>NC_045629.1:17755364-22620364 GCF_009829155.1 Mustela erminea
GGCCACATTAAGAAAGGACGCTCAAGAGCACAGGAGCCCAGGGTAGGGAGACACAGCTCTGGGCACCTTACCGTGTAAACTACTCTCCTGTGGGGCTCATGTCTCTCACTCTATCTAATCAAACAATTTTTTCTCCCCCCCACTTCAGCTTTTCCTCCCAGTGTGTTAATGTTATATATCACTTAGTGTCACTAGGTGCCTCAAACGTAGACTTTTCACAACATAAAATCAGGAGACTACATAGGTTAAACTTACTTAAATGAAGGACATCCAGAAGCAGTTTTCAAAAGCCGGAGGAGCAGAAATCTGTACCTTCGTGAATATAATTCCCAGGCACAGCAGGTCTGAGTGTTAGGGATCTTTTTACCTATTTTTAAAAATTATTTCTTTATTTTTTTGACACAGAGAGAGAGAGAGAGAGCAGGGAGCCCGATGTAGGGCTCGATCCCAGGATGCTGGGATCATGTCCTGAGTTGAAGGTAGACTCTTGACCAACTGAGGCACCCAGGCACTCCAGGGATCTTTCAAAAATGGGATAAAAGCTCAAGTTTCTCAGTGGGTCTCAAGAAAGTGTTAATACCAACATTTTCATATATATGATACATATTACCTCTTGTTCTATAATGTAAAAGTTAATAAGAACAAAAAACAAAGGTAAAAGAATGCTTCAGAAATTCCCTTCAGTGAGAAATGATACCTGGGAAAAATTTTTGATTTCTTGTCCCACAGAACCACAATAATACCTAATAAATGCACACAGAAGTTAGCATGAGCTGCCCACTAAAGCATCAGAGACAAAAGAGAAAAAGTAAAATTTGGTTAAGAATAAAAGTTTCTGTGCAATACATCCATTTCAGGAAAAACTTAAAGATACAGCAGAATTTATTGATTAAAGCAGAATCATTGCAACAAAGATGCCAGACTAATAACCCTGACTCCAGATTTATTCCAGATTTTTGGGAAACACTTCTTGGCAAGGAGGATTCATGATCATCAAAATCCCTCCATCCTCTGTAGCAATGAATGTAAGTAAGTTTCAAATCATCCTCCCAAAGTTTGGACTCTCTCAGTTCTGTAGGCACAACCACAGAACTGGTCTACTACCAGTTATTTAGTGAATACATAATCTGAATAAAAACCCATCCTTTTTAATAAGCACATGATTACCAAACTTTCTATTTAGAAATCATTTCAAAATACAGATCTAAAATACAAAAATTTGCAAACTAAATAGTACAAAGAATACCCTTTATTCAGATTTGTCATTGTTAACATTTTATTACATTACTTTAACATCTGCACAGCGTGTGTGTGTGTGTGTGTGTGTGTGTACACTATTCTCCTTCTGAACATCTGAGAGCAGGTTATAAACATTCTGGCTTTTTACTTCTAAATATTTCAGTCAATAATACCACAATTTAATGCATTTCCCATATAAACAAAGCCAAACTGAACATATTTGGACATACATTAACATTTACATGTGATTATTCCCTTTGCATACATTTCTAGTGGTGAAATCAAAGGAAAAATCTGTTTAAAACTCTTGATGCAGACTGAGGAACTGCCCCCTAGAGCCCGTCACAATGTTACTATCACCAGCACTGAAACAGACAGTTAAGCCTCCTAAATTTGACAGGAATTTGTCTGTTTAGAAGTAAGGCTGAGCATTCTTTCTGCATTTAAGGTAATTCTGTGTTGAACTGATTTTCTTCTGTTGTTTCTTTACAGCCTTTCAGAAAGACTCAAAAGCCTATTGTGAAAATAAATTTATAAGCCTTAATAGAAGATGGATTTATGACAAAAGACAATCCAAACAACAAAAACTCAAGGCAGAAAAACCTGTAATATCTACAGAATTTTCCCTAACTAGGCATCTCTCTTGAGAAGTCACCTTGAGTTTGATCCTGGGTTTCGGCACCCCCCCCCCCCAAAAAAAAAAAAAAAAGAGAGAGAGACAGAGAGAGAGAGAGAAGTCACATTGATATTGTAAACCTAAACACTTTATTATAAACTGTATTATAAAAAACATTAATAGAAAAGCTCAATATTACAGTGTAGATTTCTAATTCCCAGGTATATTCCAGCATTTAAATATTAGCACCTCACAGATAAAAGTCAGAGAACACAAAATTACAGACAAAAAAATAGTATTACTTAATATGCTAATAGCATACTACATCTCTTTACCAACTGTGATGCATTTTCCCCTATTTCTTAAGGTTTCCCTCTCTTTAGAAAGACCCAACTTTGGGTACAGAGTACAGGACAGATTGCAGGAGAGAAATCTTAATGTTTAAGATAATGCCAGAATAATCCCAGACAGGGGTGATGAAGGTCTGAATCAAGCAGGAGAAGAGATAGAAGAGGCCAGAAAGGAAAGAAGTATGGCAGTTATTTCCGGCTAGAGATTACATGGAATTTAATACAGACTGCATATAAGCAACAGAAGAGCAGAAAGAAACAGGAATTTTACAACAGGGAAATTACGAGTGACTTCAAGTTACAACCACAGAGATGCACAGAAGGGGTATTTAGGAGCTCTATATAGAGAGAATTCTAACTTTAATCAATTTAATACACATATCTAGAAGTTTGCAATCCGAACATCTAAAAACTATTGTAACTTGAGCTTGCAATGTTTTGTGCCTCTGTGAAAAATAAGATGTTATTTTTAATTATATATATATGGGAGAAGACACATTACTAAAGTCTTTCAAGTGCTTCAGTCCCTCTGAAGGTTTAAACTTATCCTGGAAAGCTACTTAAGGGTAGGTAGGTGCCTTCCGCCAAGTCTGCAGAAGAGAAGGCTCCTGGAGATGGCTCATAGGTTTTAGTCATAGCAGCAGCATGTGCTCACTCAGATTAGATCACATTTCACAAAACATACTAGTTTAAGGTTTTTTCTTTTAAGAATTCTGAGCTCTGAAATAAACAGTACCCACACTACCAGTAGGAAAAAATGATTCATTTTTTTCTATTTAAAAAAAAACCCTCCAAATTTTATTATTGTCTTAGCTTAGAGACACTGTTTTGCAGTAACTATAGAACCAATTCTAAAGTGAGCCAATTTTCCAACTTACAACCCAGACTCTTAGACTTTTGTCACTTTCTGTAAACAATCAGTGTAATGAGGTCAAGAGTTATAAGACACCATACCACACGGTTCCTACAATGGGTCTAAATCACCAGATCAGGATCCAAGTGTAAGTCCCCAAATCCAATTTAACACCTTCTAGCCTGGTACTGCTTCATACTGTTTTCAACCATTCTATGTCATTAGGTTTCATTTTTTACCTAGTCTGAGCATCTTCATCTCTTAGAAGGAATATCTCATCCCTTTACCTTTATTACTATCATCAGTGTCTTTGGTCTGCTCTCATTTTGTCCTTCAGATGTTGTATTACTTGCTCCTGGTTTTGTTATGATTTAGAAGGTACCCATCCTATTTTAATTCCACTAGAAAGTACTTCCAACAATTTCGTCATTTGTAACTTCCCTCTCCCAACAACATGTCCCACTATGTCCCTCATTTATTTTTTATTTTATTTTATTTTTTTTAAAGATTTTATTTATTTGAAGAGAGAGAGATCACAAGTAGGCAGAGAGAGAGAGGAGGGAGCAGGCTCCCTGCTGAGCAGAGAGCCCAATGTGGGACTCAATCCCAGGACCCCGAGATCATGACCTGAGCCGAAGGCAGTGGCTTAAACCACTGAGCCACCCAGGCACCCTATGTCCCTCATTTAAATCGACACTTTATAACAATTATATTTTTCAAATTCTCTATTTCATTAAATTCAGTGAAAGGCAAGGGGTTATACTAGAGACTACCAAGACAACTGTACCTTTCTATATAATACTGTCAATATTCAGACTTACCTTTTTACTGATATCCCTATTCATAGCCAATCTTTGTATATTACAATATTTATAAGTAATTTTATTTAAGCTTTTCAATAATACATTCACATGAATCAATATTCAAAAGAGTCTACAACAAAAAAACTCTTTTTCTTTCATCTTCCCAAGCCACCCATTTCCTCCTAGAAGCAATGAATGTTATCCAAAAAAACCCCCACAAAATCTAGATATTAAATCATGCTTGTTTTCCTCCCTGAAACAAACTCACTAAGGCTGGACGATTGTTCTTTTCACGCTGTTGGACTCCTTTTTGTTAATATTTTTTGAATATTTTTATAGACATTTATAGTAGGAGTATACTTGCTTCTTATAAACAATCATCAGTCTTTTAAAGATCCCAAAAGAATATGCCTGCAAAATCTTTACACCTCATGATTTTAGAGAGGTAACTGTTCTGCAACTTTCTCAAACACGCTGCTTTTCCCAACTCCTTCACACTCTTTAAAATTACTGACTGCATCAAAGAGTTTTAGCTTATTTGAGTTACAGCTACTGATATTTACCATGATAGAAATTAAACAAAATTTGCGAATACTTATTTGTCACTTCGCTTTAAAATACAATAATAGGACTTCGAGTTTCTGTATCCACATAAAAGAAACTTGGAAGCTTTTGCTCTGTTTTAACAATAGTAAAAAGTGCAAGATTGAAAAATCAACAACTCTTCTAGTATTCACGAGAGGTGGAGGGCACAGGAAAAACCACTGCCCTCAAGAATGGAGAGACCAACAGATGATTAGAGACAGTAACAATTTACTAGAGCACAGACTCACAGAAATCTGGTTGGGAACCAATGCCAGGGTAGGGAAATCTGCACTATACTGATGAATTTCTGAAAGCCTGGTGCAGACAATGCTGACATCCAGTCATGGGAGGCCCAACATTTTGTGATTTACTTCCAGTGGTCTAAGTTCTCACGGTAAATGTCTGCCAAAACTCACACAAGAATAAATAGACAATCTGAATAGGCCTGTATTTAAGAAATGGAATCAATAATTAGTAATCTTCCAAAACAGAAAACATCAGGCCCAGATGGGTTCACTGGTAAAATCTGGTGAACCCTTAAGGAAGAACTTATACCAATTCTCCACAATCCCTTTCAGAAAACTGAAAGAGAGGGAAGGAATACTTCTAATTCAATCTATTAGCCAGCATTATTCCACTACTAAAATCAGGCACGGGTGTTCTAAGAAAAAGAAAACTACAGACCAGTATCTCATGTGTACAGGTGCAAAAATCCTCAACAAAATATTAGCAAATCAAATCCAAAAAAGTATCAAAAGAATTATACACCATAACCATGTGGAATTTAACTCAAGCATGCAGGCCTGGTTCAATATTAAAAAATCAATTAAAGTAATCCAACAAGTCAACAGACTTAGAAAAAAACACATGATCATACCAATAAATGCAGAAAAAGCACTTGACAAAATCCAACACTTGTTCTTGATTAAAAACTCTTAGAAAACTAGGAATATAGGGAATGCCCTCAAAATGTCTACAAAAACCCCACAACGAAAATACGTTGTGATATTTTGATGAGAATTAATGGTGAGAAACTTGAAAGTTTCCCACTAAGATCAGGTAGACGGTAAGGATATCCCCTCTCACCATTCTTTTTAAAATCATATTAGAAATCCTAGCTAATGCAGTAAGAAAAGAAAGAAAATAAGACATAGGCAGATGGGGAAGGAAGAAACAAAAACTTTTGCTCACAGATGACATGACTGTCTATACAGAAAATCTGAAAGAATAAACAAAGAAACCTCTTGAAACTAATAATTATAGCAAGATTGTAGGATACAGGTTAATAAAGAAAAGTCCATTGCTTTCTTATATACCAACAATAAACAAATGATATTTGAAATTAAAAACACAATACTATTTACATTAGCATCCCCCCAACGTGAAATACTTAGATATAAATCTAATAAAATATGCATAAGACCTACATGAGGAAAACTACAAAACTGGGATGAAAGTAATAAAAAAAGAAGTAAATAAATGGAGATATTCCATGTTCATGGATAGGAAGACTCATTACTATCAACATGTCAGTTCCTCTCAACTTGATCCATAGTTTCAATGCAATCCCAATCAAAATCCCAGTAAGTTATCTTATGGATACCAACAAATTAATTCTAGAATTCATAAAAAGTGGCAAAAGACCCAGACTAGACAACTCATTACTGAAGGAGAAAAACTAAGCTAGAAGACTGAATTGACCCGACTTCCAGACTTACTATAAAGCTACAACGATCAAGAGTGTGGTATTGGCAAAAGAAGAGACAAACAGATCGTAAAACAAAGTAAAAAGCCCAGAAATAAACCCACGTAAATACAGCCAACTAATCTTTGACAAAGGAGTAAAAGCAATACACTAGCAAACACAGTCTCTTCAAACAAAAGGTTCTGGAACAACTGGACATCCACATGCAAAAAAATGAATCTAAACACAGACCTATACCCTTCACAAAAACTAATTCAAAATGGATCACAGACCTGTATGTATATGTATAAAAGACAAAACTAAAGAACTCCTAAGAAGACAACAGAGGAGAAAATCTAGACAATCTTGGGTACTGAAATGCCTTTTTAGAACCAGTATCAAAGACATGCATGATCCATGAAAGAAAATTGGTTTTAGATGGACTTCATTAAATTTAAAAACTTCTGCTCTGCAAAAGACAGTGCCAAGAGAATAAGAAGACAAGCCACAGAATGGAAGAAGATATTTGCAAAAGTCACATCTGATAAAGGACCGATACTCAAAGTGCACAAAGAACTCAAAATTCTACAAGAAAAACAGTGATTTTAAAAAAATGAGCCACAACCTGAACAGACACCTCATCAAAGAAGATACACAGATGGCAAACAATCATATGAAAAGATCACCCACAGGGAATTTTTAATTAAAATGAGATACCACTATGTACTTATTAGAATGGCTAAAATCCAGAACACACCACCAAATACTGATGTGAATATGGAGCAACAGAAATTCCCATTCATTACTGGTAGGAATACAAAAAGGTATATAGCCACTTTGGAAGACAATTTTGCAGTTTCTTACAAAGCTAAACGTACTTTTTGCCATATAATCCAGCAATCACACTCCTTGGTATTCACCCATAGAAGTCACATCCACACAAAACCCCACACATGGATGTTTGTAACAGCTTTATTCATAAGTGACAAAACCTGGAAGCAACCAAGATGTCTTTCAGTAGGTGAATGGATAAATGAGCTGTGGTACATCCAGACAATGGAACATTATTCAAAGAATAATGTTTAAAATTATTAAATTATTATTATTAAAATAATAATTAAAATTATTAAAAAGAAATAAGCTATCAAGTCATGAAAAGATTACGTGTAACCTAAATAGCATATTATCCATGTGAAAAAAGCCAATCTGAGAAGGCCACTAACAGTATGATTCCAACTATATGACATTCTGGAAAAGGCAAAGCCATGGATAAAGTAAAAAGATCAGCAGTTGCCAATGGCTGGGAAACGGGGGGATGAATAGGTGGAGCACAAAGATTTTTAGGGAAGTGAAAATACTCTATATGCTGTAACAATGGATACGTGTTATATATTTGTCCAAGCCCAATGAACATACACCACCTGGAATGAATCCTAATGTAAACTATGGACTTTGGGTGATTATGATGTGTCAATGTACGCTCATCAATTATAACATCACAGTCTTGTGATGTTGACAGTAGAGGAGACTATGCATTCGTGGTGTGAGGATATGTGGGAAATCTCTGTACTTCCTCTCAAATTTGCTTTCAATCTAAAAAAATTTTTTTTTAAAAAGAAAACATAATAGGGCGCCTGGGTGGCTCAGTGGGTTAAGCCGCTGCCTTCGGCTCGGGTCATGATCTCAGGGTCCTGGGATAGAGTCCCGCATCGGGCTCTCTGCTCAGCAGGGAGCCTGCTTCCTCCTCTCTCTCTCTCTCTCTCTCTCTCTCTGCCTGCCTCTCTGCCTACTTGTGATTTCTGTCAAATAAATAAATAAAATCTTAAAAAAAAAAAAAGAAAGAAAACATAATAAACCCACGTTAACATAAACAACATTTTTACTTGAAAACAGTAGTTTCCTAAACACAAATTAAGAAGAGTAAGCACAGTGGTCTGTTTTTATTCTTTAATTTCCCTTGTATCTATAAGGATTCCTTCCTGCGTCTGCTTAGCTTTTATTTTTATTTATTTATTTATTTATTTATTTTTTAAGATTTTATTTATTTATTTGACAGAGATCACAAGTAGGCAGAGAGGCAGGCAGAGAGAGAGAGAGAGGGAGAGAGAGAGAGGGAAGCAGGCTTCCTGCGGAGCAGAGAGCCTGATGAGGGGCTCGATCCCAGGACCCTGAGATCATGACCCGAGCCGAAGGCAGCAGCCCAAACCACTGAGCCACCCAGGCGCCCCTGCTTAGTTTTTAAGTATTCATATTCGCTTTATTTAATTCATTAAGTCAGCCAGCAGTTTATCTACTTTGTTGTAAAGAACCAGTTCTTAGTTTATTTTTATTTTAGTTTCTTAACTCATTAATTTCTGGTTTTAATCTTTACTAATTGCTCTCTTCATCTCTTTTTAGGTGTACTTTCTTGTTCTAACTTCTTGAACTTGACTATTTAATGCACTTGTTTCACTTTCTCATTTATTAATGTAAATATTTTTAAAGCTATGAATTTTCCTGTAAGCACTGCTTTATAACTGAATTTTGCCTGAATTTTCACAGGTTTTTATATGTAGTCTTCATCACTTTTTAAAAAGTCTGCAAAGTCAGTTTCCATCGCCTCTTTGACTCAAGAAGTATTTATTCAGAACTTACAAATTTCCAGGTGTTTTCCATGGTTTTCTAGCCTTGGCTATTAATTTCCAGCTTTAGTGATCCCACTTCCCCTGTCAGCTGCCTCACTCTCTTTCCTCTTCTTTGCAGTGCAAGTCTCTAAAGGAGTGTCTGTACTGGCTACATCTATCTTCTTGTTCTCTTAAATTCATTTAATCATAAGGTTTCCCCCACCACTACTTCCATATCACTAAATCAATTCTTACTCCTCATATTATCTGACTTACCAGTACAAGATGGAAAACTAAATACATCCAAATTTGATTTTTTCACATATTGTGTGAATAATGGGTTAAGATTCATTTTTTTTTCCCGCCACATGGGTAACCAGCTGATTCAGCATCATTTATTTAAAAGATAATCTTTTCCATGCTGCATTACCATATTTGTCACCAATCAAACACCCACAATATGTGTGAATCTGTTTCTGAACTTTATTTTACAGTGTTTTGTTATCCTATTTGTCAGGCTTTGAACCAACATCACCCTAGTTTAAAATTGTAACTATTGCTTATAATAAGACTTTATATCTGGGAGGAGTAACTCTTTTATTTTTATTTTTTTTAAGTAGGCTCTATGCTCAGTGTGCAGCTTGAACTCATGACCCTGGGATTAAGACCTGAGCTGAGATCAAGAGTCAGACATTTAATTGACTGAGCCACCCGGGGCACCCCTGGGAGGAGCAAATTTTGCAACATGGTTCTTATTATTTTTCTGATTGTCTTGACTAAAATTTGGGCTTGTCCTTCCTTCCTCCTTCCTTTCCTCTTCTTCTTTCCCTCCTTCCTCTCTTTTCTTAAGATTTTATTTAGGTTTTTCTTGTTTGTTTGTTTTTTTTTGTTTTTGTTTTTGTTTTTAAAGTGATCTCTAAACCCAAACCAGGGCTCAAACTCACAACCCTGAGATCAAGGGTCACATGCTCCACTGACTAAGCCAGCCAGGCTCCCCTAGGCTTTTTCAATTTTTATATAGGTTTTACAATCAGTGTGTCAATTCGACCAAAGGGGAAAAAAAACCTACTGGGATTTTTACTATGGTTTCACTAAACCTATAGGTCAATTCAAGAAAAACCAACATCTTCAAAATACGGAATATCTTCCAATCCATGAACAATAGTATGTATTTCCATTTATTCAGGTCTTCTGTTTCTTCTGTAGCATCTTTTTTCTATGCAGTTTTCTATGAAGAGTCATGCACATCTTTTGTTAAGAGTGATCCCTACATATTTGACCTTTTGTTAATTTATTTCAATTTTTGTCAATGCTGCTTTATAAAAATACAACTACATACTGTCTTCTTACCAAGCAAACTTGCTAAATTCACTTATTACTCCCAATAGTTTTCTAAGTATAGAATCATGTCATCCATAAATAATGACACTTAACACTTCTTCTTTCCTAATCCTTATATCTTCTATTTCTTTTCTTTGAATTATCGTACTGGCTAGATACACCAAAACAATACTGAATAGAAAGGTGATAAGGGATACCTTCATATATTGGTCTTTCTGTGACTTTTTTCCTTTATTCTACTAATATGAATCACAATGACTGGTTTTTGAATGTTAAAGCCAACCTTCTATTTCTGGGAAAACACAAATTGGGCCAAAATATATTTTTTCCTATAAATTACAGATTTAATTTGATAGTATGTTACTTAGAATGTCTCATCTATATTCGTGAGTGATAGTGGCTATGATTTTCTATTCTTGTCATATCCTTGTCAGGTTTTAGTATCAAGATTAAGCTGGCTTTACATAATAAGTTGTGAAGTATGTCCTTTTCCTCTTGTTCTCTAGAAGAGTTTGTGGGTGAAATCTTAGTTTGACATTTATTTTTTTCCATCACTTTGAAGCTATCTTTCCTTCTGTTGAAAATAAAACAGAATCTGTTTCTGGCAATCTCATAGCTGTTCCTTTGGAGGTAATCATTTTTTTTTCTCTCTCACTACATTTTTTTTCTTCTCACTACTTTATATTTTTAAAATTTATTTATTTCTTTTACCTTTCCATTTTGGAAAAGAGTTTATTCTCAGGCTTAAAATACCCCATGTATATTTTTGAAGTTTTTATTTAAATGTGTTAGCTAACACATTTAGTGTTAGCTAATACAGTGTAGTATTAGTTTCAGATGTACAATATGGTGATTCAACACTTCCATACATCACCCGGTGCTCATCACAACAAGGCCCTCCTTAATCCCCATCTTCTATTTCACCCATCCCCCCCCCAACCTGCACCCACTTCCCCTCCAGTAACCATCAATTTGTTCTCTATAGTTAAGAGTCTGTTTCTTGGTTTGCTCCCTCTTCCCCCCACTTTGTTCTTTTGTTCTGTTTCTTGAATTCCACAGATGAGTGAAAGTATTTCTCTATGATTTTGGTTTTCAGTTATACTATGCTAATATACTGTGATTTTCTTTTAATGGTACTGTACTTAAAATTCATAATGTTTCTTGAATCTGTACCTTAATGTGCTTTTTTCAAGCTTTGGAGATATCTTGGTCATCATCTTTTCAAAGACTACTTCTACTCTAATTTCCCATACCTTTCCTAGGACCCTGATGACCTATTCAACACATTTTGTGCCAAATTAAGGTTAGAAGACTAACAATTTTTTTGCCCTCACTCCCTTTGACAAGTGGGACCTATGTCCCCTGTGCATGAATCAGGGCAAGCTGTGTGACACAGCTGATCAATAGAATAGGAAAATGTGAAGTTGTGCCCCTGTCCATGCCCACATCTTCAGACACCAGGTGTTCCCATACTTCCTCCCTCTTGGAATGCTTGCTCTGGGGGAAGGCAACAGCTGCCATGGAAGAGGTCCAACTCCCCTGAGATGGCCATTTATGGAAAGAAACGCTGGCCAGCCCCAGAAATTCCAGCCACCCTACCCTGGCACCAGATATAAGAGTGCAGAAGTCATCTGAGATGTTCTAGCCCCAGCAGAGGACATGTGCAGAAAAAGCAAGGCCCTAGACATACGGACCTCGTGGAGCCATCCCAGCCACCTCTAGCTGTTTGAACTATCCCAGCTGAAGATCAAAACACTGTGGAACAAAGACAAATCCAACCTGATATGCAGACTACATTCCTGACCCTCAGAATCATGAACATTAAAAAAAAAAAGCTGTTGTTTTATGCCAGTAATTTGGGAGTCATACTATTGGGAGCGGTAATCCTCCACCGAGTATTCACAGAGTATTCTCCTGAGTGCCTCTGCATGTTCTTCCTGGGTGTGCCAAGAACCCCAAGCCCTGACCAGATCCCTATCCAGGCCATTTCTTGCGTTTGCAGTTAGCAACTTTGAGGGACAAGGAACATCTTTTTCTGGGACAAAGAGCAGTATGACTCTAAAAGGGGGTATATTCCCTAAATTCATGGAGGCAATGCAAATTTACTGTGTGCACAATATCCACATAAAACCTTCTGTGTTGTCACTGCAGGATGTGCTGGGGCTAGAAGAACTGACATAATAGAATGTTCACGCTGCTTGCTGTGCCATGAATAATAAAGTCCTTTGTCTCTGACCTAGGAGTCTTGTTTCTTCCACTAGCATCCAGGAAGCAGTAACTTATTTGTTAACTTATAAAGTAGAATCTTAGATTTGTCAAGATTCCTGACAGATACAGAGCAATCAATAAGTAGATCATACTCCATTTTATTTATTTTCTACTTTTTATTTGTATTTCATTCTAAATTATTTCCTTCTGACCTAATATTCCAAACCGTTAATTCTCTCTGCACTTTGGTCTTATTGGCTGTTAAAACCACCTCCAATGAGTTCTTATTTAAGGTATGTTATTTTTTCAGTCTTAAATTTCCATTTGATTCGTTGTTTTTTTGTTTTGTTTTTTTTTCTTCACGATTTGCGGTCCTCTATTGATATTCTCAAGCAGGTCTTTTTTCCCATCAGCAAATCATGTTTAGTTATTTTGAAGTTCAGGTAAAATAATTCCAACATAGGAATTTCCTGTGAATTTTTCTACTGTTGTTTCCTTTTTATTTTTGGTCACACTGTCTAGCCTCCTTTTGCCTTTATTTTTAATTCAGTGCTTGACACTGTACATGAAAAATTTAGAGGTAATATGAGACTTAGGATAATGTTACCTTCCTTCAAAGAGGGTTAACATTTTACTTCAAGTAGGTGGCTAGAGGTACTGAAGTCACAGATCACCTTGATCTAATCACTGACTCAGGTATTTCATAGCTGGGATTTATTTCTAAGGTATAGTACTTTGGGGTTCCAACTCGAGCAGAGGGCTTACCAGGATCAATGCCCCAACCCTGGTGGTATATCAACAGCTGTTTTTGTTTTTTCAGCCTTAAGTATCCATCAGAAACTCTGCTCAGCTTCTTGACAACCTTTCCCAGAATTGCCAGATGCTACTAAGGAGGAAAGTAGCCCTAACGCCAGGTTCATCTCCACCTTAACAGCATTCTGATATACTCAATACATGTCTTCCATGTATTTATCCAGTTTTTCTAGTTTTTTAAACTGGAGTGTTAATCTAAATAATTTATCCAACATTACCAAAAGTGGAGCTTCTCCAAAAGCAGATAATATTGTTTACTATTAAAGGGTTTTATAAATTCTGTTTTTTCCATTTTCTCCATTATGAGCCAGACCCACATAATTTTTTGTTTTCAAGATATGCATCCTATGGAACATCTTTAAAGTTGGCAGTGTATTTTCAAATGAACCAGGATATACCTAACTATGAAAATACCTTATGAAATGTCATTTGCACAAAAACATTTTTTATAGAGTAGTCAAAACACGGAATAAAACTTTAAACATTTTTTTGTGTGTGTATATATATACATATATATATGTATATATATATATCAGGAGAAAAAATGTACCAAAGTAATTTCACATTTAAATTGAAAAGGAGAAGAAAAACTGTATCAGTTTTCATATTTTATACTTTACAATTCTAATTGTCTCTAAGCATTTACTAATGCTATCTAGAAATAAAGTGTCGTTTATCATGACCCAGTGTTTTTAAAACATTCCAAATATAGCTTTCTTTTTCCTTTGAAAAATTATATTATTTTATGAAAATCTGAGTTTGCTGAAAGCCTAAGAGAAATACTGTATATCCCAACACTTACCATGAAAAATACGAAAATCAATATATGGATGAGAACCTCTTCTTTCTGATTCAAATCCTGCTCGACTCCTTACACGTACATCTCCTGGACAAAATCAAGGAAACATAAGCTTAGAAGGCTGCCATTTTGGGAAGGAGCTCCCATATGTAACAAGGGTTTATGTGGTATAATACTCAAAAGTACTGACTCACTAATGATAAATATATGGAGTAAGGAGTCAAGAGTTTATCTATTTAAAGGGATTTACAAATTCAATTACAACACAATATTGAATTTTAAGGCTAGATAGCCTTTTTTTTTTTTTTACTATACCTCAAAAATAGTAATAATAATAATAACAATCTAAAATTTAAAGTTAGCATTCAGAAACATGACAAGTATGTAGCAACTGAACCTCCAGACAGAAAAATATTGTCTACCCCATGCCCAGGACCATACCAGATTATAAGAGATATGAAAGAAAATAGATGACCCATTCTCAAGCACCTTACAATTTTATGAATGTACAGAAAAATAAAATGTTAAAGATTTTGCCTTACATGTTTAATTTGGCCAATCTTCTCTTTTCTCATTGATAGCGGATATACCCAAGGCCTTTAGCTGGGTCTTAAACTTTGGCCTTTATAAGTTCAATATTGTTTCTACCTGTATTCATACGACTTTCAGATCTACTTCTACACATAGCAAAATAACCATGGGAGGCATGTACCAGACCTATTTTTGTGCCGTATAGGCACTATTTTATGTGATTCTCTAAGCAACTCCGGGAGGTAGGAATCTTAGTCTCCATTTTACAGATGAAGAAACTGAGACTTTGAGAAGTTAAGTAGCCTGTCCATGCCACTAAGCTAGTAAAGGGTGAGTCGGGATACAAACCTAGCTCTGTGGACTCCAAAGACAGCACTTTCCCTACTACACTTCCACAGCTTCCAAATTCATTTTGGGATGGACCTGTAACCTTTAGGTCTTCAGTCCTTGGTCCTGTGCCCTTGAATTCTGCTTGCCTAGAAGGCCTTCCTGTTCACTCGTTGTTTCTCTAAGTAATGCCACAATTTCTGTCAAGGTTCATGTCATCCCACAATGATGAATCAACTCTTTCATGTGGGGATTCCTGCAACCTGCAACAAATTCTTACGGAACACCCACCACACGTCAGGCACTGCAAATACAGCAGTGAGTAAAACACAAAGTCCCTGTCTTCATGAAGCTTATCCTTTCACAGAGATAAATATTGTAACAAATAAGAATTTCATTCTATGGAAGATGTTAATAAGCAACCTGGAAAAAACTAAAGCAAGGAAAGAAGAATGGTGGGGGTGTGGAGGGGAAAGTATGGGAGAATGGACTCACTAGTGTGGTCAGAGAAGCCCTGGCTGAAAAAAAAACATATTTGAGCAGAGGCCTAAAAGAAGTGAGGCAGTGACCTTCCGGGCATAAGAAAGAATAATATACCCTGAAATGGGTGGCATGCTTGACATGTTCAAGGTTAAGCAAAGAAGCCAGCATGGCTGGAGTGAGGTGAGAGAGAAGATCAGAGAAGTGGTAGGGCCAGTTCATGTTGGACCTTCATGGGCCATAATAGCAGCTCTGGCTGTTTGTCTAAGAAAACCATCAGAAGATTCTGAATGGAGGAGTGAGACAGATTTAACTTAGGTCTCAAAAGGTTCGCTTTGGCCACACAGACAAGAATCAAGCAGAGGCACATAGGTAGAGGCAGGCAGATTAGCTAAGGAGTGAGTGCAAGAAATGCAATCTATGGCTTGGTGAGGGGTCGCTATGGGGAGATGCTATTCAAGGGGAACCACGTGTCAGTTATGCAGGTTAAGTTCCATAGATCTAACGTACAACAATGTGACTATAATTAACTATTAAAAAAATAACTATGGCTTAGATCGTGATGATAACAGCATCAGGGTGGTGAAATTCTGGATATAGTCTGAAGGTCTCAGCCAAGAGAATTTGCTGATGAAGTAGACATGAAGTGGATAAGAAATAGTCAAAAATGACTGTAAGGTTTCTGACCTGACACCAGAAGAATGGAGTTAATGCTCTGAGATGCCAAAAGACTGAAAATTGAACAGACTTGGGAACACAAATGTTTTGTTCTTGCACTTTGCTCCTCAGCTAGTCTCCCTGCCTCTCTACCTATGTGCTTCTGCTTGATTAAATGTGAGGTACCCACAATACACCCATGTGGAGATGTTCTACAGAGTTAAAAAAATAAATATGAATCTAAAGTTGTTTTCAGGAGAACAGAATCCCAAACATGTTTGCAGAGAGAGACAGAGACAGTAAAGAGGAATATACCACACACTAGTGAGGAAACAATTCATACTACAGTAGAATGGAGTTAATGCAGACACACAAGGTAAATTAAAGAGGGAAAAAAGGGAAGAAAAGCAAAAACAGGGCACTGGAGAACAGTTAGGCTTAAGAGGATAAGAAAGAATTAGTCAAAGAGGCAAAAACAAACAAAAAACCCAGAGGAACGGGGAGAATATGGATTGCTCAATATCTTAGAAGTTGAGGAAGGAATTCTGAGCATGAGGAGAGGAGCCACAGAAGACTCCTTTAAGAAAAGAGAAGTAAATATGCCTACTGGAATCTTAACTGTACATTAAGTACAAGGGATCAAGGAGTGTGTGATGAGAGAAATCTGGCAAAGAGGGAGAAGAGAAAAAACTGATACATATATATACAATCTAAATTCATTTTACATGATGGACTTGATACACAAAAAATTTAAGAGCTGAGACTGGAAGAAAACACACGGTGTTCCTCGCCAGTCGAGCAAGAGGAGGATGCACACAGCGACAGGACTATGTGTTCAGGTACTTTACAGCCTCATCTTTGTCCACGTTAACATGCACATCTTTTTAGGAGTTTATCAACTCTACAAGTCCAGACCCTTTTTTATGAAGAATACTCAAAGTTCAATTTAAAATTGGTTCCTGGGACACCTGGGTGGCTTAGTCATTAAGCATCTGCCTTCAGCTCAGGTCAGGATCCCAGGATCCTGGGAGAGAGCCCCACGTCAGGCTCCCTGCTTGGCAGAGAGCCTGCTTCTCCCTCTCCCTCTTCCTGCTGCTCTGTCCACTTGTGCTCTCTTTATATCTCTCTGTCAAATAAATAAATAAAATCTTAATAAAAAAATAAAATTGTGTACTAATGAGAGAGACCCAATTATTAAATCAGAGACTTCTTAATTACTCTAAAATGCCTCTTTATTCACATAACATTCAAGACTGGTTTTAAGACTTTTAAACATCAAAATAATAAATCATTCCTATAGCAAATAGTGATGAAAAGCAACAAAATGAAAATTATCTTAATCTAAAGTAATCTACATGATAATAAAATTAATAGACATGGGTACAAAATAAATACTGCTTACCTAGCATACGAATGTACAACGCAGTCTGGTCAGAACTGTCATAGGAAATAGCTCCACGCCTCTAGAAAAAAAAAATACACACATTTTTAATGCATGGCAATTACATGGGATATGAAATTTAACCAACATTTATTATTTATTCTTTGTAAAGCACTGTACAAAAGAAGCTGAATATACAAAATGAAATTAGATATGACATTTGCTCTTAAAATCTCTAGTTGTGAAGAAGACAATTATAATATGATTAAGCAATACCACAGAGTGGATACAGAGCAAGGAACATGCAATACGTAGAAAGCTAATGTCGGTCAGACTAGCTCACTTGGGGAGAGACCTTCTGCAGAGGTAGACAGAAATGAAGAGGAGATATGATTCAATATCTACCATTCCCTTAATTTAAACATGAATGAATAAGCAAACAAGAATCATCATTTGAAGAAAACCATCAGGCTGGAAATAAATGGAACAAAATGAAAAACCAAATGGACCAGAGGCTGGCAAGAAATAAGAGAATTTTTAAAAAATAATTAATATACGCAAAGAGATTTGAGAGGACACTGAATCTGTAACACAAAAGAACAGGGTACCATTGAAACAGAAGTTTTAAAATATATTTTGTGTTTAAAAGTAAACAGATACAGGGGCGCCGGGGTGGCTCAGTCGGTTAAGCATCTGCCTTCAGCTCAGGTCATGATCTCAAGGTCCTGGAATCAAGCCACGCATCGGGCTCCCTGCCCAGCAGGGAGCCTGCGTCTCCCTCTCCCTCTGCCTGGTGCTCTGCCTACTTGTGCTCTCTCTTTACCTCTCTCAAATAAAGTCTTAAAAAACTTAAAAAAAAAAAAAAGTAAACAGATACAAAAATGCATCTTTGCAACATTATTCATAATAGCCCCAAACTAAAAACAGCCTGAATATCCAGCAAGGAATAAATGGATGAATAAAAATGCAGTATATCCATACAAAGAGGCATTATTCAGACACATACAGGCAGGAAGTACTTGCAAGCTACAACATGGCCAACCCGCAAGAACGTGTTGAGTGACAAGAGCCAGTCACAAAGGACCACAGAGTGTATGGTTCCATTGGTATGAAATGTCCCATACAGGCAAATCCACAGAAGCAGGAAGTCGACTAGTGGTAGTCTAAAGTGAGGGGAGCTGGCGAGAAATGGGGAGTGGGTGCCAATGGTACCATGTTTCTACTTACAGGGTTGAAAGGGTTCTCAAATTATCTATGGCAAGGACTGCACAATTCCGTGAATATGACTAAAAATTATTGAATTGTGTACTTTAAATGGGTAAACTGTGTGGCCTGTGAATTGTGTGGTTCAATAAAGCTATTATAAAGAGTAACAAATACTACAAGTTTAAAATGTACATCCCAAAACAAAATAAACCGGAAGCGCTGCAACACCCCCGACAAAGCTCTGCCACCTCTCCCTGCGCACATCTCTCCCGTTCTCTAGCTCCACTTCTTCCTTCGGTCTCGGGCACCACCACCTCTAACCAGGCTGCTGACTGCTTCCTGCTGCATCATGTGGCCCCCGGTGCGCTCTTCACATAGAAGCAACAGTGAGGGGCGCCTGGGTGGCTCAGTGGGTTAAGGCCTCTGCCTTCGGCTCAGGTCATGTTCCCAGGGTCCTGGGATCGAGCCCTGCATCGGGCTCTCTGCTCGGCGGGGAGCCTGCTTCCTCCTCTCTCTCTGCTTGCCTCTCTGCCTACCGGTGATCTCTGTCTGTCAAATAAATAAATAAAATCTTAAAAAAAAAAAAAAAAAAAAAAAAAAAGAAGCAACAGTGAACAACTCGGCTACTGCTCAAAAGCCTCCAAAAGGCTTTTCATACACTTGGAATAAGGCCCAACAGCAAACTCTGATTTCCAAAGGCCGCCATGATGTGGCCCCCCCACTCTCTCCTCACCGCCACAGGGCCCCTGTACTGTCCCCTTGCTGTCCCTCAGGTGCTCCATAGTTTCAACCTTTATATTCGTTGCTCCCCTGTCCAGGATCACAGCACCACTGTTCCCTTCTTAGCTCTCCAGTTCTAGATGAAACGTCATCTCTTCAGAGAGGCATTCCAAGGCTATCGAATCTAAGGACACCTGAGAGCCAGCCTCTCCCACAGCCTCATCTTCCCGCCCTGCTACCGCACTGGCACTTAGCTGCGATTATCCTGTTTGCTTGTTCGAAAACAGACAGGAGCAGGAACTGTGTGCTTTATTCACTGCCATAGCCCCGGCCCCTAAAACAGTAGCTTTTAGTAGATTCTAAATAAGTATCATAAATGAGCGATTGAGTGGATTTACTACAAATAGTGAATAGTTTATTAAGTCGATGAATAAACGCATGAATAACAGAATTCACAAAGACAGATTTAAAAATCTAGAAGATGAAACTGACCAAACCTCCTATTAGAAAAGCCTTTCTAACCATTCTATAAAACATGTCTAGAAGTCATGAAAGATGGATCAAAATGAGTGCGACAGGTATGAATGACAATGGGCAAATTCCCCCCCATTCTATCTAAAAATGAAAGGAACGAAAAGTGCCTTACAAATCAATTAGAAAATGCTGAATAGCAGTGTAGAAAAATAGGTAGGACATAAACGTACTATTCACAGGGAAAGAAACAATAAGCCCATAAACACAAGACAAGAAGTTCAACTTTATTAACAAAAGAAATAAACATTAAGACAATAAGATATTTTTATATATCAGATTAATGATCTTCTTCCCTCATGAAACTCCGGCATGAGATTTGCAATTCCTCAACACACACCTAGAAATCTCAAGGAAAAATAATCTTTTTTTTTCCCACTATCACTATAAAGAAATTTGCTTTATTTAAAACCCTTATTGGAATGTAGTTTGCAAAGTAACTCCCCAATCACTGTTATAATCTCCTTAATGCTTATTGTGTAAGAGAAAAATGTCAGTTACACTCTTACATAATTTCATGTATCCTTACAAAAATGAAAAACAACAGTTCAGGAAATGTAAAAGAAACAGAAGTTTCAAAGAGAAATAAAATTCTAGTTTTCAACACTGGTTGTCTCTAGGGAGCCTGAGGGACACAGAAGTAGAAGGAGGACTTATCCATCGGATTTTGTAGTATGTGTAGTTATTATCTACTCTCAAAATAAACCAAATTAAAATTAAAAAGTAAAATAAGAATCTACTACAAAGAAATATAAAGAAAAGCACAATTTATGTCAAATCCCAAGGCACTATATCATATAGAATACATTTCCGGCAGCATCACGCTTAAAGTGTCTTCTACCAATAGAATATCTCTCATAAGGAAGCCGACTGCAATGTAAACTAAAACAGTTTCAGGGTAAACTATTTATTTTGGAGCCAACAGCCACTGTAATCACTTGGTATTAAAAGGCACCTCTTGGACCTGCTGTTTGATCCCCTCTAAGATATTTAGCTTATTAGATGACAG
Organism: Mustela erminea; assembly: GCF_009829155.1. Lineage (NCBI taxonomy): Eukaryota > Metazoa > Chordata > Mammalia > Carnivora > Mustelidae > Mustela > Mustela erminea. The sequence goes on from NC_045629.1 coordinate 17,776,101, forward strand.
GCCTCCCCTTAATACTACTATATTAGAAGAAAACCTAACAGCCTGGAGAGCATGTATGTGGAAATAAATATTTCTCTCAGCCAAGATAATATGAATGAAGCTAAGATATCACTATGTAATAGCTTGTCATGGTCAATACCTATCTACCTGCTATCCAGTAACAACTTGGATAAATAGGTTGTGAAAATGAATAGTGACTTGCCATTTTTTTTTAAGAGAGTGATTGACATTTTTTTTAATGTACGATGACTATTTACTAAAAGAGTCACTAATGAGGAATGTAAAAATCTCATTTATCACTTCACATATTAAGGACTGAGAAAGACCAGTATCAGCTTTCTGTTAAATAAAATAGTGTAAGCCAAAAACTTATTAGTGAACATAATCTACATTATAACTATGACATACTAAAAATATTTTAAGGTAATCCTTTCAGACTTATTTATAGAAGCATTAATTTAGATATAAAAATGATAGGGTCTATATTAATCATAATAAAAACCTGGCAAAAGACTAGAATTTAATTTTAAATAGATTAACAAATTACTTAGTGAAGTACAACTTTTTCAAGTTATTTTGTTCATTACTAATTTAAGTAAGTCTGGTCAAAAGCTATATTAAACAAGACATAAGTCTTATAAAATAAATCCAAATAAGACATTTTTTTTCAAAGGATAGACTTTAAAATAGATTTAAACCCATCAGCAAATACATCCCGAATGATACTTCATTCATTCATCTCACCGACCAAGATTAAAATGAATATTAAATTCTCTTACTAAACAATCGTGGTATAATAAAGTAACTCAATTTGTTAAAATACACTATAAATTATGAATTGTAAAAATCTGATTTAAATGTTAGAATTAGTTACTTTATACAAAGGTCATATGTGCTTTATACACCAACACTGCATCACAAACCTAACATACAACATTTCAAAGCCATATACCGGTAAAATCTCATTTTTAATAAACTAGTAAAACAAATTTAACATCAATCCTGTGTTGCAGTCAGTCACAAAACACTCTGTACTATTATCGACATTCCCACCTCACCTCACCAGTGAATGGAAATAACTGAGACGCTTCTACTCGTGACTCTTCTAATTTAGCCATCCTGGGAACAGCTTGTAAAGCAAACTGGTATAGGTCAAAACATGGGCGAGGCTGAGCTAATCAGAAACTGACAGCAGCAGCATAAACAAGTTCAACTGTAAGGTTCCAAGGATCCACAGCCACGCTAATAGACTTCTGAGTGCCCTGGTAAGAAAGACACTCACTAACCGTCAATCAGGATGAATCATTCTTCCACAAAAGATCTCACTTACAAAGTGAATGACAGAAGGTGTAAATGGTGTCCTGATATTAGTTAATAATGACGCTTTTAAAGACAAACATTTTAAAAAACTGAGCAAATATATTTTAAGTGCCTCTGTTTTTATCTTGTTCAAGTTTTCCACTAAAATGATCTACTGTGCAAAAGCATGTTTATTTCCCTTAACATGGGAAAAGTAGTAATATTATTAATTAACACTTGCTGAACTCCTACTTTGTGTCAGAAAATGTTTCAGGTGCTTCCATATAAAATCTCACTTAACCAGACAAGACCTTTATAAGATAGGTTTTTTTTGCCCCATCTGGTGGATAAGTAAACTGATGATCAAAGGGCTTAACCACACTAGCACTAAATAAATTTTTTGGTAACATTACCAAACAAGAATAACAGAATATGAAAGATGGAAGTGCAGTTTTTTTTTTTTTAAAGATTTTATTTATTTATTTGACAGAGAGAAATCACAAGTAGACGGAGAGGCAGGCAGTGCAGTTTTAAAAGCAGTTTTCATTGATGTAGTTAAATGAGCTTTTTCAAAATATACTCATCTTACACATGCTAGAAAAACATGCTGATGTTTGTCTATTAAAACACTGCATAAATCTACTCAATAGTATCCATCCATTCTTCCTGTCTATGCAAACAATATGTTTTTCAAAAATATCACAAATTTAAAATATCAACATTCTTTTTGTTTAAAAGCTTAATTTGGGGGGCACCTGGGTGGCTCAGTTAAGCATCCAACTCTTAATTTTGGCTCAGGTCATGGTCTCGGGGCTTTGAAGCCCCCTGTCAGGCTCTGCATTGGGCATGGAGCCTGCTTAAGACTGAATCTTTCCCTTTGCCCTACCCACCACCATGTCCTCCCTTCATCCTGCTCTTGCGCTCTCACTGTCATAAAAAAAAATATATATATTTTTTTGCTCGTTAGAAAATAAGAACTCTCTGAAAACATTCACAACTCAATAAATTATTAATATTAACTTGACCTTCATTCAATAACCTGGTGAGCTAACCCTTTAAAAACAATGAGTAAATAGCTGTCAGTGCAACAAAATTAATTCTTAACTTACAAAACACAAGGATTTAAAAAACTTGAGCACAGTTTTTCTTTAAGAGATTTCTTCAATCATATCACTAAGAAATCAAGATTACGTCAATAAAAGACCATTATGTTTAAAACCTTATGTGAAAAATTATGCACCAATGATTAAAACTTTGCTTGAAAAAGAAACTTAATCTTATTGAACCTTTACATTACTTAGCAAATACTGAGGACTTAATAAATTTTAAGTTAATATTCTTCAATTTCTTAAGGCAGGAAGAAAAAAAAATTAATGCAGGAAGAAAAAAAGCTGCATTTTGGACTAAGGATATCATCATTTTTATACAAGTATAGAAAAATAATTTCACATAGTATCATCTTAAATATTTCCTACATTAGTGTTAGACTTTTGTCCAGATGGCAAATGGCTAGCTTTCTAGCTAGGCTGATACTCAGAATTAAAGTTCAAAAACAACAGATACATAATAATCTTACATTTTTTTCCAACATATTAGAAGTAAGGTATACATTTTAGTAGCAGCAAGACTTTAATAGAGAACATGATAGGGGGGAGTATTTAGTTTTAAAAAAGTTCATAACTGCTTAGAAATTCACAACAACTACACACTTAACATATTAGTAAATTCTTTACTTCCAAAGAGAATATTTAAAATATGTACACCAAAAGTATAAATTAACAATTAATCTTAGAAGTATATCTTTAATCATAAACTTCTTTAAGAGAATGATACTGAGGGAAGCTACTCGATATCAAGGAATGATACCCTTAAAAAGCCCGTGAAAGGAGGAATAAGGTGGGAAAAGAAATAAAAAAAAGTCCACACTTAATTACAATTAACCTTTTCAGCTGACAGATAAAACTCATAGCTCTTTTAATCAGAGAAGTAAAAGCCGAAGCAAAAGAAGAAACTCCTAGCAATTCCATTCCAACCAAATACATAAACTAATGATTAATGTCACAATCCTAAAAATAAAGATGGCCTACCTTAGAGGCGATCCACTTGAGAACAACCACAGCCAGACACCAGATCAATGTAATTCCCATTGGATCAATCAAAAGCCCACTGCATAATCTCCCTCCTCTTCAGCAGGCAATAAGCAAGGAAGACTTGTTACAAGTTTGATAATCACCAGCTGTCCCGAGGCAGAAGAGAGGGGACACTGACTGCCTTGAACCTCAAGCAGCTGCCTTCAAACAACGATCACCTGACTCCTCTGAGAATGCGCTGCCAGCCAGCCTTCCCTCAGCGCGTGCTTAATGCCACAACCCCAGGGTTGGGGTGGAACAGCTTGAGTAATGTTGGAAGAGGAAAGGAAAGAAAACCTTAGTGAGGGCTGACCTAACAGTCTCACAAGATATAAACAAGAGAGGTCTCACGCTAGCCTCAAACACACAGACAAGCTTCACAGGTACGATGTTCCAGCACTTGAAAATATTAATGCATTTTATTCTATCTTTTCAAATTTTAACACTGAATTTGTTCAACTTTTTATTTCTTTTAAGGCTAGGACTATTTTATGAATGTTAGAATCATTTATAAATGCTGTGTGCCCTATTTAACACTGTAATTCATTCATTTTAGATTTACTGGCAAAGGCCAATCTCACATGCAATTTCTAACTAAAAGTATATTATTTCTAAGTCTTCACTGCCATCTAGCTTACATTACCATATTTTGGGTACATGTCACCTTCTCTTGGCTGGTGAGTGAACTCTCTCGCAGCCAGGTGGGCCTATACTCCTCCACCTTCATGACCTCACAGCAGCTAGCAGGCTGCAAGTAGTACTGCTGAGAAAGTCTGTCATGAAACTCCCATTCAAGTATTCTGCAAATATTTGTTAACTTTCTACTATGTACCAGGCCCTGTGCTAGATGCCAGGGCCACAATCCTTCAGTAAAAACAGAAATGGCCCCTACCCTTGTGAAGCTTACGGTTCAGTTAGAGTCTACTTTAATCCAAGTCTCAAAAGTAAATATAAAACTGCAAGTGTAACAAGTATAGTGAAGTGGGGAGAAGAACTGCAAACACAGTCTGGATCTGACCTAATTCGGAGGAGTGGGACGTCCTCACAGTTCCTGAAACGAAGGAGCAAGCACATAAAGAGGACAGGCAGAATGATCGGGGCAGGCACGACGACACCTGACGGCCAAGCAGCTATGAAAACAGAGCAAGGTAAAAAGACACAGGAAGACCAGGGGAGGCTGGAAAGCAGGGCGAGTCAAGTGGAAGCCATGCGCAAGTGTTTTACCTTCATCCTAACGCCTAATCCCAACCTAAAGAACTTTTGCAGGTTCTGGTCAAGGACAGCTGTGTGGGGGGAGCTGGATGGGCAGGGCCACCGCAGAGGTCCAGGAGAGGGGCAAAGAGCCTGAGCTGGGTGCTAGAGATGAAGTGGAGGGAAAGGGAGTGGCTGGCTGGAGAAATACTCAGGACATGACAGGACTGTCACAGACTGTAGTCTGTGACAAGACAGAGGTGTCTGCAAGGCAACAGTCCATCAAGAATGGTTCTGAAGTATTTGAAATAGCCCTAACAGGTCAAATACTAACGTAATGCTATTTTCACGATCCAATCCTCAGTACAAAGAAGTTTATTTAAAAGAAAAGTTAATTCGAGACCTGTCAAGAAGAAGCATAAATTAAATTAGCAGATCTAAATCAAAATTTTCCTAAATTGAAACCGTTCAGAACACATGGTCATACATTTCTCACTCTACCTTATACATTATGTATGTCTCTTCCTGCTACCGAAGCAACAAGCTGTAATGCAATCCTTGCACAAACGGAGAATTTTTTGTTGGGAAACTAGGTGTGAGATGAGATTGGCAGAGTCTTTCATTATTCTCTGTATTCTAGTAGGACTCCAGCAACAAAACTGAAAGGATGCCCAGGAAAAGGATCGAGCTGCAGAATGCGTATTAGCCTGTCTCAGGAGCAATGCTGGTGGCCATGGGTGAGGGGCTGTGCAGCCCGGGCCAGGGCTAACACGGGCTTGAGGTCGCTATTTGCTGCTCTATCCCTAGCCGCACACTCCGAATTAGCCCATCACCATGATGCTCAGCCCAGGAGGACTTCTCAGTTTCACACTTCCTTTCCAATCAGCTGCTTAAGGAGTCAACTTTTGAGAAGCAAATACAAGATTGTTGTTTTGGGTACAGTACTTTAATATTTTTATAAAAGTCTTTTTGATTAAAGGTGAGCTCAAGAATCTGCACTGTCATGTAGTCTAAAAAGGATCGATCAGGAAAAAAGGGAAAGAATCAGAATTGAGACAAAAATTAAGGGGGGAAAAAAGGCTGTAAGAAAGGCAATCCCAGAAGTTCTGTCACTTAAGTGAATTTCTGTCAAGTTTATTTCCACCACCTCAAAACTCTCCTGGGTTTAGAGACAAGAGCCTGGGTTTCTTTCCAGGCTTTAATGCCAAGAGCTGAGTGCCACTGGGTAAGTTATCACTTTGCTGGGCCTTATTTTCCTCACCTTTGCAGGACTTAGATAACATCTGTATACGAATACCTTGCTCATAGTAGGCTCTCAATAAATTTTAGCCAAATGAGAATTAAACACTTAAGACTTACTTAAGAATGATACTGAACAAATCACTCCAGCTTCAACCTAACAATAGACTGAACTGAAATCACACTGGTCCATGAAGGGAACCTGCTCATGCTTGCCTAGGGCCCTCAGAAACATTTTTCTGAGTCCTAGGAGAGTGAGGGTCTTAGCTTTCATTTTTCACACTAGGAACAGGTTGGCTCCCTAAAGTGGTTTCACCAACATCTTTTTAAATTTGTACTCTGTGTCTGACAGTGAAATACAGAGATAATCAAGACACAATCCTCCCAGGTTAGAAAATTCTCTGTTTGAATAGAAAGAGCTATTGAATTTATGCCTAAAAACCCCATAGATCATTGCTAATGATGCATACACATCACTCAATCTTACAAAAATCTCAGGCAATGCAATTCTTTTTTTTTTTTTTTAAAGATTTTATTTATTTATTTTACAGAGAGAGAGAGATCACAAGTAGGCAGAGAGGCAGGCAGAGAGAGAAGGGGAAGCAGGCTCCCTGCTGAGCAGAGAGTCCGATGCGGGGCTCGATCCTAGGACCCTGAGAACATGACCCAAGCCGAAGGCAGTGGCCCAACCCACTGAGCCACCCAGGCGCCCCTATGCAATTCTTTTCTTAACACAGTACACTTAACTTTCTTAGTGGCATGGTTCTAATAGCTTTAAATGTTTTCCTTAAGATATGAAATATTTACCACTAATTTATGTGTATTGGTTACAATGACTTCCTTTAATAATAAAAATGTCGATAAGATGAAATAAAAGCAAAAGCTGTTATCAAGCTAGTGTGAATACTTCTTTGCATTATGTTCACTTCATAGAAAATTCTTCTTAAAATTAATCTTCCCAGTTTGAATCATGTAACTTATTATTCCATAGAGAAATAGCTGTGTCTCTCACACTAATAACAAATGTATCCTTTTACATTAACTTTTCTCACCTCCGCCTTATTGAAACATGGCAGAGTAACAACAACAAAATAAACTATACTAGAAAAATTAGTGCACAGGATACAACTAAGCTTCAAAACCAGAATTCAATACTTTAAGAAAAAAAAGCATAAGACTTTTTACCTTTCTGCGTCTAATAAAACTAGTCTCTGAAAAATGAAAGTATTAAAAGAAGACCTCACTATTTTAAAACTGTGATCAATAGAAAGAAAAGACATGACTTTGAACACTGTGTTTTAGAGAAGTAATGCAAGTGCAAATCTTATTCCTGGGACTCTCTGCCACCCACAGGACACCTGTCAATCTTGGCAATAGTCTTTAGCTATCCATATAGAGACTCAGCATGTCCTTCCCTTGACCAAATTAGGCTAACCTCATCTGCATTGACATCAGTGTCTATAATTTTGGATTCTCATGGACAGAAATAGCCTATCCCAGAGTTCTTTATACAAATGTTGTGTCTGTGGAAAACTATAACCAATTTTATAATAGAAAAACGTGAACACTATAGTTAAAGCCCTCCAATTGTACTTTTATCATTTTGAATTCCAGCCAATTTTAATATCAAGCTATAAAGCAAAGCAGGGTTTTTGGTTCATTTCTTTCATTAAAATCCACATATCAGGGCTTCTTATTCTTCAAATAGTATGAGTTTCAAGAGATATGGAACTGACAAAAAAATAAACTTTGATAACAACAAATATTTTAAACTATGGTAACATGGGAATTTTACCTGTCAATCAATACCTTTCTGTCATACTGATTTAGAGCTCTGAATTAAGTTTTTTGTTATACAGTATCATAGTAGCTGATGACAGCAGGCATATGGTTAGTCCTGGTATGAAAGAAAGAGTAAAAATACTTTGATACTTTACAAAGCTTCAAGTCTGTTTAGACTTGTTAAGTCTAACAATAGTCTGTTAGATAGTCTGTTATAGACAACTACCTCATGACATTAAAAGAACTTAGAGATTTGCTTATTGAACAACTGTTCTTAATATATTAAAAATTACAGAAAAATGGAAGTAGTCACAATTTTTAGATGGAAAAAACAGTAGCGTAGATCTGCAGAATGGGAACTTAAAAAAGGAGCATTCAGTGTGCATGCTGTAAGTGTAAGGCTACTAGTATGTTATTAGGCCAGGAGACTGTCACAAAGATGGGACACCTTAATTTTAGCAAAGTTGCACACAAAGTCTCTGGTGGCAACCTTAAAACAGAACAATGTGAGTCCCATACTACAGTTAGGCAGACTACAAGCTGGCTAAACAAACATACCCAGAAATTAAGTGCTTGATAGCAAACAAGTGGAAGAATTCTAGAGGTAACTAACAGAACTCTGCATCTGAACTTATCTTGTTCCACAGTTTATTCACTGGGATGGGGTGCAGATCAGACAAATGCATATCAAATCTGCATATAAAATGCAAAGGATAAACCAGCATGCTTAATTACAAATAACTTAAAAAAAGGTCAGGATATTTAATCTTTAACTTAATAAGAGACGGTAATTAAAGGCACTGAAAGTCAGCTAAGTATCCAGATCAAGGATGTTCCACTATTCTCAATACAGGACACATTTTAAAGACTCAGTTCAATTCTGAAAACACACTGGAAGATGCATATATAGATGGCATTTTAAAATACAGATAAGAATAATATACAGGGGCGCCTGGGTGGCTCAGTAGGTTAAGCCTCTGCCTTTGGCTCAGGTCATGGTCCCAGGGTCCTGGGATAGAGCCCCGCATCGGGCTCTCTGCTTAGAGGGGAGCCTGCTTCCCCCTCTCTCCCTGCCTGCCTCTCTGCCTACTTGTGATCTTTTTCTGTCAAATAAATAAATAAAATCTTTAAAAAAAAAAGAATAATATACACAAGGAATAATAGTATTATGAACTGAGATGCTTCAGGCAGAGAAACAGAGACAGACAGGTGTTAACGAGCTATGCGATAAAATAATCTAAAGGGGTTTAGCTTTACTCTGCAAAATTATAGAAGGTGAAATAAGACCAACGGGCAGTAAGTTTGCAGAAAATAGATCTTGACTCAATATTACTATCTAAGAACTTTCTACAACTTAAAGCTATGTAAATTGAAAAAAGGTGCTTCAAACGCCTCTGTCAAGGAGGCTGTGGGACAGGCTGGAACAACCAACTTTCAAGTTCTCTGCCAATTCCAAAATTCCACAGTACTCTAACTGAAACAGAGACCGGAATTCAGGGAGGCTAAGGCACTTGGAATTTGTAGGGTAGAGTACCAGAGAAAAAAAGTGTGAAGAAAATGGGCTCCAAAAGGCTGAAAGTGTGTCTCCTTTAGTCTTTGGCTAAATATTAAGTTAGTTATGTATAGTATGAGATTCCATGAGGCCAGAAGAACACCAGGGTAAGAACTACTACAGGGGAGCTAGGAGACACGAGTCCCACCCAAACATGCACTATAAAAAGCACTCACGAAATACCTGGGACATTCCAGAGAGACCTCAGAAATGTCATACCTTAGGAGAAGGGCAAAACTAGCCCATCAATGCAGAAAATTCTTTTAAACAATACTGGTCTAGAGCCACACTAACAAAGTTCATAATATGCCAAAAAAGGATCGGGCTGATCAGAAAGTAACTAAATTACCTGCCAGATCAAAATTTAACACTCTTTTAAGAATGACAAAAAAAATTACAAATTAAGAGAATAAACAAGAAAAGGTAACCCAATCCAAGGGGTAAAAACAGTCAATAAGAACAAACCTGGAAATGATCAAGATGATGGAATTAGTAGAAAAGAACTTCTAAAATCCTATTTTAATATATCCAAAGATTTAAAGGAAAACATACACACAATGAAAAAAGAAATTAAAACTTATTTTTAAAAATGGATTAGTTATAACTGATAAATACAGTATCCAAATTGCAAAATTCACACTTGAGCTTACCAGCAGAGTAAACACTGTAGAAAAAGAGATCAGTGGGAATTACAAACATTTTCCAAATTTGATAGAGAACTATTAATCCAGATGTCAAAGCTCAATGAACTTCAAATAAGAAAAACACAAAACCACAAGATACATGATAATAAAGTTGCTGAAAATCAACTGATACCAAAAACACAATAAATGTAATCTAACATATTAATAGAATTAAAAACATCAATTATTTCAACTGACAAAGAAAAAACATTTAACAAAATTCAATGCCAATTATGATAAACACTTACTAAAATAGGAATAAATAAAAACTTCCTTACCCAATAAAGAATATCTATGAAAAATCTATAGCCATTCTCATCCTTAGCAACAGAAAACAATGTTTTTGCTCTAACATCATGAACAAGGCAAGGATGTCTGTTTTACTACTTTAACATAGTATTAAAAACCAATGCATTAAGGCAAGAGAAAGAAACATAAGGCATACAAATTGGAAAGGAAGAAGAAAATCTATATTTGCAGGACAGCTTATTTATGCAGAAAATCCTTAAGACTCTACAAATAAACTACTGTAACTAGTATTTACCAAGGTCACAAGACCAATATACAAAATCAATTGTATTTCCATATATTAATGAAAAATGTTTAGAACATGAAATTTAAAAAATATTATTTCCAATAGCATCCACAAACGTGAACTACTAAGGGAAAAACCTAACAGAATGCATGCAACGAAATCTGTACAGTGAAAACTGTAAAACATTTTTGAGAGAAATTAAAGAACTAGATAAATGGAGAAATATACTATGTTGTTACAGGAGTGAACTGTGTTCCCACAAGAGATACGCTGAACTCCTAACCCTGGATACCTGTGACTTTATTTGGAAATAGGTTCTCTGCACATGTAATTAAGATGAGGGTATAATGAGTTAGAATAAGTTCTGAATCCAGTATAACTGGTGTTCTTATAAGAAGAGAGAAATTTAGGGATGCCTGGGTGGATCAGTGGGTTAAGCCTCTGCCTTCGGCTCTGGTCATGATCTCAGGGTCCTGGGATTGAGCCTCAGGCTCTCTGCTCAGCAGGAAGCCTGCTTCTCCCCCCCACCCCCCGCCCCTCTGCCTGCCTCTCTGCCTACTTACGATCTCTGTCAAATAAATAAATAAAATATTAAAAAAAAAAAAGAGAGAAATTTGGACACAGACACACAACCACACAGAGGAGAAAACCATACAAAGATGGAGACTAGAGTAATGCATCTACAAGGCAAGGAATGCCAAGGACTGCCAGCAATATCAGAAGTTAGGTGGGGAAGATATTCTCCCCTAAAGCCCTAGAGACAGCTTGGTCGTGCCAACACCTTAACCTCAGATTTCTAGCTTCCAGAACTGTGAGATAATCATTTTCAATCATCTTAAACCACACACTTTGTGATACTCTGTGATAGCAGCCTTAGGAAACTAATACAAAACCTGTGGTGCCCACGGAGAATGAATTTATCTCAGGGATTTGTGAAAGATGCAAATTCAAGGTGCATCAAGGGTTTCATAAAGGCCTTGAAAGAGAAGTGAGCAGAAGAGAGCGATTTGGTAGCAAACCTCTATTAATCTATACCACTGAGTAAAATTACCAAATGAGAGAAGACAAGATGGTTAAAACCAAATCTTAAGGCTCTCAAGCAGGGGAGGCCTGCGAAGGCAAAAGGCCAAAATTTACAAATGGTAACATTCAGATTAAATAGCACCTCCCCATTCTGGTTTTTTTTTTTTACCCCCCTTTCACACATATATGCAAATAATATTCCCTCTATACATCAGTAACATTAAAGCCAGTAAGAAACAGCTTTGATAAAGAACAAAAAGCAAGTGAGAAGTAAGCTCAACAAAACTCTAATCAAATTCCCTTTTAGGGTTTAAAGTTTCTTACAGACTTAGGCTAGAGAAAGAATTTTTGGTTCAGCTCTCCCTACTCTAGGCTCCTTCATCTTCATAGAAGATGAAAGCAAGGCACAGCAGCTAATATTGAAACTTCTTCCATCCAGTTCTGTAACTGACACTGATTTGGAAGAAGCTGTTGAGATAAATAGTGGCTAACCAAGACAAAAACCCATGTTCCTATTATATTATTGACTAGGTATAGTGAATGAATCTCTTGTCAAAGTCTCTTAGATCACTTTTCCAATGGTGGACTAGTTCAAAGAAATGCTCCTACCACTGAAAACTGAAAATAGTGGAAAATGCAGAAAATACCTACTGAAATGAGTCCATGAACTGGTAAGAATATAAGGAAAACTCAGGCAAAAACTACTTAAAAGCAGGAATGCACAAAGATAATCAGAGTATTGAAGCTGGCTTTCATTTCAAGGTCAAAGGAGAGGGTAGAGGGGGTGCAGCTGAGCTTTGGATTTTTCACAGATGCATGGGTATATGGAACAAAAAACACCAAAGTCCAGAGTCTGGCCAAAGTATAGAGCATGTCTGAGTACTTTTAACTAACAGAATATAAAATGGGCAACAATTACATTCTATGTTCATTAAAAAAAAAATAGCTTGAATCAAATCATATGCAGTTTGACAACCACCATCCGCTAGGAAAACATAACAAATTTATGTAGGCTGGCAAAAAGACTGCCATATTTTGGATTTGCTACAATTCTGAACTTGACTGCAAAGGCAGTTAAGATTAACTAATGCTACCTCAAGAGCTCTAACTAGAACAACATATAAAAGCAGTTTATTGAGGTTCAGAGAAAAGAGTTACTTTCTCTTAAATTAACACCAATTGTTTACATTTAATAAAATGAAGAGAAAAGGAAACCTTCTGTACTTAGCACATGTAATTATAATGCTTTGTTTAAAACAGAATAGACAAAGATTTAAAAAGACAAAAATAACTTTTAATTTGCATTGAAGTACACAGTACTTATTCAAAAGAAATGCATTTATAATCAACATTCCACAAAGAAATTTAAAGTCTAACTTGTATCACCTAACATCAACGTAACTATCACTAAAAAATCTTTTCCTCATAGAGACATAAAGTAGAATAGAGGTCACCACAGCTGGGGAAAGAGGGGAGCAAATTACTGTTTTATGGGCATACAGTCTTTGTGTGGCATGATGAAAAAGTTGGGAAATAGACACTGGTGATGGTTGTAGAATACTGTGAGTATACTTAATTCAACTGACTTGTGTTTCCCAAAATGGTTTAAATAGCAAATTCTAGGTTAGGTACAGTTTAGCAAGATTAAAAGAAAATACATACAAAAAACTATTTTCATGTAATTTTCCTTAAAGTTTGGAATTCTCTTAAGTCTAAAATTCATGTAAATAAGTATCCTCTAAAAATTGGGACTAGAAAAGAAGAGGCTTTGGGTTATGTAATCATAGATTCAAATCTGAGGTAGATTCAAATCTACCCTTCCTAACCACAGACTCTTGATACATGTTACATTCTAAAAGCCTCAGTTTCCTCCACCTGGAAAATGGGAAAGTACTTGGACACAAAGTTTTAGTAAGGATTACAGCAGATAACTACAGTATGCATGAAGATAATCCAGGAACTTCACACCAAGGGATTTTTATTCAGTTCTCTTTTTCATATTAGTTATTAACTAAAATATACAAACCTTTAAAAATCACCTATCACCCTTTAAGCAGTGCTTGATAATATATTCAGGCATACGAAACTTGATTCAAATTCTTTAAAATGGCTTTTCCCTCTCTGTTTATCAACCAGCTCTTACTTTTTAAAAAAAGATTTATTTATTTATTTAAGAGAGAGAGAGAGAGAATGAATGTGGTGGGGAGGGGCGGAGGGAGAGAAACTCAAGCAGACTCCCCACTGAATGTAGTGCCTGAAGTGGGCCTCAATCCCAGGACCCTGAGATGATGACCTGAGCCAAAATCACGAGCTGGACACCCACACTCAGGCTCCCCTGAACCCAGCTCTTATCTAAATTGCCAGTTTCTCTAAGTTACAATATGAAGCAGTCAGGAGTATTAAAAAAACAAAACAAACAACTTATTGTTAAGTAAAAGAAATGACTATAAATACTCTCCTTTTCAATTTTTTGCCAGCTGCCACCCAATGCTAATAGTCCATTTACAGTCCTCTCTATCAACAACAGGCATGCACTTAACAATATTAAACCAGTCAGGAATTTGCCCAAAGTTGTGTACAGTCTAGATCACAATTTTACTCTTTTAGGAAATGAGACATGGTTGGCATAGGTGGTGGTTAATCTTCTTAAGTATCAAATACTTTGCATACCCCCACATGATACAAGTTAATCTTCTCATACCCTGAATTGCATTTTTTTTTAAATCTGCATATTATGATGTCTGACAATCTTAAGAAACCATTCTAGCTGGGAAGAGACTGCCTGTCCCAGAGCTAGCCAATTCTTGGAGACAGCAAAGGGCCCAGCCAGGAGCTTGCCCTTGATGTGCGTACTAATTCACAGACCTTCTCCATCAGATCCTTTTCCCCAAAGGCCTTAATCACCCAGAGCCAGGTACTAGGCATCTAGGACCACTCCAGCCCAAAGCACACCAAAGTTATTTAAATCTGCCAACCATGAATCATTCACTCTTCCCTGCCTTTCCCTGGGAACCCCCAACGAAGACTGTGGCTCTAAGGCTCTCCTTTCATTCCTGTCTTCTGCCTGCTGATCACCTGGTGCTTTCCCTGTGGCCCTGCAGGGTGTGCTCTGTCTCCTGTCTCTAGGACCTCTGAGTATAATAAACTTTGTATTTCCTCAAGCCTTTCCTGTGTCTCTTCTTGTGGCTGCACCTATCAGCAAAGAATATAAAACACATCCACTGATTGAGAAAATACAAAACATTATTTTGAGTTCAGTAGTTATGTTTAAATAATTTTACTTAATCACAACAGTATCTACTTATATAAGAAACACACTAGTACTATATGTTTGGGATTTATATTTTTAAGTTAACTATTTCAAATACATATTCAACTAATATTTCAATACATGTGGACTCATGAATCCCTTGCTAAATTCCCAGATTTTCCTGGGATTTGCCATTATCATTTGGGAACCACTGGCCAGAGGATGATAAGGCAAGGTATGTATGTATATGCACAACCCTGCTCCCTCACCCCAATCCGCCCCATATCCCCACCTCTGACACACACTTCTGGAAGAAATATGCCCATTCATATACCATCATCTCTCTTTTAAAAAGCTGATATAAGAAACAAAAGTGTTGAAAGGGGACACACCAAAGAGCATAGAATAACTAACCCTCTCATCGTACACACAGCACTTTATCATACATCTTTCTTTACCTCATAGCATGTTGCATTACCAAGAAGATACAGAAAACCACTTAATATTTGTCTTTTATGGCACAAATTTAACCTTTTCTTCAATCTCATTTCCCCTTCTACATATCCTAATTCTAACCAATTCATCAAGATTTCCTACACCCAGTCTAGACATTACTGCTGCCATACTTGTACACTCATTTCCTCAATATAGACTGGATTTCCTATTAGGAAAGTCATGTCACTATTAACACCTCCAACACATATTTGCAGAAAGACAAAAATGAAACCCAGTCATTTTTGGCTATAACAATGGCTTATTTCAAGATTTACTGGAAAACTTAAAAAAACTAAAATGGGTAATTTGATACAGTTGAAGATTTTAGTTCATTCCATGAACAATTAAGAACCAGTTAAGTGTAATACAGGTAATTACAACAAATGAATAAAATAAATTTAAAGAGCCTCTTGTTTAGAACCTAGAATATAGACTGGTAGCATAGGAATTTTATTAATTTGAGCAAATATTTCAAGTACAGTTGATTTTTAATATTTTATTTATTTATTTATTTATTTGAGAGAGGGAGAGGTAGAGTATACAAGCAGGGGTAGCAGCAGGCAGAGGGAGAGAGAGAAGCAGGCTGCCTACTGAGTGCGGAGCCCAATGTGGGGCTCGATCCCAGGACCCTGAGATCATGACCTGAGTAGAAGGCAGATGCTTAACTGACTCAGCCACACACGTGCCCCTGAAGTACAGTTGATTTTTAAATGATGACTCTTGTTCAGTGAAAAGTCTGTAAAGTTTCAAGTACAAAACAATTTCCAAAATTAGGTGAACATTTAACTAGTAGACAGCTATCACCCTATACATAAAAAATTTTTTATTGTATTATTATACTTTACAACTTTTTAAGTCTTTCTTACATTATTATTTGAATGTAAATTGATACAATCTTTCCGGAAAGTAATTTGGCAATGTATATCAAGATTTGAAACTAAATCTAACGTTTTAACCAGCCATACCTCTTCCAGGAATTAATCTTAAGGAAATTATCATGAATAAGCATGAAGATTTAGCTACAAAGTTTTCATCACAGCATTGTTTATAATGAAAAACTGAAACTTCTAAATATCTGACAGTAAGAGATTGATTAGCTAATTATAAAAATAGAAATACAGAATATTTAAATCATTTAAAGTGACTGCCGTAAAACATACATCCTCAAACTGTTTTGAAACTGCCTATAACTCTTGGATACTTTTAACTATCTAAAATCTGTAGTAATAGTAATGCACATATTTAATATGTAAGTGCATAGAGGCAGAAATGGAAGACTAGTTCTCAGGGGCTAGGGAAGGAGAGCGTGATAAGTGATTGTTAACAGGTAGTTTTAGGTGATGAAAGTATTCTAAAATTAGATAGTAGTGAAGGTGTGCAATATTGCACAACTTTGAATAAAAACCACTGTACATTCTAGAAGAGTGAATTTGAAAGGTACGTGAATTATTTCTCAAAAAAATGTACATATTCAAACATTTAAAAAAATTTTTTTAAGATTTTATTTATGTATTTGAGGACAGCGAGGGACAGCACAAGCCAGGAGAAGCAGGCTCCCTGCTGAGCAGGGAGCCTGACGTGGTGCTCAATCCCAGGGCCCTTCGATCATGAACTGAGCCAAAGGCTGACACTTAACTGAATGAGCCACCCAGGCACCCCTCAAACATTTAAAATTCTTAACTGTTACATATGTTATATATTAAAGTATAAATTATAAATACGGATATACTTTACACAAATCTTAAAGTAGGCCATCCATTAGCATCTGCGCATGTATCTGAATGTTTTATATGTGTGTAACTCATGAGCAAAGTTGGTCTCTGAATGGACCTTCTATTTTCATTTAGGACTGCGTGATTCCTCATGTAAAATTATGCTCTGCTAAAGCAAATGAACTCCTCAAACAAATGCAAGGCAAAGCTCACATGCATCTGTTCACATATTTCACTATAACAAAGCGGTTTTATACTAACAGATGAACATGCAAGAGCACCATTGGGATTGTATAATTTTAAATGCTTATTGCACTGTGGCATACTTCTCAAACTTTTATATTCATGACAAATAAAATGGATGGAATTTTAGATAATTATTACTGACTCCACAGTGAAACCAAAATTTCTGACTTTTTCCTTCAAACTTCTGGGTCACTAATTTATAAGTATTCTGAAACCATGAGGGAAGCTTTAAATACTAATTAACCTTTTAAAAACAGCTTTCTTGAGATACAGTGCACAAACCATACAATTCACCCATTTAAATACACAGTACAATGGTTTTCAGTATACTTAGATAGGTGCAAACAACATCACTGTTAATTTTAGAATATTTCATCAACCCAAAGGAAACCTCATACTCATAAGCAGTTATTCTCCATTCCCCCTCCCTCCCCACCAGTCCCTGGCAAACACCAATCTGCTTTTTGTCCTTATTCCGGTAAGGACATTCTGGATATTTCATATAAATGGAATCATACACTGTCACCTTTTGTGTCTGGTTTATTTCACTTAGAAAAAGTTTTCTAGGTTCATCCAAGTTGTAACAAGTATTAGTAATTCATTCCTTTTTATGGCTGAATAACATTCCACTGTATGGATATACCACATTTCGTTTATTCATCATGTGATGGACATTTGGGTTATTTCTACTTCTTGGCTATTTGAAAAACACTCCTATAAACACTCAAGTATAAGTTTTTGTGTGGACCTCTTTTCATCTCCCTTAGAAGTGAAATTGCTGTGTCATTTGGTAACTCTATGTTTAGCATTTTGAGGAACTGCCAAAATGTTTTCCACAGTGGCTGCACCATTTTACATTCCAAACAGCAGTGTATGAGGGTTCTGATTTCTCCACATCCTTGCCAGCACTTATTATTTTTTATTCTAGCTGTCTCTCATTGTGGTTTTGATTTGCATTTCCCTGATGCAAATGATGTGGGAAGCATCTCTTCATGTGCTTATCAGTCATTTATTTATCTTTTTTGAGAAATGCCTATTCAGATCCTTGGCCCATTTTTTAAATTGAGTTGTCTTTTTTACTATTGAACGTAAGAGTTCCTTATACACTCTAGATGTAAGTCCCTTATATGTTTGCAATGATTTTTCTCCCATTTTGTGGCCTTTTTACCTTCTTGACAGTGTCCTCTAAAGCACAAGTGTTTAATTTTGATGAAGTCTAACACATCTATATTTTTCTTTTGTTGCTCATACTTTTGGTGTCATATTTAAAAATCCTTTGCCAAATCCAAGGTCATAAAAATTTACTCTATGTTTTCTTCTAAGACTTTTATAGTTTAGTTCTTACAATTAGTTCTGGATCCATTTTAAGTCATAAGGATCAACTTCATCCTCTTCCCTGTGGCTACACAATTGTTCTATCACAATTACTGAAAAAGCTATTTCTTTCCCCCATGGAACTGTCTTGCACTCTTCTCAAAAATCAGTTGACCATGGGTTTATTTCTCCACTCTCAATTCTATTTCACTGATCCCTGGGTCTCCAACGTAAGTATTTAAGTTAAGGACTATAAGTGCGAGTATCATACTGTCTGGATCACTGTGGCTTTGTAGTAAGTTGTAAAATTAGAGACTATGGGTCTTTCTACTTTGTTCTTTGAGATTGTTTTGGGGTCCCTTGCAATTCCACATCAATGTTCTTTTTTTAAGATTCTACTTATTTTTGCAAGAGAGAGAGGGAGCATGAGAACAACGGAGGCAGGGGGGGCCAGAGGGAGCAGAGGGAGCAGCAGACTCCTGCTAAGCTGGGAGACCCATTTGGGAACTGATCCCAGGACCACCTGAGCCAAAGGCAAGCACTTAACCAACTGAGCTACCCAAGCATCCCCCATATAAATTTTCAAATTAGCTTTTCAACTTCTACAGAGAAGTCAGCGGGGATTCTAAAGAAGACTGTGCTGAATCTGAAGATCAATCTGAGGAGCACTGCCACCTTAACAAAAATGGGTATTTTAATTTATGAACATGGGGTACTTTTCCACTTACATGGATCTTCAAGTTCTTTAAATAATCTTTTCTGGTTTTCAAAGAGTAAGTTTTATACTGCTTTGGTTAAATTTATTCCTAGGTATTTTATTCTTTTAAATGTTGCTGTAAATGGAATTGTTCTAAGTTCACTTTTGGGTTACTCATCTCAAGTGTAAAGAAACATAACTGATTTCTTTCCCTCAAATACACATAACTGATTTTGCATATTGATCTTATATCCTGCAACACTGCTGAACTCATTTATTAGTTCTAATAATTCTTTAGTAGATTCCTTCATTATTTTCTATATAGACCATGTCATCTGTGAGTAGGATTTTACTACTTCTTTTCCAATTTGGATGTCTTTTCTTTTTCTTGCCTAATTGATCTGGTTAGAACCTCTAGCACAATGTTGAACAGAAGTAGAATGAGTGGATATCCTTGTCTTGTTCCAGATGTTATGAGCAAAAGCAACCAGTCTTTTATCATCATGTATGATATTAGCTGTGGGTTTTTCATAGGTGCCTTTTGATCAGGTTAAGGAAATGCACCTCTACTCCTAGGTTTGAGTGTTTTGTTATGAAAGGATGTTGGGTTTTTGCCAAGTGCTTTTTTTGTATCTATTTATACACGCATTTGGCTTTTATTAGTCTACTGACATGGTGCATTACAATGATTTATAATAATTTCTGGATGCTAAGCCAACCTTGAATTCCTACTTGGTCATGGTATATAATTCTCTTTTATGTTGCTATTTTCAGTTAGTATTTTGTTTAGGATTTTTGTGTCCATATTCATAACAGATATTGGTCTTAGTCTCCTTGTGATTTTTTTTTTTGTTGGGTTTTGGTATATTGGCCTCATAGAAATAGGTGGGAAGAATACTTTAAACATTTGCAACTTTTCTGAATAAATGAAAAATTTACCACACAATCAGAGTAGAAACATAAATACTGAAGCTGATAATACAACTGGAAGTGACATTCCCAACACCAGTGCAGCAGACCCTGTTGGTTATACAACCAGTACCCACTTTCTTCTTCTGCCTAAAAGGATCAACATTTTGTTCAGATGTCTAGCGTCCGTGTGCTTCAGGGGGGTGCGGCTGTAGCTTTAGACCTGAAGAATGGACCCTGACTGGTCCAAACAAATCATAATGGTTCCATCTTGCTTGCCAGAGGCTAGTTTGAAAATGGCAATGTGATATAATCAGGTGTGATGGAAACTCTGCTAAAGGAGCCCCATGGAATTTGTTGTTGTTGTTGTTTGTTTTTTGGGGTTTTTGTTTTTGTTTTTCTTTTTTTGCACTTAAAATGATACAAAAGGAAAGAGCCCTCTCTTCCCCTGGAAGTTGTTATGTCTGGATACATGGAACTGTATCACTTTGCAACCATGACAAAATCTGCCGTGAGGACAACTCCGACATACTGAAGACAGCAAAATAGAAAGAACGAACATAGGTCAGTGATGATGCTGCTGAGCTGCCAAATTAACCAAATCTAGAACCACTCAATCTTACTGTAAATATACTGCAGAAATCGGCAAGCACCACATATCAGGTAGGTTTTTTCCTTCAGAGATCCCAAGGCATCTTATCCTTATAGAAATGTATTCCCTGGATAGTTATTATATAAATGGAATCATTGCACTAAGTGATCTTTTGAGTCTGGCTTATTTTAGTTAGCATAACATTTTCTAGGTTCATCCAAGTTGTAGGTAATAAGCATTTACTAGAAAACCACTGGATACAACCCTATTTCAAATTTTTTTGTTCATCAAATCATTTTTATTCCCATAGTAAAGTTGTAAATTAGCAATATAAAAAATTTACCAATAAAACACTGCATTAATTTGGGTTTCTAATAAGACTTTATTTAGAAAAAAGTCTCTAGTATTTGAAATACTGCTATATTTCATAATATGAAAAATTACTATAAGTTTAAAAAACTGATTATAAAACATTATGCACAGTAAGAGGCAGAGAAAAAGAATACATTTAGATAGATACTAGAATTGTTGGGCTCAACACCAATATGTTCACACTGTTATCTCTGGTGGTAGGATTACAGAGGACTTTGATATTTTTGCCTGTTTTATTTTTCCCTAAATTTTCCTTCATAAATATGCATTAACTTAGTAATAAAGAAAAAATGTAATTCATTCTTTTAAAAGGAAAAATTTCAGTATTTTTTATTCATGAGTAAATGAAGACACACTATTTTTTCTTCCATTTTTGTCTGGGAAGAGCCTATATAAACCTTGCACGTAGTTTTAAAATTGGGTGATTGTGACATGTATAGTATTAAGCTATACATGTTCTCTGACCACCTCAAAAAGAAGTTGTAGGCTTAAACTGAATTATAATCTGCATTGTAAGAAGAGTGCGACATTGTTCACACAATCACTTTGGAAATAAGATCTGAGCCAAGGTCTCTCCTATTTTGAAATATGCACGTGATCGGATTTCACTGACTCTACTCCTAAGGGTAATGAAGCAAAGGAGCATTGACCAGGTGTCACAAGATTTATTTTCTAGGTCTAGAGATAAACCTCATTAGCCATGTGGCCTCTGGCAAGCAGCAATCTCTCTGAATCAAAACCTTATCTGTTAAATGGGGCAACGACCTACCCATTTCTCCTCACAGGATGAGGAAAAGTAGATGAAAGATCAAGTGAAGATGGTATTGTACGTCACCAAAGCATTTCCTACACATCTTAAGTCTGGTAACAATTGTACTTTGTTCCACACTGACAAAAAGTCAGCCTTACAATCAGCAAGGTATGATGCCAGTTTCCCTGGTAACAAGTTAACTTCCACACTGCTTCAAAGATATTTGCGTATGTGTGTAAAATCCCTTTTCTTTGCTGCTTTACTGTTTTTAACTTGCCTCTAAAAATAATGGAATGAAGTAAACAAAGCACTGGTACCACAACATGACACTGGTTGGAGAGAGAAAACTATAGATCATTTTCAGTAAGAAATACTGTTGCAAAGATCCTAACCACGACACTAGCAGGTAGACTCCTAAAAATAATACAGTTCAACCAAGTAAGTATTATTCCAGGAATATAAGGGTAAGTTAATATTAGTCTACCTATTAAGATAATTTACTAAATTAGTAGACTGAAGGTGAAAAATTTTAAGCATCTCAATAGATGTGCAAAAATGTATTTGAATGATATAACCATTCCCAAATAAATACTCCAAATGAATAAAAAATAGCAAAATTACTGTTTGAAAGTGATACACTGTCTGCTGATGATCATGAAATAAGGTATTGAAAAACTGTTAGAAACAGTATGAAAATTCAGTATACAGTTATTATAAAATTAACTACAAAAATGAATAGTTTGCTTATATCCAATTAGGTAGAAAACATGAGAGAAAAGATTCCATTTATAACTGCAGCTGAGTAAAAGTAAACCTCTGTATAAACAATAAATGATAAAGGGCATTATAAAGAAAATTTTAATCTCTACTGAAGGATCTCAAAGAAGACTGGAATAGGGAGATTCAGTATTAGTAGTAATGAG
The DNA here is from genome assembly GCF_009829155.1 of Mustela erminea. Lineage (NCBI taxonomy): Eukaryota > Metazoa > Chordata > Mammalia > Carnivora > Mustelidae > Mustela > Mustela erminea. Next base: position 17,798,795 of record NC_045629.1, read on the forward strand.
GAGGAGGAGAGAGGGGAAGATAAGAGCAGTTTCAACAGTCAGGCTCCCAGCAGAAAAATGATGGCACATTCACAGGGCTAGCAATAGCAGGGAGCTGTTATCACTGTCACTACTAGACCCTAGTAAGGTCTCTCGGTATGGGAGAGGAACCAACCCTGGCAGAAAGTGTGGCCGTAGGTAAACAAACACAACTCTATAGGGTAAGAGGCTGGGAAATCTACACTCTTTCCTCCCACGCACTCATCATCTCCTACAAGACCTCCCACTGGCCAAATCCAACAAGAAGCCAGAGGGCTGGAGAGCTTGGATGATGCATTCCACAGGTCAGCCTCCTGGGGCATAGAGCAAGACAGAGAAAGTGAAGAATATATCTGATGAGGCACAAAGAATATCCAGCACAACAGCTAGTCTCTTGGCTGTTTACGCCAGGCACTGCTCTAACCACTTTAGGTGGATTAATTCTCATAATGTCAATTTGCCCAAACTACAAAATCAAACAATCCCAGTAAAAATACCAACATGATATTTTATGGGTAGTGAGGGGGCAGAGGGGAGTTTCTGACTACCAGTAAGTTCTTCTAGAATAATAAACACAAATGCAAGATTAGGCAGGGAAAAAAAGAGGGGAAAGAATGGTCCTATTAAATATTAAAATGTTATTAAGCTGTAATAATTAAAAGTTTAATGCTAGCACATGAATAGACTGATCAATGAAACAGAATTAGAGTCCAGAAATAGACCAAACAGATGCAAGAATTTCACATATGGTAGCGGTAGCACTTTAAATAAATGGGGAAAAGATATATTATATAATAAATGATTTAGGAGAAACTAGATAGTGAGTGGAGGAAAAAAGCACTAGATTCTTGCCTTATTTCTTATATAACAATAAATCCCACATGGAGCAAAGATCAAAACATAAGGAATAAACTGTGGAAATAGAATTATAAAAGAGAACAGTGTAAAAGGCTATAGAAGAATACAAGAAAGAATATATTTATTATCCTGAAGCACAGAAAATAATAGTCTAACTATAATATAGAACCAGAAGCCTTATAAGAGGAAAAAATGAGACAGTTCACTAAATAGATACAAAACTAATACATAAAAATTTACCATAAGGTTATTAGTAATACTGTAATGTCTTTATTTCCCTAATACTAGAAATACCACTCTCATAATAAGAAAGTAATTGGAAGGTACATCTTAAATACAAAGGCCATTAAAATTAAAATATGCATAGTGTGACTTACAATTAAAGAGAAGCAAAACAAACTTAATGAGACTTTTTTTTTTTGCTGCCTATAAGAAACTCATTTTATTTTATTTTCAGTGTTCCAAAATTCATTGTTTATGCACCACACCCAGTGCTCCATGCAATACATGCCCTCCATAATACCCACCACCAGGCTCACCCAACACCCCACCCCACTCCCCTTCAAAATCCTCAGTTTGTTTCTGAGTCCACAGTAATGAGACATTTTTATTTTAACCTATCACACACTGGCAAGGACTTACAAAGCCTGATAATACATCAGCACCAATGATGAGACAACAGGTACCCTGTGTTCTTCAAACTCCCACTATCCAACTGAGGAGCTAAACAGATTAGGAGAGATTTTCAAATGAACCCCTTATTATCTGGACTGTCCCTACTCTAGCTTCCCAAACCTCAGGAAGTAAACAGATTGGGATAACATCCAATCTCTCACTGTACAAACTCTCACACTACAAATTCTCACTGTGCTAATTCAAGGAAAGGTTTGGAAAATAAGGAATACACTGAAAGTACATACAGAGTTTTGTAGTGAGTTTGTAAATTCATGTAATCCTTTTAGAGATAACAAAATTGAAAATGGTCATAGCTCTTGACCCAAGTTCTTCCCCTTCTAGATGTGTAATCCACAGACACACTCACATGGGAATGTAAAGATTATGTACATGATATTCTCTATAGCACTGTTCGGAAGACACACACACACATACACACACACACACAAATACTGCTGATCTAAATACACTTGATTGGCAGGGACCTGATAAATGACATACAGTACACCCATACAAATGGAATTCATGTGTTCCTAGATTTCTAAACATGAAAGATTTTGAGAAAAGATCACTTAAGTGAATTATTTAAGCTAAGGACCAGAATGTAATTGTAAATATTGAAAATGATAAAGGATTTTCAAGATTTTGACTTGAAAAATAAAGCAAAAATATAAAAATAAGTTTTAAGTTATCTTACATTTGACAAGACTTTTTATAATTTCAACTATGCATAAATTTCTTAGAATAAAAAAGAATTAGGTATTGACTTTATTCTTTAGCATAATCTTTTCAACAAAATTGCATGATAACACAATATGCCACATCTTTCATGTTTTTCTCTTTGGAGATGATTGCAAAGATCTTATTTTCAGAAATACTGAATCGCTTCAGCCATTTTTCCTAGGAGCCCTCTCTTTAATCACTTACATCAAAAGTCACTGTAATCAAATCAGGCTCCCTTCAAAGCATATGTCATCCTTAAGAATTTTGTTTCATTTATCTATCAGTAGCTCTGAGTTTTTTAATATCATATCCATGAACTTCATAAAAATTTGCACACTTTCCAAGACATCCAATTTCAGTTTACAGGTAACTTTGCTTTGTTTGCAAGTGATGACTTATTTTTGACCAATAAAAATGCTAACAAAGGATCAGGAGCAACAACTGAAAGAATTAAATTTTTAACTTTAAAAGTAACATTTTCATTACTAAAACTTTTCCCATAATAACCAATCTAGTAACATATATATTAATCAGCCATTAAAAAAGAATGAAATGCGGGGCCTGGGTAGCTTAGTTGGTTAAGCATCTGCCTTCAGCTCAGGTCATGATCTCCAGGTTCTGGGATCAAGTCCCACATTGGACTCCCAGTTCAGCAGGGAGTCTGCTTCTGCCTCTTCCCCTGCTAGTGCTCTCTCTCTGAAATGAATAAATTATTAAAAAGAATGACATATATACTTATATAAAAATATCTAAAATTTATATATTTACAGAACAAAACAATATGTATGATTCCATTTGCTTAAACAGATTTTCATATGTATATGTGTAAGACATATACAGATAATACATACCAAGATACCTATATGTGAACATATTTTCAGGAAAAGCACTCAAGAAACTATTCACATTGCTTATGTCTTGGGAATTGGTAAGGTGAGGTTTACTCTAATTACATTTTACACCCTTCTAAGTTATTTAGCTTTACACAAGGAGGTGTAACTTTTACAATGATGATGATGATATATATATAGATAAGGAGGATTTAAATTAAATATATAGTAATAATATCTGTGGTCCCAGCTTCCAGTAGTTTTAAATTAAGCCCTAACTTACAGAAGCCATTACATTCAGAAAACTCAAAGACTAATAAAAGCCATTTCAAGATATTCTTATGCAACACTCAATTATCCTAACAGTTTTTTTTCCAGATTATTTCAGTCAGAAAACTTTTGTTTTTTCCCTTATCTTTTAGAGATAAATAGGAAGGATGGATTCTGATGTACCAAAGTACACTGCTTAATATAACAATGAATCAAAAAAATCCACTGGTTTATGTTTCAGATTCCACATTGCAACTAACCTTTACAAAACTACCATTTCTTGAATTCTGGCATCATATCAAAGAAAAATATCCATAACTATAATTAAAGGCTATGATTATACACCTCCCTTTTCCAACTACATCTGAGTGGGGCCAGATTGTCTTTCTTTTTTTTTAAGATTTTATTTATATATATGAGATACAGAGAGAAAGAGAACATGAGCAAGGGGACCCCCAGAGGAAGAAGGAGAAGCAGGCTCCTTGGTGAGCAAGGAGTCCGAAGCGGTGTCTAATCCCAGGCACTGAGATCATGACCTGAGCTGAAGGCAGATGCTTTCAACTGAGCCACCCAGGCACCCCAGATTTTCTTTATATACTTCCACAAATGAACATATTTTGATAAATTCAATGCAGAAGCCTATATGAGAACCCAGCAGTTTTCTATTAAAACCAGACAATAAAGAGATTTGAAAAGTATAAAATCAATACCATTCTTCTTTTTTGCTTGTGAATAGTCACCTTCTAATTAAAAAACATGTTATTTATGTTAACAGATAACTGGTATGGTTACTTGTAAATAAACAGCATTTGAATTTTTTCTCAGTTTTATTTCCTAACACAAAAAATATCAGTACATAAAGCTCATTTAAGCAAAAACTCTCTGGAGTCTTCAGTAACTTCTTAAAATGGAAAGGAGTTCCGAAACCAAAAATTTTGACATTCTACAGACCAAAAGGCAAACAGCTGTGAACAATTTGTTTACAACAGGGATGAATGAACTGTAACATGTGGGGTGGGGGTAATGAAATATTACAGATACTGAATTTGTTTTCAGATGGGATTCAAGTTATTTTTGTTAAAATTAACGAGAAAAAGAAGTATTTCAAGTTCTTATATTAACCTATATATTTACGTTTCCAGTGTCTTCCCTTCTTCTTGTGGATCTGAGTTACCATGAGGTATCATTTCCTTCTTTGAGTATTTCTTGTAAAGGTCTGCTTGCTACAAATTGTCTCGGTCTTTGCATATCACTGTATTTGTTTCACCTTTATTTTTGAAGGACAGTTTTGCTAAATACAGAACTATTCATAGACAGTTTTTTCTTTCTTTCAGCACCTATATATGTCACCCCATGCTAGCTCCCAGTGTTTCTGATGAGAAGGCAGTGATCAATCATACTGATGCTCCCCTGTATGAAACAAGTAATTTTTCTCTTGATTTTCTAGATTTTGTCTTATCTTTTTACAGACTGACTATGCTGTTTCTGGGCACAGGTCCTTCATATTTATCCAGCTAAAGTTCAATGAACTTCTGGATGTATAGTTTTTCATCAAATTTGGAAAATTTTCCAAAAGGCTATTTTTTGCACCTTTCTCTCTCTCCATTCGGGGGTCCCAGCACAGACATGTTGTATGCTTGATGTTTTCCCCAAATCTCTGAGGCTCTGGTCCCTTTTTCTTCATTGGTTTTTCAGACTGAATCATATCTCTTGGTCTCTTTAAATTCACTAATTATTTTTATTGGCACCCTGAGACTACTATTGAACCCCTCTAGTGAATTTTTCATTTCAGGCATTATATTCTTCAAGTCTAGAATTTCCATTTGATTTTTTTTAACTTTTTGCTTTGGAATAATTTAGATTTACAGAAAAGTTGCAAAGATAGTACAGAGAGTTCCTGTATATGCTTCACCCAGCTTTCCCTAATGTTAATGTCTTACATAAACATGGTACAATATGTCAAAAGTAAGAAACTAACGTTGGTTCAAAACTACAGTCTTCGTTCAGATTTCATAGGTTTCCCCACTAATCTTTCCTTTTTCTGATCTAGGATCCAAATGCGGGACTACTGCATTCAGTCATCATGTCTCCTTGATCTCCTCTGATTTGTAACAGATTCTCAGTTTTTCCTTGATTTTCATGACCTTGACAGATTTTAAGAGTACTGGTCAGGTGCTCTTACAGAGTGATCCTAAGTTTCATTTTGCCTGTTTTTTGTTTTTCAAGATCAGCCTCAGGCTATAAGTCTTGGAAAAGACTACTACAGAAGTGAAGTACTCTCTCACGACATCATATCAAGGGTACAGGGTTTTGTTGTTGTTGTTGTTATTGTTTTTTATTATTTCTAGACCCTCATCCAGAAACTTCATTTGTTGACTTATGTTATAATTTCCTATGTTTAAACATGGTTTCCTTTAGTTCTTGTAACAAATTTTTAATAGTTTAAGTCTTTATTAAACTCTAACATTTGTGGACATTAAGAGAAGATTCTTTTTCATTTCTTTTTTTCCCAGTGCATGAGTCATACTTCACTGCTTCTTTACATGGCTTATAATTTTGTTGTTGTTAAACCTTAGAATTTTATGTAATATAATGTAGCAACTCAGGATTCTTATTCTTTACCCACTTATAGGTGTTGTTGCTTCTTTCTTTTTGTTTGCTTCTGTCATTTTGTTTAGTATCACGTCTAGGCTAATAAATATGTAAAATCTTTCTCCCTGAGGTATGCACTCACTGATATCTCTGCTCAGTTTTAAATATACTGTTTTTATTTTTAAGCCTGGTTTCCTAGGGGTTATCCCTTTGCATTACTTAGGGGTTAATCTGTGGTTAGACAGAGTTTATCTCAAAACACCTCAAGCTACTAAGGCTCCCACCCCTGCCAATGGATATGTGTGTGGGTAAGCTCATTTGAATTCAGTCTTTTTTCAAGTTTTCAAGTTTGCCCCAGGTTCCATAGGGCCTTTTCAAGTCTCCTGGTGCATGAATGCAATTTTAGGGTCAATCAAAAGTATGTGAATACCTTGAGCCTTCCCAGAGCTTTTCTGTGCTTATGTGGAGGCTCAATCAAGAATGTTTGCCTCAAATACTACTGTAGGCCCCTGCTATTCGAGCTGAGCCATTGGCCCTTCCTTGTACTTCGAAAATGATGTCACTGGGCATCACCCACCACTCTGAGAACTGAGCCCTCTTCAAGCTGAGGTCTTTCTGCCCTGCTTCTTGCTGGCAGAACCTCCATGCCAGTCAAGCTAGGTCAGAGTGGGGTGGAAAGTAAGTAGTCCCAAGCCAGAATGCCATAGATTCCCATTTTTCTTACTTGAAGTTCAACAGCATAATACTTGAAAGTTTCATACAATTGGCCTCTGGTTAACCTCTCAAGTACTGAAAAGTTACATAGAAATAAAAAATCTATTCACATATTCATATTGTTTTGGACCAGTAATCCCAGTTACATAAAACCATCCGAAAGAAATAACCCCAAATCATGGAGAAAGCTGTGGAAATAAAGCATGTTCCTACAATGTTTTCTCCTTTAGTGCCTCCCTCACAGCTAGGTGGAGCCCTGTGACTAAGTCCTCACAAAGAATAGAAGAATAGAAGAGATTACCCCCCCCCCCACAGTAAACTGCCCTGAACCACTTCTCTTTCCCCTGCCCTAAGGCCTAAGTTTGTATTGCAAGCAACTCACAGCCACAACAAATGGATCCCTGTGTTACCCCATGAAATGGAATCACTTCACCAACCTGTACCTATTTCTAGGCAATTATATCACAACAAAATAAAATGTTATATTACTAAGTGACATTACAAAAACCACACTTTTAAAAGAAATACATTCCAAAAAGCTACAAAATTAAATGTACTGATTCATCACAGCTACCTTAAAATATGTATGTAAATAGGGCAAATACATAAAAATAACAATGTTATGGTAGGATTATGAATTATTCCTTTTCAAACTTTAAAAAATATTGTTTAAATTATTTTGATAATTTTATACACTGAAATTATTTAAATTAATTAAATTGGTTAATTAAATATTTCAAAATCATTTTTACATTTCAAGAGATTTAAGGAATCTTTATCCTATAAAATTTCATTATTTGTAGAAAACACAGATCTTCTGGCCAGTGTTCTAATCCAAGATGCCTGGTCTGCAATCCAGCCACTGTGTTCTTTCTTTTTTTTTTTTTTTTTTTTTTTTTTTAAAGATTTTATTTATTTATTTGACAGAGAGAAATCACAAGTAGATGGAGAGGCAGGCAGAGAGAGAGAGAAGGAAGCAGACTCCCTGCTGAGCAGAGAGCCCGATGCGGGCCTCGATCCCAGGACCCTGAGATCATGACCTGAGCCGAAGGCAGCGGCTTAACCCACTGAGCCACCCAGGCGCCCGTTCTTTCTTTAATAAATGAAAAATTATCTACTCATGTTCCTCAAGGGCACTACTAGCTAGAACCTTAGCCAAGTAAGACTGACTGTATAACTAAGTGAACTTTTTCTACTTAAAAAAAAAAGTCTTTCATTTCATCTTTTATACCTGTATTTCTTAAGAGAAAACAAAGTTTCAATGCAAAGGGATATACTGGAAACTGACCCAACAAAAAGCTTTGTGTTTTCTCATCCAGCAGCTTCCATCAACCTAAAAATATATCTTAAGAAGGATGAAAGCTGGCCCCACTATGAAAAGCATAGCTTTTAAGATTAAAGCTAGAGCCCCCAAAAAACTCCAAGGCCAAAGAAAGCAAAACAGAGCTGCTAAAAACTTCGCTGTCCTCTCATATTTGAAACTATACAATCTCTCTAAAAATGCAGCTAACTTACAGTGTTTTAATATGTCCAAACTTCCTAATAATTAAATTTAAGGCTTGAACAAGGGAAATGTACAGAACTCACAAAATATAACTACACATTTCTCTAATTATTAAAAAAAAAAAAAAAAAAGCGGTCCTGACTCCAACAAGACGTACCACAAAACATCAATCACTAGCCACCTGTGGCTCCAGAGTACGTGAGATAGTGCTTGTCAGAACTGAAATGCGCTCTCCAAAAATACAATAATAAAAATAGGTCATTAATACCTTCTTAATACCGATTACATGTTAATATATAGCAGGTTAATAAAATACATTAAAACTAATTTGACCTGTTTCATTTTCTTGTTTAAAATGTGGCTCCAGGAAAACTTCAAATTACATATGGGGCCATGCTTTATTTCTATTATCCCTGGTGTTCTACCTGAGCAAACCATTCCAATTTCTAACCAGCAAAATTTTATAACCATTTTCTTTTGGTTTGGTACTCTCTAGTTCCATATTCCTATCCTAAAAACAAAAAGGGTATGTTAACCTGGGTCTATGTCCGGCATGGTATTGAAAATAAGGGCTGCCTATAGTCATCTGGCTACTCAACAACAGGAATCTAACCTATTACCACAACCAAGGCCCCAAAAGAAAGCCAGGTACCTTTTATAAAGTCTTCAGAGCCTGGAAAGCTAATCCTCACTCAAACCAACTCACTTACCAGCTTTCTATGAGGGAATGTGAATCCCAATACCCCTTCAAGAGACTCTCCAGAAATCCTTCAGCCATCAAAGAGTTAAAAGTGACCACCTTAGGATGGCATAAGAGGATTTAAGGCAGAAATGACTAACTTGCACAGCAGGGTGTGAGGAGGCACTGTGGGAAGGAAAGGATGGGAGGGAGTGTGAGTAAAGCAGAAAGGTGGACTTTGTAGGAGTCACAGATAGGACTTCATAAGGGTCTGACTGACTTACTTTTTACATTTGCTTAGTATCTACTTATGTAAAGCACTAGGATTAACACAGCTAAATAAACAGTGTCCACTCTTAAGAAGCTCATAATCTAATCAAACTGAAGTCAGGACAGATCAGTGTACAAGGCCAGCTGTTTTGACAGTTAATCCTGAGCTATAATCTCAAGGACGAAAATCAGAGATGGTTAATAAAGTCAAATCAGTAGACAAAATGTTGCAGCTAAATAGATTCAGGAGGTAAAGAAGGTTATGGTTAAATGGGTATCATGATGAATGGACTCCAAGAACCCTTTGAAATGTTACATTTGGGGCACGCGTGCATGTGTGTGTGTGTGTGTGTGTGTGAGAGATGGGGTGGGGGGGAGAATTCATAGCAATCAACAGATGCTCTGAGGTAATGGTCTCCAAACTTGTAATTTTTTTATGAACTGTATATACCTACTTTTATGTACTCTATGCAACATGAATAAAATTAGGATCTAAAACAATAAGGCTAAAAATATAAATAAAAGTTCTAAAATTTTATTTTTATATCTTCAATGGCTTTTCTTGCATAGCCCACATGAATCCTACTCTAAAGGAAATTTAAAAACACCACTAATAGGGAAGTATGTGTGGAAAGCCTGGACAGTTACTAAAACTACACCTCAACTGGAGATGAGTTAAGGTCAACCACAAAAATCCTTTAAGTCACTTCCAGAAAGTTTTTCTCTGAAAATGAATGGAGCATTTTCACTCTGAAACAAAGGAAACATTCTTAAAATGTTGGTTCTACACATGTCAGATAATATATACTTTGCTTTTATCTTCAGTTTGTTCTCCTTCATGTTAATATTTTAATGCCCTAAAAAACCTTCTAAATGTTAAGATAGAAATTATCTTTAAAAATCAAGATTTTTAGAAAAGCTGTGTAAAATGAGTTCTATTTGATTTTGTTTTTTTTACTAGTAAAAAATTTGAGGTAGTATCACTAAATTTAAATTATTGCTTGAGGGAGAGATTGTGTGCTGTTTTAACACTGAGAGTGCTTCTGTAGTACCTTCAGAAGCTCTCAAGTCAATTGTATTCAATATACTTTTCCAAGCATAAAATTTTTTGCCTCCAATTTCACATTTCAGTTCCAGAAAAATAGGTAATGGATATAGACAAGTCAAACAAAATAGCTAGCAGGTAATTAGTAATAAACATCTACTTCAAGTTTAATATCAATAAAAATGTAAGAAAAGGAAACTAAAAATATTAGCAAGGTATGAAAAGGCACTCACATACTGCTCACAGAAATATAAACTGATATCATCACCTTTCTGGAAAGGAAATCTGAAAGTATGCTCTGATTTAGCAATTACATTAGGAAATTATTTCAAAATTTGGAGAAAAATTTATATATGAAAATTACATCACAATATTTTATTTCTGTACAGGAAATGATTGGATGAAAGTTTTCTAAAATGTTAACAGTGTTTATCCCTGGGTGGTAGGGCTATAAGTTGTGTTTACTTTCCTTTTTTCTTTTCTTTTCTTTTTTTTTGTATATTGTTTAAATAATAAGCATGTATTAAATTTAATCCTCCCAAAATTCAAGTTTCTTTTTAGAATTCCTTTTAACAAATATCACTCAGATCCTCTCAAACAAGTAAGTATCTGCTATTTCTATTTCAAGTAAGAGAGGGCTCCTATTCTAATCCTTGATTTTTACCTCCCCCTCATCAAAAGCATTCAGCCCCCAACTAAAGCACAGCAGAGAGGAGCTCTAGTCAACGACAGATCTAAGTTCAAATCCTAGAAACACCATTTACATTGTGTTACTTTGGGCAAGTTTTCTAAACTTCAGAGAATTCTTAAATAAGATTACATAAATTTAGAGATTAAGATAGTTTCATACCACAGTGGGCAGCTCAGAAAGGGTATAAAGATGAAGGTGGAATTTTAAGGGGAGGGAGTAGGTGGGACTATAAAATGAAATTACAGGAATACAATTTGGGATTCATCCCAGAAAGAGTTATGGTGACATATGATCTGACACGATAGCATGAGACTAAAAAGAGTAAAAGAGTAAATTTTTCTTCAGTCTTCTGTATTGAACATTTCCTGTGTGTTGCACACTAGGGACACTGCACTGAACAGGGTAAACAAGATCCCTGCTTCCTGACCACACATTCTGTGGTAGCAGGGGTGGGGAGTCAGGTGGGGGTGGGAGGCGGAGACAGACAAATGAATCAAGTTGGCGGTGTGCGCCACAAGTAAAACAAGGTAAGAGGACAGCTGGAGGATGGGGTGATGTTTTAAATAGGGTGGTCAGAGAAGATTGCTCTGCAGAATGGGCTGCGACTGGAAGGACAAAAAGCCAAGCCAGGATCTTGAGGCTGAGAGGAGAACAAGAGCCAAGTCAAAGCTGGGAACAAACCTGGCGTGTTCACAGCAAAAAGCCCACTGTGGAAGAGGGAACTGAAAAGTTAGCAGGTGTGAGATTACATGGAGCCACAGCATGAAAAGGAGTTTGGGTTTTATTTTCACTGTGGTAAGAACCCACTGATGTTTCGGCAGAGTGGCATGAGCTGACTGTATTTAAAAAATTACTTCGACAGATTTGTGGAGAGAGAATTCTAGTGACAGGATGCTATGACAGCAGGCCAAACATGCCTCGAACTAGGCAGGACTGATAGGATGAGTTGGGGTAGAATCGTGCAGAATTCCCATAGAGGCTGATTTTCAGACCTATCTTTCAAACTCTTTCAGACCAGCACAAAGATTTCTCTTTTCTAAAACCTGCCCTGGTTCTCCCAGCTCAACTGTGCCATTACTAAACTTCACATACTATCATAATGAGAACATACATCAAAGTGTATTACAATTTTAGATTTACATAGCTATCCCTCCTACTAGACCAAGCTCCAAGAACCAAGGCAGGAAACATGTTTTATTTCTCTTTGATATACCTAGCAGAGTACCTGGCATATAAATGTGCTCAATTAATGTCTGCCAATTCAAAGGATGAACAAATACATTTAAAATAATCAAAGCCATTTGTAGTCATTTCCTACGGCTACTGAAATAACACAAACTTTGTGGCTTAAAACAAAAGAACCTTATTTTCTCTCAGTTCTGCAGGCTTGAAGTCCAAAATCAAGTGTTGGCCGGGAAGGGCTTGTTACCTCTGAAGGCTTTAGGGAAGAATCCTTCTTTGCCTCTTAGGAGTTTCTGGTGTATCACAGCAATCCTTTGCATTTCTGGCTTATAAACTGCATCACTCCAATCTGTTCTATCTTCACATGGTCTTCCCTGTGTCTCGGTCTCTGTGCATCCTTTCCTTTTAGAAAGACATCAGTCATTGGATTTAGGGCCTGTCCTAATCCCATATGACCTCAACTTGATTACATCTGCCAAGGTCCTTATACCAAGTAAGGTTACATTTTGAGGTTCCAAGTAGATATCAATTTCTGGTGGACACTATTCAACCCACCATGCCATTCAACACCACAATGGATTGCCTTATAAAGTGGTAATCTTATTCCAAAAATGTTCAAGCAAAAACTGAGTAGCCAAAATGGATGTTCAACAGAAGAGATTTTTTTAAAAAAAGATTTTATTTATTTACTTGACAGACAGAGATCACAAGTAGGCAGAGAGGCAGGCGGTGGGTTGGGGGGCGGGGGGGTGGTGGTGAAGGCTCCCTGCTGAGCAGAAAGCCTGATGTGTGGCTCGATCATGATCTGAGCTGAAGGCAGGGGCTTTAACCCACTGAGCCACCCAGGTACCCAAAAGAAGAGATTTCTATATTGCCTCTGTGTGTCCTTTAAAACCTCTGTGATTTCAGTTTACTTAACTGTATGTTGAGTAAACTCATTTTTATAGTCTCTTCTAACATAAATGTTCTGATTCTGGGTCATAAATTTTCTTGATGACTTTTTACATTTTATAAATATGTTATGCTAATAAAGAGACCCTTAAATATGTGAATAAATTAAACTATAGCAGAAAGCTTAACTTCTCAGTTCTGAAATAGGCAAAATAGTTTTTGTAAACTATCTCCCACCGAACTTACTTCATTTTCCCATTAAAAATGCAGTGTATTCCTCTACACATCAAAGCACTAGACTTCCATTTTAATAAACCACTTTGAATACCTAGTATGTGCCAGTGAACAACCCACTTCTGAACCACCTATTTATACTTATTGAATTATTAGCTAGCTAGACCTTTCTTCATTATTTCTACGTAACAGACGTGTCACTTAATGGTAAGTTTAAAAAAAAAAAAGCTTTACTGATTTCTATTACAAAAGTGATATATTTTTACTCTTAAAAAAAATTCACAAGGCACCTGGGTGGCTCTGCCATTAAGAGTCTGTCTTCAGCTCAGGTCACAATCCCAGAGTCCTGGGATCAAGCCCTGCTCAGTGGGGAGCCTGCTTCTCCCTCTCCCACTCCCCTTGCTTATGTTCCCTCTCTCACTCTCTCTGTTAAATAAAGAAAAAATTAAAAAAAAAAAATTTCACGAGTACAAAGATAGTAAAAATCACCAGAAGTCCCAGTCCCAAAGATAGCCACTGTTAACATTTTGCTGACCAGCCCATCAGACTTGTATGTATGCATACACTGGTGTATATAATATCCTTCATATTTTTATTTACAAAACTCAGATGTTATGTAGAAAGTTACATAAACAGGCTAATACACATGTTACTCTGCAGGTAGTCTTTTTCCCAAATCGTTATGCATACCTTTCCAAGACGAATATGGATATATGGCATCACTTTACTGGATAGAATTTTATGCTGAATTAAAACAACATATTCTAACCAACCACCACACTGATGAGCCCTGGAATAATCTAAATACCCATCATTCCAGTGTTACAAATTATTACCAAAAAAATTTCTGTGCATTTGTTTTAGCAAATTTTTTGCAACTACCCGTTTAGACAAATTCCATGACTGCAAACGGTAGTATTCACACTTAAAATTTGGATTTGTAAAGATGTGCTGCCTTCCCAAAATGCTGAATCAAATGATGCTCCTAGTTCTTTATATAAGAATAAGCCATTTTTCTCAGACCCTGCTAACACTGGGTTTTGCCAGTCTTTGTCAATATGAAAATATGATTCCCCCCACCAAAAATACTCTTTCTTTCTTTCTTTCATTCTTTCTTCCGGCATTTCCTTTATTACTACCAAAGCTAAACATGTTTTCCTATATTTGTATTTCTTCCTGGAGATGAGTGTTCTACCAATTTTCTAATGAGTAGTCTTATATTTTCCTAAAGGTTTTTTTTTTTTCTTTTTCCCTGTAAATCTTACTGCTCTTGCTCTGTTAAAAGAATCCTTTAGGAACAATGTAAAGGTTATTTCCTTTCCCCCCTCCTTTTCAATGTCACACTAGATATCCTAGCTAATGTAGTAAGACAAAACAAAAAGGGATCACAGTAGAGACTGGAAGAGATAAAACTGTCTTTGTTCACAGATGACATGACTGTCTACAGAGAAAATCTGTAAGAATAGGGGGAAAAAATCCACCTGGAACAAATGAATGCTATAGCAAGTTTAAAGGATACAAGGTTAATACACAAAACCAACTTCTTTCCTGTATACCAGAATGAAAAAGTGAAATTAAAAATTTAAAACAGAATACCATTTACATTATCACTTCCAAAAATGAAATACTTAAGCATATATCTAACAAAAAATGCACAAGATCTATGAGAAAATAACAAAACTCAGATGAATAAAAGAAGAACTAAATAAATGGAGAGTTACTGCATATTCATGGATGGGAAGACTTAACATTGTCAAAATGTCAGTTCTTCCTAACTTGATCTAGTTTCAATGCAATTCCAATCAAAATTCCAGTAAGTTATCTGCACACAGTGGTTTGTAGTAGTTTTACTCCTGA
Source organism: Mustela erminea (assembly GCF_009829155.1). NCBI lineage: Eukaryota > Metazoa > Chordata > Mammalia > Carnivora > Mustelidae > Mustela > Mustela erminea. The sequence goes on from NC_045629.1 coordinate 17,813,828, forward strand.
GTGCCAAAATTTAGAAGCAATCAAGATGTCCTTTAGTAGGTGAATGGAAAGACTGTGGTACAACCAGACAACAAACAGTGCTAAAAAGAACTGAGCTATCAGGCCATTAAAACAAAACAAAACAAAACAAAAAAAACAAAAAAAAAAAAATGGGAAGAACCTTAAATGCATGTTATTAAGTGAAAGAAGCCAATCTGAAGCCAATCTGGGGATTATATGAATCCAACTATATCCAACTATATGACATATATGATATATATGACTATATGACTCATAGAATGTACAACACCGAGAGTGAACCCTAACATAGAGTATGGATTTGCATGATTATATCAGTGTAGATTCATCAATTGTTACAGATGTAGCTGTCTAGTGGAGGGTCTTGATAAAGTTGGAGAAGACTATAAATGTGCTGGGGCTACAGGCATGTGGAAAATCTCTGTACATTCCTCTTAAATTTACTGTGACCTTAAAACTGCTCTAAAAAAATTAACTCTTTAAAAAAGGTCTGCTATCTGGAATAGCTTCACTGTTTTTCTTAAAATTTTATTAAAATGTCCACTATAAAGAGTTCAATGAAAAAAGTAAAATGAAGTAAAAAAATTATCAAAAAATTCCATCACCCACCATTTCATATATAAAAGGCTATAGAGTGAGCAATTTGTATAACAGGAATATTAATTATTTTATTCCTCAATGTGAAAAAACGTTATTCTTAATTTTTAAAGTATAGGTGAAATACATCTTTCTTTATAAAAGGTTGTTCCTGTTGTATATAACCCTCATTTCAACAAATCAAATGGTATCTTCCCAACTGGCCCATTACACTTCTAATAATGGTTTGGCTTTATCTCTTACTACGTTTTAAGAAATAACTCACATATGTTTTAAATTGAATGTGTTTGTACTCTGATTTGTTTACATAATCACTGGATTATACAAAGTTGCTATTCAAAGAATAATGTTCAGTAATGAAAGACTGATATTTAAGGAAATTCAAAGGTCAATCCTTTCACAAGGAAGTTGGGGATATAGTGAGAGAAGCAACAAAGTTGGGAAGAACTTATTTTAAAACTCTAATTTCTCCACTGTCTAAATTGTGGGATCTTGGAGAAATCACTTAACCTTTCTGAATCTCAACCATCAAATCTTTAAAATGACTTCCAGGATTCCTTTCAAGCATTAATATCCTGATTCCATTTCCAAAGAAGTCCTAGAGTGATTAAGCATGAAGACCAAGATTAGAAGCAAACATATACCATGGGAAAAAAATTGATGTATGAAATATTATTTCTATATGCCTGTGGAAAAGAGTAAAATACAACCAGAATAACAAGGTGGAATATACAAAACCAGTGGTCTGCAAACTGGGGCATGCACGTATAGCCCTTAGAAGTACAAGAGCATGGAGAATTTGAAAGAAATTAATTTCCCAGCACTCAACTTCCATATATACAATTTTCTAGAACCATTCCGCTAATCCAGTATAGCAGTTTTTATTTACCTCCACTCCCCTTTCATCCCTACTCCTCTACCACCTCACAAAGGAACCTGCAACACTCAACACTTCCTTATACTTACTGTGGAGCTGTTGTCTAACAACATCTAAAGAGCCAAAAGGAGAGTTCAAAATACCCATGGCGAGAAAGTTAATGACTTTACAGACTGGGATATCCTTTTTTTTTTTTTTTTTTCAAGTAAAGGGGTCACCAATTCTGACTTTCATGAATACAGAAGTTAAACCAAATGCAGTTGCTACCTGACAAAGTATTAAAAATAAATTTGACCAATCACTTCATTGTCAACTTGGAAGAATGGGTGATATTGCTAAAATAAAGCACTTTTTATTCATGAGATTTCTCAACAGGTTCACTATTAAAGTAAAAAAGCAATTTAAGTTTTGACTTATTTGAGAAACAGAGAGAGAGCATGAGCAGGGAGAGGGGCAAAGGGAGAGGAAGAATCCCTGCATGCAGGACTCAATCCCAGGACCCTAATATCATGACCTAAGCCAAAACCAGATGATTAACTGACTTAGCTACCTAGGCACCCCAAACTTAGGAAAGTTTGAATGTTTTTAATTATAATTGTTTTTGCACAGAACTCAGAAGAACTGGGTGACAATTAATACTAAACATTTTTTATTCCCATTCACTAAATTCATGAATTTACTCACTTTAATTGTAGAAAAGTATGATAGTGTGATTGGTACAATGCTTCCAAGTATAAAATATGTAGTGACAGAAAAATAGAAGTGAGTTCAAGAGAAAAATAAATATAAAAATTCTGACTGTTAAAATTAAGATATTGTTCACATATTTTTTGAAACAGATGTGGAAAGTATCAAGTTGTCAAAAACTCCCTGGATGTATTTTAAATAGTGATTTAAATAATACACCAAAAATTATATCATTTACAAATACTGAAACTTGGAGGAAAGGTTGTTTTGTTTGTTTGTTTGTTTGTTTAAGTAGACTCCCCATCCAGCACGGAACCCAACATGGGGCTTAAACCCATGACCCCGAGATCCAAGACCTGGGGTGAGATCAAGATTCAGATGCTCAACTAACTAAGCCACACAGGCACCCCTAAAGGAAAAATTCTTAATATGTGAGAAGGTATATAGTTTTGTGTTTGTTTTTCCAGTTCTTTGAAGGGGGTACATGAGCAAAAAACCCTGATAGTGAAAGTTAGAATGTATCATTTGTCCTAACCTTCCTAAGATATTGCCTACTCCATATCCCCACCTGGAAAATCCCCAGATACTTGAACTCAATATACTCAAAGCAAATGTATTATCTCTTCCCCCCTGGTACCCCCCCACAAAAAACAAAACCTGTCTCCTCTTCCTATCTGTATTTTTGTTATTAGCTTCATGATCTACCTGATCTCCAAGACTAAAAAAAGTAGGAATTTTTTTTTTTTTAATTACTTCCCACATCAAACCAGTTCCTAGGTCCTAACTCCTAACTTTCTAGTCCTTGTGCCACAGTCATTGTTTAGCGTCTCCTCATGGGTTATCATCAAATAGCTTTTCAAAACAGTAACTATGTTTTGTTGTTATTGTTGTTGTTGTTGTTTTTAGTATAGTTGACATACAATGTTAGTTTCAGGTGCATAACATAGTGATTTAACAAGATTATACATTATGCGGGGCTCACAACAAGTGTAGCTACCATCTGCTCCCAAACATCCCTATTACAATATCAATGACTATATTCCTTATGCTATGCCTTTTATTTCTGTGAATTCTTCATTACTGAAAACCTGTATCTCTCACTCCTACTGCCCATTTTGCCCAACCCCTCACTCACCTCCCCTGTGGCAACCACTAATTTGTTCTCTGTATTTATAGGTCTGATTCTACTTTTTGTTTATTCTTTTTTATAAAAAGATTTCACTTCTGAGTGAAATCATACAGTATTTGTCTTTCTCTGACTTATTTCACTCAGCATTATATCCTCTAGGTCCATCCATGTTGTCTCAAATGGCATGATCTCATCTTTTTTTATGGCTAAGCAATATTCCTGTGTGTGTGTGTGTATGTGTGCACACACGCACACATCTTCCTTATCCATTTGTCTATCAGTGGACACTTAGGCTGCTTCCATATCTTGGTTATTGTAACTAATGATACAAGAAACCTAAACCTTTTCAAATTAGTGCTTTTGTTTTCTTTGGGTAAATATCAAGTAGTGGAATTACCGGATTATATGGCATTTCTATTTTTAATTTTTCAAGGAACCTCCATACTGTTTTCTACAGAGGCTACTTAAATTTACATTTCACCAACAATGCATAGGAATTACTTTTTCTCCACACCCTTGCCAACACTTATTTCTCATCATTTTGATTTTAGCCTTTCTGACAGGTGTATGGTGCTCTCTCATTAGTTTTGATTTGCGTTTCCCTAATGATGAGTAATGTTAAGCATCTTTTCATGTGTCTGTTGGCCATCTACATGTCTTCTTTGGGAAAAATGTCTATTTAGGTCCTCCCATTTCCTAATTGGATTTTTTTTAGATGAGTTGTATAAGTCCTTTATATATCTTGGATATTAACCACTTATCACAGATAGAATTTGCAAATATCTTCTCCTATTCAGTAGGTTGCCTTTTTGTTTTATTGATGGTTTCCTTCACTGTGCAACAGCTTATTTTGATGTGTTGTCAATAGTTTATTTTTGTTTTTGTTTTCATTGCCCTAATGAGACATATCTAGGAAAATGCTGCTACAACTGATGTGGAAGAGATTACTGCCTATGTTGTCTTCTAAGATTTTTATGGTTTCAGGTCTTACATTTATGTCTTTAATCCATTTTGATTATTTTTATGTATAGTGTTAAAATGTAGTCCAGTTTTATTCTTTTACATGTAGTTATCCAGTGTTCCCAGCACCATCTATTGAAAAGTCTTAGTCTTTTCCCCATATTCTTGCCTCCTTTGTCATAGATTAGTTGACCATATAATCAAGAGTTTATTTCAGGCGTTTATTCTCTGTTCCAGTGATCTATTTTTGAGCCAGTACCTTACTGTTTTGACTACTACAGCTTTGTAGTATAACTTGAAATCTGGAACTGTGATACCTCTAGCTTTGTTTTTCTAACAATAATTACACTTAAATTTACTTCTCAACAACTCCCATGGAGAGTGAAACTACTTTATAATTGTCAGAGCTATGCAAAATTACCTGTAATGTGCATAATTGAGTTAGCCAAAGAAATTACAAAATCATGAAATTGGAAGGAACCAGAAGAGTCAATCCCCTTGACCATATCTTTCAAACTGCTATCTCAATTTATAATCTCATGAAGTAGCCTGTTCTCTCTCTGGACATCTCTGCCAGAGATTTGGACCCAAATACAACTTGTTTCACTTTTTCTAGGGTTATTGTGATTAAAAAGAAGATTCATGCTAAAAGAAGGACATTGGAAAAATTACACAAAATTCTAAACAAAAAGTTAAAAGTAAGTTCTAGTTTAACATCCAGAGATGGCTTCCATTAGCATCTGGGGATACCTATACCTTTTATTTTTCTTTTTTTGTGAGTAAGCATGGTGTATAGATATGTATACATTTTGTTATTTAGTTTTAACCAAAATTGGGACAAACTATAGATGATCGGTATTAAAAGTGAAGGCAATGTATTAATTTTTTTATTCAACTGCTCAATTACTTTTCAGCAAATTTACAATTTATATCCTACTGGCATTTTGTAATCTTCACGTTATATACTTATTTTATCTTTCTTTTAGTTTGCGTTTCTTTAATTATTAGTGTGATTATAAGATCTATGTCCCTATTGTTTCAACCTATTAGTCTTATTCTACTCTCTACAGTAACATCCTTTTCTTATGTCATAAAAGGAAGGAGAGAACACATAGTCTTTAGGGCCCCCAGAGCTTAATCCATTTCTACTATCTAGTTGTAGACAAGGGACGACTTTAAGCTTGTATCTTCTCTGATATATTAGCAACTGCCCTCATCAAGTAGAACAGGGTGTGCCAATCAAGATCACACAACCAATCAAAATCTTAACCCTTCCCTCCTTTTTCTCATTCACATGGTAGTAATTCACATACTGGAAGAGAGCAATGCTCTATCATCTTTTACCAACCACTCTTCCACCTGCACCCCCAAGTTCTTGGCCCAAATTCTAAGGCTTTCCTTTTCCAACTTAATGTCTCCAATTTCTTCATTCACATATCAAACAGTGTGCTTTGAAATCACTTCATCACCTTGGTGAATATCTTCAGAGTATGATTTAACTTAGTCATGTCCTCCTAGAAAGTGGCAACTAGAACCAAATCCAGATATGATTTGAAACAACCAAAATAAAGGTTATCACTTCAAATAATCACCTCAAACCATCAAATGTGTTTTCTTTATCCACATCTATGAGCCAACAAAATTCTATAATCATTAAACATAAAGACTAACTACATTCTACTCACCTTCACGGAGGCAGACTAGGATACAAAGTAAGGGTATGAAACATGAGAGGCCTTTCTCAAAGTTCTTGTGATGCCTTGGGCAAATAATGTATTGTGTCTAAGGTCAATTTACTCCTTGGGAAAAAAAGGTAAAAATGGGAGTAACAGCACTTATATAGAGTTTTTGTAAAGATTAATTACAGTATCTGGCATGTGAGGTACTCAATAAATAGAAACAATTATGACTGAAACAAGAGTACTGCACCTTTATTAAGCACCATTTGTCAAGTACTTTACGTGGTCCTGAGCTCGAGTTCGGTCTACCCGAAACGCGGATGAGAGAGAGGCTTGGCTGAAACTTAGCCAATTAACAATTCATCTTCTTCCCCCAATTCTCCCTGCCCTGCTTTCATCCTCTCCTCCTCTTGCCACTATCTTCAGAAAAATGAAGAGCCCTCCCTACCAGTAGGTGGAGGCATGGAGCAATAATCCAAAATTCCTACTCAAAATTACAAGCAGGAGAAACTTCTGATCACTGGCACAGATCCATTAGGAAGGGAACTTGCCAGCAGCCAAAATGAAGCTCTGCAAGCTTCAAAAGCTCATCTGCAAATGTTTTTGTTCCTTTCCTCATATACTACTACCTCATATAGTGTACCTGAATGCAAATACGTGAAAGTATCATTTATTTGTGAGTAACCTTTGAAAGATATTTTTAACAATAATATAAAAAATCAACAAAGTCTATATTGAGTTTAGGCAAGAACAGGCTAGTTAAATATGGGAAAGAATAAATACTCAATTTTCTCTCAATTCAAATTAAACAAGATATGAACAATCTGTAGAATAAAAAAGTTTTAAGTTGTTTCTAAATCAGAAGATTAAAAATTAATAGTTGACGTTTTCGGGAATTCCAAAGGGAATGTAAGAATGCCCAGATCTTAAAGATGTTTAGTCAAGACACTTCTAACAAAATTAGATTTTATATAAACACAAACACACAGTGTTTGGTACAGAAAATTAAATTCCTTAAGATCTGCATGCAATGAGAATTCTTTTATCACCTAAATTTCCTAAGTGTCTTTAGTCCAACTAAATGGGTATCAATGGTCCCAGGCAAAAATCTGAATTAAGCTAATCTTTATCAACTTCCTTTTTCTTTAGCTCTTCTCCTCCCAAACTTGTCTCTATAACCATCACTAGAAAGAAGTTAATTCTCTAAAATTACTCTGGTCCTTCATGAAAAGAAAAGGGGGGAAAAAAAAGGAAGGAAGGAAGGAAAGAATGGTTGAAACTTAAAGTATAAGCAGACATCTTATCAAATTGCCTCAGAGAGAATGGATGGTACCTCTCCTTTCCATCCAGTGAATTCCCTACTCTTCATAACTCCCTGAAAAGGCTTAATATTTTACCTTTTGTGGGACATTTGTGTTTTAAAAAAGAATTCTTAAATAGAGAGTATGTACAGCTGATGAAACTCTAAGCATAGCAACAAGGCAACAAAACCTGGGCATAGGTCTAAAACCTCTTCCAATCACATCCCACAGACTAAACGTGTTCCTGATGACAACTTATAAACTAGCAATTTGAACACCCTACTCCTCAATCAGAACAACACTCCAAATACACTATAAATTTACATTAATATTATGTTTGAACATATATTTGAATTATAGCATATTACTTCAGAAGTAAAAGCCAAAATATGATACTATTAAATTTAAATCAAAGTAAGAAAAATTTCTGAAAATAGAAAAATGAAACCAAGATCCCAACACAAGTGTTTTGGGAGTAGATAGGGAGGAAGTTCTCAGCAAATGAACCACTCCAGGACGTCCCACTGACTGTTCACATTATTTCCTGTGTACTGGCTTCTGAATGTAGATTTGTGAAGAGGCAACTACTATCGTAACAGTAATTTGGAGTAATGAACTATTACAAACTGACATTAGATGTGTAACAGTCCTTACAAACAAGCACAAGACATGCAAATGAAATCTGACAAAAGAGGAAATGTAAATGCACAGAAACACTTCAGAAAGTGTATGTTATTGCTTAGTCTAAGTTGAAACAAACTCAGCATACCATAGTGCATCTAACATAGAAGAACATTTCTTATTTTTTTTTTAATAAAGATTTTATTTATTTATTTGACAGAGAGCACAAGTAGGCAGAGAGGCAGGCAGAGAGAGAGAGGAGGAAGCAGGCTCCCCGCGGAGAAGAGAGCCCGATGCGGGGCTCGATCCCAGGACCCTGGAATCATGACCTGAGCTGAAGGCAAAGGCTTTAACCCACTGAGCCACCCATGTGCCCCTAGAAGAACATTTCTATAAATGTTTATAAAACATTCATAAAATTCTTACTAATTATATAATATTATAATCTAGTAATCTATGATTGGTGATGAAAGAGTGATAATCATTTTTCTTAGTATTGTAAAAGGACAGAGCATTCTAGAAAGCCAAAAAATGTTCTTACTTCTTGACCCAACCCAGTGATACCATTCTAATGATTTTATCAAACATGTATGAAGGTGTTAAGGTTTTGTGTACAACATCAAGACCTGAAATAGTTCTAACATTCACCATTCAGATAATGTGGTACTCATAGATCAACATGACATCACCACTAATGATCATTAAATATACATAAAACCATGCTGATCTCTGACAGCATAGTAGCCACTAGCCATATGCAGCTGTTTAAATAAAACTAAATTTACAATTCAGTTCCTCAGACTAGCCACATTTCAAGTGCTTATCTAGGTATATATGTATAGTGACTATTACACTGGATACTGCAGAGAAATTTTCCATCATCGCAAAAAGTTCTGTTGGATAGTGCTGCCCTACACAATTTCTCGGACCATCCTCTAACCGCCCCCACAACATGCACCCACTGATCTAGAAACATCTACATAATCTTCAGGCTTTGGCTGAAGCCTCAACTACTATGTGAGGCTTCCCCCGATTCATTCAGGAAATTTGGGTTTACCTTCCTGTAGTCTCATTATGCCTTGATAACTCCGATATAAAAATTATGTCACATATAATCATACCATTTCCCCCCAACATAATCCTGTAGACTTCTTTAAGAACCAACTTTTATCCAAGGGACTTTGAACTGTTCTGGCACATCTAGAAACTTGAAAATTTGTCATATACTAAGAACATTGCTAAAGACAACAGAGATGTATACTGTAAGTAAAAAATGTTTATGTATAAGGAACATAATGCATCAAAGAAAAACGTGGTTAGGTTGGCAGGCTCACAAGTCTTTTTTTTTTTTTTCAATTACTAATTCTTTGCATTTTCTTAGTAATCAATACAAGGAATCTCATTCTCAGAAGGTGTTTAGTAAATATTTATGGAATAGTTTCTGTATTTTAAAAAAAGGAGAAAAAGACACCAAGAAGGAACCCTAATGTAAACTATGGACTCAGGGTGGTAATGATGAGGCAATGTAGGTTCAGCAATTGTAACAAATGTATTACTCTGATGGGGGATGCTAATAATGGGGAGGCTATGCATGTACCAGGCCAGAAAGCATATGGGAGATCTCTTTACCTTGCACTCGATTGTGCTGTGAACTTAAAACTGCTCTAAAAAGATAATGTCTTCAGGAAAGAGACCCTAATATTTTGTTCAATAATACATACCATCAATTTATGGTCAATTTTAAAAATAAGATCACAAATTTCTAACCCAAATAATATTTCTCTCCAGTGCATAGAAAATCTGACTAAGGGGCGCCTGGGTGGCTCAGTGGGTTAAGCCACTGCCTTCGGCTTGGGTCATGATCCCAGGGTCCTGGGATCGAGCCCCACATCGGGCTGTCTGCTCTGCAGGGAGCCTGCTTCCTCTTCTCTCTCTCTCTCTGCCTGCCTCTCTGCCTACTTGTGAACTCTATCTGTCAAATAGATAAATAAAATCTTTAAAAAAAAAAAAAAGAAAGAAAATCTGACTAAAATAATCACAGGCACAGTGCTTTGGTATGTTATCAATACACTAACTCAGCTTCCACACTTACTTAAGTACTTACCCAAGCAAAGCACTATGGACATAGTAGTGAACTAGACAATTTCTTCTTCTTTTTTTAAGGTTTTTAAAATTTATTTGAGAGAGAGAGAAAAGTAGAGTGAGAGGGAGAAGCAGACTCCCTGTTGAGCAGAGAGCCTGGGACTTGACTCCAGGACCCTGAGATCATGACCTAGTATAGTCCAAGGCAGATGCTTAACCGACTGAGCTACCCAGGCACCCCAAGCAAGACAAGTTCTGCTCTCACAATATTTTACCTAAGTAAGAACTTTATTCTCCAAGAAAAAACCTTGGATAAAAAATCTTGGATAACTTTAATATCAGTTATCAACAACAGATACCCTAAAATGGCAAAAACAAGCTTCTCTTATTATTCTGATTTTTCAAATAATTCAAAGAACTCATATTAACCATTTGAGAAAGTAGTACCTGACCTGGTTTAAAACAAAAAGTTAATGCCTCATTTACTTGGCATTCTTGGGACAGTTAGTTGGTATTCCACAGAAAATGAATTTTTCAGACAACTCACCCTTACCCATTTAAGCACCAACACTGGTTTGGCATGGAGATTTTTTTAAGTGGGAATCTTTCCATTTTTAAAAGCAGATTCAATTAAGTATTATTTTGACTAATAATTATTGGGTTGTATAACACTCAAGCTCCTAAAGAATATGTCCCCAGGGTTCCCTTTTAAAAGTTGCTGGCTTTGAAGAGTTTTTCTTCTGATCTCCAGCTTTGGTGTGTCCGTTCTCAACTTTTGCCAGTATCAGTGAGAAACTGATCCTAGCAGCCTCCAACCCCTTTAAATTTGCACTGCTTGCAACACAAGTTTGTCAGAACTTTACCTAAAACACACAGGCTTTGAGAGGATCATCAAATCTATATTTTGGTTGCTCAGTCTTCTGCTTATTTCCTGAATCTTTTTGAAGTCTGCAGTTACAAGTTCCAAACCAGGTTCAGGATAAAGGAGTGCTATACCTTGATAAAAGTCCTTGCATTGTTTTCATATTTAAAACTGATGCACAGTCAGCGGTAACTTCATTACTTATTCACTCATCCAACAAGTATTAAGTACCTACTAGGAGATAGTCTCCAGCGGTACGGTGAAACTGAAGAACTGAAAAGATTGCTAGTTTTGAACATATTCTAAAATGGATTCAGAAAAATAATTTCGTAGCACCTAAAAAAAAAGAAAGGAAGCCAGGTTTGGAGGGGTTTTTTGTTTTTTGGTTTTTTTTTTTTTTTTAAGTATTAAATGAAACTACCAAACCACCTCAGCTTTTTAAAAATTTTGTACCTTTAGACTTAGGAACTGAAAATTCAAGGGTTTTGATTTAATCAAACATTTATTGTATAAAGCTCTGAAAAAGATTCCCAAATTTTCTTTTTTTTTCTATTACACATTCCCATCTAGCCCTAAATAAATCACTAGCAACATGAGTCTTGGTAATGATAAACAGTCTAAGTCTTGGTAATGATAGATACACCCATTTCAGCGCATGGTAAGTTTAACATCATTTTAATGCTGGGCAACAATGTTTAGAAAAAATGTTATAATTCAAGAAACCTTCTGTCCAAATTTTTGTAAATTCCTATATATTTCACTTGGAGGTTTAGTTTTTTTATTTTTTTTTAAGCTTTAGGAATTAGTAAAATATGGTGTAAATCTACAATATTTGCTTTATCTGCCACAACCATAGTTTTAAAATTCCATTACCCATTTAAACCCCAGGCTAGGAAATGAGTCAAGAAGGAGCAGGGCTTCAAATTGGTCTCTGAGGATTAATTACGACAACAGGTAAAACCCTGGTATGAGGCTTGTTTTAATGCTCTTGGAATCTCCTTTCTCATTCATTTTCTCCTCAGGGAGCACAAGTAACTTTATTGGTATTTTATTATTTTATAAAGAACTACTGATCATCCTTATTAGTTATACTGATCTGGAAATGGGTATTAGTTATGTGCCTGTGATCTGAGAAGGTAAAATAATATTGTGAAGTGAAAAAAATTACATTAAAATCCTTTTCCAGCAATGCATTAACATTTCTTCAACATTAATTTTGAAACCTGAAAATGCTTTAAGCTTAAATACTATAAAGGCAGAGCATGGACCTAACTTTCAAATTAACAATGTAGTATTATTTAAACTACTATAGTAATCACAAATTTGGCTCTGACCTCATTAGTATACCATCTTGTCCTGTGAAATAAGTCTCATTTCAAATAAAAACAATTTACAGAGAAATCCAGATGGTCTCTTGCTTTCTCTACCATTCAGGCAAAAAAGCAAATGACAAATATTTACTGGACTCAACTATCATACGCAAAATCTCTACCAGGTGCTATCCACACTACGGGTTTTTTTTTTTTTTTTTTTAAAGATTTAATTTATTTATTTGACAGAGAGAAATCACAAGGAGGCAGAGAGGCAGGCAGAGAGAGAGAGAGGAGGAAGCAGACTCCCTGCTGAGCAGAGAGCCCGATGTGGGAATCCCAGAACCCTGAGATCATGACCTGAGCCGAAGGCAGCGGCTTAACCCACTGAGCCACCCAGGCTCCCAACACTACGGGTTTAAACATATATATACATACATAGACCCGGCTCAAGATAATTACAAGTGAAGAGAAAATATGCTTCATAAAAGATACTAACCAAGAGGAAAAACAAATATATTCGAATTAAAAATTGATCATGAACAGGTAACATTCTGGCAGCAGAAATGCAGGGTACTTGGTTCAAATGTAAACAAAATTGTTTTTGCCTATTTTAAACCTGGCAATCAAAATCAGCCAGAACTAAGGAGTTGGGCCAACGGCATCACCAAAGGAGAAAACCGAAATTCTCAGGAGCGACTGGTATTGGACCATTCAAAATAAAGTCTCCCTGTGAGTGCTCATTAGCAGTTTCTCTCCTAAAATCTCCTTATCAAATTAAAAACAAAACTGATGCCTGTTTATCAACTTTGCAGAAACCGAAGCACTCCCGATTCTTGTTCCTTTGCTAGCACTTCATGTCCATCACAGAATAGAAGGGGCTGGGGAACAGCGACGAGGAATTGGCCTATTGTTCAGAGAACCGCAGGACCATCCGAACGCCACGGGGCGCGCGGGAGCAGGGGGGGAGGCGAGGCGCAAACGCTGCACAGGTGTGTGCATGGGGGAAGGGGGACAGGTGTGCCCGCGGCCACAACTAAGGTTAGAGAGGCTCGACTTCGAGATCCAGACTTCGAGAAAGGGAGGAAAACGGTCATTCCCAAAGCTTAAACCGCTGAGCACGGAGGGGGCGGACCTGGAGAAGGTCTGAAGGGCTTTCAAAGCCCACCCGGGTTGGGCGCGGGGAGGAAATCAGAGAAGGCCGGGGGACTTAGTGTGCAAAGCTCGAGGATAAAAGAGAAGGCTCTCGAACCAAGAGGCCAGCCTAGAAATCCCCAACAATGGACAATGTTGGGTCTGAGGTAAATGGCTAGGAGACTGGGGGTGTCGCGAAGGTGAAGCCGGGTGGGAAGAGGGAAACAAAAGAGAGAAGCCCCCAAGTGTGGGTCCCCGGCGGCGGCGGCGGCAATTACCTGTGAGAGTTGCCGGGGATTGGGGCAGCCGAAGAGCGCGGAGCTGGAGCTGAAGCTGATGGCTCCTCGGCGGCTGAGGACGTGCTGGGGGACCGGCCTGTCCAGGGGCAGCACCGGCAGCTGGTAACATACTTCCATTGAATACGCCCGCCCTGCCCCCGCGCGGCGCCCGCCCAGCCGCGGCTGCCGGCCCCTGCGCTGGGAAGGGGCCGCGGCTCGGGGGCGCCGGGCCGAGGCGGGGGCAGGGCCGGCGGCCGCCGACCCCGGGCCGGGAAGCCGCACTCACGCCTTCCCCACCCCAACACTCCGCCCGGGCCGCCGGCGGGAAGACGCTGCGGCGGCCGCGGCGACAGTTACGAGGACCGGCGCGCGCCCGGCTCCGGGGTGCAAGCGGGGTCAGCACAGGCAAAGTCGGAGGGGGAACCCTGCCGCCCCGGGGCTCCTCGGCCGGGAGGAGCGGGTCCGGGGAAGGCAGAGCAGGAGCGGAGCAAGGACAGAAGAAAGCGGTGCAAGAAAAGACTGCCGGAGCCAGCAGCGAGACCCAAGGCGCGCGGGGCTTGGGACCAGCCACCAGCTCGGGCCGCCACCACCGTCCGGCCCCTCCCCTCCCCCGGAGCCTGACTTCACTCCGCCGCCGGCGCGAGCCCGGCGTAATTCACACTTTGCAGCCGCGGACGGTGCGCCAACCACGGCCGCCGCCACCGTGACGTCACGACGCCGCGCCGCAGGCCCCGCGCCACCGCAGCGCCCAGGGAGACGGACTAGCGGCGGAGGGGGTAAACTGCCTTTCTCCAGTTCTGCACGCTAAGCTCGGTCGCTGTCCTCTCCCGCCACACGCCGCCCTCCCTCCTCCCCCACCAACATCTACCGCCAGCTCCCCCTAGCTCTCCTCTATCCGTCCTCCACCCAAGGCGCGTGCGCACGAGGCCCCACGGTGTGGGGACATTCCCCTTATCGCGAAACTCTTGTTTTCGAGTGCGCTGAGGGTGTGAAGTGGGCTCAGCCTGCGCTACAAGAGATACTCGGGCCTTCTGACCCGAGAAACCTAAAGCATGCGCACTTGCAGCGCTCAGCCTTAACCGCGGGGTCACCGCTGTGCTTCCCTCCTTGAATTCCCATTCTTGGGCTTCGCTGGGGACCGCTGCGGCAGTGACGTCAGCGGGCCGCGCGGGCCCCGTCCTCCACGCTACGTCACTGTCAGTCCCTTGTCGGGGCCAGGCTGGGGCTCTCCCCAGGCAGGTGCGGGCCCCAGGGCTACCCCGGGGCCGAGGGAAGAAGAGGGGTGCGGAGAATATGGGAGTGAGTAGGGGGTGAAAGGGTGGAGGGGAAACACCGAGACTGAGAAAGAAGTGAGAGTATGCACTGGAAAAAATGAGAAAGAAAGGATGATACTGAGAAGACAAAGGGAAAAGCCTGCGTGACCTTTTACCAAAAGTGTTTTTCTTTGTTAGCTTTGATTTTTAGAAAGCGGATAAAGGGGTCTTGACCTGGTTTGTAAACTGAATATGTCATTTGCGAGTTCATTTTGTCACATTTCTCCCCAAACTATCAAAGCTTTTCAGTTTCGGCCTATTGTTTCAAATGCATTCCAGCTCCCGGGAGGTCAGCCTGAACAAGCTTTTTCCTGCTGGCAGAAAGATTCGGCTCTGCTCTTAGGGCACCCACCCTTCCACTTATTTGCTCTGACTAGCCAGCCATTGGCAAGGTGGTAGATCTTTGAAAGTACTGCATAGCCATTACTGATGACATCAGATATGAAATGCTCATGATTCCGTAAATCAAAAATCTGCAAGACCTTTTGTAATCTTTCTACGGCATCTGTTTCTTTTACATCACTTAAAACATTCTACCTCTTCAATGGTTGTCTATTTGTCTGCTCTCTACTATTAAAAGAAATATAACTTCCACTATGGTTTCACGGATGTTGTCTTCATTAGATGGTAAGCTCTCTAATGCAACTCTGACCCACTAATCTTTGAAACCCTCATTACTCCCACAACATCTAGTAGATATATTGAGCATCTGCTGTATGCTTAGGATTAAGCTAAACACTCTTATTCTGACAAAAACCCTACGAGATAATAGAATCTAAACTGAAACTGGGTTTAGAGAAACATAACTTGCCCTAGATCTTACACAGATCAACGGCAGAACTAAGTAATGTTTGAATTCTCTGTACATTTAAGCACCCAGAAGGTGGTATTAGGGTTACATCAAACCGTATAGGCTTCAAGTAACTATCACACTTAGTAACATCTAGGAGACTCAGTTCCATTAAATCATCTGATAAGACTCAGGGCACTAACTAAACAATGCTTCTCTCTTCAGCAGAGAGGGGAGCTAGCATTATGCACCCACTGTGAGCCATGACAGGTATTCTACATAAAACGTTTAACTTTAACCCACACAATAGCCACATACGTAATCTGTGCCATCGAACTCTGTTCTGTGTGATTTCAGAACCATGCATTTCCACCACACCATACAGTATCTCAAGACCAGAATGTCAGTTGTTCTCGGTGTTGTTTACTGTACTGGGGAGCATACAGTCAGTGTTATCCAGAAACACAAAACCAATAGGAGAATATATATATATATATATATATACACACACACACACACACACATATATATGTATACGTATATATACGTACACACACACACACACACACACATATTGCAAAACTGCATGTCCTGTGCAAACTGCAGTGCTTGGGAACCCGCATGGACCTACCAAGTATAATGGCTGGTGCTTCACTTCCACTTCCCAAATCTCTTGCAAATTTCTATTGTGGCCAACCAAAACCCTAAAAATGAGGAATTCAGGGAAATGTAGTTCCAATTTAGCTAAACTGCTAGGGCAAACTAACCCAGTCTGAACTCTTGTCAATTTGACATCCATACACACTTCTTTTAATCACATTTAATTATCAAATAAGGACCATAGTAAAATCATACTTATGTCCATATGATACAACTATCTCTCATATAACCCAAAATAGCTCTCTCCCTCCCTAAAAGAGGATAATCTTTGAATGATGTTCATCCCTCTTCTTGATGAATCATATTACCCCTTTGATATCCTGTAGCTTAAATACTAAGATGTAAAATTACCCGCTATCAACACATCCTAGGGAAATGGGGGGGGGGCGAATTAGTTAAAATATACACAAATATATTCATATCAAAATGAGGGGAAATGCTCACAACTATTATAGTCCTTGTAACTGCAACTGGCAACAGAATCAGAATTACTATTTATGACTATTTCCTTTTCTCCCCATTACCTTTTTAAATATCCCTTCACCTTCAATAAGCATCTCAGCTGATAATAGTACCTTCATTTATGGGGCAACCCAAATTTTTATTCCTGAAATATCTAGACCATTAGAGGTTCTACTTTGGATGGGTTGTTGTGCTTTTTCATTAATTCATATTACAGAGTATGGGAATACTAAGAAATACCCCCAAAGAATCTCCTGCATTCCAGGCATATTCCCATGTAGTAACAACTAAAGATCAGTTTAACAGGATCAATCACTCCAGGCAGTAGAGTAACCCCCTTTTTTGCATGTTGGTTGAATAGCATGAGGAGCCCCAAATGGCCAAATGGCAATCTCAGTTTATAGACTGAGCTCTTGCTGTGTACCCTGGTAGAAACACCCTTTGAGAACTAAGACCTCTGGAGAAGCAAAACCCGAAGTTGCAGGAATTGGAAGCAAAAGTCTTCATGTGACTCACTAGGGGTAAAAGATCCACTTCTACTCCCACCTCTTGATTCCTGGACCATAGATATATATTAGATTTAGAACACAAGCCAAAACTTGGAGAACATTATCCTAGCTACAAAAGGTATCACAATTTATATCGAGGGATTATTTTGAGTCTGTCAAAGGCTATTTCAACTCTGCAACAGGGACAAACCTTGAAAACCTTCTAAGTGAAGAAGCCAGATACAAAAGTCTACATATTGTATGATTTCATTCATATAAATTATCCAGAATAGGCAAACCATAGAGACAGAAAGCCAATTAGCAGTTACGAGGGACTGGGGAGAGGAAGGAATGAGGAGTGACTGCTTAATGGGTACAGGATTTCCTTTTGGGGTGATGAAAATGTTTTGGAACTAGATAGTGATGATGGCTACAAAACATTGTAAACGTCTTAATGCCACCGAACTGTACACTTATTAATGGTTAAAAGTAAAATTTTATCAGAAGAAAAAAAGAAAAAGGCCGGCCAATCATCCTATTAAGCCACGACTTCAGGGTAATAGGCAACATATGACCAGTGAATTATATGAGCATGAACCCACTGCTGCCTTTATTTGTTGTAAAATGAGTTTCTTTGTTAAAAGTAATGCTGTGTAGGGGGCACCTGGGTGGCTCAGTGGGTTAAAGCCTCTGCCCTTGGCTCAGGTCATGGTCTCAGGGTCCTGGGATCGAGCCCCCATTGGGCTCTCTGCTCAGCAGGGAGCCTGCTTCTCCCTCTCTCTGCCTGCTTCTCTGCCTACTTGTGATTTCTGAATAAATAAATAAATAAAATCTTAAAAAAAAATAAAAGCAGTGCTGTGTAGAATAACACAATTGTGACTAAGACATTTCATAAGTTCATACATGGTGGCTTTGATAGAAGCATTGCAAGTGGGGAAGGAAATTCATTTCCAGAAGAAGTATCTATTTATTCAGTGAGAAAAAAGGTCTGTCCCCTTCATAATGGAAGTAACTCATGGATGGCTGACACCTAGGAAACGGAAGCTTGATCTTAGACTCCGCTCTTAGCAATTTGGGCACTTAGCAATAGCTTTTGTCAGACTGGCCTTGTTAAGTAGAAATCCATGCTGCTGAGCCCACATATAACTTGTATCATGGCATCATGGCCACTTTGTTCATGAGTCCATTGAGCAGGACCAGGGATAAATGGGGGTAAAGGCTGAAACATACACAGAATGTATCACTCATCTACCTGATTATTATGATCATCCTCTATTGAGATTGCTCTTTGGGATCACATGAGCCACAAACATCTTCACACTCTGTCCATTCAATCTATCTACATATACCCTTTTCCCCAACCTCTTTGTCATCAATTTTCCAATCATGTTTTTTCCAAGTTCCAGACCAGCCAGCCAGTCAGATACTCGCCGTGAATTAGAATGACCCATACACCTAGCGATCTCTCTCTCAGACAAAATGAACACCCAGGTGTACTGCTCCAAGCTCTCCCAATTGTAGTATTTCTCTTCATCACCTTCAGGACCACCCCTCAAAAGTGGCCATGGTGCTGTAGCTATCTACTTCCACACCATAGAATACAGAACTATCTGCAAATCAATCCCAAATATTTCTCTTCTGTTACTCAACAGGAGACACAGGGGGCTCACCATGATGCTTTGGATGAAAGTTGAGAGGGAGGAGGAAATGTAATAATAGCGGAGATGATGGACAACTGGGCCACTTGTTCATACAATTTACTTGAGGTTGCTTGAGCCTGATCTCATGTGTACCACTGCTTAATGATGGAGTACTGCTGGGCACAACTGACTTTATGGCTTGGTGTTTCAAAATACGTTTAGTATATTATAGGCTGCTCAGGTGACAAGGTAATTTGGTCACTCATGGTCAAGCATTTAGTTTCTGCTAGGGCCCAATAGTAAAACAATTTCCCAAAAAGCCAATAGTTATATAAAGAAGGTGACATAACTTTGCTCCCCAATCCTAAAAGCTTGCATAAGACTTAATTATAGAGGATTATTAAAAGCTTCATATGGTATCACGAACCTATCACAAACACTTCGGTACCATACCTGCTGGGTCATATGGCCCAAGTGACAGAGAAGCTAATAAGGCAGTATGGATTCCTTGCATAGATCTCTCTCGTCTTGAGCCCCACCCACTCTCATTTTTTTTTATTGTGGTTAGACATACACAAGGTAAAATTTATTTATAATTTTAACCATTTTTAAGTCAGTGACATTAACTACATTCACATTGTGCAACCATCATCACTACTCACCTCCAGAGATTTCCATCATTCCCAAAATGATGACATTTTGCACCTGCACCTGCTAAACAACTCACCACTTCCTCCTCCACCAGGCCCTTAACCACTATTTCACTTTTCATCTCTATGAATTTGACTACTCTAGGTACCTTATATAAGTACCTTATATAAGTAGAATCATACAATATTTGTCCCATTATGTCTGCCTTATTTCACTTAACAAAATGTCTCCAAGGTTTATCCATATTGTAGCATGTAACAGAATTTCATTCCTTTTTAAGACTGAGTAATATTTCAGTGTGTGTGTGTGTGTGTGTGTGTGTGTGTGTGTATTTATACATGCACCTTATACATCTGTCAATAGACATTTGGGTTTGTTTCTACTTTTTGGGTACTGTGAATAGTGCTACCGTGAACATGAGTGTATAAATATCTGTGTGAGTTCCTGCTTTCAATTCTTTTAGATGTATATCCAGAAATGCAATTGCTGGATCATATGGAAATTCTATTTTTTAGTTTGGGGGTTACAGGAAAATAGGCATACTGTTTTCCACATCAGCTGTACCATTTTATAATTCCATCAGGAATGCACAAAGTTAGAACTTCTTCACATCATATCCAACATATGTATTCTGTTTTTCAATAATAGCCATCTTAATGGATAAAAAAGGGGTATTTTTTGTGATCCTGATTTGCATTTCCCTAATGATTAGGGATGTTAAGCATTTTTTCATGTGCTTATTAGCCATTTTTATATTTTCATTGGGGAACAGTCTATTCAAATCCTTTCTCTATTTTTGAATTATTTGTTGCTGCATTTTAGGAGTTCTTTGTATGCTCTGTATATTAATTGCTTATCAGATATGCGATTTTTAAATAGTTCCTTTCAATCTTTGGGTGATCTTTTCATTCCGTTTTGATAATATCTGATGCCCCAAAGTACTGAATTTTTGAAGAGATCTAGTTTATCTTTTCTTATTTTTGCTGCTTGTGCTTTTGGTGTTACATGCAAGAAATCATAGCCAAATCCAAAGTTATGAAACTTCTCCCCTATGTTTTGTTCTAAGTATTTTGTAATTACATTTAGATCTTTGAACCATTTTGAGTTAATTTTTATATATGGTGTAAGAAAGAGTCCAACTGTATTCATTTGCATGTGGATATCTAGTTTTTCAAGCACCACTTGTTGAGAAGACTGTCCTTTCCTCACTGAATGGTCTTGGCACTCTTGTCAAAAACCATTTAATCATGCATGTGAGGTTTATTTCTGGGGTAGCTATTCTATCCCATTGGTGTATATGTCTTTATGCCAACAGCATGCTTTTTAAATTACCACAGCTTCATGTAAGTTTTAGAAGCAGAAAGTGTGATTCCTTCAAACTTCTTCTTTTTCAAGATTGTTTTGGCTATTCAGGGTCTCTTGGGATTCCACAAGAGCTTTAGGATAGATTTTCCTATTTCTGCAAGAAAGAAATGTCTTTGGAATTCTGATAAGGATTGTAGTAAATCTGTATATCACTTTGGGTAGTATTAAAATCTTAACAATACCACATCTTTTCAATAATGAATATGAGGTCTTTTCATTTATTTATGCCTTCTTTTAGTTTTTTTTCAGCAGTGTTTTATGCCTTTTCTAAGATTTTTTGTTTATGTATTTATTTATTTGGGAGAGCTCACACACATGAGAGCAATGGGAGGGGCAGAGGGAGAGGGAGAGGGAATCTGAAGTAGACTCTGTGCTGAGAGCAGATCCTGACACAGAGCTTGATTCCACAAGTGCAACATCATGACCTAAGAAGCAACCAAGAGTTGATACTTAACCAAGAGTTGTACACTAAACCTACTGAGCCACCTAGGCATCCCCCCAGTGTTTTATACTTTTTAATGCACAAGGTTTTCATCTTCTTGGTGACGTGAATTCCCAAGTATTTTGTTCTTTTCTGGGCTAGCATAAACAAAACTATTCTCTTAATTTCTTTTTTGAATTGTTCCTTATTAGTTACAGAAAAGCCACTGGTTTTTATGAATTGATTTTGAATCTGCAACTTTGCTGAATTCATTTATTAATTCTATCAGGGTTTTTTGTGTGCATATGAAACCTTTAGGTTTTTCTAAACATAAAATCATGTCATCATGGGGCGCCTGGATGGCTCAGTGGGTTAAGCATCTGCCTTCAGCTCAGGTCATGGTCTCAGGGTCCTGGGATCGAGCCCCACCTTCGGCTCTCTGCTCAAAGGGGAGCCTGCTTCTCCCTCTCTCTCTGCCTGCCTCTCTGCCTACTTGTAATTTCTGTCAAATAAATAAATAAAATCTTTTAAAAAAATCATGTCATCTGCAAATAGATAATTTTACTTCTTCCTTTCCAATTTGGATGGCTTCTATTTCTTTTTATTGCTTAATTGCTCTGAATAGAACTTCTAATACCATGTTAAATAAAAGGGACAAAAGTGGATATCCTTATCTTGTTCCTGGTCTTAAAGAAAAAGCATTTAGTCTTTCACCATTGAGTATGATGTCTGTTGTTGGTTTTTCATATATAGTGTCAATTATATTCAGCTATTTGCCTTCTATTCCTAGTTTGTTAGTTGTTTTTACCATGAAAGAATGTTGAATTCTACCAAATCTTCTTTCTGTATCAATTGAGATGATTGTGTGCTTTTTTTTCCTTCATTCTGTAAATGTATATTACACTGATTGATTTTTAAATGTTGAACCATCCTTGCATTCCACGAATGATCCTATTTAGTCATAGCATTTAACCTTAATATGCTACTGAATTCAGTTTGCTATTATTTTATTGAGAATTATTGCATTGATATTCATAAGGAATATTTCTCTATAGTTTTCTGTCCTAGTAATGTTTTTGTCTGGCTTTGGTATCAGAGTAATACTGGCCTCATAGAATGTGCTTGGAAGTGTTTTCTCCTCTTCAATTTTTTGGAAGTCTGAGAAAAATTGATGTTATTTCTGTTTTAAATTTTTGGTATAATTCACTAGTGAAGCCAGCTGCTCTAGGACTTTTCTTTGTTGGCAGGTTTTGATTATTAATTCAATCTCCTTACTTGTTTTAGGTCATTTTAGATTTTATATTTCTTTGTGATTTAATCTTGGTAGGTAAGAAATTCCTCCATTTCATCCATGTTATCCAATTTGTTGGTGTACAATTTTTCACAGTATGCTTTTATAATCCTCTTTATTTTTGTAGAATCGGTGTTAAGGTGTTCATTTTCATTTCTGATTTTAGTAATCTGAGCCTTCTTTTTTGTCATTCCAGCTAATTGTTTGTTTGTTTGTTTGTTTGTTTTAAAGATTTTATTTATTTGACAGAGAGAGAATACAAGCAGTCAGAGCAGCAGGCAGAGGGAAAGGGAGAAGCAGGCTCCCCATAGAGCAGGAAGGCGGATGTGGGGCTCAATCCCAGGACCCTGGGATCATGACTTGAGCCAAAGGCAGATGCCCAACTGACTGAGCCACCCAGGTGCCCATAATGATTTATTAATTTTGTATTCAAAATACCAAATTTTGGTTTAGTTGATTTTCTCTGTTGTTTTTATATTCTCTGTTTTATTTATCTCTGCTCTTGTCTTTATTATTTCTTTCTTTTTAGTAGTTTTAGGTTCATCTTATTGTTTTTTCTCTAATTCCTTAAAGTGTAAATTTACATTACTGATTTGAGATCACTTTTGTCAAATATGTTGTATCTAAAAATTTCTCTCTTAGCAGTGTTTTTGTTGCTTCCCATAAATTTTGATATGTTGTGTTTTTGCATTCATTTGTTTTGAGATATTTTCCAATGTCCTTTGTGAGTTCTTCTTTGACATTTGATCATTTAAGAATGTGTCATTTAATTTCCACATGTTTGGAAATTTTCCAATTTTCCTTCTGCTGTTGATTTATAGTTTCATTTCACTGAAGCTGAAGAAGTTTCTTTGTATAATGTCAGTCTTTAACATTTATTAAGCTTGTGTAGTGGTCTAGCATTTGGTCTATGCTTGAGAATGTTTAATGTACACTTGAGAAAAATGTGTATTCTACTCTTGTTGGCTGGACTGTTCTGTATGCTATGTATATCTGTTAGGTCCAGTTCATCCATATTGTTGCTCAGTACATTACATTACATCCTGAAATTATAACAGCCTTTTTTTTTTTTTTTAGAAAAAAATTTTTTTTTAAGATTTTATTTATTTATTTGATAGAGGAAGAGATCACAAGTAGGCAGAGAGGCAGGCAGAGAGAGAGGCGGAAGCAGGTTCCCCGCTGAGCAGAGAGCCTGATGCAGGGCTTGATCCCAGGACCCTGAGATCATGACCTCAGCCAAAGGCAGAGGCTTAACCCACTGAGCCACCCAGGTGCCCCTATAACAGCCTTTTTAAAATTGATACTAACCTAATGACAATCACATACAGAAATTCTATTCTTTTACAGCTCTCCCTCCACTTTGTGCTATGGATGTCACAAATTACATCTTTATGTATTGTGTAAGTATTAACATAAATTAATAGTTATTTTTTAGGCATTTATCTTTTAAGTCTTGTAGAAAATGAAAGCTGGAGTACAAACAAAAGTTATAATACTGTTTTTTGTATTTGCTTATGTGTTTACCTTTCTTGGAGATCTTTATATCTTCATATGACTTTGAGTTGTTATCTGGCAATATTTCATTTCAACTTGAAGAACTGCTTTTAGCATTTCTTATAGGAGAAGTCTAATAGAATGAACTCCCTTAGCTTTTATTTATTTAGGAATGTCTTAATTACCTCTTCATTCTTGAAGAAAAATTTTGTCAAATGTAGAATTCTTGGTTGACAATTTTTCCCCCTTTTCGTACCTTAAATATACCATCCTACTCCTTTCTGGACTTATAAGTTTCTTCTGAGGAACTGGCAGATCATCTAATTGAGGATTTATTGTATAAGAGGAGTCATTTTTCTCCTGTTGCTTTCAAAATTTTCTCTTTGTCTTTGTCTTTCAACAGTTTGACTATAATGTGTCTCACTGTGGGTCTCTTTGGGTTTATTCTATTGGGGTCTGCTTATCTTGGATTTGTAGATTCATGATTTCCACAAACTTGGAAACGTCTGCCATTATTTCTTCGAATAACTTCTCTGACTCTCTCTTCTCTTTTTGGGACTTCTGTAATGCATGTATTGGTCCATTTGATAGAGTCCTATAAGTTCAAATATCCTTTCTCTAAGTTTGCTGACTTTGTTTTGCCTGCTCAACTTTGCTATTGAACCCCTCTAGGGATTTCTTTTTTTTTTCAATTCCATTGTATTTTTCAGCTTCAAACCTTCTACTTGATTCCATTTTACAATTTTACCTCTTAGTTGATATTTTCATTTTGTTCATATATTGGTTTCCTGATTTCCTTCTAATTCTTTGCTAGTGTTGTCCCTTAGCTCTTTGAGCATATTTAAAACAGCTGTTTTAAAGTCTTTATCTATCATGTGTGATGTTTATGTTTCTTCAGGGCTGCCTTTTGCCACCTTATTTTCTCCCTATGAATGTATCATGTTTTCCTGTTTCTTTGTATGTCTCGTGAGTTTTTTGTCATTATTATTGAACACTGGGCATTTGAAAAGACAGCCACCTTTCCCAGTCTTTGTGGACTGTTTCTGTGCTAGGGAACATTCTCACTAATTAGCTGAACCTTGGTTCTAAGCTTTGTGATCAGTCCAAGAGGAAATCTTAAGGTCTTCTTAGGTTATTCTTTGAACATGCATCTTGCCTGGGCCTGTATGTATATGTTTTGAATTTTCTGTATACATGCTGTTTTCAAATGTCTTAATAGCCCAGAGTGTCTCCCCTCAGGCCTTCTACCCATTATCTCTTACACCAGGTTTCTGCGGGCCAGTCTCGCTACAGTTTTTTCTGAGCGGTGTCCACTTGTTCTTCTTGCTTGAGATCCAAGTTAGACAAAACAGAGACCAGTCCTTCAGGCAGCTTCTGGTAGGTTAAAATTTTGAAAATAAAATCTGCTTTGCTCCCTCTGACTTATAGCATTTTGGGGGGGGGTACTTTCTTTGTTTAGCTTTCATGTTAAAGTAATACTGGTCTAATAAAATAAGTTTTATTTATTTATTTATTTATTTAAAATAAGTTTTATTTTCTGAAAGAGTTTGCATACAAGTGGTATTATTTCTTCCATTAATATCTGATAGGATTTACCAATGAAACTCTCTAGACCTGGACTGACCAAACATCTATCCTTCCTTCCTTCCTTTCTTTCTTTTAAAAGATTTAATTTATTTATTTGTCAGAGTGAAAGAGAGAGAGCACAGGCAAGGCAAGTGGCAGGCAGAGCAAGCAGAGCAGTCAGAGGAAGAAGCAGGCTCCCCACTGAGCAAGAAACCCAATGAGGGGCTCGATCCCAGGACCCTAGGATCATGACCTGAGCCAAAGCCAGATGCTTAACCAACTGAGCCACCCAGGTGTCCCTGAACCTGGCCTTTTCTTTGTGGAAGATTATAAATTGTTAATTCAATTTCTTTACTTAATAAATTCATAAAATAAGCTCAATATATTCCCCACTATATTTCCCAAAGTATACCCCAAAATGTTCAAAGTGGTGAGATTGGGGTTTTTCATTTTCTTTTAAAATGTTTTCTTGATCAATTCTATTGGCCAAATTTTCAAAGATAAACATAATTTTATAATAAAATTATTTGTTAATTATATAAACTATGAGTAAAAATAAGATGTTTATAATGCAATAATGAATGTTTAATAAAATAAAGGGCAGTGAAGGAAAAGTTCAACTGAGGTTTGGTTGCTCTAGACTACTTAGGAACTTAACATTAATTGACAAGCACCTTTCATGATGATACACTAATAAATAATCAATCAGAGAACTTCTGGCTAAACACAGCAGATTACATACATGCATTCATAAGTGTCTCCTCCCCAAGCCCTACTAAAAGACACTGAAAGAAGAAGTAAGTCTGAAACCCAGAAGGGCAAAAAGTAAAAGAGGGGAAATGAAAACTGGCAAGTCCATCTTTTAGAAACTGAAGGTGGATGGGCATGTTGTTCTGGTCTTAGCAGAACAGAAAGCTGAGCCAAAAGCTTACGAATGGGGAGGACTCCATCTGGACAATTCCTGCTGCAAAGACCCAGGATAATCTCAGAAATTTCAGGCCCTAGCTGTTTTGGAAGGCAAGGATGCAAGTGCAAGGATGCAAGAAAAAGAGAAGGATTAATAGAAGTTCTTTGAAAGAGTGGTTAGAACCCCAGACAGCCAACTCGCTCTCCTTTACCTCAGCAAACGATTGGATGGATTCAACCAAACATGTTCTGGACTTGGGTTAACCTGACAGAGGTGAGGATGGGGTTAGAGTATCACATGAGAAGTGGCAGGATAAAAGAGAATCTGTCTACTTGTTGACTGCCAAGTTGTTTTTTTTTTTTTTAAAGATTTTATTTATTTATTTGACAGAGAGACATCACAAGTAGGCAGAGAGGCAGGCAGAGAGAGAGAGAGGAGGAAGCAGGCTCCCTGCTGAGCAGAGAGCCCGATGCGGGACTCGATCCCAGGACCCTGAGATCATGACCTGAGCCGAAGGCAGCGGCTTAACCCACTGAGCCACCCAGGCGCCCTTGACTGCCAAGTTTTTATCCTGGGGGCAAGAGGCTAGAAGGTTCCTCTTTTAGAAAAGTAGACCCACCTCAGGCAAAAGTTTTATAGGTACTATCTGCTTAGAGTCCTCCAACCAAAGAAATGGGTCCACATAGAATTCTAAGATAAGTCTCACTGATGTACATGGAATTTAAAAATAGCATTATCGGGCACCTGGGTGGCTCAGTGGGTTAAGCCGCTGCCTTCGGCTCAGGTCATGATCTCAGGGTCATGGGATCGAGTCCCGCATCGGGCTCTCTGCTCAGCAGGGAGCCTGCTTCCTCCTCTCTCTCTCTCTACCTGCCTCTCTGCCTACTTGTGATCTCTCTCTGTCAAATAAATAAATAAAATCTT
Source organism: Mustela erminea (assembly GCF_009829155.1). Lineage (NCBI taxonomy): Eukaryota > Metazoa > Chordata > Mammalia > Carnivora > Mustelidae > Mustela > Mustela erminea. The sequence goes on from NC_045629.1 coordinate 17,841,335, forward strand.
AAAAAAATAAAAATAAAAAATAAATAAAAATAAATAAAAATAGCATTATCAAATATGACAGAACATTAAACTTCAAATTAAACATTAAATTTTAAACATTAAATTTAAACATTAGTTTAAACATAAAGTTTAAACATTAAACATTAAATCAAACATTACCAGATTTGAATAAATCCCACTGCATGAGAGACAATAGAAACAAATAGAAACAAATAGAAAAGCAAACAAACAAACAAGGGGAAACAGAAAAATACAGAGAAATGAAAGATCAATAATATCCTTTGAGAAATGAAAAGTTATATAAGAACAGGATGATAGAAAGAGAAAAAATAAGATAGTTCATTAAAATTAAAAACTATGGTATAAAAATTAAATACATATTAGATGGGTTAGAAAATAAAGTTGAAGATATCTTCCCAAAAGTAAAATGAAAAAGATAAAGATAATGTGAGAAAAGATATTGAAATTGAAGTCCCAGTTCAGGGGGTCTAACATCTAAATAAGGAAGGTTTCAGAAGGAAAGAATTGAGAAAACTGTAGTGATGAAAGTTCAAGAAAATTCAGCGGAACCAAAGGGCACACATTTCCACATGGAAACAGTCAAGTTTGTACTGAGGATAACAAAGAGAGAAAAGGCCTACACCAAGACATATTGTGAAATTTCAGTGTGATGGGAATAAAAGTAAGAACTTAAAATCTTCCAGGGAGTAAAAATAAAAACAGCTCATGTACAAAGGTCCATGGATCAGAATCAAAAGTGCCATCAAGAGCTAGGAGACAGTAATATAAAACCTTCAGAATTGGGAAGGAGTTAGAACTCTCCACCTAGGAATCTGCATACCAGGCCATACTATCAATTTAGTTTAATATAAAATAGAGATATTTTTCAGAAATTGAGGAACCCAAGTGTTTCACTCCTATCATGCCTTTTCTCACGGAGTGATTATTACAGGATGTGCTCTGGCAAGAAGAGGGAGGAAACCCAGAAAGAGAGATATTGGGATCCACCCACCAGGAGCTTCAACATGGGAGAGAGGGAAAGAAAGGCCCAGAATGATAGTCCTCAGGTTTCAGCCACAGAAAATACTTAGAAACCACGTCAAGTGGGAGAAGGATTATAGGGTCTCTGTGATGGAAGTGAAACTAACAGACGAGCTGAAGAGACTGACATAGAGTGTGAAATTCTGTCAGAGTTTGGGAATCAATTTATTACTATGACATAGAATATTAAGGTGGGAAAAAGAGATTTAATTGATACTACCAAGAATACAAAAGTTGTAAAAGAAAATAAACTTTATCATTGGTATTATATGGTCCTTCTATAAATAATAGTTACATAATCACAATAATAGAAGCAGTGAATATTGATTTAACAAAAACATAGGGCTATAACTAACCATACTAAGCAGTAGAAGAAGACGAAAAGCGTGTGTTTCTTTGGGTGATATTACAAAGCTAAATTTTCATCTTCTACAGTAAAACATTAATAGATAATAGAAAAAATCAAATGTGAGTTAATAATATGGAGTGAAATATTTTAAGAAACAGCTAAAAACAGTGAACCTCTTGTCTCATTCATTGAGATGAATGAGAGGCTGCTAGGTTTACTATAACATGGCAGGACTACTGAACTCTAAAAACTATGTATATGTATTATGTTTCTTGTTTAAAAAATTAAAATCATTGTAGTGGATTGAATTGAACCCAATAGAAAAGTTAAGTCCTAATGCCTGGTACCTATGACCTTATTTGAAAATAGGATCTTTGCAGGTGTAATCAAGTTAAGAAAAAGCCATATGAGATTAGAGTGGGCCCCATCCGTTATAACTGGTGTTACACAAAAAGGGAGATTTGGAGGCACACATACACATAAGGAAGAGAGCCATGTGAAGGCAGAGACCCAGACTGGAGTGATACTCTACAAGCCCAGAATGCCAAAGACTGCCAGTAACCACCAGAGGCAAGAAGAGAAGCATGAAAAAATTTTCTCCCAGAGCCTTCTGAGGGAGCATGCCATTGCCAATACCTTGATTTTGAGCTTCTAGCCTCCAGAACTGTGAAAGTATATGCTTCTATTGTTTCAAGCTGCCCAGTTCATAGTAATTTGTTATAGCAGCCCAAAGCAGCTAACACAACCATTTTCCTCAATTTCTGTATATCTGAATTGGAGCAGGAGCTGTTTCACAGAGGGTCAATTCTTCTAAGTTCATTTCCACACTTGAGGTTTGAAAAAAACAAAAACAAAAACAAAAACTAATCAAGTTAGCTCTTTTGTTTGAGGCACAGTATAAAACCCATCTGTTCAATTAAGGGATGTGGGAAGACTGGCAAATGTGAAACACCAATTTTGGTCTCTGGTTATAAATATTTAAGTGTATGCCTATCTGAGGTTTACTTTCTGTTTTTAAAAATACTATTCTTTCCTGCTGTCTCTGAAGTAGAATAGTTACAAAGAACAAGGGCCCCTTTCCTTTATACTTAATAACGGTGTAAAATGTTGAACAGAATGAACGTTACTCAGAAAAGCAAAATTTTTATAACATATCTAAAAATTGACTACTAAACATTTTTTCAGCTAAAAATTATCTCTGAACTTAATTATCATTGTTATATGAAATAATAACAGATATAAAGAAAACACCTGCATTATTTACATTTCCTTTACTTTTGATTCCAGTGCCTTGTCTTGGGGCCCTTCTTTAAAATAGTTCAAGTAATGAGAGAGCACCTGGGTGGCTTAATCGGTTCAATGTCTGCCTCTGGCTCAGGTCATGGTCTCAGGGTCCTGGGATGGAGTCCCACATTGGGCTTGCTGCTCAGCGGAAAGTCTGCTTCTCCCTCTGCCCCTCCCCGCTGCTTGTGCGTGCGTGCGCTCTCTCTCTCTCTCTCTCTCTCAAATAAATAAAATCTTAGAAAAATAGTTCAAGTAATGAGATATTAAGATCTTAAAGCAGTTAGTTACAGATAGTTGTTACAGGTTAATTGTGTCTACTCCCCTGATACCAAATATATATATATATATATATATATATATATATATCATGTTGAGATCGTAACTTCCAGTACCTCAGAACGTGAACTTATTTAGAAATAGAGTCATTGCAGGCATAATTAGCTAAATTAAGATGAGGTCATACTGAGCTATGATGAGCATCTAATCTATCATGACTGGTGTCCTTATAAGAAAACAGCCATGTGAATGCAGAGGCACAGGGAGGATGCCATGTGAAGATGGAGGAGGGCACTGGATTGACGCATTGACAAGACAAGGAATGCCAAGGATTGTCAGCTGTCTACAGAAACTAAGAGACATAGAACAGATTGTCCCCCAGAGCACTCAGAAGGAACCGACCCTGCAGACACCTTGATATTAGACTTCTGGACTCCAGAACTGTGAGAGAAAACATTTCTTTTGTTTTAAAGATTTTATTTATTTATTTGACACAGAGAGAAAGAGAAAGCAAGCACAAGCAGGGGGAGCAGCAGGCAGGGGAGAAATGTTCCCCACTGAGCAAGGAGCCAGATGCGGGACTCAATTCCAGGACCCTGGGATCACTCCCCAAGCTGAAGGCAGCCACTTAACTGACTAAGCCACCCAGGTGCCCCACATTTCTCTTGTTTTAAACCACCAACTTTAAACAGCATAATGTGAAATTTTGCCATTAGCCACCCAATCTGTGGAATTTGTAAAGCAGCCCAAGGAAATAAATATGTAGGGATTTTACCAAAATTCTGATACCTTTAAAGATTGTTCAACTCCAGTCTTTTCATTCATTTGTTTATCCACTAAATATTTGTTGAGTAACTACTACCTGTTTAGCAATCTTGTAAGGCAGAGAAAGGCCCTTGACTTAATGAAGTGAAAATTCTAATGGAGGAGAATAGCAAAAAACAGATATATAATGTAAGGTAACATAAAGTAACATAATGTAACAATACAACATAAGCTAGCGTCAGGAGCTATGAAGAAAAATAAAACAGGGAAATGTATTAGAAAGTGCGTCACAGAGTTCAGGGAAGTCCTCTTTGAGAAGATGACATGTGAGCAGAGACCTGAACAAGGTAAGGGAGGAAGTAAGCTAGGCAAGGATTAGGGGTAGGGAAGAACTTTCTTGATAAAGGGAACCCAGACAAATGCTTAGTGCATGAACACTGTCAATGCAGAGGGAATTAATCAATTGGGAAACACAGAAAGGAGGTGAGACCAGATGTAGGCCCTGGTGCACCTCCTAAAGTTTCGGATTTTATTCTAAGTGTGATGGGGAAGCCACTGGAATGTCTTTGTTTTGTTTTGTTGCTTCTTTTGTTTAATCAGAGAAATGATATTATCCAATTTAAGTGTTTTAAAGATCTCTCCAGTTTCTCTGTTGACAATGCTTTCTAGGTGAAGAATGGAGGCAAAGGAATCAGTTGAAAGCTTTCAAATAGCTTGAAGGGAGATGGTGGTGCCTTTGAGCGTCTTTGGAGGTGCCATTATGCAAATTTATGCAGAACAAATTTACATATAACCATCTAAGCCTATAAATGTCATTCCCTTTTCAAGATCAAAATTAGGGGTTCATGGGATTCTTCCACATCTCCTCAACCACTTTAAATTAGATACTAGTAAGGGGTTTCTGAATATGCCCGTTGATATCTATTTGAACATCTTATTCACAGCTCAGAAACTTAAAATAACTCTAAAGTTAAAGGATAAAAATGAAATTACCTTTGAAGGATCTCAGGATTAATTTTTTTAGGTAAACAACTTACATAATTTAAATTTTTTGAGGTATAGTAAAATAAATTATATATATATATTAGCAGTATCAAATCGATTCTTTAAATGCAACTAAAATAGTTCTACTTACAGTATATAGGAATCTCAAAATTATCTAAGAATTAGTGAAATTTCACAATTCTTAGAGTGGAAACAATTGGTATCCAAAATTTAGTGAAATTTGGGGGCACCTGTGTGGCTCAGTTGTCAAGCATCTGCCTTCAGCTCAGGTAATGATCCTGGGGTTCTGGGATGGAGCCCCACATTGGGCTCCCTGCTCAGTGGAGAGCCTGTTTCTCCCTCTCTCTCTGCCTATCTCTCTGCCTACTTGTACACTCTCTATATCTCTCTGTCAAATAAAGAAATAAAATCTTTTTAAAAAAGTGAAATTTGTTCATTTGGTAATAAGTGAACACAATTAGTAATAGAAGTCATTCACTTAAAGTCATTCACTTACGTATCCAAAGTCAAAGCTTGAAAAAAATTTCCAAGGACAAACAGCCTGATTCAAAAACGGGCAAAAGATTTGAACAGACATTACTCCAAATAAGACATACACGTGGCCAATAAGCACATCAAAAGATGCTCAACATCATTAGTGATCAAGGTAACGCAAATTAGAACTACGGCAAGATACCACCACACACCCATTAAGACGACAAGTATCAACCAATCGGAAAACAGGTGTTGGTGAGAATGTGGAGCCGTTGGAACTATCGTGCACTGTTGGTGGACATGTAAATGGTGCAGCTACTGTGGAAAATGGTTAGGTGGTTCCTCAGTAAATGAAATACAGAATTACTATAGGATCCAGCAGCTTCACTCCAAGGTTCGTACTCAAAATAACGGAAAACAGGAACTCAGACAGATGCTTGTACACCAATCTGTGTAACAGCATTATTCACAACAGCTAAAAAGTGGAACCAACCTAAATGTCCACTGATGGATGAATAAATATGCAAACTGTGGCACGCAATCTCAATGGAATATTATTCCTCTTTAAAAAGGAATGAAATTCTGACACACTCTATAATGTGGATGAACCTTGAAGACATTGTGTCAAGTGAAGTAAACCAAACATAAAGGGACAATAGATTCCATTTCTATGACCTATCTTACATAGTAAAATTCATAGACAGAAAATAGATTAGTGGCTATTAGGAACCAGGGAAAGGAAAGAATGAGGAGTTATTATTTAAGGAGTACAGAGGTCCTGTTTGATATGATGAAAATGTTCTAGAAATAGTGGTGGTGGTTGCACAACATTGTGATGATACTTAATACCACTGGATTGTACACTTAAAAAGGCTAAAATGGTAAATTTATGTTAGGCATATTTTAGCACAATAGGAAGGAACAAAAGTATGTGCTATGATGGTTCATCGCCTAAGCCAACTGGTTTTTGAGCTCTAGAACACATTCCTTATGGGGCCAAATCACCACTTTTGTTCCAAAGGCTCAAGCTCCTACATATACAGAGTGGTTCCAGTCTCAGAGATGGGTTTGACAGAGCATGGCTGTGGCCTCCCTTCGATACATGTACAAGAGCCTGTGAATTATCTCAATAGAGTTCCCATTATGTATTTTCTTCCTTCACTGTTTTTCTGGAAAGCCTTGAAAAAACTTGTTAGGTATTCTATGACACCTCCTTTCTCTTTTCATTTCAAATCTTCTCACAGTTGACCAAGAAAGACCGAGTCATTCTCGGAGTTGAAGTTTTGAAGTTTGCACACGTATCATGATTTTCCTTAATACTTTCCATATGTTGATTTTTAAATTCAGATTGGGCCAGTTGTAGGTGACGTGAATGTTGTCAATAGTGTCTAAAGACTTTGTGGGCAAAAACATGCTTTGACAATTCAGCCCTTGTGTATGTGTCCTGGTTTGAGCAATCTACCCAAGCACAGCAGGCAAAATACTGTAAGTACGATGTACCTGCTGGCAGTTGTGACAAACCACACAGCCTGCAGGTCAATACCACAAGTCATACCGTAGTACACACATGAGAAGACAAGGGAGCGGAAAAGTTGTAAAGCAAACACAAATATTTTTTTTGTCTTAATTTTTTTTTAATAAACATATAATGTATTATTAGCCCCAGAGGTACAGGTCTGTGAATCACCAGGTTTACATACTTCACAGCACTCTCCATAGCACACACCCTCCCCAATGACCATAACCCCACCACCCTCTCTCTACACCCCTCCCCCCTGGCCACCCTCAGTTTGTTTTGTGACACTAAGAGTCTCTTATGGAGCAAACACAAATATTAATACAATATTGAAACTAAAGCAATGTTTTACCAAATACAATCAAACAAACAAAAAACCAAACCAAACCAAAACAACAAAAAACCACAAAACAAACAAAAAACACACACAAAAAAACCCCAAACCAACAACAAGAAGCAATCAAATTGTCTAAAGAAACTCTGGAACAAAGCCGCAAGAAACAGGTTCCTTTTACTTTAGTCAAAGTTTAGTCACATGAAAGAAATAACTTGCAGGAATGTTTTTCTTAATCTGTGGAGAGTTTCATTTGCCAAATAATCCTCAGACGACATTTCCTCCCTTACTGCATCATGTTTGAGTGAAGTCACAGAGGCTGTTAGGTTTATAATAAAAGCAGTGATGATGGAAAGTCACAATGAAATAGAAATAAAAAAGTTTACACATGTATGAATAAAAGTTAACAATGAAGAAACTGCCTGGGTGGCTGGGTTGGTAAAGCGTCCGACTCTAGATTTCAGTTTTCAGGTTGTGATCTTAGGGTCCTGGGATCAAGCCCCAAGACCCATATCAGGCTCTGTGCTCAGCTGTGAGTCGGCCTGAGATTTTCTCTTCCTCTTCTTCTGCTCCTTCTCCCTTCGTTAATGACGCTCTGCCTCTCTGGTCACTTGGGTGCAAAATCCCTCACCCAACCTCTCTGCCCATATCTGGTCAGTTACAAAGTCCTGCCAATTTCATTTCTGTAATGCAGTTGTCATTTCAACCCTTTCTTCTCACCCCATTTCCCTTTCTTCCAGCTTCCAACTACACTCTTATCTTGTCCACCACTATTAACCACAGTATCTTCTAGATACTTTGGGTACCCAAAGTGTAAAATCATATTGTACATCACTGTACATTGTACACTGTACATCACTGTAAATCATAAGTACATATTAGAGAAATGAATGTTTCCCAAGCCAATGCTTCTGCTTGTGCCATTCTCTTTATTTTTTATTTTTAAAAGATTTTATTTATTTATTTGAAAGAGAGATAGAAAGAGCCAGAGAGCACAAGCAGGGGGAATTGCAGGGGGAGAGGGAGAAGCCGTTTCCCTGATGAGCAAGGAGCCTGTTGTGGGCCTTGATCCCAGGACCCTGCAATCATGACCTGAACTGAAGGCAGATGCTTAACCACCTGAGCCACCCAGGTGCCCCTCATGTGATTCCCTTATTCAGGGATATTCTTGTACTATGTTACCAATATCTATACTATTCTTGAAGGTACAACCCAATTGCTTTACCCTTCATGAACTTTTCCCAAAAAGGCAAATTTCAGGTTTCTGAATTACTCAGAATTCTTGGCTGCAAACAACAGTAGTCAACCTTGATTATTTTAAAGAAAAAGAGCAACAAAAAGTCTGTTGAATGATGTGGTAGAGATTCACAGAATGGTTGGGAGACTGAAAAACAGGCAAGGTCATCTAATCTGTAAGCTAGTCAGAAGCAGCTGGCAACCACCTTTACTGTCACCATACCTCACTGAGGATGGACCTAGAGGCCAATACAATCTCTTCTCACCACCTTTCATCTTTCAGCACGTGTCAAGATTCAGAGTCTTATGTGGGCACATACACTTGGCTAATCCTAGGTCATGTACCCAGAAGGTTTGAGCACACAGGATATCTGACTCCTTGACTTTCATAAGAGGTGGCAAAATTCTGCTCCTCCCAAAGACTCATTTAATGGGAGCCCCTATATTTATAAGGTACAGATACTAGGCAGCAGAATAAAGCACCAAATGTCTACTATCATGTCCAGTGGTCTTTTCCTGTAGCCATGTCCTAACTTTTCTACATGAAGGCAGAATTCATGTCTGGCTCACTTTTTGTATCCATTGCAGTTCCTAGAAAAAGCACTTTACACTTCTAGTTGAGAACATTCTTTCATAATTACTTTATCATATGTGTCTTGATTCAAAGTTTCTTGTGTAAATGGCTCCATGCCACTTTAAATTATTCAGATTTTCAATAAGTTTCATAAATATTTTTCAAACAAAAGAATGAGTGGTGTCCTTTTTTGAAAATTTTTATTTATTTTGAAAGAGGGAGAGAGAGAGCACATGCACAAGCAGGGGGATGGGGCAGAGGGAGAAGCAGACAGCAGGGAGCCCATTGTGAGACTCCATCCCAGGACCCTCGAATCATGACCTGAGCTGAAGGCAGAAAACTAACTAATTGAGCCACACAGGAGCCTTGAATGGTGTCCTTTTTAAAGCAAAGAAGCCACACTGCTTTATAAACATTATTTCACTCGCTTTTTACTACATTCTTGCAGCTGTTTTCCACTATAGCTCTTAATATAATTATGAAGGCACTTGAAGCTAATAAGACATTCAAATTCTGTTCTTGAAGCATATACCTACAGTTCCGCACTTAACCATAAACCTTTAGTATTATTTCATTTCCAGAGTCTAAGCAACTCCACTTTATACATTTTTCTCACATCAAATTTCCATTGAATGCACTAGATAGTTAGCAATAAAACCATCAGTCTTTTTCCTCAGCTGTACTGCACTTCACTTAATTTCTCACTTCTCTTATTGAAAGAATTTCTAATTGCCTTTTATTAAAAAAAAGATTTATTTATTTATTTGACACAGAGAGAGAGATCACAAGTAGGCAGAGAGGCAGGCAGAGAGAGGGGGGAAGCAGGCTCCCTGCTGAGCAGATAGCCCAATGTGGGACTCGATCCCAGGACCCTGAAATCATGACCTGAGTTGAAGGCAAAGGCTTAACCCACTGAGCCACCCAGGTGCCCCCTAATTACCTTTTTATATCTACTTCATTGTCAAGTTTTTAAGTTTAAACTACTCCACAGCACCTTTAAAATTTTCAGATTTATCAAATTTCTGATGTCCTCTTTAAAATTTTGTCTTTTCTAGAAGATTCTATGCTACTTATGAGCTGAAGTCCTTTCCCAGGTTCACCATGTAACCAGCACACACAAAATATTTGTTGAACCAACTGATTAATAAGAAACGAGAAGAAGTACATCTTGAAGAATTTGAAGGATGCCTGAATCAAACACATAAATAGCGGAAACGAGATCCGTGCTGTCATCACTAATACAGAGTAGGGCGGGGATCCTCAGCGTGTGGTCCACAGACCCCAGGTGTCCTGAAGATCCTCTTGGGGGAGATCTGAAAGCTCAAAACCATTTTAGTAGGAATACAAAGATGACATTTGTGTTTTTCGCTGGGTTGACAAGCGCCATGATGGTGTGAAAGAAATGGTCAATAAAACCTCCAATGCTTCGGCACAGAACAAACTACACTACTAGTCATCGCATTCTTGACTGCTATGCACTCACTTTAAAATTTGCCGATTTTAGCTTATGTATGTCTCCAGCATAAAAATTATTTTTCTGCTATCTCAACCTCTAGGGTCCCATCTTCTTCATACTCTGTGTGATAAAATGGGAAGTGTGCATAAGGCACTCCATCCTCTGTTGCATGCTGAATAATGTTGCTTGTCTGCCAAAGTTTGCACTGCGAAATAAAGTAGCTGGTTTTGTCAGGAAACATCCTTTTACTTCAAAGTATGACTGATTGACAAACTACACTTGTCATGACTTGGTTATTTGACAGACATTTTCTTTCTTTCTTTCTTTCTTTCTTTCTTTCTTTCTTTCTTCCTTTCTTTCTTTCTATTTTTTAAGATTTTAATTATTTATTTGAAAGAGAGAATGAGAGAGAAAGCATGACGGGATGAGAGTCAGGCAGAGAAGCAGACTCCTTGCTGAGCTGGGATCTCGATCCGGGACTCCAGGATCATGACTTGAGCTGAAGGCAGTCGCCCAACCAACTGAGCCACCCAGACGCCGTGACATTTTCTTTAAATGAAGTAAGGAAAACAACTGAGAGCACTCGTTGTCAATGACACCTTTCAAATTTTCAAGTGAATATTACAACTCATCCACCACCACGAGCTAATCCTCAAAGACTTTTCTAATGATAATAGGCAGTGTTATTAATGGATATATTTCTTATATTATGTGATGAAATGTGCCTACATTTGGAAAATCTGCATACAAAATGAACCAATATTTTCTAAATGAATAATGCACGATTTATAAAATGATAAAATGATCTGTTCAGAGTTCAAGATAATCCAGTGGATTTTAATGTAACAGGGTATGAAAAGTACTAAATAATATTAAATAGCATGTAAACATATAACCTAACAAATGCATTTTGTAAGTTGACAAATATTGGAAGTTAATTTGAAATACTAAGAGGACCTAAGATTTTTTTAGCACCTTTTCTATAAAATTGCTTATATTTGTGAACTTAAATTATGCCAAATTCTTTATTTAGAATTTTTGTATTTTGTTTAGTAATTTTGTATAGTATTCCCTAAAATCTCCAATCAAAATCCGGAGTGTATCTGGCATCCTTCAGCAAGAAGTAGTTAGAGGTTCTGAGAATACTCATTATGATTTTTCCTTTCCATCTTTTTCTTGCTCCTGGCTAAGGATTGCTGCTCCTACTAAGTTACTTGGATCAGATCTTCCACCTTCCCAGCAAAATCCTGGGTCTGCTCTCTCAACCTCCCTTCTTGACTTAGAGCAGTCATCCACTCAAAAACTATTCTCAGAGAATAGTCACTGTGAGGCAGAATAGGTCAAACCTGATTACAGTTGTAGATAAAACAGTTACCATTTACTGAAGTCATTTCTATGTGTGGGGTGCTTCGTTAAGGGCTTTGTAAACATTATCTAACTTATTTCTCACAACCACTGAATGAGGTAAGTATTTTTATTCACAATTTACACATGAGAGAACAACCTCAAAGGGGTTCACTGAATTGCCCAAGACCAGGCAGGGCTATTTTCTCCAACATTATCTAAATTAGACATAGAAGACTCTAACAATACTGGCCATCTTTCTAAGCTAAACTGCTTAGAAACGCATGTCTGCTTATCATGTTTTGACTTTGCACTGTCCAATTCTGTCCAAAAGATATTCATAAGATCTGCAATTATAAACTAAACTGGCTTCCCTTTTGCTTCAAGGAAAGAGTTGCAGTATTTGCTGATAATCATCATGAAGATTACCACGGCAGATCACGGTGTTTGCTTTCATCAGACTACCTTTAACTCTAAATTCCAGTAAAGCAATGGAGATTGCTAGACTTTAGACACTGTCTTTCAAAATGGAACCTTCTAGAAATGTCACAGCAAAATTCTTGAGAATAAGTTCCACCCTTGGGAATTCATTCCAATTGCTGATTTGCCAGACACATGTATTGGTGGTCTTCAACCTAAAATTTTTCCCAAAGAGGGTTTTGTTTTATTTTGGGGAAGAAACTGGTAGAGTTTCCATTCTGTACTTCAAGAATACACTTTGTTCTGATTTTATGAGTTTTACTTTCCAGATTTCATTTACGTCTTGACCAGTTAAGATATTTTTTCACACAACTGTCATTTAAAAATTATTATGCCTTGGAAACAGTATTTGAATAATTTGAGCATGTTGCTTTTGAAATAGAATTGGATGCCAAAAATTTAATTATTTTAGCAGAAAATACAAAGCCACCGAATTGTCCCATCTGTTAAGCAGCCTCAAATAGGTTATTATCTCAAGGGAAAGCACATTGTTGCTCACCAAAAGTTAGGATATTTCAAGTTACAGCGGAATAATTCCATGAAAGAGAATCTGTTGACTATTATGTGCATGGATATTGCTTTTCCAGGATCATGCCACAGCAACTTCTTGTTTAAGGTCCTTTTCCGCGGGGCGATCAGTCCTCAACTGTTTTGTCACTATCCTCTAATTTCTCTCCTTCAGTAACTTTCATTTTCCCTGGCTTGTAGGTGATTTACTTGCTTGCTTACTTCTTCTCTATTTTTTTTTTCTTTTCCCAAGGCTCTTTCTTACAGTCCCTCCCTCAACTTTTCTTCCACATTTCTATCAATATCGAAAGTGTCTCATACTTTTTCTTACCAACTTATCTCCTTAACTAAAAAATTAGAGTGTACAGAATAATGATAAATAACGTTTGGTTGGGGGTACATCATAGGTTGGCATATTTGAAATATTTACTTTTTATTTTGTTACTTATTAAAATAAAGGAGAAAGGAAATAGATGGATGGCTTAGACTGGAGTACTGAATATCAACTGCTAAATTAAAAGAAATTCTAATTTTTGATTTATGTGCTTCTTTTTCTCATATAGAACTCAAAACTCTTACGTATTTGCTTTTATTTTGGGTTGTATGTGGCCTAGCATCTTGCCTTAGAAGATCTTTGGGAGAGCTCATCTCAACAAGAGTTAATACATGCAACCATTGTGGAAAACAGGACAGAGTTCCCTCAAAAAACTAAGAATAAAACTGCCATATGATCCAGCAATTCTACTTCCGGGTCCTCGTCCAAAGAAAACATGAATTTGAAAAGATATATGCACGGCCATGTTCATTGCAGCCTCTTCACAGTAGCCAAGGCACCGAAACTACCTAGGTGCCCATCCACAGATAAATGCATAAGGAAAATGTGGGGTATACATAGATAATGGGACATTATTCAGTCATAAAAAGAATTTGTGACCAAACAGATGGTCCTTGAGTGCATTTTGCTAAGAGAAACAGGTCAGACGAAGAAAGACAATTAAGGTATGATCTTCCTTATAGTTGTTCAAAAACAAACAAAAACTAGAAACCAGTATGGTGGTTTCCAGAGGTAAGGGTTTGGGGGTATGAGAAATGAGTGAAGGAGATCAGGAAGTAAAAATTTCCAGTTATAAAACAAGTAAGTCCAGGGAATGCAATGTGACTATAGTGCTAGCATGACGGCTAGAGTTACATGCTGTATATGCTACATAGTCTGGTCATGCTATGTATAATGTACATAATAATATACATACATACATAGTATATATAATACATCTGAAAGTTGCTAAAGAGTAAATCTTAAAAGTTCTCATCACAAGAAAAACAATTTTGTAACTATGTACAGTGACAGTTGTTATCTAGATTATTGTGGTGATCATTTTGCAATATATGCAAATATCAAATTATTATATTGTACACCTGAAACTGATATAACGTTACATGTTAATTATACCTCAATAAATTAAAAAAAAAGAGTCAATACAGGGTAAAGTCAGATCTGACAAGTCCCAGCTTTAATCACAGTCTCTCCCAGTAACAACTTTAATTGCTAACCTAGCTGCAGCATTAACCCAATTTTCTGGTCCCTTGGAAAAGAGCCGTAATAGAGAAATAGAAAAAAAGGAAGACAGAAGGACAGAAAGGAAGAATAAGAGAAAGAAATTCTCTTTCAAGTCAAAAGCAGAGCTCCTCTAAATGTATCATGTTAAGAAGGTGATTCAGAAACAAGTAAGACTTGGGAGGCCCACTACAAACCATTCTGAATCTGTTGTGATGTCCAAGTTCTAGCAATTCGTGAAGTGTGTTTTAAATTCAGATATCATTCTGCTGTTTCAAGTCATAACCCTTTTTTTTAAGATCTTATTGGGGTGCCTGGGTGGCTCAGTGAGTTAAGCTGCTGCCTTCAGCTCAGGTCTTGATCACAGGGTCCTGGGATCAAGTCCCACATCGGTCTCTCTGCTCAGCAGGGAGCCTGCCTCTCTCTCTCTCTCTCTCTCTCTGCCTGCCTCTCTGTCTACTTGTGATCTCTCTCGGTCAAATAAATAAATAAATAAATAAATCTTTAAAAAAAAAAGATTTTATTTATTTGTCAGAGAGAGAGAGAGAGCGCACAAGCAGGGGGAGCAGCAGGCGGAGGGAGCAAGGAGTCTGATGCAGGGCTCAATCCCAGTACCTTGAGATCATGACCTGAGCCAAAGGCAGATGCTTAACAACTGAGCCATCTAGGAGCCCCCAAGCCATTACTCTTGATTAACACAATTTAGATGAAATAACCCTAGAGCTGTTCCTAAATTCAGAATCTGACACTTCATTAAGGTGGACCAATACTATTTTTACTTCTTTGGTGCTGTCCTCTCTTTTCTAACTTTCAAAGGACGAAATTGATCATTTATTATTTTGCCAAAGTCTTGCAAGACCCTGGAGTTTGCAGATGGCATTAGACTTTGGAAATAAGGGCCGCGTGGCCTCTGTCTTAGACAGCCTCACTGGGAATGGACTTGGTCTCTCTCTTTCAGAACTGGAAAGTGAAAAGAAACCTCTGAGGGCAAGTTGAGGGAGAGGACTGAGCTGTTTATTCTCTAGTCCTCTGTCTTGAGAAGGGTTATACTTATAAAATTATTTCTGTTACCGCTTCCCTCATAGTGTGGCATTGAAGCAAATTCCCAGATTTAGTTTTTTGAGAACACAAGAAAAGAGGTCACATTTACAGCATATCCCCTGCCCGCAAAGTCAGACTGTATCACTCTCTTTCCAGAGTGGCTGACATGTCCATTTGCAAATCATTGTTATGGAGATGCTGAGGGAAAGAGATTAAAAACTTTAAAAAAAAATTACTCAGTCGCCCCTGAAGTACTCCACTTATTTTCATTTTTGCGTGTTATTTTCCAGTCCTGTTGATAGGTAAATATATTTTTATGTAGTTGCAATTTCAGATCCCCTTTCTTGAAATAATAACATTGTTTCAAAGTTCTTTTTTCAAAAGTCCCTGCTGCTGTTTACCTCCACAGCTCGCTTTAACTAAGCCTGTGTTCATAAACAAGTGTGAAGGGGTAGAAAGGGGAGCTTTGTCATTACATAATCTTGGTATCAATTACTAAAGTCTCTAGCATGTTCTTTTACCTAAATTTCATTTTACGCTTAGGTTTTAAGGTATCCCACCCTCAACATTTTATTCAATTTTGTGGGAAATTAAATAGATATATCTGACATCTTAAAGAACTATACAACAATTTATTTTGCTACAAAATTCTTTCCTTTTCTTTTCTTCCTTCCTTCCTTTCTTTCTTTAAAAACAAATTAACTCCAGCATAGTCAACATGCAGTGTTATATTAGTTTCAGGTGTGCAGTACAGTGATTCAATTACGCCATACAAAAATTTTTGTAAAAAAAGAAAAAAAGCAGCCAACAATTGCTTAGCTTATTTACGATAGATGGGCTAAGTGTTGCCATGGAATAAGTGACATCAGCAAGCCATTGCATCTGAGAAAATTGTCTGGAGCATCTATTTACAAAGGAGAAATAAAAAGGAAAGAAAAGCTTTAACTTGCCAGGAGGTCAAATCTAGGAATAAAAAGTACTAAGTACAGTTGAACTTTCACGATTTTTAATTTAGTGTTCTAAGGATCATTCTAATTGTTGCCTAGAGAGACTGCTGCTAAAGGAGTGTTGATTTTTCTAGCTTAATTGCCTATTATGAATTTAGATTTTATATATTACTTAGGCATACTTGCAAAATCTGTTATATTCCTATTAAAATAGAAGTGGAAAATTACAGGGTGCCCGGGTGGCTCAGTCAGTTAAGTGTCTGCCTTCAGTTCAGGGTTCTGGGATTAAGCCCTGCAGTTATCTCCTTGCTCAGTAGGGAGCCTGTTCCTTCCTCTCCTCTTGCCCTTTCCCCAACCCCCACTCGTTCTCACTCTTGCTCTGGTCTCTCTCTCAAATAAATAAATAAAATCCTAGAAAAAAAAATGGAAAATTATGTAAGAAGACCTATAGAAAAATACATTAGGGAATAATGTTTTGGTGATTTTCCTGTGGTTGTTTTCAAGGCACATTTAAAATGGTCTCTGTGCTTCTTTTTATTTTCTCAAGAGGGAGAATTATAACATCTTAAATACTGAAAGACTTTAAATATCCTTTATGATTTATGCAGACCATTAGAAGAATAATCCTCAAATCTACAAATTTGTCATTCATCTTTCTCTGAGAATACATCTTCATTTGCCTCTCGTTTCATACCATAGATTGGTGATGAATGCCTTAAGAAGTTATCTAATCACTCCCACCTTCAGCTACAAATAAGTCTTGATCTAATCTGGAAGGGCAGATTTTATGTAGGGAGCTGAAACACTTTTTAAATACTGCCTATTTTATTTCCGGTTGTGTAAATCCAACCTGCTGAGCCAGCCTCAGATTCTACATATAGATTTATTTTAGGACGTGCAGTAAGCTTATGTCCCAGGCATAAACTGTCGAAATGGCACGGTCTGCCTTTTATGTCACCCATTTCCGCTATTGGGACCTCTTTTCTTCCAGGCCCCACCTACTGCCCTGCTTGCCACACACATGAGATAACAGCCCTGGGCAAGCATTCAAGGTGGGCTGTTTGAGCTGGAACTTGGGACATTTTTTTGCTGACGGAGCCTGGATTTCATTTCCATGGTATTAGTTCCTTGTTCTTGTAATTTTCTTTCATTGTCCCTAGACAACTCTATTGAAGATTCCTGAAGGATTCCGGAGGAATATGGTTCCAATACGAAAGTTTGCTTTTTTTTCTTTTTCTTTTGGAGAAGTAGACTAAGTCCTTTTAAATCACAGGATTTTATTTCTTAGTGGAGAAAGAAAGATTTTATTTCTTAGCCTTGAAAATGCTTCTCCATGAGTGGCTCACACGATGAGCAGTCAGTGATACAAGATGGACGCCAGGGATGCTGACGTACACCAAGTCCCTCTTCTCCTGCACAGGTCTTTCCAAGGCTTTGGGAAAGGCCTTAGCAATGTATTCACATGTTGTATGTTTTGTGAAATAAAGACATTTTAGCCACCCTCAGTCACCAGTGCTCTCTCGTCCTTTTGACTTTAGCTCCACAGCACTTGTCCTTGTGTTAGGGATGTTGGAGTGGCTGTGGGTATTAGAGGATCCTAGTAAGGGGAAGTTTGATTGGTTACAGTTTTAGTTTAGGTTTCATAGGATATATTTCTGTGGTTTTCAGTCATTTCTGTGATTAAGTTATTGCTAGGTGTCCTGGTGAATAAAATAGCTTCTGGGAACACTTCTACCTCCCACATGTTGACCTATCCAGCATCATGACCTAAAGGTGCAGAACTAAGGTTTATATAACACACAGAGGTTCTATTGCATCTCTCACCAGGACAGTGGAGGTAAGTAGTGGAGCAATGTGTCTAAAATGTCCCAAGCTAGTCTACGGAGAATTCTTCCAAACATCACAAGTACAAAATGGTAAGCAGAGGATTCAGTTTACATCAAAACTTGGGCATAACTGTAGCTTTCTAGTTGGTCTATATATATGATGGTTATATTCATATATCATAGTCATATATTCATTCATATATCATATATGATGGTTATACAATTATCAGCATACCATATATATTTTTTCCTTTGTGATGGGAGTTGTGTGAAATAGAATTGTTTAAAATTCTTTTGATTTTAGGGCACAAACCTGTAGCTGTATTAAAAACAATGAACGTGTCTGTGTACCATGGGATGACTTATGCATCTCAAACCGCAGTATGTAAAAAATTTTGATCAACTATACTGCAAGAAAGACTGAATTATTTTTCTATATTCTTTATAGGAGAGGCTATTAAAAAATAGCTGTTGTATGAAGAAGCTACCAAAGGAAACTAAACCAAAAATTGTGGGAGTATTATAATGGCATGTCAGGCAGTTAATAAATACAAGTATTACATAATTTTCCTGGAGTTTGTATCATATAAGGTATTTGTCAGCCTTTAAAAAATTTTGAACTTATTGAGAATTCTATTATCATTCTAATTTTTTACCTAACTTGATATTTGTAATTTCATATTTTTCTTTAAAAAGACCCGCCTCTCAATAAAAAACTTTTGTACAGTGAAGGAAACCATCAATAAAATGAAAAGACAACAGACTGAATGGGAGTAGATATTTGCAAATGACCTATCTGTTAAGGGGTTAATATCCAAAATATATAAGAAATTTATACAATTCAACATCAAAAAAAAAAAACCCACCCAAAAATCTAATTAAAAATGGTCAGAGGAGCTGAATAGACATTTTCCTAAAGAAGACCTACAGATGGCAAATAGATACATGAAAAGATGCTCAGCCTCACTAATGATCAGGAAATGTAGAGCAAAACCACAATGAGATATCACCTCACATCCGTCAGAATGACTAGAATAAGAATAAAAAAGGTAAGAAATAACAAGTGTTGGCAAGGGTGTGGAGAATGAGTAACCCTTGTGCACTGTTGGTGGGAATATAAATTGTTATGGCTACTGTGGAAATCAACATAGAGGTTCCTCAAAAATTTTTAAATGGAATTACCATATGAACCCATCATTCTACTATGGGGTATTTATCCAAAGAAAATGAAAACACTAATTTGAAAAGACATATGCACCCTTCTGTTTATTACAACAGTATTTACAATACTGAGGATATGGAAATAATTAATGTCCATCGATTGATGAACGGATAAAGAAGATGTGGTATAAACATATATTTACACAATGGAGTATTACTCAGCCATAAAAAAGAATGAGATCTGGCCGTTTGCAGCAACATGGTTAGACCCAGAGGCAATGATGTTAAGTAAAATAATCAGACTGAGAAAGAACAAATACATATGATTTCACTTATATGTGGAATCTAAAAAAACCCCAACAAATCAACCAAAAAAAAAAAAAAAAAAAGAAAGAAAGAAGAAAGAAACAAATTAAAAAAAAAACCTAGACTTTTACAAAGAATAAACTGGTGATTACCAGAGAGGGGTTGGGCAGGGAGATGCAAGAAATAAATAAAGGAGATTAAGAGTTACAAAACTCCAGTTATGAACTAAATAAGTTACAGAAAGGGAAAGTACAACATTGGGAATATAGCCAATAATATTGTCATAGCATTGTTTCATGAATGATGAGCACTGAGAAATGTATAGAATTGTTGAATCACTATATTGTACACCTGAAACTAATACAACACTGGATGCTAATTATACTTCAATTAAAAAAGATTTAAAATTTTAAAAATAAATAGGCCCCAAATTATATAAACTTCTGTCTGTATGAAACCTGTGTATGCCTCTGAATGAGATGAGATGAGCTAAGCAAAGCTGATCCGTGGCATCTGACATAACGAGCTAGTTAAATAAGAAATGAAACTAATAAGAATAGGTAAAAATAGTCAAGGTGCTGTAAGCTAGGCAAGAAGCAGGAAGTATACATTTTTTTAAACAATAACATTTTCTCTTGGTGGATATAATGAGCATACGTTTAAATGAGATTACTTAAGTGAAAGAATGTGAATTGTTTATATATCTTAATTTTTACTGCATTTATTGCATTTATTCACTTCCTGTCTCCCATCCCAAAATATCCTACTAGCTGTTGAGCACAGGAGGAAAATAATGTTAAACATTTCTTTTTTTTTTTTTTTAAGATTTTATTTATTCATTTGACAGAGAGAGATCACAAGTAGGCAGAGAGGCAGACAGAGAGAGGGGGGAAGCAGGCTCCCTGCTGAGTAGAGAACACCATGTGGGGCTCGATCCCAGAAGCCTGAGATCATGACCTGAGCTGAAGGCAGAGGCTTAACCCACTGAGCCACCCAGGCACCCCAATGTTAAACATTTCTTAGGCAGTGTTTTGAGGTGGGCTTTTTTGCCACCTAGATTATTTTTATAGATTCTTCTGCTAATATTAGAGAGTTTTTCTCTAAACTGCACAACCCCAAAACATATATAATAAGATACTCAATGAATTACTGAAGTGAATTGTCCTCTATACCCACTTATCCAGGGCTCTGTCCAGGATAGTCTACATTTCAACTCGAGTGTGTTTACAAATTCAGTTCCTTAGGAAGTGTAACATGTGCCAGGAACATGTCAAACAATAGGTTGTGACAGTATCCTAGGACCATTTTTCTTTATGCTGCATCTATAAATTCTTCTTATGATGACTGGTTAATACATACTCTTCATTAAAAAGATCTGAAGTTCTAGGTCAAGCAAAAGCACATTGTTTGTGGTATAGTCTTGTCCCTGGAAGTTGTATTCCTTGTTATCCTTTGCAGATTGGGGAGTTTCTGATCCCATCTACCCCAAACACATACACAAAATCCTCAAAAAGTGCTCTTTATTCTCGTTAGTTTCCTATGGCTTGACTTTCATAATGATGGATATTGATACTGCAGGAAAATTATGCAGAAACTGTCTTCTACTTCCACTACTGCTTGAATATTAACCTTTTTATTCTTGAATTAGGCCCTGTTTCTCTGGAGTACTTATGACCAGTTTTTCATTCTCTGATATAAATCATATAGCCAGCAATCCCAATCAAAATACCACCAGCATTTTTTATAGAGCTAGAACAAACAACCCTAAAATTTGTGTGAAACTACAAAAGGCCCCAGATATCCAAAGCAATTCTGAAAAAGAAAAACCAAATTGGAGGCATCACAGTTCTGGATTTTAAGCTCTATTACAAAGCTGTAAATAGCAAGACAGTATGATACTGGTGCAAAAACAGACACATAGATCAATGGAACAGAATAGAGAACCCAGAAATGTATCCACAGCTATATGGTCAACTGCTCTTTGACAAAGCAAGTAAAAATATCCAATGGAAAGACAGCCTCTTCAACAAATGGTGTTGGGAAAACTGGGCAACAACACACAGAAGAATAAAAATGGACTGCTCTCTTAAACCATACAAAAAAATAAATTCAAATGTTTGAAAGACTTAAATGTGAAACAGGAAACCATCAAAATCCTAGAGGAGAACACGGGCAAAAACCTCTGTGACCTTGGCCACAGCAACTCCTTACTAGACATGTCACCATATGCAAGGCAAACAAAAGCAGAGATGGACATCTAGGTTCTTTCCATAGTTTGGCTATTGTGGACATAGCTGCTATAAACGTTCGGGTGCACGTGCCCCTTTGGATCACTACGTTTGTATCTTTAGGGTAAATACCCAGTAGTGCAATTGCTGGGTCATAGGGCAGTTCTATTTTCAACATTTTGAGGAACCTCCATGCTGTTTTCCAGAGAGGTTGCACTAGCTTGCATTCCCACCAACAGTGTAGGAGGGTTCCCCTTTCTCCGCATCCTCACCAGCATCTGTCATTTCCTGACTTGTTTATTTTAGCCATTCTGACTGGTGTGAGGTGATATCTCATTGTGGTTTTGATTTGTATTTCCCTGATGCCGAGTGATATGGAGCACTTTTTCATGTGTCTGTTGGCCATCTGGATGTCTTCTTTGCAGAAGTGTCTGTTCATGTCCTCTGCCCATTTCTTGATTGGATTATTTGTTCTTTGGGTGTTGAGTTTGCTAAGTTCTTTATAGATTTTGGACACTAGTCCTTTATCTGATATGTCGTTTGCAAATATCTTCTCCCATTCTGTCAGTTGTCTTTTGATTTTGTTAACTGTTTCCTTTGCTGTGCAAAAGCTTTTGATCTTGATGAAATCCCAATAGTTCATTTTTGCCCTTGCTTCCCTTGCCTTTGGCAATGTTCCTAGGAAGATGTTGCTGCGGCTGAGGTCAAAGAGGTTGCTGCCTGTGTTCTCCTCAAGGATTTTGATGGATTCCTTTCTCACATTGAGGTCCTTCATCCATTTTGAGTCTATGAAATCTTGCCATTTGCGACAACATGGATGGAACTAGAGCGTATCATGCTTAGCGAAATAAGTCAAGCAGAGAAAGACAACTATCATATGATCTCCCTGATATGAGGAAGTGGTGATGCAACATGGGGGCTTAAGTGGGTAGGAGAAGAATCAATGAAACAAGATGGGGAGGGAGACAAACCATAAGTGACTCTTAATCTCACAAAACAAACTGAGGGTTGCTGGGGGGAGGGGGGTTGGGAGAAGGGTGGTGGGGTTATGGACATTGGGGAGGGTATGTGCTTTGGTGAGTGCTGTGAAGTGTGTAAACCTGGCGATTCACAGACCTGTACCCCTGGGGATAAAAATATATGTTTATAAAAAATAAAAAATTAAAATAAAAAATTATGGAAAGGGAAAAACAAAACAAAACAAAACAGAACAAAACAAAAAACAAAAAACAAACAAACAAAAAAAAACCCAAAAGCAGAGATGAACTATTGGGACTTCATCAAGACAAAAATCTTCTGCACAGCAAAGGAAACAATCAACAAAACTAAAAGGCAACCTACAGAATGGGAGAAGATATTTGGAAATGATGTATTTGATAAAGGGCTCATATTCACAATCTATAAAGAACTTATCAAACTCAACAAAGAATGACCAGTTAAGAGAGGGGCAGAAGACATGAATAGATGCTTTTCCAAAGAAGACATTCAGATGGCTAACAGAAACATGAAAAGTTGCTTAACATCACTTATCATCAGGGAAAGACACATCAAAACCATGATGAGATACCACCTCACACCTGTCAGAATGGCTGAAATTAACAACACAAAAAACAACAGGTGTTGGCAAAGACGTAGAGAAAGAGGAATTCACTTTCACTGTTGGTGGGAAAGCACACTGGTACAGCCACTCTGGAGAACAGTATGGAGGTTCCTCAGGAAGTTAAAAGTAGAATTACCCTGTGGTTCAGCAGTTGAACTACTAGGTATTTACCCAAAGGATCCAAGAATACAGATTTAAAGGGGTACATGCACCCCGATGTTTATAGCAGCATTATCAAAAACAGTCAAACAATGGAGAATACCCATATGGAATGGAATGGAATGGAATGGAATGGAACGGAACGGAACGGAATGGAATATTACTCCATTACTCCAATATCAATGGACCATTACTTAGCCATCAAAGAATGAAATCTTTCCATTTGCAATGACATAGATGAAGCTAGAGTGTATTATGCCAAATGAAATAAGTCAATCAGAGAAAGACAAATACCATATGATCTCATTCGTATGTGGAATTTAAGAAAGAAAACAGACAAACATATGGGAAGGGAGAAAAGTATGAAAGGAGAGAGGGAAACAAGCTATTAGCAACTCTTAATGATAGAGAACAAACAGGAATGATGGAGGGAGGTTGGTGGGAGATGGCCTAGATGGATGATAGGTATTAAGGAGGGCATTTTTTATGATAAGCACTGGGTGTTGTATCTAAGTATTGAATCACTGAACCCTACTTTAGGTGTCAATATTGCATTGTATGTTCACTATCTAAAATTAATTTTTTATATTTTTAAAAAATGTTATTTATTTATTGACAGAGGGGTAGATAGAGAATGAGAGAGAGTGCACGCACGCATGCTCATGTGGTAGTGAGGCAAGGGGCAGAAGGGCAGGGAGATTGAATCTGGAGCAGACTCTGAGCTGACTGAACTGGTCACTCAGGCTGAGCCACCCAGGCATTCCTACCTAAAACTTAAATAAAAAAATAAATAAAATTTAAAAATCTTATAGCCAGGGCATCTGGGTGGCTCAGTGGGTTAACCTCTGCCTTCAGCTCAGGTTATGATCTCAGCGTCCTGGGATCAGCCCCACATTGGGCTCTCTGCCCAGCAGGGAGACTGCTTCCCTCCCCATCTCTATCTGCCTCCTCTCTGCCTACTTGTGGTCTCTCTCTGTCAAATAAGTAAATAAAATCTTCAAAAAAATTTAAAAAAATCTTATAGCAGGTACATATTTGATAGGTAATAATTAACTGGATTGAGAGACCACTAGGATCCTGCTCTGTCTGCTTCTGTCTTTCCCCTCCTCTCTTTCACTTGAGCTCTGCTAAAGAACTACTAGACAGTTTTGCCAAAACTGTAAAGGAGCACAACACAGTCCTTAGAAAATCAAACTGTATCTGTCATGTTTTCTGCATATCCTACTACAACATAGGTATATAAAAATTACATCAAAAGACTTTTGAGAGGCTACTTAGAGGATGCATCGGGCTTTATTTTTTTTTTAATTTCATTAATTTCATCTACTTGAAGAACTATATTTAATCACATGTAGGTTTTATTGCTATTAAGTATTTGAAATTACTTAAATCTATTGTTTTGTTTGTGTTGGAAGAATGACTCTGTAGAGGTTTGGGAACTGCTAACACAGAATGAATGATTTTTTGTAGATTGTTACACGAGGTCCAAATAATCAGTTCCCAGAAGCAAGGCAGTAAATCTGTCAAATGTGGTAACCTGGTGCTCACTTGAGCTTATCAAGTCATAAGCCTTTTCTGTTTATTAAACTAAGTTCAAGGAATGCAAGGAGAATATGACCTACCATATCTCTATTGCATTTTAATCACAAAAAACAAATTTCTTCCAGTTAAACACTCCATAATCTGAAAACACTGATAGTGTAACACTTTTATTCAAACATTCCAGCAAATCATTAGCCATGTATAACACCTGCCATAGAACACTTAGATTCTATTTAGCCACGTTTGACCTTGCTAATATTTTAAAGAAGTTTTTATATATGTATAACATTATATATGTATTATGTAATATCAATATCATACAAACCTATATATGTATATACGTGATCTTAATGCACAAAAAGATTTTAATGTAAACCTCTAAAGAATTAACCAAAGAACTGGAAATCAGAAGACATGGATTTTTTCATTTTGTTTTTCGGTATCTTTGTTCTAATTGTTAAATCAATATGGATACATACAATGCTCATTTTAACAATGAATGAACGTAAAGAAAAATGCTAACAGTCTCTCCCTGCCTCCTTTCCAAACTCCTACCTTCTAGTAACCAAGAGTATCCATTCATTAGGTATTCTCCCACATCTTTCTCTAAGACAACATAGTTTTGTAGATCATATTTTACCAATGCAAACAACACAGAGCAGCAGCACAGAACATGAGTCTCAAACCCTTCATTGTCCTGTCTTCAAAAATAAGAATAATTCAAAACCAGAATGAGATATTCTTTTACATCCACTAGGAAGGTTGAAATTAAAAAATATAGACAATAACAAGTGCTGCTAAAGGTGTGGAGAAATTAGAACCCTAGCACATTGATGATGGGAATGCCAAATGGTGTAATCCCTTGGGAAACAGTTTGGTAGCTCCTCAAAATACTAAACGTAGAGTTACTAGGTGACCCAGCAACTCTAGATCTAGGTATATTTGTGAGAAATAAAAACTTTCTCCACACCAAAACAAATATTCTTGACAGCATTATTAATTATTATTATTATTTAAGATTTTATTTATTTATTTGACAGACGGAGATCACAAGTAGGCAGAGAGGCAGGCAGAGAGAGAGAGAGAGAGAGGAGGAAGCAGGCTCCACTCAGGGCTCCATCCCAGGACCCTGGGATCATGACTCAAGCCGAAGGCAGAGGCTTTAACCCACTCAGCCTCCCAGGTGCCCCAGCATTATTAATTATTGCCAGGAAGTGGAAACAACCCCAGCATTACTAATTATTGCCAGGAAGTGGAAACAACCTAAATGTCCATCAACTGATGAATAAACAGAATGTGGTATATCATACAATGGAGTATTATTCAGCCTTAAAAAGGAATTCGGTACTGATACATGAGACAACATGGGTGCAACGTTAAAGCATTATGCTAAATGAAAGAAACAAGTCACAAAAGACCACTTAGCATGTGATTCTGTGTATATGAAATGTCCAGAATAGGCAAATCATTAGAGACTGAAAGTGGTTTAATGGTTTCCAGGGGCTAGGTTATCAGACTACTGTTAGCCTGAAAATATTCTATAATTAGATTCTGGCTGGGTGCCCAACTCTGAAATTACTAAAACTCACTGAACTGTAAAGTTTATTTTATTTATTTACTAATTTTACTATTTGTTTTAATTGTACGATTTATTGACTATTTAAAGTAGGCTCCTGGCTGGGTGTGAACTCCTGATCTTGAGATCAAGACTTGAGCTGAGATCAAGAGTCAGATGCTTACCTGACTGAGCCACCCAGGTGCCCTGAACTGTAAACTTTAAATGGGTGAATTTTATCATATATGTAGTATATCTCAATAAATCTTTAAAAAAGAAAAATAAAGATGTCTAACTTAGTTTTTCTCCATAGTCTCTTTAGATTACAGAATTTTTCTCAAGCAATGTGAAAACATTTCCACATGCTTTTCTTATTTCTGTTGATAAATTCATTTCAATAACAAGTTCTTAAACTGCTTATTCAATCTACTACATTTCTCCCAATCTCTTAAAATTGTTCTTCATATTTATGCCAAAGTTGACTATTTATTCTGTGACATGAACATCAGCTTTTAGTTAGGACAATACAGAATCCAAAATATCTTGGTAAAGAGAATAAAAAGTGAGTAAACAGTTGTCATAACCAGTGTCTTTCTGGCTTTATATACACAGTAGAATTTATTATTCATCCTATTAATAAGAGATTCAAGAAAACAAAATATTGGATTAATCCCTTATGTATGGGATATCAGATTTCCATTTTCAGTATTTTTAGTATAATCACTACATTTGGTAGCCTCAAAAACAGATATGCAAATAAACAAATCAGCCATCATTTTAGTTATGTCAAATACCCAACAAATGTACCATCTCTATAGAGACCTTCAGTAGCTGCTCAGGGATATCTCAGAAGGCAGAGGGTTCATGGGCTGCAGCCTGTCTAGAAGGGGGAGGAGATCAGAAACTACATTTGCATAAGATGAAGGAAACGTCAAGTAACTCTTGTGTCCACGTGCATTAAAGAAATATGGAGGTTAGTTAGGGTGTGTCAGGGGGAGGGTGTTAAAGCCTCTCTACCACCCCTTTCTTGGTGCTGGTGCTGACTTAGCATTTCCTTAGTACTAGACATAATTTTTTCCTTGCTTCTTCTTTCTCTGTAGAAAATTTCCCTATTTATAACCAGAGAAGGCAAACCTGAACATGACCATGACCCCCAGATGATGGACAACTGGACCAGAGTTGGGCCTTTGATTCGAAATAAGCTTATAATACTTTCTTCTCTTAAAACTCTCACTTCTTGGGGGCACCTGGGTGGCTCAGAGTCATGATTCCTGGGTTCTGGGATCAGGTCCTGCTTAAGGGGGAGCCTGCTTCCCCGCCCTGCCTCTGCCTGCCACTTCCCCTTCTAGTGCTCTCTCTGTCCTGCTCTCTCTGTCAAATTAAAAAGTAATTAATTAATTAATTAAAACAAAAGAACTCTCATTTCTTGGACCTGGGACAAGATTTTGAGTCAGTTATCTGAGAGGTTATGTATTTTACTAAAATAAGTTATAACTTAAAGGGAGACCTAGAAAATAAGTCTGGAAAAAAATAAGTTGGGACCAGATTGTCAAAACCTCAGAATGCCAGTTTAAGGAGTATTTTCAAGGAAAATGGGAGGAATGAAAGGTTTCTAAATAGGAGATCAACAAAAATAAAGTAAAATGGTGCACAAGAAAAGCTCAAGGGAGACAGACACTGGAGCTAAGTCCATGCAGAAGACTATTGCAATAGTCCCAGTAAAGGGCCTAGACTGGAATGTGAGAGGAGGGAGTGCAGAAGGTGGCAGAGATTTTACAGGTCTTGAAGTGAAAGAATCAATCACAGTTTGTGGCTGATCAGCTGTGGGAGCATAGGGATGCGGACAAGGTATGGGGAGATTGCCGATACCATAACATAGACAAGAAGTCCGGAGGTGGAAGCACTTCAGGATTAGATTAGTGGTTTCAATTATGGATATCTCTGATTGCCAGACATCTGAAATGAAATGTCAGCAGGCAATTGAAGCTCGGGGACTGGAGCTGAGGACAGGTCTTAGCTACATCTTGGATTTTCACAGCATGACAACTACCATAAAGGTGGATAAGATTTCTGAGGGGGTGCTGGGGAAAAGGAGGAGATGGCTGAGAATTGATCTTGGGGAGACCCACCACTGTCCTGGGGCAGGAGGAAGCAAGGAAGCAAGCTGCCAGAGAAGGAGGTACCATTGCCACCCAGCTAGGAAGTGCCAGGACCGGCATTTGACTTCAAGTGTTTCCAACTTCAAAGCTTTTTCTATTACACCAAGCTGCCTTTTGAGCATATGAGAGAAGGCATCCTAAAACTTTCAAGAATAAAATGTTACTTAAGGATTTAACTAAGGAAAGCACGATTTATTTTTTTAAAGATATTATTTATTTGTGTGTGGGGGGAGAGGGCATGCAAGCACAAGCAGGGGGAAGTGGCAGGCAGAGGGGGAAGCAGGCTCGCTGCTGAGCAAGGAGCCCTATGCTGGACACGATCCCAGGACTCTGGGATCACGACTTGAGCCTAAGGCAGATGCTTAACAGACTGAGCCACCCAGGTGTCCCAGAAAGCACGATTTAGAATTGTATAACTATCGACATTGAGATCTATTTTATCGTAGCAAAGTGTTTTCTTTGTTAGTTCTCATAAGAACCATGTTAGGCAAACATCATCTCCATTCTGTAAATTAGAAAACTGAAGCTTAGAAGACTTCAAGGTTTGTGTGCAGTCATAAAGCAGTGAATCAGAATCAGAGTGAAGGTGAAAAGGCTTAACTGTTAACCGCTAATACTCTGACAGTCTAGTCTCTAAAGTCGGTTAAGATGCTTAGAAAGCCAAGGTAACTCTTTTACACCTGTTGGCTGTAGTAGTTTGGAGTCAGCTGGGTTGAAGTTTGGGGCATTCCCCCTTCCCTAACACGACTAAATGAAACCCTGTGGAACCCAGCTGTCATTATGGTGGGCTTTGCCCTATACTGAGGTCTTATGATTAAATCTTTGCCCAATACTGAGGTCTTATGATTAAATCTTCAGAAAAGTGTCCAAGGCTCAGCATGATGTGACCCTTGGCCTCCCTGCCTATTCTCTCTCCTCTTACGTGACTTAGCTCTTGGTTCTGGGTGCCCAGCCACCGTGGCATTCTCTTATCACCTCCTAGAATAGGCTGTGCCCCATCCCAACTCAGGTCCTTTGCACAGGCTGTTTCTTTGACTTCTAATGCACACTCTCCTCTTTGCTTGGCTAATGTTCATTCATTCCTTCTTCAGGTCTCACCCTTAATTTCACCTCCTCAGAGAAACTTTCCCTAACCCCCTAGTCTATGTCAGACTCCCGTGTGGCCCCAGTCAAAATTCCCCGTGCTTCTCCATCAAGGCACTTATCATAGTGTAATTTATTAATTATCTGGTTAATTATTTCTTCTTACCTTGCTCCACTAAACTGAATTCCAAGAAGGCAAGAACCATATCATATTTTATACTACTGTCTCCTAGCACACATACCTTGCACATAATCAATATCTAATAAATATTTGTTGAATAAATCAATGGATTTCAATAATATCTGTGAAAATAGTTTTGTAAAGTTTTATGTTATTGCTATCATCATTATTAATACTCTGATGCTTGAAATTTATCTTGTATTTCAATGATGTTTCAATGATGTTGATGATAATGAATTTGTAAGTGTTAAATTATTGTAATGTATTTTCTTCTATTTTAATAGCGGATCCTAACTTTAGCCCACCTTGTGGTTTTAGTTAAAGAAGGGCAAAAGTCAACCAGGCAAAGACAGCCAGATTTTCATTCGACTGTGACAGGAATGCTAACTAGACAGAAAGGATCTAAATTCCTCACCTGACCTCTTGCCCATAAGATGATGAGTCAACCCTAAGAGATTCACACTTAAACCAGAAGAATTTTGGCAATTTTTCTGGTACTACTTGTTCCCAGGAGAAAGTATGTGTTTGCAGACAAATGTGTTTGCTTTTTTTTCTGTCAGAAAACATAGACCATGTTACGTAAGATGCTTCCAACTTTTGCCATGGTTGCCAAGACATTAAGATAAATTTTAATTACTAGTGTCCAAATTTAACTCTTCAAAGCCTGATTCTCTCCTCCTTGGCCCTTTTAAAGTGATTTCTGTTCTATTCTGTATAACAAACAGACTCAGTCTCTGCCCTTGGGAACTTACATTCTAGCAAAATAATAATAATAGCTAACTTCTAGTAAGAGCTTATCATATGCCAGGCACTATGCTGGGAACCTTATGCAAATGATTTCATATAATCTTCACAATTCCATGAATAGTCATTATTAATTTCCCTCTCATTTTTAGGTGAGAGGGGGAGGTTAAGTAATTTATTCAAAATCCAGTTTGAAGTTTGTTAGATATAAGCCAGGGTGATGTTCACAGCCTTTAACAGCAGCTATGGCAAGGACTTCCAGTAATCAGAATCGACACTATGACTCTGCAGTAGGGACTAGGAGGGCTCCCTTTACTTCCTGGATCGTGTACTGGTCCAGTGATTGTGGGGGAGGGGCAGATAGTGTGGGAATTTAATTGAATCTCAGCTCTGAATATAAAACAAGACATTTGGTAAGTTAATAGAGTATTAGCCGAAAAACCAATTCAGCAGACAACTTATTCTGCCTGACACTATGTAAGACCCTGAGAGTGGAGTAGGAATGAGGAAGTGATCTCTCTCATCTCACAGAGCTCAGAATTGGGAGATCTGAGAGTTGGTCTTAGTGCTGTTTTCAGAACCGGACGAGATACTGAGGGAGCTACTAGCTTCTTAGACTTCTTGGAGAAGGGATTAATTTTCTAATCAGGGGAGGCAGCATGGTGATTGATTTTTATGGGGCCTTAGATCATCAATGACCACTTTTTTTTTTTTTTTTTTTAAAGAGAGCAAGCAGGGGAGGGGCACAGGAGTGGGGAGGAGGGAGAGAGAGGATCTTAAGCAGGCTCCATAGCCAACACCGAGCCCGATGCAGGGCTTGAACTCATGACTCAGATCACGATCTGAGTCTAAATCAAGAGTCAGAAGCTCAACTGACCAAGCTACCCAGGTACCCCTATCAATGGCCACTTCTAAAAGATGTTTAACTTTCTTCATGTATATGTCATGTCCCACTCAGCTGACATTATTTTCTTTATTTGGTGGCACTATGATAGCCTGACTGTGAAACTCTACAAGGCAGTAAAATTGATTTAGACTGTTAAATAATTTAGAACAAGTCAACCCTGCACACAAATATGTAATTACATGAATTGCTGTTATTGATGTCAGAATGTAACTGTTTACCCAATGGAAGCTAAAGGTGTTCTCTAATTAAACTCTTTTAAATTCATGCTGATATTTGTACAGTTGAGATCATAATTATCTTCAAATAATTCTTGGTGCTTCGGGGAACATGTGGCTTTAGAAAATAATAGTGTTGCTATAATTATTTTCGGTGTGTATTAAATGATGTAATGGTTTATGCAATGGTAATGTTCAGATGCACTGGTGTGTTAATGATGTGATTGTTGAAAACAGTAAACTACATTATCATTAAAAATCTGTGACTGGCAATCGGAGAAAGACAACTATCATATGATCTCCCTGATATGAGGAAGTGGAGATGCAACATGGGGAGTTAAGGAGGTAGAAGAATGAATGAAACAAGATGGGATCAGGAGGGAGACAAACCATAAGTGACTCTTAATCTCACAAAACAAACTGAGGGTTGCTGGGGGGAGGGTGTTTGGGAGAGGGGGGTGGGGTTATGGGCATTGGGGAGGGTATGTGCTATGGTGAGTGCTGTGAAGTGTGTAAACCTGGCGATTCACAGACCTGTACCCCTGGGGACAAAAATACATTATATGTTTATAAAAAAAAATTTAAAAAAAATCTGTGACTGGGCAATCTACTTTCTGCTGTATCTGCTAAAGCGTAATATATTATGCTAAAGTCTTTTTTTCATGTGTATGATAAATATCATGTGTTGCTTTCCTACATGGTTCACCATCTCTCATCATCTATATGAATATGCCAGAATAAGACTTTCCAAGGCTCGTACTTAGAGTGAACTCAGAATACACAGACTCTGGAATTTATCTGTCCTCATAGACAACACATATTTCTGAATATTATCAGTAACTGACATACTTGTAAGCGGGGCAACAGAAACTAGGGAGATGGGTAAAGAAGCAAAAGATTGACATGACATCTCACCTCTCAGGCCCCATTCCTTTACTACTGGTAGCATGCTTATTACACTTAAAGGCTCAGTGATTATATTCAAGGAAACCTTCCACAAAACAACTACATCTATTTTAACTATTGAACAAGACTTCTTTGTTCAAATCTCCAAGACCCTTAGAGCTGGACATATGTATGTTTAGAATAATGATACTAAAAAAGTCTTCATTTTATTGTGTGTGAATATACCCATGGAGGAAGACATTTACCTTTGGCTGTCACCAGCAATTCATGGCATAGTGCTGCAGTATGGCAAAGCTGAAAAGTGTTCAGGACCCAAAGGCAGGTGGACCTGGGCTCAGAGTATGGTTCTGAAACGCATTGCTATGATGGTAGCCAAGATGCTTAACTTCTCCAAGCCTCCATTTCCTTAGACCTTGGTTTCTCAACAGTGGCACTATTGATATTTTGGTAATTCTTTGTTGTGGGGAAATAACCTGTAGAATGTTTGGCATCTCTACCCACTAGATACCAGTAGCAGTTCCCCCTAGTCATGACACTCAAAAATATCTCCAGGCATTGCTCTTTTCACTAGAGTAAATCACCCCCAATTAAGACTCACTGATTTTTTTTTTTTTTTAGCTGTTCGTAAGCCTTTTAAAATTTTTTTAAAATTTTAAAAATTAACATATAATGGATTATTAGCCCCAGGGGTACAGGTCTGTGAATCACCAGGTTTACACACTTCACAGCACTCACCATAACACATACCTTCCCCAATGTCCATAACCCCACCACTCCCTCCCTACCCCCTTCCCCCAGTAACCCTCAGCTTGTTTTGTGAGATTAAGTCTCTTATGGTTTAAGACCCACTGTTTTGATGCTAAGTTATGGATTATAGCGCCCACTTCATTCCACTGAAGATGTCCACATTCTAGTGATTAGAACCTATAAATGTCTAACCTTAATGGCAAAGGGGGATTAAGGTTGCAGATAGAATTAAGATTGCTAATAAACTGACCTTAAAAACAGCAAGATTATTCTGGATTATCTGGGTGTACCTAATGTAATCTACAAGGATCCTTTAAAGTGAAAAGATGAGGCAGAAGAGGTCAGAGCAGTACCGTGTGAGAGGGACTTGGGTTGTCTTTGCTAGCTTTGAAGATGGATGAAGGAGTCCACAAGCCAAAGAATGCAGGCAGTCTCTAGAAGGAGAATATCAGGGAAACAGATCCTACCAACAGTGTATGAGAGGGAACACAACCCTACCATTACCTTAATTTTACCCCAGTGAAACCAATGTCAGACTTCTGACCTACAAAAGAGTAGGATAACAAATTTCTATTTCTTTAAGCAATAAATGGTAACTTATTACAGCAGCAATTAGAAAGCTGCTATAATAGAGCTATTATGAATATAATGATAGGATGCACATGTGTTACTATTTCCTGAAAAATAGTAAGTATTCAATCAATGTTAGTGATATTCTTTATTAGAGAAAAAAGATTGGGTCATAATGCACTCACCTGTAAATTCTAATAGTGTCCTAGGCCTTTTAAAAGGATTCAGGGAACCATAGGATATTAGACATATATCCTCTCCCTAATCTTAACCATAATTCTAACACTAACATTAACCCCTAACCACTAACCACTAATTCCTAACCCTAAACCCTAACTCTATCCCTAACCATAACCCTAAAGTTATCCCTCTGGAGAGATCTCTAAACTATAGGGTATTAGGTACATACTCTCACACTGTCCCTAACCCTAGTACTTAACCATTATTCTGGCCCTAAACTGAACCCTAATCCTAGAACTGAGGGAAAAAAAGAATTATATTGTACAGCTGAATCCAATATTATACTGTATGTTAGTCAACTGGAATTAAAACAAAAATTTAAAAAAATAAAATAAAAATAAAAGGATTCATGGATTTCATGGAACATGCTATCTGGACCTACCACTTGTCCAACTGTAGCAAGAAATCCCCCGTTCTGCCTTGGTATTCATGCTGCTGCTTAAGTGTTCAACCTATAACTCTGTGCTCTATATTCTCAGTTCTCTGAGTCCTTGACTTCATTCTCCTCAAAGGCCTTCCTTTTTGTGGTCACTACACTAGATCTGTGACTTCAGCGCTGTCCTTTGAGTTTTCTTTTGAGTATGGTATTTTTCTTATTCTCTGGGTATTGCAGAACTGCAGTGACAAGGCATGTAAGCCTATATCTCAAACCTACTGTAGCTGCATAAGTTGTTCTAGCCTACCAGCAAATCCTCTTCCTGGGGTGCAGACAAGGAAACTGGGATAGCTTTGTTTTGCGTCTTTGGTGCTCTATTGTTTGAAGCCATTACATTTATTTTTTTTCCTTCAACTTTTTATTTAACTTCTAGTTGGTTAACGTACTATAATATTAATTTCAGGTGTAGAATTTAGTGATTCATCACTAACATACAACACCCCGTGCTCATCACTACTAGTGCCCTCCTTAACCCATTATCCATTTAACCCATCTCCCCATCCACGTCCTCTCCACCAGTTTGTTCTCTATAGTCAATAGTCTGTTTCTTGGTTTGCCTCTTCCTCTCTCTCTCTTTTTTGATATGTTTGTCTATTCTGTTTCTTAAATTCCACATATAAGTTAGACATTACATTTATAATCATTTTGTTTTCCCAGTAGACTGACCTTCTCATCATTGTAACATGTCTCTCTGTCTCCAGTAATTTTCTTTTCTCTGATGTCTACTTTATCTGTAATATAGATATTTCTGATGTTTTTTAAAAATTAGTGCTCGCATGATATATCTTTTTCCATCTTTTTACCTTTAACCTACTAATACAGTTGTATTTGAGTTGTCTTTCTTATAGATAGCATATTGTTGGATCATGTTTTAAATCCATTTTGTCAATCCCTGTCTCTTTAGTGGTATGATTGGATGATTTACATTTGAAGGAATTATTGCTATGTTAGGGTTTAAGTCTACCATTTTATTACTTGTTTTCTATTTATTTCCTGTTTCTCATTCCACTGTTTCTATTTTTACCCTCCTATGTGTTACTTGAGTGTTTTTAGGATTTGTTTGATTTATTATTGTCTTTTTCAGTTTATTACTTCACATAGTGATTAGTGATTGCTCTATGTATCACAATATACACATGTAATTTATCATAATCTACTGGTATCTATGTTTTCCCACTTCAAGCAAAGTATGGAAAACTTGCTTCTATTTAGACTTCTTTACCTTCTCCACTTTTTAAATATAATTGTCTTATGTGTTGCAATACATTGAGCCCCACATCAGATGCTGTTATAATTTTTGCTTCCATCATCAAAACAATTTAAGAAACATGAGGCATAGGATTTCAATGGAATAGACTGAGAGTCCAGAAATAAACCCCGATATTTATTGTTAATTAATTTTCAATAAGGGTGCCAAGATAATTCAAGGGGGAATAACAGCCTTTTCAACAAATGATGCTGAGACAACTGAAGGGGGTATGCCAGAATCTCATCAATTCTCTGAATACCAGGAAAAAAAAGATTTTGGAAGGAAGAAAGAGGGGAGTAAACTGTTTCAAAAGCTACTGAGAAAATGAAAATGGAATTATTTATTATCAACATCATGAAAATACATTTTAATGAATAATCATTTTAAATTATTTTTAACAAATAAATTAATAAATTTTATTCAATAAATTTTAATCAGAGTATTAATAATGGTAATAGCAATAACACTTATATAATATTTTAGAGTTTATAAAAAATATTTTCACAGACATGAAATCCATTGATTTATTCAACAAATATTTATTGGACATTGATTATGTGCAAGGCATGTGTGCTTCCTCAGCTTCTCATTGGCTTCTACAGGACACCCATATTCTCATGGTCAGAAGCAACAACTGACACAAATTTCAGTACATTCGCAGTGGCTCCAGATCATATTTGTAAACTCTAGTAGCTTGTATTTGCTTTCCCCAAACTTATATCAACTTTCCCTTCCCATTTGCCTGCCCTGTAGACTTCAAGCTTCAGCATTAAAAGCAGAAACAACAGCCTTATAGAGATGTATTAAGCTTCACAATTACATGATGTCACACAGCTATACCCAATTCTCTTATATATAGCAATATATTCTAGTGGTACTGTCTCTATGATTGAATTCTGACTGATACACTGATACCAATAATCCTCTGTCAGTTTATCACAGATCACTCCAAGCTGGGCTTTCATCATTTTAAGCAACATTTTGGATTGCTGATATAATTATTTTTTAAACAAATATTTTATTTTAGGATAGTTTTAATTTATAGAAAAATTGGGAACACAGAACAGAGAGTTTCTAATTTCCCTAATCCTTACTTTATCCTATTATTTTTAGTAACAATTTTATTGAGATATAATTCACATACAGTATCATTCACCTATTTAAAGTATACAATCCATCTACTTTTAGTGTATTCACAGAGTTGTGCAACTATCATTACAATCAATTTTAGAACATTTTGATTCCCCCCCCCAAAATACCTATACCTACTAGTAATGATTCCTTATTTTCCTCCCATCCTAGGCAACTACTAGTCTATTTTCTGTCTCTATGCATTTGCCTATACTGGACATTTCACACACTTGGAATCATCCATTATGTGGTCCTTTGTGACCGGCACTTTTCACTGAGCACTGTGTTTTCTGAATTCATTCATCTTTTACCAAGGATTAGTATTTTATTTCTTTTTATTGCTGAGTAATATTCCATTGTATAGATATGCCAGATTTTAAAAAATCTATTTATTAATTAATGGGCATTTGAGTCACTCATTTTTTGTCTATGATGGGTAATGTGGCTACGAACATTTGTGTGCTAGTTTTGGATGAGCATATGTTTTCATTTGTCTTCAGGATATACCTGTAAGTGGGATTGCTAGGTTTATGTTTTGTATTTTGGAGAACTTCCAGACTGTTTTCCAAAGTGGCTATGCTCTTTACATTTCCACAAGCAGTGTACAAGGGATTATTATCTCTCTCTTTTTTCTTATTGTAGTCATTCTTCTGATTATAGGGTGTTAACTGGGAGCTCATTGTGGTTTTGATTTGCATTACCTTTATGACTAATGACACTGAGCATCTTTTCCTGTGCTTTGTTGACCACATGTATATCTTCTTTGGGGCTATGTCTATTTAGATCCTTTGCTTATTTTTAAATTGAGTTATTTGCCTTTTATTATTGAATTGTAAGAGTTCTTAATATATTCCAGATATAAGTCTCTTATCAGATACATGATTTGAAAAAATTTTCTTCCATTTTCACTTTATTGATGGTGTCCTTTGAAGCGCAAAACCTTTAATGTGGATAGTGTCTAATTTAATATTTTGTTACTGTTGTTACTTGAACCAGGGACATCATATTTTAACTGAGCTCCTGAACATTGATCTGATCTCACAACACCTTCACTGGCAGTTGAATCACTCAAAAACAAACAAAATTTGTTATTTTAATAAAATTGGTATCTCATTAAGTAGAAATCATAGAAAAACTGGGGTAGAAGTTGAGGTAATACCGAGTACAAGTGCCCTATCTTAGCTACATTTATAGCAGATGAACAGAGAGCATGTGTGCAAGGTACCCTAAATGCCTACTGCAGTCTAACCTTGCACCACTGAGATATGCTCTACTGACAATCAACACTTCGAGGTGGGTTTGCACATCATCTCTTAAAAAAAACAGACTTACAATGGGGAGGGTTGATGAAACAAGCCATTGGTCCTGCTACTACACCTGTTCCCAAGACCATAAGTTACATTCTTCATTTTTCTCCTCTACAATCCATTTAATATTTTCCTACCTTTGGCCATTGTTTCAGCCTCTCTGGATTCTCTACCTGGTGAAATCACCTACACCTTCATCTCTGGGGGTACTGTGGCTTTGATTGTCTTAGTCCATCAAGCCCATGGTTACTGTATTTGTTTATTTTTATTCACTGGGAATGGAAACACTAAGGGATTTCCAAAGAGTTCTTCAAGTTGTAAGCTCTTTCCTGACCATCAGAGTAGCAGCAACCTTGTAAACCCAGTTATTGCAGCCATAGAATAACTCCTTTCTCTGCCTGTTGATTCAAGAACATGAGAAGTCCTAAGTGCCCAGGCATGAGTTGTTCTGGGTACAGTGAAATATTACTGTGTGTCTGGTGAATGCATTCTCTTCTCTTTGGGAGCCAGGACATCTAATTTAGAGTTGCAGGGTTAGGAAACAAATTCTGCACATGGGCCTATGAAAGAGATGGTGAGAGGAGCCCATTGCTGGTTTCTAGACCTGTGTAGTACACTTGTGAGGAGCAGGCACCGTATAGCATGCATTTGTTGAATGTGTATATCACATCTGGAAGGACTCGGCAACAACCCTGTGGGATGATGTCTCCAAGCTGGCACCTTAACTGAACCATTCCAAAGATCTAACAGGCTTACACTCTGGGAAATGTGGTATACAGAGAACTAGTGTGTCCCATGACCATATGCCCATCATCATACACCCCTTTGCTATGAAATGGTTTCTTTGGTCTGTGGCAGTGTTTCACAGAATCTCATGTTGGTAAAGCACCTTCTATAAAGCCCTTAGAGAGTGATGCTGTCAAAAGTACTGGTGGCAGAGACTCATCAAGAAATGACCCAAATAAGTAAAATCAGAACAAAGAGATGAGAAGTAACAACTGACACCACAAAGATACAGAGGATTATAAGAGACCACTATGAACAATTATATGCCAACAAACTAGAGAACCTAGAAGAAATGGATAAATTCCTAGAAACACACACTCTTCTAAAATTGAACCAGGAAGAAATAGGAAATCTGAATAGACCTATTATAAGTAATGAAATTGAATCGGTAATCCAAAAATACCCAAAGATAAAAGTCCAGGAACAGATGAATTCACAGGTAAATTCTACTGGACATTTAAAGAAGTGTTAATATCTATTCTCTTCAAACTATTCCAAGAAACAGAAAAAGAAGGAAAGCTTCCAAATACTTTTTATGAAGCCAGGATTACCCTGATACCAAAATCAGACGAAGACACCACAAAAAAAGAAAACTCCAAGCCAGTATCCCTGATAAACTTAGATGCAAAAATCCCCAATAAAATATTAGCAAACTGCATACAACAGTACATTAAAAAGATCATTCACCATGATCAAGTAGGATTTACTCCTGGGATGAAAGAATGGTTCAACATTTGCAAATCAATTGGTAGAATACACCACATCAACAAAATGAAGATACAAATCATATGATCACATCAACAGATGCAGAAAAAGCATTTAACAAGATTCAACATCCATTCATGATAAAAACTCTCAGCAAAGTGGGGTTAGAGGAGACATAAAAAACCCATAGTGAACACCATACTCAATGGTGAAAAACTGATAGTTTTCCCCCTAAGGTCAGGAACAAGACAAGGATTCCATTCTTAACACTTTTATTCAACATTGTACTAGAATCCCAGTCACAGTAATCAGAAAAAGAAAAAGAAAAAAGAGACATCCATACTGGTAAAGAAAAAGTTAAACTGTCATCCTTTGCAGACAACATATTATGGACAAACAAAAAGCAGAATGAGACCAATAAATACAGAGAATAAACTGATGTTTTCCAGAGGGAAGTGGGTCATAGAATAGGCAAAATGAGTGATGTGAAGTGGGAGTTAAAGGCTTCCAGTTATGGAATGAATAAGTTATGGGAATAAAAGGCACAAAATAAGCAATACAGTCAATGATATTTTAATAGTGATGTATCAGGACAGATGGTAGCTACCATTGTGGTGATTAGAGCATGATGTATAAACTTGCAAATCACTACTTTGTATACCTGAAACTAATGTCATATTGCGTGTAAATTATAGTCAAATTAAAAAATTAACACAGAGAAAAAAGTACTATAGGCAGGGAATTCACATCCTCATTCAAAGTGTCAGAGACTAATTACTGCCCCTCTTGAATTGAAAGGATCCAAAAGAATCAATTTATCCAGGAGGCTAACTAGCCTTCCCAGCGGGTATTGTACTGAGAACACAGCTTTGGTCTCTGCGGCTTCCCAGTTCTGTATTCAGCAGCAGAAGCTATGGTTAGAGAGAACCTGTGATGTTGTCCCCGTGTATAACTTCTAACCTTGCTGCCATGCTACTCTGCATGTGGGCGCATTGTGGAAGTTCTTGGCCAGCTGAGAAGAGTTACTCAATTTACCTGGTTGGTGGGGGTTTCATCTGCAGTGGGTGTTTTCTGATGGCAAAACATAAAGCTCTCTCTTTGCCTACTACCAGAAATCCATCCACATATATCTTTCCCAGAACTCCTTGTCTCTAATATTCCACTTTTGCTGCTTCTAGGACTTGATTAACCAGTCAAGACATTGACTCCTCGGGCACCGGGGTGGCTCAGTTGGTTAAGCAACCGCCTTTGGCTCAGGTCATGGTCCCGGAGTCCGGGGATGGAGTCCCGCATCAGGCTCCCAGCTCCATGGGGAGTCTGCTTCTCCCTCTGACCTTCTCGCCTCTCATGCTCTCTCTCACTGTCTCTCAAATAAATAAATAAAAATATAAAAAAAAAGACATTGACTCCTCTAGTAGGGTTGGAGACAGTAATATAGAAAACAGAGGGATTCTCTGTAAAGGAGGGCAGAAATTTTGGGTGACGGCTGAAGAGAGAAAATGGCTGAAGAGAGAGCAAGATAATTTTTTCAAGAAAAGAGAAAACTAGAATGTGTCAGTATACCGATGGAGATAATGCAATAGAAATAGAAAACTGGTATATTATACAGAGAAGAGAATTCCTGGAGATGGATTCCAGTAGCCTTGAAATGCATTATAAATGGAAGTTTTTTATTTGAGGATAAATTACAATATGTTTTAATCATTTCTATATAATCTTAATGCAATTGTATAATTAATTAGTCAAAAACATATTAAGCATCTTCCAGGAGCTAAGAACATGCTATTTCTAGGGACATAGAGATAGATAAGAATTTTTTACAGAACTTACAATCAGAAATGATTGCAGAAAAAGTAATTGCAATTCAATGTGAGAAATGCTATAATAGAAGCATGGAATTAAGGATTTTCATTTTGATATACTATGCCCGAAACACTCAAATAACTGCTTAGATATATAAAGTCTAACTAAGTGTAAAAAATCTACAACTAGTTCTTGCAGGATTTAAAAATATCTTTTATCTGCTTTCTTGTACTTATAGGGGGAGAAGCAAAAGAGAAACTAGTTCTTTTTAATTTGTCCTCTTTTTTTCTCACTGCAAAATAGAGGTGACGTAAATGTAAATGTGGTTATAAAAAGTTACAATTATGAATAATTGGTACTGTCAGTTACAGATCCTGATAAATTGCTGGTATGTAGAATCATTAAGATAATTGGCAAAGGAATTTTACAAAATCAGATACTGCTTCCCTAAAAGCTTATTAGGGGGAAATAGCATCAGAATAGAGAAAATGAAGCTTATTTTATTTGGGCTTTACTGTCTTTCACTGAGCGTGCATTATGCATAAAACTGCACAGTATCGTTCAATTTCTAGAAGGTTTACTTTGAGGTCAGTGCAATTCTAGGAAGAGGAATGTAAGTCCAGAGATGGAAAATATCTTCACATTTTAAGATATTGTTCTGTATTTCTCATATTAATACCACTCACGTGTAATGTCTTCTGAGGGGAATATAGATGATGGTCAAATGGAGCTGAGTTTGGGCAACAGACAACAATGGCATCTGGGAGTAAATGGAGTTGCCTAGGACCAAACCAAGACCCATCTTCTTCCCTGCATCTAATCAGCCTACTTAAACTGTTCCCACCTCTCACAGAAAGTACACTCTCATAAGCTTTCAAAAGCAAAACTAATTATTTTTAAGGATTTTTTTTTTTTTTTGACAGACAGAGATCACAAGTAGGCAGAGAGGCAGGCAGAGAAAGGGAAAGCAGGCTCCCTGCTGAGCAGAGAGCCCGATGCGGGGCTCTATCCCAGGATGCTGGGATCATGACCCGAGCTGAAGGCAGAGGCTTTAACCCCCTGAGCCGCCCAGGCGCCCCAGCAAAACTAATTTTTATAGTTTTCCAGCTTTATTAAGTATAAATTATTTTTGTTGTCATGATATAAATTGCATTATATTTATATATATAATTATATATGGACATTGAGTCAAGTCACAGTTAACCAGTTAACATATTATATTTTGTAAACATTTGATTGGATGTCTGAAAATCTTGGAGCCAGTATTATTTTTCTTTCCATGTCTGAAACATATTGGAGTCCCTCAAAGTGTCATTAACCATAGATGCTTAGCAGTAATGTCTAGTGGATAAAATTAAGGTGGCACATAACGAAAAGCACGTTTTTCTTTTTCTTTATTCAAAATGTCTCGCCTATCTCAGCATTCTAAAGTTATTCTATCTGTTCATTTAATTGATTTGCAATTCATTTGTATATGATCAAAATGGAACTTCATTTTTGCATATGTGGAATTTCAAATTGCCTCGTCTGTTTGATGGTTAGTGGAGCATTTGTTACAGGTACACATTACATTTAGTTAAGCCACTCAGCTGTCCAGGTTGTAGAGAGTAAGGAAGTAAGGACAGAAGGTGTCCCTCCAAAATTCATGTGCTGAAACCCTAATCTCCAATGTAATGGCACTTGGAAATAGGGCATTTGAGAAGTAATTAGATCATGCGAGTAAGCCCTGGTGATGGAATTGGGGCCCTTTTAAGAAGAGACTTGAGAGAGCTTACTTCCTCTCTGCTATCCTCCATGTGAGGACACAACAAGACAATGGTCACCTGCAAACTAGCAAGAGAGTCCTCTCCCTGATCTTGGACTTCCCAGTCTCCAACTGTGAGAAATAAATTTCTGATGTTTAAGCCACCCAGCCTATAGCTTCTTGTTTATAGCAGCCTGAACTAAGACATCAGGTAAAGGAAGTTATGATTACAACTAATGACTATTTTGTAAGAGATACTTATCTGATGGCAAGTAATCAAAGACATTCTAGGTAAAAGGACAAATCTGAAAACCAGGGCTGATCAATTTTTAATTTCAAGATGTCAGTGATCTCTTCTCTACAAAAGAGCTGCATGTTTGAAGCATGTCTCAGATAGGAACTTCCCAAAAGGAACCTTAAGATTTGACATTAAAGTGTGTACTGAATCTGATGCTGGTCCTGGGAGATAGCAGACTCTGACGAAAGCCTTCTCTATGGGCTTTATTGCTGTCCTCAAGCAAGTGTTGGAAAGGGGCTCAGAGCAGTGCATAAAGATCCCTGCTTCACTGAAGGTCAGAGCTTGCCTTAAAAATTGCTCACAGTAAGATCTCAGAACTGAATCAAGAGGTACCCAGGAGAACATCACCAGGTAGGAATGAAAGTGAAATCCCTGGTTCGTTCTTTGCGATGTGCCTGTAGACTGGCTGTGTTCTCTGGCAACCCTCCTCAAATAGTTGCTTTCTCTGAGATCTGCAACCATACCTCTCCCACCTAGAGGTGGTAACAGCTCCCTGCAGTTGCTAGCACCAGGGTTCTTCCCCATCTTTTGTTGGTTTCCCTAAGCCCTGCCTACACCTTTATAAGTAGACCAATTATTAACCCTCTTCAAATACTCAGTTGAATTGTGCAGTTTTCTGCTGGGATCTGAGAACCATACCCATTCTGCATGTATCAAAACTTGAAACAGATGAATCTCAAAGTCACTGGAAGGAAAAGTGTGAAGGTTTGTCTATAGTTCACCCAAACTCTGAGGGTGTGTAATCTTTTGAGGTCCCAGTAGAAGAACATCAATTACACTCACCTTGACTAGGACCTGGGCTTTGTCTCTTTTTCCTCAAAAAAAGCTTAAAAACAAGTTTGCCAAATTTAGCAAAAGTCAGCTGCTTCACTTAACCTCTCTCAGTTCCAGCCTCTCCTCAAGACTTGGCCTGAGAATTCTTTTCTTCCTTATCTGCTCAATAATGCTTTGAAGAAGATGATGTTTTACCTTTTATCCAGAACTTTCGATTGTTTTCAGCTTATAACCACTATATTGTTAGAAATGGAGGTCCTCTGTTATTTTCTGCTGAGGAATACAAGACTTTTTCTCTCCCTGATGACCCTTTCCTCTCCTCCCTCCATCCTCTTGATATTGTTTATCAGGGGTTTTAAGTTTATTTCATTTTTTCC
The DNA here is from genome assembly GCF_009829155.1 of Mustela erminea. Classification (NCBI taxonomy): domain Eukaryota; kingdom Metazoa; phylum Chordata; class Mammalia; order Carnivora; family Mustelidae; genus Mustela; species Mustela erminea. The sequence continues at coordinate 17,886,258 of NC_045629.1, forward strand.
TGCTTATTCTATATTCATTGATTTCCTGCTTTGATTATGGAAATATTCAATGCCTAACAACAAAAAGAAAGTACTATGATTACCTTTCCTTTCCTATTTTTTCTGCAGGAAATAATTGAGTTTCCTTAATTTTCCTAGTTTTCTTAGAAGCTTTGACTACATCCTACTGTTCCATACCTACCATAAACATCTCAGTTGATAATTTGACAGGGTATAAAATTTATGGATTTAAATTATTCCCCAAAAGATTTTTGAATACATTGATCCATTGTCTTTTTGCTTCTAAGCTTGCTATGGAAAAGTTTGATGTCATTGTGATACCTAATCTTTTGTATGTATCTATTTCCCCCCACTGTTTGGAAGGTTTTAGGATATTTTTTCCCTACAGTTCAATATGCTGAAGTTGATATGGGTATTTTCTTAATATCTATTTTACTAGGCATTCAGCCACTAATATCTGGAAATTTTTGTCCTTAAGTTTTGGACAATTTTTTTCCTCTTTCCTTTATTAAAGTATACTTGACATAAAATATCCTACTATTTTCAGGTGTACACCACAGCAATTTAATATTTTTATACATTATGAAATAATCCCCATATAGATCTAAATAGCCCCTGTTACCATATAAAGTTATTACAATATTATTGACTATATTTCTCAAGCTATACATTACATGCCCGTGACTTATTTTTTTATAAGGAGATTTATACCTATTAATACCCTTCACCTATTTTGTCTGCATTCTCCCAACCTCTCCAACAATTTTCTTAAATTATTTGGTAACTTTTAGCTTTTTTTTTTTTCCCTCCAGGAACACTTATTAGATGTCCATATTCTGGACTGGGACTCTCATATTCTTCTGTCTATGTCCAGTCTTTGTCTTCTTATTTTATTTTTGGTGACATTTATTCCATTTTGCTAGCTAACCCTTATATCAAAACTTAAAAATTATTTTGATAATATTTTCTATTTTTTGTTTTGATAATATTTTCATTTTTAAGAGTTCTTTGTTGTTTTTTGTTCCTATTATATAACATACTGTTCTTGTTTTAATAAGAAGCATCTCTTATCACTCTGGGGTTATTAATTACAGTCATTTTTTGCTTTCATCTTTACCTTTTGTGTCTGGGGCTATGCTCACTCAAAGGGCTGTTGATACACTAGAAAGCAAATGAGAAACTGTAGGGAGAGGCTTGCAAACTGACGAGCTTCATTGTAGGTCAGTGGTTCTCTATCAGAGGTGATTTCTCACCCCCACACTCTACTACTGACAGACACTTGACTGTGTGTGAAGACATTTTTGTACATGTGCTGCTGAAGCAAGCTCTCAAGATATTTTTGATTAGGCAAATGATACTACTAATATCTAGTGGGTAGAAGCCAAGGATGCTGCTAAATATCGTAAAATGCACAAGCACAACGGCCCCCACCCCTACCCCTAACAAAGCATTATCTGGCCCAAAATGTCAATAGTGCTTAAATTAAGAAACCCTGGGCTTGGCCAGCCTCCTCTTTCCTTTTAGACTCCATAAATTAATAGCTAAAGGTATTTCTTTAGTGTATGTGGTCAGTTTCTCCAGAGAAGAATTTTCCCCTACTAGCAGGTATATACCTAGATACTCATATTTAGACTGGGCAAAGGGTGGGAGCTGGTAGGCTCTTGCAGACTTTTGCTTAAAATTCTCTTTTTACTCTTGTGCTTGACCTCACCCTTCCTTGTTAGTAGCTTCTGGTTCAAATTTTTCTAGAGGAATGGTCAGCAGGCTGAGAGAGTTGGGAATGAAGATGTGGTCTTTTTTACAGACTTTTTAGTGATCTTATTAATACTACTCATCATTGCTTTTCAGGTGCTGGTGTCTCTACATTCTGAGCCACAGGGATACTGCAAATCAAATTGGCTTGTTTCTGGCCTGTATCACCTCTGCAGACACTTAGATGTGACCTCCCTGTGTTCTGCTAAGTCATTTATCATTTCTCTATCTGATTTCCCTCCTAGTATAATGTGGTTTGGGGTTACAGATGTTTCCTAGATTCAGAGATGAACTTTAAGTTTCTGTTTCTTGTTCTCCATATGAGAAGAAGGCATTGGAAATGTCTTTAAGAAGGAAGTAATCAGGTCTTTTCTGCCGCATTGCAGAAAACTTTTATTCTCTCCATCGTTAGTTGCTTCAACTAACAGTTTAAGCATAATATGTGCTCTTTTGCAATATGCTGATAGAAGCTCTTTGAACCTCTCTCTCTTTTGAGCCCTTATTTCTCTAACAGCTGTACTATAGCTGTTCTTTTTTTATGCAAAGAGGGCAAAAGTAATGAATAAATGCTTTGGAGGTCCAGAAGAGGAATGAATACTTTGGTAGAATGGAGGAGGGTTTAAGAGGTGAATCTTTGGTTGAAATTTAAAGGCTGACTGTCTTTAGCTGTCAAAGAAGGGAAATAGAAGGGAAGGAACAAGGGGGAGAGAATTCTAGACAGAACAAATACAACTAAAAAAGGGTGAGATGTGAAAGAACTATTAAGGAGAATAATAATGGCTGACTATTCTTGTTGCTTAACTAATAAACTCATCTAATTCTCACATTAATCCTGAGACAGATACAGTGATTATGATCATGTTCCTAATTACATATATGATGACACTGAGGCATAGAGAGGGTTAGTGACTTCCCCAAGGTCCCTTAGCTAGGCAGTGACAGCACAGGGATTGAGACACATGCAGTGTAACTCCACAGAGCGTGTTCTTTCTGAACACACTAGACTGCACTTCTGTGAGAAATATCACTACCAGAGTTGATTAGCACTGGGTGATAGGATCAATGAGAAAGTTGGGAGTCTGTTTAAAGGGTCTTATATGACAGGCTGAGGGGTTAACATTTATCAGATCTCTAGAACCCACCAGGGTAGATCCTAAGACAGGTCATTAACAGTTTATCTCTCTCTCCTTTTAAAATTTTAATTCCAGTAGAGTCAACATACAGTATTAAATTGGTTTTGTACAATATAGTGATTCAATAATTTTATATACCACCTAGTGCTCATTATGACATGTACATCATCTATTTCGCCCATTGCCCCACCCACTGCACCTCTGGAAACCATCAGTTTATTCTCTGAGTTAGGAGTCTGTTCTTTGGTTTCTCTCTCTTCTTTTCCCTTTTGCTCATTTGCTTTGTTTCTTAAATTCCACATATGAGTGAAATCATATAGTATTTGTCTTTCTCTGACTGACTTATTTACTTAGGATTATACTTTATAGCTCCATCCATGTCATTGTAAATGGCAAGACTTCATTCTTTATGGTTGAGTAATATTCCATTTTACACACACACACACCCCACACACACCTTCTTTATCCTTTCACTTATCAGAGGACACTTGGGCTGCTTCCACAATTTGGCTATTGTAAATAATGTTTCAGTAAACATAGGGGTTCATGTATGCCTTTGAATTAATGATTTTGTGTGTTTCTGGATAAATTCCCAGTAGCCCGATTACTGGAATGTAATGTAGTTCTAATTTAACGTTTTGAGGAACTTCCAAACTGTTTTCCAGAGTGGCTGCACCAGTTTCTATTCCCACAATAGTCATGAGTGTTTCTTTTTCTCCATATCCTGACCAGCACTTGTTGTTTCTTGTGTTTTTGATCTTAGCCTTTCTAACAGGTATGAAGTATCTCACTGAGTTTTGGTTGCATTTCCCTGATGATGAGTGATGTTGAGCATCTTTTCATGTGTCTGTTGGGCATCTGGATATCTTCTTTGGAAAAGTGTCTGTTATGTCTTCTGCCCATTTTTAAATTGGATTACTTGATTTTGGGTTTTGAGTTGTGTAAGTTCTTTACATATTTTGCATCATATTAACCATTTATAACCATAGATTCCATTCATAAATATCTTCTCCCATTCAGTGGGTTGCCTTTAGTGTTGTTTATTTTTCCTTTGCTATGAAAAAGCTTTTTATTTTGATGTAGTCCTAATTGTTGATTTTTGCTTTTATTTCCCTTGCTTTAGGAGACATATCTAGAAAAATTTTGCTAAGGTCAGTGTCAAAGACATTACTGTTTGTGCTCTCTTCAAGGATTTTTGTGGTTTCAGGTGTCACATTTAGGTCTTTAATCCACTTTGAGTTTATTTTTGTGTAGGGTATAAGAAAGTGGTCCAGTTTCATTTTTTTGTATGTTGCTGTCCAGTTTTCCCAACAACATTTTTTGAAAAGACTGTCTTTTCTCCATTGGACTTTCTTTCCTGCTTTGTCAAATACTTGTTTGACCTTATAATCATGGGTTTATTTCTGGTTTTTCTATTCCGTTCCACTGATCTATGTCTATTTTTGTACAGGTACCATATTGTTTTGATTACTACACCTTTTTAATATAACTTGAAGTCTGGATTTGTGTGAAACCTCCAGCTTTGTTTTTCTTTTTCAAAATTAATTGTTTATCTCTTAAGTCCTCGGGATCAATAACTCCCATCCACCAAATGAACAGTTCTCAATGTTTCCCTTTTCTGGAATCTCTCATAAATCCTAGCACTGAGAGTTGCCTCCAGAGAAGCTGGGTTCACCTAAACAATTTCTCTAACCTTACTGCTGCTCCAACTATCCCCCGACCCTGAGTTGGTGTGGTCCCTCACAGGCAACTGCTATGCTGATGCTTTCTGGGCAACTGATCTTTCTGCAAATGGGTCCTTGACCACACATACCTCTGCTGATTGCTTCTGGAAGGTTCAGAAGTCCAAGCTAGAATCTAGAGAAACATTTACAGAGGAGTGTTTACATGCTAATAAAGTATTCCTTGGAATGTGGGGCAATTTCTCATTTTGTTACCAGAGACTAACATGTAATGGGATAATTAAATAGTTAATGCATAGGGATACATTTATAGAAGTACGTTATAATGAATGAATGTATAATATAATGAATGATGTTAAAGTCTCTTTTCAGGAAAGTGCTATATAGTCTTACATTGATAGAAGATTTTGGACCTATATTCTATTGAGCACTTGGGAAAAAAAGAACAAATATGACTAAGCATTCCTAAATGCTATGGGAGACAAAAAGAAATGTCTAGTATAGTCCAAGATTTCAGACAATATATAATCTAACCATATGTCATTTGAAGTGGTTTTATATGTTTCTTTTTCTTATTCTTTTTTCACACTTCAGACATAAATTACTGAAATAAATGAGTCCCTCCAGATATGGACTCTTTTATCAGACATTCACATGTCTTACAAAACTTAGCATCATAGCAGGAACTTAGTCATCATGGATTTCTTTTTATTTGCAGTTTCTATATGCTTAATGGTCTCTGAAGGAAGATAGACTTTTAATTAATATTAATAATTAAACATATAAATATTTATCAGTATTATTTATATCTAGATATACATTGTATTAAGCTAGTTAATTATGTCCAACTTCGTGTAAATGTAAATAATATAAAGACTATCATATTAATTTCCTTCTGATTAAAAAGTAATACAGAATAGAAAATGGAGAAAAGTAAAAAAATCAAAATCATCCATAATTCCCTTATTCAGAGATAAGAATTGTTAATATTATAAAATATTTCCTCTCCAGATTTTTATCTATGGAAATACTTATACTGAGGAAATCATTAGAGATAATGCAATTTATGTATAAGTATGCTTATTATAACATTTTTAAAATCATATTTAAACCTAAAACCAATTATTCAAAATAGAGTAATGGTTGGAGTCAAGATGGTGGAAGAGTAGCAGGCTGAGATGACATCATGTAGCAGGAGATCAGCTAGATAGTTTATCAAACATTCCAAACACCTACAAATCCAACAGGAGAGTGAAGAGAAGAAGAGCAACAATTCTAGAAACAGAAAATCGACCACTTTATGAAAGGTAGGACCTGAGATGAAGTGAATCCAAAGCAATGGGAAGATAGACCATGGGGGGAGGGGCCGGCTCCTGGCAAGCAGAGGTGAAACAGAGCACAAAATCAGAACTTTTAGAAGTCTGCTCCATGGGCTAAGCCAAGGTGAAGCCCACATGGAAACTGCATGATCTTAGGTCCCACGGGGTCAGAGAAGGATTGGGGATGTCTGAGTGTTGCAGAGCTCACAGGTATTAGAGCAGGGAAGCCAGCTACAGAGACAGAGCTGAGGAGTGAGCTCTCAACTCAGGTTACCTTAAACTGTGATCCATGGCACAGTCAAGCCACTGCTCTGTGAGCAGGGACCCCACAAGATCCAGGGAGACCCCCCTGGAAGAGTGCAGGGATCTGCTGGGTTTGGAGACTCCAGGCAGGCCTGTGTGCCAGAGACAGAGATGCTTGGTTACAAGCTGGCTGAGCTCGGAGCATGGCCAGAGGCCAGGGAGATGGGAGTGATGAGCGCTTTTCTTCAAGGGCGCAATAAGGAGTGGGGCCCTGAGCTCTCAGCTCCTCTGGGCCAGAGATTGGGAGGCCACCATTTTTATTCTCATCCTCCAGAACTCTGTGGAAAGAGTTCAGGGAACAAAAGCTCCTGAAAGCAAACCCGAGTGGATTACTTTGCCTGGCTCCTGGTAAGGGCAGTGCAATTCCACCTCAGGCAAAGACACTTGAGAATCACTACAACAGACCTCTCCCCCCAGAAAATCAGCAAGAAATCCAGCCAAGATTAAGTTCACTTACCAAGGAGAACAGCGGAATTCCAGAGGAGGAGAAAGCAAAGCATGGAATCCATGGCTTTCTCCCCATGATTCTTTAGTCTTGCAAAGTTAATTAATTAAAAAAAATTTTTTTTCTTATGCTAGAATTTTTTTAACTTTTGCTCTTTCCTCTTTCAACATTTCTTAACTAGTTTATCTTAACAATACCTTTCATAAAAAATATTTTTTGAACCTTCACTATTATATTTTATCCTTCATTGTATCCAACTTTATTTTTTGTATACGCATAGGGTTTTTTCTTCTAAAAAAATTTGGGATACAAATTCTTCTAATAGATCTAAAAATACCCTAAATATAGCACAGGGCTTTGTTCTAGTCTCCAGCCTGAGCACATTCTCTCCACTTTCTTTTTCTTTATTCTCCCAACCAACTTATCTTATCAACTCCTTTTTTAGAAATTAAAAAAAAAATTTTCATCTTTATAGTCATATTCCATCCCTTCACTGTGTTTACCCTTATTTTGTGTGTATATTTTCAGACCACAATGCTCTGAAGCTAGAACTCAGTCACAAGAGGAAATTTGGAAAGAACCCAAATACATGGAGACTAAAGAACACCCTTCTAAAGAATGAATGGGTCAACCAGGAAATTAAAGAAGAACTGAAAAAATTCATGGAAAGAATGATAATGAAAACACAACATTTCAAAATCTGTGGGACACAGCAAAGGCAGTCCTGAGAGGAAAAATATAACAATACAAGCCTTTCTCAAGAAACAAGAAAGGTCTCAAATACATAACCTAACCCTACACCTAAAGGAGCTGGAGAAAAAACAACAACAAAAAAGTAAACCCAGCAGGAGAAGAGAAATAATAAAGATCAGAGCAGAAATCAATGAAATAGAAACCAAAAAACCAATAGAACAAATCAACGAAACTAGGAGCTAGTTCTTTGAAAGAATTGATAAGATTGATAAACTTCTGGGCAGACTTATCAAAAAGAAAAAAGAAAGGACCCAAATAAATAAAATCATGAATGATAGAGGAGAGATCACAACCAACACCAAAGAAATATAAACAATCACAAGAACATATATGAGCACCTATATGCCAGCAAATTTGACAATCAGGAAGAAATGGATGCATTCCTAGAGACATATAAACTACCACAACTGAACCAGGAAGAAATAGAAAACCTGAACAGACCCATAACCGGTAAGGAGATTGAAGCAGTCATCAAAAATCTCCAAACAAACAAGAGCCCAGGGCCAGATGGCTTCCCAGGGGAATTCCACCAATCATTTAAAGAATTAATTCCCATTCTCCTGAAACTGTTCCAAAAAATAGAAATGGAAGGAAAACTTCCAAACTCATTTTATGAGACCAGCATTAACTTGATCCTCAAACCAGACAAAGATCCCATCAAAAAAGAGAATTACAGACCAATATCCTTGATGAACACAGATGCAAAAATTCTCACCAAAATACTAGCCAGTAGGATCCAACAGTACATTAAAAGGATTATTCATCACGACCAAGTGGGATTTAATCCAGGGCTGCAAGATTGGTTCAACATCTGCAAATCAATCAATGTGATACAATACATTAATAAAAGAAAGAACAAGAACCACATGATACCCTCAATAGATGCATTTGACAAAGTACAGCATCCTTTCCTCATCAAAACTCTTCAAAGTGTAGGGATAGAGAGTACATACCTCAATATCATCAAAGCCATCTATGAAAAACCCACTGTGAATATCATTCTCAATAGAGAAAAATTGAGAGCTTTTCTGCTAAGGTCAGGAACATGGCAGGGATGTCCATAATCACCACTGCTTTTCAACATAGTACTAGAAGTCCTAGCCTCAGCAATCAGACAACAAAAAGAAATTAAAGGCCTCCAAATTGGCAAAGAAAAAGTCAAACTATCACTCTTTGCAGATGATATGATACTATATGTGGGAAACCCAAAGACTCCACTCCAAATCTGCTAGAACTTGTACAGGAATTTAGTAAAGTGTCAGGATAGAAAATCAATGCACAGAAATTAGTTGCATTTCTATACACCAGCAATAGGACAGAAGAAAGAGAAATTAAGGAGTCAATCCCATTTACAATTGCACTCAAAACTACAAGATACCTAGGAATAAACCTAACCAAAGAGGCTAAGAATCTATACTCAGAAAACTATAAAGTACTCATGAAAGAAATTGAGGAAGACACATAGAAATGAAAAAATATTCCATGCTCATGGATTGGAAGAACAAATATTGTGAAAATGTCTATGCTACCTAAAGCAATCTACATATTTAATGCAATTCCTATCAAAATACCACCCATTTTTTTCCCAAAGAAATGGAAAAAATAATCCTAAAATTTATATGGAACCAGAAAAGACCTTGAATAGCCAGACGAATATTGAAAAAGAAAGCCAAAGTTGGTGGCATCACAATTCCAGACTTCAAACTCTGTTACAAAGCTGTCATCATCAAGACAATATGGTACTGGAACAAAAACAGCCACATAGATCAATGGAACAGAATAGAGAACCCAGAAATAGACCGTCAACTCTATGGTCAACTAATCTTTGACAAAGCAGGAAAGAATATCCAATAGAAAAAAGACAGTCTCTTCAACAAACGGTGTTGGGAAAATTGGATACCACATGCAGAAAAATGAAACTGGACCATTTATTTACACCTCATATGAAAATAGACTCAAAATGGATGAAGGACCTCAATGTGAGAAAGGAATCCATAAAAATCCTTGAGGAGAAAACAGGCAGCAACCTCCTCACCCTCAGCTGCAGCAGCTTCTTACTAGGAACATTGTCAAAGGCAAGGGAAGCAAGGGCAAAAATGAACTATTGGGACTTCATCAGATCAAAAGCTTTTGCACAATAAGGAAACAGTTAACAAAACCAAAAGACAACTGACAGAATGTGAGAAGATGTTTGCAAATGACATATCAGATAAAGAGCTAGAATCTAAAATCTATAAAGAACTTATCAAACTCAACACCCAAAGAACAAAGAATCCAATCAAGAAATGGGCAGAGGACATGAACAGACATTTCTGCAAAGAAGACATCCAGATGGCCAACGGACACATGAAAAAGTGCTCTACATCCCTTGGTATCAGGGAAATACAAATCAAAACCACAATGGGATACCATATCACACGAGTCAGAATGGCAAAAATTAACAAGTCAGGAAATGACAGATGCTGGTGAGGATGCGGAGAAAGGGGAACCCTCCTACACTGTTGGTGGGAATGCAAGCTGGGGCAGTCACTCTGGAAAACAGCATGGAGGTTCCTAAACAAGTTGAAAATAGAGCTACCCTATGACCCAGGAATCACAATACTGGGTATTTACCCTAAAGATACAAATGTAGTGATCTGAAGGGGCACGTGCACCTGAATGTTTAGAGCAGCAATGTCCACAATAGCCAAACTATGGAAAGAGCCTAGATGTCCATCAGCAGATGAATGGATAAAGAAGATGTGAGATATATATATATATATATATATATATATATATATATATATATATATAGTAATACTATGCAGCCATCAAAAGAAACGAAATTTTGTTGTTTTTGATGATGTGGATGGAACTAGAGGGTATTATGCTTAGCGAAATAAGTCAATCAGAGAAAGACAATTATCATATGCTCTCCCTGATATGAGGAAGTTGAGAGGCAACGTGGGGGGTTTGGGGGGTAGGAAAAGAATAAGTGAAACAAGATGGGATCAGGAGGGAGACAAACCATAAGAGACTCTTAATCTCACAAAACAAACTGAGGGTTGCCAGGAGAAGTGGGGGTAGGGAGAGTGTGGTGGGGCTATGGACGTTAGGGAAGGTATGTGCTATGGTGAGTTCTGTGAAGTGCGTAAACCTGGTGAGAAATCACAGACCTCTACCCCTGGGGCTAATAATACATTATATGTTAATAAAAATATAAAGAATAAAAAAGAGAGTAATGGTTAACTTATTATAGTTTATCATATACATATAAGAGATTATTTTGTAGGCATCATAAGTTATTGCAGTCATGTTTTTATAACAGCTTTATTGCAATATATTTTACATACCATTAAATTCGCTCAAAAAACACTCATTCACTCATTCACTTTTTAGTATATTCACAGAGTTTTGTAACCATTACCACAATCAATTTTAGAACATTTTTACCACACTAAAAAGAAACCTGTACCTGTAGCAGTCACTCCCCCAATCCTCTCTCTCCACTCAAATCTAGCCATAGGCTGCAACTAATCTAGGTCCTGTTTCTACAGATTTGCCTTTTCTGAACGATTCATTTAAGTGGAATCATGCAATAAGTGGGCTTTTATGTCTAACTTCTTTCACTGAGTCGGGAGTTTTCAAGGTTTATCCATGTTGTAGCAAGTATCCGTACTACATTTCTTCTTATGGCTGAATAATTTTCCATTGCAGAGATGTATCACTCTTTATTTACCCACTTATCAGCTGATAGACATTTTGATTATTTCCACTTTTTGGCCATAATGAATAATTCTTCTATGAATATGAACATTCATGTACAAGGTTTTTGTAGGCATATGTTTTCAGTTCTCTTGGGTATACACGTAGGAGTGGAATTGTTGGACTATATGGTAGATATTTAAACATTTGAGGAATTGCCAGACTGTTCTCCATAGTGGCTGCACCGTTTTTCCTACCAGCAAGGTGTAAGGCTTTCAATTTCTCTACCTCTTGACCAATACTTGCCATTATCTTTTTTTTATTATAGCCATCCTAGTGAGTGTGAAATAGCGTCTTATGGTAATTTTGATTTGCACTTTCCTGGTGGCTATGATATACGGCATCTTTTCATGAGCTTATTAGCCACTGGTTTGTCCTCTTTGTAGAAATGCCTACTCAGATTCTTTGCTCTTTTTTAAAAAGTCATTTTTTAAAAAGATTTTATTTATTTATTTGACAGACAGAGATCACAGGTAGGCAGAGAGGCAGGCAGAGAGAGAGGAAGAAGCAGGCTCCACGCTGAGCAGAGAGCCCCATGCGGGGCCCAGAGATCATGACCCTGAGATCATGACCTGAACTGAAGGCAGAGGCTTTAACCCACGAGCCACCCACCCAGGTGCCCCTCTTTGCTCCTTTTTAAGTTGAGGTGTCTTTTATTATCTAGTTGTAAGAGTTCTTTACATATTCCTAGGTACAAATACCTTATGAAATACATAATTTGTAAATATTTCCTCCTATTCTGTTGATTATCTTTTCACTTTCCTGATAGTGTTCTTTGAAGTAGAAAAGTCTTTAATTGGTGAAGTGCAACTTATCTATGTTTTTGTTGTTAGTGTTTTCAGTGCTAAATCTAAGGTCAGAAATATTTAGTCTTTTGTTCTAAAAAGTTTTATAGTTTTAGTTCCTACATTTAGGTCCTTGATCCATTTGGTTAATTTTTGCATATGATGTGAAGTCAGAGTCCAACTTCATTCTTTTGCAAGTGGCTATCCTGTTGACCTAGCCCTATTTATTTAAAAGGTTGTTTTTTCCCATTGGATGGTCTTGGCATCCTTGTAAAAAATCAGCCGACCATAGATGTATGAGTTTATCTCTTAACTCTCCATTCTATTCCAATGATCTACTATGTGTCTTTATGACATTATCACATTGTTTTGATTACTTTTGCTTTGTAATAAGTTGTTAAATCAGGGAGCATGAACGCTCCTACTTTGTTCTTCAAGATTGTTTTGGCTAATCTGGTCCTTTGCAATTTCATGTTATTTTATAATCAGCTTGACAATTTCTATGAAAAAAATCAGCTGGGATCCTGTTGACCCTCTAGATCATTTGGGGGAGTATTGCTAGCTAAACAGAATTAAATCTTCTGATCTGTGAACAAGGCATAGTTTACCAATTTTTTTGTTTTTAATTTCTTCCAATGTTTTATAGTTTTCAGAGTTTTATACTTCTTTTGTTAAACTTATCCCTAAGTACCTTATTCTTTTTGAAGCTATTATAAATGAAACTGTTTTCTTAATTTCACTTTTGGATTGTTCATTGCAAGTGTATAGAAACAAAATGAATTTTTTTGTATATTAATCTTGTATCCTGCAACCTTGTTGGATTCATTTATTAGTTCTCATTGTTTCTTAATGGCGTCCATAGCATCACCATACAATATTATGTCATCTGTGAATAAAGTTTTCTTTCTTTCTTTATTTTGCATATGAATATCTTTTATTTAATTTTCTTCCCTAATTTCTCTGACTAGAACTTCTAGTAAAATGTTGAGCAGAAGTAGTGAAGGGGAAGACATTCTTGCCCTGTTCTTGATTGTAGGAGGAAAAGCATATAGTCTTTGATAATCAAGCATGATTTTAGTTCTGGGTTTTTCATTAATGTCCGTTTTTAGGTTTAGGAAGTTCCCTTTTATTTGTATTTTATTGTTTTTGTCATGAAAATTATCAAATGCTTTTTTCCTATACCTATTACCTTGCAATAATGACATTTTTTTTTTCTATTGATGTATTATATGAGTTGATTTTAAGATTTTAAAACAATCTTGCATTACTGGGATAAATTCTACTTGTCATGGTGTGTAATTCTTTTTATATATTGCTTAGTTCATTTTGTTAGTATTATGTTAAGGATCTTTGCATCCATATTTATAAGAGATGTTGGTCTGTAATATTTCTTTCTTTGTGATGTCTTTGTCTGGTTTTGGTATCAGGGTAATATTAGTTTCATGAAATGGTTAGGGAAATGTGTTCCCCTCTTCTATTTTAGGGAATAGTTTATTAAGGATTTGTATTAATTCTCTGAATGTTTGGCAGAATTCAGAAGTGAAGAGCAGGGCCTAGGCTGTTCTTGCTGGGTAGTTTTGATTGTTAGTTCAATCTCTCTTTGAAAAGGCCTATTCAAATAGTTTATTACTTCTTGACTTCATTTTGGTAGTTTATTTGTTTTCTAAGAATTTTTCCATTTCATCTCATTGGATGGACAATTGTTCATAGCATTTCTTTATAATCCTTTTTTTCCCCCTCTACGGTCAGTAGTAATGTCCCCTCTTTCATTACTGATTCTAGTAATTTGAGTTCTTTTTACTTTTTTTTAACCTATCTTGCCAAAGATTTATTAATTTTGTAGATCTTTTCAGAGAACCAGGTTTGTTTAATTTTCTCTGTTGTTTGCCCGTTCTCTATTTCATTAATTTTTGCTCTAATTATTATTTCATTCCATCTATCTGATTTGAGTTTAGTTTGTTCTTTTTCCAATGCCCTAAGGTGGAAATTTAGATTATTGATTTGATACCTTTCATCTTTTTGAATATAGGAACTTATAGCTGTAATTTCCTTCAAGTCCTGTTTAGCTACATTCTGTAACAGCGGTATGTTGTATCTTCATTTTTGATCCATATCAATGTAGTTCCTTATTTCCTTGATGAATTTTTCTCTGACCCATTGGTATATCTTCTTCCATTCTTTTACTTTCAGCCTATTTGTATCTTTGAATCTAAAGAGTGCTGTAAGGGCTCAATCAGTTATTTAAGTATCTGCCTTTGGCTCAGGTCATGATCCCAGGGTCCGGGGATTGAGTCCCTCATCTTGCTCAGCAGGGAGCTGCTTCACCCTCTGCCTGCCCCTCTACCATTTGTACTCTCTCTCTCTCTCTGACAAATAGATAAATAAATCTAAAAAAAAAAAAAAAAAAAAAGGTGTACTATAGGCATCAAAAAGTTGGATCTGATTTTTCTAAATCCAGTCTCTGAGTCTTTGCCTTTTGATTGGATTGTTTAATCCAGTCACTTAAAAAAAATTTTTTTTTTAATTTACTTATCTGACAGACTGAGATTACAAGTAGGCGGAGAGGCAATCAGAGAAAGAGAGGAAACAGGCTCCCTGCTGAGCAGAGAGCACGATGTGGGGCTAGATCCCAGGACCCTGGGATCATGACCTGAGCTGAAGACAGAGGCTTTAACCCACTGAGCCACCCAGGTGCCCCAATCCAGTCACTTTTAATATTGCCATTGATATAGTTGAATTTATGCCTGTCATTTTATTTTTGGCTTTCTATAGGTCTCTTTTCTTCTTTGTTCTTCTATTCCTTCTTTATTGCTTTCTTTTACATTAAGTGCATATTTTCTAGTATAATATTTTAATTCTTTTGATAATTTTCTCACTAATATTTGAGTTATTTCTTAGCGATTGCTCTGGGATTTATCATATGCATCTTAACTTATTAAATCTATTTCATATTTACACTAACAATTCAAGTGAGATATAGAAATGTTACTCTTTAACTCTAATCCTTCTTCCAACCCTTTTGTGCTATTATTATTTTACATATCACATTTATATATATTACAAACTCAAAAATACACTGTTATAATTATTATTTTATTTACTTATTATTTTATATTTTTTTAAAGAAGGTGAAAGTGGACATCCACATGCAAAACAATGAATCTAGACACAGGTCTTTCATGAAAATTAACTCAAAATTAGTTCATAGACAAAACTATAAAACTCAAGAAGACAACATAGGAAAAAACCTAGATGACTTTGAGTTTGGTCAAAAAACACCAAAACCACAATCCGTGAAAGAAATAATTGATAAGGTAGACCTTATTAAAATTTAAAATTTCTGTTCTGTCTTAAGAGAATGTGTTCAATGTTAAGAGAATGAGATGAGTCACAAGTTGGGAGAAAATATTTGCAAAGATCACATCTGATAAAGGATTATTATCCAAAATATACAAATAACTCTTAAAATTCAACAATAAGAAAACAATACAATTAAAAAGTAAACTAAAGGGGCACCTGGGTGGCTCAGTGGGTTAAAGCCTCTGCCTTTGGCTCAGGTCATGATCCTGGGGTCCTGGGATCAAGCCCCGCCTCGGGCTCTCTGCTCAGCAGGGACCCTGCTTCCCCCACTCTCTCTGCCTGCCTCTCTGCCTACTTGTGATCTCTCTGTGTCAAATAAATAAATAAAAATCTAAAAAAAAAAAAGTGAACTAAAGACTTGAGCAGATGCCTCAGCAAAGAAGATATACAGAGGACAAATAAGAATATTAAAAGATGCTCCATATTTTATGTCATCAGGGGTATGCACACAAAAACAAAACAAAACAAACAATGAGATACCACAACACAACTATTAGAATGGCCAAAATCTAGAACACCTACAACATCAAATGCTGGTGAGGATATGGAGCGACGGGAACACTCATCCATTGCTGTTGAGAATGTAAAATGGTACAGCCACTTTGGAAGACAATTTTGTAGTTTCTTACATAACTAAACACATATTTACCACATGATTCAGCAATTGTACTCCCTAGTATTTATCCAAAGGAGCTGGAAATTTATATTCACACAAAGATATGCACGAATATATTTATTGCAGCTTTATGTTTAATTTCCAAAACTTGGAGCAACAAATACGTCTTTTGGTCAGTGAGTGGATAAATAAAATGTGGCCTGAAAATGGAATATTATTAAGTGTTAAAAACAAATGTGCTACCAAGCCAAGAAAAGTCATGGACAAATCTTAGATGCATATTATTAAGTGAAAGAAGCCAATCTGAAAAATCTACATACTTACCATACAACTACAACTATATGACATTTTGGAAAATGCAGAACTACAGAGACAGTAAAAAGACCAGTGGTTCCTGGGATTGGAGGGAGTGGAGAGATGAATAGGAAGAGCATAGAGGATTTTTAGGGCAGTGAAAATTCTCCATATGATATAAGAATGATGGATATATTTCTTTAATATTTTATT
This sequence comes from Mustela erminea, assembly GCF_009829155.1. NCBI lineage: Eukaryota > Metazoa > Chordata > Mammalia > Carnivora > Mustelidae > Mustela > Mustela erminea. The sequence goes on from NC_045629.1 coordinate 17,902,657, forward strand.
TATTTCAGGGAGATGGGCAAAGGGAGAGGGAGAAGCAGACTAGCCCCTGAGCAGGGAGCCTGATGTGGAGCTCAGTTCCAGGACCCTGAGCCAAAGGCAGATGCTTAGCTGACTAAACCACTCAAGTGCCCCTAACAATGTTAGGGGCATTTACATTTACATCCATTCCTTTATACATATGTCCAAACCCATAAAATGTAAACAGCAAGAATGAACACTAAGTAAACACACAGCACTAAGTAAACACACAGTAAACTATGATCTTTGGGGTGATAATGCTTTGTCAGTGAGGGTTTATCCTTGGCAAAAATGTACCACTCTGGTTAGTGATATTGATAATGGGGGAGGCTATGCATGTACTTGGGGGAGTATGTGGAAAATCCCCACACCTCCTTTCCAATTTTGTTGTAAACATAAAGCTGCTCTAAAATATAACGTCTTAAAAAAAGGTGAAAGGAGAAAGAACAGGCATATATTTATACAGTTTGCTATGTCAGCTTTCTTATTTACCACTTTTGAGTCCCTTCTTTTTTTCCTGTGGATTTGAATTACCATCTGGTACCACTTCCTTATTCCAATATAGTTTTGCACCCACCCACTTTCTTTGTTCTGTTATTGTCAAATATATTACATTATGGATTACATTATTACATTATTATATATAATATTATAATATACATTATTATATATAATATAATATAATAATTATATTATTATATAATATTATATATTATATTATAATATATAAATTATATTATATTATATATAATTATATAATTATATATGATTATATATTATATTATATATTATATATATTATATTATAATATATATATTATATTATATAATATATAATCATATATAATTATTATATTATATTATATACAATATATTATAATAATTACACTATTATTATATATTATTATATATTATATTATAATATATATTAATTAGATATGCTATATAATTAATATATAATTATATATAATTAATATATAGCATATCTAATTAATATATAATAATGTAATAATATATTATATAATATATATTTAATAGATAATTATATTAATAATATTATATTATATATAATATTAATATATAAATAATATATACATAATAATATTGTGTAATATAATGTAAATATATTATATATATTATATATAATATATATTATTATATATTATGTAACAGTATGGATCCAGGGGTACCTGGGTGGCTCAGGGGGTTAAGTGTCTGCCTTCAGCTCAGGTCATGATCCCAGCGTCCTGGGATGGATCCCTGCATCTGGGCCTCCCTGATCCTCTCTGCCCCTCCCCACCACTCATGCATTTGCTCTCTCTCTCTCTCTCTCTCTCCCTTCTCTACTAAGTAAATAAATAAAATCTTAAAAAAAAACTATTATATATGTTATGGGTCCAGAAACCAATTACTTTAAAAATCATCTAAGAGAAGAAAGAAGAGGAAATATGCATTTAGAGTACACTTTATAATCACATTCTTACCTTTACTGTTAGGCAGGTCTTCTAACAACAAATTTTCTCATTTATCTGTGAATATCTTTATTTTGCTTTCTATTTTGAAAAATAGTTTTGGTGGATATAACATTCTTAGTTAATCTTTTTTCTTTCAGCACTTTGAATATGTCATCCCACTTCCTTCTGGCCTCTGTTGTTTCTGCTGAGAAGCTATCTGTTTATTTTACTGGGGTTCCCTTTTAGATGATGAGTGTTTTTGCTACTTACAAAATTTCCTTTTTGTTTTCTTGCCATTCTTTCTGTCTTTCAGCATTTTTACTATGATATTTCTGAATGTGTATCTCTCTGTGTTTATTGTACTAGACGTTCTTTGAGGTTCTTGATGACTCATGTTTCCATCGATTTGGGGAAGTCTTCAATCATTATTTCCTTGAATATTTTTTAAAAGATTTTATTTCCTTATTTCAGAGAGAGAGAGAGAGCTCACACACAAGCACAATGGCAAGCGGGGAAGGGGCAAAGGGAGAAGCAGACACTCTGATGAGCAGGGAGCCGGATGTTGGGGCTGGATCTCAGAACCCTGAGATCATGACTTGAACTGAAGGCAGATGCTTAACTGGCTGAGCCACCCAGGCACCCAGTCTTTGAGTATTTTCTCTGCTCCTTCCTCTCTGCTCCTGCTACTCCTATTAGACGTATGTTGGTGTGCTTAAACCTGTGTTGCCCCACATTTCTTGGAAGCTCTGTTCATTTTGCTTCATTTTCTTTGTTCTGTTTTTTCGACTGTATGATCTCTATTGACCTATCTTCAATTTTGCTAATTCTAATGAATTTTTCATTCCAATTATATTTTTTCAACTCCAGAATTTTGATTTGGTTCTTTTTTACTTCTCTTTTTGATATTCTCTTTGATGAAACATTGCCATTCTACCTCCCTATACTTTTTAAGGCAACACTCTCATAGGCCGTTTCTGTGCTTGTTTTTCCCCACATATGGGACATACATTATTTTCTTTTTCTTTGTTTCTTTCTATATATCTTTCTCTTTTCTTCTTCTTCTTCTTCTTCTTCTTCTTCTTCTTCTTCTTTTCTTCTTCTTCTTCCTCTTCTTCACATCTTTTTTTGTTGTTGTTCAAAACTGGAATTTTAGGTAGTAAATTATAGCAACTTAGGATACTGTCATCCCTCATCCTGGGAGCTTGTTTTTGTTGTTTGCTTTTCTGTGTAGTAACTTGGCTGGACTATATTAATCAACTCTATTTTCCTACAGTGTGAACCCTGTGATGTTGCCTCTCAGCAGTCATATCTTTGAGCATGTGCACAATTCCTGACATGATAGTGGGTTTAGTAGGGCAGTCTTTAACTGTCTTCTCTTGATCTATCTACTGCACCATCTGCCTCTGTTGGTATCACATGTAGCTGTTAGGCTCCATTAATTGCTGGCTGACTGGTTTATTGTTTTCAGCAATGTCCTGGAGCATAAATTGCTCCACAGTATGACTCAACTACATCCAAGATCCTTTGCAGAGGTAGTTTTTGAGACCAGTTTTTGAAGTTTTTTTTCCTGAAACCTACGAGTTCATAACTATTGTTTTCTCTTATAAACTAGCTGGCTAAGATTTAGCTTCTTGCTCTCGTGGAGCTATGGGCATCTTTCAGCTATTTTCCAAGTATTGTTTAATGAAAATATATTGTTAATATAATAAGAAATTGAGATAAAGATACAATATCTTAATAGTTTTAGCACAAGCATGTTTTCACTGACATGCCCTCTGGCTGACTATAGTCATATTATAGGAACAGCAATACTGTAGAAAAGTTTTTATATTATGTTAGTAAGTATGAATATTTTATAATTATGGGCACTGGTATATTTGTATAAATAAGTTGACAGACACTCAAATTGGTCTACTTTGGGCAGTTAGGAAATAAAATTGTATTTTGCACACTTTCCACATTTGTCTTTTCAGTCTCCTGCCTGTGATGATGATGGTGATGACAATAATGACAAGAATGATAGGCAACTCTGTGTACTTACAGTGTGTCAGACCCTTTCCCCTTATTATTTGATATAATCCTTATATTCTTTTGAGATAGATACTGATATTATCTTTATTTCATATGTGAAAAAACTAGGGCATAGATAGAATAAGTAACTTGCCTGTTTCAATTAGGAATGGGAATAGACACCAGTAGCAGAAACAGAAAACCTGGTTATTATGGGTTGAAACATTTGGTACTTTTTTTTTTTTTTTTTTTGCATGTTAACAGAAATCAAGAGGACTGGTACTCTTTGCATTTTTGTTTTCTTCCATCCTTAGGGTGCATCATATGGCCTTAGAATTGCAAAATCTTTCTAGACCTCTAGACATTGTTTCTTGGAGGATAGAAGAGTAGAAGTTAGGCTGAAGGGGATATAAGCCAAATTTATCCCTTTAAAAAATCTTTTTCCAGAGTATCTTCTTTGTAAATTCCATTTCCTTCTCATTGGCTAGAATTGGGTCCATGATCACTCTCACCTTACAGGAGTTTGAAATAAATATATTAGCTCTGAGCTTCTATGGTTGAAAAAGACAAGGGGGGAAGATAATGGCTTTTGGGCCATTAATTCATTATATTATACAGCCCTACATCATATAGCTAGTAAAGGGTGCTGGTAAATTCTCTTAACCTCTTTAATCATCTGTCTGCAGGTATTCAGGGATGCTATTTGGAGTATACAAATGATTATTATAACATTTTGCCATTGGTATGACTTTAAGATTTGTAGTCATAGAGCCAGCAGAGGATTGAGAAGAATTTATGATCCAAGAGATGACATCAGGAGGGCTGGGGAACTGTTGTCTGAGAAAGATCTAAAAAGAATGCAGACTCAATCATGCAATGAAGGGATTAGTTTAGTTCAACCATGGTTAACAAGGGAGGATGAAGGGAGGTCTGTAGAATTCCATCTACCAAAACCAAGCCATAACCATGAAAAAAAATTAAGCTGGGGAAAAAAAAAGATAACCCAAACCCAGGGAAAAAGTATAGAATTCTCTCTTGTCACATTTCTCTTTGCAAGTATGTAACTCAGGACTGTGTCCTCGTCTGGGATCTCTGGTTCATCAGCAAACCTCTTAGGGTCCAGGATCAGTGCAATTACCTCAACTTATTTGGGATGTTACAACTCCACTTTTGTCTAACTAAGTGTCCTTTCAGCCATATAGAGTTTTACAATTAAATTTGGATGTAATAAAATTAACCAACCCACAAGTAATACTGTTGTGTAAAGTCTAGGAATAAATAACCAGTGGGTAATCTCCTATTTTTGCTATTTAAAGTTTAATACTTAAAACAGATACCCCATGTGCTTTCAACTTTATCCACAGTATTGATTTCAGACTTATAATATTAAAGTGATAGGGATGAATTGGACTAATTTTATGAAGACTTCTTAAATTTTTAAGATAACTTTGAGCTTCACTATTTATGTGTGCATGTTCAATTTATTGGCTTACAGAATTGTTTTGCTTATAGGAATTTGTCGCTCTCGCCAGCAAGAACGACACGGAGACACGCGTGGAGGCAAGCTTCTTTAATGGCTTCTTTTTATCTTCTTCCCCCTCTGGCGCAGCACAGCACGCAGCTCCCGCCGCCCCACTCGGGTGTCGCCGCCGCCTCCAGGGCCGCGCGCCACCCCTCGGCGCCCGCCGCCACCACCACCACCGTGGCTGCCACCGCCGCCAGGTCCGGGCTGCGGCCCCCTCCGCCTGGCGTGGCGCGGCGTGGCCTGGCTCCCGGCGGGCCCCCCCCCCCCACAAGTACATTCAAGCATATATACACCGGCAGCTTAGCCTGCCTAGCCAATCACCGCACTGTGCTCATGCACCTCCCGCGTGAGTGGACCTAAATGAACAGCCAATCATATTCAGTCCCTTACAGCTCTTATAGTAGGCCTCCTGTACTGGCTCCCGACATCTCCCCCTTTTTTATTTATTTATAATGGCTGAGATCGTGCCTGTCTTAGGTTGTCAATCCTCAGCACACATACTTACCCGTCATCGGGTACTCTCCCTGGTCGAAGAGCTCCTGTCTTAGGTTGCTATGGTGTGGGATCAGTCTTACCCGTCTTTGACTACCGATCTAGCATACTTAGCCATATCTGGGGGGAGGTACCAGCTTCAAGAGCCATCATGGCTTGAACCATGAGGTGTTGTTGTCGTTGATTGCGACGGACACGGCCACACATCCAATGTACCATTAGTACGTTAGCTGTGATTAAGAGAACAGCCATGGCACCAAGTCCGGCCCACTGTTTGAGGAACGAAACAGATTGCTGTAACATTTTTGTCCCCTCACTAACAGGTGCAATAGTTACTTTGGTAGAATTTATGGATATAATTTGAGCTCTGATGGTTCCAGGTACCATTAAGCATTCTTCCCAATTGTCGAGACAGATTGGCTGCTACTGACAAGTTATTGTAAGCTACGGGAGTAACACAAAGTCCCGCCATATTATGTATACATCCTGTTGAGATTATAGATTCTAAGACATCTATTTGTTCCTGTACTAGATCAACTCTGATTTACAATAAGGATCCCAGCATGCAAATGTCCGTTAATTTGTTCTTGCGTAGCCAATGCTTCAGCGACCATTCCTGTGACGTTGTTGAGCGCAGCTGCTGTCTGTACTGACGTTGTCAACGCTACTGCAGCAGCAGTAGCAGCAGCGGCGGATGCTGCGATAGCTGCAATAATAGCTGCTGTTATTCCAAAGTCTCGTTTATGTCGAAGCAGCACTGGCAGGTTGTCGGGGTTCACCTGTACTGGCATCGGGATATACGTCGGGATCTTGGTGATGATTGCAGAATCTCCAACTGTGGTGTTCCAGCATTCAGAAAGTAGACATTTCTGTGACTCACAAGAAAGACTAAAAGCATAGTTAGTGGCGGAGGCATTGAATACTATAAAGAAAAAAGGGGGCTTGAGGCAAACAGGTGTGGGCGGATAGGATATTGTTTTGGCTGTGGTGCAGTTGCAGGTAACGTTCGTCTCAAACGTGGCGCTAGGGTGTGCCTTGTATGTACAGTTGTGCCATATAGACCCATTAAGGAAGTGCAGGCTTTCCAGACCGGTACATGCTTGTGCAGTGTTACAGAGTAGCCACTTATCTAAGAGGTGGACAGAAGCTCCTTGGGCAGGGTTTTGGTATGTATAATTTAAACCGGGAAAGGTAGAATTAGAAAAGGTTGCAAGTTTTGGACTAAATGAAAATCTCTTTTTTTTTTTTTCTTTAATTTTGTGCGGTACATGTCGCACAATAACAGGTTTTTGAGCAGCATGACTTATAAGGAGGAGGCCCTTCGTAAGGTGGCGCTGTTGGGGCTGGGCGCGTGGGCATAGGATCTAAGTTATCTACCACTTCCGTCTTTGTTTGTAACTGTACCATAGCTCCTTCTTCCGCTTTTAATTTCAGCTGCGCCATAACTTCCCCCTGCATTTTGAGCTGCGCCATAGCCTTCTTTAGCTCTTCCTCCTTTTTTGCAAGCTCTCTTTTCATTTCTTCCACTCTCTGATCATCGGAGGGACCCCCTCCCGTCACTTTTCTCTTATCACCCGGACGGGCGTTTTCCTCATCCGAGCTTTCTTCTAAGCTTTCACTTTCAGAACTGGAATCTCTCGAGGATCCTTTACAAGATTCCTCTTTCACTTGTTCTAAGATCTCTCCTCCCTGTAGAACCGCCTTGCGCATGGGTTCGCAGGACGATTGTAAGCAGACCTTCACTAAGGACCAAACAGCGAGAGTTCCCGGTGTAGTGCGCGGGTCGCGCCTGAGGTCCTCCCCTAGATATTCCCATTGGGGAATATTAAGCAATCCCTCCTCTAAGAACCACGGAGCAGTTTGACCCACTTCTTTTAGAAATAAGCGAGCCTTCTTATTTTTCAAAGGGGTCCCATTTGCTTTAAGAATGTCAGTTAGCGGCCCCAACATTTTATATGCAGCCATCTCGTTTCCCATCCGGGAAAGCTTTACTCTCATCCTTATCCTAGGAACTTTCCCTGTCGCTCACTAGACAGAAATAGGTGCACTCCTTACCTGATCGTTGCCTAACTCCGCGCGTCTCTTCTGCACGAGTTCCCGGGTTTCGGCACCACTTGTCGCTCTCACCAGCAAGAACGACACGGAGACACGTGTGGAGGCAAGCTTCTTTAATGGCTTCTTTTTATCTTCTTCCCCCTCTGGCGCAGCACAGCACGCAGCTCCCGCCGCCCCGCTCGCCCGCCGCCTCCAGGGCCGTGCGCTGCCCCTCGGCGCCCGCCGCCACCACCACCGTGGCTGCCACCGCCGCCATGGTCCGGGCTGCGGCACCCTCCGGCTGGCGCGGCGCGGCTCGGCCTGGCTCCCGGCGGCCCCCCCCGCCCCACAAGTACATTCAAGCATATATACACCGGCAGCTTAGCCCGCCTAGCCAATCACCGCACTGTGCTCATGCACCTCCCGCGTGAGTGGACCTAAATGAACAGCCAATCATATTCAGTCCCTTACAGCTCTTATAGTAGGCCTCCTGTACTGGCTCCTGACAGGGATTGTTGAGTTTACCCTGCCAAACGTTTGAAGTCCTAAAAGAGAATAGCAAATACATGAAACTTGCAGGTGTAGTTAAGGAATGTAGTTAAGGAAGTGACTAAATAACTTGGGGGATTAACTACATTTGTAAATGGGAAAGACATCATAAAAAAATTTAGCCTCTTTAGCTTGAGTTAATCAAATGTTAATAAAATAATAACAGTGATTCATATTTTATTAGAATTATAAATAGAACTGGGCGCCTGGGTGGCTCAGTGGGTTAAGCCGCTGCCTTCGGCTCAGGTCATGATCTCAGGGTCCTGGGATCGAGGCCCGCATCGGGCTCTCTGCTCAGCAGGGAGCCTGCTTCCTCCTCTCTCTCTGCCTGCTTGTGATTTCTCTCTGTCAAATAAATAAATAAAATCTTTAAAAAAAAAAAAAAAGAATTATAAATAGAATAACATGACTTGTAAATTGCACTTAAAATGTAAGAAAATCAGCCACTTTGGAAAACAGTGTGGAGATTCCTTAAGAAATTAAAAATATAGCTACCCTATGACCCTGCCATTGCACTACTGAGTATTTACCCCAAAGATATAGATGTAGTGAAAAGAAGGGCCATTTGTACCCCAATGTTCATAGCAGCAATGCCACGGTCACCAAACTGTGGAAAGAACCAAGATGCGCTTCAACAGACGAATGGATAAAGATGTGTTGCATATGTACAATGGAGTATTATGCCTCCATCAGAAAGGATGAATACCCAACTTTTGTATCAACATGGATGGGACTGGAGGAGATTATGCTGAGTGAAAGAAGTCAAGCAGAGAGAGTCAATTATCATATGGTTTTATTTACTTGTGGAGCATAAGGAATAACACAGAAGACACTGGGAGATGGAGAGGAGAAGTGAATAGGGGGAAATAGGAGGAGGAGATAAACCATGAGAGTCTGTGGACTCTGAGAAACAGACTGGGGGTTTTGGAGGGGAGGGGTTGGGGGGTTGGGTGGGCCTGGTGTTGGGTATTATGGAGGGTACGTATTACATGGAGCACTGGGTGTGGTGCATAAACAATGAATTTTGGAACACTGAAAAAAATTAAAAATAAAAGTTTTTTTAAAATGTAAGGAAATCAGGTTTTAAAGTTTGTAATGTTAATCAGTAAATATTAGTTTAAAACCAAAGTCACTATAAGTAGTTCTTTCTCTGCACAGAGGCCCCTCTTGGACCTTAAAAGGCTGCACATTGACACATTTTCATTCTGGATGAATAGAGGCTTTATGTAGCAATTCACTGTTTACACAGCCCATAGCACTTGTCTAGACAAGGACAATAAGCCGGTTAATGCCAAATATGAAGGGAGCAGCGGGTTCCAAGAACTCGCAGTGCACTCTGGTTATTGGGAGAGTTCTTTCTCTGAGATGCTTGCCATTCTATCCCTTGCATAGCATTCTACTTCAAATGATATTTTTCTAACTATGAAGAGAAATCTAGCCTTGGATTAAGGCAAACAAAGGGTGTCCCATTAAGCAGGTTTTGTTCCTCTGACAATGGAGCCAACCTCGTACTGCTCATGGGATTGCTAACCACATGGATTTGGGCCTGTGTTCTCATGGTGAGAGGCTCCAAGGCCCTCCAGAAAAGGGAGTTTTATATTTTTTGTAAAATAAATGATTTTAAATTGTATCAGCATCCTTCCTTGTCTAATAAAACTTCAGTTTATTTATCTTACTTATATCAAAACTGTTGGATTGGGAATTCATCTGCTGAAGTATCATTTGATTAACTGTCCTCTATAAAGTATTTCTGTTTCTGTGGGTCTAAATTGGTCATCAGTAGAGTAATGTTCTGTTCTGTCGGAGGAATGGAGGGCTTACTTGTTTGTTCTTATGGACATCCCCTTATACAGGGCTGCTGGAGATGGCATTCACCAATGGAATTTCATGAGTTTGAGGCTTATTGGTAAACGTGTCTGTTGGAGTAGACATCAGTGGCCCTGTCTTAGATAACGAGGTGTCTAGTCCTCTGTGACAATGTGCTTCACAAGTAGTCAAGAACCCTCTGACGGACTCCACGCTAAAAAGTCTCTGTTACTTCCTTTGTCAGCTGGCTTTATTTTAATAATTTTACCCGATGCTTTCAAGAATGACCTCATTTCCAAAGCCCTTTTGTGTGAGGGACAGAATTCACAACAAAATGGCTTCCCTGATAGCCAGGCAGACACACAGGAAATGTTTTACTCAATCCTTTGGCTTCTAGATGTGATTTCTAACCATGGAGTCCTCAGAGCTGAAGGGATTTGGGATTGGTTTGTAGCCACATCCCTGGGTTTAGGCCTCAGTCCCATGGCCCATGCCTTCTTGTGTGCAGTCAGAATATTGCTTCCATGCAGCCAGAATATTGCTTCTCCTGGGCCCTGTGCCTGTGCCCTCTCTCAGCTCTGCTAACCTCTCTGACTCCTGAGTCTGGCATTTATTTAATCAGGGCTATCTGTTTTCTCTAGCTGGGGCACTAGATCCAAGTGTGGCAGAAAGTGTGGCCAAGACCCTGCCACCTTCTGGCTTTTGCATGGTTCTGAACAGAGCTGCTTGTATTTTAATACACTACAAACCACCTGCAGGATTTTATGAAAATGCAGATGCTGATTCCATAGGTCTGGGAGTGGGTGGAGCTGAAAGTCTCCATTTTTATCAAGTCCCCAGGGGATTCGAACACTGCAGATCTTGGGCCACGGTTTGAATAACAAGGATTTAAAAGCTATTTTAGCTGTAGGCACATTTGGAAGATACTGCAGTTTGGGTTCCCAGAAACCACAATAAGGCAAAGATCACAATAAAATGAGTTAAATGAATTTTTTGGTTCCCCAGTGCATAGACAAGTTGTGTTTATACTTTACTGTGGTCTATTCAGTTTGCAACCACGTTATGTCTAAAAAACAATGTAGATATCTGAATTAAAAAATACTTTATTGTTAAAAAGGGCTAACCATCATCCGAGTTTTCAGCCAGATGTACTCTTGTGGTGGAGAGTCTTGCCTCAACGGCTGGTGACTGATCAGTGTGGTGGTTACTGAAGGTTGGAGCAGCTGTGGCAATTTCTTCAAATAACAGTAATGAAGTTTGCTGCATTGATGGACCTTTTCTTTCACTTGACACATAAGAGGTCATCGCAGGATTACTAACTGGCCTAATTTCAATATTTTTGTGTCTCAGGGAATAGGGAGGCCTCAGGTGAGGGAAAGAGACCAGGGAACACACATAACTTCATCTCTTTATCACAAAATCTCACCATCATATATAGGCACGAGTGGTGCCCCAAAGTAGTTACAGTAGTAATATCAAAGATCACTGGTGACAGATCACTATTACAAATACAGTAATAAAAGAGTTTGAAATATTACGAGAATCACCAAAATGTGACCCAGAGACACAAAGTAAGCAAATGCTGTTGGAAAAAATGGCGCTGATAGATTGCCATAGACCTTCAATTTGGAAAAAAATGTACCAGTCAAGTGTAATAAAGTGAAATGCAATAAAATGAAGTATTCCTGTAGTTAATGAATTGATTAATTAATTTTTGTCTTCTATCTCTTTTCTTTTCTTCCTTCCTTTGCCTCCTCTTATTAGTAAGAAACCTGTGCCTAAGATTAGTGTAATTTCTGTCTATTCTCCAAACTCAAGTTACACTTTAAAACATCCCCTTCTCAGAGTCCACAATCTCACAAACTGAGGGTTTTGGAGGGGAGGGGGTTGGGGGTTGGGTGAGCCTGGTGGTGGGTGTTAAGGAGGGCAGGGATTTCAGGGAACACTGGGTGTGATGCATAAACAATGAATTTTGGAACACTGAAAACAAATTAAATTAAACAAAAAACAAAACCCCTTTCTACTCCTACACCAACATCCAGGAAAAGAGATGCCTGGTGATGGTGGTGGTGGTCTGAAAACTCATCTTTTCATGCCAATGGAAACTTTTAAAATGTGAAACCTTGTTTCTAGTGCGTCAAATAAGACTCTGAAGATAATTTCTTCATATCATTTGTCTTTACTCCCTTAGGAAAATTAAGGGTTTTTAAATATACTCTTCAGGAAAAAAAGTAATTTTCCTACTAAATTCTGGGGACATTACTGCTTTTGGATATCAAAATTCCCATCAGTAGTTGTCATTTGTAATAAATCTTATGTTTGAAAAGCTGCCTATTATGTGGGGATGGGGAACAAGTGTTTTTTTTGTAATTTATAAAAACAACAAAATCCAAATAATATTAAGTTTCTAGACCTTAGCTTTAAAATTAAAAACACTGCGGTAATTATTTGTGTGGTGTGTGCTCTGTACATTAGAGTGGCTTTTTTATTCTATCCTACTTTTTTTTTTTTTTTTAACTCTTGTAGCAGCAGCTGGTCTCGCACATTTACCAAAGGTACTGAGTTTCCTCTGCATGTTGTCATGTCAGATGTGGTCAGTGATATCCTGTTTCTGAAGGAACAAGTACAACTTCCTTCATGCTGCAGAAGCAGAAGCTGCCTCTGAGAATTAATGAATTCCACCCAGAAAAATCTTCTAAAAATTATCATTATAACTTAACTTTCAAGAGAGGAAGCCCTAATGGTAGCTAAACATTATTATTACTCTGTGTTAACTTCCAGTTTCTCAGCCTTCGCTCGGAGAGCCGGAAGGAGATCAGGAAGGTGTGGATAATGTTACTGGGCTGGTGCTTCAGTTTACCATTCAGGGGCTGTCCAGCTGAGGCGAGCACATTGAATTTCCTAGGCTGACTCGTATTCATGACAGGGATGGGCAGGATGCTTGCTTGGGATTGGGTGGTCGCTAGGAGCAGTGGGGGGGCCCTGGACCCTCAGAGGAGCACTTATTCACTGGAGTGAAAGAGTAAGTCAAAATTGCACACTAGGGCGCCTGGGTGGCTCAGTGGGTTAAGCCGCTGCCTTCGGCTCAGGTCATGATCTCAGGGTCCTGGGATCGAGGCCCGCATCGGGCTCTCTGCTCAGCAGGGAGCCTGCTTCCCTCTCTCTCTCTCTGCCTGCCTCTCCATCTACTTGTGATTTCTCTCTGTCAAATAAATAAATAAAATCTTTAAAAAAAAAAATTGCACACTAGACTTTGTTACAAACTATCAGATTTCTCTCTTAAAAAAAGAACCGATGTATTGTGCTGCCAGTTTCTAGTTCTGCCAACAGCATTTCTATCCTTTCCCTGGCTTAACTGATGTCATGGACCCTAAACATCATTTAAATATTAGTACAACAATAACATTGCTAAGCATTTACTATATGTCATGCATAATTATTTAATTCTTTCAATGACTCCATCTCCATGTTAAGAATAAGGTAACAGACTCCAAGAAGTTAAGTAACTTTCCCCAAGTCCAGGAGAACAAGGGATGGGGGTGGACAGGGTCTGCCTTGAGTTCTGGTAGTAAGAGGTGCACTGTCTGCAGATAATTTAAATATAATAAAACTAGCTAAGAGGAACCTGGGTGGCTTTGTCGGTTGGGCATCTGACTCTTTGATTTTAGCTCAGATCATGATCTCAGGGTGGTGAGAGTGAGCCCTGTGTTGGGCTCCCCACTCAGTGCGGAGTCTGCTTAAGATCCTCTCTCTCCGTCACCCTTTGTCCCTCCTCCTGCTTGGGTGCTCTCTCTCTCTCTAAATAAAATAAATAAAATCTAGTGGCACCTGGGTGGCTCAGTCATTAAGCATCTGCCTTTGGCTCAGGTCATGATCTCAGGGTCCTGGGATCGGGTCCCGCATCGGGCTCTCTGCTTGGCAGGAAGCTTGCTTCTCCCTCTCCCACTTCCCCTGCTTGTGTTCCCTCTCTCGCTGTGTCTCTCTCTGTCAAATTAATTAATTAATTAATGAAAATAAAATAAAATCTTAAAAAACAGCAAAAAAAACTAGCTAAAAGTCATACCATGTTTGCTTTTTTAAAGCATTTAAAAAATTTGTGGCAAAAATATAAATGACATAAATTTACTATCTTAGCCATTTCTAAATGTACAGCTCAGTGGCATGAAGTATATTCACATTGTTGTGTAACCATCACCACCATCCATCCCCAGAACTCTTTTCATCTTGCAAAATTGAAAATTTGAACCCATTAAACAATAACCCCTCACTCTCACCTACCCCCAGTCCCTGGCAAAGACCATGCTACTTTCTGTCTCAATGGATTTGACTACTCTAACTCCCTCAGAGAAGTGGGTTTGTCCTTTTGTGACTGGCTTATTTCAATTAACATACTTTAAGGTTTACCCATGTTGTAGCACATGTTAGAATTTTCCTCCTTTTTAAAAAGGCTGAATTATATCTCATTTTATGGATACACCATTTTGTTTATCAGTGGACACTGGGGTTGCCTCAACTTTTTGGCAATTAAGAATACGCTTCTATGAACATGTTTCATGAGTGTGTGTGTACTGTGTGCTTGTGTGTGTGTGTTTAAATCATTATGTTCCCAGGCACCTGGATGGCTCAGTGGGTTAAAGCCTCTGCCTTCCGCTCAGGTCATGATCCCAGGGTCCTGGGATCGAGCCCCACATCAAGCTCTCTGCTCGGTGAAAGCCAGCTTCCCCCCACCTCTCTGCCTACTTGTAATCTCTGTCTGTCAAATAAATAAATAAAATCTCTAAAAAAAAATTTTTTTTAAATGAATCATTATGTTCCAACAATGCTGAACAATGGCAGTAATAAAATACTCCTTTCTGAAAAAAAAAACATTTTTGGGGTCCAAGTTTTAAGTAGCTATTGTGGGTATTACTGGATTTTAATAACAAAGAATATGCCTCAAAATTAAGCATTTTACAAATTACTTTTCCTTTAATAAACATTGGATTCTACCTGGAAGTTAATTGTTTAGAGAATAAGTTTTTGATGGTTTGAAATTGCTTGACCTTTGCTTTGACTGCAGTTCATATCTCAAACCCCTGTTCTATTACATACACCTGTGTTTAAATACTAAATTTAAAATGAGCAATGGTAGTACAGGATTATAAAGACAAAGAACAGAACTTGAGTTACTGATGCTGTCATTGTGAATAATTTGGAGTTTTTGTTTTTCTTTAAGATTTTAATTAATAAAACAGATGCCAACTGTGCAGTATCATCCTTTTGTTTAGTAAGTACAAATTTTAGTTCATTCATTAAATATTTGGATGAATTTGAATACCTTTAGCTTTGAAATTGACTTTGTAAAATTGTTGTTTTAAAACGTAAGAATTAATTGAGAAAATAACAATCACCTGTCCATTATTACATGAATATTACTGAAAATAACTGTTGCATAGAGGAGAAAATGTTAAAAATAATGATGTATTCTGGTTGTCAAACACTCTGGATACATCAAAATCACAAGCTTGTAAATAGCAGGGCATGTGTTCAAATCCAAATTGGTCTAACTCTGTGCTGTTTACCCCTCATCTATGCTATTTAATTACTATCAAGTTTGCCCATGTTCTAAAGATAGTTTGCTATCTACCTGTACAGTATAATGGCTCAAACACCTACTATTGAATGAGTACTTTGTGGTGAACATGGCATTTTCCATCTCAAGAAACTTCTACTCTTAGTGAGGAAGAAAAACTATACAATAGATTGTTTTTAGAAAATTAACTGGCATCTTATTTTTTGTATTGCTCTTGTTTTGCAGCTTTAGGGAATGTGGAATAATGAGAATCAAGATCTTTTTCCACTTTTACCCAGATGGAGAGCCTTATGTTGTACTTATAAAGTCTAAGCACCTGGTTTGACTCAGGGCAAGGAATAAAGACTTAGGTGGGAAAGATAGTAATGCCTGTCTGTATATGTGTGCAAGGTGGGGAGCAAAGAGCAGCGGTTTCCCGAGATGTAAATAAAAGTAGGGAATTTGAGGGGTTGCTGTATATAATGGAATGGGCATATAAAGTGGGAGTCAATTCAGACTGGTAATCCATGCTGAGGCTCATAGTGGCTCTGCAGGCTATGTGTCTTGCAGCTGGTGGAGGGCGTGGCTGTAGGGGGGCTGGTCCCTGAGTTTACCAATCAGTACCCAACAGGTCAGCATGCCACCGCCAAATCATGTAGCTACAGAACCAGTTTTCTGATATTGCATGAATTTCAGAATTCTTGGATGATCTCGTGGGAGTGTGGGGGAAGGAGGAAGCTCACAGACTGAATTCCTATGATTCAAGGGAATGAGAATAAGAAGCACATTTGGTTTTAATTTTAGAAATAATGGAATGTGACATTTTTTCCACCTGAGTAGTGAAGAGTAAAATTCCTGCTTGCTACGCAAATAAACAAGCAAGTGCAACACGGGGATGAGCAATGTCGGGCAAAGCATAGAATCCACAGAGGTCACTTGGGGGTGGGGCGGAAGGCCTCCTAGGAAGAGATGTCCAAGCCAGGAACGAGGAGCATTAGCCAGGAGAAAGGGTATTGGGATGTAGCTGGGAAGGAGAGTGCTACAGGCAGAGGGGATAAAAGCAAAAGGGCAGATGGGAGAAAGAGCAGGAATATTTGGAAACATAGATGGTTGGACAGTTGGCACCAGGTGACACAAGATATATGGACAGTCAGGAAAACACCACACTGAGAAACTAGGGATGTATCCTGTGGGCACTGGGACAAACAGTTGATGTGCTTTTTGCAGAGGAATGAGGGATGACACTTAGGCTTTGGACAGATCACCCTGGCCGCAAGGGGAAAAGAGATTAAAGTGGGGATAATACCTGCCAAAGAGAGGCAACTTGGGAGACTCGATCCGGTGTTCTGTGAAGCCTCATCAGAACTTTATGAAAAACCCTTGAGGCACCTTGACTTTGCATCTTTCACAAGTCCCTGAGGTAAATTCATTCTCCATGGGCACCTCAGGTTTTGTATTGGTTTCCTAGGGCTGCCATAACAGAGGATCACAAAGTGGATAGTTTAGGATAATAGAAATTTATTATCCCACAGTTCTGGAGGCTCAAAGTCTAAGATTAAGATGTTGGCAGGGCCAGTCTCTAGGACTTTAGGGGAGAATCACTTCCACATCTAGCTTCTGACTTTGCTGGCAATTCTTGGCATTCCTTGGCTTGTAGATGCATCGCTCTAACTTCTGCCTTCCTCATCACATGGTTTTCTCATTGCATGTCTCTGTCTTCACATCATCTTCCCTCTGTGTGCATGTCTGTGTCTCTTCTTTTATTTTTTTCTTTTAAAGTTTTGTGTATTTATTTTAGAGAGGGAGAGCATGACTGGATGGGGAGCAAAAGGAGAGGCAGAGAGAATGTCAAGCAGACTCCGTGCTAAGCGCAGAGCCTGATGCGGGGCTGGAGCTCATGATCCAGAAATTAACACCAGAGCAAAAACCAAGAGTTGGAAGTCTCACAGACTGAGCCACTACCAGGTGCCCCCTCTGCTCTTTTCTTATAAGGACAACAGTTGGATTGGATTTAGAGTCAACCCTACTCCAGTATGACCTCATCTTCACTAATTACATCTGTTAAGATGCTTTTTCCAGATATAGCCACATTCTGAGATTCTGGGAAAGACATGAATTTTGGGGTGACACTATTCTACCCAGTACCAGTTTCATGCGAGCACATAAAAGCTGATCACTCCTGGCTTTGAACCAAGAGGCATTGGAATGCTGCCTTTGCAAAGTTAAACCCAATGTAAGGATGGACTGGTGTATTCAAAAAGGATGGTTCCTTTTTTGTTTTTAAAGACCTTATTTCTTTATTTGACAGAGAGAGAGAGAACACAAAGTCAGAGGGAGAGGGAGAAGCTCTCCTCTGAGCAGAGAACCCCATGTGGGACTTGATCCCAGGACCCTGGGATCATGATCTGAGTCAAAGGCAGACGCTAAACAAACTGAGACACCCAGGCACCCCAAGAAGTATGTTTCCTTAGATTGTTTATGCATAGATTATTGCATAGGCTCACTTAGCTTCTTGTATATATAAAGGTAGTTATTGAGATTCCAGAGTAGAAAGATTATAGAGGTATCTGCTCACTGAAGTACGTGCTATATCCTTCATTGAAACAACGTATATTTTCTTTTTTTAAAATTTAAATTCAATTAGCTCACACACAGTACATCATTAGTTTCAGATGCAGTGTTCAACAATTGACCAGTTGTGCACCACACCTGAGACAACACGTTTTCAACTCAACTTACGTCTCCAAGAAAATAGAAGCCAAATACATTTTTGTTTAAGGCACAATGCTATTTAAACATCCAGGTCAATTTTAATTAAACACTAAAGGGAAAGTTTGAGTAATCAACTGTTTCAGGGTAAATACACTTAATTTTGAATGCAAAAATCTGTGTATAATTTAAAATCTTATCAAAAAGTTCAGAGATAAAGCTTATATTTTGTCACCAAACGGTAGTTTCAGCTATTTGCCAAAATGATAAAACTGGGACATCCAGAAATTGAATTAAGTTCTTACTATATCACATGCATTTTTAGTATAACATAGGGACATACTATAGGATTTACAGCACAATCTCTCTTTCTGTAGGAGGAAAACATTTCTAATATATTGTTAGATGAGTAGTTTAACATCTCCCTTGCTTTTAGTCTGTACTAGAGTACTTAAGCTTTATTGTTTTTTCCATGAATCAGACCATGTAGTCTACAACCATCATGATTATTTTGAAGATTACACATAGCAAAAAAATTTAAGGATCCTAGACCTGTTTTTCTGGTCTGTGGAGAAAGCTCGTTTTGGGTCCTGAATCCATAATGAAATATATATTACTTATCTCTTCTAATGAGAAGTCATATTTTGTTAGACTACTATCAAAGGTTTTTCTTCATAAAATTTTGAACTGGAAGGTCAGAGCCATGGCCCTATATTCTTCTCTTCAGAGCCATCAACCACGTGCAAATCCACCGAGTCTAGCCTTGTTTCCCCAAATACTTCTCATACTGTGGTACAGGAGACCTTGCTGGTTGCCTCATGAAAAGCTACTAACACTAGGTTTGTTTACTTCTTTTTATCTGACCTGTTAGTAACTAAGTGTGGTGGTGATCTCATCAGGAAGGTTTGTCCTTTTGGTCCATGCTGTGTATTCCATAACGTTCACTGCCTCCTTTAAGTGCTATTTATACAGTTTTTCAATTCATTCAATAAGCACTATTATGAGGACATCATTAGATGTTAAAGATGAAAAATGAGTTCAGTTGGTATGTTTTCAGGGTACCAAGTGAAGCAGGCATGCCAATCAGCATACCTGTTCTGCACCATGACACAAAATGAAGCAATTAGAAAGCTCTATCTCTAAATCACCAAAAGGAAAACGGATACATTATTATGTGGTGTGCATGTTTACTGAAGTTCTTACGAATGTAGCACCTAGTGTTTGAAACACAGGACGATATCATATCTCAAGCCTTACAAAGATACGATGACCAAATGAAGTCACCTCTATGTCCAGGCCTTACTAAGATATACAATTTGATAAGATATATCTAAATAAAGTCACACTTTTGACAATAAATTATTTTGTTTTGAGTCCTCTCTCATGAAATTATTGCTCTTCAGTACCATATTTGATTTTTTTTGCTCTCTCTTTCTGTATACATATGCATACACAGATGTGCATACACAGATGTGCACACACATACACACACACACACGTTACTACTATACTTTTTTTTGTTTAATCACTTGAGAATAAGTTGTGGGTATAAGTGACCTTTCACTTCTATATCCTGATCATATCTCCTAAATCCCTAAATACATCCTAGGGACAAGAACACTATCTTACATAACCATAATTCACTAATCAAATTCAGGAACTCTAACAGTGATATATTATTATTATCCAAAATACATCCCATTTCAAATTTTGCCAATTTTCCAATAATTAAATGTCCTCTATGACATTTATTTCTTCTATCCAGGAGTCAATCCAGGATTACACATTTCTTTGGTTGTCTTATCTCTCGTCTCCTTTTTTCTAGAATGGTTTCTCAGCTTCTTAGTGCCCTTTATGAAATTCACATTCTTGGGGCACCTGGGTGGCTCAGTCAGTTAAGTCACTGCCTTTGGCTCAGGTCATGATCCCAGGGTCCTGGGATTGAGCCCTGCATCGGGCTCCTTGCAGAGCAGGGAGCCTGCTTCTCCTCTGCTTGCCATTCCTCCTGCTTGTACTTGCTTTTGCTTTCTCCCTCTCTCTCTGTCAAATAAATAAATTAAAATCTTAAAAAAAAAAAAAAAGAAATTCACATTCTTGGGTATAGGCTAGTTGTTTATGAAAAGTCCTTCATTTCGGTTTCTCCCATTATTTCCCCAGGTTATTTTTCACAGTTCCCCTGGGTACTGCCTCATGTGTGATCTGGAGCTGGTCCTTCCAGTTCTGTCTGGCTTACTTATCTCCCTCCACATGGCTCCCACTTCTGCTCCTGCACACTTCCAGAGAAGGCCCAGTGTTCTCTATTGACAGCCACCACTCAGATCCTCTCAGGCCTCTGAGAAAGTACCCTGCAGCCCTATGGCCTCTCACTCCAAACCCTGAATGGTTGTTCCTTAATTCCTTACAGCACACCTGAGCCCAGGCTATAGCATTTCCACAGAACTAAATTCAATGTTTGAGGCTAACACAAACACAACACAGAGAATGATGTCACACTGCTACTAAAGTTTGCTACGCTTAGAGCCCACAGGCTAAAACATGACCTCAGAATCTTTAAATAAAGTGTTTCCCACCTCCATATGGAAGGGTCAGCTCACTCTATCACAAATGGGCCCATGATGTCCATGGTAGGAAATTCAGAACCTGCAGAGTACCCAGGCCCGAAGAGACTAAACCATTGTCCTCAATGGCCTCGTTTCCCGATTTAGGATTGACTTCCCAGGTTGAGAGATACTGAGGACCTCCATTCCCTACCTGGGAACCTTACTTTTGAATATGAATCAGGCTCCATGGCTCAGCGGGTCCAGTCTTCCCAGACCACATTTACTAAAGTTAGACTGTCTAGTTTTATATTACACCACAGGTGGGCCACCAAGAATGCAGCCTGGAAGCATTACCACAAGCCAAATACAATTCCCTTATAGCCTTTCCTCCAGCATGCAGTGAAGAGAAGAATGGTTCTTCACACCCCTACTAGAGCCAGGTTTTCATTCCTGATCTTTTGTAAACAAATGCTTGGGCAAGAATCAATCATCACAACTCCCAAGACCAACCAGCAATTTTCAGACATAAGAAATTCTAATTCTAGATTGAGAAAAAAATTATAACTCTGCAGGAGCATAATTGAGTTTAAGATACACCCAATTTACATTACTAAATAGACTGCTCAAATCATTTGCATTTGGGTTACTTCATTGCATTTTGGCCTTCTTTAAGAAAAACAGTGAGTACTTTCTTGCCCTTATACTGACACAATTAAAAGGCTCATTGAATGGATGTTTACAAAACCTAATTTAGCAGTTTGGCCCCAAAGGTAAATTCCAGTGTCTATCCCAGAAGTGAAACTGGTTGTAACTTCAAGACTGGGAGGCTTTCTACCCTCAATTATTTTTACTATTTTAAGGCAGATTTTCAGCGTCTTCAAATGTCTTACCTTTCCAACTTTTTGGCCTGAAGTCCTCCTCAATGTCCTGTGCTCCTGACAAAAAAAGCACTTTGCTGATCTCTGATTCTACCCCTTACTTTCTCACTTCCCCACTCTTGCTTTTGTGGGCCTCTCATCTTGAGTACTCTCCCCATCATTCTGAACTTTCAGACTTCTACTTAGTTGTCAGGGACCGACCCTAATGCCACCTCCCACTCTCTCCAACTTGGTGTGATAGATCTTTCCTCTTAAATCTCATAGCAGGATATTTGTAACTTTTTCTTTTGGCCATTATGTTCTACCTTATGTTGCAGTTACTAGGTTCATGTCTTATCTGTCCCACTAGGCTTCCTTCCAGTGCTATACTCCTCTTCATATCTCTCCCATCATCTGGTATGGTGCCTTGTAAATAGCAGGCATTCAAAAGATTTGCAGAGTTGTACTGAACTAAAACCTAGTGAATACAGTATTTCAGATGATTGCTCTGACTTAAATTACATCACTTGAACTAGTAGAAAATACTAGTTCAAGAGTGAGAGATGAAGTGTTTCAATTTGTTGTTAATTTGCCAATCACGGCTTTGGCTAATCATGAACAAAGACAGGCATTGTAAATAGAGCACTTTTTAAGTGAAAACTTACAGACTTTTAATGACACAGTGTAGAGCAACTGGATATAATGGTTCCTGGGTTGTAGAGTTGGAGGTTTATGAGAAAAGTACAATCCCAGCTACATGAGAAATAAGAAATTGCTACTGCTCTCTCTACTATTTGGTTGGCTATACTGAATGGAAAGTTAAAAGTAGAAAAAAAAAAAAAGAATGTAATCGGCTAAAAGATCTATACTGACACATTCCTGGTATGTTTCATTCATTCTACTACTGTTATCAAATATAGTCACTGAAGGCCTATTAGAACAGGCTGCTGGTCAGATAATTCTACCACAATATAGTAAGACGGAAAAAATATCATATAACAATGTACACAGGTTCCCCTTGGGGGAGACTCGCCTTTCTTATGGATAAAGCCTTGAGAAACCTGTAAAGAGTGACTACTTCCCTGAGGGGTAATGGTTCAGATGCTTTGAAGTCTTCTGAGGAGGAAGGGAGACAAAAAGACAAATTTATTTGCATTGGGGGTGGGGCACAGGGAGAAGGGATAGAGAGGAAAAAGAGGATAATAGATCCAAGCAAATGCCATGTTGGTTGGAATACCATGAACTGAACAAGGTGACTCTTCTCAGTGATCTCATGCACAGTCGGGAAATTTTATAAAATCACAAAAACGTTGAGGTGATTGGATTTCTTCTGAAAACCAATAAAATGGCCAAGTTCTGCATCATGGTTTTTGTGGTCAATAAAATTGAGGTGGTAAGCTCTGGTGCAGGGGCCCGAGTCAGAGAAGAGCTGGAGGCCTTAAGTTGGTGAGAGTCCCCAGAAATTCTGGGGACTTCCCCACCCGTTAGAAATTAGAGGCTTTGAAAAAATTTCCCCTGGAGTCCAGAAATAGAGAGGCTCTTAGATAAAATCAGCATTACAGAAGTTTGGTGGTCACAGGTTTATAATCTAATATTCCAGAAATGATAACCCATGACTTATTTACATAAACATTACTGTTGTTTATTTTTTTTTAAAGGCAAATAATGCTTGAGGCAGTATAATGTAGCATTAATGAGGATAGATTCTGGAACCACATGCCTGGATCTGATCCTTGGCTAGACTTTTTTTTTTTAACATATAATGTATTATTTGCCTCAGGGGTACGATCTGTGAAACATCATTCTTACACAATTCATGGCACTCATCATAGCACATACCCTCCCCAATGTCCATAAGCCAACCACCCTATTCCTCTGCCCACCCCTTACCCCTCCAACAACCCTCAGTTTGTTTCCTGAGATTAAGAGTCTCTCCCCAGTGCCATCTTGTTTCATTTTTTCCCTCCCTTTCCCCACAACTCCCCGCCCTGCCTCTCAAATTCCTCATATCAGAGAGATCACATGATAATTATCTTTCTCTGTTTGGCTTATTTCGCTTAACATAATACCCTCCAGTTCCATCCACTTTGTTGCAAATGGCAAGATTTCATTTCTTTTGATGGCTGCATAGTATTCCATTGTATATATGTACCAAGTTCTCTTTATCCACTCATCTGTTGATGGACATCTAGACTCTTTCCATAGTTAGGCTATTGTGCACATTGCTGCTATAAACATTTGGGTGCACGTGTCCTTTCAGATCACTACATTTGTATCTTTAGGGTAAATACCCAGTAGTGCAATTGCTGTGTCCTAGGTAGCTCTATTTTCAACTTTTTGAGGAACCTCCACACTGTTTTCCAGGGTGGCTGCACCAGCAACAGTGTAGGAGGGTTCCCCTTTCTCCGCATCCTCGCCAACATCTGTTGTTTCCTGACTGGTTAATTTTAGCCATTTTGACTGGTGTGAGGTGGTATCTCACTGTGGTTTTGATTTGTATTTCCCTGATGCCTTGGTTCAACTTTTTACTGGCTTTGTAATGTTGAGTAAGTTATTTGGCCCTTTGTGCCTCAGTCTCTTCATTTGAAAAATGGAGAAAATGGAAGTAGCTACCTGTGAGAAAAGGGTCTAACAAGCCTATCATTCCTCTGTGAGATTTAACCATTAGTTAACTCTTCAGCTCTGTTCTCTTGGTAACCTGGAAAAAGTAGAAATACCAACTATATTACTGGTTGTTTATGGTAAAAATGAGCCCTGAGTGGTACATCACATCTGGACTGGGAGGAATTAGAAAAGAATGATAAACACCTGATAGGGATGCCAGGCTTTGGGCTTCTCTGAGTATGATGGCCCTTAAAACTAGGCTTATACCTTACAGGATCCTTCTACCTATAACATCAACATCCTACCAGAAATATTTAAATTGGCCTAGCAATTGCAGTGTTTGGTATTTACCCAGATGAACTGAAAACTTACATCCACACGGAAGTCTATGCATGAGTGTTTACAGCAGCTTCATTCAAAATTGCCACGGGGCATCTGGGTAGCTCAGTTGGTTAAGAGTCTACCTTCGGCTTAGGTCATGATCTCAGGGTCCTGAGATCAAGCCCCACATCCAGCTCTCTGCTCAGTGGGGAGTCTGCTTCTCCTTCTTCTGTGTCTCCTCCCGCCTGCTCATGCTCTATCTCCCTCTCAAATAAAGAAATAAAATCTTTTAAAAAAATTTCCAAAACTTGGAAACAACCAAGATGTCCTTCAATTGGTGAATGGGTAAACAACTCTGGCACATCCATACTATGGAGTATTATTCATAAATAAAAAGGAATGAGCTAATAAACTGGGAAAGGACATGGAGGGATGTTAAGGGCATATTGCTAGGTGAAAGAAGCCAGACTGAAAGGCTGCATATTGTATGATTGCAACTCAACGACATTCTAGAAAAGGCAAAATATTGAAGACAGTACAAAGATTGGTGGTTGTTAGGGGTCTGGAGGAAAGAGGGTGAATGAATAGGTGGCATTCATGGAGTTTTTAATGACCGTGAAACTATTCTGCATGATACAGCGATGGTGGGTACATTATGTGACATTACGCCTTTGTCAAAATCCACAGAACGTGCGAAACCAATAGTGAACCCTCGTATTAGTTACGGACTAAAGTTAATAGTAACATATCAACAGTGGTTCATCAAGCTTAACAAGCGTACTACACTAATACAAGATTTTAATAATAAGGGACACTGCGTGTGGATAGAGCGTTGAGGGTGTATATGGGAACTCTCTGTACTTTCCATTCAATGTTTCTGAAAATCATGGAGAATAAAGTTTCTAAGTCCAGTGGATCCTGCAGTCACCCCATGTGGGTCTTTTTCCTGTCCTAGAGCTACTGGCCTATTCAAGAATTGCCACTGAAGGGAAAAGTCTGAAGCTGAGGGCAAGCTTTGGTTCTTCTCTTATGTTCTTCTGAATAGGCTGGTGGCTCATGGTCACTTGGTCTGAGATTTGATTGCGCCTAAGAAGATCTCTTGGTGGGCTATGCGCTGTCTCGTAAAACCATTGTGAAAATTAAGTGAGGTAACATTGGCAAAGCTCTCAGAATAGGATTTGGGCCATGTTAATGTTACGTGATTGTTAGTCATAATTTATCATAGGAGTGGTTGTTGCTAAACATTTTAACAATTACATCACAAAAATTTATGAGTGATAGGCTATCTGCAATATCAGATCAAAATATACTTTGTGTGTATATATCCATATGGATATACATGTTATAATGTCTGTAAGATGAAGCATATGTATTCATTATATAATGCCTTGCCCATAGGTTGGTATTTGTTTTGTATTCTTTTCTGAGATGATCTGTGAGGAGCAGCCACAAGAAGAAACGTGGGAAACACTCAGGAATAAAGCAGTTTATTATACTCAAAGTTCCCAGAGACCGGACGCACAGCATGCCATGCAGGGCCACAAGGGTACCAGGGTGCGAAGGTAGGAGCAAGGAGAACTTTAGGCCAGAATTTTTGTTGGGATTTCCCCAGGAAAGGTAAGGCAGAACAGGGTAAATGAGGTACCTGGGTGGCTCAGCTGGTTAAACATCAGCCTTAGGCTCAGATGATGATCCCATGATCCCAAGGATCGAGTCTTCTGTGAGGCTCCTTGCTCCCTCTCCCTCTACCCCTCCCACCTGCTCGTGTTCTCATGCTCATGCGTGTTCTCTCAAATCAATTAATCAGTCAATCAATTAATTAATTTTTAAAAAACAGGGTGAACAGTTTAGGATTGGCTAGTTTGAATATTTTCCATGGGCTTTGGGCTATAAGGTTGGCCCTTAGTTACCTGATACCTGACCCTGGGATGAACAAGGAAAGGGACATTGTCTTTTTAGATGACAGGCTACATAGATGAGGTCCACTCTAGATTGGTTAGTTTGCATATGAAGGACATACTCCTGGCTGGGCCCTTTGCTATCTCTAACAATTTTCTAGGTCAGGGAAGAGCGATCTTTCCCCTGCTAGAAAGGTTTTTTAAGATGTCAAAATAATGTAACAGAAAAAAAAAATATATATATATATATACACACACACATATATATGTATCTATATACATATACATATACAAAAATAAATAAATAATATGGAGATCTTCAGGCAATTCCCCACATGCTATTATGTAGAAATATTTCAGTGATTACAGCTTGGAACCCAAGTGAGGACTACGTCTTTAAAAACTTTAGCCTGCCCTCAGCCCAGCTGAGCTCCCTCCGAAATGAACAAATTGATCCTTAACCTTTTTAAATGAATTTATCTGAAATCTATGCTTTTCTTGCTCTTGTAACCCAAGCGCTTAACATAATGTCTTGCACTTATTCATTTCCTCATTTATCTACATTTTATTGAGGACCTACAATATACCAAACACAGAGCTAGTAGCTGTTAAAAAAAAATCCTAATTAAAAATACGAACCTGGTACCAAATACAAGCTGTAGGTCACCTCACATTCTCTTGGCCTCACAGAGCTCCTGGGCCTTCTGCCACTCACTTCCATTCAGCTGTTTCTGCAGCTGTCAGCTCCCCGCCTGAGTTCTACTCAGTCTGTACTGTTCTACTGCGTGAGGCGAGTTGGAATCAGGAATCTGTGCCACTTCCTATGACCTCCTCTCCTCACATGGATGAAACACGATGCCACAGGTTAGAAAAACCTGGCTTCACAGACTGAATGGGCCAGGCAACCTCACAGAAGTTTGGGGAAGGTGAGGGGCACACTTCCATGGCAGATAAACTTCTCTGTCCCTGCCTATAATGGGCTCTTCTGAGGTAGGGGGTCCTGGTACAGTATAAAGGAGGTATCCCCTTTCTAGGAGAGGCTCTCAGTGTCCCTTCACAAAGGAGTGAAAGGTCTTGTGTTTGCTCCTAGCATCACTGCCTTTCTCCCTCACTTTTGCTGCTTGGAGATTGCATCCCCCCAATGATGCAATAGCAATTAGGTGTTGCCTTAGGCTCTATTTTCTGGTAAGTCCGGGTAAAGCCTTACTCATAGAGCCATGCTCTCAATAATCCCCACTACCAACCTTCTTCGTATCCTACTGTGGGTTCTCTCCTTGCCCCTTGCATTCAATTCACACCCCAATTTCACTCACCTCCGTACCATGACTCTACATTACTCTCCTGATTAACTCTCCTGATAAAATTGGCTCCATGGATTCCTACCTATTTTTATCCCAGTCCCCCTGTTATTTTGCATTTCTTTTTCCAGCCTTTGCTCCTCCTTCTTATTATAGTTCACAGTATTTTAATATTGGGGGGGAAATTACTCATCTCCTACCCTTAGTCATGTGATTCAGGTACAATTAAACTTCCCTCCCCTACTGTCCAGGTAGACATAATGATTAGTTTGGAGAGAGTCATATGACTAAGTTAGTCCAAACAGAGCCTGTTTTGAGAACTTTCTTGGAATTACTGAGGAATAAAAGCTCCTTTTTTATCTTAAGAAGAGAAATAAAGTAAGCTTGGACATGGAATCAGTCTGAGAATGAAGCCAGATCCAAGGGAAAGGGAAAGGGAGGCTGGCTTTGGAAGAGGAGGTTCTAGCTACAGAATTCACTCATGCCTGAAGTTTGCTATCCTTAAATCTTAAAGTTTTTTTTTTAATTAATTTATTTATTTTCAGAAAAACAGTATTCATTATTTTTTCATCATACCCAGTGCTCCATGCAATCCGTGCCCTCTATAATACCCACCACCTGGTACCTCAACTTCCCACTCCCCCGCCACTTCAAACCCCTCAGATTGTTTTTCAGAGTCCATAGTCTCTCATGATTGACCTCCCCTTCCAATTTACCCCAACTCCCTTCTCCTCTCTAACACCCCTTGTCCTCCATGATGTTTGTTATGCTCCACAAATAAGTGAAACCATCCATACGATAATTGACTCTCTCTGCTTGACTTATTTCACTCAGCATAATCTCTTCCAGTCCCGTCCATGTTGCTACAAAAGTTGGGCATTCATCCTTTCTCATGGAGGCATAATACTCCATAGTGTATATGGACCACATCTTCCTTATCCATTCGTCCGTTGAAGGGCAACTTGGTTCTTTCCATAGTTTGGTGACCGTGGCCATTGCTGCTATAAACATTGGGGTACAGATGGCCCTTCTTTTCACTACATCTGTATCTTTGGTGTAAATACCCAGGAGTGCAATTGCAGGGTCATAGGGAAGTTCTATTTTTAAAGGTTTTTTTTTTTTTTAAAGATTTTATTTATTTATTTGACAGACAGAGATCACAAGTAGGCAGAGAGAAAGAAGGAAGCAGGTTCCCTGATCAGCAGAGAGCCCGACTCGGGGCTCGATTCCAGGACCCTGAGATCATGATCTGAGCTGAGGGCAAAGGCTTAACCCACTGAGCTACCCAGGCGCCCCAAATATTAAAGTTTTTTGAGGGAATAAATTGCATATTTGCCTTTCTGTCCCTATAATGAGGATATACAGATAAATATAGTTCTCTTTCTTTATAAATGCCGAGCTCTAGGGCATTAATATAAATACCTGGGTATTTATATTATAACAGGGTACCCAACAGGAGAGAATAGAGCTCCCTAGAAACTTGTGATCTCCATACCTTTCCACTACAGTGTTGTGGGATGAACTTAAATGAGTCATTTGGTAAAGACAAGGATTGAGTTACTGGCCCTGAGGGCAGACACTCCACACCTGGTACTCAAGGAGCCATTCCACAGTACACTCCGTCTTGTCACATCTTGCCTCTCCCCTTTCCCTCCTGACCTATGTTTCTGTGTGAGTGCCTTGCCAGCAATCTGATGCAACTTCTTAAATTCTTAAAACTGCGGGAGGATTTTGAAGCCATTCAGGCACACGGTTCTTAAGTGGAGCAGGGCAGGTGGAATTTCTGGCACCTTACCAGGCTGGAGGTACAAAAGCAGTTCTACTGCCCTGGGATGTGGAGGCAACTCTAGGAGGAACTTCCCAGTCTGACCAACGGTGCCTCCCAAAGTTGGATCTTGTTTATCATTTCTATTTGACTCATAGTCTGGTCTCTCCTATCTCCTTGCTGAGAGGGTCTCTCTTCTTAATACGATTTTACTTCACTTTACAAAACACACTCTCACACTGCCCTATGCCATGTTTCTTCAGCTCCCCTTGATGCTTTGGATTTTCTTCCTTTACGTTTCCACTCGAAGAAGGTGGGTCTTATCAGTTCTGTTCGAACCTGATGCCATGGGACTTAGATCCTCGTGAAGTCTAATTACTGTGAAGAAGAGCTCTTTACTCTGGCTCAGGCTGTATCAGTGTGTCCCCAACCAGCAACAAAGGATATACCCTGGAACTCTTTGCCTACCTTCCCAAGCTTCCTGTGGACCTCTAGAATCTATGTATAGTCTGCTGTGTTCTCAGAGGAGTATCCTCGTGCCCAATTGGGGGTGCATTGAGCAAGATCTAAAGCACAGGCAGAGGCTTTCTCCTGTTTACACATGATGAGTGAATTGCTGATGGGTGAGGTCTTGAAGCACAGACTGGAAAATATTCCCACTTATGTAATGGGGCAGTTCTGGCTGACACGTTACCCCCTTCAGTCTAGCACAATTTCTGGAAATTTGCTTGGTGTCCCTTATTTCAGCCAGACCCCCCCAGTCTACTGAACAGACCGACTCTGGACAACCAGGTGACTTTTAGGCAACTGTGATGGTGGAATTCAGGTGTAAGACAGATGGAACAAACAGTAACAGTAAAACACATTGAGTACCTTCTACATGCAAGGCACAGGCTAGGTGGTAGCGGTTCAAAAAACCAAAATCATTCAATTAAGATATTATTACAAGTTGCAAAAAGTACTTTGAACGAAATGAGCAAGAGGCCGAGACAAAATGATAGGGAAAGGTGACCATTCTGGAAAGGCCTTTCTGAGGAGGTGACAGGAGATATGACAGAGAGAGAGAAAAAAGAGAGAGAGAGAGAGAGAGAGAGAGAGAGCGCAATAATCATGCAAGCAGCTGAAGGGAGAGTATTACAGCCAGAAAGCAGAACATATGCAAATTCTCTGGAGGTCAGCATGTTGAAGAAATGGAAAGAAAATCAGGGTAGCTGAGGGGTAATGAGCAAGAGGGGGAATGGTGCAGGATGAGCACCGAGGTGCCCCCAAGCAGCAGGTCTGACCTGGAGACAGGGACTTGGAGGTTGTCAGCATAGAGACGGCACTGAAATTCCTGGGAATGAATGAGGTCCCCAGGGGAGTGTGTGGTAGGGAAACAGGAGGGCAGAAGGCCGTCTGCTCAAGTGTCCTCCACAAGTCCTGGTCCTGCCTTCTTCAGGCCTCATAAGCAAGACGTAGTTCCCTTCTTCTCATGCAGAAGCCTAATGGCCTCTGTACGGAGTGAGCCGACTCTGGTTGTCCCCTCAGAAAGCCCAGTCCTTCAGCCTGTCCCCACACCTCTACCTTCCACTTTCAGATGAGTTTCCTGCCCCCACTACTGAGGCAAATAAATGATCTTCACGCTAAGAGAAAAGGAAGGAAGGAAGAAACCCCAAAGAACACTATCATCACCTCCCAGCCAAGCAACTTAACCAACAAATAAAACGGAAGTGTGAGCTCTCAGGAAGGAGATCGTCCTGCTGGCCAAGTGTTGGGGGAGAATGTGCTCTACTGCCGTTAGCCTCGGAGTGAATCATGCTTCCAGCCTGCTCTGCTTTGCCTCGATAGTCAGTTTATCAGTGCACAGCACAGATCACATGGAAGGCTGGAACAAGATAAGTTGACTGGCTCTGGGCCAACCGCAGCCATTTCTGGATGAGCACGTGCTCCCTTAAAAATGGGTCATGAAGCCAACATGCACCTGTAAAGACATCACGGATCTTCCTGGGAGGTGTGTGAGCTTCAAAGACCTCATTGTGTAATTACCTGCTCTTTTAGTGTGAACTGGTCGAGAGAGTCTCTCATCTGTCTGTGAATACTCCCTACTTCTGGCAGATTCACCCTCTTACCTCCTCTCACCAATAGCTTCCAGACTAAGCCAGGAACTAATTCCTGTACCAGAAAAAAGCAAACAGGAAGTGTCCCTGTTGTGCCTGTAGACCGCTTGCAACACTGAGGTTTCCTTTTCGAGTTTTGCACCTCTCCTTTTGTTCATTTTGCCCTGCCCTTTTCCTTCCGGTAAAGCGTCACTTTGCCGGCCTTTCTCTGTAGTGCTGAAGGACCCCTAGTTTCTTACCTTCCTGAGTGGTTCACACCCCGCCATCTGGCCTGACTGGTCATTGCTGTGCTGCCCAGACTGGTGGTCTGATTCACAACATTGCCCTTGTGCTTGATCTGTACCTGCCTCTGGCCCCTGGCCTCCTGGCAGGTTGCAGGCCTAGCTGTGCAACCCAGATCCACAACTTACGCACATTCTTTGCTCTCCCAGCCCAGCTTCCTGCCTGTCTTTCTGTGCAACCACCACCCCCACAGCAACTCTGCCGAACTATAGTGCATGCACACAGGCTGCTTTTTGTTTCATGATTGTTCTAAATACCTGGACGCCGTGGTTGTACATCCTTATTTTATACACTTCATGACGCTTGGCTCACCAGTAACTACTCCACCTCTGATTGCTTCCCACCCAGAAAGTCCCCCTCCTGTATCTCTTCCCTTGTGGTCAGCAGTAATGCGTGTCACTGCCCCTAAGCAGGGTTGCAAGTTAATTCTTACAAGTGTTTCTCCTTCCTGCCCTAGGAACGTCAGCTTCACGTTAGCTCATCAGTCAGTGTTTCTTGGGAAATGTGAGTGCGGACAGGGGTTGTAAAGAGAAAAGCAAGTGTTGGGAATGATAAACTGATGAAGTTCCACCCTTCACTGACATTTAATGTTAAGTCAGCTGCATAGTTGGCATTTGTGAAGTTGTTTTTTTTTAAAAATTAATTATTTTTATTAACATATAATGTATTATTTGCCCCAGGGGTACACATCTGTGAATCGTCAGGCTCACACACTTCACAGCACTCACCATAGCACATACCCTCCCTGATGTCCATAACCCAGCCACCTTATCCGTACCCCTCCACCCCCACCCAGCAACTCTGTTTGTTTTGTGGCATTAAGAGTCTCTTATGGTTTGCCTCCCTCTTGATCTCATCTTCTTTCATTTTTTCCTTCCATTCTCCCTCAAACCTCCCGTCCTGCCTCTCAAATTCCTCATATCAGGGAGATCATACGATAATTGTTTTCTCTGATTGACTTATTTCGTTCAGCATAATACCCTCTAGTTCCATCCGCATCGTTGCAAATGGCAAGATTTCATTTCTTTCGATGGCTGCATAGTATTCCATTGTATATATATATACACCACATCTTCTTTATCCATTCATCTGTTGATGGACATCAGGTTCTTTCCATAGTTTGGCTCTTGTGGACAGCATTTGTGAAGTTGTTTAAAGAAAGAAGTTGTGGGTGTCAGTAGTGCTGTAGACTAAGTCATTCTGGGTCTCCTGGGCACATATGGTTCAGTTCTACTTCCTCTTTCCTAAAAAAGTCAGGTGTGACCATGTGACTTGTTCTGGACAAAGAAACACGAGTGCTAGTTGTCTGTGATACTCCTAGGTAGAAACTTTATGAACCAGTGAGCACTTGGGTGTGTTTCCTTTTTTCTGACAAGATCAGCCCGATCCAATAGAAACATGATACCAGCCATGTATGTAAGTATACATTTTTTAGTAGTCACATTAAAAAAGTAGAAAGAAAAAGGTAAAATTAATTTTAGTGGTAATGTTATTATAACTCAAGATAGTTTATATCAAAACTCTCATTTCCACAGGTAATCAATATAGAAAATTATTCTTGAAATATTTCACATTCCTTTTTGTATATTGAGTCTTTGAGTGGGGTATGTATTTTACACTGAATCTAAATTTGGACTAGCTATAGTTCAAGTACTCAGTAGACAGATACGGCCAGTGATTACCATGTTGGACGGCATAGGCTTCAGCCATCATGGAATCACAGAGTCCCAGTCTCTGTTCAGGTGGCTTTCTAGGGAGGGTGACAGAGCAAAGGCCACACTGATGCGAATGGATATGTGGGTAAGAGTGAGAAGGAAGACATTGTTGTTTTCATTACTGAGACTGGAGGGTTGTCTGTTAGAGCATAACTTAGTCTATCCCCCTGATGTAAAGATCAGTGAAAGGCGTATAGCACTGATGTAACAATATACTGGGATGTAACAATATACTGGGGATACCCGTGGTACTAGCTCAGGGCCCAGGCAACAGGTAGCAAGGAGGATAATGGAACACGG
This sequence comes from Mustela erminea, assembly GCF_009829155.1. Classification (NCBI taxonomy): domain Eukaryota; kingdom Metazoa; phylum Chordata; class Mammalia; order Carnivora; family Mustelidae; genus Mustela; species Mustela erminea. The sequence goes on from NC_045629.1 coordinate 17,936,480, forward strand.
AATCGAAGTGCGTTCTTTGTCTCTGAGTAGGAGGCCTTTATGTTTATCCAGTAAGATTTTGGAATCTAAATGAATATATGCCTACCATACGTTCCCAAATTGTAGTGGAAAGATGATAATAAGGCATAAAGAAAAAATATTAGAGCAGCAGAGGAATGGTAGAGATAATTGAGAACAAAGGGAATGAGAAGTTACGGGTAATCAATTATTTTCTCTTTGGAATTACTTAAGGAATAAAATTTGGAATTACAGTTAGATACAATGGTTCCTTGACTTTTCCCCAAACATAACCTTTTACATATACTGCTGTCACCAAACCATGAAACTATGTGTTGAAGTAAAACAAATCAAACCTGGTGTAGGTCATTCATCATTAGGATATGCCATATCTATCCTCCACACATCAACCAGAAGTTGCTACTGAACCGTTCAGTGGCCTCCCATTCCCTCTAAGATAAAACTTAAGCTCCCTTAACGTAGCATCCCAAGCTCTTTGTGATATAACTGCTGTATTCTTTTCTTTTTCTTTTTCTTTTTTTGTTACTATTATTATTTGAAGATTTTATTTCTTTATGTGAGACTGAAAAAGAGTGAGCGAGAGAGACATAGAGAGGGAGAGCATGAATGGTGGGGAAAGGCAGAGGGGAGAGAGAAGCAGACTCCCACTGAACAGGGAGCCTGCCTCAGGGCTCGACCCTAGGACCTGGGATCATGACATGAGCCGAAGGCAGCCACTTAACTGACATGCCACGCAGGCAACCCTTTTTTTTTTTTTTAATTTAAATTCAATGAGCCAACATATTGTACATCAATAGTTTCAGATGTAGTGTTCAATAATTTATCAGTTATGTATAACACCCAGTGCTCATCACATCATGTGCCCTCCTTAATGTCCATCACCCAATTACCCCACACATACAACTCCTGTTTTCTTTTGCCGTCTCATTTCTTGTTACTTTCTTATGATTTTTGTTTCAGGAACACCAAAGTATTTTGAGTATCTTCCTCATAACTTGATGCTTCTTTCAAGCAAAGATGCTTCTTTCTATTCATACTTTCCTATAATACCCTCCTTTCTCCTTCTTGCCTGGTTAACTCCTGCTATTTAAAACTTACTTCAAGTGCCATCTCAGAGAAACCTTGCATATCTAACATTAAGCTTATCACTGTTTTTAAACTTATCACTTTATATTAAAATGATTTATGTATAATTTGTTCTTGGGGGCTTGGGAGATTCTTAATATATGTTTTGTGAATAAACATTTCCAAAATAAATGTTTCTGGAAGACAGAGTCAGTGATCACAGAGAAGAATGGATGAGGGAGTCCTTTCCATAGTTCTGGGTTAGCAGAGGCTTAACTAATGGTTCTATTTTTTTTTTTTTAAGATTTTATTTATTTATTTGACACAGAGAGAGAGAGAGCGAGCACAAATAGGCAGAGCAGCAGGCAGAGGGAGAGGGAGAAGCAGGATTTCTGCTGAGCTGGGAGCCCGACATGGGACTCAATCTCAGGACCCTGGGAACATGACCTGAGTCTAAGGCAGATACTTAACCCATTGAGCCACCCAGGTGTCCCTTAATTAATGTTTCTTGAATAAGTGGCCGTTGAGTAGTTTGTTGCTAAAAATAGCAGAATCTAACTCTAGTTTACAGTCCTCACCTGCATGGCAGTGGTATTTCTATGCCAATAATGGATCACAATTTCCAGAATTTATTTTTTTACCTAATGGGTCACCCAAATTCTGATGGTATCAGCGAGTCAGTTTTTCCTTGCCAGCTTATCAGAGAGGAATCCAAAATGCTTCACCTTTTGTTGTAACTTGCCGACTTCCTAGCCTTGCAGGTAAAGCTGTCAGACAGAAATTAGAACCCCAGGCAGTAGGTCCTGTGGTGGAGGGAGCTAGTTATGTGGCAGTTGTGATAATGTCTTGTCTGATTGTGCAACCACGGCTGACACATTAATGGCCCCTTACACAACCATGACATTTAGAGTAAATTTATGGACTATGATATGAAATAACAGATACTTGTTAAGCAACTTTTTGTCAAATACTGAGATTATTAGAAATTTGTAACACTATGCGCTCCAGAAACCAATTCAAAATCTTCTCATAACTTACATTGTCTCTTCCTTGTGACTATCTTGGAAACCTATATGCTTTCACATGATCTCCCGGCCATGGTGGATTGGTTTGTGAGTAGAAGCATGAACCCAGAGGGACCAATCATCAAACTCCTCAACTTCAACTCATATTTGATTGCTCTAGAGATTTTCACCTGACCTAAAATTGACAAATTATATCCAAGGTTGTTGGGCTTGGTAAAAGACCGATTGGAAGTTGTAAGATGCAAGCCTTGGAAGATAATCATCTCTCAAAGAAAAAAGAAATGAAAGATGTAGTTCCTGGTAAATCTGAGAAGTACTTCCAGCTATTCCTTTGATCCAGATGCTCTCCCCACAGTTTTGTCACACTTTCTTGGATAAAGTGAGGCAAGAAATTCCCATTTTTCCTTATAGTTATTTGAATTGGATTTCTGTCATTTTCAATAGGAAAATTCTACACTCATATGTGTTAGGCAGTATGCTATGTACTAGAGACACAAAAACATGTCCTCAAGACCCTACATTCTAGTGAAACACTAGTGTTTTAGGTCAATGGGTTATTTTTATATACCTTTCAGCAACTCATACATTATCTCATTTTTAATTTCAGGTTTATCATTTTAGTAAACCTTTGTCACTCACAGTAGATAAATGTGGAGATCTTTAGGAATTCCAAAGTCAAAAATATAGTAGAGAAGTAGAAACTTCATTATGTGTTTTAAATTAACAGATGAAATACTGAATTTGATGGCATATTCATTCCTGTCAGCACTAGAGACTCTATTAAATGAAACATCCTTCTATTTTATTTATCCAAAACTCTTAAGAGCCACATCTTTTATTTGTCTTTGGTTTTTCTTTCAACACCAGTATAACTTAAAATAGAAAATTCCCCGTAAGGACCAAAGTTGTTTGTTTGTTTGTTTGTTTGTTTTAATTTAAATTTTAGCTAACATACTGTGCAATATTGGTTTCTGGAGTAGAATTCAGTGATTCATCGCTTACATACAACCCATCCTCCACTCCACCAACCTTCAGTTTGCTTTCTGTTGTTAAGGGTGTCTTATGGCTTGTTTCTCCTCTCTTCTTTTTTCTTTTCTCCCTTCCCATATGTTCATCTGTTTTCTTTCTTAAATTCCACATATGAATGATATCATATGATATTTGTCTTTCTCTGACTGACTAATTTCACTTAGCGTAATAGACTCTAGCTCCAGCCACAGTGTTGCAAATGACAAGCTGTCACTCTTTTTGATGGTTGAGTATATTCCATTATGGGTGTGTGTGTGTGTATGTGTGTGTGTATGTGTGTATGTATACATACATATATATACATACATTCACATATGTATACACACATACACACACACACACCATCTTCTTTATCCATTCATCAGTTGATAGACATTTGGGCTCTCTCCACAGTTTGGCTATTTTGATAATGCTGCTATAAATAGTGAGGTGCATGTATCTCATTGAAGTCAGTATTTTTGTATCCTTTGGGTAAATACCTAGTAGTGCCATTGCTGAATCATAGGGTAGTTCTTCTTTTCACTTTTTTTTCCTTTTAACTTTTTGAAGCTCCATACTGTTTTCCAGAGTGGCTGCACCAGGTTGCATTCCCACCAATAATGCAAGAGGGTCTCTTTTTTCTGAATCTTCTATTGTTTCTTGTGTTGTTAATTTTAGCTATTCTGACAGGTGTAATATGGTATCTCATCTTGGTTTTGAGGTGTCTTTCTCTGATGGTAAGTGATGTTTGAGCATCTTTTCATGTGTCTGTTAGCCATCTGGATGTCTTCTTTGGAAAAGTGTCTATTCATGTCTTCTGTCCATTTCTTAACTGGATTATTTGTTTTTTCGGTTGTTGAGTTTGGTAAATTCTTTATAGATTTTGAATACTAAGCCTTTATCAGATGTCATTTGCAAATGTCTTCTCCCATTCCATAGGCTGTCTTCTAGTTTTGTTAGTTGTTTCCTTCACTGTGCAGAAGATTTTTATCTTGATGAAGTCCCAATAGTAAGGAGTTGCTACAGCTGAGGTCAGAGAGGTTTCTGCCTATGTTCTCCTCTAGGATTTTGATGGTTTCCCACATCACATTTAGGTCTTTCAACTATTTTGAATTTATTTTTGTATGGTGCAAAAAAGTGGTCCAGTTTCATTCTTCTGCATGTTGCTGTCCAGTTTTCCCAACAGCAATTATTAAAGAGACTGTGTGTTTTCCATTGGATATTCTTCCCTGCTTTGCTGAAGAGTAGTTGACCATATAGTTGTGGTTCCATTTCTGGGTTCTCTATTCTGTTCCATTGATTTATGTGTCTTCTTTTGTGGCAATATCATACTGTCTTGATGACTACAGATTTGTAATATAGCTTGAAATCCAGAATCATGATGTTTTCAGTTTTTTTCTTTTTTTCTTTTTTCATGATGTTTTCAGTTTTTTTCTTCAGTTTTTTCAGTTTTTTTGCTTTGGCAATTTGGGGTCTTCTGTGGTTCCACACAAGTTTTAAGATTCAGCAATTGCTGGGTCATATCAATAGCTCTTGTAGGATGTTGATGTTATAGTTACAAGGATCCTGCAAGGTACAGGCCTACTTTTATGGGTCATCATACTCAGAGAAGCCCAAAGCCTGGCATCCCCATTAGGTATTTATCACTTGATAAATTAAAGATTGTTTGTTCTAGCTCTGTGAAAAATGCTGGTGGTATTTTGATAGGAGTGGCATTAAATGTGTAGATTTCTTTAGGTAATATAGACATTTTAATTATGTTTGTTCTCAAATCCATGAGCATGGAATGCTTTTCCATTTCTTTGTGTCCTTTTCAATTTCTTTCGTAAGTGTTCTATAGTTTTCAGAATACAGATCTTTTACCTCTTTAATTAGGTTCATTCCTGGGTATGTTATTGTTTTGGTCCAATCACAAATGGGTTGATTCCTTGATTTCTTTTTTCTACTGCTTCTTTATGCAGATTTCTATACACTGAAATATATACACATAAGCCTGTACAGATACTTCTGTGCACTGTGACTTTGCTGAATTCCTGTATCAGTTCTAGTAAGTTTTTGTGTGGAGTCCTTCAGGTTTTCTACATAGAGGATCATGCCATCTGCAAATAGTTAAAGTTTGACTTCTTCCTGCCAACTTAGATGGATTTTATTTATTTTGGGGGTCTCATTGCTGAGGCTATAACTTCCAGTATTTGTTGAACAGTAATAGTGAGAGCGGATATCTTTATCTTGGTCCCCTAAGGAATAAAGTTTTAAAATACTACAAAAAATTACTGCTTAAGCGACATAAGAGAGAAACAAAGCTCTAATGAGTTGTATGTAGATGTTTATAAGTAGGCCAGGATCAGCAGCCTCACAATAATCATGATTTAAATGGATATTTTGACCAAATGACAAATTATTTCATATCACAAACCTTTAGGATGATTCTAATATAAAGGTAGCCATGAATATTAAATTACAGAATACTTATGTCCTATTGTATTTGCAGATGAGGAGACTGAGAATCAGAGAAGGAAAATGAAACCAAGATAATAAGCATCAGTGAAGGAGACTAGACTTGGGCATCAATCATATTGGATGGCCTTCCTATTTCAAATCTCCTGGTCTGTTAAAGTATGGAGAACAATAGATTCAACTTTGTGCTGTATTAAAGATGGTCACAAAATCTTCGATACTTCCCCCATTAAGAGGTGGACTCTATGTCTCCTCCAATTAAAATTAAGTTGGCTCCCTGACTGTTGTGACGCATAAACTATAGTGGAAATGATACTCTGCTAGTTTAGGGACCCAGAGCTTAGGAGACTGACAGCTTCTATGTCTTCTCACTTGGAACACTCATTTATGGAAGCCAGCCTCCATGAAGAAGTACGACCACCCTAAGATCATTATGATGTGAGAAACCAGAGCCTTATGAAAAGGCCTTGGAGGATGAATACCATGTGGAGTAAGAGAGACAAAGGAGCACTGAGATTAAGCTGGACATATGAGTGAAACCTATAAGTCATCTCTGAAGTGGATACCCAGCTCCAGTGACCCCCACTGATCAACAAATGGATCAGACACAAGTTGCCCGGCTGAGGTCACCCTGTATGTGCCTGAATTCTCCATCTTCAAAATTTGAGCAAATGAAATAATTGTTTGGGATACTAGATTTTGCGGTGGTTTGTTAAGAAACAATAGATAATAGGAAATATATAGGTACCTAGTAAAAGTGTGTTGCCATTACAAAAAACCTATACTATGCGGCATGGATTTTGAGACTGAATGGTGGGCAGAGACTACAAAGATGTTAACTGAGACTGGAAGGACAGAAGGTTATCATTGAGGCTTGGCAGAACAGCAACCCACTATGTAGAGTTACATAAGGTATAGTTATATAATGTATAGTTATAATTATAGTTACAGAAGTGCAAAACTATCACCTGAAGTATTTTGGAAACAAGATGGACGTAATGAACCAGTGGATCTCGATAAGTAGGTTGTTAAAAGTGACAACTGTTTTCTGTATCTGCATATGATAAAATATGCATGAAGAGAAATAAGATAATGAAATTATTATTATTATTATTATTATTTTGCAGAATTCATAAGAAATATATAGGAGCCAAGACTTGTTGGCTTCAAAAAAAGAACTATTTCCCATCTGTTTTCCAGGTGAGAAAACATTTTTAAGGTACACAGTAGCCTCAGGAAAAGATCAAAACCAGGGTAGTAAAACAAAGACTCAGGGCAAAGATGAAGTCAAACTGCAAGTACAAATCTCTGTGATAAGATCTCAGAAAAGTTTAAGTTGATATTCATAGACTCTATCAGCTAGATTTTGAGGGTACCTTTACAGACCCTCTGTTAAATGATAGAGTTTCTAATAATTTTAAGGATATTTTTCCATCCTTAAGCAATTTTTCAGAAGACCAAAGGTAGAGAAGAGCCTATCTCAAAAATATTTGTAGGCATGATTTTTATCTAACAGATGGGTTATAGTTTTATACACAGAAATCCCATGATTTTTTAAAAACTTTATAAGATTTTATTTATTTATTTGAGAGAGAGACACACACAGAGAGAGCAAGCATGAGAGGGAGAGGTCAGAGGAAGAAGCAGACTCTGCACTGAACAGGGAGCCCGATGTGGGACTCGATCCCAGGACTCCAGGTTCATGACCCAGGCCGAAGGCAGTTGCTCAACTAACTGAGCCACCCAGGTGCCACCCCCCCTTGATTTTTTTTTTTTTTTAAAGATTTTATTTATCCATTTAACAGAGAGGGAGAGTACAGCAGGAAGAGCTGCAGGCAGAGTGAGAGGGAGAAGCAGGCTCCCTGATGATCCAGGAGCTGGATGTGGGACTTAATCCCAGGACCCTGGGATCACGACCTGAGCCGAAGGCAGCCGCTTAATGAACTGAGCCACCCAGGCATCTCCCCCCACCCCCATGATATTTTTAAAGGAATTATAGCACCTTGAGATGAAAGTGTCAGAGAAAATATAAAATTAGAAAGATGGCTCTGGATCCTTAAACTAACAGAAGAAGGAGTCAGGCTGAGAAAATTACTCAGTAGAAAACACAGACTATTTCTTTTGGAAAATGAGAAATGACTTAGAGGACAGAACCAAGAACCACAGAGCTGTGTACCAGGGTGCAGGGCTTAATGAAGGAACTGTCAATACCTCTCTGGATGTCAGCATTGTTATGAAACAGTGATCGCTCTGTGCCTCCTGTTTTCTCCCATTTTGAAAGCACATGTCTACACTGGCCTGCCCCAGCCTTGTACATTGGTATATGAGTGTGTGTGTGTATGTGTGTGTATGTGTGTGTGTGCAAGTAACTTAAGTCTTTAGTCACAGGACTTTAGGTTAAGAGGACATATACCTGAGGAACCAAATCCAAGGAGGTTTATCTGCACCTGGCTTTGAGATCTTAATGACATAATGGGGTGCAACTTTTGGGGACTGTGGAAGGGGGTTAGCAAATTTTGCACGTGGGAAGAATATAAATAGTTTGTGACCCTAGGCAGCATAAAGATGTCCACCAATTCCTTGACACTCTTCCTATGGATAAATGGGGAATCTGCCTTCCTCCCCTTGAACCTAGTTAAAATCTGTGGCTGTTTTAATCAAGTGAAAGTGGCCAAAGTGAAACTACACTGGTTTCTGGATCCAGGTTTAAGGAAATGGGCAACTTTCTCTTCTTGTTTCTTGGAACTCTTAGGGTTGGAAGTCAGTCAGGTCTAAAGAAACATATATAACCTAATACCAGCATGCAGTGAGAAACCCAGACAAGTGAAGAGACCCTGGAAAATGAGACATCATGGGTCAGGAGAGAAAGCCGAACAACAAATGTGCCACATCCCAGTGGAATAATCATTTTAGCAGTAGATCCTCCAGTCCTTACCACCCCAGCAGGGGCCTCATAGATCAGAAATAAACCCTTTCTGAATTCATGATGTGTAAAAATCATGAGCAAAATAAATTGGTCATTTTAAGCGACTAAGTTGGAAGCAATTTATTACATAGCCACGGGTAACCAGAAAAACTTCTACTTTTTTTTTTCTTTAAACCACTTTTACTTTGAATTTACTATTTAATCAACAGCATTTGCCCTTCCCATTCATAAAAATTGTTACTTACACAAAATTTGAATCTATAGGACCTTATGATTTCAGATGTGGCAGAAATGATATCTAAGTTCTGACCCTGGGCTTCTGCTCTTTCTCTTCTAAATGCTGGAGCTTGGAGAAATGAGTCATCCCAGATGACCTTGCAGCTGAGTCCCTGGCTGACCATAAACTTATGAGCAAGCTCAGCTGAGATCAGCTCAGCCCAGCCCAGACCAGAAGAACCCTCCCAGTTAGACCCAGCTTCAAGTGCCAACTCAAAGGATCATGGACTAAAAAAAGGTTGTTGTTTTAAGCTGTAAGTTTTGAAGTGGGTTAGTTAAATAGCAATAGCTAACTGGTACAACACCCTTCTACTTGGTTTACTGTTAACCAAGAACAAAGAGAAATATTGGTTGTTCTGTCCAGTTTTAGGTAATCTTTTTTTACTCTTGCTCCTTTACAAACTTGAGGATAAAACTGATACACTAACTTTTAATGTTTCTCTGTGGCACAATAGAATGAGAACACAACAACTATGTGACATTTCTGCCCCCAAATCAAAACCTGAATCCAAGTATAAAAAACATCAGACAAACCCAAATCGAGGAACATTCTTCAAAATTGTCAAGGTCATGAAAGACAAGGAAACACTGAGACACTATTCCATTGAAGAAGACTAAGGAGACAGGACAACAACATACAACACTGTTCTGGAATGGATCCTTTTACTATAAAGAACATTTTTTGGGACAATGAACAAAATATGGGTAGTCTATGAATTAGATGGTAGTAGGACATTGGTGTTAATTCACCAATTTTGATGGTTGTATTGTGGTTATGTAGGAAATGTCATGGTTTATAAGAATGATGTATTAAAGTATTTGGAGGTTTGGGAGCATCATTTAGGAAACTTATTCCTAGTGGTTCAGTTAAAAAAAGGCTTGAAAAAATATTAAAGAAAAGAATATTAATGGTAAGGCAGCTCTGGTCCCACAAGTATAAAGAATAGGTACCTCCCACTTAGTCAATAATTTGTTCTTGGTAATCAGACTTATTGCCCTGAAAATGTTGAATAAGAGCCTATTTTCCATTATTTTAAATGAGAAAAATCTTATGGTTGGCATATCAACTTAAAACATCCAACAGGAGTGCTTGACTGGCTCAGTCAGTAAAGCACGCAACTCTTGATCTTGGCATTATAAGTTCAAGCCCCCATTAGGTGTAAAGATTACGTAAAAATAAAATCTTGGGACACCTGGGTGGCTCCGTGTGCTAAGCCTCTGCCTTTGGCTCGGGTCATGATATCTCAGGGAAGGGGATTGAGCCCTACTTCGGGCTCTGTGCTCAGCAGGGGGCCTGTTCCCCCCACCCCCATCCCCACCCCACCTGCCTCTCTGTCTACTTGTGATCTCTCTCTCTGTCAAGTAAATAAATAAAATTTTAAGAAAAAATTTAAAATCTTAAAACAACAAACAAACAAACAAAATCCCCCCAAAAACCACCCAACTGATTTCCTTAGCAGGGAACAAAGTACAATAAAATGCCTACAATGCTTATCTCTATATATGAAATACAATGTTAATATGTAATATGGTTAAAACATCACTTTCTGATCACCGATTAATATAGTTATTAACAAACTTTTGCTTTGTATGTAACACCCCAGATATAGTCCCCTTTACTGTTGCTTAGTATGCTTTTAAATGGTCTACACATTATGATACTAACATAATTATGATATTCTACTAATTTGATTTGACTCAAGAATAATTACTGATTTTATTATTCTTTATACTAACTCAAGACATTCTATCTGTGCTTTTATTAAAAATGTGAGTTTGGGAGAAATATACAATTTTTCTATAAGCAGTGGTGAAAATATTGTACTGAAAAATAAGTATGTTCAATGAAATTTATGTAGTAAAATCCAAGAAGCATTCTAATGAAAAAATTGTTACCTATGGAGCCATAAGCATTATGCCTGCATCTTATAAAGCTACAATCAGTTCAGCTGTAAGTCTTAAATAGATACCTCTGTAAAACACAATTGATTGAATCTCAGAATTACATCTGTACTATAAAATGTTATAAATATTCAAATGAGTGAGATCACTGGCTAGCAATTGAGAAAACAGTTTAGACCTATATATACATCAATATGAACACCAATTCAAGATAAATTAAAGAGTTAAACACTTTACATGGAAAACCTAGAAGAAATGGAATCAAATTTGTATATTTTGCATGTGAAGAGCTTCCTAAGTTTAAAAGAAACAGAAGTCAATAAGGGAAAATTACACAGATAGTGTTACACTGAAACTTGAAAGTTCTGTGTACATGAGTTTAAAAGCAAAACAAATATTTACAGCAAATAGGAGACCAAAGTATTAAATAGTAAGAGCTCCCACAAATCCATTAGAAAAACACAAAGACACTGATAGATATGCGGGAAAGAGCGCAAAGAGTCAAGTTTGTCTGAGAAGAAATACAAATAGGGAACAAGATTATGGGAGAAAATTACTTTGCAAGTCGTCAAATTGTGGAAAAAATTAACTTTGCTAGTAGTCCAAGAAATGAAAATCCTAACTGGGAACTATCAAAAGCATCTATTAAATTAGAGAAGTCATTAAAAATACCATAAACTCCCATGGCAATGAAGGGTGTGGGCACTCTGCACATAGCCAGTGTCTGTATAAACTAAAAGAACCCTTTTGGAAAGTAATTTGGCATGCTGACCCGGGAGCTATGAATTTACTTTTTGGTCCATTACATTTTTGGAATTCACTATTCTTTTTGCACAGAGATGATCATTACAGTGTTGTTTTAATAGCAGAAGAAAGCGTCTATATTGGACTGGGGAGAAAACTAGCTAATGGTGAGGTAAGCTGTGGCATCACCACTTTATACCACAGTATGTAGTCATTAAAGTAACTAAAAATGAACAAAAGTGATGAGACAATGTTTGTTCGTTCTTTCTTTCTTCCTTTTCTTTCTTCTTTTTGTTTTAAGATTTTATTTATTAATTTGAGAGAAAGTGAGAGAGAGCATGAGAGAGGAGAAGGTCAGAGGGAGAAGCAGACTCCCCACGTTGCTGTGAGCCTGATGAGGGCCTCAGTCCTGGGACTCTGGGATCATGACCTAAGCCAAGGCAGCTGGTTAACCAACGGAGCCACCCAGATGCCCCTTCTTTCTTTGCCTCTTCCTTCCTTCCTTCCTTCCTTCCTTCCTTCCTTTCTTTCTTTCTTTCTTTCTTTCTTTCTTTCTTTCTTTCTTTCTTTCTTTCTTTCTTTCTTTCTTTCTCTTTCCTTTTTTAGAGAGTGAGAGAGCAAGGGCAGGGCAGGGAGGGAAAGAGGGAGAGGGAAAAAGTCTTAAGCAGACTCCATGCCAGCCCAAACCCCATGTGGGGCTCAATCTCATGACCCCAAGATTATGACCTGAGCCAAAATCAGGAGTCAGACACTTAACTGACTGAACCACCCAGGCACCAGTTGACACAATGTGTTTTTTTGCTTGTTTGTTTTTTGTTTTTTGAAAGCAGAACACCAAATTGTGTAGTGTGTGTAATTCATTAACTTTGTCACATAGAAACCAATGCATACAAATTAAATGGTGAGATTTTGCACCAGGATATTAACAGGGGAGGGAAGCAGCGATGAGGTAATAAAAGTTTCTTTAAAAAACTCTTTTCTCTGTTTTTCTACATTAAAAAAGAACATACATTGCCTTTGTAATTAAAGCAAAAGAAGGAGGGAGGAGAGGGGACCTGGCTGGCTCAGTTGGTAGAGCATGTGACTCTTGATCTTGGGGTTATAAGTTTGAGTCCCATGTTAGATGTAGAGATTACTCTAAAAAAGTAAGAATTTAAAAAAAATTTTTTTAAAGGAAAGAAAGAAGGACGAGAAGAGAGAAGAGGGGAAAGACTATGTTCTATGTTCCATGTTTGTAGTCAAATGAGAAATTTTTCCTATACAATTATTCAATAAGCATCTCTGTTAAGTCCCTGAAATAATCATATAGATGCCGGTGACTACACTCAGGAAAGCATAACCGGATCACAGACCACTGTAAAAAGCCAGAATCCCACAAGGAGCTGATGGCAGCCCTTATTAGGCTGAGGTCATGTACTAACCTGTTCAAGGAGACTTTCCATATAGTCATAGCTGCTATAATACTTTACAAGGCTTCATAAACACATCAAATGCTCACTGGCCAGGAAATAAACCTGGTAGTTAGGTATTTTTGTTTATGCTCAACATAAAGTGTGTCTGTGTTTTTCAACTTCTCATAAGGGTAAGGTCACAGTGTTTTTCCGTTATAAAATTGCTCTTGGAAGAAAATAAAAATCAGCAGTCTCACCCTACAGTGTGTTTTTAAAGTAGGAGCAACTGATAGAAGGATCCTTTTTTTGTTTGTTTGTTTTTCAAAGATCATTTAAAAAGTTGAAGTTGGATTTATGCTGACAGAATTTTAAATCAAGGAAGTACATTGGCGATATCATTTTACTTGTAGCTTTGCTGTTCTTAGAGTGGAGGATGTTTAAAATGAATGTAATACAGTAGGGGGTAATCTTCCATTTAGCTTTACAATTCTATCAGCAAAACGCCAGGGGAGAAGGAATATCATGTTCTCTTTGAATTGCGTTTTTGCAACCTGAGCTTCAAGTTCAGGTTTCTTGACGCACCCCTGGGCATTGAATCTGAATTAATTATTGTGTCCAATTTCCTCTACCTAGCCCCTGAGACAAGTGCAAACAAGCCAGCCGTGGTTACCCTCATGGCCACCAGAGATCGTATCAGAGGAAAGTGCAGAGCAGTACAGTATTCTACTGGTAAGAATTTATTCATTGAGAAAGATCGAAGGGAGAATCAGGTTGACACAAATTGAAAGCTATTGGATACACTGAATGTCTTGTAGTTTAATTCGCACCTTCCAGGTATGGATTAAAACATATTACAAAGAACTTTGCTATAATCATTGAAGGAGGTAGTTTCTTTCTTTTTGTACTTCAGCAGAAATGAGCTGGCCACTGTCTACAATGTGGAAGGCAGGCCTCATGCGGGGTTGTGTGTGTGTATGCTGGTCAGATTGCTACCCATTCTTACCCGGGAAATGGTTCTTCAAGACCGATCTAAGATTTGTCCGCCCTGAAGAATGACTCATGAAAACAAAAAGGAGATCTAGGCTTTTTTGAAGTTCCTGCTTTTCTGAAGAGTTGAAAGAAAATGTTACCAACCCTCAAAATGTGATTTCCTATCATATAAAGTTCCCAATAAATAATGAGCAGATTGACAGAGGAATTTCATCATTTTGTCGAAGCACACACTTGCTCTCAGATTGTCTCTTTGTCTTGGTTTTTATTTTCTATAAAACCTAACAATGGAGCACTGAAAAGTCTCATCCTACGGGAAGTAAAATAGAATAGCTTTTCTTATTCTGCTTTTTAGAGACATAAAAGAATTTCCTCCAATGTAATTTAGCTTTTGGGGAAAAATTTTGAGAATGACTTTGCAAATCACCTGTAAACTAAAGAGGATGACATATGGAGTTTAGTTTTGTACAAAGGAGTATTTTTAAAATAAAAAATAATAAATAGTAAGTATTACTATTAATAATAAATAGTAATAATAAAAGACAACTCGTAATAAAAGTCAACTTTGGTAGTAGAGAAGTTAGTCCTTAAAAATAAGTCTCCAGGGGGTGACTAGGTGGCTCAGTCTGTTGAGCATCTGCCTTCAGCTCAGGTCCTGATTTCAGGGTCTGAAATAAATAAGTAATAAAATCTTAAAAACAAAACAAAACAAAACAAAACCCAAACAACCAAGTCTCTTACATTTTTGTAAAGTTACAAAACATTGTGTCTGTCAGTTGTGAGTTAATACTTATCCTATTTTCTTTCAAAAAATCGGAACAGATTCAGGATTAACTCTACACTAACATAAGCCTTGCTTGCATTCCCATGTGGCCTTTGTGAATCAAAAAGAAATTTTAGGCTTTTGGCTAATATTCTGCGGAGTTGTGACTAATCTCAGATATAGCTATTGTGTTCCCCCAAAAACACCTGGTTGTAGCTCTAACTTCCAGTACTGCACAATGTGGCTTTATTTGAAAATAATCCTTACTATGTAATTGGTTATGAATAGGGTAGAATAGGGTGGGCCCCTCATTCAATACAATTGGTGTCCTTCTAAAAAAGAATGTCATGTGAAGAGATAGAGACACACAAAGAAAGAGGGCTGCATCAAGACAGAGGCAGAGACGGAACAGTGTAGCCGCACAACTCGGAATGCTTGGGGCTATTGGAAGCTAGGAAGAGGCAAGGAAAGATCCTCTCTTAGAAACTGTTGGGGGCAGAGCCTGGTCCTGCCGATATCTTAATTTCAACTTCTAGCCTCCGGAACCGTAAGATAATAAATTTCTATTGTTTTGGGGGCGCCTGGGTGGCTCAGTGGGTTCAAGGCTCTGCCTTCGGCTCAGGTCATAATCTCAGGGTTCTGGGATCGAGCCCCACATCGGGCTATCTGCTCAGCAGGGAGCCTGCTTCTTCTTCTCTGCCTACTTGTGATCTCTGTCTGTCAAGTAAATAAACAAAAATCTTAAAAAAAAAAAAAAAAGAATTTCTATTGTTTTAAGCCCCTGAATATATGCTACTTTGTTATGAATGCCCCAGAAGATCAATGAATCTGTAGAGTTAGGCCGGTGTTTGAGTGAGTATCATTTATTATCAAGTATGAGATACCTCTTGTGAACAAAGAGAATGGAGATAAAGAAAAAAAAACTATTTTTTTTTCAAAACTATATTGAAGTTTAGGGTTGTTGACTATAAAATTTTGTGACTGGCTAGATATTAAGAATCTTCACGGAAGATCCCAGTGTCTCAGCCCTGTAATCATGTCTTGATAAGATTGTTTAAGATGGGATAGATAAATGACCAGAGTGCCTGAGGCACTCGTGCTTTGATTACCAGGGCTAGAGCCGGGGGTCTGCCTCCAGAAAATGCTCATAGGAAATCAAGATTGGGCTCTTGGAGGGAAATGATACCTGTCTTAGCTCTGGCCTAAAGATTCTCAGAAGTGGGGCCTGGGTGTGGCCTTGGGATGTTTGGCTGTTCCTAGATTATGAGGCTATGTCTGGAGCATGGCAGACATCAGGACAAAGCACAAGGATGCGGCTTGGTTCTGTTTGGGGTTAATGCTGGAGAGGCACACAGTGGGCCAAGGCTGACTGCTAAAGCCTGGGTTGTGCTGGAAAGGGCTCTGATGCTGTGCCAGCATTGTGGACAGAGCTGGGATTAATGCGCTCTCACTAGGGAACTCATACCAGAGTACGGGAATGAGGAATTGTCTTGAATTTGCTGACCCTGGGCTAAGGCGGGTCTCTTGGGCTAAAATGGAAGATTGAGAATTTTTGTTTCAAAGCTGAATGATCCAGGAAGTTTAGCAGTTAGTTTATGATTTAGATCCTAAGAGTCCTGGTCTAGGGAAGATTCACAACCCTCACCAGTCACCTGAGAACTTGCAGCAGTCAGAATCCTGAGAGAAAGGACTCTAGTTGAGTAACTGAGGTGATTTTATCTAATTTTATAATTTTTTTAAGCAGGAAGCTTTTTTCTTTTTCCTCTCTCTCTTTTTAAAAGATTTCATTTATTTATTTGATAGAGAGAGAGAGATCACAAGTAGGCAGAGAGGCAGGCAGAGAGAGAGAGGGAGAAGCCCGCTTTCCATTGAGCCGAGAGCCAGACATGGGGCTTGATCCCAAGACCCTGAGATCACGACCTGAGCCAAAAGCAGAGGCTTAACCCGCTGAGCCACTCAGGCACCCCTTGAGGTGACTTTAGTAAAAGGACTATTTGCAAAAGGTTTAGAAAGAGAAAAACAAAGGAGATGGCTTATTTTATGCTAGTCAGAGCAGGGAACCATTTCTACATGTGGGAAGCTATGTGGAAGAGGGCAGTTACCCAGGCTGGGAGATTGCTGTGTGAACATGGCTCCCAGGGGAACCTGTGCATTCAGGAGAGGTTGCAGGCAAACCCAAGCTTCAGATCTCCTGTTAGTGACTCCCATTGGAAGCAAGAGGGTAAAGAAGCCCAAGGATGCAAGCCACATATTCAGCCTTTGGGGGCACAGAGCAGGGTGAGGCCATGGATAGAGGGACTGCCAAACACAGACTTTTTTAGTCAGGACCCTTCTGACTGCAAGTGAAGAACCTCATTCTAATCTAACTGAGATTTAGTGAAAGTACCAGTGGAAAGTGCACAAATGCATTTGAATCTCGGGGGACTGACACATTGTCACTTTGGGTTCTCAGCTCCACTCTCCCCCACCCCCATTTCTGCTTTATGCTCCTTTTTTTTTTTTTTAAGATTTTATTTATTTATTTGACAGAGAGAGATCACAAGTAGGCAGAGAGGCAGGCAGAGAGAGAGAGAGGAGGAAGCAGGCTCTCTGCTGAGTAGGGAGCCCGATGCGGGACTCGATCCCAGGACCCTGAGATCATGACCGAAGCTGAAGGCAGCGGCTTAACCCACTGAGCCACCCAGGCGCCCTCTGCTTTATGCTCTTAAATCAGTTTCATTCATCAGCATCTTCTACCTTTATACCTTTAACACCAAAAAGAGCCTAAATCCCTTTGCCTGTGTCCAGTGTGAAAAATCTCAGGACTGGCCTGGCTCACATCTGCTGAGTTCTAACAAACCAGCTGTACCCAGCACTTTGGGGTGCTGGGACTGACTGAACCCCACTAGATCCCTGTGTTTGGAGAGGTGGCAGAAGAAATCCTCAAAGAAAAGTTGGCAATCCCAGGTAAAAAAGAGGGTCCTGGGCAGAAAAAGAGACTAGGCGTCCACTGTAGGAAGAACATGAAAATGACAGTGAGCCTCTTTCTCTATGGGGAAATTGAGCAGGTGGAGGGGCATTCTGGTCAGGCTTTAACCAGAAGCTGTAACCTTTGCTCGAGTTATTCCCCTTCTTGCTGTGATGGCAGACACCTCACCACCTTTCAGGAGGACAAAAAGGATGAAATTCTCAGCCTAATGTTTGACCCAAGCCTGGCTTTCTCATTGGATCTCCATCACGCTCATGCAAGTTAGGGTCCAGTGTGACAGCATATTTGCTGTTCTCCAGGAATGACCCACACAGCCATACCTGGCTGACTGCTTTTCCTGTATCTCCACCTTTTGTGATCTTGCTCATCGTTCAAAAGCCTGCTCAAATCTTGCTGTTGCGAACATCCCTGTTTCCCCGCCACAGGAAGGAAGCTTTCTGTTCTGTATTCTTCTGTTACCATCAGAGAGCTATTTTAAATATTTATCAAGGCCAGCTCTCCATTAGACTTCTTTATCTATGTCTACCTTCCTTACTGGATGGTGAGACCCTAAAAAGAAGGGATCATCCTCCCCAACCCCCACACACTTGTGTCTGGCACAATTTAACTTGATATTTAACTTGATAACAGCAAGGACTGTATATTTTGGAATTGTCGAAAGAATCACAGAAGTGGGAAGGAATGAGGATTCGAACTTAATTTTTTTTCTTTGAGTATAGCTGACACGCAATGTTACATTAGTTTCAAGTGTACAACATAGGGATTCAACTTTTCTATACGTTATGCTATGCGCCCAACAAAAGTGGCTACTATCTGTCACCATACAGCACCATTACAGTATCATCGACTGAGTTCCCTATGCTATGCCTTTCTTTCCCACAGCTTATTCATTCCCTAACTGGGAGTGGGAGATAGAGCTTGGCTTTTAAAAGCACGCACTGCCTAAAACACTGAACTCCAACTCCACCATGGTTAAACACGTGATGAGTTTCCTTTTAGAAGCTGTGGTGCCTCATGAAAGCCAGTGTTGAAATCCCTTAGGGAGTATTTTTACTTTAATTTTTACTTTACTTTTAATTTTAGAAAAGTACTGATCGTTAAGCCTAATTGGTTGACAAATGTGCAAAAGCATCAAACACCATTTGCTTAACCAAACAGAGAGCTTGATCTGATCTTTGCAGCCATTAGTCTGTTATAACTCTTGTATTCAGACATTTCACCCCCAAATGTGTTTATACTTTAATATTAAGAAAGAGAAGTAAGACTGTTCATTGAGTGGACTGAAGGTCAATGGACTTTCCTTCTTTCTTTTTTGGTGTTAACCACAGATGTCTTTAACTGTACATAGCCTTTCCAAATGACCCTTTTGGTTTCTATAGCTACTACTTTGTGAACTAAAGTTCAACAGTTTGTGGATTCGACAATTTAACTTGATAATCCCCTAAGCAGACTCTGAAAACAAAACAACTTAATATCTCTGTGAAGAGATCTGATGAAATTCAAGTAAATAAGAAGTCTTCAGTTTTTTGGCTACTAGTAAATAGCCCATCTGTGCCAGGCCATAGTAACCAATTAAATAAAATGTGGCCTCTAGCTATTAAAGTTGCCACTTAACAAAATTATCAAAGGAGGTAAAGGAGAGGACTTAAACTTTTTTGTTACTTCTAGGACACCAAAGAAACAATTCCATCTTCTTCCTCTTTTCTCCATCAAACTAAAGCCATCTGTACCCCAATGTTTATAGCAGCAATGGCCATGGTCGCCAAACTATGGAAAGAACCAAGATGCCCTTCAACGGACGAATGGATAAGGAAGATGTGGTCCATATACACTATGGAGTATTATGCCTCCATCAGAAAGGATGAATACCCAACTTTTATAGCAACATGGACAGGACTGGAAGAGATTATGCTGAGTGAAATCAGTCAAGCAGAGAGAGTCAATTATCATATGGTTTCACTTACTTGTGGAGCATAACAAATATCATGGAGGACAAGGGGAGTTAGAGAGGAGAAGGGAGTGGGGGGAAACTGGAAGGGAAGGTGAACCATGAAAGACTATGGACTCTGAAAAACAATCTGAGGGTTTTGAAGTGGTGGGGGGTGTAGGGGGTTGGGGTACCAGGTGGTGGGTACTAGAGAAGGCACGGATTGCATGGAGCCCTGGGTGTGGTGAAAAAATAATGATACTGTTATGCTGAAAATAAATAAATTAATTTAATAAAAAAACAACTAAAGGCAGAGAAAGGAAGGAAGGAAAGGAGGGAGGGAGGGAAAGAGAGAGGAAGAGCGATGGAGGGAGGAAGGGAGGAAGGAAACAAAACAATGCAAACGTTGTCAACGATCAAACCGGTAAAAATTTAACAATGTCTCAAGAATAGGTGCTGTATTTCTAATTTTAGTATATGTGCTGCCGAAGCGAGCACAGGTGCTGTATTTCTTAGATGAACATCTTTCATTTAGCTGAACAAACCAGAAGCTGTAACACTACTCCTCTTTTGGCTCTAAACCCCTATCATGACATTTTATTGAATCTATATTTCTATGTTAATTACTACAATTTTTCTAGAATAAAACAGAATGGTAGTACAATGGTTGTGATGACATTCAAAGTGTTCAGCTGTGACATACAAATGATCCATGTTGAAAGGGAGGGTGAGAAAGAGGATACTTACTGTTTCCAGCTTCTATAGTAGAAGATGACAAGAGAAAAAAGGAAATTGGGAATAACAACTAGATTAGCCAACCAGGTGAAAAGACAGGGCTTGCAGGTGGAATGCATAAGGTTTGTTGGACGAGGGGCAAGTAGATAACATCTCCTTAGAGTTGAGTGTACCTGAGAATTAAGAGATGAGATCAGTGAAGATAACTGGGCACTCGGACCCTACCTGCTGAATGAAGAGTTTGGAATTCATTCTTTTAGCAACAGGGATCCATTGGAAATCTGAGTAAAAGAGTGATATGCTTAACAGTGTTTGAGCGCCAATAATCCGGCCAGAGCATTGAATATACTGAAGGAGGAGACTAGAAGACCACTGCAGTGGGCCCTCCATGAGATGGACATGAATGGTACGGAAGAAATTATGACTATGGAAGAGATCATAAAATATGAATGGTCAGGACTTGTTGACTAATAGAGGACCAAGAAGAGGGGCATCAAAGATGACTTTGCAGTTTTAAGCTTGGATCACTGGGAAGACTTGCAATAGAAGTAGGACATAAGAAGGGAGCTGGTCTTAAGAAGAAGATTAGTTCAATTGAGATGTTGAGTTTAAAGCAGAGACAGCAGACTGTGCAATGGAAATGTATAAAAGGCACAGCCCACAAGATATTGGAAATTAAGAATAATGCCATCTCTGGTGCTGCTCCCCAGGATATATTTGGCACAGGGAGTGCAGTGGGGTTTCCTAGAGGAGAGTTTACAGAGTGTTTCAGAGAAAGGCCAAAAATTCCCTATATTGTTTGTACTTGGTACAAGGGAAGCCTGAAAACTTTTTGAGATTAGTATTAATGCCCCTCAAAACAAGAAGTGGACATTTCATGGCAGTGGAATATTTCATCGATGAAATATTCAGAAGTGTAGCCTAAAATCTGGGAGAGGAGAATCCAGACTGTATAAGGGCTGAGACAATTGCCACAACACAGGGACTAATTGTTGTCAACAAGTTCTGAGTGAGAAAGAACCTGAGTATTCAGAATTGCCTGGATTTTTACATCTAAGCTACTTGTTTAGTAAACTTTAGGTGCAGTTCTCTTTCTAAAAGGTGCTGTCATTCCAACAAGACCCTTTGTCAGACCCCTAAGTTAAGGAACCTCTGCATTAAATTGTTACAGGTAGATAACTAATCTCGGTAGATGAGATATAGCCAAGATGTTCTGCCAGACTTGACACGCCCAGGACAGACACCCCAGAATGCTGTGTCTGCCAGGTCCCTATTTTGGTCTGCGTGTGCCTCTTGCTGCAGAACTGATGCTCTCAGAAGCTTGAGCTGGGCTAAAGGTCATCTCCCTGCACACAGTCATTTGGCTTGAGGTTGAGTGGATTCAGTTACATTGCAGAGGAGGGGCACCAGGTGGCTCAGTCAGCTAAGCATCTGCCTTAAGCTCAGCTCATGATCACAGGGTCCTGGGATTGAGCCCCACATTGTGCTCCCTGCTCAGCGGGGAGCCTGCTTCTCCCTCTCCCTCAGCCCTTGCCCCTGTTCATGCTCCCCCCTCCCAATAAATAAATAAAATCTTAAAAAAAAAAAGAGGTAGAGGAAATATGTGTATTCATCAAATTTTCTATAAGAAGTGGGATTACCTTTTTACTTAGAAAAAAGTTATTAATAAGAAAAACTTCTGAGACCCCCAAATTAGAATAGTCTTAAAACTTTTTTTTTTTTTTTTGAGAAGATAGAACAAGGTGAGTGGAATCATCCTTACAACTGTGTTGTTTTGTAAGTCAGTGTGAGTATTTCAACTTCCTTCCAGAGTTTTCATCTTCTCTAGTTTATCTGTACACTGGGTTGCCAAGGCAACCAAGAAACATCCAGCAGGACTCAAACACCTAAATTATTTTTTATGAATGCCAGCTACCAGACTTCTTTTACTTTGTGTTATGTAAGGCCCAGAGCCCAGCATTCACATTCTACTGCAGTTTATCTTTTGAAGCCTGTTTTCTTTTTGTAGAAAAGGATGGTGATGAATGTGTACAATATATAATCATATGTGCCTTTACATGATACACTGTTTATGTAAAAGATGTAGGACATATGTATACATGTATGGGGAAGAAAGTATGTGTGCCTGTTTTAAAAAATGTAAATGGGGTAAAAGTTACTGAAAAAAAAAATCCCGAAGAACAAACAATAACAACAAAATGTCTTGACTATCCACATATGAATTAAAATTAAAGGCTAAGTTTTCTGGCTTTTTTTTTCCCTAGAAAAAACAGACATGCAAAAAAGTCCAATTCATCTCAGATATCTTGAAAATGCCATTATTTTGTGCTCTGGCACTTTCTTTTCTTTTTTTTTTTTTTAGAGAGAATTTTTTTTTTAAAAGATTTTATTTATTTATTTGACAGAGAGAGATCACAAGTAGGCATAGAGAGAGAGGAGGAAGCAGGCTCCCTGCTGCAGGGAGCCTGATGCGGGGCTCGATCCCAGGACCCTGAGATCATGACCTGAGCCGAAGGCAGCAGCTTAACCCACTGAGCCACCCAGGTGCCCCTGCTCTGGCGCTTTCTACAGTGGGAGTCCCTGTTAGGGGCGTGAGAGAGGAGACACAGCTGGGAAAGAGGGCATAGACTACTCACAGTGGTGGGCCAAGAGACCCCCGAGGGTCCAGAGGATACCAATGCTGGAAAGCAGACGGGTCCACTGCAAGGAATAAGTCAGCAACTAGGCAATTCAACTTAGCAAACATGCGTGAACTCTGTGTCGAAAAAATACAATCAAATCCCTGCTTTCACTTGTTCAACTTGTGGTCTAAGCTTAACAGGAAAATCAAGACCTTGTCCTTTGGACCCAACAAAAATACTTGAAAACTCCTCATGCCAAACCTTGAGTCCTATTAATGAACAGGCTGTCTCAGCTCCTTTCTTGTGGTGGGTACCTTCTGCTTTTCATGTATCTCTTGTAGCTCACTGCAGTACTTGGCTAAGACTCCTACATCTTGATAGCCAAACCGTTTGCCTGGTGGGTCACTTGACTTCCAGGCTGTTAGGTTTCCTCATCTGATTCTTATTCTTTCTCTTCTCAGAGCCTGGATCTTGTCTGCTCACAGACCTTCCTTGATCCTCTCTATGTTGCTTCTCAGCACTCTCCCATTCCTCTTCTCGTTGAATTCCCAATCCTGGCCCCTAAGCCTTTCTATACTGTATCATGAAAATTAGGATCTCAAGGAATCCAAATTCTTCCACTCTCCACTTGGTCCAAGCCGGAGCATATCTGTGATGTTCACTGCTACTTGCCCAGCACCTCACCTACATATGCTTGGCATACAATAGACACAAAAGAAAGAATAAAAATTAAAATAAGTCGATAATGTAGTACTGACCCAAAACTTAAGATTTTTAATAAGGTTAAACAAAAATGTGTTCTGCTTAATCAGCAGTTCATAAGAAAAATTTTTTAAAAAAAGGAAAAAATTTATATACTTATAGTTGAGATTTAAATCCTAGTTAAGTCTTTTACCTTGGCCTCCTCACTGCCCCCCAATTACAGGAAGTAGCATCCTGCTTTAGGGCCTTTGTATTTGATATTTCTCTGCCAGAAATCTTCTTCCCTTAGTGTCTGCATGGCTCAATAGTCCTGGAATGTTTTTTTTTTCTCCGTTTCTTGAACGACTCATATGTTCACTTCCTCCATGTCTCTGCTCAAATGTCACCACAGAAGGGAGGCTTTTCCCTAACTCCCCAGCTAAAATAATAACAACCTTCCACTTTCTAAATCTTTTGCTTTGCTTCATTTTCCCTCACCTGACACATCATATGTTCATGGGTCCATTTCTGTCTACTCCTACTAGAATCTCTAAGTTCCATGAGCAAATACCTTTGTTTTCTTTACTGCTGTATTCTCACTCACTGGAAACAAGTACTCACTATTTCATTGAATGGGCAATTCAAGGTAGGAACTTAAATATGCGCTTTTTTTTTTTTGAAGATTTTTATTTATTTATTTGACAGAGAGAGAGAGAGATCACAAGTAGGCTGAGAGGCAGGCAGAGAGAGAGAGGGAAGCAGGCCCCCGCTGAGCAGAGAGCCCGATGCAGAGCTCGATCCCAGGACCCTGAATCATGACCTGAGCCGAAGGCAGTGGCCCAATCCACTGAGCCACCCAGGCGCCCCTAAATATGCGCTTCTTAATCTGATGCTTAAAACTACATTCTTTTTGCCTTTTAACATTTTATTCATTTATTTGTCAGAGTCAGAGAGAGCAGGAGAGAGAGAGAACATGCACGCACAAACAGGGGGAGGAGGCAGGAGAGCAGCCGAGACTGAGGGAGAAGCAGGCTCCCCGCTGAGCATGGAGCTCAAATGCAGGACTCGATCCCAGGGTCCTGGGATCATGACCTGAGCTGAAGGCAGATGCTTAACCGGCTGAGCCACCCAGGTGTCCTTTAAAACTACATTCTTAATCAGTACTGCAGTTCAACTGAGTAATCATTATTATTGGAACATATAAGAAATCATAAAAGAAAATAGCCTATTGTATTTAATTCTATTGCATTTAACTACAGACTATGCTTATATTTATAAGTATTGTGACTTGAGGTATATTTTCCTCATTTTTATTTACCCTATTGAGCCTCATTAACCTATTCTAAAATATGTCACTGCTTACTCAACAATATTTCATCTTCAGGCTAAATAAGACAGAACATCTGTCTCCTAGATTACATATAATAGATCATAAAAGTACAAGTAGTACATACAGACTCATGTTAGGAATAGTAAAAACAGACTTTTTTAAAAAACGCTCATTTTAATCTTCAAATGGATTTTCTGTGGGGCTTCTGACAATCTGAGAGCCAGAATGCATTTATGAAATAATGCTTTTAAGGATACCCACTACTCATTTGTGGGTAATTCTATTGAAAAAATTTTTTTTGTCACATCTAAAGGTAAGTCCCAAATTCATGCCATGGGAAAGGATAAATCAAATGTGGGCATTTGTCATGATATCATATAGTCGACACCAGAACCTAACCTCTGGCTTCCCTACTAAGTCAGAGCACCCAGAAAAATATACATACACTTGTCATTCCTAGGGAGTTAATGATCAAAATGGATACAAAGGGATTATAAACAAAAATCAGGATAATCACGGTGCAGAGAGGGCAAGAAGAGAGGTTATAGTGGTGATCTTGAATGCCCAGAAAATATTGTGTGGGTGATCAAACAGATTTCTTTTTAAGCCTGTCAAGCAAGATTAAAACTTTATTCTTTAGTTATTGAAACATAAGGTAGAATCTTCTGCTGCTCTTTTTCAAGTACAAACTGTTAGTAAAAGTACAAACTGTAAAATTTCTATAGGGAAGACTTGAGGCCTCTCCCTCTCTTCTAGAAGCTAGATGAACAAAGAAGAAGCCTGGTCTGGAATCAGAAAAACACTTCCCTGGCATTACAAAAGTTACTCAATTTCTCTGAGCTTCCTCATTTGTTAAGCAGAGATAATAATAATGTATATCAGCGGTCATTATAAATATTAAATGAGATGATATACATGTGCTAAACTGGAGACTTGTGATTTAGTAAGCACTCAATAAATTAATATTAATGATTATTTCTTCCACATTCTTTCTACATCCTTACTTTTTCTCTGTTCCATTTCCTTTCCTTGTGTTTTTCCCTCACCACAGAGCCCAAGTTTAATTATTATTTGTAAATATTTATTGAGCATCAATCAATTACCTTTAAACAATAGTTCAGAAGAGTCAATATATATGTGAGGATGTACTCAACAACTCCCAGAAGCAACAGTCCAGGAGAGACTATGTGTGTGGTCTCTGCCTGGTTGGGTACACAATCACACAGCAATGAAATGCAGGCTGTTAACTCAGCTTGGGACAGAATTGCTGTTGGATTGATCATGGTGGCTGGCCTGACAGACTGAGAAAGAAAGACCTGAAATGTTTGGATTCTTAAAAAGCCCGCTCCCATTTGGGAACAAGAAGTGTCTGGGTAAGTGCTTCCTGGAATGGAGAGGGAAAGGGGCTCATTCCCTGCCTCCCAGAGTCCGTGAGCTCAGGAGAACAGCCTCTGTGAACTCTGGGGCATGACTCTCAGGATATTTCTGAGGGGCAGGCCTATCTAGAAAAAGGGTGAGTCCCATCAGAAACATCAGCTCCACTACAGCTGGGTAGACAGCTGTAGTTGTTTCGTGGAACCCTTCTCTGTGCTTTCCTTGCTCATACCTTTGTCTTACCTGATCTCTCTCCCTACTCTTTCCATCCCCTTCGCAGAACTACTGCTCCCAGTTTCCAAATTTCTACGCTAGCCATTCTGAAATTTTGACAGTTTCATGAAGGAGCCTTATCTTCTCCCCTTTGCTTATTAAAGAGAGGCTTCCTCTGCCTTTATTAAGGCGCTTCTTGGCCCGTCTTTTATTTTTCAAGACCTAGCCCAAGTTCACTTCCCAACAGTCTTTCTTCATCCCATCTTTCAAGGGAACATGCCTCAGCATGTTCCCATGGTCTCTGTGTCTGCAGCCATGGTGGCTCTCATCAGTCAGTCAGTATGTAACTGTCATGACTATTCAGTCTTCTGTAAGTGTCTCCATAGTACAGACCATGTTTATTTGTTTAATCTTGTGTCCTTGGTACATAGTACATACTACGTGTACATAAGACAGTTCCTGATGCTTAGAAAATGATTAGTAAATGTTGGGGGAACAAATGAATGAGAACCCGAATTACATTCCTCTCCATACTCCATCTGCAGGCGAGCTGCTGACTGCTAAATAGTTCAGTAAAACAGTGTTGAAAAAGTGTACACTTTCACCTGTCTCCTTTGGTGTTAAAAAGATTAATACCTATTTGGCAACAAAAATTTAGTGAGGAGCCTTAAGTTCCTTGGAGGAAAGGGCCATACAAATTTTAAAATTCAATAACAACGTTTTTTTCCCCCAGTAATAACTTCTATCCATGGTTATTGTCACCTTTCTCCTTGTGCTCTGCTTATAGAGAATTCAGGTGTCCCAAATTACTTAAGAAAGTGGTACGATTTTTTAAAACACTAAAAATGACTATTACTCAACATTTTTGTGAGATGAAATAAAAGAGGTATTTTAAATGAGCAAACAACAACGACAACAACAACAAAACCCCAAACAATCATTGATTTGATTCATATACTCTCTACGCTCCAATTGGGGAAAACCAATATTGTTTTTGTTGTTGTTTTAAAGAAGAGTGTGGACTGCCAACTCTTTGTTTTTTTTCCTGAGATAATATGTCCAGACATCATATGCCACATTGCCATAGGCAGCAATTAAAGAAGATGGGTAGGACACAGATTCAGATATGAATCCGAGAAAAATATTCACTGGGCATTGGTGGCTCCTCTACTTGGCTTCTGAGAAATCCACAGAGAGATCTTTGATGAGTAATAGTGAGGGTTTATTGAACACAAAACCCTCCACTCCCAAACATCTAGTTCTACTACGTTCCTTAATGTTTTTCAGAATAAACTCTTCTATCTACCTTTGCTTCAGGGTGCCCTTGGCATTGATGACTGGCCTTTCATAAACGACAATAGGTAGAGCTTGAAGATTCCAACTCTGATCTACTTTCCAACGATATCATCACCTAGGGTTTGTAAAATAAATGTAGAAGAAAAGGCATTAAAATCTTGAATTTTCTGGGAAAACCTCAAAGATGAGCATAAAAATATGCAATGAAAACAGAACGGTTGAAATGTTTCTTGCATCCCTGAGATACCTCCAAGAAAATGCCCTAAAAATGTCACCAGAAAGAGAGACAACATTATCACTATCAGTGAAGAAAGTAAATGCATAAACTTCTATAGTATAAGAAGAGCTTTGACCAGATAGGAGGTAATGCAGTTGTAAAAAACAAAACAAAACAAAACAAAAATGGACTTTGTAGTAACAGACCAGGTTCAAACTCTGCTCTCTCACATAGTAACTGTATAACATTGGACAAATTACTTAATCTCATGAAATCTACCTCTCTTATTTTTAATTTAGATTCCTAACTGCTTTACAAATTTATTGTTCATTCACTCAAGTAATTGATAAATGTTTAATTTTTGAGCAATTACTAGAAACCAGATACCATGCTGGGTGCTAGAGATTCAACAATAGGATAGGATGAATGGATTTCATTATCTAGGAGCAGAGATAGACGAATAAATAAAAGAATTACAATACATGGTGACAACTGCCTTAATACTGGTTAATTCAAGATAGTACAAAGGTAAAAGTGAGGGGTGTACAAGGTAAAAGCCACCTGGGTGGCTCAGTTGTTAAGCCTCTGCCTTCAGCTCAGGTCATGATCCCAGAGTCCTGGGACTGAGCCCCATGTCTGGCTCCCTGCTTAGCGGGAGAAAAGCTTCTCCCTCTCCCATTCCCCCTGCTCGTGTTCCCTTTCTTGCTGTGTCTCTGTCAAATAAATAAATTAAATATATAAAAAAAAAAAAAAGGAAAAAGCAAAAGGTAAAGGTGATTGGGTCCCCTTAGGGCAATCAAGGAAGACTTCAAAGAAAAGAGGGAGTTTAAGTATCAGGTAATGTTTAACAGATGAGCAGAGATAGGAAATGAAAAGTCTTCCCCAGCAAAAACAACAGAGTGGCCAGTGGCATGATGTGAAAAATTTAGAAACTTCAAGAGTTCAGGAAACATCAAGTGGCTCAACTTGTCAATATATTTAAGAAGTAGGAGAGGATTGGTGACCAGCTGAATAAAAAGGCTTAGCAAAGAGAAGGGTGATACTGAGGCTTCTTTAGTAAGAGACTCCGTTGAGATGGAATTCCTTTATTGGGGACACAGAGAAGGGGTATTAAGAAGAAGGGATGACATAGAGAAAGAGGCAAGGGTTCTATGAAACATCTAAATGAAATGTCTTGTAAGCAGTCCAGTGTACTGTTTGGAGCTCAGGATAGAGAGCAGACCTGGAGATTCAGGTTCAGGTTCAGAACCCAGAGCCACCTATGTAAGATCAGCGAGCACTTGGATCTTTCCTCCACATAGGCTAGCCTCACGGCAAATGAAGAAGTCTGGGTGTAGGGGTGGTGTCCCAGGGGAAATCCGCACTTTGGTTCAGAGTCTTTGTGGGGAAGAGCCGTATGCTTGGGAAACCCTGTGGTCCATCCGTACAGCAGAACTTCCATAAAGGAAAATATGCCATAAATCAAAAAGTACTGTCAAAATTATATAAAGTATTTTATTGGCTTACATTTTTAAAAGCATCTTGAATGAATACAAAGACCATATCAATGCTTCTTAAAACCCCTGTCTCTTTCTCATTTGCTTCCCTTTCATCACAAACTGCTCCTCCAACCCTCCTACATGTCCAGAAAAGCCTTCCCCTACTCCTAGCCCCCACATCTCCTATTCCTATATCCCTCTCACTTTCTCCTTATCCTGCATCACTAAAATCCCCACAGATGAGCCCGATAAGGAAGGAAGAGGCTTCTTTGGAGGGTAAGGGAGGAGAAAAAATGAAACCTGCAAAGTCAGGATCCTTTTAGAGGTAAGGAAGAGGAGAAAGGTTGGAAGGACTCATGAATTAATAATTTTCTTCTTGTTACAGTAGACTCAAAAGCCAGGCTGATCATCTAAATAAGTTATGCATGCAGAGAAGCCTAGCAGAGAGCAAGGTTCCTTGTTCCAGGGAATGGGATGGAAACCAAGAAGAAAAGAAGGTTCTAAGTCACAGGCAAAAGGTGTTCCCTAGAGAAATTCCCTGGGCATTGGGCAACTGCTGCAGCAAAGTGTATATGTTATAGTGATCTCTGGTACAGGAGAAAGAAGCCATTAAATTTCTGCTAGGGCCTAGATATCACTGGAAGAAGATACAGAGTGAGAAGAAAATAAGAGTCATCACAGAAGCTTAGGAAGCATTTTGATGGAGAAAGTCAGTGCAGGATACTGATGAGAACCTGTCAGGAGGTGGAAGAGAACTAGGAGTACATGGTGCCTTGGAAATTAGGTTGCCTTTTTTTTTTTTTTTTTCCCAAGAAGACAGTGCCAAATGCCCCATAATCATCAAATTTGATACAGAATCAAAGTAATCAGTGGATTTGACAATTGAGAGGTCACTGACAACCTTAGCAAAAACATCTTCAGTGAAATAGTAGAGGGCAAAAGGCAAATTACAGTACATTCATCATGAAAAATGAAGAACTGGAGGCATGAGGACAACCATCCGGAGAAGTCTGTCTGTCCCCTCCCTTTCTCTCTCTCCCCTTTCTCTCTTCTTCCTCTTTCCCTCCCTTTCTTCCTTCCTGATGAGCAAGACTTGATTCTCTTTAAAGGCCGTTGGATAGGATCTTGTGAAAAAGAGTTTAGAAGTTCAGAATGGAAATTATAGAAAAGGAGGTGGGGGGAGTACAGGGTTAGATTGAAGGATTCACCAGGAATAATAGAAGCAGGAATATGCTTTCCTCTGAGAATAAAGGGAAGGAAAGTTTTAGTAGGAAAGTAGGAGGTCATCAATCAGGAAGCTGAAGGAGTTTCTCTCTGCTAGCCTTGGAGTTCTCTGCCAGGGAGTTGGCAAAGTCATCCACTGCGAGTAAGGTATAAGGAGGAAAGAGTTGGGTAGGGGGAAGCAGGGGGAGGTATGGGATAGTGACAGTAGAGATGGGAGAGGGAAACAAGCTAAACAGCACAAAGGGTTTGTATTTTTGATATTGTTCACATGATGGTATCCACATGTTGAGACTAGACTAGTCTCAACCTAGCCTATTTGAGACTCCTAGGATATTTTTCCCAGCTACAGCTTCATGAGGTGTAGAGATGACATCATTAGATGTATTCAAGGACGGCAGTTTGAGGGAGTGAAGTACACTAAAGAAGTACGGGTTAGTAGTATAGACAGCATGCAGTTGTGACTTTCTAGCAGGAAGAAATGTTTTCACTTAGTGAACTTCAGTCAAGTGAAGTCTAACCATGCCATTAGTCATGGCCGTGAAGGTCTTCTAAAATTGTTGGTTTTAACTTTGGGTAGATAAAGTGCAAAATATCAGGGAGTGCCAGTTGGTTACTGGACCTTAGGTTGTGACTGCTTTTATCTTGAGGACACAACAGGAGTAATCAATTCCCTTTTTGCCCCACCCAAGTCAAGGGAGACAAAAGAATTCCAACAGGTCTAATCCCCTTGCCCTTGGGGACAACCTCTAACATACCAGGAAGTAGCAGAACAGTGACTTTGGGGAACACGCTCACAAAGTATCCGCACACATGAGATCATTTCTTACAATTACTGCATAAAGGCAGAAATATTTCTTTCTTGGAAAAGAAATCTGAACTCAGATAAGGCAAAAGCAAATGCAAAAGAGCAAGAACCAGGAGCAACCAACTTGTCCTTTTTTATCCAGTCAAGAAAGTAAACCTACTCTTCCAGCAGATAGGAGTCAAAGCTGGCAAGAGAGATGGAATGAATCAGGAATGCCCAAGGATTCACGGAGATCATGGCTATGCCCCCTGAAATGGCAACATTTGTGTAATATTTTAGAGAGAAACCTGTACCTGAACTAGAGCCCGTCTTGTGGCATTAGTTTCGGTATGATCTGGGAAGGCAGCTCATGCGTGTATGTGTGAATGTATGCAGAACAAAGCAGAAGGAAAGGAAACTAACATTTACTGGATCCTGACCATGTGCTAGCACTGCACTTTTCCTCATTTAATTCACATATCAACCCTGTGCCATAGATGTGATTTTCTTTATTTCACAGAGGAAAGAATCTGGGGCTCAGTGTGGTATGAGAACTTGCTCAATTTGTCTTTACAGATTGCACACTGCATGGCTCAGACATGAGTCATGGAGGCAGGCAGAAAGGGCCCGAGGACTTGGCTCTGCCACTAACCACCCCTGTGACTTGGGGAACTAGTTAAACAAAATAGTACCTGTGATGATCAGTTTTTGGGGGGTAAACTTATCTCGGTTACAGTCTCTAGTTATTCAATCACTATTCTAGGTGTTGCTATAAAGGTGTTTTGCAGGTGTATTCAAGTCCATAATCAGTTGACTTTAAGCAAGGGAGATTATCCTGGATAATCTTCATTGGCCTGATTCAATCAGTTGAAAATATTTAAAAGTATGCTGAGGCTTCCTTCAAGAAGAAATTCTACCTGCAGACAGCAGCTTCACTCTGTCCCAAATCCCAGAGTACACTTCTCTACAGATTTTGGACTTTCCTTGTCAGCCCACACAATCACATAAACCGATTGCAACAAATCTCTTAGTATGTATGTGCCTTTTACAGATTCTGTTTTTCAATAGGAATCTTGGCTGATACAGCACCTCCCTCTGGTGGGTCATGCAGATTAAATGAAGTTATGCATGACTGTCCAGCAAGTACCCGACATGGTGTCAGAAACACTAAAAAGAGTTTGGAAAATGGTAGTTACTATTATGATGACTTGGCAAACACAGGTTGAGTCTAGTTGGCTTTGAACTTGCCTCCCAACCTGACTCTTTACCCAACAATTTGGTCAAGAACTGTAGTTACTGGTCTGGATTTTCTCCCTAATTCAATGTGACCTTGAGCAAGCCAGAAACTTTTACAAAAGTTTCCTTTCTATAAAATAAGGAGCTGTGTATCAAATGATTTTGGTACAAACTCTTCCAGCCCTGATGTTCTCTGGGTCAGTTTTGACTTAATTTATTAGATTTTTATTAGGCCTGGTCCATCTTATCCAGCTACCAGACAGGATCTATTCCATTACAGTTACATTCAAGATGGTTCCTACACAAATAGACCTCTAATTACTGGGTGGTTTACGGCCTGAGAAAACAAACTAAGTTTAATATTAACCTGAGCAAAGCATTCTTGTTCTTTTAGCCAGTGGTTATAGAGCTCCTGCTCTACTCCAGACCGTAGGCTTCAGGGAATAATAAAAGAGCATTAAATCTGGTTTGTGCCCTCAAGGAACACAGCAAGACATCTAAAAATCAGGTACTACTATTGGGGGCTATTTAAGTCGAAGCACTATGGGAGTTGAGAAAAAGGGAAGAATAAGATCATTCTGAGTTGGAATGATCAGAAAGGCTTAATAGAAAAGATAGGGATTCAGATAGATGGGATGTCTATGTAAAAGATGAGAAAGAAGTTAAATCTACCACTCTTACTATGCATCATTTATTCTCATTTATTCCACATTGAGATTTGGTGAGATTTGGGCAGCTCTTTACATTGCTACTTGCCTTTGTTGGCACAGATGATAAAAAAGTGGATGCTTCATAACTTCAGGTTTTCTCTCCTATTTTATCGGCATGTTCTGTGCAAAGATTAATGGACAGTAGTTGTACTACCTTTCACACATTTACACACGGATACCTTCAAACACCAGGGCAACCCCCATCATCCATGCATTAGGGAATCCCCCTATAGGAAATTAAGTTCCATTAAGATGGGATCCATGCTTCTCTTGTCTGCTATATAAATATTCATGTAATCAATGAAATCATTAGTCACCAGAATATGGGAAACATAAAGGGAAGCTTCCCCAACTGAAACCTTCAAGGGATTAAACCATTAAAAACCACTGTTTTTATACTTTGGAAATTCTTTAATTTTCAATGTCAGCCCATTCTGACTCCCTGCTCCTACACCTTGCAAAATGTTTCTTAAGCCCTATTGGCAGGGCTTCTTATCCAAAGAGCCATTGACAGAACTCCTGCCAAAAATCTGCTGGAGCTGAACCAAAAAAAACCAAAAAACAAAAAACTATTCACTATGTGTAGAAGAAAATTTATGCTTGAATAATAAGTAAACATCAAAAGGATTAATTTTATAAGTTTATCTTTGAGATCAAATAAAGGCAGCTTAAGTCTTTAAAGACAATATTCATTTTTATCAGTTTAATAAACATCTCTTAGCAATATTGATAGTCATCTTTACTGGGAAGGAACAAAGAAACCTTATTAGCAGTAAAGCTTAAATTGTTCACTAATCTTACTTCAGTTTATTGCCTCTTTCATGATGATCTTTTGCTAACTGAGTCTAAACAAAATACTGGTGATGTGTGTAAAGAAGCCAGAAATTCTCAAGACTGTGGTCTAATGAAAGCAAATAAACATGGTTTACAAAATAATTCAGAACACTGAAAGAGACAGTGTTTGAGGTATAAGTATAGATTGCTAGAAATAAGAAATTAATAATCATAAGTCAATATCCACAAGGATCACTATAAAGATTGGAAGTGGAAAAATATCCTCTGTATTCAGAAACATTTCCTAGTCAATTGCAAAATAATTCTGCCTATAGATTATTAACATTTACATTCCAATAAATTTTTGTAAACATTTATTCCCCTCCAACTATGTGCAATGAAAGTTCTCAAAACATACTGTATCCAATCAATGCAATCAATCATTGCATATTTACCAAGGACTGGACTATGAGTAGTCTGGGTAATATAGTGTACATATGCTGTTTTGGTCTGTCAGCCTCTGTGTATTCCCCCTTCTTCTGTTAACAACACCTCAATTTTCCCTGTGGGGACCCATTCTCTCCCATTTCACGCTATGTGTTTCTGTGGGATTGACCCCACCTTGCTAGCTCCAAGGATATTCAGGTAATCATGACCTGTGCTGTTGTCCTTTGATTAGAATGACTGATTTAAAGATGGGTATACAGATTAAAGTAGAGTTGAATTTGGTGATTAAATCCAGGCCAATGAGACTAAACTCTGGGGTTTTATTAGAAAAACTTGGGCAAGAAAAGCTCTTTTCAGTTAGTTGAGTCAATAAATTCCCTTTTTCCTAAAGTTGTTTCAATTGGATTTTCTGCTTCTTACAACCGAGAATTCTAATATAGTTTGTCAGGTTGTTTTGAATGCATAGATTCACACAGAACACTTATATAAAAAGGAGAGGATGCTCTAAAGGACTGAATTGAATCCCAAATTCATATGTTGAAGTTCTAACCCCCAATATCTCAGAATGTGATTCTGATTTGCAGGTGAGTTCTTTAAAGAGGTAATAAAATTAAAATAATATCATTAGCATGGGCCCTAATTCAATCTTACTTGTATCCTTATGAAAAGAGGAGTTTAGGACACAGGCATGTATAGAGGGAAGATACTATGAAGAGACAGAGGAAGAAGATAGCCGTCTATGAGCCAAGGAGAAATCAACCCTGCCAATATCTTGATATCAGAATTGTTAGAAAATAAATTTTTGTTGTTTAAGCCACTTAGCCTTTGATACTTTGTGATAGCAGTCCCAGCAAACTAATGCAGGCACCTGTAAACTATAACTGGAAACGATACTTCTAGAGGCCAACAACTTTCTCCAGGTCTCTAAGTCAACATGGTCTCTTGGTTTATCTGTGTCTCTCTGTAAATTGGTTCCATTTACTTATTTAACTCACTAATTCATCCATATTTCCCAGTCCAAAGAATCCTAAACTAATTGATTTGGCTAAATACCCCTGCTACTACTAGGGTGAGACCTTTGCACTAACCCACCTCATGAATTTCTAGCCAGCAACGGGTAAGCTGCATTTGGATCACATGGCCTTGTCTGGTTCCACCAGTGGCTACCATGTATAGGGAACAATTATATGGTGGTTCTCTGTATAGAAAGTGGTAGAAGGAGGGTCAGTTTCAGGGACAAAGAGAGGCTGGATACAGTTGACATTTGGTAAGTCCAGCATTTGGTTTCCTGGGCTAGTGGCATTAATAATTTTATGAAAACATCAACACCAACACATACAGCTCAGATCTGACTTCAGTTTTTACTATAATAGCCAATTCCTCATCTCAGTTACTCACAAGGCCCACTGTCTTGACTTTGAGTCTTATGAGACACCCTAAAATCTTTACAATAACTACACTGTCGTGCTTGACTTTGTTTGATGTGTTTGTTACTTGAAAAAAAAAAAGCCTTGATTAAAATAGTGGCCAGCAGTATTATTACATTTCTGTCCACAGTTATTTCTCCCTTTGGGGAGGTCAGGGGTTGCACATGGAGGTACTGGGCTGGGGCAAGGTCAACCTTGTGGGGCAACTTCAGCTTTCAGGACTACACTGCTGCCCAGTAGGCCCCTCCATCAGAATGGCCAGGGCCATTTCACTTGTATCCCAAATTCTGGAAGTGTGAGAGTTTGAGTGTGTGGGAGAAGCTTGATATTTAAATAAGGCTGAATATTTTGGGACAAGATGGGGCATACTTGGAAAGCCACATTTGAGAGACAAAATGTAAAACACTGAAAGATTTAAGACAAGAGGGCCACAAGATCAATTTTCATCCCAGAAGCACTACTCTGAATCACTTTGAATGGAAAGTGGTTGGGAGATAGGCAAGCTAGAAGTAGAGCCAGGCTCAGAGGGAGGAAGCCAAACTAGAGGTGATGATGGCCCAAATGAGTTGGAGCCAGTGGGGATGCAAAGAGGAGAGCCCTGAGAAAAATGGAGGGATTATGAGTGTGGCTAGAGCCTAATGCCCAGTACCCCTGGAGGAGCAGTAGAGCAGGTACATCTACTATGCTAGGCTCCTTTGTTTTGGCGTTGACGAAAGGGATGGGATGATCAGGACCATGCCCAAAGAACTCTGCTTTCAGTTTTTCTCTCTGCTTAAAGCCAGGAAAGAACTTGGAGACCCATCAGGACATTGTAAATTCTTTTAAAAGACAAAAGGATTAGCTCTGTCATCTGCAGCGGAAGTAGTGGGGTTGGAAAGAAAAACTCCTAGATCATTTGGAGCTGGATTAACTGGTGAAGAACAGAACAGCAGCCGCTGGAGAACATGAAGGAGCATCCAGCCATGGAACTGGAGTCAGATTCCTGTCTGGGCTGTACTGATGCAGCCCAGCCCTAACTGGTCTTTTAAGGAAAGGAGCTACTTAAGGGGGAGGAAAAGGGGATTCGAGTTTTAAGTGGCTGCATATTAAACATTTTTTTCCCCCTAACCACATTTGCCTTCCTCCTCTTCCAGCTCCCCATACATTTTAGTGACCATCGGAATGATGAATAACAGAGGTAAATTGTCTGGTGAGGTAAATTGTATTATTGTCACCTAAGTAATTGCATTTCTTCTCCTCCCTCCATTGACATTAGGTCTGGACATGTGGCTTGCTTTGACCAGCAAAATGTGGGTAGATGCATTAAAACATGCTCCTGTGACTTGGTTTGACCTTCAGCATTCTTGCCCTCTGTCATAGGAAGAGCACTCTTCCTTTAGCCTGTGTCCCAGGGTGAGTGAGTATAGAAACCATCTACAGGCTGGAGTAGAGCCACTGCAGGCAGCCTCAGACCATGAGCAAGATACCTTCATTTTATAGGTCATAGAAATATGTGGGTTTTTTTTTTTTTAACTACACAGTATTGTTATAGCAAAAGCTGACTAATATAGAAATTAGTCCCTAAAAGTATGGTGCTACTGTGATGAGAACTTAAAATACTTGTTCTTCCCTTGGTACTGAACAGCAGATAGCAAGAAAGTGGTGAAGACCAGAAAGATGATGATCTTGTTGAACAAGATTATGTCATAGCAAATATTTGGTAAAGCAATGACTTGAAGACAGAAAATATACCTCAAAAATGAGTGGTTTGGGGTGATAAGACTTCAAGACAGTCTGTTACTAGCATAAGTTGGTTGCTGCCTTTGATTACGGTCTTTCAAGAATTGACCTGCATGTAAGAGTAAAGAGTGACTCCAGAAATTCCAGGACTTGCAAGTCTAAAAAATAGAACTGTTTCTCATCTTCAAATAAAAAAAGGAAAAACTGAAAAACACGAAAAACCACAAACTCTGATTAATGCTAATTACAACCAAGTCTCAAGACAAAGATCAAATAAATAGCACTATCATATTCTTTCTTAAATGTGTTAATGGATTAAGGTGGTATCCAATGAATTCTCTTATATAGACTAAATAGCTCATAGAAAAGAGATATGGACTAGGTTCCACTAACTTAATAAGCTCAAACTCTGTAATTAAGCCTAGAGAGAGAGAGAGACATGGCTTGAAAATTACTGTAGATATAGTTGTTTCATGGAGCTAATTTTATCACATACAAAAATTAAAAGTAGTTTTTGGGGAGAAATATAACTCCAAAAACACTATTGTCTGGATTAAAAGAGAATGTGACTCTTTAAGCCATGAAAAAGACCTTAGAATAATAAGATATCAAAATTGGTTCATTAATTGTAACAACTATACCATACTAATGTAAAATTTTAATAATAGTGAGAGTTAGGTGTTGGGTACATGGAACTCTCTGTATTATCTTAGTAACTTCTGTGTAAATCTAAAATTATTTTTTAAAAGATTATTTATTTATTTATTTATTTATTTATTTATTTATTTGACAGAGAAAGAGAGATCACAAGTAGGCAGAGAGGCAGGCAGAGAGAGAGGGGGAAGCAGGCTCCCCGCTGAGCAAAGAGCCCGACATGGGGCTTGATCCCAGGACCCTGAGATCATGACCTGAGCCAAAAACAGAGGCTTAACCCACTGAGCCACTAGTCTCCCCTAAAATTATTTTCAATTAAAATTTTATATAAAAAACTGAAAGACTAAAAGTTTTTCATTTAAGATCAAGAGCAAGACAAGGATGTTGACTCTTGCCACTTTTGTTCAATGCAGTACTGGAAGCCTTTGCAGCAGCAGTCAGAGAAGAAAAAGAAATAAAAGACATTTAAATTGCCAAGGAAGAAGCAAAACTCACTATTTACAGATGCCATGATACTATACAAAGAAAATCCTAAAGACTCCACCAAAAGCTTATTAGAACTAACAAATGAATTCAGGAAATTTGCAGCATATGGAATTAATAAACAGAAGTCTGTTGTAGTTTTACACATTAATAACAAAGTGGCAGAAAGAGAAATTAAGAAAAAAAATTCTATTTACAATTGCATCAAAAA
The DNA here is from genome assembly GCF_009829155.1 of Mustela erminea. Lineage (NCBI taxonomy): Eukaryota > Metazoa > Chordata > Mammalia > Carnivora > Mustelidae > Mustela > Mustela erminea. The sequence continues at coordinate 17,975,554 of NC_045629.1, forward strand.
AAAAAGAAAGAAAATATGTAGAAAGAAATTTAACCAAGGAAGTGAAAGACCTGTACTCTGAAAACTTTAAGATATGATGAGAGAACTGAAGATGACATAAACAAATGGAAAGATACCATGTTCATGGATTGGAAGAATTAATATTGTTAAAATATCCATACTACTCCAAACAATCTGCAAATTTAATGCAATTGCTATCAAAATACGAGTAGTATTTTCAGAAAAATGAATCCTAAAAGTCATCTGGAATTTTAAGTCTCCCAAATGGTCACAGCAATTTTGAGAAAGAACAAAACTGGAGATATTACACTCCTGGTTGCAAATTATGCCATAAAGCTGTAATCAAAACAGTATTGTATTGACACAAAAACAAATACATAGATCAATGGACAGAACAGAACAGAGAGCCCTGGAATAAATCCATGCTTATATGGTCAATTAATCTATGACAAAGGAGACAAGAATATACAATGGGAAAAGAACAGTTTCTTCAATAAATGGTGTTGGGAAAACGAAATAGCTACATGTTATCCAATTCATACAAAAGAATGAAATTGGACCACTTACAACATATGCAAAAAATAAATTGAAATAGATTAAGGCCAAAATGTGAGACCTGAAACCATAAAAATCCTAAAAAAAAAAAAAAAAAAAAAAGGCTAGTCATCTCATGAACATCGGCCTTGGCAATGCTTTTCTGGATGTATCTCCTCAGGCAAGGACAACAAAAGCAAAAGTAAACTACTGTGACTACATCAGAACAAAAAGCTTTTGTACAGTGAAGAAAACCATCAACAAAATGGAAAAATTAACCCACTGAATGGGAGAGAATAATTGCAAATAATAAATCTGATAAGTTAATATGCAAAATATAAAAAGAACTTATACAACTCCACAGCAAAAAACCAAAGAGTTGGATTAAAAAATGGGCAGAGGACCTGAAATAGACATTTTTCCAAAGAAGACATACAGATAGCCAACAGACACATGAAAAGATGCTCAAAATCAATAACCATCAGGGAAATGCAAATGAAAACTATGATGAGATATTACCTCATACCAGTAAGAATGGCTAGTATCAAAAAGACAAAAAATAAGAAGTGCTGGTGAACACCTGGAGAAAAAATAACCCTTGTTGCTGGGAATGCAAATTGGTGCAGTCATTGTGGGACAGTAAGGAGTTCCTCCCAAAATTAAAAATTGACATACCATATAATCTATAATTCTACTACTGGGTATATAACCAAAGAAAATGACAATGCTAATTCAAAAGAATACATGCAACCCTTTGTTTATTACAGCATTATTTATAATAGCCAAGATATGGAAGAAACCTAAATGCCCATCGATAGATGGTTAAAAAAGATGTGATACACACACACACACACACACACACACACACACACACAGGAGTATTATTGAACCAACATAAAAATGAATGAGATCTTGCCACATGTGACAACATGGATGGACCTAGAGAGTATTTACGTTCAGTGAATAAGTCAGACAAAGAAAAGCAAATACCATATGATTTCACTTACAAGTGGAATCTAAAAATCAAAATAAATGAGTAAACAAATAAAGAATAACAGAAACAGTCTCATAAATACAGTGAACAACCCATGGTTGCCAAGGAGGAGGGGGTTAGGGAAAGGGTGAAATAAGTGAATGAGATTGAGGCGCAAACTTCCAGTCATAAAATAAGTAAGTTATGGAGATGAAAAGTACAGAACTGGTAATATAGTCAATAATACTGTAGTAACATTCATGGTGACAGATGGTAACTGCTCTTATCATGGTGAACATTGTGTAAGCCACAGAATTGTTGAATCCTCAGTGGGCCACACACCTGAAACTAAGAAAACATTGTATGTCAACTATACTTCAATAATAAAAAGAAACGAACCATGCAAAATTAAAGACCTTAGGGTCCCCAACATTCTGCAGGCGGGTAGCAGGTTAAGGAAGCTGCTCAGCTGTCAGGGGGTACATATTTTCCTTCAGAAGTGGCCAAGAAGGACAATGGAAAATTACCTCTCAGAAGGTGGAGCCAAGAGTCATGAGAACAATGAAAAGAAAAGCTATTCCCAGGGAACAGACTTGGAGTCTAATCAAAGAACATTTCCCACCTTCAGGTTGGGAACCTGGCAACATTTGCCCAGTGAGATTTCAGAATTGCTACAGACCAGTGACAGCTTCCCCTTCTGTGATGGGCTATTTTTTTCTACCCTGTGACTGTCCTGTATGGTATATTGAGTGGGATTGCTCTCCAGCAAATTATCACTTCTGTCTCTCCTTTTTCACTTACATAAAGACTATCCTACCTTCTCCATTGATGTTAACTGCCTTAGTTGTTTTGGCCAACGAATGTGAGCAGAAGCTTTGTAAGCATTTGCACCATTTGGCTTGACCATTTTGCCTTTTATGTTCCCACCCTCTACGTTAAGAAGAATTTGCCTAGGAGCCACTGTTGGTTTGACCTCCCTCCTAGAATGAAAGACTTATGGAACATACCTGACTGAACATGACCTGAAGCTCAGAGCAGGACTGATGTCGCTGCCCAACCAACCTGTAAGTAAGACAAAAAAGTTTTGCTATTGGAAATCAGTGAGAATTTTTGGTACACAATAAAAGCTGATTAATACATACAGCAAAGGTTCCCAAGGGACTGAGGAATGGCTCTAGATGGGATTTGCACATAATTAAGGTAAGGGAGTAGGTGGAAGAGAGAGTTGTAGGGAGTTTCCAGATAATGATCTACTTTATCTCCAAAATCAGGGTAGAGTATTCCAAACATCATATTCAGGGGAGATTCTAGAAGTTTCTCCAATGACTAGAGTCCAGCATTCTATATCAAACTTTAATAATAGTGATACCATTAAAATCCAGATAATAACTATAGTCCCAAACAAGGTCCTATAATATAGAAATTCCTTGGGAATGAGATTGAGATACAGAATGCTAACGAATATTAGAACCTCTTAGATCATTTTAATGCAGAATACACAAATCTTAATGACACAATCTCAATTGTGGTTTTCTGATAGATATCTTGAAAGTAATGATTAAAATAGGCATCTGAGGGAAAAATTAACTACTATATAGAATAAGATTTCAAAAGCACTTGTTCATCTTTTGAGCTATAAATTTGCACCTGTAAGATGAACAAAAGTAGAATTAAAACTTTTTAACTGCAAAAATTGTTTGCCAATAATGGTTTAATAATAATAACATTGATATTTATTTTGCTCTGATATAAGCTTTATATATTTAATTTCATGCTAAACAATATTTGATACAACAAAATACCAACACAACAAAATAATTCAGACTTACCCATGAAGTTTCTTTTAATGGGAATTGACCTATGTTCAATGACTGCAAACCACTTTAGCAGGTTTTACTTGTTTATATAAGAGACATTTTTTAAAGACATTTATTTTCCATTTTTCCTGGCATTAACTAGGGACAATCTTGCCACAATTCTACTTTACAAAACTACAAGGAAGGAACACTCAATTTGATGTTCATGTGAAATATAATTACCCACTTTTCTTCCTTACAACATGTACTCCATAGTCAGGATGTACAAGCCAAAAAGTGCATAATACATTGCTTGTCATTAATAACAAGTATGCTCTTTTGAAATTATTTCACAATAACACTTACTCAAAATATCCTTTACTTGTTTTTTTGACTATTAAATCAGGGCACCTCAACAAGTATTGCCTTGTTTCAAATCAAAGAGAGAAATAAGAATTTATTGAATAACTGAGTTGACTAGGTACAATAAGTATTGTGAATTATAAATTAAATTGTAATGCAAATTGTAAATTTTAACGTATACAAAGTTTCCATCTCTGCCCATGTCCCTTAAGGAAGTTACACTGGCAGGATAAGGGTCTGTGTGCCAGGATTAGAGAAAGACAGCTCCTCCATCTTGCCCTAAATAAATACGATGCATTCTTTAAGGCTCTTCACAAAGCCCACATACTGACTAAAGTTGTTCTTTAGTCTCCGAAGCATATCTGATCTCTTTTTCCTTTAAATCCACAGTGTGTAATTTTCCTCTCTAATAACAAAGCTAATAAGAGTCTAAATCAAACTGATTTATCATTGAGAACTTCCAACGTGCTTTGACCATGCTAAGTAAATTATTCACCATCTAATTTCTTCTTTGCAACACTTCTGCAAAGGATGTATCATTATTTCCACTTTATAGATGAGGAAACTAGGAAAGAATCTGAATTCAGGATTTAACTCCTAAAATGATAGTGTTAATAACTCTGCTGGAAATACAAGTTTTTTTTTTTTTTTTAATTTCCTAAAATGTTTCTCATTGGCCCTCTATATAACTTTCTGTTCTTCAGGGAGGAGCCGACCTTCTAGTACTTAAACTGAGAAGTCCCCGAGACTTCGGTTACAATGCAGAATAAACTCTATCTGGTAATAAAGTTAGCATTGTATTTTTTGGATCTGTGATTCACTTATTATTTTAACCTTCCAAAGCCAAAAATTTTAAAGCACTCAACCCAAACTACTTTTATTGGGCAGGAAATGTTTTATTGCAGTTTGGCTGACATTTTCTTTTACAAATGTCATCAGCACTGCTTAAAAATGAATTATGTTAGGGTGTACAGTACTACCTTTGTTTTGAAAAAATATTATGATTCTATGAGTACATGAGGTGGGTCTCATGGGAACAAACATTAGCAATATATAGCTTTCTGATTTTCCAGGCATGCTTATATTTTTATTTAGCATAAGGGCCTTGGCTTGGGAAAAGGCATAGCTTTAGATTTGCTTTTGGGTTTATGTTGAATTCTCATAATATCCTTTAAAGGACAGTCCACGAAGACTTATTTAAAATCGCACATAGGCTGCTCATATCCCTTCCCTATTTTGTAGCTTTAACTCTAATTGTTGATATGCTAACATCAGTGTTCCGTGGGTCACTGAAATCAAATTAATGCAGGCATCTGAAAAATCAAGCATCAGTTGTACTAATTCTTCAATATTCTCAAATATAAAAGGTGCAAAATGAAGGGAATTGATGCTGTTTATTATTACTTGGAGAATCCTAAATGGATGGACATAGATTGCAAGCATTTCAGTGGAAAAAAAATTATTTGTGGAAAAAAATACTAAAGAAAATAAAAACCAGAGTAAGGACAAACTTCTTCAACAAATTCTTTTCCAAGTCTTTAATAAAAATACTCAAGTCTCAAACTGCATTTCCCAGGTCTTTGGAAATGCTTGTAGAATCTCCCTGGTTTCTTGGGCCGAGTACAAGGGTTTTCAAAGTGTAGTTCCAACCATTTGCTCCATCATTACGTGGGAACTTGTTAAAAATATAAAGTCCTGGGCCTCTCCTAGGCCTCCAGAACCAGAAACCTGAAGGTGGGGTAAGCAATCTGTGTTTTAACAAATCCTCCAGACACTCTGATGTTCTACTCTGAAGTTTGGGAGCCTTTGGCCTACAGCAATTTTTCTCAAACATTTCTGCACGGTAGAATCGCCTGGAGGGTTTGCTTCAGCATGGGCTCCCTAATCCAGCTCTTAAAATTCAGTGGCAGTAAAACCAGGGAGTTACGTGGGAATCCACACTAATTTTTTGAAAAAATAAAGCAGGTCGTTCTGATCTAGGTGGTCTGTAGCCCACAATTTGAAAACTTCTGGCTTGAAGTGGAATTTAAGTGTTGACAAAAGGGGTATTTCCCACCCCACTTCCCACAAAATTCTCCTCCACAACTGAGCAAGAAACTTTGAACTCAAAATAAATAAATAAATAAATAAACAAAAAAACTAATGATGTACTATATGTTGGCTAATTGAACATAATAAAAAAAATTAAAAATAAATGAAAAAAAAAAAGAAACTTTGAACTCTGACTTCCATCTATAATTTATTTTGTCTAAAGAACACCTGCTTGCAGAGGTTTTCTTTCATTCCCTCACTGTCTGAGGGACCTGAAACCTTTGTGGGCTCTGTGTCTGAGGCTTTGCTTACCTCTTCTCCAGTTGTTGCCTGTGTTTCATTATAGAATCCTCCACAAAAGAACTGATGTAGTCCTTACGTTTGCAAAATGTAAAGTATTAACTATATGCTCAGATAACATAAAACACAAGTTAGGGTGTGATTTTTTTTTTTAAGATTTTATTTATTTATTTGTGTTTTTTTTTTAAAGATTTTATTTATTTATTTGTCAGAGAGAGAGCGAGCGAGAGCGAGCAGAGGCAGACAGAGTGGAAGGCAGAGTCAGAGGGAGAAGCAGGCTCCCTGCGGAGCAAGGAGCCCGATGTGGGACTCGATCCCAGGACGCTGGGATCATGACCTGAGCTGAAGGCAGCTGCTTAACCCACTGAGCCACCCGGGTGTGCCTAGGATGTGATTTTTATCTCCTAAGATAACTGAAAGGAGCTCAGTTCAGGAAAAAGAAACTCAATCCAGATCCTACCATGAGAATCCTTTGTTCTAAGAAAGGTGACTTTTAAACTAAGTTTTGGAAATTATTCATTTAATCCATGGACACTACTAAAAATACTAATGAAAGTAGGGAAATTGTTGGTTCACTTTATGATTCTTCTAATGAATCTCTGCTAGCTCTATAGGTCTTTCCACTTTGTGCAATAAGAGGAATTTGATAATGTAAATGGGTAATAAATAAAAAGAAATAGAAAAATATATGTTGTACACTGATTTCACTATAGAAGCAACACTACAGAGATGTATATATGAATATAAATGTTCCGTAGCTCTTTCCAATTTTATCTACTATATATGTATACTTCAAATAGCCTTTTTTCTTCATTTAAGAACATACATCCATTCTAAAACATTTAGAAAAGGTAAACAAGTAAGAATTGAATCACACATCGTCTCCCATTCTGAGATAACCACTGTTGATAATTTGGTGTGGACCTTTCGAATTTTCCCCAGTATGTGTATTTATTAAAAATGGTACCTACTTGGGGCACCTGGGTGGCTTAGTTTGTTGGGTGTCTGCCTTCAGCTCAGGTAGTGATCCCAGGGTCCTGGGATCAAGCTCTACATCCGGGTCCCTGTTCAGCAGGGAGCCTGCTTCTCCATCTCCCTCTCTCCCTCTGCTGGTCCCCCTGCTTGTGCTCTCTCTCTCTCAAATAAATAAATAAAATCTTAAAAGAAATATTGGTACCAACTTTTGCACTAATATCTGTGAGCATTCTTCTATATCATGAGAATGGAAAGTCCTGCGTTTCCTAAAGCATGATATGTAATATGTGCCACAACTCATGTATGAGATTATTTTTTGGTATTACATGAATGCGTTTGAAACATTTTCAGTGCTTACATTTTTTTGAGTAATCGAAAAACATAGGATATTGAGCCTGCAATTTTGCAGATACTGTTGCTTCTGCCAATACTGTAACAAGGTCAAGGAAGGAAGCACAGTGATAATCGACTTGTTGAAAAATGTGTGGATCACAGTGAGATCCCCAGTTATGCCCATGAATATCTCAGATGACTTCTTAGAACTGAGTGGTGCTCAACACTGTCAGGGCCACTGTTCCCTTTTAATGACAATGCTTTATCCCCTCATGTCAAATTCTGAAATGATAGTCACAGATAGCCTGCCTATGTGCATAATTAAATAAAAATTTAATAAAATTTAAAAATTGTAAAATTTTAAATTTTAAAAATTTAAAATTTGATAAAAAGTCAATGTAATCCCCTACCCTGGATAAAAGGAGAAACTAAAGAAAATAATTCATATAAACAAATATACATTTTAGTAGTTAAATGCTTGAGCTTGACTATGGTGGAAAAGATAATGGGAGATTTGCTGAAGATGCTAGTGTAGACAGATACAGGTGAGTTTCAGGGTGACTTCAGGGCACCATGACCATCGGATAGGCTGGTTTTTTCAAAATTGTGAACATTGTTTGGTAAAGTTGTAAAGAAACAAGAATATGGTCTTACCTGATGTACAAAGCTTCTGCATTCTGGAAAAAATCAGTGTATATTAAAACTGTGCAAAAATTTTGCATTTATGTATTAGAAGGATTCAGATCTGGCTTAGGTAATTATAAATTATGAATAATATTTAGGTCTGGTTCACTAGTTTTTTCACTGACTTGGATATTCTGAGAGATATATAAAGTCACTGGGAATTATCAGTCAATTCTTGTTCACATGGGAACATGCCTGACATTGCAGGCTAACATCTCTAGCCTCTGCTTCACAAAGCCAGGAGTACCTCCAACGCATAATGATTGCAACAACCAAAAACACTCACAAATTTCTGAAATGTTTTCCAGGCTGTAGCACGGTTCCTGAGAGCCATTAGTGAAAATCACATAGAGGGCTAGGGCGGATTCTCACATACTGACTGCCCATGTCACAGCTGTGCTCTTTTCTGAAGTACATCAAAAGGTCACTTTGGGAAGTTAAAAGGCATTTAGTATCCCAGCTATGTAGAAATATACATAATTGCCATTTGGAATCAGATATGCACTACGTTTCTTTTCCTCACAGAACCTGTTGTACAAAGGTGGTGAAAAAAGGTATCTAATGCAGAAAGGTGAAGATCAAGACAGGAATAAAGGATATTAATTGTGATTTGATTAAATCAGTCACAGTTTTTGCCAGGTATTAGCAACAAAATCAATGCATTAATAGCATTACTTTGTATTCTTTTTTTAATCAAAGAATAATTGACATACGGTATTGAATTTGTTTCAAGTGTACAACATAGTGATTTCATAGATATATACATCACAAAATGGTCACCACAATAAGTCTAGTTACCTTCTAACACCATGCAAAGTTGTTGCAATATTACTGACTATATTCCCTATCCTGTATAATATAACCCTGTCTGGATGACTGAACCTCATTATCCATCGCCTGTCTGCCTCCCTGCTGGTAACCTTCAACTTATTCTCTGTATCTATAACTTTCTGTTTTGTTTGTTCATTCGTTTTGCTTTTTGTATTGCATATGTAAGTGAAATCATCCAGTATTTGTATTTCTCAGTCTCACTTATTTCCCTTAGTGTAATACCATCTAGGTCTATCTATGTTATTATGAGTAGAAAGATTTCATTCTTTTTTTATGGATAAGCAATATTCATATGTATATGAATATTATATATAATTTATATATTATTATTATTAAATCAAACAAATATTATATATAATATAAATTTATAAAGTCTTCCACCCCATGAGCATGGAATATCTTTCCATTTATTTCTATCATCTTTAATTTCTTTCATCAATGTCTCACAGTCTTTCACCTTCTTGGTTAAACTTATTCCTAGATCTTCTTTTTGATGCAACTGCAAATGGGATTGCTTTCTTAACTTCTCTTTTTGATAGTTATTCATGTATTAGAAATGCAATGTATTTTGTATACTGATTTATATCCTGCAACTTTACTGAATTTCGTTTATTAGTTCTAGTAGTTTCTTTTTCATGGAGTCTTGAGGGTTTTCTATATATAGTATCATGCTATTGCGAATAGTTTTCCTTCTTCCTTTCCAATTTGGATGTCTTTTATTTCTTTTCCTCGCTGAACTGCTGTGGCTAAGACTTCCAATACCATGTTGAATAAAAGTGGTAGCGTGAACATCCTTGTCTCGTTTCTGATGTTTAAGGAAAAGCTTTCAGTTTTTCTCCAAGTGTGACGCTAGCTGTGGGTTTTTCATATATGGCCTTTATTGTGTTGAGGTATATTCCCCCCACTCCCACTTTGTTGAGAGTTTTCATAATTAATGGATGTTTAGAAGCATTCTGCTTCTGTTGAGATGATCATGATTCTTATCCTTTGTTTTGTTAATGTGGTGTATGACATCGACTTGCAGATGTTTAACCACCCTTGACTCACTGGAATAGATCCCACTCGATCATGGTGTATGATCCCTTCAATATAGTGTTGAATTTGGTTTGCTAATCTTTTTTGAGAATTCTTGCCTCTGTGAACATAAGGGATCTTGGCCTGTAATTTTCTTATAGTGTCTTTGTCTGATTTAGGTATCAGGGTAATGCTGGTCTTGTATATGTGTTTGGAAGCATTCCTTTCTCTTCCATTATTTGGAACAGTTTGAGAAGAATAGGTATTAACTCTTCTTTAAATATTAGGTAGATTTCACCAATGAAGCTGTTTGATCCTGGGCTTTTAATAACTGATTCAATTTCATGAATAGTGACTGGTCTGTTCATATTTTCTACTTCTTCCTGATTCAGTCTCAGAAGGTTCTGTTTTTGGTAATTTATCTATTTCTTCTAGGCTGTCCAATTTGTTGGCATATAATTGTTTTAGTAATCTCTTATGAGCTTTGACATATCTATGCTATCAATTGCAACTTCTCTGCTTTCATTTCTGACTTCATTTACTTGAGTCCTTTCTCTATTTATGTTGATGAATTTGGCTAAAGTTTCCTCAATTTTATTTTTTAAAGAACCAGTTTTTAATTTCATTGATCTTACCTACTGTTCTTTTAGTCTCTATTTCATTTATTTCTACTCTAATCTTTATTACTTCCTTCCTTCTACTAACTTTGTTCTTCTTTCTCTAGTTCTTTTTAGGTTTAAGGTTAGATTGTTTATTTGAAACTGTTCTTGTTCTTGAGGTTGGCCTGTATCACTAATAAAATTTCCTCTTAAAACTGCTTTTGTGTCCTGCAGATTTTGGAATGTTGTGTTTTTATTTTCATTTGTCACATAATATTTTTTTAATTTCCTATTTGATTTTTTTCATTGACCTATTGATTGTTTAGTAGCATATTGTTTAGTCTCCGCATTTGTATTCCCAGTTTTCTTCTTGTAATTGATTTCTATGCCATTGTGATAAAAAAATATATGCTTGATATGATTTCAATCTTGAATCTAATGAGACATGTTTTGTGGCCTGAAATGTAATCTATACTGAGGAATGTTTCATGTGCACCTGAGCACTTGTGCTGTCTTCAATGCAATGTTCTGTATATATCTATCACATCCTTCTAGTCTAATGTGTCATTTAGGGCCAATGTTTCTTAATTTAATTTCCATCTAGATGATGTATCCATTGATGTAAGTGGAGTGTTAAAGTCCCCTATTATTATTGTATTATTGTTAATTTCTCCCTCTGTGTCTGTTAATATTTGCTTTATATATTTAGGTGCTCCTATGTTGTGTGCATAAATATTTATAATTATTTTATCTGCTTGTTGTATTACTCCTTTTGTCTCTTCTTTTGTTTTGTTTTGCTTTTGTTTTAAAGTCCATTTTGAGACACCTGGGTGGCTCAGTCTGTTGGGTGTCTGCCTTCTGGCTCAGGTCATGATCCTGGGGTACTGGGATCAAGCCCCATGATGGGCTCCCTGCTCAGTGGGGAGTCTGCTTCTCCCTCTCCCTCTGTTCCTCCCCCTCCTCATGCTCAGTCTCTCTCTTAAAATAAAATCTTAAAAAATAAAAAAATAGGGCGCCTGGGTGGCTCGGTGGGTTGGGCCGCTGCCTTCGGCTCGGGTCATGATCTCAGGGTCTTGGGATCGAGTCCCGCGTCGGGCTCTCTGCTCGGCGGGGAGCCTGCTTCCTCCTCTCTCTCTCTCTGCCTGCCTCTCTGCCTACTTGTGATCTCTCTCTCTGCCAAATAAATAAATAAAATCTTAAAAAAAAAATAACGGCTTTTTGTTTGATATACATATTGCTTTCTTTTTGTTTCTATTTGCATAGAATATCTTCTTCTATCCCTTCACTTTAAGTCTGTATGTCTTTAGGTCTGTCTGAGCCACTTGTAGGCAGCATATAGATGGGTCTTGTCTTCTTATTTTAATCCATTCACCCACCCTTTCTTTTTTTTTTTTTAAAGATTTTATTTATTTATTTGACAGAGAGAGATCACAAGTAGGCAGAGAGGCAGGCAGAGAGAGAGGGGGAAGCAGGCTCCCTGCTGAGCAGAGAGCCTGATGTGGGGCTCGATCCCAGACTCTGAGATCATGACCTGAGCTGAAGGCAGAGGCTTTAACCCCCTGAGCCACCCAGGCGCCCCTTGATTAGAGCATTTAATCCATTTACATTTAAATTACTATTTATAGGTATGTGTTTATTTCTAGCTTGTTAATCTTTTTCTGGTTGTTTTGTGGTTTTCTTTTTTTTTTTTTTTGGTATATGAAAATTTATTACTGTCATGTTTTCACCTTTAAAACTTATGATCTTGGTCTTTCCTTCTTGCCTTCATTTAAGGCCAAAAGAGAGACATTGGCTATTTTGACAACCATAAAGCAAATGCCAGGAATGTCACTGACAGCATGACCTTTGTGATCAAATCAATCAACCAGAACCTCATCGTTTTCCTCAATAAAGTTCAAACAACTATGATTACAAAGGCTATGATTTATTCATTTATTTATCTAGGCCATTCTTGATCAGCTGGACCTGACACACTTCCTGATGGCAGAATTTGGTTGTTTGGCTTCATCCTCTACTTTTTCTAGCACAATTCTCTTCGTATGGAAAATACTTCCAAAAGGGTTAGCCTTCAGGGCTGTGCTCAAATGGGCTTTCTTGTACTGTTTATCATGCCACTTCCAATATTCTTGGTGGGTATGGAGCTTCCTGGAAGTATGAAGACCACAACACTTGGCTCATCCTGCCAGCACCACAGTCCTGATCAAAAGAGCTATAGATTTTTTCTGTTCCTTTCTTCTTGCCTTGTCTCTTCCCTGGTGATTTGATGATTTTCTTTAGTGTTATGTTTGGGTTTCTTTCTCTTTATTTTCTGTGTATCTATTATAGCTTTTTGGCTTGTAGTTTATACATATATATATATATATTTATTTCATATGTAACAACCTATGTATTTAGTACTCTTTTAAGTTGCTGGTGGCTTAAGTTGGAACACATTATAAAAGCACTTTTTTATTCCCTATCCACCATGTTTTATGTTTTTGATTTCATATTTACATTTCTTATTGTGTGTATCATTATTGTAAAGTTGTTTTTACTACTTTTGTTTTTTAACCTTTATATTAGCTTTATAAGTAGTTGATCCACTATTTTTACTATGTGTTTGCCTTACTGGTGAGATTTTTTTTCTTTCATATATTTTCTTCTTTCTAGTTTTGGCCTTTTCCAATTAAAGAAATCCTTTGATTCCCCACCCCCAACCTTGAGAGAGAGTGGGAGTGGGGAGAGGTAGAAGGGGAGGGAGGGAGAGAATCTTCAGCAGCTCCACACTCAGCAAGGAGGCAAAATGGGGTTCCATCTGACAACCCTGAGATCATGACCTGAGCTGAAATCAAGAGTAACTGACTGAGCTACCCAGACACCCCATCCTTTGATATTTCTTATAATAAAGCCTATTTAGTGGTAATGAACTCCTTTAGCTTTTGTTTATCTGAGAAACTTTTTATCTTCCTTTCAATTTTGAATGATAACCTTGCCCAGTATTCCTGGTTGTAGGTTTGTTTTTTCTTTTTTTCCCTTTCAGCACTTTAAATATATTATGTCACTGCTTTCTAGCTTGCAGGGTTTCCACTTGAAAGATCAGCTGTTAGTCTTCCAGCAGTTCCCTATACATAAGTAACTGCTCTTCTTTTGCTGTTTTTAAGATTCTCTCTTTGTCTTTAGTTTTTGACATTCTAATTACAATTTATCTTGGTGTTTAACTTGCTTGGCACTTTCTGGGATTCCTGGACCTGGATATCTGTCTCTTTTGTCAAGTTAGCAAAGTGTTCAGCTATTATTTCTTCAAATAAAGTTTCTGCCCCTTTCTCTCTCTTTTCTCTCTGGGACCTCTAAAATATTAATGTTAGTATGCTTGATATTGTCCTACAGGTCCCCTTTAACTATCTTCATATTTAAAAATTCTCTTTTCAGGGGTGCCTCGGTGGCTCAGTGGGTTAAAGCCTCTGCCTTTGGCTCAGGTCATGATCTCAGGGTCCTGGGATTGAGCCCCGCATCGGGCTCTCTGCTCAGCGGGGAGCCTGCTTCCTCCTCTCTCTCTACACCTGCCTCTCTGCCTACTTGTGGCCTCTGTCTGTCAAGTAAATAAAATCTTTAAAAAAAAATTCTCTTTTCAGTTTGGATGATTTCTCTACCTTGTCTTCAAGATTGCAGATCCATTATTTTGTATCACTTAATATGTATATTCCCTCTAGTGTATTGTTGATTTCTGTTATTGTATCCCATATCTCTGATGGGTACTTTCTTACATTCTGCCTCTTTATTGAAGTTCATCCAATCTCTCCTAAGCTCATAAAGTAAATGTCTTTATGACAATTACTTTGAACTCAATTGGGTAGTCTGCTTTGTTCAGTTCTTTTCCTGAGATTTCGTTTTGTTTTTTCACTTGGAACATATTCTTCACTCTCCTCATTTTGCCTAACTCTGTTTCTATATATTAGATGATTCAGCTACATCTCCCAGTCTTAAAGGAGTGGCCTTGTATAGGGATGTCCTGTGGGGGCACAGAAGTGCAGTCCCCCGGTCACCAGAACCAGGTGTTCCAGGGGTGTCCTGTGTGTGGGCTGCATTCACCTTCCTGTTGTGGTGGGGTCATGACTGTTGTGAGTATAGTGGTGAATAGGACTGGCCCAGAGCCTGACTTTATTATATCTGTTTTTATGGTTATTTGACACTTAAGGTAACTATACTACATTTTTATTTATGTAGTGACAAAAAAATTACTTTTAAATTTTCTTATTTCAGTAAAGTGTAGGAGTTAATTTAAAGAAGATATTAAGTAGATATTTGTTTTCTATTATAAACAATGCTTCAAAGAATGAACCTCTTGTAGCTAAATATTATTCATATCTATGATATTTCCCTTAGGAGAATTCACAGATGTGGAATTGTCAGGTTGAAGGGCAATGATTATATTATTTTGAAGTTTGAAATTAGTGTTCACTAACCATTTCTCTAAGTTTTTATTGAGACATGTAGGAGGTTAGTAAAGCAGTATTTATGACCCAGAGGAATACTTTCTTCTTTGTTAGTCAAAAGGTTGCCTAATGTAATTGCCTTCAAGTGTGTTCCCAGACCACATGACAATTCCTCCCACCCCAGGAAAGCCCTGTGGTGGGGAAAACGCTTGGTTGGAAGATCTGGTTTGTAGCTGATGTTACTCTTTCCACTTAATTAGCTTTGTGATCTTGTGCAAGTAACAACCTCTCTAAGTTATAATTTTCTCACTCATAAAATTGTACTAAAAATAATACAGTGTTTACTTCACTGAGCTGTGAAGATTAAATGAAATGATATATGTGAAAATAGCTTGTAAATGCTAAAACATGATGTAAAATGTTAGTTGTTGGTGTTATAAAAGTGCAATATATGTTCCCCTCTTGAGAAATTTTGTAAGTACAAGTCTCTGGCTTCAAGATACAAGTCATCTCATGCAATGCATATAATTTTTTAATGCCATATGGGGACAGTATCTAGAAAAAGTGAATGGTATGAAAGAGAGTTAAATTCCAGTGAAAATCTATTGCTTTACCGGCTATTCTTTCCCATTCTCTCAACAAACACTAGAACCTTATATGGCATTGCAGCCATCACTAATCCCGGGTTAGGCATTCTGATCATTAAATCTCATCGAAAACATCAGTTACTCAGAAGTCCCGTTACTTGTTAATCTAGAATAGGTCTGGTGGCTCAGGATTTCTGAGTGTGGGCCAGGACCAAAATTAGCTATTTCTGGTACCTATAGATTGTCAGAAAACGTAATGTCAGAAAACCTAATCTTAGGGAAGATCTTAGGGAACGATCTTAGGGAACGATGCACATTATCTGAATGGTTTCTTGTCATGGGTGGATTCAGATAAAACTCATCCAACAAGCTATCTATCAGAGAACAATGATGTTGACAAACTTCACAGAGTAGGACCCAGCAGGGTTGCAGTGTGTTCAGAAGAACAGGGGGCTGACAAGGGGGACACGTGGGTTTAGATTTAGCTCTGCCGCTTACCTACCTGGAATCTGAATTTCCCCATCTGTAAAATAAGGGAGTTAGTTTTAAAATCTAGTCACTAGGTCTTCAAGGTCTCCACCCATAGTAAGATCCTATGATTCTAGGGCTCAGTTAAGAAATAAAAGGATTAACCTTCTCCACCTCCCATCATGCGCAAGACAGAAAATGCTGAAGCCAGAGGGTCTCAGCTGAGCCTTTGGGAGGAGCAAGTATTCTACTCTGTGACATCACAATATCCAGCGCAGGCTCAGCTGTGGCTACTGAGTAGAAGGTTAACAGAAGGTTCAGCTATTGATATATTAGAGGTGGGACGCTACCTGACAGAGCTAGAAGGAATCAGCCAGCCATGCCTCCAGTTCAGGTATGTAACAACTGCTAAGCTTAGAACAGAAATTGCTGGTATCTAAAAAAACAGGAGAGGACCATAAGACGAGTGTATCATCAGGCTTAGGACTAATAGTATAAGCACAGAGACTACGCACCAGACACTTTACAGTGAGCAGAAAAATGGCCGAAGGTAGTCCTACAAGAAAGAGAGCTGAGGAGTATTCTCCCAATAGCCAGACCTATTTATTGTCATGAAGCCGGAGGAGGACATTCCCAAGATTGTCAGCCCCTTCCTGTTCTCTCCCCAACCAATGTAAAAATGCAAAAGAAACAATTACCTCAAGAAGTCAGTGTAAAATTACTTTGTAAAGTAGTTTACATTTATTACCTGGTAATGTTTATTCTTTTAATAGCTTCTCCCCATAATGACAGGGAAAAATAAACTAAACAAAAAGTTAACTGAAAGAGGCATTTTAATAGAATATAGCATAAAAATAGAAACAAAAGTAATAAAAAGAGAAATAAATTTATTATGTGTTACAATCAAAATTAATTCTAAAGACTGGTTTTGAGATTTCAAGGCTTAAAAGGCAAAAAGGCCATCATCCCCTATAAAGAGTGAAAGAGAAGGGCCTTATGGTTGAGAAGTAGGTAAAACAGTTCAGCTGGAACCATTTATACAACTCCTCCTCCTCTAAAGAACTCACGCCAGTGAAATCATCGCTGGGGATGCGGACATTTCTGTTTTCTTTACCTTGCCTTGGGGTTTTGGCTTCTAAAGTATTTGTTTCTTCCTGCAGTCTTGGGGCCCTGAGAGGCTCCAGTGACGGGCAAATAGCTGTTCTGTTTACCAGTAGGGCGGAGCGTGGGGTGGGTGCCAGGTCCTGACTCATCTCCATTGGCCTCCCTCTGTGTCTCAGCACACTGCGACCCCAGAGCTGAGTACAGGACTGTTCAGGCAGGCACGCTGAGATTTGCCTGCAAGAGCTAAGTTGATTGCCACATTCCCTCAGTAGAAGCAGCAGTCTAGTTTCTGACAGGTAGATTAGTTACCCATAGGGGACCCCCAGCAATAGACAAGGAGAAGGGAGACACAATCTCTAACCACAGGACACAATTTTTAACAGTCTTTGGTCTCCAACACATCAGGAATAAATATATCCCAGCAGTAATTCCAACACTGTATATACTATAAAAGTAATAATAACCCAAGTCATGTTGATAAATCCCAAGGTCCAGAAAAAACAAAACGTACTTTCACATTAACTCTAGTATATATCCAACTTCCCTCTAGAGAAGCCACCATAATTTTTACAATTACATTATGAGCCAACATCTTAGGTCCTTGAAAATTAAAACTTCACTGATTCAATTTTTAGAGTTCATTCATAGTCAGTGACAACTAAGTTTAGGTTTAACATGAAATAATATCCAAAAAACATAGAATGTCCTAACTTGTCTATACATATATATTTACTATAATGTTCTCTGACCATTGTGTTAGTCATATACCACAGAATTTTAGAGTTGGAAGGGAACTGAGAGATCATCCATTCCAATGTCCTCATTTCCAGAAGAAGAAACCAGCATAGAGAGGTTGTGTCTTGACTTAGAGCATTAAGCTAGGGATTGCTAGCTTGGGAACCATAGCTTAAAGCCTCTTACTATTAGCCTGGTGGCTTCTTCAGTACTCCCTGCCCTTAATTCATGCTGAATGAATTTCTTCGTTCTTATTTCAGCTATTTTAGAGTATCCTAAGGGAGGAAATATCATCTTATTCCCTTGATGTGTTTGTTGGTCAATTCAAGTACTCTGTGGTGAGTGACACTAGTCACAAATCTCTCCTAGCCTTTACCACTCCACATAAAAATCAGCTTTGGTCAAGGTCAAGAAAAGGCACCTAAGACCCCACTGAACAGGCTGAGATAACAAGGAAAATAAATCCAGGGAAATCCACAGGTTACTCTGTCTTGAGGCCTGATTAGGAGTAGTTTGCTGGGTGGGGGCGAGACATTTATGCCATTAATGGCCTCTTTGCTTTATAATAAGCATGCAGACTTTCTGTGGCCTTGTCTTTCCAGTTTAGGTAGATCGCTTTGTTTATGTGTATGTGTGTGTGCCTACTCTGTGATACACATGTGTACTCCATAAATGTATGTATGAATGGACACTTCATCTGGCAGGTATGGCTGTCATACCATCTGTGGTGACTGGCCTATCCTTATTGCCTAATATGTCTCCTTTATGAGCCTTTCCTAACTTATGCCGCAAATTAATATTTTATTTGGAGTTACCTTGATATCTTAGGTGCTCCCTTAGATTTGTTTGTTTTATGTAGAGCTGCACAGGTCTTGCATCTCTAATTTGTAAGTTTGAGCCCAGGCATTCCCTGGATATAGACACTAGGAGCCTTTTCTAATTCAATTCATTGCAAATGTATTAATATATGTCTGAAACCCTCAAATCTGAAAGAAAATGAAATGAAGAATTGCTAAATATATATATAGATCTCATTCTCATAGTCATCGGCTGCAGAGGTCTGATGACTATTTTCTAGGTCACTAGGTTGTTTTTAACTTAAAGGTCTTCCATACGTTTCTAGCTATCCACACAGATCATCTTTAATAAAAGTATTATTAAGTGATCACCAAGAGAAAAGAACATTCCATCATGGCATAGGGTTTAAACAGGGCTGTGGTAGTGTTCTTTCAGCTTCCATATTAATTTTTCAAAGGCTGTGTAATATATTGTGTAATTGCATATATACGTAGCATAAAACTCTAGGAGAAATTTGGTTATGAGAAATGGAGGGATAAAAAGAGCTTTAGTTTCAGATTCTTCATTGTGAGTTTTAAATTCCCTAATCTCTCCAGTAAACCAAAATGCAGGTATGCCAAATGAACTTTTGAAATGTTTTCCATCAAATTCCCCCAAAAGTTTCATCTTGATAAGTCTTATTTAACAGCCTTGGGAGAAAAAATAAAAGAAAGCTATCTCGCTAGAGATCAAGACATTTGATTCTTTCTCTTGCTGCTACCACCTGGAGTGCTTTGGCATCTGGCCACACCTGGGTCTCTGACACGCACAGGACTTTTCTTTATCCCAGCCCAGCCTCCCTGCCTATTCTCCTAAGAATTGTGCAATAAGACCTTTGTAACCTGAGGCCTGTGAAGTCTGGAAAGGAATGTGACACAGAGCCAACAGACATTGCTGCCACCAGAGCAAAGGAGATTTCCTGCTGTTCACCTGGTGCCTGGGGCAATCTCAGAAGGGGAAAGGTGTATGCTCTAAAAAGGAGTGGGAATGGAGCCCTTGGCAAGACTGTGAGGCAATCACTCCAGTGTCTTTTTCTCCTTGTCTTTGCCAACCTCCAGAGTCATGTTTCATGCTGTTCCCAAGAGTAGTCTCACATCCATTTTGGAAGCACTTTGCTTTCCTACTGCTAAGTGCACTCCCTGTTGAAAGCTATGAGTTGTAGTTGTCATTCTTCCAGTGCTCCCATACATGCTGAAGGGTGATCGATCCTAATGGGGAGGGGGTGTTCCATATTAAATAGTGGTGTTGTTGGTAGACTGACAGACGCTTCTGGCAAGGCAGCTAGAGAGATCTTTGTGATTTGAAGCCTACTGGTACTCATCAGCTATCAACAAAAATCTCTTCTCCCCACTGCCCCCACATACATCTTCCTCCATCAATGACAAGTGCACAGTCTGGCAATACCTAGGGTTAGCCCACCTTCATTCCTCTGCCCAGGGAATTATGTAATGAGCTGAGTCACGAAGACCTTTCTTTTAAGTTGCCCAAACATCACAATGGCCACACAAGTGGACCTCTAACTAAAAGGAAGATCTAAAAAGAAGTCAAAGACTTAACCCTCAGTCTTATTTAGTGCAACTAAATATAATTAACCATAAAGGACAAGTCTTGTATTTTATCAATATTGCTCATAAGCCAAAGGTGGCACCTGAAAAAAACACTTTTAGCCAGTTGAGAAGACAACTTACTTGACAATTAGAATACCAGTATTCCTCTCTTCCTTTTAGCATATTTAGAATGCAAAGTCGTTATTCTTAGAAGAGGGGGAGAGCATTTCTTTTATGTTTGAATAGGTTCCTTTCTAGGTTAGGAACTGATACTGTCTCACACCTCTAACCAACACATTATCTCTTGACGTACTCTGTCCTGTTAAGGTGGTTACTGTCCTTCCTCCTTTCTTCCCCAAATGAATTCAGTGTCAGTTTCAATCCACTTTCTGTTTTTTAAAACAATATGTGACAATTTAAAAAACTACATGTTGGGAATAAATTCGGCTTTTAAAGAATTAAAAGACTTGAGAGACCTGATATACACCTGTGAAGAGTTCAAAAGCAAAAAAGGAACTGCATAACTTGAAAAATGTTTGCACTGTGGCTTCCGAGTGCCCCAGGAGCTGAGTGCCGAGTAGAAGTGAAATTGTCCTGAGAGTTCAGTTTGCTCATCACAGCAGAGTTGGGACTTGAAGAGAAAGAGTAGTGACTGACACAAGCTTGGAGAGAAAAACAATTTTCCAGTGCAAATTTCAGCCCTGGCCCAACAGATCTTCTCCCACTTACAGACTTTATCTCCACTTGCCCTGTGTTTTTACAACTCCTTCCCTGCATGCAAGGCTAACAATTCACATGACCTCGTCAGGATATGGAAAACAGGAGACATGGAAACATGCCACACCAGAAAACATGGAACCAACCCTAACAGGTGGTTTCTGTGAAAGGCTCCACACGCTGTACCCTGGGCTGTGTCTGATTTTAATTATGGACATGGGCTTCTTGACCTTATACCCCAAAGTCCAACATGTTCCAAACTTAATTCATTATCTTCCTCCAAATCTTCTCTCCTTTTGTGATTCCCATCTCAGCCAATGACCTCATCCTATTCCCAGTTACTCTGGCTAGCATCGTGGGTGCGCTCTGATTCCTGGGTCTCTCCTCTCCTTCCCTCTCATTAAGCCCAGGACGTTATCTCCACATCTCTCTCAAAACCATCGCTTCCTTCTAGTTCTGCCTTCTGCTGCCTTGGGGCACACACTCGTCCTCTTTCCCTAAGATCACCCATCTCCCCAGCTTCGTTCCTCTGCACTCTGTTGTTCACAACTTTCTAATATAAGAACTGGAGGTAGTCATTTGCCAGTTTAAAAACAGTTCAAGTTTTCCCATTGTTTAAAAAATGAAGATCAAACTCTATCTTGGCTTTCAAGGTCTTTCACCTTCTCTATTCTCTCCCTCTGTCACCCATTGACTCAGCCCTCCCCACTTTATGCTTTAGAGGGACCTCTGTTCTTTCCGTTCTCCAGCCTGCCCAGCCCTTTCTTTCATCAATGCTGTTACTCATACAGCTCTCCCCTCTTCCTTCTGCTCCTCCTCCTCCTTAAGATTTTTTTTTTTTGGGGGGGGAGGGTCAGAGGGAGAGGGAGATAGAGTCTCCAGTGGACTCTGCACTGAGCGTGAAGGCTGACACAGGGCTTGACCTTACAACCCTGAGATCACAATCTGAGCCAAAGCCAAGAGTCAGGATGCTTAGCCAACTGTACCACCCATGCACTCCATACATCTCCCTTCTGATAGCTGAACTCC
The DNA here is from genome assembly GCF_009829155.1 of Mustela erminea. Lineage (NCBI taxonomy): Eukaryota > Metazoa > Chordata > Mammalia > Carnivora > Mustelidae > Mustela > Mustela erminea. The sequence goes on from NC_045629.1 coordinate 17,997,423, forward strand.
TACGGGAGTCCTCCTAAATGGGTGACTTTTTCTTCCTCAGTTATTTCTGATTTTCTTATGACACTCTTATTTTTACGACCCTTTATGCTGAAGGAGTGAGCAAGGTGGGGTTGGAAGACCAGTGAGGAGAGTGTAGAAGAGTTTTTCATTCTCTCTCTCTTTTTCTTTCTTTCTTTCTTTCTTTCTTTCTTTCTTTCTTTCTTTCTTTCTTTCTTTCTTTCTTTCTTTCGATTTTATTATTTATTTGAGAGAGAATGAAAATGAGTGGAATCACAGAGATAGAGGGAGAAGCAGTCTCCCCACTGAACAGGGAGGATGCTGTGGGACTTGATCCCAGGACGCTGGGATCATGACCTAAGCCAAAAGCAGATGCTTAAGCAACTGAACCACCCAGGCACCCCAAGAGTAGAAGAGTTTCTTACGATAGGAAATAGCATGTGCAAAGACTCAAGAGAAAAGAGAGAATGGTACCTTCAAGGAACTAAACAGTATATAGTAATTAGTGGAAATAGAATCTGAGGAGAGAATAAGGAATTGGAGAGAGATGGCAGTGGAGAAGGAAGCAGTAGTTTGCCCTGCTAAGGACTGGGATTTTAGCTTAAGATCAGTGCACAGTTTTTTTTTTTTTTCTTCTTTAAATAAAGTTTATTTGTTTTTTAGTAATCTCTACATTCAATACAGGGCTTGAACTCACAATCCCAACCTTAAGAGTTGTGTGCTCTTCCAACTGAGCCAGCCGGGCATCCACAGTGTTTACAAGTTACAAGTTTACAAGCAGGGGAGAGTTGGATACTATTTGCATTTTAAAACAATGTAGTGTATGGAGAACAGGTGGGAGTGGAGAAAAACAGCAGAAAGGACTGTCAGGAGGGCATGGTAAACCAGGAAGATGATGAGTCCGGTTTAGGATAGTGACGGTGGGAAAGAGGAAGCCAGTGGGCTTCTGGAAGGCCCAGGAACGATACTAGTCGTACTACGTGCAGTATCACTTCCCACTAATGCCGTACTAAGCAGATCAGACTTTCTATTGCAGGAAACAAGGGCAACAAGGATTTCTTGGCTCAGGTAAATTAACACTTTTCAAAGAGAACACCGGAGATGGGGTAGAAGATGGCGAGAAGGGGAAGACTGGTTGCAGTAGGACAGACAGAAAGGCAAGGCAGCTGAGGTAGGCTATTAAATATTGACAGTGCCCAGCTGCTCAAAGCAAGTGGGCCTCTCAGAATCTGTGATCCTGCCCCAAGCAGAGTTTAATGGAAATAGAGTTTTAGGGGCGCCTGGGTGGCTCAGTGGGTTAAGCCTCTGCCTTTGGCCCAGGTTATGATCCCAGGATCCTGGGATCGAGCCCCGCATCAGGCTCTCTGCTCAGCAGGGAGCCTGCCTCCCCCACCCTCTCTGCCTGTCTCTCTGCCTACTGTGATCTCTGTCTGTCAAATAAATAAATTTTGAAAAAAAAAAAAGAAATAGAGTTTTAATTAAAAAGTTATACGTGCATGTAGTAAAAATTTAAACATGAAGAAGCTTTATGTTATGAAAAACAAGTCTTCCTCTTCTCCCAGTCCCCAGTCCTTTCCCTCCATGGAACTTGAGACAGATTTCACATGCTCTCCAGAAATATTCCATGCATATATGAACATGTGTAAGTATGTATTATGCATACATCTCCCTCTCTCTCTGTTAAAGTTCCCAGATCACCGAGGTATTCAATAAACCTTGGTAAATAGATGTCTGTACCTCTATTGTTCCTGATAGTCTCCATACTATTTTTTCCTAAGAATTATTGGGCATTTTATCCTCTATTACTCTTCACAGCATAAATTTTAATTTGACCTTTTCCTTCTCTCCAACTCAGATTTTAGATGAAAGTCTTGATTCGAAGACAAGTTTCCTACCTGCCAGGTCACTGATAACCCTCAAAGGCTTCAGTGGGTCCTTTTCAGGGTGTGTAATGTCTGGTAGCCGGGGTCATCACCGGAAACCCAAATTGTGTCCTTTGACAGTATCCTGAGATAGCTGTCTGAGTCCTACATTTTTCTTTCTCAAAGTCATTGCCTATACCAGAAAAGATACAGTGCCCCCAGACGCCTTATTTATAGTATAATATAAAATGTATCTATATCTTGATACATACCTACATACATGTTATAATAAGTGTTTGTTTTAGATCAAATACACCTTCTGAACAGCACACAAATAGTGCTATTTAGGCCATTATTGCTATTTTCCCCATCTCTCAAACATAATTTCAGTCAGATTTACATAAAGACAACATTTCTTGCCAAGTTCTAAACTAACAGAAATAGCAATCATAAAACCAATTTTTTTTTGTATTTAGCGCCTACTGTATTAAGGTGCTCCAGTGAAGCAGAGCAAATAGGAGATATCTAGCTATGTTTATATCTGTATCCATATCTATATCCATGGTTTATTATAAGGAACTGGCTCACACAATCATAGAGCCTGACAAGTCCTAAGACCTTCATTTGGCATGCTAGAGACCCACGAGAGCCAATAGTATATTTCTAGTCCAAATGCCAGCAGGATAGAGACCCAGGAAACACCAAGGGTTAGTTACAGTATGAGGGCGGGAAAGAACCAATGTCCTAGCACATGACAGTCTGGCAGAAGGAAATCTCTTCCTTGCAGGAGGGTCAGCGCTCTCTTTTATCCAAGCCTTCAACTGATGAGTGAGGCCCACCCACCTAGGGAGAGTAATCTGTTTTACTCAGCCTACAGATTCAAATGTTAATCTCATCCAAAAACACCCTCACAGATATATCTGGGATAATGTTTTTGGTCAGACACTAGGCACTCCATGGCCTAGTCTAGCTGACACATAAAATCAGCCATCACATCTTTTATGCCACCAGCAGGCTTAGGAATTATGTAATTGCCATAAAGAGCCACGTAGAAAGTAGTGTCACTTACATTTGAGCAAAAGTAGTTTATTTAACAAACGTTTGCACATTTTAGAGATGAGGAAACTGTGGTTCAGAGGGTTGAAATAAGTTCTGTAAGGTGGCAGAGCCAAGATTCTAACCTAGGTCTAAATGATTCCATCTGGTATGCTTAGCCTGTGTGGTAGCTGCCTCCCAGTACTGTTGCTACGTTCCCCGTAAGTCTGGAGATGCTCCCTCCTTAGCAGTAGGACATGTCTGAAGGCATGAGCTGTTGATCCAAGCTCAGGGGCAGCAGCAGCAGGGTTTTTTTCCCCCCACATGTCTGAACATACCAAACTTGAGTGGCACTCGGAGCTACCAGGAGGTTCTCCACGTTCCTTTGCCTTTGAGGTAATCCACAGAACATTAACAGTTGCTACCCTTTACTGAAAGCTACGTTCTTGGACTTTGCATGAATGATTTCATTTAATGTTTGCAATGACCCTGTGTTCTTCCCACCAGTCCACTCTCCCGTGGAAGGGTGAGGATGACATGGTCACTGTAGACTGCCAAGGGCAGGGACTCTGAGATATCCCTCTTAAACCACTGTCTTTGGGGGCGTCTGGGTGGCTCAGTGGGTTAAAGCTTCTGCCTTCAGCTCAGGTCATGATCCCAGGGTCCTGGGATCAAGCCCCACATCGGGCTCTTTGCTCAGCAGGGAGCCTGCTTCCTCCTCTCTCTGCCTACTTGTGAACTCTGTCTGTCAAATAAATAAATAAAATCTTTAAAAAAAAAAAAAAACCACCACTGTCTTTGGAGCCACCAAGAGTGCCCCACATTGTCTCCAAGGTTCCCATGGACCAGCAAAATCCTATAACGCTCCCCCAAATTTGCCCATAAAAACAGCTTACAACATGCATGAATGAATAATTCTACAGCTGTGTGCTGTCTGCTGATTCACCCATGGAACAGGCCTGGGCTTTCCCTTCATTTGGTTTGTTCCTCATGGCCTGACATGTTGCTGCTCCTCACTTTCCATCTCTTCTAGCCCTTTTAGGAAACATTGTCCAGTGACAAACTTACTGTACGTCTCTAAATCAATCTCATTCAAAGGCGACTCCTCCATCCTGTCTTGGTACAGCACTTTCTGGATTCTGAGCTCTCCAGAAGTGCTCTTCGTGCTAACAGCATAAGCAGTTTCTACAGTGCTGCTGAGTCAGCTTCAGCCACAGCAAACCCCTTGTCTGAGAGAGCAGGAATGGCTATCAGTAAGGCATGTCTTACCCAGAATCAGAATTAGAAGCCAAATCATCCATCTCCCAGTTCACTGTTTCTGGCGTACCGTGTAGACATCAGTTCTGATGGGAGTGGGGTTCAGTCCAATATGGTGGAAGCAATATATCTCCAAGGCAACATATGAGGGGCAGACATGCAGTCTGTACCAGGTGACAAGGGGTGTCAGCACTTCTTTTGCACGTCTGCCTCTGTTTACAACAATGCACAACGACGTAGGTGCAGCATGAACAAAGCAAGCGTCGGCAGAAAAACTGGGACAAGATGGTCCTTTTTTTATCAACAGAAGCAAATTGCCTTTGGTTTTCATGCTTCCTTGGAAGGCCCAGGAAAGAGCTAAGATTCTTATCTGTCTGGAATTGCAGGAAGTGACTCACTATGGCCCCAAATCCCAATGGAAGAGGCTTTGGCTTGTAGCATGTGTTTACAGAAAATCAGCTTGTAAGTCTGCATGGATCCACCCATGATCCACCTGTGTAGGCCAACGGGGAAGCATCTGGGGTCTGTGGGATGACATTTCTAGATCAGAGCGCTGGTCTGCCTCCATCTCATCACTGGTTGTTTCTAGAGCTTGTGAACCATACGACAGAAGCTGAGAGTAAACAGGTTTGTTTCACCAAAGACTCTGAGAACTCTCTACCAGAAAAACACTAACACAAGGAAACAGTCATTGGTGGTAACAACTCACAAAAGAAAGAAAAATAAAACTTTTATTTTGTTTTATTCAAGGTCATCTACTTTTTATTTTTAAAAAGAGGGTAAATGAACTCTAGGTACTTTGAGAGCAATAAGGCAGCTGAGAAGGCAGCATATTCTAGAGGGGTAAAGATGTTGGAAGGTACGCAGAGACATGGGTGCTCATCCCAGCTGCCAAGGACTCATTGGCACCCTGGGACAAATCACTGACTTTACTGCTTGACCTGGGATTCCCGGAATTGGAAGACCTGTGTTTCTATCAGGTTCTGCTAATAATCATCTGAATTTGATGTGAACGTTCTCTGCACCTCAGTTTCTTGATTTGTAAAATGGAAATAATAACATATACCCTGCCTACCTGTACCAATCACTGTGGGTTAAATGAACCTATGTGAAAATACTCTGTAAACAACAGAGTGCTCTCTAAGCTTTCTCCTATGATGTGCTCATAATGTCTTTTGCTGAAAGTGAAGCAGGAGATTGGAGGAGGTGGTGGAGCATAGTAAAAAGACTAGGGCCCTCTGGGACACAGAGAAGCATGTGGGACAGGGATGCAGCTGGGTTTGGAGACCATGGGCCTATGGTGGCAACATCTGCCTCACCAGTGAGTGGGCAATCGACTCTTGGCTGTAGTGGTGGAAGAAATTAGGGGTGTTGACAAGGGAATAGTTACAATGGTGATGCCAGAATCTAAGTTGAACGGGGAAAGGGTTGAAGAAAGGGACTTGGTTGATAGATTTGGGGAGCTGGAGGTATGAGTGAAATGTAAATGTTATGTACCGAGAGGAGTTAGCTGGTGAGGTAGACAGTGATGGGCTTGGAGTGTGAGTTTGGAGTTCAAGGTTTGAGAGCTGGAGGATATTCTATTCTAGTAGGGCAAGGAGCCATGAGGGAAAGGGTGCGGCTTGGAAAACCATCTGGGAGCTGAAGGGCCCCAAGTTGGTGACAGGATTTGGCATGGAGTCAGAGCTGAGTGCCAGAGTCCTGAGAGAATATGTGAGGTGTCAGATCTGGGAATGGGTAGGGGGAGGACACGGGAACATGGATGGTAGACACATCCAAGGTAGGCGGCAGTGCGTGTGGAAGGGCTGTGAGGAGAATGCTGAAGCTCTTTCAGGGTAAATGAGGCTCAGAGAACAGAATGACCCAGAGGCATGCTTGATTTAAAATTTGGTATGAGTTACATATAAATCAACCATTTTACGTTTTGATAATCAAAAGTTGTAGGGGCATCTTGGCCTCAATATGCAAATATTTAAAACAAATTATAATGGAAAACTCCTTTTAACCTGTGACATTTTTTATAACAGGCCCAGTGGCATGCTGGAGCCAGTTAGTACCAGTGGATGAGAGCCACACATTGGTAAATTCTCTGGAATTTTACGAGCTGGGTGTCATGTTGGCAGCTTGCAATCGGCCTGGAGGGAATAGTTACACCATGAAAATCCACAAACACTATGAGCTAGGGCTTCTTCTCCCCTGAAAATCTCTCTGGTTGTTAAACATTTCCCAAGACACCACTGAAGAGGCCTAAATACACACTCCAAATCTGCCCAACTTTATAGTCCTGTTGCTGTGGGTCTAGCTGCCTCACTGACAGACATATGGTTACACCCCTCGGACCTGGGACTCTGATCTTGTTTGGAAGCAGGGTCTTCGCAGATGTAGTTAAGATACGTTAACATGAGGTCTACTGGAGTAGGGTGGGTCCTTATTCCAATTTGACTGCCATCTTTATAAGAAGAGGAGACTCAGAGACAGACACACAGAACACCGTGTTGAGATGCAGACACGGGGAAGAACGCCAAAACTATGGAAGCAGAAATGGAGGTACCTCAAAGATGGTCTGCAACTCCAGAAGCTAAGAGGAAGTTGTGATCCAGATTCTCCCTCAGAGCTGCCAAAGGAAGCACCACCTGCCGACACCTTGATTTCAGACTTCCAGCCTCTAGGACTGTGAGGGAATACACTTTGGTTTTTCGAAGTCACCCCGTTTGCACTACCTCGTTACAGCAGTGCTCGGAAAGTGAGGTATCTGTTATGCTATCAAGTAGGGGCACAAAGCAAGTGGAAGTTGCCCAGTGTGAACCACAAAGGGAAGGTCCCTGGTCCCTGTGCTCTGGTTCCCAGGGGGATCCTCCCCCCCACTCCTCCAGCATGTATTTTCTGTACCATCCTCTTGTCCTTCTTGTTGGGCGCCTTGTGTTGTGTATTATGCTTTCAAGTGGAGACATGTTACCTCCTACTCTTCTAGGTGGTAACCAGAGGTTGTATACTCATGCCTTGTGGATCAAAGTTGCTAAATGTGATGCTGGGAGAACCATTTCGGAATGTGTGTCTGCCTTTATTTTTAAAAAATTTCTTGTGCACTTTATTGTTTTTTAATTGAATTTTTGTGTGTTTACCTTTAAATAAAAACACCCCATCTTGCTGGCCAAGGAAAACTTGAGCTGCCATCTGGGGACTTCCTCAATATACCCAAGGGAGAGAGAATGTCTCTTGGCCTTTGCCTCCACCACCCCGCACCCAAGCTGGCGGGCATTTATTCAGCATGAACTTGCTGCCTGCATCTCTTAAATCTTCTGTCCGGCCCAGCCAATCAGTAGATGGGCCAATCAGTAGAAGTTCAACAACTGTCCTGAAGTTTCTGCCTTCAGACAGAAGCTTCAACACAAATTTTTGTAAGCTTGTGATTGAAATCCACCAACTGACTACTTGACACTATTGCAAAACTTCGGCTTTGGAAGAACGCAATAAAAGGGCGGTGCCTCCCTACACATGGCTTGCCCCACCCCGATGCTTCCCTGAGTATTTTTCTCATAATTCTGGGAATCTCAGGTGGCCGAGGGAGAGGCATCAGGGATACTGAAAATCAAGGGTGATTTGAGGTGAGGAATATTTCAAAGTTGAAAGTTGTTTACAGTCCATTGCTCTTCCAACACCAGAGGGCGATACATCCACACTGAACAGCCAGTGTCTTGCTTCAGGACTGAAATCCTGGGAACCCATGAAACTTTTTTCTTTCTTTACTTTTTTCTTTCTTTCTTTCTTTCTTTCTTTCTTTCTTTCTTTCTTTCTTTCTTTCTATGTGAGAACAAATGCTGAGCTGAATATTTGGTCATTTGGCTATTTTGTTTAGACCTCTGATAAAGTTACAGAGAAGGCTTTTGAGCCACTTACTGGGTGTCCAAGCCCTGGGACTTGGGGCAGGGAGACCCGCAGATGGGTGCTGGGCAAGGTTGCTGCTTCCTTTGTGGGCAAGCACTTGTCATTCACACTCTTACTCCATCCAGAGATTGTCTAGTTCTGGTGAGTTTTGTGGGAGGGTTTAGACTGTGTCCCAGTAAGAGCTACCTTGCATAGAGACCCAGCTTGTCACTTCCAGGGCTAGTCATTTTTAAACTGGTTCCATGGGGTTGCTCTACTTAGTATCTGGAGGTGAGGTCTGGCCCTGAGAGAACGGAGAAGACAGAGAGGAGATGCTGTGGGGAGGGTCGAGGGAAGGCAGAGATCGTAACAGTTATTACCACTGACGATGGTGACCACTGACCAGTGATCTTATACCAGCTCCTAGCAATGCCTTCTGATAGGACATCCGGCAGAATGTTCATCATTTCTGGAACAACACAGAAAACTGTATAGTTCACTGAAGAGTCTGGAAGGAGCAGGAGTTGACTGCAGAGTAGAATAGAGGAGGAACTGGGGAGGCTGGGAGGCTTGCCTATGGGAGTGGTGGTGAGAGCCCTGGGAAATGGTGACTGGGTTGACATCTAGGTGAGGACTTGGCTTTAGAGCTCTGAGGCCTGAAGGGAGAGCCCAGTTTGGACAGGTGCCTGCCTAGGTGGCAGGAGGGAGGAGATACCACCAGCAGTGCTCATCTAACCTTGCATGTCTGGAACCCATGGATGTGTGTGTAATTATAGAAAAATCTGCACCCAATTACATGACTCATCCAGAAAGGGATTTGTCCACATTCACCCCCTGGGAGAGGCAGCTAAGCTTTAGTCATTCATTTCTGAGCACCTTCCACTGGCACTCAAGAGAGATCAATATTGTTCTTAGCAATGGCATGTTTTGTCTGGTATGTCATCAATAGCAAAGTACCATTTACCATATAAGATACAAGAAAGTCTTGTAGATCAGAAGTAGTGATAATGGGTTGGTTGCAATTTAGTGGGCCAGCTGAAAGGGAAAACTTTGACAAAATGAGGGAAGAGTGTATATCTAAAATAGAAGGTACAAGGTAACTGTCATTTTTCAGATGAATAAGATGAAATGTACCAATGAGAAGATTCACTTTGGACAGTAGAAATTGGTGCAAAAATCTTGGTGCGGTGGACCCAGAAGGCACAGAAGACTGCTTTGCTTCCCAGGCCTGTGATCATCACAGGCGCTGTCTAGCTGTGTACACCAATAAGAAAAGATTCTCTTTGTCATTTACAATTATATTGCTCAATATAATTGAGGATATAAAACAACAATTTGGAAGCAGGCACTTAGAGTTCACTTCAGTTCCAGCTTTTTGTCCCTCATCATTGATGGTCATGCTTGGGGAAGTCACATGACCACACTTAGCCTGTTATCTCTTTCCAAAAATGAGCATTGAGTATCAAACGCTGGAAGGACCAGTGAAAATACTTAGGAAATTACCAGGTGGGACATAAGTGCAGTTACTGGTCTCTAGAGGGCATCCTTAGCAATTCCTTCTCTTTCAAATATTTGTCTTTTCCCTGGGCTGGGTGAGGCTTCTCTTTTCTTTCTTTTAAAAAAATTTTTTTATTAAATTTTTTTATTTTTTATAAACATAATGTATTATTAGCCCCAGGGGTACAGGTCTGTGAATTGCCGGGTTTATACACTTAAAGCACATACCATATCACATACCCTCCCCAATGTCCATTACCCCTCCACCCTCTCCCTACCCATCTACCCCCGGCCACCCTCAGTTTGTTTTGTGAGATTAAGAGTCACTTATGGTTTGTCTCCCTCCCGATCCCATCTTGTTTCATTTATTCTTTTCCTACCCCCCAACCCTCCACGTTGCATCTCCTCATATCAGGGAGATCATATGATAGTTGTCTTTCTCCAATTGGCTTATTTTGCTCAGCATAATACCCTCTAGTTCCATCCACGTCATCGCAAATGGCAACATTCCATTTCTTTTGATGACTGCATAGTATGTATTGTATATATATACCACCTCTTCTTTATCCATTCATCTGTTGATGGACATCTTGGTTCTTTCCTTAGTTTGGCTATTGTGGACATTGCTGCTATAAACATTCGGGTGCACATGCCCCTTTGGATCACTACATTTGTATCTTTAGGGTAAATACCCAGTAGTGCAATTGCTGGATCATAGGTAGCTCTATTTTCAACTTTTTGAGGAAACTCCATGCTGTTTTCCAGAGTGGTTGCACCAGCTTGCATTCCTGGGTAAGGCTTCTCTTGAAAGGGGGCTTCATTAGAGTTAAGATAAAGCTATATGTTAGGTCAGTACTGTTATTAAACTACCACTTAAATGCCAAACAAATAGGGATGAAAACTATATTGCTTTCCATGTACTGTTTTCATAGGCAGTTTAGCTACATTCAGACGAAAATTTGCAGAACAATCCCTTTGTACTGGAAACTGTCGTGAAGGTCTTTTGCCTTGAGCGAAAGTTTTTGCCTTTTACGGGTTTTTTTTAGCTAATTAACATAAGGAACACCTTGGGCTACTGCGAACAGAGAAAAACTATTGGTAAAAACAAGGATCAAGGGTCGGATTACAGACATTTTGTCAAAGAAACACTTCTGTTGAATGGGAAACCTTCTTGATTATTACAGCAATGGCTTACTGTAAGTAAGTGACAAGGTGTTTAAGCTTCACACCTGTGAAATATGTACTGCGTTTCCTGATCAAGGGACAAGTCTTGGTCAATTCTTTTTTTTTTTTCCCCCAGTAACACAGGTCTCAGACTCAGAGCTTACTTAACTAGATACTGTTCTTGACCCCAAACTACAAGGTAGACCTCATGAATGAATGTGCTTGTGGTAATTCCTTGTTTGTCATTATTTCAACAATTTTTTTTTTCTTGAACTTTCTCACATACACTATCTGGCTCAGTCACAGGTTAATAAGCAAGGGACTATCGCAGGCAGCAGTCCCCTGCAATTAGGCAGTAAGCTTCTGAAGCAAAACTCTGAAGTGTGAGCTTAGACTAGGGAACGGCCAGCCAGTTTCAAAACCTGGGTCTGCTGCTTACTGGTTGGCGACCTTGAGCAATTCATTTAACCTCTCCTCTCTAAAATAATTTTACCCTCCTCCTCTATAAAATAAGGATGTGAAAAAACCACCTTAAACTTTTGTAGGATTTCAATGAGCTAATCTAGTTAACATGTGTTAGTTACTATCATCATGATGTCATCATCATCATCACCACCTCTGAGCCTCACAATTTCCACTGTAGTGCTCTGCACAGTGTGATAACAGGGGAGCAATTTCCCCTTGCGGTGCAACTGACTCTACCTACTAAGGAATTATGAGATTTCAGATGAAATCTACCAGGAATGCCCATTCAAATTCTTGGAGACTTTCAGATTACTCTGCTCTTATTTTAGAGGGTAGGAAGAGTGCTCGCTTCGGCAGCACATACACTAAAATTAGAGGGTAGGAAGAGAGTAACTTTTTAACAGTTGCCTAAATACCAACCCGAGAAGACAATCATTAGATCTTTGTTTATAAAAATTCCTGGTGTAATCTTGGCACGCCGTAGCAGACTTTGATTAAAGGTCTGAGAAATAGAAAGGTTCCTATTTCATTTTACAGAGAAGACACAGGCTTATAATGACTTATAGTCTAAGAAACAGGAATGTTATTTTTGGATAGTCTTTCCTAAGTTAAATTAGGCAAAGTCAAATTCTATTTTGTGTTTAATAACACAGATGCAATTATCTTTAGTAAATGTTTTCTTAGGAAACCCAAGTAGTGAAAAATTCCTCCAGAGAGCTGCTTGGCTGGCAGACATTTTCTATGTTACTTAAGCGAGACATCTCTGTCCATGAGATCTAGTGAATAAAAGAAGTGATGAACAGTGGCTCTCAACCTGCTCAGCTCTTTTGAACCACCTGGAATCCTAAAAATGCCTGAGCCTCGCCCCACCCTGAGATTTTACTTCAGGATAGCTCAGAGATTTTGCTTTGGGATAATCTAGTAGGGCCTGGGCAACAGAATTCTTAAAAATCTTTCTGAGCAATTCTAGAAAGAGTTCCTCTTTTCTTTGTCTTTAGCCTTCTATGATTCTATAGTCTCACACTTTCTACGTACGTATAGATTTAGCACATTAAAATACCATCCCTTTGTAACTTCTCTTTAAAAGGGACAGTTTTTAACTTTGGAAAAATATGAAACATGATAGGAATTAAATAATATGTTCTTCTAGACCATATTTAAAAATCTGATTTTACAGAGAAATGCCATGATTGCTCTGTCTGAGATGTCACTGGTGGGGTAGCCAATAGCTTCATCATTTTACACAAGAAAGCACCTGCTTTTTTTTCCTTTCTAAATTCACTTAACAGAAGGAAGCTCTTGCCCAAAAGACTCTTCCCCTTGAAATTTACAGAAGGATAACCCAAACTCCATACATTGTAATACTAACACAATGAAGAGAGGTAGTAAAAATAGGAACAATGCTGCTAATATTGCCTCTGTTCATCCTGTTAGGCTGTTTTGAATAGGATTTGTGGGGGACTACATGCTCTTCCATATTGTATGTTCAAAGATGAGTGATAGCTGCACCTGCCAAGATACGAAATTTATTTATTTATTTATTTATTTATTTTTTTTTTTAAGATTTTATTTATTCATTTGACACAGAGAGATCACAAGTAGGCAGAGAGGCAGGCAGAGAGAGAGAGAGGAGGAAGCAGGCTCCCCGTGGAGCAGAGAACCCGATGCGGGACTCGATCCCAGGACCCTGAGATCATGACCTGAGCCGAAGGCAGCGGCTTAACCCACTGAGCCACCCAGGCGCCCGCAAGATACGAAATTTAAATGAAACTGTTTACTCTGATTTTCATGATTGATAGACTATTTTGGTTGAATATCCAAATTCCTCTTATACATGCTGCAGCTTCTGTGCTGCAGTACTAGTCATTTCTTATAATAAGCCTAACTCTATGCAGCAACAGAGAGAGGAACATAAAAGGTCCCTAGGAGCACCTAAGGGAATGGCAAAGACCTCATAAACAGAAAACAGAGAAAACTGGCATGTAAACTACTCCCTCCCCACCATATATGATTCTCTCTCCAATTTTCTATCTCCCAGAGAGAGCAACTTTTGCTCAATCTTGGAATATCTCCTAAGCTCTCCTCTTTAAACTTGAATGATTCAATTGGCAATGCTTTTACAGTACACTTAGTGCATTTCGTATTGAGGAATTATTTGTGTGCTTGCCATTACTTCTTTCCTTTTACAAATATCACTTGAAATACACGGCTTCTCGAAAGTCTAACCTAGTTAAGTGGAATATGATCCCATCAATCTCTGGCTCTATCTTTAAATGATACACGAGAAGCCATATATGCATAGGCATGTGCTGAAATCCTATGTATGAGAGCATAGTCTGCATATTTCTTTTATTTCTCCAATTTAAGCACCATGGGACAGGTATGTTCAATGGAATGTACTCTTCCAACTGCTCAGAATATGTTTTGCTTCTACCAGCAACCCCTTCCTCTAGCTCTTTCCAGAGCTCTGCTTGTTTGTGTGTGTGTGTGTGTGTGTGTGTGTGTTAAAGATTTTATTTATTTATTTATTGACAGAGACAGAAATCCCAAGTAGGCAGAGAGGCAGGCAGAGAGAGGAGGAAGCAGGCTCCCTGTCGAGCAGAGAGCGCAATGCGGGGCTCGATCCCAGGACCCTGGGATCATGACCTGAGCGGAAAGCAGAGGCTTTAACCGACTGAGCCACCCAGGCGCCCCTCTGCTTTGTTATTTTTGTTCAGGGAAGCTTTCTTTACTCTGTTACACTGTTGTACATGCTCTTGGAACACCTCTCCTAAGCTTCATTTATATATTTAACTGAGTGATCGTTTGATTAATACCTGCCTTTCTTGGTAGACTGGAACTCTGACCACAAACTGAAAGTTTACATTTGATTTTGTTTACCAGTATATTTCTAGCCTTGAGCCCAGTGCCCCGACCTAGTAGGTGACTAATAGCTGACTGACTAGATGAATAAGAAGCTGTGTGTTTTCTCTTTGAGACACAGATACACTTCTACTTCACATAGAAGTATTGCAATACTTAGACAATTTTCAAACTCATGGCTTATGCAACACATTTAAAGATTAAAAAGTAATGATTAAGATTTAAGAAGTGGTTCATTATATAAAAATAATGAATGTTCCTAAAAATATTAAACTAAATTTGAAGCATAAGCTATAATTTTTTAAAAACAGTCAGCCATAATTTCATATTATTATAGCAGCTTTTTCATTTCATCAAAGGATGTTGTCTTTAAGCTGATACTATTTTCGTTCTAAATGTTTTTAGCTCTCCTCCCCACCTACTTCTCTGCATGATGATAGGTTGCTTGTTAAACTCTGGCTAGAAATCAGGATTTATGAGATGCAGCTTTTTATTCCTATGTATCTAAAAAAAACAAAAACAAAAACAAACAAACAAACAAACAAAAAACCCCAATGCTATCTAGAGACAAAACTGCTCCAAAATATTCACATAAAATAACCTACGCTTGCTACCTGTTGTGCTAAGCAGCATAACGTAAATTCTGCCTTCAGCCTCAGGAACCAGATCCCATTGTGCCAAATTCAGAGTAACATCTATCTCATTTGATTTAAGACATTTTCAGTTATAGAATCTTACTCAAAATCATAAGAATTGTCCTTTCATGTGACTTTCTGTTGTATATAAAAGTTAGGACATTGTTTTAACAAGAGGTTCCTTCATTCTTAAAATCACTGCGTTTATCCCTAGGACTTGGTGCCTCTTGACCAAGATTCAAGTAAAATGTTTAGATATGAAAATTAATTACCGATTAATGATTAATGTAATGAGCAAATAAACTCTCCTCTTTATTAATGTTACATGGTCTTTCCAGTATTTTTCTAATTGTTGAAGTATAGTTGTCATACAATGCTATATTAATTTCAGATGTACAACACAATGAATTAACAATTACATACATTATGAAGTGATCATAATGGTAAGTGTAGTTACTATCTGTCACCATACGATGTTATTGCAGTATTATTGACTGTATTTCCTATGCTTTAATTTTCATACTGTGGCTTATTTTACATTTGGAAGTTTGTACCCATTAATTCCCTTTCCCTGTTTCACTGAACTCTCCACCCCCTTTAACAACCATCAGTTTGTTCTTTGTATTTATGAATCTGTTTCTGGTTTAGTTTTGTTTTTAAGATTCCACATATAAGTGATATCATATGGTATTTGTCTTTCTCCAACTTATTCTAGGTAACATAATACCCTTTAGGTCCACCTACATAGTCACGAATGGCAAAATTTTGTTACCTTTTTATGGCTAAGTAATATTCCATTCAGATCTTCTTTGTCCATTCATCTCCTGGTGAACACTTAGGTTGCTTCCACATCTTAGTAGTTGTAAATAATGCTGCAGTAAGCATGGGATGCATCTTTTTGAATCAGTATTTTTGTTTTCTTTGAGTAAATACCAAGAAGTAGAATAATTGTATTATATTTCTATTTTTAAATTTTTGAGGAAACTCTGTACTGTTTTCCATAATGACTGCATCAATTTACATTCCCACCAACAGTTCCCTACCTTCTACATCCTCATCAACACTTTTTATTCCTGCATATTTTCTTAATCGGCTATTCTGATAGAAACCTGGAGGCAGTTCCATGGTAGCATTTGGTTGATCCAAGCACCAGCTGACTCATGATCAACAGTTAATGTAACATTTGGTATCACCTGGTACCTTGTAATGGCAACCTTTACTGTCATGCATGTTTTATTCTCCCTTTGTTATGTTTTCCAGAGGGATAACGAATTGGCTGATAGAGTAACAAATGAAAAGTAATCTGACTCCACTGACCTGCTTCACTCTGGATGAGAACAATGGAAAGGAGTAGCCTTTTGCTTTGAAACAGTGGAACAGGTACAGAATTACTCCTTTCTTTGTTGCCTCTCTTTATTTCTTTGCACATCTATTTCCAGACCAGTTAAAAACAGCAAGTTGCTCCTGTTTTGAGAACACTGAATCGGAGTTATAGGAACAGGTACTGTGGGTTATTTGTAACATTTCCAAGTTTTCCCATCTTCAAGTTGCTATTTCTATAAGTGCCAATGCAATTAAGAGATAATTATTTTTCTATAATAAGTAATTATGCTAGGGAGAATTATTACTTTTGAACATAAAATTAGCATTTTGGATGTGTGCTTAGCTTTAAGATATAATGTTATTTGAATAAGGAACTTTAGCTTCACTAAGTAGATTTCCATGGAGGAATCACAGAAGGAATAATAAAATGGTAAAGCATGTTGGTTTCCCCAGTGACAGCCACTGGAAGTGTTTTTGCTCTGTTTGATGATCTAATTTCCCTTGCCCACATTCATTTTCTGAGTCTTGAAGAAAACCTTTCAAGAAAGGTATAGTTAGATTTTTTTCCATTTTTGAGAATTCACATAATGGATATAGGTGAAAAAAAAACTTTTTTTTTTTTTTTGCTTTGAAAGGAACATTTTATGTCAACACGAAGAATTTAAAACAGCATTTGTAAGACTCCTGGATTTAGAATCTTTAAAATCAGTGTTTATTTTGAATTGGATGCCAATCATCATTGGACTACTAAACCTTCTTTTGATTATATCTCTTATCAAAAGACAGGTGAGCTGTAGGTGTTTTAGTAGTAACCATATAGTTGTCAGTGCTTTAAGATATTATGATGTTAATGGCATTGTAATGTACCAAAAAAGTAATTTAAGTTCAGAAGATTAAGTATCATGTACTGGATGATCAAAATTAAATTACTTAAAATTTTGCATGACAACATTTTTTCTTCATTGGATGGCTTATATAGATGAGGGACTATGAATAAATAATAAAGACTTGAATTTTACATAGGAATATTAGAACTCAAAAGTCTACAGAAAAAGTATTCATAAAAATTATATTTTATATAAGGAATTAAAGAAGAATATGGCTTCATTATTTAGTATTTAGTTTAAGGTTATTTAAGGAGAGGTTTTACAAGACATTTTAACTATTACTCTGTAATTAGTATGTTCTCAGGGCACATATCTATTTTTATATATTAAAATGACTGAAAGTTTCAATGTATTACACCATTGAATTTGAAACTAAATGTCATCTACATCAATAATGTATGAAGAATCTGGTTTCTATATCAGTAAGGAGACAGAAAAGGAAGCACGTCATTGCTGTTTGATGTATAGAGAGCAGTTCTACAGTTTTTTGGTCCCTCTATATTTCTCTCTGTAGAATTAGCCAACAACTAACCACATGGACCAACTATTGACCAACTGTCTTTATCTTATGTTCCAATGGTGATATAAAAGGGCTCTTTTTAAAAAATATCTTAACAGACTTTATCTGTTTGAAAGGAAATCTTTTGGGAATAGAGCAAAGTAGATGAAACATAGTAATTTCCAAATTCTTTATAACAACTCACTCTACATATTGTTCAATCCACACCAAAAAACAAATCAGCTACTGGATTTTTTTTTTCAGTAGGAATGGATTACAGTATGATTGGATTTCTGAAAGAGGGAATTTGAAAAAATACATAAACCAAAGTAATACCAAGTTACCTACCATGTTTTCCTGGGTGTGAGTTTCTACATGTGAAACTATTTGAGAGATGGAATCTGCCTTCCTTTTTTCTATCAGGAAGAGGAATGTATAGAGGGATAGCCATGGGGTAAGAATCGATAAATCCTAAAAAAGTCCAAGTCACAACGTGAGAATATCCTCCCTTCTCTTTCAGACCCTAAGCCCAGAAATCCTCTTTCCTTTTCAGTTATACAAATAAACGATCAAGAGAGTCACTGGTTACACATCAATGCAGATCCAGTATTAGGCTTAGATACAAGGGCTGTAATAGAAATTTGTGCCAATTTCTTCAGAAATAAGTGGTTGTATTATTATCAGCCTAAATTTCATCTTTTCTGTGATGTTCTCCCTAACTTTTCCATTCAAGTGAGCCAGTCAGTTTTGATTTAATTATCCAACAGACATTTATCACACACCTAATACATCCCAGACACAATGTTGGGCCTCTGGGGGCAGAAAGCAGAATCCCTGCCCTCCAGAAAATTCCTTCTTGTTCTATCCTAAGTACTTGTTTAACCTCTAAACACTAGTTTCCTTATTAGCTTACAGTTTTGTATTTCATATTAGTCTGAAATCTCCTAAAAGACTTGGCCTGAATTGCAGGACTTGAATAAATAATTGAATTTTCTGCTGTGGGTATTACCATAATCTGTTTAACAGATGATCTTCAGTAAGTATAAATCCTTTTCCTGGATTAGTGACAAGATCCAAGTAGGAAGGAATCCAAGCTGGTCATGGGGCATGATGCTCACAATTGTGGAGATTGTGCATGTCTGTGTCTTGTTAAGATTAATTTCAGGACATCTGTTGATTAATGGGAGCCATGATATCTCTTATTTCATGAAATAGATGAAGAGTGAATACATTTTTTCCCTCAAATCCAAATTGTTTCTTTGGAATGCTGAATATAGACATAAATAGATAAAGCAAAGATAACTACTTGTCATACTTTCATTTCTTCTTAGTTCTCCCTAATAGCTATCCATAAACTTTTGCTGTGAAAGTGTTTTTTTTTTAATTTTTACATTTATTTATTTATTTTCATTTTTTTTAAATTAACATATAATGTATTATTTATCAGGGGTACAGGTCTGTGAATCATCAGTTTTACTTAATTCACAGCACTTACCATAGCACATACCCTCCCCAATGTCCATCACCCAGCCACCCTGTCCCTCCCGCCCACCCCCCAGCAACCCTCAGTTTGTTTCCTGAGATTAAGAATCTCTTATGGTTTGTATCCCTCCCCGGTCCCATCTTGTTTCATTTTTTTCCCTCCTTACCTCCCACAATCCTCTGCTATGCCTCTCAAATTCCTCATATCAGAGAGATCATATGATAATTGTCTTGCTATGAAAGGGTCTTAACCCAGATTTATCACTGCTCCTTTTATCTGTACTAGTAATGTCTAAACAAGACATCTGAATGAATCTGTTTGAATATCTTAGTATATGTTGTTATTTCCCCAAAGTATTCATTTCCAAGTACCAGGAAGCCACATTCAACTTAAAGGATGAGTAGACGCAATAATTTAAGATTAGCCTGGCTTGGAAGTCCATGGGGAACCACTGGTGGTGTTTAATTGAGAGAGTACATGACAGTTAGGAGTTTGGGTTAACAGTGAACAAAACCTAGCTAAAATATGCTGAAAAGAAAAAAAAAATCTGTGTAAATTTGTGTATGGAGAGGAATTTTATTGGTTAAATCCAAGGAAAAGTTGATTGGCAAGCTGTAGGAGGGGAAGAGTTGTGCACTCTGAAGTGCACTCTGAAACAACTGGAACCAGAAGACTGAACTCTACTGGGTCTCTCTCTCCATCTTTCAGCCATGACCTACCTTCTGCGGATCAGTTTGAATCTCTCATTTCAGGCCAGCCAGTAATACCTAAATTTTACATTTTACTGGTTTTACCATCTGCAAGAACTTCCTGTATATTAAAAAAATGCTAGGGAAGAACTTCTATTGGTCTGCCTTGGTACCTACTCTCTTTCTCCTCAACTGAGATCAGGTAAGACTGAAGTAGGTGTCAGGAAGGGCATATGTTGCAGTGGGAATCTGAGCCTCGCCCAGAAAAAGGAGATCTAATAGACCAATAGTAAAGTTGTCTGCTACAATGATCTATGGCCCAAATTTCCCAAAAGGCATTTGTTAAGCTGGCTTATATAACCCCTAAGTTCCTATCTTACAGTCCAAAATTTGAATTATTACGTTGATATTGTCTTAGTTTGTGACTCTGGGGATCCTGTGGCCCTAATCCTTGTCCACAAAGCCACACAGAAATACCTATCTTCCAAATCCCACTCATTTGTGGCATTTAGTATTACTTGTGAGAGACCAGCTGGTTGCCTCGATTCCTGGGAACCTGGGTGAATGTATGGTGGAGAGCGTCAGTATCTCGACCATTGCTTTGTATGGTGGTAGTAGGACAGAGGGAACAGGGAAGGAAGTAGAGAGGGTGTCAGACATTTGGGTACTTCTTCCTTCAATTGTGAATAATCAACTGGGCTGTGATTCTAAGGGCTGACCTGTAGGACTGAAACACAGAGATGAATGACATACCCCAAGCCTTGAAATGCTTACTCCCTAGGGAAGTTGTGATGGGTAGGCAAGAAATGTAAGAGCAGTAATGAAAGTAAGTGCACAATTTACTGAATGGCTGCTGGTCAGTATGGACATTAGACTTCGTTTTGTGGCACGCAAAATCAGATTCCTTCTCCTCTTATCCTTGTGTGAACCAGGAACTTGGGACTGGGGTCCTTCTGGCCTCCATGGACACTAGTTTCACAAGACGCTGATTGAGGAAGGGATGATGCAGCCACGCCACAAAATAAGCCCTCGTCCTTGGTGCCTTTAGGCAAGATTTTTGCCCACGTCTGACTTTTTTCAGTATTCTTCAAAGCTCACAAAAGTATTTTGGAATTCCTCATATTGTTGTTCATTGAATTCTTTAAGACCACAAACACTCACGGTACAACACTGGGGCCTCAGGGACCCCTAAGGCCACCCTGACCCACTAGTTAACATCTAGGGTCTCTGCTCTTGCATATGTTGGTTTGGTTGGTCATTAGTCTGGTGAGAACAGAGTTGGGAGGTCAGCTCCATTCAACCCCATCCACCACTGGGATGTCCAGTTCAGCTGTTGTCACTGTTGTCACCAGGGATTTCCTTTGTTGGACGTGAGTGTCTCCACAGTCCTAAGACAATCTCCTGAGTCCTGGCATATTCATTCATTCATCCTTATAGCACTGACTGTACAAGGCTCAAAGCTAAGAAATGCACTGTGATTTTCAAGGAACTTCCAGCCCTTGTAATCTAAGGACTTTGATATCTAAGTAAATTTTTTTCCCTTGTTTTGTATTTGTGGCAAAATTTAACATTTACTCTTTGAACTATTTTTAAGGGTACAATTCAGTGATACCAAGTACAATCACAATGCTTTCTAATCATCACCACTATTTCTAGATTTTTTTCATCATCCAAAACAGAAACTCTGTGCCCATTAAATAATAATTCATCATTCCCCATGCCCCACAGTCCTGGATAACCTCTACTCTACTTTTTGTCTTGACAATTTATTTATTCAAGGCATCTCATGTAAGAGGAATTATATAATATTTGTCCTTTTGTGACTAGTTTATTTCACTTAGCATAATATTAAGGTTCATCTATACCTTAGCATGTATCAAAATTCCATTTCTTTTTATGGCTGAATAATATTTCATTGTCTGTACATACCACATTTTCTTTCATCTGTTCATGGACATTTGGGTTGTTTCTACATTTTGGCTGTTATAAATAATGGTGAACATTGGTGTATGATCACTGGTGTATGTTTTCTCTTCTTTAATATATGAATATGTTTAATTCTTATAAAAGCCTCAGGATTCTAGGCACATTTCAATCTCTAGTTCACAGATAGGGAAGGTCATTCAGCTGGTCATGGCAAGGCCAGTATTCTGAAAAACTTGACTACGGTGCAGTCTCTGAATTACATATGGTGCTGCCTTTAATAAAAAATAATTATCTTATTCTTTGAACCCATTATGTCCTGCATATATTATATACATTATTTCTAAATCCCTAAGATATCCTTGTGACGTGGATTTTATTATCCTTTTATTATAAATGAAGCCCTTAAGCCTTAGAGAGAGGTTTAGTGGTGGATGCGGGAATGCCCCTAGGTATGCTTGCTTATCTTTGCTGCCCTAGAGCCAGAGCATGGAAGGCAGATTTTATCTGGGTCTTAGGGGTAGCACCATTCCTTCTGGATAGACCATAGGGAAATGATCAATCTCAGGTGCAAAACCCATGAGCACTGTGGGGGATTCTGACATCCTATAGGTGTAGATGAGAAGTTCTATCCTGGCTCCCAGATGATTTTTTCCCTCTGATACTTCAAAAAGTTTTCTTTCTTTATTTTTTAAATTTCTTTTTAAAACTCTTGCTCTAACAATGGCAAGGCCAATAGAATCAAAGTAAAATGGGAGATTATTTCCACTGCTAGCTAAATTTGGAAAATATACAAAAAAAGCTGTTCAAATTCTGGCAGAAAAGAATTGACATAGGCTGACCAGTGAGGATTTATTTCCAACAATTCTGAATTAGCTGGGTATTTAGATAACATTTCACTTCTATTTAACCATGTGGACAAAGCCATATTCCATTTACATGACTGCCTGTAGCCTTTAACAACCTGATTTGAAGCTCTTCTTTTGGCTCTCCTAACCCTTTTCTCCTCTCCTTGTGTGGCTGGCACACAAATGTACTTTAGATTGTCATTTTGCAAAAGGTTAGAGATAGACTGTCTTTCTCTTTAGATAGTGGGACCCAGTATGCATAACCTTCATGGCTATTTCCCCTTTTCGCTTTCACAGCTTGAGAAAATGGCATGTAACATACCTAACCAAAGACAGAGGACTTTGTCTACATCTGGAGAAGCTCTATATGAAATTCTTGGTCTGCATAAGGGAGCATCAAATGAAGAAATTAAGAAAACCTACAGGTACAGAGAAAGTTCAATGATGACATCATTCTACTACTAGCAATAGTTATTTTGTGATAGGCAAATTGTGATAGGCCCCCAATTAAAGACAAAAGCTTCTTGCAAGACCAAGTAATCAGAATCTTGAACCTCATGTCCCCTGTTCTACAATATAGACTGTTAGAAATAGACAAGTATGAAACTCACTTTTTGGGCCTTATAAAAAGGAAGCTTGTGTTCTAGGCCTTCAGTGTGAGAGAAAGACAGAGATCACTGAGAATGACCAGGAGTTTTGATTTAACTTAAATGATATAGCATCATGGAATCTGGTAGAGGGATTTTAAAAGTGGGGGGTGGATTGTCACAATTGTCATATTTTATGCTATGCTTTTCAAGTCTTCAATCTTGATTTTTCATATCTGATCTAGTTCAGAGTTAGATATAATTGGGAAAAACTTAAATATATTTTTCTTTAGAGCTCCAAGAAATTAAAAAAGTATTGAGCAGGAAATACTGTATAAAATTTGAAATTGCTCAAAATGAAGACAATAACATTTATTCATAATAATGTCTCTATCAGTAATTATTGATATTTTGTTTTCTTCTAGTCTTTTTTTCTGTCTAGATAAGACATTTAAAAATCAAATTGGATTTGTCAATACCCCTTATTTTTTAACAAGGTTCTATCATGTAAATATCTTGGTATTATTAAATACTGAATTTTTTTTTAAAGATTTTATTTATTTATTTGACAGAGATTACAAGTAGGCAGAGAGGCATTCAGAGAGAGGAGGAAGCAGGCTCCCCGCTGAGCAGAGAGCCCGACGCGGGGCTCGATCCCAGGACCCTGGGATCATGGCCCGAGCCGAAAGCAGAGGCTTTAACCCACTGAGCCCCCCAGGTGCCCCATAAATACTGAATTTTTTTAATGAAGCTTATAGTCATCCTGTAGTATCATCACTTTGAGCTATTTTTTTAAGTTCTTTTAATTTCCTCCTATACTTGATATTCCTACATGCAAATCATGATGCATATTTCCAAATATTTCATAATTTTCCTTTTATAGATTATTTAAAGATTATTTATTTATTGAATAAATTATAGCATGCAAGTAGGAGTGGGGAGGAGATGCTGAGGGAAAGGGAGAGTGGGAATCCTAAGCAGACTCCCTGTTACCACAGAACCCCCTACAGGGCTCTATCTCACAATCCTGAGATCATGACCTAAGCCAAAATCAAAAGTTGGACATTCAATCGACTGAGCCACTCAGATCCCCCTTATTTCCTTATCAAGGAATAAAGGTGTGCCTTTCGAGGAAAAATTAAATCAAAATATAAATGAAAGTTTCAGATTTTAATTGGTTACTTCTTGATTTGACCTTGAACTTGGTTTTTTAAAACTTAGAGTGTATATATTTTTTGACATATGGGAGTTTAGAATTATGAAGACAAATTTGCTAGTAATTTTCTTTGTGGATTTTATCTGTGATGTTTAAAAAGCTACTCTTTATTATAATATTATAAAAATATTAACCCATGTCTTCTTTCAGTACATTTATAATTTATTTTCACATTAAATCTTTGATCCATTTGGAGTTTATTATGACATATGGTATGAAGGTGAGAGTCTAGATTTGTTTTTTCCCAAATCACTAGCCTACAAATATTTATTGACTTTCCATTTCTGTGTACGAATGGGAAATTCTTTGACTTTGGATTGTAACCCTCACCATGTGGTAAACCGTGGGACCTGAAATGCCTTTAAGAAGCATGTGAAGAATAAATGACAGAGGTGAAAATTGCCATTTGGACCCAAACAGTTCTGTGAAAATGGTCAAGGAGCTTGATCCAAAGTCACTATCAATCTTCTAGTTTATGTTTCACTTAAGGTACTAGGGACAGAAAGTCTTTGCCATTTCATTGCTCCCCAGAGTTATTTAGAAGTGTACCTGGGAGCTGTTCAACCTCCTGTGGATAGATACCCTTGGCTGAAAGTTATTAGACTTGTCTTTTGAGGCTTCAGGCTGAGACACCATGCTGGAAGTGGGGGTTTGGAATCAAAGTAATTACACCGCAAGCTTATTACCTATAAAGATGCTCCCCCAAATGAGAAAAAGAGTGATACCTAACTACCTTGTAAGCCTTAAAACCCACTTTACTTTACAAATGTGACTTTTAATTGCCTCAATTAATTTTGTAAGCTAAAATTTCAGGTCATATCCTAATTAAGGCACTAATTATGCTGAGTTGTTTGCAAGTTTAATAATTACAACCTAAAATCTTTTCATGTAATCAGTGTCCTGCTATTAATTTTGTTTTAATGTCATACAAATATCATTTTTTCCAGCTGATTAGGGTGCTAGTATGCTGCCAAAAGCATCTACTTCTAACTAAATTACACATTTGTATTCTGCAAGTTATTATTCAAAATGTATGAGCAGGCTGAAAACCCACTGAGAACATTATTCTTATATTCAGAGATCTTGATCAAAGCAGTCACAATATAGCGAAATTAAAAGTCAGTGAAATTTAATAAAATTACAAACTGTTGAATCCATACTCTGCTTGACCAATGTTGCAATGCTTGGTTGTGCTCTTGAAAGCAAGGCTGAATTAGATTTCTTCTTCTACATTTTATTTTTATTTTTGAACAGATAATATATTCACCTGATTAAAATAAGAACATGCAAACACATATACAAAAAAACTTTCCCTTCTACTTCATATTCCCTAGGTTCCCTCCTCAGGAAACGCAATTCTTTGAGTACCATCTAGAGAGATTTTAGGCCTATATAAGCTTATATAGAGATCTTCTGATCTGAGCAAAATGGTGTAGACTTGTTTCTCTCTGCTCCTTCCTGTCAAGCATAACTAAAAGCCTTGGAAAAAACACAAGTGACAACTAGAGAAGAATCCTAAAAAGTAGAAACAGGAAGATGAATTAGTTAGGGACCAGAGGACCAAGGGAACAACACAGTGGCAGGGCATGCTCTGATTCTCCATCCAAGAGACTATAACCCAGGCCCAGCCTTTCCAGATACCCAATCTAGCAAGAGAAAGCAGACAGATAGCCCTATTCTTCCTCCAAACTGAGCAGGAGTCCTGGCAACAACTCTAGACAAGCCCAGAAGAAATAGCAAGGAGAACAAACTGAATGTTCCCCAAACAGTAAACTACCAGAGAACTTACCCACCATCTGAGACTCCCTTCTCCTACCCAGGGACTTCACCTGACAGGGGAGATTAGCAGGTAGGATTCTTTCACCAGCACCCAGACCAGAAAGTGTGTTCTGTCTCTGCAGCCTGGAGATTCCCTTTCTCCACATAATGGCACCAAGCCACTCAGCCTGGGAAGCTCCTTTCACTTCCTCAGCTAGTACCAACAAGTACCAGTGCGGTCTCAGAGGCAGGAGACAAAGAAGACAAACATAGTACCATCAAGGCTCTGAAAATCAAACTGTCATTGGAGCCACCGCCCATAAAAGTAGGCTATGACCAACATGCTAAATCTAAACGGTCAATGCCTGTTAAAATAAAAAATTTAAGACCCAGAGTCTCCTAACATAATAGCAAAAATTTCCAGATACAATTAAAATCAGTTATCATACTAAAAAAAACAAAAACAAAAACAAAAACCAAACCACGAGAATTGTAACTTGAATGAGAAAAGATAATTCTCAGCGTCTCACACTGAGATGAACCAGACATTAGAATTATCTGACAAGTAACTATCATAAAATTCCACAAACAATTACAAATTCTCTTTAAACAATTGAAAATAAAAGCATCAGAAAATTTCAGAAGAGAAATAAGAATTTTAAAATGGAACCAATGGAAATTAAAGAACTTATAATAAAAATAACTTGAAGAGTTCAGTTGTAGAGTACAGCTAACAGACGACGGAATCAGTGAAGTTGAGGACAGATCCATAGAATTTACCCAATTGGAACAAATGAGAGAAAATAAACTGAAAACAAACAGAGCCTCAGGAACCTATAAGACCATAACAAAAGATCCAACATTCATAGAACTGGTGTCATAGGAGGGGGGAAAGACTGAAGGAGTATTCAAAGAAATAATGACTGGAAATTTCCCAAATATAACAAAACATATAAATTCACAGATCAAGCAGCTAAGTGAATTCCAGAAAGGATAAATCCAAAGAAATCCATGCCCAGACACATCATAATTATACTTCTGAAAACTAAAGACAAAGAAAATATCTTGAAAGCAGCCAGAGAGAAACCATGCATTATTGATAGAGGGACACCAATTCAAAAGGCAACAAATTTCTCACCTGAAACAAAAGAGGCCAGAAGAGGTAGCACACCACTTTTCAAGAAATAAAAGAAAGAAAATTACTGTAAACTGAAAATTCCAAATCTGATGAAACTATACCTAGGGAATGAAGGGGAAATTAAAAAATTCCTACATGAAGGAAAACTGAGAGATTTTTGTCACTTAGCCAGATATGCTTTTACAGAATAGCTGAAGGACATATTATAAAAGAAATGATAAAAGAAGGAATCCTACATTATTAAGGAAGGAAGAAAGAACAATGGAAAATATACAAATATGGGTAAATACAACATACTATCATCTTCATGAATTTTCTAAATTATATATGACAACTGACACAAAAATTCTAAAACCATCTGGTACTCAAGACAATGATATTTAAAAGTGGGGAGGACAAGAAATGAAATGAAAATGTTCTGTGCTTAGATTGGTAAAACACTCATATCAGTAGACTGTGATGAATTATATATACATACTCAACCACTAAGAAAACTGTACAAAGTAATGTACTCCCAAACACTACAATAAAGCTCTTCAGCCCTGGGAGATTTCTGGGAGGCCCTAGGCACCAAACTTCCAAGCATGCCATGAATTGCCCAGATTCCTAGCCATTAACTGAGATGGCTCAAAGATGGCATCCCTACCATAGCCCTACAACAAAGCTACAGAATTCTGTGTTCCCCTTGGTAACATGAATGAGGCAAATACAGTTCACCAACCACTTTAGGCCCATCATAGGGTATGTCACTGTTCTTGACACTGACTGGCACATAAAAATCCTTCACTCCAAACCCAGAAGATTGTTGATCTATACCTTACACTGCTGCCTAATTATAATGAAGCTAGAAAGGCTGATCAGGGCATGTAGCATGTAGTATGTCTAGAATCTCTTAGAATCCTAATGGCTTTATAACAAGGCTTGATCATTATTCAACAAATATTTCTTGAGTACTGTTTTGAGCACTGAGAAAATTGCATTGAAAAAAAGAGATGAAATCCCTACTTTCCTGAAGCCTATATTCTGGGCTGGGGGAGAAGAGGGGCTTAGTAATAAGGTATACACAGTCTATCAGATATTGGTAAGAGCTGTGGAGAAAAGCAAAGCAAGTAAGATGTTGGGGAGTGCTAGGAGTGGTGCTTGAAGTTACATATTCTCTTTGAGGTGTTCCAAGTTGATTTTAACACTAAACTCCCTCAGTTGCAGTGAATTTTAAGTATAAAGTAGCAGCAGTTAAGAGTAGAGGGTATGAAGTCAGAAGGACCTGGATTCAAACCTCTTCTCTTAGCCTCATTTTTTTCATGATTAAAATGGAGAAAACAGTACTGATTGCAGAGGGTTGCTAAGAATAAAAGAAGTAATATATGTAAAGTGTTTAGCCAAGTTCTGACACACAGTTACTGTGTACCACAAAGAATACATAAGGCACCAGAGAAAGAAGCCTGTAGAATGGCATTCTTCAAAGTTGGCTACGGCATGGGTGTAAGAAGACTGTCCAAGAAATATGTGTGTGTATGCATGCCTACGCATGTATGTGTGAGAGTGAGTGTGTGTGTGTGTGTGTGTGATGACTGTGTGTATAGTTTCTGTGATATTTAAATTCTGTTGATAAATTTAAAGGAGTGTTAAAACTTTTATTTTAACATGTCAATGTCTATAATATGCTGAAAATTACACCCTTTGCATCTGTTTTAACTTAAAATGTTGAGAGGACAATTTCTCAAATTTATTTTAAGGAGCATATAAGCAAAAAATTAGAATCTAATTGAGAGAGGGAGAGAGAAAGAGAAAGATGGAAACCTAAACATCATACCCAAAATGATTATGAGGAGCCATTTAGGCTGATTGGGAGAGAAAGGCGATGGGGGCCTTCCCTGTAGCATATTATATATTCCATAACTCACTTGGCTGTTATGAGAGCATAAAATTCTCACAGGTTGTAATTCACTCTTCTTTTCTGCCTTTCCCATTCCATCAATTCCCTCAGGCCAAGCATTATGTTTTGTCTTCCATTGCACTTCCATTAGTTCTAGCTAATATTTACTAAATTCAAAGATGAATTGGTCAACAGACAGATTTTGCCTGTGGGTGTATGTCTCTCTCTCTTTTTAGCTTTGTCAGGACCTTGTCTCAAATGTTTTGCCACGTAGTTGAGCAAAGAGTCATTCACTGACCCAGTAAAGAGAGGGACAGCTCAGCAAGGAAAGACTACAGTTTCAGACTGGGACACAGTGCACTTTTTTATGGCTTGAGATCCTCAAGTAAAATGTAGTTAGGGGATAAGGAGTAGAAAACTCTCAGAAAATAGAGCCAGTTATGTAATATAGAAAACGTGAGTATCGAGTATTCAAAGTCTCACATGCAACTTAAATGTTAGTTTTTATTTACACTGATGTGTACATTTTTAAATTTAGATAGAAACAAGAGTAAGATACCCAAAGGAAAGTCAGCAGGTTTTTCTAGTGTTTTGGGTACAGGGACCTAACAAAATGCTGGCCTACTTGAGGAGAAATGAGACAAAGAGGTAGCCCTTCCTTAGCTCCTCAGAAAAAAACACAAAATCAGAGTGAACTAGTTTTGTACATTAGCACCTGGGTTTCTGTGCCTCATGGATGAGCTTGTTGATGAGGTACCAAATATCTTGGTTCACAGGGCACAGGGACTCGATTTTTCTATTTCATTCAATTTCACATGGAATTTTCTGGAAATCATCCTCCATCTCTGAAGAGGTGAGTTTGCACAGAGTAGACCAACATGAGGCAAATGCTATTCTCACAAGAAGCAGGAAAGAGTGTCATTTCCATAGTGATCTGTGGCAACCCCAATCTGTGGTGCTTTTACCCATCTTTATTAGCAATTATAGGTCATAACAGAGGCTGCTTATGAATAAAGTGTAAATGTCAGGGGAATGCATAGCTAATAGAAGAATTGTAAATATTTACAAGGCAAAGTGATGATTCAAGCTCACAAGATAAATTGAAATTAATCTCTATCAGTACTAATTTGTTTCCTGAATTCTAAAACCTTCCACTAAAAAGAAGAGTATATGAGGCTATCTCAGAGTTATCTTTCAGGTCAGTGGTATAACCCCCTTTATCCCATGGCAAATATTCTTGGTCCTTTTAGTTCTTCACACTACTTCATTTGTTCCTGGGCACTAAAATTGTTATGACCAATGACATTTTTTTCCCCACCCACTCATTCACTCATCCGATTTACTTTTGGATACTTATTTATTTATATTATACTCTCACCCTATAAAGAGTTAGATTTAGTAAGGTTGAAAGATACATATAGAAGGACAAGCAAAATAAGGGAGACTGTGGTAAGAAGAATAGATTGACTTGAGCATAGAATTCATATTAATCATTTAAATGAAAAAATGCTTCATTCCATCACTTATACCTGTCCTAGAAACTATGCTAGTTTCTATAAAGAAATCAGTTCTGACATATCCCTGGGAATCTAGAAGCTACTCACCTGCCCACAGTTGTACACACACTTGGGAAAGATTTGAGAAAGCCCTAAGTTCTCGCTTCTGGCTGACCTTGTAGCTCTGTTCAAGCAGGAATAAAGGCTAAGGGAGAGTTGTAAACTCTCTGGCTCAGCACTGAAGATGTGTCCTAACACACATAAAATTCTATATATAGGGCGCCTGGGTGGCTCAGTGGGTTAAGCCGCTGCCTTCGGCTCAGGTCATGATCTCAGGGTCCTGGGATCGAGTCCCGCATCGGGCTCTCTGCTCAGCAGGGAGCCTGTTTCCTCCTCTCTCTCTCTCTGCCTGCCTCTCTGCCTACTTGTGATCTCTCTCTGTCAGATAAATAAATAAAATCTTAAAAAAATTCTATATATAGTAAAACCATCCATATAAAATGAAGGGGATATTAATTTATTTCTAGATAAATGAGTAACTGAGTCATTGGCAGACCTTTTCTATAAGAAATGCCAAAAGGAATCCTTCAGAGTGAAATGAACACTGGACCATAATCTGAATCCACATGAAAAATTAGGGAACACCAGTAAAGGTAACTTCACAGGTAAATATGTTTGTAGGTCCTCTTTTTTTCCTATCTAATTTAAAAGATAATTGCATAAAACAATAATTACATATCTATGTTGAAT
The DNA here is from genome assembly GCF_009829155.1 of Mustela erminea. NCBI lineage: Eukaryota > Metazoa > Chordata > Mammalia > Carnivora > Mustelidae > Mustela > Mustela erminea. The sequence continues at coordinate 18,028,534 of NC_045629.1, forward strand.
GACTCACAATGTATAAGGATGTAATTTGCAACAATAGCAGCATTAATGAGGAGGTGGAACTATATAGAAGTTTTTGTGTACTTTTGACAGCATATTAATGTGAACTAGATATTTTAAAATTAAGATGTTAATTGTAATCCGAAGGGTAACCACATACACTAAAAATGCCTTAAAAATATATAAAAGAAATGATACAGGAATTATATAATTCCTAGTAATGGAAAGAAGCTAGTAATAGTAATAGGAGAATTGAACGAAAGGGATATAAGAATATAAATAGAAGAGGGCCTGGGTGGCTCAGTCGGTTACTGTTCAACTCTTGATTTTAGCTCAGGACTTAATCTCAGGGTTGTGAGTTAAAGCCCTGCATTGGAATCCATGCTGGGCATGGGGTCTACTTAAAAAAAAAAAATAGAAAGAAAGAAAAAAAAGATACAAATAGTAAAATGACCAAAGTCCTTCCTTATCAGGAATTACTTTAAATATAAGTGGATTAAACTCTCAACCTAAAAGACAGCGATTGGCAAGTGATTTAAAAAAAAAAAAAAGATTCAATTCTATGTTGTCTCTAGGAACAGTCACCTTAGATTAAAAGACAAATAGGATGAAAGTGAAAGTTGTAAAAAAAAAATATTATATGGAAGTAGTAACCCAAAGAGAGCTGTAGTGGCTATACTAGTATCAGACAAAATAAACTTTAAGATAAAGTTATCAGAAACCAAAAAGGAAATTTATTTATTTTTTTAAGTCAATCTTTCTAGAATATATAACAGTTGGAAACATATATGTGCCTAAAAACAGAGCCCTGAAATACATGGAGAAAAACTGATGGAATTGAAGGGAGGGACAGATGGTTCAAAAGTAATATTTGGAGACTTCAATAACTCACTTTCAATAGTGAACAGAGCAACTAGACAGAAGATCAGCAAGGAAACACAAGGCTTGTACAATACCATAAACCAGCTAGAACCGTTGAACATCTACAGAACAATCCACCCAATAACAGAAGTGCTCATGGAATATTCTCCATGTTAAACCATATGTTTGTTCACAAAACAAGTATCAATAAATTCAGAAATATTTGAATCAAAGTGTGTTCTTGGCTACAATGGAATAAAATTTGAAATAAATAACAGAAGGAAATTTGGAATAATCAGAAACATGTAGAAATTAAACAACACACTCCTAAATAACTAACGCATCAAAGAAGAAATCACATGGGAAATTGGGAAATACTCTGAGATCAATGAAAACAAAAACTTATGGGATGAAATGAAAGTAATTATCAGAAGGGAATTTAGAATGGTAAATGCCTACATTAAAAAGGAACAGAGATATCAAATAACTTAAACTTCAACTTTAAGAAACTAGAAAAAGAATCACAAATTAGACCAAAAGCATGAGGGGAAATAAGACTAGTAAAGATTAGAGTGAAAACAAATGAAATAAAGACTATAAGAATGAGAAAATCCACAAAACCAAAAGCTGGTTATTTCAAAACACCAACAAGACTGACAAATCTTACCTAAACTGACCAAGAAAAAGAGAAAATTCAAATTACTAAAATAAGGAATAAAAGCACAGGGACATTACAATTGACCTTGAAAGAAAAAAAAATTATAAAGAAGACTATGAACAATTGCTTACCAATAAAATTAGACAACCTAGATAAAATGAACAAATTCTTAGAAACACACAAACTAATAAATTCACTCAAGAAGAAATAGAAAATCTAAGTAGATCTATAAAATGTAAAGATTGAGTTCATATTCAAAAAAATATCCAACAATGAAGAGTCCTGATCCAGGTGTCTTCACTGGTGATTTCCACCAAGGAGAAGGAGAAGGAGGAGAAATAACAATAATCCTTTCTCAAATTCTTCCAAAAAAGTAGGAGAGAGGACACACCCTAACTTCTTCTATAAAGCCAGGGTTACCCTCATAATAAAGTTAAAGACATTACTAGAAAGTGACAGGACTATAAATCTTATGAATATAGATGCAGAAATCCTCAAGAAAATACTAGAAAACAGAATTCAACAACATATTAAAAAGATGATACACTATGACAAGTATTATTTATTCTAAGAATATAAAGTTAGGTCAATATATGCAAATCAATGTATTTTACCAGATTAATAGAGAATGGGGCACCTGGGCAGCTCAGTCCGTTAAGCATCTAACTCCTAATTTTCACTCAGGTCATGATCTCAGGGATCTGGAATTCAGCCCCACATCAGACTACATGATCAGCAGGGAGTCTGCTGGAGATTTTCTCTCTCCTTCTTCCTCTGCTTCTCCTCCTGCTCACTTCCTCTCTCCTTAAATTAAAGAAATTAAAGAAAGAGAAAAAAAATGCATATTCATCTTGATAGATGCAGAAAAGGCTTTTGACAAGACCCAATACCTTTCATGACAAAAATATTCAACAAACTAGCAACAGAAGGGAATTATCTCAACTTGATAAGGGGCATCTATAAAAAAACTCATAGCTATCATCATATTTAAGTGTTAAAGACTGAAAACTTTCCCCCAAAGATCTGGACCAATATAGGAATGTCTTCTCCCATTACTTCTTTCAATGGTGTATTAGAATTTATACTAAGACAATTCAGCTAGAATAAGAAATAAAAGGAGTCCAGATAGGAAAGGAAGGAAACTATCTCTATTCACAGATGACATTATCTTATACATAGAAAAACATACTGAATACATGTTAGTGTGCATGTACACACACAATTAGAACTAACAAATGGGTTCAGCAAAGTTTTAGGACTTAAGTTCAATATACAAAAATCTATATGCCAGCACAATCCAAAAATAAAATTAAGAAAAGAATTTCATTCAAAATAACATCTAAAAGAATAAAATACTTAGGAAAAAAATTTAACCAAGGAAGTAAAAGACTTACACTGAAAACTATAAAACGTTGTTGACATAAATTAAAGGCCTAAATACATGGAAAGACATCCCATGTTCACAGATTATAAGACTAAATATAATTAAGATGAATCTACATATTTGATGCAATCTTATCAAAATTCCAACTACATTTCTGCAGGATTGGATAAACTTATCCTAAAATTCACATGGAAGTGAAATGCAAAGAACCCAGAATAACAAAACAGAATATTGAAAAAGATGGATCAAGTTGAAGGACTCAACGCTTTCTGATTTCAAAACTTATCACAAAATTGCAGTAATCAAAAAAAAAAAAAAAAAACAAACCAAACAGTATGGTACTGGCCTAAAGACAGATACATAAATCAATGGAATAGAATTAAAAGTTCAGAAATTAGGGCGCCTGGGTGGCTCAGTGGATTAAGCCGCTGCCTTCGGCTCAGGTCATGATCTCAGGGTCCTGGGATCGAGTCCACATCGGGCTCTCTGCTCAGCAGGGGGCCTGCTTCCCTTCCCCTCTCTCTGCCTGCCTCTCTGCCTGCTTGTGATCTCTCTCTGTCAAATAAATAAATAAAATCTTTAAAAAAAAAAAGTTCAGAAATTAACCCATACATCTATAGTCAAGTGAATCTTCATAAGGATGTCAAAACCATTCAATGAGAAAAAGATCTTTTCAACAAATATGCTGGCACAACTAGATATCCACATGTAAAAAAATGATTTCGATCTTCTACCTCACACCTTATACAAAATTTACTCAAAATGCATCAAAGCCCTAAAACTACAAAAATTAGAACAAAACAGGAACGAATCTTTAAGGCCTTGGATTAAGCAACTGTTTTTAAAAATATGACACAAGAGAAAAAACAGATAAACTGGACTTCGTCAAAATTAAAAACTGTTGGGGTACATGGGTGGTTCAGTGGGTTAAGCCTCTGCCTTCAGCTCATGTCATGATCTCAGGGTCCTGGGATCAGTCCCGCATCTGGCTCTCTGCTCAGCAGGGAGCCTGCCTATCCCTCTCTCTGTGCCTGCCCCTCTGCCTACTTGTGATCTCTCTCTGTGTCAAATAAATAAATAAATAATCTTAAAAAAATTTTTTTAAAGATTTTTTTAAAAATTAAAAACTGTTGTGCACCAAAGGACACCATCAAGAAAATAAAAAGACAGCTCACAGAACTATAGAAAATATTCAAATAAGATATCTAACAAGTGTTTAATATCCAGGATATATAAAGAATACTTACAACTCAACAATAAAAAGACAACACAATTAAAAAATGGGCAAAGATTTAAAATGGACATTTTTCCAAAGGAGATATACAAATGGCCAATAATTACTAGATTAAAATCATTACTTATCAGGAAAATGCACATCAAAACCCCAATAAGATACCACTTCTGCACTTTTAGTAGGTTGGCTACCATTAAAAAAATATTGAGAAGAATATAGAGAAGTTGGACCCCTTGTACATTTCTGGTAGGAATGTAAAATGTTACAGCCAGGGGCGCCTGGGTGGCTCAGTGGTTTAAAGCCTCTGCCTTCAGCTCAGGTCACGATCCTGGTGTTCTGGAATCGAGTCCTGCGTCAAGCCCCACATTGGGCTCTCTGCTCAGCAGGGAGCCTGCTTCCACCTCTCTCTCTCTGCCTGCCTCTCCGCCTACTTGTGATCTCTGCCTGTCAAATAAATAAATAAAATCTTTTAAAAAAAATGTTACAGCCACTGTGAAAAATAGTCTAGCAATTTCTCAAAAAGTTAGTCATCATATGACCCAACAGTTGTGTGCCTTCGTCCCAAGAGAACTGAAAACATAACATATTTACATAAAACCTTGTACATGAACATTATACTAGTATTATTCATAATAACCAAAAATGAAAACAACCCAAATGTCCACTAACTGATGGATGGATAAACAAAATGTGGTACATCCATGTAATACAATATTATTCAGTCATAAAAAGAAATGAAGTACTGATTGATACCTGTTACAACATGGATGAACTGTGGAAATGTGCTAAATAAAAGAAACCAGATATAAAAGACAACACATTTTATGATTTATATGAAATATCCATACATCTAGTCCACAGAATTAGAAAGTAGATTACTGGTTGTTAGGGAATCAGGATATGCAGGAATTAGGAGGCACAGAGTTTCTTTTTAGGGTGATGAAAAATAATCTGGAATTAGATTGTGATGTTTGCACACCACTGTGAATGTACTAATCTATTAAAACCACCGATTATACATTTTAAAGTGGTCAGAATAGTTAAAATTTGCATGATATAAATGGTTGTTTACATTATGTAAATTTTTTCTCAATTAAGAACTTGATAGTTTATTGGATGAATGTTTATTTCTGATCATGATCTTAAAACAAATTAAGTGTATTACTTTGATTAGAATATTTACTCGATTTAAAAAACCATCCATAGGGCACCTGGGTGGCTAAGTTGGTTAGCATCTGACATTGGCTCAGGTCATGGTCTCAGGGTCCTGGTATTTAGTCTGCATCAGGCTCCATGCTCAGCTTGGAGTCTGCTTGTCCCTCTCCCTCTACCCCTCCCTCCCTGCTTGTGGTCTCTCAAATAAATAAATAAAATCTTTTTAAAAGGCCATCCATATAACAATGCTGTTCAATGAGTATAATTTTTTTTTTCCTGAGTAAGGCACACAACTCAAAGAATTGCAAATTGTCAACCAGTCAGAATTAGCATTCTGTAGCACAGAAAACTATAATATGTCTAATGCTAGACCTAAATAGATACTCTTATTAACTCTGTTTGGGGCGGGGAAACGGAAGCTTGTTGGAGATTTTGCTGGTTTAGTTCAGATAATTCCAGGATTTTGTGAATATGAAATCTTCCCTGAAGTAAAAGACACGATTTTTTCCCCCTCTTCAGCACATCTTGAAAGGAAACTGAGGGTATTGTAGAAACACGATGCTAAGTTGTTTTTCTAGTTTACTTATTTATTCATTTATTCCATAAATATTTCATAAGTATTTCTTTTTGGTAGGCATATGCTAAGCTTGGATCCACAAAAGACTAAAACATGCCTTCATTTAAGAAGGTATAAAACAGATAATATAGTGTAATCAAGAGAGAAAAAATAGAAGAAAATGCAATGAGAAAAGACAAGAGGTTCAGGGTAGGTCTTTCCATAAGAGTTAATGCTTTGAGTTAACAATTCAAGCATGAGTAACGATGAATAGTTAGACCAAAAAAAGTATAGAAGTTGGGGAAAGAATGTAATGTTAGCAAGGATAGGTATGCAAGGCAGAGACAACAGACTAAGCAAAGATGGAGAAAAAGGCCATGGGGTATTTGGAAAAATACTGATAATGTGGCCATGTCAGTGCATAATATACAAGCTGTGTGTGGAGGACATGAGATAAAAGGTAACCCAGGATATGAGAGTTTTGTAACCATGTTGACAAGCATAGACTTGCACAGGGAGGTAGGTCAGTGTGTTTCAGATTTGAATAATATGTCATTAAACCCTACAGAAAACGAGTCATATGAACTCTCAATATTAGGTTAAAATAGCTTTATGTTACAAACCCAATTTGAAGATAAACTCTGAGTGCAAACATAAAATAAGCCAAATTTAACAAAATGAAGGATAAAAATCATATAACCTCAACAGATGCAAAAAAGCATTTGACAAAATTCATCCATTTATGATAAATGCTCTCAACAAAATGGGTGTAGAGGGGATGTAACAACATAATAAAGGCCATATAAGACAAGAGCACAGCTAAAGTCATACTTAATGGTGAAAAGCTAAGAGCTTTTCCTCTAAGATCAGGAACAAGACAAAGATGTCCACTTTCCCCACTTTTAGTCAACATAGTATTGGAAGTCCTAGCCAGGGCAATTGGAGGATAGGGCAAGCATTCAAACTGGCAAGGAAGAAATAAAACTGTCACTATTTGCAGAGGACACATTTTATAGGGAAAACCCTACAGACTCCACCAAAAGACTGTTAGAACTAATAAACAAGTTCAGTCAGTTGCAGGAAACAAAATCAATATAGAAAAATTAGTCAGTCATGTTTATATACACTAATAACAAACTAGTGGAAAGACAAATTAAAATAATCCTATTTACACCTGCATCAAAAGGAAGGGAATAAACAGGAATAAATTGAACCAATGAAGTAAGAGACTTATGCACTGAAAATTGTAAGACTGATGAAAGTAACTAAAGAAAATGCAAGTAAATGGGAACATATTCTGTGTTTATAGATTGGAAGTTTAATAATACTAAAATGCCCATACTATCCAATGCAAACTACAGGTTCAGTGTAATACCTGTCAAAATCCTAATTGCATTTTCACATAAATAGAACAAAGAATCCTCAAATTTATATGGAACCACAAGAGACACAGAATAGCCAGAGCAATCCTGAGAGAAAACAAAGCTGGTGATATCATGCTTCCTTATTTCAAACCATATTACAAAGCTATAATAATTAAAATAGTACAGTATTGGCATAGAAACAAACACAGATTCATGGAACACAATAGAGAACTCAGAAATAAATCTGGGTAGGGGTGTAAGGGTTTCAGTTAATTATCTGACACTTGATTTTGGCTCAGGTCATGATCTCAGGGTTGTGAGATCAGGTCCCATGTCAGGCTCTGCACTGGGTGTGGAGCCTACTTGAGATTCTCTCCCTCTTTCTGCCACCCCCCCCCCCCGCCCCACAGTTTATGCATGCTCTCTCTCTAAAATCAATCCAGGTACATATGGCCAATTTGTAACTTACAACAAAAAAAGAAAGAATATACAATGAGAAATGGACAGTCTCTTCAATGAATGGTGCTGGGGTAACTGCAGAGCTACATGCAAAAGAATGAAACTTGACCACTGTCTTACACCATATACAAAAATTACCTCAAACTGGATTAAAGATTTGAATTTACGACTTAAAGTCATAAAATGCCTAGAAGAAAACTTAGGTGGTAAACACTTAGACTTGGATCTTGGTGATGCTTTCTGGATTTGTCAACAAAAGTACAAGCAACTAGAGCAAAATAAACAAGTGGGATACATATAATTAGAAAGCTTTTGTAGAGCAAAGGAAACCATCAACAAAATGAAAAGGCAACTTACCTAATGAAAGAGTGGGTATTTGCAAATATCTACTAAGGGATTAATATCCCCAAAATTACATAAAGAAAACATGAAACTCAATAACAAAAAAACAAATAATCTAACTTTAAAATGGGCAAAAGACTTGATTAAGCAATTTTCCAAAGAAGACATACAGATGGCCAACAGGTATAAGAAAAGAAGCTCATCACTAATTATTGGGAAAATGTAAATCAAAACCACAGTGATACCCCAATAACAAAGCAGAAAGAAATTAAGAAAACAATCCCATTTAAAATAGAATCAAAAATCCCATCCAAATCTGGGAATGAACCTAACAAAGGAGGTGAAAGACCTGTACTTTAAAAATGATAAAACACGGATGAAAAATATTAAAGATGACACAAACAAATGGAAAGATATACCATGTTTATGGGGGATCACCTGGGTGGCTCACTCAGTTGTGTCCAACTCTTGATTTCCACTCAGGGTTTGATCTCACGACCCTGATCAAGCCCCATGTTGGGCTCTGGGCTGTGTGTGGAGCCTACTTAAAAAACAAAAAACAAGAAAATGATATACCATGTTAATGGACTGGAAGAATTAATACTTCTAGTATACTTAATAATTAAAATGTCCATACTACCCAAAGCAGTCTACAGACTGAGTGCAATCCCCATCAAAATGCCAACAGAACTTTTTATAGAACTAGAACAAATAATACTAAAATTTATATGAACTACAGAAGCCCTCCCCCAACAGTCAAACCAATTTTGAGAAAGAACAGAGCTGGAGTTACTACAGTCCCAGATTTCAAGATACACTACAAAGCTGTAGTAATCAAAACAGTATGGTACTGGCACAAAATTTATACACATAGATCAAGAGAAGAAGAGAATAGAGAGCCCAGAAATAAACCCATGATTATATGGTCAATTAATCTATGACAAGGGAGGCAAAAATATACAATGGGGAAGACAGTCTCTCCAATAAATGGTCCTGGGAAAGCTGGACAGCTACATGAAAAAGAATGAAACTGGACTGCTTCTCAAGCCATACACAAAAATAAACTCAAAGTGAATTAAAGACTTAAATATAAGATGTGAAATCATAAAACTCCTAAAAGAAAACATGGACAGTAATCTTTTTAACATGGACCTTAGCACCATTTTTCTACAGATGGCTCCTTAGGCATGGGAAGCAAAAGCAAAAATTAACTACTGAGACTATAGAAAAATACATTTTTGCATGGGGAAGGAAAGCATCAACAGAATGAAAGGGCAACATACTGAATGGGAGAAGGTACAAATGATATATTGGATTAGGGGTTAATATCTGAAATAAATAAATACTTATATAACACTACATCAAAAAAATAAATAATCAGATATAATAAATGGGCAGAGGACCTAAAAAGACATTTTTCCAAAGAAAACATAGAAATGGCCAACAGACACATGAATGAAAAGATGCTCAGCAACACTACTCATCAGCAAATCAAAACCACAACAACATATCACCTAACACCAGTCAGAATGGCTAGAACACAAAAGACAAGAAATAGCAAGTATTGGTGAGGATATAGAAAAAAGAAAAGCCTTGTACACTATTAGTGGGAATGTAAACTGGTGTAGCTAATGTGGAAAACAGCATGGAGTTTCCTCAAGAAATTAAAAATAGAAATACCATATGATCCAGCAATTCCATGACTGGGTATTTATTTAAAAAAAATGAAAACAATAATTTGAAAAGACATGCACCTCTATTTATTACACTTACGTGCAATAGGCAAGATATGGAAGCAACATAAGTATTCATCAGTAGATGAATGGATAAAGAAAATGTGATATATATGTATATATACTGTGGCATATATGCATGTATTATATAATGTATATATGTATATATAATAGTATAATGGAATATTACTCAGCCATAAGAAAGAATAAGATCTTGCCATTTGCAACAGCATGGATGGACCTAGAGGATATTATGTTTAGTTAAATAAGTTAAACAGAGAAATACAAATACTGTGATTTCGCTTATATGTGGACTCTAAAAAACAAAACCAAATAACAAACAAAAAACTAAAAGGAGATAAAGACTCATAAATACAGAAAACAAATGGATGGTTGCTGGGGGGTAGAGGGGCAAATTGGGCAAAATGGGTGAAGGGGAGAGTAGAGGCTTCCAGCTATGGAATAAATCATGAGGATGAAAGGCATACTATAGGGAAACATGTTTATTCATGGTATTGTAATAGCATTGTAGCTATACTTGTGGTGAGCACAGCATAACATAACCAAGTTGTCAAATCACTATGCTGTGCACCTGAGACTAATACTGTGTGTCAAATACACCTCAATAAAACATGTTTAAACCCAAATGAGATGTCCCTGCATGCCTGTCATAATGGCTAGTATCAAAAAGACAAAAAAGATCTAAAAGATAAGTGTTGGTAATGATATTGAGAAAAGGGAACCCTGTACACTGTTGGTGGGAATGGAAATTGGTATAATCAATATGGAATACGTAATAGAGGGCCCTCAAAAAATAAAACTACTATAACTACTATATGATCCAGCAAATCCATTTCTGGGTATTTATCTGAAGGAAATGAAGAAACCATTTGGAAAAGATACATGTACCTCTTTAATCATCGCAACATTATTTGCATAGCTAAGACATGGAAACAACCTAAGTGCCCACTGTTGGATGAACGAATAAAGAAAATGTGGCATGTATACAATGGAACATTATCAAGCCATAAAAAAGAAGGAAATTCCATCATTTAGAACAATATGGAGAAAGTCAAGGGTATTATCCTAAGTGAAATAAGTCACACAGAGGAAAACAAATACCTTATGATCTTACTTATATGCGGAATCTAAAAGAAAAAAAAAAGAAAAAACTCATAGATACAAAGAACAAATTGGTGGTTGCCAGAGCCAAAAGATGGGGGTAAAATGGATGAAAGAAGATCAAAAGGTATAAACTTTCAGTTGTAAAATACATAACTTCTGTCCAAATATATAAAACAAAAGGAGCAGGCTTCACATGTTTTAGTAAAGATCAAATTGCCACAACATGATGATAGGTGTACTCAATGCTTTGCCATAAGTATTACACAATATGTTAAACTACCATGGGGGAAAAAAAGCATCAAAAAATAATAGCATTCCAAAAAAGTTGTTAAGAAAGTGTTAAATAGCTTGGAAATTGGCAATTCAGTAGTACATTAAAAAAAATAAAATAAAACAAAAAACCAAAAAATTCTATCCAAATAGTCAAACTCATAGAAACAAAGTTAGAACTGTGGTTTCCTGGGTTTGGGAGAGGGGAGGAGAAAACGGGAAGTTATTCAACAGAGTTTCAGCTTCGGCTTTGCAAGGTTAAAAAGGTCTAGAGCTCTGTTGCACAGCAAGGTGACTAGCTAGTGCTACTGATCTGTACTCAAAATGGTAATTTCACGTTATGGATTTTTTTAAGCACAATTAAGGAAGGAATGAAGAAAGAGAAAGGAAGTGGGGAGGGAAAGAAGGAAGGAGGGAGGGAAGAGGAAGGGAGAAAAGGGGGAGGAAGAAAAAAGAAAAAAGAAAAAAAAAGAAAAGGAAAGGAGAGGAAGAAAGATGTGTTAAACAGTAGAACTTCAAAACCAAACTTTAGTACACAGCCAAATCAACTGTGGAGTTTTGCAAGCATACAGATGTCCCAGACCTGCAGAATTAAAACCTCTAATAGTAGAAGCCTGATACGTGAGTTTTTAAAAACATCCCATTTACAGATGATTCTGAGCATCAAATGTTGAAAACTACTGATTTAACTGGGGAGCCCAGAAGAAATGATAAACATGGATGACTGTAGCAACACAGTCAGATTGTCTACTCTGTTTCTGGTCCTTTTTATGAGAAGTGACCCTCCTTTGGTTTATTGAGAGTGAATGAAATCCTGTATGTGACAATGTCCACTTAACTCTCGAGCACCTGCTCCTGGCTTCCCAGTTCTTCGTCTGCCCTATCCTTACTTGGTGTTTGAATACTAGCTTGCTTTTGGAGCACTGGTCCCTTTGGGTAATACTCCTGCCAATCTTGGCCCCAAGGAACCCACATTTGTTTGCTGCCTTGTCTAGTCTCCCAGTCAGGATAGGGCAAGAATCAGGAAGTCATCCTGGAAACCAAGGGAAAAGAAGGTGTGGTCAACAAAACTTAGGGAAAGGTCAAGTAGAATGAGGGCTAAAAACAGCACATGGATAGGATGATGGAATAGAGAGCAAATAGAGAACTAGAAATCAGATTACAGTGGGCTGAAGAGTCAGTAGACACTGAGAATGCAACCTTTTTGTGTAAACTATGCTTTGAAGAAGTATTACAAAGAAGGGAAGGAGGAGATAATTCAATGATTTGAAGGACAGGCGAGGACATAAATATAGTTTTCCTTTAAAAAAAATGATGGGGCATGTTTGCTTGCTGAAGACAAACAAGACATTAATGAAGATAGTGGAGTTGGCGGGGGTGGGTAGGATTGGTGACTGATGGAGCAGGTTTTGGGAAGATGAACAGGTAGATCCTAGAAAACACTGGCAAGGTTAATCCTAAAGAGAAGATGTTCTTCAGATTAAAAAAAAAAAAAAAGAGGGAAGGATGGCACAATCATGCAGAATTATTTTCTTCTAATGAACTTTTTTTTTTAAACTTCTCTTGAAATAGGAAATGAGGTTTCTTGTTGAGAGCGATGAGGAATAGGAATCAAAGAGAAGATGTAAACCTGGTATAACTGCCACTTGAGAGGGAGTTTATTGAGGCCAAGCAAAAGGACTGGCAAGTAGCATAAAAGATCAGTTGAGGCAGAAAAGTGTTGGTCTTTATTGGCCCCAGTTTGCATGGTTGTGCAATCTTTTGGAGCAATGTTGGGCATCCCAGAAATGGGAGTATAAGCAATGGAAGACTAATTTCCTTGAGGGCATGGCAGGATATCCAAAATATTTATAGAATTGAATCATTTGATTTGAGCGGTCATGCACTCAAGTGTATGATCACAAGGGTCAGACCGTGCAGTTAAGGAAATTAAGTCAGTGAGGCTGGCATTCTGGAAAAATAGGTCCTGGTAAGTTTAAAAGACAGGTTTAGGAAAAACAAGAAAGTGAGTGCTTAACACAAAGATGTATCAGGGAGTTATGCTATATATTTTTGCATTGAGAAACCTAGAAGATAAAGACACTGGGGAACCTACAAGAACTACTAGCCTGGACCACCACTGGAAATTGCCAAGAACTGTCTGCAGCCTTGACACAATTCACTATCACCAGCATTTGAGCTATCTGAGTAGGTGGAAGGCTTGCAGATAGCAAGTGCCTGCTGAGGGCTTTGACTAGAACCAGTCAGTGGTGGCGCTGCTGTTGGAAGAAGGAGACAGAGTTTGTATGGCTGTTTCTTCTACATCTCAGTCTTCTCCTTTGATGTCAGAGTTCAGTAAAGATTGCTAGCTTTAAAACAAACAAAAACAAAAAACAAAACAAAATAAGAAAACGAGAATGCAAAATTTTTCTCAAGAAACGTAGTACTAGGTTACAGGTCCAGAAACTTTTGTTGGAAACCTGAGCCAAATATAGAGATGTTAAGTTGTCTGCAACTCTCAGATTTTGAGCAAGCTACAGGCTGGTAAGAAAAACACATTTAATAAAATGTAACACACAGAGATCTTAGTGGCCTGCTAAAGGCTTGAAGGTTTGCAGTGGCCGACTAGTGTCAGAATATCAGGTCCTTAGTCCTTAATGCAGTACTTTTATGATTGGTATAAAGAAATACTTCTAATATCAGACACTTTATCTACCATGTTTATACAAATATTCCAGTCTATTCCCCCTGATCAGGAAGGATAAAACCTGGTTCTTAAAATTAACCTTAGAAAATTACTGTAACCAGAAAACTATATAAAAGAAAGAGTTATCGATTGGCATTTAAACTTCTCAAAAGTTTAAGTATTTTTAAGTCTACTATTAAAAAAAATACTCAAGCATAATACCTCAAAAAGTCATTATATAGTCTGATAAAAACTCAAGATTATTTGCCGTAAAGTGGTATCACTGCCTTGACTGCCACTAGAGGTCAGTACTTGACTCTCCATCTGGTTTTATATGGGGGGGGGGGTTCAATTCTCTAAAACAGATCATCATTTATGGTTCCTATTGTTATCTCATGCCATCTGTCTCGAATCACGAATGTGACTGCGGATCACAGAGAACTAGAGAACACCCTGACAATTGCTGGGGTGAGCTGTTCTATTCCATCTGCAAATGTGAGGAAATCATAGGACTGTGTAATGTGGCCTTCAGAGGGCCTGGGTGCCTCGGTGGCAGAATACTTGAATCATATACTATGGCAGCAGGTGTTCCAGAAATAATTACATGGCAGGGCAGTGTTGGCATCATTATTTGCAATTTGAAGCTAAATGGTGCCCTGAATTTTCTATTCTGTCCCTTTTGGAGGAAATCTGCACTAATCCTCACCCAGTGGCTCTCTTCCTTGAGCCCTACTAACACTCTTGTTCCTGATTTCTTTCAGCCGCAGACTGTATTGAGTTTCTTGTGGGGAAGGAAAAATGCATGTACTGGGTAGAAATGCATGAAAGTGTTTGTCAAGGTTTCAAGGGATTTGGGGGCTGATCAAGAGAAACGATATGACCACGAGAGGCAATAACACACAACCAGATTTATTGGGTGTAGCTCAAACAGGATTGCTTGTGAGGGGAAGACCCTCACAGCATGAGACCATCCAGAGGCTTACAGCTTGGGAACTACCCTCAGAAGGGGAGGGGACAAGGGAACTCAGAGAGGGGGGTGGCAAGAACATTGGAAAGGGGGCTTGCATGTCTGGGCGATATCACTCAGGAGCATAGTAGGAAATCTCTGAGTCAGACAGCTCCAGAGGGCCATGGCAGCTTGGGGTCTCAGAACCATAAGCCTCTATCTTATCAATGGCTCCCACATGTAGGGTGAGGTCTTGCAGGATATAAAGTGAGTAGGCTCTAAAAGGGTGATAATCTGTTTCTTTGGGGGTATTTTAAAAATAATTGAATGTGTAAAAATTTGAGTTTCACTCTGCTCAGCTTTTGAGCTAATGGGTCTCAGCTTGCATAAAGAAATAAACAATACATAGAGGCAATCTTTGGGCCATTTATATAACAGTGGTATATAGCCTTTTATGTCATTAACATCCACAGTTGACCCTTGAACAACATGCATTTGAACTGTGCTGGTTGTTCACTTTTATGTGGATTTTTCTTTTTTAGGTAAATATAGCCCCGTACTGTAAATCTATCTTCTCTTTATTTTCTTAACAACATTTTCTTTCTCTATTTTATTGTAAAAATACAGTAAAAATTGACTATTTATGTTATCAGTAAGGCTTCTGTCAACAGTTGGCTATTAGTTGTTAAGGCTTGGGGGAATTGAAGTTATACATGGATTTTTGACTGTGTGGGAGGTCAGCACCCCTTACCCTGACATTGTTCAAAGGGTCGACTGTACATGAAGGAGGTGATGGAGACATAAAAGATAACCAGGAGTTCCTGGTTATCACCGACAAAGTAATTTTGATTGGTTCTGCCTTCCACTGAGAGAAACTAGAAAAACTGGAAAAAATTGTATTTTTATATATACATCTTAAAAAAGCAATTGAGATTAAAGAATTACTGCTGATTAGGTCATGATAAGGAAGAAGAGCAGCTGAGAGGCTGAGCAGGACTCTACAGAGAAAAGAGAAAAATCTGGGGCCCTCCCTGACAAGTATGGGAGTCCTGCAATTCTGTTTAGACTCTGCAGTGCTATACTCCAGGACACAGGGAAAAATGGAAGTAAATCATCTGTGGCTCACTATTACTTTTGTGGTCCTCCATAAACCGGATTCCCTGGTATTCATGTCCTTGTATGGCCCTCTTGAATCTGGACTGTTTCTCTGACCTAATTTAACCAGAAGAATGTGGCAGAATAGTGATGGTGTATCTTAAATCCTAAAAAGGCTTAGCAGCTTCTGCTTTTGCAGTCTGGTTTAAGTCAGCCACCTCTTAAGAAATATAACTATCCTGAGATTATCAAATACTGGGGCTCCTCACCGAGTCACGTGGAGAAGCCACATGGAGAAGAGATCCCAGTCAACAGCCCTCATGGAGCTCTCAACCAGAGCCAGTACCAACTTAACAGCAGGTCAGTGAGGCCATCTTGGAAGCAAATCCGCCAGCTCCAGCTGAGCAGTCCTAGCCAAAGCCAGAGCACAGAAAAAACTCCCCACCAAGGTCTGTCTGATTACATTGTAGGCAAATGAATAAAATGTTTGTTTTTTTAAGCTGTTAAATTTCACCATGCTTATTATACAGAAACAGATAAGAGTAAACACCAGTCTTTATGGATTATAAATGAACTTTGAGCCATCGGGGTGACTGAAAAAATCTCAGCATCTAATACTGGACTGTGATGACCCCAGTTCTATAAATGCCTCCAGATACCTGAAAGTAGGAAATAAAACTGCTTTCTGGTATAAGACAACATTGTCTTTGTAGTCCAATTATTTCCTTTAAAATTTTTTTCCAGTTCTATTGGCAAATAATTGGCATACATCACATGTAAGTTTAAGGTATACAGCATGATGATTTGATTTACATGCAATGTGAAATGATTGTTGCAATAGGCTTGGCTAACATTCGTCATGCCCTATAAATACAAAAGAAGGAAAGAGAAAAAAAATTCTGCTTATGGTAAGAACTCTTAGGATTTACTTTTTCATCAATTTCCTATATATCATATTATTTTGAACTTCCTATTTTTTTAAATTTTATTTTATTTTATTTTAAAGATTTTATTTATTTATTTGTCATAGAGAGAGAAGCAAGAGCAAGCACAGGCAGACAGAGTGGCAGGCAGAGGCAGAGGGAGAAGCAGGCCCCCTGCCAAGCAAGGAGCCTGATGTGGGACTCGATCCCAGGACGCTGGGATTATGACCTGAGCCGAAGGCAGCCGCTTAACCAACTGAGCAACCCAGGCGTCCCTAAATTTTATTTTTTAAAGATTTTCAAATTTATTTATTTATTCCTGAGAGAGAGAGAGAGAGAGAGAGAGAGGCAGGCTTAGGGAGAAGCAGGCTCCCTACAGAGCAAGGACCCAGGTGTGGGACTGAATCCCACAAGCCTGGGATCATGACCTGAGCTGAAGGAAGACGCTTAACCAACTGAGCCATCCAGGTGTTCCTCCTTTAAACTTTTTAAAATACAATATCTGAAAAAAAAATACAATATCTGGCCAAAGTGATAAGCTTAGAAGTCAAGACAATATGAACAAGAATCACCAGAAATGAGATAATAGACACAGCACCACAGACAGCCTCAGGTATTAGAATTATCAGATATAAATTTTAAAATATCTATGATCAAAAAATAAAATACAAGTTTGAGAATTTTCACAGAAAACTGAAAATCATTAAAAGGGACATTTCAATTTTTTTAAAATGAACACATAAATTTTACAACTAAAAAAATACAGCAGCCGAACCTAAAGAATTCAAGGGTAGTGTTTAGCAAGTTAGAGAGCTGACTGGAAGAGAGTCCAGAATAAAATAACAAGAAAAAAAACTACAAAAGGACAGGAAACAATGCAAGAAGGTAAAATACATAGAAGATCCATTAAGAAGGTCTTAGAAAAATGTAACTGAAGTCTGAGAAGGAGAGTGGAAAGAGAATAAGAGGAAAGCCATTTGAAAACAATGTATGTGAATTTTCCAGGTTCACAAACAGTATCAATCCATATATATCAGAAGCCCAATAAAAGCCAAGCAGAACAAATAAAAAGAAATCTGTATCAAAGCACATCACAGGAAAACTGCTGAAAACCAATGATGTAAAAGCCATTATGGCAACTAGAAAAATAAAATGCAAACTATCTTCAAAGAACAACAATTAGACTTAAAATGGATTTTTCAACAGAAATAGTGGAATTCAGAAGAAAATGGACTGACATTTTCAGTGTGAAGAGAAAATAATTAATAACCTATAATTCTGTATCCACGGGAAATACCCTTCAAAAATGAAGGTGAAATAAAGACATTTTTAAGTTAAACAAAAATTGCAAGAATTATCAGCAGATCTGCACAAACAGTTATACAAAAGGGTGTTCATGGGCAGAAGGAAGATAACTTTTGATGGATGGTCAGAGATGCAAGATATAATCAATAGCAACAAAATTGAAAAATACATGAGTAAACGCACATAAATGCTGTGAAAATCATGAAATAATGATTATATTAAATACCAATTCTTGAGGGACTAAGAGATGGAGAGAATTAAAGTACATGCTACCAACAACATTTAAGTTGGGAGGCAAGTAATAGTGTTCATGTTCTAAGATTTTTATATTGTCTTGGAGAAAGGCAAGAAGCACCTTGACACTGGACTGTAATATGGGTTTTGTAATCTCTAGGAAAATCCCAAGGGGAATTTTAAAAATGTGTAATTTTCAAACCAACAGATGAAAAAAGTAGAAAAATTAAGAAGAACCAATCCAAAAGAAGGCAAGAAAGGTGAAGAAAGAAAATATATTTTAAATGTGACCAAAAAAGTGGAAGTGGTAGATTTAACCTGAGATATATCAATAATTATATTAAAAATAAACATAGACCAAATACTTCAATTAAAAGAAAAAGATTGTCATTGTTAATTAAATAACCAAAACACACATCTAATTTATAAACATACCAAAAAATTGAAACTAAAAGTAGGGAAAAATATATCCCATGTGATGCCTACCCAAAGAAAGTTGGTGTTGCTTTATTAATATCAAGGTGATAACAAAAAGTGTTACTAGGGATAAAGAGGAATATTTCAAGTGATAAAAGTTCAATTCACTAGGAATGTTTAACAGTTCTTAATTTGTATGCTTCAAAAACCACAGCCTAAAATACAGCAAAAAGTGACAACTATAAGGAGAAATATGTAAACCTACAGTCACAGTGGGAGACTGCAGGTTTAACAAACCTTGTTTGATAGAGTAGTAAAATGCCCAAGAATTTAGAAGATTTGAACAAAAATATTATCAAATAAAATCTAATGCTCTTATACAAGAATGAAGCACTTAACAGGTATGGAATGTATTCTGTAAAGTATACTATGTATTAAGTTCACATGAAACATTTACAGAAATTGAATAAATAGAGACGTAAAGCATCTCTCAAATTTTGAAGGATTTAAATAAAAATATTTTTCACTATAGCACACTCAAGCTTGAGAGCAAAAACTAAAAGATAACTAGAAAATTCCAATATATTTGAAAATTTGGAGGCACAATTTAAACTAATTCATCAGATCAATGGAACAGAATACAGAACCCACAAATGGACCCTCAACTCTATGCTCAACTAATCTTTGACAAAGCAGGAAAGAATATTCAATGGAAAAAAGACAGTCTCTTCAACAAATGGTGTTGGGAAAATTAGGCAGCCACATACAGGCGAATGAAACTGGACCATTCTCTTACAGCATACACAAAGATAAACTCAAAATGGATGAAAGACCTAAATGTGAGACAAGAATCCATCAAAATCCTAGAGGAGAACACAGGCAGTAACCTCTTCAACATTGGCCACAGCGACTTCTTTCAAGACCTGTCTCTAAAGGCAAGGGAAACAAAAGCCAAAATGAATTTGTGGGACTTCATTGAGATAAAAAGCTTTTGTGAGCAAAGGAAAGAGTCGACAAAACTGAGAGGCAACCCGTGGAATGGGAGAAGGTATTTGCAAATGATACTACAGATGAAGGACTGGTATACAAGATCTATAAAGAACTTTTCAAACTCAACACCCAAAAAACAAATAATCCAGTCAAGAAATGGGGAGAAGACATGAATAGACACTTCTCCAGAGAAGACATACCAATGGCTAACAGACACATGAAAAAGCATTCAACATCACTAGCCACCAGGGAAATTCAAATCAAAACCACAATGAGATACCACCTTAACACCAGTTAGAATGGCAAAAATTAACAAGAAAGGAAACAAGTGTTGGAGAGGATGTGGAGAAAGGGGACCCTCTTACATTGCTGGTGGGAATGCAAACTGGTACAGCCACTCTGGAAAAGAGTATAGAGGTTCCTCAAGCTCTAAAAATAGAGCTACCCTATAACCCAGCAATTGCATCACTAGGTATTTACCCCAAAGGTACAAAACTAGTGAAAAGAAGGGGCACATGCACCCCAATGTTCATAGCAGCAGTGCCCATAATTGCCAAACTGTGGAAGGAGATGAGATGCCCTTCAACAGAGGAATGGATAAAGAAGATGTGGTTCATATATACAGTGGAATATTACTCAGTCATCAGAAAGGATGAATACCTGCCATTTGGATCTACATGGATGGAATTGAAGAAGATTATGCTAAGTGAAATAAGTGAACCAGAGAAAGACAACTATCATATGGTTTCACTCATATGTGGAACATCAGGAATAGAGCAGAGGACAACAGGGGAAGGTAAGGAAAACTGAATGGGAAGAAATCAGAGAGGGAGATAAACCATGAGAGACTCTGGACTCTGGGAAACAAACTGAGGGCTGCAAAAGGGAGGGGGTGGGTGTATGGGGGTAGCTGAGTGATAGGCATTAAGGAGGGCATGTGGGATGATGAGCACTGGGTGTTATACACAACTAATTAATCGTTGAACACTACATCAAAAACTAATGATGTGCTATATGTTGGCTAATTGGACATCATAAAAAAAGAATACATATAGAAAATAATGTGTTAAAAAATAAAACACAATTAAAATGAGAAAATATCTAGAAGTGAACATTACATATTAAAACTTGTGGAATGCAGTTGAAGTAGTACTTAGAGGAAAATTTATAGTATTAGATACACATACTAGAAAATTGTGTCCAGCAATAAATTAAAAAATAATATATAATGAGCAAGTTGAGTTTATCCAACCACACAAACTTCATTTAACATTAGAAAACCAATCAATCACATTAACAGAGAGAGGGAGAAAAAATGTGTTTCCTCAATAGATGCAGAAAAAGCATTTGATAAAATTCAACATCAATTGACTGTTAGGGAATAGTAAAAGAGAAGAACTTGCTTTTTAAAAAGATATATTATTATATCTATAGAGATATATCTATATCTATCTATCTATATAGATATAGATATATATCTTTATTTATTTGAAAAAGAGAGCATGAGCTTGGGGAGGCGCAGAGGGAAAGGAAGCGAGAGAATCTCAAGCAGACTCTGTGCTGTGCACGGAGCCTAATTCAGGGCTTGATCTCATGACCCTGAGATTATGACCTTAGCTGAAGTCAAGAGTTGGACTCTCAAACAACTGAGCTATTTAGACACTTCCCGGAAGAACTTTCTTTTTAAGATACTAAGAGATACTTTAAAGTACCATATTCCAAACTATTATTGGCCCAGAAATAGCCAAGCAGACCAATGAAGCTGGACAATCTAGACATATAAGGAAAGGATTTTATTTTTTAAATAAATGGTGCTGGGACAGTTGTATAACCATATTTTAAAGATGAGACTGGACACCTACATTCTACTACATTGAAAAATCAGTGACAAATCAATTCCTGACTTCCATGTGAAAGGCAAATCTATAAAGGTTTTAGAGTTTAGAATTTATAGGACAATATCTTTCTGAATTCATGACAAAACTCATAAACTAAATTAAGAATTTCTGTTCATCAAAAGATTCCAGAAAGAAACTAACAACAAGTTCCCAGAAAGGGAGACTGTATATGCAATACAAATAAATAACAACAGATTCACATATATAGTACGTATTTTTTTTAAATACTACAATTTAAACATCAAACTAAAAACAGACAAAAGACTATGTACTTAAATAGATGATATCCAAATGCCATATATATGTGTGTATATATATATCAGCTTCATTAGTAATTAGGAAAATGCAAATTAAGCCACAAAGGTGGTGATGTATCGCCAGACTATCAAACACTCAATGTCCACCAATACCAAATGTCAGGGAGATGTGCACTGGGGCTCCTATATTGGTTTATTATGTTTTCACTTGGGTGTTAGCTTAGTCCAAGAGGGCACAGGAGTTCCACTGAACTTCCAATATTATGACAACTATCAAGTCCCATTATCATAACACTTGCCATCACCTGGGGTTGCTAATCTAGAGTTTGTTTTCACCTTCAACTCTGGTTTATAGCAGTTCATTTTCCTATTTATCACCAGTCTCCTTCCCACGATAGCCATTTTTTTCTAGAATGAATAGTCTATGTCTCAGCTCAGATTTTGCTTTCTTTTGCAGCCTGAGCTTTTTCAAACTCAGATTTTGCCTTTTTTTTTTTTTTCTATCTTTGCAGTAGATGCTGACTCTGTCACAAGGGTAGTTTTAAGGGCTCTAGGATATGGGGGAAAAATCACTCTTCCTTTTCTGTTCTTTCTTCTTAGGCAGCAGGTAGCTTCTTCTGGGACATTGGAAGAGGGGCAATAAACTTTGTGGCGGAGAAAGCTTAACAGAAAGTCACACCACAATGGAGAATTTTTTTTTTTTTTTAAGAGGAGGGTGGGTGCAAAGGGCAGAGGAAGAGGGAGAGAGAGAATCGTAAGCAGGTATACAGGCCTCCATCTCCCGACCCTGAGATCATGACCTGAGCCTAAGTCAAGAGTAGGACGCTTAACCAACTAAGATACCCAGGCACCCCATAATGGAGAAATTTTGAAACAGGAAACAATATGTGGTCATTGGAGAAACCAGCTGGAAATGTATTGAGCAAGGAAAGGCAATTTACAGACACAGCCATGCCAGGATGGGACTTAGTTCCCAGAAGCTTAGATCCCCAAGGTTTCCTGTGACATTTCAACCCCATGGAGGTATATCTGGCCTAGAGGTGAGGGAACATGGTCAGAATCAGGTCTCAGATAACTTAGAGCCTGGTAGACAGTGGTAGGTAGATCTGATGTTAAAAGGATTAGATATTAAGAGGAAGAAAACTGGGCAGAACACTGTAATTCTTATTAGAATTATGCTACTGCCTCAGAATAGGGGCATTAAGTAATTACAACAATATATCCCATGTTTATCTTATCTGCCACTCATTGAATTCACTATGCATTTCCGTTGACAGTTGTCATTGGATTTTGAAGTGGAAGTTAGAGGAATTGATGCTATTATTCTAACATTAGTTATAGCCATACCAGATTAATAGATGACTAACTATAGAGATATTTAGAACAAAAGGCATACATTCTGGTTGAGTATTATGTCACTCTAAAGTATAAAATGAGAAATTATAAGATCTTTAAAATAAATTAGGTAAATTTTATATTTAAGTGTACTCTAGACACTTCCCTTTTACTCTAAATTCCATACGTGCTTCCTTGCTCTATAGGCAATTCCCAAAGATGGGTCATTAACCAACTACTTCCTGAGCAGTTGTGTAATTTTGGCAGCTGCCTCTGCTAGCCATATTTCCCAAGGATTCCTCAGAGCCAAGAGTATCTGCCAAGAGGAGTCAAAATGCTGCTGACGACCAGGAATTGGATTTGTTACAAATGGAGATGGTCCAGCCCTCTGAATTTGCCAAAGCTATTGTTAGAGGAGTGTGATAAATGGTTGAGTGCATCTGCCCTTGTGAGCTGACAAAGAGCTGAGCAGCTTAAAATATGACAGGAAGCCAGGCTTCTCTGGTTAAGTCGCGGGCAGTGTGTATCAGTCTACAACTGAAACCTAAAAACAAGGAAATTTATGCAAAGAGACACTTTCCAGGGGTTTCTTTTTTCAAGGCAGAAGTAATGGCTCTTGTATTTGATAGGCCTGGAAATGATTTCTGGGCCTAGTAGGGGAAAATGTGGCAATTGTATCCCAGGGCACCGTGTGAGAATTCCAGGAATATCATCCCATTAAAATTAATGTGTTTAAAGGATCCATTTGATGTGTTTTTGATGATCACTGTATCATTGAAGTTAGAGGACTTCTTTCTTCCTTTTTCACCCCTTCTAATTTGGTGGTAGGTCACTTAAGAGAACTAAACGTTCAGCTACTAAAAGAGAACAACATTTATAATGAGGTTGGAAATGCTTACAGAAGGAAACTGTGCAAAGTAATCTGTATATTTTTTGTAACAAGAAAAAAAAATAATCATCTATAATCCTAATGTGCAGCTATAAGCACTGTTGATTGTGGTTATAAACTTCCATGTTCTTCTTTCTACTGATTTTTCTGCTTTGTTTTTCCTTATATAAAGACATATATACCAATGTGTGTGTGTGTGTGTGTGTGTGTACGTGTATGTGTGTGTGTCAAGGTCACTAAAGATTTCTATATCACTAAACCCATGTGATCAGTTCTTCATCCTCATCATATTTGACCTGTTAATGGTGTTTGACAGAAATGACCACTATCTTCCTCGAAATACTTTGTTCACTTAGATCCCAAGACTCCATATTCTCCAGATTTTTTTCTTCTGTATCATTCGCCTTTCTGTTTTAATCCCTCTGCTTGTTGTTCTTTCCTGAAGCCCAGTTTTTGGACTTCTCTTGGACCCACTCCCTTGGGAGTCTTTTCCAGTTTCACGGCTCTAAATACCATTTACCCACTGAGAACTCTCAAACATATATCTCCCACAATAATTCTTGCCAAAACTCCAGACTCCTATATCTCTTTTACCTCCATGTCCACATGGAAGTCCAATAGGCATCTCGAAGTTGTCTAAAATACAACTCTAAATTTTAGCAAACCATGCCCTACTGCAAGAACAAACAAAATCTCTTGCCAACTCATTAAATAGTAACTACAAACTTTTGTTTGCTCAGCCCCAAACTCGAGCACCATCTCTGATTTCTCTCTTTCTTTTATATCCCACATCCAATCCATCAGCTAGCTCTCAAAATACATTGAGAAACCAACCACTTCTCATTATATTTTTCACTACCACACTGACCAGAACCACCGTGAACTTCACTAAAAGAGTGTCACTGCTTTGGGTTTTGTCTTCTCCAACAGTTAATAATCCTTCTAAAACTAAAGTCAGATCATACCACTCTTTTTCTCAAAAAACCCCAATGGCTTCCCATGCCACCTAGACCAAAAGCCGAAGTCCTTAAAAATGGTGTACTAACATTCTATGTGCCTTACTTTTTTAATTAAAAATATAAAACAGGCAGCATGGTGATGGTTAAGAGCATGTGTTCAGGGTCAGATTGCCTGTATTCAAAGCCTGGTTCTAATTATTAATTGTATGATATTGTGCAAGTTACTTAACTTTCTGGGGGCTAAATTTCCTCATCTGTAAAATGGGATCATTATAATAACTATTTCATAGAGTTGTGAATATTAACAAATATTTGTAACATGCTTATAATAGTGCTCATATATAGCAAAGATTATAAAAGATTTTTAAAATGACAAAATAGGCATTTATGCTATTGCCATGATTTCATCATGAATTCTTCACATCAAAAACATCTCCAGTGGTCCTATCTATAAGAGTTTATAGATAATACAAATGTTTCTCAAAAAGCATGAAATGGGGGCGCCTGGGTGGCTCAGTGTATTGGGCCTCTGCCTTGGGCTCAGGTCATGATCCCAGGGTCCTGGGATCAAGCCCTGCGTCAGGCTCTCTACTCAGCGGGGAGCCTGCTTCCTCCTCTCTCTCTCTGCCTGCCTCTCTGCCTACTTGTGAATAAATATTTACATTATTTTTTATATTTTTAAATATATAAATATTTACATTATTTTTTAATCCATATATACTATATATTATCCATATATACTATATATTATCCATATCCATACCCATATTCATCTATCAATGAACACTTGGGATTCCGTATCTTGGCTATTGTAGATGATGCTGCAATAAACATACGGATGCATATATCTTTTCCAATTAGTGTTTTTGTTTTCCTTGGGTAAGTACCCAGAAGCGGAATTACTGAATCATATGGTACTTCTATTTTTAGTTTTTGGAAGAAGCTCCATACTGATTTTTATAGAGGCAACAAGAATTCACATTCCACCAACAGTGCACAGGGTTTCCATTTCTCCATATCCTTGCCAACATTTATTTTTTCTTGTCTTTTGATACTGGCCATTCTGATTGGTGTGTGATGATATCTCGTTGTGGGTTTGATTTGCACTTCCCTGATGATTAGTGATGTTG
This sequence comes from Mustela erminea, assembly GCF_009829155.1. Classification (NCBI taxonomy): domain Eukaryota; kingdom Metazoa; phylum Chordata; class Mammalia; order Carnivora; family Mustelidae; genus Mustela; species Mustela erminea. The sequence goes on from NC_045629.1 coordinate 18,054,715, forward strand.
AGCATCTTTTTACATGTCTGTTGGCCATCTGTATGTCTTGCCTGGAAAAATAACAGGTCCTCTGCCCATTTTTTAAAAAATTATTTATTTTTTTTAAAAGATTTTTTTAAAAAATTTATTTGACAGAGAGAGATCACAAGCAGGCAGAGAAGCAGGCAGAGAGAGAGAAGGAGGAAGCAGGCTCCCCACTGAGCAGAGAGCCCGATGCGGGGCTCGATCCCAGGACCCTGAGATCATGACCTGAGCTGAAGGCAGAGGCTTTAACCCACTGAGCCATCCCGGTGTCCCCCTCTGCCCATTTTTAAATTACATTATTTTTTAAGCACGATGATGCTGAGCTGCTTAATCACCCACTTTCTAACCAGCAATAATTTAATTCCTAAAATAGGTGAGATTTCTTTCTCCCAATTTACTATGTAGATTGACTTATAAAGTACACTTTATTTTTCTGCTCTATTTATGGTCCATTATTATTGCATTAAAATGAAATGGTTTAATCTAAACCAAAACAAAAGCTTAGGGTATATTCCTACATATATAGCTATCATGGTCACAGGAGAGAGAAAAAGTCATACAAAATTTCCAGTACCGAGTCATAAAATTCATGGAGTGGAAAAATTACTACAGGCTCAGTTTTTTGACATGGTTTTAATCATTATTTAAATCTGTCTGTAAAGGGAAGTGAAGGAAATGGCCACCAGTTACTCCCCTGATGATCACAGCTCAGTTCTTACATTCATTTCATAGGGTTATACTTGAGTATAACTGAAGAATAAATAACCCTCAAATATCTCCCTTCCCCTCACACACTGTAACATAACACATACACATACCCTTCAGGAAATGACTTGTGATCCACAGAGAAGAGAGCACTTTTTACACAAGTAAATTCCTACAGATTATTCAATTTTGAATGGAAATTATTCAAAATGGAAAGACCTATTTGAAAAGAAGTCAAATATACATTCGAAAACAAAGGAAGTCATAGTAGCTGCTCATTAAAATGAAAGGGACTAAGGATTTGTGTGAGATTTGTGAAAAGGGTCATATTATTTATCCAAGGGAATATGAATCAGATTTTTTTTGACAGTTGAGTTTAACTTTTTGAATACATGGTATGAAGTTTTGTTAATTCTAGAAACTTGTTCCAGTTCTAAGTGGAATTTTGATATAAACTGACCCTATTGCAGAACTCTTAAAGGCCTCTGCATATTGAAGTGGGCCACTGATCAGCTCCTAGGTAAAAATAAAGTTCACATATTTGCCAGCAGCAAAAATGGACTCCACAACTATGCAGCAGTTTGAGAATTCCTTTGAGGATGTGAGGAAAGAAACAATCCAACTGTACCTGCACATTAGAAACAAGAGACAACGTCTGATGAAAACTTACTCAGTTACACCAACATTTTTGTGAAACTTACCACCTCACAGTAATTGCCTGTAAACACAATGTACAAATGAATAGCTTCCCTCCTAAAATGTCACTGCAATTTGTTGTCAAATAACACTTTTCCTCACTTTTTTTTAATTTTAAAAGAAAATTGGCCCTGAAACACCATCCAGACAAGAATCCAGATGACCCAGCTGCTGCTGAGAAGTTTAAAGAAATCAACAACGCCCACACAATACTTACTGACATGTCAAAGAGAAACATATATGACAAGTATGGCTCTCTGGGACTCTATGTGGCTGAGCAATTTGGAGATGAAAATGTTAATACCTACTTCATGCTGTCAAGCTGGTGGGCAAAGGTAAAGCAGTTTTTTCTTTAAAAATGATATCCTAGAAAAATCATGGTGTTATTCACTCTTTAGACTCCATTTCAGAGAAAACCTAACCTTCACTGTATTACTAAACTCTTGTAAATAAAAAAAGAGATACTGCTTCGACCAAAAGCTGTTATTTGAGGATCCTTTTTGTTTTGTTTTAGCTCATCAAATAATTATAAAATACAGCACGACTTAAAATACCTCTAGACAGACATTATAATTGAATTTGAGGCTTTAGGTTAATTCTGACTGCCCTCCCTCTCCCTGTAATGACTAATTAAGAACTGACTCACTGCTCAAAAACAAAAATAATTTATTAGTGAGACAAGTGCTTAGTAAATCATTATAGGACAAATTTAGCCATGTACTGTACTATCTATAGCATAAGCTACCTGAGCAAACATAGTACTTGGGAGAATGTGTGGTAATTATGTCATAGGCTCACATGGGGCCTGACTTCAAGTAGTGGAGAAGGAAATGAGCTGGAAAAAGTGAGAATTAAGTAGTGCTGGACAGGGTGTTGAAGAGACACAGAGGGAGGGGAAAAAAAGTATATCTGGTCAAGAAGAAGGCAATGTTTTTAAGGATTTAGTGCAATCAGAATTGACTTTTGACAGTAATTATTGTGTGTTTTCCTAGGAATACCTAGTGTTTGATGATGAGTGTTTGATGATGGTTACATATTTGGTTATGAATTTTAATATCCTTATCTTCTGATAAAAGTGTATTTACATGTGAACCATATATATGGTCCATCAGCATATGTTTTGGACAGTTCATATATTTTGTGAAAGCATATGAACTCACATTCATATGCGTACTAGTTAATAATTTTAAAAACTACATATTTCCAAAAAGAGGGACTGCTATTTTCTTCCACTAGAATAAATCTTGCTAAATTGCAGAGTTTGATATACACAGGAGGAGAGAGAATATATTTTTATACATAAGCATGGAGAGTCTGCAACCTGAAGGCTCACTTGTCTTCTACAGTCTCCTAAATTTCTTTTTGTAGAGATAACTGGGATTCCCACTGAAATCCCCTTTCCCTATTGTTAAAGACCTGGGAGGGAAACAAGTTCCCACCGAGTGGATTGGACCTTGGAATGAGAGTGTACATAATGACAATGTCATTTAGGATAGATGGGGTGTTCATATAACAATGTGGGCTTGCCTGTGAATCTAACCTCCAGGTATGACATTCTCTCCATGGGAAGGTGCATCTGGCCTTCTAGATAATTTACACACTAGAACCTTGTTGTATATTGGGGCTAGCATTCATAAAAACAAGAATAGGCTTCCTTGCTGAGGAAGTTGACAAAACTGACCAAAATTCATATAGAAAAGCAGAAGGTGTCCAGCAGTATAAGAGGTATGTGAAATAATTCCTAATATGGCTCTTTAAGATAAGGTTATTTAAAAAATCCACGTTCTTCTTCTGTTTATGTCAAAAACCTCATTGTACAGTGCCCATTAGAGTGGGATGGCATGTAATGACTGTATGCACTGCAAGAATGATTTATGGTACCGCTGAAAATACGTATTTCAAAATATTGGACTCCTACTTATGCCTAGTAGTGTGCTAAGAACTGTAAGTATACAAGGCAAGGTTATTTCTGCAAAAGGTAAACAATCTAGTTGGAATAATTAAAGAACAAAACAGTATACGGATTAAAGGAAATTTTTGGAGAAGGGAAAAATATGGGAATTGCATGGTAAAGACAAAAAAGGACAAAGGTAGGTAAAGAAAGGAGGAGCTGGTTGGGGCAGTAACTCAGGAATACTGCACAGGAGTGTTTTGGAGGCAGTTGGTGAGGTGAAGGGTGTTATAGTTCTGTTTTCAGAGTAATTAATTTAAGTCTATGAAAATGTAGAGTATACATGGCAAAAAGATGATCGACATGAGAAGTGTGACTAAAGCTACCTCACTCCAAGCCACTGTAGGCTCCATGCCATAGGGGCCAGGGTCAGGGATGGGGAGCTGGTCTAGGAAGCAGGAATGAGCCAGATGAGGTTCATCAACATTAAAGATTTCTACCCTAAGTTTCTGAAGAAGTGCGTACGAATAAGACGATCTTCATCCACTTCCTCTTTTTAGATAAAATCTGCATTCTTATTCAAAGATGTATAAAGCACTTCCTAGATTAAATAACATATTTTTTTAAAAAATCAAATTTATTTTCCCCAATTAACAAAAGTTGGCATATTTTAATTTAAATTGGAGATTGGGGAAGTTCTTTTTATTTGAAACTATGGCAGACTTAGTAAAGCAAACTTTTTATCTTAATCTTTTTAAAGTATTTTTATTTATTTATTTTTGAGAGAGAGAAAATGAGCATGGGGAGGGGCAGATGAGCAAGGAGCCTGATACAGGACTCAATCCCAGGACTCTGAGATTAGGACCTGAGCTGAAGGCAGATGCTTAACTAACTGAGCCACCCAGGCACCCTTAAGCAAACCTTTTATATGCTTGTGGGAAAACCCTAGTGCTGGATGTTCATTAGGAGGAACAAAACATTTGTTTATCTATCCATTACTTCACAATTCATTAATTCAATAGGTATTTATTATCTTCCACAGGACATGAACTAAATCCTTAGGTTAGGAGGGACTGAAGGATGACTAAAATATAGTTCCAGGCTTCAAGAACCTCAGTCTAATGTGAGACAGACATATAAAGTGATCAATGTCCTAAAGTGTCAACAACAACAACAAAAACGTGGGGGAAATTTATATGTATAGTTGGGGCACAAAGGAGGGAGAAACTGTTTGAGTGGGGGAGATCAGAAAAGATGTCAGAGAGAGGATCTTTGAGATGAATCTTGAACACAGAGTGGACATTTTTTAGATGGCTGGGGAATGGGAAGGAGCCCTATGGGCAAATGGATCCACAGGGAAAGCAAAGCTAGGGTAGGTATAGCAGGAACAGGGCTGTGCTAATTCACTGAAGGGTTTTAAGCCAGATGAATATTAATAAGGAGCTCGAGCCTTTCCTGAGAGGCCGGAAAGTTGCTACATAGGTTCAAGAGAATGTGTATTTCAGAAAGTTCCAACTACAACGTGCAGAATAGAATAGGAGGCAAGAGTAGAAGCAGGGAGGCCAGTTAGGAGGCTAGTGAAATGTTAAAGGCATATATAATGAGATCTTTCTAAAGTCCTACTGGTCAGAATAGAGACAAAGAGGGCGGGTGTAAGAGATCTTGAAGAACTGGCAGGAGTTGGTGACTAAGAGAAATGTGGAGGTGGGAGGGAAAGCTATCAAAACTCTTCTTTGGTGAGAATGATTCAGTACCCTTGGTTAGCTCATTTGATCTGTAGAGGTTTTTTGTTGTTTTGTTTGCTCTATTCTTTTTTTTTTTTAAGGATTTAAAAAAAACTATTTATTTGACAGACAGAGATCACAAGTAGGCAGAGAGGTAGGCAGAGAGAAAGAGAGAGAGAGAGAGAGGAGGAAGCAGGCTCCCCGCTGAGCAAGAGCCAGATGTGGGGCTCAATCCCAGGACCCTGGGATCATGACCTGAGCCGAAGGCAAAGGCTTTAACCCACTGAGCCACCCAGGCACCCCTTGTTTGCTCTATTTTTTTTTTAAATTTCTTTTCAACATAACAGAATTCATTGTTTATGCACCATACCCAGTGCTCCATGCAATACGTGCCCTCCATAATACCCACCACCTGGCTCCCCCAACCTCCCATCCCCCGCCCCTTCAAAACCCTCAGATTGTTTTTCAGAGTCCATACTCTCTCATGGTTCATCTCCCCTTCCAATTTCCCTCAACTCTCTTCTCCTCTCCATCTCCCTATGTCATCCATGTTATTTGTTATGCTCCACAAATAAGTGAAACCATATGATAATCGACTCTCTGCTTGACTTATTTCACTCAGCATAATCTCTTCCAGTCTATGTTGCTACAAAAGTTGGGTATTCATCCTTTCTGATGGAGGCATAATAATACTCCATAGTGTATATGGACCACATCTTCCTTATCCGTTTGTCCGTTGAAGGGCATCTTGGTTCTTTCCACAGTTTGGCAACTGTGGCCATTGCCGCTATAAACATTGGGGTACAGATGGCCCTTCTTTTCACTACATCTGTATCTTTGGGGTAAATACCCAGTAGTGCAATTGCAGGGTCATAGGGAAGCTCTATTTTTAATTTCTTAAGGAATCGCCACACTGTTCTCCGAAGTGGCTGCACCAACTTGCATTCCCACCAACAGTGTAAGAGGATTCCCCTTTCTCCACATCCTCTCCAACATACGTCGTTTCCTGTCTTGCTAATTTTGGCCATTCTAACTGGTGTAAGGTGGTATCTCAATGTGGTTTTAATTTGAATCTCCCTGATGGCTAGTGATGATGAACATTTTTCCGTGCCATTTGTATGTCTTCATTGGAGAAGTGTCTGTTCAGGTCTTCTGCCCATTTTTTGAAATGATTATCTGTTTTGTGTGTGTTGGGTTTGAGAAGTTCTTTATAGATCCTGGATATCAGCCATTTGTCTGTACTGTCATTTGCAAATATCTTCTCCCATTCCATGGGTTGCCTCTTTGTTGACTGTTTCCTTTGCTGTGTAGAAGCTAATGACCACCATAGTTTATGAATAAAGAAGAAAACATCACCCTTCATTACTTAGGCTACAAGTTACTTCCTGTGAACTTGTTAGAAAAAACTATATAAGGAATTTGTTTCCAAGGTAACTAAAAAGCTATTTCTTGTAGGTAATAAGGATGAGGGTGACTATGGGGTCTGCAGGGTGAACCGTATTATCTTCAGGTCTCTGAAGATAGATGGAGTCACACTTAATTTCTGGGATTCTCCCATACCCCACCACCCTTCAACCCTATTTTGTTTTGCCTCTCCCTTAGACCCTGTTTGTCATCATTGGCCTCTTGACTGGCTGTTATTTCTGCTGCTGCCTATGCTGCTGTTGCAACTGTTGCTGTGGACACTGCCGGCCCAAATCATCGGTGCCAGAGGAGGACTTCTACGTGTCCCCAGAGGATCTTGAGGAGCAGATCAAAACTGACATGGAAAAAGGTGGAGTAAGATGAGAGCAGAGCTAATGGTGTCCCTTCACAGACCTGACCAAGCATGAGGTCCCTGATGACAATTATCACTAAAGTAAGAGATCCAACAACACAATGAGGGGAATCCCAAAGATGGTCACTTTGGGTACCTCTTTTGAAAAGGATGAAAGGACAGTTCCCTTTCCCAGCTGCAGAAAAAAGCAGAACCTGACACCATTAAAAAGAAATCACAAAATATGCTGATCACAAAGCAAAGCTGGTACAATTCATGATCTCATTACAGGAGCATAAGCTCTAGGTGCAGAGAGGTTTGGGTGGGAATGCTCAGCCGTACACAAGAACCAAGCCAAGCCTGTTACCTTGGGATCTCTATTTATATAGAAGGGAACGGACATCAGGAAAAGTCAACAACCCTTGACTTTTTCTTCTTTCTGATCACTTTGTGGGTAGTTTTGGGTAGGACTGATGAAGGGTGATCTTTCTTCTCTTACAAATCCACACATCCAGAGCTAGCCTCAGCCAGCATCAAGAACACTGTTCTGTGGAAATGGGACTATTTGCTTTGCTAAATCACCTCCACATGTTTGTCTATATGTATACATGGCTATGACATAGTACTTGATTCATCAAGCTCATTCCACCTACAATTGATAAAGAAAAAATATATATAAAGAAAGATGAAGCCTCACAGAATTCACAACATCGGGAATACTTCATATGCTCTGGGAAATGCCTTTGTGTAAACAAGCTGGAGTCAAACGTGCCATTGTCCTTTCTGTCTTGTAGCCATAATCCTCCTATCATTTTCTCCTATACAGTGCCTCTTTATTCTGTATTACAGACTTCATCACTAAATCACTAAGAACCCTGCGCAGCCAAATACAAGAATTACTTGATAATTCAGACAGGGACCCATTGTTGTCAGAATGGCTGATATTAGGAATGGTACACTTCTCTGCACTGGACTGGACTCTGATTCTTTTGATCACAATGAAACAGAATTTCTATGACATCAAACAGCAGAGACTATTTAAAATCTGCCACATACTTTTTATTCCCTACCAAATGTGATGCTAAGTAATAGTGTTATTACCCACCCTGAGTCCAGCTTGAAGGAAGAAATCTTCCATTATATGTATCACACCTAGTCCAGACCATTTTAGAATTGGGAGTCAGAGAGGACTGATGGATTTTCCTGCAACCTGTGACCCTTTCTGTGGGGACTACTAGGTGGTCATTCTAGAAAACAGGGGAGTTACTCTAACAATTTTTTTTAAAAAAGACTTTATATATACACTTGAGAAAGAGAGAGAAAGAGCACGCACAAACAGGGGGAGCAGCAGAGGGAGAGGGAGAAGCAGGCTCTTCACCAAGCAAGGAGCCTGATGCGGGACTTGATCCCAGGACCTGGGATCATGACCTGAGCTGAAGGCAGAGGCTCAACCGTTTGGGCCACCCAGGCGCCCCTAACAATTTTTTATTACTGCCCCTGGAAACAAATTATGGGCCCATGGTGAAATATAATTATAATCGCATTTTGCCTAACTCAGGATCTAAAAGGACGATCAATCTTTTAATGAGGACATACATATCAAAAAGAGCAAGAAGCAGTACTATTTAAAATTGGGTTAAACAGAAATATATATGTATGTAAGCACTTCTCCATGGAAGGGCCAGTGACCTTGCATAGCTTGTTTAAGAATGATGACTCCAGTTCATTAATCCCATCTGCCTTCGCAAGGGAGATAAATTATTATAAGAACACATTAGCTGGCTCTGTTGTCTACAGGATCTCCCATAACATCCATCAATCCAGTACAATATTCAGTTACTAATAGAGGCTAGGAAGGGATGGTGAGACAGGAAAGTACAGTCATCATCATCGACTGGGTCGACCTTATCTTAACTTTTCCTGCATAGTGCAGAAACCAAAACTAGGTGAATTGAACCTAGATATCCCAAATCACTGGTTCACACTTCTCTGAAAAGTCTCAAAGTCTCTCCTCTTTTAAATTAGATGAAAGCTCCACCCGGCCATTTCAGCAGACCTCCTTTGCAGTTTTCTTTTCTGGAACAGAAATTTATAGTCGGTGCCAAATTCCACCCAGGTTTCCTTCCTACAGGATGACTGGTGATAAATCTGTGTGCCTCTCACTGTTCTCAGTTCTGACACCCCAGAGTTAACCAATTCCATTGCAGAGGTCATATTCTAGACTAAGCAAAGCATGATGTCACTTGACTGTGTTACTAAGAATCCTTAAGCAAAAGGAAAAGCTTTATTCCATGCCCAAACATTTAAAAGCTCTATGCAGAGTTGATCCAAGTTTTAGAGGGCCAGACACTTAACACAACTTGGGCAGTGCTCCTTAAGAAAAAGAAAAAGCACAAAGTTACAAATACAAAATTAGGTCTGAAAGCAAATATTTGTAATGAGAAAAGGAAATCACAACAAATTGCAAAGCTTAAAAACTGAAGATACCGTAAATATCACAACGTCTAGAAAAATAACAATAGTTAGCTGCCAGGCACACCTCTGTAATACTGTCCCCCTATGTTTTCTGGATGCACTATTCTTTGACTGCCTCTTCATTTAACAATAATTTTGGAATATCATTTTCTATAGGAAGAATAGAAAATTCTGTTTTTCCTCTAGCATGTTTGATCAAAATTTGTTTTCTCTCATGGTTTTATAACTCATTAGTAATAATGGCTAGCAAAAACTAACTATATACAGATTTGCTGCAAACCACAAAAACATATGCCACTAAACTCAAATGAAGCTTATCTCTCAACTCTCAACTCATCCCCCAAATATCCCCCCTCTGTTGCCCCTCATCAAAAAGAAATGTATGATGGAGGGAAAATCAAAGTGGAAAAGACCCTGTTTTGGCTGATTATGGTTGAAACACCTTACTTTTGCAAATCTACACAAATATAAGCACTTTGCTTATATTTGCTTATATTTCTGAGGACCCCAAGGACCCTCAGAGAGCTCTGCACAAATAGAGATCCCTAGAGGTTCAATTTCATTGACCTTATTGTAAATTCACCACCACTTTTCAGTCTAACATTTCATTATGAAAATTTATGCCTTATTTGCAGCTAGGTACACTAGTTTCAGATTTTTACTCCATGAATTCAGAGACTTAATGTAGTTTACAGATAGAATTAGTGTAAGTTAGGTCTTAGAAAGATGAAAAAGCAGATTCCATGTGAAGATTTCTGGACTGTGATCCAATAAATAGAATGTGGGCTCTTCTGTTCTACAAAAGAAGGGGACCCACTTAGAGTTGTTTAAGAAAATACACTTGAGGTGGCGTGTCTGGGTAGTTCAGTCACTTGAGCGCCCAGCTCTTGGTTCCAGCTCAGGTCATGATCTTAGGGTCCTGAGACAGCCCCAAGTCGGCTCAGTGGTGAGTGTGCTTAAGATTCCCTCCCTCTGCTCCACCCTGCTTGTGCATGCTCTCTCTCTAAAATGAATTTTAAGAAAACAGAAAATATACTTGAAAGCAGTTACTAGTCATTCAGATATCAATCTACTCAACACAAATGATAAGCAGCACACATCCAGGTGGTGAGTATTAGAGAGGGCATGGATTGCATGAAGCCCTGGATGTGGTGCAAAAACAATGAATACTGTTACACTGAAAAGAAATAAAAAATTAAAATAAATAAATAAAAGATTTGAGTCCATTAGAAGGCATTGGTGAGCCCTGGGGCTTTAAGACTTTTTTTCCAATGATTCTGAAATTTTAAAAAATATGGCAAACATTTTCTCACTTAGGGAATTCTTAATTATCTTACATTGAATCTAAACATAAAATCTTAGGAATTTCAAGTTGGAAGAAATCTAAATAGTCAACCCTCACCTCCCCAAAACTTTTCTAGCAGACTGTTGCCTAGCCTCATTTGAAAGTTGCCAATGGTGGGGAGGTTTGGGACCTTGTATAAAAGTAAGATATTCATAAAAATTCAATAACTTCAGAAGAATACAGAGTCAAAAGCAAATTTACACCAACATCCTGGTACCAGCTCCCCAAGGATAACAACACTTTAAAAAATTTTTTATGTAAATATTTATGGGGTTTTGTTTTACAAAACTGTTATCATATTTTCATATATTTCAGTTATCATATTTTCATATATTTCAGACACATATTTTCTGCTTCTTTGCAGAGCAAAAATTCTGATGAACAAGCTGTCAAATTTTTAAGTGGATTATGCTTTTAATGTCATGTCTAAGAACTTTTAGCCTAACCCTAAGTCATGAAGATTTTTCTCCAATGTTTTCTAAAAGTGTTACAGTTTCATGTCTAATATTTTGATCTATGACCTATTTTGAGTTCATTTTTGTTTATGGTGTGAGACTTTGGTCAGCCTTTTTTTCTTGCACATGGAGCTTAATTGTTCTAACACCATTTGTTGAAAAGATTATCCTTTCTCCATTGAATTGTTTTGCCCCTGTCAAAAATCAATTGGCCATATTTCTATGGTTTATTTATGGACCCTGTTCTGTTCCATTGAGCTATGTGTCTATCCCTTCACCAATAACACACCATCTTGCTTTCTGAAACTTTAAAGTAAGTCTTAAAATCAGCTAATGTGATTCCTCCAGCCTCATTCTTTTTCAAAACTGTTTTGGCAATTCTAGTTTGTCTTTCCATATAAATTTTGGTATGAGTTTGTCTAAATCCACAGAAAAATACCAATTTTTAAAATTAGAATTGCATTAAATTTGTGTATTAATTTGGAAAAAATTGAAATCTTTATTACTATGTTGAATCTTCCAATCCCAACACAATATGTGTCTATACTTATAGGTCTCATTTGATTTCTTTTATGAGTGTAGTATAGTTTTCAGCATACAGAGATGGTATATGTTTTGTTAAGTGGGTACCTAAGTATTTCATTTTGGGGAGGACTATTAGAAATGGCATTAGTTTTAATTTGGGTTTCTAATTGTTCATCACAAATATTTACAATCATTTTCATGTATTGACTTTGTATCTTGTGTTCTTGCTAAGTTCACTTACTAATTTGTATTTTTGTGTGTGAATTCTTTGGGGTTATCTATGATGACAATTATGTCATCTGCAAAAAGGAATGGTCTTATTTCTTCCATTCTAGTCTGCATGCCTTTTATTTCTTTTTCTTGCTTTATTGCACTGACTAGGATTTCCAACATTTGGTTTATTGTTCTGCTGTCACCATCTTGAAATTCTTAGCTTTTGAATTGGGTAGGCCACATTTCCATTTTGCATTGGGTTTTGTAGTTATATAGCCAGTACTGCTGAAATAATTTCCCTGTATGGACTACAGATACTTATTTCAAGCTTGATACTCACTGGTAAGGAATAGAATAAAATGCCTCCACAGCATAATACCCTGTTTTTAGGGAAGACTGAAGCTAACTGAGATGATAAGGTGGGGTGGGGAGAAGTAGGTGGAGCGTGGGTTTTATATTATCAGTCTAAATGCTATGCTACAGATTATACTGTGCTTAGAGATTTGGCCTGTGTATTAAGATTATGACTGAAAATTTATTTTTCATATGTGAGTATTAATTTTTGAAAAAGTATGGTTAACATTTCTTACATTATTCTGAATTTAATTTCCAGAAGTGCCAAGATAAAAAGTATAATAAAACTAATATGAGATTATCCTCTCTCCAGAATAAAAGTTAGAGCTGCTTTGTCCTTATGGCCTCCTTATGTCTAACTATACTAACAAAGAAGAAGAAGGAACAGGAGCTAACTAGAGGAAAGTATTTCTGATTTGCTCAAACTTCACTTTTAAGGACACATTATAGAACACTGTACATGCCTCTAAATTTATGAAAATCCAAATTTAAAATATCAAACTTTTTAACCAATTGACTTATTAAAAAAACATTAGAAATATTTTTCACCTACCTTGAGATATTTAATAATTCTAGTTTTATATCTAAAGTCTATAATTTTTCTTAGATTTTTTTAATTAAGTGCATATTTCAAATATGCCTACTCCTCAACACTGGTTAAAGTCCAAAATACATTTTGATGCTGTAAAATAGTACCAGTTTCTGTTTGAGAATAGTGTTATAGGATTTGGTAGTAGAAAGGAAAGGTCGACTTTAATTATGGTTTCTCTTTCAACTATGTGAAAGGGTATAATCCAGCTTCTACCCTTAGGAAATAAAGGGGGGAAGTTCAGTGGCATCTTCAATGTTCACTGGAAACGATGAGACTTGTAACTGGCTATCCTTCTCTTTCTCAAAATAAAGATATACCCCCAGTGGGATCCTAGGAACACAGGGAAATGCTATTATTCTTATGAATCAGTAAGGATTAAATAGAAAAAAGTGCCTAGGGGGAGATCATCACCCTCTTTTTTTTATCTTGGAAAATTTGAAACTTGAAAGCTAAAGGTTATGGACACCAGCTGATTTCCCTAGCCAAGAGAAGTTTGTAAACCATCTTGAGGTACCCTGTTTCCTGGGACTCTGTGTCTGTGTGTGTGAGAGAGACAGATAGTGTAACAAGATACAGTAGCAAGAGCATAAATGAGAACCAGTTATTTCTAAACACCCTGGTGAAAACAAACCAAGAATACAATAGCTAAATTCAGGTGTTGGTTGATTTGTTTTTCCCCCCAAACTGAAGGCAATGGACTGAAAACTTCCATTTAAATCCTAAAGATTTGGGGCAATCATGATTTCCCCATTTTTTTTTTTTTTTGAAGGAGAGGGAATAAGATACGTAAAGAGAATAATTTATAGTGTTGACCTTGGATCTAAAAATATGAAATACAGTGATAGAAAAAAAAATCTATTGATTACTTAACTGTTCTTGATACCCACCTGGATAAAACCCAAATAAATTCACAGCCACTGAGTTGAAAAGGCCATATGGCCTGTAATTAGACTCTTGCTCTCAGCCAAGATATTGAGACATTTATTACATTTCCTCTTCAGCATCCATCACATATTGCTGCCCAGGAAAAGGGCACAAGAAAGAGATTAAATTCACCTTCCTTTTGTTTACCAACCAGTAAGCATCATCAAGGCTCTGGGCCAGGGGATCAAGACGAGTGAGTCTGCTCAGAATGTGACCCCAAAAGTGGCTCAAAGTGGAGGGGTTTCTTCAATTTTTGGCTACCAAGGTTCAGTGAGCAAATTTAGACAGGCTTATCCACCTAGCTTTTCCACAGCAAACATAAGTTGAGCACTTTATATTTTTAGACATTTTTTCTTCATCAATTAAGATGATCATGATTTTTCTCCCTTAATTTATTAATGTGAAGAATTATATAAATTATTTTTCCAATGTTAAGTCTTATAGTCTTGAGTATAACCCAATGCAGTCATAATTTTTAAACTATTTTATTTTTTAATGAAATGGGTTTGCTGATGTTTTGTTTTAGATGTTTGTATCTATGTTAATGATTGAGATTGCTCTACAATTTTCCTTTCTTGAATATAGAGTTCTATACCAAGATTATGCCTCATGAAATAAATTAGAACCTATTCCTTCTTTTTAAACTTTTCTTAAAGAGTTTGTATATTACTGGATTTCTTTCTTTCTACAGGATTTTGTAGGACTTTCTGGGCTAATGTGCAGTTGCACAAATTTTAGATTACTGATTCAATGTATTTAATGTTTATAGGCCATTTAGATTTGCTATCTTTACTTAAAAATTAGTTCTTCAAAATTTCTTATAACCTTTCATGTGTCTATAGGATCTGTATTACTATCCCATTTTTCATCCCTTACATTGCTTATTTCTGCTTTTTGTTTTTTAGCCATTCTATCAGATTTCTGAAAATGTAACTGGTTTTCCCAAATAACTTTTGGGTTTGGTATATATATATATATATATAAATTTTTATTCTTTATTATTTCTCTTAATTTATTGTTAGTTTTCTAACTTGTTAATTTTTATACTACTTAATTCCCAAACCTCCTTTTAGGATAGTAAGCATTTACAGTTGTAATTTTTCCTGTAAGTACTATTTTAGTGTCACATGTGTTTTTATATTGTTCTTAAAATATGAGTTCTAAATATTTTCTAATTTCCATTATAATTTTTTCCTTGATATATACATTGGGCCTATATGTGTCTTTTTTTTTAATATTTTGTTTATTTATTTGACAGAGATCACAGGTAAACAGAGAGGCAGGCAGAGAGAGAGGAGAGAAAGCAGTCTCCCCGTTAAGCAGAGAGCACAATGCAGGGCTCAATCCCAGGACCCTAGCTGAAGGCAGAGGCTTTAAACCCCTGAGCCACCCATGTGCCCCTAGGCCTATATGTGTCTTAATTTGTAAACATATGGGGATTTTTCAGGTTATTTACTGTTGTTTGTATCTAATTTAACTGCACTGTGATCAGAAATTATGGAAAACATGATGCAATATTTGAAAATATCTTGAGGCTTGCTTTACATCTTAGAACTTAATTTTTATAAATGTTCGACATGGCTCCAAAATAATACATTCTGCCTTTTTTAAGGTTCACTGTTCCATTTATAACTATTAAATAAACCCAATTTTTATATGTACTAGTTCACTAGGGCTGCTGTTTACAAAGTACCACAGAGAGGGTGGCTTGAACAACAGAAATTTATTTTCTCATAATTCTCAAGGTTAGAAGTCAAACTTTAAGGTGTCACGGGGGCAGGGTGCCTGGGTGGCTCAGTCAATTAAGCCTCTGCCTTTGGCTCAGGTTGCTTGGGTAATGATCCCAGGGTCCTGGGATTGAGCCCCACATTGGGCTCTCTGCTTGGTGAGGAGCCTTTCCCCCCACTCTCTCTCTGCCTGCCTCTCTGCCTACTTGTGATCTCTGTCAAATAAATAAATAAAATCTTAAAAAAAAAGTAAGGTGTCAACAGGGTTGACTCCCTCTGAGGCCACTCTTCTTGGCATTAGATGGCCATTTTCTCCTCATGTCTTCACATAGTCTTCCCTCCATGTATCTGTGTCTTAATATCCTCATCTTATAATGACATCAGTTATATTGAATGAATGTCTACCCTGAACCTCTTTTTAACTTAATTACCTCTTTAAAGACCATCTCTCCAAATATGATTCACATTAGAGGTACTGGGGGTTAGAACTTCAACATATGAACTAGAGTGGGGAGGCAGAGTGTTTAACACAATTTAGTTCACAACATTATCCTTTTCAAATGTTTTATATTCTTAAGTATTTGTTTCATCAGTTACTGAAAGAAGTGTTCAAATCTTCCACTGTGATGATGAATTTCTCGATTTTTCTATAAGGTTCTGTCAATTTTGGTTCATGTATTTTGAGGCTATTTTAGTGTATATAAGCCTAGAACTTTAATAGCTATTTGGTGAATTGAATTTATATTTTATATTACTCTTTAGCTCTATCAATGTTTTGTCTTTTGTCTGTTAAAATATAGTTAGATTAGCTTTCTTTTTAGTAGTGTTTATATGATAAAGATGTTTACATCTTTTTACTTTCAACTTTTTTTTTTTGCCCTGTTTTTTGTTGTGTATTTTATAAACAACGTATGGTAGGGGTGGGATTTCAGTTTGAGAACATTTTTCTTTTAAATAAGGTAT
This sequence comes from Mustela erminea, assembly GCF_009829155.1. Lineage (NCBI taxonomy): Eukaryota > Metazoa > Chordata > Mammalia > Carnivora > Mustelidae > Mustela > Mustela erminea. The sequence goes on from NC_045629.1 coordinate 18,071,075, forward strand.
TAAGTCCATTTGTATTTATTATAATTAATGATACTTTTTTCCCTGCTAACTTACTCTTTTATGAGAGCTAGTATAGCACAGTTTTTAAGAGAACAGACTCTAAGAAATACTGTTTAGGTTTGAATACCAGCTCTATTACTGACTACCTGAGTAACTAGGTCTAGATACTTATAATTAGTTATATTAGTTATCACTTTATTATTTAATTATCACTTTAAATTGACTTTTTTTCCTTTTTTCTTTTATAACAATTCATATTTCATTTCTTTCCCTCCTCTAGTTTGGAAATTATTTTCTCTGCCCTGTTCTTTTAGGGTTACCCTAAACATTCATTAAGCATACTTGTTATCAAAGTTCAAAATTAATTCTTATCTTCACCCCCTCCTGAACAATACAAGAAATTTGTAACATTTTAACTCTGATCACTTCTTTTTTGAGTTATATACTATTCTTGTATTCTAGTTTTATCTTAATTTTAATTATTATTGCTGTACATAGTCAACAGTCACTTACTTTTATTCATAGATCCAACATTTCTTTACTAATCATTCCTTTTACAACACAAATTTTCCATCTACTAACACTTTCTTTGTGCCTGAATTACATCTTTTAAATTGAGTCTGTTGGTGACACAATTTCCATATCTATTGTCTGAAAATGCCTTTATATTATGGTTTTTAAAAAAGTAACAATAAGACAGTTTGTAAACAAATTTAAGTTGATATCTTCTTTTAGCATATTAAAATTATTCCATAGTTTTTGAGCTTCCGTATTTACTATTGAGAAGTAAGATTGCTGTTAAAACCATTGTCTTTGAGGGGTGTCAGTTAAGCACCCAACTCTTGATTTTGGCTCATGGATTTAGGCTCAGGTCATGATCTCAGGGTGGTAAGATAGAGCCCCCTGTGGAGCCCCACACTGAGCTCCACATAAGGCTCTGTGCTGGACATGGAGCCTGCTTAAGATTCTATCTCTCTGCTCCTCCCCACTCACTCTCTCTCTCAAAATAAATAAATAAATAAATAAATTGTCTTTAGTGTTTTTCAAAGTCACTAAGATGTTTTAAATGTGAGTTCTTGGGGCACCTGGGTGGCTCAGTGGGTTAAAGCTTTTGCCTTCGGCTCAGGTCATGATCCCAGAGTCCTGGGATCGAGCCCCACATCGGGCTCTCTGATAAGCAGGGAGCCTGCTTCCCTTCCTCTCTCTGCCTGCCTCTCTGCCTACTTGTGATCTCTGTCACAAAGTAAAATCTTTAAAATAAATAAATAAATAAATATGAGTTCTTCTTTAATTTACCCTGATTCTTGAATCTGTGGATTGTTGCCTTTCTAGAAAATTCTCAGACACTGAATCTTTAAATATTGCCTCTAATCTTTTCTTTTACTTTCTTTATGGAAGTTTTATCAGATGTGTTAGACTGTATCATTCTATTTTTCATGTCAACCTCTCTCATATTTTTTTTTATGTTTCTCTGTGTGACATTCTGATTAATCTCAGATCTGTCCTCTCCTTCATTAATTGTCTCTTTAGCTGTTAAACCCATTCATCAGCTTTAAAATTTTCAGATATTTTGAACTCAAGTTCTTTTGCATTAGTTTCAAAATCCACTTGATCACTGAAATTCATCTAATTTTTCAACAAATTCTGTGTCTTAAAAGTGCAGGATTTGAAGTCCTTTTGGGTCTCATCTGGCCTTCCACTGTTTCTACTAGCTCTTAGTGTACATTGTTTTTGTGTGTAATCTTTTACTCTTTCCTTCTCAATATTTAAATCTTTCTGTCTTTTTACTCAATTCATGTTTCTTATAATTTTTTTGTTATTTTTTGAGGGTTTCTATTTCTCTAATTCTTTCTATCTCTATCTCCCCTTTCTATTCATTTTTATCTTGAGTTCATGTGTGTTAGCAATACTTCAGTGATTCTCTGAGGTCTGGGTTGAAGATGGGGCCATTCTTTTCTGGTAGGTACTTTGGATTACATCTTATATTGGACCATTTTAAATTAAACTATCAACTGAGGTTTCTTAGTACATATAGATATTTAAATTTTTTCTGCCAATATGTGTGCTCATTGTCTTACCATTAAATATTTGTAGGGGAGCTCTTTTCTCTTTCACTTGAGCAACAAAGCTCAAGATTAACAAATTTCCTTGTAGATATAGGGGTATGGGGATTTAGATAGTGCATGCCATTTTGGATACCAGCTCTACGTGAGGAGCTTCCTATTAGATTGCCATCTAAGCAAGCTCTGGGCTTTGACCTCTGTCCCAAACAGGACCACATATGTCATTGTACACTGAACAACTTTAGGGGGCATTTTTCATACAGATATATACTGGGGTCTATATGACCTATGCGGTGGACCTGTCCTTATCCCCCACAAGATGGTGAAAACTAAAGCTCCAGTTCACCTGGTTCAGCAATTGCCTCAAGTTGAAAGCAGAGTTTAGTGCTTTAATTTTATAATTCTATAACTGACAGAACTTAAGAGTAAAGACAATGTCTTCTCCCTTTTGAAGCTCTTTAAAAGGCAGGCATCCTCAATATCTTAAGAAATGAATTAGTTTGCCAATAATCATTTCAACAAAAATATCCACCACTTGCCCCATTAAGGGAAATGTAATATGATCAGAGGGTATTTATTGCTTTGCTTTGTTTATTTTTAGATTTGGACTTTCCAGTTGTTCTCCAGCCTACAAATGCAAATGAGAAAACACAGCTAATCAGAGAAGGACCTCGAAGTTATTGCACAGACTCTTAATATTGAGACCATTGGGGGTCCACAAGTATCCCCTCTTGATTCAGCCATGTCTCCAGGTGGTCATGGGTGGAGCAGGGTAGGGGACATGAAATGCTGTGAACTTTTCCACATTCATATTTTATTTTTTAGGTTAGGAAAAGATGATTGCTACATAATTTTCTCAGTATGCAGTCTCACTCTTTGAGTAGAATTCCTAATGAAACACATTCCATTTTGATGAATAAAAGCCTGAAGAATTGTTTTATGCTCCTTGCATGAGGTAAGATGGTGGCACTGGACAGGCCATCTGAGCCAGCCCTTTCTGTGACCCAGATCTAATTCCTTACAGACTAAAGTAGCATTCCAATCAGAAGCCACAATTCATCTATTTAACTGAATGCAATATTCCTATCTGCCACAAATATCAGCAAAATATACATGGAAACTTAAAAGGAATTTTGTGTGTGTGTGTGGAGATTTTCCCCTGTCGATATCTAATAAGGCTACAGAAATATTTCAAGAGGCAGGAAGAAATTATTAGGTAAAAAAGACAAATCACTTAATTTTAAAGTATATCTTTGAAAGATTAAAAGTTGTCATTTACTGAAAACTGATGAGTAAAACCAGGAAGAAACAGGTTTTGTATACTTTTAGACTGGCATAAAAAACAAAAACAAAATTTCAACCTGGTCAAATGTTATAAATGAGCCAGGGAACCATACCGAGCCCAAAACAGCTGACCAAAATATGTTGACCATTTTTAAGTAAAAACAATTACTGTACAACTGACCTAGATTAAACAGAGTCAGGAAAAGAAACATGTAGGGTAAAAAGTAGAATTCTAAACTCTACAGCCTAACTTTAGATTTAAAGGCATTTCATTTATACCATTTTTGGTGAGAATAATTACATTGACCAGAAAATGCTCAGTTCTGTGCATGTTGAACAATGAAGCTCAAAGGTCATGCCCGCATTTACTCTTGGATCCTTATATTCATTATGTGGTCAAAGTCATGTCCTTAAACCATGTTTTAAAATAGTATAGAAAGTGTTTGTTTTTTCTCAGTCTTTTATATAATATTGCAGCTTTCAAGATCTTGTCATGTTTTTATATAATATTGCATGAAATGCCATTTTCTTTTTTGTTTCTTTTTCCCACCACCACCACCAAATTACAGTCAACTGAGCCTAAAATATTGTAAGTGAAAACTGGTGTTACAGCTCTGACAATTCTGAAGTCATTAAAACTGTACTTTAACTCTTGAGTTACTGGAATTTTTTTTAATCGACAATCAAGTACAAAAAGCCCTGGCTGGAAAGTTAGGAAACCCGGTTCTAATCTAAACTCTCACTACCTAGCCCTGTGACCAAGTGAGATGAGAATTATATGGCTAATTATATGGCTCTATGACTCCATTACTTGCTCTGACCACCTTCCAAGTTGCTGTAAGACAGGATGAAATGTCTGAGGTAAAAGAACTCTACAAAGTCAAGTGTTCGACAAATATGAGGTGGTTTTACATGAATTTGTATAAGTTTATACACAGACAAATATAATGTGACTTCTTATGCAGATAAGCTCTTACCCAGAAAAACTCATGAAGATACATAGTACTAACAGTGACCGGCAAGAGCTTGGAACTCTGTATTCAACAAACAAGTGCTACTTTCCATTTGAAGGGAACATGGGATAAATAGCCCTGTCTGTGGTAATTTGAGCCACTACATTTCCTTCCTGGAGTCTTTTTAAGCAAAAAGGTCAGGACTATTTTTGAATTGCAACCTGTAAATCACAAAGGTCCTTTTTCTCTCCCAGACATCATTTTTCTTACATGGAATTTTTTACTGCTACTCCCAGCTTGTCCAGAGCACTGGTACAAGCGTAGAAAGATGAGAACAGGGCATGAATCAGAATCAGAGTCAGATGGTGGAATTAAATTCATAAAGGGGTTCTTGTTAATGTTCCCCACAAAGGGCTAATTACTGATTACAATGATGTGTGGTAAATGTTAAGGACATGAATGTGTATGAATGAGGAAATGCATCTACAGAATGCCCCTTAGCTACATAGAAACGAGGATCAACCCTTCATCTGAGGAGAGGCCACTTAGTATCATGTGGGGTTCATCAGAAGCTGTCGCCCAGAGTCACCGGTTATTCTGAATCCATAAGCATCTTAGCAGAGAAGCACCAAGAAGAAACATGCTCGTTATGAACAAGCACTTCAATGGCTTACCACCTAGTCCTAGGCTTCAGGTTATCAGGTAAAAAAATTTGTGTATGTTTTCAAAGTTCCTCCATTTATTTTTTTGCTGTTTTACATAACATAATTTTTAAAAGTATGCATTTTTCTTTACCAAATTACGTATGTCTTAATTCTTTGAGAATAAATGACATTCTAGTTCTACATTTTAAATGGTATGAATGTTAAATCACATTTGATGTTTCCTAGCCTGGAAATACACCCACCTGGTAGTGCACTGCTTGATTGTTTTATCTACACAGAGGGTTCCACTTAGGGCTACATAATCTTTGTAGCTGATGCCCCCTCCAAGATGTACTTATCCTAATTCCCAGAACTAGTGACTATATCACCTTTTATGGAAAAAGCCACTTTGCAGAAGAAGTCATTGTCAAGGATTCTGAGATAAGGAGATTATCCTGAATTGTCCAAGTGGGCACAGTCTAATCACATAGCTCTCAAAAATGGAGAATATTTCCTGGCTATGAGAGAGATGGGACTCTAGAAGGGTGCCTGAGTAGCTCAGATCTTAGAGTCCTAGGATGGAGCCTTGCACTGGGCTCCTTGCTCACTGGGGAATCTGCTTCTCCCTCTGTCTCCCAACTCTCATTCTCTATCTCAAATAAATAAATAAATAAAACCCTTAAAAAAAAAAAAATGATCAGAGTTATGCTTTGAAGTTAGAGAAGGAAAGGGGCCATAAATCAAGGTAAGCCGGCAACCTCTAAAAGCTGGAAAATCAGCTTAAAGATATGGATTCTGGGGGTGCCTGCGTGGCTCAGTGGGTGGCTCAGTGGATTAAAGCCTCTGCCTTCAGCTCAGGTCATGATCCCAGGATCCTGGGATTGAGCCCTGCATCAGGCTTTCTGCTCAGCGGGGAGCCTGCTTCCTCCTCTCTTTCTCTGCCTGCCTCTCTGCCTACTTGTGATCTCTGTCAAAAAAATAAAATCTTTAAAAAAAAAAAAAAATACGGATTCTGCTCTGGAGCCTCAAAAAAAAAAAAAAAAAAAAAAAAAAAAAAAAGCAGCCCTGCTACCACCTTGATTTTTGCCCAGTAACAGCCATGTCAAACTTCTGACCTTCAGATTGTATGAGTTCAACACTGAGTCAGTGCTTCTCACTTGTTTCTTTATTGTCCTCATTCCTTATTCTAGATTTATTTTTTTCATTCCTTCTTCCTGAGAGTCCAGCTTCATTTTCTCCTCTGTCCCTTCCATTCTCTGTTTCTCAGTACTCCATCTCCTTTCCTGTTCTCTCTTCTCCCACTCCTACCTTTCTTCGGTTTGACACTTACCCCCTCTGTTTTAGTCTCCTAATCTCTCCGCTGGCCACTATCAAGTACATCTCCATATTTACTGGTCTTTTACAAAAATTGAACTATTGTAAATTTACCCCTAACCAGGGGGCAGGGAGAGAGAGCAAACAATATTCTTATAAAGGAATGTCTCCACCCCCCCCACCCCTGGCTCCAAATTCAAGCCAAACAAACAATCATAATGCTAATAGACCAGAGGGAAACAAGCATTGTTCAAACAATTCTGAGTATATTAACAAATGGAAATAATTTATATTGACCACATTCATTATTTGAATGCATGACCAGGTAATTTGAGACATTGTTTTGTTTTGTCCTCAGTAAGACTCAAAGGAATGAGGGTTCTTCTTCTGAGATTCTTCTTAAAAAGGTCACTTCCTTGCTACAGTGACCTTGGAGGTTAAAAACAAAGGTAGAGAGACACCTGAAAAACCACCACCCAGGCTTTTGCTTGGTTGCTTGGGTGCTTGGACTGTGAGAAGGGCTTTTAGAAAGATATATGCTGAAACTGAGGAAGAGAAGGAGCCCTGTCATGAGGGACCTCTAAAGATGGGTTTGGGAGTTTGGGGGGAATTCCCAGGGTACCCCATATCTGGGTATGTTAGAGTAGGCAGGTATTAGATTCTAACAGAATACATGGAGCCCAGCAATGAGGAATTCATGGTCAGCTATCAGGAAAGTAAGAGGCCTGTCCCGGCAGCACTCCACAAGAAGTCAGATCAAACCATACAGGCCCAAGTTGGTGGGTGCCAAGACAAGAAACTCCTGACCAAATAAGGAAGAAAAGGCCAAAACCCTGCTTCCAAGAAATTCCTCCCCAAGTAAGGAATATTCCACCCTGTAGTTTGCAAGGGTCAATAAAGGATAGAAACCCAACCCCCAGGGTGCACAGTGTTCTCTTCGGGTAGCCTGCTCTAACATCTGGGGACTATACTTGAGCTTTAATAAACTTTCCCACTGTGTCACTCACCTACTGTGTTGTGTATGTCCTTGAATTCTTCCTCATGAGAAGGCTAAGAACAGTCAGCATCATCTTTGTGATGGGCTGGATCAAGGCTCTAGGGCCCAGGGTCTCCCCAGTTCACTGTGAACATGACCACAGGGGAGAGCTCCTTTGATGAGATAACACTTAGATGCCTGGGTGACAAAATTAAATCTTGGCTTCTTAACCATAACAAAGGATTCCTGTACCCACACCTGGCCCCTCAAAGAAACCATGTAGGGTTGAACACAGAGACCTCAAGAGCAACCAGGCTAGAGTAAGATGAGGGACTGGAAACATACTCGAAGACAGAAACACGGGGATCCCATACATCCCTAGGGATTAGGGGTCAGGGGGAGACTCTCAAAACATGACTGAGGGGGAACTTGGGTGGCTCAGTGGGTTAAGCCTCTGCCTTCAGCTCAGGTCATGATCTCAGGGTCCTGGGATTGAGCCCTGCGTCAGGCTCTCTGCTCAACAGGGAGCCTGCTTCCCCCACCACCCCCCTCCGCCTCTCTCTCTGCCTGCCTATCTGCCTACTTGTGATCTCTATCTGTTAAATAAATAAAAACATGACTGAGGTAAAATTTCTCATTACCTTGTTAAACTTCAGCTGAGAATTAATTTAGAACATGTAATGTATTTATACTATGAAGAGACTTCCCCAAGATCTTTTCTCAAATGTCACTTCTTCATAGGCTTTCCCAGACCACCCTGTCTAGAACTGTACCCCACCTCATGCTTCCTATTCTATATTTTTTTACTTAGTACCTTTCATTAACATACTTTTTAATCTTGCTTATTGTCTGTCTCCCACACCATGAAAACAAAGATTTTTGGCTGTTTTTGTGTTCTGCTGAATCTCCAGTGCTTAAAATGCCTGACATATGATAGACTTCCTGGGAATAGTTGTCAAATGAGTAAATGTTTAACCTATGTCATAGAATAGAGAAATTCCTACCTGCTAGAAATGAAAAAGCTGCTAAAGCTTTAGTTTTTAGGGAGGTTTAGTGGGGTTGTTTTTTTTGGCATATTAATATGAATAATTCAATCAATATAAAATTAATGGTAGCTTGGCACCCTATCAAGCATCTGACCCAGTTCCAGTGTTATCTTTCTAACAAAATTTCAGCACCTGCCCTCCCTTACTCCTCATTAATATGAAGGCAAATCCACCTCCAGAGCAAAGTCCTCCTTCAAGAAAAACCTTTATTTGAGAAACAAAGTTCTCCTCTCCAAAACCCCTCTCTCTCAAGCAACTAAATAACATTGACCTGTATATTCATTTTGAGCAGTTCTAGACTACAAATGGCCAGCAATTTAGATTATATCATGTATAACCAGTTTCTGTATAATGAAGCCATTTCTAGACTGTTAGATGGCTCAAATTAGCAGTGATTCGCAGAATGACAACTTACAGGCAAGAGTTTACATCTGTATTTTACGCAGCACTAAAAACAAAATAGGAACTAACAAATGCCTATTGTTTGATGGGTTAATTATTTTTATTTTTTTAAAGATTTTATTTATTTATTTGACAGAGATCACAAGTAAGCAGAGAGGCAGGCAGAGAGAGAGAAGTGGAAGCACACTCCCTGCAGAGCAGAGAGCCTGATGCAGGGCTCGATCCCAGGACCCTGGGATCACAACCTGAGCCGAAGGCAGAGGCTTTAACCCACTGAGCCACCCAGGTGCCCCACTGAGCCACCCAGGTGCCATTTCTGGGAAAAATCTTTCTCCAAAAAGAGACCTAACCATGCTCAGTGTCAAATAAATGGGAGTGACAGAACTTTCTGGAATTTTCATGCTGTTCAGAGCTGTCCCCAAGAAGCAAAACTAAATTCCCAGAATCAAATCAACAGTAATAGGACAGCTGTTAACACATTCTGCTTGTTGCTGGGGCTGCCGACCCAGTTTCCTAATAGCTGAAAATGTTATCAACTTCCCCAAGGCCTGAGAGCCCCTCAGGCACATCCTCATTGCCAGGTCCAGGAAGAAGGCATCTTACCTGGTGAAGGTTTTATCCTTCTGAGGAAGCTGGTCTGGTACCTAGGTAATCTCCACTCCTAAAATGGTGTCCAGATTCATCTCTTCTCAGAGAGCTACAATGTACTTAATTTTCTGGTGAAAAATAATTGGGGGAAAATTTTTAGTGCAGATTTTCACTATGGTTATGAAATTCTGACATTGTTTTTCTTAGAACGATCTATTCAGGCATGTATACATTAGCTATTTATTAAACTGGCATTTTTCAGGATTATGTATTATAATTGCAGAAAGCAGTATTTCAAATCTAAGCTAGGTTTAAAAGAACCAGATGAAAGCCATCAGGAATTGAAACATATAATCAATATATAGATTAACATTAGCATAACAGTTTTATATAAAATACCTTTATTTCAAATGTTTCTTTAATGTATTTAGCATGGAATTTATCTTTTTAAGATTTTTTATTTATTCATTTGAGAGGGAGAGCACATACTTGCAGGGAGGAGAGTCAGAGGGAGAGGGAGAAGCAGACTCCCCACTGAGTAGGACACACGACGTGCAACTCAATCCCAGGATTTCACCCTCCTCCCCATCATGACCTGGGCCAAAGGCAGCTGCTTAACCAACTAAGCTATACAGGTGCTCCTGGGATTTATTTTTTAAACTCAATATATAGCATACTCAGAAAGTAAAATTTTAGCACTAAAACCTGAAAGATACAGTTTATTCTGAGTAAGAGGGTAAAGTTTTAATAGAAAATAAAATGATTCACTTCTCTGCTTGCCTTCTGCTTTTCTTTGTTCTCTCTTAGTCTTCTCTAGCACATTCCATCCCCCAAACTAAAGGATTTAAAAGGAGGTGGGAAGCAGTGGCTTTTAGGATCACAGGAGCATTTGTATTCGAGCAAGATGATTTATTCTTTCATAATTAAAAATAAATATGTCAAATGAACAATAATAACAGTCAGAGTACTTAGTACTTGATATTGCCTTAAGAGCTTTTTATTCACTTTATATATATTAAATTTATATATGCACTTAATACACCATCTAAGGGGGCACCTGGGTGGCTCCAGTCTTCTGGAGGCGTGACCTCTGCCTTTGGCTCAGGTCATGATCCCAGTGTCCTGGGATCGAGCCCCACATCGGGCTCTCTGCTCAGCGGGGAGCCTGCTTCCTCCTCTCTCTCTGCCTACTTGTAATCTCTGTCAAATAAATAAAATCTTAAACAAAAATACACTAAGGGACAATCACTATCAGCATTACCATTCCCCATTTCCAGACTGACAAACAAAACCACAGAAAGTTTAAGTAACTCCACCAAGATCACCCAGCTACTAAAGGGTAGAACAGGCCAGTCCTCAAATCCATGGTGTTAATAGCTGCACTATATTGCCTCTCCACCATGGTCTAATATTTCCAACTATGTTTATCCTTCCTGAAAATTAACTCTCTCCACCTTCCTGCCCAACTCTTTTCCAGAGTTCTCTTATTTTCAGAAAATATTCACTCTGTTTATTATGTACCTTTCTCCTTAACTGCCTTTTGTAGCTTATAATTCCCCTACATAATCACCCGTTCTTAATTCTCAGTGCCTTCTTCAAAAGCAAATCCTCAGACTCAAAACCCCTGAATCTGAAAGAGCAAATTCCCCAACAAACACTTCCTCTGTTGCTGCTTCCTCTTCCTCTTCCCTTCACCTCTTCCTCCTCCCTGCAGCATTTCTTCTTTTTTTTTTTTCCTGGCATTTTTTTTATATATAATTTTTTATTTTTTATAAACATATATTTTTATCCCCAGGGGTACAGGTCTGTGAATCACCAGGTTTACACACTTCACAGCACTCACCAAAGCACATACCCTCCCCAATGTCCATAATCCCACCCCCTTCTCCCAACCCCCTCCCCCCAGCAACCCTCAGTTTATTTTGTGAGATCAAGAGTCACTTATGGTTTGTCTCCCTCCCAATCCCATCTTGTTTCATTGATTCTTCTCCTACCCACTTAAGCCCCCATGTTGCATCACCACTTCCTCATATCAGGGAGATCATATGATAGTTGTCTTTCTCTGCTTGACTTATTTCGCTAAGCATGATACGCTCTAGTTCCATCCATGTTGTCGCAAATGGCAAGATTTCATTTCTTTTGATGGCTGCATAGTATTCCATTGTATATATATATACCACATCTTCTTGATCCATTCATCTGTTGATGGACATCTAGGTTCTTTCCATAGTTTGGCTATTGTGGACATTGCTGCTATAAACATTCGGGTGCACGTGCCCCTTTGGATCACTACGTTTGTATCTTTAGGGTAAATACCCAATAGTGCAATTGCTGGGTCATGGGGCAGTTCTATTTTCAACATTTTGAGGAACCTCCATGCTGTTTTCCAGAGTGGCTGCACCAGCTTGCATTCCCACCAACAGTGTAGGAGGGTTCCCCTTTCTCCGCATCCTCGCCAGCATCTGTCATTTCCTGACTTGTTGATTTTAGCCATTCTGACTGGTGTGAGGTGATATCTCATTGTGGTTTTGATTTGTATTTCCCTGATGCCGAGTGATAGGGAGCACTTTTTCATGTGTCTGTTGGCCATGTGGATGTCTTCTTTGCAGAAATGTCTGTTCATATCCTCTGCCCATTTCTTGATTGGATTATTTGTTCTTTGGGTGTTGAGTTTGCTAAGTTCTTTATAGATTCTGGACACTAGTCCTTTATCTGATATGTCGTTTGCAAATATCTTCTCCCATTCTGTCAGTTGTCTTTTGATTTTGTTAACTGTTTCCTTTGCTGTGCAAAAGCTTTTGATCTTGATGAAATCCCAATAGTTCATTTTTGCCCTTGCTTCCCTTGCCTTTGGCGTTGTTCCTAGGAAGATGTTGCTGCGGCTGAGGTCGAAGAGGTTGCTGCCTGTGTTTTCCTCAAGGATTTTGATGGATTCCTTTTGCACATTGAGGTCCTTCAAACAATCATTAAAAATCTCCAAACAAACAAAAGCCCAGGGCCAGACGGCTTCCCGGGGGAATTCTACCAAACATTTAAAGAAGAACTAATTCCTATTCTCCTGAAACTGTTCCAAAAAATAGAAATGGAAGGAAAACTTCCAAACTCATTTTATGAGGCCAGCATCACCTTGATCCCAAAAGCAGACAAGGATCCCATCAAAAAAGAGAGCTATAGACCAATATCCTTGATGAACACAGATGCGAAAATACTCAACAAAATACTAGCCAATAGGATTCAACAGTACATTAAAAGGATTATTCACCACGACCAAGCGGGATTTATTCCAGGGCTGCAAGGTTGGTTCAACATCTGCAAATCAGTTAATGTGATACAACACATCAATAAAAGAAAGAACAAGAACCATATGATACTCTCAATAGATGCTGAAAAAGCATTTGACAAAGTACAGCATCCCTTCCTGATCAAAACTCTTGAAAGTGTAGGGATAGAGGGCACATACCTCAATATCATCAAAGCCATCTATGAAAAGCCCACCGCAAATATTCTCAATGGAGAAAAACTGAAAGCTTTTCCGCTAAGGTCAGGAACACGGCAGGGATGTCCATTATCACCACTGCTATTCAACATAGTACTAGAGGTCCTAGCCTCAGCAATCAGACAACAAAAGGAAATTAAAGGCATCCAAATCGGCAAAGAAGAAGTCAAATTATCACTCTTTGCAGATGATATGATACTATATGTGGAAAACCCAAAAGACTCCACTCCAAAACTGCTAGAACTTATACAGGACTTCAGTAAAGTGTCAGGATATAAAATCAATGCACAGAAATCAGTTGCATTTCTCTACACCAACAGCAAGACAGAAGAAAGAGAAATTAAGGAGTCAATCCCATTTACAATTGCACCCAAAACCATAAGATACGTAGGAATAAACCTAACCAAAGAGGCACAGAATCTATACTCAGAAAACTATAAAGTACTCCTGAAAGAAATTGAGGAAGACACAAAGAAATGGAAAAATGTTCCATGCTCCTGGATTGGAAGAATAAATATTGTGAAAATGTCTATGCTACCTAAAGCAATCTACACATTTAATGCAATTCCTATCAAAGTACCATCCATCTTTTTCAAAGAAATGGAACAAATAATGCTAAAATTTATATGGAACCAGAAAAGACCTCGAATAGCCAAAGGGATATTGAAAAAGAAAGCCAACGTTGGTGGCATCACAATTCCGGACTTCAAGCTCTATTACAAAGCTGTCATCATCAAGACAGCATGGTACTGGCACAAAAACAGACACATAGATCAATGGAACAGAATAGAAAGCCCAGAAATAGACCCTCAACTCTATGGTCAACTCATCTTCGACAAAGCAGGAAAGAATGTCCAATGGAAAAAAGACAGCCTCTTCAATAAATGGTGTTGGGAAAATTGGACAGCCACATGCAGAAAAATGAAGTTGGACCATTTCCTTACACCACACACAAAAATAGACTCAAAATGGATGAAGGACCTGCAGCATTTCTTTACTTGGAAAACCTATGTGACCTTGGTAGCAGTCTGTCATGTTCTCTGGTCTGACCAATAAATAACTGCAACGTTGGTCAAGTGAATGAAAAGCTGGATTTTTACTTTAAAAGTCAGGGGCACCTGGGTGGCTTAGATGGGTAAGTGTCTGCCTTTGGCTTGGGTCCTGATCTCCCGGTTCTGGAATTGAGCTCAGCAGGGAGCCTGCTTCTCCCTCTCCCCCTGCTTGTGCTCTGCCTCTCTATCTCTCAGATGAATAAATAAGACCTTTTTTGGTCTTATTTATATATTTATATCTATATATTTATAGTGATTCTAGAATAGTTGATATTAGTAAACAATCCTGACTAAAAATTCTGGTAAAGTTCCTGCCATAATTTTCCAGGATTATAGACAGTGTTAAGAAAACTTTTAATACATTTATAAATAGCAAACACATATAGGGCACTATGTGTCAGATACTTTCTAAGTGCTAAGTATAGGTTAATTCATTTAAACCTCACAGCAAACCTATGAAGTTGGTACTATTATTTCTCATTTTGCAGATGAGAAAATTGGAGCTGTTAACCTATAACTTTAATAATAAGAGAAACAGCATTTGGACTCAGGTAGTCTAGCTCTAGGGTCTATATGCTTAATTATTATACCACCCTGGCACCATAAGACATTTGAATTCTGTAGAGTTAGCTACAGCTACTTATTTAATATTAAAACAGTCCTGATACTCAATATGCTTGAATTTGTCTCTCCCCTACTAAAAGTGAATGCTGTAGGTTAATACATTCCATTTCATTTCTCTGATTCCATAAGATTGGGATGAGAACATTTGCTATTATTAACAAGGCATCTCAATATCACTCATAAAATAGGATGTGTAATCTTTTCATGACTTTAATTATCTATTCATAATAAGAGTGATATTATACTCAATTTTTCTCCATTGTACAAAATAAGGTAAAAATTATGAAGTTCCTATTAGTAAAAATGTACCATTATTTAAGTTAGATGTCTAAACTAGAAATACTTTATTACTTCTATATAGGAAATACAACTTGGTAAACAAATTTTTCTAAAGGAACTGGAACTTTTGTCTCCCACCATTTAAAATAAATGTGTGTGTGTGTGTGTGTGTGTGTGTGTGTGTGTGTGTGTGTTTTGCAGCAATTTATTTTGTTTCTGGTAGTCTTTGTCAATCTGCCATTGTGAAAAGCATGTACCCTCCATACTCTGGAGATCTACCTGTGCTTTTATTTTTCCTTTGGCACTCACCACAGATGAGCCTACTATAGATACCATTTATTGATATCTATATTATTGATAACTTATTGTCTGTCCTTCAAAATGTGTATTCCATCAGAGCAGAAGTTTGTGGTTGTTTTGCTTACTATTGCTCCCCAGCACTATAACATAGGTACATGGCACATAGTAGAGACTGAATAAATGTCTAGTAAAGGAATAAATATGAATCTCTGAAGAAAACCTCCCTGCAACATCTTTTCCCAGCCCCAGCCCCCCTCTTCCCAAATCATACCTTTGGGAAAGACTGTATGAACAACATGACAGTTCTGCTTTTCCTGAGTGTGAAAGACTGCAGATGAACCTGAAGTTTTTATGGAGCCTTGGAATTGGATGGGTCAGTCTTGCAATCTCCCTGTAGTACAAATGGTTCCTGTTAACCTCCTTAATGGAGGTAGGGGCTGCAGGCTTGTCTCACTGAGATCTTTTGACACAGTGATTCATCATATAATTCAACATTTAGTTTGGCCTGAGAATACTATTAATCCTCATTATTCACAGATTCCATATTTTGCAAATTTCCCTATTTGCTAAAATTTATTTCATGGTCATTCACAATAATATATGTTAAATAAGTTTCCTAAACAACACATAAAACACATACTGATCACTTCAGAAAAATGTTGTGAACAGAGGTCCACAGGAACTTAACCTTGTATTTCCCATAGGAGCAATGGTTCTGTATTCACTAAACCACTGTTTGTGGTGACTATATAGAACATAACCACCACAAATAACATAAATACATTGTATCTTCCCTGGAGTTCTCTGGAATGATTCCCTTTCTGACTTTGGAAACTCTATCTCTGTGGTTTCTCACAACAAGCAAATGTTCTCATTCCAATCTTGTGGAATCCTTGGAGATGGTACACATTTACAGAAAGTCATGGATGAGCACTGAGTAAACCTGAATTCAGCCCTGGTCACCCAATCTGGGAATCATCCTGAAGAAATTATTTAACATTTCTCAGTAGAGCTTTCTGCACTGTGGAATGGGTTCCTCAGCTGAAAAGAAGAACTTGAAAGTTCTTTCATGTGCATATGCGTAAGGTATTTTTCAAGTTGAACGATGTTTATTTCCTTCAGATCTCAGGGTATCATGAATAACTTGTGGAGCACCACTGCTAATTAACAAATCTTAGGGATTTGATCTTTGAGTTCTAGAACTAAGAAGAGAGTTCCCTTTAATAAATGGAACACTGGTAGTCCCAGAATGTCCTGGTTGTTGTCTAACCTTACCTAACATCAGAAACTGCCTTTCGACCTCCTTCCTCCTGGGAAGCAGTCCAGCAGTCCAGTCTGTCTAGTTCAAATGTCCATTTGACGACAGGGAAACCAACTAATGCTAAGGAGAATCCTGGCTGGTGACTGAGCTCTCATCTGCCATTACTCAACTCTGTTCCTGAAGGTAAGTCATTTCGTATCTTTGGTCATCAGTTCCTTCACTTCTAAGCAATTTTTATTAGATGATAATTATGAAACTGTTTCATAAACTGTTATATAAAATAACTTGCATATAGTGAAACAAGAAAATGCAAATAATACCAAAGAAAGCAAAAAAGAAAGCAAATTTCTTTTTCCTCACCAATACTATCTTAGTTTCCTAGGGTTGCCTCACAAAATACCATAGACTGGGTGGCTTAAATAAAATGAATTTTCTCACAGTTGTGGAGGCTGGAAGTCCAAGATCAAAGTTTCAGTAGGTTTGATTTCTTCTAAGGACTCTCTCCTTGGCTTGCAGATGGCCACCTTCTTACTGTGTGTTCACATGGTTGTCTCTATTCATGCACATGTCTGGTGTTTCTATGTTCTAGTCTCTTCCTATAAGAACGAGAGTCATTCTGGATAAGGGCCCACCCTAATGACCTAATTAAAATCTAATTACCTTTTCAAAGGCCCCTATCTCCAAATATAGTTACATGCTGAGATACTGGGGCTGAGGGCTTCAGTATTAGAATTTGGAGAGGAGTAGGAGAAAATTAGTCCATAATACATGCCATCAATCTCTCAAAATTGTACCATATTTTAGTTTGCTTTATATTTGGACCATGAATTCTTTATAAAGCTCTTTCCTTTTTTTTTTTTTTTCAGAAATTTCTAATTATCTTTGGTTTGCAAAAGTGACATGCTTGACAGTATCTCTAAAGTCTTCCTGGTCCTTAATGACATTATTACTGTGAAAGAATCCAGTTTCTTTTTGAAAAATCATCTTTGTAGAACCTTTTGACCTTTTTTTTTTTTTTTTTTTTTTCTTAATTTGTCTTGATTGCTTTCTTGGCCTACTGAATCACCGCCAACTTGGGATTTGAGTTCCTTGGTTGGTTCCCTTTTTTCTTAAGTTCTAGGTTTTCCTCTTTCTTGTATTTTCTACACCCTCCCCCTCCCCCATTTTGCCATCCTTGTGGTCATCCTCGTTGCTGTTGT
Organism: Mustela erminea; assembly: GCF_009829155.1. Classification (NCBI taxonomy): domain Eukaryota; kingdom Metazoa; phylum Chordata; class Mammalia; order Carnivora; family Mustelidae; genus Mustela; species Mustela erminea. Next base: position 18,088,556 of record NC_045629.1, read on the forward strand.
GCTGAAGTAAATCTGTGGTAGACAGAGATTTGCTGCTAGATTGCTAGATTGCCTTTCGAGACTGCCCAACTTCAAGGAGGATGCTTAATTGAGAGCCTCCAGGTGTTAACTCCTTTAGGGTTCACCTCAGCTTTCCAGAGGAGGTTTTCAGCCTTTGACCAATGACTGAGCAAAGTGACTATATGAAAACCTGGTTATTCCTACCCAATTCAGAATTCCTCTAAAAGGAAATCTTTGCTTTGCAGGGACCAAGGCAGAGACTATTGGGTCTGCATTGCTGTGCCCTAATACTATGTAATATTGTGTCATCCCCCCACTTTCCCATTCATAAGACATTACTCCCCACTATAATTCTGTATTCCAGCTGTGTCAGCTTTTGCTTCCTAAAGAACATCATCAGTATAACATCTTCAAGTAATGTTTATTTTTTTGTTTCAGAAAAGAATCATAGGATTTAAATTTTATGATGCCTCACAAGTGTGACCTGTTCTCATAAGTGATTGCGACTTATAAGTGATTATATAATTATAATTATAATTATATAATTATAAGTGATTATATAATTCCGGTGATGTGGGAAACAGAGGCAGAAGAAAAATTATTAAATTTCCTTATCCACCGACAAGCCCTTGAAACAGGCAGAGTGACTTTCATCTAGGGACTCTGCTGCTTCCACCTTAACACTTTGCTAAGGACAAAGGGCAATTCTAGTTTGACAGACCCCTACCGCCAACCAGGATCCTGTAAGTCTACTAACAATTCCTTTGGAAACTTCCTTTATCTCTAAACCTTCCAAGATAGTGTTGACAATCATTTCCAAGCATGTGGCCCACTGATATACATCTAAAGGGTCTCAGGACAAATGTTTTATTACCAGTAATGAATAACCTTTTTCCAACAACAGCTAGCCCCTCAATGTCCTGGAAACCTTGGTTCCAAAATTTCTTAGGGACTTCTGTCATCCTGACCCCCTCCCAACTTGCAAGTGTATAATGGACCACTCCTCACAACCCCAGGGCAGCAGCTCTTTCCACCCACGGTCCTGTCCCCGTGCTTTAATAAACCACCATTTTGCACCAAAGATGTCTCAAGAAATTCTTTCTTGGTCATCAGCTCCAGACCTCACCCCACAGAACTTCACTTATATTCTAAGACTTCATCACTGGGTTCAAAATTATTTCCCCACAGAAATTCAAGGGTCTTGCTCTACTGTGTTGCAGCATCCAGTACGACTGGGTATATATACTGGGATTATAATCAGAAAAGTCTGATTATAATCTGATTCTCATTCTCTTGTAGCTAGCCAGTTTTTTGTTTTTTGTTCTCCCCAAATCTGAAAGCTTTTAGGATTTCATCTTTCCTCAATACTTTTACATTTCACCAAGCTGTCCAGCTCTGGTTGTTTTTCATTCATTATATCTGGATGGCACTTTTGATCTGATGACTAATGTCTTTCTTCCACACCTTCCCATGCATTTTCTCTACTTTCCCTTTCTGGAACTCTAAAGCCTTGTGTCTTCTGGGCCTATCCCCCAGGCTTTTATATTTTCTGCTCTCTATATTTTTGTTTCCTAGGAGGTATTTTCCATTCTATTTTCTGTATCTCCAAATTTGATCTTTAGCCATGACCAATAGGTTATTTTTCACTTTGGCAAACTCTTTTAGTTTGTAAGAACTCAACTATTTTCTCATTGCTCCTTTTTTTTTTCTTTTTTAAGATTTTATTTATTTGAGTGAGAGAGAAAGTGGCGGGGTGGGGGTGGGGTGGGGTGGGCAGAGACAGAGGGAGAAGCAGACCCCCAGCCAAGCAGGGAGTCTGATGTGGGACCTGATCCTGTAACTCCAGGATCATGACCTGAGCGGAAGGCAGATGCCCAACCACCTGAGCCACCCAGGCATCCCTCATTGTTCCTTTTTAAATATTACCTCCTACTGGTTTTTGTTACTGCAATAGCCCCTTAGATGTCCCTAAGGATATCCATTAGCAATTCAAAAAACAGTTCTGTACTATATTCCTTGCATTATCAGTTTCCTCTTGAATCAGTTGTGTGTTTATCTTGGACTTTAAGTTGTTTCATCTCAGATGTCTGATAGACATTTGTTCACATTCATGAATAAAGGACTACACTGATTTGTGTCTGTAAAATGGCTGGTCCTGGGGACATGCAGGCTTTTACATTACTGGTGCCTGAAAGAAAACAGCCATGCTGTCCTCAAACCCCCCAAACTACTAACTCAAGAAGAGTTATTCTCTGGGAGTGGGGTGGGTGGCCTTTCTTCCTCTGCATGTCTGTTATTAGGCTCTGCTCTTCCTCTCTCTCCAGCCCTGTATTCACCCCCTGGGCTCTCCCCAGGCAAATCTACTCTGTTTAGGCAGTTCCCCAGGCAGCTCCACCTGGGACAAATGCCGCAGCAGCTGCAAAATATTGTGGGCCTCTGACCTTTGTGCTGTTGCCTCTGTGCCTGGAGCCTCTTGTGAGCTCCACGGAGAGAACAGTTTTGTCTGCCAGTTTCTAGAATATGTACTTTGAGCTGTGTTTTTCTCCATTCTGGGTTATGTGTCTACATAACCTCATTTGCATTCCACATCCCAGAAATTATTTAAAATCTCAGGTTTGCTCATTGCAACTACTGTTGTCTTCCATCCATAGACTTTTTCTTTTTATCTTTATTAGCTTTTCATTGGGATCCCAGGAAGGAGGAAAGCAATATGTACCCAGCTATATGGCTACAGGTGAGTCAACCCGGAGGGGTACGTGTATTCCTGACCCCCGGACACAGTTCAGGGGTAAAGAGTGAGCATCTAACTGAGACCAGAACAGTGAAGCGTTTTGCTGTCAGGATTGAGAAAGAGAAGTGAGTCTCTGGTTGATAGACAGCTTAGTCTGTTTAGGCTGCTGTAACAATATACCACAGACTGGGTAGCGGTTAAACAATAGATATTTTGTCTCTCACAGTTTGGGAGGCTGGAAATCCAAGACCAGAGTGCCAGGATGATCAGGTTCTGGTGAAGACCCTCTTCCAAGGGTCTTCCAAGGGTTGCAGACTGCTGAACTTCTTTCTCCATCTGCCCACACATGGTGGAGGGGAGGAGGGATTTCCCAGGGGCCTCTTTTATAAGGTCACTCTCCACCTCCATGTCCTAATTACCCCTCACAGGCCCCACGTCTTAATACCATCACCTGGAGCATTAGGTTTTTAACATGAATTTCAGTGTGTGTCAGGGAGAGAAACAGACATTTGACCTATGGTGATAGATGGTGAGGGGAAACCATCAGGAATTGGGGGGGGGGGGCTTGTAACACCATGTTGCCAACTGACCACTAGAGAAATATAGTGAGGCATACAGAGGCACTGAGAGAAAAACCTTAAAGAAGCCCTGTTACATTTCCTTCTTGGTTTCCCTGGGATAACCCTGTACATTATAATAAATGTCTCTCTGACTTAGAGTAGCTCTGTGTGAATTTCTGTCACAGTAAGAGAGCCAGAAATCACACACCATCTTGGCCCTCTTGGAGAGTGTTACTCTGACCGTCTGCTGGGGGGGGGGGGGGGGGAATAGACCTGGAAGCCAGAATTTCTCCCACAGTGCAGTGATGGCCATGACCTTGACCTCTGCAAATAATAAACCCCTTAGGTGTAATATGAGAAGAAGGTAGGAATAAGATGGAGGCTCTTTCCTTGTAGCCTAATCTTCATGGTTCTGTCAACAAACTTGGGGGAAAGGATGCAAGGTATGTCCCCAACTTTCCACAGAGGTGTTTGTTTTTTAACTCTCAGAAAGAAACACTATGTAACTTTAAACATGTATCAGTTGGTTTTATTCAAAAATGACAATGATCACTAGGAAACAAAAATAAAACCCACCATCATTTTGTTCAAATGGTCTGTACTTGTGTCTCCTGGTTCACCAATTTTTAGCTTCCTTTAACCGTTTGTACACCTTTAAGGAAGCGGCTTTCCCACTTAAAAACTAGTCCTTTCCCCTAACTCCGTATTTTCCTCTCCCCTAATTTATCTCTTCCCCAAGTTCACATTGTATTAAACTTTTACTTTTGGGAATCTCTGTCTTACTTGGGAGATTTAAGAGAGAATTCTAAACCACTCCCCACAAATAAGATCAATAACTTTAACATAAAAACTCAATTTGTTCAAACCCACATGACATCCTCTTGGTTAAAAGACCCTCGAGGGCAGAACCCAAGTTACTAGATGGTTTTTACGCTTTGCTTACAACGGAGAAGGGAGCTCAGGACCCTTTTTAAGATGCAATGTAAAACAGGAACCTGATCAAAAAGACAGTGTGAAAAGAAAAACTTCACTTTCTTTCCTCTGCAATGTCGGGGGTGTGCGTGGGCCCTTGCTCTAGTGACTCAGTGACTGAAGTCTTCAACTCTCTTAGAAGACCCGAAGAAGGAAGCTGCAGCAGAAGCAGCAGCCTTGGGATTTCAACCAGCTTCGCGACGGGGACTGCAGGCTTCACTTCCCAGGTCCCTCACCGGGCTTCCAACCGAGAGCCCCTGAGCGGCTCATCCCCCACCCCGCTTTCCCCAGCGCCTCGCCCCACACCCCCGCCGGGCCGCCGCGCTCTCCCGGTGGCCGCCGCAGGGTCTCCTCGGGGCTCCAGAGTTGGAGGAGATCGTACCGAAAACGCCCGCGCGACAGGTTTCTGTACTCAAAGTGCGGTAAAACAGTCTTGGCATTTGATTTGAAGAACCCCAAAAAGTAAAGATCCTTAGATCTTTAAAAAATATATTGCGACAAAAATAAACAAAAAAAAAACCAAAAAACAAAGAACCGAGCCAGGCAGGAGTCGAACCTACAATCTTCTGATCCGTAGTCAGACGCGTTATCCATTGCGCCACTGGCCCTGCACACGGAGAGAAACTGAGGGGATGTACAGATTACAGAGTGGTAAGGCTACACTCGCTAGTCATCTCCAGTGTAGGGTAGTAAAGGAAAGGAAAGGAACATGACGTCGGATTCTCTGAGCCTCGGCACCACCAGCCCCCGACACATGAAAAGGTGGGCGGGGGGCGCTCCTTCCCCGGGGGTCCGGATTCCAGGAGACGTAGCCGGGTGGTCTTTCTGCGCACGCGTGAAGCCACACAAGGGCATTTGCTCCCTTCCCCTCCCTGTTTCCCAGCTACGCATGCTCGGTTCAACTTCTAACCCGCCGCTGTACTTGCTCGGGCTCCTGAGTTTGAATCTCAAGGGGCACCAGCGGTTTGCCCGTCCCTTCGATAGCTCAGCTGGTAGAGCGGAGGACTGTAGCTGACTTCCTGGTAAGAGACATCCTTAGGTCGCTGGTTCGATTCCGGCTCGAAGGAGACACTTTTTTTTGTTTTTTTAAATACCAACTTTGTAGGATTTACGGCCTGTTGCACGGGTCCCCTTCCCTAATACACATAACATTCCAACGAACAGTTGGCAATGCTTGCACTTTCGCTCCAGTTTTGGCCTACGGCAGTATCCCCCGTGTGAAATCTTTGGTGAATCCCCGCCATGTGCGCTCCTAGTAACAAAGGCCGGAGTCTGCGCTCCGCGGGGCGGGGGCCGGCTCTCGGACTTCCGTCTCTAAATCGTCGCCGGCGTTCGCGAGTCCCCTGAGCGCACAGAGCCACGTCCCGGGCCGGCTGCGGGCCCTTCTCCTCAGCGCTCTGTGGAGGGCGGGCAACGCGAGCGCTCGTTGCAGCTGCCGTGAGGAGCCGGGGCTTTCGCTAGAAGCGTATCTTATGGTCAGCCGACCGGGGAGGCACGAAAGAATCGCGGTAGAAAGCGCAAAAAGCTTAGAAAGTAAACATTAGGAAGGAAACTCGGCGCTATGCTACCCCGCTCCCTTCGATAGCTCAGCTGGTAGAGCGGAGGACTGTAGGCGCTGTGCCCGTGGCCATCCTTAGGTCGCTGGTTCGATTCCGGCTCGAAGGAGAGAGGTTCCTATTTTTGTTACTTTGCTTTTATCTGTAGGGCAAGATCAAGAACACAATCAAGAAAAATATAGTTTCTGTTTCTAAATGCTCTGACCTCTCTCTAGAGGAAGAGATAAGCAGCCGTGCCCAGTGGTGGGGGATTAGCTCAAATGGTAGAGCGCTCGCTTAGCATGCGAGAGGTAGCGGGATCGATGCCCGCATCCTCCAGTATTTTTTTCCTCTTCTGGTAAATTTTTTCTTTGGATTCTCATTCATCTCGAGGTAGACCTGAAATAAAGTCAGCCATCGGGCAAGCGAGAGACGGGATGAGCTTGAGGTTGCCGCTCACTAAAACTTTCCAGACGGAGGGATAATGGGTGCTGACAGAGTTTAGTCTCACAACTTAAAAATCTTAGACCCGTTTACTTTGGGAAGCTCACGAAATTGCTTTTTCTGTGAAAAAATGGCTACGGGTTGCAGTTACCTCTGTTGCCAGTCTCTTTGTGATTTGTGATTGATCGCTGCACTTCCAGAGACCGATCTGACCATATTGAGGGGGAACTGACAGAAAAAAACACCACCCAAACCCACAGAACTTGGAAAAGGACGCTAGCTAGCTACCTTAAACTTCTGTTGAGCCGAGGAAGCGAGAACCATTCCGCTTCATCTCAACTGACCTCCGTGGGGTGCTCAGCTGTGGGCAGATCTCCTAGGACAAGATAAAGCAAGAGGAAGGGGAAGAGAGGTGAGGACCTGGAGAGGGGCCTTAAACCCAGAGGCTTGCTCCTGAAGGAGGGTTCTAATGCCATTTTCCTCCTGGGAAGTAACTGTGGAGAATTGGAAACCAGCACTAAAAAGGAATTTAAAAAAAAAAAAAAAAAAAAAAAAAAACCCAAACAAACTATTTATTGAGCATAGTCTGTTTTGTTAAAGACAAGACAAAAAATAAATGCACACTCACTGAAAGATTCGGAAATTGAGAAGAATACGCACAAGGCTTTTCTGGTAATAAATTCTCCCTATGCTAATTTACTAGAACATAGGTATTAAAAAGCTGTTGAAACCATACGGCAGTTCTCAACACAAAACATATATTTTCAAAGACAAAGACAAAAGCAGAAATATTAACCTTTTTTGAGGATTGCAATTAATGACAATTCTTTTACTATATAATTCTTTGTGTTCTAGGCAACCTGTACTTTTTTGTTACCAATGTGTACAACCTGTTGCATTTTATTGGTGTATCTTTCCTTTTCTAGGGCAGTTTCCATTTTATCTCCTTTTACTCTTTTCAATAAAGTCTTTAAATTGAGTATATAGTGATTCATTTAAAATATATCATTATTTTCATGAAAACAAATTTACACAGTAGGAAGAGGAATCCTTTTATCAGATGTTATGTCCCAGTTTCAGTTGAGATTATGAGTGCTCTGTCTGACTGGAGGAGATAGCAGTAAAATTATAAATGACTATAAGAGCAAGAAATGGATAATAAGTGGACGGAACGCTCCCAAAATCCAGGTGGAGAACACATGTTCAGGGCTGGTGAGCTGGGCAAGAACTCAAACATCATTTCAGGATTAACAACTCAGGTGTGGAATGAAATTCATACCAAAAGTCTAAAGGTATAAGCTGAGAGGTATTGTTGCACAGTACTCAGTCATGTGGGCTGTGACATCTGATGGCCTTTCTTGGCTTTCACATTCCCTAGCTGGGTGACATTGGGCAAGTTGCTTTACATCTTGGTGCTTTGGTTTCCTTATTTGTTAATTAGGGGTGATAAAATGGTACCTACTTTTAACTGAGATGTAACACGTGAAGCTTGTACTATAGTGCCTGCTACATAGTAAACACACCATAAACATTAACTGTTATCAGTGTATGTGAGCAGTACCACAAAGGGAAGCCCTAGAGGGAATATTCTGAGGGTTTGCATGTGTATTTATTCAAATGTATATGTAAGTGCAGGAAAGAGATGTTTGGATCTACTGTGGCGAGAAAGTAGAACAATCCTAAAAATACAAAATGATAGTTAAATAAACTATAGTATGACCACTTAATGGACTATATATAACCTTTGAAATTATTAAGAACTATTGACATGGGAAATGTTAATCAAATGCTAAGCTAATAAATTTGGTACAGGGAAGTATAAACAATAACAATATAAACAAGTATTATCTGTAAAAAGACTGAAGAATACATTTAAATATTAATAGCAGGGACCTTTAGATAGCATTACTGTGATTTTTTCTTCTTTATAATTATAAAATATTTTCTAATTTCTGTAGTAAACATTTGTAAGTTTTAATTGAAGATCCATTTTTAAAAAAATAGCTAACGGCATTTCTTATAAGCCAAGTATAGTTGTAGTTACTTTACATGTATTAACACATATATTTTTCTCTAAAAGAAAACACCAGGCCCAGATGGCTTCCCTAGTGAATTCTACCAAACAATTAAGGAAGAAATAATACCAAGTATACACAGACTTTCAGAAAATTGAAGAAGAGGGAATGCTGTCCAACTTAATCTATGAAGCCAACATTATCCTGTTCTCAAAGCCATACAAAGACATTATGAAAAAAGAAAACTATAGACCAGTATCTTTATGAAAATAGATGCAAAAATTTTAAACAAAAATTTATCCAATTAAATCCAACAATTTTTTTAAAAATCCAACAATTAATAAAAAGGAAAATACATCATGATCAAATGGAATTTAATCCAAGAATACAAGACTGGTTCAACATTCAAAAATCAACATAACTCATTATAGTAAACAGGCTAAAGAAGAGTAACGGCATGATCATTTCAGTAGATGCAGAAAAAGCATTTAATGAAATTCAACATCCATTCCTCATTTTGAAAACTATCAACAAACTTGGAAGGGAAAGGAACTTTTTCAACCTGATAAAGGGCTTCCATGAAAAACACACACTTAATATTATACTTAATAATATGAATGCTTTTCTCCCAAGATCAGGAACAAAGCAAGGATGTCCATTCTGAGATTTTTAGCCAGTATCATAAGGCAAGAAAAATGAAGTGAAAGATCTCCCAGATTGGAAAGGAGGAAGTAAAGCTATCTCTATTCACAGATACGTCATTTTTAAAAATATTGATTACATGTTGAAATAATAGTTTATATTTTGAGAGTGTTAAATAAAATTTATTAATAACCTTAATATCTATTGTTTCTGTTTTTTTACTGTGGCTACTAGAAATATAAAATTATATATATGTCTCATATTTGTCAACCACATCTTATTTCTATTGGGACAGTTAGGTCAGAGAGGCAGGTAGGAGCCAGATCATGTCAGGCCTTAGAGACCACAGTGAAGATTAATGTTTTTATCCCACAGGTAATTGGACCATTAGTGGGATTTAAATAGGGAGTGACATATGAGAAACAGATTGCAGAATTCAGAAAAACTGAATTCAGAAAATCAATTCAGAAAAATCAATCAGGAGGCTGAGGTGGAGGGATGGTGAGGCAGATTGTGTGTGCTGAGGATGGATTCAAGAAGGCCCTGGAGTTCAGACAGGACTACGGGGAAGGCCTTAGGCTAAAGTATTTGCTACTTGTTGGGGCTGTCACTATTCATTTCTGGCATGTGAATTGTGCCAGGAAATGTTCAGAGAAAAGTAAAATATTTTAATTTTTAACATATCCTCAGAGGTATTTATGATGAATTAAAATGTATAAACAACAGATTTGGAGGAGTAATTATCAAGAAGAAAAGCTTACAGCCAGAAGTCTGCAAGCTATCTAATGAAAGAAATGCCATAGTGTTAGCTTTTATAAAGCACCTTTCGAGTTAATTCATTTCTCTTTGATTTTAGATTTTGTAAAGTGTTTCTTTTCATTAAAAAAATTTTAAATCACATATCCAAGCTTCCTACTGCCAGATAGACAGCTAAATTGAAGAGACTGACAATGTAGGCAGAAAGAAAGAGTTAAATATTGTATAGATATCATGAGTTGAGTCCTTGGTGTAAAAAGATTGCAAGAATCCTTTTACTGGTTAGAGTTCTGGGTTGTATTTTTTTCAAGTAACTTATAAAGTTGGTTAGAAAAGTCCTTTTCTAAATTACACTCTGAACCCCAGAATACTAAAAGAAACAATATACTGTACATGTCTCCTGTGCTCAGATGGGTTATATCTAGCAGGACTGATCAGCAGAGCCTGGCTCTTGGAACACCAGCTCATCTAAATCCTGAATGAAGTGCTGCCTTCTCCCCACTGGTCATATATTAGTGTTCTCACTAATGGAGGGAGGGAGAGAAAGAAGGATGGATGGATGGATGGATGGATGGATGGATGGATGGATAAATGAACAGATGGATATTGCAGGGAAGAATTAATAACCTCACTGTCTTAGTTTAAGAGGATCTGGTCAGCACAGTTATCAAGCATTGTTTTGGCATGGAATTAAAGTGATTTTTCAAGAGCTATAACTGGGGCTGGAGTTGACCTGAAAGTCCTGGTTCACTCATGCCCTAAGTGTTCCAGGCTAAATAACCCTGCTGCTTAAGCAGCCCCTACTTCTCTGTCTCCACATCCACACCATCTGGTGTTCTTTCCCTGTTTTAATGACTTGGCCAGCCATTAACTTTCTCACTTCCAATGGGTAGAAGAAGGAAGAATTCTCCTTCCTCTCTACCTTAGATGTTGAGCCAGAAGCAAGATCAGCTTTCTAGTGCCCTTTGTTTTCTCTTCCTTCCAACAGGATTGCACTCTCTCTACCTCACTGCTTTGCTTCAAATTTTATCATTTTTTTTATCTTCTTTTTAGCTCTACTTTCCATTTGACCTTAAGTCTGATACTCTGTTTGATGAATGACTAGCTCCTCCAGCTAAGCCTTGATTATTTTCAAATACCTGTATTTGCAATTACCTACACTAAAAAGACAAAAAGAGCATGAGTAAATGAAATGCTAAGAACATTCTGGAATCCTCAGGACAGTTTGCATGCTTGACATTGATTCCCTGGGACTCTTTAATGCCTCCTACTCTCAGAATGGTCTCTCTTGTTTTTGAAAGTTACTTGATGTTGCTCTTGTAAGTATTCTGGGATTAGAAATTCATATCACTCTGACCAGGAAGTATAAAATCCACTAAAAGGAGAGAACCCTGTTCCTGCTACAGAATCCTTTAAATACACTCCAATTTTCTCCCAAGATTTTTTAATATGACATATTCTAGAGCTGGTTGTCCAATATGGCAACCACTAGCCACATATGATTGTTTAAACCTAAGCTTAAGTTACATAAAACTTAAAACTCAGATTCCAAGTTGCATTCTACACATTTTAAGTACTCAATAGCCACCTGTGGCTAGAAGTTACATAGTACAGAGAACATTTACATCATTGCAGAAAATTCTAATGGAGGGTATGCTTTAGAGTGTGGTTGCGGTATAGCTTAGTGGGTGAGGTCATGGGCTCTGTAGTCAAAAGATGTGTCTCTGAATCTGCTTCACAACTAGCAACAATACGACTAGGCAGCTGCTTCTCTGAGCTACAGTTGGTTCAATGGAAATTATAATACCTATTATAGAGAGCTATTATAAGCAATGATTAGTAGTCTGTACATATTTATTATGTTTGTTTTGGCAGTGTACAGCTGACCTTTGAACAACATGGAGGTAAGGATGCTGAACCCCCATGCAGTTGAAAATCTGCATATAATTTTTGACTCCCCCCAAATTTAACTGTTGACCAGAAGTCTTACTGTTAACATAGTCAACTAACATATATTTTGTATGTTATATGTATTATATCACAAGGAGGCAGAGAGGCAGGCGGAGAGAGAGGAGGAGGCAGGCTCCCTGCTGAGCAGAGAGCCGGGTGCGGTGCTCTATCCCAGAATCCTGGGATCAAGACCTGAGCTGAAGGCAGAGGCTTTAACCCACTGAGCCACTGAGCCACCCAGGCGCCCCTATATACTATATTCTTAAGATAAAGTAAGTGAGAGAAAAGTAAATGTTATCAAGAAAATTATAAGGAAGAGAAAGTATACCTACAATGCTGTAAAAATATCCGCATATAAGTTTTTGTTCAAGGATCAATCATAGTACTAAAAGTAACAGATTTTAGAACCCCTTTTTCCTCCTTCCCAAGATGAACACACAGAAACCCACATTTCACTCCTCTGCTCTGTCTCCTAAAGTCTGCGACCATTTGGCCTTGTAGCTAGCGGCTGAAAGAGGTAAAAAACCTTCTCTTTCTGCTATCACGCCTTAATGCCAAGTTTGCTGATAGTAACATAGTCAGGTTCGTAGGGACCCATCTTGCTTCCTCTGACTTACCTTGGCAGTTGGGAAATTGCTGGTCTTCTAGAGGTAAGAGCATTGGTGGTTTTGCTTCAGTTTCTCGATTGTATAAATATAACCCTGCCCTAGTTTGGTAGGATTTGGGAATGAGGGGCAACTGGGGCTTCCAACCAAACCAACTCCCTGTACAATTGCCTCCAGTTGGTTTCAACGCCCGGTCTCCTAGTTGTGGTGGGTAGGGGTTTGGGATGGGGAGAAAGTTGTGCATTACTCATATACAGGCCAGGACACCTTCAGGAGACTAAGCTGGTTTTCAGGACTCTGTGGAGGCACAGATCCACCCCAAATCGCAGATCTTTGAAGTTGACTTCAAATCTGATTCAATTTCAGAATTTTCCCTATTTTTCAGACTCCGTGAAGGATTTGGGAACAGACTAAAATTTCTGGCTCTTCCCTAGAGCAGAGTGCTACTCCCATGTCCCATTCTCAATTCATATGCCCACCTCATGGATTGCTGGTCTCTTAAGAGTGAGGAGGAGCAAAGAATGGAGAAAAGTGGATAAAGAAGGGATAGTGATAATTACTATCAACCTGACTCTTAAGCCTGTGAGATTCTTGCTAGTTTGCTGGACACAGTTCTAAGAAAAAGGACAAGGCAAGAAACAAAAACAGAGAAGAGTCTAGAGATCAGCTTTATATCAAATAATTGAATTGGAGATTCTCAATGTCAAAATTAACATCGTTTCCAAGGGGTGTTCCCCCCCCCCCCAAATAGTATTAAGCTAGGTTCTGAAGACCACTCACTTACAGATAAAAGAAATGAAATTCAGCTAGGTTGAGGTCAGTTTCCCAAGACCACAAAGTGAGGTAGAAAAGGAAGCTGGATTAGGAGGACGGTCTCCTGACTCACTGTGCACCTCTCACTGCATCATTGGTGTTTGCTCAGACTAAAAACATCTGAGTCGTGGATCCTAATTTCATAGCTTCAGAATCCCTTTCCTCCTTTCCTTCCCCACTGCCATCACCCAGTGCCAGGGCAGCACGACCTCTCACCTAGGCTATTGGCAACAGCTTCCCATCTGGTCTTTATCAAGGTCATGTTCACCCTGAACTATCCCAACCACCACTGTGAGACTAATCTAACCAATGAAAAGCTCTCATGGAAATGTTTCTGTGAGAAACTTCCAATAACTTCCTGTTCCCTAATTTATTTTTTTTTTAAGATTTATTTATTTATTTATTTGACAGAGAGAAATCACAAGTAGTCGGAGAGGCAGGCAGAGAGAGAGAGAGGGAAGCAGGCTCCCTCCTGAGCAGAGAGCCCGATGCGGGACTCGATCCCACGACCCTGAGATCATGACCTGAGCCGAAGGCAGCGGCCTAACCCACTGAGCCACCCAGACGCCCTGTTCCCTAATTTATTAAGTGTTAAAAACTCTCGAACCCAGGATTTGTGGCTTGCCAATGTGCCAGCAGCATGCTCTGCACTTTGGCCCAAAACACCACACACTCAGCATTCCGTGCACTCCTGTGCCTTACTGGCTTTGCTTCTGCGTCTTCCCTTGGGAAGACCCAACTATGCCCCACCTGACTATACATCTATTCACCTAAGTTCTCAATGGATCAACCCACCCACGAAGCCCTCCTAATGAATCCAGTTCTGAAATTTTGTAGCTCTTTATCACACTTTGTTTGGTACTATGTTTCTGTGTATGAATGTCTTATTTCCATTGTTAGACTGAACTCCATGAGGGCAATAACCTGTATCTTGTCTTTCCAACCATGGAACTGAGCACAATGGGGACACATGAATATTTTTTGAAAGAATGAATTCCTTTAATAAGGATAGTCTTGGCTATATTGTACATATTGTACATTATTAGTTTAAGTGTTTTTCCATAGATTGAAGAGTCTTTTACTGTAGAAACTTTCTCTTCCCTAGAGAATAACTCATGTATTTCATTCAGACCTCCATAGCCCATGTAATGATAAATACAGGTAATTCCCTAGGCTAGGTGAACTGAATTAATGCAGTAAAAAATTCACTGTTTCCCTTCTTTACTGGAGTTGCTAAATAGATACTGAAAGGAATCACAAAATTCTCTTAAGATGCCTGAAATGTTTATGAATACATGTAACTTATTATTAGCTAATAGAGCTTCTTAGATTCTCGATAAGCTTTCAGTGCACACAGCAATAAGACCATAAATAACCAGTCACACCGGCCTACTCTTTACTTGTGATTAAGTGCATGCTGGTGATATATTGACAAAATGTGTTCCCTGTTCGAATATTTTTAAATCAAGGAGAAATTAACCTGCAGATTCATCACAGATAAACAGAATGTATCTCTTTTTTCATTTTTGATCTGATATTTAATTTTTAAATAACTATATATTGATGAAACAGTTCTTTCACAGATTCCTGGCAAACATCAGGATCACTATTTGTGACTCAAGAGCAGACCAAGAATATCAGACCAGGGAGATTATCATTTAAAAAATCACATTGGAGGAGGAGGCAAATGCAAAGAAGTATAGTAGGAATTTCAGACCAGAGAAAACCCAGGTATAAAAGCAGGACTCCATGTTCACTTCAGTTGGCAATAGCACTGATATCTGTTCCCTGCTTTATGGAAAAATGAAATAATGGGTCTGCTACCCCAGATGCCAGTTACTACCTCATTATTACTGCTGCAAATTAAAATTTTTTTCCCTCTAGGCCCTACCTGATATCCACGAAGCCTTCCAAAATCAAAATGTTGAAGGATATTGTCATGGTTCATTTTATGAGTCAACTTAACTGGGCCACAGTGCCCAGATATATGGTCAAATATTATTCTGGATGTTTCTGTGAGGAAGGTTTGGATGAGATTAACATTTAAATCTGTGGACTTTGACAATCAGAGAAGGACAATTATCATATGATCTCACTGATATGAGGAATTAGAGAAACAAGACAGAGGATCATAGTGGAAGGGAGGGAAAAATGAAACAAGATGAAACCAAAGAGGGAGATAAACCATAAGTGACTCTTAATCTCAGGAAACAAACAGGGTTGCTGGAGGGGAGGGTATGTGCTATGGTGAGTGCTGTGAATTGTGTAAGACTGATTATTCACAGACCTGTACCCCTGAAACAAATAATACACTATATGTTAATAAAAATAAAAAATAAGAATACAATATATAATACGTATAAAAAATAAAAAAATAAAAGATTACCAAATTTTCTTTGTGTTTTTGGTGTGTGTGAGAAGGGAGTTGTAGGCATACAGGATGGAAGAGGGGTTAGGGAGGAGGGAAAACAATGTGGAAGGAAGAAAGAACTTACTAGAATTTTATTAACAAGTTTTTTTAAAAAATAGGCTCATCCAATGGTGTTTGAATTTTTTTTATAGATACTTTTACGGTGAAAAGGATTGAAAAAAGTTTTTAAATCAGAATTTTTCCCAGACCACAACTCTTGCAAAGATGAAAAAATTAACATTAAGCAAGTCTTTTTAGGCAATTGCCCTTATAAAGCCCAGGGCATGATTTTCAAGACCTGTTTTGTTTGTTTTCATTTAAGACAGTGTGATCATGTCACTCTTGGTGACTCGCCTCCTAAACTCTCAAGGCAGAAATGGCATCCGTTATACAGTTAGACTCTCGGGCAGCATTCTCTCCCGTCCTGCAGCGAGCCATCACCACGCTCTTACTGAGTGCTTACAGAGGGCATGGCTCAGTGACCAGGCATGCACATTTGCATTTGTTGTTGACAACTGTCAGCTTCAACCTCTCTCTCCTCACAACCCTGACTAAATGGGGTTTGTAATCCTTCTTTCCACCCACTCTCTTCACTCCTTGGGACAGGAATGTTGGCTCCTGTTCTCTGTCACCTGTCAGAATCCATCCTCCTGTCACTGGCTTATATGGACAAGTCAGCCCACTGTCACGTGACCCCTGCTGCTAAAAACAGCTCGGGCACCTCCTCTGAACCTGGGCCTGAAACAATGTCTTCCACCGAAAAAACCATAAAGGACACTTGATCAACCCAATCCTTGGAATTATTTCCAGGAAACACTTGCAGAAGCCATTCGGAGCACGCTTTCCCTGGCAGTGCACAGGGGGACGGCCGGGAGATGAGCGCATCTTTGAATTACAAGTCTTTTTCCAAAGAACAGCAGACCATGGATAACTTGGAGAAACAACTCATCTGTCCGATCTGTTTAGAGATGTTCACGAAGCCTGTGGTTATTCTCCCCTGTCAGCATAACCTGTGTAGGAAATGTGCCAGTGATATTTTCCAGGTAGGTTTATTTGGAATTTAGGGGGTAAAAAAGGAGTCTCTTTACTCAGAATCAATTGCTCACCTAAAAGGTGAATTCTTTTAGAAAACTTTTTAAGGCTACATTCATTTTAAGAAATGAATTTTTTTAATGATTTGCTTTCTGCTTTGCTCTCTGCCTCCTCCTTACTCCTGAATCTAGTTTTACTTAAATACTAAGAATCACATTTGTTTAAAAAAAAAAAAAAAGAAAGAAAGAAAAGAAAAGAAAGACCTCAAGACATTGAATCTGCTTCAAAACTGTAAATGAATTACTGCCCAAGACATTAATGTTGGAGTTTCTGGTGGAACTTTTGATTATGAAAACACTGGATAGAAAAGTGTCTCATGCTGAACACGGTACATGGCCATTGACAGTGAATAAGTGCTGGCCCTGTATTTTAGGACTATTTGCTAGAAGGCCCTAAGGGATTATCTTATGGCCAGCTTAAAGTAGAAGTTGATGTTGTTTGTAGTAACAGAGTGGAAAGACGTCTCAGAAAAGCTACGTGTGGCATTACTCAATTCCTCTTTTCTTGCTTGGCAAGAACAGGCCTCTAATCCGTATTTGCCCACAAGAGGAGGTACGACCGTGGCATCAGGGGGCCGATTTCGCTGCCCATCTTGTAGACATGAAGTGGTTCTGGACAGACATGGGATATATGGCCTTCAGAGGAACCTGCTGGTGGAAAATATCATTGACATCTACAAGCAGGAGTCCACCAGGTATGGTTCCTCCCTGTGTCAAACCCATCTGAAGCTCGTTTTTTGTCTGTTTGTTTGTTTGTTCGTTCTAACAGATTAGTACACCAAAGGCTTGTTTGCTCATCACAGACATGGTTTTCTCTGAAAATGTTTGTCCAAGGGAGAAGTGCTCATGGAAGAAGGGAGCTGGTGCCCAAGGCTTTGTATCAATTTAAGAATGAAGTAATTCATTAACACTAATCCATTCAATAATACTGAAAGAGTCATAACTCAGCCCATCCTTCTAAGCCTTGTATTATGTATATTTTAGACATCCATGCTCTTCACAGGTCCTTTGTAGCTCCAGATTCTACATAGCAGAAAGTTTACAGTACAAAACTTTAAGGAAAACTAATAGAAATGGGATTTTCCAAAATAAGCCAGTTCCTAGTTTAGACAGTCTCACCTGAAAATTGTCTAGATGATCATCATAAAAACAAAATTCTCTAACATACTTAGTCATGATATGGACTCTGGGAAGTTGCAAAGCAATGCACAGTCCTGTCCTTTAGCAAAGTAAAGTTCAAAGACATGGAGGGGGTGGCATTCAGGCTGTTTCCCTAGTCTCTAGCTATTACTTGCCTCCTTCTGTTAGCATTCACCTGCTGATGGATTGATATTCAGCATATGCATCCATTTATTTAAAAAAAAAAAAAAGGCTTCTTCCTCATTGAATCACATTGGCTATAGCCTTCCTTTCCTAGAGACAACACTGCAGGAGTTCATTCCTAGAAGGCATGGTGTGAAGAGCCCTTTTCAATTGTACACAGGTCAGTCCGGTCCACAAAGCTTGATAGCAATATTGAGACCATCTGGAAATGAACTTATTGTGATTCTTATTAGGAGACATGTATTTATGGAACATCTGCAGCACCCTAAGAGCCTTGCACTCTTAAAAGGAAAGCTGTTCTATAAATCTAACATATAATTATTATAATCATTATGGCTATTAGTTTCTGCTTAAGATTCAAACTAAATTAGATAGTGCCAGAATCTAGATGGAATTGGGGAAGAAGAGTAATTGCCGATGACATATTGCAGAGACACGGAGTTAGCTATTCCCTTGCTTCCAGAGTCTCTGGAGAAGAAAGAAAGTGCTATTGTTGCTGCTGTTGCTTCACAGGTCACATCGGATTATATTTCGTTACTTTAAAATGCAAATACACGCACTGTCTCTTAAAAAAAATCAGTCAATTAATAACCCAGACAATTATTAAGGGTGTTTATATAACAACAGATTCAGTGCCTAGTACAGTGTCTTGCATAGAATGGCTACTTTCTAAGGGCCCATTGACAAAGCAACACCACAAAGCTTCTTACATATCCTATTTATTGCAGTAATTTCATTTTGCTACTTGTTACAGTAGAGAGCTTGAGATATGGGAAATAATAGCAATAGTGTTATGAAATGCAGAGAAGAGATAGTAAAACTTGCAGCGTTAGCAAAACCAAAAGACACATCCTTATTTTAACCATAAAGTCTACATGCGCATTTGCCAAAAAAGTGCCCAGGTGAGAAAACTGTATGAAAGTAATGAATCAAATTTCCAACCATGAAGCTCATAACATTGCTTTTCTGATTATCAAGTTCTTGTGCTGTTATTTCTTGAACGTGAGACCTGCCTTTGGGACGTTTTTACTTGGTGGCGAAACCACAAGTTGCAAAGAGGGCCCAGGTGTTTCTGTTTGGGCATAAACCCAGGTGTTCCCTGGAGACAGGCAGCCTTGCCAGCCCAGGAGCCTGAGCCTCAGAGTCCATTAGGCAATCTGAGAACAACCTTGGATAACAGAGTGAGAGGAAACCATTTCTGGCTGTCATTGGGGTGGGGACAGAAAGGAAAGGAGGACTAGAAATTGTAAATCTTGACACACCTGACCTTACCTAGACTTCTCCATGGTGCTAAACTAGCTACAGTTTGGGGAGGTGACAAGAAGAGGAATTTATTTTGCTAATGTTAATCACGAAAGTTACAATAAATAACTTTATGATAAGTTAAACTAATATGTGCTGAGTACATGTCAACCGCTATTCAGGGTCCTTTACACATGAATCGTGTATAATTCTCTAATTCTCATAACAATCCTGTGAGATTGTGATTATTATTACCTTGTTAGAATTTCTGAATATTTCACTGAAGCCAAGTCGTATATAATTTAAACATCCAAATAACGTGAGACCGCTAAGGAGGCCTCCACTCTCATCCCACTCTCTCTCTACCCCCAAGTCTCACTCTCCAGAGCCAGACACTTTTCATTGTTTTAGCTATTTTTCTGTTAAAGCCCAGTGACATCTGTATACTATGACTATATGCCCATTTCAATTTGACATTCTCTACCGACATTTCACTGCGGACGATCAGGACAATGTCCTCACATGGCTGGGCTTTGCCTACTTGTACTCTTCCCTGGGCTGAAGCTTTGTTTCCTAGGACCTACGTTTTTCTCTTCGTTGATTTATTCTGTTGTTTTTGTGGATCACATTCTCAAGTATCTCCCCCAAATATGCAGAAAGCGTGCCACTTTGCAATCTCCCACACACTCCTGCCTTCTGAGTAGCTGGCTTCCACAGTTCCAGAGCCTTCCTCGGGTTCCACGGCTGGGGTCAGCTTGCTCCTTGCAGGCTTCTCCCCTGCAGGCACTTTGCAGAAATAAGATGCAACTCGAGCAGCTCACTTCCCTTCATCCAGATGTTCTCAGTTTTACATTTGGTCGACATCTCTCATCTGCTGTCATCCTGCTCATTTTTTGTCCTTATCAATTTATATTAGAATGTGATTCTTAAGATTTCCTCGCTCTCATTTTAGTGGGATTTCCACAGAAAATACAGATAAAAAAAAGACATAGGTTCATTCTGCTATATTTAATTAGAAGACCCTCGGGCCAATTTTCAGGTATGAATCAAAGCGGAACCTGAAAAGAGGTTAAGTAACGTGCCCGAGGCCACACAGCTGTCACACGGAGAAGTTCAGCTGGACTTGAACTTGGAGACCGGTTCGACTCAAAAGACACTGACTGCCATGTATCACCAAGACCAGGTGCCCACCCTTCAGGAAACTCCGGGAGGGTCCCTACCTCCTGTGGCCAGAGGCAGCAGGCTCCAGACTCCTTGTGGCAGGTCCCCACCAAATGGCCAGGGGCCTCTGTCTACATCTGGAGCAGAGGCCTGAGCCACAACTGCGAGCTCAGACACTCTCACCTGATGAAGGGGCATTTACATTATATTTACATAATATTTATGCCCTGTTTGACCCAAGTCTGAGACATGTGTTAAGTTGTCTAAAGGTTTCTATTATACACCCACTTATAAGTGGGGGATGCCTCTGGGCCTGTGCTGCTACCTAAGGAAGAAAAACCTGATAAGAAATATGGGAAGTAGTTCTCAGCCTGTATTGCATTATGGAAAAATCATCACAATCAAAACTAAACATACAGCCTTATGGCTATTGCCACATTTTTAGTGTTTACGTATACTGTGTGTGTATTTATACTATATATATATTGTATATGTATATGTATTATGTATAGATACACTCACATACCTGAGCTCTGGTCAGAGCTGTTGATATCAGAAGAGCACATGGAACACAGGCTGCCCTGAGGAAATGCTTCAGGGAGATGAGCCACAAAAGCATCACCTGTGCTATTTTCCAGTGAATGTGCTCCAGGCATTTGCTTGACATTTATTATTAAGAAACTGAGATACATGGTAGGGAAGGTATTGGAGTTGGAGAAGCTTTTGAGCAAGCAAAGAGCAAACCACCACTCCTAGTCTCTAGGGCTTTGTCACTCATAAATGGAGTCTTCAGAATGTTGTCTGGCCTCTTCCTTTGAGGCTCACGAGTGCCAAGTAACCCTGGGCTTTCCCCCATATTTCACCTGCCTTCCCCAGATGAGTGGTCTTTATGTTCGAGCACAAGGAATACTGTCCATTAAACTGGAAATTTCTCTCATTCGTCATTCATTCAACAAATATTTACTGAGTACCCATTCTGTGCAAGGCATTGTTCTGGGCACTGGGGTTTCTGCAAAAAAAGACAGGCCTGCCCTCATGGAACTCACATTTTGGTGGAGGAAACAGACCTGGGCAGAGTTTACTTTTCTCAGTTGACTTCCGAGAATATAGCAGAAATTCAAGTCAGGAGGCCACCGACTTTATGGAAAACATATGGCTGCAAGACTGGGCAGAAATTCCTTTTACAAAACCAGATTCTGAAGTCTTGAAGCTGGAAGCCCATATAAATTTCCTTACCAGACCCAGGGCTTCTCCCTACAGCCTAATCTCTTGACTTGACTCCTACCTAGTGATTTATAGATATAAATCAGTATATTCTCTGCCTTCCCCTGAGTTTCTGGGGCTGCAGCTACATGGTACCCCATCAATAGCAATGGTTTTCCAACCATTTTATTTATGTCTCACAGTAGAAATACATTTTACATTGTGATACAATGACCATTACATACATGGATGGAGAGATAGATAGATATGAAATATATACTTTTGTTTCCAGTGTACTTAGATATGTGTACACATACACACAAATACGTACATACATACACATCTATGTACAACAGAAACAAAAGTTTCACATAAAATTACCTTATTCTTACTACATGTAGTTCACAGTATTTACTGTTCTATTTTACTGTGATTTTAATGATGTTGGTGATGACCCTGAAATTGATTTCAAGGCCCATAAAAATCAATGTCATGGCCCATGAAAACCTGCAGTTTTTAAAAAGTGGATCTTGATAACAATGGAAAAACTCAGTCCCAAATCTTTTAAATAACCATGCTTTTAAATAACTATGTGTTTGGGAATGTGAGGAAAGGCTATGGATTTGTATTTACATTTTTCAGGCACCTCTGAAAACTATTAACAACCTTGGTCTGTAGATAGGATATGTAAGAATTCCAGGTTTTTGCAGAAGTAGGCTACACCCACATCTCTCACCATGTTCTCCAGAGAGGGCCTAGAACACCATGACTTGGCATAATTTTGATCTTGATCATAATACATAAGCCACGCTGATTGTTAGGGGAACATACAGGGCCCTACCCTGTGCTGTGAACTTGGGCCGTTCCAGGTGATTCTACAGCTAACAGGTTGTTCTTAATAGAATTTTTTTTTTTTAACGATTTTGTTTACTTATTTGACAGAGATCACAAGTAGGCAGAAAGGCAGGCAGAGAGAGAGGAAGGGACGCAGGTTCCCTGCTGAGCAGAGAGCCGGATGCAGGGCTCGATGCAGGGCTCAATGCGGGGCTTGATGCGGGCTTGATCACCAGGACTCTGGGATCATGACCTGAACCAAAGGCAGAGGTTTTAACCTACTGAGCCACCCAGGCGCCCCTAACAGGTTGTTCTTAAATAGCAATGACTTGTCTCTCCCGTTCCATGCTTTCGTTCTTCATTGCTTGGTCATCTTCTCACTAACACACACAAATCCAATGCTCCATTATTACCTGTTGCAGTTCTGAAAAGTCTTGGTGGGTGCTGAACTGTTGGGAAAACGGAAACTTGGGGATTATCTGTGAGAACCTTACGTCTAAAGTTACCACCATGTCCCAGAACAGCATTTTGCATTTTCTTATTGCTTCGAGAACTGTTCACCTTCACTGAGCACATACTAACCACTCTTGATCTTAATCAGTTATTTGTATGTCATTTTCTGAATGACAGAAAGAGACCCAGACAAATTAATGAAGCACCTGTTGACATTTTCCTTCTTACACAGAGCTTCTTCTCACCAGTGTCTAGACTAATAATCAGAGAATAATCCAGCCCACTCCCCTCCTCCTTGTGGTGGGAAAGGTGTTTGCCAGAAGCTGGAGAGTTGGGATCTAGAGGCTCTGCAAACCTGGGGGTAAATTTGAGACTTAAGAGTTTCAGCCACTTCTCCTTCTTTACCCATAACTGGAAAGTATCTCAAGAGACTTTTGAGTGTGTGTGGAGATAGTTGCTGGAGCACACTTTGAACACAAAAGCCTGCTGTCCAGCTTTCAGGAATTCCACTCACGTGTTTTAAACCTTCAATAACTTGAAATCATCCACGATGGGAACACTCACCACAGAAATTGTCAAATGCTACAGGTCAGAGTATCCGTGTCCTCCCCTCCCTCAGGCTGGTTGTTAGAAATCTAGCAACATGCCACTGCCAAGCCCACAGGGCAACTAAATTTGGAGGGCTCTGGGCACAAGAAGGGTACCCCGGGAGTTTTCTGGAATAGCAATGCTAATCACCCCTCTCTGCTCTGCCCCAATGGGAGCTAACACGTGCATCTGCCTACCTCCTCCCAGACCAGAAAAGAAGTCCGACCAGCCCATGTGTGAGGAGCATGAGGAGGAACGCATCAACATCTACTGTCTGAACTGTGAGGTGCCCACCTGCTCTCTGTGCAAGGTCTTTGGAGCACACAAGGATTGCCAGGTGGCACCCCTAACTCACGTGTTCCAGAGGCAGAAGGTAACAGAGCCCCCACGGCGCCTCCTTTGCAGCCCCTTCCCAGGACCTGCAGGATTGGCTCCCTTTGCTGAAGGGGACCAGCCCAAGTCACGCAGTCCTAAGGCGCAGAGGCGCAGAGGGTGGAGCGCGAAGGGGTGCAGTGCCGGTGGCACGCGGCCACTGGCTAGATCCCCTGGAAAGGAAGGGGACTGCTAGAGAAAGAAGGGGTGCCAAGGGTCAGAAAGGTGCACAGAGGGTAAGGGTTGCGGTTTTTTGGGCACCTCGGAGGCACCACTGAAGACAAGCAGTGTGCTGGCCCCTGGTCTGAGCTACTTGAAAATCAGACTCTAGATATGAAAAGGTTAACTTTTCACTCCGGGCACAGAAACGTTTCTTCATTTGCTAACAAAACGTTCTGTTTGCCACACCCCTCCCAGGCCTTCTCTCCCCCACTCCTACTGTATTAGGCTTCAGGGCTGGGTCAGGCTGGCCTCCTGCCTTTTGCCCCAAGGCCAGTTGCTGAAAGACCCTCCTCTCCCCCCCACCCTACCGTTTGGCACTTGCCCCCACCCCAGGGCCTTAGCCTCAGGCGCTCTCACTGTGACCAACAATAGTTTGTCCCCCAGCTTATCACTGACCTGCCAACTTGGTTTCATCCATTGGCAAGTAGCAATGTGCCCAGTTAATGCAAATAAACAGCCGGTGATGTGCTCAGAGAGATGAGCTGCTCCCACACCTAGACCTTGAGGGGCTCCATAGCTGGCTTCTTTCTGTGAAGCATCACAGAGCCCACATTTGGTCGGCGCTTTACGTGTGAGGATCAGAGTTGGAATCAAACCTGAAAGCCAATCTTTCGGACAATACCAGTCACCAGTGAGTACTAGCAGCTAAAGAAGCAGGATTTAGCAAAAATAAATATTTATTTATTTTTCCATCTATTTAATGATTTACTTCCCCTTTTTCCTTCCACACCCGCCCAACCCACTCAAGTCATGGTATGTTAGAACCGAACAGTTCTTGTTTCCCTCAGAGCCCTAGAAACTCATGTGGGATGGACAGAAGGACAGGCTGGCAGGAATTCCACCTGCTCCTGTTTGGGCAAAGCAGCTTCACTTTTAGATATTGGAATTCCATATTAGCTTCGTTTTGAAGAAAGTGCCCCGAGGCTTTAAAATGTTTTATAACCGCAGTTGAGGTTCAGTTTTCTCACTTTATATCTGAGAAAATTAGGGTCCAAATTGATTACAACTTTGCCCAACATTGTAAAGAAATTAAAGGCAGAGTTGGACCAAGCAGGTGTGTGTCCTAAGTCCCCACTCAGTGCTGCCTGGTGGTCCATAGCCGGTCTAGGAAAGGGCTGAGTACAAACAGTGGCATCTCTTTGAGTCAAAAGAGGAGAGGAATTTCAAGTTGAAAATTCTGCCCTAGAGCCGTCAAATGTTTCAGCTTCAAGTTTGTAATGACTGAGTCTTGTCTATATGTACTTATGCACCTAACACATAGAAGGTGCATAATATGTTCTATCTATAGTCCATAATTCAGGGTTTATCATTTTTTTTTTTTTTTAGCAGGGTCACAGTCTCCATTAAGAATCTGGTGACAACTATGAGACCTCTTTCAGACAATGCACTTGTATACACACGCATACGGAAGTTTAGTTACAAGACCAGGAGGTTGTCCGGCCTTCTGAGCCTGTCACTATTACTCCTAAGGGGTTCGATGGACCCTGCATTAGGAATCCCTGAAGACAATGCTGTGATTTATCTGCAATCAGTACTGACTAGAAAACTCCTAAAATCTTGCATGCCTCTCTTCCCTTCATTAGTCTGAGCTCAGTGATGGCATCGCTGTCCTCGTGGGAAGCAATGACCGAGTCCAGGGAGTGATCAGTCAGCTGGAGGACACCTGTAAAACTATTGAGGTAGGTCAAGCAACTCCAACCAAATATAAACAAATCCTGAACTCCTGGGGTGGGGGGGGGGTTGTGGCCCCCTCATGCCACCCAAGCTTTCCATACAGAATGACCTCCTTCCTCATAGGTTTCTCCAATACTCTCCTGGCTCATGAAGAAAAGTTACATGAGTCAACAAGACAGATTTCGCCACATTTACTAGTACGATTGTGACATTTGTTGCTCTTTCTTGGTCAGCCCATTTGGAAAGATGAGCTACAGGAAAAATCAATTCCCAATAATGCAAAAGAGTGTTGTCCACCATGGACGGTTTTTTTGGTGGAAATCCAAACGGTCCTACGACACACTAGTTAGTGCTTTGGAAAATCCCATGTAGGTTTGAGCTACCTATCTGTGCTCCGACAGCGGGGCCACAGAGGGGGGCAGCAGGAGGAGACAGATGTGTCTGACTGTGGTTAGAGAATGATTCGGTAGCTGGGAGCTCACTGAGACCAGAGTTCTGGCTCACCCATCCCTGCCCTCTGCCTGGCCCAGTGCCTCGGACATAAGAAACACTCAGTAAAAACTCGAACACATGCGTGAATGGCTGGCTGCATAGCTCACATTTAAGTCTGACCTATAAGAAATACTTCCTCAAGATCCAATATAAGGTGCGTAATTGCTGAAGGCAGAATTCTGAAGCCTCAGAGATTTAGCTATGTGGCAAGTATGTTATCAAGAACTAAAGATTCACAGACTAGTGAAGCCGGGCGGCCCAGAGGGCTAGAGCAAGACCTGGATGTGTGCAGCTCTCTGGATCTGTAACCAGGAGCCATTTATTGCCATCTCCCTGCTTTAAGTTTTGGGGTTACTCGTTTTTTTACTTGGGCCTCAGGTGCAATGTTGAGGCATTGTTGTTTTTGCTGTGGACAAGGCTTCTCTCATTATCTATTTATTTCCTTTCACCCCCACTTCCCACTCTCTTCTCTGTAAATAACCACTCTAATATGTTTGGTGTTCTGTTTACCTACTCTTATAAAATCTTTATCATTTTATATCCATGCCTTTTACTTTTATAAATGGTATTGTGCTATATTTATCATTCTGCTTATTACTTTTTATAAACTAAGCATTGGGTTTTAAGATCCATTCTCATGTACATTCAATCCCTCATTCTCCTCTGTAAAAATGAGACATAGTACCCCTTTTATAGAGTTACTGTGGGAAACTAAGCATAAACAAAATGCTTACCGCAGTGCCTCGTACATGGCGAATGCCTGGTAAGTACCCCATTTTCATTATGTTATCATTAGAAAGGCAAATTCTATCAAAAGCCCAAGGCGGTTCCTAGAGGATGATTTCAAGAGACTGGCCATAATCATCTCATTTTAGATTTACACATCATTAAAATCAATGTCCTCTCTTCTCCATGCTCATATTCCTGAAAAGAACATGATAAATCTGAGATCCATTTATAGAAGAAAAGTTTTCTCTTAGCGGAGAACCCAATGAGATTACAAAGTGGACATTATAAACTCTTCTCTTTTTGCTTACTTACAGTAAAGGGCCAATACAACTGACTCAGTAAGCCATGAATCAGCACTCCAGTGTGGTACCGTGTTGAGTGTTCAGTGTATAAATAGGAGCATGTTGATTGTGGGCGGGTGAGGTAATCTCTATACTCATCTCTGGTCAGGCCTTCATCAGAGACCTCCGTCCAGGACGTAGAGGCTGCGGCACACAAACAGGAGAAAAGCTCTGTGGGTCACCTTTGGCCTTGAGCAAACACTCCGGCTCCATTTAGCCAGTCTCAGAGGACACTGAAAGGGCGAGGAAAGATTTGACAACTGCTTTTCTTCCTGGAGGCCAGTCAGGGGGACAAGAGGAAGCAGCTGCTTTTTCTTTCATTGAGAACAAGACAAGAAGGAACAGGTTTGAAGTTAAGTCGGCAGAAGGGATTTAGTGCAGATATCAGGAGGAACCTCCTGCCAGTGGAGGTCAGGTTAGGACTCCTCTTACTCCTGATAAAAGCATTCATCAAACATGACACACCTTTACAAGTATTTTCACAGGTTAAATAGAGGAGTATAACGGTTTCCTGTAGAGCTTTCTGATGAAGCTGAAAAATTGGCAAGAGCCATAAATGTGTCCATCCCTTTTACCTATTTATTTCACTTCTGAGATCTTACCTTAAGGAAATAAAACTGTATAGAATGTATATATTCATAAATAACCCTCATATACATTTATAGGGGGAGAAAAACCCAGAAACCAAAAGGTGAGGAGCAGAGAACAGTGGGTCTACTGCCTTCCTTATATATTCCTATATCACACATTTTTCTAAAGTGAGCCTGACATTTTTAATAACCAATAAAATAAAGGATGAATGAATGTGTTTCAGATAAGCACAGTCCTTTCAGATCAGTTTGGTGGCTTATCTGAAGATGTAGGTATTGGCTCAGAGCCTCATGGGGGTCTCTGATTTTATGATCCCTACTTGATGCAAATATCCTCCATTTGAAGAGGCCAGAGGGCAGAGACCCTGCTGCTAATGGCCACAGGGTACACCTCTAAACCTCGAGATGATCTCCATAGAGCCAGGACCATATCAGTGGCAAAAAACCAGAGGCTCCCTTTGTGTGTGCCAGCCTTCAAGGCAGCATGTCATGAAGCACCATGGGTTCTTGGCTTGGAGTGAAATGGTCCTACTTTACAGAGCAGGTGAAATCTGCTCCGGAGTTCAGGTCACAGAGCTCCTGTTCTCCCATCTTCCCTGGGGTGGTTATTTTCCTGCCTGGCTTTGCTCACCACCTGCCTGGAAACATTTTCTGGGAAGCCAGGAGTGGCTCTTGGCCAGGGGGTGGGGAGCTGTTGTTAAAGAATTCTCTCTTCTGATTGGCAAAGAACCCCTTAGGGATGGGAAATGGAGTAGTCCCTGGGTGGGCACTATCCTTCCCTAATTACCTCGCCTCTTCCCACTCGGGACCCTGACACCTGCCCTTTGGTAAGAGTGTCCATCCCTCACCCATGTCTAATTTTGTCCCTGATCATGTAATGTCTTGCAGGGCTGGTCTGGCCAGGCACCGGCCCAGGACCAGCCCTGGGGAGCTGTTGAGCTTAGGCTAAATCACACTATGGACTTCTTATTACCCTTTAAAAATAATGTATGCAGTTGATGTGGGTTTACAATGATTCTGAGTGGCTTTGAGAAGGACTGTAGTCACGGAAGGCCAGTCTGAACTGTGTCAAAAGGAGGAGTGGCATTTTTTTCTCATTGTTGTGGGCTGGCAGTGTATAAAGGAGCCTACAGCCTTTTTAGCTGAATGTGGCTAACCTGGCTGAATGTGGCTCAGCCTGAGACACTCCCAGAGCTCTCTAGTTCAGGTTGTTGGAGGGCCTTCTAGACTGTTCTAGACAAGCCCACCATGATCTGGAGCCACACCTGCCTTTCCAGGCCAGGAAATGTTCTGGAACAGGCTTTGACTTAGAGGGCTGCTGGTTGGAGTAGACAAGCACACTGCCTTCAGAGCTCTCTTGCTTCCAGAAAAATGTGCTTGGCTTTCCTTCCTCGTCCCTAGAAATCATAACCTCCGTCTTACAGTCTTTACAAAGGGCACTTATCCTATGTCACTGGACACCCAAGAGAGTAGGATATTAATACTAGCCTCATGAGGCAGGCAGGTGGGCCTAGAAATAATCCTGCTTTGTATGGATGCATGTCTAAAGAAAACAGCTACAAGTTGCATAATAAATATTTGACCTTGAGCATTTCCATTATCTGAAAAATGACAACTTTAATAAGATTCTCCAATGATTTTTGCAATGAAAACAAATCTATTATACTTCCAAAACAATAATTTTACCCAAATAGCTTTTGGGACCTTGTCCATGCAGTTACAAATATGAAGTCCAAATGTAAGAATCATTTGAATAAGCATGCCAGAATTTTTAAGGCAACATTTTAAAGGCAATAGAACATAGACTTAAAAGACCAGGCTTCAGAATTTGAATTTTAGCAGTCATTTAACTATATGACCTTTGGAAGTGGCTTAAGCCCTTTGTCCCTCAACTTCCTTGCTGGTCTAGTGGGGTTAGAAATACGTTCTTCACGATGTTATTGTGATGCCTAAGTTGGGGTAAGAGGCACAGGCCAGGGCCTTGATTAAGTTACCTCCTATTGTTTTCGCAGTTAGCTTGAAAAGAACACACTTAGGGTAATGATGCTAATAATTGTTTGAACCACTGGGGCATTGGGATCATCTTTTAAATGGTGTCAGAATAAGACTATGAGGGTCTTGGTCGATTGTGATGTGGAGCTAAGTAAGCAACCCCTTTCAGACAGAAAAACTGAACATGAACAGTAGAAGATAGTAGCCCTATTCTTGATCTAAGAGGCTTGGAGGTAACTTAAAATATTGGGAAAGGGAGCTAAGGCTCTTCTGGGAAATGCGTTGACTCTCCACTGCAGACAGGAGCAAATTAAAGAACTGCTCATCTCACCGTGCTCTTGTGGCTTTCACTGAGCCAGAGGCGTACAGGGCTCTCTGCTTTACAGAGTTTACTCAAGGAGCTTCTAGATGGTCTGGACAGACACCCCAGGAGTAAGCTTTAGCGATCCCATGAATTAGAACATAATTGTTCTTCTAACACGAAGTGGGTGGCAACATGGTCACAGTAGAAAACAGCATGAATTTGGGACTCCCGAGCCCTACGGTCCCTGGGTAGAGTTGCTTCACTGAGCACTGCACAAGCCACCCCGCAGACAGGAGAGGGGCTGAACTCCGGCTCATGTGCCTGGAAGGAACATGTTCTCCTCATTTGTCTTCTCTAGTGTAGCCCAGCAGAAACCCAGCCGCTCATCCTACTCTGCACTCATGGAACTTCTCCCAGGTGCTAGGAAGAGACCTTAGGAGCAAAGGGTCAGCTGATTTCCTCAGGAGACTATTCCTACCTTAAGATAGTCCTTTCTTTAGTGTTATTAACCTGCTGTCTGTTTTTTTTCCCCTTCTTTTGGGGGTGTTGGGGACAGAAAACCCTATTGGGCTTAATGAAGGGAATTCTGAAGTCCTGTATTTCAAATGAAGCTGAGTGTGCCCTCCCAGACCCAGAGCTGCTGCACCAAACAAGTGTGGGTGTAGATGAGTGGTAAAGGAATGTGGTGGGTCTGTGAATGAGCCGGCTAGAGCCAGTTGCTCAGTGACAAGTGGTGGGGGGAAGAGCTTATCTGTAGCTCTATTTTGGTCCCAGAGGCGTGTTCCTTACATGGTAAGAGCAGTGGTTCCAATTGTCTTAGGTTTTCCTGTCATAGGCCTGGCACATTCCCAAACTGGGACTGACATTGCAGGGCCGAGAGATAGGATTTATGTCTTCATGCTGGAGATGACCACCCTGAAATTTGCCAGGAGTGGAAACATTTTAGAGACTGAAGACCAGAATATCTCTACATTTACCTCAAGTCGTTGAGTTTGGAACTATAGAGTCAACCACCCAATCCCACCCCTTACAGCAGAGATAAGAAAACCACCCTAAGGCTAAGAGGCTCCCTTCGGGTCGCTCGGCTGTTTTTTGCTATCTTCCTTTGAGTACTGAATGAAGCAGAGCCTTGGAGTATAGAAACTTTTGAGGACTGAATATCTCTAGAGACAAGTCATATTTCATTCACTCCGCCATTCAGACAGTCTTTCTCATGTGTGCCCACTCTGCCATATTCTGCACACATAATGCTGGGAAGTAGTGATGAACTAAACAGACAAGTTTACTGCTCCCAGGAAGGTTTTGTTCTAGGAGGGGAGTTAGACCATAAAACCAATAAGTGTTTGGGGGAGACGGTGAGCCCCTGAAAATCCGGCCATTAAAAACAACGGAATGATGGTTCTTTGAGCGGCGAGTTCCATACTCTTTAGTAGAAGAGTGTCTGTAGTTGATTTTTTTCCTTGGAATGCTTCTTTCTGCAGCTGCATATCTTGTATCTTATCATCACTAAAATATAAAGAAGCCTCAAAATTAGAGTCTGTCAGTTGTTTTTGTTGTTTTTTAAGATTATTTATTTATTTATTTGGCAGAGAGAGAGAGAACAAGTAGGCAGAGAGAGAGGTGGAAGCAGGCTTACTGCTGAGCAGAGAGCCTGATGCAGGCCTCCATCCCAGGACCCTGAGATCCTGACCTGAGCCAAAGGCAGCGGCTTAACCCCCTGAGCCACCCAGGTGCCCTGAGTCTATCAGTTTTAACATTTCTTTGAAAGCAACAGCTAAACAATGGGTTTTGGATAAATATTAAAGGTTACCTACTCACGTCTAAGGAAATGGCCAAATGATTACTTGGTCTTTTTTCTTTTTAGCCGGATATTATGACATTGGTTGGAAACAGATATTCCACCTGTCATCATTTTGCCATTTTACCACAGTTTTCCCTTTATAAAGTCAACCCTTTTGGGTATATTGCATCCCTACTGGGTTCACCTTAGAGAAGAGATGAATCTTATTTTCATTCAAAGATTACAGACAACTTCTTTTGGTTCTTCTAAGTGTCTTGGCAGACCCAGGAGGTAGGTCATGTTCCAGTGGGGGTTACACATCAGAAAATACTTGGAGGCAAATACCTAGTGCCTTTGTGATGGAAATTACTTCAGTCGCTAAACACTCTCACACAGGACCCCATGTACACCCCTGACACACACACACACACACACAGGACATAGGAACTGCATATATCAAAAGGAAGAAAATGGAGAATATTTGAAAAAGTAAATTTCAGAGTTTAAAAAGTATATATCTTGCCTGGGTGGCTCAGTTGGTTAAGCAGCTGCCTTTGGCTCGGGTCATGATCCCAGCATCCTGGGATTGAGTCCCACATCGGGCTCCTTGCTCGGCAGGGAGCCTGCTTCTCCCTCTGCCTCTGCCTTCCACTCTGTCTGCCTGTGCTCGCTCTCGCTCGCTCTCTCTGACAAATAAATAAATAATCTTAAAAAAAAAAAAAAGTATATATCTTGATTCAATTACCGTCCAGAGAAGTGGGGGTAAGGAGAAGGTACACAGCCGAGAATTTTTACTGAAGCTTTTTTTTTTTTAGACCAAGCCTTTTAACTGGAATAAATGCAAAAGAATGTTAAAAGGGGGAAAAAAAATCTTTGAGGTGAGGAAGTTTTTGTGGAGAATAGAGAAAGACGGTTGCTATCATGCTTTTGCAGGTAACAATCATCCTTTAAAGTATGCTACCTGCAGACATTTTGATGAGGCAGAAGTCCACATTTTTCCCATACCATTTTTCAGGTTACTGGAAAGTCACTGTTAAAAGCATTTCAGGTCCATATTTACAAAGGCACAGTAGGTGCTGAAATTCAGAGTAATTACTATCACTAGCGAGCTGGCCTCTAAGAAAATATTTTTCTTCTGTAACATATACTTGTTCATTAATTACCTCAGAGGATGAGTCGATAAGCTGAGGTGTTTGTTGTTAGCTGACTTCTGTAGCACTTTGAAGGTCTTGTGGTCCAGAAGGATAGAAAGGCACCCACCTTAGTCTCTCATGTATTGCTTCTACATCGGAGAGTATGAAAAAAATAAAAGAATTTTAATTTCATGGAATATTTCTCATTTGAATCTGACATTAGGTTAACTTGAACATCTTTGGTTCATTTATAAGTCAGTAAGTACAAGTTTCATAATTCCAAGAAAGAAGCATATTTTTCCTTTTTTAGAAACATATTTTTCTGACTCATATTTTGCATAGAATTATACTAAAGGCACATTAAGCAAGAGGAAAAAAAGTTTTGTTTGTTTGTTTGTTAGAAAATCTGATCATTTTTCTACCTTTCTTATGAACACTAAAAAAATCATGGCAGGTTTTTAGATCTTCTAATGCCTGGTACATAGTAATTAGTGAGTTTTGCTGAAGGAGTGAACTAATGAATATAATTCTGAAACAATCTGAAATTTCTTTAAGAGCCTACTTGCTGCGGAGTCGCTTTGTTAAAAGACATATATTTGGTTCACAGTAGTTCACATAAAATTTTTTTCAAATTTCTTTCAAGTGTCTCACAGGTAGGAGTAGTTGCAACCCAGGAGTTCAAAACCCTTGGCTCGAGGCCAGACACCAACAATAAATGGCAGAATGGTTTGAGAAAATGATTTAACTCTGCTGGACTTCAGTTTCCACATGAGTGAAATGATTGCTCTGGAGCAGGTTACTTCTGATATTCCATGTAACTTAAAAATTCCACAACTTAATAATTCAAATTAAGGATAATTAGACCTAAGTTTAGTAAGCACTGATATAGTACCCATAATGTGTCAGGTAATATTAAAAGGGTTTTATACAGCATGTAGTTTTATAATAATAATAATCAAGCATGAACTGTGCATAAGGCAGCATTTGATATACTGTAAATAAGTAAATAATATTTTCTATTAAATGATAGTAATTGTATTAAAATTAATATGGTCAAAATTACTAGAAAACCCAATTGAAATAAAATACACTTGGAATTGAAAATAACGTAAAAATAAAGTGGTTATTTCATTTAAACCACTAGATAAAACACTAGCCATGACACATGATTTCGCATCATTCTCTTTATAAATAATTTGGGTTTTGTGAGCTTGAATGTTCTCACACATATTAAATCATATGGAAAAAAACTTTTCAGAAACAAAAGTATTCTACCAGTATCACATCTTACTATTTGTTATATACGTTTCAAGTGTACAACTTCTTTTAGAAAAATAAGCTAGAAACCATCAAATATTTGCAGTAAACAGTAGTGCTTCTGAACATCAAAGAGGCATATTTCGGGAATGCAGTGAGCACAAGGTTTCCTGTGAGCTTGAACAGAAAGCACTACAGGGAAAGAAAGTTCGATTGGGAAGGTACTAACAGGCTTCAGTTCTGAGGCCTCATAATGGTCCAGATCTCAAGCTAAACGGATGGAAATGGATGCAAATTTGGCAAGCCCAGTGATTTCCAGGTCTGGACACGCTTTGTGGGCTTTTGTCCTATTACCTTGACAACTGTCAAGGCTCTATGGATTTTCATCCCCTCCTCACACCTTCTCTACTCCCGCTTATCTTTTATGGCCAAAGTGGGCATCGCTTCCACTAAGAAGCTCTTCTTGAGCCATCCACCCCCACTCCCCTTGAATGTCTTGCACCCATAAACTTCTATAAAACCTGCTATAAATCTTTAACATATTTCAATTATTCAGCCTACCTTCTTCATGCATTATTATTGTCCAGAAAATATGATGAGAATTGATTGTGTTCCAAGGGAAGCAGTGGAGTGAGGTGTATTTCCTGCACATTTTTGGAGTATCTTCATAATCAACTATTTGGTTTAGGTTATCCATTTTTTTTCCCCTTACTCTAAGAATAGTAGAGAAATTGGGGGAAAATGAAACAGTTTTAAAAAGCCTGTTTAACAGATATATACGGAATATCTGTTGTCCAAAGTGGTATATGTCCTAAGCAGACCCAGATTCTATCCTTAAAGAGCCTATACTTTAGATATTTAAGAAACTCATGTATAGGAAAAAAGTGATACTTGACACACAAGAGACCAGTGTTTACTAAAATGAAAGAAAATGTAATAAGGGTCAGAAAGGTCAGAGATATCAGATAAATTGGATGGATTCCCAAGAAGCCTCCACTGGACAGGAGAGCTATGTTGGATCATTGGTGTCTCAAAGCCTGTTCTCAGCTGTAAAGGTCCTGGACCCAGAGATGGTCAGATCCAAGGAAAATGACATATATACATACCAAGCTTACTGGAGCTTGAAAAACCAAAAGGTCAATGATCAGGCCAACTGCAAAGTTAATTATGATTTAACATGGACTCAAAGAGAAGGAAGTTAAATGGTACTAGAGGTGTTTCAGCCACACAATGGAAATGCACAAGTCTAATCTCCCATACAGCCTTTCTCTCTTTCTCTTGGGGACTCAAAGGCCAGATCCAGTATTTCCTTGTTTTAGACAGTATTGGATAAATAGAAGACTAGGTGGATAGAGGTATATGCCAGTGGTGGTAAATATTATGGGATTTCAGAAGAACTAAAAGATGGCATTCAGTCATAGAGATCAAATAACATTTTATGGAAGAACTGGTATTCCAACAATGTCTTTAAGATTACTTAGAGTTGGAGCACCTGGGTGGCTCAGTCCTTAAGTGTCTGCCTTCAGCACAGGTCATGATCCCAGGGTCTTGGGATAGAGGAACGCATCTTTGGGCTCTCTGCTCAGCAGGAAGCTGGCTTCTCCCTCTCTCACTCCCCCTGCTTGTGTTCTCTCTCTCGCTGTGTCTCTCTCTGTCAAATAAATAAATAAAATCTTAAAAAAAAAAAAAAGGATTACTTAGAGTTTGCAACTGTGAATTGGGAAAGAGCATTCTAAAAAGAGGGGAAACGATGAGCAAAGAAAGTGAGTGGTTTGTTTTTGCTGGATACAGGGCATTGCGATGAAGAATAGTACAGTACTATGAAGGAAAGCTGGAACCAGGTAATGGAAAAGCTGGAAAGTCAGTTATGAAGTTAAAATATTATTCTTTGGAAAATGAGTAGTCAGAGAAAAAGCACTGTACCCCCAGGGAAATGTACTCCAGGAAAATGAATTTGGAGCTTGAAAAACTCCATGGGTTTGCCTGAATAAATTCCAGATGTAGAGGCCAGTGGGAAGAACCAGAATCTCCATCCGAGGACTGAAACTAGGACAGGAGTAGTGTAGGTGGAGCAGAGAGACTGAAGGGTACAAACCAGGAAGTATCACGGTGTTTTCCTTACACACACATACATATTCACACACTCACCGTAAGGCAAAATATAACACTATAAGCTATCTAACCAATATACAATTTTTAAAAAATGTGTCCTAATTTCTATGAAATTCTCCATTTATAAAGAACATAATGAAAAAGTCATTGATCCATTTAGCCAATTTGGTTGATTTGGGTTTGTCTAAGCATCAAATTTGATAAATATGAGATTTTCAAAGTATCAACACAATGGGAATCTCTATCTAAGGGATAGCTTGAAGGGAAGAAAATACCCTATATATGCAAATTTTCTTATCCTCCAAAACATTCCAGGTGATTTTGCCAAATAGACACTCTTTCAAACACTTTCTAACATGAGCTAACCCAACTAACAGGAATGCTGCAGAAAACAGAAACAGGAACTCTGCGAAAAGTTTGATTACCTGTATGGCATCCTGGAGGAGAGGAAAAATGAAATGACCCAAGTCATTACACGAACCCAAGAGGAGAAACTGGAACATGTCCGTGCTCTGATCAAAAAGTATTCTGATCATTTGGAAAATGTGTCAAAGTTGGTTGAATCAGGAATTCAGTTCATGGATGAGCCAGAAATGGCAGTGTTTCTGCAGGTAAGTCTCCTTTTGGTACCTAATAAAACTAATCAAGAAGGTGGGTGCTGGAGAAGTAGGTGTCATCATATTTTTGTTATTTTATGTATATCTCATTTTGAGTTATTTTACCAACTATAATATAAGCTCGTTATGTGTTCATGTCTCCATCTGTTTAAACAACTTCATAAGCATATATTTAAGAGACCATGACATCACTTAAATATAAGAAGGTTCTGGTATAAAATAGCAGTTATTCACAGCATTTAGAAACTAAGCTCTGAGATTTTCAGAATCAGCAGAGGAAAGAATTAAGTCTTTGATGAAAAGAACTTAAGTAGGTCTGTCTTTTGTTTGCTTTCACAGAATGCCAAAACCCTGTTACAAAAGTAAGTAATTTTCATTTTATGGAAAAATGCATACTTTTCATTTTTACCCAAGGCTATCAAACATTAGACCGTGACAGAAAGTGGCAACTTGTCTTTGTTGCAGAATTTCTGAAGCATCGAAGGCATTTCAGATGGAGAAAATAGAACATGGTTATGAGAACATGAACCACTTCACAGTCAACCTCAATAGAGAAGAAAAAATCATCCGCGAAATTGATTTTTACAGAGGTTTGTTTTTCTTGTGACCATTTGGCCAAAGTTGCAGGTGTGTGAGAGCTGCAGCTGGGTTCAGCAGGAGAAAGAGGGAATTCAGGATCACCTCCAGAATGGATGTCGACAATTATACAAGGATCATAATCCAATGTGAAACTCTATTTCATTACAGATTCATATAGTTGGTTGACAGTGTTTAACTTTGCACAGCACAGTGCCCATTAGAATGCCATTTTGGGGCATTTGACTCTGAGCAGTCAAACACTTAATAATTGATGGTGATGATGATGTCTCAACAGCAACCCTACACGAGGCGTCAACCACAGTGCTGTGAAGTGTTATCGAGTGCAAGGTTAAGGATGAGATAAAAATAAAATGTAGAAGACATTTGGAGAGATATTGTAGCACATCCACTTAATCGGACTTTAGAGGGCAAGAATAGTAATGAGTCACAGAGTGAGTTACACCTGGAAACAAAACTGGCTCTCTGTGACCAGATGTATTTCATGAGTTATAAATGCATCTCTACCATTTGGCCCAGAGACCGCCCTCTTGGAAGTTAGTCCCCCTGAAACAATTGAAAAAAGGAAAATAACCTTGGAACTGACCAAGGTTATTGATGGTCTTGATTCATCATGGTCATCTAGATGACAAGACACCTTGACTAGACCACTAATAACCAGGAATCTATATCAGTGTATACAGATGTAACTTTATTTATTTTTTAAAAGATTTTATTTGTTTTTTTGATAGATAGAGATCACAAGTAGGCAGAGAAGCAGGCAGAGAGAGAGGGGGGAAGCAGGCTCCCTGCTGAGGAGAAAGCCCGATGCAGGGCTCCATCCCAGGACCCTGGGATCATGACCTGAGCCGAAGGCAGAGGCTTTAACCCACTGAACCACCCAGGCCCCCCCAGATGTAACTTGAGATGCAAGTCTTCAGGATGTATCTTTTTAAAAAAATTACTTAATATTGTTATCTCTTCTTAATATTTCCTGAGGGAATATTAAGATCAATGCATTAGAAAAAGAGTCATGGCTTTAACTGGGCATAAGTCAGCATTCACTGAACAGAGGAGGTAAGACATTAAAACAAGACAGGGTTTTGTATGTTTTCTGAGAAAGGGAAGAGAGTTGTATTTCCATGTAATTTGACACAGATAAACAAGTGAAAATCTCAGCCCCAGCCCTCCAGGAGCTTGCAGATGTGACAAAGTATGGTATAAATGTGGCCAGGCTCTGGGAGTGGGGGTCAGGTTCATAGTTCACAGTAGTAGTAAGGACTGCGCTTTGTACTGGGAAGGGGAACAAGGAGGAAGGAGATGGTTGGGCCCATCTTCACATTTCTCCTGTCCACATTTAACTAGAATGTGGCATATCTGGGCCATAGTCCAGCGTCTGATGGAGAAGATTTCCCTAGCCCAACTTTAATCTGGGCTGTTAAGTACTGGCCATTAATTGATTTCATAGCTGCAGTGGTAATTATAATGATTTTAAGAACACATTACCTTACCAGAAGATGAAGATGAAGAAGAAGAAGGAGAAGAAGAAGGAGAAGGAGGAGAAGGAGCGGAAGGAGAAGGGGAAGAAGCAGAAGTGGAAGAGGTAGAAAATGCTCGAACAGAGTCATCAGGAGAAGAGGAAAGTCCAGAGAAAGCCTTGGAGCCCTCTCAGCTGGCCTCAGAGCTCCAGGCTGCCACAGGGGCACTTCCAGTTTTCTCCCCAGAGCCACCTCCAGCCCTGCCACCCACTGCAGATGTCCCAGTGACACAGGTAACCATTCACTAATTCCCTCCCACAGGACGCACAGGTGGGCCTCCTTGCTGAATAGCCGAAACAATTGATTCTGCCTTAAGAAAAGAGTAGCTTTAGGTCAGACATTTGTATGTGAAAGACAAAAGAATTCAGAGCAGTCACAATGTCAGGGGGGAAAGTCCACTAAGTGATTCAACAGTTCGTTGTTATCATTGGTTGGTGAGACTGAGTTTAACTCAATTTTCCCACCAATAGCACCCTCAAATCTGAGGCCATCTTTGGAAATTTTGTGTGCAGAGGAGAGGGCTATGTGTGTAACATGTTAGTTCATAGAGAGCCAAAGTCATGAAGATTGGGTCTGCTCTGAAACCATTTGTGGGGTACAGGGTGAGAAATAAAATGACTACACCTTTAGAACTTTGAATTTTCTGTAGATAATAAAGGTGATAAATAGAGAAGTCATGCTAGTTTATCCCTGTCACATCTTTCAGTAAGTGGGCAAACAAATGACATCTGATTTTCTATATATCTGTCATTCCATGAGATTATATGTTAAAAGAACTGTTATAGAGATTTCGTAGGAGATAATTCATCCCAAATCCTGTATCTGATTGGCTGACCCTTTGTTTCTAAGATGTCACTGTCCAGTTTTCAAGCCTTTGTGCTGACTTCATGGCACCTTCAGCAGAGAGGTCTCGACTTACGGAGTTTGTGGGCAATGTAGATTCATCAAAAAGGTGTCCTGGTTTTTCACCTGCTTTCATAGTGGATTGAAAGTATCGATAGAAACAAAATGTTAGAGGGGAAACTCTGAATTAAAGAATTACATTCTATGTTAGGTCTCCATAGGAAACCAGGCTAAAAGATCATTTACAGTCCCTCGACTCTTGAAATTCTGGGTATACCAATTGCCCTGAGTTTGAAAGAGGTGTGGTAACTAAATGAGAGGTGGATTTGATCAATAAGATCAATTTGGGATTTTAGAAAAGAGGTTTGGTGAGCCCACCTGGAATGTCAAAATATTGATCGTGGCCAACAGATCGACCTTTCTCCTGTATCAGATATTTTATAAGCACCCTTCATTTCAGGCATCTTCTATCCGTCTCAGCCTACCATCTAGTGAAGGACAAGCACAGAAAACAAGAGTGGGCACGTGAAGGTGCCCAGACAGAGGAGCCCTGGCAGCTCTCCTTCCCTGAGCGCTCGCAGAGGGTGGGATCAAGTTGAACATGTGTTAAATCAGGCACTGCACAGACAGCTCACTGTTTTCAAACCCAAAGGGAACTAAAACCGACTGCTTTTTCTTCTTCTTCTTCTTCCTCTTTTTTTACTTTTGAATGTATCTGCCCCAATTAAGGGGGAGGTTGTGCCCACTGGCTCTCAGCAGACCACAGAGTCTGAAACTCCAGTCCCTGCAGCAACGGACCCTGCGGATCCCTTGTTTTACCCTAGTTGGTACAAAGGCCAAACCCGGAAAGCCACCACCAACCCACCTTCCACCTCAGGGAGCGAAAGTCTGGGACACATAGGGCCTCCTGGTTCTGAGGATTCGAATGTGCAGAAGGCAGAAGTGGCAGAAGCTGCAGCCAGTGAGAGGGCAGCAGTGAGTGGTAAGGAAACTAGTTCACCTGCAGCTACTTCTCAGGTTAGTGTTGATGCTCTTGTGTTGGAATGCTCCCCCATGCCACCTAGCGTCCTGCTGGGGTCACAGCAAGAAAGAAGGGCTTCCCAAGGGGCAGAAAGAAACCCTGGCTGTGGGGAGAATGCAGAAACAACTCATCCTCCAGTTTGGGCTTGTTTGTTTGTTTGTTTGTTTAAGTCTGGCAAAACAAAAAGGAAAACAGATTGACTTAACTCTGTGAGGTGACCCCACACCTGGCTTCCCAGGGGAAGGGATCCAAGCACACGGGACCCTGACGCATGCAGTCGGAAGCTGCTTTGTCTGTGGTGCCTGGCTGCTGGCCCAGGTTTCCCTTTGCCAAGGCCACTTGCCCTTGCTCAGCCTTTTCTGTGTCCTCTCTGGGCCTCCAAAAACTAATCCTAAGCTTTTGTGTCATTCCCAGCAACCGTGAAGGAGCACGTTTGAACTGAGCTCTAAGTCCGCTCTGGAAAATAACCTCTAATTGACTCATGGATTCTGGGAGTGTGCTGGCTATGGCTAGAAAAAGATAGTATTGGCTTGATTAAACCAGAGCTTCCTAAACATGAGCTGCTGGGAGCAGAAAAGCACAGGTTTTCCTACATTAGGCTTTTTTTAAGGGTTACTTAATACCTTTTGTTTTATTTTTTTCCTTTTTATAATGTACTTTGAAGGCCATGTGTTTTTCCTACAATGGGTTAGATGTTTGCATGGCTCAAAGACTCCCTAGAAGAAATATTCTATAATTTCTTCACAAGGAAGAATGCTCATGGTTGTTCCATCCTTATGAACATTCTTAAATGGTGTGCGGACATGAATGTTGCCCAGACATGGGATGTCAAATAAATACTCCCTGGTTCCATGCGCCAGGTCATCAGGTGATAATGAACAACAAACGGCATAAAAATCAGAAAGTTACTTATTTCTTGACTGTATCTGCTCAAGTGAACCTTAATTTCATGAGGTAATAAAGGGAAATTATTTTTGGAAAACTGAAAAGTACCATGTTTTTGTGTCATATATTTGTTTTCACAAATGAAAAATGACAAAAATAAATGTTTGATATAAGGAAACATTTTGAGGTAGTTTTTCGGTTAAAAATGGAATGTAAAGTTTTCTAGAAAATTTATGGTAACTTTATTTCTAGAAAGTTAATTGTATTTCTTACATATTTAGTGGAAGTTGAGTCAGGAGGAGCTGTTTTCTGAAAACAGTGGTGCAAAACCCCATAATAGGAGAATGTAATAGGGCTCCAAACCAAAATGCAAAATCCATCTAAATGATGTTGAAAATATTATTTGTGATAATATCAGTGAAGCTTTCTTCTTGTTTTCTCACAGGAGTTAGTAATCTGCCTAGCACTTTTGGCTTTTCTTATACTTCACTACATCTGGCGTCAGATTCAGTGCTTGGTTTTAACTTTAATGGGTAGGAAATATTTTCTTTTCCCTTCACTAACATCTCATGCAGTTTCTTCCATAATGTTCCTACTCTATAGGCTCAGAGATCAATCTCTCCCCAACTTTGAGGCTCAGCCATCGAAAAAGATTGAAATTCTAGATAATACTCATGGCTTTAAGCTCCCTACAATGCAATCACCTCAAGGTGCCTTCCTGAGGAGAATTGCTCCATTATCTAATCCTGCATGGAGGGGAATCCTGACTCAGAGGGCAATTATTCAGTAATCCACTAAGAATGGACCCTCCAGAATGGCCACGAGTGGAGGCCAGTATCAGAAGTGTTGTGAGGATTCACTGCTCTTAAAGTACAGGGAGGATGAGTTAGGAATATATTCGGTTTCCATAGATTAAGAAGCTACATTTCATACGCTTACACCAGAGGCACCCAGGATGGGGCTGGATGACCCTTGCCAAAGACACGCAGGCAATCCTTGCACTGGTGGGCAGATGGTCCGGGGGACTTCTCAGTCCTCTTTGAATCCTCAGAGTTTACGGTCTTTCCTGAGAGAGGAGATCTCTGACAGAAAGCTACCCCGGGTGCAGCACCATCAGGGGGATCTCAGCCAGGTGAGATCTGAATGAATAAAAAGCAAGAAGATCAACATTCATCCACCAGACATAAAGGATGAGAACCAAAGAAAAGTCATAAAGCCAAAACCTTTCCTTTTCCTAGCCAAGTCTTTTCTTAATGACTGTTGTAAGATTTGCATGGGAACTGACATCTTACTCCTTTAACAGCCTTTGGGAGATTATCAGTTTAAAAATATTTAAAGATTCAAGCCTCATGTTCTTTTGAGTAAATGACCCTGTTGGACCTGAGGCCCAGCTCCTTGTGCCTGTTGCTCAGAATCAATTCAGGGTGGCTGGTGCTGAAAGGCCTCAGCTATTTCTGGCTCATTGACTTTTTCCTGGGGTGACATTGACTCTTCTGGAAGCTCCCATCATAGTTCCTTTCTGCCTCATTAGCTGTCTGTTCAGCAATGATGGTAGGATCTCCATGGGTCCCTGTCATGTCTGAAACTATGGGTGACTAGGATCTGCCCCCAGTGTCTAACAGTGAGCCAGAAACCTGTGTACCCTAGAGTGTTCCTAGCATCCTTACAGTCTGCTTATTATTTGTGGTGAAGAGCAGTGGGTAGAAGCGTTGGCCATGGACTCAATGGGGCAAATGAGGGAGAGAGAAAACACCATATTTTACAGGAATATCCTGAATCACTGTGGATCTGAATAATTGTCTGAAGAGTTCAGATTATATTCTGAGAATTCAGGTTTGGGGTTTTGTTGCCATATATTCTTGTAAT
Organism: Mustela erminea; assembly: GCF_009829155.1. Taxonomy (NCBI): domain Eukaryota; kingdom Metazoa; phylum Chordata; class Mammalia; order Carnivora; family Mustelidae; genus Mustela; species Mustela erminea. The sequence goes on from NC_045629.1 coordinate 18,132,228, forward strand.
GCTTCTCTGAGGCTGCAGGGGGAAGAGTCATGCTTCTTGTCTGCCATCCACTGAGCCCATGTCATGTACCCTGACATTCACATGCCTGTCTGCTAAGATGAGGGTGAGACAGTTGGGACTGCCCTGGAGTAGGGTGATTGGCATTCACCATTGCAAAGAATATGGACAGATCAATAGAGACCTCACCCGAGTATCAGATTCCTGGCCCCTGAGGATTTTTGCAGGCCTGCTTCATTTTCACCACTTCAGAACCCGACTCACTAAATTAATATTTGTCCAATGCAAGGTTAGCTTATGGGAATTCCATGCTTTATTATTAGCCTTTCCGTGGACACTGAGGATGTGACACAAAAGTTCTCCTCGATTCCCCGGTGGTCTTACCTCTCTTTACTATGTGTCAGGGAATAAGGTTGCCTGAGAATCTCAAGCATTTCAGGCTCACCGACTGATCCATAAACTCACTTCAGTCCCTTTCAGGCTTTTAAGAAGCAAATAAATGTTCTGTTTCCAAGTGCCTTCTTCGCATCCATTCACACAGTGAAACCCGCCCTTGCCTTTGCTGCCTGTGATTTCTGATACCATGCAATCTCCACTTTTTCCCGTACTTTCTCTCTTCACCCAATTGCACAGGCAGATTATATGTTAGAAACTGGTTGTGGCAAAAACCACATATCAGCAGTCTCCACCAGTGGCCACCTGGGATTCAGAGGAACACTGTTGCCTCCCCCCGCAACCCATTCTTGAAAAAAAATTTCTCAGCAAGGTTTGGATTCATCCCTGTGGCAAAACTGAATCCCACAGAACAGAGACTCTTCTGCAGGAGGCACTTTGAATCCTGCAACATTCTATTCCACCCAGGAAACCCCGTGAAAGCCCCTGGACATGAACTGGTCTTTAGCTGCAAAATTGCCTTCTAAGTTTCCACCTTTCTAGGCCGTAACTGTTGTATGTTCAGTCAATGCAAAGAGAGTTTGGATGAAATAACATTTGATCCACCTCATGTATTAATGTTTACATTTATTTTGAAAAAGTGACATCACACCCTAGTCAATCTTAGAGGACAGGGCAGTAATAAGGTGGGAAAGAGGCGGGTCAGCTGCCCTTGGAAAATAGTCTCTGTGAGCCTCATCTCCTGGGCATGCCTTGTTGTGGCCATTTCCAAGTCCAGTCTGCTTCCCTCCTTTGCCCTTCCTCTTCTTATACAACTTACATGCAAATTACACCTGAGTGTTAAGACAAGGACCATTCCCACAACCTACACTCATGGACAACTGAGTATTTTATTGGGAATAGATGTGGCAGTTAGATTTTTCCAAAGTGGGACCAGCAACAATGAAAGACCCTCCCTGTTTCCCTTCCTCCCTCCCTACGGAGGTTTAGTGGCCTTGTGTGGAAGAATTTGTCCAAAGTGTTTAAAGGAAGCTGTTCAGGGAACAGGGATTTCCAGAGAAATGTCTTCCTGTTGGGTGGATTAAGTTGGCTGCTGTTCTGGCTGATACTTGAGCTGGACCATGCTGGCTGCCTCAAGGTCAGAGGAACTCCCATTGCCCCCCCCCCCACCCCTGCCCCCACACACACCCCAATGAGAGTCAGTTGCTTTGGAAATAGGGACTTTGACATTAAAATCTCTGCAAATTTCTGCCTCTATAAGAACTCCAACTCACATATTTCACCAGAGTATGAAGCTACGGTTGTAAGAGAACCTAGAAGCTTTACCACATCATAGCCATTTGTTGCAGACTAGAATAGCTACTCTTTATCTTCCATTCTTCAAGTCTGAATATAGACAAACAGGTTGGGTAGGAATTCTGTCTTAGGCACTGGAAGGATCTAGGAAATTAATAAAAAGGACTTAGTTCCTGTCCTCCCACTTCTCTGCACCAACTCCGGGCATTTATTTTCTTTGAGCCTCAGTTTTCTCACGGGGAAGATGAAGTAACTACAAAAAAAAAAAAAAAGATTCATTGATTTACACAGTGGAGAGTGAAAAATGTAGTACTAAGAATTTTATAAATTGTTTCAGTATGTCATTGGGAGGGTTACAGACTCAGGCCTGAGTCTGTACACCAACGGACAATAGTAACAGTTGCTCAGTGAAATAGACAGCCCATCGCATTTCTCAAAATATATATCCTGCCTTGAAGCTCTTCCATAAATGTCCATTTCCCAAACTCTCCCAAATCTCTTCCATGGCACGTTTTCAGCTGAATGTTTACAGAGCTGCAATTACCCCTTTTGATGCCATAAACTCCATAAAATCCATTACGGCTCAACTCTAAAGACCACCTGAGGGCACTTACAGACCTCACTGCCCAGTAGAGCAAATTCTTAGAATGTACGCGGTAGAGCTAATCACAGAATAGTAGATGAATGAAGAGAAGAGCAATATGTGGCTTAAAAATCTACCTAAGTGTTATAGTTCAATCAGTTTTGACAAATATGTAGCCTTCTATAGCTACTACACAATTAAGATGTAGAATATTTCCATCAGTCTACAAAGTGCTCTCATGTGCCTTTGCAGTTCAGTTAATCCCTTCCCTGCATCCCCGTGGGCACAGTGTCAATCTTCTTTATGTGTTAGCCATTCTAATGGATGTGTATTTTATGTCATTTTCCCCAATGACTACTGATGTTTAGCATGTTTTCATGTGCTTCTGAACCATTTTGATATTTTCTTTGATGGAGTATCTGTTCACAATTGCCCTATTTCTTTGGGCTGTTTATCTTATTGGAGAGTTGTAAAAGTTCTTTATGTTATTTTGGATAAAACTCCCTTATCAAACATGTTTTGCAAATATTTTCTCCTAGTATGTGGCTTGCCTTTTCATGTCCTTAAGTATATTTTGAAAAGCAACCATTTTTAGTTTTGATGAAGTTCAAAGTCATTTTTTTTTCCTTTATGCTTTGTGGTTTTTGTGTCTCAAGAAATCTTTGCTTACCTCAAAAAATCACAAGGATTTTATCTCATTTTCTTCTAGGATTTTTATAGTTTCAACTCTTAAATTAGATCTAAGATCATTTTAAGTTAATTTTTGTATTGTGAGAAAAGGATCAAAGTTTTTTTTTTTTTTTGTCTGCTTATTTTCCATATAGGTATTTGTTTCAACACTATTTGTTCCAACATCTTCCCCCAGTGAATTACCTTGATGACTTTGTAGAAATTCCAATGACCATATGTGTTCAGGTCTATTTGTAGATTCTCTACTTTGAACCATTAATCTGTATGTTTGTCTCTCTACCAATACCGGCACTGTCTTGATTATTATAGCTTTACGGAAGTCTCTAAATCAGGTAACGTAAGTCTTCTAATTTATTGGTTTTATTTGGCTTTATTGGTTTTCCCTCTCTCTTTTTTCCCTACGTTTTCTATTTCATTCATCTATGTTCTTTATTATTTTCATCCTTATGCTTACTTTGGGTTTAATTTTCTCTTCTCTTTCTAGATTCTTAGGGTGAAAATTTGAATTATTGATTTGAAATCTTTCTTATTTTCTAATATAAGCATTAATGCTATAAATTTTCTTCTACTTACTGCTTAAACTGCATCCCACAAGATTTGGTATGTTGTATTTTCACTTTCATTTAATTCAGAATATTTTATAATTTACCTTGAGATTTGTTCTTTGAGCTATGAGTTATTTAGATGAGTAGTGTTTATTTTCTACATATTTGGAGATATTCCAGATATCCTTCTGTTTGATTTCTGGTTTGATTCTGTTGTGGAGAGAGAATACTCTTTATATATTCTCAATCCTTTTAAATTTAAGATATGTTTTATAGCCCAGAATATGATCAACCTTGATGGATTTTCCATGTGCACTTGAAAACATTGTATTTTCTATTGTTGAGTGAGTGTTCTATAAATGTCAACTAGGTCAGTTAATTGATAGTGTTTTTCTTTTTTTTTTTTTTAAGAATTTTTTAAAAAATTTATTCATTTGACAGAGAGAGATCACAAGTAGGCAGAGAGGCAGGCAGAGAGAGAGGGGGAAGCAAGCTGCCCACTGAGCAGAGAGCCCAGTTTGGGGCTTGATCCCAGGATCCTGAGATCATGACCTGAGCCGAAAGCAGAGGCTTAACCCACTGAGCCACCCAGGCGCCCCAATTGATAATGTTTTTCAAGTCTATGATATCCTTACTAATTTTCTGTTGACTTGTGTTATCAATTGCTGAGAGAAGAAGTTTGAGATTTCTGATTATAACTGTTGGCTTGTGTATTTATCCTCGCAATTCTATTACTTTTACCTCATGCATTTGAAACTCTGTTTAGGTGCATTTATATTTAGCATTGTTCCATTGTCTTGAAGAATTTATCCCAAGATAAGTGTTAAGCAAAACAAAATTCTTTTCTATCTCTCTTTTTTGTGTGCATCTGCCTCATACACATATACTATCTTTTAAAGTAACTTAGCAAAGTTAGAAGGCAGGTGGGGAGAGGCTAGAGGCGAATGATGCTGACAATCCTTAAGGTGTAGCAAGTGTCTGGCAATAGGGAAGGCCTCATAGCCCCAATCCAACAATCCCGTCTCCCCTTCTGCCCCTAGCAATGTATAGGGCCAAGCATTTCAGGAACTGAAATAGCTGACATATCGAATGCTTTTAAGTGACTAGGCTGAACTTTATGATTCAATGACTGGTTGTCACTGGACTGTGGTGCCCTATTTTTAGTTCTGATATAATTAGCTGTATAAGCAAATGTCTCTGTATATTTTCATGATACACTTATGCCCTAATTCACTCCTTGTCTTATCTAAACCAGTTTTCACATTATTGACAGAGCCCACCCTATCATGGGCCAGAGACTTCCAGCACCAAGCTGCCTTCTTGGCTAAGAAGATCTGAGATTCCCAACCCAAGTATTGACAGGCAGAAGTGCATGGTCCTTTCTACTGTCTCAAGTGTTTCCAAATTCTTCCTATCTAGCATATCATGAGTTCAGACACAGAACGTAGGAACCACATTGGTCCCCTACACCTTTGAGCTCTTTACTTTAAAATAGCAAAAGGGATGTATGGAAGTCAATGCCAGTGGGCAAGTGACACCAAGGAAAATCAGTCCATACCATCTTAGTCCCCAGTCCAGGCACTATAAATGTTACCCTGTGAGGTTACAAAGGTGCTCCCAGAGGAAATTTAAAAAAAAAAAAAAAAAAAACCAAACAAACAAAAAAAACATTTCATGAGAGACAGAGAGAGATAATGGTGGAGGGGAAAGGAGGGAGAAAAAAGAAAGAGGAAGAAAGGAAGAAAGGAAGGCAGGAAGGCAGGAAGGAAGGAAGCCTATGGTTTAACAAGTAGGGGCTCGCAGACTCTTTTCCCTTCTTGAAGGGTTTATCTCCTAGGTTCTCAGAAACCAATATATGTGTCCTCAGATCTGAGACCTTATCAAATTTCTCATCATTCCAAGATTTGGTCTCCTAGAAGATATTCATATCTTCCTAAACCAAGATGAACATTAGGCCAAAGTTCCAAGGAAAAGCACCATGTGGAATCCTGGGTCTCCACAGCTGTCGCATGCAAAAAGATAAAATCATTTTCATGCAAATGATCTTTAAGACCAAACCATTGATTCTGATTTCCAGGGCAAATATTAATTCTAGTTGCCACCTGAAGACTGAGAGGTGAGAGATGTTGGTCGCTAGAGGGCTGGAAAACTGCTTTTCCAAGTGAATTTAATCTCCCAAGGTATTACAGAACATTTTAAAAAATTAAGCAGGAGACCAAGAACATGATTTCCCATGAGTGTGACTACAGGCCCCATGTTCTTTGAAATGATCTATTTAATTTTCCAAAACAAACTGAAATGAATGAAAATTTAACTATGTTCTCTAAATTTAATTGAGGGATTCAGGGTGTCAAATTATTTTCAGACAGAAATCCCTACTGAGAGCAACTGGCTTGTGGGTTTTTTTTTTTTTTTTAACAAATTAGGAGATTCAAGCTTACAAAATGCTGATATGCCAGCACCCTGCCTGTGCTGGAATTTAAGCTTGGTAAAAATAGAGAGAAAATTGATCAGGGCTCGGGACTGGCCTATATTTACTGCATAACACCATCCAGGACTTAATAACTCTAGCAGTTATAAGAAGTTATGATAATAAAATGCAGTCCATTTTACATAGAAAAAAACTATAGGAGAGAGTAAGATTTTTCTTAAGGAAGTTTTAATGAGACCATTACATTAACATTATTAATGCTTTTTCATTTGTATTCTTCAATTGCAATTATTTTTCCGGCTTTTTTTTTTTTTTTTTCCTGTTGGGAAAGTGACTTCCTAATTACTGTCAAGTTGGGGGATTTTCTAAAAGGACAAAAAATGTCTATACTAAAATTGTAGGCTCTATTTCTCAGGATCAAATAGCATCCTTGGTAAAGGTTATTTTAACAGGAAGCTAAAATGGATGTATCCATTTGAAAGAGGGAAATACATGTTGTGTGTAAGCAGTATAATGAACTCATTTCCCCTGGCAACCTGTGCCTACAGCCCTACAATTCCGTGAAAACAGTAATGCAGGCTCCAGGGAGAGCTCTCTGGGGGAGTTCTTCCAGCTAGTTGAATTTTGCTTCCAGTGTCTTAAAACTGTTTATTATTCCAATTTAACCCAAGACCCTTGCTAGTATTGCACATACTGGGGATTTCTTTTCTCCCACTGCCATCCACAAAGAACTAATCCATCACCACGTTGATGCATCTGAAAAACCGATGCTGCGTGACAGGGCTGTCACTACTGTGTGTCCCTTGCTTTGTCATTTACAAAGTCTTTCACAGACGTTCTCTCATTCAAAGTTCAAAACAACCCTGTCCAGGAGGAATCGTTAGGCTTGCACATTTTACAGGAGGCGCCCCGTCCCACCTTGCCCCGCCCCGGAGTGTGAGCTGTTAGCGTGCAATATACCCTCCACCAAGCTCGCGTGTAGGAAAAGTGAGTGAATCCCCACTTTACATGGGTTGACGACTAAGCCAAAGTAGGGGCTCCCCTGCTTTGAGTCCCAGCTCTTGATGCACTGGCACAGATTCACGGGGCCGAGAGGTCGTTTTTAGGCCTCGCTGCTCGCAGGCGTGTGGCTGACCGTTGCAATGGCGGTGTACCCTCGTTCTTAGTTACACCCCACACTGCTGACCAACCTGCCTCTCTCAATCTGACTTCCAGCGCTGGAATTGGCCCTTCCCGTGAGTCTCACATGCTCAACAGCAGCTGCTTTTCTCTTTGGATTTGTGGTCACTCTTAATCTCTCTCAGCACTCTCATTAGCGTTACTTTGAGCAAGGTCCTAGCCTTCCTTGAGCCTGAGGCTGATAGTAATACCATCAGCCTCCCAAGACTCTAGAAGAGGACCTGTTTGGCCTATTTGCCTAACACAAGGCGGAGAAGCTCCCGTCTGGGAGGAATTAATGATCAAATGAGCAGTTCTTTGTAATTCAGTACTTCTTTCAGGGTGGGTGAGAACACAGACTCAACAGTTGAACACACAATCATCAGGTCCACATCAGAGAAGGCTGGTTTTTGTTTGTCAGGTTGTGATACCAGCGTTTTAGCTTCTTCCTGCTCCCCACCCCGACCCCATCAATGCCTAAATACCATGTTTAAAACAAAACAGTACACACCATAAATCTTACTCTGGGTTAAGAAAAAGTGGTAAATTTAGTTTTTTCTTGTTTCATAAGTCTGAGGAAATTACTCTGGTTTCTGGCCTTCCCTTAACAAGGAGCAAAGCTCCCAAACCAAACCCCTTCACCCACTTCTTTTTCTTTTTAAAAAAGATTTGTTTTACAGAGTGAGAAAGAGAGGAGTGTGGTGGGGAAGGACAGAGGGAGAGGGAAAGAGACTTTCCAGCAGACAGCCCCCTAAGTGCAGGGTCCAAAGACACCCACGGGGCTGGATTCCCGGGCCCCAAGATCATGACCTGAGCTGAAATCGAGTTGGAACCTTAACCAGCTGAGCCACCCAGGCTCGCCCATCACCCATTCCTTTACTTAGTGTGTACAGCTGCAAATCCTCCCAAGAAAAAATGCTTTTGGTGGGTGTTTTCCTTCTATAGCTCTTTTGGAGTGTACCTATTTTCTTCTTCCTGTAGCATTCACAGAGAGTGTGCTATATTTACACACCTCTGTGCTTCCTAATGCATCTCAGTTGCTCCACCACCAAGCAGAAACATCTGTATTCCTGTGAAAGAAATACCCGCGGTAGAAGACCTGCCCAGCAGAATTTCCAGGGCTTAGACCCTCGGCTGTGAATTACAGACCACATCCTACTTATACCTCAGAAACTGATGCATGGTTCAGGTTCTTGGACGTATTCTCTTTTCCAGTCTGGAATCCATAATGCTTAAGCTGTCCAAGGACCTACAGTTCAGGAATGCTAAGCAAGGAGCAGGCCAGTGCTTGAGTTAATCTTTCTGACTAAACATTCTAGGCATGACCTCAGCAATTCTACTCATACCTGTTCCCAGCCTCTGACCTTGATTCTCTGACCCAGCCTAGCAGGTTCAGAGTAAAAACAGGGTGGTTGCCTACTCAGCAGCCTCAAGTCTAGCCTTATCCCTTCTATCCACATTGCTTTAAGGCAAATGGATTTCATTATAGATGGGTAAGGGTCCTTTTGAATTGGCCAAGGAGGACTGGCATTTAACAGGTGGGAATAACCAGATCCTTCTTTCAGGTTGAATTTGTGATTGGCATACACAGCAGCAGAGAGGTGATGGAAGCCCAAGGGTTGGGGCTTGGACACAAATTTTCTCACTGACCCCAACATCCCTTCAATGGTCTGACACAGTGGCTCCCATGTTCACCATAGTTGTCCCTCGGGATAAGACATGGACATTCCCATGCTATGTGGCAGGGGTGTACATTAAGCCATCAGCATCCATTAATGTCTCAGTCGTCATTCAGTTGATCAGATACCTTACTATCACCTGGACAAGGTGAGGAAATGGAACACAGGCAGGTAAATAACAGACCAGGATCATCAGTGGTAGAATGAATGATCATTTGGGGAAAAGCAGATGCAGGCACCTCCTGGAGTCTCTGGGCAGCCTTGAAGAAGCCTGAGGGCACTGGTTACTGATCAGAGAGCCCAGCTTTTCACTTGGGCCAGCTAAAAAAAAATATTTTCCCTCTTAAATGTGAACCCAGACTTGTGTGAGAGTGACTATCAGGAACACATCCGTGTGGTTTGGGTCCAGTGGGTCATGTGGTGCAGGATGTATTTCGGTAAAGGGGCTGCTGCTGTTGCCTCCATGCTAGGATAAGAGCATTTCACTAAACTGCACCAGTTAGATCCCCTCTGCTAAGTGCCCAGGGACAGACACATCTGGCTTCAGTTGAGCACTGAAGGCAGTTTCATGCTTTGTCAAGAATCTTGCTACAAGAAGCATGCTGGCTTAAAAAAAAAAAAAAAAAATCACGTTTAGCATGAAAATCAAGCCAAAGAGAGGCACCTGGGAGTCACAGTGGGTTAGGGCTCAGGTTATGATCCTGGGGTCCTGGGATTAAGCCCCTCATGGGGCTCTCTGCTCAGTAGGGAGCCTGCTTCTCCTTCTTCCTCTGCCTATGGCTCTGCCTACTTGTGCTGTCAAATAAATAAAATTTTCAAAAAAAAAAAAAATCAAGCCAAAGACTCCATTGAGCATTTCATGCTCTTTTCATTGACGCTTTCCTACTAAAAACTAGCCTTCGGTTAAGAGCAACAGGTTTGTGTGTCTTTAGAGACCACAAAGGTAACATTAATGCAAAAGCAAGCCAGGTTAAAAAAAAAATGTTGATAAAAGCATAAATACAAGATTTAATTTGCCTTCCTCTTTAATCTGAGCATAGCAACTATATAAGCACAAAAAAAAGGGGGGCCACTGAAACCAGCCTTGCAGCAAAGGAGGCAAAAGGGAGTAGTGAGCATGATGGAAATCAGGAGAGAGAGAGAGAGAGAGAGAGAGCATACCCAATCCAAGGGGACAGAGAGTGGGGGTTCTCCATGCAGGTGCTGGACTGCTGTATTTCTGCTTTGTCAAGAGAACCCACATATCCAGATTTTAATGTGAAGTCTCCTATTTTTTTTCTTAATTTCTAATTGTGGTAAAACCCACATAACATAAAAATTACCATCTTAACCATTTCTGAGCATACAGTTCAGTAGTCTTCATATATTCACATTGTTGCACAACCAATCTCCAGAATTTTTAATCTGGCAAAACTGAAACTCTTTATCCATTAAAAAACAACTCCCCATTCTACCCCTTCCCCCAGTCCCTGGCAACCTCCATCCTACTTTCTGTTTCTATGAGTCTGACTACTCTAGATACTTCTTGTATTCTGTAAGTGGAATCACAGAATATTTGTCATTTTGTGACCGGTTTATTTCACTTAGCATAATGTCCTCAAGGTTCATCCATGTTGTAGCATGTGTCAGAATTTTCTTCCTTTATGAAGCTGAATAATATCCTATTATATGTATATGCTACATTTTAGTTATCCAGTCCATCCATTGATGAACACTTGGGTTGCTTCCACTCTTGGCTGTTGTGAATAGTGCTCCTGTGAACATAGGTGTGCATATATGAGTCTCTGCTTTCAACTCTTTTGGGGATATGCCCAAAGGTGGACTTGCTGGCTTATGTGGTAATTCTATGTTTAATTTTTTGAGGCAGTGCCCCACTGTTTTCCATACCAGCTGCACCATTTTACATTCCTACCAACAGTGCACAAGGGCTTCTCTTTCTCCACATCGTTCTTTGCACCTGATTTTTTAATGTTGCAACTAATTCAAGTTTGTATCAAGATACCTCTCAAGCCACACAGTTCAGACCAAGTAAACACAGTCCATAACCTGGAACGGTCCTGCGCACAGAGACAGATGTCCACAGGCTTCTGGAAGAATGCATGCTCCTTGATCCCCATCAATAAGCAATGATTCTAGATGGCCTCACTTGATAAGGATGATGCCAACACATCATGAAGCTTTGGGTGGAAAAACCTCTCATCGCCCTACTCTTTGATGGAGTAAGAACCTTGTATCATAATCTGACATTAATTTTTTTTTCTCAAAAAAAATTTGATAGTAACAGGGAAAAAATCCAAGTAAAGTATTTTATTTCTGCGTGGATCTGATTCATGAATACCTGGCATTCCTGGTCAAGTTCATCTAAGAAGATAGCCTTCCTCCTAAGCAAATGTGTATCACTCCCCTCTATGGTCTTTTGTGGATCTTGACTGAATTGTATCTCGCAGTCGAAACAGGGAAAATGCTGCCTCCCTCCTCCATTTCCTGCTTTTATTTTATGCCTAAAATTCATTTCTCAAATAATCTGAAGCCCCATAGTGGTACAGCAGAGTGTTAGGTGATGGTTGTAAGTTTGGTTACTGGAGAAAAATGTGTAAAATTTAGTGTAATAAGGGACTAATAATCCTTTCTTCATCTTCTTATACATCTCAAAGTGGATTGAAATGCAGGACAAACACAAAAGCAGGTAGGGAATTTCAGTGCTTGTCATGTTCTATCCTTTGTTCAGCTCCATGGAACACCTGTATTCCCAAGAAATAGCATTTCCTGTGATAGAGGAGCATTTGGAAATCTACCTAAAGGAATACATATATACAATTCTATTTGAGGACAGCTATAGGAAAAAGGTCTGCTTATGATTTAGTGGGCTGTATTCATATAGAGATGAGGTTTCTAAATCTTTAACTCATTCTTCCTTTAGGAAAGAGCCATATATAAAGTTGGGCTACTGGGAGATACACTGGATAGATCATGGATAATCATGATTACAGTATGCCACAGGAATTAAATCCTATAATAACCAATTCTGACAAGATGATTGCAAATATAATCATTTTTCCTCACTGGGGGGGTCACTGCTCTTGTATATAGTTCCTCATTAGCTGTCCCCAGGTGATTCTGTATGGTAGGGGAGCCTCTTCACTAACATAAGAAAGGAAAGAAAGAAGAGGAACAGGAAGGGGTGAAGAGGGAAGGAGGAAATGCACATTTTAAAAACACTTAATGTAAGTGAGGCATGTGCAAAGTGCTTTAGATGTATTACTTTATTTATTCAGTACTTACAACAGCCGTGTGAGATAGGGTCTCATCTCTTCTTACAAAAAGAAAAACCTTAGTTTTTTAAGTCAGAGGTTAACTGACTTATCCAAGTCATACAGCTTAGTAAGTGGCTAGTCTAGGATTCTATGCCAGGCTCAACGTCTTGGCATAAAACATCTTTGCTGAGATGGTTGGTGGGTCCCCACTTTTACATAAACAAGACCAAGAAGATGGTGTAGCCACCTGAAAATACTCAGGATAAATCTCTGCTCTTGGCAACCACTCAGACACTGGCTTTTCTTCTCTGAAAGACAGCATCTGTCCATATCATTTAGAAGGAAATCTAATAACTGCACGAAAACACAAGGAATGTTAAAGGAGCAACCTAACTACTTGATAGCAAGTTTTGAAGGCTGTCAAGGTCCTAACAGCTAGAACTTTTTCAATGGAAGATAGATTTTCTTCTCAAGTACAGAAAAGCACAAAAATATATACAAATCCCAAAGGCAGTATCAAATGGTTTGTTAGCCACCAGCAGTTTTGCAAAGATTATATCCCTCTACAGAAAATACCTTACGCTACTAGTTTTGCCCTTTAGATAGTTCAGAACAGCTGTCATGGAAGATTCCTCTAGATTAGGGTCTGCTTTCAAGAAAAAGAGGCTACAAAATGCACACTCGTGGTCTGTATTTTTAGGCAGAATTCAGTATTCACTTCTATAAAATTGTGGTTAGAAAACGGTCTTCCACAGCTCACTGATATGCCCAGATCACTTGGATTGGGGGTTTATTTGGTGGTTTTTTATTTTGTTTGTTTTATTTTGGTTTCTTTTTTTTATTGTTTGTTTGTTTTGTTTTGTTTTTAGGATTAGTTAGAGTAAGGTGACTACAGTGGGGAAGAAAATAGTTTGATGTCCATAAAAGGGCACAGGGTTCTGTCAGGTTGTTTTTTCCACATCAACTTCAAGGACACAGAGGTATCTAACCCATTACCAAATAGAATCTAATAGCATAATAGTAGCCTTTAAAAAAAAAAAAAGCCCAATTTCACTTGATGTCTCAACTATTCCTTCATGGAAAACTACTTGCTTTGATTTTATTCTACTGTGACTGAGTATGATTTCATGGCCTTTCTAAACTTTCTATTAAGGAACAACATGGCAGGTGGAAGGAAAATCCCCGAACCATAAAGACTTGGGACAATTTTACTGAACTTGAAACATTACCCTAAAACACATATTTACGGTAAAATCTGGGAAGGTGCAGGAAAAGCACTCATTTTCACTCTAAACTATTTTAAGTGGCAACAACACAGCGTACTTACCAAAATTCTGCTTTGTCATGTCAGCTTTCTATCGTCCATTCATGCAGCAGCTTCACAAAATCACCCCGGGCTTCTGCATTGAATGCATGTGCCTACCTCATTGCTTTGAAATCAGTGCCATTCTAATCCAGCAGGATAATTTTACCAGTGAAGTCATCAGAATTTGTTAGGCCATCTTCCGTAGCTCTAGGAAGAGCTGTGTTTGTCAAAGTACCTTTAAATGTAAGGAGTCTGAGTATACACATCAAATTGCATTTCAGCAAGACTCCTGTATGATTGTCTCCCATTTCATCATTATTTTTTCAACTCAAAACAATAAAAATTAATTTCACTTACGAGATTAGATTGGTCAATTACTTCAAAATCACAATGGTATCTGTCTGGTATCTATAAAGGATAGATACCTTTTATGGAGCTACCTATATAAAAAATAGATATCTCTTTAGAAATTTTGATGTCATTAGATGTTATTGCCTAGAGAAAAAAAAAAGTCCTTTCATTCACGATTTGCTCAAAACTAAGCTTGCCGCTTTGCAAAAAATATACTATTTACATATAAATATATAATATACAGCACTGTATAAGTTTAAAGTGTAAGTGATTTGACTTAACATATATTATGAAATGATGACCACAGTAAGTTTAGTTAACATCCACCAACTCATATAGATGCCAAAAAGAAAAAAGTGTGTTTTTTTCCCTTGTGATGAAAACTCTTAGGATCTCCTTAACAACTTTCAAATATGTCAGACAGCGATGTTAACTATAGTCATCATGTTGTACACTGAGGACTTTTCTAAACACAAGTCCCTATTAGTTCAATGCCACTTTTGGCTTAGTAAATCATATATATGTGAACTTAAAAAAAAATAGCCTGGACCCTTTCCCAAGAACTTCCCTCCACTGCATGCATTACTGCTGCCCCTTTTGGGATCATGAGTGTGAATTATTTTCATGGCTCTTGGCCGTAGCCAAGACAGCCTGAGCTTGCTTTCCATCCCTAATAATAATTATGTTCTATATAATAATTATTATTATTATCCTTTCTCCCAAGTAGAAAAGTGACTGGACCAACCCAAAAGGACTAGGCTCTTCTTCCTCTGATCCAGATTTTCTTCTGTTGCAGATTGGATTTGAGGACCCTCCCCTCCAGGTACAGGCCGCAGCTTCAGGGAGTGGGAACGGAGCTGATTCTGAGCCAGCCCGTCATGTCTTCTCCTTTTCCTGGTTGAACTCCCTGAGTGAATGATGTTCATTCCAACTGCTGCCCTTTGTCTGCCTGGCTGAGATGCACACCAGCAGCAGGGAACCTAGGTGAAATTAATATGATGCAGGTGATGAAAGGGACCTCTGAACAGGATTTCTGCAAAAAAAAGAAGAAACCCTTTAATTCCAGATGACTTTCCAGAGGGAAAACAATTTTGAGAAAACAGTTGCTGAAAGTATTGGAAAAAAGAAACTTGACCTTATGCAAATCTTTTATTGTGTGGGAAACATTATGAAGAGTATGTAGGTGTGATACATGTGTGTGTCTGTAACAAGTGGCAAGTGTAAAAAAAGTGTGCACTACACTATTGTCTCTAATAGGCACTGGCTTTTGTTATAATATAGTAGCTCTCTCTTTCTTCTTCTTTAACATTGCAGTTGGTCAGTGAAATTCAGTGTTAATTCAGAAGTGACTGATTTATCAATATATGGACAAAAGGTAAATCATTGACCAAAGATATGAAACATTTTACAAAGGTTTCCTCTTTTCCATAACAGATGTCACTGAGGTATATCCAGAAATGTTCCTTAGCTCTGGTGACACTTCTTAGTCCAGAAGGCTGAAGGCCTAAGACATTTCTGGTGAATTTTTCTCAACTTAGTTAGATGTGCAGATATCAAGCACTTGAATTAAAAAAGAATTTCCAACAGGAACTGTCTATTTTCTTATGTATCTACTGAGGCACAAACCTGGTGAACCATAGAATAACTGTGTGTATTTAAATATCTATACACACACAATACATATTTAAAATACATATATATATACTTAAATCCTGATTTATTTGTCCCACCATAATGCCTCTTTCAAAAGTATTACGTTATTCTGTATGAACTCTTAAATAAATGTTGTTTTTAACAACTTAGTCTTATAATGACTTATTCAGTGTTTCATGTGATCTTATTAATATGTTAGTCAAGTGTCTTCAAAGGGTCCCAAGGGAAGAAGCATCTTCATACATCCAAATTAATTTCGGAGTATTATACATTCAACTGAATTTTTTTTTAAGTTATAACTCAACTACCAAAGATAAATGCACTGTAGAACTAATTGGATGTGCCTGTTCCATTTTCAAAATGCACAGTTTATATTCTTAAGAATTACAGTGATGAGGATTGGTATAGACATAAATGAGAAGAGCATTTGTGAAGTTATTAAAGTCAAAATATTTTTTATATAAAACATTTTCCCAAGTGCCATTTTATAGCAATTAAATTCGTTGCTTTAAGTAGAGAAGCTTTCAAGTTTCTCCTATTAAAAGTAGGCACTGAAATAGCATAGAAAAAGTATATCTTTGGTACCAAATAGTAGCTTGATAAAGTGAGTCTTTCTCATACCAAAAACAAAAAACAAGCAGTGATGGCCCTATAGTTTGGAGGAATGCCTTGCAAACCTCTCTCCTCTTTGCCTTTCCTCTTTCCCTGCCCCCTACAATTATTTAACATTTTATAGTTAATCAGAGTTAATTATTATTTCCATTATGAATTGATCTCCTATTCATAGAATTATCAAGTCTTAAAGTTGGAAGAAACTTCCCAAATTATTTTAACTTAACCTCAGAGGTGTAATCTGACGTACAGAGAGGCAATTGCAGTATCTGTGTAAGCCACTGGTGTATGTTTGCATTTTTAGTAGGAAATTAATGCAAGGAGTTTTGCTTTCTCTTGTGCTGAAGTCAGGGTGAAGAAAGCCAGTAGCTGAGAGCTTTACTCCTACGAACATGGAAAAGGAAAAATAAAGTCACCATTATCTTTGCAGCTTTTATTAAAAATATAAATATTCAACATTCTCTTACACAACCAAATTGACCAAGGATTGGAAAGATGTTTTATTACCGAAACGTTTACAAGGAAAGGTTGATTCAAAGAGCTTACAGATTTTGTTTCACCCACCCAAGAGAATGACATTCTCTTTGGCTCAGACCACAACAAAATAAATTGGGTGACTTCTGTCTGCTTCAAAACATTTCCTTCTGGGTCTATACTTTCTAAACACCATTAAAGACACCTGGAAATGGAAACTCAGAGTAGACAATACAAATAACATTTTGTTGCTGTTACTGCACGTGAATACACTTTGTGCATGCTAATTAAGGAGTATAGGCTCTCTGGCTGTATATCGGCTAGGCTTCAAGCTATAAAAAAATAAACAAATGGTATTAGAGCAATGCGATGATACAGGATACTTTATTAATTTTTTTTTTCATTTTTTTTTTTGTGTGTGCTAAATGCTGCATCTTTTTGGCCAAACGCACCGTTTTATTTCCCAATAATCTCCATCAGTTTCCTGTTGCTGTGAGCTTGCTGCGCTAACTGCTCAGCCCTGGCCATTTCCAAGACTTCTCGTAGGAGGTGGAAGGTGAGATCCAGCGAGATGGGAGGTTCCTCGGATCGCCTCTCCCTCTCCGGTGTCTCCTGGCGGCTGCCGAGGGCGTTCTCGGCTCTGCGCTCGGCGGGACCTGCGGGGCTGTCGAGCGGGCGCCGGGGCAGCGGCAGCTGCTGCAGCAAAGCGCGGAAAAAGTTGGCAGCCGCCTCGTCCGGCGAAAGGCGGCTGCCGCTGCCTCCAGCGACAGGTGAAGAGGCGGGCAAGAGGGGAGCAGCGGGGCTCTTGTTGAGGTTACCCAGGCGGAGGAAATATTCCTCCCCCATGCGGAGCAGGACGGGCCGAGCCTGCGGCTGTTGGGGCTGCTGAGGTTGCTGCGGCAGCTGGAAGAAATCCAGGGGCTGGGGGTGCTGCGGGGCCTGCCGGGCGCCCGGGATGGGCCCCCGGCTGAGGAGGGCCCTGCATGGCGGGCAGGGCAGGAGAGCCACCAGCAAGACGCCCGCGGACAAGAGCAGCGGCAGCCGCATGGTAGGGGCGCTCGCTGCGGCACAGAGGTGGGCGGAGAGAGGAATGAGAGAAGAGAGAAAGAAAGAGTTGGTCAGAGTTTAGCTCAAATGGGAGGTGCGCTTGGGGTCTTTCTACCGGATACACACAGACGCGCCTCGGGGGTTCAGGCAGGCACTGTCCGCGGTGCTGAAGCTCTCGAACTAGGACTTCTAGAGTTGGAGTGAGGCGGGGGGGGGGGGGGTGCGGTTCAGGAAAGGGGATGCCTACAGGGCTCAGCACTAAAGCTCAGCCCCTCGTCGGGCTGGTGGAGTGACCCTTCTTCCGAGACCCTCGAAGGGTCTCTGAGCCCCCTTTCTAATGATCCCCAAAACCGATTCCCCGAACTCTAGAGAAGATCTACAAATTTTAGATCTCACCCCCACCCCCCCCGCCCTCTCCTGATCTTTCAGCGTTGTCCTCCAAATTGAGAACTGCTGCCTTCTCCTCCTTTTTCTCCATCCCAGCCCTTGCGTCCTTCTCTCGGGGGTCGAGATCGATGGCGGGGACTCGTCTACAAGGCCAGCGAGGAGTAATTGGTAGCAGCCGTCTAAGTTTGCTTTTGACACATCCCGGCTACTACCGGAATCTTGAAGCACAGTCAGCAAACACACGCACACACACACTCACACTCACACACATACTCTCAAAGGGACACCCGGCTCCGCCGCGCACACCATGGCAGTTTAGGCAATGCAAAGTTGGAGGCGCGTTTCCGTCTAAGCACTCCCTACCTTCTGAGGTGCTTCTGCAGGTGAGTGGGGCGCTGCCGCCTCTCTGCAGAGGGACGTCTGCGGGGCTTTTTCAGGGGTTTTCTTCCCTTCGCCTTTCTGTCCTCACTCTCTTTTTCTTCCCCTCTTATCTTTCTCTTCAGTCTCTCAACGGACTTGGGCTCTGAGTTTCTCCACAACAGAGCCTGGAGTGGGATTTTATAGCGTCGACCCTCTTCAGAAACCACGCAGCATTTGCCTAATAAGCTGACGCTCTCTTGACAGCTCGATTGCGTGCTGCCTCTGCTCCTGCATAAATCATAGGGCCCTGCCAGAGAACGAGGGGCAGAGTTTTGCTATCTCAACACTGAATCTCACATCCAATTATATCAACAGATATTTATCGCCTCCTTGGTGACGTCAATGAGCCCTAAAATGGAAGGGCTTCTTATGACTTGTCCATTGACAAAAATTCTTGAATGAGATTTCCCAAGTGTGAAAACATACTGATCTCTTACTATGAAAGGTCGAATTCGGGGTCAGAAGGACATCGAATGAGAGGGGAGGGGAAAAAGAAAGTGTGAGGGACAGGAGGTCTATCAATGCACAGTCCTATGGAGAAAGCAGCAACCAGTTCTAAGGGTTGGATCTGGATCCTCCTCTTTCCTCTCCCTCCTAACTTCTCTGACCAGTTGTCTCTGGCAACACCTCAGTATCTGAAAATAATCCTTTGCTAGAGACAGGTGTTGCATCAACTTTCTGCCTGGTTAAGAATGATGAACAAGTAGATAGGATTGTGGGGATATCTAGCTTTTAAGCCTCTACCTGCTTTTTCCTCCCAAGAGCAAATAAAGGAATTATGAGTCTGCAGAAGCAAGACCAATAAGTCTCTTGAAATGAGGCTCAAGTTTTAAAAAAAATGATTGGCAGGAGCTGCTTTCCATAAAGAAGTGGCCCAAACTAGGGTCAGTTGGGAATGTAGTGAGATTTTAAATTCCCCCAGAACTTCACTGCTCCCTCTTTGTCTCTCCTGTCAGAATCCAAAATTAATAGTGGATTTTCTTATTCTCAAATTAGAGAGAGAAAGGATTTGTGAGCGGTGTATGAGTTATACAATCTTCATTTGGTCTACCTGATGCAAACCCAATGAAAGAAGCATTCATTCTAACTTCCGGTTTTATATTGGGAAAGGCTCAAGCTGCCTGATAATAGGGCTGAATTCATCTTCTGCACTTTTCACTGATGAATATTGAGCCCATAAAAAGGTAATCTCATTCATTTTATTTCTAAATACTATTAACATCCATTATAGTATCCAACAGGGACACCCAGATTGTTGTTGTTGTTTTTTTTTTTTCTTAATCATCTTTTTTTTTTTTTCCAAATTTAAATGCATGGAAACCTGATAAATACATAAATGCTCTCTGCTACCACAGAATGGAATGCTAAGCTTGTAAAACCATACTCAAATTTCAAATTAAATTGACACTATCATATAAGTAGGAGGCCGTTACCTCTAATTTTGCAGTTCAAAATGAATTTCCAAATTCTGGTGTCTGTGATTTAATTCAGCTTCTAGATAACCATGAGTTATTTATCAGAAATCTCCTGTTGCTCATTTCTGGTTAGCCCTGCTGCTTTTTTTGTAGCTACACGATAAAAGATGCAATACATAGTTCAACTCCCATTTTGGGTCTATACTAATCCACAACTGCTCTTAGAAACAAAAGGAGGGTAGAAAGAGAAATGCTGGCAGTTTCCAGAGAATTCAGCCTATAGTTGGATCATTGTGCTATGGAACATACTTTTAGATGAAATGTACATAAGAGAACAAAGACGTGTCTTCTGGGAAATACGTAGGTTGTTCATGGAAAATGAGAATTATAGAAAAAGGTTGAGCTTCTATAGGGAAGCAGTGTTTTATGTTGATGGGGGCATACAGAACCTTGGTTTTTGTTACCGTGAGCTTTTTTTTCCCCTTTGAGTGGAACTTGACTTTTTGTTTAATTTCCTTTATGACCCCTTTACTGTCCCCAGTGGCAGAATCAGCTTAGAGGTCAATCTGGAGGTAGAAGTAGATTTGGAAGTTCAGGTAAATGGATACAGAAAAAGAACTAGGAAAAGGATAAGACCATGAGTTTAGCTGGGAAGGCCTGAGAGGTTCCTCCAGAGAAGATATACATTTTGGACTCTGACTAACCCTACATCCCTTCAGATCTCTCTCCTTTGGGCCATATGAAGGATGTTTTAGTATAGCTCCCTCATCACTGTTGAATTCTTGCTGTCAAATTTTCCTGGAGTAGGTAGTTGGTGGGGACAGAGTTGCTCTGAATAGGGTGAGGACAAAAGGCCTGGATCCCAGAGGAGGAGGAACTGGTTAGAACAGCCCTTACTCAGTGATTAATCCAAAAGTAAGATCTCATCAAATCACTGACTTGAAGAGATCATTCCGTTTAAATGAAAACCAGAGATAACCTCTGGTGACTTACCTAGTTAGTGATAAAGTTAGAATTAGAATCCAGTTCTTTTGACTAGCAGCCTGTACTATTTCTGTAACATAACAATACCTTTTGAACCTCCCCCTTTTCTAGGAGACACACAAACAAATAGACATGAGAAGATAAAGTTAGATAAAGTGAAACATTCACACACCAATCCTAAACTTTTTTTATTAAGAAATCTCCTAAGGCATGAGACCACAGAGATTTTCTTTGCATACTGATGCCCCAGCACTTCATCTTAAATCTCTGGGTGCACACACTGCAATTTACCTTTCAGCTGAATCTTGTAATATAATGTGAGGCTTTTAAATGTATTGCCAATTTACAATGCATTAGTTTGATCTTCCACCTTAGTTCATGTTGGAGAAAAGGGATCTTTGGATGAAATACAGAGTTCTGTGGTTCTCAAAATAATTATATAAATGTGTGACTGGAGAAATAATATGATGCAGAGGACTTATATGTGCAGTAAACTGAATGTCCAAGTCCATAAAAATCACCACTGATAGATCTGATCCTACATGTAGGAGTAACTAGTCACTGGAGAACCAATTTAAATGCTTTTAGAACCTAAAAACACAAGTCAAGGAACATGGGCATAAAAATAGTGATTACTTTACATTTTAAACCACATTTTTTCAGTAAAAACATACTATAGGATATAGTTAAATTTTTAAAGACATGGCACAGTAGCCCAATTAATAAAGAAATATCAGATATAATAGAACTGCTGGGTTTATCCTTGGCATCTGCATCTCCTTGCACTTTTGAGGAACATCCCAACATGTGCTACTATTAGCAAAATTCATGGCAAACAAAGACAGTCTCCAAGTTTGCTAACTGAAACATTTGTTGAAAGGAATCTACCATCTCCAATGACAGTCTTTTAAAAAGTCTAGGGTAGACAGATGTTTTGGTAACTGTTTGTGCTTCAGATATGTTAGTAACTGCCTTCAGCTTCCATAGGTAGGACTAGGGAAAGGATCTCAAATAGCACAACTACCTAACTGCTTTACCACTAATGATAACTTCTATTATCAAAGCTACTTATCCCTTGTAGAAATTTGGAAAAATCAGGAAAGTATAAAGAAGAATGTAAGATTCCTCAATTCCAAAATTGACAGATAATCTCAGTTAATATTTTGTGTCCCTTGAGAATTTTTCCTGACACATACATTTATGTAATTGAGATAATAATATGCTTCCAATTTTGAATCTCTGCTTTAAAAAAGAAAACAATCTCTCTTATTTAAAACATAAAAGTTATTGGTTGAAGGAATCTTTTCCAGATTCCTAAATTAGGCTTAGGATCTGTGCTCACTGCTCTCCTAACATCATGAATGTCCTTCATCATAGAGTTCACATTTTTAAATAGTTACTGGTAAATATGTCTCCTTTCTGGACTGTAAGCTGTGTGGCAGAGACTTGATTGTCTTTATAAACTTCCATATTCAATACTCACAGCCCTAGCACAGTGCCAAAACACAGTAGATAACCAACACACCTTCTACAAAGATGAACTACAGAAAATGTGTTGAATGAAGTATAGAAAATGACCCATAAAGCCACCCATCAAAAAATAACTAGATGAACATTTTATAAAATTTTGCAGTCTGCTTTTTTTTAAAAAAATATCTCAAATATTTTCCTATATCTAAATAACATTCATTTTATTGACTGAAGGAGATTTACCACAATTTCTATACATTCCTCATTTTAGATCACCATACTAATGACCTGCTTTGTAATTTTTCTTCTACACCTTGTCCTTGTACCTTTAGGTACTACATCTACAGAATCATTTTCTGATCTTTCAAATATAAATAATATCTCTTAACTTCCAGATGGTAATGAGAATATTAGTATCACTTCAGCTTTTCAGCCTCCTGCCTCTTGATCTCCCAGGCTCTCTCCTCTGTACTTTTACTTCTAGGTTGTCAGTGTTAATCTTTTTATAATTGTAGTTAAGTCTTCAGTGTTTTGATTATAGATTGATCTAAAAGTCAAAAAGCAATGGTTACACTTCATCTTAAATCTCTGGGTGCACACACTGCAATGGTTACATTGACTATGTAAAAGTTGTTTGCTGCATAACAAAGTCATAGACTCTGATTATATCTCCTTTCTTGTTTTTGTTTTACCAAATCATCTTTTTTCATATTCAACAGTCTGATTTTTCCTAGAATTACTCTCTTAATTTTGTCCCCCCCCCCGATTTTCTATCATGACAATCTTATCAAGCCTCCCCTTCTATTTAAGACCCCTCCCCTTGAGCACTATGACATCCTCCTTTAGACTGGTTACTTTCTAAATCTGGTGCACAAAATTGAATTCTCAATTAAATTCATTATCTAGAACCACATGATTTATTTCTTCCTGATTTCTGAGTGTATTTTGCTGGAGCACATCTACAGTTAGCTTTCTAAGAAAGTAGATTTTCTGACTTCTTGCATTTCTGAAAATGATTTTATTTTATTCATATAATTGCTTTCAATGATACTTTAGCAAGGTACATAATTCCAGGTTGAACACAATTTTCCCGTAGGACTTTGAAAGTATGGTTCCCTGTGTTTTATCATCCAATGTTGCTGATAAAAAATCCAATTTATTCTGATTCTCATTTCCATATAGGACCCTTTTCCCTCTCATTCACACTTGAAGATTTTCGTATTTTCTCTTTGTTGCTGATATTCTGAAATTTCACAATGATATTCGGTCTTTTTTCATTTATCTATTTGAATTTGGGGATTCTTGTTCTTTAAGTGTTTAAAAATTTCCTGTATTATTTTTATGTTTTTTTTTTTTTCCATTTTCTGTTCTTTCTTTCTGGGACTTTTATTGTAAGATGTACCTTCCCTGTTGGTCCTATCTGTTCATTATATTCTCTCTTTTTAAGGCTCTTTTTTTTTGTTTTCTACTTTTTGGGAGGACTCCTAAATATCCTCCAACTCCTCAGTTAGTTTTATTTTATAGCCATATATTCAGTTTCCAGGCCTTTTATTCTTTCTCCATCCTTTCTTCATAGCCCTTATTTTTGCTTTACAGTATAATCTCTTATCAAATTTCTTTAAGAATATTAACTAGGAAAATTAGTCTTCTTTCTCTAAATCATCTATTCCATCTATGGTCATTAAAAAAAATTTATTTACTTTGGCTTCTCTATTTTATGTTGGAGACTTCCCTTAAATCCCTTAAGGTAACCTTTGTATAAATGGTGGTTCTCTCACATTTAAGAATTAGGTGACACAAAGCTGGCTGGGAGCTATCTATGAAGAACAAGGACCTTGTTATCAAGGAGCCTTCCATTTAGGGTGATTAGAAAGACAGCAAAACAGTCAATACTGTGGGATGTAATATCCATCAGTGTTAAATTATAGAAAACTTTACTGTGACACTATTCAACTTCAATTGAGGAAAATTTATGTATTAGTTTGTTAAAACTGCCAACACAAAGTGCCATAGACTGGTGATTTAAAGAGAAATTTATTTTTTCACATCTCCAGAGGCTAAAAGTCCAAGATTAAGGTGTCAGCAGGGCTGACTTCTTCTGAGGCCTATTTCCTTGTCTTGCAGATGGCCATCTTCTTCCTGTGACTTCACATGGTCTTTCATCTGCGTATATGTCTTACTCTCATCTTCTTACAAGGACACCTCATACTGGATGAAGGCCCATCCATATAACCTCATTTTACTTTAATTACCTCTTTAAAGGCCTTATCTCCAAATATAGTCACATTTTGAGGTACAGGGGTGGGGAGTGGTGGTGGTAAGAACTTCAACATATGAATGTTGGGGGGATGTAATTCTGCCAATCACAACATACTTTACAAATGTTTATTTCTTTGGTTTTTTGCCTAACAGGTAGATATTTGAATGTTCAGTGTTCTCACAAAGAAGGAAAGATTGGTAGAGGGATTAACTCTTCCATATATAGACCTTCAAGTATGCTCCCTATTTTCACCCCTTTTCTCCTTCCTGCCTTTGGCAATACCTGGAGTTTCTAAGTTCTGCAGGTGGGATTCTTCCTCAGCTGCCTGCTCCTTTGTGTGGCTTCTGCAAAGACTTCTATACCTCTTACATAAGATACTCCATCTTCTCTGTTTTCCTTCTTCAGCTACCCCTTTGCAGACCCATTATAGCTGCATCCTCTGCCTTGTTTCCTCAGCTACCACTTCGTCTTCTCTGTTATTTCAGAAGTCTGTTAAAGCCTCTTATCTGCTTATGGTCCTCATCCTATTCTCTTTATCATTTGGGGTTTATACTGTCATTTTAATGGGATCTCAGAAGGAGGGAAGGTAAACACCCATGTATTTTGGAAAGACTTCTGAATAGAGAAAAGTAGATTGTTAGAGAGGAGACTGGAGGAACAGGATGCAGATAAACAATCTATGGTCTTTTGGTCACTACAACTGGGCCTCTGTAGCAAGAACATCACATGCCAGTGATGCCAAGAGCTGTATAAGACAATGGCAGGGTCTCCTATGATTGCTCCAGGAGCCTGGGACACTACCTGTGGGCAGCCACACTCCTGTTTAGTGAAGGGGTAGGGCTTCCTTTCAGTTCCCCATCAGTCAATAATTCTCTCAGCATCCAGAAATCACTAGGTGTCTCATCTCCTTTCCTTAGAAAATGGTAAGGATTTTATTATCTGTCCCTGTATTTTTTCCAAAAGTTAGGAAATAACTAACTCTAGGGAGATGACTCAGAGCTACAGAAAAGGGGCACGTCTCTGCTTCTCTAACAAGCCCTTGCCTTGATAGACATGACTGACCTTTCTATTTACATCATAATACATTGAATTTTCTGTTTTAGACTCCAGATAATGGATGGAGGGCAGTGAGAAGATGTGTGTGAACTTTGTGTCATGAAGGGCAATTTGCAGCAACTAATCATCTTACAATAGTTGGTCATCGACCAAGCATCCTGCATAGGTATTTATATTCATGAACATTTCTCGACTTTAAAGAAAGATTTCTCAAAGAGCTCTCCTAGGAATGTTACTGGTGTCACAAAGGGAAAATAACAGAGGGGGGGGGGATATAAAGAAAAGTTAAACACATTTTTTACTGCAAAAGTTTCTAGTACTTTAAAATATTTTTCCTGCACTGTAAATATTCAAGTCTTCAGCATTTCCCACTTATTTGACCACAAAGCAAGTGGGACTAATCAGGAGATATAATAAGTCAAGGCATTTCATGGAGAGTCCAGCTTTACTCTTTGGCATCCATATTAAAGTACATGACTAGAACTACTGAGTCATCTTCTACGACTCCTGGGAAAAACTTTAAGGATGACACTTTTTACCCTTGAAGAGAAGATTTCAAGAGAGGGTATCTATTCCAGTGCTTCTCAGGATTATCTGCCCTGGAAAGGGTCACATGGGAAAGAGCTGTAGAACTCTTCCTCACCACCCATAAATGATCAGGTCTAATGCATACCTCCTCGTGAGGAGAAGAAGATGATCTCTATGGTAATTTAACTCAGTCAAAATCTGTGAGCCCACCTTGCAAAGGAGGACCTTCTTTGGGTATGAAAAGGCAGAAGTGTCCTAGACAAAACTGATTGCAATGGGTGATACTAGGTTTTTCACTAAAAAAAAAATTAGGTCACTCAACAGACAGGATACAGTGAGGGCTGTAAAGGTGGACAGAGCAATGAGCAGTCAATATTTAGGAGCTGTGGATTTCAAAGATGTTGTTCCTGGTTGTAGGTATAGACCTTTTCTGAACCTTGCTACAAGTTCTTTTCATCTCCAAGGCTTCTGTCATTCACCTGTGGGAAATGTGATGTTAGCTTTCATTAGGAAATCTACAGTTATTTTCATGTGTGTGTGTGTGTGTGTGTGTGTGTGTGTGTGTGTGTGTGTGTGTTGTGTGTTTTCTGTTTTCTAGCTCTTGGCAAGATTACTTCCCATTCTGTAGCCCGTAACTCCTGGTACACTGCTTACACATGGTATTTACTGGTGTTTAGATTGACTACTAGATTGTTCTACTAGTACTACTAGTACTAGTTCTGACTAGTAGATTGTTCTGCTTAAGAGAAGGACTATGTTAATTCGAGGTGGTCTCACCATTATGAGTCAACAAACCCTTGAAAGGATGGTTATACGAAACCTATATGTGGGAAAGAAAGGATCTGTCTCATTTGCCACAGTCACTGTTCTCTCTCCCATGAATTTTAGAAGTGATCTGACCAACAGTGTTCCCAGGATAATGAAAAAGATTTTAATGGCCTCAAGCAGCAGTGAAGTTTAATGCTCCTATTCATATAAAGTTAAATATAGATACATATTTGAGCCTCACCTCATTTTTCCAACTTGTTTTCCTTGTAGTTTAATTCTCAATAGCTGTGAAGTTCTGACTTGTGCTAATGTACTCTTCACAGCAACAATAATTGCAATAAAGGATTTTTCAAATTTATATAGAGAAATACAATTACATAATCTGATAAATTTCTTCTGTAAAAAAAGTTACTCAGCTTTTTGACGCAGAACCATATCTGATTCCTATTTATAATGGAATTTGTTCTAATATCTTTACTTGAAGTTTTCAGTAAGAACAAAGCTCTTCAAAGCAGCCTTACAAATAGAATAAAGAATGTTAACTGGTTCCCTGTTCCTGTGGGGATGCACTAGACTTCTGATTGGCAGTTGTCCAATTACTGCAATATAGTTTTGACTCTATTATTTCCTAGGCGGGTGACCTTAGACAAGTTATTTAAATTTTCCAAACTTATTTCCTTATTTGTCAAGCCAATATAAAATGTTGCTTTCTTTATTTATTCCCTGTAGGGTTATGGGATTAAATGAGATAGGGAATTCAGGGCCTAGACTATAAGAAGCAGTCAATAAATATTAGGTATTATTGTGGTCAGCTAAAGACATGATTGTTGTTACTGCTGAAGGCAGTGATTCTATTTAATCTCAGTTCCTCAGAGCCTAGCAGCAGTTCAATATTTATTAAGCTTAATGCTTATTAATGAAATAAAATAAATGTAATCACTGAGATTTTCTAATACCAGAGGTTTTTCAGCCACCCAGATGATTTAAGAAAAAGAAATAATTAATAGATTTTACTTTTTTTTTTTTTAAAGATTTTATTTATTTATTTGACAGATGGAGATCACAAGTAGGCAGAGAGGCAGGCAGAGAGAGAGGGGGAAGCAGGCTCCCTGCTGAGCAGACAGCCTGATGCAGGGGCTGAGCCCAGGACCCTGAGATCATGACCTGAGCCGAAGGCAGAGGCCCAACCCACTGAGCCACCCAGGCACCCCTAGATTTTACTTTCTTAAGAGAAGTTTTGGTTTACAGAAATACTGAGCAGAAAGTACAAGGAATTCTCACATACTCTTTCTCTCCACCTTGGTTTTCCCCTATTGTTGTCATTATTACTAATGTCTTGCACTGGTATGCTACATTTGTTACAACTGATGAGCCAATATTGATATACTATTACCAATAAAGTCCATTGTTTGCTTTAGGGTTCAGTCTCTGTGTTGTATATTCTGTGACTTTTGACGAATGCATCATGTCATGCATCCACCATTACAGTATCACACAGAATCATTTCATAGCCCTGGACATCCCCCTGGGCTCCACTATCCATGCCTTCCTCCCTCCCTCCCTTCCTCCAAACCCTGACCTTTGTACTGTCCTTGTAGTTTTGCCTTTGTCAGTATGACATAAAGTTGGAATCATACAGCATGTGGCCTTTACCGACTGACTTTTTTCACTGAGCAATATGCATTTCAGTTTCTGTCTTGTCTTCTCAAAGATCCATTTTTACTTAGGAATAGCACAATTTTGAGTTGAGAAATATCTGTTTAGCTGGTGTCATCCTGTTTGGTAGATGCCTGCTCACTTAAGGATTATTTTTGTGTTGAAACTTCTGTTCTTAGCCTGATCATTTATCCGTTTAATTGAAAGTAGGTGTACTCAAAGGGGAATTTTACATTATAAGGAGGCATTAAAAACAATAATTAACATTCCTAATAAAAAATAAAATACAAGAATATATACATCTCTTTTCTATTCCAAGATCAGTAAGTCCCTCACTTCCTAATGGGAGCACCTTCATTGACCCACAGGCTGCTACAGACTTGTCTGTCAGTGTCTCTGACTGGGTGATGTGAGTGGATGACCACTCACATCAAGTTGGCTAATGTTTCATTTATTTTCTCCGTACCCTAAACATTCTTGGATGACCTCACTATTGTTCATTCTTAGTCTCTGGCCTAAGGCCAGGCAACAGAAAATAATCATTCATCATAATTTTTTTAAAATCTCCTTTACTCATCTGTTTCCCTGAAGTAATCTCCAGACAGATACCCCCGCTCCTTTATTCAGTCAGAGGGACGAGGTGGGGGCAGCACAGGTACAGTGGCCTTCACAACTTTCCAGGAGGCCAGCCTTGGACTACCAAGCCTCTTCCAAATCTCATTTCCTTGATAATTTCATGTTCATCCCGTTCCATCAAATATTCTGAGATACAGTTTCCTGTGCAGCCCTTCAGCTTCTTGTTACCTTCTTAATGTTTACACCTTTCAAGTACTTATAAACAGTAAGTCTCTCCACTAGTCTAAATTTAGAAAATGCATAAATATATTTATTTGGTTCCTTCAGTGGCTTTTCTAGGCGCTTGAACTTTTCCTAGGGCTTTTCGTGAGAGAAGATGGGAAAGCTTAGTCTTTTTACTAAATTTCCTGAAGCTGGATCATTTTGATTTCTGAAGAAGAGCTGCCATGTTCCTCCTGCTCCCATTTCTATGTCTAATTGTGGGGGTGGCTCCTGATCTTGCAGCATGGTGCCACCGAGACTCCATTGCCATATACACAGGTGGCCTTCCTGGTACAGTGCCAGGGTGGTGAGACTGGTCAGGATGGGATAGGGAGCATCAGGTAGGGGATGGCTCAAAGCAGGGCCCTTATGTCTATGCAAGTCTCAGTAGCATCCCCAAAGTAATGTCAAGGCCTCTGAAATCAAGTCAACTCTCTCTGACAATGAGCATCTTCTTTGGGCCAAGAATAAACATAAAAATGAACATAAGCAGTGACAGAAAATTGGGGCTTTGAGGTTTTAATGAAATACAAATATGTCAACCCATGTTTCTATCTGCTGGGATTTTATCAGAAATCTTCTGCTGGAAGGGTGCCCTGAAAGGGGCTGAGCAGGTTCTCGGGAACTAGCCACAGACACTTCTCCTCTGGGAACTTTGGGACACTGCAGCAACTTCCATTTTGGTCAAGGAAATTGTAATAATGGCTTCCCTTGTTTTTGCTTCTTCCAGAAGCCTTCACCTTCCTTATTTCTCATCTCACTGGAACTCTGCTAAGAAGTAGATGTTATTATCTACAGTCTATAAATGAAGAACCAGAGGCTCAGAATGTGAAAGTAACTTGGCTGATATATCCCAGCTGATATATGGAGGTGTGCTGGGATCCCCAAAGAGCTCCTCTGTTCTCTTCTTCTCCTCTTTCTCACTCAGGCCTCCCAGGAGCTCTGGGGAGGGATAGGGAGGGGTCAGATGATTTCGAAGGAACAGGCCCCATATTTACCCCATGCATCCAGTTTGTCTCCTTCCTCAGCACTAACCACAAGGTGTGATTATGAGGAAGCCACATTAGTTGTGTTCATGTCACTCAAAAGAACACTATCTGGCCTTGCTGGGAACATCCCTGCAAACTTACCTAGGTATTATCCATAGTTATTTGCTGTTTGCTCTCTGTTTTTCTTAATTTTAATCCTCACACCTCTTCTATATAAACTATGATGAACAATCCCATCTATCATTTGCGATCATTCCTAGGAGCAACGGGGATCATCTACGAAAAAATGTGCTTATCCAGATCTTCAAAATAGATTCCAACCTCCCCAAATCTCTGGGCCTTGAAAATATTTATGTGGTTTCTCATTCTATAACGGATGTTACATTGATGTTTATGCTTCACACCAGTTTCTAAATTAATATTTGCTATATGGAGGCCTGCTAATTAATATGTACCTTTCCTAAAATTTCAAATCAGCTATTTGAAATGGGAGGAAGGCAGAAAGCAACTTGCAAATTCTGTGCATAATGAAGTGAGGAACAAGCTCACATAATGAAGACAAACAATTATACAACATTTGCATGATTCTTTTTTCTTGCAACATGAGACAAGACACACAGAGCTGATTAGCATGCTGCCTTTGCCGTGAGCTTTGTTTCTTATTTCCCCACCATTTCGTAGGATTCTCAAAGCCTAGAGCAGGTCACACTGTTTTGTCAAAGTTTTCTTATATTATCCTAGGAACTGTTAGGCAACCAAGATCACCTTGCCAAATTCAACCTGATCCTGGTGACTTCTGTTTCTGTGATGGTACTGGGGGTGTGTTCCTCAGCTGATATACATATGCCCACAGCAAGACCCCAATTCAGGCTCTAACCACTGAATTCACCTAGCCAGCGAGCACTAAAATTCTTGCTAGTCTCCAAATTTTTACTGAGCTTCGACTATGTCCCAGCCCCCATGTTAGATGCTGGAGATAAAAATGAACAAGTAAAATACCTGTTGCCCTTGAAGTATTTACTGCCCATCAAGGAAGATATGTGAACAACATCTATAGTAAGCATTCTGTGAGTATGACGAGGGGAGTCTACTCTGACAGGTGGGTGGGGAAAGATTCTGGAAGAGCTCCACAGAAGGAAATTGATTCAGGCAAGCTAGGTATTCATCCAAGGTGCTTGAGAGGCTATCAAATAGCATGGTTAAGAGCCCACCTTCTGTGTGACTGGATAGGTCATATAAATTTTCTGTACCTCAGTTTCTTCATCTGTAAAATGGGGATAATAGTAGCACTTACTTCATACAGTTATTGCTATGAGGACTAAATGAGTTGTATAAAAAGACCTTAGTATGGGTTCTAAACACATTAAGTGCTCTGTAAGTGTTAGCTCCCATTATCTGAACTATGGCAGGAGCAGGAGAGGGAAGTCACAGCCTCAAGAGATGTTAAGTGCAAGTAAAGGCAGGATGTAAGGCAGAGGCAGAAATCCAAATGGATCTCATCATTCTGGCTTGGGTGATGGGGCCGTTGGTGAACATAGCAGGAGATCGGTTTGATTTAAGAAGATGGCAAGATTTATTTGGGAAATACTGAGACTAAAAAATCTGAGGAATATTCAGATAGAAACATCTAACCAGCAGTTGTAAATAGGAACGTGAGCTCTGGAGAGAAGTCTGAGCAGGGCTAGAGAACTGGAATCCTTAACAAGAGGCCGAAGCCATTGCTCTGAATGGTCTAGGGAGTGGGATGAGAAGAGAAGCTAGTGAGGGAGCTGAGGACAGTCAAGATTTAAAGGGTAGCTGGAGGGGCGCCTGGGTGGCTTAGCAGGTTAAAGGGTAGCTGGAGACCATGGAAGAGACTGAGGAGGGGCAGTTCAAGAGTGAGGAGGAGAACCAAGAAACCATGGTCTCATGAGGCAAAAGAGAAAAGAGCTCTTGACGGAGAGAGCAGTCAGAAAAATAAAATGCTGTACAGAACTGCCATGATAAAAAGATCAAGAGAGATCCATTTGGTTTGGCAGCCAAATCCAGGCAGGGGTCAAAGGGCTTGAAAAAGCAAAAGGGAACACTGAGAAAGCACAGAGATTTTAACTGTAGGAAGAAACCACCTCCTCTAGGGCTAGGGAAACAAAAGGCAGAAGTGGGAGCCACTGGAATCCAGCTCCTTGGAGGAGAAGCCCCACAGATCTAGGCTCTGGTCTCTGAGAAGGGAGTGCTGTCCAGTGGTACTGACACCTCTGGAGCCTCAGAGAGCTGGGACTCAGGGAAGGGAGCCCCTTCAGCTAGACCCGATGCCTTGGAAGCTTGAAAGATGGACCCAGGAGAGGAGAGGCTGGGACCTCTGAGGAGAAGGGCATGATTCTGGCTCTGGGGGTGCTGGCAGAAGCAGGAGACTGGACTCCACATGGAGTGTGGGCATATTACTGGAGAGATGCTGACCAAAGCACATGCAAATGGGGAAGAACAAACCTTTCCCACCTCCTCCTGCCTACCAGAGTCCCTCTAGTGTCCCCTCTCAGGAAGACCCAGTGGAAACCAGAAAATAAAGGAGAAATGGAGTTTGCAGACTGCTGGTCCCAGGATCCCAAAGCAGAACCCAGAAAGGTGGTTTGAGGCTGAACTGGTTTTATAATCTGCACGACCCTATGAGCACAATTTTAATGGTTTGGAGGAAAGCCATCGAACAATCAGTTGAGAAGTAGAAGTTAAGACAGTAAATCAGGACCATTTTCCCCAAAAAGTTTTGCTATAAAAAAGAGAAAGATAAAGTGGTAGATAGAGGTAGATAAAATGTTCAGAAAGGGCATTTAATCATTTGTTTGTTCATTTGTTTACCAAGAAGGAAGACCCTAAAGCAAGTTTCAACCCGAGCCTACAGCAAGTTGAGTTCCATACTGATGAGTAAAGGCACCTCAAGGAGATGGGAAACGTGGAACCCAGGGCACAGGTGCAGGGGCTGGCCAAGAAAGAAGCAAGAGAACATCAATTCTCTGAGAGGTGAAGATGTTGCACAAAACCAACCAAACTAAACACCCACTTTGTAAGTGACGTGCTTAGTCTACTAAATGATCTAAACTATCAAATGATCGAAAGTACCTCTCCTTTTTTCACCAAGGAGATCTTTCAGGTCTTCACACACATCATCACTGAGGCCCTCTTGGACCACCCTATCTAAAATTTTAACCCATCCTTCCCACATACTTGAAAACCCCCTTTCTATTTGTCTTCCTTAGTGCTCACATTCTACCTTAATTATTGGATCTATTTGTTGTCTCTCCAAAAGGCAGGGATTTTTGTCTGTTTTGTTCATTGTTGTAACCCAAAGTTAAGACAGTGCTTGACACAAAGCAGTGCTCAATAAATATTTGCTGAATACATGAATGAATGAAATCCCCATTGTAAGTACTGCTGAAAACAGAGAAGAGGATACATATATTAACCAACCTGTATTCAGACACCTTCTTCTGGGCCCTGTGGGAGACATGGGAAAGGAAAATGGAGGAGTCTATCACAGAATTTATATTTGAAGAAATGAAACAAATTAGCCAGCATGGTAAACAAAGAATGACTGAACTCTGCCTTCTTTCTTCCCAGCCTCTATTTTCCCCTTGACTGGTCTCCAAACATCTGTCCCTTTCTTGGATCCCTGGAGACTCACAGTCCACAGCATCCTTTCTGCTCCCCAGCCCAGGATTCAGTGCCTTCAGCTGGTCAAGGTCATAAGCTTCAGTGGGCAGAGTTCTTGGCCGCCTCCTGGGAATAAGATTAGAGGGTCTGAGCCCACTGTGCAGGTTTCTCACACCTGACATGTGTGTGTTTTGAAAGCCTCATCAGAGCTGACTTTGATGGGCAGCAGGAGCCCTCCAGGTAACGGACTGCCAGTACTGTCAGCCCAAATTGGGTGATGGGGGTTGGGGGTCAAATCACCAACTGTCAAGGTGTTAGAAGAGATCTCGGAGTGCTTCATGGATGCAAAGGATGAAAATCAGCAACACTGAATAATCATGTGCAGTTCTTATATGAATCATTGGGTAATAGTGCAGTACTCTGGACTATTCCCACAAAATTCTGCTTCTTTTTGGAGCAAACCCAAATTTAGTGTGCTTAATGTGTATGCACACATACACATGACACACAGAACTGCAGAGACATCACACACACCTATAATACACAAACACAGGCAGGTACTGAGTGTGTATGTGAAGACACACAAACATACACATACACACACACTGCAAAGCCTGTCCTCAGCGAGAGAGTTTGGAGAAATAACTTAAAGAATAAATGAGTGAGTGAATGAAATTAATGTTTTACCTGTAATCACTTAATAGAAGATAGAACACAGTAACCACAGTAACTCTCAACCCCAACAGTTTAAAAGAGTTTCTTACTGAGATCAGAGTTTAACTTCTTTTTTAAAAAATTCAAAAGGGTTCCTCCCCAAAGCTTTTGCTGTGACTAGAATTTATTATTTTAAAGGATCCAATTTGTTGGGGACGTTTTCCTTTAAAGAGAGGAAATCTCTCTAAAGAGAATGGCAGTGTGTTTACTAGTAAATCATGCTGAAGCAGCAGAACTGGGTTCATGGAAAGGGCACTGGATTGGGAGCCAATTGAACTGGATTCCAATCATGTCTCTTTACTATTGTTAGATGCAACTGTGTGCAAATTACCTCTTCTCTCAGAGTCTCAGTTACTTCATTTATAATTGGGTGGTGAAGTAGGAGAGTGTTTATTTAAATATAGTGCACTGACCATCCATACTCATCTGTATTCTGTCCTAAGGCTTCCTGTAATAGGGAAAGCCACAGATTGGTTCTCAACTGTCCTACTCCCCAAGGATATTTGTCAATGTCTGAAGATACCTTTGGTTGTCACGACTGGCATCTGGTGGGTAGAAGCCAGGGATGCTGCTAACCATCCTTCCACACATAGGACAGGTCTCACAACAAAGAATTATGCAGCCCAAGGTGTCAAAAGTGCCAGTTAAGAAATCCTGCTCTTGACCCAACGGTTGAACTTGTAATTTTAAACCCTCTCCTTATTGGCAGACTGACAGATATCTATCTACCTACTGTTATGGACTAAAAAGTAACCTTCCAAAATTCGAATGTTGAAGTCCTAACCCTCAGTTCCTCAGACTGTGAACGTCTTTGGAGATAGGGCCCTAAAGAAGAGGTAATTAACTTAAAAGGGGATCAATAGGGTGGGTCCTAATCCAGTAGGCCTGCTGCATTTATAAGAAGAGGAAGGGACACCAAGCACACACATACTCAGAAGAAAGGCCATAAGGGAACACAGTGAGAAGATGACCAGATGTTGGCAAAATAGAGAGGCCTCAGGAAAAACCAAACCTGCCAACATCATGATCTTGGACTTGCAGCCTCCAGAACTGTAAGAAAATAAATTCCTGTTGTTTAAGCCACATGGTCCGTGGTATTTTGTTATGACAGCCCTAGAAAACTAATACACCCACTTTGCAAGTACCAAGAGAATTCTTTTCCAAAGCAGTGGAATACCCACGGAGAAAAGACCTCCAACCTGACAGCTATGGGTTGCCAGGACTATTGCCTACTTCCCCACATCACATTAAAGGGAACTGCCAACCTGCAAGCATTGGCCACTCCCCTTCCCCCTTACACACACACACACACACCCTCAAGATCAACTTATTGTCTGGTTCTTAAATACGATGGAATACCCAAATATCATTGGACTTTTGAAGAAATTCCTCAACATAAGAGAGACCAAGATAAACAAAAAGAATATGTTACTCTGAAAGGAACAGGCATACTTTAGAAAAAAAGCACAGTTTAACTTCTAAAAACTCTTTAATTATTATTCCTAGAAAGAGAAAAAATATTATTGCATCAACAAAACACAAAAAGCTAATGAGGACAAACTATTATAAAATGAAAATGTGACTCTGAAATTCAAATAAATTGTGGATAAAATCTAATAAAATCACCAGGTAGTAGAACACAGAGCAGTGAAAAACCAAGAAAAGGTAAGATATAGAGAGGATCAGCCCAGGAAGCCTCACATCAAATCAACAGAGTAACACAGAGAGAAAACAAAGAGGAAGAAATCATCAACGAGATATCACAAAGGATTTCCAAGAGTCAAAGACTTGAGTGTACAAATTAAGATGCCAATCAAGTGTCTAAGACAATGGAGCTACCTAAGTCACATACAGGCATATATACATATACACATCCAGGCTCAGCATTACAGAAGTTCAGTATTTCAGTAATTAAGAAGCTTCAGCAGGAAAAAGAGAAATTTAAAAGATACTTATAAAAAACAAAAACTGTTGGGGCGCCTGGGTGGCTCAGTGGTTTAAAGCTTCTGCCTTCCGCTCAGGTCATGATCCCAGGGTCCTGCGATTGAGCCCTGCGTCAGGCTCTCTGCTCAGCGGGAAGCTGGCTTCCCTTCATCTCCCTCTGCCTGCCTCTCTGCCTACTTGTGATCTCTGTCTGTCAAATAAGTAAATAAAATCTTAAAAACAAAACAAAACAAAACACCCAAAAACCTCTTACCAGCATCAGATCTCTCATCAGCTATATTGGATCTAAGAACACAGTGGAGCCAAGGCCTTCAAGATTCTGAGTTAAAATGATTATCAACCTTGAATTCCATACAACTAAAAATCAAGGATTAGGGTGGAAAAAGCCATTTCCATAAATGCATAAATTGAAAAATATCACCTTTCACACTTGTAAGCAAGTGAGACCCCTGCCCTTTAGAAGTGCAATTCCTTGAGGTTCTATGTTCCCTCCTCGGCCCGGGACTTAGAGCTAAATGGTGAGAACCGAGTTCAGATCTGATTTTGTATGTGTTCTGGTCCAGAGGTGTCTTCTTTGAAATTTCCTAAGGCCTCCTTCAGCCAGGGACCAGCCAGGGTCAGCAGAACCCCCTGGAAAGCACCCTATCCCAGACCAGGATCCATGTGGGTCCTAGTCTTCTTTCATTCCCCCCTTCATGCTCTTCTACCATCTACCCTATCCATACACCAAAAGGTTTCTTCAGGTCCTGGGTGGACCCTGGTTCTCAGAGGACATCCTGGCAAGTGGAATGCTCATGCTGCATGGTTCATAAATTCTTTCATAGAATTGTGTGAGACTGGGCTACCAGAATGGCAGTGACATCATGATTTTTACTGACTCTCAAACACTGGATATAGGACAAGTTCAACACCAACAGACCATTGTCTTAAGCTGTGTGTGTGGGCCCATGTGTCAACTCTTCTCTGGCTTGGTTTTATGGTGGTTTCTCTGACCCTTAGTACCCAAGGGCAACCCAGGACGGCAGCAGGTATCCTTTATTCTATGTGACCCCAACTGAAGTTCTCTCCTGCCTCCATTGTTGTAAAGACATTATGCTTCCCAGGTCAGCTAAATCTATGCCTGGTGAGAGACAGTCCTTCCTTGTTCAAGTGAGGCCTCTTCTCATTCCTCCTATAATCCTCTCTGCTGGTGCCAATGGACGAAAGGCAGGGTGCAGTTAACATTAACATACTCATTTTCTGGGAAGGTAGTGGTTGCTGCATAAAGAATTCAAGAGAAGAAAGATTTGAAAGATGGATTGTTTTAGATTTATGTTACAAAATTCCAAGTGGTAAATTCAACATAGCTAGAATGGAAATAATTGTTCACATTTTCCTGCATATTCTGGATAAGAACTACATTTGTAGTCATCATCAATGAAATACAGCAACAACTTTTGAGGGAATCATTAGAAGCCAATATTCACAAGTGGTCTGATGGATGATATTGCATCATAACAAACAATAACCAGTGTTCAATAATGGTATTACAGAATTGCAAAACACAGATCTATATTGTTTCAATACATACAGTTTGCCACATGAACTCACAGGCATTGTGATTAATAACAGTATTGCTATTTTTTTTTTCTCATGGTGGAAGATAGTAAGGAATAATGCACTTGACAATAAAGAATATGGAGAATAAAGAAGAATCTTCACATATACTGATTGAATATTAAATAGATGAGATTCTTTCCATTACTCTAAATTTGCTCCAAAAAACCCCACTATATTTGACATGTGTCAAATGTCTTGAATTTAATAATACTTTTTAAAATAAAAGTATTTATGTAGAAAGAGGCCTCACAAAAATTACTTGTCTGAGGCCTCATATACCTAGAGGCAGCCCTATTTTTAGGAAATTACTTGAGGATCTGCTTTAGCCCATCAAGTAAATTTGAAAAAAGAAAACAAAAAACCAAAGTGAGGTGATCCAATTAATAGGAGAGTCAACCAAGAAAAGAAAAGAGAAGTCTCAAAATAACAAATATGAACATAAATCTGGAAATCAATTAATGTAGATCAGAAGAGAATGGAGTGTTTCTGGGGAAAAAAGAAAATAGCTAATATAACTTAAAAATTTTGAAATGGAAAAATATAAGAACATAATTGTGATAATAAAAAAGAAAAAATGTCTGTTCATGTCTTCTGCCCATTTCTTGATTATATTATTTGTTCTTTGGGTGTTGAGTTTGTTAAGATCTTTATAAATTTTGGATACTAGCTCTTTATCTGACATGTCATTTGCAAATATCTTCTCCCAACAGACATTTCTGCAAAGACATCCAAATGGCCAACAGCCACATGAAAAAGTGCTCAACATCACTTAGCATCAGGGAAATACAAATCTAAACCACCATGAAATACTACCTCACACCAATCAGAAGGGCTAAAATTAACCAGTCAGGAAATGACAGGTGTTGGCAAGGATGCAGAGAAAGGGGAACCTCCTATACTGTTAGTGGGAACACAGGCTGGTGCAGCCACTATGGAAAACAGCATAGAGATTCCTCAAAAAATTGCAAACAGAGCTATCCTACGACCCAGAAATTATACTACTGGGTATTTACCCTAAGATACAAATGTAGTGATCCAATGTTTATAGCAGCAATCTCCACAATGGCCAAACTAAGGAAAGAAGCTAGCTAGATGTCCATCAACAAAGGAGTGGATAAAGAAGATGTGGTATATATACATAATGGAATATTACGCAGCCATCAAAAAACCCCCAATCTTGCCCTTTTGCAATGAAGTGAATGGAACTAGATGCTATTATGCAAAGCTAAATAAGTCTGTCAAAGAAAGGCAATTGTTGTATGATCTCACTGATAAGAAGAATTTGAGCGGCAGGATTGGGGGCTGTGGGGGAAGGGAGGGAAAAATGAAACAAGATGGGACTAGGGAGGGAGACAAACCCTCCCTAGGGACTCCACAGGTAGGTGGAGACTCTTAATCTCAGGAAACAAACTGAGGGTTGCTGGAGGGATGAGGGGTGGGAGGGTGGGGTGGCTGGGTGATGGACATTGGGGAGGGTATGTGCTATAGTTAGTGCTGTGGATTGTGTAAGACCGATGATTCACAGACCTGTACTCCTGAAACAAATAATACATTATATGTTAATAATAAATAAATAAATAAAAGAAAAACAAAGTTCAAAGTTGCCTGGGTGGCTCAGCAGGTTTAGCACCTGACTCTTGATTTCAGCTCAGGTCATGAAATTAGGGTCATGAGATTGAGCCCCACATGGGGCTTTGCACTGCTGAGCTTGGAGCCTCCTTATGACTCTCTCTCTCCCCCCTTCTTCTGCCCCTCCCTCTCTCTCTGTTTAACAAAACAAACAAACAAACAAACAAACAAACAAAGGCAATTTGAAACTCATGAAGGGCACCTTGAGTGGCTCAGTCTGTTAAGTGTCTGCCTTTCACTGGGGTCA
Source organism: Mustela erminea (assembly GCF_009829155.1). Lineage (NCBI taxonomy): Eukaryota > Metazoa > Chordata > Mammalia > Carnivora > Mustelidae > Mustela > Mustela erminea. Next base: position 18,172,224 of record NC_045629.1, read on the forward strand.
TGATCCCAGAGTCCTAGTATCCAGTCCCAAGTCGGGCTCCCTGCTCAGCAAGGAGTCTGCTTCTCTGCCTCTTCCCTAGTTCCTTCTTTCTTGAATAAATAAAATCTTAAAAAAAAAAAAAAAAAGAAAATCATGGAAAAACAAAATGCTGGGGCATCTGTGTAGCACAGCCTGTTGAGCATCTGACTCTTGGTTTTGGTTCAGATCATGATCTAAGGGTTATGGGCTCAAGCCCCATGGCTCAGTGCTTGGTGCAGAGTCTGCTTGGGATTCTTTCTCTCTCTCCTTCTGCCCCTCCTACTCATGCTCTCTCATTCTTTCTCTCAAATAAATAAATAAATAAATCTTAAGTTACTAGACTTACTGTGGTAATCATTTTGCCATATATATAAATATTGAATCATGTTGCATACCTGAAACCAATATTAAGTAAAATTGAGAGGGAGGGGAAGTTGTGTTGAAATATGACAGGTTACAAAGAATTTTCTATGTTATTCTAATTATTCCTTTAAGTGTAAACTTCTTGGTTTTCCTATTAAGTATAACTCCTATTGGGAATAAAATCTTTAGAAAATAAATAAATAAATAAATCTTAAAAAAAAATGCTGACAAGAACCAATGTAATCATTGTCTTCCAATTGGCTCTCTAGTAAACCACATTTACTTACCACACTTAGTTAAATGGGGTTTATTGACCGTAATCCTTTATAAACAACTTATAAACAAGACATGAAACACTCAAGGGAAGCCTGGGTGGCTCAGTCAGTTAAGCGTCTACCTTCCACTCAGGTAATAATCCCAGGGTCCTGGGATCAAGTCCCACATCAGGCATCCTGCTCAGCAGGGAGTCTGCTTCTCCCTCTGCCTGCTGCTCCACCTACCTGTGCTCAATTTCTCTCTCTCTGTCACACTTACAAATAAATAAAGTCTTTAAAAAAAAGACATGAGACAATTATGATCATAAAACAGAATGTAAATGTCACCAACTTCAGCAACACAGACACAAAAATTTAAATGATGGAAACTGGGAAGTGGGAAGAGGGGTAAAGGAAAGAGTGGGGTGCCAACAGCGTCATCTTTTAAAGTGTGAAGCCAAGGATTATAGCCTCATGATAAATTTAGGAATAAAATGGTATACCTTCTGTAATCACAAAGTTATCCCATGAAGAAACTAACAATAGTGATAAGACTATATTGGGAGTCTTGAAAGGGAGATAGTAAGTCTAATGAACTAAATTTTCATATATTAGAGCACTAGATACAAGATAATGTCTAAAATTGAATTCAGTAAGATATTATCTTCTACAGAGTGGGATCTGATATGCAATAGGATAAGAATTTATCTTTCATGACAAATATTATATTTTAAAATTATATGAAGATTTAAAACATTATATGAAGATTTCTTTGTTAAAATTAAGTTCTGAGGGCCCCCTGGGTGGCTCAGTCAGTTATGCATATCCCTTCGACTCAGGTCATGATCCCAGCATCCTGGGAACAAGCCCCACACTGGGCTCCCAGCTCAGTGGGGAGACTGTTTCTCCCTGTCCCTCTCCTGCCACTCCCACTTTTTGTGTTGTCTCTCTCTCTCTGTCAAATAAATAAATAAAATCTTTTTAAAAAATAGTGCATCACAGCCACGCACTCTCAAATTGTATCTGGACTGCCATTTTACTTTGTATGTTACACATTTATGATTGTTGTCAGACTACTTAACAATGAGAAAATTCTACCTTTGTGATCAGAAAACAATATTACTAAGTATTTTAAAATATAGTTGATATATTTCTCTTAAAAATACGTTTTAAATGCAAAAGAAACTAAAATATGATGGCTGGGCAAGATGATTTTTAAGATTCCTTTCACATCTAAAATCCAAGAAGTGCTTCCAAAGCTTAGTCCCCTCAGGGGGAGCCCTGGAATTTTTCCCTTCAGAAAGGCTATCTGAACACAAGCTAGTCCATGTCACTGGGAATCTCACAAATATTATTTTGATACATGTCAAATTTCTACTCCTGACCTTATTTTATCTTCTCAGTAGCTCTACAAAGCAATTATTATAATCATCTGAGTTTTAGAGATGTAGTTCAATGAGGCTAAATTAGCTTTCCTGAGTGACATGAGTTTTAAATTGCTAGAACGCAGTTGAATGCATGGCTTCCTTGTCACTCCAAGTCTTCTTCTTTCCCACTATATCATACCTCTTGCTGGGCAGAAAGAGAAAAGTAAGAAAAATTCTCTGCCCAAGAGCCAGTTCCCCAGTGAGATGCATACGTGTGCGCGCGCATATATAAGCTCCCCCTGGGAATCTGATGGAGAAGCCTGGCAAACTATAGTCTTCTTTTCTGCTTAGGCTCATGAACAACAGTGATCTGTCAGCACACTTCACCAAACCTTTTATGAGCTCACCAAAAGACTTGGAAAGGCCCGTCTAAGCAATGGGCACCGACCGACATAGCATACAGCATCCAGAGGGCACTGGCTACAACCATTCGGACTCCCCAGCTGCAGCACCTTTCCTTACACTTGACCCACCCTCATTCTTGACATCTTTTGGAAGTCCCAAGTGATGGTGACATACTCCTACATTTCCTTCTCATGTTGCAATGAGGACAGTGCTTCCCAGACATGTGGCTGTCAGGAGTGCGGGGACTCCAGGAAGATTTGGGGTGGGCTGCAGCACATGCCTGTCAGACAGAATTTCCCAATACCTGTCTTCCCAGGGAGCGCGGGGCCACTCATGTTACCTGCACTGACTTGTGCTTGGTGCTGCACAGCTGCAGAGTATCCAGAGAGGGTATGGTTCATGTTACAATAACAACAGAGCCCTGACCTGCAGAAATCCATGAGAAACTGGAGACTGCTTATATAAGTTTCCACTGCCAAATTGGAAACTGCACCCTCAGAGCGACTTTGTAAAGTCACTGTCGTCCCCACCTGATTCCTCCTCCTTCTTTCTCTAAGTGTTCTCCCTTCTCCGCCCCCAATGTTGGCTACCAAGAGACGGACACCGCAGTGCACCCTCCATTTAGGTCAGAACAACACTACCTCTCCAGACTTCCTCCTCCTTCCCTCTCTTCTGAGAGTCGCATTTAGGAGGCGCCCAGATAACTTGATAACGAATGGCACTGTACACTATATATTGATGCGCTGTCCCTCCGAGTAACATGTTTGCATTCTGCAGGAGGCCTTCAGTGCCCAAGTCTAAGGGCTTGACAGATGGAGGAACATGTGGGCCCTGGCAGGTCTACTGAGAGTAGCGGCTGTTTTGAAGCAAATAACTCCAAACTCCTCAAATCACCTCAAAGAGGCAACACCTGATGTCACTAATACAGAGTGCCAGGGCCCTGGGGCACAACAAATGACATGGGCCACTTAGAAGTTCCATTGTCCTAGCACTCTGTTTACTGAGGTGATGCCAAATATTTTTCTTTGGTCTCTACATATTTCTTAATATGACATTTAATGTTATTTCAGTTTCATAAACAGGTCTCTTTGGCCACACTAAGACCCAACATACCAAAATTACACTATTTAGTAAAATAAATCACTTCCACACTCCAGAGAGATAAGTGCACCACTTCCTTGACATGTGAACTTATATATTTTTTATTTACTTTTTTTTTATTAATTTCTTTTCAGCGTAACAGAATTCATTGTTTATGCACCACACCCAGTGTTCCATGCCATACGTGCCCTCCATAATACCAATCACCTGGCTACCTCCAACCTCCCAGCCCCCCCCCCCTTCAAAACCCTCAGATTGTTTTTCAGAGTCCATAGTCTCTCATGGTTCATATCCCCTTCCAATTTCCCTCAACTCCCTTCTCCTCTCCATCTCCCTATGTCCTCCATGTTATTTGTTATGCTCCAGAAATAAGTGAAACCACATGATAATTGACTCTCTGCTTGACGACCGTGAGCGAGTGAGAGAACACAAGCAGGGGAGCAGCAGAGGCAGAGGGAGAAGCAGACTCCCTGTTGAGCAGGGAGTCTGACATGGAGATCCATCCCAGGACCCTGGGATCATGACCTGAGCTGAACGCGGACGCTTAATCAACTGATCCACCCAGGTGCGTCCAAATAATGTTTTAAATAAATATATAAGCTGGGTCTTTTAGTGGCTAGGATATATAAACTTAGCCTCAATTTCTTGAATGGATATGCAATAAACTATTTATAACATTTTCTCTGTCCTACTTAACTTATGACTAATCCTAAACAATTAGAGAGTCAGCCGAGTATTTAAAGAAGCAAACATCCCAAATAAATAAAAGAGGGTCATTTCTAACTGAAATCCAGAGCCCCAAGCCCCTACATATACATACGGGGTCATTCACCAACAGCTCCAAAAGGAAGCTGCAAAAGGAATCCTACAGAATCCTGCAATTGGAAAATAAGGAAAAACAAAGGTGCCTTAAGATCTGGACAGCGTGGTCATCTGGTGGGGGCCGGGAAAACTCCCCTGGCACCTCTAATAACTTCAAAAGCAATCTTCAGCTTTCTATATACCTCATGAAATTTTACCACGTGGACCCTTCTCTTGACCATTTGGGAAATAAAAACCTGCATCAACTGCTGATTTTTTTTTTTATTTGAGATAGAGACAACTTTTATTTTTATTTTTTTAATTTATTTTTTACTTATTTTCAGCATAACAGTATTCATTATTTTTGCACCACACCCCGTGCTCCATGCAATCCGTGCCCTCTCTAATACCCACCACCTGGTTCCCTCAACCTCCCCCCACCCCTGCCACTTCAAACTGCTGATTTTTTATGTTGCCAACATCCCTAAAACCTCTCAACACCTCCTCCCCCTACAAGAGAAACCTTTTATAAAGCAATGGGTCTGCCCCCAAAGCCTACCATTTCACTAACACTTAAAAACATTTTCTCAACATTCTCAAGCAGTGCTCAAAATCAGCCTGATATATATAGAGCCTCCTTTGTGGAATAACAAGATTATTTTTATCATTTTCCGATTCTCAAAAATCTGACCTGTCACCAAAGAACTTCTAAAAATATCAGGATGATAATGATATCTTTCGTCATTTCCCTCCTGGCTAATGGCTGCATTACTAGAGTTGGATTTTTATTTATTTTCTGAGGGTCCTCTCTATCACAGCACTCATCTTTTTCATTGCTTCAAGATGTGGAACAGAATAGCTATCTTGGGAAGGTGGCTGATTTTTTCCCCACCTTTAAAGACAAGGTGTTTTTGCAAAACATTCAGTTTAATTCATTCTCTGCCTATCTCTTAAATCACATTTTTGTGTTGGAGGTATATTGGAATGGATCCTAGAAAACAAATGCTGACTTAGAAGAAGTATTCTGTTTTTTTACCATGGCCAATTTAATCCAGCAGCAGCATTACTGAGTGCCTACTATGTGCCAGGAATATAAAGACGAATAAAATACTTCTCAAATAGCTCACAACTTACCAGAGTAGACAGTCCTGTTAACAAATAACAATAGTAGTTTATGAAAAGAGCTATAATTTCATTGTTGTTTGTATAAACATACAAGAATAGAAACACCACTAAGAGAGCAACAGATACTGTCTAGGGAAATCAGAAAGGAAATGGGAAGCTAAATGATGTATTAGAGATAGAACCCAACAATCTCTTACTGCTCAGAGAGTCTGTCCCAAACTTGATGTATCTGGGATTGAAAACAAAACAGAACTGGTTCTAGAGAGTTATTTAGAAACATGTGCTTTCTGGATAGAGTTTAGAATATACCTGTGAGGGTAAGTGCTCCCCCATTTATTCTTTGGTGCTCATTTTGGTGTCTTTTTTAGTCTTGGACAGATCAAAGTATCTACTCATTGGTCTTGCAGATTCCTGAACAAAGGAGTGTCCCAACTGTAAATGCCTCACATGGAGAGGACTCATTACTCTAACAATAACAAATTCTATTTTCAGATTGGGCAAGATACATCAATATGTTGTCAACTATTATATTGTCTATTCCATTGTCAACAGATTTTCCCATACTTTGACTGTAGGTCTGGGGAGAACAAAGTAAAGGAGACTTGGATCCAAGCAGGGACAAGAGTAGGCCCTTGTTCCAGTGGTAGGAGGCTAGGGCCAGAGGGGAGTGAGAGCCAGTAAAGGACTGTCTTCATAGGGACATGACAGTGGAATCTAAATATTGTGACAGATGGTATCTGATTTAGGTCATCCTTTTCTCTGCAGAAAAGTTCATCGAACATCATTGTCTCATGTCGTTGTGTTAGTAAGTACTGATGGATTAAAAAGAAGGTTCTATATCCATGCTTTGCAGTTGAGTGAATTAAGCAAGCTGTGACAACATCAGAAAAATCCTTATGAGATGGCCAGAGATAAGTGGGGCAAAGCTGGGAGAGGGGTGGGACTTGGGTAGCACCTAGCTGAGTGGCAAGGGAGAGACCTGGGGTCCCATGTGTTCCTTTTACAAACTCCCAACCAAGCCTCCTGCTTTCAGCCCTGCTCAGCACACTTGCCTTCATGGATTCCATGTGTTTCCTACTCTAACCCTTTCTGAGGTTCTACCTCAAAATTGGCTTGTTGCTTTCTCATTCCTTCCCATTGGCTTCTCTCCCCTGCAGACAAGCAGCTTTCAACTGCCCCTAGTCCGATAAGCATGTTACTGTCCTTCTGTTTGTTTTCCCACTTCCAAAACTGAGTTTTTTTCTCTCTCACCATCTCTCCTTTCTCTTGCTCTCATAGGTTCATGCATTTTAAATTCCTCTACTGTGAGGTTTTGCACAGGAGTGGAGATGAATACATGTATTCAATCTGTGGTTTTCTTTCTCAATATATTTTATTTATCTATTCATTAACATTCTATTTACTTGAAAATAACATGACACCAGGACCTTGCTTACAATTAGCACTAGACCTCCAAAATCAAGACCCTCGGGGTTGGAATGAATTGTAAAGGTCAACCTGTCTCTCATCAGATGTTTAATCCAGGAAACTCTTTAGCTTGCCTGATACAAATTTAATTTATTGAGTAAAAATGCATAAAGCTAGGTTTATGATTTTATGTATCATTATATATTGTACTTAATAATACTAACAAACAATAGCTGCCATTTATGATACACTTTCCATGTGCCCAACCCTGTGCTAAGGGGCATTTATGCCTCCCCACAATCCTATGAGGAAGTATTATCATGGTCCACTGCTCCAACCACCCCCAGCATTTGGCAGAGAAGGCACCTGGGGTTTAGTGTAGGTTTAACCCTCTTCCTGATTGCTGGTAGCTTGTACATGATAGGCAGAGCCTAGGTTTGAGCCAGCTTTCTCAGACTCTAAAGCTTACTCTCTTAGCTGTGATGGTTTCAGATTTAACACTGTAAGACTCTCAAAGAACTTAATTATTTCTGCAGGGTGTCTGGTGTGTGCTTTCTGCTTTTTTTCCACTTGTAGTTTTAGCCACTAATAATGTTGTACTTGCTTATTGTTGTCTACATTTGGATCTTTAGGGTTATGATCCACAGTGGTCCCAGACTGACTTTCGTTTACCAGATTACTTTTCTTTTAAATTAATATGAACCCAGAAAATAAAAACAATTTTAAAATTAGCTTAAGTCAAACAATGAAGGTAAATCTGTTGTCAAAAAAGACATGCTAATAATTTCTAGGTATAGATGCATTTATCATCCATTATATAAAATCACTATAGCTTACATATTGAGTATAGTTAAGTTAGCATACTGACCAAGCCAAAGATTCTGGGTTTGGTGGGTTCTTTTGTTAAAAATAATCAAACAGTTCTCCTGTCAACAATGTCAATGTTTGAGGGTATATCATTAGAAGAGGCAGATGTAATAGGAACTATCTGGAACCCCAAATCAGAAGACCCAGGGTTGAGTCACAGCTCTGCATTTCTGTATTTTGAACATTCATCTAACTTCTCTGAACCACAGCTTCAGAATGTGTAAGAAAGAGAACCTAATTCGCAGCAGTACTTTGAGCACCACTGAGCCAATGTATGTTTAATGCTTGGCAGAGAGTAGGAGCTTAATAAAAGCTCATTTATCAGCTTATTCCAAGAGACTCTAGAAGTATTGAAGAAATACTTGTTGAATAAATTAGGGAGTAGGAGATACATTGGAGGATATGTACAAGTAAAGAGAAGAGGTTGGATGTCTGAAATCCCTTTCTAAAGCATCCCAAAGATGCCCAGAGATGGCCCCCCTAATTATAACAGCTATACTAGTCACGGAGAGGCCAGAAACTCAAAGTGTCTACATTTAACTGTGTAGGGATCTGTGATGTGTGGTACAGTATTACCTGTGATTTGTTTTACTGCTACCATTATTAATTATAAATCCTGCCTAGCAAGTCACAGCACTGAATTTCATCTGAGTGCAGAAGATAGTAGAATCTTCTCTTAGACTCACTATGGATGTCTTCCAAGGATAAGCAATGCCACAGGAAAAGCAATTTATCTAAGTAAATACTATTATCTTCTAATGTCTAAAGTCTGCTAGACATAAATTTAAATACCAACAGAAAAGTCTTGGAAAGGTTTGCCTCTGTCCTAGGTCTTCCAACATCAGAAAGACTCCAGAGAGAAAGGGGGACATTTTTATTCTCTTGGGCATTTGAGAATAATGGCTCAGACGAGGTGGCATTGGGAATCCCACAAAGAACTGAATACTTAGGCTTAAATCAGAGCAGCCCCCACGTGCAGATGTTTCTACAGAATATCCGGTAGGGCCTTTTATACCAGGAACACAGAGAAGGTGCAGCCAACACCTGTTGGCTGAAATCCAATCATTTCAGATTGGATCCAGGCTCCTTAGAAATCCTTTGTATTTAGTCCCAACACCAGAATGGATGCGGAAAGTGGCTTGATATTCTGGATTCATGGAGAAAGGAAGGCATGGGACAAAAGATCTTTGTCTCATCTCTTTCCTGCTTATCCCTCAAATGGTCCTTTCCTAGAGATACATACCTCTCAAGCAAGAAATCGTTTTGACTCTCAAAGACGTCTATAAAAAATGGGTGATCAGAGTAGTATAATGGTCCTTAGTGGGCCAGAAGCTACAAGATTGAACCCCAATCCCAGGTCTGTCACTGACAGAGCACTTGAAATTACTTAATCACTCTGAACCTAGGTTTGTTGTTTTTTAATTGAAAAAAAAAATAAGAATAATAACAGGGGAGTAGATTATCTCTCTAGACCCTTCTAATTCTAAATATTTCTGATATATCCATTAATCTGACAGGAATGAGTTTAGCTAACAAAATCATATGACTGGCAGGGAACATTCCATAGCTAACACTATAATCAAATACTTCTTGTTTCCTCTGTTGAGTGTCTGATGGGAACTGAGTTAAAGAGTGGGGCTTCTGGATTCTTGTCTGAGCTGTCCATACCAGAAAAAAAGATGAGCTGTGGCCTTTAAGGTGTTGAAAAGTTTTCTCACAATCTAAGTAACTTTGACACTATGCACCACAGCTTGACAATTAAATTTCTTTTCTCTCTAAATTTCAACCAGTGGATATGCTACATTGAAACCGTTCTGATGTAAAGACATCTCTTTTCTCTCATCAGAGCCTAAAAAGCTGTCAGTGCCAGTTTCCTTATTAGTAACCAATCTGCTTGCTCAGACGGTGCCTCGCAGTTTATACCAAGAGAAAACGCTGTTCTCCAAGAACAGAGGAGCAAACACAGCTGAGGAATCAAGTAGAGCTGGGGTGGTTTGCAGAAGGCCATGGGAGCTGAAATTAAATGTGCTGCTCACCTCACCAAGACAGGGAAAGCAGAGTGATGTATACATGGTGCCTGGGAAAACACCCTCTATGACTGCATTCAAGGAACTGCTCAGCTCATGCCTTGGCCTAGGATTGCCTTTTCCCTTCATTAGGCACTCTTTTGAACTAGCATGAGTGACACAGTTTTCTCCAAGGGAGCTTCTTCCAGCTTGACAAAATAACCATTGAACCCCATGCCTTTCCTGCCAATGCACAGGAAACATGCTGTGTACCATCTGCAACCCAACCTGTAACTGGTTTATCGCAGAGCAAGGCAGTCTGGAAACTTGGTCTGCACCCCCCACCCCCAAAACCTCTAAGACCTTTGAGCAAATGGGTCTCAAGGAAATCTGCTGAAAAAGGAAATCTGCTGAGGGTGGTTTGTCACAAAACAACAAGACCCCGAAGATAGGTGGCCGTTAGGCCCAGTGGAGGAAAATAAAACAAGGAGGACACTCAAAGGAGAAAGAATTTTTATAGACTTCCATGTGAATATCATGGGAAGTGGAAGTTAGGACATGGGTAATGGAAGTGAGGGAGGAAGGGTGGAGAGAAAACTGGCATCCCAGGAACGGAGCGCCCTGGATTCGAAGGCAATGGAAGTAAACTGGGAATCCAGCAAAGTCCATATTTTCTGTGGACATTTTTGTCATCTCCGTACTCCCTCCCTTCCCCAGCTGATGGAGCCAGTGGTTCTGTCCTGCCTGCAGTCTTAGATACTTTCAAAGGGACAAGTGAGCAATGTTTTGCTTCTAAGAGCCCCTATATTCCTGGATTCTCAGAGCAGAAATCTCTTTGGAAATTTAGGTGACAGTATTCATTTTACCATCATTAAAATGACAATATCTGGCTGAACTAAAACACATCACCAGAAAAGCCAAGAAAATCAATCATTTGGATATGAGCACTGAAATTCTCCACATGGGTTCTTCTGTGTTCTCCAATAATACTCACTCTTCTGTCACAGCCTGGTGGTTAGCTGAGTGGAAGTACTTTATTTTTTATTTCGTTTTTACTGCGGCCAAATACACATCCAGAAGAGTGTACATATTTGAAGTGCATAGCTTTACAAACTGAACACAGCCATGCAACCAGCATCCAGATCAAAAAAAACAAAAATCACCAGAAACTTCTTTCCCTCATCCCTTCCAGCCATTCTTCCCCTTAAGAGCAACTATTATCTGGCCTTACAACAGGATAGATTGGTTTCACTGGCTTTGTACTTTATAAAACTGAAACTATAAGGTATGTTCTTTTTTCTGGCTGTATTATTTCCCTCACCAGTGTTGGTGAGATTCATCTATACTGTTGGTGTAGGTACAGACTATTCTCATCACCATGCAGTACAGTATCCCACTATAAATACACCACATGTACCATTCTGCTGGGATGGGTCCTATGGTAGCTTCCAATTGGGGCCTATTTTAAATAGTGCTGCTATGAACATCTTGATACCTGTTTTTGGTAAACATACATAGTCAGTCATATTTTCTTATAATATCTGGCCCTACAGTAGATAGTCATATATTTAGCTGCTTTTCCAGACTCCATTTTAAAAAGCTCAGTAAGAAAGTATATACTGGGTGTATTTAGAAATCTATTAGAAAAAAAAAGGGTGGCTGGACTTTCGCAATGTCTCTCCACAATATTTTGACAGTTGTTCTCTAAAATCAAGCAGCAACAACTAAGCGTAAGCTGCAGTCTTAAATCTTATTACTGTGGGATCACAGCATTCTCACTTGACAGACTCCTCCCACCTCCTGGCAACGGCTGGTAATCACCCCAGTTACGTCGTCTATTTTCAGCTCATATAAAATTCTTCCTTCTTTTTTTTTTTTTTCAAAAATACTTTTTCCCAGTCTAATTTTTCTTCCTTAAAATTCTTTGATTTTTAAATTAAAATATAAAGATAGACTAGTTCAGCCTAGTATCCTATCTTCAAAATGACACTGAAAAATGTTTTATGGGAATGTGGGAGAGAATAACCTTTCTATTTCTTCAGAGGAGATCCTTTGTTCTGTATTTTAATATGGAAAGTTAATGAGCAAATTCAGAAAAATTATTCCCAGGCTGTGTGCGTGGTGGGGGCAGAAGGTGAGTGATTAAAACATGGTCTCCAAATTCTTTGACATCCCTCCCCTCAAGAGGTAGAATCTGAGTAGACTGTGACTGGTTTGATCAACTGAGTAAAGGAGAAGTGATGCCATGTGACTTCCTGGCTGGGTCATAAACAGCCATGCAGCTCCTGTTCGGTTCTCTCGGAATGTTCACTTTCAGGATGCTCCCTCTCAGAATCTAGCCACCAAGCTATGAGGTATACAAGCCACTCGGAGAGGCCACGTGTAGGTACTTCGGCCATTAATGTTAGTTCAGGAGCTTTTGAGTTCATCCCAGCTGTTACAGAGTTGAATTGTGTCCCCCCAAAAAGATATGCAGAAGTCTAACCCTCAGTACCTCAGAATGTGACCTTATTTGGAAACAGAGTCATTGCAAATGTAATTAGTTAAGATGAGGCCATTTGGAGTAGTGTGGGCCTTTAACATGTTCTTATCAGAGAGAGGAGAACACCATGTGAAGACGCAGACACACAGGAAAGATGGCTAGGTGCAGATGGCATTAGAGAGTGAAATCGTGCTGCCATGAGCCAAAGAGCACCTGGGGAGACTAGAAGCTGGAAGTTACAAGGAAGGATCCCGCTCCCTGCTCCCCAGAGCTTTTGTAGGGAACATGGCCCTGTCAACACCTTGATTTATACTGCTAGCCCAGAACTATCAGGCAATACACCTGTGTGGTTTTTTTTTTTTAATTTTTTTTAACACCTTCGTGGTTTTAAGCAACAAAAATTTGTAGTATTTTCTTGTGGCAGCCTAGGAAACACACCAGCCCAGATGCCAAACATGCAAGTAACAAAGCCCTCAGTGATATCAGCCCCTAGCCAATCTTCTCAGGTGAGAACCCAGGCAGTGTAGAACAAACAAGCCATGCCTACTGTACCATTTCTGAATTCCTGCCCCACAGAACGTATTACGGTGGGGTTATCTTATGCCTCTAAGTTTGCAGTATTTTGTCATGTACTACTAGTAAGTGGAGCAGGAGCCATTAGAGTTTCAGGCATGGGAGCCTGAGGCCAGGCCCCTCAATCTACCCTACACAGAAGACAGACCTGTCATCTCTGCTCTGAAAATGTGCTCAGCATCAGAGTGTCCAACGACACAAAAGAGTAACTCAATCCTTGGGTATTCTGCAGGAAGCACGGGCTTTGAACCTGTAACAACATGTACTATATGCCAAGCCCATGCTAAAGGATTTCACATGGGTTATCTCATTGAATCCTTCCAACAGCCTAAGGAAGGGGGTCCTATTTTAGGGCCACTTTTATAAATAAGGACACTGAGGCACTAAGAAGTTAAGAAACCTGGCCTGAGTCACACAGTTCATAGTTGGTAAAGCATAGTCTTCACACTTAAGGAAATGGTACCAAGAACCAAGAAGTTTACTACAGTCATTGGAAAGAAAAGATATGATGCAGCTGGTTTCCAGTGCAAGACAGTGACCCAAATGTTTATTTGCTTGCTTAATGGACATTTCCTGAGTTCTATTCTGTGTTATTTACTGTGTCACTTTGGGAAGGCACAGTCTTATCACCTTAAAGATTTAAACACGTAAACAAGCATCTTTTTAGTCCAAAACAAGCATCTTTTTAGTCCATCTTTTTAGGTCCCAAAGTTGAACTATTCAAAAGAAACTATCTTAATTAGGAAAATGAGAGAAAATAAAGTAAACCAGGGTAAGGAAACAATGGGGTTTCCTTGCTGGTAGAACCAGAGAGAAAGCTGAAGTCAATGATAACTAAAATTCTAAACTATAAAGCAAGTTTGGGGTTAATCAAGAAGTGGAATGTGAAATTCAGCTGTGATTGGGTCCTATGAATCCAAGCAAAGCCCCACATACTCTCAGTGGCCCAAGGCATCTGATTAGATCAGGTCTACCTTGGTGGGACAAAAATACTCATGACCACATCTAGATGAGTTCACTATTAGACTTAATTTTCTCTTCAATCAAAATGTACTCTTCCAGGCCCCAAAGGAAAGGAAAAAGGAGGAGAAGGCATGGAGAATAGTCTGGTGGATGAAGGCATTTTCCTGCTCTACCGATGCTCAGGACAGCCTGGCCACAATGGTCTCTCAGAGTGGTGACCTGGGCAGATAGGCAGAGAAACAAATTCCAGACTCAAGGAGTTTGCCTGTGATGGATGGCCCCTGACTGTCGTCCAACCACTTGAAGGGTGAGGGTGTTGTACTGTTTTGCAAAACTGGCAGAAATAGGTCAATGAAGCTCCTGGAACCTTAGCTCACTCTCTTGGCTTTTTGTCCCCTCAGCCCTGTCACGACTGCTTTAACCTTTTCTTCAAGTGGAATGTTCCTTCAAGAACATAAAACAGTTTCCAAAAACGTCTCACAGGAAACAGAAAAGGTGAAGGTTACATGGAGCTGGCTCACCCATTTTGTAAACTAAGATGAGTACTTTGATTTTTATTCCTGATATACTTTATTGCTGCTTTAAAAGGAGAGAGCGAAAGGCATCTGGGGATGCTCCGTCAGGGAAGGAGTTCAATCCAGGACTTCTGCAGACCCTCTAGAATATCTGGCACCCACTAGTCATCTGTGAGGAAGGGGAGAGACTGAAACCCCTAAAAGCCAAACAGTATTCCTTATTTCTGCTCATTACACAGCAACTCATTACCTACTGGCTTCAGAGCAAGGGAGATGTATTTGTAATAGAAAATAGTGTCTGTTATAGAGAACGTTTTGTTAACTCAATTATCTTTATTATGTCCAATGGACATGGAGCCAGGATCACAACCAAAGCATACTTGGAAATGGTTTCAAAATTCTCCCAGTACCAATTGAGATATGTTTTTAACCTCCTAATATTTGCCCTTTCTCCATAGGAGTGCATCAAATGACATGGAGATGAATGGTCAATAGAAGATCCACTGAGAGGAAGACCTCTTTGAGTCTCTTATCACATGAAACAGTGCCTGAAGACATGATAAATGACAGACATTTCTGTCATCACATTAACTTTAGTGTGAGAGACAGTATACTTAGAGTCTTCTGGGTCAAACCTTATGGGTTTGAATCCCAGGCTCTCTGTAGTTTACTAGTTGTGCAATTTCAAACAATCTCTCTGGGCCCCTTTCCCTTATCTAAAATGGGACAATAACAGCATCTACTTTCTCAGATAGTTGTAAAGCCCTATAATAATTGTGCCATAATGTATTTTCTATTATTTGTTATTAGTGTAGGAAAGGGAGCAAAAGAATAGACTAAAATGAAACAACTGAGACCCTGAAAGTTAGAAATCTAGTCCCAGATTCTGTGTCCTCCTTCTGAAACCACTTTACAATTTTATTCATTTATTTTGACAGAGAGAGATCACAACTAGGCAGAGAGGCAGGCAGAGGGGTGGGGGAAGCAGGCTCCCCGTTGAGCAGAGAGCCCGATTCGGGGCCCATCCCCGTCCCGATCAAGGACCTTGAGACCATGACTTGAGCTGAAGGCAGAGGCTTTAACCCATTAAGCCACCCAAGCACCCCCTGAAACCACTTTAACCATCAGGATCCATGGTGGTTCTCCCATGTGGAAAGCACATTCAGCAAAAACAAAGAGCCCTTAATTGTTCTCAAGTCACCAGAAACACAAGGAAGTCACATAAAACCAAAGTGAGATCTCCTGCTTTTATTACTGTAAAAGCTCTACTATACCTTATCGACAAGCTTCTCTGTGATGTATAATTAATTTGTAGGGCCATATAATCAAGGATTATCTGAAAACCAGTCAAGAGTGGCTAAGGTAGATTGGATTTGCCTACCTGTCAAATTGCTTTAACACACAAAAGTAGAGTGAGTAGAAAATGGATAATATGAGGTAAACAATAAGGGTTACCTTCTTTCCAATCCTATGCCAAGATTGGTCCTTGTTCCATAATAAGTGGTCTTCTCTGACAACATGCCTTAGATCTCTTCCTTTAAGAGTCACTGTCCCTGGAGCGCCTGGGTGGCTCAGTGGTTTAAAGCCTCTGCCTTCGGCTCAGGTCATGATCCCAGAGTCCTGGGATCGAGCCCCGCATCGGGCTCTCTGCTCAGCAGGGAGCCTGCTTCCTCTCTCTCTCTCTGCCTACTTGTAATTTCTGTCTGTCAAATAAATAAATTAATTAAAAAAGATTTAAAAAAAAAAAAAAAAAAGAGTCACTGTCCCTTAAACTCAATATCCCCCCCTCTTAGTACAATACCTGGCACATAGTACTCTTGGTTTTTCAAAAAAGAATGACTGGATGGATGGATGGATGGATGGATGGATGGATGGAGAGATAGATGAACATCTCTTCAGATAACTAATCCATTTGAAAGACAAGTATCTAGCTTTTCACAAATCCCCAAGATTTTAATTATGGAAATTTCTGGATTTCACCCAAATCAGTTTTCTGTACAGACACAGGCTTTTTGTGCATATCATTATACCACAAATTGTCTTTTCAATTTCCACTAAAATTTTATCTCTCACTTGATGAGCAATTTTTGTACTAGCTGAGACACCAGCTGAAATAGTTTCACAAAGTACTTTTTTCTCCTTTCTGTGGAGAATATATGGTGAATTGCTTATATTCATAGAACAGGGTCACTGTTGATTTTCACATCCCACTGTGTGATTTACCCGAAACTTCTGTTTTCTTAAACTATAACTGTCTTCGACCTCAACTTTCTCTTTACTTCTATCAGCAACACTGGGTTACCTTCCTTCCCAACCTTTTTTTTTTTTTTTTTTTAGATTTTATTTATTTATTTGACAGACAGGTTTTATTTATTTATTTATTCCCAATCTTTTTTTTTTTTTTTTAGATTTTATTTATTTATTTGGCAGACAGAGAGAGAGGAGGAAGCAGGCTCCCTGCTGAGCAGAGAGTCCAATGTGGGGCTTGATCCCAGAACCCTGAGATCATGACCTGAGCCAAAGGCAGAGGCTTTAAACCACTGAGCCACCCAGGTGTCCCCCAATCTTTTTCTAAAAACCACAAAAAAGTTCTAATTCTTTTATGGACACCACAAAAGATGTGGAGGTCTGGACAGTCAGCAAGGTGAACTCACTGCCTAAGGCTATTGATCTTACATACTAGTCAAGAAATATGGCACAAAGAATTTGCTCCCAACTTGAGTCCCTATGACACAGTATCTCAACTTTCAGTCCACCTCCACTCACACTATATGACTTCTCCTATTAAAAAAAAAAAAAAGCCCCCTCAGTAATAACCAAATCTCCTATGTACAACCACCTGAAGAGTGTAACATCAATATCATCAATATTTCAAAATATTTCCTATAAAGTAAGACAGTGAGCAAATTTGGGGTTTTTGTTCTTTAGCCTCTGTTCAATGAGTTGGAGGAGGCCTTCACGTTTTTCAGTTAATAGAATTCCTATTGCAGATAGCATTATTCACTTTAAGACTTAGAATGAAGGAGTATTTTTGATAAGGAGTAATGTCAAGTCATGTATGCTATGAGGTAATAAGTGCAACTCACATATACATATCCTTGCTTTGTGGGCTGGTCTTTCAGTTTCTAGTCTTAAGCATTCAAACCAGCCTCTGTATTCTGGGCTTTGAGGCTTGAGCAGATAGAGTACTACTTGCTTTTCTATAATTACTTTGTTTGGGTTACACCCTATTAAATATTCCAGGAGTTGTTATCTATTCATTTTAGATCTATATGAATATTAAGATATGTTGGGTATATCTAAAGATATTTCCTTTGCTGCCAGGAAATAGAACGAACTTAAACTTCAACTTGGCTATTCAAACTGCAAATGCTTCCACTAGGAAATCTCCTCTAAGATTGTCTTTGCACAAAGGAAGATGTTCCTGGGCTGAATGGTTTTTTTTTTCCCTGTTGGCCCTTGCTCTACTTTCATCTTGGTCTCAGACCAGCCTACACCTCATTAAAATCATTTCTTTGTGGACTAACGAATAAAAAGGAAACCAATGACATGTAAAAAAATCTCTGGCCTAACAACCCCAGCTTCATAAAGGATAAAATCTCTTTATTGATAACAATACCTGACACTGGAACAGTGCTTCACCTTTTCAAAGCCATCGGTTCCATGGGAATTCTCTCTTTAGAGCTCTCTGAGGTTGGCAATTATCACAGCGAAGTGCGTGTAATTATCTGTTCAAGCCTCCTGACTGCTGGGAGACAACCCTGGGATCTCCATTCAGGGCATTAGATGTAACTAGGTTTCTAATTACACATAATGCAACTTTGATCTAGATCCCACTTAGAGACACAATACCCACTATAGCAGCTAATGGCTCTGACCCAATGGTGGCTAGATGGCAATGCTACTAATCCACACATACCCACCTCTTCATGGTGGTCACGTTGCCCAAGTCAGCTGGGCAGCAATGTGAGTGAGTCAATTATTAAGAGGCTGGTATAAGTCCACTCTTTATGAAACAGATAACATCACATAATAGTTGAGGGCTTAAGGCATGCTTTGAGTTTAGTTTACAGCAGTTTTCCCAAGTAGTATAAAAATCAGAATACCCTGAGATGCCCTCTTCTAGATCAGATCAGATTTTCCAAGGGATTCATATGCTCAGGAAGGTATGGAAAGTACCGGTTTTATAAAAATCTTTATCTAAAGAATGACTACAAAAGCAATTCAATTTTATTTCTACTATTTATGAAGTGAATACTGAGTCCTTCCTGCTAGATTCTCTGGCAGACACAAAGAGAAATAAAATAAATAAATAATAAAATAATTTCCTTCCTCTGTATCATGAGTTTTGCATATTCACCTCTAAATCCTCATGACAAATGTAAGTTGTAGATTCCATTCTACAGATCAGGAAGCCAGGGTTCAGAACGGTTAAGTCACCATAGCTAATAAATAACTGAGTCCCAGTCATTCTGGCTCCTTGTCGCTACCTCCAGTCCTATGTTTCTCCACAAGAGAGAGAAGATACGTGCCTGGAGCAAAAATATAAGCAAAATGTTGTCTATGCCCAATGAGAGTAGAGATGGCATTAAGCAAATAAATTATAAGTGTGATCTGGACCAAGCCAGGAGGACTTCAAGAAGAAACAGGAGGACACGCAAGATTAGGCAGGGGAGAAGAAGGGAGCATATTATGAGGAGGAGGAAGGGCAACATCACAAATTCCATTGAACACTTTATTTCATGTTCTCAAACAAATTCTGAGGTTTACAGGTTTGTTCAAAGCTCATTTGAAATGGGCTAAATTATTGATGATAATTAAATGTTTAGGACTTTTCAGAAACTTCCACTGCTGGGGCACCTGGGTGGCTCAGTCAGTTAAGCATCTGCTTTTAAGTTCCCTGCTCAGCAGTAAGTCTGTTTCTCTCTCTCCCTCTGCCCCTCTTCCCATTTGCACTCTCTCAAATAAATAAAATCTAAAAGGAAGGAAGGAAGGAAGGAAGGAAGGAAGGAAGGAAGGAAGGAGGGGGAAAGTTCCACTGCCACCAGTCACATTGTTCTGCTCCATGAAATTCATCAGAGCATGATGTTGCCAAGGCCTCAGACCCCTTGGGAATGTAGGTTGCATGAAAATGCTAGGCAAGCCACCAAGCCCTGCTGAGGTTATGCCTGAATGTATAGTGGAGGAGGGAGTGGAGGAGAACCAGACACATGAGCCCAAGGCCAACTGCAGCAGTGGGTACTGTGAGACACCTAACATCTTTTGTCCTAATTTCTCCTCAGGAAGAGAGGTCTGTGGGCTGCATGGAGGAGCTGTTTCTCCTTTCCTGTATAGAGGAGTAGATCAGTCTGTGGAGTAGGGTGACTGTGGTAGCCATGAAAATGCATAACTCAAATCCCCTCCTGTGGAAGCACAATGATCTGACAGGACCAGCTGCTTCCTCTCTCGACTCCCCCTCACATTCACAATGGGGCCATGTTCCTCAGGCTTCTCCCAGCCAATGGCTGAGCATGATGCCAGCATTAGCACAAGTCCTTTTCTGAGAGATGCAGGAATCCTCCAAGGGATGACTTTGAATTTGACTCAGGCCTTCCCATCAGAGCTGTGGTCCAAGGATCCATCCTATAGGATAACTGATTAAGGCAAGAAAAAGGATGCAGGGAAATCGTTTTGGGTTAACAGAGGTTTGGGCTAACTACTCATGGAGCTCACTTGTGCCCTCCAGTGTTGTTGCTCTTGACTCCAGATGCATGATTTCCATTCTTCTCTCAAAGAATGCCAGTGGGCCCAAATGACTTTATGATGTGGGAGTACACTGGCTCCAGCTCCTAAAGAGCAGTTCCTAATGCATATTCATTTGGTGCCACAGGGTCAAGCATTCCATCTTTACTAGGGCCTAATAACAAACCAGGAACTGCTTCTCAAAAGGTAATAAGTTAACAATACTATATCATACATTTAAAAATTTAAGAGGGTATATCTCATGGTAACTGTTCTTACCACCATTAAAGGGTGGCGGGGGGGGGGGGAAGAAAGCAAGAGGAAACTTTTAAGAATGATAGATATTGGGACACCTGGGTGGCTCAGTTCGTTAAGCATCTGCCTTTGGCTCAGGTCATGATCCCAGGTGCTGGGATCAAGTCCCGAACTGGGCTCCAAGTTCAGAGGGGAGCCTGCTTCTCCCTCTACTTGCTGCTCCTCTTGCTTTTGAGCTCATGAGCTCTCTCTCTCTTTCTTTTATGTCCTCACCTGGCCTTCCAGTGCATAGCCTTCCTGAGTATGGGTATGTCTCTTCTTGTTATAAGGGCATTAATCCCACCATAAGGAACACACCTTTATGACCTCGTCAAACCTTGATTACTTCCCAAAGCCCTCTTCAAATATCATATTGGGGGGCGCCTGGGTGGCTCAGTGGGTTACACCTCCACCTTCGGCGTGGGTCATGATCCCAGGATCCTGGAATCGAGTTCCAGATCGGGCTCTCTGCTCAGCAGGGAGCCTGCTTTCCCACTCTCTTTCTCTCTCTCTGCCTACCTGTGATCTCTCTCTCTTTAAAATAAATAAATAAAATCTTTTTTTTAAAAAAACAAATATAAAAAAAATATATATATATTTGGGGGATTGGCGTTTCAACATATGAATTTAGTGGGGGGTGGGGCACAAACATTCAGCCTATAGTACCTGGGTCCTTGCCAGGTGTTAAATCCCACATCCCAAGAAATTGTCCCCAAGAAAATGAATTCCTGTTCTTCAAGCCAGACACTCCAGCCCCCTTAATCAAGCACCTCCAAAATCTAGTTCCAGGGGCATTTCCTTGATGGCAGGTATTTCCTTCATTCTTGAAGCTCCTTTTGTGCCCAATCTCTTTCCTCCTTCATCAGGCACAGCATGTTTTCAGTCAAGTTATGCCAGGATTTAACCTGCTATCTACCTGGCAGCCAGGAGAGGAAGTGGGAACAGCTCCTTTTGTCTTGGGGAGGTGACGTCTCCACAGCATCTCCCAGTGCAGGGGAAGTGCTACCATGTACAGGGGCAACTCTGAGGGTTTAGAAAGGCTGCAGAAACATCCATCCAGATCCCTGCTGTGTTCCAGGGTCCCAGGTTTTCTCAGTCAAGGCCCTGATCTTAGCATGACAGACCTGCTGAACGTCTGACTGTCTCTGAGATCTGCAATACTGTCTAGAGATGCTGCTCAGTTGGGTCTCTTTGTTAGCTATCACAGCCAGCCTCTGGCTTCCACAGTTAGCCTTTAACTGCTCATCAAAGGCCCTCAGTTTCTCACAGACAGGCTCCTATCACATTCTCTGCAGGGCATCAGCACAATGAAGTAGTAACCAGCTTTTGCAACCTCTTCCTCTCCCTACCCATAACTTTCAGTTCTTCTTACTAGGGTATTTTCTCTGGTCACCACTGGTTAAAGGTTGAGCATCTAGGCCTCCACCCTGTGCCGGGGATTACCATGCACTACATATCACTCAGGATGGTACCCTCTTTGCCTTCTGAGCTGTTAGGAAGCCTGTTTCACAAACTCGTCTTATCTGCTTTCTCAGACCGCTTCTGGCACCACTTGGTTAGTTTGATTCCTTCAAGGGTTAGATGTGCAAGAGATTTGTTGAGGGACATGACCGTGAAGGATAAAGGGGAGGAAGCAGGAAAAGACAGGGAAGACCCTCAGACCACAGTGCAGGTCTGACACCTGTGAAGGAAAGAGAACGAGAGGGGACTGGGTAAGGGGACTGGGTGTGGAAGAGCCAGGGACTGTAGCACAGTCCTTAGAAGCATTCAGTTGGACTGAAGGGGAGTCTTCCAGTCACAGTCACCAGAGACCCACATCTCTCAGGAACGGACCTGTATTTCTACCCTTGCTATGGTCAGTCATTCATTGCAAGTGGCCCACAGGAAACACGACCTTGTACGAACATGGTAGAGGCTCCAGTGAGCTAGCAGCTGGGGCTGACAGTTAACAATGCTCCCTAGAGCAGGAGATCTGAGTAGTGCATTTTCATGAGCACCAAATAACACACTAATGACCAAAATAAGTCTGGCCAAGATGTTAATGACTGATAATGGCTTGAGGCATTAGTCACTTTAAATAACATTCACATTTTGATAGCTCTATACAAAGAAACGACAATAATAGAGTCATTTTAAGATGTGTAACAGGACCCATGGAAAAAAATAACTTGGTGCAATTGGGTCTTCCTTTACTCTCCTCAAATCATACCATATAGGAAGCCATTCCACATGGTACATATGCCCTTGATATTCTCATAAAATGGAAACAGTACCATTTTAGAATTCAAGAGATTAAGTTTCGGAGGAGGGAAAGGAATGCTCAAAATAAAGCCCATTTCTTTCTCCCTATCTTAGGCTGAGAGGTGAGTAGTATTACAATTGAATGAAGCAATTTTCCACCTGCATTTTTAATAGCCAGTGAAAGAGAGTGCTAATGCCACCCTGTGCCGCCTCTTAAAACTAGAAGGGACGCTATAAATCATGTCCGTGTACATCAGTCTCCTGCCTGGCAGCAAACCTGTGTGCAAGGTTCTCATCCCAAATTTCCAGAGTTAATTGTCCTTGGCTTGTGCACCTCCAGTGATAGGAACTCACTGCTTCCTGAGGTAGTCATTTTGTGGCGAGACAGCTCTAGTTCTACAATGTTTTAAAAGTGATTGAGTCAGCACTCTTTGCCACACTTGGCCATGTTTTCCACAAATTACCTCACTGACTCTTTACAATGACCAGACAGGAAGATTTTCCCCGTTTTAAAAATGGGGAGCCTGAGAAAGAGTGGCCCTTGGTATACCCAATGTCACATAGCTGCAATTCAACTCCAAGTCTAGTTCTATTCCTCAGTCTCCTCACAAACGCCTTAGATTATGTTGGAGTCAGTCTCTAGTTTCCACTTTTACTAGTTCCAGTTCAAATAGAACAAACCTAATATTATTTAACACATGACGTCCCTTCATATATTTGGGTGGGACCTTTCATTATTCTATAACATTTTAACATCCAGGTTAAACACCCAATTTCTTGAACTATTCTTTGAATACATCAGTCCCAGATGTCCCCAAACATGCTCACCAGACACACTTTAAGTCTCTAATATCCTTTCTAACATGGCATACCCTACATTGAGCATATCCTCCAGGCATCTTATAACTTGTGCAGTGTGGAAGGAAACCATCACCTCCCATTCCCCACACATCATACTTCTGTTAATGCAATGGCATTATGCTACTGACTCAATAAACTCATAAATAACTTAAGCCTCTAGGTCTGCTTCACATTATTGAATTGTATTCACATATTCTATATTAGTAAAAGTTTGGGGTTTTAAAAAAATCATATTCATTCTGTTTAACTTAGAGCATATTAAAAATCAGTCTATTGCTCCAGCTTGTTAAAATTCTTAACCCCCATGGTAGCATTTGAAATCATGTGATCATCTATAAATTAGTGTTTTTGAAAGAGCATCTGAGGATTAACAAACACTCTAGAGACCAGCTTATCCCATTATCACCTATTACAGGATCTAGTAAGACCTCATTCCCTCCTTCACTTCTAGTATCCTCTCTATCATAATGTTCCCGTTCCCTTCCTACTCATAGCAGAGCCCCTTGACGGAAGTGTCAGATTCACCTGGGAGCTTGTTAGAAAATGCAGACTCCCAGGCCCCATCCCTCTTAGGGAACAGAATCTGCACTTGAACAAAATTGCAAGGGATTCTGTGTACACACTGAATTTTAGCTGCTTCAGTCTATGTACCTTGAGCAGGGGATTTTAGCCCCTCTGCCTCAGTGTCCTCAGCTATCAGAGGGAGAAGGATGAGAGTTGAAAAGCCCTACAGCCCCTAAGACCTCTAATTCTCTGCCTTTTCTTACTTCCTCAGTTGCCTTGAATTGTCTCCAGAACTGTCCTGCAGTTCCACCATAAAGGCAGGGGAAAATTGATGACTGATACAAAGATATACCTCATCCCTTTCAATATTAATAGCCATAAATGAGAATCTTTAACTCAGGAGTGGCAAGGCCCTGCATATGCAGCCTAGAGTCATTCGATCTCTGTCCGAATTGAATTCCAGATTTTTAGCTGAGTTCCAGAAATATGACACTAGCTCAGAGACCCATGCCACGAAAGGGCTCTGAGATATGTCCTGTCCACCTGGGGAGATGGGGATTTAAAAAGGCACCTCTCCATATGAGGTAAAAACACAGGCTCCTTTGGAATCAACAGATCGGAGTTCAAATCCTAAACAGTGTGCTCATCTGTAAATTAGGAGTAGTAAGAGCGCCCATACTGTGGGTCATTGGGATTATTACATGAGATTATTTCTGTGACATGTTTTGCCCAGAAGAGTTCAATAAATACTCAGTATTATTTTTATTGTTATCCTTTCATATCTAGAACAGAGATAATTTCAATGATCTCACAGCACTGGTATAAATATCAAATAATGTATATGAATATACTTTACACATGATTACAAATTACCCAACATTTGGTTGTTTTTTTTTTTTTCTGACTTCTACTGATCACCCACAACACAGATGCATAACAAAGAACAAAACTGAAAAAAGGTGTATGGGTACTGTCGTCTAAAAACCTGAACATCAAAATGAGGGTAAAAAGAAGAGAAATAAGCCAGAGAGGCTGGGCTCCAATCAAATTTGTTGCCCCTACACAAACTTGCAGTGTCACCACAACTCAGTATTTAATCTATGTGTGTAAGTCAGCATTCTACAGAGAAACAGAACCAATGGGAATAAGACAGGTTGATTGATTTTAAGTAAGTGGCTGAAGCCCAGAGGCTGCAGGGCATGCTGGCGGACTGGAGACCCAGAGAAGAGCTGATACTGCAGTCTAAGCGCACAGACAGTCTGGAGGCAGATCCCTCTTCCTCTGGGAAGAACTCTGTCTTTTTCTCTTAAGGCCTTCAAACCGACGGGATGAGGCCCACTCACTTTATAGAGGTAATCTGCTTTACTCGAAGTCTACTGGTTTGAATGTTAATCTCATCTAAAAATACTTTCATAGAAACAGTCCAGCTGGTGTTTGACCAAGTATCTGGGTACTGTGGCCTAGCCAAGCTGATAAATAAAATCACATATCACACTGTTTTACTGGCTCAATACAGTTTTTATTGTATCTTGTCTTCCAGCGCCATAGGTGACTTATTCTACCAGAAAAAACAATGATTGCTTTGTTCTGCTTGTCCACTGCGACCACAATTAGACAAACCTGTACCCCTGAAACAAATAATACATTATATGTTAATAAAAATAAAAGAAATTGATATATCCCTTTACTTTTTTAAAAAAGGAAAAGCCCTCCAACTTACTATGAATAACATAGTTAATGTTATTACATGGGTGCAATATACCAGATCATATACTAGGTATTTTATACACTTTCACCATAACACCCACCAATCCTGCAAGCTTAAATGATCTCCCCTCTACTAATGAGAATGCTAAGGTTTCTAACGGTTGTATTACCTCACCCAGTATCATACAGTGAGTCGCAACAGAACCAGAATTTGAATCAAGTTCTGTCTTATTCCAAAGCCTTTGCTCATTTTACTATCACACTACTGATGGCAAAGACAACTTAGTACAGTGATTAGTTTTTAAGGGAAAAAAAAAAAGTTTAAACATTTTTAAAAGCTGGAACAAATGGCTCCACTAATTTTTTTATCCTTTTCTTCCCTCTCACTCTTCACTGCATTAGTATTTAATGTCATTTTAGGTGACAGAGAGAGAACATTCACCATTCCCTGTACATGGTGATTTGTTCTAATAATATATCTTCCTCTTTTCAAACTGATTTTCCTTCACCAGTTAGTTATGGTAGGTCTATCAAGAGAAAGTTACTGCATTAAAATAAAGATGTTCTATGGTCAGCTGCAAAGGTACCTTCTTATCCTGGGTGGTCACTTAATGGCACCAATCTGTAAGAGGTCAGATCAGCTCCTCAATGCTCTCCTGTGCCCAAAGATAGTCATTCTAAGAGCAACTGAGGTTCCTTGTCCTCTGAGGACTGTATTGAGCATTTTAAAATCTAGATAGAAATGAATTGTCCAGGAAACTCACAAAGCTCATGAAGAGAACTTGACCCAGCTCTAATGGACTGACAAAAAGAGGATTTTTTTTAAAAAAGATACTTTTATTAGTCACATAATTATCTTAATTGCCACTGCCCCTTAGTAATGTTCATTGTACGAAGCTGTTAACACAGATGTCCCTTCAGCATGGAGTCCCTAACTGGCACATGCTGTCACTTTAGGTAAGATCTTCATATCCCTTTAAACTTCAAAATGCTCACCTCACAATTTTAAGAGGATTAAATGAGATAATGCATGTGAAAAGTTGTTTAAAACTATAAATAAAACTATTCAAAAATAAAAAGCTTTTTAAAAATTTATTTATTTATTTATTTATTTGACACAGAGAAAGATCACACACAAGTAGGCATAGAGGCAGGCAGAGAGAGGTGGGGAAGAAGGCTCCCTGCTGAGCAGAAAGCCCGATGTGGGGCTCCATTGTAGGACCCTGGGATCATGACCTGAGCCGAAGGCAAAGGCTTTAACCCACTGAGCCACCCAGGGGCCCCCAAAAAGCTTTTTTTTAATAAAAAAGAAACTCATTTGAAAGCGATTCAGTAGTCAAAACTTTATCTAAACAGTTTAATAACCCAAAGTTGAGAATACCCAGTAAATGGTAGTGCTGGATTCAAACACCATGTGAACACCAATGCTCGTGTTCAGAACAGCTCCCCTAGCTCATGCATATCCAACTTCCTTAAAACAATACATGAAGTCCCTGGGTTTCTGGTGCAGAGCATAAAGTTGTACTGCACAGAGCAAGCACATCTGGGACAGCTCACAGAAAGTAAGTAGAGGTTTCCCGTATTTGTCAACAGTTCTAAAAATTTATATTATATGACAATAACAAGTTGGGAAGATGAAAGAAATTTTCTTAACTCAGTAATAATAACACATTATAACCAACCGTGATAAAAAGAGAATTGTCTTTCCATTCTTGCTATAGAAAACATGACAAAATGTCTGTCATTGGAAGAAATGGTAAAAAAATTTACAGACAAAAATCTAGGCGAAAAATTCTATATCAATGTGTTAGGCATTTAATTCTATGACATTTGTTTTTAATCAGCTCTTTTAAAATCTGTACTTTGTTGTGATTTCTTGGTATAAGTAATTCTGTATCAATTTTGTATTCTAGTTTTTGTATTTTTTTAAAATGAGAAATAACAAAATTTTATCAGCTTTTGCCCCTTCAAAACTGAATTCTACCCTGATTGCAGATTCTCTAGTAGGAGAGAATGAGATTAAAAATAGTGATTTGGGAAAGCAAATAAGAAATTCAGGCTTAGATCCTATTTCAACTTCTATTTCATAGTGATTATTCTTTTTATTCTCATAAGAATATAAATTTACCATAATTTAAGGAATACAAAGAAATCTTCATGTGAAAATTACTATAAAATAAGGTGTCTTTCACACAGTAATTTCAATGAAACAGTTATTAAATATTAATTGGGGAAATGTTTATAATAAATGTGATGGCACATTCCAGCTCCCCGTCTTATATAAATCATAATGAGAACATGTATTTTATTTGAGCTAATATGATTACATTATGAATTCTTAAGTGGAAGGTAATCAAATATAACAAGTAACAAAATGAAAACAAAGCCTGAAAATATAGCACCCAAGACAATGATAAGTTGAGCTAAATAAAACTATCATGACATTATACACCTATGATGTTGTGATTTATAATAAGAAATAAATGTATTTGGTCTTTGCCCTATTCCTGGAACAGAGCTCTTAAACCCTTATAAATTCCGAAACAATAAGAGTACTAAGAACATCTTTTGTTTTTATATTTGGTCTTTGGCCCTGGCCCCTGAAACCCTTGTAAATTCTTAAGTGATAAGAGCACTAGGCTCCTTTTGTTCTAATGAGGTGACTCTTGGTGGCCTCCTGGATGGATGGCTCCTAGATGGGAGGGCTGGCCACCAGAAAGATCAAGCCATGATTAGAAGCTTTGGATTTTCAATCCAATCCACCATCCTCCAGAAAGGGGCTAGAAATGGAGTTAATAATTGATCCTGTTTATGTAAAGAAGCTCCATAAAATCCCAATAGTATGGGGGTTGGAGAGCTTCCGGGTTGGTGAACACATCCACATACCAAGAGGGAAACACACTCAAACTCCATGATGGCAGAAGCTTGGGAACTTCCCAGACTTGGCCTATATACCTCTTCATTTAACTGTTCATCTGTATCTTTCATCAAATCCTCTATAAATTGGGTTTTTTCTGATATAATAATAATAAGAAGAAGAAGAAGAAGAAGAAAAAGGAAGCAAGGAGGGAGGGTGGAGAAAATTATCTTTTCATCTCATTAATAGTTATAAGAAAAAAGAAAAAGGGTGCCTGGATGGCTCAGTTGGTTAAGCGACTTCCTTCGACTCAGGTCATAATCCCAGAGTCCTGGGATCCAGTCCCGCACTGGGCTCCCTGCTCTGAGGGGAGCCTGCTTCTCCTTCTCCCTCTGCCCCTCCCCTTGCTTGAACTCTCCCTCTCTCTCTCTCTCTCTCTCTCTCTGTCAAATAAATAAATAATATCTTAAAAAAAGAAAAGAAAATAAATAAAAGAACTGGTTATGAGAGAGAGCAAAGAGAACAATTAAAAGACTATACATATGTTTATATTTATGTTTATAATTATAACTTATATATGTAAGTGTGTTTTTGTTCTGGGTCTTTAGACCCAACTAAGTTTTTTAAGTATTTAAAAACTGATCAACAATATACAATCTAGGTAGGGTGAAAAAACAAAAATCACAAATTATTCATAATGGTAGGGTAGAATGCCAAGGTAGAGACAGGGTTATAAAGCAATATAACACTATTGTGACTTATTTGAATCTAAATAATTGGCATGATTTAGTATAAACTACTTCTAGGTAAAATAATAATATTTGTGGAGTTAAGAAGTACCTTGCCAAACAGAGTTGTTTTTTGTTGTTTTTTTAAAGATTTTGTTTATTTATTTGACAGACACAGATCACAAGTAGGCAGAGAGCCAGGCGGGGTGGGGGGGAAGCAGGCTCCCCGCTGAGCAGAGAGCCCAGTGCAGGGCTTGATCCCAGAACCCTGGGATCATGACCTGAGCCAAAGGCAGAGGCTTAACCCACTGAGCCACCCAGGCACCCCCAAACAGAGTTTTTAATAGCATCTAGCTAATAGATCTTATCACAGCTTCTGCCAATTTTTTACTAAAATATCTATCTATCTATCTATCTATCTATCTATATATACTTGAGAAAATAAAAACATATAGCAGAATTATAATCAGAAAGGGAGGATTCTAACTCTCTCAGAGGTTGACAGGTCACACAAACAAATATAAAACTGGAAAGCATTTGAATAACACGATTAACAAGCTAAATCTAATAAAATATCACTTTATATACCACAAAAGGGAATATATATTCTTTTAAAACTCCTACATATTAGAAAACAGTATGGAGTTTCCTCAAGAAGCTAAAAATAGAACTACCTTATGACCCAGCAATTGCACCACTAGATATTTACCCCAAAGATACAAACATAGTGATCCGAAGGGGCACATGCACCCCAATGTTTATAGCAGCAATGTCCACAATAGCCAAACTATGGAAAGAGCCCAGATGTCCTATGTACTATGCAGCCATCAGAAAGGATGAAATCTTACCATTTATATAGATGTGGATGGAACTGGAAGGTATTAGGCTGAGCGAAATAAGTCAGTCAGAGGAAGGAAATTATCACATGGTTTCACTCATATGAGGAATATAAGATACAATACAGAGGATCATAGGGGAAGAGAGGGAAAAACAGAAATGAGAAGAAATCAGAGAGCAAGACAAACCATGAGAAACTCAGAAAGAAACTGAGGGTTGCTGCGGGGGAGGTGGCTGTGGGGATGGGGAAAATGGGTGATGGGCATTAAGAAGGCATGTGATGTGATGAGCACTGGGTGTTATATGCAACTGATGACTTAGTCTACCTCTAAACTAGTGATGTTTTCTATATGTTGGCTATTTGAATTTAAAATTTAAAAAAAAGAAAAGAAATCAACTAAGCATCAAATTCACGAACTATAAACAGAACAACAAAATAAATATCAATAGAAGTAGAAAGGTCTAAGCAGAGGAATTAATAGAATGAAAAATACAGAAGAGTAGTCATGATCAAGAAAATCAAGAACTGTCCCCTCGAGCTTTGCCCGCCCCGAGCTCCGCTGCTCCCGGCGGCCAGACCATTGAAGAAGCTGTAGCAAAAGCTGATAAGCTGGCTGAAGAGCATTCATGAGGTCCTTTTGGCAAACTAAGCACTGGTGGTCCTCTGTGCTTTGCTTCTCCTTGCCCCTAATGCAGAAATCTCGGTTTGCTCTGTAGGCCACATGAGAGCCTTGTTTGAAGACATGGTGTTCTGTCTGAAGAGTATTTAAGGTTTCCAATAAAACGTACACCCCTCAAAAAAAAAAAAAAAAAGAAAAAAAAGAAAATCAAGAACTAGTTCTTTCAACAAACACATGAAATAAACCTTTGGCAGTTGATGACAAAAAAAGAAAGGACATAAATAAAAATATTAAAAATTAGAAAGAGTAGGTAATTTTAAATAGAGAAATACAGAACAATATTTAAATTGTAAGAAAATACTATAAAACTTTGTGGAAACAAGTGCAAAAACCTAAAAGAAACAGGTCACTTTTAAGGAAAATTATCAAAATTAGCTCAAGAAGTAGAAACCTGAATAGATAAGTAACTATACAGAAAAATGAAAAAGCAGTCACAGATCTAGCCCTGATAAAAAGGCACTAAAACAATAAAGTTTGAGTTCTACAAAATACTTAGGAAACACATTAACATTATGTTATGTTATGTTATTTACACTATTCCAGAACATAAATAAGAAACTTCTCAACTCATTCTGCTAGACTATCCTAACCATAATTTCATAATTGAATAAAAATAGCAAACACACATGCACATGTGCACATACACACAAACACACACCTATAGGTCATTCTCACTAATGAACATGACTATAAACATTCCTGTATAAAATTATTGGAAAACAGAATCAGCAAGACAGTTATTGAATATGCATAATATTCTGGCAGATTTTATCCCAGGATTATAAGAATTCTTTATTAGGAAGTCTATTCATGAAATTCACATGATTAACAGATTATATGGAAAATTTTAATCTTTTCAAATTACTCAAATTTTTTTGGTAAAAGTAAAAACATTTAATGAATTAAAAAGAATACAGTAGCAATGGGAGGGAGGACTTTCTTAAGGTAAAATATATCTCTTAGAAACATAGAACAAGGGGCGCCTGGGTGGCTCAGTTTGTTAAACAACTGCCTTCAGCTCAGATCATGATCCTAGAGTCCTGGGTTCAAGTCCTGCATCAGGCTCCCTGCTCGGCAGGGTGTCTGCTTCTCCCTCTGACCCTCCCCCTTCTCATGCTCTCTCTCTCTCTCTTTTTCATTCTCTCTCTCTCTCTCAAATAAATACATAAAACCTTTAAAAAAAACCCACAGAACAAGTATTATACTTTGAATTTGAGAAACAAGGCAGAGGATCACAGGGGAAGAGAGGAAAAAATGAAACAAGATGAAATCAGAGAGGGAGACAAACCATAAGAGACTCTTAATCTCAGGAAACAAACTGAGGGTTGCTGGAGCAGAGAGGAGTGGGAGGGGTGGGGTGGTTGGGTGATGGACATTGGGTGGGTATGTGATATGGTGAGCACTGTGAATTTTGTAAGACTGATGAATCACAGACCTGTACCCCAGAAACAAATAACACATTATATGATAGTGAAAAATAAAATTTTAAAAAATGTTAAATATTATACTTTGAGTTGACATTAAAATAATTCTTTTTTAAAAAATTTTATTTAATTATTTGTCAGAGAGAGAGAGCACAAGCAGGCAGAGTAGCAGGCAGAGGCTGAGAGAGAAGCAGGCTCCCCAGTGAGCAAGGAGCCTGATGCGGGACTTGATCCCAGGATCCTGGGATCATGACCTGAGCCGAAGGCAGCCATTTAACCAACTCAGCCACCCAAGTATCCCCATTAAACTAATACTTACTAAAATCAAAAAACAAGGATACAGGCAGCCAGTGAATACTATCCTGGAGCACTTACCCAAAGAATTAAGATGGCAAAAAGAATAAGGGAAAAGTGTCATTATTTGTATAAAATAATGTTGTATAATGCAACAGAATCAACCAAAAACTGTTAGAATTAATAAGAAACCCCCAAAGTTGCAGGATATAAACAAACCCCCCAAATTCTATATCTTAGCAATGATCAAATGTAAAAGGTCATTTAAAAAGGATTCTATTGGGCACCTGGGTGGCTCAGTGGGTTAAGCTTCTGCCTTCGGCTCAGGTCATGATCTCAGGGTCCTGGGATCAAGTCCCACATCAGGCTCTCTGCTCGACGGGGAGCCTGATTTCCCCTCTCTCTCTCTGCCGGCTTCTGCCTATTGCCTGCCTCTCTGTCAAATAAATAAGTAAATAAAATATTTAAAAAAGAAAAAGGATTCTATTCAAACTAGCAACCAATAAATAAACAAGCTTATAAGTATATCTAACATAGGAACTATAAAAATTAACAACAGAATATTAGAATAAATAAGGAATATGTCCTACAACAGACGAAATGATAAAGAAGATATGGTCCCAGGCACCTGGGTGGCTCAGTGGGTTAAAGCCTCTGCCTTCGGCTCAGGTCATGATCCCAGGGTCCTGGGATTGAGCCCTGAGTCGGGCTCTCTGCTCTGTGGGGAGCCTGCTTCCCTTCCTCTCTGCCTGACTCTCTGCCTACTTGTGATCTCTGTCTGTCAAATAAATAAATAAAATCTTAAAAAAAAAAAGAAGAAGATATGGTCCATATATACAATGCAGTATTATGCCTCCATCAGAAAGGATGAATACCCAACTTTTGTATCAACATGCATGGGACTGGAGGAGATTATGCTGAGTGAAATAAGTCAAGCAGAGAAAGTCAAGTATCATATGGTTTCACTTACTGGTGGAGCATAAGGAATAACACGGAGGACATTGGGAGAAGGAGAGGAGAAGTGAGTTGGGGGAAATTGGAGAGGGAGACAAACCATGAGAGTCTGTGGACTCTGAGGGGAGGGGGTTAGGGGGTTAGGAGGGCCTGGTGTGGGTATTAAGGAGGGCACGTATTGCATGGAGCACTGGGTGTGGTGCATAAACAATGAATCTTGGAACACCAAAAAAAAAAATTTTTTAAAAAATAAGGAAGAAAACCATTATTTTAAAGTTGTAAATTTTCTCCCAAAATCAATCTATAAATTAAATATTATCCCATACAAATCCCAACAGAATATTTTTAAAGGAACTTGACAAATTGGTTCAAAAATTGCCATGGAAGAGAAGAATATAAAAGCAACCAACATGATTTTGAAACAGATAACAACAACTTTTCCTATAAGATTTCAAAAATACACTAAAAGGTTGTTTTAGTATTAAAGTAGTATGGTTAAGAAATAGGATAATAAATGGAAGGTAATAAAGAATCCAGAAATAGTCTCTCTCACTTGTTCCCTTCCCTTGCCACACACATACACATGTATGCATGAATACACTCTGGAATTTGGTTAATATTAGATGTGACATTTCACATCAGGGAGAGGGGAGTAAAACAGAAAAGTAATTTAAGAATTTGAGGTATAGACAAAAAAACATCTTTCCCTCTACCCATCTTAGGTTCTCTGCTTGGGGCCTTGTATATTGGACTAACAAAAGAGAGATTAACAATAGTAAAGCATAAATGTATATAATATAAATTTTGTATGACACAGAAGCCTTCATAGGAAATGAGGACCTGAAGAAGTGGTAAAATCTCAGCGTTTTTCTACTAGGTTTGATAAAGAGTAGAAAGTTGTAAGAAAATATGCTAGACAAAAGGGTATGAGCAAGAGTAATAAAGTAGGAGAAATTCAGTAAGCCTAATATGTTTGGATTCCTCTTCAATCCCTCCGTCTTCAGAGATAAGGATGCTCCTTTCCTCAGGTATAAGGAGAGCACCTCTCACCTGAGGGTATTATGACTTGCTTCCAGGTAGAAGGGGGTTGATCAGAAAGTTCTTCT
Organism: Mustela erminea; assembly: GCF_009829155.1. Lineage (NCBI taxonomy): Eukaryota > Metazoa > Chordata > Mammalia > Carnivora > Mustelidae > Mustela > Mustela erminea. The sequence continues at coordinate 18,206,679 of NC_045629.1, forward strand.
TGTACCTGCTATTTCTCAGATTCTTCCAACTTAAAATACTCAAAATGCCAAAGCATCATATTTTGGGATAGCGTGTCCTAAACCTTGTCACATGTAAAAGCTATTTATTGCAATGCCATCTGTAATAGAAAGAACTTAAAGGAGTGGCCCTGAAACAAAGCATCAATAGGAGGATGGTTAAATAAATTACAGTAATCCACACTATGTAATACCATACAGTTATTAAAAAGAATAAAGTGGACCAATTGTACAGGAATAAAAGATCTCTAAAATACATGAGCTGGAAAAGAGCAAGTGGCAGATGCTTCCTTGCAAAATAAAACAACCTCTATATTGACAATGTGTATATGTACACATACGTATGTAAAAGAGCAGTGAAATGACTAGAAAATTATATTATTAACCGTGAATAGGGAAATGGGTGTGTGTATGTGTATACAGGTGATAGCAGGCTTTAAAGGAAGATTACCATATTTTATTTTACATCCTTACTTGTTTTATCTCTTATAAGAATGTAGTTATGTACTGCTTATATAATAATATACAATTTCATAAACAACAATATTTAAATAATCAAGATTTTATCTCCCTTTAGGGGAAACACAACAGCAGTAAGAAGCCCTGGAACATACTAGTTCTGCCTCTTAAATTATCTGGATTATCATTTCCTTATCTATAAAATGAGGATTTTGACTAGATTATCTCATTTCTCTAATAAATTTTACATTTCTATGAGCCTATAAAATATAATTAAATATTTTTTCACTTTTTTATACTTTATTTTTAATTTGCATATAACAATACATTAGTTTTATGGTTATATTACCATTTACTACAAGTGCAATAATTAAATTTTTGCTTAAGTAAATTTTGTCTGCCACAAATACAGTTACCTACTTCTATACTTAAAAATGATAGAGTTTAGTTTGTTATCAGAACAGAATTGCTACATGGTCAATGAATATTATAATGAAAGACAGGATGCAAATCACACAATTGTTCTTGTTGGGAAGAAATGTGGCTAATTTGACTTTCCTAAACTCTCTCAGTTCTATTCATTAAATCTGAGAAAAGAAAATGACATAATATAAAATTTCCATAAGAGAAGATCAACCTTTCTCCAGCAGAAGTAAAGAAAGAGTTTAAGCTAGGGAAAAAAAAAAAAAATACCCTTCATTTGAAATCTTTTTTTTTTTTTCTTTAATTGATTTATTTTTCAGAGAGGGAGACAGAGAGAGAGAGAGCAAATGCAGGGGGAGTAGCAGGCAGAGGCAGAAGCAGGCTCCCCACTGAGCAAAGAGCCCGATGTAGAACTCGATCCCAGGACTGTGGGACCTGAGCCAAAGGCAGACGTTTAACCAACTGAAATACTCAGGCATCCCTGAAATCTTCAAGAAAATATGTTCCCAATTCTTCAAGGTATTGAGACAAAGGCAAAATGACATTATTTGAGGGGGGGGGAAGATATTTTCATGCAAAAGTGTCTGAATAATTCACCTAGAACTTTCTCTAGATCATCACCCTGGTAGTGAATCCTAAAGGAAAGAAAAAACAGAATTTGTAGGTTCATCAGCAAAGAGTTCTACCTTCATAAGCCACCCAGTCACTCAGAATCCAAATATAATTTGTATCCTGGTTCAGAAGGACATATAGTTGGGAAATGGAAAGAGTTCATGAGCTCAAGAACAAAGCAAGAATATCCACTCTTTCCACTATTGTTCAACAGTACAGAGAAAAATGACCAAATAAGATGTTCCTGGCTTGACAGTAAAATCAAAAGCAACAAAAGCAAAAATAAACAGTTAGGGGTTTATCAAACTAAAAAGTTTTTCCACAGCAAAGGAAACTACCAACAAAATGAAAAGGCAAACTGTCAAATGAGAAAAAATATTTGTAAATCATATACTTGAAAGGGGTTCATTCCAAAATATATAAAGAACTCATACAACCCAATAGCTCCCCCCCCAAAAAAATCTGATTAAAAAAATGGGCATTGTATCTGAACAGACAGTTTCTGAAGAAGACATACAGATGGCCAACAGGTACACATACAGATGGCCAACAGGTACACAAAAAGATGCTCAACATCACTCATCATCAGGGAAATGCAATGCAAAACCACCATGAGGTATCACTTCACACACATTAGAATGGCTGTTATCAAAAAGATAAGAGTTAACAAATGTTAGCAAAGATGTGGAGAAAAGGGAACCCTCATGCACTATTGATGAGAAGGTAAATTGCTATAGTCCCTATGGAAAACAGGATGAGGGTTTCTCCAAAAATTAAAAATAGAGCTACCATATGATCCAGCAATCCCACTTCTGAATATTTATCCAAAGAAGATGAAAACACTAACTCAGAAAGATATATGCACCTTCATGTTCGCTGACTGAAGCATTATTTACAGTAACCCAGGTGTCCATTGATAAGTGAATAAAGAAGGTAGGGTGTATGCATATGTGTGTGTGTGTACACATACACAATGGAATATTATTATCTAGCCATAAAATAATGAAATTTTGCCTTTTATGACAACATAGATGGACCTTGAGGGCATTATGCAGCGTGAAATAAGTCAGACAAATACCTCATTACCTCACTTATATGTGGAATCTAAACAAACTGAACTCAGATACAGAGAACAGATTGGTGGTTGCCAGAACCAGACTTGGGGTGGGGATTGGGGGGAGCACAAATAAGTGAAAATGGTCAAAGGGCACAAACTCTGGTTATAAATAAAATAAATATACATCCTAGGGATGTAATGTACAGTATGGTTACTATAGTTAATAATACTGTATTATATAATTTTGCATATTTTAAAGATGCTAAGAGAGCAAATCTTAAAAGTCCTTATCACAAGAAAAAAAGATTTGCAACCACCTATGGTGACGGATGTTAACTAGACTTATTGTGATGATCATTTCACATTATATACAAATATTAAATCGTTATACATCTCAACTAATATTATGCAATCAAAATCTGCACAGGTTTTTCTGTAGAAATCAACAAGTTGAGTCTATGAACATATAAATGATGTAGAATGTCAATCCAACTTTGAAAAAGGGGAACAATGGTAGAGGACTTGCACTAGTTGATTTCAACTTCTTATGAAGCTACAATAATCAGGGCCATGTAGTACTGATTGCCTCTGGGTGGACTGAAACAGTACATAAGGGAGCTTTCTGGGGAAAAGTAAAAGTTCTGTATCTTTTGATAATTTCACAGGCATATAATTTTTCAAGATAAATATATCTGCATACCTGCCTATTTGTGGTGCTTGAGCTTCTTCGATAGACAAAAAAAAAGAAGCAGCAGTGGAAGAAGAAATGAAGAAAGAGAAAGAAGAGGAGGAAGAAGAGGAGAAGAAGAAATGCTTCCTTTCACGGCTGCATGAGGAGAAAGACAGAGACAGAGACAGATAATGGAGAAAAAGTATAATAAGGAAAGTATATGACATGTTAGAGAGTGACAATATTTTGGGAAAGAGAAAAGTTCAGTAGGCTAACGGAGCATAAGAGCCCTGGGAGGATGCCGTTTTATACTGCGTGATAAGATGATCTCAGTAGAGCAAACGCCTGAAGCCACGCTCCAACTTCTTAGAGGAAAGAACATTCCAGGCCTTCAGGCCTAGGAAGTGCAGAGAAGCCAGTGTACCCACAGGAGAACTTTCTTAATGCAATTCCAATAGAACAGAACTTTCTCTAAAGATCCAGTGAGCACCTCCCTGAGCTGTTCCACCTGAACTTAGTGAGGGGCCTGCTGTCTAATGACATATGTTAACCCCGAGGACAATGGAAAGAAGAGAGAAACTGTGGCTTCTTTACATTCTTTACATTCCCATTCTGTGTACACTTCAATGCTACATTCTCGACGCAGGAGGTGAACTGTCTAATTGCTGAGCTCTGGTCACATATCTGGCATGGACAGACACTGGGGCACTCTCAAAAGTTTTGTTTCTGAGAGATTAAAAACTAAAAACAAACAGAACGAAACAAGCAAAAACAGTGTTCATTTCCCAATGACTCTCAGGTCTTAACCATTCCCTGCACTGGGGTACAGAAAGGGCAAATTACAGCAAATAAGAATGTTCCAAGCCCTTGAGAGCCCGCCAGAGGTAGGCAGGTGGCTTCTGGAAAGAAAAGAGTACAAAGGACCATACCAGAGTGCACAATTTTGAAGACAGTGGATATTTACTGATTTCCCAGAATATAGCACTGTGTGGTCACACAAATGGGAATTCACTCTGGTGTTGTCTTCTAGAAGACAGTCTATTTTGCTTGCTGTGTCTGAGATGGGCACCCGTGTGATAACTACAAACATCAGTGAGCCTAGCCAGTTCAAGCAGCTTTCCTTAATAATCTCTTTCTTTTTGTTTTTGTTTTTGTTTTTAACCTTGGGTCTTCATAAAGGAAGCCAAATACTAGTTGGAAAGAGCTGAGCCAACACTGTGATTCCTAGTTAGACATAAATGCCAAATACAAAAGAAAGCACAAATATTGGACAATGATCCCTCCTCTCTCAGACATAGCCCAGCTTAAGAAACTCATATCTAGAAATCAGAGCAGTAGCAGAGCCTGGAACTGTTTGCTTGGAGATGTGCAGCAAGTAGGAAGAAATTTAGCTACTATTTTATAGTTCACTCCTGCTATTAAGTACATAACTGGGCCTAGTTTTAGGGAAACTCTCTGCTAACTACCCTGTTCTGTCACTGTGGATTCAAGCCACTGCTGGAGTTTAATTACTCCATAGAAACAGGGAAGGATCTACTTCATGGCAGTTAATTTTCAGTTCTACAGTTTTAAGAAAATATTTGGTATTTACTTAATAATGTTTATTAAGTCAAAATCAATGTGAATTAATTAACATGAAAGTGTTATCTGATCTTCTAATGTGAAGCACTTAACCGATGTGTTTCCCAAGTTTTCTCCCCATTGTATTCAGTTTTAATTTGTGTGACAAGTTTCACCTCACAAAATGCTTCCTCCTATTTGATTTTTCTTAAATGCGTATTGAGATTTGTTTATATATTAATTTCTGCTAGAACTGTAAACTTCTCCTCCTTCACGTCTCTTCCCCAAAGGACCATAAAGGCCTCTTGAGTGGCTATAAATGTCTCTTTATAAACACTTAATTAAAAACTGTGTCACAGTTAGAGTCAATCTGGTCTGCACTCTCATGCCAAAAAGCAGTCTTTCAAGCTGTGCATTTTACTCTTAACTTTCCAGTGTAGCTTTAGAATCTCAATCAATTCTTTAAGACATGCAAATGTTCTTTTCCCTTTGGCTTAGCAGTAGCCACTGGGAAATACATATGTATAATTCCTTCCTGGTTATGCATGTGCTGTAACAATAATCAAAGTTAGATGCCAAAGAAGCTATTTCAGAGCGTTTTTCCAACATTTAACTTTCAGCCTTCCTCTTGGCCCAGCCAGGTGGATCTTAAAAGTGCCACACAAAAATGCAGCCTGTTTGTAGGATTAATCTTAATCCATTCTCGAAACTTAATTTCTATTTCTGCTGTTGGGCCTCTTGACTACAGCTCCCTCTCCCTCCAACCTACTCTCCACTCTTGCTAGGGTGTTCTAAGGACGTTTCCAGGCGTGCCTCAGACAGCCCTCTAGGTTCATCATCTTCATCCCCTTAACATCCAAGCCCAGTAACATACTTGTGCTCTAATCATGGCATCACTAGCAATTCCCAAAGACACCATGGGTTGCGTTTCTTTGTACACATTCCCTCTACCTGCAATGTCCTTGTCCCCTGGTGATCTTCCATCCATCCTTCCTTAGTCGGTTCAAAACCAGTCTCCTCTGTGAAGTTTCTCTCACTGCTCTCCCCCAACCTGGGCAGAGTTGAGAATTCTCTGCTAGTTCCCACAGCACCATGGGGCCCTTCTCTATCCTAGTATCTATCATATAATCTTTAATTATGACTTTCATTACTGTCTCCCCACTAGTCTGTAAGCTCCTTAATAGGAGGATATTTTTCATTCTTATATTCTCAGCTGCAGTACCATGCCTGGCATCTGACAAGCAATCAGGAAGTCTTCCTGGAATAAACAGAAGCTGATACAAATGTGGTTAAGTATGGATTTTCTAGCTCTCCCACACATTTGGAAGCATGTGACTCCCACACTATGGAGATGGATGACCTCTGCCCAAAGGGGGTCTAAATTCCCAAGCAAGAAAAGAAACCTACAAATGATACCATTTCTAGATGCCCTCTCACTGGATCCTTATCTCTGTGTCTGATGGTATATGGGAAAGGATCATGGAAGCATTTCTGCTGAAGGCATCCAGAACACACCACTATGGCATAACAATTATTTTGAGCTGCAAGTATTTGAATTCCTGAAATGCTTTTTCTGACTAAAAGCAGAACCTCCAAAAAAACCTCAAAGAGCTCAATTGTCATAAATTCCCTCCCCAGAAGCAAGTAGGGAAGATTCACTCTTCCACCTAAATACATAGTGTTAAAAAACCATTATTTCCCAACTATTTTCCTAAAAGCCCATTTACCTTTCCAAAAAGTCACTTGTTTTCCCTTAAGTGCCCTTTGCTCCCTACCCTTTCCCCTATTAGGATGTCATTTGTTTTCCTAAGTGCCCTTCTCCCTCTTACTTTTCCCCATTACGATTGTAAATAACCCCAAAATTCTAACCACCCTCTTGAGTCATGTTTTTCTGTGAACTCCCATGTACATGCTTTCATGAATAAAAATCTGTCTTTTCCCTCACTGATCTGTGTTTTGTCAGTTTAATTTGAAGGCCTCCAAACACTGAACCTAAGAGGGTAGCAGCAGTTTTTCTTCCCCTACACACATTAATCTGTGCATATGTGTATATATATTTATGTGTCTATAGATACACACAGTCACATGGACAACTGGTCACGCCTACAGCGGGCTCCTATGGAAGATTCTGTTTGAAGGAAGAGATCTATAGCTAAAATAAACAAATAACAAACAAATAAAACACCAAGCCATAAAATGAGGCCATTTTCGTTGATGAAATTTCATCAGTTTTACAAAAATATGAATGGCCTAAGACCAGAAGAGCAAGCTGGAAGGTAACCTATAGCTCCCATTACAGTGTAGGAGAAAGAAACCCCAAATTAGAGACAAGACACTAACTTCTGAGCCCTGTTCTGCTGGATGTGACTGCCTCCCCCATAAGATTCCTAGGCTGCATGAGAGTAGTGACTCTTTCTGTTTTGTAAGCCATGGACTCCTCAGGGCCTAGAAGAGAGACTAGGACATGGTAGCCATTCAATGGCTAGCTGTCAAACAAATGAACAAAGCTCTTGTACTTATCTAGGGAACTCTGGATTCTCAACTTGCTAAAGTAACTTTTGTAAGCTGCAAATAATCAACTTTAAAACATCTATTTTAAAGATAAAACAAGCATAAAGACTTATACCAGAGAGTTGTTTTAAAGATTAAGTAAGATAGTTCCTGTAAAATACACAACAATGCCTAACACAAAAAAAAATCCAATAAGGATTATTTTTATAATTAATATTACTATTAGTACTCCCTGGAAGAACTGAAGTTTCTCCTTGAAGCACTTTTTTTCTTTAACCCCTTAAAGGCAAGGTGTACAAAGGCTGGCTATTCTAGGCAAATTCGTTAACTTCTCTGAGTCCATAGTTCTTTAACTTAAAACATGAATAATAATGCCTTCCTTCCAGGGTTGCTGTAGGGTCAGTAAGGTAATATAGATACTCATATAGTTGGCTTTCAATAACTATTAGCCAATTGTCAACCAACAGGCTCATCTTGGTGATAATAATGCTAATAATGGCTGCACTTGGGGCATACATTTTATGAGTCTACATAGATCATTCAGTCATCACAAGGTAAGCATTATTAGCCCCATTTTATGATGTAGAAACTGACACTCACAAAGGTTAAGAAACTTGTTTGACATCACACAGCTAATAAGGAGAGGAGTAGGATTAAAAGTGACATATACCTCAGCCCCACAGCACACAATCTTTTCTCTCAGTCCTGCAACTTTTGCAAGCCTTGCCCCGTGAACTCCTGCCTGCCCTGTCTGCATTGTCCCCAAGAGGGACACATGTTACCCTGCATGTCAAGGCTGAAACACAGCACACCTCCACCCCTCATGAATCTGTCAGCCACAGAGACTGTCCATGGCAGGCAGGGACAGGGCTGTCCTCTGTGTTGCTGGTTAGAGAAGCAAATTTGTCATCCACCCATAAGCAAGAATAAAGAATTTCAGGTCTGCTTTTAAATTGGCCTCATTTTTATATCATTTTATCTCTACTCTTTTTCTTCTTTCTCAGCTTTTTCTAATCTGTACTTTACATATGTTTGTCAGATATCTGAAAGCATATTTGGAGTAAGGTAGGAGTATCATAAGTAAGCTGGCAAACATACATCACAGGGGCTGCACTTGAATGTCCCAGGAAAATCCAGAAAGCAAACTTCATGACAGAAGCGCTGTAACAGGAGACAAAAGCCCTGCATTCCAGCCCAACTCCCTGCTGAGTGCCAAGTGAGTCACACAGGAAAACTACACACCTTCACAACCAAGCTGCACCAAACTGCCTCACTGAGCCCCAAGAAGTTGTGAATGAGCTCGTGACTGTCCTGGACACAGGTCTCTAGGCAAAACAGACAGCAAAGAAACAGAGGCTTAGAAGCCTAACCTTGTACAACAGTACAACTGGGGCAGGGAGACAGAACCAGGGACCATGGTGGGTGCAGGTTTGAAAGAAGGTCCAGCGGCTTTCTCACAAGGCCAGTGCCTACCCAGGAGCCACCAGCAATTCTCAAGGCAGAAAAGGGGTGAAACAGAGAAGTCTTACTCCTGGTGCTGTTCTCAAGCAACAATAGGGAACAAGATTTAGGCATTGTTTTCAGAGATGCAGAGTCTACCTTAAATCTTGCTGCCTTTTCAAAGCCGGTGTCACCACTGCGTGGTGAAACCTAAAATTTTGTCAGAAACCACCCCAGCTTCAGGTCTAGATGGGTGCTGGTGATATTTTAGTTGCACAACGGAAGGTGAGTATTTTTAAAACATAAATTAAATCATATATTTCCCTTGCCTAAAACCCTCCAATGAGTTTCCATTTCACTTAAAATAAAATTCCAAGTCCTCACCAGACCCTACAAGGGTATGGCCCCTGCCTGCCTTTCTGAGTGACCTCCCAACCCTCTCCCCTACCTCCCTGTACTTCAGCTACCAGAGCCCCCTCATGACGGAAAGGGCTGAGCCCACCCTGTTGTTCTCTCAGCCTGAGATGCTCCCACCAAGATCTCTGCAAGGCTGGCTCTTGGGTCTAGCTAAGCCAGCACCTCCTCAGTAGGGTCACCCCTAACATCCCAAACCCCCAAAGAGTCATTGCCCATCTCACCACCTGGTTTTATTTTTTAATGGAAGTATCACCATCTGAACTTATTTTGTCCTTACTGCCTTCTTGTTTATGTAGCTTCTTTTTGCCAGAATGTTCCACGAGAAGGGGCACTTGTCCTATTACCTCATTAAGCTCTGTGTCCAAGCCTTGATTTCATACCACACAGCCAAACCCTCGTGTTATCCTCTTTGCACTAGGAGGTCCCATGTCACAGAAGGAACTGGCCTGACACCACAGTGCCTGTGGAAGGCATTTGGACCCAGAGCAACCTACCTCCACATCATAAAGTGTTGTCTCCATAAATATTTGTGGCAGAAAGGCAAAAGCAAGAAAGGCAGAAGAGAGGAGTTGCATGGGTCTTACTCTATTTATACACTCCCTCGTGCTCCCAGCCACTAAGACTCTGACTTCCCTTTTGCAGAACTCTAGGACTTTTCTCATCCAGGCAAGCCTCAGGGTCACAGAAGATGCTGGGTTCCTGGGAGCATGGAAAGTAAGAGTCCTTCTTACTCACTGGTGTGTTGGCTGGAGCACCAACCACGAGGCACAGCCTCTGACCTGGAGCTAGCCCTCAATAAAATACATGTTGACGGAGTAAATAAGAGTAAGGATGAAGGAAGATGGCTGAAGGCAATCCAGTTTCCCCCATCCCTGATGGCACTGTCCATCAAGGAGGCTTTGAGAGCATTACAGCAGGCCTCAATCTTAAAGTTCTGAAAAATACTGAAAATTCCAATTCCTGGATCTCACCTCCAGATTCTGTACTTCCAGGCTGGGGAGCTGATGCAGAGCCAGACTGCAGAGTCATGGTATTCAATATTAAGGGTTCATTGATGGCTAGAATCCATATGAGGATTTTCTCCTTTATTTGGTCAATGGCCCAGAATTTCTGGATAATGATGAAGCTCTGTCATTCCCTATGCTGCATGGAACCTTGTATCCTGTGGGCATCTGATAGATGTTGGTTGATATTAACAGTAATAAACCTGTACCTTAATCCTTCTGAGCATCTTCTAATGAGGAATCCAGTTCTGCCATGTCATTGTGAATGACTGGCTTACAGGTCTTGAGATAAGTATAATGTAATTCATTTAGTTATGAGGCAGGAAAATGAGTATAACCTTCCTGAATGTAGCCGGCAGGTACTGAGAAAGAGGCCAGGCCCTCAGCTCAGGCTGGGAGGAAGTGAGTGTATCCTTCAATAGAAGCTTAGTAAGTGCTGCAAGAGTCACTTGAAAAGAAGGTGACAGAAAAACTCCAATGGAAAACCAGTCTTAAGATAATCCAAAAGTAAGTCTTAAAAGAGAGCCAGTTTGGGAAAAGGTAAGGTATCAAAGGAGAGAAATCAAGCACCAAGCATGACCTCCCAGCAGAGAGCCCAAAACAATACAATGGTCTCTCCAGTAGGCAAGATATTATTAATGAGGTACTTTTCCTTCAGAGAGATCAAAGCGTTTTGCTGTATGTCTCACATTTGCCCTCTGCATTCTGATTAGATGATGACTGTGGCTGGGACAGAGGTGAGGAAGCTGAGGCATGGGGGAATAAAGCAAAATGAAGCTGTCTGCATAATCTATCTGGGGCAATGTCAAACCCCACATGAGTGGGTCTCCAGATTATAAAGCCCAGGTTTATGCCCACTGACATTAGCCCACAGCTCATATTACAGCAACAAAGTACAGTATAGATCAGTAAGATCCGAAGAATGAGGTATCTGGATTAGGATTTGTGAGGCTCAGACTGGCAGACTAGCTCAGATCTCTAAGATGGGCTCCCCAAAGGCTGCCCCATTACCAAACACATCCACCTCTTAGCCCAGCCCTGGGTCAGCAAGACTGAGTGGCCAGGTATGGTCTGTCTGGCGTGAACCAGGGATCCTAGTTAGGGCTCCAGCCATAGAGAAAGAAGGGAGGAGGGGGGCCTCTTCAGGTTGCAACTCAGCCACTCTGACCACAGTAAAGGGTGGAGAGCATACTGATGGGACCCCTAGGCCACCCTCAGCCTTGTCTTCCTCTCCACACTTCCTACAGGTGACTCTGTCCACATCAGGCAAAAAGCCTGGACAGGGTCCCCTAAGTTCCTCACATTATTCAGGGCCCTGCAGATGTTTCACTGGTTCCTCAAACTTCGAAGGCCTAAACCAGCACCTATCTTCCCCAGCAGATAACTGCTTCTTTTCTGTCTTCCCCGATTCAGGGAAGACCACCAGCATCCAGTTGGGCATTGTACCCCCACACCTCCATTCTGTGCACATACAGCCATCCACCCTCTCCTCAGCTGCACCTCCTCCTGGTCCTTCTTCTCTTAGCCACTGCCTTGATTCTGGATCTCAATACTCCCTGCCAGGGTTGCCACAGCAACCTCCCTCCCTAAGCTACCACTCACAATGGCATCTCTGCAATGCTGCCAAGCTGGCTGTAATGGAATTCCTTTGTAGTTCCCCATCACTTTCAGAATTAAACCCGAACTCCTTAGGGTGGCACCAGGCCAAGATCTTTATGATTTAATCAATACACCCTCCTCTCCAGTTTTTTTAAAATAGGAAGTGGGAAATTAATAACAAGGACTTAGGGATTATGCAAGTGGAGAAAGACACCCCCCCCCGCCGTTTCTATGCCCCAGTTGTACCAAGAAACAATGTACCATGTCCCTGTCTCAATGCCCGGACAGGGAGCTCCCTTCCCTTCTTTCTCCACCTGGATAACCCCGACTCCAAGTATTAGTTTCCTAGTTACCACTGTAACAACATACACAAACTGGTTGGCTGAGGACAGGAAATTTATTGTCTTACAGTTCTGGAGGCCAGAAGTCTGAAATCAAGGTATCAGCAGGGCCATGTTCCCTCTAGAGGTGTGAGAGAAGGAATAGTTCCGGGACTCTCTCCTGGCTTCTGGTAGCTCCTTGGCTTGTGGCAGCATAATTCCAATCTTCTTGCGGCGTTAACCCTGTGTACGTGTGTGTGTACATGTGCACATGTGTGCGCCTTTGTGTCTAAATCCTCCCCTTTCATCAGGATACATACCTGGTTAGAGCACAAGCTAATGACCTCAATTTGACTTAATTAACTCATAAAGATGCTAACTCCAAATAAGGTCAGATTCTGAGGTACTAGGGCTTAGGATTCCCACATATCTTTTGCAGGAGGGGACAATATTCAATTTGTAACAGTCCTTAAAGCCACAGCTTACACATCACCTCCTGGCTGAGCAGGGCTCGGTGCCCTTTCCCCTGCACTTCCCTGGTATCCTGTCTAGTCCCTGTTATATCATACTTAAAATCCACATCTCTCTGTCCCCCATCCCACCATGACTCTGAAAAAAAGAACCAACACCTTCATCTCTGTAGTCCTAGGTCCTCCTCTGCCCAGTGCTGGGTATATCATGGGCATCAAACATTTGGGGTTGAGGAATGAACACAGATGGTGATGGATTTTGCAAGCTGTGCCACTGGCCCCGTTACTTGCCTTCACCACAGGAATACAAGGGAATACACGGTCAGCAGGTTTGACTGACCTCTGTCCAGACTCCAGCCTCAAGGACAACTAGATGAGCTGGCAAATTTAGTCCATTTGTCTCATACCAGCCTGATCCTGACAGCTGTAAACTTCAGCAAAGACAGGGACCCATGGGGCGAAACTTCAGGATCGCCAAAACTTTGCCTTGAATATCATTGTTCAAGTATATGCATGAATGGTTGCCAAAATGAAGAAAGATTTTTTTCTTCTGGTTGATTTCCCTACTGACCTTTCTCTGAGCCTTATGAACCCGTTCTTCTAGAAGGAGATCCTTGAGATGGAACAGCAACTGTAGACTCAACTACAAAGTGCAGCTCACCTCTCCTCCAGCACATGGAGAAGTCAGAAGGCCGCAGATTTCACTGCTTCTTCACGGCTCGCCCCCTGCATGCCAAAAGCTACTTGGACCTGGCTCCAGACCCTGCTGTGGCCGGAGCAGCCAAGAAAACTGCTTGGTGCTGGGCCCTTCGCTTCTGTCTGTAGCACCTGCCTTCTCAAAGCAAGTTTTGAAATAAAACCACTACATTCCACCTCAACTATAGAAAAACATTGACAATTCACTTGGAAGTATGGGTCACAGCTGCCCTTCAGTAACTGCCATTACTAAGATCGTGCCTGTGTTGAGGTTTTTATCTCCACCTTAATGAATTGTGAAACAGGACCATCTTCTCTGTGCAGGACAACTCACCCAAGCAGGTCTGGTCAATAAGCATATGTTTAGATTCGCTCTTTGGTTCCCAGTGTGCTCTGGTGGGTTTGTGGCAGCATAATTCCAATTTGTCTCATACACATCCTTTTGATGTGCTAAGATCCTTCATGGTGATGGCAAAGTCCATGATCAGGTTCAGAGGAGTAGTGCCACACAGGTGGGAACGTACTCATACAGGAAGAATCCTGCCACTTCCATGCTGCAGAGATTCTTTAATGTTCTCAAGAACATGAGAGCCCATCCTGAGAGCCTCTGCTTTGCACCACTTGTCATTATACTAAAAATGACTAGTTTTTTATTGTATATCACCTCATTAACAATAATTGTGGTCATTTATTGAGCATCTGTTAAGTACCATTAAGACTTCACAGCAATCCTAGCTGTGAAATGGAAAGAAAATGAAATGAAATGCATCCAAACAGGAAAGAAAGAACTAAGATTGTGTTTGTTTGCAGATAGTATGATCTTATATGTAGAAAACCCAAAGATTCACCAAAATATTGTTAGAACTAATACACAAATTCAGTATTATTGCAGGATACAAAATTAATCTACAAAAATCAACTGCACTTCTATATATGAACACTGTATCTGAAAGAGAAATAAAGAAGACAGACCCATTTATAACAGTATCAAAACCAATAAAATATTTAGGAATACATTTAACTAAGAAGATAAAAGATGTTACACTGAAAACTATAAGATATTGATGAAAGAAACTGAAGAAGACACATAAATGGAAAGATATCCCATGCCTGTGGATCAGAAGAATTAATACTATTAATACTATTTATTAATATTAATACTATTTAATACTAATTAATACTATTAAAATGTCCATACTATCTAAAAACATCTACAGATTCAATGCAATCCCTATCAAAATTCTAATGGCATTTTTCACAGATGTACAGAAAATAATCTTAAAATTCATATGGATACACAAAAGACTTAGAATACCCCAAGCAATTTTCAGAAAGGAGAAAAAAGCTGGAGGCATTACAGTTCCTGATTTTAAACTATATTACAAAGCCACAGTAATCAAAACAATATAGCATTGGCATAAAAACATACAGACCAATGGAACAGGATCAAGACCCCATAAATACGGGGTCAACTGGTACTTGACAAGGGAGCCAAGAATACTTACTGGGTAAAAGATAGTCATTTCAGTAAATAGTGCTGGTAAAACTGGATATTCACATGCAAAAGAATAATAGCAGACCCCTATCTTACACAACTCACAAAAATTAACTTGAAATGGATTAAAGACTTAAATATAAGATACTGTAAAAACCCTAAAAGAAAATATAGGGAAAAATCTCCTTGACACTGGTCTTAGAAACAATTTTTTTGGCTATGACACCAAAGGCACAAGCAACAAAGACAAAACTAAACAAATGGTATTACATCCAATTAAAAATCTTCTGCACAGCAAAAGAAACAATCAACAGAATGAAGAGGCAACCTATGGGATGGAAGAAATATAGGCAAATCATATATCAGATAAGGGGTTGATATCCATAATATAGAGAGAACTCATATAATTCAATAGCAAAATAATAATAATGATAATAATCATAATCATCTGGTTAAGAAACGGGCAGAGAATCTGAGTAGACATTTTTCCGAAAAAGACATACAAATGGCCAATAGTACATGAAGAGATACTCAATATCATTAATCATCAGGGAAACACAAATCAAAATGACAATGAGATATCATCTCACACTTTTAGAATGGCTAAAGAGACAAGAGATAGTAAGTACTAGCATGGAAGTGGAGAAAAGGAAACCTTTTGGTGGGCATGTAAATTAGTCCAGCCACTATGGAAAACAGCTTGAGTTTACTCCAAAAATTAAAAATAGAGTTACCATATTATCCAATCCTACTTCTGGATACATACCCTAAGGAAATAAAGCCACTATCTCAAAGAGATACTGCTACCCCACCACCATGTTCACTGCAGCATTATTTACAACAACCTAGACATGGAAACAACCTGAGTGTCCACTGATGGATGAATGGGTGAATTAAAGAAGATGTGCTGTACACACACATACACAAGGAATATTTTATAGCCATAAACAAGGAAGAAAGTCCTGCCATTCATATCAACATGGATGGAACTTGAGGGTGTTATGCTAAATGAAAGAGGTCAGAGAGACAAATATTGTATGATCTACTTAAATATGGGGTCTAAGAAAAGCTAAACTCATAGAAAAGAGATTAGAAAGGTGGCTGCCGGGGGCTGGAAGTTGGGGGAATTGGAGATATGTTGGTCCAAGGGTACAAATTTCTAATTATAGGATAAATAAGTTCAGGGGATCCAATATATTGCATAGTGACTACAGTTAACAATACCTGTATCATATAAAGTTGGTAAGAGAGATCTTAAATGCTCTCTTCATACACACAGAAATATTGTAATTATGTGAAGTGATGAATATGTTACTTAACTTTACTGTAGTAATCATTTTGCAACATAAATGTATCAAATAATCACATTGTACTCCTTCAACTTACCCAATGTTATGTCAATTATATCTCAAAAATGCTGGAAAAAAGCCTTCACAGCAACTCTCTGAACCTTTATCCCCACTCTATTAGAGAAGAAACAGATGGCTTATCTGCCAAATACTCACATGGTCAGTAGGTGACAAAGCCAGTTGGCCAGCCTGGGTGTATTTGATTCCTGGGCCCATATTCTTCACTAAATCATCTTCAACACCTTCAGGTCTCCAGTAATCACAGTCAGAAATAAAACTCTGAAATGGATGAAAGACCTGGATATGAAACAGGTATCCATCAAAATCCTTGAGGAGAACACAGGCAGCAAACTCTTAGACCTCAGTCGCATCAACTTCTTCTTAGAAACATCGCCAAAGGCAAGGGAAGCAAGGGCAAAAATGAACTATTGGGACTTCATCAAGATAAAAAGCTTTTGCACAGCAAAGGAAACAATCAACAAAACCAAAAGACAACCGACAGAATGAGAGAAGGTATTTGCAAATGACATATCAGATAAAGGACTAGTATTCAAAATCTATAAAGAACTTACCATATGGTTTCACTTACTTACGGAACATAAGGCATAGCACAGAGGACATTAGGAGAAGGAAGGAAAAGATGAGGGGGCGGAAATCAGAGGGGGAGACAAACCATGAGAGACTATGGACTCCGAGAAACAAACTGGGGGTTTTAGAGGGGAGGGGGATAGGGGATGGGTTGGCCTGGTGATGGGTGTTAAGGAGATCATGTACTGCATGAAGCACTAGGTATTATATGTAAACAATAATCTTGGAACACTACATCAAAAACTAAAGATGTACTGTATGGTAACTAGCATAATGTAATAAAAAATAACTTATCAAACTCAATACCCAAAGAACAAATAATCCAATCAAGGAATGGACAGAAGACATGAACAGATATTTCTTTCAAGAAGACATCAAATAGCCAACAGACACATGAAAAAGTGCTCAACATCACTCGGCATCAGGGAAGTACAAATCAAAACCACAGTGAGATACCACCTCACACCAGTCAGAATGGCTAAAATTAACCAGTCAGGAAACGACATATTGCCAAGGATGCGGAGAAAGGGGAACCCTCCACTGTTGGTGGGAAGGCAACCTGGTACAGCTACTCTAGAAAACAGTATGGAGGTTCTCAAAAACACTGAAAATAGAGTTACCCTATGACCCAGCAATTGCACTACTGGGTATTTACCACAAATATATAAATGTAGTGATCCAGAGGGGCATGTGCACCCCAATGTTTATAGCAGCAATGTCCACAATAGCCAACCTATGGAAAGAACCTAGATGTCCATCAGCAGGTGGATGGTTAAAGAAGATGTGGTATATATATATACAATGGAATACTATGCAGCCATCAAAAGAAATGAAATCTTGCCATTTGCAACCATGCGAATAGAACTAGAGGGTATTATGCTAAACAAAGTAAGTCAATCAGAGAAAAACAATTATCATATGATCTCACTGATATGAGGAATTTGACAAACAAAACAGAGGATCATAGGAGAAGGGAGGGAAAAATGAAACAAGATGAAACCAGAGAGAGAGAAAAACTATAAGAGACTCTTAATCTCATGAAACAAACTGAGGGTTGCTGGGGAGTAGGGGAGGGAGGAATGGGGTGGCTGGGTGATGGACACTGGGGAGGGTATGTGCTATGGTGAGTGCTGTGGATTATGTAAGACTGATGAATCACAGACCTGTACCCTCGAAACAAATAATACATTATATGTTTTTTTAAAAAAAAACTCTGAATGGAACAAAACTGAACTTTGTCCTCTTGCACTTCCAGCACAGAGTACATAAACAGATCTTACTGGCATAACTGGAATCTTCCTCAATTGTCTCTTCCACCCCCTGCCACCCCCAGTTGTTGACGCAAATGCTGGGATGAGGCAAGAAGGCCACCCCAGTGAAAGCACAGAATGAAGCGGCTCCAAAGAGATGAAAATAACCTCCCTGTACCCAAGTAAACCTCAGCATATTGGGCCCTGTGGGAAGCCTTGCAGAGCCTCGATATAACAGCTGTGACTTAAGTTCCTGTACCCACACTTTCTACAGACTATGCAGAAATGACATGGGTTCCTGTATGCCTCACAGGGAAAGCAACCCACCTCCCACCAGGCGAGCAGAGACAAACATATGTCATGGGTTCCTATAGACATCCCTCCTTCCACCAAGGCAAGAAGCCAGACTGGACAGGAGTCCAGGATTTGAGTCCCAAAGATTTGTAGGAACGGGTATATAAAGACAGGAAACTGAAAAAGGGCCTCAGCTGACCCCAGCAGACAGGACTAAATACATACTTAAAAAAAAAAATTCATTTCTAATTCATACACATGGATAGAATGACTATGGGCCTGGGAACATTTGCCCAACTGGAATCACAACATTTCATTAAAGCATTGTTGACCCTGCAGGAGAGGCTGGGAGCACTGAAGGAGAAGTGTCTGCATCCCTTCTGCTTAAAGCCTTTCAGTGGCTTATCTTCTCTTTGGGAGAAGTCCCAGCTTGTTAGTCAGCACAATGTGGCTCCTGCCCTAGCCCCAGGCCATCTCATGCCTCTGCTCCTGAGCTTCCACAGATGCTCTAACACACCTTGCTCTCCTCTCTCCAAAACAGCTGTGCCTATACCCAGAACATTATCTCCATGCCCTCCTCACCAGCTGACAGCTGCTCATCATTCACATCTCCACCTACCACCTCCTCCTGGAGCCCTCTCAGCTCCCCTCATGTGTAGGTCGGACACTTCTAAGTTTTCTCCTAACACCTCCACTCGGTATCAAAGCAGTCATGCTGATGGAAACTATTACAAGACAGAAATCTCCCTGAGGGTAGGATCCAGATCACTGTGTTGTTATTATGCATTGAGTGAGCAATATTGTACTGGAAACACAAACTATAAATGAATGGAGCAAATGAATTCAGGGATAAAGCTTGATTTATTCTCTCTGCCCCTGAGAGGTTTCCATCTGCTCTAAAATTAGATCCCTATCATCTTGTCTCCAGGGTCTGTCCAAGCAGGGAGTGCCAAGCCAAGGATCCACTCATATTCTTTGAGTTTGACTATCTCCCATTAAAAATATAACCCATAAACCCAGACCAAGGCTCCATCCATCAGATACCAAAGGCCAAACCTGACATGATCAATTAGAGGGCTGCTCTTGCCGTCAGCACCAGGAAATGAAGAGTGATCCGGGCCCCAAAGCTCAGGGACACCAGCAGCTGCCCCAGCTCTGACAGATTACCTTGGATGCACAAAGAGTGTGTCTAAGAAGCAAAGAGGTTTCCTGTGCAGGAAGATGAGAACTGCACAGATATGAAGCTTAGCTGGTTGAGAGAAAATAGCAAAATGTTACTCTGTCATTTAGATGTATTTTCATTTTTCATTTGGCTCAAAGATATACTACATTTTCTTTATGAATAAAAACTACTGCCAAATAACAATGACCTGCGCAGGAGATGGAAACCTAATGTAGATTCCTTTTAATCCTAGAGCAGGAGAATAAAGCTGTCTCTTTATTATCGATTAATCTGACCAGATTGGGGAGTATTTTGGCATTTTTCTGCCTTTAGATAAAAGACCTCAATGTGAGACAGGAATCCATCAGAATCCTAGAGAAGAACATAGGCAGTAATCTCTTCGATATCAGCCACAGCAACTTCTTTCAAGATATGTCTCCAAAGGCAAAGGAAACAAAAGTGAAAATGAACTTTTGGGACTTCATCAAAATCAAAAGCTTCTGCACAGCCAAGGAAACAGTCAAGAAAACAAAGAGGCAACCCATGGAATGGGAGAAGATATTTGCAAATGACAGTACAGACAAAAGATTGATATCTAGGATCTATAATGAACTCTTCAAACTCAACACACACAAAACAGACAATCATATCAAAAAATGGGCAGAAGATATGGACAGACACTTCTCCAATGAAGACATACAAATGGCTATCAGACACGTGAAAAAATGTTCATCATCACTAGCCATCAAGGAGATTCAAATTAAAACCACATTGAGATATCACCTTACACCAGTTAGAATGGCCAAAATTAGCAAGACAGGAAACAACATGTGTTGGAGGGGATGTGGAGAAAGGGGAACCCTCTTACACTGTTGGTGGGAATGCAAGTTGGTACAGCCTTTTTGGAGAACAGTGTGAAGATTCCTCAAGAAATTAAAAATAGAACTTCCCTATGACCCTGCCATTGCACTCCTGGGTATTTATCCCAAAGATACAGATGTCGTGAAAAGAAGGGCCATCTGTATCCCAATGTTTATAGCAGCAATGGCCACGGTCGCCAAACTGTGGAAAGAACCAAGATGCCCTTCAACGGATGAATGGATAAGGAAGATGTGGTCCATATACACTATGGAGTATTATGCCTCCATCAGAAAGGACGAATACCCAGCTTTTGTAGCAACATGGACGGGACTGGAAGAGATTATGCTGAGTGAAATAAGTCAAGCAGAGAGAGTCAATTATCATATGGTTTCACTTATTTGTGGAGCATAACAAATACCATGGAGGACATGGGGAGTTAGAGAGGAGAAGGGAGTTGGGGGAAATTGGAAGGGGAGGTGAACCATGAGAGACTATGGACTCTGAAAAACAATCTGAGGGGTTTGAAGGGGCGGGGGGTGGGAGGTCGGGGTACCAGGTGGTGGGTATTATACAGGGCACAGATTGCATGGAGCACTGGGTGTGGTGCAAAAATAATGAATACTGTTATGCTAAAAATTTAAAAAATTAAAATTAAAATTAAAAAAAAAAAAAAGAAGGAGGCTTCAGGGGAAAAGCAATGATGTGCCAGTCACCCCAAGAGCAGCAGCTGCCCCTGTGCAAACTCCACACTGGCGACTCTCACCCAACATCCTCCCCAAACATGAAAAGTGGCCCAGAGAAAAGACCCTTTAGGCCTTTCACCCAGTTCTCAACAATCTCTCTTCTCTGGACAATGCCCCGTGCCAAGCTAGGCGTTCCAGTCATATTTACACTGTGACCTACCCTCCTGGCTATGGTAACATATGTGGGCCAGAGCTGGAAATTCAGAACTGGGGTTAAAAGTGTCCAGTTTCAATCTGGGTTGGTCCCTGGATCGGGGAAAGCCCAGAGTCTTTGAAGACAGCCATTTTCTGCCAAGTGGACAGAGGAAGATAGTAAGCCAGTGTGTGGGAGAAAACAAGCCAGAAGTAGCTGCAGTGACAGGAGAGGGACTTACTGGATTCCTTCACCTAGACCCTCACTACTCCCTTTCTCCAACACTTTCCCTTCTGGCCTGTACTCCTGTCCACTGTAAATGAATTCCCACAAACCCTCAGACTCCATGGAGCTCTACTTCTACCTGACTGATCCTCCTTGACTTGACAGAATGCTGGATGGAAAGAGCATTGATTTCGGTGCTGCATTTTTTCGTCTCCCCAGATCACAAGTGCACACAGTTTCCCCAGCACTCAGGTGTGCTCAACACATATTTATTGAAAAAGTAATGATATTACCCTCCTTGAAGGCTTCTCAGTGAAGGCTGCTCATTCATTTTCTTCCTAGACACCATGAAGAAAGGTGGACATTGTCCCTGCT
Source organism: Mustela erminea (assembly GCF_009829155.1). Taxonomy (NCBI): domain Eukaryota; kingdom Metazoa; phylum Chordata; class Mammalia; order Carnivora; family Mustelidae; genus Mustela; species Mustela erminea. The sequence goes on from NC_045629.1 coordinate 18,228,410, forward strand.
CCTTACTGCTGCTTCTAGACACCATTCCTCCTCCCTTATAAACACAAACAAAACCCCAATAACGGCTACTCTTCTCTCAAGTTTATGACATCACAATCATCCACCCAGCTCAACTGCATTCCTCAGACAAGTTCTCCCCCACTTAACATGGACCCTCATCAGCCCTGGGTCCGATTCCAGCCCTTGGTAATTGCTCCTCAGGGTTCCACCGAATTCGTTTTGGAGTAACATTTGGTAATGGCCTGGTGAGAACTGATATGTCTGGATCACAGTAGCTACACAGTTGAGACCATGTATGCTAAATAGGTGAGTTCAGTCAATTCTGGTCAGTTTGGCTCATGTAAGCAGTTAAACTAGGGAAGCTGGCTTTGAGAAAAGGCTCACCTCCCTTAACAATAAGTGCTTTGACCTGAGTGCCTTCATTCCTCTCTAAAACTGAACTGAGTGGACATTACAGCTTTTGGCACTTCTCTAAGATAATTTATTTGGCACCGTGAATAATATCCCAGATTCTTTACATTTCATCCACACCAAAACGTAACACCACCATTCATTTATTACCCCCTGTACAGAGCCAGGTTAAGGAAGGTCAGTAGCTGTTGCTTGGGTGATGCAGTCTCCCTTTATAAGGCCCTCATGACCTGTATGTGGTTCAGTTATCCCTGAGCAACTACATCCTACTGGGCAGAAGTACTGCAAAGAAAATTGCAATTATGCACATATGTAGCTGTCTGCACCATGCTTCAAAACCCTTTTATTTCTTGGTCTCTGTGCAACATGAGAGCTGTGCATGTGGAAACCAATTAGGACCTGAGAGCTTCTCCCCACAAAATCAGAGAGCACTTAACTTCTGGGACTCCCTCTCTGACAGAAGCTGTGGGCGTAAAAGCCACCCGCCCAACCTGGCAGGCAAGTATAGTTTCACATGCTTTCCCAGGGCCCTTGCACAACCTCAAAAAAGCAGAGTTGAAATTGTTTGGCACTCAAAAATCAGACTCTTTGGTGCCCTACTGCTGCCCACTGCTTCCTAAGCAAGAAGAATCGTGCAGATGAATAAAGGAAGACATACCAGTTAGGGCCTCTGGTAAAAGTGATAATTTACATAAGGCCAAGCAATACCCTTGACCAAATCCAGACATCTCCAAGGAAGCACCTATGATAGGTAGGTACACATGCCTGCAGAGTCACTCCCATTGGCACACTGGGTACATAGCAGTAGTAATGACCCATTCTAACAATCTGCCAAGAGGGTCTGGCCATGAGGGGCTCACAGCAGAGTAATATGTACCTCTAAATACACACACACACACACACACACACACACACACACACACACACACACACTTGTTCTTACTTCCCCCTACGTGACGCAGCTCCCACATGTAGTGATATGGTACAGAGAAGTCTAGATGGTCACAGGTAGGTGGGATGGCAGTGATATTTCATATCCTCTTGCTCATTGGTCTTGGCTGTTGCCTAAACCATCAAGCTCAAAACTTATAATCAAATGATAAAATTATCTGAATCAATCATGTACATCTTACTTTCCATTTCAGTATGTCACATTAACTATGTGATACTGTATAGCTCTAAAGCATGTGATTGGCCCACAAAATCTTTAAGGTTCCAGCTTTCCACTTAGGAACTATCAGCCAAAATAGATATAATATGCTGCATGAGATTCCTTTTCCAATTCAGGTATTTACCAAGACATTCATCCAAGCACGTGAGCACATCTAAATTTGTTGTTCGTGGTCATGCTGCAGACTGACTTCAGATGAAAAATTACTGAGCCTTCCCTCATTGATCTTCTCCCAGACCGTCCCCCCACTTCCAAGTCACATCACTTAGAGCTTATGTGCCCACTATCTTGCCAGTTACCTCACTCTGTTCTTCTACACTCTGCCAAGGAGAAGGCCTGGCCCCCTCCCCTAAAAAAATGTAGCAAATATCACTCAATTACAATGTCCTTGATACCAACCAAACTAGATTATTTCAGACCTAAACTGTTTCTAGGAAGCTTGAGGTAAATTTATCAAAAAGTTGCTAAAGTCTGTTTCTCTTAGAGGTAGCAACACACAGGCTGACTGAACCATTCCAAAAAGATGGTCTAGTCACTGAAAAACCTGACAGTCAAGGGCTCAATTCAGGCAAGTCTGGATTAGTGAAATGACATAGTTGATGGGAGAAAGGAGAAACCCACAGGAGCGGTATGATTCTCCTCCTCGTAGAGGAGAGGGGGGATCAGAGAGAGGCTTACAGTAGGTGTTAGAAATGTTTAGAATTCTGTTTTAAAGTTCTATGTCTTAGTCAAGACGATTTGATGAATTAGTTTTGATATAAATTGGTCTCTTCTTAGCTTTAGATTAACACAATCTGCACAGCAGTATTCATTTTAGCATTGTTTATGATGAAAAACTGAAAGTCTATATGTGAGAGAACATAGTTACAATAATGTTATTTCACTCAATGGAATATTATGACATAATTAAAACAAGGATTCTGAAGAGTGTCATACTATGGAAAATACTTAAGAAGTAGCAATAAGTCAAATGGCAAAGGGAACCAAAGTACACACAATCTATGTTATGATTTCACATTTTAAAGTAAAATTTATGCAAAGAAAAATATAGTCGGGCAGACAGTTCACCTAAACACAAATGTGTTTAGGTGATGGGATTATAGACTTTTTTCTCTTTTTTCTATATACCTCTTTTCCAAATCTAATGAACATGTACAACTTTTAATGAACACATTTTATAATAGATACATATTTTAAAATATAAGAAAACTGTCTCAGAGACCACACTATAGAAATCAGAAGGAATCAGAAAAATACAGATAAAAAAATTACTATATGAAACTAACCGGTTCATCTGATGAAAGATGAGGGAATGCTGAACTGACTTAGAGGCTACTAGGGGAACAGCCCTCTAGAAAAAAAATCATGAGACTTAATGCTATGGACACAACCCCACATTTTTCCTTTCTTTCCTTTGCTTTACCACAGGGAAACAAAATATCAAGCAAGATTTTTCTTTTGAGAACTAGAAGCAGGCCATGGAAAGCTTGCACTCACCTGCTACATTTTTAATTTTTACTCCTCTGTTACTTACAAGGGTTTTAGCACAGATTGTCTTTTAAACACTCTCCATATTCAAGATGCTGGACATTCAAGAGCTTCAAAACTCTTGATGAGTTTTCAAAAAGGTGGTGGCCTAACAGCTTTCTCTGCATTTAAACCTACTGGTTGATTTCCTGTCCTAGGTGTTGGGTACTGTCTTCTTTTCCTCCAAATGTTCTTACCTGTTTTCTCTGACCTCTTCATCCTATCCAAGTCCCTGTGAATTCACACTACGTTCTCTGCAATATAGAGGGGGGTTTCCTCTTAAACCATACAGGCCTCAAAAAAAAAAAAAAAAAAAAAGGAGGATTATTAACCACAGGATCTTATTCAAATTCCAACAAGGGAAATTGCATTTGCCTCTCTATCATTTCCCCTGTCATTTATTTGAAATACTATTTAATATCCCTCTCAAAATAAAACCTGTTGCAGAAAGGGCTGCCTCAGAGGGACCTGCCTCTTCTAGCACAGAGGAGATGATGTTTCAGAGATGTATGACTAATACTCCTGGGGCAGGAGCTGAGTACACTGGGATCCTTTGGGAGTAAAGGTACCTCTGAAGGATCAAATTGGTTTTTATTTTATGAGTGCAGTAGACAGTCCCATTAGACAGATTTTTTCCCTCCAGGATTCTGCAGCATCTTCTGACATTCAGAATCAAGCCGAGAGCTGCTCTGTAATAGTGTGTGGATGACGCATTACACACTGACTCTGTGACATCATGTCATCTTGTTCTCAGTTACAGCAACCCAATGTGCCTGCCCTGCACACCCCAGCTCTGTGAGTCACTGCATGATATATTGTCCAGGAAATGCAAAATGACGCTCTTCTTAAAAATTCACAATTTAAAAAATTGGGGCTTCCGGCTAGGGAATGTAGAGTGAAGAAAGTAAACTCTCAGGAGGGGCAAGTTCTCATTTCTGTTTTTCTTTTCATTATTGTTTAAGATCCTATAAAGGGATTATAGTTTATAAATAAGCACAGCAAATGGTTATTTTCTTCAGTGTTTTATTGCCACAAAAATTAACTTTATTCTTACCAACCAGAACTTCCCATTATAAGCAGCTGTGCCACTCCACATCCTAAGAAACTTTTACCATAGGGGTACCTGGGTGGCTCAGTGGGTTAAAGGCTCTGCCTTCAGCTCGGCTCGTGGTCCCGGGGTCCTGGGATCCAGCCCGGCATTGGGCTCTCTGCTCAGCAGGGAGCCTGCTTCCCTTCTTTTCTCTCTCTGCCTGCCTCTCTGTCTACTTGTTCTCTCTGTCTGTCAAATAAATAAAATCGTTTTTGTTGTTTTTTTTTTTTTTAAAGAAGCTTTCACCATCAAAAATGTTTGAATATCTATGTGTGCATTATGGGTGTTGAATACAATTGCCTAAATAACCACCACTGTGCCTGAAGAATTCTGCAATACTAAACAATCCAGACACATACAAACTTATAGTGAATTTTGACAATGATAGAATAAAGTAAAAATCAAGGATAATATACTAAGGAGAAAATTAAAATTTAACCTTATCCAAATACTTCCAATCTGAACCAAAAAATCATGTGCTAGACGCCAAACACTGAGAATTTGAAGTTTAAAAACCTTTTCTTCTCTGCTTGACTTATTTCACTCATATGGTTTCACTTATTTGTGGAGCATAACAAATAGCATGGAGGACATGGGGACTTAGAGTGGAGAAGGGAGTTGGGGGAAATTGGAAGCGGAGGTGAACCATGAGAGACTATGGACTCTGAAAAACAATCTGAGGGTTTTGAAGGGACGGGGGGTGGGTGGTTGGGGTACCAGGTGGTGGGTATTATAGAGGGCACGGATTGCATGGAGCACGGGGTGTGGTGCAAAAATAATGAATACTGTTATGCTGGAAATAAAAAAAAAAAAAAAAAAAAAGAAAAAAAAAAAAAAAAACCTTTTCTTCTTCTGTCTCCACCTTCCAAATTTCAGTAAATAAAAAAATTGGTGAACCAAAGGTCCAGTGAACAAAAAATGGAGGGAAAAAGAAAAACAGCAGACATTAATCAAGCTGGGATGTTAATAAGGATAGAATCTCTTTCTGGCAAGGCTGACCTTTCCAAACCAGTACTTGTCATTCCTAAAGCTTAAGACACCAGGACAACCAGACAAATAGCAAGAGCCCAGAACCCCCAGGGTTCAAAAGCAATCAGGCAGACAGCACACGTTAAATACCACCCCCCCTTGCCTCAAAACCACCACCCTTTTCCAATTAGAAATGCACTGTTGGGGTGCCTGGGCATCTGACTCTTGGTTTCAGCTCAGGTCATGATCTCAAGGTTGTTACATTGACCCCTGGGTAGAGCCTGCTCGAGATTCTTTCCCTCTCCCTCCCCACCACTTGCTCATGCTCTCTCTCTCTCTCTTAAAAAAAAAAAAAGTAAGAAAAGAAAAGCACTGTTAATGAGAGGGCAGCATCATTTGGGACTTTGATTGCTACAGGTTTGATTTGGACTGGTGTCTGGTTAAATCTCAAGGAAGTATGCCCCATGAAAGTATGGGCTCCATGGAGGAGGGATCACTCTGCATAGTCACTTAACAGGAAAAGAAAGCCCTGGAACCACTATTGGATTTGGAAGTCAGCCAACCAGAAAAACCTGAAGGACCCTCTGGACCCAGACACTCTATTACATCCCTGGAGGAATTTCATTCTCTCTGTGCCACAGTCCATTTATCCAGCAGCAATAAGGGCAACTCAAGTCCTCTTCGCTGGGTATGCAGTTGGAAATTCAGGCAGGCTTCCAGAGATACTTCATGTTACAGGTACATACATGCCTAGCTATGCATTCCCTTTGGCTTCATGGCTGGAGCACAGCTGGAGGTAGCAGGTGGGAAACAGAACAACTTTGCCTTTTTCCCCAGTATTACTCTGGGCCTGCCATGCGAAACTTCACTAGGGGTCCTAAATAGGTTCAAAGTCAATGTCCTGGAAGCAACAGTAAGGATTACAACTCTTAAAAAAAAAAGTTGTCAAAATTTCACAGTTATAATGATGTTCATCTAAGAACCTAGAAATAATGGCAATTGCATGGCTTAAAATTAATGCAAAAGAGTAAGATACCCAAAGGCATCTAAGGCAAGATGGCTCCCAGGCTTGCAGTTTTATCACAACTTCATTGAAAGTAACTGCTATTTTTAAAAAGACCCAGTCAATCAGAAGAAAGATCCAGTCACTATGGAAGCACTAATGGTCACTCGTTACTGATACTACAAAAACAACTTGATGGTTGCACAGGTAGAAATTGTCAAACAGTTTTCCAGAAAGGCTATGCTTTTTTATATTCTCAACACAGCAATGTGTCAGTGATCTTCTCTGTATCCTTGTCAGCATTTGGTATTATCATATATTTTTTTAGTCATTCTGATAGGTGTATGAAAATATCTCATTATACTTCTATTTTGCATTTCCTTAATGGATAATGATATTGTATATCTTTTTGTGTGCTCATTTGCCCTTTGCATATCCACTTTGGTGGAATGTTTCTTCATGTCTTTTGACTAATAAATGGATTATTTGTTCTTTTACTGTTGAAGTTTGAGAGTTCTTTATAGGTCTTAGATACTAGTTTGTTGTCAGATAATGTGGTTTGCAAATGTATCCTCCTAGTCTGTAGCTTTCCTTTTATACTTTTAATGAGGTCTTTCAAAGAGCAAATATTTTAAATATTGGTCAAGTCCAATTTATCGAGTCTCCTTCTATGATTCATGCTTTTGGTATCCAAACTAAGAACTCTTTGCCTCGTTCTAGATCTCAAACTGAATTTTCTCATGTATTTTTTCTAAAAGTTTTATAATTCTGCAATTTACATTTAAGTCCAAAATCCATTTTGAGTTAAATTTTGTTTTAGTCATGAGGTTTAGGCAAGATTCATTTCTCTCTGCATGTCCAACTTCTCCAGGACAATTTGTTATACAAGTTATTCTTCCTGTATTTAACCCCTTCTGTATGTTGGTCAAAATCAGTTGGGCAAATCTGTATAGGTCTATTTCTGAGTTCTCTATTTCATTTCTTTGATCTATGTGTGTAGCTCTCTAAAAATGCCAAACAGTCTTGATTAGTGTTATTTTATAATTAGTTTTGAAATTGGTTAGAGTGATCCCTCCCACTTCACTTTTCTCTCTCTCTCTTTTTTTAAAGATTTTATTTATTTATTTGTCAGAGAGAGAGTGAGTGAGAGCAAGCACAGGCAGACAGAATGGAAGGCAGAGTCAGAGGGAGAAGCAGGCTCCCTGCGGAGCAAGGAGCCCGATGTGGGACTCGATCCCAGGACACTGGGATCATGACCTGAGCCAAAGGTAGCTGCTTAACCAACTGAGCCATCCAGGCATCCCCACTTTTCTCTTTCAAAATTACTTAACTATTCTGATTCCTTTGCCTTTCCACATAGATTTTAAAATAACCTGTCTACAACTATTGGGGCACCTGGGTGGCTCAGTGGGTTAAAGCCTCTGCCTTCAGCTCAGGTCATGATCCCGGGGTCCTGGGATAGAGCCCCGCATCGGGCTCTCTGCTCAGCAGGGAGTCTGCTTCCTCCTCTCTCTCTGCTTGCCTCTCTGCCTACTTGTGATCTCTGTCTGTCAAATGTCAAATAAATAAATAAAATAAAATAAAATAACCTGTCTACAACTATAAAAATCTTGCTCAGATTTTGGTAGGTATTGCATTAAACATGCATATTCTGTTTGGAAAGAATTGACATCCTTGCTATGCTGAGTCTTCTAAACCATGAACATATCTCTATTTATTTGATCTTTGATTATTTTCGTAGTATTTTGTAGTTTGTATAATACAAGTTTTATTTATGTTTTGTTAGATTTATACCTATTTCTCTTTTATTTGTGCAATTATCAATGGTACTGCACTTTTAATCTCAGTGTCCACATGTTCATTACTAAAATATAGGAAAACAATTCAGTTTTGTACTGGATTCACTTAATGATTATAGGAAGTGAGTTTGTTTGTCTTCTGGAGGGGCACTTTTTGGTAGATTTTTCAGGATTTTCTAAACAGACAATTATGTCATCCACATCTGAGAGATATATCTTCATTTCTAGTATGTACAACTTTTATTCCCTTTTCTTGCTTTTTGCCCTGGCGAGAATTTACAGCACTATAAAGAAGAGTGGTGAGAGCTGCTGCTTCCCACTTCTAGGAGGAAGACATATAGTCTTTCACCATCAAGTTTGATGTTGGCTTTAGGATTTTGTAGATTCATTTTATCAAGCTGAGGAAATTCCCCACTAGTCCTGTTTTTCTGAGAGGGCTCTCTAAATAAAAATCTAAAAAATCTAAATTGTCAAGTGTATGTATGTGAAGTTGCTATTAATATTCCTGTATTATCTTTATAATATTTGGAGGAGGAGGACCTTTAGTAATATTCCTGCTCTTGGTAATTTGCATCTTCTCTGTGTTTTTTCTTTGTTAATCTTGCTGAACATTCATCAATTTTATTGACTTTTTCAAAGAATCAACTTTATGTTCCATTAGTTTTCTCTACATTTGTTTTTAAATTCATCGATCTGTTCTTATCTTTATTATTTCCTCTCTATGCTTTCTTTGAACTTATTTTGTGGCTCTTTTTCTAAATTCTTGAGGTGAGAACTTACATTATTGATTTGAGACTTTTCCTCTTTTCTAACGAAAGCACTAAGTGCTATAAATTTCCCTTAAGTACTGCTTTAGCTGTGCCCCCCAAAATTTTGTTATGTCCTATATTCACTTTCATCAGTTCAATTTCTTTTTACTTCAGTATAATCTTTGACCCAATGGCTTACTTAGAATTGCACTGCTTAATTTCTACATGCTTGGAAATTTTCCTGTTATTCCTCTGCTGGTGAGTCTAGATAATTCCACTGTGGCCAGAGAGCATATACTTATGACTTCTATTCTCTTAAATTTGTTGAGGTTTGTTTTATGGCCTAAAATATGTTCTATTTTGGTATATGTTCCAATAACACTTAGAAAGAATGTATATACCGCTGTGGCTGGGCAAAGCTTTCTATAAATGTCAATTAGATTTCGTTGGCTGATGATGTTGTTGAACTCTTCTATATTCTAGCTAATTTTCTGTTCAGTGATTCTACCAGTGTTGCTAGAGGAGTACTGAAATCTCCAACCATAACTGTGGATTTGTCAATTTCTTCTTACAGTTCTATCAGTTTTTGCTTCCCATATTTTGCAGCTTACTCTCTAGTGCATACCCCTTTAGGGTTACTATCTCTTCTTAGTAGACTTATCTTTCATAATTATATAATGTTCCTTTCTTATTCTAATTTTCTTTGCTTTGCAATATACTTTATATGATATTATAAAGCCACTCCTGATTTATTTTGGTTAATGTTGGCATTTTTCATCTTTTTTACTTTCAATCTTTCTATATTATATTTGAAGTATGTTTCTTATAAACACCATATAGTTGGCCATAGTTTTTAATATACCCTGTCAATTGCTGTCTTATAGTCAGTATATTTAAACCATTGACATTTAATATAATTATTGATATGTTGTGACTTATGGATGCCATTATATCTTTTGTTTCTCTTTGTTCTTCAAGTATTCCATTTCTATTTTCTTTGGTCTGTCTTAAACATTTTTTATTGTTATTTAAATAATTTTTAAAAATCCTCAGACTTACTATGTTATTTTTAAATGTACCTCTTTGTAGAGTTTTTTAGTGGTTGTTCAAGGTACTACATTATATATAGATAACTTACACCTCTACTGATACCGTGGGGCAGGGAGGTAGTATCATTAACAATGAGGAAAGTTGAAAGTCCTAACTCTCTACTAGGTCTCCTCCAACAGCACTCTAGCAGAGGGGTTTCCTTATTACAATGTGAAGAAGGTGGAAGTCTTTTCCAATGTGGGTTAAGGTAGGGCCATGGTTTTCCTGTGGTATTTGACTAGAGTAGAACAATTATCTTAAAGTTTTCTGTCTTGAGATTGGGTTGGAGTGGGGGAGGTGTTAAAAAAAAACTTTTCTGTCTTAAAAAAAATAATAATAGTTTTCTGTCTTCCTAAACTACCTCTTTTCTAGTCCTTTTGCTACAGACAGCAGGCTTTAACGAGTGCTTTCTTTGCATTTGGTGCTTTTTTTTTCATTGTAATTACTTTTTTTTAAATTTATTTTCAGCATAACGTATTCATTATTTTTTCACCACACCCAGGGCTCCATGCAATCTGTGCCCTCTATAATACCCACCACCTGGTACCCCAACCTTCCACCCCCCCGCCCCTTCAAACCCCTCAGATTGTTTTTCAGAGTCCATAGTTATAAGGCACATAACTAGAGGTGCCTCCACAGGGTGCGGCCCAGAATAAAGATGGCGCCGGCTTGCCGTCTCTTCCGGCCAACAAGGCGCCAATTTCACAGTTTCGGTTCCTGAAACCTATGGCACTTCCTCCTCTCGCCCGATCTTATTGGCTCTTCCCCCTCTGTCCTCACTTCCCTTCTGCTGCTCTATATAAGGTGTGCCCCCGCACAATAAAGTGAGATCCTGCTTCGACAGATCCCCCGAGCCTGGTGTCGTCCGTTGGTGCGTCCGGGTTCGCGACACTCGCCATCCCGCTCAGCCCCGGGAAGGGGCCTCCAGCTGGTCCGGTCGCCTCCACCCCTCCGAGGGAACCCCAACACATAGTCTCTCATGGTTCACCTCCCCTTCCAATTTCCCCCAACTCCCTTCTCCTCTCTAACTCCCCATGTCCTCCATGTTATTTGTTATGCTCCACAAATAAGTGAAACCATATGATAATTGACTCTCTCTGCTTGACTTATTTCACTCAGCATAATCTCTTCCAGTCCCATCCATGTTGCTACAAAAGTTGGGTATTCGTCCTTTCTGATGGAGGCATAATACTCCATAGTGTATATGGACCACATCTTCCTTATCCATTCATCCGTTGAAGGGCATCTTGATTCTTTCCACAGTTTGGCGACTGTGGCCATTTTAAACTAAAGACTGTAGTCGGAGATACAGAAGGACACTTAGAAGGACTACATCATTCTTAAAGGGACTATTCACCAAGATGATCTAACAATTGTAAATATCTATGCCCCCAATATGGGAGCAGCCAATTACATAAGAAAACTGTTAATCAAGATAAAGAATCATATTGATATGAATACATTAATAGTAGGAGATCTTAACACGCCTCTCTCAGAAATAGATCATCGAAGCAGAAAATCAATAAACAAGAGCATTGAATGACACATTGGACCAGATGGACCTCATAGATATATACAGCACACTCCACCCTAAAACAACAGAATACTCATTCTTCTCAAGTGCATATGGAACCTTCTCAAGAATAAACCACATACTGGGTCACAAATCAGGACTCAACAGATACCAAAAGACTGACATTATTCCCTGCATATTCTCAGATCACAATGCCTTGAAACTGGAGCTCAATCACAAGGAAAAGTTCCGAAGGAACTCAAACACCTGGAAGCTAAAGACCACCTTGCTTAAGAATGCTTGGATCAACCAGGAGATCAAAGAAGAACTGAAACAATTCATGGAAACCAATGAGAATGAAGATACTTCAGCCTCTTTTTTTGACTGTTTCCTTTGCTGTACAGAAGCTTCCAGATGACTGGTTTATCAAACTCCAAGTCTCAGATTTATGAGATTAAAAAAAAAAAAAAACCACAGGGAATTTACCATTATGTTGTTCCTTAAGTCTTAAGGTTCCTAGCTCTTCTACCTTCTTCTTTCCACCTTTCATTCTTACATACGTTTCTTATATATATTTTATATATACTGTCCAAAGTTTAGGTTATACTTAACCAAACAAATAGGAAAAAGTATGTCTACTCCATCTTCCCAGTAGTGTAAGTGCTTCTTCCTTAGCTATTTAATAAAGAACACTTAAAATAACTAAAGAAAGCACCAGCTAGCCATTATATTGTCATATAAATATATTCACTATCATCTAAATATATTTATTGTAAGATAAATAAACATTATCATAAAATTTAAATTGAACTGGTATTTATTCTGATTCTCATTATCAGAAAACTGGGTTTTTCTTTAAGGCAAAGAGAAGTTTTCTTCTAATGTGAAATGATTCATTTTAATAATTCAAAAGACTGTTCAATTATCAACTTGATATTATGAATGTTATTTTTTAATTAATTTATTTATTTTAGAGAGAGAGTGTGATAGTGGGGGGGGGAGATGGAGAGAAAGAGAAACTTCAAGCAGACTCCCTGCTGAGCATGGGGCCTGACATAGGGCCCAATCCCACATTCTTGAGATCATAACCTGAGCTGAAGTCGAGGCAGACACTAAACTGACTGAGCCACCCAGGTGTTCAGTTATTATAAATATTCTCATATGAAAGTACATTTGTATCAGCTTGTTATAAATGCTGTAATTTGTGGCAGGTTAAAGATAGAGCAGGTTTTTGTTTTTTTTATTAAATTATGCTGCAAATACTAGCATCTGTTACCAGATACTAAGAAAGCAACCTGTTTTCTTAGCTAGATGATATCCCAGTCTCTGTCTTCTTAAACGCTCTAACCATACCTTGTGTAATCTTTTTCAAGAAAAACATGAATTCTAGAGGCAAAATTCAGTTAATCTCTCAATCAGCCTCAAGTGACCAGAATCTTCTAAACTGTAGCAACACAAGACTTTGTTATATGTAAGTCTCAGGCATCAACTCCATATGTGAGGGAAGGAAGCTTCCTAGTTTCTTACACCCTTTCGTGTAAGAGTAGAAGAGCGTCTCTAAAATATTTCAGTGTTTTCATGAAAATACCCACTAGCATCCCCCTACACATCACAGAGAATTCAATCGCTGAGGAGTAAAGTACAGGGGTGAAGAAGTAGTAGTGGACAGAGCATTTTACAGTTTTTCTAGAAATGGAGCAGCTAATAACCACTCTGTTACAGAGTCACCTCTTGTAAGCTTCTGAAAGTCTCTACAAGCTTCTGAAAGTCATTTTAGGCTGGGATAAATAAAGCATTCTTTACAAAGGCTATTTTCAGGCTTTTAAAAAAAAAAAAACTTGCATTCTAGTAGAAAATAGGGAGGGGTTAATAAAGTCCACCCACCTGGCTACCATTACCCAGTTCCCTCCCCAGGACAGTGGTTCTCAAACTGTGACCCCACACCAGACTTACTGAGTCAGAATCTCTAGAATTAAGGTCTAGAACCAGCATATTTAACAACCCTGTGGTAACTGGGAGATCTCTGCCTTTGTAGTTTGAGGAACATAGTTTGAAAATCACTGTGCTTCAGTTAGTTTAATAGTTAGCATAACACACAGAAAATCAGACCTCTATGGGGAATATTAAGTAGAAACAGAACCACCAAAATCTCCAGTCACAGTGAACAATTAAAGAGCAGCCACCACAGGTGGTCCTGGGGTCCAGAGCAGGAATGTCGTGCATACTGAAGACCAAACCACACCAGGGTGGCTTCCTATTATTTTTTGCTTCATTGAGTTATGAGGTGAATGGTAGTATAGTACAAGTAAAGGTAGGGGGGTTTTCTTTCTAATTCCCTCTTTTATGAAATAACTTTTTCTAAAATAGTGACTTACTGAAACATTTTACGTCTTACTAAAACATCTTACTATGGAAACACGACATTTAGAGAGAAATCTATTAGTCAACAAATGTCAATTCATGAACAGTGTTCTTTCTAAAGTTAACACGAATAATTTAATTGATCAGCACCATCAGCTAACATCAATCACCAAGGGGACATGGATAGCACTCCAAACAGATAACAGAAAGAAGGGGTTTGGAGGAAGTGTGCTGCATAAAGTCAAATATATATAGAACAAACAAATACCTATGCTGCCAAAAAGCAAAACAAAACAGGGTACCTGACAAGCCCTCATATACCAAACCACTGGAAGCAGGCAATATTAATGTTAACACTGCTTTTACATGAACTGTTTATGTTTTAATATCTGATTTCAGATTTCCCATATTGCTTCTCCTGTATATAAGGATTTCACAATTTTGCCTATTAAAGCAATAGCAATATTTGGCTATACTTTTAGTATCCTAAAAACATGCCAGGATGTCCAAGAAAGGAATAAACAAATTTTAAAATATTTATTTCCAAAGAATATATAGTGGCACAGGGGAAAACTCTTTATACAACGTTAATTTTTTTTAAAAAACAGAGATATAAATCTATATTTTGGTATAATAATGAGTTTGATCCCAATTTTATAAAATTTGCATACATATGTTTATTTGAGATAGGTTGAAATAAATAATAATAATAATGTATACACACATTTATTTCAACTCTGGATATTGAGTATATTATTTTCTGTTTTACACATTTTTGTTCTAAAATTGTCTATAATAAATGTATATTCATTTTATAATTGGAAAAAAATGTATTTTTTACATGACCAAGTTTCCATTCTCTTGAAATGTTTCTAGAATCTTTTCTACTTAGTCATGCTCTTTTTAGCAATAAAATCATTCCCAACATATTTGAAAATACCCTTCAAGCACAAAGCCATTGGCCCCAAATATGAACACAAATCACTGAAGCTTTAAAATTCTACTATCCTATAAAGAAGATGTGGTTCATATATACAATGGAATATTGCTCAGTCATCAGAAAGGATGAATACCTATCATTTGCATCAACATGGATGGAACTGGAAGGGATTATGCCAAGTAAGTCAAGTAAGTCAAGCAAAGACAATTATCATTTGGTTTCACTCATATGTGGAACATAAGGAATAGAGCAGAGGACCATAGGGGAGGGGAGGGAAAACTGAAGGGGGGAATATCAGAGAGAGATGAACCATGAGAGACTATAGACCCTGGGAAACAAACTAAGGGCTACAGAAGGGAGGTGGGTTGGGGGAATGGGTAAGAGAGTGATGGGTATTAAGGAGGACATGTGTTGTGATGAGCACTGGGTGTTAATATGCAACTAATGAATCGCCGAACACTACATCAAAAACTAATGATGTACTATATGTTGGCTAACTGAACATAGTAATTTTAAAAACTCTACTATCCTAGGTCCTTCCATATGCCATGTATTGGCACTTTTGTTTCATAAATAAAGAAGCTATAGGATAACAAGGAATTTTACCAGATCCTCGTGTGTCTGCCATACTGCCATTCACATTCTGTTGTACTTTAGGCTTTATAAAGGATATGTCAAATACTAACAAATACTTCACCTGTGAGAGAGGCATAGCTTGAGGATATAAATCATACATACATCCTGTTCCTAATTAAGGAGGAAGACTGACATATGTCATTGGAGACAACATAACAGACAGCTCCTCTGTGACACCAGGTTTTACCTTAGTCAAAATGTTGCTTAGGAAATACTTGTCGGGATAAGACAAGGTTATATATACTGTTACCCATGGGACTGAGGACAGTCCCAAATACACGTGTAGAAGACAAAAAAATTGCTACATAAAATCTTTACTCTTGAGTTACTCCAGTGATATATATAAGCAAAGTGAATTGAGATTTTTAGCAAGGGGGCCCATGGATGGGCCCACACATTAGCTTTGTTGGAGAGATGTAGGGACAAGTTACCTCTGCCCATAGCTATAACTCACCAGTTAGCTAATTAAGAGCCCTGGGTTTATTTGTATTCCTTGGGCAGAGGACACATGGGGCTAGAATGGCTGTTATGAATTAGGGCCTTATGAATATCATGTGTTCATTTAGTAACCTGAATACTTCGTGCCTTTTTTATACTTAGCATTTCATAGATCCCATATATATTTAGTGTATAATGAATATTTAGTACCCAGGACCTCATGAATATTAGAGATATTTTGATCTTTTTATTCCTTCTCACCTATGTTGGACCTACACATGTTCTACTTACTGTCTATTTATATGGAACATATCTTAAATGTTTCACTTATTTTTTTATAAATTTATTCATCTTCTACAATAGAACTAAATATTTCAAAGGCAAGTGCACATTAAAACCACATTGTCCCTAACTGCCAGACTAGTAACCCTATCAGAGAAAGAAATTCATTTAAGTCATCATAACTTACCTACATTGATATGGGAAATCTTGCCTGCCTTCCAGAGCTGACTAGCTGGTTTTAACCACTATGAGCTATATGACTCCAGTCAAATCACTTATTCTCCCCATCCTTCAGTTTCCTCAACTCTAAAATTGGAATTATAATGGTATCCACTATATATGGCTATTGTGTAGATTAAATGAAATAATCCAAGCACTCAGAACCGTGCCCAGCACATAGTATTTGCTATATAAGTGATAATTTTGTAATAAAATTTTCCATAGACCCCTTCATACTGGTGTCCCCAAAACATCTCTTTTTCATCTAAGCTGTCATCTCCAGGTCTACAATCTACCTCTGTTACCTTTGGAAAATTACAGTGGTACTTGTCTTATCTCAGATTATTTGACAAAGCAAAGTAAATGTAAATGTGACAGGACTGGTAACACAATGAGATCAGTCCAATGAGAGGACAAAGGAGAGAGTATTACAATCTTCAGTTCAATCCTCAATCAACTCTCACATGAATTACACCATTTCCAATCATTTTACCGTCCTTTTAACTCACACTCCTTATTCTCTGTACAACTGATTTGCCTGTATTATCTGATTGCGGTTTTTTTCTCCTTCTCCTGCTCTATTCAGTTTAAAGTACTCTATATCTGCTAGCCAGCTTGTGAACAAATGCATCCTGCCCCTCCATCCATTCTCCACACTTGGCCGAGAATGCATATTCCTGGTGTCTTCTACGAGGATTCACACATCCAAACCCCGTTTGTCAACACCATCTGCCATTTCTCTCCAAGATCTTTCTCAATCATCCAAGTCCCATCTGAAGGCATAAATGATGAAGAATGATAATAGTTACCCTTTGCCCAATAGCTGCTATGTACCAGAAAGTTTGTTCATGGCTTCCCACTCTTGATCTCTAATCCTGATATCATAGGCATTATTGTTAGCACCCACAAGATATCTTGTGAAGCAACCCTCATAAACCCAGAGACAGGAAAAATAAAAATGTGTTCAGAGTTAAGCTGTACAATCAATACAAAGTAGATTAGAAATATGTTATTACCTTAAACACCCAAAAAGTGAAGAGTCTTGCATTAAATGACCAAAACCAGATAGAATGTATAAAGTTATCTAAAGAAAGAACGTGCCATAAAAACTGCAGGAAAAAAGAAGTCTGCCACTAACTGGTTGACTGAAGAATCATTCTACTACTCTCTTGTCACTTTCCACTATAGAGTATAACAAAGCCAAGCACTTCCTTTTCCAGTCTTCTTTGCAGCTGGAGGGATGGGTGACAGGCACATAAAGAGACCGTGCAGTGGGGTCATATTACACAATTCTGACAAGTGAGAAATAACTGGAAGTCTGCTGGGGATGTCTACAAGAGGTTTTGCTTTCATAACAATAGGGACACTCCTCCCCCATGTCCTCCTACCTTGAATGAAAAATGTAACAGTTACAATCAGAAGGGACATGGCATTTAGAATTTAATAGATCTGGGTTCAAATCTGTTTTCCCACATACTGGAGGTGCAATATTGGGCAAACTGTTTAACATGCTTCAAAAGCAAGTGCTTTTGTAAATGTAAATGGGTTTAATAATACCTGTAGATGTTCCAATGAGAAGAGAATGATGCACCAGAATGGTCAGATGCTTGAATCCTTAGCTGTTTTGTTCTCTCCAGCTAGCAGCTTCACAGAATTGCCAGATTTTAATCAGAAGGCACTTGCCACTCTCCGGGTACAACCACATTCCTTGCTCTGCCCATGTCTCTGAAAAAAGTCTTTATTAAATTCTCTCAAATTGACCATTTCAGGGTGCCATGAACTTTCTGCTAGAGCCCCAACTGATGCAATCACTGATGAAATATGTGTATCTGAGGTGACTTCACTCAGACCGAGAGCAACCAGTCCAACCAGGCCTCAGAGGTGCCCTTCAACCTGACTCCTGAGCCAAGCCTTCCTCCCCTTAATGTCCAAGTTACCAGGAGAGAACTCTGGTCTCCTACCTATCTCAGGAACGAACACACACACACACACACACACCATCCCACCCCAACCAAAGAAAAGGAAATAACATCCAAGCAGGGTCAATAGCTGGATTAAACTTTCAGAAGAATAAAGAAAAAGCAGGAAGGACTAAAATACTTTAAACTCCGTCTAATTTCATGTTATATCCCTAAAGTTTACCATAGTGCAGACAGTGAATGAATAATAAAAAGGACTGCCCATGTCCACATTCCCAGTCCAGCCCAGGAAAGAAGGAAAAGCAGAGATGAAGGGAAAAAGCTTCCCTCACAACTAGGCTGGAGAGAGGAGGAAAGGCCAACAATGACTCAGTAATCTCAATCAGTCTGGGATTATTTCTTTGTTTCATGTTATAAGCTTACCCTCCATTAATTTTGATCAGGTTATCAAAATCCTGAATTTTCTTATTTCCACCTGGTATTATTTCTCTTTCTTACTCTAGATTCCTCCAGAATTTGGGGACACTGAGGTGCTGAGAAGCAACTTTCCTCAAGCTTAGTGGCCAACTTCCATTCATCGTTTAGCATGAAAATTAACAGAACAGAATCCCAGTTCCTGCCAGAATTGAGCCATTTCCATAACCCCCATGGTCTTGGGCTTTTCCTTCTGGCCTGTTGGGCTGCTAGCTCCTTGGTCTTCTGGCATCTCAATGCTATTTATACTACTCTATTCCCTAGTCCTACTATCTTAAGATATGTCTTTACTGATGCTAGGACAGCCACTTGCTATTGACAGCAACTTACCAGTAATCAGCAGCAATTAGCAGCAGCTGCCTGAGTTAACACATTAGAAGTAACTCAGCAAACTCCGAGGGAGAGACCTCTGAGAATTTGGTCAATGACTAACCTCTTCTCATCCTCCAGCTGCAGCGGAAGCCTTACACCTATCTCCCCAGAACTCTAAAAAGGCTGCTAATGTACACTAGATCTTGTAAACTCACAAGGAGTCATTCCTTCTTGGGGTCTGCAACATATCTTTCTGGAACTCCTTCCATGTAATGCGGTTTGGCATGTTCAGGTGTAGCCAGATGGCAAGTGACTAGCTTCACGTTATCCTCAGTGATGAAGGTTCAAAAGTCATTCACCTCGAGCTTCTTCCATCAGCAAAGTGGCACCAAAGGATATCACAGGGGTGATGTTCAGAGGTGGCTCATAGAAAATGCATCTTAATACCCTCGTTATTCCATTCAAGACACAAATTGGCAGTGCCCACGATCCAATGGCCAGAAGTCGAAGTCTGCTGAAAAACAAGACATGGTCATCAGTGTGGAACTTCTGGTCAACTCCTGGAGAAAACCAATCAGCAATCTATCTACATATTATTAAAAACAAACAAGTATTAAGCCCCTCCTATGTTCCAGGCACAGTGCAGGCACTGGTATTCAGAGCTAAGGAGTTCACAGGCTGGAAAGAGTGAGAGATCTAAGTAGACAGTTATTATACGGTATGAGAAACAATGTGATAGCAGGAAGTACTGTGTGCTAGGGAAGTTTCTAAGAGATATCAGGAAAGACTTCCTGAGAAGATGATGCTCAAACCAAGCTTTAAAGAACAAACAGGATTTGTCAGGACAGAGATGGCAGAGGGCACATCAGGTGCATATGGTCTAAGACAATGGGAGAAGCTGGGATCTTTGAGGTCCTGTACTTGTAGTTCAGCTGGTAGGTCAGGGAACAAGAAAGGTGTGAAGTAGCAAGAGATGAGACTGAAGGAGAGTCAAAGGAGGAAAAAGTCTAAGGGTTCTTAGTGAATTCCAAGGTTCTTTCAATCACTGTCTCTATTTTCTTAAAAAAGAGCCATGAAAAAATGAAATTTTAGGAATAGAAGAGAATTTGGATATCAACTGCAGCCACCTATTTTATACACAAGTAAACTCTGGCCCATGGAGGTCAAATCAGGGTAAGAGGCAGCACACTGAAATGATGGGATGATAGCAGTTCACATATGTCAAACATCTTACAGACCACCAAGCTCTTTCACTTACCACATGTCAATAATGGAAGGAAACATGAACAAGTCAAAAGACTGAAGTTGTGCGCTCCCTCAGTTGCTGCCTGAGGTGAGTGATCCTTGGTAGGCCCTTTAATGGTTCAGGGTCTCAGTTTCACATCTACAGGATGAAGAGGCTGGATCACGAAGGGTTTTTCCAATTCTAACACCCCACATTTCCAAAAGCTGCTACTATGGGGCGCCTGGGTGGCTCAGTGGGTTAAAGCCTCTGCCTTCGGCTCAGGTCATGATCCCAGGGTCCTGGGATTGAACCCTGCATCGGGCTCTCTGCTCAGCGGGGAGCCTGTTTCACCTCTCTCTGCCTGTCTCTCTGCCTACTTGTGATCTCTCTCTGTCAAATAAATAAATAAAATCTTTAAAAAAAAAAAAGATTTAAAAGCTGCTACTACTGAGTCTTTACTGCCACACTGGAAAAAAATAACTTCTCCTTCAAAGGCCTGAAGTTGTAATTTTCTGAAGGTTTTCAGGATAGATCTGACCCATATTTCTTTTCTTTTCTCTTTTTTTAAAGATTGATTGATGGATTGATTGATTTGACAAAGAGACACAGCCAGAGAGGAAACACAAGCAGGGGGAGTGGGAGAGGGGGAAGCAGGGAGCCCGATGCGGGGCTCAATCCTAGGACCCCAGGATCATGACCTGAGCTGAAGGCAGACATTTAACAACTGAGCCACCCAAGCACCCCTAACCCATATTTCTAATCATAATCCACTTTCTGCTTAAACAAACTTATCACAAATAATCTAACACCATCCTTATTAGAACGTCTCCAATTAAACCAAAAAACAAGGCGCCTTCATAAACTCTGGAAATCCCTCTAATCCCCAAAGAGTCAGCACTGCACTCCAAACTGAAATTTTTTCATGATACGCAAACAAAGGCCCCAAAATCATAGCTTTCTTTTTTAGTTTAAATTTAGGCACTAAAAACCTACAGGGACATTCCATAATAAAGAAATGAATATATTGCACCTTCTGCCTTTCTCATCATTTATTATTAAAGACATTTGCAGGAGAGCAGGCTCACATTGTTTAGGAATCCATCCAGGCTTGCTGATAATTCTCATTATGAGGTGAGGAGCACAATCCAAGAGGTCCTTCATCTTACGGAGAGTGGAACAATGTGGCTGTCAACACAAAGATTGAGGATGAGGGCAGGCACTACACAGCAGGAGCAAAAGGATGCCTCAGGAGCAGTGATCATATTTCAGGCAAATGACCTGAAAATCAAGAGAAGAGAAAAAACTAAAAATGTAATGTGCTAAGTTTTTCAACAATGGCCATTTCCTTTTAAAATAAGTGCTTCAGGGCATTGTGCTCTGGTGTGGCATCTGAACATGGAAAAGCTCAGCCTGTCCTCAAGGAGTTTACAAGGAACAGAAAAGATGACAAATGAGCGTAGAAGGCAGCAAGAGATGGATATCAAAAAATCAAGAAGGTGAGTCCAGAGAGGACAGAAGTCACATGCTAGGCGATCTGTGAGACTGCAACTAATTGGGGCAGAGCAGGGTTGTGGCAGGAGGTGAGTGAGGCATCCATCTGCCCTCCAGGCTGTCTGGACCACCTCCCTCGCACCAGTCACTCTCCCTTTGCTTAACCATTTCCCTCCTTGCATCATCTGGATTTCCTTCCTTCACTTGTTCATTGTGTATCTCCACTAAAATGCAAGCTCCATGAGAGCAGAACTTTGCCTTGTTCTCTTCAATGCCTAGAACAGTGACTAGTATGGAACAGCTACTGAATAAATGGTAGGAAGCAAGGCAGGCATGCAGGAAATAAGGAGGGTGGGGAGGGAAATAGGGAGGAAAGGTACAATCCACAGAAATGAATTCATGTCCCTACTCATCTTTACCTTACATCCTATTTACATTTTAAAGTTTGATGTGGATTCCTTCCACTGAGAGAGCTACCCCTGCTCCTTTTAGCCCACCTAATTCTTAACTTGGCCCTAAACTCTCTTACAGTCCGGTGTCTGGCCATTCCTCACCATGCATCCCACCAAACTACACAATCATTTGTACATGCCGTGTTTTTGTTCCTGCTGTTCCTGTGCCTAAAATAGCATCCTTCTTGTACCTTTCTCTGCCAGATAAACTCCCACTCATTCTTCAAAACACAATGTAGCAATTTAGCAATATATAACAAAATGTTAAATAACACTCCTTTTGATCCATCTACCCACTGCTATAAATGTATCCTTGGGGTTTCCTCACACAAGGCAAATGTTAGCTCTTCTAGGAAGTTCTTTCCAAACTCTGAGGCCAGGCCACAGGCTCTCTTGTGTTCCAACAGCACACAGAGCACCACTTTCTTTCTTTCTTTCTTTTTTAAGATTTTATTTATTTATTTGACAGAGAGAGATCACAAGTAGGCAGAGAGGCAGGAAGAAAGAAGGAAGCAAGCTCCCTGCAGAACAAAGAGCCCGACATGGGGTTCAATCCCAGGGCCCCAGGATCATGACCTGAGCTGAAGGCAGAGGCTTTAACCCACTGAGCCACCCAGGTGCCCCAGAGCACCCCCTTTCACGTACCATTTATCCTACAATGTGTAACTGTTTGTTTATAAGGTATTCTTCTCATAGTAAACCTGACCAGCTCAGGAAACATATATAGGCAGACAGACAAAAAGGTAAGCAAGAGAGCAAATAAATACATAAATACATACTTCCAAATAAAAGTTGGGGGGTGGGGGGGAGGGTAATGCAATCTCCAAACAACGAATGAGAATCTCCCTTTTTAACTTATTGTGCACTTATTGTGTATAATGTTGATAAATTTTAAATCTAAATTCTCCTCTAAGTGTCCATACTATGCACTTTGATATTCTATGGTATGTTGCAGGCATCTAGGTCCTGTCTGCCCAAAGTATTACAGTGGGCAGAATCTATATCCTGTACATCTCTGCCCGTCCCCATGCCATCTAGCACATGGTACACAGCAGGATTTCAATTACTACCTGGTTGACTGGTCACAGAAATAACTGAAGGCACAGGTGCTACTGACAGGTTTGAAACATCATCTATTAATAAAGAGATCAAAGCCATGGAGGGAGAAGAGACCAAAAAGGGCCCCTGACTAGCTCATATTAAAAACAAACAAAAAACCCTCTGAGGCTACTGATGAGTATCACTGTTATAATCTGAATTTACTGTCTATAACGCGAATTTGTGACTTGTGAGAAAGAAACCTTATTTTGAAGGGGTACAGAAACCTATAGGAAGTGTATCATACATAGTCCCTGATTTATATACCCTCTATTTTCTGAAGAAGGAGAAGGACAAGGAAGAGTATCACACACATAATTAATAAGAATGAATAGGCAAGTCACAGATTGGGAAAAATTATCACAAAACATATATATGGAATATTACTGCACATATACCAGATGGGCAACATTTTTTAAAATCTGACATTAATCAACGTTTTCAAGAATGTGGCTCACTGGGAACTCTCATGCATTGCTGGTAGAAGTATAAATACATCCAGCTACCTATAGTTGATTCTCATTATCAGGAGTAGTTATGTTCTATAAAGTTGCCACAAACACTGAATTAGCAAATACTTTTTCTGCCCCTGGGAGAAAAAGGGTTAGTTTCCTGCAAGTCTCTAATCACAATATTTTTGTCAACCAGTCAATACATAAACTTGTTTTATTTGTGTTTCTGTCCAAAGACACCTTATTTAATATGTGTTATTGATTCATCAACATTGAATTCATGGCTAATAGCACTAAACATCTAAAATACATATATTCTCACTAGGGCATATCACAGCTTTCCTGTGCTTAGGAACACTAGACAGCACTTCAGCACTACACTTGGGGTCCATTTTAAACAGTGACATCAACAAAAAACACAAGAACATTAAAAACTCGGCAGCAACAGACATGGAAAGGACACTTGTCTACAATGAGCTGAAAAAAGAAGGCAGAGTGACACCTGATTCAACCTCAGCTGGGAATGTGCAAATTGGCAAGTCAAATATTTTGCCACTCTGTACCTATCTGTATTTGACCATGAAAGCAGCATGAGGACTGATTTTGGAATTACAAATAATTTCTATCAAGTAGGAGAAATCATAAGTACAGAACCTGCAAATAATGAGGATAGACTGTACATTGGAAGAGAGCATTTATGGTCATTATTATAAATCAAGTCAATGATGAGCAAGCACTGCAATCCAGCAATTCCCTCCTAAGTATAAACCCTATAGAAAGTCTTGCACATGTTCAGCAGAAGGAATATACAGGTTCATTTGTAATACATCACTCATAATAGCCCCAAACTGGAAGCAACCTAAATACCTGTCCTCAGTAGAATGGGTAAATATATTACAGTAGAGGGCGCCTGGGTGGCTCAGTGGGTTAAGCCGCTGCCTTCGGTTCAGGTCACGATCTCAGGGTCCTGGGATCGAGTTCCGCATCGGGCTCTCTGCTCAGCAGGGAGCCTGCTTCCTCCTCTCTCTCTCTCTGCCTGCCTCTCTGCCTACTTGTGATCTCTCTCTGTCAAATAAATAAATAAAATCTTAAAATATATATATATATATATATTACAGTAGAAGAGTTACATAATTGCAATACTATATAGCAACAAGCATTTTTAAAATTTTTTATTTAAATTCAATTAGCCACATATAGAGCAACAACCCAACAACCATTTTTAAACTACAATTACATGCAACAATGTGAACGAATTTCACTAAGTGTAGAATGAAAGATGACATCCATAATGTAGTTTTGAATGAAACAATACTCACTGTATGATCCCATTTCATAAAACATAAAGTTTTTAACAGTCCATTTTTTGTTGAAGAATATAAACAGGTAGTGGTATTACAAGGAAAAGTCAAAAAATTATTATAGCAGATGGTTAAAATATGTACATAGGTTTGTGATGTGGAAAACAAAGGCAAAAGAAAAAATTAAGTTTCTTTACTGCTTACAGCCCATTGACAAATCCTTGAAACAGGCAGAGTGGCATTCCTCTAGGAACTTGGCTGCCTCAATGTTAATACTTTGTTAAGGGCAAAAGGCAATCTTAGCCTGAACCCCCCAGGATCCTGCAAGTCTACTTTAAAATTTATTTATATGTATACAAATAATGTACAATTATAAAATATAAATATAATATATAATTACATAAATACAATTATGTATATATATTCTATATAATATATTTAATATATGATATATAGAATTAATATAATATAAATATAAAATGTATATTTATTTATACTTTAAATAAAAATTCCTTTTAAAACTTTCTTTATCTCCACCCCCCACAAGATATATGCTGGCAATCATCCCCCAAGCATAGGGAACACTGATAGACATCTGAAGGGTCTCATGACTAGGGTTTTATCAGACAGTAATAAATGACCTTTTCCTAACAATAACTAGCCCCCTCAAGGTCCTATAAACCTTGCTTCCAAAATTCCTTAGAAACTTACACTATCCCTCACCCCTTCCCAACTTGAAAGTATGTGACTGGCCAATCCTCATAATCCCAGTGCAGCTCTTTCTGCCCATGGGTTCTGGTCCCAGCTTTAACAAAACCACTTTCATTGCACTGAAGATGTCTGAAGAATTCTTTATTGGCTGTCATCTCTGAACCCCAACATTTCCTACATCACTCTGCATACACTTTTCTGTGTATATAGTATACTTTTCTTTATAGAAAAATTAAAATGTTTTTTTAAAAGGATCAGGATGCTCACGAGTAAAATTCTTATATAAAATGGGAAAGGAAGGCAAGGAAGACCTACTTACAAAGAGGCTTTTAGCTTTTTCCAATGTTTAAAAGATTATCACCTTAATAAGAGCATACATCAATGCCTTTTCTTAATATTATATATGAGTTGGAGGGCCTTATCTTGTAATTAAATAAGTAAAACATGCAATGAATAAATAGTGTATTTATACGTATCCATTAAATGAAAGTAACCAATCAAAATCTAATCCTGAGTCTTTTGGTTTAAACTAGCATATGAGAACCATTAAGTTAGCCAAAGCCATATCTGAGCCACAAAAGTTAGTGCGTGAAATCGCATCTGACAGAAGTACCTAGAACCTTCTACGTAGAAGTGTACTAGTAAGAGCTCTAAGCACCTTGGAAAACAAACAACAAAAAGTCAAACTGTCTGAACAACAACATGTGTCCACAAAATGTGAAATAATCCTCACAATAACCAATATTCCTATAGGATGTATAACTTCGCTTTTGATCATGATATTCAGCGGAGAGAACTTCTCATCTGTTAATCCAGAGTCCATGACTTGTCCTATACAGATGCATGACCTTGATTAATCATATAATTTCTCAGGCCTCTGGTTTTCTCTCTATAATACATACGTGTGGGCCAGCCATCTCTAAATTGCTTTCCAGTGCTAAGGTTCTCTGAAATCAAGAGTGATTTTTTGTTTTAATTTAAATTTAGTTAGTGAACATACAGTGCAATACTGGTTTCTGGAATAGAATTCAGTGATTTGTCACTTACATACAACACTCAGTGTTCATCACAAGTGCCCTCTTTAATCCCTAACACCCACCTAGCCCATTCCCCATAGAGGGAAATGTTTTTAAAGGAGAACCCTTCACTTTAATTCTTGCTCAACCTACAATTCATCTGCATTTAAGTGATAAATGACCTGACAACCAAAGAAAATAATAAAATCAAAAGACAATAAGAATCTCAAGGGAATTATTATAATTATAATCTCCCTTACTTAAATTGACCTAAAATGAAGGTTGTTATCAATAAATCCCTCAGCATGTAAACCAAGAACACAGACTTTAGGGAACCAAAAGGGGGACATGATTAAACTGGAAGAAAATCACACATTTAAGAGTACAGTCATCTCATAGTTTCCAAATGGCCTTCCTCCAAACTGTTCCTCACTGGCCCTCATGAAGTTTCACAAAAGAACTCATTAGGCTTTGAGAAGTGCCAGTTAACATTTGTAATATGTGTTTCAGGTTATAATATGTTGCTAAATGTGAAGAAATAAAATCAGTAATCTTTAATTCAAATAGAGCCATAAACATATTCAATTACCTGTTTGCTTGCCACAACAGCTACAGATGACATGATTTTCATCTTTTACTTATAAAGCATTAGTAGGCAATTAGGTCAGGAACCTTGAACAGCCAAATGGGTAACTCATCACTTCCTTATTAGCACAGCCCTATGAGCCCTGGCCTTCAATACTGGGTCTGGGTGAAGAGCTAATGTTGCAATCTTTGTCCTCCCCTGTCAGTACAACTAGCAAGTAAGAAAAAACTGATTTTTTAAGGGCCTGTGTGGAGGAGACTGGTGTTAAATTCTACTTTGGTGTTTTAATAAACTGTTAAAATTAAAGATCAGATAATCTTATGAACATTTGGGTTTGTTAAAATCATCTTTCTCCAAATTTGAAAGTCTTCATCACTTTAAGCCCTACTCTCTCCCAGGAATTAACTCATCTAGAAGAGTCTTGATTTCACCAAGAGGAATAAAGATATTCTAGATGGAACTTCCATCTTCCATTGAAAGAATGATGCTAGCTAACATCTACCGAATGCCAACAATGCCAGGCACTGTTAAATGTTTTACATGCATTATCTCTTCTAAAACCATAAGTCTAAGTGGCTAAAACTATCATGATTCTCACTTTGCAGGTAAGGACAACGAAGGACTGACAGATTAAGGAATCTGCCCAGGACCACACGGGAAATACTGAGTCTAGGGCTGGAACCCTGGAATCCAGACACAGTGCTATAATGCAATATCTTTTCAAAACACCTCTATACATTGTTGTCATAGTCATCCTTCCAGTCCTACGTTATAGTAAACACCATTTAAGTTACCCTCACAGCCCCCAATAACCTCTTCCTCTGAGAACTGCCTACACACACACACACACACACACACACACACACACACACACCAGAAGAAGCCTGCAAACATGTACCTACTATGTTATTTCACCTTGGTCATAGCTGACTGGATCATGAGTGGACAACTGGGCTAAGTCGGGCAAGTCAGAATCTCAAGAATTTCAATGGAAAGCTCTAGTGTGGAAGCATTAGGAGCTGTCATCATAATAGACAAGTTCTCTGGTGGTTGCTGCGGTTCCCAAAGCTGCCTGGCTTAGCCCCTTTCTGCATACTGCTTATCCAGTTTCCCTAGAATTCCATGAAGTTTCTTTTCATGAATCTAGGTTGCATAAGAGTGGTAACCAAGACACAGTCATTTATTCATTGAAAAGTAAACTTCTCAAGCATCTGCTATGTGACAGGCACATAGATGGAAACTTAGTGGGTGGAGCCTGACATTAAAACAACTAACCACACAAATAAGTACATAGTTTTCAGTTGTAAAAAGTGCCACAGCAAAAAAAAAGTATGGGTGCTATTAGAGAGGGAATTACTTTTGTCATAAATGAGATAATTTATGTAAAGCACTTAGCACAGGGCCTGGTTCCTAATAGGCTCTCAGTGTATGTAATTCTTTGGCCAAATTCTCTCTAAATAATAAATAATAGTTCTGGCACAATGTCTTCCTGGTTGAGGCCCAAATCCTGCCAAACTGTTCTAATTGACTGCTAATTTACTCCCTGTCTTTGGTTTCTGCTGCCAAATTATTATTCCCAAAATATCCTTTTATTATGCTGCCTACTCGTATCCCACGCCAAAGAATTTGGACTCTTTCCTGTAAGCCAGCTGTGAGGTCTCAGATGGGAGAAATGTAGGTAAGCAGGATTCTTGGTCACCTGCCCCCTCCACCCCAGGGAAAATAAAGGTGCCCATGGAGGCAAGAGAGTGCATGAAGAATGAATACATTCTTCATGTATTGAAGTACACGAAGTACCGAATACAGCACTCATAATTTCTATTGGGTTAAATAAGTAGTCCAGCAATCCAATCTGAGCAGGTCTGAGGTACACCCTTCATTCTTCAGCACTGGAAAGACTGCTTTGATCACTCAGAGCAAACGTCTATGGAAATGGTGAGTTCAGTAAAATCAAGTTCAACCATCCGTTCCACCTTCTTCGCCATACCTGGGTGTTGGAAACATTCTCTTTTCCAAGCAGAGGGAGATTCAGCAGAGGGAGACTCAGGTGCTACTCTGCCATCTATTCTCTCCTCCTCCTCCTCTTCCTTTTTCCTCTTTCCTCTCTCAGTCTAAAGCATGTTGTGATATTCAATGCGGCTATATAAGATAACAATCAATGCACAGTATTATGCACAAGGACCTAGCTGGTTTACAATGGGAATTATAGCTGTAGGAAATAGGGTTTATTCCTAGGAAGGATAATGAAAGCATTGAGAACTTGATTTTATGAATCATACTACCCTGTGTGGAAGCGAAGTTCACCTTATGAAAAAATCATTACCATTCATGAAACTAAATCCAAGTCTGCCCCTGAAGGAGAAGTGAGTTCAACAAAACACATTCCCTTTTCCAGAGAAACGCTGTGATAACCATTAAATGACAACTTTGAAATTAAGTAACACTTGGGAAAATTACTTACAAATTAGCAATTAAATATCAACATCCCTGCCTATCAGCTTCTTTCTCCCTCCAATTTTTAAATGTAAATTAAAAGAGATCCTTAGAAAATGTTCAGCAGAAAAAGGCAGAAGTAAAGCAACATTTTCTACCTCTACAGTGCTTGCTGACCCAATCAATTTAATGTCTGTTGGGCACCCCTCAACCTAAGTCCAGGAACCTCTACTTTCCTCCTTATCATCAAACTGAATTCTAGTAGAGACAGAGGGCACTGGTCCATGGAATTAGTGGGCTGGGATGCCAGCTGCTCGGTCTGCCTGCCTCTCTCCTATCATCGACTCTCACGTTTCTCAGGAGGCCAAACGGAAAGGAGCTAATAAAATTCTCAAAGATGTTTTACAGTTGATGATAAATTCAAAAGCCATTGTGCAAATTTTGCCCCCAACCTCCAAGTCCTGGGGGCTTGACAGAATAAAGTGGAAACACTTTAGAAAGGATAATTGGTATTCAGAGCAGACTTCAGAATAAACTATATTTTTAAATCTGAGAGCAGGAACCATTCATTCAACATTTATTGAGCCAGGAACCTGACTCACAGCTAAGTATTCAAAGATCAATACCAGAATAGTACTTGCCCTTAGGGAACTCGTAGTCCAGTAGAGAGACAACCACTTTAAATATTTTCAGGAACAACACAGGTTTATATAGTATTGAAAAAAATGTTTTGATGCCCAGTACCCACTACCCTTCTGATATTAGCACTTGATTTTGCCTACCCCATTGGATTCAGTCTGGATATAATAACTCAGTCATGGTATGATGTCCAAGACCAAACCAAGTCAACTGGAAATCAATCTCACTGAAAGTTATACACAAGTTTCTACGGAACTACAGAAAAGGACTAATAACTCAGCCAGGAAAGCTCAGGTAAGGCTTCCTGAAGTAAGTGATACTAAATCTGAGCCATAATAGCCAATCAAGAGTTAGGGAAACAGGGTCAAAAATAAAGACATTTAGGAGCATAATGCACAAAAGAAAAGAGATACATATCAGTGGAGGGAAGAAGAACTGCACAGTGGAGACACATGTATAATTTATTACAATAAAAAGTTTGAAATTAATATTGATATTTAATCTCACCCCATACCTACTGAATAAGACCAGGCATTGGTCTTTTTTAAAAGGCTCCCAGATAATTCTAACTGCAGCTAGAAACTGCACACCAAACTATTAAAGGCAAACTCCTGTACCAGCACAGCAAACCCTTCACATTCTGGTACCAGACTTCACTTTCCACTTATTTTTCCACCTGTTGGCCCTCCCTGCACCCCCCTTTTTTTAAACCAACAGTACTAAATTTCTTATAGGTCTTCAAACATACCATGACTCCTCAACTATTTACACAGGCTCCTCCCTCCTCCGGACTCTAGGAGGCTGTCCTCTTCCTTGCTGGGCATCTGGAAAGTTCTCCTTCTTCATGGTCAGCTCAAAATCTAACTTCCCTGGAAAGCCTTTCCTGACTCCACTACAGATGGAGGAGCTTCTCTCTGTCCTTCCCCAGCACCTATCCCTAACTCCACTGGAGTGACCATCTTAGTATCTTATAATACTTTTCACCTCTCTTTCCATGCTAGACTCTAAGCAAGGCTCTTGTCTTATTTCTGTATCTCTAGCCTGGGACATATTGCTACCCAACAAATATTTGTGAAAATAGAGCAGAGAGAAAGGAATCCACCCACCTTCTTCTTCTGATGGATACTGATTATACTAGCCTCTATTTCTTCCACTCAAGTAGAAAGCCTTAAAGTCTTTAGAATTCCTTTTCAGAGTAGTCATGCAAGAGGAACCCTTGCTTAACTACAGAAATAATCAGTTACTCCTATTTCACTTTGATATCTTTGGATGTATTCAAAGTTGAGGAGGTAGAACAGACTGCCTTAGGCCAGGAAATCTTTTCAGTGTCTTATATAGCAACTTCTCCATCTTTGTCAATGTTGAAGAATACACAGGAGTACAGAGATCAACAGTCTGTCTCCTCATCTAGATCACAGGCCCCTTGGGGACAAAAGCAACAGTTCATTCACTTTGAATTCACAAGTCATAACATGGTATCTAGCTTAGAAGAGGAACTCAATAAACGTACAGAAATAAAATAGTCAATAGCCCCTGAGGTTGGGGTCCCAGCTGGATCCCTCTGGGCCTAGAGATGAAGTCTGTGTCTATGCAGAAATCATCTCCTCATTTCATTTCTCCAGTCAAGACTTTAAGGATCCTGGATTCTTATTCCAGCTCTGTCACTTACTGGCCACATGCCCACATCTTCTTCCTTTCTCAGAGCCTCAGTTTCCTCAGCTAGAGAGTTTTCATTCAGAGTTTATGCAATTGTAGTCATTCAGAGTTTATGCAATTGGCTAGAATCACCTTGAATGCATCGTCACTCACAGATCTGGCAATTAATGCTTGCATTTTCATGGGATGTAATCTGGGCTGTCAGCTGGAATATCCTGCACATTGCCTTGGCATGTGACTTCCTCACAATGAAGTGGTCAGGTTTCAAGAATGAGTGGCCCAAGAGAGCAAAGTAAATTCATGGCTTTTTTTTTTTTTAAGTACATGGCATTTTTGACCTAGTTTTGGATGTCACCCACTATCACTTCTGCTGTACTCTACTGGTGAAGGCAGTCACAAAGGTCCACCTGATTTCAAGGAGAAGAAATATAATCCTCATCAATCTATGGGAAGAGCATTAATACCACATTTCAAGAACAGCATGTGGGATAGAAAATATTGGGTAGTTATCTTTGAAAAATGCAATGTGCCACACCTGCCTAGGATGACTATGCAGAGTCATATATCATACATCAATCATATATCATATATGACATATATCAATCATATATAAGTCATATATCAATGAGGCAGTGATATGAAGTACTTAGCCTGTAAATGGCATATGGTAAGTGCTCAATAAACAACAGCCAAAGTTTTCCCCCCCCAAAGGTATTTTTTTAAATTAGTGTTAAAATGGCCCTTTCACTTTCCACCTATGCCACAGAACCACACAGACTCACCTACAGATGAACTATGTAGTCACGTGGCCAAAGAAGGTCATATCACCATGAAGTGGCGGAGAAAGAATTAGAGCCCAAGCTATCCGGCTCCTGAGTTTGCCCCCTTAATCTCTATACCAAGGAATCCCTCTTTCGGAACTTTTGTCTCATTGATGAACCTGAGAACCTGAGGAAGTAAGAGAGCAGACATCAGTGAAATGAGCAGCCCACTAGGTTGGGAATATCCAGTAGTAACTTTATGCCCATGGACACTGGTGGGATAAAGAACATCATCCAATCCATATGCACCATTAGCCAGGGCTCAGTTCCCAAAGAAGAGGATTCTCCTTGATCCTAGCATAGACTATGAACAGCATTTCATTGTCCACCAAAACCATCCTGGGTCAGGAGAACCTGTTTATATCACTGTCTTCTGTACCATTGAAGCTACAGAATGGCAGCTCAGGCAACCAGTGCACCAGGGAGGCAGGGGTTTAGCTGAGCTAAGTGCACAAGGCTGAGGAGAGGTGGAGATGGCCTCTCCTCCCTGGGGAGGTGGAAGGGTTTGAGAACATGGGCGCTGGAGTCAGTCACCTGCCTCCACTTCTTACCAGTTAGGGGACCTTCAGTCTGAGCCCCAGTTTCCTTGTCAGTCACCTGCCTCCACTTCTTACCAGTTAGGGGACCTTCAGTCTGAGCCCCAGTTTCCTTGTTTGTAAAATAAAGGAGTGACAATAAGACAACCCTTGATGAAGGGCTGCTGTGGGGATTAAAGAAGCCAGGGTTTGGAAAACAATGGCACCTAAGAAGTGTTCAAACAGCATTAGTGATGGTGAAGATTCTAGTATTCCAGTTTAGGAAGCTCCAGGGCCCAGATGCTGACTCTCTTGGCAAACATTTAGACAAAACTATGCAGATGTGAAAGGCTGGAGACCCCTCCCTACCACCCAGGAGCCTGATGAGACCTGCTGCCACACAACTTGCATTTCTCCTTCATAACCTACATTGCACTGGCATTTCTTTTTCAGTTTCTGTCTTCCTACACAGACTATGGTGCCCAGGAGGGCACAGACCTCTTTTCTTACCTTTAAATTCCCAGCACAGTGCTTGGTACCTTGGTACTCAATAAATATTTGTTGAACTAACCAACAAATGAATAAAATAAAAATTCAACTCCCTGCTCAAAAAACAAAAATTTTTTAAAAATCTCAGCCCTGTTGTCCAAATAGACAATATATTTTAAGAATTCAGTACGCTCAGGCACCTGGGTGGTGCAGTGGGTTAAACCTCTGCCTTTGGCTCAGGTCAAGATCTCAGTGTTCTGGGATTGAGCCCCGCACCACACAGGGCTCTCTGCTCAACAGGAAGCCTGCTTCCCCTTCTCTCTCGCTTGCCTCTCTGACTACTTGTGATCTCTCTCTGTCAAAAAAATTAATTAATTAAAAAAAAAATTCAGTATGCTCTCCCTCCTCCTTATAGCTGTCATCATCTTCTCTACCTCTTGGGACTTCTTTCCTTCAATAAGAATCTATTGGGGACCTATTTTGAGTAGGTGCTGGGAAACAGCAAAAATTTTTAAAAAACAAAGATAAAAACTCTGCCTTCACAGAGTGATTTCTCGTATGGGAAACAGACACTGAAGAAAGCAAAATAATAAATAAATATAAATTCAGATAACAAGTGCTATGAAGGAAATAATCAGGATATTACAATATAAAATTTCTGGGTTGAGCAAGCTTATAGAACCAGCAAGAAGCATCTATCTGGAACTATGTTGGCATTAAGTGGCCAGGACTTTTCTTTCTCCCTGGGCCTAAGACAGCCCTCTCTGAAGGATACTGGGCTGTTAGGTCATTAGGAGGCAGGATTCTGACACAAGTGCTCAACCCAGGAAGGGCTCTTCATCTTTAGCAGAAATCCATGCAGGCTAGGGAAGCTCCTTCTACCCGCTAAGGCAGCAC
Organism: Mustela erminea; assembly: GCF_009829155.1. Taxonomy (NCBI): domain Eukaryota; kingdom Metazoa; phylum Chordata; class Mammalia; order Carnivora; family Mustelidae; genus Mustela; species Mustela erminea. The sequence continues at coordinate 18,263,094 of NC_045629.1, forward strand.
TAGCAGGGACCTGTTAAAACTACAAGAGTACCAAGCAGACCAAAACAGTACAATGAAGGCTCTGAAAATGAAATTGTCAGTGAAACCACAGCCTACAAAAGGAGCCCAGAACTTGAATGCTAAACCTAAAAAGGGTGACTGCCTGCCAAAAAAAATAAATAAATAAGATCCAGAGTCTCATGTAATAAACAAGATATCCAGGATACAACCCATCATACCAAGAAACAAGAAAATCACAACTTGAATGAGAAAAGACAATCAACTGACACCAACACCAATCAGATGTTGGAATTATCTGACAAGAATTTTAGATAGCCATTATGAATATGCTTCAGCAAGCAATTAAAAATGCTCTTTAAACAATGAAAAAATATAAAATATATTTATATAACTTTTTATTATATAAATTATGCATAAATATATAAAATTAATATAAAAATATAATAAGTTATAGGAAAGAACCAAATGGCAATTATAAAACTAATAAATGTAATAATCAAAATTTTTAAATCTGACGATGAATTCAGTAGCAAAGTAGAGATAACAGGACAGAATCGGTGAACTTGAAAATACTTCAATACATATTACCCAATATGAACAACAGAGAGAAAAGAAACCAAAAAGCAAAACAAAACAAAACAAAAACAGTCTCAGAAACTTGTGGGACAACAATAAAAGATCCAATACTGGCATCACTAGAGACGAAAAAGAGAGTGATTAAAAGAGTATTCCAAGAAATAATGGCTTAATAGTTCCCAATTTTGGTAATTAAAAAAAATAAAATAAAGTGACAGATTCAAAAAGCTGAGTGAATCCTAAATAAGATAAATGCAAAGAAATCTATACTAAGACACGCCATAATTAAACTTTTGAAAACTGAAGACAAAGAAAATCAAAAGCAGCCAGAAGCAAATGATATTACCCATGGAGGACATCAATTTAAATGACACCAGTTCTCTCCAATTTCTCATCTAAAACCATGGATGCAAGAAGGAAGTAGAACATTTTTGAAGTGCTGGAAAAGGGGGAAAAAAAAACGTCCATCATGAATTTTATATCTCACAAAACTATCCTTCAGGAATAAAAGGGAGATAAAAACATTCTCAGATGAAAGAAAACTTTAAAAAAAAAATTGTTGCTGGAGGGTAAGGAATGGCTAAAGCAGGTTCTTCAATAGAAAGGAAATAATAAAAGAAGGAGACTTGTGGCATCAGGAAGGAAGAAGAAACAATAGAAAGGGCAAAAATGTGGGCAAACAGAATAGATTACCCTCCTAACAAGTTTTCTAAATTATACTTGGTAATTAAAATAAAAATGATAATAATGATACTGAACAATGATGTTTAAAAGTAGAAAAGGCAAAGGGACCTGAATGAAAGTAAGATTTTGACACTTCACTAAAAGTGGTAAATGCTGATACCATTCAACTATGCTAAGTCACATTTGTATACTGAACACCCAGTGCAACTACTATGAAAATGATACAAAATGATACACACACAAACACTAAACTGACAAGTTAATAGTTTTGACAATCCACTGAGCCTGGTTCTAAGAAACACAATGTTTTTTTTAATCTAATACCTGACTATCAATTTATGAAAAATATACTAATGGCAAAATGTTTATATGTTTGACTCAAACCAGAAATTGCATTATAGTCTGTTAACAATATATAAATTACTAAATGGCCCACTTGATATTTTTCCCCTGAGATGTATTTAAAAGGATTTTCTTTATCTTATACATGAATGACTTCATGATACTTTTTTATTAATGTGGGTGAAATTACCATACACACAATAGAAAAGAAAATATTTTCAAGAAAGTACACATAAAATAAAATTCAAAAAAATCTTTATTCTTTGATAGGAATAAACTTAACCACTGAGGTTAAAAAATAAATTTATGCCTCAGAGAACATTACTTTAGGGAGAAGAGTCAGGAAAACTCTTTCCTTGAAACCAGTGTTTGAGAAGATCCTAAGATAAATGCATTCCAGGTAGATAAGTACCCTATGCAAACATCCTAAGGCAGAACACAGCTTGGTTTCATCCAAGAGTCTTCTATCAACTAGATTATGTGTGTACCTTGTCTAATTGTTTTTTTTTTCCCCTAAAACACACAGATTCTTTTTGCTGTAAGATTTTTACTGACACCTGCCATAAGGAAAAATACCAATCAATAACAAAAGCAGAAAAAATGGGAAAGTTAGTAGGATACTAGTAATATCTCAGAGTAAATGGGGTCTGGATTTGTCTTGTGTCCCTTTTCTCCATCACTTCGAAAATGACTCCATGGACGTTCCTACCTTTCTACCTTATCTCTCCCCTAGAGAGAGAGAGACGTACACTTTTCAATCTTTTCAATCACTTATCTTGGTACTTTTTTAAAAAGATTTTATTTATTTATTTATTTGAAAGAAAGAAAGAGAGAGAGCACAAGCAGGGAAGAGGGACAGAGGGAGAGGGAGAAGCAGACTCCCTGCTGAGCAGGGAGCCCAACTCGGGGCTCAATCCCAGGACCCTGATGTCATGACTTGAGCCAAAGGCAGACATTTAACCAACTGAGCCACCCAGGGCCCCCTATCTTGGTACTTTTAATATAGAAAACAAGTGTCAATCTGTGAACTTTTTCAGTAACCTGAGATTACTGGCTCTCAAGCAGGAGCAATTTTGCTCCCCAATGGGAAATTTGGCAATGCCTGGATACATTAAGACTGTTATAGCTGCTACTAGCATTTAACAGGGAGAGGATAATGCTGCTAAATATCCTATACTGGACAGGACAGCCCCCACAACCGAGGATTATCTAGTCTGATGTCACCTGCCTTAGGTTAATGACTACAAATGTCCATCCTAAGGGAATTCCAAGAACTCTGTCTCCCATCCCAGTATCTAATCCTGATTTCTCCTTGAAAAGTCACCTTGATCTTTTTCCCAGAACATCAAAAACACTATGGGTAGTAATTCCCAAAAGATGCTCCATGTGTTATATGACAAAATTGTTCTATGGTGAAACAAGTTTCATAAATGTCTGGTCAAACAGAGATATATAGTTCCTCTTATTCTTCAAAACTGGCTAAGCTAGGTCAATAGAAATGGCTAAGGCCACAGATCAGAGTAGAAATGAGCACCAAGAACTGTAGCAAGAGCTCTTTAATGACTACCAAAGCGGCAAAGAGGAAGACAAGGAGACTACAGTCTAGCAATTCCACTGATAGAGGCTGGAACCAAGTATCACTGCTGTTACTCACACCCATTGATTACCTTCACCTAGGCACCTAGGTGGGGAAAGTGATGGAGACACAAGTAACAGTGGTACCAGGAACTGTAAATACCTAAATGAGAATTTAAACCTATTATTAGTTTCCTAGGGCTACCATTACAAAGTACCAAAACCTGGGTGGCTTACAAAATAGAAATGTACTGTCTCACAGTTTGGGAAGCTACAGGTTTAAGGTCAGGTTTTGACAAGATTGGTTCTTTTTAAGGACTATGAGTGAAGGATCTGATCTGGGCTTCTCTACTCAGCTTATATATAGCTGTTTTCTCCCTATATCTCCGTACAAGAGATACAGGGAGTACTCCCTTGATGTTTATCTATCTCTACGTCCAAATTTCCCCTTTTTTTCTAAAGGATGTCAGTCATTGGATGATGGCCCACTCTAATAACTTCATTTTATTTTCACTACCTCTATAAAGATCCTATCTCCAAAGATCACATTCTAAAGTAATGGGGGTTAGGACTCCAATGTATCTTTTTTGGGAGGACACAGTTTAACCCCTAACACAAGGCTAGTTCAAACTCTTTGTTCTGGCCAATGGTTCTAATTTTCTGGCCTAAAATCCTTTCACCAAAGCTATTAGTGAACAGTAAGAGGGACATATTTAATTTAATGCCTTCTTGTGCATGAGCTACTTCATACAGAAACTGTCAAAAGCTAGACAGTAGGAGGGCAAACAGAAGAGAGGCCACATGTTGAATAATTGGGGGCTCATTATGGACATTTGTGCTTTCCAAGATAAATGAACTGAGCTGTCACAAAGATGTCAGCATTTACCTTCAGACAAAGTGTGACAAGAGTTTAGGCAAAGGGCAGTTGTTCTTCCCACTGTCAAAAATAATCCCGAAGTCTGTCAAACCTCAGACACAAAGTTCACATCTGTGGAGAGCCTACCTGTGGTGGCCCCTTCAAATCTATCCTATCCCCTACACCTGCTGCCACTTATTTACGTTAAATGGCACTGCAAATTGTAGCAATTATGTGGATCCTGACCTGAAAGTCATCAGTGCTTATGCACCCGCTTCACAGACATTGTACTCCCCTAGAGAACTGGCTGCATTCCATTATGAAGTTTGAGTCTTGGAAACTATTCAATGGCAGGTGTAGATAGCCAATAAATGACCCACTGATGGCCTGCTTTGGTGTTTGAGCAGGAGCCATAATCCAGGGGAAGTCATTCCACATCAACTGTCACTGATAATGACATGGTGTCAAATGTCTGCATATTCTCACTTCTCTCTGTATTTTTTACTTCATTTAAAATATTTACAGTGTCGGGGCGCCTGGGTGGCTCAGTGGGTTAAAGCCTCTGCCTTCGGCTCAGGTCATGATCTCAGGGTCCTGGGATCAAGTCCCACATAGGGCTCTCTGCTCGGCAAAGAGCCTGCTTCCTCCTCTCTCTCTGCCTGCCTCTCTGCCTACTTGTGATCTCTGTCTGTCAAATAAATAAATAAAATCTTTTAAAAATATATATATTTACAATGTCTTTACTATGTGTCAGGGACACAACAACCCTATGAGATAGGTACAACTGCTCTTCCCATTTTACAGATGGGTAAATCAGAAGGCACTGAAGGCATAACTTACCCAAGGTCACACAGCTAGTAAAGTAGTTGAACTAGGCAACCTGGTTTCAGGATCCATGGTGTATTCATTGGGCTCTGCTGACTCTACGTTGGCTTTGTAAGCCAATGTTATAGGACAGAATTTGTTCAAACCTAAACACAGACAAATTCTGAGTATTCCACTCAGTTCTAAATATATGGACATTGCTCAGAATAACCCGGCAAAATAGGTACTCTTTCTATTCCCACCTTACAGTCTAGTAAATTGAAAGACAAAAGGAGGTTAAGTAATTTGTCCAAGGTCACTTACAACGTATCTCAAAAATAATGCTAGATGCTGGAGATACAACCTTGAACAAAGAAACCACAGTTCCTGCCTTCACTGAACTGAAGCCACAGGTAAGGACACAGCCAAGTAAACAGGCAACTGTATCACACTGCAGTAAAAGCTCTGCAGTAAAAGTTCTGTGCACTGTGCCAGAACACAGAGGTAGCAGTCAGCCTTCCCTCGGGACACTGAAAAGACTTCCTGAGGACTGATATTTTGACTTAAACCTGAAGATTAAGTTAGAAAGGCACAGAGATCGTGAAAAGGGGGAAACTTCCAAGAGAGTAAACTGCATTTGTAAAATCAGAAAGCAAGACAAAGGGCACAGTTCATTCTAGGAGTCAGAAGAAATTTAGTAGGATTTGATGTGTAGAATGCAAGGAAATGGAATGGCAAGAAATGAAGTGGGAAAATAACATTATGCCCTAAGAACAAAGAGGACTCACTGAGTTTTAGGAGGTTAGGATAGCATCATCAGGTCTATCTTCAGAAAGATAAGGCTATAAAGCATGGATTGGTGGAAGGAAACCAAAGTCAGAGAGTTATTTCTCTCCATTCTGGGAGTCACTGCAATAAACCCAACTTAATATTGTGCCAAAATTAAGCTTAGTGATCAACTGTCTCCATGGGGTGTGTGGTATAAAAAGAAAAATGTATTTATGCCCAGTTTCTGGCAGAACTCTTAGAACCCTCGGAATTTCCTTAGCAATAAGAGTGTCTTTTGTTATTCAAAAGGAGCCCCTTTTGAGCACATGTGATTTATGCTTACAGATGATATTGGCTGGGGCCTTTAGACAGTTTCAGGATAGGACTGGTCACCAGAAAGACCAAGTGATCAGAGGGTTGAAACTTTCAGTGGCACCCACTAATGTCTGGAAAGGGGGAAGGAGGAACTGTAAATTAAGCTCTATGAAAACTCTTAAACAAGATTTGATGAGTTGGTTAGTGGACATATGGAGGTGCTGGGAAAGTGGTACCCAGAGGAACCCTGACTTATAGCCGGTCAGTCAGAAGTAGAGGTAACAACCTAGATTTGAGACTGGCATCTGAAATACAGAAAGTTTCGTGAAACTGAGTCCTTAATCTGACTATCTTCAGATAGAATGTGTCAGAACTGAGTTAAATTTGTAGGATACCCTGTCAGTATCACTGAGAGTTGGAGAACTATGTGGTGTGTGTGTGTGGCGGGGGGGACTTTCACACATGTAGTGTCAGAAGTATTGAGAACAGAGGAGAAAAATAGAGTTTTCCCTTACAGGGTGAAAAAGAGAGGTGTCCTGTGTCACTCCTAAGCCACTGATTTATACAGTTAGATAAATGGTGGTACCATTTGCTGGGTGGAGGACACCAAAGGAGAAGTTGAGAGACAGCAGTAAAAATGAGTTCCATTTAAAAAAAAAAAAAAAAAAAGAGTTCCATTTTGGACATGTTTGGTTTCAAGAGAATGTAGGACATCCAAAAGGCAAGTGGACAGATGGATCTGAAGCTAGAAAGAAATCTGGACATGAGATAAATCTTTTTAAATTATCAGTAAATGGGTGCCTGAGTGGCTCTGTTGGTTAAGTGACTGCCTTTGGCTCAGGTAATGATCACAGAGTCCTAGGATCAAATCCCACTCCAGGCTCCTAGCTCCATAGGGAGTCTGCTTCTCCCTCTGACCTTCCCTCTCATGCTCTCTCTCATTCTCTCTCTCTCAAATAAATAAAGAAAATATTTAAAAAAAAAACCAGAAGGGAAAAGAATGAACTTTAAAAAAATTATCACTAAATAAGTGCATATAGAACTCAAAAGACAATGCATAGACTAGGAAAAGTGCAACAGGGAAAGAGAACAGGGTTTCAGCTGACATCATCTTCTAAGTGCTAGCCAACAAGAGAAGCCTACAGAAGAGACTGAGATGGCTCATTCAGAAGTAATAAGGAGCTGAGGCACATGGGTATCAGAGAACCCAAGAGAAGCTAAAGGAAGTCTTTTCAAATGATTTTTGTGCTGTAGACAAGTCAGTTAAGCAATAAATGGGAAGTATCCATCTGATTATGCCATATTGGAAAAGCAAAATGTTTGTTTCTGAGGGTTGCTTAGGAAGACAATCGTGGGCCCTCTGAAAAGAAAGGAACTTAACAAGCAATCATCTCTTGTCCTTCACTTTTGTAGGCCTAGCTGGTAGCTGGAAGATAAATCACTCAAGATCTTTGGGTGCCACTTGCAGCAGAAGAACGGCATCTTCAACTCTGTTTGGGGGCATTCACATAATAGAATTTAATGCTGAGCTAATTTTCTATTTTTGCGTTCATTCTTTGGCAACACGTTATAATCAAAGAGTTGGATATAATTGTGAAGGAGAAAACCTGACTCAAGGATCCTTATTCTACCTGTTGCCAATGATCTAGTACCCTACATTTTCCCACTCCATCTCCCAAGATACTATAATCCCTGAAGGCAATAGTTCACACAGGAGTGTGTGCTGCAGCCATGGTTAAAGTTTTTCCCTACATTCATCCCTCCAAATCAGACAGGTCTTTCCTACTTACCCCTTTTTTAGAGTCCCATGAGCAGGAGATAAACCACTTGAGAGTACTGCAATGCAATGGAAAAAAGGAACTGAATCTGCAACCAGAAAACCTGGGCTAGATTCCCAGTTTTACCATTTATCAGAATGATGTGACATTTCAGTAAGTCATTTTTCCATTAATCTCTCTGAGCCTCAGAATACCTACCTCTCAAAGGTACATAGATTGGGAAGGGCGGGAGGGAAGTGTGTCAAAACTCTTTTAATGTAGTATAGAATCATTCAGTTTTCCCACTGGATCTCTTGGATTCTTGGAACTACAGTTTGTCTAGCATGGAGTCAGATTTGCTTTGGTATCTGGTAAATCAATGGACTTTTTTCATGTAAGTTTCTGTGAGAACATTATTTCTGAAACTCTGTAAGAAGAAACAAACACCTTACTTCTAACTGGGCTGAATTCTCCTGTGTTTAATCAAAGAGAGGTGTGATGAGCCTCAAAGCAGGAATTTCTTGTTACTTCCTGTTTTAGCAGCCTTGTATAGAAATAGCAAACTAGAATTTTATGGTGCTTTACCATCTCCAAAGCACTCTTGCACATTTTATTTGAAATTACCTCAGGATAGCTGGCCCAAACTGTGATCTCACAACAGACTGAAGGCAGAAGCAGATATGAAAAACTCTTCTTGTTATGAAAAACTGTTTTCTATCAAGCCAAACATAAGAAATTAGCAAATATGTAAAACAAGGTAGCTCTTCTCTCAATTTTTTTCATAGAAAATATAGTTAATTTAAATAAAAATGTGTTAATTATATAAATATCTAATGGCTTTTTAATGGATTAATGTATAATTGTTTTAATTTCTAATGTGGAAACTATCAATAGATCCAACACATCAATCAAAACTGGGAGACACAATGATTTTTAAGAATGTAATGGGGTCCTAAAAAAAAAAATGTCTGAAGACTACTGTGTTGGGGTGATGCCCAGTGGAATGGAATTTTAAATATTTTTTAATTAGCGAATTGTCTTTATCATGTTCAATTAGCCAACATCATTAGTTTCTGATGTAGTGTTCAACGACTCATTAGTTGTATATAAGATTCAGTGATCATCACAATGTGTGCCCACCTTAGGAATTTTTTTTTAAAAGATTTTATTTATTTATTTGACAGACATAGATCACAAGTAGGTAGAGAGGCAGGCAGAGAGAGAGAGAGAGGAAGCAGGCTCCTTGCTGAGCAGAGAGCCCAATGCCGGACTCGATCCCAGGACCCTGAGATCATGACCTGAGCCGAAGGCAGAGGCTTAACCCACTGAGCCACCCAGGCGCCCCACCTTAGGAATTTTAAATATTTTTTATTAAAAAAAATTGCCATTTGGAAATTACTAACTGTTCTTTGGGTTCTGATGATAGCCACATGGAGTTGCCTTGAAGCCTTCACTGTTCCTGGACAAGTCACCAAAATGCCCTTCAAGTACTAACAGACATTGTGCTGGCATCAAGTTTCAACTCCCTCAACCCCACAGTCACTAAGAGACTAAGCTTAAAGACTGTCCAAGATGGAGTGAGTGAATTTGCGGAAGAAGCCCAGAGGCTGCAGGTAGAGGCCAACAGGAAGGAAATGAGAACCCCACCTCCTTTGCTTCCTGCTTCAATTACTATAATTGTCACTTGACTGTGTTGGGAGGAAGAGATTCCCAACAATATTCCTCAGGGACACCCTAAGGTTAGGAGTCAGGCAAAGGGATCTTACCAGGACTTGGAGACAGCTAATCCACACAAGTGGCTATTGATTCATGTACAGATGGAAAAGACCACTTCATGAAAGGAAGTTATTGAGAACCTAGGGCTGCTTGAGCATGGGGTACCATGGGTAAGGGAAGAAGTCCTTCCCCATTCCTGCCCTAGTCAGTTCTGATCAGCGCAGCAATAGCAGTGGCAACAAGCTTTGTATTTGGCAACTTCAATACCACCACACCTTCTATGACACAGACCTTGAATAAGTGGACTGTATGCCCAGGTTGGAGCAGTGACACCAGTGAGTGGCAACAGCAGCAGCAGACTAGAACAAGTGCCTTTATAGTAACGATCACTTTCCTCCCTGCAAGGCAATATTAACTGAGGCTGACGTCCTGGATTAAACTCCTAGTGTTCATGGACTTACCACTGGGGTGCCCCCTCCCAGCCTCACTTCACCCAGGACCTCTGACTAAAATGGCAGGTCGGGGGTCAGGGGTAGCAACTGGGAAACCACTAGGAGGTGACGTTTTTTGCACTCTAAACTGATGACAGCAAACACCTCAGTTTCAGTGTCATTCCTGTGGTAGGCAGAATAATGACCTCCCAAAGATGTGGAGATATCCAAAGATGTCCATGTCCTAATCCCTAGAAGCTGTGAATATGGTACCTTACAGGGCAAAGAGACTTTGCAGATGTGATTAAAATTAAGGACCTTAAGCTTGGGAAATTGTCCTGGATTATCCAAGCAATTCCAATCTAATCACATGACTCCTCAAAGCAGAGAATCTTTCCTGCTATGGTCAGAGACAGATGGCACAAGTGGTGCAGAGAGAGGTTATATGAGGAAGGCTCCACCAGCCATTGCTGCTTTGAAGACAGAGGAAGGGGCCACAGGTCAAGGCCACTGAGAAAGGTAAGGAAACAGATTTGCCCCTAGGGCCTTCAGAACTGAACCTAGTTCTACCCTGATTTTAGCCCAGGGGAGGCCCATGTTGGAACTTCTAACCTCCATAACTATAGATTATAAATTAATGTTTAAGCTATTGAGTTTGTGAAAATGTATCACAGTAGTACCAAAAACAATTACTAAACAGTGCCTGCCCAAAGAGAATTCCTAAACTTTCTCATAAAACATTAGCTTGAGGATTATATGGCAATAGCTAGAAGGGACCAGATAAGCACAGAGTGAATGAACACCTCTGGAGAAGCTCAAATAGGGGATCCCAAGCAGCAGGAGACCTGGGAGTCCTTTGGTAGGTTACCCCCAGGCCCAGGAGCAAGTGATCTTAATGATTATATTATTGAAATCTCTTGATTACCATATAAGAACTTAATTTTAAAAGTTACCTATGGAATCACCTCTAGTCCCTGCATCTTCTCATGCATGATTCTTCTCCATCAAATGGCATAAGTTCTTTTGGGAATATTGTATGTATTTTGTTTGTAAGTGGAAGCCTTGCTGTTGGCTTCCTGGAAGGCCCAGATAAGGTTTTCTCTCATATTTCTCTGGAAAGGGCTTGCTTAGAAGAGGTCAAGGCAACACAGTACCATTGTTAAAACCAGTTTTTGGAGTCAGACAAGTAGGCTTGAAAACTCACTTTCTACCACTTATCAGCTGTTTGGCCTTGTACAATTTCTTCATTCACCTCCCTATGCCTCAGTTCTCTCAGCTGCAAAGTGGGGAATAATTATAGTACTTCCTCTTGGAGTTCTCTATGAAGATTTAATGAAATGATGCATATAAAGTGCATGACACATAGTGTTTTTACTATGATGTAGCCTGCGTGGGTCCTTTGAGGGACCCAAGGGTTACATTTACTTTATTACAAAACAGACAAATGGTCCTGAAGGAGAGATTCATCCATGTGTGCACGCCTCTCCCATCAGTGCAACTGACAGAAGTCACAGCTACCAGCCAATATAAAGTGGGATCATGTCTGTTCTCAAGAACAGGGAAATTACCCTAAACAATTCAATAATAACATTTAACCCTTTTGGGGATTGGCCATGTGCCAAGTGCTAGTCTAAACCACATACATATATTCAGTCAGTCTTCAAAATAAACCTATACCATAGTGCTAAAACTATACCATAGCGCTATAACTATCCCCATCTTACAGATAAGGGAATTGAGGAACAGAGAGTTTAAATAAGGTTCCCAAGATTACATAGCTGAGAAATAGTGAGACCAGTCAGTCTGCTCTGAAATCCATACCCTCATGATGTAGTGAAATCATAATATGTCTTTGAATCAAGTCATAGTATGAAATATAAACCAATAAATCCAAAAGTACTGACCCTCCCCTTCATCAAGAAATAGACAAGTACTGATTGGTTATAACCAATCATATCAGTATATATATATATATAAAATATAATATAATATATAGAATATATAATATATATTCTACATAGAATATATAGAATAGAATATTAAATTAAAATATATATACATTTTTTTTAATTTAAATTCTTGGTGACTTTTTAAAACTGGAGTTTAGGATAGGCTTAACTGATCTTACGTAACTACTTCTGTTGGGTGTTACGCAGCATTTAAAATTTTGAGCAAAATTAGTATTATTTTAGGAGAAACATGAGAAGAACTTTTTGGATGAGTTGTTCCCCTTGGCCCTTGTTAAAGAACAAATATTCAACTGAGTAAATCTGAAGATCTAATTGGCTTTATTCAGTGATTCATAAACCCAACAACATCCTATTTAGCAAATGGAGAGATGCTCTGAGGAGTTATATAAAAATGGAAAGTTTTTATGGGAAGGAGGTTGGTGCAAGGAAGTTATTAGTAAAAGAAAAGAAAGATTGTTTCAAACAAGGTCACTTTGCCTTAGGGGGAACCACAGGTAGTCTTATTAGGTAGCTGACCTCGTCTTCCTTTGGGGGATGGAGAGAGTCCCTGTGACAGATTACCTCATTACAGCTGACTAGAAAATTCCTGAGCAATTGGTTAAGAATTTATTTCTGGAGGAGACTGAAACTGCAACTAGGTTAGGTATTGAGCCCCAGTTTGGTGACTCCATTTTGAGCCTGTGGTTTTCTTTTTAACACCCATTTAGCAAGGGCATTGTACAAAGGAGGTGGTTTGGGACACTATGGAAAGAAAGCATTAAACCAGACCAGACCTAGGACTTGACAATATCCATTTATCCCTTTGTCCTTTCAGTTTCTCCCTAGGCATTCTGCTAACACTTTATTCTTGCTGGGTAACTGATTATTTTGCTTTTCAATGGTTGCCCCAGTGACCTCAGCTAAGCTGTTGGTTGATCTCAACCCTAAACCATTATATTCTCCCTTATACTTGTCCTAGGTAGATCTCAAGGAGCTCTCTAAACACTAATTACTTCTCATAGTCCCCTGTAGAATCCCCTCTGAGACCAGAGTCATTGAGGGTATAAATGAAAGAAAAAGTCCTGGGAATAAGGAAATTTGAGCCTCCTCCTCCCAACCTGGGGCTATAGTTGCTGGTCCAATGAACATTTTGTTTGGCTCTGCCTGGGATTTCCTTTCTTACCTTCCTGTGTTTTCTTGAGCCCACCTGCTTTCAGGGAATTAGGGCTAAGGCTGTAAAATTAAAGGTTCTTTATACTTAGTTTTCTTCCTTCTTCCCCACTCCCCATTTCACCATCTAAACTGAAACAATTCCCCAGGGGCACCTGGGTGGCTCAGTGGGTTAAGCCTCTACCTTCGGCTCAGGTCATGATCCAACTCCTGGGATCAAGCCCCACATCAGGTTTTCTGCTCAGCAGGGAGCCTGCTTTCTCCTCTCTCTCTGCCTGCCTCTGCCTACTTGTGATCTCTGTCAAATAAATAAATAAAATCTTTAAAAGAAAAAAATCAAAATCCATAGTGTCCTTAAAAAAAAAAAAATCCCCAAAAGACTTTAAAAACCTTAACCTCTGCCTGCCTCTCTGTCTGCCTGTGCTCGCTCGCGCTCTCTCCCTCTGTCTCTGAAAAATAAATAAAATCTTAAAAAAAAAAAAAAAAAAAAAAAAAAAAAAACCTTAACCAAAGTGTTCTCACGTAGCAAAACTTGCTACTAAGTCTTCTACCATAGTTGAGGCAAGCATCTCAAAGTCAGTAATATAACTGGAAAGTGATTGGCCTTTCACATCTGCGCCAACCACCTTGCCTGCATAATGAATCATATAATTGGCACAGGTTAAGAAAATGTGAGATTATTTTTCAGATACACATAGTTGTGATTTTAAAGATAAAATAATGTGGTATCTCTAATTTGTTTAAATAAGTCTAATTATTTAGCATTTGTCTTCTTTGTTGGATTATATACTTTACAAGGAAGGAGAATGTGTATGCTTTATTCTCTCCTGTATCCCTGACCCACAATAGATGCTCAACAAATATTTCTTGACTGAGAAAATTAATGTGAAAGTATCAAACAAAGTGCAGCATGAAGAGCAGTATGATCTTCAGAGACAGTAACCAGCAGGCCCCTCTGTGAATGCTGCTTTTGGACGAAGGGTTGTCACCAAAAGAAACACTGCCGGCTTCAAAAATTTTGAATAGTACTAATCCTATAAAATGAATAGAATTTCAACAGACACTTTAAATGCATTTACAAAATGAATTCCAAAAATGTTTCTCTCATTTCTCAAAATGTTCTTATTTTTCGTGGATTTCAGTAAAGAAGAAATCCCAGTACATATGTTACAATAAAAGGCAGAAACCTGGGGCACCTGGGTGGCTCAGTCCTTAAGCATCTGCCCTTGGCTTGGGGTCCTGGGATCTGAGCCCCATATCTGGTTCCCTGCTCAGCGGGAAGCCTGCTTCTCCCTCTCCCTCTCCCCCTACTTGTGTTCCCTCTCTCACTGTGTGTCTCTCTCTATCAAATAAATAAATAAAATCTTTTAAAAAAAGGCAGAAACCCTTTCTTGTCTGTAAAAGCACAGGTATGTTTTCCAATTTACTTTTGCCACAACTTCCCAAAAGAAACTCAAAGCTTGCCAAAGTGAAATATTGTTAGAACTCAAACAATTCTGGGTCCTGGGGTTCCAGGATGGAGCCCTGTGTCAGGCTCCCTGCTCAGCAGAAAGCCTGCTTTTTCCTCTCCCTCTGCTGCTCCCCTTGCTTGTGTCCCGCCCCCCCATGAAATAAACAAATAAAGTAAAAAAACAAAAAACAAACCTCAAACAATTCCACAATTCAAAGGAAGGCAAGTTTTTAATCACCTCTGGAATGTTCATCTTCAATAACATGTTTTAGGGCTAAGAAAGGATGAGCCCAAATAGAGCCCTAAAATATTGAGCTATCCACTTTTATAACTCTGTTGGTGATAGAATTGTTGTTGCTTTGTCAAATCCTACTGCAGTCTGACCCTTCTCTGTGGGAACCTAGTGATTAATAATGCCCTTAATTGCTTCTCCTCCTGCCCTCACAGCTGGTAGGGGAAGTGATGGATATCACAAAGAAACACTGAACCAAGTTTTAAGGACAGAAAGGAAATGGGAATGTAGTGCTGCTGGGCTCGGCCTACTTCCTGAACCATGGGAGACCAGGAAGACTCTCCCTCCTTAAGGAGAAAGCCTCAGCCCAGGCACAGTAGGCCATCTCTCCCCATCACAGTTCTGCTCTAGCTCGTGACTGACAGGGAAGCATACCTAAATCCCCAGGCTATAGTTGGAGCTTTCCCCATCTGCCCTATAAGTCTAGAGGGTGCAAGTTAATGAACCAATGAACTGTGTTTCCTTCCTCAGGTCCTTTGCTGATAATTAGTTGATTCAAGAGTGTCGAAGAGAACCATGGCTTTTTCTGTGCTGTGACTCAAGTACAAGTGTTCCATAGGAGCTAAGATTACAGGGACAGTGTCCCAACTCAGTGCAGATGATGAAATCTAATCAAACAAGGAAGCGTTGGAGAGGGGATAGAGTGATAATGGGCAGTGAATGTGACTTTGATTTAGAAAGTGATTTTATATCATCTGAAATAACGCAGTAACTTTCCAAAAAAGACAGACCAAATTTATATAATCAGGTTCTCCAGACTACTGAAATTCCTTTCTGATAACTTTATTCTTTTGCTTTTAATAACGACTCTAGGAGAACTGGTATGGATGGGGAGGGCAGAAAGGGACTAGACATCCTCAAGCAGCAGACTGCCTTGAACTTAAAAAAGGCCAGGATCTGAAACCTCAAAAGAGCTCTTGCCAAGAGAACATCTATAAGATGCACAGGGATTTATTGATTATAAAATGTATTGAAGGGGATCAGGATATGCCAACTTATAATATGCCACACTGGCATAAGATAACAGTGAAACAGTAAAAACAGGAACTCTCCACTCTCCTATCTGACTAACAGCAGGACAAATATTTCCCTTCCATAAAAATAATTTCCATTTGTAAAGGTATGGCCCCCAACCCATTCCAAGAAGAGAACACATGATGTAATTAATACAGGACCATCCTTTTCTTATCTATCCATGTATTTAACAGACTTTGTTACTCCGCTGCTTAAAATACTCCAGTAGCTTCTCATGCTACTCAAAGGTAAATCCAAACTCTTTACTTTAGCTAATGAAGCTCAACAATCCAGCACCTACCAATATCTCCAAATTTATTACATGCCCGCCCACTTACTATTTTCCAGCAAAACTGGACTTCTTTCTCTTGCTTGAATATGCCAGGCTACAGTTGTCAGAGTTAGCAAATAAAAATACAGGGTGCCTGATAAAACTTGAATTTCAGATAAAAGTTAATTATTTTTTGTATAAGTATGATCCATACAGTATTTGGGATACACTTATGCTAAAACAGTACATATTCATTGTTTATCTGAAATTCAAATTTAACTAGGCATCCTATATTTTATCTGGCAAAGCTCATCCTTGTCTTAGTGCCTTTGCACTTGTTGTTGTTCCCTTTTCTGGAGCCCCTTGCCCCCAGATCACTGTCATATCACTGACCTTTCTTTGTCATTCAAATCACAGAGCAAATATCACCTCCTCAGAAAATCAATCTCTGGTCATCCAATCTACATGGCTCCCAACACACACATCTCTCCCTAACCCAGTCACTCTTTATCTCATCACCTTATTTTTTCCTTTTTGACACATAAGCTCTATTAAGGCTGGCACTTTGTCCACCTTGTTCTCTCTTACATCCCATTACCTACAGAGCCTGGCATATAGCAGATGTTCAATAAAATACTTGCTGAATCAATGAATGAATGTCCTCCCAATATACCAGCCTGGATAACACCTGTACATCTGAAAAGACTGATATAGTAAGAAGTGAAAGGTCTTTTGCTTCAGAAAATGGAGGGGAGAAGTGTTACTAGAAGTAGCCATACAAACTGATCATATGCTACTTGAACTACACCCCTAGCCAAATTATTTTATTAACTTTACCATCAGAAATTAAGAAGAAAAGGAAAAAATTCTAATTCTTGGAAATGACCTAAATCATTCAAATTACCTTCCTTTCTAAAAAAATTTTTTTCTAAAAAGAGAAAATAGCAAAGCAAGCTTCAAATTTCAAGAAAACAAAGAAAAACTGTCATGAATAAAATTTTTTTTAAGATTTTTTTATTCATTTTTGAGAGAGTGAGTGAGCATAAGCAGGGGTAGGGGCAGAGGGAGAAGGAGACTCCCCGCTGAGCAGGAATCCCGATGATGCAGACCTCCTTGATCCAAGGACTCTGAGATCATGACCTGAGCCAAAGGCAGACGCATAATGACTGAGCCACCGAGGTACCCACAAATTAGATATTTAATATTGT
Organism: Mustela erminea; assembly: GCF_009829155.1. Taxonomy (NCBI): domain Eukaryota; kingdom Metazoa; phylum Chordata; class Mammalia; order Carnivora; family Mustelidae; genus Mustela; species Mustela erminea. The sequence continues at coordinate 18,280,272 of NC_045629.1, forward strand.
TTATTGTAAGTAGCATATTAACTGCAGCTCAAATGTTTAACATAATAAACCTCTATTTTGTGTATGCTTTATAGAAAAATCCTCTTGAATTAAAATATGCTTATTACCATGTTTAATAATAGAATTTATACAATATTTTAAATCTTATGAAGTATTTTAAAATGTAGAACCCCATTTGATCATTCTGCATGCTCTAATCTGGACCCCAGCTTTTCTATATTCAATTATTACAGAGGATACAAATTCAGTGTTACCATCACTTTTATGATATCATTTTAAAACCTCCAGGTAAAATATTGTTCCTGTCGGGAAACATTATCTGAATTACAACAATCTGTCTACAATGCCATTTTCAAGAATGCTTTACTGCAGAAAATAACAACTGCTTTTATATGGTTAGCTTTTTAAATTCTTAAATCCTATTGATCTTAATTTACTTGGTCAAAGTAGAATGAATGCACATTAATGTGAGTTTCCTGATTTCTACTTTTTGCATTACAACGAATTACTAGTTCTTCAGGAAACTGTCAGTGAAAGAGAATACCAGAACAAGTATCTCACAACACATTTAGAGATTCTGTAAAAGCATGGTTACCATGGTCTCATACTCTAAACCTACATTTCTTGGTCCCATGCTTTTAAAGTTGAGTAGTCTTTAATTCTTCTTCAAAGCAGTTACAACAAAGGCTAAAGTTGAGTTGCTCTTCTGGGCTTCTCCCTTTAATGGCTAAGAGAGTAACTGACACCTTTTTGGCATAGGGATAATTTCACCTGTCAATGTGGCAGTAGTTCCATTTGCTTCCTCATCCTTAATCTTCAGTTCTCTCTCACTGATACGCTGAAATTCTTCAGGACAGTCTGTTAGAAGTGAGCTATGGAGCTGCTGAATTAATTGCCTTTGCTCCTACCATACCAGGAAGTCCAGTAGCAGACAGATCATGTGACTCCAAAATGGATAATTCAGACATCAGCCCAAAGTGAAAATGACTGGAAAAGGCTATAATCTTGATATATTCTTCATCTTTTTTGAACTCCCTATGACACACTTGATATATTTTTGTTCTTTGTGCCAAGTAACACAACTACACAGCCCAGAATGCCAATTACTCCATTTTCCATGAGCTAAGGGATTGGAAGTTTCTTCCTAAAGTCTTCAGACAATCATACAGATTGCATTTCAGTTCTAAGCTTATCCTTTCACTACTTCTACATCTTCCAATTTTTACCTGCATAAAGTAAAACAAACCTTGTCCTCTTTTTTCCACCTGGCTGTCCCCCCTCCATAACACCCAGGAGACATCAGTGCCACTCCCAACTGAAGACTCAAAGGAACTCCTGGCAGTTATCCACCTGATTCACCTGCTTCAGGAGAGCTGAAGACTCATATGCTCACTCATCTGCTCACTTGATATATATTTATTAAATGCCTCTGAGGCACTGTGCTAAGTACTGTGAAGAAATAAAGATGATTCAGATCCAGGGCTTGTCCTGAAGGGGTTTAGTGTCTAGTAAAAACATGCATACAAATAAACATTATAATGGCAGGAAAGAATGTGAGGTAATCCGTGGAGAAAGAGACTCTATAGGAGAGGAAAAGATAAAGAGCTGTTGAATCCTAGCTGACAGGATCTGAGAAAGCTTCATAAAGAAGATAGCATGTGATGATAAAGTAGGTTTGAATCTCAGAGAGGGAGGGAAGGACATTTAAGCCCAACCACAAACTTGAGCAAATAAGGCAGTAGAACAGAGCACCAGAGCATACAGCATCTCCCAACAGACCAGTACAGTGCAGAGAACTGTAGACTTAGAATTGAAGCCACTGGGTCAAGCCCCAGCTTTGCTTTTAGTCCTGTAACCTTAGTCATTTAACTTTTCTGAGCTTCGTTTCCTTCTATAAAGTGGATAATTCTTTTTCAAACTTGCACGCTGTTGTGCAAATAAAATAGGATAATAAGTTAAAGTGCATGTTTATAAATAACTTGTATCCCCTTTTCTCAAGACGTTTCTCCCTAATTGCCCTGAATTTCTGCCTCCTGATTACTCCCCACAATTTCCCTCACCTTGCTTTCAATACCCCATCATCTCCCATCAGAAAAATAGTTAACAACAATCTCATTAGTGATTAGCGATCACTGCTTCTTGCAAGAGTGAACATAGGCACTATTGGTTTCCCTTTGAATTTAGCTTCAAAATGACACCCTTACTAAAACTATCCACAGAATTTACCCCTCTGAGAAACAAACGTCTTCCAAATTCCAGCATATTGGTATTTTTGGGCTTTTTTTCCTGTGCTAATTCACTATCAGATATGCAGAAGAAATGACCTAATCATTGTCAAAGTCAAAGACACATATACATCCTCAAAATGTTCCTTAAGATAATCACATCAGGATTTCCTTGAACCTTAGGTTATAAATCATAAGCAATTATGTTTGCATGATTAAACCCCTTCTAATATAAGCCTATAATCATAAAAGAAATGAAACATATTAATACTCATGCCTATTACAATAGTTACACTGTTGATCTTGATAATTTAGAATTATCAATAGAGAAGTGTCTTCCTCTTGGACTTGAGTTAAAAAGTCAAGTACGGGGACACCTGGGTGGCTCAGTGGGTTAAGCCTCTGCATTCAACTCAGGTCATGATCTCAGGGTCCTGGGATCAAGCCCCGCATGGGCCTCTCTGCTCAGCAGGGAGCCTGCTTCCCCCAACCCCATCCTGACACCCCACCACCCCGCCACCTGCCGCCTGCCTCTCTGCCTACTTGTGATCTCTGTCTGTCAAATAAATAAATAAAATCTTTAAAAAAAAAAAAAAGTTGGGTATGGCCAAAAAATCGCAGAGTTAGGGTTTATAATTTTCATCTTTGTATTTCAAATGATTGATACAGTGACCAGCATGTGCTAGGTGCTCAATAAATATTCACTGGACAAATGAATGAATGAGTAAAAATTACATTTCTCATCCTACCTTCAGTCCTAAATTCCATCACAAACTGTATGTTCCATTAGTACCTTAAATTCAATAAGTTATAAACCAAACTTGTTATCTCTCCCCTCAAAAAAATCCTCTTTTTATGATTTTCTATTTCTATTATTAGTACCATCATTCTCTGAATCACCCAAGTTAAAATCTGCATTGGTTCCTCATCTCATATTTAGCTATCAATTATCAGTTATGAATTCCTGAAAACAGTTTCTTTAGGATGTTTCTCACATCTGTTTCTTCTTTTTTCATTTATCTCCACTGTTGACCACCTAAGACCATGGACCAATTTATCTTCCTAGGACTCTAATCACTTTGCTCCCTGGAAGGTAGGGGTATGCCTCCCTTTTCAAGGTGCCAAACACTAACCTGGCATTCAAGATCCCCCATGATCAGATCCAGAATTACCTCTCCAGCCCTAACTTGTATGGGTCCATTACATACACCTTATGTCCCAATTTGACAGGATTACAACTCATCATTCTGTTCAGACAGTTTTTATTTAAATTCTAGTTAGTTAACAAGTCAGACTCTCTCTCTTCACAGATGACATGATACCTTATGTAGAAAAGCCAAACGACTCCACTCCCAAATTACTAGAACTCATACGGCAATTCAGTAATGTGGTAGGATACAAAATCAATGCACAGAAATCAGTTGCTTTCCTATACACTAACAATGTAACTGCAAAAAGAGAAATTATGGAATCTATTCCACTTACAATAACTCCAAAAACCTTAAGATACCTTGGAATAAACCTAATGTTAACAACACTTGTTTCAGGAGTAGAATTTAGTGATTCATCACTTACATATAATATTCAGTGCTCATCGCAAGTGCCCCCCTTAATACCTATCACCCATTTAGCCCATCCCCCACCACCTCCCCTCCAGCAACCCCCAGTTTGTTCTCTACAGTTAAAAGTCTCTTGTGGTTTGCCTCCTTTTTTTTTTTTTTCTCTCTTCCCTTATGTTCATCTGTGTTTTTTTTTCCCTTAAATTCCACACATGAGTAAAATCAGATGACATTTGTCTTTGACTTATTTTGCCTAGCATAATACATTCTCGCCTTATCCATATCATTGCAAATGACAAGATATCACTCTTTGTGATGGCTGAGTAATATTCCATCACACGCACCCCCCCCACACACACACACACATCTTCTTTATCATTCATCAATTGGACATTTGGCTCTTTCTATAACTTCACTATTATTGTAATGCTGCTATAAACATAAGGGCACGTAAGCCTCTTCAATTCAGTATTTTTGTAGCCTTCGGGTAAATATCTAGTAGTACAATTTGGAGGTTGTAGGGTAGTTCTATTTTTAACTTTTTGAGGAACCTCTATCCTGTTTTCCAGAATGGCTGTACCAATTTGCATTCCCACCAACAGTGTGAAAGGGTTCACCTTTCTCTGCATCCCCTCCAACATCTGTTGCTTCCTGTATTGCTAATTTTAGCCATTTTCACAGGTCAAACTTTATTCCTTTTCTTAAGTCTAGAGAATCTTTAAGTCCAGCCTTGATATCCAGTTTGAACATTTCCTCATCTATAACTCCTTGGTGACCTCCTTGGCCACAATAATTATCCCCTCTATGAACTCCCAAACCACTAAGTTCAAGCTCTCTTAACACATTTGGCTTTGTATTTTTAAAGTTCGAGCATTTGTCTTTATTATCCTCACTGGCTCATAAATTTACCTACTTTCAAAAATAAGTATGGAGTACCTACTGCTATACTCATGGAACCTAGATAAACACTGAAAATTCAGCAATAAACAAGATAGTCATGGTCTCTGCCCTTGTGAAGTTTCCTCTGCCCCAAGAGATAGAAGAGTGTTCAAGGAACAGGAAAAAGCCAGAGCGGCTAACGGCGGAAAGTAGATGAGACAAGGTCAGGGATGCAGACAGGGCCAGAGGCCTCATAGGCCTTCTTAAGAAAGGGAATATTATTTTAAATGTGAAGAAGTCATCAACGGTTTTACGCAGAGGAAAGAGATAATTGGATTTAGATTTGTCTCCAAAGGTTTTACTGGCTACTGTGTAGAGAATACATTACAGGAAGACCAGTTAAGGAGGCTGTTCCCATATCTAGGCCAATAATGAGAGTGAAGATAGAGAAAAGTAGATGAATCTGGAGTACATTCTGGAGATAGAGATAAAGCCCACAGGACTTGCTAATGGGTTAAATATAAGGAGAAAGAAAGAGAGGCATTAAGGTTGACTCCTAGCTTTCTGACATGAGCCACTGTAAGTACAGCACTGATTTATATGGAAAATGTTGGGGACAGAGCAGGTTTGGGAGAATGATTGGTAGATGAGAGAGGCTTCGACATATCTGAATGTTGATGGAAATTATCCAGTGGAGAGGAAATGATAGAAGATACAGGAAAAGAAGAAACCAATCCTCAGGGGCCCCAGGGTCACAAATTCTGGGCTACCTGCCAATCTAGGTGTTGGAGGGCTCAGTTTTATTAAAGTAAATGAGACCTGGGGCGCCTGGGTGGCTGAGTCAGTTAGGCATCTGCTTTCAGCTCAGGTTGTGATCCCAAGGTCCTGGGATAGAGCCCCACATCGGGCTTCCTGTTCCGTGGGAGGCCTGCTTCTCCCTCTCCCACTTCCCCTGCTTATATTCCCTCTCTCGCCGTGTCTCTCTCTGTCAAATAAATTTAATGACCTAAAAAAAAAAAAAAAAAAAAAAGGAAATGAGACCTGAGACCACAGTCACTGGCTAGTCAGGATGGAAGAATACTTGTTTATACATGCATGAATGAATGAGTGAATTTATTCAATGACTAAAATTCTCTATCCTATTACTTAGAACTTTCAGAAGCAACATTAAAAGAAGAAATCTTAGAACATTTTTTGTCATTGTTCCCTATCCAGCCCCTCAAGAAAGAAATCTTCACTGGAAAAAGGCAGGTTACAAAGCAGTATTCATTGCGTAATCTCCTACATGTACATGTGTGCACATATACATATTCTATACATATGATAAATAATAGAGGGTGCATTAAAATGTAATAGTATCTTTATAATTGGATTACAAGTATTTTTTTCATCATCTATATTTGACAAATTATTACAATGAACATGTACTATTTTTTTTTTTAAAGATTTTATTTATTTATCAGAGAGAGAGAGGGGGAGAGAGCGAGCACAGGCAGACAGAATGGCAGGCAGAGGCAGAGGGAGAAGCAGGCTCCCTGCTGAGCAAGAAGTCCGATGTGGGACTCGATCCCAGGACACTGGGATCATGACCTGAGCCGAAGGCAGCTGCTTAACCAACTGAGCCACCCAGGCGTCCCAACATGTACTATTTTTGTATTATGAAAAAAACTAATAAATTTGTTAGATAAATATCTTGGGCTCTCAGACACACCCAAGTTCTAGGAGGGAAGGAAGAGACTAGCAGAGTCAGCAGCATAGCTTTATTCAAGGCATTTGGTCTGTCTGTTTGCCTGGTCTCTCCTGCCACAAGAAGCATGTATATCCTCCCCAAGCCAGATGCTGTGGTCCCAACCACCATTCCCTCCTGTTCTAGCTGCCACTTGCCCAAGAGAGTTCCTTTTTCTATACAGAAAGTCCAGACAAAGGGTCTACCACCATTTCTCATGTCACCATCTATAGTTTTTTTTTTAATTTTATGATTTTTTTAATAAATATTGCATTCATATATTTTAAAATTCAAAAGCACAGATAACAGATAGTATATCATGAAAACACCTCCTCAAATCTCTGTTCCCTCCACGTAGCTCCTTTCCTTTGGGGAAACAAATGTTACCAATTTCCTGTGTAACCACCTAGGGATAAATTATAGATGGAGTAATAATTTTTTTAATTTAAATTTTGTTAGTTAACATACAGCGCAATATTGGTTTCTAAGTAAAATTCAGTGATTCATCATTTATGTATAAAACACAGTGCCCATCACAACAAGTGTCATCTTTAATACTCATCACTCAACCTGCCCATCTCCCACCTACCTCCCACCACCAATCCTCAGTTTGTTCTCTATCATTAAGAGTCACTTTATGGCTTGTTTCCCTCTCCCCTTTCTTTCTTTTCCCCCTTCCCATATGGTCATCTGTTTTCTTTCTTAAATTCCAAATATAAGTGAGATCATATGTATTTGTCTTTCTCTAACTTATTTCACTTACTATAATGCACTCTAGCTCCATCCACATCGTTGCACATGGTAAGACTTCATACTTTTTAATGGCTGAGTAATATTCCACTGGGCATACATGCACACGTGTGTGCGCACGCACGCACACACACACACACACGAACACATCTTCTCTATCTATTCATCAGTCAATGGACATTTGAGCTCTTTCCATAGGTTGACTATTGTCGATGATGCTGCTATAAACATTGGGATGCATGTACTCCTTCAAATCTGTATTTTTGTATCCTTTGGGTAAATAACTAGTAGCACAATTGCCGGATCATAGGGAGTTCTGTTTTTTATTTTTTGAGGAATCTCAAAAATGTTTTTCAGAGTGGCTGAACCAATTTACATCCCTACCAACAGTGTAAGAGGGTGCCCCTTTCTTCACATCCTCACCAAGACCTGTTGTTTCTTATGTTGTTAATTTTAGCCATTCTGACAGGTGTGGGGTGGTGTCACATTGTGGTTGTGATTTGTAGTTCTCTGATAATGAACGATGTTGAGATCTTTTTATGCATCCATTAGCCATCTGGATGTCTTCTTTGGAAATGTGTCTATTCACGTTTTCTGCCCATTCCTTAACTGGATTACTTTAATTCTTCATAGATTCTATCAGAAATGTCATTTGTAAATATCTTCTCCCATTCCATGGGCTGCCTTTTAGTTTTTTTGATTGTTTCCCTCATTATGTGGAAGCTTTTCATCTTGATGAAATCCCAATAGTTCGCATTTCCTTCTGTTGCCCTAGCCTCCAGAGATGTGTCCAATAAGAAGTTGCCATGGCCAAGGACAAAGAGGTTTCTGCCTATGTTCTCCTCTAGGATTTTGATGGTTTCCTGTCTCACACTGAGGTCTTTCACCTATTTTGAATTTATCTTACTTCTTATTTATTTGTATGGTACAAAAAAGTGGTCTAGTTTCATTTCTCTGCATGTAGCTGTCCAGTTTTCCCAACCCCATTTGTTGAAGAGACTGTCTTTTTTCCACTGGATATTCCTTCCTGATTTGTCAAAGATTAGTTGACCACATAGTTGTAGGTCCATTTCTGGGTTATCTGTTGTGTTCCACTGATTCATAAGTCTGTTTTTGTTTGGAGATTCCTCAAAAAGTTAAAAAATATAACTTCCCAATGATCTAGCAATTGCACTACCAGATATATCCCCAAGGATTCAAAAATACTGGTTCTAAGAAGCACATGCACCCTAATGTTTATAGCAGAATTATCAACAATAGGCAAATTATGGAGAGAGCCCAAATGTCCATCAACTGATGAATGGATAAAGAGGATATGGCACACACACAGAGAGGAATATTACTCAGTCATCAAAAAGAATGAACTTTTGCCATTTGGAACAATATGGATAGAGCTAGAGCCCTCTGATCTAGGAAACAGTCATCAGTTTAAGAAATGACTGACCCCTTCCCAGCACACGGTGGAGGGTGGTGGCAGGGGGAGAAAAAGCCCAGCACTAACCACCTCATTTCTCCTTGGAGAACAGCCTCTTCCTCCAGCCCCCTGTTCTAGGATGACACAATGAGTAACATCTAGTCATAAAACTCAGTCTCTTTCATTTATTTTTTATTATGTGGTATATTACTAAAGATCTAAATACAATGGAAAAAATTGAGAGGGGGGGTTAAGTAACTTGCACAATTTTATGGAACTAAAGTTGATAAATAGTAAATAACCAAGAGGGTCTAGAGGCCTTAGAGGCCCACACCATGTAATCTCTACCAGCACCCCAACACAAGCTTTGAAATGAATAAATGCTGTTTCTCAGGATTATATGTATAGAGCTCTGGAGAATAGCCTTGAAGCCCCAACACCTACCAAACTAGCACAACTGCTCTGGAAATTCTATAGCTACACAATAGACAAAGGACAGAGCTGGTACATGATTTGACATGACAAAGAGAAAAGAGATGATTATTACTCATCCTAAAAATAACCCTGGGAGACAGATACTATTATCCCAATAGGGACACACCAAGTCTTTACCGATGAACAAATAAAAGTTAAGTTGCTTGTCCAAGCAACAGTAGCTGAGGCAGGATTCCAACTCCTATCACTCTTTCCTAAACCAAAGAGAGACAATGGCCCCGTGCGAACTCTAGCTTAGGACCTCATGTCTTCTCAGAGTCCTATCTTTTGAGGGCAGACACATCAGATGGGCCTAGAGCACACCTGCCTAATTCCAACAAAGGTCTTTGAGAGAAATCAATAGGTATTTGTTGAAAAAAAGTACTTATCAAATCATTTCTGAGGAAAAAAAAAAAAACAACCTAAAAAGACCCTTCACAAGAAACCAGCCTCAAAGAAGCAATGCAAAGAGGCTAGCTGAAGGGAGAGGTGGTCTTAAGTACTTTTCCACTCCCTGAACAACTTACTGGGCTCCCCACCCTTACCCTTGTGATTAATAGAGACTCAAGAGCTGTTCAGTCTCCAGGCCATTCTGCTCTAGGAAGCTTTGATTTGAAAAATGAGACAAGTAGTTTCAGTGCTGTCATCAATAGGAAATTAGGAGATAAAAAGAAATCTATTTAAATGGCTTTTAAATATTCACAAGGAGAGCCATTGGGTCTTGGCCATGTTCCTCTCCTCTGTGCCCCTTGCCCAGATACCCCATTGCATCAGAATAATGAACACAAACTATGCCACTGTCAGCAGATGCTGAAGACAGTTGCAGTGAGTACAGCCAACATTGGCCTGAACTCTCTTGCCCCTCAGGAACTTAGATCTTTGGGGATGAGGTTCAATAAAGAGTCTTTGAGCTTTTTTAGAGCAAGATGCAAGATAAGATGACTAGAGAGGTATAGCACAGGAGAATGACAATCTGATTCAAATGAAGCCTTGCACCTTAGTTCTATGTAACTGTTTAAATTTGAGGCTCAAACAATAATCTAGAGGCCCCTGTAGTCTGCAAATTTGTGGTCTTTTTTCCTTTGGAGAGGCAGAACAGGAAGTGGTTAAGGGCATGAGTTCCCATATCAAACTGGTTTCAAATACTGGCTCTACTGCTTACAAGCCACGTGACTCTGGCCATATTCAATTTCTCTGAGCCTCAGTTCCCTTTACCTCAAAAGAAAGATTATAATAGTACTCTTCTCAAAGGACCCTTTTACAGATTAAATGAAACTATGGACACAAATTTCATTGTATGCAATTAAAATCAGCTGTAATTATTTAAAAAAAAGAAACTCTTAGGGGACTATATATTGATATAACTTCGTTTGATGCAATTTGCTGAATGCATCAAAACTTAAAATGTGAATTCCTGGGGTGCCTGGATGATTCAATCAGTGGAGCATGCAACTCTTGAACTTGGAGTCGTGAGTTTGAGCCCCACCTTGGGAATAGAGCTTACTTTAAAAAATGTGAATTCCCTTGGAACTAGAGATTCCACTTCTATGACACTTATTAGAAATAAACATATGTATATGTAAAGATGTTGGCAGATACACTATGTAACTGAAAAAAACAGCAAAGTAAACATGCATCTATAGAGGAATGGTTAAATGAATTAGAATTCATTTTTACAAAGGTATATATTTTGTGGTAAGAAGAATAATATATATGTGTTTCAACAAGGTAAAAAATCCTTAATATACCATTCTGTGAAAAAAAAAAAGGGATTCAAGGTAGCATCTACTATATGAACTCACTTGTATAAAATATATAGATACATATTTAAATTTGTACTTAAAAGACCAGAATGATAGAAACCAAATGCTGGCAGTCATTAGCTCTGGGGAGTAGGATGGGCTGGTGCCTGGAGAAAGCAGACTTTCACTCTTTATACAGTTCTCCATTAGTTAAATTTTGACAAGCAAGTGATATTTTACATTTTTTAAAAGATTAGCAAGCCTCATACTTCTATGTTTAGGCAGTCATAGAAAAATTAAGCAAATCAGATACGGACATAACTAGCAACTGAGGCTTTAAGCATATAACCATGTGGTTCATTTCAGCCATTTCAACTGGGTAAAATCCAATGTAATAAATAATAGAATTACGAAAATTTTACTTTGGGATACCTTAATACACATTTGTTCTCAAATTGATTAACTAAATATATACTTTGTTTTCAACTCGTCAATGCAACCTTTGTTTTCTTTTTATTTCTGATCCATGAATTCCCTCACAAGTCTATATACCTTCCTGATAGTTATCTCCTCCTAGATATTCCAATGTGCTTGAAACTAACATGTCTAAAACCAAATCTATCATCTTCCCAAAATATCTTATTTTTCCAAGGATAGTCCCGCTCTCCCTGCCACCTGGCCTTGAAAGTCTCACTCTTGGGGTGCCTGGGTGGCCTCTGCCTTCTGCTCAGGTCATGATCCTGGGGTCCTGGGATTGGGTCCCATGTTGGACTCTCTGCTCAGGGGGGAGCATGCTCTCCCCACCCCTCTGCCTGCCTCTCTGCCTACTTGTGATCTCTGTCTGTCAAATAAATAAATAAAATCTTTAAAAAAGGAAAAAAAAGTCTCCCTCTTATTGAGTAGTCAGGCCTCAGTCTTACACCATTCAAGTACTTTGTGTTTTTGATCCACAGCATCCCTGACATCACTCTCTTCTTTGCCATTCCCCAGGCCAGCCCCTAAAGACAGATATCCCACCTCAATGTCCCCTTGTATCTTTGTTATAGTATCTAGTACACTGTGGACATCTCCCCGCTGCACCCCCACCAACTGCAATTCCTAACAGACCATAAACTCCTCAAAAGAAGGTTCATTTTCTATTCATCTCAGCACCCAGCATCCCGCCTAGGGTACAGTGGGGGCTAGTTTAATATTTTTTTCAGTGAACAAAGAGATGGAAAGAAGTAATTGGTCTTTCTCTCTAGTAGATTCTCCTTTTCCCATTTCCTTATCCCCCACCTATTTTCTTCAATAATTCTCCATAGTTGGTAATTCAATAGCATCATCACCATTGGTAATTTGCCACTTCTCAGATGAGAGCATAATCCTTTCAAATTCAATCATGAATGAAGTTTAAAGGGCTTTATTTGATATATTCAGTGCTTTTCAAAGAAACCTTGAAAAATTCAAAGCTATAGAACCTAAAAAACTCCAATAGGCCGTAAATTTCCATTGAGACTTTTACAAATCAGTGAAAATGAGCATTTATGAATCATTAGAGGGTTAAAGACCAAGTCCCTTAATTATCAATCCTAAAATATTATTTTATAAGGGAATGCACATGTATTAAGAACGAATCATGTAATTTACAAATCATTTCTAAATAGCTATCTGACTATGATGTTCAGCTTATTAGGAGTTGTTAATATTCTATTACTCAGAGGTCATTAGCACATTCTGCTGGCAGTATAGATCAAATAATATCAAGTGACAAGGGGAGAACATGAAATATTCCAATTATGATTTCTTTTAGAAAGGGCTGCCAAAACCTTCTCTCCAGAGTGCAAACTATATCCTGCAAACTCTAAAAATGCTACAACCTTTCTCCATTGAGGTACCATCAGGGGAGGGGAAGATTACCTAAATAGAATAATAGCTAACATTTAATATGTGCCAGGCACAGTTTGAAGGGTTTTCCAATAATTCACAAAATCCTTACAAATAGGTAGTTATTATCCCTATTTTAACAGGTAGGGAAACCAAAACCCCACTGAGATTTTAAGTAACATGTCCAACCAAGATTGTATACCTTTTAAAAAGGGAGCCACATGTAGAAACATGGAGCTATGCCACTCAGACCCCCACTTCAAGGAAGGCTTTGTGGCTAAACACTATAAAGATGTATTTCTTGCCCATGCTACAAGTCTTCTGTAGGTGTCAGGGTAGTTCTGTTCACTCTGGTCACTCAGGGACCTAGACTGATGAAATAGTCATCATCCTGAATGCTTCTGATTTGCAACCCAGAGGCAAAGAGAGACCCCTGAGAGTCTAGTATTAGTAATTAAATGTTCCTGGTTTAAAATGACACATATCCTTTCTACATAAAGCTTACTGGCCTGAATCACAAAAAGATGAGAAATGGTAATCCCACCGTGTGATCAGGAAGGAGAAGAACTGAAAATACTTGATGAATTGTACTAATTGCAGTCACATCTAGTGACAGAGATAGTCAAGGTCAAGGGTTCCCAAACTTGGCTATATGCATCTTAATCATTTGGGGAGTTTTGGTTTTTAGTAAAAATTGCCAAATTCCAGCCCATATCTACAAAATACAAATGTCCAGAATGGAGGCTGGAAATACATAACCCCCTTGCAGGCAACCTGAAACCAATCTAAAACTATGCTTCTGAGAATCACACCACTAGAACAGCTCCAAGATTCCTTCCAAAGAAAGAATGCTATAAAGCAGGGCACAGATTTCAATAGACTAAGTGGTTTTACATATGCAAATTTAATTTTATTAATTTCTTAGTCTCTATTAAATCTTTCTAAAGTATATTTTATGTATTCATAAATTATATGGAGTAAACCTCTCTGTGTTGACTCTGATTTCAATCAGCAAAGAATTCCCACCTTCATTCTAGCACTTTGTTGTCATCATGGTCCTGACCTCAGGAGGCTCAGGAGCCGTATGGCCTGCTATGGCCTAATAAACCATCTCCCTGGCCAGCACAGTCTGTGGCTATGACCAATCCCTTGTCTCCCTAGTACATGGCCCTGACTTTCAATTGCCATCCAAGTCTCACACCCTGAGTACTGCTTGTCATAGAGAGACTTTTGATTAAATAGGCCCTTGATAGTTTATCAAACATATACAATGACTACTTACATATATACAAACACAAAACTAGCCACATGTAAATTATACTCTAGCTTCTGTGCAACTATTAAAACAACATAAATGTATGAAATAAAACCTAACAACTAAGAGATTGAATGTTTAAAATCAGACTGTCTAAGTTAAAACTAATTATTCCTCTTACAAATTGTGTCTTCTTGAGTGTTACTTAAACTCTTCAGGTTTTGGTCTCCTTATCTGTAAAATAGGAATGATAATAATTACTATTATATACATTGCTCCAGGATTAAATTAAATAATCCATGTAAAGTATTAATGAATGATTAGTTAATAGTATTATAATATCAAAAACTTATAAAATCAAATAAAATACAAATTGAATTAATATAATGTGATACACAACAATATAATGTGATACATGATATTTTCCTGAAACCAAATAGCCAACATGAATATGGTACTGAGCTATGACAGGTTGAGTCCCACATATCTATACTACTATCTGCATGATGACTCAGTTTACCTATCATATACCGACTTCTGGGAAAACTGCATTTGTCCAGTACACCATGATGGCTATGACCTTTTCCTGGAGTGAAATGCATTACTTGTCCATTGTCTTTCTCTGTACTATACCCATGAGTTATAACACAGTATTAGCACAATTTGTGCTATTATGTGATACAGATTACATATCTGTATTTGGTAATAACATGGCCATTAGGATTAGCCATAAAATGTTTACTCCTATTTCCTAAACTGTCGTCAAAATGAAAACACAATAAAGAACATTCCACCAGGGGCGCCTGGGTGGCTCAGTTGTTAAGTGTCTGCCTTTGGCTCAGGTCATGATCCCCGGATCCTGGGATCAAGCCCCACATTGGGCTCCCTGCTCGGCAGGAAGCCTGCTTCTCCCTTTCCCACTACCTCGCCTGTGTTTCCTCTCTCATTGTGTCTCTCTCTGTCAAATAAATAAATAAAATCTTTAAAAAAAAAAAAAAAAAGAGCATCCCAGCAAATCTTATGAGGAACCCTGCCTGGTTCCTTATGAGGAACCCCAGGAAGCCAAGAAAAAAGCTAATGGTGCTGGATGCCAGAATTTAGATGTTAAATGATAACCCAAGTATAAGAAAATGAAAGTTAACATAAATGCAAATTCCTACACTCCTATCCAAAAGACAAACCACACAAGTATATCTGGGAAGATATATCCTGATAAGAGCACAAATTTTAAGAACCAAGAAATTGTTTGATGGCCAATAGGATGATGTGCTTGCCAAATAGTAAGATCTTGGTTACATTATCAGAAGCAAAGTCTCCAAAATAAAGTGAGTTCTACCCTGCTCCATGCAAGTGAGATCATATCTAAAATCATGCATTTGGTACCATATGTGGCCCTTTAATAGGTTTATTAGTAAATCAGAACCAGTCTACTGTGGTGATTAATAACATGGAATCTAGAGTTCAGGGAATTGGATGGGAATTGGAATATCAGCCCCAGAATCTCAGACATTTTGGTTCACCACTCTGGGCTTTAGTTTCCTTATCAGCCAAGCCCTGATACTAATAATATGTATCTCATGAGGCTGTTGTGAGAATTAAATCAGAAAATACATAGTAGTATATACTGTAATCTAAAGGTAAAATGCTGAACACAATGTTAAGCCTTTAACTTCTGGCCCAGTGGTATTTAAATAATCCACTGGAAGTCCATCATTTTTGTTATTTTGGACATACTATGTTTTCATTAATCCAGAAAATGAAGCAAGGTTCAGCAAATGCAAGTTTTCTGGTATCCATTTTTAGTTTAATAAAAGAAAGAATTTTTTAACCATTATTGCTGTCTAGTAATGGGGTGGTCTGTCTCTGGGGATAGCAATGTCCCTGTCAGTAGAAGTATTAGAACTGAAACGCGGTGGGTAGGGGGCTCAAACTAGATTACTTTTTAAGTCCCTTCCAACCATAAGAATCTATACTTCTATCTATATAATGATGTGGTGATTTCAAATGGAGTCTAGAAAGAAAAATCACCTGAGTGTATAAATAAATGAACCCAGGTTCACTTAGTGAGACACATTGGCACTTGTTCTAAACACTTTAATTTAGAAAATAAAATTAAAACTTGCATTTCAAATAGTTTTACTGCTATTTTCCTCATGAAAGATTAGTGTATTTTAAAGACTTTTTTTTTTCAAGTACTACTCTACACCCAATGTGGGGCTCAAACTCAGGACCCCATAATCAAGAGTTGTATGCTCTACTGACTGAGCCAGTCAGGTGCCCCCCACCTTTTAATTCAATTTAGTTAAGATACACTCTGTTCTTAGTTTCAGGGGTGGAATTTAGTGATTCATCAGTTGCATATAACACCCAGTACTCATTACAACAAGTTCAGGTGCCCCTTTTACAGATTTTCTTTTTAAGTAATAGGTTAGTGTATTTTAATGATAAATGCTTGTAGTACATTACAAAGAAACAAGTTCTCTAAGAATATATATGTAATAACAAACAAAAAACTGGGTGTATAAAAGTTTAAGTGAAATCCCAGAGCAGCAATTGTGTAATATCCTCTGAAAATGTGTAACAAGACTTGACTTTATGTGGAATCACTACATTATATACATGAAACTAATATAATCCTGGATGTTAACTATATTGGAATTTAAAATTTAGAGGAAAAAGGGCTTGATTTTGGTTCCTCCTTCCACTTTCAGATCATGAAAAAAATCACCCAGAAGGGTATGAAATTCAATGCAATGAATATAGATGAACACAAAAATGCATATAAGAAAGAAGCTATCACCAGATCATCTCAAAGCTATTCCTATGGTTAAAAATTTGCCTTTATGACTTTCATGCAAGAAGCAATAATGTCCCACTGAACAATGTCATACTTTTAATGTCATGAGGCAGTTTTGTAAAAACGAATATGGACGCTTTTGACACACTTCCTTCATATTGCTAAGGAATATACCTCCCCCAGAGAATGTTCATTCTCTGCCTCTACAAAGAGCATGATAGTCTCAATCTCTGGTATTTCCTCTTTAATAAATAGGGAATTTGTACATGGGCCGAAAAATGTCATTAAACACACTCCCTTTAGTCACTTGGTAATTTAGTTGCCATGGTAATCTTTGGTAAACTTGAAAAATACTTTGAAGGGGTCATTTCCAATGCTTGTTTTTAAAATTCTAAAACTTTTAAAAGTCCTAAAGGATAAAGAGGCTGAAAACGCTTATCTCTTCAATGCCTCGCCAAGGATTCATCGAATGGAGCACAGCTATTCACAATGTGACATGCATTATACCTCTGACAATGATCATTTCATCATTTCCCACCTCAAGATCATTCTTATAGACTGCCCATATCTTCCCAACTGAGTGAAAGCATTAACTTGGTTCTCCCTGGCAGCAAAGGGAATTAATTCATGAAATAAGCACTTTCCCATAATAGCCCCCAAAGCTTTTCACAATTGAGCAGTGTCATTTTTGGCCTTCCATCAATAATAGGGTGACAAATTATACTCTGAAGCAGTTTAACAAAGGAACATCAGATAACTTGGGACTTGAACAGATCCAGGCTCCTACCCAAGGAAACATTGTCGGACATGAGGCTCTGATGATTCATAGCTCTAACCCACTCTGTTCATCAACCATGTCAGGGCTCAAAAGGTTTCAGGAAACACTGTCTGGAAGACTTTTTTCTGCCTAATAGCTACATTTGACAACTGACCTTTAATCTTTACTTCACATTATCATCCTATCATTAGCCAAGGATAATACACGAGCATTTTTCAAATGATTTGATGGACTGAAGGTGTTCTAAAGATTTTTCATCCTAAGACACTATTATTAGCTTTATCAGACTCTGACTCTATCCTGAATTTTTAAAAAGAACTTAATTAACTAAAATTAATGGTTTCATAGTGTTGAATAAGCAGTCACACACTATTTGTTTCATTCTTTTCTGTGGGGCTCTCTTGGTCACATTAGAATAACACTCATGAACTATAGCAGTGTAGGCTGTGTGGTAGAAGGAGCACTGACTTAGAAAACAAGAGTCTGCTTTGACCTTAAGCAAACCATTTAATATCCTTTAATCTGTTGCCTCATCTGTAATATCTGAGGACTGAACAGAGTAAGAGAGCATGTGGCTCCTATCAGTATAGCTAGAACACAGAGGAAGAAGTAAAACACAAGGCAAAATGAGGTTTGGCCATGTAGGGAGGGGCCATACCTTGCCTTGTGGGCCTCCTCAAAGATTCTGATTATTTACGGAGAGCAGGAGAATATAACCTACTGAAGATATAAGCAAGGAGGTAATATGATCAGAGATTTATTCTGGAAAGTTCACTATGGAGTTTGGATTCTAGATCAAAGCAAAGACATGGAATGCAGTTAATAAACTACTTCAGTAGACTTGGGATGACCTGCTTATTATGTCTCTGCCCCTGAGGCAGAGGTCACTTCACTACCACCCAAGTAGATCCAGTCCTGCCCCAAAGCTGAACTACTTTTTTAAAGGTAGATCATAATCCTGCTTTCACAAGATTGTTAAAAAGCCCAGCACAGTGCTTTGTCAAACTAATAGCGGTCCTATTCTCCATTCTCCCCACCTTGGTTCCAGGATCAGGATCTTTTGGTTATGGGATCTTGGGATACTTACTTGCTACCTGGGGCCCTTAAAGTCAGAAGTTCCAGTCTCCATGTTGAGACTTCCTGGCTATGTGAACTTGGGCAGGTTGCTTACTATTTATTTGCAGCCTTGGGATCCTCACCTGCAAAAAGTGGGGTAATAACTATCTCACAGTGGGGTCAGGATGATCAAATGAGATGACTTATTGAAAGCATTTCAGAAATCATTCTGCACATCTTGTGCTTCCCATTCCTGGTAATCAGCCAGCAGACCCTGGACCTTCCAGCCGGTTCCACCGTGGGTGGGCCTGGTGTGGCAGGCTCCTTTCTGCCCTTGGGAGCTGCACTAAATAAACCATCCCCTTCTTCAAATACACAAAACTATCATATCATCATAACAGATGACTGCCCTATCTGAAGGCCCTGCTTTGGCCTCACTCTTATTTAGTAATACCCACTCTGAAATACCCCTTTTTTCCAATAATCTCACCTTCTCTCACTACTAGCTTCTGTTTCTCTCAGATCACTCCCCTCCATTCTCTGCTACAATTTTCCAGTTAATGATACCAGTTCAGACTATTCTAAGAGAATTGAGGGTAGGAAGGTAGGAGAGGCTAGGAAGTTCCACAAAAGTTCCTAGAACATGTGTGCATGAGGAGGATGGTTGCTGCTTACACAAACCTCATTAGTTTTCCAGCTGCCTCTGTGTGTGTATCTCTCCATCAACAGTGATTATGCAAATGTGATATTTGTTTTAATGAGCATGTCAGGTGTGTTTTGCTGTAACGTTACATATGATTGACTGTGGTATTAAAGTAACAACTTGATGACAACTGCATACGAATATGTGGAGCTGTAAAAATAGAGGTCTGGCAAGCTTCTCTCTTCTAACAGTAGCACAATCTCTGCTGGGACAATAGGAGCTGAAGTATCCTATAGAGCAACTTCCGCAATGTGAAGAAAATTCAGATATTCAGAATCCAAGCATAGTCATCCATACCTGCCAAATTCTTTGGAGGCACAAGACTCCGGGGCTCCAACTGGCCAGTTGATGTAGGGAGGCGGTTTTCAGACCATATGTGGATTCCTTTGTGAAGCTGTATAGGATTGAGGAAAGCACAAATTATATTCTGGAAGATAGAAAATAGCAGAGTATGAACATACAACAGAGTATGAATTCCGGTTTCTGCTCCTTCTTACTGTATGATCTTACTGGAGTTACTCTGTAGATCTGAATTTCCTTAACTATAAAGT
The DNA here is from genome assembly GCF_009829155.1 of Mustela erminea. Lineage (NCBI taxonomy): Eukaryota > Metazoa > Chordata > Mammalia > Carnivora > Mustelidae > Mustela > Mustela erminea. The sequence continues at coordinate 18,300,047 of NC_045629.1, forward strand.
GAAGATATGGGACAATGCCTGGGGTGCTGTAAGAATTTGATGAGGTACTAGCAGCAAAGCATTTAGCTTTGTATACGAGCCCTCAACAAGTTGTTCGTGTTAGTAGAGACAAGGACAACCAAAGCATTAGTTTTCTGTCCACTAGTCCAGTCTCTGTTCACTGTACTATATATTAGTGAAAATACTGCACCCTAGATCTGTCCTCCCATATTTTCCTCCCACCTCCAGCCTCAACTCTCCCTATCTTGACTGCCTCTCTCCACCTGTATTGAAAAATATCAAACCCTCTTTTGAAAGATACATATAAGTGACCAAAATAATGGGAAAAGAAAAAAAAAAGATGGGATAAAGATGGGAAATACTGGTATCTCCTCTCAAGGTTTCTGACAGTTGTCTGACAGGATCAAGAAAAGAGCTCATTGGCAAGAAGGCTCTCCTCTGCAACTCCGATTCTTTCATTACTAGTACATGGGCAAGGAGAAAGATGGCCTGCTGGAGGAAGATTCCATCCTTCTCTAGGACACAAACAGGGAGAGTACCAAGGAAACAAATACACCAAAACTGAGTAAGTTACCAAGACAATTTTTTATTAAAATCCATTTTCAGTTCTTTGATTTTACCATATGACCTCTAGTTACTGCTCTGGTTTTCCCTATCACAATACGTACTTACATATATTTCATCCAAATCACACAAGGTGACTATTAAAACACCAAACATCATAAACCACCATTTGGCCATTTTATCTTCCTACTCCTGGATCTAGAAAAGTGTATGATGGGAAATGCCCAAATAACAACAATAGCAGCAACAACAAAACTGATAGAATACCTGAATTCTTATGAAAATGATAGTAAGTCAGAGGTTTTGATAATTTCCTCTTGTCATAAAGGCAAACACAAATTTCATTATCTGAAAAGTCTGAGCATCAACAAGGACAACAACCCCTTATCCAATATATAGTTGCAAATATTTTGTTCCATTTTGTAGGTTGCCTTTTCATTTTGTTGATAGTTTCCTTTGCTGTGCAGAAGCTTTTTTGTTTGATGTAGTGCTATTTATTTTTTCTTTAGTTACTTGTGCTTTTGGTGTCAGTGTCAAAAAATAATTGCCAAGACCAATGTCATTGAGCTTCTTCACCATATTTACTTCTAGGAGTTATGAAAACAGGATATTGAGGAGATGTTTATTACAGCATTATTCACAACAGCCAAGATATGGAAACAACTTAAGTGTCCATCAACAGATTAACAGATAAAGAAGATGTTGTATGTATAGAAAATGGAATATTATTCAATCATGAGAAAGAAGTCCTACCATCTGCATCAACATGGATGGACCTTTAGGGCATTACACCAGTGAGATAAGTCAGAAGGAGAAAGATAAATTCTCTATGATATCACTTAAATCTGTAATCTAAAAAAGCTGAACTCATAAAAACAAGAACCAGATGGGTGATTATCAGAAGCTTGGCAGGTGGGATGGGGGAGTGGCAGAATTGGGAGACCTTGTTTAAGGATATGAACTTGCAACTAATAAATAAGTTCTGGAGATCTAATTCATAGCAGAGTGATTATAGTCAATGATACGGTATTATAAACTTTAAAGTTGATAAAAGACTAGGTCTTAATTACTCTCATCACAAAAAAGAAATGATAATTATGTGACATGATGAAGGTGTTCATTAATGCTACACTGGTAATCATATTGCAATATATACAGAAATAAATCAACATTTCGTAACTTTAAACTTACACAACAATATATGTCAACTATATCTCAATTAAAAAAAAATTAAAAGGGGAGGAGTCAAGATGGCGGAGAAGTAGCAGGCTGAGGCTACATCAGGTAGCAGGAGATCAGCTAGATAGCTTATGTAAACATTGCAAACACCTACAAATCCAACAGGAGATCGAAGAGAATAAGAACAGCAATTCTAGAAACAGAAAATCAACCACTTTCTGAAAGGTAGGACTGGCGGAGAAGTGAATCCAAAGTGACGGGAAGATAGACCGCTGGGGGGAGGGACCAGCTCCTGGCAAGCCACGGAGCAACACAGCACAAAATCGGGACTTTTAAAAGTCTGTTCAACTGAGGGACATTGCTCCAGAGGCTAAACCTGGGTGAAGCCCATGCAGGGTAAGCATGGCCCCAGGTCCTGCAGGGTCACAAAAGGATCGGGGGTGTCTGAGTGTCGGAGAGCTTCCAGGTATTAGAACGGGGAAGCCGGCTACAGAGACAAAGCTGAGGAGTGAGCTCTCAGCTCGGGGTTACCTTGAACCGGTCACAGCCTGGGTGAGCTCAGAGCGCGGCTGGAGGCCAGGTAGATGGGAGTTATTGGGCGCACTGAGGAGTGGGGCCCAGAGCTCTTGGCTCCTCTGGGCCGGAGACTAGGAGGCTGCCATTTTCATTCCCATCCTCCGGAACTCTACGGAAAGTGCTCAGGGAACAAAAGTTCAGAAAGAAAACCCTATCAGATTACTCAGCCCGGCCCCTGGTAAGGGCGGTGCAATTCCGCCTGGGGAAAAGACACTTGAGATTCACTATAACAGGCCCCTACCCCAGGAGATCAACAAGAAATCCAGCCAGGACCAAGTTCACCTACCAAGGAGAGCAGCGGAATGCCAGAGGAGGAGAAACCAAAGCACTGAACTCATGGCTTTCTCCCCATAATTCATTAGTCTTGCAGTTAATTTAATTTGTGGGTTTTTTTCAATTTTTTTTTCTTCTGCTAAATTTTTTTTAACTTTTACCCTTTTCTTTTTTAACGTTTTTTAACTAGTTTATCTAATATATATATATATATTCTTTTTTATATTTTTTCTTTATTCGTTTTCTTTTTTTGTTTCTTTTTTTTTTTTTCTGAACCTCTTTTTATCCCCTTTCTCCCCCCACCCACGATTTGGGTCTCTTCTTATTTGGCTAAAGTGTATTTTCCTGGGGTCTTTGCCACCCTTTTGGTATTTTACTTGCTCATTCATATACACTTATCTGGACAAAATGACAAGACGGAAAAATTCACCACAAAAAAAAGAACAAGAGGCAGTATCGAAGGCTAGGGACCTAATCAATACAGACATTGGTAATATGTCAGATATAGAGTTCAGAATGATGATTCTCAAGGTTCTAGCCGGGCTCGAAAAAGGCATGGAAGATATTAGAGAAACCCTCCCAGGAGATATAAAAGCCCTTACTGGAGAAATAAAAAAACTAAAATCTAACCAAGTTGAAATCAAAAAAGCTATCAATGAGGTGCAATCAAAAATGGAAGCTCTCACTGCTAGCATAAATGAGGCAGAAGAAAGAATTAGCGATATAGAAGACCAAATGACAGAGAATAAAGAAGCTGAGCAAAAGAGGGACAAACAGCTACGGGACCACAAGGGCAGAATTCAAGAGATAAGTGACACCATAAGACAAAACAACATTAGAATAATTGGGATTCCAGAAGAAGAAGAAAGAGGGGAGCAGAAGGTATATTGGAGAGAATTTCCCTAAAATGGCAAAGGGAACAAGCATCAAAATCCAGGAGGTGCAGAGAACCCCCCTCAAAATCAACAAGAATAGGCCCACACCCCATCACCTAATAGTAAAATTCACAAGTCTTAGTGACAAAGAGAAAATCCTGAAAGCAGCCCGGGAAAAGAAATCTGTAACATACAATGGTAAAAATATTAGATTGGCAGCAGACTTATCCACAGAGACCTGGCAGGCCAGAAAGAATTGGCATGATATATTCAGAGCACTAAACAAGCAAAATATGCAGCCAAGAATACTATATCCAGCTAGGCTCTCATTGAAAATAGAAGGAGAGATAAAAAGCTTCCAGGACAAACAAAAACTGAAAGAATTTGCAAACACCAAACCAGCTCTACAGGAAATATTGAAAGGGATTGTCTAAGCAAAGAGAGAAACTAAAAGTAGTAGATCAGAAAGGAACAGGGCAATATACAGTAACAGTCACCTTACAGGCAATACAATGGCACTAAATTCATATCTCTCAATAGTTACCCTGAATGTAAATGGGCTAAATGCCCCAATCAAAAGACACAGGTTATCAGAATGGATGAAAAAACAAAACCCATCTATATGTTGCTTACAAGAAACTCATTTCAGACCCAAAGACACCTCCAGATTTAAAGTGAGGGGGTGGAAAAAAATTTGCCATGCTAATGGACATCAGAAGAAAGCAGGGGTGGCAATCCTTATATCAGATCAATTAGATTTTAAGCCAAAGACTATAATAAGAGATGAGGAAGGACATTATACCATACTCAAAGGATCTGTCCAACAAGAAGATCTAACAATTTTAAATATCTATGGCCCCAACGTGGAAGCAGCCAACTATGTAAACCAATTAATAACAAAATCAAAGAAACACATCAACAATAATACAATAATAGTAGGGGACTTTAACACTCCCCTCACTGAAATGGACAGATCATCCAAGCAAAACATCAACAAGGAAATAAAGGCCTTAAATGACACACTGGACCAGATGGATATCACAGATATATTCAGAACATTTCATCCCAAAGCAACAGAATACACATTATTCTCTAGTGCACATGGAACATTCTCCAGAATAGATCACATCCTCGGTCCTAAATCAGGTCTCAACCGGTATCAAAAGATTGGGATCATTCCCTGCATATTTTCAGACCACAATGCTCTAAAGTTAGAACTCAACCACAAAAGGAAGTTTGGAAAGAACCCAAATACATGGAGACTACACAGCATCCTTCTAAAGAATGAATGGGTCAATCAGGAAAATAAAGAAGAATTGAAAAAATTCATGGAAACAAATGATAATGAAAACACAACGGTTCAAAATCTGTGGGACACAGCAAAGGCAGTCCTGAGAGGAAAATATATAGCGGTACAAGCCTTTCTCAAGAAACAAGAAAGGTCTCAAGTATACAACCTAACCCTACACCTAAAGGAGCTGGAGAAAGAACAAGAAAGAAACCCTAAACCCAGCAGGAGACGAGAAATCATAAAGATCATAGCAGAAATCAATAAAATAGAAACCAAAAAAACAATAGAACAAATCAATAAAACTAGGAGCTGGTTCTTTGAATTAATAAGATTGATAAACCCCTGGCCAGACTTATCAAAAAGAAAAGAGAAAGGACCCAAATAAATAAAATCATGAATGAAAGAGGAGAGATCACAACTAACACCAAGGAAATACAAACATTATAAGAACATATTATGAGCAACTCTACGCAAACAAATTTGACAATCTGGAAGAAATGGATGCATTCCTAGAGACATATAAACTACCACAACTGAACCAGGAAGAAAAAGAAAATCTGAACAGACCCATAACCAGTAAGGAGATTGAAACAGTCATCAAAAATCTCCAAACAAACAAAAGCCCATGGCCAGACGGCTTACCGGGGGCATTCTACCAAATGTTTAAAGAAGAACTAATTCCTATTCTCCTGAAACTGTTCCAAAAAATAGAATAGGAGGGAAAACTTCCAAACTCATTTTATGAGGCCAGCATCACCTTGATCCCCAAACCAGACAAGGATCCCAACAAAAAAGAGAACTACAGACCAATATCCTTGATGAAAACAGATGCGAAAATTCTCACCAAAATACTAGCCAATAGGATTCAACAGTACATTAAAAGGATTATTCACCATGACCAAGTGGGATTTATTCCAGGGCTGCAAGGTTGGTTCAACATCCACAAATCAATCAATGTGATACAATACATTAATAAAAGAAAGAACAAGAACCATATGATACTCTCAATAGATGCTGAAAAAGCATGTGACAAAGTACAGCATCCCTTCCTGATCAAAACTCTTCAAAGTGTAGGGAGAGAGGGCACATATCTCAATATTATCAAAGCCATCTGTGAAAAACCCACCGCAAATATCATTCTCAATGGAGAAAAACTGAAAGCTTTTCCGCTAAGGTCAAGAACACGGCAAGGATGTCCATTATCACCACTGCTGTTCAACATAGTACTAGAAGTCCTAGCCTCAGCAATCAGACAACAAAAAGAAATTAAAGGCATCCAAATCGGCAAAGAAGAAGTCAAACTATCACTCTTCGCCAATGATATGATACTATATGTGGAAAACCCAAAAGACTCCACTGCAAAACTGCTAGAACTTGTACAGGAATTCAGTAAAGGGATATAAAATCAATGCACAGAAATCAGTTGCATTTCTCTACACCAACAACAAGACAGAAGAAAGAGAAATTAAGGAATCAATCCCATTTACAATTGCACCCAAAACTATACGATACCTAGGAATAAACCTAACTAAAGAGGCTAAAATCTATACTCAGAAAACTATAAAGTACTCATGAAAGAAACTGAGGAAGACACAAAGAAATGGAAAAATGTTCCATGCTCCTGGATTGGAAGAACAAATATTGTGAAAATGTCTATGCTACCTAAAGCAATCTATATATTTAAAGCAATTCCTATCAAAATACCATCCAGTTTTTTCAAAGAAATGGAACAAATAACCCTAAAATTTATATGTAACCAGAAAAGACCTCAAATAGCCAAAGGAATATTGAAAAAGAAAGCCAAAGTTGGTGGCATCACAATTTCCAGACTTCAAGCTCTATTACAAAGCAGTCATCATCAAGACAGCATGGTACTGGCACAAAAACAGACAAATAGATCAATGGAACAGAATAGAGAGCCCAGAAATAGATCCTCAACTCTCTGGCCAACTAATCTTCAACAAAGCAGGAAAGAATATCCAATGGAAAAAAGCCTCTTCAATAAATGATCTTGGGAAAATTGGACAGCCACATGCAGAAAAATGAAATTGGACCATTTCCTTATACCACACATGAAAATAGACTCAAAATGGAAAAGGACCTCAATGTGAGAAAGGAATCCATCAAAATCCTTGAGGAAAACACAGGCAGCAACCTCTTCGACCTCAGCCGCAGCAACATCTTCCTAGGAACATCGCCAAAGGCAGGGGAAGCAAGTGCAAAAATGAACTATTGGGATTTCATCAAGATCAAAAGCTTTTGCACAGCAAAGGAAACAGTGAACAAAACCAAAAGACAACTGAAAGAATGGGAGAAGACATTTGCAAATGACATATCAGATAAAGGGCTAGTGTCCAAAATCTATAAAGAACTTAGCAAACTCAACACCCAAAGAACAAATAATCCAATCAAGAAATGGGCAGTAGACATGAACAGACATTTCTACAAAGAAGACATCCAGATGGCCAACAGACACATGAAAAAGTGCTCCATATCACTCGGCATCAGGGAAATACAAATCAAAACCACAATGAGATATCACCTCACACCAGTCAGAATGGCTAAAATCAACAAGTCAGGAAATGACAGATGCTGGCGAGGATGCGGAGAAAGGGGAACCCTCCTACACTGTTGGTGGGAATGCAAGCTGGTGCAACCACTCTGGAAAACAGCTTGGAGGTTCCTCAAAATGTTGAAAATAGAACTACCCTATGACCCAGCAATTGCACTACTGGGTATTTATCCTAAAGATACAAACATAGTGATCTGAAGGGACACATGCACCCGGATGTTTATAGCAGCAATGTCCACAATAGCCAAACTATGGAAAGAACCTAGATGTCCATCAATAGATGAATGGATAAAGAAGATATGGTATATATACACAATGGAATACTATGCAGCCATCAAAAGAAATGAAATCTTGCCATTTGCGACAACATGGATGGAACTAGAGGGTATCATGCTTAGCGAAATAAGTCAATCGGAGAAAGACAACTATTATATGATCTCCCTGATATGAGGAAGTGGTGATGCAACATGGGGGCTTAAGGGGGTAGGATAAGAATGAATGAAACCAGATGGGATTGGGAGGGACCCAAACCATAAGTGACTCTTAATCTCACATAACAAACTGAGGGTTGCTGGGGGGAGGGCGGTTGGGAGAAGGGGGGTGGGGTTATGGACCCTGGGGAGGGTATGTGCTATGGTGAGTGCTGTGAAGTGTGTAAACCTGGCGATTCACAGACCTGTACCCTGGGGATAAAAATACATTATACGTTTATTTTTTTAAAAAGAATTATGAATAAAGCAAGTGGTATTTAAAAAAAAATTAAAAACCACACACTAAAACCAAGGGCAACAAGTCTGACATTTAGGCTTATTCTCTTTCCAACAGTATCCAAGTTCTTTTTAACTTTGGGGCCAGTACTAGTGGCACTCTATTCCCTTCAAGTTCTTCTAGAGAATTTCTGCTCAATCTGCTCTTCTTAAAATATCAAGGTCTTTACATATTTACCCCAAATTGTTTACCTTATGAACTAAGGTCCTCTATTTCCTGTGCCATTAGCAGACCAATGATGTCTCAGAACTTGATCAGCTAAACTTGAGTATGAATCTAGTCTATGCCCTTCTTGGATTTTATTATAAGATGAAGTCGTACATTTCAAATACTGGAGGCTTCTCTGAAGCTCAAATATCTGAAATTTTAAAAATAGCTTGGTTTAGGGTGCCTGGGTGGCTCAGTCAGTTAAGCATCTGACTCTCGATTTTGGCTCAGGTCATGATCTCGGGGTTGTGAGATCAAGCTCTGCCTCTGCTCATGCTGAGTGTGGAGCCTGCTTAAGGTTCTCTCTCTCCCTCTCTCTCCAACCATCCCCCACCTGACCCTATCCACCCCACTGCCATGTGCACATGCACATTTTCTCTAAAAAATAATAATAAAATAAGCAAAAATAAGTTTTAAAAATAATTTCAAAATAATAAAAATAATGTGGCTTTAAGATCCACAAATAATGCAAAAACTTTTAAATAATTAAAATCAATCTTCTCACTCATGAAAATTTTAGCCAGAATTCCTAACGAAATAAACTGTAACTCATATAAAATAGAATTAAATGTTTCCAAACCAGGTTGCTCAAAAGGACCCAAAATGCCTAAATAATTAATTGACAGCCAAGAACTGGGTATCATTTCCAAACCCCCAGAATGGGGCTGAGCTAAATGAGCAAAGAAAAGACATATCAAGTCAGACATGTCTTGGTGAGGCCTTCCTAAGCAGACAGCACAGTAACACCTCATCCTTCACCAGAGAAATAGCAATTCATCATCATATGCTACTATCTTTTTAATTTAAGAATAGCATTTAACAAGCTTATTTTGGAATCTGATTCATTATCATTTTTAGGAAATGTAAAGGCCTTAAACCTTTTCCATACTGTGTGTGATTATGGCTAATTAAAGTTCACATCTTTCGCAGAAAGGTGAAACATCAGTTCTAATTTTATATACTAGTGTGATAAAGAGCATAAAGCATCAGATTAAAGGTCAGGAGACCCAGGTTCAATTTCTGACTTCATCACTACTTCTCTCGCTTTTCTTAAACGTCTCAGCTTTTCCAACCATAATATATGGTAAGAGTTTACTAGAACTTGTTACATCTCCTTAGGACAGATTATGTCATCAGCATTTGTTTAAAAATTATTCAGCCCATACCATGTGCAAGACACCATCCTATTTGCTAGAAATACAATAGTGAACAAGAAAGGCATGATTCCTAATCTCACAGAGTTTACATTTGTTCCAAATATGTTCACTGTTATCCAAACATTGATATGATACCCTCACGAATTACTGAGGACATGTGAAGCCAGTAAGTTATTTATTTACTTATTTACTAACTGACTTGGTTAAAGTCAACAAATATTGTTGAATGTTTATAATGTACAAGGCATATTCTACATGTAATGAGAAAAAAAAAATATGTCCCCCACTAGACTTACGCTGCAAGAAATAGAGGTCATATTTGTCATTGCACTCTGTGTCCCCACTAGCCTGGTACCTGGTACTAAGAAGGTACCTGATATATAACTGCTGGAATGACCAAATGAGTAAATTTGTGAGTAGGAAAAAAAAATTGTGGGCCCTGCTCTCAAGGGATTAATATGTAATGAGGAATTTAAAGCATATGTGTATCAACTACAATAAATCATGGTATGTTATAAAAAGACATGAAGGACACGAAAGTATTAAAAGCAGGAACTCCAAACAGATCTAGCATATCAATGTTCATAGCAATATATTCACAATAGCATAAAGGTGAAACAACCCAAATGTTCATTAACAGATGAAAAGAGAAACAAAATATGGAATATCCATACAGCGGAATATTATTCAGCCTTTAAAGGGAAGGTAATTCTTTTTTTCCCAATATTTTATTTATTTGACAAAGAGAGACAGCAAGAGAGGTAATACAAGCAGGGGGAGTGGGAGAAAGAGAAGCAGGCCTCCCGATGAGCAGAAAAGCTGACACTGGCCTTGATGAGGGGCTCGATCCCACCTGAGCCAAAAGCAGACACCTAACAACTGAACCACCCAGGCGCCTCTAAAAGGAAGATAATTCTGACACATGTTACAACACAAATGAGCCTTGAATCATGAGACCAAATAAGACACGAAAAGGACAAATAATGTACAATCACAATGACATGGGATAACTTTGAATAGGCAAATTGATAGTGACAGAAAATAGATTGGTGGTTACCAGGGGCTGGGGGGAGAGGGAATGAGGAGATAGTGTTTAATGGACAGAGTTTCTGTTTGGGATGAGGATATATTCTAGTAATGGATAGTGGTGATGGTTGAACAACAATGTGAATTTACTCAATACCACTGACCTATACTCTTAAAAACAGCTAAGATGGCAAATTCTGTGTTATATATGTTTTCCTACAACAAAATACAATGATAATTCTAAAAAGACATAAAGGAGTTTCGGAGGCAGTGACATCTGCCCAGCCTAACCAAGGATGGGTTTCTTAGAGGTGGTATCATTTCAGCCTGCTCTCCACTTAATGCCTACAGATCAGAGTCATCACTTACTGGTATGAACCAAGCATTTGAAAAATTAAAAAAATAAAATAAAATTTAATTTAATTTAATTTTAAAAAACAAGAACAACAACAACAACAAAAAATTACATTTCCCAGAATTTTTTTTTAATTTTTTATTTGAGTATAGTTGACATACAATGTTCCATTAGTTTCAGGTACACTACATAGTGATTCAACTTCTCTATATGTTATGCTATGCTTAGCACAAGTGTAGTAACCATCTGTCGCTATACAATGCTATTAAAACACCATTGACTATAAAAAAAAAAAAGAACCAAGCATTTGTTTTCACAAGGTTCATGAATTTTATAGAACTCCTTCCTATACAAGAAACTGGTCAGAGTGGTTGCTTCTCAGCAGAGACACTGGAATTCTGGAGAGTTAAGGATATAATGGCCTGGGGTGAAATTATTTCCTTTTCACTATACATTTGTTCCTTTTTAAAAATTTTTGGAGGGGAGGGGAAAAGGGAGGGAGAAAGAGAAGGAGAGAAAGAATCTCAAGCAGACTCCATGGCCAGTATGAAGCCTGATGCAGGGCTCAATCCCAGAACCCTGAGATTATGACCTGAGCCAAAACCAAAAGTTGGCCACTCAAATGACTGAGCCACCCAGGCACCCCTATGCTCTTGGTTTTAATCTTGGATCCTCTTCTGATAAATTGCAATTTATTCATAGAGATATTTGTGGTGGCAATGCCCCGGATTAAAAGACAAGCTTCCTTAGACTCCTTTGCAGTAGGTATGGCTAAGTGATTAAATTCTAGCCCATGAGAAGTATTATGTTATTTTCTAGAAGATTCCTTTTTCCTTCACTCTGCTTCCTTCCAGGAAGTGATTTTGAGGATGGAAGGCACATGCTGAGGATGATGGAAGAGACTGAACACTTGGTTGCTGGTGGGATCCTGATGCTTCCATCCAACACATGGTTCCTTCTTGTGGATTTCTTTTATGTGACAAACCACTGTGTGGTTAAGACACGGTTATTAGGACTTTCTATTATATGCTGTTTACATAAGCTTTCTTTCCTTTTCCCCCACATATTCTTTCTTCTTTGGGCTCATTTTTTTGTCTATTTGTTTGTAGTTCCTATACTTTCATATTTTGTAACTCACTCTCTGTTTTCTGGAGGTTTTCACTTTCTTGCTTCAAGCATTTGCAATCCACTCTGCCTTTTGCATAGGGCTGCTACTAGGTATTCTCCTCCACCTATGACTTCTGTGGCTACTTTATCAGTCCCATCATTCTGGCCTCTACACAAAATGCTGCACATTCTGCAGTTCTTCTATTTTGCAGTTGGTTCCCACTAGGAATATCAGCTCCAAGAAGGCAGAGCTGTCCTGTCTACTTCCAGCTATACTCCTTGAACTTAGAGCAGCACTTGAATTTTAGTAACCACTCCATAAATATTTCATCATGTTTATTCAGAAAATATTTATTGAGCACCTTTCTAAGCAAATTTCTTCACTATGTTCTAATATGGGAGAAAGAAAAATAAACATTCAATCAATCAATCAATGAAAAAACAAATGAAAAGCTAACCTAGTATTTTACCAGGGAAGAAGTGCTATGGAAAACCAGAGCAGGCAAGGGGGATTGGAGAACTCATGGTAGAAAAAGCAGGAGGGAAAGGAGATCACAGTTTCAAATAAAGAAAGGACTAAATTGTCCCTTAGAGAAGGCAACATTTAAGCAAAGACTTGAAAGAGGTGAGGAAGTGAGCCATTCAAATACTCCAGGGAAGAGCATTCCAGGCAGCTAGTACAATGAGGGAATAGCTAGTACAAAGGCCTGTGGCTTCAAGAAATAGTGCGGAGGACACTGAGCCTAGAAGAAAGTGAGCAGGAGGGAGAGATTTAAGAAGAGATCAAAGCGATCTCAAATTTTATAGGTCAATCTCAGTTTTTTGGCTGTTGCTCTGGGTGACACAGGGAACCACTGCAGGGCTTGGAGCCGAAGAGAGACTCGATGTAAGAACACTCTGGCTGCTGTGTTGAGAACAGACAATAAAGGAATAAGAATGGAAATAAGAAGAACAGTAAGGAGACCTACAATAATTCAGATGACAGTTAAAAGCTTGGGCCAAGATGTACAAAGAAGTAAGGGGGAAATGATCAGATTCTAGATATATTCTGAAGGTAGAGACAAAGGGATTTGTCAGTCAATTGAGAGTGGGGTATTAAAAAAGAAAATACTCCCTTGAATGATTCCAAGTCTTTCAGCTTGGACAGCTGGAGTAATAGTGTTGCCATTAACCACAACTGGGAAAACTACAAGCGGGCCAGGCTTGGAGGAAGGATTTTAGTGTGGCTATGTGAAGAGGGAGAAGTCTCTTAGACATTCCAGTAGAGGTGTCCCACCAGATAGCTGGATATACACACCTAGAGTTCAAAGAAAAGTTCTGGGTTAGGAGTATAAACTTTGAGGTCATCATGAATATAAGAAAAATGGGCTCTGAATAATGATAAAACCTATTTTCCTTTCTTGAAGGAATCTTAATTAATGTTTTGCAGCTAAAAGAATGACTTCCAGAGAGTGTGAACAAGACCGTTAACCAAGGAAACAAAACAAAACCTCTATGATGCTTCCCATTCTTTCAGTTTAAGGCAACGTGTCTCAAAACATGGTCTGCAGATCCCAAATCAGAATAAAACCATTTGTAACAAACATTTTTAGTGATTCTCACACATACTCAAATCCAAAAACCACCCGCTCTGTGTGTATAACTCTGTGGCAGAGAGTGTCATCTGGAAGTTTCCACTTTCATATCCATAATGGCAACTAAGTGCGGGTTACACATGATGGACAGAACCTAAAGACAGAGTCACTAGGAATCCCTGATAACCAATTCATTTTATAATAGCCATAGACTGACACATGTTGCATGGGATTTATCAATATTCAAGGAAATATATTTCTGGGTAACACTCTGAATCATTTCCTGCATCATCTCCATAGCAACCTTGACCACTTGCCTTTAAGATAGATTTCTCTTGCTCTGAGTTATAATAACTTTGGTTCAGATGAGCATGTTTCAAGAAAGATGCTGCTGTTTCTCAGCCATATCTGATTTTCTGGTGTCAACATTTAGAAAATTATATTCTCATGAGTTTTTCAATCCTTGTCATCTTTATTTTTTTTTCTTTTACTAGTTTTTTGCTTGCTGATAAAGCTTAAGAGCACATGAGACTATACTATAGTCTCATAAATTGTAAAGTCCTTTCAAAGTGATTGGTTACTCAAAGAAACAAGCACAACAGACACTTGGAAGGCCTATCCTTTAGGAGAAATGCTAGTTCCAAGAGATTGCGCAAACAAATTTAACAGGTTTCTCGGGTAATCGTTTTCAGGCCCAGATTAAGCTATATTAGCTAACTAATATTTTCAAATTTTCTGGACCAGGAAAGCCATAAACCAAAGATCTCTTCAAATAGTTTGTCAGAATGTGTGGCAGCTATAGGTTGCACTCAGGTACATTTGCTGCCTGGTGCTTTTGGGTACTAGAGTTATCATTCCTAACCTACATCAAATGTTCTCATGGGTTCAAGAACCTGGAGCTATATTTTCAATCCCTTATATCAAAAAGAAAAAAAATAACAACAACACTTGGCTCAGCATGTTATTGAGAATCTGGTATTAGAGAAACTTTAGGAAGTACTTCAGCCATTTTTAAATTATAAAACCCAAATTTGTGGTATCTCTAGGTTTTATTTTCCAAAATTCTGTGTATCTCTGACTTCAGTTCTGCTGGACAAATAGTTTACATGTTAAATTACAGCTGTCACTTTCATTTATCTCAATTCTAAAGTAAAATCCTTTTAGATTTTATACTTTTATTTTATAAAAGATTAATAAGTTTGATAGTTTGCATATAAGTTCAGCAAGAGTATAGAAGGACTAAAAGTCCAGAACAGAAATTAGAGATCCTAAGGATCCATGATCATGTGGTACAAGAGTCCCAGGCTGCAGGCCCACAGCATCTCTCAAATAGGCTCTGACCTCACCTCTGTACCCAAAGTGAACAGGACCCAGGAGGGGAGAGGGCTAATGTTACAGAGTCAGAAAGTGCTGTCTCTGATAACTCCCTGGCACCATCTTAAGCACCTGATCCTACCTGGATCAGGATCCTACCTGGATCTGGTGCTGGTGAGAAGAGAGCACAGTGGAGGCAGTAGAAGAGTGCAGTAGAAGAGAGGGTTCCCTGGGGAAGTCACTCCTCTTCTCTGAACATAAACCAGAAGGGGCAGCAGCATCAAATAAGAAAATATTGGCTTTTCCTAATTAAACTTCTGAGCTTATGACTCTTGGCAGACAGTAAGTTTCTAAATTATATCATTTTTTTACTTCCTACTGGTTACCACTAAACAGATCTCAAAGGGCTTCATAAATATTAAGATAACCTTTCAAACTTTTATCATCCACTTTTTTTTAGATGGTACTTCATTCAGATCTTGTTTCTTCTTGGAAGGTACTGGATCTTATTCCCAAAATACTGAGGTATATGACTTCCCTTCTTTCCACACATGGTAAGTAGGAAGCACCTGGCCATAAAGAGCACTGGGACCAGTAAGGGGGTGTGAAAGGGAAGGAGCAAATACGTGTACATTACAATATCTGGGAAGTACTGCCCCTTTGTATATGCCTCCCATAATGGCATTTCATCTTTCCCAGTTGGATTAACAATCCCTGCAATACAGGCATCTTGTCTTTCTGTGGCACTTGGTAATCTGTTGCAATGGACATTCACTAAGAATTTGTTGATTCACAAGTGATATAAACTAGAATATGTAAAAAATAAAGCTGTCCTACCTAGGATGTGTCTATTTTCAAGGCTGCAAATAACATAAGATGCTGTCATGAATGTTTAATAGAAAAGTTGCAGTGTGCAGCTTACATATACAGCTAATCTGGGAGCTATACACTGGGAGAAAAATATAATGTAACAGAATGTTCTCAACACTTGCCTGCTTACAAGAAACTGAGAAATTACAATTTGGAAGGTATCAATAGTGTCTGCTAAATCATCTGTTATTAAATATATTATCAAGGGAATAAATCCTTTTGTTGCATATTATAAGAAAACAGATTTATACAAGATTTGTCAAAGGAAGGAAAGAGAGGGGAAATGATATGTTGTAAAATATCCTTTGTTAAAATAGCAGTCACCATTTCCCCTTTATTTTTATAGCTGTTAAATGACAACAGAGACAACAAAAACTAGTAGTCATTAAAAATTTCCAACTACATACATTTATTTATACATTCAATTATACAATATTGCCTTACTTAGCAATTCTTTTTTACAACAACCGCATAAGATAATTCACAGAATTACGTCAAATGGATCTCTAGCTGCTCTAGTAAAAACTTAGGAAATAATTCAGTTTCTCCACAGGACCATTTTCAGTAAGTCAATTGTGATGAATTAGTTGACGGTGAACTCTAACCTAGCTAACAACATCCTGTGTTTACTGATGCAATGCTTCAAGCAATTGGGTTAGGGGGGTGGGGACAAAGAGAGTCCATAAGAAGCAGAAACAAGAGCTGAGGTACAGCAACATCACCACTATCTTCAGACAAGGCATGGAAGGATGTGGCTAGAGACTACTGGCATGCCTCCCTCTCTGGGTCCTGCCCCCGTGACCTTCTCCCTACCCCATGCATATCCCCCTATTACAACTGCTCTGACAACTGCCATCACCCTCCATAGTCCATGCATGTATGATTACTCTCTTGAACTAAGACAGTGGTCGCCTACCTAACTGGACTCTGTTTCCAGTCTCTTTCCCCTTGACTGCCACTTGAGTGAAATTTCCATCAACAACAGGTTTAAATCACTTCATTCCATCAACTTCCTAAGGGCTATAGCTCCTGGAGAACAGAAACACTGTCCTTCTCACTCTCATATCCCCAGTACTAGCATGGCTCCTGGCACACAGTAAGATTTCAGTAAATGTTGGTTGAATAAATATAGAATGAAGTATGACATGCAAACCCCTTTACAATCTGGCCCCATCTGACCTTCATAGCCTCACTTTCTGCTATCCCTTCAAATGTTTCAGCAGTTCAGAATAGCTCTATTTTCCCAAACACACAATGCATTTTCAAATTTCTGATCTCTAATGGAGCAACTCTGTTTAAAATATTTCTTGCCCATTTCAATTTTTACCTCCTAATTCATGTGCTAAAGTTCTGACTGACACACATTAAATGAATGAATGAGCCAACAACTCACGGAATACCCTTGCCTCTATTCCTACATCTCACTGGCAGGACTACTCTGTCAACACTGCTTCCCCAATCTCCTTCCTGTCCAGATTCATATTCTACCACCTAATAATATTAACTAAAACTAGCTATGTGAGCCTGAACAAGACTCAGTTTCCTTATTTGTTTTTAAAAATGTGGTTGGGAAACATTCTGGGATGATGTCAGCCTGGGTCTTTGTTTCTCCTCTCATTCTTATTTCTCCACTTTTTTTTTTTAAGATTTTATTTATTTATTTGACAGAGAGAGAGAGAGAGAGAGAGAGAGAGAGACCATAAGTAGGCAGAGAGACAAGCAGAGAGAGTGTGGGGAAGCAGGCTCCCCGCCAAGCAGAGAGCCCAATGTAGGGCTTGATCCCAGGACCCTGAGATCATGACCTGAGCTGAAGGCAGAGGCTCAACCCACTCAGCCACCCAGGTGTCCCTCTCCCACTTTTTGATAAAAGATCTGAAAATAAAATATTTTACCATGTGCTCAGGAAACAGAAGGATAAATAAGCACTTATGAAACACTTGGTGTATGGAGCAGAAAAAGAGATCAGACAAGTAGGTTTGTGGGGGCACCTGGGTGGCTCAGTGGGTTAAAGCCTCTGCCTTTGGCTCAGGTCATGATCTCAGGGTCTTGGGATCGAGCCCCATATCGGGCTCTCTGCTCAGCAGGGAGCCTGCTTCCTCCTCTCTCTCTGCCTGCCTCTCTGACTACTTGTGATCTCTCTGTCTCTGTCAAGTAAATAAATAAAATCTTTAAAAAAAAAAAAAGTGGTCTGGTCAGACACTTGTCTGGTGCTTTGTTTAAAAAAAAAAGGAAAGTAGGTTTGGGGTGGATTTGAATATATTCATTGAATATCATTTAACAAGCAAAATAAATAGCTAATGGGGAAAAGGGGTGTGTGTGTGTGTGTGTGTGTGTGTGTGTGTGTGTGTGTTGAGTGGCTCACTGTTAAAGACAGAGGCAATCCCACCATCATTTGACATTTAGTTCCCAAGGAAATTCAGCAGGGCAGCCAGTGGAGGACACATTTTGTTTGTAGCTCCAGGAGGACCAAGCTACTGCAGAGGAAACTGGCTTCTCTGAACAACCATGGGAAAATGCTAAGATTGCTTAAGGGAGAACCAGAGCTGGAGACCACTGATCCTCCCCAGTATTGAGAACCACACTGCTTAAAGAGACCCCAAATTCTGCTCCATATGGCATTCAACCCCATCCCCCTATTGCTGATAACAGCAGTAAAGAATTTGTGGACCATACCTGAATAGGTGGCTCCTATTAAGGCAGATTTAATGGCAGAAGAAACCGAAGGAGAACTTTAATTAAAACATAATGATAACTCTTCCAAACTGTTTTTCCAGAGTGGCTGCACCAGTTTGCATTCCCATCAATGATGTAAGGAAGTTTTCCCTTTCTCCTCATCCCTGCCATCATTTGTTGTTTCTTGTGTTGTTAATTTTAGCCCTTCTAACTGGTTTGAGACAGTATCTCACTATAGTTTTGATCTTTATTTCCCTGATGATAAGTGATATGGAGCATCTTTTCATGTGTCTGTTGGCCATCTGGATGTCTTCTTTGGTAAAACATTTGCCCATTATTTGGTTTTGGTATGGAGTTTTATAAGTTCTTTATATATTTGGATACTAATCCTTTATCAGATATGTCATTTACAAATATCTTCTCCCATTCCATAGGTTGCATTTTAGTTTTGGTGATTGTTTCCTTCACTGTGGAGAAGGTTTTTATTTTGATGAAGACAACTCTTGGACAGATTTTCTTTTTTCAGATTACATTTCTTTGTTCACTTTTTTAAAGACTGGTTTTATGGATAGGTTTATTTGAAGGAAAGAAATATGTCTGGCAACTTAAAAAATAAACATTACTTCAGAATTTAAAACCTACAAAAAGAATCCAAAAAATACTACTGATACAAAGTAGTCATCAGGATTAGTAAGCTAGAAGCTCTATAAGATTAAAATATGATTAAAAGATTAAAAATATGACAGAGGCTTGCTGCCGCATAGCATGGCCCGCTGTGGTGGCGAGGTCGGTTCCCGGCTTGGAAAGGGTCGGGATGCCAAATCTGCGGCCCCAGGGTGGCGGCTGCAGGAAAGATGAAGAAAGAAATTGCTGCTGTTGTCTTCTTTTTCACAAGGCTAGTTCGAAAACATGGCAAGTTGAAAAAAAAAAAAAAAAAAAAAAAGGTAGTTGAGAGGTCTGCTGAGAAACTGACACTTATACATCAAGAAAAATATAAAAATCACTGGTATCCAGAAAAAAATATCAAAAGGACAGCCTTACAGATGCATTTGTATCAATAAGTTTCAGAGAGTTGATCCTGAAGTCCTGAAAGCCTGTGAGAAGAGCTGCATCTTGTACAGTGATCTAGGCTTACCGAAGGAACTCACTCTTTGGGTGGATCCATGCAAGGTGTGCTGTTGGTATGGAGAGAAAAACAATGCATTCATTGTTGCCAGCTTTGAAAATGAGGATGAGAACAAGCATGAAATCTCCACGAAAGTTACCAGGGCCCTTGATAAGGTTACTTCTGACTATCATTCAGGATCCTCTTCTTCAGATGAAGAAACAAGTAAGGAAGTAGAAGTGAAACCCACTTCTGTGACTGCGACCCCAAGCCCTGTGTACCAGATTTCAGAATTGATGTTCCCACCTCTTCCAATGTGGCACCCTTTGCCCAGAAAAAAGCCAGGAAGGTACCAAGGGAATGGTCATCAGAACCACTATCCTCCTTCTATTCCATTTTGTTATCCAAATCAGGGAAGAAAAAATAAACCATATCGCCTAATTCCAGTACCATGGGTACCCTCTCCTGGAATGCATTGTGACTGGAATCACTGGATTAATCCTCACATGTTAGCACCTCACTAGCTGCTTTTGATTCTGTTGGTGTCAATGCTGAGAGAAGGTAGAATAAGCCTGACCACATTAAAAGTTAAAAGTTCATACTCATAGTAGTAAAGTTAGATGGGCCAAACTATCAAACTCATTTTTATAGAAAAGCTATTGATAATAATCTTTCTTAAAAAATGTATATGCACTTTAGATATATTGATATAGTTTGAGAAACTTTATTAAAGTGATTTTTTAATATTGGACTTGAGTATTTACATATTATACATGAACTCTGCTGGATACGAGAATATACTGTAGCAGCAGACGATCTGTTCTAGCACCTTTGAGCATTTATTTTATGGAGAGTATGTAAGTTATTTATTCACAGGAAATCTATTTTATGTCATTGTTTAGAAGAATTGCATGAAATCATGTAGTTTGAGGCATGACAAAAAAATATGACAGAGATAAAAATACAAATAAATGGAAATCATTCATGTAAAGAAACATGGATGACAGTTTCAAGAAGTCAGATATGCAAATGAAAATAAAGGCGTTCCAAAAGGAAGAAAAGAAATAGAAGACAAGCCACAATCAAATAAAAGGAAAAATGAAAAAAGTTTTCCTGAGCTGAAAAAAAACCTGACATTTCAAACAGCAGGGGCAACCAAGTGCCACGCAGGATTAACGTAAAAATACGTACATTTAGGCATATTCTTGTGTCACTTCTGACCTCCAAAGATTAAGAAAAATTTACATACACTTCCAAAGAGAGATCACATTATTTAAAAAGAAAAGAGAGTCAGAATAACTATCACATTCCTCCCTGATAGTACTAGAGTCCAGGAGAAAAAAAAGAAAAGGAATACTGTTTAAAGACATTTGAAAGAAGTGAATATAATCCAAGAATTCTACTCCTGGCCAGAATATCATTTATATGGAAGTTGAAAAACCTTCTCATTGGTGGGACCCCTCCATCTGGGGCCTCCCTCAACTTGCCTATGCCTGAGTGAGTAATAAACCTTTGAATTACTTGGGGTCATGTCTCTGGTGTGTTATGGCTTGACATGAATACCTTTAAAGGAGGGAAGAGAGAGCCTTGCAATAGGCAGGGCTAAATCATAAGAGGTAGAAGAAGGGCATTTTCAAACATAAAAGAACTCAGAATTTATACCACATATGCAAATTTTTTGAGGAAATCAAGAGAGAATACCTCAATTGAAAGAAAATTAAAACTAAATAATAAATTCATTGTAGGGGTCTAGAGTATAAGAAACAACTGTGATCCACGAATCTAGCAAAATATATAATTATGTCAAAATACATGGTGGTATTATGTTTATATAAGAAAAACAGCACACTTCTCGAGAGCAGGAATGGAAACCAAAAGATGAAGTGAATAATATCTTTGAAGTGCTGAGAGAAAGTAACTCTCTATTGAGACCTGCATCCTCAAATAAACTATCTTTTATTAACTGGAGTAAAGACATTTTCCGATAAAAAATCCAAGAGTTTGCCATAAAGAAACTTAACGAAAGAATTTTATAAGAATGTACTTCAGGAAGAAAGAAAATGAACTAAAAGTTTTAAGAGATAAAAAGAAAAAATGATCAAAGATATTGATAAATATACAAATCAATAAATTTAAACATATCACCTATAACTATAATGATGTCTAATTTAAGAGTTTAAAAAAATAAAACTAACCTGTACCCCTGGGGCTAATAATACATTATATGTTATTAAAAAATAAAAAATACATATTAAAAAAAACTAATATTGGCCAACAATAGTAAATAATCTGATAGAGGATGATCAAAGTTCAGTACCTTCTACTATTTAGTCAGGAGTGTTAAGACATTGATTAACTTCACAACTCATTAAGTTAAATATAAATAATTATTAAGAGAAGAAATCCATGTCCATCGAAAGCTGTCATGTGTTAGGTGTCCAAACAAAAACCCCATTTTTTAATCTATTTCACTCTCCTATTTTTATATACATGGCTTGCTTTAATATATTTTGATTCTGAATTCCAAAGGACCAATGTCATCCTCAAAGTGAATAAACTATATCTAATCTGCTCTACTTTTTCAAAGAAGTTTTTAAAAAAAAAAAGTATATATATGGAAAAAATCTAAACTCAAAGTATATATATGGAAAAAATCCTTTTCCTTGAAAAGGAAAGCAGTGCCTAACTTCCAAATAATCAGAGAAAAAATGGAAGATTAAAAACAAATATGGTTTCACTGAAAATAGAGACGGATAAAAAAGGAAAATAGGACAAATTTTTTAAAGACAGGTTAAAACAAACCCAAATATATATCCTAAATTCCACTGAAAGTTAATGGCTTAATTTCCCAGTTAAAAGATGGAGACTGTCAGGTGGATTTTAAAATTCTAGATATAAGCTACTCACCAGAAACATACCTAAATCAAAAAGATATAGAAAAGATGAATATAAAAGGAAGAAAAAATATATTCTGGAAAAATACAGAGAACTAAGTGAAATTCAAAGTATCATAAATCAAATGTTGTAGGAAGCAGTAAAAGCATTACTTGAAGGGAAAGATATAGCTTTAAATACTTACATCATAAGAAATAAAGTGTAAAAACTAACGAACTTAAGTCAAACTGTAGAAGTTTAAAAAAAGAATAACAAAAAAAAGTCTAAATTGAAGATTAATAAAAGTTAAAATTAACATGTTAAAGATATAATGGAGAGTATCAATTAAACTGAAAAATGGATCTTTGTAAAATAGAAAATCTCTAGTAAGACTGATCAAGAAAAAATGATTATAGACAAAATAATACTAAGAGTTATATGATGGATATAACCCTAGATAAAGAGGAGAATTTTTTAAAGAGACTATGATAAAAATTTTATGCCAGAAAATTTGAGCTGTTAGAATAGACAAATTTCAATGAAAACTGTGGAACTCCAGAGCTAGGGGAAAACAATGCATAGAATTCATGGCTTTTTTCCCCATGATCCATTAGTCTTTCAAAGTTAAATTTTTTTAATTTTACTTTTTTACTCTATTTTTTAACTTTTCCTCTTTCTCAGTTTAACATTTACTATTTATCTTATCAATGCCTTTTTTTAAAAAATCTTTTAAAATTTTCATTGTTATAGTCATATTTTATCCCTTCATTGTATTTAAACTTATTTTTTGTAAACATTTAGTTTTTTTTTTCTTTAAAATCTTGGGATACAATTTCTTCTAACAGATCAAAATATACTCTAAATCTAGTGCATGGCTTTGTTCTAGTCTCCAGCCTGATCACAGTCTCTCCTTTTTTTTCTTTTTCTAATCAACTTCTTATCTTATCAATTCTTTTTTTAGAATCTTTTTTAATTTTCATCTTTACAGTCATATTCCATCCCTTCATCATGTTTACCCTTATTTTTGTATATATGTAAGTTTTTCCTTCTTTAAAATTTTGGGAGGTAGTTTCTTCTAAGAGACCTGAATACCCCCCAAAATCAAGTGGGTAGCTCTGTTCTATTCACCAGTCTATATCTATCTATCTATATATAGATAGATAAATATATATATTTTTTATACATTTTTTTATTTTATTTTCCTCCTGTTTCTTCTTCCCCTGGTTTTGGGTCTCTTCCAATTTGGTTAGCATATATTTTTCTGGGGTGTTTGCCACCCTTTTTGTATTTTCTTCTCTCATTCATCTATTCTTATCTGGATAAAATGACAAGGCAGAAAAACTGACCACAAGGAAAAAAAAAAAAAAACCCATATGAGGCACTACCAATGGCTAGGGACCTAATCAATACAGACATTAGTAATATGTCAGAACTAGAGTTCAGAATCACGATTATCAAGGCACTAGTTGAGCTCAAAAGAGCACATAAAATATTAGAGAATTCCTTTCTGGAGAAATAAAAGAACTAAAGCCTAACCAAGTAGAAATCAAAAAAGCTATTAATGAGGTGCAATAAAAAATGGAGGCTCTTACTACTAGGATAAATGAGGCAGAAGAGAGAATTAGTGATATAGAAGACCAAATGACAGTGAATAAAGAAGCTAGGCAAAAAAGAGACAAAAACTACTGGACCATGAGGGGAGAATTCAAGAGACAAGTGATATACCATAAAACAAAACAATATTAGAATAATTGGGATCCCAGAGGGGGAAGAAAGAGAGAGGGACAGAACATATATTGGAGAGAATTATTGTAGAGAATTTCTCTAATATGGCAAATGGAAAAAGCATCAAAATCCAGAAGGCACAGAGAATCCCCCTCAAAATCAATAAAAATAGGTAAAACTTGCAAGTCTCAATGACAAAAAAAAAAAAAAAAATCCTGAAAGCAGCTTGGGACAAGAGGTCTGTAACATACAATGGTAGAAATATTAGATTGGAGCAGACCTATCCACAGAGACCTGGAAGGCCAGAAAGGACTAGCATGATAGATTCAGAGCACTAAACAAGAAAAATATGCAGCCAAGAATACTATATCCAGCTAGGCTGTCATTGAAAATAGAAGGAGAGGGGGCACCTGGGTGGCTCAGTGGGTTAAAGCCTCTGCCTTCGGCTCAGGTCATGATCTCATGGTCCTGGGATCGAGCCCCGCATTGGGCTCTCTGCTCAGTGGGGAGCCTCTAGCTCTGCCTGCTGCTCTGCCTGCTTGTGATCTCTCTCTCTCTCTCTCTGTGTCCAAAAAAAAAAATTGAAGGGGAGATCAAAAGCTTCCAGGACAAAAAAAAAAAACTAAACTAAACTAAACTAAAAGAATTTGTAAACACCAAACCAGCCCTACAGGAAATACTGAAAAGGGGTCCTCTAAACAAAGACAGCCTAAAAGTAACAAACCAGAATGGAACAGAGACAATATCCAGTAACAGTCACCTTACAGGCAATACAATGGCACTAAATTCATATCTTTCAGTAGTTACCCTGAATGTAAATGGGCTAAATCCCCCAATCAAAAGACACAGGGTATCAGAATGGATAAAAAAACAAGACCCATCGATATGCTGTCTGCAAGAAATTCATCATAGACCCAAAGACACCTCCAGATTTAAAGTGAGGGAGTGGAAAACAACTTACTATACTAATAGACATCAAAAGAAAGCTGGGGTGGCAATCCTTTTATCAGGTAAATTAGATTTTCTAAATTATTTTTATTAACATATAATGTATTATTTGCCCCAGGGGTACAGGTCTGTTAATCATCAGGCTTACATATTTCACAGCATTCACCATAGCACATAACCTCCCCAGTGTCCATTACCCAGCCACCCTATGCCTCCCCCTCACCCCACAGCAATCCTCAGTTTATTTTGTGAGATTAAGAGTCTTTTATGGTTTGTCTCCCTCCTGACCCCATGACAAATTAGATTTTAAGCCAAAGACTATAATGAGATGAGGAAGGACACTATATCATACTTAAATGGTCTGTCCAACAAGATCTAACAATTTTTCTTAAGATCAACAATTTTAGATATGATATACCCCTAACATGGGAGCAGCCAATTATATAAACAAATAAATAACAAAATCGAAGAAACACATCAACAATAACAGAATAACAGTAGGGGACTTTAACACCCCCCTCAATGAAATGGACAGATCATCTAAGCAAAAGATCAACAAGGAAATAAAGACTTTAAATGACACACTGGACCAGATGGACATCACAGGTATATTTAGAATATTTCATCCCAAAGCAACAGAATACACATTCTTCTCTAGTGCACATGGAACATTCTCCAGAATAGATCACATCCTGGGTCACAAACCAGGTCTCAATTAGTACCAAAAGATTGGGATCATTCCCTGCATATTTTCAGACCACAATGCTCTGAAACTAGAACTCAATCACATGAAGAAAGTTGGAAAAAACTCAAATGCATGGAGGCTAAAGAGCATCCTACTAAAGAATGAATGGGTCAACAAGGAAATTAAAGAAGAATTAAAAAGAATATATGGAAACAAATGAAAATTTAAACACAACTGTTCAAACTCTTTGGACACAGCTAAAGCGGTCCTGAGAGGAAAGTATATAGCAATATAAGCCTTTCTCAAGAAATAAAAAAGGTCTCAAATACACAACCTAACCCTACACCTAAAGGAGGTAGAGAAAGAACAGCAAAGAAAGCCTAAACCCAGCAGAAGAAGAGAAATAATAAAGATCAGAGCAGAAATCAATGAAATAGAAACCAAAAGAACAGTAGAATAAATCAATGGAACTAGGAGCTGCTTCTTAAAAGAATTAATAAGATTTATAAACCCCTGGCCAGACTTATCAAAAAGAAAAGAGAAAGGACCCAAATAAATAAAATCATGAATGAAAGAAGAGAGATCACAACCAACACCAAAGAAATACAAACAATTATAAAAACATACTATGAGCAACTATACTCCAGCAAATTTGACAATCTGAAAGAAATGGATGCATTCCTAGAGACATATAAACTACCAAAACTGAACCAGGAAGAAATAGAAAACCTGAACCAGGAAGAAATAGTAAGGAGATTAAAACAGTAATAAAAATCTCCCAACAAAGGACCAGGGCCAGGCGGCTTCCCAGGGGAATTCTACCAAACTTTTAAAGAAGAATTAATACCTATTCTCCTGAAACTGTTCCAAAAAATAGAAATGGAAGGAAAAATCCCAAATTCATTTTATGAAGCCAGCATTACCTGATCCCAAAACCAGGCAAAGACCTCATCAAAAAGAAGAATTATAGACCAATAGCCTTGATGAACATGGATGCAAAAATTCTCACCAAAATACTAGCCAATAGGACCCAATGGTACATTAAAAGGATTATTCGCCATGGCCAAGTGGGATTTATTCCTGGGCTGCAAGGTTGGTTCAACATCCACAAATCAATCAGTGTGATATAATACATTAACAAAAGAAAGAACAAGAACCATATGATACTCTCAGTAGATGGTGAAAAAGCATCCTTTCTTCATCAAAACTCTTTAGAGTGTAGGGATAGAGGGTACATTCCTCAATATCATCAAAGCCACCTATGAAAGACCCACAGTGAATATCATTGTCAATGGGGAGAAACTGAGAGCTTTTCCCCTAAGTTCAGGAACACGGCAGGGATGTCCACTATCACCACTGCTATTCAGCATAGTAATAGAAGTCCTAGCCTCGGCAATCAGACAACAAAAAGAAATTAAAGGCATCTGAATCAGCAAAGAAGTCAAACTCTCACTCTTTGCAGATAATATGATACTTTATGTGGAAAAACCCAAGACTCCACTCCAAAACTGCTAGAACTTATACAGGAATTCAGTAAAATGTAAGGAAATAAAATCGATGCACAGAAATCAGTTGTATTTCTATATACCATCAGCAAGACAGAAGAAAAAGAAGGAGTCGATCCCATTTACAATTGCAACCAACACCATAAGATACCTAGGAATAAACCTTACCAAAGAGACAAAGAATCTGTACTCAGAAAACAATGAAGTACTTGTGAAATTGATTGAGCAAGACACAAATAAATAGAAAAACATCCAATGCTCATGGATTGGAAGAACAGATATTGTGAAAATGTCTATGCTACCTAAAGCAATCTATACATTTAGCATAATCCCTATCAAAATGCCAACAATTTTTTTTAAAAGAAATCGAACAAATAATCCTAAAATTTATATGGAACCAGAAAAGACCCCAAATAGCCAGAGGAATGTTGAAAAAGAAAGCCAAAGTTGGTGGCATCACAATTCCAGACTTCAAGCTCTATTACAAAGCTATAATCATGAAGATAGTATGGTACTGACAAAAAACAGACACATAAATCAATGGAAGAGAATAGAGAGCCCAAAAATGGACCCTCAACTCTATGGTCAACTAATCTTTGATAAGGCAGGAAAGGATGTCCAATGGAAAAAAGACAGTCTCTTCAACAAATGGTGTTGGGAAAACTGGATAGCCACATGCAAAAGAATGGAACTGGACCATTTTCTTACACCACACAAAAAAATACACTCCAAATGGATGAAAGACCTCAATGTGACAGGAATCCATCAAAATCCTTGAGGAGAACACAGGTAGCAACCTCTTTGACCTCAGTCACAGCAACTTCTTCCTAGAAATATCACCAAAGGCAAGGGGAACAAGGGCAAAAATGAACTACTGAGACTTCATCAAAATACAAAGCTTTTGCACAGCAAAGTAAATAGTCAACAAAACCAAAAGACAACTGAAAGAATGGGAGAAGATATTCCCAAATGACATATCAGATAAAGGGCTAGTATCCAAAATTTATAAAGAACTTATCAAACTCAACACCCAATGAATAAATAATCCAATGAAGGAATGGGCAGAAGACATGAAGAGACATTTCTGTAAAGAAGACATCCAGATGGCCAACAGACACATGAAAAAGTGCTCACTATCACTCAGCATCAGGGAAATACAAATCAAAACCACAGTGAGATACCACCCCACACCAGTCAGAATGGCTAAAATTAACAAGTCCAGAAACGACAGGTGTTGGCAAGGATGTGGAGAAAGGGGAACCCTCCTACACTGTTGGTGGGAATGCAAGCTGGTGCAGCCACTCTGGAAAACAGGATGGAGATTCCTCAAAAAGTTGAAAACAGAGCTACCCTATGACCCAGAAATCACGCTACTGGGTATTTATCCTAAAGATACAAATGTAGTGATCTGAAGGGGCATGTGCACCCCAATGTTTATAGCAGCAATGTCCACAATAGCCAAACTATGGAAAGAACCTGTATATCCATCAACAGATGAATGGATAAAGAAGATGTGGTATGTATATATACAACGGAATACTATGCAGCCATCAAAAGAAATTAAATCTTCCCATTTGCAACAACGTTGATGGACCTAAAGGGTATTATGTTGAGCCAAATAAGTCAATCAGAGAAAGACAATTATCATATGATCTCTCTGATACGAGGAATTTGAGAGGCAGGGGGCAGGGAGTTTTGGTGGGTAGGGAAGGATAAAATGAAACAAGATGAAACCAGGGAGGGAGACAAACCATAAGAGACTCTTAATCTCATGAAACAAACTGAGGGGTGATGGGGGGTGACGCAGAGGGACAGGGTGGCTGGGTGATGGACACTGGGGAGGGTATGTGCTACGGTGAGTGCTGTGAATTGTGTAAGCCTGACGATTCACAGACCTGTACCCTTAGGGCAAAGAATACATTATATGTTAATAAAAACAAACAAACAAACAAACAAAAAACACTTCTCCATCAGAAATATGGACACAAGAGGGTATAAGCTCCCTGAAGGCAGCTTCCAGTAGCCTTATGCTCTGTACCCCCCTGAATTCAGGATAGTGCCTGGCCCAAAGCCCCCTTAACAACAACAACAACAATAATAACAATAACAACAACAACAACAACAAAAACAAAAGAACAGGCAAATTTCTAGAAATATATATCCTACTACAACTGTTTTGAGAAGTCAAATGGCTTCATCTTTTCAAATGGAATCAGAACCTTAAAATCTCTTCACCAAGGTAATAACAAACCCTAGATAATTTTATAGGTGAATTCTACCACATTTTCAAATAATCAGATGTTCCAATCTTATTGAAATTCCACCCGTGACTAGAAAAAGGAATACTCCCCAATTTAGCCAGTGAAGTTACTATATAATGTTGATATCCAAACAAGACAAAGATAGTACAAAGAAAAATTGCAGACCCACCTCACCCATGAACATAGATGTAGAAATGTAAACAAAACATTAGCAAACCAAAATTAGCAGTATAAAAAAAGATAATACTGGGGGGCGCCCAGGTGGCTCAGTGGATTAAGCCGCTGCCTTCCGCTCAGGTCATGATCTCAGTGTCCTGGGATCGAGCCCCACATCGGGCTCTTTGCTCAGCGGGGAGCCGCCTTCTCTCTCTCTCTCTCTCTGCCTGCCTCTCTGCCTACTTGTGATCTCTCTCTCTGTCAAATAAATAAATAAAATCTTTAAAAAAAAAAAAAGATAATACATCATGATCAGACTGGGTTTATACAGAATGCAAAACCTATGAAATATATAATTTACCACATTAACAGATTATAAGAGAAAAAAACTATATGATAATTACTGGGATTAGACTAAAAAGGTTCATATCCTGGTTTACCATTTACTAACTGCAAGACCTTGGGTAAGCTACTTAATGCTGATGATTATCAATTTTCTCATCAATAAAATGAAGGAACCATCAATATCTACCTCTGAGTCCTATTTTGAGAATTTGTAAAGATGATCTGTGTCGATTGCACTGTATCTGCTCTGTAAACACCGGCTACATGTCTTTATTTCTCTTGGTACCGTCTACAAGAACATCCACCTGTCTTCCTCC
Source organism: Mustela erminea (assembly GCF_009829155.1). Lineage (NCBI taxonomy): Eukaryota > Metazoa > Chordata > Mammalia > Carnivora > Mustelidae > Mustela > Mustela erminea. The sequence continues at coordinate 18,330,349 of NC_045629.1, forward strand.
TCCCCTCTATTCAAACCAGACCCAGGCTCAAAGGCCAACTCCAGTTCCTCTTCTTTCAAAAAGCCTTTACCATTACTCCCTTTAGCCTTCATTTATCTAGCTCTTCTACACAGGACAATAGTTCTTAAACTTCTGAAGGAGGGGTAGAGAGTCACAGATGTCTTAGAGAATCTAATGGAGGATAAAAAGGATCTATTCACAAAACTGCACATGCACACACATTTGCCTAAAACATAAGGGGATTCCTGTCCCTCTGAAGCCGATTAATAGAACCGCAATTAAGAACTACTGTCTTGGGGCACCTGGATGGCTCAGTGGGTTAAAGCCTCAGCCTTCGGCTCAGGTCATGATCCCAGGGTCCTAGGACTAAGCCCCGCATCGGGCTCTCTGCTCAGTGGGGAGACTGCTTCCTCCTCTCTCTCTCTGCCTGCCACTCTGCCTACTTGTGATCTGTCAAATAAATAAATAAAAATCTTAAAAAAGGGCGCCTGGGTGGCTCAGTGGGTTAAGCCGCTGCCTTCGGCTCAGGTCATGATCTCAGGGTCCTGGGATCGAGTCCCGCATCGGGCTCTCTGCTCAGCAGGGAGCCTGCTTCCTCCTCTCTCTCTCTGCCTGCCTCTCTGCCTGCTTGTGATCTCTCTCTGTCAAATAAATAAATAAATAAATCTTTAAAAAAAAAAAAATCTTAAAAAAAAAAAAGAACTACTGTCTTGGGGACACTTGGGTCCTTGGGTACACAGTGGGTTAAGCATCTGCCTTTTAGGCCCTGATCGCAGGTTCCAGGGATAGAGTCCCAAGTCAGGGTCCTTGCTCAGCAGGGAGCCTGCTTCACCCTCTGCCTGCCATTCTTCCTGCTTGTGCTCATTCACATGCTCTCTCTTGCTCTCTGACAAATAAATAAAACCTTTGAGGGAAAAAAGGAAAAGGAAAAGGAACCTCAGTCTTCAAGTGTATGCTTCACCATCACCCACTCTTTCTACATGAGACCATCTTAACAAAAAGCACAAGATGCTGCATGGAGCTAGAAGCAGCAGAGAGATGCTAGTGAAGCTCAATTCACAGATAAGGAAACAGAACACAAAAAGGTGACGTGACTTACCAAAGCCATCCACAAGTACAGAGTAGCAGAGATGGAGCCAGAACCTGTCTCCTGACTCTCTCAAAGTTTCTCTGCAAAAGTGTGTTTGAATAATTTATCTCCAACTCACAGAACTCTAAAACTGAGAAATAATGTTAGCTCCTTTTTGAGATGGAGCAATGATCCCTTGGGGAATCCATCCCCAGGTAATCGGGTATTCAGGTAATCAGAAATTACTAAGACTTATTCTCAGAATGATAGTTACTAAACATACTAGCAACATAATTATGTCTTATTCTACTTTACCTTTCTTGTATTGAAAAGTTCTCACTAGCTTTATCTGAAGCAACACCAAACCAGGAAACTCAAAACTGCCCCAATTTTATTATGTGAGGGGAGTTTACTTTGAAGCTTTTTAAAAAAACTCTTCTACAACTGTAACAATCAAAGAACATCATAAGCCCTAGATCTTGGGCCCAGATAGACACAAATAAAGCCAATCCATGATCTTTCATTTTCATAAATAAATCTTCTATCTTCTTTCCTAGGAGACATTTTTCCAGAACAGGTAACAAATAGTAAAATGTATTATACCTTGCTCTACCTACCTTTCAATTCTCAAAGAAGTTTAATGGTAAGAGGAAAAAAACAGAAAGAAAAAAAAGAAAGAAAAGCATCATGAGTAACTTACAGAACACAATAATCCACCTCCACATTATTAAACACTGATTAGCACTTGTGTAGTCAGTCTCCCTATGCACGCAAGGAGCTGTTTCACTCTGTGGAGTCATACAACCAACCTGGAAATGAGACAATGACTCAGGAAGAGGGGGAGGTTTGTAAAATGGGATATATTGGAAATTATAGGAAAAACAATATTGGAGCATCTGAAGAGCACAGGTTTTTAACAAACGTATCTTAGAGATGAATGGTAAAGGCCACCTATTCAAAACCTTTAATTTTCCAGGTGAGTAAACTGAAGCCTGAAGCCTGAAACCTAAAAGGCCTCACCTCTAAAATCCATAGGCTTTCCAGAGAAGGGAACCTGGGACCCACAATAAGAAGTCAGCTTGCCCAGCTGAAAATTCATACTATCTTGGATAATTAGACAAGTACTATAAATACTGGAAAATTCCAGGAACATTATTTATATGTTCTAAATTCTAAATAATAAGTCTGTCTTAGGCTTTGGGGAAAAGTATACCACAGGCACTGGATCTTCTGCATTACCAAGTGGCTCACAGGGTCCTAGATGAGGCTGTAGTGCACTTCTGGATGCTGTCAAGGACAGTGTCACACTACTTGCCACAAAATAAGTCTTTTTTTTCCTTTGCTGTCTTTCTTTAACAAGGAAAAACACCTAGAAAAATTGTAGGCTACAGCATTTTCCCTATATGTGGTTATATTTTCAGTGTTTATATTCATTGTTTTTATTTTTCATAGATCATAGTCTAAAAACAATGGGGTTAACAATGTTCAGAAATAATTCTAAGAGGGACCAAGAGGGACCCAAAAGGGGTTCAGTCAGTTAAGCATCTGGGATCCAGCCCCACATCAAGCCCCATATCAGGCTCCTCTCCTGCTTTTCTCCTTCTCCCTCTGCCTGCTGTTCCCCCTGCTGTTCCCCCTGCTTGTGCTCTCTCTCCCTTTCTTTTTCAAATAAATCAATAAAATCCTAAAAAAAAAAAAAGTAAGGACCAAGAATTAATGTTTATTTGGCATAACAATAACTTCATTATGTACTCTTGATATTGCTTATGTGGGAAATTAAGCAGAAAAATTTTATTGGCAGATTAATACATGTTCATACATGGGTTATAATTGCAAAGACAAATTGAAATCTGCATGACAATGAAGTTATTTTCCTTAGGGGAAAGGAACTGAGGACTCAACTGCCTAATCTGGAGTAAATCTCTCTAAAGTTTTATGAAAACTGTTCAGACTCTATTAATTAAGAAAAACACAAAAAGATTTCTTGCTCATTGCAATTTTACTTTCCTAAGTTAAAATATAATTTAAAAATATTTTTAAAAATAAATAGAACTAAATTCTGTTGTTAGATTCTTTGAGTACAAATATCCCTAAAGTTCTGGAACTTCGGTTTTCTCTTTTAAATCAATCTTTCATTCTTACGTCACACTTCTTATACAGGTAAAGCCTAGAGCCAAACACAAATCTTATTCCCTTGGGATTTAGTGAAGTCTTATGAAGGAAAACCATCAGCCAGTGGTGCTTACATATCTTATAGGTAGTCATAAGATTTTGGAAAATGATGCTTTCTTGGCAAACTGTGTTTGCTAATTTCTGAAAAACAGAAACTGTTATATATTTCATAGACAGCAAATCAACTTAATTCTAAAATGCTACCATCATTCTTATTATCCTCAAATCCAAAGTTCCCACTAGACAAATGTACAATGTTTAATTATTATTCTATCTGCTTTTATACTATCTATACAAAATCTTGATGCTGTATCTTCTCTTCATTTGTAAAACAAAACAATGGATTTTTATATAGGTTTCTGACTAAAACCACAGCATATGAATACACAGATTTTTGTCTATGATTGAGAAATTTTCAAAATTAAATTTTCCCTTCAAGTACTTCCAAATTAAAATTATAAATCAGTAAAAATTAACCATGTGGAAAAAATGTAAGCATTTGAAGGGCCCCTTTCTGCTATTTTATCAAATTACTGGCACATTGAACTTCCTAGACAAAAATACTCAAAATAACCACGTTCACAGCAGGATTAAAGATTGAATCATCCCTAACAATTTCCGCTACAAAAAGAGGCAACTGAGAATCATTTAGAAAGTAAATCTAAGTTAATGCATCATCAAAAAAATAAAAAATAAATGCTTACAAAAATGTTTTGCTGAACAAAGTAGTTATGTTTTGGGGGAACATAAAAGTACATAAAAGTACATGTAATGTCGTCTTACATATACTGACTTTAGAGTATTGTGAAAGAGCCCACCAAGTGGTTGGAGATTTCAGTCTGGACCTCTGAAAAGGAAAGGAATAAATATGTACCTCTAAGAGGCAACTACACAAAAGTGGCAGCTGATAACAATGAGCGTGGATGAAATGGCATAGAACTGGGTATAAAGACAAAAGCAGAGTCTCATGACCAAACTTGGGATCTAACTGCCTTATGGGACAAAAGAAGGTAGGGAAACCAACAAAGAGAAAAGACAAAGGGAAAAAAAAAAAAAAAAAAAGAAGATGTACAATCATTTCCTGTACTGTTAAAATATATTCACATATATTTGCATATTTTGGTAGGCTTCCTTTTTCTTGACACTCCAAATCCTGCCTCACATAAGGATAATACAAATGCAAGCTGGAGACCACCACTCACCTACTTCCCTAAGAGTTTTTTTAAGCCACAAATCCCAATCTTACTAATCTCATTCACCTTGAATCTAACAGCCAATATTAATCCTTTTTTGAATTTAGAAAAGTCTATTTAATAGGTTTACTAGTTCAAACAGCTATGTATTGAATACCAACTATATATCCAGAATTATCATAGACAAAGTAGAAGTAAATTCAGTCTTCCATCATAAGGAAATTAAAATTGACTTGGACTGTAAAAAACTATTCAGCCAGCATTAAACAATTAGAGTTCAATTAAGAACTGACATATGATTCAAACCAAATATCATTTCACACAGTGAGGATTCATTGTTTACCGTTTAACACCTGTTGACATTTACTTCTTTTTCCCCCTAACTCTGAAGACTGAAAGAGAAGCGAAAACCTACAAATGCGTCCTTCCTGTCAAAAGCCCAATCATGCCATATTGTAAATTTCTCTTAACCTTTCCTTCTTCCTTACTGTTCCACACAGTCTCAATAATCTTTGTTTCTAATGTTTGGAATATGTCAATCATTCAAATGTTGCTGAATGAATGAGATGTTAAGCCAAGCCCAGAATAACCATGTCAATGTCTGGAACACTCCCAAATCACAAAAACTTTTAGTGGTCAAGGCGAGGTTCAAGACAGTTACCTAATACGGCCTTTGACTTAGCCTTGACCCTACAATATGAGTGGTATTAAAGATTTGGTGCTGAGTACACAGAGAGAAAACCCCTGCAAATCCTAAAATGTTTTTTGTTTGTTTATGCAGCTCTAATCATAACTGCCACCTAAAATGCTTTTAGAAAAGAGGACAAAAGAAGATTGTAGTAGACTGTCTGATGCATAAAATGTGCTCACTAAATGTGTGATAAGCAAATGAACAAAGGGAAGCTGAGGAAAGATAGTGAGCTCCAGAAACCAAACTCAGGGGGCGGGTACAGTAGATGGGACTGTGCCTAACGCCCTTGCTAGCTGAAACTCGACAGAATCTATTTCCTAATGGCTATTATGTCCATTTCCATGGGTAATTTTCCAGCATAACCCCCTCTTCACTATTCCCAACTTCCCATTAAAAAACAAAACCAAACCTGTAAGCCACACAATCAGCCATGTGTCTTCCAAACTTGACATACATGCTCATCGCCCAGAGATCTTGTTCAAGTGAAGGTTCTGAATCATGACATCTGTGTTGAGGCCAGAGACTCTGCAATTCTAACTTCTCAGGTGATGCTATGCTGCTGGTCAACAGACCACACGCTTTTGTGTATAAAGGGCCTGAAAGACATTGCAGAGAATATGCCTGTCATCTTAAAGCAGAGTTAAGATCATTCCTGCTCCCACATTTCCTTGTTGTATAACCCTAGACCCTTAGACAAGCCTCCTTTTGTGGAATATGGTGATTAACAACTGCTAACACTTACTGTTTGCTGTATACTAGGAAACAATATTTCATACTTTCAACTTACGGAATGGACTTAGGTTAAACAATCTGTCCAAAGTAGACTACTGTACTACATCTACTGTAAACCTAGATGTGATTCTTGGTAGTTTGATGCAAGAACCTGGTGCATAATCACTGTATAAGACTGGGTCTTTAGCTTACTCCCAAGGTGATTAGAAAGGTAAATAATTGGTATTTAGCTGGTATTTAGCTAACATTTGTTGGGTGCTCATGTGTCGCAGACCAAGCTCCCTCAGAGGCATATTAACTCATTTAATCCTTACAACAGCCCTAAGAGGTAGGTACTATTACCACCCCATCTTACTAGTTTTAAAATAGGCCAAATACCCGAAGGTCCAAGAGCAGTCAGGACTGGAACTCAGGCAGTTTCACTGCAAAGCCCAGCTATCTTTTGCCACAAGCCTGGAGAGGATGTGATCCCGGGGCTCTGGGCTACCAGACCTCGGCTCGGCGGGATGGACGCACCCCCGTGGCCACTTAGAGCAGTTTAAGTTCGCTCGCAAAGCAAAAAAACCTTCCACAACTAGCTTTATATGCATCTGTGGGAAATGTCTTTCTTGGTCGACACCCAGGACCCCCATGAAAGGGTTCAGACTCTGGTAAAAATAAAATTTACGTAGTCCCAGAAAGCTGAGAAGCGAAACATCTAGTGAACTGATTTACCCTGAAATTGGTAACACTCGCTCCTGAACCCCCTCAAATCGCGACACCCCAAACTTGCACCACCCCTTTCCGCCGCCACATCCTGGGAGAGACAGTCCCAATTGGGCCGTGGAATTTGCAGTCTAGGCTCCTTGCACCAGCACCGCCTACCTCCGGGCTCACGTCAAAGGGCCTCCGGTCCTCCCATCTGCTCTCCAACACCGCCCTCTGCCGGCCTTTTCTCGGGTTGCCGGGACAGCGAACCTGTTCCGGCTGCTCCGGAAGTGAAGCTTTCTCTTCCGGAACTAGCTTCTGGGCGACTGCACGTGGTGGCGCTGCCGGGGCTTGAGCCGGCGTTGGCAGAGTAGTGGTTTGAACTCTCTCCCCGGAGCGAATGAGCCTAGGAGGAGCCATGGAGGGCCAGAGCGTGGAGGAACTGCTGGCAAAGGCGGAGCGGGACGAGGCAGAGAAGTTGCAGCGCATCACAGTGCACAAGGAGCTAGAGCTGGAGTTCGACCTGGGTAACCTGCTGGCATCAGACCGGAACCCCCCGACGGGACTGCGGCGCGCGGGAGCAACGCCGGAGGCTGAGCTGCAGGCCCTGGCGCGGGACAACACGCAGCTGCTCATCAACCAGCTATGGCAGCTGCCCACGGAGCGCGTGGAGGAGGCGCTGGTGGCGCGGCTGCCGGAGCCTACCACTCGCCTGCCGCGCGAGAAACCGGTGCCCCGGCCGCGGCCGCTTACACGCTGGCAGCAGTTCGCGCGCCTCAAGGGCATCCGTCCCAAGAAGAAGACCAATCTGGTGTGGGACGAGGTGAGTGGCCAGTGGCGACGCCGCTGGGGCTATCAGCGCGCCCGTGATGACACCAAGGAATGGTTGATCGAGGTGCCCGGGGGTGCCGACCCGCTAGAGGACCAGTTCGCCAAGCGGATCCAGGCTAAGAAGGAACGGGTGGCCAAGAATGAGTTGAACCGCCTGCGTAACCTGGCTCGCGCGCACAAGATGCAGGTACCTAGCGCGGCTGGCATGCACCCTACGGGACACCAGAGTAAGGAGGAATTAGGCCGCGCCATGCAGGTAGCCAAGGTGTCCACCGCCTCTGTGGGGCGTTTCCAGGAGCGCTTGCCCAAAGAGAAGAACCCCCGGGGCTCGGGCAAGAAGAGGAAGTTTCAGCCCCTTTTCGGGGACTTTGCAGCCGAGAAGAAGAGCCAGTTGGAGCTGCTTAGAGTGATGAACAGCAAAAAGCCTCAGCTGGACGTGACAAGGGCCACCAATAAACAGATGAGGGAGGAGGACCAGGAGGAGGCTGCCAAGAGAAGGAAAATGAGCCAGAAGAGCAAGAGAAAGGGGGGCCGGCAGGGTCCTGGGGGCAAAAGGAAAGGTGCCCCGCCCAGCCAGGGAGGGAAGAGGAACCGGGCCTTGGGAGGCAGGATGAATTCTGGGCCGCCTCCCTTGGGCAGCAAGAGGAAAGGAGGACAACACCAAGGAGGAAAGAGAAGGAAATAATTTTCACCCTCGGACCCATCTGTAAACCCTAGAGCTATACTAAATGTTAAGGTCTAGTTACTAGGTGGGTGAGGTTGGTGGGGCAGGAGGGTTGTTGAAGAAGGTGGCCGCTGCCTTCACTGAGGTTTAAGGAATAGACTGCCTTCCTTGCCAGATAGTATGTAAATGTTGGACTCTACAGATTGTTTTCCCACAACCAGGAATTTGGCTGGAGATTAAAAGATGTATGTGAGGACACAAGAATCCAGGAAAAGTTGGTGGAGACTGGGAACCAGTTGTATATTTAAACAGACATCTTTTTTTCTTTTTAACTTTGGACCTGTTGTGGGGGAGAGTTGGTCATCTTTCAGACTTACAATTGATTTCTGCATTATTTTTATAACAAGGGAATGTGTCCGATGGGAACAAAGATTATTTTCAAAACTGGACTTAAAAATAATTCTTATGAAGGTTTTTTAATAAAACTGTGTCTTTCTAGTGTGACTTTGGACATTTAGGCCATTGCTAGAAATTCTAAGAAAAGCCAGGGGATACAGGGTTTCAGATTATTTTTATTTACTTTCTAAAAAACATAAAGCAGGTAATTTATGATTTCAGTGACACCAAAAGAAGTATGGGTTTTTCTAATAAGTATCAGATACAATATAGAAAGTGTAGTACAACTGGTGTCTCTTTGAAAAAAGATTCGGTGCTTTTAATACTGTAAAAACATTGATTGGCTGTAAATTATAAATTTGGGTTTCACTAAATAATGGTAATTATCCTCATTAATCCAGAAAATACTTAAATCCTTTTCAGCATTTATGTCCCCAATTTTTTTCAAAACTTCAGGTAGAGTCTGTTTTGAGAAGAGAGAAACCCACCAAATCTTTACTGTAACAGTTATCTTTGATTCATTTGTCAAACTGCCCTTAACTGGTTTGATTAGGTCAAATGTTCATAGCTTTTATGGATCTCTTTCCCTAATTGATCTCTGAAACTTGTCTTTGTAAAAATGAGTATCTCCTGAGGAGGACTCAGGGTAGATCCAGAATCCAGGAGAGCCTTTTTGCTGCTATTACATGCCCATGAGTTACTCTGCTCAGGTTTTTGGTCTGACCTTTGATAGTATATTAAAGTTGGGAGTTAATCTTTTCTCAGTGTTGCCTCATCTTTAGAAATTGCTATGGAAGAAAAGATTAATTCAGATTTCATGATACTTTACTAAAAATACAGATGTTCAATTGTTACTGTCTTAGGATACTTTCTGATTAAGTTAAAGTTGAATTTTTGCCACCATTGATCAACTCTCCCCCTGGGAAGTGGAGCCCTTGTCCCTGCTAAGCCCTAGAGTATAGTATAATCATGGAAGGTTTGTAACTACTGATGAAACTATTTAATGGTAGCTTAACTTCATCAAAGGCTATTCTAGAGCACTTAACACCTTTTAAGTTCTCACCTATCCAGGATGTTTTGTTGTTGCTGTTTTGTTTTGGGATTTTTCTGTGGTTTTTCTTTGCTTTTGTTTTTAGACTTTAGATTTAGCAGTTGGACACAACACTGGCCCTGTTTTAAAACAAACAAAAAAACACGGACTTTTTGCAAGGTCCTTATTTACTATTAAAACAGTTTAAATGCAATGTCTTAATTTATTTGGAAAGCAGGAAGGCAAAGTAGCATTTTAAAGGCATCAGTGGAAAAAGAATGCCCTTTTTTCCCTTTTCCCATATCCCCAGTATTTGAAATAAAGGGTTTTAAGTAGGGACACTTAAGGAAGCACCCACGATCCTACAAAGCAGTTACCTTTACAGCAGTTTCGGAGGTGGTTTGGTGGGACTGCTGGTAGGCCACTTGAGATTTTGACTCCTGGGAAAAAGGTCCTAATCCAAAGAGGGCTAATGCTGGGGCAGGAAAATTAGCATGTGAGGGGGGGCAGTCTCCGCCGAGAGGGCGGGAGCTGGAGGCCGGTGGCTGGGATTGGCTGGCGGAGGGGCGGAGGGGGCGGAGGAGGGGCTACTGGGAGGAAGACTGCATGGCCATGGCTGCAGCCTCCCGCGCCCGTGTCACCCACTTGCTGAGGCAACTGCAGCGAGCAGCGTGAGTGCAGGGCCGACGGGCGGGCGGGGGGACGAGAGGATGCCACCGTGCCCACGCAGTCCTTCTGGGGGCCCCGCGTGGTCTTACTCAGGTTACTTTCGGAAACTCGGGGGAGGAGATCCCACTGCGCGTGCCCTCTCCACGTCAGAGCCGTGCGCCAGGTGGGATCGCATTGTAGCCGGGCGCCATGGAACCATGCACAGGGCAGCTAGGCAGGATGCACCTTGCTTGTTCTACCGTTAAGGAAATAGGCGCAGAGAGGGCAATGCCTGGTCCCATGTCATGGCAGACATTGGAGGGCTTGGCACAGTGACCAAGACAAATGCGTATATCCAATCAACACATTTGTATTGGGTGTATGTTATGTACCAAAAACTATGCAAGGTGCTGGAGATAAAAAGGTGTAAGACTCTGGAGCAGTTAAAACGCCCGTGGGTAATTGGATGAGGGGACAGGGTTTGTGAAACAGGCCTGTGAGGAACAGAAGGGACAGGGAGTGCAGAAGAGAAAAACGGATGTGAGAAATTGTCAGGAGCTTCACCCCCTGGTATGTACAGGATGTTGGGGTATTAAATGTTTTGACATGGCAGACCCCGCCCCCATCCAGAAATGGAAGGTATATCGTAGACCCCTGATAGTATTTGTGGGATGTACAAATGCACAAGTCAGCCTGGGAAAACGTGTAAAATTTTGGTCTAATAGAGATAAGAGGAAAGGAGGGGGACTAGAGAGGAATTTGAGGTAACTGGGAGGAGCAATGCTGTTGGCAAGAGATGTAGTTCCAGGATCAAAAGAAGTTAAAATCTGGACCTACCTTCACTGAAGGAGGCGAGGGTGTAGAAGACAGGCCCTGAACAAGAAGAATAAGAATATAGCACTTACGAGGCACTTACTATGTGCCAGGCACTGTCCTACATGCTTTACATATGCTGTTAATAGTAACTGTAATCCTTACAACAACCCTATGCCATACTATATTATTATCCTTATACTATAGATAACAAGAAAACAGCATGAAGAAAAGGAGTCTGTCCAGTGTCACACAGCTAAGCAAATGGCATAGCCATAATCTGAACCCAGATATTCTAGCTTCACGGTCCTTGTTCTCAGTCCTATGCTAAAGAATTTGAATTATGTCCTGCAGATAATAGGGAATTCTGGAAGCAATAGTTCTAATACTTTGAAATGCCCAATGGGGGGCAGGGAATTCCATGGCTAAATAAATAGGAAAGTACCGACTGTTGCATAGTGCTTTTAGGGTCAGGATAATTAGCAAACAGAAGGCTCTGAGACGTCCTAGAGAGATGGAGGGGGAAAAAAAAAAGGTTAGCTGTATTTAAACTCTTTGTTCTAAATCTGTGTTACCACAAAACTTTTTATCAAGCAACACTATTCATATCCCTTGGAACCAGTGTCCTGAGAACATGTTTTTGGAATGGTTGTATGACAAAGGAAGGTGGCATGATTAGAATATGTCCAAGCTTTCTGGTGGCAGTGTACAGTGGAAAGGAAAGGCTAGAAGTAATTGTAATGCTCCAGCTAAAAGGTGATGGCTTTGGGAACCAAGGAGAGCCAGCTGGTACATGGGGTAGATGTGAGAAATACTGAGTCTGTCAAAATCAGCAGGATTTTGTATCTGATAAGTGAGATAGGAGGAGAAGTTGAAGTTTCTAGATGGGGTATTAGGTAAACATTGGGGTCATTTACCAAAATAAGACTACATGCACATTAGCTGTAGGAGGAAGATGATAACTTACCTTAGGAACTTCAAATTGGACATGCCTCAGGTGAAAAAGACCATCAGCAGGTAATTGATTACATTGTTCTGGAGCTCAGAAGTGAGTTGGAACTCACCCACGTGTATAGAGGACAGTTGAAACTGTGGGTGTGGAAGTAAAGGCTTTAGCAAACTGTAAACACAGAGGGTTGAGAATGAGGTCCCCAGGAGCAGCAATGTGTTAAAGCAAGGGTGGCAAAATGGGGCTTATTTTTTAAATAGGATATGCATTTAGAAAGTTGGAGATTTCAGATAAAATTTTTGGAAAATTGGAAATGGCATCATTGGGCCCACATTTCATCTGGAAGGTCTGCCAGAGCTGACATGAAGTGGTGGCCACCTCCTCTGAACAGGGCAAGCATTCCGGCTTCCCGAGAAACCCTATCACATAGCCTGCCACTCATTCTGCACACCGGCTACACAGCCAGCCAGGAGCTCTGACCTCCCATTTACATTATCTACCAGCCGCCTTATGCACTTGCATTTGCAAATGATATGCACTTTGAATGAAGGAAAAGGAGCGAGTATTAAAGGAGGGGAACATGGCCAGAGAGGCAGGAGAAAGCCCAGGAGGGAAGGACTGCACAAGCTACAGATTTGCAGTGTTCTCATCCCTGGGAGTACAGCAAGAAACAAAACCACCTGATATCCCTGGTGCCTAACTGTAGGTGGGGCAGGTGGGGTGGACAATGAACCAGTAAAATTTAGGGTATATTACATGTTGATAGTATTAAAGAGAAAGTAAAGGAGGATGGGTCGTGGCAGGAGGGGATGCAATTTTAGAAGAAGACCTAACTATTAGTATCTTATTGCTGATATAATAAATTACCATGAACTTGGCAGCATAAAACAACACACATTTATTCTCTTACAGTTCTTAAGTCCAAAATCAGTTTTACTGGGCCAAAATCAAGGTGTGAGAAGGCCACACTCCCTTCAGAGGTTCTAGAGGAGAATCCATTATCTTGCTCTCTTCAGCTTCCATTGCACTTCTCGCAATGGTAAATCGTAGCTCCTTCCTCCGTCGTCACAGCCACCAATGTAGCCACCACTTGCTTCAGTGGTCACATTGCCATTATGTCAAATCTCCTTCTGCCTCCCTCGTATTAGGACGCTTCTGATTATTTGGGGCCCACCCAGATAATCCAGGGTATCTTTCCATCTCAAAATCTTTAATTTAATCACATCTGTAGAGTCCCTTTTGCTTTATAATGTTCACAGGTTCCAGGTTATTAGGACCTGGATATCTTCAAGGTCTCAGCCAACCACACTTGCTCTTGAGAAGGTAATGGTTACAGGAAGACCTGTGGAAGGTGGAAGGAAGAAGCAAGCCATGTGGCTCTCTGGGAAGGTACTCAAAGGTGGGAAATACCAGCATGGTTTCAGAACATGGTGACTGGAGCAGAGTGAGTGAGGGGGAGATGAGGTGAGAGATGCTGGCGGCCAAGGATGAGCCCAAGGTGTTTTGCCCTAACAAGTGGAAGGATGAAGCTGCCATTAAACCGGGGTGGGGAAGAGGCTTTAAGGGAAGACCAGGAGCTGAGTCTTGGGCAGGAGCTGAAATGCCTAACAGATATTCAAGTGGAGGTGTCGGAGGAGGCAGCTAAATCTGGAGTTTATGCAAGACATCTAAACCAGAAGGATGAGAGCACAGAAGTCACTCAAGACCATGAGACAAGGTAAGGTCACTCAGGGAGTGAGAGTGGAAAGAAAAGAGAGGGACTCATAGGCCGAACCCCAGGACCCTCCAGCATTCAGAGTCAATGGCATAAAAAGAAACTAGGTGAGGAACAACCTGGAAGCCAAGGGAAGAAAGTTTTCCATGGAGAAGGGAGTAGATAGAAGGATGCTGCTGACAGGTTGTACAAGATGAGGACTGAACTCAGAACTGAGTGGTATATTAGCAAGGTGAAGGGCATTCGTGACTTGGCAAACTCTTCGTGGAGTCACAGGGCAAAGGTCAGTTGGAGGGGATGCCAGAGAGAATGGGAGAAATTGGAGAGCCTTTACAGGACTATAGGCAAGGAGAGCGGTGGGGGCAGCATCAGGAGAGGGAAGAATAAGAGAAGGTTGTTGTTAATATAAGAAAGGGGAAAACATGGGACGTCTGGGTAGCTCAGTCCGTTAAGCATCTGCCTTCAGCTCAGGTCATGATCCTGGGGTCCTGGGTTGGATCAAGTCCCACATCAGGCTCCTTGCTCCCCTGAGATTTAGTGCCCAGGGGAGGTGCTGACCTTTACTAAAAACTTGGCCAGTTTATCCGAGCCAGTGATACTGGGAGGAAAGCCAGAATAATCAGGCCAGAACCAGAGGGTAGGTAAATGAGAGCCTTGCTCTGCCCATGGTTTCCTCAGCTTCTCAAGAGTAGAGAAGCCCATCAGTGGTTTCAAGCTGTCCTAAAACAGTGGGGGAACCCACAGTCCATTCTTCTTACCCAAGCTCAGGTTCTCTGTCTTGGTACACCAGGAGATGAGAGGAAAAGCTCAGAGGATTTTAAATATCTGCATTTACTTACTCATTTACTTATTTCTTCAGTCAGTATTCCTTCAGGTGGTATTAGTATGTGCCTGTTGCAGTGCTAGCCATTACAGATGAAGTTGTGATAAATGGCAGATCTTGTCTTGCCACCACAAAATTTACAATCTAGAGGCAGATGCAAACAGAAGAATGGTACCAACAACTCAGAGTGATAATGGTTCTAATGGGTAGAGAAGCATGGTACAGACCACAGAGGGAGAGTGCCTACCTGGGCCCAGCCTTAGGGAGGACTGCCCAGGGTGACATTTCAGCTGTCGCTAGAAAGGATACTAATTACCTGGAAGAAGAGACGGAAACATGTTTCAGGCAGAGGAAATGACAAGGTCAAAGTTCTGGAGGCAAAAAAGAGAATGTGTGGCCCTCCCATTCACAGAAAAGAATGAACTTTCCAAGAGCTCTGGAGATGGACAGAGATGAGGTTACCAGGCTAGAAAGATTAGCTGGGCCCATGAGGCAGGGCCAGGTCTGAACTTCATCCAAAGGGGGTGAGGGGAGAGGGCATCATTGGAAATAAGCTCCTGACCCTTGTGTGGCAAAGGTGGAGCCAAGAGAAGCCTGTTAGGAGCTTTGTAGTTATTCAGATGAGAGATGACACGGAAACCAGAGATTGGCAGAGGACCCACGAGAGGTGGATGGATTTGGCTAGAGAATTACTGGGGGGCCTTGATGTGTTTGCTATAAAGGGTGAAGGGTGAGCCCAGGATAGAACCCAATATTTAAGGAATGAGCAGAGTGGTAAAGGAGCTGGAAAAAGAATAATTAGAGGAAGCCCAGGTGAGTAGGTAGTCCTGGAAGCCACGGAAAGCATTTCACCCACCCAAGGAGGGGGTGGCCCAGTGTTCAGTGCTAGGAGAGCAAGGCGCTGGGAGGGGGGTAGGTCCTGAGAACTAGGAATACAGCAGGAAAGCTGGGACTTGTTGAGACAGCAGCCAAATTTCAGGGAGCCAGGCAATGTGTGGGAGGCAAGAAAATGGAGCCAGCAGACCTAGGCCAGGAGGGGAGACCCAGAGAGGATGAGTAAGCCAGCGGCGACAAAAGGTTGAGACTTTGAAGCATGAAACTCTTAAATACAATGACAAAGATCAAGTGAGGAGGAAGACTAGGAAACACAGGACTGATGGAGGCCCCAAGAAGGCAAGAGAGGATGGGACTCAAACCACAAGTAAAAAGTAGAAATGATTATTCAAGGCAGCCTCAGAACCTAAAAAATATAAAATAAAAAGGGGGAGGAGTGTAGGAAAGCATGTGCTCCCACGTTCCTGGGCATTGGAAAGTTTAGAGTCTGGAGATTTTCTTCCCTTTGCCTCCACTTTCTTGTCCTTGGAGGGTGTAAAGCAGGGAAAGTTCTCCAAAGAAAGCCCACCGGTGAAGGACAACACCTTGGCGTTCCCAACTGTACTTTCCCTATGGCAGCCTGTGAATGGCTCACACTGGCTGGGATGGTCCCGGGACGCTCAACACTTGGCATTTTCAACCGTGTCCAGGAGGTGGCAGCCTTGACTCATGGTGGTACTCGCACCGGTTTTCTGGCGGCTTTGACTTCAATCTGTTTTTGAGGTCTTGACCATTGAGTTGAACACTCTTCTTTCCTTCTCTACCTTTCTCCTCAGATGTTTTCACTCCAACTTTAAAGGGGGGATGGAGTGGTTGTCCACTCACATATCTACTTGGGACCCCACTAGGACAAGGTCCTCTGGCAAAAAAAAATAGAAACATACAACCCTTTGGTGCTGCTCAAATGCACAGCGAACAGGAGGAGAAAGGGACTATGCAGGAAACAGGAGGCTACCAATACGGAGAAGGGAAACAGAGCCAAGGGCAGAGAAGCAGAGTGGGAACTGACAAGAGGTGAGGGATTCGAGGAGGCCAGAGTGACGGGCATGAGTGCACTTTAGGCCACAGGGGAGCGGGGAGAGGGGGACACAGCCACAGGCCCTGGAGAGGGAACCAGCACATGGAGGCATCCAAGGGGCTGCAGGTCCCTGGAGCTGGGCTGAGAAAAGATGGAGGCATGAGGTGGTGACCAGTGAGGACTGCAGGCCCACTGAGGGCTTCTCAGAGGCCCAGCGTCTGCTTCAAGAAAATAAACACATTGAAGACAAAGAGAAAATACAAATTCCCCTGGGTGGGAGGAATGGGAGAGGAAGTGCAATGAGTAGTTAACCTTGGGTAAATTTGGTAGAAGTTCCTAACCTGGTAAAAGAACTGGGACCTCATAGACACTAAGACTCCATCTCAAACTTCCTTGTATCCCCAGAGGACTTATCTCAGCTTCCCGTACACATGTATTGAGCACCAGTTGAATAATTCCTGAAAGAATGATCCTGCAACACTGGAAAGACTGAGTGGACTTCCTGTCCATGATGATTTCTGGGGTTTCTTATGGAGCATTTGCCAATAGCTACTACTTTGATGGCATCTCAAGAGTAGAATGCAGTGTGAGTCACATTAAAGCATCCTATCTTCTGGTTTTCTAGTTTCACATTTTTTTTTCTTTTCCCTAGATGCCAGTGCCCAACTCATTCTCATACTTACTCCCAAGGTAATAATACATTTTGTGTTTTTAAAGTGGCCAAAATTTCCAAGCCCTCCATTGGCACTCATAATACATTTGGAAAAAATGATAAATCAAGGAAATCAAGGGATGTGAAAGTTGAAATGGTTACCTTTTCACTTGCAACCGGTAATATGTAGTTCTAATTATATGACAGTAGCTGAACGTGTGCTGATTGATTATGTTTGACTCAAGTATATATTTAATGCTATTTACGATAATTTTCTATTTCAAATAGCATTATTTGCCAAAGCTAAAAATGGGGGCACAGATGAGATTTTAAGATCATCTGAGTTAATCAAATTAATCAAGATGAAATCTTCGGACAGTCTTAATACATCTCAGGAAAGAAGGAGGCTAAAGAACAAAGGTGGTTCCTAGAAGGAAAAAACTTGTATCAATTTAAAAAAAAATTATATTTCTTAGTAATTAAAAATAATGACAAAAGTTTTCAGTTCTCACAAACATCTTAATCCTTCCCAACTCCATTGTCCACAGAGCAGCAGGAAGCTCATTGTAGCTTCAGCGTGTCCTCAGAATGTCACATGAATTACTGACACAAAAACTGATTTCACCTCTTAGAAGGAAAGGTCAAATCTAAACAGCACAGTGAGAATGGAAACAAGGGGGGCTGCCCGTACAGGAAACTAAGCAGAACCCACAGAGGAGCCTGTTGGGGAATAGAACAGAGAGAGTGACTGAGGGCTTTTTCCTGCCACCGGTGTGGTTCACCATTCAAGGCAGGCCAAGGGACCTCCCAGTCATTAATGACCGTCTGCTAGGTGAAAACATGGCCAGCCTTTAAGGTCCTCGTGAACATCTGCAGAATTTTGTCTTTAGCTGGTTCTTTCCAATTCTTAATCGATTTCAACAAAGAATTAGTAGTCTCCTGTTTGGGAGCATAAAATTAGTAAATTAAAGAAAGATAATCTCACTGTTTTCTAGATTCAGTTTGTCTTTTCCTAAACTTCAGTAGCAAGATTAATAGATTATTTCTTTACAGTAGATAAGGATCAAAGAAATTTGAATTTTGACTAAGGATACCCTTGCCCTCAAGAATCCAAAGGTAGACTGTTGTCTAGTTGTGGTCTCTTGTTCTTTAAAAAAAAAAAAAAAAAAAGTAGTGGAAATTATTGCACACTTTTTTTCAATCTTATGACTGACGAGGAGTGATGACAACAAGGATAAAACTCATTAAGCGGGGCTGTCCTGTTCTGATACGACAGGAAATCATTTCTGCCATAACTAAAACCTGATAACATTATAAAGAAGCATCAGTTTATAAAAATTTTTATTAAATCTTAGAAACAGAACTAAATTTTTACATATTTTAACTTGAAAAATATAAATATCTTACTGTGGTAGCTTTTTCTCTATGGAAAAATATTTTAATTCAAACTGATCACAGTTGTTATAAGAAATGTAAGCAGGACTCTAATTAATTAATTTACTAATAATTGTTCTCTAACAGTAATCTAACTCCAGAGTCTAGAGGGTATTTTTTCTAGAGGATTTTTAGACATTGTTTCAAAAGTGTATTTTATTTTCAATGAAGAAAATATTTTAAATAACTATTTTCACACAATCAGAATCAAGTTAGCATTACATTCTCTTAAAATGCAGATTTTAATTTCAATTTGATAGGCAACAATGAAACTTGAAAATACATTTTAGCTAAGGCTTTTCTTTTAAAGTAAGTCTTTTTAAGGGAGATGCTTATGTTCACTGCTGAAATACCAATTTACTATCAAAAACCATTATTTTTGCTTTGTTTTAGAGGCCTACTCTAACACTAATTTCTACATTTCTAGCTCCTGGATTTGCACCTTCTGGGAAAACAACAGATTATGCCTTTGAGGTATATATAATCAATCCATTCTTTCTTTGATGATGACTTGAAAAAATACTAGAGTATTTTGCTAGTGTTTCTTTTTGTTTTTTTTAATTCATGAGGGATGGAGAGAGAGACAGAGGCAGAGAGAGAAGCAGGAGGGACTTGATCCCAGGACCCTGGGAACATAACCTGAGCCGAAAGGCAGATGCTTAACCAACTGAGCCACTGAGGCGCCCACTAATGCATTATCTCATTTGAAATCTACTATTAATTGGTGTTCCCTAATCTCATTATTTGATCAGACCGCATTTAGCAAAGTCCCTTGTTGGGGTAATGGAATACAGATCTTCAGATAACATGAGTAATGTTTAGATATTGTCTTTTGTTCAGCCATCAAAACAGGACAAAGTCCCAGTTCTACAGACTCTCCAACTTACATATGTTGTAGGTTACAGCTTAGTTTTGTAATTATAACAATTCTAAAAGAGGTCCAAGCAATCTTTTGAAGCAAGAACAAAGGAGCAATGAATTCTGATGAATTTTTATCACACTATTATTATATAATTATTTGTTTAAATCTCTGTCTCCTCCTAGTTCAGGAGTCATAATTAAAATGAAGGACATGCTAAGGA
Organism: Mustela erminea; assembly: GCF_009829155.1. Classification (NCBI taxonomy): domain Eukaryota; kingdom Metazoa; phylum Chordata; class Mammalia; order Carnivora; family Mustelidae; genus Mustela; species Mustela erminea. The sequence goes on from NC_045629.1 coordinate 18,349,820, forward strand.
ATATATACTTTATTCTCCACACAATAAGGAACGATTCATTTCATTTATAGGTTTTTAGAAATGAAAGACACCTATATCTAAGTCTTTTTTTGTTTTGTTTTTCCACAGATGGCCGTTTCAAATATTAGATATGGAGCAGGAGTTACAAAGGAAGTGGGAATGGCAAGTATTTAAGATTCCTACAGTCTTTTTGTTAGAAATATTACCTGTCTTTTAAAGCAAATGCAAACTGAAAACAATTCTGAGTTCTTTGTTTTTAAAAATGTGCAGTGTTAAGTTGGCCAGAGAGAGAGAGAGTCTATTGCAGTTCTCGGGCAATGAAACCTAACGTATAAATTATTTTTGTTGTTTTAGGACCTACAAAACATGGGTGCTAAAAATGTTTGTTTGATGACAGACAAGAACCTCTCCCAGCTCCCTCCCGTACAAATGGTTATGGACTCCCTAGTGAAGAATGGCATAAGTTTTAAGGTTTATGATAATGTGAGGGTGGAACCAACAGATAGAAGGTATTATTTTATTGCTGCTATTTACTTTATGTAGAAGCCAATACATCTCACTGTTGCTTAAAACTTGCTCCAGGCCTTTAATGGTGTGGCAGTTTATTTCTGAAAACAATAATGACATGATGGCTTTTCTTTTCCCTTCTCTAAGCTTCATGGAAGCAATTGAATTTGTCAAAAGGGGAGCTTTTGATGCCTTCGTTGCTGTGGGTGGAGGCTCCACCATGGACACCTGCAAAGCCGCTAATCTGTATGCATCCAGCCCTCACTCTGATTTCCTAGACTATGTCAATGCCCCCATTGGGAAGGGAAAGCCTGTGTCTGTGCCTCTTAAGCCTCTGATTGCAGGTAAAGACTATACGTTTTATTTTGCAATTGGCAAAAGGTCTTAGGAAAGATGTAAGCCAGGAATTTTAGGCTTTGTTTCCAAAGCTTTCTGATTTCTTCATTTCAGTGTAGTACAGTGTTTGGAGAGCAGAACAGATAGCAGTTCATTTATGTTTTAAAATTCTGATCATTATTGCACAGGCAGACGATTTGGGTCAGTGGTGGGAAAATTTGCAGATTTATGCTAGCTAGGCATAGGCAGTCATTGTGTGAAGGAGGAGGGAAGGTTATCGTTTCCATATTATTAGATGCCTCTGTTGGCAGGTTTGTCTTCTAAACCCCTCTCTGCTTTGTCCCATTCTGCCAGCCACCATGGAGTTTAAGGGGAACATTCGCTATTATTTTTCTGGTGTTGACTCAACCCTTTCTTCCACACAATGGCTCTTCAGCTGACCTGGGGCTTTGTCTCTTCTCTAGGACATGTGGCCAGCATGGCCACATCTCTCTGGACAACATCTGCTCTGTGGCTGCCCTGGGGACAGACACGCAAGTCCAAGTCAGAATGGCTTGTCTGTCTCGCACAGAGCTTGGGATCTTTGGGTCTTTTCTGCCCTCCCTCCTATTTTATGGCTGTTAGCGTATTACTGCTTAAAGTTTTATAGTGAAAATGCACTAACTGGTAACTGGACAATATCTGTCTGAAGTGTTGTCCTCTCTCTTCTCCCCCTTAACTGCCCCCACTGTGAATGGGCCCCATGATGGTACAGGAGTAGGTTGAAGGCAGATGAACTGCTTTGATGTGAATGAGCAATCAGCAGGGAGCAACATAATTGATGTCTGGCAAACGGAACCCTCTGGTGAAACTGTGTCAGCATCACACAGAGGGGTGATTAGTAAAGTTTAGAAACTTGACAGAACTACAAAACCACGGAGCCTAGCAAAGGCAGAACGTTACTGTGCTTACTGCCAGGAGGGAATAAAGATGTCTTTCAGAGAAGGCATATAGGAGCTTTCTAACCGAGATGCCGAGCAGCCGGCCTCTGAATACCCGGCTGCAGCTGCGTAAGCTCGGGTGCTAGAGTTCCTGGGGTTCCTAGCTGTTTATGCAGAAACAGGACACATAATACATGGTAAACATACACACGTGTTAGTACAGGCATGGACACCATACGTACAGGTCAGGCCTGTATACTTGCTGGCACAGGCACTGACATCATGCATATGTGTTAATACAGGTAAAGCTATCACACATACTCATCAAAGTGCGCGTAGACGTTAGACATGCCTACACGTTATGCAGACATGAACACCGTGCACATGAAATGTGTGCATATTAATGTAGACATTGCCATCACATATGCATAGGAAACATGTTAATGCTGACAGGCACGCTATTACACATGCATGTAAATGCAGACACAGGCAGGCATATGAAGCATACATGCGGATCAACGTAGATACGGAACTCACGTGAGCAACAGGGGGATCAGCGCTTCCTTCTCTAACTTTGTTCCTTGCTTCCTCAGGCTGAATTAAGTATCTCCACTGACCTTTACTTAGATGCATTATGTAAATTAATGTTATTTTATTCAAGTCCCAACTACCTCAGGAACTGGGAGTGAAACTACAGGAGTTGCCATCTTTGACTATGAACACTTGAAAGTAAAAACTGGTAAGAACTGTGCCCATAAAAATCGTGTTTAATTCTCTCTCTTACCTTTCAACCCCGCGGCCTTTTCTTTAATCCTAATATTTAAAAATCAAGGAGTTATAGAGCTAAGGGCATGTATATACACACATTTTCTTTTACCAAGTACATGTAAAAATATGAAACAGTCTAATAAACTTCTCTGAGAATTACCTACAAAGCATATTGAAATGCCATAATCTTGATTGGCCATTTCTCTGCTCAAGTTAGTAACTGTACGTCAGTGCTGAATGATTATTCCCTTTCTTGGACATCTTTGCAACACTTTTTTCCTTTCAACATTTTAAATCAATTTCATTGAGATACAATTTTTGTATAATAAAATGCATACATTTTAACAGTCAGTCTGGTGAATTTTGGCAAATAGATATACCCATGTAACCACTATCCCAATCAAAGTATAAAACATTCCTAACACTCCAGAAAGATCCAAAGGTCCCAGGCCTTTGTAGCAGAATAAATTGGTATTTGGCTGCACATTTATAGTAACTTCTCTTTTTAAAATTAAATGACATTATCCTTTGATGTTATTGAAGATAGCAGTAGCCAATACTTGAATTCTATCTTACAGTTTTTCAAAGACTTTTACATAATACTTTCTAATATGAGCCTTACATTAGCTATGTGGGATAGAAGCCCTATATGGTTATGATCTAATGGAGAACTCAGAGAGACTAAGTGACTTGGCCAAAGACACATAGCAAGCTGCAGAACCAGAACCCAAACCACCAGTGTGCTAGTAAACCAGCTCTCTGGCATTTAATCAGTAAATAAGCCCCAGTTTCTAGTATTGGCCAGTTTCTTTGGTGTAAATACTCCCACCATTGCCAGTGACATCATTCAAACCAGAGTTGGGAAGAGATGTGCACACTTGGCTCCTTCAAACAAGGAGCCTCAGACCCACTGAAAAACCCAGGTTTCTGACTCCAGATCTCTTTCCACTGTTCTTGCTGCCTCCCTTCATGAGAATGAATCTCATATTTTTAATTTTTTTAAGAATAAATCGTTATCCTAAAGTAACTTAATTTCTTAAAATGGTGTCCATACCTTTTGCCTCTGTTGAAAATCCCTGTTATAGGCATTGCTTCCCGAGCCATCAAGCCCACACTGGGACTGATCGATCCCCTGCACACCCTGCACATGCCTGACCGGGTGGTTGCCAACAGCGGCTTCGATGTGCTTTGGTAGGTACGAGTGCCAACTGGAGGGGCTTTTCCAGGCCCTGCGTCTCTGGACTGCATTTTCTTGCTGAAAGCACTTGCTAAGCATACCTCAGTCAGTGTTCCACAACCACCCCAACTTTGGCTGTCATTATCCCCTTTCCTAGATGAAAACATGGAACCTATAAAGGATGGTGACTAGGTGAGCCCCTGGATGAGCCTCAGGCCACTGTTCTGGATCGACTGTGCCAGCCACGGCTGCTGCCACAGGGACACAGGGAAAGGAGTGGGTGGAGTTGGCGTGCAGCATCTCAGGCCCACAGCACCTGCGTCTAGGGCTACAGGAAACAGGAAACGGTCAGGGCTGCCATGGCATGGAAGAGGGCAGGGAAGGGAGCGGACATCCCCGGAGCGGGACTGTGCTCACGTGTCAGGACGTCGCACACATCCCCACCTCACTACAGCTCTGCACCACACGAGAAAGAAACCTGCCGTGGAGATGTTCAGTAACTTGACAGAGTCCTGCTGCATGTTCCCTGGGCTTCAGCTGCCATGGCTCCCTGATCCGTGTTCCTTCCAGGGGCCTCAGGGAGACCCACGGACGACTTTCGCATTCAGCATGTCCCAAACTACCTATTTCATCTACTTGCACATGTACATTTTTTCACATTCTAACATCTGTGAACTCAGAACACGTCTTAAGATCTGTGGCGCCACGGTACGGTTTTCTTCCTCAGTGGTATTTTTAATGATGCGTTTTATAATGCATGACATCTTAAATTTGATGAAATCCCAATTTATTCTCCACCTCCTCCCACCACCTCACAACTTCTCCTGAGTCTCTTAAGTTAGTGAGCAGCAGGGCTTGCTATGAACTTCTTTCTTATGTCCACACATAGCCCAGTACTTCCTACCACTTGTCTTGCTGGGCTCTCTCCTGTCTGCTCCCTCCTCTTGAGCCTCATTGTTCCCACCTTGGTTCAGACCTGCCCAACTTTTGCTTGGATAATTGCAGTGGTTTCCTCGTCAGTGTCTCTGCTTCCATCCCATAGTCCTTCTGTCTGTCCTCCATACCGGCCTCAGCAAGTTTTCAGAATGCAATATAATCATCACACATACACATATACACACACCTCTACCTGACAGTCTTTTTGTGTCTTTCCGCGCCTACTGCCAGACGGCCAAATTTCTTTGCCCTGGCTTGTCCCCAGTGCTCAGCTCTTTATCTCTTCGGAGAATTCATATTCCAGTTCCGCTGGAGCACCCTCCTCTTGATGGAGACTTTGCTGACAGCCTCCCCACCTTTCTTCTCCTCGGGTACAACTGACCACTCCATCCTTTGCTCTTCTGCATTGGGTGGACTTCCCTTTCACATGCCCATCTTCACTGCACTGTGAGCTGGATGAGGACAGGACCATCTTACTCCCTTCTCATCCCTGCCCCTTGGCACAGTGACTGTCACATCATAGGTATTTGGTTAATATCTCCCCACATGGATGCTCCATTCTTGCACTGCCCATAGATTGGACAGATTAAGAACCATTAAGCCGGGTGCCTGGTTGGCTCAGTGGGTTAAAGCCTCTGCTTTTGGCTCAGGTCATGATCTCAGGGCCCTGGGATCGAGCCCAACATCGGGCTCTCTGCTCAGCAGGGAGCCTGCTTCCCCCTCTCTCTCTCTCTGCCTGCCTCTCTCTCTGCCTACTTGTGATCTCTGTCTGTCAAATAAATAAATAAAAATCTTTAAAAATATATTAAAAAATAAATAAATAAAATAAAACCTTTAAAAAAAAAAAAAGAAGAAGAAGAAGAACCATAAAGCCATAGCATCCATCCACCAACTATTTAAAAGCATTTCCAATGGTTTGTTCAAAAGATGTTATCTGCTTCTCAGGTGTAAAAGAAATTCTCCATTCTAGACCAAAAACCATAATTCATGCCTGAAACAGTTCATCTTACATTGTGTTCCCAATGCATCACTGATCTAGATGGCTATGTTTTGTTGTGTTTTGTTTTTTCTCTCTTCTGCATTTGATTGATTGGAATTGATGGCAGGCCATCAGGTGGAGGAAATTCTGAAGCTTAGTCCTTGAAATAGCCAACCTTTAGCTGAGGGAATATCAGAAAAAAAGAACTGAATTTTATTTATTTTTTTTTAATTTTGACAGAGAGAGATGACAAGCAGGCAGAGAGGCAGGCAGAGAGAGGGGAGGAAGCAGGCTCCCTGCTGAGCAGAGAGCCCGATGTGGGGCTCGATCCCAGGACCCCGGGATCATGACCTGAGCCGAAGGCAGCGGCTTAACCCACTGAGCCACCCAGGCGCCCCTGAATTTTATTTTTCAGGCCAAAATTTAATAATGATGATGAACTGTAAGTTTTACAATGTGCTAGTCATTATTCTAAGTACTTTACGTGTACCCCCTCATTTAATTTTTACAGCAGCACCGGGAAGGCATACTATTATTTGTCATTGTCTTAGAGTCACAAGTTAAATAGTGAGTTACCCCACACCTGCTACAGGAAGGTCTGGTGCCAGGATTGGTCTGTGCTTTCACCCACTGCACTGTACTCTTAATAGAAGGCTCATGTAACTATGTCCCTCCTTAGGTAACAGGAGTTTAATGGTAAATATATTTTATAAGGAAATCATTTTTTAGATTCAGGGCTTTTCTTCATAACCCAAATAATGTAAAAATTCAACATCATAAAGATTTATTTGCACTAGAAAGGGGCCATATGTAATCCAGCAACATATACTGGTCAAAAAATAATGCTGTGACTATAAACTTCACTGTTAATTTCTGTAATAAGCAATGACTATTGTAGGCAAGAGTCTGACCTGGTGGAACGCACTGTGATTATCACTGCCACGGGGCTTATCTGCAGTGGAGTGAGTACTGAACATATCCAAGAGAGTCTGTAATCTGAATGGAAGGGAAAAAGAAGGTGCTTTGAATCTGTGTGTTTTAAATATGTCTTGTTAGCCATGCCCTGGAGTCCTACACTGCCCTCCCCTACCACATGCGGAGCCCTTGCCCTTCAAATCCTATCACCCGGCCAGCATACCAGGGCAGCAACCCAATCAGTGACATCTGGGCCGTCCACGCACTACGGATCGTCGCTAAGTATCTGAAAAGGTATGTGGCCCACAGGAGATAGAAACGGAATAGAACGGGTACCTTGCTGGCTCAGTCAGTCAGGCAAGCAAATCTTGATCTTGGGGTTGTAAGTTCAAGCCCCACATTGGATGTCAAAATTATTTAAAAATAAAATGAAAGAAAGAAGGAACGAACGAACGGAAAGAGAGAGAGAACAGGAAAACCACATTCCACCCTCACATAAAATGTAGCGTGCCAGATCCTGAAATAGCCTGAGCATGCCTGTTCACCAAAAGATTAGTCAGTGGATACAGAGGAGCACCAGAGACCAGCAAGCTCTGGAAGGATGAAAAGATGGGGAGGGATGCATGTGAGGACAGATGAAACCTGAGTCCTTCAGTCTGAAAAGGCAAAGGCAAGGGAACAAAATATGAGCCCCTGATTTCAGAAGGATGCATCTAGAAGGATTATTCATCAAAGCCTTGAAACCAGAGCTCAGGTGAGGGCAGATGTCCTCTGAGATTTGACTACACCAAGAGCTGAAATGAGACCCAGAGAGGCAGATGCTGGCCAAGCCCATGCAGGCCGTGTCTGAAGGCAGAGTCAACCCAGTAAGCAAACTCACATGAAGTGAGTTTAAGAAACCAATGTCTAAAGTTGTCTGTCCCAGGAGATATAAAAAGCTTTCTGTGGGGTGGCTGGGTGAAGGACATTGGGGAGGGTATATGCTATGGTGAACACTGTGAATTGTGTAAGACTGGTGAATCACAGACCTGAACCCCTGAAACAAATAATAACACTATATGTTAATAAAAAATAAAATTAAAAATGTGGCTTTCCTGAACTGAGATATGTTATAAGTACAAAATACACATCAGATTTTAAAGATATTATGCAGAAAAAAGAATGTAAAAATTTCAATAAGTTTTAGACTGATCATATCTGAAAGATGTTATAGTTAAATATTATTATAGTTTAAAAAAATAAAAATAAAAAGCTTTCTCAAAGATTTCAAAGGATTTATAAATGCTATAGCCATGATTGGCTCCTAAGAGAGCAAAGATATACTTAGAGATGAAAGCTGATCCCTGAGACATTAACACCTATTCAAACCCAGACTCACTCTTGTACACGTAACAGAAGGAAAGAGCACGGCAGGTTGGACCTAGATGTGAACATCGTGCTTCCTCTGGCCCCAAGCTGGTAGGTGTACCGGAGAAGGAGCTCAGACTGCATTTTGTCATAAAGCAAAGGGAAGGGGCACAGAGCTATTTCAGGAGACCATCGGGGAGCAGGGAAGCACTTGCTTGGGTAGTCGCAGATACAGATAGTGGTCAGCCAGCATGACACGGGGACAGAAGGCTTGGCAGAGCACAGTGGAAGGTGAGGGGACGTAAGGGACAGTAGGAAAGCTAAAGCCCCATCAACTGCTCTTTCATCTTGGCATTCAGGGAATAAGAAACGAACGCTGGGTTTGGAAAGGAGCCACAGATGCCTAACCATTCCAAATGAAAGGAGATAAAAGGCTGTAGCACGCTTACTGCACAACAGGAGCCCTTACTCCAGGCAAAATCGTGAACAGCAAGCCAGGGGTGTCATTCTTGGCAGTCTTCGGCTTCCTCCCTGGGGCAGGGTTTCTAAGCCAGCATATGCAGGATGGCTGAGCTGCATGTGCAAGGGGCCTTTGAGAATTTGCTTTTACAGAGTGGCGTCGGGACATCTAGAGCAAGCAAAGGCTCATCCTGCAATAACATCCCACTTCCATAAGGAAAAATATTAAAATAGTACGTGTGGTTTCAACAGATTCTTAAAGAGGCCTCCAGAGGGTTCTATTTGGGGCAGTGTCACAGAAAGAAAGATGGCCGGGCAGGCTGCTTTTAGCCTGCAGGTAGCCCCAGGCAACAGGGACTCATTTCAAAGAACCAGTCTGGGCCCTGTCCATTCGGAGTGTGTGTTTACTTGCAGTTCATCCACAGCTGCAGTCAAGCTCACTGACAAATGAAGAAGAAGAATGAGTCTTGGGGCACTTTTCTAGAGCACTCACAGTCCAAGGGTCAGTGCCTTGCTTCCCCCAGCACTTTCATCACATGAGCAGCCTGACAGCATATTTATTATGCCTTTGCCCAAAACCATTGATAAGAAAATGTGTTTCCCTTCGGTTTTCGTTGAGAAGACAAGGTGTCGTTTGAATAAGTTGCCTAATTTTTCTTCCTACCAAGTAGAATTTCTTTCTTCCCAGGTCTTTCCCTAAGGCAGCTCTTGATTCGATAGGAAATGCCAATGTTGATGTAGGTATTTATGTCATCCACAGGGCTGTCAGAAATCCTGACGATCTTGAAGCAAGGTCTAATATGCACTTGGCAAGTGCTTTTGCTGGCATTGGCTTTGGAAATGCTGGTGTTCATCTGTGGTGAGCAAACTTGAGATTTTATTTCTTCACCTAAGCTATTGCTTTTAATTTTAAAAAATGTTTATAATTTAGGACAAAGGGTAAGACCTAAATATGCTCTAGAAAAAAGAAATTTAACTGAGGGTCCTGGAATGTTTTCTTAATTCAAATGTAATTTATTGGGTCATAGATTTTTGTTTAAGTTTTATTATATTTTTTTAAACATACTCTAACCCTAATGTGAGCCTCCAACTCATGACCCTGAGATCAAGAGTCACGTGTTCCACTGAGCCAGCCAGGTGCCCTCATAGATTTTTTTTTTTTTAACAGCCTTGAGATACACACTATAAAATTTACTGATTCAAAATGTATAATTCAGTGTGATTTAGCATATTCATGGAGTTGTACAGCCATTACCACAATCGATTTTAGAACATTTTATTGCCCTGAGAAGAAATTCCATACCCTTTGGCTGTCATCCATCAATCCTCCTACACCCCCCAGTCTTAAGCAACTACTAATCCACTTTCTGTCTTTATAGATTTGCCTGATCTGGATATTTTATATTAATGGAATTATATAATATGTGGTCATATGTGCCTTTAACTTAGCAAAAGGTTTTCATGGTTCATCCATATGTGCGTCGCTGAGTCGCTCCTTTTTGTTGCCAAGTAACATTCCACTGTATGGATATGCCACATTTTATTTTCCATTCATCAGAAGATGGACACTGGGCTGTTTCCACCTTTTGGCCATTATGAATAATGCTGCTATAAACATGTGTGTACAAGTTTTTTGTGTTGATATATGTTTTCATTTCTGAGTATATGCCTAGGAGTGGAACTGTTAGGTCATATGCTAACTCTGTGTCTAAATTTTGAGGACTACCACTGTGATCCACAGCAGCTCTACCAGTTTATATTTCCATAAGCAGTGGATAAGGGTTTTGATTTCTCCACATCCTCACCATGTGTTGGGGATTTTTAGAACCTCAAATGCAAGATTTTTTTCCTCCTACTAATCTCTCACAAAAAGAAAAGGATCAGAATCATTATCTGTAGCCCAGAATTGATTGGTTTGATCAGAACTTTTTGGTATGATGCCTTAACATTGAATACCTATGATCACTGAGAATTAAGAATAGGCCTTTGCTGTGGAGGATATAGTGGAGTCACCCCAAAACTTGGCTGCTGAGAGCACAGATTGAAAACACCTTTCTAAAAAACAGGTGAGTGGGGTGCCACAGGCACCCCACTCACCTGCTTTGTAGTTGGCACAAAACCAACTCTTGGTTTTGAGTCTGGTCATGACCTCAGAGTCGTGGAATCAAGTCCTGTGTTGGGCTCCACACTCAGTGCAGAGTCTGCTTAGGATTCTCTCCCCTTCTCCCTCTGTCCCTCCTGCTAGTTCTCTCTCTCTCAAGTAAATAAATAAATCTTAAGAAATAAATAAATAATAAAATAAAAAGCAAGGAAGCAAAACCTCCCAAGAGCCTGAAAAATGTTTATATCCTTGGGCCCACTAATTTTAGTTCTATGAATGTAGACAAAAGAAATCATCATCATATGATCAAAGAATTTCTTTATAAGGATAGTCACCTAAGTGGTATGTATAATTGAAAATTTTAGAAACAATCTAATTTCCAACAGTTTGGGAATGGTTAACTGAAGTGCAGTACACAAAGAATAAATATGGCTATTAAAAATAGTGTTTTAGGGGCACCTGGGTGGCTCAGTGAGTTAAGCCTCAGGTCATGATCTCAGGGTCCTGGGATCAAGCAACACATGGGGCTCTCTGCTCAGCATGGAGACTGCTTCCCCTTCTCTCTCTCTGCCTGCCTCTCTGCCTACTTGTGATCCTTCTCTGTCAAACAAAATCTTTTAAAAAATAAATAAAAATGTTTTAGAATAATAGAAAATTATATGGGAAAATGTTTGTAAAGAATATTAGGTAGGGGCACCTGGGTGGCTCAATGGGTTAATCTTCTGCCTTTGGCTTAGGTCACAATCTCAGGGTCCTGGGATGGAGCCCCTCATCGGGCTTTCTGCTCAGTGGGGAATCTGCTTCCCCCTGCCTCTCTGCCTACTTGTGATCTCTCTCTCTATCAAATAAATAAATAAATAATCTTTTTTTAAAAAAGAATATTAAGTAACCAAAGCAATGTTTGAAACTGTATGCACATATGATCATAAATTGAAGATTGCATGATAAGACTAGAAGAAACATTGTATAATGGTTATCTTGAAGAAACAGGATTGTGGACCATTCTAATTTTTACAAAGAACATACACAACTCTTAAAAGAAATCAAACTAAGATATTGGATATCGTTAGAAAGTTACTTTTGAAAGCTACATGAACCCTTTCACATCATGAAAGCACACTAAGCAATAATTTTCCACAAACTGTGAAGCCCAAGAAAGGTCAAGCATATTCCCAAATAGCAATTCAGAGAACCAACAGCTTCTGATCCATCTCACAAAAGGGATAGGCAAGGGATACCTTCTTGGTATTCCTTATACCATTCACCAAAATACCTGGTCTTCCTATGAAATGTTAAGTCTTTTGCTGAATAAGCCCAAAGTCATCGAGTAACCCACAGAAAAAGACTTATGGACCATTTTACTATTGTAAACATTTCATTTACAACATATTAATTATAAATACATAAGTTTCTCACAAGATATATCTTCCGGGTCATCTAGTAAACTAAATTAGTCCTGTTTGTTCACCAAGAATTCAAGAGTATATAAAAAGTGTTTTTTCATCAAAACAAATCAAACCCCACAAATAAAAACCATGATGCCTTTTCTTGATAGCCTTTCAGACTACAATAATCATTTATGAGTCAACTCTATTAGTATGTAACATTTGAAAAGATGTATCAATTATCGATGGGACAGATCACTGGAGGGTCAAGCTTGCATGTCTAACACAGCACATCTTGGCTCTTAAGACTCCCACCCATCGTCAGCTGTGCAGGGGCTGAAACTTCAAAGTACATTCTCAATTTCTTCAAGATCATCAAGTTAATCAATGTGTTTGGGAAGCAATTTCTGCATTTGACCTACAATTCTACAAGCATTTAAATTTGAACATTTCAGAGGTTTTGTTAGCGAATACACAAAATGTCCAATGCAAGAATATATTGTTGTATCAAAGAAAAGAGAATGTATCACTTTGTGAGATAACTCTTTTGTAAATAGACTGTGAAGGGCTCTCCCATAAAAGTATGTTTGTTTTGTTACTTTGAATTTCTGATAGCTATATGTCAACATAAGGACTTTCTTTCTTTTCTAGCCATGGAATGTCTTACCCAATTTCAGGCTTAGTGAAGACATATAAAGCAAAGGATTATAATGTGGATCACCCACTGGTGGTAAAATCATAACAAATTCTTTATTTACATTTCATGTTCTTTGCAGCTGCCATAAATGTATTTGTTATGTCTATTTGTCAATTCTTGATTGCTTGGAGTATAGGGTAAAGTAATTCAGTATCTAGAATATGCAGGCTGAAGACCCAACTTTGCCCCAGTGGTCACCACATTTTGTTTCTCTTCAGCCTCATGGCCTTTCTGTGGTACTCACCTCCCCAGCAGTATTCACTTTCACAGCACAGATGTCTCCTGAACGGCACCTGGAAACGGCAGAGATATTGGGTACGAACCAACATTCATGAATCTGTGACCTGCATTATGGGGAGCATTTTGTAAGGTTGCTTCTGCAGATAAACTGTAAAGGATAATAATAGCCATAAAGTTTCTCTGAAAGTTTAATAATAAAATGTGAGTGACCTGCCTAAAGTCCTATCTAGCACTAAAATTCTCTAATTTTGCTTCTAATAGTCTATTAACAATGAAATGGAACCAAATATTGCTTATGTTAAGGTTGTAGTAATGCTATTTATCTTGTTTTCATCCCTAAGGAACATGAAACTCTTTATGTAATATTAATATTGCAAGTGCCTTTTGCTACATTTAATAGGTAATAAAAAGAATCTTGTTTCAGGAAGTAACAGTACATTCCCAATTATAGAAAATCTAAACCACCAGAAACTTCATAAAAGGATCCCAAAAGAAGAATTTGTTTTGCTGCTCTGTAGAATAAATAATATCTATAACAAGACACCCACAGTGCTTTCTGAATCTCACAAGCAATAAAATTATATGCAGCCTAGCTTCAATGTTAAGTAAAAATTTGGGGTATTTTTCTAAGATGGGAACTCTTTCAAGTAGACTTTGAGAATTTGATTAATTTTCCAAACATTCTATGCTCATACTTATGTTCAGAGTAGGAAGGGAAAAGCTAAAAAGAAACTTCGTTATGCTTTTCTAGCACTAGCCGTTGGAGAGGTTATTTCCAAGAAGATAGGCATGACCCAGACTCCTTCCATGTGCCCGGCTTCACCTTCACGTCGCACACTGATGGGTGTGCTTCCGTAGAGTTCCGGGTGCTGGGCTGAGCAGGGAATGGTAATGAGAGAAGTCCAGGGTAGAGAAGCAGAGCAGCGGCTCGATGTCCCAGCATGGGCTGCTGGAAATACGGTGCCCACCTTACCAAGGATCTTCTGTCCCTTTCCCTTTTGGATCGGGGGTGTTTTCTAGCCATTTTGGGCACTCAGATAGATGCCTGGTAAATATGCAGTGGCAAGTAGGAAGGAGCCCAAATAGTAGGCTTGAGTATGGGAAATGAGAAAGTCTTAGAGAATAAAATTCCAGGCAACCAACAATGTTACGGAGAAAGCAATTCCTCCAGTAGACAAAACTCAGGGTAGAAGAACCCACCAACTCTTCTCCCTTGCATAGGAAGATTTGTTTACTGTGATTCCATACTCAGCCATTAAATTTTTTTTTTTTTTTAGATTTTTTATTTCACAGAGAGAGAGAGAGAGATCACAAGCAGGCAGAGAGGCAGGCAGAGAGAAGGGGAAGCAGGCTTACTGCTGAGCAGAGAGCCCGATGCGGGACCCGATCCCAGGACCCTGAGATCATGACCCAAGCCGAAGGCAGAGGCCTAACCCACTGAGCCACCCAGGCGCCCCCATACTTAGCCATTAAATATTTTAACTCCCAACGTAATTTTGGGTTTTCTCAGCTCTATACCAACTTACTCTCTTTCCTACCCTCTCTTTTTTCGAAACACTTCACAGGAAAACCCAGAGTCTTTGATGGTGTGTTTTATGGCAGCAATCCCAGGAACATAAAAACCTCACAAACCTTGTATCGTGTGTCACCTTTCCACCTAATCCGTATTTCAGCTGCCACCGTGTAATACAGACTGGTCTTGTCAGGCAAGGTTTACCTTCCATCCAGCCGCTCTGCCAACTAGTCTCATATCGGGTTCTATTTAAACCTTTTCCTGGATTACTAAAACAGCTTTTGCTGTCATAGAAGAAAAAAGTTAAAACTAATTGAATAGGGTGCTTCAGTAGGGACATACACTATACATTCTAGTCTCTTTTTGAACAATACAGAGAAAGGCGGCTTAGACTCAACATGACGCGTTTGGGATAAGGACTTACGCCACATTTGTTTGTCAAGGGCTTCACTTCCTGGCAGTGAATGTGTTCGACCAGAACAGCTGAAGGGCTGGAGAGCTACAGGTCTGGGGGCTCTCACTGCTGCCCTGCCTGAGGCCAGCACCCCTAGCTCTTCCACACTGATGTCTCTAAAGATTTCATGTATCGATTACTAATTGTGTCCAGATTTCCACCCCTTGGCAACCTCCTTTTCCCTTCACCAACATCATTATTACCTACAGAGTAAATACTGTTTTCTGAGAGTCTTTATGTTCTTAGTTCTGTCTGACTAGTTCTGCAATATTTACTTAGAAGAACCCGCCTTGCCCTTTGGCAATGCGGCCCAAAATAAGAAGTTTTATAGCTATAGAAAGGAAATGCTTCCTTCCCTTGCCACACGTAATCCCTTTTTGTAGTTTTCCTCCTTTGGGGCAATGTTGGAGCTTTTCTACCTCTATGTCCTTGCCTCATAAGGTGTTTGCAAGGGGTTGGTGTTCTCCTAAGATGTTGCTGTGAGAAAAGACACTGAACACATATACCTCTAGATGTCAGCAAATTCCAGGCCTTGAAAGTTACATAAGCTGTGCTTTCTCCTATAAGTGCTCCTTCCTCCTCATCCAAACACCAGCCTTCTTTTTCGGTCTCCTCCCTGTGCTTCTTTGCTTGGCTGAGTTCCTTTTCTTCCCACCACACCAGGGGCGAGCAAACCATTGCAAATGTGAAAGCAAGCTCAGCCTCAGCCAACTTCTCTACAGAGGACCTCGGGGTTCTGCAGGCTGGCCTGGCCCATCTGTGTTCCGTGGGGTTGGTCGCTGGGCTGGCCTCCATGTGGAGGCACAGCAGTGCTCTTGTCCTTGGTGGTAGGGAAGCAGCAGGTTATATATTCAGCTATCTTGTGACTGAATGACACCCTCTCTCTCTCTACAGTCAGCACTTTGTGTCTTCTAGGAGCTGACACCCGCACTGCCAGGATCCCAGATGCTGGGCCTATTTTGGCAGACACACTCCGGAAATTCTTATTCGATCTGGATGTTGATGATGGCCTAGCTGCCATTGGTTACTCCAAGGCCGATATCCCTGCATTAGTGAAAGGAACGCTGCCCCAGGTAAGAGATGTAGCGTGTCATCACTCCCTTCCGAGAAGCACAAAGCTGCTGGGAAAACATGGTCCATTTGGGGTGTCTTGGGGGAAAGGAAAACCCAGAGGTCCTCCAGCAGCTTTCAGGTCCCCCCACACCAGACAGTAGCTCTTCTCTTCTCCTGCAGGAAGAGGCCAGGCTCCCCCACCTTTATATTCTTCCATAAAACTGGCTTTTTTTGAACTTTTATGATATAACTGTAAGTATCTTTTATAAAAACTCAAGGCAAAAGCAATCACATTTGTCTTGAGGTATGGCAAAATTTCCCTTTTTACCAGTTCTGCTCTTTTATTTTTTTTTTATTTTATTTTTTTTAAAGATTTTATTTATTTATTTGACAGAGAGAGATTACGAGTAGGCAGAGAGGCAGGCAGAGAGAGAGAGAGGAGGAAGCAGGCTCCTGCCGAGCAGAGAGCCCGATGCGGGACT
Source organism: Mustela erminea (assembly GCF_009829155.1). Classification (NCBI taxonomy): domain Eukaryota; kingdom Metazoa; phylum Chordata; class Mammalia; order Carnivora; family Mustelidae; genus Mustela; species Mustela erminea. The sequence continues at coordinate 18,366,089 of NC_045629.1, forward strand.
CGATCCCAGGACCCCGAGATCATGACCTGAGCCGAAGGCAGCGGCTTAACCCACTGAGCCACCCAGGCGCCCTGCTCTTTTAGAAGTCTTCTATAAAACCACCTGAAGCTGTTCCAAAAGGACCACTAATATTATTTTATATTATAAACATTATAAATTCCTACTATTTTGTGGAAAAATAGGCATAGCTTTTAAATCAATATTATTACAAAATCACTTTTTAATGTATCTGGGAGAGTCTATTTTATACACATATATACCTATCTGTGTCACTTTAGGTCTTATTTAAATGTTGCTTAAGAATTTAAACTGAGCTGCCAACCTTGATTAGGTAGAATCTAATAGATGTAGAGATTCCCCTCGAAGTTTCTTATGCGGAGAATTTACCTTCCCATTGCACCTCTCTCACATTTTGATCAGATACCCTTGTGCTGTATCAGAATCTAATAGGCTAAGACCCCGTTCACTGTAACTCACCATAAAATAGAGCCAGAGCCACAAGCTCTCGGGTTTTGGACCACACCATGCTCACCATGCCCAGAGTGCTCATTTAGTCCCCCTGTCTAAAATGGGAAAGACATGGATCACTTAAACACTGTAAGGATACGAGGGCAAGGCACTTCTACCCAAAGTTAAGGCAAACACGGATCTATTGCTGACTCTGAAACAGAGTTAACAACTAGACTATCCACCCTGCACAGACTCCCCCCTGCTTACTGTGAGTGCTTTTCCCTCATCCCACTCTAGTTAAACACAGGCCTCACACTAGCTTCTTCTCCGCTTGGCAACTGCTTAGAATGCTGAAGACCTCACCACTCACATAAGTTGATACTAGTACAGACTGGGTCAACAGACTCACATGTCCTAGGAGGGAGGTAGGTAATAACAATGAACAAAGTAATTTAAAGCAGCAGGGAGTGATGGAACTTTGGTGAACTGGGAAGTTCCCAATCCATCTTATTGCATGAGTGCCTTTTCAGCTACAATGCATTATCCCTCCCCCCCCACACCGAAATTCAGGTCCCCACGCTGAGTTTGAAATCCAAAAAAAAAAAAAAAAAAATCCAATTGGTAGAATTTCTAATTTCCGACAGAAATCAACACTATGGATGTTTGTATTGTATTCCCTGATTACCCACTGTACAAACCAAACATGGCCCATGGGCCAGCATTCCAAAAGTTCCCTGACTTAGACCACAACCCAGTGGCCTCAGCTGCATCTAAAAATATAAATGAGGAGCACCTGGGCAGCTCAGTCGTTAAGAGTCTGCCTTCAGCTCAGGTCATGATCCCAGGCTCCTGGGATGGAGCTCAGCACTGGGCTCCCTGCTTGGCAGAAAGCCTGCTTTTCTCTCTCCCTCTCCCCCTGCTGGTGTTCCCTCTCACATGGTGTCCCTCTCTGTCAAATAAATAAATAAAATCTTTAAAAATAAATAAAGTAAAATAAAATATAAATAAATGAGAAAAAGAAACGTCTCTAAGTGTAGCTGAGCACTTAGGCTAACTCACAAATGCTTAGTTCTAAGCAACAGTCCAAGAGACTAAATAGCCAAAAGATACGATCAACACAGTTATTTTATCCAAACCTACTAGGCTGTGAATTCCATGAGTACAGAGACATGTTTTGCTCACCCATCCTCAACTGCACCAAGCACAGGCTAGGAAATGTGTCTAATGGACACATACCTGCAGCCCTCTCTCTTCCAAAGTCTTCTGTGCAGATGAACATAATAGCTGGATGGTGGTAACTTTTTCAGAGTTTCCTTACACTTAATAGGGCCCATCTAATGACAAAAAGCCATGAAAGCCTGAGACCAAGTGATCGCCACAGTTTTGACATGGCCTTTGGCTCTGACAGCACAGTTCCAGTGATAGTGTCCGTTCTGCAGGAGGGGTTCGGGAAAGTTCTGCTGCCTCAGGAGTGTGTGTTTGTCAACCTGCAGGGATGGTAGCCGTGATTTTCGGCTAAAACTGTGTGATATTCTTGGCTATTTCATTGCTAGTGGCAACGCATCTTCCAGCCATTGGCACATGTTGGCAAGTGTTTGCTGTTTAAATTCTACTGCACTCAGTCTTTTACTTTCAGACACTGTTCCAGAAAGCAACAGATCCAGATTAACATTTGAGACCATCCGCTAACACAGCGAGCTAATTAGGTATCATACTGAATGCCTCAGGGCATGTATCATACGGGAGAAATCACAGAGGGCAAACCCTTAATTAGACAAAACTAATTTCTTAGTTTCACAAAAGATGCAAGGTAAACTGGATCTTTTGCATACAAGTCCTGTCTGTAGAGGAGGCCAGGATCTCCTCACGCCGTATTCAAGAGGCAGCCCCAACACAAATGCTGCCTTTTCCATCACGTGTCTGTGATGGGGAGAGACGTAATTTTTTTTTTTTAAAGATTTTATTTATTTATTTGACAGAGAGATCACAAGTCAGCGGAGAGTCAGGCAGAGAGAGAGAGAGAGAAGCAGGCTCCCACTGAGCAAAGAGCCCAATGCGGGACTCGATCCCAGGACACTGAGATCATGACCTGAGCCGAAGGCAGCGGCTTAATCCACTGAGCCACCCAGGCGCCTCGGGAGAGACGTAATTTTAATAGACTAGCACTAGTTCCATTTTGGAGTCCATGGAGTTGAGTCCGTGTTTCCATATACGGAGAGGGCAGGGGATTCACAGGACTTCCGGAGGGATCTCCACCATAAGCCTGTTTTGCAGATGAAGAATGATTATGGGTTTTTTGTTTGGTGTTTTTGGCAGCAGTGAACATTTTACAGGAACGCTATGGCAACTTTAGAGTTTTACACCCGCAGCAGGCTAATCTTCATTTATTAGTATCTACAGGATTTAAGGTCATGAGAGGAATAGACTGGTTGCTGCGAAGAATATTGCCAGAAAGATTATTTACATAGTCAACATTTGATAAAGCTTCTTTTATGTTCAGCAAGGAGAGATCGGTTTTCTCTGGAAGGAACAAGCAGGCCAGTATTCTTGACCAAACACCACATCCCATACCGGTGGCAGCAAACAGCAGCCCTGTGTACGGAGGCTTCCAACCGCCATAGCCAGGCTGCAAGGGGAGCAGGCAAGAATAAATTAATCTTCCAAGTGGGGTTTCTGAAACCTCTGGAAAAAAACATTTACATTTCAAATCAAAACATTTCATTTCTGAGGAGAGCTGTCTACCAAAATGAGCACTTCCACTCCCTGGCTGACAGGCCAGCCGAAATGTTATTTTATGAATGTGCTAAAAGCAGTAGTGAGGATTTATTTCAGTGCCCATGTTAATCAGTTGTCCTTCGGTCTTACACATCTATAAATAATAGCGCATTGCTGAACACATCTTAATTTCAGGGAGTTTAGCTTTTATATGGCCTAGAGGATGTGAGTGGGGAGAGATCACAAACTTTATGTCCTCATCCAACCTATCGCGGGGTAGTAGATATGTGAGGGAGAAACTCAGATCAGTTTGGCCTCGAGTACTTCTGAGACTCCTCAACTTCACCAAAGATGGACAGGATCGTGTTAAGGGCCTCTGAGCTCAGAGAAGATTCTTGTTATAAACGGAACAGTGTGGCAGGAATTGTCAGCCATAGCCAATGCTGAACTTCAGTCCTCGACTCTGCCGCCAACACAGATGTACGCCACCATGAACAAGTCTCTGCCTTGCTATGGATTTTCAAAATTCTTTAGAGTCTCTGAAGATCTGCTGCAGAGTAAATATTTACTTTGGCTTTACCCGTACTCATCAGCATGTCCCGCCATCCTTCTCCCATCTGTCCATCCATCCTTCTTAATTATTTTTTTAATCATGGTAAAATATACTTAACATAAAACTTACTATTCCAACCATTTTTAAGTGTACAGTTCAGTGCCACTAAGTACACTTAGTGTTGAGCAACTATCACTACTATGCATTTTCATAACTTTTTAATCATTTCGAATAGAAGCTCTACTTTATTGCTTAATGGTGAAATAATAACTCTCCTTTCCCAGCCCCTGATAAACTCTATTCTATCCTTTGTCTCTGTGAATGTATCTATTGCAGTTACCTCATGTAAGAGGAATCAAACATTTGCCCTTTTGTGTCTGCATAATGTTTTCACTTAGCGTCAATCTTTGATGTGTCTGAATTTCATTCCTTATTATGGCTGAGTAATATTCCATTGCATGGATATGCCACCTGTTGCTTATCCCTTCATCTGCAGAAGGACACTTGAGTTGTTTCCACCCTCTGGCTATTATAAATAGGGATACAATGAACACTGGGTTGATTATATACCTAAATAAAATTATAGGATCATAGTGTAATTCTCTATCTTTTTGAGGAACAGCGAAACTGTTTTCCATAGAGGCTGCATCATTTTACATTCCCATCAACAATGCATGAGGGTTCCAATTTCTCCACATCTTCACCAAGATTTCTTATTTTCCATTTTTTGCATAACTGTCCTGATGATGGGAAGTGAGAACTCATTGTGGTTTTGAATTGCATTTTGCTAATGACTAAAGATGTTGAACATCTTTTATGTGCTTACTGGCTATATATCTTCATTCAAGAAATATCTACTCAAGTCTTTTGCCTAATTTCTAGCTGGTTTGTTTGGGGATTTCTGCTGTTGAGTTGTAGTAATTATTTATATATTCTAGCTATTAACCCCTTATCAGATCTATAATTTGCTAATACTTTGCTTATTGAGTTGTCTTTTCAACCCTCAAGAGTGTCCTTTGATGCATAAAAGTTTTAAATTTTGATGTAGTCCAATTTACCTATTTTTTTAATTGCCTGTGCTTTTGGTGTCATATCCAAGAAATTATTGCCAAATCTAACATGAAATTTTCCTGTTTTAGTTTTAGTTTTTAGAGTTTTAGTTTTTAGTTAGAGTTTTAATTTTAGCTCTTAGATTTAAGTCTTTACATTTAGGCCTAATTTTTGAGTTAATTTTTTAATACATCCTATTTTTATTCTTCCTTTTACCTTAAAAATACTTACTGAGGTCCTACTATATACCATGCATTGAATGGGATACAGGAAGGAAGAAAATGAAATCTCTTCATTCCCTCAAGGAGCTTACATTCTAGTGACAGACAGACAACGGGCATCTAATCAAATATACAAATAAGATAAAAATGAAATCATTTCAGATAATGATTAGTGGTATGAAGGGAAACCTGGGTAATGGGATAGTGATTTCACCTGGGACAGTGTGGCAGGAACTCCGGCAAGGGTGGTGACAGAGGTTTCTGACTAGAGGTGAAGGCAGCCATGTTAAGATCTAGGAGAAGAGATGTGGGAGAAGCGCTCCAGGCAAAGGGAAAAGGACCTGAGACAGGGTGAAGATGAGCATTTTTGTGGGACTGAGAGGGGATGGTGGGATTAACTGAGATGAACTGTTGGGAGAATAATCAGCACTGGGGTGAGCAGCAAGGCAGGAACAGAGTGGCATTGGAGGCCATGGTCTTGTCATTGCAATGGGAAGCCCCAAGAGAGCATTTAAGCAAGTAATGATATGAACAAATTTATACTGGAGGGAAGTTATCACTCTGGGCTGTATGGAAATTGCCTTAAAGGGGAGAGAGTAGAGCAAAAGTGGAAACAGACTTTTGGAGGCTGGAGTCAGGATGACTGAGACTTGGGTGTGGTGGAACAGGAGGTAATAAGTGGTCATATTGGGGATTGACTTTGGAGGTAGATCTGACAAATTTGCTGGTGGATTAGAGAAGGGAAAAAGGAATCAAGAGGACTCCTAGGTTTCTCCCTGAGTGACTGGGTGTCACTGCTGTGATGAGAAAAATGGGAGGCAGGTGGAGTCAGTTCTGTCTTGATGATAGGAATTTTGAGATGCCGATATCCCCCCACCACCACCACCATTTTCATTAATTTGAGAAAGAACTGTCAAGCACTCTAACAGGCACTGGGCATGAAGAGTGGGCACAGCCCTGCCCTCATGGAGTTGCCTCACCTACCAGCTTTGCTCCCACACAAGTACTTATCCTAAGAAAACAAACCAAGAGACCCAAGAGAATGGAACCCAAACTCTGGCATATACCTTAATTTCATTTAGGCCCAGAAATTTGGACACAGGTTAGTCATTATGGTATCTTTTAATCTTCTGTCCCACTGGGATTAAGGAGACCCTGCTGGGGGTATACATTGCAAGGGGGTGTGCCATCTTTGCTGATTTTACTCACTAACAGGAGAAATTGAGCAAGTCCCTGAATTTATTTAGGAAGGTAGAAATAAAATCTTAGTTCATATTAAAAATTAGTCACTTATTGTCCGCAGCCTGAAAGATGATGTCCTAATGAAGTCTTTTTGAATATACCTTGAGTCCAAGCAAAATACTTTGTCTTTAAAGTGAAGGACAACCCAGTTCTATTTCCTTGGCAGCACCTGCTGTGCCTGGGACAGTGGTTTCTGCACAGAGACCCTCCCCTGGCCGAGGCTGCTGTCCAGTTCCAGTGGAGTTTGGTCAGTATTGCATTGTACCCGAAGTTCATTAGGTTTTGTACTTTGGGCAGAAGGCTACTGGCTTCTGAACATAAGGCAAAAGCAATGGCTTTTGAAAGCTTTGTGGGAAAGTGGAGTCACTTGATAAACTTCTGAGTTGGGGGACCAGCCAGCATGAAGCAAACAAGAAACAGGATTTTTAAAGATAGGACCATTCTCAAGTTTCTTACTGCCAAGTTAACTTACATAACCTAGTAGCTTTAACAAACTATCTTTTCAAAACCCTAGGTAAATCCTTTTTGCTTCCTATTTCAGGAAAGGGTCACCAAGCTTGCACCACGCCCTCAGTCAGAAGAGGATCTGTCTGCTCTGTTTGAAGCTTCAATGAAACTATATTAATTTTCATTCTCACTGAAAGAATTACCACTGGCCATCACAGTCCTAACAACAGAAGCCAAGCTAGCCAGAACGGTCTTTTCAACTCCACATAAAACATACCTGTTGCCAGTTTGGATGTGATACAAACTTATCCTGCAAAAGATTCCCTGTGCTCAAAGTCAAGCTACTTCCATAAAACGGTGGGAAAATGATCACTATGTCAGGCCTTGGGCTAGATTTTAAGGATCCATGTTCCTGCCCCAAACCCCACAGATTGCCACTGCTCTATTTACCAAGTGGGCAAAAACTCAGTATCTATCAAAAACATAAATGTACATGTCCTATGCCCAGTAACCCCAGTCTAGAAATTTATCCTCTAGAAATACTAGCACAAGCATGTTAAGAAGTATGTCAAGGATGTTTCTGGCAGCACATTTCCTAATAAAAAATACGAAAGAACCTAAATAGTCACTAATAGTATAGAGATAAATCACAGTATATTAAATAATGGAATGCTATAGTGCTATCAGTAAGAATGAGATAAATCTATTGGAAAAATGCCTGTGATATACCACTAAACTGGAAAAAAGCAGAACAATTATATCTTTGCATGGTCTGACTTTTACTCACTAAATTATATATAAATATATGTCTAGAGAGACAGAAAAGGAGACATGTCAAAATATTAAAAATTATCACTGGAGAAATGGAATTTGGGGTACAGAGAATTGAGAAAATAGTTACTTTGTTTTGTACTTCCTGTTTTTATTTCATCAACATCTATATTGTTTGGCTATGTTACAACAGGCACATTTTCTGATTTTAAAAGAGCCAAAGAAATAAAGGGGCAGCAGAACAGAAAAATTATACCTCATTGTTTTAGGTTGGATTCATCTTAATTTATAAAAGTACTAGTAACTAATATTTAAGGATTAAAACAGACCCAAAGAGGTAAAATATTAGAGACTGATCCTCAAATAAATTGTTCCTTTGAGAAAAACACTAACATCCTACATGGTAATTCCCTCTTTGAAAAGATATGTTTGGTGCTCAGAATAAATTAATTCAAAAGCAAGCAGTGTTGCAGTTTATAGACTTCAGCCTTGCAAGTAGAATCTAAGGATGGTCGTCTGCCTGCTATCCCCAGCCTCCAGAAACTTCTACAGCTCATTTCTCCTCATAAAGGTTCCCACACTGATGTTTTTTGCCTGCACCAGCTTTGGAAATCTGGATCTCGGTGTACTTGAGATTTAGTCATGTTTTAAACTGAATTAAAGTTTTAATCGAATAAGTTATGTATATATAATAACATCAGGACTTTTAAAAATGCAAGAGAAGTGTATTGCTTGCCGTCAGCCTGGCCAGGCCCACTTTATCTGTATAAAGTTATTTCCTTAAGATCTTTTAAATAACACTGAGATAATGTTGATAGGTTTCTCTAACTAGAAACATAAAATATGGTCAGTACCAAAAACTGGTAATACAGATAAAAACACAAAAAGAAAGTATTTGTTCATATTGTACCATCCAGAAGACAGCCACTGTTAAAAATTTGGTTTATGTTTATTATATGCATGAATGTATTTTTGACTTAGAAATGATATCATTAGGGTATAGTTTTAATTCCTACAGAACACTCAAATCATTTATACCAAGTGGCCAAAAGGCAAGCATAGGACAGTACCAACAGAATTTCAGTTATACCCTACAGACCATAACTAGCTAAAATTCCCTCCAGCATTTCATGAGTATCATGGGTTTTGAAGGCAGAAGCTGTGTGACTGAGAGTACAGCTAAACTCTCTGGTCATCTGAGATCCTTCAGGAAACTTGAGTAAAAGTTGTTAAGGTCTCAAAACAGCTTTGACACAGCAAAAACATGTATGCATCTCTCCATCAACCCACTCTCCCAAAAAAGTCCAGTCAAGATCCAGAACCCTTATATTCTACAAGGTGATCACTAGAATGACATTAGGTTAGGGGTCAAGGGCTGTGGGCTCCACTCCAGTCCCTTGGTCTGTCTTGAGTTTTACTCAAGAGACCAAGGCCTCTTCCAGCTTGAAGATGCTATGCCTAGATTTTATGTATCCCATAGTCCTTACTGTGTGATTTTGAGTTTGGGAAATGTAAAATAATTTGAGACACAAAGATGCATTCTCGATCTCAAATGTTCGATGCCTTTACTACCAGTAGCCAGATGTCTAAATGTGACTCACCAGGAGGAGTGTTTGGTATTCATACCGATGATGACTCTGTAGAGGAAGGATTTAAAGGTCAGGCATGAAGAAACAGATTTAGGAAGACTTCATGTTTTCTATCTTAATACCCATCATGTTGGTCCTTACAATTTCAGAATATGGAAAAGAGGTGTTTCTTGACTAACCAGCTATTAAAAGAGTGTGAGAGAAGAAATTCAGCCCATTTCTTTAAACCAAACACTTTTATATATCTGAGACAACAGGTATATTTTTCTAAGTCAAATCCTAGTTCTTATTACCTTTAAAAGATGAAAAAGTACTTAGGGGTTATAGCTGCATTTGTATGGATTAATTTACTTGCTACGGCAAGAAAAATTAGAATAATATTCAAAAGTGTATAATATCACTTTCACAAAAATACATTTGGTGGAATTTTCACTTAAAATACATGTGTATCCCTAACTTGTTTTATGATATACAATACTGATTTGTTTCAAGCACATCAAGTTTATGATTTTTGTCAAGTGCCACAATAAACAGCCTATTCGTTTTGTAGTCTTCTCATTTCTCCGCGCACCAAGACGGCTGTGCTGGGCTTGGCATTTCTGCATAGCTGTGGACACAGCTGTGGGGTGTTTTCCAGTGGTCAGTGAAGTCAGTCTACTTTTGTAAAATACAGACAAGTACAGTATCAAAATAGAGAGCAAAACTTGCTTTCCTGGCCTTTTAACCCTGAGAAAGATTAATGGTTGTTTGGATTAGAAACTGTACCCTAATGAGGGACTGTTGCCTCCAGGGAGTGGGTCTGAGAAAGGGGACTGTTCACCTCTGGGTCAACATTGCACATACTGCCCTGTCTCTGATGACCAGCAACCCCAAGCCGAGACAGCTGCCCAGGCCCTCCATCAAACGCCTGACCCTCAGGGAGCTGTAGCGGAGGCTGGCCCACATCCCCGCCATCACCATCACAATGGTCTGCCCAGGGTAGTCTCCAGGGATGAGCTGCAGTTTGAATGGGCAGAAATTGCTTCTTGAAGCCCTACGTTCAATTACCAGCAGCTGGGGGTGGGAGGGTCTAGTTTCTGTTGCTATTATTCCACTGTCTTTCCAACCACCCCACAACTCTTAGAATAAATGCATACCCCCTGCAAATTGCAGTAACTGTTCGTGATTTTTGTCCCATGTGAAATCCCTCATGAAGCTCCCTGCAGAACAGCCAACTTTAAAGTAACCCTACTTCATTCTTTCTGGCTTTAAGTACTGGCTTTTTAATTTGGGTATTTTTAATTGGTTTTCCAATTTATAAAATTGGAAGACTGATTAAAATAATCATGAGCGAAAAAGAGAAAATAACTACCATCATGCCATTACCCAAACACAGCTGCTATCATTTGATATACTTCCTTTCCATCTTTTTCATTTGGGTGGTGTAATTTCCAGCTCATTTGCCTTAAGGCATGACATTTTAAGTACTTTCTACGTTGCTACATAATCTTCATAATCATTCTTTTTAAAGGTACACAATGTTTTCTTGAATAGAAATTTAAACACATCCTTGTTATAGGGCATCGATTGCTTCCAAATTTTGACCCCTACTAGGGTAAAGTGACATAGCAATGAATAATGTGTATATGGCTTTTTAAAAAAATCATATTCTAAATTAACTTAAGTTAACCCCAAATTGAATTTTTATATTAAGAGTATGGACATTTTAATGACTTTTGATTCATACTACCAACTTGCTTATACTCCACTATTGTCTTATCTTTGTGTCCCCTCTCCTTTAATCCTGTCTTCAAAATACATAGTATAAGCCAGCAAGAAATGAAACTGAACTCACATGGATGACCAGGGCTAGGCTATTTGTGCAGACCTGCAAGAGTCACCTGTGGTTTTTTTCTTTTATATCAGTGTATCTTAACAGTTCACATGAACACAGATTAAAATTTTCAAATAAAATTATGAGACTTTAGTGTTACTTAATTCAAACTGTAGATCACCAAGACCACTTTTATCACTTTTTTTCCTTCTGGAACCTTCCACACGACCCTAAACCCGTGGGCTTGTGTTATTCATTGCCCCCCCGTTTTCCTGGCCAAAAACAAACAAACAAAAACCCACAGGGACATTATAAATATCCTTTTCTATAAGGCTGTTCTAGAACCATCCAGGCCTATGTGCAAGAAGTGCTGCACTGGGAGAACATAACCAACAACCATCTCCACCAAGATCCCTCCCACGGGTCTAAGTTGCCCCTTTAATCAAAAACCTCTCAAATCTTTGCAATTATGCACATTGGTCCCATGTGGCTTTGGCAAAATTTACCGGAGACCAACGTGAACCATATACCAAGTATTGCATCGGAGAAAAGAATGTTTGTGAGGCAACATACAAACGGAAAGAGGTCCAAAGAGTACCACCAGGCTGGAGTGGCCACCTGAGTAAAGACAGGCTAATTTTCATTCATTTTCTACATCTCCTTTAACTCCTATATACTCAGTACACAGCTCAGCACCTTAACAAAATATTTTCCCAAAGGAGGAAGGAGGTCATGTATTTGGGAAGAGGAAGATTGGGGTTCTGCAGGTAGCGGTGATGAGGGGGCGGCATGGAAATGATTACAGGAACATGACATTTAGGGTTTTTTCAGTAATATTTAACCAAACTAGGGTCACTTTATAAATATAAATATCAACTCTTAGGAAATGTGGAGGCCAATTTATATACTACAGCTGGCAACAATAATAAACTAAAAACAGTAACAGTTTCATTATAACAGTTTCAAATAAGAGTCATTTACTGGGTCCTCAACCTGTGCAGTCCCTTGATCAAGGAGTTGCCCACTATGACAGAGGCATTACTGTGTCCTTTTTGCACAAATGAGGAAATGAAGTTTTAAACAGAACAAAAAAATAACCAAAACAAACAAAAACCAACTTCACACAGCTAGTAAGGGATAGGACTAGCACTCAATCCCAAGGTCATCCTGACCCTGCATTCCCAGCCACCAAACTCCCTACCTTCCAAGTGCCTTCTGTTGTCTGAGAGCTTCTTGAATTGCATTTAAACACTGTACACCCCTGTGTACAACGCAATACCTTGAACACAGTAGGGAACCCATAAGCATTTGCAGAATAGAGGATCTTATTTCATTAAAAGGTGAAAAAGGAGGGATGCCTGGGTGGCTCAGTTGGTTGGATGACTGCCTTCGGCTCAGGTCATGATCCCGGAGTCCCGGGATCGAGTCCCGCATCAGGCTCCCAGCTCCATGGGGAGTCTGCTTCGCTCTCTGACCTTCTCCTCGCTTATGCTCTCTCTCACTGTCTCTCTCAAATAAATAAATAAAATCTTTAAAAAAAAAAAAAAAAGGTGAAAAAGGAGAAGAAAAACAAAAGAAAGTCCTGCAAACCTTTGACACGTCAGAGAAAAGTGGAGCTGGCCATGCTGGAGGTCACACAGAAGGGTACTGGGGGTGAATCCAAGCCCTGCTTCTTACTGAGTAACCTAGGGTAAAGACTTAGATTTTCTGAGCACAAACAACCTCATAAGGTTGTTATAAACATCAATAGGGAGTAATGCATGCGAAATGTCTACAACAGTGGCTGGCCCACAGTCCTTGCTCAGTAAATGTTACTTCTCTTCCCTTTTCTGAATGCTAGATCCACAGGAAGACTTTCACCCCAGCAGCTGACTAGCAGATGACTAGTGACATCAGCTGTACACTAAGGGCTTCCAAACTTCCCTCAGAACAAGAAGTACCTGGGATGCTAGTTAAAGATATAGGTCAGTCCTTTCCTCCTACCCTGGAGAAATTCAAATCCTGTCAACCTGGGTTGGAACCCAGGAGGCAGCTGTTAAGTCAATTTGGTTTAGGAAAGTTAAACAGCACCTGGGCCTGTCTGGTGGCTTCTTGGCATAGATGGTGGTGGAAACAGAGCAGTAGTCTCATCCTTCAACGTGCATCAGAAGCTTCTGGAGAGCTTAGTAAAATACAGGTTGCTGGGCCTGGTCCCCAGGGTTTCTGATTCATTAAATCCAGGTGGGAAGTGAGAATCTGCATTTCTAACTGGTTCACAGGTGATGCTTCTGATCAAGGAACCACACCTTGAGTGGATGGCAATTTTCTCACATTTCAAACTTACCTGGCTCAGATTTCAGCTGGAATTAGTTCTACATAGCATGTGGTAAGGCAATGAGCCCCTGAGGAGGGTCAGGACAACACCAGAAACTTACCGCAGGACTCCTCCACCAGACTGGGAGACCACGCCTGAGCGCTGTCCTGCCTCTTCCCCACCATGACTGGCTTGCCCTGCAAGCTCCTGCCTCGCATATTCACCTTATTTTCAGGCTAAGACCTTTCAGGATGTGCCCATCAAAACCTGAACAGAAAGAAGATGCTTGCTTACGACTCTAGCCTTGATGGTATTTGCTTCAACCACAAGGAGACTATTAAAAAGGACATGAAGTAACTGTACACCAAGTTTCATTTCAGTATAATTGGTAGGAAGAATTTAAGACTTCCAGCTATGAGGTTTCCAGACTGATAAAACCGCTCTAATTTGTTTAAATAAGAAAGTATCTGGGTGCCTGGGTAGCTCAGTCTATTAAGTGTTTGCCTTCGGCTCAGGTCATGATCCCAGGGGTCCCCCCGCTCAGTGGGGAAGCTGCTTCTCCCTCTCCCTCTGCCCCTGCTTGTGCTCTCTTGCCCTCTCTGACAAATAAATAAATAAAATCTTATAAAGAGAGAGAGAGGAAGGGAGAGAAAGACAAGACAGACTAGGGGTGCCTGAGTAGCTCAGTCAGTTAAGTGTCCAACTCTGGATCTCAGCTCAAGTCCTGATCGCTGGGCCTTGAGTTCAAGCCCCATACCGGGAGCCCACCTAAAATAAAAAAAGAAAATGAAAATCCTCCTTGTTATATTCCTATTTTTAAAGGTATGTTGTGGAAAGTTTCCAATTTAACGTGAAAAGGGATGTAGAAAGATCGAATACAGAGAAGTGCTTGTAATTATTGGATATAAATCAAACTGCTTCAAGAGCAAAAGTGCCAAGGTGAACAAAAAGGACAGCTACTTATATCTAATTAGAAAAAGGCAACGCAATGGTCGTGCTGCTCACTCACAGGCACCACAGGGCTCCCTGTTCTGGCTCTTGTCCTTGACATCCGGCATTAGTTATCTACCACATACCCTTGTTAACCTTAGAAAATAAAACTGCCTGTTATTTTACCAGCAAAACGTGGTCTGATTTTGAAACAGCAGCGAACTGCGATCCAGAGTAAGCACGCTACGGCAAAACCACAGGAGAACACCCGGATCAAAGGAGAGAGGAGGGCAATTGGAAGGGCTGATATAAACAAAAAGCCCATTGGCCTAAACTGGGAGTTTAAAGGATAGCGGCTTCTCGTTGGCTGCATTGTGACTCTTTCTCATTGGCTGGGCTGTTGCCGAGGCAGGAGGAAAGCCTCTCCTCCTCCAGCTGGGGTAGAAATGTTTACCCCACGGTGCGGCTCTTCCTATTGGGTCTGCAATTGACAACACGTGGTAGGGCCCAAGAGCGCCCCCTGCTGGCCTCCAACTCCATTCTAAATGAGATATCCTTTCATTAATTTTCACGGCCTTGATAAAGGGTTTTAGATGATCTCACCAAAAATGAGCACAGGCAGGGAGGACTGGTACCGTCATGTTACTGAAACACCAAATAGATTTAAAACGTTTGATTTAAAATTGAGTAGAAAAAGATATTCCCTAACTTTGTGGAGAGAGAGAGATGGAGCACCTCCCAAACTTTCATTGATTCCACCCTATGCCCCTGCCTGGCCAATAGCAGGGTATTATCTTTGTTAGCCTGGATTCCCCCACCTTTCTTGGGTAGCCTCAGTTACCCAGTATGATGTACTGAATTGTTTCCCCAAAATTCATATGTTAAAGCCCTAACTCCCTCCACATGGGACTGTATTTGAAGGTAGGGTCTATAAAAAGGTATAAGGTTAAAGGGAGTCATATGTGTGGACCTTAATCCAATCTGACTGGTGTCCTTCTAAGAAAAGGAAATTTGAACACAAAAAAAACACAGAGATGCATGCACACAAAAGAAAGACCATGTGAGGACACAGTGAGAAGGTGGGCCAAGGAGAGAGGCCTCGGGAGAAACCAAACCTGCTGACACCTGATCTTGGACTCCTGGCCTCCAGAACTTTGAGGAAATAAAATTCTGTGTTTCAAGCTGCCCAGTCTGTGAATTTTGTTAGGGTAACCCTAGTAACCTAGGATTTGCTGGCAAATGACAGAGTCTCGAAGGATTTACATCAGAAAGGGCTAAGAGCCACTAGCAGAAAATAAAGTAGTAAATCCAGAGGAAAGAAAGAGAAGAAAAGACTTGAGGCAGCAACATGAGTGTAAAGAGATTCTCAGGTGAGGTGAGCAGAGAGGAAGAGATGAGGGGCAGCCAAGAAGCAGGCACTGGAAGATAAATAGGGAGAGAGCGGTTTGGTTTTGTTCTTAAACTTTGTCTCTGTATTATAAATGGAATCCCCTTTGGAGTGTCTTAGGAGACGGCAATAATGACATAGATTGTTTTAAAATTTTTTCTGCAGGTCAGACTTGTGCTGTGATGCTTTTGCAAAATGCAATACCAAACCAAGCCTGATTCAAACAATGGAGAGTTTAGGTTATAATTTTAAATAAGTACAGCAAGAGCAGTGATCAAAAAAAGAAAAAAATCGGAAAGCCTTCATGAAAGAAGTAATTCCTGTGTTGAACCATGAAGGAAAGATGGAGTTAGATAGGAGGTAGGACATTCCAGGGACAATGAACAGCAGGAACAATAACACAGAGAGTTTTCAAGAGCAAGAGGTGGCAAGTTGAGGCTGGAGAAGTAAATGTGGCCCAATCCTGGTGCTTTGCTGGAACTTGGAACATACCCAGAAAGGTGGTAGAAACCATCCAGGATGAGCTGGGGTGTCAGAGACAGAACTGTATTATAGATTGGTCACTTGGACATGTGATAATAATTGATTCTATGAAACAATTATAGAATGACAAAAAAAGATCATTATAAATAAGCTTATATTTGTTTCATCTTTCTCTGTATTTTTAATTTTTTAAATTTTTTTAAAGATCTTTTATTTGACAGAGAAAGAGAGAGACAGTGAGAGAGGGAACACAAGAAAGGCGAGAGGGAGTAGGAGAACCAGGGTTCCTGCTGAGCAGAGAGCCCAATGTAGGGCTGGATCCCAGGACCCTGGGATCATGACCTGAGCCAAAGACAGATGGTTAACAACTGAGCCACCCAGGTGTCCTCTCTGTATTTTTAAATTTTTATTTGGAAATAATTGTAGATTCAGATGCAATTGAAAGAAAGAACACAGAGAGAGATCCCGTACATCTTCACACAGTTTCCTCCCATGGTAACACCTTGCACAACTGTAGTGTAATATCACAGAAATTGACACTGATACACTGCTTCTGCCTTATTCGGTTTCACAATTTTACATGAACTCATTTGTGTGTGTACTCAGTTCTGTCACATTTTGTCACATGCGCAGATTCATATGGCCACCACTACAGCCCAAATACGGAACAATTCCATCACAAGGATGCCCTGTGCTACCCATCTAAAGCCAGAGCCACTTCTCTCCCTCCCCAATCCTTGGCAACTACTAATCTCTTTTCTATTTCTATAACTTTGTACATTTTAAGCACAAAACCTTTTGAGATTGGCTTTTTTCCCCCACTCATCATAATTCTCCTGAGATTGATTTAGGCTATTGAGTGCACTAATAGTTCCTTCTTTATTCCATGATGTGGATGTGCCACAGTTAACCATTCAGCTGCCAAAGGACATTTTGACTGTTTACAGCTTGGGGCTATTACAAATAAGGCTGCTATGAAAGATTGTATACAGGTTTCTGGATGAGCATAAGTTTTCATTTCTCTGGGTTAAATGTCCAAGAATGCCATATGGTTTTGTTTAGTTATGTAAGAAACTGCCAAACTGTTTCAGGGGGCTGCACCATTTTACATTCCCACCAGAAACGTGTGAGTTTCTCCACATCCCACCAGCATTTGCTGTTACCACTGTTTTTTATTTTAGCTGTTCTGGGAGGCATGTAGTGAGCTCCCATTGCCGTTTTTCATTTGCATTTCTCTAATGGCTAATGATGTTGAACATCTTTTCAAGTGCTGATTTGCCATCTGTATATCCTCTTTGCTAAAATGTCTGTTCATGTCTTTTGCCTATTTTCTAATTAGATTATTTTTTTACTGTCGAGTTTTGAAAATTCTTGTATATGCCAGCTATAAATCCTTTGACAAATATGTGGTTTGCAAATGTTTTCTCGCAGTCCATTGCTTGTCTTTTCATCTTTTTTTAAAATAAACTATTTTTTAAGATGATATTTATTTATTTGACACAGATAGAGAGAGACAGCAAGAGAGGAAATACAAGCAGAGGGAGTGGGAGAGGGAGAAGCAGGCTTGCCACTGAGCAGGGAGCCTGATGCTAGACTCCATCCCAGGACCTTGGGATCATGACCTGACCCAAAGGCAGACACTTAATGACTGAGCCGCCCAGGCGCCCCAGTCTTTTCATCTAATTACAGAGTGCCTTTTCACAGAGCAGAAAGTTTTGATTTGAGAGGTCCAATGTATCATTTTTTCCCCTATCTTGCTTTGGTGTCAAGTTAAGAACTCTGATTAGCCATAAAGGTCTATGATTCTGTCCTAAATTTTTTCCTAAAAGTTTTAATTTTATATTTAAGTCCATGGTCCATTTTGTGTTAATTTTTTTGAGAGAGAGAGAGATTGAGAGTGCGCTCAGGGGTGGGGGCCAGGGAGGGGGACAGAGGGAGAGAGAGAATCTTAAGAAGGCTCCAAGTTCAGTGCAGAGTCTAATGCACGTGATCTCATGACCCTAAGATCATGACCTGAGCTGAAATCAAGAGTCGGACACTCAACTGAGCCACCCAGGGTCCCCTCCCCTTATTTAGATCAACATTTCATTTCATTGGCATTTGTAATTTTTAGGACACAGTTCATAGGCATGTTTTGTTACTTTTTTTTGTTTTGTCAGTTTTATACCTAAGTATTTTGTTTTCTTTGCAGCAATTATAAGTGATTTTTTTTTAATTTGTTTCCACATGTTCGTTGTTAGTATACAGAACTGTGATTTTTGCACATCTATATTATATGCTGCAACATCGCTGATTCCTTAAGAATCATAGGCAATTATGCCATCTGCAAACAGGGACAGTTTGATTTCCTCATTTCTAATATGTACACTTTTTATTTGCTTTTTTTTTAAGATTATTTATTTATTTGACAGACAGAGATCACAAGTAGGCAGAGAGGCAGGCAGAGAGAGAGGAGGAAGCAGGTTCCCTGCTGCACAGAGAGCCCGATGTGGGGCTCGATCCTAGGACTCTGGGATCATGACTTGAGCCAAGGCTTTAACCCACTGAGCCACCCAGGTGCCCCTTATTTGCTTTTCTAGATTTATTGCACTTGCTAGAACTTCCAGTACTATGTTGGGTAAGAGCAGGGAGAGCAAATATCCTTGCCTTGTTCCTGATCCTAGGGGGAAAGCATCCAGACTATAACTATAAGGTTAGCTGTACAGTTTTACAGGTGCTCTTTATGAACTAAAAGAATCGGTGTCATCTTTTGAAAATAAGATAAAAAACATATCTAAGTTTTTTTTTTTTTAAGATTTTATTTATTTATTTGACAGAGAGCAATCACAAGTAGTAGGCAGAGAGAGAGAGAGGAAAAAGTTTTTTCCCTGCCGAGCAGAGAGCCCAATGCGGGGCTCGATGCCAGGACCCTGAGATTATGACCTAAGCCGAAGGCAGAGGCTTAACCCATGAAGCCACCCAGGTGCCCCCATGTCTAAGTTTATGCTTAGATAGTTTATTGGAATTCAGTTATTTTTATAATTAATAGACAAAGCAAGCTGTTCCATTTCCATTATAATCCTGTTAAGGTGATGTGCAGGTATTATAATTTCCAGTTTTCAGATAAACCTTTTAAAAATAGAGACTCCAAGAGGTAGATTGTCTTGCCTAAACTTACATGCAAATTAATAAACTTACACTAAGTCCTAGGGAATCAGTTCAATAACATTTACTGTAAACCTAATACTGAGAGCATGGCTGAGCTCTTATGAGCCAGGCCCTATAAGTGCTTCAGGTGTGTTATGTCATTTAATTGCTCAAAACAGCCTACTGAGGTGGATATTGCTATTATCCCCATGTTATAGATGATAACATCAAGCCTCAGAGAGCTGTGTAAGTGACCAAGTGCTAGCAAGTGGTAGCAAGTAATTTGGACATAGACACAGATATCCCCCTTAACCACTCAGTGCAAAATCCTGTGTCAGGTTCTGGGGACACAAAGATGGATAGAAAAGAAACCCCTGCTTCTAAAGGAGCACATAATCCAGCAGGGGAAACAGATCAGCATATTTGCAGCTTGGTTCCTGAAGAAGCCGCAGCCCCCAGTCAGTAAATTATCTCAACAGTGTTAGAACAGCTCAGTAACATTTGTTGATTGAATAGATAAATGGAAGGAAAGAAGGGAGAAAGAAAGGAAGGAAAGAAAAGGAAGAAAGTAGGAGGGACGGAAGGAGGAAGAGAGTCATCATTCTGGTTTCTTCAACAAATCTAACATTGTTTGTATCTTATACAGAAGCTTCTAGTAGAAAGTACTTTCTACTTTCCACAAGTAGATATCCTTAAACCAGATCATCTACCTGCTTCAGACAGCCTGGTCTTTGCACAATTGTGCTGGTAACAGTGACTAAACACTATCAAATATAAATATCATGGAATAATAGAACAGAACAAAATGGCAGGAGCTGGTCATCCAGAAAGAAAAGCAAATCCTTCACACACAGCTTTATGGAATAGACAGGTTCAGCCACAGCAGCTGCCCAAGGAAGGGATGCTTTCCTGTCTGAGAAACTTTGACCTCAGGCTCCCCAAACTCCCACCACCTCACAAGACCTCCAATACCTCCAACACCAAGCTTGCCTCTCCTTCTTCATACCACAGGTAATGTTTCCTGCAGGGCGGAGACTCCAGGAGACACACGGGCAAACACTCTCTTTTTGATACAGTGTCCATTCTCCCTTCCCATTCCCTAATTCTCCTTCTCCTCCTTTCCAAACACTTTATATATTTTTCAATGTTGTTATTTTAACAAACTAATGAGCCATTATTACACCTTCCTCTTCACCCCAAACATATACAAAGCCCCCTTGGTTTGGGTCCACCACCCCCAACCTGGATCACCGCAGTCACCTTCTTGATGGCTTCCCTGCCTCCATTTCTTTACCTCCAGCAATCCATTCTCCACACTGGGCCCAGGATGGTTTTTATAAAACCCAAATTGTCTGACCATGTTTTTTGTTTAATTAAAATCCTTCAAGAGAAGGCACACAGCCCATAGTAGACCAGCAAGGCTATGAGGATCTTGCCCCTGCCTCCCTGACCAGCCTCCTGTCCCCACGTGGACCCTTCACTATAGCCTCACCCTCCTCCCTAGGGGCATCAAGGAACACTTGTTGAGGTGGCATTCTCTTTGTGCCTCTAGCTATCACTCTGTGACGTAAATATATCTTATTCTTTGTCCAATCATTTATTGCCTTGTCTAGCTCCCCCCTCTAGTCTGTTAACTGAGGGTAAAAGACTTTGTCTTAATCATCTCTACAACCTTATCACCTCGCCTGACAGCTGGCATACACACCATTAAATTATCAATAACTTGTCAGCAAAGAATGGGAAGGAAAGAATGAAACAACTGGTCAGATTTTTTACTACTCAGTCTGATTTTTCAATGGCCAAAGTCTTGAACTTTGCAACCAAATAAATGCAAAGCCTACATTGCCCCAGATCCTCAGCTACAACTACTGAGCAGGAGAACAAACATGTCTCGCCGGTTATATCCTGATATAAAAATAACCTGCCAAAAAGCAAAAAGTGTTCTAAGATATGCCTTCTGAAGTCCAGGTCCACTAAAAATGTTGGGAGGGCAGCCTTGGGGGGTCCACAGGATTTAGAAACCTTCCCTCTTACAGATCAGTGCACAGAGAACCCCTCCATCTAGGCCAATGAGGGACAACTTTGTAAAGGATAGACAACGATTTATCTCCACAAAAGAAAATCTTCCTACCATTAGTAACACCATTGACATCTTAGCAGCTTTTCCATTATGAATCCGACATTTCCTTTTTCTTCAAAGCCCAATTTGAGTGCTTTTTTTAAAGAGAAATAAAGCCATCAACAGACAATAAAAGCTATGCAATATTTATAATTAGAGGTCTCCAGAGTATATTTTATGTTACAGAAAAGATTGAATTTCTAGGCCTTTCCTTTTAAATCCCTTAAAACCTTCAGCTTTAGAATGAGAGACTCAAACTCTTCTCTCGGGTCTTAACTTTTATGTGGCTTATTACTTTTTTATCCCCTCTAAAACTCTAAATCCCTTCAACATAGCTTAGGTTCCTTCCATGGCTGAATTGGCAGCAGGCTGATCTTTTTATTGGTGGGTAATGGATTTAGTTTGATTGCTGACACGGGAACAATGAGAGGATAAACAATTCCATTTGTGGCCATGAAATTTCCCATCTGTTGAGTGCGTTCATGACTGAAGAGTGCTGGGCAGAGACAGATGAACGCGCCCGCCACGCCCGATGTTAATGACATCCATCATACAAGCGGAACATGTGGCTTCATAAATCAGGAGCTAATAGCAACTCCGGTTGCTCATGTCATTAACTCGCCAGCAGCCTAAATACCTAAGAACGCACCATAACGTGGAACATAGAAACCTGAATTGCAATTCAGATCTCACTAATGAACCAGAGGTAGCAAAGGAAGCCCTTTTTCTAAGTTTTAAAAACAAACAAACAAACACCTCTTTCAGATGCATACTTAAATATGTGTAGATTGTATCTCAGATCTATACTATCCTGAATTGGTTTCAAAATACAATGGATGGGGGGAGTGGGCAGAGACATAGATGAAAAAAGATCAGCCATGAGTGGATCCTTGTTAAAGCTTGGTGATGGGAACTTGAGATTTCTTTATACGACCTCCTTCCCTTTTGTATGTTTAAAATTATTCATAATGAAAAGGGTTTTTTTTTAATTTGAAGATGTGTGGAAAATGGGAGTTTCCATTGTTGAGCATGAACATTTTTTGCCAAACTCTCTCTTCAAGAAAAAGAAAAAAGCTATTCTCACACAACAGTTCAAGCATGTGACAAGGCCAGTAAGCCCTCCTCACCAAAGAGGCAAGCAACACGTTTCAGAGGGAGAAGATAAGGCAACACCCACTGTGGGTTTTCAGGTACCCACATCGCTCGCAGTCCAAGCTCTAATGGCGGGAGATTACGGTGTTTGAGAAGTTTCAACAGTTTCTCCACTCCTCACCCTTTTGATTTCCCACAGCAGTGAGTTACCTATTGTCACCATCACTTCTGATTTTTGTCGCCTTTTTTTTTTTTCATGGACGTTCAGTCTTGGGTGCTTTAATTTGAGGGCTGTTGTCAAAGACATGGAAAACGAAAGAACAAAGGGAAAGGAAAATAACAAAAGGAGAGTGGTAGTGCCCTGTTCAAAGGACTGTTCAGTTCATTTCTGTTAGGTAAAGCCTCTTAATGCCACCCAATGCACACCATCTCAAGTTCAGCCGGATTCCCAGAGGAAAGTCTAGGTAAGTCTCCATCAATCCTGATATTATTGCAAAGCCAGAAAAGAAGAAAGAGAGAAATCTGTGCCTCTACCAGCCTCCTGACTCCTAAATTATATACAAATAGAGTGTTACTATAATTTATTCATGATAAAAATCACTGAGTACATACTCTGTGCCCAACACTTTGCTGGGCGCTGGGGTTACCACAATGAATAAGACACATGCTTTTGTTGGGCAGGCAGACAAAGAAGCAATCACTGGAATATGGCCCCCCTGACCTGCCTTGGGAATCTTCCAGTAGAAGTGATGCTGAAAGTGAGAATGTCAAGTGCAAAGCCCAAGAGCCAGTGGAGATTTGGCAGGTTGGAGAACCTCTTGAGCTGTGCTGTCTGATATGGTGACCACGAGCCACACATGGCTATGGAGCCCTTGATACAGGACCAGTCCAAGTTGAAAAGGATTGTATTGTAAATGTAAAGTACATAGCAAATTTTGAAGACTTAGCATAAAAACAGACAAATATCTCATTAGTATTTTTATGTTGATTATTAAAATGACAATATTTTGGATCTTTTAAGTTAAATAATGGATATTATTAAAGTTAATGTCACTTATTTCTTCAAACTTTTTGAGTGTGACTACTACAATGTTTTAAATTAGACATATGGCTAGAATTACATCTCTATGGGACAGTGCTGCTCCAATGGTTAAATATGAGAATAGGATGGGTTGAGAGCCATCTTGAGGGAACGAAGAGACGGTACGGTGCCCTGGTATCAGAAAAGGAACAAGAGTCATTTACTATCTCCCTTAAATATCAAACTTCAGGTCTGAAATTGAGCTCCTGACCAGATTCTCCTCCCTCAGCTGTTGAGCGTTGGTGGCTGACAGCTCACCCCTCACTTCCCACCAGAGCTTGCCCCACTGTAAAGAATGACCTCGCCCAAGACCATTCCCTTCTCCAGGTGGTCTCCAACTGGTACCAGTCAAGTAGGAGGTCAATTAGGAGACCTGACCAACTACCTTGACCCAGGTAAATCCGACCCAGGCCAGCTGCCCGGCCTCCACATTCCTTCTTGGGGTTGGCTGGGTTCCTCGTTGGGACTACATGGCATCCCAGTAACTTCCTCTGCCTCCCGTCACTTCCTTCACGTAACACCTGGGTGTTGATCCTACAAGCACTGGCCAGCCAACTTGCTCCCTGCAAGTTTCATCTCAAAGTCAGCTTCCTGGGAACTGGATCTGCAACAGGATCTGCCTTCCAAATTGCTTCCTTTTCCAGCCTTCAGCTGTGCCACCTTTAACTCCTCTCTTTCTCTTACACCCACAGCCTACTGGTCAGAAATCCTATTTACCTTAAATCACATCCAGAATGTAACAAGCTCTCACCTCCTCTTCCACTGTCACTCTGATCCAACTCTCCACCAGCTCTTACCTGTGGTGCTGCAAGGGCCTCTCACCGCCTCCTCCTGCTTCTACCCTTGCCGCCCTTCAGTCCCTCTTAACACAGTAACTGGAGTGAAGGTATCAAGTCAGATCATGGCCCACCTCTGCTCGAAGCCCACCAGGGACTTCGCATCTCACTCAGAGTAAAAGTTAAATCCTTGCTATGATCCAGCATGCCTAAGACAATCCCAGTTTATATTTGATTGCCCAGAATAATTTAGTAGCGCTTGCTTTCCCCTCAAAAACAACCTACTTTGGATTATAAATTACATAGTTACCCTATCTGTAAAGCCCTTCGTGTAGCTTCCTCCTGTCTCTTGGGCCTTGTCTCCTACCATCTTCTTGTCCACACTAGTCCAGTGACTCCAGAATACTCTGCAAGCAAGTAGACAAACTTCTGCCTCAGGATATTTGCACTTGCTGTTCCCTTGCCTAAGATGTTCTTCCCTCAGTTATTCACAGGCTAACTTCCTCATGCCCCTCAGGATATTCAAGACCAATTTTTTGGATGAGGTCTTCCCTGGCCACTCCTTTTAAAACTGCAAATATTTTACTTACTTATTCTGGTGTCTTAGTCCATTCGGGCCTGTAATGAGATACCACAAACTAGGAAGCTTATAGACAATAGAGGGGTGCCTGGGTGGCTCAGTTGGTTAAGCATAAGACTATTGGTTTCAGCTAATGTCATGATCTCATGGTCATTAGATGAGCCCCACACTGGGCCCAGAGCTTGCTTGAGATTCTCTCCCTCTCCCCCTACCCCTCTCCCTACAGCCTGCACATGCACACCTGGGCATTGTCTCTCTCTCTCTCAAAGATCTTTTCTTTTCTTTCTTTCTTTCTTTCTTTCTTTTTTTTTTTTTTTTTAAAAAAAGAGTCTCTCTGGGCCCCTGGTAAGCATCTGCCTTCAGCTCAGGTCATGATCCCAGGATTCTGGGATAGACCCCCACATTGGGCTCCCCACTCAGCAGGAAGCCTGCTTCTCCTTCTCACTCTCCCTCTCCCCCTGCTTGTGTTCCCTCTCTCACTGTCTCTCTTTGTCAAATAAATAAATAAAACTTTTTTTTAAAAAGTCTCTTGTGAAAAATATTAAAAATAAAAATAATAAACAATATAAATTTATTTCTCACAGTTCTGGAGGCTGGGAAGGCCAATTGGGTTCAAGGCACCAGCTGTCTGTGTTCTGGTGACTCTTCCCAGTCCATACGTAGCTGGTGCCTTCTCACTGTGTCCTTATGTGCTGGAAAGGGTTAAGGAGCTTTGTGGGGTTTCTTTTATAAGAACATCCATCCCACTCATGGGGGCTCCAACTTTGTGAGTTAAACACCTCCCAACAACTCCATATCCTCATACCACCACATTAGGCACTAGGATTTTAAGATATGAATTTTGGTAACACAAACATTCAGACAAAATAGCAGCTGGTTATCATCTATCCCCTTCCATAGGATACAAGCTCTGTGAGTTTACACTTCATCATCCCCAGTGCTTGGTGCATGGTAGGTGTTCAATAAAGAGCTTCTGGAAAAATAAATAAATGAAATATGGATGGCCTTCAAAAATATTAGGCTAAATGAGAGAGGCCAGACACAAAAGTTCACAAATTGTGGGACTTCGTTTATATGAAATACCAGAATATATCAGTCTGCAGAGACAGAATGCAAACTAGTAATTGCTAGAGGTTAGAAGGGGGAGCAGAGGATGACTGATGGGTACAGGGTTTCCTTCCAGGGTGAGGAAGTATTTTGCAAGTAGGTAGTGCTCATGGTAGTGATGGTAGCACAACTCTATGAATATACCAAATGCCACTGAAATGTATGTTTTAAAATGGCTAATTTCAGGTTATGTGAATTTTACCTGAATAAAAAAAGAGCACAAAAACCCAAATATGAATGAGCGAACAGTGACGGAATGGTGAGGTTGCGCAGTGTCCTGGTTTTGCTGCCCCCGGTACTGTGTGGGGGCTGAGGGCTGGTATTCATTCCTCAGGTTCTAGAAGGACTGAGAACCAGGCATGATCCTCTCTGAACCTTACACAGCTATGATAACAGCCCAAAGCAGAAATCAAGCTGCAATCATAACAGGTCGTGCCAAAGTTCTGCATGTCATTTTTCAAATGATTTCCTTCCAAATAAATGTGATATGCTAGATTCCTCTTGATTCCTGAACTTCTCTTGTCAAAGAGCATAAGCTTTGGGTTCTAATGCTGGCTCAATATCTTAACAGCTATCAAATATTAGATCAATCGTTCTCCACTGGGGTGAATTTGCCCCCCAGGGGACATCTGGTAACATGCGGAGACAAGTTTGATTGTTACAACTGAGGGAATCCTATTGGCAGCTAATGGGTGAAGACCAGGGACGCCATTAAACATCCCGCAATGCCCGGGAAAGATGGTCCCCACAACAAAGAACTATCTGGTCCCAGATTCTGATGACGACACTCTTGCGAAACCCTGTCTTAGACCAATCACCAAGCTGTTTTGGGCCTCAGTATTCTCAAGTGTTAAATGGTGATACTAGTGCTGGGCCTACTTACAGGGTTGTGATATAAAATAAAAAGTGAGCAAAAGGATCATAGCACAGTGCTTGGCTCATAGTATCTGCTTTTTTCTTTTTTTTTTTTTTTTAAGTATTATTAGACCAAGACTGCTTCTGGTTATCTCAATTATTGCAGAACCTAATAAGACCAGATGAATTTGTCTTCTCCCTTCTGCAACCTTAGCTGTGAGCATCTAACACAGGAGCAGCACGGATCACAAGGAGATGGAGTGTGTTCATCACCTGGGTCAGAAAACCCACTGCAATAGGCTTGCCTGACTTAGCAAATAAAAATAAAGGACGCCCACTTAGATTTGAATTCCAGTAAATAATAAATGATTTTTTATATAAGTATGCCCCCTGTGATATATGGGGCACGTACCTTATGCTAGGAAACCAATACTTCTACTACACCAGAAAGACTCTTTGTTAATTATCTTAAAATGTAACTGGGTAACCTGTATTTTATCTGATCACCCTAGCTCCAAGCACTAGCTCTCCTGCCTTCTGACAAGGAGAGTCTTTTTCACACAGAGAGAACATCAATTTGCCTAAGTTAAAGATTGAAACCATCTCTCTCTCCCTCAGAGGAACTGAAAGGTAAATGTTACATCCGTTAAAATTACGAACACATCTCCAATTTCACAAAATAAACCACTGAAGATTGAACATAGAGGCCCTCCCTAACTCTGCACAGATTAGCACTGGGGGAGAGGAAGTCATGGAGTCATGACTGACCAGGGTTAAGGGCTCTCTTCTGTAAAGTGGTAGTGGGTCCACCTTGCCAGATTGTTGTAGGACTAACATATAAAATGCCTGGGACATAATAGCAGTTCAACAGGGATATCTTTGACATAGTGTTGGCACATGATGGGTTTCAGTAAATGGGGGGGGCGAATGGGCCAAGGTTGTACCTCACAAGCCAGGGGCCATAGACCACCATTCATGTTGAGAGGTTACCATCCCTCTGCTCGGCCCCTAAATCCACATCCCCCTGGTGCTTTTAAAGCCACGCACTCCCAGAAACCACTCCAAATCTTTGGAATCAGAAAAAGATGGGGGTGCAGCCCAGGCTTTATCAAGCCACTTAGCAGGTCTGATGCACAATCAGGGTTGAGAACCACGAGTCCAAATCTTGGAGGATGGCTCTTTCAAGAGTGGTTCTCAAACTTTGGCGAAGGTCAGAGGCCCCCAGAGAGCTTGTTAAAATGCAGATTGCTGTGCTCTGGGAGTTTCTGATTTAGGAGGTGGGGTGGGTCTGAGAATTTGCATGTCTAACATTTCCCTATTTCCTTGTTGCTTGCTGCTACTGCCTGAAGACAGTTTGAGAACCACCTCACTTCACCCAAGCCCCAGTCAGATATCATTATCATTGTTTATTTTTTAAGATCAAAATTTTAAACACCGATATTTATTTGAGAGAGAGAGAGAGAAAGCATGAGCAGGGAGAGGAGTAGAGGGAGAAGCAGACTCCTCACTGAGCAGGGAGCCCAATGTAGGACTCGATCTCAGGACCCTGGCATCATGTCCTGAGTGGAAGGCAGATGCTTAACCAACTGAGCCACCCAGGCACCCCTCATCAGAGGGGTGTTTTTAAATATCTATGCCTTGGCCCTGGAGAATCATATTTAAACCCTCTAGTGAGGGACCTGAGCTCCTCCTATTGCTAGTGCCTCTGGGTCAGGAATGTCTGCTTTCCTAAAATGTACTTTTTGCTCTAATTCCAAGGTGTGCCCTGGCACCAACAATCAGAAATTTCACAGGAGCCCCTTAGAAACTCAGTTTCTCAGGGCCCAACTCAGACCTGTGAAATCAGAATCTGCATTTTAACAAGGCACTAATTCCTATCACATTAAAGACCGAGAAACATTGCTTAGGATTCAACCGAAATGAAATGTTTTCTTTTTTTTTTTTTTTAAGATTTTATTTATTTATTTGACAGAGATCACAAGTAGGCATAGAGGCAGGCAGAGAGAGAGATAGGAGGAAGCAGGCTCCCTGCTGAGCAGAGAGCCCGACGCGGGACTCGATCCCAGGACCCTGAGATCATGACCTGAGCCAAAGGCAGTGGCTCAACCCAGGCCTCCTCCTAGCATCTTTGTGATGGTCTTTCTCCAGAATTCAGGTTGGAGAAACACAGCTAGCACCACTCAGCCCTCACCAATAGCCAGGCAGATAGGTAGCCAAGCCTGCAATAAATAAGTAAAGTCTTCCATTGACATTAATTGCCTGCCCTTTGAGACAGGGTAGAAACAAATTTTTTAAATTGCAAGTAAGTGGGCATCCCCGTGCCAACAGTGTAGAATCCTCATCACTGACTTCCAGAACCTGAGAGAAGAGGAACCCAGGCCAGGACAGACTCTACCTGACTTGGGCTTTGGCTGACGCTGGCAGGGACTGCCGCCAGGACTCACAGGTGTGGTGTGTACTCACTGTTGCACATAGGTGATAGAGTTTATATTCCAAAACAAGGTCTCAGCCATACACTCCTTCGTGGACTGTAAGGTATTTGGGCAAGGAGCCCTGTAACTATCAAATGTGATCAAGATACTTGGCTCAGAGCCCAAAAGCCAAACAGTATAACTGTGACCAAAATAATTAATAATAACATGTATTGCCTAAGGTGTTAGGAATAAGCCCCTCATATCCTATTAGTGAAAGTGTCAACAGATGCAGAATTTTTGCAAGGCAATGTGGAAAAAGTCCTCAAAATTTTAAACACCGATATGCTATGACCCACACTCTCACAACTAGAAACATAGCCTACAAAAATTTAGAAGACATGTATAAAGATATATATATTTGAATGTTCTCTGCAGAGCTGTTCATAACTTTTTAAAATGGAAATAAGCTATAGGTTTATCAAGAAAGGAGTAGATAGGGCCTCCTGGGTGGCTCAGTCAGCTCAGTGTCTGCCTTGGGCTTGGGTTTAACTCCTGCTCAGTGAGGATTCTACATCTCCCTCTGTCCCTCACCCTCCTCATGCTCGCTCTCTCTCTTTCTCAAATAAATTAATAAAATCTTCTTTTAAAAAGGAGTAGATAAATGTGCAGTAGTCTTCTGCACATTTATTTTAAATATGGGAACTATAAATGTTTACACACGAATACATATATGCATACCTCTGTGTATATGTAGTATGACTCCATTTCTATTTTTAAAAGTATATATATATATATATATACACTTATAAATATATAAATAAGGATAAGCAAATCTGGAAATGCACCACCAATCTGTAAACAATGATTGCTTTTAGGAAGTGAAGCTAGAATAGGGGAAGTAGATTTCACTTTTTCTGTATACCCATCTTTAATTTTTTGATGTGTTAATAAGCATGTATTTTTATCACTTCAAAAATACTTGCAACAGATAAAAATTACTTCTTAAGAACTGTTTTTCTCTGATTGTGTTTCATTACATTAGCTCCTTTAGTTCTGTGTTTCAGGTTTATTCATTAGATGTAATACGATATACTCTAATTGACTAAGTTTGGACTTTATTAGGAAAAACCTAATCCAGCCTGGATTCCTTAAGATTAAATTCAGGTGACCCTGACTGGCTTCTGAGTACCCTAGAAGGTTCTTAATTTTTTTGTTTATGTGACAGAGAGAGAGATCACAAGCAGGCAGAGAGGCAGGCAGGGGTGGGGGGGCGGGGAGTAGGCTCCCTGCTGAGAAGAGAGCCTGATGTGGGACTCGATCCCAGGACCCTGAGATCATGACCTGAGCTGAAGGCAGAGGCTAACCCACTGAGCCACGAGGGCGCCCTGAAGTTTCTTTATTATAATTTAGTATTGGGTCCTTGAAACTACATTTGTGTCTTCTAGCTCCTACTCTTTACTATTGTTACTTCTTATTAAGCATGTGGTTAACCAAAACTTCATGTTTCTTTTTAATAAAATGCTGGTATAAGGTCACCCCAATTCTGTATAATTTTTTAATGTAAAGGTAAATGTTTACACTTGGTTTTATTAAATTCCATGTATATTTTATTACCTACAGTCTGTTAACAAAATTTTAGTCTTTTAACATAATTTTGGATCTTGCTTTCTATTTGGATATTCCCCTAAATTTTCTATTATTTAAAAATGTAATCACTTGGAGTTTATAAAATGTATAGACATGTCTTTCAGACAGTACTCTTTTTATCTGACAATGACCAAAACCTACTTAAACAAAAAGGACACTTACCAGATAAAGACCTAAATATCTCATTAGAAACTATTCAGTTGGATTATTTTTCTGTCCCTCCCTTATCTCTGTCTCTTTATACTCTTTCTCAATTCTCCACACCCCACCCCTTCCAATACTTTGTTTACCCCCAACACCCTATCCTTTGCACTGGCTCTCACCCACCTGTACAGGTAACCACAGACCCACCAAGTATGGGTCAAAGTGAAAGTACTTGCTCTCCTCCCCCAGCTAAAACTCTTTACCCTGGATTTGCATTCAGGCCTCAGGCCTGTACAGATCATTGGTTCTATTTATTTCCACAGGCTTCCCATCAATTTCATCCCTATTGACCCTGAGAAACCACCTAGGTCTTGAGAGTTTATACCTTTCCTTTGGCCCCAGCCTAAGGCCCAATTTCTGTTCCCAGGAGGCAGCAGTTTGGGTTAGGTGTCTACCTTGGTCCAGTCAAATATGGTCCAGGGGACAAATTCAGATAGAATAAACATGGCTTCCCAGAGCCATCCTCTGTGGCTAGGTGCAATTCTGAGATATAAGTGTAATGTTGACTACTAACTGATAAGTATATGCCCCAAATTTGTCTACTATAGAAACAGCAGTGGACACCAAGTCCAAGTCTAATGGGTCCTTAAACCCCTAAGTTCAAAATAGGGGGCAAGTCTTTGGAGGTAAAGAATGGAATATAATTTAATGATTAAGTACATTGATTTTGGAGTCAAATTAAGGATTAAACCCGATTCTGCCATGCATTCCATATTTTAATCTTGGGCAAATTAGTCAGTCTTTTCATGACTCAGTTTCCTCACCTTATAAAACAGCAAAAATGATGGCTAGTCTTGTTGGGTGGTTGTAGACATTAAATAAGATTATATAACACACTGCCTAGCTCTTAGCAAGTGTTTAATAAATGCCAACTGTCATTATTAATATGATTACATCATCATTATCAATATGAAGAAATAAATCTGTCATGGTATAATGAAAGATGGTGGGTTTGACATAAAACAAACATTTCATACATACCATATTTCTGTGTGTATATATAGAATATATAAGATAAAATATAGAATATATATTGTTCTACATAAATACAGGATAATAGAATATATAGGATAATATGTATTAGGATATTTAAGGTAAGAAAAATAAAATCTTCTTATAAATCTAATCTTCCTGTGCTACCTTGGGTGTGAGGGCACCGCTTGTTACCATGTCTCTGCGAGCACCTGAAGGGTTGTACAAGGAGATGCTAAATAGACCGCCCTCGAGAGATGTCAGCCTTGTCATGTACCGGCATGAGGCAAAACCGCTCTGGAGAAACAGTCCTTTTGTTTAAAATAGAAACTTAGAAGGAAGCCAAAGTAACACACGACAGATTACTGAATATCCAGTTCTTCTGGAGTGGGGGTGGGGGGGGGGGAAGCTCCCTTCATTTCTGAAATGAAAAGGGTAATTGCTGGTACCGAAATTCACGTCTCCTTTTCAGTGGAATTCTCCAGCCAAGCTGGGCGCTAACCGAGCGGGCGATTTCACTTCATCCTTACTTCACAAAAGACTTCCAAAATCAGTGCAGCAGACACGGCAAAATAAAAATGTTAACTACATCCTGGCTGGGAGGCGACTGAAGCCTCCACGCTCAATCAAAGGTTTACAATAATAGGATTCATAAAAAAAAAAAAAAAAAAAGACAGATGGGATTAGAAAATGTTGCAGTGAAGACTCTGGAATGAGATGAGATCACAGCACCAGCCTGTCTTTTGTGGACCTGCACAATGATCCCTGAGCCAGACTGGATTAGGAAACCTCGCGACTAGGGGTTCAGAGAGAGGCTTCCGGTTCCCGGCACTTTGGGGGAGAGAAGGCTGAGACGATGCATCAGATTTACAGCTGCAGTGATGAAAATATAGAAGTTTTCACCACCGTGATCCCTTCCAAGGGTGAGTAAAATCGCCCTTGACGGTTTCCTTAAGGCGGCACCTTCTGCCGGAGGTTAAGGACAATCACGTGCTGTTTTACTATGGCTTATCCTCGGGTCTCTCCGAGGGGTTCACAGGTTCGCTGTTGTGATGGTATTTGTTATTGTTGTTGTTTCTGAAAAGGACGTACATGGATAAACATCAGTCATTGAGAAACAATCCCTCAAAGGGGGTGGGGAGGAATGAGGGCAGTTAAAATGCTACCCGTTCCACTTAATTCAGTACTGGTAACCCAATATGCCGAATGAAAGTGACAGCAAGCCATTGTTTTGGGAAACAGAGATGAAAACAAAATTCCCAGAGCAGCTAGAGAGATTCTTTCTTCTTCTCCAATGAGCAAGTGGGCTCTGAAATGAGAACCAGCTGGCTCAAAAGTATGATTTCTAACCATGCCATCAAATGTGAGGAAATAGACTCCCAGCAGTGGCCTGAAGTCTAATAAAGTGGTCAAATAACGTCCTGCCCCGGGGCTGGCCTCTAATGAAGATCCCAGGGCCCCCTCCCAAACTTCACCTGGAACTAGCGCTGCCACAACGTGTGACTCTGTCAGCTCCTGTGCTGGGGTGAATGGTGTCAAGTCCCAGGGAGGCCTTTGTGTGTGAGCTCAGCAGCCAGCAGGTGTCTGGTTACTGGACAGTTCCCTCACCGCCCCCCCCTAAAGCTCAACCCTCTCTTCTGCTCCCTCTGTTCTCTCCCCACGGCCCCTGCCTTGCTGGGAGAGGCTGGGACTCTGGCTTAGCCCTGGTCTCATTGTCAGACTTGAATGAAGGGGGCTGGACGTTTGCTGGTGTTGTGCCCCCTGCTCAAACAATCCCTTTCTTCTTCCCGTGTCAGCCACTGACAGGGTCACTGCTAGGGGGAGGGGGAGGGGAAAGGAGAGACTCAGCCTGGTCACAAAGAGACAGCCAGCAGAACATAAGTAAAGCTTTTGACATGTATTGCCACATAGAGAGAGGAAAAACAAGAGCGAGGAGTCTGCCCACGTGCAGGAGTTGGAACTCTGTCTGGAGATTCTGAAAAGTACCTGGAAAGTCAACGCTGACCCTCGGACCCAGCAGGTCCACTTCTGGGTACTCTGACTCACGGATGTTCACAGTGGCACTGATTCTAGAAGGGCAAAATGAAAAACAGCTTCAATGTCCTTGAGGAGGGGAGTGGGTAAAATGCGGTGTCATTGTACTATGGAATATTCCACAGTTGTCAACAGGGATGAACTAGATCTATGTGTATGGACACAGATCTCAAAAGCATAATGTTGAGTGGGGGGAAAAAAAAGGCTGGCTGCAAATTTTATATGTATGATAACAATTACTATATCTGGCAGTACAAAACAACTTATGGATACATATTCAGAGACAGAGAGTATGAAAACATAGGCTGGAAAGATGCAGACTAAATTAGTGATCTTAGTAGCCCTGGGGAGAGACAGGAGTAGAGTTAGGGGAGAGTAGAAAGGGAACCTGAACTTGCCCGATTTTGTATTTCTTTACATGAGACAAAAACAAATTGGAAGTAAATATGAAAATGTTAAAACATGTCTATTTCCTGTCATATTTCTCCATTTAACATTTTTTTAAAATATTTTATTTATTTATTTGACAGAGAGAGAGATCACAAGTAGTCAGAGAGGCAGGCAGAGAGAGAGAGAGGGAAGCAGGTTCCCCGCTGAGCAGAGAGCCCGATGCGGGACTCGATCCCAGGACCCTGAGATCATGACCTGAGCCGAAGGCAGCAGCTTAACCCACTGAGCCACCCAGGCGCCCCTCCATTTAGCATTTTTTAAAGAAAAAAATCAAAGCCACATAACTCTTTTTAATTAAAAAGTTATTCAACAATTCAGGAGCAACGTCACACTTCACCTGACTAAAAGCATTTGAAACAGGGCCTTTGACTGCATATGCTTAGCACAGTAGTCAAGGAACTGCGGGTCACTTCTGCACTGTGTGACCTTGGGCAGGCTACTTCATCTCTTTGGGCCCGAGTTTGCACTTTTATAAAAGGGAGAGCTAGAATTTACCTCCCAGGGTTATTACGGTGGGGGTTAAAATACAGATAAAACCTATAAAGCATTTAGTATGAAATAAATCACTTACAAAATGATTTCTATTTTTATTCCATATTTAGAACAATGACTACGTCCAGTCAAAGATAAATGTTTAATCCTGTATTCCTTTCTTGCCATTTTCATTCATGGCCATCTCCTGGTCATAAACCAAGTACTCATTGGTATTCATGGACATTTCACTGCTCAGGAAGTCATTCTCTAGGAAAGGAGTATTTGCAGTCTTACCTTAGACCATGAATGGAAAAAGTTCACTTCTTCCTACTTCCTTTTTTTGCCTCATCTTGCTTTCTCCAAAGCTATAGAGCAGAGGGCTTTCAGTGAGAGAAGACAGTGCTAGCCCTTCTTAAGTCACCGCTTATAAGAGAGATTGGTAACTCTACCGCACATCCCCACATTCCTTACCTACAGAAATAGAAGGTGGCTTAATTTTATCTAACTATCTTAATAGTTCTCCCGGGGATGCCCTTTTCCCAATGCTACCATTTAGGGTGACCAAAATGGCCAAGACATTTTCTGAGCACAGGTTCAACAGTGTGAGCAGTGTGGCCAATGGTTAAGAGGTTAAGAGGCAGTGTGGCCAATGGTTAAGTTCCCGTGAACTGTGGGACCCCTAACTTCAGTATCCCCACCAATAAAATAGAGATAATGCAGAGTACCTGGTTCACAGAGTTGTTACAAGGAGTGAATGAGATAAGGCAAATAAACCATCACCTGGTATGGCTCAATGTGAGCTATTACTACCCTTCTCTTGTATTATATCTTTCTTTCCAACACACACATACATACACATATTGGGTTCAAGTTAATATTTCTACGTATTTTTTAGCTGAGCCATCTTAATGTCCCACAAAACTATGGCAGCAGCAAGTGTTAGAGCATTACTTAAAGGCATGGGACATAAATATCAAGTCTATAACAGGACAAGTGTGGATTTTTTTTACTTTCTGGAGAGAAAGAGAGCCCTTTGAGGGAAAATTTCATAGACACAATTCACAGTAAATATGAAAGATAAAAGCTGCGGTTTTACCAAGAAGTTATACCAGAAGTTATTTCCTGAGACACACTAGAGGGGGTTTAATTCTAGGGTGAATGGCACCACAGCGTTCAAAATAATTCTCTTGAGGAGAAACAGCATGGGGAGAGGTTGGGGAGAGGAACTGGGGAATAGCAGGAGGAAATGGAGAAAACTCTGGAAAGAGAAGTCCTAATGGAATGTTATAAGATCTAAAAGTTACCAGCTACTCTTTCCACCTGCCTTCAGCTTGCAGAGATGGAGGACAGTCATAATAACCACCACTGATTCCTGGGAAATTACTCCTTGTCAGGCACTGGTCCAGGGGCTTTATAAAATTAGTTCATTTCATCCTTGCCACAGCTCTCGGAGGTGGGTGCTCTTTATTCCCGCTGTCTTACGGATGAGGAGAGGAAGGTGTAGAGAGGATGGGTAATTTGCCCAAGTCACATAAGTGGCAAGTGGTCTAGTTCTGATCCACACTCAAGTGAAAGGAGTTGGGAACCTTGGCTATTAACTAGCACACTGTATGCCAGGTTTCATGGCTATAGGTGCTCTGAAGAAAATACCACGACCCAGCCCTCATCTGGTCACTTATCTGATACGTGACAAGGAGTAGTTTCAGTTCTAGGCAGTGACATGGTGGGATTGCAGTTCTAAATAAATCATTCTAGCAGCAGGATGGAAGAGAGATGTCAGAGTATCTCCATTTTCAACAAAACACATGCCATCTTCCAACCAACTAACATTTTTTAATGCTTAATTGATTTTTTAAGCTTCCTACTATAGCAAAACATACATGATATAAAATTGACCCTTTAAGCATTTTTAAGTGCATAGCTCTGTGGCATGAGGTCCATTCACATTGTTGTGCAGATATCACCACTATCCATTTCCAGAACTTTCATCATCCCTAACCAAATCTCTATGTCTGTTAAATACCAACTCCCCATTCCCTTCTTCCGCTAACCCCTTTGTAACCTACTTTCTGTCTCTGAGTTTAATACTCTAGGTATCTCATATAATGGACCCATACACTATTTGTCCTTTTGTGTCCAGCTTATTTCATTTAGCTTAATGTTTTCAATGTTCATCCATGTTACCACATGTATCAGAATTTAATTTCTTTTTAAGGTTGAATGATATTCCA
The DNA here is from genome assembly GCF_009829155.1 of Mustela erminea. Taxonomy (NCBI): domain Eukaryota; kingdom Metazoa; phylum Chordata; class Mammalia; order Carnivora; family Mustelidae; genus Mustela; species Mustela erminea. The sequence continues at coordinate 18,403,195 of NC_045629.1, forward strand.
TTGTATGCATATAGCACATTCTGTTTATCCACCCATCTTTTAGTTGGACATTTGGGTTGTCTCCACCTTTTAGCTGTTGTGCATAATTGCTGCTATGAACTTTGGTGCACTCAGCCAAGTAACATCTAAAATTGTAATTACACCCTGCTTATTCTCCCCACCTCCCCTCCTCTGCGCCCTTCCCCACTCCAGGGGCAAACCCGCTCTGAGGCTACATCATACTCAACCTGTGTTCTCTAAAACCTTTCCTTTCTCTCTCTTTGCAGTGTCCAGTCCAGCCAGAAGAAGAGTCAAAAGCTCTCAACACCTCTTGACCAAGAATGTAAGGACAACTTCAATTTTGATCCCTTTTTTTTATTTCCATTACAAAAGCAACATCTAACTTCTCTTCCTCTCCCCTGCTCTCAATAGCCAGGAAGTTTTTCTCTATGACACGTGGCTGCTGCTCAATTTCCTGTCTTCCATTTCACCAAAATAATTGACAAATGTCTACCAGACAGCAAAAAGCCCTGAATCGGACTCCCCTATTCTGACATTTTCCCTAGACACATAGAGTAAATCTCATCCTCTAAAAAAATTGTTCTTATTTAAACAGAGTCCATGATAAGTATAGCATTCCTGACTTAGGTGTTCTCCTGTTGCTGGCATTTGTGATGTTGCTGGCATTTGTGATGTTCTATTTTTTCACTATTATAAATAGCATTGCAATTAATTTGGACAAAATACTATTATTTTGAATTAATTCCATGGTAAATTAACAAGTAGAAGGTTAAGAATAGTTTCATCTATCCATTGATCTGTTCATCCACCCAGTATTTTCATTCCTACTACTCAAGAGACACTATGCTAGATGTGGAGAATAGTGATTTTTTAAAAAATGGTTTCTGCTTACAGCTTTGTCACATATTACCGGGAATTCTAAACAGTTGCCAGGCTTCCAGCAATGTTTTTCCATTTACCTCCAGCCTCACTGACTTTCATTTTTCTACATTATCTTTTGCTACTCTAATAAGCACTTGCATTACCTTAAAATTAGTTTACATGTCACTGGAGCCAAAGGATGCTGTGAATTTCTCATTTTACTTACAGATTTCTTTATACAAAAGCTGTCAATTCATCTTTGTACTTTCTCTGGAAAGGTTTACTGCTGATTGTTTCCTCTTGGTTATTCTGAAGTTTCTATTTCTATCACAATTTTTCAAGGAACACCATTTTGATTTTCTAAGTATGTCAATTTTTGAAGGCCCATTCTCCATTAAAATGAATTTTTTTTTCAGTGTCCTGGGAATGAGACGGAGCTTTAGTCATTCTCTCTCTTTTTTTTTTTTTTTTTAAGATTTTGTTTATTTATTTGAAGACAGAGATCACAAGTAGGCAAGAGAGGCAGGTGGAGAGAGAGAGGAGGAAGCAGGCTCCCTGCTAAGCAGAGAGCCCGATGCAGGGCTTGATCCCAGGACCCTGGGAACATGAGCTGAGCTGAAGGCAGAGGCTTTAACCCACTGAGCCACCCAGGCGCCCCTAGTCATTGTTATTTTTACAAACATTACTTTTTTTAATTCCCAAAGTAGTGTGTGCCTATTATAGAATTTCAAATACTATGAACATATAAAATATAATAACAGAAAATTCTAAGAAACTGTGGAACATAACAGGCAGGTATGTAGACTTAGAGTTCAACTGCCTAGACATAAATTCCAGTTCTATCCATTTCTAGCTAGGTAACCTTGAACAAGTTGCCCACCATACTGGGATTCAACTTCTTTAGTATTCAAATGGGAATATTAGCAGCACATATCTCAGGAACCACTGGAGAACAAATGACTTAATATATGTAAAGTGCTTAATCCAGAGCCTGACACACACCCAGCATTCAATGAATGTTGGTGCTTTTTAAGTGAAAATTTCCCATATACCAACATATCATTATTATGTTCCATTGCTCAATAACATACCATTTTGCAATTTGCTTTTTTTCACTAATCTATAAATCTTGAATCTTTTTACATGTCAGTTAATTCTTATAGATCTACCTCATTCTTTATAAAGGTTGCATATCATGTTAGTATATGAATGTACTATAATTTTCTTCCCAAATCACATCTGAAGTTTTCTAGAATATTTAACCAAATTCTACTAAACAATGCCACAAGCAATATCCTTGAACATATTTTTCATGCTCTTATGCAAATGTTTTTGAGGATAAAGTCACAGATATGAAAATGCTTGGTCATGAAATCAACACATTGTATTCCTTAATGTTATATGTCAATTATATCGTAATTAAAAAAGAAAATGCTCAAATGCTCAAAAGATATGAACATTGAAAAAAAACTTACAGCCATTGTCAAATTCTGTGTTTTAAAGTACCTTTACCAAAACACCCAAGTCAATACTGTATGTCATAAAGTGTTGTTAGTCTTTGACAATCTGATAGGTGAAGGTATCTCGTTTTAATTTGCATTTATTTAATTATTAATATAATTCTTCATCTTTTCAGGGATTTTGATTTTTTTCTCTATATGTTCCTAATTCATGTCGTTTGCACATTTTTCTGTTGTCATATGTATTTTTTAATGACTTTTGGGAATATTTTATATTAAGGAAGACAAGGGGAGTATCTAGGTGGTGCAGTTAGTTAAACCTCCGACTCTTGATTTCAGCTCGGGGCTTGATCTCAGGATCAGTTTAGCTGCTGCCTTGGGCTCTGTGCTAGGCATGAAGTCTATTTAAAAACATACCAAAAAAAAAAAAAAAAGGAGGAAAGAAAAGGACTTTGAATGGATGGAAGATTTCTTTGTGGTAGAAATTCTTGTGGTAGAAAGGTAGATTCTTACCTTTCTCCTCATCCCTGAAAACCCAAGCCCACAATCTAAAAGAAATATGCCTCTGATTTTCAAGGAGTGGGTGTTACCAAAAATAGAAAGGGAGGGGCACCTGGGTGACTCAGTCGCTTCAGCAGGGAACTCCTGATTTCGATCCTTATCTTGGGTTTTTGGGATTGAGGCCCGCCTCAGGCTCTGTGCTCTGTGGGGAGGCTGCTTGAGGAGTCTGGCTCTCTCCCTCTCCCTTTTGTCCCTCCCTCCATTCACACTTGGGCTTTCAAATAAATAAATAAATCTTTTAAAAAGTGGAAAGGGAAGGGGTTGTTGGTAGGTCATTTTCAGTTTAAGGGAAGTTTCACAAAATACTTTTTGGTCCAGGGGCTTGAGTTTGGCATTACTCTGGATTTGAAGGAACCGCAAGTCATTCATGACTCTGGAAAGATCCCTTGGGAACTGGGAATATTGAGTTCCCCACCACGTTCTTTCCCTGAATTTCTAACCTTGAACAATGTTCCTGTCTGAATCACTCCTAATACCTGTATCTGCTGGCTTTGTAAGGACAGAGCAGTGTTTACAGAAGCTTTTAAAATGGAAACTAAATCACCACACTTACTAATAATTAATAGGTTCTAGGGAGGAAATCCTCAGGAGGTTCCAAACCTTAATAAAGAAGACAAGTCTCAGTGGAGACAGCTTTCTGGAAAGCCACTTGACTTCAGCCAGCCCTGCAGAACCAAGCTCTCAGGTTTCCTGGGAGTGGAAATTTTTGAGAAAGACAGTTATGTTTATGGTTTATGACTTTCCCTCTCCAAAATATTTTTACTCAGAGGGAAAAAAATGACTCAAGTATATGAATACATATTAAAATTTGCTTTTGATTTAAAAAAAAAATTAGAAGCTGGATCTTGTCTTCAACTATACAGTCTTCCTCCAGGTGAGACAACTTAATAATGCCCTCTGGTTTTTGAGCTCACCTCTAAATTTCTCATTTCCCCTAACATCCTGACTCATCCTTTGTTTGCAAACCTCAATGTCAGCTGTACAGAACATTCAAATTAGAAAAGACAAGAAAGGTCTTAGTCTACCTAAGATGAAGGAAGTGAGTCCTAAAGAAAGAACCATCTCTGATTATTTGTTTCCTCATCCGACTGGCTCTTGGCTGCCTTTGAGTTCCCAAGGAAAACATTCATATTTTGTAACTGCTTAAATCTACCAAGGTTTTGAATTTTTTGTCCTGAAATTCTCATTTGTGTCTGTTGTCCTTGGGCTACCATATGGAGTCAGGTTCCCTCCTTTACAAAGATCTCTCCTCCTCTAAACCATCTTAGTGCCCCAGCATCACTAAGATAGAGAGTCAGGACCCCCCCAGGGGCCACTGATTCCCCAGCCCCATCACAATGAGCAGTGGTACCACTACCAGGAAAGATGGAAAAATGAGATTGTAAATGTCACATTCTCCCCAGAGCTCAACCTTATCAGAGAGAACTTGGCTGCAAATTTACTGATTTTTCAAAATGTCCTGAGTGATTGATTGCACTTGAAATTTCTTATCTGGATGTAGGCACTTCTCTGGGTCTTCTAAAAAGTGCTCACCCAGAAGTCATAAAACCACAACTCTCATCCTGGCTCTGCCCCTTTATAACTCTGTGACCCTGAAGACACATGATCTCTCCTGGACTCAGTTTCTCTATGTGCAAAATTAGGGAGTTGGGCTAGAACATTGCTATGGATCCCATCAGCCCTAAATCATGATGATTCTCCATCACCTAGGTCTCACCTGTCTTTCCAGCCCCCTACCAGCCCCCTAGGCTGGTGAACACACAGAAGTGAGACTTGAAGATGTCAGTGGATGGAATCCTGAGGCTTGAGTGTTAGCCCATGACTTCTGTTCTTCTAATCTCTGACCCAAGACCAGCAGGGGAGCATCAGTGTTTTGCTCTACTTTCAGAAGGCAGTTTGCTGAGTAGGAAAGGAAAGGCAAATCCAACACCAAACCTGCCTCTCCCTTCCGTCTCCCCATTCCCCAGTCTTACCCCTGTACCAGAAGTGTGGGGGGAGGAGGGAACGCTAAAGAGCCTGCTCTCAGACCAGTTTGTTCTAAGACCAGCAGTAGCCACCCCAAACCGTGTCCTAGAGACCAGAAAATAACCCAGGCTTTCAGGAGGCCACAGCCATCTATTCAGCTGCCCATTTCCTGGTGAGAGCCAAATGTGCTCCCCTGGAGTCCTCTCAGAGCCTCTGTTCCTGTGGGAAATGAGAACCAAGTACAAGACCAGCTAAGAAAGGGAAATCTTCTGAACTGGGCACCTCTCCTCTTTCCTTTCGTGTTATTGACATCTTTGGGGCCTGGAGAAGACACCCAGAAGAGGTACCTGGCCCTAAGTCATGGCGTGAGAAGTAACCAACCTCATCCCAGTCCCCTGGGAGCTCCTACCTCCAGCAGAGGGCTGAGCAGCTAATACCTCTGGGCTCCCTCCCTCCCCGTTCTCTTCTCCCGCACCACAGTGCAGAGAAGCGATTGCTTGCGGAGGTGGAGTTTCTTGTTCCTGAAAGGGAACGTTTGCTTCCCTTTCAGAGGAGGAAATGCTGGGTTTCCCTCATGGACTCCACAGGCTTTCTTTACCTGCTTTGCTTTCTCCTTGTACAAAGTAGGTCTGAAAACATACCAGTCTTACTCCTCCTTACTCAGAAGAATGCTGACAGAGTGAAAATAAAATCAGAAACACCTGTGACAGCTGTGTCAGTAATGAGGCTCAGGAGTCTCTTATTCAGCCTGGAGGGTCACGTTCAGGGGAGAGCCCTTAGGCCAAATATTACATGTGCAGGGGAATGTAAGTGGCTCTGAACCACCATTAATCTAGGAAATTCCAGTATTCTGGGCAACACCACGGCAGAGCAAGGGGCCAAGGGGAAGGGAGGTAGGTAAAGAGGAAAGCAGAGGAGACTGGACAGTCAATGCTGGGCCACCCACGGAGCTGGTACAGGGTGGGCCCAGGGCTGCCCCCAGCCTAACCGAACCACCCCCTTCTAAACATACTACAGCTTATAAATGGATCAAATCAACCCATTGTACACCTTACCAAATCATATGTCAGTGGACATACGATATAGCTGGGAGGAAAAAGGAACATATTTTAAATTATTGGGAGGGGACTACCTCCTGCAGTGCCCAGAGAAGAAAAAGTACTAATCCTCCATGTTTCTGAGTGATCAGCTTTCCCCAAAGCCACAGGGTGAGTGGTTCTGGGCCTTAAAATGGGCTTGAGAGGAGTTAATTTCCTAACCCGAATAAGACCAAATTAGGGATATATTGGTTTTCTGAGCAAAGGACTCTTTGTGGTAAACTGAAGCGAAGAGTGACAGCTTCTCCTAGTTTTGTCTTCAGGAGACATGAACTGCTCTCTGATTCTGTAGATAAATATGTGGCTTGAAGATAGAGAGCACGCTCTATTACCAAAACCTCTACAGATGATAGGCATTTACTTCGCCCCAATAGAGCAAGGACACGCAAGAGTATCTCCTTTCCACAGAACCACTAATTGTCAAGGCTGGGGCATGAACTCGGGTCTGTGTGACCGCAAATGGAGCTACCTTCTTCATCACGGACAATCTGAGAGGAGAAAAAAACATCAACTTTGTTTTCACTTTCACTTAATGACTGTTCAACATCTTTTCATGTTTGTGGTGTTGTGTTTACCAGTTGTGTTTCTATTGTCAATGGCCAGCTTCTGGCTTTTGCTCCCTTTTTCTCTTGTTTTCTTCTTCTTTATTGATTTTTAGGTGTTCTATGTACATAGGGGTCATTCCCCTTCATGTGTAACAAATGTTATATTGAGCCACATTTAGATCTTGTGTGTTTTGTTTGTTTTCAACAGGTATCTTGGATCTGTCTGGTATGTGAACACAGATCCATTTCCTCCAGTGACCTGCCATTTATTGTAACAGTATTAAAGATCCAATTTTTCTCTGCTAAATCAAAATATCACCCTACATAACTTTTAAAAATTTAGTTTTATTTCCTTCAGCATCCTCCAAAAGCAACACCGCTGTTGTATGTGGACAAGTGAGGGGGATCCGTCCAAGCCTCGGAGGGGTCCACCTAACTTGCTGATGCGCCCAGTGCCCAGGACCTGGTACGGAATGTGCCCTCACAGGGCATCTGATGAAGGAGCAAACGAATGAGTCAGTGTAGACCCCAGAGCAGCTGCCGTGCACTATTGAACATTCTAACCAGATTTAAAGGAGTGAAGAAATTCAGAATGGACGACCCCAATGTCCTGGATATGTATAAAAATATGCAGGATAGGAGCCAAAACCCACAAAGATACCCTTCATCACTCCCAGTATTAAGATAAAATACGGCATTATTTGTCTCAAGTTTTTTACATTTAAATTATTTCAACGATTTGAGTATGTTTATTATAACTTTTAAGGCCCATTTCATTGGGTCCTGACAAAAGGGGTATTTCCTCTTACTCTACTTCCCCAGAAAACTATTCAGCAGGTGATCATTATTAAAAACACCTTAGGTCTTAGTATTCTGACTGGTTTGGGGGAATTTCCACTTAGGAAACCATGTGTAGTGGAAATTCATCTCCAGCTCCAGCTCACACAGGCGTTCTGCAAGGTGAAGGAAGTGTAAGCGTGTGGAACTGTGCCAGCAGTTTTCTTCTTTTTAAAACCTGGGACTTGGTTGGGCCCCAAGTCCTGTCCCTAGCTCTTCCCTCTGCTAGAGCATTCAAAAAACTGTCCTCTGTTTGAATAAGGGTGTCTGCTTCTCACAAAGACTGTTATGACCCTGATTTCCAAAACTGTCATCATTCCAAACAGTCTGTTCTGTTGCCAAATCATGTAAGGCCCCAGGGTGGGTGACAGGTCTGGCCCAAAGGCCCAGCCAGGCTCCTGACTCTGTGAAGGGGGTGCTGGTGAGGAACTCCGGGGACCCTCATCTTCCTGCACCATGGCACCATTTGGCCTGCTGAAATTCCATAAAAGCGGTTGACTGTCGGAGGCCAGTTAACCCAAGTTGTCTCACTGCTGCTAGCATTCTCTGGCGTCAGGAAAACTCCACCAATGCCCTGTGGGCCCGAGTGCCTCTCAAGATCTGAGGAGAGGAACAAGCTGACTGTCCTTCCTCCTCCCGGCAGGTGGTGATCGAGTCGGACCTCTACACGCCGCGGCCCCTGGAGCTGCTGCCGCACCGCAGCGACCGCCGCGACGGCGAGGGTCGCAGGTCGGGCCGGCTCCACAGCGCGCGGCCGCAGGGACCCCACCTTGCCAAGGCCCCGGCCAGACCCGGTACGTGCGCCCTGGTTCAAGTCCCTGGAACCTCCCTTGGGGACTCAGTGACGCGCTTTGTTAGACCAGACGCCGCAAGGCAGGAGACCTGGCTTGTCTTTTCCAACAACCTCACGCTCCTCCCCGGCGTCCTCCATCGCGCCGGGGTAGCGCAGGTGCTGTGGCGCGGGCGGTCCGCTTCCCGCCCTCCTCCCTCGCCTCCTCCCTCGCCTCCTCCCTCGCCTCCTCCCTCGCCTCCTCCCTCGCCTCCTCCCTCGCCTCCTCCCATTCTCGGCGCGGGCCGCCCCTGCGCTGAGTGCACCTGCTCTCGGGCCCCACCTACAGAGCAACACAGAACACCCGCCTGAAAAATACCCTGGGCGGGCAGAGATGCTTTCCACCTGCCATCTTGCTCCCCAGGAAGCCCTGCTGGGTTCCAGAGATGAAAATCATTATGTTCTGGGGGAGGGAAAGCTAGTGTAGACATGACTCATGGACAAACAGAAGCTTACCTTATTTATTTTACAGGCCATGTTTGTAATTATATAGGCTCTTTATAAACTGCCAGCTTAAGATCTCACCACTGTAAATGTGAATGACTTAGGGCTATTTGAACAATATCTAAAAAGAATTTAGGGACAAATTTGCTTTGAAAACTGGAAACATTATAGACTTAACTTCAGCACTATTTTTTTTAAATGGCCCCCACCCCAAGTAGTTCAACAGGAATCTGCGCCCAGCCCTCTGGAGTCTGTGATGTTATCTTGTCTTTAATTGCTGCCTTAGGTTATTTCTGTTATGTCCACAGCCTAAAGTCATTCATATTTTAACTCCTAAAATGCACAACAGAAAGTTTGGGATGTCCTTCTCAAGGCATTTGGGTGTCAACAACTTTCTATGTTGTAAGAACCGAAATTATACTTCATTGAGTATATCTCTTCAATCTTCTATCTTCTCACCTTCTTCGTAGATGCTCAACTGGATCTCTAAGGTTTCCTTGATCAGTAACACCCTGATCCTGTTTTATGATCTGATGTATAATAACGCATAAATCAAGCTATACTCTCTAGCTAAGTGATTACATATACACATATGTAAAGTGAAAGCATTGGGAAAACCACAATCTGCCTTGCAAATTAAGAGGAGATAAATTTTTCTCTGTGTCTATATATAGGTGGGTGGGTGGGTACATATCTGTGTAGAAAGGGAAAAAGAGAATATCTTTGCTACAAAAAGATAAACTGGATTTACAGCCATGTTTCTCAAATTTCAATGTGCAAAAGAATCACCTGGGAATCTTGTTTTCATGCAGATTCTAACTCGGTAGGACTGAATAGGGCCCAGATTTTATGTTTCTAAAAAGCTTCTGGATGATGTTGATGCTGTTGGTCTGAGGATAATATATTGATTAACAAGGATTTAGGGACCAGTCAAATGGGTAGTTCTCACAGTGGGAGTCCCCAGAGCAGCAGAATTACCTGGGAACTTGCTGGAAATATAAATTTGGGGTCCCACCTGAGTCCTATTGAATCAAATTCTAGGGCGGGGCCCAGCAATCTCTGATTTAACAACCCCGGGTGATTAGAATGCACACCAAAGGGAGAGGACCCTTGGTCCGCAACACCCGATGCTCATTTATAGAGAAGGAAACTGAAACCATAGAGGCTGTTTGATCCAAAGTCACACTGCTTATTAGCAACAAAAACTGAAATTAAATCTTAGTTCTTCTAATTTGCTAGTCAATGCCTCCATCTCCCATCCCCAGAAAAGAAGGTCTTCCCAACCATCTAGCTTTAGGGGTCGCTTTCCTTCCTAAGTAGCTTGTGGAAGCTTGACTGTCCAAGTCAGACTTTTATTCTCTAAGAGAACAGTAAGTAATGAAATGGAGAGAATCTGCCCAACATGTGACAGTCAGCTCATGCAGGGAATGTGCTAGTCAGGTTAAAAAAAAAAAAAAAAAGATTGAGCTGGGCATTGATTCAATTCCTTCAGCTCCCCCAATCTGATAGATTCCAGAGGGGGTTGGGGAAGAGAGGGTTTCTGAGTCAAAGCCAGACCCAGTGCTTTCCACGAGAAAGGCTGAGGCACTGAGTCTTCCATCCTCCCATCAGAAGGATGTATGTCTCCAGAGATCTCAGATCTGGGGGCTTGCTTCTTTTCTGAGCTGTAGGAGAAGGTTCCTGGATGATGTAGCCTTCTCATGTGGGAGAAAGATTCTCTGAGGAATCTTGGAAATTGCAGGGACTCTGAAGGCAGAGATCCAGCTAAGAAACTCTCTCAGCATGAGGCCCTGAGCAGGTGAGCCTCAAATACCTGGAATGGGGACAACCACCTCCTAGGCCCTGGAGAATCCGCCACCTAAGGAATGTTTCCACCAAGATGTCCTCGGGCACCTCAGAACCAACTTGTTCAAATGGAATGAATCCCTTCCTTTCTCAGCAGGGTTATTTTCCTTAACACCCCCTTGTCCTCCCTACCCCCACTCCACCCACCACGTCACATACTAAACACTGACAATGTCAACTCCTGGATATGTCTCATCTCTCCCTCTTGGTACCTACCTCAGGCTACCCGGGCTCAGACCCATCTCTGGTGTGTAGCCTCCAACCCTGGCCCTCAGCCAGTAGTCCTTCTTTCCTCTACCAGGTTACCAGAGGGGTCTGTCTAAAGCAGAAATCTACCTCTGCCATCCTTCTGCTCCAGTGTCCTTCCTACCCCCACTGCCCTCCAAACCATGTTCAAGCCCCCCAGAATCTGTTCTCTGCTGGTGGCCTCTCCAGGGCCACCTCCTGTGACACACTCCTGTCCCCACCCATCCATATACACAGAAACCCTGAGCTGCAGTGCAATTCTGGGACTGTGCCGTTATATTCTATTTCCAGGAACTTCCCAGACCCTCTTCTTTCTGCTGAGTGTCCTCCCTGTCTCCACCTGGCAAATACCTCCCATAATGGGCTAGGGTGTCCCTCAGTCCCGTTTCTCCAGCCCTGCAAGTCCCCCAAAGCAGTTTGCCATTCCCTAGATTATCCTTACCTGGCTTCCTCTGTTATGTATCTCCGAGGCCTCGATTTCCTCATCTGGAAGGTGAGGACTATTATGATACCTACCTAACAATATTATGGTAAGGGTTAAATGAGATAATGTCTATGTGTTTCATACTCAGCACAGTGCCTGACACAGTAAATACTCAAAACTCTGAGCTGCTATTATTACTTATACACTATAAATTATGATTCAATCTCGGTAGTCTTTAACTTCATTTTATTAGCATTGAAATGTTTTCTTCCTTGAGTTGGGGAGTGTTTTATCTCTATTTTTATAGTGTGATAGGATGGGGCTTGTTCTGGAATGTCTGCCCAAGGAGAGGACTAGATCAAAAGCCAGTTTTCCTCTACCTATTGCCAGCTCCCTCAGCTCAACACCTGGTTTCTCAGAAGCTAAAGACTGCAGGGTAGAGATTACTCAGAAGTAGGTCGGGCTTCAGGAATAAAGGCATAGCAAGAAGGTTCTCACATAAGTCCTGTGTAGCCAATGTCTCAGGACTCTGATCATCTCCAACACTCGCACATCATGAAGCTGGGCCTCCCACCGCAGACAGGCTTCTCTGCTCATTTCCAGAGAGGACTGCACAGATTTAGCAAGCTAAATCGATCTCAGCAGCAAAGACTGAACTCCTGATAACCTCTTGTGATGTGGCACCTTAGGAAGGAAGGACAAGCTAAGGGCACATTCTCTGAGCACTTACTTCCCGCAGACATACTAAATGCTTCCACACATATGATCTTCTTAGACATTAGTTCTACCATCACTACCCATCCCACACCCGGAAGGGTGCCAGGGATGCAGGTGACCCACTCGACAGTTGTCCCGTTGCCAGACCCTCCTGCCCGATCTTGCTGCTTGGCACAAAGGGCTTTAGAAATTCCCAGCTTGTGACTGATTAGCTAATGAGATCATTGACGCAGAAGCGGGGGGAAGTGGAACACAGAGTACCACTGAGTAATGCCTCCTCTGTTCAACCTTGCAGTGGGGAGTTCGGAACCCAAATCTTCCAATCTGTGTGGGAATCGAGCATATGGAAAGTCTTTGGTAAGTAAAATAAGCCTGGTTAGTTCTCCATGTTGTGCTTTAAACTCCCCACCCTGTCCTTTGTTGCAGCCATGAAGATTACTAGAAAAGCCTACCTGCAGGTTTTCGGCTCCCAGCGTCAGTCACCACTGGATGGTGTTCTCTTTCTTGCCAGAAATTCAGCTCTCAGGCAAACAGAAAAAGGTGTTGCCTAGGGGACATCTCAAACACAGGGAGAAAGAAGTGGTTTCTGTGGTAGGCCCATGCCAGGTGGACACGCCTGACTAATTCCCAGGGGCAGCTAAGAGGTCAAGAGTTGCCTGTCAAGGGTCTTAAATGTTGTGAAAACATGAAACACCAGGCATCTGTGCCCAGGACACCTCTGGAGGACGTCTGTTCCCAGTCGGGGTCTCTGAAGGCAGACTCTGAGATGCAGGGTAGGGGGTATGAGATTTGTATTAGGGATCAGTACCTGTGACAGGAGGAAGGAGTTCAGATCGCTAGGAGGCTGAACTGCCATGCACACGGGATACCTCCTGGCGGAAGTTCTGGGGCCATTGCTACCCCTCCCCCTTGTCCCGAGTTGGGCCCAAATGGCCAAGCCTTTGTTTCCTCCTCGCTCCATTATGGTACATGAGCCACCCCCATGGTGGCAGCTTGTCCTTCTTTGAAGGCAGATCAGGGGGTGCACATCCAGATCTAGCTCAGGGTCCCTCTAGGGGAAAAAAATCTCCTGCATCTTCTTCTGGGCATGAATGTGGGTACCCTTTAGGTTTGCACAGTAGGGGTGGAATCGTGGCTAGAGGTGAGGTCAGCTCAGGCACCCTGGTCTCCGTGAGCAGCAGCTCACCAGATGGGTGGATCGTGCCAGGTGAGGACTAGAAAAGACCCTGGAGATTGTGTGGGCCAGCCCCCTCATCATTCTGAAACAAACTGGACAGTGAGCCCTTTGCTCCCTCTCTGAGCAGAAAATCTAATCCAAATACCTCATTTAGGTCATCCCTGTACTAGGAGAACCACAGAAAGAGAAGAGATGGGCCAATCTGTTTTATCAGGAGCCCTCTGCCCCAACCTAGTCCTCAAGAGAAACTGAGGATGGCTGGGCCATTGCCACAGATTTCCAGGCTGTGACAGCACAAAGAGCTGCCCTTAGCTGTGGTCAGAAGAAGACCAAAGTTAAGGGGAGGAGGGTGACTCACATCCTTGGATTACCTGCTCCAAGTCTCTGGGCTGGGCTCACATAGTAGCCTTGGCAGAGAACTGCTTCTGGGAGACTAGAAGGAATTGCGATGGGACAGGATGGTCATGGGGACACAGTGACAAAAAAAAAGGCAGCAGGACTGACTCTTTCCCCTGAGCCTGAGACAGTGAAGCAGGGGTCCTGCAGTTGATCAGAGGCCCCTTATCCCAGGATGGAAGAATGAGTCAGAGCTCGTACAGCTAATTCTGACTCAGTGATGCAACGTACTGGAGGAGGACTGAGGACAGTGGAGAAGGAGAGGCGGTGTATGTTCCCGGGGCTGGGCTGTTGGCACGATGGGGAGGGAGAGCTCCCGAGAGGCCACAAGGTGGCACAGTAACTCTGCCCACAACATTTGGCCAGCTAGGGAGAGAAGGGGACAGTTAATCATCATGTCCTCAACCTGGAATTTCCCAGCAATTTCAAGAATGTGGTGACCCTAAGCCTTCAGTGGGGTTGGGGTGAAGGAACAAAGCATAGCATATGTCTGTTGACTAAGCCAATTTAACCCTTGTTAGGTCGTCATGCTTCTTGAGCACTCACCATCTCTAGGAAGGCTGCAGAGCACTGCCAAAGGGATTAAGTGCCAGACCCTGACACACATCATAGCACTTGTCTGAGAACTGGGAGCCTATGAAACAAGAAGCGAACCATAGAAAGAACTGGGGAATTGCTGAAATATGTCACATAGGTTCTCAGTACTGTGGGGGCATGGGGCATGAGGACCGAGAGAAATCAACTCGGGCCACCAGCCTGAGGAAAGGCCTCCGGGAAGAAGTGGCCCTGAAGGGCAGGCAGAAACGAGGCTCTGTCCAGAGGATGAAGGAAAAGCCGAAGGAAGATGCAGCGCTGCGCCTGTGCATGAGGAAAAGCTTTGTTGAGCATGGGAATGAGTGTGAGCAGGAGGGGAGGCAGGACCAGCCACACTGGGATAGGAGCTGTCACGGTACCCACGGGGGATTAACAGAGGTAGAGCTGCATAGATGAGGGAGAGCTGGGTTCTGAGGAGCCTGTGCTTCCAGAGTTGGCCTCAGTCTGACCTGCCGTGGGCAGGCACTGCAAATCCAGTGGGGCTGCGCTCAGTGGTGGGGCTGGTCCAAAGCAAGGAGTTCCCAGGTGACTGGATCGGAAGGCTGTGTGTGGCAGAGGAGATGGGGGAGGATGGCACTACCCGAGGCAGTCTTTCAAAGCATGAATCTGCAGGATTTAACAACAAAGTAGACACAGGTAATGGGGGTAGGGGCAGGGGACAGAGTTTTCAGGTAAAATTGAGTTGTGCGCCCTCTCTCTCTCAGGTTCTCTGGGTCAGTGGTTCTCAATGTGGGGTCCTGGGACTGGCAGCACCCAGGAACTTGTTAGAAACGCAGATTTTCAAGCCCATGTCAGACCTATTGGATCAGAAACTGGGGTAGGCCACGCACGGTGGTGACCAGCCCCGCAGGGGAGTCTCGATGCCAGTCAAAGCTTAAGGACTATTGCCCTGGGTGGTGGATGGACGGAGACATCCCCCTTTCAACTGGCTCCGGTCAATGCCAGAGTTGGGATCATGGCCACATCCTCATCTTCCCTTCCCCTTCTGCACCACGCAGATTCCTCCGGTGGCCCGGATCTCAGTGAAAGCCCCCAGCGTGCTCGAGGCGGCGGCCACAGCCTCAGAGAAGGGAGCTGTTCTGACGCGAGGGTAAGTGCCAGGGCCCCCCACCCACTCCTCGTCCTATCACATGAGAGTAACAGGTGGCCCAGCTTACAGACACTCAAGATGCTAACACAAAACCCATGCCAGCTTTAAATTACCTTTTAATGAGGGCAATAATCCTGGGTCTCTGTGGCGCCTCATCAACTGTTTCCCTAGGATTAAGCTGAAGTGTTTTTGATGGTTTCCACTTCATTAACACCACTCTTTAGACTTGGAGAAGTGTCATTTGGGAGAGTTTTTGGTTAATTAGATAAATGTAATCACAGGTCGCATTCTGAGCCTCCCCATAGGCACAGTGGTGTCAGAAATGTCTCATGAATTAGGTGAAGGGCCCCGGCCCAAAGGTAAAGAAATATGTAAGATACCAAAGTTTCAAACCAAATGTATTAACCCCCATGTTATTGTTAACTTTGATCCAGAACCAGGAGCGAGAGTAGCAGGAGAGTAGATAGTCCCCTCCCCCACCCCAGCAATTCTCTCACTGCCTTCAAGGTTGCACTAAGAAAATGGCAAGCAGGTGTCTGAAACTCAAGTCAACATGTACATTGATGCCTCGCCACGATCGTCCATACCACACATAGTAGAAAAGTGGCTTAGAGGGTAATGAAGGGTGTGGGCCCTTGACTCCCAGCTTCTTGCTTGCCCAGGGCCACCACTAACCCGCTATGACTTCAGGCAAGTTATCATAACCTCCATGCCCTCACTTATTTCAAAACAAAAACAAAAAAATGGGGATGATCCTAATACCCCTCTTGAGGGATTATTGTGAGAACAGAATGGGATGATATGTGAAGAACTTAGCACAAACTCTGACTGTTTTATTTTTCAAGAAACCTACAGTCTAGCAGCTGGAAAGACACATTCTTGGGAGCAGGTGAGATGTGTACACTAGAGGGACCATGGGCTAAACTATCAACCCAAGTGTGTACACCTTGGAAGCTTGGGAGTCCAAGGAGGAAGCAACCAATATGAAGCTCTTCTAGATGAAAGAAAATCATCTAGAAAGAATTATAAAAACCAAGTCACTCAATGTACTAGGACCTAACTGGAGAAAAATCAGAAAGGCACATGGATTGTTTGAAGGTCTAGTTCAAATGGTCCTGAGCAGCAATAGCTATTGCTGGAAGTTGGAGTAAGCCCACAACAACCTGCTGAGCTAAAAAGACCAACCTTTCTGCTCCATATAGCTGTGTCCAGAAGGTTCTCCATGGTTCCTTTCTCTCTGAGCTCAGATGTCCTCATTTCCATGTGTTCCTGGAGGCTGGCTTTTGAAAAGGAAGGCCATTTCTTTCACCTAGGAAGAGAAAGTGAGGAGAAAGATAAACATTCATGGAGGTCTACAAGGAGCCCAATGCTTTATTAGCTCATTCTCCTCCTCACAAGTCCTGTGAGTTTGATGATATTATCCCCCTTTTGTACATGAGGAAACTGAGGCTGGCTGAGATTAAGCCACTTGCCTGAGGCCAGTCAGTGAGCAGCCACATGTACCCCTAGGACTCAGACTCTTTCAGCAGCTTTAAGCTTTGGGAAGCTTGCCCTTTCCATCAAGATTGTTGGTCTATAAGTGGGATGGGTGGAAAAGGAGAACTTGGGACATGAGCAGAACTTGAGATCCATGAACCACTGTGCTAGAGCCACCTCCTTCCCTCACCCCATGTGAGGATCCTCCAAAAGAAGTCACCTGTACATGTGTCCCAACAGTGACCCTCTATCCTGGTCACAGGATGTATGAGCAGAAGTTGTGTCTACTCCTTGAGGGCAAACATTAAAAGTCTGACTCTGTGAAATAACTGTCCTCCCTCCCCCCTGGCTTTTCTTTAGATCCAGACATCTCAAGAAGATGACTGAAGAGTATCCGACCCTGCCCCAGGGAGCAGAAGCCTCCCTACCGCTGACAGGAAGTGCTTCCTGCGGGGTCCCTAGCCTCCTCCGGAAAATGTGGACAAGGCACAAGAAGAAGGCTGAATATGTGGGTGCTACCAACTGTGCCTTTGAGGCTGACTAAAGGTGACTCTCCCCAGGGTCCATGCATTGGTCAAAGTACGCTGCATATAGGGGAGAAAACTTCAGATTGGAACTGAGCCACATTCACCTCTGCTAGTAGCTGGTCCAAACACATCACCATTTCTTATTAACCAATAGCCCTGGCTTAGGGTACAGGCAAGGGACTCCCCTGGAAGGCAAAAGAAAAGTGTGCCTTCTTAGAACCAATAAAGCCATTGGTCTGAAAGTGGCTTTGGGAGATAGATATAAACTCTGTCCTTATCTTAAAGCAAAATCGCACCACAATCAAACTTTCCCAACCCATTTTAAAGACCTCCAGGGAAGGAAACAGGCAATTCCTCAGTCTTCCTTGTAAGTTGTTCTAATGTATGTGATTTCTGTTATAAATATAAGAGCTTGAGGTTTGAGGCCCTTGTAAACACAGTGGTTCCTACTATTCCTCTTATCACATTTATTTCATCTTGACAAGGTATAATTTCTAAAGACAAAGCACTATATATTTACTTATAGTTCTAATATTCATTTTACAGTATTCTCAAGATCAGTATTGATCATTTGGCATGATTGCATGAATTCTCTATTCTTTTACGTGCAGCTTTTCTATAGAGAAACATGATTAAAAATTAAATGTTGAATGCTAATGTTCTCTGAAGTGGCATAGGCTAGTGAAATTAATAATACCTTGCATTGGCAAAATGATTTTAACTTTTGAAAGTGCTTTCCCGTCCACTATCCCTGCTAAGGAAAGCACAATTGTACCCAGTCTACAGATGGCGAAGCCAAGGCCTTAAGACAGACAGTTAGTGGAACAGGATACTAGGTCCTCAAGTCTGCCAGACTCCTTGCTTTGCTCACTCTAGCAACTGATTTGAGGAAGGTTTGGAGGGGTAGGAATATGACTCTGGGGGCAATGTTTGAAACGAAAAATTTGATAAGGTTGGAAAAAGTAAGTGATTTAAATGAAATACATCATTAAGTATTGGGTTGACCTTGAAGAAATTGCCTTCTCTGTAGGTCAGAAAAAACCGATCAGTTTCATATGGTTCAACTTAGTATATAATATTGTGCTTTCCTTCTTTTAATGGAAATGTCATCATCAATCCCATAGTTAACATCAATAGACTTACAATGATCATACAATACAACAGCTCTCATCTATTAAATGCCTACCATGCGTCAGACATGACACTGAGCACTTTACATACATTCTCCCTCACAACTCTGAGTGAGATGTCCTTATCCATTCCAATGATGACAGTTTAAAGCCGTTACATGATTAGTCTCAAGGTGCCTGGCCCACATGGGTGTCAGGATTCAGTGCCTGGTGTTTGTATCTATTCCTTCACACAGAATAGTTCCAAACACAGAGAAAGATCGAGGTTAGTAAATAATTTTCATCTCAAATGCTAACCACACATGACTGGCAGAGACCGCCAGGAGCACCGTGTGATGGCAGAGTCTGAGACACAGGCGTGCAGTGGTCAGTTAGGAATGCCGGCCTGTGCAGGACCCAGAAGCTTAAATTAATCTAACCCGTTTAGCAAAATTAGACACTCCATGGTGACACGGAGACGGAGACTCAGCCAGAAATCACCACGTCTTGGTACAATGAGGAATTTGGCCACGTTACCAGTCTCAACCGTTACTCATAGACACACTCTGGCCATGTGTCACCTTTTGCTAAGTTACCTGCTTCCGCATCTCCAGGTGAACCGTAAAGAGGCATGGAGGGATAAGAGGACTGGGTTTTGGCTTTCACCTTGCTGATCCCTGCCCTTCAGCCATTGTTTTAGATGGTCAGCACCCAATCCTCATGTTGGAACATGATTTGGAAACCCGGGCTTCGAATACTCTTTCAATGAGGGCCTAGTCTCAATGGACTAATAGTCTTGCACAGTACTGATAATGGGGCCTGGAGCACAGTTAAGAAGCAAGCAGGTGATTTATGCTGGACCTATCAATCAGAGTATCCTAAAACTATTTATTTCAACTTATTTAGTCAATAGCTGATGTCCTCCATTTATATGGGGCAGCAGGAGATTTCTGTAGGATGTAACTGAGTTATTTATTTTTAATTTAAATATTTCATGATGAAGTGTTTGCCTTGCATAGAATGTTTTAACTGACCAATTCAAATAAAAATAAAGTATGCTTTGTTTGTGACATCAATAAACCACCATAAGAGTATGAGGCTCCTTCACTGAATGAGAGAAGGCTTTCACCAAGGGAAAGAATTACAAATCTGGACCTCATTGTTCCTTTACCTAAATGAAAAGGATTGTGAGAAAGAATCCAGAATGTTCTTTCCATCCTAAGGCAATGTCTGGTTTTCATATTATGGGCCCTGCCCAACAGTCAACACCAGGGCCATTTCTGACAGGGCTTGGCCTGGCATGACCTGTCCCCTCTGGGCTCACCCTCCTCCCCAGTGCCCACCCCCCAGTCCTCACCACAAATCCCAGGGGGCCCACTGAACATCCCAGCCTGCTGGCCTCTCTCCCCCGAGGCCAGGGCAGACAGAGCCTTTTTCCTCCATGCCCACCTCCTGTTCAGCCTCCCTGGAGCCTGCCCCTGTGACTCACATTACAGCCACTTGCAAAAGGGCGCCAAGGCTAGCTCAGACTGCTGTCCAGGATGACGGAGCCTGGAGTCTTCTTGCGCCAGAGGCACCAGGGTTTCCAGGACATTTAGGGTAATAAAATTGCCTCTGTTAGGACCAGGTCCAGTCAAATAGTTCAGTTCTTACTTGTGTGCTCTCTGGCTGTCTCCCCACCCCTCCCAATCCTTGTGTTGTCTTCAGAGCAGGCAGATGGGCAGTGGGTAGGCAGAGCCACAGCAGCCAGAGCCCAATTTTAAAAGGAATCATGTGATGTGTTGTCTCTGACTCTAAATTGGCAGAGACCTAGGGACCAGCAAGGAAAAACACAAGAAGATGAATCTCCCGAGGAGATTCTAATCCTCAGGAATTGCAGTTAGTGTTTAATGTTGAGAAATGTCAGCCTCTGTTGAGAGGTTTGTGGTGAACACCTTGCCAACATGCCCAGGAAGAAAGATTTCATTTTGCAGATAGGCCACATGCCTAGAAAAAAGTTTTCTATTTGGGGCGTTTCTTGGGTCACTCTGGACTTGGGGCAAGATTTGCACAGATGAATATCCTTTGCTGGGAGGCAGCATAGAGTTTGGGAAAAGGCATGTGCTGTCAAAGAGAGTGGCTGCAGGAGAAACCTGACATGGGACTTGCTCATTGATAGGGAAGCTGGGCCTGGTTCTTAGCCCCTAGTTAGGGTCTCTGGGAAAACCCAGTAGAGAGATTCATACCACTTCACATCATAATCTTTTCCCACAAGGCTGCCACTCCTGGAGACTTCATACATCCTGAGTTCTGGGCAAGCCCATTGGAGCACAGGTTACCATGAGGTTAAACTCCCCTCTCAGGGGGCAAGCAGCTAGGCCTTTGCCTGACAGCCTAAAAAGGGTCTGTGCTCTTCCGGGAAGAATAGGAGGGACCTGAATCCCACCCAGGCCCAGATAGCAGGGGAGGGGTGAGGGAAGTACCTGGAATTCTGGGCAAGTGCTGATTAACATTTCAGACTCCATCCACAGACGAGCAAATTGAGTTTCCTGCTCTTTGACCGTCTGGGCCCCAGCCTTCTTCAGGGAGAGGTCCTACCTCAACAAGAACCAGCTCATTGCTCACATCACCATCCACAGAGCTCAGGATTTTACCCAGCCTGGCAACTGCAAGGGCTTGGTGTGGGGGGCAGGCTTCAGCGGTTAATCAGCAGCCCCTGATAAACAAGACACCACTATTTCTTTCTTTCTTTCTTTTTTTTTTTTTTAAAGATCTTATTTATTTATTTGGCAGACAGAGATCACAAGTAGGCAGAGAGGCAGGCAGAGAGAGAGGGGGAAGCAGGTTCCCCGCTGAGCAGAAAGCCCGATGCGGGGCTCGATCCCAGGACCCTGGGACCATGACCTGAGCCGAAGGCAGAGGCTTTAACCCACTGAGCCACCCAGGTGCCCCGACACCGCTATTTCAAAAATGAAATGCCACAGATAGTCCTCCAAATGTGATCACATTCTCTGGGTAACAATATTCACATAGAGGGCAAGAGGCAAAGCAAACAGTAAAGATGATTTCTTTGTTTCTCTCAGGACTAGCTCTGGCCACAGCAAGCCTGCGATGAGGGCAGGCTTATTCCCAGTTTCTCAGTGTCTGCCTACCTCCATCCCCTTTCATCTTCCCAGTCAGCATCAACACACACACATACCTTTTCTCTGTGTTTGTTTCCCCATCCCCTTGCTCCCTGACATCTGGTGGGGTCTGAGCCCTCAGGGGTGCCCTTGGCCTGCTCAAGGCCCCCACAACCTCTGTCTCACAAAGAGCCTCCCACCTTGAGTACTCCATGCCCTGAATTTCTCCAACTTTCAGAAACTCATTAGCTGTGAGAGCCTGAGGAGTTGCTGGATAGCATAAAGATTCAGTTTCTTCCATTGTTGAATAGCAAATGTAGTATCTTCCTCCTCAGGTCCTAGAAAAGATTAAACAAAACAATTGGTATTAATATACAATGGCATGTACAAGTATGGTGGTGCATGTGTGGAAATGTCCGAATGCTTTGGCACTAGCTGGCAATGGCCAATGCCCAGAGTTCCCCAAAGTACCCTCCTTGGCCCTGGGTGCCCAGCCCTGCTCCGGGACTCTTGCAGACCTCCCCATGGATCAGCAACTGTAGGTAATACGTAGCACTATGGAGGGGCAGGTGGGCTCTAAGACCCACTGAGTACTATGACTCAGGTTTGTTCTCATTGGTTGTCTGCCCATGCTATGCCAGTTGTTAAAAATTTGTACTCTCTCCCAGAGACTAATAAAACTGCCAGTTATTTTACTAGCAAATATGGGTTTATTAAGGACTAGCAGAAAACTGCAATCTAGGACAGAGAAATTACATCAAAACCATAGATAAGTCCAGGAAACAAAGTAGGAAGTGGGAGATTGATAGGCTGTTAGAAAGGACAATCCCACTGGAGTAAACTGGGGGTTCCAAGTATAGTGGCTTCCCAGTGGCTGAGTTATGTCTGTCTCTCACTGGCTGGGCTGTTGCCTGGGGAAGAAGAAAGCTTTCCTTTCTCTTGCTGGGGTAGTCAAGTAGGAGCCACATGCAAAATCCACCTTTTCCTATTGGATTAGCAATAGATGAAGAGTGAAAGTGTGTGAGAGCTCCCCATGCTGACTCCTAGAAAAGATTTCCTTAATTCATTTTCACAACATAATGAGTTTGGGTGTGCCTGTCTTGTAAGTTGAGGCATAGACCACATAATTATAAGGTGAGCTAAGGTCCGGAAGGATAGGCCTTTTAACAGTGTAAACTGTTTTCAATCCTTTATTCCCCCAAGGAATGGAGGAAAGGTTTTCTTAGGAACCTGAGCATGAGGTGAAAGGAGGGGATTAGGGACGCGAATGTGGGAGCAAATTCGGGCTACTTTCTCTCCTTCGTCTAGAGTTCTGCTTATCCCCCATCAGTATTTTAGGTACCTCAGATTCAAAGTGCAATGCTCCCCTGGAGCAAACATCCTCCATCAAGAAGAAAAGAAATGGCCACCGCAGGTGTTTCTGCAGGGTCTCCCTTGCCAGGGCTCTATAGCGTGGATAGCTAGATATGTGGGATGTAGGCAGGAGCATCGGATTCAAAACTGGAAGCCTGATTCTTTTTTTTTTTTTTTAAGGTTTTTAAGGTTTTATTTATTTGTTTGACAGAGAGAGATCACAATAGACAGAGAGGCAGGCAGAGAGAGAGAGAGAGGGAAGCAGGCTCCCCACCGAGCAGAGAGCCTGATGCGGGACTCCATCCCAGGACCCTGAGATCGTGACCTGAGCCGAAGGCAGCAGCTTAACCCACTGAGCCACCCAGGCGCCCCTGGAAGCCTGATTCTTAAGACTCAACTCCACAATGATTTGCAGTATGCTTCTCTCAATCTCTCTCTCTCTCTCTCTCTCTCTCTCTCTGTGTGTGTGTGTGTGTGTGTGTGATTGATCAAACTGCCTGAGTTATTTTGTGCCTCCATTGCTGCTCATCTGTGAAATACGGATTAAGTTACCTGCATAGTGGACCTCACAGGCTGATGAAAGATCAGAAGAGAGCTGGTGCACAAAAAGGCTTTATAAATTGTGAATTGCTTTTCTAACATATGGTGTTATGCTAATCCAATCCATTCAGAAAGAAGCAGAGCAGGGAGAGAGAAGTGACTCAGGAAGCTCAAGACAGGAATGAGGGCTGAAGAGCTAGTCAGCAACCTAAAATAGAATCGTTTGCAGAGCCTGGGGCCAGACTGCAGGGCCAGGCCCGTCAGCAGCTGGCAGGCAAGAACTCCAGGCTGGCAGGGGCCCAGGCTACCTGCTCTCCGGGTGTGGCCTGTGGGGTCAGTGCCTACAGCCGGAGATGGCTGCCCACGGGCCAGCTCAGTGCCGGCCAACGGCCACTGGCCTCCAGGCAGGAAGTGGAGGGCAGGAATTCACAGTGAAATCACTGTGAATTCAAACAGCTCTCCCTCTCTAGATGTCCCCTTGCTGCCAAATGCTGCCCTGGCCTCTTGCCCGTATTCCCTACCAGTGAAATTAGACTGCAAATGAAATCTACAAAGCACGTTGGCCCAGGAGAGCACAGGGCCTGCCCATGTCCTCCTCCTGCTCCTGGAGGGAAGCTAGCCCCTGCCCATCCTGTTTGGGCCGAGCTCCAGCCCTTTCGTTCTGAGGCAGGTAACAGACACCTGTAATCCACAGGACTAAAGACGAAAGAACTACTGAGGGACTGGGGTCTGGATGCAAGCTGACCTGCTTGGGTGTAACTAGGCAGGGATTTGATGTTTCACAAACAAACACTGCTCCGAGGCATTCCTGCTGCTTGCTCTGGCCAAGGAAAGCAAGGTAATAGCTTAAGGAACGGTGACCTCATCAGCAAAGCAGGCTCCCCAGTCTCTCACACAAACCCCACAAAGGACCCAGGAGACTGTTTGTCATGAAAAGTCCCAGAGTGGACTGCCCTGTAGGGTGAGCAGGTGGCCAGTCTGGAAGTGGGCTGGGGGCAGGGAGGAAGCTTTTCTTCCTCTGTCCAGAGAAACCACCATTTCAGGGCAGAGGGATAGAGGATGGAGGCTGGAGGTGGGAGTGGGGGGAGTCGGGGGGGCATTTCCTCCTCAGGGTCCTCCCTCCTGCCACAACATAAAGAAACCAAAACAAAGCCAAGGCTATTTGTCATTTCGGCTCTCTCTCGGGGGCCTGGCCAGGATCTGAGCCATCAGCAAGCTGCTTCGGTGGCCTCTGGGGACCCCGGTGCTGCTGAGACCATTCAGCCTGGTCCTGTTTCCCTTCTCCCGCCTGCTACTCTGTTTGCCCTCGGGATGTGGGGAGAGGTGGAGATTGGGGAAAGAAGTAGGAAGGGGAAAGGAGAAGGGATGCCCGGCTGCTCTGACTCTTTATTCTCTACTCCTCCAGCCTGAGGAGAGGAAGGGCAGAAAGCCACCCTGGCTTCAGAAAAGGGAGAAACTCATTTGCAGTGAATTGCCCAGGGCCTTGTGCCAGTACTACCCGAAGCCCCAGGCTAACGAGACCTACCTTCCCCGGCCCTCCAGCACCGTGTGGTAGACTTCTTTACGTTAAGATAAATGCAGGTGTATTAATAGGAGCAAACACTTCTTGGGTATTTAGCACTTGCCAGGCACCGTGCTAAGTGCTTAAAGGGCCTGGGCTCGTGCAATATTCCAACAGTGCTATCGAGTTCTTTCCTTCACTCTCTCTGTTTACAGAGGCTGAGAGAGTTCACAGCGAGTCTGACGCCACATGGCTATGGATGGCCGAACTGGACATACACCCCAGCAATCTGACCCCAGAGCCCACCACAGGTAGAGGTCCAGTTTGTACAGTGCTCTCAGGGGCCTCCCTCGGGACAAATGCCATGTGCCCCAGCACATGGGGCTTCTCCACACAAATACACTTGCCTTGTGGCTTGCCTTGAAGGGGCAGCTGCCCAGAGGAGGCAAAACTCACTCAAATATTGCAGTTAAAGCCCAAGGTGTCTTTGGACATGTTGTAACCAACAACAAGATAGATTATATATATATATATGTATATATACATAATACATATACATATACATATAATTACATATACATATAATACATACTATAAATACATATAATACATATAATACATATATATGTATTACATATGTGTAATACACATATAACATACATTACTTTATATATTATATTTATATATTTATAACCCCTGTTGGGGTTTTCGAGGGGAATGTCTTTGTAGGGGGGCATATGATGCCAACAACTTACTCTTTTAAAATATTTTTCATTACTAGTTTTACCTTTTCATTTACTTTTTTTCCTTCCCCTAAGATAACAGAAGAGAGGTTCTGTTGTACACATGTTAGATTCAGCCACAAATGAAAACAGAATTAGTCTCGAAAGACACAGGTCCAGGGCAAAGGACCAAAATGGACTGTTTTCGTGTAAACAAGGTGAGTCTCTCAAAAGTAGATGCATGTTCCAGATCCATTGAGTCAAGTTCTAGGAAGTAGGCATGCAATGCAACAATTTGTACCAGTGTCCCTAGCCTCTGGCTTTCCTTATTTCTGCTGCGGCCTCCATGAGGGCACAAACTAATGATTTACTTGGATTTTTGCCTCGTCTTTCTTCTAGTTCATTTCAGCCTACACATTTGCTCCTTCCTCCATTTGGCTCTCACAGTGCAGTGCAAAGGTTTCCAAGAACATGGTGCTAAGGCCAAGAGATCCCCTTTTCATTACTTTTAAAACAAATTAGTAATGCATATACATGCTCGCATTGTGAAGAAACATCAAGCAATACCAAAGTTAGTCACTAAGAAATGACTAGGGCATCCTTCCTTCCCTTTCAATATCAGTGCCTTTTTCAGAAGCCACCAGTATTATCAAGGTGGTATCTTCATACAATACAAATATGTAAGGGAAAGAATAGATCTTCAAGTTGTCATTGCGAGAAAAATAAATTGTAACTATTTGAGGTGATGGCCGTTAACTAAGCTTATCATGCTGATCGTCTTCCAATGTATATATATATAATCACATCATTGTGTTACATGTCAGCTATATCCCAATAAAACTAAAAAAAATAGCCAAGAAAAAAGTTGGAATTCTTACTATAAAAAAAGAAAATGTTGTTGTTAAACTTCCATTATGTCAGTCATTGAAGTCAAAAAAGGTTAATAAAATATACTGTGCTTTGGAAAAAAAACCCAAATATATAGGCAATTGATTTTATATGGTACAGAGGAAAGAAGTTATTTGCATTGTGCTTTCAATTTCTCTATAAGACATTTTCAAAATGTCTTAAAAATTCACAAGAAAACACACAAGAAAACATAAGCCTCAAAAGAAAATCTGCTCTCATGCTGGGGACCCTTAGGGCCTATCTCTGGGGTCTCCTGTCATTAGAAGCACTAGTGTAAGGAGTTTTGGGGAGTCTGGGCACACCCAGGCCACACTGTCCAGAAATACCAGGTGCTCTATGCTCCAGAGGGAGGAGAGGGTTCCCTCCTCATGGATATATGCTCCCTGGGTTGCTTCACCCCCTCCAGCCTCTACCAGGGAGTTCCAGCAGAAAAGGTAATATAAGCAGCAGTACTTTGGCCTTCAGGTTCTCACTGCCTAGACCCTGCACCCCTGCCTCCACCCACCATTCCCACAACAAACAGCTCCCACAGCCCTGGCCTGCAGGGGCTCATCACACTTTATTGATTGCAAAAGACAATCGGTCTAAAGAAGAAATTGTCAGTGTGCCTGGGTTTCCTCTCCGAAGGCAAGGACTTCTCTGGAACTAGTTAATACCAACCGAGAGAAGGACAGGGAGGGAGGGAAGTAGGAGAATGTGCCAAGTGTAATGGTAGTGTCCTCAGCCTGGGACTGTCCTGACTCCTGGGGTGTCGTCCCTATGCAATTGTGCACCAGGAAGATGGCACCAACCTGCTCCTCTGGGTTCAGGGCAAAGGGCATGGCTATTTCCCACATTTCTGGTTATCTTTTCTGTCGGTTAGTCTTTCATTTTAAGGACAAGGGAAGGGTAGAAACTCCCATGTTCCTGACCAGAACCACAGTTAATTTTCAGAGGGAGGAAATGCTGTCTGATGTTCCAGCCTATTACTCAGCAGGTGAGCTGATTGCGAAAGACAGTGGTTGTGCTTCCAGTGTCCAGGGCAACGGCACAAACAGTGTGGGGAGGGGGGGTGTCAGGTCAGTGCCCTGGGCTCCCTCACATAAACTTCTTGCATCATGCATCCTGGGAGCAGGCAGGGCAGAGAATGAAACAGGTAGGCTTCTTGATGTGAGAATATTTGCCCAGCCTCAGAACATTTCTGGGACCCTTAATGCAGTGAATAGGAAACCATGGACCTAATCCCCACCCAAGTCAATTACATAGGACCTCCAGAATGACAGCCCCTCCCTACATGAAACTCGGATTTGTGACAGGGGTGCAAGAAGCATATTCTCCTCCACAATTTAATAAGGAGTTTCGAAATGCAATCTCTGCCTTCCTATGAGACAAAAAAAGAAAGCAAAAGTTATCGTAAGGAAACACCAGATTCCTCAGGGCCTATATTGGAATTACTGGGCAAGGAAGAAGAGGACGTTAGGAAATATGAGCTAGCAGAAGTGAGCTCAGGGAATCGGGTGTGAGAATGCGTGATGGCAGTCAGAAAGAGAAAGAGAAAAGACCAGGAGTTGAAAGCAGCTTAGAATCAGAAAGCAGGATGACTTCAGATAGGAGGAACTGACCATTCAGCAAACTGGGCTATACATGGAGAATGCAAGTTGAGAAGACGGTCCTTGCTCTTGAAGACTGGAACAGTCTCATGGAAGACATTAACAAAAACCAATTTGAAAACTAAAATTTTGCAGGCGAGGTAAACACGACACCAGGAAAGGTAGGCGCAAGGCAAGATTTATTAAAGGCACTCTCCCGCGAAGTTTCAGGGCTCGGGAGAAGGGGAGCCAGGAAAGTCACTGGGAGGAGGTGGGCATCCTCAGGTGAGGCTCTGGGACTCACAGAAAGAGAGAGAGAGAGAGAGAGTGAGTTGGGGAAGTCCCACTGGGAGGGAGTTGGCGGGGGTCTTTTATCAGGCCAAGGTAGGGCATGGGCTCACATCCATATTTGGTGATCAGAAGGTATGGGGTGAGGGCTCCTGATCCTCCTGTTTCCTGCATAGGTGTCGGGTTACCTATGGAGATGTGAACTGGGCGTATACCTTTTGGCCAGAGAGCCTAGGGTTAAAGAAGGGGGGAGGAGACTGGAAGATGGCGCCCTGGCGGTCATTTCTATTATTCCTCCTGCATTTCCAGAACCACCGATCCAACAAAAACCACATGATCCAAGTCACAGTTGAGGCATTTAGAGGCTAAGAGAAAATAAAGGAGTGAAGATCTGACTGGGGAAGTCAGGGACATTTAAGGTGATTATTAAAAGGATGAGGATGAGTTTTTGCCAAGAAAGGGAAGGCGCTGAGTGCCTTCCAAAGGTAAGTCAATTACAAAAACTTGAAGGAAAGGGCAAAGAAACCAGTTCAGGGAGACTTTTCTTACTGTGAGAGCAGGTAGCATTCGTGGGCAAAATGTCTGGACTCTTTGTCAAGGGATTTAGAAATAACATTACAGGTCAGCCTGAACTCAAAGGGATGGTGAGCAGGGATAAAGAGGGAGAATGAGAATGGTCTTGATCATACTTTGCATACAATCTGAGGCTTTCACCTCAGATTACTTACCTATTAAATAGGGATAATAATATGTATGATAAGGATAGCCAATTATCTAACATGTTTTTGGGGAGGGTGTTCATTAAATGATAATTTTAAGTATGAATCCAATAAATTCTTTGTGTTTTTTAAAATTTAAATTCAATTAACAATTAATAATACAATTCAATTCAATACAATACAATTATATAATATAATGTATTATTAGTTTCAGAGGTCGAGCTCATTCATCAGTGATTCATCAGTCTTATACAATACCCAGTGCTCATTACATTAGGTGCCCTCCTTAATGTCTATCACTCAGTTATCCCATCCCTCACCTCCCTCCCCTCCAGCAACCCTCAGTTTGTTTCCTATGATTAAGAGTCTCTTCTGGCTTGTCTCCATCTCTGATTTCATCTTGTTTTATTTTTCCTTTCCTTCCCCTCTGATCCTCTGTTTTGTTTCTTAGATTCCACATGAATGAGATCACATAGTATTTGTTTTTCTCTGATTGACTTATTTCATTGAGCATAATACCCTCTAGTTCCATCCATATCATTGTAAATGGCAAGATTTCAGGTTTTTTGATGGCTGAGTAGTAGTCCAGAGTGTGTGTGTGTGTGTGTGTGTGTGTGTGTGTGTGTGTGTGTATCACATCTTCTTTATCCAGTCTTTCTGTTGATGGACATCTGGGCTCTTTCCATAGTTTGGCTATTTGTGGACACTGGTGCTATAAACATTGGGTGCACATGCCCCTTTGGATCTCTACATTTGTATCTTTGGGATAAATACCTAGTAGTGCAATTGCTGGGTTGCACCAAATTGCATTCCCACCAGTCCTTTAAGAGGGTTCCCCTTTCTCCACATTCTCACCAACATCTGTCATTTCCTCACTTGTTAATTTTAGCCATTCTGACTGGTGTGCGGTGTTATCTCATTGTGGTTTGGATTTGAATTTCCCTGATGCTGAGTGATGTGGAACATTTCTTTCATGTGTCTGTTGACCATTTATATGTCTTCTTTGGAGAAATGTCTGTTCATGTCTTCTGCCCATTTCTTGATTGGATTATTTGTTCTTTGAGTGTTAAGTTTGATTAAGTTCCTTATAGATTTTGGATACTAGGCCTTTATCTGATAAGGCATTTGCAAATATCCTCTCCCATTCTGTCAATTGTCTTTGCTTTTGTTGACTGTTTCCTTTGCTGTGAAAAAGCTTTTTATTTTGATGAAGTCCCAGTCATTCATTTTTACCTTTGTTTCCCTTGCCTTTGGAGAAGTGCTAGCAAGAAGTTGCTGCAGCCAAGGTCAAAGAGATTTCCGCCTATGTTCTCCTCTAGAATTTTGTTGGATTCCTGCCTCACATTGAGGTCCTTCATCAATTTTGAGTCTATTTTTGTGTATGGTATAAGGATATGGTTCATTTCTGTCTTTCGCATGTGGCTGTCCAATTTTTCCAACACCATTTGTTGAAGAGACTGTTTTGTTTTGTTTTGTTTTCCATTAGACATTCTTTCCTGCCTTGTCAAAGATTAGTTGACCACAGAATTGAGGGTCCATTTGTGTGGGCTTTCTATTCTGTTCCATTGATCTATGTGTCTGTTTTTGTGCAGTACCATACTATCTTGATGACAGCTTTGTAATAGAGCTTGAAGTCTGGAATTCTGATGCCTCCAACTTTGGCTTTCTTTTTCAACATTTCTCTGGCTATTTGGGATCTTTTTTGGTTCTATGTAAATTTTAGGATTATTTGTTCTATTTATTTTAAAAAATGATGGTATTTTTATAGGGATTGTGTTAAATGTGTAGAGTGCTTTAGGTAGCATAGACGTTTTCACAATATCTGTTCTTCTAATCCATGAGCATGGAACTTTTTTCCATTTCTTTGTGTCTTCCTCCATTTCTTTCATGAGTACTTTATAGTTTTCTGAGTACAGATTCTTTGCCTCTTTGGTTATGTTTATTCCTAGGTATCTTGTGGTTTTGGGTGCAATTATAAATTGGATCAACTCCTTAATTTCTCTTTCTTCTGTCTTGCTGTTGGTGTATAGAAATGCAACTAATTTCTGTGCATTGATTTTATATCCTGCCATGTTCCTGAATTCCTGTATGAGTCCTAGAAATTTTGGGGTAGAGTCTTTTGGGTTTTCCACATAGAGTGTCATCTCATCTGCAAAGAGTGAGAGTTTGACTTCTTCTTTGTAGATTCAGATGCCTTTAATTTATTTCTGTTGTCTGATTGCTGAGGCTAGGAGGACATCCCTGTCATGTTCCTGACCTTATGGGAAAAGCTTTCAATTTTTCCCCATTGAGAATGATATTTCCTGTGGGTTTTTCATATATGGCTTTTATGATATTGAAGTATGTACCCACTATCCCCACACTGTGAAGAGTTTAATCAAGAATGGATGCTGTATGGGGCACCTAGGTGGCTCAGTCAGCTAAGTGTCTGCCTTTGGCTTAGGTCATGATCCCAGGGTCCTGGGATTGAGCCCTATGTCAGGCTCCCTCTCATCAGGGAGGATACTTCTCCCCCTGCCCCTCCACCTCCCCCTGCTTGTGCTCTCTCTCTCTCTCTCCCCCAAATAAATAAATAAATTATTTATTTATTTATTTATTTTAAGAAAGAAAGGATGCTATACTTTGTCAAATGCTTTTTCTGCATCTATTGAGAGGTCATATGGTCTTGCACTTTCTTCTATTAATGTAGTATATCACATTGACTGGTTTGTGGAGGTTGAATCACCCTTGTAGCCCAGGAATAAATCTCACTTGGTCACGGTGAATAATCTTTTTAATGTACTGTCGAATCCTATTGGCTATTATCTTGGTGAGAATTTTTGCATCTATTTTCATTGGCTGTTGGTCTGTAATTCTTTTTGGTGGGCTCTTTGGTTTGAGAATCAAGGTAATGTTGACCTCATAAAAAGAGTTTGGAAGTTTTCCTTTCATTTCTATTTTGTTAAATAGTTTCAGAAGAATAGGTATTAGGTCTTCTTTAAAGGTTTGGTAGAATTCCCCTGAGCACCATCCAGCCCTGGACTCTAGTTTGTTAGGAGATTTTTTTTTTTTTTTAAGATTTTATTTATTTATTTGTCATAGAGAGAGAAGCGAGAGCAAGCACAGGCAGACAGAGTGGCAGGCAGAGGCAGAGGGAGAAGCAGGCTCCCCGCCAAGCCAGGAGCCCGATGTGGGACTCGATCCCAGGACGCTGGGATCATGACCCGAGCCGAAGGCAGCCGCTTAACCAACTAAGCCACCCAGGCGTCCCTGTTGGGAGATTTTTGATTACTGCTTCAGTTTCCTTGCTGGTTATGGGTCTCTTCAGGTTTTCTGTTTCTTTTTATTTCCATTTTGGTAGTTTGTATGTCTCTAGGAATGCATTCATTTCTTCTGGATTACCTAATTTGTTGGCATATAGCTGCTCATAATCTGTTCTTATAATTGTTTGTATTTCTTTGGTGTTGCTTGTGATCTCTCTTCCTTCATTCATGATTTTATTTATTTGGGTCCTTTTTGTTTTCTTTTTGATAAGTCTGGCTGAGGCCTTATTGATCTTATTAATTCTTTCAAAGAACCACCTCCTAGTTTCCTTGATCTGTTCTATTGTTCTTTTGTTTCTATTTCATTGATTTTTGCTCTAAACTTTATTCTCTTCTCAGGTTGGGTTTAGGCTTTCTTTGCTCTTCTTTCTCCAGCTCCTTTAGGTGTAAGGTTAGGTTGTATATTTGAGACCTTTCTTGTTTTTTTGAGAAAGGCTTGTACTGCTATATACTTCCTTCTTAGGACCCCCTTTGGGGTCCTAAGAAGCATCCCAAAGATTTTGAACAGTTGTGTTTCCATTTTCATTTGTTTCCGTGAGTTTTTAATATTTTTCTTTAATTTCTTGGTTGACCTGACCATTCTTTGGTAGGATGCTCTTTAGCGTCCATGTACTTGAGTTCTTTCCAAGTTTCTTCTTGTGATTGAGTTCCAGTTTCAAAGTATTGTGGTCTGAAAATATGCAGGGAATGATCCCAATCTTTTGGTACCATTTGAGACCTGATTTGTGACCCAGGATGTGATCTATTCTGGAAAATGTTCCATGAGCACTTGAGAAGAATGTGTATTCTTCTGCTGCTTTAGGATGGAATGCTCTGAATATGTTTGTGAAGTCCATCTAGTCCAGCATGTCATCCAGAGCCCTTGTTTCCTTGTTGATCTTCTGGTTAGATGATCTGTCCATTGCAGTGAGTGGGGTGTTAAATTCTCCTTCTATTTTCAATGTGTTTCTTTAATTTTGTTATTAATTGGTTTGTATAATTAGCTACCATGTTAAGGGGATAAACATTCTACAATTTTTAGATCTCCTTGTCGGATAGACCCTTTAATTATGATATAGATCCTTCTTTTATTACTGTCTTGGTTTAAAAATCTAATTTGTCTGATATAAAGATGCTACCCCAGATTTCTTTTGATGTCTATTAGCATGATAAATGGTTTCTACCCATTTACTTTCAATCTAGAGCTGTCTTTAGACCTAAAACGAGGCTCTTGCAGACAGCATATCAATCGGTCCTACTTTTTTATTCAATCTGATATCCTGGGTCTTCTGACTGGGGCATGTAGCCCATTTACATTCAGAATAACTATTGAAAGATATGGATTTAGTGTCACTGTATTACCTGTAAAGTCACTATTTCTGTATATTGTCTCTATTTCTTTCTGGTCTGTGTTACTTTGGGGGCTCTCTCTTCACTTAAGGGATTTCCTGAATAGAGGGTGGGTATCTGGAAGGTTTGGTGCTTGAAGCTGCAGTGATGGAGGCCCTTGCCCAGAGTATGGCACTCTGTAACACTCTGGCCCAGGGAAAAAAATGTGACCCCATGGCTAGTTGTGCCTCTTAGTGGAAGGAACTCTGGGTAGAGGACATGGAGCCAAATTTCAGGGGAATGATACTGGTATGGGTTGAGCTGTGTCCCCACCAAAAAGTCACATATTGAAGTCCCAACTCCCAGTACCTCAGAATGTGACCTATTTGGAGATAGGGCCATTATCTACAAGCCAAAGAGAGAGGCCTGGAACAGAGCCTTCCTTCCCATCCCTCAGAAGGAATCAATGTTACTGATACTTTCATTTCAGATTTCTAGTCTCCAGAACTGTGGAACCATCAATTTTTGTTGTTGAAGCCACCCAGCCTATGGCACTTTGTTATGGCAGCCTGAGAAACTAACACAGATGCCCACCCTACTGTGGTCCACTGTGGTCCCCTTCAAGCAGTGTTTCTAAAATTTGATAATGTGTAGATTTTTTTTTTTAAGGAAGGGGGGCCATCCTCCACACCTATCCCATGACAATTTAAATCATTTTCCAATTATTTTTATAATAGTATAATTAATTATAAACATAAAAGCAAGCATAAATTTACATTTTTGCTCTTGTAGGATTATGAAATCAAAACTGAATGTTCTCTGTATTAAAATGATCAGTTGAGAAGATATTTGCAAAGTGTATATCTGATAAAGGGTTAATATCCAAAATTTATAAAGAACTTATCAAAATCAACACCCAAAAAAACAAAAAATCCAGTTAAGAAGTGGGAAGAAGACATGAATGGATACTTTTCCAAAGAAGACATCCAGATGACTAGCGGACACATGAAGAGATGCTCAACATCACTCATCATCAGGGAAATACAAATCAAAACCATGATGAGATACCACCTCACACTTGTCAAAGTGGCTAAAATTAACAACACAAGAAACGTTGTGGTGAGGATGCAAAGAAAGGGGAATACTCTTGCACTGTTGGTCAGAATGCAAACTGGTACCGCCACTACAGACAACAACATGAAGGTTCCTCAAAAAGTTAAAAATAGAACTATCCTATGATTGGGCAATTGCATGACTAGGTATTTACATAAAGGATACAAAAATAATAGATTTGAAGGGGTACATGCACCCCAATGTTTACAGCAGTATTATCAACAATAGCCAAATTATGGAGAGTACCCAAATATCCATCAACTGATGAATGGATAAAGAAAATGTGATACACACATACACACACACGCATATACATACAGTGCAATATTACTTAGCCATCAAAAATGAAACCTTGCCATTTGCAACAACATGGATAAGCTAAAGTATATTATGCTAAGTGAAATAAGTAGATATAAATACTAATTATTAATACTAATACTTAGTATATTATACTAAGTGAAATAATTAGAGAAAGGCAAATACCATATGATCTCACTCATATGTGGAATTTAAGAAAGAAAACAGATGAACACATGGGAAGGGGAAAAGAACAAGAGATGGAAACAAACCATGAGAAACTCTTAATGATAGAGAATAGACTGAGGGTTGATGGGGTAAGGTGGGTAGGGGATAGTCTTAAAGGGTGATGGGGTATTAATGAGGGCAGCTGTTGTGGTGAGCACTGGTTATTGTGTGTAAGTGATGAATCACTGACTCCTACTTCAGAAACCAATATTGCATTATATGTTTACTATCTAAACTTTCAATTAAAAAAAATTATCCATTGAAATAAAATCACAGAATTTAAAAATTCTTTTTTTTTTTTAAAGATTTTATTTATTTATTTGACAGACAGAGATCACAAGGAGGCAGAGAGGCAGGCAGAGAGAGAGGAGGAAGCAGGCTCCCTGCTGAGCGGAGAGCCCGATGTGGGGCTCGATCCCAGGACTCTGGGATCATGACCTGAGCCGAAAGCAGAGGCTTTAACCCACTGAGCCACCCAGGCGCCCCACAGAATTTAAAAATTCTTGTGGCAATGTTGGTAGCTGTACTTTGAGGAAAACTACCCTAAAGAATTTACATGCTGGGGAGATTGTATCTCCCCATCCATAAAGCAATGCCAGTGGATGGTCATCTGGGAAAAGTCCCAGGAACCATAGAATCAGATGGACACCTGGATCGTGCATTAACACTGGTGTGTCTCTAAAGAAACAACTTCTCCATTTCCCTGTAGAGAATCTTCTAGATGCTAAAAAACTGATGGCTTCCCACAGCTTGGGGCCTGTAGTCAAATGTTGAAATTCTGAGCAAGTAGGAGGCTGTAGAGGAGATATTTGGGATGGAGATAGGTGGTCTCCCCATGTATGCCTGTAGGCCTCCATATTCACTGCAACTATTCTGTAGCAGACTCACAGGCTTGGCTTATCAGAAATAAATAAGTAAACAGACAAATAATTTTTAAAGTACCCCATGTATTATAGGCTGAATCGTGTTCCCCAAAATTCACATGTTGAACTTCCAACCCCTAGAACCTCAGAATGTAGCCATATTTAGAGATGGGGTCTCTACATAGGTGATTAAAGGTTAAATGAGGTCATAGGGCCAGGACCCTCATCCAGTAGGATTTACAAGAAGACAGACATCGGGGCTGCAAGGCACAGAGGAAGGGCCATGTGAGGACATAATGGGAAGACAGCCATCTGCAAGTAAAGGAAAGAGACCTCAGGAGAAACCAAACCTGTAGGCAACTTGATGTCAAACTTCTAGTCTCCAGAACAAATTTCTGCTGTTTAAACCACCCAGTCTGTGGTGGTTTGTTACACCATCCCTAGCAAATTAATCCCTCCTTCACGGATGATCTCTCTCTCTCCAAGCCAATATCCCCCAGCACACTATTTGTTCTTGACATGGGTGGGTATCCGACCACCCTGCAGAGAATTGTGCTGGCTGCCTCGGGAGTTGCTGAAATCAAGGATGGATATTTGTTGAAATGTTCTACCTCCCCTACCAAACTAAATCCTGAGAGGCCAGGACTGTGTCTCACTCTGCTGTGAACAAGAGCACACAGGAGTTTCTCAACCAGTATTTGCTGGATATATGAATGAAAAAATAGAAACAGGATGTAATCTAACTTTATGTTTAGAAATAGATTTAAAAAATACACAAAATCATTCATAGAGATGATCTTTGAATGTGGAATTATGGATGATTTAACAATTCAACTTTTGTTACTTTTACATCAGTATTTTCTTTACCTCCCACAATAAATTTGTATTATTATAGTAAAATAAAAGAAGGGATATTTTACTTTGCTTTGCTTGTTGTGTTTGAGTAACCAGAGCTGTTGTTCACAGAGACACTGACAACAGAATTTAAGCTCATTCCCTTGTTGATGGCGTCTTGAGGAAAAGAGGGACCTTGGGGAAGACCTGAGCCACAGGGACTTCTCTCTTTACCCCCCTGAGACCAGGGGCTTTCACTTAGAATAAAACTCCAAGATCATCTGGCAGTCCCAAGACATGCAGTGTGAAGAGAATGTCCAATATCCAAGATAGGCTGGGAGGGAACAGTGAATTTGACACCAAGACCTGGGTATTGCCTGCTTTGGAGGCCACGGACAAGCTTTCTAGACATTCATGTTGGGTGGTCCAGGGAGAGGAAGCCTGTGTCCATTCATGAAGCTTCATAAGCACTTGGCCACCCTGCCTCCTAAGAAACATGTTAAAGGTTTACAAAGACTACAGCTCACTCTTGGGCAAATTCAACATCTATTATATAACATAAATAGTCCAGAACCCTGCAGCCAAAATGATCTCCTACTTTATCCAACAAGAAGCTCTCAAATTCCCATTGCCAGAAGCCACCCATAAGGTCAACCATTACCTACAGAAGGATCCAAGGGAAACAGCTTGTTAATCCATTAGCACAGCAGAAAGAGAGTCCCAGGGGATTGAGATGAAGGCATTCCATGTTGTGATATAAGGAAAAACTTGAGCAGTATCTATCACAGTTTTTCTCAAACATGAGCAATGCACATACCCCTTTTAAAGGGAAAAAAAAATATTACCTGTATCCCCAGTACTGACTCAATTTATTATTATTCTAAGGCAACTTAAATATGTACAAACATACAATTAGGTAGGAGAACAAGCTTAAAATATGAATATGGAAAGCATAAAAACGAATAAAATCAAAATTGCTCCATCACTTGAATGTGACCAGTTGAACTGTTTTGCTAAAACTAATTCACTGCACCCCACAGGAATGCAGGGCTGACCACAGCAGCACAGTTATCCCACTGGAGAAACGTGAGCAGGCGGTGCTCTGACGACCTTCTACCTGAAACACCAGGAAGCCTCCATTGTACCAGCAGCTACCGACCAATCTGGCCTTCTCTTGGCTCCAGCACATCCTTTACAGATTCCATCTCCCCCCATTTTTTTTCTATGAGATGATTAAAGATCTTCTTACCTACTTGACACTGGTGCCATTATAAGCATCATTGACAAAACGCTGACACTGAGAAGGGATGGTCATAAGTTCAGTAACAAGACAATAACCCAGCTTGCCAAGGAGATGTTAGATTATCACAAATGAAAACACATATTCTTAAATTCTCATTGATAACTCTGCTGGATCTCCAGTTTGAGAAACTTTTATTCCTTTTATTCAGCACTACTATCCAGAGAAAATAAACTCAGGGGGAGAAAAAAGTTGGAGGACCCTTTAAAAAAAAAAAAAGCAGCAAAAGGCTAGGATTGGATGCCTCAAAACTGTTCAAAAAAGAGCACAAAGAATTGAAATAAGTTGGAGGACATAAACGGAGAGAAAAAACAAACAAAAGTTACCTGGTTTGATTTTTGAAGATGATAATGGTTTGGGGTTTGGTTTTGGCTATGACTAGCCCTGGATTTATCCTAACCATTTTATTATAAAGTAGTAGTTAGAACATGTGGTTGAATCAGACACCCCTGAGACAGATCTCCATCCCATAATTTCCTATCATCACAAGAACGGGCTTGGCTTTTCTAAATCTCAGCTTCTTTCTCTACAAATAGAAATGATAATTTTACCTTCCTCAAGGGATTGTTTTGAGGATTCAATTAAATAATCTAGGTTTTAAAAAATCACAATACATTGCCTGGCACATAGTAAGTGCTCGATTAGTAACTACTTTTCACATCGGATTTATTTAGCCACATTAACCATAAAACTAAGCAAAGGATTTTAGAATACCTAAACTAAATAATGGATAGGCATGTATTTGATCTTATATTTTAAAACATTTTTCTTAATAAATACATATTCATAAAATAAAATTTTATAAAACATGTTCAAATTATTTATAACTATTGATTGTAATTATAAATTAATAATTGATCACAAATTAATTACTTATTATCAACAAATAATTACTACATTATCCAAAGATCTTTCTAAATTTGTACCATTTTCCAATGATTGGCTTCTCACAGATCAATTCACTGAACCAGGTCTCCTTAAAACCACATTTTAGAACTGTGTGAAATTTTATCTTAAAATTACTTCACTTTGTTAAATCCACTTTAAATATTCAGCAGGAGGGAAAAGAAAACTTCCTTTACATGTTTTAAAGAGCTGGGTAATTGCTGGGTTACTTAAGCAAATGATTTGTATAAAACAACTCTTAGAGAAAACAGAGATGCCAAAATTAGTAGAAACATGATTTCCAAGGAAATAATTTTTGGCTGGGAAAAAAAAAAAGTCATTGGAACCAAGTCAAGAGATAGGCTCCTGTGTGTGTTCTCTGTGTGTGTGTTTTCTCTCCTCCAGAAAAGGAAATGTGAAGTAGCACTACATCTAGGAAGAGAATTTAAGGGCTTCCTTGACATGAGCAGATAAGTTTTATCAAGGGTAGCATTAGGGGGTTGGAGGAAGAGAAACCTCATGTGCAATAATGAAGCAGGAAGACCACCAATGGTTTTCAAGGAAAGCAACACCAAGGTTAAAATCCATGTGACTTGCAGAGAGCTCACAGGCAGCCAACCGCCCAGGACTTACAGGCAACGAGGAAAACCATAGCTAGCTAACAATCTGATTTATCTCCCAAACTTACACACTTTTGGAAGTAAATGGGAACACAAAAATAAATTTAAATTATATAAACTTTGAAATATTCATTTTAATGGATAAATTGAATCTAAGAGTGGACCTATATATTAATTGTACTTCAAAGTAAAATTCTTTCTTTGAAAGTAGTCAATTACCTATATATTCAAGCAAAATAAGAAAAAAAATTTATTCATATGGATTGTATGATGATTAAAAATAAAGTCATTCTTGGTACATATTTATGTAGTTTAATCAGTTCTTAGTCGTATCTTACTTATTGAAATATTTTGAAAAGTATAGTTTTTATTACACTTATAAGTTTTAATTATTTTATGAAATTTCCCACAATTTTCTGCAAAGTTGTATGCTATGATTAATAAATTTTAAATGGTGTACATGTTCAATTGATTCCTCTTGGACAGCAAAATTTTTAGTTGGGAAAATACCCTGTACAGGTTCCAACATACCTAGTAAACTGAGAACAAATTCTGCCAAATATATAGATTCATAACTCTAATTTTTTCTACATTGAAATGTATAGATAATTCAGATCAAATATTTTTGTGGATATTATCATTTTTCCTAGGGTCAAAGTACATTTCTTAAACAAATATTTTTATAAATGTTGCAAAATTATCAGCCTTCTAGCTGTCATTCCATTCCCACTTCAGTAATCCAATTAAAAGTAGTGGTTTTGTCAAAAGACCCCACAAGTCAAAATCCTCCAAAGCACAAGTACGATTATAGATTTTTTTTTTTTTTAATTAAAACTTTTACAACATTTTAGCCCTCCATGTGTAACTGTTCAATTTCCCATTTGCTTTGTAAGGGTATATTTCACTATCTTCCTGTTTGCAACTTTGTTTTCAATAGCTGCAATTTGTTAAAAGATTCCAAAGAACTAAAGTTCTTTGGTCCTGCACTGAATACCTCCATTAAACATTTAAAACTGATTTTCATCTAAATGCAGTCAAAGAACTTGTTTCCCAAAAAAACATTTCTTCTGCTACTAGCTGAAGATACCACATTAATATCAATGGTTTCACATTTTGAATATATGTAAGAAAACTTTGAATTAAAAGTGAGTGAAATTCATCTAGAAGAAATGGCATTTGATCTAATGAAAAGCCATGCTTCACCGAGTAATACATAAAAGTATCTTCTGCAGCTGTACCACATTTCTGCCCAGTCTTACTAAAATTAAAACAAATTGTTGGGGCAACTGGGTGGCTCAGTCTGTTGGGCTTCCCCTCCTGGGGTCATGGGATCAAACCATGGGTGGGACTCCCTGCTGGGGAGTGGGAGAGTCTGTTCTACTCCCCCTTCCCTCTGTCTCTCCTCCCCACCGCTTGCACACGCTCTCTAAAATAAATAAATAAATCTTTTAAAAAATTAGAACAAACTTTGGAAGTAGATGCTGATGTATCCTCAGCAGACATGTGTCTTCTGGTTTCTCTGTGACCACTATGACCCTCTATTGTGGACAATAAATGCTGACAAACACTTTGTTCAAGTTACAAGTTCATTATCAATTATCTTGAGACACAGAAATCTGACTATCTAATTTTTCATTAAACATGGACTTTTTTTCTTTTTTATTTAATTTTTTTAAAAAAGTTTTTATAAACATATAATGTATTATTAGCTCCAGGGGTACTAAACATGGACTTTTAATTTTCTTAGCTGATTATTGGCAGAAAGATTTACTGCAAAAGCAAAACAAACGAACAAACAAACAAAAAAACCCACTAAGTGTATTAGTTTCCCAATGCTGGAAACTAATTACCAGATTACCAAATGTGTAATTCCCAAATTACCACAAACTTAGTGGCTTAAAATAATGCCAGTTTATTATCTTGTAGTTCTGGTGGTCAGAAGCCCTAAATCAGTCTTACTGGGCCAAAGTCAAAATGTTGGTTGAACTGCTTCCTTCTGTCCAATTAAAACATGGGCAGAAGACATGCACAGACATTTCCCCAAAGAAGACATCCAGATGGCCAATAGATACATGAAAAGATGCTCAGCCTCACTCATCATCAGGGAAATGCATATCAAAACCACAATGAGGTATCACCTCACACCAATCAGAAGGGCTAAAAAAAAAAACACAAGAAACAACAAGTGTTGGCAAAGATGTGGAGAAAAAGGAACCCTCATGCACTGTTGGTGGGAATGCAAACTTGTGCAGCCACAGTAGAAAACAGTATGGAATTTCCTCAAAAAATTAAAAACAGAACTACCATATGATACAGTAATTCTCCTACTGGATATTTACCCAAAGACTGTGAACTAATTAAAAAAGACAGATGCACCCCTTTGTTTATAGCAGCATTATCTACAGTAGTCAAATTATGAAAACAGCCCAAGTATCCATCAACAGATGGATGGATTAAGAAAATGTGATTATATATATATAATGGAATATTACTGAGCCACAAAAAAGAATGAGATCTTCCCATTTACAACAACACAGATGAATTCAGAGAATACAAAACTAAGTGAAATAAGTCAGATAAGACAAATAGCCTATGATTTCACTCATATGTGGAATTTAAGAAACAAAACAAATGAACAAAGGAAGAAAGAGACAAACCAAAAAACAGACTTAATTACAAAAAACAAACTGATGGTTACCAGAGGGGAGGCGGGGATTAAAGAGGGCACTTATTATAATGAGCACTGCGTAATGTATACAATTGTTGAATCACAATTATATACCTGAAACTAACATAATGCTGTATGTTAACCATACTGGAATTAAAATTTCTTAAAAATATTTTTAAAACTGGTCCTTTCTGGAGGGGAGAATCATTTTCCTTACATTTTTCCATGTCTTGAATTGCTTGGCTCGTGATCCCTTCCTCACATCGCTCCAGTCTCTTGTTTTGGTAGTAACATCAGTTACTGAATCAGCTCCCACCTCCCTCATAGAAGGATCTTTGAGTACATCAGGCCCACATGGATAATATAGACTAATCTACCCATCTCAAGATCCTTATTTAGTCACAGCTTCAAAACTCCTTTTGACCTGTGAGGTAGTACAGTCACAGGTTCCAGCATTTACCACATCTTCGGGAGGAGGGTGTTACTCCACCTACCACATAAAGCAATGTAAAAACTAAATGTAGATTTACAATGCCCTGTGAGCTTTCAGATACTCTTCAAATGCTCTGAGTACTTCTCAGCTCCTATTTCCTAATATCTCAAGTCCACTTATATTAGCCTGTATTTTCCCACATCTCACATTGGCCACATTGACTATCAGCCTGACACTTAGATCCTGTGGCATCCCACAGGCCAAAACGTGGGTCCCAGCACAATTGACTGGAACACCAGGTCACCAACAGCGATCAGCTGCTGTTAGGGTACCAACTACCACCACCTGGGAGGAAAAGGCATTCGTGCTCCCCAGTGGCAGCTGACCAAGAACACTTTATCGGCAAACATCCTGCGTGCTCTCCTTGAAAAGGAGCCGATAGTCATGCTGCATCTGGAAAACTTCAAGAAAAGCAACTGGTGTGCCTCATGATGTTTCAGATTTAGCCCTGCATTGAAGGAAGAACTGCAGTGCTGCACTGTGTCTCGTGTACTGCTGGCAAGACCAGGAGCCAGCAGTGGAGACTACCAAACCCACCGCTGCTTATCTCAGAACTGGCCATATTATTACCTCCTTTTTAAAAAGGAAAAATTGGGACAAATACGAATCCAGACAGGATGCTAGAATAAGAGGTATCATAAAGACTGTTCCAAGCCAATCTGGACCTCTGGTTTTACTCTAATAAGTGAAAGAAAAGTTAACAGTTCCTTTAAATTAGAAAGAAAAAGCAAGCCAAGCATTACCTAAGCAGCTGCTGATAATTAATCATCGAGGTTAATGACAATGGAATTTAACCTGTATTTACTTACTCTAGTTATGTATCTCTTTCTTTGTAAGAATAAATCCATGGGACATCTGGGTGGCTCAATCAGGTAAACGTCTGACTCTTGATTTTGGCTCAGTTCATGATCTCAGGGTCGGGAATTGGAGCCTCAAGTGAGGCTCTGCACTGGCATGGAGCCTGCTTAAGATTCTCTCTCTCCCTTCAACCCCCCCCCCCCCCCCCCAATTGCTTGCATTCTGTCTCTACCCAAAAAAAAAAAAAAAATTATTAAATTCATAATAGCTTATTTTACAAAGGAGATACATATTTTCAAGGAAAATGTTAAGAGAACGGATCACAGGGTGATCTATGAATTCTCAGTTGCTCACGAACCAATCAAACCTAAGCAAGGCAACACCCACCGGCAATTATCCTAATTGCAGTAACTACACCGAAAACCAGCCTGGAGATTCAAAAGCTTGTAAGTATTCATAAATACTGACTCCCCTCGGGGCAAAACCAACCCTGACTATTTATATTCCACACCTGCTTCTGCACAGAACACTCGTGATCACACATTCCCTTTCTCCAGACTCCGCCTTATAGGCTACCGTGGCCAATTTCCCCTAGGTTCTCCCCAGCTCCTTATTTCCCGGTTTTCTGGCTCGTTTCTCCCACCCCCATGCTCTAACTGTAGGTGTCCCCCCAAACTGAGGCCTCAGCCTTTGTTTCTCTTGCTTGACAGTTACCCTCTTGGAGCATTACCTACAATCCCTGTAACTGAAGGTCCATCTCCTTTCTTGATCCCCACCCAAACTCCAGGCCCCGCAATTCTTATACCTTAAGTCCACTCCAGACCTCACCTATTTTCTTTCTGTGAATTTTAATGCGACCAGAAATAGATATATGCTATGTTCTTCTCTACACGTTTCATGTATGTACATTTGCTCCTTCCCAATGTGAGTACAAGCTCTTCAAGTAGAGGTAAGGTCTTTCACACATTCGTTCAACAACCGTTAACTGAGAGCCAACTACATGCAAATACTGTTTTAGATACATAAACAGACAAAACAAAGATCCCTGGCTTCATGAAGCTAAAATTTTAGCGGGCTAGGGTGAG
This sequence comes from Mustela erminea, assembly GCF_009829155.1. Classification (NCBI taxonomy): domain Eukaryota; kingdom Metazoa; phylum Chordata; class Mammalia; order Carnivora; family Mustelidae; genus Mustela; species Mustela erminea. The sequence goes on from NC_045629.1 coordinate 18,447,890, forward strand.
GAGATGCAGGGGGCAAGGAGAGACAATGAACAATAAACTAATAATCAAGTAAATTATATATAGCATTCGAGTAGGTAAGAAATGTTCAACATCTTTATGTAGTTTATAACTATTGTATTGGACAGTGTAGGTCTAATGCCTGGATTTCATTCAATTTCATTGGGGAAAAAATGTCAGAAACAAACCAAGCTGTGATATTAGCATTCATTTTCCCAAATGCAAAGCAGCCCACTGCATCTACAAATACCACGATGCAGGTGGTGGAAATAAACTGGGATCGTTGGTTTGTCTGCTTCTCCTGTTCTAGAAAAAGCCAACAACAGAGTGACTACTTTGGCAAATTCAGGTTCTCAGGTGGCTCCACTGGGTGCTCTAGGCTCACACCCTCAGGGTTCAGGCACCAGATGACCCCTTTCTTCGCTATGAAAATTTTGAAGAAAACAAATTGTTCCACAGGCTCTGAAGGGCAATTACAAAGGAGAGGTTCCAAAAATATTTGGAAGATGACATCACCGGAATCAACAACTGCTTGCCAAGGTTCTGAAGAGAACAAGCCGCATTAGAATGTCCAGCTTTCATAGATCGCCATATCACCTTGTGGTCAGAGGCGGAAGCACACAGTTTGCATGCAGATTTTGTGAGGCAGCTGTTTCGACAGGACAACTGTTTGACAAAGCTGCATCAAAACCATCCCATCACCAAACTGTTTTCACCAAACCCAGTGTGCACCCCTGGCACTTGCCCTGTCCCTGTCACCACCATTTATGGAGGATTTTTGTTTATGCTATTGCTTTCTGATATGTATTAGTCTTATAATTTATTTCTTCTTAATGAAAAAGTATATATAACATGCAGCATTTGTATAAAAAGGTGTAAATAATTACATTTTTTTAAAAAGATTTTATATATTTGTCAGAGAGAGATAGAGCGAGCACAAGCAGGGGGAGCTTCAGGCGGGGGAGAAGCAGGCTCCCTGCTAAGCAAGGAAACCGAAGCAGGACTCAATTCCAGGACCTTGAAATCACAACCCAAGCCGAAGGCAGATATCTAACCGACTGACCACCGGGGCATCCCAGTAATTACCTTTGTATGTGCTTATACGTGGACAGTGTATCTCTGGAAGGATCTTTTTTTAATTAGCAATAATCGCGCCTCGGATAAACCTCATTAGCTACGTTACTGCCACTGCGCAAAGCTTGGAAGGATCTTTTTTTAAAGGGACAATGATCCCATCTCTGGGATAGGATATAGGGCCCTGGGGATCAAGCACCAGGAGAACCTCACTCCTCACAAGATATCCTTTTGAACTCTGAATTTTTTTTCAAGCATATGCATCTTTTACTTCATCTTTAAAAACCCTTTTCTGAATTTATTTTTTAGCCGTTCTGGTTTCACAGAAAAAAATAGGCAGAAAGTACAGAGAATTTACACATACTCCCTCAACCCTTCACTCTCCATTATTACTATCTTGCATTGGTATGGCACATTCCTTACAACTGACAAGCAAATATTTATAAATTATTAAAGTCTACAGTTTACATTAGGACTCACTCAATATTGTATATTTGGCTACTATAGGTCCAGCACCTGTTCTCACAAATGGGTACTCTCAGGTAGCCCTATCAGCAATCTCACTTTCTATATGAGGAAGCGACAGCTCAGAGAGGTTCAGTAACTTGCTCAAGGTCACACAGTCCCTAAGCAGTTTATGTCTGCCTCTATCCTAGATTGGCCCATTATCCCACAGCTGTAGTATATCTGAAGCACTAGACCAGCCAGCCTGAAATCGCTTGTCTTTAAATTTAATAGGAAAAGAAAAAAAATCTCTTGAAAATGTTTTCAAACAGTGGCTCCATGAACATGAGCCACAACAACTCCTCTTGAGAGGGGAAATAATTTGGCCACTTGAGGTTAAGAAATACGGCCCCACCCTCAATGTCATGGCTACCAAGTCAGTGAGCTCCCTACTCACTGTGCCCTCCACTTGAGTCATACGAGTATACCAGGGATGGGAAAGGGGAAATTCCACTTGATACCGGAAGTCCTATTTCAGGAATGAGTGACTCAGATACCACTGACAGACTCCCTGCCCAACCAATCAGCCTTGTTAAGGAGGCACATGCTTTCAGAACATGCTTAATGGAACATGCTTCTAGAGCCCTAATTTTTAGCATACGGCCCCAAATCTGCAGACAAAATCTTCAGAAAGCTTTCAGTGATTTAGTTTCCCTGTTGACTTCCTTCCTTCAAAAACCATGAATTGAGGGCCCACTGGCTACACCAAGGAGAAGGCAGGTGGGACAAACCCAGAGCTAGGTCAGTAATGCAATAAACATAGAATCCGATGAAGAACAAAGAGAAGGGGGGGCAGGGCAAGGCGAGGAGGACTTACTAGTATTTTCTGGGACTTTTGTCTTCAGGGAGATTTCTTTTGATGTAGACCACAGCTACAATAAAACAAAATCTGCTAAATATGCCTCAAGAACAGCACAAGGCAGATACTATGGGGATTCAAAGTGAACCAAATGATTTGAGAAACTTAGTTACTACACACAATTTGAAAATTATGTGCAGATCTTGGCTTCTAGAGCTGTGGTCTACCGAACTGAAGCACAGACATCACACAGGAGAACGCAGAACTGTAGACTCCACCCAGACCCACTGAATCAGGATCTTCAATGACTGAAATCCTATTCTGGTGTGTCTGTGAGTCAGGCTTGAGAAGCCCTGGTTTAGAGCCCAGTGGCTCTAAAGTTTGCTTTAAATATGGTTTGGGCTTTTTCTTTTTCTTTTAAGGTAAACAATACTCAGAACTAAACTTCTTGTGTTGTAAGATTGACCTCACCACAACATAATCTTTCAAAATGTGTATTTCTTTTCCTTAAGTGCATCTCGTATTTCCAATTCTTTCTTTATTCAATCTGAGAGGGATGCAGGTGTGTGGGGCTCAAAACAGAAAAGAGAAGGAGACAAAAATAAAAGATCCTCTCTGGGAGGCAGACAGGGCTGGCAAGCTCCCAGTGGATTCAGTTTTAGAAAATAAAGCCTCTGTGCTTGGAGGCGGTCTGAGGCCATCAGTTCTCAGATCTCTATTTCACCTGGCCTGGCAGCTGTCCTGCTGAGCGACCACAGCAGCACCAATGCGTGCCCTTTTGTGCTGATCACATTTTGTAGGAGGATCCAGAAGCATGTGAGAAGTACCTATCAAGTGCTTAACAGGGGCTGCATGCTCTCAGGTATAGAAAGGCATGGTCAACGATGTGCGGAAATAATTTTAAGAATAGGTAGAATGCAAGTTGTACCAAAAGAGAGATACAAACCAAAGAGGATGAATGTTTGGATGAGAGAGAGAAAATTCGTGGCTCAGGAAATCCAGGAAGGCTTTGGGAAGGAGGCTGCAGAAGCAGTGGGGTCTTAAATGATGATTAGAATTTCAAGAGGCAGATACGAAATTAGAGCATTTTAGGAAGAACATCTAGCCCAGAAAAGGGGGGGGGGGACACCAAGAGGAAGGCTTTCTCCCAGGAGATAAGAGAATCTGACTGGGACAGGTGAGGCAGCAAGCCTGAAAGGAAGGCCTGGAGTTCGGTCATAGATGGTCCCAAATGCCCAAGTGTGATAGCAGGAAGTCCCCGAAGATTTTTGAGTAGAGCAATCATATGTCCATATCTGTGCTTTGGAGTTCTTACACTCCAAAGTGGAGTTCTTACACTGCCCTTTCCTGAAGGCTGGGAAGTGGCGTGAGCTCTGTTCCCAGGAAGATAGCCACAGAGCACAGGTGTGTCATGATAGGAAGTAGTTAAGCAGCCGATTTATCAAAGTCTGGGCTGGTGATGATTATCACCCAGCGTTCACCATCAGAAAGGAGAAGATGACCAGATAAGAAAACCAACTTGACAACGACCTCTTTTCACCTGTAGTTGTTTCTGGGTACATGCTGTTCTAAGAACATTCCGTCCCTTCTTCAGTGAACTCGATTCCCCTGAAACAGCTGTTGCTTCTTTCTCCGATCACTCAACTTGGGAATGGGATAGAAATACAGAGCCGTTTTGCCAATTCCCTCATTTAATGGGGAGGCGGAATGACTTGTCCAACTGCAACCAGCCAAGTTAGAACAGAATCTTTGAAAAATATATAAAATATAAAAGCTGGAGGGGGGGGGTCCCTGGCATTCCCCACACACACTTGGAAGTGGGTGTGGGGAGGCTTCCCTGTCGTCCATGTCCACCAGGCTGTTGGGTGTCCAGGAGGGACTGGTTCCAGCCTCAGAGGCCAAGGTCGGCAGTACCCCTGACCACAGAAGCAGGCCAGCTGCCTGACCTGTCCGTGGGCCTGGCCTGGATGTCCCCACCCTAGGCCTGACTCCCATTTTCACTCCTCTTAAAAACAGAAATGTAATAGAATTTTAAACTGTTTAGAAGGGAATTTAACATTAAGAAAATGCAATTTCTTCTGCTTGGCCTACACCAAAATACAAAGAGATTGGTGTGAAATCACTTCCTCAATGAGAACTAAGTGAGACACATTCAGCTGCTTCCCAGCGGAGGCGAGGAGTTATTCCCCTCTCTCTGAGTCCTTGTGAAGGACCACCACACGTCAGGTCAAGTCCCTGCTGAAGAAGGGTTGAGAGCTTAGGGCTGCTCCAAGACCCCTTCTCCAAGTCACTGCCACAGGCCTTACTGTATCAAAATATCCCCTCAGGCCTTAACTTCCTTGTGCTTTGAGTTAAACTTAGAAAAGAAGAAAAGAGATGACTAGGTAAGTAAGACAAGGAACACTGAAAGTTCTCGGCAGATTTCCCTTAGACTTGGCTTTTGTTTAATCACCTGTGCTAAAACACAAGGCACTGGAGCCAGACCTTCCATTTCCAGAACAGTGTCAGTCAACCTGAGGGCAGATCCTTGCTTTGGCTTCTGATTTATCAAAACAAGGTGAGATTCCTAGCCTCAAAACAACCTCATGTTAGAAAACACTGACGCCAGAAAGACTGTGCTTCCTGAGCGTAGGATAAAGATGGACCAGAGAATTGTGTCACCCAGCAGCCAGCTTTATAAGGGAGAATGAGAGCTGGAGAGTAAGAAAGTACTCTTCAGCCTAATACTTAGGTCTGCTGTGCCTAACTGAATATAATATATTCCACATATGGAATTTAAATTTTTCTAGAAGCCCCATTTTAAAAATCAAAAAGAAACAGAGAAATTAATTTTAATATTTTCACTTAGCACAATGTAATCAAAATAGTATTTCAATATGTTGCCAATATAAAAACGATTAGGGAAAAGTTTAACATTCTATTTTGTCCTAAGTCCTCAAAATCTGGTATGTATTGTACACTTGGAGCACACCTCATTTCAAACCAGCCACATTTCAAGTGATGGACAACCACATGTTCTGTGTTAAATCCTTCAGAGTTAGAGAATTAAAAATAAATGAAAAAGATAATCTTACAACACCAGTATTCTGAAAAGAGGCTGCCTGCCTCCTGCAATAAGGGCAACATCGGGGAAGATACCACACCACAGTCTTGACAGGGTTTGTTTCAACTTTTCCCTGACCCTGTGAACTGGATATTATTCTCTCCTTAGTGACAGTAAGGCAGCAGAGTCAGAGTCACACGATGAAGAAGCGGATATGGGATCCAAGGCTTCCTGACTCCTCATGCTGGCAATGCAGTGTTCTGGAAGAGCCCCGCTTCCAGGAGAAAATTTCTGAGACTCAGAGGTTGCTCAGTCTGGTCCCACACAGATTTCACCCACTTTTTGGAAGACCAATGACATGTCAACGCAACAGAGATCCACATCTGTGCATATTTTCCAGGATGGTTTTTAGAAATGTGGGGTTAGAGGGGCACCTGGGTGGCTCAGTTGGTTAAGCATCTGCCTTCGGCTCAGGTCATGATGTCAGGGTCCTGGGATCGAGCCCCGTGTCAGTTGGGCTCCCTGTGTAGCGGGGAGTCTCTTTCTGCCTCTCCCTCTCCTTCTGGCCCTCCCCCCAGCTTGTTCTCTCTCTCCCTCTCTCTCTCTCACTGTCTCTCTCAAATAAATAAACAAAATTTTTTTAAAATAAATATGTAGGGTTAGGTGGGAAGGTGGATTCAAGCAGGCTGGCCATGGGCAAACATGTCAGTAGTTTGGAATCCCTCTGGAGCTCCTTCTCCCTTCACCTCTCTCCTGGTTCTTATCCTGGACTCACTCACTGCAGACCCCTCCCAGTTCCTCATGTCCCCGTGGTACATCTGGATGCAGGGTCATTCCCTGCGTGCACTCATCTCTGCTTCAATGACAAGGTGTGCTCCTGTGTCAGACTCAGGTCACCACACAGATGCAATAACGGCCCTCTGGAGAGAACGCCTAGATCGGAAGAGGGCAAATCGGTGGAGCCGATGTTCAGAAGATAGAGAGGGACATTCACATCATGTCCCTTCCCGTCTACTGGTCCAGGTCAGTAAGGTTCTGGAAATGAAGGCTCCATTCAAACCTAAACAGGGCATTTCCCATTTCATCCAAATAGTTCCCAAGCCCAGGTAAGTCCTGTTTACTATAATCAGTTCTGTTGCAGGCTTAATTAGAGATAGGATCCCCGGGGTACCTGGGGGGCTCAGTGGGTTAAAACCTCTGCTTTCCGCTCAGGTCATGATCCCGGGGTCCTCGGATGGAGTCCTGCATCGGGCTCTCTGCTTCAGCAGGGAGCCTGCTTCCCCCTCTCTCTCTCTGCCTGCCTCTCTGCCTATTTGTGATCTCTGTCTGTCAAACAAATAAATAAAATCTTTAAAAAAAAAAAAAAAAAGGTAGGATCCCGCCAGGTGGCAGGATCACAGGGCATGCTGCTACAGACAGAGTAAGGTTCTGTCCACTTATCTCCTGTCCACCTCCCTGCTACTCCCCACCCCCTGCCTCGCCCCCAACACAAACACTCTACAAGCCAACCCTGGTCAAGGAGCTGGCCCCTTGACCTACCTGCCAAGTCTTGTTCTGCCCATGAACTCTGGGCTAAGATATCAATGAGGGGAAGCAGGAAGGATTCTCTCTGGGAGGTCCCTGTCCCTCCCTCCTCCCCATCACCCTTTGTCTCTGCACGTGCACACAGCCTGGACCCAGCACAAACGCATCCCTCACTGAGGTCCTTTGCCTTCAAAGAATTCTCTGAACAACGGACAGCCTGCGCTCACCGGAGTGCAAACATCGCTCTGCTCTCTGCTCCCTGAAAGGCCATATGGAAACTCCCCCTGTTTGTTGGCCCACATCTGACAGAGCAAAGGGCTTTTATCTCAGAAGGAAAGAGCCCAGTTCTGGGCAGCAACCACGCCCCTAAGCACACACAAAGTCAAAAAGACATTTGTCCCAAAGGCCTGTCACAGAGAAGTTGTGTGTGCGTGTGTTTTTTAAAAGAATTTTCTCTTCCCGCCAAAACGTCTGTACCGGCAGCAGCCGCAGCAGCAGGTCCTTGGAGAGCCTGCCATCTGACCTGCTCGGCAAGTCCCTAATTGCGTCCCATCTGGTGTCTGGCACACACAAAGGCCACCGGCCCAGCTCCGCCCCCAGCCTTTCTCCTGGATGTTTTGCGCGTCCGTGCAGCCTGCGCTGGGCCAGCCCCCCTGCCAGGCCCGACGGGGCGCACTGCTAGCGGGCGCCAGGCCCAGGGGCCTCCCAGGAGCTCAGACCTGGCGCACAGCTCTGGGGAGGAGGACAAAGGCCGCGCCTGGGGCGGAGGGCCTGCGCTTTGGGGCGGGCACTGTGCACGTTTCGTCAGCCAAGGCCTGACAGGTGACGACGGTGGACTGTCTCTCAGCCAGAGAAAGTGGACGGACCAGCCCTAGGACCCCAAGGAGCTTTGGCAGTATGCATGAAAATGCGCTTGCCTCTGACTCAGCAATTCCCAGCTCCGAGGAACAAATTCAGCACTTCCAGCAATTCAGAAAGGTCCAAAAGCAAAGCTGCCAAAGATTGCCAGCACCGTCTTTTTGCAAAATAGCAAAAGCTTGGAAGCAACTCTAACAATTAAGAATGGGTTGAATTGCAGAAGTTGTGGAATGTACACTCTATAAAATACTGGGTAGTGATGAAAGGTAGTGCTGGAGACTTGTGTGTGTGTTGGCATCAAAGGGTAGCCACAAAAACATTCTTAAATTTAAAAAGCCAGTTGCAAAATAATATATATATCATCCCATTTCATTATATTTTTATTTAAATTTATATATACATGCACGAATGTGTGTATCTCTGTATGTTGGGAAAAAAATATATGTACCAAGCTGTTAGCTGATTATTTCTGGTTATTGAGTTTATGGCTGATTTTTTTTCCTATTTTTGATTATCTGTATTTTCTGACTTTTACATATTTTCCATAATTGTATAATAAAGAGATTTTTAAAATGAATTCTGGAGTCAGCTCTCTTATTTACTTATAAGTATTATCTAAAACCATGGACTAGATGAAGTCATCTGAAGGAAAATATAGAGAAGGGGCTGCAGGGCAGAGGCCCGGGGACACCAATATTTGGAAGTTGGGTGTAGGAGGATGTGGACAACAGGAAAGGAAACCAAGAAGGGAAAGGCAGTAAGAAAGCAGAAAAGCCAGAAGAGTCCCAGAGGCCAAGTGAAGAAAGTGGCTCAAGCAAAGGAGAGAGGCACTGTCCCAAGTCCCTCAAAGGTCAGATAGTAAGATTAAGACAGCAAATTGGGCAATGGTTGCCAAGATGGAATTTTATCAGGATAAGAGGGAAGATGAGGAAGTGGAGTTCTGCTGTGAAGAAAAGGCAGAAACCTGGGAAATGGAGAGTGCTGTCCCCTGAGCAGGAGGGCTGGGGGTTTTTTGTTGTTGTTGTTTTTGGTTTCTGTTTTTTGTTTTTGTTTTTTTGTTTTTTAAGGTGGGAGATACTTCAACACTGTTTAGGGATGACAAGAATGGTCAAGTAGGGCGGGTTGCTGAGGAGAGAAGGGAGGGTTGCAAGTGTAACAAGCTTGGCTGAGGGGCACCTGGGTGGCTCAGTCATTAAGCATCTGTCTTCTGCTAAGGTTATGATCTCAGGGTCCTGGGGTCTAGCCCCACACTTGGCTCCCTGCTCCACAGGAAGACTGTTCTCTCTCTCCCACTCCCCTCGCTTGTGTTCCCTCTGTCACTGTGTCTCTCTCTGTCAAATAAAATAAATAAAATCTTAAAAAAAGAAAAAAAAAATCTGGGCTGAGTGTGGCCAGGGGCCCTCAGCTTGCCCTCCTCAAGGAGGAAAAAGTACAGCAACAGGTGGGCACAGGGCAGGCAGCTTGGGAGGTATGGCCGGGGAAAGATGAGGTGTTTCCACGCTGTTCTAGACTTTTTTAAAAAATAAACAAGTGAAAAAGGAGCCAGCTGTGAGTGAAGGGAAGTCTGAGGAGAGAGGCGAGCATGATCTCCTCAAACAGGCGGGAGTCTCCCTTGCAGGGGTGTAGGGTAGGGCTATGCAGCAACCCTGAGGGACTGCTTGAGGTTTATGGCATCCATGCACATTTTACAGAAGGTCAGTTGGCACCCTTGTGTGTTTGCCTCTAGCCCTGCGCTGGTGCTCTATGCAGGAGCGGCTTCCCGGGATGAGGAAGGAGATGGCCAAGGCACTGGTGAGTGCTGCCCCGCAGGGAGTCTCCTCTGAGCACCCCTTCCTAGTGTGTTCTAGCCCATTCCAGGCAATGGCTTCTCCCAGCCCTGCCTAAAGCCTATTTACTGACCTTAAATCTTAATTTAGAGAGAGGCCTGGGTGGCTGTCATTAAGCTTCTGCCTTCTGCTCAGGTCAGGATCCCAGGGCTCCCTGTTCAACAGGAATCCTGCTTCTCCCTCTCCCACTCCCTTTGCTTGTGTTTCCTCTCTTGTGCCCTCTCTCTCTCTGTCAAATAAATAAGTAAATAAATCTTAAAAAAAAAAAAGACTTAATTTAAGGATCTGCAGGCTTCAAAGAGCAGAGGGAGGTGCTGTCACTAAGCACATGAATTTTAATTATCTGTTCTAATTGAAGTAGGAGTTCCTCTTGAAGGCTAGGAGTATGTTATCTTTATTTCCTGAATTCTCGGTATAGAACTTTAAAAGTAGGAGTTCAATAACTAGGTGTTGAAGGAAAAAAGGGAAGAAAGGAGGAGGGAGGGAGACAAGCAAGAAAAATTTTCCCTGTTTTAGAATTGAGGAAATCAAAACTCTGATTTCAAACCCTGCTTATAAAGCCCACCGAGAGTTACATATTATTAGGGGTCCTATTATCAAATACATGATTTGAGCCAGAGGGACCCTGCATACGATTTACTTATGCTTAGTGTCCCGGTATAATTATTAATGGAGTCATCAGAGGACACTGAGTTCAGACTGGGGCTGGTTACTTGAAGGAAAGCTTTCAGAACAATCTGCAGACTGAAAATTCAAAACTTTTCCATGGTTTTCATATGGATTAGTAACAGATTCTCACGTTTGACCATCTCTCTACAACCCCACTGTGTTACACATGGGTGTGAACTGAGCTGTGTCTATTTAAAAATATTTTGCTGTTTTTGGGGCGCCTGGGTGGCTCAGTGGGTTAAGCCGCTGCCTTCGGCTCAGGTCATGATCTCAGAGTCCTGGGATCGAGTCCCGCATCGGGCTCTCTGCTCAGCGGAGAGCCTGCTTCCCTCTCTCTCTCTCTGGCTGCCTCTCCGTCTACTTGTGATTTCTCTCTGTCAAATTAATAAATAAAATCTTTAAAAAATAAATAAATAAAAATAAAAATAAAAATATTTTGCTATTTTTAAATTTTGTTAATATTCTATTGATTACACATAACAAACAAAACCGAATTCATTTTTACAGCTTTTTTGAAGAATAATTTACATACCACAAACTTTGTTCATTTTACTTGTCCAATTCAGTAATTTTGGATAAATTCACACCTGTGAAACCAAACTATAATAATTGGACTAATTTTATTTATAGGCAAGAAATCATGTATATCTTCAGCTTTCTATTAGCATGAATTACAACTCCATCCCCAAGTATACATTCTGTAACTCTCTCATTCTTTCAATTTTGTAATAATTTATTTCTCTCAGGAAATGACTTCAACTCTTTTTTTTTTTAAAGATTTTATTTATTTACTTGACAGACAGAGATCACAAGTAGGCAGAGAGGCAGGCAGAGAGAGAGGGGGAAGCAGGCTCCCTGCGGAGCAGAGAGCCTGATGCGGGGCTTGATCCCAGGACTCTGGGATCATGACCTGAGCTGAAGGCAGAGGCTTTAACCCACTGAGCCACCCAGGTGCCCCATCAACTCTTAAGATAATAAATGGAAATTGTAAAACAGCAATTATATTCTTTTTTCTTTAATTTTATGCAAGCAGGCACAAGTGGGGGTGGCAGAAGGGAGAAAAGCAGAGGAAGAAGGAGAAGCAGACTCCCCACTGAGCAGGAATTAGGGTGCAGGGCTCAATCGCAGGAGCCTGGGATCATGACCTGAGTCAAGGGCAGTCACTTAACGGACTGACCCAACCCACAAGGATCATATTCTTGAGTGTTATAATGGTGCACTGAAACCTACTGCTACCAATGTTCTTTCACATTCAATATTGTAGAATCAACTACTCTGCCAACTAATTTTTTAAATATGAGTGCAGTTTCTGATATCAATGTGCCAAGAAAATAGCAATGAGGGCTAAATCCTTACTTCTCATCAAGCCATCCAAGAACATTGACAATATAAGCAAGTGTCTGGAAGAGAATAAAAGTCAGAGATCTTTCTAGAACCCACCTGCAAAAAAGTTGGTATGTTTTTCCCAGGACACACTCCATCTTATGTTTTCACAAAAAGCGGGGGTTGGGGGGAAGTATCACAAATGAGAACATCTCTCTTCTCACACGGCAGGGGAAAGATGGTAGCTGACACCTGATGATTAATTACATGGCCCAGAGATGTTCTGCCTCTGGGTTCCTTGGCTGGGTCTCACCCAACCATTCCACCTTCTCAGCCAGCTACTTGCACTTGTGGTGATTAGTAAACAAATATCCTGACTTGCTATTTTCTCTGGATTGTCAAAGAAGAAAATCCATGTGGCATTTGGGTTGTTTTCCCACGGACCCTTTGTTCTTTTCCACAGCTCACATTCTATCTGAGGATTTGGGGTTGGAAACTACTGACCAACTTCTCCTTCATCACAGACCCTAGAAAGACTCCAGCATGGTGCACTGAAACCTACTGCTACCAATGTTCTTTCACATTCAATATTGTAGAATCAACTACTCTGCCAACTAATTTTTTAAATATGAGTGCAGTTTCTGATATCAATGTGCCAAGAAAATAGCAATGAGGGCTAAATCCTTACTTCTCATCAAGCCATCCAAGAACATTGACAATATAAGCAAGTGTCTGGAAGAGAATAAAAGTCAGAGATCTTTCTAGAACCCACCTGCAAAAAGTTCTGGAAATGGAGCTCCTAATCCAAGAGCCCCAGGAGTGGTTCCCAAACATTTAGATATAAGATTTCAAAAATACTGGGGGTTTGCAGAAGTGATACATTTGGAGTTTGCTATAGCTTGCCAAATAAAGATTTTCTCATTGTTTTAAGAAGAAAGATTATTATTTGAATATCCCTAAATAAAAAGAATATGTTCACAGAATGATTATTCTATAAATTAAATTATGTTTTACTAAAAAATGTATTTTGCCCACCTACTTTTCTCAAATAAGAGTATATCCTTATCTAAGATAGAATCAGGTTTCATATACACAATGGAATTAGAAAGACATTTTATAATTCTCCAAGCAGATCAAAAAACTAATCAAGGCAATCCCAAACCGAATGCTAGATTCAGGCAATATAATATCACCATGGTATAATGGTCTAATGAGTTCCAAAGAATCTATGTTCTTATCCTGTTCCCACTACCCCTTAATTTGTATTATGGCCTAGAGAAACTATTTCCTATCCCACTCTTCAGCAAACCTGAGAAAACATTCATCTTTATAACTACATTGTAAAAATTTCAATGAGAGAAACCAATTAAAGGATTCACACCACCCAAATAAGTTACCACTAGATCTAAAGTGCTCATTAATTATAATAAATTTAGATGTTATCATCATACCTAGTCTCCAGATTCATTTATGACTCCTTGGTGACATCATATACTTTCTCCTTCAGAAAGTGAACAGTAAACCAAAGATAAAAGTATAAATTGACTACTTTGAGCCAGTTAAGTGAGGTTTATCAGCAACCTACTATCAACTGCCTGTCCTCCCTTGGTCCTGTGATGGGCAGAGACAAATCCCGATGTGGTCCTTAAGGAGTGAGACGGACATGAAGCACAGGCCCTCAGCACAAAAGGTGTGGTGTAGCCTTGGTGCACAGTGTTTGGGAACAAAAAGGAGGAGAGTATTTGTTCCTATCTCTCCCAAAATGTCAAACTTCTTTTGCTTCCCCAAACATTTTCTGTATAACTTTTCCTTTTGAAATGATTTCACAATGGAAGAAAAGTAACAAAAATAGTCTTTCATAAAGCCCTTCAAACTAAGTTGGGTTCACCAACTGCTGACATTTTAGCCACATTTACTTTATCATTCTATCTCCTCCCCCCCGTATGCATACACACACATACACACACACCACACACACACTTTTTCCTCAAATTATCTAAGAGAGCTGAAGACATTATCCTTCTTTATCCCTAAATACTTGAGTGAATATTTGCTAGAACAAAAATATTCATTTATAGGGGGAGGAGCAAAATGGCGGAGGAGTAGGCGACCTAAATATCATTGGGAGGGTCCCAGGAATTCAGCTAGATAGTTAATAGACCATTCCAAACACCTATAAACTCAACAAGAAATTGAAGAAAAGAAGAGCAGCAATTCTAGGAACAGAAAAGTAACCACCGTACAGAAGGTATGGCATGTGAAGTGAATCCAAGGCAACACCCAGGAAGATAGACCGTGGGGGGAGGGACCAGCTCCCAGCAAGTGAGAGAGCAGCAGAGCACAAAATCAGAACTTTTAGAAGTCTACTCCACTGAGGGATGTCATTCTAGAGGCTAAGTGGGGAGTAGAACCCTCAGGGGGACAGTGTGGTCTCAAGACCTATCGGGTCACAAAAAGACTTGGGGTGTCTGAGTGTGGCAGAGTTCCCAGGTATCAGAGCAGCGAAGTCCACGGCAGAGACAGAGTGGAGGAGTGAACTCTCAATGTGGGGTTACCTTAAACCAGGATCTGAGGCACAGTCGGGACACTGCTTTTCAAGCAGGGACCCCACAAGTGGCAGATCAGGAAAGACCACCTCCTTCCTCCTCTGGGAGGAGTGGCACAGGAGCACACTGCAGGAATCTGCTGGGTTTGGAGAGTCCAAACAGGACTTTGCAACAGAGATAGAAATGCTCCGTCACAAGCCAGGTGAGCAGGGAGCACAGCCAGAGACCAGGGAGACAGGAGGGATTGACTGCTTTTCTCTGAGGACACACTCAGGAGTGGGGACCCGAGCTCTTGGTTCCTCCGGGGTAGAGATTGGGAGGCTGCCATCTTCATTCACATCCTCCAAAGCTCTATAGAAAGCGACAAAAGCTCCCAAAAGTGAAACCGAGCAGATTACTTAGCCATGCCCCTGGCAAGGGCAGTGCAACTCTGCCTCAGGGAAAGACATTTGAGAATCACTGCAACAGGCCCCTCCACCAAAACATTAGCAAGAACAACCAGCCAAGACCAAGTTCACCAATCAATGAGAACTACAGAACTCCAGAGCTAGGGGAATGCAACACATCAATTTCATGGCCTTTCCCCCATGATTCTTTAGTCTTTCAAAATTAAATTTTTTTAATTTTATTTTTTTCTTATTCTATTTTTTATTTTTCCTCATTCCTATTTTAACCTTTTTAAAAACTATTCTATCTTATCAATAACTTTTTAAAAAATCTTTTAAAATTTTCATTGTTATAGTCATATTCTATCCCTCCATTGTACTTAACCTTATTTTTTGTATACATATAAGTTTATCTTTCTTTAAAGTTTTGGGATAAGTTTTCTTCTAACAGATCAAAATTTACCCTAAATCTAGTCCATGGCTTTGTTCTAGTCTCCAGCTTGATCACATTCTTTCCTCTTTACTTTTTTTTAACCAACTTCTTATCTTATCAATTCCAGTTTTAGAATCTTTTTTAATTTTCATTTTAAAGTCATATTCTATCCCTTCATCATGTTTACCCTTATTTTTGTATATATATATATAAATTTTTCTTTCTTTAAAATTTTGGGAGGTAGTTTCTTCTAACAGAACAAAACACTCAAAATCAAGAATGTGGCTCTGTTCTATTCACCAGTCTAATATATATATATTAATTATATATATAATTATACACCCTCATACATGTGTGTGTGTGTATGTGTGTGTGTGTGTTTTCCTCCTTCTTCCTCCCCCCAGTTTCAGATCTTTTCCAATTTGGTTAGCATACATTTTTTCTGGGGTCATTGCTACCCTTTTAGTATTTTGTTCTCTCATTCATCTATTCTTATCTGTATAAAATGACAAGGTGGACAAACTCACCTCAAAAACAAGAGGCAGTACCAACAACTAGGAACCTAATCAATATGGACATTAGTAAGATGTCAGAACTAGAGTTCAGAATGATGATTATTAAGCTGCTAGTTGGGCTCAAAAAAAAAAAAAAAAAAGCATGGAAGATACTAGAGACTCCCTTTCTGGAGAAATAAAAGAACTAAAATCTAACCAAGTTGAAATCAAAAAAGCTATTAATGAGGTGCAATAAAAAATGGAGGCTCTTAACTGCTAGGATAAATGAGGCAGAAATTAGTGATATAGAAGACCAAATGATGGAGAATAAAGAACTAAGAAAAAGAGAGATAAACAAGCACTGGACCACAAGGGGAGAATTCGAGAGATAAGTGATACCATAAGATGAAACAATATTAGAATAATTGGGATTCCAGAAAAAGAAGAGAGAGAGGGATGGAAGGTATATTGGAGCAAATTATAGCAGAGAATTTCCCTAATTTGGTGAAGGGAACAAGCATCAAAATCCAGAAGGCACAGAGAACCCCCCTTCAAAATCAATAAAAATAGGTCCACACCCCATCATCTAATAGTAAAACTTACAAGTCTCAGTGACAAAGAGAAAATCCTGAAAGCAGCTTGGGACAAGAAGTCTATAACATACAATGGTAGAAATATTAGATTGGCAGCAGACCTATCCACAGAAACTTGGCAGGCCAGAAAGGACTGGCATGATATATTCAGAACACTAAATGAGAAAAATATGCATCCAAGAATACTATATCCAGCTAGGTTATCACTGAAAATAGAAGGAGAGATTTGAAAAACTTCCAGGACAAACAGAAACTAGAAGAATTTGCAAACACCAAACCAGTCCTACGGGAAATATTGAAAGGGGTCCTCTCAGCAAAGAGAGAGCCTAAAAATAACAGACCAGAAAGGAACAGAGACAATATACAGTAACAGTCACCTTACAGGCAATAGAATGGAACTAAATTCATATCTTTCAATAGTTACCCTGAAAGTAAATGGGCTAAATGCCCCAATCAAAAGACACAGGGTATCAGAATGGATTAAAAAAAAAAAAAAAACAACCAAGACCCATCGATATGTTGTCTGCAAGAAACTCATTTTAGACCAAAGATACCTCCAGATTTAAAGTGAGGGAGTGGAAAACAATTTACCATGCTAATGAACATCAAAAGAAAGCTGGGGTGGCAATCCTTATATCAGATAAATCAACCATTAAGCCAGAGACAATAATAAGAGATGAGGAAGGACACTATATCATACTTAAAGGGTCTGTCCAACCAGAAGATCTAAAAGTTTTAAATAGCTATGCCCCTAACAAACACCCCACTCACTGCAATGGACAAACCATCTAATCAGAAGATTAACAAGGAAAGAAGGGCTCTGAATAACACACTGGACCAACTGGACTTCACTGATATAATCAGAACATTCCATCCTAAAGAAACAGAAGAATACACATTCTCCTCAAGTGCTCATGGAACATTCTCCAGAATAGATCACATCCTGGGTCACAAAGTGGGTCTCAGTCGATACCAAAAGATTGGGATCCTTCCCTGAATATTTTCAGACCACAAAGCTTTGAAACTGGAACTCAGTCACAAGAAGAAATTTGGAAAGAACTCAAATACATGGAAGTAAAGAGCATCCTATCAAAGAATGAATGGGTCAACCAGGAAATCAAAGATGAATTTTAAAAATTCATGGTAATAAATGAAAATGAAAACACAGCATTTCAAAATCTTTGGGACATAGCAAAGGCAGTCCTGAGAGAAAAGTATATAGCAATTCAAGCCTTTCTCAAGAAACAAGAAAAGTCTCAAGTATACAACCTAACCCTACACCTAAAGGAGGTGGAGAAAGAACAGCAAAGAAAGCCTAAACCCAGCAGGAAAACAGAAATCATAAGGATCAGAGCAGAAATTAATGAAAAAGAAACCAAAAGAACAGTAGAACAAATCAAGGAACAAATCTAGGACAATCTAGACAAATCTAGAACGAATCTAGGAACGTGTTCTTTGAAAGAATTAATAAGATTAATAAGCCCCTGGCCAAACTTATCAAAAAGAAAAGAGAAAGGAGGCAAGTTAATAAAATCATGAATGAAAAAAGAGAGATCACAACCAACACCAAAAAAGTACAATTATAAAAATACATTATGAGCAACTATACACCAGCAAATTTGACAATCTAGAAGAAATGGATGCGTTCTTAGAGGCATATAAACTACCATAACTGGATCAGAAAGAAATAGAAAACCTGAACAGACCCATAACCAGTAAGGAAATTGAAGTAGTCATTAAAAATCTCCAAAACAAAAACAAAAACAAGCGCCCAGGGCCAGGCGGCTTCCCAGAGGAATTCTACAAAACATTTAAAGAAGAATTAATACCTATTCTCCTGAAATGTTTCAAAAAATAAAAATGGAGGGAAAACTTCCAAACTCATTTTATGAGGCCAGCATTACCTTGATCCCAAAATCAGACAAAGACCCTATCAAAAAGGAGAATTATAGACCAATAGCCTTGAAGAACACGGATGCAAAAATTCTCACCAAAATACTAGCCAATAGGATCCAACAGTACATAAAAAGGATTATTCACCATGACCAAGTGGGATTTATTCCAGGGCTGCAAGGTTGGTTCAACATCCATAAATCAATCAATGTGATACAATACATTAATAACAGTAAGAACAAGAACATATGATACTCTCAATAAATGATGAGAAAGCGGGGCGCCTGGGAGGCTCAGTGGGTTAAGCCGCTGCCTTCGGCTCAGGTCATGATCTCAGGGTCCTGGGATCGAGTCCCGTGTCGGGCTCTCTGCTCAGCGGGGAGACTGTTTCCCTATCTCTCTCTCTCTGCCTGCCTCTCCATCTACTTGTAATTTCTCTCTGTCAAATTAATAAATAAAATCTTTTAAAAAATAAAAAAAAATGATGAGAAAGCATTTGACAAAGTACAGCAACTTTTCTTGATCAAAACTCTTCAGAGTGTAGGGATAGAGGCTACATACTTCAACATCATCAAAGCCATCTATGAAAAACCCACAGCAAATATCATTCTTAATAAGGAAAAACTGAGAGCTTTTCTCCTAAGGTCAGGGCTGTCCGCTATCACCACCACTATTCAACATAGTACTACAAGTCCCAGCCTCAACAATCAGACAACAAAAAGAAATTAAAGGCATCCAAATTGGCAAAGAAGAAGTCAAACTAACACTCTTTGCAGATGATACTTTATGTGGAAAACCCAAAAGACTCCACTCCAAAACTGCTAGAACTCATAGAGGAATTTAGTAAATTGTCAGGATATAAAATCAATGCACAGAAATCAGTTGCATTTCTATACACCAACAACAAGACAGAAGAAAGAGAAATTAAGGAGTCAGTCCCATTTACATTGCGCCCAAAACAAAAAGATACCTAGGAATAAACCTAACCAAAGAGGCAAAGAATCTATACCCAGAAAACTGTAAAGTACTCATGAAAGAAATGGAGGAAGACACAAAGAAATGGAAAAACATTCCATGCTCATGGATTGGAAGAACAGATATTGTGATATGTCTATGCTACCTAAAGTAATCTACACATTTAACACAATCCCTATCAAAATACCATCAATTTTTTTTCAAGGAAATGGAACAAATAATCTTAAAACTTACATGGAACCAGAAAAGACACCAAATAGCCAGAGGAATGTTGAGATAGAAAACCAAAGTTGATGGCATCTCAATTCCAGACTTCAAGCTCTATTACAAAGCTGTCATCATCAAGACAGTATGGTACTGGCACAAAAACAGACATATAGATCAATGGAATAGAATAGAGAGCCCAGAAATGGACCCTCAACTCTATGGTCAACTAATCTTCTACAAAGCAGGAAAGAAAGTCCAATGGAAAAAAAGAGTCTCTTCAACAAATGGTGATGGAAAAATTGGACATCCACATGCAGAAGAATGAAATTGGACCATTTTTTTACACCACACACAAAAATATATTCAAAATAGATGAAAGACCTCAATGTGAGACAGGAATCCATCAAAATTCTTGAAGAGAACACAGGCAGCAACCTCTTCCACCTCTGCAGCAACAACTTCTTCCTAGAAATATCACCAAAGGCAAGGGAAGCAAGGGCAAAAATGAACTATTGGGACTTCATCAAGATCAAAAGCTTTTGCACACTAAAGGAAACAGTCAACAAAAGCAAAAGACAACTGACAGAATGAAAGAAGATATTCCCAAATGACATATTAGATAAAGGGCTAGTATCCAAAATCTAAAAAGAACTTATCAAACTCAACACCCAAAGAACAAATAATCCAATCAAGAAATGGGCAGAGGACATGAACAGATATTTCTGCAAAGAAGACATCCAAATGGCCAACAGATACATGAAAAAGTGCTTCAACATCACTCAGCATCAAGGAAATACCAGTCAAAACCACAGTAAGGTACCACCTCACACCAGTCAGAATGGCTAAAATTAACAAGTCAGGAAACGACAGATGTTGGTGAGGATGCAGAGAAAGGGGAACACTCCTACACCACTGGTAGGAATGCAAGTTGGTGCAGCCACTCTGGTAAATAGTATGGAGGTTCCTCAAAAAGTTGAAAATAGAGCTACCCAAAAACCCAGCAATCACACTACTAGGTACTTACCCTAAAGATACAAATGAAGTGATCCAAAGGGGCATGAGCACCCCAATGTTTATAGCAGCAATTTCCACAGTAGCCAAACTATGTCCATAAACAGATGAATGGATAAAGAACAGGTGGTATATAATCTACAATGGAATACTATACAACCTTCAAAAAGAAGCAAAATCTTGCCATTTGCATCAACATGGATGGAATCGAGGGTATTATGCTAAGTGAAAAAAGTCAATCAGAGAAAGATAATTATCACATAATCTCTCTGATGTGAGGAATTTGAGAGGCAAGGCAAGGGGCTGTGGGAGGAAATGAGAGAAAAATTGAAACAAAATGGGATTCAGGAGGGAGACAAACCATAAAAGAATCTTAATCTCAGGAAACAAACTCAGGATTGTTAAGGGGTTGGGGGGAGGGATAGGGTGGCTGAGTGATGTACATTGGGGAGGTCATGTACTGTGAATTGTATAAGACTGATGATTCACAGACCTGTACCCCTGAAGCCAATAATACATTATATTTTAATTCAAAAACTTTAAAAAATTAAACAATAAATAATGTGTTTTTAAATTTTCAAAAAATAATTCATTTATACAACATAGTACAATAATCAAAATCATGAAACTTGACACGGGTACCATACTCTTCTAATCTATGAATTTTATTCAAGTGTTGCTAATTGTTATAGACTGAATGTATCTCCCCAAAATTCATATGTTGCAGTTCTAACCCCCAATTGTAACTATATTAGAGATGGGGCATCCTCAGAAGCAATTAGGGTTAAATGACTTCATAAGGGTGGGCCCCTGATCCCTATAAGAACAAACACCAGAGTGCTCGCTCGCTCTCTATCTGAGCTCAAGCACAGAGGAATGGTCATGTGAGGAGACGAGGGAAGGGGTCCTCTACAAGCAAGGAAGAGGACCCTCACTAGAAAAATGAATTTGAAAACACGTTAATCTTGGATTTTGCAGCCTCCAAAACTAACAAAATAAACTTCTTTTGTTCAAGCCTCCCACCGTATGTTATAGCAGCTTAAGGAGAATAGCACACTAATGTTCTAAATGAACTTCATAGCAATGTCTTTTTCTTGCCCAGCAGCCAATTCTTCCCAGAACTCTTAAAGCCCTTTATTTCTACCCCTTCCTTCACTTAGGAAACTGTCATTTGTTTTTGCTGAACTTTCCACATGTATGTGTTCATCTCTCTGGGGAAGCTTTAAGCAATGTGAATCTTTGCTTTTGTCTTGCATGTCTGTGACTGCTACCCACAGCCTCCACAGGGGCCTGCACACAGGAGGTATTCATGAATATTTGTCAGTTAATTGAATGGGAATACATTTTAATCACTAGCTGCATTATGGCTTAGAGCCAATGGTCATTAAATGAACCACACCTCAGTGGCCTCTCATTTTGTTGCCAGAACAAATCTTCCTGTTGTTACATGGGAATAATACATACCATATCTTATTTACACAGACGCTCTAGTTTATAAAAATAATTCTTTGGTGGGACGCCTGGATGGCTCAGTCGGTTAAGCATCTGCTTTCGGCTCAGGTCATGATTTCAGAGTCCAAAGCCTGCTTCTCCCACCATCTGATGCTCCTCCTGTTTATGCACTCTCTCTTTCTCTCTCTCTTTCTCTCTGATAAACAAATAAATGATGTAAAAAAGATTCTTTGATCATGCTCAGAGCTGGATAAGCTCCCAAATTCCTTCAGGATAAAGTTCAACCTCTTTCCAGGATTATAAACATCCTTCAGGATCTGAACCTCATGTGCATTTCCATTGTATTATTACTTACTCTGCTCTCCACATTCAAACCAAAATGGGCCACTTGTCACCCCTTAAGAATGTTCTTAACTTTCTATTCTCCACCCTTTACTCATTCGTATTCTCTCTGCCTAAAATGTAATTCCTCCATCCATCATTGATCAAAATTGCCCTCTAGCTTTGAGCCCATTGGATTCAGGCAAAATTGAATTGTTCTTCCATATACACATATCTGCATTTATTCCACAAAAATTTATTGAGCACTTACCATATGCCAAGTACAGCACTACATGCTCATACTACAGTAGTGAATGAGAGAGAGAGTTTCCTGCCCTCCTAATCATCCTTGCCTCTGCTAGTTGGACAATGTATTCTGAGAATTTGAGCAGGATTTCTATTTAGAATGACTTGTTTTCCTGATATGATAATAGAATATCTCATCATCTGGCCAGCAAGAATGTCTCATTTTTGTAGGCAATCCAATGGTTGATAGACATACCCATTCATTATCTCATTTAATGCTACCTCAAAGGTTCCCCTTCCGTGAAAGAGGATACCGAAATTCGGAAAGGTTAAGTTAACTGACCAAGGCTGATGTCAGATATAGATGAGAATCCTGGCCTTCTGACCCCCTGCCCAGTTTTACCACCTCCAGAAACCAGATGTGGAGGAGGGACAAGCAATACTAGCCCAACTTCATAAATGAGAAAGTTCATTTAAGCCAGTGGATGTCAGCATATGCTGCAAAAGAAATACAACCTTAGTGGTATTTGGAAATCAAATTCAATTTCACTTCTTCCACCAAGATAACATCAATCATATACCAAAGCCTTGAGAAAAAATAAACCACTTGCTGCAATTTATTTGAATTCATAAGTTCAATTGTCAGTGAACTGGCCTTGCTTTATCAACAACTAACCCTGTAATTCACCAACCCAGTAAAAAAATTCAAATGCAAATAATTCTTCTATAGTTCCAGTCTTGTTTTATACTATTAAAGTAACTTAGCATTTCAGAAAATTTGGAGGAAAAAACCCTCAAAATCCACAAATTCTGACATTCCACTGCTAGCTTGAAAGTGTTTCCTTTTGTTTTTCACCAGACACAAAAATTTTACATTACCACAATTATAGTTCTCATACTCTGCTTTTATTTTTTCACCAGATAGTCTATTCATACTTTTCTCTTTCTACATAGTCTAAAAATAGAACAGGTCTTGGAATCAGAAGAACCAAATTCAAAGTGCAGCTCTATACTTACCTCTTATCTACAAGGACAGATGTAGATCTTACGGGGCTCAAAACTTTTACAATTTGGGGATGGGGGGGTTCTTGAAGAATACAAAATTCAGAGTAGGATTAAATACTTTTTTGGAGTGAAAAAAGAAATCACAACACATTCTGGAGATTTGGAGATTTTGATCTTCTGAGCTCTCTTGGGGTAATCTATCAGAAATGCTTATACAGAAATGCTCTCTGATTATAATCTTATTTCCCCTCCTCCCTTCCACACTGTGTGATTCCTGAACTCAGAGGGGACCTGCAAGTGGTCCCCTTGAAATGAAGCTTAAGCTTCATTTACTGCTTTACAGTAAATCCACACCTGCCATTATGACCTGGGGCAGATTGCATGACCTCTCTGGTCCTCAATTTGCTACTATAAAATGGGTAATAACTACCTTCAGAGGTTTCTATGAGAACCAAATGAAATAATGCAGAATTCAGTGCTGGAACCCATGCAGCACCACACAGGCTGGTTTTTGCTCCCCTAACCCCAAGGATCCGGAAGTGGAGGCTGCTTTTGGGACACCATACGCTGTTCCCCGCCTTACAGAGACTATTTCCCTTCCAGTTAGATTATTGTCATTTTTCAACACTCTATCCCTTTCTTATGTCAGTTTTAATGGATTTTTAAACTAATAGATTTTGTTAGTTTTTTACAAACTTCTCCAGCAATCTATAGTTCAAAATAGGAATTAAATAAAGCAACTCTTTATCCAGGCCTTCCCCTTAATTATTTCTTCTGAAAACAATGCCTAATAAAATCTGATTTAGGGTTTTGCTTTTGGAGGTTTGTTTCCTTTGTTTTTCGTTTGTGTGTTTGTTTGTTTGTTTTGGTTGTTTTTGGAGGTACTGAAGCAACTACAAAAAGTTAGAGGACTCAGGAGATTCAACCGCTCTGGCCTGTGAGCAGACGGGCCATTCATAACTTTGTAATTTCCAATTTGGAGCAGCCTCCGATGAATTTCCTGCCCAAGCTGGTCTACTTATGGAACAAAAGCCTGGAGATGTGTTTGTTTCACGCCCCATTGGCCGTGCACACTGCTCAGGGCCTGCCTCTTTGGTGGCCTGTATTCATCCGAGGAACTCACCGCCCTCTGCAATCTGGCTTTTACAAATCACTACAGGGAAATCCAGTGTAGACAACACAAACATGCTTTCCTTCAGACCACTGGTACTCTGCCACCGTCGTTTTTATCTTGTAAGTAACCCCTAACGGTTTTCAATGAACTATTTCCTGTTATTGCTTCCTCACCAGGAAAGGTTCCCTTTGCTGGGGCAACTTTCCCAAAATGCTTCGAAAAGTTTGGAAGTTGTCCCTAAGTCATTTTTACCACAGTTTACAACAGTTTACCTCTAAAAGCCATTTTCATATGGCTGGTTTTTACTGGATATCCTACAGGCTCTGGCAAACAGGAACGAATGAGGTACCTGTCAGATAATACACAGCCTGGGGAAAGGTGCTAATACGCCAACAGGCAAGAGATACCGAGTGTCTCATTCCATTTTAAACAATTTGACCTTGGGTTGTAGTCCTGTCTTTGTGAAAGAAATGCTTTTACAATTACAGCTACTGCAACCGCAGTTCAGCTACCCTCTCTCATACAATAATGGAAGAAAAGATGAGCAGAAACAACTTCTGTGGGTCAGAGAAACAAACTTAAAAAGGAGGCTTGGTACATCTCACAAGAAGTTCTGGGACAAAGGAGCAGGAAAATGGGCTGCATACCACCTCTGGGTACTGGAGAGAGCACACAAGTTACCAGTTAACTAATTTTATTTTATTTTTTAAGATTTTATTTGTTTATTTGAGAGAGAGAGAGCACGAGCCAGCAGAGGGGCAGAGAAGCAGACTCTCCGCTGAACTGGGAGCACCTAAGGGGCTCACTCATGTGGGACTTGATCCCAGGACTCTGGGATCATGACCTGAGCCAAAGGCAGATGCTTAACCACTTAACCAACTGAGCTACCCAGGTGCCTGCAGTTCACTAATTTTAAAGAGTGGGTTGTGAGGTATAGCTGTTGCTAACAGGATTTATTTTACTAAAATTCTCTTTTGTATTTAAAAAGAGTTTATGTTTAAAATATATGTAGAGAGGGCACTTGGATAACTCAGTCAGTTAAGCATCTGACTCTTGATCCCAGCTCAGGTCTTGATCTTGGGGTCATGAGTTCAAGCCTCGCATTGAGCTCTATGCTGAGTAGTAAGCCTACCTAAAAAATAATAATAAAATAAAATAAAAATACACACATGCACATGCACACACAGATAATTGAATACTTATAAGGAGATTTCCTTAAATATTGAAAGTAAATGTCTAGTAATTGTGCATCTTTAAGAGCTATAATTGACCTCAAATTTTAAATTAAATTTATAAAAATGGGAAAAAATATGTCTGCTTAATCAACTTTTGTTTCTATGGTAAGCTTCATTCTCCCACCACTTTCAAGAAACTTGGCCCACCTGTTTACATTCCAACCCAAAGGCATGAGAAATGTGTACTAATTCCTACTATTCTTCTCCCCAAAGCTTCAACACAGGTTTCTTCTCTAAATCTTGAATTTTGGCTCCTATAGTCTTCAAACATTAGGCTGAGCTGATTTGGCTTTTTTCTGTTAACATCAATGTGGCTTGATAGATGGTGATTCCTAATAAGAAAGTGTGCCCATTCCCATGCCTGGGAATAACGCTTCCCACATACACATACATGAGTATATATTTACTGGATAAATGAATAGTAGAGAAACCCTATTCCATGCATTAAAAAAAGTTATTGAAAAATGAGAATAAAACTAAAATAATGTAAGAGGGGGGGAAAGGAGTATTTAAGATAAAGTCCACCTTATAAGGGGCTTTCTGGACAGCTTCTTTTCATTGACTACAATTTCTGAGCATGTTATGTTGAGCCCATTAATGAAAATTTGCCCAGGAACAAACCTCTGCTAAACATTGCAATGGTAGCCTAATATGGGAGGCTGAATAATGACCTCCAAAAATGTCAATGTGTGAATTCCCAAAACTCCTAAGCATGTTATCTTACATGCTAAAAAGGAGTTGGCAGATGTGATTAAATTAAGCGTCATGACATGGGGAGATTAACCTGGATTTTCCACATGGACCTAGTGTAATCACAAAGGAGACAGAGGGAGATTTGACTAGAAAGAGGAACATCAGAGGGATTTGTCATGAGGAAAACACCACCAAGTGTTCTGGCTTTGAAGATGGAGGAAGGGACCATGACACCTGAAACACAGCCAGCCTCTAGGGGTTGAGATCATTCAAGGAAATGGATTCTCCTGTCAAATTTCTGACTTTCAGACTATAAGATAATAAAGATGTGTTGTTTTAAGCCACTAAATGGTGGTCGTTCATTAGAGCAGCAATAGGAAACTAATAGAAAAGAGTGCAGTGTAATAATTTCATTTTTCATAGAGATATCTAAGATCTTTCTCTTTCAAACTTCTATGATCCAAAATACTTGAGCACAGTGACTTGAATAGGATGAGTTGATAGTCCTTGAGCTGAAATCACAAAATTATGGGCAAGAGCTAACTGGGTGATAAGAAACCAATCAACCAAACTTGAAGTTAAAAAACTACCTAACAAAAATCCAGTAGACCCTTTATTACTGCATTGTTTTTAAAGAATTTTCCCAATAACTTCCTTGATATGCCTTTAAGTTATTTCAAGTTTTTTAAAAATACTATTTCAATAAACTCCAGAGACCTGTAGGACTTCATAGTAAGCACAATTACAATACTGATAATTACAATAACTGATAAGGTCCTAATTGTATGTGTTGAGTTTGATTTTTCTAGAGTCCATACAAACAGATTATACACATTTGTAAAGGAAGATTCTGCCAGAAGTAGCTATAGGTGGGCAGTGAGGACCAGATCAAAAGGTTTGTCCTAAGAGCTGGCATTCCTTCTTCCAACACTCCCCAAAGTGGTGCCATAGTTCTTGTGTCCTCTTGAAACCTTGAAAGACACAGAGGTTAAGTCCAGAAATGCAACTTTGCCCCCTCCAGCTGTGGCTGCTTATGTTGGAATGCATGTTTCAGCAGATACAGTAGAAGCCAAGAAAGCCTGTCTTCTTGAAAGGCTGTGTAGAGCATGGATAGCCAAAGCCAACCAATAAATAATTTTATCCTCGTTCTGTTCATATTCTTATATTTTCACTCTCTTCCTCTTGACCCCGTCTACAGCTGAGGATTCTAGTCAAGCACCATTTCCCAAGAAAAACCTTTCCTGTCCAACTATCCAACTAGCTGGAGCCCTTTGTTATAGACCTCCATAAAACACTGTATTCCTTTCCTTCAGAATGCCTATTGTGGTTGGTTTGTAGTTATATATTCATTAGGGTGGTTATTTGTTTAGTGTGTGTCTCTCTCCCCACCATAGGGGCCAACGGCAGGACACCACAAAATGTGCCCCTTTGACATCTTGATTATTCTTATTAAAAGTTACTTAAGAAAAAACTAATGAAAGAACACCCAGCCCCTCCTCTGTCCTCCTAAAAGCAGGAAACAAATCTTCCATATGAAAACTACCTTTCCTGTACTAAAAAGTAAAAAGACATCTTTATCATCAGAGACAGGGACTTCACAAAGCCAAGGAAGCTATGGAAACAAATCTGTTTGTTTTTTGTTTGTTTGTTTGTTTGTTTGTTTCTAATCAACTACCTCAGCTTTAATTCTGCTTAGAATTCCCTACTAATTAAAGTTCCCAAACACCTGTTTTCTTTATCCTGTCATTTCCTTACAGATTTATTGTCTCTTTGTCTAAAATTTATAAAAACTTCCTTTTTTATAAATCTATTTATAGATTTCTTCGGGTCTCAGATTTTCATTTTCATTTTCATTTTCATTTCTTTAGGTCTCAGATTTCATTATTGGGCCTCAGTGCACACATAATAAAACTTTGGGGTTTTTTCCCCATTAATCTGTCTTGCGTAAATTTAATTCTTATTCCAGCTGGAAGAACTTGAAAGGTAGAGGAAGAATTTTTCCTCTTTCCTATACCACTAAACATTAAATCCCGTGATTAGAACCAACTCTGGTTTATCCTTACTAGTTTATGGTCGGACATGATCAGTACTGGCTGAGTGAAAGAAGGAAGGAGGAACCTAAGGTGTGTATCCAGGCTCCCTTCCTTCACCATTAACATATTCTTGGCTAAGCTATAAATCGAGTCACTGCAGATGAGCCAAACACCAGAAGACAACACTCTAGAACATTTAGAAAATATTTGTTGAGGGCCCACTCAGAGCTGGAGCTCTTCAAAGGGCCACAAATCTAGAGAGGAGCCAAGGCATACCCAAAAAACTCTAAGGACAGAAGTAATGATGACGACAAATGACATAAAGTACAATGGAAATTTAGAAGAGGCAAAGGGACCTCCAGCTGAGATGATCCTGCCTTATTCCATGAACCACCTTTCTTGATAATATTCCACATTCCTTTGCTCCTCAGTCCTTTTCCCCTGTCCATTTGGCAAATGGAAATGCTGTCTGCTTCTTCTGCTGCGGCCCTGGGTCATCCAGCCCCAGCAATGGATGCCAAGGATGAGACAGATGTGTACCACTATGTATCAGTGCAGGGTCCCCGCCTCTGGTCATGCTCCCCAGCTGAGGGAAAAAGTGAGGCTAAATTAACACCAAACATCATGATGCACCTAGCAGAGGGCCTGAACTCATGCTTGCCAAAACGAGTCCTCAGTGTTCCTTGGCAGTTCTCCTGTGTTTCCCTGATCAAATTCCTTCCTTGTTTTCCTCAACAATCATTTAAAAATTCTCTACTGTCCTCCGATCTCTTGATAGTGCCTCCCACAATATCAGTTCCTCCTGTCTTTCTCAGGAGATGACCCTGCTTCTTACTCTATAAAAGAAACTGAAGTCAATGAGTTGCTCTCTGAGGAGAGTCCTCACCCAGGGGCAGGCCCCCCCTCCTGGAGTGGCCCACTTCCAAAAAGAAACCCAGGTCTCCTCGCCTGACTTGGGACATCTTCAAGGGCCCCCTGAGCCTCAGAGCTCCCCATGGAGTTAGCCAAGTTCTTTTAAAGATTTTTTTTTTTTTAATTCATTTGACAGAGAGAGATCACAAGCAGGCAGAGAGGCAGGCAGAGAGAGAGAGGGAAGCAGGCTCCCCGCTGAGCAGAGCCCGATGTGGGGCTCGATCCCAGGACCCTGGGATCATAACCTGAGCCAAAGGCAGTGGCCTAACCCACTGAGCCACCCAGGCGCCCCAGTTAGCCAAGTTCTTCACTGAGTCAGCATTGTGGCCAACTTCTCTGTCTGCCCAATCCTGCTCCTTTCTCTTCCTCAGGTGTTGATTGCAAGAGCTCTAACAAGTTGCACCATCCTGCATGTTCATCTCCATCAGACTGTTTCCCAGGGAAGACATGGTCTACCAGGGCTTGCCTGTTTCTTCAGGGGCCTTGTTGCACGGTCCTCCACCAATCTCACCCCTTCACTCTGGCTTTGGGGTTTTTAAATATGGAATGACTGTTCCCTCCAAGGACCTTACTCTCCTTACCTCATTGCCTCTCCATCTGCCAGATCTCACTTCACACACCTGTCATAATCTCTCATGGGACTGTATTTCTCTCCTTGATAGCATTTGAAGTTCTACCTACCCTCTCAGAATTTAAGCGCATTAGCAGGGCTGCTTGGTTTTGTTATTATATCCTTTGTGTTTTGCATAGATCCAGGTGGTGTGTTAAACCCTGGACACATTCCCTTGGGGAACTTACAGTCCACTTAAAGAGACAGTAATATAGGGGCACCTACGTGGCTCAGTCTGTTAAGCGTCTGCCTTCAGCTATCATGATCCTGGGGTCTTGGTATGGAGACCCACATCTTGCTTCCTGCTCATCAGGGAGCCTGCTTCTCCCTCTGCCTGCTGCTCTCCCTGCTTGTGCTCTCTCCTTCTCTCTGTCAAATAAAATCTTAAAAAAAAAAAAAAAATGAGACCGTAATATGAAGATTAACAATGTGGTAGACCTCCATCTTACTCCTGAAGAAACTGAAGCTTGTGACAGGTGTGATCCCAAGTTCAGCAAGGAGAAGAATTGGGATTAAATTAATGAACTACAAAAGACTTAGGATAAAAGGGAAGTGGGGATGAAAGATTCCAATAATTGTAATTTACTAAGTTGGTCTGTGGCCTGAAATAGCGTTTCTTCTGAATTACAAAACTTTTTCTCTGTAATTTCCTAGTGATTTAAAATATTAAAATATTAAATTATTAATTTAATTAAACTTAGTTTTAATTAAAGATTAAAATTATTAGAGATTAAAAATATTGCCCAGTGCACTAGCCACTTGCTACATGAGGCTATCAAGCCCTTCAAATGTGGCTGATCTGACTTGAGACGTGTTATAAGTGTAAAATGCACTTTGGATTTCAAAGACTTAGAATGTGGTGGGGGAAAAGGGGTAGAAAGAATATAAAAATACCTTACTGATAATATATATTAAATGTTAACATAGTATTTTGGACATCCTGGTAAAATATAGTAAACCTAAAAAAAAAATGTAGAAACCCTCTCATCTATCATGATTTGCACTCATTGTTAAGCAAAAAGTGTTGCTAACTAGAGAAAGTCTATTAGTCTACTAGCCTACTAGCCCTGGGTGACAGGAAACTTGGGAACTTGGGAATGAGGAATGTGGGTTAATCAGATGAGTGAATTAAGTGAATGTCGATTAAGAGAACACCACATTGAAAAGACAGTAATACATTGTGCTACAAAGAAATACAGCTGGTAAAGGTGCAAAGTACTAGTGGACCCCATGAGATAGATGAATATTTGCTTACTAGAAACTTGATGAATGTAGATATTCCAGTGGGGTAGGAGTGAAAGCAAGAGACTGAGCAGAGCTGAGAAATGTAATTGTGGAATATTTATGGGGGGAACTGTGACTGTTGAGTTTGGCTTGACTTAAGAGTTCGTGTGATGGAGTGGAGTAAGCTCTTACATATAAAACTTTGGTATGTTTGGCACATACAGCCCAAGAAACTACTCTCTTACTTCCCATAGCAATCTTGTATACATTTACTTTAACAGGAGAAATGGGTTCAACATATGCTGGAGAAGAACAGTGAGAAACTCATAACTGAATGGATAGTTCTTGCAGACTTGTAAGCATAGGAGTGGAACCCTGCAAGGGACATTTGTTATATTTTCACCTGGCAGAGCACTTTTATTTCCCTCTACTATCTAATCTAAGCTTAATTTTTAGAAAATTTGTTATTGAAGCATACCATACATACATACAGGAGAGTGCACAAAGAGAGCTTGGATTTACATGAACCTAAACACATCCATAAAATTAGCACCCAAGGCAAGAAATGAAGCACTGTAGTATCCCAGAAGCCGCCTTCTTCAAGGCTCCTTCGAAGACCCTCCCACCCAGCACAACCACTACCTTCTAATAGCATACACTATTTTTGCCTGGTTTTGTACTTTTATAGAAATGAAATCATAGGGGCTCAGTGGGTTAAGCGGCTGCCTTCGGCTCAGGTCATGATCTCAGGGTCCTGGGATCAAGTCCCGCATCGGGCTCTCTGCTCAGCAGGGAGCCTGCTTCCCTCTCTCTCTCTGCCTGCCTCTCCGTCTACTTGTGATTTCTCTCTCATAAATAAATAAAATCTTTAAAAAAAAAAAAAGAAATGAAATCATATACTCTGTACTACTCTGTGCCTTATACTTAATTTCAAAGAATCAATCCAAATCTCAGATGATTAAATGAATCCCAGCTCAACATTATACTGTGTATTTAGACAAGTCTCTTAACCTAAGTCTGTGTCCATATCCACAAAAGTGAATTACACCAATGTTTACCTGATACAATAGTCAGGAGGATTAAATGACATGCTTGTGACTGGCACATGGCCCCAGCTGCTACACTGTACCCAGACTTTTAGACTATGAACTACAAGACCCCTGGATGGTACTTCTTCATAGTAAACAGGGAAAAGAAATCCACACTATCTAGGAGTGACCAAATTCTCAAATGAGTTTCTACCAATAGGAGGAAACCTGGTACTTGATCCATCTCATTTTTTTGGCCTAAGGAAAATAGATGTTATTTCTGTTACATACTTAATCATATCCCCTTCTAGAATATCAGCTTCCTTAAGGGACGGGTCATGTCCTATTTAACACAGTATCCTCAATACTTAGCACCAGGTACTGTAAGCACTTGGTTAAGTATCAGTTGCTAGTTGAATGAATAAATAAATGCTAACTGTACTAGGGATTAGGAAATAATGTCAGAATTTGATCCAATGTTAGGGAGGGAGACAAACCATAAAAGAGACTCATAATCTCACAAAACAAACTGGGGGTTGCTGGGGGAGGAGGAAGGTAGGGAGAGGGTGTTTGGGTTATGGACATTGGGGAAGGTATGTGCTATGGTGAGTGCTGTGAAGTGTGTAAACCTGGCGATTCACAGACCTATACCCCTGGGGCTAATAATACATTATATGTTAATTAAAAAAAAAGAATTTTATCCAATCTTGAAGTATGGTTAGCAAAACTGAAGTAGTAAAATCACAGTAAAGTCAATCTCCCTCCCTCTTTCCCTGTGCTGGCCAGGAAAATCCACTCAAACCGAGCACATTCTGTACCTGGAACTTGAATAAGCACATCAGATCTGAGACCTTCAGAAATAAGGGCAGTATAGTACACTGCTTTTAATACTGAGTTTGCTCAAATGCAACAGCTTTTAAAAAACACATTAAAAAGTTTTCAGAAACATTCTCTTGACAATATATGTCAACCATGAGTAAATTTTTTTCCTGGTACACTTTATCTTGGTTTTCTACTGATAATATTTCACATATTATTGACTGTAGCTAACTATTAAAAAAAAAAAAGCCAGGGAAGGGGAAATAAAGTTCCAATGGAATTTCACTTGATTCATTTTACCCTACACTACTTAATTAAATTTTCATTTTTCACAGAGTGGTAAGTACCTCTTCAAAAACTACCATCTGTTTTTCAATATGATTAAGGGTCTGATTGGTTGGCAAGTCTATCACTCTATAGCTTCATAAACCAAGCAGGAAATTACATGGTTAAAAAAGGAGATGAAAGACTTTAACACAGTAATAGTTTATTGACTATAAGGTAAAACTCATTTCATATGGATAACTAAGAAGCCAAAGCTATTTCTAATCAATCTATTGTGTAAATTATGACTATTATTCTCATAGTCACAATGAATTTTTAAAAATTCTTTCAGTATGTACTGAGATTCTCTAAGCACCATGCTAGACAAGGAGCTATAAATAGCAGTCCCCACTCTTCAAAACAAGTCTAGTGGGAAAGTTTTATGGAAGCACTAGGGTAATGAGGCAATGATTCACAGATCTGTGCCATCAAGGATGAGTAAAATTTTAACAGGCTAAGGAGACAAAAGCAAAACAATCTTGCAGAGGAAACACTACAAACACAGGCACGGAGGTAGAAGCATGCACATCTGTGTTCTTGAAATGCCAAGTCACCAGGTCTAAGTTAGGAAGTGAAGTAGAATTATTTTTATTTAGGCAACAGACAACTACAGAAGGTCTTTGAACAGAAGAGATGTGATCAATCTATGTGGTTTTTATATCTGTTTCCTTATGCTTTCACAGAAGAGAATGTACCTCGTCCTCTTAGCAGTTGTATTTCATACTGTAAATTCATAGACCGACATTTCAGTTTCATGTGTCAGTCTTGCACATTTGAAATAAGCATTCTACTGAAGGGTAAACTTATTTTTGGTGAGTTAATCTATCAGATTTCTAAGCCTAGAAAGCTAAAGGTAAAATCTAAATGGTGATGAATTCACTGAGGTAATATAATACTGCACAGACCAAATGGGTGACCATTTGGCCTTGCCGGTAACACCCTGATGAGAAAAACATGCAGGCTACAATACTATATCCAGCTAGACTATCATTGAAAATAGAAAGAGAGATAAAAAATTCCAGAACAAACAAAAACTAGAATAATTTGCAAATACCAAACAAGCCCTACAGGAAATATTGAAAGGGCTCCTCTGAGCAGAGAGAGAGCCTGAAAGTAGTAGACCAGAAAAGAACAGAGGCAGTATACAATAACAGTCACCTTACAGGCAATACAATGGCACTAAATTCATATCTTTCAATAGTTACCCTGAATGTAAGTGGGCTAAATGCCCCAATCAAAAGACACAGGGTATCAGAATGGCTAAAAAACCAAAACCCATTAATATGCTGTCTACAAGAAACTCATTTTAGACCCAAAGACACTTCCAGATTTAAAGTGAGGGGGTGGAAAACAATTTACCATGTTAATGGACCTCAAAAGAAAGCTGGGGTGACAATTCTTATGTCAGATAAATTAGATTTTAAGCCAAAGACTATAATAAGAGATGAGGAAGGACACTATATCATACTCAAAGGGTTGGCCCAACAAGAAGGATTGTTTAAAATCTAACAATTTTAAATATCTATACCCTTAACATGGGAGCAGCCAACTATATAAACCAATTAATAACAAAATCAAAGAAACACATTGACAATAATACAATAATAGTAGGGGACTTTAACACCCCCCTCACTAAAATGGATGGATCATCCAAGCAAAAGATCAACAAGGAAATAAAGGCCTTAAATGACACACCGGACCAGATGGACATCACAGCTATATTTGGAACATTCCATCCCAAAGTAACAGAATACACATTCTTCTCAAATGCACATAGAACGTTCTCCAGAATAGATTACATCCTGGGTCACAAATCAGGTCTCAACTAGTACCAAAAAATTGGGACCATTCCCTGCATATTTTCAGACCACAATGCTCTGAAGCTAGAACTTAATTACAAGAGGAAAGTTGGAAAGAACTAAAGACATGGAGGCTAAAGAGCATCCTAGTAAAGAATGAATGGGTTGACCAGGAAATTAAAGAGAATTGAAAAAAATTCATGCGGGGGGGCACCTGGGTGGCTCAGTGGGTTAA
This sequence comes from Mustela erminea, assembly GCF_009829155.1. NCBI lineage: Eukaryota > Metazoa > Chordata > Mammalia > Carnivora > Mustelidae > Mustela > Mustela erminea. The sequence continues at coordinate 18,483,095 of NC_045629.1, forward strand.
GCCTCTGCCTTCAGCTCAGGTCATGATCTCAGGGTCCTGGGATCGAGCCCCGCATCAGGCTCTCTGCTCAGCAGGGAGCCTGCTCCCCCCACCCCGTCTGCCTCTCTGCCTATTTGTCATCTCTGTCTGTCAGATAAATAAATAAAATATTTTTTTAAAAAATTTCATGGAAACAAATGATAATGAAAACACAATTGTTCAAAATATGTGGGACACAGCAAAGGCAGTCCTGAGAGGAAAGTGTATAGCCATACAAGCTTTTCTCAAGAAACAAGAAAGGTCTCAAGTACACACCTAACCCTACCCCTGAAGGAGCTGGAGAAAGAACAGCAAAGAAAGCCTAAACCCAGCAGAAGAAGAGAAATCATAAAGATCAGAGCAGAAATCAATGAAATAGAAACCAAAAGAACAGTAGAACAAATTAACAAACTAGGAGCTTGTTCTTTGAAAGAATTAGTAAAATTGATAAACCCTTGTTCAAAGAACAAATAATCTAATCAAGAAATGGGCAGAAGACATTAACAGATATTTCTCCAAAGAAGATATCCAGATGGCCAACAGACACATGAAAAAGTGCTCCACATCACTCAGCATCAGGGAAATACAAATCAAAACCACAATGAGATATCACCTCACATCAGTCAGAATGGCTAAAATTAACAAGTCAGGAAATGACAGATGTTGGAGAGGATGTGGAGAAAGGGGAATCCTCCTACACTGTTGGTGGAAATGCAAGCTAGTGCAGCCACTCTGAAAAACAGTATGAAGGTTCCTCAAAAAGTTGAAAATAGAGCTACCCTATGACCCAGCAATCACACTACTGGGTATTTACCCTAAAGATACAAATGTAGTGATCTGAAGGGGCAGGTGCACCCAAATGTTTATAGCAGCAATTACTATGGGAAGAACCTAGATGTCCATCAACAGATGAATGGATAAAGATGTGGTGTGTATATATAATGGAATATTATGCAGCCATCAAAAGAAACTCTTGCCATTTGCAACGACGTGGATGGAACTAGAGGGTATTATGCTGAGCAAAATAAGTCAATCAGTGAAAGACAATTATCATATTATCTCCCTGATATGACGAATTTGAGAGGCAGAGTGGGGGGCTTGGGGAGGTAGGGAAGGAAAAAATGAAACAAGATGGGATCGGGAGGAGACAAACCATAAGAGACTCTTAATCTCATGAAACAAACTGAGGGTTGCCGGGGTAAGGGGGTGTATGGAGAGGGTGACTGGGTTATGGACACTGGGGAAGGTATGTGAAATGGTGAGTGCTTCGAAGTGTGTAAGCCTGACAATTCACAGACCTGTACCCCTCGGGCAAATAATACATTTTATGTTAATAACAATAATTAATAAATACATTTTTTTAAAAAAAGAAGAGTCATATGGAAATATTTAAAAGCAGTTGAAAATATGACTCTGAAAGAGACTGTGTAAGTATTTCTACTTCTTGATAAGGAGGTCAGGTTGTGTTAACAGATAAAATCACCTGTATATGTAGAACTAAAGGGAAAAAAAAAGCTTAAGAACAGAATGTTGGGTTAAGTCCTTAATAGTCCAATCAATACCATAAAACAAAACCAAAATGAAACAAGGAATGCCAAGTCAGCTTGTACACAGATGCTTTATTACGGATGTTAATAGTCAAAATTGTATGCAAGATTCTCTTACAATGAAAAGTTTTCCCATACATCAAAAAACTCAGTTTAGTCAGGGTAATTGCTGTATTAATGTGAAAACCTTACAACAAAATGCAATATTATATATGTGTAGTCAGTTTCCATGCAAGTATGGCTGCTACATGTATGTCTGGCATTTTTATAACATACTGAAAGAAATTCAAATGAACACAACAGTATAAAGGTGATTTAAGATGCCTGACATGTTTAAGATTAAAAATCTTCTTGCAAAAAGCAACAAAGCAGTTAACTAAAGGATTCAACCAATACCAACCCAAATATGTACTATGTCCAATAAGCCCAGGCTTATCTGCAATATATTATACTTGGGATAATTTAATGCTCAAGAAAAATTATGCTTTAAAAAAATATAGCTCTTCCAAGATATACTTTGGTGACTGGAAACTATGTACATCCAAACCAGCTAAGGGCTTTGGGCTACATTAAAACAAACAAACAAACAAACAAAAACCATTATGTGCTATTAGTTCAAAGTAACTGAAATTGAAATGATCCAGTATGATTTTGCTACAATCATTGGTTTTATAAAGTGATATTCCTGTGAGAAGTTCACTAATTAGGAAGCAATCAGCAGACTTAACAAACACGTGAAGAAGATTCATATTGGCTCATCTATTTGTTATCAACAAGGCATAATCTTGGTACCATACATTTTCTTCACTTCTCACTACATATAATATGCAAAAATGAGCAAGTGGATTTAAATAGCTTAAAACCCTTTTAGGTCTACTGTTCAAGAGCTAGGCATTAAAATACTTAGTATTACCATTTCTATTAACGTAAAAACATCAGAAAATCTTAAGCTGTCTTTGTTTTAAGGCATAGTATTTTGGCATTTGCAAGAATTTGCCTGGTAATGGTTGATTCCATTAAGTTAACTTGAGAACTTGCCATCATTTGCTTTTTACCTTTTCACACAGTGCAAGTCGTGGTGGCTCTTTCCTTCTCTCATAGCAGCAAGCCGATTCTGCTATTTTCTATATAGCAGCATACTTCAGGAGTGGAGAGGGAGAGAGTGTGTCAATTATAAATAATTACAACTACAGTGTACAATTCTATTTGCCTGTCAGTGTTTAAGTTGACAGCACACCATTATATGTCTCAAAAAAAAAGTACATAAAATCTCTACACAAAAGCAAATAAAGACATTCTTTCAAAAAGAAATAAGTGCAAACACCTAAAGCAGGCAACTGAAGCAACTGTTGTAACCTGTAGAGAAACACAAAACATTTATAAAAGGACAAAATATTTTTATAAATAAAAAATAATGTTCTCTACTTCTGAAACACTGAGTAAATACAATAAACTTCTAAGTGCAGACTGTTTTTAGGGACCCAAGTACCATATTATTTGTTTAAACAAAATGCAAAAATTTCAAACACATATACAAATCACCAGATTAATTTATATGACCCCCCATATAATTTAAAAAGAAAATATTAAATTATTATTTAGTACTTTTTAGAACTACTTTATAACCAACATGATTTAAAGGGCATAGTGCAATATTTAGGTAGATGTGACATACAGTGTAGATACTGTATTTCTTTGCAGCTATAACTTACTACTGTTTCATATTTCATACTTAAACATCAAAATTGTTCTTTATGTTAGCTGTAAATAACAGGAAACAACACTGGCTTCTAGACACCCTGTATAGGTATAAATATCTACATTTAAGCTTTAAAAATGAAAATAAATTATAAAAAGACTTTCCAATTTACAAAGTCTTCTTGCTCCTACATACTGTACAATACATTCAACAAAACTCTCAGCTCTTCTGAGATTTATGAAGAAAATACTGACTCTTTACTAATAAGGAAAAAAACCTTTATCAATGCTTTTTTTTTTAGTACTATGCTCAAATAAATACATTTAACACTGTAGTTAATTTTATAGTTTTTGAAAAATACCAAAAATTAGTAGTGCAACTTTCTCTCCTTCTTTTCAATTTCTTTCCACTGTATTTCTTTGTAAATGGTAGCCTAAGTCAGTCAGCACGTAGGCAAAAGTACTTCATAAAACCATGTGTGCTTCCCACATACAGAAATCACACATACTCATAACCTATTTGTTACAAAACTGCAGCATCAAGAGAGTAGGAACATACATCTTCTGAAGAAAATATGTGAGAATTTACTTTTAGGATATTTATAACATTCTAACACGGTCTTCCCATCTTATTCTTTTAGAAACGATTTTTTAAAATCTCATCTCTTAAAAAATTAACTATGAAATTACCAACCCCTTACTTAAGTGGCTGGGCATCGTGCCTGCCCAATATGAAAAAAGATGCAAACCGTTTTAGGGTTACATTAAAACTTTAAAAACAATTAATTGACAAAAATTTCATTGCAACCTAATTTAGTACAGAATACAGTAAAAGTAGGGCATTTCATCAATTTTAATAACAATTACAGTATGAGAGCTCTTGAAGTACTGCTGGTAGCTGTGTAGGTGCTCAAATATCTTCTTGCTTGTTCAGTCATGATAAGTTGGTCTTCCGTCTTCCCATAAACCACTGTTTCCCATTCACAGTTTGACTATGAAGGAAACATTAATAGTGATGTGAAGAACTAAAATAACTATCCATTCCACTTTATAATTCATTACACTTTTAAGTCAATTATTTCAACCAAATGGATATTTAATGATAAATAATCACTGTAAACAGTTTTGATGATGGCACTGTGATATTTCTTATTAAACAATGTTTTAAAAATGCATACTGAAATATTTATGGTCAATTTTTTAAAGTCCATCTTTTTCTCTTTTTTTAATTAAATAATTTTTATTTTTTAAAGGTCCATCTTTTTTAACTACCTACATTGTTCATAGACCTGTGGAGGCAATTAAAAATTCTCTACCCACAACCCCCACAATTCAAATCAGTCTTAACACAGAAAGAAATGTCAAGTCTTTATTGCTTTAAAATTTTGCTAAGGATTTAAAGAGAGGATGTAATGTCAAAAAATGAGCCAAGAATGCTTTATGTTTTGCAAATTAGGAAATATATTCATAATACAAGATCAAGTTTGTGTTTGCTTCCTTGGTTTTCTTCCTTTATTATAAAGATTACTACATTATAGGTATATGACCTGCTACATAATATATTTTCCTGAAAAGTTCTGTGTTGAACACTGGGAAATCAAACCATTTAAAATGGACTAAGAGAATGTGCTACAAAGCTCTTTGAAGGGCAGCAGCTAAAGACAGAGATGAGGTGGCAACATCTGATTGCCAAAGATGTTTTCAAGGACTGCTTAAATGTCAGGAATGCTAGTGCTGCAGTCACTGGGGTATAAAGAAGATAACTTCTTCCTCAATGAACTCTCAAACTAGCTGGGTTGAATTCTTAAGATAATGTAGTAAAAAATCTTCCAGTCTTCATTTACAGCGACATAATGGCTGCATAGCAACAGAAAAAAAAGAATTTTGTTTTATAACTTCTGAGCCAAAAAGTTCACTGGAAACAACTGTACCAACAAAATCAAGCTGAAACTGCTTCCAACCACTTACCCTTTCAAGATAGCAATTAGGGCTACACATATTTGTTACAGAAGAGATGCCAGAAAGAGACTTAGGTATCTTTAGTTTAAAAATGAAATCATGCTTAAGAAATCACCAGAAGAGACTCTGGCTACAACTTCAATTTTTTAATTTATATGTGCTGATGAATGAGTCTCTCAAAAACCCAAATTTAGTTTGAGTGACAGAATAATGATGAATGTTTAGTTACTATTATAGTCAGTTTTGAATCTAAAAAGAAAAGGTATAATTTGTGATCAGTAAGTCCAAAATGATAACTGAATAAACAACAACAAAAATCACTGAAAGAAACTTATAAATTCATACCTGAAGGTTCTTTTCCAATGTGACAACTTTAGAAGTGTTAGGGTTTGGTTTCTTTTTATTAAGTGTATATGTTTTGTTGGTTGAGTTTATATCTTGTTTTTCAGGAGTCAAGTTGCACCTATTGTCATGTATTTCCAATAATGGTATCATTAATAAAGATGTTGTAAATATATTTTCTGACTAAGAGAGAAAAAAGAAAGAGGAAAATAACCAATTCAAAAATGGAGGCAAATAGAGGGACTACTGAGTAAGTGGTGGTGGAAGTCCTGTTCATTTCCCTCCAAGAAAGCTTTTGGCTCCAACGAAATTTCTAGAAATGTAGTAAAATTAAATATTTCAGAAATTAACCAAAGATAAATATTGAAATTTAAAGTTTTGAGAACTACCATTTTTTGACATCATACATAAGAGCGTGAACTCCTCTCAAAACAAAACAAATATAAAAAGCAAGAAAGTAAATACAATATTCTCTACAGTTAGTAGTGTCTTTCTGAAGTAAGCAATATAAATACTAAAGAAAACTCTTTATCAATCTCTAATGAACTAACCACACAATGAGTAAGAAACCAGAACCAGCAGGACTTAAAGCAATCATCTTAACAACAAAAAAATTCTTCACAAACCTGCATGTCTGAAATGTCTTCAGTCAATAGTTGAGTACCTGGTTCTTCTTTTTCCCAATTATCTAAGACTAGTGATTTTCTGACTTTCTTTACAGAAGCTGTATGCTAGAATGAATAATTTACAATAGAAACATTATGTTAAAGTCACTTTTATTTTTAAAATAAAGACTTTTATTAACAATAATATTGAAAGATTACCTCCTGTTTGCAGCTTTTATAAGCAGGTTCATCTTCCTCTTTGAGGAATATATCTGTTCCAGTTTCTTCTTTTAAAACTTCCCGAATATCTTCTTCCAAGAAGGCAAGTGGCTGTGACTAAATTGTTTTTAAGAGTTATTAAAGAGTCTTTTATAGAAATTTCCTTTTCCCCCATGTATACATCTTTAATACTTTTTCATTATTGGCATAATTTTCTCCCAGTCCCTGTAGATACCTAAGTTGAATGAATTAACTAATCAGTTTTATGGCAAAAATAATACTGTACATTGCAAGCACTGAATGTAGTGTGACACTTTTTTCACTCTAGGCTTCATTCTAGCTTCCTCCTCCTGGGGAACCTACTGTAGCTCCTTCTTCAATCAGGAGCCTCAGAATTAAACAGATAAGAGATTATTTCCCAAATATTTTTATATAAAAATAGGAAAAATAAGAAGCAAAGAACAAATTGGGACTACACTAGTTCTCCTTATTCTACTTTTATTACACTTATTATAATTACTAGTTAACACATTTCTCTTACCATTAAATGTTTGAGCTACTTAAGAGCAGTGAGCACATCTTTTTCATTTTTGTGTATATCTCTGTTCATCTAGCCTCAAGCTTGGAGCTGAGATAGTGTTCAAGAAGTAGTGTGTGGTGTGTCTATGTATGGTGTGTCTATTTACGAAACTTGAGTATGGGCTGAATAGTGAAATAGTCTCAAAATATTATTTACCTAGCTTCCAATCAAATATCTAGGTCTACCATTTAAGTCAGAAAAATGGTTGGTTTGTTTTAGAAAGAGAGAGCACACACATGTGGGGCATGGAGCATTGGGAAAGGGAGAGAGAGAACCATAAGCAGGCTTCATGCACAGACCCACTTGGGGTTCAACCTCAGGATCCTGAAACCATGACCTAAGCCGAAATCAAGAGCTGGATGCCCAGCTGACTGAGCCACCCAGGCGCCCCCGGGAAAAATGTTTGTTTGTTTTTTTTTTAAAGATTTTATTTATTTATTTGACAGAGAGAGATCACAAGTAGGCAGAGAGGCAGGCAGAGAGAGAGAGAGAGGAGGAAGCAGGCTCCCCGCTGAGCAGAGAGCCCGATGCGGGACTCGATCCCAGGACCCTGAGATCATGACCCAAGCCGAAGGCAGCGGCTTAACCCACTGAGCCACCCAGGCGCCCCGGGAAAAATGTTTTTAATTATATCAAATGACACCTACCATACCTCAGATCTGCTTTTAAAAAAAAAAAAAAAAAGTAATCACTAAAGAACAAACTGACTGCATAGAACGATCAGCAGCTTATATTACCAGTCAACAAAACTAGGGAGAATAACATTTATGTATAAATGAGATTTCACAGCACTTACAAAAGCTTTAATAATGGAAAGAGAATTTCTCAAGTGCTTGCATCTACAGCCTGAGACATGCAGGAATTATATCAGTATTTCCATGTAATGCTCCAAGAGCTTTTGTTTTAAGGATTATATTTCACAAAGAACATTGATTAGGTACTCTTTAAAACAAAAAAAAATCTATGATTTGTTTCTCCCTCATAAGAATACAAATGTCCTAGAGAAGTGCCTAAGACACAGATGAATTCATTCACTACCAAGAATTATTCTTTTTTTTTTTTTCTTAAAATTTTATTTATTTTAAAGAGATAGAAAGCACAAGTAGGCAGTACAGCAGGCAGAGGGAGAGGGAGAAGTAGTTCTCCACTGGGCAGGGAGCCCAATGCAGGACTTGATCCCAGGACCCCGGGATCATGACCTGAGCTGAAGGCAGGTGCTTAACTGACTGAGCCACCCAGGCATCCAAGAATTATTCTCTTAATTGTCCTAATGTGACAAAGAAAAGAACTACTATACTTAATACTTGTGTTTGATACTACCAACATTTAGATTTATATTTAAAGAATTTCCAGAGTTTTTAGTCTTTTGAATGATCTTCAGCAAACATTAGAAAAATCAATGTTTATTAAGAAAACAACAGGTACTTGGGCGCTTGAGTGGCTCAGTCATTAAGCGGCTGCCTTCTGCTCAGGTCATGACCCCAGGGTCCTGGGATCAAGGCCCACATGAGGCTCCCTGCTCACTGGGAAGCCTGCTTCCCCCTCTCCTGCTCCCCCTGCTTGTGTTCCCTCTCTCTGTGTGTCTCTCTCTGTTGAATAAATAAATTTAAAAAAAAAAGAAAAAAGAAAGAAAAGAAAAATTCCGTAACCCTCTGTAAGAAATGCATGTGACTCATAGTAAGATACATGAGAAAACTAAATGGTTAGGGACACGTGGGTGGCTCAGTTGGTTAAGTGTCTGTCTTTGGCTCAGGTCACGATCCCAGGGTTCTGGGATCAAGTTCTGCATGGGGAATCCTTTGCTCAGTGGGGAGCCTGCTTCTCCCTCTGCCTGTGCTCTCTCTCTCTCTCTCTCTCTGACAAATAAAGAAATAAAATTAAAAAAAAAGAAAAGCAAACTAAATAGCATATTGTAGGTACTCAGTAAATAATAACTGGAGAAGGAATAGGAGGAAAAAAAGCGAAAAGTGAGCTTCCTGCAAACAAATGTATGAACATATAGATATTTTAGAAAATTATTAAATCATTATTTTCTTTTTATCTTAAATTGCTGATGAAAATAATCTGTTTTGGCAATGGATAAATTCTTCCAAATGAGAACAAACTGCCAAGGACTTGAGGTCACTTAAAAACCTGATTTCTCATGTGCTATTATTAAAGTAACAATTTTTATTCAATTTATATGCTGAACAAATGACCCTGAGGCACTGTAGAATTCTTACATGCCTTTAAATCACTGTTTGTCTATCTCCCAATTAGGTACACACTCCTAAGAAAACAGACAACATATCTGACAGGTTCAACATTACATCCCCGAAGCCTAGCGCAGTGCCTGGTACCTATTAGCTTGTTGAAATAATGATGCATTTTAAATGAATGGCAAAACACTGAAACAGATTAGTCTAATCAATTAGGTAATTCCATATAGTGGAATATAATACAAATATTAAAAATTATGAGATACATATATACACATTAACTTAAAAAAATTACAAGGTAGTACATAAAGTGTGATCTCACTTTCGTTATGTGTACATGCACAAATAAAAGTCCAGACAGCTAAAAAGAATATAATTATTCACAGCAGTCTAAGGTGCTAGGGGACAAAAAAATTTCATCAGTCCTACTATGTACCCTCTAACCAATATTTTCAAAAGAAGGAAAAGAGCAGAAGATTTGAGGGTATGACATTCCTTTTGGTAGAAAACTGATTAAATCAAGCAAATTAGAATGAATGAATCTTGTCAAAATATGACTAAAAATATAGGAATATAACTAACCTCGCCTAGAAGTGACCAATATTTTTAAAATATTTTAGTTTTAATGAACCTAACTTGTCAGAGACCTGTATCTACCTAGAATTAGAATGCCCATCGTTTTCATCTAACATATTTCAAAGTTGACTATATATCTAAAAGCACAGATAACACTTTCTACCTCCATTTATGAACTACTATTGCTACCATGATTAATCATCGCAGCAAGTAAGTACATGCTCTATGAAACTTAGCACCAACCCCTTTATTTCACCTATCTTTTTAATCTCCAGAAATAACCCTCTGGGATGTGTTTTATGATCTCCATTGAATAGAAGAGTAAACTGAACTTTAAAGAGGTATCCTGATCAATCAGTCATAAATATTATTAGGAAAGTGCTTATGTATATCAAAATATTAAAATTACTTTATTCTACTGCAGGTATCCACCACAGAAACTACTAAAAGGTGGGTTTTAATATTAAGGAAAGGGTCCAACTGACACTTGATTTGCTTTCTCTATATGACTTAATGTAAAAAAGTATGAATTCCAAACAAGCCAAGCAAAGGTTTATTTACAAGTCAAGGGAAAAGATTCATACAACAAATTCAAATTTATAAATCAAGAAATAAACTTTTTACTAATTTCAGTGAACATCTTTTCAAAATATAAAAAAATCAAAGATAAAGATCAAAAAAATTTTTATTAAGATCAGGATATTTCTTAAAAATAAGAAGAATATACATACCACAATTTTAAGAGGTCCATATTTTTTCTCTTGAGCAGCAAGCGCATTCTTAAAAGGCGTAGGAGTTCTTGGTGTGGTACCCAATATAGATCTTCTAATAGTAGGTGTTCTAAACCTAGCCAATCATTTAGATATTTGTATTACAGTCAAAATTTGATTCTATAAGAGTTAAGGAAGGCAAACCCATGATAAAAGCATACACTAAACTTTTCTAGCATACACGTTTTATTTAAACATTCCAGGACTATTTTATAAGTAGCTTGCCTAAACTAATTCTTACTCCAATCAATCATCTTAAAATAGAAAAAGACAAATGTAGAAAAAAGTACTAAAAATGTTATTTTGCTTCATATCAAAGTTTTCCATTACCTGTAGCTGGTTTTCAGTCAGTGGGAATGAAACATAAGGTTATGATCTTTTTTTTCAATTCTAAGTCCTATATGAATCAGGATTAGGATAAATAGATGAAAAGCTTTTTTTAAACAAAGTCATTTTTATTATTATTTATAGGTAACCCTATGCTCAATGTGGGGCGTCTAGTGACAACCCCAAGATCAAGACTCTCATCCTCCACTGACTGAGCCAGCCAAGCACCTCATTAATCTAAAATTGTGCTTCCCATTTTCTCACTTACCCTACATTTTCCTTTTGATCTTTGGGGGTTGTTTCCTTGTGAAGAGGAGTTGTAATGAGAACTTTCTGCCCACAAATAGGGGTTGATGTAAATGAAGGATTTTCTATATTAATTTGTTCATTTCCAGGGCATGTGTTGAAAAACTAAAAAAGAGCATTTAAAGACAATTTCTAGAATGTTAAAATCCCTACAGAAATATTAAACTGATAGGATTTTCAAAGATATTTTCAAATAGAAGATATTTCTCCATTCCTTCTAGAAAAGAATTAATAACATTTCATTTACATTCCACTTCAGGAAAATTAAGCTCCATGAGGGCAGAAATTTTAATGTTGTTTATCACTGCTTCCCCAGATCTTTTAAGTGTTTAGCATATAATAGGTATTCAATAAATAGTTGCTCAACAAATATTCGAAAGTTACAAAACACAGTAAAATAATTTGAAAACTGTATTATCAAATAAAAATCTATAGAAACCATAAATAGCTGCTATGTTAAATTTAACAGTTTCACATAACAGTGTAACTGGAAAAATTTTATTATTTTATTAATATGCATGGTTATTAATATTTTAGGTATCTTTTTCTTGAGAATTCTTTGAATTCTGAAAATAATAATGCTTTGCTGATAATATAGCTGTCCCAAAAATCTACTACAGAATTGCTAGCAAGATTCCATTTTCTAGGGGCGCCTGGTGGCTCAGTCGTTAAGAGTCTGCCTTCAGCTCAGGTCATGATCCCAGGGTTCTGGGATCAAGTCCCGTATCAGGCTGCCTACTCAGCGAGGCACCTGCTTCTCCCTCTCCCACTCCCCCTACTTGTGTTCCCACTCTCTCTCTTTCTCTCTCTCTCTGTCAAATAAATAAATAAATAAATCTTTAAAAAAAAAAAAAAAAAAGATTCCAGTTTCTAAAGGACACAATTTACTCACTGAATCTTAACTTACATATAATCATGAAATACCAATTGACTTTTGTAGCCAATGGAATAGAAACACTGGTAGGAAGAAGTGGAAATTACGTTAAGGCTACTTGGGGTTTTTTTTGTTTATGTTTTTGTTTTTAGTTATTTATCTGAAAGAACGAGAGGGATCACAAGTAGGCAGAGAGGCAGGCAGAAAGAGAGGAGGAAGCAGGCTCCCCACCGAGCAGAGAACCTGATGCTTGGCTGATCCCAGGATGCTGAGACAATGACATGAGCCAAAGGCAGAGGCTTAACCCTCTGAGCTACCCAGGCCTGCCACGTTAAGGCTACTTGTAACTGGAATGAATCCTAGCTCTAACACTTCCAGCTCCTAATATTTACAATACATTTAGCCATAAAATTAGTAGTCAAATGCTCTCAAAACCTCCTCAGATGCTTTGTAACTTTGAGAGCTGGGGTGGTATCAGAAAATGCAACTATTCAAACTGTAGTCTGTGTAAATGGCATCCCTTGAAGCACAGGGGAAATAATTTTCAGAGAACAAGTGTTTATGTACAGTTAGATTCTCCAACTTCTTAGCATCAAAGGACATCTCCAATAATATCCCAGCATCTTCCAAGTTTATTTGACCATTAAACTTCCTTCTTTGTCCATAAAACTTTTTAACCTCTACCAAGACACTTTCAGGCACAAACATCAGCTTCCTTCTCTTACTAACGGACTGTGGACAAATTACTTAACTTCCGAAGTTGTTCCACCTAACTCCCGCGGTGTTTTGGAAGAGGATTAACTGAGATGCTATAAGAAGAGTGTTTGGCATACAACCTGGAATACAGTATTCATTAAGAAAAATAGTTTGCCTTGTATCTCTTGTAAATATCTACTGCCCAAGGACATAACTCCAAGAGAAAGTGGGTATCTGTTCTTGACATCCTTAGAAAACCTTCAGACACATGAAATTCTTACAGTGAGCAGTTGTCTATGGATGTATACCTGATATCTGTTGAACAGTTAATCAGGAAACTGGATCTCAGTCTCAACTCTGACAGATAACTGTGGACAAACCATTTTACCTTTCTGGGCTTCTTTCCTGATGAGTCCTATAAAGATGTACAAGTACTTATCTAAAATATCCCTTTTAGCTCTAAAATTTTTAAGATACTATAATGTAACTACTACACCTTATGAGACAGCTTCTGATCTACCAGAGCTTAGCACTCTCGTGTATACATTTAAATACCTTATCCATTTTTATGTGTTATCAAAGCAACAAACTGCTAGTAAGGATATTAAGGATCTAATGTAGTTGAGCTCACCAACATTTGGAAACAAACAAAAACAACCCACTACCTGTGAAGGAGAAAATGGTAGTGTTTTCACTGGTGTGTGTTTTAGTGCTGTATTACTGCCATCAGTGAAAGAGCCATCGCTATGTTCGCTGCTGGGGGACTGACCCACTCGCATTCTTCTCTTCTTTCTGAGAATGGTTGGTGGAGTGCTAAACTTGGCCACATTTGGGGATGTTACAGGAACAGCCTCACTGTCTGCACCATTACAACTGTTTTTTTTCCCTTCAAGTACAAGGCTGACATTAAATTGACATTCCATGGCTCCATCGTTGTGTTGAATTCTCATTAGTTTGACTGGGGTGGACTTGGCAGGAGAAGCAGCAGTATCAGAAAGATCAAAACTGGTAACATCACTCCATGCTACAGGATCCTGCAATAAAATAAATCCTTAACTAAAGCTAATGCTTTAAACTAGTCAAATGTGATTTTGAACACAGAAAGACGACTTTTACAAAGTTAACTACTCATTTTTTCTTTTCTTACTCAACTTTTTTTTTTTTTTTTTAAAGAAAGACTATTTGAGAGGAACACATTATGGTTTTACTACAATTCCAATTTGGAACATTCTGAAATAATATTTCATCTAATTCAATAGCTGATGCTTACTGTCAAAATATCTTAAGTAAAAAGAACAAATTATTTTAAGTTATTATCAAAGAATATCATTCATAAAGCTTCACTCTATTCCACATCAGAAAAATACTATCAAATTTGATATAATATGGTAATGTATATGGAACATCTCCAAAATAGTCATACACTTGGATCCAGAAATTCAGTCTAACCTAAGGAAATAATCATGATTTTACAGAAGGGTTTACATAATATATTCTGTAATTTTTAATACTGAAAAACTGGATACCATCTAAATGTTCAATAATAGTACACTGAGTAAATAAATTTTGTTACATTCATATGATAGAATAGTATGAAGTCATTAAAATTGAAGTTTAAAAAACAGTTAAGAAACCAAATACATGTTTATGATATAATGTAGAAGAAAAATCCACAAACAATACATAAAAGTATCTTTTGGTTTAAAAATATATGCACGTATATATATTTTATATGTATAATACACAGCCTGAAAGAAAATACTTCAAATTATTAACTCTGGGCTTCTGGAGGATTTTTCTTCTTTACAGTTTTGTCTAATTTCCAACTCTCTCTAATATATCTGTACAACTTGTATAATAAAAAACAAATTATTAAATTTATTCTTTAAAAATTTTAGACCAAGTACATATTGAGATAGATATAAAGTTTTTTGTTTTTCCCAAAAGCCATTGCAAAAAATCAGAATAAAATTAAGCATGACATATAAAGGAATGCTTAAAATAAAACTGGTCAGTGTCCCTTAAACTAAGTTTCTGAACATGAAACCATGTAACTAAAATTGAGCTTTTGATATCTCACAATTTCAAACTTACAGATTCAATAAGTTCTAGAGTCTCTGCAAATTCCGGGATGGTCTGTAGAGAGGACAGCACAGCATTTGCCTCTACGGCCAGGAACTTTGTGGGTGAATTCTGCTGAGCAGACAGAGTTTGATTTTCATCCATACTGTAAAACTCACTAGTGTGCTCCTCGAGGCTATTTAGAGTATTAGACATGCTATCATCCATGAGGAAACTACCAGACCAGCTAGAAAAGCTTCCAGGTTGCTAAAAGTACAAAAGAAATGTGAGTATTATTTGTCATTCTCAACCTAGGCATAAATTTGGCTTTTAAGTAAGAGTTTTTTCTAGGATAACATACTTCACAACATTTCAGCTAAAAAATATAATAGCAAATACATTGTCTTGCCTCAAAATGGATGTAAACTTTTTTTTCATTAAATCTCTTGTCTCTATTTCTTTTTTCTGACTAAATTGTTTTTAATTTATAAAGTCATGGTAAGATAAAACTAGCACATGTATACAACATAAAGTTCAAGCTCCCAGAATGTGGTCTCTCTCTACCTTTTACCCTTCATCTCCCAACACTTTCACTCATTTGTTCTCCTTTCAGGGAATACCAAATACCCAACTATTGTTGTTGCAATTCCCACAGGGGTTATTCTTTGATCCTAAAATGCCTTTGCACGTACTACTGCTCCTTTTATCTAGAATGCTCTCCAACACTGACCAGGGAAAACTTTTATTCTTCATTTAAGATACACTTCAAATATTGGAAAGTGCTCCATCTCATCATCCACTTTTACCTTCCACTTACAATAATGTCCAGTTCATCTACTTTGCTAGAATATAATTATTGCCTTTCAAGAATGAGCTCAAATAGGATTTCTTCCAGGAACCCTTCTCTGACTACCTAAACCTTGGATAAGTCTCATATGTGCCCCCATAAAACTTTGTGACTTATTTTCTCACACTACTTCCTATTTCTTGTGTCTTCATTGCAGAATAAATCCTTTGAAGTCAGAGACTGTGTCATTTTTATCTCTCTGAAGAGGTACAGTGGGCAATTTACTTATCTTTTGAGCTTAGCTTCCTACTGTCTCATAATAAAAAGCAAGAAAGGAGACCTTGAAGGGTCATGGTTAAGAAACAATATGTAATTCAAAAGTTGTTAAGAGTGAATCCTAAGAGTTCTCATTACAAGGAGAAAGTATTTTTCCCTTTTTCTTTTCTTTTTCTGTTTTGTACCTATATTGGATGACAGATGTTAACTAAACTTATTGTGGTAATCATTTCACAATATATATAAGTCAATTTATTATGCTATATACCTTAAACATACAGTGCTATAAGTCCTATTTCAATAAAACTTGGGAAAAATATGTAAAGTATATAGCTCTATCCAATAGAACTCTCAGAGATGCTGAAAATGTTCTTGTATCTGAAACTTCTCATTATGAGAGGCACTAGCTGTAAGAGCAACCAAAATGTGACTAGTGCACCTGAGGAACTGAATTTTTAAATTTCATTTAAAATTAAATGGGGCTAGTAACTACCATATTTTAGAAAGCCCATTGTCCTATCCATAGGAAGTACTCAGCCGGGCGCCGTGGCGCGCGCCTGTAGTCCCAGCTACTCGGGAGGCTGAGGCAGGAGGATCGCTTGAGCCCAGGAGTTCTGGGCTGTAGTGCGTTATGCCGATCGGGTGTCCGCACTAAGTTCGGCATCAATATGGTGACCTCCCGGGAGCGGGGGACCACCAGGTTGCCTAAGGAGGGGTGAACCGGCCCAGGTCGGAAACGGAGCAGGTCATAGGAAGTACTCAATAAATGGTCCCTATCATTTTTAAAAATAAAAATTACTAGAATGTGCTAGATAGTAACAATAGCAAAATGTTAAGTTTCAAGTAAGGTGAAAAAATTTCCAATATTGTTGTAAAATAAGTTCCACCTGTTTCAAAGTTTCTCCAAAATAAAAGAAACTAAAGTACTCTTATTAGCATAGACAACTTCTGAGTTTGCAGTCACTTTCCGGAGATAGGTTGCAAGCCATATGCATTTCAATTAAATTTGGAGGTGGGAAAAAGATCCAAAAAGATGACTAGGCCCAATGGAAAAACCACAGGGTTGCATTCAGACTCACCTGAATAGGAATTTCTAACAACTACCTACTCTGCAGAATTAACATAAAGATTACTGAGAATACATAAAACACATCTATAATGGTCGAACATAATGGATACTCAGTAAAATGACAATAATTACTATCAAATACTTTTAAGAATACTTTATATGTATATGGACTCTACTCCACTGGGTGTAGCAACTTCCCTCTAAAATCTAGAATCTCTAACCAGATATTTACAAGAGTGGATTTTAGATAAATAAGTTCTAAAAAGAAAAAATTAATAGCTCTCTTCATTTTAAAGCAAAATGCCATATCTTTTAGCTAGTTAGATCTTCCTATCATTCCTGTCATTCCTAAATGACAGAAACTATCAAAAAAATTAAAAATGGTTTAAACATGATATAATTATCCAGAAATGTGGACTCTCCAACCATAACTGTTTATTTCTTAATAAAATCAAAATTAATTTTAAAATAAGTGCACTTCATGTCTTTTTATTTGTCAATTATTTTTGCAATTGCAAAACAAAAACTATGCTTCCTATGGCATGCATCTTGTCTGTTACAGTTAACAAATGTTTTTATTAACACTTTGAAATGGTATAAAGTCATCACCAGTTGCCTCGTAACACTATTTCAAGAACTCAGTTATTCTATTTAGTAATTTTGTATTAGTTCCCAGTCACTGTGAATGGACAGTCCCCTCATTAACTCCCAAACCAAAAATAACCTTTTCCTAAATGCAAAAACTTAAAATTGTCATTTAAGTATAAACTTTCTTTCTTTTAATTCATCTAACATAGCCCAACTTGGCTAGAATGAATACCATTTATCCTAATTTAATACTCTTAATTGTTCCCATCAACCAATATTCATATAAAAATTTCTTTAAAGAGGAGTGCCAGGGTGGCTCAGTGGGTTAAAGCCTCTGCCTTCGGCTCAGGTCATGATCCCAGGGTCCTAGGATCCAGCACCACATCGGGCTCTCTGCTCAGCAGGGAGCCTGCTTCCCTTCTTTCTCTGCCTGCCTCTCTGCCTACCTGTGATCTCTGTCTGTCAAATAAATAAACAAAATCTTAAAAAAAAAAAAAATTTAAATGTGCCCTTTCCCTATAATTTCTTAAGTTATTTTTTTTCCAATTTACCAAATTTGTATTCATAATATAGTAAATAGGAAAAAATGCTCAAGGACAGAATAAAAGCAATTTAGAAGCACATAAACCTCTACACATCTATTAAATTCTTTATTTTTCAAACATTTTTTTCTATTAAAGCTATCATTACCAGGAATGTCTAAAATAAAGAGCCAAAAATCATAATAAAGGCAAAGTCTATTCTAAATTGCACATCATTTTCACAAATATGTATATACATATTGAAGATCACACTTTAAGTCTGCTTGACATTTACAACTCAAGAAACATCTTAATACAGAACATTGTAAAATATGTTTAAAGTTTTGTATATCAAAATCAGGCAATCTCAACACTGCAAAATAGAAAAACTGTTTTTCATCCACATTAAAATCTGAAGGCATACTGAATAGTATATTAGTACATGAAAGTCAATGCTAATGAAAACTATAAAAACACATAAAGGATTCTACAAAATCTAAACACTAAAGCTTATTTCTTACCGATGAAACTCGCTTTCTTCTAACTTCATTCTCAGCTGACATAAGAAGCAACTCAAGTTCCTTTATTTTTTTTTCCTTATCAGGATCTTCATCAATGAAGGGTGGCTAAAATAAGTTAAATAAAAGAGAAAGACATGCTACTTAAACAACTGTTTTATTATTACTACTATTATTATTACTGCTCTAATTTTTATCTTCTATGCAACATAAAATCTATTTTCTCTGATAAAGGTTAATACAACTAAATACCAAATGTTCAATATCACAATCTCTCTGGTATCTAAATATTTTCAACTTAACAGAAAAGATTTGGGAAATTTATGTTATTTATTTATTTATTTTTAAGTAATCTCTACCCTCAACATGGGGTTCAAACTCATGAGCCTGAGATCAGGAGCCACATGCTCTAACGACTAAGCTAGCCAGATGCCCCCAGAATTAGGAAATTCAAATGCATAAAAAACTAAATAAATAAACAAATGCATGAAAAAAAACTTATACTGTATCATCTATATTAATTTAGAAATTAATGTCTGGAGTCTGTTTTATTAAATCACATGTATGCACAATTTATCCAATTTAAGAAAAATACAACCTGAATGCTTTACACTGGAAAAATGAAAGGACCACCCCACTGGTGTTGTCAACCACCTAACATTTGTACATTTATATTTCTCAAACCCATTTATAAACTTTCTCCTTTAGCGTTAGAATATTCAAAATAAGCATAACAGATAGCATTGTTTTTGTCCTAGTTTTATGAATGAGGAAATAGAACTATTAGACTTTCAAATATATGTTTGAAAGTGTTTCCTTTTTTTTGGTTATAAATAAAAAGTTACCTGAATAAACGCAGAAGTCTGAACATGTTCTACACAATTGCCTTCGGGTGACACATACTGATAGCCTGGGATCTAAAAAGTAATTAAAATATTAGTATCATACATATAGCACTATATAATTTTTTAAAATCTGAGGTAAAGCATGAAAACTCTTGACAAAATAACAGCATTAAAAACTCATAAAGTATCTCTGTTAACTTTGAAAATTCATTTATATAATAGTTTCTAATAACTACATCTTTGTTCTTAGACTCTATTAATGAAAAGT
Organism: Mustela erminea; assembly: GCF_009829155.1. NCBI lineage: Eukaryota > Metazoa > Chordata > Mammalia > Carnivora > Mustelidae > Mustela > Mustela erminea. The sequence continues at coordinate 18,502,743 of NC_045629.1, forward strand.
AACTCTTAAGAAAGACCTATCTTCTCCTGGATGAAATACAAGAATTACTTGGCAAATATTTATCAGCAAATCAGTCTATTATCTACAATATCCACCAAATTATTTTTTTAATGTGCTATTAGAAGGATTGCTCTATTTCTGGAAGAAGACAAAGTAATTGTTCTATCTTTCAGAGGAAGGGCTTGGTCCATATGAAGCACTCACAAAGACAGTGACTAACGAAAGTTTTTCAATATTCATACCTCCTACTCCTACCACCACCCCATGCCAATCTCTGTGTAAAAAGATATGAAAACAGAGGCTTCTTCTATTACTTGTCTTAGAAAAACAGTCAGAATCATTCGTGCTTTTTAATACTCTGACAACAGACCAAGAATTATTTTCTTTCTTTTCCAAAGCATCTGTAATAAGAATTTTGGTTGCGTGCAAATTTAGTGTGCAATGGTAGAAAGAAGCATGAGAAGGTATTTTCAAAAACCTAAAAATCTAATATAAGTAAGAAATTGTTTATTTTCCATAATGCCTACCTAAGTCACTATCTGACGCAGAATCACAAACTACTACTAATATAGAACTTAACTTTCACAATACCTGCTTTGTATGTTATCACTAAACTTTCAATGAATTAGAAACTTATTTTTCTCAATCTTTTCATTTAAATCTGTGACAGTATTTCACACCTTTTTTTCTTTCAAGTCAAAATTAGAATGATTTTTTTAGTAGCTTAAATGAGTTGAATTATGAATGCACAAATTTTTCAAGAATTATAAAAGTACAATAAACAATTCTTAAAGTACGAGAAATATCCTTATTTTCCAACATATTTTGATTGAGACTGTTAAACACTCCCTTGACCCCAAATAATTTTTAAAACTATGTTTCTATGAGTTAAAAAATAAATTTAAATAACCTTTCTAAGACAGAAGCAGAATGTTTCAGTTTATGCTGCTGAAATCTAGGACTCTAAAGAAAAATGTAAAGAAACAGACAATAAAAACCTTCAGGTACTGAGTATCAGCAGGTAACTATACTGTCTTCACATGTTTTCCTATTTGTAAACTAAGATGTCATTACTTTTTTAAAAGGATTCTTTTAAACTTATGTCCAAAAAATAAAGTCCGTTTAATGAGATAAATTCAAATCAAATCTGTGCATACTGACCACAAGATTTTTAACAGTCAGACAAATTTTATCTTTTGGTAGAAACTATTATTAAGTCCTGACTTAATCTTTACATTTTATGCGATAAAAACCAAGAATTGTTCAACACAAAAAATGGTATGACAGATAGGCAGACAGAAAAATATAAAACAAACCTTATGAAAACTCCTAAACTAATTTCTTGCAGAGAAGAAAATGCACTTCCCCTATCAGGAGCTTGGGAAATCTCTACTCTAATGAACCTGTCTAAACAAAGACTGACAGGACTTAGTTGATTGGTTACTAGGGAGAAAAGCAAAGTTGAGTGCCATCAAAGAACCAATTAATTATCTACCATACCTCCCAAAATGATGAATGGATTTTGACTATTTTCTCCTTAAAACCATTTTATACACACTTACCTATTAGAGATAAGCAATACTACAATTACACAAAATATTTTTTAAATGGAAACTACAACGGATGTTAAAGCACAGATGACCATAAGCTTTGAATCATAAATGAAGATTCAAAGGATGGTAGCATTAGGAAATGTACATACTAAGTTTCTTAACTGGATAATATAAAAATTACCAAAACAGGGAAACATTTTAATGAGTCTGTTTCCAAAATATTTATCAATCAAAGTAAGTAGAGATAAACCTCCACTAAGGGTTTAACAGCTAGTTATGGCAATTTTTTTGCAGTTTGGAAATTTAATGGTCTATTCCCCTTAATATATGTTGAATCTGTTGTATTAAGAAACCAAACATCCTCCCAAATAACAACTAAAGAAATCTTTTAAATAATAAAGGTATTAAAAATATGTGCCTGAACAGGTATGTAAAACTGATTCTGGGTTTGCAAATGGTCCATAGTCGCACAAGGTTTGTGTTGAAGTTTCGATGAAGATCGTTCTGATTTTATTCCATCTTGTAAGTAGCCCTCCTGTTCCACTTTTCTTCGCATGGTAGAATTCCAATGGTTTTTGATAGAATTATCAGTCCTAAGAAATGAAAGTGAATAATTTAAAAAGGAAAAAAAGGATTCCACAAATTTTAACACTGTATAAAGTGTACAAAGTGCTTAAAACAAATTTTTACAAATAATGAAACTAGATACTTTCTCGATTCAAAAATAAACTGTCAGGCAGGCACAGTTCTAAACTGGAAATAAAGCAGTGATGAGAATGTCCCTGCTCTCATGAGGCTCACATTTGAAAGCGTGGCAGCGTGGAAGGAGAGAAGAATAGAAAAACAAAAATTTAAATAAGAAGAAAAACATCAGTGCAAACTAAATTCAACAATACATAAAAAGATCATATACCATAACCAACTGGGATTTATTCTAAGGATACAAGGATGGTTCAGTATCTGTAAAATCAATCAATACCATATTAACAAAATAAAGGATAAAAGTCATATCATCTCAATAGATGCAGAAAAAGTATGTGATAAAATTCAACATCCATTTATGATAAAAACTCTCAACAAAGTGGGTACAACAGAGGAAACATATCTCAACATAATAAAAGTCATACAGGACAAATGCACAGCTAATATCAAAGTCTATGGTGAAAAGCTGAAAGCTCTTCCTCTAAGATAAGGAACAAGACAAGTATGCCCATTCTTGCCACTTTCATTCAACATAGTTTTGGAAGTCCTAGCCATGGCAACCAAACACGAAAAAGAAAGAAAAGGCATCCAAATTTGAAAAGAAGTAAAACTGTCACTATTTGCTGATGACATGACTATATATATAATATTAAAAAAAAAAAAAAACCCACGTAAAGAATCCACCAAAAAAAATTAGAATAAGTGAATTCAGAAAAGTTGCAGGATGCAAAATCAGTACACAGAAATCTGTTGTGTTTCTAATACACTAATAACAAACTATCGAAAAGAAATTAAGAAAACAATACCAGTCACAGCTGCATCAAATAGAATATAATACCTAGGAAAAAACTGATCAAGGAAGTTAAAGATCTGTACTCTGAAAACTGTAAGACACTGATGAAAGAAACTTAAGATGGCACAAATAAAAGGAAAGATAGACTACACTTATAGACTGAAAGAATTATTAAAATGTGCATACCACAAAAAGCAATATACAGATTCAATGCAATCCCTACCAAAATACCAATGGCATTTTCATAGAGCTAGAACAAATAATCCTAAAATTTGTACAGAACCACAAAAGGCCCCTACTAACCAACGCAATCTTTAGAGAGAAGAACAAAGCTGGAAGTATCTCATTCCCAGATTTCAAACAACACTACAAAGTGATAGTAATCAAAACAGTATGGTAATGACACAAAACAGAAACATAAGTCAAAGGAACAGAATAGAATCCAGAAACAAACCCACGTTTATACAGTCAATTAATCTTCAACAAATGAGGCAAGACCATACAAAGGGGAAAAAAACAGTCTTATCAATAAATGGTGCTAGGAAAACAGAACTATATGAAAGGATGAAACTGGACAACTTTCATAAACAATATACAAAAATAAACTCAAAACAGATTAAATACTTAAATATAAGACCAGAGACCACAAAACTACTCAAAGTAAACAGGCAGTTAGCTCTTGCACATTGGTTTAGTTTTTTCTTGAATCTGTCAGACAAGGGCAACAGAAACAAAAAGCACTACATCAAACTAAAAAGCTTTTACACAGTGAAGGAAACCATCCATAAAACAAAAAGGCAACCTACTGAATGAGAGGAGATATTTGCAAATGATATAACCAATAGGGGTTAACATCCAAAATACATAAAGAACTCATACAACTCAATATAAAAAAATTTTTTTTAATTGGGAGAGAACATGAACAGATATTTCTCCAAAGAAGGCATACAAATGGCTAATAGACTTAAAAAGATGCTCACTAATCATCAGGGAAATGCAGGTCAAAACCACAATGATTCAGGGCGCCTGGGTGGCTCAGTCAGTTAAGCGGCTGCCTTTGGCTCAGGTCATGATCTCCGGGGTCCCCACATCAGCTCCCTGCTCAGCAGAGAGCCTACTTCTCCCTCTCCCTCTGTGTGCCACTCTGTCTACTTGTACTCTCTATTTCTCTGTCAAATAAACAAAACAAAGCAAAACGACCTATCACCTTATGCAGGTCAGAATAGCTACTATCAAAAATGACAAGAGGGGCGCCTGGGTGGCTCAGTGGATTAAGCTGCTGCCTTCGGCTCAGGTCATGATCTCAGGGTCCTGGGATCGAGCCCCGCATCTGCCTCAGCATCCCTGCTGAGCAGAGAGCCTGCTTCCCCCTCTCTCTCTGTCTGACTCTCTGCCTACTTGTGATCTCTCTGTCAAATGAATAAATAAAATCGTTTTTTAAAAATGACAAGAGAAAACAAGTGTTGGCAGGGATGTGGGAAAAAAAGAACCTTCATGAACTCTTGGTGGGAATGCAAAAAGATACAGCCAACATGGAAAACAGTATGAAGATTCCACAAAAAATTAAAAGTAAAACTACACATGATCCAGTAATTCCATTTCTGGAAATTTATGTGAAAAAAACAAAAACACTAATACAAAAATATATGCACACCCATGTTCACTGCAGCATTATTTACAGCCAAGATATGGAATCCACCCAAGTGGCCACTGAAAGATGAACAGAAAAAGAAGATGTAGTGTATGCATGCAATGAAATATTATTCAGGCATAAAAAATGAAATCTTGTCATTCACAACATGGAGGGACCTAGAGGGTACTATGCTAAGTGAAAAAAGTCAGATAAAGATATATACCATAGAATTTCACTTATCTGTAGAATCTAAAGAACAAAACAAACAGAACAGAACAGAAACAGACTCATGGATACTAAGAACAAGGTGGTGGCTGCCGGGGGGAGCGGAGGTTGAGCAGAGAGCAGGGAATAGGGGAAGGAGATTAAAAGTAAAAACTTCTAGCTATAAAACAAATAAGACATGAGGATACAATGTACAGCATAGGGAATATAATTAATAATACATAACAATTTTGTATGGTGACAGATGGTAGCTACATTTAGCTTGGTGATCACTTAAAAATGTATATAAATGTTAAATTACCACGTTGTATACCTGAAAATAATATAATATTACATGTCCAAAACACTTCACTTGGAAAAAAGCAAAGAAAAACATCAGCACAATGCAGATCATTAAAGTAGGATAAGAAAAGTGAGTAAATAGGGTAATTTGATAGGTGGTCCAGGAAAGCCTCTGTGAGGTGACGGTAAAGCTAAGGCTGAATGACAAGAATGAACCTGCCATACAAGAAGAGAAAAAAAGAGTGCTCCTTATAACAACATCGAGAGGGCAAAGGCCTAGAAGCCAGGAACAAACATGGTCAAGAAAAACAAACCACAAATTAGAGAATCCCAGTATTTTTTCACTACAATACCTATGTTTGAAAGAGTTCACTGGTTCCCTTTTTACTAAACTCACCTTTATAAAGTGGAAACTTTCAACCTACAGTTACTTGTAGTATAAATTCCATCCTCCATAAAATATACAAACATTTACTGAAAATCAACTACATACATAAAGTGTTAAGACACTTTATATTAAGGCTAGCTTCAATGGACAGTAAAAAGATATATAAAAGACTGAAAACATCAGAAGTTCCTAAGCCTGGTTTGGTAAAAAACATGATGTTTTAATTTTCTTACTCACAAAAAAAGATAGCATTGTTTGCTTTGCATATTTCATTACTATATGAAAATTAAGTATATAGGTAAAAGCATTTTATGAACTATGAAGTACCATACAGAGACTACAACAATAAAAAAAAATGCATACCTTCGAATGAGGTATGGATTTTCCTAAGATTGCTGGTCTACTGTACTACAATCAGGAAACATTTGAACCAGTGCAATGTATACAGGGGCATATCACCTTCCCTTACGGAAATTTTGTATTTTAGCCACATGGATATATATACTACTCCCCTGATTTGAATCATACCATAATTAAGAACTGAATTTTCTCTAATGAACTGCCATAGCTTATTTCAGCCCATGTATTTGCTATTCTCTGGTCGTATGCATAGAATACAATATGAAAGAAATCTCTTCCATTTAGATTCCGTTCCAACCAGGTTTGTACAAAAAAGGTCTGTCCGACTGGCAATGATATGTAAATAATCTGGGGAGTATATTAACTGTTCACATAATCTAAAGGCCCATTATTATACTGCACAAATTACTGCTATAAAATATTAAAAAAGTAATTCTATCCCTTACACAGAATTTATTACAAATAGGTCCAAAGATTCCCTGTTTAAATTTCAATTATAAATAAAAGTCATGGGCATCCTTGTAAACATATTCAATAGTAACTTAATAAAGATTAAGTTTAAGTACAGGGAAATGTATATACACTTATATAAGCACCTTCCAGGAAGTAGTTTGGCAATTTCTGCCCAACGATTTCCCAACCGCTTATGTGCTTCATAGATGATCCTGTCCTCCTCTTCTGTCCAGGAAGATTTCTTTACCTCAGGATTCAGATGATTATGCCACCTTTCTCTACACTGCTTGCCTATTCTTCCTTTCAAGTGTTTTGCAATTAAAGACCATCTTTTTGGCCCGTATTTCTGAACTAATTCAATAACCTAAGAAACAGAAAAACAAAGTTTAAGAAACTATTATTTAAAAAATAAATACCTCGTAGGGATGTAATGTACAGTGTGGTGACTATATCGTAATGCACATCTGAAAGCTGCTAAAGAGATCTTAAAAATTCTCATCACAAGAAAAAAATTTTATATGGTGACAGATAACCAGACTCATTGTTGTGATCATTTAGGAATATATACAAATAGCAAATCATGATGTGGTACACTTGAAACTAATATAGTGTTACATGTCAATGATACCCCAATTAAAAAAATTATTACCTTGACAGAATTTTAAAATGTAACTCAAGAATACTATTTTTTAATGCATTAAATCCAAACCACAACAAATTTTCTAATACTCATTCATCATTTGCCAAGTATAGAAATACAAACTTATCTAAAATACAAGGTGCTAATTAAAGCAAGTTCTAAGTTAAACTGTTTTCAATGAAAATTAACTTAAGACAACAGTAAAGATGCTGAGACTTATAGATTTTCTACTTTTGTATCTTTTTTCTTAAAAGCTTCAGCTGAAAGCCAAATAAATCAGTTTGGAAGAAAGAAGGATCTAGAAATTTACCATCTTCATTTCTTCCTTTCTCACCCTAAAAGGATACAGATCACACATTGTAAAACCTATCACTGGCCATCAATTAAACCAGATCAATTCTGAGCCTGGCGAATTTTGTTGTTGTTGTTGTTGTGGGGGCAGGGTAGGAAACATGCCCTAATTCTCCGATTACATTAATGTTTCTGCAATAAAGAACATGAACTAAAGGGCAATTCCTAGTAGAGGGCAGCAAGATCCCTATTCTTCTCAGACCTTTATAAGACAAGGAATTACCTTAGTTTTTAAGTCATCCAACCCGTTAGAAACACGATGCTCTGCTATCTCTCTTATTTGGGGGCTCATTATAGGTCAAGAGAGATAGCTAAGAATGACTTTCTTACATATCATGTTATCAGATAAAATAAAAATAAAATATAAATTGTTTCAAAAATGTTGACTCTATTTTCAACAAGAAGCTACACCCTAAATGTTGCTAACTTAAGCTCTAAATAAGAGTAAGCTAATGGCCTTTTTCCTTCTGTAAACCAAACTCTTAGAAAGAAAAAGCTATATATATTATACTTGTTTTGACATGATTCAGAAAAACTATATTTCAAGACACTCAACTTTCAATTCTTCTACAAGCAGCACCCAAAGATCAAAATCAACATGATTTAAACATATTCTTTGTGACAAAACAATGTATTAAGAAGAAAATAAAGCCAGTCCACCTACACAGTCAGAATAAAGAATATGAACACATTACCCTCTGATCTTCTTCTTTAGTCCAGGGACCCTTTATCAATTCTGGATTTAAAACTTTCTGCCATCGATGCTGGCACTGAAAATCTGAACGATTCTGAAAGAATTGATGATTTTGTTATTGAACAATTGTCTTCCAGAAAGCAAGTCAGCCTAAATTCAAGAAGAAAGTCTTCAAGAATAATGTATTCAATAACATTCTGTAAACTGGGGGTCCCTGGGTGACTCAGTCAGTTAACCATCAACCTTTGGTTCAGGTCATGATCCCAGCGTCCTGGGATCAAGACACACATCGGGCTCCCTGCTCAGTGGGGAGCCTGCTTCTGCTCCCTCTCCCTTTGCCCGTTCCCCTGCTTGCTGTCCCTCTCACTCTCTTTCAAATAAATAAATAAAATCTTCAAAAAAAAAAAAAAGAAATGTCAGGTTAGGTCAGAAGGTGGATTCAAGCAGGTTGGCCAAGAGCAAACCTGTCAGAAGTGGATTTTGGAATCCCTGTGGAGCTCCTTCTCCCTTCACCCCTCTGCTGGGCTCTTATTCTGGACTCACTCACTACAGACCCCTCCCAGGCCCTCATGTCCCTGTGGTACATTTGGCTGAGTGTCATTATCTGGGTGCACTCTCCCTCTGTGCTCTCTCTCTCAAATAAAGAAATAAAATCTTAAAAAAAAAAATTATTTGAACTATAGTATTTCTCAGGGCACCTGGGTGGATTAGTCAGTTAAGCGTCTGTCTTCTGCTCAGGTCATGATCTCAGAATCCTGGAAGCGGCCCCTGTCCTAGGGCTACCTGCTTAACAAGCAGTCTGCTTCTCCCTATCCCTCTGACCCTCCCCAAACTCATACATGCTCTCACTCTCAAATTAAAAAAAAAAAAAAAAAAGAAGCTTAAATTGTAATATTTATCTTACATGCCTGTATCTTGATTCATTTTTAAATTAGACCCTTTGGCAGAGCTTAGACTATATATATTATTTTAATTTATAAGTATGTATCTCTACAGTGTGCCTTATAACATAGCAAAATGCAAAGTTATTTAACACAGATGTTACCATAAAGAAATGTATCCAATATTGAGGAATAAAAGGGAGTAGACAGAAAACTATACAAGCAGACATATGAACTCAAATAGCATGGCAATCTGAATTGATACAGTACAGCAGTACTTAAATCTAACTTTTTACAATTTAAAAAACCCTAAAGGCATTACTAGGCCACTGCATGGTATTTAAAGGATTTTTATAAAAGATGACCTCCAAGTTATCAAGAAAAAAGAATACAGCTATATGAAAGATTATGTAACATATCAGTTCAATTATTTAAATGTTGAGGCTTAAAAGGAAAATGAATTTACCAGGATATAAAAGCCTTATGTGGAAACATTCCAAATTCCAAAAATCATTAACAAATGAAGTAGTCAATTCATGACCTAGTAACTCTTACATATAATTACATAATAATAATAACAAAACACTTAACTTCATGACTGATTCAGAGTTTACAAAAATACTAGTTCATATACAGGATTCTGGATAATGTTGATTACCAGTGGCTGTCTCTGTGCCTAGTGGATCTCAAATTATGTTTATTTAACCTGTTTTTCTTCATTTATGGCTTCTAAACATCAATGCTGATCCACTTTAAGGCTATAATTTTCTTCAAAATAATTAGGCAGTTTCTGCATGTCCTGTGTATTTCTCTATTTCCTTCATTTGCTGCTATATCATTGAAGATAAACTGATAAACCTAATACAAATAACTTCTAATTTAGTTTGCATTTACTGAACACCTGCTAAATGGCAGGGAATGTGCCAAAATCCTATATATGTTATTTCTAATTCTCACAACAATACTACAAAAACAGTACTATTATTTCCATATTGTAGATAAAGAAGCTGAAAATCGAAGAGGTTAAATAATTTTTCTAAGACCAAACAGATAATGGAGCTGACACTTAAATATAGTTTAGACTGATAACAAAAATTATGCTCTTTTCATTATCTGTTCTCAATTTTCAGGTTATGTTGAAAAGCATCATAAGAATTTAGAAAGAACATAGGTGACCTGGTTTCTGAAACCCACAGTAGTCAAAACAGAAATTCAAATATGAATATTTTGCCTTTAATGTAGTAAGGAACAAAAGGAATATATGTGAAAACATTTTGTAAATTATAAAATTACATACTAATGAATAGTATGTGAATAGTATGATGAACAATTAAGTATAATTCTTTAAAAAATCAATAACACCTTAAAATGCAAACATTAGATAACAAACTTTTCAAAAGATCTTTTTCTGATTTTATTGATCAGCTGCCAAAAGATTTCAATGCATTTAACTTCTTTTAAATGTTTTAACGTTTATCAACAAATATTTATAAAGCCCTAACCAAACTTATCAACATTTTCATTTTAGATTAGTAATCTTTTTAGGCTCCTATGTAAACTAATTATTAGAAAATCAGATTTTCTGATCTTTGGCCACAATGTAGGAAGATCAGAACCACAGAGATGTTTTTAGAAAGGAAACCTAAGTCTAAAATAATAAAGACACATTTCTGAAAAAGAGCAAATTTAATCCAATGACCTATATCATCCATGTTATAAATATAAGATAATAGTTGACTTACTTGAAGATGACTAGCAATTAGAGTCCAATCATCAGTTCCATGTTGTTCAACCAACTTCTTTAACTTATCATCCTATTAAAACAAGAATGAAAATTAGAAAGCTTTCTTCTCCCACCAATAATAACTCTCCAATTCTTTCATGTCATATCTGACAGCCATCTGTAGAAGGACAAGCCACTATAATACAAGCTTTCCCATTTACTCTACTCTTTCTGTCAGTCTCAACATCAAACTGCTATTCACACCCCCGGTGGAAGAAAAATAGGTGCACATTAGTTGATGAATAACTTTTCTCATGTTTTGCTTTTCAGTATCTTTCTATCTTTATTAAATATTATTATTAACAAGTATATACAAGTATGAAATTATTAAGCGTTATCACATAATTACCTCATCTCTTGTCCATTTTACTCTGTTCCAGAGTTTCTTCAATCCTTTTTGTTGTGGTACTTCATAATCATGATCAGCATACTGAAGGTCATCATCCTCATCCTCGCTAAAAAAATAAATTAAAAGCCACAATTGTGAAATCAAAAACTACATGTAAACTTGTGAATTCAATCTTTGAAACTATGTATACAGGTATGACTGAAGCAGCCATTCAGACTGACAGACATACATCAAGTTAGATTACTGAAAATATAAAAAATTAAGAGTCATACAATTGGTAATAGCTATAGTTCTTACTGACACCAGAGAAATGATAAGCCACCAGGGATCAATTGATAACCTCTATGTATGCTAAAGAGTGTGACTTTTATTGTTTATTTGACCTTTATCCTTAAGAGTTAAAGGACTTCAAGTAAGAGAAAGACAAATATGTTGTGTTTCAGAAAAATCACTGGCAGGAATGTGGAGAAATGGAGGAAGGAAGACCAATTACTAATCTTTTACAATAACCCAAGTAAGAAATTATTAGAGCCTGACAATGTTAAAGTAAAATACAAAACAAAGTCACATCTAGTTAAAACAAAAAATGGAAGAATTGTTATTATCTATAACAATTAAATATAAAGATACTCCTCAAACTCCATGCCCCAAAACCAAATAATTATGTCAAAAAATACGCAGAAGAAATGAACAGACACTTCTTCAAAGAAGACATATAAATGGCTAATAGACACATGAAAAAATGTTCATCATCACTAGCCATCAGGGAAATTCAAATCAAAACCACATTGAGATTCCACCTTACACCAGTTAGAATGTCAAAAATCAACAGGACAGGAAACAACAATTGTTGGAGAGGATGTGGAGAAAGGGGGATCCTCTAACATTGTTGGTGGGCGGGAATTCAAGTTGGTGCAGCAATTTTGGAAAACAGTATGGAGATTCCTCAAGAAATTAAAATTGAGCTACCTTATGACCCTGCAATTACACTACTGGGTATTTACCCCAAAGATACAGATATAGTGAAAAGAAGGGCCATAGGAACCCCAATGTTCGTAGCAGCAATGTCCACAATCGCCAAACTGTGGAAAGAAATGAGATGCCCTTCAACAGATGAATGGATAAAGAAGATGTGTCCAGGGGCGCCTGGGTGGCTCAGTGGGTTAAGCCTCTGCCTTTGGCTCATGTCATGACCCCAGGGTTCTGGGATGGAGCCCCGCATCGGGCTCTCTGCTGAGCAGGGAGCCTGCTTCCTTCTCTCTCTCTCTCTGCCTGCCTCTCTGCCTACTTGTGATCTCTCTCTCTGTGTCAAATAAATAAATAAAATCTTTAAAAAAAAAAAAAAAGAAGAAGAAGAAGATGTGGTCCATATATACAATGGAATATTACAGCCATCAGAAGGATGAATACCCAACCTTTGTATCAACATGGAGGAGATTATACTGAGTGAAGTAAGTCAAGCAGAGAAAGTCAATTATCATACGGTTTCACTTACTTGTGGAGCATAAAGAATAACATGGAGGACACTGGGAGTTGGAGAGGAGAAGTGAGTTGGGAGAAATCAAAGAGGGAGATGAACCATGAGAGACTGTGCACTCTGAGAAACAAACTGAGGGTTCTAGAAGGGAGGGGGTGGGAGTATGGGTGACCCTAGTGGTGGGTATTAAGGAGGGCACGTATCGCATAGAGCACAGGGTATGGTGCATAAACAATGAATCTTGGAACACTGAAAAAAGTAAAATAAAACTAGGATGTTAAAAGAAAAGAAAGGTGGAAACAAGAGGATTTTGCAAGGAGTAAGGATACCTCCAAAACTTCTGACTTTGGGAGCATAAACAGAGCTATCCACTGAGACAAAGAATAGAAGGAAGGGGTGCCTGGGTTGCTCAGTCAGTTAAGCATCTGCCTTTGGCTCAGGTCATGATTCCAAGATCCTGGGATCAGCCCTGCATCAGGCTCCTTACTCAGTAGGGAGCCTGCTTCTCCCTCTCCCTCTTTCTGCTGCTCCCCCTGCTGTGCTCTTTCTTTCTGTCAAACAAATAAACAAAACCTTAAAAAAAAAAAGAATAGAAAGAAAAACAGAACTTTGAAAGGGAGAAGAGAATGGGGAGGGTAGGCAGTTTTGGACTAGCTGATTTCAAGCACTTAAGGAATGTACAAGTGAATACATCTTGAACAGCACTGTCCGATAGAAATATAACACATATGGACATTGGGGAGGATATGTGCTATTGAAAGTACTGTGAATTATGCAAGACTGATGATTCACAGACCTGTACCCCTGAAGCAAATAATAACATTATGTGTTAATAAAAAATGAAAAAAATTTAAAAAAAGAAATATAACACAGTCACATATCTAATTTCCTGGTAGCCACATTTTAAAAATAGAAACAGTTCAAAATAATGTTAATTATTTAACCCAAAATATTAAAAAATTACCACTTCAACACATACTCAACATAATCATGAATTAGTTTACATTTCTTTTTTACTTACTAAAGTCTCAAAAAATCTAGTGTGTATTTTATAGTTAGAGCACATTGCAATTCAGACTAACCACATTTCAACAGCTCAATAGCAGCTTGTCGGGGAATGGCTATTCTGTTGGGCAGAGCAGATCTAGGAAGGCAAATGGGCACATGGATCTTCTGCTCAGGTAAGAGGCCTCGGATAGACACACAGTTTTGGCAATCACCAGCATACAGAAAACAGTTAAAGCCATGAGAACATGAAACCCCAGAAAAGAGGGCAGGTCTTTTTGATAAACTGGAATAGAGGATTTTGAGTAGTTAGACTGAGGACAGTCGTGAAAATCTGAAAATAATAAGAGCTAATACTTATTTAAACTTTCTAAGTACCAGACATTAGGTAGTCTCTGAAATTTCTGTCTTAAAACCCCACAACATCCCCAAGAGGGAAATATTACTATTCCCACTTTACAGAAAAGGAAGACTTTGACTTAGAAAAGTAACTTCTTGCCCACAGTTATACCAAATGTATCATGACTGAACTCCAAAATGCACTAATTAACCAGTATACTGCCACATACTAGAGAAATAGGGAAGAGGATACCAAGAAGCTGGAAGATACCAAAGATAAACCTGAAGTACATTTTGAAATCAGAACAAGATTTAGTTATAACTTAAATACTTATTTTGCATCCCTGTACATATTAACCTCTTAGGGCTTTAGTTTACCTGTTTGTGAAATAAGGATAATATACTAATACTACCTATCTTATAGTGCATCTTTAAGGATAAAATTCAATGAAAAAACATTGAAAAACATTGAAAAAACATTGAAAAACATTGAAAAACATTGAAAAAACAATGAAAAAACACCTCATATAGCACATAGCACAAAGAGGTAGCTCAATATTAGTATTATGTGCATAGGCTGACTGTCCAACATTCAAGATTATTTTTGCTTTATTATATCCAACTCTTTTATAAAAATACGCTCTGATTTCAAGCAGCTCAAGTTTGATGATTAACCTCTAATGTAATATATTTGGAACATGTGGATAGTTCCCAATATCTACATATAGTTTCTTACAAAACTGAAAAATGAAGGTCTAGATTTAATACTCTCTATAGATCCTTTACGGGAACTTCTGATTTCCCTTGATTCGTCAATTCTATAGGAACAATTTTTTTTTTTTTTTTTAAGAAGTCTCTATACACAATGTGGGGATTGAACTCATGACCCTGAGATTAAGAGTCACATGTTCTACCAACTGAGCCAGACTGACATCCCCCGGGACCAAAGTTCTTCATATCTAACCAAGCAAGACACAAAGATCCCCAACTCCCCTACCTATATAAACTATCTATCTGCTTCAGTTCAGTGCATTTTAACATTCCAATGCTCGCTCCCTAAAACAATAATCTGCCAGTCCTATGCTTGTTTTGTTGAACTAATCTGGAAATAAAGACACAAGTTTAAATAAATAAACACCTGTAATTTTCTGCCATCTTCAGCTACCAGAAATATCCACCTGATTAGCCAAGGTTAAATAGTTAAAATGGAGATGGTTCATGATCCAATGACTTAATAAATTTCTCATTTCCTTTTTTTAAAGATTTTATTTATTTCCTTGACAGCGAGCGAGCAGAAGCAAGAAGAGTGTCAGGAAGAGGAAGAGGGAGCAGCAAGCTTTCCACTGAGCAGAGAGCCTGACTCGGGGCTCAATCCCAGGACCCTAGAATCATGACCTGACCCAAAGGCAGATGTTTAACTGACTGAGCCACACAGGTGCCCCAACTTAATAAATTTCTAAGAAGGCTACCAAATCAGAAAAAACACCATATTGAGGCTTCCTGCCCAATCTGTATGTACTCATGGCATCTATCATTCCCTTTTAATGCTCATCACACGTACCAACCTTCCCAAGCAAATAGTAAGTTCAGGAATGCAAAGAACATATCTGATACATTCAGCTCTCAGCACCAAGCACAGTACCTATAATATTTGTAAAATTAATGATCAGTGAATTATCTTCCTTACTCTTTTATTACCTCCTCCAAGTACTCTGTATTCCAAAATATTACCCTCTCTTCCAACCCAATGAAATGTCCACCTCCCTCAATACAGCTGTTCTCAAGTGGATATGAGAGAAAACATTTTTTTAACAAATGAAAATACCTCTAGGAGAAGGGGAAAGACATTCTCATTTATTAAAAAGGACTTTCAAAATCCAAATGCACCTCCAAATGGTAGAATTTTAAGAAGCATAACCTGCTGAAACAAACAAACAAAATATTCAGTACAGAAGAGGTTCTTTGGTGTGTCTACTAATATTGCCTAGCTTTTACTAGAACAGTCCCCAGCAACATTACCACTTTCTGCCATCCCAAACAGCCCTCAGTTGTGGTTTTCACAAGTTCCCTTCTTATTCCCTCCCCTCAGATCCCAACAACTTTCACAGCATAGTTGAGACTGCTTTTAAAAAGTTAGGTTATTATGGGGCAGCTGACTGGCTCAGTGGATTAAGCCTCTGCCTTCAGCTCAGGTCATCATCCCTGTCCTGGGATCAAGCCCCACATCAGGGTCTCTGCTCAGCAGGGAGCCTGCTTGCCTCTCTGCCTACTTGGAATCTCTCTCTGTCAAATAAATAAATAAAATCTTTTTTTAAAAATTAGGTTATTTCCAGTTCAAAACAATGTTTAATTTGGGGACTTACCTATATAAGTGTTCCAAAAAAATATCTATATCACATCTAATCTGTATAAAATTCACTGTAGATTCTTATCAAATTATTTTAAGTTAAGGATATGACTCCAAAGATGTCACTTTGGCCAAAAGACTAGTTTCCAAGGAGCAATTTTCCTGAAAACTTGTTCAACTTTAAAATTCAGCTTTATTTTTTAACCTCATACTTGATTTGTGAGAAATTTCTATTTCTACATGAGGTTTCATTCTCTGTTTTGCATCAGCATGGTCATCAGTTTCAGAGAGTTATACAGCCCAGTCAATGTTCAGGAAGCCGGGTGTTTTGAGTGGGTGAGTATGAGGGAGGATTAAAGTAGAATTCTTAGAATCATCTACCACTGGGACTTTCCTGGAGTCTATCCACCTAGCTACTTCTTAGTTTTAGCAGAAGTTATTTCTATATTGGTTAAGTAATTGTTGAAAGAATGATGTAACTTTGAAATACGTGTGACAGAAAAAGATCCTAGAAAATTATCAGTATCCTTAGCAACAGAAAGATGCCTGAGAATGTGAACAATTTGCCAAAAAAAAAGAGAAGGGATAAAACCCCACAGTAATCTCACCAATATTTCACTTTCACCACTGCTTAATAATGGTTAGGCACCATCAAAACAAATCTGCTTTTTCATATCATCTTTTAGCATTTTTATATTGCAGCAATCAGTGATGATAATATATAATAACTAAATAAAATCAACTCCTTACTACATAAATAAGTTATTTTTAATCTAGGATGACTGATCTAGAAGACAGCAGTTAGGTGAAATTATTTTGCCAGTCACAAAGTGAAAATATAAAGGAATTTGGTTTCTGAATCTTCATTCAGAACTTGGTTACTAGAATTACTCTGCCAGTTTTATCTAAGTCAAAGAATATAACTGTCTCATATATAAACTAAGCACTACATTCAAATGAAAAGGTTTTTTTCTAAAGATTATGAATGAACAAAGTGATTAGGGTGATTATGAAACAGCAAAATGAAGTGCGTGCGCACGCGCGCACACACACACAAATATTATGTCATTAGGCCAGGAAAATGGTTAAAAGAAACTTTACACTGGGTGAAAGCTAATAGGATATTACAGTCATAATTTACCCTGTGAAATAATACACAAACAATTCATACTTGACTATATTAAGATAAAACATTTAAGAAGCTCAATTTTAAAGGATACTAATTATTCCATGTAAAAAGAGTAATATGGGGTACTGAAAGGAAAAATTTGAGAATTTTTTTTAATTTACTTTTATTTGAAAATGATCACTGGTTCAAAATTAAAGACATATCAACAGTTCTATCAAATCTGCTCTAATAATCACTTCAACATGATCATATTTTAACTCAGAAACTATTATCAAATCTGAAATTTTTATCAAAATCCAAAATTACATCTTTAATTTTACCTGTTTTGATAGGGTAATTCTATTTTTTTTTTAAGTTCATTCAAAATCAAGGTATGAAAATTTACCAGGTTGATTTAAAAAAGTGAAATCAGGCCACCCGGTGGTTAATATTATGTACTGCATACATGAATATTTTATTTCCAAACCTGGACTGCAAACTAGCAACATTACAGTAAGACAAATTTTACTTCATTTGACCAGTATGAATAGCAATACTGAAATAAATACTTAAGGAATTCTACCTACCTACTCGTAAACAAAAATGATCACTGAACTTTTCTATTTCATTCCATTTGTAGATATATATTTAAATGAGCAAAGATGATTACAAAAAGGTTCAAAACGGGAAATAGATATTAAATCTAGACATTAATTTACAGATCCTAAAATCCAAATGCCTAGATTAACAGACTTAAAAACTGGGATATAGAATTTACTTGCTTTTCCAAAACAATGTTGCTAGTTAATGACAAAGCTGACTAAAAAAATCAGTTCTCATTTTCAGTATTCTTTCACCCGTAACACTCATTTTGCTGGAAATAACATAGTAAAATTGCTTCCCATATACACATATAACCCACTGTAAAACATTTTCCAATGAAAAAGCTGGCTTTTAGCTTTCCAATTTAGTGTAGTCACCAGTTGCCAAGTGTAAATACCTGAATCTGTTACAACTTAAAACAGGTCTTCTAGTTTCTAAATGACATTTTTCAAAGTTTATTTTTAAGGGTAGATCTAGCTTTTAAAAACTAAATTAATTACTCAATACATAAATATGCTTAAAAATTAAATACATGTTAATAACATATAGCAATTTTGATACTACCTGTAAATTATATCATTAAAACCCCCAGTGAGATCTTAAACTATTTAAAGTCACAACACTAAATGAGCCTTTTCCTTTATGTAAATCTAGGTCAGAGATACTACAGCTATCTTAAAAATCAAAAGAGCCAACATCCTCCAGTTGTTTCAACCTGAGGTATCAGAGTTTTTTTACTTTTTTTTTCCATATCATATAGAAAAAAGTATATTACAGGATTTATGCTCATAGTCTTATGCCAAACTTTTATACAGCAAACTACAGTTTTCACTCAAATACTTAGTTGTATAGTAGAGATATTAAATTGACTAAATTATTTCCTTTCTCAACTATAAATTAGGTTCACATTTATTATTAAGACATTTAGTCAATAGGCATGAGACCAGACTTTGCCCAATAACTTCACCCTCAAAACATTTCACATTCTATTATATTCTAAGATAAATAAAACATATTTTCATATACAAGAAATATAATTTAGAGCCTGAAACACATTTAAGTGTAAAGACCCTACGTAATACAGCATTTAGAGATGATAATTTCTCACCACATCCTCTACCTCTATTCGGAGCATAGTTTCATCCCCACCGCATTTAATTACTCCAGCCTTTTAAATCATTATATAATATATTTTAATTCATACAGCTGACAAGGAACAAAAGTGAACAGTACAATTAATATTTAGATCTCAATGCTCACAGTATTGTGAATAAAAGAAAATAATGTACACAGGCAAGTTCGTCATTAAATCACTTCTCCTTTCTTAGTCTATTATTATGAAGCAATCAAAAACTATAAAATGAGCAGAAAAAATCAATTGGAAGAAAGGGTTCTGACATTCAAGCATCCATGTCTAATCATAACTAAATGATGATCACATTAGGTAAGACATTCTTTCAAATAAGATTAACATCAATACTGATAGATAATGCCACACAATGAATATAAACAAACTTTTGTTTTTGAGTTGACAAAGTCATTTGTCACTTTGCTTAATGAAGTTATTTTATTTTAAAAATTCTGTATATTTAAAAATGCACAAGAAAAGGCCTAAATCAGTACCTCACTAATTATAATTATAGGAGTTTTCAATATCTATCTTTTCTGAAGATTAGGAAGTTAATTAGAGCAGTTATTCTCACCTGAGTGATTCTGCCCCGCCCCCCCCCAACACATTTGGTAATGTCTGGAGACATTTGATTGTCATAACTCAGGGAAATGGTGTTATTGGCATCTACTAGACAGAGGCCAGGAATGCTGTTAAACATACTACAAAGCATAGGGCAGCCCCCCACTACAAGGAATTATCTAATCCGTTATATCAGTAGTAACAATGTTGAAAACCCTGTTGTAGAGAGGTGGGTCTACAGGAGTGTATGTGTGTATTTGTTACATCTGAGGAGTCTGACCTATACTGCAGTTGCCACAAAATAAGTCTAAAAAGGACTTGTTTTATGCTGCTTTCTGCAAAAATACCTTACATACAAAAGACGATTAATAAATTAATAAAGCAACAAATGTTATGTGTAGTTATTGCCAATTTTTAACGGGAATCCGCAGTGAATGAATCTTAGTACTAAATTTCAACTTGAGAAATACCTCTCTAGTTAAGACTTTAAGGCTGTGAACCTAGATAAACAAAACTACTTGGAAATCCTGCCAAACAGCTTTTCAGGTTTATTTAATACTACTGACAAAAGACAACCTCATTATTTGTCATCTAAGGGGTTACTACACACAATTTAGGTGTAGCTACTATAGTAACGTGTAAATAAAAATTAGATGAGTAAATTCCTCCTAGCAAGTTCTCCAACAAATATTATGCCCTACCTCTCTGGGCAAGACTTAGTTACAGACACAGCCAAACACGGGCACTAAAAATATTCAGTGAATCAAACACTGTTTTAAGATCAAGCTACTGGTAGTAACAGTGTAACAACTTCCCAGCATAAGATACTAAAAATACACACATAAAGCTGAGAACAAGGGAATGGTAATTACAGAAAGCATCAAAAAGGTCCTCTCTCTTCAGCTATCCCTCAGAGGATTTTCCATACCTGTCAAGGCAGCAAAGATGGCAGAGGGGTCCCAGCGCAGGTTTATCACAGAGTTCCTACTTTAACTGATTCCGTAATTCAGAAAAAAAGAATCTCTTTGAACACCATTTTCGACTCCTCGGGGCTGTCCACGAGCACTTCTATGTGCGTGGAGTACTCCCTGAAAGCGCGGACTTACCTGGCAAGAAACTCCGACCAAGAGGGGATTGTGAGAGGCTGAAGTCTGGATGTGCGCTGTGGGGAGAATCAACTCCTTACAGCAATCTGGGCATTTGTTACTCACTTTTTGCGCCTTAAACACATGGGTCCCCAACTCTCCACACGTCACGGCTGCGATGGGGCCAGCCGGGCCGGAGAGGGCTGCGGGGCAGCGGGAAGGAAAACCTTGGCCCCAGCTGGGGAGGGCCTGACGGGGAAGCATTGGGAAAGGGGAAAGAATGTGAGCCGAGACACTGCCAACAGGCCTAAGTCAAAGAGATGTCACCCACCTGCGCGACCTCTTCGCCATCCTTCAAGTACCGCATAGGCGCGGGCTGGGCGGGGACGCAGTTCAGCCTCCTCCAGCCTCAAGCGAATGTTCCTTGTCCCCGACCCTCCAGCCGCTCCCCCTCGCTCCCTCTCCGAGGCGACCGAGAGTGGAACGCACGTCCCCGGCAGGGCAGGACGGAGGGGCGGACCGCGACCCACCCCCGGCTCGCAGTGCAGCTCCTATCCCCGGCCCGGCCCGGTCAGGGATGCCCCCAACATGTCAGCAGGCGCGCTCCCGCCCTCCGCCGGCCCCTCCCGCCGCCTCTCAGCCTCTACGCAGTGGTCCCTGCTCAGCTCCGCGGCGGGTGCCGACCCCCGCCCTCAACCCGCAGCGAGCAGCTCTGCAGGGCTCGCAGCCTCCTGCAGGGTTTTGTCCGCACCGCCGAATCTCGCGCCCAGCCTCCCTCAAGAGCCGCCGTTTGAATCTGCGCACGCGGCCCGGAATCTCATTGGCTGTAGAGGCCGCACGCGGGGGGACGAGGGCGGGGCGGGGAGAGCGCGCGCGACTATGGGCGGGGCTGGGGAGCTGGAAGTCGGGACTGGAACTCGCGGGAGTCGGAGAAGGAGCTAGGAGTCAGGGGGTGGGGCCGCAGGGCGGGCTCGCGGGTATTGCCTTGACAGGACCCGGAGCGCGCCGAGCGCCGCACCGCGCGGGGCCTGCCGGGAAAACGAGTTCCGGTGGTCGCCTAGAGGTGGGTCCGGAAGCTGCGGCGCGAGTCCAAACTTCCCGGGGTTCGCGGAGACGTCTTTGGGGGTTGGGCGGCTGCGCCGAGGCGCGTACCCGCAGCCTCCTTTCAGCTACCGCTCCTCCACTCCTAATGCCTCGTGTGTATCCCGCCTCATTAGTTAGGAGGCGCGGTCTTCGGTCTTGGGACAAATCTAACCATAAAATTTGTGCGGCCGTTATTGTTTAAGAAAAATGTGAGCTTTATTTTGCCCAGACATCAGAGCTACTGTAATAGCGAAGACTGTGGTAGGAAAACGAATATCAAGAATGAGCGGGACTGACAGGTGAAAAAGGTTTTAGCTAGAGTCGTGTTTGGCACAGAAAAAGGAAACAAGCCCAAGTGTCGGTCTGATCATCCCTGGGCTCGCTCTACGGGAAATAATTGAACCGTGATGCAGGAGAACAATGTACGAAGACAGGAGTGGACTGGATGCCTAGATGAATCAGTATGGTAGTCAACTGTAGAAGGTGACCTTCCTTCGCAGGAGAGACGAGAGGAAGGGAGAATTGCACGGAAGGAGCTTCCAGTTGTTGTAACTACTCTAGAAGCTTCAAGTGTGAAAACTACGAACTGCTGGGATCAAATAACATTGAAGTAGTTTACAGTAACAATTACAAATGGTAAAGAATCCAAATTTGCAAGGTAACATGCTCTACTGCATAGAGCACTAAACCACATGTTAATATTATAACAAACTTATATTTTGCTATTTTGAAGTTTTACGCGTCAATTTTTGCAAATCAGAGATGCAGGTGCAAATGTGAATTGAAGAGGGGTTTGCATGCTCTAGTTTCAAAACTTAAAACGCCTTTTTATAGTTCCTTTTTCTCAAGAAATGGGTTCTGGGAAGGTGAAACACTTTTTATTTCATTCCTTATTGTGTTGCTCGTTCACTTTTTTTTTTTTTTAACCTAATTGAGAAAGTAATGTCATTTGAAAACTGATTTCTGATTTACTCCTGGGTCATACATTACTCTACTTACTTATATTCTAACAGGAAGCAGAGTTTCTCCTCTATATTAGGCTTTTTATATAGAATACTTATTTAGAGCTTGAAAGCAGATATTTTAGACTTTGACACTACACTAAATACCCCTCATTTTAGAGACAAAGAAAAACATAATTCCCCAGAAAGAGCACATTGCAAATTCATATAAATCGCTTATAAAGAGACAAAGTGTGCCATGAAAGTGCTTCACAGTTATTTGAATACACACTCGAATGTAATTGAGAGCTGGGCTTTTTTTTTTTTTTCCTTAAAGCAAAACATACATTTCAAAAGAGTTTTTATTCAGAGTATTAAAAGGAAATCTTAAAACAACTATGTGGAGGGAGCAATGAAAAAATGGGCAAAAAGTTAGAGCAGACATTTCACCAAAAAAAGATAGACAAATGGCAAATAAGCCACATGAAAAGACGTTCCACATCTTTGATCATTAGAGAAATGCAAATCAAAACCACAGTGAGATACCACCACACAGTAATTAGGATGGGGAGCGGGGAGACTGATATACAAGTGTTGGTAAAGGTGAAGATGCTAAGCAAACACAACTTTCATGCATTGCTGGTAGAAATGCAGATGGACAGACACTTTGGAGAACAAATGTTTATAGTGGCTTTATTTGTAATCACCCAAAACTGAAAACACTCAAAAGAATGTTCTTCTCATTACCACACTTCTCACTCCCTAAGAGTTGGTTTTAAATAGCCTGTTAAAGCTTCTCAAGTTCTTCCTGAGAAGAACTTGAATGAATACCAAGGGGAAAATGATTGGGGACAAGTGCTGGAAATTTCTTTAAAAACTATTTTACCTTTAAAGACTCATAAAGTTTTCTTTCTACTCCATGACAAATATATTCCTATTTTTAGTTATAAAAATTATTTTTAAAATATTTTTTAATTTTTTTAAAAGTAATCTCTAAACCCAACGTGGGGCTCAAACTCACAACTCTGAGATCAAGAGTCACATTCTCTTCCTACTGAGCCAGCCAGGTACCCCTATAAAAATGATTTTAAAATTATTTTAAAAGTATGTACTAATTTAGTTTCTTACTCCGAATCTTTAAATAAATTGCTTCACTATTATTCAACAAATGAGCAGTAAAGTGCACCGTGCTCATCCTTCCCATGGCTATATCAACTTATTCTCCCACAAAGGCCAAATACTCCCAAGGTTTGCTTATGTTGTTTGAAAAGCTTTTGCTAGCTTAATATAGTACCTGAGAGGCTATACTTTTAATAGAGCCATATCTATCATTCCCATAGATTTTTGTTTGTTCTGTTTATTGCTAGAATCCCAGTCCCTAGAATACATCAATATGCTCAAATACAATCACTATACAATGAATAAACAAAGGCAAATAATAAGCACATGAAAAAATATGTTCATAAAAAGTATAAATTAGGGGGCCTGGGTGGCTCAGTCGGTAGGACATCTGCCTTTGGCTTTGATCATGATCCCGGGGTCCTAGGATGGAGTCCCACGTTGGGTTTCACACTCACTGGGGCCTGCTTCTCCCTCTTCCTCTGCTTGCAGCTCCCCCTGCTTGTGCTCACTCCCTCTGTGTCTCTGTGTCAGATAAATTTAAAAAATCTAAAAAAAATTTTTTTAAAGTGTAAGTACCATTTTATGACTACTAAGGTAGCAAAATATTTCTGAACTCTGTCAAAAAGTTTGAATAATTCCTCGATGTTAGTACTGAAACCGGTATGATCCCTTTGGAAAGCAACACCAAGCAAAAGCTGTAAAGATGTGCATAGCCTATGATGGACATCTTATCACAATATACTGTAATTTGGAGCACCTATGTGGTACAGTTGTTTGAGTGTCTGACTCTTGGTTTCAGCGTGGGTCATAATCTTGGGGTCCAGGAATAGAGCCCCACATTGGGTTCCACACTCAGTGGGGAGTCTGCTTGAGATTCTCTCTCCCTCTGCCTCTCCCGCTTGTGCTATCTCTCCCTCTCTCTCTCTTAAAAACAAATAAAGTCTTTTTAAAAATACTGTAATTCAATGCAAGCAGAAAAGAGGTACTTCAATGCTTATAGTATTTATATTTCATTAAAAACCCAACTTGGAAGTATTCACATTTTGAGACTAGTTTAAGTGGTTCCCATCACTAACAATTATACAATCAGTAAAAATAGTGCAATACTAACACAATGCCATTAAAAATCTGTTACGTGACTGGGCCCTTCTAAGTGTTTCACACGCATTCGTTTTAGGTAATATGCTGAACTTGTATAATTGTAAAATCCTATGAGGTAGGTACTATTATTTTCATACACTTTATAAAAGAGAAAAATAGGACACCAAAAGATTAATTTGTTCAAGGGCATATAGTGGCAGAACAAATATTTGAATTAGAAACCAAGTTCCCATTCACTTTACTACCCTAATATCCATGAACATTCAACTATCAGTATAGTATAGATGTATATAGGACGGTGTAGAGCAAAGAGCTAGTAGCAGAACTGTATGCTTAATATGTTGTTTATGTATGTAAGGTCTCAGGGTATATGTATATGTGGGTATGTGTCTAACATTCATTATAGAAAATGGTCTATGGACTGCACACCAAACTGTTTAGCAGTGTTTTACTTTGGAGGGAGAGATGAGATGGGAGCAGGGCTGGCTTTAACTTTTTACCCTGTGTATTTTTGTATTATTTAATATTTTAAAGCACAAATTCTTGTTTATTTTTTTAATTTAAAAAAAAATGAACTGCAAGGGCATCTGGATGGCTCAGTCAGTTGTCTGCCTACAGCTCAGGTCATGATCTCAGGGTCCTGGGATCAAGTTCATGTTGGGGTGTCATCCCTGCTCAGCAAGGGATCTCCTCCCTCTCTCCCTCCCTATTTTTGCTCATGCTCTCTCTTTCTCAAATAAATAAGTAAAATCTTAAAGAAATTAAAAATGAAATAAAATTTTTTAAATGAGCTGGAAATAGAAAGAAATAGCATGTTATATAAAACTTGCTCCAGCATTGATAATGCTAAATAAATATGCTTTGGCAGAAATGGTGAAACCATATATTATGTGCTCAATCTGAGAATAAAAATCAGATTTAGAATTATATCTTGGATACATAAATATCTGTTTCAGCCTCTCCCCACCACCAATGTATTTTGGTAATCTCTACATTTAGGATATTATTTTAAGTTTGATGGAAATTATAAATAGAAATCATACTGTCATAAGCAGTTATAAAATTCTTACTTTGGCTTTTAAAGGTAAAATGAGTGGTTGATCTGCCAGGAAAAAAAAAAAAACTGTAAGAGACAAAAATGTTTTAAAGTCTCCCTATTTCAGGACACAGGTGGGGAGTATGGGCTATATAGGTGATGGGTATTAAGGAGTGCGCTTGTGATGAGCACCAGGTGTCATATGGAAGTGTTGAATCACTATATTGCACAACTGAAACTAATATCACACTGCATGTTAACTGACTGGAATTTAAATAAAAACTTTTTTAAAAAAGAAAGTGTCCCTAATTCAAACCAATATTCTTTGCTCTACTCTTTTGTAGTAGATAGAATAATGGCCCACCCCAAAGATATCGATGTCCTAATTCCCAGAACCGATGAATATAATATTTTAATGGCAAAAGGGACTTTGCAGTTATGATTAAATTAAGGATCTTGACATGGGGTTGTTAGTTTGGGTTATCCAGGAGGACCCAATGTAATCACAAAAGTCCTTAAGAATGGAAGAGAGTAGCAGGAGAGCCTGACAGATTTGGAGACGCTATACTGTTAGTATCAAAAATGGAGAAAAGGGTCATGAACCAAGGAATGCAGGCAGCCTGTAGAAGCTATTAAATAAATCAAGAAAACAGATTCTCCTCTCAGATTTTAGCTCAGGGAGATTCTCTTTGAACTTCTGACTTCCAGAAGTTTAGGATATTAAGTTTGTATTGTTTTAAGCCAGAGTTTGTGGTAATTTGCTACAGCAACAATAGATAACAGCCTTCTCTGAAATTTTCAGTATTTTTGGCCTGTGATGATAAAAGAAGTGCTTTCTCTTCTAAAGGTGATCTTCTATAGTGTTCAAATTTTAGCACCTCTTTACAACAAATAAGCCTACCAACTGAAGATTCAAAATGAAGGATAGAACTCCACATTAAGGGAGAGGGTACTCAGGGCATTAAACAAAAGAAATAATTTACAGAATACCACAAAACCCCTAAAGCAGGACTCACTCATCTGTGGGAAACACAATTTGTGCCAAGATATGAAGGTATGTGCTTCTTTTTAATTCTAAGCTTTCTACCTTTACTTTCAATTTTATCACCTTCCACATTATCAGGAATAGTATCTTGTCTTTTTTTTTTTTTTTTCCCCAGCCTCCCCTTCTCTCCTGGCCTAGTACATCCAGGCACTCCCAAAGGGCACAATGAGTTTGCAAGATTTTAGGGGAATTTGTGGTTATTGAAGGTCAGTACTGGCATTTGAAATGCCAGTTCTAGAACAGAAGACTCTTGTAAAGTTTGAAACAGTCCTGCACAAGGAAGAATTATCTGGTGTTCCATCCAACATTCAACCAGACAGTAATGTAAGTGAAAAAAACGCTAACTAAGTCTCAAATCACTTTTTTTTTTTTAAGATTTTTATTTATTTATTTGACAGAGAGAGAGCACAAGTAGACAGAGAGACAGGCAGAGAGAGAGAGAGAGAGAGAGGAAAGCAGGCTCTCCACTCAGCAGAGAGCCCGATGCGGGACTCGATCCCAGGACCCTGAGATCATGACCTGAGCCGAAGGCAGCGGCTTAACCCACTGAGCCACCCAGGCGCCCTCAAATCACTTTTTTTAACTTGTAAACTTGTAGTTTGTAAACACAAGTGCACAAATGTTGGGGCTGTTTTTGTTTTGCAATTTAAAATGCATTATTTGCAGGGTGCCTGGATGGCTTAGTTTAGCATCTGCCTTGAGCTCAGGGCATGATTCCAGAGTCTCTGGATTGAGACCCACATGGAGCCCCACAGTGGTCTTCCTGCTCAGTAAGAAGTCTGCTTCTCCCTCTACCCTTCCCCTGTGCTTGTGATCTCTCTCTCCCTCTCTCAAATAAGTCCTCTGTTAAAAATATACACTATCTCCAGAAATACATCATATGTAAACCAGGGGAAGACTGTATTTTATTTTGTTCAGACTTAACCAAGAGTTTTTTCTCCATGATTATTTCATTCTCCATTTTAGAAAAATCACATCACTGAGGGTTACTCAGCTCAAGATTTTATGACAGAAATAAAGCCCACTGGTATCTGTTTCTAGCTATGGAGTTCCATCTATTAAGTCCAGAATTTGGGTAACTTACCAACCTGAGCCTGCTTCCTGAAAGATGAAAACAATGATGTTACCCAGCCACAAAGGGTTGTTTTGAGGGTTAAACTAATTATTGCATGTTGTTTCACATAGGTATCTGGATATAGGGAAATGGTCACTAAATGAGTTATTATGAAGGTGTTTATTGCTTGTCTTCATTATTGGGATGTAGCTCTAAAAGCTACATGGAATTTGTCTCATTTAGAACTATTTCCCCAGTTCCTAGAACAGGAGATATGTTGAATTTTGGGAGGTTTTTTTTTTTTTTTTCTTCCCCTCAGGAAAGGGGTTGGGGTTACAGGTGAAGATCTGTGAATCCTAGTATGTGACCGAATCAATATTATGCTTGAATCATTCAGTGTTTGTTAAGCACTGATCAGAAGTCCAGCTTCTGTTCCATGTGGTATGACAAGTGGACCAAAGACAGGTTTAGTTCCAACTAGGAAAGAGCACAAGTTTAAAGAGCCTGTAAGTTTTTCACCTTTGTATACTGTATATAGTTTAGAAAATCAATTAAAGACTTCAATTTTTCTGTATACATTTTTAATGATTAGAAACAATCAGCTATGTGCTCATAATTGTAGTTACTGGGGTCTGATAAAGCCAGTCAATAAAAACAAAATCCATACTGAACTGTCAATTAGTAGGATGTTTGTCTTATTTTAGTCACTGAAGTTTTTGAGAGCTCCAAACTATATGGTATATGACCAGTGAGACTCATGTACAAGACCTTGAGTCCAAGTTTGGGACAAGTATAACCAGCCAAAGCATACAGCAAAGCTAGTTATGTTTAGTTTACTTGGAACCCACACCAATGTCATTTGTCCCATCAGCACTATGCCAAGAGCAAGTGAGCCCATGATGACATGATCGGCAGAACAAGGGGGTAACTAAAGAACCAAAAGGTTATAGTAGAAACTGAGGCCTTGAAAAGCTCCGTGACTTGCTTAGGTCACAGAACAAGTTAGTCACAAAGCACAGAATATTAGTTCTCTGGATTTTCAGTATTGCATGTGGTCATAAAGCTGTTGCATAAATATGTGAACACAGAAACCATTGTTTTTTTAGCTATTAACTATCACAAATAAAGCAGGTTTTAACCTAATAAAACAAATTAAATAATGTGTGCCCTATGTATGAGGATTTATCCATTTTAATGTCAACTGAACTCTTGAATTATTTTGATATGTAAGTAACAGTAAACATTTAAGTGTTTACTGTATGTCAGGCACTGTTTTAATGATCAAATATGTGTTAACTCATTTAATCCTCACAACCACCCCAGGAGTAGATGCCTCCATCATCCTACTAAAGAAGAAACTGAAGCACAGACAGATCACACAGTAAGCAGTGTGCCAAGATTCAGTTCTAGGAGTCTAGTGTCTGAGACTCTGCTCTAAGTTAAACAAGTCTATTCTAACAGAATAGATATTAAGCATACACATTAAAACGTAAAAGCAAATATGTCATATTGATTGCTAAGCCATAGAAGTGGTTACTATTTCTGTATTTCCCTTCATCCCCTCCTTATCTCTAACCAGTATTTTTGAAAAATCAGCACAAAACTAAGTTCTCTCTTTATTAGAACGTCTGTTTTGTCTTTAAAAATTCAGTAAGCATTACATAACCCAATTACGTAAAACGTCTAAAGGAATTTTGCTAATTCTTTTCTAATTGAGTCAATTTCATTTACACCGAGATCACAGTAAAGAGGAGAAATTCCTGTTCCTATATGACGTCCCACTAACGGAAGTTTAAAAAAGACCTTTATTGGAGTTAAGAATTCCCTTATAAAACTAATCTATATTTTCATGCATTATATTGAAGTATAATTCCAGGAAACTCAAGAATAAAAATTATTTTTAAAAGCTATTGTGGAGAAGTCGAGGGGAAAATCAGTATGTATTAACTTATAGTTTTATTAATATAAAAGAAAACTTCAAATACTGTACAGTGAGGTGTGCTGTAGAACACTATATAGTTATAATACACTATTATCAATTATTTATTACTCAAATGTAATATATACAGCAACAACAAAATCAGAAAATAATGGGTAACAGCCAGTGCCTTAGGGATAATGGAACATTTATACTACTTAACTGAGCAGTTAAAGCACTTGCTATGTAATTTTTCTAAATATTTACATTACCACTTATTTTTATATTTTCTAAAGAGCATTTCCCTCCAAAAAGGTAGACTCTCCAGCTCTTGGCACTAACTCTTAAAGTCCAATAAACCTGAAAATATTGATAACCTTTTCAGTCTTTTATTGCCCCACCACAGGCATAAAGGCTCAGGAAGGGACTTGTGCATTCTAAAGAAAAGTATGCAATACCTTCAAATTTTAATACTAAGTAATTGATACTCACAAGCAGGTAACATCAACTAGAACTTTTTTTTACTAGTTTTCCTTTTCTTTTACAAGAGAATAATCATTGTATTAATATTATACTACAAAAGCATGTAGACTCCATAATTTAAAAAATTAAATGTCAGATATACAAGTAATGGCATTTTCTCCAATAATTCACAATTTTTACAATTTCTGCTATTTTGGAACAAACGTTAAAATTTCCACGATTTAATTATCATTAAATATGAATTGAAACACTTAGCATCTCAAAGAATTATTAAGAATGGCAGAACTTAACAGTTAACTATAAATCTTACAGTAGCTCCTCTTTGTTACTTTATTTCAGTAAGCATTCTACTATGGCATGTTTTCAAGTGAGTAGTTCTGACTTGAAAATTAATTTCTTATATTAATTATGAAGAGCTTTGAGGATGTACAATTTTGTTAAATTATATGATAACCTTGAACTGCAGGATATAGCTACCCAACTTATATGGAGTATGTATCTCACTACTGCTTTGATAAAAGGTCATTTAAAATTCATACTGAGTGGAGTTTAATTCAATTTTGCAAAGGCTTTTTATGAAAATCCTAATATGGAGACCTTGTTTTGGGAACCATGAAACTCTCAAAATCTACTCTGCAGTATTTTAAGTGTGGGCCAACTGAAATTCCTATAGAAAAATGAGGACAAAACTGTATTGATATTCTAAAACAAACATAGTATGATATTGTCATTATATTGACCAAAGCATAATTAATGACAGAAGTTGTGAGTTTACTTCATACCTAAACACTAGTTATTCGGGAGTCCTAAATATTTAAAGAAATGTTTACTAGCAGCCAGTATTAGTAGGCAACTACATAAAATAATACTGTTATAAATTTTGCATTTAGTTGCTAACATGTGATGTCAGTACAATTCTCAAAAACCTGTCATTAGTAATATATGAGTTGCTAGCAAGTGATCTTCCCTGAGGTAAGAGACCATATGCAAAAGTCTGCTCATTTCAAACCAAATTAGATACTTTAAAATAATGGCAATAAGGACCTGTGGCTGGGATTCACAGATGCATTTCAGATTGGTATCTTAATTACAAGCAGTAGGCTTGATTGTAAAAATCAAACTAAAAATCATCAGAAGATATAAAGCAAATTTCACAGTCAATAGCATTTGCTAAATTTCTCAGTCTTTATCCTAACATTTTCCAATAAAATACTTGAAACATAGTGAAAGGGGAAAAAAATAGGTGTTGGGCTTGCTCTTTAACTAGTTCCTGAGTAACCATTCCCTTGGCGTTCATTAAATTCTAGCTCATAATATTTGGCAGTGTCTTGTGTTCTTCAATTTCAGCCAGTTTCTCATGACTAATATTCTAGACATACACCACCTTCAAACTCTACCTAGACTTTGGGTCATCAATTCAAACTTGGTATGATTACCTAACAAAGTGGATTACTGAAGAAAAAAATTTACAATTTTACTTCAAGTTTCAGTGAAACATCACAAACAGAATAATAAGATTGAGCTATATTTATGTTACATCTAAGGCTAAAATAATATTTTAACTGATTTATGATCTCTAGCTTGAACTCAAAGTTGTGGTGATCACAAATGGCAGTACTGAAAAATAAGAATTCTACAGTCATCTATCTGATTATGATAACCATATGAAACAATAAAGGATGAAAATTAAGAACTTAAATTGTTTCTAAAACTTCTTTGTGAAGATGATACCTGGCTCACTTCTCAAAAACTACTAATTACTCCAACCAAATTTCAGCAGATTTAAAATAATTTCAAGAAATCTGACCATTCTCAAAATCAAGCCTTTTATTCTTTATCAAGGGAGAACCCAAATTATTATTATAATATTCACACCTAACCAGCTTCTAAATAGCATTGCTGTGGCAAGAGAAATAGTGTTATCAGAGATTTAAGCCCTTCTCCTAATGTTCACAGGTGCACTCTAATTTGACTAAATGCAAGTATTAATATAATAGGAAGATAAAATTTCTGATATTTTTCTATATGCTATGAGTATAGTTGTCTGTTATTAACAAAACATGCCAAGCCACAGGTGAAGAAAATACTTGTTAAAGAAAAGGTGATTACATCATTTATCTGAAAGCAGCACATTTGCTTGTTAAACAGTTTTCCTGTATTTAATTTAATAAGAAAAGTCAGTTTCAGTGGCTGAAAAAGCCAAAAATAATTATAGTGGTTAGTGGTATTTGTAATTTTTAGTTTAATACACAGAAGCCACCTATACTAACTAAATGGGAACTATTATTTGGTAGCTGCAGTTCTTTATGCAAAACACACAATATAAAAGTCCTAAATTTTCCTGCTCTTTAGATATTAAGATAATTGAAAGTAAATTTAGAAGAATTGAAATAAAATATGGTTTAAAATGTGATGTGATAAAATTAACCTAAATATCTATCTTGCTCAGGTATCACCTGCAGAGTGTCTAGATTCTCCATTCTTTCCTAACTCAAATGGAGTACTTCATTTAGTGAGTGGATTAAGTCAGAGAGACTTTCTTAGAAAGAAATCCAAAACCTCCCTCTTTTGGAAACACAAGTCAAAGTACTGTCTAATATTCGTTATGAATCAACAGACTGAAATTTTGAAACCTGATAATATACTCTCTGATGTACATTTTCTTAGACTGCAAACAGTTCTGCATCTGTTACATGTGCAAACAGAGACAGCCAGGCTTTAAATGCTCTAGATAAGAGATTGTATTAACATACATTTTCTTTCATCCATTCAAATTCAACTTAATTTCAGTGAACAAAGGAAAAAGATGGATTGAAATGTACATTTCAGAATACAGATTTGCAGAACAGGATAAAATAGTGCAATACCAATCTCAGGTTAACATTCTTTGTCTTTAAGATAATAAGCATGAGAGCTGCTTTTTGAGGAAACTGGCACTAAAGGTTTGATGAATACACTATTTAAGCAAATGCCCAGTTGATCAGGGTCTGATGCAGTAACATTTGCATCCAAATCCAAGTGAAGCCAACAGATAAAGAAAATCTTATGGATGCTAAGGAAAAAAGGAAACATTTTTGGTTCAAAGGGGCTCAAAGACACTTAGCATATACAAGCTTAAATACCATTGATCAAAATTGTAGAACAATGTAACTCATTCATAAAGATAAATTCTTATATATAAATTCTCTGTGAATCTGACAGACTCTGAAAATTAGAGATTAACTACTGCTACCATTATTTTTATATTTTCTACCACACTTTGCAATCAACTTTTCTGCAAGATTAAAGAAAAAAAAATTCAGTGGTACTTGACCAGGCCAGGATTAAAAAAATAATGGTAACATATTATCAACAACAGAGCACACAATTGGCTGTGTTGGCTCAGACAGCAACATTACTGAATCACATTGACTTTATCATTTTAGAATAGATATTTTCCCCCTAGCCTTGCTCAAATCAGCAAAATGTTATATCATTACACTCTATTCTCTAGGTATTTTCACCAAGAATACGTATCTCTATGAATGTGTTTACGTTCACGGAAACATCAGGATCCCAGTATCTAATAAATCCGTCGATGAATTTTAAGATATAATTTAGTTCTGATAACCTTCAAATTTACATAAGTCTTTTGACACTCTAATAAATATGTGGAATGGTTACCTTGATGATATCAATGTTAGCAAAATCTCATTTCCCCCCCAGTTCTAGCCTTTTCAGAAAAACAAACATTAGCAAGAAAATTTTCATGTTTGAAACATTTAAGACTTTCATGGAATTAAAATTACAAAAAACTTCCAATGAACCACATATATGGAAGAAACTCATCTCAGCAGATCTAATAACTAATTTATAGGAATTCAGAGCCAGCCTGGGCAGCAGTATATTAAAAGCTATTGCCAGTCACACACTTGCTGTCATGCACTGAATAACAAGATAGAATCTTTGAATTATATACGTACAAGATTTTTATGACTAATCAAGTTATGTGGCCCAGCCAACAAATGTTACATATTCACAATAAACATTCTGCCTTTATTAGCCTCTAATTAAATCAAGAGTGATCCATTGGCTCAGTTGTGTTTGTCATCTCAGCATCTTGACTATCCATCTCTTCAGGCTCCTCCACTGAATTTCCCTTTTGTGCTTTTGACCTTGTGGCAAATGCTGTTCCCAGGGCCTCTGTCACACAGCTATCAGTTGTTTCTGTACTCAAATTTTCAGTGCCACCAGTTAAAGAAAAAGATTCAGGTAAGCTAGTCTGAAGACTCCCAGACTTCACAGAAGAACTCACAACTTCTCCTTTCCTTTGAGGAAGATCAGATGGTGACTGCTCTGTACTTTGATCCCGCAAATGCTTGTCCATCGAAGCCTGGATAGAAGAAACCATTTCCTGCAATTTTTTTCGCTGGGCCTCAACCAAATCAGGATCAAGCTGCCTGCTGTCTCTCATTGTAACTACTCCAGGAGCTATTCGAATAAGCTCACTGTTACTAGGAGCAGCTGTGAATACAGAAGGCTCTATTTTAATGGAACTATTACTAAAGTCTGTCCCTGTATTATGCTTCCTTACAACTGAGGCTTCCCTAGCTCTTGAATCAAGGTGTGGGTTACTAGATGCAGTTCCTAAAGAATGCCCTTTTCCCTGAAAGGCAGTTACATTATGAAGCTGCTCAGATTTCTTTTTCACTACGCCACCACTACCTAGTTTTAATAGCCCATGTGAGGGACTTGATTCTCTACTTCTTGTAGTAGCCTCTGCTCGAACCTGACTTACAGCCTCTTTAACTAAATCTTCAACATCAGGACCGATGGGAAAATGTCCTGCAGCATCCACACACAATTCCAGTCTATCTTCAGAAGCATTATAGACAAAGGTTTTGCCAGGCAGATGTGGAAAAGTACAATGCTTGCCATCAGCCATACCTAAAGAAGGGAAAAAAACATATTTAATATATTAAAATCTTACTTAAAAAGTGTAGTAACGAAAATTGTAGTTGAAGTAGTGAATTTTCAACAATATCCAGATCACAGTTTTGAAAACAAAACTAATTAAAAAATAATTATATTAATAGAATTTATTACTATTAAAAATAGCATGACAGCCCTCGCTTCGGCAGCACATACACTAAAATATGACGGACCTTACTGTAGTTCCCCAGGAGAATTTTTTTTGTTTAATATCATTAACCTATTACAAACTTAGGAACAGGGCTTAAACGAACAGCTAAGCTATGAGAAAACACTAGCAAAGTTATTAGTAAAACAACTGCTTGCATTAAAACAATGAGAAAATATACTTTCATTTACTAATTAAAATTTAAAACTTTACAAAAATACCTATAAGGGCAAAATTTACACAAAAATGCTGCACAGTGTCAATTAAAATTAAAAATCCTAAGTAGCTCTACTGAATTACAGAATACCAGAATAAAAGTGGTTTTCTCAGTGTACCTTAGGTATGTTATCTTTCACAAATATAAAAGACAATGAACTTTCAAAATGAGATACCCCATAGTTAAAGAAGTAATTATGTGGGCATATTTAGGAAAGCTAACATTAATGCACTGTGCCTTTGGTATAACTCTAAGCAATGACACTTGGGTTGCAATATAAGAAATTTTTTTTTCTTAAAAAAAAGTTGTATTTCACATTACTCCTCTTATTCCTCTCTGTTAAGTCACAACCACCAAAATAAGCCTAAAGTACAGATGCTCCTCAAATGGACCCTGCAGTTTAATTTACTTCTCATAGTCAACTAATATAGGAACAGAAGAACTTGAAAGCAGGCTTCTATTTTCTAGTTGAGGAACTTGATCTCACTCTCTGGTATTCCAAAATTTTATACTTTTTCCAACTGAGGTATAAGAAAATTGTGTGTCTTTTAAACTATCCAATATCCTTACATTTTAAATTTGTTTCTCAAAGTATATTACAAGTATGCAAAAATGGGGGTTTTCAAATTTCATAAAGCCAAAGATTTTCTATGTTAACAACAAAAGAAAGATATAGTAGAGAACTCTTATTTTTTTAAGTAAGCTCCATGCCCAGCATAGAAACCATGAAGCAAAGAACTCTTAATAATATATGGTGCAAATGGTTATGTTTATGGCAAAATATAAAGGCAAAAGCAAACTAGTTAAAAATGAGTGAAATTGTTAGTGCTACACAAATACAGAGGTGGAGAATGAGTGAACTCTAGAATGCTTAGTGGGCATTTAGGTAGTCTCCAGCTTTGTAGGTTATTTATTTATTTTTTTTTAAGATTTTTATTTATTTATTTGACACAGAGAGAGACATCACAAGTAGGTGGAACAGCTTGCAGAGAGAGAGGGGGAAGCAGGCTCCCTGCAGAGCAGAGAGCCCAATGCAGGGCTCAATCCCAGGACCCTGAGATTTTGACCGAAGTTGAAGGCAGAGGTGTTTTGTTTTTTTTTTAAGATTTTATTTATTTGACAGACAGAGTACCACAAGTAGGCATAAAGGCGGGCAGAGAGAGAGGTGAGGAAGGAGGCTCCCCTCTGAGCAGAGAGCCCGATGTGGGGCTCGATCTCAGGACTCTGGAATCATGAACCCGAGCCGAAGGCAGAGGCTTTAACCCACTGAGCCACCCAGGCGCCCCTGAAGGCAGAGGTTTAACTCTGAGCCACCCAGGTGCCCCTGACTTTGTAGGTTATTAAGAGTAGTTCTTCCTCCCCTGAAAAAAGCTACAGAGTGGTTCTAATGTATCACTGCGAATATTCTAAATAACCTGAGAAAAGAACTGAACTGCAAATGAAATACACAGTAATTTTAAATAAACATTCATTTCAGTGGTAAGTATCCATTAATAAAAATCCAACAGAATTTCCTCTTGGAACGTTTCTGGCATAGGTAACTGACAAAAAGAGACAGACAAAATTTAAAATTAGAGATGTGGTCTCAATGGTTCCTTTTCAGGCCACAGCCTTGGAATCAGCTTATTACCAATCCCCTACCTCAGAGATCTGTAAATAGCCCATGTGAGGGACTTGATTCTCTACTTCTTGTAGTAGCCTCTGCTTGAACCTGACTTACAGCCTCTTTAACTATTAATCTTCAACACCAGGACCGATGAGGAAATGTCCTGCAGTAACCACACACAATTCTAGTCTATCTTCAGAAGCATTATAGACAAAGGTTTTGCCAGGCAGATGCGGAAAAGTAAAACTTGGTTCAAGAAACAAAGGGAGCAAAGAAGAGAATTTTGAATGATTAAGTCCAGAGATTAAGCAAAACTTTCAAACATTCACTTCAACAGATGACACTTATTGAGTCTCACTATATGTCAGGAACTAAAATAGACCCTGAAGATTCAAATAAAATGTAATTCTTAGGAGACAGGTACAAACAGATCATTATAATACAATCAGGTAAGTATAATGATAGGTATACTCAGTTCACTGATTATTTGGTATTAAATGAGAAAACATGCAAAGCATAACACAGACAGCCTAATATAAATCAGGCAGTCAATGGTTTTAGTTCCTCTATTAGATCAAAAAGTTTTGTAATTGTTTCCAGACTGCTATTGTGATGCTTTCCTTTGGTCATTCCTGGAAAGGATCATAGTCCCACATATCACAGTATCATTCACAATGAAACACTGGAAACAGTCAAAGTAAGCTTTCAACAAGAAAAGAATGGCTAAGAAAATTATGGTCTATCCACCTGATGGAAGTAATATGCAGCTATTAGGAACTGATATAAACAAGAAACCTATGATGCCTCATATATATAATAAAATGCACATGAGTAGCAGGGAAGTATTGTAATTACAATCAGGCCAAAACATGTATGTATGAGACAAATACTTAAAAATCATAGGTGATGTTTCCGATTTCTATAGTTTCTAAACCTTTTACATTATTAAAAATATTCTGAATATGTATTAAATACTTTATAGGCTGTACTCCCTTTAAGCATAATCATTTACATTTTATGTAACTTATGTAGTCTTAAATTTTAAGAATCAAGGTTTTTAAAATTCCTGTATCTCATATCAAAAGTTCCATCACACATTTACACAAAAAAAATATATACTAATATTTAGAACTACATTCTTCCTTACATCAAAAAAAACAAAAACAAAAACACACCCAGAAATGCATCAGAACAATGGATGAATAATATTAAAATGATAAAACAGAATACTATGCAGTAATGAAAATGAATGACAGTTGAACCCATCAACATGAATAAATCTGAAAACCTGTTGCATAAAAGCAGCAAATCACAGAGAATATATATAGCATAATTTTCAATTTCCATTTTCATAAAGTTCAAACACAAGCAAAACTCAACATTATAAATTAATATAGCTATACAAGTTTTAACTAAATTTGTCATCTACATCTGCATTTATCTCTACATAAAGACCTGCAAAGAAACTTATATTTTAAGCAAAAGAACTTTAAAATACCTTTCCAAATATAAGGAATAAGAATATTAATAGTCTAGTTAAATTGGGAAATATTTCTGTTCTAATGTAGATATAACCATATGTTTGTTAGGGTGGATTTGTAAAAAGAGAAGTATGTTCCAATTATTGGAGGACATGGTTATATGTGTTTTGGGTGATATAGTTTGATTCTTTGACTACAGGATAATAATGATTTGCCACATGAATATGTCCTAAACAAAAGAGGTAAGGGGCACCTGGCTGGCTAAGTCAGAGGACATGGGACTCTTGACCTTAGGATCAAGAGTAGGAGCCCTATATCAGGCGTAGAGATTACCTGAAAAAATGAAATTTAAAAAAAGATAAAACCCTGCTACAAATATTAGAAAAGACTGTATTTTGAAAAGTAAAATAATTTTCTAACAATGACCCATTTCAAATGGTTGTTATAGTCAAAAGAATTTTAATTATTCTGCAAATGACAGCTGAAATTCTAATAATAACAAACATTAGCTAATTACTTAATAGGTACCAGGCCCTTTGCTAACTGCTTTATGTACATGATTTCATTTGATCCTAACAACCCTGAGATTATAATACCCACTTTACTAATGAAGACACTAAAACTTAGAAGTCACACAGGGAGTAAGTGGTAGAACCAAAACTGGATCTCAGATGTTCTTACTTCAGAGCTCTAAACCACTCCCTAATAAGGTTAAATTGAGACAGGAAACATTTGAAAAAACTCTAATGGTTCTACCGAGAGATAATTCACATAAAACTCATTTTAAGTGTACAACTGAATGGTTGTCAGTATATTCACAGCATTGTGGAACCATCACCAAACACTTTTAGAACATTTTCATCACCCCGAAAAGAAACTCAAACCCATTAGTAGTCACTCTCATTTCCTCCCCTTACCCTAACTCCCAGCCCTAGGAAATACTGATTTACTCTGTCTCTGTAGGTAAGCCTATTCTGTGACATTTCATTTAAATGGTCTATTGTGACTGGTTTGTCTCATGGAGCGCAATTTTTCAAGGTTCATGCATGATATAGCATGTACTGATACTTCATTCCTTTTTATTGCCAAATAATACTTCATTGTATCCAAATACTAAATCTTACTTATCCAATCACCAGTTGATGGAAATTTGGGGTTGTTTCCACTCTTGACTATTATGAATAATGCTATTATGACCCATTTGTGTACAAGTTTTGCATGGACAGGTTTCATTTCTCTTGGGTATACACCTAAGAGTAGAACTGCTGGGTTGTAACCTGTTAAATATGAGGAACTGCCAGACTGTTTTCCCAAGTGGCTGTACCATTTCACATTCCTACCAGCAGTATGAGGGTTCCAATATCTCTATATCTCCTTGCCAACAGTTCTTATCTGCCTTTTTGATTATAGCCATTCTAGTGAATGTGAGGTACTATGTCATTATGGTTTTGATTTACATTTCTCTGATGGTTAATAATGCTGAGTATCTAAACATCAGTTTATGTACTTAATGACTGTATATTTTCTTTGGAGAAATATCTATTCAGATATCTTGCCCATTTTAAAATCAGGTTATTTGGCATTTTACTGATGAGTTCTTTATATATATTTTTAAACACTGTATGTATTTATTTATTTGAGGAAGAGAGAGTACACAGCAGGGGA
Organism: Mustela erminea; assembly: GCF_009829155.1. Taxonomy (NCBI): domain Eukaryota; kingdom Metazoa; phylum Chordata; class Mammalia; order Carnivora; family Mustelidae; genus Mustela; species Mustela erminea. The sequence continues at coordinate 18,543,355 of NC_045629.1, forward strand.
GAGGAGCAGAGGGAGGAGAAGCATATCCTCCAAGGGAGGAGCAGGGAGCCTGATGCAGGGCTCAATCCCAGGCCCCTGGAATCATGCCCTGGGATCATGGCCAGAGCCAAAGACAGACACTTAACTGAGCCACCAAGGTGCCCCAAATTCTTTATATTTTAGATACAAATCTATTATCAGATACATAATTTGCAAATTTTCCTCACTCTGTGGGCTGTCTTTTCACTTTCCTTTTTTTTTTTTTTTTTTTTAGAGAAAGCATGAGAGAGAGCAGAGGAGATACAGAGAATCTTAAGCAGGCTCCTCATCCAGTGTAGAGCCTAACATTGGGCTTGATCTCACAACCTGGAGATCATGACCTGAGCTGAAATCAAGAGTCAGACGGTTAACCAACTGAGCCACCCAGGTGTCCATCTTTTCACTTTCATGATGGTGTCCTTTACAGCACAAAAGTTTGTTTCTTACTTATCTACTTTTCTCTTCTGTTGCTTGTACTTTTGGTGTCATATCTAAGAAGGCTTTGCCAAATCCAAAGTCAAGAAATTTTATGCCTATGGTCTTTTTCTAAAAGTTTTCTAGTTGTAACTCATCTAGGTGGTGGATAAATTTGAGCTAATTTTTTATTTGGTGTGAGGTACAAGTCAAAACTTCATTCTTTTGTATGTAAATATCCAGTTGTCCCAGCACCATTTGTTGAAAAAACAATTCTTTCCACATTAAACTGTCTTAACATTAGAGCTAACATTTAAAAAAAAATTGAAAACAGAAACATTTAACTATTTAGTAAATAATCAAGAGTCATCCCCATAACCACCCACCATGTACCCCTCCCCCACAAAAAACAAAGGAGGGAACTTCATTCAGTTGCACGAAATGCACGAAAGTGCTTATTTACCCTAATTACTGAGAACGTCATTAATCAATCATCACACTAACTTTTATAAAACCATTAACTGATATCAATATAATTCAGGATGTAGAATAAAGCTAAAATGGAAAGTAAAAAGAAAGGGATGCCAAAATAAGAGAGGGGAGGATGCTCAGAGAGAAATTTATAGCTTAAAATGCTTTATTAGAACACAGAAGTTTATAAACAAGAATCTAAGCTTCTACATAAAGAACCTATAAATAAAAGGGCAAATTAAACCCAAAGCAAGCAAAAAGAAGGAAAAAATAAATGTAAAAGCAGAAATCAATGAAACTGAAGTCAGAGAAAACCTGTGGAAACAAATGCTGTTTCTTTGAAAAGATCAGTAAAACTGATAAACCATTAGCTGGATTGCTCAGCAAAAGAAGAGAGGCACAAATTGCCCATACCAGAATTGAAGAGCTACAGACCTTTCAGATATTAAATGGACAGCAAGGGAATATTACGAACAATTTTAGCCAATAAAATTGGATGAAATGGAAAGACTTCTTGAAAGACAAAACTAACAAAACTAACAAAGCTTACTCAAAAAAAAAAAAAAAAGACACAAATCTTAAGAGGATTCTATTAAATGAATTAAATTCATAGCTAAAAACTGTCCAGCAAAGATAACTCCAAGCACAGATGGCTTCTCTGGTGAATTCTACCAGTTAAGAAAGAAATTACTGTATCAAAGTATTACAAATCTACCAGAAAACAGAAGAGAAGCAAACACTTCCCAACTCCATTTTATGAAGCCAACATTATCCTGATTAAGTAGTCATTATAAGAAAACTACATATCAGGGACGCCTGGGTGGCTCAGTTGGTTAAGCGGCTGCCTTCGGCTCAGGTCATGAACCCAGCGTCCTGGGATCGAGTCCCACATCGGGCTCCTTGCTTGGCGGGGAGCCTGCTTCTCCCTCTGCCTCTGCCTGCCACTCTGTCTGCCTGTGCTTGCTCTCGCTTCTCTCTCTATGACAAATAAATAAATAAAATCTTTAAAAAAAAAAAAAAAGAAAACTACATATCATTATGTCCCATGAACACAGATGCAAAACTCTCAACAAAATATGTCTGAATTTGAATCCAGACATGCATAGTTGGTTCAACATCCAAGAATCAATCAGTGTAATTCACCCTAACCATAAACTAAACAGAAAAACCATAAGATCATTTCAATAGATGCAGGAAAAGAACACCTGATAAAATTCAACATCCATTCAAAATATAAACTCTCAGTACACTATCAACAGAATGGAATGTCCTCAACCTGATAAAAGGGCATTTCTGGAAAACCTACAGGCTGAATTGCTTTCAGGAACAAGACAAGGATGTCTGCTCTCACCACACCTATTCAGCAATAAACTTATAGCCACTGCAATAAGGCAAGTGAGAGAAATACAAGGCATACTGACTAAAAAGGAAGAAATAAAACTGTCTTGTCTTTGCAAAAGACATGCTGACCTACATAGACAATTCCACACAATCTGCTACTAGAATATGTGCATATAAAAAGGTCACAGGATATGAGGTCTTGGCTCTGGGTGGCTCAGTTAGTTGAGTATCCGCATTCAGCTTGGGTCATCATCTCAGGGTCCGGGGACTGAGCCCCGCATCAGGCTCTCTGCTTGGTGGCAAGTCAGCTTCTCCCTCTCCCTCTCACTCTGTGACCTCTCTCTGTGCTCTCTCAAATGAATGAATAAAATCTTCTAAAAAAAATAAAAAATTAAAAACCAATCTTCTCTTTTTTTTAAAGGTTTTACTTATTTATTTGTCAGAGAGAACACAAGAAGGAGGGAACAGCAGGCAGAGAGAGAGGCAAGTGGAGGGAGAAGCAGGATCCCCACCGACCAAGGAGCCCAATGCGGCCCTCAATCCCAGGGTCCTGAGATCATGACCCGAGCAGAAGGCAGACACCCAGTGGATTGAGCCACCCAGGCATCCCTAAAAACCAATCTTATTTTCTATACTAGCAAAGAACAAAAGGAGTTGGAATTAAAAAAAAAAAAAATTTTATTTATTTGAGAGAGAGAAAGAGCAAGAGAGAGAGAGAGAGCAGGGGTGGGGAAGGGCAAAGAGAGAGGGAGAGAAAATACTAAACAGACTCGGCGCTGAGTGCAGAGGCCAACATGGGGCTCAATCTCACTACCCTGAGCTGACTGACAACCTGAGCCAAAGCTAAGGGTCCAATGCTTAACTGACTGCACCACTGAGGCACCCCAGGAAATTGGAATTTTAAAAAAGCATCTTTTACAACAGCATTCCCAAAACATGAAATATTTAGGTATAACTCTAAGAAAGGATATGTAGAACTATATGCTGAAAATTATAAAATTTTGATCAGAGAAATTAAAGAACACTTAAATAAATGGAAAAAATACAGTATTTTCATGAATCAGAAGATTCGATGTAAAAATATCTTCACCTTCAATTTGATCCTCAGAGTCCATAAATCACAATAAAAATCCCAGCAGACTTTTTTGCAGAAACTGTCAAGATGATTCTAAAATTTATATGAATAAGCAAAGCACGTAGAATCCCAAAAAATTTTTTTGGAAAAGAATAAATGAAGTTTGCAACTGACATGGATAGAGCTAGAGAGAGTTTTGTGCTAAACGAAGTAAGGTAAAGAACAATGAATACCATTTGATTTTACTCAAGTGGAATTTAAGAAACAAAACAAATGAGCAAAGGGTAGAAAAAGGGTGGGGAAAGCAAGAGAGGCAAACCAAGAAACAGAGCCTTAACTGTAGAGAGTAAACTAATGGCTACCAGAAGGGAGGTAGGTGGGGGAATGAGTCAGATAGGTGATGGGGATTAAGGAGTGCACTTGTGATGAGCACCAAGTGTTGCATGGAAGTGTGGAATCACTATATTGCATACCTGAAACTAATATTACATCCACTATATGTTAACTAACTGGAATTTAAATAAAAACTTTAAAAAATAGAAAAGAATAGATGGAAGACTCATAATAACTGATATCAAGAATTACTATATGGATACTTTCATCAAGACAAGTTATTGGTGAAAGGAGAGACATACATCAACAAATGAGAAAAAAATCTCTAAAAATAAATCCACACATATACAGTCAATTGATTTTTTAAAATAATTTTAATGATGCTATATTTCCCATATACTTCACCCTTTTCAACTGTATGATCCATGGTCAACTGATTTTTTTTTTTTTAAGATTTTATTTATTTATTTAACAGAGAGAGATCACAAGTAGGCAGAGAGGCAGATAGAGAGAGAGAGAGGAGGAAGCAGGCTCCTGCTGAGCAGAGAGCCTGATGCGGGACTCAATCCCAGGACCCTGAGATCATGACCCGAGCCGAAGGCAGCGGCTTAACCCACTGAGCCACCCAGGCACCCCTGGTCAACTGATTTTTGATGATTTTTGATGAATAAACAATGCTGGGACAATTGGATATCCATACATTAAAAAATGAACCTCAACTCATACCTTGCAACATATTAAAAAAATCAACTTGAAATAGATCATAAGCCTAATATAAAACCTAAAGCTATAAAACTGATACAAGAAAACACAGAAGAAAATTTTGTCACCTTTGACTGGGCAAAGATTTTTTTGGACAGGACACAAAAAGTATAAAAGGAAAAAACTGTTAATAAGTTATCAAAATTAGAAATCTCTGATCTTCAGAAGATACTGTTAAGAGAATGAAAAGCCAAACTACAAACTGGGAGAAAATATTTGCAAAACACTTACCTGATAAATGATGTGTGTCAGAATATATAAAGAACTCTCAAAACTCAACTAAAAAGAAGATTCAAACCAATTTAAAAATGAGCAAAAGAAGGAGGAAGCAAATAAGCATATGAGCAGATGCTCAACATCATTAGATATTAGGGAAATGCAAATTAAAACCACCTAATAAAATAGTCTTAAAACAAAAACTGATACTACCAAGTACGGATAAGGAAGAGAGAAACTGGAACTCCAACACAGTAATAAGGAATATAAGAGTCCAGCTACTTTGGAAAATGGTTTCGAAGTTTCTTATAAAGATAAGCATGTATCTTACCATATGACTTACCATCTGACTCAGCAATCCCACTCCTAGGTGTTTACAAAAGGAAAGTGAAACATATGTCCACACACAAAGACCTATACACAAATGTTTACAGTGGCCTTATACATAGGAACTCAAAACTGAAAATCACCCAAATGTCCTTCAATCAGTTATAGATTTTCAAAAATATGATACATCCACACAATGGAATACGACTCAGCTATATGAGAAAATAAACTAATATAAGCAACCAGACAGACAAATCTCAAAAGCAGTAAGGTAGAACAGAAATTAGCAATTTTTTTCCTGTAATGGAGCAATACAGTAAATACTTTAGGTTTTCAGACCATATAGTTTCTGCCACAACTATTCAATTCTGCCATTGTAGTATGAAAACAGCTAGGTAAACATGAGTGTGGCTGTAATTTTGGGGTGGGTTGTTTGTTTTTTGGTGGTTTTTTTGCTGTTTTCTGAGAAAACTTTATATATACAGGTAGCAATTTCTTACTTTATATATATATATAAAAAAATTTATATATAACAACAACATTATATATACAGGCCTGATATGGTACCTGGGGAAGTAGTTTGCCAACCCCTGGGCTAAATCCAAGAAGCCAGACACAAAAGGTTATATTCATCCATTTATATGGTGATATGGAAAAGGCAAAAACATAAAGAGACAAAAAAAAATCAGTGGTTGTCAAGTCAAGGCCTAGGGGTAGGAGTAAGGGATTACTTAGAAAGAGGCACAGGGCAACTTTTTGGAACGATGGCAATACTCTATATCTTGATTGTGGTGGTAGCTACATGGCCATATATGTTTGTCAATATTCACATATCTTTGTATCTACAAAGGGTGAATTTTACTGTATGCAAATTATGCTTCAAGAATCCTGTCTTAGGGAGGGAGGAAGGTAGAGAGGAAGGAAGGGAGGGAGGGAGGGAAGAAGGGAGGATAAGGTAAGATCAAGGAAGAAAGGAAGGAAACCAGTCAGCCAGTCATTCTTTGGTCCCTGATTCAAATAAAATGAAAGAAAACAAAAAATTCTTTTGAGACAATCAAAAATCAAGTAATTAAAACACTGACTGGGTATTTGGTGATGTTTTAAAAATTATTTTTCATATTTTTCATATGTGATAATCACATTATAGGTTTTTTAAAAAAACCTATAGAGATACACATTGAAATTCTTACAGATGAAATTATATTATATCTGGGATTTATTTTAAAATAGTCCAGTGAGGGGAATAGAAGTATTGATAATTTTTGAAGCTGAGTGGGTAAATAGGGGTTCATTATATTATTCTGCTACTTTTATGTATGTTTGAACATTTCTACAACAGCAAAGTTGGTTGGTTTTTTTGAAGAAAGAAAAAAAAGGTGTGTAAGAGATACAAACCATAAATAGTGATTATGCAGTTAATGTATACAGAGGTTAGGTAGGTGAAAAAAGGAGAAAAGCTACAGTGATAAAGTCTGGGGCCAAAATCATTCACATCAACTCTGAAAAAACATTTGAGGTAAACACACACACTGCTCATCATTCTCTTAAGACCATAAAACTGAGGATACAGTTGTATACTTTCACATATCTTTATAAACAATGCATACACAATGTGGAAAGAAGTTAGATATAAAATGAGCAATTTCTTAAAATCCATAAAACACTGAGGTATATAATAAGAGCCAAAACACAACAACAACAACAAAAATACTGTACTTTCTGGTTCTGGTATAGTCACTACTATTATAACCAAATCTGTTTCTAATTTCAAATTCTGTCTTTAGTTATTAAGAACTATATACAGAATTTAATGAGAAAATAGCAGCAAGAAAGTAATAGGAGACTTTTTAGTAATATTATAGCAGAAAAAACAGCTGATGATTTCAGAAAAATCTGTTTTGACTAGGCAAAGAAGAACTGCTGAAGAAGAACATATACAAAAAACTGCTGTTGGAAATAGCTTTAGAATATCTGACCTTCTTAATCTTACAACAGCCTAAGTGGGGATTATTATCTAAGAATAAAATCAGATATTAACTATACCCATGGTTTTCTTCATAATATTGTAGAATACTCCACCCTGCTGGAACATGTGAGGAAGCCCCTTTGCATAAGACCACACATCTTCTCCTGTAAAATAAAAACAGATATAGTATTAGCAACAAACAAAAGAGTTCAACCCAAGGTTGCTTAATGATTAACCTCAAACAGAGATTGCAGAGCAGATCTAAATGAGTGACAGTGCTTGGTGTAATATAAAGAGATGATACGGAGTGATGAGACTGTGACAAACTAGAAAATCCATGGCCCATCAAAGGTGGCAGCCACTACCAAGTGCTGTCATGAAGAGTATAGGCCCAATATTTTAAGACCATACGGCTTTTCAGAAGCCAGAAACCTCAGTTTTTCATGTGAAGTCTCCCAATTTTTAAGTGTAGGAACTAATTAAAAAATGTCTTTAAAACTACATGAGTCAATACTGGGCATATTAAACAAAATATATCTGAAGACACCAACTCAAAGGAAAGTAGTTCATAACCTTGAACTAGAGGAACAGAGAAGGTTATTGAAAGATACTTATTTTTAACAAGTAGAACACAGAAATGTGTATTCTTTATTTGTTTAAACCAAATAAAAAATAGATGAAAGGGTCTAGGGAGAAAAGTAAATAGGTAGACTAAAGATAAGTATTTAATGTTGTATTGTGTTATTCCAAAGTTGACTTTCTTAAAAAGAAATTTAGGGGGAAAATGCCTTGTTAAGAGATTCAGAATAACCTTTAGAAGTCTACAAAATGTCCACAAGCAAATGACCATTTCACAAAAAAATTTTTTAAGAACATCCTTGGCAGTGACTATTTCAATAAGAAGTTTCAAATAAAAAGACCGATAGTCACTGTTCAAAAAAATTAGTGAAGAAAAGAAGAACATAAAAATTAGTTAATTTTGAGGGTGCTGGGTGGCACAGTTGGTTAAGCATCAGACTCTTGGTTTCGGTTCAGGTTATGGCATTGTGGGGTCAAGCCCTGCATCAGGCTCCACACTCAGCTCAGCATGATGCCTGCTGGGGATTCTCTTTCTCTCCCCCAAACGAATTTTTTTTTAAGATCTATTTATTTATCTTTTTAACAGAGAGAGCACAAGCAGGGGGGATGGCAGGCAGAGGAAGAGGAAGAAGCAAGCTCCCAATTGAGCAGGGAGCCCAATGCGGGGTTCAGTCACAGGACCCCAGGATCATGACCTGAGCTGAAGGCAGATGCTTAACGGATGGAGCCACCCAGGTGCCCCAATAAATGATTTTTTAAAAAATTACTTTTGGTTTGTGGAATGATTGTTTTTGTTTCTTTATACTTTCATTATTTTCTAATCTGATAGTGATAATACTATATTTACAGTCAGGACTTTTTTTTAGTTAATCTTAACAAAGAAAGATCAATTTTTATTTTTCATACTAGAAAATTTTACTGGATCTCACGTTTGAATGAAGGTTACTAATGATGTGGCTTAATCATTATATACATGCAATCTCTCAGAGCTCTAACCCCTTCCCACATTTATAAACAGGAATACAAATTTGCACAGCAGTTGGCTAAAGTTTACAATACTCAATATATCAGTTTAAAGTTTGCAAATTTTAAAAGCCTTGGCCCTTAAAGTTTCAGTTAACTAGAACATTTACTTAAACACAAACACTTCATTCACTAATGATACAGTATCACTGGAATATGGCTAAATTTAAGGGTGGACATATGAATTTGATTTTAAATTTTGAATATTAGTAAAGCCTCCAAATACAAAATGTTAACAACTTGCAGTGTAAGTTCTGACTGTTGGACTTATGATTACATTTCATATGGATAACTACTTCTTTTTTTTTTTTAAATATTTTATTTATTTATTTGACAGACAGAGATCACAAGTAGGCAGAGAGGCAGGCAGAGAGAGAGAGGAGGAAGCAGGCTTCCCGCTGAGCAGAGAGCCCGATATGGGGCTCGATCCCAGGACCCTGGGATCATGACCTGGGACGAAGGCAGAGGCTTTAACCCACTGAGCCACCCAGGCGCCCCGGGATAACTATTCCTATGGCAATAACCTTTCATTTATTTATCAGTGTTACCTTAAATGTACTAAGTATTTTATAAAATACTCAGAATATAATTTATTTGGAAAACACATAAAAATTATATAGTAGTGGAGCGCCTGGGTGGCTCAGTTGGTTAAACCTCTGCCTTTAGCTCAGGTCATGATCCTGGGGTCCTGGGATCAAGTCCCTCATTGGGCTCCTTGGTCAGCAAGGAGTTGGCTTCTCCCTCTCCCTCTGCCTGCTACTCCCCCTGCTTGTCTCTCTCTGTCAAATAAATAAATAAAAGCTTTAAAAAAATTATTTGGTAGCACTTAAATTTTTTTTGGTAAAAGTCTGAATAGGTCTCCAAATAGTGAATTCTCCTGAACTGACCACCATTAAATACTAGTTAAAAAAATGACATTTCCTACCTTACTACTCCTTATTTAAGCAGGCAGAACTTCTTAAAGTAGAACTCTGCTGGAGTGTATCAACCTTGTTTTCATTCTATCCCTCTAAGGATCCTTTTTAAAAAATTATTCCTAAAGATCCCTTTAAAACATTTTGCTGAGCAGCCTCCTCCATGGCACTTGAGTACTACAGATAGACAGATATACTGTTTATCTATTTATGTACTACAGTATATCAGAGTTTTACTCATTAAATAAAGATTTTGTTTACCCTCTCTCAAGAACTTCACCCCCCTTCAAAAGCAGTATGTGGCCTCTTTGAGTATGCATGCTCTGTTGCTTTAAGGGAAGGATAAATAAATTGAAACCTCTATTATCTACCCAGCTTTGAGCAGGCACTTTACATAGTTTAGTTTTTCATCACAATGAAGTTCTATTTTACAGAAAAGGAAACAAACTAAGCAATTTTCCCAAGATCGAACAGCTTGTAAGTGGTAGAGACAGGGCTTGAATCCAAAGCTTAAGCCATCCCTTTCCACTGATACTAAACCTTTACCAGAGGTCAAATTGTGTTACAACATATATGACAGAACTATCCAGTTTTTTCTTACAGAAACACATGGCATGTAAAGACGATGTGGGATACACACACATACACACACACACACATAATGGAATACTGTGCAGCCATCAAAAAACAAAATCTTGCCATTTGCAATTAAGTGGATGGAACTAGAGGCTATTATGCTAAGTGAAATAAGTCAATCAGAGAAAGACAATTACTATATGATCTCACTGACATGAAGAATTTGAGAGGCAAGGTGGGGAGTCATGGGGGAAGGGAGGGAAAAATGAAAAAAGATGGGACCAGGGAGAAAGATAAACCCTAAGAGACTCTTAATCTCAGGAAACAAATTGAGGGTTGCTGGAGGGGTGGGGTGGGAGAGATAGGGTGGCTGGGTGATGGATATTGGGGAGGGTATGTGCTATGGTGAGTGCTGTGAATTGTGTATGACTGGTGATTCACAGACCTACAGCCCTGAAACAAGTAATACATTATACATTAACTTAAAAAAAAAAAAAAAGGAAAGAAAGAAAAAGAAATCCATGGTATCAACAACTGGTGGGGGAAAAAAATAGACAAATTATTTCCTTTGGTATACAAATACTTCCACTAAGTCATGTTTGTTGGTAACAGAACCAAAAAAAAGAGATTAGAGATCAGGAAGCAGGAACTGTTACACTCTGCACAAGTGCCCAATCAGCGCCATACTGCTCTCCATTGCATTTGCCCTCATCAGGTCTATAATTACCTGGTTCAGGCCTGTCTCCTGCCTGCAATACCGCCATCAGCTCCTAACTAGCTTTCTCTCCAATCCTGTTCTCCTTAAATATCTCCTCCTTCTGAGTTATACCTTTAATGGTTCCCCAAAACCATACCATAAAGTGCAAGTTCCTTTTTCATGGCAGATAAAGGCACTCAAAGAGTCATCCTTGCATTCTCTCCTATCTCACATCTCTCACTGCACCGTAACTTCACTTTTACAAAGCAACACCACCAAACTGGCTGGTTCCCAAAGGTCAATAATTGCTATATATTCTTTAAAACTCAATTCAGGTGTCACTTCCTCTTGGATTCTTCAGAGAGGCAGATAAGTAGACAACTGCCTTGCTACTCCTATACAGGAGATGAGCACCACAGCCCTCACTGCCCTGCAGATTAATTTACTGTGCTTTTCTGCTTCCCCTTCTAGACTGGCTTCTTGAAGTCAGGAAAAGGTCAGTGGTCTATGTGACTTCTATTCCCAGGGCCTGACACAGTGCTAGGTAGAACAGCGCTCTCAACATGCACTGAAAGACTATAAATGAATGAACAGCATAAATGAGGTTTTTTCCTTTTAACAGCACCTAAAAGAAGTTCAGAAAAACTTAAAAGAAGCTGCACAATGGTAACTGTTCTTCAGTATTAATATGAATAAAATACAACTAATGGAACCATCTATACCTCTTCATGATTCTAATAAAAAAAAAAATGACAGCAAAAATGAAAGGGAAGGGCGCCTAGGTGGCTCAGTGGGTTAAAGCCTCTGCCTTCGGCTCAAGTCATGATCTCAGGGTACTGGGATCGAGCGCCGCATCGGGCTCTCTGCTCAGCAGGGAGCCTGCTTCCTCCCCCTCTCTCTGCCTGCCTCTTTGCCTACTAGTGATCTCTGTCAAATAAATAAATAAAATCTTAAAAAAATGAAAGGGAAGACTTTCAGTTACAAGTTTCCAGTTTATCAAATGTTATGAGGATGTAATATACACCATGTACATATTAACTATAGTTAGTAATACTATATTGTATATTTGAAAGTTACTAAAAGAGTAGACCTTACCAAAAAAAAGGAAAGAATTATTTTCTACCATTCCATTAGAAAGCAAACTCGAAGAGAACAGGAATATCTTGGTAAAGCATCTAGCAAATATTATATTAACTCATATTTTTGTTAGTCCCCAATTAATTTTACTTTATAATTCATCTGTTTCTTCACAGTAAACAATAAAGTATTTATATCCAACACACTGTGTATAGATATAAATGTAGAAAGTATATACCACCATCATCAATAACTTCTGTTCACATTTCATCTTCCTCAAATCCTTCCTCCTGAAAGTCTTTAGTTCTCCTACCTAAATAGTAGTTATAAATGGCAGTAGTATTACAGATGGTTTTTCTTACGCTTTATCTGACTTGTTTCCTCTTGAAGAGGTAATTTTTAACTTTCAAAAAGTATGTTAAAGTGAAACACTTTTTAAAATATCACATTTTTCTAGCTTTTACTATTACTAATAAAACCATGGTGTTAAAGTGGGCTTAAAAGCTCATCATTCCAAATTTCTTAGTGAATTTTTAAAAAGCCAATTTGAAGTTTTTACTTTGAAATTTATGAAGTGAGCAAATTTTAAAATCTAACATCTATATGAAATAAAGATGTTTTTAGTGAGGTATAATTGACAGACATTACATTAGTTTCAGGTGTACAACAGCGAGCGATTTGACAACTCTATAGATTATGCTATGCACACAACAAGTGTAGCTCCATCTGTCACCATACAACACTATTACAATACCATTGACTATATTCCCTATACTGTACCTTTCATTCCCATGACATTCATTCCATAACTGGAAGCTGTACCTCCCACTCCTCTTCATCCATTCTGCTCACTCCTCCCAACCCCATGACCATCAGTTTGTTTTCTGAATTTATGGGTCTGTTTCTGCTTTTTTGTTTTTTAGATTCCACATATAAATAAAATCATAAGGTATTTTTTTTTTGTCTGACTTATTTTACTAAGCATAATACCCTGTAGGTCCATCCTTGTTTTCACAAATGGTAAGATCTCATTCTTTTTCTATGGCTGAGTAATGAAATGAAATTATCTTTTTAGGGGCATCTGGCTGGCTCAGCTGAAAAAGCACTGCAACTCTTGATCTTGGGGTTGTGAGTCTGAACCCAGAGTTGGTTGGTAGAGAGTACTAAATAAATAAACTTAAAAAAGAAAGAAGAAATACATTTTTAAAGACTCTCCCCCCAAAATACCTAAAATTAACTCTGAACTCAAGTATCTATGACCATAAAATAAACTGGCCAAAATATAAATTTAAAGTACAGACATGGGACTATTTCTACTAGAAATAATCCTAAAGCTACTGGTTAGCTGAAAGAATTGTTGCCATATCTCCTCCCTTCCTGCAGATCCTCCCATCTAAAAATGTATCTGCCTTATCAACAGTCAAAACCATTTCTAAGAAAGGCATGGCTGTTCCTCTCCTTAGACTGAGTCCCTGAAGTGTAACCAACCCATACAACTTTTAGTGTCATCGTTAGCATTAAAAGATGCATACATCATACATATACAGGCACGCAAACCTGTATGTAAATGTTTACACACACACACACACAGAGTATGATTTTCTCTAGGAAATAAAAATGTTAAAGACAATGATCATATTTTACTTCATATATGTTTGAATTCTTTGAATATTTAAAAATAATATAATCCTGTAATTGAAAAAATATGAAGAAAAATAAAAGGTGCCAAAGTAGTTGAGTACAAAAAGGAACAGAGTCAATGTTTATACTATATGATAGTATAGTATATGTGCTGCTGAAGCGAGCACCAAAGTATGATAGTATAAATTCATGTGTAACATACATTTATCTTAAGATATATCTATATGCATTTTTTAGGAAGATAAATGATATATAAAAATCAAGTTTCTCAACTCCTGAAAGGCTGCTAACCTTACAGTGAAGTGGGGTAAATATCACAAGCAATTCAATTCTGTTAAAGCAACGCCAAGCTGACAGACTCTTTTTCACAAATTTGTCTTTATCTTTGGAAAAAGAAAATTAACTCGAAACTTAGTGGAATACACTACTAAGAAAAAAGAAACTAGCTTAGTACTTATGATCAATGATATGTCATGCCTACCACAAAGAAAATCCACCTAAAAACGGTCTACGATGGGGTACCTGGGTGGCTCGGTGGGTTAAAGCCTCTGCCTTTGGCTCAGGTCATAATCCCAGGGTCCTGGGATCAAGCCCCGAATTGGGCTTTCTGCTTTGCAGGGAACCTGCTTCCCCCCTCTCTGTCTCTGCCTGCTTCTCTACCTACTTGTGATCTCTGTCTGTCAAATAAACAAATAAAATCTTTTAAAAAAAAAATCTACGAGAAAATTTAATAAGATATTTTGTAATGCCAAAGTCAGTCACATATAAATAATGAAGATGACAGTCTGCAAAAATTGCTCAATAGTCTGCATAAAGTAGATTAAAATGTGAAATATTACAGGTAGAACATTATTTCATTTTAAACTACCATCATATATTCAAAGTGACTAGTTTCATGAATGGTTCATACTGAGCAAAGGACTGATGCATTTGTTGATCCAAATAAATAATAATTACAATGCCCTCAGTTGAGATCCTGCAGGTAAGTTTCTGGAGGGCAAGATCTATGTCGCATTCATCTTTGTATCTCCAGCACAATCTCTAGCTCTGCATTCATTCATTCATTCATTCAACAATTTATTTGACATCTAATAAGTGCCAGGCCCTACACTAACATATCAGCAGCTTAGCTCATATCTGGTAATTCACAAAGTAATTTCTGCATTTTGAATTTGCCATCTTCTAAATAAGCCCTGTCATTTTCCTTTTTCCAGCCCTCTCCAAACTAAACATAGATAGTTCTCCAGCACTCTTTACATAAGGTTGTATATGTGTGCATGTGTTTGTGTGTGTGTGTGTATACACACAAATATACAAGCATATATATGTATATACACACATATATCCCCAAATGGACATTTTACCACCACATCACTTTTTATTAAGAATATCTTCTAGGGGTGCCTGGTTGGCTCAGGCGACTGGGCATCCCACTCTTTATTTAGGTTCAGGTCACAGTCTTGGGGTCATGGGACTGAGTCTGCATCGGGTTCTGTCCTGGGCATGGAGCCTGCTTGGGATTCTTTCTCCCTCTCCCTCTGGCCCTCCACACCCACTTGTGCTTTCTCTAAATTTAAAAAAAAAAAAAAAAAAAGATTATTTTCTACATAATTCAAATAGTTATAGAAAATCAGAAGGTTAAAAAAAATGAATGTTTACAGAGGTTACTAACACAGGCCAGGTACTCTCTTACTATTTTATAGCAGAAAATCTCTCAAGTGCTACAGTATGAAATTAATAAAACACTCTTTACGCTCAAATTTTGTTGGGAATAGATTTAAACAGATGTATGGGTTTAGAGTGGCAGCAACATAAATGTTGGAGGTAAAGAGGGAAGAGATCATAACAAGAAGACATTATCTTGTTGAACTCATTGCAGTCCAAAGTCTAGTATTCAGATATTCAGGTCCAGAAACCTCAACCTAAACTCAAAAAGTGAGTAATTATAAACCAGAACTATATTTTACTGATTTTCATTACAAAATATATTACTATACTGATCAGACTTTAAAGTACTGATCACAGTCTCGCTCTTGCCAATTTATTTATCTACAATGGAGAACATAGCCTTCTAAGTGAACATAATCTTTATCCGCACTCTCACCTGTCCCTCAATACTTTTATCAGGAAGTTAAATGAGTGCTTAGAATATATACTTGATGAATAAAGAATCACTGAATGATACAGTTCTTTCAGCCAGGCCATGGTGAGGACTGATGAAATATTCCCACCCTTAGAGATTACCTTTCTAGTTACCAGAATTTTCATGAACCCCAGATAATGTATCTTTTCCCTTTGTACAGCAGTGTGTAAACAGTGCCAAATTCTGCTTTTCAGTTCTTTTTCAATGTTCAATGCTGACCATCCATTCCATTTCTGCTGACATAGCCTTTCTTTAAACATGTTAATGTCATCTATTTAATCCAATCAAAAACATTTCAAAGTGCCTACAATTCGCTGGGCACTCTACTAGGTATCGAGCATCCAAGGTTAGAGAAGAGATGAGCTACATCCTCAACAGTTCGCCTTTTATTGCGGAAGACCTTCTCTTTCCTGTTTTTCACCTGGGAGAGCGCCAGTTTTTAAAGTACCTTCTGCATATACCTAATTTTAGCCATTCTCTAATGATGTTATTTAATTTTCAGAGTTCTAGGAGTATTTTAGTGTTGCCCTGGTACCAACTACAAAGGGTATTTTGTAGAGAAGAGGCAACTAAAGTCTTGGGGAGTTAAGCAGCTTGCCTGAACCACTAAGTTAGTAAGTAGTGGAGCCAAGATTTAAATTCTAGGTCTTTCTGACTCCAAAGATCACACGATCTTTCCTCTATTTCATGAAGTGTCTAAGAAACCAGAAACTGAGAGAGAGAAATATACAGTGCCTAATACATTTCTTGACATATCCCTCAATTCTATGGCTATGTCTGCCAAAATAAAATCAGCAATATCAGTATCAAGTTATAAATGTGTTCAGAGCTTTTAGATTGCCTATTAACTTCTAGGCCCACAAATTTAACAAGCCAGGAATAAATAATCTTCATTTTCGTAGGTCAAGGCCCAATTCACTGATATTTACTACTCTTAGAAAACAGAATCAAACCCAGATCACTTTTCCAGTTAAAAGCTCTAATCTCAGCAAAAATAAGGCTCTTCTAATATGTAATATAAATTTTAATTCTACTTTAAGCCTTAGTAAAGCATATTAAGAGTGATTTTAAAAACAAAGATTAAGCAAATAAACATGTTAAAAGTGCACTGTTGGAGCATATCCCAAATTATCTAAAATCATCATGTAATTTACATATTTGGTTGATATTTTTAATTTATGCTGAATTATTAAAAAGAAACACTTCTTAAGCAACCCCATTAACATCTACCTCTGTTTTATTTCTCATGAGTTTATAATAGCTCATTACAATCGATGGCATAGAGTCAGTAAGCATAGGAATTACTTAAACACAAATCCTAACATACAAATAAAAATGTGATGAACTGGAAAAGGAAGAGCAGGAAATGGAGGGCAGAGACTATTAGGTGGGAGTGCAGTGAGAATATAAACACCAGAAACTGCAATTCATCAAACAGGAAGTCCTGAAATCACATGACATGCAGGAAAAGAAAATTTTAAAAATAAATGAAAAGGGACAAAGTGGGCAAGCTCAATAGAGCCCGGGGAGGGGAGGGAATATTTTTAAAGGTTTTAAACAGAGGCATTATAAGGCTATAAAAAAAAAATCACAACAATAAATTATATTGAAATAATCTGGTGACAGTTAAGGGACTACTTTCACTTTCTTAAGTTATGTTGTCCTAAATATTTAATCAGTAGAGAATCATGCTAACATATATCCATTATCTGTTAAAAAAAACAAAACAAAACAAAACTGAAGAAAATAATCTCTTCCTAAACTTTATATATAATCAATTGATGACTAAATTTTTTTCCCACAAAGACAACAGAAAAACTCAATGCATTATATTCACAATTAAGAAATAACTATCTAGGTTAAAATGATCTTACCCATTAATGTTGCTAAAAGACACAAGGAGTACATTTCCTTGTCAGCTTGCTCCTGAAGTTCCTTAGATAGTTTACCAGTAACGGCAACCTCTTCTTGTCTCACAGTGTGGGCTGAGTGTGCTGCAGCAGACTGACCACCTTCTGCTTTACTTTTTAGAATCTCTATTGTAATTCTGTCACCATGCTGCAAAGGAACTGGCTCCTTTTCCATTCCTGCCTGGGGTGGCATTAACTCTTTAGGAGGAAAGCCATAGCGAATACACTGTAAATAGGGAGGAATGTTAAATTCTCTGGCTATGCTTTCTTGAAGTTCAAAAAAGGTTGTTGAAGACTTAAGTGTAACCATGGACTGTCGTCCATCATTAGTTGTTATTCGGATCTTTTTCTCCTTAGAAGTCGTTGGTGAATAGGGAGCCTTGGTAGGGGTAGCAGGTGCAGAGGATGGACCATCACGAATGGTACTAGGAGAAACAGTCCTGGGCTGACCTTTTTGTTCTTGTTTTAACTTCTCTGTTTTCCGTTTCTGCATTACAGCAGCCTGTTCCGTAATATTCTGTTGAATAGTTCTTTCAGTTTTACTCATGTTTAACTCCTCCTTGTGCAAAGTTTTCGTTTTCTGTCCAGTAAGAATAATTTTAGTTGGGAGCTGAGACTCCGACTCTTGTCCTTGTACATCTCCGACTCTTTGGGCATGAGCACCATCTATATTTACAGGAGTATAATCATCAGGATTCTTTTTGGCAGTCTGATGCAATATAGTATGGACAACTTTCTGAACCAGGATTTCACTCCCAAATTCACCTGGAAAGTGCTTGGTAACAAGTTTCATTGCAACATCATAAACATTACTATTCAAAGATGAATCACTTTCATACTGGAACCAATATACTGTTTCTCTGACCACTCTTCCACCCCATTCCAAAGTAATAGGAAAAGCTTCTGGTAGATTGTCATACTCTTTACCATCCCAAAAATGTTTGAATCCACAACCACATTTGCCACCAGTGGACCTAGAATTAGTTCTGTCCCCATCCAAATACACAATAGACCCATCTCCTCTGACCCTTCGCACAGAAGTGCCATGGCACCAATTACAAGCTGTCAGGTTACTCAACCCATAGTCTGGTACCAGAACATCTTTCACTGAATCATATGAGCAAACTAAATTGTTCAAGGGAAAGCTATAATTTTTGTCAGGCCTCAGCTGTCCATGAGTACTTTTTGCCAGGTTATACAGTTTCCCTCCTGGAGCCAACCACTCTGGAGGAACATGAAGTTCAGAAAGGGCACCACAGAGCAAACATTTGTGAAGGCGATTATCCATTACTGCTTTTTTAGCAGCTGCTGTGACTTCTTCAGGCTGAACTCCTATCACCCCAGTCCTCCTGTAGAAATACTGATGGACATCAGCAACCAAACTAGGATGGATACCATGTTTGTCCATAAAGACTTCTTCCATAGCAGCAACAAGCCTAAGCAAATACTTATCCTGCAAACTTCTGTCTCCTCCAATAACACAACCACCATCTTCCTCAAGTTTAATGTACTTTTTAATAAGGTCCTGAGGCACACCCCAAGCTTTAGGCAGCAAATTCATAGGCAATTTGGGCAAAGCAGCCCCTTTTATGCCTACCAAGGGGATATAATGGTTTCTACCAGAGCTACTCCATGCAATACAGATTGGTTTGTTCAAATGACCATCTCTCCCTGTGCACTTCTCTGCAGGGATGAGCCCAGGCAGAAAGGTGGCTGAATAATCACCAGAGCTTCTCATGCCACTGAGAGAATCTAGCAGAATAATAGGGCGATGTAATACATTGGCAAGGCCAAATATGTGGATGTTCCTCAAGCCTAAGGGAACACCTTCAGGTGGTACAAACAGAGGGTCACACTCATTGATAATGTCCTCCCATTCAGCGGCATCAATGAAGTCATGGAACAGGGCTTGATACTGGGCCAGGTGCTGCTGAAAGTGTTGTTTAAGATTCTCTCTCAAGGCGTGCCAGAAGAGCTCCCGGCCTACTAGAGCCCGGGACACAGCATGCACCAAGCAGTGTCCATCCCCATCCACGTGAACTGGAATGAGGCATTCCTGGCTTTTATTGGCCCGCTTGATGTCCTCCAGAGTGTCATGCAAATACAGGAGGCTTCCGGAGCGGTCCTTGCCGTAGCCCACCGTGTTAACGTGCTCAGGTTCGATGAGGAAGGCGCGGTCACCGAGTAAAGCGCAATCGAACAGTTCACCCTGGTTCATGTCCCGGAGAAGCTTAGCCCTGCCTGTCTGTTTATCCATTCCATAGCGAGCTAATATGGGCGACAACAATTTGCAGTGGTAGTTAGAAAGGCCCATCACCTTTACCAGTTCCGTGTTCTTCTTGGGTGCCCCTGTCACCCCGAGCAGCGCGTTCCGCAGCAGGTTGTGTAGCACTACGTCCGGGTCGGTCACCTCCTCCACCCCCAGCAGCTGTTGCTGCTCGTGCCGCTGTCCGCACTCGGTACACTCGATGCTGACAGAACCGGAGGCCGGGAAGAACAGACGCGCCTGGCACTTCGGATCCGGGCAGCTCCCGGAGAGGATTCTCCGGTCTCTCCGTTTCGAGAGCCCCCCCGGAGGAGCCGCCGCCGCCAGGGACGGCGGAGTCTGCGGAGCCTCAGGGGGAGGAGGTGGAGGCGGCAGCGGCGGCGGCGGCGGCGGCTGAGACATACCTCTCGGCTCTCGAGTCTCGCTCCGCGTCCCAAGCGACCCTCAAAGGCTCATAGCCCAGACCCCCCACCAGCCCGACTCTGTCCAGTTCAGGCCCAGGGCGAATCACTTTCCTTTCCCTACCAGCTCCTCCTCCTCCTAAGCGAAGGCGGAAGCGCCGGACGTTGTTTCTCTTCTTACTTCTCCACTGCCGTAGCCGTTGCCCCGAACGTAACGGCCACCACCCTACCCAGCACTCACACTCACTCACTCTCGCTCTCTCTCTCCCTCAGACACACAGACATACACGCCCTCACTGAGAGTGCGCAGGCGCAGCTACCGCTCTGCCCTCTGGGAATTAGAGTCTTGCAGCCTCTGTCCGGGTCGTTGAGTGCTGGGATCTTGGATCCAGAAAGAACTACAAATACCGTGAGGCCAAGCGGTTCAGCTCCCGCGGAGAGGAGGAAGAGGAAGGCAGTAGGAAGGGGGGCAGAAAGGAAGAGTGTCACTCATGTTGGCTGCCGGGAGTTGTAGTTTTAACTGGATCGCCTTTGTCGACTTTCCACTTCTGGGGCGCCAGCAAAAGAGAATGAGAGACCACATTTCCTAGGATGCCCTGCGGTGCGTTCAGCCTCACTTCCCCCGTCGGCGGAGAAGAGGATACGGGGAAGCTTGGTAAAAACAGAATTAAAGGGAATGGGTGTCGGAAGCGGAGGGTCTGAACTTCTCGACTCGTAGAAGGGGAGGGGAATGAAAGGCTCTCAGTAAAGAAGGTACAGTACATAAATGTCCAGCGATATGGCGGGCTGGTAAATTGAATGAAATGATCTAATCTAGATTGGAGATCGTAAAAGAAAAAAGGGGGAAGACAATAAATTCTCAGAGTATGTCTTAAGGTCTTTTTTTTTCTGCCACACTTCTCTGTTCTCACTCCTGCTCCTATTCCAAACCACTGAGGTCCTAAGTCCCCCCCTTTCTGTCCTTTTCCCCCCTCTCTACTGAGGGTCACTGAGGCGCCATTTGTTTCTCAGTTCCGTGTACATCTTTAAAGTTTACAGTACAAATAACAATACCTTGGATGCGTATAGAGTCGTATATACATACAAATTTTTTAATTCGATATAATTTGCTACTTACGGCACTCTCCTCAGAGAGTTATAACAGCTATCATTTACTAAGTTCTAGTATATTCCTGTCGCAGCCTTTACATACACGATATAATATGATCTTCGTAATAACCTTGTTAGAATCCACGTCCGGAAAGAAAATGACTTCCTCAGGTTTACACAGCCAGTAAGTGACTGTTAGGCATTCAGATCTACATCTGTACCCATTTTGCAGACAGGGATATAGGCAGGAAAGGTTAGACCAGTTTTATATAAAATAACTAATTTCCCATTACTATTGCTTTATAGTTTACATAATGTGTTCACATATAT
Source organism: Mustela erminea (assembly GCF_009829155.1). Lineage (NCBI taxonomy): Eukaryota > Metazoa > Chordata > Mammalia > Carnivora > Mustelidae > Mustela > Mustela erminea. The sequence continues at coordinate 18,564,924 of NC_045629.1, forward strand.
CATCTCATCCTCCCACCAGTCCTGTAATATGTTACCAGGTATTGTTGACTCCATTTACAGTTGTTGCAAACAGAGTAGGAGTTAAGTGACTGACTTGTCCAAAGTCAAATCACTAGTGTATCTCTGACGTAGAGAGTGCTTTTTACACTAATTACAAAAGAAAAGAGCTGTTAAGCCCAGACCTTTTGTTAAACCTCTGAGTCTCTTAGTGACTCAAGGAGTGGTAAAGATGTTTACCCTTAAGAAGGCAGCACAGCTTTATTTTATTGTGTGCTTTGAAACTGCCTCTTCATGCAAAACACATTGATACGTTAATTGAAAGCTAGTATTGTTTTAATTATTATTGTACAGTCAGCCCCTTTCACTTATTCTGGAAATTCTTGCTTTCTGAAACCTTAGATAAGTGAACTGTCTCAGAATTTCTGAAACATTTGGCACAAAACAGATAAAGCAGTGCAGTCCATGAGGTCATTTGAGTCTTCTGCCCCGCCAAGGGAATTGTTTACCTTATAGGTTTTTTGAGTAAATAGAATTTGATGCTTTGAAATGAACCATCTGTAAGACACTCCTAAAGAGTATTAGTGCTGACTTTCACCCTAATTATTGTCTACAGTTTTCTTCCAAAGAAACATGTTTGAAAGAGAAATTCTTCAAGTGTTTTTTTCTCACCCAATTCTTCCTGGTCCATGCAAAAAATGATGTTACCTTCATACAAGATAGGTAATGTTACTTAAAGGGGATAATTTTCAATAAAGTTTTTCTTAATTCATGCAGGAAAAGTTGTTTATTTCCATTCTGACAACAGTTTGGTGATCTTGGGACTGATTTTTTGTTTATAAGTTGAGAAATTAAATGTGCCCATTAAGTGGAAATCATTGTTTACTGTTACTGAGAAGTTACACCTGCAGTGAAATTTTTTTCTTCTCATACAGAATCCAATCCAAAGAATTGAATTCTGAAAGCTTCAGAGCAAATGAAAGATAATGGTAGTGTGCACACTGGCGTGCACTTTTATGTCTTGACATTACCAAGGCAGATTTTCCGTACTGATAATACATTTAACCAGTGAAATAGATTTTTTCAAATTGCATCTGAATGTGTCATTCTGAATCATACTTGGCAAAACCCTACTGAAGAAATGGGTGGCCTTGCTCTGGCTTGTCAAGCACTATCCATTTGACTAATCCATTGTCCCCATATGAAACCTTGATTAGTTAGAAACATTCTTCCCAAACTAAATCTGACATTTAAACTCTTTTGTTACTGTAGTTCTACTAGTTTTAAGAATGATTCTTTTGAGAGGAAAAAACAAAATACCCTGGCATAAAGCACAGTAGGGGGAAGGGGAGAGTTTTCAATCAATTCTGGAGTTAAATTAGGTCATTTAACCTACAAATCACTTATTTAACAAGTCTGAAGATGCGAAGTTCAGAAAGAAGAAAGCTCTCAGATAAAGGGACAATGATGGTTTGGTTTTTTTTTAATTTATTTTTTATTTATTTATTTAATTATTTTATTTATTTGTCAGAAAGAGAGAGCACAAGTAGGGGGAGCAGCAGGCAAAGGTAGAAGCAGGCTCGCCGCCGAGCAAGGAGCACGACGTGGGACTTGATCCCAGGACCCCGGGATCATGACCCAAAGTGAAGGCAGACACTTAATCAGTCGAGCCACCCAGGCATCCCAAGGGGCAATGATACTAACCATACTAAGTTCAATATGTGAATTAATCTTTTATAGGCATTTAGAAGGCATGGGTACCTGTAAAGTAAGAAAATTTTGTTAGGACAAAATATGACATGCTGTTTCTTACAAAGCCATAAAAGTGCAGAAAACTTCTAACCTGCTTATGTGAGATATACATGCTTCCTTCCTCTTCTTCCCAAATTCCATGACCTTAATTGTGTCATAACTTTCACAAGAACTTTATGAGATTCTTAATAGTTCTTGTTCTTGTCTCAGTATTCCAGATGGGGAAATGAACTGAGTCCCTGTTAGCTGCTCTGATACATACCTCTTCTACCACCTTTATCTCAGCATCACCTCTATCTGAATTGCCAAAATGTAGTTAAAACCGAAACCCTTTCCCTACCAGCCCTATAAATTTCTAGAAGGACACTTCTAAAATTCCTGTATTGCTGTTAGCATAACTAGTAAAGGCAAAAGCAAGAGGCATCCACTTAAGAGAACATCGTTTTTCTCTTTTATTACTTTGGGGATTGTTAAAAGTCAGCCACATACTTTTTTTTTATTATTATTTTATTTATTACAGAGAGAGCACAAGAGGAAGGAGGGGGACAGGGAGAGGAAGAAACAGTCTGCCCACTGAGCAAGGATCCTTGATGCTGGGCTCAGTCCCAGGACCCCTGAAGCATAACCTGAGCCAAAGGCAGATGCTTAACCAACTGAACCACCCAGGTGCCCTAGCCACATGCTTTCTTATATGAAATATACATTTGTACTAAGAGTTGACTATATTCTTCCAGATTTATCTCCCAGTCAGACTTTGAGTCACAAGCTTTTGTTGAATCTCAGGGTGGACATGGACTTAATTACTGGAATAGGTACTATAGGAGCTCAAAGGGATACGGAGGTCATCCCTGACCCAAAGGAACTCAGAGTCTAACAGAAGAATAGTCACAACCAAATTGTTCATTAATACAGGTAGAATAAAATATATAATTGATCAAAACAATACAAGAAAATAAATTTCACAGATGCTATGAAAATTTTATTGATGGCTTATTGTAGGGTGGGTGTTTTTAAGAATATTATCTTAATCTTTAAAACAATCTTATGAGAGGTTCCTGGGTGACTTAGTCAGTTAAGTATCTGTATTTAGCTCAGGTCATGATCCCAGGGTTCTGGGATCTAGCCCTGCATCAGTGGAACCCCGTGTGGGGCTCCCTGCTCAGTGGGGAGCCTGCTTCTCCTTCTCCGTCACTCCCTCTGCTTGTGCTTGCTCGTGCTCACTCTCCCTCTCTTTCTCTCTCTCTCTCTGTCAAATGAATAAATAAAATCTTTTTAAGGAAAAAAAATCCTGTGACATAGGTAGTATTGTTTTTATTATACAGATGAGAAGATTTAACTCCGGAAGGTTAACATTATTATTATCATCATTATTACCACCCAGCTAGCAAGTAACAGAGCTGGGCTTCCAGTGAAGGTTTTCTTCCTTGTTTACTCACTCTTTCCACTGCATCACAGCTGCTTTGTGATTTGAGAGAGAATTAGCCAAGAAGTGAGTGCAAACTGGTGGCAGTGGCCAAACTTGGCTTACATGTGTTTTTGTTTGGCCAGTAGCAGTTTAACTTTTTTTTTTAATGTGAACATCTTTGCACAGTGGCCAGCACTTTACTCTAACATCATATACCAGGTCCCCTTGAGACATTACTTGCCTGGCTCCAGAAAGCATTTGCGTTTTCTGTATCAGACAGCAACTGGGGACAGAGAGGAGCAATTCTCAAAAGGCTCATGAAAAAGGTATTTTAAAGGGCAGAAGGAGGACTTCGTGAACAAGAGTTGCAGAGAGGGGTGCCTGGGTGGCTCAGTCAGTTAAGGTAGGCTGCTGAGCCTACATTCATATGGTAAAGGTCAAATTCTACCTGGTTACATCTCTACATTGCCAAACAGAACTATTTGCAGTGATGGAAAAGTCCTATGTCTGTCCTGTCCAATATGGCAACCACTAGCCACATGTGGCTATTAGGTACTTGAAATGTGGCTAGTGCAACTTAGGAACTGATTAACAAATCAGTTAACAAATCAGTTAACAAACTTCATTTAATTTTTTAAAAGCTTTTATTTATTTATTTGACAGAGATCACAAGTAGACAGAGAGGCAGGCAGAGAGAGAGGGGGAAACCAGGATCCCTGCTGAGCAGAGAGCCTGATGCGGGGCTCGATCCCAGGACTCTGAGATCATGACCTGGGCTGAAGGCAGAGGCTTAACCCACTGAGACACCCAGGCGCCTCTAACTTTATTTAATTTTAATTAAACTTAAGTAGCCACATGTGGCTATGGCTCTCTGTTCGCAGGACAAATCTAAGTACTTACAGCTATTAATTCTACATTAAAAATAGTGATTCCCCAAATTCCAGTGAGTTCCTCACTCTCGTGGGGGTCAAGGAATGGGGACTGACTATAAAAGGGAACAAGGGAACTTTTTAGGATGATGGAAATATTCTTCATCTTGATTATGGTGATGACATGGATGTTTACATTTGCCAAAACTCATCCAACTGAACTCTTAAAAAGGGTGCATTTGTGTGTGTGAATTATACCTCAGTAAAGTCAGTTTTAAAAAGGAAAAAGGGGGCACCTGGATGGCACAGTCAGTTAAGCATTTAACTTTTGGTTCTGGCTTAGGTCATGATCTCAGGGTCCTGGGATCCAGACCCACATCAGGCTCTGTGCTCAGCTCAGAGTCTGCCTGAGAGTCTCTCTCCCTCCCTCTGCCCCTTCTGCTTCTCCCTCCCTTCTGCCCCCGCCATATTCTCTCTCTCTCTCTCTCTCAAATAAATACTTTAAAAAATGGGGAGAGTAAAAGAAAAAAAAAAGAGTTGAGTTCCTGAGTGCCAGAGATAGATGTTCCACCTCTAGTCTATTTAAAGCATGCCTTCTGCAATCCCATTTTTTCCCCTAAGAACCAGCGAAGTCTTTACTACATTACAGTACCCTGGGTGGTCTGGCCCTCGCTACTTCAGACATTATTTCCTTGGCTCATGCTTCTGTCACACTGACCTTGTTGGTCCTCAAACAGTCCAAGCACATTCCTGTCTCAAGGCCTTTGCACTTGCTTTTCTTCAGATTGGAAAACTTTCTCCAGGTAATCATTTCAGTGTCTGCTCAAATGTTATCCCCAGCAAGATGCCACTCCTGCCATCCTCTTGAAAATAACACCTCTGTCCTTTCAACCCTCCATATCCTTATCCTGCTCACTTTCTTTACAACACTAATCAGTATCTGAAATTATATAATTACTTGTCTATTGTCCTCCTTGCCCATTAGACTGTAAGGCTGTTCATAAGGGCAGGCAGTTTGTTGATTGTTAGATTCCCTGTGCCAGGCACACAGTAGCCTCAACAAATATTGCTGAGTGAATGAATGGCTATCATCCATGGCAGTGTTTCTGAGACTGAGATCCAAGCATACACCTTCATAGAAAATCCACAATTCTCCAAAAAATGTTTTAAAATCCTGTGTTGGCATTCTGGTACTAATCTAAAACGGTATTTATGAATTCTCAAATGAGCACCTTACAACATGAGTTTTGAATGCCTGAGTTCATGTAGAGTTTAGGATTTTGTACCAGGTGGAAACCAAAAGACATCATGACAAAATGATTAAAGATTTCATGGTTATTTTGATAGAGTTGGGTCATCACATGTCACACAGTAGCCTAGACAAGCCAAACTCAAAAGAGCCAACACTCCAACTGCCAGTGCTACATTCCAGTTAGAAACAAATTGCACAAAACATACATGCATGTGGACACAAACATACACACCCATTCAGAATAACTTAGTAGCTGTAAGTAAATACACAGGAATTACTAGTAAATACACAGGAATTGTTTTGTGGTTGCCAGCACTAATCAGATTAGAGACTATTAAATTAAGATGTCATGCTTAACAAGGGGTGAGGCGCCTGGCTGGTTTAGTTGGTAGAACATGTTAACTCTTTAAAAAAAAAAAAAAAAGATTTTATTTATTTATTTGACAAAGAGAGAGAGGTCACAAGTAGGCGGAGAGGCAGTCAGAGAGAGAGGAGGAAGCAGACTCCCTACTGAGCAGAAAGCTGGATGTGGGCTTGATCCCAGGACCCTGGGATCATGACCTGAGCTAAAGGCAGAGGCTTTAACTCACTGAGCCACCCAGGTGCCCCAGAACATGTAACTCTTGATCTTAGGGTCCTGAGTTCAAGCCCCATGTTGGGCATAGAACTTACTTTAAAAAAAAAAAAAAAAAAAGTCAGTAAGTCAGTCAGTCAAAATTATCATATGATCTCCCTCATATGAGGAAGTTGAGAGGCAACGTGGGGGGCTTGGGAATTAGGAAAAGAATAAATGAAACAAGATGGGATCCGGAGGGAGACAAACCATAAGAAACTCTTAATCTCACAAAACAGAGTGTTGCCGGGGGGAGACGGGTAGGGAGAGGGTGGTAGGGTTATGGACGTTGGGGAAGGTATGTGCTATGAAGTGTGTTTTAAACCTGGTGATTCACAGACCTGTACCCCTGGGACTAATAATACATTATATGTTAATTAAAAAATAAAAAAATTAAAAAGAAGTCAGATACTCACAAATGCTAACCCTATCTTATAATAAGTGACTACTTTATAGTTACTGGGTGATAATTAAAATTGGCATTCCAGGATTTTGTAGCACTAAAGTTTTTATTGAAATATGTGATCTGATCTCAAACTAGCTGCAGAAAACCTGGGAGTTATTAATACAATGTATTATATGCACTGTATTAATGTGCAAACTGTACCCACGCAAACAGGTATCATTGCATTGACATTAATGAAGTAAACATAGACACATTTATTATAGATCAGAAGTTGCATCTTAATGCTCATAAGCCCAACAGTTCACAATTCAAATTAACACTAATTTTAAATGGTTGGATGAAATAACCACTGTCCTTGGGGCAGGAGAGTGCTTATCACTGCAGTTATATTACTGTTCCTTCTTTCATCTTTTTCTTTCCCTTTATTTAAAACCCAAAGGGTACGTTTGGTATAAAAGAAGATAGGTTCAAGAGTTTACTGAAAGAAACACTTTATCTTCATTCCCGTTACAATCTCGAGTTTTTGTAGAATGTCCTGATGTCTCAATCTGAACCTTCTAGCGCTGTCCCCTAAACACAGTCTAATTCGATTCCCTTCATGGGTATGACATAGAGTCAGAAAAAGCATTACTTGACACATTTTTTTGTACATAGAGTCTCATAAGACATTTTAATAGGTGAGAGAAGAACAAAAGTACAAGGCAACATACTTTCTTAGCCCTTTGGGTCATTTACATAAATCCTTTCATAATATTCTAAGATAAAAATGCATTATAATTATGTACAAGAATATAAATGCAGTATGCAACATTTCTATTTCGGTGGGCAGGAAAGTATTGGAAATTATGTATGTACTAAATTAAAGCATCAGCACTAGGTCTCAGTAGACCACAACATTGGAGAGGGTCTCAATTTGGGCATTGGTCAAATAGCAGTAAATGGACATATGTCTTTCATAGTAACACCTCTTGCTGAGCATTTTCTCCTTCAAATACTAATTTTCAGCCTGACCTTACTAGTGTGCTCCACAAATTCTACGGATATTAATAGGTATCATATTGAAGGGAGGGGTATAGTCAAGTAACTTTGAAATAATAAGTAAATGAAGTTAGTTTTCTTCTTTTTCCACTAAGAACTTCTCAGAGCCTTTCTATGCTGATATGACACTCTGACTCCAGAAGACAAGTAGTGATGCTTCTAGAACGTCTGGGGAGAGAAGGGCTTAGTGGCAAGAGTCGGCTTGCAGCATAACATACTAGGATGTATTACATCTTTCATTTTGCACATTACTTTATTTACCCTTCTATTTTGGGGGTGATCTGGGAGTGCTCATAGAGATAACAGGGATGTTAATACGCTAAGCCACCCTTGGCATTATTATTGACGTGTAGAACTTCCACACCCGCATACCTACAAAAACATTTTCAGTCTGTGTCAGAGGCATATATTTTAGGAAAAAACAACACAGAGAAATGGTGCCTGTCGTCATGGTCTCTGCTTTCATCAGTGTGCTTCAAGGGGGGTTAATACTTGTCCATATTTTCTGGTAGTTCATGGAGGTTTTTTTCCATTTAATGTTTTCATCTAGCTGACATGTATTTTTACACAGGATGTAAGAGAGAGATTCCACTTATTTATCTCTATTTTATATCGCAAAATACCAGTTGCCCCAAAACCTTGCACAAATATGTTTTTGGTTTTATTTTTAGGTCCATAACACTTCAGATCAACTTACCAATAAGTTCACAATGTAAAACAGACCATTATGGCTGAAATGTAAACTAATGAGAGTTACTTCAATTTGCCAGCAGCCCTTACCCCCATTCCCACCTCCCCACAAGATGTACTTTGAACACCACTGGAAAAACTCATCCCCTCATAAATGGCTTGAAATGCCCTTCTGTAATTTGCTACATTAAAATGTTTATTTATCCCAATTATTTTTCTGTTTTTCTGCCAGTCTCATACTTTAATTAATTTATGGAGCCTCAGACCTTTTTAATGTGACAGAAGAAGAAATTGAAACATTTTTTTTTTTAAAGATTTTATTTATTTGACAGAGAGAAACCACAAGTAGACGGAGAGGCGGGCAGAGAGAGAGAGAGAGAGAGGGAAGCAGGCTCCCTGCTGAGCAGAGAGCCCGATGCAGGACTCGATCCCAGGACCCTGAGATCATGACCTGAGCCGAAGGCAGTGGCTTAACCCACTGAGCCACCCAGGCGCCCCGAAACATTTTTTTTTAAAGATTTTATTTATTTACTTGAGAGAGAGACAGTGAGAGAGAGCATGAACGAGGAGAAGGTCAGAGAGAGAAGCAGACTCCCCATGGAGCTGGGAGCCCGATGCGGGACTCGATCCTGGGACTCCAGGATCATGACCTGAGCCGAAGGCAGTCGTCCAACCAACTGAGCCACCCAGGCGTCCCAGAAATTGAAACATTTAATAAATAAAATAACATGAGATTTTGGGAGACCCATAAAATTAGCATATTTCTTTAAAATGTCTGTTATTGGTAAGAGTTGACCAAATCCCTTCAATATTTAGAAGATTAACTTGGTAAAGCCATATACCGGTATGTTACAAGTTTACAATGTTGATACTCTTTGACATACAAATCACTTAGAAGATTTAACCCTAAAGAAATAGCTAGAAATGTATGGGAAATATTTGCTGTTGTTTATATTATTGATAGTATTGAAAATGTTCCAAATTTTAACAATGCAGGGCTGGTTAAATGAATCCTGGCACAGCCATGAGCTGGGATACTCTAGCCATTACAGTGAAGTCATAAAAAAGAAAAATACCTTATTGAGTGCTTGTGATGAATCTGGCACTGTACTAGTCACCTTGATTGTATTGTCTTAAGCCTAACAATATCCCTGGATGATAGGTATCATTATTCCCATTCATAGAAGAGAAAACATAGAACTTGAAATAGCTAGTGAAATAGTGTTGCTGGAATTCAACCCATGTCTGCTCTTTACCCTTGTTCTTAATCACTGTCCTAATGATATGGGAAAATATTCACTATTTACTGATAAGCTATTGTTTTACAAACAATTTTTTTTAAAGTAGGTTCCACATCTAATGTAGGGTTTGAACTCCTGACCCTGAGATCAAGCAAGAGTCTCATGCTCTCTACCAACTGAGCTAGCCAGGTACCCCAAATGAAAATAGTCCCATTTTTAAAGCAATCTCTACACAACATGGGGTTCAAACTTACAAGCCCAAGATCAAGAGCCTCCCACTTTCCCAACTGAGCCAACCAGGTGCCCCTGACGATAAGCTATTGTTTTAATGTAGTTTAACTGACATTAAAATAAACAAGCAAAAAAACTCCCTCCTATGTGAAATCCCTTTCCTAAGTTAGTTATGCTTAGTCATTTTTTTTGCCCAAAATGAATTTACTTTTACACGTTTTTAAAGTTGATTTTTGAAGTTTTAAATGCCTGCTTTAAGAATTCAAACAGTACTGAATATTATAAAGTAGCTGTACCTTTAATCACAAATTATATATATGATTGGATATACTCACAGGCTCTTATGTTCCCTCAGTTCTGTTCTGTGTCTTCTTGCTCTGGTGTCAGCTTTAGGCAAAGTGAGGAGAAGGATCTGTGAAGGTCTAGATAGGCTAGACCTTCAAAGGCTAACTTTGAACACAGGAGAGTCCCTTACATGTATAGCATGGTGGTTAGAAGTGCTGGTTCTGGAGCTCAGTTGGTTAGACTGAGTCCCAGCTTTTGAATTTGAGCAGCTTGCTTGTCTTCTTCGTGCATCAGTGTCTTCATTAAATGAAGGTGCTCATTGAACCTTCCTGGTAAGATCGTGGTGAGGATTAAACCAATTGGTGCACGTAAAGTGCTTAGGACAGTGCCTGGGACACAATAAATGTTCAACCATTAGCTACAATGGTTGTCGACGATGATGATGGTATGATGCATGTGTGCAGAGATAAGAAAGAGAAGATAAATAACTCATGAGTGCTTACTGTGTACCATATGCCTGCATGATCTCTCCATTTGATCCTCCTCTCATTCCCTTTTTATAAAGATGAGGAACCTAAAATTAAGGGTGGTTCTATATGGAAGAAATAGAATATATTATTAGGCCCATTTCTAGGACTAAGGACAATACAAATACCAAAAGCTGCCTGACTAGAAGGTAGAAAAATGTGGAGGAATGAGATGAGAAACAGGCCTGCAGAGTCATACCACCCTTTGGGGCCAAGAGGCAGTGTTCCACCATTCAGGACTGAGTGGGTTTCTAATCCAATCTGTGGGTATCAGAAAACTGCTTTGAAAATCCAACTGCTTTTATGCTGGCTGTATTTGCTGTAAATATTTCTTGTTTTCTTCTTCCTTTGTAGGTACCAAAATTATTTCTGAACAACCAGTCTGTCTCAGTTTGTATTTTGAGGGAATAAAAAGGAAAAGGGAATCTTTGGGCACCTTCTGGAGCTTTCAGGTAGAACATGTCAGACACCAGGTATCCTAGGCTTCAAATGCCAGAAGCCTAAGAGGGAAAAGAATCCAGGGAAGAAAATCCTCGAGGTGCCTGGGTGGCTCAGTTCATTAAGCATCTGCCCCTAGTTGGGCTCCACGCTCAGCCTGGAGCCTGCTTCTCCTTCTCCTCCCTGCTTATGTTCGTTCTATCTCTGTCGCTGTCTCTATCTCTCAAGTAAGTAACTAAAATCTAAGAAAGAAAGAAGGAAGGAAAGGAAAAGAAAGGAAGGAAAGAAAGAAAAGGAAGAAAGAAAGAAAGAAAGAAAGATAGAAAGATAGAAAGAAAGAAAGAAAGAGAAAGGGAAAGAAAGAAAGAAAAAAAATCCTCTTCCCAGAGGCTTCTGGAGTGTTCTCTGCTCTAACCTTAGAAGCTTTTGAATAATGTTGCCTAGAGAACGGCCTTTTACTTACTCATCTGTCCAGCATGACTCATCCCTAAGAGTGTGGAGTAAGTGAAATTTTACAGTATTTATGTTTCTGTGACTTTTATAAACATGGTGATGTGGAAAGAGCATGGACTTTGGAATTGGACAGGCCTAAACTTTGTCACCTGGTACTTGTGTTCTTGTGGGCTACTTAATATCTTCTCTGGGCTTGGGGCACCTGGGTGGCTAGGTCAGTTAAGCATCTGCCTTTGGCTTGGGTCATGATCCCAGGGTCCTGGGATCGAGCCCCACATCAGGCTTCTTGCTCAGCAGGGAGCCTACTTCCTCCTCTCCCTCTGCTCCTCCCTTTGCTTGTACTTGCTCTCTCAAATAAATAAAATCTTAAAAAAAAAAAAAAAAACTCTGCGAATCGTCATGTATAAAATAGGAATAATGAAAATCCATTTCACAGAATTGGTATGGACATGAAATGAGGCAGCAAAATGAAAGTCTAACCTCTGGCACAAAGTATAAAGAATTACCCTGGGCACTCATGCCTTGCCTTTCTCTGTCAGACTGTGGGTTCAGGGTGAGCATTTGGCCACATGTTGTATTTATTTTTATACTTTACTACTATATCCCTGTGCAGTGCTTAGTTTACAGTGAGCATCCTATAAATAGGGACTTGGCAACACTGGCGTACATGCACGGGAGTGGACTAATGGGTAAACAATTTTAGGTGTGTCCTAATGTTGATTAATCCATTTATCCTGTCAGAAAGAAAAACTGCCAAATGTCGATCAATGAGATATGCAGTCAGGGCTGAAGAGTTGGGCAGGTTGTTCCCTGTACAGGGCCAGCGACTCCGGGGGACAGTGGGCACCAAGCCCACGGCCCCCTCTACTTGCAGACCCCCTGAGAGCTCCTTGTTTCCGTTAACTCAAAGGCAGTCTTCTGTGGGTGAACCACAGCCTCATCTCTTCTGACACCTGGGGTTCCTCTTACAGACAACTTGTTTTGCTTGATTTAAATTTTCTTTTTCTCTCTTAATTATTAAATGCTTAAAAGGTAAAAAAGATACTGTGATATTTATTTACCCATCCTTTGAGATGAGTAATTGTTATTACCTTCTTTGAAACTATAACATAATTTCAGACTTTTAGAAAAGTTGAAAAAATATTAGAGTTTCCACACACCTTTCACAGTTTCCCAAGTGTCAATATTTTACCCACTTGCTCATCCTTAGCTCTCTAAATTACATATGCAGATTATGTTTTTGGACCATATAGTTCTCCCTTCTTCCCACTTCATTCCTTTGTTCTTTCATTCCTTCCTTCCTTCATCTCAAATAAAACATATTACGTAAAACTATTACTTCTTTGCCTCACCCACTCCCTTCTCTCCCTGAAACCTGCTGTGTTACATGTTTTTGTCCCTTTACTACATATGATTAGATCTACAGATACTGAACGTTCATTATTCGTTGAGACTTGCTTTGGGACCCAGTACATGATCACTTTTACGACTTTTCCTTATAACCTGAGAAAGAATATGTACTCTTTAAATGAGCCAAGGGGCACCTAGGTGGCTCAGTGGGTTAAAGCCTCTGCCTTTGGCTCAGGTCATGATCGCAGGGTCCTGGGATCGAGCCCCACATCAGGCTCTCTGCTCAGCAGGGAGCCTGCTTCCTCCTTTCTCTTTCGGCCTCCTTGTGATCTCTGTCTGTCAAATAAATAAATAAAAATCTTAAAAAATTTTAAAAATTAAAAAAAAAAATAAATGAGCCAATAGCGGGGTGCCTGCGTGGCTCAATCAGTTAAGGGGCTGCCGAGCTCAGATTAGGATCTTAGGGTTCTGAGATCTCAGGGTTCTGGAGTTGAGCCCCACGGCAGGCCCCTTGCTCAGTGAGGGGTCTCCTTCTCCCTCTGCCTCTCCCCCTGGCTTGTGCTCTCTTTCTCACTCACTCTCTCTGTCTCTCTCAAATAAATAAGTAAAATCTTAAAAAAAAAATAAATGAGCCAGTAGTTATAAACCATTTGCAACAGTGCCTCACACATCATAAGCACTGTGTGGTGTTAAATTTTTAAGACAGTATACAGTTATATATAAATCCACTGGCTAAAATTTGTTAAGCGTCTTGTTCAAATTTTGTATACCCGATCCCTCAACTTTCAAAGAAGTTTGGTAAAATCTCCCTGTGATCATGGATCTGTATATTCTTGCATATATTCTGCCAGCCTTTGCTCGCTGGCTTAGAAGTGAGAGATCCTGGTCAGTTGTCAGCATTCCACCGCTAATCCCTCCTGTTAGTGTTTCATTGCACAGCGAACTAGGATGGAAGTCAGGGCACTGACTGAAGGGAAAAGGCATCATGGGGAAATGGAAGTTTATGAATCCAAACACTTAGAGAATCACAGTGGTGGTGACATCTCTTTTTGTAAGCTTTTGCTCTGCAGCCTAATCATCATTTGCTACACCCTGATATTTCTCTTCCCAAATGCCCCCACCATGAGTTGCACCATCTCACCCCTCTCCCTCCCCCGCCATCCCTCAACCATAATTCTTCTGAAGTTTAAGCCAATTTGGGGGATAATATTCTCCAAATGCCCTCTCCAATATTTCAAAACTAAATTTCAACATTTCGATGATATTTATGGGACTGGAATTGGGGAAGAAATGTTCCTTAACTGATTCATTAAAAATCGGATATTGTTGACTATATTACAATAAACAAAATACACATGGAGAGTGGGAAAACAGACATGAAATAAATAAGTAAGCTCTGAAAATTGCTACAAGAGAAAAGAACTGTTTCTGTAAGGAAGAAAATAGTGGGCGGGGGCATGTCCTGTGATGTTTTGTGGAAGGACGTTCCAAGAGGAGTGACCAGCTCTGAGAAGGTCATGGCCAGAACTGAACGTGGCAGCTGAAGGGCTGAAAAAAGCCAGCAGGGCTGGATCCTAGTGAGTAGCGGAGAGCCCGCAGGAGAGGCGTCGGCTAGTTCACGGAGGGCTGTATGAGCCATGTCAGAGCTTTTGATTTTATCCCAGGAACTGGAATGCATTGAAAGGTGTTAAGCAGAGAAGGAGGTGACCACATTTATGGTTTTAAATATAACTCTAGCTAGAAGGTGGAGAATGACTGCAGAAGATCAAGAATGGAAGCAGGGATACCATTCATAGCAACTTTTGCAAATGGGGCTTTTGGTGAGCTCAGAGTATGTCTCCCTCTTCTCAGAGAGTTTACTGAAACCACAACAGCAACTGAAACAGACTTTAACTTCATTTGTAAAGGATCCTTTGTACAGTTTGTGGTGACCATCATAGACTGTTTATAGGTCTGGAAGATAGAGTTATAACCACAACTCTACCTCTAATTTAATTTTGTAGGTGTTTTGTGAGAACTTTTTATTTTGAAAAATTTAACTTTCATTTAAAATGTACAATTAAGGGACACCTGGGTGGCTCAGTGGGTTAAAGCCTCTGCCTTCGGCTCAATTCATGATCTCAAGGTCCTGGGATCGAGCCCCACATCGGGCTCTCTGCTCAGCGGGGAGCCTGCTTCCCCCTCTCTCTCTGCCTGCCTCTCTGCCTACTTGTGATCTCTCTCTCTGTCAAATAAATAAATAAAATCTTTAAAAATATATACAATTAATTCCCATTACCTTGGAAATTACTTACTCAATGATTGTCAAGTTTGCTGACATTTACTTCATCTGTCACTTTTTTTTCTTCCTTTGTAGAATTATTTAAAAGCAAATCCCAAATATATAATTTTGTCCCTTCATATTAAGGATCCATCTCCAAAATATGAACATTTTCTTACATACCACAAAGCCATAGTCACAAAATTAACAATTTATTGCTAACATCTAATGCCAATTTCATAACCAAATTTCTTTAATGTCTCAAAAATGTCGTTTCATAGTTGGTTTGTTCAAATCAGAATCTAAATAAGACCTGCGCAATGCACTTGGTTGTTAGATCTTTTAAGTCTCTTAATCCACGTTACTGCTTTTTCTTTTTTTTCTCCTTTTTTCTTCTTTTTTTCCTTTTTAAAATTTATGTTGTTGGCTTGTAGAAACTGGATTAATCCTGTAAAATATCTAACTATTTTATAATAAAAACTGTTTTTTAAAAAACAAGATAAAATATGGGGTTTGAGCCTTTAAACTTCCAGTAAGTCAGACCATCTCTCTGGAATGTTCTTTGAAGTGTCTGGCATACAACACAGTTGGTGAACCATAAACACTCACCACACTTGGCACGCACATGCAAGCTGTTAAATAAGAGTGCTTGTGCTTAATGTTTTAATTTTATCACTCAGTATTCTCAGGTTCTTGACCTGCTTACTCACTGTGATTTGTCTACTGTTATTAAATTAACAGAATCTGAAAATAGCAGTTTCTCAAATGTTTTCAAAAGCAATTAAGATAATGCTTCAGTTTGCTAACCTCAGCCCTTTTCACTTCAGAAATTAGAAAATTAAAAATAGTTGAACTGGCATTAATAAAAAGCCAGGTTTTGTTCCCCTTCTAGGATGCACAGAAAAAGCAGTGGCCAAACAATGCATGTTTCCTTCACCTCAGTGTTGGTCTCTCGGAGAAGGATGACTTTGATTTCTTCGCTATAATTAGCCTCTGTAGCCAATGGAGCAGAGTCTTATTATCTGCAGTAAATAGAACTAGGTCACTAGTTCTTTTGGTTTTGCTGTTTCAACAGGTTATAGTGCATACATATTATTGACAATACTATGGTTATATAAGGTGTTGGCATAGGGAAAACTGGATAAAGAGTAATGGGAACTCTGTACTATCTTTACAACTCCTCCAAATATAAAATTATTTCAAAGTAAGACTTTTTTTTTTTTTAAGAGAGGGAGAGAGGGGTGGGGAGGGGTGCAGAGAGAATTGTAAGCAAACTTCATGCCCAGTGTGGAGTCCAACGTGGGGCTTGATCCCATGACCCCAAAATCATGACCTGAACAGTGATCAAGAGTTGGATGCTTAACTGACTGAACCACCCAAGTGCTCCAAGATGTTTTAAAATATTAATTTCCTCTTCTAAATGATGATCTTAAGGAAGTGCATGGTTATTCCATTAATGATATCATTGCTTTAATTGTTTTTGAAGCCTCTTTTTTGGAACTGTTCTCCAAAGCCTAAAATCAAAGGTCATAAAACTGGAAGATTGTGAGAGATCTGAGGTGTTATCTAGTCCAATTTCCCAACCATTCCAGAGAATCCTGTTATGTACCATAAATTATTAACCATTCCCCTAGTGGCTAATATGTAGGTTGTATCCCAAACTGTCCTCTTTACAAAGTTTATTGTACATATATCTTTTTTGTACCCATATCTTTGGACACATTAGGGATATTTTAGTACTCCAGATTTCAAAAAGTAGAATTACTGGGTCAAAGGAAGCACACAATTAAAACATTGATTAAGTCCTTCCAGTTTGCCATTAAAAAAAAAAGCTGTATGCTTCTACCAACAGTGTGTGGGTATATACTGACACAGGTTGCTAGCAATCTTTTCTATTTTTCCTATTCTAATAGGGGGCCTGGTAAGTTTGAGGCAGTGGGAGCAGCCTGCCCCTGTGGGGAAGAATATTCTACCAATGGCGTATTTTAGACTTAGCATGATAATACGTTTATTATTTTGAAAATTCTCTACAAACAGTGTACCTTCTGACTGCTTGCCCTCCTTCCTGCTGACTGTTCACCCAGCCATTCCTACTTGGTGTACTGCTGCTGATAGGTAAAGGAGCCATCTTGTTTAATTAGTAGTGAGGTTGAACACATGCTTATTTGCTCAGCAATGTGTATGCCTTCTGGTGTGTTTTATTTTTTATTTTCCTTTTCTTATTTTAAAAGAACCCTTTGTATATAATGAATAACAACCCTTTATTACCCAGTCTGCAAGTGTTCTGCTGTGTGTCACTCATCTTTTAACTTTACGGTCTCTTTTGCTATATGAAAGTTACGGTGGTGTTGGAGGAAGATACAAGTAAGATTTATTTATTTATTTGGGAGAGAGAGAGTGTGTGAGCGAGCAGGAGGAAGGGCAGAGGGAGAGGAAGAGAGAATCCTCAAGCAGACTCCCTGCTGAGTGTGGAGCCCAATGCGGGGCTTGATCCTAGGACCCTGACATGGTGACCTGAGCTGAAATCAGGAGTCTGGCCACTTAACTGACTGAGCCACCCAGGTGCCCAAAGTGAGGGTTTGTTTTTTGTTTTTTTTTAAGATTTTATTTACTTATTTGACAGACAGAGATCACAAGTAGGCAGAGAGGCAGGCAGAGACAGAGAGAGGAGGAAGCAGGCTCCCTGCTAAGCAGAGAGCACGATGCCAGGGCTTGATCCCAGGACCCTGGGATCATGACCTGAGCTGAAGGCAGAGGCTTTAACCCACTGAGCCACCCAGGCACCTCATCCAGTCATCATTTTTTGATCAGTCCCACACTATCCTGTTTACTACATAGTTTTATAGTTCTTTCAGTGTCTTGTAAGCCAACTCTTATTTTGTTACTGTTGTTTTTCAAAACCTTCTTGGCTGTTTTGAAATATTTACTCTTCCAGATAAACTAGAGAATTAACTTTTAAATTTAAAAAATTCCACTGTGATTTTGATAAAAATTATATTTTATTTATAGATCAATACAGGGAGAATTGATTTTTTAAAATGTTGAGGCTTCTTATCCATATATGACTCTCCATTTACAAATACTTTATATGTCATTCGGTAAAACACAATTTTTAATGGGTTTTGAATATTTTTTATTAATTTTATTTCTAGGTATTTTATTGTTGTGATTATTACAAATATGTCATTTTCCATTTTATTTTTGAACTGGCTCTTCCTGATACATAGTAAAACTATGATTTTTATATATTCCTTTTGTACTTAGTATCTTGTATTACTATACTTTGTTTACTTAACTCTCCCTTATTTCTTGGTATTAGGTTGTTCCCAAGTTCTGATGGTCATAATCAGCATTGCTATAAACATCTCTAATCAGGTAATTTTTTTCCCTTTAAATTTCTTCCCACACATGGGAAACATCTGTTTTACATGTTTTACATGGGTAAAACAGATTTAAAAGGTCTATGAAACTTTATGGCTCTTAGTACATATTGCTCTGGATAATCTCCTGAGGGGCTAGCCCCCTTTCCAGTTCTGCCTATAATAACATCAGCAGAGTAACAATGATGAAGATAATGACAATGACAATGATGAGACCAATTGGTGAGAGCCAGTGCTTTCCATGACTTTTCTCATTTAATACTCACAATGAATCTATAATATGCTATGGCTAACATATGAACAGATAAGGAAACTTAGGTGCAGAGAGAGAGGGTAAAATCTGCACTCATAGCTGGTGGGTGCCAAAGTCAGTTGTGTGCTCTTCCATGGTCAAAGCCTTCTTCCTATGTCTTCTCCAAGACCCATTCTTTTTATTTTTCATTTATATCTGAGATCTTAAAAGGTATGTGAGGGGCACCTGAGTGGCTCAGTGGGTTAAGCCTCTGCCTTCATGAAGCTCAGGTCATGGTCTCAGGGTCCTGGGATTGAGCCCCAAATAGGGCTCTCTGCTCAGCAGGGATCCTGCTCCCCACCCCATCCCTGCTAGCCTCTCCGCCTACTTGTCATCTCTCTCTCTCTGTCAAATAAATAAATAAAATCTTCAAAAAAAAAAAAAAAAGGTATGTAGGCCTGAAAGTTGTTTCACTTGGCACTTCTTAACCATTAAGTAGGTTGTTAGGTAACACATATTAAAACTCTTTATCATCTCCTTTGACCACTTATCCAATAGACTGGTGATGTTAATTATATATTTGTAAGAACTCTCTATAAATTGGAATGAAAGTTTTAAAAGATTATATTTTCCCCCACACCTTTATTAATATTCTTGGGTTTTATTTCCCATAGATTCTTCCTTCCTCTATTCTAATTTATGTCTTCTGTAAATTCTTCTTATCAGAAAATTCCATTACCAGCATGGAGAATATTAAGCAGATGGAACACTCTTATTTCATTCATGTAGTAGTAGTAGTAGTAGTAGTAGTAGTAGTAGTAAATAATAATAATAACTGAGTGCTTATCAAGTACTAAGGATATGATACACATAATCTTACTTAACTCTATAATCCAATAAGATATTATCTTTGTTTTACAGATGAAAAAATAGGCTCAGATTCATCAACTCAGCCAAGGGCACACTTAATAAAAGGAAGTCCTGTCTGTTACAAAGCCAATGTTCCTAAGAATAATACTGCTGGCCTTCCATTATGTAGTGAATAAAATTGACTCTCTTTGAGAAAAAAAAAAATTCTTTATCATGCTAAGAAATCTTCCATACCAATTTATTTCTTTTTAAAATTTTGACTGAATGGGTTTCTTAATTGAGTTGTAATTGACATATAACATCATATTAGTTTCATGTTTACAACATAATGATTTAACATATATATTGTGAAATGATCACCACAATAAGTCTAGTTAACATCCATCACCACACCTCATTACAAAGGCTCATACCAATTTCTTACAAGCTTTAGATAAGAGATTTTATTTAATTAAATATGTTCTTGACATTAATTTATGGTTTTTTTTTTTAAAGATTTATTTATCAGAGAGAGAGAGCACAAGCAGGGGGAGTGGCAGGCAGAGGGAGAAGCATGTTTCCTGCTGAACAAGGAACCTGATGGGGGGATGGATCCCATGATCCTGGGAATCATGACCTAAACCAAAGGCAGATGCTTAATCAACTGAGTCACCCAGGCCTCCCTGTTCTTTTTTTTTTTTTTTTTTTTAAGATTTTATTTATTTATTTGACAGACAGAGATCACAAGTAGGCAGAGAGGCAGGCAGAGAGAGGAGAAGGGCAGAGAGAGGAGGAAGGCTCCCTGACAAGCAGAGAGCCAGTTTCAGGACTTGATCCCAGGACCCTGAGATCATGACCTGAGCCGAAGGCAGAGGCTTAGCCCACTGAGCCACCCAGGCACCCATCCCTGTTCTTAATATTTACAAAGAACTTTACATTTCTCTTGCCTAGCCTAGCTTCTGCTTCTTGTGGTCTCTGGACATTGCCACTCTGGTCTCCAGGGGGCACTGTTTCCCCTTTAATCAAGCATTTGACGCCTAATTCCTCTAGGTACCAGTAAGACTGGGGAAAATATTTAAACAAAGTTTACAAAGGATTCAGATGAACAGAAGGCAAATGAGGACAGAAAATAATATACAACCAGATAATCTGGTTCACTGAATGCAGAGTAGGCATTTCAGTATTTGACACAACCTACCTAGCTTCCTACTGCCTGCACAGAGCAGAAGCCTTTTTTTTCTATCCTGCACTATGTCCTCAAGCAAGCAAAATTCTTCAAAAACTGGCTCTGAGATTGGTCAGGCTAGTTCCAGCTTAGGGCTTCCTTCCAAATTCTAGTTTCTAGTTTCAGCATATGCCTCTCCCTACATACTAGACACTAACCGTGTCAGCCCTCTTCTGGGAAGAAGGCATCGTTTTCCTGGTTTGTAGCTTTACCCTGTTGTTTGAGAATAGTTATTTATGGGTCTCTCATACCCCTTCACGTCTTGGCCAATATGCCAAGAGTGCAAGGCCCTCACAGCTCATATTACATAACTATCACTGCATAACAAAAGACTCCAAAACACCAAGGCTTCAGGCAACAAATACTTTTTTTTTTTTTTTTTTTTTTGACAGTTTCTGTTGACTAGGAATCTGGGCATAGCTTAGCTGGGAGCCCTTGGCCTCAGAGTCTCTGATAAGGCTACAGTCAAGGGGTTGGCCAGGGTGCAGTCATCCCCAATCTTGAATAAAGGAGATTCTGCTTCCAAGGTCACTCAACACAGCTGTTGGCAGGCTTCAGGTTCTTACTGTTGGCCAAAGACATCCTTTCCTTGCAGTGCAGTTCTCTCAGTGTGGCAGCTTACAATGTAACTGTCTGCCCTCAGAGTGAGTGAGAGAGAACATGAAAGGGTGCCCAAGATAGGAGCCACAGTCTTTTTATAACCTCAACTCAGAAGCAACATCCTGTCATTTGTGCTGTATTAAATTAGGTGGAAATGAGTCAATAAATCTAGCCCATAGTCTGCTGGAGGTGATTACACCAAGGAGTGAAGACCAGGAGGCAAGAACCATTATGGGCCATGTTAGAGGCCTTCTACCACATCACTCTTTACCCAAGCCATTTCTCATGGTTATGTTTGCAGCAACCAATCTTATTTTTTATTTTTTTTTAAAGTAATCTGTATGGTCAACATGGGGCTCAAACTCGTAACTGCAACATCAAGAATAGCATGCCCTACTGACTGAGCCTGCCAGGTGCCCCTACAGCAGCAATCTTTTTTTCTTTTTTTTTTTACGATTTTATTTATTTACTTGACAGAGATCACAAGTAGGCAGAGAGGCAGGTGGAGAGAGAGAGAGGAGGAAGCAGGCTCCCTGCTGAGCAGAGAGCCCGATGCGGGACTCAATCCCAGGACCCTGGGATCATGACCTGAGCCAAAGGTAGAGGCTTTAACCCACTGAGCCACCCAGGAGCCCCTACAGCAGCACTCTTGAGAGATAAAGTAACATCTCCCTCTGGGACAAAGAAACTAACTTAGCTTTTTGCTTGCTGGAAAAGCAATGGGTTCCCCAAGATCACCATACCCCCACTGAACCCAAAGTCACTGCATGTGTGGCCTCTATCTGGGCTCCTTGGTGTTACGCTGGTGGAACTTGGGGGCAAGAGGAATTGATATGAACAATTCATGCTTTTTATCTTGTGCTGTGGGTGAAACAGTTTTTTCTTTCTGACTGAGATGTCTCACATCTTCTTTCAACATCCGTGAAACAGTAAAGGCTAACTTACTGGCTTGTAAGTGGGATAAAATCAAATTGCAGACCTGAAAGTTTGACTCAACAGCACAATTCAGAATTCTATACAGGCCTGGGAGACCAGCATTCATACAAGAGATCCATGTACGTATTATCCATTTTATTTAACACTTACATGCCAGGTAATTATTCTAAGAGTTTACGAATATAAACTCATTTAATCTATGAGGTAGACACTATTAAAAATTCCTGCTTTACAGATGAGGAAGAAGAGGCCCGAAGATGTTGAGTAACTTGCTCCAAATTATACTGCTTATAAATGTCAGAGGCTCGGGACACCTGGGTGGCTCAGTTGGTTAAGCAGCTGCCTTCGGCTCAGGTCATGATCCCAGCATCCTGGGATCGAGTCCCGCATCGGGCTCCTTGCTCGGCAGGGAGCCTGCTTCTCCCTCTGCCTCTGCCTGCCATTCTGTCTGCCTGTGCTCGCTCTCTCTCCCTCTCCCTCTGATAAATAAATAACAAAATCTTTAAAAAAAAAATGTCAGAGGCTCATTATTCGAACAGAAACAACACAGACAGTCTGGTTACACATCCGTTGATCCAGTGTATCATGCTAACTGTTCTGAGTTGAGAAGGGGTGGAGCAGGGAGAAGATGGGGGGAAGGACCAAACAGAGAGTTCCTCAAAGCATTTGTTGAAATCATCAATTTAGAGTTTCTTATTTGTAACATAGTAACATATTGTCTTGTTTCAAAGGATAAACTCTACCAGTCATATTGATAAATGCTTTGATTTCATGTGTTATATTTGACTTCTTAGGAATTGATTTAGAACACTTGTTCTGTATTCAGAATATGAAGGTTAAAATGAACTGTCCGGACAAAAATCTGAACATGGAGCTTCTAACAGCTTTATTCATAAGTGGCAAAACATGGAAGCAAACAAGATGTCCTTCAGTAGGTGAATGGATAAACTGTGGTAATCCATACAACAGAAAATTGTTTAATGCTAAAAAGAAATGAGATATTAAGCCATGAAAAGACGGGGGAGAGGCTTTAATGTATATCACTAATTAAATGAAGCCATTCTGAAAATGTTATATACTGTTTGATTCCAACTATATGACAGTCTGGAAAAGGCAAATCTATGGAGATAGTAAAAAGATCAGTGGATGCCAGGGGTTGGGAGGAAGGGAGGGATGAATAGAGCCAGAGGATGTCAGGGCAGTGAAACTCTTCTGCATGATACTATAATGGTGAAAACATGTTATTAGACATTTGTCCAAGCCCATGGAATATGTAATAATGAGAGTGAACCCTAGTGTAAATTACAGACTTTGAATGACAACAATGTGTCAATGTAGGTTCATCCATAACCAGGGAAGTACCACTCTGGTTGGGGAGGGTGTGTATGTGTGGGGGCAGGGGTTATCTGAGATCTCTCTACTTTATGCTCAGTGTTGCTGAGAACCTAAAACTGTTCTAAAAAAATAAAGTCTTTTTAAAAATGCTTTGAAAATGACAGCGTACTTTAAAATATAAAATATTATGAATAGTGTAAGCATGTGTAGGAAGCTTTTGTTAACATCTTTCTCTACCTGTCCACGTCCCCCATGCCTTTGGCCTCATCTTCCTGCCCGTTATCTCCTCCTTACCTTAGCAAGTGTAAATAGCTTGGCCCCCACTTGGCCTCTCTTCCTCTGTTTCACTGTCCTCTTGAACCTTCCCAACCTAGGTTCAAGCCCGCTGTCTGTCTTCTCCGTGGCTTTAGCATGGCTGCAGATCTCAGCGTCAGAAAAACCACAACGGTGAAGATGAAATGTATTGTACAACTGCCATTCTCCTCCATCAGCTGATCCCTCAGTGTTTCCTGCAACTGTTTCTGTGTTTCTTAAACCAGAGCTTTGTGCTTAAAATATGTATCGGTAAGTTTTAAGTGTAGTTTGCTTTACTGATATTGTGCGGTTTTGAATAAATTTTTCAAAGTCTTTGGCCCTTTCTTCCTACTTACTCCACAGATATTATGTCAGCTTTTTTGCATTTTTATAAAATTGTATTTATGATACTAATTAAGCTGTTTTCTATTAAAACAATTAAAATAATCTGGCTTCTAATGAGCATGCATATCTATCAATGATGATTCACCCAAAAATGCTTAAATGCAAAAATGCATTAGCAAACCCAGGGGGTTGATATGTTTAGAGTTGCTTTAATTATTGGTGTCTTTAAGAAGATTCTGTGGAAAAGCTGAGTCATACTCCCTTCTCCAATGTGCCTCCATGCCCTGGAATAAGCCTCCCTTTTTCTTAGATTAGGGTATCTCTTCCCTCAATGAGCTCAATCAAAAGCTAATTCAATCCTTTCCACATCTCATTTAGCAAGACTACAGACCGCTCCCTGGGTCCTAGGGATCAATGCTAGTGGTCTCAAATTGGTAGCCCCTGGGGCAAATTTCCTTGATCTATGTGGCTCATTTGGCCTGCACGGTGTTTTAAGAAAACCTGAATTTGTTCCTAGCATTTTGCAATTATGCCATTTCACATTAAAATGTATACTGTGAGCTTTTTTTTTTTTTTTTAAGATTTTTTTATTATTTGAGAAAGAGAGAGAGCACACCAGAGAGAGCATGAGAGGGGATATGGTTAGAGGGAGAAGCAGACTCCCTGCTGCGCAGGGAGCCAGAGGAGGGACTTGATGTGGGACTTGATCCGGAGACTCTAGGTTCATGACTTGAACCAAAGGCAGTCACTCAACCAACATTGGGCCCATGTGCTAACATAGCAACAGCTGGTAGCAGCCATCAGCTGTCCCTTTAAAGAGGGCAGGCACCTCTTTCATCTCATGAAGACTGCCAGTCAGTTACCATTTATCATCTCACTTTCACCTCTTCTGACACTTAGGTGCCTTCTCTCAGGTGCCTTCCTGGTGCTTTAGGCATTTAGTCTACACCTAGTCCTTGCTGCCTTTCATCCAGCACCACCCATTGACATGGAAGGCTCTGTGGTGCTTTAGAAAGACCATGGGCTTCAAAACAAATGGACTCATTTCTGCCAGTTACCTGCTATGTGACCTGGATAGGGTTATTTCACCTCTTTGAATTTCTGTTCCTTTATCTATATAAAAAAGGGGGGATGATGATGGTGTGGTTCTGTGGATTAAAGGCAATAATGGGAGCACCTGGGTGACTCAGTCGGTCAATCTTGATTTTGGCTCAAGTCATGGTCTCAGAGTTGTGAAACTGAGCCCTTCATTGGGCTCCACACCCAGTGGGGAATCTGAGATTCACTCTCTCCCTCTCCATCTGCCCTTTCTCCCCCCATCACGTGCATGTGCAAGTGCTTGCTCTCTCTCTAAAATAAATAAATCTCAAAAAAATAAAGGCAAAAATGTACATAATGTGCTTCTGAGAGAGCCAAGAAGAGGTAGGAAATACTCAGTGAGTTTGGCCTGCCTCCTTTGACCACCTCTGAGCTTACCTCTCAGGAGATGACAGGGCTACTCCTGTAAGCCTCTAGCATGGTCAGTTCATAACTAATTCGTATGATACTCTCAGGTGATACTATGATACTCTAGGTACAAATAAAAATATAAGGAACTAGGGACACCTGGCTGGCTCAGTTGGTAGAGCATGTGATTCTTGATCTTGGGGTCATGAGTTTGAGCCTCATGTGGGGTACAGAGTTTAGTGAAAAAATAAAATTTTAAAAAATTATAAATAAGTAAAATATAAGAGACCAGATAGTACTTAGGTAAAATTTATATTCTGTAATTGTCATCTGTCATCATTGAGGAACCATAATAGGTTAAGTTGTTAGCCAACAGCAACTTCTATTGCTTGGAGAATAATCCTATGACATGGTAAATTGATCTCTTGCAACTAGAAAGAAAACAAAAATGAAAACATTTGTGAGTTGGCATGTTTTCTATAATGGGGGGGGGGACAATTCTCTATAGGCCACACTCGCTCTCCACTGTAACTTTTACAGTTCCTGATTTATCTATATACCTATCTTGCTTTTTATATGTTGCTATAGCAAATTACCACATACTTAGAGACTTAAAACAACACAAATGTGTTATAGCTCTCTAGGTTTGAACTCTGACATTGGTGGCACTGAGCTAAAATCAGTGTGTCAGCAGGGCTGCACTTTTTTTGCCCTTTCCAACTTCTAGAGGCCACCCACATTCCATGGCTCTAGGCCCCTTGCTCCACCTTCGAAGCCAGCAATGTTGTATCCCTCCAGCCATCCGTCCATAGTGACATCTTTTTCTCTAACTCTTCTTTTGCCTTCGTCCTCTTCACTTTTAAAGATTCTTGTGATCACCTTGGACCCACTCAGAAAATCCAGAATATTCTTCCTATCTTAAGGCCAACTGAGTGGCAACCTTAATTCTTTTTTAAAATTAATTTTTATAAATTGAGATATAATTAACATATGACATCATATTATTTTCAGGTGTTCAGCATAATGATTCGATATCTGTATATACTGCTAAGTAATCACCGCAAGTCTAGTTTAACATCCACCACCACACATAGTTATAATGTCTTTTTTGTTATAGAAATTTGAAGATCTAATCTCTTAGCAACTTTCAGATATACAATACAGCATTATTAACTATAGTTACCATACTGTGCATTACATCCCATGACTTATTTATTTTATAACTGGAAACATGTACTTTTTGGCCAACTGCACTCATTTTACCTAACCCCCTCCCCACCCAACCCTGCTTCTGGCAGCCACCAATCTGTTCTCTGTTAATCTGAGTTCATTTTTGTTTTGTTTTAGATTCATACACAAGTAAAAATCTGTAGTATTTGTCATTTCTTGTGTGACTTAATTCACTTAGCATAATGGCCTCAAAGTCCATCCATACTGTCCACAAAATTCTTTGCCATGTAATGTAACATGCTTAGTTTAAGGTTCCAGGGAGTAGGACGTGGGTATCTTTTGGAGGCCATCATTCTGCCTACCGTAATAAGTAGGTACATCACTATGAATTTTATCTTACCTAATCTTCACAACAACCTTATGAAGTAGGAACTAAGTTTACAAATTAGAAAACATAGGAAATGTGCTTCGGTCCAGAGCCTGTAAGCAGCAGTGAGATTCAGACTCGGAAATATTTTCCTCTAAAGCCATGTGCTTAGTCAGTACACTATACTGAAATTTGTTCAAATGGTATTTTCTATTCTCTTTTTTAATTAAAAAAATTTGCAAAGATTTTATTTATTTATTCATTTATTTGAGGGGAGGAGGTGGGGGGGCAGAGGTAGAGAATCTCAAGCAGACTCCACACTGAACATAGAGCCCAAGGTGGAGCTCCATCCCACGACCCCAAGATCATGATCAGAAACGAAATCAAGAGTTGGATGTTTAACTGACTGAGCCACCCAGGTGCCCCTCTATTTTCTGTGAAAATGATTATTATAGTGAAAATTGGATTTTGGTGGGGCAATGGGTTAGCCCAAGGAGTATATACGTATCCGTTAAAATTCAAATAAAAATATTGTCTCTATTGCCTTAATGGGCTGCTTATATTTTTCTAAATTGAATTTTATATTATCACAGACTTTTGCAGCTAAGTCTGACTTTTCATACCATGCCCTAAAATGTTGATACCACTTGCTTTTAAAAAGTCAAACAGATATAGTTTCCTCCAAAGGCTGTGAGCTTTGACTTTGCTTATTTGCAGAGTTTAAATGGGACCCCAGGTAGTTACATGACTCAGTTTCTTGCTGTGAGTACCTCACATCAGTTTGTTTGTCTTTTTTAATTTAGGGAAATGGTATGGTATTCCATTGTAGGAGTTTAATTTCTATGATCTTAACAGCTTTTTCTTCATTTTTCATGATTGTTTCCTAATGCAAATAACTAGCAATTAAAACTAATTTACCCCAGTCATGAGTTGAAATTATAAGTAATGAGATAAAATTTTAAAGAGGTGGTTGAAGCCAAATAGCATGCTTGTAAAACTTTCAAACAGTATGACTTGAAGAAACACACCACACAAAAGTGGTGAGGTAGTTAAATTGGCAATGTACTGAGGAATACATTCCCTAGTGAATGTAGCACTCCACATAGCAAAAGGGAAAAATTAGTGTGTTTTTCTCATTTTCTGTCAAGGATATAAAAATCCCCTGAAAACACAATGCATGTTTGTACCTTGAACCTTCCTTCTGTCTTAACACTGTGCTTTGAATAGGAAATGTTTATTGAATCAGTGAAATTTATATTTACATACGATTGCATAAAAAGCACCTTGTAGATATCTAGAAGAGAAAATAAGTCATAAATGGTTTATTTAAGCTACATAAAAAACCAAGTGGGTATTCGAATGACCAGTTTCAAGTTCAAATCCCAGTCTACAGCAAATCGTTATCTAGGCCAAGGGCTAGGAGTGGAAGTAAGGGAAGGAGCTGAGAAACAGGTGATTCTGTGAAGGTTAGTTGTGGGACCAGTTCTTTACTACATGTTTCATAAATTATTTTAAACTACTCTTTGGGGGTGGGAATAATATTTTTAATTTCTACCTCTCTTAGCCTAGCACAGTATCTGGCATACACTAGGTAGTCAACAAATAGTTACTGAATGAAGAGGAAAGAGAGTAAAAGGCATTAAATTCTCAGACGACACCAAACCAGAATGCACATATGTATAAATTATGTATTCGTGATCTCCTATTCTAATATATTGTACACATTGTAAAACAGAACTCTAAATTTAAAAACATGAAATAATCAATATACTTTAAATAATTTAATGGCATTTTTTCAAGAGTATAAAAGCCTTTCTGCTTTCATTTGATGCTTTATTATTTGGTACTTTATTACTTTTTTAAAATCTTGGCTTAACACTTTGTGATATAGTGAGTTAAAGATCTGGTTCTGGGTTTAGTTTATTCTGATATTACATTTTAATAGCTGTCATAGCTGAAAAAGATACCCAAAAAGATATTTAGATTTAAATTGAAGAAATACATTGTTGTTGGTTATATCTATTAAAGTATTCATTTTCTTCTTCAGTCTCATCAACTACTTCTGCAAAGGTTTTTGTTGGAGTCTTAATAGTAAATACCCATTTTCTCTGTTATCAATGAGCAATTCTTGAAAACTAATTTAAAGGCATTGCACTTTAATTAGTTTAAGGCCCACTGAAATTATTTGGAAAGTATTTAAAGAAATAAAAAATCGTGTTTCCAAAATTTTTAAGTATGCGTATATGAGAGTTTTAAAAGGACACACACACAAACTGGTTTTTTTTGCAGCAAAATTACACACTGACAGAAATATTTCTAAACATAATTTTCAAACATTCTCTCCAAAGTGTTTCTTTCAAAGCACATGCACACTTAAAAGAGAGGGTGGATGGAATTACTCTCTCATGCAATGTTAAAACTTCACCTTTTTTTTTTTTTAAAGATTTTATTTATTCATTTGACAGAGAGAGATCACAGTAGACAGAGAGGCAGGCAGAGAGAGAGAGGGAAGCAGGCTCCCCGCTGAGCAGAGAGCCCGATGCGGGACTCGATCCCAGGACCCTGAGATCATGACCTGAGCCAAAGGCAGCGGCTTAATCCACTGAGCCACCCAGGCGCCCAAAACTTCACCTTAAAAGGAAAATACTACTCCCAGAAAATGTAGGGAAATCTGGATCCCTTGTTTTTGTTAGAGGAAAATACATCTTCATCCTAATATTTATTCTTTTAAGTATTAATAATAACCAGTGCTTATATAGTGCTTATTTTCATGGTAGATTTTTAGATATTAGCTTATATCATCCTCAGAACAACCTGATTCAGTAGATACAATTATGCTTTCCAATTTACAGATGAGGAAATGAAACCTCAGAGATGTTAAATAATTTGCCCAGGATTACATGGCTGATATGGCGGAACTATAGTCAGACCAGGTAGTGTGTATGCAGGAGCAATGCTTTTAACACTAAGTGTCCTAAATACTTCAGTAGAAGTTAAAGAATTTCCACAGTAACTCTCCATCTCAGTACAAAGTATTTTATAGTTTCTACTAAAAGGATTTGTTTTTACAAGACTAACCACATTGATGATTTCCTATGCTACACAAAACTGCAGTACACTGATGTTGGTTAAAGGAAAGCTTCCCTGCAAGGGGGAAGCCCACCTTTCTCTGGTTACCTCACAGAGCACATCAGTGACTGTCTGACAAGGACTGTATGAGCAAGCCCAGGGTCAAGATGTATGCTAAATAGGAAAGTTTAACTTCTTTCTTTTTATTTATTTTTTTAAAATTTTATTTATTCATTTGAGAGCGAGAGAGACAGAGAAAGCAACAGAGAGCACGAGTGGGGAGGGGAGGGGAACACAGGCTCCCCACTGAGCAGAGAGCCTGATGTGGGGCTCGATCCCAGGACCTTGGGATCCTGACCTGAGCCAAAGGCAGATACCTACTGACTGAGCCACCCAAGTGCCCCTAACCTCTTTCTTTGAAGATAAAACAAATAGACATTGGAGTAGTTTCTTTCTGAACTGTATTAGATTGTCTTAACATGGCCTTGGGATGTACCCCCCAACCTTGGATTTTTTTTTTTGACTTAACAAATATGATGAAATTCAAAATCACTGAAGAAAAGTACAGTTTTGATAAAATAGGTATAGGGGTAATCAAAACAACCTCTTAAATATAATGCAAGAAAACATATAATGATGAAATGTAATTTTAAATGTGAGAGAGATTTTAAGTTGCAATATAGGAGTGTGAATTGAGCTGTGAGAGGATGCTCTCACTGTACTAAGGACTCACCTGACCCTTCATAGAGTTCCATGTCTCATACTGGGCATCTTATCTAAAGAAGAATATGGAGAATTTGGGAAGAATTCAGATGAGAGTCATAAATCATTTAAAAAAGAAAAAGGGGTGTGAGACAAATTTAAAAGAACGGGGGTTGTTTACTCTAGAAAACCTAGAGAATTTAAGGGTCTTCTGGTCTATGAAAAGTTATAATCTCTTAAAGTCTGTCTGAGTCTTTGACACATCTGGTTGAGCCAGACACACATGCCTTAGAGAATTAGTTGCAGAAATAACAGCAACATACTCTTTTAAGCCAGAGGCTATTAAGCCTTTGCATTTGAAAGGGGTTCAATCATTCATTGTACATAATTAACAGTAAGTAACTGAGTCACCAAATGAATAGTGTTTAAGAAAAGCTATTATTTCCTACTGATAAGCAACTAAAATAATTGTTATCTTCAAAGTCCACCTAGCAGGTTTGAGCTCAAATGCCTAATATAATTCTCTGAGGAACATAGTAACTGCTGACACAACTTACGTATCTGTCTTAACAGATATAATTTATGTATGTAACAGACTACCCAAACAAGAGACAGGAAAAAAAAATGAGAAAGAAAAAAGGGTGATTTGTATTTTGTTCTTGATACTCATAATAACTAGATTGAAAGACAATGAGGTTTCCTTAATTTACTTAGTAGGGAAGGATAATTGTTTTACTTCAGATAATTAAAGGTCTTAGCAAGACTTAAAGTAATTTCTTACAACTTTTATCAAAAAGCTGTGCCAGCAATGTAAGGGTTCTGATCTCTTAACACTTGCCCTTGGTTTTTCTCAGGAGTCTAATATAGAAAGTGAAAAAGTCCTGTGATCTAAAGGACCTTATATTTGACCCTAATGTAGTCTTGCTTCAAAATGGTTTTCACTTTGTTACAAAACACATTTGAATTCAGGCACTTCAGTTTTGAGTCTGAACATGGCTAATTTTGTCTAACAAAGATGTTAAGCTTTGGGCCATTCCCACCCTCAACACTCAAAACGAGTACACTCTGAACCATTTTCTAAATGAAGGAAATAAGTTAATTTGGCTCTGTGCCACGGTGGTATAAACCAGTGTCAATACTCATCAATTCCCATGAGTATCTGGTTTTTTCTAACTATGCCTTAGGTGGCTTTGTTTTGTACTAAATTGTTTTGCTCAGAAAATTCAATAAATTAGTCACTTTAATTCTCATCTTCTTACCTATTTCACAGCAGGCTTTACTGGTGAACAATTTCCTGGGCCAATTCATGGCTTGGGCTATCCTTAAACTAACCTCCCAAGAAAAATGTTGTGGGTTTTGTTTTTGAAGATGTGGGAAGCTGCGACTGGTATATTG
The DNA here is from genome assembly GCF_009829155.1 of Mustela erminea. Classification (NCBI taxonomy): domain Eukaryota; kingdom Metazoa; phylum Chordata; class Mammalia; order Carnivora; family Mustelidae; genus Mustela; species Mustela erminea. The sequence continues at coordinate 18,597,076 of NC_045629.1, forward strand.
AACGATAAACATGGATGGAAACTGTAGCAACAGCTCATGGTGTCTGACCCACTTTAAGAGATGAGTTTGTAGGAGAATAAAGGAAAAGGTGCTATGATAGCAATACAAATAATATGAATCAAAAACATCTTTGCTTTTGTAAACATGTGGTTGGTAGCACTATTCTTCTCTAGTCTTGCTGATTTATCTGCTATGAAACAAATATTCTAATGCATGCTGGCTCTCACTTCCGTTACCAACTGACTTATGAATAGAAGCCATTCATGTCCCATAGTTGTCATTTTGTCAAATTTTCTCCCTATGGGAAGTGATATTTTTTATATTGTTATGCTCCTCAATGCTTCCAAAGTTACAATGAAAGAACTACAAATAGAGGACTTTATTAGGATATAAAAATTCATGATTGTTCCTTATCAGGCACCAGTTTAGGGAAAAGGTTTTCCACTTTGAAGAGTAGGTGAAAACCAAGCACTCATCTCATGGGAATATGTTACCTAAAAGAATACTGTATTCTCTTGTTAAATAGTTGTTTGTTTTTGTTTTTAATATTGGAGGCAATGGTTTACAGTATGGCCAGTCCAGTTTTCTAAAGTTCTGAACATAACTTTTTTTTTTTAAAGATTTTATTTATTTATTCAACACAGAGAGAGAACACAAGTAGGCAGAGAGAGAGAGGAGGAAGCAGGCTCCCTGCTGAGCAGAGAGCCCGATGTGGGACTCGATCTCAGGACCCTGAGATCATGACCTGAGCCGAAGGCAGCGGCTTAACCCACTGAGCCACCCAGGCACCCTGAACATAACTATTTTAAGATTTTATTTATTTATTTATTTGAAGACAGAGATCACAAGTAGGCAGAAAGGCAGGCAGAGAGAGAGGAGGAAGCAGACTCCCCGCAGAGCAGAGAGCCCGATGTGGGGCTCGATCCCAGGACCCTGAGATCATGACCTGAGCCGAAGGCAGCGGCTTAACCCACTGAGCCACCCAGGCACCCTGAACATAACTATTTTATGGGGTTTTTTTTTTCCTGTTACTTTTAAGAACTCTACCAAAAAAAAAAAAAAAAAAAATCTCCCCAAACTCTAAAATTTGACCATTCTTAATACTAGTACAAAAGGAATACAAAATATTGGCATTTTTATATCTCTCTTAGAGCTACTCAGAATGATGATGACAAAGAGCTATCAATTGATATTATGCGCCAGGCATCCTACTAAGTTCATTTGATTCTCTTAGCAATTTCGTAAGATAAGCATTATTATTATCTCTCTTTCATTGAGAAGAGATAAGTACTATTATCCTATGTTACTGATGAAACCAGTGCTCAGAGAGGTAAAATAATTTGCCCGAAGTAGAAAGTGGCAGAACCAGAGTTTAAAACCCAAGTCTGTCCAATTCCAAAGCTTATGCTCATAATTTGTACATAAGCTCTGTAAATATATGAACAAAATATTTTCCCAAGCTGCATGAATAGAGTCATTATTTCCAGACAAAATATTGGAACCCACAGTCTAAACAAAAAACTTTTTCCGTTTTAAAATTTTATTTGTATGAAACCTTTTATAAAAGCATAAATATCAGATAGACATTTAGCTGAACATTCAACTTTTCTTTTACTCTATAAACTTAAAGAAATTGGAAACATAATAGAACATGGAGATATGATCTGTGAGTATGATTAATCAAAGTGATCAGACTTAAAAGTATGCCTTTAAAATTAATTTTAAGTGAAAAAGCCTTTTAAGTTTGTGAATACATTGACAACCTCTAATATTCTGAGAAATCATAGTAGTAAATTGCAGCTCTCAGATATAAATGCAAAATACGCAACTTCTTATCAGTTGAACGGGGCTCACCTTCTTATCTTAAAATTTTGTGGGAGGTGGTGTGAATGCATGTGTGTGTGTGTGTTCTTCACAGCAGGAAGACAGATTTATTCTGAAAATGTAATGGCTCCCAGATGTTTTGTTTTTTAAGGAGGAAGAAGAAGGGAAGGAAGGAAGGAAGGGAAGGAGGGAGGGAAGGAAAAGTTGAAATGTCATAGCTAGGTATGTATCTCTAAAGTGAGAATGATGTCATTATATTTGGAGTTTAGTGACACAAAATTTCCTTTTGTCTGAGAAATTTTTCAGCATGGTGAATATGGTTTTAATTAAGAGATACACTGATTATTTGTTGGTTTTTGTTACAAGGGAGGAAATTCTGTAGCTTCTCTGTGCCTCATTGTGTGGATCACAATGAAAACATACAAAGAACCATAGCAGTGTGTTGATTTGTATCTACTGTATTTTACATCTATTTCCGTATGCCACTGAAGATCATTGTTTAGAAAGTTCTGCAGCATTATTATGTTTTGAAGTATAAAAATATTGGATTCACAATTCATTGTCTTTAAGAAGGAAAAGGTCATACTATGTTAATTGACGTTACAAATGAATATTCTCAACCTTACCTGTGGGTTAAATTTTTGAATATTATTTTAAAACATAAGGAAATGTCCTCTGTTTAGGAAAGCCACACATAAACGCTGGCTTCTCTAATTACCTTTGGAAGTTTATTTGTTCATAGATTTATGGCATATTCTCTGGAATCTTATGATCTGAAGTATATAGATCATCCCTCAAAATCTAAAACATCATAGGGCGCCTGGGTGGCTCAGTGGGTTAAAGCCTCTGCCTTCAGCTCAGGTCATGATCTCAGGGTCCTGGGATCCAGTCCCCCGGAGCCTGCCACCTCCTCCTCTGCCTGCCTCTCTGCCTATTTGTGATCTCTCTCTCTGTCAAATAAATAAATAAGATCTTTTTTAAAAAATCTAAAACATCATATAGACATGCTATATCTTTGTCTGAGTCTATCTTCAAGAGATACCCGATAAAACTTAAACCACAGTAGTGTTGTGGGGAAGTGAAAACCCTACTCTGCTTGCAAATCTTGACCACTTTATTCCGCGCCCACTGAATCGCGTCATTCTTTTCCACTCACCTTCTTTACCTCTCTTTATCTGGGGGAAAAAAAGGAGACAAAATGCAACTTCTATATTTAAAGAATGAGAAAGAGTAATAAGAAACTGTAAAGTGTGACCTCAGCTGACTTAGAGATTTATGGGGATAAAAAAAAAAAAAAAAAGTGGACTTGGAAAATGCGTGGAAAGGAAATTTCTCTGTCCCCAGGATCCGCCAATTTCTGACCTATCTGTAAACTCAAAAGCCAAAACACTGCTGATGAAAAAAGTAGAAAACTTCAAGTAACCCTAAAGGAAGCATAGTTGTTCCCCTAAATTATTTGGATACTTATTTCACTTCCCTGAGTTTCCAGTTTACAGCCAGCCACGGGCCCACCAGGCCGTTCCCGGGGTGATTCTTCCTCCTCCGGCTGCCCCGCGGTCCGGCTCTCGGCGTACGCCGGGGTCGTCTCCCCGGGCGTCCGGGCGCGTCGGCGCACGCGGCTCTCCAGCCCCAGGGCAGCAGTCACTAGCCGCTGAGCCGCAGGAAACCCCGAGGAGCTCCAGCCTCTAGACAAGATCCACCGGTGTCCCCTCAACTTTGCGCACGCGGCGAGGCGGGAGGCAGACCGCGCGCTGTGGCCGGGCTTTCGCCGGGGTGCACGGCGAAGAGATTTCCGCGCCGCGGGCCTGAGTAGGGGCCGGCCAGCCTGCGGCTCCAGCCCGGCGTCGCAGCCCCATCCTCGGCGCGGGCGGCCTCCGGCCGCACTGCCCGCCGCCCGGCTCTCCCGGGCCGCCCGGCACACTGCGGGAGGAGCCGCCGGCCTCCGTGACGCGTCAGGGAGGAAACGGCGGCGCCCGGCGGCCCTGCGGGGAAGGAGGAAACGCGAGTGCGCTCGGCTCCGCGCCCGCCGCGCCAGGAGGCAGCACCGTGGAGCGGGGTAGGTGCGGGGCCGGCCGGGACCCAAGGCGGGTGGGCCAGCCGCAGGGTCCGCGCGCGTTCGGGCCGCGGTCGGAGCCCCCCGGGCGGGTGAGACGGGGCGGGGCGAGCGGTGCCTGGGCCTCGACTGCTGCCTCTTCTTGGAGCCAACGTGACTTTCCCGGGAGTCTTGGCAGCTCCCCTGGCCCCTCAGACCGAAAACCTCCGAGTTGGTGGAAGGGGAGAAGCAATCCCCCCGCCCAGCTCCCGACTCGAAGAGTTTGTGGTCTGTGTTTCCTCGAGGTGCCTTCACGTTCTGCCTTTTGATTCCTAAACGCTCGAGCCGTGTCAGTGGACGGACATTGTTAACACAGTGCGCAGCTTCCCGGCTTAGAGGAGCTGGGAGCTGGGAGGGTGGGAGACCCCCAGCTGAGGTCGAAAGAGGGTGCGGGTCACCTGCGAGGACCCGGGATGGAGGGAGGCCCCGGGAGTGGGGGGCACGGGAATCGTTAACCTGTCGTCATCGGACTGAGATCTGAGACGAATGCTTTACAACCCTTAAGTTCTCTGTGATTTAAACCCTTTCCGTCTCTTTTTGAAGTGAATTTGGCTCTGTTGATTCCCACAGCTTTAGTGTTGATACGTACCATTTAGAGCGCTTTCGGATTTTCAGATTTGTCATTTTTAGTGGTGGTTAGTTGAGAAGATAGAAAAAAAGAAAGAATTCATCTCTTGAGACTCAAATTCTTTCATCATTTAATTTTGCACAGTGATTTCTGAACCAGGAGTAGAATTTTGGCCCTACACAAGAGACCACATACTTGAGCTGCAGGTACACTTGAGAAATGCAGGAATAGATACAGAGCACTACGGTTCCCGAGTCTTTATTTAAAACTATCAGACTGTTATGCGCTTTGACTCTCTACTTTGTTTCTAGGTTGAGGATTTACCCAACCAATCTGGGAAGTGACTTATTTATTTAATAAACATTTTAATGGTTCTTACCACATGCTTGGGCTCCTTTTTAGTGTTTTATAAATATTAACTCAAACTGTTAACGCAAAATTTTAAATTATAGCGGTTACAGCAGTGAAGAGGTTGTGTACACCAGTTCCCCAAATGTCTTTGCAAGAGCTAGAAACATTAGAGGAAGTTTCAGGCATATTTTAGGACTGGGTGTGCCTTCTGGCGCACTTGGCTACCACTCCTGTAAGACTAGCCGCCACCCCTTCACTCCCTGGGGGAAGGGAGTCTGGAGCTATGGGAATGAGACCTCTTCCTTGCAGGTCTCCGCCAGATCCCTAGCATCGTCTGTAAAATAGTCTTTCTTATCCACGATAGTGCCATCATTAGCTAACTCTGGAAAGACCAGAACTTCCCTCTTTTTCAACTGCCACTATAGGGAGCCTAATTTTGTTTTGAAAAGGAGCTTTGTTCCTAATCTGTTTGACAGTTGATGAAACCATAGTTTAGTGAAATGTACTATAAAATAGGCTGTTTTTGCTTGTACACGTCAACATAACAAATAATACTTTGTAATTTTACTGCCATATGTTTTGGTAACGTTGAGTTGATAGATCAACCTGCTTAGTGTCCTTTTTGTGACTTGCATATTTGCAGGGAGAATATTTTTCCAGAATAAACTACCCTTTTTAAGTGAGTTCTTGGCCTGATGGTCAGGTTGGTAGAGACCCAAAATGGTGAATCATGGTTCTTGTCATTATGGTGATTAGCAATTTGATGTCAAAATCTGCATGTCATACTTGCTTTCTCTTTCTGACTTTCTCTATCCCCCATTTAAATTTCCAGAGAGATGATTACATGAGACTCTGAGCCTTATTTAATAGGATTATGAGGTGTCTCCTCGAAGCAGGGAGGCTCAATTTTCCTTTGATATAATCCATGGTACAACAGACAGTGGCATTCGTGAATTCAGTTCAGCAAAATGACAACTCGTGCTTTCATGGTTTACAGAGTGCTTCCAGATGTGTTTGTGAAGTTGACAGCCATTTTTTTATTCTTGTTTTTACAGATGAGGAAACTAAGGCACAGAAATGTTAAAATATCTTAGCCAAGGTTGTACAGCAGGTGGGGGAGAGAGCTTGAATAGGCAGCAGGTGTGTGGACAGTGCCTGGCATGTATGTGCCAGCCTGTAATAAACATTGTGAAGTGAATGATTCCAAATGACTTCAGATTTCTTGCTCTTTCCAAGCATTATGCTTCCTAAACACTGTAATTGATTTATGCCCAAGAGATTTCCGGGCCTACACCAGTTATTTCAAACAGTATCTGATTCTACAAATAGCTTTTCGACAAAAGAGATGAGAATGCCCTTTGGACTCATTTCTTAGTATTTGTCAACTCTGGTTTTTGAAAAAGCAATAGGCTGGTTATTTTGTTCTCTTCTCAAACATCTTTCTTTTTTCTTCTGATTTGAAGATAGTGTAGACTGGACGTATGGTTTCATTGTTTGTGTCTACCACTTCTTTATCTCTCTCTGCTCATTGAAGGTCATTTTTATGGACTACAAATCACTGTTGGTTTTCAGGGGCAGTGAACTCAATTAAGCTACTTAGATTTATGACCAGGTTCAAAAACAATGATCATAGGTATTACTTTTTTTTTTTTTTTGAAGCATGCATGACACTACACTACTACTACTATGTTTTTTGAAATGTTATAATACTTTAGTATAAAGGGTCTTTTTTAAAAAAGTTTTATTTATTTAAGTAATCTCTACATCCAGAAGGGGGTTGGAACTCAAGACCCCAAGATCAAGAGTCTTACGTTTCCTGACTGAGCCAGCTAGGTGCCCCAAAGAGTCTTTTTAAAAAGCAACCAAAAAAAATAAACCTCTCAACTGTTTATATCCTTCCAGTATAATCTCTGTTTCCTGTAGTATGTGACCTGCAGATGGTTAACCTTCAATTAGAGAGGAAACTATGGCCAATACCTGCAGGGAGGAATGGAGAAGGGTATCTTGGAAAAAAGAGAGATGGGGTGGCCTTTCCCATGAGGACTATTAGGTGGAAAGAAGCTCTTAATGAAGCAAGACTGAGTCATCTGCCTGTCAACATTCTTCTGTGTGGGGGTGGAATAAAATACTTTTGAAACCTGTCTTGTTTCAGAAACCACTTTACCTTTTCCAGTCCTCATATTTTCTCTCTCTTTCTCTAATTCATGTAAATTACTGACTAAAGTGCTGATTCATGAAACTCAAATTATGTAACATGTTATTCCTGACAGAAACAGCTCCCACATTATTTTAAGGGACTCAATGCTTCTATTTTCCTTTACCTATTCCATTCCTTATGGTGGCATATTTATTTTCATTTCACTTTTTTTTTTTTTTTTCTATCTCATGGAGAAAAGTAAATCTAAGCGGTGCTGATTCCACATCTTGTAGTTCATGTCAAAGTAATTTTAACTTAGTACTAACTTTGAGTTAATTGTCATTGCTGAGGAAGACGACATGGAAATCAAATGTTGAAGCCTGAGTCAGAACATCGATAATAAAATTTTATTACCTGCCTGAATCGAGCCAGGGGGTTTTCAAAGGTATTTAGGGCAAGGTACAATGTCCTTGCCCTTGTCTGGTTTCCCAGGGCCTCTCCTATTTCCCACAGGTCCTGAATATCTGTGTTGGTCCATCTCCTTGTAGCCACCATTTCTTCTCTTATTCAAAACCAAAATCTGTTTTCCTTTGATGGGGATGGGGTGAGTGAAAGGCAGGTGAAGGGAATTGTTGTAGGGTAAGAGACTGATTATATGTAAGAGGGAGGACAGGAGATGTGTGGGTGAAATAAGAGATCTTTAGTGAGCTCTCATGGCGGATTTGTGCAGAGTACTGGCCTCCCCCAATGGGGATGGATATCTATATATATCGATATATATCCAGATATATATATCTATATATATATCCATCCATATATATGGATATATAGATATCCATATCTATATATCTATATCTATATATACATAAAACATGGGATCAAAGAATATCTGGCAAGGATTAAAAACATCTACTGCGGGCGCCTGGGTGGCTCAGTGGGTTAAGCCTCTGCCTTCGGCTCAGGTCATGATCTCAGGGTCTGGGATCAAGGCCGCATCAGGCTCTCTGCTCAGCAGGGAGCCTGCTTCCCCCTCTCTCTCTGCCTGCCTCTCTGCCTACCTGTGACCTCTCTCTCTCTCTCTCAAATAAATAAATAAAATCTTTAAAAAACAACAACAAAATCTACTGGTGTGTGATATTGGCCAGCAGAGTTACTTGGTACCACCAGGTGTGGAAGGATTGTTATAGGTAGGTGTTGCTTCAGTCCACTGTATAAGTTTGTCTGCAGATAATTAGAATGTAGAGGGCTGATTTTGTGGCCTTTAACTTCAGAATAGGAACAATTTGACAGGCTTTTGGTTGAGGAAAGGCCTGGTTTTTGTACCTTTTTAAAGGCATACCTTTTTTTGGAGAATGTGTGTAGTGTTGAGATAATGTTATTCCTTTTACTGTTTTGTGATTTTGGATAAATGACCTTGTATTTACATTGCATATAGTAGTGAATATGATTCAGGATAATTGCTTCCATTCAGGTTCCTTATATATTTACTATACCAGTCAATACCAAGCTTTTTTTTCTCTGTAGGTAAAAGAGACTTCATATATAATATATTCATACACAACATTGGACTCGTTGATGGACTAGCCATTCCACAAGAGCTGGATGCAATGTCCTCAAGTACAGTGAGGCTTCACTAGGACTTGACCAATTTTTTGCTTGAGTTCAAAAATGAGAAGGACCTTTATTACTCTAGTTACTTACCTCCCTGTTTTAAAAATAAAAATGGATTAAAGTTAACTTAAAATGATCTGGTTTCCAACTCAGTGTCATATATGCAGACAAACATACATATGGAACCATGTGTATAGCCTATATAACCTAATGCACATGCATGTTAAATATATATATGACGAGCTAAGAAGGAATATAAGACTCCTTAGTTTCCCAAGAAAACACTATACATCATCTCCTTCCCCCATTTTAATTTTATTATTGTCTCATATTTTCTGAACATTATTTTTAATTACAAAGGTATGCATGCCCTTAAATTCAAGCAACTGAGAAGTATGTTAAGTAAAAAATGAGTCCTCTCCACTCTAATCTTACCCACAAAGATAACCACTCTCAGTTTTTATATCCTTGTAGACTTTTAACCCATGTTTATATAAATTTGTGTATCTGTAAATGTACATCGAGGTTTGGTTTTGGTTTTAAAAACTTTAATTATCAGTGCTCGCTTCGGCAGCACATATACTAAAATTGGAATGATACAGAGGTTAGCATGGCCCCTGCGCAAGGATGACACACAAATTCTTGAAGCGTTCCATATTTTTTAATGAATTCTGTTACAATGAAAATTTTACAGTTTTACAATTTTTAAAAAATTGCACAATGAAAACAGTAAATAACTGTAAAAAATCACTATCATTTTAGCTATTTTTAACATGAACTTATTTCAACATGAGAAAAGGTTGATTCTTTTAAATTTTACCATTTTAAAAAACAAAAATGAAAACAAAAAACAACTTTAATTTTCAGAGAGAGAGAGAGAGCTCAAGCACAAGGCGGGGGAACAGCAGGCAGAGGGAGAAGGAGGCTCTCTGCTAAGCAGGGTGCCCGATGTGGGACTCAATCCTAGGACCCTGGGATCATGACCTGAGCTAAAGACAGAGGCTTTAATCCACTGAGCCACCCAGGCATCCCATGTACATTGAGGTTTTTTGATTTTTTTTAAAAATGGGAATTATTCTACCCAATTTGTTCTTTTGTTTGTTATTTAACACTTTATCATGTATATCTGTAGATCTATATAAATTTTGACAGCTAGATAGTGTTCCCCTTCATAGCTAATAATATTTTCTAGCCGCATTACTTTTATGTTCCTTCTTTTGTATCTTTTAAAGTATATTTTTTTAATTTTATGATTTTTTCAAGATTTTATTTATTTGACAGAGATCATAAGTAGGCAGAGAGGCAGGCAGAGAGAGAGAGGAAGGGAAGCAGGCTCCCTGCTGAGCAGAGAACAGGATGCTCAATCCCAGGAGCTAATCCCAGGACCCTGGGATCATGACCTGAGCCGAAGGCAGACACTTTAACCCACTGAGCCTCCTAAAATATATTTAAATCACCACAGTAATACATTTTTTCAAGACAAATTTGAAAGAAAAAGAGAAACTAAGAATCACCAATAAACTTACCATCCATTAATCATCGCTATTAGTATTTCACAGTACATCTTTCTAAACTTCTGTGTATATCCATATTTTCAGTGCCATTTAAAAAGTTTCTCTTATACAGACTTGCTTTGTTGGTTAGAGAATCGTGTTTATGTAGCCAACCAACGTCATCGATTCCATGCATGTTTGAACCAGTTACTTTACAGTTTCCTGGCCACCTGCCATACCCTAAACCTGGATAAGGTGCATGGAAATTTATAGTAGTGCTCATCAAGGGGACGAGGTGAGGGTACGTGGGTGGACCGATAAATCCATGCAGATCAGCATAAATCCTTCTAATGGAGGGCAGTCAATGCTTGTATTTTAAGCACATCTAAAATACAAGATGTTTAAGAGGAGAGACGATGCAGGCGCCTGGGAGGCTCAGTCATTGATCCCAGGGTCCTGGGATTGAGCCCCACATCTGACTCCCTGATCCGTGGGAAGCCTGCTTCTCCGTCTCCCACTCCCCCTTCTTGTGTTCCCTCTCTCACTGTGTCTCTCTCTGTCAAAAAATAAATAAAATCTTTAAAAAAAAAAAAAAGAAGAGAGACGACGGAATATCCACTATAATTGTGATCACTATAGGAGAAGCAGAAGTAATGGGCTTGAACGAGACAGAAGTGTTAAATTCAGTTAAAAATAAGAACAGCTGAACTTTAGATGTTTTGAAACAATCTCCTAATGATAAGCACATGGTTTGGAGAGCTTGGTTTAACAAAGCTCCCACCAATGGTAGGAATAGATGACCTTGAAGTTCCTTATGATCCTATTCTACTATAGGCTGTCTCAGGGTTAGTAACACTTGGCTTAGTATAATCTCATACATACAACTCCCTAGTTGCATACTAACTCCACCAGTCTTTCCAGACGGCACCTGTCCAGGCTAACATCTCTCCACCCACTGAACATGTGCACAGCTCACACCCACATGTTCCTCCTATGTCCTCTTGCAGCCTTTCCCCTTTCTGAAAGTTTAGTAGCCTTTCGACCGTTTTCTTTTTTCCTTTTCTTCCAGCTTTTGCTTTAAGGAAATCTCTGTTCTTTCTTCATCCCACTCTGTTCATTTTAGTCTTGAGCAAAAAAGATACTAATCATGGTGATACAGCTAAGAACAAGCCTCTAATAAGGGAAAGGAAAGCTTTTAGTTTGGGAGGGAAGGTAGACATTATAAAGTCCTAGTGGTTTCAACCTTCAAAGCCCTTGAGAATACCCAGTAATTCCTTTCAAAATTTCCACAGAAGACTCCACCCACCTCCTCTTCTGTAAATATGCTGGTTTTCCTTAAGCATTGGCTGGCATGTATAATAAAATTTAAAACTGTTTATAATTGGGCGGGACAGTTCACGTCATTGCAATAGCATTGTTTCGTGCTCCTTTTTCCCCATTGAAGATTTAGCTGTATTATGGACTGAATAGACTTTTAGATAAGACAACTCTTCCTTTCAGAAAATACATCTAGTTCTAGATATCTGGTTTAAAACAATCTCTTTGGTTTTAAGTAAGTTGAAGACTAAGAAGGCTATTTTAGATTAAAGGTTAGCAGTCTTTGAGAAGTGGTATGTCAAGATTCCAAACCCTTTCCTTCCAGATTTTCATCAGCAGAGATATGCACCGGTGAGAAGCATAGATCAGCCTTTCATCCTTAGGAGTCAGAGAAGAAGCAACTGGTTGCAAGAATGTTAAGTTGCTGGGGCGCCTGGGTGGCTCAGTGGGTTAAGCTGCTGCCTTCGGCTCAGGTCATGACCTTAGGGTCCTGGGATCGAGTCCCGCATCGGGCTCTCTGCTCGGCAGGGAGCCTGCTTCCCTCTCTCTCTCTCTCTCTCTCTCTGCCTGCCTCTCCATCTACTTGTGATTTCTCTCTGTCAAATAAATAAATAAAATTAAAAAAAAAAAAAAGAATGTTAAGTTGCTACTGGAGACTCTCTCAATCCAGGTCCAGGTAGCTGACATCATTATATCAAATTCAGCTCACCTGTAAAGGTGTTTTGGCCAGACGTCTTGAGGAACTCCACACCAAGACAGTAGATCTCAGCTACACTGAGAGTAAAGGCCTATTTTTTCATAAATATTAAAGGAAAAGGTTTTGAAAAGACATTTTCATTCAGCTTTCAAACAACCTAATGCTAAAATTGATGCTGGCTTAAATAGGAAAGTTCTTTATCATTCGTTTATTTGAAATGAGTTAGTAAATATTCAGAAATTAAGACTTTGCTATAATTTTAAGAAAGTGGTTCTTATTTTTGTAGTTCTTTGTGTGTATAGTTGGCATTTAATCCATTCTGACATTAGTAGCTCTCTTTTCTGATTGAGCTCCTTTTACCTCCACTCTCCCTTCTCATGAATGTTTGGTTAAAATATTTTTGTCTGAAAAGGAGTTATTTCTTTTTAATTAATAAAAGATAAGACACTCGCATGTTTTAGCAGAGAACATTTTTAAAGAGATCTATGAGACTATACTACCTTTTCTCTTTGAATTTTGTTTCCTCTTTTGGATTTCCTTTATTTCTGATTCTCACTGACACTAACATCATTTATGTTTTGCCTGTTTTAAAAAAGATCTTATTTATTTGACAGACAGAGATCACAAGTAGGCAGAGAGGCAGGCCGGGGTGGGGGTGGGGGGCAGGTAACGAAGCAGACCCTGCTGAGCAGACAACCCAATGCAGGGCTGGATCCCAGGACCCTGAGATCATGATCTGAGCAGAAGGCAGAGGATTTAACCCACTGAGCCACTCAAGCACCCTACGTTTTGCCTTTTAAAAGTTCATTCATGTGAACAAGAGTCCCTGTCCTGTTGAATTTATTTGTTGCATTCATTGGACATTTAGATTTAAAAAATTGCCTTTGGAATGAAGAATGATACATATAAATTGCTACTTTTGTGTAAAAAAAAACAAGGAGAGAAAAAGGATATATTTTTGCTTTCTTGTCTAAGCATAGAGAGACTCCAGAAGGCTAAGAAATTAACAGCGTTTATCTATTTGGGATTGGGTGGGTAGGGACACAGGTGGGAAACAGACTTTTCACCCTGTCTTTTATATTCTCTTGGTTTGAACATGTCAATATGTAACCCATTTAAAAAAATCATTTTTAAAATCTGTCTATTGGTTTCCTGACTTAGAGAAAATAAATCTATCCTTTTCTGTTTTCCCTTTCCCATATGTCTTTAGGAAAGGTGTTTTATTTTTTTCCGGTAACACGATTTTATATATTTTATTTTTTTTAAGTTTTATTTTAATACCAGTTAGCATACAGTATTATATTGGTTTCAGGTGTACAATATAGTGATTCAACAATGTTATACATTTCTCAGTGCTCGTTGTGACATTAGGACTCTTTAGTCCCCATCACCTATTTAACCCATCCCTCTACCCATCTTCCTTCTGGTAACCATCTCTATAATTAAAAGTCTGTTTCTTTATTTGTCTCTCTTTCTCAAAGGGTATTGTTTTAAATCTTTTTAAAATAATCCCTGTTTAGTCTGGTCTTTTGTGGGGATCTTGACCTGTTCCCTTCTGCTTTCTCAAGTGTGGTGTCTTAAGATTCATTATGAAGCCTTCTCTTAGGAAATTCTGGTACTGCAAATACAGCCAAGCCTTAAGTTCTTGTTGGCTTATTTGATGAATCATTTAACTGAAATTGTCTGTAATAGTCTGCCAACTGGATACTCAGTTGTTTCCTAATAAAACTGCCAGATAATAATAACATAATTAGTGCAAAGTTAGTTGATTTTTTTCCCCGTGGTATCTTATATTTTATCATCATGGTTATAATTTACCTACTTAAGAGTATATGAATTGGATACCTGTAGAAAATAAAGGTTGGTTTCCTTTAATATTTAGATAATTCTGCTCTTTTTAGTACACACTAAGCCAAAAAGTTTCTTTCATCTGGACTTTTGTAGTTTTTGTCATTAGTGACCTGTATTTCACTTTGGGGTGAGCAAAGAAAAAGGAATTAATATTTGTTGAGTATCTATCATGTACTAGATGTTTTAAGACATTATCATTATTATTTTTAAAGATTTATTTATTTATTTGAGAACGAGAATGATTGTGTGCAAGCAGGAGGAGGGGCAAAGGGAGAGGGAGACAAGCAGACTCCGTGCTGAGCAGGGAGCTGGACAATGCATGGCCCTATCGCAGGACCCTGAGATCATGACCTGAGCTGAAACCAAGAGTCTTATGCTTAAACAACTGAGCCACATAGGTACCCCAAGATGTTATTTTATTAAATATTCAGAGTAATGTTGGGGAGTAAGTGAGTACTTTTATTTTACAGGTGAGGAAATTGGGACTCAGTGAGGTTTTGAAGGGAGCTGTATGTAGGCAGCACAGGGCAGAGCTGATTTGAACACTTCTACCTGGATTTACTAGGAGTTCTCCTGGGCCTTTGAGGAGGGGGTAAAATCTGACTTGGCTTAAACCCCTCATCTGAAAGAACAGGCAGAGTTGATTTACAGATAATGCAGATTACCATCTACTGTTGAGGTAGTGGTTAAATGAGTTTGAAGACTGTTTTTTCAGTTTTACCTTATTATTCTGAGACTTCTTTGTTTTAATTTAGTAACTGGTGCCAGACTTCAAGAAGAAAGCTGACTGAAAATGTTTTAAATATCATGTATTTCTTGCTTAATAGAAAAGTGCTTAAAATTCTAAATTTAATCACTAAATGGGTTAAATTCTGAACATACAAGTTTTGAATGTCTTCTGTTGGTATCTGCAGAGGTATTAACTCTAACAGATACTGTTGTCATGCTATTGTCTAAAGTCGCTTAAAGATGATAATCAGCACCACTTATATAAATCTGGAGATTGGCAGTTATAGTCTATCGTTATGCTCATCTGTGATGGATGTTAGCTAATGGCTATTATCATGTGCCTTGGCAGTTCCTGGGATGAGCTCCTGTTTAACTAAGTACGAATGAAAGATCATTTTATGTCTCAAGTCATATTATTCCATTATCTAATGTATTTATGTTCTGGGCAAAGATGGTAAGAAAGAAATTGAGGAAATTCACATGATTAGAAAAGTTTAAAAGTAAGTAAAATGTCACAGATAGTGAATGAAGAGGACAGAATAACCTACTCTGGAATCTGTTACACTTGGGGTGCCTGGGTGGCTAAATGGGTTGGGCCTCTGCCTTTGGCTCAGGTCATGGTCTCAGGGTCTTGGGATCAAGCCCCGCATTGGGCTTTCTGCTCAGCGGGGAGCCTGCTTCCCCCCTCTCTCTGCCTACTTGTGATCTCTGTCTCTCTGTCAAATAAATAAATAAAAATCTTTAAAAAATTTAAAAAATCTTTATATTCTTTTCCCTTTGAATTATCTTGGCATCCATGTAAAAAATCAATTGACCATAAAGGTAAAGGTATATTTCTGTACTCTCATTTTTATTCTAATACCAGTGCCACGTTGCCTTAATTAGCTTAGCATGGCTTTGTAATAAGTTCTAAAATCAGGAAGTATGTGTTCTCCAACTTTGTTCTTTTTCAAGATTGCACTATTTTGGGGCTATTGAATTTCCATATGAATTTTAGAATCTGCTTGTCAATTTATGAAAAAATGGCAACTGGGATTTTGATAGGGATTGTATTGAATCTGTAGATCAATTTAGAGAATATTGCCATCTTAATGATATTGTGTGTTCAGATCCATGAACATGGGTTGCTTTTCCATTTGTTAAGATCTTTTATAGTTTTTCAACAATGTTTTGTAGTTCTCAGTTTATCTCTTGTGCTTCTTTTTAAAAATTTATTCTTAAATATTTTATTCTTTTGATACTGTTGTAAATGGAATTGTTTTCTTAATTCATTTTATGTTTGCTCGTTGCTACTGTATACAAAAACAAGTGATTTTTTTATTGAACCATAATTGACATAATGTTGTATTAATACAATTGATTTTTACTTTTATTCATTTTTAAAAATATTTATTTGTCAGAGAGAGAAAGAAAGAGCACAAACAGGGGGAGTGACAGAGGGAGAGGGATAAGCAGACTCCCTGCTGAGTAAGGAGCCCAATGTAGGACTCTATCCCAGGGCCCTGGGATCAGTACCTGAGCTAAAGGCAGACACTTAGCCAACTGAGCCACCTAGGCACCCAGTACAATTGATTTTTAAATATTGTTATATTGTTAAATTGTTGTTATATTTAAATATTGTTATATTATATTAGTTTGAATAGTTTTTTGGTGGATTCATTAGGATTTTCTATATACAAGATCATATTATCTGCACATAGAGATAGTTTTACTTCTTCCTTTTCAATCCAAATGCCTTTTATAATTTTTTTCTTGCTTAATTGTTCTGGCTAGAACCTCCAGTAAAATGTTGAATGGAAGGGAAGAGAACTGATATCTTTGTCTCATGCCTGGTAACAGGGGAAGAGCATTTAGTCTTTCATCATTACATGTAATGTTAGCTGTGGGCTTTTTGTAGCTGCCCTTTTATTAGCTTGAGGAAATTCTCTTCTTGGTTTGCTATGGTTTTAACATTAGAGTGTTAGATTTTTCAAGTGCCATTTCTGCTTCTATTGAGATGATTGGGTAGTTTCTGTCCTTTATTTTGTTAATATAATATATTACATTTGCTTGGTATTCAGATGTTAATCCAACTTTTTGTTCCTGGAATAAATCACCTTTGGTCATGGTATAGAATAGTTTTTATATGTTGCTGGATTTGGTTTGCTGGTATTTTGTTGAGGATTTTTGCACCTATATTGATCTGTACTTTTCTTGTGATATCTTTATTTGATTGTGGTGTCAGAGTAATACTGGCCTCCTTGAATGAGTTCCTTCCTCTTCTTTTTCTTTGGGGGGAGTGAGATTTTATGAAAGATTAATGTTGATTTTTCTTCAAGCAAGACTTTGGCTTTTATTTGTAGGAAAGTTTATTTTGATTACTAATTCAATCTCTACTTGTTATGTATCTATTTAGATAGTTTCTATTTCTTTAGTTTGTTTAGATAGTTTTTTTCTTCTACAAATTTGTCCATTTCATCTAGGTCATCTAATGTGTTGGTGTACAACCTTTCATAGTATTTCCTTAAAATCCTTTTTACTTCTCTGAGATTGATAGTGATGTTCCCATTCATTCCTTATTTTAGCAACGAGTCTTCTCTCTTCTTGATCAGTATGGCTAAAGGTTTGCCAACCTTGTTAATTTTTTTTCAAAGAACCAACTTTTGGTTTCTCTATTGTTTTGCAATACTTGATTTCATTGATTTCTGCTCTAATCATTATGACTTACTTCCTTTTGCTTGCTTTGGGTGTACCTTGCTCTTCTTTTTCTAGTCTCTTAAGGTGGAAGGTTAAGCCATTGATTTTTAGATTTTCCTTTTTTAGTGCAGGCATTCACAGTTACACAATTCCCTCCAAACACTGTATTAGCTGAATTCTAGAGGGCTTGGTTTGTTGTGTTTTCATTTTCATTTATCTGAAAGTATTTCCTAATTTCCCTTGTGATTTCTTTTTTTTTTTCCCCTCCCTTGTGATTTCTTCTTTGACCCCTTGGTTACGTAAGAATGTGTTGTTTAATTTCCACATATTTGTGGATTTGCTGAATTTCCTCTTGTTACTGCTTTCTAGTTTAAATCCATTGTTGTCTGAGAACATATATAATTTCTGTCTCTTTAAATTAAATGAGGCCTTCTTATGGCCTAATGTATGGGCTTTCCTAGAGAATGCTTCATGTGTACTTGGGAAGATTACGTATTTTGATCCTGTTGGTAGGACTGTTCTTTAGAGGACTATTAGGTCTCATAGGTTTATAGTATTGTTCATGTCTTCTTCCTTATTGATCTTCGGCTTAGATTTTCTCCTTAATACTTTTAAGGCATTGTTTTAATGTTTCATGTTAGTATAAATATAAAAACTCACTGTTAAGATAAAAGACTCAAATGTGAACTTATAATGTTTAGTGCGTGCTATTTAAACAAAACTAAATTTAAAAATTATTTACTTCATTATTTTTTAATATTAAAATTTAAATGTAACTTAAGTTCAGTAATATTTTCTCAGGTCCATGATTCTTTTGTGTCTGTGTGATAGGATTTGCTAATAAAGTGCACTAAAATATTTTTTTCAAACAGTATTGACACTCGTCTCAAATGAATCAATACTCTTGTTTGATCAACTTACCTGTTAGGAATTATGAGTTTACTTGCTAACATATGGTGGAGGTGACAGCTGCAAAAAAATAGCATAACATCTTCACACTAATCAGAACTGGTGAATAGTTAGATTTTCTTATTTTTCATTTTCTCTCTCCCTTCTTTAAAAATATTTTATTTTATTTGAGAGAGAGAGAGAGCACAAGCAGGGGGTGGGGCAAAGGGAGAAGCAGATCTCAGTACCTAGGGCTTGATCTCTGGACCCCAAGCCAAAGGCAGCCCTTAACTGACTAAGCCACCCAGGTGCCCTTTATTTTTCCTTTTCAGTGGTAACATTATTTGGTCTAGACCTACACGAATTCTTTGAAATACACATTTCAGAATTTGCAGTAGTAGAAAGGCCATGTGAAATTTAGTTAATACAGGCAATTTAAAAATAGTTTTTAAAGCATAAATATATGAATACCAGTAAATTTTTATTTATTTATTTTTTATTTTTTATAAACATATAATATATTTTTATCCCCAGGGGTACAGGTTTGTGAATCGCCAGGTTTACACACTTCACAGCACTCACCATAGCACATACCCTCCCCAATGTCCATAACCCACCCCTCTTCTCCCAACCCCATCCCACCCCCCAGCAACCCTCAGTTTGTTTTGTGAGATTAACAGTCACTTATGGTTTGTCTCCCTCCCAATCCCATCTTGTTTCATTTATTCTTCTCCTCCCCCCTTAACCCCCCATGTTGCATCTCCACTTCCTCATATCAGGGAGATCATATGATAGTTGTCTTTCTCTGATTGACTTATTTCGCTAAGCATGATACCCTCTAGTTCCATCCATGTCGTCGCAAATGGCAAGATTTCATTTCTTTTGATGGCTGCATAGTATTCCATTGTGTATATATACCACATCTTCTTTATCCATTCATCTGTTGAGGGACATCTAAGTTCTTTCCATAGTTTAGCTATTGTAGACATTGCTGCTATAAACATTCAGGTGCATGGGCCCCTTTGGATCACTACGTTTGTATCTTTAGGGTAAATACCCAGTAGTGCAATTGCTGGGTCATAGGGTAGTTCTATTTTCAGCATTTTGAGGAACCTCCATGCTGTTTTCCAGAGTGGTTGCACCAGCTTGCATTCCCACCAACAGTATAAGAGGGCTCCCCTTTCTCCACATCTTCACCAGCATCTGTCATTTCCTGACTTGTTAATTTTAGCCATTCTGACTGTGAATACCAGTAAATTCTTATCCTCAACTAAAAATACTGAACCTTTTAGTACAATGGATTTGTGAAAACAATATAATTTACTTTGCCTTGTAGCATGTATAGAAATGACAATTATAATGCATTTTAAAGTAGATTATTATTTATAAAAAAGCAAATACCCACATTTTAGTGTGTGTGTGTGTTTTTTTTTTTAACCATGGTTAGAATGATCTCTGATTTGATGAATCCTGTCCTCTAACAGTGACCATTTTGGAAGGAATTTGGCCTAGGTAGATAAAGGGTGTGGGTCAGGGACGCCCAGGTGGCTCAGTTGGTTAAGCAGGTGCCTTCGGCTCAGGTCATGATCTCGGGGTCCTGGGATTGAGCCCTACATCAGGCTCTCTGCTCAGCAAGGAGTCCGCTTCTCCCTCTCCCTCTGCCATGCCCCCTCCCCACTAGTTCGTGTGTGTGCGCTCCCTCTCTCCCTCTCAAATAAATAAAATCTTAAAAAAAAAAAAAGATGTGGGTCAGAATGTAGAGGAAAAATTCTGCATCATTTCCTGATTATCCAGATTTTTGGATTATCAGAGGCAACAGCAATTTAGGAGAAAGCACAGATTGGAGAACAAAGAGTAGCTATAGAAGAATCAGAAAGAATGTGATATGGAAAAAGTATAGAAGTGGATGAAGGAGGACGAGGTAGCTACAGAATTCTTTATAGGTCTTTTGCAAAGAAGCCAGTACACAGAAATGAGTTCGTAGGTTTTCTAAATCTTTATCTACCTCTGGGAGGGAAATTTCTGAGAGTGAATGTGTCATTGGGACACATCCTCTTAAGCAGTGTAGTTATTGCAGTAATTGAATTTCCTCTTTCCGTTTAGATCGTGTGGCAATATTTTCTGTTGGCAACACTAAACATCTAAAGGAGTGAATGTGATTCTTTTGTTAAGTTTTTAAAAATCTTATGAGCTAACTTAGAAAAGTGATGATGGATGTAAAAATGCTTGGCATAGGAAAGGGCACAAAGTAGGAATGTGATAAATGTTGGCTGATAATAACCTATCCATAATATTCTATAATGCTTTTTAGCCTTATGTAGGAATTTAGAAAGCCAAAGTTTGTTAGATCTGCCACTAACTTATTAAGGGATCCTTAGCAAGTCACTTGATTTTCCTTGATTTTAAGTTACTCAGATTTCCTTCTGCCTCTAAAATGCAGTGGTTCTGTTGAATCCATATAGAGGGAAAAGCTTTAAATAAAGATTATTATTTTAATAGAAGTGGAAGTTTTGTTGTTGTTCTCAACTTCTACAATTTTAACTAGGGTACACTACATGAATAAGATTCTTTATAGCATTATCTAAAGCCAACCACTGATTTATTTGAAAACAAAGGGTTTCTTTACAGTGTCATTTAGCCTGGCTTTGCCATGAATCCAAGAATTATTCTACACTAATCAGAGAACAGTAATTCAGTTGTGCTTAAATTTAGAGTTCCACACAGCCATTCACGAGAGATGAATTGAGGTGAACAAGTACTTCTAACTTAATTTGCAAAAGTTCTAAAATGTACGGGTGGAATGTATTGTAGGAAAGTGAAAAGTAGGTTGGAAGTGTGGCTCTGATGCAAAGCTGTTGGAGAAACAATTGCTGCTTTTTGTTATATTTTCTGATCTGTGTGATTTCTAGCAAAGAAATTAGTGATAATGAAAATTTTAGGAGCATTTTCAACATTTTGAAATGTTGATGTATGGTGTGGCTATTTGATAGTGAATCAGTAGGGTTGGTCATTTTTATTTTAAAAGTGCTTGTATGGAATCATATTCATGTAGTTGTGAAGGAAAAAACTCTCGTTTTCCTTTGCAAGCGATACTCTGAACAATTCTGTACTCTGGCCATAAATGTGTGGTAGTTTTTCAACACGCCAAGCAATCTGAGACACTGGGTGTCTTACAATTTAACTCAATTCTGATACCACCTAGCTGGAGATCCCACAGATGCAGAGCTCAGTTCTATAGAACTGTTGTCCCACTCCCTTCAGCCCACAAGTGCAAGGCCAGGGTGTTAACTGTTCTTTTGACCAACAGGCTATAAATTAATTTCCCATGACTCCCTTCTCGTGTTTGATTAATTTGCTAGAGTGGCTCACAGAACTCAGAAAAAAAAGTTTATTTACTAGATTGCCAGATTTACTAGATTGCTAGATTTACTAAATTGCTTTTATTATAAAAGCATATAACTCAGGAACAGCCAAATGGAGGAGATGCGTGAAGCAAGGTATGTGAGAAGGGATGAGGGATGCTCTCAGTTAGGGGTGCACCACTCTCCCCCCACACCTTCTTGTGTCCCAATTTGGAAACTCTCTGAATCCTGTCCTTTTGGTTTTCTATGGAGGCTTCGTTATGTAGGCATGGTTGATGAAGTCATTGACCATTGGTTGTTATATTAAATCTGTATAGAATTTACTCAAACTCCAGCCCCTTTGGAGAGGTGGGAGGTGGGGTGGTAGGTAGGACTGAAAGTTCCAACCCTCTGATCTCATCGGCATGGTTCCCCCTAGCAACCAGTCCCTATCCTTATATTACCTTGGGGTTTTCCAAAAGTCACCTCATTAATATTAACTCAAGTGTAATTTAAACAGGCTTGTTATATGAATGACAAAAGACACCTGTTTCAGGGCACCCGGGTGGCTCCAGTCATTAAGCATCTACCTTGGCCTCAGGTCATGATCCTGGGGTTGTGGGATGGAGCCCCCAGTGTGCTCCCTTCTCAGCGGGAGGCTTGCTTCTCCCTCTCCCACTCCTCCTACTTGTGTTCTCTCTCTCCCTGTGTCTCTCTCAGTCAAATAAATAAATAAAATCTTCTTTAAAAGATACCTGTTTCACCTTTATTGTTTTTAATTTTTAATTTTTTATTAACATATAATGTATTATTAGCCCCAGGGGTACAGGTCTGTGAATTGCCAGGTTTATACACTTCATAGCCCATACCTTCCCCAATGTCCATAACCCCACCACCCTCTCCCTCCCCAACCTCCCCCTGACCTTTATTGTTTTTATCACTTAAGGAGCTTTGCCAGAAACTGACAAAGACCAAATATATGTATTTCTTAATATAAATCACAACATCACTATAATATACTGTTTGGTTTTAGGAGTCAAATTATGCTCCAAGACAGAGTTTGTCTTTACCAGTGTGAAAATTCATGGGAAACCTCACTAAAATGGAGTCAGGAGGTTCAGCAGGCGGAGCTCTCACACCCTATTACTCTAGTCAACTGCATACCCAACAGAAAAAGGCAGACCTTGCAGGTGGATACTACGTTACTCTCAGCAGAAGGAAGAAAGCCTTACCTTATCTCACTCTCACCCAACAGCCCAGCCAGTGAAAATCTACTATACTTCCAGCTCCTGGTTTACTCCAATGGATTTTCTGTCATAACTGCCTTTCCAACTTAGCCCCCCCCTTTCTCTATAAAAGAACCTACTACTTCTTTGTTCTCTGAACTTGCCTATGGTTTTACAATTCTCTTTATTCCCGAATAAACTCATCTTTTGCTAGTAAAATAACTGGATGTTTTATTTTTAAGGTCAACACCAGCAATTTATTTAATGCAGGTTCACTGTAGGCATTTCATAAGCCAATAGCATACAAGATAATGTCTCTTAATAAGCCAACAAAGAAATAAGAAACTCCAAAACAATGATAAATCAAAAATCACATTATTGTTCCTGGCAAGGGGAAATGAAAGAAATAAAGTCCAAATTCAGTTGAGGTTTACCTTTTATATAGTTGGTACTCAGGAGAGAGAGCCCCGCCAGCTGAGAGCTGATGTTATGCAGTCAGAACAGAAGCAAAAGACCTTTGTTGCCTGAGCGTTTTGGTAAGGAACAATGGCACTGACGCTGGTGGGAAAGATGTTCTTCGTGGGGCCACTACAGTTTTCACCACTGTTGGGAAAAAAAGAGTTGCCTTTCCCGCACCGGACCCACCAGCTCATCGGGTCTTGGGAGAGCTATTTAGATTAGCAAAGGGTAGCCTTGCCAGACTGAATACGCACAGTCTTCACAGACTCTCCATGTTTATAGTCTAAATGTCCCCTTGCCATAAGTTGCTGCTTCTTATGTTTTATTGATAAGCCCCAAGCATGGCCCTTGGCAGCTGAGCTATGGAGTACTTATCAACAGTAATGGATGAAATGATAAAATCCTGACACAACCTACTTCATTCTCATATCAAAACAACTTTACTCTTAAGAACAGTTTCATTTTTGTCATAAACAAGTAGATTTGAAATCCTATCAAACCAATATGCAACATTCTTGTTTAAGAATTGTTAACATTAGGGGCGCCTGGGTGGCTCAGTGGGTTAAAGCCTCTGCCTTCGGCTCAGGTCATGATCCTAGGGTCCTGGGATCGAGCCCCACATCGGGCTCTCTGCTCAGCAGAGAGCCTGCTTCCTCCTCTCTCTGCCTGCCTCTCTGCCTACTTGTAATCTCTGTCTGTCAAATAAATAAATAAAATCTTTTTTTTTTTTTTTTAAAAAGAATGTTAACATTATGAGAATGAAAACAATTTTTTCTGCCTCCATTAAGAGAATACAGTACACTTTAAATATCTATGTAATCTTTAGTGGAAAAACCAGAAGGCGAGACATTCAAATGTACCATGGGTTTTTTAAATCTTAAACTCTTGCTATTAAAGTTCATTTATTATAATTCTGTGTATATTGCCTTAAGTTCAGTTTTAAAAGGAGGGAAGAGTGGAAAACAAGTTGCGAAACACCAAAGTAATGGATGGTGGTTATGAGTCATTATGGTTTATTGTGCAAGTATGTACAGTAGTAGAAGGATCTGTCAGGCACAGCTCTCTTAAAATGACAGATTCATCAAATCCTCAGTGAAAAGGATCCTGTGTATATTTAATGGAAGTCTCTTCTCATGAACTTTCTAATCGTTAAAATATAAAATTTGGGTCACTTGAAGAAGGCTCTGGGTAAGGGACTGTGTTGAAGACTATATTACTATAAAGGCTATGTTACTTTGTTGGTCAGCATTTGCTCTTAAGCCTGTCTCGGACCCCCAAGATCTAGCCCTATCCTGGAGGACAGTATTGACTTTCAGATATTATACAGGTAGAAAGCAAGGAGTGCTTTCTCATTTCATCTCAGGTAGTTAGCCACAGACTTATATGTCTGTCATTGAAGTTTACCACTCAGGTTTTGATTTTAGTATTTCATAATTAAAGCAGAATGAATCTTTGGACTGTGGCATTGAATAGAACCTTTATTCAAACTTTTATATAGTCATATGTAAAAACAGAATACTTCTTTAAAAATGTATGCAAGATGGTCACAAATGTGATGAATGGCAATGACAAGCATATTATGCATAGGAGGAGCAGGTTGCCTTGGGCAACTCATTTCTTTCAGCTCCTTTGAGAAATTATACTTAAATGTGGTTAAGAATGGGCATTCTGGGGGTGCCAAGGTTCTGCTCAGTGGGGAGCCTGCTTCCTCCTCTCTCTCTCTGCCTGCCTCTCTGCCTACTTGTGATCTCTTGTCTGTCAAATAAATAAATAAAATCTTAAAAAAAAAAAAAAAAAAAGAATGGGCATTCTGGGGGTGCCTGGTTAAGCGTCCGACTTTTGGTTTTCACTCAGATCATGATCTCAGGGCTGTGAGATTGAGCCCTTCATTGGGCTCCACGCTCAGTGCAAAGTCTGCTTTGAGATTCTCTCTCCCTCTTCCACTCCACCCACAGCTTTCTCACATAAGTAAATAAATAAATCTTAAAAAAAAAAAAAAAAGAATGGGCATTCTGGACTTTAGTTCAAATAGTGGATCAGCCACCTCTGAGTTTTTCACCTGTAGAGAAGTCATAGTAATAGGACATATCTCATAGGTTTGCTATTAAGTGTAAAATAAATAATACTTGTGAAGCACTTACCACAATGCTTGTGCTATAGTAGTACTCAATAAATGTCAGTAATTAATAATACACTAGTCTTCCTCTATCTTTAGGTCATAAGTTCTAGGACCTTCAGTGGATCCCTGAAACCAAGGATAATACCAAATCCTATATATATTAAGTTTTTTCCTATGCCTATATATATATGATGAAGCTTAATTTATAAATCAGGCACCGTAAGAGATTAACAATAATTAATAATAAAATAGAACAATTACAACAATATCCCGCAATAAAAGTTACATGAATGTGCTTTTTCTTTCTCTCTGAAAATATCTTATTATACTGTATTTTACATTCTTCTTGTAATGATGTGAGATGATCAAATGCCAATGTGATGAGATGAAGTGAGGTGAATGACATAGGCATTGTGACAGAGTGTTAGGCTAATATTGACCTGATGACACATTTAAGTACTATCTGCTTCCAGACTATAGTTGACAATGGGTTACTAAACCCACAGAAAGCAAAACCATGGATAAGGGGGGGCTACTGTATTTTTAATGGATAAAATTTTATGACTTTAATTTTATTTCTCTTTTGTTAATTACTTCAAAGGAAGACATATACCACAACTTTCCCTTCATAAGTCCTAAGAAGCTTTAGGAAAGAGAGAGAGAGGGGCGCCTGGGTGGCTCAGTGGGTTGGGCTGCTGCCTTCGGCTCCGGTCATGATTTCCGGGTCCTGGGATCAAGCCCCGCATCGGGCTCTCTGCTCTGCAGGGAGCCTGCTTCCCTCTCTCTCTCTCTCTCTCTGCCTGCCTCTCTGCCTACTTGTGATCTCTGTCTGTCAAATAAATAAATAAAATCTTTAAAAAAAAAAAAAAAAGGAAAGGAAAGAGAGAGAGATCTGGAGAATGGCAAAGAAATGATTCTTCAGAGATTATTCCTGACCTAAGCTTAAAGATGATAAGCCTATTCCCCCCGTTGTGTCCCCAAGAGTCTGACTTTCCTCCAGTTGCCCTTTTTGGACTACACAAGCTCTCTGTGAATGATTGGAGCTACTCCTCTGGTTTACATGCGTCTTTTGCATATGATTTCCAAATCATGACTCCTACATGACCTTTATCCTTTGCCATTCAAACTGATATGTCCTCGCCTACTACCAGATAACTAGTGTCACATAGTGCTACTGTACAGGTAGTTCAAACTCAACATACATAAACAAAATATGTCTTCTCTACCCTCCTCCTGATGCTTCATCCCCACTTTCCACTAATTTTGTCTTCTTTTAATTACCCCTATTCAATTTATGGTATCCCCATCAACCTGAGAAGCATTTTATACTTCTTTGTCTCCCTTATTGTCTACATTCTGTCATTTACAAAGTCCTCCTGGTTTTACCTCCTACATATTTCTCGTTTTTCTCGTCAGTTCTATGTCAGCTATAGCCTCTTGAGGCCTTCATCATCTCTTGCCTCTTTCTCTAGGTTTCTTTAACCCCATCTTGATCTTGCCCCATCTTCATTCATTCTCTGTAATTCTTTGATTTAAAGTGAAGAAATGACCATTGTCATTCCTACACACAAACACCTTCTTCATTTCCTATATTATCAAGTCCAAGGTCCTTCCTTAGCTTGTCTTATCTGTCTCATTGTGATCTTCTGATCTTTACTTATTGACTAGTTCTTTCAGGTTCATGCTCTCAACTCCAGTAGTAATTACTTCCACACATACTGTGTGTCCAGCTTGGAATACTGGTCCAGACTGGAATACTGGTCACGAACTTGTCCACTTACCAGTTCTCAGCTCAAGAGCCACCTTCTTTAGGACATCTTCCCTAACTTTCATTTTCCTTGCTATACTGTCTCCTGAAACATAACCACTTGCCTCTCCTCTGTGCTTCCACTGTAACCTCTGGATACTTTTATCCTAACAGATTGTTGTATTGGAATTATCTCTTGTAGCCCATCAGGAAGTGTTGAGCTCCCTCCGACACCTTTAAAAGAGTGCTTTTTTCCAGAGGTGGAAGTCACAGTTGTTATTAAAATTACTTACCAGGGTGCCCGAGTGGCTCAGTTGATTAAGCAACTGCCTTCTGCTCAGGTCATGATCCCAGGGTGCTGGGATCAAACCCCACATCGGGCTCCATGCTCAGCAGAGAGCCTGCTTCTTCCTCTCCCTCTGTCTCGCAGCTTGTGCTCTCACTCTCTCTCTATCAGATTAATAAATAAAATAAAATCTAAAAAATAATAAAATAAAATAGAATTACTTATCAATACAGGAGCACTAATAGTAGAAGAAAAAAAATAAGTAATATGACTTGGTTCTATGAAAATAACATTAAATTCAGTCATTTTATGTAGACACTTTCCCAATTATACTTAAGCACCATAGGCTCCCCTTACTACACCAGAATGCTGATATTAATGTGGCTCAGCTCTCAACAATTTGTATCCATTTCATTAAAGGTCAGGTTATAGTATATGAAGTTATTTGATTTAATATAGTACAGCTCCTAGAACATAGTAGAATCTCAAAAAATGTTTGTTGAGTTGATGAATACTAAACTCAGTCTATGCAGACTGGGTCTTTGTGGTTAATTGCTCATGTTAGTCTGGCCATCTGCTCATACTTTAAAAAACAGGCTAAAATGATGGAGGGAAAAAAATTCCCCCATTCTATCTTGCATACCAGAAGAGATTAATCTTTTTAAAGCCCTATTTTAATTGCATGCCTGTCTTTCTTTACAATAGCTCTTTATTAGTTCAAGTCCGAACTCCTCACCCTGTCTTACCCATTCAACCTAATTTTGGGCACCAACTTCTACAGAATCATTCTGTACAGTTAGAGCCACTTACTTGCTAGGCAGGAAATACAGATTGGTAGTTCTTACTTGAACCAGATTTTGACTTTTCAATCTTGGGGCATCAGGGTAGAGACTTTCAAATTATATGTCAGTACCCTAAAAAAACCTTAGTGTTCATTAAATATTTATTGAGTGCTCCCTATGGGCTAGGCACTGGAGCAGTGCATGGGGTATTCATTATAATCTAACTCAGCATAACCTCAGCCCTCATGGAGATTCCAGTCTAATTGTGAAGGCAAATAATTATAATTCAGGGCAAAATGTGCTACCACAGGGGAAGTGCTCCTGGAGGCTAAGTTCACAGCAGGAGCATCTAACGCAGCTAGGAGATCAGAGATGGCTTCTTAGGCTCGGTGACATCTAACTTGGCAGCAGTCAATGGGTTGTGCATTACAGGTTCAAGGAACAGCAAGTACAGAAGTTTAGTGGAAAGAGAGGCTGGTATGCTCAAGAAAATGAGAGAAGTTTATTAAGGGTAGATCTTAGGTACAAGGAGCCATCTGTATTAGTGTAGTAGATCTGAAAGAAAAGAAAGGGTATTTCTTTATCCTATCAGAGACTTACTTCCTCTTTTCCTCAGGGTCTAAATTATTCAAATAAATTCATTCTTTTCTTTCATGGAAGTTTTAAGAACAGAAAAAATCACAATGAATAAAATAAGCTTCTGTTGTTTCACTGCTCAGTTTCTATTCACATATTATGTTGCTTTTAATTTAAGTAATTTATGCATACAAAATTAATAAGTCTCACTGGGGTGGTATAGACATTATTGTAGTTTGCTAACACCCCAACCCCCTTGGAGCATTTCCTTGGATCTACTCATTGGATTTCCATTGCTATCAGAATTACATTAGACTCCTCAGCAGACTTGTCAAGCCTTTCACCATTAGTCTTCAACCTACCTCTATCTCTCGATTTTCTACTTGTCTCTTTCATTTAGACTTACCTTCTTCCCTGCCCTAACTTTAGCACACCCTGTGTTTTCCTGCATTTGAGCCTTTACTTACCTTCTCTTCACAAGGAATAGCTAGCTGCCTTCCCTTTCATTGCCTGTCAGATTATGATCCATTCTTGAAAACTCAGTTCAAATTCTTTTTCTATCAAGTCCCTGATTTTTTTGCTTTCTTTCTTGCCACCTCCAATTCTCCAGAAGTGTTTTCTTTTCTCTTTTCAGTAAAACGTACCATAGTGTTTTTTTTTTTAAAATGTGGGTTGCAAACCATTAGTGACTTGTGAAGTCAGTTTAGTGGATTGTGATCAGCATTTAAAAACCTAGAATAATGGGATGCCTGGGTGTGTCAGTCAGTTAAGCATCCAACTCTTGATTTCCCCTCAGGTCATGATCTCAAGGCCTCAGATTGAGTCCTGTGTCAGACCTGCTCAGGATTCTCTCTCTCCCTCTCCCTTTGCCTCTCCCCTTCCCTGCATGGGCAGATGCGCTCGCTCTCTCTCTCTCTCAAAAATAAATAAATAAATAATAAAAAAATTTATAAAAACCTGGAATAAAATAGAAAATATCAGAATATGTATCAACAGGAGTACAGGTTTCCCCCACTATCCAAGAATAGGCTCCTATGAAACGTTTTGTAAGACAAAATGATGTAAAGCAAAGAAGCAATTACCATTAATTTACATGGAAACAATTTTAAATGTTCCCAGATCCAAAAAATAACTTCTTAGGCTTTTCTGATACCTTAGGATACATCTTGCTAATGGATGTCCAGAATAAATTGTAGATGAAGCAGAGATGCTCAGACAGTTCAAAGCTGGTGCAGCTTGACGCCGAGATGCTGAGCCTAGTTCTGGGCAAAGAACTTGGTGATGTCACTCTGGCTGCTTGGGGTGTGCACTTTCTCCATAAACACCCACTGCAGAACAAATGCTGAATGCCATTTTTGTGTTTCACCTTTTTGGTAAAAGCAAAAATTCTCTTCAGATTTCTTTCCATTAGCAAAAACAGAAACTGAAGTAGGTTTTTCATAAAATCGATGTGGTGTAATACAGACTTTCAAAAAGTAGGGGATACCTGCTATTGTTCAATGGTAATTTTGTTGCAGGGGTGTGTGTGTGTGTGTGTGTGTGTGTGTGTGTGTGGGTGGCACCACGCTGGCTTATCATGTAAGAAATATTTCATGGAGCACCTGGGTGGCTCAGATGGTTAAACGTCCAACTCCTGATTTCAGCTCATGTCCTGCTCTTGGGGGGGTCTTAAGATCCAGCCCTGCGCTGGGCTCTGCACTTAGTGCCAAGTCTACTTGAGATCCTCTGCCTCTCTGTCTTCTTCTCCTGCTTGCTTTCTCTCAATCTTTCTTTCTCTCTCTCAAACTCTCTTTCTCAAATAAATAAATACAATAAATCTTTAAAAAAGAAATATTTCTCTTTGGGGCCTGCCGCGGAAACAAGATGACGAAGGGGACGTCATCGTTTGGAAAGCGTCGCAATAAGACGCACACGTTGTGCCGCCGCTGTGGCTCGAAGGCCTACCACCTTCAGAAGTCCACGTGTGGCAAGTGCGGCTACCCTGCCAAGCGCAAGAGAAAGTATAACTGGAGTGCCAAGGCTAAAAGACGGAACACCACTGGGACCGGTCGCATGAGGCACCTAAAAATTGTATACCGCAGATTCAGGCATGGATTCCGTGAAGGAACAACACCTAAGCCCAAGAGGGCAGCTGTTGCGGCATCCAGTTCATCTTAAGGATTTCAACAATTAGTCAGAATAAACATCATGGTTTAAAAAAAAAAAAAAAAAAAAGAAATATTTCTTATTATATACTTGGTAAAATAATTTGTTTTGAAAAACAGTGGTTCACATTATATCTATGGATTAGTTCCCCAATTAGAATATATATTAATATTGCTTCTTGCCCTTTTGGCTAAGATCAAGTGTAGAATATATATTACTTTAGGACAAGTACTTATCACCTGGGCTCTAAATATTCCACTCTCTCCAATTTATATGGTATCTGGGATGTTTTGTTCATTATTAGTGTTGATTTTCTTTGAGCTTGTCTCTAATTCTTCCTAAATCCTCGAACAGCCCTGCCGTAAGATTGCTCTTACAGTTTAGTCAGACAGATTGGAATCTCCCAGTTCCCTCTCCCTTCTTTGGAAAACTTCCTTCAGGATTCCTCTGTTCTCCAGTTCCAGTCTGGGTTGCTGCTGGATTGTCATTCTGTGCCTTCTCTTTGCCTCTTACCTGGGCTGGATCCCTGGATGCTGCTTTTGTGGCTGATTCCATTATTTTGATAGAGTACACAGTCCCATATCTTAATGAGCTATTGTACCTTCACATTTGAATGATAAATTGGCTGTCTGTAGAACTCTTGTTGAAAACTGTTTTCCCTCAGACTTTTAAAAGCATTGCTCTGTTGTCTTCTAGTTTCCACTGTTGCAGTTAAGACCCATGCCATTCTTATTCCTGAACTTCTGCATGTGACTTCTTTTTTCCTCTCTGGAGCTCTTAAGATCTTTTATATGTTCTATTCTAAAATATTACAGTGATCTGGCTCGTGAGGGGGTCCTCTCTTCAGCCATTGTGCTAGGTACTCAGTGAACATTCTCAAGGTAGAATTTATGTTCTTCATGTTTTGGAAGAAGTCTTTGATAATTTCATTCTCACTGTTTTCTCTTTGTAGATCTTGGTTTAGTTCTGTGTTTGATCTTTTGTATTGGTCCTCTGATTTTCTTACCTGTTTTTCCTGTTGTCCATCTCTTGCTATTTTTGTCCTACTTTCTGCAAGTGTCCCTCAACTTTAACTTCCAACTTATTTATTTGTTTGTTTGTTTCTTTAAGATTTTATTTATTTGACAGATTTGACAGTGAGAGAGGGAACACAAGCAGAGGGATTGGGGGAGTGAGAACAAGGCTTCCCGCTGAGCAGGGAGCCCCATGCGAGGCTTGATCCCAGGACACTGGGATCATAACCTGAGCCAAGGGCAGACACTTAACTACTGAGCCACCCAGGCACCCCATCTTCCAATTTTTTTATTGAAATTTTTGTTTTAGCATCATTGTTACTTTCTGAGAGCTCTTTCTTATTCATCTTATTCATCATTAAATTTTAAAAAATTTAAATTTAAAAAAATAATTAAAAAAATTATTTTATTGGGAAAAAATCTTGTTCTTGTTCCATGCATATAGTATTTTTTATGTCTCTGAAGGTATTTTTTTGTGTGTGTAGGTTAAAACCTTTTGTCTATTCCTGGTATTCTATTTCTTATTTTTTATTTGTTCTAGTTTGTTTCATTTTTTTTCCTCTTTTACTTTGGTCCTTTATATTAGAAGTTTTTCTTAAGTCCCTGATGATCATTTAAGAGTAAAGCACTAAAAATTTATTGAAAACAGAATAAAAGTTCTACAAATCTGAGTGGAACTTGTTAAAGGTGAGCCAGCTTGTTTGCTGTGGACCATCACAGGTTTCATCGTCAGCAGCTGCATTCTCGAGGACTATTCAGTATTTTCAGACAAGAAGCCTCTCATCTCTTTCCTTTTGCACCAAAATCCTGAGCCTTTTCTCGGAATCTGCGGAATAGGTCAGCTCCCTCTTGCCTGGTGTCCCATCTATCTGCAGGCCCTTAGGTTTCACCTTCCGCCACTCTGTGCATTTTCCTTTTCTTCATATAGTATGGAGTTTATTGTCTTTTGTGTATTTTCTGTTGTTTGTGGTGACTTCTGAGAGAAAGGGATGAAATATCTATATACCAGCATATTAAAATGAGAAATCCTTTCCTGAGCTTTTTAATTCATGAATTTCTCCATGTATGTCATTTAAAAAAAAGGGCATATGCTAATATTTCTCCTATACAGGTAAGTGGAGACCCAATTAATGTTAATGTATTTATGTAGATGAAATCCTTGTGTAAGTATTAAATGACTTGCTGTTTTCCAGAGAGCATAGAGAGAACGCTATGTAGATTTTAAATTACCTTTTGTGAAACAATGAATCTTGGAACACTGAACAAATAAAATAAGTTTTTTAAAAAATTACCTTTTGTGGTTTCTCATTTCAAAAAACAGAGGTTCTTTCCTTTTACTTTTAGATTTTGGCAACCCTGTGTTTGTTGTCTTCTCATGGCCAATTCAAATATCCAGAGTCTGACATCAGGAGACGATTCATAATATGAAGCATGCTGAATGTGGCTTTGTGAAAGTTGTTAGTTCTCATGATATTGAGGTGTGAAGTTTACTTTTAAAATAGACTGTTTTATTCCCTAACCTCATTTTAATGTTCTTTTTCATTTTGAGCATCTGACCATGATTTTTCTATCCCCGTGACTTCAGTAAAATTTCTTACAGAGCAATTGCTTACAAATAAAAGACTGTCTTTAAGTAGTTTAAACAGCCATAGAGTTTTTTGAGTAACTGTTTTAGAAGGGCCAGGTCTAGAGGAGTAGGAGAGCTGGAAGGAACTGAGATGTTGCCATATTGTGGAAGAATGGTAGTACACATTATTTTAAAATTCTTCAACATGTATGCAGTCTTAGTATCAAGCTAAAAGGCCTCTTTTAGACTTTGAGCCACTTAGCAATTTAGTGGTTTTTTTTTTTTTTTAAATCTGTTTGATTTGCTAAGTCTTTTTCAAAAATCAGTGCTTCGGCATAGCATGGCAGGTAGAGAGCAAGTGTTGGTCAGGCGCTGGTTTGAATTCCAGCACTGCTGAGCTAATTACTTAAAGTCTCATTTTCCACTTCTATAGAATAGAATTAAGAAGGTACCCTTACTGGGGCACCTGGGTGGCTCAGTGGGTTAAAGGTCTACTCTTGATTACAGGTCCTGGGATTGAGCCCTGAGTTGGGCTTCCTGCCCAGCAGGATGCCTGCTTCTCTCTCTCTCTCTCTGCCTACCATCCCCCATCCCTTATGTGTACTCGCACACACACTCTCTCTCTCAAATAGATAAATAAAAACTTTTTTAAAAAGGTGTCTTTATGGGGATAACATGAGAGAATGCATATGGAGTCCTCAGTACAGGGCCTGGCTCCATTAATAATAGTTAGTTCCTTCTATTGAGGTATGTAAAGCATCTAGCTCAGTGCCTTTTCCTCCTACTTTCCTCCTACTTACTCAGAATGTTCTGCTGAATCAAAACTACCAGTAGGAAGTTATATAATTCAGATCCTTTTGTCTAATTCTTAGAAGTTTTAATTTGGAGATAGTTTGAGTAAATTTTAAAAAATACTGCCACTAATATAGTATCTATTTATGATTTATGCTCAGAGTTTTCTAAGAGTTAATCCTGTCTGTGCTGAATTAGCAGCCTATGAAAACAATAGTGCATTACAGGAGGGAACTCCAAATTTTTGAAATAACTTTTCTTTGCCAAGCTACTCAGGCTTTGGGTATTACCTAGGGGAATTTGTGAATATGTCAAGCCTTGATAGATTCTTCCTTTTTATGTTAATGTACTATAAATATGCTGGGCTCATCTTGCCTGTGGGACATGTTTGGTCTGGGCTGTTCCTTGTATCACCAGTATCACCATCCTCCTGGACCTGACTGGTGCTAGGGACCCCCAGGACAAGTTCAGTTCTGCCCTGACTTGCATTTCCCTCTAACGCTGCTGATTTTGAGATCAATAAACTGTCTACTCTGACAAGTAGAAGGAGCAGGCTCATCAATTTTAATTTTGAAAATTGCCTACATGATATTGTCATCAATTTGTCTGGGTTACCTTTGCAAAGATGGTGGACTCATCAATTTGAAGCCCATTATGTCAGAGATGGCCATTAGGGATTTCTAATTTTGCTATTAAATTGTTTCCAGGAAACTCTACCTAGATATTGTAGTTATATGAATGCTTATGTGAGAGAATGATAAAGAAAATATAGAGTAAGGGATGGATCTATTTTGTATCATTCAGAGAATTATTCTGTAATACAGTTTCTGAAATTAACTACTGTTGGTGAACAGCTAACAAAATGGACAAAATTTAATTTGATTCATCTGACAAAAAAATTATCAATTTATTAATGGGCTGTATCTTGCATTTGGAAGACTAAATTCTAAATTTTGAAGGTGAATATTATGTAGCCTTACAGATATATTTTTATTAAACTAGAAGTCTCCATTTACACTTTTTTATTTAAAAAGTAGAAGATCTGGAGTACCTAGGAGGCTCAGTTGTTAAGTGTCTGCTTTGGGCTCAGGTCATGATCCCAGGATCATGGGATCAAGCTGCGCATCAGGCTCCCAGCTCAGCAGGGAGCCTGCTTCTCCCTCTCCTACTCCCCCTGCTTGTGTTCCCTCTCTTGCTGTCTCTCTTTCTGTCAAATAAAGAAAATCTTAAAAAAATAAATAAATAATTTTTTTTTTAAAGTAGAAGTTTTAACATCCCAGGGATATAGTGGACCTAGATATGAATTGTTTTAGATATTTTTTGTAAGCCAGTCAGTCTTTTAAAAACATATTATTAAATATATATGAAAGAATATTCACGGCAGATGTGGAAAATATAAAGAGTAACACTAAAACAAATACCATGTAGCTACCTCTCAGTTTAGAAAATAGAAAAGTAATAATACATCAGGTTCCCCATGTGCCCTTCCCCAATTCAGTTCACTTCCCTCTATCCACCAATTAACTATGGCCAAACTTTGTATTTATTAGTCTCTTGACTTATTATAAAATGATTTTTTCAACATTTTTATTTATCTCTAAGCAGTACCTTACTAAATGTTTTGTTTTTGAAACTTATATAAATGGAGTGATTTCTCCTGATACCTTTACTGGTAGTGTTGGTGGCAGTCATCCATACCGATGTGTACAGATGTGGTTCATTGATTTTCACTTTTGTTAACATTCCGTTGTGTGATTGTCCAACAATTTAGTTATCTATTCTTCTCTTGATGGGCATTTGGGTCATTGCTAGTTTTTTGACTAGTACAAACATTTATTTCTTATACATGTCCCTTGTTGCACATGAGTAAAAGTGGAATTGCTAAACAAATTGCTTATTTCCTGAACTTCATGAAAAATGCAATTTGCTTTTCTTTGAATTTCAGGCAGATTTGAGATTGAAAGAATGTATTGCAAATCAGTGGTTTGAAAATTTAGTATCAATTTTAGCAATTTTTCTAGGAAAAATAGTTCAAATTATTTAAAGATAGTTGATTTATTCAGAAAAGTCAGGAAACGAGGAATTCTAGATTATTTAAATATGTTTATACATGGATATAGGTCTACAGATATGAGATAAAGATATAGTCAATTTCAGGAATCAGAGTATAATCTTAATAATAATAACAGCTAACTTTTATTAAGTATGTATGAACCAGGATGACTGTCCTGGTACGTGCCAATTGAATAATTGAATATAAGCCACTGCTGCCTGGAAATAGTTTTATGTGTGTAAATCTCTGAATATGGGCAGTGAAAAAATTGCGTTCAGATTTCTTGATTTAGAGAGAAAAAAAGGAATTTTATATTCATTCAGTCTGCTTTAGTCACTGCATCTTCTACTGTCTGGAAGTAAAATGGACTGTAAGATGCTGAATTAATTTTTCACTGTGATATTTGTATTTTTACAAATTCATGATGAGTCAATAATGGCTGTGGATTATTGCCAACTTTACAACTAGTGTTTATTGCTAGTGCTTTCCTTTGTACATATCTGGAATTTATGTGCATTGCTGATATAATGCCCTCTCTTCTGAGAAACCCTTGTTTTACAACTATCTAAAATTTGCTGACTTTTAAGATTTCCTCCCTTCTTCTGTATTTAAGATATGTGTTTTTGCCCCTGCCTGGGCCAGGTACCTATTTGTCTAAGTGCTGGAGATGGGACAAGAAGCTAGATCTAGTCCTGCCCCCAAAGAGCTTAGAATATATCTGAACAGGTAATTCCGGGGCAATTTGCTTTGATAAGAATTGGCTCATAGAGAGTCTTGAGAACAGGGGAGAGAATGCCTTCACTATTAAGATATTTTTTAAAAAACCCTGTTCTTTGATTTAAAATAAATGTACAATAAATTTAAGTTCTTATTTACTTACTTACTCATTTTATAGGTAATTTTAATATATCTACTTTCAAAGCTTTAAAGAAAAGTTACTTATTATAATTCTTCCTAACAGAATACTGTTCTGTTTTCTTATTTGGATTTCATGAAAAAGAAGAACTACTTTTTTTGTTGCTACAAATATTTTTTTAATTCCATGAGTCATGACTTGTGGAAACTTCTTATTCAGAAAACATAGTAGTCATTGATTGCATCTTGTGATCATTTTAATGAAATCATAAGTATGGCATGACATTTAGAACTATGTCAACAACACATGGGATGGTACCTTGAATCCACAGATACTCAAGTACTTAATAAATTTGGATATTTTAGTACTGGATTGCTTCACTAAAAGAAAAAGTAGTACATCACAGGAATAATCTTTGGTTACTAAATATCATTTTTGAAAGGTCACTCTAAGAAGGACTATAAAGTGTCCAGTAGATATGGTTATGAGGAGAGCACTGTGCTATGTGTCAAAGCAGTTTGGGGAGGTGAGGGGTGGAAAGTGGTGACATTGTGTTGAAGAGTGAAGAGAAGAGAAGACAGCAGGTGTGGACTCTGTTCATTTAATACATGAATTTGTAATAGAGTGACTAACTACTGCAGGGTTTCCTTGGACTCAGGACTTCAGCATAGTCCCAGGCAAAAGGGATCATTTGGTTATTCTATATGCTAGGTTCGGTGCTAGGTTCTGAGGTTGTAAAAAATAGATGTGCAAAGGGAGAATAATTATATAACATGATAATTTAGCTTATAAATTTAAGGAGCCATGTGAACACAAAAGGGAATACTCCCCAGTTTGCACAAGGTGGTCAAAAAGAGAGAAGATGAATCCAGAGAAAGAGTAGGAGTTACCCCAACAAAAAAACAGGGGGACAGAACATTTCAGGTAGAGAAAGCGTGCAGCATTTGGTTTTTAGAGAAACACAAGTCGTTTTTTCCTGAAAGAGAAAGGCAAGTTACTAAAAGGGAAGGGAGCCCAAGTTCTTATACCACAGGGTCTGGGTATGTGGGGGATGTTAAGGGGGATAAAGTCTGGTGGCCTCTATATCTTCAGTGAGACTAGGGCACTGTTGAGGGAGAGGAAAAAGAAAGGAGGTGGGAAGTTAAAGGAGAATGGGAATCACAAGTTTCTGAGATAATCAAATGTGATTATATTAGAATCTAAGAATTACAAAGTGCTAGAAGAAATAGCTAATACTTAGATATTAGATACATAGGTATCTTAAGAATATTATCACCACAAGAGATAGATACTATTATCTCCATTTTACAGATGAGGAAACTGAGCCACAGAGAAGTTAACACTTGCTCAATGTTATGCAGTTCCTAAAAGGGAGAAGCCAGGACACTGTAGGTCCTGTGAAACCCTTCACTCCTTATCTCTGCATTCAACACATTTCTACATGTCATTTCACCTGACACTCACACTTATCTCTTGTGGTATTTTTATCTCCAGGTGAGGGGACAGTAACCAAGGTAGAATCTTGTCCAAAGTCACTTGGGTAGTCAAGACATATGGTTAGGCAATGTGTGGGAAAGAACAACTAAAGACATTATAAATTGCTTGCACTTGGGGCGCCTGGGTGGCTCAGTGGATTAAAGCCTCTGCCTTCTCTCAGGTCATGATCCCTGGGATCGAGCCCCGCATTGGGCTCTCTGCTCAGCAAGGAGCCTGCTTCCTCCTCTCTGTCTGCCTGCTTCTCTGCCTACTTGTGATCTCTGTCAAATAAATAAATAAAATCTTTTTTAAAAATTTGCTTGCACTTTCCCCCACATTACATACTTTCCCAACTTCAAAATAAATGAATGTGATCCTACTCTCTCCATACCCCAGAAATAGTCTAGTCATTCATTTGTATTTTGGTTTTTTGAATTCAAATGCACTTCCCCCAGAAGTCACAGATGACACTTCTTAATTCCTAACCAGGTTGCAAGATTTTTCATATTGGCTCTAGATTTTAAATGCCCTTATGAACCCCTGAACTCTGGTTGCCCTCTAAGTCCCGAGTTTTGGGGAAGTGGTAGTGACTGTTTGAATATTTGTTTAGCAACGTGCTGTTGTGGTGGGAGAGAAGTCTTCAGAAACCCAGAAGTGGGACTTCAGAGCTTTAGAAGAATTGGTTGTTAAAGGTGGTTGATCCTTCCAGCAAGGGCAGACAAGGGCCCCAACAGCAAGGGAAAGAATTGGACAGTATATTTTGGATATTCACAGATTGGGGGATTTCTGTTTAAATTGTGACCAGCTTTGACTTTGATAATTTCTGCATTTACAGATGAGGAGAGATAAGGTAAAGTTAAGGAACATTGCCCCATTTTTATGTTACTAGTTAATGATTGAGCCAGAACTAGAGTTAAATCTCTATCCCCTTAACCTATTGCCCCAGTGGGATTAAAAGCCAGTGAGACTTTACCACCACCAATGCACTAATTTGTTGGTACATCTCTTGCCAGGCTGCTTCAGTACTCCAAATGCTTTCAGGCAGGCTCATAGATCTGATGTTTTCATCAAAATGCTCTAATGTGAGAAAGACAATTATCATATGGTTTCACTCATATG
The DNA here is from genome assembly GCF_009829155.1 of Mustela erminea. Classification (NCBI taxonomy): domain Eukaryota; kingdom Metazoa; phylum Chordata; class Mammalia; order Carnivora; family Mustelidae; genus Mustela; species Mustela erminea. The sequence goes on from NC_045629.1 coordinate 18,636,867, forward strand.
TGGAATATAAGAAATAGTGCAGAGGATCATGGGGAAGGGAGGAAAAACTGGATAGAAAGCAATCAAAGAGGGAGACAAACCATGAGAGACTGTTGACTCTGAGAAACAAGCTGAGGGTTGCGGAAGGGGTGGTGGTTTTGGGGATGGGACAACTTGGTGATGGGCATTAAGGAGGGCATGTGATGTGATGAGCACTGGGTGTTACACGCAAGTGATAAATTATTGAACACTACATCTGAAACTAATGATGTACCTATGTTGGCTAATTGAATTTAAATTAAAAAAAAAAAGCAACAACTCTGTAATGTTGTGACACCACACAGCATTCCCTCACTCATTCATCGAGTGGCCCTAGTATGTCAGGCATTATCCTAAACCCTGCCAACCCAGTGGTGAATGTGACAGTCACAGACTCTGCTCCCATGGTACTTAAGGAGAGACAGTCATAAAATATTCACACCAATTGTTTAATTACATTTGTGTGATAAATTGTGTATAGGATAAGTATTGGATACTATGTGAATGTAACAAGGGCCCTAACCTAAATCCAGGGGGAAGGAATGCTTCCCTGAGGAAGTACTATTCAAGCTGATACCTAAAAGGCAGGTAATAGTTAGCTAAGTCTCATGGACTGAATTGTGTTTCCCTCCAAATTCATATGTTGAAATCCTGACCCCTACTACCTCAGAATGTGACTGCATTTGAAGAAAGTCTTTAAAGAGGTAACTAAGGGGTGCCTGGGTGGTTCAGTGGGTTAAGCCGCTGCCTTCGGCTCAGGTCATGATCTCGGGGTCCTGGGATCGAGTCCCGCATCGGGCTCTCTGCTCAGCAGGGAGCCTGCTTCTCTCTCTCTCTCTCTTTCTCTCTCTGCCTGCCTCTCCATCTACTTGTGATCTCTCTCTGTCAAATAAATAAAAATCTTTTTAAATAAATAAATAAATAAAGAGGTAATTAAGGTTAAGTAGAGCATTAGGGTGGGCCCTAACCTGATATGACTAGTGTCCTTCTAAGAAGAAATGAAGACACAGATATACACAGAGGGAGGACCAAGTGAAGATGCAGGGAGAAGATGGCCATCTACAAGCAATGAGAGAGGCCTCAGAAGAAACCAGCTCAATAGACGCCTTGATCTTGGACTTCTAGCTTCTAGAATTGTGAGAAAATAACTTTCTGTTGTTTGAGCTGTCCAATCTGTGTTACTTTGGTATGGCAACCCTAGCTGACTAATATATCAAGTGAAAAGTAGAGGTATGAGTGTTCCTGGTAAAGTGAGTCTACAGACTCAGAAGAAGGTTGTAGTTGATTAGTTTGGTATTTAAAGGGACTCTTTCCATCTATTTGGAGGAATAAGAGAATAAGAATAGTATGTTACCCACATTTACAAAACCAAAAATCTTTTGAAGTATGGGTTACCAAAAACTAACAGAGATTCCTGAAATTGAGTCATTTATCCAGTCTTTTAAAAGATAATAATAATCTGGATATGTAAAATATGATTATGTATATATTTATTTATGTATTTTTAAAAGAGTGGCTTTTTTTTTTTTAAGATAGAGAGAGAGAGGGAGAGAGAGAGAGTGCACATGCATGCGAGCAGGTGGGGAGGGTCAGAAGGAGAAGGAGAGAGAGAAACTTAAGAAGGCTCCATGCAGAGCACAGAGTCAGACTCGGGGCCCCATCTGACAACCCTGAGATCATGACCGGAGCTGAAATCAAGAATGGGATGCTTAACTGAGCCACCCAGGCGCCCCTGTTTATGTATTTATTAATGACCAGGTCTTCCGACATTATCATGTGTAGAGCTGCTTCTAAAGTGCATTTTTTTTAAGGGGTTCTTTTGCCTGGGAGGGTCTGTCTCTGCCTTCTTACCCCTGAAAATCCAATGCATAGTTAAAAATAACTGAAATCTTATATACATGATACCTTTGATTGCTCAGGCCCCGATTTGTCTGTCCTTTTTTACTAATTATATATACTAGTAGTTCTCAAACGTTTTGGTCTTAGAATCCCTTGCACTCTTAAAAATTATCGAGGACACCAAAGAGTCTGGATTTATGTGGATTGTCAATATTTACTATATAAAAAGTTAAAACTGAGAAATTTTTTTAATTTTTTTAATTTATTTAAAAAAAATTTTTTTTTAAGATTTTTTATTTATTTGAGAGAGAGACAGTGAGAGAGATCATGAGCGAGGAGAAGGTCAGAGAGAGAAGCAGACTCCCCGTGGAGATGGGAGCCCGATGTGGGACTCAATCCCGGGACTCCAGGATCATGACCTGAGCCAAAGGCAGTTGTCTAACCAACTGAGCCACCCAGGCGTCCCAAAACTGAGAAATTTTAAAAAATATTTAAATTAAGAATATTTAGCTATTATATGTTAGCATAAAACATTTTTATGTCAAGTGTTTCCCAAAACTAAAAAAAAAAAATAGTGAGATTAACACTGGTTTACATATTTTAAATCTCTTCAATTATATCTGGCTTACCAAGAGACAACTGGATCCTTATACCAGCTTCCGCATTCAAACAGTTACAATATATTGTTTTGATTGAAGTATGCAAAAATAAATAAATAAATAAATAAATAAAACACAGACCTCACATAGATATATAGTGGGAAAAAGCAGGGTATTTTAAAAGAACTTCCAGAAATCTGTGAAGATTCTTCTTTGATACTATACCAAGACTTGGCACGTGGCTGTTTTTTGAACATAAGCTATGTGGCTTTAAAAAATAAAAATTCTCTCACAGTTCTGGAATCTAGAAGTCTGAAATCAGGGAGTCAGAAAGTCCACATTCTCTCCAAAGACTCTAGAGGACATTTGTTCCTTACCTCCTATAGCTTCTGGTGGTTGTCTGCTTTCATTGTCATGTGGCTTTCTCCTCCATGTGTCTCTGTGCTTCTTCTCTTCCATCTCTTATAAGGACACTTGTCATTGGATTTAAGGCTCACCTGGAAAATACACAAATGATTTTATCTTGTCATCCATTTGTGGGACTCCCATTCAACCCCTTATGGTCATCTTACATTTTGAATGGACCTTTGGTGCCTGCATGTTTTTATAACTCTGTCTTTGGGAAAATATTGGTTCACTAATTTATGCAGATTTTCCAAATGTTGACTCATTTCATTTAACAATATTTTTTAAAATCTCTTTTATTAATATCCCTAACTGAGTGCATCAGAAAAATCTTTCAGTGGAAGGAAGCAGGCAAGCTCATGGGGGAAGACACAACTTTTCCAAAACTCTTAATTTCACTTTAAAGGTTGAATTTTATCACTGCCAACAAATACACTGAGTTGTTTTCCTCAGTGTGACAGGCTTACTTTGTTCATTTTCAAGAAAATGTCTGCCAAATACTGAAGTTTGGCAAATATTGTCATTTGTCAATCATCCTTTTCAGTAAAAATGGTGTTCTCTGTAAAGCAGCTAGTTCAGCTTTTAACTCGAACAATCACACAAGGAAGGACTTTCCCTCCAGACAATCCTTAGACTTTGGTGATACAGCAGAAGTGCCTTATGCATACTCACCATTTTGTCACACAGTATATTATAAATTAATGGACTCAAAGGTCAAGATATATTAAAATGTTTTGGGGCACCTGGGTGGCTCAGATGGTTAGGCATCTGCCTTTGGCTCAGGTCATGATCCCAGGGACCTGGGATCAAACCCCGCATCGGGCTCCCTGCTCAGTAGGAAGCCTGCTTCTCCCTCTCTCTCTCCCCACTGTTCCCCCTGCTTGTGCTCTCTTGCTCTCTCTGTCAAATAAATAAATAAAATCTTTTTAAAAAAATTTAATAAAGTTTTTACTGTTGGGGCGCCTGGGTTGCTCAGTGGGTTAAGCCACTGCCTTTGGCTCGGGTCACCATCTCAGGGGCCTGGGATTGAGCCCCACATTGGGCTCTCCGCTTAGCGGGGAGCCTGCTTCCCCCTGCCTCTCTGCCTACTTGTGGTCTCTCTCTCTCTGTCAAATAAATAAATAAAATCTTTTTAAAATGCTTTAAAAAAATTTTTTTTTACTATTTTTTTAAGGATATCCTCAAGTGAACTTGGCTTTTTTCTCTTTTTAAACTCCAAGTGAGTAATGGTGAAGAAAACCATGAGGAGGATAGCCATGAATCTGCCTTCCTTCATGCCAGGACATATAATAATACCTAGCAGTTCTAGGTATTATTACTTTTGCACCATCAGTGCAAATCAGTGAAAAAGGCAAATAACATCTTAGTGTTACTGTGAATATAGTTTGATCTCGCAGATTCCCTGGAATGGTCATAGGGCCTTCCAGGGGTCCATGGACTATGAAGACTGCTGATGTACATTTTAGAACTAAATCACCGTAGACTGATAAAATTTTTAATATACCTGTATTTCTTATTACTAAGACTCTTTCCTTAGAAATGAAATGTATGCATGTACCTAAAAATGAAAAAAAAAACAATACAGGAACACTTATAATAAAAAACAACACTCTCTTACCTCAGCCAGTCCCCTGTAGCAAACTCTGTTTTAAGGAAAGATACCTTTTTATTATAGAAAATTTCAGACCTCTACAGAAAGAGTCTGAATGGTGGAATGAGCCTTCATAAATATGTTGCCCAGTTTCAACAATTATCTATTTATACTAAATCTTATTCAGCTAATCACACCCTCTTCCCGTCTCCACAAATTTGAGGCAAATCTGAGATATCAGGTCATTTCATCCTTAAATATTTCTATATTTTTAAAAGATTTATTTATTTATCTATTATTTTGAGAGAGCGAGAGAGAGTATGCCAGCATGGGTAAGGGCAGAGGGAGAGAGAAAATCTCAGGCAGACTCCATGCTAATAGCAGAGCCCAACAGCGGGCTTTATCCCAGGACCATGACCCAGGTCAGATCATGACCTGAGCTGAAACCAAGAGTCAGATGCTCAACCGACTGAACCACACACACACCCACTTAAATATTTCAGTATTACCTCTAAGATATAGACACTTTTCAGAAACATAACATTATATCTTTAAGAAACCACAATGATTTCTTAATGTTATTAGATATCTAGTCATCCCCAATTGCCTTATAAGTTTTTCAGTTTGTTTAATCCAATCAAGATCCAAATAATATCCATATATTACAATTGGTAGTTGATACATCTTTTAAGTCTTTTAATCTAAGTGTTTCCTGCCTTTCTTTTTAACCTTAAGACTTATACAATTAAGAAACGGTCATTTGTCCTGTAGAATTTACCACTAAATTTTGCTGATTTCATCCCTGAAATGTCATTTATCATGTATCTCTGACCCATGTTTTTCCTATACATTGGAAGTTAGGATTAGAAACTTTTTGAGATTTGGGTTCAAATTTTTTGCCAAGAGTTCTTCATAAGTGGTGGTGTGTTTTTTCTTTTGGGAGACAAAATGTCTGGTTGGCTGTCCTATTTTAAGGGAGCAGTCATTGACGATCATTGCCTAGACGCATTAATTCCTTAGAGGTTGCAAAATGGTCACATTCTAATTCCATTCTACTTTATTCATTCTTCTATAAAAGGCAACGTCCCTTCATCAACAATTTGGTTACCTCAAGGTGTAATTTATATGGGAAAAGCAGTATAAAGTCTTTTTTTTTTTAAGAGTTTATTTATTTATTTGACAAAGAGACAAATCACAAATAGGCAGAGAGGCAGGTAGAGAGAGAGGGAAGCAGGCTCCCTGCTGAGCAGAGAGCCAGATGCAGGGCTCCATCCCAGGACCCTGGGATCATGACCTGAGCTGAAGACAGAGGCTTTAACACACTGAGCCACCCAGACGCCCCAAGCAGTATAAAGTCTTGATTCCTATCATTTATATGCCATTTATGTACCAGTTTAAAAAATAAAAAGATTTAGTTCCTTAGTATCACTCATAGATAATCCATGAGGTTTGTTTTGTATTTTTTAATGATTTATTTATTTATTTGAGAGAGTGCACGAGTGGGGGGAGGGACAAAAGAAGAGGTAGAGTGATTCCTCCGGCAGACTCCCCACTGAGCAGGGAGCCTGATACAGGACTCAATCCCAGGATCCTGAGATTATGACTTGAACCGAAACCAAAAGTTGGCTGCTTCCAGACTGACATTCATTGTGTTTCAGTTCACCATAGTCATTATTCTTTTTTATGCTTGATTTTTCCATCTTTGCTTAACTCTGCATTGGTTGTAAGGCCTTTGACATGACTCTAGTGCTCATATGAACATAGGGGAAGGGAAGGAAAATAAAGTAAGATAACAGTTGAGAGAGAGGCAAACCCTAAGAGATGCTGAACTCTTATGAAACAAACTAAAGGTTACTGGAGGAGAGGTGGGTCAGGGGATGGGATGATTGGGTGATGGGCATTAATGAGAACACTTGATGTAATGAGCACTGGGTGTTATATGCAACTAATGAAACACTAAATCCTACCTTTGAAACTAATAAAAAAGAAAGAGTCTTAGAAAGTTAAGTTCAAATGAATGAAGCTATTATTGGTAAGTTCTGGGACCCAAATTGGAAAAGAACAAATTACCTATTTATAACATAGTCTTTTGAATCATGAAAATATGATGGGAAATAATTTTCCCCCTTAGCATACAAAAGAATGCATAAAAATGTTCTTATACTCTGTCTCCATTCATGGAAACTGAATTAGTCTTTTATTTTATTTTATTTAAAAGATTTTATTTATTTACTTGACACAGAGAGAGAGATCACAAGTAGGCAGAGAGGCAGGCAGAGAGAGGGGGGACAGAGATCCCAATGCGGGGCTTGATCCTAAGACCCTGAAATCATGACCTGAGGCTAAGGCAGTGGCTTAATCCACTGAGCCACCCAGGTGCCCCTGAATTAGTCGGTCTTTTAAAAAAAAAATGTGTAACTAATCATGGATTAAAAATTACTGACCAGATCATATAAATCATTTGAGACAAATTTAAACCCAAAGGCCTATTCCAAATTCCAGTGTCAAATAAAATTACTCAGCACATCATTAATAGATGATTTTCTGCATACAAGATTAATAGAAAGGATCAGACTTTTGAAAGTTGAGAAAAAGGATTCGATTGGATGTCAAATTCAAAGATTTTATTTCCTCTCTAAGATGAATAACCTTTAATTGTTGTTTATCAAATTCTATTTTCTCTGGCCCACTGCTCTATAGGTCTTCAGTGTAATTATATCATAGGTCACTAATTCTCTTTTATAGAGTTAGGTCCCCTTCACTATAACATTAATATTTATGTAAATCAATGTTGATTTAACAAAAGATATATAAGCACTGTTAATATAAACATTACGTGGAATTTGAGATACATAAAATATTTAAAAATTGTTTTTAATCAGAAATTTATACTTAATCAGTCTTTCTTTATGAAATTTTCAGGTTCCCTTATATTTCAGTAAATGTATAGTCCCATTGGTGTACTTAAACTTTTATTGTGTTCCTTTATTATAGTTCATTTGTTATTATATCTTTAATAGTGTGTTATGTTGTGTTCCTGCTTCAACTTTGGTTCTTAGTTAGTATACTTTCTTTAGTACGATGGAATCAAGTTTATTCATGAAAGTTATCAGCCATCTCAGAATTCCAGGCATAAAGTCTGAGAAAACAGTGGAAGTTTCACATTAATCTGCTCTAGAATATTAGCAGTAAGTTTCTTAGAAACTCATTGACTTTTCAAAGTTATTCTATTATACATGATTAAGTTGTCATTATAAGAGAGGTGATGTAGCATAGTGACTGAGAACATGTACTCTGGAACCAAAATGGCCAGATTCCAATCCCAACTCTGCCAGTTAATAGCAAGTGACATTGAGCCAAGTGATTTGGCTTTGTAGGTGTTTCTTCATCTGTATAATAGGGATGATGGTTGTGCATGGCTCATAAGCTTATTGTGAGGATCAATATATGTAAAAGTGCTATATGACTGTTAGCTATTATTATTTTGACTCATAGTATTAAGGACATTAGCAATTATGGGGCACCTGGGCAGCACAGTTGGTTAAGCATCTGACTCTTGGTTTTAGCTTAGGTCGTGATCTCAGGGTAGTGAGATCGAGCCCAGCATCCGGCTCTGAGCTCCACGCAGAGTCTGCTTAAGACCCTCTCTACCTCTCCCCCTATTTTTCTGCCCCCTCAAATAAATAAATAAATCTTTAAAAAAAGAACATTAGCAATTATTATCAGAGCTACAAATAGTTCTAGTTATTTCCTATTAATCTGCAGAAATATGTCTATAGCTATTTTGTTAGCTATAGGGGTGGGGGGAAGCAGGCTCCCTGCTGATCAGAGAGCCCGATGTGGGGCTCAATCCCAGGACGCTGAGATCATGACCTGAGCCAAAGGCAGAGGCTTAACCTACTGAGCCACCCAGATGCCCATAATGCTCATAGAAGCTTACAGGAAAGAGAGTATGTATGCTCCACTAAGAGACTGAGAAAAAATCTTGAAGGATATTTGAATAATATTTAAATAAGGATATTTGAAGGATATTTGAATAATGCCATGAACAAAGAGCTGGACTTATGTATGTAATGAGGTTCTGTGTTGCATGTAAAGGAAAGGACTTCTGCTTGAAGGATGGGAGGCATGAAGGGGAAGTAGAGTTATGTGATGGTCACATATGAAGGCTCTAGGAGGCTAGGTTGATGAGGTCTTATTTACTCATCAGTGGATTATGGTTAAGGTGTTTTCCACAAAATTAACGTAACATAAAATTAACCCTTTTAAAATGAACAATTCAGTGACATTTAGTATATTTACAATGTTGTGTGATCACTCCTATCTAGTTTCAAACATTTTCTTCACCCCAAGTTAAACCCCATGTCCTGTAAGCAGTAATTTCCCATTCCCTTGTGCCCCAACTCCCCCAACCCCATCACAGCCCTTGGCAACTACCATTGCGTTAGGGTTTCTGTGGCTCCAGCTATTCCAAGTAGTGCATTTATTCAGGATGTGTCCTCTTGTGTCTGACTTCTTTCACTTAGCATAATGCTTTTGAGGTTCATCCACAGTGTAACATCTATCAGCACTTCATTACTTTTTATGGCTGAATAATATTCTGTTGAATATATATAACACAATTTGTTTAACCATTCATCCTTTGATGAACATTTGGTTGTTTCCGTCTTTTGGCTATTGTAAATAGTGCAGTTATTAACATGTACATGTAAATATTGTTTTGGGCACATGTATTCAGTCGTTTGGGGTATATATCTAGGTGTGGAATTGCTGGGTAATATAATAATAATTCTGTGTTTAGCTTTCTGAGGAACTGACAAACTGTTTTCCTCAGTAGCTTCTCCATTTTACATTCCTACCAACAATATACAAGAGCTCCAGTTTTTCCACAACCTCACCCCTACTTGGTTTCCGCTCTTTTTTTATTATTACCATCCTAGTAGGTGTGACATGGTATCTCTTTGTGGTTTTGATTTGCATTTTCCTGATGACTGATAGCTGAACACTTTTCATATGCATGTTGGCTGTTTATATTTCTTCTTTAGAGAAATGTTTATTCAGGTCCTTTGTCCACTTTTTAATTGTGTTCTTTATCTTTTTGTTGTTGAGTTCTACAAGTTCTTTATATATTCTGGGTGCTAGACTCTTTTCAATATATGATTTGCAAATATTTTCTTCTATTGTATATGTTGTCTTTTTACTTCCTTGATAATAATCTTTGACTCACAAAGGTTTTTAATTTTTAATTTTAATTTTTCACAAAGGTTTTAAATTTTTTATGAACTATAATTTATCTGTTTTGTTGTTGCTCATACTTTTAGTGTCAGATCTAAGAATCCATTGTCAAATCCAAGATCATGAATATTCATCTCTATGTTTTCATATAAGATTTTAGTAGTTTTAACTCTTATATTTAGGTCATTAATCAATCTTGAGTTAGTTTTTATACAGAGTGTGAGGTAGGAATCCAACTTCATTTTTTTGCATATGGATATGCAGTTGGCCAGCCACTATTTGAAGAGACTACCCTTTCCCTGCTGAATGATCTTAGCACCCTTGTTGAAAATTAGTTGGCCATAGATATATGGGCTTATTTATGGGCTCAGTTCTATCCTAGTGGCTAATAGGCCTATCTATCCTTGTGTTAGTGTTCTGTTGCTTTCATTACTATAACTCTGGTAAGTTTTGCCTTGTTCTTTTTCAATATTGTTTTTGTTATATAGGGCCCTTTGCAATTCTATATGAATTTGAGGATAATTTCTGTAAAACAAGGCTGTTAGAATTTTGATAAAGATTGTATTAAAATTATTATAGGATTTGAACAGAGAAAATGATGTGGCTAGAATTAAATTGTCTTAGACAACATTCTACAATCTGAATAGAAAAAGAAAAAGAGAGGAGTCTGGGAGACCATTAAAAAAGTGAGCACAACAGGAAGGCTCAGACCTATTTATCAGAGTGTAGGAAAGGGACAAATGCCAGACAGGCTGTGGAGGCAGACTTGAAGGGACTTCAGAAAGTGGTCCATTCATTTAATGATTTGCACCCCATCGTTATATGCCCCAGGCCCTGCAGATGCTATGGTAAACAAGATGGATATGTTATTTTACTTTCATGGACCTTGAACTCTAATGGGGCAAGAACAGGGTAACAGTAAACAGTGAAATAAAGAGCAAATTGTGATCGCAGTGCTATGACGAAAATGAACAAACCACTATTATAGAGCTAACAGAGGAAGGCCTATTTTATATAGGAAAGGCCTCAATGAAGAACAGCTATTTATTTATTTATTTTTCAGTAGGCTTCATACCCAGTGTAGAGCCCAATGTAGGGCTTGAACTTACAACCTGGAGATCAAGAGTTGGATGTTTAACCTACTAAGCCACCAGGCACACACCCCCACCTTTTAAAAAAGATTTTATGTATTTATTTGAGAGAGGGAGAAAGAGTGACCGTGAGCAGGGAGGAGTGGCAGAGGGAGAAGGAAAAACAGACTACCTGCTGAGTAGGGAGCCTGACTCCGAACTCGATCCCAGAACCTGAGGATCATGACCTGACCCAAAGGCAGACACTTAACTGACTGAGACACCCAGGTTCTCCCCTTTTAATTTTTTTTTAAGATTTTATTTGTTTGTTTTCCTGTCTATCTATCATCCATCTATCTATCTGAGAGAGAGAAAGAGAGCCTGAATGGGGAATAACAAAGGGAGGGGACAAGAAGATTCCATGCCGGGACGCCTGGGTGGCTCAGTTGGTTAAGCAGCTGCCTTCGGCTCAGGTCATGATCCCAGAGTCCTGGGATCGAGTCCCACATCGGGCTCCTTGCTCGGCGGGGAGCCTGCTTCTCCCTCTGCCTCTGCCTGCCATTCTGTCTGCCTGTGCTCGCTCTCTCTCCCTCTCTCTGACAAATAAATAAAATCTTTAAAAAAAAAAAAAAAAAGAAGAAGATTCCATGCCAAGCACAGATCCTGAAGCGGGGCTGAATCCCAGGACCCTGAGATCATGACCTGAGCAGAAATAAAGAGTCAGAGGCTTAACTGACTGAGCCATCCAGGTGCCCCTCTGTCTTTTTGTGTGTGGGTTGATTAGTCTGGTTTAGCAGTTTGACTAATTTTTTTAAATTAACTTTTGGTCTCATTGACTTTTCTCTTTTCTCTTTCATTGGTTGTGCTCAGATCTTTATTACTTTCTTTCTTTGTATTGTACTTTGCTCTGTTTGTTTAGTAAGATAGAAACTGAGGTCACTGATTTGAGAAGTTTCTCTTTTTTTTTTTTTTTTTTTTTTAATGCGTATTGTCTCCTAAGTACTGTTTTATTGCAACCCACAAATTTGGGTGTGTTGTGTTTTAATTTTCATTTAGTGCAAAATATTTCCTAGTTTCCTTTTGATTTCTTCTTTGACCCATGGGTTACTTAGAATTAAAAATTGATTTCACATACTTGGAGATTTTCCAGATGTTTTTCTGTTATTGATTTCTTTTTTTTTTTTTTTAGATTTTATTTATTTATTTGACAGACAGAGATTACAAGTAGGCAGAGAGGCAGTAAGAGAGAGGAGGAAGCAGGCTCCCTGCTGAGCAGAGAGCTGGATATGGGGCTCAATCCCAGGACCCTGGGATCATGACCTGAGCTGAAGGCAGAGGCTTTAACCCACTGAGCCACCCAGGCGCCCCCTGTTACTGATTTCTAATTTAATTTCATTGTTTAGAGAACATACTTAGTATGCCTTAAATCCTTATAAGTTTATTGAAACTTGTTTTGTGGCCCAGAATATGGTCTAACTTGGTAAGTGTCTTGCGTATACTCAAAAAGAATTATATTCTCATGTCTTTTAGTAATCTTAAATGTCAGGTTAAGATGTTTAATAGTATTGTTTAGATCTTTTATGGTTAATAATATTGTTTAGATATTTTATATCTGTTATGGTCTGAATGTTTGTGTCTACCCTCAAATTCATACGTGGAAATCTTCGCCTCAAAAGGTGATGGTATTTGTAGGTAGGGCCTTTGGGAGGTAATTAGGTCATGAAGGTGGAGCCCTCATAAATAGGATTAGTACTCTAGTAGTTTGGGGGTGGAGTCTTTTGGGTTTTCTATCTAAAGAATCATGTCATCTGCAAAGAGAGAGAGTTTGACTTCATTGCCAATTTGGATACCTTTTATTTCTCTTTGTTGTCTGATTGCTGTTGCTAGGACTTCTAATACTATGTTGAGCAAGAGTGGTGAGAGTGGGCATCCTTGTTGTGTTCCTGCTCTCAGCTGGAAGGCTACAAGCTTTTTCCCATTGAGGATGATATTTGCTGTGGGTCTTTCATAGATTGATTTTATGAAGTTCAGGAATGTTCCATCTATCCCTATACTTTGAAACGTTTTAATCAGGAACGGATGCTGGATTTTGTCAAATGCTTTTTTTGCATCAATTGAGAGGACCATGTGGCTCTTCTCTCTTCTCTGATTAATTTGTTCTATCACACTGATTGATTTGCGAATGTTGAACCATCCTTGTAGCCCAGGGATGAATCCTACCTGGTCATGGTGGATAATCTTTTTAATGTGCTGTTGGATCCTGTTTGCTAGGATCTTGTTGAGAATCTTAGCATCCATATTCACCAGTGATATTGGTCTGAAATTCTCCTTTTTGGTAGGGTCTTTGCCGGGTTTGGGGATCAGGGTAATGCTGGCTTCATAGAAAGAGTCTGGAAGTTTTTCCTCTGCTTCAATTTTTTGAAACAGCTTCAGGAGAATAGGTGTTATTTCTTCTTTGAAAGTTTGGTAGAATTCTCCAGGGAATCCATCAGGTCCTGGGCTCTTGTTTTTTGGGAGGTTTTTGATCACTGCTTCAATCTCGTTACTAGATATCGGTCTATTCAGGTTGTCCATTTCTTCCTGGTTCAATTTTGGGAGTTTATAGTTTTCCAGGAATGCATCCATTTCATCTAGGTTGCTTAGCTTATTGGCATATAACTGTTGATAATAACTTCTGATGATTGTTTCTACTTCCTTGGTGTTAGTTGTGATCTCTCCCTTTTCATTCATAATTTTATGAATTTGGGCTTTCTCTCTTTTCTTTTGGATTAGTGTGGCCAATGGTTTATTGATTTTATTGATTCTTTAAAAAAAACCAACTTCTAGTTTCATTGATACATTCTCTGGTTTCTACCTCATTGATCTCAGCTCTAATCTTGATGATTTCCCTTCTTATGTGTGGAGTTGGTTTGATTTGTTGTTGATTCTCCAGTTCTGTAAGGTGTAGAGACAGCTGGTGTATTCTGGATTTTTCAATTTTTTTGAGGGAGGTTTGGATGGCTATGTATTTCCCCCTTAGGACTGTCTTTGCTGTATCCCATAGGTTTTGGACCGAAGTGTCTTCATTCTCATTGGTTTCCATGAATTGTTTCAGTTCTTCCTTGATCTCCTGTTGATCCAAGCATTCTTAAGCAAGGTGGTCTTTAGCTTCCAGGTGTTTGAGTTCCTTCCGAACTTTTCCTTGTGATTGAGCTCCAGTTTCAAAGCATTGTGATCTGAGAATATGCAGGGAATAACCTCAGTCTTTTGGTATCGGTTGAGTCCTGATTTGTGACCCAGTATGTGGTCTATTCTTGAGAAGGTTCCATGTGCACTTGAGAAGAATGAGTATTCCAATCAAAATTCCACCAGTATTTTTCAAAGAGCTGGAGCAAATAATCCAAAAATTTGTATGGAATCAGAGGAGACCCTGAATCGCTAACGAAATGTTGAAAAACAAAAATAAAACTGGGGGTATCACCTTACCTGATTTCAAGCTTTACTATAAAGCTGTGATCACCAAGACAGCATGGTACTGGCATAAAAACAGACACATAGACCAGTGGAACAGAGTAGAGAGCCCAGATATGGACCCTCAACTCTATGGTCAATTAATCTTCAACAAAACAGGAAAAAATATGCAGTGGAAAAAAGACAGTCTCTTCAATAAATGGTGCTGGGAAAACTGGACAGCTATATGTAGAAGAATGAAACTCGGCCATTTTCTTACACCGTACACAAAGATAAACTCAAAATGGATAAAAGACCTCAACATGAGACAGGAATCCATCAGAATCCTAGAGGAGAACATAGGCAGTAACCTCTTCGATATCAGCCACAGCAACTTCTTTCAAGATATGTCTCCAAAGGCAAAGGAAACAAAAGCGAAAATAAACTTTTGGGACTCCATCAAGATCAAAAGCTTCTGCACAGCAAAGGAAACAGTCAACAAAACAAAGAGGCAACCCACGGAATGGGAGAAGAAATTTGCAAATGACAGTACAGACTAAAGGTTGATGTCCAGGATCTATAAAGAACTCCTCAAACTCAACACACACAAAACAGACCATCATATAAAAAAATGGGCAGAAGATATGAACAGACACTTCTCCAATGAAGACATACAAATGGCTATCAGACACATGAAAAAATGTTCATCATCATTAGCCATCAGGGAAATTCAAAGTAAAACCACATTGAGATACCACCTTACACCAGTTAGAATGGCCAAAATTAGCAAGACCGGAAACAACATGTGTTGGAGAGGATGTGGAGAAAGGGGAACCCTCTTACACTGTTGGTGGGAATGCAAGTTGGTGCAGCCACTTTGGAGAACAGTGTGGAGATTCCTCAAGAAATTAAAAAATAGAGCTTCCCTATGATCCTGCAATTGCACTACTGGGTATTTACCCCAAAGATACAGATTTAGTGAAAAGTAGGGCCATCTGTACCCCAATGTTTATAGCAGCAATGGCCACGGTCGCCAAACTGTGGAAAGAACCAAGATGCCCTTCAACGGACAAATGGATAAGGAAGATATGGTCCATATACACTGTGGAGTATTATGCCTCCATCAGAAAGGATGAATACCCAACTTTTGTAGCAACATAGACGGGACTGGAAGAGATGATGCTGAGTGAAATAAGTCAAGCAGAGAGAGTCAATTATCATATGGTTTCACTTATTTGTGGAGCATAACAAATAGCATGGAGGACAACGGGAGATGGAGAGGAGAAGGGAGTTGAGGGAAATTGGAAGGGGAGGGACCATGAGGGACTATGGACTCTGAAAAACAATCTGAGGGTTTTGAACGGGCGGGAGGTGGGAGGTTGGGGGAACCAGGTGGTGGGTATTAGAGAGGGCATGTATTGCATGGAGCACTGGCTGTGGTGCAAAAACAATGAATACTGTTACACTGATAAGAAATTTTAAAAAATAGGTTTAGTATTCTTACAAAAGAGATCCCACAGAACTTCTTTTTCCCTTCTATTGGGTGAGGACACAAAGAGAAGATACTGGCCATAGATCATGAAAAGGGCCCTCACTCAACCCTGGTGGCCCCCGATCTCTGACTTCCAGTCTCTAGAACCCATGAAAATTAAATTTCAGTTGTTTATAAGCTACACAGTCTGGTATTTTGTTATAGCAACCCAAACTAATTAAGACAATATCCTTGCTGATTTTGTACCGTTATTATGAGAGTTTTTAAAACCTCTAAAAATAGCATATGCCTAGTTTTCCTTCAAGTTGTTTCATTTTTTTCTCATTTATTTTGAAACTCTGTTATTAGATACATAAATGATTAGGACTTTTTTTTTAAATGATTTTATCTACTCATTTGATAGAGCAAGAGAGAGAGAGAGAGCACAAGCAGGGGAAGGAGCAGAGGAGAGGGAGAAGCAGCCTCCCTGCTGAGCAGGGAGCTCCATGTGGGGCTTGGTCCTAGGACCTGGGGAACATGACTTGAGCTGAAGGCAAATGCTTAACAAACTGAGCTACCCAGGCACCCCTATAAATGTTTAGGACTTTTATGTCATCAAGATGAATTGATCTCTTCATAGTTATGAAGTGATCTTTTTGTTCCCTGGTGATATTATTTGCTTTGAAGTTTACCTTATGTGATATTATTATAGCTGCTCCAGCTTTCTTTTGACTACTGTTACTATGGTATATCTTTTTCCATACTTTTACTTTAAACCTATTTGTGTCTTCATATCTGAAGAATAGTATTTTGTATGTGAAATATAGTTGGGTCTTATTTTATTTACCAGTAAGACAAATTTTAAGTGTGTTGTTTTGACTATTGCTTTTAATGTTATTATTGAAGTGAGTTAAGTTTATGTGTGTCCTCTTGTTACTTGTTTTCTATTTGTCTTGTGTGTTCTTTTTGTCCTCTTTCTTCTTTTCCTACCTTATTTTGGGGTTTGAGTATACTATTCTAATTTATTATAGTCTATCTTCAAATGAATTATGCCATATCACTTATAGGAGGCTTATACATAATTATACAATATAACTTTCAATAATATACTTCCATGTCTCTCCACCTAACCTTTATGCTATTGTTGTCATACATTTTACTTACATATAGGCTATAAAACCCACAATAAATGATTATGCTTATTGTTTTAAATAGTTACTATCTTTTACAAGATTCTAATTGTAAACAAACAAACACATCTCTTGTTACTATTTCCACTAATCTTCATTCGTGGTACATATTCCCAGATATCTGGAGTCATTTTTTGTGTGTCTGATGGACTCCCTTTAACATTTCTTATAGTGCAAGTTTTCTTGTTACCGTCTTTCAGTTTCTGCATCTGAAAAAATTTTTTTTATATTATCTTGAATTTTGAAAGATATTTTTTGCTGAGTGTAGAATTCTAGGTTAACAGCTTTTTTGTTCAGGACTTCAAAGATGTTGCTCCACTGTCTTTTTCTTGCATGCTTCTGACAAGAAATCTGTCAATTTTACTCTCATTTCTCCATATATAGTATGTCTTTCCCCCCCCCTTTTTTTGCTTTATCACTGGTTTTTAGTAATTGTATTATGAAATATCTTGTTATAGTTTCCTTTGTGTTTCTGATGTTTGGGTTCATCAAGTTTGTGAGATCTGTGGGTTTATAATTTTCATCAAATTTTGAAATGTCAGTCATATTTCTTCAAATGTCTATTCCGATCTTTCCCCAGCTCAATTTTATCATCTCCTTCATGGACTCCAGCTACAAGTAGGTTAGGCTGCTTAAAGGTTTCCCATAGCCTATGGATTCTCTTTTTAATTCCTTTTTCTCTCTGTAATTCATCTTGGAAATTTTGTTTTGTGTGTATTCAAGTTCACTAATCCTTTCTTCTGCAGTGTCAATTCTCCCATTAATCCCATCCAGTGTATTTTTCACCTTAGAGATTGTTTTCACCTCTAGATTGGATTTAGAAATTTTTCCTTTTTTTTTTTCACTTTCAAATTTTTTATTTTTTATAAACATATATTTTTATCCCCAATTTCCTTCTTTTTTAAAAATGTTTCTTTTATTTTACATTATTTAAAAAAATTTTTTTTTAATTTACTTGACAGCAATCATAAGATCACACAGAGGTAACAGAGATCTCAAAGCAGAGAGGCAGTCAGAGAGAGAGGAGGAAGCAGGCTCTCTGTGAGAGCCTGATGCGGGGCTCAATCCCAGGAACCTGAGATCATGACCTGAGCTGAAGGCAGAGGCTTTAACCCACTGAACCACCCAGGTGCTCTGGAATTAGAAATTTTTCTATACCTTCCTTATC
Organism: Mustela erminea; assembly: GCF_009829155.1. Classification (NCBI taxonomy): domain Eukaryota; kingdom Metazoa; phylum Chordata; class Mammalia; order Carnivora; family Mustelidae; genus Mustela; species Mustela erminea. The sequence continues at coordinate 18,654,882 of NC_045629.1, forward strand.
TCTACTTAATTTTTAAAATATATTACCATTATAATAACTGCTTTTTTAAAAAAATATTTTTAAGATTTTATTTATTTATTTATAAGTAATACAGAGAGAGAGATTTCAAGTAGGCAGAGAGGCAGGCAGAGAGAGAGGGGAGCAGGGTCCCCGCTGTGCAGAGAGCCCAATGTGGGGCTTGATCCCAGGACCCTGGGATAACGACCTGAGCCGAAAGCAGAGGCTTAACCCACTGAGCCACACAGGCGCCCTTATAATAACTGTTTTAATGTTCTTGTCTGCTAATTCTAACTGCTATGTCAGTTGTTAGTTTCACTGATTGATTTTTCTCATTATGAGCCATATTTTTGTTTCTTTGCATGCCTTGAAATATCTGATTGAATGGCAGATGTTGTGAATTTTAGCTTATTGGGTGCTGAATATTTTCGTATTTTTATAAGCACACCTGAATTCTAATTTGAGATGCAGTTAAATAACTTTAAAATAGTTTGATCCTTTTGGATCTTACAGAGTCTTATTTTTTTGGCAACACCCAAGCAGCATTTAGTCTAGGGCTAATTACTCCCCGATACTACAGCAAGACCCTTCTAAGTACTCTATTTCATTGAATTGGGAGGTTTCTAGTTGGCTTGGTGTGAATAGCCATTATTCCTGGCCCTCTGTGAGTGCCTAATACTTTTCCTTTTACTGCTTTGAGATGGTTTGTTCTTTCCATGACCTTGAGGACAAGCGTACACTGATCAGCACTGCTGAATTCTCAAGGAAGAACTTCAGCAGATCTCTGGGATTCTCTGTATTGTTCTCTTTTCTCCCTATCTGAGTTATGAACTCTAGCTGTCTTGTTTTCCCTGGTCTCATAGTTCTTGAGGTTCCCTCTTCTACTGTCATGGCCTGTAAGTTCTCTGAGGTGATAAGCTGGGGCAAATCTTGTTCATTCCTCATCTCTGAGACATCAGTCTCCTTCATTTGCCTGATACCCATCTTGAAAACTGTTGTTTTATATATTTTGTCTGGCTTCTTTTTGTTGCCGTTGTTGGTTCAGGTAGGAGAGTAAATATGGTCCTTGTTACAACATCTTGGCCAGATTTAGAAGTTCCCTTAAATCTCTCATCTTAATAATTACTTCACATTTTTAGAAGAGGAAGAGAAACATTCCAAGAGTCTATAACCAGTAGCCTCTGGTACAACCAGTCTATAAAATGAAGTGTGACTATTGTTTAATCTGCCTATTTATTACTTTCTAAACATCCAGAATATTATAAAGGTTTGCTGTGAGTAGTGATTTATAGATTGTTTGGGCCAGACTTCAGAGCTCTGGGGCCTCCTTTAAATTTGCCAGTGACATTTTCAAAACACAAGGGGCCATTGATAGATTGCAAATCAGTTTTCACTCTTACTTGGTAGTCATTCTGCAAACTTGGTCTTGCTTCTACTTTTGTCATCTGGGTAAGGTTGCAGTTAAGGAAAATTTACTCTTTAAAGATGTGAGTAGTATGTAGGGCACCTTAACATAGGCAGTTTACCATGATTTGACGGTTTATTTCTTGGACATCAGAAACCTTTCTAGTCCAACTCTGAGAAGCAGTGTGATTCTTGTTTATCTTATTCTTCAGAATTTATTTGAAATTGAAGGGAAACTCTTACAATCTTATTTGCATGAGAAGAAAAGACCAGTATTTTAATTAAAGCAAAGGAGAGAGTGAGGGCTTAACGAAAGCTGAAAATAATAATAGACTAATGACTATCTTCTTTTTTTTTTTTGGCATATAGAAAGTTCTTGTTAAAATACTGTCACCCCAGGATCAAACACTACAAGGAAGGCCTGCTCTGGTCTGAATAAAGGTCAAGGGGGCCTGCTCTAGCCTGAAACTCACGGGGCTAGAGTCATGTCCCAGCCCTGTCACTTGTTTTTTTTTTTTTTTATTTTTTTATTTTTATTTCCAGCATAACAGTATTCATTATTTTTGCACCACACCCCGTGCTCCATGCAATCCGTGCCCTCTATAATACCCACCACCTGGTACCCCAACCTCCCACCCCCCGTCCCTTCAAAACCCTCAGATTGTTTTTCAGAGTCCATAGTCTCTCATGGTTCACCTCCCCTTCCAATTTCCCCCAACTCCCTTCTCCACTCTAAGTCCCCATGTCCTCCATGCTATTTGTTATGCTCCACAAATAAGTGAAACCATATGATAGTTGACTCTCTCTGCTTGACTTATTTCACTCAGCATAATCTCTTCCAGTCCCGTCCATGTTGCTACAAAAGTTGGGTATTCATCCTTTCTGATGGAGGCATAATACTCTATCCCCAGGGGTACAGGTCTGTGAATCACCAGGTTTACACACTTCACAGCACTCACCAAAGCACATACCCTCCCCAATGTCCATAATCCCACCCCCTTCTTCCAAACCCCCTTCCCCCAGCAACCCTCAGTTTGTTTTGTGAGATTAAAAGTCACTTATGGTTTGTCTCCCTCCCAATCCCATCTTGTTTCATTGATTCTTCTCCTACCCACTTAAGCCCCCATGTTGCATCACCACTTCCTCATATCAGGGAGATCATATGATAGTTGTCTTTCTCTGCTTGACTTATTTCGCTAAGCATGATACGCTCTAGTTCCATCCATGTTGTCGCAAATGGCAAGATTTCATTTCTTTTGATGGCTGCATAGTATTCCATTGTGTATATATACCACATCTTCTTGATCCATTCATCTGTTGATGGACATCTAGGTTCTTTCCATAGTTTGGCTATTGTGGACATTGCTGCTATAAACATTCGGGTGCATGTGCCCCTTTGGATCACTACGTTTGTATCCTTAGGGTAAATACCCAATAGTGCAATTGCTGGGTCATAGGGCAGTTCTATTTTCAACATTTTGAGGAACCTCCATGCTGACTAATGACTATCTTCTTAAGCACTTACTCTGGGTATGTCACTTGTTCTGGCAATGGGGTGACAAAAGAATGGGTCGGCTACTTTTTATTTTTATGTACCTCTGTGAATCTCATAGATTCAGACTTCAAAATAAGTCTTATTTATTAGCAATTTATTTTCCCTTTTCTTTACTTTCTTTCTTTCTTCTTTTTTTTAAAGTAATCTCTACATCCAGTGTGGGACTTGATCTCTTGAACTCGAGACCCTGACCAAGATGAAGAGTCACCTGCTCTCCTGACAAGCCAGCCAGGCACTCCTGTTTCCCTTTTCTAAAAATCAGTCACATCTAACTGCCTATCAGAGCTTTGGTTAACATGAAGTAATAGATGTTATTGCAGTGTCACATAATTTCAGATAAAAACAGAATCCTGGGGCTCCTGGCTGGCTCAGTCACTGGAACATGTGACTCTTGATCTTGGGGTAAAGTCTGAGCCCCATGTGGGGTATACAAATTACTTAAAAAATAAAAATACAGGGGCATCTGGGTGGCTCAGTGCGTTGGGCCTCTACCTTTGGCTCGGGTCATGATCTTGGGGTCCTGGGATCAAGCCCCATGTTGGGCTCTCTGCTCAGCAGGGAGCCTGCTTCTCCCTGCCTCTCTGCCTACTTGTGATCTCTCTGTCAAATAAGTAAATAAAATCTTTAAATATACATATATATTTAAAAAAATAAATGAAAATAAAAATATAAATTTTCTTAATAAAAAAAACAGAATCTTACAGTTATAGGTAATTTGAACAGCCTAATTATAGATGAATATATAATTTCTTTTAGGCTTTTGAGATACTGAAAATAGCTTTTTTTTACTTTATTGCCTGGATCCTGGGGTTATCCAGGAAGGAGCTTACAGTTTAGTTTTAGAGATAAATATAAATAACAGAAAAAAAAAAAAATAAGGTAGGCCTGCTAAGTGGTGCAGATCCTAGGTGTTATAGCATTTTACTGGATAGAGAGGTCCCTGAGCTGAGCTATCATAATCTGAACAGGTAGCTAGGACTAAGAAATATTCTGAGCTGGGAAGCAGTGGATATAAATGTTCAGTGGCAGGAATGTTGGCTGTATGTTGTGGATACTACACAGTGAAGAAGCAGTCTGCCAGAGAGTACTTGGAGATTAGGTAGAAAAAAATAGGTGAGGGTCAGATCCAAGAACCTGAGTTCTTTGGTTTTGTACTTTATTCAGAGATGGCAGTGAAAGTGAGAAGGTTCATTGAAGAGACTCTATAATGGAAAAAGCCAAGGACCTGATGACCAAATGTGAGGATTGAGAGGGAAGAGTCAGAGGTTTTGAGCTAGGACAAGAGTTATCATTATTGCAAATAGAAAAGTCTGACAGGAGAGCTTGAATGAAGTGATGTCAGAGATCCCTGAAGCTTTTCCTAAAAATCCCCAATTTCTCTGTGTGGTTCCTGACTGGACAGCACTTTCCTTATGGTCCCTTTGCCCTTAATTGCTGAATCTTGCAGGATGAAATTAAGTTTGGAAGGGTATTTAGAGGTCATGAGGTCACTTGGCCCAATCTCTTTATTTTAAAGATAAGCAGATCTGGGGCTTTGGATATTGTGATCTCCCTTAGGGCCACACAGCTAGGCTGGCCTCTTGACACTGTTTTCTGAAGTTCTCCCAGCAAATGCTGCTTGTTAGCAAGGTGAGCCTTGTGTTTCCCCACCATAATTTAATTAGTGTTTGCCTTGATTCCTCTAATAGTTTTTCACGTTCAAAAATCAAATAAATTAATAGTTAAAATAATTCCTTCTGAGTGGTCTGATTTTTTCCTTTATCCATACATGTAGTCACAAACCTTGCAGTACACCGTGGGCATTAATGCCAAACTCAACCTGCGTTGAGTATGCTCTCTTGAAAAGTGCCTGAGCTATTTGAGGGGAGAAGGAATGAGTGAGTCTGAAGTGATTCCTACTGAGAGTCCTTTCCAGAATTTTCCCCAAAATGAAAAACGAGGATGTGTGCTGGAGATCAGTAAAGAATTCGATTGCTTTTTTCCTCCCTCTCAACCCTAGTTCCTATGATTTCTCATGCATGGAGCCCGGAATTCATGAGTCCTACCCTGCCTAAGGAGAACAAGATTAGCTAATGCGCTTATTAAGTATAAACTCCGTTGCTTCAAGATGTCTCACCCAGTCCTACACGTCAGCTGGAACCTGGGGAGAGGGCCTTCACTTTCCCCTCCCAAGTCTCCTTCCTCATCTTGCCACAAGGCTGACTGTCTCCCTTTGACGGTTCCCTCTACCTGCGTCCAGCACTCCCTCCCTCGGGGTCACACACCCCAAGCCCTCCCGGCTTTGTTTATTTATGGCCTCCCGGCAGCATCCACACAGTGCCTTCACTCGGATCCACCGCTTTCTAGCGAGCGAGGGGCGGAGCTGAGTGTGCATAAGCCCCGCCCCTGAGCAGGCTAGTGGTTGGGACGGTTCCGTTGATTGGTGTGGGCGGGGCCTGGTGCTAGGGGCGGAGTCAGGAGGCCGGGCTAAGGCGGGGAGGGTGGTGGGCCCCGCTGGGGGTGGGAGGCGCGGCGCGGACGACCGTAGAGTGTGGCGCAGCTCTGGTGGGGCTTCCCGCTCGCTATGCGTCGGGCGAGGGTCCACGAAGGTAAGTACGGGAAGGGGTATGGGCGCCGCGAGGGCCAAGTGAAGGAACCCCGCGGGCGCGTTCGAGCCAGGTGTGGTTTGGTTGGACCGGCCCCTGGGCCACTTCCGTGCGTAGTACGAGCGCGTGGTGCGGCTGGGAGGCCCCCTGGCGTGAACCCCCAGAGGCAGGGAGACACCGGGTCCGGCTCTAGTTTTTGCAGCGCTTGTTCACGGCATTACCGCCAGGACAGAACACATTTGGGTTGCTCCACACACTTCTTCCCTAAATCTCGAGAGACCTCAGGTACTGAGATTTTATATTCTTTAAGAGTCTAGTTCGTGGTTCAGGACTGGAGGAGAAGCTCGATAACGAATTTGTAGTGCAGCTTTATTTTGACTTCGTGTTTTTCAGTTTGCAAGGAGAGTGCGGCTGATAATGGGACTGTTACTTAAACAGGGACGCCAGGATATATATAGGCAGTGTATGGTGAAAGTTAAGATCTCAGGCTTTGAAGCTAGAGTGCCTGGGTTCGAATCTCTTTGTTAATTGTGAAAACTTGAGCAATCTGTTTAATTTCTCTATGACTTTGTTTCTGCACATGTAAAATGAGAATAGTGATAGTTCATCCTTAAAGTATTGTTATGAGGATTAATCAGTCAGTACTTAATTCTGCCTGACGCATAGTCCACAATAACGTTGGTTATTTTCTTTATTATGCCTTTAGATGGGCATTAATCTATAAAGTTGTCAACACCGGAAAATCTTTCCTCAGAGTCATAGCTAGAAATGTTTGAGAATTCCTTTGGAATTTCAGAGAATGTATCCCACCAGATAAGGTCTCATTACTTTTCTCATCTACTAGAGATGTGATCATCCACCTGATTTCAAATCTAATCCTCCCTAAAATGATGCAGAAGCCGGAGTGTCTTAAAGACTGTTCTAAAAGAGGGATGAAAAAAAGGCAGCACTTTCAGAGAGGGTATCCTCAGTTTAAACACCAAGCTCTGGTAGATGTGTTTAAAAGAAGGTCATTATCACTTTTATACAAAACTTACAAGTTGTATTACTTGGGATGGGTGCTATTTGTACTATTACTGCAAAAGGAGGTAAACCAGAGTACACAAATACACAAATAACCTAAACATCATAGGAATGGTAATTAGCCACATCGAATCTTGGAATTGAAGGGAATCTGAAAAATCACAACAGCTGCCCTTTACAGATAAGAATGAGGCCCCAAGATCCAGAATCATTAAAATGCATAATTTAGCCTACAGTTCAGTTCTGCTGAACAACAAATCATAAAATCAAAGAATGATATCAATTCTGGTTTTGATAATTGTACTGTTTTTATTTTTGACAGTTTTATGGTGCTGTGAATGGTTTTTCTCTCTGCAGCATCCTCCTTGGTAGCTTAATTGCATGATTCATAATCATTCTTCACCTTTGATTTAAATCACAAGTTTCAAAAGTTGCTACATCAATGATTGCTTTGAGAACAAGATGATTGTCTTCTTAAGCTTTGTACAAACATGTTCTAACAGTGCTTTGGTTTTGTTGTTTTAAAATGTAGTCCTTTTCTCCCAGGTAGGGAACATAAACAGCCAGTGTAAACAAATTGACCTACTAGGCAGTTTGTTATCACTGTGTTATTGGTGAAGTTTTCTTGATCTGGTAGGACAGTCAGGAAGTGGAACACTACATACTAGCCCAAGGAAATAGGACTGGGTCACCGAAGAGATACACTGCAATTGCTGCTAACTTCAAAAGCATCAAGAGTGAAACTAAATGAAGATATTTCTATGTTAGTTGCTGACTCTTTCTTGGCGCCTTGCGTGGTTCACTCCCTCACCTCTAGGTATTTGTTTAGATGTCACTCTCAGTCAGACCCTCCTAATTAAAATTCCATACAACCCCACTCTTCCTATAATATATATTTATCTCTCTATTTACTTGTTCATTATCTCTTGTCTGCCATTGGAGGGTAAGTTCCATGTGGGCTGTGGTGCTTGCCAGTTGTGTTCACTGCTGTATCCTAAGTGCCTGGAAACAATGCCTGGCACCGGAAGGTGTCAGATCTGTGCATCTGATGCAGACATTTCCAGCTTGGGCTAGTATTTACTTAAACTAGTTTGCTGTCATTTTGCCTTGCCCTCTCTTCCCTCCCCCCATTCCTAGTTATTTATTCTGATTACCAAGGAATAAAACCTTGAAGCAGTCTTAATGCCTCCTTCTACCTTGCACTCCACATGCAAATACCTATTACTTATTTCTTAGGTCAGTTTTTTGCAAACCTGCCATTCCTATTGTTGCCAAACCCCAGTTTCTTTAAGCTCTCCTCCATTTCATTCCATTCTCTACACCTACAACCTTTCAAATTACCTTTTCAAATGCCTTTACATCCTCATCTGCACAATGAAATCCAGAGTGAGAAGCCTGGCATTCAGAGTCCTCTACATGATTCAAACACACTTTTCCAACCTCTGGCTCCTATATGTAAGAAAAGTGATTTCCAGTTTATACTTGTAAAATAAGGCTTTAATGATAATGCCACGTAAAAGCTAAAGGTGAATGTTGTGACAGTTTCTCTTTCTGTTTTTACCAAGTGGAGTGGATCTTTTCCTGTTAAGTGGGCAGGAATTCAGACAAATTGAACGAATGGCTATTCTTTGTACTGAGGACTTTTGCTGCTCTTTCTGTTTTGAGTGCCCAGCCTTCAGATCCTCCCTCACATGTTATAATCACCCCAGATACCTAGAAAAGTTCAGTGGGAAGTGTTTTGTTTTTTTGTTTTTCCTTCCTCTGAATTCTAGAAACTTTTCATATTTTTCTTAGAGAATTTATCACAGTCTCTTTTGCATTGTAATTTTTTGGGCACTTATCTTTTCTTTTTGGTACATACTAGCTCCTGGAGGACAAATACCACACACATAAAAGTTCCAGTTACTTTTTAAAGTACACCCACTTCTTTGTTTTTTAAGTAAAAGTGAACTTAAAGTTCTATTTTATAGGTCTTTAAATCATTAAATATTGAGCTTCAACAATCATTTCTACAATATGGACAATTAAGGAAGAAGGCAGGGGTAAATTCAGTACTACATAAAAAGATCTAAATGAAGATACTGAGATCTGGATTCAGAGAAGGAAAGAGGTGTAGGGAGAGCAACGTACCCAACACCCACGTAATTGGACACACAGACGTTTAAAAAGATACACAAAACCAGTAGGGCAAGACGGACTTTATGGAGCAACATCTGCAGCTTTGGTTTTTCTTGTGGGGGAATTATTCCTAGCTTTATTTTGTTTTTGCATCTCTACACACAAATAATGTCACACTGCTTTGTTTTCTGAACTGGGTAAGACTGAACTTTCTCTTCCTCTTTCTGGTCTGCAGAATGTAGTTTACTTGCTTTCCCTTATTTTTAAACTAATGAAATGTTCATACTTCTTTCTTATTTTCCTGTACATATGGAGAAATTATATGCCAGAAGCTTTTAGTTCTTCAGAGAAAAGAGACGGATAGAAGATACTTGAGTTTATCTATTGTGTGAAGCTTCCAGTTTTATTATTTGATATCAGCATCTGGTTCAGTATATTTTGTTTCATTTCATTACCAACGTGTCCTTGCACATACTCCAGTTGAGTGAATGCTTTTATTTTGCATGTGATTTTTTCTGATAAATTAACACTTGTCTCTAGGACGTCTATAGACATTTCTGAAATTTAATTTTCTCTCTTGTTGCCTCCCAAACCTTGTCTGGGGTTTTCCCATTCTAGAACATGCACTAGCCTAACTTACTCTCTTTGTTCTTGATTATGAGTGTTTACAGGTGTCGACTAAATTTATTTTACCATTCCTAGGATGAAGCTGCAATTTCTATTGGCAGGAAATAGTTGGTAGGGAAAATATATATAAAAGTCCTAATTTTTTTAATGTTAAAATTTTAAGGTAAAAATCTGCATATTATTTTTACTAATAAGTAGCTAATATAAATCAGGACTTAAATCTAACATACTATAATTTAAATTTAGATTCAGATCATACTGTTATTTAAATTTCTTGTTTTGTGCTAACCAGTAAAGTTTTACTCTCAGAAGAAGAATCTTAGGGCGCCTGGGTGGCTCAGTGGGTTAAGCCTCTGCCTTCGGCTCAGGTCATGATCTCAGGGTCCTGGGATCGAGGCCCGCATCGGGCTCTCTGCTCAGCAGGGAGTCCGCTTCTCCCTCTCTCTGCCTGCCTCTCTGCCTACTTGTGATGTCTCTCTCTCTATTTCAAATAAATAAATAAAATCTTTAAAAAAAAAAAAAAGAAGAAGAAGAATCTTAAAAAAAAAAAAAAACTTGAAAGCAAATATTTGCTTTGGAGTAAAGTTTCCTTTATCACACTGTATAGGCATCTGTGTTTACCCTGAGTTCTCCTTGTTTTCAAAAGCCTTACTTAAGGGTGCACATCAGATGGATCATTCATACAAATAATAAAAGATGGGGCCCAGACTAATTACACATCTCTAGCACATGGTAAACACTGTATAAGTATCTGTTAAATAAATCTGTATTTTTCAGGATTTTGTTCGAGTACTGTAGCATACTAGTATGTTTAATAATGGAATTAATCTAGTAAAGAGGAAAATGGGAATTTTTGGCAAATGGGAATTTTTACATGCCTCTCTCCACCTGTTTGTTGAAAGAATAAATGAAATGTGTACCACCCAGTACATGGCAGTATAAAAGTCACAATTTCCACAGTCTAGTCAGGGAGGTTCTCAACCTACAAGATGTAATCTTAGATGATTATAAATGCTAAAATGGAAAAAACCAGGGTGATGACAAATTATTTTGGGGAAGGGGCACTGTAGTTAGGTGGTCTTGAAGGCCTGTTGCAGGAGGTGGCATTTGAACAAAGCCTCAGTGTGATGAGCTGGAGAGAGAGAATGCGAGTCAGAGGGGACACAGGTACAAGAGATGAGATGGGAGAGTGCTCAGTGTGTGTGAGAAGTAGGAAGGAGGCTGTTCCCATGGGAGTCTAGTGAGTAGGGTTGTGGGAGGCACTGGTGGGATGCAGCTGGAGAGATAAGAAGAGATTAGGCCATGCGAGTGTTTGTAGGGTATTAGCAATAATTCAGAGTTGGATTTTATTCTAAGGGCAGTGGGAAGCAATAGAAAGGATTTAAGTGATAGGGTGAAATTATCAGATCTGTAGTGATGAAGAAAATGACCCTGGTTACTATGGGAATAATGGATTGCAAGGCGTAAGAGAGGAAAGAAAGAGAGCAGATTGGAGCTTCTCTAAAGAGACTGTGAAGTGTGATGATGATTGTTATCTTTGTGGGGGGTTCTTTGGCATTTAGTTGTTTTGATTTTGGTTCCTCCTCACTTTTCCAAGTCTTCCCAGCCAGAGAGCCAGAGCAAGACTTCTTAGGACCTGCAGTATTTTACTACTGCTAATTGTGTGAAACTCCATGTTCCTTTTTCTCATGTCTCATATAATCATCCATCCACCCATCACTCTGCCAGTGATCACAGTCCTCCAAGAACCATCTTTGAAAGTGTTCTTTGTTCCTGTCCTCCTGAAACATATATTGGGAGTGTGCTTTCCAGTGGAAAAGCTTGGGAAGCCAGGAATAGGGCTGGTGTTCTGGTATTGGGAAACCCAAGACAGTGACCTTAGGAGGCTGAGAAGGATAGAGCAGAGCATTGCAGCTTCAGTAAACATCTCTACTCTGTCAGTTCTGGAACCTGTGGAAGGTCATGTTATCATTTGGACTCGGTTTAGGACCGTCTTCCTTATCCTGGCAGCTTTGGGTCTAGTATTGGAAAACAGAGGACTGTGCTCCTCCTACTGCCTCACTCAGTCCTTTCCTTAAATATCTGTATTAAATGGAGCCAATTTCAGAAAACCAACAGACTCATGTAACTTTTGTCCAAGTTTTTGGATACGCCTTTCAAATTGCTGGGTGCAGACTATTCTTCTATATTGTGTCCCAAATTGACTATTTTACACATATTTTATTTCTAATTTATGTATCACTTTTCTTTATCAAGAATGAGGATAGGGGGCGCCTGGGTGGCTCAGTGGGTTAAAGCTTCTGCCTTTGGCTTGGGTCATGATCTCAGGGTCCTGGGATCCAGCCCGACATGGGCTCTCTGCTCAGCAGGGAGCCTGCTTCCTCCTCTCTCTCTTGCCTGCCTCTCTGCCTACTTGTGATCTCTGTCAGGTGAATAAATAAAATCTTTAGGAAAAAAAAAAAGAATCAGGATAAATAAAAGGTACCTCAAATAAGAGATGTGATAAACCTTGGAAAAACTAGGACTGCTTTGTGATTACACAGTGAGGGAAAAATCAAAGAGGGGGTGGGGTGGGGATTAGAGGAAGGATATATTAGTAAGGAAGGAAAACAGGAAAAGTTGTAACTGATTCATCCTGTGATATGTGTAGGGAGAAGGTTACTATGTATCTTCAATATTGAGATCCTGTTAGATTTTTAATCTGTTCTGCAGTGAATTTAATTTACAGATGTGACAAAGATGTGCTTTGTTTCTGCTGGATGTGTTTGGAGCTAATATTCTGAAAGGCGGAAGTAAAACAGATACAGATATATACTATTACAGTAAGCTTTCATTAAAGTAACTAGTTAGTTTGGAGTAAGAATTCCCAAGGGGCTTTTAATGTAGTTTTAAAATGAACCCAACCTCTTTTGGCCTGTTCTCAGGAATAATTCCTGCTCCCTTCCCCATGCCCGTTCCTTTTCACATTCTCTGGGTCAGTCCCCATTTTCCAAACCAACCCTATGCCATGCCTCAGGTCTGAACAGGGATTTTCTTTTGTCTCTTTGTCAGTTCTCTCCTTTAGGACCCTTGTTTCCAAACATCCAGCACCTGGTCCTGTCACCCTGCTGAAGAAAATTTGTAGTTCTTCCAGGTTTGCATCCTGCCTTTTGGAACAGAATTGTTCTTAATTTCCTTTTATGCCTTGGTATAAATCACTGAACCCCTCTCTGCCGTATTAGTTGAGAGTGGATACTGATAATTATGAATGTATCTGTCTTGTAATTTTGGGTAGGGTCCACTAGTTAGTGCCAAACAGTATCCATGATGTGTGAAAGAAATGGAGTTAAGAACTTCTGCTTAAATTTTAGAGGTAAAAAGCTGGAGAATCTTTGGATTTTCTTATAAAACATTTTTTTGGGTGTCTGAAACAGAGATGGACAAGATCCAGGACAGTAATTTTATATAATGGACAGAAAGAGAGGCACAATGGTGAAGGGGGGAAAATGCTCTAAAAAAGGCTTTAACTGATATTAACTATACTGGAATTGAAATAAAAAATTTAACAAAAGCCTTAATCAATGCTTATCTATTTTAAGCAGTATTTTTAAAAACAGAATTTTAACATAACTTGATTTTGGACAGTTTTCTGTCATGGTGTTTCATCCCTATTTCCACTTTTTATTTCAGAATAAAAAAAAAAAACCTATTAATGATTTTTTTAAACTTTCTCCCTCCCCCCCCTTAAAAAACCATATCCTGTGATAGTATCCTTTCTTAAGTCCTTTTTTTTTTTAAAGGACTTTGTTTATTTATTTATTTGACAGACAGAGATCACAAGTAGGCAGAGAGAGAGAGAGGAGGAAACAGGCTCCCCGCTGAGTAGAGAGCCCGATGTGGGGCTCTGTCCCATGTGGGGCTTTATCCCAGGACCCTGAGATCATGACCTGAGCTGAAGGCAGAGTCTTAACCCATTGAGCCACCCAGGTGCCCCCTCTTGTATCCTTCTTACTTCACAATTTAGCCCTTGATCGTCCTTGTGATGGGACCAATACTTAGGGCCTATTCTGTATCCCACACTCTTGGTTAGATGTTAACGTATGATGTTTTATGAAGCTAGGCCACTCCTCGTACAGTGCTACACAAATCTGACCCCTCCTGGTGACAGAATCAGAATGCTGCTTTTCTTGCGCATGGCTCTCTTTTCTATAACCTGAGAGCTAATGGACACTTGGCGTTCTCCCATCTTCACCCCGTATCTCCAGAGGTGATTTAGAAGAAGAGGATGCATGCAGTAGTACTGTAAGGAATTGAAAGACAGTGTGTGCACCCCAGCCTCTCAGGTCAGAGCTGTGATCACCATACAGGGCTACTCCCTGAAGCTGTGTGAAATGTGGACCTTGTAGCCTAGGTTTGTTCATCTGTAAAATCCAGGTAAAGATACTGATGTGTCTTTATGAGGAACAAGTGATGTGTTAGTGCTAAGGCATGCTTCAAATAGTGCCTAGCATTAGTACTTAATAGATACTCGTTTCTTAGCCTCAGCAGTATTGACATCTTAGGCTAGATGACTTCCTGTTGTAGGGGTTGTCCTGTGATTGTACGATGTTTAGCATTGTCCTTGACATGTAGCCACTTAGCAACCCCCCAAGTTGTGACAACCAAAAATACCACGGCATTGTGCACTGTCCCCCTGAGGAACCACTATCACTATACATAAATATAATATTGACTAACTGTTAATCTTACCTTTGCAAATCACTGTCCCTCCTAAAGTCTGGCTGGTCCCTGAAAGTTCTGTTCTCATCTAATCCACTTCTTTTTGTCATGTTGGACTTGTCTGAGTTGATTGACTAGGTGAATATCAAGGTTAGTTCTTGCATTCTGAGTTAGTATCTGAACTTGGTCTCATTAGAGCCACATGACCCACCCCTAGGTGAGCCTGCTGCCCCTGGGAACCGATCTGTAAGACCGTATTGTGATTCTCCAGCAGAGTGAGGGCAGATTCTTTTCCCATTCTTCTTCTTTTTTAAGATTTTTTTTAAAGTAATCTTTGCATTCAACGTGGGACTTGAATTCAAGACCCCAAGATCAAGAGTTGCATGCTCCACTGACTCAGCCAGCCAGGTGCTCCCCCATCCCCATTCTTCTTTTGAAAATCCTAACATACCTGTGAACCTCCCCCCAAATTCCAGGTTTTATCCCCCGATGAACAACTTCCCTTTTTATCATTTGTTTTTAATTTTGGGTTCTTGTATCAGTCCTCTTCTCTGTTTTATTTCCCTGACTGGCTGTAAGATGATTTTGCAGGATTTGAGTTGCTTCAGTTTCACAGAATAAACATAGATTAGGTTATAGTAATAGCAGAGTATCTTTTTCATAGTTTCACTCCTGACCACTTAAGAATAAATTTATGAGCCTTCATTGATTAACAGAGGACTCTTTAGAGGATATATATGTTGTAGAGGCAGTGTGGTATGAGTCCTGAGGGCAGACCACCTGGGTTCAAATCCTGAACCCACTACCTGGGGCAGATTACCTTTTTCATGCTGCAGTGTCTCCTTGGTTTTCCTGTCAGTAAGGCTTTGGTGAGGAGTCACAGTCTGGCTTATATTAAACTTAGCTACGAAATATTAAATGTTGTTAGGTTGCTGGATTGATTTAGCTTGAAGAGAAGGAAGACCTTATTTAAAGCGAGACAGTGGAGTATAACAAACAAGTATCTATAGATTTTGGAGGTAGTCAAATTTGGACTTAAATCCAAGCCATTAACCGGATCGTAGCTTAGACAAGTGATTTCTTTCTTTAAATAATAATAATAATAATAATAGTTATTATGGGGGGCAAGTGATTTAATCTCATTGTTTTTCTTGAAGCAGCATCCTCATTTCCAACATATGGTTTTAGCTTCCTTTTTCCAGAGAAAATTGAAGCAGGCAAATGTGATTTCTTTCAAACTTCTGCTACAGTATCTGCCTGGCTTTATTTTTAGTTAGGCTGAGAATATATGACAGTCTTCATTTGTGGCCCTTCTCTGTCATTTCGTGGTATACCATGCATACACATAACATCACACTTAGTGAGGTGTTGAAATTTTTATATTGCTTATCATTATTCCCCATGAGATAAGGTCTTTGCAGGTAGGATTTTCTCTTCTCTTTGTCTTATTGCTTAATGCCTAAGGAATGCCTAATAAGTATGTTGAACAAAGGAATAAAAAGTAATTTGAAACGAATCGCTATGTATTAGATCCAATTTATTGACTACTTTTAGAGAGCGAGGTCTTTTACTTATCCCATATGCTTAAACAATCATATGAAGTAGGTGTTGCTAGCCTCATTTTCCAGATTAGGAAACAAGGGTTTAGATTAGTCTTGTCCAGGGACTGAGGTGGAGAATTGTAGCATTTTATCCCCACAGGACAGAATCATCTCTCAGGAGTTTTTGGCCTTAGAGGGAGGAACCAGTACTACCAGACTGCAGCCTGCTCAGGAGGGAGCAAGATGAGCAAATGTTTCCCGCCCCCCATCATGCCAGAGGCATGAAATCAACCAGCAGCTAGAAAGCAGGGGGGCCTAAAGTGTGCAGGCTGTCGAGGTCAGCATCCCAGGGCATGGAGCAGGGTGGATATGGATCTGAACAGACACAGAGGATATCCAGCAGAGTCCTCCCCTTCCTGTTCTTCAGTATTCCCTCTTACACTTTGGGCATAACACTTATGTTCCTAACTCAGGGGAAACACAGTCTGTCGCTGACAGGCACTGTATTCAGTGCATTCACACTCCCACCTGGAACCACTGCCAGTGTTCAGAGAAGGGAACAGAGAAGAAAACTAAACTAAAACAAAATTGCTATAGTCTTGGCATCTGTAGCTAGTCTTTTGCCTTAAGTTGATAATAATACCTATTTTATGTTCCCCTACCCTCTTCCAACGCCTTAGCTTGTCAGAGTTTCCTGGTGGAGGACCCCAAACATTCATTCCCACAGGATCCAAGTCTGTTTATTGAGTTGCCAGTTTTCCATTGACCAGTACTGTTAGACATGCCCCACCGAATCTCCTTAATTCAAATATGTGTGTGTGTGTATTTTAAGATTTTATTTATTTATTTGACAGACAGAGATCACAAGTAGGCAGAGAGTCAGGCAGAGAGAGGGGAGGAAGCAAGCTCCCTGCTGAGCAATGAGCTTGATGCGGGGCTCGATCCCAGCACCCTGAGATCATGACCTGAGTCGAAGGCAGAGGCTTTAACTCACTGAGCCACCCAGGCGCCCCTGAATCTCCTTAATTCAGACACAGTTCCCCTCCCCATGCTGTGTAATGACATCCAGGTTTCCTCCTGGAAATCCAGATTGGTCACTTTACTGGGGCAGTGACCATTTTCTTATCAGGTTGGATGGCTTGATAAAGCACACATGGCTAGGGGATAGGCTTAGCTTTCAGTTTAACAGGACTAGACTGTTTTCTCAGTGAAAGCATCCCTCCACCAAACCTGAGGTGGTCTTGAGAAGGAAAGGGTTATAGTGTCATGTTAAAGGCAGAGGTTCTGGAATGAGACATCACTTCAGGTTCTGATTCCGCCAACTACTTGCCTCAGTGACTTCAAGCAGTTACTTAGTCCAATTTTGTGTCTATTAGCTCCCATGTAAAAGGAGAGTGACAATAGTATCTCCTAGGGTTACTGTGGAGATTAAATATCAACCCAGTGCCTAGCACACAGTAATAATAATCATCACTATGGTTACTGGTATTAAAATAAAATACATTATAGAGTTTAAAGTACAAATTTGTAAAACAATATTTTCCTTCATTTTAATACATGAGTACATACATACTCGTAATACAGACACATTCTCACACCCATATATGTTTATAGACATATAGAAAAAAATGAAATATATGCCAAAAATATTGACTGTACATGTCTGCTGTGTGCTAAGATGATGGATATTTTTCTATATGCTTTTCTATATGCCTTTAATTTTTGTGATTATTATTTTTATATTCAAATGGCAAAGTTACTCAGTGAATTTTGTAAGTAATTTGAAAGTGACTCAAGAAGGTAATTGAGCCAAATTTTATCACATAAAAACACAGTTTTTAGCCCAGGTTTAGTCATCCTTATTGATGAAATCAGGGAGAATATCACTCTTCAGCCAGTTTCGTCCTTTTGAGGACTGAAGGTGCATTGAGTCAGGGACCATTGCTGTTCTGATACTAGTTTATATGTTGCTAATGGGTCTCCATGTCAACAAAATGATGTGTATTGTCAGAGAGCCGTGCAAACACAGACATTGCCTTAAGATTGAATATGAGTACTCCAGAAACTGATATGACAAATACTTGATCTCAGGAACCTTACATATTTAGGCATCAAAAGCAAGCAAAGAGGAGGCCTGGGTGGCTTAGATGTTTGATCATCTGCCTTCGCTTCAGGTCTTGCTCTCCAGGTCCTGGGATCGAGCCCCATGTCCACCTCTCGGCTCCATGGGGAGTCTCCTTTTCCCTCTCCCCTTACCCTGCCTGTGCTTTCTCTCTCTCTCTCTCTCTCTCTCAAATGAGTAAATAAAATCTTTTTAAAAAAAAAAAGGCAAGCAAAGAAGTGTAAGCAATGATTCATAGCACCAAGATGAATGAATTGCTTCTGAAAGAGTGATTTCATTTTTTCAGATATTTCTGCACTTCTTTGGAATTTCTGATCCCATGAAGTTCAGACCAGGTCACAGTGGAAAATAAGTACAACTCTTCTTTGAGGTCTAATAGATTGATTCTCCCAGGATGCTCACGAATTCCCAGAAGTCTTAGATCTGAGTTTGGTAAATACCTTCAACAACTTTCTGCTTCTCAGTCATCTAACCAGTTAAAATAATCTTAACTTGGCACAGCCAGCTTCCACTCCTTCCAGTACTTCTGCAAACCTCTCCTTTTTATTTTTATTTTACTTTATTTTTTTAAGATTTTATTTATTTTATTTATTTGACAGGGAGAGATAACAAGTAGGAAGAGAGGAAGTCAGAGAGAGAGGGGGAAGCAGGCTCCCTGCCGAGCAGAGAGCCCGATGCAGGGCTTGATCCAGGACCCCAGGATCATGACTTGAGCTGAAGGCAGAGGCTTAACCTACTGAGCCACCCAGGCACCCCCTCTCCTCCTTTTTAAACTTTTTTAAATGTTTATTTTTAAAAAAATGAAAGTACAACGTATGGGAATATGCTCTCCCCTTTGAAAAACAATTCAAATCTTGTTCTTTCTAGCTCTTTCACCAGTGAGCCATCCTTTAGCCATTGGCCACAAGTCAGCATAGATACATACCTTGGGCATGCATTTCTCCTGACACCTGTCTCCTGACATGTACTGCTCAGAATTGTGCCTAATGGGAAGAGTTCCCTTCACCACTCTGTCAGGACCATCCCTTCATAGAGCTACAGTGTTTCATTTCTGGTTGGGGCTTGCATACCGTGCATGTCCATTCACAAATGGGCATGTCTTTTCCCTCCTCTACTAACTGATCGTAGGATCCTCCCCGTGAGTGTGTGGTGCCAGAGCTTACAAGGAAGGTGTTACAAGTATCAGGTTTTCCTGCGGTTTACTTGTGCCTTCCAGACCTGCTCAGGCCCAGTCTTGCTTTCAGCATACCAAGTGGAAAGCTTTCGTACAGTCCAGTTTTATGAATTGGTTGGTCAGATAATACTTCTCATAACGGCTGTTCTTACTACATAGTCTCTTGGTTTCCCGTGGGCAGGAATATAATCTTTGCCAGAGCTGAGTAGCAAGCCAGAAACCAAATGGAAAAAACTTATTGACAGTACCCTAAGGAGTCTGTAACTCTTACTCTTCTCTGGATGCTTGTCAGAGGCTTCTTACCCCATCCCTGTCTGTCATGTCATTTGTGATACTAGTGGGTGTGCTAAAGCATAGCCCCAAGAGTTAGGGCAGCTTTTACTGCTGAAGAACCTTCTCTTGAATCAGGCCCCAGAAAAAACTGGCAGCCTCATGGGTTATATCCACGTATGAAACTCACCAGTTATGTTACGTCTTTCTTAGTGGACATGGTGCCAAGTGTAGCAATTTTACTTCAGATGCAATATCCTGCTTCAGACATCTGGAACCATAGAAACCATCAATGTAGTGGATCCCTGAACTTCTATGGCTTTTATCTTCATTCTCTGGCTTGTACATATATCTTACAAAGGCATCCTGAGTGCTTGCTACTTCTTTATTCTCGAGATCTGGTTGACAGAATGCCATCTGTGTGATGGACCAGTATGGTAATCTTTGGGATACTGAGATGATCGAGGTCCTTCCAGACTATATTATGGCAGTGCAGAAATAGCCCTCAGGTAAAACACTGAAGGTGCACTGCTGTCTGGCACTTGGTGGGAAATTGCATCATACTGTTCTTACTGATGATGATGGAAAGGGAAGCATTTGCTGGGTCAGCAGTTATCTACCAGCTAGCAGACATTTTGCTCATTTTCTCCAGCAAGAAGTATCACATTTAGAAGTGCAGCCATGATTGGCCTCACCATCTGTTGTTATGTTCCAAGATCTTTCTGGCTTTTGGCAAGGAAAAAAAGGAGATATAATAGGAATCAACGCCTCTGTATCCTTCAGTGTTTTTGATAGTAGTACCGATTTCTGAGCTTCTCCCATGGATGTGGTACAGTTTTTGGTTTACTTTCATAGTAGGGAGAGGGGAAGAGTTCCAGGGGTTTCTTCCTGGCCCTTTCTTCCGTATGGCTTTTATGACATAGGACAGGGAACCAATGTGGGAGCTTGGCCAGTTACCAAGTATATCCATTTGCACAAAAATTTTAGGACTAGGGAGGTAACCACAGGATGGGCCTGTGTTCGCATGGTACCCACCATGGGATACCAGGGTTGACTTCATCACTCATCTCTTTTCTGGAATGAGATATGCACTCTGACCTGTGGGCCCTGCTTTGGATCTTCAGGGATTAGTGTCAGTTTAGGTCTAGTGTCTAGTAACCCTTGAAAGGACTATATATTTCTCTTTCCACAGGGGGCTGTCACCCCTGTGCATGGGTGCAGGTCTCTCTCAAGGAGGTCTGGAAAAGGACTGTGACCATTATAGGATCACAGTAATCTCCTATTTAGTCCTCCTCAATCCTTTGAATGTACTCCCATATATGCTCTTCAGACTCTTACTGGTAAAAATTTCCAAGATTCTGCAAATTTTCCATTATAAAAGTGGTCTCTTCCCAGAGTTGAACTTCTTCCTCGGTTCTTGTGGAGCTGTCGTTTGGGTGCAATAAGGGGTGAGAAGAAAGGTAGGTAGGAGAATTGGCATCCCCCTAAGTGCTGGGCTCTATACTAAATTGCCTACTATACTTGTACTCTGGGTATCTTGTATGAAATGACTTATCCTGCTTCTGAGCTCTTTCCCCCCTCATGTGTTTCTGATGCCATTTAATGTCATACCTTATTGTCCCTTCCAAAGGGAAGACCTGAGACTTGATGTCCTCCTCTAGTTCTGCTCCTGTGGATTGTGCACAGTTAGGCACAAACAGACATTCAAGCTCATACATAATATGGTACCAGCAGGGCCCACCATGCCCTGGGTCTCACATTCTCAAGGGATAGGTGTGGAAAGTGTAGCACTGTGACTTCCACTCTCTTGTCATTTCTGCTACAGTTAGAGAATGGGCTGATGTCAGTCTCGGGCTCCTAGACAAGGTTAATCTGCCTTAGAAGAGCTAAGGTTCTACCTGCTCTGATTCTGTGGCAGTAGAGCGCTGGGACTGCGGGCAAGACTTTGATCAGGTGGTCGCCCTGGTCTAATGGGTGAGCTAAAGAAGCTAGTTGCTTTTATGCGGCACTCTGAGCTTAGGAGTGTATCAGCTATGTATCTATGTTTTCTGACAACTAATTCAGCTACATGTAAATCCTTCATGACTGCATTCATCCGGTCTAGCAAAGTGGGTTTTGAATCCTCTCAAAGGAAGCACCCTTATAACCAGTTCAAATTCACCATACCTGAATATGCAACGCCTATTGGTAGATATTTGAAATCATTGCTTCACTGTAATTTATTTACAATTATTAGATCTGTCGGTGTGACTTCCTAAAATTAGTCACCAGGGAAACTGGCAAAGTAACTCTTTAAAGGGTATTATTTTGTATCAGTGGAGAGAGTGAGCTGCTGTGTGTAGCAAAAGTGACATCAGTTTGACATATCAAGCCCTTTGTCCTCGGGCAGAATGGTAATAACATAACTGTATTTGTTCTATAGGAAGATTGTAATATCTTTGACCAGGGGCCCAGGGCATAAAATCCACAGTTGTTAAAATGCAGCTTAGCGCAGTGGTTAAGAGTCAAGACTGGAGCCACACAGCCTGGGTTCACATCCTGGATGGGTAATTTATTTAATGTCTCCATGTCTCAGTTGCCTCACATCTAAAACAGGAGTAAATAATTACTATATAGGATCCTAATCTGAAGCAGGCTTCACCTGCTCATCTTGATGCAAGAAGTCTGAAAAAACACACTTGACTGCCTGGCCAGCTCAGTCAGAAGAGCATGTGCCTCTGAATCCCGGGCCCGTGAGTTGGAGCCCCACCTTGGGTGTAGAGATTACTTAAATAAATAAACTTAAAAAAAAAAAAGGAAAATAAACATTGAAAAACTCTCCTCGAAATCTAACAAAATAGAACCCTTTCAGTTGCAAGTTGGTGTCAGTTCACCTGAACTGTAGCTCCAAGAATTTCTTCATAATAAGGAAGGCAGGTGGGACACACATGTTTTCATTGTGGTATAGCTATTGATGGGGCAGAAAAACTATATCTCTAACCTGGGCTGTGCTTTAGGATCAAATGTAAATTCCTGCCAGAATAAGCATAAAGTGGGTCCTGTGAATAATGACAAATCATTGTATTTTTAAATTATTTTGCTAATCCATGCTTTCTTTTTTTCTTTTTCTTTTCTTTTTTTCTTTTTTCTGTTGATTAAGGTTGCATGATGGAATTTGAATATTACCTCAAGAGGTTTTATGTTTTGGATTAACTAACTGTGTCCTCTGCTGACTATTTCTTCGGACTTATTTCTTGGTGTCCTTTTGAGACAATAAACTCAAAGGGATTATAACATGGACTACAAGGAAAGCTGCCCAAGTGTCAGCATTCCCAGTTCTGATGAACACAGAGAGAAAAAGAAGAGGTTTACTGTAAGTATGTACTATAAAGCGTATGGAGAAAAAAATATATATAGATAATATTTCCATATCTGCTTTTGTTCTTCCCTAACCTATAACTCCTCCATCCCATGTTTCCACATAATCCAGATCTTACACACCTTTAAAATTATATATCTTCCACGGTCTTCCCTTTGTACTGTAACAGAATGTAGTTTCCTTTTCAGATTTTTGCCTGTTTACTTATCCCCTGGGGAAAAAGTTATGAAACTCCAGTAGATCCTTTCACTAAAAATTGTGCAGGCACAGTGATTTACAAATGCACATAATTTCACATGCATTGTCAGGAGGTGAATGGACTCCAGAAGTCATGGATCCCATGTTAAGAACCCCTGTCTTGCAGTTTCCACAGCACCTTTCTTATGACATTAATCATTTTCTACCTCAGTTTTTGAAGTATTTAATCCAGTATTTTATCTCTTTTTTACCTGAAAGGCAAAGTCCATTTCTAATTTTATCTTTTTTATCACCATAATATCTAATATGGAACTATAAAGAATAAACACAGTGAATGTTTGCTGAATCATTGTATCAGTGAGAGTAGCCATTTCTCTAATGAGTGTAATGAAACATCCTGTTTTATTCCCAGCAGTCCTGTTTGTGTGTATATTCAGAGATCCCCTCCCCTCCTCCCCCTGAAACAGTATCATTTATCTTGTCTATAACTGATCTGCTCTTCCTTGTAATCTTCCACCACCTGCTGAGTAGTATAAAGAAACTCATTTAACTCAATTCTGTTTAACACTTAGTTTGAGCTAAAATTTAAGCAGTTCTTTTAAGTTAAAATGCTAAGGCTGTCTTCATGCTACTCTATTTCTCCTATTTGAACACACGCTTCTCCAACTTGACATCATGGTTTATGAGTGGAGAGGTGTCCCCTTTCATGGTATTTATTGAGTCATTGATTGACCTCATGGTAGCCTGCTGAAGGCTCTTGCATTCTTGTCAGCCCTCTAGATCTTTGCTGTTTTGGGTGTAGAGTGACTGATCTGGCAAACAGCCAGCAGTAGTTGACCTGATCTAGCCCTGGACATTTTGTTGGCATCCACTGCTGGCATCTGCAGTCAATCAACTGATTTGTTTTCTATTCTCTGTTGGCTTAGCCAGAGTGGTGGTGACTCTTGCTGACCCAGCTTCCTAGTGGTCTTGATGGCTGTAGACCCCACTGAGGCTCTGCCATTCCTTTCACTGCTCTTGATTCAGGTGGTCTACCCTGACCTCTGACCTGGGGATCACCTCGCTTCAGCCATTACATCCATGACAAATGACTTTCAACTCAGAGTTCATGTCACATGGGAAAACTGAGGAGTTAAACTAAACCCTTTGGTCTGACCACTCCAGTCTCCTCCTTTCCTTCATTCCTTCCTTCTTTCATTTTTAAGATTTTATTTATTTATTTTTCAGAGAAAGAGAGAGCAAACATGCAAGGGGAGTGGCAGGTAGAGGAAGAAGCAGGCTTTTTTGCAGAGCAAGGAGCCTAATGTGGGACTTGATCCCAGGACCCTGGGATCATGACCTGAGCTGAAGGCAGATGCTTAACTGACTGAGCCACCCATGTGTATTTTTGTTTTGTTTTGTTTTTAAGATTCTATTTATTTATTTGTCAGAGAGAGAGAGAGAGCGAGCAAGCGCGATCCAGTCTCCTCTCTTTTTTTTTTTTTTTTTTTTAAAGATTTTATTTATTTATTTATTTGACAGAGAGAGATCACAGGTAGGTAGAGAGGCTGGCGGGGGCGGGGGAAGCAGGCTCCCTGCTGAGCAGAGAGCCCGATGTGGGACTCGATCCCAGGACCCTGAGATCATGACCTGAGCCGAAGGCAGCGGCTTAACCCACTGAGCCACCCAGGCACCCCAAGTCTCCTCTCTTAAGTAGGTGGGGCTGGAACCCCCAAATGACACTTTTGTCCCAAAGTCCCAGACAAGGAACTAGAAACAGCTTCTGTTCTTCTCTCCTCTGTTTTCCTTTCCTTTTCTTTTCTTTTTTTTTTTTAATTTATTTATTTGATAGAGATCACAAGTAGGCAGAGAGGCAAGCAGAGAGAGAGGGAGAAGCAGACTCCCTGCTGAGCAGAGAGCTCAATGTAGGGCTTGATCCCAGAACCCTAGGATCATGACCTGAGCCCAAGACAGAGGCTTTAACCCACTGAGCCACCCAGGTGCCCCTGTTTTCCTTTTCTTAATAAATGTACCTCCATACTCTGTACCAAAGCCCAGAGGAGAGACTGAGGAAAGACTGCAATGTGTGTCTGGCCATTTGCCTCTGCTCAGTGTCTGTTACAGCAGTATCTTAAACATTGTTCATTTATCCCACAATCTTATAAGCAAGTCTTAGAAACGTCACATTGATGGTAAATAAGAGGTCAGTGTACCTCAGTAAAATAGTGAAGTGTATGAAAGGTTTTTTTCCTTCCCTTTTCTTTTTTTTTTTTTTTAAACCCATGAGCATTCTGTCCTTCAAGGGCATAACCTCCTGCCAAGTTTGGTGGAAGTTCATATATAACGAATACAGGCAGTGAGTTATCTCAGTGTCCATTTACTTTTCACGATAGAGGTATTTTCATGCCATCTTTGAAAGGTTCAGGAAGTCTGTAGCATTGTTCTTACCCAGCTGTTCCCAGGGCTGTCCCCTGCATTCTTGAAGGCCTCCTCCAGATCACTTTGTTCATTTCCTTGCTTCAGATGATCAAACGTTGCCTTTGTAGAGAGGCTTTTTCTGACCACCCTATATAAAATAGCACCTTCACAGCCCTCCCTACTCCTACTCTTTACAGTACAGTAGAGGTATACAGTAGAGTACACCTACTGTCTGTCCTGCTTACCCTATTTAATTTTGGAGGAGGTGGTTGGTGAGGGGCAGAGAGAGAGGGAAAGAGAATCTTAAGCAGCCTCTAAGCTCAGCAGAGACCCCAACACAGTGCTCAATCTCAAAACCCGGAGATCATGACCTGAGCCGAAATCAAGAGTCGGATGCTTAGCCAACTGAGACCCCCAGGTGCATCACCCATTTTTTTTTAGTATAGGCCCCACATCCAGCCTTGAGTCTGCTGCAGGACTTGAACTGACAATGCTGAGATCAAGACCTGAGCTGAGATCAAAAGTCAGATACTTACCCAACTGAGCTACCCAGGTGCCTCTACCCTATTTAGCTTTTTTTTTTTTTTTTTTTTTTTAAGATTTTATTTTTTTGACAGAGAGAGACACAGCAAGAGAGGGAACACAGGCAGAAAGAGGGAGAATCAGGCTTCCTGCCAAGCAGAGAGCCTGATGTAGGGCTCGATCCCAGGACCCTGGGATCATGACCTGAGCTGAAGGCAGATGCTTAATGACTGAGCCACCCATGTGCCCCTACCCTCTTTAATTTTTTATTAGCAGTTATCACTACTTGATATATTTTGTGTTTATTTATGACTAGACTAGACTACTAGCAAGATCCTTTGAAATAAGAACTTCTTCACTGTTGCTTTATCTGTACCCAGAACAGAGTTGGATATTTTAGAAGTATTTGTTGAATTGATGTTGAATGAAGAGTAGTACTGAGTTCACATATTAGTTGCTGATCACTACAGGGCAATCCTCAAGAACCTCCGTTCTAGTCAACACGGATAGACCCTACCTCATCCAACGCAGACTCTGTGTTGAGCCTCAGTGGGTCCCAGATGCCTGTGTCATACTTGGGAATGAAAGCAGAGGTTGTGTTATTTGCTATTTGATAATATTTTTATACTCTAGTTCTCATGTCTTTTATATAGATCTATGCTGTGAAGCTTCCAACAGAGAAATGCATTATCTTCTAGGATGTCTTAATTTAAACCAAGTTCAAATTATACTTAGATTATTTATCCATTCAACAAATTGTCATTGAGGTTTTGGGGCCTGCTAGATGCTGTTCTAGGCACTGGGGGTATGGTAGGTAGCAAGAATGATAACAGCCCTGGCTCTCAAGGAACTCACTTTCTGGTGGTAAAAGGCAGTAAGGAAATACTAAAAATAATAATAATAATAATTTTATATTGTAATAAGTATCGTACTGCTATCTGTGAATTCTTGTGCATCTTTTGCAAATGAAAGTGTTTTTTAAAATTTGAAGAGTTTGTTGTTACCTGTTGGTGTTTTATTTCAATTCACTTAAAAGGCCCTTGTTTAGGGCACCTTGGTGGTTCCGTCACTTAAGTGTCTGCCTTTGGCTCAGGTCGTGATCCCGAGGTCCTGGGATGGAGCCCTGAATTAGGCTTTCTCTTTCTCTGCTTTCTCCTTCTCTCAAATAAATAAAAATCTTTAAAAAAAAAATAAGCCCTTGTTCATAAGTCATACGGCTGATTGGTAACTTCATGGGGCTTTATCTGAAGCAGGGCTGCTTCTGCCTGGAGCCTATTTGTGGCTTCTAGTCTTGGCTGTCCTTGGGTAACCATGGGAAACCACCTTACCATACTAGGAAGCCAGCATAACTAATTCAAGAAGCTTGCAATCATCTAAACCTAAGTTTCTGATTCTTTGCTAGCAGTCCTGTCTGATCCTGAGTGCTCCATGAGTTAAATCTGTAATCTGGTCTTAGAAACACCATAGCTTCAGCGGCCCCTTAACCAGGTTCTTTATCCTCTACTTCCCTCTTCTCTCCTTGTGAGCTGTATCATCTTACAAATAAATCTGGTGTCTTACATCCAACAGCTTCCTCTAAGACCACTTGATGCCTTCTTGGTTAAGCCCAGAAGAGCCATGTTACCACCCACCACCAGATGTATGTAGCTCATGTAGGTGCCTGGGTGCCCTTTTTCTCTCAGTCTAAGTAATCCATCACTTAACTCCAGTGATTGATACCAAGGACTTTGTTTCACCTTCCATGTGGCATCTTATCCTCTCTCTCACAGAGGAATGTGGTTTGCAACCTGGGACCCTTCTAACTGTGCTCTTGCTAATGTGACCATATCTTACAGAGTGCTACAGAATTCTCGTTCTAATCACATGCAGTCTTGGAGAGGTGCTGTCCTCAGAGCATTATCTATGAACTTGTGAGCATAGCTTTCAATCTTTTATGGGAGAGGATAGTTTATACATATTTGTATGCCCATGTTCTAAAATAAACCTTGTTTACTCCAAGTTGTCTAAAAGACTGTGGACTGCTGTATTGTAAACTCCAAAGTAATTCCTCTCTTTAATTCATAACCCAAGTTATTCATCATTGAGCTTTTCCTCAAACACCTTGGTTCTTGTTAATTTTCTCTTTAGAAATGACACATGGGGCATCTGGGTGGCATACTTGGTTAAGTGTCCGACTCTTGGTTTCAGGTCAGGTCATGATCTCAGGGTTCCGGGATCAAGCCCTGTGTCAGGCTCTCTGCTCAGTGTGGAGTCTGTTTAAGACTCTCTTCATTTCCCTCTGCCCTTCCCACCCCTCATGCTTCTTTCTCGCTTTCTCTCTCAAATTAATCTTTTAAAAAGAAAGAAAAAAAAGAAATGAAACAGATCTTTAGAGTCCCAAACCATCCTCTGTACATTATGATGTTGAATTATACTCTGAGAGAATGGGATGGGATGAATTATCAGAATTAATTCTGTATTATAATGGTTGATGATTTGATACTGGCTCTGGTATATAAAGGGCTAAAAGGTTTGCATTTTAGTCTCATAAGTCTGTGAATTTGGGCAAATTATTAAACTTTTTTGAGCCATAATTTCTAACGTATATAGTAAGGGTTATAGTATTTGTTCTGCTTACTTCAGAGGGTTGTTGACTCTGGTTATATGAAGTTATATATATTTATATATGATTATTAAACACAGGTAAGATAGTAGTAGGAAGTCTGAGGATAATTCCTCGTTTGAAAAATGCTGTGTACAAGATGACCTAGAAGGAGAACTTTTAGCTGAGTCTTTACTGTGTGCCACACATCACTTTGGAAAATACTTTATAATTTCAAGATAATGGTTACTGCCGGGGAAGAAGAGAGGAGAATAGCATCAATTGAATCTATAATGTTGTAATCTTGGGGGAAAGGGTCTGAAACAAGAATGGCAAATGTTAGAATTCAGACATCTGAATGAATTCACAGGTGTTCACTGTGGTAGAAATATTTCATAACATTTTAAAAATAAAATATCTCCTAAAAAATAAATAAAATAAAATATCTCCTTTCAAGAAGACTAAGTGAGTCTTTTAGCCAGTATACTTGTGTATTTTAGAGAATCATGCATAAACATGGATGTCTAATATCAGTTTCATGAGTATAAAAATGGGCGATTCACCTATTAAATAGCTAATGAATTTTTTTTTGCAATCAAGTTTTGTTAATGCTATTTTTTATTTCCACAGGTTTATAAAGTTCTGGTCTCAATGGGCAGGAGTGAGTGGTTTGTCTTCAGGAGATATGCAGAGTTTGATAAGCTTTACAATACTGTAAGTAAATGTCAGTCTGCGGGAAATTTGTTTGTTTTAAAGATTTTATTTATTGGGGTGCCTGGGTGGCTCAGTCGTTAAGCGTCTGCCTTCGGCTCAGGTCATGATCCCAGAGTCCTGGAATCGAGCCCTGCATTGGGCTGCCTGCTCACGAGGACTGCTTCTCCCTCTCCCACTCCCCCTGCTTGAGTTTCCTCTTTTGCTTTGTGTGTCTCTCTCTATCAAATAAATAAATAAAATCTTAAAACAAATTTATTTATTTATTTGACAGACAGAGATCACAAGTAGGCAGAGAGTCAGGCAGAGAGAGGGAGAAGCAGGCTCCCCACTGAGCAGAGAGCCTGATGTGGGGCTTGATCCCAACACCGTGAGATCATGACCTGAGCCGAAGGCAGAAGCTTAACCCACTGAGCCACCCAGGTGCCCCGGGATTTTTTTAACACAAAATACCTGAGGGTTCCTTGCTGGCTCAGTTGGAAGAGTGTGGAACTCTTGATCTTAGGGTTGTGAGTGCAAGCCCCATATTAAGTATAGAGAGTATTTAAATAAATAAAACTTAAAAAATATGTAATGAAGTAAAACACCTAAGAAAACTTACAAATGAGAGAGATTTTTTTTTTAAGATTTTATTTATGTATTTATTTATTTATTTGAGAGAGAGAGAGATGCAAGGGGACAGAGGAAGAGGGAGAAATAGCCTCCCTGCTGAGCAGGGAATTTGATGTGGGATTTAGTCTCAGGACCCTGAGACATGACCTGAGCTAAAGGCAGACACATAACCAACTGAGCCACCCAGGGGCCCCAAGAGAGATTTCTTTGATTAAATAATATTCCTTCTCAAACAGATAAGCAGAAAAGGGTAAGAGATTCTTCAGAAGCATCCTAACTTTGGAATTTCTACAAAAAAGGGTGGAGAGAGGATTGTTGAGAATTTTTGAGTAAACTCTTAAAGATGTGAAAATTATATGTGCAGCTTAAAATACAGTTAATATCAGAATATTAGAAATAAATTCTTTCTACTGCCTCACTAATAGTTTTTTATCGTCGTTTTGTTTCTGGTTAAATTGCCCAGCAACTAGATTTAGGTCTGAAAGTTTGTCATAAGCTTACCTTCCTTTTATAGTTGCATTTTTGGCCGGAGTTAAGTCTTTGGTTCCAGATTTTAAGTAGCCAACACAACTAAAATGAATATGGGCTTTTTTAAGTTCTGACAGTTACTGGTAGGTGGGGGGGGTGATGTCTAAGGGATCATTAATTATTTAAATTAATATAAACTATTTTTATATATTCAAAATTTAGATATTAAATACTATTTTAAAGGAGGAAGCAGGAGCACCATGGTCATTCTAACACATCAGGCCAGATCAATGCAGAGACCAGTGCTTGTGTATTATTGTCCATTGTAGAGTATTAGTCATACACACCTAGGAGGCCAAAGAACACCACCTGTGTTGGTCATTGTAGACCTCACATTATTAAGACAGCTCTGGATTCCGAGCTTTGCTTCAATTAAGGAAAAAAGCAGTTATGCTTTAAATCCCAAATTTCAATTTTTCTCTGCCCTAAGAATAAATAGGAATCTCTTTATGTCATTATTTAATAAATGGTAGATTACCAGGCATCCTTCAGAAAAAATTGTTTCATATTCAGAAGGTAATTTTTTTCAAATTTTTTAACGCTGTCTCTTGATTTTAAAAAAGTAGAATTAAATAGATGCAGAAGTGTGTGACTTACCATTTGTAAAATCTTTAAATATGGAGAAAGTTAAACATATCTCAGTTAAGAGATAACTAACTTCCTAAATGGGCCTGAATGAATCCAGTGACTAGCTGTACAACATTCCATGTTTTGTTAAGTCACGAAAGTAAGGCTTCTGACTCTTTTTTTTTTTTTTTAAGATTTTATTTATCTACTAGAGAGAGAGAGAGAAAGAGAGAGAGAGCGCGCGCTTGCATGCACACACATGAGTGGGTGATAGGCTGAGAGAGAAGCAGCTCCCTGCCAAGCAGGGAGTCTGATGGGGCTCAATCCCAGGACTCCAGCATCATGACCTGAGCCAAAGGCAAACGCTTAACCAACTAAGCCACCCAGGTGCCCTTTCCAATTCATTTCTATTTAGTATTTCACTGTGTTTTTCTTTGAAATAGTATTCAAATGTTTTGCTAGTTAAAATTGAATTGAATTAAATTAAATTGAATTAAAAAGTAATACTTAAGTTTTTAAATGGCATTTTTCCCTGTGTAAAATTAATATGTATTCTAGAAAATCTGGAATGTGGAGGAAATTAAGTGTTTAAACTTAAAAATCACCCCTCCTATGTTGCTACTCAGAGGTAACTGTAGTATTTTTACTGTGTTTTCTTCTGTTTTTAAAATTTTCCTTAATACATATGTAACCGAACTCTCTCTCTCTATATTTTTTAATTGCTTAATTAGAGGCTATCGAGGCAGTCTTTTTTTTTACTGTAAGTGAAGTCACACTTTTGAAACAAAATAATGTCCAAAAACAATTTGTACATGAGGCTATCTTCTGTAATGTTAATCATTTTTATTTTTTTATTTTTTTATTTTATTTTTAAGTAGGCTCCACATGGAGTTTAGAGCCCAAGGCAGTGCTCAAACTCATGACCCCAAGATCAAGACTTGAGCTGAGATCAAGGGTCAGATACTTTATTGACTGAACCACCCAGGTACCCCATAATGTTGAGAAATTTTTTAAAAATTACATTAAAAAATAGTTTATATTGGAGACTGGGTGAGGGTTGAATTGCCAGCTCTGTTTGAAATTCTTGGATACCGTTATGTAAATGATCGGCATTTTTTGAGGATTGTACAGATTTGACCATAGCTATCATGATGGTACTTTAACAAACATATGCACATATAGATAGTTTATATGAACTTCTTAGAGAAATAAGATCAGGTTTTTTCCAGTGAACTACGAATAACTGAAAATCCGAGGTTCTTTCTGTATTTGCTTAAATGATTATATGAGTCAGATTTACCTTCTAAACGTGTTTCCTTCTGTAGAATTGTTTATAAGAAGGAGGAATGTAAGGGATGTGGCCTAAAAACTCAGCAGTGTGGAAATCTTGCCTGAGTGAAGAGCCATCCTCATGTCATGGTGGTTTCATGATTTAAGTAACTAGAGATTATGGATGTCTGGGGTGCCTGGATATCTTAGTTGATTAAATGTCTGCCTTCAGCTCAGGTCATGATACCCAGGGTCCTGAGATCAAGCCTCACAGCAGGGAGTTTGCTTCTCTCTTTTCCTGTATCCCTCCCTGCCTCCCCACCCCTCACTTTCTATAAATAAATAGCTAGAGATTAATTAGTTTAGGGTGTTATTATTTGAATAGCTTTAAATATAAAGAAGAAGTGAATGATTTGTTTGGGGTACTCTCCCCCACCGTGATCACTTTCATTTCCTTATTCCATCAAACATCCCATCTTAAGCTTTCTGCAGAAATTTTTCCTCAAATCTAGTTGAGTTTTTATTATCCTTCTCCCTCTTTTTTCCTGTATTTCTCTTCCTTTTTTCATCTTTTTCTTACTTCTCCATTTTCTCTGTCTGCCTGTTTTTCTGTAACTCCAAATTCTGTGCATCCTGCAGTGAGGGTGGCAAAGCAAAACACAGGAATCATGTCAGTTGTGTTCCTTGAAACCATAGAAGTGAGGTTCAGTCTGGCCTGGATTTCCCTAAGTTGTTTTTTTAAAAAGATTTTTGTTTATTTATTTATTTGACACAGAGGGAGAAAAGACAAGTAGGCAGAGAGGCAGGCAGAGGGAGGGGGGGGGAAGCAGGCTCTCCGCTGAGCAGAGAGCCCGACACAGGGCTCGATCCCAGGGCCCTGAGACCCTGACCTGAGCTGAAGACAGAAGCCCAACTCACTGAGCCACCCAGGTTCCCCATCCCTAAGTTTGAAAACACAAATTCTTTCCCTGTGCTCCCTTTAGAGTAAAAGAAAAAAACAAAAAGTAAAATATCCATTCTATAAACATTTTGTCCATAGAAATGTATTTTTATGATTGTAGTTTGCATTTAAAATTTTTTTTTATTTATTTATTTGACAGAGAGAGATCACAAGTAGGCAGAGAGTCAGGCAGAGAGAGAGGAGGAAGCAGGCTTCCTGCGGAGCAGAGAGCCCAATGCGGGGCTTAATCCCAGGACCCTAGGATCATGACCTGAGAGCCGAAGGCAGAGGCTTTAAACCACTGAGCCACCCAGGTGCCCCTGCATTTTAAATTGTAGAAATTATGGCACACATACAGAAGTAGAATAGCATAAATACAGAAAATAATATAACGTGCCAGCCAGCTGCTGTAGGTCCAGATACACGGCCATTCTTGTTTCATCTCTTTCCCTAGCCAGCCCACTATAATTTTGAAGCAAATTTTAGACTTCGTATCATTTCATCTGTAAATATTTTAGTATACATCTCTAAAAAGATAAAAGTTCTTTCAAAATGCACACACACACACACACACAATTAGTAATCACATGTGAAAATAATGAACAACAACATTTTAATATCTAATATTCAGTCAGTGTTTATATGACTGGTTAATAAATCTATGAAGTGTCTTTATGTCACGAAGTCTCCCCCTCCACCTCTCTTTTCTTTCCTTTACAGTTCTTTGTTGAAAAAGCAGGGTCATTTGTCTACAGGTTTTTCAGTCCGAATGTTGCTGACTGCATACTCATGGTGTAGAGTGATTAATATTCTTCCATTCTTTGTATTTCCTGACATTTCGGTAGTTGGGTATGTAGAGAGAGAGAGAGAGAGAGAGAGAGAGAGAGAGTGAGTGTGTGTGTGTGTAGTTTTTTGACATGAAGCTTATAATAAAAATAAGCCTTAACCCATTTTAATGACTTTACTGCCCCAAATTTAATGTCTTCAGGGCCACATTGTTCTTTGTCCTGGGATAAGCAAATCTGATAAGCAGATGTATTAAAATTTTAATAAGGGGTAGGCTAGAGCAGAGGCTACTGGAAAACAAAATTCACCACTTTCTTAAAAACAATTGTTAAGTCTGATCATTTAGAAAGAATGCAAAGATCACAACTTCTCTTGAGGTAATAAATGGTGAGTAACACGTATTCAGAGCTTTACTCCAGATTCTTAACTAAGCTCTAAAATTATTTCCATTTTACAAACAAGAAAACTGAAACACAGAGATGTTAAGTAACTTATCCAGTATCACAAAGATACTAAGTGTTCTATTGGGACAAAATAGGATGATTAGACAAGCTAATGTTATTTTATTGGTATAATTTAATATTGTATTTATTTGATCATGATGTCCTTAAAAGTATGCCTTACGGATTTTCTTGAAAATCAGATTGTAATTTGTTTTGGTACATGTATAACCAGTTAAGTTCGTATAATGGTATTTTTTTAAAATTCTAGTTAAAGAAACAATTTCCTGCTATGGCCCTGAAGATTCCTGCCAAGAGAATATTTGGTGATAATTTTGATCCAGGTAAGCAATACCTTCATAGACCAGCCATAAGTGATAATTGAAGTTTGAAGTAATAGGTAATGTGTTGATTGTGCTGTATGGTGCACGAGGTTTCACAAAGCTAATTGATTTCATGTTCTTTGAACATAATGCCTCAGGATGGGGCTTTCTGTGTGCCAGGCATTGTTTTGGGATTTTTTAAAAGATTTTATTTATATATTTGACAGGGACAGTGAGCGAGCACAAGCAGGGGTAGCAGGAGAAGGAGAAACAGGCTCCCCCTGGGCGGAGAGCCCTATGCGATGTGGGGCTCCATTCCAGGACCCTGAGGTCATAACCTGAGCCAAACTTAACTGACTGAACCACCCAGGCGCTTCCCAGGCATTGTTTTAAACACTTGGCATGTCTGTGGGTTTTTGTTTTTTTTTTGTTTTTGTTTTATGTTCAGTTAGCCACCGTGTAGTATATCATTAGTTTTTGATGTAGTGTTCAGTGATTCATTAGTTATGTATAAAACTCAGTGCTCATCACAGCATGTGCCCTCCTTAATACCCACCACCCTGTTAACCCCATCCTCTTACACCCTCCCCTCTGAAACCCTTAGTTTGTTTCCCTGGGTCCCTAGTTTCTCACGGTTCATCTCCCTCTCTGATTTCTCCCCGTTCGGATTCCCTCCCTTCTCCTATGGTCCTCTGTGCTATTGCTTATGTTCCACATATGAGTGTAACCATATGATAATTGTCTTTCTCTGCTTGACTTACTTCACTTGGCATAATCCCCTCCATTTCCACCCATGTCGATGCAAATGGTGGGTATTCATCCTTTCTGATGGCTGAATAATATTTCATTGTGTATATCTTCTTCATCCATTCATCTGTTGAAGGGCATCTCAGCTCCTTCCACAGTTTGGCTGTTGTGGACTTTGCTGCTATGAACATTGGGGTGCAGGTATCCCTTCTTTTTACTGCATATGTATCTTTTTTTTTTCTTTTTTTTTAAGATTTTATTTATTTATTTGACAGAGAGAAATCACAAGTAGATGGAGAGGCAGGCAGAGAGAGAGAGGGAACAGGCTCCCTGCTGAGCAGAGAGCCCGATGCGGGACTCGATCCGAAGACCCTGAGATCATGACCTGAGCCGAAGGCAGCGGCTTAACCCACTGAGCCACCCAGGCGCCCCTGCATATGTATCTTTGGGGTAAATATCTAGTAGTATAATTGCTGGGTCATAGGGTAGCTCTATTCTTAACATCTTGAGGAATGTCCATACTGTTTCCTGGAGTGGCTGCACCAGCTTGCATTCCCACCAACCATGTAAGAGGGTTCCTCTTTCTTCACATCCTCACCAACACTTGTTGTTTCTTGTTGTGTTAATTTTTGCCATTCTTATCAGTGTAAGGTGGTAGCTCATTGTGGTTTTGATTTGTATTTCCCTGATGGCTAGTGATGTTGAGCATTTTTTCATGTTTCTATTAGCCATTTGTATGTCTTCTTTGGAGAACTGTCTGTTCATGTCTTCTACCCATTTTTTGACTGGGTTATTTGTTTTTTGAGTATTGAGTTTAAAAAGTTCTTAATAGATCTTGGATTTCCGCTCTTTATCTGTAATGTCATTTGCAAATATCTTCTCTCATTCCGTGGCCTGCCTCCTAGTTTTGTTGACTATTTCGTTTTCTGTGCAGAAGCTTTTTATCTTGATGAAGTCCCCAAAGTTTTTTTTTGCTTTTGTTTCACTTGCTTTGGAGATTTGTCTTGAAAGAAGTAACTGTGGCTTATGTCGAAGAGGTTACTGCTTATGTTTGGATCTTTTAAGTCATTAAGTTCTCACAAAACCCTTTGAGGCGGGTGTTCTTATTATCATCACTGTTTTATAGATAAGGAAATTGAGGCACATTTAGGTTAATTAATTTGCCCAGGGTCACGGCTAGTAAGTGTCAGATTTGGAAATTAAATTCCAGCAGTCTAGCTTCAGGTAAATTTGTAGGTCATTAAGGATAATTTGGGGGTACTTTTGTAACCATGAAGGACATTCTTTGTTACATCCAGAATATTTATTAAATATATACTGTGTACACAAGAACTCCGCAAGGCTCTGAATGGGATACTAAGAAAATGTCCTATTGTTCAGCCTTAGGAAGCCTCATGAAACATAGGCTGTCAGGAGTCTGGAGCTGTATGTCTGAAGCCTCAAGTCTGGAACTTCTTTCACTTGAATACATAGTATCAGTCCAGGTTACAAATGGCTGCTTACAGATAGACAGAGGTCTCCTTATCCACCACATAACCTCCTTATGCAGATGAGAAAAGCTGTCTATCTGTGCTACAGGTGAATCCTGATGAGCTAGATTGCTGTCTATCCTTATCATCTATCTGGCTTACCTTTGTAACTAATTTGCTTGTAGCCTTGTAACCCATTAAACCTATGATTCTGTATATGTCTGCTTTCTTGGATCTCTACTCAAGACACAAGTTCTTACATCATTTATCTTGATTGGACATCTTCTCTGCAACTTAGCCTTCTATCATTTCTTTACCTCTCAAGCCTTTTTCCACTGTGCCCTGTGAAATTCTGTCCAGGATTAGCAAATTCCTCTTTATCCTTCATCTTTTTAATATTTCTTTTATATTCTTGCTTTAATTAAACTTGGTTTTTTCCCCTGAGGTGGCTGGATCATTCCCTATAGCCCTCTCAACTAGAGGCTCTTCATTCTTTTACACTTTATGAACCTCAGGATTGGAGAGGGTTCTTACTTCCCCTGTTAACGTGTAGAATTTTTTTCCCTTGAGAGAATTTAGCACACTTCATTGTCATTGCCAGTCTATCTCATCTGGCTGTAGATTTTATGAACATTGATATTTGTTTTTTTATCGATTTATAGTGCTTGGTAGATCTTGGGTTTTCAATAAATATTACTTGAATAAAGGAATTCATTAATAAAAAGAAGAAAATTAAAAAGAGGCAGCTCTTGCTCAGAAGCATAGTTCATAGAGTCAGAAGACTGAGTTGCCACAACAAAGCTAGACTGGACATTCTGCAGAATTGATTCTGTAGGCCAGTGCCTTTGTACTAATTTTGTTTTTAGCTGCAGAATGCTTTTTCCCGGTGATATCTCTTGTAGCATATGTCCTGTCTCAAACAGATAAAAAGGGAGCTGCTTTGTTGGTAGAGCAGTGAAATGTGTCTGCAGAGCACAGGCTGAAAAACATCATCATGGACAACATGTTAGTCCTAGAGTACCTACCCTATTTGGGTAAAGAGAGTATGAAGAACGATGTGAAATCGATACACAGTAGGCACAGCAGAGAGAAGAGACAAGATAGAGGCTAGAACACTGGCTAAGGGACTGTTCCAATAGACCTCACATTAGATAATCAGAACGAAGACTGGTGTGGAAATGAGCTATAAATGGAGCAGTATGCAGAAACTCTTGTAAGGAAAAATCTCTAAGAAGTCTACTCTCTCTGTCAAATAAATAAAGAAAATCTTAAAAGAAATCTTGGTGATTGCCTAGGTAAAGGAGATGTAGAGAAGAGAATGAGAGACAAGTGAGGTGTCAAGACTGGGTGAACGAGAGAATGAGTTACTGTGAAGTGGCAGAAAGACATCTGAGAGGAGTCGAACTGTGTTTTGATAATAGAGACTTGAACTCAGGCTAGAGTACTGGAGAGCCTTAGTTGAACCTAATGATAGAATCATTTCATTTCGTCTTGGGAAGAAGACAAAGAGATAAAGATATCTCTGTGTTCTTATGTCATAGTTTAAGAGGATGTCTCCATATTCTTGTCTTCACTTCTTTGATTCTGATGGTTGCCAACCTCTCTAAGATAAGTTTTATATATCTGAAGGTAGATTTTAAGAGTTATTTCTGCCTGTAATTTCCAGAGTTAAAATTTCATTTTGAATTTAAGGATCTTTCTGTAGAGAGCACAGAGATACCTATACTTTTAATATTCTAAATGGTTTACTATCAAGCCTTTTGCCAGTAGGATCCTGAGGTCAGTATATAAACTACTGTTTTTTTTGGAAGTTTAGAAAAAAAAACAAGTTTATTTTATCTTAACTACTGAAAAATAAGGGTACAAAATAACAAAATCAGTGTGAGTCCAATAAGAGATAGAGCTTGTGAAATTTAGAGAATATGAATGTTAGAATATATAACTATTTGCTCAGTATTTTATTTATCCATTCACAAAAACATCACTTAACATGAGTTAAGTACCTTTAATAACACTTGGTTAAGGGCTAAAGATAAAATATTTTTTAAAGGCATGATCCTTCCACGGCTTGTATATAAACCACTTTTATTTCTTTAACCCTTACTAATTGAAGAGAACTAGGTTTGTACAAAATAAAAAGACAACTCTCCATTATTATTTTAGTCTTTGCATCCTTCTGAAGCCAAGACATTGTACCCATCTAGTTCTTCATAAGACTTGGTGTAGGTACCAGTGCTTCAGGAAATTTTTCTTAAGTGCTAGTCCCTGGGCAGAGTTGAGGAGCCTCTTTGTTCTCATAGCAGCTTGTGAATTCTCTGTTAGTTCCTTTGGTGTGCTGAAGTAGTGACTTGTTTAAATTTGTTTTCCACTAGAATTTGAACTTCTTGAGTATAGGTACCATGTCTTAATTAAACATTTTTGTATTTCTAGTGCCTTGTACAGGGTGAAGTGTCTAATAGGTGATTGGTGAACAAATGAACAAATGTATCCATGCATGCTGTTTTCAACTAGTCACTTATTTTGGAAGGTCTACTTAATATTAGGTTAAAGATTTTTAAAAATCACTTCTCTTAGAACTTAAACTTTCAAATAGTTGATGATTCTGAATTAGGTACAGTAATTTTGTTAACCATGTTATCCTTTTTTTTTTCCTTCAGTCAGATGACTTTTATTTTGAGTCCCAAAATGTTATAGCTATAAAGAGAGCTTACAGATCATCTAATTCTGTCCCCTACTTGACAGATTAAAGAAGGGAGGAGTCTGTGGCTAGAAAACTAGGCAGTGGCACAAGTGAGATTTAGTTACATCTTACCCTCTGATTCCAGTGTTCTTTCCCTATAGTAGGCTGCTTTTTAAAATGCTGCTACCATTATAATAGTAACATATAATAACATATATATATAGTAATAATTCAATAATATAATAACTATAGCAGTAGTAATAATAATAACTGTGCCATTATTTGAGTTCCTAACTGTAAAGTAGGTTTTTTACCTCCATTTCATGCATGAGGAAAGTAGAGACTTAGCAAAGATCAGCCACACAGCTAATATATAGCAGAATTACATTCATCCAGGTTTGTTTATTTCTCTTTTCACTTTATTGTCTGATTTATGCATGTTATCTTTTAAAACAAAATTCACAATATTATTATGTACATGCTATTTTAAAATTTTAGATAACTTGTTTGGAACATTACAAAAATCTTAACCTTGTTTCCTAACCTGAAAAGTGTGGGTTAGGACTGAAAAAAAAAAAAAAAATCTGGTCCCTGGGAGCTCTAAATATCTTTTGGTGGTGAATATAATTAGGCATGCTGGCCATGAGTGGCAGTATTAGGATTAAAACTCAAGGCCTCCTTACTTCAGAGTTTAGTGATTTTTTTTTTCCTGCTGTCCCACAGTATTGGAAATTGTGTCCTCTTAGTTGATTTTTCTTGAAATAGTGAAATGACAGAGAAATCTGTATAGATCATTTTTGTGTGCACTCTAAAGACTAAAACTCTCATTTTATTGTCTAAGCATTGATTTCAGTCTCTAACTGAAATTTCTTTTGAGTTACAACAGATAAATTCACTTAAGTTCTTCATTGGAGAGATTTTTAAAAATATATTTCTCCAGGCGCTCCTAGGTACCTCAGTAGTGGTTAAGTATCTGACCCTTGATTTCAGCTCAGGTCATGATCCTTGGGTTGTGGGATCGAATCCCACACAATGTGGAGCCTGCTTGGAATTCTTTTCCTCTCCCCCTCCACCCCCTCTCACTATGCACAAGCCTATATGTATATATATTAATTTCTAACTGTAATTCTTAAAGACAGTATGTCAGCTGTATATAAATTCTTGGGACTCACCCAGTAATGGACTTGTATCCATTCTAATCTTACCTGGGATTTTTAAAGATATTTGCATGCTTAATGTTTATCTACAAATTAAGCTTGAAATTTCCTCAAATCTCTGACTACTGTAGGGCTTCTTTTTTCATTACTGACTTCTTTCTCATGTTGGGTTTTCCATAGGGCTTTTAAAAACTGTTCAAAGTCAGCAACGAAATGGAAGGTCTAGTTATACTTACTGCAGCATGGGCTGTAGCTCAACTAAAGACAGAAACTTACTCTTACAGTTATCTCCCAATGTAAAATGTACCTTTAGTAAGTATCCACAGAACAGGTTAGAGCTGCATCCCTATAATCATTAACTTTTCTCTATCTCAAATGTAGTCATTCATTTTAGCTTTCTCCTATGTTACTACGTTCAGTTCCTGAAAAATAACTGTTTCAAGTGTAGTTTCTAATGTAAACCTCACCTAAACCTCACCTAAGTTTTACACTGTGGTAAATAGAAGAATGCCCTTGGAAGAGTTTTATAAGATACCATCCTGAAATTCTTCAAGAAATTCACAGTTTAACAAGAAAAAAGTACTAAAGTGCATTTGGATCTAACAGACCAGATCTGACTTTTTTTCTTTTATAGCCATACCTTACCTTTAAGAAATGGAAATAAACCTAAGTGACTAGAAACAACCCATAATTTTGGTGACAAACATTGTACATTAAAACCTTTATTACATAGAAACCATTTTACTAAACCAAAACTCATTCTTTTTTTTATTTTAAATATTTTATTTATTTATTTGACAGAGAGATCACAAGTAGGCAGAGAGGCAGGCAGAGAGAGAGAGAGAGAGAGAGAGAGGGAAGCAGGCTCCCCGCCAGGCAGAGAGCCCAATGTGGGGCTCAATCCGAGGAGCCTGGGATCATGACCTGAGCCGAAGGCAGAGGCTTTAAACCACTGAGCCACCAAAACTCATTCTTGAGTTGAATAATGTTTATAGATTTTTATTGACAAATTCACCCTTTGAGACACTTTCTCAAGCATTCTGGTTTTTTTTTTTTTCCATTTTTAGAGTATATTTCTTAAGAATTAGGGTTTAGGTTGGTGGATTTGTAACCCTACAACAATAAATAACAACAACAATAACAAAAATAGTAATAGCTAAAGATTGTGCTCTTTCTGTCTACCAACATTTTACTGTAAATTAATATGCATTGTCTCAATCCTATAACAGCATTAAGAGGTCTAAAATTGTATCATTTTACAAGTAAGGATTTAAATCTCAGAGAGGTTCAAGGTCAGTTAACTAGTAAGTAGTAAAGATGCTTGAATAAAGTATTTTTAATTCAAAGAAACTTTTGTGCTTAACCTTTATTGCTAACCTGCTGATGCATAATCCTTAATTATCAAGTCAAAACACTTTGAAGTTGCTAGACAGTTGTTTTTTAGGAAATTGTTCCATTGTATTTTTCAAGGGATGTTTAGCAGGGGGAATTTTTTAGCAGCCAAGTTTTGGTGACACTCACCAAAAAGTAACAAGAATTACTGGAAATCCTTGTAACTGGTTAATTGATATTCAGTTAACCAGTTACAAGGATTTCCAGTAATTCTTGTTACTTTTTAAAATTAGTGCAATATTCCATCATCAGTGTCATTGTGTTAATTTTTATTCATTACATGGTTGTACTTGAGGAGTTGGGCAAAGCAAAGCCCCTCTTTAAGTTTTATAGTGAATTTATTTAGAACCTAAATTGGACATTTCTTTGGAGAGTTCTCTTTTGGAAGGTATGTTTTCTGCTTGATTTTAATTTTATAATCATTGTATTTATATATTTAAATATATATATTTTTAAGTATTATTGTATATCAAGAAACATGAATTAAATAGCTTATTGATGAAAATGCACTCTTTTCATTGTCCATTCTTACATAATTGTATTGATAATCATAGTCTGACATAAATAATCCTAATAGTTTATGTCTCTCTTAACAGATTTTATTAAACAAAGAAGAGCAGGACTGAATGAATTCATTCAGAACTTAGTTAGGTATCCAGAACTTTACAACCAGTAAGTAATTTTCATTGTGTTTTGAAGAGGTGCTGAAGCCCAATTTAAGAATCTCGAATAAGCTACGGATAAAGATTTTATACATTCCTTGGAATATTATTGTGCTGTATGTGTTTGTAAAATCCTCAAGCAGTTTTCCCCTGGTGTTCTTAATCTTCTTTTCCCTCCATCAACTCAAGGCCCCATCAATTCAAGGCCCTAGTTATTGTCTTTCTTTCTTTTGTACTTGTATTAGCTTTGTAGATTAAACTTGAAAGAACTTTGCATAGTACAGAGTTACATAGTACAGAGTAATGTAATTTTTCTAATTATCTTCAGAAAGCATTTATTAAATCACTGTGTTGTACACCTGAAACTAATATTACACTATATGTT
Organism: Mustela erminea; assembly: GCF_009829155.1. Classification (NCBI taxonomy): domain Eukaryota; kingdom Metazoa; phylum Chordata; class Mammalia; order Carnivora; family Mustelidae; genus Mustela; species Mustela erminea. The sequence continues at coordinate 18,697,720 of NC_045629.1, forward strand.
AACTAACTCAAATTTAAATAAAAACTTTTTTTAAATTGCTCATCAGAATTTTATTTTGTTTGGTTTTTGGGGTTTTGTTTTGTTTTTGTTTGTTTTTTTGACATATGCTCAGCCAAAGGGCTGAGCTGATTTATATATTTATTTATTTTTCTAATTAACATATAGTGTATTATCTGTTTCAAGGGTACAGGTCTGTGATTCATCAATCTTACATAATACATAGTGCTCACCACAACACATACCCTCCCCAGTATCCATCGCCCAGCCACCCCATCTCCCTATACTCCTATCCTCCGGTAATCCTCCATTTGTTTCCTAAGATTAAGATCTTGTATGGTTTGTCGCCCTCTCTGGTTTTGTCTCGTTTCATTTTTTCCTCTCTTGCCCTGTGATCCTTGGCCTTGTTTCTTAAATTCTGCATATCAGTGAGATCATATGATAATTGTCTATCTCTGAGTGACTTATTTCGCTTAGCATGATACCCTCTAGCTCCATCCATGTTGTTGCAGATGCCAGGATTTCTTTTTTTGATGGCTGCATATTCCATTGTGTGTCTATGTGTGTGTGTGCATGTGTATGTGTACGCATATACACCACATCTTCTTCATCCATTCATCTCTCAGTGGACATCTGGGCTCTTTCCATAGTTTGGCTTAAATAAAAACTTTTTTAAAAAGAACTTATTAAGTATCTGCTCTATGCATTGGTAATGAAAAAACCTGCCAGAGGCACAGGCTCCCAGTCTAGTGGGAGAAACAGACATGTAAACAAGCAATTAAAGGTAAGAAAGTTTTATGATAGAGGTACTAGAAGACAATGGAGAAAAATGTGGCCAGCTTTCCTTGGGAGGAGGGCAAACAAGTCTTCCTGGGATTTAAAGGATGTGCAGTTGTTCAAGAAAAGGTAGGGAGTACATCCAGGAAAAAGGAGTAGTACATGTAACAGAATCTACAAAAAGCTGGACATGTTGAAGACATTTAAGTGTTGACATTTCACAGTGACTAGAATATGGAGTAGGTTTTCAGAAAGGAGATAAGGCTGAAGGAGTTGGCAAGGGTCATGCACACATGCCACTATCCTTGTTCCACGTGGAGCAGTATTCTGTTGACCCAGACAAGGTCTCCAGGCCTTCTCCACCCAGCACTGCAGGCAGCCACTTAACATGAGGGGCTTTCCCAGCCCTGTGTGGGTCTCATGCTACTAAGCTGGAAAGGTGAGTCATATCAGAAATACCTAGGAACATACAGGTAGATCCATGGCTTGACATGTGTTTTCATTTTTGGGTCTTCAGCTTAGATCCACTCCCTAACCATTAATTTTTCCTGTCTGTACTTGAGATTACTTCAGATTGTCACATTAGTGGCTTGTTTGAAATAGAGTTCATAAATCGAGAGGTTGAATTTGTCTTCTTTGACAGAGCCTCACATGGAATAAATATAGAACAAATGTTGTTGCTGGTGATTATTTCTCCTGGCATTTTGAAGTGTTACTCAGAACCTCTACCTCCATGTATTAAATTCTAAATATTGATTCTGGATCTGGAACTATAGCATTTCAGAGATGTTATATTTGGTATTAAAAGTCAATTAAAAGCAATTTGATTATTTTCATTTTAACATTATACCATAAAATACATAATTCTTAAGTATATAACCTAATGGATTTTTATGTACCTATATAACCGATAATGCCACCGTTGCATTCAGGGTAGAGGACATTTATAGAATTCCAAAAATAAATAGCCAAGAGATTTTTCAAACTTAATTTTTCACTGACGTTTTCTTTTTAATAAAAAATGACATTTTATATTTTCTGAATCTCAGCTTGGTGTTGACAGAGTTTTGTTAATTTTCACACTTTTACTCTATACCTCAAACTATGAAATAGATTAACGAGAGCAAGAAGAGAAGCCAGTCATCAAGTGTATCTTGAACACCTACTGTGTACCTGTTTCTCCTGTGTTAAGGAAATGCACTTTAAAAATACCTTTACTTAATGGGGTACTGGTTGGCTCAGTCAGCGGAATGTGTAAGTCTTGATCTTGCGGTTGTGAGTTCGAGCCCCATGTTGGGTGTAGAGATTACCTAAAAATTAAAAATACCTCTGCTTGCTTATTTTAAAACTTTTTATTAAAATTTATGTTTAGAATTATTTAAAAATTGGAATAAGATAGGTTAATACTTACATCTGTGATTTCTAGATTAAAGGGTTTTCTGAGCATATTAGTAGCGCATGATGTATTGTAAAGTAAAACAATGATGTTTGACTAAATAAAAACTTTTGAACCCCAGAAATCACAAGTGAAATTAAAAACCAAAAATGTAGGAAAATCTTCCCATAGTAAAGGACAATAGATAAAATTTGCTTAATATAGAAAGGGCTTGTACAGATAGTACACACTTAAGACATCAAAAGAAATGGACAAAGCACATTAATGATTTATGAAAGAGGAGATACAAGTGGCTGATTAATTACCAGAGAAACTGAGTATTTCCTTATATAAGAAATGCAAATACGAGTAAAAATACCTTATTTTAGCTTTATTGCAGGATAACACATACAGACAAGAGCACAAATCATGATTATACAGCTTAATGAACTACGAGAAGTTGAACACATCTATGTTCCCACCCCTGAGGCCAAGAAATAGAACATTACGAGCATACCGGAAACCCCTCACATGTCTCCTCTGAAACTCTCTTCCTTCCCTCCTTCCCAAAGTTAATGATTCTCCTGATTTTTAGCAGGATAGATTAAGGTGCCATTGTTGTACTTTATAATACATGGAATCATACAGCATGTATTCTCTATCTGGCTTGTTTTCAATCATGGGAGAGTCATTTATGTTGTTGGACACAAATACAAACACAAATATGTTGTTGGACAAATAGAATTTATTGATTTCCACTGCTCTATAATAGCCCATTGTATGAATATACTCCAGTTTATCCATTTTACTGCTGATGCGCATTTGAGTTATTTTTATTTTGTTACAAATAATTGCCATTAACATGTCTTTTTGTGCACATGTGCAAACATGTGATAAATCTGGAGTAGAACTTCTGGGTTGCAGTGTATATGTTTAACCTTAGGGGATAATGTTAAAAATGTTTTCCAAAGTGATTGTCCCAGATAATACTTCCACTATCCATGTCTGAGATCACTGCTCACCTCACCAACACTTAGTATTGTTAGTCTCTTCAGTTTTAGCCATTCTGATGAGTGGGTCATGGTCTCTTATTGTTGCTTTAATTTGTATTTCACTGATTACTAATAAAGTTGAGTGCCTTTTCTTTAAATTACTATTTTTCACTTATATTATTAAAGATAGTAATATAAACTAATATTTAATGCTAACAAGAGCTAGAGAGAATCTTTACAATGTTCATATACTGCTGGGAAAGAATAAATTAATATAACCTCTCTGGAAATCAGCTTAACAAACTGTATTTAAATCCTGAAAATTATTTATAAGTCAGTGTATTTTTAAAAACCTATAGTGAAGATGCTAAATGCAGTTCTAAATGTTGTGCATGAAGATTATCAATGGCAACATTATTTATAGCAGTGTAAATTGTATAGTAAAAAGTTGGAGGCCATCTATATATATATCTTAAAGCTAAAGAATCATTGAGTAACATTTAGTGCACTCTTATTATACAACATCATACATCTATCAAGAGTGACTGTTCACAAGGAGTTTTTAACAACATGGGGAAATGTTTATGATGTAATATTTAGGTGAAAAATAGTTAAGATCAAAATATTTTAAATACAGGATGGTCTTAACAGTGCAGGAAAATCTTGAAATAAAATACCACCAAGATTAGTAAAAGTTGCCTCTGTGTGTTAAGATTGAAGATCCTCAACTTCACCTTTAAAAGAAATTTTTAGTGCTTTGCTGAGGAGCCAATGGGGCGAAGCTACCATCTGTGGGATTATGACGGAGGGCCTCTAAATCAGAATCCCACTCAGGTGAACGATAGGGCAAGGCTGTGGAGCCTCAGTTGGCCTCGGTTGGCCTTGGATGGCCTAAGATGGCTGGTACGATGTCGTCCCTGCCAGCAGGCCACTGCATATGCCCTGCGTGGCGTGGCGTGGCGTGGCGTGGCGTGGCGTACCCCGCCACGCGTCAGGACTGGGGTTGGGTGCGGAGAGCCCCTCATCTCGGGAAACGGGGCGCGGCTGGAAAGGAGGCTGCACCTCTCCTTGCCCATCATGCAATGCATGTTTGTGGGGAACCTGGTGCTAAAACATTCAGAGACGGCCTGCTTCTGGGTCGGGGCTTCGTTCATAGCAGAGCAGTTCCCTCGCAGCAATCTATTTAAAGTCAGCCCTCCCTCGACATAAGGGTTTGTTTTAAAAAAAAAAAAAAAGAAAGAATAAAAAAATTTTTTATTGAGATAAAATTCACATAAATATAATTCACCCTTCTAATTATTTTTAAAGTATACAATTTTGTGGTATTTAATATAATCACATTGCTGTGCAACCATCACAACTATTCATTTCTGTTGCCTCAAGGCTAATGTAACACCATCACTCCAGAGAGACTACAATTGACCCTTGAACAACATGGATTTGAACTGTGGGTCTGTTTATGCCTGGTTATTTTTTGATAACTGCAGGACAGTACTGTAAATACATTTTCTCTTGTGGTTTTCTTAAGATTTTCTGTAGGTTCCTTTATTCTAGGAATACAGTAGGTAATACATATAACACAAAGTAAGTGTTAACTCTTTATGTTAGTGGTAAGGCTTTGGGTCAATGGCAAGCTGTCCGTAGTTAAATTTGGGGGGAATCAAAAGTAACACATGGATTTTCAACTACATGGGGCATTGCTGTCCCTAACCCTCAAGTTGTTGAAGGGTTAGCAGTACTTTTGAATTTCTCCTTTCCCCCAACCCTTAGCAACCACTAATCTGCTTTTCTATTACTATGGGTTTGCCTACTGTGGACATTTCATAAAATGCAGTCTTATAATATATGACCTTTTTCGTCTTTTTTTTTTAGCCTAATGTTTTTGACGTTCATCCATGGAATATCATGTGTCAGTACTTCATTCCTTTTTATGACAGAATAATATTCCATTGTGTGGATATGCTACATTTTGTTTTTCCATTCATTAGCTGATAGACATTTGGGTTATTTCTACTTTTTGGCTATGTGAATAATGCTGCTATGAACATTTGTGAGTTTTTGTGTGAATATGTTCTTATTTTTCTTGGGTACATACCTAGGAATGGAATTGCTTAATCACATGGAAATTCTATGTTTAACTTTTTGAAGAACTGCCAAACTCTTTTTTCCACAGTGGCTATTATCCATTCTCATCAACCCTACTGTTCTTTAAAAATTATTTTTCATTTTTCTGAATTTCCTACAATGAATGTATATTTTACTTAAGCATTAAAGACAATGTGAGGAAGAGATACCTCAGATACAGGGATTAAATCATCCCTCAGGGTTGTCATTAATGCAGTCCTCTCTGCATTAGTGCACCAAGGCCTCTCTTGTATTTTACTCTCGTTTTTTTCTCTTCATGTTTGATCTTCCTACTCATCTCATCATCCCTCCCATTGATACCCACTTTCATGTATATGTTATGTCTTTGGAATTTGTTTTACTGAGTGTTGCTTCATGTCTGTGAATATTTAATATATATATACACGAAAATGATACTGTGCTACCTTGTTTCTGACTTGAGTAGAATTCTCTGTGGTCAGTGACCATAGCTTTCTTACTAATTTCTCTAGTGGCAGATGTCTATTTTGCTTTTGATTAAATATTAGAAAGTTAAAGTCAGTATCCTAGTTATGTGTCTTTTGAAACTGCACATAATTTTTTTTGTGGTTTATTCCTAGAACTGGAATTTCTGGGCCCAGGAAAAATGCAGACACAGTTACACCAAGTATTGCCAAATTTCTTTTCAGAAAAGTTGCCTCATTTCACATTCTTACTAGCAATGCATGAGGGTGTCTCTTTCCCTATATCCATACCAACTTCTGATGTTATCTATCTTTCTAACTTTTAGCCAGTTAATGGACATAAAATGACATCTTATTAGTGTTTTAATTTGTATTTCTTTTATTATTAATTAAGCTAGACATCTTCCTTACCATTTGGGTCTTTTTCTTTATGAACTGCCTTGTTGATATCTTTGACCATTTGTTGAATTCCCTATTTTTAAAAAATTAATCAGTTTGTTCCTTTTATAATAATACTGATGGATTGTATTGGCTTTCATTCTTTAAATATTACTGTGGTTATTTTCATTTTAAAAGGGAGAAAAGCTATAGAAATGCTTTCAAAGTCATAATAAAGTTAATTTTTGTTTTTAGTCCAGATGTCAGAGCATTCCTTCAAATGGACAGTCCAAAACATCAGTCAGATCCATCCGAAGATGAGGATGAAAGAAGTACTCAGAAGGTAGTAAGAGGGATTGTATCTTTTTAAAAGAAAAAATACCATTCCCCAAAGATGAAATTACTGGCAACTTTACAGCAACATATACTTAAAATTATGTAATTTCATCTATTGTAAATTTTCTACTCTCTAGAATACATAAAAACAAATGTGTTCACCTTTTACTGATTACTATTTCTTATAAAACTTATAAAATGAGGACGTCTGTGACAAAAAAGCAATACATACTAGCAATTTAGTAGGTAGAATAGTAGAAAGTTTGTTAGTAGAAATTTTGAAAATAGATGCAGGGACACTTAGGTGGCTCATTCGGTTAAGCATCTGCCTTTGGTGCAGGTCACAATCCAGGGTCCTGGGATCAAGCCCCGCATCTGGCACCCTGCTCCTTGGGGAGCCTGCTTCTCCCTCTCTCTGCCTGCCTGCCACTAGTCCTCTGCTTGTGCTCACTCTCTGTCTGTCAAATAAATAAAAAAATCTTCAAAAAAAAAAATAGATGTATTGCTTTCTTATCACTAACCAGAGCAGTAATTTTTAATATTTTAGTGGTTTTCTTTCTAACCTTCTCTTAATATATAAGGATTTTTTAGTTACCTATTTTAATTGCATAGTATGTACAATTTTATATTCTGCCTTTACTTTACATCTTAATTTTTTATTATTATATATCTTCATAATCATTAACATACTTAAGCTGTTTTTTGAATTTTGACCAGCAGGAAAGGCCTTTGTGTTAATTGAATACTTCTTCCTCTACATTGCTAAGTTTTTATATTCAAAAAGCCAATCACTATACATATGCCAGTTGGCATCAACTAAGTCTTATTCCTGTAGGTACAGGCACATAACCAGTATGTGTTCGAAATCAACACTAGAATATTCTTATTTTTTTAAATCAATTGTGATAACAAATAGATAAATAGAATAAGCTGTAGCATATTATAAAGATGTTTTCAACATTTACTTTAGAAAGTGATGTGAGAAAGGTAAATTGTTAAACTTAGCCCAGAGAATTATTATTTAGCAATTAAAATTATAATGAAAAAGTATATATAAATATGGTAACACCTTTATAATTAAAAAGTGATGAAAACTATATATGTTTGCTTAACATAGACATAAAAATCAGAGGTATTGGGTTGAAGGGTGTTTTTGTCTTTATAATGTCTTATTTTGTCATGGTTCTGTTTTTGTGATTTAAAAGATAACATGAATCAGAATGTTACTGTCGCACAGCTAAAAATCTTCATTTGGAAAATAGACCTATTCTTTTTTTGTGACTACTATAAAGTTGTAATTTTCCATCTCTGATGCCACAAGAGGGTTTTCAGTTAAGAGAACTGATTTATCTTTTCCATTTGTGACATGGTTGGTCCTAGGACAGCATAAAAGGATATTTTAATTTTATATCTGTGCAGCTTGTCAAAAGGGAAACAAACTAGGACAGCACTTCTATAAATAAGGCATAAGAAGGAAAAATATTATATAAAAATGTCATACAAGTGGATTTTTAAAAAGGACACTTAATAAGATCCCAGTAGATTAAGAGAAAAGAGGCATGAAGAAATACTGTTAGTAAATAGATATGTGGGGGAATGTTCAATCCATCAGTGCCAGTAGCAAGTGAAATTTGTACAACAGAGATTTTTTTCTCTGCCAAATTAACAAAAATGTAAAGTAAATAAAATATTTCCGGACTGATAAGGGTAGAGCACAGTAGGCACCCTCAGGCTTTCCTGGCATTGGCATAATGTTATGCAACTCTTTTGGAAAACAATTTGGCAATGTTTACCAAACATGAAAATATTCAAGTTATTTAGGAGTTGATGCAAATGAAATGTTTCCTCACACAGAAAAGAATACTCATTGCTCTACAGTTTATATGAAAAATTAGAATCAATTTAAATATTAACTAAATAATGTTTCTCCCCATATATTGTACCATTTTGAGAATATTTTTTAGGATAATAAGTTTTGACATACTGTTACCTGGAATCAGGGTATAAAATTTTATAGGCATATTCTCACAGTATGATTCCAGTCAGTTTTTTAACATTAAGTAAACACTACATGAAGTTTCTGTAATATTTGCAAAATCATTGGTTAATAAGGTTATAGATTTTTCTTTTTTTTTTTAAGATTTTATTTATTTATTTGACAGACAGAGATCACAAGTAGGCAGAGAGGCAAGGCAGAGAGGGAGAGGGGGAAGCAGGCTTCCTGCTGATCAGAGAGCCCAATGTGGGGCTCGATCCCAGAACCCTGGGATCATGACCTGAGCCGAAGGCAGAGGCTTTAACCCACTGAGCCACCCAGGCACCCCGGTTAGAGATTTTTCAAAAGCATTTTTTCTTTCCATATTTTCCAACTATGAGTATATGTTTTTAATTGAAAAAGATGAAACTATTAAACTATATTCTAAAGAGTAAAATGTATGTAACCCTGATTTTCCATGTTTTGCTTGGCAATCATGTTGAGAGGATATAGGTTTAGGTCATTTGAAAAATACCTTTCCTTGCTGTAGGAGACAGCTGGTTTTGAAGAAAGAACCAGACTAAAGAGACCTTCCCAGGTTCTGGTTCCTGTTCTCTGCCACGTTTCATTCAGATCTGAATTTCATTTCCTTTCTCTTTTTTCATCCATAAAATCGGAAACTTGGGACTAGGATCTCTTGCAGTTTTAAAATATGGATTAAAAAAAAAATCTTCAGAAAAGGGTGAAAGAGAATCTCAAGCAGACTCCCTGCTAAGCGCAGAGCCTAACCAGTGGCTCAGTCTCAAGACCGATGAGATCATGACCTGAGCCGAAATCACCAGTGGGATGTTTAACGGACTGAGCCACCCAGGCACCCTGGTGTAGCTGTTTGATAAAGACTTCTACGTGGATAACTTAATTAATAGCCATAAAATATCTTTCAGGGCATCTGGACCTTTTTACCTTATTTAGTGAGAGAAAAGTAGAGGCCAAAAAAAGTCAAGAAACTTATGCTTTTTATTAGTGTTCACTGTTAATAAATTATACCTCATCCTCGGTTTAGTATAATCATTAAAAATAGTAGATAGAGTAAAAAGTTATCTGATTATATTTCCCAATAATTTCCATTATCATTGTGCTTGGTGCAATTCAGGGCATATAGGTTGTCCTATTCTTTAATCCATGCTTATTGAATTCCTCTTCCCTCATCTATATGAGGAGAGTTAATTGAATGGAAAAGTGATCCAATTTGGGGGGGGCTGGGTGGCCCAGTTGGTTAAGTGACTGGCTCTTGGTTTTGGCTCGGGTCGTAATTTCATGGGTTGTGGGCTTGCCTACATGGGGCTCCACACTGAATGGGAAGTCAGCTTGAAGAGTCTCTCCCTCTTCCCCTCCCCCTGCTCACCCTGAAGCTCTCTCTTCCTCTCCCTCTGAACTAAATCTTTAAAAAGAAAAAAAATGATCCATCAGTTTTCTGCACTTTCATTAAAAGAATAAATTTATCAAAATTGTAACTTAGTTTGTATTATGTTATCAGATTCTCTGGAACACTATAATATATAAACAGAAAAGATTCCTCCATGTTAAAATTATGGCACAACAGGATGCTTCTCATTTCTCGAACCAGATTTTTTATACATTTTTTTTTTGTCTTGTGCTAGATTGTGTGGTCTTCTGTATTTCTGTCTTCTAGGGGCTGAAACTGTATTATATGAAGATTTTTCATGTAGAGATATTGATAGGAAATTCTGTTTTGTAAGTTAAAAGCTGGTGCCAGTATTGTTATTATTTAAGAAATACATTATGCTTAGGAACTTTTGCCCTTTATTTTTAAAAGTAGTTTGCATTCTGGAGATGGTAAGTTTCAAATGAATTTAAGTAGAAATCTGTATGATGTATGTCTCTAATAAAAAATTGCTTAGGTAAAATTTTTTGGTTCTGATTAAAGAGAAAAATTTTTTAAAGCTCGTATCTATAACTTACTTGAAGGATAATTATGCAGGGCTGTAGTAAAAGTATGCATATTTGGGATATTTATAACTTTTAATTCTCTATGCATAAGGAATCTCAAAGGGAATTTATGTGAAGCAGAATTCACTTACAGTTGGTTTTATAAAAAGTGCTAGCGTTAACAAGATCACGAGATTAATCTTGCAGGATTTGGGGTTAAATTTCTAGCTATTAATTAGTGAGCGAGAATTTTTTTTTAGTTAAATTGCTTTATGGCATAGTAAGTAAAGATTTACTTCTAAATTAATATTAGGGATCGAATTTACTATATTAATTATTGAGAGAAAAGGCTATTTAAAATTTTTATTTGACTACAGGGTGGAATTAGAAAGAAAAGCACTCTTGTCTACATGTATTTGATTTAGAAATAGGTCTGTCTCCTATAATTCAATCCAGCTTTAGTAGTCTTCATTATCATGATATTATTTCCATATCATAAATTAATAAACAATTACTTGAAAATTTGAAAAAACAGACAGCCATTTTAACCAGCTTTTTAAATGTAGAAATGATCCTTCCTAAATTGTGGTTTCTACACCTACCTTGTCCAAGGAGCTTTCCCCAGTGTACTTCATTTGACACCCGTGAGCTTTATTTCTGCCTTGTGTTTTTCCTTACAACTGCTCTTGAAATTTATCGTAATTATATTGATTGTGTGTTTCCAAATAAGTTAGTGCATTTGTTAAGAATGAGGACTTCAGGCTTCTTTTACATGCAGTACATCCAATATTTATGGCAGAGTTAGTATATTTTATTTCAGAAACATTCACTGACTGATAACCTTGAAACTCCATTAAGAGCTTTTTTTCCCCCATCCCAACAGCTACACTCTACCTCACAGAACATCAACCTGGGACCATCTGGAAATCCTCAGTAAGTCTGTTTCAAACCTCCTCTAACTGAATTCTGAGAAGACCTTTTTTTGTGCCTGTGTATGTACATACCACTTTAATTAGACCAGTTTAACTAGAACCCTGAAAAATATAATAATCATAGTTATAGTGAATATAATACTATCATATGCTTGCCTGTTTTACTGCTCTAGCTTTGCATTGCTTTGATAGAGTTCTGAGGAGTTTTTAAATCCACCAATTGTAATTGGGTTCTGCTGTTTTGCTATTTTTTTCCGCTATTATTTTTCTCGTGTGTGTGTGTATGTGTGTGTGTGTGTGTGTGTATGTGTATGAATGTGCGCGCACGTGTGTGTGTAAAGCCAGTAGACTGTATTTCTTTTGTGTGTGTGTGTTTTTATTTTTTTTTAATTTTTTATAAACATACAATATATTTTTATTTGTGTAAATCGCCAGGTTTACACACTTAACAGCACTCACCATAACACATACCCTCCCCAATGTCCATAACCCCACCCCCCCTTCTCCCACCCCCCCTCCCCCAGCAACCCTCAGTTTGCTTTGTGAAATTAAGAGTCACTTATGGTTTGTCTCCTTCCCAATCCCATCTTGTTTCATTTATTCTTCTCCTACCCCCTTAACCCCCCATGTTGCATCTCCACTTCCTCGTATCAGGGAGATCATATGATAGTTGTCTTTTTCCGATTGACTTATTTTGCTAAGCACGGAGGAGTGGATGGAAATAGACTGTATTTCTAAGGAGATCTTAAGTCCTGAGAGGTTACTCTGACAGAAGCATCCATACAGGCTTAATGGGTATGACTGGTACTCAGTGTTTACTGCTGAAAGTTGTCAGCCAGCTTGTTCCAGAGGAATCAGGATGGACATTAGCATAGTAAAGGGTAGTAAACTTGCTTTAACCAGTTCCTGTCATAGTCCCTTATTTGCTTAAGCACAGGGAAGGCATTTTGAGGAAGAGCAGGAATGGCAAATACAGACTTCATCTTGAATGTCGACTCTAGCATTTCATTAGAGGTTAGACCACTGAATACAGAGGATTCCAGGGCCACATCTTGGCTCAGCTGGAGGAGTGCCCTGACTGATGAGTGGTATCTGCCATGGTTTAGGAAAACGTATAGTGTTGCTGTACTTGGCTTATAATGATCCTTCAGGTTCACCACATTCATTCTCAAGTAGTCTGTCTTTTATCCCAGGATGTAATGTTTCCCTCACCCTTTTGATCCACTTAGTGAGTAAAGACAGAGAGAAATAGCCCAAGGATTGGGTCATTCACCGCTGCAGTAAGGTAGAAAAACTGAGAATGTGATGTCACACAATCAGGTGAACAAAGTGTCTCAAGGGGGTAGTAATTCACTCTGTTAATGTTGCTGGTAAAGCAAGTAAGTGTTGAGAATTGACCACTGGACTTGATAAGTCATTGGTGACCTTTGCAAGCCATTTCAGTGGTATGGTGGATACAGACCCTGATAGGAAGGAGTTCAAGAGAGAATTAAGGGAGGGGCACCTGGGTGGCTCAGTGGGTTAAGCCTCTGCCTTTGACTCAGGTCATGGTCTCACAGTCCTGGGATCGAGCCCCGCATCGGGCTCTCTGCTCAGCAGGGAGCCTGCTTTCCCCTCTCTCTGCCTGCTTCTCTGCCTACTTGTGATCTTTGACTGTCAAATAAATAAAATCTTTAAAAAAAAAAAAAAAGAGAGAATTAAGGGAGAGGATAGCAGGAATAGACAAAGAATTTCGATCTCTTACTTGAGGAGTTTTACTGCAAAGGAAAGTAAAGAAATGGGGGAGGTGGTAGCCAGAAGGGGAGGTTTGGTTTTGAGCTGCTTTTCTGTTGCCATACACAGAGTTGGTCAGGCAGCACAGAAACAGAAACTGACTTTCAGTTAGGATTTGTCACCAACAATTAACACTGGGGCCTTGGGTCTTGTCTCAGTTAGCCTCTTTTGAGGAATTGCATGATTGAGGAATTTGCATGATTTTTTCCTATTACATTTGTTTAAAAAAAACTATTTCAGTATCTCAGCATATCATTCAAGAACAAAGTAACTAGTCCAAAGAGCAGATTCTTGAAGAAGAAAAACACCTGAGCCTAGTTAAGTATTTATCTCCCTAATCTTTACCTGTTATTATTTAACCTAGACCTGGTGTTACTCTCATGTTTGAATTGACCATTTATCTCGGTAATGAATTAAAGAAAATTTAAAACCTAGGGGCACCTGGGTGGCTCAGTTGGTTAAGCATCTGCCTTTGGCTCAGGTCATGATCTCAGTGTCCTGGGATTGAGCCCCATGTCAGGCTCCCTCCCTGCTCAGAGGAGGGGTCTGCTTCTTGCTCTCTCTCTGCCTTCCCCTCCTGCTTGTGGTCTCTCTCTCAAATAAATAAAATTTTTAAGAAAAATTAAGGAAGTTTAAAATCTAAATGGAGTTTTTCTCCTCTCCCTAGTCCAACTTGGGATTCAGAGTGTGTTGAAGGAAAAAGCTCTTCTGGCTGCTTTGGCTCAACTTTCTGCTGCCATGTGCTTTTGCGTACCTACAGCCAATGTTTTCACCTGACAGGTCAATATAAATAAAAGGACAAAAGTAGTATTCCTTTTGGTTTCTCTCCTGGATTTCCTGCATTACCATCTATGAGAATAAGCAGAGAGGTCTTTTATGTGTAATGCACAATAAGTGATATTATATGTCCAAAGAATTGCCAGATGAGGTAGTCCTTGGAATGTATTACTAATTTATATAGTTACTCAGTGTCCTTATTAACAACATGGGTGAGGTTTATGGTTAAATAAAATTGACTTCAAAACTATATAGATATATATATAGAGAGAGAGGTCTATCCTTTTCTCCCAAAGGGACTATTAATGAAATCTGTCTTAAGTAGAACCTAACAAGGCTTTAATAAAGTTGTAAAATGTCTTATCAGCAAGTAGATATTTACTATTATCCATTATTACCTATTTTATATTCAAGATGAGAAACTACATGTGTGAAACCTGGAGTCTTCATGCTAAAATGTTTTTTGCCCAGCATTTTCTTAGTAAAGAGTGAGGTGCTAAGAAATGTTTAAACGTTAACATCTTTCCAGTTTCGAGGAGGCTAATTCTTGTCATCATTCATTTTTTTCAGTGCTAAACCAACAGACTTTGATTTCCTGAAAGTTATTGGGAAAGGCAGCTTTGGCAAGGTAAGAGTGTTTTTATTTTGCCACTCAGTAAATAAGTACTTCAGGAATGCATGCCTTATACATTCCAGGCCACAGGACTTGCTGGTATGCAGGATATGGAGTTACGATGATTTCTCTATCTTCAAAATACTTAGGTAGTTAAGGCGTTTACTCAAATTTTAACATAAAGTTCATTTGTTTGAGTGTTTAGATTGTTTATGAATAACGATGCCTTGAATATTCTGGCATATGCCCTTCTTGGTGCATAGGATGCATGTAGGTTGGACATACAGCTAGAAGTAGAACCAATGTGTCGCACAGATGCTGGCATACAGTTAGCACCTCTCATGTGCCAAGCAGTGTACTGACTCCTGGTTAGTTAGAGAGTATTGAACAAAGCTGAGAGAGTTACTACCTTTGTGAGGCTTGCAACCCCATAGGGGAAAGAGGCGATTAAAAATATGCAGTCAATAAATAATGAAAAGCAGTAATGGGGACTGTGATGTAAAACATAGAATAGAATGTATGATAGAGGACAACAGGCAAGTGGGGGGAAAATTCCTACTCAGGTGGGTTGGTCAAGGTCGGCTTCTTTAAAGAGGTTCTGTTTAGGCTGAAGCTGGAAAGACAAAAATGAGCAACTGTGAAAATAACAGTTGGGGAAGGAAAGGGATGTGTGAAAACCCTGCCGTTCCTCATACAGTGAGCGTCAGATGAATCATACAACTTGACAGTGTGGCCATACCAAGGAAGGAGAAACTGCTTTAAGGCCAGAAGCATTGTGGATGAAGTTGCCAGAATCTTTAGATATATTTAAGTGCTTTTTTGCATTGCGCTTCAATCTGTAGTGAAAATAAATATGCATGTGTTTAATTATGGTTTGCTACATTCTGAGCTTTGGGTATCTCTAGTTTGTTTTCTGAGTACCCTGGATACCAGAAACTATAACCATACAATTAAATCCATGTGTGTTAATACAGCACACACATGTTGACCACACAGTACGTGCTGGACATTGTGCTAGTACAGCAACAGAAAGAAAGGGATACTGAGCTCAGAATGCTCAGGATGTTAGAGGTAATCCGTTGTTAAAAACAAAAAACAGGGGTGCCTGGGTGGCTCAGTTGGTTAAGCAACTGCCTTTGGCTCAGGTCATGATCCTGGAGTCCTGGGATTGAGTCCCACATCAGGCTCCCAGCTCAGTGGAGAGTCTGTTCCTCCCTCTGACATTCTCCCCTCTTGTGCTCTTGCTTTCTCTCCCTCTCTCTCTCAAATAAATAAATAAAATATTAAAAAAAAAAAAAAAAAAAAAAACATTGTCTTTTGGAAACTTCATGTTTAGATCTAGAGTCTACCAGGAATTGGTTCCTGGATGTAGCATGAAATTGTAAGGTCGCAGTTCATTTTTTCCCTGTTGATGGCCACCTGACCCACACAATTTACTGAAACAGCAATTCTTTCCCCACTGATCTGCAGGGTAAACTTCTTCATTTATCTAGTGTCCATATATGCATGGATCTTCTTCTAGATTTTATATGTTTATGTTTCAAGATATATATTATTCCATCAGTCTGCTAGACTGTGTTGCTTGATATCCAACAAAACAGGTCCCCCCTCCTTGTTCTTCAAGAGCCTCTGCCTTCAGCTCAGGTTGTGGTCCCAGAGTCCTGGGATGGAGCCCCGCATCAGGCTCTCTGCTTGGAGGGAGCCTTCTTCCTTCTCTCTCTCTGCCTGCCTCTCTGCCTACTCGTGATCTTTGTCTGTCAAATAAATAAATAAAATCTTAAAAAAAAGGTTTTAGCCCTTTGCATATCTTTTTGAGTTTTAATCTGTAGGTCAATTTGGGAAAAATTACTACTTTTACATTATTGAGTTTTCTAATCCATGACCATGGTATATCCCTTTCTTTTCTTTTTTTTTTTTTTTAAAGATTTTAATTTTTTGAGAGAGAAGAAGCAAGCAAGCACGTGTGGGGGGAAGGGGTAGAGGCAGGGGATGATGACCTGAGCCAAAGGCAGAGACACCCAACCACTGAACCGCTCAGGCACCCTGGTTTATCCCTTTCTTAATTTAATTCATCTTTAACTTTTCTCAGTAATGTTTTACAGTGTTTAATATAGATTTTACACATCTTTGATTAGATTTTTCCTGTGTGAAAT
Source organism: Mustela erminea (assembly GCF_009829155.1). NCBI lineage: Eukaryota > Metazoa > Chordata > Mammalia > Carnivora > Mustelidae > Mustela > Mustela erminea. The sequence goes on from NC_045629.1 coordinate 18,714,315, forward strand.
ACCTATGCTATTGAAAACTGCTGTTAATTATTGAAGCTAAAGGTATGCCACTATCTGTGTGACACATTGGTTCTACTTCTAGCTGTATGTCCAATAGACATGCATGCACACATGTGCTAAGAAAGGCATTTGCCAGAATATTCATGGCATTGTTATTCATAAACTGTCCAAATGTCTGTCCATTAAAAAGTGGATTAAACTGTGTAATGCAGTTTTTTGCAGAACTAGAACAAATAATTCTAAAATTTATATGGAACCACAAAAGACCTTAAACAGCCAAAGCAATCTTGAAAAAGAAAAAACTGGAGGTATCACAATCCAGATGTCAAGATATACTACAAAGCCACAGTCATCAGAACAGTATGGTAGTGACACAAATATAGACACATAGAACAGTGGGACAGAATAGAGAGCCCAGAAATAAACCCACAATTATACAGTCAATTAGTCTTCAAAAAAAGAGGCAAGAATATACAATTGGACAAAGTCTTTTCAACAGACAGTGTTGGGAAAATTGGATAGCTACATGCAAAAGAATGAAACTGGACTATGTTCTTTTAACCATACACAAAAATAAACTCTATTTGATTAAGGCCTAAATGTGAGAATGGAAACCATAAAAATCCTAGAAGAGCACACAGGCAGTAATTTCTCTGACATCGGCTGAAAGAACATTTTTCTAGGTATGTCTCTTGAGGCAGGGGAAACAAAACCAAAAATAAACTCTTGAAACTACATCAAAATAAGTCTCTGCACAACAAAGGAAATAATCAACGAAACAAAGAGACAGCCTACTGAATGGGAGAAGATATTTGCAAATGTCATGGTTGATACAGGGTTAGTATCCAAGATAGGTAAAGAACTGAAATAACTCAACACCAGAAAACCCAAGTAATCCAGTTAGAAAGGGGGCAGAAGAAATGAACAAACTTCTCAAAAGAGGACATACAGATGGGCAACAGAGACATGAAAAGATGCTCAACAAATCAAAACCACAGTGAGATATCACCTTATACCTGTCAGAATGGCTAAAATCAAAAAGTGTTAGTAAGGATGTAGAGAGGGAAGACCCCTTATGCACAGTTAGTAGGAATGCAAACTGGCACAGCCACTGTGGGAAACAGTATGGAGTTTCCTCAGAAAATTAAAAACAGAACTACCATATGACCCAGTAAGTCTAATATTAGATATTTATCCAAAGAAAATGAAAACACTAGTTCAAAAAGATATATGCACTCCTATGGTTATAACAGCATTATTTTACATAACCAGAGCATGGAAACAAACCAAGTGTCCTGGACTTATGAGTGTATAAAGAAGATACAATATATGTATATACATATCCATACACACACACACAATGGAATATTACTGAGCTATAAAAAATGAAATCTTGCCATTTACAACAAAATGGGTGGATCTAGAGAGTATAAAGTCAAATACTATATGATATCATTCATATGCAAATTTAAGAAACAAAACATGAGAAAGTGAGAAAAGAAGACAAACCAAGAAATGAACTCAACTATAGAGAAAAACTGATGGTTACCAGAGGGGAAGTGGGTGGGGGGGATGGGTGAAGTAGGTGAAGGGGATGAAGAGTACACTTATCCAAAAAAAAGTACACTTACCATAATGAACACTGAGTAATGTATAGAATTGTTGAGTTACTATACTGGAGTCAAATTTTTTAAATTGTGTGATGTGTTATTCTGCACAGCAGTAAAAATACAAAAATTGTGCTGCAGGCCACAACATAAATACATATTACACTATTTAGAATGAAAGTAGTCAGATATAACTTTATATGATTTCTAATTACATAAAATTCAGAAAAAGACAAAACCTGAAATTGAGATAGTTGAGGAAGACAGGGATAAGTAGTTTCTGAAATAGGGCAGAAGGGGCGCTTCAGGCTACTGATAATGTTTTATTTTTTAAAATTTAACATTTTTAATTTAAATTCCACTTGGTTAACAGCCAGTGTAATACCAGTTCCAGATGCACAATTTATTGATTCAACACTTACATTTAACACCTGGGGTTTTATGTTGTAGTGAGGAAGACAACACATATACTAGAATATAAGGCCCAGTAGTGTCACTAGTCACTATATCAGGTTATCTTAAAAATCCATTCATTCATTCATTTATTTTAAAGATTTTATTTATTTATCTGTCAGAGAAAGAGCACAAGCAGGGAGAGCAGCAAGCAGAGGGAGTAGCTGACTTCTGGCTGAGCAGGGAGCCCGGTGCGGAACTCAACCCCAGGACCCTGGGATCATGACCTGAGCCAAAGACAGATGCTTAATTGACTCAGCCATCCAGGAGTCTTTGAAATGGGTCACTTAATAGTTAACACAACTTGTTGGGCATCTTGAATCCCTTAAAGTTATTTGCAAAACCCTAAGTATTTTTTTCCTTGGGCAAGCGTTTCTAAATTTCCTTAGATCCTTGAAAGTGCGTACAGCCCAGCCCATTGTAGAAACTCAGCTACACATGGTGCTTCTTTCTCTGAATGCTTCTGAATTAAAAACTTATAAGAGGGGCGCCTGGGTGGCTCAGCGGGTTAAAGCCTCTGCCTTCGGCTCAGGTCATGATCCCAGGGTCTTGGGATTGAGTCCCACGTCGGGCTCTCTGCTCAGCAGGGAGTCTGCTTCCCTTCCTCTCTCTCTGCCTGCCTCTCTCCCTACTTGTGATCTCTGTCTGTCAAATAAATAAAATCTTTAAAAAAACAAAAACAAAACAACTTATAAGAGAAACCTAAATGTTAAAACAAAAATGCATTTTGATCACGTAGAAACCATTTCCTTCTCTGTTTTTTAATCTATCCATGAAGTTGATAGCCTCAGTATTTTCTAAGGACACTCTTTAGGACTCAAGGCTGGCTTGTGTGCTCACATAACACTGAACACACTTGAGAATCTCAAGCAGTATAGATTCTGGGACTTAAATTTAGTAAAAGTCTCAAACATCAGCACGTTAAGTGACAAAGAAATGGTACCTGGCTATTCAAGTGACTAACATCCCTTTTTTGTTGATTGTTTTATTAAAATATCTAAGAAGAAGTAGAATAAATATTCAGTAGTTGTCAGTTTTCAAAACTAAAACATTATCTGTGTCCGATTTAGACTTTCTTTGTACATAATTTAAATATGAATTTGTTGACAAGTGACTTATTTCTATGAAAATATTGAAATGTCTAATTATTTGCACAATCTTTAACTACAACAGGTTCTTCTTGCAAAAAGGAAACTGGATGGAAAATTTTATGCTGTCAAAGTGTTACAGAAAAAAATAGTTCTCAACAGAAAAGAGGTAAAATAAAATAGTGTTGTTTATCCTAAATCCATTTTCTCAATTAACAGAATTGTTTCCTGGTATATAATACAAGTTGATCCTTTACTTTTTTTTTTTTTTTAAACAGCAAAAACATATCATGGCTGAACGTAATGTGCTTTTGAAAAATGTGAAACATCCATTTTTGGTTGGATTACATTACTCTTTCCAAACAACTGAAAAGCTTTATTTTGTTCTGGATTTTGTTAACGGAGGGGAGGTGAGTTTTATGATTAGTTTTCTAATCTTGATAGTGTTTAGAAAAACTAGAATAAAGTCATAGTTTTCCTTTGCTTCACAGTTTTTGGAAGACTAGGCCAGCATTAACAGCTATTGGATTCAAGATGCTGGCTAATAAGCACAAAGCAAGATACAGAGAACAGTAAACAAAGCTCTTAAACAGCTTATGGTGTGTAGGTGGGAAGAGTCATAAAAGAACCTTGATGTGAAGCTGCAGACTTCATGGGTAATATAGCAAGAATAATACACTGAAACGTTAGAATAAAACATGATTTGTATTTAGATAATTACTGTCTCCACAGTTGCATATAAAGATTACTCTAGCCTGTCATTGTCTAAAACATGCAAACTATAATCAGACAAGAAGATCCTCTAATAAAGAGTTCTGTGGTGAAGTCAGTGTGGAAAATGTTTCATGTTCTATCCCATTGGCAATTAACAATATGTTTCTTGGTGATTCACAGTATGTTTCAGCATGTTAAAGACTTTGAGTTCTGCCTTTAAAAAGCGAAGATTTCTTTGAAAGTATTTTCTTAGCATGCAGTCCCTTTTTGTTTGAACCAAATCTGTTAATAATATTCCCCAAAACTCTGAATTAGGATATTGAAATACATTTTGGAAAACGCTACTGTCATGATAATAATTACAGAAGTAACTAACATGCATCAAGTATACTGAATGTGCCCAGGACTCTGGCTCTCTATTATTTTATCTTCATAACAATCCTGTTATATAAAATAAAGAAACTGAGGCACAGAGAAGCTAGGTAACTTGCTCAAGTTATGTGGTTAGTAAGTATTAGAACCAGGAATTGAACTCAGGCAGTGTGTGATTCCAGGATTTAGTGGACCACCCCCTGTTATTGTTTCTCAGTCCTCACACCTTTCTAATTTGATATCTGAGCTCCGAATGTCTCTAAAAATTATTTTCCCAGATTGTGTCCTAGACTTGACAAAAGGATCTTTCATCCCCTGGTCCTAGATCAGAGAGAGAGGAAAACAATTATTTCAAACTTAATATAGTGTACTTAACTGTAGAAGAAAGGAATTAGAAGGGAGACTGCAGGGGCGCCTGGGTGGCTCAGTGGGTTAAAGCCTCTGCCTTCCGCTCAGGTCATGATCCCAGGGCCCTGGGATCTAGCCCCGCATCGGGCTTTCTGCTCGGCAGGGAGCCTGCTTCCTCCTCTCTCTGTCTGCCTCTCTGCCTACTTGTGATCTCTGTCTGTCAAATAAATAAATAAGATCTTTTTTTAAAAAAAAAAAAAAGAAGGGAGACTGCAAACCTGAAAGGTGATCAGACACACCTGGGTCATTTGTGGGGGAAGATAGTTAAAAGAATCATTATTCAACCCTCTGCAGTTGTATGACAAAAATGCCTCCTTGCTGAAGAGGCAAAACTTTGAAGGTTGAAGATTTGAAGTTTGTCATTTTATTCTGTGCATACAGGAGTGCTAACATATAATGAGAATTTATTGAGGGCCTGGAACTTTGTAATTACTTTACCTGCATTATTTCAATTAATCACTATAACTCTGAGATAAATACTCTTCTAAGGCTCAGAGAAGTTAAGTAACTTCCTCAATGTCACTATGTTTTCTGGTATATGTCACGTCTTGGATTTAACCTGGACCTGAGTACCAGTCCGTGACTTTGAAATGTCCTGCAATTAGATTAGATTAGATTAGATTAGATCCTGTTGTAAGCTTCCTGCTTTGTCTGTGGCTTTTTGTCTTGTTTGGGGACCTTGTGTCTGATCCCGTTTTACACAGTGATTGCTCATAAACTGAGTGGCAAAGGTGGGAAAATGTAGGCTTGTACTCTAAAAGATAAACTTGGCTAAGATAATGGGAAATAAAAAGAATGGAATAGAATGTTGGGGTTGGTGGAGGAGAAGCTAAATGGGACAGTAGTAGAAGGGCAATAAATACGAGAAAGTATAGAGAGAGGTAGGAGGGATACAATTTCATTATCGGTTTCCTGTTATTCTTACTAGTACTGTCCCCCTGACTTTTTTTTTTTTTTTAACGATTTTATTTGTTTATTTATTTTTTATTTATTTGAGAGGGAGAAACAGACTCTGCTGAGCAAGGAGCCCCGTGGGGGACTTGATCCCTCCTGGGATCGTGTCCGGAGCTGAAGGTAGTTGCTTAACCAGTTGAGCCACCCAGGTGTCTCTCTTTTTTTTTTAATTTAAATTCAGTTAGGTAACACATAGAACATCATTGGTTTTCAGATGTAGAGTTCAGTAATTCATCAGTTGATAGTCCCTCTGATTTTCATACTTAACAGTTTAACCTTGACATGTGTACTTACTTTAATATGATACTAGCAAATAGACAAGCCTTCCCAAACCTCAGCTTCCTCATTAGTTTTTTGCCTGAAACTAGTTGGGTAGGTGAAATAATACAAGCACATAAAGTCCTTGGCATGGTGCCTTTTTTTTTTTTTTTAAAGATTTTATTTTTTTATTTGACAGAGATCACAAGTAGGTAGAGAGGCAGGCAGAGAGAGAGAGAGAGGAGGAAGCAGGCTCCCCGCTGAGCAAAGAGCCCGATGTGGGACTCGATCCCAGGACCCTGAGATCACGACCTGAGCTGAAGGCAGAGGCCTAACCCACTGAGCCACCCAGGCGCCCGGCATGGTGCCTTTGATTTAGTTAGCTATCCCATTGGTGTATGATCAGATTTTCATTTTGGGTAGTTTTCATTAATATTATATTGGATAGATGTGCTCAGATAAATAGAATATTACAGTACTATTAGTTACATCTAATAGAGGAAGTATAGTAGGGCTAAAAAGGAAGGAGTGTTTCAGAAATAATTAAAAGATAAAAACAGAAAAATTTATTCAATAGATAGAGAGGCTAAGGGTAAAGGAACAGTCTAGATGAATCCCAAGCCAGCCTCCACATTCCTGCTCTGTCAGGATCTGTTATAACTGATCTTCACCATAACCTTTCAGAAGAGTTTAAGAAACATTGGGGGATAGTTTTTGTAAGAGAAGTTAAGTGAATTGCATACAGAAAGAGAAGAACTAGAATTTGAATCCAAGTCTGATCAGCTTTAAAACCTGACTCTTCTCACTGTACCTTGTTGCCTCCCATGGCTCAGAGGGCTGGGTAGAAAGTGATGTCATTAAGGATAGAATACAGCAGCAGTAGCAGTAAATCTGCAAAGAAGACAAGGGACTCTGTTCCAGACAAGTTGAATGTGTTGGCTTGTGAAATATTCCAGAAAAAGCAGCAGACATCAAGTCTTTGCAGGAGAGGCTCCAAGCAGAGGTGTAGGTGGGGTATGTCCACATGAAAGACGTCAACACAGAGGTGGTTAAAATCACTGGATGGATCAGGTTACCTGCGCAGGGTCTCCAGAGAAAAAATAACTGGAGAAACTGAGGCCAGACACATTGCTGTCCCTGAGGTATAAGGGGCTGGAAAGCAGCAGAGATGGAATTCTCCAGGGAAGAAGGAGCGAGATCATTGTTCTAGAAGCCAGGGAACTTTGAGTAAAGACCTAGGGCAAACTTCGCCCAGGCAGGTGACCTAATGAGAAAAGGACAGATTTGGTAAGAAATAAATATGATTTCAGAAGTACAGGAAATGAACAGGAGAGGCTGCTGCTTAGTGCCAGCCATTTGCTACCACACTGGAATTTAGGCTTAATGTTGCTTTGCTTCCTCCCTCCCACCCCCAGAAGAAACCAAACCTGAATTTTTACTAAAAGTTTCTCCATTTTTAAATGTTAACAGTTAATTTAGATTTTTTTCTAAAAACAGTATTTGGCTCAAACACGTTGTATCTGTGGGTTATATTTGGTCTGCCGCCACTTGTTTCCAGTCTCTCTGAATAGTGTTTGATTTTTTTCTTTCTTTTTTTTCTTTTTTTTTTTTTCCAAATGAAACCACAGTCAGAAAAGGGGCTAGTGAGAGATCTTATTTCACTCCATGGCAATGTCAACATCATCAGTCTTGATTGATAATCTTTTCCAGAGTGGTAAGGACATTGCCACATTGAGGACTGAGGAATAAATGAGAGATGAGCAAGTTCAAGTTAGCAAGGGTAAGGAAAGACGTGTGGTGGAAGAGAGAACAGGGGGACACATACAGAGTGAGAGTTCTGTGCTTTTTATCTCATGTTCAGAAGAACCCCAATCCTAATTTTGTATTTATAGGATATATTTGTTTCACTTTATGTGTGAATGATCCTAATACCCATTTCTTTTTCCATTTTACAGCTGTTTTTCCACTTACAAAGAGAACGGTCCTTTCCCGAACACAGAGCTAGGTTTTATGCTGCTGAAATTGCCAGTGCATTGGGTTACTTGCACTCCATCAAAATAGTGTACAGGTACGTTTTAATGTATTTCTTACAAAAACATCTTTTTTTATTACTTTATTTCAGTTAATACTCAGTTTTGCTTTTCTTTCCTTTTAATAGAGACTTGAAACCAGAAAATATTCTTTTGGATTCAGTAGTAAGTATTATCTTTTTAAAAAATCTGCCAATTCTCAATTTTATTATCGTTATAGTTGGTGGAAAAAAGGCAGTCTCAAAGGGCACCTCATTCCATTTATGTAACAGTCTCCAAATGACAGAACTATAGAGATGGAAAACAGATGAATGGTTGCAAGGTGACAGGGACAGTGGGAATAGGGGAGTACAAAGATGAAGGGGTAACATGAGTGTGTTCCTTAGTTCCTTTGGGGTTATGGATAGTTTTCTATCTTGACAGTGGCAGTAGTGACATAGATCTGTACATCTCTGCTGCATAGAACCACACTTACATATACACACACACAAATGCATATGTGTAAAAACAATAGTGAATACTGAATAAAATGGGCAGTCTGGTTAGCAGTAGTCTACCAATGTCAGTTTCCCAATTTTCATATTTTACTACAGTTATATAAGATATCAGCATTGGGAGAAGCTGAGTGAGGAGTACACAAAACTCTATGTACTATTATTGCAGTTTCCTGTGGGTCTGCGATTATTTCAAAATGAAATGGTTTTAAAAATTGTCAGTTTATGCCCATGCATTGTTTTATCTTACTGCCCCTCTTTTTGTCAGGGACATGTTGTCTTAACAGATTTTGGGCTTTGTAAAGAAGGAATTGCTATATCTGACACGACGACAACATTTTGTGGGACACCAGAGGTAAGAAATAGGTTTCATTTGTTGTTTATATAATCATGTGTAAAATATAAAAATGAATCACAAATTGCATATACAGTATTTGAGATCAGAAAAGTAGAATAAAACTCTTATTTCAGAAAGCTTTTAGCCACTTGTATAGATCTGATAATCATCCCTTCAGAATGTTTTAACTTTATTGATTGTATTTTTTTTGCTTTTATATTTGAGTTTATCCTTCATTTAACTTTTAAAACACTACGATAGTTGAATATTAAAACAAAAACAATAGCAAGGAGTGAGCTATGATTATAGTCCTTCACTCATTCACTACTGTATGTAAAATGCCAGCAGTGTTGTTCACTGGCCCCATTAAGAGATCTGACACTGAACACACCCCTGGGATGATGTTCATCATCCTCATATGCTTCCCCATTGTAATGGTGCCATCTTTCCTGATTTGGATCAAAGTCCACCAGTTCTACCTGGTCCATTTCATCAGTCTCTTCTACTTCCTTCCTCTTAGGTAGGAGTTTTTCGAGGAAAGAGAGTTTATCAGGAGAGAGAAAGCCATTCTCAGGAAAGTTTACCTTAAATTCGATGATGAGGCGACCCTTCTCATATGGTCTACGATAAATTGGCATGCCTTCATTTAGCACACACTTGATATCTCTGTGCTTGGCAATTTGACCTGGGTGAGAAGTGATGACAGTGGTTCGGTTGTGAAGAGTAGATACTGGCTTTTGAAAACCGCACAGTGCCTCAACCAGCTGTATATCCATACACATGAAAATGTCTTCTCCTTGCTGAGTAAAAACAGCATGGTCCTTCTGTTCTAAAACAATGATAGTATCTCCTGGTTCCTGTCCTGGTTCTTGATCTCCTTCACCATGGAATGTTATCTTCTGGCCATCTTCATGCCTTTGTCAATATGAACTTCTAGAATCTTCTCTCAAACTATCTTCCTTCCATTGCAGCTTTTACATCCATCTTTAGGACTGATCCGTTCCCCATGGCCCTGGCACTCCATGCACACAGATTGAATTTGCTAACCCATTCCAGGTCCTATCTGATGAATTCTTATTTGCATTCCATTACCTCGGCAATTGGGACAACATTCGACTGCTCCTTTCTTACCACCTCAGCCTTCACATTTATCGCAAATCACCTTCTTTTGCAGAGCTGGTTTTCTTGTTGCACCATTATATAAATCTTTTAAGGTTACTGAGAGCTGATACACAACATTTTTACCTCTCCTTTCTCTCTACATTCTTCCTCCTCCTCCAAAAAGCATATCAAAGATGTCCAAGGGGGAGCCAAAACTACCACCAACTCCACCTTCTTTAATTGCCTGTTCCCCTCCTTTGTCATATAACTCCCTTTTCTTTGTATCAGAGAGTACTTAGTAAACTTGAGAAATCTGTTTAAACTTCTCTCCTTCATTTGGATTCTTACCAGGGTGGTACTTCAAGGCTAGTTTCCTGTAGGCCTTTTTCAGTCCTTCTTGGGTGGCATTGGGTTTGACCCCCAAAATATCATAGTGAGTGGTTTCATTCACCATTTTCTACAGCTGGTGAGAGGCCCAAGGCTGGTGTGGGAGAGCAGGAAGGAGTGCGTTGCTCGGCGCAGCTCGGGCAGCCGCCGCTCCTCCTCCTCTCACCGAGCATTTTGGAAAGTTCCCTGATTGTATTTTTAATTGTGATTATAAGCTACTGCAGATAACCCAACAAAGATATAAATTACGCTTACTTGTTTTTATCTTTTTTTTAAGATTTTATTTAAAGTCAAGTTAGTTAACATAGTGTATTATTAGTTTCAAGGGTAGAATTTAATGATTCATCAGTTGCATAGAACACCCACTGCTCAGTATATCAAGTGCCCTTAATGCCCATCACCCAATTACCCCATCCCCCCATATGGTTATTTGTTTTTAATGTTAAAAGTTTACCGTAGACTCTTTAAAGCATTTGATTAGATTTCTGATCCTTTTTTTAAAAAAATCTCCAATCAGCATGAAGAATGTATTAAAATTATAATGTTTACACCACACTAAATATATTAATACCATTGAAATATACACTTTAAAATGAGTAAATTGCATGGTATGTATCTAAGTAAAGCTGTTTTTTTTAAGTAAGTTAAAAGCAAATATGGCAAGATACTGACGTTGCCTATAATTAGTGGCCACTATATTGGTTCTGTTTTCTCTTTTTCTGTGTGATGAAAATATTTTATAATAAAATAGCCATGTATTTAACAGAGGGAAAGTAAAGCAGTGGATGTAGAGGAAAGAAAATCGTTAAGTCAGGGTGCTTAGGTGGCTCAGTCAGTTAAGCATCTGCCTTCAGCTCAGATCTGATCCCAGGGTCCTGGGATAGAGCCCTGCATCGGGCTGCCTGTTCAGCAGGGAGCCTGCTTCCCCCTCTCCCTCTGCAGCTGCCCTGCTTGTGCTCTCTTTCTTACTCTCTCTGTCAAATAAATAAATAAAATCTTGAAGAAAACAAAAAAAGAAAACCACAAGTCAGAATTAATCAGAACATCTCATGTCTAATCATGTTAGCTAGCAGAAAAATGTATCCTTCCATTTGAGACAAATAATGATAATCATTACAAGTTATGTTAAAGTCTTGGTATTCTACACACACACACACACACACACACACACACACACACACTTAGTTTATTTTAAATATCTTAATTCTAATGTATTTATAGTGATCTTAGAAGCCAGGTAATATTTCATCTTTTTTTTTAGAGTAATTGCAAATGTCATGATGAAATGTGTGATAAATGGTTCACATGAGACTTTTAATCAAGATCAGAAAACTTAAGAAAAATTAAAAGTAAAAATGCTTTGAAATTTTTTTCCCTTCCTTTCTCTAATCTACCATAGATCTTAGATATATTTGTAACCATTCTAGTTTGGTTTGTGTATGAAGAAACATTTTTTTGTCAATGTATGAGTTTTTAAAATATGGATGCATTTTTCTATAAACTATAACTCCTTTAAGTTGATTTTTTTTTAATTTTTTATTTAAATTCAATTAACTATAATGTATTATTAGTTTCAGAGGTAGAGGTCAGTGATTCATCAGCCTTATATAATACCCAGTGCTCATTACATCGTGTGCCCTCCTTAATGTCCATCATCCAGTACCCTATTTCCCTTGGCCCCCTCCTCTCCAGGAAATAAACCCTGTTTATTTCCTAATATTAAGAGTCTCCTGCAGTTTATCTCCCTCTCTGATTTCTTCTTGTTTTATTTTTTCCTCTCTTCACCTCTGATCTGTTTTGTTTGTTAAATTCCACATATGAGTGAGGTCATGATAATTGTCTTTCTCTGAGGGACTTATTTCACTTACCATAATACCCTCTAGTTCTATCCACATCACTGCAAATGTCAAAATTTCATTTTTTGTTGGCTTAGTAGTATTCCATTGTGTGTATACACACACACACACACACACACACACACACACACACATCTTCTTTATCCATTCATCTGGGCTCTTTCCATAGTTTGGCTATTATGGACATTGTTACTATAAACATTGGGGTACAGGTGCCCTTACAGATCCCTACATTTGTATCCTTAGGGTAAATTCCTAGTAGTGCAATTGCTAGGTCTTAGAGTGGCTCTATTTTCAACTTCTTGAGGACCTCCATGCTGTTTTCCTGAGTGGCTGCACCAACTTGCATTCCCATCAGCAGTGTATGAGGGTTTTCCTTTCTCTGATCCTCACCAAAATCTGTCATTTCCTGAGTGGTTCATTATAGCCATGCTGACTAGTGTGAGGTGGTCTCTCATTGCGATTTTGATCTATATTTCCCTGATGCCAAGTGATGTGGAACATTTCTTTCATGTGTCTGTTGACCATTTGTGTGTCTTCTTTGAAGAAATGTCTGTTAATGTCTTCTGCCCATTTCTTGATTAGATTATTTGTTCTTTGAGCATTGAGTTTGATAAGTTCCTTATAAATTTTGGATACTAGCCCTTTATCTTATATCTCATTTAAAACATCTTCTCCCATTCTGTCAATTGTCTTTTGGTTTTGTCCTTTGCTGTGTAAAAGCTTTTTATCTTGATGAAGTCCCAATAGTTCATTTTTGCCTTTGTTTCCCTTGCCTTTGGAGATATGTCTACCAAGAAGTTGCTGCCTGTGTTCTCCCCTAGGATTTTGATGGATTCCTATCTCACATTTGGGTCTTTCTTCCATTTTGAGTCTACTTTTGTGTATGGTGTCAGGAAGTGGTTCACTTTCATTCTTCTGAATATACATACAGAAGAAAGCTGTTTTCCCAGCGCCATTTCTTGAAGAGACTGTCTTTTTTCCATTGGACATTGTTTCCTGCCTTGTCAAAGATTGTTTGACCATAGAGTCGAGGTTCCATTTGTGGGCTCTCTATTCTGTTCCATTGATCTGTGTGTCTGTTTTTATGCCAGTACCATATCATCTAGTTGGTTACAACTTTGTATTAGAGCTTGAAGTTTTATTACACCAGCTTTGGCCACCTTTTGCAACATTCCTTTGGCTATTCAGGGTCTTTTCTGGTTCCATACCAATTTTAGGATTCTTTGTTCCAGCTCTGTGAAAAAAGTTTGATGGTATTTTGATAGGGATTACATTAAATGTATATATTGCTCTAGGTATCATAGACATTTTAATGATATTTGTTCTTCATGAGCATAGAACATTTTTCCATTTCTTTGTGTCTGCCTCAATTTCTTTCATGAGTATTCTATAATTTTCTGAGAAGAGATCCTTTGCCTCTTTGGTTAGGTTTATTCCTAGGTATCTTACAGTTTTGGGTACCATTGTAAATTGGATCTACTCCTTAATTTCTCTTTCTTCTGTCTCACTGTTAGTATATAAACATGTAACTGATTTCTGTGCATTGATTTTTTTTATCCTGCCACTTTGATGAATTTCCATATGAGTTCTAGCAATTTGGGGGTAGAATTTTTTGGGATTTCCACATAGAGTATCATGTCATTTGTGAAGAGTGAGAATTTGACTTCTTTGCCAATTCAGGTGCCCTTTATCTCTTTTTGTCTGATTGCTGAGGCTAGGACTTCTAGTACTATGTTGAACAACAGTGGTGAGAGTGGACATCTCTGCCATGTTCCTGACCTTAGGGGAAAAGCTCTCAGTTTTTCTCCACTGAGAATGATATTCACTGTGGGCTTTTGATATGTGGCTTTTGTGATATTGATATTAAAACTCTGAGGAGTTTTAATCAAGAAACAATGCTGTACTTCTTTAAATGCTTTTTCTGCATCTGTTGAGAGGATCATCTGGTTCTTGTCCTTTTTTAATTAATGTGTAATATATCACATTGATTTGCAGAGGTTGAACAACCCTTGCAGCCCAGGAATAAATCCCACTTGGTCATGGTGAATAATCCTTTTAATGTACTTCTGGATCCTATTGGCTAGGATTTGGGTGAGAATTTTGGCATCTGTGTTCATCAGGGATACTGGTCTGTAATTCTCCTTTTTGGGAGGGTCTTCGTCTGCTTTTGGGATCAATGTCGAAAAGAATTTGGACATTTTCCTTTCATTTCTATTTTTTGAAACGGCTTCAGAAGAATAGGTATTAGATCTTCTTTAAATGTTTGGTAGAATTTCCCTGGGAAGCCATACAGCTCTGGACTCTTGTTTGTTGGAAAATTATTGATTACTGCTTCAATTTCTTTTCTGGTTATCGATCTGTTCAGATTTTCTGTTTCTTCCTAGTTCAGTTTTGGTAGATTATACATCTCTAGGGATGCATCCATTTCTTTCAGATTGCCTCATTGTTGGCATATAGTTGCTCTAATATGTTCTTATATTGGTGGTGGTTATAATTTCTCCCTTTCATTCATGATTTTACTTGGGTCCTTTCTCTTTTCTTTTTGATAAGTCTGGCCAGGGATTTATCAGTTTATTAATTCTTTCAAAGAACCAGCTCCTAGTTTCCTTGATCCGTTCTACTGTTCTTTTGGTTTCTATTTCATTGATTTCTGCTCTAATCTTTATTAATTTTCTTCTCCTGCTGGATTTAGGCTTTATTTGGTGTTCTTTCTGTAGCTCCTTTAGGTGTAAGGTTACGTTGTGTATTTGAGATCTTTCCTGTTTTCCTGAGAAAGGCTTATATTGCTATCTTCTTCCCTTTTAGGACCACTTTTGCTGCGCCCCAAAGATTTTGAATGGTTGTATTTTCATTTTCATTTGTTCCTATGAATTCTTTAAATTCTTTAATTTCCTGGTTGACTCATTTCTTCTTTCATAGGATGCTCTTTAGCCTACTTGTATTTCAGTTCTTTCCAACTTTCCTCTTGAGACTGAGTTCCAGTTTCAAAGCATTGTGGTCTGAAAATATGCAGGGAATGATCCCAGTCTTTTGGTACTGTTGGGACTTGATTTGTGACCCAGTATGTGATCTGCTCTGGAGACTGTTCCATGAGCACTTGAGAAGAATGTTTATTCTGTTGCTTTAGGACAATATGCTCTGAATATATCTGTGAAGCCCATCTGGTCCAATGTGTCATTCAGAGCCCTTGTTCCTTGTTGATCTTCTGATTGGATGATCTGTCCATTGCAGTGAGTGGAATGTTAAAGTCCCCTACTATTATCAGTGTGTTTCTTTAATTTTGTTACTAATTGGTTTATATAAATGGCTGCTCCCATGTTAGGGGCATAATTGTTCACAATTGTTTGATCTTGTTGGATAGACCCTTTAATTTTGATACTGTGTCCTTCCTCATCTATATTACAGTCTTTGGTTTAAAGTCTAATTTGTCTGATATTAGGATTGCCACCCAGCTTTCTTTTGATGTCCATTAGCATGATAAATGGTTTTCCACCTCCTCACTTTAAATCTGGAGGTGTCTTGGAGTCTAAAAAGAGTCTCTTACAGATAGCGTATCAATGGATCTTGCTTTTTTATCCAATCTGATACCCTATGTCTTTTGATTGGGGCATTTAGGCCATTTAAATACAGAGTAACTATTGAAATATAAGAATTTAGTGCCATTGTACTACCTATAAATTGACTATTTCTGTGTATATTATCTCTGTGCCTTTCTGATCTCTGTTACCTTTGGGCTTTCTCTTCACTGAAAGTATCCCTTTTAATATTTCTTGGAGGGCTGGTTTGGTGATCACAAATTCTTTTTGTTCCTGTTTGTCTTGGAAGCTTTTTATCTCTCCTCCTATTTTGAATGACATCCTTGCTGGATAAAGTATTCCTGGCTGCGTATTTTTCTCATTTAGTACCCTGAATAGATCATGCCAGTTCTTTCTGGCCTGCCAGGTTTCTCTGGATAGGTCTGCCTCCAATCTAATGTTTTTACCCTTGAAGGTCTGTCTGAGATTTGCAAGTTTCACTGTTATATGTCAAGGTGTTTACCTGTTTTTATTTATTTTGATGGGGCTTTGTCTGTGTTTCCTGGACTTGAATGCCTGTTTCCTTTCCTAGATTAGGGCATTCTCCACTATAATTTGCTCTAGTATACCTTCTGCCCATCTCCCCTTCCTCTCCTGGGATCCCAATTCTAATACTGTTTTGGTTTATGGTATCACTTATGCCTCAAATTCTCCCTTGATACCCAGTTGTTTATCTCTTTTTTTCAGAGCTGCTTTATTTACCAGTTTTGTCTTCTATATCACTAATTCTCTCTTCTGCCTCATTTATCCTAGCAGTTAGAGCCTCCATTTTTTATTACATCTCATTAATAGCCTTTTTTATCTTGACTTTATTAGATTTTAGTTCTTTTATTTCTCCAGAAAGGGATTCTCTAGTATTTTCCATGCCTTTTTCCAGTACAGCTAGTATCTTTATAATCATTATCCTGAACTCTAATTCCAAAATCTAACTTATATCCACACTGATTAGGTTTCTGGCCATCAGTACTGCCTCTTGTTCTCTTTGTAGAGGTGAGTTTTTCTGTCTTGTCATTCTGTCCAGAGAAGAATAGATGAACAAGAAAACAAAATACTAAAGTGGCAATAACAACCCCAAACAAATCAGAAGAATGCTGAAACCGGGGTGAAAAAAATTAAAATTTAAAAGAAGAGAGAAAATAGTCAACCAGGTGAACAGAACAGACCAATCCACTGGATCCTGTGTGTATTTTAGTCTGTTTATTAGAAAACTGATACCAAAATTGTGAAGAAAGAAAAACATATATGTACAAAAATAAATTTAAATATATTGAGAAGATAGAATGGTACGTAAAAATGAAAATTAAAAGACAAAAAAAAATAGAATATAAACAGGTGAATGGAACAGAGCAGTACACTATATCCTGAGAGTATTTTGGTTTGTTTGTTAGAAGAATCTACATCCCAAAATTGGGAAGAGAGAAAAAGTTATATTACACACACACAAAAATTAAATGCATTGAAAAGCTAGAATGTAACTGTGAAGACAAAAATTTAAAAAGACTGTAACAAACAGAAAGAAGAAAAAAATATAATTAAACAAGTGAAGGAAATAGAGCAATATACTAGACTCTGGGTATATTTTGGTCTATTAGAAGAAACTGAATCACAAAACTGTAAAGAAAGAAAAAAATATGTATATACACACAAAAATAAAATTAAATATAAAATACAAAATGAAATACAAAAAAATAGAATATAAGTGCAAAAATGAAAGTTAAAAAAGATTTTTAAGAAGTTGATTAAAAAAAAATTGGTGGAAAGAGGAAAAAATTAAAATTGAGAGCTTAAAGAATCATGGGGGGGAAAACATGAATTCTATATACCATTTTCCCATAGCCCTGGAGTTTTGCAGTTCTGTGTGATTGATAAACGTGTTCTTAGCCAGATGTTCTTGGTAATCTTCTGGGGAGCCTATTGCAGTGGTTCTCAGGTGTCTTTGCCTGTGCAGAATTAACCCGTGGTTTATCTTCCCATATATTGCTTTGAATTCAATTCTCAGTCCTTCCTACTTTGCAGAAAGTGGTCACTTTTCTATTTATAGAATTGCAGCTATTCTTTTTCGTAGATCTCTAGTTGAGTTGGCCAGTGTTCAGAATGATTTGATACCTAGCTGAATTCCTGGGGCCAGATGAAATTAAGGTCTCCTACTCCTCTGTCATCTTGGACTATCTCAGATGTATATTGATTGTACAGTTATAAAAATCTTTTAAGTCCTGTAGTTTTTAGAGAGGAAACACAAGTTTTTTGGTCATCTAAATCCAAATGTAATCAGAAATTGCTAAACCCTTTCAATATATTTTCCCATTTTTTGGATCACATTTTTTTAAAGGATTATTTATTTATTTATTAGAGAGAGAGAACACACAAGCAGGGAAAGTGGGAGAGGGAGAAGCAGGAGCCTGACATGGGGCTTGATCTCAGGACCTGGGATCATGACCCAAGCAGAAGGCAGATGCTTAACGACTGAGCCACCCAGGTGGCCCTGGATCACATTTTTTTTTTGAAAAAGCCTAAGAAGAATTATTTCCTTATTTCATATAGGAAGAAAAAACATATATTTTAGAAATCTCAAATTCAAATTCACCATGTGTGAAATATGATGTTTAAATGTTTTACAAATAAAATGTGCATAGCCATCTAATAATTTACACAACTTTTCTAAATAATATGTTAGAGAATTAGGTAGTAATTATAGTAATTACTTTAGTAATTAATAGTAATTACTCTTATAATTCTCTAATAACAGTTCTTTTTCCTTTTTCTGAAGAGAAAAATGGATTATTTCCTTATTAAAAATTCTTTCTTTAAAAGAATTTCTTAAAGAAAGAAAAGAAAGAATTTCTTTAATTCTTTAAGAGAAACAATTATAAATGATGACCAGAGGAATTTCTAAAATAAATTGATCTTGTGAAAGACTCTCCCTGCCCCCCAGCCCAATACCTAGTTTAACATTGTGTTACAGATTTCTGCATTTGTTTTCCTCTTCTGTTCACCCTAATTGTATCCCATCTGTTGGGAGGAAGTGATTGAATACCCAATGAATTAAAAATCTAGATAATGTTTTTAGCATCATAGTAGCATCTTAAATTTGTTAAATTTCTTAATTATTCCTAAATTTTATCATGAGTTATTTATTGAGTTGCTCTAATATTTAATGTTTTCCATAGTACCTTGCTCCTGAAGTAATCCGAAAACAGCCCTATGACAATACTGTAGATTGGTGGTGCCTCGGTGCTGTTCTCTATGAAATGCTGTATGGATTGGTATGTATTTCTGCTCTTTCATTATTATTTCAATATATTTTCATTGTTTTAAGTTGTCTCTCTTTTTTATTAATCCCAGGGACTCTTAGATAACATTGATGGAGTATTAGTAACCTGGTTAAATGCATCCAAAATCACATTAGGAATATACACAAAAGGAAAAACTTTTCCTTTGTTACTAATCTTTTAATTATTATTAATTATTTCTCTTTCATACGAATCACTACTTAGACTAATCCGGTATTCCCATCCTACTTGCATTTTTTAGAAATAGACATTAGCTATAACATTAATATTATTCACTTTGATACAGTTTACCCCATCATTCTACCCAGTTTCAAAAAGATAGAAGAAAAAGATTTTTGTATTTATTAGAAGATCATATCTTTTGGTTGCCTTGTGTTTTATTTTTATAGGATTAATACTGGTGCTCTACTTTTTCTGCTGTTGGAAACCCTCTATTCCTTTTACTGCAAACATGTCTAGATTTTATTGAAAAAAAAAATGTTCACTATGAAATCATTTACCCCAGTTTTTATTAATTGACACATAAGGCTAACCAGTGCTTCTGATTAACATGTGTAAAGTTATTCACTATATTAATTAATATTCCAACCAGGGACACCTGGCTGGATCAGTTGGAGGGACATGCGACTCTTGATCTTGGTCTCTTGACTTTAAGCCACATGTTGGGTGTAGAGATTACTAAAATAAAAATAAATAAAATATATCATTACAACCAAAAGCAAGCAATTTAGGACTTTAGTTAGTTTACATATTTTTGTAGGAACAATATATATTTTTCTTTACACTTTTTGAGGTATTTAGAGCAGTTTCTAAAGTTTTTTTGGTGATTTCATGAGTGTCCAGCAGCCCCATGCTGGAGACCTTGTGCTTATCACCCATGCTGCTGCCCACACTAAGCTAAATATTACCATCAGCAGAGACCTGACCTGGAGCTCGGTTTTTTCTTTCACTTTTTGTTTTATGTGGGAATTCCCCCGAAAACTGGGGAGCTCTCAGTGAAATCCAAAAGATGAGGTGCGTGTTAGTGCATTTGTCTTACAGTGCTAACTTTGAATGATAGATTCCTATGACAACCAACACTGTCTCTTCTTTGCCGTTGCTTATTAAAAGATCTCGTTTTCTGGTAATGCTGTTGACTTGGAACACCTGGATACTTTCCTTTCTTTAAATGCTAGGTATTTGCTGTCCTGATATTTTTTGAATCTTTTAAATTTCTTCAGAGAACTATGAAAGTGGAAAATACTGTCATTGTATGTAAAATGCAGATGATTCAAAAGGGAACATTTGAAACATATACTTCAGTAATGATACTTATATTAACTTTTTAAAAATAAAGTTTCAATTTTAAAAAGTAAAAACATTTTTCTTTCTGTAAAAAAGAAAGTAACAAGCTATATAGCTGCCTTAACATTAAAAATTATTTTTGGTGCTCGCTTCGGCAGCACATATACTAAAATTGGGACGATACAGAGAAGATTAGCATGGCCCCTGCGCAAGGATGACACGCAAATTCGTGAAGCGTTCCATATTTTAAAAAATATATATATATATTTTTGGTGTAAAAGTTAACTTGATGGTTAATGGGCTACTCCTCATGTTGAAGCTGTACAGGTCTTCAGGCTGTAACAATAGAATTGTAATTCTGCAGCGTGCACCCATAATGCTGTCATCACCACAAGCACATAGGAAGGAGCACTTCTTCAGGTCTTCATCTCTACTGGAAATCTCTGTTTTAATTCATTTATTTCCAAGTCTCAAGAAACTTTAATATTTGATCTATGTTGAATCTCTGAGTGGAGTCATTCTTTCCTTATGCTGCTAATGAGATTGGCGCTTTTCTCTAAAACGGATACTATTACAAGTTTTACACAGTTTACACCTATCTGCAGGGTGGTCTTGAACATTCAGCAAACGCATATTGGGCTCCACATGTGCTGGGTTCTACACCCTCTTCAGCTGGGAGACCACCCTACAGATGTACACGTGCCCACAAGGCCTGTGCATTCTAGATCTGTCCAGACCCACACTGATCCCTGTAGAGCAAGGCCAAATCCAACTCTTTCAACCCCATTTCCGCATAGCTTAATTAACCCTAATTCTATTTTCTTTTTTTTCTCCCCACCAGCCTCCTTTTTATTGCCGAGATGTTGCTGAAATGTATGACAATATTCTTCACAAGCCCCTGAGTTTGAGGCCAGGAGTGAGCCTCACAGCCTGGTCCATTCTGGAAGAACTCCTAGAAAAAGACAGGCAAAATCGACTTGGTGCCAAAGAAGACTTTGTATGTACATTCTTCCCAGCACCTGCTTTATTTAAAGCTTATTTTAAGATAAATTCTTATTTTATGTGGCATTTACTGGGACGTATACAGCCCTTAAATAGCACCATGGGAAGGAAGCATGCTTGTCCCAGCAGTTCTCCACCAGTGTTTATGGGTTTGAAGCACTTAGATAGGCTTTCCATTTGATCTTCAGAACAGTTTGAGCCTCTCCTCTTCATCCCTCCCATCCTATTTTCACACCCTGTTAACTTATTTTTCATTTATAAGAATTTTCCTCCCTTTTAAAAAAAATGTGTGGCATACATTTTTTTGGTTACTTAAACTTTTAAATCATTTTACTTAAGAATTTATTGAGTGCCTCCTGTCTGCATGAGGTAATGCCTTTTGCCTAATAACTTTTATTCTGAGAATTTGGTGACACCTCCCTGAGGTAATTATAGAAACTATAGGTTTCTTTGTTTGTTTTTCTTTAACAAATCAGGGCAATTAGGGGCACCTGGCTGGCTCAGTCAGTGAATGGAGTGTGCAGTGAATAAATGGAGTCTTGATCTCAGGGTTATAGGTTTGAGCACCACAATGGGTGGAGCAATTACTTAAAAATAAAAAATCTTTTTAAAAATTAGGGTAATTAAATGACTTGTGTAGCTACTGGTGTTATGGTCTTGTATAAGTAAATTCATGACCTTTTGGGAATATGAACTTTTTTTTTTTCTTAAAGATTTTATTTATTTACTTGACAGACAGAGATCACAAGGAGGCAGAGAGGCAGGCAGAGACAGAGGGGAAAGCGGGCTCCCAGCTGAGCAGAGAGCCCGATGCGGGGCTCAATCCCAGGACCCTGAGATCATGACCCGAGCCGAAGGCAGAGGCCCTAACCCACTGAGCCACCCATGTGCCCCGGAATATGAACTTTTAAATTCATTTAAATTTATCACAAATTCAGGACACCTGGGTTGCTCAGTCGGTTAAGCAGCTGCTTTTGACTTAGGTCATGATCCCAGGTTCCTAGGGTCGAGTCTCACATTGGGCTCTTTGCTCAGCAAGGCATTTGCTTCTCCCTCTGCCTGCCTCTCCACCTGCTTGTACTCTCTCTGACAAATAAATAAAATCTTAAGATTTATTTATTTATTTATTTGACAGACAGAGATTACAAGTAGGCAGACAGGCAGGCAGAGAGAGAGGAGGAAGCAGGCTCCCTGCTGAGCAGAGAGCCCAATGCAGGGCTTAATTCCAGGACCCTAGGATCATGACCTGAGCCAAGGCAGAGGCTTAACCCACTGAGCCACCCCGGTGCCCCCAAATAAATAAAGTCTTAAAAAATAAATTTCTCACATTCTTAGGGGCTGTTTATCAGTTGTGAACTTGCACTTGAATAACAAATTTGTATGTACTGCTATGTCCCTCCCACACTCCCCAGTTCAGTAGGTTGCTCTGTCAACAGTTTTCCATCTAGCTTGGATTCATTCCATAGTCCATTGTTTCATTCAGTCTTGTTAATGCTTTACACCTTCTCACCGCTGGTCCTTTTATGCATATCACTGGCAGAAATCCCAACCCTGGCTGAATCTAGTTCTTATCTTCTGGGCTGCTGAATAGTGCTGAAGAAGGTTGGCAGCACTGGGCATACTGGAAGCACTGCGAAGTTCCAGTGACTAGTCTCCCCTGTGCTTCACCACTGCCTGGTGATGCTCTTGTGTTTCTCTAGCTGCTTCTCCTCCTCTCTGTATTAACTATTTCAGATGTTCTGCAAATTTCCAGACTCCTTTTCTCCTTATTCACTTTTAGCAGATGATCTTGCCTTCTGAATTATAGGGAAAACAGAAATCAGCAGAGCAGAACAAACTCAGTCAAACAAATTCACTGTCAGATTTGCAGACCCACATGCCCCTGCTCGCTGACGTTTCCTTCTTTCTAATGTAGTGGAAAAGGCCAGTTTCCACCTCTGCACTGGATCCTGACTCCTCACAGGGAACCCTGTGTATGTCTTTTTTCCACACAGATAACTACTTCCTTCTGTGAGGGGTCCTTCCAGTCGATAATTAAACATTATCAAGTCTCTTGCTTCTTCTTTTTTTATTTTTAAGATTTTATTTATTTATTTGACAGAGATCACAAGGCAGAGAGGCGGGCAGAGAGAGGGAAGGGAAGCAGGCTCCCCGCTGAGCAGAGAGCCCTACGCAGGGCTCCATCCCAGGACCCTGGGATCATGACCTGAGCCAAAGGCAGAGGCTTTAACCCACTGAGCCACCCAGGCGCCCCAAGTCTCTTGCTTTTTAAATCAAAACCCTTCAACCATGCTCTCCTGCCAGGTAATACTTTTTCCCTTCACAGCCAAACTTGCTAAAAGTTTCTGTACTCATTTTTAATTTCCCAGTCTCTTCTCATTTCTCCATTTACCAAAAATAGCTACTAAAATTGCTGAATCAGGGGCACGTGGGTGCCTCAGTCAGCTAAGCGTCTGCCTTTAGCTCAGGTCATGATCCCAGGGTCCTGGGATCAAGTGCCACATTGGGCTCCTTGCTCAGTGGGGGAGTTGGCTTCTCCGTCTGCCTGCGACTCCCCTGCTAGTCCCCTCCCACCTCTCTCTCTCTGACAAATAAGTAAAATCTTAAAAAAAATAAAAATAAACTTCCGGTACTCTTGTGACATAGGCTTCCACAAGATCCCGCAGTCATCTCATGCTTTCCTTTCTGTATTTCTGGGCCTTCTTCCATATGTTCTGTGTAAGATCCTTTATTCAACCTGATGGTTAAGTGTTGTGGTTTCTTGTGGTTGTCCTAAACCCTCTTCCTTCTTCTGTGCTCTGTTCCTGGACAGTCTTAGTTAGCCCAGTGGCTTTGGTTATCTGTATGTCTTCATTTCACGTGTTCATCACTCCAATCCAGACCTCTCTTCTGAACTTGGGACTAATGGGATATCTGCCTGTTCAACACCACCCTTTGGATTTCTGCAGAGAACCTCAAACATCGCATGTTCCAAATTGAACTTCTGCCATTTTCTTTTTGTGTGCGTCAGGTCTGAAATCTGAGTCATTCTTGACTCCTCTTTCTTCCTTACTTCCATATTCAGTGGGCAGCCAGATCCTATTGTATTTACTTCCTAAATCTTTCCCTCATCCTCACACTTTTTTACTCCTACTGTGACTATTCTTTTTCTACCATTTTCAACTTTTTTTTTTTTTTTTTTAAGATTCTCTTTTCAGGTAATTTCTGTATCCAACGTGGGGCCCAAACCCACAAGCCTGAAATCAAGAGTGACGGCTCCACCCACTGAGCCAGCCAGGCACCCCTACCATTTTCAGCTTGTGTTTGGCCACAACACTAGTTATTTTTCCTTAATCTGCTCATGGCTTTCCAGTCCATTTCCCTGTGACAGTCAGAGTGGTCTTAAAAAAACAAACCAAAAATTCTCCATATCTGGGACGTTCCTGAAACTCCCTCATGACTTCTCACAATCCTAGAATAAAATAAAAAATTATTAATGTAGACCCAATATGATATGGCCTGTTTGCCTTGTAGGCTTCCCCTTGTGTGATCGTCCCAATTCTTCCCTGTACTACAACAATATTTGGCTCATCTTCTTGACCAAAATAACCCTCTTGCCCCCTCAGGACCTTCTTATTCTGCCTGGAATGTTCTCTCCCTCATTTTTTATATGACTAATTTTTACTCAACTTTGAGACCTCCAATCAAACATTACTTCATCTCCAAAAAGTCTTTTTATTTTTTTTTAAAGATTTTATTTATTCATTTGACAGACAGAGATCACAAGTAGCAGAGAGGCAGGCAGAGACAGAGTGAGAGAGGGAAGCAGGCTCCCTGCTGAGCAGAGAGCCGGATGCGGGACTCTATCCCAGGACCCTGAGATCATGACCTGAGCCAAAGGCAGCGGCCTAACCCACTGAGCCACCCAGGCGCCCCAAAATGTCTTTTTAAGCCCACCAAACTAGGTTGGATCCTACTTTATACACTCCTGTGTTACCTGGCAGGGAAAATAACTGGAATCAATACTCTGTGAGCTTTTGGTAATATTAACTCGGAATGGATTTTTTTTTTTTGGTACAGAAACTTATCAGTTTGATCTTTACCTCTGCCCCAGTGTGTAAAAAACTTTTATCTTTTTTTTGAAGATTTTATTTATTTATTTGACAGACAGAGATCACAAGTAGGCAGAGAGGCAGGCAGAGAGAGAGAGGAGGAAGCAGGCTCCCCACTGAGCAGAGAACCCCATGCAGTGCTTGATCCTAGGACCCTGGGATCATGACCCGAGCTGAAGGCATAGGCTTTAACCCATTGAGCCACCCAGGCGCCCCAAAAACTCTTTTATCTTTTACCTAACTTCTCTTTTACCTCTCCTATTCAGATAGTAATTACAGTTCTTTGTGCTTATGTAGTCCTTTTTTTTTTTTTTTGAAGATTGATATATTTATTTGAGAGAGAGAGAGCGCAGAGAGGAGGGACACAGCGAGAGAGAGAGAAAGCGAGAGCCTTAAGTAGATTCCATGCTAAGTGCAGAGCCCAACATGGGACTTGATTCCATGACCGTGAGATTACAACTTGAGCCGAAACCAAGAGCTGGATGCTTAACCGACTGTGCCCCCAAGGCGCCTTGTGCCTTATTCTTTTCATACCTCTTTTATGTCCATATTTTCTACCAGTCCTTAAAATAGCATGTGAAATATCTAGGACAGAAATATTAACTCCATTTTACCTACAAAGAAATCATGCCTATGAAGGGATATAACTTAGGTTGGTCATTCTGAGTAACTATCTTTCATGTCTGCTCTGGTGATAGTCTCCCCACTACACTGTCTTACCACGTGAATACCATAAGTACTTACCTAAAAAAAATTATTGAGGGACAAAGTGGTAGTGGTTTGGCTTCATATAATTATTCAGTGAGTCCTTAATTACATTTTTCAACATTAGTAAAAACTATATGTATTTCTTTAACATTTTAGCTTGAAATTCAGAATCATCCTTTTTTTGAATCACTCAGCTGGACTGATCTTGTGCAAAAGAGGATTCCACCACCATTTAATCCTAATGTGGTAAGAATATATTCAAATATTATTTTCTAATATAGTGAAATGTAGAACTATAGCTAATCATAATCTTAGCAATAGATCTCAAAATCTAATGTGAATGAAATTGAATCAGTACCTAAATATCTGAAAAATGTGTCTCTCAGAGTCGTCTGGTACACTGATAACGTCAGGATGACCAGTAAAACTGTAGTTATATTACATTGGTAAGAGTATCTTTTAGGATAGTAATTATGAAGTGTTTCTTTGGAGCATGTATAAGAAAGGGATGAGCTTGTTAGATTAAAAAAAGATGCAAATTAGAATAACTGAGGTGTCTCGTGCCTATAAATCAGCAAATATTTTAAGTAACATTAATACACATATTTTTCTAGATTGATATGAGATCAGACACAAGCAAACATTATTAATGGTAATGTAAATTGTTAGATACCTTTTTGGAAAATAAAGTGCTCATATTAGCTTGACTTATTAAATCAACTGATGGAAACACTTTACCTAAAATCTTTTACCTAAAGTCTTTTTTTTTTTTTTTTTCTTTTTTAAAGAGGAAAGCTTCATCAAAGATTTGTTTACAGCATTAACAATATTGGAAATTTGGGGAAACAAATACATAACAGTTGGGAAATGTTTAATAATCATCAATAGGCTAATGATATTATGAACTATTGAAAGCTATATCTATAGGCATATATACTTTTATGCATTATAATATGTAATTTATTCCTCATGCTACCAAGTTGCTACCATTACTATCCTTCTTATTATGTATGTTTTATAAATGAAGAAATGGGAAGTCAGAGATGCCACATAGCTGGATTAAAAAGTAGCAGAGCAAGGATTCAAATCTATGCCTCATTGCACAGTCACTGTTCTATCCATGCTTTCTTATACTCAATTGCCCTTTCTTGTTAAGTGAATGGTAATAACAGTAAATGTAAAAATGAGCAGGTACTTAGAAAATCCTTATAATGTTAAATAAAAACATGGCAATCTTTATATTATCACATAAAAAACATGGCAATTTTTGTGATGTATTATTATAGCAGTAAAAATAACAGTTAAGGACTAGAAGAGAATATAATAGAAACCAGGATTGATTTGGGGTTGTGGGATCATGGGTGAATTTTTTTTTTCTTTTACTTTAAGTGTTTTGGTGCTGTGGAATTCATGACATACTTTTTTAGTAAATTAGTACAGAATAAGGAAATCGTTTTAGGAAAATATTATTTAGTCTACTCATTTTGTTAAAGATTTGTTTCAGTGCATAGCTTGTGGCTACTAGTATTTAATAGGTGAGACATTTACACCTATTAATATAATAATACTTGTAGATTGCCTTATTTCATATAGCTTATCCAGAAGTGAGTGACTCCATTAAGGATAATTTCTGTCCCTAATTTCTAGAATTTGCATTAGGAACTTAGGACCTTTAGGAATTCTTCCTTTTTTTTTTAAGATTTTTTTTTTTTTTTTTTAAATTTATTTGACAGAGAGACACACAGTGAGAGAGGGAACCCAAGTAGGGGAAATGGGAGGGGGAGAAACAGGCTTCCTGCCAACCAGGGAGCCCGATGCAGGGCTCAATCCCAGGACCCTGGGATCAATCTGAGCAGAAGGCAGACACTTAACCACTGAGCCACCCAGGCGTCCCTTTAAGAATTATTATAGTTTTCTTTTTAAATTGAAAGTCTTACTGAGTTTAGTTATCCTCAAATAAATATGTCATCAGGCATTAAAGAGTTAGGTACTCCTAAGCAGTACTGAAAATGGAAATAATGTTGACTTCACAGTCAGTACCTCTATTTGAATCCCCACTCTTTTATGACTAATTAACTAAATTTTTTAAAGCAAGATCCACAACTGAGAAGCCACAGAAGAAATTGGTAAATTTGGCCACATTAAATTTAGAAATATCTACATGGTAAGAAAGGGAAAAAAAAAAAAACCCCACTTCAAATAACAAACTGGGGAAGATTTTTAAACACTAAAAGCATTCTTACAAGTCAATGAGAAAAAGACCAATGATCAGTAAAAATATGGACAAAATACACAAAATATGCAGTAACAGAAAAATAAATACAGATGGCTTTTAAATATATGAAAAGATGTTCAAATTGACTGACAGATTCTAACAGGTTACCATTTTCCACTTAACAGAGATCAGAAAAAGTATGATAATGTGAATGTTCTCATACTTTGTTTTTAGTACTTGTATCCTTTTATTTAACCCTGATATCAATTCTGTGAAATAGTGCTGCTCTTTTCCACATATTACAGATGCATTAACTTAGGTGCAGAAAAGGTTGACTAACTTCCCCAGAGTTTAAAGAACTAGAATTTGAGCTCAGGCTCTTCAAAGACCAAGCCCTCCTTCACTCTTAACATAAGCAATGCAGTATTATTCCTGTCAGTACTAGCCATGCGCCAAAAGGGCATTCATAAAATATCTTTAACGTCAAGAAAAGAACATTTGCCGTCATTTACAGAGCACCATCTACATGTCAGATTCTGGGAATTTTATGTATTAACACATGAGATCCTCACAACAACCTTAACAGGTAGGTGGTAGTATTCTTACCTAAAGAAGTGGAAACAAGCTCACAGAGATAGTGTAGTTTATATAAAAAATTAGAGCTAGCAAACTTCATAGCCAGCATTCAAACCTTAGTTTTATTCCAAAGCCTGTTCTTCTGGGGTTACGTGTAAGAATTTGTTGACGTTTTTTATATTACATAAATACAAATGCTAGCATTCTTCTTCCTCTGTAGAAGAATTTCCCTTATTGAGGGATCTCTTATTGGGGATCTCAAATTGAAGGATCTCACATTCTGTCTGTGCTCTGCTGTTTGTAGCTTACCAGACTAGCTATGTCCTTGGCTTAGAATATCTGCTCTGGATCCTTGTCTGTTCACCTCAGTTAGACTTGATGACCTAGACATGCTAAGAATTCCCTCCCCCTTAGAGCACAGAGAACCTAGAGATTTAGGGATGAGTTCTAAGAGTGAGTCACCTGAATTTCTCTCTCAGTTTTTATCTGGGAATACATCGGAAAGGAAGAATCCGTTAGCTTGTATCAGATTTGTAAAAGAGGATGAAGAAGAACCACTTCCATCAAGCTGCTGCCAGGCTTTACTTCCCAGCTTTCTGGCTTCTTTAGGTCTCTACAGCTAAGGTGTCCTAGCCAAAGGCTTAATGACCTCTGTAGCACAGTGTTGTTTGCAGCCCCTTCCTTTTCTCCTCAAAAGGCTTTCCCTGCCCAGAGTACAGAAACTGGATGGGCAAGCATTTTATGGAACTCAAGTGAAAAGTGCCATCCTGAAAACCTACCTGGTCTCCTTTTCTAAACTTAAAGATGGTGCTGGGTAGAGAGAAAGGGGGTCAGTTTCAAGGCCTGAGGTTCAAATTAACATAGGTCAAGCTTCTGTTATGCTAGCCTTCCTCACCCTTGTCTCCCCCCACTTCCAACAATAACTTTGCTGGAAGGATGGTAAACTCTGGAAAGGAAAAGCAGAAATTGTTTCAAAGAAATGGTTAAGTAGGAAGACATCTAAACTTGCCAGGAATAAATATATACATTCTTGAAGGGGTTTTAAGGAAAGACTAAATTAATGAAAAGCAACCTAAGGTAATAACATGCTTTTAATGTTTTAGGCAGGACCAGATGATATCAGGAACTTCGATGCAGCGTTTACAGAAGAAACAGTTCCATATTCTGTATGTGTGTCTTCTGACTATTCTATAGTGAACGCCAGTGTGCTGGAAGCAGATGATGCCTTCGTTGGTTTCTCTTACGCACCTCCTTCAGAAGATTTATTTTTGTGAACAGTTTGCCATCCAGAAACCATTGAGCATTGAGACTGAAACTCTTCTTTGTGTGACTATATTCAAATATGTTTAACTAGTGCCTCATTTTTACATGTAATGTTAAAAACTATGAAAAATGTATTTTCTGCTGTATGCAAGAAAATAGGGCATTTCAAAGAGCTAAGTTTCGAATTAAAATTTGTATTATTGTTTATTAAGCTTATTTTTAAACTGAAATTTTAAAAGCTATTGTTCTCAGCATTAACCTATTTTTAAAAAAACTTTTTGCTAATGACTGTTTTCCCCACTGAGTTTACACTAACATCTACCCAAGACAGACTATTTTTCGACAGCCTGTTTCAGTTTGGTTAACATACATTAATGCCTTTCTCTCTACTTTTGACCTTTGTTCTCAGATCAGAACTATGCAATTGGTATGTGGTTGTTTAAGTAGAAACCACATCTTTCCACAAGTCATTGTTTGACATAATCAGTTCTTGGTAGGATTAAAACGTAAAAGCATCGTTAACACATGGGCTGTGAGTTAACACTTTGAGTAAGTGTTCATTCTGCAGATCAAATTAAAAAATAACAAAGGAGATCCATTGCTTTTGAAATACCAATTCAAATTTGTGAATTATTTTTTCTCTGGAAGAAAAATAAAAGCTTAATAGATAATTTAGAGTATTCCCAAAGATCTGAAGAGTAATAAAATACTACTGGATTTTTTTTTTAGGTGGTGCCAAAAATGAATGTCTCTGTGTCATGTATTTATATTACAAATACATTCTATTTATGTTCTTTCTGGTCTTTATGTTGTTAAGTAGTCCTGAATCTTGGCATTCGCTTTTGCAAACAGCTGTTCAAAACTGTCTTTCTAATTGGTTAATGAGTGAAAAATATTGAGCCTTCTAAGAGTTTTTACCTAATTGGGGATTAAAAAATAGAATAGCAAATTCTTGGTCAGTATTAATATGTATTTCACAACAGTGTAATAAAAGTTAAAAATCAGGCAGATGCAATGTCAGTATCTTTATTGTCCTAGAATAAGTACAGGAAACTGACCTTAAAATCATACTAAAAACAAACTAACTGTGTACTTGTCATTATAAAAGAGAATACAGAAAAACTAAAAAATAATGCTTGTCTTGGAATTCTGCTTCTTAGAGACTTTTCAAGTCATGTAGGAAACATTGTGAAAGTTTAAGGACCAAGTTTATATGCTTCAGGAACAAGCATTCTTTCCATGTTTTTCTCTTGAGAAAGAAATCACAAAAGCATTTTACACCAATAGCCTTTGGCTGAAAATTGTTCAGCAAAGTGGGAGGAGGGGAGTGTGGTTTTGTTAGATTAATAATATTTGCATCCAATACACTGAATCTTCCTTCAGAGGTAAGACTTTAATAGCAACACTGTAAATACTTGGTTTTTTTGGCACTACTGTAAGTTCTGCTTTTACACAAAGTTCTTTGCTTATTATAAAGCAAAATAAAACCTGTAGTTTCTTGTATGATTTTTTTACTCAGTCATTCCTTAATTAAACTGCCAAAAATTAAAGTGCAATATTGTATATTTTTAAGGACAAATTTAAATATTATGCTGATGTTTATTGGATCACAAGAAATACAAATCTTATAGCATAATAAAACTAGCAAAAAGATTAATAAGCACCTAATTCCTGTCATTATTTTAAATTGGTGATGGTTTCTAAAAGTCATTACAAAAATGAATTGTTTGTGTATGTGAGGGATAAATGTATAAAACTTTGGACAAACAGAAAAATTAGATTATCTACATTATCAGAGGCTTACATATTATTCAGGGAATAAACATCTTCCAAGTTTCAAGTTTATTTTTTCTTTCATAGCATGCTGTCTTTTAGAAAAAAAAATGTGTGCCCTTTGACTAGTTGAACAATTTTATGGCTATTTCCAAAATAAATTCAAAGGTCTAAATGAAGAATCCCTAACATTCTTCATGTTATCTCTTATTTTATTTTGTATGGTACAGTGAAGAGCTTCCCAGCCATTGTTACATTATATTACACACTAAAATTGACAAGTCTTGGGCATACCTGGGGATGAGATGCTAAATGATGTAGATAGAGACTGGAAGCAGTATCTCCATTCAAAATTTTTATATGCCAGAATAATTTTGGATCTTAGGATATTTATAGAGAGATCCAACAGACACTGTTTGGGTATAATTTTAGCAATGGTAAACATTTAAAAGGTGACTCTGTTGTATATATTTTACCACAGTTTAAAAAAAAAGTAATCTACTTTCTGTACAGATTTGCCTGTTCTAGGCATTTCCTATGAATCATACAATATTTGGTCTTTTGTGTCTGGCTTCTTTGACGTTTCATAGTGTTTTCAAGGCTCATCCATGTCGAAGCATATATTAGTACCCCATTCCTTTTTAAGGCCAAATAACATTCCATTGTAGGGTTATACCACATTTTATTTTTCCACTTATCAGTTGGTTCCGCTTTTTGGCTATGAACATTCATGTATAAGTTTTTGTGTGAACATACGGTTTTTTGTTTGGGTTTTTTTTTTTTTTAAGCCAGAAGTTCTCGCATTTATTACTGAACCAACCTACTGGTGCAGAGGCATAGTAACAGAAAAATCATTTCCCTGATAAAACCTATCTATTGGCCAGGTAGGAAGGATGTCTACAGAGTGATAGGATAGAACACAGGATCTTCACGTAGCTTAAGTATGTGGTGCCAATTAGGTGTGTCTTCTCATGATGTGTGATGCCTTATACACCCAGCTCCGTTCTTCTCCAGTGCCTCCCCTTGGAAATTGTACCTGATATTATTACCAGTTTTCATCCGAATCCACTGGGGAACGGGACGATTCTGCTTTTGTTTCTTGGCCAGGAATCGCCTCATTCTGAAAGTCTTGTGGGAAAACACGGCCAGACACTGCCAGACCAATTTGAACATATGTTTTAAATCCGCTCATTATATATGTATAATAGATAATGTGTGGCACGGACTTGCTGGCACGGATCATAAAGTAACTCCACCTTTGAAGTAGTCCAAAATGTTTTCCAGCTTGATTACACCATTTTGCCTTCCCAGCGGGAGAGTTTTCAAATAAAATAAAAACAAAAACCAAGGAGATACTTTGCCTGTGAAAACAACAAAAAACAAAGATTTGTTTCTATTCTTGTCCCTCTTCTTTGCCTTACAGTGAAGGTGCAACGTTGATTTAATTAAAGAGGGAGGAGGAAGAGTCTGGGTACTCACCCTGATGAGGGGAGGGGCAGGGTCCCGGCAGCCCCGGCGCCACCAACGGTTGCAAGGTGTGCGCATGCGTGCGATTCGGCTTGGGTGTTGGTTTGAGGGGAACGCTCGCTTGGCAGGCTTCGGTGGGTCTGGGTTCCTGGTCGCAGAGGCTGTGGTTGGCTCGGTGGAAGAGGTTCTAGATCCCAGGGTGTGAGGTCAGATTCGCTTTTATCCACTTTGTGAGGTGTTTTTCTGTGACAGGGTGAGAAGACGCGACTCGCGCCTGTTCCAAGTGAACCAACACACTTGAATTCTTTAGAGTATGGGAACACTTGTAGAATTTTATCCCTGTTCTCTTATTTAATGCCTTTCCACAGGCTTCCATGTCGTGTCTCCCCTTTCCCTTTCTCAAAAGTGAATATACTCCCCAAGACTTCTGTTTTACACCCGTACTCTGGAGCTTTATCTCTCGCCGCCTTTCCTTTCCTTTTCTTTCTCTCTTTCTTTCTCTCTCTCTTTCTTTCTTTTTCTTTCTTTATTTGTCTCTCTCTGCTGGACTCCAAGAGCCCATTGGGGTTACGGTCTCACAAGTGAACTTTTACCTGATTTTCCTACCCTTCTCCGGAGTTCCATACTTCCATTAGAGCGTCATTATCCACACACCCCCATCCGGAACACATTTACAGTCTGGTCACCATGTCCAGCATGAAAACGTTAAAAATCTAGAATCCGTCGGCTCTCCTTCATTTCATTCCAGCTGTGCAGGGAACCTGACATGGGGCTGGATTCCAGAATGCTGGGATCCTGATGTGAGCCCAACCAAGGCAGACATTTAACCGACTGAGCCACCCAGGTGTCCCCCTTGTTAAAACCTCTGATGGCTTTTCTTTGCCTATCTATATAATCATCATGGACTTCAAACACATTAATAATCTGATTGAGACTCACCCACTTAATTACCAATAGCCTCCCTTCATTCAGCCCCAGAAAACTTATATTCAAATGAAGCACAGATGTCCTGAACACAAAATACACTTTAAGATCATTGTACTATGACCACTGAGAAACTCTGAAATTTCCCTCCTGTGTAATAGCAAAAAGAACAGTCTCAGTTAACTTTTATTTGGAAAGTAGCCTGAATACGAAGTAGTAAGCACATGCATTCAATAGTGTAGGTCTGAAAATTGGGGTAACAAGGGGTTACCCTATCTTTGGAAAAATCCTCCTGTCTTTTCATCTCTTCCAGTTAGTGAAGTCTTTATCAAATATCACCTTTAAAGTAGAATTTATTGCTTTTTCTCTTGACCCATTGTATTAAGTCAGAATATCCTAAAACAATAGAAAATATTATGACCCAACACAACGATGATGTCATTTTGTGAACTATTTAATATATCCTGTTCCTTTTGTGCGCCTTAGTACATTAATATTTTTTAAGATTTTATTTCTTTGACAGAGAGAGAGGTCACAAGTAGGCAGAGAGGCAGGCAGAGAGAGAGGCAGGAAGCGGGCTCCCTGCTGAGCAGAGAGCCTGATGTGGGGCTCAATCCCAGGACCTTGAGATCATGACCTGAGCTGAATGCAGAGGCTTTAACCCACAGAGCCACCCAGGCACCCCAGTACACTAATATTTTTATAGCAAGTAAATTGTAAGTTTTTTACGTATTTCTCATCCCTCACTGTACTCTTTGTGAACAATAGAAATCATATTTTATTTATCTTTGTATCCCCATTGTCTAGGAGTCTGATATCCAAGGAATAGTAAATATCCAATAAATATTTGATAATGAATAAATGTGATGGTTATCATTTCTGAGTTCTCTAAATTGGCAGATCCTTGAAGGCAAGATCCGATTTTAATCATTTCATCCTTAACACCTAATACAATTATTGATATATATTGTTTCCAATTACTGTTGGCTGTCTTTAAATGAAGAATTTTTTATAAAAGATTTTATGTATTTGTTTTTTGGGGGGCAGGGGGCACAAGTAGGCAGAGCAGTAGATAGAGAGGGAGAAGCAGGTTTCCCGCTGAACAGGGAGCCTGATGTGGCACTCAATCTCAGGATCCTGAGATCATGACTCGAGCAGAAGGCAGATGCTTAACTGACTGAGCCACCCAGACGTCCTTTTAAATGACTTTTGCATATTCTGTTCTCATTATCAGGGTTTAATGTTTTGTGCTGGTCACTAATAAAAGATTTAAATCCAGAAGAGGCCTTATCATCTAATACAACCCCTTTGTTTTCTACAGATGAAGATAACTGAGCCAAGAGAGGTTAGGTGATTCCCCCACAGCAACTAGGAAAAGCTGTATCTAAAACTAAGTTTTCAGATTTTTTAGGCCAACTACATTTTACTTTGAATTTTTGAAACAACTTTTACCACTTTAATTTTTTAAGCAACCCCTGCAAGGGGACCTCATGATGTAATATTATTTCAACAAGCATTTTTTGGAAACACCTACTCTGTAAAGAGATAGTTGAGACTTCTCTTCTTAGATATGCAATCTTGTGGAGAATTTGCTGACCTCCTATTGATAAAAAACGTTATTTGGAAAAAAAAAAAAAGTTTGTTTCCTTTTGGGTAGGAATTTAAGTTGGAAATTTTACTTCATTTCATTTCACTCTCAATTTTAAGTTGAACAGTTTGTAAAGTTTTATTAGAGATTGTGAAGTGTAAATTCTAATTTATTTTATTTCCAGGTATTCTCATCTTTTTTGTGTGTTTCATCATCTGTAGTCTTTACCAGCAACTGTGGTTTAACCAGTGTGATACAGAAGAATCATTAACTAGGAGAAAATGTCAAATCTGAAAATGAAAGAGGCAGCCCTTATCTACCTTGACAGAAGTGGAGGCCTCCAAAAGTTTATAGATGACTGCAAATACTACAACGGTATGTTCAGCAAAGGTGACTTTATATTTTAGAAACTTTAAAATAAATTCCTACATGTTACTGTTCTCATTTTTATATTTGTGTATTTTTACAGATTCAAAACAAAGTTATGCTGTCTATCGATTTAATATTTTAGTAAATCCCTCTGATATTGTTGAATTGGATGCTGAACTTGGAAATCATATTTTACACAAGCCTTTAAAAGCTGCTCAAGTTTTTCAATCAGTAAGTTAAAGAAAAATAATTTCATGCCACATGGAATTTTTGGTAACTTTGTTTGTTTGAAATCACAGGTCTGTTTTACTGCTGTTAAGACTCTGTCATTAATTGGACAATTACAGACTGAAACTCAAGTAAGTTTTACTTAAATTTAACAAGAAAACTAGGCTAAAAAGCTTTGAAGATTACTTGTAATTAAATATTTTTGTATTCATATTTTTATTTAAAAAGATACTACATTTTTTCAGAGTTCAATAGAATATCTTAAATACACATCTTTACTTCCTGTATTATCATTTATAACAGTGAACATTATTATATTAAAACATTCTAAACATACCCCAAAAATAAAGAGAATATGTATCATTCAGATCTAATAGTTTACAATATTTTGCCATTACCTGCATTTTTTACCAAAATATTTTAAGACAAATCCCAGACATCTTAATGTCACTACTACATCCTTTAGTAGCAACCTCTAAAAGTTGTGGACATTTTTCTTACACAACCACAATGCCATTATGACCCTTTACAAAATAACAATTTTTGGTATCCTCTAATTTCCAATCCATATTTAAATGTACCTCGTTGGGTTCTCAAGAGTATTTCACAATTGATTTGTTCAAATCAGGATCAAAACAAGGTCTATATATTATAATTGGTTATTGTATCTCATTAAATCTCTTTTAATCTAGAGCAGTTTCCTCCCTCTTTCTTTTTATACCACTAAATTTTTGAAGAAACTAGTTAATTGTCCTGTACAATGTTTGGATTTGTCTGATTATGTTCTTATGGTATTTAACTTATTCTTCCATATGCCATATTTCTGGGAAATAGAATTGGCTCTAAAAACTTGCTTAAATTCCGATTCAACTCATTTTGACAAGAATACATCATACTTATTGTCATGTATTTCATACTGCACTGCATTAGGAGAAATAAACTGTTTTTCACTTTTAGTAACCGCACAATTGATCAGTGGGCTCTGGTAATGCCAGTCTGACCTCTTCAATATACACCCTCCCATCAACTTTCACCTAATAGTTTTTGCAGCCACTGATGACCATTATGTAGACTCCATTATTTCATTAGAAGTTGTAAAATTGTGATTTTTCTAATTTCAGCAACCTTTTGAATTTATTAGCTGAAATTGTTCTATAACAGGAGTTTTCTCTCATCAACTATTTTGTTACCCTAAAATACAGTTTGTATCTGAAGGGCAGAGTAAATGGTTGATTCTTTCCATTTATAAATTTTCTCAACTCTGAGAGCCTCCAAGGATGACCAATAGTTTTTTTGGTTTCATTTATCCTTTTTTTTTTTTTTTTTTGAGGAACTCATGAATTTAAAAATATATACAATATATTTCAATGAATCTTTGTCATTCTTTTTGATGTATGTTATTGTGCTTTTGGTCCATTGGGAGTCCCATAAGGTTTTTGTTTATGTCGTTTTGACACATCCCATGTTTTAGTTTTTTGTAGCTACCTTGATTTCTGGCACAAAGTGGTGCAACAGGTCTGTATTTTCCTTCCCAGACCTGTAGTCAGCCATTTCCCTTAAGCAGCCTTGGTTCTTTTTGGTGAGAAATAATATTTAAGAAATCACAATCTGGGTACTGGAAGGGTTCATTGCTATTGGATCCTCATTGTTTTATAGGTCTCTTCAGTGGATATAGCCAGGAAATTGCGCTTTTAAGGAAAAATTCTTAGTTCATTATAATATTTGCAATTAAAATGTAAGATTTAGGGGTTTGCATCTTTAATTTTATATTTAAATCTTTTGTCTTATGCTTAAATTTTGATTCCTGATAACACTAACAAATTATTTACCTGATTTACTCCACAAATATACTTACTATAGTGTAATGCAAGTCCAAATGAATCTGTAATTTTTAATACCATTTTTACATTTCTATTAGATTAATATAGTGCTGAAGTTAACACATTTACCTCCTCTACGAAGTTATATTCTTGATCCTTGTGAGTTTCCACTTGATTATGCATCTCAAAGATTTTATATGATGCAAGGAATTGTGATTGCAATGACAACTGTAACCAAGTATACACAAGGTGCAAGATTTCTTTGTTCAGATGAAGCATGTCCTCTTTCAAAAGGTAGATATAAAACTGTAAAACAATTTATTGTTTAATCCTAAATCATGTTTACCATTAGTTTTATGAAACATGGAGTAGAAAGAATGAAATAAAACTTGATGTTTCATGTATACAAGTTTACTTTGCATAATCCTCAGGTGCATTCTTTTCTTTCCCTTCTCTCTCCCGCAATATAAGAGGTGCTCTTGGATTTTTGAAGTGCTTCTTCTCATACACTGTTCCATGACTGTTCGTGCTGTTTCCTCTCCCTGTAATGTCCTCTCTCAAACCTTTGGCTTATCTTCAGTTCAGTACTTCTCAGGACATCTTTCCATTCATCTCCACTTCTCATTGGGTTGGATGTCATGCCTCCTTTCTTCTCTCTGAACCCTCTAAATGAATACCATATATTGAAATTATCTGTTTCTTATTGCTGCCTTTTGAAACTGTTTAAGGATCTATATCAAGAGTGCCTTGGGGCTCCTGGGTGGCTCAGTCATTAAGCGTCTGCCTTCGACTCAGGTCATGATCCCAGGGTCCTGGGATCGAGAGCAGCACCACATCGGGCTCCCTGCTCAGTGGGGAGCCTGCTTCTCCCTCCCCCACTCCCTCTACTTGTATTCCCTTTCTTGCTGTGTCTCTATCA
This sequence comes from Mustela erminea, assembly GCF_009829155.1. Taxonomy (NCBI): domain Eukaryota; kingdom Metazoa; phylum Chordata; class Mammalia; order Carnivora; family Mustelidae; genus Mustela; species Mustela erminea. Next base: position 18,753,469 of record NC_045629.1, read on the forward strand.
AATAAATAAATAGAATCTTAAAAAAAAAAAAAAAAAACAGGGGCGCCTGGGTGGCTCAGTGGGTTAAGCCGCTGCCTTCGGCTCAGGTCATGATCTCAGGGTCCTGGGATCGAGTCCCACATCGGGCTCTCTGCTCAGCAGGGAGCCTGCTTCTCTCTCTCTCTCTCTCTCTCTCTCTCTCTGCCAGCCTCTCTACCTACCTGTGATCTCTCTCTGTCAAATAAATAAATAAAATCTTTAAAAAAAAAAAAAAAAGAGTGCCTTAGCATAGTGTTTGGCAAGAAATAGCCATGCAATAAATGTTAATTGACTGCTCTGAACCTACATGCAAAAGTGAATTAATTATACCTTGAATTAGAATAATTCTAAAGGATTGAAAATGGGTAGCTAAATCCAAAAGCAAATTTAGCTTACCTCTGTTTTCTTTTAGGATTTCAGTATATAAGAGTGCATGTGCCTGGTGCTACAGAATCTGTAACAGTAAGAAATGACTTTTTGTGTAATCTATGTTCATCTTCACTTCAAGAAGACAGAAAATTTAGAGTACTTGGTGGTAAAAATGCATTCATATTTTGTAATTACAAATTTTAAAATAGTATTTAATATCTTAATGTGGAAATTAGATTGAATGTATATTCAAATAACTAATTGTTTTTTGCTATTTGCCTTAAGATAAACAGATAGTTGAAATAATCACAGCAAAGGCACTTCATGCTTTTCGAGGATATTCTAAGAACCAGCCATTTAGGTTTCAGTCTCTTACAATTTTTCTAAGAGGTAAGTAAGTTTTGCGTGAACTAAAAACAAATAGCTGTAAAATATATAAAATATGTAATTGACTTGTTTATAGTTATATAGTATAAATGGTACTTCTATAGCTTAAGAATCATAGGTCTTATTTTGAGTGTCTTAAAGAGTCATATTTAGCTAATGTATCAGTTATTCATTGAGTCATACATCATTCACTTAAAAAAAATATTAGTGCCTGCTATGTCCCAAGCACTGTGCTAAGTTTCAGGGACAAAATTATTTATGGCAATGTTCTCCCATCATTTTATGTTGTGTCTTATGTAAACATTGGAGTTATTTTTTTTTTTTAAAGATTTATTTATTTATTTGACAGAGAGAGATCACAAGTAGATGGAGAGGCAGGCAGAGAGGGGGGGGGGAAGCAGGCTTCCCGCTGAGCAGAGAGCCCGATGTGGGACTTGATCTCAGGACTCTGAGATCATGACCCGAGCCGAAGGCAGCGGCTTAACCCACTGAGCCACCCAGGCGCCCCAACATTGGAGTTATTTTATTTATTTTTTAAAGATTTATTTATTTATTGAAAGAGAGAGAGAGTTTGTGAGCAGGGGGAGGGGCAGAGGGGAAGCAGACTCCCCACTGAGCGAGGAGATTGATACGGAGCTCAGTGTCCCCCACAGGGAGATCAGGACCTGAGCAGAAACCAAGAGTTTCGACCACTTAACTGATTGAGCCACTCAGGCACCTATGGGATTATTTTATAATGTAAACTTCATGAAGATAAGGACTTAGTGTTTTTACTGCACATAGTAAAACCTCAATAAATATTTGCTTAAAATATGAATGAGCTGTGACATATGATTAACTGTTGAGAACTGCATGAGTAAAGACCTGTGAGCAGGCAGAGTCTGCCATGGAGGAAATCATTATCGGTATTAATTACCCAGAGAAGCGTGAGTCTTCATTGAAAAGCCAGAACTGTGAAAATGAGGGTGGGGCTCAGGCTCTTTTCTTGGGCTGAAATTGGAGGAATTAAACTGTTCAGAAGGAGATAACTTGGATGTCAACCATGTATAGGAAACTCAAGATTTAGGGAAACAGAAATTCAAACAAGAACTCTTTCCACTGTGGCCTGACAAGGATAAAGCAGGCATGTAAGCAGAGATGATAATAGGTCATTTTTTAAAAAGATTTTATTTATTTATTTGACAGAGATCACAAGTAGGCACAGAGGCAGGCAGAGAGAGAGAGGTGGAAGCAGGCTCCCCACTGAGCAGAGAGTCCGATGCAGGGCTGAATCCCAGGACCCTGAGATCATGACCTGAGGCGCAGGCAGAGGCTCAAGCCACTGAGCCACCCAGGTGCCCCGATAATAGGTCATTTTTATATAGCAGTTACTATGTGCCAGTCACTTTTACATATATTAACTCACTTAGGCGCAACTGCATCAAGTGAGTTCTATTGTTATCTCAATTTTACAATTTGGAAACTGAGGCACAGAGAAGTAATTTGTCCAAAGTCACATAGCTAGTATGTAGCACAGCCATCATTCAAATTGAGGCATTCCAGCCTCAAAGTCTATTTTTTTAATTACTTAATTCTATTATATACTACATACAAACCCGATAATATAGAAAGATAAGTGGCTATCCAACTTTTATTTTTGGTAGAAAACCCTTTCTTCAAATAAACTCTTATATAGAACCTAAATGAATTTTAAAGATTAAATTAATTTTAAAAGCAGGCCTTTTGGGATTGACGTTAGAAGAAATAACCAGACTTCCCAGCCTCCTTACCTTTTTCTTGACCTTTCCTTGACCTTGAGATACATTTGCCAAACTCTGTAATTCAAGGAACAGTTGAAAAACAATTTGCTTTTATTTTTTCCTCATAATTCATTCTGTATCCTTCAGTTAATTGTTTTTGTTTGTTTGATCAGCTGACTGGTTTGTAGTTTTTATTTTCTCAATTCTTGTGCCTGATTCTTCCCTTCCAGTCTACAGGGTATACCAATAAGCTCTGTGGAGCAAAAAAAAAAAAAAAAAAGGAGGGGCGCCTGGGACTCAGTCAGTTAAGTGTCTGCCATCAACTCAGGTCATGATCCCAGGGTCTGGGATGGAGTTCTGCATCAAGCTCCTTGCTCAGTGGGGACCTTGCTTCTTCCTCTGGCTGCTGTTTCCCCTGCTTGTGCACACTCTCTCTCTCTGACAAATAAATGAAATCTTTAAAAAAAAAAAAAAGCCAGAGAAAGAGAAGGAAAAAAATGATTAAGATCACCTTTTGATCTTCTTCATGAAGAATGCTAACCCTGTCCCTCCTTTTAAGCCTTTCTTTCATAGTTTTACAACCAACCAGCTTCTAACTGTGTAATGGAGGATCAAGATTTTTAGTGTATGTTTGTAAAATAAATTTTGGGGGGGGGTGCCTGGGTGGATTAGTTGATTAAGCTTCCAACTCTTGATTTTAGCTCAGGTCTTAATCTTGGAGTCGTGAGGCTCAAGCCCCTCATTGGGCTCCATGCTGGGCATGGAGACCACTGAAAACAATCAATCAATCAACCAACCAATTTTGAATTTGTACAAAAGCATTGCCTAGTCTGTAGATGTGAGAAGGGAAACCTAGCGTACTGCAAGAAGGTAGATTTTGGAGATTGCCAGATCTAGATGTGAATTTCAGTTCTGCTATGTACTGTTTAGCCTTGTACAATTTGCTTAACTTTCAGTTTCTTCATATACAAAGCAGGAATAGAAATATCTAACAGTTTTCAATTAGATAATAAATGTAAAAATACCTGCCTATATTATAGATAGTGACAATACCTTTTAAAATTATTTTCTTCTCGGGACGCATGGGTGGTTCAGTTGGTTGGACGACTGCCTTCGGCTCAGGTCATGATCCCGGAGTCCCGGGATCGAGTCCCGCATCGGGCTCCCAGCTCCGTGGGGAGTCTGCTTCTCCCTCTGACCTTCTCCTCGCTCATGCTCTCTCTCACTGTCTCTCTCTCAAATAAATAAATAAAATCTTTAAAAAAAAAAATAAAAATAAAATAAAATTATTTTCTTCTCAAATTATTATTTATAGGTCATTTTTTATTAATATTTTTTATCATTTAATGCAAAGACATTTCATTTTAAATAGGTTGATCCTTGTTTTTCCTTTAATTGTCTTAGAGGAGACTGTCTTGTTGCTTCTTAAAATTAATTCATCATCACCTATAAATATCAAAATTTACCAGCAATGAAATTGCCTTAATTTACATTATCAGTGTTACTCTATATAGAGATTACACACAAAAGTAAATGCTTTACAACTAACTTAAGTACTAAATTCTTACTACCTTTAGGTATTTGAACCATACAAACATGTACAAGTTTCATTTAGTGAATACTTATTTTCTTTTGTGTTTAATCATCTTAGATGAATCAGTGAGTAAAATGAATATAGGAAATGAGTATAAAATTATTGGAATTCCAACCTGTGTAAAAACTTCACAAACTGCTGTTTGTATAGAGGCAAATAGTATCATTTCTTGCAACCCAAAAGGTAAGGAAATTGTTAGTATCATATATTAACAAATATTTAAATTTAAGTCCATGTGTTCAGGAAATAAGTACTTGCTCAGGAAATAAGTATTGCTGGGCACCCTTCTAACAGCTAGGTGTGTAGTTATAGTCAGGATAATCAAGGTTCCTACTCTTAAATCATATGGGAGACAGTCAGTAAACCTATTAACTAATCAACAAGACAATTTCAGATAATAAATGCTATGAAAGAAATAAAATGTGATAACGTAGAACCTTGCCCACAGGAAGGACTCCTTTTTTTGCCTAAACTTTATTTTGATTTTTTCATAATTAACAATGAGAAAATTATGTCCAAATGCCAAGAGTTAGACATTCATGAAAAGATTTTTCTACCCAACCTTTTATTTTCTAACTAAAGCAATGTTAAGCAACTTGTAGTCTGAGAAAAAACCCAATACAATAGCATCCTTTTCCTCATCTGAGCTAAACCAATCAAGAATAAGATAATAGAGAAAGGCAGATGGGGGCCAAAATATACCTTTGTTACTGATAATTTCCTTTAACAACTCAAATTTAAATAGGTTTGAAGTAAAAGTAGAGAGCAGACCTAGTCTTAACTTGCCACACAAATAAGTATGAAAGATTAGTTAAATCTTGAATAAAGTTAGGTTTTTTTTTTAATCACTAGATAACCATCTGCAATAATAGAGGACCGAGTTAAATTTAAATGCAAGTGGATTCTAGATACCTCTGCTTGTTTTGAAGAGAAAAGCTTCTTAAAAGAATAAAAGTATTGAAGAAAAGAAGCATAAATGGACAATAGATATTTTAATGATATTTGACATAATTTTTGCTGTGAAATGTTTCCTGACTTACTGATTTGGTAGCAGAACATGACTTATATGTAGGTGAAAAAGTGTGCTTTCTCATGCTGCTCTACAGAATTAGGCAGATTTAACTACCCAAATGTGGCAGGAGCTACACTAAAGTAGGTCTCCCTTTGTCCATGGGCTTGGATGAATAGAAAAAACCATTACTCTGTGATGGCAGCCCCTAAGAGGAAGGAGAAAAGGACTGAGTTATGCCTGCACAGCTATTCCTCCTAATGATCAGCTGCAATAAATCACTCTCTTTTTTTTTTTTTTTAGGAGCCATATAGAGTAAGGAAATAGGGAAGATCTAGAATGTTACAGTATAGTACAGTACAGTGCTTTCTAAGTAGTAGAGAGTAAATCTTCCTTTTTAATAGCACCATTCAAATAATTCCCATTCTGCTGTTTAGCCCTCACTAAAGGTGGTTATTATTTTAAACATAGAAATATAGAAGCAAACACTGTAATACAGGAGCCCCCCGATCTGGCTTTGTTCATCTAGGCCTTAAAAGGAAAAGAATGAGGGATTTGCTTGCCCCCATCACAGCCAGTCTATGTGGACACATGGAGTAACTGCTTCCTTTTATTATATTCCCTGGAATAAAATTGAGAGACCAAAGTGACCTCTAATCATAGTTTAATATAATTTTTATATATATATATATATATATATATATATATATATATATATATATATAAAATAATTTAACATCATAAGAATTTGAGTATGGTTTTACTAGAAGAACTATAATTTGATAATAGTTTTGATAAATGGAATTAGAGATCTATAATGTCATTTTCTTGTTTTAAAACCCTTTTTAATATATGTGTTAATATTTACTTCCAGTTCCCTCAGGAATTAGCGACAATTTCAGGTATCTTCTCTCTTTGACTTCCAGCTCATGCTGGAAGTTTACAGCAATACTTGCCAATATCTTTGCATCACAAATTGTTCCTCCTGGGACTTACAATTTACTCAAGCTCTGTTTGCTGATGAGTCTAGTACAGACAAGTGACCGTAACAAGGAACTGAAAGATTGCCTGGATATTTTAATTATAACAAGTGATACTCTACTTGTAGACAGGTAAAATATGTGATACGAATGTTTTCAAAGTATACATTGGTCACGGATTTGCATAAATCCTTTCCATGAGCATTATTACAAAACAAATATTTAGAATTCAACTGGGCACTATAAATATTTAAATAAACTTTTATTAATGAATTTCAAAACTTTAAAAACAGGAATTGATAAATTGGATATTTGCTTTCAATATTTTGAGAATCTAACCACGCAGAATTTCACCAGTTTCCTCACTCAGACCTTTACAAATAAATGCATCCTTCACAGGCTTCCTTTTCCCTCATTCCCTATTTCAGTGTTCTATTTTTTATTTGCTTTCATTTTAAAATAATCTTCCCCCGAAGAGCCAACAAGCCAATAGGCCATTGTCTTAGTTTTCTCCAAGATTCCATTAAATAATACTGATGCACTGTATACAAATAAGTCTGTGAAAAGTGCCAAAATTATTGTTTTGGGACTATCACCCTAACTTTGGAATAAACTTCTATTCAGCATTTTGGGGCTCTCCACTAGGAAGTACCATTTTTAAAATCACTTAAATGTTCAAAAGCTAGGGATAAACTTCTTATATTAATACCTTGGATGCATTTGTAAAGCAAAAACAAATTCATAGAATGAATTTAAAATTTAAAAAATGCAAATTTAGCTTAATTGGACAGATGATGTTTTGCTAAACTTAAATTAAAATTAAATTGCAATGTAAATGTGGTACTAACTGCTACAGATTGCACCAATTTAATCTTCCACTGATGAGCATGGGAGTATTTGTTTCTCACAATCTCACCAACACTAGGTATTATCAAACTTTTAAATTTAGCCATCTGAATGGGTGGAAAATGGTATTTTATTTTAATTTGCACTTTTTTAATTGGAAGTAAGTTTTAGCATCAATCTAAACACTTCTATTATTTTTCTATGAACCTCTTTTGTCCTCTTTTCTATTAAGTTGTTTATTCCTAAATGATTCGTGGTATCTCTTGTAAATTAAGGCCTTTGTCTCTTTTCCTGTTTGTCATTAACCTCTGGCTTTTCCTGTGGTATTTGGGGTGGTATGAGAGATTTGGGGGGTTGTTTCATTTTTTAGTTAAAATTTATATATAGTGAATTAATCAGATCTTAAGTATATACTGTAATAAGTTTTGACAAGTGCATACATTGTGATAGCTAGCACCAAAATAAGATATAGAACATTTCCATCACCTCAGAAAGTTCTTTAACTTAGTTCCTATTTCCAAGGTGATTTCTGTCACTGTAGGTTAATTTTCCTGTTCTCGAACTTCATAAAAATAGAATCATACAATGCATACAAAGCATATTCTTTTGGGCCTAGTCTCTTTTACTCTACATGTTTTTGAGATTGACCCAGTTGTGTTTGTTAGTAGTTCATTGTTTTTACTGATGGGTAGTATTCCATTATATGAATGTACCAAAATTTGTTTATCCATTCTCCTAATGATGAACATTGATTGGGTTTTGCATGTTTTGACTGTTATAAATGAAGCCACTGTAAACATTCCTATACAGGTCTTTTTGTGGACATGTGTTTTCATTATCTTGAATAAATACCTAGAAGTAAAATTGCTATGTCATTAGGTAGATATATATTTAACTTTATAAGAAACTGTCAAACTGTTTTCCAAAGTGGTTATACCATTTTATATTCTTACTAACAATGTAAGATTCCAGTTGTTTCTATCATCACCAACATCTGTTGTTGTCAGTCTTTCTCAATTTAGCCATTCTGGTGCATGTGAAATGGTATCACATTATGGTTGTAATTTGCATTTTCCTGATGACTGCTGATCTGAGCTCTTTCATATCTGTTTATTGGCTGCTCATATATCTTCTTTTATGAAGTGTCTATTCAAGTCCTTTACCCACTTTTAAAAGGGGTTGTTCTAGATATACGTCCTTTGTCACATATATGTAGCATGAAATTTTTCTTTCAGTCTAAAGCTAGTATTTTTTTTCTTAAAAATGTCTTTGATGAGCAGACTATTTTGTTTTGATGAAATTCAATTTATTGAGTTTATTTAAGTTTAGTGTTTTCTGAGTTCTGTTTAAGAAATCTTTACCTATGGGCACCTGGGTGGCTCAGTGGGTTAAGCCTTTGCCTTTGGCTCAGGTCATGATCTCAGGGTCCTGGGATCGAGCCCCACATTGGATTCTCTGCTCAGCATGGAGCCTGTTCCCCCCCGCCCTCTGCCTGCCTACTTGTGATCTCTGTCTGTCAAATAAATAAAATCTCTAAAAAAAAAGAAAGAAATCTTTACCTACTCTAAGGTCATGGAGATGTTCTTTTATATTTTCTCTTAGAAGCATTACAGTTCTAGTTTTTACATTAGATCTGTTACCCATCATATGTTAATTTTTGTATATGTGGTGAAGTAGGAGTCAAAGTTAATGTTTTTTCCTATGCATTTATACAGTTTTTCCTTACCATTTGTTGAAAAGACTTTCCTTTTATCATTGAATTGTTTTGACACTATTGTTGAGAATGAATTGAACTGGGTATAAACTAGATATAAAATTGATCTGAGCAGATATCTGTTTGGAGCCCATCACAGGGCTTGAGCCCGTGAACCTGAGATTAAGACCAGAGCCAAGATCAAGAGTCGGATGCTTAACCAACTGACCCACCCAAGCGCTCCACTTGGGAGAATTTTAGAAGAAATATTTATGACTTTGGTTCACCCCTAGAATGGTTTGGGGTGGGGCTTGACATTGGAATTTTAAAAAATATCCCCACGTGATTTTAATGTGAGGTCAGTTTGAAAACCACTGCTTTATAGGCTTGCATAAGTTTCTTTCTAAATCTCATTCCCCCATTTTATATATCTTCAAACTAACATCCAAATTCCTTAGAAGGCATATATACTAGAAATTTTACAGCATCTACCTATCCTTATTTAAAGAATACTACTTCATCCTCTTTTGCACTGGATGTCTGTGTCAGCTCATCATAGTTGATTGCAGCAGCAAGCTGTGATTTCTGTGGGAAGGTTTTGGAAGTTAAGATAATCATAATCTTTTCTTAGAATTTAAATTTAAGAAATGAAGAGGCTGAGGAAATTGGCAAAGAGGTTAGAAAACAGATGTATCAAGAGTTACCACAATACATAGGCATCAGGGATAATCATTATGGGCTACTGTCAAGCCTAAATGTGAAAATTCTGAATAAACAAAAGAAAGCAATCCATAAGAGGAAGGCAAGTTCAAATGACATCTCTCTGTAGCTTTCTCTGACTGCCTTCTGGGAAGAAATAATAATCTTCTATGGATATTCTCATGAAAACATTGTGTTTTAGTTTTTTGTTTATGTCTTTCTAGGCTGTGAACTTTCCAAGTTAAAGAGCATGTCTCATATATATTTTTATCCTTAGAAAAGGTGCTCATTAAGGGTACCTGCCTGGCTCAGTCAGTACAGCATGTAGCTCTTGATCTTGGGGTTTTGAGTCTGAGCCCCATGTTTGGTGTACAGATTACTTAAAAATAAAATCTAAAAAAAAGGTTCATAAAGCACTGACTCAAACTAAATTTAATTGCATAGCTGTTATACATTATCACTTCTGAAAATAAAACCTTGAATAATAATAATGAGTAATTTATTTTTTCCTAGGCTTTTGAATTTTAGTATAAACCTTGTGCCCCGTGGTATACGTCATCTCGTCTCTACTGAAATTTTTCCTACTCTATCCAGGAATAAGTATGGAACTGGAGCAGTTAGCATTCAGGCTGGCAGTGCTTTGCTAGCTAAAGGTGGTATTTGTTTTATAGGAGACTTGGCTTCACACAAAAAGGATAAACTAGAACAGCTTCAATCAGGTAAATAATATTTTTTTCTAATTAATTTTTACCTGTTTAACTTATAGTCTCACCAGTGTCAAGGAGATACTTAACTGTTAAGATTATATTGTACACATTTTAGTTATTGAGAAATTATATTAAATGACATTTCTCATTTTACCTTTATAAATAAAAAGAGAGGAATTTAATATGCAAATATACTGTTTTAGCTTTTGCTCTCAGTTATGCTAATATGTGAGTTTGTATTGGCCCAGATTTCTTTTCTTGTATTACTGTTTTAGCTAGGACTTCTACTCTGATGCCGAAAAACAGTGGTGAAAAGAGCCCTCCTTGTCTTGTTCCTCATCTTAGTAGGAGAGTTTTGAGTTTGTCACCATTAAATATGATGTTAGCTGTAGGTTTTTTTGTAGATGTTCCTTTCCAAGTTGAAGGAGTTCCCCTCCATGGTGAAGTACACATAACATAAAATTTATGATTTTAACCATTTTTAAATATACAATTCAGTGTCATTAAGCACATTCACAGTGTTATATATAATCCTTACCAGTCTCCATTTCTAGAACTTTTCATAATTCCTAACAGAAATTCTGTATCCAGTGACACCTGGGTGACACAAGTTGGTTAAGTGGCTGCCTTCAGCTCAGGTCATGATCCCAGGGTCCTGGGATCAAGTCCTGCATCTGGCTCCTTGCTCAGCGGGAAGCCTGCTTCTTCCTCTTCTGCTGCTCCCTCTGCTTGTGCTGTCTCTCACCCTCTCTCTGACAAATAAATAAAATCTTTAAAAAAAAAAAAAAGAAAGAAAGAAACTCTGTACGTTATACAATAACTCCCTGTTATTCCCTACCTCCAGCCCCTGGTAGCCTCCATTCTACTTTCTGTTTTCATGAATTTGTCCATTCGAGAATCTCTCTTCTTATTGTTGAATAAGATTCCATTCTATATATATATATATATATATATATATATATATATATATATATATATACACCACTTTTTAAAAAAAAATTCATTTGTTTGTTGAGGAACACTTAGGTTGTATCTTTCTTTCAGCTATTGTGAATAATGTTGCTCTGAACATTGGAGTCCAGGTATCTGTTTGAGTCCCTGCTTTCAACTCTTGGGTGTATACCTAGAGGTGGAATTGCTGGATCATAAGTTAATTCTATGTTTAACCTAATGAGGACCTGCCAAACTGCCACAGTGGCTATGCAACTTTACATTCCCACTAGTAAAGGATGAAGATTCTAATTTCTCCACATCAGTCCTGTTACGTTTCATAACTAATAAAATATTTTTAAAGGAAAAAGCTTTATATATTATTATACTTAACAGCAGCATTTCCCTTGTGTTTGATTAAGGAGCCCGGATTTTTAGACTACACTGGGCCTACATACTAAGTAGCTGGCCTTGGCTACTGGAATAGCAAAAACTAAAAAAATTAAAAAGATTGACAACAAATTTCAGAACAAGGATGTGGAAAAATGGGAATTCCTATATATTGTTGATGAGAATATAACATAGTACAACCATTTTGAAAACTGCTCTGGCAGTTTCTGTAGAGTTAAAAATACTATTTACCTTATGACCCAAAAGAAAGATAAATTTAAACAGAAGACTCTGTTATCATGAATGAGGAGAAGACTAATTTGAGAACTGTTTGGAAGATAGAATCCTAGGAATTAGATTGAATCCATAGATTGAATGATTACAAGGGGTGAAAGAAGGATAGAAAGGAGATTATGTTGCTTCTACATTTTTAATTTGGGTTTTAAGTTGGATGGTGATATCTCTAATTGTGAGTAATCCACACAAAGTCATTTGAGGAAGAGAATGATGAATTTGGTTTTCAACATGTTGGATTTGAGATGTATTTTCCCCAAGTCATTATAGTTTATATTTTCTCTCAGTCTTATGCTCTTTCACTCTTACATACAAGTCCTGCTTTATTTTTTTCCACATAAAAGAACATTGCTTAATTTCAGAACCCCCTTGTAAGCATGACCTATATGACCAATCTCTCAACGCTCTACCTATTTCACCCAGATACTGACCATAATTATAGCTACATGGTTTACACTGTTGTTCTCATCAAGTCATGGGACACATAAACATGCAAATTTTTTTTTGTCTTATTCTTTTTATGGCAGATCCTCTAATTTAACTATATCTTACAAAACAACCGAATTTACTTGTGTCTTTACTGTCCAACATTTAGAGTGTAAAATTCTATATAATAATATTTATTATTATTTGTAGATATATAGGCCTAAATGAACTAAATAATAAATGGGTAATGTCTTTTGACTTAGTTGTGGAAAGCAGAAACATCACAGTATATATCCCAGGAAAGAAGTTTGGGGATGGTGTTAATCAACAAATGACTTTTCCAGTTCAGTGCAGTTTTTGGTCTTTCGTTGATATGGATTCATCTTCAAGGAAAAATATGCAGAAAACAAACACTCTAATTGGTCAGATGGTAAGGTATATGTATATTTTATTTTTAGAATGTTCAGGGAATTTAACTAGATTTTAATCTCAATTTTTTGTTGTTCTTAATGTTTTGTTATTAACCCATGTCTATCTTTAATCAGGTAGTAGAACTATATAATGATATGATTGTTTGAAAATTTTCATTTTTTTAGTCATGCAAAGCAGGTGTCTGTTTACTAGAAATTATTATTTGAATAGGCACTAGAGTAGGCTTTGATGAAGCATGTGTAAGAAAATAATAAAGAGCATTCAAAAACTTGGTTATATTAAGGGTGCCTGAGTGGTTCAGTTGGTTAAGAGACTGCCTTTGGCTCAGGTCATGGTCCCAAAGTCATCGGATGGAGTCCTGCATAGGGCTCCCAGCTCCACAGGGAGTCTGCTTCTCCCTCTGACCTTCTCCCCTCTCATGCTTTCTCTCACTCTCTCTCTCTCAAATAAGTAAATAAAATCTTTAAAAAAAAACTTGGTCATATTAAGTTCCCATGCTACTCAGGAATCACTTTAAATAACAATAACAAATACTAAAATTAAAAAATAGCTACATAGTTAATATAATAAGATATAATATAAATATGCTAATAATTTAAATAATTATAAACAGTATTTAATTTATAATTATTTCTAAAGTGTTTGTGGAAATGCCAGAGTTTAATGTTTGTCTTTTACATTTTCATTTGGTGTAGGATTGCAGTTTGATTCCAACTAATCTCCTAGAGGCATTTGGATTATTGATTAAGTGCAATGAATCATCTCCTTGCTCTCCACTTCTTTCTACTGTGCAACATACTTTAAAGAAAGCCATTGATCCTGAAGGGCAGCTTTATGTAGCTTCTAAGAAGTTCACAACTGAAGATTTTGAAAAGGTACAAGCAGAAGAAATGAGTACCAAGCATACTTGTGCTAATGTTTCTCAATTGAAATAGAACTCAAATGAGCAGTTTTATTTAGATTTCTTTTATTCTAAGTCCCTTTCAGCTTTTAAATACTTTAAGGCATTGTATAGAAAATATTTAGGACTATAATTAAATAAAAAACTATTTAAGGATAATAAATATTAAAATGTTGAGTTAATTGTTTGTACCACTGTCCAAATAGCTTTAAAAAATCTTAATAAAAAAATCTTAATAAAAAATCTTTCTATGGAAAATTATGATGAGAGGCTATATAGGCATATAGTTATTTTCATTTTACAGACTGTTCAAAGGGATTTACTTTATACAAATGCCTTTAGAGTTATGACTTTAGAGAATACCTGTCATAACTCACTAACCCATTTCAGTGTCCTGCCATGAAAACATGTGCAGCGTGTTCAGAGAACCTGAGAGTAGATGATGTAAGTTAGCAATGATTTTTATAGCTATTAAAGGAACACAAGTATTTACAAATGATGCTCTTTTAATATTACCTATTCAGAATTCTAGTCACTGTAGAGTTAAAGTACCTGGATAGGATAGATAAAGGGCAGGGAATACTGGGAGTGGGAATCAATGAGTCATTAGAATTTTTTTTTCTTACCTGCCTTCCTTGTAGGCAGATTGCATGGGTAAAAAGAAAACTGAGGTGGTCTTAAAACTGAATTATGAGCATTGTTTATTCACATAGCTTAAAACAGAAAAATAATATTTATGATACATTAGGTATTTTTGTTTGTTTTATTTATTTACTTATATTTGGGAGAGGGGCAGAGGGAGAGAGAGAACCTTTTTTCTTTTTTAAGATTTTATTTATTTATTTGACAGAGAGAAAGAGAAAGCACAAGTAGGGGGAACAGCAGGCAGAAGTAGAGGGAGAAGCAGGGTCCCTACCGAGCAGAGCACCTGATGTGGGGCTTGATCCCAGGACCCTGAGATCAGGACCCTGAGCCAAAGGCAGATACTTAACTGACTGCACCACCCAGGTGCCCCAAGACAGAATCCTAAACAGGCTCCATGACCAACACAGAGCCCAACATGGGATGGGGCTCCATCTGACAGCCCTGAGGTCATGACTTGAACCAAAACCAAGAGTTGGATGCTCAACAGACTGAGCCACCCAGGTACCCCTGTTTGTTTTAATATATAAGAAGAAGGTAGTTAGTCTCTAGGAATTTGTGTGCTAAATATATAGACATACTAATGACCAGAGAAATTTTTGCCCAGTTTTTCTCTGAAAAACAAACAAAAAAGCCCTTGGGCTTTTTAATTAAGTCTTTACTGAATACTTTATACATATGAGCCTACTTCTGTTTTTTTATATTCTCACAGAAAAATAAATCTTTAAATAGTTTTTCATTTAAATGAGATAAAAACAAGATACAAGAAACCATTAGGAGACAGTTTAAGTGCTAAACTGGGTGGTGCTAACTCTAAGTACTCTAAGTATTTTAGGAATTCAGGAAGGAAGATGTCAAGTAGAATGCAAGAGTTGGGAAGACTCAAGGAAGTGAGACTTTAGTTGATCCTTAAGAAAAAGTAAGAGTTAGATGACAGGAAGGATGGACATTCTAAACAGGAATGAAAGAAGGAGCAAAGACAAAAGTAGAAATGAATATACCTGGAAAACTATGAGAAGACTTAGTTGACTGGAACAAAAATTAGAGTCATTGGGATTAGGATTTGGCAAATTACAATAAGCCATAAAGCTCAGGCAAAAAAAAAAAAAATTATAGTTGATTCATCAGACTGTAGAGAACAGTTGGACTTTACTAAGCCCGTGAAAGAGCAAAAATGATTTCTCCAAAAGATAAATCTGTCCATTATACGAAACAGATTGGGTGGAGTGTGTCACAGACTGAGCTCTCCAGGAGGCTGACTGAGATGAGTTTAGAGTGTCATTGTTTACTCAGGAGTGCTCTTCTAGCTCTTCTATTAATACCTGTGGAAGGGAGGAGGAAGCAGGATTGGGCAGAGAAAGGAGTCAAGCTGTGACGCAGGCCCAAAGATAATCCTACACTGAGCTCTGGGGTAAAGAGAGCCACCAGGGATTGCTTTGCTTTGGACAGAAATAGACTTTTTTGGTAGCACTTGTCCCACTTCTACTCAGTCATTTGATATGGGCTGTCCTGAGGCATTCCCTAAAGAGGCTGACACCTGGAGGCCAATGCTGACAGTACTCCCAGGAGCTGGGAGCAAATCCTTTCCTGAAGGGAGAGACAGCTGGCACATTTCTGTGACTCCATGGGGTTCTGAAAGCTAGAGAGGGCTACTGATATTATTAATAATATTATTATCCAGTTCTGAAGGTCTAGAGGAAACTGTGAAGTATAAGGAGAATAAAGAAGACAGAATATAGGGGCACCTGGGTGGCTCAGTGGGTTAAAGCCTCTGCCTTCAGCTCAGGTCATGATCTCAGGGTCCTGGGATCGAGTCCCGCATCGGGCTCTCTGCTCAGCAGGAAGCCTGCTTCCTCCTCTCTCTGCCTTCCTCTCTGCCTACTTCTGATCTGTCTCTGTCAAAGGAATAAATAAAAAATTAAAAAAAAAAAAAAGAAGACAGAACATATCAATACAGGACCTATCTAGATCCTTTAAAAAGTTTTATTTAAAATATAATATTATGGTTAATAGTAACCTTAATATGATTAAATTTTCCTTTTGATTCTGCATTGAAAAAACAGAAAACAAACAGGATGGTGAAAAGTTTGAAAATGATGTCACAGATTAAGGACTTAAGGGACCGGAATCCTCAGGAAAAAAAGGCACAAAGCTCAGAGAAGACAGTGGTAATCGTTATGTTGAAGGCTTGTTCTGTCCTGGAAAGTCCACCTTCATAGTGGTTAACACAGTGCCTCCCACATTAGTAGTGTTCAGCTGGAGGGAGGGCAGGTAGCTCTAGGGCCATGAGAGAAAGGTTTTTTTTTTTAAGATTTTATTTATTTGTCAGAGAGAGAGAGGGAAAGAGAGTGAGCACAAGGGAAAAAATTTGTCAAAGAATTAAAGCTATTCAAAGGGAAATGAGCTGCTGGGGGAAGCCTCTCCCACTGAAAGGATCTAAGTGACCCTTTTATTCCACTGGAAGCAAAGACCTGATCCTCATTGAAATACATTGCACAGAACATTTCTGCGCTAAGAGGGAGGAAGAGATTATTCTGGCTAAACTTTAACAGTATTTACAAGACTATTTGTAAGACTATGATTTTAAATGCTCAGTGACTTTGGGGATGGCCCCAGATATTTAACCAACTTTGATGTAAATAAAATATACAAACTTTGGATATTTGTAATATAGATTTTATAATAAAGTTTGGAAATTTCTTTTTTTTTAAGTTTGAATTTTTCACACTTTTAATTTAGCTGCTGGCTTTTGCAAAGAATTTGAATGTAGAATTCAGTTTGGAGGCAGAAAGAATGATTCATGGCTATTATCTAGCAAGTCGAAGGATCAGAACAGATTCTATAAGTGGATCAAAACTGTCAGCATCTGCATTAAAATACTTGTAGGTATTCAATCTAAAATTTTAAAACCAGTATTGACTTTTAAATGGCATGTTTAATTAACTTATTTATGTTTTACTTCTTTCTTTCTTTCCTTGATTGTAGTTGTTTGGTTTATAATTTACCTTATTTCAAAAGGTTTTAAGGTGATATAACAATTCCTTTTGTTATATGGTTACATCATTTGAATGCCCAGTACTTATTTTCATGAAAGTATTTTTTTATTGGAATCTCTGTATGAACTGGGTTTAAGTAAAGTACACTGATTTCAGATGCAAATTATTATTTTTTAAAATGTGGCTTTTTTATGCTCAGGTACTTTTTAGTTGAGCCTAGAAAAAATTCTTTTTCTTTTTATTTTTTAATGATTTTATTTATTTATTTGACAGAGAGAGTGAGGGAGCACAAGTAAGCAGAGTGGCAGGCAGAGGGAGAGGGAGAAGCAGGCTCTCTGCTGAGCAGGAAGCCCAGTGCGGGGCTCCATCCCAGGACCCTGGAATCATGACCTTAGCCAAAAGCAGCTGCTTAACCAACTGAGCCACCCAGGCACTCTGAAAAAATTTGTTTTAAGTACACTGCTCCCTGTACTTTTAAATACTTTAGAAGACTCATCTATTATTGTTCTTAGAGAAGTTATTTTATATTATTTTATTTTTTAAAGATTTTATTTATTTATTTGACAGACAGAGATCACAAGAAGGCAGGGAGGCAGGCAGAGAGGAGGAAGCAGGTTCCCTGCTGAGCAGAGAGCCACGCCCCGTGAGCCTATGAGCCAAAGGCAGAGACTTTAACCCAGGGAGCCACCCAGGCGCCCCAAGAAGTCATTTTAAAAAACTAATTTTTATAAAAGTAAAGTATGGACACAGTAAAAGAAAAGTCCTAAATAATGAGTACGGTGTCCAGCTAACTCTACCCATTGCTGTCCCAATCTCTAGAGGGAGAATCACTGTTAACAGTTTTTTGTGTTCTTCCAAAAATTATCCATTCAAATACTAGCAGGTACAAACATATGTAATTTAAATATATGCTGTATATTAAATACATACTTTATTTGAATATGTTACATATTTTTAGATGAATATATTACTTAAACATATTATATGTATAGATGGCTCCTGACTTAAGATGGTTTTATGAATTTTCAACTTCATAGTTGTGTAAGTGGTGTGAAATGTACACATTCAATAGAAATCATACTTTGCACTTAGAATTTCTTCCTTTTTCCCAGCTAGCAATATGCAGTAGGATACTCTCTCCTACTGGGCAGCGACAGTTGGGCTGCAGTTCATAGTCAGCTGCGAGATTAAAAGGGTAAACAAATGGTACACAGACAACCATTCTGTATCCTTACAGCCACTCTGTGGTTCACTTTCAGTGCACTATTCAGTAAATTATGTGAGATAGTCAACATTTCGTTATAAAATTGGCTTTGTTTAGATGATTTTACCCAGCTGTAGGCTAATGTGTTTTCAGAATGTCTAGGGTAAGCGATGTTTGGTAGGCTAGGTGTATTAAATGCATATTTGACTTATGATATTTTCAGTTTATAGTGGGTTTATTAGGATGTAAATCCATTATAAGTTGAGAAAAATCTAAATATAAATATCTATCTATATGAATAGATATGTAAATATCTATCTCTATATTCATATAGCTCTGTATGAGTACAGAGATAGATATTTTCCTTTTGCCCAAATGGAATCATGAATGATTTACATATTGTATTATAGTACTATCAGAACATAAGGAATTACATTATTCTGTACTGTGTTCCAGTGTGGCTGTACCATAATTTAAACGGTCCCCTTTTGATAAACCATTATGTCATTTGCTATAAATTAATGTGTAATTTCAAACAAATCATGAAGTAGGACCAGGAGTAGAATAATCCATTAAATAAATAAATAAATATCTTGTTATAACTGCAATATAAAGTAAGTGAAAGACTGGCAGGAAATGTCAGATATAGGTCTACAAGAGATAAATATGTTTAATTAACTTTCCTAGCTGTATATTTATCTTCATAGAGCTGAAAAAATTCCTGAAAATAAAAGAAGGTAGACATCAGCTGTCATGTTTTAAAATGGTGAATGGAATTTTGTAATGTTTGCCATTTTCTGAAGGAATATTTAAAATACTCAAATCAGAGGTGCCTTGCTGGCTTAGTTGGTGAACAATGCAACTCTTGATCTTGGGGTCATGAGTTCAAGCCCCACATTGGGCATGGAGCTTACCTAAAAAAATTATTTTTACTTTAATTAATTAATTTAAAGGGGTTCCTTTTTAGAAGATTTTATTTATTCACTTGAGAGACAGAGGGGGCACAAGCAGGGGGACAGAAAGAGAGAGAGGGAGAAACAGGCTCTCTGCTGAGCTGGGTGGGAGCCTGACATGGGGCTTGATCGCAGGACCTAAAGATTATGACCTGAGCCAAAGGCATACGCCTAAGCATCTGAGCCACTCAGGCACCTCCAAAAATTTTTTTCTTAAATAACAAAATAAAATACTCACATCAGTACTTAAATACTCAAAATCTTGAAAATCCTATTGTCTCATTTTTTTCCTCTGTAGCAAAAAAATATTTCTTTAAACTCATATAGCCTCAGTTTACATTTGACTATATTGGTACAAAAATAAAGCAGAGTTAAATTCAATGTAATAACTCCACTTCTTCCCATTGTAGAAATAAACACTAGAGGTGGAGATGGGGTTTATGAAATAGCAAAGTAAATGAACTCAGTAGAGTCATAAACTTTAAATTTTTCTCCTGCTTCTTTAAACAGGTACCTAATAACACCATCCTTGCTTTTCTGGAGTAGAGCTGAATAGTACTTTCTTCTCTTTCCCTGAAGGGTCTTATACATATTCTGTTGTGGTCAACATTTTTAGGAGGAGCTTAGGTGAGGACATCAGGAACATGATAGTCAGATTTGAAAATAAACAACTCTGGAGAGATCTCCATAGACTCAAATGATGATCTTGGTCTAACCAAGAATGGATAAGAAAAGGTTGATGTCTTTTTTTTTTTTTTTTTAACTTTATTTGACAGAGATCACAAGTAGGCAGAGGGGCAGGCAGAGGAGCGGGGGGGCGGGGGGGAACAGGCTCCCTGCTGAGCAGAGAATCTGATGCGGGGCTCAATTCCAGGACCCTGAGATCATGACCTGAGCTAAAGGCAGAGGCTTAATCCACTGAGCCACCCAGGTGCCCCATAGTTGATGTCTTAATATGAAAAAGACTTGAGATTTCATTCTTTTTATGTTTAATATGGGCAAACAATGTAATATGGTTGTTAATAATACTTTGAATTCAGGTTGTGTAATAGAATATCGTATCTAGAGTAAAAAAAAAAATGCTAGTTCTGCCTCACCTCTGCATTACTGGTTAAATCACACCTGTAGTAATATACTGAAAAAGAATATTAGCCAAATCTGGTCATGAGGAAAGAAGCCAGAGTAGTGAAAATTACGTCTTACAACACAGTAAAAGAGCTAGGAATATTTTATCTTAGAGAAAAGAAAACATAGGGCAAATAGGAAAGTTGTCTTTGAATATTTGAAGAGCTGTCATATTTAAGAAGTATTAGGTTTGTTTTATAATCGCAGAAAATGAAACTAGGGACCAATGGATAGAAGTTTCAGTGAAACCAATTTCAGCTTTAATTTATATAAGCTTTGTGGGTGAGTCCCAAAATTTTCAAGTGCTTTATTTGAAATTATAGTAACTGTGAATTATTATTGTTCCCATTTATACCTGAGCTTCAAAAAAATTCCAGAAAGTGGGGCGCCTGGGTGGCTCAGTGGGTTAAAGCCTCTGCCTTCGGCTCAGGTCATGATCCTGGGGTCCTGGGATCAAGCCCCGCATTGGGCTCTCTGTGCAGCAGGGAGCCTGCTTCCCTTCCTCTCTCTCTGCCTGCCTTTCTGCCTACTTGTGATATCTGTCAAATGAATAAATAAAATCTTAAAAAAAAAAATTCCAGAAAGTAAATGATATATATGAAGTCACACAGCTAGAAAATTCTAAAGACTTAGCCCATGTTTTCTGATTTCTAAGCTCAGCGATCATTCAGATACATTACATATACCTAATGAGAGCTTGAGGGAAATTTTTTAGGTAATCACGGGTTAATTTAAAAATAGAAGATAAAGGACTGGATTCCTAGTGAGCCCTAGGAAAGTTCAGAAGAGACTGGACAATAAGCCTGGGATATTGTAGAGAAAATTGAATTATCTAAGATGAGTCCTAACTTTGAGGTCTCTTCCAAAACTAAAATTTCAAGATTCTATGAGGACTTTAAATAGATGAAGAACTGGAAGAAAACACGAAAGATATCTATAAGAGATATTTAGTTAGGTTAATTTTCCCAACTGTGTATTTATCTGAACAGAACTTGGGGAAGAGGGTGTAGAATAATAAAAATGAAGAGAAGTCAGAGTAGAAACCAAGTCTTTGATAACAAGTCAGGATATTTGCTTTTTCTGGAATAGTCTATTGAACTTAGTAGGAAAAACATGCTTTGAAAAGAAACTAAATTTTTTTAAAGTAAAAATAAGCTAATCTTTAAAGTATGGCTTATGTACACATACGTCTTGATTTGTTCCTGCCAAAATATATATTATCTTTATAATACCAACATATTTTGATTAGCATCTATTTTCTTTTTCAGAGTTTCCCTAGCTGAAGCCCATGCTCGACTGAACTTAAGGAGTAAAGTGCTTAAAGAAGATGCACTGATTGCAGCCTTATTATTTGAAACATCTCTTACACTGAAATATGGTAATCTATTAAATTTGTTAATGGTCACTATAAATAATTATATTTAAATATTCTTAGTATGTTAAAATAAAATGTTATATATATTTTAAATATTATTTTAAAGAATAATAAATTTTTATCCGATAAGGCCTGTTTGAATTTGAACACTAATTGTTTATAGGTAGTATCCTCTGTTAAGTTGCTTATTGTGTATGATTGCTTGGATATTTGAACTTTTGCAATGCTTTTAGAATTCTGTAAAAACATGTACTTAATACAACATAGGAGGTGATTTTAAATTCATCTTCCTTTTAAAATAGCATGTAACATTTAATTGTCAAGCAGTCCCCCTCAATGGAGTTAGGCACATAGTTAAAGAAGATGTGATCATCTGGCATCACCACCTTTCTGAATTGCTAGCTGTGACTATATCATTTAATTATTTAATTATTAATTTAATCATTAATTAAATAATTAATTTGATTATTAATTAAATAATTATTAATCCTGTGACTATAGCATTTAATTATTTGAAATTAATTTGAGCTTATTATGGTTTTGCTAATAAAAAAATTAAAGGGCTCTTAGGGTAAGAGTAAAGAGAGTTACTCTCACAAGGTCTTTGTTGAATTGGATGAGACATTAATTTTGATAAAATATAACCATCCTTGAAACCAAACTTTGGTTCCAACCTTAGGAATTAAAGTATGTATTAACATTGGCTTTTCTGTGTATGTACGTTCAGTGCTTAAATTTGCCTTAAATTCAGTTTATATGGTAATAACTTTTTGCAGAGATTCCTTAGAACATTAGAACTTTGTTCTGTAATTATCTAAATCAAGCATTCTTAACCTGAAATTCATGAATACTTAGAGAGTTCTAGGGGATGGTGAATCTCTAAATTCTATAAAAATTTTTATGTGTATGTGCTTTATGCCTTTTTGCTTAGAGAAGTGAATAGTAAGTTTTATGAAGTATATCTTATAGGTCTGTGATCTCCATAAAAAGTTAATTATCATCCTGAATTAATTTTATGTACTAAGAGAGTAAAATATTGGTTCCCAACCAACCCTAAGTAAGAGGAATGACATAAAAATATTTTTTGGATACAGAAACTAATAGATTGTGCTCATGAACTAGATTTAGAAGCTGGGACAGAGGGTAGAGGGAAGAATTAAGGAAATCTCCCAAGCCTCTGCCTTGAGCAACTGAGTGAATCATGGTGCCATTTACCAAGTCTAGGAAAAAAGGAGAAGAAGGCAAGGGAGAATAACCAAATGATAGATACAAGTTTGAGGCATCCTACATAGGTACCAGTAGATAAGAATCTGGAGTTTCGATGAGAATTCTAATTTAGAAATTTAATTTGGGAACCATCAGCACAGAGATGGCATTCGTAGCCATGGAATGGAAGAAATCACTTGAAATCACCTAGAAAGAGATTATACTAAGAACTCCAAGGACTGCCCTTGAAGAATTTCAATATTTAGAAATGCCCTTGAAGAATTTCAATATTTAGAAATGGGGTTGAGTTAGGAGGAACTAACAAAGGACACTGAGAAGTAGCAGCTAAAATGTAGAAAGAAAATCACGTGTAGTTATAGAAGATTAGATTTGGCAATCTAGGGGGTAAAGTGTCTGTGATCAGAACTACTTCAGTGGAGTGGGGTTTGGGTGGGATACACACAGACAACTTTGAGATGTTTGACTCTAAAGATGAGGAAGAAAAACAGGGTATTATCCAGAGAAGGATGTGCGGTCCAAGAAAGGATAATTTCTTTTTTAAGATTTTATTTATTTATCTATCTATCTATTTATTTATTTGACAGAGAGAGGGAGAGAGAGAGCAGCAAAGGGAGAAGGAGAAGCAGACTCCCTGCTGAGCAGGAACCCCCGATGTGGGACTCAGTCCCAGAACCCCAGGATCATGACCTGAGTCAAAGGCAGACGCTTAACGACTAAGCCACCCAGGTGCCCTAGTTTTTTGTTTTTTAAGAATAAATAGATCTGGGGCACCTGGGTGGCTTAGTGGGCTAAAGCTTTTGCCTTCAGCTCAGGTCATGATCTCATGACCTGAGGATCAAGCCTCGCATCCGGATCTCTGCTCAATAGGTAGCCTGCTTTCTCCCCACCCTCTCTCTCTCTCTGCCTGCCCCTCTGCCTGCCTCTCTGCCTGCTTGTGATCTCTGTCAAATAAATAAATAAAATCTTTAAAAAAAAGAATAAATAGATCTTATGATGTACAATAAATAGGGAGTAAACAAATGACACTATAGAACTGGGGGAAGATCAAAGGAGTAAAATCCTTAAAAAGGTAAGAGAGGATGGGATCCACAGCACATATGAAAGAATTGGCCTCTAATAGAAAAGACAGTTCATTTTATAGGAGGGAAGACAAATGGATACAGAATTAGTTCTGTAGATTTGGTCATATACTCTACACAAGATCATCAGCTAAAACAAAATGTTTGAGAGAAGAATGGAATATAATAGTCATGTTGTGGGGGACAGTTGTGCTAGACAAACCCAGCAGGGTTGTCTGGCAGTGCAAGTTCCCATCCAGCCGAGGTTTCTGTGGTTCATTTAAAGAAACCAGGAAATGCCAATTAGGTGATTTTCTGCCTAGCAGCCCAAGTGCAAGCATAAAACAAATGTGCTAGTGCAGAGTTAAGGTTTTATTATTTGAGTGTGACAGACTGTTGTAGAGGGGCAAGGAGTTGGGGGACTGGCTTGGCAGAGATTCTTCCTTTAAAAGAAGGAAGTGAGGGACACCTAGGTGGCTCAGTTGGCTAAGGTACTGCCTTCAGCTCAGGTCCTGAGATTGAGTCCTGCATTGGGCTCCTTGCTCTGCGGGGAGCCTGCTTCTCTCTCTCTGCCTCTGCCTGCCCCTCTGCCTACTTGTGCTATCTCTCTCTGATAAATAAATAAATAAAATTAAAAAAAAAATTTTTTTTTTTAAGATTTTATTTATTTATTTGACAGAGAGAAATCACAAGTAGTCGGAGAGGCAGGCAGAGAGAGAGAGGGAAGCAGGCTCCCTGCTGAGCAGAGAGCCCGATGCGGGACTCGATCCCAGGACCCTGAGATCATGACCTGAGCCGAAGGCAGCAGCTTAACCCACTGAGCCACCCAGGCGCCCCTTAAAAATTTTTTTTTAAATAAATAAGTAAATAAATAAGAGGAGTGAATTGAAGAAAGCTGATTAGAGGCCTTGGAGATAAAAAAAAAAAACCTGGAAGCTTGAAGTATAAAAGGTAGTTCAGGGAAGGGGGACATCTGAACTAATGGTTTTGAAGTAAGTTTTTGGTGATCAGTTTCCTGTGACCTTCCTATGCATAGTGGAGGTAGAAGGGAAAAGGTCAAGACTGGGAGGTCTGAAGTTAAAGCAGTAATTCACATGGAGGTCATGGAAAGGTAAGCATTAGGGAAAAGAGGAGATTATGAGCCTTGTGCTGAGAACTGGTTGATGACTTTACCATGGAAAAGAAAGGGCAGTAAAGCCAGGTGGCACTAGACATTAGAAGAACGATTTTTATTCAGAGAAAAGCAGGGTTGAGAATGTTCTGGTCTTGCTACAAAGGGGCAGCAAGTTAGGCACTGTCTCTGCCTTGTGATAGTAAGGTATGAGGTGTTTTGAGAAAAAGCAGCTTCATCTGAGACAGCCACGGGGAAGAAAGCAGTGTCTCAAGGGACAGCAAAGATGCAGGTAATATAAAGGAAGTAGTAAAGGGAGCAGTCACAGAAGTCTGAGGCTATAGAATTGTTAATTGAGGACAGGCGGCTCTAGGAAAAGTGGCACTCTCTGCTTGACTACCCACTCTACATCTGGCCAGTCACAGTGTGACTGTTCACTGTTCATTCAATGAATCAACAACGAAACAGAATTTAAGAGCTTATTTCCTACAGTAACAGCCAGTTCTTTTTTTCTTTTAAATTGTGGTAAAAAATATCTAACATTTACTATCTTAACCATTTTTAAGTATACAATTCAGTGGTGTTAAGTACATTCACACTGTTGACACCATCCTTCTCTATAACCTTTTCATTGACCCTAACTGAAACTCTATACCCAATAAACAGTAACTCCCCAATCTCCCCCTGCCCCAGGCCCTGGCATCCACCATTCTTTCTATTTTTATAAATCTGACTTCTCTATGTACCTCATGTAAGTGGAATCATGTGTTTGTCCTATTTTGTCCCGCTTACTTCACTTAGTATAATGTCCTCAAGGTTTATCCATGTTGTAGCATGCATTAGAATCTCTTTCTTGTTCAAGATTGAATATTCTAGTGTATGTGTATATGTATGTATGTATACACACACACACATTTTCTTTATCCATTCATTCAAAAATGGACTTTAGGTGGCTTTTACCTTTGGCTATTCTGAATAATGCTATTAACATGAGTATACACTTACCTCTTTGAGACCTTGGTTTCAATCCTTTTGGGTATATACCCATAAATGAAATCACTGGATCATATAGTAATTTTTTTGATAAAACACCATACTGTTTTCCATAGGGTTGGACATTTTACATTCCCACCAACAGTACACAAGGACTTTGCCAACATTTCATTTGCTTTTTTCACAAACTTAACATTTGTGGGGTTTTTTTGTAGTGGCCATCCTTATGGGTGTGAGGCATTATCTCAGCATCTTCCTAAAGCGATGTTGACCATCTTTTCATGTTGCCTATTGGCTACTTGTGTATCTTTTTTGGAAGAATGTCTTTTTCTCTTTTACCCATTTCTGAATTGGGTAGTTTTCTTCTTGTTAGTAGATATGATTCCCAAGTATTTTCTCCCATTCCATGGGTTGCCTTTTCACTCTGTTGATTATAATGTTTGATGCACAGGTTTTTTATTTTGAAGTAGTCTAATTTACCAGTTTCTTCTGGTTTCCTGTGCTTGTAATGTTGTATTCAGGAAATCACTGCCAAATCCAGTATCAAGAAGCATTTCCCCAATTTTTTGTTTTTTAGTCCTTATGTTTTAGTCTGCTATAAGGTAAGGGACCAACTTCATTCTTTTTTATGTGGATATTGTTTTCCCAGTACCATTTGTTGGAAACTGTCCTTTCCCCATTGGTCTTGGCACCCTTATAAAAATCATCTAACCATGTATTTGAGGGGTTATTTTCAGGCTTTATATTCTATTCCATAGGCTGATGTCTGCCTTTATGGCAATGGTTTTAAGTAACTGAAAAACATACAATGATGTCTTTATCCTCAATCATCCATTTAACCTTTATCAAAGTATTTCCATACCTTCTAATACCTTCTCTCCCTACTTCCACCTCCTCACATCACTACTCAGGTTCAAAACTGTAATGACGTCAACAGATAACAAATTTCTGTAGTTTCTGAACTTTAAAATGTAACCAACGTTATTTCTTCTTGGCACTGTTAAGTTTGTGCATGTACTGAAACTATCTCATAAGTCTCAAAAACAGGTCAACTTTAAATGATTATTGAAATATTCTATTAAATAGGTCAGAACTTAATTTTAAAACATACTATTTTGTTGAAAAACATGATTTCAAATTTAGCATTTGAAGAATTCTCATTAACCTTTTTTTCCTTCTTAGGGGCCACTGTATTTTGTGTTGCTCCAAATGCAGTATTTCCATTTGAATTGTATAATGAAGAGTATTTAGAGCAAAGGGACATCTATCTGACTCAGTGCCAACAGCAGCTCCAACAGTTTATTACCACATATGGACCTGGGACAGCTCTTTCCACTAGCGATGAATAGCCAATCTGAGGGTATTTTCTTCATATTTAAGCAGTAGAAAAGTGTGATTTTGAAGTGCTTCAGGTAATATTATGTATAATAATACATTAGAACGCTATCCTAAATGTATGAAATATGGTCTCAATATGAAAAACTTATAAACCAAGCAATGTAAAAAAATCACTTTTATGTAATTCCCTCTACTTGTCACAAGATGGCAACAACACTTTAAATGAAAATATTTACCTACAAGTCCTTTTAAACCATTTCTCATGCACCCATGAACTGGACAACAGCAATTTCTATGAACAGAAACCTCAAATTTAAGATTTCATACTGTATTATACACTGTTATGTCCATTCTATCATTTTGGAAGCCCTAATTATGGAATAAGGGAAAGCTTGGATATTCCCCATTTTTTAAGCCAGGTTAAATGAAAAAGTAATTTAAATCAAATCAAATCAAAGGGCAAGAATTGGCTCTTTAAACCTAAATTGGTTACAGGAAAGGTACCAAAAGGCAAAGAAACCAATCTGCAAACTCTTTGTTTTTGGAGGGAGATCTACTTTGAAAGGTGGGGCAAGGGTGGGCTGGGGAGAGTAAGACCAAGAAAATATGCTTAACTTGTAAAATCCCCAAATCCTTTTCATTTTTCAAAGTTAAGAGAAATTATAAAATTTAAAATATATATATATATAATAAATAAATGTTACTCAAAGGAAAATGTCATTACAAAATTGCCAAAATTTCACCCAGATACTACTATGCTGATTCTTTAGAAACTGGTACCTCATGGAGCTTTTTAACCATAAAGATGGGACAGTTTCTCTACGGACCTTTGAAAAATCATTCAAAAATAGTGCATATACACTAGTCACAGATACTCTTGTTTAGAAAGCAAAGCTAGTTTTCAAAAACAATTTACATATTGAAGTTCTGTAATTCTAGTTAAGACCTTATTTTGTGGCGTCTTTGTTGCTATACAGGTTTTGTACTGTTTGACTTGCCATAATGAAATTGTTAACTTGGATAAAGGCAGGTCATTATATACTGTGGGACTCAAAAGGGGAAAAGCAAGATTTACCTAAACCTCCAGTTAGGAATTTTAGAATTTTTTTGGAAACTTCTATTTACTTATTTGAGAACAAGCATAAAAGGGGCATGAGAGGGAGAAGCAGACTCCCCGCTTTGTAGAGAGCCCAATGTGGGACTCAATCTCAGGACCCTGAAATCATGATCTGAGCCAAAGGCAGACACTTAGCCAACCTGAGCCACCCAGGCAGCCCCTAGTTTTAGAATTCTTGTAAATCCTTAAGTACTGGACAGACTGGAGAGTCGTCCAATCACTATTTTCCTTAATGTAACATTATTTGTTCTAGTAATAGATCAGAATTTTTTTTTTCAGAGCAATTGATTTAAAAAAAATTTTTATTAATAATATTTACTCATGAGCGAGAATGAGGGAGGGGGAGCAGAGGGAGAGGAGAGCCTAAGCATACTCCATGCTCAGTGCAGAGCCTGATGCTGGGTTTTATCTCACAACCTGAGAAGAAACCAAGAGTCAGATGCCCAACTAACTGCACTACCTAGGTACCCCAGGGTTACTTTTTTATTCAAAAGTAAAAACAAAGAATAAGATTTAAATTTTAAACAAATTCCATAGATCATAAGACGATTCCAAAATACTTGTTTTTTAGGTATAATAGCAGGTTCTGGGGGTAAACCTTATGGATATCTAGTTTGCTGAAATCCCCTAAAGCAAGAAAGGGCAGGAGAACTGGAGGTACTAGAATGTCTCCCTGGGTGACTGGCTTCTCAAAGGGAATCATCCACAAGTGAGCTAGTTATTGACAAGAGCACAGTATCCTTAAAGAATGTTAAAAACAAGTCTGACTAATGATTTTGAAAATGGAGTGGTTTAGAAATATTTAAAAGATAACAGGCATTATTGACCAGCAGTTACAAGTATTCAAAAGATGTATTTTTCTACATCATTTATTGTAAGGTGATCAATTTTAAATAAAATATTAATTTATTATCTGTTTCAATTCGTGTCTTCTTGACCAATTCTTCATTTTTCCTTCCAACTGCATGCCTCTAGAAAAAAATCAGAAACCAACAGTGAAAATCATTCCATAGTCAAGAATCAAAAAGAAACCATACTTCTGACATACGCAGGCAATTTTAACAGGAAATGGCGCTAGCCCACTAGAGTTTCAGATACTTCTGATTATTAATAGCTGTGATTACTTGACAAATCATAATTACTTACTTGAGGCAATGAATTTTAACCATGACTGTTTTGGACTTGAATATTCATCTGCAGCTACCTATATGCTGAAAAGAACAGTTCACCCATTTTAATTAAAAATTGCATTATACTTGTGTAATTCACCTAAACAATATAGGTTACTGGCATCTCAGTCTTAAAATTATTTCTTCAAAGAAACCCTCAGCTGGGTAAACGGCAAAAAGTAATTTAAGTCATCATTGTGCCAGTTATAATTTAAACTATGTCAAAAATGTATTAAACATAAAAAAGCACACAATTAACACTAAATTTGGTACCTCAATATGTGCAGTTGTGCTCCTAGTGGTTTTATCACAGCCATCCTGTGAGCAATTTCTGGAAAACATCAGGATGACCTTCATTCATCTTCACCTCACAGGCTCCGCTGCACCTTGAAATTAAAATATTTTAAGTTCTCATTTGTACTTGCACTTGCATCCGTTTGTTTGGCATCTAATATGTAAAAATGGTCCAATAAATATTTTTCCTTATTAGGAACCATAAGTGCAGTAATATTTGCAACCTTCCTGACTCCCAACTAACTTCTTAATAAAAACCACATTATTTTTCCACATACTGGAAAAATTTTCTGTTTAACACACCTCTAATGAGCAAAGTATTTTCTGTTTAATTCTTTTTTTGATAGTCAAAACAGATAAACCCCAAATTTAAAATCTCTATAATGATTTGAGCATTTTAGTATTTTTGACTGTTTGGGTCCTAATAATTCTATAAATGATCTTTCCAAGCTGGAAATGGGTTTATTAGCATGAATAGGAAAAATGGTGGATACATATGATAGTTCTTTACTGTGGCAGTATCGATTTTAAGACATGATGGTCCTAATGAGTACCTGGCCATTGCTTTTCTGTCTCAGAGCTTGACAAGGATGAGATATGAATCAGGTTAAAGGTTACATATATAAAAACAAGTGTGCAGACCTCCAACCAAAGCATCACAATGGCAAATCTAATAGTTTTACAGCAGATAAATTATGTTGGCATCATTATTGGACAGTCTTGTGGAATTAAGTCCCAGGTTGCCTGAAAGCACACTTCAGCAGTGCAAAGGGAATGTCCAGGACCACAGATCATATCCCACAGCACCCCAGGAGGATAAATCACTGAACCAGACAGCTACTGGAAATGATTTATGAAGACACACCAAATGCTGGACCTTGCAAAACAATTTATCATTTTCAAGTCTGGAAATAATTTCACATAATCAATATTAGGAACACAAACTATTAGTTATGAATAATTCCAACTGGAAAATTTCAGTGTAATGAGATTCATGAAAACTACTGACAACTACATGCATAATCCCATCTGTGTGGCGTCTAAGAATGTTTAGAGATAAACGTATCTGGAATGAAACTATCTGTCCCACTCAGCTCAAAAAGCGGAGAGCGACAAAAGCCCAGGTAACAGGCGTCTCAGGATGGCAGGCAGAAGAATGGGACGGGAAAGAAATGAGATGCTACTGTATTGGTAAAATCACATTAATCGTTTGATACCCTCTGTATTTATTATGCTTCAGGAATTACCTACATTATCAATATTTTTACCAAACATTAGACTGAAAAAATTTTAAAAATCCCAATATTTATCAATAAAAATTGGATTCAAGCCCCTTAGGCCTCAAAATAATGACTAATACCAAATATAAACGATTTTGCAGCCATCACAGTTGCCTTGTTGTCAACAACGTATTTGGAGAGGGAACAACAAAACCACAGGATTTTACCAAGTCTCCTCGATGAAGTATTCATTAATAACTTGTTTTTGAATAGGCAGTATTTTTCCAGTCTCCTAGCGGCTGACCTTGTTTCTTCCCTCTTAGGTCCAGAAATACAAATCTCTATACAAATGCAAACATCTAAGGGTAGAGCAGGCATTTATGGCCTGTGGGGCGAGGGCGGGGATCTATACAGTACGTGTTGTTCTCCAACTTCAATACCACGTCTCTGGCGTTATCTAGAAAGGCAGACTCACAAATGCGACTACTTAACTGTACTAAATCCCTACCAGAACTCTTCCTAAACTGTTAACAATTTTAAATGCCAATCACAAAGTATAGTTAAATAAAGGTTGTCCTAACTTCCTGGAGCTAATCCCTTCCCGATTTTACAAAATGCTCCCTTACTAGGGGTAAATACGCAGCCCATTTAGCGAACCTTAAAACTGTCTAGGCCGCACACAAGGCTTTGCAGGAGATACAAAAGTGCTCCGGAGAAGGGCCGGGAGGGGCACTAAACCTACCCGCCGTACCCTCCACCCACCTCGGAACGACCTGAATCTGAGGAGACGCCTTATTAATTCTTGAGGTTAGAACAGTTGAAGCCAGGGTTACTAAAAGAGAAGGGTCAGGTTAAGAGTCGCGTCTGGTTACTCAAAACATGCGAGAGCCAACGACTGGGAAGCAAGCTCCAGCCGCGTCCACTTAGCTGGGAGGAGTCCGCCTCCCGGGCCAACCATTCCGCTGAGCTCCGGCAAGGGTCGGAAGCCCTGGGCGCGGGCACCAAAGGTCAGAAGGCCTGAGGTAAGTAAGCATGGCTTCAGGCACGGAATCAGGTTCCCGGCAGGAACAGGAGGAACTAAAACCGCGAGGACTCCCACCTCGAAGAGCCCTGCGACTGGCCCTCAGACGCTGCCACCCGGCCCGCTTGGCCGAAGGGACCTCACACACCCTCATCCTTCGGTGGCCGCGCGGAAAGAAAGCACAGCGTCTTCCGCCGGCCCTTCGGCACTCCTGGCCCCGCCTCTTCCGGTGTTGGCCCCGCCCCTGCTTGGAGGGGTCTGCGGTGGCGTTCGCCAGGCGGCGAATCCCCCCAGCTCAGAGCTGGGGCGGGTGGTTGGTTTTGCGGTCCCAGCATCTGGCCAGACGTGTGGCAGAGCCGAGAGGTCTGGCGTTCCGCCTGCAGTGAAGTGCCACAATGTAAGTTCATACTGGGGGGACTTTTGGAACTCCGTAGAGGCTTTCAGGTCTTACGAGGACTTCACGTAGAGCGATTTCACTGAGCATGCAAATGTTTAATCTCCCAGTTCATAATGGGCCGAAGAGAGCGGAAAATGCTCCAAAAAAGGAAGGGTCTCCCATTCCTAGTACAATATATTTGCTTAGTCTCCTAATCTCACACCTAGTTCGGTGCGTAAAAAACTGGTGGTATTGGACATCCCAATTTAGAGTAAGATCGATCTCTCTCTCATTTTCTCCCTGGAAATAAATAAAATCTTTAACAACAACAGCAAAGAAAGATAATATATTTATCACCCCCAAACATTTTCTCATGCTTCTTTATAATGTCTCTTTCATGCCCTCCAAACCCCTCCTGCAAAACCCATCCCCAAACAACCATGACTTTCTTTCTCTCACTATACATCAGTTCGCATTTTTCTATAATTTGCTTAAATGCAATCGTATACTATGTACTCTTATTTTTAGAGGAGGGGGAGGGGCAGAGAGACAGGGAATTTTAACAAATTAAAATTTATTTTAATTAGTTATTTGAGAGTGAGGAAGAGTTGGGGGAAAAGGGGCAGATGGAGAGGGAGAGAGAGAATCTCAAGCAGTTTCCCTGTGAATCATGGAG
The DNA here is from genome assembly GCF_009829155.1 of Mustela erminea. Lineage (NCBI taxonomy): Eukaryota > Metazoa > Chordata > Mammalia > Carnivora > Mustelidae > Mustela > Mustela erminea. Next base: position 18,786,778 of record NC_045629.1, read on the forward strand.
CCCAAGGTGTGTGTGTGGGGCCGCTGGATCCCATAACCTGGAGATCATGACCTGAGACAAAAGGGAGAGTTCAGATGCTTAACTGATTAAGACGCCCAGGTGCCCCAGTATGTACTCTTTTTTTGTTGGCTTCTTTCATTTAGCATAATTATTTTGGAACTCATCCATGCCATTGTATGTAACAACACTTAATTCCCTTTTTAGTGCTGAATAATTTTCCCGTATTCGGATATACCGCTATTTGTTTATCCATAGACCCATTGAAGGACATTTGGATGTTTCAGTGTTTGGCTATTACAAATAAAGCTGCTATGAATATTCATATAAGATTTTGTATGGACATGTGCTTTTATTTCTCTGGGGAAATACCTAGGAGTAGAAATACCTAGAAGTTGCATTTCGTGATAGGTGTGTGTTTAATGTTGTAAGAAACTGCCAAACTGTTTTCCAGAGTTCTTGTATTTTTCACACTGAGCAGGGAGCCTGATGGAGGGCTTGGTCCCAGGCCCCGGGGATCATGACCTGAGCCGAATGCACATACTTAATGACTGAGCCACCCAGCAGCCCCTTAATTTTTTTCTTATAGGGATTTGGCTTTGGCTGTTATGTCTAAGAAACTTTACCTAAGTCAAACTTCTGGAAAGATCTCTCCCCCTTCCCCCAATCAGAGACGAGCTCAGTTATTCCTCATGAGAATAAATATGCCCTTCTCAGGACACAGATCAGTCTACCAGGCTTATCAAATGACTGTTCCTATCCAAGATTCAGAGCTATGTCTATGTAAATTACGTCATGAATTTTGACCCAATAAGCCCCCTTGACTCTTGATTTTGGCTCAAGTCATGATCTCAGGGTTGTCAGATTGAATCCTGCGGTGGGCTCTGTTCTTAGCAGGGCATCTGCCTGAAATTATCTCCTTTTGCCCCTCCCCCTACAAGCGCACGCTTTCTCTCTCTCTCTCTCTCTCTCTCTCAAATAAATAATATTTTAAAAAAAACAAAAACAAAAACAGACCTTATCCAATCCAGACTTTTAAAAACCTCATAAATATTCTGCTGCTGTTGCCCTCCCCTTACTAAGATGCTATCAAGACTGTCAAGGCAGTAGTCTCCCTTACTTCTCTTATCCCTCGCTCCTTACAAGTTTTTGTGATAAGCAAAGAACTTGACTTTGTTCTCTTTTTTTTTTTTTTAAGATTTTATTTATTCATTTGACAGAGAGCACAAGCGGGGGAGCAGCAGGCAGAGGGAGAAGCCAGCTCCCCACTGAGCAGGGAGCTCCATCCTGGGACACTGGGATCATGATCTGAGCCAAAGGCAGTCGCTTAACCAACTGAGCCACCTAGGAGCCCAGACTTGACTTTGTTCTACCAACAGTTTATTTTGGCAGTCTTTTCAAAGAGTCAGCAGTCATAGCAGTCAAAAATAAATACACAGAAAGAAAAGGAAGAGAAAAGAAAGGAAAGGAAAGAAAAGATGTCTCCAAAAGCATCGGTAGACTAATAGAGTATCCATCTATATCTACATTGTGTCATTATGTGTGTGTGTGTTTTAAAGAACCTAAACATCCAGAGACTGGTAAAATAAATTACAATACATCCAGACAGTGGAATGGAAATCCTACTTTTGTCTGGCAAATTTATTTACCCCCTTTTCCAGCCCATTTCTCCTCTTTCCCCTCCCCCCCATTCTTAGGGGGAAACTTATTAAGTCAGAACCCTTTAAGAGACCACAAAGAGAAACTACAAAGTAATTGAAACAGGAAAATTTAACATAAAGAATTAACTGTAGGGACGCCTGGCTGGCTCAGTCGGAAGAGTGTTTGATTCTTGATCTCATGGTCATGAGTTTGAGCCCATGTTGCATGTGGAGGTTACTTAAAGGAGTAAATAACTAAAAACTTAAAAAAAAAAGAATTATTTATTAAGGGATTATAGGGATTACCTATTAAGAGAAAAAAAAATTTTAAGAATGTGGAAATAAGATATTAAAGCTGCTACTCTCTGAGTTGAGACAGCCTAGCAAGGAACAGATTTGGTGTTCCCAAGCCCACTCCAGATTTTGTGGCTAAGTGAATGGTAGAGAAGTAAGGTGCCCTCTGGATGGCTGGGGAAAGCTACCCACAGGAAGGTGCTATGTGGTGCTGGCCACAGTGCCCTGTAAGAACCTGTTGAGGGTGGGGTTATGGACATTGAGGGGGGTGTGTGCTTTGGTGAGTGCTGTGGGGTGTGTGGACCTGGCGATTCACGGATCTGTACCCCTGGGGATAAAAATATATGTTTATAAAAAATAAAAAATTAAAAAAAAAAAAGAATACCTGAATTGCATTATTTAAAAAAAAAAAAAAAAAAAAAAAGAACCTGTTGAAAGGAGCAAACCAGAAACGGGAAGAGAAGCTCCTCCTGCAATCTCCCTTCAGTACTCATTGCTGACAAACCTTAACATTACTTGTTTGGCAAAAGGGAAATGTTTATATGGTTCAGGTCCACTAACACAGAGTAGTAATATGGGGTAGATCTGGAGATGAAAGCAAATTGGTAACGGAACATTTTTTCTTCTCCATTGAACAAAGAGAAGCCAGCAGCTGGGAAATCACCATCCAGTGGGCACCCCTCTATGCATTAGTGCCCACTTTCTCCATCTGTGATGTTGCTCCCCAATGTGTCCCTCCTTCTAAAAGCTCTTGGTTCTCTCCTCCTCAAGGATGCTCCTTCAAGTATCTTCTCTCTTCTGTGTTATCTCTCTCTCTCACCAATGGACCATTCCAGCAGCATATAAACATGTTCCAATCTCTTTACACTGTTTATTTATTAATTTTTGGTTGCCTCTTATCTATTCCTACTTCTTTTGATAAAAGCACGTACTGGTATTGCTGCAATTTACATTTCTACCTCATCTCACCTCCAAACTAACACTTAACATGTTTTCCTACTTCACCGTCTCCCGCACTGAGGGTGGGAGCAGGTAATGAACCTAGACCTGACTTTTGACCTTTCATTTTCTTCTCTCTCTCTCTCTTTTTTAAAGATGTTATTTATTTGACAGAGAGAGAGATCACAAGTTTGCAGAGGGGGGGGGGGTGGGGAGCAGGCTCCCTGCTGAGCAGAGAGCCCGATGTGATGGTGTGGGGCTCAATTCTACCCAGCCACCCAGGTGCACTTTGTTCTCTTTTTCTATTGAAGCCTTTATATATGTTCTTCCTTTCTAATGGAAATTTAGTTTAAGTCATTTCTTGAGATTACTTTTCCTCTGCAAAACTTAAAGTTTAGTCCTTTAAACTTTGCTCTTAATAGTAAAGGGATTTGAGGGATTTAGAATTCCCCTTTCCCTTTCAAGTCTATCACCTTCAAAGGGACTTAAGAAAGTTAATGTAGAGGGATGCCTGGATGGCTCAGTTAGTTAAGCATCTGACTTTGGCTCAGGCCATAATCCTGGGGTCCTGGGGTCCTGGGATTGAGCCCTACATCGGGATCCTTGCTCAGCAGAGAGCCTGCTTCTCTCTCTCCCTCTGCTGCACCCCTCTTTGTATTCTTTCTCTCTGTCAAATAAATAAAATCTTAAGAAAAAAAGTCAGTGTAGAGACAGGGTTGCCAGGTGACCTTGATTAATGTGAATAACTTGGGGTACCTGGATGTCACAGTCGGTTAAGCCCTCTTTCTCAGCTTCGATCTTGATCTTAGTTAGGGTTGTTGAGTTAAAGCCGCACGTTGGACTGCACACACGAAAAATAATGTGAATAAATTCCCATTATGCTTAAAAAATAGCCACATGCATATCTGGTCAATTGATTTTTTTTTTAAAGATTTTATTTATTTATTTGACAGAGATCACAAGTAGGCAGAGAGGCAGGCAGAGAGAGAGGAGGCGGAAGCAGGCTCCCCACTGAGCAGAGAGCCCGATGCGGGGCTCGATCCCAGAATCCTGAGATCATGACCTGAGCCGAAGGCAGAGGCCTCAACCCACTGAGCCACCCAGGTGCCCCTGGTCAATTGATTTTTGACAAAGATGCTAACACCAGTCAGTGGGGAAAAGACAATCTTTTCAACAAGTGATAGGAGAAAACAGTATCTACACACAAAAGAATTAAGTTCTTAAATTAACTCAAAATAGATCAAAGACCTAAGTATAAGAGCTAAAATTATAAAACTTTTTGAAGAAAATGGGAATAGTTTCATCAGTTTGGATTTGGGAATAATTTCTTGGATATGACACCAAAAACATAAACAACAAAAGGACAAATAGAGAAGTTGGACTTCACCAAAATAAAAAACTTTTCTGCATTAAAATACATTGTAACGAGAATGAAAAGATAATTCACAGAATGGGAAAAAAATGGTTGCAAAGCATATATCTGATAAGGGGTAGACATCCAGAATATATGGAGAACTCCTAAACTCAACAGTGAAAAAACCAAGCAACTCAGTGCAGAAATAGGCAAAGTACATTAATTGACATTTCTCCAAAGAAAATACACAAGCTGCCAATAATCACATGAAAAAGATGCTCAATCTAACTAGCTATTCAGAAAATGCAAATCAAAGCTGTAATGAGATATTCACACCCATTAGGATGGCTAATACAAAACAACAGAGGCACCTGGGTGGCTCAGATGGTTAAGCATCTGCCTTCAGCTCAGGTCATGATCCCAGGGTCATGGGTTGGAGTCCCTCACTGGGCACCCTGCTCAGCAGGAAGCCTGCTTCTCCCTCTCCCACTCCTCCTGATTGTGCTTTCTCTCTCTCTGTCAAATAAATAAAATTTAAAACAAAAACAAAATAACAAACATTGGTAAGGATATGGGGAAATTGGAACCCTTGTATCATTCCTGGTGCATTGCTCCTGAGAATGTAAAGTAGTGCAGCCACTGGAGAAGACAATATGGGGGTTCCTCAAAAAAGTCAAACAGAATTACCCTGTGATCCAGCAATTCCACTTCAGGGTATTTACCCCCCAAAATTGAAAACAGAGACTCAAACACTTATACACCAATGTTCATGGCATTATTCATGATAGCCAAAAGGTAGAAACAACCCAAATCCATCTATGGATGAACGAACAGACAAAATGTGGTATATAAAAGCAACTGTTTACAGTGCATGCCTCTAGAAAGTGAAACTTGCGGCTTGTGGGGAAAGTGGTATTTTAATTTTTTATTGTGTACCATTCTCTACTGTTCGGATTTTTACTGTGCGTATGCAATTTTATAATTAAGCTTAAAAAATAATTATCAAAATAGTACATTTTTGCTTCCAACTGCGTAAATAGACCATTTTTAAAATCTGTCCCTTCAGCTCATCATCACTCCTTCCTTCACCCTTAACCTGCATTATGAAAAGTGTTGGGTATTCTCCAGCTATGAGCACATCCCTGGGGGTTGCTGGTCTCCAAGTAGTGAACTGAGTTAATGTTGCCAGTTTGCAGATACAACTAAAACCACTTCAAGGGAAAAGAGTTATGGTTTAAATCTGATTTAGCAATTTACCAAAAGTAACTTTTTAAAAAAAGAGCCACTGATTTGAAAGTATAACCAGGATTACCTTAGAAAGTTTACATTTTGTAGATGGACATATGTGTGGATTCGGGGAATATAGGATATTATTTTCTCTTAAGCTGTCAGAATCTATAGTCTGTACTTTACACATGTAAATCTCATTAGTAAATTAATACATTTGCCCTTCAGTCCTTTTTCATATTAGTGAATGATTTGGAGAACCTCCTAGTTCCCCTAGATGTTTGCAGCAGAAAATGAAGTTGGAACTGGAAGGAAGTTGGCTGTAATAACCACATGCTTGTGCTCTCCCTTGCTCGATAGTAAGCACGTCAAAATAGAGTTAATGCAAGAGAAATGTAAATGACCCTAGTCATAAATGCATGACTTTTATATATAAGATCCTTTTACCTCAGGCAAGATTATTTTTAAACATAATATTGACATTGAGATAATCATAGCATTTATACCTCTTGTCAAGGTTAAAGTTCCAAATCTGTGAAAAATACATTAAATTGTCAGAAAATAAGGCACTGATCTGAATGAAAGTTGATTCTTAAACACTTGGAAGTACATGAACTTTACTGAGATAATTTTGGTGAAAATTACCTAAATTACTTGTGATTTCTGCCCGGATCTAAAATAATGAGTGGCTTTAATTGTCAATGTGAGACACTGGGGTTTTCATTTTCTGCTGAAAAATTTAACTTTCATGTAAAGAGTAAGCCTTGCAAACAACTACTTAAATCCTTTGACAAATTCTAAATGTAATGGAATGTTATTGGAATTATTCAAGCTAACCAATGGGACCTGAGGGAAAGTCCGACAGGAGACTTCAGGGAAAGTTTTCTTCTTTGATGGAAAGACACAAATGGGAAGAAATACTCTTCTTCCCCTAGATATCATCTGTGAAAGAATTCTTGGCATTGCTGCAGCCATCTTGTTAAATGAGGGAAGCTTGCTAGAAATGGTGAAGTAGAAAGGAGAAAAAAATCAGGCAACTTGAAGACATCAAATAGTCACCAAATTAACAAGCCAGGGTTGGGGGGCACTCCAGTTCAGGCTTCTTGTTTTGTGAAATAATACACTTTTCTTACCGTTTAAAGAAATTATTTAAGAACGATTACATAGAGAGTTGTGAATGTGAAAGTAATTGAAAAATTCAAACTAAGGTTAAATTATGTTGTTATTCGTACCTTAGTAATGATTTAATGCAAATGATAATTAATAACCCATAAATTTAAACATAGCATAGATTCTGAATGTTTCTTCAACAGTGTTTCGTGCATATGCACGAGAGTTTCTCTATGTATGCTTGTATTCTGGTAAACAAGATCTAAGAAAAAACAAAACACCTAAGCCTGATTTGTAGCCGTTGCAGCTTTCTGTGGTGTCAGTATTCCCATCAAGGCTGATTTCAAGATGCTAACTATTTAGAAACAGGTTTATGTAATACCTGAATACTTGAATAATTAATAGCTGGTTCTCACAGGATACTATTCCCAAGAAGCTAAATTGGAGGGTTGAAGGAATGAAGGAGGAATACATCTTGATACTTAATATAGTCACATTGGTTTTCAAAGGGAGTACCATATCCCTGTCAAAACTTTTTTCAGAATTTAAACTTTTTTGCCAATCTCATAAATCTGGAATGGTATTTATTGTTATTTTAATTTGCATTTGCTGTGAGGTTGAAGAGATAACTTTATATATATTTTGTTTTTTCCTTAATTTTTTGTATGTTTTTTAATCATTTGGGTTTTCACTTCTGTTAAGCCCTAGCCTTCATCCAGTTGTTTATTGGAGTATTTGTAACTTTTAAAATTGACTTATGGGATTTCTTTATATATTCTGGATACTAATCTTTTGCCAATTAACAGTTACCTGCATGGCAAATAACTTTTCCCAGTCTTTATCATTATATTTATGGTGTTTTATGAGGTTTGGAAGTCTGTATTCTTCTCTCTGCTTACCAGCAGCTCCCTAACACCAAACACCTCTGCATTCCTATGGAGAATTTCTGGCTATCTTGAAATCCAAATTCTTTAATGTGCCTTTGAAGGCTCTTCTTGATTTGCAAATTGGGAATGATAATACTCATTCCTATGATTTTTATGAGATGAAATAAGAACATATGGGAAGTATTCATACCCCTTCCCTGTGCTCGACCTTTCCCTCCCTCCCACTTTCTTTTTTTCTTCCTTCCTCGCTCTTTCTTTCTTTCTTTCTTTCTTTTTTTTTAAAGATTTTATTTATTTGACAGAGATCACAAGTAGGCAGAGAGGCAGGCAGAGAGAGAGAGGAAGGGAAGCAGGCTCCCCGCCCAGCAGAGAGCCCTGTGCGGGGCTTGATCCGAGGACCCTGGGATCATGACCTGAGCTGAAGGCAGAGGCTTTAACACACTGAGCCACCCAGGCGCCCCTGCTCGCTCGGTTTCTTTCTTTCTTTCTTTCTTTCTCTCCCTCCCTCCCTCTCTTCCTTCCTTCCTTCCTTAAGATTTTACTTATTTATTTGAGAGAAGGGAGAGCACGAATTGGGGGAGAGGAAGAGGAAGAAGCAGACACCCTGCCGAGAGGGAGCCTGCCCTGGGGCTCCATCCCAGAACCTGGGATCATGATGAACTGAAGGCAGGCACTTAACTGAGCCACCCAGGTACCCCCCCACACCCCGAAAACAACATATTCTTGCTTTTCCCTATGCCTGGATTACTCTTCTTGTCCCTCGTTGCCGCCTTCCTCTTGTTCTTCTTCTTCTTCCTCTTCTTCTTCTTCTTCTTCTTCTCCTTCTCCTCCTTCTCCTCCTTCTTCTTCTTCTTCTCCTTCTCCTTCTCCTCCTTCTCCTCCTTCTTCTCCTTCTCCTTCTTCTTCAAGTAGAGCCATTGCAGCTTGAACTCATGAACCCAAGATCAAGATCTGAGCTGAGATCAAGAGTTGGACACTTAACCAATTGAGTTACCCAGATGTCCCCCCTTTGCCTTCTCAGAAAAGTCTTCCTTCATCTCTTAAGACTGGGTCAGGTATGCCTAGCAGACACTCTTGCTGTCTCTGTAGCCATCCCAGCTCTCTTCCCAGATAATTGAGACCCTGGTTTTATTTGTGTTTTGTGCCTTGCCTTAGGGCTAAGCCAATCTGTTTGCTTATCTCCCCTGCCTCCTGTGGTAGATGCTGGAGAATGTGTCACTTGATAGCTATTTGCATTTCTGTATTTGAGAGGCTGAAAAGCTAAGTATTATGTATTTTAAGACTCTCTTGCAGCTGACAGCTCTCTTGATTCTGACTGTGACTGCTCATCAAATGCATTGATATAAGACCTGAATTCTAAATCAAGTTATGTGATGAGAAAAGCAGGCCACAAGCCATCTAAGCCATCTAAGCTGACAGCACATGTCAGCTGCATGTATTTTGCTGACATACATGCAGCAAAAGCAGTGTGCTTCTAGAGTCAGCCACTGTAGGGGTAATTTCCTGTTTGGCTGGCAGAGTTCAGAACTTTTTTTTTTTTTTAAAGATTTTATTTATCAGAGGGAGAGAGGGGGAGAGAGTGAGCACAGGCAGACAGAATGGCAGGCAGAGGCAGAGGGAGAAGCAGGCTCCCTGCTGAGCAAGGAGCCCGATGTGGGACTCAATCCCAGGATGCTGGGATCATGACCTGAGCCGAAGGCAGCTGCTTACCCAACTGAGCCACCCAGGCGTCCCAAGCCGGCAGAGTTCAGATCATTGCAGAAGTATCAGCTGCCTTGGCAGCCCAGGTCTGTGGAATGATTTTAGAAATTGTTCCTATGAATTAAGCCTGAGTTTGTTTCATCTCAATGACTCTGTAAGTCACTAATGCTCTAAAATATGCTTCTTTCTTTCCTTTTTTTTTTTTTTTTTTAAGATTTATTTATTTATTTGAGAGAGCAAGAGAGTGAGCAGGGGACAGGCAGAGGAGGGAGGGAGAGAATTCCAAGCAGACTCTGCTGAGGGCAGAGCTGGACATGGGGCTGGATCCCAAGATCCTGAGATTGTGACCTGAGCCAAAACCAAGAGTTGGACACTTAATGGACTGAGCCACCCAAGCACCCCATTCTTAATCTTACTATTCATTTTTATTTTTTAGAGAGAGAGTGCACGTTTGTGCATGGGGGATGGGGCAGAGAGAGAGGGAGAAAGAATCCTAAGTGGGCTCTATGATCAGCATGGAGCCTGATGTGGACTGGCTCTCAGGACCGTGAGATCATGGCCTGAGCTGAAAACTGACTGAGCTACCCAGTGTCCTGCATCTTTCTTTTTAAACTAGTTGGGTTCAACAGAACCCAGACTGATAACACCTTATACCTGGGGTGACTTTGTGTCTCAGTTCTGGCCAGTGAGAAATAAGTAGAAGGCTTGGCCCCTGGTGATGTTACAAAGCCACCTTACCAGTCCTGGACTGCCTACCTATGGATTTCTTTTACATGAGAGAATAAAGTCCCAATTTATTTAAGCCCCTGAGGCTGGATCTTTTTTATTAGCAGCTTAATGCAATTCCTAACTGATATAGTAAACAATGGACAGTGTGTACTGTAGTGGTAAAAAATATTAGCATAGTAATAATAGAGTATTATATTGTTAGTATAGTATTAAAAAACAGGCAGAGGACTTGAATAGACATTTTTCCAAAGAAGACATCTAAGTGGCAAATAGACACATGAAAAAATGCTCAACATCACTGAACAGCAGGGAAATTCAAATCAAAACCACAATATCACCTTACACTGGTCAGAATAGATAGAACCTAAAACACAAGAAATGTTGGTGAGGATGTGGAGAAAAAGGAATTCTCATGCAGCATGGAAGGGAATGCAAATATGGGAGTTCCTCAAAAAATTAAAAATAATACCATATGATCCATTAATTCTACTACTGGGTATTTGTCCAAGGAAAGTCCAAAAACCTGCACCCCATGTTTATTGCACCATTATTTACAATAGCCAAAATACGGAAGCAATGCAAGTGTCCCATCCACAGATGCATGGATAAAGAAGATGTGGTATATATTTACAATGGGGTATTACTCATCCATAAAAAAGAACAAGATCTTGCCCTTTGCAACCCCAGAGGGTATAGTGCTAAGTGAAATAAATCAGACAGAAAGACAAGTACCATATGACTTTAGTCATATGTAGCATTTAAGAAACAAAACAAATGACCAAAGGAAAAACAGACAAACAAACAAAAAACAGACTTGAATTCAGAGAACAAACAGGTGGTTGCCAGAGTGGAGGTGGGTGGGGGTTGAGTGAAATAGAGAAAGGGGATTAAGGGAACAGTTAATGATGAACACTGAGAAATGTTTAAATTTGCTGAATCATTATGATGTATACCTGAAACTCATGTAACACTGTATGTTAGTTATACTTCAATAAAAAAATTATGAAAAAATGTTTGTGGACCAACTTATGATTTATGAATAAAGACACTGAAGCATGATATAGCAGTGTGTGTGTGTGTGTGTGTGTGTGTGTGTGTGTGTGTGTGTGTGTGTGTAATGGAAAGTGTAAAAGAAAAAGTGGTAGAGTATGGGCAATAATATAGAATAATATAGGTAGGGGGTTTCATAGGCAAAGTTAGAGTGTTAGAGACCTTTAGATAATAGAGAATCTTTAAAGGGATTTCAGCAGGTGTGTTACATCCTCAGGTTTGCATTTTTGATAGGTTACTTGAGTATGGCTGAAACTACAGGTAACACTGCATGTTAAATCTACAAATTGCAGGGTAAAAGATGAATACTTGGAGTAATTTTGTTTTGTTTTTTTTTTCTTCCCAAGATTTTATTTATTTATTTGACAGACAGAGATTACAAATAGGCAGAGAGGCAGGCAGAGAGAGTGAGGGGAAGCAGGCTCCCCACTGAGCAGAGAGCCCGATGTGGGACTGGATCCCAGGACCCTGAGATCATGACCTGAGCCAAAGGCAGAGGCTTAACCCAAGGAGCTACCCAGGCACCCTTGGAGTAATTATTCTTACATTTGTGAATATAAGAGTATCTTTAGGGGAATCCTTTAATGTGCAGTTACTAAATCGGAGTGTATACACTTAAAATATTGAGAGATATCACCAAACTATATTTAAAAGGGCTTACACTCCAACAGTATGACAGTCCTCATTTCCTTATCCTCCCCAATAATGGGTATTTCAAATTTGTACCATTCTTCCCCCCCGCCCCACCCACCGCCACCTCTGCTCCATTTAATATTACCAGGGAGAGGGGAAGAAAGGCATGAGGATAAAAACTAGAGATTTATTTTCATCAAAAACATACATTCTTGGGGTGCCTGGGTGGCTCAGTCGGTTGGGTGTCTGCCTTTGGCTCAGATACTTATCCCAGAGTCCTAGGATTGAGTCCCTCATTGGACTCCCTTCTCAGTGGGGAGCCTGCTTCTCCCTCTCTCAGCCCCTCCACTCATGTGCTCTCTCTCTCTCTCTCTGAAATAAATAAGTAAACTCTTAAACAAACAAAACAAAACATTCTTAAGCATTAGGGCCTGGTTAAAATAAATTAACTCCAGTATGCCAGAAAAATTAATCATCACTTACCTTCTGAGTCCAGTTAACCATTTTCCCACAGTTTATTGAGACATAATTGACATATAACATTGTCTAAGGTGTACAACATAATGGTTTGATATGTATGTGTTGTGAAATATCACAGTAAGTCCAGTTAACATCCAACTCACATATTTACAAGGTTTTTTTAATCTTTTTTTTTTTAAGATTTTATTTATTTATTTGATAGACAGAGATCACAAGTAGGCAGAGAGGCAGGCAGAGAGAGAGAGAGAGGAAGGAAAGCGGGCTCCCTGTCAAGCAGAGAGCCCAATGCGAGGCTTGATCCCAGGACCCTGGGATCATGACCTGAGCTGAAGGCAGAGGCTTTAACCCACTGGGCCACCCAGGTGCTCCACAATTTTTTTTTTCTTGTGATGAGAACTTTTAAGATCTACTTTCTTAGCACCTTTTAGTTATGTAATACACTTTTGTTAACTATAGTTATCACGCTGTGTGTTACATCCCCAGGACTTATTGGTCTTACAACGGGATAGTCTATATCATCCTGATAGGTGAAATATGTTGTTTCATTGCTTTTTAAATTTATATTTCTTAATCATATGTGAGTTTGTCTTTTTATAATGATATTGGCTGTTTTCTTGCTATGAACTTATATGATTTGCAGAAGTTTCTACTGAGTTGCTGGATTTTTTAACTTATGAGAGCTAATTTTATTTTTTTAGATTTTATTTATCAACTTTTGTAAGAGAATGAGTAAGAGAGTGAGTGGGCAAACACATGATCACAAGCAGGGGGAGGGGCAGAGGGAGAAGCAGACTCCCAACTGAGCAAGGAGCCTGATCCAGGACCCTGGGATCATGACCTGAACCAAAAGCAGAAGGTTAAGGATTGAGCCACAGGCACCAAGAGGTGATTTTATATAAAGCAAATTACTACTATAACTATCTTATATGTTGTGTCCTCCTAGTATCCCCCCTACCCCGGTTTACTTTTTGTCTATTTGTCTTGTTTATGATTTTTCTTTTGTTTTATGAATCTATTTTTATATAGTCAAAATTACCCATCTTTTCCTTTATGGCTTTTTGGGTTTTATTTTGTTTTGTTTTATTTGTACATGTGTCATGCTTCACCCTGCCATCTTCAACCCTCCATCTAATTGAGCTAACCAGCCAGGGAAGACATTCTCTGGCTTCTCTGCTGTCTATATGCATTTCCTCAGTAATTATATCCTATCCACTTTATGAGCTGAGGGGAACAGGAGGAAAAGGCAAGGGAAATTTGTTGAAGGCAAACACTAAGCCAAATGCTTACTACAGTGAGAGACCTAAAGCAAAGAAGGGTTTTTCCAGCAGGACTGGGGGTAGGACACTGGAATTCCTGGACCATCCAGGCAAGCAGCCTAGAGCAGATAAGAAGCAGACTCTCCAAGCTTGAGTCTGAATCCTGGCTCTAGCTGGGCATCCCTGGGCAAGCTTCCCATACTCTCTGAATTTTCCTAATCCATTTGCAGAGGTCCATGAATGTCCTCCGTGTCATCACAGTCCCTTGGGGAGGTGTGTTCTAAACTATCAGGTCAAAAAAGCCCACACAACTGAACAATTATGTTGTAAATTATCAATGCAGATAGTTAATCTAAATGATTAAGTGGGTTAATGTCCACATGAGGACTTGAGTGTGAAGAAAATTATGTGGCTCTATGTCCTGTATTCAATGTCATCTTGTTCTGGAATACCTGCTCTGGAAGAGGAAAAATATCTGATAAGCAGGCAGTTAAATATTCAGTCAAGTAAAAGCTGACTCTATGGAGCTGTTTTCTCCTCTCAGTGGGCTTCTTATCTGCCCTTTTCCCTCAGTCCCTGTCTTAGCTTCAAGGAGAAATTATGTATCTGAAGGAGGTAGAGGGAGAGACTGCAGGCCCCCATACCTTTCTGCCCTCTGGGTCTAGACCTGATGGACATAGTGTGCCTGCTATCCTGGTGTCATGCTGGTGTTACTGCTGGGGCCCTGAGTTGGCTTACAGCCTTCCATTTTGAGGCCCCCTACTCTGCCATCTCCGGATTCCTGGCATCCTTGCTTCTGCACCTCCAGTATGCCAGCTGCCCTCCGGATCCTCGCTCAGCCAGTGCCTCTCACCACCTTCGGCATGGGTGAGGCTTTGGGTGCTCTTGTCCAGGGGCCTGTGGCCTCCCAGGCTTTGCCTAGAGAAGTGTGACAAGGCCAGCCTTTGTCACCATATCCTTGCTGCCCCATGTTTCCCAACTCTATCCACAGCGGATGGCAGTGGAAAATTATGTCTGCACAGCTGCCTTTCTTCCTGTCTGCCCCTTGGCCTGACTCTCCCCTCTATTACCATTTAGTGTAAAACTCTCTTTAGAGGCCTCCAATCTTGGCTGTTAATAACAGAGGGCAACTTTTGGAATTTCAGATTTTTATTTTGTCTTTCAACAAAGTTTGAAATTTATGTCTATTATCTTACTAGGGATTCTGAGTCAGTTTTGTGACTTCAAAGGCGAGCAATGACTTTATTCTAGGAATCTCCCTTTAACCGGAGGTCCTTAATTCAGTGGATAGGGGAGGCTGCACGCCACTAAATCAGTTCCATATTTAAAAATATATGTCCCCTGGGGCACCTGGGGGGCTCAATCGGTTAAGCATCTGCCTTCAGCTCAGGTCATGATCCCAGGGTCCTGGGATGGGAGCCCCACATTGGGCTCTCTGCTCAGTGGGGAGTCTGTGTCTCCCTCTCACTCTCCCTCTGTGCTACCTCTCAAATAAATAAATAAACAAATAAATAAATAAAATCTTTAAATACATATATACATGTGTATATGTATGATCCCTTCCTCTTGTTGGTAAACTACTTCATGCCCCAAGGAACTTTGTTCACACAGTTGTCCCCCAACTCACCTCTTGTTAGGAAGTGGGATTTAGGTTTTTATCTAGAATCTATTTCTTTTTCCACCTCTTCTGGCCTCCCCATTCCTCATTTCCTCAAGTTTGACTTAAGGGTGGATCTTGAGTAACCCGCTCTCTCACCTCTCACCATTTTTGCGGGAAGCTCTGCTTCCTTTCACCAAGGGAAGAGAGACCACTAATGTAATGAGCGTGTATCCCTAGAGTGGCCATAAGTCTGGGTGCGGCTTGCATGGGTTGGGGGCCGGGGGAGAGAACAGCAGTTACTGTTGGTGGACCATGGAGAAAGAGAAAAAAAATTTCTGTCTTGAGCCCAGCCATTCCCATCACCACTACCAGTCTAGACATTGTCCAGCTTCTGGCATTGGCTGTCTGGCCAGAGAGGGAAATAGAACCACTAGGGTCTAGTCCTTCCTGATGTGGCTGCTCTTTGGACCATGCAGGCTGGGTGTGGCTCAGCACCAGCAGCTTTTTTTCTTGTTCTGGTCTTGTTCTGGTGTCAGCTCTGCTGAAGGCAGTCTCTCCAGTGTGTTCCAGAATAACACTCTCAGAGTCCGATTGCCTCCATGGTGGACCTGGTCTCCTCTTTCTGAAAGGAGGATTTGGAAATAGCTTCCTACTTCCCACCTTTCTTCCTTCTCTTGACTCCCCTGTTTCTGCCATTGCACACCACCTTTTCCACTTCCTTATGGCCTACGTTTCAAGATAACTCCAAAATAGGGGCATATAATCAGCAAGAAGTACAGACATGCCCCACACAAAGGAGAAACAAACTTGCACAGGCCTTTAAAAAAAATACAACATAATTAAAAAAAATACTGATCCACATGATATACACACCTACATAAAGCATTAAGATGCTTTCAAATAGCACACATTTAAGATTTTTAAATTGAGTGATTTCAGAACTTACTGGAAAATAAGAATGTTTAAAATCAATTGTTATTTAGACCTCACATTGACCATAAAGATGGAGACAAGTGATTTAAGTCCACCTCCAGAGCTCCCCATGGACATACTTTTTGGTTCTGAGAAGGCAGGAATGCATGAGTTTCTTTAGGAACATTCACAGGCACAGGAAATGACTATTGACATAATCTTTAAGCCTAATAGTTAAGATTATTCTTCAGTTTATAATTTAAAAGCTTCTGACAGCTGAATCCTATGATACAATTCATAATGAAAGAGTTTGAATGATTGAGGTATATTTCACTGAGCTGGTTTCTCTTATGAGTTGAAACTAAGACTTGTATAAACATAGGAAGGGAAACCCTTCCCGGGTTTATGTAGTTAGGCAAGAATACTTAATGTCCCACATTCCCAACTGTGCTGCAGTACCATTTGTGCTGTACTTAAAGTTTATAGAAGGCAAATCTATAGGATTTAAGGGGCATTTTTTTCCCAATAAACAACCTTATCCTGCTACCAGTATGTAACAGAAATACATATTAATTTCTTTGAGATATACAATTTGATATTTCCTTAGTGTTCCTTTTAAAAATGGGAATCTTATCTTTTGGATATTTTTAAAGTTACAAGAAGAACAAAAACAAAACTAAAAAAAAACAAAAGTGGACCATGGAGAAAGAGAACAATAGTACACTAACAGTTGTAAGTCATTTGGGAAACTGTAGATAATCACATCCTCCAGCAATGTTTTAAAAAAAGAGAATTTGGGGTACCTGGGTGGTGCAGTGGGTTAAGTGTCCAACTCTTGGTTTCAGGTTCAGGTCATGATCCCAGGATCCTGGTACCGAGCCCCCTGTCGGGCTCTGCGCTCACTGGGAGTGTGCTTGGGATTTTCTCTCTCTCCCTCTGACCCTCCCTTTTGCTCTTTCTGTCTCAAATAGATAAATCTTTTTAAAAAAGAAGAAGAAGAAGAAGAAAAGACAATTTCTTACCATATTAAAACAGAATCTGGGTGCCTGGGTGGCTGAGTGGGTTAGGCCTCTGCCTTTGGCTCAGGTCATGATCTCAGGATCCTAGGATCAAGCCCCTCATCGGGTTCTCTGCTCAGTGGGGATGTGGGGAGTCTGCTTCCTCCCTGCCCCCTGTCTACCTCTCTGCCTACTTGTGATCTTTCTCTGTCAAATAAATAAATAAAAATAAAATCTTTAAAAAAATAAAACAGAATCTGCCAATGCTTGAAGAATCCAAGTTCATTCTTTTCAAATAAAAAACATGATTGATATAATCTGCAATAACCTATACTTGGTTAAGAAAGCATTTGGATTAAGCCATTCTGTCAAAGTAAGATATCTACTATATAAATTTGGATCAGAAATAATCTGTTTGATTTATAATTTCTTCTCCCTACCAGCTAAGAATACAGTTTTATGTGAAGCCAACAAGCAACTTGTCTTATAATTACACCAAGTACAATTCATGTGTTGATTTTTAAGGGAATAATGTAAGCCACGGCAGAAATGTTTTGTCTATATTGGCTTCTTTCCTCAGAATGGCACTATGATACCCCAAGGCTTAAATAAAAAGATTAAATGATGTGCTGGAAAATATATATATAGAACTACCTCGCTCCACTGAGAGAGAGAGAGAGAGATCTTACTAGAGTCTGAATACTTTCTTTTTTCTTGATAATAACTCGTTAGTTGCTTTCATGAATATTAAATGAGGACCTGTGAGAGAAAGAGAAATTATTGAATAATTTAACCTAAAATACAATTTCAACTAAAATAATGACTGGGTATTTCAGTAAGTTCAATTAGCATTTATTTTCTTTTTGCACAATTTCTTCTAAGTTTATATAAAGTCTCCATGAATAGATAAGAAAACCACTGTTTTGGATATCTATAACTGCAGATTAAAGTAGTTGGTCCGAATAAGGCTTATAAAAATGCAAAACCAATCTTTATTACCACATAATGTGTGAATAGATTTCCCCACCCTTACTCTATATCCTAAACACCCTCTTCTATTGCAGGACTTTTATTTTCCACATAATCCCTTCCTTATTAAGTTTTAATTTGTAAAACAGACATATATATCGATATAGATATATATGTCTATATATCTATATCGATATATATGTCTGTTTTACAAATTAAAACTTAATATATATACTTAATATATATAATATACACTTAATATATATACCTTTAATATAATTATTGATGCATAATCTACATATAATAAACTGCACTGTATTTTTAAAATCAGAAAAGGAAACAATATTTTTAAAGTCTGTTGGAATTGGTTATACTTCTAAAAAGGCACTTCCCTATCTAAAATTTTCACTATAGAAGAATTTAAATGTGTGTCATATTGCTAAGAGCTGAATGAAATGACAGATATTTAGGATTTCCCTTGCAGATTATGGGACAATACTGTGACCCAAATATACCACCCCTCCCCAGTCCTAATATATACTCCGTTAAGGGGAACACCATGAAGAAGCTAATGCCAAATAGTTATCCATCTTCTAGAAAGATTTCAGATGTACCTTAAGTACCTGAAGTATTTGTAAAATATCCCCAGAGACAGATGCAAATTTAACAGACTAAATTAATTTTCAAATTAAAGCTTTATTTTAGTAATACCTTTATCCTGAACGTGCACCGTTAATTTAAACAGCATGCTCCTTTGAACCTTTGGGTGAAAATATGCAATTTCTCCCTTGAGATTTTAAAAGCTACCAAAAACTGTTAACATATTTAGCAATTTAATGAGATATTATGAAAACCTATGACAGAAATATACTTCTTTGGCATTAAGACATTTCTTTTCTATAAGTGGACAAGAAGAAATAAAAAGTAACACTGCCAAAGGCAAAGCTTAACTCTTCAACAGAATGATTTAGGGAAGTCTGGCAATTTAACAGAAGTCATAATTTCCCCCCAATTAAATTCTTTAACAATGTAGCCAAATAGATTACTACTAGCAAGAAAACCATTTCTGAAACTATTGCTATCAAATGTAGTATTTAGAGTTCAGTTTCAGGTAATTTTAAAGAACTTTGATTTCATGCCTTAAGAAAAAGATTAGTCATAGCACTCTTTATGGCAATTACTTATAATAGTGAATGGCTGGATTCATACCTCATTTTCCATTATATTCCTTTCAATGGTATATGTGTGGGTAAATATATTTACAAATATTTAAATATACAAACATTTTTGCTACATATTAATATGTAGAAAATTTTTCATTATATGCCTTCTGTTTTTAAAGACATGCTTTGGTCACATTACTAGGAGTATTCACATTAAAATCATAAAAATTACAGGCTATCAGATATGAGCCAAAACATGATCATGTTCAGCTGAATCAACTGAGTGATGGTTTTTGCCTTCCAATGGTCTTTTACCTCATTTCACTGTCAAAAGCTGAAAAAACACTGCAGTGAGGAGAAAAATAAAATGATGGTTCAACAGCTGTATTAATCAGTTCAACCCAGTCCATTAATATATTTTCCTATTTGCTAATCTTGATCAAGTTCAGCTTCTTTAACCTTAGGTCATTGAGAATTAAATGAACTTTACAGTTGGAAAGAATAGTAAAGACTGAGGAGAAAGAGAAGAAAGGGAGTTAAAGATATGACAAGAGACCTGTTTTGAGATTCAGAGTGGTCCCTGACAGACATTTCTGCTTCATGGCTCTGACCCCCAGACTCCTGTTGAAAACAAAAACAGGTGCAGTCAGGCCAAAAAGCTGCTCCCTGGACACCTGGTGTGCAGTGCTGGGGGAGAGGCCCACAGGAGAGGACCTTCCTGATTGTACGTTCACATCGGGGCAGATTCAGGGGGGATACGCTGTGGCCTGATTGAGCTCAGGGTAGTCACTGGGTGTCCTCAGACCCCCTCAAGGAGCAGATCAGGGCCAGAATTCCCAAATCAGACAGGTTTTCTCCTGTTTCATAATGGCCAAGTAGGTAGATTGTGAACAGCAACTGACGGGGGCGAAGGAGCATTGGCAAAGCTGAGATCATGACCATGAGGGGTTGACTCTCTGGAAGGGGCAGCAGCTGCCCCTGCTCATCTAGTCAGGACCTGAAAGAGGTGGCGGGGATATGGAGGACCCAGGGAAGAGAATGAGGAGCACTGTTGCTCAGTGACACTCATCTGCTCTTCACACCAGGCTGCAGGGATTCCCAAAGCCTTCCAAAAATTGGAAACATAATACACTATTTCATAGTCATCCAGGAAGGTGGCCAAACCCTGTCTAATACAGCAAACTCTTCCAGTACTCCAAACAGGTTTTCTAAGAGGGAACAATAACTAGTTGTAGAAGTACTGCAACTTCACAATACCTCAACAATCTTCTCAAACATCTTTAGCTGAAACTGAATAAATGATCTCACACCTTCCAATAGAAATGGCTTCTCAGACCAACTTAAGCACAGACTGGTTTTCACAAAAATGGAATATTGGTGTCTTTTTATTTTTAACTGTCAAGACTATTGATAGCTATCAGCTTTTCAGGGGGTAATAGATACCCTATAGAAAATGTGTATATTCTTTGGATATATATATATACACACGATTCTTTGATTTTTGTATCTTTCTGTTTTCCAATAGTTTTTCTTGCACTATACAGTAATGAATATCTCTCACAATGGGTAGATAAGCTGTGTTTTACGCAAGACTGATGATTTCCTTCCACATTTATTTAGATTAGACAGATAAACCGGAACTTCCCACTATGGATTCACATGTAAACTTTCAGGCATGATGTTTGTTATGTCTGATGTAATAAATACAGAATGATTTCCTACTGTTTAAAAACAATGGATGCCACTTTCTACCAGCACCCATCAGGGAAAAGCCTAAGGCTGTGAGTCTGTTGTAGTACTGCCACGATTTGCTTTTTCTCCAGATCCAGAATGCTTCAGAAACTGACCAGTAGCACCAATGTATAATCTTGATCGCATGGGCCATTTCTGAAAAAGAATATTTAAGCAAGAATCCAAAAGTTAGTATCTGAAACAGCTATGTCTTTACTAGTAATATTAAAAATTCCAAATGCCTCAAAGCAAATGCAGTATCATGAAGCTAGCAACAATTGTAATTGTGAAGTCTAAGGAACAACATAAGAAATGTTTGTTAATGCTAACAATAAAAGTAAAAATGTACCAAGACTTTGATTATAACTGTATAAAATAATATGGATGCATATGGACAAGAACTTCAAGAAATCATAGAGAATGAATATAGTTAAGTGAAACAAAATAATCTATCAACAGTATTTTAATTTAAAACTAAATATAGGGCGCCTGGGTGGCTCAGTGGGTTAGGCCGCTGCCTTCGTCTCAGGTCATGATCTCAGGGTCCTGGGATCGAGGCCCGCATCGGGCTCTCTGCTCAGCAGGGAGCCTGCTTCCTCCTCTCTCTCTCTGCCTGCCTCTCTGCCTGCTTGTGATCTCTCTCTGTCAAATAAATAAATAAAATCTTTTAAAAAAAAACCTAAATATCAAATAAAATTGAGCCAAAATAAGATTCCTGGCTTTAAAGATATTTTGAGAAGTTATACATGGTAAATATATGTTCCCACTTATCATAGAACTACAATGAGAAGTGAGTAATTCAACTATCTACACATTTTATCTAGGGGCACCTGGTGGTTCAGTTGATTAAGCAACCAACTCTTGGTTTCTGCTCAGGTCATGATCTCAGGGTCCTGGCAATGAGTCCCATGTTGGGCTCTGTGCCCCTCCCCCATGCTGTCTCTCAAATAAGGAAATAAAAATCTTGAAAAAAATTTTTATCTAGCAAAAGTAGTATCTCGAAGTTGCAAATGTAATGTTTGGTGTTACCTAGATAAAACATCCAAAATAAATGTTTGGAGGTAAGCGGCATCATACAGCATTAACCTTTCTGTAATTATCATATTTGTATTCTGATCATGAATGTTCTAATTTCACTCTAAAAAATGGATAACCTTTCAAAAATAATATAGCTTGTTACCAAATAGACATGGTGATGAAGAAACATATTACATAAGTAGTACTTTCAGATAATTTATTTTGAGGGGGGTTGTCTGATAGTCAGTTAGTTCCAAGGTCTGTGAAATACTAATCAGAGAAATGCACTTTTACACAAAGAGAAGTCTTTAGACTAATAAAGTGCAACTCCCAAAGGTCCATTAGGTCCCACATTCTCCAGAGAGTAAATGCTGCAGCGAGTGGCAAGCTGTTTTTATCACTAAACATTCACAGGCCCACTACTGGTTACACAGCACAATGAAATATTCTGAAATGCCCGACAGGTAACCTGCAGTGCTCAAGTAGAGATACAATTATTAACAAGGTAAAGACCCTAAGAACTTCAGATTCTTAACTCAAGCATCATATTAAAATTATCTGGGGAACTTTAAAAAATACTGATGGCCATGTCACACACCAGACCAATTAAATTGGAATGGACCTCCTTTTGCAGAAGTTGAGTATAAGGTAGAGTCAGATTGTACTTCTGAGTACAGCATTACACCTAAACTGGCATTCCAGATGTAAAATGTAGCATTAAGGGATAGTAAGTAGGCATGTGATACCATCCAGGAAACTTCTGTTCCTAGCAACCAACAAGAGTCCCAGTTTTATGCCTCCAGATATAAGAAGTAAATTTGCTCTCATGCAGTTCAGGTCTATTTTAGAGTCCTAAATTCTGACTGGAAATCTATACTTTAAACACAGATAAAGTATAAAATTTGTGTTACTTAGAATTTAAAATGACCTACTTCTGTATAATCTTCCTACAAATAACTTTGTACTTTATATTTGATGTAGTAATAACACTGACACTGAGCTACTTCTTTTTGCATCCCGTTCAGGTTTTTTTTTTTTTTTTTTTTCAAATCACAGATGTGCATTCTTTTATATTTTGGGGGTATCACTGGTCCTGTCCTTGGGTTCTTGCCATGGTACTGATAACCTCAGGGGTTTTAGAAACTGGTCTGGGGTTTTTCTGATCTGTCAGGAGCTGACATTGTTAGGTCAGATTCGATTCCTGCATTTTACTGAAGAACGTTGTGCTATAATGCTATGGACTGAATGTTTGTGTTGTGCCCCCCGCCCCCCAACCAAATTCATATGCTGATGCTCTAACTCCCAATGTGATGGTATTTGTGGAAGTAATTCTGGTTACATGAGTTTAAAAGGGTGGGTTCCTCATGATGGATGGATTAGTGGTCTTTTTTTTTTTTTTTAAGATTTTACTTATTTATTTGAGAGAGAGATTGAGAGAGGATGAATTTTGGGAGGGGCAGAGGAAGAAGCCAACTCTCTGCAGAGCAGGGACCTGACAACCTGGTCAAGAACCCTGGGATCATGAACTGAGTGGAAGACAGTTGCTTAATCAACTGAGCCACCCAGGTACCCAGATTAGTGGTCTTTTAAGAAGAGAAAGCTTCTTTTTCCTGAGAAAGAGGGAGGCTGACCAACTGCAAGATAGGCAGAGAACTCTCACCAGGAATTGAGTTGGCTAGCACCTTAATCCTAGACTTTCCAGACTCCAGAATTGTGAGAGAACAAATTTCTGTTCTTTAAGCCTTCCGGTCTATGGTATTTTGTTATTGCAGCCCAAGTGGACTGACACTTGTAGTTAATAGTATGGGCTAACTAAAATAATTTCAAGTGTAGAATTTTTGGCATATTATAAACCTGTACTTCTGTCTTTTAAATTCCTGCCTCGTATTCATGAGCATAAAAATCTCGTGCTTGGGGCGCCTGGGTGGCTCAGTGGGTTAAGCCACTGCCTTCGGCTCAGGTCATGATCCCAGGGTCCTGGGATCGAGTCCCACATCAGGCTCTCTGCTCGGCAGGGAGCCTGCTTCTTCCTCTCTCTCTTTCAGCCTGCCTCTCTGCCTACTTGTGATCTCTGTCTGTCAAATAAATAAATAAAATCTTAAAAAAAAAAATCTCGTGCTTAAACTTTGGGTATAATTTGAATATTCCATATGCATTAAATATATTTAAAAGCAAATAAAATAAACATTCTACTGAATGCTCTCTGGTATTTCTGATATGTGCTACCTGGGTACTGCTGTACTGAGAATTACTCGAAATCATACAACCGAGTGTAGAAACAAATGAAGGCATCTGTGTTCCTTGGCGGGACATAAGTAATTAATGAAGCAATCTTAAAAATGTATACTTGGATTTTTGGGGTTCCTAGCTGGCTCAATGGGAGGTGTGCATGACTCCTGATCTAACAGTCATGAGTTTAAGCCCCACATTGGGTGTAGAGATTACTAAAAAATAAAATAAATTAAAAAAAATGTGTATATGAATTTTTGCCTCATTTTTCATGAACT
Organism: Mustela erminea; assembly: GCF_009829155.1. Classification (NCBI taxonomy): domain Eukaryota; kingdom Metazoa; phylum Chordata; class Mammalia; order Carnivora; family Mustelidae; genus Mustela; species Mustela erminea. Next base: position 18,810,972 of record NC_045629.1, read on the forward strand.
TAATAATAAAACTTGGGGCTCCTGGGTGGCTAAGTGGGTTAAGCCTCTGCCTTCAGCTCAGGTCATGGTCTCAGGGTCCTGGGATCGAGCCCCGCTTCATGAGCCCCGCATCGAGTCAGGCTCTCTACTCAGTAGGGAGCCTGCTTCCCCTTTCTCTCCACCTGCCTCTCTGCCTACTTGTGCTCTCTCTCTCTGTGTCAAATAAATATATAAAATCTTTAAAAAAGAATCCAAAACTTTATTTTAAGAACTTTGTACTTCGAGGGGCGCCTGGGTGGCTCAGTGGGTTAAAGCCTCTGCCTTCAGCTCAGGTCATGATCCCAGGGTCCTGGGATCAAGCCCCATAGGGCTCTCTGCTCAGTGGGGAGCCTGCTTCCCTTCTCTCTCTGCCTGCCTCTCTGCCTACTTGTGATCTCTGTCTGTCAAATAAATAAATAAAACCTTTAAAAAAAAATAAAAAGAACTTTGTACTTCGATTTTCCAAAAGGCTTCTAATGATTTTATTCAACTTAATTTAATGTACACATTAGTTTTAAGAGTCAGAAATAAAATGTAAGTAAAATGTTGGTTAGGCTGCATGTCAGTTCCATGCCAAAAAAGCCAGTTGACTGTTTTACATATCGCCTTTCAGTGGAATGTCTTAACATTGTGTAGATTAACACAGTCCTGATCTCTATTTTACCTAATAAAATTTATTTAAAACCATGTTATTTCATGTTGCTTAGAATAATCTAGCAAACTCACAGGATTAACCAAACTGAACCTGAAAATCTTAACAAATGCACTCTTGGATTCTGGTGTTAAATGACCCCAAAATAAACTTTGTATTTATTTAAAAAATTATTGTATATGTATATTATCAACAGTGAATCTCCAAGGATAATGCAATTAATAAAGTCATCTGTGCTTTCCTCCCAATATAAGAATCTGAAATATATTCCTATTCTCTTGAAGGATCACTGCCCTTTGGTACTCTGATGCTAATCAAATCGCTTACATCCCAGAGGGATGAAAACTGCTGTTTTAGGCTATGCCCCAGGATCCCAGTCACGTAAATCTTTCAGCTTCATTTTAGGTACTCTTAATGTAAATTCCCCAAAATGCTAAATCCCAATACAGATAATAAGGACTGATGACTCAATGTTATGGCCTTGAAATATTTGTTAACAGATCTTTAATCATCAAAGACATAGTAATACTATGTTGTAAGGCAGAAAAAATAAAGTCATCTCAGAACACTTTTTAACTATGGGTTACGACACCCTTAGTTAACTAAAAATTAGTACGATCAGAATATTTTTATTTCTTTTGCATTAGATTAATCAAAGATAGACCTAATACTTAAGCATTTGGTAATATCCATAAAATAATGTGTTACAGGTGGTTTCAATTAACGTGTATGAAATCTCTTTCCTCCAAACATCCAAAAGCACATGGTTATAGCTCACTTATGGTACACAGAACATTATCCCTCACAGTACCGTTATTTTATTTTTGTCTTTGTCTCTATTATACATTCATTTAGGGCAGGGATTGAGTCTTACTCTTAATTGTATCCACTCTCCTGTGCTTTGCACACAGTAGTTGCTCAGTTAATGATTTTAAAACAGACTAGTCACTTGTTCAACCATCATCAATTTCATTTTAAAGAGGAAATCCTTGGCCTTGTTTCATTATCCCTAGAATTGTCTTTTAAAATCAAAACAACTGATTTGAGGACAAATGAAATTTGATTTTTCTTAAGAGTTATAAAACTACAAAAACATTTGGTACCTGAATCAAATACAGAAACCAAAAAACTCCTGTTAAGCTTACTGTTAGGAGAAAATTATTAACAATATTTATTCAAAAAGATACTATAAGAAACAAAGGTGAAAAAAATTTGATTTCTTATCTGAATTGTATTTCCCAGAGAGGCATTTAATAGATGCATTATGTAGTAAAGTCTATTTAATGTTAAACTTTTTTACAATATATGGGAAATGTCAAGTTAAAAGAAATCTAATATTAATGATATACCTGAATATCAATGTAATGCAGACTATAGAGCAAAACCCCTAATAATGAATGACTTTTCAGGGGAGATTATATTATACAGCACATGAATATAATGAGGTCTATCATAATTATAAACATGATATTTCAAATTTCTATATTCAAAATAGTTTGAGTCTATCATCATACTGATTATATTTGCAAAATAAACTGTTAAACATCACCACATAATTTTAATTTCAGTTAATATTAGAGAGTGTGCTTTACTACATTTCAATGATGGTTATTCAATAATTTATGGAACATGGATATGCTTAAGGCTAAGTCCTAATTTTGTATTTGTGTTTGTGGCAAAATATTTCAGAATGGTAGAAACAAAAATTTGAAAATTTAGATTTAGAAAATATAGGAAAGATAATGCATTTTGAACAGAAGGCCAGATGAATGCTGGATTTTGAAACCATCGAATCTAGGACAATGCAGAGTCTAAGCACTGCAATATAGATAATAAATCATAACTGTATACACCATGCTAAATGAAAACCCTGACCATTTTACCTACATGTAATGTAAAAATTTCTACAAAATGGATTCTAGGGGCTAATTTTGCACATTACAGAATTTTAATATAGTTTTGAATCAGGTTAACATACCCCAATCTATTGTGAAACTTACATAAATATAGTTTTTCTAACATTCTAGGTAACTGCCTAATCCATGATAATTAACCTTTATTAAAACGGACTGAAAATTTACTCCACTGGATGGCAGAACGGTCTCACTTTGTTCTTACCAGTTTTACAAAAAAAATCTCAACATGGTTTCCTGGATTATTTAAGGAGCGATAATTCCATCACTCCCTGTAATTCGTGAAACTTTTCAACCATCTGATAAAAACCACGACTGAAATGTAATTATGTAAATTAAAACTCTCAAAGGCTCATAAATGTAAATCTGATAATAAAAATCCCCAGAACTTGCCAAATACTCCACCAGACATTCCCAAGAAACTTCTCACTTAGGAAAGGATGCATCCTGTAAGTGGAATAAGACACCCCTACGACCCAAGCCACTTTGGGTTTAAATCCACTACCTGTGAACAGTTATAGAGCAGCATTTTGCAGTGAGGACCTGGCTACCGGTGCCTTTGCGGGCCAAGGTCACTCTCTGGATCTGCTTCCCGTCTCACCCGGCTTCGCGGCGTCTGCCCGGGACAGAGGGTTATAAGCGCTCTGGCCAACGCGGACCTAGGGTTAATGAGCCGCACTCCCTGGCCCAGCGCAGGCCGCCGTGCCTGCCTACCTTGACAGGGTGTAGGTAGCCGTCGCCGCGCAGGGCGCCCAGCCCAGCATCCGCCGGCGCCTCGGCGTCGTCCTGCAGGCTTCGGGTGAGATGAGCAATGTAGGTAGTGGCCAGCAGCAGCACGTCCAGCTTGGACAGCTTGGTGTCCGGCGGCACCGACGGCAGCGTGCGCTGCAGCTCCAGGAAGGCGTGCCGCAGGGTCTGCACTCGGCTTCGCTCCCGCGCGGCGTTCGCCGCAGCCGGCCTCCCGCCCCCCGGGCGGGCGCTGCCTCCCGGGCCCGCGGGTCCTGGCCCAGCCCTGCCCGGGCTCGAGTCGCGGGTGGCTGCCACCGGGAGCGCAGTCTCGTTGCTAGCGATCCGGGAGCTGCTCGCCGGGCCGTCGCGGTCCATGGCGGCTTCCCGCGCTGCGTGCCCTGCAAAGGACCCAAGGCGCAGTGAGGACCGGCGCGGATCCGGGCTTAACCAGGGGGAACCGAGGCCTCCCGCTCCAACTGCACGCGGGGCCGGACCATCGACGTGGCTCGGGGCGTTCTCAGAGATGAGGTCGTTTTGTCTGGGGCGTGTTTACCTCCCGTCGCCTTGGGAGAGTTGTGGGGCCTGACAGTTCCTGGGCTTAGAAGGCTCTGGGGGGCATGGTGCCGGCTTTACTTTTCACGGAGAAATATAAGTGAAAGGGCTATTCTACCGAGGAAGGGAGATCTCCGAAGCACAGCTCCGGTTCGGAATTTGTTGGCACTTCTGAACCAGTATGCATCAGTCCCAAAGAGAGATGGGCAGGTCATTCTCTCTGGGCGCAGCGGGAACCCCTGGCCTCGCCAGGGTCCTCAGTGCCCACGCGGGCAGCCCTCGCACCATTCGTTCCCGAGGCCAGTGATCCCGGGGGTGACGGCGGGAGCTCATTCTAGTTTCTGCAGGAGGAGAGGGCATCCCTGACCTCACCTTGGACTAAGGCACCCGCTGTCCTAACGAACCTGGGGACCAAGCGACGCAGCTGGGGTCGGACCGAGGTCCTCACCTTTCCTGGAGCGGCGGTGCAGGGCTCCGCTCCGCTGCACTAGCGGGCCAAGAGCGTCGAGCTGGGTCTGAGTGGCCAGGGCCTCACAGGTCACTCCATCCTCGGCCAGCCGAAGTCGACAGCCGATTCTAGGCCCTGCGGGGCGCGCCTTTTAGGCGGGCAGCCCCGTGGCCAGGCGTGTGTGGGCGAGACTCTATGTAAGGCTGGGTCAGCAGCGCCCGCCGGGGTCCGCGCCCACCTGAGGGGCTTTGCCAGGGGCTGCGAGTCATTAATCAAATGGCCCGACGGGGCGGGGCCGTGGGGGGCGGGGCGTCATCGTGGCCCCGCCCCCTCCCCGTCCCCGTTCTTCCCCAGGCGTGACTAAAGGCGCTGCACGTCGAGCGTCCGCGGTGCTGAAGGCCAGTGGGGCTGCCTCGCGAGTTACCTCGCCTCTCCGCGAGCCTTCCTGTCATAGTTACGGCCTGAGCGCGGGCGCCTCCCAGGCAGGCGCCGGGCTGAGGCGGGAACCCTGCCGTTTTGCCGAGCGTGACTTTTAGTTTTCTGAGGAAATGTGGAGTGTGCCGCTGTGAAGCGCTAACCTATTATTCTACCACGAAGGTAAATGTTTCCTGTCGCTCTGATTGAAGTAGTAGTCCCTCCGGCTCGGTCCTCCGTGACAGCTTATAGCCGCTCGGAGATACTGCGCCGACGTTGAAAGCTGAAGTTCCCCAAATCAGAGTAAACAGCTCTGGGATCGCGGTCGTTTCTCCCCCGGGGGCGCGGACCGTTGCCCTAGTCTCCGTCACAAACTGGCGGGGCCCCGCTTTGTATCATTTTTTGGACCTAAAATCGTCCTGGCCCCGCCTCCCTTCAGGGAACTCTCCCGGGCTGTCCTGCACTTGGGGGCCCACGGGAAGCGTGGCTTGGAAGCTGTGCGGTGAGGCCTCTGTCCGAGGCTCTTAGAGAACTCACGGGGGCCTCGGCGCCGCTGGGCCTGTTCGGAGCCCGCCCGGGAAACGCTGGGTCCGGGACGCCCCCAGCCCTGTGGCCGCCGCCGGTCCCGGACCCAGGGCCTTCAGAAGCGAAGTCCCAGCGGACGCAGATAGTTTCTAGAACGTAGTGTGTCCTTGAAATAAGGCCCCCAATTCGAAGAGCAGGACATTTAAAAAAATCTTTGGAGTCAAGACAGGATGTCAAATTTAAAATATCATTGATGAGATTGCTCTTGTATATGCGATGTAATTTCTGTACAATTGGAACTATAATTAGTACGTAGTGATGGTGATACTTGCATTTTAATATATCATTCCACACTTCAAGTATATTAGTGGATCAGAATAATCACCATCTTGAGTTCCCGTTCAATAATGTAATTAGAATTACTCTTTAGAAAGGAATGGGCCAAAATACCATTGACTCAAGAAAGGATTACTTTCTTTTGATGAATGAGGAAGCACATCTTTATTTTCTCAGTAAATTGTAATGAGGAATAAAGCAATTGAAAAGCAATGCTTCAGATGCCATAAAGAAGCAAATCAAACTGCTTAAAGGCTTTTTATATAGTGAAGTACCCTAGAGCTACAAACTACAAAAGATATTGCCTAGTAGTATAAAAGTTAAAAAACACACACATACACACACAAACACAAACGTTTCAGATCACTTAAGGCTGAATTTACTTTTTTTTCCTTTCATTTTTGAGTTACGAAGAAGGTGAAGTTCGGGTATGTCACTTTTTTCTCTGCAAGCTTTCAGATTCCTTCAAAGAGAGATTCCTGTATTAATAGAGAAAAAAGACAATATTTCAAAAATGAAAGTTCTCCAAAATGAGAACAAACATATAGACTCTAGGATACAACAATAGTAGAGGCTAATGCTTAGTCACCCAACTGTGTGAATCTTTTTAAAAGAAGCAGAAAAATTGGGGCGCCTGGGTGGCTCAGTGGGTTAAGCCTCTGCCTTCAGTTCAGGTCATGGTCTCAGGGTCCTGGGATCGAGCCCTGCATCGGGCTCTGTGCTCAGCAGGGATCCTGCTTCCTCCTCTCTCTCTGTCTGCCTCTCTGCCTACTTGTGATCTCTGTCTGCCAAATAAATAAGTAAATCTTTTAAAAAAAAAAAAAAAGCAGAAAAATTCCCGCCTCCCCCTCCCCCAGTAGAGAAGAATGTGGAAAATCTGTGTGTTGGAGAAGTGTGGAAATAAGAATTTTGGAGGGAAGATGGGCTGGGCTAGGGTGAGGCAAAGATGGAGGGCTTCTTATCTTTTGCACCCTTGTCATCTCACATGCCTCACCCTATACTAGCCTGCTAAAGTCTCCTGTTAAGTGGAGGAGGTGGGGTGGAGGTGGGGGCATCACCAAGCACTTCACTGATGACAGAGGCTGGAAAGTGGACCTCTGTGTTGCCTGATAGGTTCAAAAGAAAAGACTGGTGACACAATACCAACCACTGTGGGCCATCTTGTCTTACCTGCTACCACTCTAAGCAGCCTCTCGAAATCCTTTCATGATTCTAGAGTAGTCCTATATCCGGCAAGAAGCCATTATTTGCCAGTAAGTTAAAAATAGAAGATGAAAATCTTCACATTTTCAACATTACATACGTTACTAACAGGTACTTTATTTAATGATATGTGCAAAGTGCTTTACAAAAAAACACTTTATTTTCTCATTTAGTCTACAAAAACCCTTTGAGGATTTTACATTTTATGGTTGAGAAAATAAGAGTAAGCAGGATTAAGTAATTTGTCAAGGTCACACAACTAGCAAGTGGCAGAGACAGGGTCTGAGCCTGGCCGACTGACCCTAATTCCTTGTGCTTTTTACCATACCTAGTCTATTTAATATTTGTAGAGTTCTTCATAATTTGCAAAACGTATTTTGTACCTATCATTGCAATAAGGGATATATTTTAACTTGGCTCCCTATTAACAATTCAAACATTCTTTTCATAGTATAGTATATTCTTTGGAGTTCTTGTGTAGTCTTCCAGAAAGTAGATGGCTTTAGAGTGCTATAGATTTTATTTCATGGGGTATGGTGTAGATCTTAAAATTATATGTCTTTCTCTAAATATATCAATTTGTCCTTAACTTACTATCCTTGTGATGTAAAATAATCACACATACCAGTGGAGAAAATACATTGTTGTTTTATATACATATATAGTATAATAGAACATAGGTTTTATATAATTGGTGCTTTTTTCACCTTTCAACTCTTTCCCTTATTGTTTAGTTAAAGTATGGTATACATTAAATTCATTCTTTTGAGTCTATAGTTCAGCAAGTTTTGACAAAAACTACCACAGTAAAGATATGCAGCATTTCATCACCCCACCCTTCCATTCCTTTGTGACTTTGTGCATTCTACTCCAGGCCTTGGCAACTACTGATCTGTTTTCTGTCCCTATAGTTTCACCTTTGCCAGATCGTCATAGAATTATACAGTGTGTACTCTTTTAAGTTGGCTTCTTTTTAAAATTTTTCTAAGTTTTAAAAAGAAATTTTTAATTAAAAAAATTTTTTTTAACTTTTTTTAAGTTGGCTTCTTTAGCTTAGCATGGTGCTTCAAGATCTGTTGATCATGTTGTTTTGTGTATCACTAGTTCATTCCTTTTTAATGCTGAATAGTATTCTATTTTGTGGATATACCACAGTTTATTTATCCATTCCCTAGTGTCAGACCTTTGGGTCATTTTGTTTTTGGTGATTATTAATAAGCTTCTATGCATGTTTGGGTATAGATTTTTCTGTGCGTATAGGTTTATATTTCACTTGGAAAAATTCCTGGGATTAACAGTGAGACTATTAGATACATTAAGTACATGTTTAACTTTATAAAAGCATGTCAGACTGTTTTCCAAAGTGGCTGTTTTTGCATTCCCACCAGCAGTGCATAGGAGTTCCAGTTGTTCCTTATCTTTGCTAGCATTACCAGATTCTTTTTCTTTTCATCCATTATATATTTTTTAAGAAAAATTAAGCCAATATTTTAAAATCCATTGATTTCTTAATCTAGATATCTTGGTTGCCAGTTACCCTGATTTGTCAAGTTTAAGAACTTGAGAAAGCTCTGCCTGGCTGCAGTTTTGGAGCAGAGTAGCTGCAGGTGCCCTTAGGTGGACACATGCTCTCCAGTTCACCTCAATCACACTCTCCCTGCTTCCCTCACTTAATTTACCTGCCTATACCTGAAGACGTTTTTGAGACCCCTTGCAGAGTAGTTGAGAGCTTGGCTTTTAGAGTCAGTGACCTGAATTCAAGTTTTAGCTCTGCCTCATGGCAGTTGTGTGACTTTGGGCCCCGCTCTGACTGAGCCTCTCCAATGCTTCTTTTCCCTGGCTATAAAATAAGTCTGATCATATTCTTATCTGAGAGGGTTCTGCTGTTTTTAAAATTTGGGGTAGTGAATATTCAGGTATCAAAGTAGACATTTTAAAATGAGAAATAACCTAATTCTTAAAAATTAGATTTTACTTAACTCTTGTTCACAGAGTAAGCCATTGACAGAGTTGAGACTAGAAGCCACAAAACCTAGCTTAGATTTTTCTAAAACAAACAAACAAAAAACAAAACCCAAACTTTGTTGCTTACCATGATTGCTTTTTTAAAGGAAGGGTGTCCTAATTTTAGAAGGGTTCCTTGAGAACTAACTACAAATCAATGTCTTAATATTATACCTACATTATTGGTACATAGACGTTTATTTAACATATAAAATGAATTAGACTGAGGTAGATTTAACACAGCATAATTAAAGGCATTTAGAGCTTTGTGGATGAATTTATATAAGATCATCCCAGAGTTTTGTAACTAAAAATATTACCTAAGTTTTAAAAACTCTTGAGGGAGATAGAAGATCTATTGTTACAAGTGTTCAAACATAACCTTCGCAGTGGTGAAAGCAAGTTATTTTTACTGTTTTTAAAGTTCATTTTTAACTCAAAGAAACCTAATACTTCCATATTCTAACTGAAGATAGTAGGTATTTTATAAATAGTTAAATAATGTACAGTGAACATTTCCCAGTGAATTATGGGTCCCAGAGATTTACATTCCTTAAAAGTATCTGAAACTAAGGGCTAGATTCTAGCCCAATTACGCAGTTATTTTTACAGTAACACAAGAGAGGAGTTGACTCTATGGACATGGTTTAGGCTTGAAAGATAAACAATCAAGTAACAATTTGCTTTCTTCAATGTACAGTGCTCTTCAGTATTCTCAGTGAATCTTATTTACAATATGTAAATGCATTTAATGTCTATTTTAAAATTACTAAGTCTTAAGCACCTCCTAGCATATTTGAAAAGAGAGGAAACATCTGTCAGAAGTATTTACTGTGACAAACACAGAAAGAAGCAATCATGTGTACACTTTTTAGTACCATAAATTATTTTTAATTGAACAGTGAAGGCATTTGTTTAGAATCAGCTGTTAAATAAAAAATAGTTTTGAACTAATCTTTAATTAAAATGTACATCGATAATATCAAGTTCAGTTTGAGGGTCAAAAACAACGTCAATGAGTCTGACTTTTTCCTCCCTGTAGGGAAAGCAGGCTTGTGTAAATATACATGAGCACAGACTGCACGCATTTATAAAGGAGGTAAAAAACATTCCCCTGTCATTGGACAGATGTTGCTTCCCTGTGTTCACATAGGATACGGGCACAGCTCCTAATGTGTAGAACCTTAAAGAAATATGGGGCACATACTTTTATCATTTTGGAAGAAGATGCTTAAGTTCTTTTATACCTCTGAGCATTAGATGTAGACTATAGGGGACATGTCTATTGACACTAGCTCATTTTCCCCTTAAAGTAATTAAGGGGAGGAGTTGCTTTAATCAACTTTTTAGATTTTTAGAATTTATTCTTTATGGGTTTTATTCAAGATTTATTTATTTGAGAGAGAGAGAGTGTGTGCACGTGTGCACACAGGATAGGGGCAGATAGAGAGGAAGAGAGAGAGTCTTAAGAAGACTCTGTGCTCAGTGCAGTGCTTGTCAAGGGACTTGATCTCACAATCCTGAGATCATGACCTTGAGACCACAAACTGAGCCAAAATTAAGGATCAGAAGCTTAACCAACTGCACTACCCAGGCATCCTGAGGATTTTTTTTAATGCTTTAGTGACTATCTATTCTCATTCTCTCTTAGCTTTATGCTAAATTAATAAAATATTAGTGATAAGCACATTCTAAAAATCGATATCAAGAACTTAATGAAATTCCATATTGGCACCTTTTATTAAAGAGAAATAGAACTGATATTCCCATTTGGTAAGATTTAAATCTTTTATGATACCAAAATATTTTGGCATGCCTTCAGTAACAATGTTACCAGAAGATATAAAAAACTTTAAAAATATTTATGTAATATTTTTTCACATTATAAAACTGAAGACTTGGATTGAACATAATTGACTTCACTGACAGTGACAAAAGCCGGACATTCTTTATTTCCTTCTCACAGGAACCTCTATTCTGCTGGCTTCTTTGAGAGCATCTGGTCTTTGCAGTACATAGTAGTCAGAGACACACTTAGCTCTGTATTTAGTGTTCCTAGCTAGGAAAATGTGGATAGAATGTATTTGCTGTTTTGTCAGTGCAATCCTAGAAATTAGAGCTTTGCTCGGGGCTATAGAATGTACCGTATATGCCACAGTTCACAACTGATCTAACAGTAGTGTGGTGATGTATAGAATTTACCAACTGTTTTCTGAGTCTGTGTTCATTTTTTATTGTTTTTTTTTTTTTTTTCCACCTTGGTGACATATTAGCAAAATCTTTCAAGATGCTTGGCAAAGAAATGAAACTGAAGAACACTGTTGTGGAAATGACACTAATTATTTAAATCTTTTAAGAGACTAACAGGGTGATCTATGGACAGAGTGGCTTAGGTTTTGATGGTAATGGCAAAAGACATTTGCATGTAAAGTTTGCAAATAAAGCAGTAAAGCAAACTCTCTTACAGCTTCTGTTTTTTGTTTGTTTGCTTTGTTTTGTTTGTTTGTTTGTTGCTTTGGCGAGTGGAGATGAGCTCAGATTCCATAACCTTTTTCCTCTCCCCAAATAAAGCATTTTCCAAACTCACAGGACCCTTTCTCCCTTATGCCTCTGTCCCAGCAAGCCTAAGCCACTCTTCAGGGAATGGAGGTAGGACAGTACAACAGTGTTGTTCATGGGTCTTCTTTAGGTTAACTAAATTAAAGAATGCTAAGTCCTGTCCCTTGATTGGACTCTGCAAAGAGGGCCTTCAGCAGGCAGTTCTGGAAAAAGGAAATCTATTCTAGAGTATGTACACTGGTTCTGATTACTTTCTCAATGAAACATGCTCTTGCCCCCTTCATCATATTGTAATGACTACTGTGATATGATCAGAAAGATCAATAGAGCAATCATACTGATTATAAATGAGAAAAACTTGAATGAATAAATTATAGGATGGTTAAGATCTGGTTTATAATGCTCATAGCATTTATCACACTCCACAGTAATTGTATGACATTTAACTCTCCAACCAGCTTGTTATAAGACCTTTGAGATCAGGACTATCTCATTTGAGTGTTTATATTCATATTGCCCAGCATATAGCAGGTGCCTATTCATTAACTTATTTTCTGGTATGATTTATCTTTATATTGAAGCAATACCATTTTTAATTTTTAGTTTTTATTTTTTTAAATATTTTATTTATTTATTTGACAGACAGAGAACACAAGTGCGGGGCTCGATCCCAGGACCCTGGGATCATGACCGGAGCCGAAGGCAGAGGCTTTAACCCACTGAGCCACCCAGGTGCCCCAGAAGCAATGCCATTTTTTAAAACCAAGAAAACATTTTTCTCCTTATGAAGAAACTTAGGTCTGATTCATATGGAGCTACATTATGCATATACTCAAGGTTTAGAATAGTGACTCTTCAACTATTTTTTTAGATTACAAACCCCTTTGAGAATCTAATGAAGCTACTCCTTCCGGAACATCAAATTAAGAACTTTTGGTCTGGAGAAGTGGTGAAAGTAGCCTATCTCTGTAATACTCTGGATTGCCCCTCCTTTCTGCCACTAGATACCTTTGGCATAGCCTTCTATTCACTAGTGGATCACCATTGTCAACTAGGCCTCAGGCTCCTTTGGTATGATCCCTGCTCATTCAGACATATTTATCTGCTTCTGGGATTGTCCTGAGTCACTTGCCCTACCTCAGTGATTATATCCAATCTGTGACTCCTAGCTCTTCTTGAACTAGTACTAGTACTACCACAACTGTGAGGTTATTTGGATAGACCAAAAATGAACTTTTTTGGGGGCAGGGGGCAGATGCTTGAGAATTGAGACCCAAGAATAAGACAGTTAGAGGGCTTCTTTTTCTCTGTTTTGTTGATAGGATGTCCCATCTTCCCGAAAAAGAAAGATCACACAAATACTTGAAAGAATCTACCCCATATCTTCAATAATTTTAAGGTTATATTCTTGGGAGCTTTGTGTGGATGCATTTCCATTTGGATTAAATTAGAAAAAGTCTCATTTTGCCCTACGCACCTGTGAGTAATAAACAGGAACTATGTGATGCATTGTTCCAAATTTACTTGTAGTGTACAAAGTGTTTAAAGGTTCTGCTTTGAAACTAATAACTAAATTGTAACCATGTCCTATGATATTATTAGACTATCCAAAGTTATAATTTATGAAATGGAATTAAAGTTAAATAGATCCAAAATAAGACCAATTAAAAACTCAATATCCCAGATAAAATATCATAGACTTGCATACATAAAAACTTATCCAGGAATGTTTATGGTCAGATTTTATTGCCAAAATGGGTACACCAACATTAATATAAATATTAACTGCAGATTAACTGCCCTTGCATCCTGCTGTTCTGAGTTTAGTTTTTCAGAGTGTTTAACCTTTATGGAATAGATTAGTTACATATAGTTTTTGGAGTGTGTTCATACCTTTATTTCGGCACGTAACATTCTACATCATTTCCCTATTGACAAATCCTCCTCCCTTTCCAGCAGTTATTTCCTTTTAAATGGGGACTATTTTATTCATCTCTAAGTCCAGGGTCTAGCATAGTTCTGTGTATATCCAAGGTGCCCAATAAGTATTTATTAAATGAATAAATGAATGTTTCCATAGAAGCACTACCTAAGTATATGCTAAAAGATATGCATATATTTTGGATTTTGTTAAAGTGTTTGATTTTGTTTCCTAATTTGAGTTACATAGTTACTGGCTATATTTAAGACAAGATTTTTTATCATAAGATCCTTGAAGTCTGAAGTTATAATCCCTATAATCTTGTCATAATCATAGAGATCCAAATTTATAAGGCTATCAAAAATATGTAAAAGGTCAGGAATTATAGAAATTACTATCGTTCTGAGAATTCCTGCTCACTTATAATGGATTTGGTTGGATAAAGGTGTCTTTAAAGTTTCATCTTAGTTCTTCTAAAGACCTGAAGGTATATTGTAGATTTTAAAAATACATATCTCCTAGACTTTATTTTATTTATTTATTTTTTAAAGATTTTATTTATTTATTTGACAGAGAGAGATCACAAGTAGGCAGAGAGGCAGGCAGAGAGAGAGAGAGGAGGAAGCAGGCTCCCTGCTGAGCAGAGAGCCTGATGCGGGACTCGATCCCAGGACCCTGAGATCATGACCTGAGCCGAAGGCAGCGGCTTAACCCACTGAGCCACCCAGGTGCCCCCATATCTTCTATACTTTAATTCATGCTTTCCATTTTTTTTTTTGAGAAATAATAACAGAGCCTTAGTATAAAGACCACAGTGTTAAGTTGTTGACAACAGACCTAAGGATAGGGTTATCATGTGCTACATACATGTATCCACAGATGTCACTGATGTTAAGCCTGAAAGGCTCAGAACTGTGTCATTGTGTTTGGATGAAAATGGCAAACTTGTAGGAGGCGAGAGAGGATATCTACAAGTGTCCAAGGGAAAATAACTACTTCTAAAGAAAATTCAGATAATTTTCTCTTGCAGCTAATCAGTTTTCAATTTCAGTTGTATTTTAATTGACCTTAGAGTTTATTTTTCAATATAGTAAATCATATAATCTATTAGAATACTTAAATTTTTTATATTATCCAATTTTCTCTGTAGTTCCTTTTTATTTATTAATATTATTTATTTATAATATTACATATTTACTCATCTAAAGATTTTCCTAAATTCCCACCAATCTGAAGTGAATTTCTCAGTAGAGAAGACATCATTGTCTTTATATCCAAGCACAATTCTAGCCACAATTCATTGCTAGAGCAGTCACTAGAAGCCAAAGCTGTTTGATAAAGTTAAATACTTTTGATTAATCACTGCTATCTTTGTGACCTTAGACTAGTTATTTTATCTTTCTAAAACTCAGCTTTCTCATCTAAAAAAATGGATATAATAATTATCTTTGCCATAGGTTATAATGATTAAATGCAGTGATGTTTATAGATATCTGAAATGTTTAGCACAGTAAAAATTACCTCTTTTCTTCCCTTACCCCTTCTTCTTTGTCTCCTAGACCAGAGTGCTTTCTATTTTAAATTATTAATGATCATTATAATACCAACTATATGAAGGTATGAATTGATACTTCTGTACTATGTAACATTCTATACGGCTTTTAAAAATTTACATTAAGAACATTTTTAATTATACGGCTTTTAAAAATTTACATTAAGAACATTTTTAATTAAAATTTTTTTTAGATTTTATTTATTTATTTGACAGGCAGAATTCACAAGTAGGCAGAGAGGCAGGCAGAGAGAGGGAGAACGGCTCCCTGCTGAGCAGAGAACCCAATGCGGGGCTCGATCCCAGGACCCTGGGATCATGACATGAGCCGAAGGCAGAGGCTTTAACCCACTGAGCCACCCAGGTGCCCCTAAAATTATTTTAAGATTTTTTTTATTTGTTTATTTGACAGACAGCGCTCCTTGCCTTTTTACCTTTGCTTATCCTCACCTCAGCCTCCTTGTTCTAGAGTGGCAGGATACGGTATCCATGCATGAAGCCTCACTACACTATTAGAGCTTCCCTTTCCCTATTCTCCCGGCCTAACCCCTTTCTATAAACCCATCCTATTAGCTGTGAAATAGGAGGACCATTAGCATTCAAGACACTTCATGGAACAGAGGAAGAGGTTCATTCCAATGTTGTGGACTATAGAATCTGTGAAGAATGAATTCTAGGATGCTCCCAAGTATGATAAAGATAATTGTTACCTGTTATACTTGGCTGCATTTAGTTGCATAAGTTAAGCAAGGGAAGTTGACCTGTCCTTTGTATTGTAACTTTAAGCATAACATGAACAAAATATTCAAGGGTTAGGGCATGTATATAAAAAAGGGGGGGGTGCCTAAGTTAAGTGGGTTAAGTGGGTGAAGCCTCTGCCTTCAGCTCAGGTCAAGATCTCAGGGTCCTGGGATTGAGGCCTGCATCCGGCTCTCTGCTCATTAGGGAGCATGCTTCCCCCGCTCCCCCACACCCGGGCCTGCCTCTCTGCCTACTTGTGATCTCTCTCTGTATCTGTCAAATACAAAAATTTTTTAAAAAGAAGGGGACAGGTCACAGAGTATAGGTCACAGATGTGGTTGTCATACATTTTTATTTTGATCGAAACTGTGATTTTTGCACTGGTGCTAAACACACATAATGTTTGGTGTGACTTAGGTTTCACAGTTTACATAGCTGATTGTTTCACCATTTGCATAATTAAAATATCATGCGCTTTTGTCAGATAGAAGATTATACATTTTCCTCTACCCCATGGCTCTGTTTTCGTAGCTGACACAGTCAAACTCAACATGAACCAAACACAGTTTTGTTAACAGTAGCTGTCATTTTCATATGTAAACATTATAAGTAAAATTTCCTAGGAATTGTAAATAAGTTTAAAAAAAAACCCAAATCTTAAACAAAAAATCTAAACAAAAGCCTCTTATTTCTTATTTGTTGGCATTTGTTGTTGTTGTTGTTGTTGACTAGAATAGTCTCTCCTTTAGTAAAAGTGATTAACTAATGAATGACAGCTTGCTTACTTAGTATGAGTTACTTGCATCCTTTGTTTTACTGTTCCTTTTCTTGCTGATTTTCTTGGCATCTTTGGATGCTTTCCAATTTATTAGGAATTGTCTTTCCATATTTTTAATTTCTTTGCCATCGAGAAATTCTAGAGAAAAAATAAATATGTTAAAAAATACTGTATATATATTTCTGGTTTAAGGCACATGAACTTAAATTACACCAGAGGCTGAAATAAATATCTTATAAAAATATCCTATTTATACTATTTGTTTTTGTTGAGCTTTTACTTATTTTTTTTTTCTGATTTCAAAGAGAATGAATGCTTATTATAAACAACTGAAACATGGTGAGAAAAAACATAAAAAGACTCTGTAATTACTATTCATGACTCTCCTTAACTATCACCAACAAAGATAATCATTGTAAACAATTTGATACATGGTTTCCTTTCTAGGGCCACTTGTAAATTTTAATTTTTAAAAACAAAAATGTCATAGTCAATAAAATTTAGATATTATCTATTCATTTCCATACTATGGTTATTATTCTTGAGAAAAAGCAAAACATATTTTATGTTAAGATGAACAAGAAATTTTGTACATTTAGCATGGTATTTTAAAAGCACATACATTATTAATGCTTATTATATCTCAGGCTTAACCAGCTGAGCCACCCAGGCACTGCTATTACTTCCTAGGACATAGGATATGATAGGGACAACCCACAAAACTGGCCTCTTGGTTCTATGAAGATTTCAGCTATGTTTACGTTTTGTTCCTCTGAAAGAGTTTTAAGAAGTTGAGCATCTTAAATTACAAAAAATTTAATTTTTATATACTGTAAGATATTTGGAAAATACAAAAAAATGAGAAAAGAAAAAAATTAATATTGCCTGTGTTCTACAACAAAAATAATCACTAAAACCCACTATCAGTATATTTTTAAAATTTTTTTGTTTTTTATGTATGTGTATATATTATATAAGGTTGGGATTCTCTATTTACATAGTATTATGTCCTAATTTTTATTATTGTATTATAATCATTTTACCATGTCTTTCTTTAAACATAATTTTTAATGGTTGAGAGTATTCCATTGTATATGTATATATACTATATATACTATAAAATATCAAACTATTCCCTTATAGGACATTTTGTATTATATGTAATTACATGAATACATGTGGCCTTCATTTAATAAAAAGACTATCTCTTTCTAACAAAATTTGCTATATAGTAGTTTTTTAAGGTAATTACATATTTTTCTTTCATTATCTGTGTAATGTCTTCTACTGGATCCCAGAATGTGAAAAGGAAGTGGTAAAACTTTTTAAAATCATGTTCTTACAAGGAAAGTGACAGTATCCTGATACTGACTGCATTACTGAAGATATTTTTTTAAGATTTTATTTATTTATTTGATGCAGAAAGAGATCACAAGTAGGCAGAGTAGCAGGCAGAAGAAGGGGGGGAAGCAGGCTCCCTGCTAAGCAGAGAGCCCAATGCAGGGCGCCATCCTAGGACCCTGAGACCATGACCTGAGCCGAAGGCAGAGGCTTAACCCGCTGAACCACCCAGGTGCCCTGCACTACTGAAAATATTAACATTGCTACTTAAATATGATCCATAATATTGTTAGATTCTAAGTACAAAATAAAGTGATGAAACTGGAAATATAAACTAGAACCATAAACTCCAGAAGTATAATTGTTTCCATATATTGTCCCATGTACTTATTGTAACTGAAATTGGTACTCTCCAAATTATAATATAAGAAATTGGCTAAATATTCTATTATCAAACATCTTTGTACTTACAATTTTATATTAAAGGTCATTTTTTTATGCTTAGTTTTCCCAACCACTTGGATTTATTGCTATCTTTCCAGATTTGTTTTTATTAGTTATTATATAATTTGTTAGTGTATTTTTGGGTGTTATATGTGTAAACCAATACATATTTTTAAAATATCTGTTATAGAGCTAAGGAATGAAAATCCAAATCTCTTACCATGATCCCTTTTTCCTCATGTTTATGATGCAGACAGAGCTGAGAAATGACTAGGAGACTGTGCCTTAGTTAGCCTGATTTCTTCTTTTAGAAAATAATCATATAGAGGTGGTTCAGCAGAGGAAGCCAGGTAATGGACATAAAATCAAAGACCTATGAGATTTGTTTTAATGAGTTGTTCTTTATTTTTTTATAAAGATTTTTACTTATTCATTTGACAGAGAGAGATCACAAGTAGGCAGAGAAGCAGGCAGAGTGAGAGAAGGGGAAGCAGGTTCCCCGCGGAGCAGAGAGCCCGATGCCGGACTCGATCCCAGGACCTTGAGATCATGACCTGAGCCAAAGGCAGAGGCTTTAACCCACTGAGCCACCCAGGCGCTTTTTAATTAAAATTATTAACTTTTTAATTTTAATGCCAACTTGTTAGCACATGGTGTTAGATTAATTTTAAGTGTACAATGTAATGATTCAACAATTGTATATATTACTCAGTGCTCATCATGATAAATAAGTACATTCTTTAATCCCTTTCACTTATTTCACCCATCCCACCACCCATCTCCCTTCTGGTAACCATCAGTTTCTTCTCTGTAGTTAAGCGTTTGTTTTTTGGTTTGTTTCTCTCCCTCTCTCTCTCTCTCTCTTTTTTCCCCTCTTGTTTATTTGTTTTGTTTTTTTAATTCCACATATGAGTGAAGTGATATGGTATTTGCTTTCTCCGACTGACTTATTTTGCTTAGCATTACACCCTCGAGCTCCATCCATGTTGTTGCAAATGGCAAAAGTTCATTCTTTTTTGTGGCTGAATAATATTCCATTGTATATATACCACATCTTCTTTATCCATTTATCTATCAATGGACACTTGGGCTACTTTAATAATATGGCTATTGTAGATAATGCTGCAATAAACATAAGGGTGTATGTATCCCTTTGAATTAGTTTTTGTGTATTTTGGGGGAAATACCCAGAAGTGTGATTACTGGATCATAGTTCTTTTTCTAACTTTTTAATGAACTTCCAGATGGTATTCCACAGTGGCTGCCCCATTTGCTTTCCTACCAATAGTTCATGAGGGTTCTTTTTTCTCCACATCTCTGCCAACACTTGTTGTTTCTTGGGGTTTTTTTGTTTTTTTGGTTTTTGTTTTTAGCCATTCTGATAGGTGTGAGGTGATATCTCATTACAGGTCTGATTCATATTTCCCTGGTGATGAGCAATGTTGAGCATCTTTCATGTGTCTATTGGCCATCTGTATGTCTTCTTTGGAGGAATGTCATGTCTTCTGCCCACTTTTTAATTGGATTATTTGTGGGTTTTTTGGTCTTGAATTGTATAAGTTCCTTATATATTTTGGATACTAATCCTTTTTTGGATATGTCATTTGCAAATATCTTCTACTCAGTAGATCGTCTTTTAGTTTGTTTTCTTTGTTGTGCAGAAGTTTTTTTTAAAAAATATATGTGGTAGGAACATTTAACATGAGGTCTACTTTGTAAATAAATTCTTAAGTGTACAATACATTATTTTTGACTATAGGTACAACTTTGTACAGTAGACCTCTAGAGCTTATTCATGTAGCTTCACTGAAACTTCATACCCATTGACTAGTAACTCCCCATTTACCCCTTCCCCCAGCCTGTAGCAACTACCATTCTACTCTTTGATTCTATGAATGGGACTATTTTAGGTAGATGATATAAGTGGAATCATGCAGTATTTGTCTTACTGTGACTGGCTTATTTTATCTAGCATAATGTCCTCAAGGTTCATTCATGTTGTCACATATTGCAGAATTTCTGTTTTAAGGCTGAATAGTATTTTAGTGTATATGTATCTACCATGTTATCTTTATCCATTCATCTGTCAGTGGATAGTTAGATTGTTTCTACATCTTGGCAATTGTGACTAGAGCTGCAGTGAACACAGGAGTGCTAATATCTCTTCAAAACCTTAATTTCAGGTTAAACCTTAATTTCTGGGATTGCTAGATCATATAGTAGTTTTATTCTTAAATTCTGATGCACTGTCATACTGTTTTTCAAAGTGGCTGCACCATTTGCATCCCCACTAGTACTGTACAAGTTTCAAATTTCTATACATCCTCACCAACTCTTGTTGTCTTTTGGTTTTTTGATAATAGCCATCTGACAGGTGTGTGGTGATACCTCACTGTGGTTTTGATTTGCATTTCCCTGTTGATTAATGATATTGAGCATTTTAAAAATATACCTTTTGGCCATTTGTAGGTCTTTGGAGATGTGCCTTTTTAAATCCCTAGCTCATTTTAAAATCTAGTTAATAAGTTTTGCTGTTGAGTTGTAGGAGTTCTGTATATGTTTTGGAGCTTAACCCCACATCAGATGTATAGTTTGCAAATATTTTCTCCCATTCTGTAGGTTGTCTTTTTACTCTGTTGATTATTTTCTCTACTGTGCATGAGCTTTTTAGTTTGATGTAGTATACTTGTTTGTTTTTGTTTTTGTTGCCTGTGTTTTTTGGTGTCATGTCCATGAAATCACTGCCAAGACCAATGGCATGAAGGTTTCTCATATGTTTTTGTCTAGTTTTATAGTTTCAGGTCTTCTGTTTAAGTCTATAATCTATTTTGAGTAGATTTCTTTTGCATGTGGATATCCAGTTTTCCCAACCACATTTGACTGTCCTTTCCCCACTGTGTATTCTTGGTACCCTTGTGGAAAATCATTTGACCATTTATGAATGGATTTATTTTTAAGCTTTCTATTCTATTCTGTTTGTATATCTATCTTACGCCAGTACTATACTGTTTTGATTGTTGTATTTTGTCATATACTTTGAATTCAGGAAGTGTGATGCCTTGGTTGATTTGGCTATTTGTGGTCTTTTGTGGTTGCATTTGAATTTTAGTGAAATTTTGTGAAATTTTCAATTCTGTGATAACACTACTAGCATTTTGATAGTGATTGTACTGAATTTGTTGATTCCTTTGGGTATTATGGAAATTTTAACAATATTAAATTTTCTAGTTCATGAACATAAGATGTCTTTCCATTCATTTGTTATTTTCTTTCATTAGTGTCTTGTGGTTTTCAGTATACAATTCTTTTTTTTTTTCTTACCTTACTAGTTAAATTTATTTTTAGGTATTTTACTTTTTTGTGCTATTGTTTTCTTAATTCACTTTTCCGATGGTTCGTTGTTACTGTGTCAATATGGCTTTAAAGATTGTTTTTGGCAAGAGTTAATGGTCACACTAGATTATGAAGAAATTAATAAGGATTATTGAGAAAATCAACTGACAGTGTAATTTTTTAAATTATAAACTTTAAGGCACATTTTATTGTTTTGTAGAATTTCATCAGAGAAGTTAAAAATAAATTAACTTAATTGTCTCTGAAAGAGAAAGAATTTTTAAAACATATTAAGGTGAAAGAAATTATGTTTAGAATAGGTTCAGTTTTTGGGTGAGGGCTGGTGTTGAATTTTATGAACACTTCAGTATTAATAAGGTATTTTTGTGTCCTTGCTATTAATACTGCAAACATGCAAAGTACTGGAATCCTTACTCTGGGTCTGGTTCTACCCTTTAAAGCCAGCCAGGCATAAATAGAGGAAAAGAAATGCTGCCTGTCCACTTTACAGATTTCAGATCTTGAAAAATTCACATTGCCCACACAGCATCATCATTTGTGGGTATACTGCCAGTTCAGAAAGTCCCATTCTTTTAAACGATTTCCAACAATTCATATTCATGCATCCCTTAATAAGTTGTTCTTAACACAAAATTTGTTTTCACTCAGGCTAAGTAAACCAAATGTGTGGCTTATCATTCTGTTTGGTGAGGACTGGGTTATTTACAAAACATGTCTTTCCTCAGTCTTTACTGGGACACATCAAACCAAGTCTTCAATTCATTTTTGGTTTTGGTTTTTCATTTAGGAAAAAAAAGCACATGAAAATAAGACAAGTTCTAGGGGTGCCTGAGTGGCTCAGTTGGTTGCAAACATCTGCCTTGGGCTCAGGTCATAATCCCAGGATCCTGGGACTGAGCCCCATGTTGGGCTCCCTGCTCACCAGGGATCCTGCTTCTCCCTCTCCTGTCTGTTCTGTCTCTCTCAAATTTAATAAATAAATAAATAAATAAATAAACTTTAAAAAAAGAAAGAAAGAAAAGACAAGCTAGAACCAAAGAGGAAAGACTGAAAGGACATATACTAAAGTGTTAACAGCAGATTTATGATGGGATTATGAATGACATTAATATTCTTTTCTTATTTTCTGCATTTTTATAAGAAATGTGTATTAATTTTAGGGGTGACTAGCTCACTTAGTTGGTAGAACCTGTAGCTCTTGATCTCAGGATTGTAAGTTCAAGCCCCACATTGGGTATGGAACCTACTTAAAATTTTAAAAAAAGGAAATGTGTATTAATTTTATAATCGCAAAATATGTTTAGGAAAGATTTTTTTTTTAAATTTTGACTAAATCCTATTTATTTGGGAATCAGTACCTTCTCTTCACATCCTTTACTTCATTATCTACAGTACTATATAATGAGAAGTGTTCCCAGAAATGGTTCCATGAACATAGGAAGGTCCTTAAGCATCTAACATTAGTTGTATTTACTCTGCTTCCTAAGGAAAGTAGACTAATAGAATTGTGTGCGGTGAGCAGGAAGGGAAGGAGATGGAGAGTTGGGGGAATGTGTATTATTGTAGATTCATTTGCACAATTTACAGAAATTACGCATGACTCTTCTCCTGGTGTATTTTCTGTTTCCTTCCTTTGGCTGGTGGGGTCAAGTGTGGTGGGCAGGGTGTGACCCTTGAACATGTATTTGAAAAATACATATTTTTATGTATTTTTTTAAATTCTTATATTTTTGTGATATACCCTTTGTCAACCCTTTTCTCCCCCAAGAGAACCACAGCATAACATCATGATCAATCAAGGTTTACTACAGCTATGAGCTTTGAAATGGTTTCGCCATGCATTAGTTTTTTATACCCAAGTATAGCATGTCACAGAAGTTCAGATATAGGAAACTCTTTCATGAATCTCCTTTGTGAGAAGGCAGTGCTTGTCTTTTTAATGTTGTGTAACTTGGTCCCTAGTGAAGAGCTGTGGTCTAATACTCCCAGTATAGTGCATAATCAGGCTGTTGTTATTTCTAAGGATCTCATAAAGGACTCCCTACCTTGCTCCCCTTTCAAATGAAAGGAACCTGTACGTTCTTAGGGCAATTGTCAAGCTATGAATACTTTGATTAATTTTTATCTACAGATCCAAGAACTGAAGAGTCTCTTGGGATCCTCAGAGGATTTGTGCCAATGAGAATTTGACAAAAGGTCAGCAAGTTCTACACATTTTTCAAGAAAGGGTATGTGGTGCCTTAATTATTTCTGAACAACAGATATTTTTCATGTTTTATTTCTCAATTTTAAATTTGCTTTTACTTAAAATATTGAACTTAATATTGTACTTTCATAGATTCTGATATCATATTTATATTTTTCAAGGCTTGATATTAAATTAACTAACAAGTTAACCAGTTGTCTTTCTCTAGGAAATTATATTAATGTAATATAAATGTATACCCAGTGATTTGGACACCAGTATCAGTCTGTCTCTGTATTTAGGTTTGAGACAAACAGGATTTCCATTTAGATCCATTCTCCACAGCTTCATCAACTTGTTCAGTAAAAATTCCAAATCCTATAATTAGAGAAGGAAAAGCAAGACACAAGTATTTCATAATCATCAATATTTCTTTCATACCAGTTAACTGTTTTTAAAGGTAATCACTGCCCTTCTAGCTAATTACTGTTTTTCTAGGTACTTAGAAGGTGTACCATAAATCTTTTTTGAATAAAATGGTCTATACTACTAATTGATCTTGTATACACCTAGGGGAATATCTTATCTTTAGAATAAGGTGGTGAGAATTACAAAGCTAATGAAAATTCTGAAGAATAGCAACAGGCAAACACCTATGATTCTTCCATTTATTCTTCTCAAGTCAAGAGCAAAATTATAGGATATAAAGGAAAATTTTAGGAAATACAAAGTATAGATTAATTCATACATGTTCTTAATTGCAAAGCTGAAAGTAATTGGCAATGCATTGCTTGGTATTTTTATTCCTGGTATCATTTCTTCACCTTCAAAGCTTAATATCTACTTAATCTATTTGTACCTTCTATCTTATTCTTTTCTTGATCCATGTTTCTCATTACTTAGATATTTCATTTTTCCATTTTTGGAAAACTTTTTTTGATAAGACTGCATTTATTCTTTAGATTTCAGAAAATAATTTTTTGTGTTTAGTTTTGGCTTTTGGAGGGTGTGGGAGAGAGAATCTTGAGCAGTCTCCATACCTAGTGCAGAGCTCAGTGCCGGACTTGATCTCACAACCCTGAGTTCATGACCTGAGCCTAAAGTCAAGAGTTGGACACTTAACCGGCTGAGCCACCTAGGTGTAGGCACCCCAGAAAATATTTATTTATTTATTTATTTATTTATTTATTTATTTATTTATTTTACTATGAGTGCTGACAACAGTTCCCTTCCACATACTAAAATCCCCACAAGGAGCACCTAGCTGGCTCAGTTAGTGGAGCATATGACTCTTGATCTCAGGAGAATGAGTTCAAGCCCCATGTTGGATGTAGAAGTTACGTGGGGGAAAAAAAATCCCCACTGAACTCTTCCATATCATGGAAATAACAAATTTGGAACATCCAGGAATATGCCTCTATCTACATGAAGGAATGGTATTTTAGGGGAATAATTATAAGGACAGCTGGGTGGGTATCTAGTACCCACTGCAGAGCACCTGGTAGTTCTCTTCATCTTTTTGAGACCAATGTCTTCTTACATAAAATGGTAAAAATATTTCCGGTTCTACCTACTTCATTATTCAACAAAATACATATTGAATCATGGGCTAAGTTCTGTACTAGACTCTGAGGTATCCAAAAAAGTAATTTGTGAAAAAAAATAGGGGTTTTAAAAAAAATAGACAAACCGAATCTTCCTGGCCCTGCTGTTTACTGTATGACCTTAGGCAAGTCTATGTTCTCACTTATAAGTGTGAAAGTTAGGATTAGTTCTCACATATAAATAAAGTGCCTGGAACAAAGCAGGTAACTAATAAATATGTTAATTCTTTTTGTCTGTCCTACCACCCCTTAGCTAATAACTTTCTCTTAATTTTGATCAAGAGTGTAAAAATTGTTGTTAGGAAGAATAAGCTTCTGACTCACTGACTAGTAGTTGATTTCTTATAAGAAAGCTGTCTTCAAAAGTTGTAACTTCATCTTTCAGTCTTGGGCCCTGGATTATTTCCTCTCCACAGCATTTGTTCAACAGCATTTGATACAGCCATGATTATTTTATGTGAGAGTTTCACATAAGTATTTCTCTTAGTCTAAGACCTCTAAGGAAGGAATTGTGCATTGAATTTTTGTAGTGTTGAATATGATGCCATCACCCAAAAGTTGAGTAATAATAATAATAATAAAACTTAAAATGTATATAGATAAAAAGAATCCTGTAGAGTTTTGTTAATTATTGTCAGTTGATAAATGACCCGCGACATACTCCCTCCAGTGTGTGTTTATTTAAGACTAAACTAATCCTGTGCTGAAATATGATTACCCTTTGGATACGCTCTGGTAGTTCATTGCCTTCCTGTCTTTAATAAAATGCTTTTGCTTTCCTGCCCTTCAGTGTCACTAAAGGGAGCAGACAGTTTTCTGGACAGTCTCTGTTTGATAAATGATCATGTCAGGCTATCACTTAGAGGAGTGCTGCAAAATACCGAGGAACTGATTCTATTTCCCATGCAGGGCTGGTGCCCAACCTCCTATGTACGCGCCTGCAGTAACTGGCAGTGCTTGCTCTACAGTTAATGATGGCCATTGATGAACCTGTATTTGACCAGCATGCTCCAATCTTTATTGGAAATGTCTGGTCCAACTGTCCTAACTAAATCTAAAGACAGCCATTTGTCATTCCCCTGACTGCTTGTCATCATCTGCCTGGGAAAATCTATAATTTTTGGCTTGTTTCTGACTAAACTGTGGAGTGAATAAATTTATCTTTGGGTTACTCTGCTTGTCAGGATCAATATTGAGCAGAGGTTGAATAAATTAGAAACTGGAAAAACATGACAGGCCATAGTGGTTTGTTCATTTGTGTCTTATAAATCAAATATTTAGTTTAGTTGAGAGGCAGGCACATCAAATTTTTTATTTCCACCATTCATTCTGAAGATGCTTTACTTCATGATAAATGGCCATCAGAAAACCAATGAAGTAAATCACTAATATATCTGACTGAGATGAACTTTTCAGATCATTTTATTGATTTAGCAAACTTTGCAGACATAAACACTGCAGGTAAAGATTTTTTTAATATAACTTCTTTCAAATTTTTATACATTTTTGCAACCATGATGTTTACTTAATATGTCATCAAGGTATATAATATTGGCCTTAGTGAAGTTCATGGCTCATCAACTACTTATAGAAATGTTTTATTGTAAATGGTCAGTGAAGTTTTAATATTTTAATAGATTGATGAATACTTATTTAAAGGAGTTATAGGAAAGAATGCAAAGGAGTGTTGACTAAAAGTAAGTGTCATTTAAACTAGAATCCTCTGAATTTAAACTATGGAGTATTGTTTGGCCTAAAACCTCTCTTTATTCTCCTCAGTGGTTGACTTTGCTGTGTACTGGGGAGAACTAGGTCATTGCCCACAGAGTATTCTCAGTTTTCGGTCTTTGGTCTCACACTTCTTCCATTACTCTTTCCTATTTTCGTCAACAAAGGAAGAGTCCCATTTTTTTTTCTTTCCAAATTAATCAGTCCTCTTGATATTTTCCCTTCTCCAGGCCTTTTCTTCTTGCGGTATTCTTTCTTTTGCATTTATATTTCTAATCTTGCTCTCCTTTCATCCTGTCTCTTAAACTTACTATCACTACACTTCTTGAAAGAGTAGTACAGCAGTGTTTATCAAACTTTTATGTGCTTAAGAATCACCTAGGGATCTCATTTATTAAATGCAGGTCCTGATATGTTTGGTCTGGAACAGAAGCTGAGATTCTGCATTTTTGGTGCTGATGCTGCTGGTCTTAGGACAACATTTGGAGTTACAAGGGTCTAGGCCACTGACTGTGCTTCCTCAATCACTGGGCACCCCTGCAGCCTGGTCCTCCTGAACAGGCACTGCTATCCTTATTACTGAGCCATACATTACCATCTCAGACTTTCTCAGTTTCTTTGGAGCATCTTTTCTTACTGACTGCTCTCTAATGGTATTTTTGCAGGCTCCCTGGATCCTGAATTAATCTCTGACTCTACAAGTAACAAACTTCTGACCACAGAAATCCCCCGTATCTAAACAAGCTGTTCTATAAAAGTTGCTTTTGAGACTGGAGAAATCATTTCATAAAAAAGAGCTATACCCAGTGGACTGTTACCTGAAATGACCCATGGAAACAGCCTATGTAATTGAAAAAAAGCCCAAAGAATAGCTGTGCAGCGACAATGTTATAAAGCCTCTCCAAGGACATTGTCCCTGTGGCAGATGTTCAGGGATCAATTCACTTGCTTCCTTTTCTAGAATATACATTTATTTATTTCAAACTTGTTTTTCTTCCCTGGACCACAGCAGACTGTAAAATCATGGCTAGAAAAACAATTGTCTAATACACCATGATCTCCATTTATGTGTATACCCTTTACAGAAAAAGAATAGCCACATTGATGAAAATAGTAAAACATCTGTTACACTGAGGAAGGAAGGGTCATCTGTACATGACAGGAAGAACCATATTTTATGGGAAACTACATTGGGCATCTCACCAAATATTCTTCCTCCCATATCTAGATAGTATCATTCATGATGACCATTTAAGTGATCACATAACCAACATCTTAAAGACACCCATATTCTTCTGTCCATGGGCTCTGGCTTTATATATCCAATTGTCTATTTAATATTTTGTCCAGAAGACTACAAAGGCACCTCAAACTCTATATGACCAAAACTCATCACCTTCTCCCTCTCCACTAAACCTGATTTTTGAGTTCTCTATTTTCTATTGTGCAAGGCAGAAGCCAGAGAATCATTCTTGACCTCTCCTTCTTTGATGTTCTGTATATCTAACTCACCACCAAGTTCTGTACACTTGATTTCCAAACAGCTCTCCAGAGCGTCTACTTACTTCATCTCTACTCCAGCTCTATTCAAGTTTCTACCATCTCTCACTTCTTAACTAGTCTGGCCTCTTCCAAGCTATTCTCCACACCGTAGCTATGCTGGTCTTTTCAAAATGCTACTCTTTGGGGGCACCTGGGTGGCTCAGTAGGTTAAGTCTCTGCCTTTGATCTCAGAATCCTGGGATCAAGCCCCACATTGAGCTCTCTGCTCAACAGGGAGCCTGCTTCCCCCTTCTCTCAGCTTGACTCTCTGCTTACTTGTGATCTCTCTGTGTCAAATAAATAATAAAATCTTAAAAGAAAATGCTACTTTATTACTACTTTACCCCCTGCTCAAACACCTTCAGTGATTCAGCATTGTTCTTAAAAACAAAACTCTCTATCATGACCTATGTGGCCCATCTACCCATCAGCCTCTATATGTAGTGTGCTTCACCTTCACTCTCTCTGCTTTCTGTTCTCATCTTGGCCAAACTCTCATCTGCTCGGGGGCCTTTGTACATGCTATTCTTTACCTGGTAAACCCTTCTATTCTCTCAGAACCCAGTTTAGCAATCCCTTCCGAGGGAAGCTTTCACTGAGCTCTGTAACTAAGGCAAATCCCCCTGTTTGGAAGTTCTCAGAGTCACATACTTTTTCTTTGTAGTATTTGCCAGAGGTGAAGTTTTACATTTATTTTTAGGTGATTATGTGCTTATTGTTTTTCTTTCTCTAAAGGTTGAGAGCTCTTTGAAGCCAGGGACTATATCTGCCTTTTGTTCACTCTTGTCTCCCCCATAGCAAGCACTGCCAGATGGTAGGTGTTTTGAATGAACGGATAAGAAGACATGAATGAATGCATGCATGAATCAATGGATCTGACATTAGAAGGACAGGACAGAAATTATAAAGGAGAACTTACATGAAACCCCTTTGAAAATTTTGCTGATGAGAGAGGCCACAGACGTAGAAAGAGGAAAAGACTGGATTTATCCTCTGTTATTCTGTTTCCTCCTCTACTCCTCTGCCACCCTTCCCCCTCCTCCCTCCACCTCCCTTGCCCCAAATCTTTGCCCTGGACCATTTTTGAACTAAGGAATAGGAGAAATGAAGGCAGGGTTAGAGGATCTTGGGAGGAGGAGTTTTGGCAGCTGTGGGTCTGTAGAAGGGAGAAGAAAGGGAAAATCCTAAATAGGAGGAAGCTTCTTCCAGGTCTGTATCCTGTGCCTCCACCTCTACCGTAGCCACTCCCCTGTGGCCCTAGTACCCACAGTAGGCTAGGGCATGGGCATCATTTGAGAATAACTATTTTTGCCAGTGACCAAATTTTTTTTCTTTTTCCTTTTCTTATTCCTTCCACAGAGCTCAAAGACTTTAAGTTGCCCTGCCAGAATTTTTGTTGTGGTTATATCTTTTCCTTTTGATTTTTCTTAACTATCTTTCTCATTGCTCAAACCTGAATCTTAATTGGAAGAGTTGAAGTTATTTAACTATCCTTAGGGATAGTTATTTTTCTTTTTTTCACATTTCATGTATTTTTTTGTTAGCTGTATACAAGGAACCTATGGATGTCCATATAAAAGCAGTTGCTCTAAGTGCTAAAAGCCTTGGGTAATTGTAGGGATTTTGTTAGGAGTCTCTAATGATGTCTACTTCTTTTTCCCCATGGCACAAAGCTGTCTGTTGTTGAAGACTTTGAGGAAGGATGTCAACGACCTTAGGTGTGGCACATTGAGCTTTCCTTCCCATGGCGCAGGGTTTGATGTCAGCAGCTTTAGGGCAGCTTCAGTCAGTGAGTATAAAGAATGGAAAAATAAAAGCAAAAAAAAAAAAATGGAGATACTGACCCCAATAATACATTCCAAGAAACAAGTTAATATTCTGTAGCTAAACTTCAACATGTCCTTTTACTAAGTCATTAGAAGTTGATTTGAAATGGACCACAAAGAGTATGTTTTATTTTTTAATTGTTATTATCATTTTTTTTAAAGATTTTATTTATTTATTTGAAAGACAGAGATCACAAGCAGGCAGAGAGACAGACAGAGGGAGAGGAAGGGAAGCAGGCTCCCCGCTGAGCAGAGAGCCCGATGTGGGGCTCAATCCCAGGACCCTGAGATCATGACCTGAGCAGAAGGCAGAGGCTTTAACCCACTGAGCCACCCAGGTGCCCCGTTATTATCATTTTTAATTTAAATTAAGTTAGTTAACAATAGTGTAGTACTGGTTTCAGGAGTTTAGTAATGTATCATTTAGATGTAACACCCAGTGCTCATCCTAGCAAGTGCCCTCCTAATGCCCATCACCCATTTAGCCCATTCAGCCACCCACCTCTCCTCCAGCAACCCTCAGTTTGTTCTCTAGACTTAAAAGTCTCTTATGGTTTGCCTCCCTCTCTGTTTTAAATCTTATTTTATTTTTCCTTCCCTTCCTCTGTGTTCATCTGTTTTGTTTCTTAAATTCCAACATGAGTAAAATCATACATTTGTCTTTCTCTGACTGACTAGTTTTACTTAGTGTAATACACTCAAGTTCCATCCATGTTGTTGCAAATAGCAATTGCATTCTTTTTCATCTCTGATTAATATCCCATTGTGTACATATACCACATCTTCTTTATCCATTCATCAGTTGATGGACCTTTGGTCTCCTTCCAAAATTTGGCTGTTGTTGATCGTCATCTACCAATGTTGGGTAGTTCTGTTTTTAACATTTTGAAAGAGGAACCTCCATACTGTTTTCCAGAGGGGCTATACCATGTTGCATTTCCACCAAAAATACAAGAGCACATTTTAAATGAACCCTGGTCAAGTCTATATTTACTCTTCCAAGAAGATATGCAGGGCATTTTAAATTGCTTGTCTTTTTTGCTGGAAGTAAAAGAACTTGAAATTTATCCTTACTTCCTGGATATCGTCTGTTTATGGGAGGAAAAAGCAACTTTTGGCATAGTCCAACCTCTGGAACTTGCTGAATGGTTTATATTAGTTCTTCAGATGGTTGAATATTTTTTATTTTTTGATTATTCATTCATTCTGTAATCACACAGTAGGTGCCTGTTATGGGCCAGGCACTCACTGGGCTGAACTCTAGGGAATTCTGAAATAACAAAAATTCCTCGCTCTTAAATGCTCTCAGTCTAATGAGAGATATGGTGATATATGATAACAGAATTCTGTTAACCAGGTATTTCTTACCAGTCATTCACTCATTTTTAAATTGGATTTTTTAAAATCAAAGCAATGCAATCAACACTGTTAAAAAGTAAGACCATGGGGTGTCTGGGTGGCTCAGTGGGTTAAGCCTCTGCCTCTGGCTCAGGTCATGATCTCAGGGTCCTGGGATTGAGACCCACATCGGGCTCTCTGCTGCTCAGCAGGGAGCCTGTTCCCCCTCCCCCCCGCCTGCAGCTCTGCCTACTTGTGATCTCTCTCTCTCTCTCTCTGTCAAATAAATAAATAAAATCTTTAAATAAAAAAAAGACCGTAAGGTTTATAACAAAACTTAAAGAGAAACTGAGGACTTATAAAAAACCACTTTCAGTTTCTACAGCTATTCCTACACATACTAACCTCTACATTACTAAATAACAGCTGTTATTTATTGATTTTTAAATCTTAGATAATTATCTACTGAATTCCTACTATGGAACATGATGATATAATTCTTGTAAGTACCACTCCAAACCCTAATAAACTTCCCTTCCCCAATGCTGTCAATAGAGTTAAATTAAAATTGTTGATATGGTTAGTATTTATTGACTATGTAATGTTATTCAAAGTTAAATCACATAATACACTATGACTGTTTTTTATTTTCCCTGGAGTTAAATATTGGTTGATTATTTGCTTATTTTTGTATGTATTTATCACCAATTCAGCCTGCTACAACCTGGGCTGGTAGACTACTTAAGACTTCACTTCAGATTTCCTTCATATTCATTCTGGGAATTTCTTTTTACTTTCTCCTGCTTCCTAGATCCTATGTCTTCCCTTTGCCTAGTTTTCTATCCTGGTTAGATGAAACTCATTCTTTAAGAGGTGCCTGAGAAAGGGACATAAGTTTTTTTGAGAGCTTGCATGTTCAAAGATATTTACCTCATAACTGATTGAAAATTAATGGAGTATATAATTCCAGGTTTAGAATATTTCTATCTCAAAATTTTGGAGGCATTTTTCTACTGTGTTCCAGATAAAAAAGTCTGATGATTCTGATTCCATTTTGATTCTTTGTATTATTATCTTTTTTTTCTCTGTCAAATTCCTTGGGAACTCTTTACTCCTGGTGTCCTAAAAACTTTTAAGGATGGACCTGGTTATGGATCATTTTCCATCCACTGTGCTGGCATTTGGGAGACTTGTTTCAATCTGGCAATTCATGTCCTTTGGTTTTGGAAATTTTTCCAATATTAGTTTAAGATTAACCTTATGGAGCTGTAATTTACATAAAACAATATGCATCCATTAAAACACTAACTCCTATATATTCATATTACAGTCACTATAACCAAGACAAAATATTTTCATTATTCTGTAAGATTCACTCCTGGCCCATTCCAGTCAACCTTTTCTATTCCTGTTCAGCAACTATTGATACAATTAGTACTGTGTACATTTGTTTTTACTTTTCAAGAGTTTCATATAAGTGAAGTCATACAGTATGTACTCTTTTTTGTCTACCTTATTTCACTCTGTATAATGTTTTCTAATTTGTCCATGCTGTTGTGTCCATCAATAGCAATTCATTCATTCTTATTGGTGGGTGATGTTCTATGGTACAAAATATAGCTTTTCTTATCTATTTCCCATCTGAGGGCAACTTGGTTGTTTCTAAAATTACAAATAAAATTATAAAGAATTGCATACAGATATTTGTGTGAACATAGGTTTCTATTTCGCTCAGATAAACACCTAAAAATGGGTTTGCTGAGTCATATTTATTTACATTAATAAAAAGTATATATTTAACTTTATAAGAAACTGTCAAACTATTTTCCAAAGAGGTGTGCCTTTTAGATTTTCCTCAGCAATTAATGAGAAACCCAGTTGCTCCAGATCCAATAAAAAATTGGTATTAATGGGGTCAGAGGAGATAGTCCAAGATGGTGGAGGAATAGGAGACCTTAGTTTCATCTGATCCCAGGAATTCAGCTGAATAGCTATAAATCATCCAGCACAACTGTGAATGCAACTGGAGATCTAAGAAAAAGAATAGCTGCAACTTTGCAAATAGAAAAACAACCATTTTCTGCAATAATGACAAGACAGAGAACTCACCTCAAAAAAAGAGAACAAAGGACGCCTGGGTGGCTCAGTTGGTTAAGCAGCTGCCTTCGGCTCAGGTCATGATCCCAGCATCCTGGGATCGAGTCCCACATCAGGCTCTTTGCTCGGCAGGGAGCCTGCTTCTCCCTCTGCCTCTGCCTGCCATTCTGTCTGCCTGTGCTCGCTCTCTCTCCCTCTTTCTCTCTGATAAATAAATAAAATCTTAAAAAAAAAAAAAGAGAGAGAGAACAAGAGGCAGGACTGACTGCCAGGGACCTAATTAGTATGGATAGGAACAAGATGTTAGAAGAACTAAAATCTAATCAAGTCAAAATAAAAAAGGCTATTAAAGAGATGCAATAAAACTGGGGGCTCTAAACACTAGGATAAGTGAGGTAGAAGAGAGAATTAGTGATATAGAAGACAAAAGGATGGAGAATAAAGACACTGAAAAAAAGAGAGATAAAGAACTATTGGATCACAAGGGGAGAATTTCAAGATAAGTGATACCGTAAAGTGAAACAATTTTAGAATAATAGAGATACCAGAAAAAGAGGGAAGGGGGAAGGGAGAGGTGCAGAAGGTATATTGGAGAAAATCATAGAAGAGAACTTCCCTAATCTGGGGAAGGAAGCAAGCATTAAAGTCCAGAACACACAGAAAACCCCCTCAAAATCAATAAAAATAGGTCAACACCTCGACATATGATAGTGAAACTTGCAAATCTCAGTGACAAAGAGGAAATCCTGAAAGCAGCTAGGGACAAGAGGTTCATAACCTATAAGGATAGAAACATTAGTCTTATTTAGTCAGGTACTAAATGAGAAAAATATGCAGCCAAGAATATTTTATCCAACAAGGATGTCATTCAAAAACAGAAGAAGCTTCCAGGACAAACAGAAACTAAAAGAATTTGTGATCACTAAAACGGTCCTTCAAGAAATGTTAAGCGGGATCCTTTAAGTGAAGAGAGAGCCCAAAAGTAACATAGACCAGAAAGGAACAGAGACAATATACAGAAACAGTGACTTGACATGTAATACGATGTAACTAAATTCACATCTTTGAGTAGTTACTCTGAATGTTAATGGGTTAATTGGGTTAAATGCCCCATTCAAAAGACATAGGATATGAGATTGAATAAGAAAGCAAGACCCATCGATATGTTGTATGCAAGAGACTCATTTTAGACACAAAGACACCTTCAGATTGAAATTAAGAAGGTGGGAAACCATTTATTATGCTAATGGACATCAAAAGAAAGCAGTGGTGGCCATCCCTTTTATCAGACTAATTAGGTTTTAAACCAAAAGATGAGGAAGGACACTATATCATAATTAAAGCATCTATCCAACAAGGAGATCTAACAATTGTAAATAGTTATGCCCCTAACATGGGAGCAGCCAGTTATATAAGCCAATTAGTAACAAAACTAAAGAAATACATTGATAACAATACAATAGTAGTAGGGGATTGTAACACCTCTCTCACTGCACTGAACAGATCATCTAAGCAGAATGGAAAGGAAACAAGGGCCCTGAATGACACATTGGATCAGATGGACTTCACAGATATATTCAGATATATTCCATTCTAAAGCAGAAGAATACACATTCTTCTCAAGTCCACTTGGAACATTCTCTAGACTATATCACATATTAGGTCTCCAATCAAATCTCAACCAGTGCCAAAAGATTGAGATCATTCCCTGCATATTTTCAGACCACAGTGCTTTGAAACTGGAACTCAATCACAAGAGGAATTTGGAAAGAACTCAAATACATGGAGGCTAAAGAGCATCATACTAAAGAATAAATGGGTCAACCAGGAAATTGAAGAAGAATTTAGAGAGTTCGTGGAAACAAATGAAAATGAAAACACAACTGTTCAAAACCTTTGGAATGCAGAAAGGCAGTCCAAAGATGGAACAATATAACAATATAAGCCTTTCTCAAGAAACAAGTAAGATCTCAAATATACAACCTAACCTTACACTTAAAGGAGCTAGAGAAAGAACAGCAAATAAGGCCTAAACCCAGCAGGAGGAGAAAATTAATAAAGATCAGAGCAGATATCAATGAAATGGAAACTAAATGAATAGTAAAACATATCAAGGAAACTAAGAGCTGGTTCTTTGAAAGAATTAATAAGATTGATAAACCCCTAACCAGACTTATCAAAAAGAAAAGAGAAAGGACCCAAATAAATAAAATCATGAATGAAAGAGGACAGATCATGACCAGCACCAAAGAAATACAAACAGTTATAAGAACATATTATGAGCAACTATATGCTAAAAAATGAGGCAATCTGAAAGAAATGGATGCATTCCTAAGGACCTATAAACTCAAAACCAAATGAAGAAGAAATAGAAAACCTGAACAGACCCATAACCAGCAAGGAAATTAAAGCATTAATCAAAAATCTCCCAACAAACAAGAGACCAGGGTTTCCCAGGGGGAATTCTACCAAACATTTAAAAAAGAATAAATATCTATTCTTCTGAAACATTTCAAAAAATAGAAATGGAAGGAGAACTTCCAAACTCTATGAGGCCAACATTGCCTTGATCCCAAAACAAAAGACCTCACAAAAAATGAGAATTACAGACCAATATCCCTGATAATCATGGACGCCAAAATTCTTACCAAAATCCTAGTCAAGGGGTTCCAGCAATCCATTAAGAGGAGTATTCATCATGACCAAGTGGGATTTAATTCCTGGGCTGCAAGGGTGGTTTAGCCTCCACAAATTAATCAATGTGATACACTATATTAATAAAAGAAAGGATGAGAGCCATATGATCTCTCAATAGATGCATAAAAAGCTTTTGACCAAGTACAGTATCCTATTTTGATCAAAACTCTTCAGAGTGTAAGGATAGAGAGTATGTGCCTCAGTATTATAAAATCCATATGTCAAAAGACCACAGCAAATGTCATTCTCAATGGGGAAAAATTGAGAGCTTTTCCGCTAAGGTCAGGAACATGGCAGGGATGTCTGCTGCCACCACTGTTGTTCAACATAGTACTAGAAGTCCTAGCCTCAGCAATCAGACAACAAAAAGAAATAAGTCCATCTAAATTGGCAAAGTCAAATTTCCACTCTTTGCAGATGACATATTCTCCATGAAAAACCCAAAAGA
This sequence comes from Mustela erminea, assembly GCF_009829155.1. NCBI lineage: Eukaryota > Metazoa > Chordata > Mammalia > Carnivora > Mustelidae > Mustela > Mustela erminea. The sequence continues at coordinate 18,847,921 of NC_045629.1, forward strand.
CTCCACTCCAAAATGTTAGAACTCATACAGGAATGTATGTAGGAATGCCACATGGCAGGATATAAAATCAATGCTCAGAAATCAGTTGTATTTCTATACACTAACAATGAGACAGGAGAGAAAGAAATTAATGAGTCAATCCCATTAACAATTGGACTAAAACTCACAAGATACCTAGGAAAAAAACTAATTAAAGAGGCAAAGTATTTGTACTTGAAAAAGTACAGAACACTCATGAAAGAAATGGGAGACTAACAAAAAGAAATGGAAAGATGTTCAATGCTCATGGATTGGAAGAACAAATATCTTTAAAATGTCCATGCTACTTAGAACAGTCTATACTTTCAATGCAATCCCTATCAAAATACCATCAACTTTTTTTTCCACAGAGCTGGGACAAAGAATCCTAAAATTTGTATGGAACCAGAAAAGACCCCAGATAGCCACAGGAATGTTGAGAAAGAAAACCAAAGCTGGTGGCATCACAGTCCTGGACTTCAAGCTCTGTTACAAAGCTGTAATCATCAAGATGGTATAGTACTGGCAGAATAACAGACACGTAGATCAATGGAATAGAATAGAGAGCCCAGAAATAGACCCTGAACTTTATGCTCAACTAATTTTGGACAAAGAAGGAAAGAATATCTAATGGAAAATGTGCCTTCAACAAATGGTTTTGAGAAAATTGGACAGCCACATGTAGAAGAATGAAACTGGACAATTTTACTACATCATACAAAAAATAGACTCAAAATGGATGAAAGACCTAAATGTAAGACGGAATGAAGAAGAGAACACATGCAGCAGCCCCTGTGATTTTGGCTGCAGCAACTTCTTGCTAGACACATCTCAAAGGCAAGAGAAGCAAAGACAAAAGTGAACTATTGGGACTTCATCAAAATAAAAAGCTTCTGCACAGCAAAGGAAACAGTCAACATAACCAGAAGACAATGGACAGAATGCAGTGAGATATCAGATAAAGGGCTAGTATCCAAAATCAATAAAGAACTTATCAAACTCAACACCCAAAGAATAAGTAATCCAATAAAGAAATGCGCAGAAGACATTAACTGACATATCTCCAAAGAAGATATACAAATGGCCAAGAGACACATGAAAAAAATGCTCAGCGTCACTTGGCATCAAGGAAATACAAATCCAAACCACATTGAGATACCACTTCATACCAATCACAATGGCTACAATTAACCACCCAGGAAACGAAGATGTTGGTGAGGATGCAGAGAAAGGGGAACACTCCTACACTGTTAGTGGGAATGGAAGCTGGTGTAGCTACTCAGAAAAAGAGTATGGAGTTTCCTCAAGAAGTTAAAAATAGAGCTACCTTATGACCCAGCAATTGCACTACTAGGTATTTACCTCAAAGATTCAAATGTAGTGATCCAAAGGGATACCTGCATCCCAATGTTTATAGCAGCAATGTTCACAATAGCCAAACTATGGAAAGAGTCCAGATGTCCATCAACAGATGAATAAAGAATATGTGATACATATATACAATGGAATACTACTTAGCCATCAAAAATTGAAATCTTGACATTTGCAATGATGTGGATGGAACTGGAGGGTATTACACTAAACAGAATAAGTCAATCAGAGAAAGACAATTATCATATGATTTCCTCATATGTGGAATTTAAGAAACAAAACAGGATCATAGGGCAAGAGGGAAAAAATAAAAGATGAAATCAGAGAGGGAAATAAACTATAACTCAATCATTGGAAACAAACTGAGAGTTGCTGGAAGAGGGGGTGAGGGAATGGGGTAACTGGATGGTTGACATTAAGGAGGGCATGTGATGTAATGAGCACTGGGTATTATATAAGACTGATGAATCACCGACCTCTACCTCTGAAACTAATAATACATTATATGTTAATTAATTGAATTTAAAAAAATGATAAAACCCACAAAAATTGGTATTAATGGATAAGGAAGATGTGGTATATATTTATATACAATAGAATATGACTCAATTCAATAAAAAAGAATAAAATCTTGCCATTTGCAACAACATGGATGGAGCTAGAGTGTATTATGCTAAGCAAACTAAGTCAGAGAAAGACAAATACCGTATGCTTTCACTCATGTGGAATTTAAGAAACAAAGCATATGGGAAGGGGGAAAAAAGGAGAGAAGGAAACACTCCCCCCCGCCTTTTTTTTAGTTTCAGAGGTAGAATTTAGTGATTAATCAATTGCATATAATAGCCAGTACTCATTACATAAAATGCCCTCCTTAATGCCCATCACCCTGTAAGAGACTCTTAATGATAGAGTACAAACTGAGGGTTGATGTAATGAGTTGGGTAGGTGATGGGCTAGAAGAGTGATCTGTATTAAAAAGGACACTTTTGTGATGAACACTGAGTTTTAAGTGATGAATCACTGAATCTGCTTCTGAAACCAATATTGCACTGCATGTTAATTAAAATTTAAATAAAAACTAAAAACAATGAGATTATCAGTGTCTTTAATTTTAGCCATTGTAGTTGAATCACACTTTGGTTTAAATTTACTTTTTCCTGATGAATGATGATCTCAGTATCTTTTCTTGTATTAATTTACCATTAGTATATGCTCCTTTATAAACTTTGTGGTAATCTTTAGCCCATTTTTAAATGTATTGCTCATCTTCTTATCATAGAATTTCAAAAGTTCTTTATATATTCTGGATAACAATTGCTCATGACATGTATGATAGCTAATATTTTCTCTCCATCTGTGGTTTACCATTTCATTAATGTCTTTCAAAGAATGGAAGTTTTTTTAAAAAAATAGATTTTGATGAAGTCCAGTTTAAGGTTTTTTATGGGTCTTGCTTTTTGTATTCTTTGTGTTTGAGTTCTTTAAAGAACTTTGTCTAATCTATGTTTTTTTTTTTATCTAACGGTTTTATATCTTAGCAGTTAAATTTAGATATGATCTACTTTGAGTGAATTTTGTATACAATATAAAGGGTGAAGGTTCACTTTTTCTATTTTGATATCCAGTGGTTCCACCAGCATTTATTGAAAAGTTAATCCTTTCATTGAATTATCTTGGAACCTGTGTAAGAAAATCAGTTGAACACATGTGATTTCTTTATAAATCTTGATCTCTGTGTCTATCCTATGTCACTAATGCACTGTCTTGATTATTGTAGCAATAAAGTAGTGAAATCAGGTAGAAAGAGTTCTTCAACATCATTCTTTCTACCAATATTATTTCAATATTTTAGGTCCTTTGCATTATCATATAAATTTTAGAATCAGATTGTCAATTTCTTTTTTTTTTTTTAGCTTTTTTTTTTTTAGATTTTTATTTATTATTTATTTGACAGGCAGAAATCACAAGTAGGCAGAGAGAGAGAGAGAGGTGGAAGTAGGCTCCCTGCTGACCAGAGAGCCTGATGCGGGGCTCGATCCCAGGACTCCGGGATCATGACCTGAGCTGAAGGCAGAGGCTTTAACCCACTGAGCCACCCAGGAGCCCCTCAGCTTGTCAATTTCTTTAAAAAATTTTGCAGGGATTATGATTGGGATTATGTTGAATGTATAGATTAATTTAAAAAGAATTAGCATCTTAAGAAATATAGTCTTCCAATCCATGAAAATGGTATTTCTCTCCATTTACTTAGTTCTTCATTAATTTATTCCAACAGTATTTTGTAGTATTTATATTGCCCATATTTTAAGTTTATCCTTACGTATTTCATGTTTTTTGACATGAATGGTCGATGGCATTTTTAAAACAATCATTTTCCAGTTGTTTAATGCTAGTGTGTGAAAAATGATTTTTGCATGTTGACCTTGTTTCCTGTGGCATTGCTAAGTTTATTCTATAAGATCTAATAGCTTTTGTAGATTTTTTATGATTCCTTATTTGTCAAATCATGTAGTCTGCAGGTAAAGATATTTTTATTTTTTTCCTTTCCAAACTTACTGTTTTTTCATTTTCTTGACTTATTGCATGGCCAGGACTTCTGATATAAAGTAGAGCAAACATCCTTGCTTTATTCTCAGTCTCAAGGAGGAAAGCATTTATTCTTTCATAGTTAGGTATGATGCTATTTATAGATTTTACATGAATGCCAATTATCATGTTAAGTTCCCTTCAGTTTATTCTTTGCTGAGAATTTTTAAAAAGATCAAAATGGGTGTTGAATTTTTAAAAATGTATTTGTTCCTCTGTTGAGATGATCATATTTCTCCTTTATTTTGTTTGGTGAATTACATTGATTCTTTTTAAGATTTTATTTGTCAAAGAGAGAGAGAGAGAGAGAGAGAGCATGAGCAGAGGGAGGGGCAGAGGGAGAGGGAGAAGCAGGCTCCCTGTTAAGCAAGGAGCCTGATGTGCACCTCAGTCTTGGGACCCTGGGATCATGATCTGAGCAGAAGGCAGGCACTTAACTGACTGAGCCATCTAGGCATCCCAAATTATATTGATTTTTGTCAAACCAATATCAAACCAATCTTTCATTCTTGGGATAAATCTCACTTGATCATTATGGATTATCTTTTTATATATTGCTGGGTTTTATTTGTTAATACTTTGGCAAGGACTTGTGTTTCTGTGTTCATGAAAGATATTGTTTTCATTTATTTCATTCATTGTATTTTCTTTTCTTGTAAAGTTGGGAATAGGAGGATAACGTCAGCCTGATAATATGAGTTGAGAAGTGTTTCCTGCTTATCTGTTTTCTAAAGGAGTTTGTGGAGGATTGGTATAATTTGGTTCTTAAGTGTATGATAGAGTGTATCAACAAAGCCATCTGAGTTTGGAGTTTTCTTTGTGGAAATGTTTAGAAGTATTTATTTAAAAGATGCAGAGCTAAAAAAAAAAAAGATGCAGAGCTATATAGAATTTCTGTTTCTTCTAATTTATGTATTTCAGGGAATTTACATTTTACCTAAGCTGTCAACTTTATTGGCATAAAGTTGATTACACCATTCCTTTATTATCTTTTTAACCATAGCAATGCATTTTTCATTTCTGATATTGGTAGTGTCATCTCTCTTTGTTTTCTTATCAACTCACCTGGAATTGATTACTTTTTATTTTCAAAGAGTCAGCTTTTGGTTTGATTGATTTTTCTGTAGTGAGTCTATAATTCTATATCGATTTCAGCTATTACCATTATTATTTCCTTCTTTTGAACTGAATTGGTATTTACTTTTCTTGCTTCTTGAAGTCATTAAGTTAGATAATTTTCCCTCTTTTGTAACATTCAAAGCTATAAATTTCCCTCTAAGCACTATGCTACTGCATCCCATAGATTTTCAAATTTTTTTCATTTTCACTCAGTTCAAATATTTTCTAATTTTCCTTATGATATTTTTCTTTGTCCCACATTTAAAAATGTATTTTCAGGGGTGCCTGGGTAGCTCAGTTGGTTGTGTCCAACTCTTGTTTCAGCTCAGATCATGATCTTAGGGTCCTGAGATTGAGCCCCGTGTTGAGCTCTGTGCTCAGTGCAGTGTTTGCTTGTACCTCTCCCTTTGTTCCTTACCCTGCTTTCTCTCTCTCTCTCTCTCTAATAAATAAATAAAATCTTTTAAAAATAAAGGTGCGTTTTAAAATCTTGAAGTACTTGGAGATTTTAAGCTCTTTCCTTTATTCCTAATTTAATTCCATTGTGATTAAATAACGTACTCTGTAAAATTTCAGTTCCTTAAAGTTTTTGAAGCTTGCTTTATGGCTTAGCATAATGGACTATTTTGGTGAATATTACAACTTCTGTTCTTAGGTAGAGTGATCTGAGAGAGTCAAATAGATTAATTCGGCTAACTGTGTTTTACCTATCTTTTATATCCTTACTGATTTACCAGCTACTTAGAGAGAATGTTGAAATCTCTGTTTTAATTATGTATTTATCTGTTTCTCTTCTGCCAAATTTTGCTTTCTGCATTTTAAAGCTCTGTTATTAGCTACACATCTTTTGAGGAGTGTTACATTTTCTTAATGATTTGGCACTTTTTAATCATAAAATTTCCTGATCTATCTCTGTAATATTTCTTATCCTGATATCTGTTCTATCTTATATTAATATAGTCACTTCAGCTAATTTTATTATTTGTGTATATATTTCCCTGTAATTTTACTTTTAACCTGTATATATATTTATCTTTAAAGTGTTTACTTGCAGAGAGCACGTGATTGGATTTTCAAAATCCAGTCTTACCATCTCTACCTTTTAATTGGAATGTTTAGTTATTTATATTTAATATAATTACCAATATTACTGAGTTTAAAGTACCATCTTGCTATTTGTCTTATCTGCTCCCTTTTCCTTTTTTTCCTGCTCCCCCCTATTTTTGCCTCTCATTTTCTATTACTGACTTACTAGTTGCAAACATCTTTGTTATTTTAATGGTTGCTTTAGTGTTTAGAACAATCATCCTTAAATAAGCACAGTCTTTCTTCAAATAATGACATCATTTCATATGTAACCTTAGTACACTGCCATTTCCTCCCTCCCTGTCATTCTAGCTATTGTTATTTTACTTTTACATGTCATTAACCCATGATCTGTGGTTATTATTTTTCTTTTAAAAAATTAACAATCTTTTTAAAGATTTTATTTATTTATTTGAGAGAGAGTGAGAGCACGCATGTGCATATGAACAGGCAAGTGACAAGAGGGGTAGGGGTTGGAGACAGACTCCATGCTGAGTGCAGATCCCAACATGGGGTTTGAGCCCAGGACCCTGAGATCACTACCTGAGCTGAAACCAAGAGTCAGACAGTTAAATGAGTAAGCCACATAGGCACCCCATTTCTCCACAATATTGTCAACACTTGTTATTATCTGTTTTTTTTTTTTTTTAATTATAGCTATCTTATCAGGTATGGTGTATAATTGTGATTTTGATTTGCATTTCCCTAATGACTAATGATGCCCAGTATCTTCTCATGTGCAGATTATCCACTTCTATATCTTCTTTGTAGAATATCTATTCAAATTCTCTGCCCATTTATAAATTGGTTTGTCTTTTTATTATTGAGTTATGAGAGTTTTTGAAATATATTTTGGACACAAGTCTGTTATCAGTTATAGCTCTTGCAAATATTTTTCCCCAGTCTGTTAGCTTGCCTTTTTCACTTTCTTCATGGTATTCTTTGAAGTACAAAAGTTTTTAATTTTGTTGAAGTCTAATTTATCTTCTTTTTTGTTATGCATTTAATGTTGTATTTAAGAAGGTTTTGTCTGATACAAAGTCATAAAGATTTATCCCAATGTTTTCCTCAGAGTTTTGTAGTTTTAACTCATATTTAAATCTTTGACCAATTTTAAATATATTTTTATGTTATAGAAGGAATCCAACTTGATTCTTTTATATGCGGCTATCCAAATATCTCAGCATCATTTGTTGAAAAAACTATTCTATGCCCATTGGGCTGTGTCTTGGGTGTCCTTGTCAAAAATCAATTGACATAAATGTGAAGGTTCATTTCTTTTATTTTTTTGAAGGTTTATTTCTGGATTCCCAGTCTCATACTTATGACAATGCCACACTGCCTTAGTTACTACAGATCTGTAGTAAGTTTTGAAATAGGAAAGTGTGAATCCTTCAACTTGGTTTTTTTGTTTGTTTGGTTTTGTTTTCCCAAAAAAGTTTTGACTATTCTGTGTACTTTGAAGCCACTATTCCTTCAAAGCTATTTTCTGCTTCCTCCTTCATTTGGGCTGTTACAATAGGATACCATAGACAAAATGGCTTAAGCAAAAAGCATTGATTTCTCACAATTCTGGAGGCTGGGGAGTCCAAGATCAAAGTGGTGGCAGATACTGTGATCCTGTGAGAGCATTCTCCCTGGTTTGTATATGCCTGTATTCTCATTATATCCTCACATGGCTAAGAGAGAAAGTTGTAGTCCCTTCTCTTCTTAACAAGACTCTAATCCTATTCATGAGGTCTCCAGCCTCAAGACCTAATTATTTCCCAGAGGCCTCACATTCAAATACCATCACCTGGGGGATAGGTTTCAATTTATGAATTTTAAAGGGACACAAACATTTAGTCCCCAGCATTGCCCCTACTCCTCCAAGGACTCCTTTTACATACATGTTTGAATGCTTGTTATATTCCAGAAGCCACTGAGGCTCTGTTCATTTTTTAGTGTTTTTATTTTCTGTATCTTTAAGCTTCAGTAATTCTAATGCTATAGATTTAAGTTCACTGATAATTTCTTCTGTAATATTCAATCTACTTTTTAAATTTAAATTTTAGTTAGTGAACATACAGTGCAATATTGGTTTCTGAAGTAGAATTCAGTGATTCGGCACTTACATACAATACCCAGTGCTCATCATAACCATTGTCCTCTTTAATGTCGAATCTACTTTGAATGCCATCCAATTAATTTTTCATTATAGATCCATTTTTCAGTTTCAAAAGCTACTTTTTTCTTTGCATCTTCCATTTCTCTTCTGTTTGTGTTCATGCTTTAAATTCTAGACCATATTTATAACAGTTTTTTAAAAGTTCTGTCTTCTAATTCCATCCTCCATGTCATTTCCAGATGTTTTTTCTTGAGTGACTTTTCTGCCGTTATGATTTACATTTTCATGGCACTTGTTTGCTGTTGCCCTCCCTGCAGTTGTGGTCTGGAAAGTGCCTTCAGGCAGAAAGCTGGGATAATTAGAGAGCTCACCTTGTTTGTTTTCTTTCTTTTAGGGTTCACAGTCCTGCGCACCTCTAGTCTAGTGACTGAAAAAGTTGTTTCACATATTTTATCTGGCTTTCTGGTGTGCGTGCGAGTGTGTGTGTGTGTGTGTGTGTGTGTGTATGTGTGTGTGTGTGAGAGAAAGAGAGAGAGAGAGAGAGAGAGATGTTTCTTGTTTTGGTTTATACATCATAGCCCATTATATTATTTCCTTCCCCCCCCCCTATTTTCTGATTCTTGTATTCTTATTTGTCATATGTTGGATCTCCTGAATTAATTTTTTAAATTTCTTTTTTACTTGCTTATTTTCCATTTTTTCTCTTTTGTTCTTTCTTGGAGACATACAGTTTTGTCATTTAAGCTTTGTATTGAATATTTAATTTCTTCTTATTTTAAATTCTGCTGTGATTTTCCAACCACAGTCTCTCTCTGGTTGAACTTCTTCACAAATTAAACCTGTCCCTGGGAACTTTAATTTTAAGGTAGTCTGTCCAGGTAATCTTTTTAATTTTTTCTTCCTTCATCTCATCTTATTTCAAGTCTAGCATTTTTGTCCTGTTGTATATTGAAATTTCAGGTATGGAGAAGTATTTCATGAAAAACCCCAAGTTCTTCAAGCCATAACATGGAAAGAAATTTCTAAGAGGTTCATGTGGCTTTGGTTAGAAGAAAAAAGTGCAAAGCCCTGTTAAAGTACTCCATTTCTGAAATATGAAAACAAAACGAAACAAAACAAAACCCAACCATGATACTTGACCAGGTATAATCTCACTATTGCCAAATCCAGTAGATTTCTGTCAACGTATTATCTGCCCTCATGTCAGCCACTCAACAGCGTCAAACGCAAGGAGCCATTCCCTCTTTCTTGAAGCTTCTTTTTCTTGTTTTCTTCTACACATTAACTTTTCCTAGTGCCTTTTCATCTAAATGATCTCTAAATATTGGAATCTATTCTCTATTCCTACTGTCTTTCACCCAGAGTCATAGCTTTAAATATCCTGTTAGTACTGTTGACTCTCAAACTTTCCTATCTTCTCCCTTGAATTCCAAATGTCTACTTGGTCTGTCAATTTCAGTGTCCAGTAGACATTTCAATACAAGGAAGTCTTTTATTCTATCCCTTGTACTTCCCAATTTGTAAAGGCTACCATGTCTCCCCAGATCCTCATGCAAAAAAACAAAGATTCATCCTTGATTCTTCTCTTTCCTTTATTCTTGTGCATCCTACTCAACAAGTTCCATAGGGTCAATAAAAAAAAATATACCTCTAATCCATCCACTCCTTTTCATCTCCAAGCAACCATCTTTTCTTAACCTTTGCAGTAGTCTCCCAACAGATGTCTTTGCTGTTATTCTTGCAATATATTCTTTTTTTTTTAATTTTTATTTTAAAAAATATTTTATTTATTTATTTGAACTAGAGAGTGAGCAAGTGAGAGAGAGCATGAGCAGGGGAAGAAGCAGACTCCCCACTGAGCAGGGAGCCCAATGCAAGGCTCCAGGGACTCGATCCTAGGATCCCAGGATCATGACCTGAGCCAACAGCAGTTGCACCATCCAGGCGCCCCCTTGCAACCTATTCATCACATAACTGATAATCTTCTAAAAATATAATCCTTTTAGTGACTTTCTATTACATTTAGAATAAAATTCACGACTATGGCTTAAAAGATCTTTATGATCTGACCCCTATCATAATCTCACGTTTAACTGTTGCCTCTTCACTCATTCAACAATTATTTATTGAGTACTTACACTGTGTTAGAGACTGAGCTAGGCACAGGGATGCTTATCACAGTAAACTGGCCTCTTTTTTGTTCCTCGGATACTCAGAATCTTTAAATATTCTGTTCCCTATGATTGGTATGTTCTTTTCTTAGCTCTTTGCACAGTTTGTTCTTTATCACTCTTCAGGTCTCAGCATAAGTGTCATTTCCTCAGAGGAATTTTTTTCATAAACTGATTTAAAATATCTACTGACCCCCTTTCCATTATGTCATCCTATTTAATTTCTTCATAGCCCTTTTCATGATCTTCTCTGCTTATTTATTTTCTGACTGTTCCCTCCCATTTCATTTTAATGTAAGCTCCTTGAGGGTAGAGATGCTGTCTGTCTTGATCATGGTATCCTTGGTGCCTGGAATGTTTTCGGAAAACATAGAGCACTGCCTGGCACATATAATATTATAAATATTTTTAATAGATTAACTTGATGGGGATGGGTTCAGGGAGAACTACACAGAGGAGGTAACATTGAGTTCAGTCTTAAAATATAAGGATTTGTTTATTTAGACTTTTATCATTGGGCTGAATAATCAATAGTAATGAAAGTATTTATTTTGGTTACACATTTTTCCTGATTATGCATTAGTAACATAGCTTAAGAATCACTGTAGTTGAAATAGATTGTTCTTAATGTCATTCAGAAAAACTTCCTTTGGAATCATTTGGAGCCTAGCATTTTTGTCCTGTTACTGAACTTTCATTTTCTGTTCAGAGTTAAAAGCATAATAGAGGAACTCCTGAGTGGCTCAGTTGATTAAGCATCCAAACCTTGATTTCGGCTCAGGTCACGATCTCAGGCTCCATGCTCAGTGCTACATCTTCTTGAGATTCTCTCTCTCCCGCTTCAGCTACCCCTCCTCCCTCTCAGTGTGCTCGTGCTCTCTCTCTCTCTCAATAAATAAGTAAAATCTTTTTTAAAAAACATAATAGCATAAGGCTTTAAGGATAATGACAATAACTGAAATGAATCTTGTTAGTAATTATAATTAACAACTAATCAGATCATTTAAAATACATTTACCACTCATTACCAAGCATTGCATGTAAAAACCTGGCTTACAAAAACATTTGGGAAAAATACTTAAACTGCACTTAAAATTGATGACAATTTGGGAGACTAGAATTCTCCACTTTTCTCTCCCCAGGAAAAGTGAGTTTCTATAACTGGCTGCTCTCTTTCTATTTTCCATGTGATAAATAAGGAATGTTACACACAGCACAAATCTTCTCTACTTAATAAAAACTTAGACTCCAGGCTCTGTCACTTTGATTAGGATCATATGCATGTGTAGTGTATTTCATATAAGGCTGTTGATCTACCACAAAATCATATTCATACAAATACTGTAAATTCATCGAAAAATTAAATAATTTTGATGAATACAAAATGCCCAGTTGGGGGGGGATCTAGAAGAGCAGTCTAAAACTTAAAATATTTTTGAATGTAGACTTTATCCCATGAACTTCTTACATCCTTCTTAATTGTTGTAAGATGCAACAATTAACTGAGTCATGCTTCCTTATTGGAAGCATTCCTTATTTTTATTTTATTTTATCTTATTTATCTATTTATATTTATTTATTCCTTATTTTTATTTTGAATATCCATCCTGATTGTTCAGTGACATTTTAGGTATTTTGGGGAATTTATTTGTAGTATAATATGTGTAATATTTTCATAATTATCTACTGCTTATAGTAGTTATGGGACTAGCCCCGTAATAGGTCTGAATTTGGAAACAAGTCAGGAGAAACTTTTTTAAGGTCATTGGATAGATGTCTGGAAGTAGTTTTGAAAACAAGAGCTCTGTTTATGGGGGGAGAAAGCCCTTCATTGCGCCTATGGCTTCAGGTAAAGAAATTATACCCAGCCCACCCTATTTCCATACCAGAAACTGAGGTCATGGCAGTGGCTCAGCTTACAGATGACTGTTTCCAGGAAGCCTTTTCTAGCCCCAGGCTGAGTTGGTGCTACCACAATACTTATGAAAACAGAATCACAATGTTGTTCTGTTACTTGCTGACTGTGGATTTTTTGAGCCCCAGGACTTTATCCTTCTTTCCTCTGAACTACATAGAATACTACAGTGTCTGACAGACATGTAGGTGCTTAGTACATATTTGAATGAATAAATAATTGAATGGATATGGTATGATAAGATATAACATATCATAAATACAGCTGGCACAAATTAGAATAAGTTCAAGATCCAGATACTTGCTCAAGGAGCAGCAGCCAGGAGAGAGTTCAGATCTAATCATAGTTACTAGAAATTCAGTCATTGGGAGATCAGAGTTAAGTGGTAAGAAATCTGATCTCCAGAGGGAAACATTTGATGGAAAAATAATGCAGAGAGGAAAAGCACATATTTCCTTCTCAGAGAAACCTCTTTCTGTTGGTGAGGAGTGAAGGCATGGGGTATGGAAGAGAAAAACCGGTAAGAGGACAGAATTGTGCAAATACAGTAAGAAGCTGAGATTCATATGCTAGTTTTAGAGTTAATCTAGAATAGTTTTTAAAGTAATAAATTTTATAGATATTTAGAAAAATAATTACTTTTAATTCACAATTTCATGTAAATACTTTAAAATTATTTTTTCTTTACACTACCTTCACATGCAGAAGTTGGTTGTCAGCTGCTATGAGCTGATTAAGATTCTCCAGTATTTCTAAGTCTCTTATGTCATCAATATTATTATTGCTGATATTCAATATAGAGAGGGATTTCTGTAAGAAAAATAAATTAGCATTAATAACTAGTCTAATTAAATGCTGTATATAGTAACCAGAAATCTTAATTTGTGAAAAATGTATCAGTTCAGGCTATTATGCTTTTTAGGCAAGAAAATTAAAAGCCATGGAGATTTTGTTTTTCTGCCATATTTTTTCCAGACATAACTTTAAGGACTTTAGTAATTGTGATATGACTTACTATTTTTGTCTAAAATTCCTTCATAAGTCTGATTTTCCTCTTCTAGAATATAAAAGAAGTTTTTAGAGAAAAGAAGCCAGGAATCAAGAAGCAAAGAAAAAAAAAGTGCCCCAACAAACAAATGATAACAGAGTGTAGAAAAATGGTTATTTCAGTTTAAGCAAATTATCTTTTTGTGTTAAATATCACTAAGATTTGTACTTACATAGGAAGAAATAGTTTTTGTTTATTTTTCTAAGTAGAAAAAATAACTTAGAGATTATCTGGTTTAATTTTTATCTTTATCTCTCTATATAGTTTTCTCTTGACAATCCATATGTTCAGAAGGCACTTAAAATAAAAATTAGCTAATTTACAAGTAGTATGAACATCACTGTTAGTGAGGTCATAAATACACAGTAGAGAAGCACTAAACCAAAGCCATCTTAAAATCTATGGCCTAATAATCCCTACCAAGACTGAGCTGACCCACTAAGCCATCCATAACTAACCTTTAGAGAAAATACTTCTTGATACTTTTTAAGAATTTAAAAAATTATCTTATATTTAGAATTTTAGAATCTGCTCGAATCTATGCAAAAATTTAGCAAGCAAAATGTTTATACTGGTGTTTGTAATAAAACTGGCCATCCTCTTAGAGGGATCAATTTATTTGGGTCAGTGGAGATGAGCTGAGAGGGTAGGAAAGAAACAAGATCACTTCTTTCTTTTCCAATTTAAAGGACAATTTTTCAATTTTTATAAATTCAGTTCACAAACTTTTATTGCCCTCTGTTTCTGGGCCCTCTAAAATAAAGCCAGTGAAATCTATAAACACACAACCATTTTCCTTTTATGTCTCTTGCCCCAGAACTGAAGGTAGCCTATCATAACAAATCCCATTTTGAGAATTAGCAAAAGCCTCCATTGCGCCCCCTGGCTTCTCAACTAATTGTGACACGTTCACCATGTATCTGGGCGTCAGGTCACAGTGGGAGTTTCAAATCTTCCAGATCTGCCTGCTTCTGATGAAGCAGAGCTGTATGTAGTGCAACCTACAATCAAATCAGAATCCAGCGAGAAAACATTTCATCATCATGATTCTCTAGGTTGTTTAAAATTTTCCAAATAATTATGCATGACTCTTTCCTTAGGCTTTTTCTGAATATTTTAAATTTTGAATCATGATAATCACCAAGGCAGAAATTATGAATGAATTGACATCTGGACTAGAACCCAATAATTTACATAACCTTTCCACAACCTTTTTTTGATCCTTAGTACTCTAGAGGCAGGCATTATTATTCCCACTTTATAACTTCTTATCTCTGAGAAATTATGTGAGAAAAGTTCATTTTAACCCTCAAGTAAAAGCTCAACTGTTTGGAACCAGAAGAGACCCCAAATAGCCAGAGGAATGCTGAAAAAGAAAACCAAAGCTGGTGGCATCACAATCCTGGGCTTCAAGCTCTATTACAAAGCTAAATCATCAAGACAGTAAGGGGTACTGATACAAAGACAGATACATAGATTAATGGAACACAATGGAGAACTCAGAAATGGATATGGATCCTCAACTTTATGGTCAACTAATCTTTGACAAAGCGGGAAAGAATATCCAATGGAAAAAGAACAGTCTTTTCAATAAACGGTGCTGAGAAAATTGGACAGCCACATGTAGAAGAATGAAACTGGACAATTTTTTTACACCATACACTAAAACAGACTCAAAATGGATGAAAGACCTAAATGTGAGACAGGAATCCCTCAATATCCTAGAAGAGAACATAAGCAGCAACCTCTGTGACTTTGGCTCCAGCAACTTCTTTCAGGACACATCTCAAAGGCAAGAGAAACAAAAACAACCAAAAAAAAGTTATTAGGACTTCATCAAGATAAAAATCTTTTGCACAGCAAAGGAAACAGTGAATAAAAGGTAACCTACAGACTGGGAAAAGATATTTGCAAGTGACGTATCAGATAAAGAGCTAGTATCCAAGATCTATAAAGAACTTCTCAAATTCGAATCTGTAAGGAACTTTTCAAAAACCAAATAAATGGACAGAAGAAATGGGCAGGAGACATGAACAGACATAGCTCTCATATCTCTGAAGAAGACATACAAATGGCCAACAGACACATGAAAAAAAATGTTCCACATCACTCAGCATTAGAGAAATACAAATCCAAACCACACTTGAGATATTACCTCATACCAGTCAGAATGGCTAAAATTAGTCAGTCAGAAAACAACAAATGTTGATGAGGATGCAGAGAAAGGTACATCCTCTTACACTGTTGGTGGGTATGCAAGCTGGTGCAGCCATTCTGGAAAACAGTATGGAGTTTCCTCAAGAAGTTAAAAAGCTACCTTATGATCCAGCAATTGCACTACTAGGGATACACCCCAAAGATAGAAATGTAGTGACCCCAATGTTCATAGCAGCAATGTCCATAATAGCCAAACAAACTTTGGAGAGAGCCCAGATGTCCATTGAAGACTATATATATAATCTTCATCCATATATATATATATGCACACACACACATACACACACACACACATAGAGATACATATCTATCTATATATTTAGATCTGTATAGATATATACACATACATACATACACAATGGAATATTACTCAGCCTTTGGAGAGAACAAATACCATTTACATTGATGTGGATGGAACTAGAGGGCATTATGCTGAGCAAAATAAGTCAAAACCTATCATAGTTTCACTCATGTAGAAAATAAGAAACAGCACAGAGGATCATAGTGGAAGGGAGGGAAAACTGAATGGGAAGTGATCAGAGAAGGAGAAACAAACTAAGGGTTGCTGGAGGGAAGGGAGTTGGGGGTGTGGATAATTCGGAGATGGGCATCAAGGAGGCACATGATGTGATGAGCATGGGGTGTTATATGCAATTGATAAATTATTGAACACCACATTTGAAACTAATGATGTACTATATGTTGGCCAATTGAATTTAGATTAAAAAATTCTCAACTGGCCATATAAACATACAGAGCATATGTAATGTCCAGATATACCTTTGCTACCTTCCTGTTCCATTATAACTGTTAATAACTATAGTCTTTGTCAGAATACTCAAATTGGCCTTACTGCCAGAGAATGAAGAGTTCGTGGATCAAACAGAAGCTTTTCTCCAAGGGGAAGCCTCTGACTCTCAACATGAAGTTCTCTTAGTCCTTCTAATCCTTCTAAACCTTCTATGACAGCAATGTAATTGCCTCCCAGATACCTGCAAAATAGAAAACAATTTTAAATACACGTTCTGAGAATCATGGTCTGTAAACATGAGAAAAACATAACAATCACTGAGCTGAGTGAAAATTACATATGTGGAAATTTCAGAATCGTCTTTGTAATGAATCAATGAAAGCTTTGTTTATATGATTCTTATACTTAATTTAGTCTAAGAAATAAGTTTATTTTTTTTAAAGTAAGAGAATTGGAATAGTCCTTATTAAATGATCTACCAGTATTACTTTTATATATTAGGTGAAGAATCATCTGGATAGAAGGGTCTTTTTTTTTTTTTTAAGCTTTTTACAATATATTTCAGAGAGAGTGTGAGAAAGAGCATGAGGGGGGTGGAGGGAGAGGGAGAGGTAGACTCCCTGCTGAGCAGGGAGCCCAACACAGGGTTCCATCCCAGGTCCCTGAGATCATGACCTGAGCTGAAGGCAGATGCTGAACCAACTGAGCCACCTAGGCTACCTCCCAGGGTATTAGTTTTAAAAATGGAAGATTTTGGGGCCTAACGCCAGAGACTCTCATTTGGCTATCTAGATCAGAACCCAACAATCTGCATTTTTTAAAAATATTTTATTTACTTATTTGACAGAGAGAGTTCACAAGTAGGCAGAGAGGCAGGCAGAGAGAGAGGGGGGAAGCAGGCTCCCTGCTGAGCAGAGAACCTGACATGGGGCTCGATCCCAGGACCCTGAGATCAGGACCCAAGCCAAAGGCAGAGGCTCAACCCTCTGAGCCACCCAGGAACCCTGCAATCTGCATTTTTTTTTTAATTTTATTTATTCATTTGACACAGAGAGATCACAAGTAGGCAGAGAGGCAGGCAGAGAGAGAGAGAGGAGGAAGCAGGCTCCCCGCGGAGCAGAGAACCCGATGCGGGACTCGATCCCAGGACCCTGAGATCACGACCGGAGCCGAAGGCAGCGGCTTAACCCACTGAGCCACCCAGGCGCCCAATCTGCATTTTTAATTAGCATTTTCTACCCTACTCTCTTCCCATTTTGAGGTTCTTGGCCTACTTTTGAGAAGCACTGGTAATTCTTCCAGTCTGGGAAAAATGAATAAACCAGTCTTCATTGTTGAATTAAAATAATTATACGCAGTAAATGCCTTTTTATAATCAAATCAACAGTTATCAACTCTATGACCCTGCCTCTTTGAGATGTGTGATTCTGAAAGGAGAGCTCATCTGGTTTCCATGGAAACTTTTTTCACCAGTTGAGTCTTTAGGGATGCTTTAGGTATCCTTATAAGTGGTTAAGACAACTCACCCTCCTGCAAAAGAAAAGTGTATCAGGCTTAATGAGACAAATTGCCAAGTATTACATGTGTAACAGTTTATTTTGTACTAATAATACTATAAGAGAATAAAAATTGAGGCCTGTTCCACACAACTGCAGATAATGGAAAGGCCCGCATGCAAACATATTACTGTAATGATTACAAACAATTACATTACTTAAAAATAAAAACACTTACAGTTTTTCCAGTTTCTTTAATGACCTGAGGTTCTCTATACATGAAAGACAATTGTTTTGTAGGTATAAGTGAGTCAGATTTGTAGCGTAATTCAAGTTAGTCATTTGACTAATACGGTTATCATACAAATATAAAACACTAAGATTTTTGCAAGGAGAGAGGTCTTCCTAAAAGAAAACAAAAACAGGTCATACTTAATTTCTCCTGAAAATTTAGAAGTTTGTTTTAAAGAAAGTTCTTTACTTAACCATTCTGCGAGTTTCCTTATGTTTAATATAAAAGAAAAGTATTTCTCTGTTCTTAGCACAGTCAAAACAAGTCTTGAATGATAGTAAAATTAGTTCTAGGTTTTGTATTCTGTAGCTATATCAATAAAATTGTATTGGTTAAGAAAGATTTTCCTAGGGCAAGCAGTTTTCTTTGGAAGCAGTTAGGTTCCTCTGGAAGTTGAAGCATTTAACAAATTATTGTTTTAACATTATAAATCAGGGTTTAAAAAAAAATTTACTTATGTATTTGAGAGAGAATGAGTGACAGCAAGAGAGAGAGCATGAGTGCAGGGGAGGGGTTTAGAGGTGGAGGGAGAAGGAGAAGAAAACTCTCTGCTGAGCATGAGTTAAACTGAGTTAAGCCAGGATGCTTAGCAGACTGAGCCACCCAGGCATTCCTATAAATCAGGTCTTAATCTTTCTCTAAGATTGGAAGTAAACATGTTTGTGATACTGAAAATGGGAAGTCATATAGATAGTCAGGAGCAATAGATTAATAAACTACGATGATGCTATTGAAGGGAATGCTCTTTCACCATTAGATATCCTTTAGTTTCTTTAGCAATGTTTTGTAGATCTCAAAATGAAAACAGTACATTCAATATGACCCAGTATTGTAAAATTATATGAAAACATGCTAGAAAAAAGACTGGAAGGACATCACCTACATGTTAATAGTGGTCTTTTCTGCATGATGGGATTAGGCCAGTTTCTTTTAATATGTATTTCATAGGAATGCACACGAGTTACTTTTTTTTTCTGATTGAAAAATTTTTATTGATAAGTAACTGTTAAGAACATTCATTTCTCTTGACTCTGCTGTCAACTATAATATATTAAAGCAAATTATACTTAAATTATAACATTCAGCAAAGACATTTTTAAAAAAGGCATCCACCGATGATCTAATAAACACAATGTGCTTTCTCACACCAGTTACTTTTGAGATAAGAAAATAATTAAAGGTATATATTTTTTAAGTCTGCCATTTCTTATGTGGTGGTAGAGTCAGCAGTAAGAGATAAAGTGAAGTTATGCTCAAAAGTACCTCAGCTTGGGATGCCTGTCTGGCTCATCTGGAGCCTGAAACTTTTGGCCTTGAAGTTGTAAGTTCGAGCCCCGTATTAGGCATAGAGATTTTTTAAAAAAAATAAAATCTTAAAAAATATCAACTTTTATTAAAAAGATTTTAAAAATATAACCACATCTTGGGAATTGTGTTTACAAGGTATTCTTAGTGTGAATTTTTTTTTAGAGTGAGAGTAAGCATGGGTGCACGTGCATGTGATAGGGTTGGGGGTGGGGGAGAAGGACAGAGGGAAAGCAAGAGAAAGAATCCCAAGCAGACTTCATCCCCAGGCTCCATCCCCCTGACATGGGGCCCAATCTCATGACCCTGAGATCACGACCTGAGCTGAAATTAAGAGTGGGGCACTTAACCAACTCAGCCACCCAGCCACCCAGGTGCCCAACTGAATTATAGTTGACCTTTGAACAACATGGATTTGAACTACATGGGTCCACTTATATACATGGATTCTTTTTCTATATATATTGTACAGTACTGCAACGTATCTTATCTTTCTTATGATTTTCTTTTTTTTTTTTTTTTTTTTTTTTTTTTTTAAGATTTTATTTATTTAATTGACAGACAGAGATCACAAGCAGGCAGAGAGGCAGGCAGAGAGAGAGAGGGAGAGAAAGAGGGAAGCAGGCTTCCTGCGGAGCAGAGAGCCCGATGCGGGGCTCGATCCCAGGACCCTGAGATCATGACCTGAGCCGAAGGCAGCAGCCCAAACCACTGAGCCACCCAGGCGCCCCTCTTATGATTTTCTTAATAACACTTTCTTTTCTCTAGCTTATTTTGTATGTATATAATGCAAGAACTTTCAATTGTGTTGGGTGATAGTGTGTTGGGGAATGTGGTGGGGGTGTTAGAGTCCCTAACTCTGCATAGCTCCAGGGTTAACTGTGCTTTAACTAGTTTGCTTTGCTTCTAAAAAAGATCATCTAAACCAAAGGAGCACTGATTGTGAGGAGACAAAAGAACATTAAATGGAGGCTCTCTGCAAAAGACAAGTCTGTAATGGTATGAAGAAGTAGAGAGTTTTCTGGGCAATTGGATTCATGGGGAGAAGAATCACTAAGAAACTGGAAAGAAGGGACGTCTGGGTGGTTCAGTTAAACGTCTGCCTTTGGCTCCGGTCATGATCCCAGAGTCCTAGGATTGAATCCTACACATCCTCCTGCTTGTGTGCTCTCAGTCTCTCTCTGACAAAAAAATAAAATATAATTAAAAAAAAAAAAAGAAACTGAAAAGAAATACAGAATAGGAACTTGGTAGAATCTCTGAAAAAAAAATTATCTTGATTGAGAGTTGTGCTTGTGGCTTTGGTATTTTTTTCATTCATTTTGATAAACATTTATTAAGCACTTAATATGGGTTAGCCGCTAAATTGGATTGGAGGGGGAGCTTTAGAGTGATGTGAACAAAACAGACATCATCCCCGCCCTCACATATCTTATATTTCTGAGAAAATTTCTCTTGTCTATAGTCTTTAGCATTTTATTTTAGACAACAGAAACCAATACAAATGGCCTAAAAGCGTTATTGCTCCTTTTAAAACTTCCCAAAAGCCAAGAATTAGCTAAACACAGAGAAAATATAGTGTCAGAGTATATTCAAACAAACGTAATCTTGTCTGATATAAATTATAGTATAATCTCCATTTATATAACCAGTTAAATTATGAGTGAAAAAGATTTCACTATTAAAGTTTTGAAATACGGTATTTGCCTAGTTAATTCTTGCTATCTTGTTTTTTTTTTTTTTAAAAAGACAACTCATATTCCAAGGAACTGGAATTATAAAAAGTATTATCTTTGAAACTACTTTCTAACACCCACTTTCTTTTTTCTTTTTTTCTTTTTTTTAAGATTTTATTTATTTATTTGACAGACAGAGATCACAAGTAGGCAGAGAGGCAGAGAGAGAGAGGAGGAAGCAGGCTCCCCGCCGAGCAGAGAGCTCTATCCCAGGACACTGGGATCATGACCTGAGTCCAAGGCAAAGGCTTTAACCCACTGAGCCACCCAGGCACCCCTAACATCCACTTTCAAATCTAGTTTGCTACACTATAGAATATTTCAGGGGGACATATATATATTTAGCACATATATTTAATAATCACGATGGTATATTTTATAGAGACTTAGTTTTAATAATTTTAACATCAAAAGCAAGAAATTAAAGTGAAAACAATATACTAATCAAAACACAGTAAGTATGATCAAAATACAGGTAATAAGGTTGTATTTTCTGACACCTATTTTAAATTTTACATTGTTAATTTTCTAAAAATAGGAAACAATTTCAGAATTCTTACAATCGCATCTATATTTTTGTCTGAAAAATTTATATGAGTTATTTTCTTCAGGTAGCGTGAGGTGGTTTCTTC
The DNA here is from genome assembly GCF_009829155.1 of Mustela erminea. Taxonomy (NCBI): domain Eukaryota; kingdom Metazoa; phylum Chordata; class Mammalia; order Carnivora; family Mustelidae; genus Mustela; species Mustela erminea. Next base: position 18,869,771 of record NC_045629.1, read on the forward strand.
TTTTCGGGGTTTAAGATTGCTATTTTTGGCTATTAGATCCAAGGTTAGTCGAACCATGATTTCTTCCTGAATCAAACTCTCAGCAGTAGCTCGGTTCTGATATCATCTCAAAAGCAGGTTTAGGTATTGTTTTATGCCCAACTTTCTAAAAATTAAAAAAAAAAAGGAATATTATGTACATGATAATTTAGGAAAAATTATTTTGACGTTTTAATTTTCTTATATAAAACTATTTGATAAGCTACTTTGGAGGCATTTTTAAAGGCACTCAGGTATTTTCTAAATTTATAGACTTAATTGTTTTTAAAACACCAAAATTAATTAAATATACAATGCTCATTCACTTCTACTTTTAAGTCTTTTCCTCTCCCTAGTACTGAGTTGTTACTGTGGGCATCTTTTAAAAGATTTTTTTCCTCTCAAGAAATATTATCTGATGTTCTCATATGAAGAGACTAAGGCCCAGAGATCTGTCTCAAACTACTGAAGGTAGTGGCAGTTGAGAATGCAACCAAGTCTTCTGGCTCCTTTTTCCATAGTACCCATGGTGATCATATTTTCAAAACCCTGAAAACAGAACACATCATGTAAAAACTGTGAGTATGTACATAGGACGATGGTGCAAAATTCTTGAAAATGGAGCTGGCCTTGAAATTTATTATGTTACTACAACTGTAATCCACAAAGAGGCAACATAAGACAGTGTTTTTCAGTCCAGACTGCCTGGTTCAGATTTTGACTCCACTGCCCCCTGGTCAGGCAATCTTGGGCAGGGTAAATCAGTTTTGTTTTTTTCCCCTAGTGTCCCCCCATTCACAGTACAAACCAGGCAAAGGGCCTGGGCTGAGGTATATTTGGTGGGTTTACTCTGCTTTCTCTTTCTGCACATTCCATGTAAAAACATAGCCAGTGGTAAGCATCAGGAGGCTATATTACCTCTGTTTATTATACAATTAGGTTAATAATGGTACCTACTTCCAAGGAATATTATGAAGATTACCTAAGATAATCATGTATAGAATATTCTGCATGGTGTCTGGTACACAGGTCAATAAACGTTTGCTATCACCATTATTATTTTATTGTTTTGTTCACAAGTAAGGTGAATACTATCTATTTCACTGTTTCACCTGGAATACATTAGGGTTATTAAATAAGGGGAACATACTATTAATAAAATTAATTAATTAATAAAATATTGCTTTATGTAAGAGATCCATATGTGGTCCATAGGTTTAAAGTAACCCATTTTTTTCAATCATCCTGGAAGCATAACTATTTAAGTGATAAATATCCCAGTTTTGTAAAATTTATTATATTTTTAAAGTACAGTTTAAAATTGAGTGATATTATTCTCATATATCTGGAATTTCACCAACCAAACACCTCAGTTTGCATCATATTCTGGACAGGAAACCAATGCATCAGAAGAAAAATGAATTTAGTAAAAGATGGCCTCCAATTTGTATTCTCATACATTGACATATAACTAACTACACAGGCTATATTATATAAAATGCCCACAATAAAATATTCAAAAATATGGACTGTAACCATATACACTTCAGAATGCAAAATGTAATCTATAGAATAAAATTGATAAATCTTTGTAAATTTTTGAAATTTGCATGAATTCATTTTACAACCAAAATTTAAATTATTGTTTACAGATCAAATTTCAAACATGAAAATAATATTCTGTACAAAGTTTCTAATTAAGTAAAAAAACCTATTTTTAATATTGCCTGAAAAATCATTCATAATGAAAGCGTAAAGAATAACACCACAATCATGAACCTATAGTCCACCTTAAAATATAAAACATTATAGATACATTTGGGGGGCAATTGGGTGGCTCAGTGGGTTAAGCCTCTGCCTTCAGCTCAGGTCATGATCTCAGGGTCCTGGGATTGAGCTCCGCCTCGGACTCCCTGCTCAGTGGGGAGACTGCTCCCCATTCCCCGCCGACCCCCGCCCACCTGCCTCTCTGCCTACTTGTGATCTCTGTCAAATAAAAAGAAAAAAAAACCATTTGGAACCCTTCTATACCTTTCTACCTATTCTCTTTTTAGAGTTTAGTGTTAGATGTCTCATTTTTAGAGTTTAGAGTTATATTCATGTCTTTATACTTTTACTACAGATGTATGTATATTTAAACAATATATAGTACTTTTTAAAATGTATTTTTACAGTCATAAATGGCACTACTCTGATTCCAGCTTTCTATTTTGCTTAATGTTTTGTTTGTGAGAATCATCAGAGTTGATATGTGTAGCTCTAGAATATTTGTATCACTGTGTAACTTTTTTTTTTTTTAAGATTTTATTTATTTGTTTGACAGACAGAGATCACAAGTAGGCAGAGAGAGAGGGGGAAGGAGGCTCCCTCCTGAGCAGAGAGCCTGATGGGGGCTCAATCCCAGGACCCTGGGATCATGACCTGAGCTGAAGGCAGAGGCTTTAACCCACTGAGCTACCCAGGCGCCCCTTGCTGTGTAACATTCTATTGTAAGGAATTTATTTCCTACAATGATAGATCTTTAGGTGTTCTTCTTTTGCAGTGTTGCTTTTATGATTCTTATATACATGTCATTTTTAACACACGTCCAAGAGTTTCTTTAGCGTTTAAAACTGGGAGTGGCTATTTCTGGGTTGGACATTTTCAATTTTGCTTTTAATTGCCAAACTGTTCTCCAAATGAGTTTTACCAGTGCAGTTAAGAGAGTTCTTTCTTCTTTACAATACATTCTGTACCAGTGTCAGCACTTAATATTGGCTGTCTTTTTGCTAATCTGATGGGTGTGAAGTGATAGCTCATTATTTCTGTTTTTCTCAGATCTTTTTTATAAGTAAAAATAAAGCAAAAAAGGGATTTGAAAACAGCCAGGTCAGTATTCTCATCTCCTCCTTGTGTTTTAATTTGTATTCTATAATTACTAGAGATTGAGGGTCTTTTCCTGTTTGTCACCATGTGGAGTTCATTTTCTGTTAATTGTGGTTTCTTATATTTTGTCCATTTTTCCTAATGGGTTGTGTTTTTATAAGTAATTTTTAGATACACTGTATTTTTTTCAGATACCAGTATTTCTTTGATTATATATGTAGCAAATATCTATTCCCCGATTAAACTTTGTCTTTTCTCCTTTTTTCCCCAGTTTATGTTTAATGGCATTTTCTAAAAAAAAATAAGCTGTAAATTTTTAATGTGGTTAAATGTATCATTTTTTTTGCTCGTTTTATGCTTTTTGTGGCTTATTTAGTAATTCCTTTGCCACCCACATTTTAAGAGAAAGACCACTTTTTTTCTTTTTCTTGTAGACATGTTTAGGTTTTGCTTTGCCCATTTTGTCTGCATTGCTGTGATCAGAAGCAGCAATCAGTGGTCAGAGGACAGATCCTTGATGTTTGGTGGCTAGTGTGCTTTTGCCCATTTTGGCTTCTGCAAGCTGTGTGTAAGGTGCTCCAGAAACCCCTGTGTAACTTCTTGCTATGGGTTTGGGGGTAAGGGATTAGTTGCTGTAGAGGTGAGATTGACCAAAGTTTATTGAGGTTTATGGTCTAATTCTTCCCCTGGAAGTTGTAAGCCTTCAGTAGATACCAGGTTCTAAAATATTTACACCAGATTCTATCAGTGCATTTGTTGTGTAGGTGGAGAAACAGATGCATCCTACTCAGCCATATTCCCAGAATCCTCTCTTCCTTTTTTTTAAAACATTTAAAAAAATATTTATTTTAAAAGATTTTATTTTATTTGACAGAGAGAGACCCAGCGAAAGAGGGAACACAAGCAGGGGGAGTGGGAGAGGGAGAAGCAGACCCCACTCTGAGCAGGGAGGGAGCCTACCTGGGGCTCATTCCCATGATCCTGGGATCATAACCTGAGCTTTAGGCAGATGCTCAATGAATAAGTCACCCAGGCACCCCGAATCCTTTCCTCTTTAACCCTTTCATACACATTTTAAAATCAAAATGGTAAATTCTCACGTTCCATGAAAAATCCTGTCAGGATTTTGTTAGGAATTGCATTGAATTTATAAACAATTTGTGAAGCACTAATATTGAGTCTTCTTTTCCATCACTGTGGTATGCCTCTCTAATTTAGGCGTGCTGCTTTAATGATTTTCAATAGTTTCACAGTTTTCTTGTAATTAAGACCATGCATAATTTTTTTGTCATTTTTAAGGATCATATCTTTGTTGATATTGCAAGTGACAGTTTTTTTTAGGAATTACATTCTCTGGAGCTAGTATGTAGAAATGCAATATTTAAAAAAAAATATTTGAAATACTTAAAATATTTTAAAAATGTGATTTCTTTAATTTTAGAACTTTTTCTGGAAATTTCAAATATCGTTTTTACACTGATAACTGTAGTGAAAATGCACATCTTAAAGTGGTTATATACCCCAGGCTTTCTTTCTTACAGCTGAGGCAGGAAACTGTTGTACAGGTGACCATGCACAAGCAACCCTGTGCTATAAAGGAGGTGATGCCCTATGGGGTAATTTTTATCTGTGGGGGACAGAAGTTACAAATTATTTTTTCTGCCTTCTTTTCCCTGTGGACTTTCAGAAGACACAGCCATTTCAAAGGTCTCACTGAAGACAGCTCTGGTCTTCAGGGTTATATACTGGGCTATATTTGTCCTCCTTCCATCTCTCTCTCATTCCTTTTTTCCTTCTCTCTTGCTTCCCTGAGATTATAACCCCCCCAAAAAGTGTTATCATATGAGTCTTTGCTTCAGGCTCTGTTTTCTAAACTGGGCTAAAACGGATAAATTTTGTATCATCTAAATCCTCATGAATGACCTTGTTATAAATGGATTTTGTCTGTGGGTTCCAGTACACAAGCTGGTGTTTGTATAGAAATTAATTAAATTGTCTCAGGTAATTAGAAAAGCAAAGGGGCAATGGACCTCATCAACGAACTATAGGAAAACTTTCTAGGGGCTTGAATATGGAAAGGGAGATAACTGAATCAACCCATAACACACAATAATATAGACTTCATTCAAAAGAATCTGCATTGTACCGGTCAAATCCAGAGAGGATTTAGTTTCATCAGAACACCACTATTCATCTTGTTAATGTAAGATTAATTTGAACTTTATTGGTATTGTAGTTTGCTTTAGAGATACTATAAGCTTCAGGTATTTAAATGGAACCTAGTTAGGGTTTGGACGCATTTTAGAACATTATAATAAAAATAATTATGTCAACACTTGTGGGGTGTCCTTGCTTTTCTTTAAAAAGAGGTTCATTATTTTCTAAAGTTTGAGAAACAGCTTTTTCATAATTTTTCATTACTAGATACCGGTTATTTCGGGATTCCTCCTGCCTAGGATATCTCTTATCTCTCCGGATTGCCAGTGGGGGACAGCTTAGAGCTGCTTTACCAGCTCTGAGAATCCATTTTAGTGGACGCTTTGCCTTAATTTATCTCTTGGGGTTCCCACAGGCTACAGGCAGTGGATGTTTCCGAATTTAGTTTGAATATTTCCCTTAGCGAGCCTCAGGCTCACTGGCTTCCCAATGCTCTACATCGCCAGGCTCCCAGGTTTTCCTTTTCAAACTCATATTCGTTTCACAGATCCCGCTCCCTCAGCCCGGCGCCCACCTCTCTAGCCGTGTCTCCCTCCTCTTGAGCTGTTTCCCACCCTTGCCTGATTCTAGCTATTTGTTAAAATACAAAAACGTCCAGACTGATTTTCTGTAAATTCTAGATGTCTAGAGATAAGGCTTAGGGTTTTTCATTTTAACCAGTGACCCAAGAAAGTCTTAATGGCAGGCAAGTTTGAGAAACGTAGCTCTAGGGTTTCCTTAGTCCCCATGCCTCTTCCCTGTAGGCACCTCACCACTTGCCGGACGAGCCGAGTCTGGAAGTCGTCTGTAAAATTTCTTAGGCGCCAGGTTCCTCAGCAGCCCTGGTGTGGTTGCCTGGTGACCAGACGCTTTTGCCCGGGCCGCGGTTTCCGGGCAATCTCGCGATGTCTCCGGAAGCCCCTCTGCTGTGGCCTGGCGCGGGGTCACTGTGACGCGGCGGCGGGACGTTAGACGGGGTCCGGGTGAAGCCACTTAGCTTGGCGAAGCCGTGAAGCCTCGGCCGTATTAGCGGTTTAGTGAGCCAAACAGCAGCCTGAACAGTTTTTGTCAGGGCACAATCTCCCCCTACCGGATTATCCTTCTGTCAGTTTTGAATGATTCCTTGCCCAATAACCACCTTTACCCAGTAGCAGGAGGAGGACATTGTCTGAATCAAAGTACAGTCCATTCTTAACTCTTTCCTCGGGTAACATCCAAAGTCCTTAGGGTAACATTCCAGTTCTTTCATCATGATCAGCTTCACTGCTTGCTTTTTGCCCGGCTATTCTCCAGTATTCCAATCTGACAATTGGCCCAGTATGCCCTGTTTAAATTTCCCCTCTCCTCATGGCTTCTCAAAGCAGCAATAGGACACACCTTTATTTCCTCAATTCTTTATTTCCCTTTTGAGTTTCAAGGACCCAGCTTGAAATTAGCACATCCTTTTTGAAGGTTTCCTATGTACTCAGTCTTGTTAAGTGCTGTTCTTCTCTGCCCCCCAAACAACTAGGATATATTAAATCCTTTAGCATAGCACTTAACACATTACTATGTATCTGTTAGCCATTTTCTGCAATAAGGTGGTAAATTCTTTGAGGGCAAGGATTATGTCTTTAACTTCTCTATTCTCCGGACCTAGCAAAGTGTTTTATACATTAGCAGTCACTTCAAAATGTTTGTAAAACAAGTAATATATAAATGAAGGAGACCAACAATAGAGCAAGGAACAGACATTTACATTGGGAAGACTGGACCTCATTAAGGATATGGTGAATTGAGCAATCTGGATGTAAGGGACAGTACAACCTGGAGAACAGTAACAGTTGTGATCTTAGTGGGAAAGGGAGGGAGGGGGAGGGGGAGACAGTAAAGGATGGGGGTAGGTCTGGGAAACAATGGAAAGTTGTCATTGCTATTCCTTGAGCAAAGAAACATCAGAACAGAAAACTGTTAGAGTTGCAAGGGAACTTAGAGCCCATGTGACAGTCCAACTTGTCATTTTGCAAATAAGGAAACTTCCAGACCTAGAGGAAGGAAAGAAATATGTGAAGGTCCCATCTGAGGTGACAGAGAAAAATATCCCCTTGAGCTTCTGATTTCAGGCTCAAGTCCCCTTTCCTTATGCCTCATTGACTGTTACAGTAAGAGTAGCTTAGAAGGAAAGATAAGGGGATACAGACAAATGAACCCTTACCCCATTCAGAACACTGTTGCTAAAATCCAGTTGTGAGGGAATTTTGGCCTGGATTAGGTTGAAGGCAAAGGAAGTGTCAAGGACTGAACAAATTTAGGAGGCATCTTGAAACACTGTTTAATAGAGATCGATAGGATAAAAAGGGAGGAAGAAGTTGGAAGATAATTCCTGGATGTTGGCTAGGATAAAGAAATGATAGGGGAGAAAGAGGAAAGGTGGCAAGTAAGTTGAAGTGAAGTGGATGAGTTTGGTTTATAGCTGTTAAGTGTAGAGTGAGATAGGCTTAATAGTTTCCAGGATAGACGTAACCATTGAAACCATGCAGTCATAATGATAGTGTGGGAAAAACTAGAGAAAAGAGATGTTGAAAGTCAATAACTATGCCAACTAGTTTGGATAGAAGAGGGAAGCAAAGTTAATTATCATGTCAGAGACAGAGTCATCAGAGGTGATATTTGTTCAGAGAACAAATAATAATAGAACCTAGTAAGTTAGATTCGGATACTAGGCAAAGAGTTTGAAGAGGAGGAATACCTACAGAATAAAAGGCTATAGAAGAATACAAGAAAGTAAAGAATGATTAAAATAATATGACTAAAGGGGTGCCTGGGTGGCTCAGTGGGTTAAAGTCACTGCCTTCTGCTCAGGTCATGATCCCAGGGTCCTGGGAATTGAGCCCTGCATCAGGTTCTCTGCTCAGCAGGGAGCCTGCTTCCCTTCCTCTTGCTCTGCTTGCCTCTCTGCCTACTTGTGATCTCCGTCAAAGAAATAAATAAAATCTTTAAAATAATATGACTAAAGTACTAAGGCACAAATCAGATGCCCTTTTTACTTGTGTTGTAGGTCATTCATTTGGGAACAGCTTTATTAATGTAAGCAGGGCTGTTCTGTGTTCTGGGTTGCTCTCACTTAACTTGCTGCTAAGATTACTTTGCTGGAAGCATGTTTGACAATACTTGATTGAAAATCAGTTGCTCTGTTAATCATTGTTTTGTAACAATTACACATATCATTATAAAAATGTATGATCTCATTTGTCATAAAATTATGTACACATTTAAATGTCTAAAAGGATATATATCTACATCTATTCATGTAAGGATTTAGATGTAGATATATACCTCTATACCAAAAAAAGTAATAGTGGTTATTTCTTGACCACAGTCTTGAGAGACTGTTTCTTTCTCTCTCTCTTTTTTATTTTTTCCAGTAATCAGGGTTTTAAAAAATGATAAAATTATTATACTAAAAGTTCATTTTAGATTCTGATCTTCATGGAATTGAAAATATCTTTGTGACTGCTGGTATTTAATTAATTAATCTTTTTGGAAATCACCAAATTACTAATGAGTTTTTTTAATGCAACAAGTTAAGCTTAAGGCAAAGTATTTTCTCATTAAGATGTGAAATATAATTCCTGTCTAGTGGCACACAGTGTTAAACAATCATCTGTGTATTTTCCAATGTGGCAGAAATTTGGCAGACTATAAGAAATACTTGTCTTCAGTGACACTTTTGTAAGTTCAGTGTAAAGTACTCTAAGATTTACACTCTGACAGATGCTGGTAAATTTGTATTGTAAAAAAAAAATGTGAAGTCTTGAGAGTCATTTTAAAAGGTACTCTTGGAAGACTAGTGCTACAAACGCACATTTTAAAACGTCTCCCCTCGAGTTTCCAAGTAACTTTAGACAGAAACACGCTTTTTGTTTCATATATTGTTCTATCTTTGTCAATTAAATGTATATATTTCCCAACATCCTAGAGTACATATCATATAGCCCTTTGTGAGGCCCTAAGCAGACATTTTAATGATTAGTTACTTTCATTAAGAAACCAACAAATTAAAGGGCCTGGACATGTATATCATCATATAACTTTGTACAGAAAAATGAGCAGTTATTGGAGTTAATTCTTTTTTTTTTTTGTCTTGACCTTATAGATTGGTAAATATTAGTGAGTATGGTAAGCAGACTTCTAAGATGGCCTCAGGGATCTTATATCCTGGTATTCGTGCCCTTGTGTGATCCCTTCTCCTTGAGTGTGGACTGGATGTAGTGACATTTTCTAACCAATAAAACAAAGCAGTTGATGAAACATCATTTCTGCAATTAAGTCACAAAATATCATGACTTCTGTCTTGCTAGAAGACTCTCTTTATTGCATTTTTGGCTTACACTCTTTTATAGAGCAAACTGTTGCTTAGGAGAGCCCTACCTGGCAAGGAGCTGAAGATGGCCTCTAGCCAACAGCCAATGAGGAACTGAGACCTACTGTTGAAGCTTGGGGTCAATCCTGCTCTAGTTGAGCTTTAAGATGAAACCTCATCTCTGGCCAATACCTTAATTATAGCCTTGTGAGATAACTTGAGAGGACCCAAATTCCTGATCCATGAAATCTGTGAAATAATAAATATATATTGTTTTAAGCCACTAAGTTTTTGCATAATTTGTTAATACAACAATAAATTATACAGGAAACAATGGAAAATTCCCTTAAGGAGGGAAATTGTGCTTAGAAATTTGGGGCATTATTCCCATTTTCATAGGATATTTAGAGAGGAAGCTCAGAGAAAATAAAGTGACTATAGGAAGTTTTAGCTTAGCTAGAATGAAAACTTTCTTAGCAAATATACATTTATAGAAGCTGCAGTTGTAGAATCAGTACAAAGGAAACTCTTTGTTTATGGATGAGGGAGTTTCCATTCAAGGTACCACTCCTGATTTCTGTAACCTGGTGATGATCATTTAACTGAGAGCTTCATGACTTTCTAACACCATGTTTATACAATATGGACACCAATAATAAATAGTATTTTAAAAACATAGTAACTGCTTTTTTAAATAATTGGCTTCTGTCATTTATTATATAATATATTCTATGAATGTAAATGCTTATTACATAGGTTATATATAAAACAATCCAAGGTATTTCTCCTTATTTCCAGACCTATGCATCCACATTGCTGCTAGACATTCATTTCACCTGGAGATGAATGTCTTAGAGTCAACTAAAACTGATATTGTCAGAAATGAACCCAGTTCCATTCTGTACAAATCTGATCATTCTCCTCCATTTTCTGTCTAGGAAACAGCCAATGAGGAAGTCGGTCCTACTCACAATCCACCATACTACCCAAAATAGAGCCTGGGAACTATTCCCAGTATTGCCTCACATACTAGTAGTACTCACACAATCCCTCATCATATTAAGTCACCTTAATCTCAAAAATTACTTTCAAATCCAACTGTCACTCCATTGCCCCTTCATACCTAAGAGTGGATGTGAAAGGACTATGTTAAGTTCTGTTTTATTTTTTAACTTCTATTAATTTTTATACACAAAGACTTTTTCTCAAGTTCTATTTTTTAAAGTTCTAGTATGTTCAATATATAAAATATCTTTTCTAAAGTGGTTCATTTTCATCCTCCACTAGATGGTCAAATTGTAATAAATATAACATATATGAGATGTGACTATAAATTAAGGGATCTAAGCTGAAAATCATTAAAGTCACATATCACAAAGTTCATATATCTTACATTAAACTATTTTCTGAAGAATAGTTTTGTAAACATTGCCACTGCTGGTCTTATTTAAGTTTTGTTCTATATTTCTGAAACATCTACAATCTTCAGAGTCTAACACTTTAGTTTGAGTCTTTTAGAAAGCATTAATAAGAAAGGGACTTAATTTTATATATATTTATTTATTTATTATTTTTTTAAAAGATTTTATTTATTTGACAGGCAGAGATCACAAGTAGGCAGAGAGGCAGGCAGAGAGAGAGGAAGGGAAGCAGGCTCCCTGCTGAACAGAGAGCCTGATGTAGGGCTCGATCCAGGACCCTGGGATCGCGACCTGAGACGAAGGCAGAGGCACTGAGCCACCCAGGTACCCCAGAAAGGGACTTAATTTTAGATTAAGTCTAAAATTAGACTTTTTCTAACTGTTTCAGGAACAGTTCATTGTTTATGTTTTAGCAATTTTATTTTTATTTTTAAATTTTATTTATTTATTTATTCATTCATTTATTTAGTTGTTTTAAGAGAGAGCGAGAGGGCATAAGCAGGTGGGGAGGGAGGGAGAGAGAGAATCCCAAGCAGGCTCTATGCCCAACACAGTGCCAGATGTGGGGCTTGACACTCTTCTCCCTGCAGGAGCCATACTTGGGACTCCATCCAATGACCCCAAGATCATTACCTGAACTGACAAATTTTTTAAAAATTGTCTTTTGAATAAGGGGTGAGGAACCTCTGTTTTCTAATATAGATCCAAGACTTTGCTGAAGTTGATCAAGCCAATAATAAGTTTAGCAAAAGTTTAATTAGTTGGTGATGATTGGGGCCAATAGTAAAATGTAGCAATGTAGCATTTTCTATTCTCAGGTGTTTCACAATAATTTGTTAAAATCAGTGAAAACATCTTATATATCTATATACCTTATTTAGTTGCTTATTATTTTTATTGTTGTTGTTATTTTTATTAATATTATTATTTTTGGCTCCTGTCTTTTTTTCTTTTTGGGGTGGACAGTCAGCTTACTTGAAAAGAACTCTTCTCCTTCATGCTTGTTTTTGAGAATGGCTCTTGCTTTTTTTGCTAGTGTGTGACCCTTTCCATATTTCTGCAATAGTGACTCTTTAATGAAGAAAATCCTTTTTTTCACTTTTGTTTTAAATCTACTAAGAAGTTTGAGAAAAGATACTCATTTTATAAAGACTGCACAGTCAACAAAAGTCAGTTTCCCATAAAGACATGAACACATTTAATCTTATCATTCTAAAAACAAATATTGTTAATGTTTTTCAAATACAAATTGAAATGTCCATTGTATTTATTTCTTCATTGAACAAATCTTCACCAAGTACCCCATGTACCATTGTTCAAGCTGCTGGGGATACAAAAGGTAGTTAGACCAAGTCCCCAGGCTTATGGATTTACATTCTAATAAGGAGAGACATAGAGTGAAGAAGTAAATCAATGACAAAGATAATTTCAGATTGTGGTATAGTTTGTGAAGGAAATAGACTGAAATAGGAGTGTAGAAGTAGGGAGGAAGGAAGGAAGGGGAAAGATGTTTCCTTGAGATGAGAAGGCAAGGTCTCCCTGAGGAGGCAGAATTTGAGCTGAAACTTGAAGAATGAAGAGCCTAATATGCCAGGCCTGAGAGTGTTCCAGGCCCAGGAAGCAGCCAGTTTGAGGGCTTGGCAGGTGGGGGGTGGGGTGAACTGCATGAGCATAAGGACCCAGAGGACATTGTGGCTGGATCCTATTCAGGATGGAGGAGAATGGAATGAAAGAAAAATAGGAATCAGATCAGCCCCTAAGCCACAGTGAGAAATTTGAGTTTTGACGTATAGCAACATTTAACCCATAAAGCAGAATGTAAAATTTCCCTTTGTTATTAGAAAAAAACTAACTTTATTATATTTAGAGTTTGAAGGAGAGGACAGTTCCCACTTTATTATAAGCTAAAATTCAAAATCTTGATTGAAATGTAATGTTCTGGGGCACCTGGGTGGCTCAGTCAATTAAACTTCGGACTCCTGGTTTCAGCTCAGGTCATAATCTCAGTGTCCTGAGATAGAGGGTCTGTGCAGGTGTTGGGGGTGGGGGGCTGCCTCTTGGATTGGGCTCGGAGCTCAGCCTGGTATCTGCTTGAGATCCTTTCTCTCTCCCTCTCCTCCTCCTGCCCCTCCCCCCTTGTGCGTGTGCTCTCTAAAATAAATAAAATCTTTTAAAAAAATGTAATGTTCTTGTAATGTGATATTAATATGATATAATATTATCAAAGATGCTCTTAGAAATCTGGTAGCAAGAGCCTGAGAATTAGAAAATATAATTTCTACTTGTGCTCCAAATTCTCATATTTAATATAGCTTTTGTTTCAGTTTTGCTATTTACTGAAATAGGTAAAGCACTTCTTAAGAGCCTAATTTTTAGATCTGGGGAAAACTAGAAGTTCATAATCTTGATGTTGTCTAAATGAATTATCATTTTAATAGTTAATAGTTCCTTAGTTTTAAGTATTGTAGTATTTCACCTTAAATATTGAGACTATTTAGAATGTTCAAAAATAATCTCCCTGAAAGTGGTGTTTATGTATAATTCTTACATCAGTGATATATCAAGTTAACTTTTCTGAGGATATAGAGCACTTCAGATGGTTGTAATTATTCAACCATGGTTGTGTCCTCATAATATAAGATCATAAATTAATTTCTTACTTAGCCTAATTTATGTTACTTCATTTAAGCCTAGAATCTTAAGATAATAGCCTCAAGTATACTGGAAACACATGCAAGAAATGATAGATGGATTACATAGGAGTTGAAGTAAAAGAGTAAAGCTAAACACATATGGTTTTAAAGGATTTCATATCATAAATACAGTAAAAATAATAAATACAAATATATTTAGTACAAATAATGAAGTGAGGGTGAGGATGGGGTATGAAGTAGCAAATTCTGGGAATAAAAATGGAACCTTTAAATCAAACATTGATTTGGAGATGAGCTTTTTACAAACTAATTTTTCAGGAGTACTGGTAGTTTAAAGTAATGACTATTAATAAACATATTCATAGTTATGTGAAAGAGATTTACAGTTCTCTGTAATCTAACACAAAGGTCACAGAGCTATATTCTGGACAATATACTTCTATATTCTGGACAATATACTTCTCTTAGGTTATGAAAAGTACAACTGTAGTTCATCAAAATGTGCCCCAAGGCACAATACCATTTTACTCAGTCATTAGAAAGTTTAGCATAATTGCTTAGTATAATCCAAAGAAAATATGAGTACAGACATCAGGGACTCTCCAATTTGTTAGGCAATTGTTCCATAATTTTTGGCACCAAGATAATCCACATGTTGAAAAAGCAATTAATCACTGGTGCTAGTTATCAAGCTATGATTTTAGCTATTTCCTCCCAAATTTGACCCCAAATGACAGAGTTCCTTATTTTATTTTTGTAATATTCTGACTTCTTAAGATCAAAAGTTTAAACATGCCAGTTTGGTTATAGTTGACTTAAAATTTGTGTTACTACTTTTCTAAAATAAGTGGATCATAACTTTGTATTTACAAGGATAGATTATTTCTTCCACTAATATTTGGATAAACGGTTTAGAATCCTTTAGAAACTTATAGACTTATTACCTCAGAAGTTAATTGAAATCCTTAAACTAGCATTTTTGCCCGAAGAAGGTAAATTTATTTGCTGTTGGAACTTGTATTGAAAACAAGACAAAACAAGAGAACACATGATTAGATTTTCAATTTTCTAATATTTTGCAAAGTTGCATATATACACCAGTTATTAAACAGTGAATGAGATAAATGCCTCATAATTGAACATAATCATCTTTTATTTTATTTCACAAGGATGAGTAAAAAAAGCTGTCATTTTGTATAGTATATTTTTCTATCTTCATAAAAAACAAAACAAAAAAAACCACCAAACAAAACATCCCCTGCTCCCACATTGCTCACTGATGTATGTCTTTGGTATTTATAGTTAAAACAATCCAGAAATATAGAAAGAAGCCTTGGAAATTCAACAGTCTCTGTTTAGTTCAGTTTATTCAGCTACATGTGGATACAGTGCAGACTTAGCAATATAAATGAACTCCTCTCTGCATGCATGACTTACGCATCTGTACCTCATCACTCATGGAACGATTTTTGGAAACTCTGAACCTCTGCAATATGCAGCACTCCAACTCCCAGTTTCTGTGATTCATTGTATAGTTACTTATGTTCTTGCTCTTCTGTGTTTATTTTCAATATGCTTGTGCTGTTGGGCAGTTTATTATTATATTGTGCAATGCAGTGATTTTTCAAAATCCTGAAAACCAGATAGTCATACTAATTTGTGACAACAATCTTCAGACTTCATTCCTCAAGTGGAGTACATGATGTTTGGTCTCAGAGCTTATTTTCCAAATTCAGAAACAAATGGAACACGAACAGTGTTTGTTCCATTCTCTTCCTGTTGGTTCTTTGTTTTGGTAGTACTGCTGGTTTCAAAATAACAACTTGAGAGGTGTTTTAATTGTTAGTCAATAAATAAAACCTGTAGAATAAAGTACTCAGTTCATAACTGGACAGTGTAACAAAAAATGGTAGTAATGCATAAATTCTTAATAATATACAGAGAAAGTACTGTTGAATTGTTTGGAATAAAGACCTTGAGATACTAAAACAATCTGGAAAATTTGGAAAACCCTCGATTCTGGGACCTTCCTTTATGTACTCTTAACAGGTCCCAATCCCCATTCCATATGCACTGACTTCTTTATGTCTGTTCCAGCCTGTGCTTCTGGCTCTAGTCTTATTATTTGGACACTGGGATTAAGTTTTTGATGACGAGTGACATTTCCTGTAAATTATCACGAAAGGGCTTGAGAAATTATATCTGGAAAAAAAAATCGAAACTGAACAAAAAACATACTTCACTTAGAAAATGTTCTTTTCGGCTCCTGAATAGCTCAAGAGTGTAAGATAATACTTTGTAGGAAAAGACAAACCCAATTCACAACTTAGTTTCTGAATGATGCCTGCAATTGAACCCTGATTTCCTAAAAGCTCATTAAAATTGGAGCACTTTTGCCAAAAGTGACCATGACAATACAATTTAAAGATATACTTTAAAAATATTTGTAAAGGAACTTGCTTTTTAATAAACCAAGTACATTTACAACAAAATGCAAGTGTTCCTGAGTCCCTTTTGCCTGGCTACACCACCGAGTAGAGGGGACATTATTGGTTGCCTTGTAGTATCCATTTAATCTTAATTTGTAGTAGTTATGAATTTTGGGGATTGTTCATTCCATTCCTACCTCCAGGCATTGCCCTTAATTGGCCTAAACAGTCCTATATATAATCTCAGGTGTGGGCTCATATTCCATTAGACCAGTGTGAAGTCTGAACCTTACTCTAACAGCTCTTTACCCCTGACTGGATGGTGTGGTGTGGTGTGCAGCCAATTTGGGGGAATACAGCTTTAGATTCAGGCCAACACATGGAGGCCATAACAGGAAGCCTAATCCAGTTGTGCCTAAACCAAGTATGATTCTGGACTCTGGGGTGAGTTGAGCCAATAAATTTTTATTCTTTAAGCAACTGTTGTTGTGTGTATGTGTGTTACCTCCAGTCAGTGCATCATTACCAATATGAATCCAATGAAGTTAGGATTGAAACACTTTCTTTTCCTAGGTATTGCTATCATAGGCACTTTCCATCACACCAAGGTGTCTTAACTGTTTAGGTAATAAATGTCAAATGAAATGTGGATAACTGTATTTAAGTCTTAGAATGAAAACTGCTAGTATGTTTTCATGGTGGCTCCAATGGCTCCTTATTACTCTTATCATGTCAAAACATTAACCATTCAGTCCTGTGAATAAAAAACCTCAACAAGCTTGTCAGTGTTCCCTAAGATGTTGCTGAAAAAGATTATGGCAGTAAATAGATTTTGGCTGCTCATTGGGGGGCAGTCTTTTTTTTTAAGGTTATGAAAATGGAGGTGAGTTTGAACCATCTGAAATTGGGGGTGCCTTTTATTTAAAGTTACAAAATGAGGGGCTCCTGGCTGGCTTAGTTGGTAAAACATGATTCTTGACTTCAGGGACAGGAGTTGAGCCCCACATTGGGTGTAGAGGTTACTTTAAAAAAATTAAAAGGTTGAGACCAAAATGCTAACGTGTCATCAACTGTCCAAGAATGTATTTAGATACCAATGTTAGTGGGCTTCCTCCTTACCAAAGATTACCTCAGTGCTAAATCTAATAGAAAACTTTTAGGCTTTCTTTTCCTTGACCTCTTGGCAGAATGTCAAGTCACTGATAAATTACTTAAAGTTTCTCCTCTGCTCTTGTGGCCTTCTCTTCCTCTGGCGATTTTTGTATTTTATGTTTCCATGATTTGTCTTGTCTTTTCACTATTTTCCACAAGTCATTTCATTTGCTTTCAGCCATGCCTCACCCCCAGATCTTAGAAACATCAGTCTGGTACATTTCTGCTGTTTAAAACTCTTACTCCGAATTGCTGTTAGGATAAAATTCAAAGTGCCTCTGCAGAATCTATCCTCATCTTATCTATTAAAGTCATCTTTTGCTACTTCTCATGTCCAATTGAACTCTCAGGTCTCACTGAGTATCATATCAGTTCTTGAAGGTACTAGGTTCATGCTCTCTACCTCTGGCCTTCTACACGTTGCTGTACTACTGTTTATAAACTTGCGTTACCATTATGCTTTTCTGGCTAGTCCTCCTAGCTTTCAAATTTCGTTTTTATATCAGGTCACTTCTTTCAAGAAGTCTACCTGGGTAACTCCCTAGTATAAGTGTTCCTCCTGAGTTTCCCAGCATACTATTTTTCCCTTCATACTAGTACACATAAGTTCTTGTTAACTTAGCTTTAGCCTCCATGGTAGCTTCTGTGTGGACAGGACAGTGGCCTTGTCTTTCTTGTTCAGAATATCTGCAGAGTAAAATTTGACCTATTCAGTAAAGGTACTTAGTAAATATTTGAATGACTAGAAAACCTATGTTAGGCTCTGTCTTAAGTTATTTAATTTTCAGGAAAATAACTCAAGATGCGACATGGTTAACGTTCAAAGAAAATAAAAATGTTATGTTAAATTATATTTTTACTAGTAGATTACCAAAAGAAGGTATAAGTGAATTAAAAAGTGGCTCTGATAATCAGTATGGCAAGTGAAGTGCTAAAATTCTTTGTTTTAAATTTAGAAAATAGGAAGGTTCCAACAAATATTTCTTCCTTTTTGTTCTGTATCTTTTTTTTTTTTTAATTGTGCTATGTTAATCACCATACAGTATATTAGTTTTTGATGTAGTATTCCATGATTCAGTGTTTGCGTGTAACACCCAGTGCTCCAGGCAATCCATGCCCTACTTAATACCCATCACCAGGCTCACCCATCCCCCATGCCCCTCCCTTCTAAAACTCTCTCGGAGTACATAGTCTCTCTCTCTTTTTTTTTTTTAAAGATTTATTTATTTATTTGACAGACAGAGATCACAAGTAGGCAGAGAGGCAGAGAGAGAGAGAGGAGGAGTCTCTCTCTCTTTTTTTTTTTTAAAGATTTATTTATTTATTTGACAGACAGAGATCACAAGTAGGCAGAGAGGCAGAGAGAGAGAGAGAGGAGGAAGCAGGCTCCCTGCTGAGCAGAGAGCCCCATGTGGGATCATGACCTGAGCCGAAAGCAGAGGCTTTAACCCACTGAGCCACCCAGGCGCCCCAGAGTACATAGTCTCTTATCGTTTGTCTCCCACTCTGATTTCTCCCCCTTCATTTTTCCCTTCTCCTAATGTCCTTCATGCTATTATGTTCCATAAATAAGTGAAACCATATGATAATTGACTTTCTCTGTTTGACTTATTTCACTTAGCATAATCTCCTCCAGTCCCATCCAAGTTGATGCAAAAGTTGGGTATTCATCCTTTCTGATGGCTGAGTAATATTCCATTGTATATATGGACCACATCTTTATCCATTTGTCTGCCGAAGGGCATCTTAGCTCTTTCCACAAGGGAAGAAACAACAATGTTGGAGAAGTTGTGGGGGAAGGGGAACCTTCTTACACTCTTAGTAGGAATGCAAATTGGTGCAGTCACTTTGGAAAACAATGTGGAGGTTCCTCAAAAAATTAAAAATAGAGCTACCCTATGACCCAGCAATTGCTCTACTGGGTATTTACCCCAAAGATACAGATGTAATGAAAAGAAGGGCCATATGCACTCCAATGTTCATAACAGTAACGTCCACAATAGCCAATGTATTTCTTTCTCTTACAGTCAAGAACATTAAAGGATACTAGAAAAATAATGTAACTGCTCCCACAAAATAACGGAAGAACAATTTCATTTTAAAGAGCTTTATTACACGATGTTAATATTCAGGACACTTCAGAGCACCTTATACTTCTAATCAGATTTTTGGTAACTGGTTTTAAAGTGTTACTTGAGTATTTTTCTCATACTGGCTTTCAGTCAAAAGTACTACTTAGTGATTGTTTAAGAGATGTTAATTTGATTAAACAGTTTATCCTTAATAACCTGAGACATCAATCCATGGATAGCTTCTATGGTAGTTTTGCAGCTGGAAAGAAAAAACACATCACATAATGTCATAAGAACATTAAAACTGTTTTGAATATGCAAGTTCCCTCCCCTCCATTTCCATCCTTGTACCCCCAATAATGATTTTCAGTTCTATTTATACTCCATGAACCACAATTTACAGTTTACTCTTGTGATTTTTAGCCTTCATCATGTCTTTTAACCATTTCATTACAGTTGAACCTTGAACAACATGAGAGTTAAGGGTACCAAATCTTCCACTTGGTTGAAAATTCACATGTAACTTTTTTTTTTAAAGATTTTATTTATTTATTTGACAGAGAGAAATCACAAGTAAGCAGAGAGGCAGGCAGAGAGAGGAGGAAGCAGGCTCCCCGCGGAGCAGAGAGCCCGATGCGGGGCCTGATCCCAGGACCCTGGGATCATGACCTGAGCCGAAGGCAGAGGCCTCAACCCACTGAGCCACCCAGGCACCCCTCACATGTAACTTTTGACTCCCCCAAAACTTAACTACTAAGAGATTAGTATTAAGGGAAGCTTAACAGTAACATAAACAGTTGATTAACACATATTTTGTACATTACATATATTATATACTCTATTCTTACAAAAAACTAAGCTACAGAGAAGTATTTAAATCTACATTTATATTACTGTACTGTATTCAAATACTGTACTAAAAAAAACCCCCACATATAAGCATATCCATGCAGTTCAAACCCACATTGTTCAAGAGTCAACTACACTTACTAGAAGCTTCACAACAGAGCAGTATAAAATTTGATATAATTTACAATAGTTGATTTTGTTACTTATCAACAGTTTTGGGAAAAGCTCCGTTTTGGAAGGTGACTGAAGTTATATATAATTCTTCATTACAGACTGATTCTGATATTACATTACAATCTTACTCCTTATTGTTTATTACTTAGAATTATTAAAAAAGAGATTAATTTAAAGAATACTATGCTTTTTCCCCCAAAATAATCATAAACATCCTTCAAACAATTAAAGGTCGAAGTCAGTGGGTGAAGGACTTAGGTTTTAAAACTGATAAAAATTAAAAAGCAAAAAACAGTAAAACCCCACAACATTTAGAAGAGATACAATTTTTATAAAGTTACCCACAAAAGGAAAATACTCTACCTGTTTACTACTACTTTTGTCCTTCCTACTTTTCTTCTTATATAATTAGAGACATTACCATTGTGAAATTTTTGCTTGCTAAGAAACTGAGGTGTAAATGTAGATAAAATTATAAATCACAAATGATATAAAAATAGATAAGCAAAAGCATACACTCATAAAAAAATGAGACCTAATATTAAAGAAAGATTAAATTTTTAACCAGGTCACTAGCTTTATACCTTCTAAAAATTCATGGAAAAGAATAAGATAATTTAACCCAAGATGGCTTCTGCTCCTAACACACTTTACCTTCCCATCTCTCTTTTCTGTCCTCCTGACCAGTTCAATTTTTCTGAAGATGGATACCAAGGTATCAGTTTATATAGATGTCAACATAATTTTCCCTTATTCTCTGCAGCTAATTATCATATTAAAGTTCAAACTTATATGAAAGCACATGCTATTTAGGTGGTCTTTCCAATCCTCTATGCATCTGAAGGGCCACCTGATTACTTCGTAAGTTATCAGAGAAAACATTCCAAGTTTGTTCCTAACAAATTCTTGATAGTGTAATTTGGGATACTAAATTACTGTATTAAGATAATTTCAGAAGAATAACTTAAGAGAAATGCAGTCATTTCTTTTATATTTAGGGGTTTAAAGCTTCATAAAAATAAGTTTGATAAATTTAAGAAATCTCAATATAATCCCTCAAAAGACAATTAAGTTAGAATAGATTTGGATGTCCTTTTGCAGATTTTTTTTTAAATTAACATATAATATATTAGTTGCCCCAGGGGTATAGGTCTGTGAATCATCAGGCTTACACACTTCACAGCACTCACCATAACACATACCTTCCCCAATGTCTATAACCAAACCACCCTCTTTTTTTTTTTTTAAAAGATCCAGTGATGGATTGGTTTTCTTCAGCACACTTTCTAGCTACATCTAGAAAAGATGACTGGCAGTTTTTTAATAATACATTACCTAGATCTTTAAACCTTAAATGTTTTAATCTAAATTTTCTAAGCTAAAATTTGCATTTGACAACTCTTAAAGGTCCCAAGAAATCAACATTCAGGTACCATTCTAAGTTGTAAATAAGTTGAAACATAAGGAATTTGAATCCAATTATAAGGTGCAAATTCTGAAATAAAAAGAACTAGTTAGAGGTAGGAACAGATTTGCTCTTACCTGTCTCTTGTAGCTTTGGCAAGTTTGTCTTCTGACTTTCTGTCATGTGTTTCTAAACCCAACATGAAACTCCCTCGTCCCAGCTGGGCTTCTGACTGTTCTAATTTTTCAGACAAATCAAAGACCTGACCAGTGGTATAGTCTGCATTCTGTAGGGAAAATGGCATTGTGTCAGTGTGTGTGTGCATATATATATATATATATATATATATATATATATATTTATTTATTTATTTATTTTAATGTAATTTTTTTTTCTTAGAACATTTCATTTACAAAGAATTCCACCATGAAATTTAAGTGTGATAGTCACTGAAGTAAGAAATGAGATTTACTTGTACAAACTGACTCCAAAGTTCAAGCAGTTCGAGTGTGGAGTTTTCCTCCCCTTTATAATTTCAAGATTAAATCTGGAATTCTTTTTGACTCATTAATCTAATTCTTGTTATTATGAGAGGCTGTGAAGTACATAGGCCAGAGTCTCAGCTTTGGTCCTGCTGCAGATTAGCTGGGAGGCCTTGGGAAAACTCCCTAGTTTTCTGTGCCTTTAAGTTGTCTTCTGAAAATTGGGGAGAGGATAGTGATAATTTCTACATTAAGGCTATCATGAAGACTAAATTAAGTAATGTATATGGAGTAATGTATATAAAGCTCTTAGGACTGTCCTTGGCAACTGGTAATGGCTTAATAACTATTAGCTAATTTTATTATTTGTTCTTGTTGAAATTTCAGCATTTAATACTGAACTATTTTTAAAAAGTAACATTTATCTTAGGTTTTCTGATTATAAAGTAATAGTTACTACAGACAATTTGGAAAATGTAGAGCAAAGTAAAGAGGAAAGGAAACACCTATAATCTGTAATCCTGGTTATATTTTAGAGTATTGCTATATGCTTACACACACCTATAAATACCATTTGTCCCTTAATATTTCATACTTTTTAAAAAGAAAAACTTTAACAGTTATATATGTACACTTAAGCATTAAGCACTTGAGCATTTTTATGGGTTTTCTTTTTTAAAATGTTGTGGTCTAAAATGCAAAACAACTTTTCACTAAGATGCATTATGAAGTATATGTTCCATTTTCTTTCCCTTATCTTCAAAAAAGAGTGAAGGTTAAATAAACAACTTGGCAACAACTAGTACATTACTCTATTTACTCAATCTGTAAGACAATGTACAAGTTCAACTTGTACATCTCTCTGGAGAAAGAGATGCACTGAACATACGTTTATGAATTTTTTCTTTTTAAAAAATTTTTAAGATTATTTGAGATAGAGAGAGTGTGTACATGAGGGAGGGAGGAGCAGAAAGAGAGGAGAAGTGGGCTCCCTGCTGAGCAGGGAGCCCAACGAGGGGCTTGATCCTAGGATCGTGACCCGAGCTGAAAGCAGATGCTTAGCCGACTGAGCCACTCAGGAGCCCTATAAATTTTTTCTTAAAATGCTGTAATGAACCATATATACAACCACAAAAAAGAAGAAAATACAATTTAACCTAATTTAACCTCTTCTTGATTATTAATGTCCTCAACATATGCAGTGCTGGAATACAGGGATAGCCATTGGCTGGCTGAGTAGGTAGAGCTGTTTGCCTTTAGGCAAAGAAAGGTTCAGACTGCTCTGGTCTTAGTGTTTTTTTCCCTCTGCCAATATATGTCACTTCTGGTTCTCATCAGTATACTTGCCTCTAAGGAAACAATACACACAAAGCATTTAGCAGTATATGGCACAAAAGCAGCACTTAATAAATGTTTGCTATAATGATCACTTTCCTTCCTTCTAATTTGCTACTTCTGACTGTTAAGGTTACAAAGTAAGAATAAGAAGTCTGTCAGAACTCTTTTTAAAATCATAGAAAGGGTTGCCTGGGTGGCTCAGTCAGTTAAGTGTCTAACTTGGCTTCAGCTTGGGTCATGATCTCAGAGTCATGGGACTGAGCCCTCTGTTGGGCTTTGTGCTCAGCAGGGAGTCTGCTTGGGACTCTCTCTCTCCCGCTCCCCCTGCTCAGGCTCTCTCTCTAAATAAAATCTTTAAAGTAAATAATAGAATCACAGAAATTATGCTCAAGTGAGGCCTTTTCCTATGAACAAAGAAATGAACCAAACAAAAAATAGTAACTTGCAGAGGCTTTATTATATGCCAGGCACTTTGTTAACTGATTTACATAAAGAATTTCATTTAACTGTCATGGTACTTAATGATGTAGGTAGGTACTGTTATCACCGAACCCAAGAATAGGCTTAGTCTCATTAAATAACTTTCTGAAGGTCACACACATCTAGTAAAGTGCCAGAGTTCTTTTTGAAATGAGTTTACCTTGTACCAAATTTTGTGATTCTAACCATTATGCTATTCTGTACTATGTGAGGTAGCCTACTTTAAAGAAAAAAAAAGGAAAAGCAACTGTTTGTGACTAAGCTCCAGTAGAAGCTTGTAAAATAAATATCCTTCTAAGTTATGTTTTTTAATGATATATTTGAAAAAATTCAGTGATTTATTTTATCTTATTTTTTGTTGCCCAGCATCTGCTATTTTAAGTTAATGATATTCTGATTTCCTTCTGGGGACGACGCTTCCTAATTCTTAGTCCATGTGCTCCTGAGTTTCTTCTAGCCCAGCCCAAGCAGTGAAGTACTTGCCTTGACACAGCCACTCATGGTGCTCATTCCCTTGGCCCAGAGCTTTAAGATGGGCATGTGACCTAAACAAACCTCAGACACAATGAGGTTTTGCCTGGAGTTTTGCGTGACTATGTGTATTCTGATCTTCTGTTTTGAATGTGAAAATGAGAGGCCGGGAGGCCTGAAGTTAATGCAGCCATCTTGTCCCCCCCGCCCCTTTTTAAAAGATTTATTTATTTAAGAGACAGCATGAGCAGGAAAGGGAGAGGAGAGGGAAACTGAATCTCAAGCAGACTCTGCACTGAGCTGAGAGCCCAAACTGGGATCAATCTCATGACCCTGACATCAGGACCTGAGCCAAAACCAAGAGTTGGACACTTAACCCCAGGTGCCACGCAGGAGCCCCTGCAATCTTGTTTTCACAAGAAGCCCAAAACTGAAGCTGACTGATAGAATCAAAGCTGAGACAGAATGACAAAGATCTCACAATACTGTTTCAGTGCAAACTTGCCTGTAGTAAGCCCTACTCCTGGACTTCACAGCTTAAAAGATTCTCTTTTTTGATTAGGCCGGCTTGGATGCGTCTCCTGTCACTTGTAACTGGGGTCCTACCTGAGGCCCTTGACACAACAAAAAACAATATTTGTATTTTTCTCTCTGTCGCTTTAAGGAAGGGGCAGATTTCCCTTTCATCTGGCCACCTATATTTGTCACTTGGACTTAATCTCAATGCCACATGACACAGATCTTGGCTTCACCTAGTATCCCAATCCAGCTCTGGTCATGTGCAGAATCTATCCCAGCCCTGGTGTCTTGGCTAAGTCAGGTATAACCTTTCCAGGAAAAAGTTTCGGATATTAAACAACTTATGTAGCTTAGATAAAATTCAAATGCATTCCTTGGAAATACAGTACTTACAGTAAGCAAACTAGAGGAACTCAGCGTATTCACCCAGTATTTATTCCACAAAAGCTCAAGCAATTTGCGATCCAATGAGGATTTGAAATATGAGACTTCTAAGGCATAGTATCTAGGAAACAAAAGGACAAGTTTAGTAAGCTAAAAAAAAAATTCAACCATTTCATATAAAAGTTATGGCCAAATTTAAGTGTATTACATTTTATATCCAAATAGTTCTGTTTTAGTTTTTAGTCCAATAGAATAATAGGTATGGCTTCCTTACGCTTCAGAGGCATGGTTTTAAATCTTCTATTAACTAAACTTTCTTGTGTTAAATTTCTTCCCACTATAGAGTCCAGCATTCCCCAAAACTTAACAATTAGTCAGAACTTCTGAATGACGTATGTTTATCCATGTTATTGAGTTCATAAATTCTAGCCAAAAAGCACATAAACTTAATGAACTGCTTTTCTAGGGTCAATGGTAATTTTTGGTAGGCTTTTAAAAATACTGAAAATGACATGTGGCTTTCCCATTTCTTCCTTCTAATCCCCTAATTAGGATCTATTGTTTTTTTTTTTTTTTTAAGATTTTATTTATTTATTTGATACAGAGAGAGAGAGATCACAAGTAGGCAGAGAGGCAGGCAAAGAAAGAGGGGGAAGCAGGCTCCCTGCTGAGCAGAGAGCCCAACTCGGGGCTCAATCCCAGGACCCTGAGATCATGACCTGAGCCGAAGGCAAGAGGCTTAACCCACTGAGCCACCCAGGTGCCCAGGATATATTGCTTTTTGGAAAGCAAACCTCAAAGTAGAATCCTTAGAGTGCCTAAAAAAAATACTACTTTCAAAGGTGCCTAATTTATAACCAGTAAGCTCATGAAATATTTGGTTAAATGTATGAAAAACATGTATTTTTAAAGTAATAAATATTTAAATACTCACTAGGTTCTGTACATCAATAGATACAAAGAAACAAGAGACTTTTTTTTTTTTTAACCTTAAGGAGCTTAATACTATTTATAGGGGAAATGTGGTATGAATCCACAAAAAATTAAATATAATGATATATAGTGAATAACAGTGATGCTCTAGGGCACATATAGAATTAGCCACCACCAATTAAATGTTAGAGATACTGAGTACTCTCAGTGTAGACAGAATTGCCTGAGAAGTCCTAGGGAGAAGGCGGGACTGAGAGTAACCCTTACATGAGTCTATGTGCGCGTATGCTGACAGCAAGGAGGGCATTAAGCAAGCAGCACTGACTTATAAGCAGGAAAGTCATAAAAGGAACAGTAAATAAATCACTTTGGCTGGACAGTTAAGCAACAGCAGAATAACTATATGAGGGGAACCTAGAAAGCTTTGTTGGGATCTATTTGGTAGAAGATATTACACAAAAGGTAATAAAATTTAAACTTCATGGGTGGAGGGATGAGTTAGATAGGTGATGGGGATTAAGGACTGCACTTGTCATGAGCACCTGATGTTGTATGGAAATGCTGATCACTGGATTATACACCTGAAACTAATATTACACTGTATGTTAACTAGAACTTAATAAAAACTTAAAAAAATAAATTTAAACTTTATCTTCTAGATAGTGGGGACTCGGAAGATATTTGAGCAGAGCAATGATAGGGCCAAAGAGGTGTTTACGATAGGATGTGTTTCAGAGAAACAGTAGTAGGCAGGGAGACCATAAAGGATACTATCGTAGTGCAGCAGATATGAAGAAAGGCTCAGATGCAGGTTAGTGGTGCAAAAGATAAAAGACAGGTGGACACCATAAGAAATTCTTGTTGAATTAATTCAGGAGTGAGTGAAGAAATTAAAAAAGAGTAAGAATTTGAGGACATCAGAATTAAGTGAGGGTCTTTTCAAGATTAAGATACCTATGCGGATCTCAAGATGGACAGGACATGGCTAATGAAATGTGCAGGTGAACAGCATATTTCTTGAGCACCTATTACGTTCTGGATGCTTTACATTCATTTTCATTTAGTCTTTCTTATAACCATACACATAAAGCATTTATTATTCCCAGTCTGTAGACAAAGAAATGTTCAGACAGAAAAGATTTTACTCAAAGCTAGTTAGTAAGTGGCAGAGAAAGGATATGAAAAGTTGTATCTACTATCAAAACTCTCATAGTTTTATTTTTACATGCAGACTGTAGACATTTAAGAGAGTATTTAAGAAGTAAGATCCCAGGAGTAAGGGAGTTAGGTATGGGGAGGGGATGAGGGGCTCAAGTAGAAAAGGTCAGCTTTAGAAAGCAGGGGGCTGTATCTCTGGTACTTGAGGAAAAAAAAAGAAATGAGAGATGAATATAGCAATAGACATTTGGATTTATAAAGGATGGAAAATAAGAGAACTCAAACGAAGTTCTATAGAGTTTGTTTTAAAATTAATGGATCGGGGCGCCTGGGTGGCTCAGTGGGTTAAAGCCTCTGCCTTTGGCTCAGGTTATGATCCCAGAGTCCTGAGACTGAGCCCCACATCACAGGCTCAGCAGGGAGCCTGTTTCCCTTCCTCTCTCTCTGTCTGCCTCTCTGTCTACTTGTGATCTCTGTCTGTCAAATAAATAAATAAAATAAAAAAAATAAAATTAATGGATGTTAACGTAATTACTGTTTTAATACCAGAGGCTGATGCAATGAAATTTTTTGTCTAATATGTAGTGATTAGCTGCAAATCTCAGTAGTAGAGTTGAAAACAAGAAGAACATTCAAAATTACTTGGGGAGCTAAAACCTCATCTTCTGTATGGGAAGTCAATAATAGATACTGTCTAGAATAGAAAGAAGTAGCGCTATCAGCACATTGTTTGAAGATATGGGGTAAATACATATAGGAATAACTATAATAGTTTATGTGACTGCCTCTGGGGGATGGGAAAGGGAATGGTACAAATTGTTATTTTTTTTTATTTTTTATTTTTTTTAAAGATTTTATTTATTTATTTTTCAGAGGGAGAGCGAGCACAGGCAGACAGAGTGGAAGGCAGAGTCAGAGGGAGAAGCAGACTCCCCGTGGAGCAAGGAGCCTGATGTGGGACTCGATCCCAGGACGCTGGGATCATGACCTGAGCCGAAGGCAGCTGCTTAACCAACTGAGCCACCCAGGCGTCCCAAATTGTTATTTTTCATAATAAGTTTCATAGAACCATTTTACTCTTTAAACCATGCTCCTGCGTAACACTGATAACATACAAGCTAACTTAAAAAAACAAAAAAAACAAAACAAAACAACCCCTGTGTCCTATTTTCACTAAGGTCCTTCAAAGTTAAAAATATTTAATATCTACATTATATTCTTTATTTTAAACAGACTTTGGGTGTGCAATATGATGTGGGATTTAAGGCAGGAAAGAAAGACCAATATAAACTGGACGTCATACCTTATTACCAAATAAGTTCGGAAATGGATCTATAAGCAGGCTGCCCCAAACCCCACTCTTTCAGCCTTGGCACTATGTTTCATTAAAGATTTTAAACAAAAATAAATCAAGCCCCTTATTTTCCCTAGGAAAGAATTTATTCTCTCTTATTCAGGAATTGATCCTAAGAGATTATCTTTGGATATCTAAGTAATTTCAGATTCAAAATTCTAGGCTCTAACAATGTAGATTGCTAGAAAGTGGCTCTTCTTCTCTGATGGGCTTCTATTTTAGTAAAATAGGAAATGTAGGTTTGTTTGGATACAGAAAGCATAGACTGCCTCAGTCTTTTTTCTTTCAAAAACTGCTGTTGGTAGTGTAATAAGTAGCGTAGGTATTAAAGGTATAAGCTTTTTCTATCACTATAACTCAATATAAATGAAAAAAATTTACTTTTACGCTGAGAAAGTATCACAGCAAAAGTGTTTCCATGCTTAGGAGCAATTCTCCCAAACTAGAATGGTTTAAATTTTTGTCTTCTTTAAAGAATTTTTTTCCAATAGGGCAAATTATGTGATTTAATCCCAAGTCTCTAACTGAAAAATAAAAAATAATCTTTTTTTTCCCCCTGATGTATGTAAGGGATGACTGATATATCTTATAACTCAATTTTAGAAATTCTAGAATTTTCTAAGAATTTCTGAACGGAAGAATAAGATGTATTCCTAGAAGTTTGGATAGGCGGTATGGAGAAAAGGGGACCCTAATCATTTAGGTAACATTTTTGGGGGGATGCCCACCCTTTTATGTGCCATGTCTGATTTAAATGTTAGTCTACAGCAGTGAACTAAGTTTATTGTAATGAAGTTCACATTCTAAAGGGGTCAATAACAAGGAATCAAAAACATACCAGAATGGTAAGTGCTAAGAAGAAAAATAAAAGCAGGGAAACTGAAACACAGTGACTGACTGGAAGGTGTTATTTTAGACAGGGTGACCAGTAAACATTCTCTGTTAAGGTGACCCTTAAACAGATACTCCATGATTGAAGTAGTCAGTGAGCCACGTGGAAATAGGAACAATTTTCTCAGAAGAGGGAACAGCAAATGCAAAGGCCCTGAGGCAGAAAGTTGCCTGGCACTTCTGACAACCATGAGGAGGCCCTTGTGACTGGACTGGAGAGAGCAAAGATTTAGTGATAGGAGATGAGCTCAGAGGTAGTATGGGTCAGATCACATAGGGCTGTTAGTCCATCAAAAGGACTATGGATCTTATTTTTGGTGATACAGGAAATCATTCTGGAGGAGGAGGAATATGGCCTCACTTACATTTTAACAGAATCAATTTGGCTGACAAAAGACCTTTAAAGGGGTGAACAGAAGAACTGGAAGACTAGTTAGAAGGCCAGTGCTTTGGTTCAGGCTCCAGAATATGGTGGGAAGGTCAATGTGATGCGGCAAGATATATTCAGAAGGATAAAACTGTTTTCACTGGCTTAATACTTTTAAAACTTGAGATGTAATTCATATACCTTAACATTCACTATTTTCTTTTTTTTTATTAATTATTTTTATTAACATATACTGTATTATTTGCCCCAGGGGTACAGGTCTGTGAATCATCAGGCTTACACACTTCCCAGCACTCACCATACAATATTCACTATTTTAAAGAAGTATATAATTCATTGGTTTTAGAATGGTTTTTTTAAATTTTGGAGTGAAAATGCTTAGGATGAAGTTTTACTAAACGGAACTTGAGGGGCATCTGGGTGGCGCAGTTGGTTAAAGAGGCTGCTTTCAGCTCAGGTCATGATCTTGGGGTCCTGGGATAGAACCCTGTGTTGGGCTTCCTGCTCGGTGGTGGTAGTGGTGGGGGTAGGGGGAGTCTGCTTCTCTCTCTGCCCTTCCCCCTTGCTCTTGTGCTCTCATAAACAAACAAATGAAACTTGGTTACTATGAGAGCTTGCAGACATGCTGGTGTCAGGTTCCTCCTGAATACAACTTTTTTCAGTTGTTAATTTCAACAATGGGCTAAGTATCTTATACATTGACAATATTTATAGTTGTGTGAAAGGCAAATAATCGGTTAAAATGATTATTAATAAAAAATTCAAACATTATCCTAAATTCTGTATTCTTACTACAATTTTAAAAGGGATTATGAGATGCATTTCATCTGAACCTTTATTTTCCTCTGTGAAATTAAGGGCTTGGACTAAGGATTCTTATGATGATTGTGGTATCCCATACACCTTAAAATTACTTACTGTTTGCAGTGTACACCAAAGTCTTCTATTTTATTAAGTGGGATAGTCTGGTACTCAGAAGGTCCTTCATCAGGGGGTTTGTAGCCCTCAACAAAAATGGAGAAAATAGAAGATTAAAAAAGAAACCACACACAAACACTCATGCAGAAAAAAACATACGTTCTACGCAGCTTTCCATTTATAGAAACATTAATTCTGGGGAGTCACATATTGAACTTAGACATTCCAGTACAAAAAGGTGCTTATTCTGTCTCTCAACCCCAATGATGGCTAATGGTTGGATTTGGTTTATAGATTCATTTTTTTCTTGTCAGGGGATGTACACGTATGCTAATATCTATTTCAGTTTGTAGGGACAGAAACAGATGTATTTAGCTTGTGGTCTAGTACCTATCAGAATGTCACGATGGGCACACAGGTACTTATTAACAAATGAAAACTGCTTTCTTAGCAACATATAACACAAATGTGTTATCTTTTACTAAAGACAATTTGTATTGGTTGACTGCTATTTTGTAAATATTTTCAAACTGTTTAGGACAAAACAGGGTATTAACCATAACATGACTTTAAAAATAAGTCATTTAAAAAATTATAAGGACTTCGAATTTTAAAAATTACCTTTGGGTATGTCCTAAAGGCTCCAAGATTCACTTTCCCTGCAGATATTGTTCTTGTTGGGTCAATCTATAAGAAAGATGTATTTGATATCTGCTAGTTATGAAACTGTTATATACTTCCATTTGTTTAAATGTTAAACTTAGAACTACCTACATATATAGAACACTATGCATGCATGCACACATACAAACACTGAGTAAAATAACCAAATAACAGGAAAAAATAATTGGAAAAAATTGACCAAACCAAATAACAACAAAGTTGAATAAAGTGGTTAAGTATAGAATTATCATAATTAATTTAGAAAGTAGATCTAGTTATTATACTATTTAAGAATGTGATCTGAAGACTTTCTCATCTCTTTTTCAAAAGTTTTCTTTTACTAGAGGAACAGTTTTCTACCTTTCTCATAGTAACCTGGATTGTATCTAAAACACTGTGAGCATAGCAAGAGCTGCTCTAGCAATTTCTGACTTACTCAATTCAGTCAACATTACTGAATGTCTACGGTTTGCAGGGAACTAAGACATAGGTGCTGTGATCACCCTCATCTTACAGAGTTGGGGAAGAGTTACAGAGAGGATAAGTAGCTTGTTTGAAGTCCCAGCTTCTAGGAGGTGGAATTCAGATTCAATCCTAGGCATAATGACACCAGACTGTTCTACAGTTTTTATTTCTCTGTATATTTGCTTTAATAAATCTTCATGAAGAACTTAATTAAGACTGATTGTAAAAATACTTACTACTACTGCTACAAATGGTTCCTGGAACTGCTGATTGAGCATCTGAGTACTAACATCAATCCCAGAAAGCCAGCAGCCATAGCCAGGATGGCTGTGATACCAGCCAATTGCATTTTCAAGGCGGCCAACCTAACAAAGAAGGCAGAGAAGATTGAGAATTCTGTTTAATCTTAAAGACACTTGTCATTTGTCTGCTTACATAGCATTATGATAAAATGAAAACATGCAGAACAGTGGATAGCATATGCTGCTTTTAGGTTAAAAAAGCATTATTTCCAATAGGTAATACCCAAAGCACAATACCTGAAGCTCCAGGAATAAAATTAACAAGACACAAGTAGAGTAAGGCTATTCAGTCTGTTTCCTACCTTGTTACCCCCAACTACCCAGTTTCTCAACCCAGATGTAAACCACTATAACCACTGCTTATATAATACCTATCTTACGGACATATTCTTTGCACATGTGTAGATTAAGAGAGATACACACAACAGCATACCACATACAGTGCTCTACACTCTGCTTTTTCAACTCAACACAACATCATGGGGTTTGTTCCAAGTAGATAAAGATATAACTACTTTTTAATTTTTATTTCTCTTAAAGGCAGGCTTACAGTTCATTGTATGGCTATACCATAATCTATTTAATCAGTTTTTTTTTTTAAAGATTTTATTTATTTATTTGACAGAGATCACAAGTAGGCAGAGAGGCAGGCAGAGAGAGAGGAGGAAGCAGGCTCCCCGCTGAGCAGAGAGCCCGATGTGGGGCTCGATCCCAGGACCCTGAGATCATGACCTGAGCCAAAGGCAGAGGCTTAACCCACTGAGCCACCCAGGCGCCCCTTTAATCAGTTTTATACTCAGGAACATTTAGGTCATTTCCAAATTTTTGGTTTTAAACATACATCTGATACTGAGTGTGAGAAATAATTTTTTTTTTTTTTACTGAGATATGGACGTATAACATTGTATTAGTTTGGATATACACTATGATTCAATGTGTGTATATATTGCAAAATGATCACAAGAAATGTAGTTAACATCCATCACTGCACATTAGGTACAACATTTTTCTTATGATGAAAACTTTTAAGATCTACTCTCTTGAGTATGAGTTTTTTGTTTTTGTTTTTTTTTAAAGATTTTATTTATTTATTTGACAGATAGAGATCACAAGTAGGCAGAGAGGCAGGCAGAGAGAGAGAGGAGGAAGCAGGCTCCCAGCTCAGCAGAGAGCCTGATGCGGGGCTCGAACCCAGAACCCTGAGATCATGACCCAAGCCAAAGGCAGAGGCTTAACCCACTGGGCCACCCAGGTGCCCCTTGAGTACGAGTTTAAAAAAAAAAATGCATGCTAACCTTTTACACATTTTACATAGAAATTGTTGGAAATAAAATATGAACTTTATGTAATGAGGATTGTTTTAAGTTTAGAAACTCAAGAGTTTCTTACCACGAGACTCTTAATTTAGAGTTACTGATCTTTAAGGAACAATATTTTTACCTGTTTGGCGTTTTCTATATATGCAGCCATGTACTCATATGCAGCAGCCTGAGCATTTACTCGCGTTTCAGTGCCCTCCACAGGCAAAGCAAAACTGTCCATAATGATCATAGTTTCACCGTCCACCTTTCCCAGCATCAAGCCCATCACTTCTAAGTTGCCTCCCGATCTGGCATGCATCACCATTTTCAGTAGAGCCAATGCTGAGATTTTGCAGTACTTAAAGTAATGGTGGCTACAAAACAAAAGCACAGTATAATTAACTTATATAAAACATAATTTCAAAGACAGTTTTTGTAAAGATTACAAGTAAGTATTGAAGCAATTTATAGTGATGGCAAGGGGAAAGAGTGTAGAATGTGGAAAAGAAAAAGGAAGTAGCTTTCCTGCAGGGGATTGGAAATGATAAACATGTCAGGGTCCTGCAAAATATTTCCTTTCAGGGGAAGGGAAAAGTGTGAAATAATTTTTAAAATATGCTATTCAAGTAGAAAGGAATTACATGACCAGTTCAATAGACTTTTTCTCAATTAATTTTGGAATCACCAAATCTCTCATTCTGACTCTAGTTGGATGGTTGCGCCTCAAGATTCTCAGGCCTAACTTTCTCGCCTAATGGATCCAAATGTGGTCTCTGACATCCCATCTGCTTACATTGGAGTCTACCCTGACTCCAATGAGTCTACCCTGACTCCAAAGATTATTTCTCTACACTCTGCTTTTTCACTGGCTGTAGTCTTAGAGATAACCACTTCATGTTTGTGCCTTAATTTCCTCATCTGCAAATAGGAATATTTCAAAGATTTGTTGTTAGGAGGAAATAAAGTAAGTGAAATAATGTATATAAAATGCTTAGCTTACTGCCTGACACGCACTAAAACTTTATAAGTGATAGCTGTGATTAGTTTTAGCCCATCTATAGTACTCTTGAAAAAGTGTGTTACTTTCTGTGCCATCAGCCTCAGAATTGAAAATGTAGCTCTAATATCTTTACTTCTGCTTCCATCACTGTTTCAGTTAGTCATATGTAGATGTGACTAAACTATCTTGAATAAAATTACAACTTCCGTGTCACTGATGCAGCCCAGGAGAGCTAGGATGAATATATTTAAGCCACAATCAGAGAGTAAAGCAAGCAGATAGTGTTCAAATATTTAATAGGCTATAGCAACCTTAAATGTATAATGTTATAAAAGTAAGCAGACAGCACTTTTTAATAATGTGGTCAGTCAATGTCTCTGAGAAGCCCCTACCACACCCCCCCAACTTTTTTTCCCCTGAGAAGCCTTTTTAATATGTCTGCCCACAGATTTCAGTCACAAGTGAGAAATATGGAGACCTGGTATTGGGAGTCAAGACATGAATTAAAATCTTGGCTCCTTCATTTATTGGGAAAAAGAAAAAAAAGATAGTTATTGTGCTCCCCTTACATACATTGTAGGCCCTTTAAAATATATTATCTCATCTAATCTTTATGATATTACCAATAGATAGGTCTTAATTCCTTTTTATAGATAAAAAATGAAGATACACAAATTTCCTAGGGCCAGTCAACTAACTAGTGACAGTCATGAGGTTTGACTTCAGTCTGTTATTCACTTAAAAGTCCATTGCCTCAGTCTGATGATGAAATAAGTTACTTACATTTACTTGTTTCTTATTTGCAAGAAAAGGAATGAAAATACAGTACGATTGTCATGCAAATTAAATAACACTTGGGAATTCCTAGCTCAGTGCTCAGCCCATATTAAATACTTGATAAACATGCTGTCCTTGCTACCTCCCATTTCTACTTTCTACTCTCTCCCTCACACAATCTGCTGTGGGTAAATAGTCCTTGACTTGTCATTACTCCCAGAGAAAAGGGGCTTTTGCTAAGGAGCAAAGAGCTTTAAACTCTACGGATAAAATTCCTAGCTCTTGAGATCTGGTGGAGTAACGTTTTGGGAGACTAGGTGGAGCCTCGTTTCTGAAACAGTTATCAGCAGTCAACAATGGATTATAGAGCTCTGAAAGATGGCTCACAGTCATTTTAGACACCCCTGGGCTGATCTGGTTTTTAAAGACAGGTGCAGTCTCCAGTCTGAGATAAACTGAAGGTCCCAGCAAGGTGTAAATCGACACAAGACTTAAAGCAGGGTGTGTGGCATATATATGACAATACAGATAATAAGAAATGAGATGATACTCGCTTGTCCTTTTCCTCTTACATCCTCTGAAATCAAATGGGTTAAAGAGACAGGGGAGTTGAAGCAAGCCCCGAGAGGGGTTTTGGCTCTACCTGAGGAGACAAAAGGACCAAAATTTCTCAGGGGCATATTCTTCTCCCTGCCCATGAAAACAAACTCTCCACCCTCTGCAACTCCCACTCCCCCTGGGTGTCCTAAACTCCCGCCGCCCCTTCCCTCCCCTGCGTCTCGCCAGGGACCTCCTCACTCCTTAGTCCAGGGCTTCGCCGCCAGTATTTCTTGCTGTTGTTTCTTGTCGTATTTGTAGATTTCATCGATACTCTGGGCTTCCTGCATGTTGTTGGCCAATTCCCAGGTTTTCTGAGCCATACCACTCCCGGACGCCGCCATTGCCGAGGAATCGGAGAAGTTGTCGCCTCCACAACCGAGACGCAACTTTACCTCACTAGGTTCCCGGGTGTGGGCTTCGGACCCTTCCCACCACAGGTACAAACTCGTACTAGTCTCTCGAGGCAGCCATGACACCTAGAACCGGAGGTGAAGTCGGTACAGACCATTCGGGGATGGAGGGAACGCTTTCGGGATGCCACGATATAAACAGCGGTTACATAATAGAGACAGAGAAGTCTTCCTGTGGCTGAAATGAGAACGCACTGTCGTAGAAAATCACATGTGTGAATTAGGACAAACACAATAATTGGGTATGAGAATGGTATAGCCTTCCCCGCCGGAAGAAGGGCATGTTACCGTTATGCCAGAAACTGGAACGGGTCCTCTTTGTTCGTACTGCGCAGGCTCGGCCTCCGCCATATTAAAAACGGATAGATCCTTAGGCTGTGTTGAGGAGAAAAAGCTTGTTTTTTATGTGGATGTAGACATCTTAAATGTTTGTTAAAAGCCCAAACAATAAGGATGTCTGTGAGAAACTCGAGATATAAGTAGTTCTGGACGCTAGTTGAGACGAAGATAAACGTGGTATCCTTGTTTACTTCCAGATGAGTCACTGCACGTGCGTAAAATTCTGTAGCTTGGTTTGGCACTACGCTTCGCTAGCGGGGAGTTCTCTGACATTCCAAGGAAGCTGTGGAAACTCGTGGAAGGCTATGATGGTGTCTTTTGTCATGTTTGTAAAAGTTAACATCT
The DNA here is from genome assembly GCF_009829155.1 of Mustela erminea. Taxonomy (NCBI): domain Eukaryota; kingdom Metazoa; phylum Chordata; class Mammalia; order Carnivora; family Mustelidae; genus Mustela; species Mustela erminea. The sequence goes on from NC_045629.1 coordinate 18,906,866, forward strand.
ATATAAGCTATTAGTGTTCCGAAAAAAACAGTACTCCATTCTTAAAATTAGTTTACGATTTAATCTTCAGCATAACTCTGCGATACCTCTTCCTGTCCCCAAGTCCAAATTAATCTCACCAACTTGTTTTCTACCCACAGTTAGTGAAATGTTTAATTACTTTGCTTATTTCCTTATTTTAGATGTTTTTTTCTTCCCCTCCATTCTCCCAACTCCACACTAGATTCTAAGCCCAAAACCCAGGAACCAGTTCTGTGTTCCTTGTTTATTCCTGACACCCAACACAGATGGTCAATAGTTTTTTTGTTTGTTTGGTTTTTGGCCTGGAGTGGAGGAGGGAGGGGAAGAGTAGCATCACAGCTCACCTTTCCAACTTCATCTTAAATCACCCTGAAACTTTGGATGTGTGGACATCGTTGCTTAACTACTCTCCCCTGGTGGCTGTGTTGTTTTGTTTTTTGCTTGGGAGCTGAAATTAATCTAAAAACACAGCTCAGTGATCTCTATCTTGAAATCGTTCTTGACTTCCTCCACTCTCCAATAATGATTCCTTTCAGGTGTCTTTAAATGTCTGTAGGTGCTTCTATAACTGTTACATGGCATTGTACTTATGTATTTGTTTGCTTGGAATTTTTTCTTCCCACTGTAAGCTTCAGAGCTCAGGACGCTCCTCTGAGTTGTGTCCTCCCCTTATAGTACTGTGTATGGCAAATAGTTAAAATAAAAACATTAGAATTAGCGAATCTACACTCCTTCCTGCAGTTTTGACATTAACTTCCATTTGAAGAAAATTTGTTTTTAAAACCCTCTTACAAAGTAATTTAGGATAAAGTATTCTCAGTTCCACTCTCTTGGGAAGCTAGAGATCTCTTTTCTAGAGGTGGCACATGGCCGCTCTGTATTGGAGTGAGTCGCTGTCTGCCATTCTATCTGCCTGTGCTCGCTCTCTCTCCCTCTCTCTCTGAAGAATAAATAAAATCTTTAAAAAAAAAAAAAAAAAATTAGTTATAAAAGCCCAGGACAAACGTTGACCAGACTTCTTGGAGAGGAAAAATACGCAGGAGAGGTGTATGCCAAAACTTTTTCTCTCACTGCCACCCCTACCCTTTATTCTTTCCACGCCGTCTGTGGCTTGGAAGGTTTGGAGGGGCTAGAGTCGATTTAGCTTGGGAAGAATTTCCCAGGATTTAACTTGAGAACCGGTGAGCGTGCTTTGCGGCCTCCGGGACGGCAGGGGGCGCTCCGACTACGCAACCTTACACCCGGCCTAGTGGGGGCGGGGTCGCATTCGTCCGTTGGGGAAGGGCGGGCGGAGGGCTCGGCTTTAGAGGCGGAGTCGGGGCTACTCGGCTTGTCACAGTATTCCGGTGCTGGGCTGCCATCGCTCTCTGTTCTGCCCGCGAAGAGCTTCTCTAGGGCGCTGTGCGTCTTCCCCAACGCAAGCCCGCTCTCCCGAGTAACCCAAGTCAACCACTGGTAGGAAGCGGGCCTGGCGGGGTGTGGTCGGGGGGAGGTGGTGTCCCAGGGTTGGGTTCGCGGCCCCGGGGCGGGAGCAGGGGCAGGGGCAGGGGTAGGGGCTGGGGCTCCCCAGAGGTGGAGGTCTCACGGCTGCCACGCTGGCTGCGGAGCCGGGCTCGCGGGGTTTGAGAGGGCTAGGGTTCTCTGCTAGGTGAGGTCTCGCAGACGCCGGGCTAGGGGCGGTGCCCGACTTACAGGGTTGAGGTCGGTATCTCAGATACAGGATCCTGGTCGGGGTTTCGCAGCAGTTCGGCCGGGGACGTGGGTTCCGGGGGTTTCGCTGCTGCTTGGTGGCTCGGGGACGGTGCCTCAGTTACGCGGTCTGGACTCCGGGGCCCCGGCAGCCACCGCAGCCTTGGGTGCTGTGGAGACCCGGTTGCCTGACGACGCGTTGACGCTTCTTAACGGGGCCGCCACCCACAGCTCCCGCGTGCCTTCCCTCCCCAACAGCCGGCTCTCCGCTGCTGGGCTAAGCCTTCTGGAGCACTTTTCCTTTACTGGGTGCTGGGTAATGGTTAACGTTTATAGAGTGTCCGCTCGACGCGGTTCTCAACGCTTTGCTTTTTTTGCAAGTGAAATTTATTCAATCAGCACAGCGCTGTGAAGTTGGTGCTGTTAATGCTCTGTTTTCCTTAAGCTCGAATCTCTTCTAATTGCCTTCATTTTATGATTGGTGTCTGGAATTGGGATCCAGTTTTCAGTAAACGGGGGACTCATTTCTTGAGAGCAGTGGGACTCATTTCTGGAGGGAAGCTGGCTCTCAGATTATGGGATTCAAAAGTTTACCTTCACTTTCGGCAAACAAACCAACAGTTTCCAAACACCTCGGAAAATGCTAAGAACCTAATAGCAACCCATATAGGTTTGCAAAAAGCCATATATCCTCAGAGGGGTTCCATTTTATATGAAGGAATGGTATAACAAGTTGACAAGCAAGAAGGAATCCCACGAAAACCAGTGAGATGCTGCTTTCTTTTCTGAATATTCTTTCTAGGAGGACACGGGCTCTGTGGTGGTTAAATAGGTTAAATCCTCCCCGGGGATGAAATTTTAGGTCTCCTGCGTACAGATGACCTTCTGAAAGGGAGCAGATGGCTTTAAATAGGCTAAATTGAAAAGGTTGGTTTCAGCACATTTTTACTCAAAGTTCTCGGGCACGTGTGATTTATTACAAACTTTGAGCAGATTTCAGATTATTCTTTTAACATTCTGATTTGCGTTCCCACTGCTATACTGAGTGGGAGGCAAAGGTGTTTGAGCGAGTGTTCTGGCAATTTTGCATAAGTGAAAGGCTAATTTATGCTACTGTTTTTCATCACCATTAAGGATGTAAGTTGCTAAAAGCCTTAATTGTGCTTTTCTGTTTTCACTCTGTCTATATCCTAACCGTCACCCTTCCTCTCTCCCCGCCAGTTACTTGATAGCAACATTTAGAAGGATTTGTCAGAATTTGGGTATGCTCATGGAAGCAAATTGATCCTGTGGATGTCATCTGCTAGGAGAAAAGATTAAATACTTTTCATTTGGTGGAAAGATCTCTAGATGGATGGGAAATGAGAAACATTGTTCTGGTTCACCTCCTCCCTTCTCTTTCTTCTAAGACTTTCGTAGGCTCCTCTCTGCATCCCACGGACATATGTTATCACTCTCTGCTTTTCTGTCCTCAGCCCTGTTCTCCCACTCTAGCTTCTCTTTTTCAAAGGAATATTTTCTCCTATAGCTGTAAAGATCATTTTAAAAACCTACTAAACCTTACCCCTAGCTCCTGTCTTGGACTCTTTTGTGAATTCCAGACATATTCAAATTGTTTTCTTTATATTGCTGCTGGATCTTTTATGGGTATTTCACATCAGTTCCTAACCCCAAGTCTGGCCAGATGTAGCCCTGTGACATGGGGTATTATCTTGTCTAAATCTGATGGCAGGGTTCATATTTTAAACTTTCTGTCTCCCTAGCATCTGAATATTGCCCTCCTAAGAGAGGGGGAGTATTTTCTATTTCTTATGCTTCTAGAGTAGGGAGGAAATTTACCCTTCACTCAAGAGGGAAGAAGATGGCAACATTTTCTCCTCTCTTTGTGATTGAAGAAATGGGGAGAAGAAATTGGGCATACCCCATTATTTCTGGGTCTTCTGTTTTTTTTTTTTTTTTTTTTTTTAGATTCACCAAGGCTTAACACAATGAGTATGTTTTGGTCTGCTTATATTTCTATCTAGATGATAAACAAAAAGGGCCTAAGTTTAAGAATTAGACTTTTTTTTTTTTTTTTTTTTTTAAGATTGTGTTTGTTTATTTGAGAAACAGCAGAGTAGGGCAGGGAGCTTGAAAGGGCATGGGGAGAGGGATAAGCAAACTCCCCACTGAGCAGGGAGCCTGACCCTGAGGGCTCTGTCCCAGGACCCAGGGATCATAACCTGAGCCGAAGGCAGATGCTTAATTGAATGAGCCAACCAGGCACCCCTAAACTTGTTGATTTGGATTATGATAACCAAGTGTCAATTACTGGTGATTTAAATTCCAGTGTATTTTGGAGGCTTTCTTTAAAAAGGTAATTACTGATGTATATAAGTACCATTGAAATATAATGAGTTAATGAAACAGCTCTAATTTGTTGATTTCTCAGTGTCAGGTGTGCCGTGCATTTTATATGTGCCATTTAGTGTTTTCTTCATAACAGCTCTGAAGTAGATATTTTCATTTTACAGATAAGGAAAGTAAGAGGGAGGTTAAGGAGCATATTGAGGTTGGCCACATACGAGTCAATCAATGATGGAATTGGGTTTCAAGTCCAGATCTTTCAGTTAAACTATTTTCTTAAGAACTTTATCATCTGAATACTATGTACATAGCTACTGGGGTAAAAACAACTTGATAAGACTTTAAAAGAAGTTGTGAATGGGGCGCCTGGGTGGCTCAGTGGGTTAAGAAGTTGTGAATGATTTTTACAATGTAGGGTGAAGGAAAATAAAAAATCCCCTTGAGGTTTCTTTCAGCTGATTTTCTTATAACTTAATCTTCAAATTATAAATATTCTTAATCTATTAGGCTGTACTTACCAACACAGTCTATGTGAGTCACTAAATCTTGAATAATTTTGTAGTTGAAATATGTTTTATGTAAGTTGTCATATGCTTGAAGGAGTGATAAAGGAAAAAGTGGTCATGACAGCTGGAAGCTGGGCTGTACTATCACCAAGGCCTTGGTGTTACTAGAAACTGGCTTGACACTAGTGCTTAGGCTTGTTGTTCTTCCACTGAAGATAAACAGTTGCACAGAACATCAACATTCGACAAAGCTCTGTGTCTGGAATAATCAAGAGAAAAACAATACCACTCCATAATCCTGTCCAAACACAGACAAAACATGAATGTTGTCCAAGCTACAGAAAACCAAGCATCCCATCTCACAGCTGATGAGTGATGGCTGCCTCTTAACCAGTTTACAGCTTTAGATAAGGTTTCTTAAGATGTCCAGTCATAGAATTACTCTCACCTTCTGACAGCCTTCAATCCTGAGCAAAGCTCTGTTCCCAAATCACCTAACAAGCTGCAAACCCTATTTGTCTTTTCTAACACCTCCATGTTAAGATACTCCAGATTTCCCCATGGTGAGTATCAAGGATTCATTCCTTTATGTAATGATAAATAAACCGAAGTTTAACCACAGTAGTGTTCCTGGTGGTCTTTGCAGGGCATTGCCAGAAGAAAGCTTATCAGTATCTTTGATTTTTCAATTTAAAGATACTGTAGTCTAATCAGATAGTAGAACAAAATTAGAAGTGATTAAATGTATACTTATATCTAATGAATTTGATATTTTAGTTATGGCATATAGTATACTACTGCTATTGTTTAAAAATATTACTATGGCTACATAAAATCAATTTTAGAATTTATAATGGATGTTAAAGGTTTAGATTAAAGGGAAGCACCTGGGTGGCTCAGTTGGTCGAGGGTCAGACTCTTGATCTTAGCTCAAGTTCTTGATCTCAAGGTCATGAGTTTAAGCCTTGTGTTGGGCCCCGATGCTGGGTGTGAAGCCTACTTAGAAAAGAAAAGAAAAGAAAAAAAAATTTAGACTAAAGGGAAATTTTAAGTATCTTTAAATTCAAGAGAGAACTTCCAAACTTTGAGTTAAATGAACTGTTAATGTAATAATTATTACCAGTGTTATGTGGAGACCTTAGATCAGAGTGAGAGGCTTGTTACTTTTTGTTTTTTAGATAATGACATTTCTGCTTACATTTTGTATAAAATTCTGTTTCAAAGTATGTATTATTCTATCATTTTATTTCTATTGTACATAAAGGAGGGAAATTAGGGGATTTTAAGAAGTGATTTTTTTTTTAAACATGAAAATTACTGTTCACTGTTGAGCTGTTTTGAATTTTTACTAGGAAAAATCTTTTGTCACAATTAGCAAATTAAAAATGGCTTAACTATGTTAACTTTTGTTGGTTTGGAATGTATTTTGTTAAAACCATATTTTAAAATCAGTGTTCTTTTTAGAAGTAAATAATAGACTGAAGTTCATATTATGTACTATTTAATTGATATAAATTTCAACTTTTTTTTAAATGAACATGTCCATCACTGCCAGAAGTTTCCTCATGCCACTTTTTTTTTATTTTTTAAATTAAAAAATTTTTTTTAAATTTTTTTTTTTAAAGATTTTATTTATTTATTTGACAGAGACACACAGTGAGAGAGGGAACAAAGCAGGGAGAAGCAGGCTTTCTGCTGAAGGCAGATGCTTAACGACCGAGACACCCAGGCGCCCCTCAACATTTTTTTTTTTTTTACAAGATTTTATTTATTTATTTGACAGCATGCACAGAGGAAGTGGTGGGCAGAGGGAGAGGGAGAGGGAGAAGCAGGCTCCCCACTGAGCAGAGAGCCTGATAGGAGGCTTTATCCCAGGACCTTGGGATCATGACCTGAGCTAAAGGCAGACATTTAACCCATGCAGCAACCAGGTGCCCCTCAACATTTTTTTTTTTAAAGGTTTTATTCATTCATTTAAACAGAGAAAGAGTGGGGAAGGGGTCGGAACAGGGGAGTGTGCAGAGACAGAGGGAGCAGCAGAAGGAGAGGGAGAAGCAGGCTGTCTACTCAGCAGGGAGCTCAGTGCAGGGTTTTCCATCCCAGAACCCTGGGATCATGACTTGAACTGAAGGCAGATGCTTAACCAGCTAAGTCACCCAGGCACCCCAGTATTTTATTTTTTTTAATTTTAGGTAAAGCTTGCTTTTCTATATTTTTACAAGTTATTGTCTCCTAAGTATTAAATTCAGTATATGCTTTTTTTCCCCCCTTTAACTCTTACATTTGAAATTGTTGACTAGTTCTTTCTTGTATCTCTTCTTTTCCTTCCAAATTATGTTGATTTGGTTTTCTTTATATCCTTCTTTTAAATATTCCTCTCTATTTTTTTCCAGCTTCTTCTGTAACCCCCTCAAGAGAACATTGCCTGACATTTAGTTCTGGGTCATCTCTTTTGTCCTTGTTCATGCTCATTTCAGCTTAAACTATTACTTTAACATAATCAACTCTTAAACATTTCGGATGTGGTGGTCTTCCCTGAATGTGTCTTGAATTTCTAAGTATCTGCTGGAAATTTCCATTAGCATATCTTTTTAACTCCAATTTAACATATCTAAACCAAACCAGGCCAAAAAACTTCTTGTGACCCACTCCTGTTAAGGATTCTTCTTGTTTTAAAAAAAAAAAAAAAAAGATTTTATTTATTTATTTGACAGACAGCGATCACAAGTAGACAGAGAAGCAGGCAGAGAGAGAGGGGGAAGCAGGCTCCCTACTGAGCAGAGAGCCTGGATCTGGGGCTTGATTCCCTGAGATCATGACTTGAGCCTAAGGCAGAGACTTTGACCCACTGAACCACCAGGCGCCCCCTGTTAAGGATTCTATCCATATTTAGCTTCCAGGACTTAAAACCGTTGTCATCAGTGACTCTTTCTTTCTTGCCACACATCTAATTAGTCACTAAGTTTCATGTTTTTGAAAAAAAAAAAAAAAAAAGTTAAAAAAAATTCCAAGTTCAATGAGGAAAGAATAGTGTAAAAAAGTAATGTTAGAATAATTTTATATCCATGTGTAAAAAATTAAACCTTGATGACTTAACTGCACCATTTGCAAAAATTAACTTGAAATGGATCAGACTTAAATATAAGAGAAAACTAGAAAACTTCTAAAAAGGTAGAAGAAAATATCTGCAATTTTGGGTTAGGAAAAGTTTCCTACATAGGACACCAGAAAGCACAAATGATTCAGAATTGATGAAAAGTGAATGAATTAGTGATTAAATTAATTGGACTTCATACAAATTAAAAACTTTTGCTCTTTAGAAGACATCATCACACAGATGTTTACAGCAGCTTTATTCATAGTTGCTAAAACCTGGAAGTAACAAAAAATTTGGAGTACATGAGTGGCTAACCACACAATATATTATTCAGTGCTAAAAAGAAATGAGCTACAAAGACATGAAAAGACATGGAGTAACCTTGGGTGCATATAAGTGAAAGTAGACCGTGTGAAGTCTACGTACTGTGTGATTCCAACTGTTTGACTCTGCAGAGTAGGCAAGCAGTAAAAAGATCAGTGGTTGCCAGGGTTCAGAGCAGAGGGAGGAATGATAGGTGTAACACAGAGGGTTTGGGGGACAGTGAAGCTATTATGTATGAAACTGCCATAGTAGATAAATGTTATTATATTTATGTATGAACCATAGAATGGATAACACCAAGGTAAACCATAATGTAAACTATGAACTTTGAGTGCTAATGATATATTAATGTATGTTCATCATTGATAACAAGTGTACTAGTTGGGTGGGGGATATTGATAATGGGGGAGGCTGTGCATGTATGAAGGGTTATATGGAAAATCTGTACCTTATGTTCAGTTGTGCTCTGAGCCTAAAACTGCTCTAAAAAGTCTTATTAAAGAAAGAAGGCAGTAAGAAAACTTAAACCATACACTGAGAAAAAATATTTACAAACCATGTTTGATAAAAAACTGGTGTCTTCTATATATAAAGACCTATAATAAAGCAATTTAATTTTAAAAATAGGCATAAGATATGAAGAGACATTTTGCCAGTGGTTAAATACATGGATCTACAAACGGCAGATAAACACAGAAAAAGATGCTCAATATTGTAGTCTTTAAAGTAATGCAGAGTAAAACCACAATCTGATACTATTACATAGTCAATGACTGAGGATCAAAAATGAAATGACTAAGATTCAAAAGCCTGAAAAAACCCAGGGTTGATCAGGATGCACTGCTGGTTGCAATGTAAAATGGTCCAGCTATGTCATACTTACAGGAAGAGTTCTCCAGTTCCTCAAAATGTGAAACATGTTACATATGACTCAGTAATTCCACTCCTAGGTACATACCTAGCAGAACTCAAAGCATATGACCATGCAAAAACCTGAACACAAATGTTCATAGCAGCATTATTCATAAATAGCCCTCAGTTAGAAACAATCCAGATGTTCCATAATGGGTAAATAGGTAAACTGGAATTTCTGTACGATTGTATACTGCTTAGCAATAAAAATTCCTGCTACTTACTGATAGATGTAACTACAAGGATGAATCTCAAAAACATTTTTAAGTGAAAGAAGTCAGACTACATATTATATGATCAATTATATGAAATTTCTGCATTAATCAAAAACTGTAGAAACAGAAAACAGATTGGTGGTTGCCTGAGTGGAGTGGAGTAAGAACTGACTACAAAACAGCACAGGGGAACTTCTTGGGGTCATAGAGGCATTAGAAAATGTGGTTATGGTGATAATTACACAACCATGAATTCACCAAAACTTAGGGAAACTGTTCAGTAAAGTGAGTAAATTTATGAATTTAAAAACAGTTCCAGACCTCACTGTAAAAAGAAAGGAATTCATGAGTCTATACTGATAATAAGCTGATAAAGACATGTGGAGGAAGGAAGGGCTTGTAGAATAGCATAAGTGCCAACTGGTAAATAAATACGCAGGGAGTGGTAGAATTGGAATATTAGAATTTTGTAGCCCTCTTGATTGAAAGATTGGATCAGTTAAGAATCACCAGTTGTTGCTACATCTAGGAAATTTTGAGCGGAAGTGTTTGCATGGTCTAAATGTATCTCCCTTTGGGCTGCATATTAGTTACAAGGGAAAGTAATGCAGAAATCAGACAGCATATAGACCAGGCAATCAAAAATAATATAACTAATGAAGGGCAAATGGACATGCATGTCTCTAATTGTTGACACTTTGAAAGGACTCATCACCACTTAAGTAGTATTTCACCTGAGAATGCATAAATTGAATTTCAGTTAAAAAGGTACAGTAGGCAAACCCCAAAAGGGGACGTTCTATTTGAAGTGTTCATGTTAGTTGGGCCATATTAAAACAAAAAACAAAAAACAAACAAACAAAAAACAAACAGTATTATGAGACAAAGGAAGATTGTGGAAACGTTCCAGATTAAAGGAGGCTAATGACACATAACAAAGAGTTGCAGCACTTGACCTGGACTGGATCTTGAGCTGGAGGGAGAGAAAAATAAGCTGTAAAGGACATTTGACAAAATTGGAACACGGATAGTGGATTAGATACAAAAAACAGTGTTGCTGAAGTTGATAATTATATTGAAGTCTGTAAGAACAAGCTAATTCTTAATATACTCATAAGTGTTTAGGGGTAAATGTATGTAATTCATCCTCTGAAAAATTTTAGAGGAAATTGTTTATGTAGAGAGAATGAACTTGTGTGCACAAGGAGCAAAGCAAGTTGTGCAAAAATCTTGAAATAGGTAAAGAATATACCAAGATTCATTGTGCTTTTCTTTTTTTAAAGAATTATTTTTATTAACATATAATGTATTATTTGCCCCAGGGGTACAGGTCTTTGAATCATCAGACTTACACATTTCACAGTACTCACTATAGCACATTGTTCTGTTCTTATTGTAACTTCTTTTGTTAAGTTTGAAATTACTGCCAAATAATTAAAGCACTTTTTTAAAAGGTTTTTGTTTTTGTTTTTTTGACTTATGGATCAAAGTGTGTGTGTGAATGTGAGGGAGAGAGAAAGAGATGATAATGGTAGTTGTGAATATTCTTTTTTATATCTTTTCAGATATTTAGTATGTATGTCATAGGTTTTGGGGGCGGGTTGGGAGAGAAGCAAGCGGGCATATTTTGGCCAAGCTTATATGAATTTCTCAGTTTGGTAAGTGAAATTGAATACTGTATGTGGGCTAAGTCTACATGTTGTTAATTATCCTAAAAATATTGTATAGCTGTGCTGATTCAAGTTTTGTTTTTCAGTATCTGCAAAATGGCTGATAATTTGGATGAGTTTATTGAAGAGCAAAAAGCCAAACTGGCCAAAGACAAGGCAGAATTGGAAAGTGATCCACCTTATATGGAAATGAAGGTAAAGTTAATAATTTTTTTTAGCATGTTTCATTAAAATTGTCTCTGAAGATTAGCTTTTTGTAAGTGCGAAACTCCTTTTCAATGAGTGAGAATCTTCTGTTTCATACTTTTGTTTGGGTGTCTTGTCACCGAGTCTGAGAGCCTGATACTGGACAAGATCGTGTTGATTATGAATGTAGTTTTTCTGTTGTGTTGTTTTATATCTCACCATTTCTTCTGTCTTACTAGGGATTAATTAATAATTGTTGTGCTTCATAAAATGATTAGGAGACTACTTCTAGTATGAGGAACTTTCAGAATATGATAGATACAAAAAAAAGTTCTCATATTCTATGTATCTAAATGAAAAATACAACTTCAATAAATTAGTGTCTTAAAAATTTTTTTTTTAAATCTACAAAAGTGAATTTATTGAAATAGTTTATTTTGGTATATTTGCTTTCCAGATTAGAATTTGTTCAACTGTTTCTGAAAACAGTGTTTGAAAAAACTTCCTTAAAGCTTTCCTAGTTTTGGTGAAAGAGTAATTTGATCCATTTAGGAAATACTTACTGAGTCTGTGCTAGGTACTATGCTAAGCTCTACTATAGCACTAATCTAGATAGATGGGGCACCTTGTCTCTTAAGCTCAGTGTATTGATAAGATACAGGATGTAGATTAATCTTGTTTTAATACAGTCCATTGTAATCAAAGTCCCCATATCTATTGGCTAACCCGACAGCCCTGGCTTACCTATTGCCCCATGTCTCATCTGGTTCAGCATTTGTCTTGGGCAAAGGTATGGAAAGTATGGGCATCTGGTTGACATGATAAATAATATGGTCACCCTAATTATGAGGGAATTTTACTTAAATAGATAACATTTATTGTGTGCTAGTTATGGAAGAGGCTTAATCTTTTATTCTGTTTTTTTTTTTAATTCAGTATAATTAACATACAGTATTATATTAGTTTCTGGCGTACAGTATAGTGGTTCAGCAGTTCTATACATTACTCAGTGCTCATCATTCTAAGTATATGCCTAATGCTCTTCCCCTCCCACCTACCTCCCCTCTGGCAACCACCAGTTCTCCAAATTTAAAAGCCTGTTTTTGTTTGTCTTTTTTCCTTTGTTTTGTTTCTTAAATTCTATGTATGAGTAAAATCGTATGGTATTTGTCTTTCTCTGATTGACTTATTTCACTTAGTTTAATACCCTCTAGATTCATCCATGTTGTTTGCAAATGGTGAGAGTTCATTCTTTTTTATGGGTGAGCAGTACTCCATGGGGTGTATATGTATGTGTGTGTAACTGTGGATAAATGCTTGGGTTGTTTCCATATCTTGCTCTTGTAAATAATACTGCAGTAAACATAGGGTTGCACGTATCTTTTTGAATTAATGTTTTCATTTGCTTTGGGTAAATACCCAGTAGTGGAAATAATGGATCATATGGTAATTTTACTTTTAATTTTTTGAGGAACCTCCACACTGATTTCCACAGTGGCTACACCGGTTTGCATTTTTTCTCCACATCCTCACTAGTACCAGCAGTACATGATTTTTTCTCCACATCCTCACTAACACTTGTTTCTTGTGTTTTTTATTGTTGCCATCCTGACAGGTGTTAAGGTGTTATCTCATTGTGGTTTTGATTTGCATTTCTCTGATGGTTAGTGATGGTGAACATCTGTATGTCTTTTTAGGAAAAATGTGTATCCAGGTCCTTTACCCATTTTTGAATTGGGTTTTTGGAGTTGTTGTATTAAATTCTTCGTTTATTTTGGATATTAACCTGGTATTGGCTATATCATTTGCAAATACCTTTTTCCATTCGGTGGGTTGTCTTATTTTTTTACTGTGTTTTTTTAGTCACCATAAAATACATCATTAGTTTTTGATGCTTCCAAGATTAGTTGTTTATGTGCAATTAATGCAATTAATAGTGCTCCATCCAATACGTACACTCCTTAATACCCACCAGCAGGCTCACCCATCCCCCGACTCTCTCCCCTCTGAAAAAAAACCCTTAGTTTGTTTCTCAGAGTCCACAGTCTATCATGGTTTGTCTGCTCCTCTGATTTCCCCAATTCACTTTTCCTTTCCTTGTTCTAATGTCTTCCGTGTTATTCCTTATGTTCCACAAGTAAGTGAAACCGTATAATTGACTCTCTCTGCTTGGTTTATTTCACTCAGCATAATCTTTTCCATTCCCATCCTTGTTGATGCAAAAGTTGGACATTTATCCTTTTTTCATGGCTGAGTACTATTCCATTGTATGTATGAACCACAGCCTCTTTATCCATTTATCTGTTGAAGGGCATCTCAGCTCTTTCCACAGTTTGGCTATTGTGGGGGTTGTCTTTTTGTTTTGTTGATGATTTCCTTTGCTGTGGGGAAACTTTGTTTTGATGCAGTTCCAATAGTTAAATTTTGCCGAAGGACACATATCTAGAAAAATCACGGTAAGGCCCATGTTTTAAGATCTTATTGCCTGTATTTTCTTCTAGGAGTTTTATGGTTTCAGACCTCACATTTAGGTCCTAATCCATTTTGAGTTTATTTTTGTGTATGGTGTGAGAAAAGTCATCCAGTTTCTTTCATTCGCACGTTGCTGTCCAGTTTCCCCAACACCATTTGTGTAAGAGACTGTCTTTTTCCCCTTGCATATTCATGCCTCTGCTGCTGCTGAGGATTAATTGACCACATATTTCTGGGCTTTCTAGTCTATTCTATTGATCTGTGTGTCTATTTTTATACCACAACCATACTACTTTTATAATTAGAGCCTCCTAGTATATCTTGAAATCTGGGATTATGGTACTTCCAGTATTTTGGTTTCTTTTTAAGTTTGCTTTGGCTTTTGGGGTCTTTGTGGTTTCATACAAATTTTAGGATGATTCTATTTCTGTGAAAAATGCTGTTGGTATTTTGATAGAAATTGCATTAAATCTGTAGATTGCTTTGGGTAGTATAGATATTTGAACAAAGTTTGGTTTTCCAGTCCATTCCAGAGCATGGAATATCTAACCATTTGTTCATGTTGTCTTCAATTTCTTTCATCACAGTTTTATAGTTTTTACAGTCTAAGTCTTTCACTTCCTTAATTAAGTTTATTCCTAGGTATTATTTTGGTGTAGTTATAAATGAAATTGTGTTTTTTTTTTTTAACCCAATTTTTAAAAATTGATTTAAAAATTTTTTTTTATTAACATATAATTTGTTATTAGCCCCAGGGGTTATAGGTCTGTGAATCACTAGGTTTACACTTCACAGCACTCACCGCAGCACCTACCTTCCCCAGTGTCCATAACCCAATCACCCTCTCTACCCCCCTGAAATTGTTTTCTTGATTTCTGTTTCATGATAGAAACGCAATGGGTTTCTGAATATTGTTTTTTGTTTTTTTTTTTTTAAACCTGTGGCCTTGTAGGTTTTCTGTATTTAATATCATCTACAAATAGTGAAAGTTTTACTTCTTCCTTACCATTTTGGAGGCCTTTTATTTCTTTAACTTGTCTGATTGCTGTGGCTAGGACTTTCAGTATTAATAAGTTGAGTAAAAGTGGTAAAAGTGGACATCCCTGTTTTGTTCCTGATATTAGGGGGCAAGCATCAATTTTTCTGTTAATGTTGTTAGCTCTGGGATTTTCCCATATGGCCTTTGTTATGTTGCGGTATGTTCCCTCTAACTAGTTTGGTGAGAGTTTTTATCATAAGTGGATGTTGTACCTTGTCCAATGCTTTTTCTGCATCTACAGAAATGTATATATAGTTTTATCCTTTCTCTTGTTGATTTTATGTATTGTTTTGATTTGTGAATATTGAACTACCCTTGCATCCCAGAAATAAATCCCACTTGATCGTAGTGAACGTTTTTTTCTAAATATAGTGTTGAATTTGGTTTGCTAATATTTCTTTGAGGACTTTTGCATCTATATTCACTAGAAGTATGGGCCAGTAGTTCTCTTTTGGTATTGTCTTTATTTGATTTGAGAATGAATTTGGGAACTTTCCTTCCTCTTCTGTTTTTTGGAATAGTTTGAAAAGAATAGGTATTAACTCTTCTTTAAAATGTTTGGTAGAATTCACCTGTGAAGCCATCTGATCTTGGACTTTTGTTCGTTGGCAGTTTTTGATTACTGTTTCAATTTCATTGCTGGTAATTGGTCTGGACACATTTTCTTTGACTTCCTGATTCAGATTTGGAACATTGTATGTTTCTAGGAATTGATCTATTCTAGGTTGTCTAATGTGTAGGCATATATTTTTTCATATTCTTTTATATTTCTGTGGTGTTGGTTGTTTCTCCTTTCATTTCTGATTTTGTTGATTTGAGCCCTCTTTTTTGGTGAGTCTGGCTAAAGGCTTATCAGATTTTGTTGATTTTTACAATGAACCACCTTCTGGTTTCATTGATCTGTTGTTTTTTTAGTTTCTATTTCATTTATTTCTGCTCTATTTCATTTATTTCTTTATTGTTTTCTTCTTTCTACTGGTTTGGGGTTTTGTTTGATGTAAGGTTAGGTTACTCTTTTGAGATTTTTCTTGCTTCTTGAATTAGGTATATATTGCTTATAATCTTGCTTTTTAGAACAGCTTTTGCTGTATCCCAAACATTTTGGTCCATCATGTTTTCATTTTTATTCGTCTCTGTGTATTTTTAAATTTCATTTATATCTTGGGTGACCCATTCATTGTTTAGTAGCATGTTATTTAACCTGCATGTATTTGTCTTCATTCCAGTTTTTTTTTCTTTCTTGTGGTTGATTTCTAGTTTCATATCATTATGGCCAGAAAAGATGCATGATATGACTAAATTTAATCTTTTTGAATTTGTTGGGACTTGTTGCCTAATATGTGATGTATTCTGGAGAATGTTTCATGTACACTTGAAAGGATTGTGTATTCTGCTG
The DNA here is from genome assembly GCF_009829155.1 of Mustela erminea. NCBI lineage: Eukaryota > Metazoa > Chordata > Mammalia > Carnivora > Mustelidae > Mustela > Mustela erminea. Next base: position 18,922,739 of record NC_045629.1, read on the forward strand.
TTTTAGGATGAAATGTTTCTGAACGTATCTGTTAGATGCACCTGTTCAATGTGTCATTTGAAGCCACTGTTTTCCTTGTTAATTTTCTGTAAAGATGATCTATCTGTTGTTGTTAGTAGGGTGTTAAAGTCTCCTGTTACTAGTATTACTACCAATACTATCATTACTATCAGTAGTAGTATTGATTGGTACTTCCTTTATGTTAATTAATAGCTACTTTATGTATTTGGGTGCTCCCATGTTGGGCGCATAAATATTTACAATTGTTCTGTATTCTTGTTGAGTTAATCCCTTTATGATTGTGTAGTATTCTTTTTTTTTTTTTAAAGATTTTTATTTTATTTATTTGACAGACAGAGATCACAAGTAGGCAGAGAGGCAGGCAGAGAGAGAGAGGAGAGCAGGCTCCCCACTGAGCAGAGAGCCCGATATGGGGCTTGATCCCAGGACCCTGAGATCATGACCTGAGCCGAAGGCAGCGGCTTAACCCACTGAGCCACGCAGGCACCCCTCTTTTTCTCCTGTTACAGTGTTTGTTTTTGTTTTTTTTTTCTTAAGATTTTATTTGTGTATTTGACAAGTAGGCAGAGAGGCAGGCAGAGAGGGTGGGGGAGGCAGGCTCCCTGCTGAGCAGAGAGCTGGATGAGGGGCTCAATTTCAGGACTCTGAGATCATGACCTGAGCCAAAGGCGGAGGCTTAACACATTGAGCCACCCAGGCGCCCCTGCAGTCTTTGTACTTCAATTTGAATGATAAATATTTTTCTATCTCTTCACTTTCTATCTGTCTATATCTTTTGGTCTTAAAAGAGTCTCTTGTAGGCAGCATATATATTATGTCTTGCCTTTTTTTTTTTTTTTCCCTTCCCTTTTCTTTCTTTTTCTTTTTTTTTTTTTTTTAAATGGGGCACTGGGACCAATGATCACAGCTGCTCAGACACCAGAAAATTATGATTCTGAAATCTCTTGATGTCCATTTCACAGGAAGAGCAATGCAACTGCCCAACATGTGCCACTCATGACACAGCCCTTTTTTGTGTGTCTTGCTTTTTTATCTGTTTTGTACCCCATGTCTTTTTGGAGCATTTAGTCCATTTAGACTCAAAGTATTTATTGATAGGTATGTACTTACTGCCATTTTCTTAATTGTTTTAGTAGTTCTTTGTTCCTTTCTTCTCTTGCTCTCTTGTGCTTTGATGGGCTTTTTCCAGCGATATTCTTGTAGGTTTATATATTACTTTAGGCTTATATGTAACATCTTATGCATATAGCAAGCAGTCTATATTAAGTTAATGGTTGCTTAAGTTTGAACCCATTATAAAGCACTAGATTTTTACTCCCATCTCCCCTATGTTTTAGTTATATAGTGTCATATTTTACATTCTTTTATTTTGTGAATCCCATTACTTACCTTTTATAGATATATATTTTAAAAAGATTTTGTTCGTTTGAGACAGAGCACAAGAGAGCACAAGCAGGGGGAGGGGCAGAGGGAGAGGGGAGAAGCAGGCCATCCGCTGAGCAGGGAGGCTGATGTGGGGCTTCATCATAGGACCCTGGAATCATAACCTGAGCTGAAGGCAGATGCTTAAGTGACTGAGCCACCCAGGTGCCCATATAGATGTATTTGATTTTACTTCTTTTGTGCTTTAACCTCTGTATTGGTTTTATAAGGGATTATTCTGTTTTACTATGTTAATATGTAGCTGTGAAATTTTTTCCTTTTCTACTTATCTTATTCCTGCTATGACCTTTCCTTTCCACACAAAGAATCCCCTTTAACATTTCTTGTAAGGCTAGTTTAGTGGTAATGAATTCCTTTAAGTTTTGTTTGTCTGGAAACCTTTATCTTCTATTCTGAATGCTAGCCTTGCTGGATAGATTATTCTTTGGTGCAGGGTTTTTCCTTTCATGGATGAGACTTAGTTTTAAGAGGCTACATTTATGATTCACATGAATCTATGAGATAGATACTGTTATGCTTATTTTCTAAGTGAGTAAACTGAGTTATGGGGAAGTTCATGTCACAGAGTTAGTAGAAGTAGGCTTTGATTTCTGACATCCTGACTGTAATACTTGCTCTCTTAACCATCATACTCCGTTGCCGGCTTTCCATAAAACCGCTTTGGTCAAGGAGTTGTGTCAAGGACTTTCATGTATTATCTTACTGAATCATAATATCCCTGCTAAGTATGTGGACTATTTTTGTTTTACAGATCACAAAAGTGAAGCTCAAAGGGGTTAATTCATCCAAGTACACACAGTGGTGGCTTCATGGTCCAGCCCTGAAGTCTGTGGTTATGAACTACTCTTTTCTTAGGACTAGGTTATAGTGTTTGAAAAGAGTTATTACATATAATTTTATTAAAATTATTATTGTTAAGTAGTACATAAATCATGATCTTTAAGTCTTAATTCAAGTATCACTGCTCAGTTAGGTCTTTCAGTCCCTCCTGCATCATTTATGGCTGTTCTTACCATGCTTCATTTTTCCCCATAGACCTTACCGGTTACTCTCTATGTATTACATAGTCTACTTACATATTATGTTTATCGTTTGTCCCCTCAGTAGTTTGAATTCTATGATGGCAGAGATTCTCATATGTTCTTTTCATTTGTGTTTCCAGTGCCTGGGACACTATGTAGTAGGAACTCAGTGAGTATTTGTTGTTAAATGAATTCTAATATTTAATTAGAATTTACTACATTTATTACAGTGTTAAATACTTTTGGTTAATTCCTCAAATGTAACACTTAAATTTTTTCTATGATGCATTATGTAATTTGGTCAAGTCATTTAATTAGAGTGTTGAGTGTACAGTGTATATTTAATGTAGATTATTTTCCCCTTACTTTTGTAAATATAATGTCTCTTTCAGGGAAAGGCATCGGAGAAGCTTTCTGAAAACAGTAAAATATTAATCTCCATGGCTAAGGAAAACATACCACCAAACAGTCAACAGACCAGGAATTCTTTAGGTATGTCATTAGGTTTGTCAAATTGATTTTAAAGTATTCTTAGCAGGCTGTTGTGAAAGAGCTTTGTATTTTCAGAAAAAAAGATTTCTTTGGAATTGCAGTAACTCTTTGATTTCTGGAATCTTACATATGACTGTACTGTCTGCAAAGGAAATATAATGCATACTGAGAACCACCTACCCATTTTAAATGATATTCTTTTATAATCTATGGGAATCATGGCAGTAAGTATATACAATATAGTTAAAAATTAATTGAAAAATTTGAATGGAATTTGTGTGTGAGAGGATAAATGTGTTAACTACATAAAAATGATGGATGTTTATTTAAAAATCAGAGATGCTTAGAGGCTACAAAATGCTATTTAGTGAACATTTTAATTATAGATTACTATATTAGAATTGTACAAAAGTTAATATTGCAGCTATACTGAGTTTTTTTTTTATCATGGTCTGTTGTGAAAATATGTAGAGATTTTTTAATGAAGTATAAATAACATTACAGTGTTATTATATTCAGGTGTACAAACAATTGAACAATTCTGTATATTACTCGTTGCTTACCACGATAAGGTCATCATACAACATTATTGTGGTATTACTGACTCTATTCCTTATGCTATATTTTTCATCTTTGTTTGGATTTTTATCTATTTCACCTGTCCCCTCATTCACTTCACCTTTGGCAACCACCAGTTCAGTTTGCTATATTTGAGCTGGTTTTTCTGTTTGCTTTGTTTTTTAGATTCACATGTAAGTGAAATGATATAGTATTTGTCTTTCTCTGTCTGACTTATTTCAATTACCACAATACCCTTTAGATCCATCCGTGTTGTTGCAAGTGGCAAGATCTTGCCCTTTCTTATGGCTAATATTCATTTCTTATATGTAACCACGTCATCTTTATACTTTTGCTGTTGATGGATACTGGGTTGCTTCCCTATCTTTTTATTGTAAATAATACTGTAGTGCGCTTAGGGGTGATATCTTTTCAAAATAACATTTTTGTTTTGTTTGGTTAAGTAACCAGTGATGAAATTACTAGGTCATATGTTATGTTTATTTTTAATTTTTTGAGCCATCTCCATGCTGTTTTCTATGATGGCTAAACCAGTTTACATTCACACCAGTAGTGTACAAAGGTTCCTTTTTCTCCACGTGATTTTCTCCACATGCTTTTTCTTCACTTGTTGTTCCTTATGTTTTGATTGTAGCCATTCTGGCAGGTATAAATATGGTTTTGATTTGTATTTCCCTGTTGATTTATGGTGATGAACATCTTTTTATGTGTCTGTTGGTTATCTTTATGTCTTCTTTGGAAAAATGTCTCTTCCTGTCTTCTGCCCATTTTTTAACTATATTACATGTTTTGTTTTGTTGGGTTTTTTTTGGTGTTGCCTTAGTTCTTTATATATTTTTGGTATTAAACCCCTTACTGGATGAATTGTTGGTAAATATCTTCTTCTCTTCAGTGGGTTGTCTTGTTTTGTTGATGGTTTCCTTCATTGTGCAAAAGCTTTTTATTTTAGCGTAGTCCCAGTATTTTGTTTTTGCTTTTGTTTTCTTGCCTTAGGAGACATACATAGAAAAATGATGCTAAGACTGCTGTCAGAGGGATTATTGCCTGTGTTTTTTTCTAGGAGTTCATGGTTTCAGGTCTCACATTTAGGTGTCTGTCACATTTGAGTTTATTTCTGTGTGTGGTGTACAAAAGTCATCCAGTTCCATTCTTTTGCATGTAGCTATCTAGTTTTCCCAACACCATTTTTTAAAGAGATTATCTTTTCCCCATTGTATATTCTTGGCTTCCTTTGTCATAGATTAATTGAACATGTAAGTGTGGATTTAGTTCTGGGCTAGTTATTTTGCTTCATTTATCTGTGTGTCTGTTTTTGTACCAGTACCATAGTGCTTGGATGACTACAGCTTTGTAGTGTATTTTGGAATCTCTTATTGTGATACCTTCAACTTTGTTCTTTCTCAATATTGCTTTGACTGTTCAGGATCTTTTTATTTATTTTAAAGGTTTATTTATTTGTCAGAGAGTAAGAGAGCGTGTGAGCATGAGCAGGGGGAAGGGCAGAGGGAAAGAATCCCAAGCAGACTCCCTGCTGAACGTGGAACTTTATGCTGAGCTTGATCCCCAGACTCTGAGATCACAATCTGAGTTGAAATCAAGAGTCAGATGCCCAGCTGACTGAGTCACCCAGGAGCCCCCAGGCTCTTTTTAAATTTTAGTATTGTATTTTGGAAAAGCTCCTTTATTTTTAAGGACCCCAGTTTCCTTATTTGTAACATAAAGAAGTTGGGTTATCTTCCAGACCTAAATTTTTATGAATTGAAATTTTGCTTATTGCCAAAGATAATTTTTTAAAAGTAGATTCTCTTAAGCAGTAAGGTTAGACAGAATCACTTTGAAATTCTGGGTTACAGCTTACTCTGGATTGTACCTGTCATGCCTTCATGACCTGGCACAGGTTATTTAAACTCTGTTTCCTTATCTTAAGAATTGGCATCTACCTTAAAAAGGTTATTGTAGCAATAATTGAGTACATGTGAAAAGATCACTGGCACATAGTTGGTAATAAATACTTATTTTGTGACCTCATATCTTTTTTAATGTAGGTTTTGGTTTTTGAGAATTAAGAATTTAAGAATTATTCTTTATTACATGCACAAATGATAGATAGTTTAAAGTCTAGTTTAAAGACAGTGACCTCTGTTTATTCCTTAATTGGTGTTCTTTAGGGCAATGTCTTAGGCCTTTTTGTTTCATACATTCCCTGACTGACCTTATCCACTCAGAGGCTTTATATGCCATCAGTGTGTTCATGACCCCTAAATCTGTATTCCAATCCTGATTTTTTTTTTTTTTTTAATCAGAGAGAGAGAGGGGGAGAGAGCGAGCACAGGCAGACAGAATGACAGGCAGAGGCAGAGGGAGAAGCAGGCTCCCCGCCGAGCAAGGAGCCTGATGTGGGACTCGATCCCAGCACGCTGGGATCATGACCTGAGCCGAAGGCAGCTGCTTAACCAACTGAGCCACCCAGGCGTCCCTGATTTTTTTTTTTAATTGAACTCTGGACCCATATGTCTAATTTCCTATTGGACATCTATACTTGGATGTCATGGGCTCAAAATTAACATATGCAAGATTATCTTTTTTTCTTAAACTTTCTGGTACTCTCATGAGGTGTTGCTTAGTAGCCTCGACTCCCTTTGTCCCTTTGTCTCCCACAGCAAGTAATTACATAAGTTCATTTGACTCTGCTGCTTAAATTTAAAAATAAGTTGATTTTTCTCTAATCCCACAAACATTATTTTATGCAGGCCTATGCTGTCTCAGATTTTTTTCTAATGTTCTTTTTGTTTTATGGTCTAGGCCCCCCCCCCCCCAACTAAGTCTGCACTGCCCTCATTATCCTTTCAGAAAACAAAGGATCACATTAATCTTGCTCAGCTCCTTCAGTGTATTCTTGTTTACTGTGTGATAATTTTATCCTTTTATTGCTTTTCCAAGACTGTGTTGGCTGTTTATGCCTTGTGCTTCTGTCCTGTTGATTTTCCCCATGAAGTGTTGTTTTGAATTTACTTAGCTGTCTCTTTTACTGCAGTGGTATACCAGCTTGCCTGGCATTGTATATTTGCTGCCTAGCATAGTTCCTGGCACTTTATTAAAGATGTTTTAAGTGAATGAAGGTTCTGATTGCAAAAATAAACTATTCTGTTGGGTGTGTAAAATTTAATTTTCATAGTGTTTTATTGCCAGCTGAAACAATAATTGTTTTTGTGCTTTGAAACTTATTAAAGAATAATATATAATTTGATTGATTTGATAACTTATCAGTATTCAGGTACTGACTGACTTGAATAATTGTGGCCTTAAAATTAGGCCAAATGCACATGAAAAGATGCTAAACATCACTAGTCATGAGGAAAATGCAAATTAAAACTACAAAGAGACCACATCATGCCTGTTAGAATGGTCATCATCAAAAAGACAGATAATAAATGCTGGCATGGAACCCTTGATTGCACACTATTGTTGAGTTGAAGACATGCATAGTTAAATAAGTCAGAAAAATATAGTGCATGATCTCACATGTGGAATATAAACAGAATACAAAACCAAACTCAGAAAAAGAACTCAGATTTGTGGTTACCAGAGGTGAAGGGTGGGGGCAGGGGAATTAGAGGAAGGTGGTCAATAGACCTTAATTTCCAGTTATAAATAACTACAGTGTTTAAAAATAAATAATATATAGATACATATTAGGGAAATAATGTATAACATGATGATTACAGCTAACAATGCTGTGTGACTTATAGGAAATTTGTTGAGAGTCAGTTCTAAGAGTTCTCATCAGAAGGAAAATGTTTATCTTTTTTTTCTTGCCTTTTCATTGTATCTATACAAGAAGATGGATGTTAGCAGAACCTATTGTGGTGATTATTCCACAGTATATTTAAATCAAACAGTCAAGCTATATGCCTTAAAGTTACACAGTGATGTATGTCAGTTATTTCTCAATAAGACTGGAAAGAAGTCAGGCCAAATATGTAGTTTGTCATGATGGGAAAATTGTAAAAGAGTTTGGTATTAGAGAGTTTTCTTTCTTTCCTTTTTTCTTTTTTTTGAGAGTTTTCTCATGTGGTTTCTTACAGGACTTAGGAAGCAAACTGGTCTAAAAAGGTCAAATTTGGAAATTATATTTTGAATTAAGTTCTTTGATACCCTACTTGAATAAGTAATTAAGCACAGTAGTTATCAATAATATATAAACTGGCAATATTCATTTAGCGAGTGAAAATCTATTGATAGCTCATGATGCAGCTATCATGAAACCCACTGCATTTTTCTGATTTTTCTAAATTCATATCGGTTAGTGGTAATATTTATGGGTAATGCTTATCCATGTAGCTTATTCTTCCATTCTCATTCTGTACCTCACACAGAACTATTTCAGGAGTTGGTTTTTGACACCCGACTACCCAGGGTTGAACCGAACTTCACAGTTTAAGGGCATAGTCCTCCACAAGGCTTCTCTTACTTTGGACATCAGTAGCTAGTTTTATTGGAATCCACAGGCTATCCTCTATTCTGGCTACAAATATGGGGGTTTCTACTACCCTGTCAAATTTTATAAATCACTAGAATGACTTACAGAACTCAGGAAAGTGCTATACTTCATGATTACAGTTCTGTTGTAGCACAGGCCTCAGATTAGAACTAGTCAAAGAGGAGAGATGGATTAGGAGTGGTCCGCATGTGAAGCTTCTGGCAGCCTCAGGATATGTCACCCTCCTCTCTTGCAAATTCATTGATTGCCAGCCAGCATGCCCACCTGAGTTTCAGTGTCCAGAGCTTTTACTGAGATTTCACTGGCCCTTTTACTGAGATTTCCCTCAGCCTCCAGACTCCCTATTTTCACCTGAGGTCTGGCTGATGTTAAATGGTTGAAGGGTCTAACCCTCTAATCGCATCTTTCCAGTGTGGTCTTTCTGATGTGACCAGCTCACATCTATGTTATCTCTTCAGCATAAACTATGTAGGAGCTGACCATGAATCTGTATAAACTATTGGGTATGGGTCCCAGGGACCTACCATGAATATTCCAAGCCTCTCATCACTCGGAATATTCCAAGGATTTAGAAATTAACCTTCTAGGAACCAGGACAAAGGATAGTGAAGTTCTTTATTTTATATAGCATGTACATGGTTTAGTCTATGTAAGTCAATGAAATTATGTCATTAGTAGGAATTTGTTAGAATAATTTAGGTTTAATGAAATATGGGAGTCAGCTGAAAATGACCTATAGAAGCAAATGATACTTTCTACACCATATCTAGGCACGTTAGTGATTTTTTAGTTAAAAGGAATTAGTCGACTTTTACTAACTCCTTATTGTATTTGTAACCATTATTATTATTATTATTATTTTTTAAAGATTTTATTTATTTATTTGAGAGAGAGAGACCACAAGTAGACAGAGAGGCAGGCAGAGAGAGAGAGGAGGAAGCAGGCTCCCCAATGAGCAGAGAGCCCAATGCGGGACTCGATCCCAGGACCCTGAGATCATGACCTGAGCCGAAGGCAGTGGCTTAACCCACTGAGCTACCCAGGCGCCCTGTAATCATTATTAGAAGTGCTTTCTTTAATTTTTTAAGTGTTTAGGTCTATGTACCTCAGTTAAATATCATTTTTTTAAACTTTTCTCTTTCTTAGAGAAATTGAATATTTTCATTTAGGTTGAGCATTATTACTTTTTTTTTTTTTAAAGAATTTATTTATTTATTTGACAGAGAGAGAACACAAGCAGGGGGAGTGGGAGAGGGAGAAGCAGGCTTCCCGCTGAGCAAGGAGCCTGATGCGTGGCTTGATCCCAGGACCCTGAGGTCATGCCCTGAGCTGAAGGCAGACGCTTAATGACTGAGCCACCCAGGCGCCCTGAGAATTATTACTTTGATTCTAATGCTTTATATCCTAGAAGATATTTTAATAATTGACATAATATAGCCAGTACTTTCAACATTTTTTCATATATACCTATTTTTAACCCACCATCCATAGATTGTTTGTGCTACGTTTGAAAGGTAATATTTGGCTCAAATGGTGAAGATAGAAGCATTGCTTTGTTTTGAGTTTTGTCAAAAATTTTTTTTCTAGTAAAGAAATAAAATTTGCACATGCAAAATGATAAAGTGTATAGAACAGAGACCCCCTGGTTGGCTCAGTTGGTTGGGCGTCCAACTCTTGATTTCAGCTCAGGTCATGATCTCAGAGTCTTGAGATTGAGCCCTGTGTTGAGTTCTGTGTCCAGCAGGAAGTCTGCTTCTCTCTCTCTCTGTCTCTCCCCTGCCCCTCCCCTTGCTCGTACTCTCCCTCTTTTTCTAAAATAAATAAATAAATCTTTTTTAAAAAGTACATAATAGTTTGAAAATTTGTGACCTTCCCAACCCTACCCTTTAGTCTTCTTCTTAAGCAGTATCTTGTATATAATTTCATGGTTAGACTGTGCATATGTGTATATACCCCTTCTTTTTCTCTATATCTGGTATTATAGATCCTGTTCTGTATTTGAAAATACTAGTTTTGTGATTTACAGTATAGGGACTTGACCACAGCCTTTTGAGATTAAAAAGCAGTGGTATGCATCTATTTGACCTGGAGCAGTTCCTGTCTAAGGTTTTCATTGTAGATGCAAGAAGAAAGTGTCCTAATTGTGGCAGCCATTATTGAATGGGGGAATACAGAGGAAAACATGTAGAAAGAATTTTTGCAACTCAGAAATAACTTGTAAATACTGAAGAGCCAGTTATATTCCAAAAAAGAAACTGAAATTTTAGTTAAAAAAAGGTAACCTAGACCTGGGCATAAAACTGTATTAGCCAGCCTTTATCTCTGTGTTTAAAGAAAGTTCATTGTGTACCAAACTGGTACTTGCTGTGGATTATGGAAGATGTCATATAGCACTTACTGTGTTATATTGAAATTATATGCTTGCTTGTTTATTGTCTAGATGCTGTTCTTTGCTTTTGGGCAAAGACTTATATACCTGTTTATCTCCCCAAGACCAGCAAAGTACCTGGCGTATAGGTGGTGCTCAGTAAATATTAAATGAAGATTTACTGAGTCAGTATGTATCTTGGAGGAGAGGTTAGCTTTTAAATGTGACAATGTTGAAATTTATTTTGAAAAACTAAATACAGAGTAAGAAGAAATCCATTAAGAAACTTAATATTTTCAGTAACTTATTTAATAAAATTTCATGAATTAAAGGAAATACTAAAGACAATTTTCTTTTTTTAAAGACTTTACTTACTAGAGAGAGAACGAGAGCGCGCAAGCATGAGAACAGGGAGGGTAAGAGGGAGAAGCAAACGCCCCACTGAGCAGGGAGCCCAATGCAGGACTCGATCCTGGGACTCCAGGATCTTGACCTGACCTGAGGGCAGTTGCCTAACAACTGATTCACCCAGTTGCCCTAAAAACAATTTTCTATCAAAAACGGTCTCATTGGGGCGCCTGGGTGGCTCAGTGGGTTAAGCCTCTGCCTTTAGCTCAGGTCATGATCTCAGGGTCCTGGGATTGAGCCCCACATTGGGCTCTCTGCTCAGCAGGGAGCCTGCTTCCCCCTCTCTCTCTGCATGGCTCTCTGCCTACTTGTGATCTCTCTCTGTCAAATAAATATATAAAACCTTAAAAAAAATGGTCTCATTAATAAGAAGAAAAAGATGTTAGGTACCTTAGATAAATCTTCAAATTCAGCAATTAATATGTCACTGTATTTGTCAGTGTTCTTCAGAGAACCACAAGAATGTGTATGTATAAGTAAATACATATAATACATAAATAAACACCCACACACATATTTAGAGAGAGAGAAATAATTAAGGACTTGGCTTGTGATTATGGAGGCCGGAAAGTCTAATATCTGTAAGGTAAGCTGTGAAGCTGGTGACCCAGGGAAGAGCTAATGTTGCAGTTCTATGTCTGGAGATTGTTGGCAGAATTCCTTCTTGCTTGGAAAAGGTCAGCCTTCATTAAGGCCTTCCACTGATGGAATGAGGCCCACTCACATTATGGAGGGCAGGTTGCTTTACTCAGAGTCCACCAGTTTAAGTGTTTATCTCATCCAAAAAGTGCTCTCACAGAAACATCCATAATAACATTTGACCAAATATCTGGACACCATGGCCCAGCCAAGTAGGCCCCTAGAATTAACCATCAGAGTCACTAATGGAATCTTTTCTTTTTTTGACTTTCTTTACAAGTGGTATAGAAAAAAATGTTAAAAATTCATTGTAAGTAGGGGGTACCTCGGTGGCTCAGTTGGTTAAGCAACTGCTTTTGGTCAGGTCATGGTCCTGGAGTCCTGGGATCGAGTCCCGCATCAGGCTCCCAGCTCCGCGAGGAGTCTGCTTCTCACTCTGACCTTTTCCCCTCTCATGCTCTCTCTCTTACTCTATCAAATAAATCTTTTTTTTTTTTTTTTTTAAGATTTTATTTATTTATTTGGGGCACCTGGGTGGCTCAGTAGGTTAAAGCCTCTGCCTTCGGCTGGGGTCATGATCCCAGGGTCCTGGGATCGAGCCCTGCATCGGGCTCTCAGCTCAGCGGGGAGCCTGCTTCCCTTCCTCTCTCTCTGCCTGCCTCTCTCCCTCCTTGTGATCTCTGTCTGTCAAATAAATAAATAAATAAATAAAATCTAAAAAAAAAAAAAGATTTTATTTATTTATTTGACAGACAGAGATCACAAGGAGGCAGAGAGGCAGGCAGAGGAGGGGAAAGCAGGCTCGTTGCTGAGCAGATAGCTCAATGCGGGGCTTGATTCCAAGACCCTGGGATTATGACCTGAACCGAAGGCAGAGGCTTTAACTCACTGAGCCACCCAGGCACCCTCAAATAAATCTTAAAAAAAAAAAAAATGGAAGTAGGATTTCACATAGTTGTTAGCACCAGTAAATCTTTAGTGTTTGCTGACTTGTTTAATATTGCAGTTGTGTTATGTGGACAAGTTAGACCTCTTAGACAAAATTGATAAATTACTAGAAAGACTCAAATTACTGAAATTAATTGAAGAAGAAATGAAAAATCTAAATAGACATATAACATGTAAAGAAATTGAAATCTTTATTACAAGTCTTTCACAAAGAAAAGCCTAGGCCTGGATGGTTTTGTTTTTGAAATCTACCAAATGTTTAAAGGAGCAATAGGGGCACCTGGGTGGCTCAGTGGGTTAGGCTGCTGCCTTCGGCTCGGGTCATGATCTCAGGGTCCTGGGATCGAGTCCCGCATCGGGCTCCATGCTGAGCAGGGAGCCTGCTTCCCTCTCTCTCTCTCTGCCTGCCTCTCTGTCTGCTGTGATCTCTCTCTGTCAAATAAATTAAAAAAAAAAAAAAATAAAGGAGCAATAATACCATTCTTTTATAAACTTGAAGCAAAAGAGAAAGGCACACTTCCCAACATATATTGTGAGGCCAGTATTATCCTAATATCAAGGCCAGATGAAATTTTCGTAAGAAAAGTAAATTACAAGGTAGTATGTCTTTTGAATATTGATTCAGAAATCATAAACAAAATATTAACAGATTGAATCTAACAACATATAAAAATGATTATACACTCTGGCCAAGTGAGCTTTATCATAGCAATGCAAGTTTTTAGTCTTAATATTTCAAAATTAATATATACCAGATTAATAGAATTAAGGACAGAAAGCACATGGTTTTCTCAATAGTTGCAGAAAAAGCATTTGACCAAATCCAACACCGATTTATAATAAAAACTGTCAACAAACTTGGATTAGAAGAGATCTTTCAATTCTGAAATAGGGCATCTGTGAAAAACCTATAGCCAGCATCACACTTAATAGTTTATGACTACAAAGCTTTCCTTCTAAGAGCAGGAAAAAGACAAGATGTGTAAAGTTACCACTTCATTCAGCTTTGTGCTGAGGGTTCTAGCCAGTGTAATGAAAGACTACAAGAAATACAAAGCATCAAAGTTAGAAGTAAAACTGTCCTTGTTTGCAGATGGCATGATTCTGTTTGGAGAAATCCTAAGGACTCCACAAAAAAACTATTAGAAATCACGAGCTTATTAGCAAGTTCACAGAATATGAGATCAATTAAAAAAAAGTTGTTTCTTTATATTAGCAATGAACAATATGAAAATATTAAGTAAACTATTCAGTTCCAGTAAATGGTGTAGTGCAGTAAAAAGTGATCTCTTTGGATTCTTGTGTGTTTTTCATGGTCTTTAGTGCAATATTGTAAACTTTGGGTTACACCCTGGAATCCATACAAAGTGCCGCTAGTGATGCTGGGAGTGCCCCCAAGAAGCAAAGTCCTATTACAATAAAAATTGAATTGGTTGATACTTTGATTAAGGTCTACTGCTGTGGTTGGCCCAGCATTTCAAGATCATCGAATTCTGTGTTCAGGACCACTGTGAAAAAGAAAAAAAAAGGAAATTCATGAAGCCATTGCTCTGCTGCGCCAGCAGGTGTGAAAACCTTGCACTTTTTGAGAATGCCTTTTCATGTTTTATTGAAAATAGAACCTTTATGTGGGTGCAGGATTGCTATAAGAAAGGCATACCTATATACTGTACTATGATTTGAGGAAAAGCAAAGTTATCATTTGGCAACTTAAAGCAAAAGGAAGATGAAGAATCTAAAGGTGGAGAATTTAATGCCAGCAAGGGATGGTTGGATAATTTTGGAAGGAGGTTTGTCTTAATGCCAAGATAGCAGGGGAAGCAGCTCCTGCAAATGAGGAGGCAGCAGACAAATTCCCAGATGCCATTAAGAAAATCATTGAGGAGAAAGAATATCTGATTGAACAAGTTTTAATGCAGATGAAGGTCCCCTATTTCGAAAATAAAAATACCACAAAGGACACATGTTAGTAAGGAAAAGAAGCAGTTGATATTGGACAGTGCCCCTGACTACCCAGAACCCCATGATTTCAACACTGAAGATGTTGAATATTCTACTTGCCCCCAAACACAGCATCTTTTTATTCAGCCTCTAAATCAGGGGGTTATATGGACCTTTGTAGCTCATTACATATGGTACTCCATGGAGAGGATTGTCAGCAGTATGGAAGAGAGAACCCTGGTAGGGAGAGCACCGTGAAAGTCTGGAAGGATTGAAGAGGTCATCATTTGTATAGGAAAAGCCATGAAAGCCATTAGGCCTGCAGCAATAAATTCCTGCCGGAGAAAACTGTCTCCAGATGTTGTGCATGACTTCATAGGATTTATAGCAGAGCCAGTCAAGGAACTTATGAAAGAGATTGTGGATATGGCCAAAAAAAAAAAAAAAAAGATTTCAAGATAAGAATCTTGGAGAAGTTCAAGAGTAAGTAGACACCATGCCAGAGGAATTAATAGAAGATGACTCAGTGGAGATGAGTACTTCCAAACCATGGCAAATGATGAGAAGAAAGACCTCGAAGAGCAGTGATAGAAAACAAATTGACATCTGACAATCTGGCAGAAGTGTTTGAGTTATTCAAGACTGCTTTGACTTCTTTCACAACAGGGGCTCTTTGGTGTTATGGGCACTGAAATTAGAGGATATGGTGGAGGAAGGATTGATAGGGTATAGAATCGTTTTTAGAGAAATGAAAAAACAACAGTTAAATTACAGTGTATGTTCCTAAAGGGATACCAAGTGTGACAGCCTCTCCTGGCTTTGCTCCCTCTTCTTCCACTTCTTTTGCTTCTAAGACAGCAAGACCAATGCCTCTTTTTCCTCCTCTTCAGCCTACTCATTGTGAAAATGACAGGGATGAAGACCTTTATGGTGATCCCTTCCACTTAGTGAATAGTAAGCAGTTATTGTGCTGTACAGTAGTTGCAGTTATCTTTTGTGTCTTAGTGTGAAAGTTTAATAACTCTATGGTAAGAACTGTATATTTTTGTGTTATTATTATTGCCTAAATATTCGTTGCATAGAACATTGCATGCAAGACTTCTATGGAAATGGATAGCCTATCCTTGTGTAGGAACAAGGTGAGTGATGTTTACTATAAAATTAATTAGGTTTCCTATGTTTTATATATTTGCTTTCAAAGAATTATATTATCATACAGTATGCCTCTCTTGTAACTGAAGAAACTATCATACTATCATCATAGATAAGTGGTTTTTAAACTAATGTGACAATGTTTCCTATACTATATTATGAATATGACTGTAATACTGTATGCCATAAAAATTTTGTAACAGTTCATTAGTGTATAGGTTAGGCTACCATGAAACATTTGTATCAATTTTATGAGGCTACCATAAAGTAATCATGTTGCTGCTTCTTTGTTATTAATACATGTCATTATACCTGCAAATATAAATTTCTTTTTCACATTGTCTTGTTATTTTTTTAAGTAAGTTCTGCACACAATGTGGGGCTTGAAAGGGGATCTTCACTCTACTGACTGAACCAGCCAGGCACCCATTATCATTTCATTTTTGATGTTTAGTGTTAGTAATACATATAGTTTTGACAATATTTTAGTCAAAAGATAAATAAGATAATATTGATGTAGGTACCAATGTGATTCATCTCGTAAATAGATGATGTACACTTAACAGTATTGATAAATATAGTAAAGTACTATCAATGTATTTTCCTTATGATTTTTTAGGGGAGGGAGAAAGTCACTTTATTCTAATTAATTCACAGTTGAGAATATCACAAAGGGTGATTTAAGGAGACACACAAACATCTGCCCAGCGCCAAGCTCAGAACATTTCAGTGAACGTCTACATAGTAAGAATACCCTTTTTCATTCTAAATCCAAAGATAGCTGTATTTAATTATGAAGGAGAGGTTCACCTGGTGGTTTTATACTTTATATATTCACTATTAATTATATTTTTATGCTAAATTAACTTGGTCATGAAAGATGATTTTCCATATCTTTAATCTGAACTTCTTGATTAGGCTAATTGCATATCTGCGCTGTTTCAGTACCTCGCTGAAACCTTCACAAAGCTTAAGGTCATCCTGGTTCTGGGCACATTGCAGAAACTGTTTCACCTCCTAGTGGCATGGGTCAAACTGCTGCTGCTGGTATGCTGGCTGGGTTCCCAGAGGCTTCTGGTAAGTGATGTCAGGCCTTGAAGGCTCAGCATTACTTTCTTCACAAGCCCCAAGTAATGGCATGACCCATCCTGTGCCCAACAGCAGAGCCCACAGCCACGCCATCTGCTGTGGTTGCCATCTGGGCTATGAGACCTGGCTGCCGCAGCATATGGTGGAGCTGCTGCTGAGGGCTGAGTTGCTGGTGCTGGTCTAGGCACAGCTCTCATCTGAGGTGCCCGGCTGGCTGGAGGGACCATGTGGGAGGTGTGCCTCCAGCTTGCACGGGGCTTGGTTACTTGCAGAGCATCTCAGTATCTAGAAGTCTGAGATTTAGTGGAGATCCCAGCGGCTTCTTCCATACGATTTAAGGAACATTTTCCTTAGCTTGTGTGGGGGTGCTTGGGTGGCTTAGTCGTTAAGCATCTGCCTTCGGCTCAGGTCACGATCCCATGATCATGGGACCAAGCCCCACATCGGGCTCCCTGCTCAGCAGAAAGCCTGCTTCTCCCTCTCCTACTCCCCTTGCTTATGTTCCCTCTTCTGCTGTGTCTCTGTCAAATAAATAAATAAAATCTTAAAGAAAGAAAAAAGAAAGAAAAAGGTATGGGCGCCTGGGTGGCTCAGTTGGTAAGGCGACTGCCTTCAGCTCAGTTCATGATCCTGGAGTCCCAGGATCGAGTCCCACATCAGGATCCCTGCTCAGCAGGGTGTCTGCTTCTCCTCCTGACCCTCTCTCCTCTCATGCTCTCCCTCTCTCTCATTCTGTCAAATAAATAAATAAAATCTTAAAAAAAAAAAAAAGTATGTATAGATTTTCAGTGGCATGGGGATTGCCACTCCCCCTCCCCCATTGTTCCAGAGTCACCTGTTCTTAAAAGTATATTTAACAAACTGTGCGAGACTTATACACAGAAAACTACAAAATGTGTCAGAGAAATTAAAGAATGTACAAGTGGAAGGAGAGACATTCTATGTGCATGGATTAGAAGTCTCTCAACATTATCAGATTGCCAAGGCATAGCAGAGATGCTTGTGACTATTGTAAGGTATACAACAAGGCAAGCAGTGTTCAAATTAACTCATGAAAAGTTCCCTCCTCTCCAGGAATTAAAAAATATCTTAATTCTCAGTGTTCCTAATGTTTTAAACTTTAGTATAATAAATAGTTGTTTCCTTTTTCTTAATTTCCATATATGTTTATAACTGACAGGGTTTGTTGTTGTTATTGTTGGTAGTGGGTTTTTTTTTTTTTAAGATTTTATTTATTTGACAGAGGCAGAGAGAGCCAAGCAAGGGGAGCAGCGCATAGAGGGAAAGGGAGTCAGAGCAGGGAGCCCAACCTGAGTTGAAGGCAGATGCTTAACCATCTGAGCCACCCAGGTGCGCCCCTGTAGTAGGTTTTTTTTTTGTTGTTGATTTGTTTTGTTTTTTACTCTTTTGACAAAAGTTCATAAAAGTCACAGAACAATCATAGTTTTCCCATTGATCTTTAAGATTGCTCCACCATTTCATTTTGTGTGGTGATCAGTGCAGTACCAGCAGGCTTCTTGATAGCTGATTTATAAGGAAATAAAAAGAACTTGGATAGCCATGACAGTCTTGAAGAAAAAATTGGAAATAAAGTTGGAAAACTTAGTGTTATTATATATAAAGACTTGGTATGAAATTATAGTAATTAAGACTATTTAGTTTTGGCATGAGGTTAGACAAATAGACCATAGGGACAGAATAGAGAGGATTTAAACAAATCCATTATATACAGATATCTGTTTTATGACATAGCTGCCTCTGCAATTCAGTGGAGAAAAGAATGGTCTTTCCAGTAAATGGTTAAGTTAGGCATCCATACTAAAGAAGAGAAAAAAAAGAAACCTTAACCTATACCTCAAACTGCGTAACGGTATTAATTCAAGAGGAATCACAGAGCTAAAGGTAAAACTTAATAGTATAAAGCTCTTAGAGAAAACATAGGAGAATGTCTTTGAGATGTTGGGGGTAGACGAGAATGTCTTAAATAAACAGGAAAAGAGCTAATCATAAAAGAAAAGTCTGATAAAATGGACTTCATTAAAATTAAGAACTATTCATCACAGGGGTGCCTGGGTGGTTCAGTGGGTTAAGTGTCTGCCTTCAGCTCAGGTCATAATCCCAGAGTCCTGGGATCCAGTCCCATGTTGGGTTCCCTGCTGAGCAGGGCGTCTGTTTCTCCCTCTCGTTCTACCCCTCCCCCCACTTGCATGTGCTTGCTCTCAAATAAAATCTTAAAAAAAATTATTGGTTTCTCTTTATTATTTTTCTTGCCTGTTTCTCATCCTCCTACTCCCCCTGCTTGTGTTGTCTCTCTCAAGTAAATAAAATCTTTTTTTTTTTTAAAGAACTATTCATCATAATACATAGCAGCCATGGGTATATGTATAAAATCTGTGTATGTTTATGGTGTAAGAGAATGGTCCAGTTTGATTCTTCTATATATAGCTGTCCAATTTTTCCAGCACCATTTATTGAAGAGACTGTTTTTCTTCCATTGGATATTTTTTCCTCCTTTGTCGAAGATTATTTGACCACGTAGTTGAGGGTCCATATCTGGGCTCTGTGTTCGGTTCCATTGATCTATGTGTCTGTTTCTGTGTCAGTACCATGCTGCCTTGGTGCTCACAGCTTTGTAATATAGCTTGAAATCAGGCAACATGATGACCCCAGCTTTCTTTTTTCCTTTTTCAATATTTCCTTGGCAATTCAGGGTCTTTTCTGGTTCCATACGTATTTTAGGATTGGTTGTTCTAGCATTTTGAAAAATGCCACTGGTATTTTCATCAGGATGGTATTGAAAGTATAGATTGCTCTGGGCAGCGTAGTCATTTTAATGATGTTTATTCTTCCGATCCAAGAGCATGGAATGTTCTTCCATCTTTTTGTGTGTTCTTCAGTTTTTTTTTCATGAGTGTTTCATAGTTCTTAGAGTATAGATCCTTTACCTCTTTGTTTAGGTTTATTCCAAGGTATCTTACAGTTTTTTGGTGCTATTTAAGTGGAATTGATTCTCTAATTTCTCTTTTACAGTTTCATTGTTAGTGTGTAAGAAAGCAACTGATTTCTGTGCATTGGTTTTTGTATCTTGCCACATTACTGAATTGTTGTATGAGTTTTAGTAATTTGGGGGTGGAGACTGCTGGGTTTTCCACAAAGTGTCATGTTATCTGTGAAGAGAGAGAGTTTGATTTCTTCTTTGTTAATTTGAATACCTTTTATTTCTTTTGGTTGTGGGATTGCTATTACTAGGACTTCTAGTACTGTGTTGAACAATAGTGGCAAGAGTGGGCATCCTTATGTCCCTGATCTCAGTGAGAAGCTGTCAGCTTTTTCCTATTGAGAATGATATTCACTGTGGATTTTTCATAGATGGATTTTATGAAGTTGAGGAATGTGTCCTCTATCCCTATACTCTGAAGAGTTTTAATCGGGAAAAGATGCTGTATTTTGTCAAATTTTTTTTTTTTTTTTTTGCATCAGTTGAGAGGACCATGTGGTTCTTGTCTCTTCTCTTATTTACGTGTTCTATCACATTGATTTGTGAATGTTGAACCACCCCTGCATGCCAGGGATAAGTCCCACCTGGTTATGATGGATAATCCTTTTAATGTACTGTTGGATCCTGTTAGCTAGGATCTTGTTGAGAGTTTTGGCGTCCGTATTCATCAGGGATATTGGTCTGAAATTCTCCTTTTTGATGGGGTCTTTGGCTGGTTTGGGGATCAAGGTGATGTTGGCCTCCTAGAAAGAGTCTGGAAGTTTTCCTTCTATTTCTATTTTTTGAAATAGCATCAGGAGAGTAGGTATTATTTCTCCTTTGAATGTTTGGTAGAGTTCCCCAGGGAATCCATCAAGCCCTGGACTTTTGTTTTTTGGGGAGGTTTTTGATCACTGCTTCAATTTGTTACTAGTTATTGGTGTATTCAGGTTGTCAGTTTCTTCCTTTTTCAGTCTTGGAAGTTTATAGGTTTCTAGGAATGCATCCATTTCTTCTAGGTTGCTTAACTTATTGGGATATAGCTGTTGATAATAATTTCTGATGATTGTTTCTATTTCCTTGATGTTAGTCATGATCTCCCCGCTTTCATTCATAATTTTATTAATTTAGGTCCTTTCTCTTTTCTTCTGAGTAAGTCTGGCCAGTGGTTAGAGATCTTATTAAGTTATTGATCTTATTAACTCTTTCAAAGAATCAGCTTATAGCTTCATTAAATGTTCTACTGTATTTCTAGTTTCTAATTCATTGATCTCTGCTGTAATTTTAATTATTTCCCTTCTTGTGTGTGGGTTAGGTTTAATTCGTTGTTGATTCTCCAGATTTTTTTTTTAAGATTTTATTTATTTATTTGACAGAGATCACAAGTAGGCAGAGAGGCAGGCAGAGAGAGATGAGGAAGCAGGCTTCCTGCTGAGCAGAGAGCCCGATGAGAGGCTTGATCCCAGGACCCTGAGATCATGACCCGAGCTGAAGGCAGAGGCTTTAACCCACTGAGCCACCCAGGCGCTTTGATTCTCCAGATTTTTAAGGTGTAAAGACAGTTTGTATATTTGGGGTTTTTCTGTTTTTTTGAGTGAGGCTTGGATGGCTATATATTTCCCCCTTTAGGACCACATTTGCCATACCCCATAGGTTTTGGATCGATGTGTCTTTGTTGTCATTGGTTTCCATGAATTGATTAAGTTCTTTGATTTCCTGATTGACCTGAACATTCTTGAGCAGGATGGTCTTTAGCTTCCAAGTGTTTGAATTTCTTCCAGATTTTTTCTTGTGATTGAGTTCCAGTTTCACAGCATTGTGGTCTGAGAACATGCAGGGAATAATCTCAGTCTTTTGGTATTAGTTAAGATCTGCTTTGTGACCCAGGATGTGATCTGTTCTGGAGAAAGTTCCATGCGTGCTCAGGAAGAGTGAGTATTCTGTTTTAGGGTGGAATGTTCTGTATATATGAGGTCCATCTGGTCCAGTGTGTCATTCAAAGGTCTTGTTTCTTTGTTAATTTTCCGCTTAGTTGATCTGTCTGTTGCTGAGAGTGGAGTGTTAAGGTCTCCTACAATAAATGTATTATCAGTATGTCTATTTTGATTAACAGTTGGCTTATGTAGTTGGCTGCTCCCGTGTCAAAGGCATAGGTATTTACAGTTGTTAGATCTTCTGGTTGGATAGGCACTTTAAGAATGATGTAGTATCCTTCTGTATCTCTGACTACAGTCTTTAACTTAAAATCTAATTTGTCTGATAGGAGAATTGCTACCCCATCTTTCTTTTGAGGTCCATTGGCATGAAAAATGGTTCTCCATCCCTTCATTTTCAGTCTGACTGCATCTTTAGGTTCCAAACAAGTCTCTTATAGACAGCATATGGATGGATCATGTCCTTTTATATGGTCTGCAACTCTGTGCCATTTCATGGGAGCATTTAGGCCATTCATGTTGAGAGTGACAATTGAAAGAATTTTATTGATGTCATGTTGCCTGTGAAGTCTTTGTTTCTAAAGATTGTCTCTGTAAATTGCTGTTCTATATCACTCTTGGGGTCTTTCTCCTTTTATAGAACCCTCCTTTAATATTTCTGGTAGGGCCAGCTTTGTGGTCACATACTTCTTTGAGTTTCTGCCAGTCTTGGAAGCTCCTTGTCTGTCCATTCATTCTGAATGACAGTCTTGCTGGATACAGTATCCTTATTAAAATGTCTGTGCTGCCAAGAACAATCTATATTTTCAATGCCATCCTAATCAAAATACCCATGGCATTATTCAAAGTGCTGGAACAAGCAATCCTAAAATTTGTATGGCACAGAAAAGACCCTTCACCAAGGGAATGTTGAAAAAGAAAACAAAGCTGGGGCATCACATTGCCTTATTTCAAGCTATGTTACAAAACTGTGATCATCAAGGGCAGCATGGTATTGGGACAAAAACAGATACATAGATTGGTGGAAATGAATAGAGAGCCCAGCTATGGACTCTCAACTCTATGGTCAACTAATCTTTGACAAATCAAGAAAAAAAATCCAGTGGGAAAGAGACAGTCTCTTCACCAGTAAATGGTGCTGGGAAAATTGGATAGCCACATGCAGAAGAATGAAACTAGACCATTCTCTTATACCATTCACAAAGATAAACTCTAAATGGATGAAAGACCTTAATGTGAGACCGGACTCCGTCTAAATCCTAGAGGAGAACATAGGCAGTAACTTCTTCAGCATCAACCGCAGCAACTTCTTTCAGGACATGTCTCCAAGGCAAGGGAAACAAAAGCGAAAATGAACTTTTGGGACTTAATCAAGATAAAAAACTCTGCACAGCAAAGGAAACCTTCAGCAAAACAAAGACGCAACCACAGAATGGGAGAAGATATTTGCAAATGACACTACAGACAAAAGGCTGATATCCAAGATCTTCTCAAACTCAACACCCAAAAAACAGGTGAGTCAAAAAATGGGCAGAAGACATGAGCAGATACTTCTCCAAAGAAGACATAAAAAAAGCTAACAGACACATGAAAAAGTGTTCATCATCATTAGCCATCAGGGAAATTCAAATCAAAACCACATTGAGATACCACTTACACCAGTTAGAATGGCAAAAATCAACAAGGCAAGAAAATTAAATATAGAGCTACCCTGTGACAAAGCAACTGCACTACTGGGTATTTACCCGAAAGATGCAGATGTAGTGAAAAGAAGGGCCATATGCACCCCAATGTTCATAGCAACAGTGTCCACAATAGCCAAAATGTGGATAGAGCCAAGATGCCCTTCACAGACAAGTGGATAAAGAAGTTGTGGTCCTTATACACAATGGAATATTTCATCACCATATTCTATTTTGGGACTTACATGCTTCTTGTCCTCCCTGCATCAAGAAGGTTGGGACTGGAAGAGGTTATGCTAAGTGAAATAAGTCAAACAAAGAAAGTCAATTTTTATATGGTTTCAGTTATTTGTGGAACATAAGGAATAGCATGGAGGACATTAGGAGAACGAGAAATTGGAGGGGGAGACGAACCATGAAAGACTGTGGACTCTGGGAAACAAACAGGGTTTTAGAAGGGAGGGGGTTGGGAGGATGGGTGAATCTGATGGGTATCAAGAAGGGCATGGATTGTATGGAGCACTGCGTGTTTTATGTAAACATTGAATCATGGAACACTACATCAAAAACTAATGATGTACTGTAGTGGTGACTAACATAACAATAAAAAATTTTTTAAAAATCTACATATGTTTCTATGTATGTATATGTGTGTGTATAAAATTTATATATCAGAAGACAACCATTCAATTCTGAAAATGGACAAAAGACTTGGATAGCTGTTTTCAAGAAGGAAATCCAAATGCATTGCAAAGATGATCAGCATCATTAGTTGTTAGGAAATACAGATTGAAACTACATTGAGACACCATTGCACAGAAGTATAATGTCTAATATTTACAATACCAAGAGTGGGCAAGGCTGTGAATTAACTAAAACTCATTCATAGCTTGTAGGGATGGATAACGGTGCAGCTTTGAAAAACTGGCAATATCTACTAAACACTGTGACCTTATCCAGTGACCCAAGAATTCCACTCCTAGGAAAATAGCCAAGAGAAATACACGTGTTCACCAAAGACATGTACAAGAATGTCAGTGGAATTTTGTTCATAATAGTGCTTCCCCCACCCTCCCAAACAGCAGGGAGCAGCTCAAATATCTGTTAACTGTAGGATGGATTAAAAAAAAATTGTGATGTATTCATACAATGAAAGGAGTCACAAACTTAAAGCCGTGCATATAGCTACATGGCTGAATCCCACAGAAGTAATATTGACTGAAAGAAGTAAAATGTGAAAGATCACAAACTTAATGATTATTTTTATTTGAGATTCAAGAAGTATTTCAACGCATCCACATTAATAGAAGTCTGAATACTTGTAAGCTCTGGGAGGGAGTATTCATAGGGAAGGAGCATAAGTGTCCCTTGTGAGGTGGAAAGAAATCAAGTTGTTACAATAGTGCATACTTCTGTACAAATTCATTGAGGAATATACCTAAGATTGTGCTTTTTGGTATGTATATTCTTCCTCAATTTTTAAAAACTGGGCTTGTGAGACAAAGTTTTCTTTGCTTTCCACAGTAGAAAGTGCTTAAAATCAGTATTTTGGGATTTGCCAGAAAACTTTGATTTATTGATACCCTATACATTTGACAAGAGAAACCATTAAAGATAATTTTTTTAAAAGATTTTATTTGAGAGAGAGCGCACAGGGAGGGGGGAGGAAGGAAGGGCAGAGGAAAAGGGAGAAGCAGATTCCCTGCTGAGCCACAAGCCCAATGCGGGACCCAGTCCCAGGACCCTGGGATCATGAACTGAGCTGAAGGCAGATGCTTAACTGACTGAGCCACGGAGATGCCTCACCAATAAAGATAGTTTAAACCAAGCAGGAACCTGATGCTTGAAAGGTCAATAGAAATTAAAGTCTACTATTCTTTCTGCTATTGCTACTACTACCAGCTAACCTATATTGAGTGCGTTCTGTGTGCCAGATGCTGTGCTATATTTTCTTCCTTCATTTAATCTGGAGTTGGAGTAAAGGCCGTATTCTTTTTTGGGACTTACATGCTTCTTGTCCTCCTTGTAACCTAACACCTTTGAAATTCGCAGGATCAGTCTCCTGTATTCACTTCTTACTGCAGTTATTCACAGATTCAGAGCCATTCCTAATTCCTTAAATATTTAGTGCCTTTCAGTTTCTTGGCTTCTTCATGTTGTGATATTGTTTACCACTCTTCTCAGCCACTCGCTTAAATAGTTCTGTCTTCGACCTCTGTTACCAGTGGCTGAATTACAGTTCCAAGTATTTTCTTTGATGACCACTTCTCGTTTTTTCAGCTGATTTTCTCTTGTATCCTGCCTCTGACAAGTATTCCAAATATTTGACATTACCAGGACTTAACCCTCCATTGACTCTACTCCCTTGAAGGACCTACCCTGTCATTATTTCCTTCCTTATGCAGCCTAAATTCCATGGCCTATATTATTGGACTCCCTTGCACACCCTTATCTTTCTTGCCTCTGTTTCCCTTTATCTTATCCTTTTGCTAAATCTCATCTCTTGTTAAATCTGTCTCTGAGTCTGATGTGTGCTGCTATGTATGTAGCTGCAGTTGGGTGGTGAAACCCTACAACCAGGTACTTGTTTTTACTTTAAAGTACCTACTACTAACCTAAGGTGTGTCCTCACTGCTGTTGGTGGGTTTATTACATTTCCCTAATCCATTGCTATCCTGTTCTACAAGGTAGCTATTTTATTTTTTCTTCTCTCCTCAAACTCCATTCCCCATCCCCCTGTCCATGGTTTTACTTTGTATTTCACTGCAAAATAGAAGAATTAGAATTAGGTAAATTAGAATTAGGTAAATTAGAATTTACCCTTACCTCTGCCAGCCAGCCCTCATCTGTACTATAGTCTGCCTTGTCTTCTGTTACCATAGATTGTCATTGTTAGACCAACTCCTCTCCTTATATAGCATTCTGTCCCTTTTCACTGAAAATATCATCACTCCATCAGATTTTCTCATCTTAATCATAAATTATTTTTCCTTTCTTTTAGAACATTTCTGTATTGCTATATCTCCTATTTTGTAAAATCCTTTATGTTCCTCCAGTTACTGTCAATTTCTAGGTTCTTCATTGTAGCAAAAGTTAGAGTTGTTTATGTTTATTTATAATCTCCAATTCCTCTCACCTTGGTTTCTTAAAACTTTTCCAGTCAGGGTTACTTCTGTGCTGCTCACCCACAAACATCAAGGTGTATAGTAACCCTTATGTAACTACATATAATGAGCAGTGTACAGATCTTAAATTTTTTAACCTACCTGCTCCATTTAGCATCTTACTGCTTTCTTGGAGTATTTTCTTCGCTTGGCTCCTGGTTGTCTTCCTATCTTACTAGTTCCTCTTTGTGTAGAACACTTGTAACAAAGCAGGCCTGGGAATGATTATCCTTAGAAAGTCCTGTCTGTAAGGTTGGCCCGTGGCTAGTATCTTGAACTTAAGTAGTAAACAGTTTCCTGTACTGGTCTAAAACTTCCTCTAAATGATAAGGTCATTGTGCCTAAATAAAATTGTTTGTGTAAGCCCTATGATCAAGTAGAACACCTGCTTTCCTTTTGGGGAATCTGGAATCTTGGTGTATGCTTGGCAGAGGATGTCTATGTGAACAGCTCTAAATAAAAACCAGGGGCATTGAGTCTCTAATGAGCTTTCTTAGTAGACAACACTTCACATTATGTTGTAACAAGTTGTGTCCTATGGGATTCCATTGGGGAAGAGTTCTTGGAAGTTTGTACCTAGTTACCTCTGGACTTTGTTGTGTGAGCCTTTTCCCTTTGCTAATTTTGCTTTGTATTCTTTCATAGTAATAAACTGTAATCATTAATATAATGCATTATGTAAGTCTTTCTAGTGAATCACTCAGCCTGGAGGTAGCTTGGAAGACTTCCAGCAGACTCCTTTTCAATATATTTTTCTGGTTCCTTTTCAACTCCCTTACCTCTAAATTTGGGTACTTGAAGAATCCATCTTCCGTGACCATAGTCCCTATGTGTTTTTATCCATTTCTAGGCAATGTCCTTTAATCTTATATTAAAATATTATTGATCTGTATTTTAGGCTCCAAAATTTTCTGGATTTATTTTTCATGCTCTAAAGTAATTATTTTGGAAATCAAGCAAGATGATTACAGATTACTAAAGTAAGATAGAGATTTTACTCTTGTTACTAGAAATTTTGTGTGATTTTTAAAAATTCATTTTAAATACATTTATGCTTATGGAAATTTGTAAAAGAATTATAAAGAAAGCAATTACAGTGTTAAATTTAAAAATTATCAGAAAGGAAACAGCAGAATTTTACATTGCAGAGAAGCTCTGAGGTTTAGACTAAACTAGAAAATTACCGTTAATGTAAAGATTTGGGGAAATAGACAACAGGAAATTGATGATTTTTTCCACTAAATTTTAGTTATATTTTAAATTATCATTCTGTTTAGCATTGTAAATTAATTTTTAAAAAGATTGCATACTTTAGTTTTAAATAGTTTATTTACCCCATAACTGCTGTAGAAACTAATACTTGTAATTGATACAGTTCTGAAGCATAATGTTAACTGTCTTAGAGTCACTGATGTATTTGGTAAAGTGACATCACTTCAAATGAAGCTAAGATGACACTGATGCTTTATTTGCTACTAAAACCATTATAAGACAACTGCTCTGAATAAGTAAGTCTGACCATGTTTCTTAATTAAGTCAATTGAGATGCCATAGTTCATGCATAGTTTAAAAGGAACAGAATACTTAAATTGTTCCATATGTTTGTTTTATTTCTCTGGCCTACCTCTAATGCCATAAAATATTGGTATTAGATGACAAAAATAACAGTTTAAAAGTTAGTATTTTCTATTGACTAAACCTTAGACTTAATAAAATTTAAAGTAGTTCAGAAGGCAATCAGTATGTATTCTTCCTTGTCTCTTAAGACAATTACTACAAATACGGTTTGTGGCAATAGTAAAAGGCAAAAATTCTTGATAAATGAAATTGAACTTCGTATAAATAGTGATTTATAAATGAAAATCACATTTTAATCCTTGCAGCATTGTTTTCTTTTCCTCCTTGACACAGTAGAGTATCCATTGTGACTAGAGATAAGTAACTTTGTTTACTAGTTATTATGCTGCTTCTCTATGCAGACTGCCTAAAATCAGAAATGAAATGCTAAAAATCGTGTGCTTTTTCCCTCTCATTCTTTCTTCTTATTTAAGGATTCATTCATGCATTCATTTATACATTTATTCAATAAACATTTCTTGGATATAGGTTGTATACCAGGCATTATAAAATTGAGTAAATTTTGAATAAATGAAGGCCTTACCTTCATTGACCTTATGATTTAGTTCCATGTGTGATACTCCATTCTGAAAGTGTAAATCAAAGGTATTTCTCTCTTTAGGCTTAAATGTTATATCTTTAAAAATAAGGTTTAGATTCCTATGTGATGAAAGAATGCTTTTCTAGAATGATTTAAAATTTTAAGCATATGGGATACTTTAAATTCTTTTGGGAGACAGTTGGGAGCATGAGTGAGAGGCATCCCTAAGGAGACCTACTTTACTCACTATTATCAGGATTATGTAGGCCAGAAGTGTTTATCAAGAGAATTCCATGATGTTCAAGGTGGAAAGTGGAATTTAGTATTCCATAAAAATCAACAGACATACATTTATAGGTATACCCCTTGGGCCTTCTCCCCCTGAAATATTTCAGTGATGTAATAAAGCAGTTATATGACACTTTTATGAAAAGTCCCATCATTTAGCTGCATTGTGAGGGAATAAGACACAAAAATGGTGATATCCATATTAGTTTATAAACTATGGTCTATTATTTAGTCTGTGTTCTTTGGATTGCTAACTAATTAAGGAAAATATTTAGAAATGACAATTTTTTTTATGCTATGGTATTACATAGTAGGACTAAAAAGGAGAGGAGCTTCAAAAATCTAAATATTCATTTGTTTTCTGTGCTTCTTGAAAGTATATAATTTGATTTTAACTGCTTTATTGAGATGCAATTTACATATCATAAAGTTTCCCCACTGAAATTGTACAACTCTCGTTTTTTTTAGTATGTACAAGTTGTACAGCCATCACTATTGTCATCAGCCCAAAATGTAATTTGGTTTTTGAGCTCTATATATGGAAATAAGAAAATTAAAGTTTTTCTTTCTTTACTTTTTTTTTTTTTTTAAAGATTTTATTTATTTATTTGACAGAGACACAGCGAGAGAGAGAACACAGGCAGGGGGAGGGAGAGAGGAAGAAGCAGGCTTCCCGCTCAGCAGGGAGTCCAATGTGGGGCTCGATCCCAGGACCCTGGGATCATGACCTGAGTCAAGGTAGACTCTTAATGACTGAGCCAACCAGGTGCCCATGAAAATTTAAGTTTTTCTTAAAAAATTAACATCCTTCTATGGAGTTTCTGTTTGGGATGATGAAAAAATTCTGGAAATGGCCTTAATTTTGTGTATGTGGTGATGTTTGTACAGCATTGTGAATATATTAATGCTACTTGATTGTATGCTTAAAAGCAGTTAAAATTTAAATTTTACATTATGTATATTTTACCACAATAAAAATTAATATCCATTCATATGAAATCAGAATTAGTGGCTTAACTTTAATAAAAGTTCTTGAAAATTTAAGCCTGAGCCATGCATAGTACTAATAATTTTTCCTTGAACATGTTATAACAAAAATAGTCTTATAGTAAAAAAAAAAAAAATCACATTATTAATTTTCATAGACTGGAAAACAGACGTTAAAATTGTTGTAGGTATTTATCTTTATAGAAATTTCTGTAGAATTAACTGAAATAAAAAAGGTAATCAGCTTTTCTTTAATTTTATACTGTGTGAAAAAGCCAGATGCTAAACAATGCAGAATCATTTACCTAAAGGGAGAAGAAGTAAATACACAGGAAACATGCACACACAATAATTTAAAAGTATCTGTTTATAGATGCATGAAGTTTCTGGAAGGAAATACAAGAAATGGTAATACTGGATGTTTTGGGCAGGAGAACTCGGTGACTGGATTTCATGGGTGGGAGGGATATTTCCCATATGTGTGAATGTATGACCTGCCAAAACATTTTAAATAAACAATTCATTATCCTGATCCCAGTCTCAGAATCAAACATGACTCTGTTCTTTTCTACTGTGCTTTGGTGACAGCAGATTATGTTGAAATTGACATTGGTTTGAAAATGAGCTATATTACCTGTTTTCTTTCTAGGAATTGATTATGGATTAAGTTTACCCCTTGGGGAAGATTATGAACGTAAGAAACATAAACTAAAAGAAGAATTGAGGCAGGATTACAGACGTTATCTTACTCAGGTAATATATTCTATTAGTTAGCTGGATCTTATGCTTCATAATTCATCTGCTGAATCTATTTTCCTAAGGTTTTAGTCAAAAGTGTTAATTTTTAGGTTATCTTTGGTATCTAATAGTAGGATATTATAGTGACAGTTAAGGGACATATATGACATTGGTAGAAAGTGGTGCTGAGAAGTGGTGCCATGGAATAACATATTCTTAATCTTTGCAGTGGAAAAGTTTTAATTTTAAATGAAACTGTAACTTCTGGTTGTTCATGTTTTTTGTAGAATTATCATGGTTTTAAAAAAACCTGATTATGATTCCCTACTCCTCTACTCCCCACGACCATGTATTAAAATGATACATGGGATTCTAGTTGCCACTTATTTTCCTGTCAGCTAAGCTTTTAAAAACTTCATTTAACATATTTACTTAGCTTCCAAAGTCTTTACTTTATGATTTAATCTGTTTACTTAGTGGAACCCTTGTTTTAAGTATGGTTGATTAAATTACGTAATTGCTAAAGAGTTCTTACAAGTTTTGAAATGCAATTTAATTTTTAGGTTATCACATTATTTTAAACAATTATGATGTTTCTAGTCATCCCAAGATACTCTATAGTTTTTTTTTTAATACTTTATAATGTTTGTTCCAAGTGTATAATTATTTATTCTGATTTGCACATGGAGAGAAAGAACTTTGAATACATTTTATCAATGGTTTGTTTCCTTTGACTTTAGGGTATTACACAAGCAAAAAGAAAGGTAGGGTTGCCTGCAACCTTTATATTTCTTTATTTCTTTTAGATCTAGTAGCTTGCAGTTATTTTCATTTATGAGATTGCTTTGAAGCTAAAAAGAAAAATAACTTCATCTGTGATTTTGAGACTTTTGAATGATAACATTTTGTATCCTTGCTTTTACCAAGATGGCAGTCTGTATGTTGTAATTTTTCATTGATATAATCAAGCATTCTTTTTGATTCCTGCTTTGCATTTATTTTTGTTGCTTTCTTGTGCATCTTTTACAAAGATTTTATAGCTATTATAAGCCCATTTGTTTTCAGCATGCCAGTTTTTTTTTCTTCAAATTAGGCTCACATTAAGGTTAATAAAATAATAGATACTCAGGATATTCTAAGATTTTTAAAAAATTCTGTGTTGTCAAGATTTGGATTACTTAGTATTTTTGCAACCAAACCCATAGATTGTGTTTGTAAATTTATATTGGAAAATAAAAATATTATACTTTTACAGAACTTTAAAAATGAATCTCACACATTCATTCATCATTCAGCCAACACTTTTTAAGCACTTATGAAGAAGAATCTGTCGGGGGGCGCCTGGGTGGCTCAGTGGGTTAAAGCCTCTGCCTTTGGCTCAGGTCATGATCCCAGGGTCCTGGGATCGAGTCTCCCATCGGGCTCTCTGCTCAGCGTGAGCCTGCTTCCTGCTTTCTCTCTCTCTGCCTGGCTCTCTGCCTACTTGTGATTTCTACCTATCAAATAAATAAATCTTAAAAAAAAAAAGAAGAAGAAGAATCTGTCTTCAAGGTATCTTTGAATCTGGTCATAGAGACAACATTCATACAGGTTAGAAACTGTAACTATTAAGAAGGCTATAATGATCAGGAAAAACCTCAAGGTGTTATTTTGTAAGACATTGTAGGATAGGTGGGGTTTGGATATTCTAGAGGGCAAATCAAGGAGAGGAAGCTTTTCAGATGGAGAATATACAATGAAGGACTTGGATGGTAGGCTTTAGCTTTGTATGAATAAGGCACATGTGATTTACCAGTCTGAATAAGTTAGAGTAGATTCTTTTTGAGGGTAGTAAAAAATCATGATGTAGGTAGATAGGATAGAATAGATTAGATTTTTTAAAAAGGAATTTTATTTATTATTTTTATTATGTATTTATTTACTTATTTAATTTTTAAGTAGGCTCCATGCCCAACATGGAGCTTCAACTCATGACCCTGAGATTTAGAGTTGCATGCTCTATAGAATGAGCCAGCCCAGTGCTCCTAGATTAGATTTTTAATTTGATATGTGTGAAACATTATACCTCTATAAGCAGCCTGTGAAGACCTTGATAACTCTTTCAGGACTGTTAGTACTGCATATTAGAGATTCTTACTGTTTATTTTAAATTACTGCTATAGATTTTTCACTTCTGCTTCCACTAATTTTTAGTTTGTTCTTCATACTACTTTCCAGAATGATCCTGTCCCTTACCAATTTAAATACTTCAGTGTCTCCTCACAGACCTTAAGGATAAAAACGCATACTCCTTAGCATGGCATGTGAAGTCTTTCATGTTACAGCCCACCTCCCTGGCCTTGTACCTCAATATTCTCCCCATCTCCTACTGTTCCTTATTGGGTTGGGTTTTCCTCTGTTACCTTTTTCACTTGTGGATATTATATTTCCTCATAGAAGATCTTAAAAAAGAATGGTGGTAGGAGGCATAGGAAGAGATTGCCTTTATGAAAGAGAAAAAGATCAAGGAAAAGAGATCTTTAAATTCATATGGGTATGAAGGAGTTTTTGGTGTTGGGGTATCCAGAATATGGTTGTGATAGAGGAGCAGTAGTCCCTTAATATGTAAGAGACAAATTTTGGTTGACGTCTGAGAAAGTGGGCATGGAAAGGAAAGCATGGAAAAAGGAAAATCCAAATAGGATTTGGGTAGGTGGCTGCAGTGGCTTTCTTGACCCCTTAGGAAGTCCTGTTCTTTCTAGATTTTTTTTTTTTTAAAGATTTTATTTATTTATTTGACAGAGAGAAATCACAAGTAGATGGAGAGGCAGGCAGAGAGAGAGAGCCCGCTGAGCAGAGAGCCCGATGCGGGACTCGATCCCAGGACTCTGAGATCATGACCTGAGCCGAAGGCAGCGGCTTAACCCACTGAGCCACCCAGGCGCCCCTGTTCTTTCTAGATTTTTTCCTGTGGCTTTCTGACTTTTTTGGATTGCATGGATATATCAATTAAAAAAATTTAAGTCCTTAGATTTTGCCTAGAAGAAACATTAAACAACTGCCATCTTCTTTTGAGTTTTTAAAATAGAAGACACTTGACCATTTAGAAGTGCAGGGAAAACGTATTCTCAGAAGAACAATTTTTAAATTGAATTAGTAAATATATATTTATATCCCAGAGTTTTCTCTTAAACTTCACACTTTTCCATTTGGCTACCTGTCTTAGAAATCTAATGGATATCTCATGTTGAGCATGTCCAAAAGGGAACTCTAGATTTCTATTTTTCCCACTCCCCCCATCTAACATACCATACTCTTCATTATGTTTATTATTTCTTGTCCGTTTCCTGTGCTTGAATGTAAGCTTCAGGGAGGCGGGGGTCTTTGTTTTCTTCACTGATGAATCTCAGACATATCAAACATTTTGGGGCAGTCGGCAGTCAGTATTTATTGAGTGAATGAAAATATGTCTAAAATTGAGCTTTTAAAATAACTCACTTTGCTGTCCTTATTATTATTATTTTTTTTTCATTTATTGGACATTCCAAACATCATTCTGGGCCTGTGTTGGGAGAGTGAATTGCCCAGCGAAGGAGTGAGGATGCTGTCTCTCTGTCTTCCCAGGGTTGGAACTCTGAATATGTTTTTTTGTACATGTGTAACTCTACAAAATGGCTAGGTTAATGGTGTACTTTTTATGTAAGAGCTAAATTGACTCAGGGATCTAGTCAGGTATCCTGTTTTTTCCTTTGACAAATAAGTTTAGAGTTCTAAACAACCAGCTTTCAAATAAGCTTTTGTAGCATAACTTATTTGTAAATTCAGATTCAATGAAATCTTATATTTTTATTTTTTAAAAAGATTTATTAATTTAGAGAGAGAGAGAAAGCACTAGTGCAAAGGGCAGAGGAAGAGAGAGAAAGAATCTCCAGCTGACTCCACTGAGCGTAGGTTCCAACACAGGGCTTGAGATCACAACACTGAGATCATGACCTATGGGTACTTAACCGACAGTGCCATCCAGACATCCCTCAATGAAACCTTATTAATCATTTAGTTATACTAATCACTCTGCTTCCAAATGTTTTGAATGTAGTTATATTGTAGCAGTTGGTACATTATATTGTAGTTATTTGTTTACATGTTTGTTTCCTCAGCTGAACTGTAAATTTCTTACGTAGAGGGGATATAGTCTTATTTTTGTCTCCTTACCACCAAAAAAAGTAACTGGAAAGTTTTAGGTAGTCAATAATTCCTTATTTAATGAATAAATAAAAGGCATGGGACTATACAGCTTAACAAGTATCAATTCATTTAATCCTCATAACCTAATGATTTAGATGGCGTTATCCCTTCCTTAAAAAATAAAGCAGTTGAGTCAGAGATGTTAAATAATTTCCAGATTATATGACTACCAAGCAGTACCAAGTTGGGGATCATATATATTTTTTAATCATCCTTGTGTTTGCTTTATAGTATTCTAAAATATTTTACATTTTAATCCTCTTTGAACCTTATACCAGCTTTGGTACGTAGGCAGAGCAGATACCATTCTCATTTTATGTAAGAAGACTGAGTCAGGGAAGTTAAGCAACTTGCTCATTGTTCTAGAACTGAGAAGTGTTGGGACTAGTCCTCGGGCCTAGGTCTTTTGACTCCTAGTCTGATGCTCTATATCCTACACTGCATTATCTAAATCTTTAATGAATAAGGATGGTCATACATATACGGAAACAGTGTTCATAGTTTATATCTTTTGGCATTTGAGTGGATATCCCCTCATAAATTATCACAGAAAAATTAGTAAAAAAACATTATTGCAGCATGTATGCAGATCTTGGTGAGGAAGTTAAAATTTGCCTCAAATTTGCCAAAGACTAGTAGAGCACTGATAATGAAGAATATGTGCTTAGAAAAGAAATATAAATTGGGAAAGAGTTTTCTTTTTCCCTTGCTTTTTAATCATCTGGAATATATATGGTACAAATGAAAATTAAGACCTGATTCTCCTCTTCAGGGACTTTTTGATTGGAAGAAAGTTCTGTGTTCCAATTACTTTTGTACTTTCTGTCTTCATCTCCATTTCATTCTTTTACTCTGCATAATGTATAGTTTAGAAAATAGAATGTAAAGACACATTTATGAAACATAAAGGCAATTAGGTAATATATTTTTTTAATGTGTATATATACAGAAAAATTTTCTGTCCACGAGTGAAACAGATCCATCTACCCTGGGAGTTTCTCTTCCTATTGGTGAGAGGCTATCTGCCAAGGTAGGTGGATAGGAGTAGTTATTGTGGGTAATAATTTTGTGAGGTATCAAAATAGTTAACGTACTCCTGACTGAAATGCAAGCAGAAGATTATATCATTTCCCATTCTTGAATATATGTCTTTTTAAAGAAATCTGTGGAGTCTCTAGTTGTGCTGTTTTTAAAAGAACTTTTGAACATAACATTTATGATGATGTGATATATCTTTAATATGTGAATTAATTGAATATTTAGAATTTATGTTTTTCAGCGTTGGTTTCTGAGCTATAAAGTTCATGCTGTGTGTCACAGTTATCAGTGAGACGAGTGAATGAGAGTATACTGAGCTTTGATGTAGGGTGTGATCTGGAGCTTTTTGAATGTGTTTTCTTTCACTCTACAAATACATGTACTTACTCTTTAGAGGTGGTAGAGATAAAACACTGCATACCCCTTGTAGGGACTGAATTTCCAAGCCAGATCAGTGATCATAACATAGTACATAAGACAGACAGATAATAAGTTTCAAAAGATGACCTAGGTAATCTTTAATTTCTTTTTTTTTAGATTGTGCTGTTTCAGTGACAAAGGAGATATGAAGGCTTAAAAACATTTCCTAATATGTGTTTCAACAGAATATTTATATTATAGTGTCTGTGATAATTTTACCTTTTAATGTTTTTATGTAATCAACCTTCCTGATACTTGGGAAAGAAATGAATAACACTAGGTCTTTTGAGAGTGGGGTGGGGGAATAGAGGCAGGAGATGTCTCTGAAAAAGAAAGAAGGTAACCTGGTCAAATCTTGGAAACATGATAATGACAGGTCTCCTGGCAAACACAGTCATGTAGTTATTAGTGGGAAAGATTTATTTATGAATGCTTTTAGTTGAAGCAGCTCCCTTCTGTTAAAGATCTTCTCTATTAACCTGGACCTAAATGCGTAGTAATGCTTATTTTAATGTGGCAAGAAAGCATTGGAGAATTGGGGAATTGCATTGATTGTTTCAGACCTCTTCCTGCCTCTCTTGTGTCTTGCAACTACTTCTATCCTTGAAATTATTAATAAAGCTTGATTCTGGGTAAGGTCTTTTATTTTGTATGAGTTTGTTTGAACATAAAGGTACTTTTTTAAAGGTACTTTGAGGAGTTTTAACATTACCTTTTGGTTTTTATTTTAAGGAAAGGTTGAAACTTGAACGCAATAAAGAATACAATCAATTTCTCAGGGGTAAAGAAGAATCTACTGACAAGTTCAGACAGGTAGAAAAGAGTAGTACTGAGGTAGGTTTTGATTTTAAAGTAAATCTTCAACACCAGAGGTTGAACATTTTGTACTTACTTGAAAATATATATATATTTTAAAGATTTTATTTATTTATTTGACAGAGATCACAAGTAGGCAGGAGAGGGAGAGAGGAGGAAGCAGGCTAGCCGCTGAACAGAGAGCCTGATGCGGGGCTCGATCCCAGGACCCTGAGATCATGACCCGAGCTGAAGGCAGAGGCTTTAACCCACTGAGCCACCCAGGGGCCCCGAAAATATTTTTATATATAAGTTGGAAATTTCACTTGTTTTTTATGTAAATATTTTAAAGATTAAGTCAAATTGAACTAAACACAGGGCATTTTAATATTTTAGTTTTATTAATGGTTTTATTGCATATTGAAGAACTTACCCTACCTTTTTGAGATTGGCTTTAAGTGATGTTTAGTTTTTACTTTTTATTTAAAAAAATGTTTTTTTAGAGAGTACCAGCAGGCAGGGGAGGGGGCCAAGAAAGGGGGAGAGGGAGAGTGAGAATCTTAGGCAGACTCCATGCTCAACATGGATGGAGCCTGGCACAAAGTTCTGTCTAATGACCCTGAGATCTTGACCTGAATCAAAATCGAGAGTTGGACATTAAGGTACTGAGCCACCCAGGTGCCCCTAATTTTTACTTTTTTTTTTTTTTAAAGATTATGTGTATTTATTTGACAGAGATCACAGGTAGGCAGAGAGGCAGGCAGAGAGAGAGGAGGAAGCAGGCTCCCTGCCGAGCAGAGAGCCTGATGTGGGGCTCGATCCCAGGACCCTGGGATCATGACCTGAGCCGAAGGCAGAGGCTTTAACCCACTGAGCCACCCAGGGGCCCCCCTAATTTTTACTTCTAAGTGATTTTTAAATGCTGACAATTTCTAGTTATATGTTTTTTTCCAAATTTAAGAATGGTTGATATTAATAGGGCCAAAAATTGACCACTTCTGTATTGTTTGTATTAAGAATTTAATTTGAAATATTTTGAAGCAGTATTACCTGCAAAAAAATATGTATCTTTTGGGATAGGAATTTGCATTTAGTTTATCCTTTTTGTAGCCACTTACCCATATCACTGTTGCTTGTTATATTTTATTTATTAGGTTTTGAAGGATAACATTTCCTTGAAGTTTTTTTTTTTAAAGATAAGCTATTTCTTTTGGGTGATTAGGCCTTGGAGTTCAGATGAGAAATAGACTAAGCATCATATAAGGATGTAATATAAGAAATAGCATTGCAGGGATGCCTGGGTGGCTCATTTGGTTAAGCCGCTGCCTTCGGCTCAGTTCATGATCCCAGGACCCTGGGATCGAGTCCTGCATCGGGCTCCTTGCTCATCAGGGAGCCTGCTTCTCTCTGCCTCTGCCTGCCACTCTGCCTGCTCGTGCATTCTCTCTCTCTCTCTCTCTCTCTCTGACAAATAAATAAATAAAATCTTAAAAAAAAAAAAGAAAAGAAAAGAAATAGCATTGCATTAAGATCTGTTTTTTATTTTCTTTTTTAATTGACCAGCACAAGAATCAAAGAAATAAAAAACCTATTAGTCAGGTTAAGCCTGATTTACCCTCACAAATACAAACATCTTATGAAAATTCAGAGGGTCCTAGAAGAAATGTCTTATTAACTCCTTCGGAGGCATATGAAGAGCTTCTAAACCAAAGAAGACTAGAGGAGGACAGATACCGACAACTAGATGATGAAATTGAATTAAGGAATAGAAGACTCATTAAAAAAACTAATGAAGACGTGGACATTTCCAATAAAAAACCTCAAAGGTTTGCCAACAAAGGTGACATTCCAGATAGAAGATTTCACAGGTTTAATGAGGATCGTGTTTTTGATAGACAGTATTACAGACCTGATCAAGATCCTGAAGTAAGTGAAGAAATGGACGAGAGGTTTAGATATGAAAGTGATTTTGATAGAAGACTTTTGAGAGTGTATACAAATGACAGGTATTTACAACTTCATTTTTATTTTCTTTCTTTGCTTAGTATTAATGTTACTTTCTATGATTATGTTATGGAGAAGCAGTTTCATTTATCTGCATAATTGGTTAATTCTAAGATGCTGTCAATTTGAAGTTACAGGATTATTTTCTATGTGCCACTGAAAGAACAAATAGAACCCCCCCAAGGTGGGGGGAAAAGGGACCCTGTAATAAAGCTGGGACACTGAAAGGCTACAACCTTCATGTAAAATTAAATGGGAAATAAATTTTTTCACAGAAGGGGATAGAAAGGAAGCGTCCATGTTTCAACCTTGGCACTGAATGGAGGGATTAAAAAACAAAACAAAACCCCTCTCTGATGTTATGAACTGTAAGTCAGTACTGATTCAGGTTTGCAGTCTGAATTCATGTTGCCAGTATTGTTTGATAAACCTTGAGGCAAGAATTCAGGGTTGTTTCAGATTCCTATTGCCCTATGTGAATGACAGGAGAAACAAGAACTCTTTGTAATAACTTGAAAAACTTTAAAACCAGGTTGATGGCAATCCCAGTTACAGATGTTAAAATGTAGATTAAAAGGACAATTTAAAAGAGATGAAATATAGTTTATTCCTTTAATGTTCTGTGCTCTCAGTACTTCTATCAATATTCTTCACTCTTTTTTTTTTTTTTTTTATTCTTCACTCTTTTTAAGTCACTTATTAAACACTTACTTAAGTGAAATGGTATCAGATTTTTACTATCAGATTTTCAGATGCCTTTCAGTTCTTTGGAATGATTTTTTGGGGGCCACTACTTATAATTTCTTAACCTGCTACAGTGGGATTTTGTTTTATTAAGTCACTTATCTTAATACTTAAAATTTGCTCTATTTTCATAAACTTTTGGAGATAGAAATATGGCAGGGTTCCGTATTTGTCAGTACATGTTAACTTGAAAGGGTGAAACCTAAATTTTAAAGAGTTTATGGGACCTGTTTTCTTAGTCCAAGTAGGTTACCATTTAAATATTTTGGAACATTTCTGAGATATAATGTTGTGCATTGAGCATTCTAGTTATTAATAATAATATAGAACCTTTACACTTCGTTGTCTTCTGTTCTTTATTCTGTAGCTATTACGGCCTGGTCACCCAGTCTTTTTAGTAGTAAGTGATGTGAGTGATAGACTATAATTTTGCAACGCTACTTCTCATTTCTATCTGATTTGAATCTAATTGTACTTCAGAAAACAGTCTAAATCCTACAGTGTTTTATATTTGAAAATGTTTATACCCGAAGGTAGTCAAAGGCTGCCTAAACTAAAAGAGCTCTCAATTGGGGAACTGCAGGTAGTCTTGGACTCTTGGTTTTGCCTTCTTTGTACATGAAAACATTTTTTTCTTTTTGGTGTCTGTTTATCTTTAAAATGTAATGTAATGCTATCTTTTAAGTTTGGAATTTCAAGAAACTTATTATGATTGCTTTTAAAATATGTTTAATCTATTATTTTTATAATTATATTCTGCAATAATTTTATACTGGAACAAATGAATTTCAGCCTAATTATCTGAGAACTATCTTTTTTTTTTAATTTTTTATTTTTTATAAACATATATTTCTTTTTTTTAAATTTTTTAATATATATATATTCCACAGTCAAAAGGACCTCTTTTTATATAATCTTCTCCAGGTAGTATTTTAAGAATAGATTAAACATGAGAATGAGTGAGAATAATTCCCTTTACATGTTTTACAATGTTTAGAAATATTCTTCAAATTTAAATCATTATTATGTAATACTTCCATTTTGTTAATGCATAAACTTACATCTCTAGATGTAGGGTTTTTCACATATGTCTCTAAGGTATGAGGTTACAATTGAATTTCTCTATTGCATATTTGTAGATTCCTTAATTCCAGCAAAAAAAAAAAAACCCAGATTCACTTCTGTAATTAAGTAGTTTTTATTTAGGAGGCAGAGTAGTAGATCGGAAAAATGACTTTACTTATTAGTAAAATTTTTGACACTACAGAAATGTGTAACAGCATTTGGCCTCTTGCTTTAACCATTTATTCTTTAAAAAAATATTTTTAAAGTATAGTTGATATGCAGTGTTATATTAGTTTTAAGTGCACACATAGGGATTCGTCAGCTTTATACATTATGAGGTGTTCACCACAATATATATAGTTACCATCTCTAACCATACAACATTATTATAATAATACTGTCTGCATTCCCTGTGTTGTATTTTTCATCTCTGTGACTTACTTACTTTTTACTACAGGTTTATATCTCTTAATCCCTGTCACCTATTTAGCCCTTTCCATCCATGCCCCTACCCTCTGGCAACAAGAGTGCTGTCTGTACTTATGAGTCTGTTTCTTTTTTTTGTTGTTTGTTTGCTCATTTGTTTTATTTTTTAGATTTCACATATGAGTGAAATCATATGATATTTTTCTTTCCCTGACTTATTTTCACTTGGCATAGTACCCTCTAGGTCTATCCATGTTGTTGGAAATGGCAAGATCTCATTCTTTTTTATGGCTAATACTTCACTTTATATCTATACGACATCTTCTTTTATCCATTCATTTATGGATGGACACTTGGGTTGCTTGGCTGTTGTAAGTTATGTTGCATTAAACATTGAGGTGCAGCTATCTTTTCAAATTAGGGTTTTAATTTACTTTGATTAAATACCCAGTAGTGGAATTACTGGATCAAATAGTGTATCTATTTTTATTATTTTGAGCCATCTCCATACTGTTTTCTATAGTGGCTGCACCAGTTTACATTCCCACTACATTGTACGGTAATCCCTTTTCTCCACATCCTAACTAGCGCTTACTACTACTTGTCTTTTTGATACTAGCCATTCTCAGTGGTGTGATGTGATATCTATCTCATTGTGGTTTTTATTTGCATTTCCTTGATGGTTAGTGATATTGAGCATCTTTTCATGTGTCTTTTGGCCATTTGTATGTCTCTTTCAAAAAACTGACTACTCAGGTCCTCTACTTGTTTCCTAATCAGATTATCTGCTTTTGGGTTTGAATTGTATGAGTTCTTCATATGTTTTGGAAAGTAACCCCTTGTAAGATGAATCATTTGCAGATATTTCCAATAGGTTGCTTTTTATTTTGTTGATAGAGGTTTCCTTTTTGTACAAAAGGATTTTATTTTGGTGTGGTCCTGGTAGTTTTTGTTTGTTTGTTTTTGCTTTTGTTTCCCTTACCTTAGGAGACATACCCATAAATTTGTTGCTAACGCTAATGTCCAAGAGACTGCTGTGTTTTCCTCTTAGAAGTTTTATGGTTTCAGGTCTCATGTATAGGTCTTCAGTCCATTTTGAGTTTATTTTTGTGTATGTTTTAAGAAAGTGGTTCAGTTTTTTTTTTTTTCCCGGTTTTCCCAGCACCATTTATAGAAGAAATGTTTTTCCCCCATTGTAGATGCTTGCCTCCTTTGTTATAGATTGACCTGAGTTGAAGGCAGATGCTTAACCAGCTGAGCCACCCAGCATATTAATTTTCATTACTGATCTCATTTATTAGTTCTTGTAGTTTTTTTGTGGAATCTTACAACTTATGCATATAGTTTCGTGTCATCTGCAAAGAGTGAAAGTTTTATTTCTTCCTTACCAGTTTGGATACTTTTTTCTTCTTTTTCTTGTGTCATTGCTATGATTTGTACTTCCAGTCCAGTGTTGAATAAAAGTACCATGGATGGACATCCTTCTCTTATTCCTGATCTTAGAGGAAAAGCTCTCAGTTTTTCCACATGGAGTATGGTGTTAAGTGTGTGTTTTTCATATATGGCCTTTATTAGATGAGGTCTGTTCCCTTTGAACCTACTTTAAGAGTTTTATCATAAGTGGATGTTGTATTTTGTCACATGCTTTTTCTGAATCTTTGGAGGTGATCATATGCTCTCATCCTTCATTTTGTTAATGTGTTGTATCACATTGATTGTTTTGCATCTGTTGAACCATCCTTGCATTCCTAGACTAAATCCCAATTGATTGTAATGAATGATTCTTAATGTATTGTTGAATTTGGTTTTCTAATATTTTGTTGAGAATTTTTGCATCTATGTTCATTAGGTGTTTTGGCCTGTAGGTTTGTGGGTAATTTTTTCTTTTTTCTTTTTTGTAGTGTCTTTGTTAGTTTTGATTATCAGGGTAATCCTGGACTCACTGAGAGAATTTGGAACTTTTCCTTCCTCTTCTATTTTTTGGGAATAATTTGAGAAGGATGGGTGTTAACTCTTCCTTAAATATTTGCTAGAATTCACCTGGAAAGTTATCTTCTCTGGGACTTTTGTTTGCTGGAAGTTTTTTTTTTTATTACAGTTCAATTTCGTTATTAGTAATCAGTCTGTTAAGATTTTCTGTGTCTT
Organism: Mustela erminea; assembly: GCF_009829155.1. NCBI lineage: Eukaryota > Metazoa > Chordata > Mammalia > Carnivora > Mustelidae > Mustela > Mustela erminea. Next base: position 18,966,131 of record NC_045629.1, read on the forward strand.
TCTGATTCAGTTTTGAAAGATTATATGATTCTTTTTATTTTTTTATTTTTTTAAAGGTTTTTTTTATTTATTTGACAGATAGAGACCAGAAGTGGGCAGAGAGGCAGGCAGGGAGAGAGAGAGGGGGAAGCAGGCTTCTGCGAGCAGAGAGCCTGATGCGGAGCTTGATCCCAGGACCCTGAGATCATGACCTGAGCCGAAGGCAAAGGCTTTAACCCACTGAGCCACCCAGGTGCCCTGAAAGATTATATGATTCTGGGAATTTTTTCATTTCTTCTAGGTTTTCCCAATTCGTTGGCCTATAATTTTTTATAGTAGTCTCTTAAAATCCTCTGTGTGTTTTTGGTGTCAGTTGTTACTTCTCTTTCATTTCTGAATTTATGTAAGTCCTTTTTCTTTTTTTCTTGATGAGTCTGGCCAAAGGTTTATTAATTTTGTTTTGTTTATTGATCCTTTCTATTTTTTTTTTCTCCATTTCATTTATTTCTGTTCTGATCTTTGTTATATTTTTCTTTTTACAGACTTTGGGTTTCATTTGTTATTTTTCTAGTTCCTTTAGGTATAAGATTAGATTGTTGGAGGTTTTTTCTTGTTTCTAGAGGTAGGCCTGTGAAATGCTCTTAGGACTTTCACTGTGTCCCAAAGATTTTGGACTGTTGTGTTCGCCATTTCATATTTCTCCATGTGTTTTAGATTTTCTCTCATTTCTTCATTGACCCATTGCTTGGTAGAATATTTTTTAGCCTCCACATTTTTTGTGTTTGTTTACTTGCTTTCTCTCTCTGTCTTTTTCTTTTTTCCCCTTATAATTGGTTTCTAGTTTCATACTTGTGGCTGGAAAAGATGCTTGATAGGATTTTAGGCTTCTTAAATTCATTCTGACTTATTTCGTGGCTTAACATATGATCTATCCTGTGGAATGTTTCATGTGCACTTGAAAAGAATGTGTATTCTGCTGTGTTGGATGGACTGTTCTTTATACATCTGGTGTAATGTGTCATTCAAAGCCACTGTTTTCTTAGTGATTTTCTGTCTGGATGATACCCACTGATGTAAGTGGGGTGTTAAATTCCTCTACTATTATTATGTAACTGTCAGTTTCTCACTTTATGTTTCTTAATATTTGCATTATGAACTTAGGTGATCCTATGTTGGCTGCATAGATATTTACAATTGTTAATCTCCTTTCAATGGATTAATCCCTTTATCATTATGTAATGTTCTTCCTTGTTTTTTGTCTAAGCATTTATTCATGATATAATGTAATATTAACCTGAAGTTCTTGACAAAAAATAATTATAACTGGTTATGAGAAGTACAAAATTAATTTTCCTTCATTTTTGTAAGTTTCTCTTTTTCTCTTTTTTTCTTCTAAAAGTCAGCATGTGATAAATTCCAGTTTTAATTTTAAAACAATTTTTGAGTTTTATATTTTTGGTCTCACTTTTTTTCTAATTACTCCATAAACAGTTTCAAGTATGATAATGTATTTATTAATGAACTGTTTTACCCACTTTAGATATGGGAAAGCTAAAGCCCAGGAATGATGTTACACTTCTGAACTATCATTAATCATTGGCCAGTGTTTTTAAATAATTAACAAGGTAGTTAGCATTTTGCTTGACACTTGCATTCTTTGTCTATGCGTGTGTGTTTATTTATGTATTATTTATTTATAAATATTTACAATTTGACTAAAATTTATGTTTGAGGAACTTTAGAAATTGAAGGTAGTGGTGTATTTCGTAGTACTTTGAAGTTTGTGGGCTCTACTTAAATGTGGTCATCCTAGTCTTTATTAGTTTTTAACTTGAACTGGATAAGTTAATATATCACTTTATTGTGTTTACTTTATAACCAATGTTAATGAGTAAAAGAAACTTTTAGCTTTAAAAACATGTTTTTTTAAAGTTTTTATGTGATTAATGCAGTTAGCACTTTCATTATATTTAACTGTTGATATTTGTTAGTTTGTAATCTTAGTAGTTATTTAATGAAATTCTGAAATAACATTCCATATGAAATTAGAATCTGTATGTTAGTCACATAGATGAGTACGTGCTTACTTACTGTGGGACATTCTAAGAAATGTGCATGCTTAATTGTAAAATGTAAATGAGGAGAAATGGTTCATTAAAACTTGAGTTATTTAATACTTTTTTTTCCTAATACATATTAATTTTCATTTGTTTCTGGAAGGGCCTCATGCTAACTTTTTTCTCCATTTTAAAGATGGCCTTGATATTAGAAAAACACTGTTACTGAATTAAAGCAAATAAAATTGTGAAATAACCGAAAACAGTGAGGAAAATGGTAACCCACAGTTAACAGCTCAGTATTTTTCTTTTAACATCTAGGAGAGTACCTATAATAGCAGAATTCATTCACATTAGAGAAGTTCTTGGTATGAAAACAAGATGATGTAGCCATTTTATGAATTAGATGATTTTTTTTAAGTAAGGAGAAATTTGTTTCTTCTTTGCTTTGAGCTGTATGAGTCTAGGACCAATAGATGGTAAATATTTTATTTTTACAGTGTGTTATTCTTGATAGCATAAAACATTGCAAATTTATTCCTAAAGTAGTTTGATTCAGTGGTTTGTTAAGGAAAAAAATAAGTTATTCATTATCACATAGGAGTTGTTCATTTTTATTTAAATTAGCTGGAATAAAACTTATGCTTTTAGAGAATTTGCTTTGCTTCTGTAAGAGTAATTATTTTTTGGAAGGTAGACACGTGTTAATTTTTAGAGTAAACTTGGCCTCTAGCCTACACCTGGTTTCCTTGGGCATTGAGGTTTGAACCTAATTAAAGTTATTGACCCATGTCTTCAGGAAGTAGAGAGAGAGAAAAAGCTTTTTCCATTTAGCATACCTGTTAAACTTTTTCTTTTGATAGGATGGTGGAAACCACTTACAATTATTTTATTATTTCAGTTAAATCTGATTTGGTTTGTCAAAGAAAGCAAATTCTTATTTGAGGTTGTCTCTGACAAAATCAGTGGATTGAGTTGTGGTAAACCAATCTATGGATTTAAAGCCATAGAATATTTAGATACATTGGTTCTGGGTCTCAGGGATAGTTTTAATTAATCTGGTACTGGCTTTAAAGGTATAACTAAACAGAAAGGACTTCTCAGGAACAAATGACCCAAATTGAACTCCTGAACTTTCATTAGAGTCAGATTGTTCTTAGACATTTAGTTGAGTTCATTACTATTACCATTCGTTGGTTTTCCTTAATGTTGAGAGGATTGAAGAGAAGAGATAGAAATGATGAAAACGCTATTGGCTCTCACCAATTCCCGTCTTTCTGGAGAACTTCATTGTCTCAGTAAAGGCTTCTTTTCTTTTTTTTCTTTTCTCTTTCTTTCTTTCTTCCTTTCTGAGAGCAAACAAGTATATGTGGGGTCGGGAGAAGGGCAGAGGGAGAGAGAGAATCTTAAGCAGGCTCTACACCCAGCACAGAGCCTGTTATGACCTGACCTAGAGATCATGATTTGAGCTGAAATCAAGAGTTGGGTGCTTAACTGACTGAGCTCTCCAGGCACCCCTCAATAGAGGTTTTTAAGATAAATTATAAGACCACATAACAGCTGTTAAAGGAGCTGACGGGGAAGTTAATAGTAGATGTTAGATTTATTAGAAATATGAAAAAAAAAGTTCAGTAAATTAAGGAAATTCCATTATAATTATGAGGGTATTTTAATAGGAAATAAGGTAGCTTACTTGCCATTCTGTAATTTGGCTTTATAGCTTATTGGTTTCCCTTCTGTTTTTTTTGTTTTTGTTTTTTTTTTTATTTATTTATTTTATTTTTTTATTATTTTTTTTAAATTTATTTATTTGACACAGAGAGAGAGAGATCATAAGTAGGCAGAGTGGCAGGCAGAGAGAGAGGGGGGAAGCAGGCTCCCTGCTGAGTAGAGAGCCCGATGTGGGGCTCGATCCCAGGACTCTGAGATCATGACCTGGTCTGAAGGCAGAGGCTTATCCCACTGAGCCACCCAGGCGCCCCAATTGTTTTTGTTTTTAATATAGTAGTTAATTTAAAAAATATTTACAAAATCTCTGTAAATAGTAATTTTTCATTGATTTAACAAAGTAGGCATAGTCATACCATGAGTCATTCCATAAAATTAAATAGGATGCCTTAAGATTTTATTTTATCTTTTTTAGTGAAATGTATGTCTCTACTTTTCTTTGGCCTCTTAAACGTTTCTCTAGTCTTGATTTTATCATGACAAGATTTTGATTTTATTGGTGACAAGACGGGATTTTTATTGTTATGGTAATGATTTTTTTTTTTTCTTTTTTTAAAGCTATATTCCCTATGGGCACTTCATTAGGAAGTCTTATAATTTTACTATAGAATTTAACAATGAGACCTTAACTTTACCCAAAAATAATTTCTTAAATTTCTTTAATTTAGAATGGACTTTGAAAATGACGTTTTGTGTTTATGGTGCTTACCTTATTAAGAGAGTTATATATACTGAAGAACCTACAAAACATTTTTTGCTTTGGATACAATGCTTTGGATGCTTTGGATATATCATACTTTGGTATACAGATGCTTTGAATACATATGCTTTGGATATATCATACTTTGGTACAACTGCATAAAGATAAGCTAGAATTGCAAGTCTCAATGTTGCTTTTAGGAAACCTAACTGAAAATGCAGAAAGTCACAAACTCGTGGATAAATTTTAGTGTATAATAAGTAGCCTTTAATTTTAGCTTTTAAAATCGAGATAGGTTTTTTTTTTAATTTTTTATCTTTTATAAACATATATTTTTATCCCCAGGGGTACAGGTTTGTGACTCGCCAGGTTTACACACTTCACAACACTCACCAAAGCACATACCCTCCCCAATGTCCATAACCCCACCACCCTTCTCCCAACCCCCCTCCCCCCAGGCAACCCTCAGTTTGTTTTGTGAGATTAAGAGTCACTTATGGTTTGTCTCCCTCCCAATCCCATCTTGTTTCATTTATTCTTCTCCTACCCACTTAAGCCCCCATGTTGCATCACCACTTCCTTATATCAGGGAGATCATATGATAGTTGTCTTTCTCCGCTTGACTTATTTCACTAAGCATGATACGCTCTAGTTCCATCCATGTTGTCGCAAATGGCAAGATTTCATTTCTTTTGATGGCTGCATAGTATTCCATTGTGTATATATACCACATCTTCTTGATCCATTCATCTGTTGATGGACATCTAGGTTCTTTCCATAGTTTGGCGAGATAGGTTTTTAAAAATTTATAACTTTAAATTTCTCTAATTTGTTGGGAGGCACCACTGTACCACATCAACACGTTTACTTTTGTCTGTTGAGTCATGGGAGTTTACCCCCAGGTTCAGTGATTCATCAGGAGGACTCACAAGACTTCCTTATACAGTTATATTCATGGGTATGATTTATTACAGCAAAAGGATACAAAGTAAAATCAGCAAAGTAAAAAGAGCCTTGGACAAAATCTGAAGGCAAGCAGGCACAAGTTTCCAAGAGTTCTGTCCTAGTGGAGTCACACAGGACGTGCTTAATTCCTCCAGCATTGAAATATGACAACATGGGTGTAATGTTGTCTACTAGGAAAGATCATTAGAGAGTCAGTGCCCAATGTTTTTATTGGGGGCTGGTCACATAGGCACCAAGGATATATGAAAATTCTGAACTTCTTGAAGGAAAGCAGATTTCAGCAAAAACTATATTGTTTGTATAAACAGTTTAGGTACAGTGAGCCACTCTTTATTAGTCCTGAGAATGGTAGGACTCCCCCCAAAATCTATGTTCCCAGGTGCCAGCCAAGGGCCTGCCTTCCAAATAGGTATTTCTAAGGATAGGCAATTTTAGGCCTGTGCTATTAACTTTTTTCTGCTCATGCATATTGAATATAGACAAGTATAACTAAATCTGGTTGCTTGGCATTATTAATTACAAATTTGAATTTGAGTTTATATTGATCAATTCTTTAAGTGGTAGAAATAGGGCATGAGAGATGCTAAACTGTTACGTCAGTTTAAAACAGATTTGAGCACATAGGTTTTAGATCTAAAACCAGCTCTGTTTTGATAATTTGAAATAAGTTGACATTCCTTTTTGGAAGGGCTTGTGGAGGGTTCTGTTACTTTAGATATGGATAAAAAATTGAAGTTATTTGGGGTGCCTGGGTGGCTCAGTGAGGTAAAGCCTCTACCTTTGGCTTAGGTCATGATCCTAGGGTCCTGGGATTGAGCCCCGCATCTGGCTCTCTGCTCAGCAGGGGGCCTGCTTTGCCCTCTCTCTCTGCCTACTTGTGATCTCTGTGTGTCAAATAAATCAAGAAAATCGTAAAAAAAATTTTTTTTAAAGCTATTTATGTGTCATTCCAGGTCAGATACGTTGAAAGTCACAATTCTGGATAATTTTTTCTCCACAGATAATATTGACAGTGGCTTGTGTGATGGACACAAGTGAAGAAAGACTTCTGTGCTAGCTCTGTGGAGAACGAAAAGTTTTTCTCCTAAAACTTGCCATTTTTCTTAATGTGAAAATGAAATTCACCTACAATGTTGATAATACTTTAACAGCCATATTTCTCTCTAATAGTCCTTTTGAGAGAAAATATAGTTTGTTAACAGCCACGTGAAGAAATATAACTTGTGAAATGCTGATTTTCATGGATGCTGATAAATGTTGGTGTGAAAAGTCATGTTGGTTTCTCTGGTATGAGGAATTAAGCTGAAGAAGTCAGTTTTTGCCAAGTGGAAAAAAAAAGATTAATTGAAAAAATTTTAAGGATTATTTTCTGAAAATGATTAAAAAAATTCCTTTCTTTCTCTTTTGTTGCTCATGACCTTGTGAGTAAAGTGATAATTTTTACCAATGTATCAGACTATTTGTTTATAATGTTTTCCCTTCACCTATTGCTAATATTTATTCTTCCATGTGATTTACAGTGTTAGCAAATGTTGTGCCTTGCCACATTTAATGGTAAGACAGCTGCTACGTTTTTAAGATAAAAAGCTTTATATATGCAGTGAGATAATTTCCAGAATCTATGAATTGTGTTTAAAAAAGAGATCTCATTGTGAAATTGTCTGTAATGCTCATGAGGGCAAGGACCATGTTCACATACCCAGTGCTTAAAAAAAATAGTACTTGACATGTAATAGGTACTAATTAATTCTTTGAATTAAATGAATGATAAAATGAGTATATGCAGAGTTTTGAAATTAAAATTTTCTAGAAGTTATATTGGAATAATTTATAATAACCTTTGTTTTAAAGACTATTGAATCCAAACTCTGTTTCTCTTATTAACCAGCAAGTCATACTTGAATTAAATCGCCTTCAAATTAATTTTCAAATGTGTTTGCAGTAAAACTTCATTATAACTCTTTGTTCCCTTTAACATTTCCAATATCAAATGTAAAAGCACCAAAGAGATGTAAGAAGGTCCACTGTACGTGGAGCCAGCTCTATAAGCTAATGTGTTTTTAAGGATGTACGGGAACAGACGAGGGGATGTACCTCCCATGGAGCATGGTGGTGATGTCACAGAACAGTCAAACATACGCATTTCATCTGCTGGAAATAAAAGGTATAGTATGTCATATAAATTCTGCCCTTCAGTCTTTACACTGTGAAACGGCAACCACTAAAACTGGCTTACTGGGGACACCTGGGTGGCTCAGTGGGTTAAAGCCTCTGCCTTCGGCTCAGGTCATGGTCTCAGGGTCCTGGGATCGAGCCCCGCATTGGGCGCTCTGCTCAGTGCAGAGCCTGCTTCCCCCTCTCTCTCTGCTTGCCTCTCTGCCTACTTGTGATCTCTGTCTGTCAAATAAATTAAAGAAAACAAAAAACAAAAACCAAAAAAATGGGCTTACTGAATAAGTAGAACAGTATAGTATGGTAACAGCTGTCCTTATTTAATAAGAAAATAATTAAAGGGAAAAATAAAAGAATTAAGTGAATGGTGTTAAATGAGAATTTATAGTACTTTACAGCATTCTTTTGAACAACAATGTTTGATTATAAGTGTGCCAAAGTGTTCCAAATAAGTCCCTATAATTATAAAGTATATATAAATTTGTTTGAAATAATGTAAGGAGAAATAAGCATGTAGTTTAATGGATTAAAATTCAATAATATACATTGGGAGTTACAGGAGTGATATAACTTGAGTGGAAATAAATTGAAAATGTTCCTGCAATGTGAGTTTTCCTTTGAAAAAATTTTTTTTTTAATTTTCAGCCTATTGAGTAGGTAGGTAACTTTTATGCTTACTTTGTAAAATTCGTGCTCATAATAATTCTGTCATGATGAAAAAACAGAAATTATATATATTTTATATTTATGTTCTCTTTTTGTTGATAGTTTTTATCATTTTGGTGGCTTTCTTATTTTGTACATAAGTATAAACGATTCCCAATCTGTAGTGTATAATGAAGATAGTAATGTCATATGTCAGAAATGGTGTCTATTTTCTTTGAAAAAAAGTATTATATACAAGTGCTTGAGTAAAGATAATTTGCTGCTTGGGTCTGATTGGGTTTCAATTGAGGGGTTGTCTTTTTTTTTCCTCGTTATTTCTATAAGGAAGGGGTTTTTAAGAGATGATCTTTTTCAAGCGTGTGAATAAGTATCTCTTTTCTTTTTATTAGGATTTATGTGTATTTATATTCATTTTCCTAACTGGGTTAACTATTCTTATGAAAAAGAGTTTTATTGGGAATCTATAGAGCCATTGATGCAAGCTGAAGAAAAAGGTTATATATTTATAGAGTGTGAATATCAAGGTCCTACTGTATAAAGAAAGAAAATGCTGTGATTTTACCCTGACTTTAAAATATGTGACTATTATGGTGTCCATAGTACTTTGAAAGCCCCATAACTCATACCTACGGTTTACTTTAAATTTTTGTTACTTGAAAATCATCTGGCCTCTAATTCTTTTTCTTTTTTGTTTTAGTGCTCGAGACAATGAACCATCCAAATCTAACAGAGAGCTCTGTAGTCCTTTTGCAGGAATGCTCTTTGGTATGTACAAAACATCCAGTTGATTAAACTTTTGCAGACTGTTCTAGACAAGGCTTTTTTCTTTCTTTCTTTCTTTCTTTCTTTCTTTTTTTTTTTTTTTGGTATATTTTAAATTTATTAACGTATAATGTATTTTTTTTTTAGGGGTACAGGTCTATGAATTGTCAGTCTTACACAATTCACAGTACTCACCATAGCACATACCCTCCCCAGTGTCCATCACCCAGCCACCCTGTCCCTCCTGTCCTGCCTCCAGCAACCCTCAGTTTGTTTCTTGAGGTTGAGTCTCTTATGGTTTGTCTCCCTCTCCAGTGCCATCTTGTTTCATTTTTCCCTCCTACCCCCAACCCCCACCCTGCCATTCAAATTCCTAATATCCGAGAGATCATACAATAATTTTCTTTCTCTGATTGACTTATTTCACTTAGCATAGTACCCTCTAGTTCCATCCACTTCGTTGCAAATGGCAAAATTTTGGGGTTTTTTGATGGCTGCATAGTATTCGTTGTATATATATACCACATCTTCTTTATCCATTCATCTGTTGATGGACATCTAGGTTCTTTCCATAGTTTGGCTATTGTGGACATTGCTGCTATAAACATTTGGATGCACGTGCCCCTTCAGATCACTAAATTTGTATCTTTAGAGTAAATACCCAATAGTGTGATTGCTGGGTCGTAGGGTAGTTCTATTTTCAACTTTTTGAGGAACCCCCACACTGTTTTCCAGAGTGGTTGCACCAGCTTGCATTCCCACCAACAGTGTAGGAGGGTTCCCTTTCTCCGCATCCTCGCCAGCATCTGTCATTTCCTGACTTGTTCATTTTAGCCATTCTGACTGGTGTGAGGTGATACCTCATTGTGGTTTTGATTTGTATTTCCCTGATGCCGAGTGATGTGGAGCACTTTTTCATGTGTCTGTTGGCCATCTGGATGTCTTCTTTGCAGAAATGTCTGTTCATGTCTTCTGCCCATTTCTTGATTGGATTATTGGTTCCTTGGATGTTGAGTTTGTAAGTTCTTTATAGATTTTGGATACTAGTCCTTTATCTGATATGTCATTTGAAAATATCTTTTCCCATTCTTTTGGTTGTCTTTTGGTTTTATTGACTGTTTCCTTTGCGGTGCAGATGCTTTGATCTTGATGAAGGTCCAATAGTTCATTTTTGCCCTTGCTTCCCTTGCTTTTCGCATGTTTCTAGGAAGAAGTTGCTGTGGCTGACGTCGAAGAGGTTGCTATCTGTTCCCTCAAGGATTTTGATGGATTCTTGTCTCACATTGAGTTCTTTCATCCATTTTGAATCTCTTTTTGTGTGTGGTGTAAGGAATTGGTCCATTTTCATTCTTTTGCATGTGGCTGTCCAGTTTTCCCAACACCATTTGTTGAAGAGACTCTCTTTTTTCCATTGGACATTCTTTTCTGCCTTGTCAAAGATTAGTTGACCATAGAGTTGAGGGTCCATTTCTGGGCTCTCTCTTCTGGTCCATTGATCTATGTGTCTGTTTTTATGCCAGTACCATACTGTCTTGATGATTATAGCTTTTTAATAGAGCTTAAAGTCTGGAATTGTGATGCTGCCAACTTTGGTTTTCTTTTTCAACATTCCTCTGGCTATTTGGAGTCTTTCCTGGTTCCATATAAATTTTAGGATTATTTGTTCCATCTCTTTGAAAAAAGTTGATGGTATTTTGGTAGGGATTGCATTAAATGTGTAGATTGCTTTAGGTAGCATAGATATTTTCACAATTTCTTATCTTCCAACCCATGAGCATGGAACATTTTTCCATTTCTTTTTTTTTTTTTTTCAAGATTTTATTTATTTGGCAGAGAGAGAGATCACAAGTAGGCAGAGAGGTAGGCAGAGAGAGAGGAGGAAGCAGGCTCCTTGCCAAGCAGAGAGCCTGATGTGGGACTTGATTCCAGGACCCTGAGATCCTGACCTGAGCCGAAGGCAGAGGCTTTAACCCACTGAGCCACCCAGGTGCCCCAATATTTTTCCATTTCTTTGTGTCTTCCTCAATTTCTTTTATGAGTACTTTATAATTTTCTGAGTACAGAGTCTTTGCTCATTGGTTAGGTTTATTCCTAGGTATCTTACAGTTTTGGATGCAATGTAAATGAGATCGACTCCTTAATTTCTCTTTCTTCTGTTTTATTGTTGGTGTATAGAAATGCAACTGATTTCCATGCATTGATTTTATATTCTGACACTTTATTGAATTCCTGTATGAGTTCTAGCAGTTTTGGAGTGAAGTCTTTCAGGTTTTCTACATAAAGTATCATATCATCTGCAAGGAGTGAGAGTTTGACTTCTTCTTTGCCGATTCGGATGCCTTGAATTTCCTTTTGTTGTCTGATTGCTGAGGCTAGGACTTCTAGTACTATGTTGAATAGCAGTGGTGATAGTGGACAGCTCTGCCATGTTCCTGACCTTAGGGGAAAAGCTCCCAGTTCTTCCCTATTGAGAATGATATTTGCTGTGGGTGTTTCATAGATTACTTTTATGATATTGAGGGATGTACACTCTGTCCCTATATTGTGAAGAGTTTTGATCAGGAAAGGATGCTCTACTTTGTCACATGCTTTTTCAGCATCTATTGAAAGTATCATATGGTTCTTGTTCTTTCTTTTATTAATGTATTTTATCACATTGATTGATTTGTAGATATTGAACCAACATTGTAGCCCAGGAATAAATCCCACTTGGTCGTGGTGAATAATCCTTTTAATGTACTGTTGGATCCTATTGGCCAGGGTTTTGCTGAGAACTTTTGCATCCATGCTCATCAGGGATATTGATTTGTAATTCTCCTTTTGATGGGGTCTTTGTCTGGTTTTGGGATCAAGGTAACGCTGCCCTCATCAAATGAGTTTGAAAATTTTCTTCCCATTTCTCTTTTTCTGGAACAGTTTCAGGAAAATAGGTATTAATTTTTCTTTAAATGCTTGGTAGAATTCCCCTGGGAAGCCATCTGGCCTTGGGCTAAAAGGGTAGCAATGACCCCAGAATAATATATGCTAACCAAATCAGAAGGGACCTGAAATGGAGGGGAGAAAAAAAAGTACATATCTATATACATATACATATACATACACACATACATATATATATATACACACATACACACACACATATATAATTAGGCTGGTGAATAGGACAGAGCCACACATTTGATTTTGGGTGTATTTTGGTCTCTTAGAAAAAAATGCCTCCCACAATTTTAAGGAAGAAAAACTTATATATATATATATGTATATATTTATATATAAATATATACATATATATATATATACACACAAAAAAAATAAGGGTAAACATGTTGTAGGGATGAAATATGACTGAACATGAAAATTAAAAAATATTTTAAAAAAGGAATTGATAAGAAGTTGGTTGAAAAAAGAAAGGAAAAAAAAAGGAAAGAATGTGATCAGGCTGGAGACTAGAACCAAGCTATATGCTAGATTTAGGGTATATTTTGATCTGTTAGAAGAAACTGTATCCCAGAATTTTAAATAAATAGAAACTTATATGTATACAACAAATAAGATTAAATGCAATGAAGGGATAGAATATGACTATAGCAGTGAAAATAAAAATGATTTTTAAAAAGGTATTGGTAAGATAAAATTGATTAAAATAAGAAAGAGGAAAAGTTAAAAAAATAGAATAAGAATGAAATCTAATGAATTTTGACTTTGAAAGACTGAAGAATCATGGGGAAAACAGTCATGAACTCTTTATGCTGCATTCGCCTCACTCTGGAGTTCTTCAGTTCTCATGATTGGTGAACTTGATCTTGGCTGGATGTTCTTGCTGATCTTCTGGGGAAGGGGCCTATTGTAGTGATTCTCAAATGTCTTTGCCGGGCAGAATTCCACTGCCCTTGGAGGGGGCCTGGCTAAGTAATCTGCTTGGGTTTGCTCTCGGTAGCTTTTTTTTCCCTGAATGCTTTCTGTTCAGCATGGCAGAAGAGAACGAAAGTGGTGGCCTCCTAATATCTGACCCAGCGGAGCTGAGTGCTTGGGGCCCAGCTGCCCAGTGCGCCCTCAGAGAAAAGCAGTCAGTCACTCCTGTCTCCCCAGTCTCTGGCTGTGCTTCATGCTCACCTGGCCTGTTACAGTGCATTTCTGTTTCTGGCACATGGCCCCATTTGGAGTCTCCAAACCCAGCATATTCCTGTAGTGTGCTCATGCACCGTTCCGCCTGGTGGTGGAAGGGGGGTGATCTCCCTGATTCTGCCGCCTTGTGGGTTCCCTGCTTGAAGAGCAGTGGCCTGACTCTGCCGGGGATCATTTTTTAAGGTAACCCCCAGCTGAGAGACCAGTCCTTGGCTCCATCTCTGTAGATGGCTTCCCTGCTCCAGTACCCGGGGGCTCTGCCGCACACAGGCACCCCTGGTCTTTTTGTGACCCCGAGGGACCTGATACCACACTATTGCAGTGACGGCTCCCCCACACCCCCACTTAGCCTCTGGAGCAATGTCCCTCAGTGGAGTAGACTTCTAAAAGTTCTGATTTTGTGCTCTGCTGCTCTCTGTTTTGCGGGAGATGGCCCCTCCTTTTTGGGGTCTGTCTTCCCTATCTTCCGTATATTGCCTTGGATTCACTTCTCTGCATGTTCTACCTTCCAGAAAGTGGTAGCTTTTCTGTTCGTAGAATTGCTGCTATTCTTTTCTTCTATCTCCTATTGAGTTTGTTGGTGTTCAAAATGGTTTGATAACTATCTAGCTGAATTCCTGGGACCCTACAAAATTTCGATCTTCTACTCCTCTACCATCTTGCTCCTTCCTTTCTAGATAGGGTCTTTAGTGAGATGTCAGTGTTGTCATTAAAACTATTTTTATTAATAATAGAAAACTCTTATCTAATGCTTACTTTATGGTAGACTCTATATGCTAAATAGTTAATGTGTACTGTATAGCTCCTTGTATAACTTTAAAGTGAAATAACTTTATTTAATGATGAGCTTTCCATAGAAGATAAATGAAATATTAATTTCAGTAACTTCATTGTAGTGTGGCTATTTCTTATATTCTGTTTTATATGCAATAGTTTTTTTTCTTCATTCTTCTTTTTCTTCTTTAGCTAGTATAGAACTGCCTTACATTATAAGTTTAGTTTCCCTGAACTAAACCTTTTTATCCCTTGATAAACATCCTTTTCCTATGTTCTTTCCCAGTAGTTTGAGAAGGTGTTTGTTCAAACCATGATCATAATAAAGATTTTCTGTTTATTTTATCAGAAATGAAGGTCACTGGTTAATATAAGAATGTTGATTTGCTACTTGTCATAATTTCAGAAACAGTGTGAAGAGAGGGCCTTACTTATTTCCTATGTATAACTTTAAAATAGAAAAGTAGTCTGTTTTCTGTGTAAAAACTATTAGAACAAATGACCTGAAATTTGATTTCAAGGGAAGTATGTGAGGAAATTGGATAAAAGTTTAGATTCATTCAACCTGAAAGTAGCCAGTAATTTAAATCTAGGATTAGAGACATTTTATTGAGATATTCTCAAATTTTTGTTTTCTTGAAATGGCTATTATGAGAAAATAGGGCATAGCAACTAGAGTTTTATTCTTTTTTTTTTAAATTTTTTTATTTTTAAGATCTGTTTATTTGAGAGTGAGAGAACACAATCAGAGCCTGATGTGGGGTTTGATCCCAGGACCCCATGATCATGACCTGAGCCAAAATTAAGAGTCAGCTGCTCTACTGAGTCACCCAGGCACCCCTAGAGTTTTATTCTAATGTAGTGTCTTTAAGTGAGAATTTACCAGTGTAACCTATTAGTAGGTGAGAGTAAAGGCTTCATTCTTATGATGTATTTTGTTAAACATGAAAAATTGGAGAAATGGCTTTCTTTGTTCAGAGCCCACTGACAAATAATTTTATCAATAAACGGATTACTCTGCCCTGAAATTTTAACATTGAATGGCATAAATTTACCATTATTGTAATCCTGAAATTTATGCATGAATATTTGGTGAGACAGTAGACTCTAATGCTTAGGACAAACCATTTAAAATCATTTAATCCAGTGATTTATCTCATGAGTTACCCCCCTGCCCAGCCTATATATGTATGGAACCATAGGGAACTCCAGAGGTAGCATAATGAGATTGTTATAAAATTCTCATTTCAATTGAATTGAAATTTGTCTTCCTATAATTTTGCCTCAAGGATCTAATTTGGAGTCTTTTGCTTTATTTTAAAAATTAAAACAATGACTACTTAGAGCAAAAATAACAATATATTATGGGGTTTATAAAAGAATCATGGATTATTTAGAAGTATGCTTTTAAATTTTCAAATATTTGGGGATTTTCCTTCTGTCTTTTTATTATTGACTGCTTGTTTAATTCCCTTACGATCCAAAAAAAGTTGGTATAATTTCATTTATTTCAAATTTGAATTTAAAAAATGTTTTTAATGGCTTAGAATATAGTTCATCTTGGTGAATTTTTAGTTTTTAGTTGAAAGAATGCGCATTATATGGTTGTTGAGTGTAGTGGTTTTTATATGTCAAGTACATCAATTGGTTGATAGTGATGTTCATGTCTTGTGCATATTTAATGATTTTCAACTCTTCTTCTACCATTTGTTTAGAAATGTTTTAAATTCTCTTAGTGTGGGACCTGGAGTGCTGGAGGAATTTTCTCAGTGTGCCTGCACTTTAATTAATTTTCAGCAGAACCTGCCTGACTCTGACAGAATGATTTCTGTTGCCTTTTCTTTGGTGCAAGGCTGATTCTTTGCATCTGGTTCTCAGAAGTGAGTCTCTCTCAGTGTTCCTGATGCTTCCCAGAGTGGTAGCCAAACTCTTCCTTTATGTTTGTGGAGGGTCTTGGGTGAGAATTTCCTACCCTTCCCCCTAACAGTAATAGAACCTCATAAGTGCAGAATGCTGGGTCCAGAAGGTTTTCTGCTGTTCAACCAATAGAATACGGCTGTTGCTTTCTATGAAAGAAGGATTGGGAAAGCATGCAGTGTTATTTGGCCTCAGAATGGTCTCTTTCTTGTGTCTCATGTTGTCCTGTCTCCAGTCTCTCTCAGAAACATCTGGTGGAGGTGGAGAAGTGAGTGCAGATTCCTCTTGTGTCTGGGTTTTCCAGAGAATCTATGTTTTTACTCTAGCCCACAGAAAGCTTTAAGAATTCATTAACATTTCAGGTTTCATACCTCCTTTTAAGGCAGCTGCCTACTTCTCCACATTCTAGGAAAGGTAAAAAAATTTGTTGGATTATCCCATCTCTCTTTGAATTGGTTTTTACTATACCCTTTGGAATTCACCTCATTTGGTTGCTTATAACCTCAGCTCTCTAATGGGCTTTTTAAAAGTTACAGTTTTATAGATGATGTGTTTTTTCCCCATTGTAGGGTTTGAGCAGTGTTCTCTTGTAGCTTTCTGCTAAGTAGAAGCAGAACTCCCCATTTTTTTTTTTTTTTAAATAACAACTTCTATTTCTTCCTCATTATGGTCCTATTTTTTAAGAAAAAAAAATATATATATATTTTAATGAATCTTAAAAAGAAAAAAAAAGATGGGTGGTAAACCTGGGTGGCTCAGTTGGTTAAATGGCCAGCTCTTGCTTTTGGTCCAGGTCATGATCTCAGAGTGCTGGGATCAAGCCCTGTGTCAGACTCCAAGCTCAGCTGGGGAGCCTGCTTGTAGGTTCTTTCTCTCCCTCAGCCCTTCCCCCTGCACACATTCTCTCTCTCAAGTAAATAAATCTTTAGAAATACATATTTTTAAAGTTTTATTAAACCCAGTTGATTTTTATAAAATATATTTTTTGAAGATTTTATTTATTTATTCAACAGAGAGAGACAAGTAAGAGAGGAGGGAACACAGCAGAGGAGTGGGAGAGGGAGATGCAGGCTTCCCACTTAGCAGGGAGCCCGATGCGGGGCTTGATCCCAGGACCCTGACATCATTACCTGAGCTGAGGGCAGACACTTAACGACTGAGCCACCCAGGCGCCCCTTTTTAAAAAATATTTTTTTAAAGCTTTTATTTATTTATTTGACAGAGACACAGCAAAAGAGGGAACACAGTTTTTGTTGTTGTTGTTTGTTTGTTTAAGTGAGCTACATGCCCAACGTGAAGCTTGAAATCTGGCCCCAAGATCAAGAATCACAGGCTCTACCTTCTGAGCCAGCCAGTTGTCCCTGTGTTCCTATTTTTATTTAATACTTGGGCATAGTTCTGATAGCTAATTTAATATCTTTGTTGTTCCATCGTCTGTTGTTCATGTGTTTTTTTCTATTGACTAACATTTCTAATGGTTAATGGTCATTATATTAGTTTTCTATTGCTGATTCAAAGATAAGCACAAATTTTATGGCTCAGAACATCTCACATTACCTTACAGTGTCTGTGGGTCAGGAGTTTAAGCAGGTTCTCTGCTCAGGTCTCTGAAGGCTATAATAATCAATGTGTCAGGCTGTTTTCTTCATCTGAATCTTGAATAGGGGAGAATCTACTTCTAAGCACATTCACAGTGTTGGCAGAATTCATTTACTAGTGGCTGTATTACTAAGGGCCTCGGTTTCTTATTGGATGTTATTGGAGACTGCCCATAGTTCTTAGAGGGCATCCATAATTTCTTGTCACGTGGGCTTTCTTACCATGGCTGCTCACTTTATTATGCCAGCAAGGAGAATCTCTAAACTCAGGGAGGACTTTTACCTGATTATATCAGGCTCACCCAAGATAATCTCCCTTTTGATTAATTCAGACTTGAAATTTGATCTGGAATTGGGACCCTAATCACATTGGCAAGGTCCTTTCACCTTGTCATATTCTGTTGGCTAGAAGCAGGTCATAGGTCCTGCCTAGGGGAGAGTTTTATACAGGGAATCAGCACCAGAAGGCAGGGAATATGGGATCTATCAGAATTTTGTCTACCACAGTCACATTTTTCTGATACTGAAGAACTAACCTTTTTGAGGTCTTTTTTAAAAATTTTATTTGGGACATTGTAAAGTAGCCTTCTTCATAGGGGCAGTTCGGTCCTATTACTATCAAATCACCTTTCTGGGGGCTCTTCTTTGAATAGGAGACCACTGAGAACTCCTATTCCTAGCTAAAGCTGGAATTTCTACTTTGGGGATGTCCAAGAATTTTTCAGTTTGTGTCCTTCATAGTTTTTTGTCCAGCTTATTGGAGTTTTATCCTGTGCATTTATAGACGGTGCATAGTAAAGTCTGAGGCTTCCCCTCCACAGACTTTTTTTTTTTTTAAAGTAGGCTCCGTTCCCAGAGTAGAGCTGAATGTGGGGCTTGGACTCATAACCCTGAGATCAAGATTCAGATGCTTAACTGACTGAGCCACCTAGGTGCCCCTGAAGCTCTTTTGCTTCTTTTTGAAGATTTGCCCTACACTTCCAGACATTTTATATTTTATTTTATTTTATTTTTAAAAAGATTTTATTTATTTGTGTGAGAGAGGGAACACAGGCAGGGCGAGTGGGAAAGGGAGAAGCAGGCTTCCCACTGAGCAAGGAGCCTGATGAGGGGCTGTATCCCAGGACCCTGGGACCATGACCTGAGCCTAAGGCAGAAGACGCTTAATGACTGAGCCATCCAGGCGCCCAACTTCTAGACATTTTAGCCTCCTGAATTTTTATCTTTATCTGATTTGCTTAGTTTTCTGGCTTTGTTTGGTTTTCCTTCCCTGTACCCATGGTCTGGAAATTGTATTCAGGCAGAAGTGGCAATGCTTAAAGGGCTCATCTTAATTTTCCTTCACTGTTATTATAGTCTTGTATTACCTATTGTCTAGTGTCTGAAAAATAATTATTTCATATTTTGCCTAGTTTTATTATTTTCTTTTTATGGTAGGGAGTTATATTCTGTGTTTATTACTCCATAATGATCAGAAGCAGAATGGATCAATCTACTTTGATGTAAAACATTATTAAGCTTGCTTAATATAATCATCTTACTCCTATGGGAGCTTCACTGTTGCTAACATCTAGGCTTAATGGCATACTTAGATGCTCTATAGTCACTGATGATAGGGAGACTAATAATTAAGGTAGTAGAGAAATTGCTGGTTGAGTTGCATTTTTGATATCCAGTGATTGTGTGGTATTCCAGAAGATGCATATCTAGATTAGGAGTGTCATTATGATATGCAGTAATAACATTTATGAAAGAAATTGAGGAGGACACAAACAAATGGAAAGATATTCCATGCTCTTGAATTAAAAATTGGTATTTTTTTAAAAAGATTTATTTATATATATATTTTTAGAGGTGGGGTGTAGAGAGAGAGCAGGTGCAAGTGTGCAGGCACACAGAAGGGCTGAGGTGAAGGAGAAGAGGAAAAGAATTTCAAGGAGACTCTGCTGATTGTGGAGCCCTATGTGGGGCTTGATCCCACAACCCAGATATCATGACCTGAGTTTAAACCAAGAGTTGGATGCTCAGCTGACTGAACCACCCAGTCACCAGTAGAAGAATTAGTATTATTAAAACATCCATACTACCCACAGCAATCTACAGATTCACTACACTTCCAGCAAAATTCCAATGGAATTTTTTTACAAAACCAGAAAAAAATAATACTAAATTTGTATTGAACTACAAAAGACTCAGAAATTTTGAGGGGAAAAAAAAAAAAACCATCAACCCTGGAGGTATCACAATTCCAGATTTCAAGATAGTCCCACAAAGATTCCAGTAATCAAAACAGTATGGCACTGGCATAACAATGGACAGATCAGTTTCCCTCCCTCCCTCCCTCCCTCCCTTACCTTTCTTCCTTCCTTCTCTTTCTTTCTTTCTTTCTTTCTTTCTTTCTTCAATCTCTTCTGTCTTTCTTTCTTTCTTCAATCTCTTTAATAAATGGTGCTTGAAAACTGGACAGCTACAATTTAGAAGACTGGAACTGAACAGCTTTCTTATACCATACACAAAGATAAACTTAAATGGATTAAAGACTTAAGTGTGAGACCTGAAACCATAAAAGTCCGAGAGGAGAACACAGTAGTATCTCCAATATTAGATGTAGCAACATCTTTCTAGAAATGTCTCCTGTAAGGGAAACAGAAGCAAAAATAAACTATTGGAACTACACCAAAATAAAAAGCTTTTGCACAGCAAAGGGAAACATAAACAAACTGAAAAGGCATCCTACTAAATAGAAGATATTTGCAAATGATACATCCAATAAGTGATTAATATCCACAATATAAAAGGAACCTATACAACTCAACACCAAAAAAAAAAAAGAAAAGAAAAGAAAAAAATTGGTGCCTGGGTGGCTCAGCTGTTAAGGGTCTGCCTTCAGCTCAGGTAATGATCCCAGGATCCTGGGATTGAGCCCCACATCAGGATCCCTGCTCAGCAGGAAGCCTGCTTCTCCCTCTCCCACTCCCCCTGCTTGTGTTCCCTCTCTTGCTATCTCTCTCTGAGTCAAATAAGTAAAGAAAATCTTTTAAAAAATTGATTAAAAATGGTCAGAGCACTTGGCTAGATATATTTTTATTTTATTTTATTTTATTTTTTTAAAGATTTTATTTATTCATCTGACACAGAGAGATCACAAGTAGGCAGAGAGGCAGGCAGAGAGAGAGAGAGGAGGAAGCAGGCTCCCCGCGGAGCAGAGAACCCGATGCCGGACTCCATCCCAGGACCCTGAGATCATGACCTGATCCGAAGGCAGCGGCTTAACCCACTGAGCCACCCAGGCGCCCTAGATATTTTTTCTAAAGAAGACCTACAGATGACCAAAGGACACTTAAAAAGATGCCCAATATCACTAGATGCCCAGTATCACTAATCATCAGAGAAATAAATCAAAACCACAATGAGATACCTTATACTTGTCAGAATGTCTAAAATGAAAAAAGAAAAGAAATAATATGTTAGGGTATAGAGAAAAAGGAATTCTCAAACACTGTTGGTGGGAATGTAAATTGGTACACTGGGGAAAACAGTATGGAGGTTCCTCAAGAAATTAAAAATAGAAATGCAGTACTAGGGGCGCCTGGGTAGCTTAGAGGTTAAGTCTCTGCCTTCAGCTCAGGTCATGATCTCAGGGTCCTGGGAAGGAGCCCCGCATTGGGCTCTCTGCTCAGCAGGGTGCCTACTCCCCGCCCTCTCTCTGCCTGCCTCTCTGCATACTTCTGATCTCTCTGTCAAATAAATAAAACCTTAAAAAAAAAAAAAAAAAAGGCAGTATGATCCAGTGATTCCACTTTTGGGTATTTACCCCAAGAAAATGAAAACCCTAATTTAAAAAGATATATGTACCCCTATGTTTATTGCAGTGTTATTTACAATAGCCAAGATGTGGAAGCAACCTAAGTGTCCATCAGTTGACAAAAGGATAATGAAGTGGAATATGCAGAAAGGATGAGATTGTGCCACTTGCAAAAACCTTGATAGAGTGAGTTGTTATCATGGCTAAGTGAGATTAGTCAGAGAAAGACAACTGTCATATGATTCCATTCATACGTGGGATCTAAAAAAACAAATGAATAAGCAAAAATGTGGAATCAAACCTAAAATATAGAGAACAAAGTGATGATTGCCAGAGGGGAGCAGAGTGGGAACATGGGCAAAATGGATGAAGGGGAGTGTCAGATACAGACTTTCAGGTATGGAATGAATGTCATGGGAATGAAAGACACAGTATAGGGAATATAGTCAATGATATATAAAAACATTATATGGTTACAGATGATAGCTATACTCCCGGTGAGCATAGCATAATGTGAAGACTTGTTGAATCAATGTCTACACCTGAAACTAATGTAACATTGTCAACTGTAGTCTAAAAAAATCACAGTAATCACAAAATCATGAGCGGAGAGAGGGCGAATGGGGAGACTAATCAGGAGGTTATTGCTGCAATTCAGGTGAAATGTAGACAGGTCCTATCCAGAGTTAAAGGTGGTGAGAATAATAAGAGGATCCACACATGAAGTGAATAAAGAGATGATGAGCATTCAAAGTTACATGAGGTTTAGAGGGTTGATATTATTGTTGTTACCAGAAAAACAAAGAGGAGCAGTTGCTTTTGAGGTGTTCAATTTGGACACACTTACCAAATTTAAGGGGCTTGTAGGAGTTATTAGTGATGATATCATCCCAGTTATTAGAAAAATGGGGATGGGGATTATTATTCTTTTTTTAATTTTTAAAAATTATTTTCAGAGACAGACCAAGTGTGCATGTGAGAGGTGGGGAGGGGCAGAGGGAGAGGGAGAGAGAATCCCAAGCAGGCTCTTTGCTCAGTGTGGGACCCTATGCAGGGTGGGATCCCATGACCCTGAGGTCATGAACTGAGGTGAAATCAAGGGTCAGATGCTTAACTGACTGAGCCATGCGGGCTCCCTTAGAGTATTCTTTTTCTTTTCTTTTTTTTAAAAAAAGATTTCATATATTTATTTGACACAGAGAGAGAGAGATCACAAGTAGGCAGAGAAGCAGGCAGAGAGTGGGGGGAAGCAGGCTCCCTGCTGAGCAGAGAGCCCAATGTGGGGCTTCATCCCAGGACCATGAGATCATGACCTGAGCCAAAGGCAGAGGCTTAACCTACTGAGCCACCCAGGTGCCCTGAGTATTCTTTTATTTAAGGTTTTCGACTAAGTTTAGAGGTTTGGGAAAGCGTGATGTGTTTGGTGATTGACATATAAAAGATACTCAAAAGTTATGAAATTAATTGAAGTGGTAATATGCAATTTTGCCTTTTATAGTTTCTGCATGTGCTGTAATTAGTTACTCTTTGATATAATTAAAAATGGAGGCTTTTTAAAATCTAAGTTTCTAGTTGAAGATGTTGCTTAAGAGTTAAAATCTTTTTTTTTTTTCTTACCACTTTCTAGGAAGTGAAGATAGACAACTTATTCAGAAAAGGAAAGAGAAATACAGACTAGAACTGTTGGAACAGATGGCTGAACAACAGAAGAACAAGAGACGGTAATGAAGGTTTGCATTTAAAAAAGATGTTTGAACTTAAAATGCATTTATGTAGGGTATGTGGGTAGCTTAGTCATTTGGGAATCTGACTCTTGATTTTAGCTCTGGTCCTGATTTTGGGTCACGTGTCAGCCCTGCAGAGGACATTTGAGGTTCTTCTCTCTCCCTCCCCCTGCTCACGTGTACTCTTTCTCCTCCTCTCTAAAATAAATAAATAAATAAATAAATAAATAAATAAATAAAATCTTTGAAAAATGCTTTTGTGTAAAATGATATGGTGATGACAATTATATAGTAAAATATGGGAATATTTTTCCCAAGATGATTATGTGTTTGTAAGTCACTTCTATTTCAGCCTCTACATTCTATATCAGCTAAGGTAATAAAACAAATACTATATGAATGTTCATTTATGGTGCCATAGGTAACAGATAATAGACTTTTTGTATATTCTATAACAGGCCTTTTATATACCTTTGGTTATTTCTTCAATTTTTTATTTAGAGTAGCATTTAATGTTATCTACATGCCCACAAATATGAAATGGAAGTATTTTGTTTTATAACAATGTGAAATTATAAGCATACCCATAAATGCAATATAAAAAAATAATCACGATAAATCCATATAGATTTATATTGTATATGACTCTCAGTGTTTTTTTTTTTAAAAGATTTTATTTATTTATTTGACAGACAGAGATCACAAGTAGGCAGAGAGAGAGGGAGGGGGAAGCAGGCTCCCTGCTGAGCAGAGAGCCCGATGTGGGGCTTGATCCCAGGATCCTGGGATCATGACCTGAGCCGAAGGCATAGGCTTTAACCTACTGCGCCACCCAGGCGCCCCCAACTCTCAGTGTTTGTAATCTTTCTTGTAGAAATAGTTGTGAAATAATAATTATAGTTTACAATTAGGAATAGATATCTTGTTTCCAGAGGCCATATACTATTAACTTTTAGTTTTGCTTTTTTTCCTCTATGTTAGCAAAGGCCATTATCTATTGTTTTATCTTAGTCATTTCTAACATCATTTTTTTTTTTTTTGGTAACATCTTTTTCTTAAAAACTTTGTTTAAATACTTTAAAAGTATGATATTAATTTTTAATTATTTACCCTTTAGTCAACAAAACATACACATTCCCTAAACATTTTTTTTTCACAAAGTAAAGATTTTGTTTTACTTCTGTAATTCTGTGCGAATTGCTGAGGCTTTGAAGTACTCCAGGCACTAGTTTTAAGACTTACTTAAGTCAGTTTACATGTGAAATCTAGTTTATTTTGCACCAAATAAAAAATGTAGTTTTCAGAATTATTTTTGATTTTATTGTCAGTTAAAGGAATTACTTGTACTTGAAGATGTTACTGAATGAACTTTGGGTTTAAGTTTGTTTTAGTAATGATTATGATTTTGATAGTGTTTGCTATAACTGTTTAATATACAGAATTTTAATTTTGTTCAGAGAAAAAGATATGGGACTCAGTGTTGCAGCTTCTGGAGTACGAGACCCTGAGAAATCAGTAAGTGTTTCTGGCATCTTTTAATGTTTACTCTTTCATTTAAATAAGCCTCAGTGGTAATGACAGGTAGAGATAGAAGGTATTGGGCAAAATATAATAGTAGACCAGTTTGAATAGTAATGAATTCAGTTCTCATAAAACCTAAGTCCTAACTCTTACTTGTTTATTCCTCTAAGATAATTTTTCCTTTTTCATATGTGCGTTTTTGTGTGTGTGTGGTTTTTTTTTAGTTTGTTTTAAATTAGTTCTTTCTGCCTTGTTCACAGTCGCTATCCAGGGGAAAGTTATCTCAGTTTAATTTGCAATAAATATTAATATTTTTCTCTTGGGGCGCCTGGGTGGCTCAGTGGTTAAAGCCTCTGCCTTCAGCTCAGGTCATGATCCCAGGGTCCTGGGATCGAGCCTCGCATCGGGCTCTCTGCTCCGCAGGGAGCCTGCTTCCTCCTCTCTCTCTGACTGCCTCTCTGCCTACTTGTGGTCTGTCTGTCAAATAAATAAAAATCTTTAAAAAAAAAAAAATAAAATAAAAAACTTTAAAATATTAACATTTTTCTCGAGTTTATCTTACCACTCTTGTTAGATTGAATGATTTCCAAAGAAACAGAAATCTTTGATTCTAGTGTTTAAGCATTTTAGAAATTTTTATTTACTCTAAAACTAGAGACATAATAATCTTGTTTTTACTTTAATTTTGCAATTCTCATCATTTAGTGAAATGAATTACATCATTGCAGTTAAGTAAGGAGGAGGTAATAATTTATTGCTCTTCTCAAAATAAGCTTTTTCTGTAGTGGGATATGTTAAGGCAAGTTTTTATCTTTGATGACTAAGAAACTTTAATTTCATTAAAAAGTTCATTCTTAGAAAGAATAGAGCAACTTAAAATTATTCAGCTTTAGGCAACTTTTAGGTTTATCCTCTGAGTTATCCATTTAAAGAAGTTTAATACTGTGCTAATATTACTCTAATGTGCTTTTTGACTGCTCATAGAATAAAACTTTTAGATTAATCTGAGAAATCATTCCTGAGGAATTAAATATGGTGGGGAAGAAAGGATAATTCCAAAGCTAAATATATTTTCCTCTATCAGTAAATACCTGTGAAATAATTTTCACAATCAAAAACTTTCTTTTAAAATCTTGAACTTTTTAATGTAATATGGTAGTATGCTAAACATTTAATTTATGGATACATTATATATAGTTTATATTAGTATTTGATGGACATTCTTATTTATATTTGAATGAAGCAGCCTTTTAAGTGCCAAGTTGCTTTATGAGAATAAATAAGAACATTAGATACAATAGTTAAACCATTACTTTGGGGTTGACTTTTGATGTCAAATTTTAGGAAAAGATACATAAATGATGTTCTAAAACAGGGGTTAGGAAACTGTAGCCTGTGGCCAAATCTAGTTGCTTCCTGTTTTTGTAAATAAAGTTCTGTTGCAGCACACCCTCACTTATTATTTAGATACTGTTTTGGGCTACTTTGGTGCTATGACTGAGTTGAGTAGTTCTGAGGAAACTGCATGTTTTGCAAAGCCTGGTATATTTTCTGTCTGGCTTCTATCAGAAAACATTTGCTGACCATTCTAGAGAATACTTGATGTCAGAAAAGGCAGTTGGATAGAGAAATAGCACAGTGTTAGAGTATAATAGAGTTTTATATTTAGAATTAATATCTGGCTCTAGTTCTTGCTTGATTACTTATTAATGGTGAGGACTTAGGTGATTTATATACTTTCAGTGAGCCTCATTTACCCCATTTATAAAATAAGGATTAGATCTTCAAAGTCTTTTATAGTTATAAAAATTCTTTTATTCTGTTACTAACTAAAGTGCCTGTTTATAATCTGGGATAGAGGGTCTTTTGAGGTTTCTTCCACCTTTAAATTTCTACCTTTAAATTTATGATTATATGTAACAAACAGATTTTTTTTTCTTTATTTTAGCCTGATAGACTAAAGCAGTTTAGTGTGGCACCAAGACGTTTTGAAGAGACGATACCACCTGAAAGACCCAGAGTAGCTTTCCAGACACCTCTCCCTCCTTTATCTGCCCCATCTGCCCCACCCATCCCATCAATTCACTCCATCCCATCTCAGAATGAAGATTTGCTCACTGGACCCACCTGCACCCTTGGTGAAGTGGTGCCTCCCAGGTGCTTGTTTAAAATGTTTTGTGTTTGGGAATTAGGTAAGGTATCATTATATTACAGGTTTACAAGGATTTGCTGAAGCAGATTAAGTTGTCCTTCAGAAATATTATGATTAACAGCTTCTGTGAAAGAATTTCTCTTAAAATTTGTGTTGTTAGTCTTTTCTCTTATAAAAACAACGGAAATCATTAAAACATTCTTTTACTGTTTAAAGATGCTTTAATAGTTTTAGACTATGTAACTAACTGCATTTAGTATTTAGTTTTAGGTTACATTTTTTTTTTTAAAGATTTTTAACATACAAGAAGCTATACATTTTCTTCAATTTTATAATTTCCACTTGGCAAACACTGATTACTTCTTTCAGTTTAAGCGGAAAAAAATTTCTCATATGGTTCTTTTGTATATATTGCTTTATTTTGGCTTCTATTTCCTTCAAGTCTCTCTGCAATTACTTACAGGCTAAGCAACTCAAATACCTGAAATAAAAAATGTTGAGATTATAAAACCTATAACTTAGGTATTAGGGTAAGGATTTGATTTTTATAGATAAAAGGCATAATGCTATATGAGACTGTACATAAAGAAAATTTTCTCATGAACATTGGTATTTTTCTGGACAGCGCTATTTTCCCTTAGTAGGATTTGAGCTTGTTTTTTTGCTTACTATTAATATATTTATTATAGGAGAGTGTTTAATTAAGTGGTTTTCTTTTTTAACATTGATATTTTCTGTGCTGTATAATTTGATATAAAAGACTATATTTTCTGTGCTATACTTTCTTTCTATAAAGAAAGTGTGCTATAATTTCAGTAGAACTTAGTCTTTCATTTACAATTAACAAATTGTAGCACTGTGTGTACTGTGTTTCTTAGATGTTTTGTTTGTTTCATCTAATGACTTCCTGACTCAAAACACTAGGTGAGATCAAATTACAGAGCATAGTATGATGGTCTCCACAATGCTTTAGGGATTAAAATGGTTGGCTCCACTGTCTGCAATTTTGGGAATACTACACCTTTATAAAACTTCAGTTTTCTCATTTGTACCAGTGAAATAATAGTCTTTTTTTTTCTTACCTACATTTCCAGAGCTGTTGTAAAGATCAGATTCTGTATAAATCTCTATACAAATTTATGATATAATGATGTTGACATTTCCCTTTCATAGCAGTTTCTCTTGACTGCTTTGTTGACGTACCTATGCAGTGAGGTTAGTGAGGTTAGACACATTGAGTGGCCAGTAAGTGTGAAAAATATTAATAACTGGAGAGAACTTGAATGCCTTCTTAGCTCTTCAGAATTGTTTTTGAGATATTCAACAAGGGATAATTTGTTAAGATACACTCAAAAGGGAAGACATTCCAAAAAAAAAAAAGAAGACATTCCATTCCAGGATTCCCCCTTTTCTCCTTTTCTCTTTCTGGTCATCTAAAGGAATTTGCCTTTTCCATTTTTACTGTTAGAAAATATTGCCTTGGTGCAAATAGAGAGATGTTTCCTAATCAGCAATGAAGTGCAGAAATAGAGGTCTTCAAAAGTTTATGAAAGACAAAACATTATGTCCAAACTTCACTGTTAAGTGGCTTCTCTTTCACATTATATATGACTTCCTTTGAAAGAACAATAAATTGGGGCACCTGGATGGCTCAGTGGGTTAAGCTGCTGCCTTCGGCTCAGGTCATGATCTCAGGGTCCTGGGATCGAGTCCCGCATCAGGCTCTCTGCTCAGCAGGGAGCCTGCTTCCTTCTCTCTCTGCCTGCCTCTCTGCCTACTTGTGATCTCTCTCTCTCTCTCTGTCAAATAAATAAATAAAATCTTTAGGGGAAAAAAAAAAAGAAAGAACAATAAATTATTTTAAAATTAAAAAGTACATTCTTTACCCCCAGTCAAATGGAACCGTTTATAATCCCATTTATATCTATTTGCCATTTCTTCCTGCATTATCCTTCTCTTTGTGACTCTAGCAACATGGCAGAAGCATTGTCTTTTCTAGAAAGCCTTACTTCTTTCCTCCTTTCCCCTATGTGAGTTAAATGTCCCTGTTCCATATTCCTACAGCACTGTGTATGTATCTATATTGTTTAACTTCATGCTGGGCTGTAATTGCCTGTTTATTTCTGTATTACTTTGAGGGACAGGGACCACGTTTGTTCAATACTGGCATAGAGTGACTAATTAGAAATGAATTGTTATTCAAAGTTTTTGTCTTACATAAGTGTTGTAACTTAAATACTGAGATGTGGTAGTATATTTTGCTTTTTGAATCCTAATTTTTGATAAGAAATTGCAAGATGATGGTCTTTTCTAAAGCAGCAATAAGGTTTTCAATAAAATTGTGCAAAAGAATTATGTCTTGATTTAAATAAATTGCAGTGAAATATGAGAAAATTTTTCCAATTTTCTTTTGATACAGGATTGCACCTCTGCCTCCTCCTCCCCTACTGCCACCTATAGCTACTAACTATCGGACTCCTTATGATGATGCATACTATTTTTATGGGGCCAGGAATAATTTGGATCCCAGTATTGCTTATTGTAAGTTATCTATAGGCTAAATATTTTTTCCTAGTGATTCAGTTAGGAAGATTATTTTTTTTGTAAGCAAAAATAAATAAGTTGAAAAACCACAGCTTTACTTAATTCAGATATTCATATTTATTGACTTAAAAATGCCCTATTTTAAAACTCAGCTTTATTTCATAGTTACTTGTTTTTTATTCAACTTTAAGAAATGTCTATTTTGTGGTTTTTTGCAATGTTCTTTGCTAACTCCTGAGAAGGAAATACGAAATTTTTCCCTTAGGTAACATTCAGTGTGTGACTTTTTCTTTAGGAATAAAATGTAAATAAATGGGTACTCTGAAATAAATGTGTTTGTTTTCTTTTAAGATGGTTCAGGAATGATGGGAGTACAGCCTACAGCTTATGTTAGTGCTCCTGTCACCCACCAGCCAGCACAGCCTATTATGTAAGTTATTAAAATAATAATTTGTCTTCCATAGAATCTATTGTTTTTCTTTCAGAACAAATCTAACTTAACTGTCAATTATTGCATAATTGGATATTCAAAGTATTGCTTTTAAGTCAATGTTTCATAGAAAGTACTTTTAAAAAATTAAAAAGTATTTTAAAAAATTAAAAAATGTTTCATAGAAAGTACTTTTAAAATATTGAGAGAAACCTTATTTTCAACATTAGAAAAGTTATGCATACATACTGAGAAGTAAGAATAGAAAAAGCATTGGGCGCCTGGGTGGATCAGTGGGTTAAAGCCTCTGCTTTCGGCTCAGGTCATGATCCCAGGGTCCTGGGATCGAGCCCCACATCAGGCTTTCTGCTTTCTGCTCCGCAGGAGCCTGCTTCCTCCTCTCTCTCTCTGCCTGCCTCTCTGCCTACTTGTAATCTCTGTCTGTCAAATAAATAAATAAAATCTTAAAAAAAAAAAAAGAGAAAAAGCATATGAAAAAATTGAAATCACCTATAATCCCCATCCAGTGATAGGTGCATCTAACTGAGCATTCAGGAAGTCTTATTTAGTCACAAAATCATATACACAACATACACCAAAATTATCTTATATTGTTTATATTGTTCTGTAACCTTTTAAAATTAAAAATATATCATAAATATCTTTATACTATATAGCATTATTATTTAAAATTAAACTTTTTATTAGAGATAATTATAGATTCCCATGATGTAATTATAAGAAATAATATAGAGACATCTTGTATTTCCTTTACCCAGTTCGTAATGCTAAGAAGATATCTTGCAGAATTGTGGTACAATGACATAGCCCAAATATATGACATCGGATACATTCAAGATACAGAACATTCATCACAAGGATCCATTATCATGCCCTTTCAGCCACACCTAGTTTCTTCCTGCCCCTACTCCCTCCATAGGCACTAGGAACAACTAATCTGTTCTCCATTTCTTTAATACCATTTAAAAAATGTTATGTAAACATGGAATCATATATGTAACCTTTTGGAGTTTACTCTTTAAAATCAGCATAATTCCCTTGTGATCCATCCAGTTGTTGAATGTATAAATTGTTTATGCTTATTGCTAAGTGTCATTTCATTGTATGTTTGTACCACAGTTTAAACATTTCATCGTTGAAGGACATTTAAGTTAGTATGAATAAAGCTGCTGTAAATATTCGTGTACAGGTTTTGAACATAGCCTTTAGTTCTTTAGGATAATTGGTCAGGAGTGTTATTGTGGGTTATATGGTAGTTACAACTTTGTTTTATGAGACACTGCCAAACTTTTCATAGAGACTGTACCATTTCACATTTATATTGGCAGTGTATCCAGAATCTGGTTTCTTTACATCTTTACCAGCATTTGGTGTCATGACTTTTGTTTATGCCACTTTGATAGGTGTGTAATGATACATCATTGGGTTTTTTTGGTTTTTTTTAAGATTTTATTTATTTGTTTGAGAGAGAGATAGTGAGAGAGAACATGAGTGAGGAGAAGGTCAGAGGGAGAAGCAGACTTCCCATGGAGCTGGGAGCCTGATGTGGGACTCGATCCTGGGACTCCAGGATCATGACCTGAGCCGAAGGCAGTCGTCCAACCAACTGAGCCACCCAGGCGCCCCCATCATTGGGGTTTTAATTTACATTTCTCTGCTAGTGATGATGCTTACCATCTTTTCATGTATTTATTTGCCATATATTTGATAAAATGTCTCTTGATATTTTTTACACATTTTATTTTACTTATTTATTTTTTTAAGTAGTCTGCATGCCCACGATGGGCCTGAGATCAAGAGTTGCATGCTCTACTGACTGAGACAGCCAGGCGCCTCATTTTTTACACATTTTAAACTGGAGTTTTTTTTTTTTTTTGTTTTTTTTTTTTGAGTTTTTGAGGCTTCTTGATATATTCTATATACTAGTTCTTTGTCAGATATTTGGTATGCCAGTATTTTCTGTCAGTCTAAAACTTGTCTTTATCCTTTGAGTAGGGTGTTGCATAGAGCAAAACTTTTGAATTTTGATCAAGCCCAATTTATCAGTTTTTCCTTTTATGGATTGTATTTTTAGTGTCAAATCTAGTATTCTTTTTCTAGGCCTAGATCCCAAGGATTTTCTCTGTTTTGTTTCTTTTTTCCCCTTTCCCTAAAAGTTCTATAGTTTTTCATTTATGTCTATGATCCATTTTGAGTTAATTTTTAGGTAAGATGTGAGGTCTAGATTGAAGGGTTTTTTTTCCTCCCTATGGATGTCTAGTGGTGCCCAGCATTATTTGTTAATAAGATTACTTTTCCTCTATTGGATTACTTTTGCATCTTTGTCAAAATCCACTGGACTAATTTTTGTGATTCTGTTTCTGGGATTCTGTATTTTATTCCATTGATCTGTGTGTTTATCCTTATGCCAGGAGCATTGATTATCATAGTGCTGTAGTAAGTTTTGAAATTGGGGAAGTGTGAGTTCTCCAAATTTGTTTTTCTTTTCCAGGATTGCTTTGGCTGCTGCAGGTCCTTTGCATTTCAATGTGAATTTTAGGATAAGCTTGCCAATTTACGCAAAAAGTCAGTTGAGATTTTTGGTAGACATTATATGGAATCTGCAGACCTGCTCAGTATTGCCTTAATTTTTTTTCAATTTCTTTATTGTGGTAAAACACACATAACATAAAATTTACCATTTTGAGCATGTCGTTCAATGGTATGAAGTACATTCATATTGTTGTGCAACCATCACCACCACCTGTTTCTAGAACTCTTTTAATCTTGTAAAACTGACTCTACCTGTTAAACAACCATCTCCTTATTTCCCCCTCCTTCTGCCCCTTTCTGTCTCTGTCATTTCAAATACTTCAGATGCCTCATAAAAGTCAAGTCTCATGTAACTTTTTTTTGTGTGTCTGGCTTATTTTACTTATAATGCTTCAAGGTTAACCCATGTTGTGGCACAAGTCAGAATTTCCTTCCTTTTTAAGGCTGAATAATATTCCTCATATGTAGATACCACGTTTTGCTTATACATTCATCCGTCAATAGGCACTTGGGTTGCTTCCATGTTTTGCTGTTGCAAATATGCAGCTGTGAACGTGGGTATACAAGTATGTCTTCTGGACTTCGCTTTTGGTTCTTTAAAGTATATACCCAGAAGTGGAATTGCTGGATCATATGGTAATTACCTATCAGGTAACCATCATACTGTGTTCCACTGCAGCAGTACTATTTTTCATTCCCATCAACTGTATATGAGGGTTTCAGTTTCTCACCTTCTGACCAACACTTGTTATTTTTGTTTTATTTGATAAGAGCCATGCTAATAGATATGAATTGTTATCTCATTGTGATTTTTATTTGCATTTCCTTACAATTACTGTTGTTGACTGAAGTTTTATGTGCTTATTGACCATTTGTCTGTCTGTGGAGAAATGTCTGTTCAAGTCATAGTTCATTTTTTTTTTTTTTTAAGAATTTTATTTATTTATTTGACAGAGAGAGATCAAAAGTAGGCAGAGAGGCAGGCAGAAAGAGAGGAGGAAGCAGGTTCCTGCTGAGCAGAGAGCCCGATGTGGGACTCGATCCCAGGACCCCGAGATCATGACCTGAGCCGAAGGCAGTGGCTTAACCCACTGAGCCACCCAGGCGCCCCATAGTTCATTTTTTAATTGGGTGTTTTGGTTTTTTGGTTGATGAATCTTGAGTTCTCTTTTTTTGTGGATATTAATTCCTTATCAGATTAATGATTTGCAAATATATTCCCCCATTCTTTGTGTTGCCTTTTTACTTTGTTGATAGTACCTAGCAACACTATCAATGCACACAAAATTTTAATCTTCATGAAGTTTTATTTGCCTTTTTTTTTCTTTTTTGGCTGTGTCTTTTGTGTCCCAGCCAAGAAATTATTGTCAAAACCAAACTGTGAAGCGTTTTTTTTTTTTTTTAAAGATTTTATTTATTTATTTGACAGAGCTCACAAGTAGGCAGAGAGGCAGGCAGAGAGAGAGGGGAAGAAGCAGGCTCCCCACTGAGCAGAGAGACTGATTGGGGCTTGATCCCAGGACCCTGGGATCATGACCCGAGCCAAAGGCAGAGGCTTAACGCACTGAGCCACCCAGGCGCCCCCAAATTGTGAAGATTTTGCTTTATGTTTTCTTCTAAGAGTTTTATAATTTTTGGCCTTACATTGAGGATTTTGATCCATTTGGTAGGAAGCGTTATTAAGGACCCAGCTTCATTTTTCACATGTGACTATCATTTTCTTAGCATCATTTATTGAAAAGACTGTACTTTTCCTATTGTATGTTCATGGCATCCTTGCAAAAATTATTTTACTTTGCATGCATGCATTTAGTTCTGAGTTCTATTCATTTGTTATATATGTCTCTTTATGTGCCACTACCATGCTGTTTTGATTATTGTAGCTTTGAGGTAAGTTTTAAAATCAGGAAGTATAAGTCCTGTAGCTTGTTCTTTTTCAAAAATTTTTTGGCTATTTGAGGTCCCTTGAGAAAATAAAAGTAAGGGTGTCTCCTCTGCAAAAAAAAAAAAAAAGAAATTCATTGAGTTTTAGATAAGGCTTGCATTGAATATGTGCATCACTTTGGGTAGTATTGACATCTTAGCAGTATTAACTCTTCTAATCCACGAATGGGGTACATTTCCATTTATTTTCTTTTTAAATTTCTCTCAGCAGTGTTTTAAAGTTTTCAGTGTATGTACGAGTCTTTTACCGCTGTTGTCTTTGATACTATTATATTGCATCAAATATTCTGTTCTCTTTGATGCTATTATAATTGGAATTGCTTTTGTAATTTCCTTTTCAGATTATTTATTGTTTGTGTATAGACATGCAACTGATTTTTGTGTTAACTTTGTATCCTACCATTGCTGAATTTGTTTTACTAACAGGTATTTTTTTGTGGGGGGGATTTAGAATTCTCTCTGTATAAGATCATGAGTCATCAACTAACAGAAATTTACTTCTTACATTCCAATTTAGATGCCTTTTACTTATTTTTCTATCCTAATTGCTTTGGCTAGAACTTCCTATACTACGTTCAATAAAAGTAGAGAAAATGGATACTTTTGCCTTGTTTCTGAACTTTGAGGAAAAGCTTCCCTTCTCTTAAATATGGTATTTATTATGTTAAGGTAGTTTCCTTATCAAGAAAGATTGTTGAATTTTATTATTCTTATTCAGCATCAGTTGAGGTGATCATGTGTTTTTTTTTTCTTTCTTTCTGTTAATGTGGTATATAAAAATCAATCAATAC
Organism: Mustela erminea; assembly: GCF_009829155.1. Taxonomy (NCBI): domain Eukaryota; kingdom Metazoa; phylum Chordata; class Mammalia; order Carnivora; family Mustelidae; genus Mustela; species Mustela erminea. Next base: position 19,001,039 of record NC_045629.1, read on the forward strand.
TATATATTAGCCATCCTTGTATTCCAGGAATAAATCCTCCCTTGACCATGGTGTTTAATTCTTTTAATAGGCTTTTAAATTTAGCTTGCTACTATTTGTTGAGGATTTTTACATCAGTGGACACAAGCAATATTGGTCTGTAATTTTCTTGTAGCATCTTTGTCTGGTTTGGATATAAGGGTAAAGCTGGCTTCTTAGCATGTGTTAGGTTGTCTTCCCTCCTCTTCAAGGTTTTGGAAAAGTTTGAGAAGGATTGAAATTAGTTTTTCTTTAAAGTGTTTGGTAGACTTTACCATTGAAGCCATCAGGTCTGTGGCTTTACTCTGTCAGGAAATTTTTGATTAATGATTCAATTTCCTTACTAATTATAGGTCTTTCCAGACTTTCTATTTCCTTATGGTTTAGTCTTATATTTTAACAATATTAAGTCTCCAATCCATGAATGTGGAATTTCTTTAAAATTATTTGGGGTTTTTAAATTTCTTTCAACAATGTTTTATAACTTTTAGACTATTTAACTTCTGTTTATTTATTCCAAAGTATTTAATACTCTTCGGTGTTGTGAATGGAATTGTTCTCTTTATTTCATTTCCATATTATTCATGGTAGTTTATAGAAATACAATTGAATTTTGTGTATTGATCTTGTATCCTGCAACTTTGCTGAACTCTTAACAGTTTTTAGTGGATTTCTTAGCATTTTCTGTATGCATGATTATGTCATCAGTAAATGAAGATAATTTTATTTCTTCCTTTCCTTCTTACACCTTTTATTTCTTTTTCTTCATTAATTGTCTTGCTTAGAACCTTCAGTACAATGTTGAATATATCTTATGAGAGTGGGTATCTTCATCTTATTTTGATCTTAAGTGAAAGACATTTATAACCATTAAGTATGATATTAGTTACAGGTTTTTTGTAATTGCCTTTATCAGATTGACGAAGTTTCCTTTTATTCTTTGTTGATTGTTTTGATCATAAATGGTATTTAGAATTTTAACATATTTCAACATATTTCTAAATTAGAAGTTGAATTTTGCCAGATGGTTTTTCTGCATTTAATGAGATGCTTCAAAGGTTTTTGTTCTTCTATTAATATGGTGTATTATATTAATTAGTTTCAGATCTTAAATCAACCTTGAATTCATGTGATAAATCCCACTTGGTCATGAAGTACTATTATTATGTATTGCTGGATTATTCAGTTTGCTAATTTTTGGTTGAGGACTTTTGCCTCTGCATTTATGAGTGATATTATTCTTTGGTTTTGTTTTCATGTCATATTTTTAAAAAAATTTTTTATTTATTTGAGAGAGAGTGGATGAGTGGGGGGAAGAGAGAAGAAGGAGGGAGGAAGAATCTTAAGCAGACTGTGAGCTGATGGTGGAGTCCAGTGGGGGGCCCAGTCCCACAACTCTGAGATCATGACCCAAGCTGAAACCCAAGACTTGGGTGCTTCACTGACTGAGCCACCCAGGTGCCCGTTCATGTCTGATTTTGGTATCAGGATGGTACTAGCCTAATAGAGTTAGTTGAAAGTGTGCCTCCATTTTCTGTTTGGGGTTTGTGAAAGATTGTTGTTAATTCTTTCATTGTGGTAGAATTTACCAGGAAATTAATTGGGTCTTGTCTTTCCTTTGTGGGTAGTTTTTTTTGTTTGTTTTTTGTTTTTTTATTTTACTAATTCAGTGTCTTTACCTGATGTCAGTTTATTTAACTTTTTCTTATATCTGTTTTGGTAGTTTGTATCTTTCTATGAATTTACCTATGTCATCAAGATGATCTAATTTTTTGGGATAGTGTTGTTCATAGTATTCTCTTACATAAGTCTTTCTAATTTTTATAAGGTCAGTAGTGATACTCTTTCTTTTATTCCTGAATTCAGTAATTTTAGTCTTTTTTTTTTTTGACCAAAAAAAAAATTCTAGCTGAACTTATGTCAATTTTGTTGATCTTTTTAAAGAATTAACTGTTCATTTAGCTGATTTTCTCTCTTGTGCTTCTAATTTCCATTTCATTTATTTCTTCTCTGATCTTTTTGTTTCACTCATTTTGCTTACTTTGGTTTCAGTTTGCTTTTAAATTTTCTAGTTTTTGAGGGTGGGAGGTTAGGTTATTGATTTGATGTCTTTTTTAGTGTATATAAATATAAATTTTCCTCTGGGTACTATTTTAGCTGCATCCCTGACATTTTGTATGTTGTTTCTTTATTTTCATTCACCTCAAAGTATTTTCCAATTCCTTAAGAAGGGTAGACATGGTATTGACTATCCGGAAATCTAGGAAAAGGAGAAAGGAGATTTTGAAGACTGGAACAAAGGGAAAAATCATGAAGGGAGACATCTTGACCCAGCATTCCAAGAAGAAGATGAAACCCTTACCAATACCAAGCCCAAGAGGAAAAGGGTATTGCCCAAACTCAAGGTCCCCTGTGAGGGAAAGGGATTGATGGTCCCAAGACCGGAAGGACCCAGAAGAGGTGTCCCTCCAATGGTCGATACACTGATTGTTGACTGAGCCCAGTACTGAGGCTTGATTCTGCCATGGTAAATCAGCCAACACTTAGTAATAATTCCTAATGCTCAAGATCTCACAGAGTCCTCTTAAAAATGAAAATTTTGACTCACTTAATATTGGTTGACAAGGAGATCTGGTTGAGATGGATCATGGTAAGCAGTGTCCAGTCCTCATATATAGGACCACCAAAATGTTAAGGTGGCCTGGTGATATGGGTGACAAAGAATTGCACAAATAGTAGAGCCATAAGCAGGACAGAGTTAATCCACTTTCTCAGGGGGAGAAGAGGGACCAGATGTTAGGTGAGATGTTGGCCCCAAGTTTCTGTCAGGCTGAGCCCTTTAAGGGTTTTGAAGATGTGAGAGGATTGTCCCTATGTCCAATTTCTCCTCTAAGTTCTTCATTGATCTGTTGGTTACTTTAGAGTGTGTTGTTTAATTTCCACAAAATTGGGGTACCTGGGTGGCTCATTCATTAAGCGTCTGCCTTTGGCTTGGGTCATGATCCCAGGATCCTGGGAATTGTGAATTTCTCAAATTTTCTTTTCTTACTCACTTGTGGTATAATTCTTTTGCAGTTAGAGAACATACTTTGTATGACTTCAGTCCTTTTAAATTTAATGAGGCTTGTTTTATAACCTACATATGGTCTGTGCTGGAGAATTCTGTATAAACTTGAGAAGAGAGTGTATTGTCCTGTTGTTGAGTGGATCATTCCATCAGTGTGTCTTAGATTTAGTTGGCTTATAGTATTATTTTTTGTATTTCCTTGTTGATCTTCTATGTAGTTGTTCAGTTGTCCTATCTATTATTAGAAGTGAAGTATTGAAGTCTCTATTATTTTTGATTTCTCTGTTCTCTTCTGTTTTTGCTTTTTATATGCTAAGTCTCTGTAGTTATGTACATGTATGTTTATTATTTCTTAATGTTAAGTTGACCCTTTAACAGTATAAGAGATTCTTTTTTGTGTCTACTAATGGCTTTTGACCTTAAGTGAATTTTTCTGTTATAAATTTGCTACTCCTGTTGTTGTTGTTTTTTTTTTTTTTTAGCTTGCATGCTATATAATTTTCCATGTCTTACCCTCAATTTATTTGTGTATTTGAATCTAAAATCTGTCTCTGCAGACAGCATACCTTTGCATCCTGGTTGTTGCCCTCTATCTCCCTTCCCCACGCCTTGTCCCCTGGCCTACCTTTTTCTGCTAGCTTCTGCCTAAATTTATGTATAGTGCAATTCTTATTAAGATAGGATTTTTGTCAGCTATTTTGCTTTTTTAAAAAACAACAACTCTTTGTTTTTCTTTTCCTCTATTAATGCCTTCTTTTATGTTAAATATTTTTTCAAAGATTTTATTGATTGGTTGGCTGATTGATTTAGAGAGCATGTTCATGCACCTGCAAACTAGGGAAGGGGAGAGGGAAAGGAAGAGAGAGAAGCAGACTCCCCATTGAGCACAGAGCCTGATGCTGATGCAGGACATGTGAAAGAGTTAGATGCTGGGATGCCTGGGTGGCTTACTTGGTTGGATGTCTGCCTTCAGCTTGGATCATGATCCCAGGGTTCTGGGATTGAGTCCCACATCAGGCTCCTTACTCAGCAGGGAGGCTATTTCTGCTTCTCCCTCTGCCTGTTGCTCCCCCTGCTTGTGTGCTCTCTCTCTTTCTCTCTAATAAATAAATAAATAAATAAAATAAAAATAAATAAATAAATAAATAAATAAATAAATAAATAAAATCTTAAAAAAAAAAAAAGATGCTTAAACACCTGAGCCAACCAGGTGCCCTTATATTAAATACATATTTCTTAAAGATTATTTATTTATTTGACACAGAGAGAGATTACAACTAGGGAGAGAGACCGGCAGAGAGAGAGAGAGAGGGAAGCAGGCTCCCTGCTGAGCAGAGAGTCCAACTTGGGACTCGATCCCAGGACTCTGGGATCATGACCTGAGCGGAAGGCAGAGGCCCAACCCCCTGAGCCACCCAGGCGTCCCAAATATTTTATAGCATTCCTTTTTAATTCTCTTTTAGTTATTATTTTTGTGGGTTTTTTTGTTTTTGTTACAGATTAAAATTACTGTGTTAATTTAAAAGTTTAGGTCAATATTAATTTAAAATAGTAAAAAGTTTTTTCTCCATTTTTCCTTCCCTTTTCCTTGATGCCATTGTTGTCACACAAATTACATCTTTATACACTTAAACTTGTCAACACAATTTTATAATTCTTTTTTTTCCTTTCTAGTTCCTTTCTTTGTGTATTTGTCTTTTAAGTTAGAGAGGAACACACACTAAAAACATATTTTTAATATCTTTTATCTTTGTGTATGTATAGTTAGTTACTGATGTTCTTTATTTCTTTGTGATTACTCTAGTTATTGTCAAGTGTCCCTTATATCAATCTTAAGTGCTCCATTCAGTATTATAGGACATGTCTGTTAGTGATGACTTCTCTGAGTTTTTACGGAATGGCCTAATTAGCTTTCATATTCTAATTTTACTTTTATTTTTGAAGGATAGTTTTCCTGGGTATAGAATTCTTAGTTAAAATTCTTTTCTGTCAGCATTTTGAATGTCATCTCCTTCTCCTTGCCTTCTCATCTTCATGGTTTATGATAAGTTGTTAATCTTACTGAAGATCCCTTGTACATGATGAGTTGTTATTTTCTTGCTATCTTCAAGATTCTCTTTGTTTTTAGGCAGTTTGACTATAATGTGTATGTGTATGGATCTTTGAATTTTCCTGCTTAGAATTTGATAAGCTACTGAATGTGCTGATTAATATTTTTCATCAAATTTGGGAAATTTTCAGCTATTATTCAAACATTCTTTATGTCCCTTTCTTTGTCTCCTTTCTTTCTGAGATTCCTATTATGTGTATATTGGTATACTTGATGGTGTCCCCCAGGGTCTCTGAAATTCTGTTCATTTTTCTCAGCATTTTCCCTTCTGTTCCTTAGAGTGGATAATCTCAAGTGTCTTATTTTCAGGTTCAGTGATTGTTTCTTCTGCCTGCTAAAATCTGTTGTTGAGACCCTCTAGTGAATTTATCTTTTCAGTTTTTGTACTTTCCAACTCTGTAATATCTTTTTTTTATAATTTCTCTTTGTTGATATTATTTGGTAAAACATTGTTCTTTTCCTTTCCTTTAATTCTTTAGATATAATTTTCTTTAGTTTTTCCAAGGTATTTGTAATGCCTCATTTGTCCAGCAAGTCCAACAGGTGGGTTTCCTCAAGGACAGTTTGTATTGACTGATTGCTTTTTCCTGTTTATTGTATATACCTCCCTGTTCCTTTGCTAGTCTCATATAAATTTTTTAGTTATTGAAAACTGGACATTTAAAAAGAAATGTGGCAACTATAGAAACCTGATTTTCTCCTTTCCTAAGGCTTATTGTTGCTATTTGTGATTGTGGCTCTTTTTAAAGTAACTATTATGAACTAATTCTGTAAAATTTATATTCTTTGTTATATATGGCTACTGATGCCTCTTCTCGTTTAGCTTAATGATTAGCTCATGACTGGACAGAGATATCCTTAAAGGGCTTAAATTTCCTTAAAAGACTTAAATCTGTAATACTCTTTGTTGAGTGTTTTGTGTTTGTGTTGGGGCATGTTCAGGACAATATTCCAGCAATCTCCATCTCTGCTTTAGCTTTTACTTCTTCTAGCATAGAGCCTCAATACCAGCAGAAGTGAGAGATCAGGGTGTTCTCACAGCTTTTCTGGATATCTGCTAACTCTGCATATGCATGTGACTTTCTGGAGTCATAGGAATATGTTAGTTTTTCAAGCCCCTGTGGATATGTTTTTCCCTAATTTTTCTTTTGATTTTTATTTATTTATTTTATTTTTAATTTTTTTTTGAGGGATTGGTCAGGCCTTTGCTTGCCCCAGTGGTTTTACTGCCACAGATACTGCAGTGTTGCACAATTGCTGCTGATTTTTTCTTTTCTTTTCTTTTCTTTTTTTAAGATTTTATTTATTTATTTGACAGAGAGAGAGATCACAAGTAGGCAGAGAAGCAGGCAGAGAGAGAGGGGGAAGCAGGCTCCCGCTGAGCAGAGAGCCCGATGTAGGACTCGATCCCAGGACCCTGAGATCATGACCTGAGCGGAAGGCAGAGGCTTAACCCACTGAGCCACCCAGGCACCCCTGCTGATTGTTTTCTACAAACACTTCATGATAAGAATATTGATACTGAGCAAGCTCTAAGTATGCTTTAAATAAAGGCAGGCTTTTCCAGGGAGCTGCCAGATAGGTCAAAAGAGACATTTTCCTAGAATTTGGCTCTTGGGGGCGCTCCAAACCTGTTCTGCATTTCCAGTGGCAGTGCTGCTGGTTTTTACAGCTGCCATTTGTGGCATGCTGTTGGATTTTAAGGTTTCAGTAGAGCTAGGTGGAAGTTGAATGGGAAGGGACAGATTCACATGCCATAAAAATTGTTGTTCTTAATGAAAATTTTTCTTTTTTTCATTTTTTAAAACTCTTCTTGGATTGTTGCAAGCCTTACATTAATTTTCAAAATTATAAAAAAGTTGATTTTGGCAATTTTTAACAGTGTTTTCAGTACTTAAATGGAGTAACAGATTTTCAGAGGTCCCTACTTTGCCATTGTGGAAGTGTTTCCAGTTTCAGAAAACTAATCTCCACAAGATCCCTTATACCCATTTACTGTTAGTTGTGAGTCTTGTCCCCAGTATAGTCGTTTTTTAAGTTGTCTTTTTTTTTTTCTATTATGTTTTTCTGAATGCCACATTACAAAGTGTAAAATTGTGATATAAAGTAACAGTTAAATAGTGGAATAACCTCCTTAATTTCTTACAAACTGTTTCCTAATGTATTTATTTTTATTTCCAAGCATTTTAGCCTAATTAGAGGTGGAAGGAACCTGCGATTCTGTTAACTCTTTTGATGTGCACGTGATCTGTCGTCTTTCCAATGTTTTATTTCTTTAACACAGCTGAATTCATAGGTAAAAGTGTTATAGGAAAGGGGCTTGTAAGTCTGCCATTCAGTCCCCAAAACTATTCACTGCTGGATGACTTGTCCTTAGAATTTTAATTGTTCAAATTGGATACACATTTACTAAAACATTATCATAATAGCAGCAATTTCAGTTTATAGAGTAGTATATGCTACTGTCATGTCATTATATGCATTATACATTATATGTATCAATATTTGCAGCTGAAGAAATTGTAACTCAGCTATATAAAGTGACTCCCCTAAGTCCTCCCTGAATAAGCAATTAAGGTAGAAATCTAAAAGTAGTTTCTTTGGCTGCAAAGCCTTAACTCTTTGCCACACTTTAGGCAACTTATCAAAATTACATTGTAATGATTTGTGATAACAGAAGAGGTTATAATTATTTTGTAAACCAACGTTTGCCACTATACAAAGTACTGTCTTTTTGGTGAGCAGGGTTTTATTTAGGACCAAATTAAAGAACTTCAGAGCTGAAAAGGATGTTTGTGATTTCTTAACATGAGGTATGTAGGTTTCAGAGGGGCTATATAAATCCATTGAAATATTGTATGCATAATTTATGTGTGTGTATGATATATATATATACATTCATACATATGTTTCTGCAATGAAAGTAGGTTTTAATCAAATTCTCAAATTCTCAAAATGTCACAGATTCCCTTCTCAAAAATTAGGAGATACATTGATGGGCATCTGAGGATATAGTGAAGACCAAATTATTTCCTATAACTTTGACATTGTCATCCACGTCTCCAGTTTGATATTGGCATGGCATTGTCCTTAATAACCCCTTTGTCACATTCTTTTCTTGCATGTCAATAAATTTGACTGTCGTCTCTCTGGTGCACTTCAAGGTCTGGATGATATCTAAGTAGTAAGAGCTCTGAATCACCAGAGAAAGATGGATAAAAAGGAAGAGAGGAAGAGGAGCTTTCATTTGCTCAGGAATCACTGCTCCAACTTTACCCAACACTTAGAATCACCTTTGGCACAATTTCCATCCCAGGTCTCATAAGCCGGGCAGAGTTTTAGAGATTCTACTAGTCTTAAGCCATCAGTATCATCAGTAAAATCTGTAACGTCTCTTAAAAAAAGAAAAAAAGAATAAAGCATAGCTTTATGTATTTTTTTCTTCTATTTATTTTTAAAATGCTGATAAAATATTAAATTAATAGTTTTAGCAGCATTGCTGCATACATAATTATTATGTAGAAAGCAGTTCTAGGAAACGGCAGTTTCTTAAGTTAAATATGCTCATCAGACATCACTTGAATTGTCCTCCTAGGTATATACTTAAGAGAAATGTAAATATCTGTACACACAAAGACTTATATGTGAATGTTTGTAACAGTATTATTCATAATACTTCTAAGTATAAACAGTTCAAATGTCCATAAATGGATAAATAAAATGCATTATATCCATATAAATGAAATACTGTTCAGCCATAAAAAAGAATGAATTATTTAAAAAAAATTTTTTATTTAAATTTGGTTTAGTTAACATGTAGCATATTACTAGTTTCAGGGGTAGAATTTAGTGATTCATCACGTGCATATAACACCCTAGTGCTCATTACATCAAGTGGCCTCCTGAATACCTGTCACCTGTTTTTCCCATTTCCATACCCACATTCCCTCCAGCAACCCTCAGTTTATTTCTTATGGTTAAGAGTCTCTTATGGTTTGCCTTGCTCTCTGTTTTCCTCTTATTTTGTTTTTCCTTCCCTTCTCCTATGTTCATCTGTTTTGTTTCTTAAATTCCACATATGAGTGAGAGCATATGGTATTTGTCTTTCTCTGACTGACTTATTTTGCTTAGCATAATACCTCTAGTTCCATCCACATTTTTGCAACTGGTAAGATTTCATTCTTTATTATGGCTGATAAAATATTCCATTGTTTGTGTGTGTTTGTGTGTGTGTGTATATATACATATATACACACGCACACAGGTATATGCCACGTTTCCTTCATCTATTCTTCTATCGAAGGACATCTAGGTTCTTTCCATAGTTTGGCTGTTGTGGACATTGCTGCTATAAACATTAGAGTTCAGGTGCCCTTTTGGATCACTGTGTTTGCATCCTTTGTATAAATACCTAGCAATGCAATTGCTGAGTCCTGGGTCAGTGCTATTTTTAACTTCTTGAGGAAACTTCATACTTTTATCTGGAGTGGCCACACCAGTTTGCATTCTCACCAACAGTGTAAGAGGGTTTCCTTTTCTTTACAATATCAGCAACATCTGATGTTTCCTGACTTGTTAATTTAACCATTCTGACTGGTGTGAGGTGGTATCACCTTGTGGTTTTGATTTCTATTACTGTGCTGCTGAGTGATGTGGAGCATTTTTTCATGAGTCTGTAGGCCATTTGTATATCTTCTTTGGAGAAGTGTCTGTTCATGTCTTCTGCCCATCTCTTGACTGGATTTTTTGGTTTTTTGGGTGTTGAGTTTGGTAAGTTCTTTTAGATTTTGGAATTTGTAGCCAGTTTGTTTTGAGAGATTGGTCTTAAATGACCCCTTTCAACCTTTTTCCATTCACACATGCAGAGCCCCCTTCCTCTTAAAAAGTCTAACAGGGATGCCTGGGTGGCTCAATCAGTTAAGCATCTGCCTTCGGTTAGGTCATAATCCCAGGGTACTGGGATCAAGACCCACATGGGGCATCTTGCTCAGTAGGGATCCTGCTTCTCCTTCTGTCTACTGCTTCCCCTGCTTGTGCGCTCTTTCTTTCCCTCTCTCTCTAACAAGTAAATAAATAAAACCTTTTAAAAAAAGAAAAAGTTAACATCTTTTAGGAATGATTTGCTCTGTCTCCCCTCATCCTTCCTTTTTTTTAAAAAAAATTTTTTTGTGGGGGGAGGGAAGCAGAGAGGAAGAGGGAAAGAATCTTCAGACTCCACAGGTAGCGCTGGGCTCAGTCTCATGACCCTGAGATCATGACCTGAGCTGAAATTAAGAGTTGGACACTTAATCGACTGAGCCACCCAGCCACCCCATCCTCATCTTTCCTTTTATCCTCTCATGATCCAGTGAGACAGTATACATAAACATATCTGTTTATCCTTATAGAAGATTGTAAATAAATTGGATAAGTTAGATACACAAAAGGAACTCATTATTTGAAATGAGGATATTTTTGGAGATGAAAAGCCTCCTGTAGTCTCTTTAATAATATAGTTTTATTCGGGGTGCCTGGATGGCTCAGTGGGTTAAAGCCTCTGCCTTCGGCTCAGGTCATGATCCCAGGGTCCTGGGATCGAGCCCCACATCGGGTTCTCTGCTCAGTGGGGAGCCTGCTTCCCCTTCTCTCTCTGTCTGCCTCTCTGCCTACTTGTGATTTCTCTGTCAAATAAATAAATAAAAATCTTTTAAAAAAATATATAGTTTTATTATAAATCTAATACTTGAGTTTATCTTTTGTAATTCAGATTTTTAAATGTATTACTTTCTTCAAAGTGGCTGCATTCCTGTATTTAAGACAAGTAGCACTTTTTTGCTTGAGATTTATGTAACCATAATGTATTTTAAACTTTCCTTTTTTGATTTTTTGCAGGCTTTTCAAAAATTTGAATATTATTTGGGACAGACTTTTTACTGTCTGTCCCAAATAATATTCTTGAAACGGCTAAGAAGTTATTACTTTATATTAGAGTACATTTATTAAATAAATTATTAGTTATGATATTGGGAGACTTATATTGTTATTTCTCTACATTCAGAAAAGTGCATAAGTCATATATGTACTGCTTGATGTATTATCAGCAAGTTTTTACCCCCATGTATCTGTCATGTGGGTCAAGAAATAGATCTAATAGGGCGCCTGGGTGGCTCAGTGGGTTAAGCCGCTGCCTTCGGCTCGGGTCATGATCTCAGGGTCCTGGGATCGAGTCCCGCATCGGGCTCTCTGCTCAGCAGGGAGCCTGCTTCCCTCTCTCTCTCTCTCTGCCTGCCTCTCCATCTACTTGTGATTTCTATCTGTCAAATAAATAAATAAAAAAACCTTTAAAAAAAAAAAAAAAAGAAATAGATCTAATAAATTTGGGAGTTCCATTAACTGTGAAACAGAGATAGTAGAGAGAGCTTAGTAAGGGGACATTTACTTACGGATTTCTCCTTGACCTTCAGGGAAACATTTTTCCATGTTTTTAAACCTGCTTAAACAGTATACTATTTCAAAGGAGAAATGTATTCTTGTTTTGTCATAGATGGATTAAAATTATTGTGTACCTGATATAGGAATGTGGTTGGACAGAATGAACTGAAAATTACAAGTGATCGAGCAATAAATTCAGGATTGTTTTTTGAAGATAAACCAAAGCCTTCAAAACAGTCACTTCAGTCTTACCAAGAAGCTTTGCAGCAACAGGTATTCATTCATTCATTCATTCATTCAATCATTCATTGTATTCGTTCATTCATTTAATGTTGAACATTTTATGTGTTAGCTCAGTGGTCCCTTTGAACTCAGCTTGGCAGAGGAGAAGCAATACTGCTCATTTATATTTCACTATGATAAATTTTGGTGCAGCTAGATTAGAATACTTTTGGAAGCACATTTTGAAAGCACAAGATAAGAATAAATGCCTGGCAGTTAGGAGGGCTTCATGTGTTGTTGATACTTGAACTGCATGTTAAACAATGAATACATTTTAAATTCCTGGCATATTCAGGGAATGGAAGTCGATGTGGGAGAGGGGCTGAAGTATTATAGTGTGCTGGATTATGAAGGATTAACTAATAAGGAATTTTCAGTTTTATCCTGTTACAGAGAGCCTAAGGGAAGAAAGTTTAAGCCAGAGAATGAAAAGAATAGTTGATGTGAATACCTTTAAGTTTTAGAGGGGTAGCTAGTTGTGATGTATATGATTGGGAAAAATGTGGCAGAGAAAACTTTTCTATAGACTATTGAGGCAGTCCAGACAGGAGGTAAGGAGGCCCTTACTAGATAGGGAAGATGGGAGGACATCTAGAAGACAACTCTGGGTTTTTTTTTTTTTTTTTTTTTTTTTTTAAAGATTTTATTTATTTATTTGACAGACAGAGATCACGAGTAGGCAGAGAGGCAGGCAGAGAGAGAGAGAGGAGGAAGCAGGCTCCCTGCTGAGCAGAGAGCCCGATGCGGGACTCGATCCCAGGACCCTGAGATCATGACCTGAGCCGAAGGCAGCGGCTTAACCCACTGAGCCACCCAGGCGCCCCAACTCTGGGATTTTTTGATAGGACTTAAATAGAGGGAATGAGAAAGAACAGGGGGCTTGAAGATGATTCTGAATGTTGTAGTCTATAAGAATAATGAGGCTATGAATATGAACTAAGAGAAAAAAGTAGAACATTTTTAGGGAGGAGGATAATGGGTTCTGTTGTAGTTTGTAATATTTTAAGAAAGTTTGCTTAAAAGTAATTATATCAAATATATGGGGTTCTTAGGGGAGTATCCATATCTCTGAGAGGATTCTGGAACTCTTAGCGGGTATATGTCCATCTGAAGTACTTCTCTGTAAAATTCCACTTGGATTTTTTTCTAAAGCTCTTTTTGTTCAGATTTTACTTGGGCAGCCTCCTTGAAAATGGATTTTTTAATTTATTTTATTCATTCATTTATTTATTTATTTAAAAAAAAGATTTTATTTATTTATTTACAGACAGAGATCACAAGTAGGCAGAGAGGCAGACAGAGAGAGAGGAAGGGAAGCAGGCTCCCTGCTGAGCAGAGACCCCCCCCCACCCCCGCCAATGGGGCTCGATCCCAGGACTCTGGGATCATGACCTGAGCTGAAGGCAGAGGCTTTAACCCACTGAGCCACCCAGGCACCCTGAAAATGGACTTTTTTAAATGGTAGAATTACAGCTTTATTTTTTGGATGGTAGATTTCTACAATAAAAGATTGAATTTATATCTGTTTTCAAATGAGCATATTAATAATACCACTGGCAAAGCTACATTGCCTAACTCTAGAATTTTATTTCATGTATGTGATGACCTCTTAGCCTTGGTGGGGTGGTTGCTTAAATTTTCCATGGATGTGGTTATGACTTCTGTGTGTGTGTGTGTGTGTGTGTGTGTGTTTGTGATTTTTTTTTTATGATTTTATTTATTTATTTGACAGAAAAATAGAGATCACAAGTAGGCATAGAGGCAGGCAGAGGGAGAAGGAGAAGCAGGCTCCCTGCCGAGCAGAGAGCCCGACGTGGGGCTCGATCCCAGGACCCTGAGATCATGACCTGAGCAGAAGGCAGAGGCTTAAACCACTGAACCACCCAGGTGCCCCTGTGGTTGTGATTTTAAGAGTAACTTTCCAAAGCATAAATACTTTTTCATTGCCTTCCATGCCTAGAGACCAGCCTGTGCTTATATTTGATGATGAAAAGACTGTTTTGTATGCTTTCATAAAGTTGTACTTAAAGTAGCCCAGAATTCTCTGAATAGCTTTGAACCTTCAACCTCTTGACTTCTGGGAATGGAGTTTCCAAGGGTAAAATGAGTAGGTCTGGTGAGATGTGGGGAGTAGTTTATGGCTGGTCAGGTCCCATAACAGGGTAGATGAAAAAGGGAAGTAGGGAGATCCTGTTGGTCCTCATGCAACTAGTAAGGTTTAGGAAGGAATAGCTCCGGTAGAGGTTGTTGGGAAGGAAGAATTTGTACAGTTAGAGCTGGCATCAGTGGCTGGAAAGCACTCTGGAAGCAATGATATGAGGGACCAACAGCTGTTTATTTTAGCCAAGGAAGTGTTTTTAAATTTGGTATTCCATAGATTTGTGATTTCAAATTTTATAGGGAGGCAGATTGTGTAAAAAGAAAAAAATCCAGTTTTTTTCTCTAATAAGAAAAATAAAATCTAAGGGGCGCCTGGGTGGCTCAGTGGGTTAAAGCCTCTGCCTTTGGCTCAGGTCATGATCCCAGGGTCCTGGGATCGAGCCCCATATCGGGCTCTCTGCTCAGTGGGGAGCCTGCTTCCCTTCCTCTCTCTCTGCCTGCCTCTCTGCCTACTTGTGATCTCTGTCTATAAATAAATAAATAAAATCTTTAAAAAAAAAAAAGAAAAGAAAAATAAAATCTAATATTAAAACTAAACTTTGTATCAGAATACTTGTTAATACTAATGTTTCTTAATATTAACAAGATTCGGGAAAGAGAAGAAAGAAGGAAGAAAGAACGTGAAGAAAAAGAAGAATATGAAGCTAAATTAGAAGCTGAAATGAGAAGTTACAACCCCTGGGGAAAAGGTGGAGGTGGTGCTCCTCTGAGAGATGCAAAAGGAAATCTGATAAGTACGTTATTTTCATTGATCTGTTGTTTTTAAAAGAAACTGAAATATTTTAAAATTTTTAAAGGAATGGGGGGGTAGAAGTAAGTATCATGGCCTGTAAGGCAAGGTCTCTTTTTATATAGCTTAATGCAAAAGAGATATTTTATAATACATATAATAACAGGTTAGAAAGTCTTTTTTTTTTTTTTGAGTATTCATTTAATTTTATTACATGTTTTTTCATCCTCTAATGATAATAATTCAATTGCAGAGAAAAGCTCATGTTAGTTGTCAGGTTTTTACCCAAACCGATAGTTAGATTTTTTTTTAAAAAAACATCCTGGTAAAAATAACAAAACTCTTATTAAATTTTTTTTTTAAACTAGTAAGACATATTTAAAATAAGTGATCTGAAATAGTTGTGGGGTGCAGTATTTCATAAATGCCATATACCTGCACAGTGCAAGGACTCCATGGAAAAATAAAGACCAGATCTCAGAAACTTTCTGGTAGGTTGCAGAAACATATTGATTTGTCTTTAAGTTATTTACTCTCATAAATATTTGATCTAGAGGGGTGCTTGGGTCTCTTAGTCGGTTAAGCGTCTGACTCTTGATTTCAACTCAGTTCATGATCTTAGGGTTGTGAGATCGAGTCCCACCTTGGTCTCTGTGCTGGGTGTGTAGCCTGCTTTAGCTTCTTTCTCTCTCTCTCTCTCCCTCTGCCTGACACCTCCCCCCCAACATTCACATACTCTCTCTTCCCCTCTTAAATGTTTGAGATAAAAACAACAACAGCCTGCTCTTTGAAAAAATAAAAAGGTCTTATACAACTTGTTGTATATATTGGGATGGTCTCTGATTAACTTTTAGATCAGGATAAAAAGAGACAAAGATAGGTTTTTGAAAATCGTTTTATTAGAATAGAGAAATGAATAATAGAAACCCAGTAAATGGTAAAAATGTAGATTTCATTTTGATCTTCAAGTATTACACATTATTATAGGGATAGTTGAGGGATGTAGTCAGAATACTTTCTGGTTATTGAGTTATTAAGAGTTCTTAAATATTGTGCTTTTGCTTTGTTAAAGATGGCTTTTTAAAAAGATGTATTTGAGACCCACTTAAATTGCTAAGATACATCTTTTCTTCCCAAAGGATTTGTTCCTTTCCTGTCTTCACCTCATACTTTGTTCATGGTTTGAAGACTGGAACTCTTACTCTTTTTATAGATGAGGTGATTTTAGATGATACATAGATAAACATTTCTTATCTTAAAAGTTAATTGTTGATTTGAATATATATTAAAAAACTGGTTTTTCATTGGATAATGCTATAATATATCCTTTTAAAATACAGGTATTAATTAGTTCAGGCATTTAACAAAAAGAGCTTTAACAAACACCCCCTAATTATCAGAAGCTTGTGGCTGAAACCTTAAGGCTATAAAAGTTACTTCTCACTTATGTCTCATTCGGATGCTCTTTGAGTGGGTCTCCTCCAAGAGGTGACTCAGGAATTCAGGGCTCTTTTCTTGTATCATTCATCCACTTTGAAATCCTTCACTTCTAGCAGCCAAACAGGGTTTAGTGGTGGGAGAATTAGTTGAGAGTTTTGGGGGGTTCTGGTCTCGAGGTGGAGGGAATATTGCTTTGTCTCTTTGCTCCAATATTCAGACCTAATTATAAGGAGACCTAATTATAGTGCCTAGGAAGAGGATATGAGATTGATAAGCATCTAGTCAAGTCTTTGCTGTAGTGAATTTAAATTGTGAATTGATAGAAACATAGTAGTTACTGGGAAGGAGGTGCTTAAATGCCTGAAACTTTGGTAAACACTGGAATAGAATAATTTCCTAGGACTTTGAAGCTGGCCTCTAAGATTATTTCCAGTTCACGCAATATAGTTATGTTGTTCTGTATGTGTTTAGTTGGTGGTAGGGAGTAGGATAAATGTGGATTATTAAATTATAAAATACTGTTTTAGAATTGTTTGACCTAATAGTAATGAAGCAGACTTTTCTGTGTTTTTCAGTTTTAGCAGTAATGTTTACTTTGCTTATTTAATGCGACAGTCATGCCCCGTGATAGAAAAGTATACTATTTTATCAAATACAGTGGAACTCTTTTTTAAATGGTATTTTCAAAGCAGGTAAACTCATCCTTTAAGGGCTATCTGTTTGTGACTTGATCTGTTTTAGAGAGGGAGGGAAGGGAAGGAATGTGATTTATCTATTCTATTTGAAACATGTTGTAAAGATCTGTATTCTTGTTTACTTCATATAATGACCAAGATCATATAATTTCTGTACTTTCTGTTGGCCCACTTTAATTTGGCTGCTGGCTTCTCTAGTTACTCCTGTTTTATCTTTGGTCTTTTATTGCAAAGAAATTAAGGAAATTTAATGTTTATCCTTAGCTCTTTGGGGAAGATGTCTATAACAGGAAGTAGTTATTAATAAATATTAAAATCTGTTACCCAGATGACTAGAATAGCACTAACTTCTTTTTTTTTTGCATCAACCCTCCCTTTTAAAGTAAATATTTCTCGTTTTTATTATTTGTGTGACACTTAAAAATCTGTTTCTCTTCTTAGTTCTTTTTTCATTAAAGTTCTTTTTTTTAAGTTCCAATAAAACAAACTATATTCTAATGACTTTTAATGGGTGAATGAATAAACAAACTGTAGTACATTCGTACCATGGCTTGCTACCTAGCAGTTAAAGGAATGAACTATTGATGCACATAATAACTTGAAAGACTCTTCAAAGAACTTAAGCTAAGTGAAAGAAGCTCCTTTCTAAAGGTTATATACATGTATATTCTTAAAATGATTTTAGGGATAGTGATGTTACATGAATCTATCATATGTTAAAATTCTTAAAAACTACTCCAAAAAAATCAATAAAATTAGAAAATACCTAACCAATTTGAAAGACAGCAGAAGTATTTTAGTTCTAACTGATTAATAGTTAGATTAAATGTTTCTTCACATATATTTGATTCAGTATTTGTATTTCTTTTATGTATAGTATTTGCCCCAGTTAGATTTATGTTTGTTTTTATGTTGATTATTGAGATACAATTTGCATATGACACAATTCATTCTTTTTAAAGTGTATTATTCAATGAGTTTTGACAACTGATTCCAGGACCCACAGTCACAATCAAGATTCAGAACATTTCCAATTTATCCAACCCTTGCCAACACCTCTGATCTGCATTCTGACAAAATAGTTTTTGCCTTTTGTATCCTTTTCTCCTTAGTTTTAGTGGTTTATCCATGTTGTATGTGTCTGTAGTTTACTTCTTTTTATTACTAAATAGAACTCTACCACGTGGAGGTACCGTGATTGTGTATCCTTTTACCAGTTGATGGGTATTTGGCTTGTTCACAGTTCAGGCTGTTATAAGTAAAGCTGTCATAAACATTTACCTTCAGGTCTTGTGCACATAAATTTTCATCTTTCCTGGCTAGATGCATAGGAATGGAATTCCTGGGAATTCCATTAAGTAAGTGTATATTTAACTTTGTAAGAAACTGCTAGATCATTTTCCAAAGTGGTTGTGCCATTTTGCATTCTTACCAGCAAAGCACAAGATTTCTGGTTGCATTACATTCTCATCAGCCCTTGTATTTAGCCTTTCTATTAAGTAGGTAGGACATCTCATTGTGGTTTTAAAAAAAGCAAACAAAAAAAAGTTTTTATTTTGAAATAATTCAAGACTTAGAGAAGAGTTACAAAGATATAGAGTGTACCCTTCACCTAGCTTCCCATAATGTTAACATCTTCAGTAATCTAGCATAGTGTTCTAAATGAGAAATTAAAATTTTAATTTAATGAGCTCTCATTTCCCATGAAATGTTTATCCCTTTAAAACATACAATGCCTGGGTGGCTCAGTTGGCTGAGCATTTTTCTTTGGCCTGGGTCATAATCCGGGGTCCTGAGATCAAGTCCCACATTGGGCCTCTTGCTTAGAGGGAGCCTGCTTTTCCCTCTGCCTGCTGCTCTCCCTCTCTGACAAATAAATAAATAAAATATTTAAAGAAAATAAAATATACAGTTCAGCAGTTTTTAGTATATTCACAGAGCTGTGCTACAATCACAAAGTCAATTTTAGAACATTTTGTACATTGAATTGCCTTGATGTGCTTGTTGAAAATCAGTTGACCACAAAATTATTTATGGACCCTTTAATGTTCTGTTCCATTGATCTAGATGTCTATCCTTATGCCCATATCATACTCTCTTGATTACTATAGCTTTGTAGTAAGTTTTGAAATTGAGAAGTGTGAGTCTCCCAACTTTGTTCTTCTTTCTCAAGATTGTTTTGTCTACTTGACTTCCCTCCCTTCCATTTTCATTGAAATTTTACTATCAGTTTGCCAACCTCAATAAAAAAGTGTGGTAGGATTTTCATTGAGATTTCATTTACAAAAAGATCAATTTGGGACAGCCAGCATCTTAACTATATTGAGTCTTTTGATCCATGAATGTGGAATATTTATCTGCTTATTGACTCTTAGTTAACATCTTTTAGCAGTATTCTGTAGTTTTCAGGTATTGTAATATATTTTGTTAATTGTATCCATAAGTATTTCATGTATTTTAATGCTATTTTAAATGTTAAATAATACATTTAAAATTATCAGTAGTCATTTTTTCATTGCTCGTGTATACAGTTGATTTTTCTGTGTTCTTAATGCATTAGTTTTAGTAGGGTTTTTTTTTGTAGGTTTTTTGGGATTTTTTAATGTAGGCAATCATGTTATTTGCAAACAGTTTCACTTCTTCCTTTCCATTGCCTTCCTTTCCGTACCTTTTAGTTATTTTGCTTATGTTTTACACTTGTTCGGAACTCCAGTACAATGCTTAGAAATCATGAGAACAGATAGCCTTGTCTTATCTGATTTTAGGTGGAAAGTATTCAGTCTTTTCACCAGTCGGTATAATGTTGGCTATAGGTTTTTTCGTAGATTTTTTTCTTTAATCAGGTCTAGGACATTATCTTCTATTCCTCCTCATACTTTTCACATGAATATATGTTGAATTTTGTCAAGTGCTTTTCTATATCTTTTGAAGTGATAATTACATCTTTCTTTATTGATACATGGTGAGTTACATTGCTAATTTTTTTAAAGATTTTTTAAATTTTTTATTTGACAGAGAGATAGCACAAGTAGGCAGGGCAGCAGGCCGCCGGAGTGGGAGAAGCTCAGACTCTCTGGTGAGCAGGGAGCCTGAAATGGGCTCGATCCCAGGACTCTGGGATCGTGACCTGAGCCTAAGGCAGATGCTTATCCAACTGAGCCACCCAGGTGCCCCACATTGAGTAATTTTTTAAATGTTGAGCTGCTCTTTGATCAACATGAGTAGGGAAAAGTTTCCTGTTTTTTTGCTAGAATTTACAAGTGAAGCCATCTGGGCAGGGAATTTTCTTTTTCTTCCTTTTTAAAAAAATTTTTTTAAATAAATAAATAAAAATGTTATAAATTTTTTTTGAGTATAGCTGTAACTGTAGCACACATTTTGATATGTGTTATTTTCATTTTCATTCAGTTAACTTTTCTAATTTTGTGATTTTCCTTTGACCTATTATTTAGACCTGAGTTTTTAAAATTTCCATATATTTGGGTATTTTCCAGGTAACTTTCTTCTGATCACTTCTAGTATATGTTCTCTTGTTCAGAGAATATAATTTTTGTTATTTTAATATTTTTAAGTTCATGAGATTTATTTTATAAGTCACCAGTTAGATTTTCATTTGCCTTAGAGACTGTGATCTTAAGTGTGTATATTGTAAGTTAATTTTGAAATATGTGTTATTAGTCAAATTAGGGTTGGAAATTTTCTTTAGCTCTCTGAATTGACTTGTAGAAGAGTTTGTATAATTAGTCATGATTGCTGAATAATCTTGGGTCTATGGAAATATTTTCAGACATTTTCTTAAAATGTTTTGGTATTTTCCATCAACCAACAGCTAACTCACAAAATTAATTTGGTGGGGCGCCTGGGTGGCTAGTCAGTTGATTGAGTCTTGATTTTGGCTTAGATCATGATATCAGTATCATGGGATTGAGCACCATCATGGTATCAGGGTCATGGGATCAAACACCCTGGTGGGCTCTGTGCTCAGATAGGAGTCTCCTCCTCTCCTCTCTCTCCCTCTGCTCCTCTCCCAGGTCATGCATGTGCATGCTTGCTGTCTGTCTCTCTAAAGTAAATAAGTAAATCTTAAAAAAATAAAATTTTAATTTCAAAGTATTTAGGCTTATAAAAAAAGATAATTAAATAAGGAGTGAAAAAGTTTCAAATATTGTTTACTGTAGCTATCACATGATTTAGTCCTGGTCTGATAAATTGTTCAGAGAGTAGGACTATTTTCCCATTTGTTAATCTATAATATTTTCTTTTGTTATTCTTTTCTTTGTAGAATTATTCTGCAATGCTGGTAGTTTTATATTAAATGATATGGTATACATTTTAAATAAAGGCCATTTTTCAGTGGCATCTTTGCAGTTGGCAAATTATACTCTTCACCAAAGCCCTTTTTTTAATTTTGATTTTTAGCTGATTTTAAACCTTTCATTATTCAAACCACCTCAGGAAAGACAGATAAGGAGTGACTACTTGATTGATAGTGTTTTCCAATAAATAGCAATATGGAGTTGTTGTGATTGTTTAATCTGATGGTCTTAACTAATTATACACTCTGCTGACATCACCTTCTTTTTACATAAATACATTCACTTATTGACATTGAGAGGACTGTGTATAATCACAACAGTGAAGTAACACATGTTCATTTGTTTGTTTACTTATAGAACATTTATCTCTTAATTTATGGTTTGTCTAAGTGAATATCAAAATGAGATTGCATTCCCTGAACATTCATTAATTTGGTAACAGAGCTCAGGTTATCATCTTACTTGATATACCATACTCTTCTAATAGAAAATGGAAGAATACTGTATGTATTGTTATTTATAGTGACTTCTCATTTATATGGAGTGCTCTTATGCTGTTCTAGTGAATATTGGATGATGAGATAGTGATCTCCTATTTGAGTTTTTTTATGTAATTTGGTGACTTTAAGGACCACAGCTGTTAGTTCATGACCTCAACTTTATCATCATCCTTCTGTTTTCATTTACCTTCCATATCCAGGATTTAGTGATGGGATAGATCCCGGGATTTGGTGATGATTGCAGGAGCACCTAGCTACTTTTGCCTTACCAATTCTTGGTAGTTCTTTTTGCAATCAGTTTCTCTGTGACTTCAGTTAGTCCCTATTATCCCAGTTGTTTTGTGGAGAAGAACTATTTTTTATTTTGTTACAGCTTGTTTTTAAGATTGACTTGTTGTTTTACCTGATTCTTTGTGCTCAGATTTTTGTGATCTGTGTGTGGTATCTACTGCTTTGTGACAAATTATGCAATGTGTAATGCTTTAATGTAACAGACATTATCTTGGGGTTCTGTAAGTCAGTTTTTGAATGGGTTAGCTGGGTATTTCTATCTCAGGATCTTTCATGAGTTTGGGGTCCAAAATAGCTCCTAGGGCTATAGTCATATGAAGGCTTGACTGGGACTGGAGAATCTGTTTTCAATATGGCTCCCTCACATGGCTCAGAAGCCTCTGTTCCTTGTCATAGGGGCCTTTCCATAGGGTTCCATCAGTGCCATTATGATAGAGTAGCTGGCTTTCTTCAGAGTAAGTGATCCAGTAGATCAAGCAAAATGGAAACCATAATGTCTTTTATGAAGTAGTCTTGGAAGTCATATGCCATCATCCTGCAATATTTTATTCATAAGAAGTGAGTTACTAACTCTGGCTTATGCTTAAAGGGAGGGGAATTGAACTCCATCTTTTAAGGGAAGACCATCAAAAGAGTTTATGGATATACTTTAAAACTCTGTGGTACATGATTATATTTTTTCATTAGAAATACTAACGTGGTTGAAGAAATGTCACTATGACTTGTTTTGAATTGTTGCTGTTCTGTATTAAAGAGATGCCAACTTCTTAAGTAACATAGATATGAATATAGTTTTTATGAGTTGTCAAAGATCTACTGACATCCTTAAGCTCTCTACTGATTTTGAGTTTGTTTTATAAGTTATTTTTTGAAAATCTTAGAAGTTTTAATAATTCTGTTTCTATTTTCAGGGCTCCAAGACACCATTGATTTATTCCAACTCTGTCTTTTTTTCTCTCTGATTCTCTACTTTTAGAAAATGTATTAAGCATACTAATTACAAAAGTGTATGTGTTGAAATAAATGGCTTATTTTTCCCTCTCAGCTGATTTGAATAGGATGCACAGACAAAATATAGATGCCTACCATAACCCAGATGCAAGAACATATGAAGATAAAAGGGCTGTTGTATCTCTAGACCAAAATTTAGCCACCTCAAATGCTGAGAACCTAGAAGATTCTACAAATAAAAACTCAGGTTTTTAATCACATTCTATTTTTTTGTTTGTTGACATTTCTAAAGTTGTTCCATAACATTTCTCTTCTCTTGCCTGACAAAGGTCATATTGTGATTTTGAAAACTTGGTTACACTGAGTCAGGAAGCATTATACGATATTCATAATACCTTTTCTTAAATATTTTGACAAATGTGAATAGGGAAATATACTTTGCTTCTTAATACTGTGTATTTCTTCTCAGCCTTATAACTTATGGATACTTTAGCTGCTGTTAAAATTTTATTTTGCTGGTGGGAAGACTTTCTTAAAATCAAATAGTCTCTTCACACATATACAGACAAATAATCTCTCTTGCTTCTTATACCCATAACTATTTGAATTAATGAAAATGCATCAGATTTGATATGATATATTGTACAAATAAATTGCTTATTTTTATTATTTTTATTTTAGTTGTTAATTTTATTTTTTACTTATTTTGTAATCATTTGCCTCCCCTTGTGAAACCACAAAGGACAAAGAAATGAAGTTTAATTTTTTTAAAAGTTTAATTCTGTATCTGGTCACATCTCCCTTTCTTAAGCAATATTTTTGATTTTTTATGGAACAACATCCTTGAATTAAAGGTTCTATAAGTAGGAAATTATTCAGTAGCTTTCTTTATGACTTGACAGGGAAACTTGTCATCTTTCTTTATCAAGTTTATATGAAAATATGTTACATATTTTAAAATCAAAGGAAATTTAAAAGATATATCTATCACCTTGCACTATATTTTGATGCCTGTAAAAGTAATCGTTTATTTACTACAAATTCTATTTTTGTACTTCCACTAAAGTTTTGATTTTAGACTAGTAAAGAGCTTTACATTAGAAAGTCCTAAAATATCCCTGACTGATCATTTAATCTTCAATTTTTTTAAAAAAAAATTTTTAACCCATGACTGCCTGTCCAAACAGACACATTTAATAGGCAGATATGATTAGAATCACCAGCCTTTCATCTTTGATGGTAGCACTAATCTCTGTGCTCTTTTTGAACATTTTAGGAGATGTGCTACTTGTGGTTTCCATGGGCAGCTTGTACCACTGTTGGATCTCTAATTATGAGAAAGTGCTTTCTTACTTTAGTCCACAATAGATTTTTACCTAGTGGATTGAATCTTCATTTTTGGAGCACTAAAATTGAATTTTTAAATTTTTATGTAATTATTAATTTGGCTTCCACTCTTTGTATTAATTCATTGTGCAGTAAAAACACCTTTCATTTTATTGAAGGGAATTTTTATTTCTTTGGATACATCATTATTTTTCTCTTTACTTCTTTCTTCTACTAGTCTGTATTGAGATCCCAGTTCTACATACTCTTTCTCTAGCCTTCCTTCCACACCTGGTGTTTGTAGTTGTGTCTTCACCCAGAACTTTCTCTATCATGTTAATAATGATTTAGGCATCTAGCTCTGCTTATCAAGCAGAAACTTAACTTTGCTTATCAAACAAAAACACTGGAAAAAATCAAATTTCTGTGACCTTTTCCCAAGAAAACACGCAAGCTGAATGATTAAATATCACAGCAGAATTAACTGCCTATTGCCTTTCTGAACAATGCCAGGGTTTTGGTGTGTTTACACATACACATACACATGTGGCATTTAATATTTTAAAGGCCTTAGGGAACTTGAATATATCTTAAAATTGAATGTTATAATGTGTGTTTATGTTTTCTCTTCATTAGTCCTGTTTGAGGCCTTTCCTCAAGTTCATTTTTTTCTTTTACTTTATGGTTCTAGGATGCAGAACCATATTTATGAAGCCCATACTAATATGACTTAGTGTTTGCTTATTATGATGCCTATATATATTGGGTTAGAGCATGTGTTTCTCTATGATTTTATTTTAGTCATGTATTTATTTTTTAAAAACTGCTTATTTTTGAAAACTTAATTTTGTTTTGCTAATCCACCTTTTCATTATAATGTTTTAAGTATTGAGTTGACTTTCTGCTGATTTATTCAAGTAAGCATTAGTAAACTTAAGCACAAAGGAAAAAGAGGCCTAAATGGCAGCTAAACTGCAAAGCATGAGTGAGAGAAAGAAATGCTTTAGATTGATGGTATAAAGACTAAGTCAGTAACTAAAAAATAATATAAAAAGTTATGTGAGGCTTCCCTGCATTTGAAGAAAGATTCCTGGGGTATCATTATTTTTCAGGTTGTCTTTATGAAATCATTTAATCCTTCCCCAGAGTATTATCCTATTTATAGGAATATATAGCATATTTTTATTGTTCATGTTATATACCATTACTTTGAAATTTTTTAAAAAATTATTGCAGTGATAAAAGAATCATTCTAGTTTGTAAAAAATGTTTTCAGAGCTGGCTTTTTAACTATTGTGGACCATAGATGGAAAGACTTGGAATTACTGATTTGTCTTAGAAGACAAAATTTTAAAATATATGTATATGTACTACATTTTAATATATAATTAAGAATATTCTTAAGAAGAGGGTATTTACATAAGAATTTAAATGTACTTTTTTCTTATACAAATTTACTTTAAAGTCTTTGCTGTAGTTAAAGTTGTTTAGGCTATTATCTTTGTTTCCTTGGTATCTTTCAGGTATAGACATAGTAGATTTTTCAACTCTATTTTTGTTTCACCATTTTTCTTTCTCTCATTAGTTTTCAGCTGGTCTTCAGATTCTAATCTCAGCCTTACTCTTCTGATTTTTGACCTCTCGACTTCCGTAGTTAGCACATATATTCACAATATGGAATTAGTAGCAAAGTTTATTTTTTAACCTTTATATTTTCTAACCATTGAGTAATGGTATGTTTTTTGCAAAATTTCTCTTTCAAGGTTATATGCAAACACAGAGCTCTCCTTTTGCTCGGGGAAATATATTTTGTGAGCCTCCAACTGAACTTCAGATTAAACAGCAAGAATTATACAAGAATTTTCTTCGTTTTCAGGTGAAGTGCTTATTTTATCATGGTTTCAAAGTTTTAGTAAAAATTTTTTTTTAAGATTTTATTTATTTGTTTCATAGATCACAAGTAGGCAGAGAGAAGGGCAGAGAGAGTGGGGGAAGCAGGCTCCCTGCTGAGCAGAGCGCCCAATGCAGGACTCCATCCCAGAACCCTGAGATCATGACCTGAGCTGAGGGCAGAGGCTTAACCCAGTGAGCCACCCAGGTGCCACGTTTTGTTAGGATTTAATAAACTAAACTTGCAAAGATTTTATTCACAGGATAAAGAATAAATTCTAAAATATCTCCACAGTTATTTAAGATAATTTAATTTACATCAGATATAGGTAGTATTAAAATGATATTACTTCATTTATATCTGAAAAAGGAGTATAGAGACATATTAGGCAGGCCAGTTGTCTTACTCCTTTCTAAACTTTATTAAATCATTAATTGTTAAAGAATTCTGACATTTCTAAAACTGAATGAAATAAAATATTCACTTATTAGGCATAGAATGAATATGTCTAGATGCTTAATGGGTTAGTAGAAAATCAGGGTTTTTTTCCAAATGATTTATTCTTGACTCACTAGAGTTTGTAAATTATTAAAAATCAGAAGTAATCACATTTTGCCATTATTTGCCTCATTTATGTATGTAAGCAAATAGCATTTTAAAAATGGTGGAAATGCCCAAAGGAAGACACTTGAGTATCCAGGGTTTATTAAACAAACAGAATGATTGAATACTCATACTGTGTCTACTTTTGTGCTGAATACTAGGGGTGGAGCCTGAGGTGAAAGAGAAGGACTCCTAATTTTCTTCTCACCTCCATGCCCCTTAACATCCCATTATCAGATTCATCCTATGTCTGGGTGGTCTCCTTTTGATATGATTTCTCATGTTATCTCAAAAACTGGTAGTAACTTTTCTTTTCTACAGAAAATATCCAAATTCCTTAGTCCAATATCAAAGGCTATCCAGTCTAATCCCAACATCTTAAATTCTCCTTAAAAAGTTCTACTTAATTATATCAACTTTCTAATCCTAATTATTGTGGACTCTTCAATAAGGCAGTGATGTAATGGGTATGGGGTGACTGATCTGGCACTAGTGTTTAAGATGTATTTTTGAGGGATTTAAAAAATTGGAAGCAGGGGTATTTTACTAGAGTTGCAACAATGGAAATGGATAGAAAGACCTTTGTAAGGATCAGCAGAATAGATAGAGATATTGAATGCAAGAGAGTGGCGTCAGAAGTCCCTACAGGGGGCGCCTGGGTGGCTCAGGTCACCCCTGGGTGGCTCAGGGGTGCCTTCAGCTCAGGTCATGATCTTAAGGTCCTAGGATCTAACCCCGCATCGGGCTGAGCAGGAAGCCTGCTTCCCCCTCTCTCTCTCTCTGCCTGCTTCTCTGCCTACTTGTGATCTCTCTCTATCAAATAAATAAAAAAAAAAATCTTAAAGAAGAAAAAAAAAAGAAGTCCTACAGTATTGGCCACTCATATAACTGCTGATTGAGGGTCAGAGAGTCACCTATTGAACTTGAAATGCCCTGTGCTATACTGCCCATAATGACAGCAAGTCAAAATTATGTAACTGCTATTATACTTAACAAGTGTTAGCATGGTTTAGGGTAGAATTAAGGGGGAAAAACAATCTTGAAATTATATAGCCTTTTATTATTTAGAAGGTACTTTTGCATATAATATCTCATTAATCTTCAGGCTCGCCGAAGAATGTATTATTATTTCTGGTTTATGACATGCAACTAAAATCCAGGCTAGGATGCTTACCTGTGGTGGCAGAGCCAGCAAATTGTGAGGCCAGTGCTTGAATCCAGGTCTCCTGACTTTAAGTATCATACCTGTATCATACACACTTAAATTTTTAGAGGGCTCTAAGAGTCTTTCTCTCTGGAAAAAAGTAGTAGTAGTGGAAGGTTTGACTATGTCAGTTTTAGACTTAAGTTTAACCTTCAGTTCTCCCAGCCTATAAATCCTCAGTGCACCTGTGAATGGATTGCTCTTGAATGGTGGCTTACATATTTTTCTTTTGGCAGCCCCTTAAAACTTTCCCTCACGAGCAAAATCTAACACAAAACTCGAAGAAAATTTAAAATATCTAAATGGTATTTATTATTACTATCAACACTGAAGTGTCAGACAGGAAGTATCCCCAAACTTAAATGTCAAAAGAAATGTTATAAAATGTTCAAATCTGTGTACCAAGATGGAAGCCTTAGCTCCGTGTATGCATAAAAAAGTTATAGTGTTAAAGTTAATGCGGCAGAAGTCCTTATGTGGTTAAAATTTGATAAGTCATGTACCATTTTAAATTAAAGCTTTAGACATAATTAACTTTAATCTTTTCAGCTGTAGGATAAAATTTGGTAAAATAGATGCAGGACCCTTGATGTACCTTTGTATTATACAGCTTGAAAACAGCTGACTTAGATGATAGATTTCCTCTTTCTGTTGAACTGCTGTGTAGCATTTTTTTTAAAAGAGATTTTATTTATTTATTTGACAGACAGAGATCACAAGTAGGCTGAGAGGTGGGCAGAGAGAGGAGGGGAAGCAGGCTTCCTGCTGAGCAGAGAGCCCCATTTGGGGCTCGATCCCAGAACACTGGTATCATGACCTGAGCTGAAAGCAGAAGCTTTAACCCACTGAGCCATCCAGGCGCCCCTGCTGTGTAGCATTTTTGTTGGAATGGCATTTCTGTGGATTTCTTGGGTGTGTGATCCATTTATGATTGTGACCGGTAATGGAGAAGTGACTTTGTAATTGTGAGTGTGTGTGTGTGTAGTAAGAAGAGGGAACTGAGTATTAAATATGAGGTTTTGTTGTATAGATCATAAAGCAGTCCTTAGAGATATAGACATTAATAACTCTTTTTACCAGATGACAAAGCTGAGTAAGAATGTCTCCTTAAAGTCACTCAGTGAGTTAAGTATTTGGTGGAGTTGGAATTTTACTCATAACTCAACATTACATAATGTAGCCTCCCTAATAAATATAGGAAACTGAAAAATTTAGGAACTTAAAAATAGGGTATGAATGCTGAATTCATAGGATACTACAAAATATTACATGGTATTCTAACTTTCATTAGTTTCCCAAAGTAGTAACTAGGTTTAATTCTTTATTAGATTGAGGAAAAGAAACAAAGAGAGGAAGCAGAGCGAGAGAGACTGAGAATTGCAGAAGAAAAAGAAGAAAAACGGCTTGCAGAACAGAGAGCGCGAATTCAGCAAGAGTATGAAGAGGAACAGGAAAAAAAAAGGGAGAAAGAGGAAGAGGTGCATTTTTTTCCTACATTGTTTTTCTACTTACCCTGACAGTGAAATTTTTATTTTGTCTTGGAAAGGTATTACAGAGAAGAACAATCCTAGAGTACATTTAGAAAATTTCAGATCAGTATCCATTTATTGGATACTATTGTATTGAAGTAAAAACTAAGTTAAGAAAAGAGATAAGTGATGATTTTTTTAAGCCAAAAATTAGTTTAGGCTGACCAGGATGTTATAAAAGATGCCTAAAACTTTATTGTTAAATAGACATCTTCTTTTTGTTAAAAAACACTATATCATCTGTATCTTCAATTTTATCTCTTTATTTCAAACAAATAAGGCAACAGGTATTTGAATGGACTACAGGATGTATGTTTGGAGTGTTGTATTTTTCTCTTTAAAGCAAAGGCTAAAAAATGAAGAGCTTATTCGGTTAGCTGAAGAAAGACGAAAAGAAGCAGAAAGGAAGAAGAAAGAAGAGGAAGAAAAACATAATCTGCAGCTTCAACACTACTATGCAAGAGAAAATATAATCGAGGAAGAAACAAAGGTAAGTTTCAGACAAAAATGTCAATTAAACCTGTAGTTTAAACCACTTTCACTATGGCCTTAGCAAAAGGGAGAGTGGAGGAGATGCTTTTTTTCCCTCCCTTCCATCATGCTACTTCATCTGAGTACAGCGCACTGAACTTCCTATATAGGTCATGTCATTGCTTTGCTGCTCTTTGTCCCCCAGTGAATATAAGGGGTTTATTTACCTTAGTCAGTCTTGTTCCCATGGTCTATGGAGTAGCACCCAGCCAGCTATTCGTGAGAAGAGTTAAGTGCAGAAATGGAAAGTGTCTGGAAAGTTTTGTAGCAATTTGTCAAAGTAATTTTATGTCTGTTGGATCTCTAAGAAAGTTGGACTTGAATTGTGTAATGTCTTTTTAAAATTTTTTAATGTATTTGGTATTTCATTTTTACTGTTTTACACTTTTATCCTTGATGGATTGGAAATTTAAAAAGAAACTGCTGGGTCACAGTGGACTGGTTTGAAGTCAGTATCTGAGACTGGTTGATATTCACCATTACATGTGTGGTCAATCAAAGTTATCAGAGGTTTTCTCTCTAGGAAGATACTTGGCCCCTATGAAGCTCCAGTTTACACCCTTGGTCATTTTTCAAAGATGTATTTCAAAAAATTTTATATGCATAAGTATCCCTGGGGATTTGTTAAAAATGTATCTTGAGGTCTTACATAGGAAGTGTCTGATTTTAATAAATCTGAGGGTAGTCCAGGAATCTGCATTTTACAGGCATTCTTGGGGGTTCAGATGTAGTTGGCCTGTGGACCACATCTTGAAAAACTCTGTATGTGCTGTAGGTTTAGCCCAATTTAATTACAAACTGAGGGTTGCTGGGGGGAGGGGGGTTAGGAGAAGGGGGTGGGATTATGGACATTGGGGAGGGTATGTGCTTTGGTGAGTGCTGTGAAGTGTGTAAACCTGGTGATTCACAGACCTGTACCCCTGGGGATAAAAATATATGTTTATAAAAAATAAAAAAATTAAAAAAAAATGAAAAATAAAATCTTTAAAAAAAAACAAAAAAAACCTTTAGGGCACCTGGGTAGCTCAGTGGGTTAAAGCCTCTGCCTTTGGCTCAGGTCATAATCCCAGGGTCCTGGGATCGAGCCCCGCATCGGGCTCTCTGCTCAGTGGAGAGCCTGCTTCTCCCCACTCTCTGCCTACCTCTCTGCCTACTTGTGATTTCTGTCTATCAAATGAATGAATAAAATCTTAAAACAAGAAAAAACTAGCCATTATTATCATTATTAAGTTTCATCCAGTAGTGCCTAAAACATGTTGCTGTTTAACAATAAACTGTTTTATTGTTGCTTTTAATAAAGGCCATATCATTGTATATATTTAAAAAAAAAAAAGAAAATGGTTTTCAAAAATTTAGATTTATACGGACATTATTTCTTCTAAGCAGCATTCACAAAAAGACTACTTTTAACCAGTGGGCTCATCTAGTGTACTTATGATGTAGTTTGGTATACTACAGACAACGTGAGCCATTTTTGATGGGTTCAGATACACTAACTGATTTCTCACCTCAGGATTTTATGGTGATAGAAGTAAGTGTTTGCTGTTAGAATCTGCTGAAACATTATTTGAGAGAAAATTTATAAGTAACACCTGTGTTTTTTGTTTGTTTTATTTATTTTCAGTGTTCTAGTAATGTTAGGCAATACCATTTATTCTTAAAGTTGGATATATATTTATTCTACCTTTTAAAACATTATTGAAATATCATGCATTCATTTTTTAAATTAATAGCATTTATATTTTTTAGAGCCATGTTAGGCTTATAGCAAAGTAGAATGGAAAACACAGAGAATATTTTCTTGTAAAATTATTTACAAATAAAAGATAATTGTTAGTTTTCCAGTTATGTTCCTGCCAATTTCTTATTATGTTTAAGAGAAAATGCTTTCCTTAGGAAAATACAGTTTTATGAATGTTCTATTTCAGTTGTGAAGTACCATAATTTTAAACCAGTTTTATTCCCTTTAATGTATTTTGTGCTCAGTTATGAAGTTATCATTACTAACTGTAATTTTTCTTTTATTCATTTATGCCTGATATATTTTTGTCCATTTTCTTAGTTTTTACCTTTGTGTCACCATTTACTTTTTATTTAGCTTGTATATTTTGTTTGTTAAATTTGGTTTTATGTGTTTTTTTTTAAATTCAGTTTTTTATCCTAATCAGAGAATTATCTTTTGAGCAGTGATACCTAAATCCATCAATCCATCTGTTTTTATCATACCCAATATATTGATCATATTAATTGAATTTCTTACTTTTTTTGTTCTTTTATGCTTCCTTGATGGTTATTTGTTTTCTCACTATGTGGAGCATGCTTTGTTTGCTTCATCCTCTGTGGTCTTTTAGAAGGTTTCTTTTGTTTTTATAATTGTGCTTGTGGGCATCTAGTGGTCTTAAGAAAAAAGAAAATCTACTTCTAACTTTGTCAAAGTCACCAGTGAAAGTGATATTTGATTTTGTACCATGCAAAATGAACAGTTCAACATCCATACATATAGTCTGGTCTGGGTGTTTTTTGTTTTGTTTTGTTGTTTTTTAACCAGATAATTATTATTGGATTTTGTTGGGAAGTTTTATGTTCTCTGCATTTTGATTTTATGTGAAGTTGGGAGCTGTTAACTTGATTATGCCGTAAACTGAAACCCTCTTTTATTTCTTATGGAGACATAGAATGCTGTTGTGATCTGGAAAATTCCCTCATTGTGATGCTCTTGGTGACAAGGGATCTAGGTTTTATAGGTTGATTTATATTATTTTCCAGAAAATAGTTTTTGTGTTTTGTATTGTCCTGTTTCTTTTTATTATTAAGACAAGTGTTTTTCTTAGTTCTATTTTTTGTTTTTGTTGTTTTCCTAATACTTGGTATGCTGTTGCTTTACTTATGTTTGTTGAATTTTTTTGTTCTCATCTGAGAGTCCTTTTGTTTTAAAATCTAAATCAATTTATGTTTATCATAACTGATGTTTTCGATCTTACATAATTGAATTTCTGACTTTGTTTTGGTAAAAAATATTTTATTAAATAAAAGCAATAGCATTCTGAACTCCCTAAATGGTGTTATTAACTATTAGGAGTGTTTGTGTACACAGACACATATATATGTATACATACATGTATGTGTGTGTGTGTATATGCATACTTATGTTGGTGTGTGTGTATATATATACATATTTGTTTATATATGCGTGTGTGTATATACATATACACACATATATATGTATGTACATATATATATGTATAATTTTTTTCCTCCAGCGCTTGAGACAGCCTTCTCCTGTAGTTCCTGCTCTTCAGAACAAAATTGCAAGCAGACTTCAAAGACCTCCTTCAGTTGACAGCATTATAAGTTCCTTTATTCAGGTATATATTTTTTCTTTTGATTTGTTAATCTTAGCTAAGTTATTTCCGATGAGGGGAATTGAATGAGATTTTTTTTTTATTCATCATATTTAGCTATGTTATAGTTTTTCAATTCTGAAATATAGACAGTGTTGCATTTATTTGTTGCATCAGCTGTAACTGATAATGCTTGGTGTCATAAAGTTTAAATTCTTTTGACAGAGTATAATTTAGCAAATGGTTTTTGTCCAACCCTCTCAAGGCCTTTTCTTTGGTAATATATTATCTGGCTAGCTGTAGTTATGCTAATGAAGTCCCTTAAACTTTCGACTGAGCTGTGATCAAAAGAGAGCTAGGAGAATGCTCCAGAAGAGTTGATCCTTGAGTTGACTCTTGAAGAATGAGTAGGAAGTTGCCATAATGAGGAGGAATCAAAATCATGGACGTGTAAACCATATGACACACATGGAGAAGAATACACCATGGTTTGGGCTGGCCTCAGAAGGCCTGACCAGGGCGTCAACAGAGTTAGACGTCAAGCCATAAGTAGGATGTTGTAGGGAGTTTGGCTTTATTCCCATAAATGAGTGAATACCAAATGGACTAATTACCAGAATAGACAAAGCAAATGTTAGAACATTGTCCTGAATCCCACCCTCTGAGATTCTGATTTAAAAGGTGTGTGGTAGATAATGAATGGGGATGCTTTGTAATACTTTAAGTAGGAGAATGACATGTCATAAGTTGGAGAATGGCCATATTTGTTTTATATAACGTTCTCTCAGGCACTGGTGTTAAGATGTATTTTAGAGGTTGGGTAAGACCGTAAACATGGGGAGAAGTTACAGTGGTTTTGCAGGAGTCCAGTTGTAAGACTTTTAGGACTCAAAGCCAGTGGCACTAAGAACTGAGATTGGGTGAAAATTTTAAGACATATTTAAGAGACACAAGTACTGGCATTTACAGACTATGTTTGTGGGGGTAAGTGTCAGTGACAACTTTCAAGTTTCTTGTTAGATTTATATAGAGTGGGTGGTTGAAGATACAGTTTGTGGCTAAGGAAGGAGCTCTCGACTGGTTTTGCAGATTTGGAAGCCACTAACATATTTCCTTGTCATATTAGTACAGTTGTCTCGGATGAATTTGGGGGAAGTAAAAAGAGCTGAGATTGGAATACCAGGGAATTAAAAATTTAAGAAGCAGAGAAAGGAAATAGAGAACGTGACAGAGAATGGCAATATCAGTTGCTACTGGCCCAGTAAAATAAAGGTGTAAAATGCCCATTGAATGTGTTATTTGGGGATCACCTGGTGACTTTGGTAAGAGCTGTGTTAGTGGAGTGATAGGGTAATAGCAAAGGTAGTAGCTGTGTGGTGAGAAGTGAATGGGCATGAGAAAGTAGACACCGTGTTGCATCTATTCTTGAAAGGATGGCTGTGGAGGGAAGTAGAGAAGGGATAGTAGATGATGATGAAGGAGGAGGTAAGAATTTTTTTTTTTTTTAAGGAATTTTTTTTTTTAAGATTTTATTTATTTGAAAGAGAAAAAGAGAGAGAGAGAGAGAACATAAGAAGTGGAGGGTCAGAGCAGACTCCCTGTGGAGCAGGGAGCCCGATGTGGGGCTTTATCCCAGCATTCCAGGATCATGACCTGAGCCAAAGGCAGTCATTTAACCAACTGAGCCACCCAGGCACACAAGAAGGAAGAGACTTTTAAGCATAAGCTGAGAAAATAGAGTGATTGGAGGAGGTCGGAGTCACTTACTAGATACAGAGAACAGGTGGCAGGATTGTATTTGGATGAAGCAAGGACACTTGCGTTGTGACGGGAAAGGAAAACACATGTTAGGTAAGTGTATAGGTTGGATAGGGGGAAATCTGGTTCCTTTTACATATAGTTCCTTCAAAAAATTATTCTTTTCAAGCTTCTGAATAGGGAAGACATACTGAATGTATCTTTGTTATGATTGTTAAACAGGAAAGTTCCATATCCAGGGCACAGTCTCCTCCGGTACCTGCCAGGAGAAACCAGCTCCGTGCAGAAGGTAGAGTTAACTATTAAGTCTGTAACCTGTAATATTTCTCTTTTAAGCTTTTTATTGAAATAATTAAAGACTCACAGAATGTTGCAGAAGAGCATAGTGAAGTCCTGTGTACCTTCCTGCAGCTTCCCTCAGTGGTACTATCTTATATAGAACAGTAACCAGGAACTTGGCTTGGTTGGTATGCTCTATAGACCTCCATCGGGTCTCACAGTTTTAACACAAAGTAATTGGTGTGTGTTTGTGTTTGTGTGTGGTTCTGTGCATTTGTATTATGTATAATTTGTATAACTGCTGCACAATCAAGGTATAGAACTGTGGCATCAGGGGTGCCTGGTGGCTCAGTGATTAAGTGTCTGCCTTTGACTCAGATCACGATCCTGATCTCAGTCCTGGGATTGAGCCCCATATCAGGCTCCCTGCCTCTCCCCTCTTCTTATATTCTCTCTCTCTCTTTCTCTAATAAAATCTTTAAAAAAAAAACAAACAAACCGAACAAGAACTGCGGCATCACCGCAAAGGAACTCTCTTATGTTGTGCTGCTTCTTTATAGTTGCTCTCTCCCCAGCCCAAGATATTTCTAAAGTCTGGCAGTTCCTGTATTTTCAGAAATGAGTGTATCTTATGGGTATTCATAAATATGATCTGTATTTATAAAACATTAAAAATGACTTTCATAAAATTTTGTCTCTAAGCATTTTAGTTTTGTGTGTGGTTATGTTTTAATGTTTAATCTTCTGTGATTATGCCTGTTTTAATTTTTACTTGTTAATGTGAATTTGCAGAGGAGAAAAAAAATGTAATTATGGAGTTATCAGAAATGAGAAAACAGCTTCGTAGTGAAGAACGGCGTCTACAAGGGCGGTTGCTACACATTGACAGTGATGATGAAATTCATATAAGGCAAGTTTCAACTTGAGTTTTTTGTTTCTTCTTGTGTTTTGTTGCTCTTTTCTTCAGGAAAAGGAGTTACACATAAATCAGAACCTATCCAGTAATTCTACAGTTTTGGACCAGGATTATTTCTTTATTTTAAAATCGCATATATTAGAATGGATAAGTAGCATGCCTTAAGAAAAGTTTTTAACAGATTGTTGGTGAAATTGTAATACTGAAATAGCCTTTTCTCTGAAAAGAAATATAGCTAAATAATTATATCCTAGTGGAGGGACTCAGTGCAACCAATCTAAAACAGTATATGATTTATTAAGTCTATTTTTGTTTGTAACATGTGAGGGTTTTCTTTTTCTTTTTTCCTTTTTTGGCAAAGTGGCTTTTTCTTTAACCAATATGCTTTTACTTTTTTTTCATGTAAATTCAATTAATTATCATATAATGTATTATTAGGTTCAGAAGTAGAGGTCAGTGTTTCATCAGTCTTATGTAATACCCATGTTCATTACTTCACTTGCCCTCCTTAACGTCCATCACCAGTTTACCCTAACCCCCAACCCCTCTCCCCCCAGCAATGCCCAGTTTGTTTCATATGATTAAGAGTCTCTTAGGGTTTCTGTCTCTCTCTGATTTTTTCTTATTTTATTTTTTACCCTCCTCCCGTAAGATCTTCTGTTTTGTTTTTTAAATTCTGCATATGATTGAGATCATATGACAGTTGTCTTTCTCTGATTGATTTATTTCACTTAGCTTAGATTTATTTCACTCCAGTTCTATCCTTGTCATTACAAATGGCAATTTCATGGTTGAGTAGTATTCCATTATATGTTTATATCACATCTTCTTTATCCATTCATCTCTCAGTGGTCATCTGGGCTCTTTCCATAGTTTGGCCATTATAGACATTGCTGCTATGGACATTGGGGTGCAGGTGCCCCTTTGGATCACTACGTTTGTATCCTTGGGGTAAATCTCTAGTACTGTAATTGCTGTGTGGTAGGATAGCTCTATTTTTAACTTCTTGAGGAAGCTCCATACTGTTTTCCAGAGTGGCTGCACCAGTTTGCATTCCCACTAACAGTGTAAGAGGGTTCCCCTTTCTCCCACATCCTCAGCAACATCTGTCTTTTTCTGATTGCTGATTTTAGCTCTTCTGACTGATGTGAGGTGGTATCTCATTGTGGTTTGGATTTGGATTTCCCTGATGCCGAGTGATATGGAGCATTTTTTCATGTATCTGTTGGCCATTTGTATGTCTTCTTTGGAAAAATGGCTGTTCATGTCTTCTGCCCATTTCTTGATTAGATTATTTGTTCTTTGGGTGTTCGGTCTGATAAGTTCTTTATAGATTTTGTGATGCAAGCCCTTTATCTGATAAGACATTTGGAAATATCTTCTCCCATTCTGTTGGTTGTCCTTTGGTTTTGTCAGCTGTTTCCTTTGTTGTGCAAAAGCTTTTGATCTTGATCAAGTCCCAGTAGTTAATTTTTCCCTTTGTTTCTCTTGCCTTTGGGGAAGTGTCTAGTAAGAAGTTGCTGTGGCTGAGGTTACAGAATTGGCTGCCTGGGTTTAGGATTTTGAAGGATTCCTGTATCACATTCAGGTCTTTCATCCATTTTGATTCTATTTTTGTGTATGGTGTAAGGATATATGGTCCACTTTCAGTATTTTGCATGTGGCTGTCCAATTTTCACAGCACTCTTCAGTTGTTGAAGAGACTGGACTGTCTTTTTTCCATTGGATATTCTTTCCTGCCTTATTCAAGATTAGCTGACCAGAGTGTTGAGGGTCCATTTGTGGGTTCTCTGTACTGTTCCATTGATCTGTGTGTCTGTGTTGTGCCAGTACCATACTTTCTTGATGATTAGAACTTTGTAATAGAGCTTGAGGTCCAGGATTGTGATGCCACCAGCTTTGGTTTTCTTTTTCAATATTCCTTTGGCTATTTGGTGTCTTTTCTAGTTCCACACAAATTTGAGGATTATTGTTCCTGCTCTGTGAAAATAGTTGATTGTATATTGGTAGGGATTGCATTGAATGTGTAGATTGCTTGAGGTAGCATAGACATTTTAATAATATATGTTCTCCCTGTCCATGAGCATAGAACATTTTCCCATTTCTTTATGTCTGCCTCAGTTTCTTTCATGAGTGTTCTGTAGTTTCTGTAGTATAGATCCTTTGCTTCTTGGGTTAGACTTATTCCTAGGTATCTTAGGGGTTTTGGTGCAATTGTAAATGGAATCGACTACTTCTTTTTCTTCTGTCTCATTGTTTGTGTATAGAGATGCAGTTGATTTCTGTGTATGATATTATAGCCTGCCATTTTGCTGAATTCTTGTATGAGTTCTAGCAATTTTGGGATGGAATCCTTTGGGTTTTCCACATAGAGTATCTTCTTTACCAATTTGGATGCCTTTTATTTCTTTTTGTTGTCTGACTGGTGAGGCTAGGACTTCTAGTACTGTGTTAAACAACAGTAGTCACAGTAGATAGACATCCCTGCCGTGTTCCTGACCTTAGAGGAAAAGCTCTCAGTTTTTCCCCACTGAGAATGATATTCACTGTGAGCTTTTCATATATGGCTTTTATGATGTTGAGATATGTTCCCTTTATCCCTGCACTGTGAAGAGTTTAATCAAGGAAGGATGCTGTACTTTGTCAAATGCTTTTTCTGCATCTATCAAGAGGATCATATGGTTCTTGTCCTTTCTTTTATTAATGTAGTGTATCAGTCACATTGATTGATTTGCAGATGTTGAACCACCCTTGCAGCCCAGGAATAAATCCCACTTGGTCGTGGTGTATAATCCTTTTAATATACTATTGGAGTCTATTGGCTATGGTCTTTCAGTTTTACCTTTGGATCCTACTGGCTAGTATCTTGGTGAGAATTTTGGCATCCATGTTCATCAGGGATCTTGGTCTGTAATTCTCCTTTTTGGTAGGGTCTTTGTCTGCTTTTGGGATCAAGGTAATGCAGGCTTCATAGAAAGGGTTTGGAAGTTTTCCTTCCATTTCTATTTTTTGAAACAGCTTCAGAAGAACAGGTGTTAATTCTTACTTAAATATTTGATAGAATTCCCCTGGGAGGTCATCTGGCCCTGGGCTCTTGTTTCTTGGGAGATTTTTGATTACTGCTTCAATTTCCTTGCTGGTTATGGGTCTGTTCAGGTTTTTTCTTTCTTCGTGATTCAGTTTTGGTAGTTTATAAGTCCCTAGGAATGCATTTATTTCTTCCAGATTGCCTCATTTGTTAGCATATAGTTGCTCATAATATGTTCTTAAAACTATTTCTATGGTGTTGGTCATGATTTCTCATCTTTCACTCATGATTTTATTAATTTGATTCCTTTCTCATTTCTTTTTGATAAATCTGGCCAGGGGTTTATCAGTCTTATTAATTCTTTCAAAGAACCAGCTCCTAGTTTCGTTGATTTGTACTACTGTTCTTTTGGTTTCTATTTCATTGATTTCTGCTCTGATCTTTTATTAAATTTCTCTTCTCCAGCTGGGGTTAGGCTGTATTTGCTGTCCTTTACCAGCTCCTATAGATAGAAGGTCAGGTTGAGTATTTGAAACCTTTCTTATTTCTTGACAAAGGTTCATACTGCTGTATCCTTCCCTCTTAGGACCCTCTTTGCTGCAGCCCAAAGGTTTTGAACAGCTGTGTTTTCATTTCCATTTGTTTCCATGAATTTTAAAAATTCTTCTTTAATTTCCTGGTTGACTCATTCATTCGTTAGTATGATGCTCTTTAGCCTCCATGTATTTGAGTTCTTTCCAACTTTCCTCTTGTGGTTGAGTTCTAGTTTCAAAACATTGTGGTCTGAAAATATGCAGGGCGGGGCGCCTGGGTGGCTCAGTGGGTTAAGCCTTTGCCTTCGGCTCAGGTCATGATCTCAGGGTCCTGGGATCAAACCCTGCATTGAGCTCTCTGCTCTGCAGAGAGCCTGCTTCCCTCCTCTCTCTCTGCCTTCAGCTCTGCCTACCTGATCCCTCTCTCTCTGTCAAATAAATAAAATCTTAAAAAAAAAAAGAAAAGAAAAGAAATAGGGAATGATCCCCATCTTTTGGTACCAGTTGAGACCTGATTTGAGACCCAGGATGTGATCTTTTCTGGAGATGTTCCATGTGCACTGGAGAAGAATGTGTATTCTGTTGCTTTAGGATGGAGTGCCCTGAAGAAAGGCACTGTGATGGACTGTGAAGTCCATCCAGACTAGTGTGTCATTCAATAACCCTTGTTTCCCTGTTGATCTTCTGCTTCGAAGATCTGTCCAATTCAGTTCCTGGGGTGTTAAAGTCCCCTACTATTATTGATGTGCTTCTTTGATTTAGTTATTAATTGGCTTGTATTTTTGGCTGCTCCCATGTTAAGGGCATAAGTATTTACAACTATTAGATCTTCTTGTTGGATATACACTTTAATTATGATACAGTATCCTTCCTCATCCCGTATTACAATCTTTGGTTTAAAATCTAATTTTTCTGATACAAAAATTGTTAACCCAGCTTTCTTTTGATGTCCATTAACATGATTAATGGTTTTCCACCCCCTCACTTTCAATCTGGAGCTGTCTTTCAGTCCAAACTGAGTCTCTTGCAGACAGTGTATGGATGGGTCTTGCTTTTTTATTCAATTTGATACCCTGTGTCTTTTGGGGGCATTTGGCCCATTTACATTCAGAGTAACTATTGAAAGATATGAACTTAGTGCCATTATATTACCTGTAAAGTCACTGTTTCTGTATGTATTGTCTCAATTCCTTTCTGGTCTATGTTACTTTTGGGCTCTTTCTTTCTTTCTTTTTAATATTTCTTCCAGGGCTGGTTTAGTGATCACAAATTCTTACAGTTTCCGTTTGTCCTGGAAGCATTTTTATCCTTTCTTCAATTTTGAATGAGAGCCTTTCTGGATAAAGTATTTTTGGCTGCATATTTTTCGCATTTAGCACCCAGAATATATCATGCCAGTCCTTTCTGGCCTGCC
The DNA here is from genome assembly GCF_009829155.1 of Mustela erminea. Lineage (NCBI taxonomy): Eukaryota > Metazoa > Chordata > Mammalia > Carnivora > Mustelidae > Mustela > Mustela erminea. The sequence continues at coordinate 19,042,363 of NC_045629.1, forward strand.
AGGTCTCTGTGGATAGGTCTTCTGCCAGTCTAATGTTTCTATCCTTGTAGGGACCACTTGTACTAAGCTGCTTTCAGGAATTTCTCCCTGTGTCTGAGATTAGCAAGTTTCACTATTATATGTCAAGGTGCTGACCTATTAACCTGATTTTGAGAGGTGTTCTCTGTGCATCCTGGACTTGAATGCCTATTTCCTTTCCCAGATTAGGAAAGTTTTCGCTATAATTTGTTCCAGTATACATTCTGCCCTACTCCCTTTCCTCTACTGGGATCCCATTCTAACATTGTTTTGGTTTATGATATCACTTACCTCTCGAATTCTCCCCTTTAAAGCCAGTTGTTGTTTATCTCTTTTTTTCTCAGCTTCTTTATTCTCCATCATTTTATCTTCTGTATCACTAATTCACTCTTTTGCCTCATTATTGTGACAGAGCCTCCATTTTTTAAAAAAGATTTTATTTATTTATTTAACAGACAGAGATCACTAGTAGGCAGAGAGGCAGGCAGAGAGAGAGAGGAGTAAGCAGGCTCCCTGCTGAGCAGAGAGCTCGATGTGGGGCTCAATCCCAGGACCCTGAGATCATGACCTGAGCCAATGGCAGAGGCTTTAACCCGCTGAGCCACCCAGGCACCCTAGAACCTCCATTTTTATTGCATTTCATTAATAGCCTTTTTTTATCTAGTTCTTTTATTTTTTTCCAGGATAGGCTTCTGTAATGTCTTCTATGCTTTTTATAAGCCTAGCTAGTGCTTTTATAATCATTATTCTGAATTCTAGTTCTGACCTTTTATTCATGTCCATACTAATTAGGTCTCTGGCCTTCATTACTGCCTCTTATTCTCTTTTTTGAGGTGAGTTTTTTTTTAATTTTTTATTTTTCATAAACATATATTTTTATCCCCAGGGGTACAGGTCTGTGAATCGCCAGGTTTACACACTTCACAGCACTCACCATAGCACATACCCTCCCCAATGTCCATAACCCCACCCCCCTCTCCGAACACCCCTCCCCCCAGCAACCCTCAGTTTGTTTTGTAAGATTAAGAGTCACTTATGTTTTGTCTCCCTCCTGATCCCATCTTGTTTCATTTATTCTTTTCCTATGCCCCAAACCCGCCTTGTTGCATCGCCACTTCCTCATTTCAGGGATATCATATGATAGTTGTCTTTCTCTGATTGACTTATTTCGCTAAGCGTGATACCCTCTAGTTCTATCCACGTTGTCACAAATGGCAAGATTTCATTTCTTTTGATGGCTGCATAGTATTCCATTGTGTAAATATACCACATCTTCTTGATCCATTCATCTGTTGATGGACATCTAGGTTCTTTCCATGGTTTGGCTATTGTAGACATTGTGGCTATAAACATTCGTGTGCATATGCCCCTTCGGGTCACTACATTTGTATCTTTAGGGTAAATACCCAGTAGTGCAGTGGCTGGGTCATAAGGTAGCCCAATTTTCAACGTTTTAAGGAACCTCCATGCTGTTTTCCAGAGTGGTTGCACCACCTTGTGTTCCCACCAACAGTGTAGGAGGGTTCCCCTTTCTCCACATCCTCAGCAGCATCTGTCATTTCCTGACTTGTTAATTTTAGCCATTCTGACTGGTGTGAGGTGATACCTCATTGTGGTTTTTAATTTGTATTTCCGTGATGCCGAGTGATGTGGAGCACTTTTTCATGTGTCTTTTGGCCATCTAGATGTCTTCTTTGCAGAAATGTCTGTTCATGTCCTCTGCCCATTTCTTGATTGGATTATTTGTTCTTTGGGTGTTGAGTTTGCTAAGTTCTTTATAGATTTTGGACACTAGCCCTTTATCTGATCTGTCATTTGCAAATATCTTCTCCCATTCTGTCAGTTGTCTCTTGGTTTTGATAACTGTTTCCTTTGCTGTGCAAAAGATTTGATCTTGATAAAATCCCAATAGTTCATTTTTGCCCTTGCTTCCCTTGCCTTTGGTGATGTTCCTAGGAAGATGTTGCTGTGGCTGAGGTCGAAGAGGTTGCTGCCTGTGTTCTCCTCAAGGATTTTGATGGAGTCCTTTCTCACACTGAGGTCTTTCATCCATTTTGAGTCTATTTTTGTGTGTGGTATAAGGAATGGTCCAATTTCATTTTTCTGCATGTGGCTGTCCAGTTGTCCCAACACCATTTGTTGAAGAGGCTGTCTTTTTTCCACTGGACATTCTTTCCTGCTTTGTCGAAGATTAGTTGACCATAGAGTTGAGGGTCTATTTCTGGGCTTTCTATTCTGTTCCATTGATCTATGTGTCTGTTTTTATGCCAGTAACATGCTATCTTGATGATGACAGCTTTGTAAGAGAGCTTGAAGTCCGGAATTGTGATGTCACTAACTTTAGCTTTCTTTTTCAATATTCCTTTGGCTATTGAAGGTCTTTTCTCGTTCCATATAAATTTTAGGATTGTTTGTTCCACTTTTTTGAAAAAGATGGATGGTACTTTGATAGGAATTGCATTAAATGTGTAGATTGCTTTAGGTAGCATAGACATTTTCACAATATTTATTCTTCCAATCCAGGAGCATGGAACATTTTTCCATTTCTTTATGTCTACCTCCATTTCCTTCATGAGTACTTTATAGTTTTCTGAGTATAGATTCTTTGCCTCTTTGGTTAGGTTTATTCCTAGGTATCTTACGGTCTTGGGTGCAATTGTAAATGGGATTGACTCCTTACTTTCTTCTGTCTTGTTGTCGGTATAGAGAAATGCGACTGATTTCTGTGCATTGATTTTATATCCTGACACTTGACTGAATTCCTGTACAAGTTCTAGCAGTTTTGGAGTGGAGTATTTTGGGTTTTCCACATATAGTATCATATCATCCGCGAAGACTGATAGTTTGACTTCTTCTTTGCTGATTTGGATGCCTTTAATTTCCTTTTGTTGTCTGATTGCTGAGGCTAGGACTTCTAGTACTATGTTGAATAGCAGTGGTGATAATGGACATTCTTGCCATGTTCCTGACCTTAGCGGGAAAGCTTTCAGTTTTTCTCCATTGAGAATGATATTTGTGGTGGGTTTTTCATAGATGGCTTTGATAATATTGAGGTATGTGCCCTCTATCCCTACACTTTGAAGAGTTTTGATCAGAAAGGGATGTTGTACTTTGTCAAATGCTTTTTTCAGCATCTATGAGAGTATCATATGGTTCTTGTTTTTTCTTTTATTGATATGTTGTATCACATTGATTGATTTGCAGATGTGGAACCAACCTTGCAGCCCTGGAATAAATCCCACTTGGTCGTGGTGAATAATCCTTTTGATGTGCCATTGAATCCTATTGGCTAGTATTTTAGTGAGAATTTTCGCATCTGTGTTCATCAAGGATATTGGTCTCTAGTTCTCTTTTTTGATTGGATCCTTGTCTGGATTGGGGTCAAGGTGATGCTGGCCTCATAAAATGAGTTTGGAAGTTTTCCTTCCATTTCTATTTTTTGGAACAGTTTCAGGAGAATAGGAATTAGTTCTTCTTTAAATGTTTGGTAGAATTCCTCCGGAAAGCCGTCTGGCCCTGGGCTTTTGTTTGCTTGGAGATTTTTGATGACTTTTTTCAATCTCCTTACTAGTTATGGATCCGTTCAGGCTTTCTATTTCTTTCTGGTTCAGCTGTGGTAGTTTACATGTCTCTAGGAATGCATCCATTTCTTCCAGATTGTCAAATTTGTGGCGTACAGTTGCTCATAGTATGTTCTTATAATTGTCTGTATTTCTTTGGTGTTGGTTGTGATCTCTCCTCTTTCATTCATTATTTTATTTATTTGGGTCCTTTCTCTTCTTTTTGATAAGTCTGACCAGGGGTTTATCAATTTTATTAATTCTTTCAAAGAACCAGCTCCTAGTTTCATTGATTTGCTCTACTGTTTTTTTGGTTTCTATTTCATTGATTTCTGCTCTGATCTTTATGATTTCTCTTCTCCTGCTGGGCTTAGGGTTTCTTTCTTGTTCTTTCTCTAGCTCCTTTAGGTCTAGGGTTAGGTTGTGTACCTGAGACCTTTCTTGTTTCTTGAGAAAGGCTTGTACCGCTATATATTTTCCTCTCAGGACTGCCTTTATTGTGTCCCACAGATTTTGAATCGTTGTGTTTCCATTATCATTTGTTTCCATGAATTTTTTCAATTCTTCTTTAATTTCCTGGTTGACCCATTCATTCTTTAGAAGGATGCTGTTTAGTCTCCATGTATTTGGGTTCTTTACAAATTTGCTCTTGTGATTGAGTTTTAGCTTCAGAGCATTGTGGTCTGAAAATATGCAGGGAATGATCCCAATCTTTTGATACCAGTTGAGAGCTGATTTAGGACCGAGGATGTGATCTATTCTGGAGAATGTTCCATGTGCACTAGAGAAGAATGTGTATTCTGTTACTCTGGGGTGAAATGTTCTGAATATATCTGTGATGTCCATCTGGTCCAGTGTGTCATTTAAGGCCTTGATTTCCTTGTTGATCTTTTGCTTGGATGATCTGTCTATTTCAGTGAGGGGAATGTTAAAGTCCCCTACTATTATTGTATTATTGTTGATGTGTTTCTTTGATTTTGTTATTAATTGGTTTATATAGTTGGCTGCTCCCACATTGGGTGCATAGATATTTAAAGTTGTTAGATCTTCTTGTTGGACAGATCCCTTGAGTATGATATAGTGTCCTTCCTCATCTCTTATTATAGTTTGGCTTAAAATCTAATTGATCTGATATAAGGATTCCCACACCTGCTTTCTTCTGATGTCCATTAGCATGGTAAATTCTTTTCTACCCCCTCACTTTAAATCTGGAGGTCTCTTCAGGTTTAAAATGAGTTTCTTGTAGACAACATATAGATGGGTTTTGTTTTTTTATCCATTCTGATACCCTGTGCCTTTTGATTGGGGCATTTAGCCCTTTAACATTCAGGGTAACTATTGAGAGATATGAATTTAGTGCCATTGTATTGCCTGTCAGGTGACTGTTACTGTATATTGTCTCTGCTCCTTTCTGATCTACCACTTTTAGGCTCTCTCTTTGCTTAGACGACTCCTTTCAATATTTCCTGTAGAGCTGGTTTAGTGTTTGCAAATTCTTTCAGTTTTTGTTTGTCCTGGCAGAGATTAAAATAATCTCTCCTTCTAATTTCAATGATAGGCTAGCTGGATATAGTATTCTTGGCTGCATGTTTTTCTTGTTTAGTGCTCTGAATATATCATGCCAGCTCTTTCTGGCCTGCCAGGTCTCTGTGGATAAGTCTGCTGCCAATCGAATATTTTTATCATTGTATGTTACAGACTTCTTTTCCCGGGCTGCTTTCAGGATTTTCTCTTTGTCACTAAGACTTGTAAACTTTACTATTAGGTGATGGGATGTGGACCTATTATTGTTGATTTTGAGGGGGGTTCTCTGCACCTCCTGGATTTTGATGTTTGTTCCTTTTGCCATATTGGGGAAATTCTCTTCAATAATTCTCTCCAGTATTCCTTCTGCTCCCCTCTCTCTTTCTTCTTCTTCTGGAATCCCAATTATTCTAGTGTTGTTTCATCTTATGGTAGTCACTTATCTCTCGAATTCTGCCCTCGTGGTCCAGTAGCTGTTTGTCCCTCTTTTGCTCAGCTTCTTTATTCTCTGTCATTTGTTCTTCTATATCGCTAATTAATTCTTCTGTCTCATTTATCCTAGCAGTGAGAGCCTCCATTTTTGATTGCACCTCATTAATAGCTTTTTTGATTTCAACTTGATTAGATTTTAGTTCTTTTATTTCTCCAGAAAGGGCTTTTATATCTCCCTAGAGGGTTTCTCTAATATCTTCCATGACTTTTTCGAGCCCGGCTAGAACCTTGAGAATTGTCATTCTGAACTCTAGATCTGACATATTACCATGTCTGTATTGATTAGGTCCCTAGCCTTCGGTACTGACTATTGTTCCTTTTTTTGTGGTGAATTTTCCAGCCTTGTTATTTTTTCCAGTTAAGAGTATAAGAAGGAGCAAGTAAAATACTAAAAGGGTGGCAACAACCCCAGGAAAATATGCTTTAACCAAATCAGAAGAGATCCCAAATTTTGAGGGTGGAGAAAGGGGATAAAAAGAGGTTCAGAAAGAAAAAAAAAAGAAGAAGAAGAAAAAAGAAAAGAAAAAAAAAAAGAAAATTAAAAAAAGAAAAGGGAAAACAAAGAAAAAGTGTAAAAAAGAAAAATATATATATATATTAGATAAACTAGTTAAAAAACATTAAAAAACAAAAGGGTAAAAGTTAAAAAAATTTAGCAGAAGAAAACAAAATTGAAAAAGAAAAAAATTAACTGCAAGACTAAAGAATCATGGGAGTAAGTGTGAGTTCTGTGCTTTGCTTTTTCCTCCTCTGGAATTCCGCTGCTCTCCTTGGTATTGAAACTGCACTCCTTGGTAGGTGAACTTGGTCCTGGCTGGATTTCTTGTTGATCTTTTGGGGGAGGGGCCTGGTGTAGTGATTCTCAAGTGTCCTTGTCTGAGGCGAAATTGCGCCGCGCTTACCACCGGCAGGGCAGGCTGAGTAATCCGCTTCGGTTTGCTTTCGGGAGCTTTTGTTCCCTGAGCGCTTTCCGTAGATTTCCGGAGGAGGGGAATAAAAATGGTGGCCTCCCGGTCTTCGGCGGGGAGGAGCCGAGAGCCTGGGGCCCCACTCCTCAGTGCGCCCTCAGAGAACAGAGCCCAATTACTCCCGTCTCCCTGGCCTCTGGCCATGCTCCGAGCCACCGAGTCTGCGACCGGTTCAAGGTAACCCCGAGCTGGGAGCTTACTCCTCGGCTCTGTCTCTTCCCCGTTGTAATACCTGCAAGCTCTGCGACACTCAGACACCCCCAATCCTTCTGTGACCCCGTGGGGCCTGGGGCCACACTGACCACATGTGGGCTTCACCCTGGTTTAGCCTCTGGAGCGATGTCCCTCAGCGGAACAGACTTTTAAAAGTCCTGATTTTGTGCGCTGTTGCTCCGCCGCTTGCCGGGAGCCGGCCCCTCCCCCCGGGGTCTATCTTCCCGTCGCTTTGGATTCACTTCTCCGCCGGTCCTACCTTTCAGAAAGTGGTTGATTTTCTGTTTCTAGAATTGCTGCTCTTCTCTTCGATCTCCTGTTGGATTTGTAGGTGCTTGCAATCTTTAGATAAGCTATCTAGCTGTTCTCCTGCTAGCTGAAGTAGTCTCAGCCTGCTACTTCTCCGCCATCTTCACTCCTCCCTGAGGTGAGTTTTTTTGTCTTGTCATTCTGTCCAGAGAAGAATAGATGAACAAGAGAACAAAATACTAAAGTGGCAACAATGACCCCAGATAATTTTAGAGGAGGACTTATATATTAATTATAAGGACTTATATATTAATTATAATTTATAATTATTATAACTTATATTAATTACAACAATCAGATTATATAATATATATTATATAATAATAAATTATTGTTTATAATTATATAAATTATAATTTATATTAATTATAATAATCAGAGGAGACGTGAAGCCAGAATAAATAAAAATTTTTAAAAAGGCAGTGAGAGAATATAATCAGGTGAACAGAACAGAGCAATACACTGGATCCTGTGTGTAATTTTGTCTGTTTATTAGAAAACTAGATTCCAAAATTGTAAGGAAAGAAAAACTTAAACATATTCAAAAATAAAATTAAATACAATAAAGTTTAGAATTACTGTAAAAAAATGAGAATTAAAAGACAAATAAAGGGAATATCAACAGACAGGTGAACAGAACAGAGCAATACACTACATCCTGAGTGTATTTTGGTCTGTTTGTTAGAAGAAACTGCATCCTAAAATTGTAAAGAAAGAAAAACTTTCATATATGTACAAAAATAAATTTAAATACAATGAAAGGCTAGAATGTAAGTGTAAACATGAAAATTTAAAAAGATTTTTAAAAAGTTGATAAAAAATAAGAAATTGGTTGAAAAAGAGCAGAAAAATGATAATTGAAAGCCTAAGAATTGTGGCAAAAGGCCATAAATTCTATACACTGTTTTCCCTTAGTGCTGGAGTTTTGCAGTTCTGTGTAATGGCTAAACTTGGTCTTGGCTGGATGTTCTTTTTGATCTTCTGGGAAAGGGTCTCTTCTGCTGATTCTCAAGTGTCTTTGCTTCAATCAGAACTTCATTGCCCTTGCCAGCGGGCCATGCTAAGTACAGTGTTCCAGTTTGCTCTCTGTGGTTTTGTTCCCTGAAAACTTTCTGCTCTACTTTAGAGGATGAGAATGAAAATGGCAGCCTCCCAATCTCTGGCCCCACACTGAAAGGTCGTGGCCCACTCCTCAGTGCACCCTCACAGATAAGTGGTCAGTTACATCTACCTCCCTGGTCTCCATATGTACTTCTATGCTCACTCAGCTTGGACCAAGTGTTTCTATCTTAGGCATGCAACTCAGTTGGAGTCTCCAAACCCTGAGCCTCCTATGGCGCACACTTGCGCCACTGCTTCCCTGGGGAAAAAAGTGGGGTTGGTTCTGCCGCTTGGTGGACCCCTGCTTGGAGTGCAGTTGCCAAACTGTTTGGTAGTTCATGATTTATGGAAACACTGATAGCCACACCTGGGCTTTCTGATTGCAGCCTGCTTTCCCATTTCAAACCCTAGGAGCTCTGCCACCCTTAGGCATCCCCAGTGTTTCTGTGACCCTGAGGATCCTAAGACCATACTGTCTCACCTAGGTTTCTGCTCTCTTTCAGCACCTGAGTGTGCCTTTCAGGCAGGGCCATCCCTTACTGATTTTGTGCTTGGCTGCTGTATCAGTTTCTGATGTTGGCTTAGGGAGGCTCCCTCCCCCTGGGGTTTACCCTCCCATATATATAGCTTTGGATTCGTTTCTCCACACCTCCTACCTTGCAGAAAGTGGTCGCTTTTCTATTTGTAGAGTTGCAGCTATTCTTTCCTTAGATCTCGGGATGAGTTCATAGGTATTCAGAATGATTTGATAGCTACTGGTTGAATTCCTGTAGCCAGACAAAATTAAGGTCTGCTGTTTCTCTCCTATCTTGGACTGTCTCCACCAATATTCTCTTAGACTCTTAGACATTCTTGAATTTTATGTAGATTAAGTTGCCTTCATAAAACATTTATCCATACCTGTTGAATCTATTCTCTGCAAAAATATGGGATATTTAATATATATTTATTTAACCTAATATAAAACATTTATATTGAGTGTTTTATCTGTCCTTCCGTACTGCCAATAATATATTTATGGTGATGATGATGATGGTGGTGGTGGTGGTCATGGTGACAGGGATGTTGGGGTCGGGGAGGAAGAAAGTAGTAGTACTTTTTTGAAGGAATACCAGAAATACTAGCCCTAATCATGAAATGTTTGATAGGATTAGACTTAGTAAAGAATGAGTTTGTGGTGGCACACCGTTCTTCCAGGTTTATCTGAGAATGGACTCTTTTTCTCATCACAGAAATCAGTGAGTGAAAATAATTGATTAATTTCCGTCCTTATGTACACAAGGCAAATTGGTGCAGAAGTTGCTTTTTTTTTTTTTTAAAGGTTTTATTTATTTATTTGACAGAGAGAAATCACAAGTGGATGGAGAGGCAGGTAGAGAGAGAGAGAGAGAGAGAGAGGGAAGCAGGCTCCCTGCTGAGCAGAGAGCCCGATGCGGGACTCGATCCCAGGACCCTGAGATCATGACCTGAGCTGAAGGCAGCGGCTTAACCCACTGAGCCACCCAGGCGCCCCCAGAAGTTGCTTTGTAAGCTACTCTAAGTGGTAGGGAAGTCCACGCTGAGAAAGAGATAGTTGAAACATGACTAGAAAATTATGAGGACATTGTCTTTACTTTCCCTTTTTTAGTCTTCTACAAAATCAGGCACAGAAATTTAGTCTTTGAGGTGGAAAATGATATAGGAACAAAAAACTTCAGAGTTGGAATAATCATAGACAATTACATTTTTTTTTTAAAGATTTTATTTATTTATTTGACAGACAGAGATCACAAGTAGGCAGAGAGGCAGGCAGAGAGAGAGGAGAGGAAGCAGGCTTCCTGCAGAGCAGAGAGCCTGATACGGGACTCGATCCCAGGACTCTGGGATCATGATCTGAGCTGAAGGCAGAGGCTTTAACCCACTGAGCCACCCAGGCGCCCGACAATTACATTTTAAAACTATGTTTTACATTTTCCATTAACAATCTATTTTATAAAATACTTACTTTCTAGAAAATAACTTCTAGATTATTAAACATTTCTGATCATTTTTGCTAAAAGGACTCATAAATTTTTTAAAGTACTATTCTTCAAACTGCAGATTGCAGTCTTTTGGTATATTTTAAAATCAATAAAGTGGATAACTACCACACTTATTTTTTAAAAGGGTTTTTTTTTTTAAATAAATGATTTATCCAGGCATCATTTTAAATTAAAGAAGAGTTGTAAACATAGTACAGAGTTTCCATATGACCTCACTTAGTTTTCCCAATTGTTAACATCTTGTGTTACTAGAGTCTGACTGTCACTAATAGTGGAACATTAATACTAAATTCCAGACTTTTTGGATTTCTCCTGTTTTTCTATTAATGTTCTCTTTCTGTTCCAGAATCTAATCAATATAGGTACCACATTGCATTTATTTGTCATACCTCCTAGTCTCCCCTGGTCTAGGACAGTTTCTGAGTCTTTTCTTTGTTTTCATGACTGTGACAGTCTGGAGGAGTATTGGCCAGGTAGAATCCTATAAGAGTATCTCCCAGTCTGTGTTTATCTAAAATTCACTCATGATTAGACTGGTGTTAAAGGTCTTTGGACAGAAGAGCACAGGGTAGATGGTCCTTTCATCACATTATATAACAAAGGTATATGACATCTACATGACATTCCTGGGGATGGGAACCTTCATCATTTGGTTAAAGTAGAATTTGCCAGGTTTCTCTGCGCAGTTACTATTATTAGGACAAGAATCAACAAATTTGGCACACAGCTTAGGAGGTAGAATTAAGCTCCATCTCCTGTAGATGGGGTTAGTTATCTATATATATTATTTAGAGTTTTTTTGTAAGAAATATTTGTCCCTTCTTGGGGAGCTTGGGTGGTTGAGTTGGTTGAGCATCATACTTGATTTCTGCTCCAGTCATGATCTTGGAGTCATGTAATCAAGCCCCACGCTGGGCTCTGAGCTCAGTGAGGAGTCTCCTTCTCTCTCTTTCTCCTTTTGCCCTTCCCCCTGCTCGTGCTCTTGTGCTCTCCCTCTCTTTCTCTCTCTAGAATAAATAAATCTTTAAAAAAAATTGCCTCTTCTCTTCCCTTTATTTATTTATTCAATTTTGTGTATATTTATTTTGTACTTTGGGGTATAATCCATTCTCCGTTCTTTCTGAGCACTTCCTCTTTGGTATTATAAGACATACTCCAGGATCCTCTTGTATCTCTCCTACCCCAGCCCTGAAATCAGCCATTTCTCCAGAAAGCCATGTTTCCTCATGGAGAATGGTATTTAGAAACCAAGCTCTGGATGTTGGGTATGCTTGCTGGGTGTCTTTGCTTCTGGATCCTATTAGTGGACAGAGCTAGATAATTTAATATATGTATGTTTACTAAGTCATAAACATATCTGTCATAATATTCCTGGTGTATCATTTTGTATATTTATTAAATTTATAGTGATGTTTAAGACTATAATCCAGTGGGGCGCCTGGGTGGCTCAGTGGGTTAAGCCGCTGCCTTCGGCTCGGGTCATGATCTCAGGGTCCTGGGATCGAGTCCCACATCAGGCTCTCTGCTCAGCAGGGAGCCTGCTTCCCTCTCTCTCTCTCTCTCTGGTTGCCTCTCCATCTACTTGTGATTTCTCTCTGTCAAATAAATAAATAAATAAATAAAAAAGCTTTAAAAAAAAAAAAAGACTGTAATCCAGTATGTGATAAGCGTTTAATATAGCAGCTTAACCTCCAAGCTTGGTTGGCTAAGTAAACAGAGTGAGAAAATTTCAAAAATACAGAATGGCTAGATAATGAAATGTTAACACATGCTGGTAGTTTTCAATGGACAATTCTATTTTATTTATCAACTATTTCTAAGTAATTGAGAGGTCAGTATAGTTTTTTTAATTTACTTTGTGATGTTATGAATGTCTTCACTATTGCAGCTTTGCATATTTAAAAATGCATGTTTAACTTATTGACACTTATTTTCTTTGTTTCATTCATAAATTGAACACTGTACTGTCTTTTGACAAACTAATACAAGAGAAGCCAGGCAGCTTTTCAGTTTTCTCATTTTTAAGTGGTAACAATAATTTTTACCCCATGAGATTTTAGTGAAGAATAAATAGATGTAATAAGTACCTTGTAAATTCTACTTGCTAACTTAAGTTAGAGAATATATGTTAGATTGCCATCATTTAGCAAGAACTGGTTAAATACATTTACTTTGGTTTAATTTTCTTTTTTTTTTTTTTAAGATTTTATTTATTTATTTGACAGACAGAGATCACAAGTAGGCAGAGAGGCAGGCAGAGAGAGAGGAGGAAGCAGGCTCCCTGCTGAGCAGAGAGCCCGATGTGGGACTCGATCCCAGGACCCTGAGATCATGACCTGAGCCGAAGGCAGCGGCTTAACCCACTGAGCCACCCAGGCGCCCCATAATTTTCAATATGTATCACAATGGGAGACATTTGTGTTGATTCTTTATTCCAGTTTTATAAATTGTTTCACAAAAAGAATCTCTTATTCATTAATTAAGCTCACATTTTTGAGCTCTTACTTTGTGTTAGGCACAAAACAAATATTAGGCAGCTCATATCCAAGGAAGATCTAATAATCTAATTCCTAACTTAGCAGCCTATTTAACTTATAGCCGTAATGGAAACTAGGCAGTTTAAACAGAGTTTAATGGCCTCCTAGAAGCCTTTTTAATATTTGTTTTGCATTGTAATGAATCTGTGTTGCATTTCCTGTCACCCTAGGTGGCTTACTATTTGGAGGTCTTTGTCAACCTTGGCAGGGTACTTTTGTGACCCAGGTGACTCCTTACCCTCACCAGGAAAGGAAACTCCAGGAGAGCCGTGGTATTGCCTTTTGCGATCCTAGCTGTTCCCATCTAGGTGCTTAGGGAAGATTTAGTGGAATGAAGAAATGAAGGCAGGAGTTTGGCCAAGCCTCTGACAATTATAGCTTAAATCCTCATTTTCAGAAATAGAGGGGCCTATCAAATGCTGCAGGAAGCACTGGTAGGTCTTTCCTTTCAGGGCTAGAGACACTGTCCCCCAACCCTTTCCTCTTCTTGGTCACTCCCCCAGAACCCTACCAGGAAACTCACTAAGGCCCCTGCCCATTATGTTAACTTCCTAGGTACCACAGAAGTAGAGTATTAAATGAACTAATTAGATAATTGAATTCCCTGAAAGGCCTTGTAAAATTAGTGTTGGAGATTGTGGATAGTACCCTTTATATTGGGAAGTGTATTAATACCATATTTCTCTGTATAATTTTTATTTTAGGCTGAGGGGAAGATAACATTTATTGATTACCTAATATATGTCATATACAATGCTGGGTACTTTACAGTGTATAACTTCACTTAATTAGAAGGAATAGACATCATCTGCATCATACAGATGATGAAGTCAAGGTCAAACTGCCAGAAAACAGCAAAGCTGGTCTTTGAATCTTGGTTTTGCTGACTTCAAAGACTGTGGTCTTTCTACTATGTGAATATTCTAAGGTAAAGCTAACTCATTTACTCTCCTCATAAGGGCCTTTACATCAGAATATCTTGAGAGAGTATACTGACCTTTACTATATTTTTTAGTATAGGAGATTGAAATAACAGATATTAAAGTTTTGTAATATCGTGTGATATAAGATGCCAAATTTCTTGTAGAGGGAGTTAAATGTAAGCTCTGATTCGCCTCACATTAAAACACATTTACCTAAATTTGTCTTCTGTCTATAGGAAAAGAGAAAGGAATCCCATGGATATATTTGACATGGCTAGGCATCGGCTACAAGCTCCTGTCAGAAGACAGTCGCCTAAGGGCTTAGATGTTACTACTTTTCAGAATATTCATGACTTCAATGAGCTGAAAGATAGAGGTGAGTAGAATGCTGCTCTTTGAGATACAGCCTGTGTTCTAACCATATTCAAGTGCTTATTTGTATCCTTTTTCTAAAGTAAAGTTTCATTTAGGATACCTATTTTAAAAAATGATGAATAAAATTTCTGTATATTTTAGTTCTTCACTTATTTATTTATTTATTTATTTATTATTTTTTTTAAAGATTTTATTTATTTATTTGACAGAGAGAAATCACAAGTAGATGGAGAGGCAGGCAGAGAGAGAGAGAGAGAGGGAAGCAGGCTTCCTGCTGAGCAGAGAGCCCGATGTGGGACTCGATCCCAGGACCCCGAGATCATGACCTGAGCCGAAGGCAGCGGCTTAACCCACTGAGCCACTCAGGCGCCCTAGTTCTTCACTTTACCAGTCTAGTAGGTGAAACTTTAGTTAGACACTAACTAACCTACTGGTAAAGTGTGTCTAACTCTTTTCTTTTGCAGAACATACAGCTTTTAAAGCCTCTCCGGAGTCGATTAGATCAGGTAGACTAAAGAGAAGAGTAGCACTTGTCATTAATGGAACGGCGACAAGGCAAGCTGAGCTTAGGAAAGAGACTGAGAAGGAACAGTCAGAGTGACTGGAGAATGTGGTATCCCGAAATCTAAGGGAAGAGAATATGTCAAGGAGAAGGGATCATTTAAGAGGAATAGTGCAAAGCGTTGGTTGGATCAGAAGTCACTGGTGAACTCGGTTAGATCTTTTTCAGTGGAATTAGGGCACCAGAAGCCCATTTAACATGGGAATGAGGATTGACTAGGAGGCAGAGTGTTGGAGGTAGTAAGCATAAGACAGCTCCTGGAGGAGGTAGGCTTGGCTGGGAAGGGGAGGAACTTAGGGTCCAGAGCTGGGAGAACAGGGTAGAATGCTAATGTGAAGGGCTGTGACAGGGTAAGAGGTGTGTGTAGGGTATGGGAGAAAGAAGGAATGAGGAGAGCAGGGTCCCTGAGTAACTCAGGCAGGAGCAAATGGAGAATATTTGAAGGAAGAGAGTTGAGAAGATTTGATGTAGCACTTAGAAGGAGCAGAGAAAGCTTAGTAGAGAAATAGGATTACCAAGAGACACAGGTCCTAGGAGACTGAAAATGTATAGAGGAACCAAAATGTGTGTTATATGTGATTTTCCTTTTGGACCATGAAATAGAGCAGGTTTTGGAGTCAAAGTGGCAAATTGTTGGATATGTGGTCATATGATCTATACCAGATGAACCAGAACTGAACTTTTCTTCTTTTTGCTTTTTAAATTAGTATCTATTACAGAAAGTTTTGAAAACACAGAAAACTAGAGAGGAAAATCACCTTGCTCAAACCACCTAAATATAAGCACCATTCATATTTCTAGTCTTCTTTCTGAGCCTATTTAAAACAAAAACAATAAACAAAAAACAGTAAAACTGTTACTTAATTTTCTCTTTTGTTTTTCATTTAGATTTATAAGTGTCATCAGTTACATTTACTGTTGTCTTTTAATGCTATGATTTGTTGATAATTTACTATATGCCAGGCAGTGTATTAAGCCAGTAGGTCTCAGAGTTTGGTCAGGGGACCTGTGCAGTCAGACTATTTTCATTATAAGCCAAGACATTATTTGTCTTTTTCATGCTTATTCTCACATGGGATATGGTAATGGTGATAACTTTTGATCATAAAGCTTTTTACATATTTAGGATAATTTCTTTAAATTATATTCCAACAGTATAATTAGAGATCAAAGGGAATAATAGTTTCAAGGCTTTTTAGATATATGAACTACATTTTGTTCTCAAGATTTAAAAGTTAAGTTTTATCATTTTCATTCTGCTCACCTCATATTCTTGAACTTGTGGCATAGATGAATTCTTAGATTGTCATTTCCTCCACTAATGACCTCTCTCCTAAAGTTCCAGCCAGTCTGCATTTATCTTGCTTTTTGCATATTTACAAGGGTGAAAATATTAATTGGCTTGATAACATTATGTTTTCATTTTTTTCAGTATATTTTAGGGACTGGCTTCGATTAGTGTCTAATGGCTCCCTGAGTTGTAGCTGTATGACTGACTGCTTGGCTATACGTGTACATAGTTGCCCAGCTGTGTGCTCTGGAGGGAAATCTTGGGGAGTGGGGAAGTACGGATGGGGAATGCATAATAAGCTACTGCTTGTTCTGGGGTGGGGTGGTGGGGGAGTTCCTTTTAATGTTGCTAAGTTTGTGGAAGGCCATTTACTTACAGAATATTAATTTCGTGTTCTTGAGTTTTATGATAATTTTAATACATTTTGACTTTGGTGATACATTATTATTGTTCCTTGATTTTGAAATTACGTTCCTCATATGTTTACTGAAGTTTTATAAAATCTCCTTTGGAAACAAGATTGAACTTAGCTATATATTTTTTGTACTAGATTCAGAAACACGGGTTGACCTGAAGTTCATGTACCCAGATCCTCCAAGAGATCACCACACCTTAGAGATCCAGCAGCAAGCCCTGCTAAGAGAGCAGCAGAAGAAACTGAATAGAATGAAGATGCAGGAAGGTGCTGAAGGTAAGAAATCATCATTCCTACCTCAAAGAGTAGCACTGGGTTGTTTGTTGTTGTTGTTAGCCTTTTTTCTCTCTGTTGTTGATTGCAGTCCCAGGCAGCTTCCCACTGGTAGCTCCATGCTCACATGGCCCTTTTGGCAGATAGCCCCAGAAAAGGACAGGTCCCCGAGAGGGCTCTGATGGGTGTGGCCGAGGCACGTTGTGGGTGAGAGGGGTCCAGGGAGGATGGAGTACCTCAGCTAGGCCACGTGACATCTGCAGCAGGAAGTAGGAACCAAGGGAAGGAGTGCTGGGCAAACACTCCAGTGCCCTATGGGGCATTTCTTTGCAATGTGTGTCTGACAGGTTTTGGTAGGGCATAAAATCTGTTCAGGGACACTGGGCTGTGAATGTGTGTTTGTATAATCAGCCAATCAACAGATGCTTCCTGAGTGCCTGTGGTGAGCACAGGTACTGACGCATATCCAGGGGATGTGGTGATGAATGAAATATGCTATTGCTGTCAAGGAGCTTATACTTTGTTGGAGGAGTTAGAGGCTAAATAAGCCTAAGCGTGCTGAGTGCTGCAAAGGAGAAATCTAGGGTCCCATGGGAGTATGGAACTGGGGGTAGGGGAGCACCTGACAGCAGATGGGGGTAGCTGCCTCACAGAGCACAGCATCTTGTGGGCCCCGTTGGCCTAGAGTCCTGCAGGCCGTTGAGGGTGGCAATGGAAAATAAGTCCTAAAACACAACAGTCCAGTAATAAGAATAAGACATTCTCATTCTCAGGCCTCAGGATCTGAGGAAACTTTTTTGACCATGAGACATAATCACAGGAATAAGTTGCGCACCATTTTAGGCCCAGGTCAAGGCTTTGATAAAGATTGATATAGGGGAAGTCTTTCACCCATCTGATACAGAACTTTTCACAATGGTCTCATCACCCTCTCACAGCATGGTAACCCACATTCTATGGCATGTCATCAGAGAAGAGAAACTAGTACATTTTTAACCTTTATAAGCATTTTGGTGGAATATTTCCTTAGGAGACCCTGCTGATCTGATGTGGTGCAGTCTTGGCATATTCGGCTGGTTAACTGAAAAGTAGTCCCCAGGTGGATAGATGGAGGTGCATTTGGGCACCGAGGGTATCCATCTTCCACAGCAGCCACCGACCAACTTCCAGTGAACTCTATGATGACTGAGTTCATAAGAATGTGGTTTAAATATGGTAAAATAATCACAAGCATGGTATAAAATATTCTAAGAAGGAGTATAGGCTATCATTCATTCGTACCCTATTTATTCCCAAAGGCAGTCCCTAAAGGACAAAATGCACTATTGGATGCACATAGGAAAACTGGTCAAATCAAAGAGGAGGGGGCTTTGGTTGGGGCACCTGTGTGGCTCAGTAGGTTAAGCCTCTGCCTTTGGGTCAGGTCATGATCTCAGGGTCCTGGGATCGAGCCCCACATTGGGCTCCCTGCTCAGCAGGGAGCCTGCTTCCCCCTCTCTCTCTGCCTGCCTCTCTGCCTACTTGTGATTTCTTTCTGTCAAATAAATCAATAAAATCTTTTTAAAAAAAGCGGGGGGGGGGCATTTGGTATACTTCCTCCAGAGTCTCTGTGTAACTAGGTGCCTGGAGCTGAAAAATTCCATGTGAGGGACCCGTGTTTAAGTCCACTCAGCAACTTTCTACCCAGATTGTGGAAATATGAGTGAAGCTTGAAGAATCCTGCATTATTTTCTTTTCCTGCAGACTTCAGTTTTACGTTCACAATGATTTTTACTTTTGTCTATTCAACTAGGATGGATGCTGAACTAGTTATAAATATATTTATATATATAATTATAAATTAATAAGTAATAGCTTAACATTCTAAAATGTGATAGTTGAAAAAATTTACAGTAGAGAGCTAGTCACAAAGGATATTGTAAAAGTTTTTATTTTTAAATGTTTTTTCTCCATTAACTACAGCTGACTTGGATGCCATCCCAAGTGCTAAAGTACGGGACCGCAGAATGGTAAGAAACCAGTTACGATTTTCCAAGCTAGTTTTTGGGGGATAAAAAATTTTTAGGAATATGGTAAGTGAGTAATCCAATTCTGAATATTGAGTTAAGAAAGAATTTAACTCTTGTCTCATCCCTGTAGTGGGTATTTAGAGATGTATTAGTGGAATATGTAGAGAGAAAGCATATTGTTATACGAAGTATATTGTGGTTACAAGACTTCAGGGCTAGACTGTTCAGGTTGGTCTGTTTTTAGCCATGTGACTTCAGGCAAGGTATTTAATCTTAGTTTTAAACATGGTAAGTTTTGAGATGCCTGCTAGACAAACAGTTGGAACTGGCAAGTAGCAGACAGGTAAGGGAGTTCAGGGGAAAAGACTGAGGTTGGAAATAAATTTAACCTTCATACACACGAGTAACAGTAACAATATTATCGCATTTTCAGATTATAAAGGTAAGGCTCAGCTCAGCTGTTTTAGTAGCCCAGGGTCACCAGTTGGTAGCTGTTGGTGCTTCATTTGAAGTGATAATGATGTTGCTAATAGCTACCAGTTAGAGAGTGACCACCCTATCTGTGCTAGGTACTTGATGTTTATTTCTCTCAAGTATACAAGATACGCATTCTTTCTGTGACGGAAGAGGAAACGGTGGGCCCATGATCACGCAGTGGTAAGCTGCACAGCCCAGGCTTGAAACCAAGGTGGTCTTGAGAGCTCCTCCTTGTCCCCATGCCATCCCTATTCCTGAAATCTCTGCAGGTTGGTAGGTTTCTCTGAATGTGGCAGCCACATTTCTCAGTGAAAAGATACTGAAATTTAACAACTGGGATTTTGGTTAAAATCCCGGATTAAAATAACAAAATAACACCATATTTTGCTGAGTAGTAACTCAGCAGAAACAGCTTATCATGGCTGTTACCAAGAAGCTAATAAATTTTGGGGTCCTCATCACCCTAGAAACTGGATTGTATAGCAAACACAAATGAAAAGTGGGGCAGGTTGTCATGGAGAAGATAGAGCTTACCTGGACTTGGATCACTTTTCAGATACATGAAGGACTCTGATGAGCAAGAGAGGCTGGATGGTATGCAGTGCTAGGAACATCTGGTTCAGACCATTTGGTAAATATTAGAAGCTGTTCATGCCAAAAAGCAAAAGTAGAATCAGTAGGTGTTAAATGAAAAAGGAAAGTTAAATGCAACATATGGGAGAATTCAGTGATAATGCTGTGAATTCTGATAATGCTGTGTATTAGTGGAATGTATTTAGAAATTAATGGTTAGCTCTTCAGTGGAGTGTTCTAGCACATCCTAGAAATCTGCTGGGGAAGTGGTGGTATGTGACTTTAGGCTCCTTCCAACATATAAGGAGACAGTATTCTCTGTGTGTAAATCTGTTAATCTCTTATTTGAGAGCTCATTATAAACACAATCCTAGTGGTATTTTCCCCCCTACTCTTATGTTTCCTCTGTATCTGTGCTCTACCTTTGTGACAACTGCTGTCTCATAGGGCTGTCATTGTCTGAGGACACAGCCCTCTCTCCCCCATGAGATTACGATCCACTCCACAGCAGAAACTCTTACTCATCTTTGTTCTGGCATGGAGGAAATAATAGGAAGTACACTGTACAAATAACTGAAAGAATGAATGAATCTTGGCTGTGGTTTAAAGACTTAATTTTTATTTATTTTTTAAGATATTACTTATTACTTATTTGTCAGATCAAGAGAGAAGAGTTGGTGGAGGTGGCAGGCAGAGGGAGATGCAGACTCCCTGCTGAGCAAGGAGCCCCATGTGGGATGTAGTCACAGGACCCTGGGATCATGACCTGAGCCAAAGGCAGATGCTTAATCAACTAAGCCAACCAGGCATACCAGTTTAAAGACTTTTAATGTTTAATTGGGTTCATTGCTTCATACTGTTTTCATCGCAGTATTGTGACCCTAAATAAAACTGGTCTTTCTTTATTGGGCACTGGAATGTGGTGTAGGAGGCAAGCAGCCAGTCCTACCTTTCTCCATTCATTTTTTGCTCATTTTTGGGACAGTGTAGAGACTTGTGCCTCTTGGTACAAATTTGTTGTTTTTCCATACAGGACTAATAAAAATCATTAATACATGATGTTTCTTTTAGCCTAGAGAGGACTCCGATGATTTCTTGAAAACTTCATTATTGGAATCTGATAGTGCTTTTATTGGTGAGTATATTTCTTTTACCAATCTAGTTATTTAAATATTAAGCATTTATATTTCTTTTAAGTATACTTCTCCATACTTAACAAAATGAGCACTTCACTCTCTGTTTTGCAAGGTGGTAGAAAGGGAATCTTCTATTTTATTAACTTAATAATTATCAAATATGACTTACTCTGATTCTAAAAACTTTGTAACTAAAATGAACTTTAGTAGTCATAGGAAAGGTTCACACAAAAACCTGTACATGAATTTTCGTAACAGCTTTACTATAATAGCCAAAAACTGGAGTCAGCCCAGATATCCTTCAGTAGATGATTGGTTAAAGTATAGTACATCCATTCAGTGGAATACTACTAAGAGATCAGTGCGTCAGGATCAAGGATATTTTATCAGTATCAGTATCCTGGGTGTGAGACTGTTGCCTTCTTTTGCAAAACATTACCACTGGAGGGACCTGGCCAAAGTATGCAAAGGACCTCTTTGATTTCTTAAAACTGCATGTGAATCTTTCAATTTTAAAAGGTCATAAGGATATTCTTAGTTTTAAGGAAAAATAAATCTCACAGTACCTTTACTTATCTTCTTAAGTACTGTAATACACATGTAATTATGTACTCTGATCATAAGCATTTCTGCTGTCTTAGGGCCATCAGGGAATTAAATATCCTACATACTAGTTGTATTTCATGAGATGAAAATTCCAAACTAGCCTATACTTTTTTAGTGAGTGTTTCTTTTCAGGGTGTCTCCAGGGTGGCATATTGTGGAGAGTGAGTACAGATAGAGAAACCAGGAGGAAGGAAATAGGATAGGGAGGTTGTCTGTGGAGGCATCAGGGCAATGTGACCTATTCCTGCCAAAAATTAAGACAGTTTGGGGCACTCAAGATTGTGTCTTGGACTATTTCATTATATTAGACCAAAGATATAGCAATCTCTCTTCTTGATATCCCACAAATATCCTATGGTCATGACTGTTACCACTGTTCTAGTGAATGTGGGTAAGGCTTTTGTGTGTGTGTGATAACCTAGATGAGAAAGTTCTGAGGATCTAAATATGTAGCATGTTGACTACAGTTAACAGTACTGTACTATAAACATGAATGTTGCTGTGAGAGTGGAGTTTTAATGTCCTCACCATAACAAGAACAGCAAAATGGCAATTCTGTGAAGGAGGAAGAGGATGTGTTAACTAGCCTTCTTGTAAAAAAAAAACATTTTGCAATATGTAATTGACCCTTGAACAACATGGGTTTGAACTGTGCGGATCCACTTCTCTGTGGATTTTTTCTCTGTAAATACAGTACTGGGGAAAGTGTATTTTCTCAGTAACATTTTCTCTTCTTTTTTTGGAAGAATATATATATATATATATATATATATATATATATAAAATATGTAACATATAAAGTATGTGTTAATTGTGTTATCAGTAAGGCTTCAAGTCAACAGTAAATTTTTTGAGGAGTCCAAAAGTATATGTGGCTTTTCAAACATGCAGGGCCCCTGCATTGTTCAAGGGTCAGCTACATATGTAATATCAGATCATCACATTGTACACCTTAGACTTACACAGTGTTCTATGTCTGTAGTAAATTAAGCTGGAAAAAACACAAATTGACTATAAAAAAGAAATTCTATCAATAATAAGTTTTTAAAACAGAAAGCACCAGGTCCAGATAGCTTCATTGGTGGATTCTCCCAAATTTTTAGGGAAGAATTCTATCAGTTCTCTACAACCTCTTCCAGAAAACAGAAGCAGAGGGACACATTCTGAGTGTCTGCATTACCCTAATACCAGACAGAGAAGAGCGCAAGAAAACTACATACCAGTACCTCTCATGAACATAGATGCAAAAATTCTCAGGAAAATATTAGCAAAATGAATTTAACAATGTGTGAAATACCACAACCAAGTAGAATTTATATCAGGTAGGCAAACTTGTTTACATTCAGTTAATATAATTAATCAAAATATAATCATCCTATTAACAGGCAAAAGAAGAAAAATCACATGATCAGTATCAGTAGATGCAGAAAGGCACTGAACAAAATCCAACACCCAGTCATGATAACTCAGCAAACTAGGGCTATAAGGGAGCATCCTCAGCTTGATAGAGAATATCTACAGAAACCGTACAGCCAACATCATATTTAATGATGAGGAGATCGTAACTTTCCTGTAAAGACCAGGAAACGGCAAAGAGGTCTCTTCTCACTGCTCCTCAACATCATTGTGGAAGTCCTAGATGATGTGCCAAGACAAGAAAAGGAGGAATACAGATTGGGAGGGAGAAATAATACTGTCTTTGTGCATAGATGATATGATTGTAGGAAATCTGATGAATAAAAGAAATCCTGGTACTAATAAGTAGTTACAGCATGGTTGCAGGATACCAGGTCAAAACACAGAAGTCAGTTGCTTTCCTAGATGTACCAGCAATGAACAAGTGGTCTCAGAAATTTAAAACACAGTATCACTCACATTAGCATCCCCTAAAAAAGAAATGTGTAGATACAGATCTCGTACTGATTTTATTATGAGAAAAACTATAAAACACTTATGAAATAAAACAGGTGATTTCATGTTAATGGATTGGGAGATGCAATATTGTTTAAGATACCAGTTCTTCCCAACTTGACCTATAAATTCAATACAATCCCAGTCAAACTGATTCTCAAGTTTATATGGAGAGGCAAAAGATCCGAATAGCCAGCTCAGTATGTAAAGAGGACAAAGATGAAGACTGACACTTCAACTTTATAAGTTAATAGTAATCAAGTGGTTTGGTATTGGCAAAAGGATATACAAATAGATCAGTTGAACAGAATAGAGTCTAGAAATAGAGCCAAACAAGTACATTCCATTGTTTTTTGACGAAAGAGCAAAGGCAGTTCAATGGACAAAAGATGGTCTTTTCAATAAATGGTGCTAGAACAACTGGACATCTACATGCAAGAAAAGGAATCTAGACACAGATCTTACGCCCTTCAACAGAAACAACTCAAAGTGGACCATAAACCCAAAGGTAAAATGCAAAATTATACAACTCCTAGAAGATAACAGAGGAGAAAACCTAGAAGAACTTAGGGATGATGATGACATTTTAAATACAATACCAGATGTGTAATCCATTAGAGAGAGATTGGATAAGCCAGACTTCTTTAAAAACTTTTTCTTTAAAAACAGTGTCAAGCGAATGAGAAGAAGAGCCAGAGACTAGGAGAAAATACTTGGCTAAAGACCCGTCTGATAAAGGAATGTTACCACAACCAAGTAGAACTCTTAAAACTCAACAATAAGGAACAGTTCAATTAAAAGATGGGCAAAAGATCCAAACATATTTCACTAAGGACCTACAGATGGCAAATAAGCATATGAAAATATGTCTTTAGGGAAATGTAAATTCATAACAAGATACCACTGTTAGAATGGCCAAGATCACAGGAACTCTCACTCAGTGCTGATAGGAATGTAAAATGGTACAGCCATCTGGGAGACAGTTTGGAAGTTTCTTAAGAAACCAAAACATACTCTTAACAATCCTGCAGTCACACTACTTGATATGTACACAAAGGAGTTAATTAAAATTTATGTCCATACAAAAATCCACACACAGATATTTACAGCAGTTTTATCAGTAATTTCCAAGAACTAGAAGCAACCAAGATGTCTTTCAGAAGGTGAATGGATAAATATACTGTGATACAACCAGACAGTGCAATATTATTATTCTGTGCTGAAAAGGAATGAGCTACAAAACCATGGAAAGATACAGAGGATCCTTGAATGCATTTGTATGAAAGAAGCCAATCTGAACAGGCTACATACTATAGGATTCCAACTTTATGACCATCAGGAAAAGACAAAACTATGGAGGCAGCAAAGAGATCAGCAGATACAGAGGAAGGAATGGATAGGTGGTGCACAGGAGAGTTTTAGGGCAGTGAAGCTATCCTGTGGGTATTGTCATACTGGATACATGTCCAAACCCATGCAATGTACACCACCAAGAGTAACCTAATGTAAACTACAGATGTTGGGTGATAATGCGTTAGTGCAGGTTCACTGATTTTAACAAACATACCACTCTGTTGATAGCGAAGTAAGCTATGAGTGTGTGGACGGGGTGTTTTCCACCCTGTTTTCGTCTTTTTTTTAAAGCAAGTGCATTAATGGTTGGGTATATACAGAAATCACAAAACTTTATTTTTGGAATTTTAGAAAACCACATCTCTTTCAGTAAAATGTAGTTATTGCTGCCTTTAAAAAAGCTGTACGTTTTAAATATCAGAAATTTGAATATCACTTATAGGGCAAATGGTAGTATTGTATCAATATTAAATTTCCTGAATGTGATAAAGGTATAATGTAGGAGACAGTCCTTGTTCTTAGATAGTACATACTTCACTATGTGGAGATGAAGTGTCAACTTACTGGTTCACCATTAACACCATCACCCCCCATATAAAATAAAGTATATGTGGCAAAATAAGAATGGTGGTTTTAGGTATTTATTGTATTATAACTTTCCTTTAGGTTTTTCAAAATAGTCTTTTAAAATAAAGAGTTGGAAAAATTCTAAATGTTCTAAATGGATTACCTCCACGATCACTAGAGAGGTTGTGATCAAAAAGACTGACAATACCAAGTGTTGGTGTATGGGTTAACTAGAACCTTCTTATATTGTAAAATGATAGAACCACTTCTGAAAATGGTTTGGCAGTTACTCAAAAGGCTAAACATAGAGTTAAACAGAATATCCAGCAATTTCACTCCTAGGAATATACCCCAAAGAAATGAAAACATATGGCCACAAAGACATGTACACGAATGTTCACAGCAAATTAGTAACTGTCAACTAGAAACAATTCACAGGTCCATCACCTGGTGAATACATAGATAAAATGTGTATTCCACAAAAGTTACTGAGCTGTTTGTGTACATTTGTAGTAGCTGAATTTTATTATATGTAAATAATACCTTAAAGCTAGTAAAAACAAAGTATTGGTTTAGCACGGAGTAAAAAGATTTGAAATGATGGATGTTTAAGGCTTCTCCTTTGTGTGGTCTTCCTAGGTGCTTATGGCGAGACATACCCTGCCATTGAAGATGACATCCTCCCTCCACCGTCCCAGGTGCCCTCTGCAAGGGAGCGCAGGAGGAACAAACAGAAAGGACTGGACTTTGTATGTATGAAGTATCTTTTTCTTTTTTCCCTTTTCAGTTTAGGAGAGGTCCGGGTTCTGACCCATGCTAAATTGGTTTGGTCCACAAGAGACTCGTTTTAAGCCCAAAGACACCCCCAGATTGAAAGTGAGGGGGTAGAAAACCATTTATCATGCTAATAGACATCAAAAGAAAGCTGGGTTAGCAATTCTTATATCAGACAAGTTAGGTTTGTTTGTTTGTTTGTTTGTTTGTTTGAAGAGTGAGAATGAGAGAGAGAGAGTGACAGAATACACTAGCAGGAGGAAGGGACAGAGGGAGAAGCAAGCTCCCCGCTCAGCTGAGAGCCCGATGTGGGACTTGAACCCAGAAGACTGGGATCATGACCTGAGCTGAAGGTAGATGCTTAAACGACTGAGCTATCCGCACACCCTGAAACAAATAAGATTTTAAACCAAAGACTGTAATACAGGATGAGGAAGGACACTATATCATAATTAAAGTGTTTATTCAACAAGATCATCTAATAGTTGTAAAAATTTATGCCCCTAACATGGGAGCAGCAAAAAATACAAACCAATTAATAACTAAATCAAAGAAACACATCAATAATAGTAGGGGACTTTAACACCCTGGGAACTGAAATGGACAGATCATCGAAGCAGAAGATAACAGGGAAACAAAGACTTTGAATGACACACTAGACTGGATGGACTTCACAGATATCTTCAGAGCATTCCATCCTAAAGCAACAGAATATACATTCTTCTCCAGGGCACATGGAACATTCTCCAGAAGAGAGCACATCCTGGGTCTCAAATCAGGTCTCAGCCGGTACCAAAAGACTGGGATCATTCCCTATATATTTTCAGACCACAATGTTTTGAAACTAGAACTCAACCACAAGAGGAAAGTTGGAAAGAAGGCAAATACATGGAGGATAAAGAGCATCATACTAAAGAATGAATGGGTCAACCAGGAAATTAAAGAAGAATTTTAAAAATTCATGGAAACAAATGATGAAAACACAGCTGTTCAGAATCTTTGGGCTGCAGCAAAGGAGGTCCTAAGAGGGAAGGACATAGCAATATGAGCCTTTCTCAAGAAATAAGAAAGGTTTCAAATATACAACCTGACCTTATACCTAAAGGAGCTGGTAAAGGACAACAAATACAGCCTAAACCCAGCAGGAGAAGAGAATAAATAAAGGTTAGAGCAGAAATCAACAAAACAGAAACCAAAGGAACAGTAGAATGGACCAAGGAAACTAGGAGCTGGTTCTTTGAAAGAATTATTAGGATCAGTAAGCCCCTAGCCAGACTTATCAAAAAGAAAACAGAAAGGACCCAAATAAGTAAAATCATGAATGAAAGAGGAGAGATCATGACCAATACCAAAGAAATAGTTTTAAGAACATATTATGAGCAACTATATGCTAACAAATGAGGCAATCTGGAAGAAATGGATGCATTCCTAGGGGCTTATAAACTACCAAAACAATCACGAAGAAAGAGAAAACCTGAAGAGACCCATAACCAGCAAGGAAATTGAAGCAGTAATCAAAAATCTCCCAAGAAACAAGAGCCCAGGGCCAGATGACCTCCCAGGGGAATTCTATCAAATATTTAAATAAGAATTAATACCTGTCCTTCTGAAGCTGTTTCAAAAAATAGAAATGGAAGGAAAACTTCCAAACCCTTTCTATGAAGCCTGCATTACCTTGATCCCAAAAGCAGACAAAGGCCCCACCAAAAAGGAGGATTACAGACCAAGATCCCTGATGAACATGGATGCCAAAATTCTCACCAAGGTACTAGCCAATAGGATCCAAAGGTACAATTGAAAAACCCTCTGCAGTAGGCTCCAAAAGTACAGTAAAAGGATTATTCACCACGACCAAGTCTATATATATTAATTAATTATATATATATATAACATATATTTCAGCCATCAAAAAATGAAATCTTGCCATTTGCAGCGATGTGGATGGAACTAGAGGGTATTATGCTAAGTGAAATAGGTCAGAGAAAGACAATTACTCACACTCATATGTGGAATTTAAGAAACAAAAGACAGGATCATAGGGGAAAAAAGGGGGGGGAAAAAAACCCAGAAAAATCATAAGCGACTGTTAATCATAGGAAACAGAGTGCTGATGGTTGCCGGAGTGGGGATGGGTGGAGGGACAGGTTAATGGAGATGGACATTAAGGAGGGCATGTGATGATATAATGAGCACAGGGTATTATGTAAGACTGATGAATCCCAGGCTTGTACCTCTGAAACCAGTAATATGTTACATATTTATTGAATTTAAATTTTTAAAAATGTTTGAAAATAAATAAGTAAAAGTAAAAAATATATTGGGGTGGTCCAGTAATGAGTGAGCACTTGCTGTGGATAGAGGTGACTTTAGGCTCCACCACCAAATAGTTCCCTAACCTTAGGTAGGTCATTGAATTCTGGTACCTTGGCTTCTCTGAGGTAGTGTTTTCCTATCTCCTAGTGTGGTTATAAGCCTAGCAGTCCCTGGCACAGAATGTTCATTCCACACCCTAATCTTCCTCCTCCTCTGTTGCAGAATATTTGGATTTCAGAAAGTACAAGAAGCAACTGATAAACGTTTATTACAAAGTATGCTTTATCCACTTAAGCCTACTATAAAGTATTTTGTTCAGATAACCTGTCCAAGGTCACGTTCTATAGGAAGGCTGATATTCAACCTATATTCTTTTCATAGAATGTGTGCAAATTTTTTTTTTTTAATTTATTTGACAGGCAGAGATCACAAGTAGGCAGAGAGGCGGGCAGAGAGAGAGAGAGGAAGGAAAGCAGGCTCCCTGCTGAGCAGAGAGCCCGATACGGGGCTCGATCCCAGGACCCTGGGATCATGACCTGAGCCAAAGGCAGAGGCTTTAACCCACTGAGCCACCCAGGTGTCCCTGTGTAAATGTTTTTATAGTATACCCAGTAAAAAGCCCTTGTGATGTTGTGTACTTTGTTGACTAGATAACTTTGGGCAAATTCTTAAACTGTTGCTGTCCTATATATGTGACATGGAGATACAGTTAGATAATATGTATGAACCATTAGCACTGAATCAGGTCCACAAAGGATAAATGCTGTTATTAGCATTATTACATGTGTAGCTTTAGTAGGTGGAAGTAACTTGTTTCCCCAGCAACCATCAGTCTACTTTCTGTCTCCATAGTATTTCCTTTTCTGGATGGATACACAGACATGAGATATGGTCAAGTTTTAGCATGTCAGTACTTGCCTCCTTTTTATTGCTGAGTAATAGTCCTTTGAATGGGTATTCCACATTCCGTTTATCCATTCAACACTGGATGGACATTTGGATTGTTTCTACTTTTGTGTACAAGTTTTCTGATGATTTTCATTTCTGTTGCATGCATACCTAGCAATAGAATTGTTGTGTTATAGAAGTAACTATGGTCAACATTTTGAGGAACTGCCAGACTGGTTTTCAAAGTGGCTACACCATTTTATACTTCCACTAGCAATAGATGAAGGTTCCAGTTTCTGTATCATGGCTACACTTGTTACGGTCTCTTTTATTATAGTTATTATAGTCATCCTAGGGAGTGTGAAGTAGTGCCTCATTGTGGGTTTTTCATTTCCCTTATGATGTTCAGTATCTTCTTTTAAGATGTCTGCAAATCCTTTGCCCATTTTCTAATCAGGCTATTGTTGATTTGTCAGTTATGTATTTGGGATTCAAGTCCCTTATTACAGGTATGATTTGCATAGTTTTCTCTCATTTTGTGGGTTGTCTTTTACATTGTTGATGGGAGTCCAACTTACGAATCTTCTGTTTTATCACTTGTGCTTTTGGGGTCTAATAATCAGAAACCATTACCTAACCCAGTTACTTGTGTTTTCTTCTAAGGAGGTCAGTGATCTACTCTGAGTTAATTTTCGCAATTGATGTGAGGTGTGGGGATCCAAATTCATTCTTTCGCATTGTGGACAATCCATTTGTTCCAGTAACATGTTGTTGAAAAGGCTCTTCTTTCCCCTAGTGAATTTTGTTGGCCTTTTTGTCCATAAATGTAAGGATTTGTTGCAGGACTCTATTCCATTGATCTGTAGGTCTCGCTTTAAGCCACTACCACCTGAATTGATTACTGTTTAGCCCGTTGTTTCACTTTTTTTACCTTTTGGGTCCTAAAATTTCCCATCTTCACCCAGCCTGGCAGCATTTACATATTATTATCACAGATGCTGTATCTTTACCTGAGCCTGCATGAATAAACACCAGAACTTAAATGGAAATCTGTAGCATTTATATTCTACTTTATTCCTTACACTATGTATTTATCAGGAGCAAGAATATTTTTAGGTTCACTGATTGAGGTCAATGTTTGTTTCAAAAATTCTCTTTTCTAATTACAGGATAACAATATGCCACCAGATGGTCTCTCTTTAAAATCTGTGTCCAGTATAAATATTGATCAGCTTAGGATGAAAAATGAAGAACGGATGCGAAAACTGAATGAACTTCAGAATAAACCGATTAATACAGGTAAATGGCCAGTCTTAAGGGACTACAGCACATTCTCTAAGAACTCAAACAGTTTACAAGAAGTTTTACAGCCAAACTTGTTGGCTGGGGGACGATGCAGTGAATTTTGAAATCCCTTTGAGTTGTAAGGCCTAAAACCACAGACACTATCCAGGAAAACCTGGACTCCGGATCAGTTTTTCATCACATTCTACCAGAGAGGGTATGCTTTTTGAGTGGATTTTTTTTTTCTTTTTAAATTTTATTTGTCAGAGCACAAGCAGGGGGAACAGCAGGCAGAGGGAGCAGCAGACTCCCTGATGGGCAAGGACCTTGATGCAGGACTTGATCCCAGGACCCTGGGACCATGACCTGAGCTGAATGAAGGCAGACGCTTAACCAACAGAGCCACCCAGGTGTCACCTGAGTGGATTCTAAACCGACGAAATTTTTATTATATATATCCAGGCTCTCTTTGCTTTCATCAGGGAAAATGCTGGTTAGTATCAGCATCTCACTCCCCTTACCGAACTGAGGAATTATTAGAAACTAATTTGACAACTTTGAAGTCTTTAGAGAACACATCTATTATGAGTTTATAGTACTACGAACAAAATTTTTTTTTTAACTTTTTTGCTTGGCTTTTAGTGCCATAGACAAAGCAAAGCAGCCCCAGGTTGATGTTTCTTTTTAGAACAGAAGCCAAGGTTTAGTGTTTTTCTTAGGGCTTCATGGTCTCTTGTTGTTTGGGTGACCAGCAGGATGATTCCTTAGGCAGCTAGTGAACCCCTCAGTACTAGTTTTAGTGAACAATAGAGTGGTCTTTTGGGACAATTCCCTTTAGTCTGTGAGGCTACATACAATAAGCCTAATAGCAATCTTCCTATCTTTAACACTTCATTTAAATTTAAAACTATACTCCTATAATCTCTAGGAGTCAGGGTATCATATGTTCTGGTGGCAGTTCCATATCAAATGCCAGCGCATATGGTAAACTGAAGCAGTGCTTTTCATATCGTACCTGAAAAAATGTGGACCAGTGGGAAAACAGTTCTTTAAGTCTGCACTGAGGATTGCCTATTCTTAAATTTCTTTTAGAACCAGTAAGGGTGAATAATTAACAGGGGTATATTTAAATTGAAAAAAGTAGAGCATTTAAAGAATCTCTTACAGGTTTTCAGCTTCTAAACTTCTTTTTAACATTGTCCTTTCAAACAGGAGCTTTTTGGTATGATGTGGAGTGACTGCTTATTAAATTGATTGCACATATCCCTTTGCTGGGCTAATTCTTCACAGACCGGGAGATGTTTAAAAAAAAAAAAAGAAAAAGACATCACAGGGTAGGAAGGCAGATTTTCCTATTATATCTAATAAGTAAAATACAGAGATAGTTGAGTATATTCAATTAAAGAATGAAACTTAAGGACCTACCTTTTAATGGAGTAGACAGCAACCTCTTAGATTAGATACAAGAATGGACGTAATTTCATCTCCTGTCTACCTGTCTAGTGCTTTCCTAAAAGGATTTCCTCTCCTTAGAGCATCGGTAATAGGTTTGGAGTTTCTAAAACTTCGCTGAACTTAAAAGTTTTGTAAGGTTGCATACACTTCTGCAGTCAGCTTAACGTTTATCGCTCTTTACTTTGCTGTTTTGGAATCCCTGTGGGTGTTGGCACCACAGAGTCACCTATTCACTTGACCGTTTTCTTCCTACCTCTAAATGAGGGACCTGGACAAAAGAGTACTTTGTAGAACGCAATCCTGTGGAGAAATGCAGGGCTGGAATGGCTTAAATTACAGGAAGGAGATCTGTGTGCATTTCAACTCCTGGCCACCAGTGTTACCTGAGTCATGTCCCTCTTGCCTCCTTTAGATGATGAGAGTTCACTGGTTGACCCCGATGACATGAAGCATGTGGGGGACGATGGATCAAACTCTGTAGCCACTGAGCCCTGGCTCCGCCCAGGCACCTCAGAAACGCTGAAACGGTTCATGGCTGAGCAGCTGAACCAGGAGCAGCAGCAAGTTCCTGGAAAACCAGGCACTTACAGTTGGCAGGGCCTGTCTACAGCCCATGGTTAAAATAAATCTGTACTGGACCCAGCAGTGCCTTTTAAGGTGAAAGGAATGTCAAATCGGAACCTTTAATAATACGTGTGCTACTTTTGGCCCTGTTACTTACCCAAGTATCATCTGTATATAAGGTGTTTTTCCCCTATGATGATGTATAATAAAGATGTATATATTCTGTACATAAATAAAAGGCAATGATTAATTTATATAATGTATAATTATACAGAATTATTTTTGCATAATTTTGCCATAAATTGGGGTGGTAATGAACTCTTGGAATCAACTACCATATGTGCATTATTTTAAATTCTGCTTGTCAGTAAGATAAGGTGAATAAAACAAGTGTCTTAACAATACTGTAAAACCTGAATATGCTTATATGTACATT
Organism: Mustela erminea; assembly: GCF_009829155.1. NCBI lineage: Eukaryota > Metazoa > Chordata > Mammalia > Carnivora > Mustelidae > Mustela > Mustela erminea. Next base: position 19,075,291 of record NC_045629.1, read on the forward strand.
TGCCATTGGTAACGCTATTCAAAATAATTCATTTAATAAATACATTGGTTGTAGCTGAGTATTTCAGTTGCTAGGTAATGAATCAAATGTGCTAGTTATTTCCATGTCTTTTACAGCTACTCATTCAGTATAAATGATGGGGCAATCATAACTGATTTTATTCCCATAAGCCATACATTAAATACATCCCTTTTTTGCCTCTGTTTATGCAAATGAAGGCATTACGTTTACTAATTTGTATGACTTAACAACTACTCAATAGAAATAAATTATTTTTTATTATCAATGTCAATTTCTTATTTTAACTGGAATTGAGGTTTCGAGACAAGTTGTTTTAGAAGTTGAAGACAGAACCACCCAGGGTCCAAGGACAGAGACTGGAATTGTTGCTGTGCCATCATGGACCCTTGGATAAGTGAGTCAAGTCTTCCTAATCACTCCATAAGTGGTACCTTTAAAAAAGTAGAGATTAAATCAAAATCTGGGAAATAATTCCTTGGTCTTTAGCATTATGATGGCTGAGAACACTCCCAGGCACTCCTTCTTGTACATTTCCACTAATGGAACTAATGGCGGACAGTGTAGACAAGTTTACTACAAGTGTGAAGTTTCTCCATTTTGAATTTTAGCTATGCATATTTTATACTCAACTTTGTAACCTAATCATTGTTTCTTTTACATGAAGATTTTTCCTCTTATATCTTCATTTGAAAGTATCGTGAAAGCCTCTGTCTCCTGTGGGGAGGGTCCTGAAACTATACCACAAAATAACAAACCACCAGGTCATCTGAAACACCTACCCATCAGATAGATTGGAAGGTCATGGTGGTTCCCAGCTATGAAGGTGGGTGACTCCCAGCTCTAGTATCCATCTGGGCTTGCACGGGGCTGTCTTGGGAGTAGTAAATATGTTATACCTATAAATGCATTTGTTCAGTAACTCATCTAAGGTATGAGAGCAAAGACTGAAGACTTATATTTTTAAACACAATCATTATCTTAATGTTCCATTTTTTGTTCAATGCCATAGTATCACACAACTCCTAGGACACACAATGACCCCGACAAACTGCCCCAAAAGCGACTTCAGCTCTCTTAGCCTTCACACAGTGTAGCCTTATTTTGGGTTACATAATTTTAATTATGAATAACCTATGGCTGAGAAAACATGACCCTAATGCCAAAAGCTGAAAAATATCAGAACTAAAGAACACTGAATTTGTAGTTCTGGCCAAGAATATTCCTAAATTGTTCAGCTTTTAACAAAGAATCAATGAAACATGGTGCTGTAGATTACACAGGTTTTGATTGCACTGATGAAATAATCCAAAAACTTTATTGACCTATAACCTGATTAGAATATGCCAGATGAGAATCAATATTGTACAGAAAGTTGTACAGAATTTTTTACATAGAAAACTTTACATCTGTACCATATACATTTTATCCATCTGAAAAAATTTTCTACATCCACTGTTTAATACGGAATGCTTGACAATCTTGTCTTTTTTTAACCATCAGAGCACAATTCACAGTATGAATACATTTCCAGTAAATCTAACTCCCCCAACCATGCCAGATTTGTTATTTTAACATATTCAACATTAAATTCTGTACATAGAGTAAAATCTACATCAAGCCCCGCCACCCAAAAGAAAAAAGAAAGTGACAGCAACCTAGATTCATTTTGCAGTGATTCAAGTTTCGGTCCATGAAGGATCAACTCTATTTTAATGGCTCATCTTTAGAAGCCCTAAGAGAAGTATATTACAGGTAGTTAGGTCAGTAGGAGTATTTTCTACTTTTTTTTGTTGTTGGTCATGACAAGTGTCAGCCACAACAGCTTTCTGGGCATGTTAAACCCTCAAATTTTCCACCCCCCACAAAAAAGGGCAAAACCAAAACCCCCACAAAATAAAAAAGACAAAAAAAGTTCAACCCAAATGTTTAGTGCATTTGACAAAATATTATAGGTATTTAGCAAATGAATAAGAAAATAAAGAAATTAAAATAAAACAGTGCAGGAAGAACTATATAATGTTTAAGATTTTTATATTACAGACCTGCATCTCTGTACATTTTTCACAGAAGGATGATTACCAGTATCTCAGATAGCCTGAGTGTGCAAAAATCTTCAGAATAAGAATACCATAGTTGCTAAATATCTTTTACCATGAACAATAATTTCTTCTTCTCCCTCCCACCCCCCAATTATAAACATTTTATCCTTCAAAATACAGCTCTCCTGAGTTGTACTTCTTGCAGAAGTTCAAATCTTTACATCTATAGTTCTTTGGGTAAAGTTTTACTTCCACACCTGCTGAAAATGTATGGGGCTCTCCCTGCTGCCACGGACAGGGAAGGACACATGAACACAAGCTGACACTGTGGAAACAGGCTTTCTGCTCAACATGAGCCCAACATGACAAACAGAATCCACCAGATTACTAAGTAGGGACTGGAGCACTGCAAGTTTGAGTTACAGTTCTAAGCATCTTTACCAGTAACCCTCAAACACTGCAATTCAGAGAAACCGTTTTTCAGGTAGGAAACCTCAGCTCCAAGGTCCTTTTTAAAGAGCGGAGGGATGTAAACGCCAACAGAAAAATACCGAGTTGCCATCATTGCTTATTTAGTCCAAGTTCCTGTTCAGGTGGTTGTGATATCTGAAAAACGACTCCAATTCGCAGAAAAAATCTTCTAAGAACAGCACGAAGTTCAGGAATCAAATCAAATTGCATAATTTCACATAAGAGAGGGTAGTAGAATGAAGCATGAGCTTTAAACTGGGGAGAGAGGGAAAGAAATGGCTCCATTAGCGGTGCTTGCATTCCAAACCACAGTAACTCAAGAACCTTCTGAATCAAACTCCTTCAGGGGCCCGCACTGATCAATGAAGACAGAGGAAAGGCATCTGCGTAAAGCAGGGACCGTACTGATTATGGAACTGAAGAAGGGATATTCAAAAGATTCACTCAAATGTTATTCAATTACCTACCCTTATTTTGAAAACCATTTCCCATTACATTTCCTTGACAAACTTCTGACAAACTTTTAGTATCACTGCTTTTCCTGGGTAATAAGCAAAAGTAAGAAGACAAGCAGGAACCACGGTTGAGTTTTTTTTTTAATAAGCTGTGGGTTATTGAAACAATCTTGTTTCTTGAAGAAAATTTTAATTTTTATGGAAAATTCTACCTAACACTGTGATATAAAATTGCAATCTCCAGGCAAAGATCAGACTTTCCACATTTATAGTTTAACTGAGGTACTGTGGTCGTCTTTGCTGGAGTTCCTAAATCCTCCACAGAATACAACTTGCCTGCCTGTTTTCTCTCTGCTGCTCTCCACACCCAACAAGGGACTAGAAAGGAGTATGATCGATGGTGCCACAGAAGCCCGTGGTGGAACCAGACAGACTGGGGTCTGGAGGCCTTCCTGGCCACACAGCTGCTGGTGCCTTAGGTCACTTCTCCAAGCTTTATCCAGCCCAGGAGTCAGAGATAAATGCAGGTAGATTAGAGCACATGACTTGGGATGAACATCTGTTCAACACCGAGTGACACCATCTTGACCCCAATCTCAGGCTACCTCACTAGGCGCTTTTAAACCAATTCAGGGATCACAGCAATTGGCTTCCAATTATAAAAAGGAAAATGCATATTTAAAAAAATCTCAATGTATATATTTAGTTGCGTATGTTGTTGTGTATATTTAGTTGTATGTATTTAGTTGCATATTTTTAAATTGATCATCATTTCTACCGCTTTCAAATTCTTAAATGAGTTTATGGCCCAATCACTAGGGTCCCTGTGTTACATGGAACCGATAAATATGCCAAAGGAATGGCTGAAGCCTGGAGCACAAGCCTCAGACCCAGAAACAGTGTTGGTGAGGACAGAGTATAGGGCCAGAGGCTGGGCAGGATGGCAGTTTTCAAAATGAAGCAGTAGCGACTTCAGGGGTCAGGATGGGACTTGCAAAGTGTGGGGGACCCAAAGCTTCTCAGGGTGTCCCAAAGGATTCTGATTCCTTCTTTACTGAATCCCCTACACTGCTTAGACAACAAAGCAGGATGAGGAGGGAGACCCTCCTCATGGGAAACACCCATGAGGAAAGGGGCCACCGTGGTCCAGGACAAAGTGGCACCATGGCCTGCGCTTTGCTGGCTCCACCTCTGAGCCTCAAGTCTGCAAGCTGGCACCCTTGCCTCCCGCTTGAGCATGATGCTGGTCAGGCTAGAAATGCTGGGCTGGAGAAGACATCTCATACTTACCCTATTGTCACTTATCTTTAGAACTTTAGTTAGGAATAAAAGCAGTAAGTTAGTCCAGGCTTCTCGATGACTCTCTGACGTTAGAGTAAGGAAGTAACTTAGGGCTTCGCTGCAGACACTGTAACAGAGAAGGCTCACTTGACATGTGCTGCATACCTGCTGCTACAGGCATTCACAGAGGAACAACAGCTGGACGAGGTGGGGAGGGACTACTAGGAACTGATTAAGAGTCTATCTGCTAACACTAGCAGATAGAGTGTCAACATAAATGTATCCTTTTTAAATGAGAAGAAAACCAGACATTAAAGAAACCACTGCAATGTATCAGGAAACGCATTTTTCTGAAAGTTCCATTGAATTTCAGAGACCCTGTGCGGCAGCACACGTACAAGCCTGGTGTTAAGAAACCAGGGCTGAAATCTGGGGCGGCTCTTCCCTACACTCACCGTGAAGGTGAGACACTTCTGGGTCTTAAAAATCTCATCAGTAAAGTGGGAAACAGGGACAAAGTCATCTCTTGAAGTTCTAAAATGTACTTAATTGGTCTCTGAGAACATCTATTCCCTGAGAATATATGCAGATACAATGAAGAAGACAGCATTCTTTCTGAATATTTCATTCTTAGCATGAGTTTAAAATTTAAAGAACAGAATCTCAAGCTGTCATGAAGTAAAAAGAGAATGCAAAAAAGGTAACACTAAACAAAACTCCAAATATTTTTTCAAACTAAATGCAGGCAGGTTTTCACTTTCACAAATGACCTGTTTGTAAAAATACAGTTATCTGTGGCATGAAAAAGCCCCAAATCTCTAAAGTTTTAAATTTTAAGGGAGAAAACTTTTTTCCTGTCCCATAGCAGTAACAACAGACACGATCAGCTCATGTCATCAACTGTGCAAAAATGCGTCCATCTATAGGACTCACAATCTAATTTTCACAATCTCTTCCTTAGGCCCCAAGCTATTTGAATGGTCCTGCAGCGGGACTAGGATGTGGACTCTGCCCTGAGTACAAACCTAGTAGCCCTTTCCTACTCTGTACCATGCAGCCACATGGGTCAAAGGCAGAAACTGAACCAAGAGTCTTACTTTAAAAGCCTCTGCTGGACCTCCTCCCAGGCACTAACCCGGCTCTCATCCATGTACATCCGGAAGAGAATGCGCAGCCCACACGCAAGGCTGCTCGTCTCCTGCTTCAGAAGGTTAGGTTTGGATTTGCCCTTGAAGCCTGCAGGAAAGGGAAGTTTCCAGGATTAATTTAGGAAGGCATCTCACAGAAAGACAAAAAGCCTTGTATGAAGGCACATTTTGTGTACATTCAGCTGTAGCATCTGCTGCTTACAAAGCAGTGCAGGAATTGCTCAGAGAAGGCACACCTTGAGACTGTGGGGGGAGATCAGTGGACTGGAGGCCCAAGTAGGAGGTAATTTCTAGGTTTAAAATGTCCTTTCTTTCAAGCCAGGGGCTAGGGGAAGGGCGGAATATGATATACAAAACCATGTTGGCCTCGGAAAGCAAAACTCCTCAAAAGAAACTACACCTGAAAGCTCCGTACAGCTTATAGGAGGGCTCCTGGATGAACAGGCGCAGACCTCTCAGGAGTGAGAAGGTTTCAAAAGGCCACCAGCATGGTGAAGGGCCCAATGTATATGGAAACAGGGAACCTGGTGACTTTAGCAGGAGTGGTCCTGGTTGAATGGCAGAAACAACTTGGGTTGAATAAAGGGGAAAAAATGAATATAGACTACTCTTCCTATAAGTTAGGCTATACAGGGAAAAGGAAGAGCAAAGCCATGGGCTTAATTAGGAGTTGAACAATCACTTTAGATTAAGTAAAATATGCAAATATAAAGTATCCAACACTATTTCACAGAGTTTGATGTTCAATAAACATTAGCTCTCTTTTTTTCTTCATATTTTGCTGCCTCTCATTCTTCCAGCACTTTTTTTTACCTGAGGTGCCAAACAACTATTTCTTAAGTAGAAAACCAGATGTCAGTTCAATTATTATACTTAATTATATACTATATTTATATAATTAAATTATACCCCAAATTTTCCAACTTGTTAAAAAATATGCCTCCCTCCCTCAAATATCCACTTCCATTCTGAGGTATGGCCATTCCCAGATAAGCGCGGAGATGTCATCTGAATACATAGGCAAGGATGTCACGTTCAGGACCTTTACACACTTTTTCTCATAAAAGGGCACCTTTTGTATGCTGACGGTATCGACAGGGAGGCCCAGAATGGGTCAACAACATGAAAAAAAAAATGCATAGTCAAATCAAGTAACAGACTGATTACACAAGGGGGAAACAAATTTCTCCTAGCAGTAGCCTATATTACACATTATAGTATATATTATAAACATATTATTATATACTATAATAAAAGTTCTGGCTGGTAGACTGCCTTCCTACTATTATTAAGGTAAAAAGTTCATATAGTGTAAAATGCATACACCCGAATTATACAACAATGAATTCTGATAAATGTACACCTCTGGTGCACAAGTGTTAATGGTGAACATTAAAATGTAATACTTCTGCGACTTACCTGCTTTCCACAGAGCAGTCCTCTGTTCGTTGTTGGAATTAAATGCTTTTGCAAATCTATGGGACTCTAATAAGCAGTCCAGTAGCTTAAAAAGTTGTTGTGATGTTAAAAAGCGGTACATTCCTTGATCTTGTGTATCAACTCGAACATCAAAGTCCACAGCATCTCTCTTTGGAAAACAAACCACCACAGCACATGTGTGTGTGTGTGTAACACACACACACGTTCACAAATTTTAGTAAGTTTAGAGCTCAACATTCCTCAAAGTTCAGTTTTACGATCAAGCCACAGAACTCTATCTCTTTTATCGCAACAGGATATAGGGAGAGGTCCATCTTTCGTTACTGCATTTCCAGAATCTTCCTTCCATGCATCCTCGTCATCAAAGGGCCACCTGCTATCTTTCCAATTCCCTCCTCCTATCTTTTGACTCCAGGAGCTCTTCTCTTGTCAGAGCCTACAGCCCTTCCTGTTCCTTCCCCGACTTAGGTCCTCTCTTCTCTTCTTAATCAGTTTAGACTCCATGCGCTCCAGTTATAATTATTCTCTTGCATAATCCCTCGCTCTTTTTAGATTAATTAGCTGGCAAAACCACCTACTCCACATCTACACCCACACAACAAACAGACTGGAGAAAACAGACTGGTTTTTAAAAGTGGGCTCTGGGTGTTGCCCAGCAATCCTGCACTGCCCTAGTCTGCTTTCCCGGATGACTAACTCATGTTTTCTCTTCTCTATGTATCTAGAACTCTCTTCCCAGCCTCATTTGGTGGATAATTTTTCTTCTCATCTCTATCAGAAGAGACATCCCACAAACTCTGTTCTGCAAGTGCCCCTGTCTTTTACGTTCAGTTCTCTCCCTTCCCTGGAGCACTCTCATCAGGGAAAATGCTGCAATACTGTCAATCTTAAAGACAATACAAAGCAAACCCTTCTCTTGACCCCTTCCATCCTCCTCAGCAATTATTCTATTTCTCTATACCCCTTTACAGCAAAACTTCCCTTGACAGAATTAACAATATTTGCTGCTTCCAATTTCTCTCTTGTACCCATTTCCGTAATACTTTTGTCCCCAACATTACAATTAAACACAATGTCAAGGTCACTGAAGTCTACCAAATTGCTAGAGGGTGATTCTCAGATGAAATATTACTTGGCCCTCTAAGCATCTGACAGAGAATCACATCCTTCTCAAGACATTTTCTTCATTTGGCTTCCAGGACACCACTGTCTCTTGCTTTCCCCTTGCCTCATAGATTCTTATTCTCAGGCTCTTTACCAGCTGCCTCATCACTAGGAGCTCTAACCACGGAAGCCCCGGGGTCCCGGTCAGCGAAGCTCCTCTCAGCTGTCCACACCTACTGCCTAGGGCATGTCATTCAATCCCATGGTTTAAAATGACATTTCTGTGATGAAGGCCCCTGAATGAAATCTCTAATGTGACCTCTGCTCTGAAGTCCAGACTGTGAAAGCCAACTTCTCCTCAACTTGTAAAAGCAGCCATTCCCCCCATGTCTGTACCTGTGCGGCGGCTAGGTTTTCGGCATCTTCCTTCTTACTTGTGGCTGGGAAGAACACAATGTTGTCGATAGTCTGGATGAGTTCCAGCTGCACAACACATTTAATCAACAGGGCGGCAAACAATTTTTGTTCTGGAAATTCTGTGAGGAAACCCACCCCAATGCACATGCAAACAAAAATTATTTTGAATCCTTTATAATTTCTATGACATTATAATGCTAAGGAAATATTTGTATGTATGAAGGTTATCTGAACATTTCACACTGAGGACATACTGCTTTTGCACATAAGCACTACTCAATAAAAAAGTAATCAATTTTTAGAAAAGCCTTACAAAATTAATTTTTTAAATAAACAAAAATATTCCCAAGGACTTAGAACAGTAAATAATGTTCAAAAAGATCCCACTACAACTTTCAAAATAAGATTTAGGTTATCCTTTAATAAAATGTAACAAATGGATTAAAAGCTAAGATTTTAGTAGCATTTACTAGAACTCGTTTGACCTTTGAATGTAAGTAATATAAAAACCTATACCAAAAGAAAACAATAGGAACCAGATCTGTGAGAAAGGAAGTGAGGGACAGCCACAAATTCTGACAAATGGGGTAATACTGAGGGTTAACCAGAGCACATATTTCATTTGGATCCAGGTTAAAAGCTGTAGCACACTATATTTTTCAAATGTATCCATAAACAAAGAAATCTATAAAAAGCTATGCTAAGTACATGATCACAAAACTAACCAAACTTCAAAGTAACAAAATGCTCTCCATGCTGAGCAGGCAAGATGAAACACAGCTAATTCCTCTAGCCCAAAGGAATCTGCTCAACAAGGTATTTCTGACAATCCCCCAACCCATAAGGACATGTTCATAGAAGAACTTTGTATTTCCCTGACCGTCCCAGTTAAGCAAATGCTGAAGCACAAGGTAGGAAAAGAGGTCTCAACTACTGAGATGCTGCAAGAGCAGTGCTGACATGTGACTCCAAGAGAGGCCCAAGGTCATACCTCAATCCTGGGATGTCAGGGCCAGCTCTTCCAGTGAGCTTTCCAGAGGCAGGTGACTGCCCAATGGGAGCAGGCTGTTTACCACTCTAGGGCAACGACTGGCTCAGCACTGGATGACTTAGAATTCTTCAGTCTACTTTTGCGTTTAGTACAAATTCCCTTTTGTGGTACCAATTTGTGGAACTTAAATTCATGTTTTAGGGACAGCAAAACAACTCACATGGATTTATTCTTATTGAGGTCATTCATTAATAAAGGTTCCTTTCCAGGTAGTTTTCAGAAATGCTGTTGTATTTAATACTTACTACTAGATCACATATTAAACAAAACAAAACAAAACAAAACAAAACAAAAAAAGGAAGCCACAAGTCCCACAACTGTTCTTCTTCAGTGTCTTTTTCCTAGTCCTTTACCTCAGTCAGCGCTGACACGTATCAGTCATTCCTTCACCTCCCCCATTCAAGTCCTAAAACTCAGTTCCTAGAGCAGGAGACTCCTGGCAGCACAGCTGGGAGTCAGCTGACATCTGACAGGATGTGTTCTCATTAGTTCTAACATCAGCTGCTAAGGGTGGGAACAGAAGCAGGGTGAACTGAGAGTACACCTGACGAGGCTCCACTCTGATCAAATGGGCAAAGCTGGACCTCTCTGCTTTCTGGTGTCCTTGGAGGATAAGGATCTTAACTTTAGACTCACTAGCAATGACCAGCAGCCTGTTTGGGGACAATATCTGTTTGGACAAATTTTACAACTAGGGTTGGTTGATACTGCCAGAGTTATGGTAGGTGACAGTGTTACTGGTTCACCCAAGCTAAGCAAAGATTAACTATGTGGGACAGCAGCTACAGCAGTCATGTTTTCTGCAAGTGTACATCCTACAGGCAGGATGAAGTACTCAGGTCTGTGTTACGATTCTTTGAGTAGGAGAGAGTCAGACAGCAGATGGCTGCCTCCATCAGACAGCAGAGGAGCCATCACCTGTCCATTTAATGAAAGGGCTCATGGGAACATGGTGGCCATTTGTTCTTCTCCCAGCTCCACCTATTCTGAGTCAACAATCCCATGGTGAACTGTTCCCAAAGAACTTCAAGGAGAGAGGGAGAGGAGTGTCTAACAGAAGGAAAGAAGTATGAGTCCTCAGCTCAGGGTGGGCGGGGCGCAGCACTCTGCTCCAGTTAAAGGTACATACATTCCTAGATTAGCCATGTGATAACTTTCTAATATAGGATGAGCACACCCTTCCTTTACAAAGCTAAGTGTACTTAAATTCCATCTTGGGGCTGAGAGAGAAGTCATTCACTATTCTGTCCTCAAGGCATGTTCCAGTGCAGACTAAAGCTGTCATGGATTCCTGCACAAGCCATGCTGTTCTCTAGAAACAGGAATCAAAAATGCAAATAAGCCACTCACCACTACCTATCTCCCTTTTAGAAAGTTTTAGCAAAACACAACGACTGAAGCTAGAAACTCCTTTCAAGTAGGACACCAAACCTATCTTCTCTCACGAAAGAGTATAAAGCACCTAAGATTAATAAAAAATTCCCTGAAAAAAAAAATTAACTCAAAATGGATCAATGACCTAAATGTAGAGACTAAAAGCATAAAAAATTTTAAAAGGAAAACCTTCATGACCTTAAATCTGGCAATGGATTCTTAGCTATGACACCAAAAGCAAGAGCAAGAAAAAAAAAATGGGTTTCATCAGAATGAAAAACTTTGTGTAAAATGTTACAAAGTAATGTAAGACTTATACAACAGAGAATATACATTTCTGCAAATCATATGTGACACAGGTAGAGTATCCAAAGTGTGTAACAAACTTAAAATTCAACACAAAAAGACATAAACCAATTAAAAATGAACAAAGAACATGAATAGGGATTTCTCCAAAGAAGAGACATACATATAGCATAAGCATAAGCACATGAAAAGATCATTAGGGTGACTGCACAACACTGTGAATGTACCAAAAATTTTTAAGGATTTATTTATTTTAGACATGCACACAGGGGAGGGGCAGAGGGATAGAGGGAATCTCTAGCAGACTCCCTGCTAAGCATGGAGCCTAACCCGGGGCACCATCCCAGAACCCGGGGCACCATCCCAGGACCCAGGGTCACAACCTTAGCAGAAATCAAGAGCTGGTCACCCAGGCACCCCTGAAATGGTTACTTTTCTTATGTGAATTTCACCTCGTTTTAGAAAAGCAATTAGAGTTGTCCTGCTTTCCTCTAGGGAGGAGGTGGCTTTTCCTTGGTGTTGTAATTTTCCTTCAGTAAAAAAAGTTGGATCAATTTTGTAAAACACAGAAGGGATTCCCCTTCTTTGTGAACAAAACTACGAGGGTGAGTGGAGAAGACGTGGTATGGGGCAGCTGAGTGTAAAGAAGGCTGGCTCCACAGGAAGCTGGGTGCTCCTGCTTAGAAAACACTGTAGAGAAAGGCCCCTCAGGCCCCACTTTTGCAGAAAGGATATGGGGCTAACATGCAGAAGGGAATGGAGAGAGAAGACTCATGTGCTTGAGAAAAGACCTATGTGTCCAACACAAACATGAGCTGAAAGCATCTACGGAAAAAGCTGGTACTACAGGTATTAGTGGATGTCTAAGTTGGAACACACACGGTAACAAAGTGACTACGCCATCAATTACAGTATATATTCTGTTAATATCAAAAGTAAAAGCAAACATTTCATCCTTTACCTATATAAAACAAAACACACTATTAGGAGACATAACTCACTTGTTGTATGTTTAATTTTGCTGACTTCTTCATTCACAGTAGAGACAGCAGCCAGTGGTGCTTGCTGTCTATTATCTGCAGATCTTGGCTGAACAGAATCCTGAATATCGACAGATTTCTGTGATATTGTATCCTAATAAAACAAAAAATTCATTATAAGTACAATGAATAAAACTTAAGGATGAAAACAGTTTCTGGTATGTTGTTTTTGAAAAAAATGATGTGTGTCATTACGAAAAGGACATTTTATGCAGTGTGATACCAGACACAATGAAAAAATTATTTAAAGTTACCGATGCTTGGGGGAAATCGGAGTGGGGGACAAACCATGAGAGTCTGGACTCTGAGAAACAAATTGAGGGTTTTGGAGGGGAGTGGGGTGGTGGGTATTATGGAGGGCACGTACTGCATGGAGCACTGGGTGTAGTGCATAAACAATGAATTTTGGAACACTGAAAAAAAATTTTTTAAATAAAAAAGAAAAAAAATAGTTACCTATGCTGACAGCCTTTAAGAGAAAATCTTCCTTTCTAACCCTCATTTGTTTCGGGCCTGGTACCACCCAAAAACAATAAAAAAAAAAAATGCAAGGCTTCACTGTGTGGAAAAGCTAGTCAGCAATACTGATGAACTGTCATGAAACCTTTTTAAACAGAACACATATGTGGCAGCGGTGGGGGACATTTTTGCAAGCTTTGTGTAGGTGGTGCGCAGGAAAGCTTTGTAGGGATGAGTTTAGGGAAAGACATTCTGTCATCCAAAGGAACTGGTGACCAGAAAGGTCATTGAGAAGCTGCGAGTGTGGTGTCAGGAAGAAAAGCTCAAGTCCAACAGAACTATACCAGACCTTCGCTCCAGCATTAAGTATAACCTTGGAAAAGCAAAGAACACTCTTTTGAGTTAAGGTTTTCTAACCTGAAAATGGAGAGGACATTTTTAAGTTATTATAGATAAGGTAAGAAATGCAAAGCACTAGCACAGTGTCAGACAATATGTGATAGCTGGCATTACTATTCTAGCTTTATTTTGTTATAGCAATACTACACACTCCAGGTAGAATCCAGAACATGGTTTTCAGAGGGACTGAGAACTCTAACCTAACAGTCTCAGCCAGAAGCGACCTTCACCTGGGTTTCTGCAAAGAAGGCAGAGGCTTACGTTCCCTAGAAAGAGTACTAATCAAAACTGGTTATTTTAACTTAGATTTAAAATGTCACAGTTTATGATTTTTCATTTGCTGTTTCATATAAAACGGGGATAATGTACCAAACAGGTTCAAAAAATTGCTGAAAGGATCAAATCTGAAAATATTTTTTAAACAGTGAAGTACTACACAAATCTAAAGCCATATTATTATTGTTATAATTGTTCTTACTCATCTTTGTATTTTTCATGTTTAATACACAAGAGGACTTTAGTAATAATTATATAGACCCAGTGGAGTAGTTGGGTAATTTCTTTGGCCACACTGGCCTGTAATACATTTAAAAAAATATTTTCTGAAGATTTTACTTATTTAAGAGAGAAGAGAGAGAGACACACACACACACAGAGTCCGCCTGCAGGTGTGCATGAGCACAGGAGGGAGGGACAAAAGAGGGAGAAGCAGACTCCTGGGCAAGTTGGGGACTCAATCCCAGGACCCTGAAAACATGACCTGAGGCGAAGGGAGACACTCAAAGGACTGAGCCACCCAGGCCCCTATTATGCACTTTTAGATAAAAACTTAAATGGAAGAATGCATACAACAACACCTAAATTTGTAAGTTCTTTAAGGGAATGTTTATTGTTTAAAATTAACTATAAAAAAACCCAACTCTTTTTAACTTGTACATTTTAAGAAGTATATTTTAAGGGGGAAACTAATCAGTTGACAATTAAAAATGTCTTACTGAATATAAGTAAAAACCATTTTTTTTTTAAAAGCACTGGTTTTTAAAATTTTTTTGGTCATTGGCTCTTTTGAACATTCTGGTCACTTCTAAGAAGCTTCACCCCAGGAAACTAAATGTGCAAAAAACTAGGTCACAGTATTTGGGATTTAAAAAGTCTCCTTTACATCAGAGGAATTTTTTTTAAAGTTAGGCATATTGCTTTCTGATTAACCAATGTAAAAGAGGATGATTTTGAGCGTAATCTTTGCATTTTTTAGAATAGCTTTGTATCATGAATATGCTCACACTTCCCCTTTTAAAAAGGACCCTACAGTGGAAGAGGAGCTCCTATGAAAGAAATCTCTATGTATCAAAGTGCAGATATCTCCTAGCTATTCCAAATATAAAATGCCAGTCTCCAAATAAGATTTCAATTTTTGAAACACTACATATAATTAATATTAACTATATATAGAAATGAATGGGAAAATAGGAAGGATAGACATCACAGTATTAAACACTGGAGTTGTGGCTGAAGGGGCAGTGTAAAAAGGGACTTGTATTTTTTACCCTATTTTCTGTACTATCAAAAAAAAATTTTTTTTTTTTTAATTAACTGGGTATTTTTCTATTTTTTGTTTTTAAAAAGTAGTTCTTCACCACATCAGTCCTGGACATGCACCTGTGCTGGATTGTCACACATGTCACAGTGCTTGCAAGTTTGTGGAGATGAAGGAGAAGACTGACTGTTGTTACAGGAAAAGGTGGAAGACGGCCCAAGTTCTTGAAACCTGGTGATGCCACTGTCATTGATACGGCTGCTGACAAGCCTACTTGTGTCGAGAGCTTCTCTGACCATTCTCCTGTGGGCCATTCTGCTGTTCATGACACGAGACAGACAGCTGCTGTGGGTGTCATCCAAGCAGTGGACAAGAAGGCAGCTGAAGCTGCTAAGGTCACCAAGTCTGCCCAGAAAGCTTGGAAGGCTAAATGAATATTATCCTCAATACACGCCACCCCAGTCTTAATCAGTAGTGGAAGAACGGTCTCAGAAATGTTTGTATCAGTTGGCCATGTAAGTTTAATAATAAAAAACTGGTTAATGCTACAATGCATTGTAAAACCTTCAGAAGGAAAGGAGAATGTTTTGTGGACCTTCTGTGTGTATGTGGCAATTTTAAGTTCTTAATTTTTAAGATTAGTACTTTTAAATGGAAACCACCTGATCAAAAATCTATCCCAGAATTTTCAGACCCATTAAAACAAAAGTTTAATGAAAGAAACAAAAAATAAGTTAAGAAGTAGTCCTTTAGTGCATGGCAGGAAATATTCAGCTGAGAATGACAGTGTGGAAAATACTGCAACTTACTGGCAAACTCTAAGTTGTACAGAGAAGAGAAAGCAAAGGAAAGCAGAGTGAGAGAAGCAGTGGCAGCAGGAGCAGCAGCAGCTCTGAGAAGGCAGCAGCAGCTCACAGAGGAGACTGTGAATTGGTCCTGAGGGGCACTGATGGCTCCCTCTATGCAACCCAGCAGCAGCCCAGCCTCTCAGCACTCACGCCACCACATGTGGTTCCAACAACTTTATGTGCACTACCTGACTTAATTCTAATCACAAGACTCACTCTAACATGAGGTCAGGTAACTTGCTGAGGCCACAGAACCAGTCACTGCAGGGCCAGGATTTCATTTTGGTCTCGCATCAAAGCCCACACTGCAAACTACTATACTATATGGCAGAAGCAGCAAAAGAAAAGCCCACAAAGCAAGCAGGGGTGGGCCAAATTTAAGAAAAACAAAAAAGAGAGCAAGCTCATTCCGGGCTTGAAACAGGACTTCATAAGTGCTGGAATCTGTAATGAACAGACACCTCTTGCAGATCAGGGTCATGGAGCAATGTGGCCCCAATATACCACATGTGACTGTTCTCTAAAGATCAATTCAGAGTAGAACTCTTCTGTGAAATCTAACTTTCAGCCATTGACAATTATTTAGGAAATTTAAAAGTTGTTGGGGGGGGTACAAACTGACCAAAGGACACTAGTATGCTACCTCTGGCCTCTTGGGTTTAAATTTAATAAGGCCAGATTAAGTAATAGTACTGTTTTAATGGTAATTTCCTGATTTTGTTAATAGCACTGTGCTTATGTAAGTACTTTTGTTCTTTTTTTTTTTTTAAGGAAAAACACTAAAGAATTGAAGGAATAAAGGACATCTTATTTTTAGCTTTCAAAGAATTCTGAAGTTTGTGGGGTGGGGGTGGGGCGGGACAGTGAGAGCAAAAGGAAGGAAGGAGGGACGAAGTGATAAAGCAAATGTAGTGAAATAACATCTGGAGAAACGTGGTGTCATGTAGTTTTATGTGTCAGCCTGTTTAGGCTATAGGATCCAGTTACTCAGTTCCAACACAAATCCAAGTGTTGCTGTGAAGGTATTCTGTAGATGTGGTGAACAGCTACAGCCCGCTGACTTTAAGTAAAGGATATTATCCTCAATAATATGGCTGGAGCTTCACGTGATCAAGTGAAAGACCTTATGTCTCCCAAGTAATTCTGCCTGTGGGCTGCTGCAGCTGCTCCCGCCCGAGTTTCCAGCCTGCCCGACAGATTTCAAATTATTGCCACCCATAATTACAGAGCCAATTCTGTGAAATTTAAATTAAAAAGAAGACAGATATATGCACATACATATAGTATACATACATGCATGGATAGATACAGATATTTCCCACTGGTTCCATTTCTCCAGTAGAACACTGACTGATACAGATTCTGGTACCGTGAAGTGGGGCACTGCTATAACAAATACGTAAAAATGTGGAAGTGGCTTTGGAATTGGGTACTTGTAGAAGCCAGAGGAGTTCTGAGGCATATGACAGAAAATGCCTAGATTGCCTTGAAGAGACTGTTAGTAGAACATGGACATTAAATTCAATTCTGGTGAGGATGCAGAAGGTGGTCAAATGCATGATGGAGAAATCTTCTGTCTTCTGTCACGCTTAAAGAATACACATACAGTCATGGAACAGAATGTGTACAGAAATACGAATGTTAAAAGTGCTTCTGGTGAGGTCTCGAAAGGCAATCGGGAACATGTTATTGGATAATGGAAGAAAGGTGATACTTGTTAAATAAGTAGCAGAAAATCTGGTTCAATTGTGCTGTACTACTTGTGTGGAAAACAGAACTTGTAAGTGATTAACTTTGATATTTAGCTGAGGATATTTCTAAGCAAAAGGTTAAAGATGTGGCCCAGTTTCTTCTTGGTGTTTATAGAAAAATGTGAGGCCAGAGAGATACTCAGGAAGGAACTACTAGGCAAAAAGAACCTAGCACTTGATAATTTGGAGAATCATGGCCTATCCAGATTGTGAAGGATGCTAAAATCAGAAAATTTATTGTTACCAAAACATTTCTTCGGATAGTTAGACAACATTTTGATGAAAGAGATTAGATGTGTATATCCAATGGATCCAATCAAACACCTCAGGAGAAGCTTGGAACACAGAGAAAGTTATCCAGAAAGGTTCCATAAATAACACTCTTGACATGCACGAGAGACCCACGGGATTTTGAGAATGATATACTAGCAGAACACAGCCAGCCTAGACTCACAGGAACAGACATAGGATAAAAGGAAGATTATCAGATCTCTGGGATTCTACAGGCAGGCTGCATGGCTGCAAACACATGCTAATCTTTAAGAAGAAGAGCTGCTGGGGCACAAGAAGGAGCCACGGGCCCAGAAGGCAGAGTATAAAGGTACAGAGAACTATCCTCAGGCCTTGACTTTTTTTTTTTTTTGTAAGATTATTTATTTGATTGAGAGAGAAGACAGAGAAAGAAGAGAGCATGAGTGGGGGAAGGGGCAGAGGGAGAGGGAGAAGCAGACTCCCCACTGAACAGGGAACCCGACTTGGGGTTCAATCCCAGGAACCTGGGATCATGACCTGAGCTGAAGGCAGATGCTTGACTGACTGAGCCACCCAGAAGCCCCTCAGGCCTTGAAAATTAATACAATTTGTCTTGTTGGGTTTTGAACTTGTTTAGGACCAGTGACCCTTTTATTCCTTCCAATTTCTCTCTTTTTGAATGAGGATGGTTAGCCTGTGCTTGTCCCACCATTGTATTTTACAAGCAGGTAATTTGTTTTCTAGGTTTACAGGTCCACAGATGGGGACAGAAGATGCCCCCAGAAGAGACCACATACATGATCTAGATGGCTGTGATGATGAGATCTGGGACTTTAGATATGATGTTTAGATCAGATTTGGGACTTATTGATGCTATAATGAGTTCAAACTTTTGGGAATACTGAAATGGCATGAATACACATTTTGCCTGAAAGATGAACGAACATGAATTTTGGGGTGCCAGAGGGTAAAGACTGCAATAGGTTGAACAGTGGCCCCAAAACAGTATATCTAAGTTGGAACCTCAGGTACTTACGAAGGTTACTTGGAAAGAGGGTCTCTAAAGATGTAATTAAATTAAAGATTTTGAGATGAGCTGGCTTATATCTTATAGATACTAAAGAGATAGCTAGTGTCCTTAAAAAAGAAAGGAGAGACAGGTATGATACGTAACAGATTTGACTTTTACACAGACATTTAAAAATGGAGGGAGAGACTGGAATGATGAGTGTACAAGTCAAGGAACACTGAGAGTTGCCAAGAGCCACTAGAAGCTGAAAAAGGCAAAGGAAGATTCTCCATTAGCGCCTCTGGAGAAAATGCAGTCTTGCTGATGCCTTAATTTTAGGCCTTTGGCCTCCTAGAATGAGACAATATATCTGTTGTTTTAAGCCACTACCATTTGTTGTGGTAGACCTAGGAAATAAATACATTGGGTGAAGGGTATATTAAAATTCTTTGAACTGTTACTGTAATATTTCTCATAGGTTAAATTATATCCAAATTAAAAATTTAAAATAAATACCCAATAATATCTTTAGCTTGGCATGGAAATCCTTTTTAATTCTTCTTCTTTTTATAAGTAGGCTCCATGCCCATCATGGAGCCCAACACAAGGTTTGAACTCAGGGCCCTGAGATCAAGATCTGAACTGAAATTAAGAAGAGGATTCTTAACCATCTGCACCATCCAGGTGTCCCTTGGCATGGAAATCCTTACATAATCTCATGCCTGGCTCTTGAAATTCCCGACATCATTTTATTCTGTCTCAAACTGTCTACATTATAAAATAATTTAAAATACTTCCTTCATGGCACGTACAGAGATAAATTTTAGTCACCCGGGAATTTACCATTATGAAGCTTAACCTAAGAATTCTGGACAAATTTATGCCATCTTTTTAATTTATTTTTATTTTTTTAAAAGATTTTATTTATTTTGACAGAGATCACAAGTAGGCAGAGGCAGGCAGAGAGAGAGGAGGAGAAGCAGGCTCCCTGCTGAGCAGAGAGCACTATGTGGGGCTCAATCCCAGGACCCCAGGATCATGACCTGAGCCAAAGGCAGAGGCTTTAACCCACTGAGCCACCCAGGCACCCCTATGCCATCTATTTTAAAGACCTGGACTCACAGAAAAGAATCTGGCCCATAGTAAAGATACCTCTCACAAGCAATTTTAAATATGATTTATTTATGAAAACTTACCAGCTGTTTTTCATTCACAGGAGATGGAGGTGGGGGAACAGTTTCTCCAGAAGAGGGACGCCAGGTTAAGAGCCTTTAAAATACCAAAGTCACACCAATCACTGAGTGTGAAACAGGACACATCCAACATGTGTTTTGGAACAGGCATAAAAGTCACAAGAATATGCCCAAAACAATATAATCCTTCTCTGACTACTACTGAAAAAATCTAGTAAAAAGTTTAAAATATGTATTTCCAGAAAACAGAAATCAATCAACTAGCATGTAATATAATCAAAAGGATACTATGGGTCATCAGTTTAAAAAAAAATTCTGAAAGTTTCAAACACTTTAAACTCACTTTTTCTAAGTAGTAATGTCATTAAATATTTCCTAAAGTGAGATTGAGAAAAGTTTGAGACTTTTCAAAAATTCATAGAACTCTTTAGATTCTATTTTTTTTAATGTATAAAAATAAATGAAATAAAATTTGGCCCAAAAGAAGAAACTAACTTGCCATCCCTGACTGGATACTTAGACTAGAAAGATGACTAAGGCCCAAGTTTTTGCTTCTGAGAAGCAGGAGATCCTGGGAAATGGAGTAGACAATGGTAGATAATAGCATTTCAATTCAATATGGAAAGAACTCTGGTACAGTTATTTTCTATTAAAAAATGCTTATTAGATGATCTTTAAGATCACGTATCTTAACCTGCATTTGTAATCCAATAAATTAAAACAGAGGCAGTTCCTAAAACAAACAAAAAAATAAGAATGTTCAGCCTGGCTGGTTTTTGTTAAGACTTCACAGGGACAACAGCTAGGCAAGACTTCATACTGTCTTTTGACATAGGTAAACTGACAAAAATGGATCATTTGTCAAGTACATTACATTGTTCCAATAAAATGTGCACTAAAAAATAAGTAAAGTTTGACCGGTATTTGTCCTTTCAGTATAGACCCACCTACAGACTGCTTTCCTAGAGGTATGTCCCTTTTGTTTGACTTCCAATGTCTTATTTATTAGGATACTGACAAGGGGATCGTATCAGTGCAAACATATTTCACTCATGTCAAGAAAAAGTTTATGATGCTTAAAAATCTGAACTCCTAATTTTCATACATTGCTTTATGTCAGTACATACACATGTATCTATTTAAGATGCTTTAAGTAAGATTTAAAACATCTTATTAAGTAGATTTAAAAATAGTAAATCTCAAGTAAAACTTTCTGTAGGTCAGAGATCCCCAAAGTTGAGCTGGGAAGTAAATTCAAGTACGTCCTATAAATAATCCAGATGCTATTAGTCATTTAGTGAGACTACATCTCAGTTTCTCCATTGATAAAAACTCCTTCACCACAATTCAATTCCAAACTAATTCATTAGAAGAGGACAATTAACTATAAAATATATTTATAAATAAATTTTCCTTAGATTATTCAGTCTATAGTAACTGAAATATATGTTAAGTTTTTTTGTTGCTTTTTAAAAATTCAAAACCACTGCTTGCTCTAAGCTGGATAAATAAAACCCTATTAAAAAGTAGAATCACCTCAATACGATCAATGATCATATGACGAATCAGACTGAAGTGTTTGATTATAAAGAATTTAATTCAAGTATCACCTATGGTTTATAGGACTCTGATTTGAAATAAATACAAATTCATGGAACACAGAGGTTTTTTAAAAGAATTTGTTAAAAAAAATAACTAAACTTTTTATGTCTATCATTCAATATACAAATATAAAATAAAGTAAAATCCTTACGCATGTGGGATTGTGGTTTTGAAGATATCCAGTGTGCAGTTACAAGTTTTATCCCAGATTTCTAGGGTAAATTTCTCACCATTCAGAATAACGACATTCTCTAAGCAGTTTGTACCAGATCGTGCTAACTGCTCATTGTCTGTAAAGAAAAGAGCAATTCATTTATGTATTGTCAGGGCCACATTTAACACTTTGTGTCACTATTTGCTACAGACGTACCTTGCTGCACACACCAGTAGAGCTGGGCAAAAATATCATCCAAAAGTACATCACTGAGTACCTCTAAATACTGAGTGAATACATCACAGATCGCATAAAGTGCATGATTACAAGTTGTAGTCATCCATTCAGCTTTCTAAGGCAAAAAAGTCATTAAAAGAAGGTCAGACCATTTGTCAACAACCAGAATTAAAGAAGAAATATGCTTGCATGTTTAAAAGCTAAGGCTGTCCATCTTCCTTTCAGACCACTTAACTCTAGAATATTACAGTCACCTCAACTCACTGAGATCTATTTTTCTCCATCATTCTGTAACAATTTATGTAAAGTAATTAAATTTTTTGCATTATTTTTGATTTTAAAAATTATCACTGAATTATCTTGCTATTAACATTATAACTCTTCTCAAACAATATGCATGAATATCAACATCTGGCCTTGCTCCATGATATGACAGAACATAAAAGAGAAATACAGAGGAAGGAAATAGGAATTTATCTAAGTGGGTTTCGCATAAATTTAAAATAAAACTTTCATGCAGTATGGTTACTTGAAAATACCATAAATGGTTAATAGGGCCATACAAAATAAGTGTAAATAATTTATTTTTCTCAAATACATAAAGGACTAATCTGGACTAGTGATAATTTTCATGTACAGTTTTGTGCCAGTGCATATACGTATGTCTACATTATCAGATGTTTTCAGTAACAGTCTACCTGCAGATTCAAAAATCACAGATCTAAAGTAAAACTTGCTGCAGGCCACAGTCCCTAATGTTTCATTTAATACAGCTGTATGGGACAAAAGAAGAAAACCTGAGGCTCTCTCTGTACATTTATTGAGATTCATGCTATAATTGGTTTGTAGTAAAACACTGAAATAAAATAAATAAAAGTTATTACTATGTATTCTTTACTTCAGAATAAGAAGTCACTATGAATATAAAGAAAGTTACTGGTATCTGTAGTTGTGGCAATATTATAATGAGGAAAGAAACTGGAAGCTCAACAAAAACACTGAAAACAACCAATTCATTAACTCAGTTCTATCCCCAAATAGGATTCTTTTTTTTATAAAGACATAACTTTTATTTATTATAATGAACAGCTCTCCAGGAACTTTTTTTCTTTTCTAAGTACTTGATTTGATCTACTAAACTGTATTAGGGAAAATACTCAGAACCTTTTAACTTATCTGTGTTAAATGAAATTTTTTTCTCTTACCTCTGTCTGCTGTTCTGGCAATTTCATGTTGTCAAAGATTCTGAAAACAATTCTAAATAAATCCTGCCACCAGTGTTTTTCATAAGTGTGGCCATAAGTTTTCATTATCTCGAACATTACTGTTAAACCCCTAAAACAATAAAACACAAGTGGGAAGCTATAATACAGAAAATATTCCATATCAGAATACCCTCTTAAAATAGTTCTTAGAGGTCATAAAGCTACTAAAAAAGTTTAAAACTGGTTTTAAACTAATAAAAGATATTCAGTTTTAAGAAATTTCCACTGTAAAACTGGTTTCTTTGGGATGCATCATGTAGGAGAAAATTCCAAAGGACTTGGCCTTAAAATGTTTTATTTCACTTTTCTCCCACTCCCACCCCATCATTCCAGCATTTTAAGATTGTAAATGAAATTAAAGATTGTAAATAATCATCATAAAATTGGTTTCTGGGAAATTTTTCTCAAAGAGTTATAGGACTTTTAGCATACAGGACTTTTAGCTTACATTTTAACCGTTCATAGATTATCCCTGAACTAAAAGATTTATAAAACTGATCCACTAAGACATTCATGTGGCAGTTTGTTTCCTACTATATGCCAGGGATAGAACAATATTTGGCACATAATAAGTATTTATTGAACAAATAAACTGCTTAGTATCACATGCACTGTCTTTTGAATAAGTGTTAAAATTAAAACTCAACACTGCCTTCTTGATTCCTTATTATCTTCCTCTAAATAATAATCCCTTCATGTAATCATTAAAAAACTTGATCTGTTCTTTATATGTTACTTTCTTCTAGCACAATAGGTATCTTTCCAGTAAGAAAAAGGTCTATTTCTAAAAATTCTGATGGTAAGCCAAAACCAAATGTTATCTGAAAGACTCCATAAGGACTGGTTCACAGTTCAGCTCAGTTGCTGCTATGCTACCTCTGGGTCTGGCACGTAATAGGCTCTAACTATTTGTTAAATAAGCGTGCAAATGGTACTTTGGTCCTATAGCAAGTTCACAGCAGTTTATTTGATCCATAAGTACCTAATGTGTATAATGAAAAGTAAAGGAGCCATAGTAAAGAAATTCCTGTGGAAGTAACATACTCTTCTTTTGGAGAAGCCTGCTGGAATTCATGTTTCCCCCTACAATGAACAAGGCTCCCTCTTCCTCCATCTCCTGAGCTTGAAATCCACTTCCTCCCACTCTAAGTAACCGGATGCTAAATCCCACAGCTAGGCATAAGGGGATGAGGGAATCCTGTTTTTTTCCAGACCCACAAAGCAAACACAGAGCTACAGAGGTTTCCATGATTTTCACAGTTCAAGAAACCTTTTTGAAACAATACTTAAATTGCTGGTACAGGGAAAAAGAGTACGTGAGACCCTAGGTTAATTAACCAATCCTAAATCTATAAAATTTTAAGGTAATCAGATGAGAACACATGTGAAGGTACTGTGTAATTAACCTGTTACACAAATCATGGTATTACATTTTTTAAATGTAATCTAAGATCAATCCTTAAAGATCCTGGAATGAAATAAGAAAATGCCATTACTGAACAAAGTTTACTCATGTTTTTCCTCTCCTTTATTAACTAGAATACATATTTTCTCTTCTCTTTAACAACCAGAACTCCTTCATAATCTCAAGATGGGATATGGCAAGAAGGAAAGTGGGTGGTCCCAGACAAGAACAGGCTCAAAAACTAAGGAAGCAGGAAGACCCTTCATCCCCTCATCAAATAAATTTCTACAAAGAAACAAGGGCGGATATGTGCGTGTATGTATGTATGTATGCCAAGTTTATCTGATGTGTCTGTCATGATATATTAGCTGCTCCAATGATATGGCTGGTCAATTCAAAGCTATAAATCTCAATAATTTAGTTTACATGAATCAGGGGCTATCTTGAATTTTATCAAGTTCCTAACAGGTCCACTGCCAAACAATTTTCAATGTCTAAAATGCTGTATACTGTTCTTGTGATTATGAAATTTTATTACAAATTCCCAAGGTTTGAGTCCTATTTTGGACTGCTTACCTAATTTTATAAAAATTTCCATGATAACAAATAAAAATGAAGTTTCTTAGGATATGTATCACACTCCACCTTGGATGGGAATGAGGGTGGTTGTGGTATAAGAGGAGGAAGGAGAGATTCATTCCTTCATTATAGTTCTATCACTGATATCTTACAAGTCTCTATTTACTACCTTTCCAATTAAAAAAAAATCCAATAAAGTTAATTGCCCAAATGATTAATGATTCTCCCTAAAAAGAAGATGGGCTATATAAAAGACAGATTTTATTTAAACATATAATTAAACTCATGTTGCCTCAAGCATTTGTCGACAGGTAACAGGATATACAAATCAGTCACGTCAATTTGGCAGTAAAAAATGTAGGATAAAAATTTTCTATGGGATTAACATGAGCTGTAACTAAATGTGAACTGAATCCTCATCCAGTTACATTATATCCACAGAAGTTTCTTTACAAATAAACTATATACTCATATAGATCTTTTACTGAGAATATACTTGTGAAAGAGTGTGCTTCTTTTTTAATAGACCTATATTATTCAAAACTCTGTTACTCTGAAGACCAGTCTTCAAAGAGAAATGGTTCTTTATCTAAAATTCACCAAGGATGTGCAAAGAGAAATTCTTTTAGCATTCATCAGGAAATAATTTTGCTACTAACTTCAATTTTTAATTAGAAACAAATGTATGAAAAGACAGAATGTGTAAACTATTAAATTAACAGAGAAGCCAAAACTCAAAGTAGTATGCTCGACTAAAATCTGAAGAAAAAGTAGTATTTCCATTTTTACTGTTGCTCCACTTAACATATTTTAAAATCTGCCTATCAAATAATGACTATATTTGATAAAACACATGACTTATGGACTTATGGCCTTCAACTACTGAACTTATGTTCACATAAGAAAAGTGAAATGAAGTCAAATGAGCCTTTCAAAATTGTAGTTACAAACACTGATTGTTACCTGGTTCTTACATCTAATTTGCATCTATTGATGATACAGGATAACTCAAAGAGAATTGGGAACCATCCTCTCACCCAAACCCTGTCTTCCGGCGCCACGTTCATATCATCACTTGTGTACTCCTTGAAAGCCTTCAAGAAGAAAGGTAGATATACTTTAGGTAAAACATAACACCTGTGTATTATTTCTCCCCCCAAATTTTTTAAATGCTCTACAAATCAAAAGTGAGCCAATTTGATAAACAATTTATAGCAAGATAGAGATTGTAACTGTCTATGAAGAGCACTGCACTAAAGTCCTGAAGTTGGTTTCAGCTTCAAATCTTTCATTAGCTTTTCTGTATTATTATATTCGGCAGGTTAAACCAGGCTTCCATTTTTATCCTTTCCCTGGTTATGACACATGCAGCCTTATCAGCTACCCTGGGAAGTATGAAGGTCAAATGAGTTGATGCATGTAAAAAGTACTAAGCTCCCCCATAGGTACACATTAGTATGTAGTAAAAAATCTTACTACCAAATTCTCTTGATGACAGTTAGAGATAGATTCAGATATGCAAGTTAAGGCTGGCGGCCAGGTTGCCAATTCAACTTTTTACTTCAGTGCTTGAGTCCACGCTCATCCACAGACAGCCAACTTCAGCACCACGTGCAGGAAATAGTACGGGCTAACGGCTAAAGACATGGGATTCAGTTCAAACCCTAGGTCTCCTTTACTAGCCCTGCAACCATGGACACATTTTTTAACTTCTTTGTGCCTCAGATTCCTTATCTGTATGGGGCTGTAACATTACCTATATCATAAAGTTAAGAACATTAAACAAGTTAATACATGTAAAGTACTCAGAAAAACACCTGATATCTTTAGTAAATGACAGCTATCATTACACTTGGAAAAACAAACACCTGACACCTTTAATAAATGATAGCTATCACTACTAATCACTTAGGTCTGAAACAAGTTCAGATAATTTGGGGTTTACTGAAAACTAAATGCTTCATATCCCCTCAATTCCCAAATAAACTTTGATCTCAGACTGGAAATAAATACTCAGCAAAATTTTGTTTACTAAATGACGCTATACCTGAGGTCTATCAGACACATATTTTGCACAATGGCGAATAAGTCGAATTGCTTCCATACTTGTGTCTGGGAAAGCTGCATTGCACGCAAATTCAGACAAACACTTCACTGCATCCTGGAAAGAATCAATGGTCGCTGGAAAGTGTTTTTCAAACACAAGAGCTGAAAGGATGGAAAATATATCAAAATAATTTTTTCAATTATTATTAACTGTAACAAAAAAAACCAACCCCAGAAGTTAAAGCATACTTAAAGGTGAAGGGTTTTGATGTCTAACAGACATCACTTCATATCTGTCATTACTGCTTACTTGACTGTCTTCAGTAGTGGGGAGAGGTACACAGTGTTTTCTTTAT
Organism: Mustela erminea; assembly: GCF_009829155.1. Lineage (NCBI taxonomy): Eukaryota > Metazoa > Chordata > Mammalia > Carnivora > Mustelidae > Mustela > Mustela erminea. The sequence goes on from NC_045629.1 coordinate 19,102,530, forward strand.
ACTATAAACCCAACACACAATACAGTGACAGTACAGTAGGTACTGAATTAGTAGCTGCTGAGATCAATATACAAAATTACGTTCAACCTATCTGTACTGCAGTCTCTTAATCTATTAAAAATGATGAGGGTCATCATTATCACCTTTCAGACAGGCTTAACTTACAACCTCGGTATTTAATTCTCCCTTATAGTCAAAGGAGGCTGTATAACGGAGTGGTCAAAAACCTCTCCCTTGCTTTGAATCCCAGTAACTCAATCATGCACCCCATGCAGGTCACTTGACTTCACTGGATCTGAGTTTCCTGATCTATTTAAAAAGGGATAGTTAAGATACTTAGCTCATAGAGTTGTTGTAAAGACCAAAGGAAACACATTCAATGTGCTTACTGTTCTTGCATTGGTAAACATTCAATAAATGTTAACTATAATAATGTAATAACAATATTATTATCATTACGAACTCTCTACAGGCAAACCTTGTTAAACTGAAAACCCAGAATAGGTCTGTGATCTTATATTTCTATTATTTTCTGAAAACATTAAAGCTTTGCTTTTTTTTTTTTTTTAACTTGAATGCAGGCAGAAGAATACTCACTGACAATGTGCCCTGTTGTTTGGAATGCAAGTTCCACTATGCTTTCATCTTGATCGGATGCAGCTAGATGAAACACAGAGAAAATGTTCTTCCATCCAGACCGAATGTTAGCAGCTTGAGAATTAACCATTTGTGCTATACACCGTACAACCATATCTCGAATTGTTGGAGACCTAAAATATTAATATAATTGCTTGGATATGCATATATATAAAACCCATCAGTTTTTTTTTTTCCTTTCTTCTGTTTTCCCCCCTGCTGTGGAAAATAATAAGGTATTTTTCTGATAATAAGCAATTCAACAAATATAATACCTGTTCCTTTTCATTATATGTTCAAAGGGTCTTAAGAAATCCTTCTGGAATCTGAAATTAGCAAGCTCCCCTTTTTCTAAAAACTTCATTGACAATTGCCTCAAGGAGTCTACTGCAAAGATAGCTACATCTTCATTAGGATTACAGCCAACCTGTAATGGCAACAGAAATATAGGGTGCTAATGTCAGCAGTGAAAGTCTATTTCTTCATTTTTGTTTTAGAAAAAAATATATCACTAAGAACACAAATTGGTAAATCCTAAAATTCTCCACAAAGGCACTAAGGTGTACTAACAATATTTTTCAACAAGAAAAACATACTGTATTTTTATTTTTTTTAAGATTTATTTATTTATTTATTTATTTGACAGACAGAGATCACAAGTAGGTAGAGAGGCAGGCAGAGAGAGAGAGGAGGAAGCAGGCTCCCTGCTGAGCAGAGAGCCCGATGAGGGGCTTGATCCCAGGACCCCCTGGGATCATGACCTGAGCTGAAGGTAGAGGCTTTAACCCACTGAGCCACCCAGGCACCCCAAGAAAAACACATTTTAACTAAATACTTAAAACCTAGAGCAATCATTTAAAAAAACAAAACAAAACAAAACAAAACAGGATTCAAAGGTTGCCCTACTTTTAATTACAAAAATGTAATTTAAAAAAGGTAGAAAAGGAAAAAAAATCTCAATTAGATTTTAAGGAATTTTAAACAAAAAACATTACAAATGTAAGCAAATCCTACAATTATTCAAATACCTTATTAAAATGATCACCAATAACTTCCCAAATTCGAGACCACTGCAATCTTATTCTTCCCATGTTGTAATATGATATTTCTACTATTTTTTGTAGACTAAACATTCTTGGATGTGTAGTGGAAAGTAATTCATCCATAGACACAGCACAGAGCCAACGGACAAAATCCACTATAATATAAATAAATTTATATTTTGTTAGCTTAACTTTCAAGTCTTTTAGCCAAAAACCAATTTATAAGTGAAATAAATGTATATACTTACCAATAGCGTTTCCATCTAGCCTTGTAGACCCTGTAAATATTCTAAAGAAAAGAAACATAATTCAAAAATTTATAAACTCTTACATCTGTTATATCAATTCAAAAGTAGCATGAGGTACTTGCTACTTTAAATCTGGTTTAGAAGAACAAAAAATCAGGTAGTCAACTAAATTTTAATATATCATTTCATAACAAGTATAGTTTGGATGTTCCTCCCTCCCTCCTTTGCATTCAGAAATATAGTAAAGAATAAATTGTTTTAATTTTATTAGTAAGCTTACACAAACACTAGATCAACACGAGACTCTAAAGGAAAATATCAGTTTGTAAAACTAAGTGACTAACTGGCAGAGTACAAAGCAGAAGGTATTTTTCAATCTTTCCTGATTATCTACTAGCATTAAACATGTTCTTAAGATGAAAAGTTCTTTGTTTTTACAAGTAACATACATTTAATTAGAAAACTCATTATGTTAAATTATAAGCAACCTAACAGAAGCTTGCAAATAGTCTCTAATACTTTAACTAAGAAGTGGCTAAATAACTTTTCCTGGAAAAATCAAATGTTTATAGAGTTAAGCTGTGTTGTCCAGGTTTGCCCAGCTTTCTTCACTGAATTTTTTCTTTGTTTCAAAGTTTCATGTAAGATTTTGGCATAGACCTATTAGTCTTCTTCTAAAGTCTGCATTTTTACTGATGCTCCGGGTTTGTAACCAAGGGTTTGATGCACCTTCCAGAGTGAACTGATATTCCTCAATTTATACTGTGTACCATAGGATTTGCATGGCAAAAAGGAAACGTTAAAGGCAGAAGCAGGTCAAATATTAAGCTTAGAAATAAAAGTAATCTGGGGCATCTGGGGGGCTCTGTTGGTTAAGTGCCTAACTCCTGTTTCAGCTCAAGTTGTAATCTCAGGGTCATGAGACTGAGCCCCCTGTTGGGCTCCATGCTTACTACGGAGTCTACTTGGGATGCTCTCTCCCTCTGCCCCCCTCCCCACCGACCCGCTCACCTCTCTCTCTAAAATAAATAAATCTGAAACAAAAAAAAAAAAAAGAAAAAAAGAAAGAAAGAAAGAAAAAATAATCATAGTAACAGTAATAGCTACCAATAATCAAAAAGTGGGTACTATTCTAGGTGTTTTATGATATATCCACTCACTTAATAATCACAAACAGCCTGTGAAGTAGGGACTAGTATACTTCTAATTTCATAAAAATAGAAACTGAGGAACAAATATATTTAATCACCTCCTCAAAGTTACAGAATTAGTAAATGCTACAGCCAAGATTCAAACCAGGAAGGGCATACTCCAGGGTCCACCCTCTTAACTACTTTGATATACTGCTTCACACTTACCTAAGCAAAACATAAACACTTAAAATATATCCTGTTTTTTTCCCTACTATGTCCACTATACCCATGTTGTAAGTATATCATGATTTTTTAACCTCAGTGCCCTTGAATGTCTGTCCATGTGTCCTGGCAATGAGTAACGTATTTGACAAAAACTGACAACGTGATGACTCATACCCTGATCTCCTGCTAAAGGAATAGTTTAAGATTTCCTCTATTGCTCTTGTCAGTAGAACAAAATAATTCAAAGATCTGGCTGAGAACATCATCTGGGGGAAAAGTAGAATAATAAAGGCCCCATTTAATCCAAAGGTTAGACTGGGTCCAGAGATTAGAAATACACAAAGCCTACAACTTCTCACATGAACAAAAATGAAAATGGCTGGCATACACATTATAAATGTCACTAGGCGATTTCTCAAACTACAGGTATTCTCATAGGTGATGGCTATAAAAAAAATAACCACAATAACAAAACTAAACAGTAAATAGGAGAAACAACAAGAAAAGGAAGAAAAGAAAAAAAATTCTTTAGAAAGAGAAGGAAGCAAACTACAAAGAGTAAAGGAGTCAAGAACAGAAGCAGAGATGGAGATTATATGCAATTACAGTGGAAAGAAGCAACAAATTCTCTGAAGGCCCTAAAAATGATGGAGAACAAAGACAAAGAAATACCAGTAGCAATCAGACAAGTTTATAGAGTCAGCGTGACAAAAGTTAGAGGGATCATGCATCCTGAAAAAGGGCATTCAAATTCCTACTCACTTTGGTAGCCTCTGAAGGGTCACTTTATCTCTAGTAATGCCCGGCTACAAATAAGCCATATGGTAGGAGCTTGGCAGTCTGTGAAGGTATTTCAAGTTCACCTTCATAAACTAAGGCAAGAGAATGTAGCTATGTTTCACAAAATCAGTCTATGAAATGGATTTTACATTCCCTGTATGAAAAGCCAAGGACGATGCACCAGAATCTTGTGTGTTAATATCAAAAGACATGTCCAGGGGGTGGGGGGTTGGATGAGCCTGACGGTGGGTATGAAGGAGGGCACGTATTACATGGAGCACTGGGTGTGGTGCATAAACAATGAATCTTGGAATGCTATAAATAAATAGATAAATAAAATAACAAACAAACAAACAAATAACATGTCCTAAAAACTATGGGCAGGAAAACAAAATTAGAGATTACTGCTTCAGCCACAAAATGAAAAGCAATGCAGCAATACCAAAAAAAAAAAAGAAGAAAAAGAAGAAGAAAGAAAGAAAGTTGGCAAAACCTGCAGATTCTGGACCACAGAAACTTTAAACTGTATGCAATACAGAGGTAAACTAAATTACTGTAAATGTAAAAAATTTTTACAGTGAAAGTATCAGAGTTAACACTTATTTCTAAGACCTAATCAGAAGATATTATGAGCAAATGTAGTTGGGGATGAGCTACATGTATTTTCTGAAGGGAGACAGAAAGTTCCAAAGTGTGAGATGGGTCAGTATAAAGATAGATCTGGTGTGGTTAAAATTAATAAAAACATATATAGTACTGGTTTTTAACTTTTAGTGGTAACTCATTCCTGGACAAAATCGATTCCTGTACAGTTAGAATAGCTTTTAATAAAATCATATATTTTTTCTCTTAATAAACAGGCACTATAAATAATTAAGAAAAAAAATTTACTTTGATTTTAAACATTTACTTCCTATACTTGTCATTATTCAGAACACCAGACCTAAGGACAAGAAAACGACTTGTTACAAGTACAAAACTTTCCAGGATACCTGACAATGTTCACAACACTGACTTGAATACCTCCTAAGTTATCTGACTTAGCTTATGAATTTAGAGTCAGAATATTACATATGAAAATATACTCAGATAGTGAGAAAGAAATTCAGAAGAAATTTAATGAGAAAGTTAAAAGCACCACACAAGAATATAATCTAATAGTAAATTAAAGATGTAACTTTAAATGCTTACATTACGAGTTAAAATTTAAATGTTGAGGTTTTGTGTAAAATCAATGGATTTATGTTTGCAGAAATTATCTGGTGATGACAAGTTTGAGACAACAAAGTACTAACAGAATTTATGTTAAGACTCCTCTAAAATACCTTAAATTCTTAAAATGGAGAGGCGTATCATTTACTCAAATGAGTGGTATGTCTCCTCACAACAAACAGTGGATGGATGAATAAATTAGAACTGGCTTTGGTCATATAAAATATACTATGGATATAAATAGTAGGTAAAATGTTAACTCTTGCCTGAAGAGATTCTCATAATGATAGTAAAAGCATCTGGAAACAAGCTACCCTGAAAGCAGAAGGGCATACATTATTACACTGCTCTCCAGCTGTACATGCAGGCGGAGAGGTGGAGAAGATAAGATCGTATGCTCAAGAAGACATGCTGCCTGAATATATGTCAGGCACCACTCCTCAAAATTCTTTGTGGATGAAACAGTTATTTCAACAATAATCAAGATAAGATTAGTTGTGGGGATGAGCAGGTTATTTTGGCACCCTGTCTCAGTTTCCTCACTTATAAATTAAGGACAATAATAATACTCATCTCATGAAGTTGCTCGAAGTATTAAGTGATAAGTAATACCCGGAAAGTACTTTGAAAAGTGCCAAGCACATGGTAAACCTTTAAGTCATACAGGGAGTATTAGAGGATATGCAATCTTTCTTTAGCCTTCACCAGGAAAAGGCAAATGACCTCCTTCCCTTATTTAAAAAAAAAAAAAAAAAAAAAAAAAAAAGAGTCTGCAAGTGAAGATTACAAGTTCTTTTCAAAGAAAAAGTGGCAGGGTATATTTCCAGGGTCAGTAGCCACTGAATACTCTAGTTCAGTCTGTACTGAAGAGCAAGAAGTTTTATCTGAAGTAAAATTCTGGATTAGCACAAGGCTCCAAGCACCAAGAAAAAATACATACTATACATCTACAAGTTTCAACAGAAGTAATTAAAAAATCTGAATGTCAGTGTTGTAAAATGTTAAGTTTCAAATATTTGGGCATTCATCTAGAAAAAGCTTATCTTCAAAAGAACGCTTAGTATGGGGTCACTTTTAGAAAATAAACTAGAAATGAGAAATACTTGGTAATAAGACACACTCTGAAATCCTTTCCAAAGAAGTCTGCAATGAGAATTGCCAGCAAATCCTTCATTTACCCATAATGCAGTCTTACATCAAACAGAACCTGAAAGATTACACACCATTTTCATTAAGGAATAATGATACCAATTAGTCTTCTATAAAGAAAATAAAACATGTGTTTCTTTTTCATCAAGATAACCATTTCCCTAATGCCCATTAATTTCTAATTTATATTAATGTAAATTTTCATACTGTTTATCTCCTTCAGATATTCCACGATCTAAAGAGCAAAATTATAGGTACTTCACCATCATATCACCGTCTAACACACTATATAGTCTACTACTTAAGGAAAGTTATTTTGGCAATAATTTTTCTTTTTTTAACCATTACAGAGCAAAATGTACTTAAATGTTATAGAATTAAAATAGTATTCATTTGAAAAAGGAAAAAAATAAATACTTTACCTATCTACAGCAACAACAACACTTTGAGAACTGGTTTCTCCGATGGATTCCTGAATACTTGCTATCTGCTTCCAGTCCACATTTCCTCCGACTACCACACATAAAAGAGAGTCATTACAGTTCGAAAATAATTCAGTGGAAGAATATACTTACAGTTCTAAAACATATTTCTGAAACCAGTTATTTTCCTATGAAAGAAACAAAGCTTTGGGTAAACAATTTTTTTGGCATCGGTGACCTATCAAGGCCAAATGCGCTTAATCAGCTATACTAAATGGCATATGGACATGGATTGTTATAAAGACAAATTGTACTTCCAGAGATTAATTAGGGGCACTGAGAATTCAGACCACAAAATTAATGACAGTACGCATAATTTCCCTTAACGTTTAAGAAATAGTACTAACTGTAGTTCCAATGTTATCTTCTTAGGAGTCCCAATTCCATATAATTAGATCTCTCTTTTCAATCTCCAGTCCTCTATTTACACACGCTTTTTGGAAATTTTAACTGTATTTTCCAGTATCTTCTTATTTAAAAGAATCATTTCTCTTTCCCTCCAAAATCAGTTCCATATGTTGGACAGCAAAGCAATTTTCCCAGTTTTCAAACTCCTGACCTCAAAATCATCTTTTTTATTTTTAAAGATTTTATTTATTTGACAGAGAGAGAGAGATCACAAATAGAGAGGTAGGCAGAGAGAAAGGGGGAAGCAGGCTCCCCACTGAGTGGAGACCCCGATGTGGGGCTTGATCCCAGGACCCTGAGACCATGACCTGAGCCAAAGGCAGAGGCTTTAACCCACTGAGCCACCCAGGTGCCCCTCAAAATCATTTTTGATATCTTTCCCTTCCTCAACCAATCACTAAATCTTTCTTTTGAACTGTTTCTGGAACCATTCCTTCATTTTCATCCCTACTCAGTTTAGAGCCCTGTAATTCCAGGGCCAGATTATAGATAGTTTCCTGACTGCTTTCCTTGCTGCTAATTTTTCCCCTCTTCAATCTCTCTTTCTAGTCTCCTGTCAGATTAGTTCTTCTATCTCATCATATTCATTCTGCTCACTATGACTTTCAGGATAAAGCATAAACTTTTAAAGCCTAGCATTTAAGGCAGTACCCTTCAACATTCTAGCCATTACAAAATCTATTGAGGCCATCCCTCAACTATCTAAAACCCAAACTGAGTTCGCAGGAAGGATTCCTCCCATTTTTCCTCTGAACGAAGCATTTACTTAAATAAGTAATAGTCAGATCAGGATTTCTTCCATACAGTTACACATAAATTACTATGGTGTGTTAATGCTGCCTTCTCAGCACAATTAAAAGTTCCCTTAGGCAAGAAACCAGGTCAAACACAACATTTTTTTTTGTTGTTGTTATTCCTCGGCATCACTCCATATTAAGTCCAAGGGAGATACTAAGAAATAGCTGTTCACTCAACTGACCAGATACTCACTAAATGCCTTTATGACTGCAACCATAATAGATGATGATGTTATTTAAAGCAGCTGAATTCCAATTCTCTACCAGGAACTGAACAATGTAAAAAAGATGTGATCCTTGACCTCAGAGAGTTTTTAATTTACCAGGAGACACAGACTGAGACAGACTTATAATCACCTTTAGTAAAATGCAGTAATTCCTTCATTGACAAGATAAACTAATGACATTTAATACAAGCTTTGCTAAACGGAACTAATTTTGGTAGGGGAAGGAGAATAGGGGTATTAGCTCATGGAAAACCTTCATATATAATGATATATTAATTCAAGTTGGACCCAGAAGGATAATCATGTAGAAAAGGAGCAGTGTATACAAACTAATGGAAGGATGATAGTAAACATCGTTTGTTTTTGTTTTTTTTTTAAGATTTTATTTATTTATTTGTCAGAGAGAGAGGAGCGAGAGTGAGCACAGGCAGACAGAGTGGCAGGCAGAGACAGAGGGAGAAGCAGGCTCCCTGACAAGCAAGGAGCCCGATGTGGGACTCGATCCCAGGACGCTAGGATCATGACCTGAGCTGAAGGCAGCTGCTTAACCAACTGAGCCACCCAGGTGTCCCTAAACATCATGTTTTAACACACTTGGTTAAAGCCATAATGGAGGATCTAGCTGGGGACAAGAGAGATAGAACAGAACAGTAGTAGGAAATGAAGCCAGAAAGAAAGGCTAACCTTAAAACATGAAGAACTTTGACTGTTATGCTTAGTGTATTGTTTTTGAAAACAGGGAATAATATGGGGCACCTGGGTGGCTCAGGTGGTTAAGCAACTGACTCTTCATTTCAGCTCAAGTCATGATCTCTGGGTCCTGGGATTGACCCTATGTCAGGCTCTCTACTTGGGAGGTAGTCTGCTTCTCTCCCTTTCCTCCTTCTCTGCCTCGCCCCTGCTCATGCACATGTGTGCGTACTCTCTCTCAAATAAATAAATCTAAAAAAAAAAAAAAAAAAAAGACTGGGGGCACCTGGGTGGCTCAGTGGGTTAAGCCGCTGCCTTCGGCTCAGGTCATGATCTCAGGGTCCTGGGATCGAGTCCCACATCGGGCTCTCTGCTCAGCAGGGAGCCTGCTTCCTCCTCTCTCTCTGCCTGCCTCTCTGCCTACTTGTGATCTCTCTCTGTCAAATAAATAATAAATAAAATCTTAAAAAAAAAAAAAAAGACTGAAAACAAGCAACAATAGACTTTTTAGAAGACTGACATAATGCAACCTGTTTGTTTTTTTTTAAAGATTTATTTATTTATTTGATAGAGAGGGAGAGAGAGACACAGTGAGAGAGGAAACACAAGCCAGGGGAGTGGGAGAGGAAGAAGCAGGCTTCACCACTTAGCAGGAAGCCTGATACGGGGCTCGATCCCAGGACCCCCGGGGATCATGACCTGAACCGAAGGCAGAAGCTGAGCCACCCAAGCGCCCCAGTGCAACCTATTTTCTAAAAGATAATTTTGGTACTATCCGTAAAACACAGCAAAATAGAAGATACTAGAGCTAGAAAGACAAAGCGTCTATTTCTATAATACAAGTGAACAAGGATGAAAACCTGAAATAAGTGACAAGAGAACTGGAGTGGTTAGGAGAATAGTGTCAAGCAACACTTGGAGCACATTAGCATATTACAGGAATTTAATGAAGAAAAATATGTAAGAAAAAGGTAATGCTCATAACCACTAACTTCTTTCGTGTACCATCTGAATGTCCTTCCTAGAAAGCTTTTATTTTTATATTTAAGAGCTTTTATTTTTATATTTACCATAGTAATCTGTAATCATTAAGAAATATATTTAGAGGAATCAAAAAAATTGTTTACCAATCCAAAGAACCTATTTCAAAAACACATGGAATCTTCCAAAGATCTGTGTAACAGCACACCATGATAGATTAATAGTTCCATCTTTACCAAACAAATTACTCAAAAGCACAAATACTTAGATAAAGAACAAAGAGGTAGGAGTGAATATTCACTTAAGATTTGTATGTCCCGGGGCGCCTGGGTGGCTCGGTGGGTTAAAGCCTCTGCCTTCTGCTCTGGTCATGATCCCTGGGTCCTGGGATGGCACCCCGCATCGGGTTCTCTGCTTGGCAGGGAGCCTGCTTCCCTTCCTCTCTCTCTCTGCATGCCTCTCTGCCTATTTGTGATCTCTATCGAATGAATAAATAAAATCTTAAAAAAAAAAAACATTTGTATGTCCAAAGCACTGAATTTTTAAACTCTGACATACACCTTAAAAGCATAGTATGGATATAATTCTAACAATCATATGCTACGTGGGGGTCTGGGTGGTTTAGTTGGTTAAGCATCTGCTGGCTCAGATTATGATCTCAGGGTCCTGGGATCAAGCCCTCTGTCACGCTCCCGGCTCAGCAGGGAGTCTGCTTCTCCTTCTGCCTCTCACTTGTGCTCTCTTTCTCTTTCCCTCTCAAATAAACAAATAAAATCCTTAAAAAAAAAAAAAAAAAACATGCGGGGCGCCCGGGTGGCTCAGTGGGTTAAGCCGCTGCCTTCGGCTCAGGTCATGATCTCAGGGTCCTGGGATCGAGTCCCGCATCGGGCTCTCTGCTCAGCAGGGAGCCTGCTTCCCCCTCTCTCTCTCTGCCTGCCTCTCCGTCTACTTGTGATTTCTCTCTGTCAAATAAATAAATAAAATCTTAAAAAAAAAAAATGCTGTGTATCCTTAATAATTAAAAGTTTCATGTTTCCAAAAGGTGGAAATACAGACTTGATATCAGTCAGAAAGTCAGATAAACATATAAGTCAGAAAGTCAGATAAACATATACTCAGCCCCATAACTGTAGTCATGTGGAACACTAGAAGGTGGATGCTATCAATAAAGGAAGATATTAATTTATTTTTTAAAGACTATATATATACAGAATGTCTGGACTACATCCTCTTCTAGCCTAAATTCTGACTATAGCATCCCGCTGAAGAAAACATCTGTTGCCTGAGTAAATGACAAGGCACAGATGGACAGGGATGGACATCTGCCACACTGGGCTAGCTGATAACCAATGAGATGGCCTGAAGGGAAGACTCTGCCCAACAGGGGCCAAGTCAACAGACTGAATCCCTCTAGGATATAGACTCAAAAATGAGAGACCTAATCAATCAGGAATGAGTGGAGAATGGAGAATGCCAAAAAGAGAAGTAGATGGCATAAGATGAAATCTAGATAAAGCCTGAAAGAGAAGTGGAAGAATATGGCTGGTTGCTTGAGTGGCTTGGAAGCCTGAACTTTTAATTTCACTTCCAGATCCAAAAAGTGTTTATTTTTATGTAAATTCCATTTTCCTGAAGTGAGAAGGCAAGTCATCTCATATTCTTACAACTTAAATAGCCCCAAAATAATGATCAAATTAATTTTACTTTCAAGTATATGAGGAAACATTATCAGCAAGTATCATTTCCTTATTTGACTAAAACCTTTAGAAGACAAAATACACCACCAGTATTTTATTTTTAGTGTAACCTACTTCTATTACTTGCCGAAGTTAAGCCCTGGCAATTTGCACCTGTCATTATTTTAGTCTTCTTGTACTCCTAAGGCTGTGTCCAAAAAGAAAAATGAAAAAAGGGGGGGGTGTCAAAAGTTACTGAATCAATCAATGCACATTCATTTCACTTGTTGGTAAGTATTTTTCATCTGTATCTCAGACTTCCAGGTGATACAAGTCACCCTAAATGTGCTCACTGGTTCTAAATCCTGCTGGTAAGTTATTAGGTCTACACCTTCACATCCTAAAACCACCACATCTAAGATCCAACTGGGGTAACAGATTGGCCCTGCTGGCTGCCACGGCTGAACTATCACTAAGAAATAACTGTCCCCAGTCCTGCTTGAAGCCACACATGGTCCTGTGCTGCTTCTTTCCCTATGGATCATTTTTTCAAACTTGGAAGGTTTTTTTGATTTCCTTAAAAATTTTTACTGTGAGCAACAACAGAGAAATCACTAAAAGATAAAAAGATAGAAAATATCCAGAAATATAGTGCTAGAGTAGAAACCTTAAAAGGTAAATATTCTTAGATCTCATCTCTTTCCTGCTCTTTAAGTCATGTCTCTAAATTTCTTGGATGTAAGTGGGGTGGGGAAAATGGCTAGAGAACAATCCACAAACCATTAATATACCAGCCACTGTGTGAAGTCCATTTATACATATTCTTATTTAATCCTAAGACCTCTATAAGTAGATATTACTATTAGTTTGGAGAAGTGGAAACCAAAGTTCAGAGAGTTAAAGTAACTTGAACACAATAAGGAAGATATACGAAAGAATTCAAACCCCAAAGTATGGTATTCAAAGCCAAAGACAGTCTTTTTTTTTAAAGATTTTATTTATTTATTTATTTGACAGACAGCGATTACAAGTAGGCAGAGAGGCAGGCAGAGAGAGAGGGGGAAGCAGGCTCCCTGCTGAGCAGAGAGCCCGATGTGGGGCTCGATCCCAGGACCCTGGGATCATGACCTGAGCCGAAGGCAGAGGCTTTTTCCTCTGAGCCACCCAGGCGCCCCAAAGCCAAAGACAGTATGTTGTTTCTTCCCTGGTGGTACTGTTTCCATTTATGACTCAAAATCTAGTGTCTTTGGGGTTCCTGGATGGCTCAGTCATTGGACGTATGCCTTCAGCTCAGGTCATGATGGTCCCGGGATTCTGGGATCCAGCCCTACATTGGGCTCCCTGCTTGGCGGGAGGTCTGCTTCTCCCTCTCTCACTCCCCCTGCTTGTGTTCCCTCTCTCGCTGTGTCTCTGTCAAATAAATACAATCTTAAAAAACAATGTACTGTCTTTAGATCTTCTGTAGCCATTCTCACCAGGATTTTCCTTTGTTCTACTGGGTTAAATCTGGAAGTTCCTGGCCACACTGAGCAGATAAGGAACCATGGGAAAGTTTCTACACCAGAGTTTTGTTAGGACGGCATAGTGAATGTGAATGCCTTCTCCAGTTGCCCCAACTATTTATCATCTTATACAAGCCTTCATTCATTTAAGTTACCTGCTTATGTTGAAAATAGGTCATTTTAAATTGTGCCTTTCTCTTATTCCCAACTATGAGATTTAGACTAAGGGCCACTTAATGTTGCAAACTAGACCAGGCAAAAATGGTCTTCATGGTCTTCTTCCTTTTCCCATAAGGTTAGCCAAAGGGCATTTTATAATCTTCCTCTAATTATATTTCATTAATTCATTATTAATTCATAATTCATTAATAAAGTTATTCATTATTAATTCACAATTCATTAATAAAGTTATATATATTGAACAAGTTAATAATCTCTGATACTTCATAAAAATAATTTTAAAAATTCTCACCTAGCCCCAGACCCACAAATTCATCAGGAGCCTGATCTTTTGTTCCAGTAAGAGATCCTTCTCTGCCCCGTACTGTTCCAGAAATGTATCGAGGTTTCACTCCAGTTCCTATAAGCTGTGCAAGCTCCAACTGACTGATGCACTTCAGAATCTTCATTATTTAGAAAAAATAATAATTCCAAGTTAAAAATGATTACAAAAATACTTAAACATACAGAGCCAGGATTTAAATATAGGCTACATTATAAATCATTATAAAAAGCTAAAAAAACATATCCTGAATACACTCAATTTTTTCCTAAACACTTTAAGCATGTCAGTGAATAGAATATTAAGCATTAAATCATTTTATAAACCAAACTCCAAAGTTGAAAATGAAGTGCTTATACCTCATGCCATGAATTTCCTAAATAATTTCCATCCGTATGAGCCACAGTGATAAGGGTTTTTATTGTGTCAATGTTCTTCTGTTTCATTTCAGTAATACCAGAACTCACAGTAAGTAAAGTAAATCTTGCTAGTGCCTGGACATATGCATCTCTTTCCAGCTATAAAAAAGAGAAAAGTATACTTACATTATTACAAACACAACAGAGTGATCCCTAATTCCCTACTAACAAACTGTTTATTTGTTTAGTAAGTTTTTAACTCACAAATTACATACTTCAAACTATAGTGTTTTAAGATGATAAAATAAAAAAGGATGAATTTCTAAAATCTAAACACAATGGAGATGTCAAATTAAGATGAGATTTTAGTGACAACAAATGAATTCATGTAGTAAAAAACATTCCAGGAGAGCTTATGTTTCAAGTACTGTGCAGACTGGCAGAAACATAATTTATAAATGTGCTCGTTTTTTCTCTACAGCGAGGCTGTGCTTTTTAAGCCATAACATTCATAAATAAATGTGAAATGGGTTTTGGTTTTTTTTTTAAAGCAAGCAAGCTTTGGCTAAAATTTATTATCAGACAAAGTATATAAATTACTAGAAGGGCTTGGCTTCATGAAAATTAAGATACTTGGTTCTTTTCAAGGTAACTTTTCTTAGGTTTAAGTGAAGTTATAAAATAATATATAAAAGCACGTAAGTATGAAAAAATATGATACAGTAAGTATGAACATGCAACATATTTAAATAAGATATTCAAATAAACATATAGAAATTCAAAGTCTTAGAAACTCTGGCTATAGCTAATATTCTGCAGAGAAAAAAAATGCTAACCAAAGTTGCTATGATGATTCCAGATGCATCAATAGAGAACCACCTCTTCTGTCAGTTTCTTGGAAAATTAAACATTAGATTCACTTATATTCCATCATAAACTTGAAATTAGTTTTTGGTAAGTCAAACATCAAAAAATAATTTTAATTATAGCCATGACATATGTAATTTATGTTTTCCAGACTGGCTACAAAGGCAAAATTCTTTGTTACCTGAATGTTGAAAATGCATGCAATTCTGATTGCACATCTTATACCTTCCAGGCAAAGAGAGGCTACTTCAGTATCATCACAATCTTGCAGACCCACACTAAACGCAGCCAGAAAAGGTGTCCAAGCCAACTAGAAAAATTAAAAATTGAAACTATATCATGAATATCAAGTGATAATTAAATTTTATGATAGTAATACATTGATATTTCTCAAAGCTTCAGATAATAAATGATTTGAAAAAGTTCTGGGGAAAAAATGAGTTTTTTGGGGGTAAAAAGTACATAATGTTGCTTGGGCTTAAATAAGTGACAGACAGGAAGACAGTAAGACTACAAATTCAGTAGAGGACCTCAGGCATATTTTAAGAAGAGAATCTATAAATTATTCACATCAATAAGAAGTGGAAACTGTCACTATTCACAAATGATAATAGTCTTAACCCTACTTTCAGAATTCATCTCTCCCTGCAAGATCTGTCCCTTGTAGTATTTCACAGATTTTATTTCTAAGAAAATTCTTTTAGTCATTTTTCTACTTGCAATAATTACATTATTCTTTTTTCTTTAAGCCTGCTCCCTGGACATCATTTAGAATTACTTCTTTTATAGTCAAATATTTTACCTTGGAATATCAGTGATATGCTTGGTTCCTTGTTGGACAACACTTAAAAAGTCTAGTTCAATAAAATACTTCTCTGTTACAAACTGTGAAAACCAAAAAATACTAACTTTTACCAGTAGGTAATACTGAGTATCTAATGTAAACCAAACAAAAAGGGCTACTCTCGACCACTGAAAATTCTGATATCAAAACATATGTGTATACATTGGTGTATGCTTGTGTAACTCTTAACTGTCTAATATGAGCATTTGTTGCTTTTAATAGGTTCTAATGAAACAAAACTATATATCTATGTAAACATAAAGAGATTTATACCAGTGTACTATAAAAATGACAACTGGAATTTTTAAAAAGGTAAAGTTTTCAAGATTATTAAGAAAAAACATACCCAAAGGATTACCCAAAGCTTTGTTTGTAACATCAGAAAGTTCAGAAGTATATAATTCCTAAGCAAAGGAACATAAGCTACAGTACCTTCTTTCTAGTCCTAGCTCTGCCACTTAATCTCTCTGAACCTCATTTTCTTCCTCTTTAACACCTGGACTGCCACTACAGAAAGGTGTTTTGAGAAGCATATGAAGTACAGTACTTTTAAAATATGAAGTACCACATGGAAGTAATAGATTACATGTTCTATTGTAAGAAAGAAACAGCACATCTATTCAGAAACCTGTGCAATATTTATACAAGAGAAGTATAAATGGTTCTTAAGCCAGTGAAAAATATGTTTAACTCCACTAGGAATTAAAGACAATGATTCCTCCTATCAAACTATACCTAATATCCAGGGGTCAGTGAAATTATCCATTCATACTGAATATGCCTTTGGAAAATACAATTTGGCAATATTTAAAAAGATTCTTAATAATATTTAAATCCCCAATATTTTATCACATCTTAGAAATCTCTCAATTTATTCTGCTACTTAGCCAACACTTGTTTACTGAACACTTACTATAAGCTAAGAATGGTGCAAGATATTGGGAAAAGTAAACAGAACACAGTCCCTTGCCACATGGAACTTAAAATCTAGTAAAAAGATAGATACTAAATTCTAAAATCAGTAAATACATAAACACAACAGTTGTAAATACAGTTGTAAATACAAGGATAAGCATAGCACACTATGAAAAGGGACCAATTCTGGATGGTGGGGTAGGATAGACCTGTCTGAAAAGGTAACATTTTAAAGCTGAAACCACTTGGACAAAGAAAGAATGGGCATTCTAGACAAAGGACAGCTTGTAAGAATGCTCAAAGAGAAAATACTTTAGTATGTTCTAGAAACTGAAGGAATGCTAGTGTGATTGCAGCCTAGTCACACTAGACAAAAGAAATCTAGCAATGAGGCTGGAAAGGCAGGTGGAACCAGACCACACAGGGTTGCAGATGTGGGTGTATTAGTTTCATCCTAGTATGCAAAGTTAGTGAAGGGCCTTAAGGAAGAAGGCAACATTTCATTTTGTATTTTAAAATGATCATTCTGGCCTCTATAAATGGATAAAAGGAGCACAAAAACAAACATAAGGATATCAGTTAGGACACTACAATAATAAGAGAAATGAGGATGTCTGGAGAAGTTACTGGCAGTAGAAATGACAGTAAGAAGGAAGATTCTTAATGCTAGTTTAGAAGATGTTTAAATAAACTAGAACTAATCTAGAGAATAAATAATAAAAGCTATTTATGAAAAATTTTTAATGATACAGGGAAATACTTATTATGTGAGAATAGCAAGATACAAAATTCTACACATAGTATGGTCACAATTATTCAATTAAGATTTAAGGGGTGCCTGTTAAGCATCTGCCTTCAGCTCAGGTCATGATCCCAGGGTTCTGGGATCGAGCCCCGCATCGGGCTCCCTGCTCAGCAGGAAGCCTGCTTCTCCCTCTCCCATTCTCCTGCTTGTGTTCCTCTCTTGCTGTCTCTCTCTCTGCCAAATAAATGAATAAAATGATTTTTAAAAATATTTAAAAAGCAGTATTTATATAAAAAAGTAGTATATAAACTATCAACAGAAGTTTTTTTGAGTGATAAAATTATGGCTGGTTTCCTCTGCTTTTTTTTTCATTCTCCACCTCCACCAACCAAAAACATTTGAGAATAAAAACAAGAATATGAGACTATTCAAAACAAAACAAAAAGGTGCTTTATAAAAATGTTTCATAATAAGGAGAAATTGTTTCTTGTATTATTTTCTGTATTATTCCAAAAGATAAGGCTAGTCATACTCCACTATTCCTTCTAACAATGCCTCCCCTAGGTTCCTCTCCCCGATTCCACAATTCTTCACCAACTTTTGGAAATAACATTATCACAAAGAAGTTGAAATAGAGGTAGAACTATAAAATTTTAGAGCTAAAAGAAAGCACAGAAATCTTGTAGTCATCTTTTACTGCCCATACATATGTATACTTAATATCTGAATGAGAACTCAAATCATAATCTTTAGCCTCCACAAACCATCCTACCACACTGTCCCACAAACTGGAATGTACTTTACCCCTTTTTTCCCTTTTCAACCTCGACTAGACTTTCTTTGTAATCCTCATTGATTCACTGCTTACTTACCCTCACATTTTAGAGAAAGGATAAAACGAACAGGAAAATGAAGAAGGACTAGGCAATCAAATTTTAAAGAACCAGTAAGTATCATTCTTATTAGAGCAACCTATAAACACAAATAACACTTGCTTTTCTTCCTCACTCTACTCTTTGCACTGCAGGTGTACTCGGAACCCTCATGTGAGTTCCTGGTCAGAAGTTCAAGATCACTCTGAAATTTAAGGTTACTCCAAAGGTTTAAATAGAGCTCATTTGGAGAAAACCAGGCCAAATATGAATGATCATTCTCTGAAAAATTCTCATTCTTCTCATTCTTATTTCTTAAGGTATACACTTATTAATTGCTAATAGTGTATACCTTTTCTCATTCTCTTTAAGAAAAAATTTCTACCTCCTATATCCTAAATAACATTGCTTTTGCTTCCATGTCTACACTCATGGGCTATAATTACTGTTATTTCTTTAACTAAAAACACACTGAACAAAGTTACATATAAATGTAGACTGCAACCAAAAGTTATTAGTACCTCTTACCTTAAACATGGGTCTCACATGCTCCAAATGTGTTGCACTTGTAAAAGGTGCCTGAACATGGCTCACAGCTTCCATGAGTGCTTTTGCTGTCTTGGCCATCTGTTCCATTTCTAAGTTATAAAGAAGCCTTCTTTGTTTTTCACTGGCTACATCTGAAATAACAAACACTATTAGCATTTAAGATAAAAAGCATTTTACATGTCTTTTTTACCATGAAATAATAAATACCATCAATTAATATTAATTAGGTATAGTCTTAAAAAGCCATACAAAAAGTTCATATAAGGTGTGATTCCATTTATATAAGAATATTCAGAGTAGGTAAATCCATAGAAAAAGAAAGCAGACTGCTGGTAGCCAGAGGCTGGTGAGAGGGAGGGAATGTTAAGTTTACTAGGTACAAGGGTTTTATTTTGGGTGATGAAAATGTTTTGGAACTAGACAGAGGTGGTGGTTGCACAACAATGTAAATATACTAATTGCTACTGAACCATTCACTTCAAAATGTTTAATTTTATACTACATTAATTATACCTCAAAAATGGGGGGAAAATTCCTGAACTAAGAGTTGGGTAAGTGGAAGAGGAGTCAAGATGGCGGAGAAGTAGCAGCCTGAGTCTACTTCAGGTAGCAGGAAATAAGTTAGATAGCTTATCTAAAGATTACAAACACCAACAAATCCAACAGGAGATCGAAGAGAAGAAGAACAGCAATTCTAAAAACAGAAAATCAACCACATTCTGAAAGGTAGGACCGGCGGAGAAGTGAATCCAAAGCGACGAGAAGATAGACTGCGGGGTGAGGGGCCGGCTCCCGGCAAGCGGCGGAGCAACGGAGCACAAAATCAGGACTTTTAAAAGTCTGTTCCACTGAGGGAAATCATTCCAGAGGGTAAATGGAAGTGAAGCCCATGCGGGGTCAGCGTAGCCACAGGTGCCGCAGGGTCACATAAGGATCGGGGGTGTCTGAGTGTCGCAGAGCTTACAGATATTAGAACGGGGAAGGTGGCTACAGAGACAAAACCAAGGAGTGAGCTCTCATCTCGACGTTACCTTGAACCGGTCGTAGGCTCGGTGAGCTCGGAGCGCGGCTGGAGGGCAGGGAGACGGAGTAATTGGGCGCTATTCTCTGAGGGCGCACTGAGGAGTGGGGCCCCAGACTCTGGGCTTTTCCAGGCCGGAGACCGGGAGGCTGCCATTTTCATTCCCCTCCTCGGAAACTCTACGGAAAGCACTCAGGGAACAAAAGCTCCCTAAAGCAAACCTGAGCGGATTACTCAACCCGCCTGGCCCCTGGTAGGGGCGGTGCAATTTCGCCTGGGACAAGGACACTTAAGAATCACTACAACAGGCCCCTCCTCCAGAAGATCAACAAGAAATCCAGCCAGGACCAAGTTCGCCTACCAAGGAGTGCAGTTTCAATACCAAGGAGAGCAGAAGAATTTGGGAGGAGGAGAAAGCAAAGCACGGATCTCATGGCTTTCTCCCTATGATTCTTTAGTCTTGCAGTTTTAATTTTTTTTTCTTTTTCAATTTTTTTTTCTCTTCTTCTGCTAAATTTTTTTAAACTTTACGCTTTTGTTTTTTAACGTTTTTTAACTAGCTTACCTAATATATAAGTATTTGTTCTTTTTTATATTTTTTCTTTCTTCGTTTTCTTTTTTTAATTCTTTCCTTCTTTCTTTCTTTCTTTTTTAAATTCTTTCTGAACCTCTTTTTATCCCCTTTCTCCCCCCTCACGATTTGGGATCTCTTCTGATTTGGTTAAAGCTTATTTTCCTGGGGTTGTTGCTACCCTTTTAGTATTTTACTTGCTCCTTCATATACTCTTATCTGGACAAAATGACAAGGCGGAAAAATTCAACACAATAAAAAGAACAAGAGGCAGTACCGAAGGCTAGGGACCTAATCAATACAGACATTGGTAATATGTCAGATCTAGAGTTCAGAATGACAATTCTCAAGGTTCTAGCCGGGCTCAAAAAAGGCATGGAAGATATTATATCCCTCTAGGGAGATATAAGATTTCTGGAGAAATAAAAGAACTAAAATCTAACCAAGTTAAAATAAAAAAAGCTATTAATGAGGTGCAATCAAAAATGGAAGCTCTCACTGCTAGGATAAATGAGGCAGAAGAAAGAATTAGCAATATAGAAGACCAAATGACAGAGAATAAAGCAGCTGAGCAAAAGAGGGACAAACAGCTACTGGACCACGAGGGCAGAATTCGAGAGATAAGTGACACCATAAGACGAAACAACATTAGAATTGGGATTCCAGAAGAAGAAGAAAGAGAGAGGGGAGCAGAAAGTATATTGGAGAGAATTATTGGGAGAGAACTTCCCCAATACGGCAAAGGGAACGAGCATCAAAATCCAGGAGGTGCAGAGAACCCCCCTCAAAATCAACAATAATAGGTCCATACCCCATCACCTAATAGTAAAATTTACAAGTCTTAGTGACAAAGAGAAAATCCTGAAAGCAGCCCGGGAAAAGAAGTCTGTAACATACAATGGTAAAAATATTCGATTGGGGGTGCCTGGGTGGCTCAGTGGGTTAAGCCGCTGCCTTCGGCTCAGGTCATGATCTCAGGGTCCTGGGATCGAGTCCCGCATCGGGCTCTCTGCTCGGCAGGGAGCCTGCTTCCTCCTCTCTCTCTCTGCCTGCCTCTCTGCCTGCTTGTGATCTCTCTCTGTCAAATAAATAAATAAAATCTTTAAAAAAAAAAAATATTCGATTGGCAGCAGACTTATCCACAGAGACCTGGCAGGCCAGAAAGAGCTGGCATGATATATTCAGAGCACTAAACGAGAAAAACATGCAGCCAAGAATACTATATCCAGCTAGCCTATAACTGAAAATAGAAGGAGAGATTAAAAGCTTCCAGGACAAACAAAAACTGAAAGAATTTGCAAACACCAAACCAGCTCTATAGGTAATATTGAAAGGGGTCCTCTAAGCAGAGAGCCTAAAAGTAGTAGATCAGAAAGGAACAGAGACAATATACAGTAACAGTCACCTTACAGGCAATACAAAGGCACTAAATTCATATCTCCATAATTACCCTGAATGTTAATGGGCTAAATGCCCAATCAAAAGACGCAGGGTATCAGAATGGATAAAAAAACAAAACCCATCAATATGCTGCCTACAAGAAACTCATTTTAGACCCAAAGACACCTCCAGATTTAAAGTGAGGGGGTGGAAAAGAATTTACCATGCTAATGAACATCAGAAGAAAGCAGGAGTGGCAATCCTTATATCAGATCAATTAGATTTTAAGCCAAAGACTATAATAAGAGATGAAGAAGGACACTATATCATACTCAAAGGGTCTGTCCAACAAGAAGATCTAACAATTTTAAATATCTATGCCCCTAACGTGGGAGCAGCCAACTATATAAACCAATTAATAACAAAATCAAAGAAACACATCAACAATAATACAATAATAGTAGGGGACTTTAACACTACCCTCACTGAAATGGACAGATCATCCAAGCAAAAGATCAACAAGGAAATAAAGACTTTAAAGGACACACTGGACCAGATGGACCTCACAGATATATTCAGAACATTTCATCCCAAAGCAACAGAATACACATTCTTCTCTAGTGCACATGGAACATTCTCCAGAATAGATCAGATCCTCGGTCCTAAATCAGGTCTCAACCGGTATCAAAAGATTGGGATCATTCCCTGCATATTTTCAGACCACAATGTTCTGAAGCTAGAAATCAATCACAAGAGCAAATTTGGAAAGAACCCCAATACACGCAAACTAAACAGCATTCTTCTAAAGAATGAATGGGTCAACCAGGAAATTAAAGAATTGAAAAAATTCATGGAAACAAATGATAATGAAAACACAACGGTTCAAAATCTGTGAGATACAACAAAGGCAGTCCTGAGAGGAAAATATATAGCAGTACAAGCCTTTCTCAAGAAACAAGAAAGGGCGGGGCGCCTGGGTGGCTCAGTGGGTTAAGCCACTGCCTTCGGCTCAGGTCATGATCTCAGGGTCCTGGGATCGAGTCCCACATCGGGCTCTCTGCTCAGCGGGGAGCCTGCTTCCTCCTCTCTCTCTGCCTGCCTCTCTGCCTACTTGTGATCTCTCTCTGTCAAATAAATAAATAAAATCTTTAAAAAAAAAAAAAAGAAAGAAACAAGAAAGGGGGACGCCTGGGTGGCTCAGTTGGTTGAGCAGCTGCCTTCGGCTCAGGTCATGATCCCAGCGTCCTGGGATCGAGTCCCACATCGGGCTCCTTGCTCCGCAGGGAGCCTGCTTCTCCCTCTGACTCTGCCTGCCACTCTGCCTGTGCTCGCTCTTGCTCTCTCTCTCTCTCTGACAAATAAATAAATAAAATCTTAAAAAAAAAAAAAAAGAAACAAGAAAGGTCTCAAGTACACAACCTAACCCTACACCTAAAGGAGCTGGAGAAAAAAACAAGAAAGAAACCCTAAACCAGCAGGAGAAATCATAAAGATCAGAGCAGAAATCAATGAAATAGAAACCAAAAAAACCAATAGAACAAATCAACAAAACTTGGAGCTGGTTCTTTGAAAGAATTAATAAGATTGATAAACCCCTTGCCCGAGTTATCAAAAAGAATAGAGAAAGGACCCAAATAAATAAAATCATGAATGAAAAAGGAGACATCACAACTAACACCAAAGAAGTACAGACAATTATAAGAACATACTATGAGCAACACTACGCCAACAAATTTGATAATCTGGAAGAAATGGATGCATTCCTAGAGACATATAAACTACCACAACTGAACTAGGAAGAAATAGAAAACCTGAATAGACCCATAACCAGTAAGGAGATTGACACAGTCAACAAAAATCTCCAAGCAAACAAAAGCCCAGGGCCAGATGGCTTCCCGGGGGAATTGTACCAAACATTTAAAGAGGAACTAATTCCTATTCTCCTGAAACTGTTCCAAAAAACAGAAATGGAAGGAAAACTTCCAAACTCATTTTATAAGGCCAGCATCACCTTGATCCCAAAACCAGACAAGGATACCATCAAAAAAGAGAACTACAGACCAATATCCTTGATGAACACAGATGCGAAAATTCTCACCAAAATACCAGCCAATAGGATTCAACAGTACATTAAAAAGATTATTCACCACAACCAATTGGGATTTAGTCCAGGGCTGCAAGGCTGGTTCAACATCCACAAATCAATCAATGTGATACAACACATTAATAAAAGAAAGAGCAAGAACTATATGATACTCTCAATAGATGCTGAAAAAGCATGTGACAAAGTACAACATCCCTTCCTGATCAAAACTCTTCAAAGTGTAGGGATAGAAGGCACATACCTCAATATTATCAAAGCCATCTATGAAAAACCCACCACAAATATCATTCTCAATGGAGAAAAACTGCTTTTCTACTAAGGTCAGGAACATGGCAGGGATGTCCATTATCACCACTGCTATTCAACATAGTACTAGAAGTCCTAGCCTCAGCAATAAGACAACAAAAAGAAATTAAAGGCATCCAAAGCAGCAAAGAAGAAGTCAAACTATCACTCTTTGCAGATGATATGATACTGTATGTGGAAAACCCAAAAGACTCCACTCCAAGTCTGCTAGAACTTGTACAGGAATTCAGTAAAGTGTCAGGATATAAAATCAATGCACAGAAATCA
Source organism: Mustela erminea (assembly GCF_009829155.1). NCBI lineage: Eukaryota > Metazoa > Chordata > Mammalia > Carnivora > Mustelidae > Mustela > Mustela erminea. Next base: position 19,127,021 of record NC_045629.1, read on the forward strand.
GTTGCATTTCTCTACACCAACAGCAAGACAGAAGAAAGAGAAATTAAGGAGTCTATCCCATTTACAATTGCACTCAAAACCATAAGATACCTAGGAATAAACCTAACCAACGAGGCAAAGAATCTATACTCAGAAAACTATAAAGTACTCATGAAAGAAATTGAAGATGACACAAAGAAATGGAAAAAATGTTCCAAGCTCCTGGATTGGAAAAACACATATTGTGAAAATGTCTATGCTACCTAAAGCAATCTACACATTTAATGCAATCCCTATCAAAGTACCATCCATCTTTTTCAAAGAAATGGAACAAACAATCCTAAAATTTATATGGAACCAGAAAAGACCTCGAATAGCCAAAGGAGTATTGAAAAAGAAAGCCAAAGTTAGTGGCATCACAATTTCTGGACTTCAAGCTCTCTTACAAAGCTGTCATCATCAAGACAGCATGGTACTGGCACAAAAACAGACACATAGATCAGTGGAACAGAATAGAGAACCCAGAAATAGACCCTCAACTCTATGGTCAACTAATCTTCGACAAAGCAGGAAAGAATGTCCAATGGAAATAAGACAGCCCCTTCAATAAATGGTATTGGGAAAATGGGACAGCCACATGCAGAAAAATGAAATTGGACCATTTCTTTATACCACACACAAAAACAGACTCAAAATGGATGAAGGACCTCAATGTGAGAAAGGAATCCATCAAAATCCTTGAGGAGAACACAGGCAGCAACCTCTTCTACCTCAGCCGCAGCAACGTCTTCCTAGGAACATCGCCAAAGGCAAGGGAAGCAAGGGCAAAAATGAACTATTGGGATTTTATCAAGATCAAAATCTTTTGCAAAGCAAAGGAAACAGTTAACAAAACCAAAAGACAACTGACAGAATGGGAGAAGATATTTGCAAACGACACATCAGATAAAGAGCTAGTGTCCAAAATCTATAAAGAACTTAGCTAACTCAACACCCAAAGAACAAATAATCCAATCAAGAAATGGGCAGAGGACATGAACAGACATTTCTGCAAAGACATCCATATAGCCAACAGACACATGAAAACGTGCTCCATATCACTCAGCATCAAGGAAATACAAGTCAAAACCGCAATGAGATATCACCTCACACCAGTCAGAATAGCTAAAATTAACAAGTCAGGAAATGACAGATGCTGGCGAGGATGTGGAGAAAGGGGAACCCTCCTACATTGTTGGTGGAACGCAAGGTGGTGCAACCACTCTGGAAAACAGCATGGAGGTTCCTCAAGATGTTGAAAATAGAACTACCCTATGACCCAGCAATTGCACTACTGGGTATTTACCCTAAAGATACAAATGTAGTGATCCGAAGGGGCACGTGCACCTGAATGTTTATAGCAGCAATGTCCATAATAGCCCAACTGTGGAAAGAACCTAGATGTCCATCAACAGATGAATGGATAAAGAAGATGTGGTATATGTACACAATGGAATACTATACAGCCATGAAAAGAAATGAAATCTTGCCATTTGTGACGACATGGATGGAACTAGAGCGTATCATGCTTAACAAAATAAGTCAATCGGAGAAAGACAACTATCATATGATCTCCCTGATATGAGGAAGTGGGAGATGCAACATGGGGGCTTAAAGGAGTAGGAGAAGAATAAATGAAACAAAATGGGATTGGGAGGGAGACAAACCATAAGTGACTGTTAATCTCTCAAAACAGACTGAGGGTTTCTGGGGGTAGGGGGGTTGAGAGAAGGGGGTTGGGGTTATGGGCAGTGGGGAGGGTATGTGCTATGGTGAGTGCTGTGAAGTGCGTAAACCTGGCGATTTACAGACCTGTACCCCTGGGGAAAAATATATTATATAATTACTTAAAAAAAAAAAAAAAGAGTTGGGGTAAGTGGAAAACCTATGAGAAGGAAATAGAGTAGGTATAAATCTGGCACAGTGGAAGAACTAGGTAAACAACCAAAATATGGGATGGGAAAATATGAGGAGACAAGTAAAAGGCAAGGGCATCCTGGGACGACACAGGCTTGAATGATGACTCCCGAGTTAAACCAGTGGCCCTAGCATTCCGGGATGACATCACTATTTCAGTATACCTACAGCCTTCCCATATCCTGCTTCTTATTGATATTCTACCACCATGGACAAAATAGGCCAGAGAAAGGAGGGTAAGAAGATGTTTTATTATGGGTCTGAGAAAAAAACAGCTAAGTCACAGAACTGGCATCTACTTAGGTGTGAAAATGAAGTCTTGAGCAGTATATCTGACAACGTTATAAGCAGAAGAGCTGAAAATAACACAACCAAGCAAACTGCTGATTGGTACTGGACTGCAGAATGAGCCAAAGACACCAGTTCAAGATTTGGCTTTGCCACTTTTTGGGTTTTAGCTGTACAGATTCAATATAAAGTTTTTTCGTTATACTCACCTTACAGATTCTATGATTCTAAGTTTCCTAACCTCTCTGGACTTCAGTTTCCTCATCTATAAAATGAGGGGAGTACAAAAACTCCTTAGAATCATCTACTACATTATTCCAAAAGATAAGGCCATTTATATTTCCCTATTCCTTCTAACATGTCCCTAGCCCCTGACTCTCATAATTCTCTATCAACTTCTGGAAATACACGTATCACAAATGCCCTCAACTTCTGGAAATACACGTGTCACATAGGCCCTTGCTCCTCTCCTGGCAACAGAACTGTGCTACTGCAATCTGTTCTGTGACATAAAGCTTGAGATTTCACTTCCAGGTGGAGTGCTCAGAAAGGCAGGAGTCTTCTTTCCATATTACATATTCTTGAGCTGCTATATTCTTGAGCCACTACCCTCATCTTATTCTTATAGTCAGATTTTAGTTCTAATTTAATCACCACTGCCCACATGTATAGCATGTCTAGAATGGAGCCAAGCCTACACTTGGCTTCCCATGCTGGTTACATCTAGGACCTCTATAATGATATAATTTGTGGTGCATCTGAAGGAGTGATTTCCAACTCCATGAGCTCCCTCACAATCTTAACCTTCCCAAATCCTTGACTCACTCCTACTTCCAGCTTATGTTTATGTATAGCAATAGATGAAGAGATAGAATTGTGTTGCTTATAGATGACGAGGAGGCAGAAAAAGAGTGAGAGCTGAAGTCAGACTAGCGGGGCTGCCAAAGTTGTCTTGCTGATGTCCAACTACATGCTGAGATTTACTACTAAATTGACAAGTATCTATTAAATGCACATGAATCCATGCATATTTTATACACTTCTATTTTTACTCAGAATGTGAAAAAAAAATTATATCAGCAAACTGTATAATACTTTTCATTAGAATAGTATCTGAATTTCTGTAAACCAATTGAAAAACTCTTGGGAAACCTTATTTATCCTCCTGAACAATCTGACTTTAATTGATTTGGATACTTACTTTGCTTACTTGATTTTGTAGGGATTGTGAGTTCTTTTGTTTCTTTCATTGATATCTTTTTTCCAGCTATTTCATTATAGATAGCTGATAGGTACTCTTCAGGAAGGTCTTTACTGTCATTGATACCTCTATTCATCTTTATATATTGTTCCTTTGTCATTTTATTTTTAACCTAGAAAGGAAAAACCATTATGATTCTTAAAACTTACTTAAAAACTACTCCTATTTTAAGAATATGTATACTCTTAGAAGAGAATTTAGAAATACTTTGAGGACAGGAAGGGGAAAATATTCAACATTTATTAAAATGAAAAACAGTCCTAGAAAATGAAGGCAATATAGAAAAGACCTAGCCTGACATATGCTAATACACCTTCTCAGATGGGCACACAAGTAATTTATAGTAAGAAACAGGGAAATCAAATAATGAAACTATTTGTTTTTGCCCAAGGTTTAAGAGCTCTAGCTACAGTCTTTAAAAAAGGACCATGACAAATATTAAAAACATATGGGAGTAAAAAGATTCAAATCTAGGGGTGCCTGGGTGGCTCAGAGGGTTAAGCCTCTATCTTCGGCTCAGGTCATGGTCTCAGGGTCCTGGAATTGAGCCCCGCATTGGGCGCTCTGCTCAGCGGGGAGCCTGTTTCCCCCTTTCTCTCTGCCTGCCCCTCTGCCTGCTTGTGATCTCTCTGTGTCAAATAAATAAATAAAATCTTAAAAAAAAAAAAAATCAAGGGGCTCCTGGGTGGCTCAGTGGGTTAAGCTGCTGCCTTCGGCTCAAGTCATGATCTCAGGGTCCTGGGATCGAGCCCCGCATCGGGCTCTCTGCTCAGCAGGGAGCCTGCTTCCTCCTCTCTGCCTGCCTCTCTGCCTGCTTGTGTTCTCTCTCTGTCAAATAAATAAATAAAATCTTAAAAAAAAAAAATTCAAATCTTAGTTTGAGAAAACATAAATATGTTGTAATGACTTAAAAGCTGATTTTATATAACAGTGGATGCAAAGTAACAACTCAATTCATCTAAAATCAGATAACAATCTCCCTGACTCAGCATGGCAAACGAATGTTAGGTGATCCAGGTGAAGTATCTTCTGAACATTCTGTCTTGTTAACAGTACTCTGAACAGGAATGTCCTGCGCCACACCTTGATCAGTCTGTGGAATAATAATTTGTAGTTTATAAGATGTAGCCCTGTCACCAAACTTGAGAACTAGCACAGTCAAAATGTTTGTATCTCCCAAAACTCATCCAGGTCTTAGGACGTCTCTGAAGATACAGGCATATCTGGGAGAAACTGTTTGGGTCCATACTACCACAATAAAGTGAGTCAAATAAATTTTTTGGCTTCCTAGTACATATAAAAGTTATATTACACTGTACTATAGTCTACTAAGTGTGCAATAGCATTATGTCTAAGAAAACAATGTACATACCTTAATTCAAAAATACTTTATTGCTAAAAAATACTAACCATCATCTGAGCTTTCAACGGGTCATAATCACTGATCACAGATCACCATAACAAATGTAATAGTAATGAAAAAGTTTGATATATTGCGAAAATCACCAAAATGTGAGAGACATGAAATGAGCAAATGCTGTTGGAAAAATGGCGCTGACAGACTCGCTTGATGCAAGGTTGCCACAGACCTTCAATTTGTAAAAAACACAATTATCTGCAAAGTGTCATAAAGTAAAGCAAAATAAAACGAGGTATGCTGACTGTTTATTCAATTATATATATTCCCACCTTTTCCCATTAAAGAATTTAAGGCAACTCTAAAGATAAGACTCCTGTTAATTTATACAGTGCACAGAATAATAAGCAAGCCATAACTTTAAAAACTCATCTTCAGTCAGCACTTCAATAAATAAATAAATAAATAAATAAATGAAGGTCATTTCTCCTGGATTTCTGACAAATAATAAAAAATAATGACTCAGGGACACTAAAATAAAAGACCATACAAGTGCTGCCAATAAGACACTAAAAGAAGATTAACATTACCTGGAGATCTTGAGCATGGCATATTGTTTTACCATAATGCCAAAGACAAGAAGTCTTGATAAAAATTTGAAGTAGCAGTACAATACACTTGTGGGTCTGGGTTGGGAAGTGGGCATGGGAGCTTTCAGAAGTGGGAGTAGGGAATACATGAATTTCAGATACCTTAAATAAACATATACATCTCAAACAGAACAATTCTGGCACAATGGGATTCTGAAAGTCAGATAAAACATAATCTTACTTTTCTTTTCCTGCTTATCTTTTATGGAACATTCCACTCTTTTGTTTTCATGTGCTTATATATTTTTTAAAGATTTTATTTATTTGACAGAGAGAGATAGCGAGAGAGCACAAGACTGGGAGTAGCAGGCAGATGGAGAGGGAGAAGCAGGATCCCCACTGAGCAGGGAGCCCAACTCAAGGCTTGATCCCAGGACCCTGGGATCATGACCTGAGTTGAAGGCAGGTGCTTAACTGACTGAGCCACCTACGTGCCCTTTATGTGCTTATATTAAGCTGTGTTTAGTTTTAGTGTTTAAGTCACTTCAAGCCAGTTGTTACTATGATGGAGATTAATACATGCACAAAAATTAAATGTGTTCTAAATATACCTCAAGTTTTTAAAAAAATTCATTGATTCATACAATATATAAAAAATAGTCTAATTATAAATATTCTAGGTGAAAAAGAAACATAAATGATTTGGTTTAAATATTTTAACTCTGAAAACATATAAGAATGAAAAGTCCTAATTTTAAGGAATTCCTTTAAAGTTTACCTGTGTTCTTTAAAAATCATGTCATTTGTTATAGTTCATGTAATCTTGATGTAGTCAAAGCATATGGGGTCATGATTATGGGTTCAGTTCTCTAACTGAACCTTCCTTCATAGCAACTCATAAGCTCTTCGCTAACTGCAGGCTGCATATCAGGGCATGATGCCATCCAGCAGCAGTCTAACAGGGAGTGGGGAGACTACAAGTAGTTACCACTGCTAGACCAGGACACCACGCACATGTTCTATGGACAGAAATAAGTGCCATGAAGACACAGAACTGTTCTCAAGTAGTTGCCTAACTGATCTGTGTTCAGAAACTTTTAACAATCTGGGTACTATTAAAGGACATTAAAGGATGTTTCAATATTTCCTCAAAACAAATTTCACCAGGATGTACATATGTATGGGAAGATATGACATAGATGCATATAATGCTGAAAACTCATTTACAGAACCAAATTCTTTAAAAATGTAACATTTGGGACACCTGGGTGGCTCAGTCGGTTAAGCTGCTGCCTTCGGTTCAGGTCCTAGGGTCCTGGGATCGAGTCCCACATTGGGCTCCTTGCTCAGTGGGGAGCCTGCTTCTCTCTCCGCCTCTGCCTGCCACTCTGCTTGTGCACACTCTCTCTCTGACAAATAAATAAAATCTTTTTAAAAAATTAAAAAAAACATATAACATTTTAAAAACAAACGGGTGGTAGTGTATTGATCTGGACCAAAACACCAGAGAGAAAACTCGGATATGAAGGTATTCAAGTAAGTTACCATCTGTAGACTGCCTTATAACACCATAGAAAAAAGTATACTGTGTAATATTAACCTGAAAGGGAGCTGCTTTAACTACACTCCCAGTAATATGCCAAGGGAAATTTTTATTTTTATTTGTTTTTTAAAAGATTCTACTTATTTCTTTGAGAGAGAGAGAAAATGCATGTGACAAAGCACAAGTGAGCATGAGCAGGGGGAGAGGCGGTGGTGGGGAGTGGAGGGAGTGGGAAGAGGGAAAAGCAGATTTCCTTCTAAGAAGAGAACCCTATGTGGGGCTGGGATCATGTGGGTCCTGGGATCATGACCTGAGCAGAAGGTAAGAGCTTGTCTGACTGAGCCACCGAGGCACCCTGCCAAGGGCAATTTTTAAATTAGTAAATGACTTTTTAAGAAATGTCTATATAAAATCAAATAAATCGCTGATGAATGCATAGTTGTTGCATGTAATGCAATGCTTAACAGTAATTCTGCATATAATTCCCATCATACATTTGATATATACTTTCCATATCAACCCTGCCTTAAACATCTCAAAACACACACACAAAAATCCCTATATTGCAAAATTTAATCTTAATCTTCAAATAAATTTTAATTTTTCCAAACCTCTAAGATTAGTAATAGTTTATTTCCTAAGAATAACAGATATAATTAGATGTTTATCCCTGAGAAGTATAAAGAAATTCTTGCAAATAAATGAATTTATAAAGGTAATTTTCCCCCAAAGATATCCAAGTATCATTCTGAAACAAAGTATAAAATACCCAAAACTTTAAAAATAATTTTTTTTGCTAATGGGTATCAGAAATCAAGTGACAGTTCCTTAATATTTAAGAAGGAGTTATGAATTTTAAGAGGGAAAATAATTATCTCTATATCCTAGATATCTAATATTTTTAAATTACTGTTAATTTTTAGGAGTAATGATATTACGGTTATATTTAAATAGAGTATGTGTCTTTCAGAGATATACACTGAAATCAATACAGATGAAATGATATGACACCTGGGATTTACTTCAAAATGATCTGGGAGACAGAGAGGACATAGAATGAATAAGACCAGCCATAGTTGGTAAATGTGGAAGTTGGGTGATGGGCACAATGAAGGATTCCCATACTAACCACTCTATTGCTTGAGTCTGAAATGTTTAAAAGAAAAAAAAAAAGTTTATGTAGTGTTTTTCCATGTTGTAGTAAGTATAAGCTAAAGAACTAATATACATACTTTAACATTTATCTTAAGCTTTATACAGCTATTAATCATGAGACAAATATAGACTTACTTTTCAGGTATCTGAAAGTCTAAATAGAATTATTACCAAAAAACTTTTTTTTTTTTTTTAATATTTATTTATTTAGAGGCACCTGGGTGACTCAGTCAGTTAAGCATCTGCCTTTGGCTCAGGTCATGATCCCAAGGTCCTGGGATTGAGCCCCACAGTTGCCATGGGGCTCCCTGCTCAACAGGCAGTTTGCTTCTCACTCTGCCTCTCCTCCCTGCTCATGCCCTCATGTTCTCTTGCTCTCCCAAATAAAGTCTTAAAAATTTATTTATTTATTTATTTATTTATTTATTTATTTATTTATTTAGAGGTAGAGAGAGACAGAGAGCATGGGAGCACACCTGCATGAGCTGGGGGAAGGGCAGAGGGGGCGACAAAAATCCTAGCAGACTCCCTGCTGAGTGTGGAACCTGACACAAGGCTCCACCTCAGGACCCTGAGGTCAGTACCTGAGCCGAAATCAGTGCCCCCAGAAACCACATTTGTAAAATACTACACCAAATTAAATACCCCAATTTGGTGACTGATTTCACTGAATAAGATTAAAATTTCAACTTGTACTTATTGAATTCAAAAGAACTTATTTAATTTGTACTGTCTATTATACATTGTACATACCTGTGGACTGTGAAGATCTGTGGTCAGCATGATAATTGAATAAGCCAAAACATAAGCAGTATCTGCACTAGCAAAAAGGGTTTGTCTGGAAAAGTAAGTGTATCATGTTATAAACTTCTTTGTACAGTTGCATTTAAATAAATTATCTCAAACCTCCATAATTTTCTCTTGCAGGATTTATGTTCTAGCTCATATTACAAGTGTTTTTATGGAATTGTCTTATCACTTCTAGATGACAGACAATCTAAATTCTCTGGGTGTAACAGATGATGAATCTTCTGATGCTCCCTACCATAGTGTCTTGGATATAGCTGGCAACCAATAAATACTTGAATTTGATCTTTCTTACCCTTGGTTGCATTCAAGGTATCTTGCAGCAAATTTTTCCATCAACCGATCGATTTTCTGAGCTTCCCCTGGAAGACGGAATCCTTCCAGAAACATACGGAGGGCTGAAACAAAGTCCTTTCCTGAAAAGTCATGTTGGTCCACAAATGCATACATGACTTCTTTGTTAAATTTATCATTATCTCCCAGGAACTCACCCACTTGAGTCTAAAGAACAAAAGATAAAAATACTGATATCCTAATGAAATGTTACATTTGCCAGAATGACATTTAAAGAATAGAAAAATCTACAAGATTCACAGGTTTTGACTACATGGTTAACTATTTCAAACATGAAACTAAAAGTTAAACACACATGTTTATTATAAAAAGATATTCTTTTGAGTTTAGAAAATTAAAAAGCAAAATTAAGAATACCTAGGTTATTCTTTAATTTTTACTTACAAACTTAGGAGGGCACTTTTAAAGGGGAAACAGTATCTATCATTATTAACTTAAAAAGGAGTTTTACAGAGAAGGTTAGAATTTTTTTAAAAATGGTATTCTTACAGAGTCTAATCTTTCCTCTTGATGTAAGAATTGGGCAATATCTTCAGGTGTAGTGCCAAGCATTCCTTGTTCTTGGAGGTACTGTATTCCTCTCTTTGGTTTCTTATTAAATCTAGATGATGTAAAGTTAATAGAAACATTAGAAACAGAAAATCCTTTGAAAAGAAGATCTTAAACTACAGTAAATTAATTTTCTAATACCACTTAGAAAATAGGTTATTTTATATAATCAATGCATGAATATCCAAAACATCGCATTATGCGAAGTTTTATTTTTCTTTTCTTAGAAAAGAGTCCGAAGCAAAAAGGCCATCTTTATCAATGATATGAACCATTTTACTATTTGAGATAATGTCATGTTGTAGATAAGCTCTGAGTAAAGATATAAATACTAAATACCTCATGCTTTTAATATTTATACTCTCCTTAATGCTCAGGTAATCTTGGTTCATTCCATATACACCCACTGATTAAGTCTAAGTTTTCTGCCTTCATATTTTTATTTATTTTTAAATTTTATTTGTTTATTTGAGAGAGAAAGAACAAGAGAACAGGAGCATGAGAAGGAGGAGGGTCTGAGGGAGAAGCAGACTCCCCGGGGAGCAGGGAGCCCAACATGGGACTTGATCCCGGGACTCCAGGATTATGACCTGATCCCGGGACTCCAGGATCATGACATGAGCCCAACCAAGCCACCCAGGCACCCCAGTATTCTGCTTTTAAAGAAATCTGGTGACTGTTTAAACAACAGTCTGACAGCATTATTTCCTTTATTAAGATAATCCCTAGATACCTGATGTTTTCAAAGTCAAGTCCAAACTGACTAGATCGATAGACAAAAATCTTTCTCAATACAGCTCTAGTTTATCCCATCCCCTCTCATCCATCTATTCCCACATATCCTAAAAGCAGAAAGCATTTCTGCAGTCTATTTCCTTAATAAGTCCTTTACTTGCTCCATTCACTGTGGATTTCTCCTTCATGCTTAAGGATCCAGTTCAAAGGTCCTCTTCTTGTATCCACATCATTTAGTTTCTACTTTCATTACACCACCCCTCATCACCTGTCTCCTGGGTAATGGTACTTAAATGGTTATGCCATCTTCTGTTTTGCTCACATTCTAATCCATCCTTCGGGCAACTGGTGAAAAAATCTGTTGCTGCTCCTCCTCTGACTAAAAGCCTTCAAATACCAGCATGCCAAAGTCAAAAAAACAAGATTAAAAACTTGCTTACATGGAGAATAAGGTCTTCTAGAATCTGGATCCAACTCAATGATTTCATTTCATATCCTGTGACTGCCCCCCAACCCTGCCTCTGCCATACTGATCAATAGTTCTCAAATGTTTCTCTTCTCTGTGCCACTGTACATGTCATTTTCTTTGTCTAAAATGTCCTTACCTGTCCTGTCCTAATGATTCCTATCAAGTCCTAATTCATACCATAAATCAAACATCTTACAATGTTTTTAATTTTAATTTTAAAATCAAACATTTTTCACTGAGATAGGCACAATCTCTGCTCTCTAGAAGCTCTCTCCCTAATAAAACAAACATGATTTTTTAAAAATTATAAAATTAAAAATGCAGCAGAGAGAGTCAATTATCATATGGTTTCACTTATTTGTGGAGCATAACAAATAGCATGGAGAACATGGGGAGATAGAGAGGAGAAGGGAGTTCGGGGAAATTGGAAGGGCAGGTGAATCATGAGAGACTATGGACTCTGAAAAACAATATGAGGGTTTTGAAGGGGCGGGGGGGTGGGAGGTTGGGGTACCAGGTGGTGGGTATTAGAGAGGGCACGGATTGCATGGAGCACTGGGTGTGGTGCAAAAATAATGAATACTGTAATGCTGAAAATAAAAAATAAATTAAAAAAAATGCAGTAACTAACGTATTGACAAGGTAAGATAGCACAGAAAAGGAAGTAACAGAGATGGTTGTGATACCTTTCCTGAGGAAGGTGACTGTGAAACTGAGCTTTGAACAAGGACTATGTATTTCATAAAAAGAAAGAAAAAACATCTCAGAGAGGAAGGGGGTCATTCTAACACATGGAAGCATAAAATAGCACGACATTATAACAAACAGCTCTGCGTTGTTGGAAGGAAGAAGTGAGCTAAAGAAGTGGCAGGTGATGAAGCTTAGACTCCAGCAGACCTATATCATGAAGGGTACTATATATCCTATTATAAGAAGCTGTGACTTTATTCTTTAAAAGCAAAAGAGGGGGGTAGAAACAGAAACACAGATCTCTCATTCAAGAGAGTTCATTCTAATTAAGTGTAAGAAAGACTACAGAATAAATAAGATCAAAGAAAGGTAGGCCAATTAAAAGATTACATGAGTCAAGGCAAGAAATGGTGTTGGTTTGACTTGCGAGAACAACTGTGGGAGATGCAGAGAAGATACATAGCACAGATATTTAGGAGGTACATTCAAAAGGATTTACTGACAGATTAAGTACAAGGGGAAAAAAATCTAAGTAACTCCCAGGATTCTAGCTTATAAATTTGGTAGCAAGCTGGGGTTACTAGCCTAAGTAAGAAATACAGAAACATAAGTTTTATATTTGTCTTGGGTTTTGGTTAAGAGTATTAGAGGTTGATTATGGAGAGAATGGAAACTGATAAATTTTTATGTTATGACATACTGAGTGTGAGAACCTAAGCAATACCGAATAGAGATGTCCAACGCGCAATTAGAGGCATGCATCTAGACTTCAGTAGAGGTATTTATGCTTAAAGGAACGCTTGAGAGTGGTGACATGCTAGCACATACACAGTAGCTGAAGCCCTGAAAAAGAACATGATCATCTAGGAGAAATTACAAAGTAAGAAAAGAGCTGTGGGACAGAATTCTGGAAATGCTAAGCTGTATGCCGGAGATAAACAGCCCATAAGAAGACTGACTGAGATGGCATGGTCAGAATGGCAGGAAGAACAAGACAGAGTGGTGCTACAGTCACGAAAGAGTGTAATGAGCATAACAACATGAAAGCATTCTCACTAAAGTATGAAGCAGAGATCAAGTCCAGGGGCAGAAAGGCTGACTAGAGACTAAGAAGACCTCCACTATGAAGTCCTGTGATGACTCCAACATAGTCCCCAAGTACTTCAAATAGAGCTATCATATCTTGGCAGCACTCTGTATATGATTATGGACAATACATGGTATTATTTTGGAAAACGATTTTTGCCCATATTTAGGCTGTAATCTCAAATACAAGAACCAACGCTTTCATTGTTCTTGGCATACAGACCCAAACACCAAATATATGTTTGCTGAGTAACATTTGCTAAGAATTTCAATATGAATATCTGATTACATATACTAGACCTTGAGTCCCTCAGAAGCCATGGCTGTTTCATTCATCAGGTTCCCTGCATAATGTCAGGAACCGATGGGACTTTGATAAATATTGACTGAAAAACTGGAATGAATGAACTATTAATGGCTATTTCCTGAGGCAATTTTGTGAGATTTTATAATTTTATGACAATAAACATGTACACATTTTGTCTTTTTTTTTTTTTACATTAACAATAAAAAAATGGAACCTGAACATTCACCAAAAGGTACTGTTTAAGAGTCAGGAAGAAATGCTTTATAGAAGTAGCAAACCAATCTACAAGGGAATTTTTAACATTTTATAGTAGCTAGATCCACAGAGAAATGTCAGCAACTTCATATTTTCTTCCAGCTTCTCTTTGAAAGACATGGGTTAAGGAGAATTTCAGACCAATATCACTGATGAATATGGATGCTAAGATTCTCAACAAGATCCTAGCAAAAAGGATCCAACAGCACATTAAAAAGATTACCCACCATGATCAGGTGGGATTCATCCCTGGGCTACAAGGATGGTTCAACATTCGCAAATATATCAATGTGATAAAACAAATTAATATGAGAAGAGAGAAGAACCACATGGTCCTCTTAATTGATGCAGAAAAAGCATTTGACAAAATCCAGCATCCTTTCTTGATTAAAATGCTTCAAAGTATAGGGATAGAGGGAATATTCCTGAACTTCATAAAATCTATCTATGAAAGACCCATAGCAAATATCATCCTCAATGGGAAAAAGCCTGCAGCCTTCCCGTTGAGATTAGGAACACGACAAGGATGCCCACTCTCACCACTCTTGTTCAACATAGTATTAGAAGTCCTAGCAACAGCAATCAGACAACAAAGAGAAATAAAAGGTATCCAAATTGGCAATGAAGAAGTCAAACTCTTTTTGCAGATGACATGATTCTTTATATGGAAAACCCAAAAGACTCCACCCCCAAACTACTAGAACTCATACAGCAATTCAGCAACGTGGCAGGATACAAAGTCAATGTACAGAAATCAGTGGCTTTCTTAAACACTAACAATGAAAATACAGAAAGGGAAATTAGAGAATCGATTCCATTTACTATAGCACCAAGAACCATAAGATACCTGGGAATAAACCTAACCAAAGAGGTAAAGGATCTGTACTCGAGGAACTACAGAACACTCATGAAAGAAATTAAAGAAGACACAAAAAGATGGAAGACCATTCCATGCTCTTGGATCGGAAGAATAAACATTGTTAAAATGTCTATACTGCCTAGAGCAATCTATACTTTTAATGCCATTCCGATCAAAATTCCACCGGTATTCTTCAAAGAGCTGGAGCAAATAATCCAAAAATTTGTATGGAAGCAGAAGAGACCCCGAATCACTAAGGAAATGTTGAAAAACAAAAATAAAACTGGGGGTATCATGCTACCTGATTTCAAGCTTTACTACAAAGCTGTAATCACCAAGACAGCATGGCACTGGCATAAAAACAGATACATAGACCAGTGGAACAGAGTAGAGAGCCCAGATATGGACCCTCAACTCTATGGTCAAATAATCTTCGACAAAACAGGAAAAAATATACAGTGGAAAAAAGACAGTCTCTTCAATAAATGGTGCTGGGAAAACTGGACAGCTATATGCAGAAGAATGAAACTCGACCATTAACTTACACCGCACACAAAGATAAACTCAAAATGGATAAAAGACCTCAATGTGAGACAGGAATCCATCAGAATCCTAGAGGAGAACATAGGCAGTAACCTCTTCGATATCAGCCACAGCAACTTCTTTCAAGATAGGTCTCCAAAGGCAAAGAACACAAAAGCGAAAACGAACTTTTGGGACTTCATCAAAATCAAAAGCTTCTGCACAGCAAAGGAAATAGTCAACAAAACAAAGAGGCAACACATGGAATGAGAGAAGATATTTGCAAATGACAGTACAGACAAAAGGTTGATATCCAGGATCTATAAAGAACTCCTCAAACTCAACACACACAAAACAGATAATCATATCAAAAAATGGGCAGAATATATGAACAGACACTTCTCCAATGAAGACATAAAAATGGCTACCAGACACATGAAAAAATGTTCATCATCACTAGCCATCAGGGAAATTCATATTAAAACCACACTGAGATACCACCTTACACCAGTTAAGTTAGAATGGCCAAAATTAGCAAGACAGTTAACAACATGTCTTGGAGAGGATGTGGAGAAAGGGGAACCCTCTTACGCTGTTGGTGGAATGCAAGTTGGTGCAGCCACTTTGGAGAACAGTGTGGAGATTCCTCAAGAAATTAAAAATAGAGTTTCCCTATGACCCTGCAATTATACTTCTGGGTATTTACCCCAAAGATACAGATGTAGTGAAAAGAAGAGCCATCTGTACCCCAATGTTTATAGCAGCAATGGCCACGGTCGCCAAACTGGAAAGAACCAAGATGTCCTTCAACAGATGAATGGATAAGGAAGATGTGGTCCATATACACTATGGAGTATTAAGCCTCCATCAGAAAGGATGAATACCCAACTTTTGTAGCAACATGGATGGGGCTGGAAGAGATGATGCTGAGTGAAATAAGTCAAGCAGAGACAGTCAATTATCATATGGTTTCACTTATTTGTGGAGCATAACAAATAGCATGGAGGACAAGGGGAGATGGAGAGGAGAAGGGAGTTGAGGGAAACTGGAAGGGGAGATGAACCATGAGAGACTATGGACTCTGAAAAACAACCTCAGGGTTTTGAAGGGGCGGGGGGTGGGAGGTTGGAGGAACCAGCTGGTGGGTATTAGGGAGGGCACATATTGCATGGAGCACCGGGTGTGGTGCAAAAAACAATGAATACTGCTACGCTGAAAAGAAATTAAAAAAAAATTAAAAAAAAAGAAAGAAAAAAAGAAAGACATGGGTTATTAGTGGAATGAAAGCAGCATGGTACTATTTGGATAGAAGACAGTCCAGGAGCAGGCTGATGCCACTTGGCTTTGTGGGAAAACTTTGTAAGATCTGGGTCTGGTAGAGTAGCTAGGTTGGAAAAGGAGGTCATTACCTTACCAACATATAAAATTGAAATTGGTGACAATGGATCAATAACAACAGTAGCACCTTTGTAATCCAACAGGAGAAAATATAAAACCTATAAAGAAGCAATGTTCGTTAGCTGGCTATTAGAAATTTCATACTGTAAATTTTTTGACTTCTCATCTGCTTAGGAAATACAATGGGCGATTTTATAACTGAGCTATCAAATGAACAATGCAAAACTACTGAGATGACATTCTCCAACAGCATGTAAGGTATGCTGCAAAATTAATTTAATGTGCATTATAAACGTCTCTTGGGCTAGACTGCAAAAAATGAGGAGAGCTGAATAAGAAGCCACTAGAAGTCCTGGATACAGGAGACCTCTGCCCAATTTACTCATTGAAAGGGGGTAATGAGAAGGGAACAGAAATATTCCAAAGATGTAGAGAAACCCAGGGCAAGGATGATACAGTACTAGCAGAAGAATATTCAGTAACATTTCTTCCTAAAATTGGACACTCACAAATCTATTCCTTGTTCTATTATTTCTTTTTGTTGTTTTAGGACTTCAAATTGTTCTGGATTATCAGTGCCAGACATCTGTGTACTATAGCTGCCTATTCCTGATGATGATGTTGACTCCAGGGAATTCAAACTTCCATATCTGTTTATTGTCTCAGGGTGTTTGATTTCACTTGTCTCTTGCTCTAATGGTTTTTCTTGACCTGTAAGTAGAAAGACTGATACAGTAAATTAAACTCTCAGATATGTAAAAGTTTAAAAAAAAAACTGTTAAGGGAAGATACTTCAATGTTTCTTAAAAAGATAACTATGCAATACCTAGAAAATAATGAGTGCTATCACAGATAATATACTCTGATATTAAAATACACTGGAATTAGAATATGTACAATGTGCACTATTAAAAGTTCTTTTTGCAGTTGCAGGGCTAAGTAGCCACTGGCTCTCAGTTCATGCCTCATGAGAAATAATTTTCCCTCAAAAGACTCTTGACTGATGGAATACTAGGGTGGCCCAGTAGCTATGAGCAATAATTTTCCCTCAAAAGACTCTTGACTGATGGAATACTAGGGTAGCCCAGTAGCTATGAGCTTTTCTCCTAGTAAGGGTAAATGTCAAACATAGGTGAACAATTCAATCTTAAATATCTTGGCTTGTGTAAGTTTTCTTCTATAATTATCTTTTTATAAAGCTGTATAAATATGCTTCCCTTTAACATATTATTCAAGTATTTCTAGGAAGACTTAGAAGAAAAAAGTTTGGATAACTAAGTTAGAAATTCCTAATTTTAAAGTTAATATTGAACTCATACAGAATGCTTTCTTTATCAGCTAAATGAAAAAAGAGGTCACAAAACTGGCCTAAAGCCAACTGGAACTATCCTCTTCAAAATACCATTCACTTGAAATGACAAAGAATTAAAACTCAAAATATCACCTTACCAAGAGTTGTCTGAGAGTTGGGATTCACATACTGATCCTTACTCCATTCAACCATACACTTCAAAATTGACACTAAACATTCTAAACCTTTTTTCCTCAGGCTCAATTCCTACAAAATAATTAATAAAAAGAATAAAAACAAAAAGTTCTTTTAAGAAAACACATAGCTCTTCCTTGACCAAGTTTGAATTTGAAAATGCTTTTAAAGTTCTTACCTGAACATTACTCATACCAAGTTCTTGACTGCCCCGTCCTTGAGCAATTTTTGATAGATCATTTACTAGTCTTTCAAATATATTCGCTGCATTTAAATCACAGTCATAGTTTACATAAATATCCACTACACTCTGAGCATCTGTAACAATATAATATATTACTTTTTAAAAAAGGCATCAAGTAAGTAAGTATATTTTGGCCTTTTTAAATAGTTTTTTTTTTTAATTTTATTTATTTGTCCAACAGAGAGAAAGAGAGAATAAGCAGGGGGAACAGCATATGGAGAGGGAGAAGCAGGCTCCCCACTAAGCAGTGAGTCAGATATAGGACTGAATCCCAGGACCCTGAGATCATGACCTGAAACTAAGGCAGCCGCTTTACTCGGGAGCCACTCAGGCATCCCTTAAATATCTCTTAATAGGGAAAGATAATAAAGATAATTTCAAATACCTGCACAGATCCTTGTCAATGTCTGAATAACCATCCATTTGTGGTCAAATGAGCTGGTAGAAGTTTCCAAAATGTACAGGAAAATTTCTTTAAAGAACACCTGTGATTAGGGAAAAAACGCTATTTAAAATATTATTTGTAATGCATATATGTGATCATTTTTTAAACATCCCAAAGCTGTACAGCAGAGATTAGGATCCAGGCTCCTCCGGAGTTCAACTCCTTTTGAGTTCCATCTCTGAAACATCAGTACTAAGCTAACTTGGGTGTGTGACTTAAACTGAGCCCTCATAGTAGGAGTACTGAACTTCACATTGTTTTGTTTGCTATCACACAGCCACTACAATGGAAATCTGCAAAGTCCTCTGGTAAGAATTTCATGAACTTATTTACAAAACAAATGTAATTCATACTTCACTTTTTAAACCCCCAAAGATTATACATTTACATTTATTCATCAGTTATGTTTTTCTGAAGTTATAACAGGCGCCTAATTTTCCTAAATTTAAATGTATCTAATGCACTAATCCACACAATTAAAAAACTATTTTTTAAAAGATTTTATTTATTTATTTGACAGAGAAAGACACAGCAAGAGAGGGAAAAAAGCAGGGGGAGTGGGAGAGAGAGAAGCAGGTTTACCCGAGGAGCAGGGATCCCAGTGTGGGGTTTGATCCCAGGACCCTGGGATCATGACCTGAGCTGAAGGCAGACACTTAACGAATGAGCCACCCAGGTGCCCCCAATAAAAATATCCTCTTATACTATGATATTTTTATAATTACTCACATAGTGGAAATCTCTACTATCCGAAAACAACAAGCTATTTCTTACTATTCTTTACACCAAATGATGTCAAATAAAAAGGAGTTAACCCAATTAAGTAAATTACAACTTAAAAGCTAAGAAAGGGGGTGCCTGGGTGGCTCAGTGGGTTAAAGCCTCTGCCTTCAGCTCAGGTCATGGTCCTGGCGTCCTGGGATCGAGCCCTGCATCGGGCTCTCTGCTCAGCAGGGAGCCTGCTTCCTTTCCTCTCTCTCTCTGCTTGTGATCTCTGTCTGTCAAATAAATAAATAAAATCTTAAAAAAAAAAAAAAGCTATGAAAGAATTTCTACATTCAAATTTATTTTGGAAAAGTGATTGATTTAAGAAGGGATGACTCAAAAAGAAAACCAAAAGCCACACATTAAAATTGAGGGAGCTTATATGCTCCAGAAATGCATACTGATAACATGAGGTGACTAATGTCTTTCTCCCTAAATGGGTGAGGTACCCTTGAAATATGCTTGTCTTTCACAAAATCCAACAAATTTCTATTACTTTCTTAATGTCAGCAGCATTTTCCACAAGAGCATAACTTTTTAAGAAGGTAGGGACCACGTGTTTCTGGCTAAGCACTGTATCTACAGTGCATAGCAGACAGCAGCTGTTCAATAAATATTTACAATCACATTTCCTAAACACTGCCCCTAGGCACCGCTGCAGCCAACTCAGAGATGCATGACAATATCTGAGGGAAAATTCACAACTGTTGAATACCTCACAAGACTGCTCAGTTTCAACATTAGATCATATTACATTTCTTCAGTGACATTAGTTTCACAAACCTGAGTTTTAGTGATTGCTAGGATAAGGGGCAGGGATTGCATTAAAGTCAATGAGGACTAAGAAATAACAGCAGCAATATCCAAATGGATTCCAAGGTCTGAGGAGTTGGGCAGTGTCCAACAGACATGTACATTTCAGTAGCCAAGTAACTGTGACTACTTAAGAATGAAATAAAAAACATCATTTAAAAAATTTTATCTGTATTATTTTTCTTCAAATGGAGACTACATTGTTAAGACAAATATTTGTTAAGCTGTTTAGACCTAACCACTTCATAAATGGAACTGTTGGGTACTTCTTTTAGCACAAGTACACTGTGAAAAGATTAGAAACTGTAAAGGTACCATGAATCAAGAAAGTTTGCCTCCTTGCTGTGAAAGCCTCTTGCTGAGGCCAGAGAGCATGGGTGGCTGCAGTGCTCCCCTGCCCCTTGACTGAGGCTGGTGAGCACAAGCGCATGTGGCATTCTCTTGCACCCAACCTAAACTCAGCAAACACAAAGATGAGGCACTCTGCCACAGCACTGCCGAAATCCCCAGGCACTGCCTTTCAGAAGTCTGAAGGCAGCAAGGGTGCCCCTTCCCCCACATTCTCCAGCTGCCTTACTACAGCCAGTGAGTGTGTGCAATCTACAGAGGAGATATCACTTGATTGCCTGGCCCTGGTGGCCAAGAGAGCTGGCATTCAGAGCAACATGGGACTGTAACAATCAGAAAGACTGTTCTTGGCATGCCACCATCCATAGGGTATTGCACAGACAGCAAACTGAGACACAAAAGGTCTTCCTGTAAAAAAGCTCTATTTACTTAGCCTGGAAGCTTCAGCTTGAGAACAGGCTTCATGTCTCCTTCACCTCTAGAGGTGAAAAAGGTGCTCCCAGGGACTGTAAACAGGAAGAAGCCATGTTTTGCACATCCCCTGGCCTTGCTACAATTTGACCAGGCTTCCAACAAAGGAGTTTATGCACTTCCCTGGGGTCAGGATTTTTGTCACTGTCACACAAGGAACATCTTCAGATCTCCTAATCTGGAGAATAGGATTGTATATATCTGCATATTTAAAAGTAGCTGCCTGAAGGAGTGGCTTCCAAATAGCCTGAAACTAGGTGCTAAATGAGATTCTTCCCCAGGGATCACTGACAGGACAAGGCACATCCTCAACAACAGATGCGTATCAAGAATAAATGAGGGGTCTGGATAATCACAAAGGTTCCAGGGACGGTCAAGAGCCAGGGCAAGTCTGAATGAGAAGGATCATCACCTGCACAAGCCCACTTCCTGAAGACAGAGAGGTACCTGTTTCACCCAATACACAGAAACAGAGAGTCAAGCAAAATGAGGAAACAGAAATAGATTTCAAACAAAAAAACAAGGCAGAACCTCAGAAAAAGATCTTAATGATATACATATAAGTGATCTACATGATAAAGAATTCAAAGTAATGGTCATAAGGATGCTCACAGAATGTGGTACAGGAATGGATGAGAACTTTAAGAAAGACAGAAAATGAAATAGCAAACAAGTCTAAGAGCTAAGGAACACAGTTAACTGAACTGAAAAATACACTCGTGGGATTCAACAGAAACTGAGCCAAACAGGTAAGGACCAGTGATCTACCAATCAGGGCAGTAGTTCCAAAAGAAGAGTGAGAGAAAGGGGCAGAAGACTTATCTGAAGATTTAATGGCTAGAAATTTCCCTGAGGGAAAGAAACAGACATCTAAGTCCAGGAAGCCCAAAGAGTTACAAATAAGATGAATTCAGAGAGGTCCACACCAAGACACATTAAAATTAAAATGTCAAAAGTTAAAGATAGAGAAAAATCTTAAAGCAGCAAGAGAAAAACAACTAGCTGTGTACAAGGAAAAACCCGTATCAAGAGAAATCTGAGCAGAAACTGTGTAGCCAGAAGGGAGTGACATGAGATATTCAAAGTGGTGAAAGGAAAAAAAAAAAACTTCCAACCGATACTCTAACAAGCAAGGTTATCATCCAGATTTCAAGGAAGGACAGAGTTTTCCAGACAAGCAAAACCAAAGGAGTTCATTATAATTAAACTGTCTTCATAAGTAATAGTAACAAGACTTCTTTCAGCTGAAAAGAAATGATACTAATAAACAAGAAAACATACAACAGTAAAAATCTCACTAGAAAAGGCACATTATAGTACAGGTAGTAAATGAATCACTTCTAAAGCTACGAATAAAGTTAAAAAAACAAAAATTAAGTAAAACTACAATAATTTAGTTAAGGGCTACATAAAATAAAAAGATGTAAAAAGCAACATCAAAAACATAAAATGGGGAGGGAGTAAAAATGCATTTTAGGAGTGTGTTCAAATTTAAGTTGTGATCAACTTAAAATAAACTGATATATACACAAGGGGATAAATCTGAACCTCACCATATCCACAAACCAAAAACTTGTAGTAAATATACAAAACAAAATTAGAAAGGAATCTAACCATAATGCTAAAAAAAAAAGTCATCAAACCACAATGCAAGAGAAAAAGAGAAAGGAATAGAACAGTCATGAAAAAAAATAACAAATTGGCAGTTAAGTATTTAGCTATCAATAATTACTGCAAATATAAATGGACTAAATGCCCTAATCAAAAGATCTATATAATGGCTGAATGAATGAAAAAACAAGACACGTCTATATTACTTCCTACATGAGACTCATTTCAGACGTAAGAACACATACAGACTTCAAAATGAAAGAATGGAAAAGATACTCCATGCAAAGGGAAGTGAAAAGCAAGCTATACTCATTTTGGACAAAAAAGACTAAAACAAAGACAGTAATAAAAGATAAAGAGGGGCAGTAAATAATGATAAAGGGGTCAGTCCAGTAAGAAGATAGAATACTGATATATGTGCCATACATTAGAAGCACTGAAATATATAAGGCAAATACTAACAGACCTAAAGGGAGAAAATGACAGCAGTACAGAAAGAAATTTCAATCCTCCACTTATATGAACGGATAAATCATCCAGACAGAGTATCAGTAAGGAAACACTGTGTCTTAAATAACCCATTAAACCAGATGGATCTAATAGATGTACAGGTAACCCTTGAAAAACATGGGTTTGAACTAAGCAGTCCAACTTGTATGTGGATTTTTTTTCTTCAAGTTTTTTTTTTTTTTTTTTTTTAAATTCCAGTTAGTTAACATACAGTGTAAAATTAGTTTCAGGTGAAGAACTTAGTGATCCGTCTCTTACCTACAACACCCAGTGCTCACTGCTACTAGTGACCTCCTTCACCCATCACACATTTAACCCATCCCCCTCCAGTAACCCTCAGTTTGGTCTCTATAGTTTGTTCCTGGTTTGCCTCTCTTTCTCTCTTTTCTTTCCCATATGTTCATCTATTTTGTTTCTTAAATTCCACATATGAGCAAAATCATATGGTATTTGTCTTTCTCTGACTTACTTTGCTTAGTATAATACTCTCTAGCCCCATCTTATCTGATTTCTTGATAAATACAGTACAGCACTGTAAAGATATTTTCTCTTATGATTTTCTTAATGTTTTTTCTCTAGCTTACTTTATTGTAACACAGTATATCATACATACAATATACAAAATATATGTTGACTGACTGTTATCAGTAAAGGCTTCCAGTCAATAGTAGGCTATTAGTAGTTAAGTTCTGGAAGAGTCAGATAGTTAACATGAATTTACAACTATGCAGGAGGTCAGTGTCTCGAACCCTGTATCATTCAAGTGTTAACAGCATGCAGAACTCCAAAACAGAATGTACATCCCTTCTCAAATGCACATGGAACACTCTCCAGGACAGATCACTCACATTTGAGACCACAAAACAAGTCTCAATAAATTCAAGAAGACTGAAATCATATCGAACACCCTGTTCAAACACAATGGTTTAAAATTAGAATTTACAAGAAGAAAAACTGAAAAACTACAAATAAGTGGACATTAAACAACACATTACTGAACAACTGAGTCACAGGAGAAATAAAAAAACTACCCTGAAATGAATGAAAACAAATATAACATACCAAAATCTGTAGGATGCAGCAAAAGTGGTCCTAAGAGGGGAATCATTGCAATATAAGTCTACTTCAAGAAACAAGAGAAATCTCAAATGAACAACTTACTTTCCACCTCAAGGAATTGAAAAAAGAATACATGGAACCTAAAGTTAGGAAGGAAAAATAAAGATCAGAGTGGAAATAAATGAAAGAGAGACTAAAAATACAACAGAAAAGATCAAAAAACAAAGAGCAGATTCTCTGGAAAGACACACACATTGACAAACCCTCAGGCTGCCTCACCAAGAAAAAAAGAGCGCTCAAACAAAATTGGAAATGAAATAGGAGGTTACAGCTGATTTCACAGATATAAAAAGGATGACAAAAGACTACTATGAACAATTATATACCAACAAATGGAACAACCTAGAAGAAATGCATGAATTCCTAGAAACATACAATCTTCCAAGAATGAATCAGGAAGAAAGAGAAAATCTGAATAGACCAATTACTGGTAAGGAGATTCAATCAGGAATCAGTCTCTTCAATCACTGGTATCGGGCAAACCGGACAGCTATATGTGAAATGAAACTGAACCACTATCTTATACCATATACAAAAATTAATTCAAAATGGATTAAAGAATTGTCTGTAAGACCTTTAACCCTAAAACTCCTAGAAAAAAATATAGGTGGTAAACTTGTTGATATCTGTGTTAGTGATGTCTATTTGGATCTGATTCCAAAGACAAGAGAAATAAAATCATTTAGTAAACAAATGAGACTACATCAAACTAAACAGCTTCTGCACAGCAAAGGAAACCATTAATGAAATGAAAAGGCAATCTACTAAATACAAGACATCTGCAAATCATATATTTAATAAAGATTAATATCTAAAATATATAAAGAACTTATACAACTCAATAGCAAAACAAAACAAAAAATCGATTAAAAAATAGGCAGAGGATATGAACAGACATTTTTCCAAAGGAGACAAATAGAGATGGCCAACAGGTACATGAAAAGTTGCTCAAAATCACTATTCATCAAGGAAATGCAAATCAAAGCCACAATGAGATATCACCTTACACTTGTCAGGATGGCTATTACCAAAAAGATAAGAAATAACAAGTGCTGATGAGGATGTAGAGAAAAGGGAAATCTTGTGCACCACAAGGGATATAAACTGATACAGCCACTATGAAAAACAGTATGGCCTCAAAAAAATTAAAAATAGAGTTACTATATAATACAGCAATCCCACTAATGGGTATCTATACAATGAAATGAAAACACTAATTTGAAGAGATACATGATGCCTATGTTTACTGCAGCATTATTTACAATAGACAATATATGGAAACAGCCTCAGTGTCTATGAATGGATCAAGAAGATATTATATATATGTACAACAGAACACTACTGAGCCACAGAAAAGAATTCAAATCTTGTCATCTGCAACAACATGGATGAAACTTGCAAGTATTATGCTAAGTGTAAAGGCAGAAAAAGACAAATACTGCCATGATTTCACTTATATTTGGAGTCTTAAAAACAAAAAAGAAACAAAGCTCCGACTCACAGAAAACAGGCTGATGGCTGACAAAGGGGTGAGGATGTGGAAATTCTAAATGGGTGCAGGGGATTAAGAGGTATAAACTCCCAGTTATGAAATAAGTCATGGGATGTAATACACAGAATGGGGAATATAGTTAATAATCTTGTATTAACTTTGTGAGATAGCAGATGGTAACTAGATTTATTGCACTGATCATCCTGTAATGTACACAAATGTTGAATCCTTACATTGTACACCTGACACTAATAATACTGTTAATATCAGTTATACTAAATAAAAAAGAAAGTTTAGAACTCTCCAAAT
Source organism: Mustela erminea (assembly GCF_009829155.1). Lineage (NCBI taxonomy): Eukaryota > Metazoa > Chordata > Mammalia > Carnivora > Mustelidae > Mustela > Mustela erminea. The sequence continues at coordinate 19,152,794 of NC_045629.1, forward strand.
TGTGGACTAAATAATACTCCTAGATTTGGAAAAAGAGGAAAATAAAAATTTTAGCTACTTTGAGTTATCAAATTGTATTAGTAAGCAACAGCCTACAATTGTAATTTAAGACATCATGCCTATCAACAGGGGCTCTTAAAAAACCCCAAACTTTTAAAGATTTATAGAGCACCTAAAATATAATATGTGTAGAATAAGAGTATCAAAGACACTTTGTCTGCAAATATTTTCTTGAAAAGTTGTGCATTAACAATTTTCTGATACAGACATGTAAGTTAATGTCTATGGAAAAATAACATTATCGAAACTTTGAACTGAATATTCTTATAAAATGAATACTCAGGTAATAACAACCTCAAATTTGCTTTGCAAATTTAGATTTTCATATGTCGGCTTTGCTTTCTACAACTAGAACACAGCTTAACTTGCATTTGAATATGTGTAGTATTTTTCAAAAGCAATCTACACTTGCCTTGTTTGATCCCCATGCTTTCCATAAGGGACAAAGAAGAGTGAAATTAAACTTATTTCTTTAAACACACAGAGCAATATTACAACAATTTTGTAATGAAAATGCACCATGTGAGGACAAACAAAATTTCTTGCCAATATTTCCTTTAAATTTGTGCTTCCAAAAGTTTTATACATCAAATTTAACCTACAAAATAATAATCCCAATTTATTTGACTTCTGTGATATCTGGTTCCCTAAGAATTTATATTTCACAGTCTACTAAAAAGTACTTAAAGAAGTTGAGTCTCAGTGTTCAGAAGTCTCTAACTAAATGAATGCGGTCTTCTAAAATTATCTAATGGCAATTTAAATGCTTCATCATCTCATGAAAGATTTTTGGGTTAGTAAGGAAGCAAAAGGTCCGAACGTTTTTTAAAAATCTCTTTTAATTGTAATGCCTGAATATAATGAGAAGAATTATCAAAAAATAGCAACTTTTCCTAGTTAAAGGTCTCCCATTATTTTGACAGACATAAGACAAATTAAAATTTGACAATATATATGTACCAGAAATTGTTTCCTGTTCAAAATTTGGCCCCATTTATGAACCTTTAACTTAAAATACTAAGGCCTTATTCTTATTCCCATAATATTCCATGTGAATTTTAAAAGATATTGTAGAACATTAGTAATAAAGTATAGTAATATTGTTCCACCCACCTCAAATCTCTGGAAAATGATAATTTATCATTTGCACATTTGGAAAATAATACAAAGCAAAAATTAAAATTTCAAACTCCTAAAATAAAACACTAAAAATGTAATCCTTCTTAATAGCCTCTTTTTAGTGCCCAAAACTTAGGTGGCTTAAGACCATGTAGATAAAGTATATATTTAAAGCTTTCTTTTAAGATAACCAAATTCACTACTATATATAATATAAACAATGGCAAAATTATTGTGAGGGCTGAACTAACACAAGACATCTAGAATCATTCATTCAACCAGTATAAATTCCTTGAAGCCAGGGCTGTGTCTAATCTGATTTTGTATTCTTACTGTTCACCCAGTGCTTAATATTTCATAAGCACATGCTAGTTGAATGAGTAAATGAAAAAGCAGCACAGCTGACCCCTGAACAATGTGAGGGTTTAGTGCATTGATCCTTGTGCAGTTAAAAATCCACATGTAACATTGGTTCTCCAAAAACTTAACTACCACTGTTGACTACAAGCCTACTGATAACATAAACGTTCAACTAACACATATTTTGTACATCATATGTATTATATGCTGTATTGTATTATATTCTGTATTCTATTATATGCTGTATTATATTGTGTATTACAATCAAGTAAACTAGAGAAAGAAAAAGAAAATCAGAAGGAAAAGAAAACATACTTACAGTACCGTACCAACACTTATTGAAAAAAATCCACATGTAAGTGGGCCCCCCCTCAGTTCAAAGCAGTATATTGGTTCAAGAGTCAGTTGTACATGAAAATTCATAAATATTATTTCACATTCTGAAAAATTTTCTAGGGAATGAATAATCTGATTTAAAACATGAAACTAATGAAATACCCAACAATGTAGAACATACCTCAATTTGCATCTTCAGATGCGTCTTGAAGTTTGACAACAAAGTGAGAAATATGGAAAGAGAAAGCTCAAAAACCTCTGGTACAGATGAGACTCCATTTTTTGAAAGTGCAACACACAGATACTGCTTAATTGCATTAATAAACATCTCATTTGTCCTGAAAACGGGTCCTGCATTCTGCAGAATGGATAGAAGTAACTGCAATGAAAGAATCTTGGATCGTAACTCATGAGACCTAAAACGTAAAAAAGAAGGCACAGTATATGGACATATTTAGCATTATGGTAATAAAAGGGTGTTCCAAAGATATTTCCTGGTACCACAAAATTTCACAAACTTTAAAATGGATAGGAACAGAACACTCTACCACAAAAGCACAGTACATGAATGAGCTTTGACAATAATAATGGTAGTCCCACTTACATTCTCAAGTACCACATAATCTCATAAACTTTTTATATGGAAAAGCAATCATTTACACATATTTAAAATCAACCTACTGTTCCTTCATACACGAAAAATATTTATTCCTTGTTCTTTTCTTTCACAAGCATATTTCACCTTTTAGAAATCATCATGAGTTTCCTAGATTATGTGCCATATTTAGTATATAATAGTTCCACAGTATATAATACTTAATAGTTTAGTATATAATATACTTTTTGCCTAGGTATGCTACTCAAAAACCCTAAACAAAATTAAAAGTTTTGGTTGTATGAAGAAGCTATAGGACTATTTCAAGCTTATTTTTTCAATAACCATTTAAAGTTCTTTTCTTTTTTGAAATACAAAGAGGCTTTTAGAACATTTATATTTCTTAACAGTCTACACATTTATTCTAAATATTTTAATAATGAAAAGCAAAAAACTCCTTTTCAGCTTAAATTTTCACCTTTTTTCTGATCAATATATTATGCCATATTCTGATCAATATTTAGCATTATAATTATCAGATTTCACACATATAATTTTTCTTCCATTAAAAGAGGCCTCTTAACACCAACAGACCAAGACCCCATGCAACGTTTTCAAATACAGAACACACTTAACATGTTCTAGCAGCTAATTACTTTATTCTTCCCAAATAGTGTATCATTGGTGTCACATTCGCACCACAGATAACAAACTTAATTGTTCTTGATTTCTCCCTTAAAAATTTTATGGTTTTAAGGGTCAAGTATTTCAAGAACCTAAGAAACTCTAAGAAATATTTTAATTTCATGTAAATGGGAATCACAAAAATATTATCATCTTTGAAATAAAACTGAAATCAGTAATATCATTACTTGCTACATATCAACTTTCCAAGATAGCTTTGTGCAGCAAATATAGTATTACCTCCCCTCCACCAAAAAAGCTTAAGTCAAGTTAGAAACAGTGCGAGGTTAGATTATGAAGAACCCACGAAAATATGGTATGGGTTAAAGTATCTCCCCTTCATGTGAAGCCTTCCAGAGCTTTAATATTATGACTACTTCCTAGTCTAGCTAATTTATTATCTTTTCTGCTCAATTCCAGTAGTCTTTAAAACCTGTAGCTTACTATTATCAAACACATAAATTTTTGTTGTGTTTTTTTTTATCCCTAGATCTAACAAAATGCCTTGTACACAGTATGTGCTCAATCACTCATGGATTTATTCATACACCCAGCTAAACATTTATTAAGGACTACTATCTATAAGGCATTCATTAATGAAGAAATGATCAAATGATTATCTTATGCAAATTATCTTTTATATGCAAAAGAAGCTAGAAATTTCAGGTCTACAGATTTTCACTGGGGGGTTTCAAATTATGATTTAAGCTTAACGAACATTTCCTGGAACATCATCTTAGCAAGATCACAAAACATCAAGAGAAGCAAGGCAAAAAAGAAAATTATATAACTACAAGTCATTAATTTTGGGGAAAAATCATTCAAGATAGGAAACCATAAATTCTCTTCTGGAAAATGAACAATTTCTAGGGGTAGAAAATTTGATTTCTTCTGTATTCAGTTCTAATGTTTAATGTTCCTGATGACCAAAAAGGTCTTTTTTATGTTTGAACAAAATTTCTAAATATTAGGTTTAAGTCTACGGAGTAGGAGCATAATTTACATTATTTCTCTTAAGAATCCTTTGTAATATTAAAGATTGCAGCTTTCCAAAACTAGATTACTCTTTATTTATATAGTGCTAAAGGAATGCTCCCTGCCATAAAGTACTCCTTAAAATCATGTATTTTGTTTTCTTTTTATTTTGGGTACTTTAAAGAATTCTCCTTTTTCTGCTTATTCGTATTTTTCCAAATCACATTTTTTAACGATATAGAAAAGTAAATATCTGAGACTTTAAAGGTTAATAACATTTTTAAATCATGGCAAAGATGGCAATTACCAATAACACTAAATTCTTAAGTTACTTCCTCCTCAAAGTCTTCCAACAATTTGGAATGAGATGGTTATTTTTCCTGTTATAGTGAGAATAAGAAATTGAAAAAATTCTGAATATATTCTTATAACATACATAGGGTATAATCAACTTTATACAGCAATCTGAACAACCTTAATGCTTTTTCCATGGAGTTTACATTCTCAAAATAGAAAAATCAATGTAATATTTCTGACTCTCAGGATTTGGGCCTAAAAAGATTTTAGAATTTGGGGTTTTAGGGCTTAGAAGATGCTTCTCACTGATTCAGTACAATATGACAAAATAAAACTGTATACAAAATATAACAAATGTGGTTTACCAAAACTTACAAAGTTTTTCTTTTTCCCCTATTGTAACAGTCTCTAGTCTTTCTTTTTAGGTGACATTTAGAAACCAAAATGCTCTAGAGTTTCTAAAAAAATGAAGTAGTATTGCTTACATTTTCCCCCTATTTCAATATCCTTTTTAAAAACCTACTCAGGCCAGACTGACTTCAAGCTTTCTTTCTCCAGAAAGTTCTCCTAAAATTGTCGTGCTGCACTACATCATGCTGCAACATTAGCGAGGCATGGTTCTTTAATAGTGCCCAAACTCAGTCTCAAGCAAAAATTTGTTATATTTGACTCATATGAAATGAAAGATATTTGGTGATTTCTGACAAAAAATGGCACTTTCCTACAGTTTAAACTAATATATTTGACAGGAGTCAGCCAAGTGACTCCCATCTCAAAGTAGCTCCTGTTTCCCACAGAGAAAGGTATCAAATTAGAGCATTTTTCAGACCATAATATGTAGTATCTTCCATTATAAATTTTAAAATTTATTTCTCTTAGGTTTTATTACCTTTCAACTGGTAGCTTTCGAAACCTAGCACAAGGCTAAATGTAACAGGGCTACATTAACTCCACAGTTACTCATAATACTGAAATAAGAATTCTTTCAATTGTTCAATCAGGAACATTTCTCTAATGCTATTGGTATGCTTTGGGAAACAGTGTAAGATACCTAGAAATTTTCAAACTCACTGTTTTTCAAATACATATTTTAAAAAGCAAAATAACCCTAAAATGTATTTTTGAGAGTTCTATGGGACAAGAATAACAAAAAACTCCAAAGACTATCTAACAGTAAGTTTCAATCTTAAAAAATTGTATTTGTCAAGGACAATAGCTAATGACTTACTTTGGATCTGGTGGTCCATCTGACAGTGGTTTCATGGACAGTTTACACAATGACCTGAATACTAGAAAGGCATCCTTTTGTAAAATGTGGGAAAACTTAGCACCAGGTGAAGGTCCTGAAGAATTTCCAGATTCCTAAACAAGTTAACATACCATGTAAATAAAGAAATTTGCCAGTGTAAAACCATTTCAGCTTTCTATATATTTTATTCAATTCTGTAATATATGGAGGGGGTTCTGCTAACAGGGAAACCTAATGAGGAATTTGCCACACTGTTTCTCTCTTTAATCTGACATACCACGCTCCTCCCCAGTAGTAAATTAATACCTTAAAAAACAAATTCTTATTTTTTAAATAAAGATTTTTACTTATTTAACAGAGGGAGAGAGAGAGCATAAGCAGGGGGATTTGCAAAGGGAGAGGGAGAAGCAGACTCCCCACTAAGCAGGGCACTGATGCAGGGCTCAGTCCCAGGCCCCCAGGATCATGATCTGAGCCAAAGGCAGATGCTCAACTGACTGAGCCACCCAGGCACCCAAAAAAATGAATTCTTTGAAAATACACACTTAGCCACCAAAAAACTCTTGAATTTTATTCAGTTCATACCATTACTAACAAAATCTAGCACATCATGCCCTGACAAGATAACTCCTCCCTGGCCTAAACCATGCTTTCCATTACCTGCCATTGGGTGTTTTATGTTTTTGTTCTATTTGATGTTTTATTTCCTCTGCTTAGAGACACATAAAACAACAGAAATTGTCAAAGCAATGTTTCAAAGTTGTTAACCGAGGAAGGTTAATAAAGCCAAGAAAGCTTAATCTTATACACAGGGCAATGATTTACTGTAGGACTTCCTTATCTAAAATAAGAACACACTAGATACAGGGTAGGGAGGATGTGAAGAACCTATCACTACCACAGTATAGCTTTCATTGTAGCCCCAAATGAAAGTAAGTAGAAGTTCCTTAAATGTCTAAAAGATCTTTCTCATCCAATGATACTAGAACTGTCCTATGAATATATGATAAAAATGCTCTTTTTAAATGCAATTTCAATAGGGGGGAGCATAGAGAAGATGTGAATAATACCAAACAGCTTAGAGTTGTAAATTTAACTATCAATATATTTAGGGGATAAACTGCTTTGATTTATATCAATAAGAAATACCCAAGTTTTTATTTTCCCAAAATTATAATCAGCCAGCATTATCAACTACATATATTCACCATAAGGTGCTGGTAGCCTATACATCTAAGAGATTAACAGGATACCCCCCTGCCCCCCACTGATACCTGAGTATCATTGGAAGAGACAGACAATCTGTCATCAGGTAAAGACGGTGTATATGCAACAGAAATTGGTGTTCCTGGAATTCCATTTGCTTGAATATTTTCACTGTCGCTACCATCCTCTATAGTTCCAATGTTGCCATCTGCACTTGCATTTATAGTAGTCCTTTCTCCCATATCTAAAACGGTAAGAATAAAAAAACATGCAAATGCATCTGACTTAACTGAAGTGTACTGAAAAAGCATAGAGTATTTAAAACTCAACAGTGGCAAAAAAGCAATGTGAAGTAGTATGTATTGGCACCACTTAAAGGTCAGCATACTTAGTAGTAAGTATGCATTTGGAATACATCCAAATACAATCCTTAAGTAGCTCTAGCTAGGAAACACACTCAGCTGATCAAAGGCTAACTGGCATGTGCCAAAACAGGAGCTTACTTTTGGTCTCCATTATCATTTACTAACTCTGTTCTAATGAACGCTAAAGCCTTAAGATGTTAACAGAGATTCTTCAAAAAAAATATTCTATTACCAAGTAGTTAGAGATATGCTGGGAAATAGCTTTCTTCATTATAGTCTTTATAATATGCTCTCTACAGGGAATATATAATATGCAGTGTTTCCAAAACTATTTTACCATGAGCACCTCCTTCCTCTTTTTAGAATACCTATTAATAACTCTAATAATATATCCTTTAGAACATACACATGGAAGAAATGGCTACAACACTGAATATTTTTCAGCATGTCACTCTGAGTAATCATACTTTTAGTTAATATGAATAGAAATAAATGACTGTCAGTAAAACAAAGAGATAATGCAAATAATATCCAGTTATCCATAATTAGTCTAGGTGTAACATGTATTATTATTATTATTATTATTGAAGATTTTATTTATTTATTTGACAGAGAACACAGGTAGGCAGAGAGGCAGGCAGAGAGAGAGAGAGAGAGAGAGAAGCAGGCTCTGCACTGAGCAGAGAGCCCGATGCGGGGCTTGATCCCAGGACCCTGGGATCATGACCTGGGCTGAAGGCAGAGGCTTTAACCCGCTGAGCCACCCAGGCGCCCCAACATGTATTATTTTAAAAAAGAAACAAGTAAGTGTCTGTGGCCATAACTCAGCCATCTGGGAGAAAACTGCTCATTTCATGTTACCAATTAAAAGAGAACTATAAGCAAGGGAAACATACTATACTATAAGGAGCAGATTTTGGAATATGAAAGACCAATGTATCAATCATGTCTCCCAATTTAACTGGATAACTTATTTCACCTTTCTTTTACTCAGTTTCTACATCAGCAACAAAGATAATAATGTTCGTGAGGAATCACCAAAACACAAATAACCTACATACGCACGATTCATAAAGAACACGAGTGATTCTCAATCAGTGGTAGCTATTATTTTGTTGATAACTAATAACATGTGCCCAATTTTTGACTAATTTGTTAATGAAAAAAGTGTATCTGGTGTCCCAACTCTGAAGCTCCTTTCTGCTATCCAAATTAGAACACCCTGGATAGATTAAACTGGATGATTTCGAAGCATGTTTTACAATTAACAACTGGTACATGAAAAAGATACTCATTGATAAAACTTACTTGGGAAACTCTGCATTACATAAAACAGTTTTCCTAGTGGCCCTTTCTAGAGCTTTAACATGCTTATACTAGACATGCTTAATGCTGTTACACCTTTCAATATATATACGTATGTATTAATGTGCTATGGCTTTAAAAAGACGTATTTGTTATACATATCTTACATATATAAAAATGTTTACTATGCAAAGGATTCTCTGGAAGAAGTCATAAAAAATTTAATAATGATTATCAGAAATTGACAATTATCCCTCAAAGCACTTATTCCATTTTCTGACAGCACCCAATTACATCGCCTCCTTCTGCCCCTCCTTCACTTTCCCTTAACAAACAAATTACCTACTTAGCTAAGAAGTAGGTTAAGTTAACATAGGCTACTTCATTCTCCCTTGTCCCACCATAAAGTTCCTTACATCACATCAACAATAATCTTTCTCTTTCCTCTCATTTTAGAGGGAAAAAATACTCCTTTGTACTTCTAAAGTGAACTATCATTCAAACCAATCTCTTCTTGGATTCATTAGTACTTTCCTCCCACTCAAGTTTTTTCTTGCAGCACTGCATTTTCAATCTCATGTATACGACTGAATCTTCTCCAATACTCAATAAACATATTCAAATCTTTTCAATGAAAAAAAAATTCTCTCAATTCTTGCTACACCTCTGCTACTATCCATTTTTCTCATTTTTTCACATTTCTGAGAGGAATAATCAATATTCATTGATGATACTTTCCTTCCTCCCTTCCTAGGAAATTTCTCAGAAGTATTAAAAACATTCTTCACTTTACTGCTTCCTACAAGTTAACTTAAAATCTCTCAATTTCCTCATTGTAAAAGAGGGAATGGTAATAGCACCTAAATATCCCAGTGTTGGGGGAGGATCAAGTGAATAAATATAAGTAAAGCACATAAAATCATTTGGGATACACAGAAAGTACTTTAAACAGAGTTATATATTATTATTCTCTATGTCTTCTCCTCTAATTCTCCCTCTAATAATCTCCTAAATGAAAGTGCAGAATTCTGTTTTCAAAGTGGTAATTGAGTCCACTAAAAATTAACTCCTCTTTTGATGAATCCCAGTGAAATTACTAGGAAAAATATAAACAAGAGACAAATGTAATGTTTGTAACATTACTGCTATATTTCACCAGTAAGTTTGATAATTGCTGGTCTGGTATTTTTCACTGGTATGAAAAAATTCAAGATAATCCTGACTTAAAAAAGAAAAGTAAAATTACATCCAGGCACAAACACACTCATATACTTAATTTGATAGAGTATCCTCCAAAAAACAACGGCAATTATCAAACTTACGGGTAAAATACAAAAGTAATGTTAGAAACAAAATGAGGTTCCTTGCCATAATTAACATGATTTTTTTTTCTCTTTGAAAGTTTATTATTATTAAAAAAAAAAAACCATTTTACATTCACCTCTCAGAACATTTAATGATACCAGTTAATGATGAAATATAAAAAGCCCACCAGCTGCTTGAAATGGCTGCAAATTTTTACCATGTACTGATATTAAATTGGTTTGAACTCTTTGGAAAAATTGGTGTAACATTAAGTACCAAGATTTCAAATTCCCAGATTAGAAACAAGATTTTTAAGTCAGGAGGAAATTTAGTAAAAATTCAAGGCTAAAAGGAAATGTTAATGAAAAAACAAATATACTGTAAAAAATAGGATTCCCCTCCATCCCCAAAATCAGGTTAAAAAAAAGAAAAAGAAAAGAAACCAATCCGACCCCACCCCACCCCCAATATTTCTCTTAGAAAAGTCGCCCAATCCTGAACACAGGGTCTCACACACAAACACAAGTAAGTAGCTTGATTTGCAGATCAGCCTCTGGGATCTTATACTGGACCCAGTTTGAAGTTGAAAGAAAAAAAAAAAGTTAGGTAGTTAGATATCCATAAACACTGGTATCCAAACAAATGAAAACATCCTAGCTTTGGTATGGCTACGGAAATCTGGAAATAGTTCAAGAGGACACTGGCTTTGGAAGAGAGGGAGTTAATGAGAGGGAGTTCAAACCAATGTTTTCTAACAGAAACAAAAGAATAAAAATTAGAATACTGTAAAAGAAGAAACAAAGACAAAATACATTCTTCACCTAAAAAAACTCAAGATAATCAAATAAAAAAGTTTTAGAAACAATACACATTTAGAAGGTGAGTAACTTAGTAGGAGATAAATATGGAAAACTAAGGGTTTTTCTATATTCCAATTAAATTAGGAAGTAGGAGCCTTTTGTGGCCATTGCTGAAGTGCCAGAGACCAAAATAAAGTTCAATCCCTTTGTGACTCCTGACTGGATCAAGAACAGTACAAGCCATTTCAGTGCACCTTCTCACACTTACAGGAAGATTATGTCTTCCTTCCTTTCCAAAAAACTGAGAGAGAAGTACAACGTTCAATCCATGCCCATTCAAAAGGATCATGAAGTACAATTTATGTGAGGACATCACAAAGGTCAGCATATTGGCAAAGCAGTCCAAGTTTACAGGATGAAATACATCATCTACACTGAATGAGTTCTGTGAGAGGAAGTGAATGGTACAACTCTCCATGTGGGCATTCACCCTAGCAATGTGGTTAGCACTAGAATAAAACTGGACAGAGATGACAAAAAGATCCTTGAATGTAAAGCCAAATCTCACCAAGTAGGTAAGGAAAAAGAGCAAATATAGAGCAGAAACAACTGAGAAGATGCAGGAATAAAGTAATCTTACATACAGTTTAAATATAAACTTAGAATTTTTTAAAAAAATAAATTAGAAAAAAAAGTAAATTAGAAAAGGACTCATCCAAAATACTACCAAAACTAAAACAAAAAACACAGAAATAATTTAACAGGAACTGTGCAAGAGGAAAAGGAAGAAAGCAATGAAATTTTACTAAGTGACATAAAAGATCTAACTGAATGAATTTATGCTTCTGGATAAGAAGGTTCAATATTATAAATAAGATACAACTCCCCAATTAACTTATAAACACAATACAAATTCAATCATAAATAAATTTTTTTAACTTAATGAACTGGCTCTAAAGTCATGTAGAATACATTTACTAGATGTTTAAAAAAATTGGCAGGGGTAGGGGGACTTGCACTACAAATATCAAAGTGTACTATAAAATCAAAATATTTTAAACAATTCAACACCAGATAGCTCACTGTTACTGTAGACAAAACACAAGCAGAATCATATAGGATAAAATTTCAGAATCATGTAGGATAAAATTTCAAATTAACTGATAAAAAATTATTCTAAAGGTTAGCTATGAAATCACATACTAGACAGAAAAATCAATTTCAGATGAATTACAAATCTATATTCAAAAAGTAAAAACAAAGGTATTAGAAAAATGTAGGGCAGAATATTTCTGTAATCTTAGGGTGGTAAAATCCATTCTAAGCAAGACAAAAAGAGTTCACACACATACAAAAAGACAATATTTATTACATCTTTTATATGTGGTCAAATAGCTGCTCAGAACAGTAACACAGGCAAAGGCTAAACAAAATGAAAACAAAGATTGACTAGAAAAAAAAGTATTTACAATACACTGAGTAAGGGTTAATTTCTTGATGTGAATAAACCTTGAAATAAGAACAAAAAAACCAAAAGGAAAAACAGGCAAAAGTCATGAACAAACAATTCAGAAAAGTATTAATAGCCCACAGATACTCAACTGGACCAAGAAACTTCCGACATTTGACCTACAAAAATAATGGCTTCTCCCTGGGTTTTGATCCTACAAGTTTTCAGAGAAACACAAATTACAACTGTAAGATATAATCCATCTAGTAAAGTGATATTAAACAACACACATTATATAAAATTTAAATACCCATAACCTTGATCAAAGTATTCCTTTTTTAAAAAAGTATTCCTTTTTATAAATTTATCCTAAAGTGCTAAAAGATAATCTATGATGAGAATGCTCCTCAGAACAGTGTTTATAAAAAAGCAAAAACTTGAAAATAATCTAAACGTTTGCAACGGCAATGTTATATCCTTCACTTTCAAGATTGGAAATATCCTTCACTTTCAAGACTGGAATCCCAAGTTCTACAGGAAGGTTCTACTTCCTGTAGAACTTGGGATTCCAGTAGAACCCTGAACATACCTCTATTCCAGGGCTTATAATATTGACATTATCTATTAATGCGGCTTTTTCCCTCACTAGATTTTAGAATCTTGATAGTCAGAAGATGTCTTATTGTCCTTGAAGCTCTAATACGCAGTCCAACATTAAGTATTTCTAAATAGTAAATCTTGAATCTATGTTATTGAGTTGAATTTACTAGCACAAATTCTCTGATTTGGCCGATATAGCACAGTCAGAGAGAGGTAGGTATGTTACAGAAGTAAAAAGATATGCAACTAGAATTTATTTAAAGAAAGTTAATACAGAGCAGGTTGAGGTTTTTGCTGTGGGAGAAGACACTGAGCATGTTTTCAGAATTCAAACTAATTCAGAAAGATTCACAGTTCAAGAAATACAAAGTAGAACTGATAATTAAGAAACACTTAAGTGACAAGAGTGGAGGCACATGCTGTTTGAAGTATCTGCTGCCTCTCACTTGCCTGTTCTACACATGGAGCCACAGCTTTGCAGAAGTTCCTTTCTGACTGAGCAGCAGAAGTGCTGTCCTTACAGGAAGCCCTCACAGTAATTTTGCAAACAAAACATCAAATCCCCAAAAATAAGAGGCCGAAGAACCATTCAGTAATCACCAAGAAGAACAGTGGGAGAAATTAAAGATCTTGAAAGGAAGTGCTCATGAAATGGCTTAGTAAAAGTAAGTAAGTGCTTTGGGTTTCAAAGCTTAAGAGAATGTAAATGGTCCAACAGAAAGAAAGGTTAAAATGAAGAAAGAAGGGAAAAAAAGAAAATATGAAGGTATTCAATAACCAAAAATTCTAAAGGCCAGTATTTGTTATGAATTACTCATACATCAAAATTGATAAGCATCTAATGAAAAGGCTATACAAAAAAAAAAAAAAAAAACCTAAGGGAAAAAAGTCAAGAATAACAGAAAGATTATAGATGATTCACTAAAAAAAGAAATGTAATGGCCCTTATATTTGAGAAGATACTTAATTTTCATCCACAGAGAAATGCAAATTATGACCAAACTAAGAAGTGGATAAAGAGGATGTGGTATACATACACAATGGAATATTACTTACCCATGAAAAAGAATAAAATCTTGCCATTTGTAACAACATGAATGGATCTAGAGGGTATTATGCTAAGTGAAATAAGACAGTGAGAGAAAGACAAATACCATATGATTTCACTCACAGGTTGAATTTAGGAAACAAACAAATGAACAAAGAGAAAAAAGAGACAAAAAAAAAAAAACCAAACTCTATTTAAATACAGAGAACTGGTGGTTACCAGAGGGGAAGGGGGAATGGGTGAAATAGGTAAAGGGGATTAAGAATACACTTATCATGATGAGCCTTGAGGAATGTATGGAACTGCTGAATCACTATATTGTACACCTGAAACGAATACAACACTAAACGTTAAATATACTAGAATTTTAAAAAATAATAAACTAAGAAACATTTCTCACCTAACAGGTTGGCAAAAATTCAAAACTTTAAATTCCACTAGCAATTATCAAGAAAAAGGCACTCTTATATATTGCTGGTAAGAGTGCAAAATGGTACCAAAAAAAAAAAAAAGTGCATAATGGTACAATACCTATGAAGGGACATTTAGCAATAGCTAATTAATCTTATTAATTTACCACTTGACCCAGTAATCTCAGTTCTATGAATCTTTCCCCAATCTAAACCCCCACAAATATGAAACAATACAGATGTACAGGGTTATTCATGGCAGCATTACTTGTAATAGCAAAACACTGGAAACGATCCAAGTTCCTGTCAATAAGGGACTAGTTGAGTCAACTATGATACATCCACATAACAGATTACTGTGCAGACAGCCAAGAGAAAAAATAAGGAAAATTCCTACAACTGAAAAGAGTATTTACAGCATATATTAAGTGAAAAAAAGGGGGGGTACCAAAAAAAAAAAGGAGAAGATATACAATGTTTTGCCAAAAAGAAAGAGAAATAATGTTAAGTACCTGCTTATTAATCTGGGGGAAATACATACACACACAGGATAAACTAAAAGCTAATGAAAGTGGCTACCTATGTCAGGCAGGTCAGCAAGGAATGGATAGAAGAATTCTGAGTATATGTTTTATATAATTTTGACTCTCATTCATGCAAGTGATCTTCAAATAAATAAATCAATAAAATAGTTAATACAGTTTACTATTATAAATTATACAACTGTAAATAGTGTAGCTATTATTCATCCTCAGTAGGATGCATTCTAAATACACATATATAAAAAAAATTGAACTTTAGTAAGTTGTTGCTGAGAATTTGGGTTTTTACTGTGGGAAAAGGGAAATACAAATGTGAAATGTAAGAAGATGAAGAAAAAACTAGTGGCACTAGATGTGACCTGGAACTATCAATATGAACTTGTGACGGTAGATCTCCCTGTCTCTGTACATTACAAAGGCTAAGAAGTAACGACACCATGACACCTCAGCAGGAATGAGTACGCCTAGTCGCTAAATATAATTGCCCACTAAAAAGAACAAAAACTCCTTAAAGAAGCAACTGATTCCAGAGCTGGGGCAAGGGAAAGTTGAACATTTAACTTAAAACACCTTGTTTCCAGAAAACAAGGAAATGCTCAAGATAATAGAATCACATCAGAAAGACACAGGAGCTGGATTCCTACTGGCCAGCTCAAGAACAAAGAATAATGGTAAATGATTATAATAAGATGAATAGCAAAGAACTCATGAGCTCACAGTATTATTTTTTTTTTAAGAAGAAGAGCTCTTCTCCATAGAAAAGTGTCAATTAATGTTAGAATTATGAAATCACTATTTTGTAACCAATGCAATATGTAAGTCAAGGATCATTAATGGATGCTAAAACCACTAATTGGACAGATCCTTCTATGATCCTGAAATAAGATTATTTATTTCATATTTCAGTTGACCTACATGGGGCTTAGGAGGGCCAATCCCTCATGTAGTTGAAAACTGTGTAATTTGACTTCCCCAAAACTTGACTACTAATAGCTAAATGCTGCCCAGAAGCAGCATGTTACTGATAACATAAACAATTGTTCAACATGTATTTTATACTATATTTTTACAGTCAAGTAAACTAGAAAGAAAAAATCCTAAGGAAATCATTAACAAAAAGAAAATACATCCACAGGACTGTATTTATGGGGCAAAAAAACTCACATAAAGCAAATCCATGCAGTTCCAATCCATGTCATTTGTTGAAAGGTCAACTATAGTTAAAAGGTAAAAAGTCTCCCTTACAATGAAGAGACCTGTGGTCACCATCTTAACCAAGTGATGAAACATTATCACTAAGATGGGTAACTTGTTGTTATGAACCAATTAACTAACATGATGAATAAAAAGTACCAACATTACCTATGCAATATTCTTGCAAATACATTTAATCTAAATTAGGTAACTGTTATATCAACTCAAAATGCATAACACTCTACAAACAATGTCATACTCTTTAAAAAAAGGTAAATGTTATGGAAGATGGGGGAAGAGGCAAGAGGACTTGTTCTAAACTAATGAGACAAAAGAGACAGAATCAAATGGCAGCAACTGTACTCAGATCCTGTACTTAAAAAAGAAAAGGAAAAAAAGTATATAAGAGAGACATTTTGGGAATTTGGGGACATTTTAAAATGTAGTATTTATATTAAATATTCTTAAAATAGTGTTAATTTTCTTAGGTGTGAAAATGAATTATGGTTATGTATGAGAATGCCCTTATTCTTAGAAGATATATGCTAAAGTATTTAGGAATAAAGTATCAAGACATATATAACCAATTTTTTTAAAGGCTCAAGGAAAGATGAGCAAAACGCACATATTCACATACATGTATGTGTGTGTGTGTGTAGGTCTATTTAAAGACACATAAAACATATGCACCAAAATTCTTAACAAGTAGTGAATCTAGAGAAAGGGCATACAAGTGTTCATCGTATTGGTCTTTGGACTTTTGTCTAGGTATGAAAACATTCTGAGTAAAAAGTTAGAGAAAAATGAGAGAAAAATTTCACTTCGCACTCTGAATTGATATGTATTCGAGACTGGTGAAGTTTTTTTGCAAAGGGCCAGTTAGTAAACATTTTAGGCTTTGCAGGCCATATGGTCTGTTGCAACTACTCAACTCTACTTTTGTAGTGCAAAGATAGCTATTGAAGGCAAAACATAAACAAATGAGCATGTGTTCCAGGAAAACATTATTTACAAAAATAGGCAATGGGCCAAATTTGGTTCATGGAATATAATTTGCCATCCCCTCATATACATTATTAAACTTTTAAAGACTGCATGGACACACAATGCTCTTTCTTCTCTGATTCTAAGTATACAGGGTTTTATGGGGTTCGTTTTAAAATTTATATTCCTCAAGATTATGGCTTCAACTATTAATTTTAACAGAAGGACTCCCACCTATAGCACCTGCCTTGATATCTTACATATTTCTATATTTCTATTATGTATTTCATAAAATTCCCACATGGATGGTGTACCAGAAGCACATTTAGTAGTCAAATATAATTTAGTACATTTCTCCCCAAGCCAACTTCTCTTCCAACATGATTTAATTCCACTAGTTCTAAACCATCCAGCTACCCATTTAGGCTGAGAAACTGGCTGACCACCCATGCATAGAGGAGTTAACACAGTAGGCCTGAGACTCCCTATCCTCAGAAAGGTGGGCTTTTAAGGTTGGCCCTTGCCTGGCCCCCAGGAACTTACATTTTGGGAGGGTTTCCACCATTCCCAGAACTAGTAAGAGTGGCTCACTGTGCCTAAACCACTTGCACAAATAATGTGGTTTATGCTAAAAACCAGCTTTGCTTTAGGAAATCTGAAATTTGGGTACATGCAAGTAAAGGGAGACAACATAACTTTGGGCACTGAGTCTAATGAGCTGCCCTGGTAACCAGCACTCACAATCTGATGTGGAGAATTAAGAACCTTCTGTGTGACTTCACTAGGACAGGATGCCTGAAGTGTGCATTTGATTTCCTGCAGACATTTCCCCATATGCCTTTTCTCTTTGATGATTTTGTACTGTACCTTTACATGATAAAAATTTTAATGGTGAGCATAACTAATGAATTCTGTGATTCCTTCTAGTGAATCACAAAACCCTGGGGTATTCTTGGGGATCTTTGACACACCTTATAATTTCTCTTTCTCACCCAGGTATTTTATCAGTTGCAAAGTCTTCTTGACTTAACATTCATTATCTCACTTCCCATTCACGTTTCCCTCTCCATTTCCACCGTTTCACCTTATTGAGAATTCCATTACTACACTAGTCTCCCACTGTACTTTCTACTTCCCCACTTAATTTCTTGGTACATAATTCTAATTATTCCATCTCTTAGTTTAAAGATCCTTGATGGTAATTTATTTTATGATGGAATGAAATCCATCATAAAATCTTAAACCTTTAATCAGCAAGTTTGTTCTTTAACCTTAGTTTCTATTATATGATATCACATACTTTATACTTCAGCCAAACCACTAGCTGTCAATTTCCAGGTGGTAGTCTGGCAGAAGTCCTCTCCTCTAGACTTGAGCCAAGAGAGCTTCCAATACATCAAATACCACTCACCATACCTGTGTGAATCCATACAGTCTAAGTTCAAGTGTCATCTCCTACATGAAGCCCTCCTCGATCACTTAAACTGGAAATAATCACATTTTTTTCTGAATTTTAATAGGATGTTAGCTGCTTCTTTGTAATGGCACTTATCATTTGGTCTATCTTGGATTAACTTTTGTATCCCCCTACAGAGCCACCCAACTGTATGCACTTCCTTAGTATTTGCTGAATGAAAAGATGAAAAAACGAGAAGGCAATCAGATGGATGCCTGGTTCTAGTGTTGCATTAAAGAAGAAAATATATTCTTAGGAATGATGCCATAAGTGGGAGTTAGATATTGCTGAAATAGTGTTATTCTCATTCAAGAGCCATACTGTACATTTAATTATACTTCTAGAAGTGTATGTAGCAAAGTACTATGCTTACTCCCGTGCAAAAAACCATGGGTAAATAAGCTTCAGTGGACTGGTCTCAAATCTAATCCTCTCTACAAATAGTACTATTTATGGAAAATGTGAGTTAAATTCCTAACAAACTTTACAACATCTTTATAATATAATCCATAAGATAGGAACTGGCCTTATATCAACTATACATTGGTTGTGATAATAAAGGTGTAAGAAAGCATGGATTTTTCCAAAAAAGATACACATATTCAAAACCAAATCAATTTTAGTATTTTCTGGTTTATAGAGTTTCAAACATTTAGGAGTATAAAGCATGTATCTCTGCCACCAAACATAAAAACAAAAAAATGAAATGGCATCAACTTTTCTTTAATGCAGTAGGGAATAATGGGTTTTTATGAAAGATTATAACTGAACCTGGAGGAAAAAAGGGAGTAACTGTTCTATAATTAAAGATACTTAAGTATTTTTCCTATACACACACTCCAATTTGAGAAAGCTTTTATTTTTGCTCCACACATTATATAAATAGCCCCCGTAGTGGGATGAAATATTCAAAGACAGAAAAAACTAACGTTGAGTGAAATACACTACCTCCAACAACGATGTTCACCATTTCTTCTACAATGCTCTGTACAATGTCTTGTGGCTTTTCCTCACAGTCATGGTTTTCTCCATCATATAATATGTCATTTTTAGATAACGCTTTAAAAAAAGAAAAATCCAAGAAAATATGAACTTTTTGGAAACTTTACTAAACATTTAAATTTAAAAACCTTCCTTAAAAATTAAGAATAAAAGAAAATATGATAAATGAAACTAGAAGCGATTACAAGTTAAACCTTCAAAATTCGTAACTAACCCAAATTAAAAATATTTATAAATTCAAGTCAACTTAAAAAATGCTTTACCTGACAAACTATTAAATGATGATTCAACTTAAGTAGGTTTTCTAGATTATTCTTTTAGGAGCCAAATACTTTGAAGTATTTTGAATGAAAAATTTCTTTCTTTTTTTCTTTTTAAATTTATTTATTTCAGAGAGAGAGAGAGAAAGAGGGAGAGTGAGAGAGGGAATACAGGGGGAGTGGGAGAGGGAGAAGCAGGTTTCCTGCTGGGCAGGATCCCAATGCAGGCTCGATCCCAGGACCCTGGGATCATGACCTGAGCTGAAGGCAGACACAATGATTGAGCCAGCCAGGTGCCTCTGAATGAAATATTTCTAACACATCTGACACTCTTATAAGTATATATTAAATGTAATTAGAGCCTACATTGATTAATTCAGTTCATCAGTAATAACAAGCTCATCATTGTGCCTTAATATTTTTGAGGTTCTTAAAGAAGAGACATAGGGCTACCTGGGTGTCCACCAGTGCTTTCCAGCCCTTCCTTACTCTTTCCCCCAAATAATCCACATATCCAGTATAAAACCAAATTTAACAAGAAAAGAATTTGTTCCCCAATTTAACAATCAAAAGCAAATTTAAAAGCCCATCAGAACTTCTGAACAGCTTAAGAGAAACTGGTAAAACTTGACACTCCAGAGTTAGCTTGCAGATAAAAATAGGATTTCCATTGGGTTTTCTGAAATGACGCAAATATCTCAGGAAGGCTCAATTAGCACTTTGGGATGCTTTGGGATCTGGTACCCTACTCCAAAAGGCATCAGACTGCATATTAGTTGATAGGGTTAACACACCCATCCCCACTCACACTACTATAAAGGACCACTACTTATGATTCTGGCTTCCAGAATCTTGTCCTCTCTATTGTTCACCACTACTAATCTATATTTGCTACATTCTATGTAATACTGTATGCCACAAGGGGAAATTTGATAAATAAGCACACCAAATCGGTTTTATTTTATAAAAAAATTCAAATACAATAACACTTAAATTTTTAGCAAAGTAAAAATATATAAAATTACCTCTGACAAGGTAATTTTTCCACCAGCCTTAAGCTTTGTACTTTTTTAAGATTTTATTTCTTAAGTAATCTCTACACCCAACATGGGGCTTGAACTCACAACCCCGATACCAAGAGTCACACACTCCAATGACTGAGCCAGCCAGTGCCCCTAAGCTCTGTATTTCTGTGCTCTAGTTGGCTAAAATTATCTAGAATCTGAAAGTTAGTTTCAACAAAACTAAATACACACAGTCACTAATATGTGTATAAAATAACTAGTGAATCAAGAGTCAATTCTCACACAAATAATCTAACAGAAATAGATTATAGTAACAGTAATATTACACACAGGAAATTATTAGAGAAGTTAACTATTATGTCCAAAGTGATAAAACTAATTAGTGATAGAGAAGTGATTCAAAGAAGATAATCTAACTCCAGAGCACTCTTAACCAATGCTTCTCAGGAAGAATTTTTATTTTTATCAGCGATTGAGAGAAAATACCTCTAGGGCCAAAGTAATCATTACTATAGTACAGTGAGTTATGTTTTATTTATAATTCTGTATCCTATAAGGTGACTCATACACAGTAGATGCTTACATTCCCTGGGTCTCAGCCCATGTTGTTTCTTCTATTAGATAATCTTCTAGCTAGCCAATTCCAACTCCTATACAATAAGATTCAACTAAATCATGATCACTTTCTCTACAAAGATATTGCCTAACTCTTCTAAGTAGAATGACCTTGTGCATGCCACTTTCAGGATATTTATCACATTATACATCATTTATACACCCGACCATCCAGGCAGACCATGAGTACCTTAAGAACAATGTTTTTATCTCCATCAGTTTTTTAACCCCAAGTTCCACATAGTGCCCAGAACACAGTATGCTAAATAAATGGTTTACTGAATCCATGAAGAAATGAAGGAATAAATAAAGCCCCAGCTTTATTAGAGATTAGCCCTTTTAATTAGCCCCTTTATAAACTCACAGTAAAAGTAGGTGAAATTCAGGCAAGGGCATACTAGAACAAATTTACTATTAACTTTACTACTGTCAATGATTGGATTTATCAAAATCACCCCTTTTAAAATAAATAGGAAAGGACTATGAAAAATAGTGAAAAGGCATCTAAACATACCACTGTTGATGTTCATGCCACTATTGTTGTAAAAAAGATGTGGCTAAAAAAAAAAAAAAATCAAGAGCTGAAAATAAATTACAGAAGTCTTTTCTCAAAGAAAAATCTAGATTTCAGATAAACTCTTACTAAGCCCTAACCATCCTACCTCCACACATATACACAGTGAACAGACAAGAGAATTTCCATCATTTTTTGACACCAACCTAAGAAGCAACAAAGGGAACTCCCTGGAATAGCAAAAGCTCAAAATAATGTTTGGAGGAAAAAAAAAAAAATCACATCATGTGATTATTTTTAGAAAAAAAAATTAGTAAAATAAATAAATGTAATTTAATTTTTGTTATCTTGTAACCCCTTTTCAAAAAAGATTTTATTTATTTGAGAGAGAAAGAAAGCACAAGCACACAAGAGTGGGAGGAGAAACAGAAGGAGATGGAGGGGGGATCTCAAGCTGACTCTATGCTGGGCACGGAGCCTGGAGCCCAACTTGACTCGTGGCTTGATCTCATGAACCTGAGATCATGACCAGAGAGCCAAAACCAAGAATCAGATGCTTAATCAACTGAGCCACCTAGGGGCCTCATCCTTTTCTTATAAATAAATTTACTTAGAAAAATAGTATTGGAGAACGTCTCAATTTTAGTGATTACTACACATCAGGACATAAGAATATTTCTGTATGTTAGGCAGTTGGTCTCTCAAAAGATTTCTTTTTATACTAAATTTCAGTACTTTATAGACCATAATATTTTTCCAAACCAATAACATTCTGATGACCTAAAGTCTTCAGTCATATTCCAGAACCTTACTAAATAAATAGGTCTATTGTTGGCTCTGAAACTAATTTTAAGGAAAAAACTCAAGTTCCTATACAACATGCTAACAGACACTTACGACCTCTTTTAGTAACACAGATCTCCTCGCAAACAAATCTGTAAATCATATTACTCATGAGATACCAATGAATGCATAGTATCATTAGTAGGTGTCTTATGTGTGGAAGTCAATTAACTTCACCACTTAGCATAGAAAAATCCACATTACCATAATGTGTCTGATATCCATGAAGGCATACTACCCTCCCCCCATTTCTTTACCAAATATGCGTGCCTACACTCTCCCCGTTAACACACACACACATGCCCCACAAAAACCCTTCTCAAAAAGATTACTTTCAGCTGCAGCTGCCTGATCAGCTTCAGTCTGTTCATTTTCTGCACTGGAAATATCAGATCCATTTTCAGGTTCTGTGTCATCCTGAAGGCTTTTATCCACATCATTTGTATGGGAATCAAGGTCCCCTTCATGTTCTTGGGACATGTGATCAACAGTTTGAGGTGGCAAATATCTAAGTTGAGGTGATTCAGGCTCATGATGGCTTACTGGAGACTGCAACAGATGATGATGCTGCCGATGCCTTTCTTTTTCCATTTGTTTGGCTTCCTGCAACTGGAAAAAAATAAAATAATTTTCCAGTACTGGTAAAATGAGTTGTTTAAAATGTGGAGGGATAATGTTAAGCTGAACTATAAATCCTTTATATATAAGGCAACACTTTATACATCAGAAGCAAAGAACATAAAATATACTAAAACTACACAAAAACAAATAACAGTGGTTACTTCTTAGAGGGATGGAAATTGGTACATAAGAACAGAGATGGAAGTCTTTCAGTATGTATCTTCTCTTCACTACTTTTGGTGTTTGAATCATGTGAATGTATAACCTAAACAAAACAAAATTTAAAAACTGAAATAAATTTTAATAGCCTCAGAATAATAATCGGATTATTGCCAATAGTGGATTTTCCGAAAACCAAATAAAAGTTTCACTAAGGGAGGGAAAAAGCGGATGGGGAAATAAAACACATGCTCATTTTAACTCATACATCAAAATCTAGATACCACAAGGAAGTAGTTAATAGTAATAGTTACCTATAGGGAGTGGAGGTTAAGAAATGACCAAATTAGAAACAAGAGTGGAAGGGAATTTTCAGTGTAACATGTTCTTAATGTCACATTGTTAAACCTCTTCATAATTAAAAAAAAATAATAAAACTGCATTTAATAAATAAAATAGCAATGAATACTTAAATTAAGTACTTAAAACTCAATCAGTCATCTTAATAGGGATGAAAAACTGTATCAACAAATGTTGAATTTTATTTTAGAAGACATGTCATTATTATATATACAATACCACCTATAAAACTGGCTTACTTATGCTAAAAAGGTAATGATCAGAACCACAGGATTTCATTTTTTAGCACTTTATTGCTTTTAGACACATCTCTTCTGGTCCTCATGGCCTAATAAGAATGACTCTCACAGAGTTAATTTCCATAAAGGTAAATACTTTACTGTGCCCGAAATGAACATTTCATATTTCTTAGTAATATTCCAGTTTATGTGGAAATACCAGAGCTAATTATATGAATTTATAAAATAAATATAAATTTAAATTAAAATATTTTAATGCTCAAAAGGTAGGAAGAACCTTGTAATACGCATGGTCCAAATCCCATATTTTACAGATACGGAAACTGTTGGGAACAACTAGATGCACAGTTGGAACTAGAACAGAATTTTCAGACCAATACTTTAACCCACTCATGAGAAAGTCAACTTCCAAACTAGCAGTGAAGAACCTACAACTTGCAATGGATTCCTACCCTCAGCCTAAACTTCAACAGATCTGCGCTATGGTTTAGTGGAGCAAGCGCATGCTTTGGATCATAGATAAGCATGGCACTGAATTCTAGTTCTATTTATTCCAGAGTTACAGAAATTCTAGAAATATCCTTTAAAAAATGATATTGCATAAAAATAAACCTTTAAACATTTTCTATAGACTTCCATACTTTCTAGACTAGGGTTTCTCAACATCAGTGCTACCAAGATTTTAGATCAGATAATTCTTTGCTGTGGAGAGGGGCTGTCCTGTGTGCTTCAAGATATTTACCAACATCCCTACCCTTTACTAAATTCAGATTAAGTACAATGTCAGATTCTGGATTCAATCTTGAAACAAAAAAAGGACATGTGTAGGAAAATTGGTGAAATACAAGTAGGCTCTACAGTTTATTTAAAAGTAATGTACAAGTGTCAATTTCTGATTCTGATTATTATAATATGGTTATATATAAGATGCTGGAATTAAGGAAAGAGAGTAAAGGAGATCTCTCTGGAATATCTGAAGTTTAAAATGGGCTCAAAAAACAGTTAAAAGTTGATTTGTAATTATGAAGACCTGAACAATTTAAAAATATGTACAAATGATTCTTCAGTTGACCTCTTACCCTACCAAATGTATTTCCACAATATAGATACATATTTTATTTCTACAGGATGCAATGACTAAAATATTTTATAGCAGAACAGATCAAATTAGGTAGTTTTATATCTACATTAAATTGATCTATTAAGCCTGACTACAATAAAAAATATCATCAATTCATAAACACTTCCATGAGGATAACAACAATAAATACCTTCCAAATTCTACTTGTGCACTATGAAAAATGTTTTTTCCAAAGTCAGATAAGTCAGCAAAACCTCAAAACAAAGCAAAATAATTCCACAGATCTCCAGTAAGTAGAACTGTAAATGAAAATATTCTTCTCTACAAGCACAAAAGATTTCACTGTAATTTCTCTATGAACTCTTCTCTATATTTGATGCCTGTGGTATTCTTTAAATCTCTCTGTTTTTAATACTTACTGCTTGGTTTTCCATGCGTGCAAAGATAACATTTAGCATCTGAGTAAGAGTAGCTTTGGCTGTTGTCTGATTGATGAGATTTTTGCTTGCTAGATAGATATTGTAACATGTTCTCACAGCTTGCAGTACAGTTCCTTCATGAATTTCTATGTGTTGAGATGTTACTGCAGTAAGTAAAGCCTTTAAAAAGACACACACACAAAATAAATAAATAAATAAATAAATAAATAAAAAGAAAGACACAGTTGAAGCAATTTTCTACACCCAGAATTTCAGCACAAAAATATGAGTATTTTCAGACACCATTACCACTTTCATGTACACACTAACAGAATTCTCAGTGTACACCAAGAGAATTTCTACCAGCCTTGGATACATATCATCAATTGGTAATAATTTCCAAATAATCCAAACCTAGAACACTAGAAAACTATTCAATCATACTATTTCAACCCAAGTTTCATTTTAATAAAAATATTACTTAGTTTCTTAAAATGCGCAGCATTAACTCTGTCACTAAAGAACAGAGATATGCTTCATATGCTATATCTATCAAATGAGACTGTCAACTTTGGAGGATACACAATGTCCTACTCACTTCCAAATTTTTCTGAGATCTTTCTTATAGACCAGACTCAATAAATGTACTGCTGTTGTTGTTGAAGAGGTTTACAAATAGGATATAGCATTAAAATGTCAGATTAAATTAGAATAAAGCATTTAAAATACTCCTAAGTGAATCCTCCAACAAAGTCAACAACTTTAATTTGCATGAAAGTTCATACATTAGGGTACCTGCAATTTCTCAAGAGCAAGGACTCCTCGGTCCTTTTATGCTGTACAATGCTATGCAGTCAGCACTGAGTATAAGCTAAATAAACTATGACTCATATGTAGCTGCAAATGATAGGCCAACTGACAAATGATAAGCCAACTAGCTTTTTTAAAATAAAAATATGACTTGTGAAGTGAATACAGATATGAAACTGAAAGGCTCAGAAGGGGCTACATTCACACATGAAAAACATTTGATACATGTAAATGATTTCAAAAGTACTAAAGGTGTAAGAAAATTTTACTGTATAAATGCATCACCACTACCATTAGTAGTCATATTAAGAATTCAAAATTTATAAGAGACTGAAAAAATAATTGAGTGACTTCTTTTTTTTTTTTTTTTAAAGATTTTATTTATTTATTTGACACAGAGATCATAAGTAGGCAGAGAGAGGGGGAAGCAGGCTTCCTGCTGAGCAGAGAGCCCGATGCGGGACTCGATCCCAGGACCCTGAGAACATGACCTGAGCTGAAGGCAGAGGCTTAACCCTCTGAGCCACCCAGGCGCCTCCTGAGTGCCTTTTCTTTAAAGGACTTTAATCATCCAGGTATATTATAGCACAAACCCAGCACCAAGTTCGGCTAAGCATGTTCAGCAGATGAAAAGGTACAAGGAAATCAGGAAAGCTGGTACACAAATAGTTCACATGATGAAGCATGAGACTAGAGGTCAGACTATAAAGAATCCAGAAGTAGAGAAAAAAGTAGATGGGTCAAAGGAACATCACATGGACCTAAAGCTCGGAAGATGGAATATATACAGTCAACATTACAGAAACTGAAAAACTCTGGGGGCCCAAGCCTAAATCGGAACCTTCAAAATAAAAGACTTGGAAATATAATCTTATTGTTGAACTCATAACATTCAACAAAACCCCTAAATTACCTCTATTACAGTTGGGAAGCACATAAAATGAGATTTCAAAATATTTCCAAGATAATGGTTTCTGATTTTAAAAAATGGGGATTATGAATTACAAATTCACTATATAATCAGTTACCTTTATTATCTGCAACTGAACTCCTTCGTCTGTTTGAGGACCTTGGAAGCAGCCACAAATTGTTTCAATAATTCTATCAATTAATTTTTTGCCTGGTGTTGTACTATCTGGAGCATTGCCAGTCAAGTGCCCATAAGCAATAAGTTTCTGAAATGGGAAAAGAATCCAAGATCCCCGTTAAGCTAATAAATATGCTAATTAAATATACATTAAAATCATATAATTCAGTAATATTAAACTTTTTACACAAAAACATTAAAGTAAAATCAAAGCCAAGGTTTTACCAACTTTTCCTGAAGAAAACTTTATTAGCTATAAACATGTAAAATTAGTGATATTCATAATAACCACAAAAACATAATAGCCACAATAAAACCATCAGGCAATATTTTGAGAAAGCCAGGTCTCAGACCTTATCTCTGATGAATCAGAATAGCTTACTGCATTATACCTAACCACTATTGATACTGCTTTTGTGAAAGCTGTATTAACACATTTAAGTGACTCAGAATCTCTTTCCACATCAGATCTGTGAAAATGCAGAAAACTCAATTTCCACACACTGGCTATAAATCACAGATTTGTTCATTCATCATCCATTAAAGCCCTGAAAGCCTTAGATATCATAATTTTAATTTTTCAGGGAAAATAAGGTTATAAATCAAATGAACTTAATCTATCTTTGGAAGAAAATCATATGAAAATGGTCTTTTCCTAGCCATTGAAATATCAGTTAAATAGGTATAAGTTCCTGAACAGTAAAAATACCTAAAAAGATAAGACCCCTCTATCTGGGTATTTTACAAGTATCTTAAGTCTTAAAAGAATCCTCTGTGTGTGTGCATGTAAATTAAACAGGACGAAAGATTTCAGGAATTTTTCTGACATAAATGAAAATCAGAGCTTTAGTCTGGCAGTGAATATAAATACTAAACTGTCAATATTAACCTATTTTTTTAAATAAAACAGAAGGCATTTAGTAAAATCATTTGCAAATGATTTAGTAAAATCTGCAAATCATGAAATATGTAAATTCAGCAGCAGGTTAAAAGTCTTACTGTTCTTTCATCTCACTGATGGAAAATGAGACCAAATCGACACTTAGTAAAGATAATGTGTCTCACTAAGCTAACTAATGATTTTTGTTACCCTTAAACTAGGAACATTTTTTTACAACTATTATTTTCTCTCTCTCAAACATAAGCAACCATTTGGTCTCTTATCACAACAAAAATATTCAAGGCTTTCATGGAAAATGTCTGAATCACCAATTATGAGTAATGTTTAGAAACACATTCAATTAAATAGTTTTTAGATAATGACATTTTACACATACCTGTAAACAATCAAGAGATGTACTAACTATACGAGGACATTTAGACTGGCATGCCAATTCAAAGGGTAAGAAGTACTTGTCTGCTTCAATAAAATTTGTCTTTGATTTCACTGGTGGAAGGGTGCTTGATCCACCTTTCGCTTCTCCATGAGGAGGACTTAAAGGAAAAAGAAGAGTCCGAATAGAATATCACATTTTTCATATTGATGATAAACTCATATAAAAATACAAAGTTTCAGTTCTAAAGGGAATTTTACTAAACCAAATTTTATCTTCCCATATTTCATAAGGGTACCCAAACCCTAGGGAAATTTCAATTTGCTACAGGTCAAAAGCTAGTGGCTACTGTAACTAAATGCAAGAAAAATCAAATAAACTAGTTATTTAATTACTTAGAAAGCATTTAAATTACAAAACAAATATTTAGTAATCCTCCTAAATACGAATCAAAGTTTTTAAGCAAAGACTTTAAAACATATCAGATGGTATTTCAGGAATACCCTTATAGACTTATTTATGAGATCTTTTGCTTACACTTCTTAAGCCATTTTTTACTAGTTTTATTATAAAGATCACATACAGAAAATCTGCCACATATTGGTGATTACATTACTATTTGGCCAAGATATGTCTGCAAATTATTTTTAATAAAGAAAAGAAACCCCACAAACCTCTGTTTTTCAGTTTCCGCTTTTATTTCCTCTGGGGAGAAAAAAGAGGCATATGTTAGAAAACATGACAAAAGAAAGACCATTAAGTAATTTGGTTACAGGCTTTGTAAACTCATTTGTAACTTCTATAAGAAGTTGGGAAGAATGCAAATTGAAAAGAAATTCAGTACTAAAATTCTTTTGCTGCTAAATGCATTAATTTACACAGTTTAATGAAATACAGTTTAATGTATTTCAGTTTAATGAAACTATATATTAATAACCATAAGTTAAATACAACTGCGGATTACTAATTCCCAAAGAATTTCTTATGTCAAAGTAGATGTCTGGTTAACTGATTAAACTTGTCTGAAAAAAGTTGGAAAGTAAAACAGTCAAATATAACATTTATAATTACTATTATTGTAACCAATAGTTCTTGAGAACAAACTATGTACCAACATAATTAAGCCTCACAGCCCTATGAGATTTGTACTAACATCTTCATTTTAAAGATCAGGAAAGTGAGGCACAAAGAGGTTAATTTGCTCAAGGGCTGCACGGCTTGGGTGTATGGCTAATCAGGTTTTACAACTAAATAATCTACTTCCAGATCCTGGTTTCTTAACCACTCTATTACATAGATGTATCTTTGAATACTGAATAAACGTGTTAAATTTGGTATTAAAAGAAACTACTAAACTATAATTTAATAATTAGTAAAAGTCATCTGGAGACTATATTAAGCCCTTTATAAAGTGGCTTTGTCAAATTACTTTGTCATACACACACAATTTATTCATTACCTACTCTGTGCCAAGCATTTGATATTTGGTGTTTCAGTCTAGTCCTCTGTGGATTAAAGCTCTTTCCATTTTACCAGTGGTAGAAGTGGAAGGGGGACAATATGAAAACAGTAACTGTAGATATTTAAAATACTACTTTAAAAAAGCTCACAATATCTGATACTAAAAAACTGTACAGTTCACCAATACATGTAATTAAAATTAATTTAAATCACCTTAAAAATACAGTACAAATGAAGGAAAAATCTATTAACTGCCCCCAAATCTTCATTAAAAATTTTAAAACCTTATTTTTCGTTTTTAAAATACTAATTGGCAGTTTTTGTAGAAGGTGAATTTCCATTTATAAAAACAGTAGGAAATAGCGTGTTCTGGTTAATAATACATCAGTTAATAACATCAGAAGTAGTTTATTTTAAATACCACTATGATTTCACACCACCTATTACTAAATAGCCTTGTGATCTTGGGAAACAACCCTCACTTCAATACTAGATGATGGCAAAAGTCTCTTGTATTCCAAAACATCAGTCAACAACTATGGCTCACATGCCAAACCCACCCACCACTTTTTCCTGAGTTTAAAAATAGTTTTTACAGCTGAACATCTGAACATTGTCGTCAATCAATTTGACGACGGGGTACACTAACCTTTAAACTCAGTGAAGATGTTACTCCACCTAAGAGAATTCTCCTTAGACCAGGATTACAAAATTTATACTCGATTATGATTATTTTGAATCTCGTCAATAAAAAAAAAATCTGTGTAAATTTAATTGACTTTCTCCTTCTCTGTATAAATTTGTTTTCTCTTATTACATAAGTACTTACATAATATCCCTGATTTTTCTTCTTGGCCTGAAAAGCCCTTTATAGAAAAGGTTGGCTGACCTTTGCTCTAAAACATTAGGGTTCAAAGGATCTTATCAGACTCTATGAGCCATTTTATTCTATGATTCCACTATTTTTATTCATTTAATTTTTTTATTTTTTTCTAAACACATAATGTATTATTAGCCCCAGGGGTACAGGTCTGTGAATTGCCAGGTTTACACACCTCATAGCACTATCATAGCACATACCCTCCCCAATGTCCATAACCCCACCACCCTGATTCCATTATTTTTTAAATGTCCATATTTATCTACCTATTTATTTATTTATTTATTTTAGTGGGGGCATAAAGAGAGAATCTCAAGCAGACTCCCCACTGAGCATGTAGTCTGACATGAATGCAATCCCACAACACTGAGATCATGACCTGAGCCAAAATCAAGAGTTGGACATTCAACCAACTAAGCCACCCAGGCACCCCTAAATGTCCATATGTAAATAGTCTAATAAAACATAACTAACTTAAACTACACTGAATGTAATGTTTCTCTAATTCAGATAGTACTATATTTTTTTCTATCTCCATATACAAAGTTGGCAGTATTCAAACTGATCTGGATAAGTTTTGTTTTTTACAAGGAAATAAAACAATTTAACTCAACATTTCTAATGTTTTAAATTACCTTGTACTAAATAGGAGTTTTACTTTTTCCTTTCCCTATACACTTATAACCACAGTAAAAAAGAGTTTTAAATATTTTGATAAAATCTTTTTTTTTAAAGATTTTATTTACTTATTTGTCAGAGAGAAAGAGAGAGCACAAGCAGGCAGAGTGGCAGGCAGAGGCAGAGGGAGAAACAGGCTCCCTGCTGACCAAGGAGTCCGTGTAAGACTTGATCCCAGAACCCTGGGATCATGACCTGAGCTGAAGGCAGCCGCTTAACCTACTGAGTCACCCAGGCGTCCCTGTTTCGATAAAATCTTTAAAGGTCACGGAATAATTACAAGTTTTCCCACTGACAACTATCAACATAGCTTGCATGGTTACCTTTCCGGTCCCACAAAATGCTTTTATTTATAGAATCCCAAAGACTGTGTATTCATTTTAACATGTTTCCTTTCCAAGCCCATTTGAGACTACTTAAAGACATCGTCACTAAAAAGTAATCAAGATTAGAAGGACAAGGGGCAATAGGGGGAGGCAGAAAATAAGTACTTCTCAAAATATTTAACATAACAGTATGATAAGCCACAGTATTTTTGGTTTGTTTGTTGTTCAGACTATAGGTATATGATTCATCATCAGTCTTCTGTAAGAAGACTCATTACAACACTACCCTCCTCAATGTCCATCACCCAGTTACCCTATCCCACTACCCCTTCCCCTTCAGCAACCCTCAGTTTGTCTCCTGTGATTAAAAGTCTCTAAGGTTTGTCTCCCTCTCTAGTTTCGTCTTGTTTCATTTTTTCCTCTCTTCCCCTATGATCCTCTGCCTTGTTTCTTAAATTCCACATATCAGTAAGATCATATGGTAATTGTCTTTCTCTGACTGACTTATTTCGCTTAGCACATTATCCTCTAGCCACAGTATTTTAAAACAAGCTGAAAATTTTAAAGAATATACAATACTACTTTACATTTGTGCAGCAACGTAGAGTTTAAAACATTTTTCCACACATTACCTAATTTTATCCTCAAAGGACAACTCTTCATTTTATGGAGGAGGAAACCATATAACAGATTTGTTAAATAATAACTTTAAGGTCAGACAGCTGGTAAGTAATGATCCAGAAACTAGTTTCTCTGGTCTTAGTGTATAACACAGGACACACTGTGTTATATTTAAGCAACCTTCTATTAACTAATGGAACTGAATGGAAAAATTCATTCTACAATTATTAGGATAAACATTATAAAGCAGTGCTTCTCAAAATATGGCCTCAGAACCAGCAGCATCACCACCAACCACCAGGACCCACACAGACATACTGAATTAGTAAGTATCAAATTAGTACTCTAGTAATGAGTCCTACAGTCTGTGTTTTTACATGGCTTCAAGGGGATTCTGATATGCAAAAAAGTTTAAGAATCACTGCTATAAAGCAGTTAAAAGAAATGAGTAGAAGATAGTTGAGTTTTATTTACCCTGGCTTTGGTTTCACCCACCCATTTATTGTACTTGTAAGAATTCTTGGACGAGTTGAGTGCATGCTAAAAAGGAATTCCTTTGACTTTCTTATAATGAATACCCAGTAATACAGAGTTTTGAGGCAATTATTTTAATAAATTAGGGCTTAGAAACAGTTTGCTTCATGTTGGCCTTCAACAGTAGACTCAAGAAGTAAAAACTAATTAATTCTCAAT
Source organism: Mustela erminea (assembly GCF_009829155.1). Taxonomy (NCBI): domain Eukaryota; kingdom Metazoa; phylum Chordata; class Mammalia; order Carnivora; family Mustelidae; genus Mustela; species Mustela erminea. Next base: position 19,186,102 of record NC_045629.1, read on the forward strand.
TATTAAAGAAAACACACCTGGATGAAAAAAATATTAAAGCATCAAATTAAGAAATATTAGCATACTCAAACTAAAAACCACATAGTGCGTAACTGTGAAATACTTTGCCATTAAAGTGAGAATCATGACAAGGATGACCACAAACTGCAAAATATTTTTTTTACACTGCTTTGGAAACACTAGACAACGCAAATAGACAATATTGGATATCGTAAGAAAAGTCATCACTTCTGAGCTGAAATAAGCTAAAAATCAGATGACGAATCTGTTCAGTGATAGTTAGGTTTTTAAACTATGTAGTCCTAGACCTTTAAAACTTTATTACTGAAATTCTTGTGGGAATTACTTTCTCTCTAGCCATTAATTCTCCCTATTCCTTCAGAACTAGTTTTATAAAAATTTTTGAAAACTACAGAATCACAACCACTACCTTATATATAGAAAGATTAAAACTGGAGGAAATGGGTCATTGGGAATTAGCATAAAAAATACAGATTTGAAGTACTTTGAAAGAAATACAAGTTTATTCCTTCTAGGTACATTAAATAACTGGAGCCAAGTGAACACAACTGATAAGGCACAGGACGTACTTAATAAATAGGAAAGAAAGACTTACTGAAAAATAACTGATTATAAACAAGTTATGTGCTTGATTCCCAAAGTGTATTAAATATTCCCTCACATAATATTATGCTATCAACCTGCTTAGCAGCTTTTCACCCAATGAAAATACAAATACAGACTTCAAAATAATACCAATACAATTCAACAAATTCCATCATCTATACACTATGAACAATTTAGATCTACCTCTCAAGACATTATTTTGTCTTAAGTATAGTTTGTAGGACAACAGTATTTACTCAATGCAAACTAAACTGGTAATCTAAAGAAAAGCCTTATAAGTGAAATAAATAGTTTATTTTATTAAACACATTAGAACTTATACATCCAAACTGCTGTCTCCTTCAAAGCAGCATGTAGGAGGATATGCATCAATTAACATAATAGTGCCAGTATTCAGAAATATTTGTGAAATTCATTGTTTGCAGTTCTTTCCTGCCTGTTTCTTTTAAATGAATAACCCCACAGAAGGAAAAATCTCTAGAAAGGGAATTGGAGTCTAACTGCCAATTAATTACAGTTGGCACACAGCCAAGTATGAAGAATGGTATGCAACCACAAAACAAAACTTCTTAACTTTAGTCCTTCTTTGAACCATTTCAAATTGTGTGTAAGTTTATTCTAGAAAAAGAGAACACAACTCTCATTAGCCTCCAGAAGCCTGCAGCCCAAACTAGAAAGATGATCTAGGATCAATTAAAAACAGTGATTTGATCAATTATGACTATATGTGTATGTGTGTATATATGTATATACATATACATATATATATGGAAGCAACTTTTAACAAAAACATTTATTAAAAAACAAATGCACCATAAACTAATGATGAATTTTATGGTGACTAACACAATTAAAAAAAAGAAAAATAATTATAGTGCAACATGAACAGTCATGAGCATTATAAAAGGGAAATACAGATTACAGAACAAATATGGCTAACACAATGTCTTATGCATGGTAGCTGCTCAATATTTGTAGAAAAATTTTTAAAAGCAAAAATGCAGAAATTACTTTGAAAATAACATTCTTTGGATGTATATGTTCTACTCGGTTTACTTTTTCAAAGCCAATTATGTGACTTAAGAACCGCATCTTATACAGCTAAGGAGTAAATAAAAATACAGAAGTTAAATAGAATGCTACAGCAACCTAAAGAGGAGGCAATGGTCTAAAGATGTGATGATAGGGATGGATAAATGTGAATTCCATGAACACCTCAAAAGAAAACCAATGAAACAATCTCACTTATCTAGGGGAGAAGAGACTGTCAGCAAGTGGAGATCTGGCTTGCATAACTGTGTAATAGAGGTACCATTAACTTAGACACAAAATGCAGTTTTCTCACTATGTGAGAGAGTAGGGGTAAAGGAGCAGGGTGAAGAAAAGGTATGTTTTAGTAATGTTTTATTTTAAGCCATTGAAATGTTCAAGTGGCACTATTCAGTAGATAATAAGACATAAATTTGAAAATGAGGACATCATGAGGCAGACTGTATTAGTCTATACATGGTCAATGGTCACTATATTATCTCCTATCCCACACGGCTTCTGCAAAGTAACCTTGCAGAACTTCCTTCAAGATACAAAATCTAAATTCTCCTCACCTTGAATCAGGGCTAGTTGCACATATATAAGCAGCAGAATGCAGTTGGAAGTTAACAGAGGACAACTACCAACATGAGGTCAAAGAAGGGTAAGCAGCTACTTACCCATTACTGCTTCTGTTGTAATGCTAGGTCTCCAGATACCTACTCTTAGAATCCAGCAGCCCTGAGGTGAGAAGCCTAAACCCCAAGGAGATTCTGTCAACAATCCCAGCTGAGCCCAGCTCTCAAGTCATTACAGCCCAGGCACCAGACTTCTAAGTAAAGAAGCCTCCAGAGGATTCTTGTACCCAGCCATTCACATATCAGCCAGTCATTTGAATCTCCTCAGCTTAGGCCCCAGACATTGCGGAACAGCAACATGCCCTAATTGAAATCCTGTCACATAGAGAATCTATAAGCATTAATAAAATAAAATTCTATTATTATTGATCTCAACTGCTTGAGTATCAGTGGAACTTTGAGAATAAAGGTGAAAAGTGAAGGTTCCACCATAAAACAACAAAAGCCACCTAAGGGATAGCTTACAAATAACTCAAACTTTGAATTTCCAAATTTAACTTTACATCTTTAAATTTTTTAATTACTTGTAACAGAAAGGCACTGTATAACTCTAAAACTTTTCAAATTTAGGTCTTCATCTCTGGCCAAAAATAATGTGTAATTTAAGTTCTCTAATGCAATTAATTTTTTTTTCCATAATAAACAACTTAAAACTATGATTTAAAAAAATTCTAACAGACTGAAACTGATTCTTGAATGTCTGGCACATAAACTATACTGTAATCCTTGAGAAATATTTTCTAAGATGATGAAAACTAAAATTAGCCCACCAAAATCACATTAATAGGAACAAATTTAATAAACAAAAAACATCTCATATTTGTGTATTTTACAATTGGCAGAGGAGTTTTACATATATCTTAGAATAGCATTCAGTATTACCAGCATGCCCACTTAACAGATGAAAAAGCCTGAAGTAACTTACACAAGATGACAAGAGGTGTACCAAATGACTTAAGTGTGGTTTTGATAAGAACCAAGCCGAAATCAAATGGCTGAATTTTAACAACTCATTAATGAAAAATAATATTACTCTTACAATGTTATCATAATTATTTTCTAATAAAGAAAACCACTGCACTGCTTATTACTTCAGAAACAGAAGGAATCCTGTTTCAAAAACCAAAACCAGAAATGTGACTTGAGTGATAAATATTCCAAATCAATAATTTTCTTTTCCATTCCAGACTTTATGTATAAAAAATATTAAAAATACAAAATGAAAATCACAATACAATTCAGACCAGTGCCTGCCTAATTCCACTGAAGTATTAAATATAGGTAAAGCAAATATAAGAAAACTCAGTAAGTGAAAATAAGCATTCAAAGAAATCATGAATTATGAAAATGATCCTTCAATGGGACTTAATATTTAGATAGAAAAGAATGCAGTAGTTGTTCACTGTCAACAACTTGCAGTGACTACAGTGAAAATCAAAAAGAACAGAGTTATTGTTCCAAGTGCTAACACCCCTAGTGGTAAATAAACAATAAGACATTTCATAGATTCTGCTCAGTATAAGATATAAAGAAGCAGTAGCTATGGGGGTCATGGAAGGAATACTGTATTTTAAGTCAGGGCCCTGGGCTTGGTCAAAGAAGTGGAATACAGCAGAAAGAAATGGGCTGAAGGCCCAAAAAGACAAGAGTCAAATCCCAGGTCTGCACTGCATAAACTTTTTAATCCTCATTTTATAGATTTTTAAAACAGGGATGATAATATCTAGTTGTCTATCCTGTAAGAATATTAGGTTTATTGAAGAGGTGTGAAAGTGCTTTGTTTGAGCTAGATTTAATCTTTTTTTTTTTTTTTTTTTTTTTTTTAAAGCAAAGTTTTAAATATGAAAAAGTACAAACAGGGGTGCCTGCCTGGCTGGCTTAGTTGGTTAACTATCTGTCTTCAGCTCAGGCCATGATTTCAGGGTCCCGGGATGGAGCCCCATATTGAGCTCCTAGTGCTACCTGGAGCCTGCTTCTCCCTCTCCCTCTGTTGTTCCCCCTGCTTGTGATCTTTCTATCTCAAATAAAATCTTAAAATAAAAAAGGACAAACAATATAAATGCTGAGTAACCAACCACCCAAACAATTTTATGACAGCATTTTTATAAATGTATAACTCTTCCCAATTGTAAGGAGCCTTTTAGAACAAACAGCTATAAGTTTGGGTTAGTAAAAGTATTTAAATTTGGGATAGAGGTATGTATAGTCAAAGGCTCCATTTAAAATAGACAATAGAAGAAATTTTTAAAGCAACACATATGCTATATATAAATGCATGAACACTTGCTAAAAGAATTTGCTAGAAATAGGACTAGTGTTTGCCTAAAGGGAAAAAAATTAAGTGACTAAATAATAGGAGAAAACATTTTTCATCTTTTTCTTTGTACTTTTTAAATTTCACACTATACATATATTTTAACTATTTTGAGAAATTAAATTAAAAAAATCAAGCAAACAAGACAATAAATATTTTCATAAATATTTTAATGTTTGGCTTAATATTAAAGGCTGATATCTACTTACTTTTAAATCTAGAAATATTAATTTCACATTTCAATGTTCCTTAAAAATATGATTATAAAAATTTTTTTGCATTATTGAGATTTTTAGATCTTAGGGACTACTCTTCCTCATAAAAGCAGCTCTAATCTTAAAGGAAAAATGATTTAACCTCTAAATATTTACACTATACAAAATTTTTCAGGGTGTCTGGGTGGCTCAGTCGTTAAGCATCTGCCTTCAGCTCAGGTCATGATCCCAGGGTCCTGGGATTGAGCCCCACATTGGGCTCCCTTCTCTGCGGGGAGCCTGCTTCTCCCTCTCCCACTTCCTGTGCTTGTGTTGTTCCCTCTCACACAGTCTCTCTTTGTCAAATAAATAAAATCTTTAAAAAAATTTTTTCAGCAATGTATCTAGTCTACAAATAAGTTATGCTCACTGTAGTCATAATAAGAAACATCTCATGTAATAATACATTTATGATTTTATCAGAGGGTTTACCAGTAGTTAGACATAAATTATTCTCCAAAAGAAGTCTCAGTAAAATTACCTTAGTATAGAGTAGCAAAATTTTACACATATGTACATTAAAAAGTATAAGGAATAAGAATTAAATAACTGACGCAGCACTGAGTGTTTTGAGTTAAATACCAAATTTTCTTATAGTCCAGCATACAGACCTTGAAGTAAGAGCAATCTACATATACTTTGAAAATGACATGTAAGTCAAAATTTGACCCACCACAAACACATATGAAAACACTAAATCTGCATTTCTCATAAGTGTATGGCAGAAGTTATTGAACACATACATTCACAATTTTTTTTTTTTATTTTTTTATTTTTTTTAAAGATTTTATTTATTCATTAGACACAGAGAGATCACAAGTAGGCAGAGAGGCAGGCAGAGAGAGAGAGAGAGAGGAGGAAGCAGGCTCCCCGCGGAGCAGAGAACCCGACGCGGGACTCGATCCCAGGACCCTGAGATCATGACCTGAGCCGAAGGCAGCGGCTTAACCCACTGAGCCACCCAGGCGCCCTACATTCACAATTTTAATCTCCAGAAGCACCACCATCAAGTCCATATCTTGGTTTGTCCTGACACTTAACAAAGTTGCAATAATAAGGCAGAAAATCAAATGCTTCATTCTGCCCTTCCAAAATATATTCCAGACTTTGAAAATGTCTTTTTTGCATCTCTTAACTGTGAACAGACTTGTATACTGATACCACTTTTTTTTTTTTGATACGACACTTTTTGTAGCACAATTTTCAAAAGCATGATAAAACAAGTTAAGTTATACATATGCATATTGTTAGGCTTCTAATACAACTCTGTATTTGAGGAATCATTTCATTGACTCAGTCTTTCCCTTACAGTTTTGATCTATAATTCCCCCATCTCTATCCCCTCAATTAACCATCATTTCCCCCGTGAGGTAACACAGGAGATTTTATTCTCCTTAGTAGTGCTCTTCACTTATCTAATTACTTGCTCTGTGTCTCCCATTTTCACCAGATTGTAAACGCTGCAAAAAAAGGACCCACCCTGTCAGTCTTATGCACCAATTCATCTTTGTTTCTTATCACAAGCTGCACATAGTAACACCTAATGTCTACTGAGCGGCTACCAAGTGTCGGGTACTACGGCAGGTGATTTCAAAGTATCTTATTAGATCGTGAGCAACTTTGAGATAGATGCTTTTGTTTTTCTGATTTATACAAGGAAAACAGAGATACCTAAGTGACACACCTGGGGTTACACACTTAGTGACAGGGCCAATGTTACTAACACAGTGGACACTCAGTAAATGATTGCTGAATGAGTAAGTGAATGATCATAAAATCTAGTAGAGGATCTAAGTTATACATGAAAACAATTTTTAAAATTCAATATAACTTCAGGCCACTGAAATTGATAAAGGGTGGTCTGTGGACCTTAAAAAAAATTCTAAAATTTCTAAATAAGTCTATGGCAAATAATTCGCCTCATAAGGAGAAACCTAGGCAGTGGCTAACCTCAATTACTGGCTAAGTGACTTAACTCCTCAGACCAGGCTTGAAAAGTAATACAAAACTGACTCAAATTCATGCCTCAGAAAAATCATAAATTACTATACCCACATCAGAAACTCAATATTCCAAAGTATAAATTTTAAGTCCACCAATGCCATTCTTTATTCTACTTTTTAAAAATAATTAAGTACTAAATTTCAAGGAACAAGTAATAATTCATCTAAGAGGCCAGGAAAGTCAGAAGTATAAGTAATAGCTAAGCAGGAAAGCCCTCAAAAAGAAAGTGCTACCTGAACTAAACCTCAAGGATAAAAAAGAATTTAGGGAGGTACAAAGTACTGGTAAAAAAAAAAAAAAAAAGGGAATGACAAAGAGCAAGAGAGATGAATGTGCACTGTGTATGGGGGTTCAATTGGTAAAGATAGATAACCCTCAATAAATGAGAAGATAATCAACTTAAAAAATGGACCAGAACATCTGAATAGACATTATACATCATATAAGCAAGATATATTAATGACTAACAGGTACATGAAAGGATGCTCAATATGATTATTCTAGCGAAATGCAAATCAAATCCATGAGATGCTATTTCACAGTCCCAGAATGGTTATTTTACATTCTAAAGATATACAATAAACAACTGTTGGAGAGGATAGGGAGAAATGGAAACCCTCATACATTGCTGGAGGTAAATAAAATGCTGTAACCACTCTGAAAAACACTGGCAATTTCTTAAAAAGTTAAACATAATTTGCTATATAACCTAGCAATTGCAACCTTAGGTACCTAACTAAAAGAAATAACATATATCCACACAAAGACTTCCATGTGCAGCTTTATTCATAATTGTCAAAAACTGGTAACAATCTAAGTGTCCACCAATGTGTGAATGCATAACCATATCAACTCAACACAATGGAATGCTACTCAGCAATAAAAAGGGACTAAATATTGATAACAAGCTAGCACCAGGATAAAACTCAAAAACATTATGCTAAGGAAAAAGTCATATACAAAAGATTACATACTATATGATTCAATTTACAGGAAATGTCCTCAAGGGGCAAATCTACCAAGACGGAAAGTAGGTAAGCGGGTGCTAAGCATAGGTATGGGATTAATAATTAAGAGATACGAGGTTTTTTATAAAAGTGTTGGAAGTTTTCTAAAACTGACCTACGATGATGGCTGCACAACTCATTAAATTTACTAAAAACAACAACAGAACACTAAGTTGCACAATAGAAATAGGGGAATTATAGGATATGTAAAATATACCTCAATAAAGTTGTATTAAGACAAAAAAAGACTTCCATGATTGGATGTAGAGTGCAAATGCCATTTCATGTATATTCTGTAAGTAAAGGCAGGCCAGTAAAGGGACTTAGCTAAAATGTAGGAGCCTTAAACCCAGAGAACCAACAAAAAACCTCCAATAATTGTGTAGTGCTATGCAGGCTCCTGCATCAGAGACAATTTTTTTTTGTTCTCTAAAAATTATTTCCCTCAGAAAAAGGAAAACCATCTTATACTTGAATCCTTATTAAGTATCCCTTTCACAGTACATACACTCTTTAAACAATTTTTTAAAACTTTTATTATGGAAATTCCAGACATATTCAAAAGTAAAGAATAAATAATATAATGAATCCCATGTTCCATTATCCATCTGGAACAACTACCTTTTCACCTAAACACTGTGAAATACTTCATGCTCTCATTCTTTAATGAATTCAATTAAAGCGAAATCCAGGTATAAATCCATTTACAAATATTTCAGCATTAAATTACCTTTTAAGTTTCTTTTAAAAAATAATTATAAAAGTAACCCAAGATCACTTTAGAAAATCTGGAAACTACAGAAGTATATAAAGGAGAAAAAAAAAATACCAACCATAATCCCACCATACAGAAAACTCTTATTAACCTTATAATGCATAATGTTACCCCTACACACATTATTTTTAATGTAAACTTACATAAGTATAATATATATTATGGAAGGTGTATGAACTGCAAGTGTTCAGTTTCATAGATTTTCCTTTACGAAGATACCTGCATTAACTGCTACTTTCCTTTGAAAAACTAAATGATTTAAGCAACTGCCTTAATATTGTGTAGATACTTATGGTTTTGTACATAAACTGTCCATATATACATCCTCTTGCCAACCACAACGTAGGGGATAAAAACATTTACTGACTATATACGCTGTGTCATTTAATCCTGTAATAACCCTAAGAACTAGGCATTACAGATGAGAAAGGAGACCCAAAAGACTTGATTACTTTCTTGTCTCAGATCTAACAAATGGCAGAATCAGAAACAGAATTAAAAAACTGTCAGGGCTTTTGTCGATCATATCATGGCATCTATCTAAATGAACAGTATGAAGTAAACAGAAAGAGAATGCTGATTCTTCTCTCTTATTCTAAGACTACTAGTTCTTTTTGCTTTTTGTACAACACTTATAACCACCCTAGACAACCTAAATAATAATGTAACTTCTATAAAATAGTAGCTTAAGTAAAATGTGCAATACTGCAGAAAGCCTTAGGACGTCACCAAAGTAAAAAAAGAGAATTCTTAATAACCAAACAACTCAAATTTCTTTAGAATTTTGTGTGTTTACAGGCAAATTCTAATATTTTAAGTTTTATCTTTGGCCCTTACCTTATACCATATTAAAACAAAAAACAAAAAACTCAAAATGGATCAAAGACCTAAATATAAGACTGAAACTTTAAAACACTTACAATAAAATATAGAGGAAAAGCTTCATGAAACTGGATTTGGCAATGATTTCTTGGATAGGACACCCAAAGCACAGGAAAAAAAAGTAAAATTAGACTACATCAGAAGTAAAATCTATGCATAAAAAGACATAATTAACAGAGCGAAAAGTCAACCTAAGGAACGGGAGAAAACATTTGCAAATCATATATCTCAGAAAGGGTTAATATTCAGAACAGTATTTAAAAAAAAACAAACAAAAAAAAACCTACTACCACCCAACAATGAAACAAAAAACCTGATTTAAAAATGAGCAAAGAACGTGGAAACACAGTTCTCCAAAGAAGGTAGACAAATGGCCAATAAGAATATAAAAAAGATGTTCAGCCATCACTAATAATTAGGTAAATATAAATCAAAACTACAATGAGATACCACTCTATCATCATTAGGATGGCTTGCTGTAAAAAAAAAAAAAAAGAAAGAAAGAAAAGTAAAAAGTGTTGGTGAGGATATGGAGAAACTGAAATACTGCTGGACTATTTATGGGAATGTAAAATGGTACAGCTGCTACTGACTATGGTAGGGAAATCCCTGAAAAAATTAAAATATGATATGATCCAGTAATTCCACTTCTGAGTATACACCCCAAAAAATGAAAAGCAGGGTCATGAAGAGATAGCTATACATCCATGTTCTTATAGTAGCATTATTCATAATAGCCCAAGATGGAAGCCACCCAAGTCTCCTCGACAGACAAATGAACAAACAATAAATGTCTATATAAATACAATGTATGTATACATTTGGCCTTATAAGGAAAGGAAATTCTGACATATGCTACAACATGAATGAACCTTGAAGACATTATGTTAAGTGAAGTAAACCAATAACAAAAAGACAAATACTGTATAATTCCACTGATATGAATTACTTGTAGTAAACAAATTCATAAAGACAGTAGTTGTCAGGGATTAGGGGGACGAGGGAGAAGAGATAATTATTTAGTGGGTAATGAGTTTTAGTTCTACAAGACGAAAAGAACTCCAGAGATGAGTTACACAACAATGTGAATGTACTTAACACTACTGAACCGCACTTAAAAATGGTTAAGACGATAAATTTTATGGTATGTGTATTTCACTACAATTTCAAAAGAAGAAGACATAATTTGTTTTGGCCAAGATGTAGTTAAGCCCCATCCTCACAAGCCCAACCTCTTAGAACTAGGAAATCCTGGAGCATGTAATATAACAAAGGAAGACTGAATGGCAGAGAAGACAAAGGTAAAGAAGGACCTTGAGACTGGAGGAATAACAGAGTGGTGAATTCCCTGGGTTTTCTTTCTGCCTCCTATATATCCTGATAGCATGCTGAAGAAGCCTGTAACTACCTGTAACTACTATAGTTGCCATAACAACCTGTAACTACCAACAGGCACAGACTCCCCCACCCCCAAAAAAAAAGCCTCAAGAAAATTCATCTTCGTCTAGCCAAAGGACAGGTATAAGAACAGCCAATAGAACAGAAAACTCTTTTAATATTATCTGCCCAACTGTTACCAAAGACTAAAGGAAAAACTGCATCTACAGTGTTAATGGGGCTGGACTCATACTCCTATCTGTGGCAATGGGGCAGAACAAGTGACCCTAAGCTTTCCCCACAACAATAATGTCAGCAAGGCTGAATGGGCAGTTTAATTTCCAATCCCACAAGACCGCAAAGAGGAAGAATAGAGTGGTGCAAGGTGGCGCTAGTGGGCAATACTCTATCTTTAAGAATAGTGTTGGCAGGGTCAACCCCAGCTCAGCAGCAACTAAGTAGTTCAAGTAGGCCATTTGCTTTCACCCACCCTGGTATCATTAGTCCCAGGAAGGAGCTGAACATCCCAAACCCACCTGGACATGCATACTATATCTAAACAGGGTGACTATTTGCAAAATGAATATTAAATAGCATCCAGAATCTCTCAACGTAACTCAAAATATCCAAGACACAATGGAAAATCACCCATGATACCAAGTACCACAAAAATCTCAACTTCAATGAGCAAAGACAATCAAGAGATGCCAACTCCGGGCAGATAAAGACATTAGGATTATCTAACAAGGATTTTAAAACAGCCATCATAAAGATTCTTCACTAAGCAATTATAAACATATTTGAAACAAATAAAAAAAGTATAAAGTCAGCAAAGAAATGATATAAAAAAGAACAGATGGAAATTTAAAAACTGAAAAATACAATAAATAAAAGTAAAAACTCACTGAATTGATTCGACAGCTAAATAAATATGATGGAGGAAAAAAATCAGTGAGCTTGAAGATAGAACAACAGAAATTAACCAACCTGAATAACAGGCAAAAAATAAAGGGAAAAATAAACAAAGCCTCAGAGATCTAGTAAGAGTAACAAAAACTGTATTATTCATATAACCAAAGTCCCAAAAGGAGAGGAGAAAGTGAATGCAGGGCTAAAAGAGTGTATGAAGGTAACAGCTGAAGACTACCCAAGTTTGGCAGAACACATGAGCCTACAGATTCAAGAAGCTGCGAAAACCCAAACAGAGTAGGATCCAAAGAAACATGAGCCAAGACCCTTAATCAAACTTCAGAAAATTAGGGACAAAGAAAAAAATTTTGAAAGCAAGTAGGAGGAAAAAAAAGATGTATTACCTATGGAAAAACAAAGATTCAAAGAGAAGATTTCTCATCAGAAAATATGGAGGCCAACATTTAGAGGCAATGGCACATTTCCAGAAGCTGAAAGAAAAGAACTGTCATGCAAAGCTCTATATCCAGTGAAAATATTTTGAAGGTATGAAGGTAAAATCAAACCCTCTCAGAAAAAGGAAAAGAAAAGGTTTGTTACCACCAGACCAACCCAAAAAGAAGTTCTTCAAACTGAAAGGAAATAGTAAAGAAGAAAATTCAAAACACCAAGAATGTGAAGTACAAAAATATGGGAAAATGTAACACTATCATTTCTCCACTTGAATTTTCTAAATGATATTAGACATTTGAAATAAAAATAAAACATTTTCTTATGCGGTTCCTAACATACATAGAGGAACTATTTAAAACAATACTACACAAAGGTAAGAAAATGGGGCCTAAATGGAATAGCTAAGCTTTCTATACATTACTCAAACTGGTAAAATATTGACATCAGTATACTCAGACAAGTTATATATGGATAATGTAATATCTAACATAACCACAAAAGAACCAAATATTGAGATACACTCAAAACTCTATAGAAAAACCAAAATGGAGTTCTAAGAACTGTTAACTAACCCACAAAAAAGCAGAAAAAGTGACACACAAAAAAAGAAAAAGAAAACAAAAGTAAGACGGCAGTATTAATCTCTAACGTATCAGTACTACAATAAATGTAAAAGATCTAAACACAATAATTAAGACAGACTTTACCAGACCAGTTTTTAAAAATATGAACCAACTCTATGTTATCTACATGAAACTGACTTCAAATATAATGATATAGGCTCGAGGTAAATGAATGAAAAAAGATTGACCACATAAACATTAATCAAAAGAAAGAGGGGCCTGGATGGCTCAGTCGGTTGGACGTCCAACTTGATTTCAGCTCAGGTTATGATCTCAGAGTTGTGAGACTGAGTCCCACACTGGCCTCTGAGCTGAGCCTGGAGCCTGCATGGGATTCTCTCTCTCCCCCTGCCCCCTTCCACCATGCATGCACTCTCTCTAAACTAAGTAAATAGGGTGCCTGGGTGGCTCAGTGGGTTGAGCCGCTGCCTTCGGCTCGGGTCATGATCTCGGGGTCCTGGGATCGAGTCCCACGTCGGGCTCTCTGCTCAGCGGGGAGCCTGCTTCCTCCTCTCTCTGCCTGCCTCTCTGCCTACTTGCGATCTCTCTCTGTCAAATAAATAAATAAAATCTTTAAAAAAAAATAAAATAAAATAAGTAAATAAATAAAAAATCTTTAAGGAAAAAGAAAACAAGAATAGTTATATTAATGTCAGATTAAGTAGAAAAACAAAACAAAAAAACAGAGACAAAGAACATTACAGAGTAATGATAAAAGGGTCAACACACCAAGAACAGCAATCCCTTATGTGTGTGCAACAAATAAAAGAGCTTCAAAACACATGAAACAGAAACCTCCAATTTTAGTTGAAGACTTCAACACCCCTCTCACAATAATTAATAGAACAGCTAGATAAAAACTGAAGGACTGAATAACACCACCAATCAACAGGACCTAAATTTATAGAATACTCTACTCAACAAAAAAATGCACATTCTTATCAAATGCCCATGAACATCAGCAACATGATCCATATCACAGACCACAAATTAAACTTCAACAAATTTAAAAGAACTAAAATCATACAGAGTATATTTTCTGGTGGAATAAAAACAAGGAATTATGGGGAAATAAATAGTATTTCTGAACAATTCCAGGATCAAAAGAAGTCCTGAGTAAAATTTAAAAATACTGGGTACTAAATAATAATAAACCTTCAACAAAAGTTTTATGGAACATAGCTAAACTGTACTAAAAGAGAACTCTATAGCAATAACTGCTTCTATTAGAAAACAAAAGTTTTATGGAACATAGCTAAACTGTACTAAAAGAGAACTCTATAGCAATAACTGCTTCTATTAGAAAAGATATCAGGTGGGATTTATCCTTGAAATGCAATTAATCAGTATGATACACCACATGAACAAAATAAAGGATAAAAAGCATACAATCAGCTCAACAAATGCTGCTGCATCTGTTAAAGGTCATCTTTTCATGATAAAAAAAAGAACTCTCAAAAAATTGGGTACAAAAGGAATGTACACATCAACATAATAAAGACCATATATGACAAGCCCACAGCTAACATCACTCTCAACAGTGAAAAGCTGAACTTTTCCAATAGGATTGAGAGAAAGAGAAGGATACCCACCCTCACCACTTCCATTCAATAAACTACTGGAAACACTAGCAAGAGGTATTAAACAAGAAATAAAAGAAATCCAAATTGGAAAGAAAGATCTAAAACGTCTATTTACAGATGACATGATTTTATATATAGAAAACCCTAAAGATGCCACCCAAGAACTGTTAAAATGAATAAAGGAGGGCTGGATGGCTCAGTTATTAATCATCTGCCTTTGGCTGTGGTCATGATCCCAGTGTCCTGGGATAGAGTCCTGCATCTGGCTCCTGCTCAACGGGAAGCCTGCTTCTCCCTCTCCCACTTTCCCTGCTTGTGTTCTTCTCTTGCTGCATCTGTCAAATAAATAAATAAATTCTTTTAAAATAAAAACTAATAAAGGAATTCAGTAAAGTTGCAGGATACAAAATATATAAGAATTAATTTCTATATGCCAACAACAAACTATTAGAAATTTTCTATGTAAACAAAATATTCAGAAACAAATTTAAGCAAGGAGGTGAAAGATCTGTACACTGAAAACTCTAAGACATTAATGAAAGAAATTGAAAACAACACAAATCAACAAAAAGATATTTCATGTTCATGGATTGGAAGAATTAATACTGTTAAAATGTCCATGCCATCCAAAGCAACCCACAGATACAAGGTGATTCAGGTCAAAATGTCAAAGGCATTTTTTTCACAGAAACAGAAAAAAATAAACAATCCTGGTAGTTGTACTGAACTACAAAAGATCCCAAAGACCCAGAGCAACCTTGAAGAAAGAATGAAGCTAAAATCATCATACTTCCTGATTTCAAACTATAAAGCAAAAGAAGTAAAAACCAGTATGGTACAGACATAAAAACAGACACATAGGTCAATGAAACAGAAATGAGTCCAGAAATAAACCCATGCATATATGGTCAACTAATCATCCATGAAGGATCCTAGAATATACAATGGGGAAAGGATGGTCTCTTCAATAAATAATGCAGGAAAACTGGATATTCACATGCAAAAGAATGAAACTGGACCCCCACCTTATACATGCACACACAAAAAATCATTTCAAAATGAATTAAAGATGAACATAAGACCTGAAACTGAAAAACTCCTAGAAGAAAATATGGTGGGGTGGGCCGCCTGGGTGGTTTAGTGGGTTAAAGCCTTTGCCTTCAGCTCAGGTTATGATCCCAGGGTCCTGAAATCGAGTTCCGCATTGGGCTCTCTGCTCAGCGGGGAATCTGCTTCCCCCCTCTGCCTACTTGTGATCTCTGTCTGTCAAATGAATAAATAAAATCTTAAAAAAAAAAAAGGAAAATACAGGGGGTCAGCCTCTCAGTGTTGGTTTTGTCAATTATTTTTCGCATTTGACACCAAAAGCAAAGGCAACAAAAGCAATAATAAACAAGTAGAACTATGTCAAACTAAAAAGCTTCTCTACAGCAAAGGAAACCATCAACAAAATGAAAAGGCAATGTACAGAATGGGAGAAATTATTTGCAAACCATGTTTCAAATATAGGATTAACATCCAAAATATATAAGGAACTCATACAACTCAATAGCAAAAAGACAGTTTAACTAATAAATGGGCAAAAGGCCTCAACAGTCATTTTTCCAAAGGCACACAGATGGCCTACAGGTACTTGAAAAGGGAAATGCAAAAAAACCCCACAATATATCAGGTCATACCTATTAGGATGTCTATTATTAAAAGGGAAAAAAAAGCTGATGATACATACTGATGTGGCAGTAAGGTGATATGAGGACATGAAAGCTTTGCATTAGAGCTCTCCCAAACTTTATGGTTTCTTTGATGGTCCTGATTTGTATTCCTAACAGTACTACTATAATCCCAAGTAGAGCACTTTCCTGAGTTCTGAGAATTGTTCTGGCAATCTGAGGAGGAAGTGGGAACCTCAAATGTGTAGCCAGTTGGTTAAAAGTACAGATGTCCTAGAAACTCTAGAGCTTACGGCTAGTGTCTTGAGGGAGGATAGTTTTGTGCAGGACTGAGAACTTAACCTGTCAAATATGACCTCACCTTGGGTAGTCAGTATCAGAACTGCACTGCACAGACATAGACAGCAGCCCAGGAAAAGAAAATACAGAGCCCTACCACTTCTGAATATACAAGTAAATATCCTCAACAAAAATATTGGAAAATAGAATCCAGTAACCTAGGGAAAAAATTACATACCATGACCAGCTGGGATTTATTCCAAAGAGCTAAAGTTAATTTGATACTCAAAAAAATCAACAAATGTAAAGCATCATGTGAAGAAGCTAAAGAAGAAAAATCATATGGTCATATCAACTGATGCAGAAAAATCATCTGACAAAACTCAACATGATAAAAACTCTCAGCAATCTAGCAACAAAAGAGAGTTTCCTCAACTTTTAAGAATAGCTACAAAAAGAAAAAAATAGTGAGTGTGCAGAGAAACTGGATCCCATTTGCATTGCTAGTGGTAATGTAAAATGATACCACCACTCTGGGAAACAAGTTTACAGTTCCTTATAAGCTAGCCATGCAATAACCATATGATCCGGCAAAAAATCTGTACAAGAATGTTCATTCATTCAGCTTTGTTCATAATAACGAAAAACTGTAAACAACCCAAATGTCTTTCAGTGGGTAAATGATTAAACAAACTGTGGTACATCCACTTCATGGAATGCCACTTACCAAAAAAAAAGGAACAAACTACAGATACAAGCAACAACTTGGATGAATCTCCAGGGAATTACGCTGACTGGGGAAAAAAAAATCCCCAAAGGTTATATACCATGTGATTCCATTTCTATAACATTTTTTAATGACAAATTTTATAAATGGAGAGAGATTAATGGTTGCAGAGTTTAGGAATGAGTGGATATGGTTATAAGGGATCCTTGTGATGATGGAACTGTTCTGGGTCTTGACTATGACAGTGGATACAGGAACCCATGTGTGTTAGAAAATCATGTATAGCTAGTCCACACACACAAATGAATGTACGGACAAGGCGGTAAATCTGAATGTGATGGGAGGACTATTGCAATGTTGGTAGCAGGCTGTGACACTGTCTGTATTTTTACAAGGTGTTACCATGGGGTACACTAGATAATAGATACAGACATGATGTCTGTATTCCTTCTTACAACTGCATGTGAATCCATTATTATTTCAAAGTAAAAAGTTTACCTTAAAAAAATGGAAAAAAAAAAAGAGTAGCTACAACAGACTTGTGGGGAAGATGGGGGAGTGGGAAGACCCTAAGTTCACCTCATCCCACAGATAACTAGATAATACCCACACCGGTATTTAAAACAAAAACAAAACAAAACAAAAAATGACCTGAAGACTAGCAAGCCAGCTAAATGTAAAGAGGAGGTAATATCAAAAAGTATACAGGATGGGCAGAGACATGAACTAAAAAGACCACAGGACTGTCTTGAAAGGGAAGGAGACTGTGGGCGTGGAAAGGGGAGAGGCAGACTGACATGAGAGCGACTACATAAAGAAGAAGAAACCAGAGGGGCTGAATTTCCCCAATTCTTACAATCAGTGACTCTTAACACATGGAACTTTAAAAATCAGAAGGCCCCTGGGAGAGCAGGGAGGGCAGAGTTCCCTCCCTTCAAACGACAACACAACAAAGAGCCCCCCCAAGACACTACATAGAAGCAGCACTGCGAAAAATTGCCTGTGGTACACGGAAGGGAAATTTGTTTACAAATCTCAGAGCAAGTGATGGAAGGGGGCAAGGATCTTTGGAGACTTCTCTAGGAATAATGGAACTGGCAGGCACCATTCTCTACCCTGCCGTCCCCCAGCATACATACATGGAGCACAGACACCTGAAGGAACTAGCGTGGGGCCATCATTCACTATCTAGCTTGCTAACAGTGCACTGGGCCCCAGAGTTATCCTGCGAACACAGGACTGAGGTCCAGATCCCCTCCTATAGCAAACTCACCCTTACCCTGCTGGCACGGAGTGCCTCACCTCCACACCTTTCCTGCAGTTTGGTGATACTCCATCTTTGGCAAATGCATAGTTTGATATAATTTATACCCAAGGTAGCCACAGACTGGCCCACTAACAACACAGGGAACAAATTCTGCCCACAACAGGCAAAGACAGCCTATTACAGATAAATGGACTAAAGAGAAAAAGGACTCAGCCACAACAGCATGGCCCATGCAGCAACACATACATGAGATACCCAGAAGTGCCAGGTTCTGGTAAGCAGGAACACTGCACTTATAAGGGACACTACAGGACCTCTTCTTCACAAGACCACTACTTCAAAGAGCAGGAGACATAGCTGACTTGCCTAACACACTGAAACAGAGTTGGACAAAACGAAGAGACAGAGGAATATGTCCCAAATGAAAGAGGACCAAATCATAGCAAGAGAGCTAAATGAAATGGAGATAAGTAATATGCCTGACAGAGAATTTAAAGTAACAGTCATAAAGATAATCACTGGACATGAGAAAAGAGTGGAGAATCTCAGTGAGACCCTTAAAAAAGAGAAAACATCAAAAGGTACCAGTGAGAGATGAAGAACTCAGTAACTGAAATGAAAAAAACACTAGATGGAACAACAATAGATTAAACGAAGTAGAAGAATGGACTGGTGACCTGGAGTACAAAATAATGGAAAGCAGTCAAGCTGAACAGGAAAGGGAGAAATAATAATAAAAAATGAAAAGAAACTTAGGGAACTCTGACACTATCAAACAATGACATTCACATTATAGGAATCTCAGAAGGAAAAGAGAGAGAAAGGGGGCAGAAAATTTATTTGAAGAAACAACAGCTGAAAAACTGGGTAAGGAAACAGAAATCCAGAGAACGCTGAACAATCCAAGGACGTCCTTATGAAGAAACACAGTAACTAAGATGATAAAAAATAGTGATAAAGAGGAAATTTTAAAGCAGCATAAGAAAAGAAGACAGTTACATACAAAGAGAAGCCCAAAAGGCTCTTAGCTGATTCTTCAGCAGAAACTTGGGAGGCCAGAAGAGAAAGTCATGATATATTCCAAGTGCTGAAAGGGGAGGAAAACAAACAAACAAACAAACAAAAAACCTGCAGCCAAAAATACTCTATCCAGCAAGGCTATTATTCAGAATAGAAAATACAGTGTCCCAGAAAAACAAAAGCTCAAGGAATTCATAACCACTAAACCAGCCCTCCAAAAAAACTTAAAAGGGGACTCCAAGTGGAAAGGATAGACCATTAGTAGGAGTTAAAAAAAAAAAAAAAGTAGAAAACACAAAAGCAGCAAAATTAAGTTTATCTACAAAAACCTGTCAAGGGCTTCACAAAAGAAAAGGATATAAAGTATAACACCATATACCTAAAATGTGAGGGAAGGATAAAAGTAAAAATTTAGTGCTTTTAGAATGGGTTCAAACTTAAGCAACCATAAAGTTAAAGTAGACTGCTATATGCATAAGATATTATATACAAAACAATGCAACCACAAATCAAAAACCGGTAACAGATAGTATGCAAAAACAAAAACAAAAACAAAACAAAAAAAGAGTAATCCAAGCATATCACTAAAGAAAGCCCACAAACTGAGAGAGCAAGAGAAGGAACAAAGAACTACAAAAACAACCATAAAGCAAGTAACAAAATAGCAATGAGTACATACCTATTAATAATTACTTTGAATGCAAATGGATTAAATGCTCCAATCAAAAGATAAAGGGTGCCACACTGGACAAAAAGGCAGGACTTATGTATATGCTACCTACAAAAGACTCATTTCAGACCTAAAGACACATGCAGATTGGAAGTGAAGGGACGGAAAAGTATTTATTTGCAAATTGGAGTGAAAAAAAGTCAGGGTAGCAATATTTATATCAGACAAAACAGACTTTAAAACAAAAACTGTTAACAAGAAACAAAATAGGACACTATATAATCATAAAGGGAACAATCCAATAAGAAGACATAACAACTTTATTTACATACCCAATAAGGGAGCACCCAAATACATAAAAAGAGACTAATAAACATAAAGGAAGTAATCAATAGTATATGGTAATGGGGGGGGGCCTTAATACCTCACTTATATCAACAGCCAGATCATCCAAAAAGAAATTCAACAAGGGAACAGTGGCTTTGAACGACAGGTTGACCAGCTATGTCTAACAGATATACTCAGAACATTCTATCCAAAAACAACAGAATACACATTCTTTTCAAGTGCACATGGAACATTCTCGAACAGATCACAAGTTAGGACACAAAAGAAGTCCCCAAAAATGCCAAATGACTGGAGTCATACCATGCATCTTTCTGGACCACAATACTATGAAACTAGAAATCAACCACAAAAATCTGGAAAAAACACAAATAAATGGAGGTTAAATAACATACTACTAAACAATGAATGGGTCAATCAAGAAACAAGAAGAGAAAATTAAAAAATACATGGGGAGAGATTAAAATGAAAACACAATGGTCCAAAATCTTTGGAATGCAGCAAAACTGTTCTAAGAGAGAAGATAAGCAACAGAGACTTAACACAAACAGGAAGAAAAACCTCAAATAAACAACCTAACTTTACCTAAGGAATCTACCAAAAGAACAGGCAAAACCTAAAACCAGTAAAAGTAATAATAAAGATAAGAGTAGAAATAACTGACACTGAAACTAAAACACAGATCAGTGAAACAGGAGGCTGATTCTTTGAAAAATTTAAAAAACTGATAAACCTTTAGCCAGACTCATAAATAAACAAAGGACTCAAATTAACAAAATCAGAAATGAAGAAGAAATAACAGCTGACATCACAGAAATATAAAGGATTATGAGAGTATTATGAAAAATTACATGCCAACAAACTGGACAACTTGAAAGAAAAGGATAAATTCCTAGAAACATATAGCCCTCCAAACCTGAATCAGGAATAAATACAAAATTTGGACAGACGGATTACCAGTCACAAAATTTTATCAGTAATCAAAGAACTCCCAACAAATAAAAGTCCAGGACCAGGCTGTTTCACAGGTAAATTCTAACAAACATTTAAAGAATATATGAGTTAGTATCTATTCTTTTCAAACTATTCCAAAAACTGAAGAGGAAGGAAAGCATCCAAATTCATTCTATGAAGCCAATTATTACCCCTGATACCCAAACCAGATAAAGACACTACCAAAAAATAAATAAATAAAAACTACAGACCATCATTGCTGATGAAGACAGATGCAAAAATCGTCAACAAAATATTAGCAAACCAGCATCCAACAACAGTACTTTTAAAAAATCATTCACCATGATCAAGTAGGATTTATTCTGGGATACAAGGATGGTTCAATATTTGCAAATCTATCAATGTAATATATCACATCAACAAGAAAAAGGATAAAAACCGTATGATCCTTTCAATGGATGCAGAGAAAAGATCTGACAAAGTACAACATCCATTCATGATTAAAAGGTTTCTTGAGGGAACAAACCTCAACATAATTAAGACTATCTATGAAAAACCCACAGCTAACATCACACTCACTGGTGAAAACTGCTTTTCCCCTAAGGTCAAGAACAAGACAAACTTTTATTCAATATTGTACTGACAGTCCCAGCCATAGGAATCAGACAAGAGAAAGAAATAAAAGGCATCCAAATTGGTAAGGAAGAAGTATAACTTTCACTATTTGCAGATGACATGGTACTATACATAGAAAACCCAAAAGACACCATCAAAAAACTACTACAACTGCTAAATGAATTCAGTAAGTTTGCAGGGTACAAAAATTAACATACAGAAATACATTACATTTCTGTAGACTAATAATGAAATAGCAGAAAGTAAAATTAAAACAATCCCATTTACAATTGCACCAAAAATAATAAATCCAGGAATAAGCTTAACCGAAGAAGGAAAGACCTGTATTCTGAAAACTATAAAACACTGAAAAAAGAAACTGAAGAGGACACAAATGGAAAGATATTCCATGCTCATGGATTTGAAGAACACTCACTGTTAAAATGTCCATACTATGCAAAGCTATCTATAGATTAAATGCCATCCCCATCAAAATACCAATAGCATTTTTCATACAACTAGAACAAATAATCTTAAAATATTTATGGAACCATGAAAGACTTCAAGTAGCCAAAGCAATCTTGAAAAAGAGTACAACTGGAAGTATCACAATCCCAGATTTTAAGATATAAAGCTGTAGTCATCAAAACAGTATTGTACTGCCACACAGACACATAGATCAAGGAACAGACCAGAACTCAAATAAACCCATGATTATATGGCCAATTAATATTCGACAAAGGAAGCAAGAATAGCCAATGGCAAAAAGTCTCTTCAAAAACAGAGTTAGGAAAACTGGATAGCTACATGCAAAAGAATGAAACTAGACCACCTTCTTTCCCCATACACAAAAACAAACCCAAAATGGAGTAAAGACCTGTGAGACCTGAAACCATAAAAATCCTAGAAAAAAACACAGGCAGTAATTTTGCTGATGATGGTTATAGCAATATTTTTCTAGATGCCTCCTAAGGCAAGAAAAACAAAAGTAAAAATAAACTATTGGGATACATCAAAGTAAGAATTTTCTCCACAGCAGAGGAAACAACAAAACAAAGACAACCTACGGAATGGGAGAAGATATTTGCAAATGACATATCCAATAAAGGCTTAGAATCCAAAAAATATAAGGAAATTATACAGCTCAACACACCAAAAAACCAAATGATCCATTTAAATGGGCAGAAGACATGAACGGACATTTTACCAAAGAAAACAGATGGTCAACAGATACACAGAAACATGCTCAACATCACAGACCATTAGGGAAATGCAAATCAAAACCACAATGAGATATCCCCTTATACCTATCAAAATGGCTACAATCAAAAACAAAAGAAACAACAAGTGTTGATAAGAATGTGGAGAAAAAGGAACCCTTGCGCACTGCTGGTAGGAATGCAAACTGGTGCAGCCCCTGCAGAGTATAATACGGAAGTCTCTCAAAAATTAAAAATAGAATTATATGATCCATTACTCAGTAACAACACTAATTGGCATTTACCCAAAGAATACAAAAACACTAACTGGAAAAGACATATGCACCCCTATGATTATTGCAACATCATTTACAAGAGCCAAATTACGGAAGCAACCCAAATGTCCACAGACAGATGAATGGATAAGATGATGCACATCAATACAACGGAATATTACTGATCCATAAAAAAGAATGAAATTTTGTCATTTAGAAAACGAAAAGGTAGGCTAGAGAAGTTATTTGCAAGTCACATATCTGACAATGGACTTGTATATGTGCACAAATATGTATTTTTAAATAAATGAAATGTATATATATGTGTGTGTGTATATATATATATACATACACATATATTTTAAACTCAAAAGTAAGAAAAAAAAAAATAACCAAATTAAAATATGAGCAAGAGTTAAGATACTTCACCAAAAGGATGTAACATGGCCAATACATGAAAAGATGTTCAGTATCAGGAACCATTAAGAAAATGAAATGAGAACCATAATGATATACTATGACACACCTATTAAAATAGTTTAAAAATAGTTAAAGTATAGATACCAACAAGAGCTAGTGAAGATATGGAGCAACTGGAACTCTCTCCAACAGTGATGATGAAAATGTGGAATGGTATAGCCACTCTGGAAAACACTTTGGAAGCTTCTTTATAAAGTTAAACATATACTTACCACATGACCCAGCAGCCCCACTCCTGGGTACCTATACCCTAGAGAAATGAAAACTTATGTTCAAATAAAAATCTATACATGAATGTTTTATAGCAGCTCTAGACATACTAACAAAAACTGGAAACAACTCAAATACCCTTTATCGATGGGTGAAAGATAACCTGTAGTATATGCATACAATGTACTATCACTCAGCAATAAAAAGGAACAGACTATTAATACATGCAGCAACTTGCTGAATGAAAAAAGCCAAACTAAAAGCTTACATACTATACGATTTGATACATGTGACTTTCTCAAAAAGACAAAATTGTAGTGACACAGAACAGAGCAGTGATTGTCAGGGATTAGAAATGGGTAGAAGTTTTTGTCTGCAAGGAAGTAGCAAAAGAATTTTGGGAGGGTGCTAGAACTATTTGGTATCTAAATTATGGTAGAGCTTACATAAATCTTCACGTGTTAAAATTCATGCAACTGTACACAAACACACGAAAGAAACCCAGTTTTACTTATACTAATGTAAAACACAAAATTAAAAAGCAAAATAAGATGCTCAAGCCCATGCCCAGACTTAGTGAAACAGGATCTCCAGTATTGTGATGCAGCTGATTGCATTTTTAAGACACTTCACAGGTGCTCCTGGTGTACAGCCAAGAATGAGAACAGCTGTAATTCCTTGAATCTGATTTCTCCATTCCTCTGTTACATCTTCATGTCAGGCTCTTATCTCTCACAAGACCTACTGATTCCTCATCTCTCTTTTGAGTCTTACTACATTAGTGCCAGAGTGACCTTTGGCATGATAAATTTCAAGCTCTTCAGCACAGGACCCTCCAAGATCTGACCCCATCAACAACTTCCATCTCTCTGCATGCCCTTGTATTCCACACTGCAATATTGAAAGAACACTCTAAATCCCTGGAAGTGACCTGCTATTTCACGCCTCCAGGCTTTCTGCTCAAACTACACTCTTTGCCTGGAATTCTACCCCCACCACGAATTTGCCTGGCAGGTACCTTTTAAGACTGGTTCAGTTACATGTTTTATGGCACTCCCAACTAAAAATCTTCAGCAGTTTTCTGTCAATGCTCACCATCACCTATAATACTGCTCACAAACCTCATCTCCTACAGTTCCTGCCTCACATTTAAGACTCTTAAAATGCCAATTTTCTGGGTAACTCTCTCCCAAACTTTGTGTTTTCTCAGCTACTCATGCCTTAACTAATGATACTCCTCCTTCCCAAGAACAGTTTTCACCCACCCATTTTTTCCTAACACATATTCATCCTTCTAGAATAAACAGCTGTCATCTCTAAGAAGTCTTCCTCTGAACTTCCAGGCTAACAGAATTACACTTCTTCTCTATCTCCAAAGCATTTCTGGTTTTCATTATCAATATCTACCTTATTATGCTGAAATTATTTCATGTGTTCATCTCCCTCAATTTGCTCCTTAAACAGAAAGGGTCATACTTTAGATCTTTATATTACTCAGGCTTAGCATAAAATCTGGAGCAAACAGGTCTTTAACAAGTGTTTCTTGAAGAAAGAAATTAATGAGAACAAATTTACTGGGTATTTTAATATACATCTCCTTTTCTCCAAAAGACATAAATGGCTAACTATATGCTGATAATACCTAAACTTCTATCTAGAGCTAGCTTGCTAGCTTTTTGTGCCCAAAATCACATTAGAAACCTCAATCATCCTAAATGCCTTCCTTTTCCTCATTTCTCACACTCAGTTATGAAGTCCTACTGATTTACTGAGATCTAAGCTCTCCATATGTGCCACAAGTTCATGCCCCTGCTTCTTCAAATCCGGGCTATACCAACAGTTATTAGTATAATGGTCTTCTAAATGGGCAGAAGACATGAACAGACATTTCTCGAAAGACAACATACAAACGGCAAGTAACACATGAAAAAATGCTCAACATCACTCAGCATCAGGAAAATACAAATCAAAACCACAATGAGGTAACACCTTACACTGGTCAGAATGCCTAAAATTAACAAGTTAGAAAAAAAAAATTTCGGGAGGATGTAGAGAAAGGGGAACCCTCTCACGCTGGTGCAGCCACTCCAGAAAACGGTATCAAGGTTCCTCAAAAAGGTTAAAATAGAACTACCCTATGAGCCAACAACTGCACTACTATTCACCCAAAGGATACAAACACAGTGATCCAAAGGGGCACCTGCACCCCAATGTTTATAGTAGCAATGTCCACAACAGCCAAACTATGGAAAAAGCCTAGATGTCCCTCAACAGATGAATGGATACAATGGAATATTGCTCAGCCATCAAAAAATGAAATCCTTACCATTTGCAAAGACATGAATGGAATGAGAGGATATTATGCTAAGTGAAATAGGTCAATCAGAAAAAGACAAATACCATATGATTTCATTCATATGTGGAATTTAAGGAAAAAAACAGATGATCATAGGGGAAGTGAGAGAAAAATAAAGTAAGATGAAAACAGAGAGGAAGACAAACTACAAGAAACTCTTAAATATATGGAAACAAACAGGGTTGCTGGAGGGAACATAGGTGGGGGATAGGGTAACTGGGTGATGGGCATTAAGGAGGGAGCACGATGTAATGAGCACTGGGTGTTATATGCAACCAATGAATCACAAACTCCAGCTCTGAAACTAATAATGCACTATATGTTAATTGAATTTAAATAAAATTAAATATATATACATATATATACATTTTATATATATAATGGTCTTATTGCCTCCAGTTCCAAACCCTAGCAATTTATTTTTCATAATGCCAATAATCTTTCTGAACTGCAACACCCACACTTCACTCCTCTGCTTGGCACTCTACCGTCTATATAAGAAACAGTCTAAGATCTGTAAGATCTTCTTCTGTCCCCTGCTGTCTTCCCCAAACTCCTCTCTCCTTATTCACTCTATCAAACTACACCCTATAGCCACATTGAACTTCCTGCACTTCCCAAAAGGGAGAGCCGTACTAACTCATACATCTATGCTCAAGCAACTCATTCTATCTGTAATGTTCTTCCATATTACAGTCATCTAGTGATTGCAAGCCTGAGGTCTAAGGTAGATTCCACTATAAAGCTATACCTGATTCATGCTCTCACACAACCACTACTCTTGGAAAGAACTGGTCAGTCCTTCCTTTGGGTTTCCATCAATTTTATGTATGTCTACATTAGCAGCATTAATGGGTTTCCATCAATTCTATGTGTAATTCTATGATAGCACATTTTACAATCTATTTCCCCAAGAACACTAAAAACTGCTTGAAGGCAAGGGTCATACATGATCTCTAGCAATCACAGAATCTAATAAAATTATAAGACACATAGAAGGCGTTCAATAAATGTTTATTAATGCAGACTAATAACCCTGGCTTTTAACCATGTGGTAAAATCAACAGTTCACAAATGACAAAATTTAACACATAAAACATTTGATAGTCCCAAACAGCCACATGGAGGCAAAATCCACTAATTTATCTTTTTAACAGAAAATAGCTAATAATTAGCATTATCCCCCAAACACATAAAATGAGTTCTCACCAACAAATTTTTAAAAAGTGCTGACATGGGGCACCTGGGTGGCTCAGTGGGTTAAGCCTCTGCCTTCAGCTCAGGGTCCTGGGATTGAGCCCCGTATAGGGCTCTCTGCTCGACAGGGAGCCTGCTTCCTCCTCTCTCTCTCTCTGCCTGCCTCTCTGCCTACTTGTAATTTCTGTCAAATAAATAAATCAAAATCTTCAAAAAAAAAAAAAAAGTGCTGACATATTTTAAATAGTATACAATGCTCTTATGTGTAGCAAAGTAAAGTGTGTTTTTAACACTTTCTCAATTCACCATTCGGCACCTTTCTATCTATTCTGTTACCCACAACCTCATGCTAGCCTTAGGTTATGTAAAGGAGCTTGTTTCAGGGCTGTCCCAGTTCTGTAATGTCCCATGTTCTAAAATTAATCCATTTTCTCTTCCTTTGCAGTCCAATATCTCATTCTCTCAATAGGCAAAACTCAGGTTGATGATGAAGCCAAGAAAGCATTCTCCAGAAATCCAAGGATACCACCAACAAATGAATAACTTGTATGTTTAATATTTCCAAACACTATCTGCATTTTTAAAAAGTTAATTATAAATGCAAATAAATACTGAATTGGTATAATATGAGAGATTTTTGAGTGGGTTAGGAACGGAAAGAATACAGACATTATCAACTCAAGACTAACCAAGTTGTAACTGCATTACAATAGAATGAAAACAAATTTTTGGCCCACTGATTTCAGGCTAGTATTTATCAATATAAGAGAATAACAACATCTACAACTCACAGTATTATTTTGTGACTTAACGGGAATATATAGGAAAATACTTAATAAATGAGAGTTTATGTATAGTTGATTCTTGAACAATGAGGGTTTAAATTGTCTAGGCCCACTTCTACTGGTTTTATTCTGCTTTGTTGAGAACTGACAGCAAAAGCCACAGGGCATTTATTTACAACTGCCCACCCCAGTCTCTACAGGACTGAATGGAAGACAGCTGGCACACGAGCCATGCCTTCTCTCCTCTAAGTACTTAAGGGAGGCCTGCTCAGACCATGAGCAACGCCCTCTTCCCCCATGGCCCAGGACCAGGCAGAATTATGAGCTGCCCTGAACGCTGCGCTAGGTCAAGCACCCGCAGCTGGCAGGCAAAAGGCCATGCTGAAGCAGAAAAACACACCTAGAGGGCAGGGTGGGCGCTGCTCTGGGAGCCCTTCTCCTCCCAGTAGCCTAGCAGGACTGCAGGACAGAATAGGTGAAGCCTTTGGGGCCCCTCCCACACAGGCCAGTCCCACCCCATCCCCCAAGCTCTCTGTGGGCACACTCCCACATGGCTGGCAGCCACCAATGGCCACAGACCAGTGATGGACCTCCCGACAGACTGGACTGTGCTGTGCCTTCAGGTCAGTGTTGCTGCCTGAAGCTAGCCCATCATCTGCCTGTTCTGAGCCAAGTCTACCCAGCCTCTGGTACATTGCCAACTCTGGGCCAGACCCACCTCCATGGCACTGGACCTCTTACAGGCAGAATTTTTTTTTTTTCTAGAAAACGTTAAGTATGTTAATTCAATGTATTTTATCTTTTGAATTTCTCAACTTTTTTTTCCCTAGCTTACTTATTATAAAAAAACGGTATGATACTTTTAACACACAAAATACATGTTAGTCAACTGTTCATGTTACCGGTAAGGCTTCCAGCGTACAGTACGCTG
Source organism: Mustela erminea (assembly GCF_009829155.1). Lineage (NCBI taxonomy): Eukaryota > Metazoa > Chordata > Mammalia > Carnivora > Mustelidae > Mustela > Mustela erminea. The sequence continues at coordinate 19,215,557 of NC_045629.1, forward strand.
TTAGTAAAGTTTTGGGGAGCTGACTGTGCAGGGTTATCAGTGTTCCCAATTCCCACCTTGTTCAAAGGTCAGCTGTAATTGAAAAGAACTTGGTATCCAACTCCAGAAAAGATGCAGACCCAAGAATTTGCAATACTAAGTAGAAACCAGTTAACACTAATGGACTTTTTAATAAACATCAAGAAAACTCTCTTCTTCAATCAATTTTCATACCTTTACTAAATGGGCTGAAAAAGTACAATGGATACATATATGGAGAGATCTTCTAAAACCTGCAAACTTTTCTTCTTATAAATAGTAATTAATAAATCTTAAGATTTATCTGAGATGAAAACTAAGGATTCCTTTGTGTTTTCAAAGATACAGCAACCAATGAAGTTTTCTAAGACTTTTTAATTCTCAGATGATACTTAGGTAGATAACCAGAGACAGAAATTTTAAGTAGCTCCTAGTGAAAAGTCTGTTTCAGACCAGTTATTCTCTAACCATTTTGAATAATCAAAATGAGAAAGAGCAAAATGGTATTACCTGAAAAAATTTCTTAGTGTCATAAGCTAATAACTGATAAAGCCTAGAATACGATCAATTTTTATTTGATAATTAGGTGTCTCTAAGCAATACCAAAGACACATGTGAACTGTCACTGTGTTTAGTACCAGGCTGACATGATGGTTAAATAAATGTGACTACCACTCAATCAGCTAGCTTTGATATCCTCCATCTCCTTTCTGTTTTATTTTTTACATCAATATGAAGACCACTACTTATTTTTGTTTTTGTTATTTTTTTTTCCTCCTTTCTCTACATTTAAATACCACAGGCCTGGACAGGAAAACAAATAATATATAAAATTAATATATAGAAGTTCTGGGCACCTGGGTGGCTCAGTGGGTTAAGCCTCTGCCTTCTGCTCAGGTCATGATCTTGGGGTCCTGGGATCGAGCCCCACATCAGGCTCTCTGCTCAGCAGGGAGCCTGCTTCCGCCTCTCTCTCTGCCTGCCACACTGCCTACTTGTGATCTCTCTCCGTCAAATAAATAAACAAAATCTTTAATAAATAAATAAATAAAAAGAAGTTCTTCAGAGCTATATATTCTTTAATAACATATACTTCTCTAACAACGTTATAGATATATTGTAGTTCTACTGAAAAAGAAGACAATGGAACAGGCCTCTCAATATATGTGTCAAAATTTCCTTATACTTGGAACACCTCTATGTATACCTATATATACTTGTTCAAAGATAAACACTAATACATAATTACATAACAGATTATGTAACTTTCATATATTTCCACTCATTTATCTTCCTATATCAATGAATATATTTCCAACATGTCACTCACTATTCAGTGCTTTGTAGTATTCCAAACACCATTATTTATTTAACCCACTCCATATTGCTGACAACCTTACTTTCAACTTTTAGTTGTCATAAAGAGCACAAGGATAGATGAATTTGTACAGACATCTTCACAATATGTCTGATTATTTTCTAATAATTTTTAGATGTTATTTGAAGGGAAGAAAAATATTATTTGAAATAAAAGGGATGAGAGAAAGGAGTGGATAGATGAAGGAGACAGGGAAAGAGAAGAAAGAAAGGAACAATGAAAAACAAGAGAAGCCGGATAAGGCACAGATTTAAAAAAAAAAAAAGACGTGAAACAGTATATTTCACTTTATTACCAGAGTTGCTGTTGCTGTTCTATCATTTTCAGCAAATTTGTACTACTTAGGTTTAGCTAGGGTAAAACTCTTCTTTGCAATCTTTAACTAAAATTACAATTCCTTCTTTGAAAGCTTATTTTCTCTGCCTAGATATTTATGGGATACAGTTTTTATCCTTAATTTTAAAGAATATCCACAGACTGAAACTTGTAAGAATGTCTTTTGAGCGTTTTTTTCTTCCTAGAATATGGCAGTTAGGATGTAACGGGGTTTTTTTAGTGCAGCCATTTCAAAATGTCTCTGATTATTACTTTGTTGCAATTTCAAATTAATCTTCTTTCATTTAGGAAAAAAGAATTATCCCTACGTTAGACATCTTTGTTAGATACTTAGGTTATCGCTCATCCTTTTAGCTTCTTTTCATTCCTTCCAGATCTAGAAACAGATTGCCATTAATCTGGTTTTCTACAATGGAGTGAATGTTCTTCCATTTCCACAATTTAGTGGTCATTTGGGAGGTCACATCAAGAGATATTAACCAGGTGCACGGTTACTTTCTGATGATTTTTAAATTGCCTCAATTTCTCTAAAATATGCTTTTAGGAATCAAGAATATATTAATGTATCAATGCTCACATGATTCTAAGGTTTGAAAAGGAAAAGGAAGAGATAAGGAGGATCAGGTAGGAGATGAACATAAAAGGAGTGGTTCCAAAAAAAGGAACTGAAATACTGTGATAAATTTTTAAGTGAAAATTTCAGGACAGAAGTTTAAAAAATAAACATTAGGGGTGGCGCCTGGGTGGCTGGGTGGGTTGGGCCTCTGCCTTCGACTCAGGTCATGATCTCAGGGTCCTGGGATCAAGTCCCGCATCGGGCTCTCTGCTCAGAAGGGAGCCTGCTTCCTGTCTCTCTCTGCCTGCCTCTCTGCCTAATTGTGATCTCTCTCTCTGTGTCAAATAAATAAATAAATAAATCTTTAAAAATAAATAAATAAAATAAAAAATAAAAAATAAACATGAAAACCTGAGGAAAAGCAAACATTCTTGACATTTACTTTCCAAACTCAAAGATATTTTTATTTTCTTACACATCTCCTAGAAAGCCAAATTATTAACAGTGACTATCCTTGACAAAATATTTGGGGACATTAATTTAATGAATCAACAAAAACTTTACATTAAGATATTTTAGTCAAGCAAACTAATGAGAGGTCTTAATTACACAGAATAGCATTAGGCATGCATGAGTGGCAATCAAAGCTTCTTATTTGCTATTAGTCAAAGATCACATAACTTCAATAAATGTTAAAGGTAGAAAGCTTTAATGAGCATTTTCAAAAGCATTTTATCACATCTTGTTCCTTCAGTCATTCTCAATTCAAATTAGCACAGTGCATAACATGGTATCTGACTGATGAGTCCTCAGAGCCACTTACTTGTTTATATTTTTTCTAAGTGGTATTCAATGAGACCAAGTTGGGAGAAACCATTTAGGAGGTGGTGTTAAAAAAAATTCAAAGGATATTCAATTTAAGATTTAAAACTGCTCAGTAAATTCTCATAAATAAGATTTTAGTTTAGTAATGAAACAGAAAGACTAATCTTTCCCAAAGACATTTTTCTTTCAAACCAAGAAAAACCAACCAAACAAAAATAATTACAATGATGATAATTCGTATGCCTAACTTTTTTACAGGTAAATCAGATTTTGGCATATTAATCATTTAATCAAGTATGCTTTTTGAAATGTAAAAGAAAATTATAAACTGAAAAAATATTTATTTCAAAAGGAATATAACTCAATGAATATATAATCACATATAGAAGTTTAAGATGCCATACTTTGGCATATTCGTTGACTTTTTAAGAGAAAGAAGTGTGTGTGCTACATATTAACCAAAAAAGGTACATTTCCTCTTAATTTGCCATTGAAGAGTCTTCTTCAATAGCCTCAGAAATGGGGTTGGGATGAGAACAAAGAGAATAAAGTAATTTCACTTCATAGATACAAACACAGAGATTCATCACTGCATTTATAACAAATACATTCTGATTAAGATTAATTTCTGTCCATGTATCTTGTAGTAAAACAGTTCTCTAATCATAATAAAATCCCTATTTTGGACACTGATATAAATTTTAAAAGCTCAATTATTAAGGCTTAATTGTTAATTTAATTATTAACTGGTATCAAACATACCACACTTTTTTTTTAAGACTTTATTTCTATTCACTATTAGAAGATTCAAGTGGTTCCATTTTCATTTCTAAAGATACAACAAGCGCATTAGAAATTACACATAAGCTTTGGTTTGTCAACACATTAAACACATTCTCAAATCACTATGTAAGAATTAAAATTTAGGGACTAGGCATGAGAGCCCAACAAAATAGGTGAAATCATCAACTTCTTTCCAGCTATAACACTTTTAATCTTATATATAAAAACAAATGGTAAGACAAGCTAAGCATTATATTAATAAGACACTAAAAGTAAGTATTAAAGTACAAAAAATAAAATACTAGTTTGGGGGGGAGCAACATTATAAAAAATAAGACATGAGGACTAATTAATCCTGTCAGATATCATGTGAGGCACTATGCTAATAAAAATTAATAATCAATAATTTAAGAATAAAATACTTTTTAACTTCATAACTGTTTTTTACCTGTCAATTCAATGGGAGAAAATGAACCTGTTAAATACTTGCTATTATACCCTAATAAATTCAAGAAAATAAGCACCAAAAAACTCAAAATCTATAAAAAACACAAATATACACATTCTGATTATAAAGGGGAGTTTCAGGTCTTTGTTTTCTACTTTTAGAACAGAAAAAAAATTGCAAAGAAAAGATGAAAAGGAATGGTTACATAAAAGTAAGTCCAAACCAATAACTCTAAAGAGAATGAAAACTCTTGTCTTCCTCAGCAGATGGCTGTATACTTGCACCCAGCATAGGTAGAGTACATTTATGACAATACCTAAGGAACAAGAGCCATAAATGACCACACTCTACCAGCGAATTCAATCTTAGTGTTTACCATACATAATTCTGTATACATAATATTCAATGAATTTTGCAGAGATTAATAAGAAAATATATTAAGAAAACTCTGTGCAGCAGAATTTAAATGGAAATGTCCCCAAACTCAAACAACACTTTGCAATAGGAACAGGAGCACCTAGGTGGTTAAGTGTCAGCCTTCAGCTCAGGTTATCATCTCAGGGTCCTGGGATGCAGCCCAGTATCAGGCTCCCTGCTCAGCGGGGAGCCTGCTTCTCTCTCTCCTCCCCACCCTATCTCTGTCCCTCTCTCTCTCAAATAAATAAATAAAAACTTAAAAGAAAAAAAAACACATTATTAAAATAAAATGCTTGGTAGGAAGACAAAATATATATACAGAAAATGCATATGAGATAATGATCAGCATCTATACAATTGAGAGTTATGACAATTACACAATAATTGTATTTATTTCAATTTTATTTACTTACTTTAGAGAGAAAGGATGTGCATGCCTGAGTCAGGGGAGGGGTGAGGAGGGAAGAATGTCAAGCAGACTCCTGCTGAGCGCAGAGCCGCACAGAGGGCTGGATCTCACAACCCTGAGATCATGACGGGAGCCAAAATCAAGAATTTGGACACTTAAACAAATGAGCCACCAGGCACCCCACAATAATTATATACTTACGAAAGCCACTGAATTTATGGAGACTCATGACTGTTTGAACACATACGTGGTATACTCTATAAATGGAAACTCAAATCAAACTGGGTCTGAAAAGTTAGGATAAAGGGAACTTTTATTAGTTTTCTAGGGCTGCGTTCACACATTATCACAAACTTGATGGCTTAAAATAACAGAAACTTGTTCTCACAGTTCTGGAGCCCAGATATCTGAGCTATCTCTGAAGGCTCCAGGAAAGAATCCTTCTTACCTCTTCCTAGATTCTGGTGACTACAGGAGATCCTTGGCTTATTTATGGCAGCATAACTCCATAAACATAAACAATTATTTTTAGGTAACAGAGTCTTACTTCCTATAAGATAACACTTCTAGTAAGAGTTTGTTTTTGTTTCAATTCTTAAAATAATTTAAAAATATTATAAAATACTAAGATAAAAAATTAGAATATTTTTAAAAGACCAGGAACTCAGGTACCATAAGATCACCAGAATCCCTGGGAATGGCATGGGACAGCTGTATTTTCCAAATGGCTTAAATTATTAAAATCTTACTTTAAAATTTTGTTAAAAATCTTACATACACAGAAACACACATGAATCTGGCTGACTTAAGCAGACCACAAAATAGGTTTTTTGTATAACAGATTAAGAGATGCAATTATTAACATATAGTACATAAATACCCCTGAGAATCACTGAAATGTAGAGAGCAGTATTTTTCTATACTGCTGTTAGACAGCTGTTTCTTTGTTCTGTATTTTGCCCTTTCTCTTTCTTAACAGTAACTCTTTTTCCATGGAGGCCCTTCTTTCCCTTTTTGTAATTTGTTAATTATAAACAAAGATTTGTGGATAAGGGCGCAGGTCAGGTCTGCCACATTAGGCCCCAAAGACTCGCTCATATTTTAACTCTACCAAACATAAGCTCTAAACCTCAGTTTCTTCATTTGCAAACGGCAGATAATAACAGCACAAAACATACAGGGTTGTCTAGAGGACAAACTGAGATTAAGACAATAAAGTAATTGGCACAGAACTTGGCATACGGTAAACAATAAATGTCAGCTATTTCTTTTTCCTTCTTACTACTGCCTTATAAATTAACTAGCTCAATTTCTGAAGACTACGTCTGTGTGTATTGTGTTGTCAGAATAAAGTATGGAAAAATACCTCAAAAAGTTAATAGTGTCTCAAAGAAATAACACTTCATATCAACTAAGATGGCTAAAATAAAAAAGACAGTAATAATCTTTGGCTGGCAAGGACATATGAGAAACCCTCCTATGTTGCTGATGGAGATATAAAAGTATGTAGCTACTTGGAAAACAACTTAGTTTCTTAAAAAGTTAAACATAGATTTATCATATGACACAGCAATTCTACATCTAGGTAGTAACTATATAAATATTACATACAAATATTCACAGCAGCATTATTCATTCAACCCAAACGTCCATCAAAACTGGTGAATAAGCGAAATGTGGTACATCCACACTCTGGAATACTATTTATTAATAAAAAGAAATAAAATACTGATACGTGCTACAACATGAATGAACTTACGATGAATACTTACAAGAAATATACAGAAAAGGCTAATAATCAATGGACACCTAGAGCTGTGGGAGGTACCAGGGATTAACTGTAAATAGGCACTATTGTAAATAGGGGTAATTAAAATGGGCAGTTTGGGGGTGCCTGACTGACTCAAAACAACATGCAACTCTTGATCTTGGGGCTGTTTGAGCCCCATGTTAAGTATAGAGATTAATTTTTTTTAATGGGCAGATTTTATACTATGTAAATTATACCTCAACAAAGTTGCTTTTTATAAAATTAGCAATGGCTATCTTCACCTAACAGTGTCATGGGTTATTTTTTTCCCCAGTTTTACTTTTGAAAATGGTTTTAGTAAACTGCCAATTCATTGGTATAATTAAAAGTAAACAGAGTAAAGACAATGGGATTCTCCTCTGAATAAAGTACTTGACCTTCATGATACCTTCTTTGTCTGCTTATATTTTTATTATTTCATTCCTTAGCAAGTTTCTAGACAGTTTTTTTTTTTTTTAAGATTTTATTTATTTATTTGACAGGCAGAGATCACAAGCGGGCAGAGAGGCAGGCAGAGAGAGAGGAGGAAGCAGGCTCCCTGCTGAGCAGAGTCCGATGCGGGGCTTGATCCCAGGACCCGGGGATCACGACCTGAGCTGAAGGCAGAGGCTTTAACCCACTGAGCCACCCAGGTGCCCCTCTAGACAGTTATTAAACAGCTGATTAAGTGAGTCAAAATTGAGTGAGAAATATTAAATGTCGCACATGAATTTTTCTAAAGATCCTACCAGAGGTAATACTGTGATATGAAATATTTTATAGATTTTTTTTACAGTCTTTCCTGGATGAGAAGGTAACACAGGCTATATATAGATCTACGTAGTTATATTAAGTCTAATAAGCAAAACAAAAATACTAAAAGAACATAAACTTTTTACTTAGTCCCAGTACCCTTTAAAAAGAACTTTTTCAAGAGACTCACATACACTAAAGCCTCAGAATAACTACTGTCTAGATTTATGAGATAGAAATTAGCCAAAGACTGCATTTGATTGTTTCAACACATACATGGTATATTCTATAAATGGAAACTCAAATCAAACTGGGTCTGAAAAGTTAGGATAAAGGGAACTTTTATTAGTTTTCTAGGGCTGCGTTCACACATTATCACAAACTTGATGGCTTAAAATAACAGAAATTTGTTCTCACAGTTCCGGAGCCCAGATATCTGAGCTATCTCTGAAGGCTCCAGGAAAGCATCCTTCATGCCTCTTCCTAGATTCTGGTGACTACAGGTGTTCCTCGGCTTATTTATGACAGCATAACTCCAATTTCTACCTCCATTTTCACATAGCCTTCTTCCTTCATAGGTCTTCCTGTCCCTTCCTTCACTTATAAGGACACCAGTCACAGGATTTGGGATCCACCCTGAATCCAAGATGATTTCATCTGGAGATCCTCAACTAATTAAATCTGCAAAGATCCTATCCCAAAAAGGGACTAGGCCAGTTGTTTATTAACTACATCAAAGTTCGCTCTCTTAGGGAAAAAAAGCTCACCAAAAACCCTAATAACTCAAATTTAAAATTATTTTGTATAGTCTCAGTTGGAAATATCCTATCATTTTAATTGATTCCTTTTCCCAGTAGAAAGTATCCTATTATATAATCAGGAAATTCCATCATTAAAAAATTATAAAATAGGGCGCCTGGGTGGCTCAGTGGTTTAAGCTGCTGCCTTCGGCTCAGGTCATGATCTCAGGGTCCTGGGATCGGGTCTCGCATCGGGCTCTCTGCTCGGCAGAGAGCCTGCTTCCCTCTCTCTCTGCCTGTCTCTCCATCTACTTGTGATTTCTCTCTGTCAAATAAATAAATAAAATCTTTAAAAAAAATAAAAAAAAATAAAAAAAAAAATAAAAAATTATAAAATATATATAAAGAGTTGGATGAAAATGTTTTACTGTAACAACTTATTTCCCAAAGGTTATCTCTCTCCTGGTGTTCCTTCTCATCACGGTGAATGCCCTCTCTAACAACGTGTAGCTCTGGCAACTAGTCTGTTGTCATACAAGCAACCCATCAGCAAATTCAGTGGACTCCTTTAAAATATATTCCAAATGCAAACAATTCTCATACACTCCCCCACCCCGTCACCCCTGCCTAATCTAGTGAGTCCTTTAACATGTAAATCTGCTATACCACTCTCTTATACAAAACTCTGCAATGGATTCCATCACAGATATGATAAAATCCAAAGTTGCTCTCCTCTTCCATCCCTCTCCCTCTTACTTTCCCCTCAGTCACCTAAATCTTTCAACCTGGAAAAGCACCAACCACACACTGTCTTACTGTTACCTCTCTTTCATCCACGTACCTGAAAGGCTGAATCTCTCTGTTCTGTCAATTCTCTGCTGAAATGTCACTTCAGAGAAAGGCCTTTCCTGCCCACCTTATCTAAAATTGCACTCCTGGGCCATTCTCCCTTTACCCTTCTGAACTACTGCTTCAGAAAATAACAATCTGACAATCCATGTTAGTTTGTTTTTTACTGTTAGCCTCAATAAACTAGAAAGTAAGTTCCATGAAAGTATGTTTGGTTCAGTGCCATATGCCCAGCACTGGAATAATACCTGGCATACCGCTAGCACAACTAGTATCTGAATGGAAAACATATCTAACTTTGAATGGCGACAATAATTTTTTCATCTATTTTCCCTTTTCAAATATCCCCTCCTTCACTCTGTGTAAGGTATATTATGAGAAGTATTTCCTCAAATTATTTCCCATTCACAATACATTTTTATTCTGCTTTGAAAAAACAATTACCAACAGACGTTCCTCTCTACAAGTTAAATATTACCAGGAGAGACAACCAGTTGCTTGCCGTTAGATGGGATGGGAAACAAAGAGCTAGTAAGCAAATAGTCCTGTGATCTGATACCATTCCTCCCAACTGCTCCTTATTTCTGACTCTTCTTCCTTCACTGCCAACAGAACTGCCTTCCCAAAACATAATCACTAATCTGGAGAATGGTCTCATGTTTATGTAGGGCTACTATATCTACTATATTGTATCTGTACCTTATCAGTAATTAGGGTCTTTCTTTCCCTTTAATAGTGTCCCCCAAAGTAAATTCCAAGGAACAATGTATCACAGAGGTGTTAAGAGACTCTGAAAGGGGTCAAATAAATTAAGAAAAATTTCAATAAGCAGAACAGAGCAGGTATCTTTCTTAGAAGACTTTCCAGAATCTCAACTATGTTAATGTGCATTCTAAATCTTCACAATGGAAAGAATATACACTGAGACCCAAACTTACTTTTTCAACTCAAACTTAACAGAATCTTTCATCAATCATTTCATTTCACTACTCTTTTTTCCTAGCTACCTCAAAAATTCTAGCAGTCTGACTTACTGAAAACACCTTTCACCTTAGATATTGAGGAAGGTTTAAAAGGAGATTTGCTAATGGATTTAAATTATAATTAAAATGTTCACTGCAGCATATTATTTGGGCATAAATCACTTTTTTTTTCCACAAAAGGTGCAGAGTAACAAAATTTGGTATTACCAAAAGTAGCATAAAATTGGGGTCAATAGCACTCAAGTAATTCCCCTCCACCCAAATATCTCTTTTTTATAACACTGCTAACCAAAATAAGGGTGGGACTGGAGGTATAGTAGGAAGTTCTGTAAATTTCTGTAAAATGTTATAACTACATTTCTGGGGGTAACTATAATGACAGGTAACAGACTCTTGAATAAACTAAATCAGTAGGATCACTTTAGGATACAATAAACAACACAAATTCATACGCTGTCTGATGCAAAAATTACTTCCCTCAAAAGTCCTCTTTTTCTCCATTCTCCCATATCTCAAGGGATTCCAACCTTATGAATGCCCCTGCATGCCTCCCTTGCCTCTAAAACCTTCTTGTGGTCACCCTTTCACTCCTATTCTGTGTCAGTGCCAGTTTCCAAACTTGAACTAGTTCATCTTAACATTTGCAGAATATCTTTGTCCATACCTGATGTTAGCAGCCGAAGTTGAACTAGTCATAGCCCTAACATCAAAGAAACTCCTGAAACTTAAGAGGCCTAACTGGAATAGGGCGCAAATGCACCCTCCCCAAGACAAACAATGCTACCTTCAAGTCAGATCCTGCAACAATCCTAAATTCTTTGAAACTAAAAATAGCTCAGCTGTTGTCTCATCTGCCAGCAGATGGCCAGACTATTTTTAATTCAGGATTCTAGAGAGCACGAATGGATCACGCTAAGCTAGGGCAGCCTAGAAGGCCTCTGCAGAGTTGTCTTAGCCGCAGAAAGCTGTAGTGGGGCAGGAACCAAGAGAGGGCAACCTGGAGCTGTTCTTCTGCCCCTGGGCTTCACACTGATTGTAACAATGTAGATGTGAAGGTTTTTTGTTTGTTTTTTTAAACCATTCTGTACTTCAAAATAAAGTCTGAAATGTAAAATAATTTGATAATTTTAAATAATCTGCACACCCTTTAAAGTTTTCATTATTTTTTCTGTGAAAATAAAATAAAATTTCCTTTATGCGGTATCTTTGAGGATGAATTTTGTTTTTAATAAAGTGAAATCTCTTCTGATCTTGATGAGATGTGCTAAAAGTTTTACTTTAACCAAAAAAATATCATTTTCTTAAGAATATGTGATGAACTGTAATTTCAACAGTATTATTTACAGAAAAACTATAACTGGCCATTGTTAAAAGGTAACGGAATTTTGAATACCAGTGCTCTGAAATCACCTCACATGGCAATAAAATGATTTTAAAACACTAAAGGATTGAAAGTCTGACATACTATATACTTTTCTGTTTATTCTGTCTCCAGTCAGCTCCTTGGTAGGTGCTCAATAAATATTTGGGGGTGGGGAGGACGAAGAATGCAGGCAGGTATATTTAGAAGGGTTATTTAGAAAGTATATTTAGAAGGATTATAGCACTCACTTCTATGCTTCCACCATCCAACTCCTACCCACTCACAACCTAATCTAGATCAGGGATGACCACACCAGTCCTTTCCAGTTTACCATTCCTGCTTGATGGCCACAGTGATTATCAAGAGACCAAAGTGGGTCTGGATTCTCAATAATGAAGAGAAAAGAGAAGACTTATAATAGTTTCCAGGGACAATACATATCTGAAGACACCATCTTATTGTAAAACACTGCATTTCCTGTAAAAATGAAAGGGGTTATCCCTACCAATTTGTGATAATGTATGTGAATGACTAGAAGGAAAGAAACAAAGTTCATCCATCAGGGATCCACTATCTTGAGATCAATGAGATTTTGCAGGAGACTAAATATAACTTTTATAAATTTTGAGAAAAAGCCTTATACAGCTTTAAAAAAGTATTGTGTTGCCTAGTCCTTGCCTGGGCAGTCATATTTCTCATAACAAGCTTCTGCTAACTATATGGAAGAGGCAGGCAAAAAAGTAAAACCAGCAAAATCTGCAAAAGACAATTCCCAGTACACTTTACACACACTACCAAGTAGCTCCTAAACCGCAAGGACCAAGCCCTAAGCCCTCTAAAGATGCCAATCAAGAAGGGCAGGAATACTCAGTGCACAAGTTAACCAAATTGTGTTCACGGTCATGCACATTAGAGGAAATGAAACTTTACAATAATTAAGTTCAATAACCTGATTTACAAGGAAGGAAACTAAGGCCCAATGACTTGACTGCAATGTAACAGAACTGGGAATTAAACCCAGGATCCCCAGTTCTCCTTCCACAGAACTCTCCATCAAAACACGCTCAACTTATTGGCATTTTGGAGCAGAAAAAAAAAATACGTATACAAGATACACTCCATTTCATTGGTCTAATACTTATTACTTAGTATACTAAAAATAAAATTAACATGGAAAATCTGGTCTCAAACTAAAACTTTACTTTGCAACTCTTAAGTCCTTTAACCTGCAAGTTATTTATAAACCTACACATAATTCTTTTAAAAAACTCAAAAGCATTTCTTCCCTCATACCACCTTAATTCAATAATTACTCCTTTCGGGACCTACATAAATTCTATTTTTTTCGCTATACAGGGTTTTCTCATACACCCAGAACAGTATTTCACTAGCTACAAGGATAAAAAGATTAATTTCTGATTCATGAAGGGCCAAAGGACTAAACTTAAACCAACTATACTACAGATTCAAAAAAATTTTAATGAAATTTCTTCAGTAGTATTTTTCATAGCATCACACCTTAAAATAGCTTAAAAAGAAAAACAGTATAGCTTTTTGTGCCAATTTTTTAAAAAAGTACTCTATTTTAATAATTAAAAGGTCTTTCCTGTCTTCACTCTTTACTTTAACACACATTTAAGTTTTCCAGATTTTTCCTCCTTCAAGAACACTTCTTCCAAAGCCCATTTAACGAGCTTGATTTTCTTGTCAATTTCATGTAATCTATTTCCACTGCTATAAAATAAAAACAGAAGCATTAGAAATTAATCTTTGTGTTAAATGTCCTAGTCTTTCCCTAAACGATTTCATCTTTAATGGATGCAATAGATCAGTGTTCCCCCTTTAACAATTCTTTACCTGCTTGTCCTCACTATAGGTATTGTTTGGATTTACACTGCTATGGGATTCAATACACTAGATCTCCTCCGTCTGAACTATAAATCAGAATTCAAGCTTGAGAGCAGCTGCCACTGTCCAGACATGTGGCTGGTGGGTGTCATTGTCTTTTTCATTTTCCCCATTCCAAGCCCTCCCTTCCTTGTCACTAAAGCCAGCATATTTAAAGGTCCTTCCCTTCCTGGCTTTTATATGGCCACCCCCACCCCTTAACCTCTGGTCTTGTTCTTCCAGGTCAGCCCAGTCACATACAACATCACTCTGTTTTTCCTGTGGCGGAGGAGGAGAGATGTCAGAATGGGCTACACCTCTTGCCAGACCCCTTCTCAAGACTGTCAACAGGGAACAACTTCGGTCTGTCTTCCAAAGTACCACACCAATAGACAAAGTTATCAAAATTACGATACGGAACCCTTCCCACGCCCAATCTTGACGAATCAGCTCTACCTCAATTTCCAAGCTAATAAACAACAGCTCATCTTCTGCTCATCACAAAGGGTGCTAGCCCGTCCGCATCGCACGGTCCACCAACAGAATCTCGATACTCTCAAGTCGATTCCAAGCCCTGCCGCGTTCCCGAAGCCTCGCTAACTGCCCTTCCTCCTCCACCCTGCCGCTGCCCCACATCCAGCCGAGTTACTGTCAACTCCAGCCGGGGAGCAAAGAGCTTCGCGAGGGCTCCCTGAGGTCAGTGGCGCCGGCCTAAGGCAGCCCTAGACGACCCCACCTCCCGTGGAGGCTGCCGCGCCGCCCACCCCCCCACCCCGGGGCCTCCTCCCCGCTCACCTAACGCCACCTCGCACGCTTTGCGCAGCTGGGAGTGATGCGCCTTCTTCACTTCCTTGTCGGCCAAAATCTTCTCCAGGGCCCGGGTCAGGAACATGTTCTTCGTCTTCTTCCCCTCATACATGGACGCAGAGAAGGAGGCGGCGGCTCGTCCGACCCGCGGCTCCCAGCGGCTGGAGGGGAGGAGGAGGAGGGGGAGGAAGAGAAGAGAGAAAGAAGAGGGGGTGGAAGTGGGGAAGAGGAGGCGTGGAGGGCAGCGGCGGGATCACGAAGGGACAGGCAGGTGGGAGCAGCCGCGGTGCGGACGAGGGGCGCAGAGATCTTCACCAGCCCTTGAGAGGCCGCCCCTTGAGGGCCGCGCCCGTCGGACCGCCGCTTCTCCCGGCCTGGGGTCGCTTCCCGGCCACCCCCCTCACTCGCCCCTCCGGCCCAGGGGCGGCGAGGGAGCCCAGCCCGGGCGGCCGTCTGCCGGGAGTCGAGGAACAAGGCGGCGGCGGCGGCGTCTCAGAAACCCAGAGAGAATACGGCTGCCCTGGCTACTGTGGGGATTAACACCCGCCGCGGCCGCGGACTGGCCTCCATCACCGCCGACCTGCCCCGGCCGCCATGTTGGGAGGAAACGACGCGTCACGCAGCGGCCGAACGGCTGCAGAGGAGGAAGCGGCGGCGGCGGTGGCGACGGCGGCGCTGCCTGCCCAGAGCTGCCGCGGCGCCGGGAGGCTGGGGGCGGAGGGCGGCGCGGGAGGAGAGGCCCGATCCGCAGCGGTACGGTGGCCCGGCGGGGCCTCGTCGCCACCTGCGTTCGCCTGCAGGGCGGCGTGGGGCGTGGCGGGCGCCCTGCGGCGCCGGGCAGGCACCTCCGGGCGGCTCCGCTGCGGGGCGGAGGACCCCTGGTACCCTTACTCCCACGGGGTGTAAAGGACTCCCAGCTACGGTGCTTGCACTTCTCCGACTTCCTGAAGGTCCCATTAGTGGAAGTGCAGTCCCTTCCGTTCCAGGAGTCACGGAAACACCCGCATCGCCCATTCTCAGCCATAGAGTGTTTCTACCTGCCACGCTCGACTCTAAATAAATTTCCTTACTAGATGTGCAAAACTGCTATCCAGGACCGTGCCCGTACCCTCGGACTACCTCAAGGAGGAGTCTCTCTTAGGAAGAGTAAACTAAAACCAATTTGACATGGATTCAGGCATGTTTCATTTTGTTTTTTGTTTTTTTTTTTTTTTTAATCTCTGTAGGATAAATCGGTAAACTGTAGATTTCAGATTCTGAACTGAGCCTGAAGTTAAGCCAACAAGTAAATATTTCGAGTTGATGAGGTCCATTAGAGCTCCGTGTTTCTGTGCTTTTAATACTAAGATGCAGTGAGGACATAAAAACCAGTTTAAGAATAGAAAAGCTTTAAATAAAGATTACCAGAAACATGTGACCATGTGTCTGCTTTGATATCAAAGAATAATTAAAACTTCTACCGTGTTTAATTTAGAGCATACAATTATGAAGAATGCCATAAAATATATGTGAAGAATTGATACAGTGATTTACGTGCATGCCTACAAGTTCAAATCTACTGATTCCCAAATTGTTAAGAGTGTCTCTCACTTCTGGTCCATTCTATTGCCTTGAGTAGGGACTTGTCCTAATACAATCATCCAAACCCACGAATGGAGGGGCTATGAAGTGCCAAGATTTGGGACAGGCTAAAAGCCATGAGAAATAAAAATGGAAACCTTGAAGGTGACCCTGAATTAAAGTAAAAACATAGATTAATTTTTAAAACTGTGGTGTTTAATTCTGAGAAACAAATTAATTCACTAATTTCATTTTAAAGACTATTTCTAGATTCCTGGGGATTGGAGATTCAATATACTAGATCAGACATAATTCTGATTTCCATGTACACTCAAAGATTTAAAAAAATTTTTAGAACAAGCTGTATTTCTAATTTATATTTGTTTCTTCATTATGCCAGGGTGCCAGGTAATGTTGGAAGTGCTGATCACCAAATCTATTTACTCTTCTTCCTCAGTACAGAGATTATATTCCCCAGCCTCCCTTGCAATTAGGTGTAACCATCTAGATTTAGCTTATTAAAATAATAGTAATAATTCCACAATCAATCTTCCATGCTGTTTCCCTTCTGTGGCCACATGCTAAAGATGGCAGAGCACAAATTAGAAGGAGCCTGAGTCCCAGAATTACCACTTGGAAGAGAGCCATCCACCCATCATGAATATTTGTTTCAGACTTTGCATGAGCAAAGTAAATTCTTCAGTTATGTTTAGCAGCTAGCTTTGTCCTAAACAAAACATTTGGCATTGATACAACAGATCTCAGAGCTTAAAGAGCCCAGAGTCTCCTGCATAATACATATCAACATCTGTAATCATCTTGTCTGCTTATTTGTTTATTGATTGATTATGTTTCCCTCGTAAGAGCAAGGACCTCGTCTAACTATTCACTTCTCTATACCTAGCATCTAGTATAGTCACTAGAATAGAGAAGATCTTTAGAATGAACTTGAATAGAAACTTGGATGAATGAAAGATACTGGACCTAAGTCAGGAATGATCCTTGTGGAATGATCCTGTGGAGCTTAGCATATATGGTAAAGAAAAAGAATATTAAACAAGTAAATCACTAGTGAATGTATAATTACAAATGTGTTAAGTATGATTACAAAATAGAGTGCTATGAGGAGATCTTTAGATTTTGGATTCAGGGCTGGCTATCATAAAGAAGTAACGTTTAAACTGAAACCTGAAGGAAGAGTAAAAATTAGCCAAGAGAAGATAGGCAGTCTTTTGGGGTAAGGGGGAAGTTTGGCAAGTTTCAGGAACCAAAGCAAGGCAGTGTGGCTGAAAATTATCAAGGCAAAACCATGCCAGTAAAGATAAAAGAGGGAACTAGGCGCCAAACCATACAGAACCTTATAGGCCATGGTAAGGGTTCAGGATTATTTCATTCCAATAGCAGTAGAAACCTATTGAAGGCTTAAGTAGGGAGTGAAGTAAAAGTGGGAATTTAAAAGTAGTCCCTCTGTTGTGTGGAGAATGGATTGGAAAGGGACAAGAGTGGATGTAGGCAGAAAGTAAATGTGATTACAACAGAGCATCATGAAGTGGGCTGGGGTCCAGAACCAACATGCAGGATTTTAGAGCTCATGTCCTGCCCAAAGATGGCAAATGGGGTCGAAGTCCAGGTCCAACAGCTGCCCAGGGGAAGGGAATCCTTTTTCTAACTTGTATAAACATTAGACCAGTGGTGTCTGAGTGATGGCCATGGAGATGGAGCAAAGTGGACAGATTTGAGGTATATTTTGGTAGCAGAATGGACAGGACTTAGTAATGAACTGGAGTGAAGATAAGTGGAAGAAAGAAGTCACAAATGAATGTCACGTTTCTGACCAGAGCCAGAGAATGAGTAGAAATGCTGTTTATGGAGATGACCTAGACTGGGATAGGAACAAATTCGAGGGCAAGGACACAATTTTTAGTTTTAGAACAATTGACTGCTCTGTGATACAACCTAACCCTCTCAAAAGGAATGGCCTGCATCCTTTCTCCCAGAGGACAATTCATCTTCCTCCTTTGCTGAATTTAGGGCTTCCACCCAAAGCGGGTAGTGATGGGGGCAGGCGGTATGCAGCCTTGGGAGGTAGGCATTCTCACTTAACTGGAAATTCAATACAATAACTCTGACCTGCCTGCAACAACAACAACAACTAAAGATAAGACTCTAAAAGAAAGATGTCCTTGGAAGAAAAGAGGGACAGGTAATATTTTTAGTCTGTTATTCACAAGGATGGGGGAGATGGGGAAGGGGAAGGGGTACCAGGCTCAGGCAATTTTTACACAAAATGTTAAGTGTATTTCCATGTACAAGTTTCCTTTATTGCTGCTTGATGTTTAGCCTATTTAAATAAATTCAGTCTCAGTATTAACTTCCATTTGACCATTGCTATTTTTAAAACATTCAAATTCTTCTGAACTACCTATGATTCTCTAAATTTTAAAATATGGTTTTCTTGTACGCTTGTTTCTCCTGAGTCCATTTTTACCCCTCAGTCTACAGTCTCACCTTCTATTACTTAATTGCCCCTC
This sequence comes from Mustela erminea, assembly GCF_009829155.1. Classification (NCBI taxonomy): domain Eukaryota; kingdom Metazoa; phylum Chordata; class Mammalia; order Carnivora; family Mustelidae; genus Mustela; species Mustela erminea. The sequence goes on from NC_045629.1 coordinate 19,233,989, forward strand.
ATCATTTTCTCTTTCATCTATAACTTTGCTGTGGTGGCTGCCTTTTCTTTTTAGATAATATTCCCCCTTTGATTCCAAAGAGTCAAATAATATCAAACAATAAAAGACTTTGACCTGGGTTTTAGCATCTTGGTTGGTGTGCTTTATCATCATCCTTTTATTTATTTCTAATTTTTTAAAAAATGATCTCTTTATTTATTGGGGGGGGCAGGAATGGGGGAGGGGCAAAAGGAGAAGGAGAGTGAGAATCTCAAGCAGACTCCCCACTGAGCCTGATGTGGGTCTTGATTTCATAACCCAAGATCATGACCTGAGCCGAAATCAAGAGTCCAACCCTTAACCAGCTGAGCCACCCAGGCACCCCATCATCTTTTTAAATATAGATAGAAGTTTGGTGTAGCATGAAAATTAAATAAAATTTAAATATAATTTTAATCAAGTCTTGAGCACATCTGATTGCGGTTAAAAGCCAATATTCGTTAACACCAAAAATAACATTATGTTCAATTGACTAAAAAAAAGTAGTCTTTCACATGACCTCTAAATTCTATTAGCTCTCAAAACATTCCATCATCTGACCTTTCTGACTCTGCCAACCAATTTCTCTATAGTAATATTTATATAGAGCTTATTATGAGCCAGGCATAGTAACCCAAATGAAGAAATTTCCATGATTATCCCTGATTTGTAGATGAAGAAACAGAGTTTAGTCAACTTGTCCAGGCATACAATTTATAAGTGGTGGCGCCAGGATTACAGTTTGGAAAGTTTGGCTCCAGAGCCCTTAAGCTCTATTCCTTCTCTGAACAGTCTGTTCTTGTAACCTTCCCTGCCTACTCTCTCCTCTCCTGAAATACACATGTAGGCACAGAAGTTCCAGCCCTTCCTCCCTGCAAATCTTCCTTCCATCCCCACACCACGTACCCACACAAACACAAACAAGCTCTTCTGTACCTGCATGCCTTTCTTCATTTTTCAGCACCCACCAGAGCACCCACTACCACTTTCTTTTGTTTGTTCTCCTCACCAGCTTCCCAGCTTTCAAAACTTCATTAAAATCCATCACCTTCTAAGTTTTCTATCTCCAACAGCACCAGTCCCTCCCTCCTCTCCTTATAAAGCATCATCTACCTCACACTTTATACCTAATTCTATATCCATAGTAGTGTTTAATGAGACCACATTTTTAAAGACCAGGGATATAAGGAAAGATTAAAGCAAGCAACTTAATAAAAGTTGGGGAACACTGATTAAATAGAACCTTATCAGTTTTGCTGAGGCCATAACAATGACATGACTACAAGACCATATCCAAAGTAAGCCCAATCTGCTTTCTTGCTTTTCATGTTAACAGGCTTATAAGTTAATGTGATATATTCCTCTTTTATCAGTCAGCTTCTTTTAATCTTGTTTATTAGGGAAGTAAGTGAATAGTGTCTTCAAACTCAGAGGTCCTGCTCATTGTTCTGCAGAAAAACTATCAATACACTGGACAGGGCAGACAAAGGGAGAGCATGCTATATTGAAGAATTTGATTTAGAAAGAAAACAGGAGCAAGCATATTTTTATTAAATAGGAGACTACATTATGGTATTTGATAATCACAGTGAAATTTAAAAAAATAGAATGCTGCAGAGAAAAGTTACAAATCTAGAGCAGGAAGTTGGAAGTAATAGAATTTTTCGTGAATTTTAAATAATCAATTATAATGTTTTACAGAGTAATAAAACTGAAAGCATTAGCACTTAAATTTCTTTAAAAATCTCTAAGTTACATAATTCTGTAGAGGAGTGGAAAGTACTTACTAATAATCCATGATACTATTCTCTCTTTCCTGTATACATAGTTACAAAATTTCCAGTAAAATCTGGATGATATCTGATGATAGCTACTACAAAGTAGGTGTTTACTTTATATGAATCCCTTGCCTTATCTCATTTAATCCTTAAAACAACTCAGCCATGTGTGTAGTATTACTCCTCTTTTACAAATGAGGGGGGGAAATATTACGGAAGTTAATTGCCCAGGGTTACAGAACCAAATATATCTGTCACTTGTCAAAGTTCATGCATGCTCTTAAACACTGAGCTATTCTGTGTTTAGTCACATATATATCCATTTGAATTGTATATATCCATTTGAAAATGCTTTTTCACTAATACTGTGCCAAAATTATTTTAAAGTAGGACCATATCTGTTCTTTCCTTTGAAACTATTTTCACCAATTAGTACATTGAAATAAATGGACATTAATTTTCTGGAGGTCCTTTTTTTTTCTTTTTTTTTTAATTAGAAATGGGAATTTTTAGGGCACCTGGATGGCTCAGCAGGTTAAGCCTCTGCCTTCAGCTCAGGTCATGATCTCAGGGTCCTGAGATCAAGCCTCACATCGGGCTCTCTGCTCCGTAGGAAGCCTGCTTTCACCTGCCTCTCTGCCTACTTGTGATCTCTGTCTGTCAAATAAATAAAAATAAAAAAATCTTAAAAAAAAAAAAACAACGGGAATTTTTATAAAAAGCCTGCCTTTTAAAGAAATTGAAATGTAGTTTGAAACTTTCTAGAGAAAAAAATCTCTAAGCCCAGTTAGTTTTACGCATGAATTCTATAGACATTTAAAGAAGAAAAAACACCAACCTCATCTCTTTCAGAAAATAGAAGATGGAACAATTCTCAATTTATTTTATGAGACTAGCATAACTCTGAAATCCAAACAAAAGAAGAACTACAGACCAATAACCCCTAAGAATATAAATGTAAAAATATAAAATATTGGCAAATCAAATTCAGCAATATATAAAAAAATAATATGCCATAACCAAAGGAGGGAAGGTGGGGGTTCATCTTGGGAATGCAGACCAATCAAGTGATGTAACTGACCACACTGGGAAACTAAAAGTAACTATATGATCATATGAATGGATAGGAAAAAACATTTGACAACATTCAACATTTATTCACGGTAAAAGCTCTCAGCAAACATTCTCACCCTGATTGAGGACATTTAAAGAGAAAAAACAAATATAGGCAACATCATACTCAGTCATGACAAAATTCAATGGTGAAACATTGAATGGTAAAATCAGAAACAAGGCAAGGATGTCCATGCTCACTACTCCTATTCAATATCATACTGGAAGTTCTGGCCAATACAATAAAGCAAGGGAAAGAAAAGACCTGCAGATTGAAATGTGGTAAACAAACTGTTCTCACTGACAGTCAACATAATTTTCTATGTAGAAAATCCAAAGGAATCTACCCAAACTCCTAGAACTTATGATAACTAAGTTAAACAAAGTCAGGATATAAAGTCAATGCATAAAAATCTATTATATTTTTATATATTATCAATATACAATTGGAAACCAAAATTTTAAAAATACCATTTACAACAGAGTCAAAAAATGAAATGTTCGACTATAAATCTAACAAAATATATACAGGATCCTATGCTGAAAACAAGATGGTGATGAAGGAACTCAAAGAAGACCTAAATAAATGAAAAGATAAAAGGTGAAACATAAAAAGTTACAAAAATTTTGTTTTTTTTTTTAACTTTTTATTTTAATTCCAGTAACATACAGTGTTATATTAGTTTCAGGTGTAGAATTTAGTAATTTGACTGTTCCATGCATCACTCAGTGCTCATCACAACAAGTGTGCTCCTTAATCCTCATCACCTATTTAACTCATCCCCCAGCCACCTTCTCTGGTAACCATCAGATTGTTCTCTAATTAAGTTTCTTGCTTTGTCTCAAAAGAATTTTTTTTTTCTTATGATGAAAACTTTTAAGATTTACTCTGTTGGCAGTTTTCAAATATACACTATAATATTATTGGTTATAGTCACCATGCTGTATATTGCATCTCCATGACCTATTTATGCTAGAACTTTATACCTCTTGACCCCCTTTACCTGTTTTGCCCATACCCTAACCCCCTCTACCCTAGGAACTTCCATTCTATTCTCTGTATCTATGAGGGTTTTGTTGTTGCTGTTGTTGTTTGTTTTGTTTTCTAGATTTCACATATACGTGAGATCAAATAATATTTTGGTTTCTCTTATTTCACTTAGCATAATACCCTCAAGGATCATCCCTGTTGTCAAACATTGCAAGATTTCATTCTTTTGTATGTCTGAGTAGTTTTCTACTCTGTGTATGTGTGTGTATGTGTGTATACACATCTTCTTTATCCATTCATCCATCAGATAAATAATGTGCAATGAATATAATATAGCATATATCTTTTCAAATTAGTATTTTTGTTTTCTTTGGATAAGTATTGAGAAGTGAATTTATTGATTGTATGGTTATTCTATCCTTTACTACCTTTAATTTTTTGAGAAGCCTCAATTTTTGAGGAGCTACCAGACTCCATACTGTTTTTCCATAGTGCTTCACCAATTTTCATTCCCACCAAGAGTGTACAAGGGTTCCCTTTTTCCACATCCTTGCCAACACCTGTTATTTTCTCTCTCTCTCTTTTTTTAATAATATCCATTCTAGTAGGTGAGAAATAAGATCTCTTTGTGGTTTTGATTTGCATTTCCCTGATTTTTAGTGATGTCAAACATCTTTTTATGTGCCTATTAGCCATCTGTAGGTCTTCTCTGGAAAAATATCTATTCAGATCCTCTGCCCATTTTTTTAACCAATTTTTTTGCTATTGAGTTATATAGTTTTTAAAATATATTTTAGATAATAATGTCTTACTGGATATATAATTTATAATACTCCCTTCCCATTAAGTAGATCACCTTTTCATTTTGTTGATGGTTTTGTTTGCTGTGCAGATGCTTTTTATGTAGTCCCACTTGTTTATTTTTTGCTTTGATTGCCTTTGCTTTTAGAATCAGTTCTATAAAGTCATCACCAAGACAAAGGTCAAGGAGCTTACTGCCTATGCTTTCTTCTGGGAGCTTTATAGGTTTTCAAGTGTTACATTGGTGTCTTTGAGTTAGTTTTTGTGTATAGTCTAAATTGTAGTCTAGTTATATTCCTTTGCATGTCGCTGTCCAGTTTTCCCAAAACCAAATATTAAAGAGAAGGTCCATTCCCTACTGCTTATTCTTGTTCCTTTGTTGTAAATTAATTGGCCAAATATACATAGTTTTATTTCTGGGCTCTCTACTCTTTTCCGTTGATCTGGGTGTCTGTTTTTGTGTTAATACTGTTGGCAATACCATACTGTTTTGATCACTTTAGCTTTGTAATATAGCTTGAAATCAGGGAGCATAATGCTTCCAGTTGTGTTCTTCTTTCTCAAGATGACTTTGGCTATTTGAAGTCTTTTTTGATTCTGTGCAAATTTTAGGATTATTTGTTCCATTTACATGAAAGATGTCGTTGGGATTTTCATGGGGATTGCACTGTCGATTGGGTGATATGGACATTTTCACAAAATTAATTCTTCAAATCCATGAGCAGCTAATATCCTTATACTTGTGTCTTCTTCATTTTCTTTAATCAATGTCTTATATTCTCTGATGTGCTGGTCTTTTGCCTCTTTGGTAGAATTGATTCCTAGGTATTTTTTTTGGTTTTGATTTTGGTTTTGGTTTTATTGTGTTATGTTAGTACCATACAGTACATCATTAGTTTTTGATGTAGTGTTCCATGATTAATTGTTTGTGTATAACACCCAGTGCTCCATGCAATCCATGCCCTCCTTAATACCCATCACCAGGCTCACCACCCATCCCCCCAACCCCCTACCTTCTAAAACTCTCCATTTGTTTCTCAGAGTCCATAGTCTCCCATGGTTGTCTCCCTAGGTATTTTTAAATGCAGTTATAAATGGAATTGTATTCTTAATCTCTCTTTCTGGTTCTTCATTGTTAGTGTATAGAAACACAATAGATTATTGCATGTTGATTTTATACCATATAACTTAACTGAATTCATTTGTTAGTTGTTACAGTATTTTGGTGGAATTTTTAGATTTTCTATATGAAAAAGATACTGTCTGCAAATAGTGGCAGTTTTACTTCTTCCTTACCAATTTGGATGCTTTTCATTTCTTTTTCTTGCCTAATTGCTGTGGCTAGAATTTCCAATACTTTGTTGAATAAAGGTGGTGAGAGTGAGCATCCTTGTCTTGTTTCTAATATTACAGGAAAGGTTTTTAGCTTTTCATAGTAGGATATTAGCTGTGTGCTTAACATATATGGCCTTTATTATGTTGAGGTATGTTTTCTCTCTATGTACCTTGTTGAGAGTTTTTATCACAAACAAATATTGAATTTTGTCAAATATTTTTTCTGCATCTATTGAGATAATGATTTTTAGCCTGCATTTTGTTAATGTGGTCTATAATATTGATTGATTTGTGGATGTTGAACTATTCTTGAATCCCAGGAATAATATCCCATTTGTCATGATATGTGATTCTTAAACATTATTGTCGAATTCAGTTTGATAATATTTTATTGAAGATTTTTTGCACCTATCATCTATATTCACCAGGGATATTGACCTGTACCTACCTTTTTTTTTTTTTTTGTAGTGTTCTACTTTTGGCATCATAGTAATGCTGGCCTTGTAAAATGAATTTGGAAACATTCCGTCCTTTACAATCTTTTGGAATAGTTTGAGAAGGAGTATTAAATATTCTTTAAATGTTTGGTAGAATTAACCTGTGAAACCATCTGGTTCTGGAAATTTGTTTGTTTAGGAGGGTTTTGGTTACTGATTCAATTTCATTACTAGTAACCAGTCATTTAATTTTCTATTTTTTCCTGATTCATCTTGTAAGATTTTAGGTTTCTAAGTATTTATCCATTTCTTCTCCAATTTGTTGGCATGTAGTTGTTCATAATAGTCTCTTATGATCCTGTATATTTCTGTAGGAGTTGCAATTCTCTTTCATTTCTGATTTTGTCGATTTGAACCCCCTCTTTTCTTTCTTGGTGAATGTAGGTAAAATTTGTTGATAAAATCCAAAGAACCTACTCTTAAATCCATTGGTCTTTTTGAACTCTATTTCATTTACTTCTGCTCTAACTTCTAACTTTGGCCTTCATTTCTTATTCTTTTTCTACTTACTTTATGTATAAAGTTAGAATGCTTGAGATTTTTCTTGTTTCTTTTTAAGGTTTATTTTTTTGATGGAGAGAGAGAGAGAACAGGCAGGGGGAGTGCCAGGAGAAGCAGACTCCCTGCTGAGCCCCCATGCAAGCCGCAGTCTCCGGGATTATGACTTGAGCCTAAGGCAGATGCTTAACAGACTGAGCCACCCAGGTGCCCCAGTTTTTCTTGTTTCTTGAGGTAGACCTGTATCACTCTGAACTTTCCTCTCAGCTTTTGCTGCATCTCATAGATTTTGTTAAGTGGTACTTCCATTTTCATTTACTTAAGGTATTTTTGAATTTCTCCTTTGACTTCTTCATTGACTCATTGGCTCTTCAGTAACATGTGGTTTAATCTCCCCATATGAAGGATTCTTACAGTTTTTGTCTCATAATTGACTTCTAGTTTGACACCATTGTTGTTGGAAAAAATGCTTATATGATTTCAATCTTCCAAAATTTGTTGAGACTTGTTTTATAGCTTAACAGATGATCCATCTGGAGAAATCTTCCATGTGTACTTGAGAAAAATGTTTATTCTGCTGCTTTTTGATAGAATGTTCCATATCTGTTAGATCAGATGTATGTCTAATTATCATTTAAGGCCAGATTTTTCTTATTGGTTTTCTGTCTGGATAACCTATCCATTGATGTAAGTGGGATATTAATGTCCCCTATTATTGTGCACTGTCAATTTTTCCCTTTATGTCTGCTAATATTTGCTTTTTATATTTTGGTGCTTTTATGTTGGGTGCATAGATATTTACAAATGGTTATGTCCTCTTACTGGATTGGACCCTTTATATTGTGTAGTAATCTTTTTTTTTTTGTATTTTATAACAGTCTTTGTTTTAAAGCCTATTTTGTCAAAGTACAGCTACCCCAGTTTTCTTTTTGTTTGTTGTTGTTGGTTTTTTTCATCTTTACCATTTGTGTGGAACATTTTTTCCCATACCTTCACTTTCTTTTCTTTTCAACATTTTATTTATTTGACAGAGAAAGAGACAGCTAGAGAGGGAACACAGCAGAGGGAGTGGGAAAGGGAGAGGCAGGCTTCCCGCTGAGCAGAGAGCTCCATACAGGGCTGGATCCCAGGACCTTGGGACCATGACCTAAGCCAACGGCAAACGCTTAATGACTGAGCCATCTGGGTGCCCCATACCTTCACTTTCAATCTTGTGTATCCTTACATCTGAAGTGTGTTATTTATAGGAAGCATTTAGGTGGTCATTTTGGTTGTTTTTTTTTTTTTAAGCCATTCAGCCACTCAATGTCTTTTGATTAGAAAATAGTCCATTTGCATTTAAAACAATTATTGATAGCTATGTACTTATTTCCTTTTTGTTCATTGTTTTCTGACTGTTTTGCAATTCCTCTTATTTCCATTTTACTTATCTTCCTTTCTTCCCTGTGGTTTGATGACTTTCTTTAGTGATAAGCGGAAATTCTTATTTTTTTTTAAAGATTTTATTTATTTATTTGACAGACGGAGAGAGATCACAAGTAGGCAGAGCAGCAGGAAGAGAGAGAGGGAGAAAGCAGGCTCCCCGCTGAGCAGAGAGCCCGATGTGGGTCTCAGTTCTAGATCACGACCTGGGTTGAAGGCACAGGCTTAACCCACTGTGCCACCCAGGTGCCCCTTAAATTCTTTTCTTAGGTTTTTGCTTTGCGGCTACCATAAGGCTCACATGTAACAGCCTTTAATGTATAAGTCTATTTTAAGTTGATAGCAACTTAAATTTGAACACATTCTAAGACTCTACATTTTCACTCTCCTCCTCCCATGTTTTATGTTTGATGTCACATATTACATCTTTTTTTATTTTGTGTCTACTTTAACTGATTGTATTAATTATTTTTACTGCCTTTGTCTTTTATTTATTTATTTATTCATTTATTTAAAAGATTTTATTTATTTATTTGACAGACAGAGATCACAAGTTGGCAGAGAGGCAGGCAGAGAGAGAGGGAGAAGCTCTCTGCTGAGCAGGGAGCCCGTTGTGGAGCTTGATCCCAGGCCCTGGGATCATGACCTGGCCGAAGGCAGAGGCTTTAACCCACTGAGCCACCCAGGCGCCCCTGTCTTTGTCTTTTAACCTTCACATTAGCTTTATAAGTGATTAACCCATACCTTCACTATATATTTACCTTTATCCCTGACATTTATACTTCCATATCTTTTCTTGTTACTAATTAATGCTATTTCTTTTCAGCTTACACAAGTCCCTTTGACATTTCTGGTAAGTCTAGTTTAGTGGTGATAAACTCCCTTGGCTTTTACATGTGTGGAAAACTTAATTTCTTCTTCTAATCTGAAAGATAATCTTTCTGGGCAGAAGGGTCTTCATTCTAGCACTTTGAATGAATTGTGCCACTCTCTTCTGGTAGGCAAAGTTTCCATTGAAGAATCCACTGGAAATCTTATCAGGGTTCTCTTGTATGTAAAAAGTTGTTTTTCTCTTGCTGCTTTTAAGATTCTCTTTAACTTTCAACTCTTCCATTACGGTATGTTTTGCTGTAAATCTCTTTGGATCATCTCATTCAAGGATTCCTGGATGTGGATGTCTTTTTCCTTCCCCAATTCAGGCAAGTTTTCAGGCATTATTTTTTAAGTAAGTTCTCTGGCCCCTTCTGTCTCTTCCTTCTGGGACCTCTATAATGTGAATGTTATTCTACTCTAGGTCCCTTAAGCTGTCTTTACTTTTCAAATTCTTTTTTCTCTTTGCTGTTCTCTTTGGGTGAGTTCCACTGCCCTCTCTTCTAGATCGCTGATTCTTTCCTCTGCTTCATCTAGTTTTCTGTTGAAATTCTCTAGTGTATTTTGGTGTTCAATTATTGTCTTCTTCAAGCACTGTGACTTCTTTGTGATACTTTCTTACATTTTCTGTCTCTTTGAAGTTCTCATCTATTCTTCTCATGAATTTGGTGAACATGTTTTTGACCAGGTTTTCTCCCTAATTTTTATCTTGTTCTATATTTGGAACATATTCCTCTCTTTTCTCCTTCTGCTTGCCTCTGTTTCTCTGTATGAAGTGAAACAGCTATGTCTCCCACTCATAAAGGAGGGGTCTTGTATAGGAGATGGACCTTATCTTTCAACTTTGCCCTAACCTTGGTTTTCTTGCAAATCTTTGTAATTTTCTAAGGTCTGATTTATTCTTGATTGTTCCCAGTTGTTGAGGGGGTGCCAAGATTTGTCAGTGTTCCAAAGGGAAAGATTTCAGTTAGCAGCTAGTTTTAGGCTGTTTGGAAGCTAGTTTTAGGCTGATTGGAAGCATCCAGTAGCTTTTAAACTATGCAAATATATATAATCTTATGGCACTGCAATCAGAAAACCTGCTGGTCTCCAAACCAGACAATCTTTTGGTATCTCCTCGGTGACAGTTGGAAAAATTAGGGCTTCAAATGAGTGTATAAGAACCTTTTTGGGAGAGACAAGCAAGCTGAATTGAGGCCAAGGGAGAATGCAAAGATAGCCTACATTCTTTAAGAGGAGCTCTTTAAGAGGGTGTTTTGGAATACTATCTATCTAGTGCTTTGGGTTTGGCGGCCTAAGAAATTTGTCTGATTGTAACAGTCATGTGATACTCAGTAATGCAAGCCCCTTTGGCCTCAAATGCAAGGCAATCTAGGAGCATCCTCTGTGTGTACTGTGTGCGCATGCTGGCTTTTGCATAGCTATGGGAGAGCACAGGGCTGTGGTATGCCTATGTTGCACCTACTGGCTTTCATAGGGGAGCATAAGGCAAAGGAATATCTGCTGGCTTTACCAATACGGCAGGAGAACACAAAGCAGAAGTATGTCTGCCTGCATTATTCAGGTAGAGGGAGAGCATGAAAATAGTATGTAGCCTCCATCTCCAGAGAGTCTGAATAGGCGCCTGATGTTTTAAGATAAGCAAATAATATCCTTCATGTACTGTGTCGGCACTTTTCAAACTTCTGCCTTTGTGCTGGTCCTGGGACAAATGAGTCCTATCTCAGTCCTAGCCCCTTGGGTCTTCAGATATGAGCCTTGTTGCTTTCAAAGCTAGACATAATGGGGACTGGCCATTTCATTGCAGGTCACAGGGGTTGGAGTGTCTGATATGAGGCACAAACCCCACATTCTTATGGAAAAGCCCTGGATCTGTGCAATCCCCTCCAGTTGCGGGTCACTGTGCTGGTGCTGGGTTTTTGTTGAGAAGGCATCTCCACTTCTCGTACCCATCCAGATGTTGCTCTTTTACACGCAGATGTTGCTCCTTCACAACAGCTAGTTTTCAGATCTTTTTATGAGGGAGTTATTTCATCTGTATGTGTAGATTTAGGGTGTCTGTGGGAGGAGGGGAGTTCAGGATCTCCCTATACTGTCATATTGGATTGCTCCCCTCCCCCAACAATTTTTTAAAAGAAGAAAAAATTGGACGAATCATAATACCCACCAGTCTTAATATAAAGTTGTGAAAACTGAGACACTTGTATTAACAAAGGAATAGACATATAGATAACAGAAGAAAATGAAAGTCCAGATGTTGACTCATAAAAATAGATTTTTGACAAAGGTGCAAAGGCAATTCAGTGTAAAAGGATAGTCTTTTCAAGAAATAATGTTGAAACAATTAAACACTCATATGTGGAGAGAAAGCCTTAGCCTAAAAGTCATACTTTGTGCAAAAATGAACTCAAAATATAGTATGGATCTAAATATAAAGTGTAAACTATAAAACTTTCATAGGATAGGATAAAATCCTATAGAATTTTAGAATAAATCTTCATGAGTTGGGGATAGGCCAAAGTTCTTAGACATGACATCAAATCGCGCCTGGGTAGCTCAGTGGGTTAAGCCTCTGCCTTCGGCTCAGGTCATCGTCTCAGGGTCCTGAGATCGAGCCCCACATCAGGCTCTCTGCTCGGTGGGGAGCCTTCTTCCCTCTCCCCCTCTCTCTGCCTCTGCCTACTTGTGTGTATTCTTTCTCTCTCTCTGTCAAACAAAGAAATAAAACCTTCAAAACCATGATTCATAAGAGAAAAAATTTGATAAATTAGATTGCACAGAATTTAAAATTTTGCTCTGTGAAAGACACTTAAGAGAATAAAAAGGTAAGCTACAAAATAAGAAAATATTTGAAATCATATACCTGATAATTTACATTCAGAATACAAATTTTAAAAATTCTTAAAACTCATTTAAAAAAACCATCTAATTTTAAAAGTGATAAAAAACTTGGACATTTCACTAAAGATATACAGTGGCAAGTAAACATGGGAAAAGATGTTTATCTCATTAACCATTAAGGAGATGTGAATTAAAACTAGAATGAGATATTATTATACATATATTAGAGTGACCAAAATAAAAAGCTGATAATATCAAGTGCAGAATAATTTAAACCCACACTGCTGGCAGAAATGCAAAATGGTACAGAAATTCCTAGGAAACAGTTTGGTAGTTTCTTACAAAGTTAAACACTTAGCATGTGGCTCAGCAATCCTACCCCCAGATATTTACACTAGGGAAATTAAAAGTTATGTTCACACAAAAACCTGTACACATGTTTATGGAAATTCTATTCATATTCACTGAAAATTGAAAACAACTCCTGGATTTCATTGAATTAATGGATAAACATGGTACATCTATACAATGAAAAAGACCTCTGCAATACAAAAGAACAAATTATTAATACATGCAAGAACTTCGATGGATCTCACAGACATTATGCTAAGTGAAAGAAGGCAGTTTCAAAAAGTTTCATACTGTATTATACATTTCTGTGACATTCTCAAAAAGGCAACATTATAGGGACCAAAAAAAAAAAAAAAGCAGTGGTTATCAGTTGTTTTATGTAGAGGTAGGAGATGTCTATAAAAGGATAGGGAGAGGGAGAATTTTTAGGGGAAGTGGGAGAAACGTTTTGTATCCTAATTATGGTTGTGGTTACATGAATCTATACATACATGTGTTTAAATTCATATAATTCTTAAGAAGAAGTCAATTTTTCTTTTCTATAATTTCTAAAACCCTCTACTTCTAACACCACCAAATATGAACTTTACTTTTATGAGGCTGAATTAAGATCCCACTGGATATAAGATAGAGATGACTAATTCTGGAGAATTAGATAAGTAGAATTTAGGTAATGGAAAGAAGCATAGCTTTGCTATATCAAGCAGTAGAAAAATGTAAGTGGTATTCGGGAAGGTCTGGCTAGTAAAGAGGCTCTATCATATAGATATGCCATGAATGGAATTTTCTGAATCATTACACATGATTCTGCTCACATATAAGCAAGCAAGACTCAAGTGCATAAATAATTCCACTGCAATAAGTTACTTTTTTTGGAATTCTCATGAACACTTACATACTTTCAAATCTTTTTAGTGATTCACTATTGTTTTAACACGAGTTACTGCAATTTCCTAACACTCCACTCATACATAATTCCAAGGGAATCCCTTATATACCTGAAGACATCAACATGTTTTCTTTTGTAAATATCACCACTGAAATGTAGCTAAGTCTTTTAATTTTTGAAATATTTAAGAAAAATATGAATTTATTATAGGCTTGATAACAATTTAGTCTTAATCTTGTGTATAAATATGTATCCTCCATGGCTGGAAAACTGGATTATAATGTTTTCATTTGCAGTTTTTAGAGTTGTCAGTTCCAATTATATTAATTTAAAGTTATTTTTTGAGACTAGTTAAATAAACTAAGGTACATCCACTTAATGGCATGTTATAGTCATAGTAAAAAATAATGTACTGATATGAAATGATCTACTAGGTATAAAATCTCTATTAGGGCTCCTGGGTGGCTCAGTGGGTTAAGCCGCTGCCTTCGGCTCGGGTCATGATTTCGGGGTCCTGGGATCGAGTCCCGCATCGGGCTCTCTGCTCAGCAGGGAGCCTGCTTCCTCCTCTCTCTCTGTCAAATAAATAAATAAAATCTTAAAAAAAAATAAAATATCTATTAAGTATAAAAATAGTGAACTTTAGAATAGTAGGCAGTTTATTTGTAAAAAAATGCAGCAAGGTTTATACACAAACATACACATGTAGGTAGTTAGTCTAAGTAAGTATATTTTTAGAAGAATACAGAAGTAGGGAGTTCAAGGTGTTCAGGGTGAGAAGAGGGGACATTATTGGTGACCATTTTATATCTTGAATCCTGTGAATGCATTACCTATTATAAAAATCGATTAAAATAAAAATCATCCCCCTTGCCTTCAAAACAAAGTATCTATGTGTTTAAAAAAAAAAAAAAAGTAATTTGCCCGGAAAAAAGAAGAAATGATAATTCAGTTTCTTTTTTGGTCCCCCATAGTCTCACTCAGTAGAAATGCATTGAAGAATAAGTTTCTCATTGTACATGTTTGATGCAATTTTTGTTTTCCTCACACAAAAACTCTGAAGTATGTAGGATCCTTGGAATACCCTAATATCTTGCTATTCAAAGTATTGTCCAAGGACCAGTAGCACTGGAAACTGGCTAGAAAAGCAGAATCCTTGTGCACTATTGCCAACCTACCGAATCAGAATCAGGACTTTAACAAAAATTCCCCCAAGGAAACTTATGTGTACCTTCAGATGTAAGAAGTACTGCTCCAGAAGGCAGGTGGAGTTGCATGGAGACAGTGTCAACAGCCCTAGGATAGGTAAATCAGTGGTCTATCAGGGTTATGAGAGAAAGGTCACTGAACAGGCTCTGGTGAAGTTTGTTGATGAACCAAAGAGAAACTTAGAAAGATCCTACAACTGTGACAAATCACTAAATTCTACTCCTGTAACCCATATGAACTAGAATATAAAAGTTGAAAGAAAGAAAGAAAGAGAGGAAGGAAGAGGAAGGGAGGGAGGGAGGGAGGGAGGAAGAAGGAAAGAAAGAAAAAGAAAGGAAGGAGGAAAAAAGAAAGAAAGATCCCAGAACCTAAGGTCAAAAGGGAATCCTAGCTCCTGTGTGTAAATAAAAATGCAATTTATTTCCTATTTCATCTGTTAACAGCCCAACAGTATGGACAAAATCATCAGTGGAAGCCCTCCCTGTCCCCAAGATACATCCATTAGTTGTTTTAAAAGCCAAACCAAAATAAACTAAAACTTTTAGTAAGATTCATCAAGTCTTCCCACTTTTGGCCTTTCCCATTCTTACCACCATTTAGCCAATAGCAACAGGGATTTTTCTTTGGAAATAGAAGTCAATTCTTATCACTCCTACATTCAAACACTTTCCAGTGCCTCTCCTTTTTACTCAGAGCAGGAGTCAGAGTCCCCACACCGCAAGGATCTATGGAATGCACCTACCCCCAGTCACTCAACTAAGCTCTCCTGGGCTTGCTCAGCCCAGCGACACTGACCTCCTTTTTATTTCCTGAACTTGTCAAGTGTTTTCTGCTTCTAGATCTTTACTCTTGTTCCCTCTTCCTAGGATCCTCTTCTTTCAGATAATCTATGGCTCACTTCTGTCAGGTCTCTGCTCAAGAGTCATCTGGTAAGTGAGGCCTTCCCTGACACATTGCATAAAATAGCCACTCCCCACTCCTCTATCTCCCTCACTCTGTTTTATTTTTTCCCATAGCACTGACTGCCATTTCTCATACACGTATTTGTTGTCTTGGTTTTTTTCCTCTCTAGAATAGAAGCTCCTCAAAGTCTAGAACTTTAACTATTGCTAAATCTCCAGTGCCTAAAAGAGGGATAGTTGTTGATTGAAGAAATGAATGAATGAATAAAATAACCAACAATTCATTCATTCTTACATCTACTTGGGTCGCCATAAAAAAATACTATAGACTGGGTGGCTTAAACAACAGAAATCTATTTCTCAGTTCAAGAAGCTGGAAATCCAAGATCAAGGTGCTGGCCAATTTGGTTTCTGGTGAGGACCCTCTTCCTTGCAGATGGCTGCCTTCTCCCTGTGTCTTTGCATGACTTTTCCTCAGTGCATGCATGTGAGATCTCTACTCCACACTTCTCATAATCCTAATCTATCAGGTTCTAGCCTATCAGATTAGGATTTGATTAGGATCAGATTAGGATCCCATCCTTATGACCTCATTTAACCTTAAAAGTTATATCTGCAAATAGTCATGTTGAAGGTTACGCTTTCAACGTATGAATTTTGGGGGGACATCATTTAGTCCATAGCAGATTTCACAATCAGTTTAGTTCCAGCGGAGAAATTGCCCTGTTAGGCTGCATTTTCTTTTTAAATCTTACCACATTCAATGCTGTACCTGGTATGTATTTTAACATGAATTCCACTGAATAGGAATGCTGCAGACAGGGAACACCATTTGATATGATCTTCCCTGGGTGCAGAGGGGTAACTCTGGACATGGAGATGTTAGGACTTACACTAGGTCTCTTATAGCCAATAGTCAGATGTCCCTGAAAGTGTATTTTTAAATATTGAAGAAGAAAAAAAAAAAAGCATTCTAAGTGTTCATTGCAGTTACTTCCCAGTCCCTTATCTTCCTTGACTTGGAACTTGAATGAAATGCTTCTTTATGAAACACAAGGTAATTGCAGCTGCTCTGAATTGCTATGTGTCCATACCACAGAGCAGTGCAGAAATCTTTCCTGTTTGCCAATTGCTTCTGCAGTTGTGTATTAGGAACAACTTAGAAATACATTTAAGCAAACTGCCTTTTTGCAAGTATTGTAAATCTCCTTAACTGTAGGATTTTATTTTATTTATTTATTTTTTAAAATCCTTGTCACTAGACTCATCTATGGACAAGCTTTGGCATACAGATGCCAGACTGTTTCTTGACCAAATTCTAGACCAAATTCTACTCAGGCTCCTCTGAGTCTTTGCAACCAGGCCTCAACCTTGGCCTGTAAAACCCACAGACCCTCTGTGTAAATTATTTCATCTACTCCCCTGTCTCCTCACCCCACCCTCCACATAAAGAGTCTTCAAGAAACACTGGCATAGTTTCTAACAGCTCAAATCTGCTTCCCTGGGATGGTAACAGCAGCTCCCTTAGATTCCTGCTGGAAAAAGCTCAGTGCTGCCCAGGAGAGTTTACTGTTTATTCTAGCCAAAACCTGGTGTCAGGCAGATAGGGCCTCAAAACACTCTTTTAGAGCAGATGCTTTAGAAAGCTTGCAACTATAAATCTTTTCTCTGTCTACCACCCTGAGTAGTCCTCTCAAGAGTCTTTCTTTGAAACGCAAATATTCAAAAAGCTAACTCTTACCCTATCTCCCTGTCCCAATAGGGGGATAGGGGCCACAGCAAGCTCTAATTTGCTCTACTGCCTCAGCTTTAAAGATGGGATAAGGGGAGAAGTCAGGGGTTTCTGGATGATTCAGTCCTTAAGTGCCAGTGCCTGGGATGTAGCCCCACTCAGCAGGAAGCCTGCTTCTCCTTTTTCTGCTCCTCCTGCTTGTGTTCCCTCTCTCGCTGTGTCTCTGTCAAATAAATAAAATTTTTCAAAAAAAAAGAGAAAAGTTGGGCACCAACTCGGCTCCATTAGTGGAACATGTGACTCTTCATCTCAGGATTGTGAGTTTGATCCCCATGTTAGCTGTAGAGATTACCTAAAAGTAAAAATCTTCTTTAAAGAAGATAGAAATTTGTTTCTCTTCAGGATAAGTGCCAGTTACAGACCCAGATGGCCTGTCCCATGGAAGTGTACCACTTCTCAATGCCTTTCCCTTAACATACTTCAACTTTAAAAAGTCTCTTTCTTAACTTTTGCTTTGACAGAGTTGATTTCAGTTTATGCTGGACCTTCTTCCATATCTCAGTGGTTATACTGAATAAAATCTACCCTTCCTGCTTTAACTAGTGTCCAGATTTATTTATCTTGTAAAAGACCAACCCCAGAGATTTTGACTCAGGAGGTCTAGGGTGGGGCCTAGGTGTCAGGATTTTATAAAACCTCCAAAGAAGTATCTTTGGACGCACAAACAGGGTTGTGGATAACTGCTATAGGACTATGGTTCTCAAAGTGAGGTCTCTGGACCAATGATACTATCTTCATCTCCTAGGAACTTGTCAGAAAGGCAAAAATGCTTACACCTCACTCCAAACCTCCTGAATCTGAGACCCTGAGTGCAGGGCCCAGCAATCTGTTTTTTAACAAGACCTCGTGATGATTTGGATGGACTAAATTTTGAGCACTCCTGGCACAGAGGGTTAAGTTTGCTCCATGAAATAGAATTAGGATTTGGTTAGTTAACTGTGACTTGGAGCCCAGTTCTGTCAGTAAACATTAACCTAAAGAATGTGTCTGGAAAATTTCCTATTTATTGCTCTCCTCCCTCCCCCACCACCCTCCCCGCCCCCCAGTTTTCTCTAAAATGAGAGCTAAGAGGATGCTGGTCCACCTATGCTCTTAGAAAACTTCACTTTTCTTTTTTTTTTAAGATTTTATTTATTTATTTGACAGAGGAGGGGGGAGAACACAGACTCCCTACTAAGCAAGGAGCCCGATGTGGGACTCGATTCCAAGACCCTGGGATCAGGACCTGAGCCAAAGTCAGATGCTTAATCAACCAAGCCACCCAGGCACCCCTGATCTTTTAAATTATAATACAATCACTAAATGGCCACGACAAAATGGGCCTTTGGAAACGGTGAGTAGAATCCAGAGCTTATGAGTTGGATTCTCATCCCTCTCCCTTTAAAAATTCCCGGGTATCCTAAAACGTGTCTTTGGCTAACATTTTTATAACTGAGTGTTTCTTTCAGAGAAATACTTGGAAAGAAAAATGATTGTATTTGTATGTGACTGCCTTTCCTTTCTACTTTGTTAGATGAAGATTAAGTATGTGTGGTTCCAGAATATGCAGCACGAGGCCTTCGTGAGTTTCTTTCTTCTTACCACCAGAAAGCGGGAGGGATGCTGGCAACCATTCCTTCGTGACAGAGAAGGTCACTGAGAGGGAGTACAGGAAAAATGATTATATTTTTCTACTTTCTGCTCTCACCCGTGACAGTCATGGCTCTTTTAATTCATCCCTTCATCTCATTTGCAAATGGAAATATATATTCCACAAAAAGAAGTCTCTGCTCCTGGAAATATTTGTTTCAGAAAAAAAGAAAAAAACAAGAAAGAAAAAAAAAGGAATGAGTAAGCTTTATTTTGGACAAAATATTGTCTTGTTTTTCCAAGTTAAATATGTATGTAGTTTTGTAAAATAAATGAAAAAGTATTTACTTTTACATACACACAGAATTCTTTCAAAGAATAGAACATAATCCTTAGCGATGGAAACAAACAGATTTTGACAAAAGAGATATCTCTTTGTATCTTTGTATTCCCATCAACCTGGATGCTCTTTGTATTTTTTACATTAGGGTCTTTATTTTGTAAACATGTACTAGTTTCTAGAGTTTTGCCTCACCCAGGGCAAATTAGCAATATAATTTGGGGAGATGCCATTCCTGGAAGGCATCAGCAGTTTATGTCCTCTGAGAATTATCAGACGTGCTTATTCGTCAAACAACCAAAGTGTTTGTGGGAAATTTACTGAGTTTTCACTTACATCCATACTTCTTTTAAGTGGCTTTGAAACTTTTCAATAACTGCCTGCAAAGAATCTCAAATCCAGCTTGAACTACCATTGCCTCATTCAGCAGAGCATTCTTGCCAACAGGTTAAACCAGTCTCCCAGAATCTGTCTATTCCCTGCGCCTCCCTCCCCCACCATGTTTTAGCAGACAAAAGTGTGCTCAGTTGGGAGCAACACAGGTGGTCTCTGCTCAGCTGAAGAGATGATTATTTCCCTGCATTGCCTCTCCAATGATATTATCCACCAATCCACCTTGAAATCTTAGAGACATTTCTACAAGGTTCATTACTTACTTCATTAAGCAACAGGTCCTGCTTGTTAAACCTTAAAAAAAAAAAAAAAAAGCAGCAAGCAGCAGTTGTAGTAGCATTTTCTAATTCCAGGCTGTGACACACACCTGTGTGAACTTTAGACATTAAGACTGCTGGTATGGGGGAAAGAAACTTCTCAACTTTTTGAAACCTTTAGACTGTCAATATTCAGGGTAGGAGAAGCTGAAGAAATGCCTGTTCCATAACTTAGTATATGTTTTATTTTATAAAGCTCTCCATGCTGCAGGTTATGGATTTACATCTCATAGGAGGATAAGACAATGTACCTGTCTTCAAAAAACTGACAAGGGGTGGGGGGGCACCTGGGTGGCTCAGTGGGTTAAAGCCTCTGCCTTGGCTCAGGTCATGATCCTGGAATGGAGCCCCACATCCGGCTCTCTGCTCAGCAGGGAGTCTGCTTTCCTTCCTCTCTCTGCCTGCCTCTCTGCCTACTTGTGATCTGTCTCTGTCAAAAAAATAAATAAAATCTTAAAAAAAAAAACTGACAGGGGGGTCAGAAGGGAGGATGTACAACAGTAACTAATTAACTGTGAAGCAGGGTGAAATAAGTGATAATATAGAGACTTAGGCAGAGAGCTAAGGGAGCAAAGAGCCAGGGGTCACCAAACAAGGGTCCTGACTGAAGGGAGGTCTTAGGTAGCAGCACCAGTGGTACTGTTCAAAGAAACACACCATAAGATGAGAAAGCAAGACTCAAATGGGACCAATTCAATAGTAGATCTGAAAGTCCTCAGCACATGTTTTCACCTATTGTTGCAAGAAGCACTTGGCATTTGAGTTGAGCTCTGAAGGAGAAAACCACTTTAAAATGAAGAGAAGGGTATTATTCCAGCTGGGGGAATAGCCTGGAGATAGTGAATTGACAGTTGGAGGTTCAAGAGTGAGATGGGAAGTGCAGGGTTGATGGTTGCTTCCAGCAAACTGCCTGGAGAGAGAAAACGGGAGTGGGAGTTTAGGTTAGACAAAGCACTGGCAGTTTTATGTAGGATGCCGTGGAATTTGAAGGAAAGGAAGAAAAAGGTGGCTGGTTCACCACCCCTTCAGATAGATTGCCTTTTTCTCTGGTCCACCTGACCTGGTCAAAAATTACCAAAGAAGAATAAGAAAACCAGCATGTTGCAACAACAAGGACACTTTGTGGCTCCCTAGTGTTGTAACTAATTGCGAAAGAGTCCCTCACTCCTACCCACCCAGACCCCTCTCTTACCAGTGCCACTACCTCTTCAGTGGGTGGCGACACCAATAATTCCACCTCAGCTTGTCTGACAACCTCCCTCCCAACCAGCTCAGACTGCCACGGTCACCACCACAGCCTCCGAGCACCTTAGGGGAAATGCAAGCAGGGAACAATGCCGGAAAGCGGCTGCACACTGTCCTGTGGAGAAGGCCATGCTCTGCCTGTTAAGGAATTCTGTGGAAAAGATACAAGTCAGCTGATGGATTTATTTAGATGCTGCCTGCTCTTCTGTAGGCCCTCAATAAATATTAAATTGAGGTTTAATTGTTCATAAGCCATTAAAATTGTCATTTTTTATTGTGTGAGTCTTCAGAAGTCAATTTTCTCATGAAGTGATATTAAGAACTTTAAAGAACAGTGAGGGTGTGGTCAGTTTGGAGTCTAAATGCTCAATTTTACCACTGCCTTCATTACTATTTCAGTATGATTTGAAAAATAATAAACATGAGGTTTTCCTAATTATAAAGGTAGTATGTATATACTACATAGATACGGCTCTTTTAAAATCTCCTAATAAATAATAATGAGACTCACTGTATTCATTTTCAACTGCTGCTGTAACTAATTTCTACAGATTTAGTGCCTTAAATCAACTGAATTTGTTATTGCATAGTTTTGGACATCAGAAATCTGACCCAAGTCTCAAAGGGCTAAAATTAAGCTGTCAGCAGGGCTGTGTTCATTCTGGAGGTTTTAGGGGAGAATCTATTGCCGTGCCTTGTCCAACTCATTAAGATGGCCCCATTCTCTGACTTGTGGTCCTCTTCCTCCATCTTCAAAGCCAGCAACTTAGCATCTCTCTGATCATTCATCCACACTCACAGCTCCCTCTGACTCTCTTCGGCCTCTCTCTTCCAATTTCAAGGACCCTGGTGATTATACTGGGCCTACCTGAATAACCCGGGATAATCAAGGATCATCTGTTTACCAATTAGCATCTGCAAGCTTAATTCCTCTTACCATGTCAAGCAACATTCACAATTCTAAGGATTAGGACATGGATATCTTTGGAAGTGAGGGAGTGTTATTCTTCCTCTTTTTTTTTTTTTTTAAAGATTTTGTTTATTTATTTGAGAGAGAGAGAGACGGTGAGAGAGATCATGAGAGAGCAGAAGGCCGCAGGGAGAAGCATACTCCCCGTGGAGCTGGGAGCCCGATGTGGGACTCAATTCTGGTACTCCAGGATCATGACCTGAGCCAAAGGCAGTTGTTTAACCAACTGAGCTACCCAGGCACCCGGAGTGTCATTATTTTATCATACTCGTAATCTCTATTCAGAATTAGTAATCATAAACATTTTCGAAAAAGATTTATTTGAGAGAGAGTGAGAGAGCCGGAGTGGGGGGAGGGCCAGAAGGACAGAATTTTCAAGCAGACTCCCCAACTGGCATGGAGCCCAATATGGGGCTCGATCTCACAATCCATGAGATCATGACCTGAGTCAAAACCAAGAGTTGGCTGCCTAACTGAACCACTGAGGTGCCCCAGTAATCATAAACATTATAATTTCCTAATCTTTGTCAAGTTCACATATATGCAAATATGTACCACATGTAATAGACTGTTCCCCCATTTAAAGTGGAGTAATGTCTCTTCTGGGAATGGAGTTTTCTGAATAACTGTAGACCATGGTTTCAGTTTTCTGAATAGCTTGTAAGTCATTCTCTACTGGTTTATAATCAATAAAGCTACTTTGAATATAATAAGTGGTTACTGAAGATTCAATAAAGATGCCCCCCACCCTACCCCCTAATTCCCTTTTCTTCATTCAGAAGCCAGCAGAAGTAGAGTGAATGCATTGAATGCATTAGTATATGCTGACTTAGGAGTTGGTCAAATTTGCTTCAGAAATTTTAAAACTTTCTTCCTGGGAGGAAACCAGAGTTGTTCCAATGAAAACAGGATCAATTGGCAGTAGTGAAACCTGGATGTGTTCACACTTGTAACACAACCTTGTATTACTCATACTCAGCCTACTGAGTTCTGAGAAAAAGAAATTATTTATATATTCTAATAATTTGTGTCCAAATGGCAACTATTTCCTTTCTCCTGCAGTGTTCTAAGATTACATGAATGTAAAGAATAGTACTCTTGATATCAGATATTTTTCTGTCGGCAGGTTACTCATGAGTCATCACCAAAGATTTTTATAGGATTGTCCTCACACACTGTTCTCTAGGTAGGGAGCTGAAAGCAGTACAGTAATTCATTCTTGAAAAATTTCAAATTGGCAATATCTGTTTGAGTCATCAGTAAAACCAAGAAAACCATTTGGAGTTTACTTTGAGTAACTTAATTATAACTACAAAGGATTTGTTATTTATAGATAGGCCACCTTTTGCCCAAAGATTATAAATCACTAAAGTACTATGTTATTGCTTGAAAGACAGGTAAGAAGAGACTTTTTTTTTAAAAAAAGATCTTATTTATTTGTCAGAGAGAGAGAGAGCACAAGCAGGCAGAGTGGCAGGCAGAGGCAGAGAGAGAAGTAGGCTCTCTGTTGGACAAGGAGCCCGATGCAGGACTCGATCCCAGGACCCTGGAATCATGACCTGAGCCGAAGGCAGTGGCTTAACAGACTGAGCCACCCAGGCTCAAGAAGGCTCAAGAAGGCGTCCCAAGAGACATTCTGGTAAAGTTTATCTTATCTGGTGATAAGAGAGAGGGTCTCTCATTCCAACTTTCCCCCCTCTTCTCATCCCCCAAATTCCAAACTGGTGTAAGGATGAGAGGCAACTAAGGCCAGATATGGGTGACAAATAATAGGAGTCCCTTGATGGTTTTTTTTTCCCCCTTAAGATTTATTTATTTGAGGGGTGGGGTGGGGGAGAGAGAGAGAGAGAGAGCATGCGAGCATGGGAGCGAGCTGGTGAAGAAGCACAAGCCGGGCAGGGAGAGAGAGGGAGGGGCGGAGGGAGAGAAGAAATCTCCAGCAGACTATGAGCACGGAGCCAGTACCAGCAGCAAGGCTCTATCTCAGGACTCTGAGATCATGACCTGAACCAAATCAGGAGTCAGATGCTTAACCAACTGAGCCACCAAGGCACTCCTAGGAGTCCCTTGCTGTTTTAATCTAAGTGTGGCCTGGGGTCTCCCTGTCCCCTGATGTCTAGATAAAATGAAATCAGTCCCCCAATTCCAAGGCTTGTGACTGATTTCTCTAAATTCCTAGGCAGTTTATAGTTTCAAAGTCACCTCTGGCTCCACACTTTTTTCTTAGTTTATGGATTATTTCAGGGTCACACATTTTGCTTCTGATCATTAGCACATTGACTCAGATGTCACATTTAGGTTCTTTCCCAGTTTTCACCCCTACCCCGGTCCCCCCGCACCCCCCCTACCGCCCTCCCTATCTCCCACTCCAATCTCACAAGGTGGTCTGCACGACCAGTGGCTTTACTGAGATGGAGGGAAAGATGGAAGTGGAGACCTTGCCAAGGGAATTTCCACGGCACCACCCTCCTCCTTCACCTGGTGCCCCAGTTTTCTGTCAACACTGACTGGGCTCCTCCTCCCTCTTAGAAGCAAAACAAATTCCTCTCATTCTATCATGCAGAACCGGTCAGTCATTTCTTCTCTTCCTCCAGCACCTTCCAGACCCTGGGTGCTTATCTCCTCCAAATGGGCTCTCAGGTATTTCCCTAGAATTCTATTGCCAGCTCTTAGGATAAAATACAGAGGGCTGAAAGTTTTATCATTTTAAAACTCCAGTGTTTTCAGCCCAGAGAAGACTAATGTTTCTTTTATTCAACAAATAGTTTTTTGTGCGCTTATTTTATGCCAGACCTTATTACCAGAGCTGGGAACCCAGCTGGGAATTGAAAAGTCCTGGCCCTTGCAGAGTTTGTTCAAAACCTTTCTCCTCCATAGGACAAGCAGTGATGTGAATAATTAACAACTGTGGTAAATACCACAAAGGAAAATTGCTGAGTATTATCTGGAAGGGCGTGGCTATGGCAGAAAGGGGTGAGAGTTGAGGGAAGTTTCCCTCTCATGACTTTTAATTTGCCCAGAATTAGAAAAGGCTGGTTTACTCCTAGGCCAATGTTCTCTTCTCGGTCAGTGCTGCCTCTGAAGATGCCACTGAGATAGGAACAACAGTATTTGCTACATTTCTGTCCTGAATTAACCGATCAATTCAGCAAACATTTCCTGAGGGACTGGCTGTATCTGGCACTTGTGTTAACAGTATAAGGAACTTACCTACAACCTAGATGGGGTGACAGAAAATATAAAAAACCAAAACAAAACAAAACAAAAAACACAAAGAATGAAATATGTGTTCAGAGAGTAGGAAGTGCAGTAACTGAAAAACAGTGGCAGTGTGGGCAGGTGGTAACAAAAAGCCTTACCAGGTGCAGAAGCCCAAACAGTGAGGAGCTTGCTCAAGAGCGTGTCTAGCTACAGGTGAGCTGTGTTCAAAGTTCCTGAGGGAGAAAGAAACACACTGTTGGCCAGTCTGACTGGAGAGAAAATTACGTGAGGCCAGAACAAATGAGAGGAAGGGTGGAAGGGCCTTGAGTGGAGCCAGGACCCTGCTTAGTTCGGGAGGGTTTGACAGACCCTGGGAAGAGTTTGTTTTTCCCTCAACAAGAGTAAAATGTAGTAATCAGTAGAAGAGTGACTCATCTGATTTGTATTGTAAGAAGTCATTCCAGGTACAGGATAGAGAATAGATTGTTTATCATCTTTTTATAGTAAAACACCTCAGGGGCACTTGGATGGCTTAGTGGATTAAAAGCCTCTGCCTTCGGCTCAGGTCATGATCTCAGGGTCCCTGGGATGGAGCCCTGCATCGGGTTGTCTGCTCATTGGGGAGCCTGCTTCCTCCGCTCTCTCTCTCTGCCTGCCTCTCTGTCTACTTGTGACCTCTGTCTGTCCAATAAATAAAATATTTAAAAAGAAAACAACTAAAAACCCAAACTTTTATTTGAGATAGGGAAGCTGGAAGGACCCTATAAAAGACTGCTTTTTTGCTGCCTCTATTCTTGCTGGGACCTCCTTCTCCACCTTACATGTGTCTTACAGAAGAGATAGTGTATATCATTCTTGTAAAGGTCAAGGAGTTCATGATTTCTTTGGAGTCTTTCAGCACAATAGATAACATCTAGGGGCCCCCTAGGTGGCTCAGTTTTTAATTGTCTGCCTTTAGCTCAGGTCATAATCCCAGGGTCCTGGGATCGAGCCCCGAACCGGGCTCCCTGATCAGTGGGAAGCCTGCTTCTCCCTCTCCCACTGTCCCTGCATGTGTTCCCTGTCTCACTGTGTTTCTCTCTCCATCAAATAAATAAATAAATATTTAAAAAAAAAAAAAAAAAAGATAACATCTAAGAAGTGACCAGACAGGGTCCTCATGAACTTAACATTTTCTAAGACCACTGACTCACAAGAGCCCTGGCTCCTGGCCATATGTGACTTTGAGGGGATGCCTAAACACTTGTCTTTGTTCCTAGATGCCTGAGAAGACATGAGCACTGGACCACAACCCTCAGTAAAAATCCCAGACCCCAAGCAAAGATAAGACTCACTCTCCATTCCTTGTCAAATCTCCCAGACACTATGTATTTGTCCTCTTTCTAGGTCTTCAATAAACTCTGCTCTCACTTCCTCTTGGCTCGCATTTGTTTTCTGCCCTGGGTAACGCCAAGGACCCTCTTGGCTGGTCCTGCAGGAATTCCCTCTGGGTTCTCGGACCCAGCCAACCTGCATCATATCAATGCAAGATTGGTTAAATTATGATATATACTTACAACAGAATACTATGAAGCCCTAAAAAGGGTGACATGTCTATTGTTGACACAGAAAGATGTCCACGTTATAGTAACTGGGGAAAACAATTAGGTTACAGTACAGTGAATACATAGAGCTTTAATAAGTCTGAAAACCAAAAAGGTTTATATTACTTATCCCTGGGTGGTGACAATATAAAATTTTTTTTTTTTTTCATTTTTGCTTACCTATATCTTCTGGTTTTTCTACTGGAGTAAAAAAAAAAAAAAGGGCAGATAAAAATCAGTTCATGAGACAGAAGATTAGAATATGGCCTGACAGAGAAAACATTTAAATATAGTAATGTGGCTTTTTCATTTACCAAGAATTATATTTATAGCTGACTTCAAAACGTGAAGAGTGTGTAACACATTTCAAATGTTATTCAATAAAATTTATAAGGAAAGACTAAAAGTGTGATCACAGATATTATTTCTTAAAATTAAAGTTCATAGTATTCCTCTTTTTTCCTGTATGTGTCTTTATCTTTGATCATACATTTTCTCAGGCCCAATGTGAAGTTTTTTTCCCACTCGAATGCCAATTTTATTGTTTTTTATTTTTTTTTAAAGATTTTATTTATTTATTTGAGAGACAGAGATCATAAGTAGGCAGAGAAGCAGGCAGAGAGAGAGGAGGAAGCAGGCTCCCTGCTGAGCAGAGAGCCCGATGTGGGGCTCGATCTCAGGACCCTGGGATCATGACTAGAGCCAAAGGCAGAGGCTTTAATGCACTGAGCCACCCAGGTGCCCCTCGAATGCCAATTTTAGAGCGCGCTTCTGACAATTGCATGGCTTTATTTTTAAATAGGGGTTAGAAAATATTTCTATCATTGTCCCACTTAAAATTTTCAATAAAAGCTATATAAAAGGGGTGACTACAACTCATTGGAATATATCTGAGCTCCTGTTGCCATTATTGAGTTTTTCCTCTGCAAGTATTGAATAATTCTAGGCTTCTTTTGTTCAATGTTTACACAGTTGGGTGATGTTTGAAATCCCTCAAATATTAGCTATTCAATAATAGGAGCACACCTAAAGGTCCACAGGCCAGTATTTGATTTTCTGACTATAGCAGCGTGGGGTTAAGTTTTCAACAATCTTGGTCTTTCTGAACTCCCTTTGTTAATTTCAAAGAAATCTTCTCAATTTTATATTTCAAATTATGTTTTACAGTAGATTGTTATGAATGTAATCAGGTTTTTGACTTAAATGCTTGTAAAAACTGAAGGTTATTTTTCTTGTTTATTTCTTTTTTCTTTTTTCTTTTTTTTTTTTTTTAAAGATTTTATTTATTTATTTGACAGAGAGAAATCACAAGTAGATGGAGAGGCAGGCAGAGAGAGAGAGAGGGAAGCAGGCTCTCCGCTGAGCAGAGAGCCCGATGCGGGACTCGATCCCAGGACTCTGAGATCATGACCTGAGCCGAAGGCAGCGGCTTAACCCACTGAGCCACCCAGGCGCCCTCTTTTTTCTTTTTTAAAGATTTTATTTACTTATTTGACAGAGAGAGAGAGCAAAAGCAGGGGGAGTGGCAAGAAGAGGGAGAGGAAGAACCAGGCAGAGGGAGAGGGGAAATGCAGGCTTCCTGCTGAGCAGGGAGCCCTATTTGATGCAGGGCTCCATTCCAGGACTTGGGGATCATGACCTGAGTTGAAGGTAGGTGCTTAACTGACCGAGCCACCCAGGTGCTCCTTAAAAAAAATCTTTTCAACAAAAACTACATTACTGAGCTACCTAGCTACAGAAATGCTATATCCTTGTTTTATCTCAGAGTCTAACCATCACCACTAGCATTTTTATAAAGTTTTATGGTTGCCAAAGCCATTTCACATATATCATAGATACAGTATTACCAAAGATGTCCTTAAACTTTAGATGGTAGGAATGTAAAATAATAATAATAATAATAATAATAATAATAATACACAGCATTTATTATCTTGTGAAGCCTAACTTCTCAGCAGCCTGAGCTAGTTTTAAAGACCAGGTGACAGACTTGCTAACCTTGTAATTGTTTATGATCAGAGCAAAACTTTAACAGGTTTTTAGTCCAGTCAGCACCAAATACCTTCTGTTTGTAGGCACCAGCACAGAACTTGAGAAATATGATTTAAGTTACTTGTTGTTTTCAAGAAGCTTCCAATAAAATAATTTTTAATCAACTAATTACAATATGAACTAAAATGACATATTCAAGAGGTACATTTATGGAGATAAAAAATGAAATTTGACAAGAAAGATCGAAGAAACCTTTTCAAAGTGGTGATATTTAATCCAAGTCTTATCAACACACACACATAGACACACACACACACACACACACACACACACACACACATTGCTTAGGAGCCTTTTCATTTCTGATGAAATGGTTGGTAATCAAAATATTTTAGGGATCACCTCTAGAAACCCTGTCTGAGTCACAGGATAATCACCTCCTTTTCATTATAGTCACACTTAGTTTTAGTATACTGCCCACTGGTCAGCTCAAGCAGATAAACATTTGTTCCTCCCAAGGGAGAAATGTTATCTGGAGCCCAGAATAGGTTGGCCTCTCCCATTTCTTTGTGGTTTGTAGGGAAAGGAAGGATATATCTGGGAATTTACATACCTTTCTCTGACAGAGCTTTGTTCTGTCAGCCATTGAACCTAATGGACATGTGGAAGATCAGAAAGAGTTGCTGGCATGAAAGAGGCAAGCTTATCTTAAGTGGAAATATTTAGTCTTCAACAAGATAAGGATGTTCAGTAACAGGTAAATGGAGATTTCAGTCATTTCATCTAAACTTTGCTGCATGTAAAAGAAGAAAGAATATCTGGTCTTATTTTGTGTGTAATTAAAACAAGCTAGTCTTCTCTGAGAAATATTTGTTGAAATTAGGAAGCTGAGGACAGAGCGCAAATCACATAATCTTCACGTCAGATGCTGTGCATCTCACTATGCCACCAAGGATGGAAAAACTTTTTTTTTTTCCTGTTTGTGGCTACCAATCCTTATAAAACCAAAGGTAAAGGGAACGCCGGAAGTAATTTGGAAGTACACCGCAATTTTGTATAATGTCGAAAAATGGAATAATAAAGGTAGAAGAGAGTAGATTAACCAGTGGGTAAATAAAGAAGGAAGGATGAATTTGGCAGTGGAGGAAGAGAGAGGAGAGAGGAAAAACTACAGTAAGTGGAAGAAATAGTCTCATGTTGAGGGTGCTAACATAATATCACTGCTTTTAAACATGCTAACTTACACAGCACCTTGGAGGTCCCTTGTACTGTTGTGAATGGGACTGGAACAGAAACTCACGACAGGGGAAATTTCTTGGGATAACATTTGTTAAACTGGGTTTTGAACCCTATATTCTTGAGGAAGGTGGGTACTTGGATCAAATTTGATGGTTTCTATTTGTTGATAACCTTTTAAAATTTTTTACATATGTATATTATGAATCACTAGATGACTATAACAAACTATTATCTAATAATTTCATGGCAATTTTTACTTTTATATTTACTATTGGGTAGGTGTAAATGGCACTGAGTCACTCTAATTCTCATGGGCTAATGAATGATAAGAGTAGTGGTTAAATTAATAAATAACATATTTGGCCAAGTAAGGGCCAAACAAATTATTCCGTGCTTGTAAGAAGAGTAATGTCTGGCCAGAGAAACGTAGTTAGAGAATATATCTGAGGGAAGATACATTTAGATAAGTAGGGGGACAAGAACCCAAGAGAGCCAATCTTAGATGTGGGTATGGCCATCTAATTGCAAATGGTAAATTGGATTCGACAAAAGGGATAATTGATTACATTGTTAATTTGAGTTTTATTCATTTTTCTGGTTTTATTTGAATTTGTCAGTTTATTTTGGATTTAAAATTATATGAAGGCCAGAGAAATTATATGAAGCCCAAAAGTATAAGGTATTTTATATATATATAAATTTATATATATATATGTTTATATATGTTTATATATATATAAGCTTATATATGTTTAAATAATAGCATAGTAAAAACAAAAATTAGGGCAAGTCTGAGTCTGAAGGAGTCTTATTTTAATTTTAAAATTCATTATATTTATTTTTTAAAGTTTTAATTGTAATTCCAACTAGTTAACATGCAGTGTTATATTAGTTTTGGGTATACAATATAGTGATTTAAAAATTTTATACATGTAAAGGGTCTTTTTAAAAAATTTTTAAATTTTTTTATAAACATACAATGTATTATTAGCCTCAGGGGTACAGGTCTGTAAATCGCCCTGTTTATACACTTCACAGCACTCACCATATCACATACCCTCCCCAATGTCCATAACCCCACCACCCTCTCCCTCCCCACCTGCCCCCTGCCACCCTGTTTGTTTTGTGACATTAAGAGTCTCTTATGGTTTGTCTCCCTCCCGATCCCATCTTGTTTCATTTATTCTTTTCCTACCCCTCAAACCCCCCATGTTGCATCTCCACTTCCTCATATCAGGGAGATCATATGATAGTTGTCTTTCTCTGAATGACTTATTTCGCTAAGCATAATACCCTCTAGTTCCATTCACATCGTCGCAAATGGCAAGATTTCATTTCTTTTGATGGCTGCATAGTATTCCATTGTATATATATACCACCTCTTCTTTATCCATTCATCTGTTGATGGACATCAGGTTCTTTCCATAGTTTGGCTATTGTGGACATTTCTGCTATAAACATTTGGGTGCATATGCCCCTTCGGATCACTACATTTGTATCTTTATGGTAAATACCCAGTAGTGCAGTTGCTGGGTCTTAAGGTAGCCCTATTTTCAACGTTTTAAGGAACCTCCATGCTGTTTTCCAGAGTGGTTGCACCAGCTTGCATTCCCACCAACAGTGTAGGAGGGTTCCCCTTTCTCTGCATCCATACCATCATTACCTGTCATTTCCTGAATTGTTAATTTTCCTGACCAGTTCTGACTGGTGTAAGGTGGTATCTCATTGTGGTTTTGATTTGTATTTCCCTGTTGCTGAATGATGTGGAGCACTTTTTCATGTGTCTGTTGACCATCTGGATGTCTTCTTTGCAGAAATGTCTGTTCATGTCCTCTGCCCATTTCCTGATTGGATTACTTGTTCTTTGAGTGTTGAGTTTAGTAAACTCTTTATAGATTTTGGATACTAGCCCTTTATCTGATATGTCGTTTGCAAATATCTTCTCCCATTCTGTCAGTTGTCTTTTGGTTTTGTTAACTGTTTCCTTTGCTGTGCAAAAGCTTTTGATCTTGATGAAGTCCCAATAGTTCATTTTTGCCCTTGCTTCCCTTGCCTTTGGCAATGTTCCTAGGAAGAGGTTGCTGCCTGTGTTCTCCTCAAGGATTTTGGTGAATTCCTGTCTCACATTGAGGTCCTTCATCCATTTTGAGTCTATTTTTGTGCATGGTGTAAGGAAATGGTCCAATTTCATTTTTCTCCATGTGGCTGTCCAATTTCCCCAACACCATTTGTTGAAGAGGCTGTCTTTTTTCCATTGAACATTCTTTCCTGCTTTGTCGAAGATTAGTTGACCATAGAGTTGAGGGTCTATTTCTGGGCTCTCTATTCTGTTCCATTGATCTATGTGTCTGTTTTTGTGCCAGTACCATGCTGTCTTGATGATGACAGCTTTGTAATGGAGCTTGAAGTCTGGAATTATGATGCCACCAACTTTGGCTTTCTTTTTTAATATACTTTTGGCTATTCGAGGTCTTTTCTGGTTCTATATAAATTTTAGGATTATTTGTTCTATTTCTTTGAAAAAAATGGATGGGACTTTGATAGGAATTGCATTAAATGTGTTGATTGCTTTAGGTAGCATAGACATTTTCACAATATGTGTTTTTCCAATCCAGGAGCATGGAACATTTTTTCCATTTCTTTGTGTCATCTTCAATTTCTTTCATGAGTACTTTATAGTTTTCTGAGTATAGATTCTTTGCCTCGTTGGTTAGGTTTATTCCTACGTATCTTATGGTTTTGGGTGCAATTGTAAATGGGATAGACTCCTTAATTTCTCTTTCTTCTGTCTTGTTGTTGGTGTAGAGAAATGCAACTGATTTCTGTGCATTGATTTTATATTCCTGTACAAGTTCTAGCAGACTTGGAGTGGAGTCTTTTGGGTTTTCCACATACAGTATCATATCATCTGCAAAGAGTGATAGTTTGACTTCTTCTGTGCTGCTTTGGATGCCTTTAATTTCTTTTTGTTGTCTTATTTCTTTGTGTCATCTTCAATTTCTTTCATGAGTACTTTATAGTTTTCTGAGTATAGATTCTTTGCCTCGTTGGTTAGGTTTATTCCTAGGTATCTTATGGTTTTGGGTGCAATTGTAAATGGGATAGACTCCTTAATTTCTCTTTCTTTTGTCTTGCTGTTGGTGTAGAGAAATGCAACTGACTTCTGTGCATTGATTTTATATTCCTGTACAAGTTCTAGCAGACTTGGAGTGGAGTCTTTTGGGTTTTCCACATACAGTATCATATCATCTGCAAAGAGTGATAGTTTGACTTCTTCTTTGCTGCTTTGGATGCCTTTAATTTCTTTTTGTTGTCTTATTGCTGAGGCTAGGACTTCTAGTACTATGTTGAATAGCAGTGGTGATAATGGACATCCCTGCCATGTTCCTGACCTTAGTAGAAAAGCAGTTTTTCTCCATGGAGAATTATATTTGTGGTGGGTTTTTCATAGATGGCTTTGATAATATTGAGGTATGTGCCTTCTATCCCTACACTTTGAAGAGTTTTAATCAGGAAGGGATGTTGTACTTTGTCACATGCTTTTTCAGCATCTGTTGAGAGTATCATATAGTTCTTGCTCTTTCTTTTATTAATGTGTTGTATTACATTGATTGATTTGTGGATGTTGAACCAACCTTGCAGCCCTGGATTAAATCCCACTTGGTTGTGGTGAATAATCCTTTTACTGTACTGTTGAATCCTATTGGCTAGTATTTTGGTGAGAATTTTCACATCTGTATTCATCAAGGATATTGGTCTGTAGTTCTCTTTTTTGATGGGATCCTTGTCTGGTTTTAGAATCAAGGTGATATTGGCCTCATAAAATGAGTTTGGAAGTTTTCCTTCCATTTCTATTTTTTGGAACAGTTTCTGGAGAATAGGAATTAGTTCTTTAAATGTTTGGTAGAATTCCCCCAGAAAGCCATCTGGCCCTGGGCTTTTGTTTGTTCGGAGATTTTTGATGACCGTTTCAATCTCCTTACTGGTTATGGGTCTGTTCAGGCTTTCTATTTCTTCCCGGTTCAGTTGTGGTAGTTTATATGTCTCTAGGAATGCATCCATTTCTTCCAGATTGTCAAACGTGTTGGTGTAGAGTTGCTCATAGTATGTTCTTATAATCGTCTTTATTTCTTTGGTGTTGGCTGTGATGTCTCCTCTTTCATTCATGATTTTATTTATTTGAGTCCTTTCTCTTTTCTTTTTGATAAGTCTGGCCAGGGGTTTATCAATCTTATTAACTCTTTCAAAGAACCAGCTCCTAGTTTTGTTGATTTGTTCTACTGTTTTTTGGTGTCTATTTCATTGATTTCTGCTCTGATCTTTATGATTTCTCTTCTCCTGCTGCGTTTAGGCTTTCTTTCTTGTTCTTTCTCTAGCATCTTTAGGTGTAGGGTTAGGTTGTGTACCTGAGACCTATCTTGTTTCTTGAGAAAGGCTTGTACCGCTATATATTTTCCTCTCAGGACTGCCTTTGCTGTGTCCCACAGATTTTGAACTGTTGTGTTTTCATTATCATTTGTTTCCATGAATTTTTTCAGTTCTTCTTCAATATCCTGGTTGACCCATTCATTCTTTAGGAGGATGCTGTTTAGTCTCTATGTATTTGGGTTCTTTCCAAATTTCCTCTTGTGATTGAGTTCTAGCTTCAGAGCATTGTGTTCTGAAAATATGCAAGGAATGATCCCAATCTTCTGATACCAGTTGAGACCTGATTTAGGACCCAGGATGAGATCTATTCTGGAGAATGTTCCATGTGCACTAGAGAAGAATGTGTATTCTGTTGCTTTGGGATGGAATGTTCTGAATGTATCTGTGATGTCCATCTGGTCCAGTGTGTCATTTAAGGCCTTTATTTCCTTGTTGATCTTTTGCTTGGATGATCTGTCCATTTCAGTGAGGGGAATGTTAAAGTCCCCTACTATTATTGTATTATTATTGATGTGTTTCTTTGATTTTGTTATTAATTGGTTTATATAGTTGGCTGCTCCCCCATTAGCGGCATAGATATTTAAAGTTGTTAGATCTTCTTGTTGGACAGACCCTTTGAGTATGATATAGTGTCCTTCTTCATCTCTTATTATAGTCTTTGGCTTAAAATCTAATTTATCTGATATAAGGATTGCCACCCCAGCTTTCTTTTGATGTCCATTAGCATGGTATATTGTTTTCCACCCCCTTACTTTAAATCTGGAGGTGTCTTTGGGTCTAAAATGAGTTTCTTGTAGGCAACTTATTGATGGGTTTTGTTTTTTTATCCATTCTGATACCCTGTGTCTTTTGATTGGGACATTTAGCCCATTTACATTTAGGGTAACTATTGAGAGATATGAATTTAATGCCATTGTATTGCCTGTAATGTAAGGGTCTTATTTTTAAAAGAGGTCTGTTTATTACTCAAGTTTGAGAAACATGTTATAAACTGTAATGAAAGGGCAATATTACCCATGACTAAATAATATCAAACTTTGCACCCGTAATATTAAGCTAGAAAGTTCTGTGAAAATTGAATCATGTTTCACTATTGGCTTATTACTGTTCATTCACAGGTGTTGTGTATTCATCTTCAATTACTGCTTTCAGAACAATGGGTCTTAGTTAGTATCTTAGTTTCTTTCATTTTTTTTCTTCTCCTAGTAGTTCTGAAAACAATTTATTAGTGATAAAAAACCTTGACCATTTACTATATGGAATTGTTGAATCTCTATATTGTACACTTGAAACTAATATAACAGTATATGTTAACTACAGTGTAATTAAAATAAGAAAAGCATCAACCATTTAAAATGTCTATTTTTAACATTTAAATACAGTTTAAAGGGCAACTCAACTATAAGTGAACTCACTCTACAGCATCTACCAAATGGTTGGAGGTGCTGGCAAATGCCATTGTGTATGCTCAGACAGGAGTAAGATCTGGGTGCTCTAGCTAGCCTGCCTCCTCAGGGAGTCTTGGGTGATACCCACAACACACAAACATTTGGAGACTAAACAAAATGCTGCTTACTAAACAACTAATGAATCAATGAACAAGTCAGAGGAAATGAAAAAAATACATGGAGATTAATAGAAATGAAGCCACAGTTGTCTAAAATTTTGGGAATGAAAGCATTCATAGGAGGGAAATTAACAGTGATAAAGGCCAAAGTCAAGAAACAAAAACAAAAAGTCAAATAAACAGTTCAAACCTACTCTTAAAAGAACTGGAAAAAAACTAAATCCCAAAGTAAGAAAGAAGGAAATGATAAAGATGAGAGTGGAACTAAATGAAATAAAGTTTAAAAAAAAAAAAAAAGCCAAGGAAACCAAGAGCTGTTTCTTTGAAAAGATAACATTGATAAACCTTTTGCCAGACTAGTAAGAAAAAAGGAGAGAGGACTTAAATACAATCTGAAATGAAAAAGTAGTAACTACTGACAACACAGATATATAAAGGACTAGAAGAGTCTACTACAAAAAAAATTGTGTGTTAACAAATTGGACAATCTAGAAGAAAAGGATATGTTTTAGAAATACACAATCATCTAAGACTGAATCAGGAATAAATAGATGATTGGAACAGACTAATTACTAGTAACAAAATTGAAATGATAAACAAAACAAAATCAAAAAAACGATTGCCCATCTGGTCTAGGACCAGATGATTTCACAGGGGAATGTTACCAAACATTTAAGAGTTAATACCTATTCTTCTCAATCTACCCCCAAAAATAGAGGAAGGGAAACTTTTTAATTTCATCCCATAAGGCCAACACTACATTGGAACTAAAGCTAGACAAAGACCAAAAAAAAAAAAAAAAATACAGGCCAATAACCTTGATGAACATAGATACAAAAATCCTCAACTAAATATTAGCAAATTGAACTCAACAGTACATTAAAAGGGTCATTCACCACAATCAAGTGGGATTTACTCCAAGGATACAAGGATGGTACAATATATGCAAAATCAACATCCTATACCATATTAACAAAATAAAGGACAAAAATCACATGGTCATCTCAATAGATCCAGAGAAAGCACATGTCAAAATTCAACATCCATTTATAATAAAAACTGTCAATAAGGTGGGTTTAGCAGGCATATACCTCAGCATAATAAAGGCCATACATGACAAACCCACAAATAAACTGATACCCAGTCATAAAAAATGGAGGGCTTTTCCTTTCAGATCAAGAATAAGACAAAGGTATTCACCCTTGCCACTTTTATTCAGTATAGAACTAGAAGTCCTAGCCACAGCAATCAAAGAAGAAATAAAAGGAATCCAAATTGGTAAGGAAAAAATAAAACTGTCAGTATCTGCAGATGATATGATACAATATGAAGAAAAAATTAAAAATTCCACCAAAACTGTAACAGAATAAATGAATTCAGTAAAATCATATGATGTAAAGTTAATACACAGAAGTCTGTTATGCTTCTATATACTAATAACAGAAGCAGAAAGAGAAATTAGGAAAATAATCTCATTTACAATTGCATCAAAAAGATAAAAATACCTAGGAATAAATTAAACTAAGGAGGTAAAAGAGCTATACTCTGAAAATTATAAGACATTAGTGAAAGAAATTGAAGATGGCACCATTAAATACATACCATGCTCATGAATGGAAGAATATTGCTAAATGTCCATATTGCTTCCCCCAATTTACAGATTCAATGTAATCCCTACCAAAATACCAGTAGTATCTTTCAAAGAATAGAGCAAATAACTCTAAAAATTGATTGCAACCAAAAAGATCTCTAATAGCCAAAGCAATCTTGAGGAAAAAAACAAAGCTGGAGGTATTATAATCCTGGGTTTCAAACTATACCACAAATTTATGGTAATCAAAACAGTATGGTACTGGCACAGAAATAGACACTTAGATCAATAGAGCAGAATAGAGAGCCCAGAAATAAACCCACACTTACATGGTCAAGTAATCTAAGACAAAAAAGACAAAAAAACACAATGGAGAAAATATAGTTTCTTTCATAAATGATGTTCAGAGAACTGAATGGCTACATGCAGAAGAATGAAACTGAAACCACTTACCCTATACAGAAAAAAACTCAAAATGGATTAAAGACCTAAATGTGTGACCTAAAACGATGAAACTCCTAAAAAACAAAACAAAAACAAACACAGGCAGTACTCTCTTGTACACTGACCTTAGCAACACTTTTCTGAATGTTTCCTGAGGCAAGGGAGACAAAAGCAAAAATAAACTATTGGTTCCATCAAACTAAAATTCTTTTGCACAGTGAAAGAAGCCATTAACAAAACAAAGAGACAACCTACTGAATGGGAGAAGATGTTTTCAAGTGATATATTTGATTAGGCGTTAAATTCCAGAATATATAAAGAACTCATTCAAGCCAACACCAAAAAAAACCAATCTGATTGAAAATGGGTAGAAGACTCAAATAAACTCTTTCCTAAAAAAGACATCCAGCTGGCCAACAGACACATGAATGAATGCTCAACATCACTAATCATTAGTGAAATGCAAATTAAGACCACAATGAGAGATCACCGTACACCTGTCAGAATTGCTAGTATCAAAAAGACTATAAATAACAAGTGTTGGTGAGGATGCAGAGAGAAGGAAACTCTCATACATCTTTGGTTGGAATGTAGATTGGTGCAGCAGCTATGGAAAACAGTATGGAGGTCTCTCAAAAAATTAAAAATAGAACTACTGGATATAATCCAGCAATTTCATTCCTGGATATTCACCAAAAGAAAAGAAAAACACTAACTTGAAAGGTTGTATGTGCCCCTTTGTTCATTGAAACATTATTTACAACAGCCAAGGCATGAAAGTAACTTAGAGCTTGAATTGATAAAGATGTGGTCTATATACACAATGGAGTATTACTCAGCCATAAAAAGGAATGAAATTTTGCCATTTGTGACAACCCAATGGACTTAGAGGGTATTATGCTAGTGTAAACAGTCAGGCAGAGAAAGCCAAATACTGTGTGATTTCTCTTACATGCAGAATATTAAAAGAAATGAACAAACAAATCTGGAAAGACTCATATTCATATACAGAGAACAGAGTTGTGGTGGCTAGATGGGGGTGGTAGGGTAATGGGCAAAATAGGTGAAGGTGATTAAGAAGCACAAACTTCTAGTTATAAAACAAAGAAGTTGCAGGTATAAAAAGTACAGCATAGGGAATAGAGTCAATAATATTGTAATAACCTGGTATGGTAATAGATGGTAACTACACTTATTATGATAAGCACTGTATAATGTATAAAATTATCAAATCATTATTTCATATACCCAAAACCAATACGACATTGTGTGTCAACTAAACTTTAGTAAAAAAAAATTGTCCATTATTTCAATAATATTTATTGAACAGAACATATTGCCAGTCATAATAATTATATAATTTATATGTACTTTATATATATATAAATATTTAAAATATTTAAATATATATAAATATTTAAAATATTTACATAATGTTTATATACAGTTGACTCTTGAACAAGATGGGTTTGAACTGTGGGGGTCCACTTATATGTGGATTTTTTTCAACAAACATTTGTGCAGTACATAACATACTTTTTCTTATGATTTCTTAATATCTTCTTTTCTCTAGCTTACTTCCATATAAGAATATAGTATATAATACCTGTCACACATAAAGTATGTGTTAATCAACTAAGTTATTGGTAAGGCTTTTGGTCAATTGTAGGATATTAGTAGTTAATTTTGGGGGGAATCAAAAGTTACATGCAGATTTTCAACTATGTGGGTGTTGATGCCCCTAATCCCCATGTTGTTTAAGGTTCAACTATATAAAGTAAATGAAATATATTTATATAGGTAAACTAATTATTATAGGTTGATCAGTAGAGAGATAAGACAAGATTATTAGCCTTGAGAAGCTCAAAATCTAGTGGGGGAGATAAGGATGAAAACATAAAATACAAAGCAATAGAAATAATTACATATGTGTGAATTGAAACAAAGAGTAGGTAGAAACTAATTATGCCTAAAGGAGAATTGGAATTCATTTTTATTAAGACTTATTATTCTCTGTGTTATAAACTAGAATTTTCAGATTCCAGAGTAAGAGGAGAACATCTATGTAGGGTCTCCCCTACCCCATGGTTTGAGATATTATCTAACATATGTAGGATGTAAAATGTGATGATTTCGTACACATGTATATTGTATATTGCAAAATGATTACCACAGTAGGATTAGTTAATACCTCCATCCTGGGTAGAGTTTTAAAAATTTATCTCAGTAAGGAAACTGACCCGCAATAGTGTGATACAAGAATTTGCTACACATGGTAACAATTGCCTAATGTACCAAGGAAATGTTGAAATGGATCCTTTAATAAACCGTAATTGTATGATAGCCTATGTAAATAGAATATAGTGAATAATATGATGCAGTAGACATATTCATCACTTATTTCATTCATTCATTTGAAAAACTAACCTTTATGTGCAAGATATTGCATAGGTACTAATGAGAAAACAAAAACTAATAAGGTATCTTGCTTCAGGGAGATTTTTAGAATGTAGTGAGGGAGGTAAAATAGACACAAGTGACTACAGTCCTCACTACTTTGTGCTAAGGGGCTGGAGAACTGTATAACCAAGTATTAAAAAGTTCAGAGAAAATGCTTAATTTGGGGATGAGAGAGGACTTATTGGGAGAACATGGCTGTGAGCTTGGTTATAGGGACAGGTAGATGTTTGGTGGGCGGCTATCATAGAGAGAGGGTGAGTGTCCCAAACAAAAGAATACTTTGAACCACATGAGCACATTTGTAGAGGTGGGAAAGTGTCAGTCCTATTTCAGGAACAGAAAGTAGTCTAACGTGGTTTGAGTATCAATTACATACAGCAGAGTTGTGGGAGATAGTTTCTGAAAGATTAATTAGCAATAAGTCATAAGGGCCCAATCTTGGCCCAAACAGGCAATTCCACAAACATTTACTGAGGGCTTGCGACATCTCAAGCATTGGAATTCAAAGATGAATGAAGTCCTTGCCTTCAGGACCTGAGATACGCTATCCCTGATGACTTGGAGAGGGTGGGGATTAGAAAACATGAGGGTACAAGCAATGAAGAAGACATGTGCGAAGGACTATGGGAACAATAACCTCTCACTGGGTGAGTCGGGGAAAACACTAGTGAAGAGATAATATTGTAATGAGGTCTTGATAACTGAGTGCAGAAAAAACAAGAACATGATGTTTCTTCTGCATATGAAACCCCACAAGACGTGAAAAAGCTGATTTAGTCAAAGAGCAATATGTGGTCCCATGTGACTCAAGGGGCCAGAACTAGAAGTTAAGGCTAGAGAGGTAGGTTGGGGTCAAAATGAAAAGGACCTGGTAGGTTGTGGTAAGAAATCTGGACTTAAGTCTTCAGTGATTTTTGAAACATTTGGTATTGTGACATACCTTCAAATACCAGGATTTTTAGCAGGACACAGAAAGGATCAAGCACCTGGAAACACCAAACAAGCCAGCAGCAATTATAATACAAACAACAGTATAGTGAGTCTCACGGTGTCTGTGAAAGCAGCCATAGTTACCTCACTATTTGCTAGGTTGACCCTCAGCACCTTCACCTTTTTTTTTTTTTTTTTTTTTTGAATAGAGCTGTTTACTCCCAGACATAACAGCCATGAATCTTGGGAGGCAATGTGCTCAACAAGTTCCAACAAGCACAAGGTAGTTCCCTTGACATACGCTTGATGGGACTCTAAGTCTCTTCCCTCTTATTTGTAGCAAGTTGCATTCTACTTAACAGCCATAAGTTGCTCAGATCAGCATTCTGACAGAAATTACTGTTAAAAGTTTTAATCTTGGCAAAATGGAATTTTACCTACTGATCAGAAGGTCGTTGTATGTTTGCAAAAGCATGCAAGGTAGAGGGACAGAGTGTTGGGTCTTACCAGATGCAAGCCATTGGTGCAGGCAGTTGGAAGTCCTGAAAACCCTTTAAAGAGGTGGGTCATCTAACCCAAGTGATGATATGGGCAGGTTAATCAAACTGCCATTTGTAAAACTGGTCAGAGGGAGGAGAGGCTGGGAACTGGGAGAACATTTCAGGCCAGAACTAGGATCAGAAATAGGGCATCAGTAGAAAGGGATATTAGGGGCCATTTTATTAAGAAAATACAGGATCAGGCACTTGATTGGA
The DNA here is from genome assembly GCF_009829155.1 of Mustela erminea. Taxonomy (NCBI): domain Eukaryota; kingdom Metazoa; phylum Chordata; class Mammalia; order Carnivora; family Mustelidae; genus Mustela; species Mustela erminea. The sequence continues at coordinate 19,276,320 of NC_045629.1, forward strand.
TGGAGAAGGAATGTCCTAAAAAGGAACCAAAGATAGGCCTGACATTTTACGCCTGGTGAACAGAAGAATATTGATGCCATTAACAGAACCAGGAGAGCAGGAATGATAGCTGTGTGGGGATTACATGAGAAATGTGGCTCTGGGTAATTGAGGGTTTTTAAATTCATTCATTCATAAGATTTTTAGAGTGAGAGAGAGTGGGCTCTGGGTAAGCCTGTACCCGTGCAAGTGGGGGAGGGGCGGAGGGAGAGACTCCTAAGCAGGCCCCATGCACAATGTAGGGCTCGTCATGGGGTTTGAACTCATGATCAGGGTAATTGAGTTTTAAATGGTAGTTACAAATTAGCCAAGATTAGTGATGTTTTTCAGAATATTCTTATCATTCTACTAAATACCTGAGGAAAGTAAATATTGCCCAATATAGTAATTCAGTCTTTTTTGGCCTTTTAGCATTTCATATGTAACTCCGAGGTTTTGTTATTTCTTTTTAAGATTTTATTATGAAATAATCTCTACACTCAGTGTGGGGCTCTAATTTACCACCCTGAGATCAGAGTTGCATGTTCTATCAACTGAGCCACCTGGGTGCCCCATAACTCTCTTGCCATGCAGTTTTGTTTGTAACAGTGAATTTACCCACAATTTCCTGTAGAACCCATTAATATAAAAATATTCCCAACATTATATATAGACCTTAAGAAGTATTCTGGAAGGGTGTCTGGGTGGCTCAGTGGGTTAAGCCCCTGCCTTCGGCTCAGATCATGATCCCGGGGTCCTGGGATCGAGTCCCGCATCAGGCTCTCTGCTCAACAGGGAGCCTGTTTCCCTCTCTCTCTGCCTGCCTCTCTGACTACTTGTGATCTCTCTCTGTCAAATAAATAAATAAAATCTTAAAAAAAAAAAAAAAAAGAAGTATTCTGGAAAGTGGAGATGGTTCTCAACTACTTGTCAGTCTAGGGATTCTAGTAAGTCTCATTCTCCTGACACACAGGCCTATTAGGTTGTTTCTGGGGCCCTTGCCTTTCTACCCTCGGGTGGCGATTATGCAAATACCATACAGACCATAGCAGTAGCTGACTTTAGTAGGTAACCTTTAAGCAGAATGGTAACTAGGTGACTCATTTTTGAGCCCTATTCTTTCTTTCTTTCTTTTTTTTTTTTTAAGATTTTATTTATTAGACATAGATCACAAGTAGGCAGAGAGGCAGGCAGAGGGGGGGGGGAAGCAGACTCCCCACTGAACAGAGAGCCCGATGAGGGACTCCATCCCAGGACCCTGGGATCATGACCTGAGCCAAAGGCAGAGGCTTTAACCCACTGAGCCACCCAGGCGCCCCAAAGCCCTGTTATTTCTTTTACTGCAAATAAGGAAGTTAAAAAAAAAAAGCAAAAACCTTTTCTTTAGTTATTTCCCCAATTTGAAGAGGCAAAAAGGCATATTCCCAGAAAAACCCAAACCCACAATTTAGTGGACCCAAGCACAAACCTGAGTGACTCCATTTTAAAAAAGGCTTTTCTTATGATGCATAAACCAGAGTCAGGAGCCCCAGATTTTCTTGGGGTCCCTGTGATGATGGCTTTGTTAGTCGTCCTCATCTTATTACCCAGGTACACAAGAGGGCACAGGGGAGGATTTCATTGGCATTCATACCACTAGACCAGTTTGCAGCACAGAACATATCAAAACACACCCTTGACAATCTGGAGTCCTACCCATATTCCCTGCTGGAGCTGTCAGTAGGAGCCTTCCAGGGTGAGCAGAGTTTGGCTTTGGGCAAAGGACCCTGCCCTACAGAACGGGGAAGATTGAGGGGGAAGGGGAGTGATGAGATAGGTGGTTTTCCCCCTGAGTTGTTTTTGTTTTTCAGTAGCAGCATTTCCTCCCTTTCAGCCATAGCTGAATCCAGAGTTCTCTGATTATTAAAGGCTAATGGTTCAACACAGTTTCATTTCTCCTGGTCCCTGAGCTATCATGAAAGGTGTTGGTGAAATGAGTTATAATTGGTACAAGAAACTTTAAAGTAGAAGGCACCATGCTATTCTAGCTTTGTAGTAAAAAGAGCAGGTAGGTGCCATTGGTTATTTCCACCTAGCCTGCAGTAGCAGAAGCAGCACGGAACCTGTGGTAAAGCTCCTGGGGATGAGCGACCCTGCTCCCAGAGCCCCCTGGTCCAGATCAAGCATTCTGGTTTGAGGCACAATAAAGTACCATTTGGCTGACAAAATTAGGAGGATATATATACTATCCTTTTCTTCACATGTTAGGAGACTCAGCTTCCCTCTCTACTCATGTTTCTTTAATGCTGTTTCTATGGGGCTAGTTTCCCACTTTCAAATGTAGAATAAAATTAAGGAAAGTAGATTAAGATTGGATAAAATGTGCAATGTTCTCTCAAGCCATTGCAAATTTAGGAATGTTTCAGCAAAACATCTGGCTTTTGGTTTGGTGTTTTTTTTTTTTTTTTTTTTTTTGGACTTTCCACACAGACAGAGCCCAGGTGCCAGAGTGTGTGGTGAATGGTATTGCTTGGGGGCACAAACCTGTATTGCTGTGACCTCGGTGTGACCTCACAGGGACCAAGGGACTGGATCTGTCTCCTCCCTTTATTTTTTATTATTTTTAAAATTTCTTTTCAGCACAACAGTATTCATTGTTTTTGCACCATACCCAGTGCTCCATGCAATACGTGTCCTCCTTAATACCCACCACCTGGCTCCCCCAACCTCCCACCCACCCTGCCCCTTCAAAACCCTAGGAGTGTTTTTCAGAGTCCATAGTCTATCATCGTTCACCTCCCTTTCCAATTTCCCTCAACTCCCTTCTCCTCTCCCTCTCCTCCCTTTAACAAGGGTCCTTTTCCAGCAGGAACTCAGCCCTGCCCACAGCGTATCTGAAAGATAGGATGCAAATTTCATCAATCGAAATCTCAAAGATCTTGAAGATTCAAGGCATTGAGTTTTCAGTTCTCGATTTAAATACAAACATTTGACTTGTTTTGAATTGAGTGAAGTGGGTGTTTCTTGTGTAGCTTATTAGTGGGGTAGTTCTGGTTTTCATCTTGTTAAAGCCAACCTGTTGCCTTTGGCTAAAGAGTTGCCTATTGTTTTATAATGCTTCTAGGGCTAACATTACTTCTATTTGCTACTTAGCATATTCTGAATTTCTCTTCGAGATCTCATAACCAAGTAAGATTCTATTTATTCATTTGTTTTCAGCTTATTAATGTACTGCTATGCCTCCTGGCTGCAAAAAATGATAAAATCACTGAGAAAAACATTTGATAATTAATGAAGGCTTATTCCCTCCAGCATACAAAATTCAGATAAAAATCATATTCAAAAATCTTGAAATGTGGACTTAACCTTTAATCTTTATGAACAGAAGATGAATTATCTAGGCAAAAAAATGCTTTAAAAATAGATTTTTTTTTTTAAGTTTAGGAATTGTAATCAGGATCATGTGGCCAAATTAAATGAAGTGAAGAAAGGCTAGAACAGACTAATATTGTCACTCAGATTCTCCCAGGTCATTAGAGCATTACTTCAAGAATACTTTCTTCTGACAACGAAAAAACAGTCTCATTTTGTCTGTTCTATTTAAATGGGTCCAGCTTTGGTTAGGAGAAAATGGAAGTTATCAGAGTAGACACCTTTACTGAACTGGAAATATTTCGTTTTTTGACAAACATTTTTCTGAACAGGTACATGCTATAACCCATGGCCTCATGTAATAACACATTCTATTTGAGGAAGTATTGCAGGATCATAGATATAAGAGGGCACAAACCCTGTCTGGAGAGATGGGGAACTAGGACTGTGCAAAATCTGGGATTTTACTCTATTTGCAAGCTCACAAGTGAGTCTGGTACTGTTGTGTGGATTCTTTTTTTCTTTTTTTAAAGATTTTATTTATTTATTTGACAGAGAGAGATCAACAAGTAGGGCAGAGAGGCAGGCAGAGAGAGAGAGGAGAAAGCAGGCTCCCTGCAGAGCAGAGAGCCCGATGTGGGACTTGATCCCAGGACCCTGGGATCATGACCTGAGCCGAAGGCAGAAACTTTAACCCACTGAGCCACCCAGGTGCCCCTGTTGTGTGGATTCTGATGCAAGACAGGAGACTCCTGGGTCAGAGACAAATGATGTAACACTCATGGCACAGTGAGCAGCACCAGTGTGATATCAGCCCCAGTCCCCATGCTCCCCACCCCCCGCCCCAATCCATGTCGGACATTCAGGTGGGCCTAGATGAATATCTGCATATCCTACCAGTTGTGATGCAAGAGAGGAACCCAGAGTTTAAGAAATTTACCATTTTTACAGTGAAGGCAAACAAGAGGCTACTCTAACCCTCAAGACTGCTCTCTGCAAATACAACACTGAGAAATGGCCAGGATAAAGAGTAGTCCGGGCTTTGCGTTTCTAGCATCCTTGGCAAGGAGGTGGAGGGATGGAGCTCAAGGCCCAAGGTGGATTATTTCTTCCAGTAGAAACCTCATTGAGAAGAGGATGTGTAGGCTGGGATGAATAGATATTTGGTGAGGACAAGAAGGACTCATTCTAGTTAGTGAGAACATTATTTGCCAACGCCGTGAGACATGAGAGACGCAGAGATGTTTCAAGAACAATGGAGAGTCTGGCATGATTGTGATGGTGGTGATAAGGCTATATAAGTAGGCTGGCATTCAGACATTGAGGGCTTTGCCATTAAGATTATGGAGCATGGGTTTTCAGTTTATTTTAACCTAACAAATTTCAGAGCATTTTAAGCCGAGGTATGACATGATTGAATTTTATTTTCTATTACCTAGTGATAATGTGGAGCATGGACTGAAATTGGAGAAAAGTTACATGCACCTTTTATCAAAAAGCTCTGGAACAACTCATGTCTCTTAGGTCCTTTATTTCACCTTCAGATTCCCCCTCTTTTCCTATAGTTTTGCTACTTTATTCTACCCCATGTCCTATTCTCACCTTTAGGCTCACCTACTCACTGTCATACCTGGCAGTTAGCTCCCTTCAACTCACATTGAATATGTTCAGAAATTTGCTGTTGGAATATTTCTATTTAATTCACTGAATTTTACAATACTTTCAAAATTGTAAACATGTTATTTCCTGGGAATTCATTCACTGGTTCTCCTTTTTTCATGTCAATATTCTAGTAAGAATTTTTACTTGGCAGAATGTAATTTATAATTCCAAAGCATAAAAAGTAAATTAAAACATTCAATTTGTTAAAATAAAAAAAATCCCCACCAAGTAATCTATTTGAAATAGTATTTGCTTATCCTAAAAAAAGTCATGACAGGTATAAGTATACTATTTTAATATATTAAAAATATCAACCACATAACATCAAACAAAGATATAAAGTATTTTCTTTTCGTTGTGATTTTTAAGACCCTTCCAATGTTATAATGTATTCTGGAGAAGAAGTAATGGTGATTATTTTTTTCACCCCATCTGGGAAAGTGTATTAGCTTCCTGTTAGCACTAACAAATTACTACAAATTTAGTGGTTTAATACAACACAGATTACTTCTACTATAGCTGTAAAGACCTGAAATCTGTAATAATTTTCACTGGGGTAAAAAGTCAAGATGGCAGCATTACTGGCATGTTGGTTACTTCTGGAAACTCTGAGGGGGAGGACCGCTGTTGTTACCTTTTTTTGACTCTTCGAGTGGTGCCTATACTCCTTGGCTTGTGGTTCCCCTCTTCATCTTCAAAGTGTATTACTTTTACATCTTCTCTTTTTTTTTTTTTTTTAAAACCTTCTTCTTCTTTTTTTTTTTTTAAAATAAACATATAATGTATTTTTATCCCCAGGGGTACAGGTCTGTGAATCGCCAGGTTTACACACTTCACAGCACTCACCATAGCACATACCCTCCCCAATGTCCATAACCCCACCCCCCTCTCCCAAGCTCCCTCCCCCCAGCAACCCTCAGTTTGTTTTGTAAGATTAAGAGTCACTTATGTTTTGTCTCCCTCCCAATCCCATCTTGTTTCATTTATTCTTTTCCTATGCCCCAAACCCCCCTTGTTGCATCGCCACTTCCTCATATCAGGGAGATCATATGATAGTTGTCTTTCTCTGATTGACTTATTTCGCTAAGCATGATACCCTCTAGTTCTATCCACATCGTCGCAAATGGCAAGATTTCATTTCTTTTGATGGCTGCATAGTATTCCATTGTATATATATAGCACCTCTTCTTTATCCATTCATCTGTTGATGGACATCTAGGTTCTTTCCATAGTTTGGCTATTGTAGACATTGCTGCTATAAACATTCGGGTGCATATGCCCCTTCGGATCACTACATTTGTATCTTAAGGGTAAAAACCCAGTAGTGCAGTTGCTGGGTCGTAAGGTAGCCCTATTTTCAACGTTTTAAGGAAACTCCATGCTGTTTTCCAGAGTGGTTGCACCAGCTTGCATTCCCACCAACAGTGTAGGAGGGTTCCCCTTTCTCCACATCCTCGCCAACATCTGTCATTTCCTGGCTTGTTAATTTTAGCTATTCTGACTGGTGTGAGGTCATATCTCATTGTGGTTTTGATTTGTATTTCCCTGATGCCAAGTGATGTGGAGCACTTTTTCATGTGTCTGTTGGCAATCTGGATGTCTTCTTTGCAGAAATGTCTGTTCATGTCCGCTGCCCATTTCTTGATTGGATTATTTGTTCTTTGGGTGTTGAGTTTGATAAGCTCTTTATAGATTTTGGACATTAGCCCTTTATCTGATATGTTATTTGCAAATATCTTCTCCCATTCTGTCAGTTGTCTTTTGGTTTTGTTGACTGTTTCCTTTGCTGTGCAAAAGATTTGATCTTGATGAAATCCCAATAGTTCATTTTTTCCCTTGCTTCCCTTGCCTTTGGCGATGTTCCTAGGAAGAAGTTGCTGTGGCTGAGGTCAAAGAGGTTGCTGCCTGTGTTCTCCTCAAGGATTTTGATGGATTCTTTCTCACATTGAGGTCCTTCATCCATTTTGAGTCTATTTTCATGTGTGGTGTAAGGAAATGGTCCAATTTCATTTTTCTGCATGTGGCTGTCCAATTTTCCCAACACCATTTATTGCAGAGGCTGTCTTTTTTCCATTAGACATTCTTTCCTGCTTTGTCGAAGATTAGTTGACCATAGAGTTGAGGGCTTATTTCTGGGCTCTCTATTCTGTTCCATTGATCTATGTGTCTGTTTTTGTGCCAGGACCATGCTGTCTTGATAATAACAGCTTTCTAATAGAGCTTGAAGTCTGGAATTGTGATGCCACCAACTTTGGCTTTCTTTTTCTATATTCCTTTAGCTATTCAAGGTCTTTTCTGGTTCCATATAAATGTTAGGATTATTTGTTCTATTTCTTTGAAAAAAATGGGTGGGATTTTGATAGGAATTGCATTAAATGTGTAGATTGCTTTAGGTAGCATAGACATTTTCACAATATGTGTTCTTCCAATCCAGGAGCATGGAACATTTTTCCATTTCTTTGTGTCATCTTCAATTTCTTTCATGAGTACTTTATAGTTTGCTGAGTATAGATTCTTAGCCTCTTTAGTTAGGTTTATTCCTAGGTATCTTATGGTTTTGGGTGCAATTGTAAATGGGATAGACTCCTTACTTTCTCTTTCTTCTGTCTTGTTGTTGGTGTAGAGAAATGCAACTGATTTCTGTGCATTGATTTTATATCCTGACACTTTACTGAATTCCTGTACAAGTTCTAACAGTTTTGGAGTGGAGTCTTTTGGGTTTTCCACATATAGTATCATATCATCTGTGAAGAGTGATAGTTTGACTTCTTCTTTGCTGCTTTGAATACTTTTAATTTCCTTTTGTTGTCTGATTGCTGAGGCTAGGACTTCTAGTACTGTGTTGAATAGCTGTGGTGATAATGGACATCCCTGCCGTGTTCCTGACCTTAGCAGAAAGGCTTTTAGTTTTTCTCCATTGAGAATGATATTTGTGGTGGGTTTTTCATAGATGGCTTTGATAATATTGAGGTATATGCCCTCTATCCCTACACTTTGAAGAGTTTTGATCAGGAAGGGATGTTGTACTTTGTCACATGCTTTTTCAGCATCTATTGAGAGTATCATATAGTTCTTGTTCTTTCTTTTATTAATGTGTTGTATCACATTGATTGATTTATGGATGTTGAACCAACTTTGCAGCCCTGGAAGAAATCCCACCTGGTCATGGTGAATAATCTTTTTAATGTACTGTTGAATCCTATTGGCTAGTGTTTTGGTGAGAATTTTCACATCTGTGTTCATTAAGCATATTGGTCTGTGATTCACTTTTCTGATGGGATCCTTGTCTGGTTTTGGGATCAAGATGATGTTGGCCTTATAAAATGTGTTTGGAAGTTTTCCTTCCATTTCTATTTTTTGGAACAGTTTCAGGAGAATAGGAATTAGTTCTTCTTTAAATGTTTGGTAGATTTCCCCCGGAAAGCCATCTGGCCCTGGGCTTTTGTTTGTTTGGAGATTTTTGATGACCGTTTCAATCTCCTTACTGGTTATGGGTCTGTTCAGGTTTTCTATTTCTTCCCGGTTCAGTTGTGGTAGTTTATATGTCTCTAGGAATGCATCCATTTCTTCCAGATTGTCAAACGTGTTGGTGTAGAGTTGCTCATAGTATGTTCTTATAATCGTCTTTATTTCTTTGGTGTTGGCTGTGATGTCTCCTCTTTCATTCATGATTTTATTTATTTGAGTCCTTTCTCTTTTCTTTTTGATAAGTCTGGCCAGGGGTTTATCAATCTTATTAACTCTTTCAAAGAACCAGCTCCTAGTTTTGTTGATTTGTTCTACTGTTTTTTGGTGTCTATTTCATTGATTTCTGCTCTGATCTTTATGATTTCTCTTCTCCTGCTGCGTTTAGGCTTTCTTTCTTGTTCTTTCTCTAGCATCTTTAGGTGTAGGGTTAGGTTGTGTACCTGAGACCTATCTTGTTTCTTGAGAAAGGCTTGTACCGCTATATATTTTCCTCTCAGGACTGCCTTTGCTGTGTCCCACAGATTTTGAACTGTTGTGTTTTCATTATCATTTGTTTCCATGAATTTTTTCAGTTCTTCTTCAATATCCTGGTTGACCCATTCATTCTTTAGGAGGATGCTGTTTAGTCTCTATGTATTTGGGTTCTTTCCAAATTTCCTCTTGTGACTGAGTTCTAGCTTCAGAGCATTGTGTTCTGAAAATATGCAAGGAATGATCCCAATCTTCTGATACCAGTTGAGACCTGATTTAGGACCCAGGATGAGATCTATTCTGGAGAATGTTCCATGTGCACTAGAGAAGAATGTGTATACTGTTGCTTTGGGATGGAATGTTCTGAATGTATCTGTGATGTCCATCTGGTCCAGTGTGTCATTTAAGGCCTTTATTTCCTTGTTGATCTTTTGCTTGGATGATCTGTCCATTTCAGTGAGGGGGGTGTTAAAGTCCCCTACTATTATTGTATTATTGTGTTTCTTTGATTTTGTTATTAATTGGTTTATATTGTTTGCTGCTCCCCCATTAGCGGCATAGATATTTAAAGTTGTTAGATCTTCTTGTTGGACAGACCCTTTGAGTGTGATATAGTGCCCTTCCTCATCTCTTATTATAGTCTTTGGCTTAAAATCTAATTTATCTGATATAAGGATTGCCACCCCAGCTTTCTTTTGATGTCCATTAGCATGGTAAATTGTTTTCCACCCCCTCACTTTAAATCTGGAGGTGTCTTTGGGTCTAAAATGAGTTTCTTGTAGGAAACATATTGATGGGTTTTGTTTTTTTATCCATTCTGATACCCTGTGTCTTTTGATTGGGGCTTTTAGCCCATTTACAATCAGGGTAACTATTGAGAGATATGAATTTAGTGCCATTGTATTGCCTGTAAGGTGACTGTTACTGTATATTGTCTTTTTTCTTTTCTGATCTACTACTTTTAGGCTCTCTCTTTGCTTAGAGGACCCCTTTCAATATTTCTTGTAGAGCTGGTTTGGTGTTTGCAAATTCTTTCAGTTTTTGTTTTTTCCTAGAAGTTTTTTTTTTTTTTTAAAGATTTTATTTATTTATTTGATAGAGATCACAAGTAGATGGAGAGGCAGGCAGAGAGAGAGAGAGAGAGGGAGATGGAAGCAGACTCCCTGCTGAGCAGAGAGCCCGACACGGGACTCGATCCCAGGATCCTGAGATCATGACTGAGCCGAAGGCAGCAGCCCAACCCACTGAGCCACCCAGGTGCCCTGTCCTAGAAGCTTTTTATCTCTCCTTCTATTTTCAATGATAGGCTAGCTGGATATAGTATTGTTGTCTGCATGCTTTTCTCGTTTAGGGCTCTGATTATATCATGCCAGCTCTTTCTGGCCTGCCAGGTCTCTGTGGATAAGTCTGCTGCCAATCTAATATTTTTACCATTGTATATTACAGACTTCTTTTCCCAGGCTGCTTTCAGGATTTTCTTTTTGTCACTAAGACTTGTAAATTTTACTATTAGGTGATGGTGTGTGGACATATTCTTGTTGATTTTGAGGGGGGTTCTCTGTACCTCCTGGATTTTGATGATTGTTCCCTTTGCCATATTAGGGAAGTTCTCTCCAATAATTGTCTCCAATATACTTTCTGCTCCCCTCTCTCTTTCTTCTTTTTCTGGACCCCAATTATTGTAATGTTGTTTCATCTTATGGTGTCACTTATCTCTTGAATTCTCTCCTCGTGGTCCAGTAGCTGTTTGTCCCTCTTTTGCTCAGCTTCTTTATTCTCTTTCATTTGGTCTTTTATATCACTAATTCTTTCTTCTGCCTCATTTATCCTAGCAGTGAGAGCCTCCATTTTTGATTGCACCTCATTAATAGCTTTTTAAATTTCAACTTGGTTAGATTTTAGTTCTTTATTTCTCCAGAGAGGGCTTTTATATCTCCTGAGCGGGTTTCTCTAATATCTTCCATGCCTTTTTTGAGCCCGGCTAGAACCGGCTAGAATCGTCATTTTGAACTCTAGATCTGACATATTACCAATGTCTGTATTGATTAGGTCCCTAGCCTTTGGTACTCCTCTTGTTCTTTTTTTTGTGGTGAATTTTTCTGCCTTTTCATTTTGTCCAGATAAGAGTATATGAAGGAGCAAGTAAAATACTAAAAGTGTGGCAACAACCCCAGGAAAATATGTTTTAACCAAATCAGAAGAGACCCCAAATCGTGGGGGGGAGAAAGGGGATAAAAAGAGGTTCAGAAAAAAAGAGAAACAATTAAAATAGAAAACAAATTAAAAAATATATAAAAAAGAAAAATATATATCTATATTAGATAAACTAGCTAAAAAACGTTAAAAAAGAAAGGGGTAAAAGTTAAAAATAATTTAGTAGAAGAAGAAAAAAAATTGAAAAAAAAATAAATTAACCGGAAGACTAAAGAATCATGGGGAGAAAACCATGAGTTCTGTGCTTTGCTTTCTCCTCCTCTGGAATTCCGCTGCTCTCCTTGGTATTGAACCTGCACTTCTTGGTAGGTGAACTTGTTCTTGGCTGGATATCTTGTTGATCTTATGGGGAGGGTCTGTTGTAGTTATTCTCAAGTGTCTTTGCCCCAGGCGAATTGCACTGCCGTTACCAGGGGCCAGGCTGAGTAAACCACTCGGGTTTGCTTTTAGGAGATTTTGCTCCCTGAATGCTTTCCGTAGAGTTCTAGAGGACGGGAATGAAAATGGCAGCCTCCCAGTCTCCGGCCCAGAGGAGCCGAGGTCTCGGGGCCCCACTCCTCAGTGCGCCCTCAGAGAATAGCGCCCAATCACTCCCGTCTCCCTGTTCTCCGGCCATGCTCTGAGCTCACCCAACCTGTGACCGGTTCAGGGTAACCCCGAGCTGAGGGCTCACTCCTCGGCTCTGTCTTTGTAGCTGGCTTCCCCGTTCTAATACCTGTAAGCTCTGTGACACTCAGACACCCCCGATCCTTCTGTGACCCTGTGGGACCTGGGGCCACACTGACCCCAGGTGGGCTTCACCCCGGTTTAGCCTCTGGAGCGATGTCCCTCAGCGGAACAGACTTTTAAAAGTCCTGATTTAGTGCTCTGTTGCTCCGCCACTTGCTGGGAACCAGCCCTCCCCCCGCAGTCTATCTTCCCGTTGCTTTGGATTCACTTCTCTGTCAGTCCTACCTTTCAGAAAGTGGTTGATTTTCTGTATCTAGAATTGCTGTTCTTCTCTTTGATCTCCTGTTGGATTTATAGGTGTTTGCAAACTTTAGATAAGCTATCTAGCTGATCTCCTGCTACCTGATGTAGTCTCAGCCTGCTACTTCTCCGCCATCTTGACCTACATCTGCTCTTCTTGTTACATACACCTCCCCCTCCGATTCTGAGCCACCTTCTTCCCTCAAATGAGGACTACGTGATTACATTGGGCCCAGCTGGGTAATTCACCATAATTTCCCCATTTCCAAATCTTGAACCTAATTCCACCTGCAGAGTCCCTTTTGCCTTAAAAGGGAACATTCACAGCGTCTCGGGATTAGAATGTAGACATATTTGGGAGGTCATCATTCAACCTAATCAATCCCACTTTCCACTGAAGGCACTGTTCTTTTCTCCTTCCACAGGTTTAATTGATTAGGGATCACAACTGAGATAATTGGGCTCCCTAAACATGTCATCCATGTCATATATATCAATATGTTATAGAATACGTTTAGAAAAATAAGTTCTTGGTCTTAGAGGCTTCTGAGTGAATCCTTCTCCTCCACAGAATAGTTCATCTCTGAATACATTAGGTGGGTTTGTTAGGTTTATTTCTCTTGAAGTACAGCAGACCCTTTCTGGGCCCCACCCACACCTCCTTATCCTTCCCATTTCAGTGCATCATGACTCCAAACTGCAAAGTGCCGGTATCTGCACCACTTTGCCTGAAAATCGCCCTAGTCTCAGAGCCTGTTTCATCTGCTCAGGACAGGCTGGAAATTAGCTACCTCCCTGGCTGCCCACTCCCCCCTCAACCCCCATCAGCCCTGACTCATGAAAGGAGCTTGTGTATAAATATCCTGGTTCTCTCAGTTGTTTATTATAATTTGTTTTGTTGAAATATAATTCACATAACATAAAACTTAGTATAAAATTGTTTTGTTTTTTTTTACATAGTCACAATATTGTATAACAATCACTACCAATTCTGAACATTTCTACCCTTACGCAGAGAAACCCATATTTGTTGATAGTTTCTCCTGATCCTCCCCTCCCCCACCCTCTGGAACCCATCAATCTACTTGCTGTCTCTGTGAATTGGCTTATTATAGACATTTCCTATAAATAGAATCACACAATATGTGGTCACTCACTTTTGGATGGTAACTTCAAGGCACATGTTCAGCGCTGGTTCTCTGATTTCCCCAGCAGGATTAAACTCTTGCCCCACAGTGGTAATGAGTAATTAACTGGCTGCCTTTCCTTTCCTGTGTCACTTTCTTACATTCCCAGCAGTGTTTCCTAGAATCACTTCCCAAATAATGTGCTTGTGCTTGAATCCTTGCCTTAGGGTTTCCTTCTGGGGGACCCCAAACTGAAATACCAGGTATATCAAATTAATCCACTCATAAAATATGCACTGAAGATTTACTCTGCACATTAGAACATTGCTTAACACTGAAAATACAGCACAAACAAGTCTGACATGGTCCCTGCTCTCACAGAGGGTGTATAAGCTGGGAATAAAGGCATTAAGCAAATTACGAGTCCAATGAATATTATGAAGGGGTAGATGAGAGAAGGCCTCACTAAGGATGAGATCTGAGGAAGGGAAAGGAGTTTGCCAAGTGCAGAGGCTGGGGAAAATGTTCAGGCACAGGGGTCCACTGTAAGGCATGAGCACGGTGCTTTGGGGGAACCGAGAGAAATTCATGTGGCTCTTGCAGACACACTTGGAGAATAGTTGTGCTAGGTACTTACATGTCCCTTCAAGGAAGAACTTGGTGTCCAGCCGTGGAATGCGTGGTCAGAAGACAGTCTGCAATGGTGAGCTCCTACGAGTGTGCCCCAGCTCCTGAGATCTGCCTTGGCCCATGTCGTGCTCTTCCTGGAGCTGCCTGCCTCTGGTGGCTGGGTGAGACCAGGATATAGAGGCACAGCCATCTGGCATGGCTGGGAACATCCTCCTGGACAGTACTGGCCCCAGAGCTCCCAACTATGTGCATTGTGTCTTGGCTGTGATTTAGTTGCTTCCTCAATCCAGCCCTGCTTCTGTCTCCTTCATTTCATGGGTGTTGATGCTTAATAAATATCTTGCTCCTCAAACACTGAAATAGAATTGGCTCCTGGAGGACCCAACCTCCAGGCAGACAAACAGGAAGGCATTGGGTTCCAAGTAGTATTGCAAGGCTTTTTCTCAGACACCAAAGTGGTGAGTGTCTTTGAGACCTGATTTGCCCTGATTTTACATATACTGAACAAGAATGACTTTGGAATCTTCACAGAAGGATCTGTGAAGGAAGTTTGCCTTTGAAAAATTCTAGAAGTCTGAGAACAGCTCAGGGTAAGTGAAGATTTGTGATGAGCATCAACATTTGGAGGCACATTTTTTTTTTTTTAAAGATTTTATTTATCTACCTGACAGAGAGAGATCACAAGTAGGCAGAGAGGCAGGCAGAGAGAGAGAGAGAGAGAGAGAGAGAGGAGGAAACAGGCTCCCCGCCGCGCAGAGAGCCTGATGCGGGACTCGATCCCAAGACCCCGAGATCACGACCCGAGCCGAAGGCAGCGGCCCAACCCACTGAGCCACCCAGGCGCCCTGGAGGCACATTTAAAATACATTTTATTCTTGGAGCACCTGGGTGGCTCAGTGGGTTAAGCCTCTGCCTTCCGCTCGGGTCATGATCTCAGGGTTCTGGGATCAAGCCCCACATTGGGCTCTCTGCTCAGTGGGGAGCCTGTTTCCCCTTCTCTCTGTGCCTGCCTGTCTGTCTACTTGTGATCTCTCTCTGTCAAATAAATAAATAAATAAATAAATAATCTTTAAAAATAAAATAAAATAAAATATAGTTTATTCTTTGTATGTGCTTTTCTAAATTCATCTCAAATGATAATGTTTGTATATACCTATGTACGTGAACCATACTCATGTCTATTTGGATTTACACAGGCTTCATCCCTGGATCCCCCAGGAATGTGAGCAAAAGAGAACATCATAGAGATATTTTTTTCCCATAAAGGATAATATTAGATTACCTACTGCTGGCATTTAAAATTTTATGTCATGTCTGGTAGTAGACTTTTAAAATGATAATTAGATGCTACTCCAGTGGGTACTTTGAAAAGCACTAAAATATTAAATAACTTGAATATTTAACTTACATTACTGGAACAGGGTTATCTACACTCCTCAGCCCTTACTTCAAGGTGTACCAGCAGAGTCTAGTCTGTCTCCAAAGTATGGAAGCAGGAGCTCCTTCCCACCCTAAGGGAGGGTCCTAGGATGCTTCTATGCAGATATGTTGGAACATATGGACAGTGGATGACCTGGGTCCCTAAATGACTAGAGGCCTGGTGGTGGGCTTTGCCACGAAGGAAAGGGTGGGCTGCCTTATGTGGCCTGCTGAGTTGCTAGAGTTGTCTTTTACCTGGCACTCTACCCAGATGCTCTTGAGGTGTCCCTCCCAACCGTCCCTTCCTGAGCCCCCTGGCCCAAATCTTCTTGACCTGAAGACCCAGGGTCCATGACCTAAAGCTTCGTTTCATGTCCCTTCTTTTAGTTACTTCCTCAGTTTCTGACAACACCTCTTTGTAGACCAGATCCACATCCAGTATCCTTGTCCCCTGTTTGAGGGTGAGGGATGGGGTACTATCTTTAGGGCTTTACAGTGATTTCAGAGGAAGTAAATAAAAATATGTGATACTATAGCAAGATGCATTTTGAATATGTGAAAATGAAAACAACTTCATGTACATGAAGTTCTAGAATGATCAAAACTACAGTGACAAAAGTCAGAACAGTAGTTGCCTCTGAAGGGGAAATTGGATAGGGGATAGAGGATGTTTACGAGAGTGAAGGAAATGTTCTATATCTTGCTGGGGTGGGGTTATTTGTCAAACTCATTGAACTGCTTATTTAAAATCTGTAAATTTTATGTAAATTAAAAAAATATAGGATGGCAGCTCAAAAATGGAAAAGAAATGACTGTATAAAACTAATTCAGGGGGTGCCTGGGTGGCTCAGTGGGTTAAGCCTCTGCCTTCAGCTCAGGTCATGATCTCAGCATCCTGGGATCGAGCCAGGACATTGGACTCTCTGTTCAGCAGGGAGCTTGCTTCCCCCTCTCTCTCTGCCTGCCTCTCTGCCTACTTGTGATCGCTCTCTCTGTCAAATAAATAAATTTAAAAAAAAATTTTTAAAACTAATTCAGGTAAGATTTACATTTCAAACTTTTTTGGCAAATTTTCTGACCTAGGTAGGGGCAGTTAAAGGAAAGGACTCATCAGTAACATACAAGTCTGTGAAGGCATATACAAACATTTTTATCCATTATTATTTCTTATTAGCAATTCAGAATCTGGTATGAAACAAAGTTCTTTGAACAGAGAGGAAAATTGTTTTTACATTTCATGAATTCATGTTAGTTAGATGAGATCTGGTACACTTTTCTTTAGCTTTTGTCTTTAGCCAACACCCAATATTTCCACCTACAGGTAGCCACAAATATAGGTGACCCTTTGCCCTGCTTGTTCACGTCAAGTGAATACCAGTTAGTGTATGCTCTTGACAGACAAGGGCAGCTCTCTCAGAGACCAAACACCACATGGCCCCGGAGTGGTGAGAGACAGGTAGGGTGATAATTTCTAAAACTGGGTGAGGTGACATAACCCTGTGGAGTATGCCAAATGTTGGCCAGATCAAAACACTCTTGAGTATGGATGCCAGAATAACCCAGGGCACAAGAGGAAAAATTCAGTTTGGATATCAGACAAGCATCAAATAATCTTTTAGTATAATTATGCATGGGGTACTTACATATATCCCTTTCATAAATGGGGTATATATACACACACACACACACGGGACATAACTGCAAAGGACATAATTAGATTAAAAATTTATTTAAATCTGAAATTCAAATTTAACTGGCATCCTATATTTTTATTTGTTAAATCTGGCAACTCTGTGCTTGGGGTATGCTGAAAGGGCAAGTTTTTTTTGTTTGTCAGTTTGTTTTCAGTGAAAATCTGAGACACTCAAAATCTGAGCATGGGTTTCTCAAACTTCAGCTTGTATTTGAATCACCTGCAGGACCTGATGAAACAGACTACTGAGCCCAACTTTCTGATTGACTAGGTCTAAGGTGAGGGCGTGAAACTGGACATTTTTAACCTCCCAGGCATTGCTGATTCCAGGGATCGCATCTGAGAACTGACTGGAGGCAATACATTATAGATGTATGCGTAAAGATTGCTAAAAATACTATGTGAAGGTAGTATGCTATTCATTGCCTTTCTGTCCAGCACACTAAGCTGTGCTTCACTAACAAGGGGCAACACATCAAACATATCATGTATTGTCATGTAATATCAATAAACCATTTATTATATATAGTTGCCTATGTTGCCAGACTTGATAGCCACTCTATAGGTTAAGTGCCTCTGTTGTGAACAGATTGCCTTTTAATGTGTGTGACATTAAAACTCCATATTAAAATTAGAATAGAATTTAAATTTTGATAAGGCCATTAAATAGGAACATCAGAGAACCTTTGCTAAATTAGATGCCAAATAAATATTCAACAAGGTGAGACCCTCATGAATTTATTTATATTTTATTAAACACCACCACAATTTCCAAATGTGAAATTCCAAATGGAATTTCCAATTTCCATTTTTATTCTTTCCTTTTTTGAGAGAGAGAAATACATAGGGAAAAAATGAAAGAAGATTTATCTGGAAAAAACCCAGAAGATTTGTCTGAATCCTTTGACCACTGTTAGGAGATATTGGTCTACCATAAATAGATGTAAAATGTAAGAAATAACTTAACAGAGATATATACTGTTGTATATATAGGTGAAATGATAGGATATCTAAAATTTTCTTTAAAATACTGCCTCAAGAGGGGCGCCGGGGTGGTTCTGTCAGTTAAGCATCTGATTATTGGTTTAGGCTAAGGTCATGATCTTAGGGTTGTGGGATAGAGTCCTGTGTTGGGTTCCGTGCTTAATACAGTCTGCTCGAGATTCTCTCTTTCCCTCTCCCCCTCCCCCTGCGCTTTCTCTCTCTCAAATAAATAAATACATAAATAAATCTTTAAAAAAAAGTACTGAACAGGGGTGCCTGGGTGGCTCAATGGGTTAAGCCTCTTCCTTCGGCTCAGGTCATGATCTTAAGGTGCTGGGATCAAGCCCTGCAACAGGCTCTCTGCTCAGCAGGGAGCCTGCCTCCCGCTCTCTCTCTGCCT
Organism: Mustela erminea; assembly: GCF_009829155.1. Taxonomy (NCBI): domain Eukaryota; kingdom Metazoa; phylum Chordata; class Mammalia; order Carnivora; family Mustelidae; genus Mustela; species Mustela erminea. The sequence continues at coordinate 19,294,726 of NC_045629.1, forward strand.
GACTCTCTGTTTGTGCTCTCTCTGTCAAATAAAAAGAAAAAATATTGCAACAGGAAAAAAGAGGAAAGATGAAATAAGTTTGGCAAAATAAGATGTTGATAATTTGTTGAAATTGGTTGTTAGGAGCATGGGGTTTATGCTACTACACTACTTCCCTTTGCAGTATGATTAAAAAATTTCTGAAATAAGTTAAAAAAAAATCTCAGGATTTGGCTTATGTTCTCAGCTTTGCAACTAATTAGATAAGAAATAATATTCAGATCACTTAAATATTCTGTGCCTTAATTTTTTACAAATGATTGGATAGCAATTAGCAAGAAATAATTGGGCTAGGCTTACTGTATAGGTAGCACTCAGATGTTACTATCTAAATTCCCAGGGATGTTGTCAGATTACTGGAAAATATAATGCACTTAAAACAACTAAAATCAGTTTTCAGGTATTATTGTCACAAAGTCTATTTTGGAAATTCTTCGAGTACAAATGCTTGGAGCACAGGTCCGTAGTAAATGAAGGTTCCCAAAGATTTTTCTTTTTCATGTGTATTTAAGAAGAGTTATTTAGGTTAGGTATCTGCTGAGAGAGCAGAGCAGCTCAGACTCCTACACTGGAATAGGACAGACAAAAAAAAAAAAAAGTTGCACATCTTGATTCTTTTGTGTTTCCAAAGAAAAAGCAAATCTTTAAGAATTCTAAATGCCATCTGTATCTACTAACAAGGTAAAATAATTTAATTTGGACACTTTTGTGGTTGATTCCCTAAAAGGCAGGTAAAAACAGGAGGAAAACTTAAAGGTCAAGAATATGCAAGCTTTTGTGTCTGGTGCCCTGTGTGCACGAGCATGAGCAGTTGAGAAACTTCGGAATGCAATCCAGGCATGGCTTTGTTCCCCATCTAGAACAGGGGAGATGATGTCCCCCCTTATTTGTGAACTTAAAACCATGGGTATGGTTCAGGTCCAGAAATGGGCCATGGTCTGAAAGTCTGGGGAGAGGAGTGTGTGACTGTACATCCAGCCATCAATGGGATGGTAAACTGAGCCCTGCCAACTGGCACTGAAGATGGAGGAACAGGTGCAAGCTATGATGAGAATGTGCCTGCACTCAGTGGTGTGGTGTGGACATGGGTGCTATATGAACAGCGCAGGGTGCACCTGGCCTCCTGAATTATTGTTAATTTTTTCCTATAGTTATTAAACAATTAGTCCTTGCCACAAGCAATTACTCTCTGCATTCTGTACAAAGAGGGTCAAAATTCTTTCATAGTGTGTGTTTAACAGTATTTTCTCTGTTATGGACTGAATGTTTGCATCCTCTCCTCATTTATACGTTGAAGCCCTAACCCTCTGTATAGATGGATTTGGAGATGGGGCCTCTGTGGAAGCCATTACGGTTACATGAGACCGTAGTTGTGGGGCTCCATACAGTATGATTAGTGCCTTATGAGAAGAGACACTAGGGCAATTGTGTTCTCTCTCTCTCTCTGTATCTTTCTTCCCCCTCACTGTATTCTCCCTCCCCACCTTCTACCTCCCCCATGTGGTCAATGAAAGGCAAACCAGGAGGCGAAGGCTTATTAAGAACTGAATTGTCTAGAAGCCTGATCTCAGACTTCCAGCCTCCAGAACGGTGAGGACATAAATGTCTGTTGTTTAAGCCACCCAGTCTGTGGTACTTTGTTATGGTGCCTGAGCAGACTAACACACCCTCCCATGGCCAGATGAAAGTACTTCCTATGGAGAGGAATCTGGAGTCTGAGACTTATAGTTGACCCTTGAATAACAACATGGTGTGATTTGGGGCACTGGCCCCCCTCAAAGTCAAAAATCCTCAGATAACTTTTAGCTCCCCTAAAACTTAACTATTAATAACCTATTGTTGACTGGAAGCCTTGCCAATAACAGTCCATTAACACATTTTGTATGTTATATGTATTATATACTGTATTCTTACAATAAAATAAGCTAGAGGAAAAAATGTTGGGAAAATCATAAGAGAAAGTATTTACAGAACTATATAGTAAAATATAAGGGGACCCACACAGTTTAAACCTAAGTTGTTCAACAATCAACTGTATTTGGAAAGGCAGGCCAGAGATGGGTGCTTCAGTTGGGGAGAGTGATGGTAGTAGTGGGATTTCCTGAGGAGTTAAGAGGCAAAATCAGAATTATCTTTAGTCCTTCAGGGAAGGGGAAGGGAAGAAGACAGTTTTGTACCAAAAATTTGTATCCAGTCATAGGAGGGACACTTTTACTATTATTATTTAGGAACTCCTTGAAATAAGTAACTGGTTTTAACAAAATAGGTAGATTGCTATAAGATTTGTGGTTGAAATATTGATTGTGATTCAAAGTGTCTTTTTTTCTTTTTTAAAGGTTTTAAAAATTTATTTATTTATTTATTTGAGAGAGATCATGAGGAGGGAGAGAAGCAGAGGGGGAGGGAGAGAGAGAATCTCCAGCAGACTTAGCTGAGTGTAGAGCCTGTCATGGGTCTTAATCCTGCAACTCTGAGATCATGACCTTAGCCAAAACCAAGAGTCAGATGTTTAAGTGACAGAGCCACCCAGGCATCTTAGAAAGTGTCTTCTAAATGAAGGAAGTTTAGCTAAAGATAAAAAATAATAGGGAATAGACTCTCAAGTATTTTAAAGGGAAGATAAAAGCTAGTGTTCATATTTATGAGTCTAAAAAGAATATCTTGATTTCAAGTTCCCAGTACAAAATTAATTTGGGGAGTGTGTGGTAAATTCTACTCAGAGTTATTATTATTGTCACAAATAATTAGTGAATTATTGACCATTCCTGGTTATCTCAGTGCTACCTCTTTAGGACGTCCTTATGCATCTCCCATGATAGTTTGTGACAGGTGCAGTGACACTTGTTTCAAATGTTCATTCTTTAATGAAATTCTGTTGACCCTGGCACAAAGCCATTAAATTGTCTATTCATGTTTGCTGCTCTACCAAATGAAAACCTTATTCAATATTTCAGACCAATATTGCTTGAGATAGACAGCTGGATCTAAACACATCCAGCAACACAATTTCTGCTTAGTAGCTATCAGTCTCCCTTAAAATACTGAATATAGCTTTAAATTACTGAAGAATTCTAGCTAGGGTAGCAGAGATCTGTGCTTCTTCCAACAGTATAACTGTAATAGAAATTCAGTATCTGAACCTAACACCAGTCATTGGTTGTTGCATATTATTTCTTTCAGATCATGTATGCTGGACTTTTGGCTCACTTCCATGGAAGGGCTGGGTGTTCCCCACTGGGGAGGCATTTACTTTTGAGTCTGTTTGAAACTTAGAACACACTGTTTCAGTGTTATGTGGGGAGCTATTCTCTTAGTTTAATTCATAGCTAAATTATGAGGCGAATAATACTCCAGAGTCTAGACACTATTATGTCTTCAGTTACCATTTGATATGCTTCCCTCCCTGAGCCCAGGCTGGTGGAACAAGGATGGATACCCTAGGCAGTCACTTCTTTAGGGCATCCCCTGGGGATAGAGGAAGCAGTCCTAGAAGGCATAGCTACAGAAACACACTGGGGGAATTGGCAGCACATTGGAAATGAGGAGTTAGAGCCTGCTTTAGAAGATCTTCAAGTTGCTTTTATCTTCATGTGAATTATTCAGATGTCTTAGCAGTTCTCAGTGCAATTTGTTTTGTGAAATATATTAGGCATTCAGTGTGGCTGTTTTCAGGTTTATTATGCAATATTCTGATTCATGAAAATATTCCATTAAATGCAATCGCTCATGTAATTACTTTGCTTAATCTAAAGCATACTTTAATTAACATTGCACAGAATTCTGATTTAATCAATTAGATTTGATCTAGTATAACTTAGTTGTAAATACTTTTTATGATGCAGTAGCTCAAAAGAATTATTGAGAGCAAAGGTAATATATGACACTACCTAAAACTAACACATTTCCTGTGTTAAGAAAAGTAAATCATAATTTGAACTATAATTTTATTATTTGAAAAATTAATATAAAGAATAGATTATTATGTTTCTATTAATAGCCTATTAAAATAATCTCATGAGGGAGTGTTAGAGCTTTAAAAAATATGCTCTATAGTTGTATGTATTCCCTAACAATTAGGCTTGAGAACAAAAGATTAATCTCAAGCAAGATTCACCACTTTTTAGCTTTGTAAATAGGCTCATTAACATAAGTATCTCATGATATTTGTCTACTGTTACAGTTGAGTTTTGTTTCCTCCCAAAAAGATATGCTGAAGTTCTAATTGCCTGTACCTCAGAATGTGACCTTATTGGAAACAGGGTCATTTAAGATGTAATTCGTTAAGATGAGGTCATACTGAAGTAGCATGGGCCCCTAATCCAATATGGCTGCTGTCCTTCTGAAAACATGGCCATGTGAGGACAGAAGACACACAGGGAGAAGGCCATGTGAGAGGAAGGCTGAGTTCAAAATTATGTAGCTGCAACCCAAAGAACATTAAAGATTGCGGGCAGTCAGAAACTAGGAAGAGGCAAGGAGAGATTTCCTACAGGTTTCGGGAGGTGGGGGGCATGGCCATGACCTTGGTTTTGGACTTCCCATCTCTAGAACTGAGACAATAAATTTCTATTGTTTTAAGCCACCCAATCTGTGGAAATTTATTATGGCAGTCCTATGAAACTAATAGTTACTAAAACTATCTGAGAGCTATAACTCAACATAACCAGAACCTATAAAATTGCTTTTAATAGTAGTGGGGGAGGGTGAGTGTCTTGCTAAACTATTTAAAAAAATGCAGGTGCTGTTTTTAGTTTGAAGTTAACGTTTACATTCCTAAGCAAGTATTTATATTTTTAAATAAAACACTTTTTGTTCTCAGCACCCCTTCTCACACATAGCACCTAGCAGAGTGCCTTGAACATACATCTAGCAGTACATTTTGTGATTTAGTTTTAAAAGATTAAAAATGAAAGTAGCCTATAAACATTAAAATGCCCACTTACAGAATTTGAGCTGTAAAATATATATAGTGCTACAGAAATGTGAGAGCAATCACTGAAAAGAATTTACATGATGTTCATGAAGGCAAAATTTCATTCTGAATTAATAAGTGGATAATAAAGAAACTATATACCCATTTAGTTTGTGGATATTCATATTGTATATTTTCTGTTGCCCTCATTTTGACTTTGAAAAAATACTCTGTATCTACACTATGTGAAGGGAGGGGGAAATAAAATAATAAAATAAAATAATATAAATGTAAGTTCTTGGTATTAATTTGCCAGTTGATCTCATTATATACGGTATAGAAATTAAAAATATAATAAAAGATGAATTTGGGGGGTTATCTGTAAATTCTTTCCCCTCCCTGAATAGGCAAGTGTTGTTTACTGTTTCGTTGTTGCAGGGATGATAATGTTTGACAGAAAGGCATCAACCGACACCAGCAAATGTTGTGGACAGAGACAGCTAAGAGAGCAAGAGTTACATTGTATGCTCTCAGTCAAAGGGAAGAGTTTCCTGGAGTCAGGGGTCCACACAAGTGACAATGTGCATCTTTGTCAGGTCCTTTGAGAAGCAACACCTTTCCATCCTTGAGCATCTTCATAAGCCTCTGGCCCTTCTGGTTATTCTGAACACTTGGGTTTTCACCTTTTCTAAGGGCAGAAAAAACTAGTATAAAATAATCCCCAAATCCAGTAATTTCTGAGCATTTACTGGCAGATGGGATGAATTGAAGTTTAAATTCCAAGATGTACTATTTCTTAGCAGGCTTAAGAGCCTCAAATCTGCCTGAGATCCCCTCCTACAAATATGTAACTGGAACTACAAGATAAAAAGATATATTAGATTTGTAAAGCATAGAAAAAATTAGTATTTCCTGATTATCTACTACACTCAAGGCTCTCTGCTAAGCATTCTACATATAATCGCATTTACTATTTCTTTAAATTTATTTAAATTTAATGGGGCGCCCGGGTGGCTCAGTGGGTTAAAGCCTCTGCTTTTGGCTCTGGTCGTGATCCCAGGGTGCTGGGATCGAGCCCTATATCAGGCTCTCTGCTCAGCGGGGTGCCTGCTTCCTCCTCCTCTCTCTCTGCCTGCCTCTCTGCCTACTTGTGATCTCTGTCTGTCAAATAAATAAATAAAATCTTTAAAAAAATAATAAATTTAAATTTAATTTTTTAACTGAAAGGTACTTTTTATAAACATCAAAAAGACTTGGTGGTAAATAGTTGGGAGTGCACTTTAAAAAACACTTTCTTTAAAAGGAATACATGTTGTGTTATGTTTTCATAATTAAAAAAAGCAAAACCAGTCCAATAATATGACAAGGCTTATATTAAAAACAGCAGTCCTCAGCCCCACCCTTCCTTACTCCCAATTCCCTTTCCTTAGTCCAATAATTTTTAATCTTCTAAATTATTTCTTCTTGAATTCACTTTCTTATGTCTAAATAACATGCATATCCTGATATTACTTGATTTCTTTTTCTTTCAGGTTTAGATGTTTATTGACTTCCTGCTATGGCAGATGAAGATTTAGCTCTGCTATACCCTTCCTCTCACATACATTACTTCTTCCTCTCCTTCAAATACTTTTTTAATCATAGTTTTTGGTTAAATAAATATTTAGGGCTAATATTATTTTAACTATATAAATATTGTTTATAGCTAAGTCATAGAGTATACCATGATTATATTTCTACTCTTCTTTAGCTCAGTGTTTTCACCAAAGTTAACAACTGCATTTTGTTGTTGTTTGCTTGGTTTCTGTGCTTTTATTATATATTTTATATACCACATTTTCTGATATAAGTAAAAATTGCCTCTGAACATATGTTCTGTTTTGTGTTTACGTTGGAGAACTTCATCTGAGTCTTCAGCTCTCCTTTTTTCTATTCCAAGTTGCTGGTTCTCTAAGCCTGAAAGGTAGCTGTTACTGGGACTTTTCCCTTCACCATTATCTTGAGATTTTTTCCCCATCCCTATCTCCTATGTGGGAATTCCTATTTTCTGAGATCCTACATCTTTTTCTTAATTTACTCCCTCGATTTGGTACAGCATATCCTTCAGGAAGTTCCTGAGAAAGGTTAATAATTTAGGAGCTCAATTTTATGAAAATGTTTGTATTCTACCCTCACATTTCATTGATCATTTTCCTGGGTGAAGATTTTTAGGATAAAATTTCCCCTGAAAACTCTGAAGGCATTTCTCCATTGTCTTTAAGCTTCACTAGTGCTGTTGAGAAGTTTCATGTTACTCTAGTCCTCATTCCTTCGTGATTGTTTTTTTCTTCCCCCTTCTGGAAGTTTTTAGGCTCATCTTTTCATCCTGGTGTTCATGATGTGTCTTGGTCAGATAAATCCTCCAAGGGGATTTGCATTTCCTTCTCCCAAATACTTGAGGGGTATAATCAGTCTGGGATTAGTCTGGATTAAATTCTTGGCTAGATGTTTATCATACCATTTATACAGTCTGAATTTGGGCCACAAACCAGAGAGAGATGACCTGTGATTCAGCTGCAGTGTCTCCCCTCTCTACTCTTGCCAAAACTGAAATAGTCAATTTTCCACTGAAGACAGTTTGGAGGTTTATTTGTAATTTACCCTTGCTCTGAGGGTACAGGCCTTGGGAATCCTAGAATTCTGGTGGGAGGAGAATCTGCTAATAGACTTCCCACCCTGGAAGAGCCTTGGGTTCTGTTCTCTGCTCCCATTCTCCAATACGCTGTGAAAATAAAAGTTTGCATTCACTTGGCTTAACAAATGCTCTCAGGATAACAGTGCACAATTTAGCTCTCCAGGTTCCTGCCTTGCTTGAGATTTTCCTACTTTTTTTTGTTTGATGTTTTAAAGATGATTCAAAAAATTACATTTTGTCCAGAAGTTGTAGTTATTTCCAACAGTCCAGATACCTATCTTGTCATATTTCTGGAAATGGAAACCTGTATCACTTTTCTAAGTCTCAATTTCTTCATCTGAAAAAATGAGATTAATAGGAGTATCTACCTCATAGTATTTGAGCAATACATGAGATTATTAGTGTAAAGCTCTTAATGCTATGTCTGGGACCTCAATTAATGTTCACATCTGTTTTTGTAACTGGTATTCTTAGAGTCTAAACATGAATGCTCTATCTTGGTATATTTTTATAGGTATATGATGCACTAATGCCAGGTTATGAAGATGTGAAGAATCTAATGTCTTGATAAGTTGTGTATTTATTAAGAAATATAGTTGTCTCTGTTTCAAAAGTTTCCACTGCAAATAAAAACAAAGTGATTGAAAAACATTAATAGCCTAAATCTTAATTGAGAAAAGGAGATTTATTGCAGTGAAATCCTTAATTTGTACATTTCTTGAGACAATAGAGCTTGAAAATATCCCCTCCTCCCCTTCCTCAAATATGACTCAAAATGATATAAAACGGAGGATTTCTCTTACAGCAAACTAGGCTATGCTCAGATTCTTTTAACCAATTTTTTATTGCCTCAGAAACTTGAATTGCATAAAGTACATCCTTTTAAAGTCCACAGATATGTTCTTTCTAAGAAGTTGCCCTTTTTAAAAACAATTTCCCCCCACTGACAAGTAGCTCTTGCAGAGAACCAGCCTTCTGGTGGTTGACCCAACCTTTGGGTCTCAGGGACATTTCTTTAGGAGGTGCATTGTGATATTCTTCACAGCCAGCATGGTCTCTGTACAGGTTGGTTTGATGAGCACCTCTGGAAGTAAAAATCCAAAATGTCCAGTGTCACGAAGTTCAAAAGCAAATGTGTAGGGTATTCCGTTTTTGTAGGCCCAATCCATTGAGCTACCAGAGCTCACATCTAAAAGTTAAAAAAAAAAAAAACAAAAAAAAACCTCGCTGAGAAGACTGCATAATTTTCAAAGTTCATCTATAGTACATGCTTACTAGGCTATTTGAAATCCTTCTAATTAAACACTGTTTCAGCAAGAATGATTTAACAGTAGTTCCTTGGTGTTAGGCTCATGGAACTTAAGAATCTGACCTGCCACCATCTTGGAGGATCTAGACTAAGTAGTAATGCTTTTCCAGTGTGGTGACCTCAAAATTTCTCAGCCTCAATTTCAGTAACATTTACCTCCACCCTCACTTTAGTCACCCATAAATAACCTAATCCTTGGCCCAGTTTCTCTGTTTTCACTCTTTGAGAGGGAGCTGGAGAAAGTCTTTGCTGTAAAATCACACTGGTCACTGATGTCCTCTGTTCTCTCAATGCTGCTCCAGTCTCCTTTTTCTAGAACTTCACTTACCAAACATTTCTCAGGCTCTTGTAGGCCTGTTCCTCACTGAACCATATTCCCCATGCCCATAAAAGGTAATCATCCCACGTCCTCCTCTACTGACATCACAGCCCTCCAGCTGCCCTTCTCCTAGCTCAGAGGCAGAGCCCTGCATGGTTTTTTGTTTGTTTGTTTGTTTCTATGAGGGTTGTCTTTTGATTCCATTCATCATTGTCTTCCTTGGTAGTCAGAGGGTTCCTTCTCTGGGACCTAGTTTCATTAATTAAACCACCTTCTCTTGTATCTGCATTGACCAAAATATTCAAGCACCAGTTTCATATGGCACTTCCTTCTCATGCTATATGCCATCCTTTTTTAAAAATTGTCCTTTGCTTTAGAACATAAAGAGAATCCATACATGTTGCCTCTATATGCTCAACCACTTTCAGTCTGGTTCTTACCTCTGCCTGTTTATGAAAACTTTGTTCTTGAAGGTCACCAGCGAGAGCGGCCTAATCTCCTTTTTTGCTTTGCTTTCCCCGCCGCAGACCCCACTTTCAACCTCTCAACAACCTTTAGTGTAGCTGGTAATTTATTGGCAATTCTCTATTTCTGACTCCTGTGACCTCACCTGCTCCAGCTTTTCAGCGCACTAGAGGCAGACGAAGGGTTTGGGCTGTATCAGATCCCACCACCTATTGTGACTTGTCTGAGCCTCAATCTTCCCTTTAGAAAAAGGGATGGTAATACTTACCGCAGAGTGTCATTGTGGAAATTAAACAAAATAATGTGCTAGGATACATAAGCCCTTATTATTTTGCATCTTTATGCCCCAAAGTACCTTGTATGTAGTTTTTAGCATAACAGGTTCTTAATAATTATAAATAAAATTTTTATGGAAGAATCTTTATAGGGACAACTGGGGGCTCAGTTGGTTAAGCATCTGCCTTTGGCTCAGGGTCCTGGGATCGAGTCCCATGTCAGCTCCCTGCTAAGCAGGGAGTCTGCTTGTCCCTCTCCCTCTGTGCTCTCTCTCTCTCTCTCTTACTCTTGCTCAAGTAAATAAAGAGAATCTTTAAAAAAAAAATTAAAAAAGAAGAATCTTTACAAACTTTTTTCTTAAAATTAATATGATCCAGACTGACCTAACTCTGCTATTAAAAAATTTTCAGAGTATGTTCATCTGCTCAAATAATATCCTTTTTATCCTATTTTTGCCAGGACAAGTTAGAGATAAATTATGTTAAGATGACAATTAAAACACTCTGCTATTTCTTAGTCTCCCTTTGGTTTGGTTAAGGACAGAAGGTAGGCTGTGGCTTCATTGTCCCTGTGGGTTAGAGACACTGGAATTACAAATAGTAGTCATAGAAGCCAGAGTCAGAGTCAGCGTGTGCCAACAGTTACATCATCGTGATGTGACAGCCTCATTTCTATGGTAACAGAATTTCTTGGTAAATATAATACTATGACTATGGCTTGATATCAAGCTGAAAAGGTAAACTGTAAGATTGTTTAAAAATTAATGTTTAAACCTAATATATTGGTAATAATTAAGAATATGATTTTAGAAATACTGTATTTCTTTTTTCAGGATGACACTACTGAAAAACTTTTTTTTTAAAGTATGGTTTTGGTTTTTTTTTTTTAAGATTTTATTTATTTATTTGATAGAGAGAGAGATAGGGAGCACAAATGGGGTAAGGGCAGAGGGAGAAGGAGAGGGAGTAGTCTTCCCCTGAACAGGGAGCCTGATGTGGGGCTCGATCCCAGGACTCTGGGGTTGTGACCTGAGCTGAAGTCAGGCATTTAACTGATTGAGCCACCTAGGTTCCCCCGAAAAACAGTTCTAAAAAGGTCAGCATGAGACCAATGATCATAGACTTTGAAAACAATTCTGATACTTAAGACATTCATTATTAAGATAAACTTATTTGATAAGCAATGTTAATTGGCAAACCAAACTTTTCTGTGAAGGCTGAAGAAAGCGAGTGGTTAAGAATATAATAATTGGTAGGTAGAAATCAAGGAGAAATTTGGTACTTCACTGAAAGCAAAATTAGATGTCAGTAACTATACACATACATACAACCTATGTGTATGCATACATAGACATTCAGATATACATGATTTCTTGCTAGATTTTCCAACTCATATAGTTGAAAAATTTTAGAGTTTGAGAGGCCATGAGAGATGACGTAGTCTAATTGCTCACTTAACAGTTGTGGAAACCAAAGCCCAGGATTAATATCCTGGCCAGGATTATATCCTGATTAGTGCCAAAATCAGGGCTAGAATCCCTGTCTTCTGGTCTTTTGTTCAAGTTCTTTCCATATACCCAGTTCCTCTTTATTTCAATAAAATATTAGCAAATCACATTCAGCAGTACATGAAGGGAATTATTCACCATGATCCAGTGGGATTTATTCCTGGGCTGCAGGGGTGGTTCAATACTTGCAAGTCAATCAACACGATACACCATATTAATAATAATAAAAAAAGGATAAGAACTGTATGATCCTGTCAATAGATGCTGGAAAAGCATTTAACAAAATACAGCATCCTTTTCTGGATCTTTTTTTTTTTTTTTTAAAGATTTTATTTATTTATTTGTCAGAGAGAGAGAGAGAGAGCACAGGCAGACAGAATGGAAGGCAGAGGTAGAGGGAGAAGCAGGCTCCCTGCAGAGCAAGGAGCCCGATGTGGGACTCCATCCCAGGACGCTGGGATCATGACCTGAGCCAAAGGCAGCTGCTTAACCAACTGAGCCACCCAGGCGTCCCCCTTTTCTGGATCTTATTGGAAGTCTTAGCCTCAGCAATGAGACAACAAAAAGAAATAAAAGACATCCAAATTGACAAGGAAGAAGTGAAAATTTACTCTATGCTGATAACATGATACTCTATGTAGAAAACCCTAAAGACTCCACTGAAAATTGCTAGAATTCATACATGAATTCAGCAAAGTCACAGGATGTAAAATCAATGTGCAGAAATCTGTGGCATTTCTATATACCAATAACAAAGCAGCAGAAAAAGAAATCAAGAAATTGATCTCATTTGCAACTTCACCAAAACCAGTAAGATACCTAAGAATAAGTAAAGAGGTAAAAGGTGTGTACTCTGAAAACTATAGAACACTTATGAAAGCAATTAAAGAGGACACAAAAAAGGAAAAACATTTTCCATGCTCTTGGACTGGAAGAACAAACATTGTCAAAATATCTATACTATTCAAAGCAATCTACACATTTAATGCAATCCCTATCAAAATATCACCTGCAATTTTCACAGAGCTAGAGTGAACCATCCTCAAATTTACATGAAACCACAGAAGACCCCAAATAGCCAAAGTAATTCTGAAAAAGCAAAACAAAACTGGAGGCATTACAATTCTAGATTTTGAGCTATATAACAAAGCTGTAGTCATCAAGACCACATGGTCCTATAACAAACACAGACACATAAATCAATGGAATAGAATAGAGAACGCAGAAATGGACCCACAACTATATGGTCAACTAATCTTTGGATTTGTTTGCAGGAAAGAATGTCCAATGGAAAAAAATAGTCTCTTCACAAATGGTGTTGGGAAAACCACATAGCAGCATGCAGAACAATGAAACTGGATCACTTTCTTACACCACACACAAAAACAAATTAAAAATGGATGAAAGACCTAAATGTGAGGACAGAAACCAACAACATCCTAGAGGAGAACATAGATAGAAACTTCTTTGACCTCAGCTTTAACAATTTTCTTACTAGACACGTCACCACAGGCAAGGAAAACAAAAGCAAAAATGAACTATTGGGACTTCATTAAGATAAGAAGTTTCTGCACAGTGAAGTACACAGTCAACAAAACTATAAGTCAGCTTACAAACTGGGAGAATATATTTGCAAATTACCTATCTGATGAAGGGTTAGTATCCAAAACCTACAAAGAACTTACCAACTTAACACCCAAAAAACAAAACAAAAAACAAATAACCCAGTTAAGAAACGGGCAGAAGATAGGAATAGACAATTTTCCAAAGAAGACATCCAGATGGGTTACAGACACATGAAAAGATGCTCGACATCACTCATTACCAGAGAAATACAAATCAGAGCCATGATAAGATACCACTTCACACCTGTTAGAATGGCTAAAATTAACAACACAGGAAACAATACGTTGTGGTGAGGATGCAGAGAAAGGGGAGCCCTCTTGCACTGTTGGTGGGAATGCACACTGGTGCAGCCACTCTGGAGAACAGTGTGAAGGTTCCTCAAAAAGTTAAAAATAGAAGTGTCCCATGAGCCAGCAGTTATACGACCAAGTATTTACCAAAAAGATACAAAAATACAGACATGAAGGAATACATGCACCTCGATGTTTATAGCAGCATTATCAACAATAGCCAAACTATGGAGAGAACTCAACTGTCCATCAACTGGTGAATGGATAAAGAAGTGTTACACACACACACAAATGGAATATTAGCCATCAAAAAGAATGAAATCTTGACATTTGCAATGCTGTGGATGGAGCTAGAGTGTATTATGCTAAGTGAAATAAGTCAGTCAGTAAAAGACAAATATCACATGATCTCACTCATATGTGGAATTTAAGAAAGAAAACAGATGAACGTATGGGACAGGAGAAAAAGAAAAAAAGGTGAGAGGGAAAGAAGCTATAAGAGGCTTTTAACAGTAAAGAACAAATGGAGTTGACGGAAGGAGGTGGGTGGCAGATGGGCTAGATGGGTGATGGTTATTATTAAGGAGGGCCCTTGTTGTGTTGAGCACTGGGTGCTGTATATAAGTGATGAATCATTGAATTCTACTCCAGAAACCAATATTGTACTGTATGTTAACTACCTAAAATTCAAATAATAAATTTATTTGAAAAAGAAAAAAATTTTTTAAAATCACCTTTTAAGGGGAAATTCAGCTGAAGCCATTACATAAGAAATACAATTTCATAGCAAGAATAGTGGAGGAAAGGAATAAAAGGAAAGCTTTTTTAGGGCTGAGACATTACTTCATTATATTCTCAAGGCCCATTTCCAACCTTACAGTAGTTACAATTGTTTAAGGAGCCCATTTGGGTACTTTCTACTATCATAAGATCTCATTTCAACTTTGTAGTCATTACTACATGCTTAGAATAGTCTCTGCTTAGAATTTATTTCAATTGGTACAGTGATTTATGTCAAGCAGCATAAAACTAATCAAATATAAACTCCCTCCATATTCCTTGGCTAATTTGGTTATCAAAAATTTCTCATTAAGGGGGAACACATTTCTGTTGCTTTTTTTTTTTTTTTAAAGGAAGTCATTTTACAGGATCTTGGTTCAAGAAACGATTCTAACACAAAATACACAGGAAACTTACACAACGTGCTGGAGGCAGGTCCGTATCTATACTGTACCCCATATACTGACTGAAGTGCATTCACAGCTTTATAAGCTGCAGATTCCTGTGAGGGGAAAAGGGAGAGCTGATATCACTTTACATTACCGCATTGAAACCCTTAGAAACACTGGCATGTTGTTTGAGCCTTATCAGTCTTCAATTTGGAGAGCAAGGTTGGGCACATTTGGTAATAGGTATATTTAATAATAATGGTAATAATATTCCTTGTCACATGCTGCAGTTTATATTTTAGAACATATTTATGTCCTTTGACTGATCCTCACACCAAGTCAGTGATCAGTAATATTTCCATTTTACAGACAAGAAAGGAAAGACTCAGCAAGGTTCAATGGGCAGGCTGGGGTTGCATGACAAGGAGTGGTCCAGGTAAGTGGATATCTTATATCTTCTGATATAAGATACCATATCTTCTGATGCTGACTTAGTGTTCTGTCCTCTTCACTTTCATTCAGAGACACTTGTTTCTATGAATTACAAAATGCTTGACAGGGCAGAGCCCATGCCAGTCTTCTTCATAGCTACATATGCATTATTTAGCAAAGTGCCTGTGTATAACAGAAGCTTAGTCGATATTTCTTGCATGAGTGTTGAATAAACATAGCTCTGCAAGGGTATCAAGATAATCTTATTGATCCTTAAGTACATACTTCAGTGGCTATGTACAAGGTATTTAAAACACAGTTGGATCAATTAGAAACCCTTTAGTTCAGGAAGAGTGTCTTCTCTTATGCTCTTCATTTATCCCTGCAGGAATAGGAATAACAATTGTGGAATGCTCCATGACTTCTAGAGTTACATACGCCTCTGACAGAGCTCAGGTACTGCTAAGATGGAGAAATTCTGAGGCGGAACGCTACCTATCAATGCCCCAAATCAGGAAAAATGAACAACACAATAAAAATACTAAAAGGCGAATGTTCTATCATAAACTAAAGTGATACTGACTACACTTCAAAACATTTTCAAATGGTGTAACAGCATTAGTTTCGATAAGGAGTTAGAGAAGTATTGTATGACCAGTGAGAGGAAAAGAAGTATGGTGAAACCGGTATACAGCTCTCCCATTTCAATTTGCCTATAAATAATTTATTATACTGGTTGAAGTTCTCTGGGCAACACGGCGCTGTGTGTTGGACCCAGCTTCAGCTTGCTGTCCTCATTCACCTCAGGGATGCATAAGGCAGCATTTGCAGCAAATGCCACTCTTGGTGGATATTAAGGGACCAGTCTCCATAACCTGGCAGACAATTTATTATTCATCTCACTGAGGATGACATCCTCCTCTCAGGAGCCAACAGAAAAGGAATGTAAACACCATAATAAGATACTTTTACGGAGAATGTTCTGAGATTTTAACATCTTCTCCAATGGTTTCAGCAATATTCCATGGCAAAGGCAGATATTTCTACATTTAGAAGGTTACTGTGTTCTGCTGGTGAGGAGAAATTTGTTCCTCATTATTTTAGATGACTAAACTACCCCCAAAAATGTCTTAAGAAAAAAAATACAACCACTTGGCTTATTTACACAAAATATATGCACAGTTTTAGCATTTCGAGCTCACGGCACTTCTGTCACTCAGGTGCAGGTGGAGGCTGATAAGATGGTTGGATATGATCAGTCCGCAAATAGTAAAAACTTCATAAAATTCTCTAGGAATTTTTTCCGGGGTGGTGTAGCCAGACACCTATTTAAAAGAGTTTATGCAATTCCTCCTTTATTTATTGCTTCCACTTTTCAATTGTTCAAAAGGACCCAGGCCTCACTTAGTGAACCTCAACTAAGTCAGGAATATATTTTTTATTCAAATAGTTCCACATTTAAAGCAAGTTAATGAATGATCTAAAAATGTTAGTGAAACACAGGCTCCTACATTGATGGAATTTTTTTTAACTTTTTTTTTTTTAAGATTTTTTATTTATATAATTCACAGAGGGAGAGACAGCAAGAGAGGAAACACAAGCAGGGGCACTGGGAGAGGGCGAAGGAGGCTTCTTGCTGAGCAGGGAGCCTGATGCGGGGCTCGATCCTAGGACCTGAGCCGAAGGCAGAAACTTAATGATCGAGCCACCCAGGTGTCCCTGATTGGATATTTTTGAACAATTTATTGGAATTGAAAGGTCCCTGTTAACATTCAGAGACTACCTAGTTTCTGAGATTTTTAACTGTGGCATTAGCGACTTAGATTATATGTAACCTGGTAACAGGATTTCTCAACAGTGGTATTATTGACAGTCTGGACTGAAAAATTCTTTGCTGCAGGAGGCTGTCCTGTACATTGTAGGATGTTTAGCAGCATCCTTGGCCTCTATCCACTAGCTGCCAATAACATTCTCCAGCCTTGTGATAATCAAAATGTCTTCAACATCATTCAGTGTCTCTGGGAGGCAAAGTCCTCCTTGATTGTGAATCACTGGTCTACTCTTTATACCATATCCAAGACAAAGACAAAATCTGATCCAAGACAAAATGAAAATAAGCTTAACTCATGTAATAGTTTTAATATATTGCATACTCCATTTAGTCTGTTGTGAGAATATAAATAGACACTGTACCCAACTTAGAAAGGGCTGAATATAAACCTAGAGAAGCATTGTGTGATACAGGGTAGTTAAAAATAGGTTAACAGTCAGGTTAAAAACAACAACAACAACAACAAGCCTATTTGACTCACACAGTAGTTGAGGAATTGCACTTTTTTTTTTTTTAAAGATTTTATTTATTTATTTGACAGATGGAGATCACAAGTATGGGTGATCAGAGTTCTTTGGTAAGTAATCAGTTCACTTTAGGGTACAGGTTGAAACGGCGCCTCCTCCTACTTCCCCACCATCTTGTCTCTTCTGGAGATCACAAGTAGGCAGAGAAGCAGAGAGAGAGGAGGAAGCAGGCTCCCTGCTGAGCAGAGAACCCTATCTGAGGCCCGATCCCTGGGATCTGGGATCATGACCTGAGCTGAAGGCAGAGTTTTTAACCCACTGAGCCACCCAGACACCCCACGAATTGTACTCTTAAATAGAACTACCACCTTTACAAAATTTCTCAAGAGAATTTGCTCAGAGTTTTTGCTTGGTTATGCCAAGAACAAAGTTCCTCTTTGGACAGAATAGAAGCCTTCCCTCAGGCCTTCCTCAGACTTCCTCCTGTTCTTCATTCCTTCCAGGTCCTAGACATCTGGGTCAGGAATTCCTGCCACTCCAACCAATTGGTGAAGGATTTAGAGTTCAAGGTGTAGGAAGAAAGGGGATGCTTCTCTTTTATCAAAGCTTTTAATTCAAGAACAATTATACATACAGAAGAATATACACATTTTCAGTTCATAACTCAATGAATGATCACAAATTACACACACTCATGTAACCATCGCCCAGGCCAAAGGATAGAACTTCAACAACAAAACCCAAAAGCTTTCCTTCCTATACGTTCTCCTCGTCACTGTTCCCTTCCTCTCCCTCATTTCTAACACTGTATATTAGTTTGACCTGGTTTTGAATTTTATAGTCCTTTAGATGCTAGAGACTCTGAATCAGACTCACTTTACAAGGCATTTTGCCCTACAGTGGATAGCTTGTTGGGTTTCTGAGATGAGGAAGAAAGAAACTGCTTTTTCACTGCCAAGTAGTCTTATGCCTGAAGGGCTGTTCATTCTCAGCACCAACTTGTCAGATACATGCCCAGAGACTTAGTACCATTAAGCAAATAGTGCTCATAAATTAAATCTTGCTTTTAATTAATGAGAGTCAGACCATAATTTATGAACAATTATTTACTCAATAAAATTAATTATAGTCCTGCATATTTGACCGAAGCTGTAATACTAATCACATCCATCCTGACAACTTTCTGTGTAACTCGTGCTAAGAATGTAAATTGGTTTGAAACGACTGCATTTGAGAAGCAGCATAGCGCAGTGGTTCAAAGTGACAAGGTCAGAGCTAAACTGGGGGCTGAAGCCTGGCCAGGGTACTTAGTAGCTGTGCATTCTGCATCTGATTACTTTATTTCCCCAGGTTTCAGTTTCCTCATCTGTAAAATGGGGACAATAATAGTTACCTATCTCATATGCTTATGGAAAATAAATGAGTTGATATGTAAAAGATGCTTATTAGAATAAACACAATATGTGTTTGCTATTACCATTACTACTCAGACCCCTTTTAGCTTTAGAAAGGAAGCGTAAAGCATGACATGCATGTACAAGTGCAAATACTTACCACACAGCTAAAGTTGGGGATTGTTGCGTGTTTGTAAGAATAGGGATACAGCAACATCTGAGCATATGCATGAAAGGAGAGATAAGCTTTAATGTGCTTCCTGTGTTTTCGGAGGAAAGTAGCTACAGCTTTCACTTCTGGCTCAGATTCTGGGAAAGGTCCACAGTATGTATCGTCACAAGGGTGCATAGAAGCTCCTTCATCTGCAAGACAGAAGAGAAAATGGGGTGATGGAAAGGATAGGCAAGAAGCAAGAAACACGAATCAGCTTTCTTAAACTGATTTTTTCTTTAGTTTCTATAAGCATAAGGTATTATTAAGCAATTCATCTCACTTCTCATTTACAGAAACCAATACTGAAAAATCCAAGGTGGTTCAAACCACCATGCACAATAGGAGGGTGCCCTGAATAGGAAATAGGCACTGATTGTTTAAATGAGCCTGCATAAACCACTTGGAAAAGGATGGTTTTATCAGTGGGAGACCTAATTCTACATGATCCCCCAGATCAGGTAAGGCTCCTATACCCTATGATCCCTCCATTTTTCCTCCATAACATTTAACACACCCATAATTAGTGCCCAGTATTTACCTGCTTAACATTCAACCAATATTTACACTGTTCTAGGCGACTGGTATACAAAGCAAGACAACACAGAAAAAACTCCCTGCTCTAGCATAAATATTCAGTCTGGATTCTTTGTTAAACTCTAATGTTCTGTGAAAGCAGGGACTGTGCCTTTCTTGCTGGGCACCTGGCAACTAGAACAATAGTATGCCAAGTGTTCAACAAATATCTGTTAAAAAGTGAATGTTAGCTCAAAAGAAAAGGCTAGACATCTGCACAGGTGTCTGGTAAGATAAAAATACTGATACATCAAGACCATGAAGGCAAGGCAGAAACAATTCCACAAAAGATGCCAAAATAATTTCCATTTTTAGAAAAGCAATATCCAAACTGGTTTTGTAAAACCCAAGAGGCTTCTCTAGTTATGTTGGGGGTCAGTAAGAATTCAGTTAAGAAATCCTCAAAACTAAATTTTAATAATTTTTGAATTAAAAACATTATAACCTATAGGTCTATGAAGGGCAGGAATGAAAATAACATTCACCATAGCAAACACAAAGTATTAAGGTTCCAAGACATTTTTCCATCAATAAATAATTACATTTTCTACAGTTATTTGCCACTGGCCATTATTAGCCCTCCCAACAGCCGTAGAAAACGGTCTCTTTCCATAAGCAAATGGAAAATGTTTGGTGATTCTGTGATATAGTCCAATTCCACTAATATGAAAAGATAACCAAGTCAAATCAGGCTAAAGCTTGAGGACATTAAATCTAGTTTGTGTTATAGGTGAGTTAAAATGTGAAATTTATAGCAATTGTGGTTTTCCTCCTTTGAGTCTAATTCTGGGCATGACTTAGAAGTAAGTGGGATATGGATGGAACTCAGATAGCTGATACTCTGAAAGGAATAGGACAAATAAAGAGACATTTGAAGATCACAGATGTAAAGCACCAGAAAGGAGAGATCACAGACTGAACAACTAATTCCAGGGGGAGCAGAACTAATGAGCCAGAGAAAAAAGGATTTACAATAATCCTGATAAACATTCTCTCTCTCTTTTTTTTTTAAGAATTTATTTATTTAATCTTTAATCTTTTAAAGATTAAAATTTAATCTTTTAAGGCAGAGAGAGAGAGGGAGGAAGCAGGCTTCCTGCTGAGCAGAGAGCCCCATGCAGGACTCGATCCCAGGACCCTGAGATCATGACCTGAGCCGAAGGCAGAGGCTCTAACCCACTGAGCCACTCAGGCGCCCCCTGATAAACATTCTCAAGGGCATACAGAAGGGCATTGAAAACATTAAACAGGGACAAGAAGTTATAAAAAAAGTACCAGTCAGATATAATAGAAATAAAAAACTTAATTCATGGGTTGAAAGAATACAGTTGATGAGTGAATTAATGAGCTAGAATATGTTTTGAAACATTCCCAGAAGGCATCAAGAAGAGACAAAGAACTGGAAAAATGAAAAAAAAAAAAAAAGGCGGTGTGACAAATAGAGTGTCAACATCTGACTAACATAAAGAAATAAAAGTTAAATATTGAAGAACTGCTAATTGAAAATTTTCTACAATTAAGGAAAGATTGAATGGACTTATTGTGTACAAAACAAGAGAGATAAAGGGGAAATCTGTCAATGCTTTGACACTGTAGGGTGAAATTTAAGAAAAGGAAACAATTCCAGAGAGAAAGCAACAGGTCTTCTATAAGGAACAAGGATTAGATTCACACCTTTTTTTTTTTTTTTTTTTTTTAGGTGTTTTTTTTTTAAGATTTTATTTATTTATTTGACAGACAGAGATCACAAGTAGAGAGAGAGGCAAGCAGAGAGAGAGAGAAGCAGGCTCCCTGCTGAGCAGAGAGCCCAATGCGGGCCTCGATCCCAGGACCCTGAGATCATGACCTGAGCCGAAGGCAGCGGCTTAACCCACTGAGCCACCCAGGCGCCCACCTTTTTTTTTTTTTTAAAGATTTTATTTATTTATTTGACAGAGATCACAAGTAGGCAGAGAGGCAGGCAAAGAGAGAGGGGGAAGCAGGCTCCCTGCTGAGCAGAGAGCCCGATGTGGGGCTTGATCCCAGGACCCTGGGATCATGACCTGAGCCGAAAGCAGAGGCTTCAACCCACTAAGCCACTCAGGCGCCCCTAAATTCACACCTTTTTATTAACAACACTAGAGTAGTATTTCCAAAATATATTTATATACATATATGTGTACTTATTTACTATTCTTACATTTTATTTATAGGTTTAAAAATTAATTATTTAAATTATATTATAAATATAATATAAATTATATTAGTGTACAGCATAGTGAATCAACAATTATATACATTATGAAATGTTCACCATGATAAGTATAGTTACTATTGATCACCATACAAAATTACTACAATATTACCTACTGTACTTGTTATGCTTAAATTACACCTTGGTGAATTATTTACATAACTGGAAGTTTGTATCTTAATTTTCTTCACCTATTTTCCCTATCCTCCACCAACACTTGCTAGATATCTACAGTAAACGTAGGGATGCATATATCTTTCTGAATTAGCATTTCTATTTTCTTTAGGTAAATATCTGGAAGTGGAAATGCTGGGTCATATGGTATTTCTACTTTTAGTTTTGGGGGAACCTCCATACTCTTCTTCCATAGTGTCTATTACCTTAATTGTTCCAGGTGTATTTGAAAAGAATGCATATTCTGCTGTTTTTGGTTGGAATGTTCTGTATGTATTTGTTAAATCCACATGAACTAATGTGTAACTCAAAGTGACTGTTTCTTATTTATTTTCTTTCAGCATGATCTACTGATTGACATAACTGGGGTGTTGAACTCCCCTACTCTTATGCTATTTTTGTCAATTTCTCCCTTTATGTCTCTTAACATTTGCTTTGTATATAATCAGGTTGCTTGTATGTTGGGTGTATAGATAGATATAAATATCATCTTGTTGTAGCGATCCCTTGGATCGTTATGTAATGTCCTTCTTTGTCTTTTGTTACAGCCTTTGTGTTATTTTGTCAATTTTGTCTGATGTAAGTACTGCTACCCCAGATTTTTTTTCTGGGTTTCTTTTGCATGGTATCTTTTTCTACTTTCTAACTTTAAGTCTGCATGTATCTTGAGGTTTGAAGTGTCTCTTGTAGATAGCATAATTGGGTCTTGTTTTTTTTATTTTTAATCCACTCAGTTACCTTATGTCCTTTGATTAGAGCATTTAGACCATTTACACTTAAAGTAATTATTGGTAGACATATATTTATTACCATTTTGTTAATTATTTTCTTGTTTTTGTAGTTCTCTATTTCTTCTTCTCTTCTACTCTTCCCTTGTGATTAGTCACTTCCTTAGTCTTATGTTTGGATTTTTTTCTCCTTTTTGTGTCTCTATTACAGGTTTTCGGTTTTATGGTCACCATGAGGATCATATATAACATCCCAAGTATATAACAGTCTATATTAAGTTGGTGGTTTTGAGTTCGAACACATTCTAAAAGCACTACATTTTTACTCCTTCCTCTCTATGTTTTATGTATATGACATCATATTTTATATCTTCTATTTCTTGAATCCCTTAACTAATTTATTAGATATAATTGACTTTACTACTTTTGTCTTTTAACCTGCATATGGCTTTATAAGTGATTGATTTTGTACCTTTACTATATATTGTTTTTACAGTAAATTTTATCTTCTAATAGTTTTCCTACACCTAGTCAAAGTCTTTTCTGCTGTAAGTCCTTTCACATTTCTTATAAGGCCAGCTTAATGCTGATGAACTCCTTTAACTTTTATCCGGGAAACTATTGCTTCTTTAGTTCTGAATGATAACCTTGTTAGGTAGAGTATTCCTGATTGTAGGTTTCTTTCCTCGAGCTCTCTGAATATAACCTGCTACTTTCTTCTGGCCTGCAAAGTTTCTGTTGAGAAATCAGCTGATAGTCTTATAGGGTTTTCCTTGTATATAAGTAGTTGGTTTTCTATTTTGGTCTTAAGATTCTAATTTTAATTTTTGACATTTTAGTTATGTGTCTTGGGGTTAACCTGTTTGGGCCTTGTTTGGGGTTCTCTGTGTTTTCTGGACCTGGGTGTCTCTTTCCTTCCCCAGGTTAGGGAAGTTTTCAGATACTCTTTCTTTAAATGAGTTTTCGGCCCCCTTTTCTCTCTCTTATCCTTCTGGGATTCCTATAATGCAAATGTAGCAATGCTGGATGTTGTCCTACAGGTCCTTCAACCTATCCTCATTTTTAAAAATTCTTACTTTTTGCTGTTCAGCTTGAGTGTTTTCCATTACCCCATCTTCCAGATCGCTGATACACATTCTTTTGCTTCCTCTTATCTGCTGTTGATTCCCTCTAGCATATTTTTCAGTTCAGTTATTGTATTCCTCAACTCTGGTTTTTATATTTTCTATCTTTTTATTGAAGTTCTCACTGAGTTCATCTACTCTTAAGCCTGGGGAACATCTTTATGATCATTATTTTGATCTCCTAATCAGGTAAATTGTTTATCTCCATTTCACTTGGTTCATTCTCTGAAGTTTTGTCTTGTTCTTTCATCTGGAGCATGTTCCACTGTTTCACTTTATTTGACATTCTGTGGTTGTTTGTATGAATTAGGCCAAACAGGCACCTCTCCCAGCCTTGAAGGTGTAGTCTTGTGTGGGAACACCACCTGTGTCACCTGTGTGTGCCTGGTGTTGTAGGCAGGACAGCTGAAGCAGGCTTGTTTTGGGGTGTCCTGGGTGCTCCACATATGTGGGTTTCCACATTGGTTGCCATGTGGGGCTGGTGGGGCCCTGAGTGCTCTGGACCAGGACTGTCCCAGGGGGATGGCTATAGCTGGGGTGGGCACAGGCCAGAGTAGCTTTGGTGGAATGGTTGGAACTGGGATGGGTGTGACTATGGGAGAACTTTGGGGGGGTGTCTGGAGGTGGTGTGGACTAGGGCTTGATACAGTGGCAGGCTAGCTAGGGCACCAAGATCTTGCACCAATCTGTACCATCAAGGTGGAGAGGAAATGTAAACAATGGCACTAACCAACACCTCTGACGTCAGAAAGGATTTAAGCAGTTCCCTTATGGTTTGGCTGATGTCCTAGGGTTAGAAAATGGGTTTCCTTCACTTATGTCTTGTTGCCCTTTAAACTGCTGTTTTTTTGCTGTTCCATTTGAGTGAATCCACAGGTGGGGCCTGTCAGTGATATGCCTCTCTGCTGTCCACAGCATTGGGGCTAGGTTTCTTGCCATTACCATGTCTCTGTCTCTCTTTTGTGGGGCAGGTACTCTTTAGTCAGCCCTCAGTTTTTCTTCAGGTAAATTACTCCTTATGCAGGCAAAAATTCTGTTGATTTGTATCTGCTAAGTCTCTCTCTGACCACTTCCACTGACAAAGTTCAGGCTTTTGTAATTATTCCCCTAAATTATGAGAATAGTTCCTTGCCTTCAGTCTGGCCTACCTTGAATTCAGCCTTCTCAATGTCCTTATAACATAAATAAGACTGACCTTATTTATTCTAAAAACAGAAATCTGATTTGCTGCTTAAAATCCTTCAGTGGTGCCTTCCGGATAAACTTCCAAAATCTTACTTAAAGGCAAAGAGGTAGTGTGATCAAAAGGTTTGAGTTTGGTAGAGGTAGATACTATAGTTTATCTTGTGTGTTATTCCTGTCTTAAAAAGTTGGTGATTTTTGCCCTATTGCTGTACAGATAGGCCTGTGGTTGGTATTTTGTCACTGACTAGATAATTTCATTTACTTTTTATGGCTTTGTATTGGTTTGAAAGTTACACAGTTCTCTCCTTCCTTGGAATTCAGAGAGTCATGCTCCCTTCCTTACCAAATGCCTATGGACTAAGTTCCTTCCTGATTTATTTCTGGTTGACCGACTTAAAATTTTTACCTTCTGTCAGTCTGCCTTAAACCTTCTAGCTTTATTCCTACTAAAATATTGGTCGTTTTCTCAAGGTTTTATACTCCCTTGCCTTTATGACTGTACATGTTGTTTTCTTCTTTTGAAGCTTCTCTTTTCTTCACAGTCTGATTTTATTTGTCCTTCAGAGCTTAACACAGTTACCACCTCCTCTTGGCATCTTTTCCAATGTCCCTGAACTGGGTTAGGTGCCCATAACACCCTTCTTTATCTGCATTTGTCATCAAACTTAATATTGTGTGTTAAAATTTATGCTTACCCATTTCCCTACTGAACTGGCCCTGCACAATGTTTGGCCAATAGTGGGTACAGAAAAAATAAACTTATCATACAGGAGCTAAACTGTATAATAGCAAGAAGGGCTATACCCTGCTTTAATGCTGTGTGCCTGAGAAACACATTAGACACTGAAATATTCTATAGCACTTTATCATTTATTTTATGGATGGACATTCTGCCAATGTTACTTACTACAGACTAAGTATTGATTCAGTAGCAAAATGGAATATCACATTCAAAATTCTTTATGCCAGTGTTTCTGTGTGAATTTTTGCCTTGCTCATCTCTTATACTGACACTATCTTTCAAAAAATAAAACCAGAATCCTGAATAGTGAGGCCTTTAAGACAGAAATAAATTAAGTCAGGTGGAAAGAAAACCACTAAAACAATCTAATTATATTTACAGCCTTTGGGGGGCACTATCCAGGCTTTACTAAAATGCAAAGAAACAGCTCACAAGTATTATTGAACCAGAAATCTCTTTGGGATTTTAAGTAGCTGTGCTGGATATACAATTTGAAAAGTGCTGTCCAGATCTAGATTCAATTACACAGATTCTGATCAAAAGTATCTGATGTACAAAAAAGATCAAGAGAGCAGAAAGCTAAAGTACCAAGACATAGCATTTTAAAGAAACAAGTAAAAAACACCAAAAAATGATTTAACAGCCAGGAAACCATGGAAAACATTACTAGGGGAACAAGAAGCATCAAACCCATCACTCTTTAGTTTTTAGAAGCATGAGAATCCAAAGGTTATTAGTTTTCCCTTAGTTTATGGGAGCCAGTATATTTTTTCTGAAGCTGAGACAAAGTTCTCTTTCCCCATCTTCACATGCAGAACAACTGCAGAATATATATAACAGATTTCTGCAGTGCAGAATGAAGAGATTCTAGTCTTGTCCAGTAAAACAACACACAGCTCTGTTCTGAACACTTCAGCAATTTAACTTCCATACCATACATCACCTCTTTAGTTGTTGAGTATTAAGATGCAAAACTCTACAAGAACCTCATAAATCTTGAGAGGAGACAAGATGTGCACATATAAAGAAATTATAGGACAAGACAATGTAGGATATAATACCATCATAAAGTGTGCAGTGCAGACTGTGCACAGGAACACAGAGGAGGGAGGGAGAGCCGGATTAGAAGCCCTGGGGACACTCTAATGGCACAGACTCAGTGGGACTCGAGATGGATGGGACTCAAAAAAATACAATTTTACTTAAAAAAACAAAGGACCAAAAAAAAAAAAAGGCTTTGTTGCTTCCATGAACCTTAGTCCTTCTGGATGGGAAAATGAGGTGGAAGATAGTCTTTAGAGAGGGAATGGAGAAGGAGGGGAAAATCACAAGACAGGGCTCCAGTTAAAGCTATACTACCAATGAGCTCAGGGGCAGGCATGTCACTGCTGTGGCAGCATTGTCCCGGGTGGTTATTAAGGACCTTACTCCATGGTTCTCATGGGATGTGCGACAATATGTTGCTCTCAGTTGTGGTGGTTGTCTCACAGTGGCTAGTTACAAGCTACAAGATTAATAAACTAAAAATACTCTTGTAATGGGGGAGAGAGTGGTAAATTAGTGTGGGTAGGTGTGTTTGGAATCAACCACTGGAGTGTACTGTCACCACCAGCTGGGAGTGTGGTACTGGGGAAAAAGAGGCTGAGATCTGTTAGATTAGGAAGCTTGCTAAGACTCTTCGCAGCAGTGCTAGTTTATGGTTCTAGTCCAGATGAAAACAGATCCTAATGTAATTACATAATTACTTTTCCTGAATGTCATTAGATTCTAAGAATGTGAGAATAAAACTTAGTACTAAAAGTTGTGTTACTCAGTTTCTTTCTTCTTAGAGGCAGTCTCCAAGAATGGATTGCAATTTAAAACTTTAGTTTGCAGGGAAATTGTTTCACTCTCAGAACAAATTTTTTCTTTGATAAAAATGTCCCGGGCGCCTGGGTGGCTCAGTGGGTTGGGCCGCTGCCTTCGGCTCAGGTCATGATCTCGGGGTCCTGGGATCGAGTCCCGCATCGGGTTCTCTGCTCCGCGGGGAGCCTGCTTCCTCCTCTCTCTCTCTCTGCCTGCCTCTCTGCCTACTTGTGATCTCTCTGTGTCAAATGAATAAATAAAATCTTTAAAAAAAAAAATGTCCCTCCCTGTATAAAGGTCCTCCAACCCCCTTCCAAATCTGCTTTCTCTCTTGTATTACAAATCATGATATATGGTATGTGAATGCCCAATTCAGAAATCATTTAATGTGTCCAACAGTCTGCAAACAGCTGTTGATCTCACTGTATTAATTTCTCACCAGTGCATTCAACCCAATTACCATTGTCTTGTCAAAACTGTCCTGGATTATTGGAGGGGTTTGCTGACTTCAGGCTCTTCTTTCATCTACATCCTCAGAAGTCCTGAATTAATTCTACTGAAATAAACATCTTACCATGTAATTCTCATGCTTGAAACTTTCCAGTGGCTCACCACCGCCTACAGGATAAAGGGGCTGGATTAGGGGCCTTCCCTCTAAGCACCTTGTGGTAGGCTACATAATGGCCCCCAAAGACTGCCAGGTCCTTGTCCATGGAATCTGTGAATGTTACCTTATATGGAAAAGGGCCTCTGTGGATGTGATCAAGATCCTGAAATGGGGAGATTATCCTGAATTATCCAGGTAGACCTTTAATACAACCATAAACATTATATGAGAAGGAAATCTGGTTACAGACAGAAGAGAAGGCTATGTGAGGGAAACAAAGAGAAGCTGAGTCAGAGAGGGAATCTGGAGGAAGAGGTCACAAGATTAGGGAAACAGGTGGCTTCTAGAACTACAAGGCAAGGAAATGGATTCTCCCTTCAGGCCTGCTGATGGAGTGTGGTCTTATCACATTTTTAGCCTGGTGAAGTCCATTTTGGATGTCTGGCCTCCAGAACTATAAGAAAATAAATTTGTGTTGTTTTGAGCCACCAAGTTTTGGTAACTGGTAAAGTGGCAACCAGATATGTGGGGAACAAGGCACTTGTCTGCAACATTGCCACTCTGACCCCAGCTAGAAGTTCTCTTTTCTGGGGCACCTGGGTGGCTCAGTAGGTTAAGCCTCTGCCTTTGGCTCAGGTCATGATCTCAGGGTCCTGGGATTGAGCCCCGTATAGGGCTCTCTGCTCAGCAGGAGCCTGCTTCCCCCCTCTCTGCCTGCCTCTCTGCCTACTTGTGATCTCTCTCTCTCTCTCTGTCAAATAAATAAATAAAATCTTAAAAAAAAAAAAAAAAAAGAATTTCTCTTTTCCTTTCTCCTCTGTTAATGTGGCACTCAGGCCCCAAATCACAGCCGGTTGTTGACATGCGGTCTCCCTCACTGGATGCTAGCTCCCACAAAACAAGAACCGAATATTTGCCTGGCACTGTGCTTTGCTCATAGCAGGGGTTCAATAAATGTTCATTGAGTGAATCAACCTGCCCTATAGCAAGGTCCTTCTCAGTCTAGCACATCAAAATTCCATTTGTGTTTTACATTTTAAGGTCAGTTTTATTGTAACTTAAGGTTATAATAAAAGCTAAGAGATTGCACAAGAGCCTGACCAACAATGCCGTTCTCTGATTTTCTTAAAATACGTGCAGATATGCACCTGAGCATAAGAATTACACCTGAGAATGCAAACAAATGAAAAGGGAATCCATAGGTTTGTATCATATTACTGCTTTGTCTTTGATTGTTGCCAAGGTAACTTCCCAATCTGGGGAGGCAAGTGAGAAGAATGAGTGCCATTTTCTTATTGTGGAACTTGGTGTAAGGCTACTCTGGAACCTCTCTTTCAGAATTACACAGGCTAGAGAGGCATGCCATGACCTCATTCCACATAAGTGCCAGTATAAGGAAACAGATACTGGTTCTAACGAAATGTCATACTAAAATATTTTTGTTGATGTACACTTTTTATCTCTCTACATAACAAAACAATTTCTGTAAAATGCACCACTGTAAGACTTGAGGTTTTCTCTCAATTTCACTATCAACTCCTCTAAGAGTGTATCAAGAGAAGGGATGGGGAGACCAGAGGGATAGGGGGCAGTGCATTTGGCGTCTATTAGATTAGGCAATGTGTGATTAAGTGGGAACTCTTGACATTTTCCACCGTACCCCTTTTGGTGGGGTTAGTAACTGAGGCCAGTGAGGAATGGTGGTAGAGAAGTAAGACTTCCTTATAAGCTTATAAACTGTCTCTTTTGGTACCACTCCCTCATGTTTTTACTAAATTATATCTAAGCTAAATAAAAAAGCTAAATAATAGGAAAGGAGGCGAAGTGCTCTGAATGGTGGTAGTGCATTCTGGAGCTTGATTTTAGTTACAATTTTTAGTTTTTTAAAAAAAGAATGTTGACTTATTTTTACTGCTTTTAATTTTTTAGAATGGCCTATGGATGTACACGATAATGCCATGTAAATTTCTCCCTCCATCTGTCTAGCCATCTATTTCTTTTCCCCAGAAGTACTAACTTTTACTACCTCCTTGTATTATTCCAGGGTTGGTCTATGCATTTATAAGCAAAAAAAAAAGTTTTATTATTTTTTATACAAATAGGATCCTCATATATAATAATCTAAAACCTTGCTTTGTTTAACTCTCTCTCTCTCTCTCTCTCTCTGTGTGTGTGTGTGTGTAATCCTGTATGTAAAATAGCCATCTGATTTTGGCTATTTCTGTCTATTTCACCGTATAATTGTAGCCTAATTTACTAGCTGTTTGTTGATGGACATTTGGGATGCTCCTAATCTCTCATTATTATAAAGAGTGTTGCAATGAATATCCCTGTACATATGTTTTATTCCACACATGTGAGTATAACAATAGGATAAATTCCTAAAAGGAGAAATACTCAGCCTCTTCTCTTTCCAGTCGTTCCAGTCATCCTTCGTTCCAGCCACACAGGGCCACCTGCCATCCTCATGGCACCCTGTTCTGTTTCATGCTGCATGTTTGTCCCAGGGACATACTTGTTTCCCCTACCTGGAATGCTGTCTTGACTCTGAATCCTTTGCTCTACTTATTTTCTGTCCCACAGTTTGGTCTGTTTGATGACCAATATGTTTTTAATATTCCAATCTTCTGTTATTTCTTCTGTGAAGACTTTTCTGACTTTATCAAGTAGAGCTAGTTCCTTCTCCCTTTGTATCTCCACTGAACTATTTATGTCTATCTGTACCATATGTATTTCTATATAGTACTTTTAAATTTTTTTCATTTTTTTTCTTTCCCTTCCTTCCTCCTCCACTCTTTTTTCCTTTCTCCCTTCTCTAACCTCAATGATTTTAAACCTGATGAGGACAGAATCTGTTGGATCTATCTCTGCCTCCCCAGTGCCCATCACAGAGTGGGAAATAGAATCCATATCATACATTTCTTTTTTTTTTTTAAATGAATTCTGGAAGGAGTGGTGATGTTGAAGGGTCTGGTCAAGTTGCTTTTTAATGCCCCCAGAGACACATGCCATCCCAATTTTACCATTTCTTCCAGTTTAGGATATCACATTAAGCATTTGGGGGAATAATTAAACAGATGAAATGTTACCTTGTTTTATTTTAATATTGTTTTTGATTACTAGGAGTTTCCCCATTTTATCATGTTGGTTTATTTTCATGTATTATGACTTTTCTAAAAATGTTAACTTCTGGAGTCTTGGAATTTTTCTTGACATTTTATATATACTCTTAAGAACTATTTTTATTGAGAGCTCTTCCCTATTATTATTTGGATGCTGCCTGATTCATGAATTGTTTAATAAAGCCAACTAATCTTCAAATTAAAAAAAAGTTATTTTTCTTCTATAATGTTTGATTCTGAAGTGTTTATATAAAAACAATAGCAAAACTTTTCTACTATATTTACTGAAAACTTTTTTCTTGCGTGGATGCTTATCTTTATTTTGGTTCCTTTTAGAAAACACTTAGTTCCACATATTATGAAAATGAAAATTAGATCTTTTGGTTTGATCTATTTTTCCCAAATTAGGAGAATGTATTAAGATTTAGCATCAAGTTTATAATATTTGAACTTTTGCTTCATGAATGCAACTGATATTTGTAAGTAAATGTTAGGTTTTACAATTAAAAATGGCTCAGTTTCTCATGTCCAGCTGGTAATGATGTAGGAAGCTGGTAGGGACTGTGGTCAGCTAGGGCAAGTAGGTATTGCATGAAGGTACTCCAATTCAGAAGATGAAAAACCATTCTGTCTGCCAGACAAAATATATTCTGAAGGCTGACTGTTCTGCACTCCTTGATCAGATATTTTTGGGCCTGAAATTTACTAAAAAAGTAAATTATAAAAAGATAAATGGCTTGGTTTTATTATGAAGTAATCTTTAGTAAGTAATCTTTAGTAATCTCTAGAATTAAAAGATAAGCATTACAAAGTAATAAAAAAGGGGTGCCTGGGAGGCTAAGGTTCTGACTCTTGATTCTGGCTCAGGTCTTGATCTGAGGGTTGTGAGATGGAGCCCAATGTGGGGCTTCATACTCAGCATGAGTCTGCTTGAGATTCTCTTCTGCTGCCCCTCCCCCTGCTTGCACAGGCTCTAAAATAAAGAAATTTTAAAAAAGAAGTAATAAAACAGATATCATGAAGTCTAGTTGTTATAAGTGCCATCTATATTTAAAATAACTCAGTAGTTACTTTTTTTCTAATAAGTGGAATTTTCTGATTAAAGATTTATTTTTATTATTTATTTTTAAATGGCCAATATGGTTATGAGTAGGATTTGTGTGGTCAGCTTCTGTTCTTTCATAAACTTTCAGATAAAAATCATTTTAGCTGTAACCAAAAATTGAAGTCTTTAAAAAATGGCAGATGTTAATTTAAAAACAGCATATACTAATTTAGTTTGCTGTATGATTATGGTCTAATGGAAGTTTCATAAGCTTTCTTTTCTCCTAACTTAGAAAAGTATATGTCAGAGTTTTGGAATATGTCTTTAGCCAAGAATTTTATCAACTTACATATGTTTAATGACTTATATAAAGCAAGAAAAGCAAGAAAGAATGTATGTAACTGTAGTAAGCAATATAGTTTTGCTCATATTATCTGATGTTTGCCAAAAGAAGAATAAAAGATGAAGTAAAAAAAAAAACCACAATTCCTTATGCAACAGAGATATATTTACATTTAGAATGTATTGTGGTTTAAACAATGATTGTCTAAAGATGTGGATAATAATACTCTTAAGGTTAGACTTTTTATATTTTGAAAGCAGTCCTTTCAAATGGGAAGGTGTAATTTGAATAGCAATATTTGTCCTCAACAATCCATTTGATAAAAAGTAGCCAGAATAATTATCTTAAAAAGTTAGATCATGTCACCTCTTAAACTCAAAATTCTCCACTGGTTTCTCATCCATTTCAAGCAAAATCCAAATTTCCTCCTAATACTGGACCTGTAACACTTTGCCTTTGACAACTTTTCTGACTTCATCTCATACACCTCTTTCCTACCTCACTCAGCTCCAGCCATCCAGAACTCCTTATCTTAAATTTCATATTATCAGAATGGTCTTCCTTATGCCTCCTAAAAACACCTAACCCATCCTCACCCCAGCCACTCTCTATTACTTTTGTGGTACTATCTATTTTTTGAAAGCATGTATAACAACCTGAGTTTGTTTTCTTTATTGCAGTTTTTCCCAATAACCAGCTCAGTAAATAGTAATTGGATAAATGAGTGAAAGAATCTAGTCATGCATCTGATAACTTTTGAGATAACTATGTAAGATGTATGTGGTATTTTTTTCTGACATTATAAAAGTCATTTTTTCTTTCAACTTAAAAATAATACCATGATTAGTATCAGTTACTGCTACGCTTTGAATTTTTGTGTCTTCCTCAAATTCATATGTTGAAATCCTAATGCCCAATGTAATGATATTAGGGAGTGGGGTCTTTTGGAGGTAATTAAGTCACAAGGATGGAGCCCTCATAAATGGGATTGGTGAATTTAAAAAAGAGATCCCAAAAGATCTCAATGTGAGACAGGAATCCATCAGAATCCTAGAGGAGAACATAGGCAGTAATCTCTTTGATATCAGCCACAGCAACTTCTTTCAAGATCTGTCTCCAAAGGCAAAGGAAACAAAAGTGAAGATGAACTTTTGGGACTTCATCAAAATCAAAAGCTTCTGCACAGCAAAGGAAACAGTCAAGAAAACAAAGAGGCAACCCACGGAATGGGAGAAGATATTTGCAGATGACAGTACAGACAAAAGGTTGATATCCAGGATCTATAAAGAACTCCTCAAACTTAACACACACAAAACAGACAATCATATCAAAAAATGGGCAGAAGATATGAACAGACACTTCTCCAATGAAGACATACAAATGGCTACCAGACACATGAAAAAATGTTCATCATTACTAGCCCTCAGGGAGATTCAAATTAAAACCACATTGAGATATCACCTTACACCAGTTAGAATGGCCAAAATTGGCAAGACAGGAAACAACATGTGTTGGAGGGGATGTGGAGAAAGGGGAACCCTCTTACACTGTTGGTGGGAATTCAAGTTGGTGCAGCCTCTTTGGAGAACAGTGTGGAGATTCCTCAAGAAATTAAAAATAGAACTTCCCTATGACCCTGCCATTGCACTCCTGGGTATTTACCCCAAAGATACAGATGTGGTGAAAAGAAGGGCCATCTGTACCCCAATGTTTATAGCAGCAATGGCCACAGTCGCCAAACTGTGGAAAGAACCAAGATGCACTTCAACGGATGAATGGATAAGGAAGATGTGGTCCATATACACTATGGAGTATTATGCCTCCATCAGAAAGGATGAATACCCAACTTTTGTAGCAACATGGATGGGGCTGGAAGAGATGATGCTGAGTGAAATAAGTCAAGCAGAGAGTCAATTATCATATGGTTTCACTTATTTGTGGAGCATAACAAATAGCATGGAAGACATGGGGAGTTAGAGAGGAGAAGGGAGTTGGGGGAAATTGGAAGGGGAGGTGAACCATGAGAGACTATGGACTCTGAAAAACAACCTGAGGGGTTTGAAGGGGCGGGGGGTGGGAGGTCGGGGTACCAGGTGGTGGGTATTATAGAGGGCACGGATTGCATGGAGCACTGAGTGTGGTGCAAAAATAATGAATACTGTTATGCTGAAAATAAATTAAAAAAAATAATTAATAAAAAAGAGATCCCAGAGAGCTCACTAACACCTTCCACTATATGAGAACATGGTGAGAAGGTGTTATTTATGAACTAGGAAGCCTCACTAAACACCAAATCTAGCACCATGATCCTAGATTTCCCAGTCTTTGAAACTGTGAGAAATGAATGTTTATATTTTATAAGACACATCGTCTTTGGTGTTTTGTTATAGCAGCTCAAAGAGACGAAGATGGTTATTTTCCAGGCACCTAACAACTTCTCCTGGACTGTTAGGGTTCTGCAGTTTGCTAGGATTGTGTGTGGTTTGGGAAATTCTGTTTTGGAAGATAGTATAAAGGCAAGGTGATTACCCATGCATCCCCCGTCACCATTTGGCATAGCATGGCTTTTAAAACAATTACAAAAAATGGTAGATAAAAGGAATATCATTGTTTCTCTATTTCTGCTTGTAAAATAACATTTAAAAGAGATTGTTTAATTTTTTTTTTTTTAGAGACAGAGAGTGCATGTGTGTGAGTGGGGGAGGAGCAGAGAAAGAGGGAAAGAGAATCTTAAACAGGCTCCATGCTCAATGTAGAGCCTAGAACCTGTCGCCAGTATCCATCTCACCACCCTGAGATCATGACTGGAGCCAAAACCAATAGTCAGGCACTTAACCAACTGAGCCACCCAGGTCCCTTAAAAAAAAATTTTTTTTTTTTCTCTAAAGAGATTTTTTTAGTCAGGAAATGACAGGTATTGGTGAGGATGTGGAGAAAGGGAAACCCTCCTATGCTGTTGGTGGTATGGAGGTTCCTCAAAAAGTTGAAAATAGAGCTATCCTATGACTTAGCAATTGCACTACTGGGGTATTTACCCAAAGATACAAATGCAGTGATCCAAAGGGGCAACTGCACCCCAATGTTTATATCAGCAATGCCCACAATAGCCAAACTATGGAAAGAGCCCAGATGCCAATCAACAGATGAATGGATAAAGAAGAGGTGGTATATATGTACAATGGAATATTATTATATTCATCAAAAATGGAAATCTTGCCATTTGCAATGACATGGATGAAACTAGAAGGTATTATGCTAAGCAAAATAAATCAATCAGAGAAAGACAATTATCGTATGATCTCCCTGATATATGGAATTTGAGAAATAAGGCAGAGGATCATAGGGGAAGTGAGGAAAAGATGAAACAAGAATAAACCAGATGAGGGGACAAACTGTGAGAAACTCAATCTCAGGAAACAAACTGAGGGTTGCTGGAGTGAAGGAGTGTGGGAGGGGTGGTATGGTTGGGTGACGGACGTTGAGGAGGGTATGGGCTATGGTGAGTGCTGTGTGTTGTGTAAGACTGATGAATCACAGACCTGTACCCCAAAATAAATAATACATTATATGTCACTTATAAAAAAGTATATAAAAATAGATTGTTTTAATAACAAAATTTACTTGAAAAGGAGTTTGGATTAAAAATAAGCATATGGATTAAAAGGGAATTGGAAATCTGATAATAAGGAAGATACTTAACAACGTTAGTGACCCATAAGGAACACAATGCTATAATGCTTCTAAGATGTTGAAAACAGTAGCAAGGGGGCACCTGAATGGCTCAGTGGGTTGAGCCGCTGCCTTCGGCTCAGCTCATGATCTCAGGGTCCTGAGATCGAGCCCCGAATCGGGCTCTCTGCTCGGCAGGGAGCCTGCTTCCTCCTCTCTCTCTCTCTGCTTGCCTCTCTGCCTACTTGTGATTTCTCTCTGTCAAAAAAATAAATAAAATCTTAAAAAAAAAAAACAACAAACAAAAAACAGTAGCAAGTTCTCAAAAATTCAAAGCAGTTAGATACAAATAAAATTTATAGAAAAAAAATAAAATGACTTGCCAAATGCAAATGTTACAGCTAGAGGAAAATTATCAGAGAAATGTAGCTTGTTTTTGGTGAACTCAGGAATTAAATAATGCTGAAAAGCAACCAGCATAGTAGAAAAATAATTAGTAGATAAAAGCTTTATAAATATTTCTCATATGCCCAAGGCAAGGCTAGAGGCCTCCTAAAGATTGAGCAGCATGGGTGGGTTACCTGCTGAAGCAGATGCAATAAAATTACTGGACTTAAAATCAGTACAAGAGAAAAATCAGTAGCTCAGTGTCCCAGGAGCTGAGGAAGTGATTCTGCCACCTCCATTATAACTCACTTTAAAAATGTCAGTTCTATATACTACTTACTTTAGTGACTTTCAAGAAAATAAGTTATTTGTAAAATGTTTTAAAATGTTGATTGTAACATCATTTTAAAAACATCAACAAAGATACTTATTCATTATGTTGGAATAGATGTTATAAATAAACTGAGATATTGTCTCTTACATGATAATTCTTAAATACTTATCCATAAGAATGATCAGAAATGAAACAAAAATATATAATTTTGTGTATACACACTATCAGTACTAAACATTATTTAATCTGTAGTTATAAGAAGCTCATTTTAAAAAGCATTTGGATATATTTTGTATGAGGAGAGAGAAGGGTAAAATGGGGAGGTGCAGTTTTGCATATAAATAGTATCTGGATTAGAGAAAAAAAATTTAAGTGTAAGTAACAAATGATAAAATCTTTTTAGTGGTGAGTTAACTGGAAAGTATGTTAAATAGCAAGAGAGGAAAATAAAGGCTTTTTGTATTTTCTTTAAATCTTAGAAGGACATTCAGTTTAGTATTGTGGTCCTCTATCTTAAAAGGAGGAAGTTTGCAAAAACATATTTAAGGTTGATGAGTTAAAGGAGTACTGAAAGGAATTGACAGTATATTCTTGAGCTAAGTAATACTAAGGAAATCGAAATTACAGCCTACTAATACATTTATTAGGTACATTATTTTAAGAGACCCAAATAGTATGAATGGTAAATGATTATGACAAGGTGGGATAGTACCAATTAATTATGAAAACAAAGGACAAGGAAAGTGACCTCAATGTCAGAAAAAGCTTATGAAATAATAGACTTCTTGGTCAAGGTAATAGATGTGGACTGGAAAATGAAATGTTTATGAGAGACTGTGCTAGCCAGTTTCATGAAAGGGCACAGAATCCACTGTGGTTAGTTTAAGCAAAGGGGATTAAAAAAAATAAGTTGTTAAATGATTTTTAGAATCATCAGGAAAGAAACTCTAGCTTGAGATAACCTGGATGACTTCAAGAGTCATGATGCAGGTTACAAGGAGGGCTCCTCCGTTTTCTAAGATGAGGAAGCAGTACATTCAGGAAAGAGTCAAGACGGGGAGGCTGCCTCAGATAAGCCACATACCTCCACAATGGCGCAAGATGGCAGGGACAATAGAAACCACAGAAAAATGACCTCTATCTTATTTTTCATATTCTAAGTCTCACACCAAGGCACCAAAAGGGTAGAACTTAAAATACTCTGATCCCTAGCTATAAGTGAGTCTAGGAAATGCAGATGTTATCTTTTTGGCCTCACCAGTGCAGGAAGGCTCTAGAAGGAGGTTGGAATGGATGGAGAGTGCCTATCCATGACATGCACTAAAGAAATCATTATAAGAGAAACTTAGGAAACATCTACAGTTACACCAGAGAACTGGATCAAGATGGTGGAGTAGGAAAAGCTAATCTTTTCCCATGGAAACACAAAAACTACAAGTACATATAAAACAATCCCTCTCTGAGAATGACCTGAGGCCTGGAAGAACATATTTTACACAACTAAAGGTATAAAGGAAAATTAACATTGAGATGGGTAGGAGGGGTAGAGATGCAGACAAGTTGGAACCCATACTCCTGACTTAGCAGTTTGTAAATGGGAGGAATATCACAACTGTAGAGGCCCTCACTAAAGAATGGGGGGAGAGGGTGAGGGTGGGTCTGAGCTTCACATTAGGCTTCCTAGCCTGGAGGACCAGCATTGGGAAGATGAGCCCCCATAATGTCTAGCTTTGGAAACCAAGGAGCTTTATTTCCAGGAGAGGCAAAGGAGAGTAGGAAATCAGGATTTTTCTCTAAAAGGTCATATGCAAAATCTCATTCCAGGGCCAAGCACAGGGGTGGCAGTTTGAAAATTTCATGCTTTACATGTAAAGGGGATTCATTTTCCATGTCCTGGAGGGGCAGAGATCTGTTGGGACTTTCTTCAGGGATGAATGTGCTGGTGGATACCATTTTTTCCCCACTCCCCTC
Source organism: Mustela erminea (assembly GCF_009829155.1). Lineage (NCBI taxonomy): Eukaryota > Metazoa > Chordata > Mammalia > Carnivora > Mustelidae > Mustela > Mustela erminea. Next base: position 19,333,732 of record NC_045629.1, read on the forward strand.
TACTTAGCTGTCCTGGGATGGTAGGTACTAACACTCTCCATCTACCATAGTGGCACCACTCACTCCACCCATTTTCAGTGGGACTCACCCTGCCCAACCTGCCTCGTTAGTGATCTCCTAGGAGGCTCTCTGCTGTGCCGCACCCAGCAGGCAGCCTTTGTCACTACTGGCACCCCTCCTACATAGCCCCCATCATGGGGACCAGTCCCTATACACTAGAGCACCTGCAACAATTCTGATCATATATTGCAGCCTCATAGCCAGAGGCTTGACCCACCCACCAATGCACCTGTAGCTGTGGCAGCCTAGCCTCATAGCCAGCTGCACTGAGGGCCAACCATACATGCCAGTGCACCTGCAACCATTGTAACCAGGCGTCACTGACAGCCATGCTGGAGGACAGCTCTACACACCAGCAAATTTGTACCAACTATAGCCCAGCAATAACAGGAGAGTACATGCATCCCAGACAGGGGACATCTTTGAAGTACTTGGCTTAAGTGACTTGGGGGGTTTGCACAACTGGGCCTTATGGGACATCTTCTACCTAGAGCCACTCCTTCATGACTGGGAGCTATAGTTGGATATACTTAAAACATAACCAAAAACAGAATTTGGCAAAATGGGGAGATAGAGGAATGTGTTTCAAACAAAAGAACAAGACCAAAATGGAGTAAAACAATCTACCAGAGAAAGAGTTCAAAGTAACTGTTATAAAGATGTTTACCAAACTCAGGAGAAGAATCAAATACAAAGAAAATCTCAACAAAGAGATAGAAGGCAAAAAACAACCAAAAAAAAAAAAAACAAACAAGAACTGAAGAAAACAGTAACTGAAATGAAAAATATGATATATAAAAACAGTAACTGAAATGAAAAATATGAAAAATATGAAATGAAAGGGAATCAACAGCAGATTAGATGATGTAGAATGGATCAGCTATTTGAAAGACAGAGTAGGGGAAGTCATCCAACTGACACAGCAAAAAGAAAAAATAATTAAAAATGATAATTTAAGGGACCTATGGGACAACAGCAAGTATAATAATGTTTGTATTATAAGGATCCCAAAAGAAGAGAGAGAAAGAGGGATAGAAAATCTAATTGAAGAGACAATAGCTGAAAACTTCACTACCATGGCAAAGAAAGTAGACATACAAATCTAGGAAGTACAGGCAGTCCCACATGAAATGAGCTCAAAGAGACCCACACCAAGACATATTATCATCAAAATGTCTAATATTAAAGAATTATAGAGGCGTCTTGGTGGCTCAATGGGTTAAAGCCTCTGCCTTTGTCTCAGGTCATGATCCCAGGGTCCTGAGATTGAGCTCCACATTGGGCTCTCTACTCAGCAGGGAGCCTGCTTCCTCCTCTCTCTCTGCCTGCCTCTCTGCCTACTTGGAATCTTGTTCTGTCAAATAAATAAATAAAATCTTAAAAAAAAAGAATTATAAAAGCAGCAAAAGAAAAACAACTAGTTATATAGAAGGAAAACCCCACAAGATTATAAGCTGATTTTTCAGCAGAAACTTTGGAGACGAGTAGGAACTGACACAATATATTCAAAGTGCTGAAAGGAAAAAACTTAAAACTGAGAGACTGCTATACCCAACAAGATTATCACTCAGAATTGAAGGAGAGATAGTTTCCCAGACAAGCAAAAATTGAAGGAATTGATCACCATTAAAACCAGCCTTATAAGCAATGTTAGAGGAACTTCTCTAAATAGAAACAAACAAACAAACAAAAAACAATCCTAGAAATAAGAAAATTATGAAAGGAAAAATTTCCCTAGAAAATGTAAATAGTAAAGGTAGTAGATCACTTATAAAACCAGTATGGGAGTGCCTGGGTGGCTCCATCAGTTAAGCATCTAACTCTTGAGTATAGCTCAGGTCATGTTTTCAGGATCATGAGATCAAGTCCTACACTGGATTTTGTGCTGGGTACAGAACCTGTTTAAGATTCTCTCTCCTCTTCTCCCTCTGACCACCCCTGCTCTTAACTTTCTTTCTTTCTCAAAAAGAAAGAAAGAAAAAAAGCTAGTATGAAGGTTAAAAGACAAAATTAGTAAAACCAGTTATATCTAAAATAATCAGTTAAGAGATACGCAGAAAGGTATAAAATGTGATGTTATATACATAAAATGTGGAAGCGGAATAAAAATTTTGTGCTTTTAGAATGTGTTCGAATTTAAGTGACCATCAGCTTCAAATAGACTACTAGAGACTAAGGATGTTATATAAGAATCTCATGGTAACCACAAGCCAAAAAACTGTAACAGGTACACAAAAAGTAAACAGAAAAGAATCCAAGCATAACGTTAAAGAGAGTCATCAAATTACAAGGAAAGAGAAGAAGAATAAAAAGAGAGAAACAGAGAAGAACAACAGAAACAACTAGAAAGAAAGCAACAAAATGGCAGTAAGTACACATCTATCAATAATTTACATTTAAATGTACTAAATAGTCCAATCAAAGACATATAGTAATTGTGAACTACTATATAGTATACATATAGTATAGTGAATATATACTATACTATATATAGTGTATATAGTATAGTGAATGGATAAATAAGACTCATTTCTGGTCTTTCTACAAGAGACTCACATCAGACCTATAGAAACATAGAGAATGAAAGTGAAAGGGTGGAAAAGCAATACTTATATCAGACAAAATAAACTTAAAAACAAAGCCTGTAACAAGTGCCAAACAAGGGCATTACATAATGATAAAAGGATTAATTCAACAAGAGGAGATAACACTTCCAAATATCTATATACCCAACATAGGGACATGAAGATACATAAAGCAAGCAGTAACAGAAATAGAAGGAGAAAGTGACAGTAATACATTATAGCAGTGAACTTTAATGCTCTATGTACATCAGTGGATAGATCATCCTGACAGAAAATCAATAAGCAAAATTGGTTTTACATGACACATTAGGCTGGATGGGTATATGAATACACACACACACACGCATGCATACATACACACACAGAGAACATCCTATCCAAAAACAACGAAATACACATTATTCTCAAGTGCACATAGAACACTCTCCAGGATAGTTCACATTAGGCCACAAAACAGGTCTCAGTGAACTTAAGAAGATTAAAGTCATATCAAACATCTTTTCTGATCACAACAGTGTAAAATAGAAATCATTTACAAGAGGAATACTGGAAAAAACCCACAAAAATGTGGAGGCTAACCAACATGCTACTAAATAACTAATGGGTCAGTAAAGGAATCACAGAGAAAACAGAATATACAGACAAATGAAAATAGAAACACAGTGTTCCAAAATCTATGGGATACAACAAAAGCAAATCTATGACAGAAATTTATAGTGATACAGGTTTACTTCAAGACATAAGAATAATCTCAAATAAATAATCCAAATTTACACCTAAAAGAACTAAAAAAAAAAAGAAGAAACAAAGCTCAAAGTTAGTAGAGTAGAAATAAATGAAACAGAGACTGAAAAAATAGAAAAAAAATCAATGAAACTAAGAGCTAGTTTTTTGATAAGATAAACAAAATAGATAAATCTTTACCCTGACATATAAAAAAAGGAAAGAGGGACCAAATAAATAAAACTGAAAATGAAAGAGGAATCAAAAAGGGTCATAAGAGGTTACTAGAATAATTAATCACCAACAAATGGGACAATCTAGAATTAATATATAAAAACATACAATTCCTAAAAATATACAATGATCCAAGACTGGAGCAGGAAGAAAAAGGAAATGTTAATAAATGGATTACTAGTAATGAAATTGAATCATTAATTAAAAACCTTTCCAACAAACAAAAGTCTAAGACCGGACAGCATCTACCAGATGAATTTTACCAAATTTTAAAGAAAAGTTAAAACCTAGTCTCAAACTATTCCACAAATTTGAAGAGGAAGGGATGGTTCCAAACTCATTCTATGAGGCTGGCTTTACCCTGATACCAAAATCAGACAAATACGGGACAAAAGAGGAAGTTATAGGCCAATAGCCCTGATAAGCACAGATGAAAAAATTCTCAACAAAATATTAGCAAGCCAGACTCAACAATTCATTAAGAGGATCATACACCATGTTCAGGTGGGATTTATTTCAAGGATGAAAGGATGCTTCAGTATCCACAAATCAATTAACATGATACACCACATTAATAAAATGAATAAAAATCATTGTTCTCTCAATAGATGCAGAAAACCCATTTGATAAAATAAAAATGATGATTAAAAAAAAAACATCAGCAAAGTGGGTACAGGGGCAACATACCTCAACACAATAAAATTCATACATGACAAACCCAGAGCTAACATCATATTTAATGGTTAAAAACTAAAAGCTTTACATCTAAGGTCAGGAACAAGACAAGGATGCCCACTCTCACCACTTTTATTTAATATAAGAGTGGAAATTCTAGCTACAACAATCTAACAAATAAAAGGAAGAAAACTCATTCAAATTGGAAAAGAAGAAGAAAAACAGTCAGTATATTTGTAGATTCCATAATACTATGTTTAGAAAACCCTAAAATCTTCAAGAAATGATTAGAAAAAATGAATTCAGTAAAGTTGTAGTATAAAAAATCTACATAAATATGGCATTTCTATACATTACTAATGAACAATTAGAAAGATAAATTAAGAAATGATCCCATTTACAACTGTATCAAAAAGAGTAAAATACCTAGGAATAAGTTTAATCAAGGAAGTAAAAGACCTGCATACTGGAAACTACAAAGACACTAATGAAAGATGTTGAAAACAATACAAATAAGTGGAAAGATAATCCATGCTCATGGATTGGAAAAATTAACTCAGGTAAAATGTCCATTCCTTTCAAGGCAATGTACACATTCAATGGAATCCCTATCAATATTCAAAGGACTTTTTTTTTGTAGACCTAGAACAAATAATTTAAAAATTTGTATGGAACCAAGAGGAAGCAAGATGGTGGATTAGTAAAAGACTGAAATATCGTCAGGTCCCAGGAGTTCAGCTAGATAGTTATCAAGCTATTCTGAACACCTGCAAACTCAACAGGAGATAGAAGAGAACAAAAGCAGAAATTCTAGGAACAGAAAATTGACCACTTTCCAGAAGGCAGAATGTGCAGAGAAGTGAATCCAAAGAGATGGGAAGATAGACTGTGGGCAGGAGGTGCTGGCTCATGGCAGGTGAGAGAGCAGCTTAGCACAAAATTGGAACTTTTAGAAGTCTGCTCCACTGAGGGACATCGCTCCAGAAGCTAAGCAGGAGATGGCGCCCTCATGGGGACAGTGCAGTTTCAGGACCAATGGAGTCACAGAAAGACCGAGGGGAGGGAGGGGTAAGAGGAGCTAGAGTGTTGCAGAGCTCTCAGATATCTGAGCAGGGAAGGCGACTACAGAGACAGGAGCTGAGGGATGTGCTCTCAGCTCGGGGTTACCTTAAACCATGATCCAAGTTAAGAGTGACTGCTCTTAGAGCAGGGACCTCACAAGTGGCAGATCCGGAGAGACCTCCTCCTTCCTCCTTTGGGAGGAGTGGTGTGGGAACATGCTGCAGGGATCTGCCAGGTTTGGAGACTCCAAATGGGGCCATGAGCCAGAGATAGAAACACTTGGTCACAGGCCAGGTGAGCACAGACCCCAGCCAGAGACCAGGGAGATTGGAGGAATTGGCTGCTTTTCTCTGAGGGAACACTGAGGAGTGGGGGCCCTGAACTCTTGACTCCTCCAAGACTGGAGATTTGGAGGCCACCATCCTCATTTTTGTCCTCCAAAGCTGTACAGAAAGCATTTCATGGAACAAAAGCTACAGAGAGTCTGACCAGATAACTTAGCCTGGCCCCTGGCAAGGGCAGTGCAATTCCACCTTGGGCAAAGACATTTGAGAATCACTGCAAGAGGCCCTTCCCCGAGAAGATCAGCAAGAACATCCAGCCAAGAAAAAGTTCACTGATTGATGAGAACTGTAGAAGTCCAGAGCTAGGGGAAAACAACACATAGACTTCATGGCTTTTTCCCATGATCTTTTAGTCTTTCAAAGTTAACTTTTTAAAATTTTATTCTTTTCTTATTCTATTTTTTGACTTTTCCTCTTTCTTATTTATCTTATGAATATCTTGTTAAAAATATTTTAAAATTTTCATTCTTATAGTCCTATTCATTCCCTTCATTGTATTTAACCTTGTTTTTTTGTATACATATAGGTTTTCTTCTTTAGAAATTTAGGATACAATTTCTTCTAATAGATCAAACTATACCCTAAATCTCACTCATGGTTTTGTTCTAGTCTCCAGCCTGATCACATTCTTTCCTCTTTTTTTCTTCCCCCCAACCAACTTCTTATCTTATCAATTCCCTTTTTAGGATCTTTCTTAATTTTCATCTTTACAGTCAGATTCCATCCCTTCATCATGTTTACCCTTATTTTTGTATACATATAAGTTTTTCCTTCTTTAAAATTTTGGGAGGGGGGCACCTGCATGGCTCAGTGGGTTAAGCCTCTGCCTTCAGTTCAGGTCATGGTCTCAGGGTCCTGGGATCGAGCCCTGCATTGGGCTCTCTTCTCAGCAGGGAGCCTGCTTCCCTTCCTCTCTCTCTCTGCCTACTTGTGATCTCTGTCTGTCAAATAAATAAATAAAATCTTAAAAAGAATTTTTGGGAGGGAGCTCCTTCTAAGAGACCAGAGTACACCCCAAATCAAGTGGGTGGCTCTGTTCTATTCAGGAGTCTAATACACACACACACACACACACACACACACACACACACATTTTTCTATCCCCCCCCGTTCTTCTCCCCCTGGTTTTGGGTCTCTTCTGATTTGGTTAGCATATATTTTTCTGGGATCTTTGCTACCCTTTTAGTATTTTGTTCTCTCATTCATCTATTCTTACTTGGATAAAATGACAAGGTGGAAAAACTCACCACAAAAAAAAGAACAAGAGGCAGTACCAACGGCCTAGGGACATAATCAATATTGACATTAGTAATATGTCAGAACTAGAGTATAGAATGATGATTATCAAGGTGCTAGTTGGGCTTGAAATAAAGCATGGAAGATTCTAGAGAATCCCTTTCTGGAGAAATAAAAGAACTAAAATCTAACCAAGTTGAAATAAAAAAGCTATTAATGAGGTGTAAAAAAAAATGGAGGCTCTTACTGCTAAGATAAATGAGGCAGAAGAGAGAATTAGTGATATAGAAGGCCAAATGAAAAAGAATAAAGAAGCTGAGCAAAAGGGAGACAAACAATGACTGGACCATGAGGGGACAATTCAAGAGATAAGTGATACCATAACACGAAACAATGTTAGAATAATTGGGATCCCAGAAGAAGAAAAAAGGGGAGGGCAGAAGGTATATTAGAGCAAATTATAGTAGAGAATTTACCTAATATGGCAATGGGAACAAGCATCAAAATCCAGGAGGCATGGAGAACTCCCCTCAAAATTAATAAAAATAGGTCCACACCTCATCGTCTAATAGTAAAATTATATGTCTTAGTGACAAAGAGAAAATCCTGAAAGCAGCTTGGGGCAAGAGGTCTGTAACATACAATGGTAGAAATATTAGTTTGGCAGCAGATCTATCCACAGAGACCTGGCAGGCCAGAAAGGACTGGCATGATAAAGTCAGAGCAGCCAAGAATACTATATCTAGCTAGGCTGTCATTGAAAATAGAAGGAGTGATAAAAATCTTCCAGGACAAACAAAAACTGAAAGAATTTGTAAACACCAAACCAGTCTACAGGAAATATTGAAAGAGTCCTCTAAGGAAAGAGAGAGCCTAAAAGTAACAGACCAGAAAGGAACAGAAACAATATACATTAACAGTCACCTTACAGATCATACAATGGCACTAAATTCATATCTTTCAATAGTTACCCTTAATGTAAATGGGCTAAATGCCCCAATCAAAAGAAATAGGGTATCAGAATGTATAAAAAAACAAGACCCATTGATATGTCATCTACAAGAAACTCATTTTAGATCCAAAGACATCTCCAGATTTAAAGTAAGGGGGCGGAAAACAACTTACCATGGTAACGGACCTCAAAATAAAGCTGGGGTGGCAATCCTTATATCAGATAAATTAGATTGTAAGTCAAAGACTACAATAAGAGATGAGGAAGGAACCTATATCATACTTAAAGTGTCTCTCCAACAAGAAGATCTAACAGGTTTAAATATCTATGCTTCTAACATGGGAACAGCCAACTATATAAGCCAGTTAAAAACAAAAAAAACCACACATCAACAATAATACAATAATAGGAGGGGACTTTAAGACCCCCTTACTGAAATGGACAGATCATCTAAGCAAAAGAGTAACAAGAAGAGAAAGGCTTTAAATGACACACTGGACTGGATGAGCATCACAGATGTATTCAGTACACTCCATCCCAAAGCAACTGAATATATATTCTTCTCTAGGGCACATGGAACATTCTCCAGAACAGATCACATCCTGGGTCACAAATCAGGTCTCAAATGGTACCAAAAGATTGAGATAATTCCCTGCACATTTAAAAAAAAACACTATTTATTTATTTAAATAAACATATAATGTATTTTTATCCCCAGGGGTACAGGTCTGTGAATCGCCAGGTTTACACACTTCACAGCACTCACCATAGCACATACCCTCCCCAATGTCCATAACCCCACCCCCTTCTCCCAACACCCCTCCCTCCAGCAACCCTCAGTTTGTTTTGTGAGATTAAGAGTCACTTATGGTTTGTCTCCCTCCCAATCCCATTTTGTTTCATTTATTCTTCTCCTACCCCCTTAACCCCCCCCCATTTTGCATCTCCACTTCCTCATATCAGGGAGATCATATGATAGTTGTCTTTCTCCGATTGACTTATTTCACTAAGCATGATATCCTCTAGTTCCATCCACGTCATCGCAAATGGCAAGATTTCATTTCTTTTGATGGCTGCATAGTATTCCATTGTGTATATATACCACATCTTCTTTATCCATTCATCTGTTGATGGACATCTAGGTTCTTCCCTGCATATTTGCAGACCACAATGCTCTGAAACTAGAACTCAATCACAAAAGGAGAGTTGAAAAGAACTGAAATACATGGAGGCTAAAGAGCATCCTACTAAAGAATGAATGGGTCAACCAGGAAATTAAAGAAGAATTGAAAAAACTCATGGAAACAAATAAAAATGAAAACACAACTGTTCAAAACCTTTGGGATACAGCAAAGGCAGTCCTGAGAGGAAAATATATAGCCATATAAGCCTTCCTCAAGAAACAAGAAAGGTCTCAAGTACACAACCTAACCCTATATCTAAAGAAAGAACAGCAAAGAAAAGCTAAACCCAGTAGGAGAAGAGAAATAATAACGATCAGAGCAGAAATCAATGAAATAGAAACAAACATACAAACAAAAAATAGAACAAATAAACGAAACTTGGAGCTGATTCTTTGAAAGAATTAATAAGATTGATAAACCACTGCCCAGACTTACCAAAAAGAGAAAGGACTCCCATTAATAAAGTCATGAGTGCAAGATGAGAGATCACAACCAACACCAAAGAAATACAAACAATTATAAGGACATATTGGGAGCAACTATACATGAGCAAATTTGACAATCTGGAAGAAATGGATGCATTCCTAGAGACATATAAACTACCAAAACTGAACCAGGAAGAGATAGAAAACCTGAACAGACCCATAACCAGTAAGGAGATTGAAATAGTCATCAAAAATCTCCAAACAAGAGTCCAGGGCCAGATGGCTTCCCAGGGGAATTTTACCAAACATTTGAAGAAGAATTAATACCTATTCTCCTGAAACTGTTCCAAAAAATAGAAATGGGAGGAAAACCTCCAAATTTATTTTATGGGGTTAGCATTACCTTGATCCCAAAGTCAGAAAAAGACCCCATCAAAAGGAGAATTACAGATCAATATCCTTGATGAACACAGATGCAAAAATTCTCCCCATAATACTAGCCAATATGATCCAACAGTACATTAAAAAGATTATTCACCACAACCAAGTGGGATTTATTCCTGCGCTGCAAGGTTGGTTCAACATCCACAAATCAATTAATGTGATACAATGCTTTAACAAAAGAAAGAACAAGAACCATGTGATACTCTCAATAGATGCTGAAAAAGCATGTGACAAAGTACAGCATCCTTTCTTGATCAAAACTCTTCACAGTGCAGGGATGGAAGGTATGTACCTCAATATCATCAAAGCCATCTATGAAAAACCCACAGAATATCATTCTCAATGGGGGAAAACCTGAGAGCTTTTCTCCTAAGGTCAGGAACATGGTAGGGCTGTTCACTATCACCACTGCTATTCAACATAGTCCTAGCCTCAGCAATCAGACAACAAAAAGAAATTAAAGGCATCCAAACTGGCAAAGAAGAAGTCAAACTCTTATTCTTTGAAAATTATATGATACTTTATGTGGAAAACCCAAAGACTCCACTCCAAAACTTCTAGAATTCATACAGGAATTCAGTAAAGTGTCAGGATATAAAATCAATGCACAGAAATCCATTGAATTTCTATACACCAACAATAAGACAGAAGAAAGAGAAATTAAGGAGTTGATTCCATTTACAGTTGAACCCCAAACCATAAGATACCTAGGAATAAACCTAACCAAAGAGGCAAAGAATCTGTACTCAGGAAACTATAAAATACTCATGAAAGAAATTGAGGAAGATACAAAGAAATAGAAAAACATTCCATGGTCATGGATTGCAAGAACAAATATTGTGAAAATGTCTATTCTACTCATAGCAACCTCCACATTTAATGTAATCCCTATCAAAATACCATCAACTGGGGTGCCAGAGTGGCTCAGTCATTAAGTGTCTGCCTTCAGCTCAGGGCATGATCCCTGGGTCTTGGGTTCAAGCCCCACATTGGGCTCCCTGGTCAGTAGCTCGCCTGTTTCTCCCTCTCTCACTTCCCCCTGCTTGTGTTCCCTCTTTCACTGTGTCTCTCTCTGTCAAGTAAATATATAAAATCTTTAAAAAACCTATTAGGTTTTTCATAAATGGAACAAATAATCTTAAAATTTATATAGAACTAGAAAAGAACCTTAATAACCAGAGGAATGTTGAAAAGAAAGCCAAAGTTGGTGACATCACAATTCTAGACTTGATGTTCTATTACAAAGCTGTAATCATCAAGACAGTGTGGTACTGGCACAAAAACAGACACATAAATCAATGGAACAGAATAGAGAGCCCAGAAATAGACCCTCAACTCTATGGTCAACTGGAAAGAATGTCCAATGGAAAACCGACAGTCTCTTCAACAATTGGGTTGGTAAAATTGGGCAGCCACATGCAGAAGAATGAAACTGGACCATTTCCTTACACTACACACAAAAATAGACTCAAAATGGATGAAAGACCTCAATGTGAGACAGGAATCCATCAAAATCCTTGAGAAGAACACAGGCAGCAACCTCTTTGACCTCAGCCACAGCAAATTCTTCCTAGAAACATTGGCAAAGGCAAGGGAAGCAAGGGAAAAAATGAACTATAGGGACTTCAACAAGATCAAACTTTTGCACAGCAGTCAACAAAACCAATAGACAACTGACAGAATGGGAGAAGATATTTGCAAATGACATATCAGATAAAGGGCTAGTATCCCAGATCTATAAAGAAGTTATCAAACTTAACACCCAAAGAACAAAGAATCCAATCAAGAAATGGGCAGAAGACATGAACAGACATTTCTGCAAAGAAGACATCCAGATGGCCAACACACACATGAATAAGTGCTTAACATCACTTGACTTCAGGGTAATACAAATCAAAACCACAGCAAGATACCACCTCACACCAGTCAGAATGGCTACAATTAATAAGTCAGGAAATGGTGGATGTTGGCAAGGATGTGGAGAAAGGGGAACCCTCCTATACTCTTGGTGGGAATGCAAGCTGGTGTAGCCACTCTGGAAAACAGCATGGAGATTCCTCAAAAAGTTGAAAAGAGAGCTCTGCTATGACCCAGCAATTGCACTACTGGGTATTTACCCTAAAGATACAGATGTAGTGATCGGAAGGGTCAGGTGCACCCAAATGTTTTAGCAGCAATGTCCACAATAGCCAACCTATGGAAAGAATCTAGATGTCTCTTAACAGATGAATGGATAAAGAAGAGGTGATGTGATTGATTATATATATATATATATATATATATTGCAGCCACCAAAAAACCCCCAAAATATTGCCATTTGCAATGACATGGATGGAACTAGAGGATATTATGCTGAGTGAAATAAGTCAATCAGAGAAGTACAATTATCATATGATCTCTCTGATATGAGGAATTTGAGAGGCAGGGCAGGGGATTGTTGGGGGTAGGGAAGGAAAAATGAAACAAGATGCAATTGGGAGGGAGACAAACCATAAAAGACTCTCAATCTCATGAAACAAATTGAGAGTTGCTTGGGGGAAGGTAGGGATGGTGTGGCTGGGTTATGGACATTGGGAGCATATGCACTATGGTGAGCGCTATGAAAAGTGTAAGTCTTATGATTCACAGACCTATACCCCAAATAATACATTATACGTTAATTAAAAAAAATTGTATAGAACCATAAAAGACCCTGCATAGCTAAAAGAATCTTGAGAATGAAGAACAAAGCTGGAAGTATTTTGCTCCCTGATTTCAAGCTATACCACATAACTATGGTAATCAAAACAGTATGGTACTGGCACAAAAATAGATATATAGATTAAATGAACTGAATGGAGAGTTCAGAAAAAAACCATGCTTATATGATCAATTAATCTTTGACAGAGGAGGCCAAAATGTATAATGGGGGGAAGATAGTTTCTCCAATAAATCCTGTTGGGAAAACTGGACAACAAAACATGCAAAAGAATGAAATTGGACCACTGTTTTACACCATATATAAATATAAACTCAGAATGGATTAAGGGGTGCAGCACTGGTGGGATAGTGGTGAGAACAACTGTCTTCCAAAAGAGATTAATAAAGACTTAAATGTAAGACTGGTAACCACAAGACTCCTAAAAAAAAAAAAAAAAAAAAAAAAAAACCATAGAAAGTACGGTCTTTTGACATTAGTCTCAGAAATATTTTTTGGATTTGTCTCTGTAGGCAAGGGTAAAAAAAGCAAATGTTAGCAAATGGGACTACAGCAAGCTAAAATTCTTTTGCACAGTGAAGGAAGCCATAAACAAAATGAAAAGGCAACCTACTGAATGAGAGAAGATACTTGTAGATATATCTGATAAGGGGTTAATCTCCAAATATCTACAAAGAACTCATACAACTCAATACAAAAAAAATCTGATTGAAAAATGGGCAGAGAACCTGAATAGACATTTTTTTTGGAAGAAGAAATACAGATGGAAAACAGGCACATGAAAAGATACTCAACATCACTCATCATCAGGGAAATGGAAATCAAAACCACAATGAGATATGACTTTATACCACTCAAAATGGCTATTCTCAAAAAGATAGGAAATAACAAGTGTTGGCCAGAATGTATACAAAAAAATAGAAACCTTGTGCCCTGCTGGTGGGAATGCAAATCAGTATAGCCAATGTGGAAAATGGTATAGAAGTCCTCAAAAAAAATTTAAGGATTTGAATAACCAAATAATAACCATATTATGCAACAATTCTGATTCTGGGAATTTATCTGAAGAAAATGAAAACAGTAATTTGAAAAGATGTATATGCCCTTATTTTCCCAGCAGCATTATTTACAATATGTAAGATGCAGAAGTAATCTAAGTGTCCATTGATTGAAGAATGGATAAAGATGTGGTATATATATATTTATTCAATGGACTATTACTCAACCATAAACAAGAATGAAAATCTTGCCCTTTGTGAGAACATGGAAGGAACTGGAGAGTATTATGCTAAATGAAATAAGTTAGAGAAAAACAAATACTGTAGGATTTCACTTCCATTTGGAATCTGGAAAACAAAACACATGAACAAACAAACAAAGCCGAAATAGATTTGTAATTGCAATCTGGTGCTTGACAGAGGAGTGGGGAGTGAGGGTTGGGAGGGAAATGGGTGAAAGAGGTGAAGAGGTTTAAAAGGTACCAACTTCCAGTTATAAAACAAGTCACAGGGCTGTCATGTACAGCATAGGGAATATAGCCAAAGTGCTGTAACAAATCTTGTATGGTGACAAGATGGTGGCTAGACTTATGGTGATCATTTTGTAATGCATATAAATGTTGAATCACTATGTTTTACACATGAAACTAACATAACGTTATACATCCACTACACTACCAGCCCCCCCAAAAGAGTTTACTAACATGGTGGCATTTGAAAGGAAGCATAAAAACAAAAAAAAATCCAACAAAACCAGATAATTCAGTAATTCAGTTCTTCCCAAATTTCAGCATTCATTGTCAGCTCTCCCCAGATACCAAAGGAACTACTACAGAAAGATTTAAAAGACAACAGTTGGGAAAAGAAGTACCAATATCTTAAAGCTACATACTTTATTTTGAAGCTTCCATTTTGAAACTGTGATAGTAATGCTCTTGTGGTATTACTTGTAGGAGTCAGCAAATAAGAAGGGATTTGCCTGGAAGTAGTCAGTTTTTATGAGCAGGTACAGGTAGGATTACTGTAGACAGAGTAATGATAGAAGGTCTTAAAAACCATCATCAAGTATTAAACCACTCTCATATTTCTGTTAGACCAAAATTGTTTATTATATATTATCATTTTATTTGGTTTATTAATAATTTTAAAAATAATTTATACATTTATATTCACAAAGGAGATTTTCAGATAATTTTCTTGCTCATGTTCTCACTTGGTTTTTGCAATCAAGGTTCTATTTAGCTCCATAAAATGTTTTGGGAAATATTCACTCTTTTCCTGAGTTCTAAAAGAGTTCATATTAGTGTAAAATGATCTTTCGGGAGCCTGGGTGGTTCAGTTGGTTAAGCATCTGACTTTGGCTCAGGTCATATCTCAGGGTCCTGGGATTGAGCCCCACGTTGTGCTTAGTGGGAAGTCTGCTTCTCCCTCTCCCTCTGCCTCTTCCTTTCTTCTTCCCTTTGCTTAGGGTCCCTCCATCTCTCTCTTGAATAAATAAATAAAATATTTAAAAATAAAAAAAAATATCATCAAGAATTGAGGCCTGGGACTCCTGGGTGGCTCAGTTGGTTAAGCAGCTGCCTTTGGCTCAGGTCATGATCCCAGCGTCCTGGGATCGAGTCCCACATCGGGCTCTTTGCTTGGCAGGGAGCCTGCTTCTCCCTCTGCCTCTGCCTGCCACTCTGTCTGCCTGTGCTCACTCTCGCTCCTCTCTCTCTGACAAATAAATAAATAAAATCTTTAAAAAAAAAAAAAAAAGAATTGAGGCCTAAACTAATTCCAATTGTGTTAATGTCTAAAATGATAGTTCGAGTTTTCTGGCAATATGATGGAATTGTACCATCTCTCAGTGATAAAATCTCTTGCTATAAACCTCACTGAATGCTCAATGAAGTGATTTAAATACACATCAGAATTCTCAAAAATGTTCCCAAGGGAACAAACATGAAGAGAGAGTTGGAATGAGAATAGCTGAAGCAAAAGTTGTAGCCATTCTTGGGGTGTTTGCTGGCTCAGTTTTGTTTCAGTGGCTGCATGTGATGGAGGTAGGGTATCAGGATTTGGGTCTTCAATATATAGGAAGGGGGAATAAGACCCAGGCATATATGTGAGACCCTCAAAGAGTGCTACCATAAATGAAAGCTGCAAAAAAAAAAAAAAAAAAAAATCTGCCTCTATGGGAAGATATGAAGTTCTGCTGGGAGGAAAATGTCTCCATGGAGAATTCATAGTCATACTCCTGACATCACATGTAAATTCAAACTACCTGCATGGTATGAAGTGGCCCAATTTCAAAAATAGTACCTGGAGGGGTGCCTGAGTGACTCAGTCAGTTAAGCAGCCAACTCTTGATTTTGGCTCAGGTCATGATCTCAAGGTTGTGAGATTGAGCCCCTGCATTGGGCTCTCTACAGTGTGTGGAGCCTGCTTAAGATTCTTTCTCTCTAGGGTGCCTGGTTGGCTCAGTGGGTTAAAACCTCTGCCTTCAGCTCGGGTCAGGATCCCAGGGTCCTGGGATCAAGCCCCACATCAGGCTCTCTGTTCAGCAGGGAGCCTGCTTACCCCCCTCTCTCTCTGCCTGCCTCTCTGCCTACTTGTGATCTCTGTCAAATAAATAAAAATAAATCTTAAAAAAAAAAAGAAAAAAGATTCTTTCTCTCTCCCTCTGTCTCTCCTGGCTCACACACTCTCTCTTTCTAAAAACAAACAAAAATAAAACTCCAAACCACCTCCCCCCAAAAATAGCACCGGGAAAGCTTCCTCTCCTCTCTTACCATACATTCCCACCCTCCCTGTTGTCTATGTTTAATAATTTTGAATAAAACACTGCCCATCTTATTATTATTTTGATACCTAAACTACCTTTTTGCAAGCATACATTAACTTTTTAACAAAGCGGAGTGACCATTTGTTGCAAGCTGATCCCTAAAATGTCAGATATAATGGCTTGAAAAAGGGTTGTTGGAGTCAGGCAGACTTGGCTTCTCACTGTGGATCAGTTTGTGTGTAATCTGAAGCAAGTTTCCTAATTTCTTGGAATTTTAGTTTACCATTTATATAGGGATAATAACAGCATCTACCAATGAAAGAATAATCTTGCATACTTATCTCATGCTTGACACATAGTGAATCCTTAATAAATATTAGGCATAATAAATATAAACTATAACAATTATATAATAAATATATAAACAACATCAGTGAGAAAACTCCATTTGATCTAAATTTCTAAAACTCCAGAATTCTTTACCCTTTACTTTCTTTATAAAAAGCACAACTAAGCATAATAATTAACTCATTGAATTACCCAATTTTAAAATTTCTCTACCAACTTCCATGGAAGATTTCAGGTGACTAATACATCTTTGTACACTAACTTGGTTTTAAAGATAATAGGGTAAGTCAACAGATTTTCCTTTTATGTTTCTTCAGAATCCCAAATAATTCCTTGGGAGTTAGATAAGGACTCATTAAATCATTCAGGACTTTCTGAGACAATTTACAACACCTCACATTTTATCAGGTGTTCAATATATTTGTTTTGATTTTAAATTGGATTAATATATGTTGGAATCAATATATGATGGGCACCTTAAGAGTCCAGTTTGACTACCCGGTTGATGTTTAATCCCATTTATGCATCATTCTTAGCAGATGTTAGCCAATTCTTTTTTTTTTTTTTTTTTTAAAGATTTTATTTATTTATTTATTTGAGAGAGAGAGAGAGTGAGAGAGAGCATGAGCGAGGAGAAGGTCAGAGGGAGAAGCAGACTCCCCATGCAGCTGGGAGCCCGATGTGGGACTCGATCCCGGGACTCTGGGATCATGACCTGAGCCGAAGGCAGTCGTCCAACCAACTGAGCCACCCAGGCGTCCCTAGCCAATTCTTGTCTTATAAGTTAGTGTATTCTTGTTATGGGTTCCATACCTCTGAAAATTTGATGTGAATTAATTCTCCCCTTGAGCTTACTTGGAGGATAGACTCAGCACTTCCTCACATTCCCAAATAGCATATCCCATTCCACAAAGCGTTAGTAAGTGAAAGAGAGTGTACTGAATATTACCAGTACTGGTCATGGAATACTGAAGAGAATTTCCATACTTCACAGGAAAACTTAATTAAAATTCTCATTAAACATCTTTGACTTCCAAGAATTCCCTTTCTAGATATTCCAGCAGTGTCACTTCTCCCTGTTCTTCCTCTCCTTGTCCCAAATTTTGTCTCTGAAATTCTCTATATGTTTTATAGCAATTCAGTTCAGGTTTAAAGCAAAAGCCTTTCAGCTAGAAGAACTCATTCTCTTAATTAGCAGGCGAGTGACCATCAATTGCTCTTTCACAGTTATTGGCTGCAAACAAACAGTACATAGTAGCTCCCCTTTCATTTCAGGTGACTTATTGAAACATTTGCCAAATCAAAACAGGTTCCCCCCCCTTTTTTTGATAGGGTGAGGGAGTGTTGGTAGGAGAAGGGCATCTGTAGGGAGAGGCATTTGTGATTACACTGCTAAAAAATGGTTTTCTCTACACTATACCTAATTTATAATATTAGATAATAGAGTGTTCTAAAAAAAGAAGAGTTATATTTCATTAAATGCCCAACATGCTCTTAATTGGTAATAAGATTTACTTTTTTGAAGTGTACAATTGGATGAATTTTAATATATTCACAATCATCACTACAATCTAATTCCAACAACATTATCATCCCAAAGAGAAACCCCTTCTTCAATAGCATCCCCCCCACCCCTCCCTAGCCCTGAGCAACCACTGATCTACTATCTGTCCCTATGGATTTGCCTATTCTGGACATTTCATATAAATGGAATCTACAATATTATTTTATGACTTGCTTATTTCACTTAGGATAATGTTTCATCTATGTTGCATCTATGTTGTATCAGTATGTATTCTTTTTATGGCTAAATACTATTCCATTATTTGGATATACCATGCTTATCTATTCCTTGGTTGACAGACATTTGAACAATTTCCAGTTTTTGACTATTATAAATAATGCTGCTATGAACATTTGTGTACATGCATTGCATGGACAAATGTTTTCATTTCTCTTAGATATATATGTAGGAGTAGAATTGCTAGGTCATATGGTAACTCTATGTTTAACTTTTTGAGTGACCATTAGACAGTTTTCCAAAATGACCACATCATTTTACATGCCCACCAGCAAGTATGAGAGTTCCAGCTTCTCCACACCTTTACCAACACTTGTTATTGTCTGTCTTTTTTATTATAGCCATCTTAGTGGGTGTGATGTGGTATCTTGAAGTGCATTTCCTTCATGGCTAATGATGTCGAGCATTTTTTTTTTTCCAATGTGCTTAGTACCATTTGTAAATCTTTAAAGAAGTGTCTGTTTGAATCATTTGCCCATTTTAAATTTTTTTTTATTGTTAAGTTGTAAGAGTTATTTTAATATTCTAAACAAAAGCCTCTTATTAGACATGTCATTTGCAAATTCTTCCATTCTGTAGGTTGTTTTTAGGCAACACTTGAGTTATTTAAGGATTAAAATTTAAACATGGATATCATCCAAACTCTTCGCCTCTCTCCTGGATTTGTTCCAGTTTGGAAGAAGCAGTGCTCATGATGTTCTCCAAAAAGAGTACATAGAAGAAGGAAACAAATAAATAAAAAGCATAACAACAACCCACAGTGCCTAGCAGAGAGTATGTACTTAATTAACTATGGCAAATTAATGAATATAATTAGTATATTTATTCTTGGTTCCCACTACTACTTTGACTTGTTGACTCCCTGTTGGATCCACTTTTGAGCAATGATATTCATTTCATGGCCTGAAGACCCCTAGGGGGAGCTAGGAAGTATGTTCTAGGCTGTTTTGTCTACTCCACATTATATGCACTGAAGTGTAACACTGTTATGTTGGAATCCACGGATTTTTCATGATAAAAAAGAGTTTCATGTTCTACTCTTTGAGTTTGAGACTCATTTAAGAGAAAGAAATAGCTGTTTTTGTCAGTTCAATGTTGACTCTATAGTGTTTTCTTTTCTTTTTTTTTTTTAAGATTTTATTTATTTATTTGATAGACAGAGATTACAAGTAGTCAGAGAGTCAGTGAGAGAGAGAGGAGGAAGCAGGCAGAGAGCCCGACGTGGGGCTCGATCCCAGGACCCTGGGATCATGACCTGAGCCGAAGGCAGAGGCTTTAACCCACTGCACCACCCAGGCGCCCTAGACTCTATAGTGTTTTCAATGGTCCTGGGCATTCCTGAGCATTTCTATGTCATTTATACTATGGTTGTTTATTTGGAGCCTCACTTAGAGACTACCATTATTTCTGGGCCCTTGATCTCAGAGTGGCTCCCTCAGTGAGGTTCACTGTCCCCTGAACCAAGCCAGTAGCTGTGGGGAGATGATGCTGTGGGGGAGGAAGGCCACATCTGCTTACCTGTCAGATCATCTGCATCCCCTGGGGATACCTTGTGGGGAGAGATGATTCCAGCCAGGCTGCCTGCATTTCCACATTACTTACAACAGTCTACCAAGGTCATTTTCCAACTGACATTTGACATAATCCCCTTGTACATCTTGAGTACAGACTCACAGGAAGAATCTGAATGATTCAGAAATCCAAAGGATCAAAGGAATTCTAGTGAGGACTGCAGATGAAACTAAGAAAACAATGAAGGTCTATGTATGAAGGAAACAAGCCAGGTAAAGGAAAAAGAACAATGGAAAGCAAGACACTTATTTGTAACTGGATATAGACAAGAGTCTAACTTTCTACAGGCAGAGCTGGCTGGCCTGCTAGTGTTACTAAGCTTAGCTATCCATTCAGTGCTCTCACTTAGATGACTGTGGGCATCATTTGTGTGACATACACATGGATACAGATATCTACCAACTAATGAAATAGGACACACAGTTATGAGCATGCAAAATGGTTGCATCAGAAAGGGGGGGGAAGAATTTTAAAAAAAATTAATAGTCTTAGGGAGTTAATGTGAACCAGCTTTTTGTCTCAGTCCAGGCTGAAGAAAAAAAAAAATTTTTTTTAGATTTATTTATTTATTTTAGAGAGAGAGGGTGGGAGGCACAGAGGGAGAGGGAGAGGCAATCTTAGGCAGATGTCCTGCTGAATGTGGAGCCTGATGCAGGGCTTGATCTCATGACCCTCAAATCATGACCTGAAGTGAAATCAAGTCAGATGCTTAACCAACTGAGCCACCCAGGTGCCCTGAAGAAAAAATTTTAAAATATAAATAGCCATCATTAACAGCACTTTATAGTATCTATATGATGCTTTTCTTCTCTCACAAATGCGAACCCTTTTAAGTTTACCTTAAGGCTTATCATCACAACATTCTCCTGAAGGAAAGAAGTACTTTAACAGTGGACCTGAGGCTCAGAGATCAATTGACTGTTCTGCAGTTTGGGGGAGAAGGGATAGATCACTGACATTTAGATCTATGTTTGGAACTAGGACTGAATTAGGCATTAAACATATGTAAATTCCTTTAATTCCCATAAGAATGCTATGAGATAGGTGTTATTGTTATAAATTGATGGGTAAAAAAAAAAAATCACCCAAATCACTGAGCTAATAATGGTAGAATCAAACCATATCTGTTATATTCTAGAGACATATTCTTATTTGTGAATTCTAACTGATTAAGGGAGGTTGCCCGGAGAGGATGTATGGAGGGAGTCTAAACCCATGCCCTGTCTGATGTGGGTAGGATGGGAGGAGTGGTGTCTAATGCATCATAGGATGAGTGATTTGGGAATAGGCCTCATTTCTAAGGGACTAACAGAAGACCTTCTATTACACAATGGTTTATCTTTGGAGGGAGCTAAGGAAGGACTCTGAAAGGGGAGCTCCTTACAACTGCCTTTTGATAATATTTTTTGTACCCTCCCTTCTATTGCCAAGTATGATACTAGTGAAGGAAACCAGAATATGTCACCCCCAAATATGCCTCTTTGATGTGAAAATTATTTTGAGCTGAAGGCAATTAAGCAGCAACGAATGCAGGAAAACCTCTGTCTACCTTCTCCTTTTCTGCCTAAAGAGAGGATATAAATTCTTTTACTGGAGACAGTAAAAACTTTTTGTTAGGTATACATTTTAGCAGAGGTACAAAAACATACTAATTGGGTAGCCTCTGACAGTATTTCAGAACTGGCTAAATATTAAATTATCCTAGACACAGCACCCCAGGAATCTGCAAACAAACCTGCCTCCATTAGTTGCCTCCCATATATTTATTTTAGTTATTTTATCCTCAAACTACTTTCCTTTGTCCTGTCATTTCTCTACAATTTGCTTGAAGATGCTATACAAACCAGAGTTCTAAGTTGCCACTCTGAGTTACTTTTCACAAGGTTTCTCCCATGTGACACATGTAAACTCTTTTTCTCTTGCCCATCTGTCTTTTTGAGAGCTTCAGCTGAAAAACCAAGGTGGGTAGAGATCAAGTTTTGCCCCCTGTATACTAGCTATGGCTAATTTTCTCCCTTCTCTCCACCCTCCCCTCTCTAGTACCTAGCTGCTTCTTTATTTTGAAAAGAGTTTCTAAAAATGACATCCTCTCAAAAAAAAAAAAAATGACATACTCTCTTCACTTGAAAGGTATTAATGATGGATGCAATGTAGCAGAAATATACTTGCCATGTAAGTGGTCAGTCAATGCATGAGACCTTAGATAGGTAGATTCTAGACAAGGATTTAGTACTTTTGATTGTCATAGCCAGATGAAAGCAGGATCAGAATTACTCTCACTTTCTTAATGAAAGGATGAAAACATTTAACCAGATTAATACCTCAAACCATAGTTCTGTTTTAGTTTCTGAATGTCGAATATTCCTCAGTTTTCTGCTTTTACATCTGTGTTTAAATTTTCAATTTTCAAGATTGGGTTGACAGATGTAAATCTTTGATATTTCCATATTAAAAATTCCTTTCATTTTCTTTTACAAATTATAGCTACAATGTACATATCTGTGGTTTTCTCTTGTTAAGTTTTCACAGGAAAACATCAGTCTTATATTGGAGTCCTAATGGGCTCATCATTTTTGAGAGTGAAAGCTGTGGAAACCTCTGGATCCAAATTCCAGTTAGTTTCCAACTTACCACACCATTTCACTTTCCAGTTACGATTGGCATCAACTCCACGGCAGCGAAACCTTGAGTTCCTTGACCTTGTTTTTCTCCAAAATCGATCCTAAGTGTAATTAAGAAAATAGGTGTAAAAAATATTCAAAAGTTATTCACATGCATTTTAATAGCACAACTAGTGAATGAATCACAGCACTGCAGAGAGAGTTCCTCCAGGAACAGACAAATCTAAGGAGTACAAAGAGGAATGGATAAGGAACAGAGACCCAGAGATCCCAGAGACCCCAGGGTCATGCTCTAATTTCTGTCACACACTTAACTCTCTCAGCTTCTCTTGGCCTTATTTCTTCTTGGGCAAAGTTGAGTAAGTTGGGTTAGACTAGTGACTTGTCACAATTTCTTTGGAAGGAGAAATCTTGACTTAATACGGAATCTCATGCAAAGCCAAACATATAAACCAAAGTTTGCTGCTATGATGGGACAGAGAGTGGGGGTCTCTTTTGCAGTTCTAGAATCACTAGGCTGTCTGCCCACCAGGTTTCCTTTCTGTTCTATGGCTGTTTTCTATTTATTTAGTCTCTCTTTTCAATTGGATAGGCAAAGTGACTTACACTGGTCCAGCTAAAATGGTATCCATCAACGTTAAACACAGGCATGATATAGAAATACAGATGACTCAACATTTTTCTCATGGTTGGGTCACTCCTATATGTTAGAAGAGCCTAAAAGACAAAGGTGACATTTTTCTTACAAATGGATCCCAAATAAAGGTTTAGAAAAAATACATGAAAACCCTTTCCATCCATGGGAAATACCAAATACATTGTGTTGAAGAGTAACAAGCTAATATGAATAATACTCTTTGACATCAATTTTTTTTTAAGGATTTTATTTATTTGACAGAGAGAAATCACAAGCAGGCAGAGAGGCAGGCAAAGAGAGAGAGGAGGAAGCAGGCTCCCTGCCAAGCAGAGAGCCTGATGTGGGACTCAATCCCAGGACCCTGAGATCATGACCTGAGCCTAAGGCAGAGGCTTAACCCATTGAGCCACCCCGGCGTCCCATATTTTTTAAAATAAAAAATTTTTAAAATATTTTGTTTTTATTTAAATTCCAGTTAATTAACATACAGTGTAATATGAGTGATTCAACACTTCCATACAATAGCTGGTGCTCATCATAGCAAGTGTGTTCCTTAATCCCCATCACCTATTTAACCCATCCACCCACATTATACATTTGTTCTTGGGATTTTTATGGCAAACTTTTTGTTAGGTATACATTTTAGCAGAGGTACAAAAACATACTAATTGGGTAGCCTCTGACAGTATTTCAGAACTGGCTAAATATTAGATTGCTTAAGAAAGAAATTATTTAGGTACACTTCAGTATAATCAGTTTTTTTAAAAGATTACATTTAATTTTAGACAAAATAATTACCCATATAGTTTGGTATCCTTACAGGATAACACAAGCTAGTTATACAGGCCACTTAATTATTTATGTCTAACTGGTACCAGACTCAAATCTTGGAACTTACTGCATTGACACTGTTCTTTCCTGATTTTTCTATAAAGAGCTTAATAAACATTATAACATCTCTGTCACTTTTATCATGGCTGGCTTCAAAATCTTGCTCTAGTGATTGGGTTTTACTTATATTGTGTCTGACCCCAAGCCCGAAGGTTTCTACACTACACATTTGGCCTCAAACAGAGAAGCACTGAATGTGTTAAGAATACAGACATTTTGAAATACTATTCCTATGGAATGGACTATTAAAACAATTCTTTTTGATGTCTATTTGTCCACATATAAGGTATCTTAGAGAAATAGGAAATTGAAAATGGCTGCTGCTGGGGAAGGAACTCATGGGACAATGTACAGGAAAGAGAGTTACCTTTAGTATAATATCTTTATATACCTTTGGATTGTCTGAATTTTTACTATATTAAAAAAATTCAAAATAAAGAAAATTCTTAAATCACATATATATTGCTTTGGAAAATTTAATACTTAAAACTTCAGTCTTCTTTTACATATAGTTAAGTAGGATCTCTGAACCCATCATAAACAGCATTGGCATTTACATGATGAGAATGCTGTTCACAGAGAGCAATCCAATAATATGTTAGAAACTATCATTATATTAGAAATAATGAAAATATAGGGAAATGCTCAAGAACATAAGAGTTAAATACAACTTTACTGAATCTAATTAAAATATATAGGTGATTAGCACAAGTTAATAAATGTTAATACAATTCTCTCTTACTTCAAGGCTTAATAATAATTTTTTGGCTACATAGCTTCTGTAGAATTTTCATACTGCTTGAAGGTCTAATGCCCCAAATGAGAGGAAAATTCCTGGTATGTGAGTGTACATATTGTAGAGTTTTGATTTCCTATAATTAATGGAGGTTCCCCAATGCCTGGAGGAAGTCTGCTGGGGATGGCAAAGTTATATGGTTAGCTACATTTCTTCCATAAAGTTAGGCAGATGTGGCTTTCTGTGCCATGCTAGTGAAGGAGAGAGAGGAGATGGAAGGAAACAGAGCTGGGGCAATAGGGCAAGAAAGGGCAGGGAAAAGTCATGGTAATTTCTCTTCCTCCCTCTTACCTGACCACAGCTCATTTATTTCAGTCCAAACTTGGGAAGTCTCACCTTTTTCAAGCATGGATCATGTTAGCACCAGACTATGCTAGAGATCTGCTGGGAAACTTTCTCATCTTATCCTGCCTTTTCCTCCTCCAATGCAAGTGACCACGATGCTTTTGTATTTAAAAGAATATTACTAACTTCTTTTTAAAAATCACAATATATTAGAAGCAAATAGAAGAGCAGACCAATATTACATCTATGTGGCCACCAACTACCTCTTGTCATATTTATTAAACCTTTTACGGAGAAATTGAGACATTACACATAAAACAAAGCTCCCTTTTTTAGTATACCCTGATCTGTTTTCCTCTTCTCTACCAAGGTAATCACTACCCTAACTTTTGCATCATCATTCATTCCCATGCATGATTTTATGTTTTCTTATATGTACATGGATGCAGGAACAATATATAATATTGTGTATGCTTTGAAATTTTATGCAAATGAGATCCTGATATATCAATCAAGTCTGTTCTTCTCCCCAAATTTTTGGCACTTAAGTTGATTTATTAATTTTAATAACACAATTAAATGGTATTCCATTATAATTAAATCCACAATACATTGATTCCCTATTTTGTTGGTGGAGAGTTAGGTTGCTTTCATTGTTACAATATTGCAGTGAACATTCTTGTACATTTCTCCTAGACATGTGTGAGAGTTTCTTTGCTACACATCTAGGAAGGGATTTGGTGGGCCATGGATTTATATGCCCTCCACTTTATTAAATGCTGTTTCTCTCTCAATTAGTAAATACTTTCATCTGCAGTGAATGTGAATTCCCATTGTTCTACAACTTTCCCAACCTTTGATATCATTGAGGTTTTAGATAAAAAAAAAAAATCTAATGGATGCTTTTGTTGTTTTACTTTGCATTTCCCTCATTACAAATTATATTGAACAGCTTTTATATAATAGGTGATTCCATAAATTGCTCACTCATTTTTGCCCATTTAAAAAATTAAACTCTATTTATTCTTTTTACCTTCTGGATAGAAACCCTTTGTTTGTTTCTATGCATCATGGACACCCTCCTTTTTTTTAGCTTATTGATTCCTATTTTCATCATATCCTTGTTATACATAAACTTTGATCACAATTGTACATATTAAGTTTTATTTAAAAATTTACCTCTGCCTTAACATCATAAAGACGTTCCTGTATTTTCTCCAAATAGTTGTTCTAAAATTTGTTTTCAAATATAAGTCTTAAAACCCCTGGAAATGATTTTTTTTTTTTTTTACATGATATGAGGTTGGGATTTATTTATTTTTCTGCTATGGAAGACTAATTATGCCACTATACTCATTTGGGTAGTTCATCTCTCCAGTGAGTTCACATGCCACCTCTGTACAATGTCAAGTTTTCTTGTGTGTATGGAATTGGTCTAATGCACCCTGGTTTATGTCCATTTACTAAAACCACACTATGGTTTAGATAGCATCTGTTCAGTTTGGTAGGATGTGCCTCTTCATGTTGTTCTACTTCAAAATTGCTTTGGCTATTTCTGATCAGCCTCCATTCACACTTTTTTAAAAATTAAGGTTGAGCACACTCAAGATGTCTTTTATTATGCTAGGTTATTTTTGTCATTAATGGATGTTGAATTTTAGCATGTAATCTTTCTTCATACATTAACACAATGTTATATAGTTGTTATACATTGTTAACACAATGTCATATAGTTGTTACAATCAATTTTAATTTGTAATTTTCTATTGTTAAATCATCCTTGTATTCCTTGGATAAGCTCCTTTGGTTATGATATGTATTCTTGTTATATTAGCTGGATTCAGGTCGCTAATATTTACATCTATATTCCTGAGATAGACCTGTAATTTCCTTTCTTATTTTGTCTTTGTCTGGTTTTGGTATCAGGGTTATATTACTCATTATTTGGGGAGCAAACCGCCTAGGCCTAGAGCAGAAATTAAATATAAAATGAAGATACAATAGGAAAGATTATATCTTTACTTTTCTGTTTTGTTGGTTTCTGCCCTGTGTTGTTTTTGCTAATTCTCTTTTTCCTGTGCTAATTTGAGTTGAAAGCTTAGCTCATTAATTTGGAGGTCTTAGTCTTTTGCAATATATTTATTTGAAACTACAAATTCTTCTTCAGTACTACTTTAGCTACATTTCATATGTTTTGATATACAATAGTTTTATTTCCACTTCATTGTAAATATTGAACATTTTCCTTCATTTCTTTAAACATGTTATATTTTTAATTTTAAAATGTGAATTTTTTTAAAGTCACATTTTCATAAATACTTTCTAACAACTGCATTACAGTCAGAAAATTTGGTCTATATGATATAGGCTCTTTAGTATTTCTTGAATTTGCTTTGTAGTCTAGTATATGGTCAATTTTTGTAAATGTTTCAGTTGGACTTGAAAAGAATATGCATTCTCTAATTATTGGGTATGGATTCTAAATGTGTTTACTAGATTAAGTTTGTCTATTGCTTATATCAACCGTATTCTTGCTAAGTATTTGCCTGTTTTTTTAATCACTGAGTTGTGTTAAAAAACATCATTTTAGATTTGTTATTTTTTTCTTATAATTTTGTAAAATTTTGTTTTATTTATTTTGTTGTCATTAACATAGACTCATTTTAAAGCTCTTTATAGTCAAATTACGTATTAAATTAGAAAATTGTTTTCTAGTAAACTATTCTGGAGTAGATTTAATTTTCAGGACTTGCTAGAACATGTTCTTTCTCTGAGAAACAGGGTGTCATTGTATTGCATATGCTTTATTTGTGATTTTTATAACTCTCTAAGAATTGTAGCCATTCCCCATCTGGCCAGACAAAGGGAGAATAATCACAATGTATTGACTGTTCAATCCTGAATAGGACAATTGAGAGATCTCGTTGCTTGAATGCTTTAAGTAATAGGACAGATCATTTCTCTTTTGTAGTTAAAGAAACGTTTCTAGAAAAAAGATGACCATCCTTTCCTTATTCTAACATATGATAACCAAGCGGGTGTGCTTTCCTTCCAATGTGTGGGACTCTTTTTAGCAATCAATTTATACCACCCAAACACACAGGAAAGGAGATGCCTACTTATCAAGTTCTATCGGGGCTTTATGAGTTTAATTTCTAGACTACTATCTTTCCTTAAGAGGAAGACTAGTAATTGTGATTTGAAAACCAATCACCAAACAATGCATCCCATGCCTCAGTGTGGCAGCCTTTAGGTACTACACTTACCTCATCAATTTATTTAAAAATACTTTGCCAAAAAAAAAAAAAATCAAAGAAGTCCTGAATATTATCTTGTTAGGAAAATATGTTTGGTATTAGGTTAGGGAATTTCTGAAGAGAGACAAAGAATGAATCTATTTGATATTCATCACCTGCTAAGACTATTTTGATTTCTCCTTAAGTATTTATCATATACCCAAATTCACCAAATAAATGTTTGTTAAATTTGAAGGCAAATTTTACAATCACTAAAGTCTTTGTGTAATGTGACAAAGTTATGTTAAAGAATTTACCTCCTTTTCACAGTTTTTGGATTTGATTGAAAATTGTTTCTTAGACCCCTACTACATCCTGAAATGTTAGAGCTTTTTTTTTTTTCCTTAGAATTGTTGTTACTGGGTTTAAAATAGACAGCATTTAAATTCTTTGTTTTTGTTTTTGTTCTAGACTCACTATAGAGGATGTAAGAATAATAACCATCTTCAACAAAGGGCACACTGGGAGAAGAAGGCGTGTTACAGCTGAGGCCAAAAGAAGAGCACAATCATCAGTCAAGCTGAAGAATATCCTTACTTGGACTGAAGTAAAACTGTTTAGGTTGGAAAAGAGTTGTAGTACCAAAGGAGGTACATCTCAACACAAAGGAAGTACCTAAAATTTAATACAAGGAAAATTACTTAGAGCAAGATAATTTCTAGAGAAAATTTCAAGAGGGAGTTTGATCTATAAAGATATTTGATATCTTGCTGTGAGAAGCTCATTAAATACAAAATGGTAACTAAATAATAGTTTGAAAGCAACACAAGCAGAAATGCTCTCTGAATGAAGGATGGAGAACTGGAAAATCATATGGTAATCCTTCAAATTCTAGTTACTTTCATATGAACATATACTTAGAACTCCCCAGGGATTGATCTAATAGGAGAAGTGATGACTGAAAAAATATACATTTTCTAATAAAATATAAATATTTGAAATGTTTTGTGTCACTGGCAGGATTACAATATCTGGCGCATGTCCATTTTACTCTTTCATAATACCACATCTCATTTGTAGAACTTTTTTTTTTTAAATATTTTATTTATTTATTTGTCAGAGAGAGTGAGCACAGGCAGACAGAGAGGCAAGCAGAGGCAGAGGGAGAAGCAGGCTCCCCGCTGAGCAAGAAGCCTGATGTGGGACTCGATCCCAGGACCCTGGGATCATGACCCGAGCCAAAGGCTGCTGCCCAACCAACTGAGCCACCCAGGTGTCCCTCATTTGTAGAACTTTTATGCTGAGATTGTCTAATAACTTTTATGCTGAGGTTGGTGGTATTTACTCAGGAACAACAGAGTACAGACCAGGATCAACTTTGTGGCATTAGTAAAATCTTCTATATAATACTCTTATACCTCGTAAGAGAAAGTGCAGGTGTCCTTAGTTTGTGAGGTTCCAGTATACACAAATTTCAGTTATCACAGTTTAGTTAATTAATGTTAGTCCTCCAACAAGAGCAGTTCAAATTTTAGTTTCCAGTGTTAGATCTTTCATTTCCAAATCATTATGTAAATAACAGATGCACATCAACAATTGTGGCTGACTTTTAAAGTCTGTCAGTGGGTGACTGGTCACTGTGCATCTGGTTTTCAACTCACACACA
This sequence comes from Mustela erminea, assembly GCF_009829155.1. Lineage (NCBI taxonomy): Eukaryota > Metazoa > Chordata > Mammalia > Carnivora > Mustelidae > Mustela > Mustela erminea. The sequence goes on from NC_045629.1 coordinate 19,363,972, forward strand.
GACAGCAAGGAGTGTAGCTATGTTGCCCTCTTGTTTCCCTGTATGTGACATTTTATAAAAATGGAAAATGGTAGGAGGGGATGAGCCAACTGTAGGGGCCTGGTTAGCCAGAGGGAGCCGTTTGGTTGTAAACTTAGGTTGACCCCACCCCTCCCAAAGGAACTTACTTGCAAACCCCAGATATAGGGGCAGGCCAGGCCGATGGAGACATCCAATCAGTGGGGTGCGCATATATTTACTATGGTAAATTGAAATTCAATTGGTCAACCGTATTGCTGACCTAGCATGACTGTGCAGTTTTCCCTGTGTACTGCAATCTCATTGGCCACCTGTGTGTGGGCTGGGCTCAACCCCACCTCTATAAAAGTTAGTCTGTGAGGCTGGGAAGGGGTAGTCATTGGGAGCGTCATGGTTGTCGGGAGCATCGTGAGCAGGGTTGTTGGGGAGCAGCCGCCGCCGGCTAGGGGAGTCATCAGGGTCGGTGTTCTGGTCGTCATTGCCTCTTTGTAAGAGATGGCCCCGACTGGTTGGTTTGATTTTTGGTGCTTGGCATGAGATAAAGCTTTGCTTGACCTTCGCTTTGTATCAGTCTCGTTCCTTTGATCACGGACCCTAACACCAAGAAAGATTAGAGTGCAGCAGAAGAATGGAAAGTGATAATGTAGAGGTGAAATTTAAATCAAATGTAAATAGAGTTATAGATGAAATAGCTGACAACAGGAATGTTGACACTGCCACCATTCAACTCTGGATATGCAGCCAGAGGAACATAATGAAGACAAACTTGTGGACATAAATGAGAAAAGTGGCTGTGATGAAAAGGGGAAAATGTCCTATAAGAAAAGATGCTGTCAACATTTCACATTAAAGGAACTCTCATAGATATTTTATGATGTTGAAAGTGAAAAGGAAAAAAATATTGGAAGCTAATACGAATCAAGAAAGGAATATGGCCATTTGCATAAAAAAATATGTTAACATCATGTAGTTAAATAATGACAAGGCAAGCACTATCCAGATTACCCACAATAGCTTTTTTTTTTGGACAAAGAAATAGGAATGTTTTTAATGTGTTAAATCATTCTGTAATAAATATTAGTTTTACTATTTCTTGATAATTTCCCTACATATTTATAATAAAGCAAGAAAGTTTTTAATCTTTTGAAAAACACATAGGTCACAGAACAAACAATTTTTCTCATTGATTTTTAAGATAGCATATGATCTCCCTGATATGAGGAAGTTGAGAGGCAACGTGGGGGGTTTGGGGGGTAGGAAAGGAATAAATGAAACAAGATGGGATTGGGAGGGAGATAAACCATAAGAGACTCTTAATCTCAATACTGAGGGTTGCTTGGGGGTAGGGGAGTAGGGAGAGGGTGGTTTGGTTATGGACATTGGGGAAGGTATGTGCTATGGTGAGTGCTGTGAAGTGTGTAAACCTGGCGATTCACAGACCTGTACCTTGGGGCTAAAAATACATCATATGTTAATAAAAAAATATTTTTGTGGCTTCAGCATGAATGGCCACTTTTACAGTTCTGTACTACTTGGAAGAAAAACAAGAACTGACTGTAGAAACAGTGCGCAGAACTTCTCAAATCCTGGATAGTGGAGTAAAATGGGTGCAATGGATTTAAATTTAATTAAATAGAACAAACATTAACATATTCCCTGCTATGCATTAAGACATTATAAATTGAATATAAGGGTGAGAGAGCTGGATTGGAAGATGCAGAGAATTAAAGAGAAGATTGGAAAGGATGAGAGGATGGGAGAATATGGTAAGTTAAAGGTACTAAAAGACTGATGGAAAACAAAATATTGTAATTGCCTAGAGTGGTAATAAACAAAGTCAGACGACTTAAAAATGCAGGTCATTTTTAGAAGGTGAACTTTTTTTTATTATGCAATTAAGAGCAAAGACTTGTTTACTCAATTCATTAAATATTTGATCTAGGTGTAGAGAAATGCAACAGATTTCTGCACATTGATTTTATATCCTGTGACTTTGCTGAACTGATGTATGAGTTCTAGCAATTTTCAGTGCAGTCTTTAGGGTTTTCTACATAGAGTATTATGTTGTTTGCATAGAGTACATTTTCACTTCTTCCTTGCCAACTTGGATGCCTTTTCTTTCTTTTTGTTGTCTCACTGCTGAGGTTAAGACTTCCAGTTCTGTGTTAAATAGTAATAGTAAGAGTGGACATCCCGGTCTTGTTCCTAACCATAGAGAAAAGGCTTTCAATTTTTCTCCATTGGGGATAATATTAACTATGGATCTTTTGTATGTGGCCTTTATGATGTTGAAATATGTTCCATCTAACCCTACTTTGTTGAGGGTTTTTGTCAGGAAAGGATACTGTATTTTGTCAAATGCCTTATATGTATCTATTGAGAGGATTATATGGTTCTTACCCTTTCTTTTATTAATATGGTATTGATGATTTGGGAGTATTGAACCACCCCTGCAGCCCAGGAATAAATCTCACCTGATCATGACAAATAATTCTTTTAATGTACTGTTGAATTTGACTTGCTAGTATTTTATTGAGAATTTTTGAATTCATGTTCATCAGTAATATTGGCCTGTAATTCTTTTTAGTGGGTCTTTGGTTTTGGAATCAAGGGAGTGCTGGCTTCATGGAATGAGTTTGGAAGATTTTCTTTCATTTATGTTTTTTGGAACAGTTTGAGAAGAATAGGTATTAAGTCTTCTTTAGATTTTTTTTTTTTATTTATTAATTTGACAGAGAGAAATCACAAGTAGACAGAGAGGCAGCCAGAGAGAGAGAGAGAGGGAAGCAGGCTCCCTGATGAGCAGAGAGCCCGATGCGGGACTCGATCCCAGGACCCTGAGATCATGACCTGAGCCGAAGGCAGCAGCTTAACCCACTGAGCCACCCAGGCACCCTTAAGTCTTCTTTAAATGTCTGGTAGAATTTCTCTGGGAAGCCAGTTGGCCTAGGACTTTTGTTTGTTGTGAGATTTTTGATTATTGATTCAATGTCTTTGCTGCTTATGGGTCTATTCAAATTTTCTCTTTCTTCCCATTTCAGTTTCAGTAGTTGGTTAAGTTTCTAGGACTTTGTCCATTTCTTCTAGGTTGCCCGGTTTGTTGGCATATAATTTTTCATAGTATTCTCTTACAATTGTTTGTATTTCTGTGGTGTTGGTTGTGATCTCTCCTCTATCATTTGTGATTTTATGTATTTGGGTCCTTTCTCTTTTCTTGTTGATAAGTCTGGCTAGGGGTTTATCAGTTTATTAATTCTTTCCAAGAACCAACTCTTAGTTTCATTAATCCATTCTACTGTTTTTTTTTTTTTTTTAAGATTTTATTTATTTATTTGACACAGAGAGAGAGAGAGAGAGAGAGGGAAAGAGAGAGAGCAAACATAGCAGGGAGAGTAGCAGTCAGAGGGAGAGGGAAAAGTGGGCTTGATCCCAGGACCCTGAGATCATGACCTCAGCTGAAGGCAGAGGTTTAACTGAGTGAGCCACCCAGACACTCCTCCATTCTACTGTTTTTTTTTTTTTTTGTTGTTGTTAATTGTTTCCATATCATTTATTTCTACTTTAATCTTTATTATTTCCCTTCTTCTGCTAGCTTTAGATTTTATTTGCTGTTCCTTTTCTAACTCCTTTTTGTATAAAGTTAAGTTGTTTATTTGAAACTTTTCTTGCTTCTTGAGGTAGATATACACTGCAATACATTTCCCTCTTAAGACTGCTTTTGCGGCATCCCAAGGATTTTGGGATGTCACACTTTCATTTTCATTTGCTTCATGTATTTTTAAAATTCTTCTTTAATTTCCTAGTTAACCCATTTATTCTTTGGTAGGATGTTCTTTAATCAATAACGAAGCAGCAGAAAAAGAAATAAAAAAATCGATCCCATTGCAATAGAATCACAAAACAACAAGATACCTAGAAATAAATCTAACTAAAGAAGTAAAAAGATTTATACTCTGAAAATTATGGATTCTACTCATGAAAGAAATTGAAGAAGACGCAAAGAAATGGAAAAGCATTTCAAGCTCATGGATTAGAAGAACAAACATGAACAAAATGTCTATATGACCCAAGGCAACTTACACATTTAATGCAATCCCTATCAAAGTATCACCAGCATTTTTCATAAAGCTCGAACAAATAATCCTCAAATTTATATGGAATCACAGTAGGCCCCAAATAGCAAAAGCAATTCTGAAAAAGAAAAACAAAACTAGAGGAGTCATGATTCTGGATTTTAAGCTATATTACAAAGTTGTAGTCATCAAGACAGTATGGTACTATAACAAAAACAGACCCATAGATCAATGGAACAGAATAGAAAATGGAGAAATGGACCCACAACTAAATGGGCAACTAATCTTTGGATTAGTTTGTAGGAAAGGATATCTGATGGAAAGAAGACAGTCTCTTTAACAAATGGTGTTAAGAAAACCAGATAGCAACATGGAGAACAATGAAACTGGACCACTTTCTTACACCACACAAAAACAAATTCAAAATGGATAAAAGAACTAAATGTGAGACAGGAAGGCATCAACATTTCAGAGAAAAACACAGGCAGAAACATCTTTGACATTGACCATGGCTATCAACTTTTTACTAGATACATCTCTAGAGAAAAGGAAAATAAAAGCAAAAATAAACTATTGGGACTTCATCAAGATAAGCTTCTGAACAGTGAAGGAAATAGCAAAACTAAAAGGCAATTTACAGAATGAGAGAAGATATTTACAAATGACATAACTGATAAATCGTTACTAGTCAAAATCTACCAAGAAGTTATCAAACTCAACACCCAAAAAACAAATAATCCAGTTAAGAAATGGGCAGAAGACATAAATAGACATTTTTCCAAAGAAGACATCCAGATGACTTGACACATGAAAAGGTGCTCAACATCACTCATCATCAGGAAAATACAAATCAGAATCATGATGAGGCAGCATCTCACACCTGTCAGAATGACTAAAACTAATATCACAAAAAACCCCCAGGTGTTGGTAAGGATATGGAGAAAGGGGAACCCTCTTGGATTGTTGGTGGGAACACAAACTGGTGCAGCTACTCTGGAGAATAGTATGGAGGTTCTTTAAAAAGCTAAAAAATAGATCCTATAATCCCGGAATTGTACTACTAGGTATTTACCCAAAATATACACAATTACAGATTCGAAGGAGTACATGAACCTTGATGTTTATAGCAGCATTATCAACAATAGCCAAACTATGGAGAGAGCCTAACTGTCCATCAACTGATGAATGGATAAAAAAGAAGCAGTACACACACACACACACAAGGAACATTACTCAGCCATCCAAAAGAATGAAATCTTACCATTTGCAACGACATGGATGGAGCTAGAGTGTATTAAGTTAAGTGAAATAAGTCAGTCAAGAAAGACAACTGCCAAATTATCTCATTCATATGTAGAATTTAAGAAAGAAAACAGATGAACAAGAGGGAAGGGAGAAAGAAAAAAAGAGAGAGGGAAACAAGCCATAAGAGACTTAACAATAGAGAAAAAATGGGGTTGATGGAGGGAGGTGGGTGGAGGATGGGCTAAATGGGTGATGGGTATTAAGGAGGACATTTGTTATGATGAGCATTGGGTGTTGCATGTAAGTGATGAGTCACTGACTTCTCCAGAACCAATATTGCACTGAATGTTAGCTACCTAAATTTTAAATTAAAAAAAAAAAATGTGACCTAGGCTTAATAGCTGTCTCAATTACTTATTTATTCCATAGTTTTGGGCATTTTATACATACAATATAAGTTATCTTTAAAAGGCTTATTTTTAGTGGTTCATTTTTGAACCAAAACTGAGTTTCACACTTACATTAGAGGGAATTTATTTTTACCTTTAGTAACCAGGAAGACATAAAGAGACTGAAAGAGATGCTTATCCAAAGATGTATTCCTTAGAATGCTTTTGGATCCTGGGACAAAGAGCCTTCACATTCTGGAAAGCTTCCTGGTTGGAAGACTTCTTACACAACTACCAAGTCTTCAGTAAAGCTCCATCCTATACCCATAACCCACCATACTCTCCAAATAGTGCTATTTACCATGCTCAGAATCATCATCTGTTCTTAGAAATAACCCCCTTACCTGAAAGTCTCTTTCACTCCTCTCCTATTTTTGGCTATTTAGATAATCTACTTAAAACCTCTGAATCACATGTCAGATTTTGGGACCAGAATTAGCCATCACTGGTGCCAAGTATAGATGGGTGGGAATGTGTAATGGAGATGGTTTTCCAGTGTAATGGGCTGGACCTGGAAGGGTGAATTTTCAAATTAGGTAGGAGCAGAGGAATATAGTGACTTATCTATAAGTCACTAAGAGGATTTTTCTTTAAAAAGTTTTTTATGTGTACTTCCATCTTTCTTTGACAGAATCAAATTAGATTCACCTATATCATAGTTCTTCAAAGTCTGAAAGAACTTTCCATTTCTGACTATTTTTGTCTCAATTTTCCCTTGGATCATCACAATTTTCATTTTATCTTTGGTATGCCACTGAGTTAAGTAGAATTCAACCACTAACTCTAAAATACCTGTAGGAATATATGAACTCATAAAGGAATTCAAGAATGAAATGCATTCAGTGTTGGATGGGTTAAATTTGTTTTAAACTTCTGCTTAATATAGAAAATTTGGAAAATTCAGAAAAGTATGAAGAAAATAAAAATCCCTCATAATTCTTTTAGTATTTAGCATATTGCTCATATGTATATATTTCTGATACAAATTTTACCATATTGAAATTATAACATCCATGCTGGTCTTTTATTTTTTGATAAATAATAATAAATGATAAGATTATAATAGATAAAACATGTGATAAGATTATAATAAAAGATAAAACATGTCATGGACAGTTTTTCTTATCATTAAATACTCCTCTATAATGTTCTCATTAAGTCAGAGCTGTCAATCATTTCCTTTATGACTTTCTCCTTTGCTTTTATGCTTGGGAAAGCCATTCTTACTTGGAAATCAAATATTTCCTCAGTCACTTTCTAAACATTCTACGATAAAAATGCTGGCAAAATTTTCCCCTGCAACGTAGAATTATTGAAGGCATAAATTAAGTGCTATGCATAACTCTGGGCATGTAAGACTAGCCATCGATAGAACTCAGGTACCCCTCACCCCCTCCGACTATTATCAGCTCCTGTTGCCAGGTACTGGTTTGCATTGGAGACTCAGGTTAACCTCCCCCACGCCAACTACCCTCAGCTCCTGTTGCCAGGCACTGGTTTGCTTTGGAGACAGAACCTTCCTAGGGGTTCCAAGTAGTTACTAGTGGCCCATAGGACACTCACTGGTGATCGGAGACAAAGCCACAAGGCTCTTTGGAGCCAGCTGGTGGCCATCAAAATGTCTCCCTACACAGCTCTCTGGAGCAGCTGTGGGTTGTCCTGGAGCAGCTGTGGGCTGCTGGCTTGGTGATATATGAACTTTTGCCACATGTGCCACGAGTCTCTGGGTTTTGCTGGGAGATCCTGGTGTGCACTGCCGTGGTGGTGTTCCTAGGAAAGAGGGAACTCAGCTTAAGAAGAAGAAGGGGCATTGTGCCCAGAATGAAGTGTCTGGAAAAGGCATAGAGACGACCGAACCGGAGGCACAAGCCTGTGGAGCCGTCACATCATCTGAGCAGAAGGCCAGTCCTCTCCAGTTACAGATTCTTGCTCTGGCTGCCCTGAATCAAGATGTCAGGTATTTTTCAGTGGAAAACGCTATGCACCTGGTGAAGGGAGTTCGGGAAAGGCTGTTGAAGAACTCTCACCAGCTGACTGATGAAAATCCCATCTCTGGAGCAGCCCAGGAAGATGGAGAACCCCCTGCGAGGAAAATACCAGGAGGCTTCAAGGACAGTCCTGATCTGCAGGGAAGTGCAGACTCGCCTGTTCAGGACATTGGCAGCTGTGGACAGAGAGTGCAGGAAGAGGCAGGGGAAGGAGGCAGGCCCGAGCTTCCTGATGGAGGAGTGTGGTGGCAGGCCACCGGTGAGGGCCAGAGCCAATGCCACACCCTAAGCCAGATCATACTGAAGGTGATGCATCTGCTAGAGCTGCTTAGAGATCATCTGGAAGGTGGGGGCTCAAGGAGGCAGGTGGAGACTGGCTCCTCCTCCACTGACCATGTGTCCTCAGGGAGAGCCCTGTGAACAAAGGAAAGCCCTCCAGGGCACGGAAGAAGGCACCTCAGAGGAATGAAGAGCTCCCAAGAAACAAAACAATCCACCAAGCTGAGCAAGTATCTTTTCACCTGTGAAACACCCTCCTGGAAAGTGAGATTCAGAAGTTGCGCCTGAAGCTCGAGGCAGAGCCTCAGCTGTGCGAAGAGCACATCAAACACCTGGAGAGGAAGATGATGGAGGAGAAGGCACGCTGCCTGCAAGTGAAGAATGAACTTGCCAAGGTGCACAGGAAGGCGGATGCTGCCCACTGGAACTTAGGCATCTACAGGTCCATGGCCCAGGACCTGCACGGGGAATGGCAGAAAATCTCCTCCTTGCATGACTGGGAGTGCCTCCTGTTGGAGAGGAGAAGTGAGGAGAGCCAGAAGGCTGTTCTGTGGGCAGAGAGGGAGTTCCAAAGGCTCCAGGCCCAAAACTACTGCCTCAGGCAGAAGCAGGCCAACTCTGGGTCCAAGGTCCAGCCTGTCTCAAGGGGGCCTCCTGCTCCTGCTCTTCCGGGCACAGCCTCCAAATATCCTCAAGGGCCAAAGGCTCCCCTGAAACCCCAGAAGCCCAAGAAGGGAGTGAGGGTGCACTGGCCAGACTCCCAAGTTCTTGGGTCCCCTGCAGGTCTGATCTCCTTTCCCAGCAGTCATCAACACTCACAACCAGAGCACAAAAGCTCCTGTGCTTCCTTACCCCTTAAGCCATACCAATTGCTCCTTTTACTTGAGATCCACCCCATTATTGAACTGAAGCTACATATTCCCTATAGCGGTATGAGTGTGAGAAAATATTTTTTCAATGTTAAGCATTAAAGATATATATATATATATATATATATATATATATAATTGCTGATACTACTGATACTACTGCTACTGATAATTGATTTTATTAAAGGATTCTATGCCAAGCAATGGAAGGTTTTAAGTGTCTTTTACTGTCCCAATAACCCAGTGTGTCATATATGACTGTCATATATGACTTTTAATTGTCCCAATAACCCAGTGTGTCATATATGACTGAGGTTCAGAGAGGGGAAACAACTTGTTCCAAGATCACACAGCTAGTGAATTTCAGAGCTCCTGTCCCAAACCAGGGTTGTCTCATTATCAACTGCTGTGCAAATAACTTCTACTACTACTACTACTACTAGTACTACTACTACTACTACTGCTACTTCTTCTTTTGAGAGACAGAAAGGGGGAAGGCACACACACACATGCAAGTGGGAGAGGGGCGGAGGGAGAGAGATACCTAGACAGGCTTTCCACTCAAGTGCAGAAGCAGACGTTGGGCTGGATTTCACAGATCATGGGATCACGACCTGAACCGAAATTGAAAGTCAGACACTGAATTGATGGAGCCACACAGGCACCCTTGTGCAAGGATCTTCTAGGCAAGCTGCTGTAAGGATCCCAGAAGGGCTTGATAAAATTTTCTCCTAGTTCACGTCCTAGTAAGGATGCAAAAATTCTAGTGGTAGCTAGCTGAGGTAAAGTCCCATCAAAGCATGGAGGGCAGCCTTTAAGGGTCTCCAACGATTCCTATCTTGGGTCCACATCGTTTTGTGTTCCATACTCTACCTCTTGATTAGAGTCAGGAAGTACTGACTCACTTCTAAAGGACAGAATATGGCAAAAGTGATAGGATGCCACTTCTGAGGTCAGTTTACAAAGAGACTGGTCTCCTTGTGGGCTTGCTCGCCCTCCCTCCCTCCCTCATCTGTTCCCAGGGAAGCTGGCTGCTCCTTGTGGGCTGTATTCTGGAGAGGCCCATGTGGCAAGGATGAATATTTCCTGCTTACAGCAATGGAGGACCTCTGACTGCTAACAGCCACCTGAGTGAGCTCAAAAGCAGATTTTCCCCCAACAAGCCTGGAGATGACTGAAGATCCAGATGACATCGTGACTGCAGCCTTGTGAGAGATCCTGAGCCACAGGTACCTGGCTAGTTGCACCTGGCTGGCTGGCCCGTAGAAACCATATCAGGTTATCAATGTTGTTGTAGGCCCTTTGGTTTGGGGAAAACATTCAAGAAGGACAGAAGTGTGAAGCCAAATGTTTGGCTTCTGACCCACCCTCCTCTCCTGGGGTTGAGATTCCAGGGAAATCAAGAGATGGTAGAAACTACTGAGAGATTAGGGTAAACAACGTAAGAAAGAGGACCTCTATTTTTTTCACCACGTATCTCTCTGAGAGGACATCCCCTCACTTGATCCTTCCATGCTGATATGTGGCAAGTGCAGGAGGAGACAACTGGCAGTGTAGACCCAGCCCTGTAGAGCCTCCTAGAACGCAGAGAAAGAGCCCAGAATTTCCCTGGTTCCCCTAGAGAAGGCACAGAAATTAGTGAGTTGAAAGCCTGGGACCTGGTTATTGGACTTCTGGGTTAGAGGGGAGATGGCCTGTGGAAGGGACACTGCCCGGAACCCCTCTTGGGCCAGATGCCTCCTGTCTGCTTTGGGAGACTGAGGATTAATAAGGGAATGAATTAGTGTAGAAGAGATGTTGTTCTAATGCTTGGCAGGTTTAAAGTTATTGACATCATTGACATTCCTTTTCTCCTTGTCCCCAGTACCACCATAAATGGGAAGGGGCCTTCAAAGAAGCAAGATGAGAGCATCTCTTACAAGCCTGTCAAGTGTCAATATCCAACCACTCCAGTCAATTCCACCCCCTTGGCAGCCCCACTGCTTCCACAAGGTCACAGATACTAGTGACCTCTAAGGCTTCTTTTCCCAATTTCTGGTTGCTGCCCTGACTCAGAGGTGAAATTTAAGTGATTAAGTGGAGGAGTATGTGGGCAGCCTGAAACAGCGAGAGTGATAGGGGTGTGGAAAGAGTAGCAGAGACATGGAAACGGCCAGAGTCATGTGCATGTTTGACGATGGCCTGGTGACAGAAGAATGAGGCCTTTCCCTTCTTGGGTGAAATGGAGCCTAATCTTAATCGATGCTTCTTTTTCTTCCTCTAAAGTCAAAAACCCTTGATTGACAGGCATTATATATGCCTCATCCTTTTTCCATGTTTATACTGTGTTATCCTCTTTCTTGGAAACTTAGCTTGGGTATTGGGTATATGGCTGTACAGACTGTGCATTATCAAAGTCCATGTGGTACCATTTATTTCCTATGAGATGATTGGACAAGTCTTCTCCCAGAAATCTTTCCACATCATTATCACTGGATTCTCACTATTCCCATTCATTAACTAATATTTGAAGATTGGTTAAATAAGTATTTTGTAGGTTCTGAGGATTTAACAATGAACAGGATAGTATCTACCCTTGGCATTGGTACAGGAAGAGACAGACAACTACATGAACCAGTAAAGTAAGTTTAAGTGTTGTAAAGAAGTTGCACATTGTGAGGGTAAAGTAAAATGTTTGGGACATACATTCCTACATCTTTTAACATAAGACCACAGTTTATTAACGACAGATGTTCTATACTTATCCATTTTTCTCCTTTTTCTTTTTGAAACTTAAGAAAGCAGGCAATATGTTGTATGTATAACAACAGATATTTAACACAAGGTAATAGAGTTAATTTCTTAAAGATTTTATTTATTTTAGAAAAAGAGTGCTTGCATGATCAGGAAGAGGGGCAGAGGGAAGGACAGAAGGAGAGGGACAAGCAGACTCCATACAGAGCACAGAGTCTGACACAGTGCTTGATTTCATGACCCTGTGATCAGACCTGAGCTGAAGCCAGGAGTTTCATGCTCAACTGAGCATCACACAGATGCTCCTAGAATTGATTTCTTATTAGATTTTGCATTTGTCCTACCAGGATGAAATTTTATTTTAAGAGAATATGAATTTCTTAATGCACTGAGTGGGAATTATTTAAAAATTTTTGTTATTACATCATATTTATAAAATTGAAAATATGTATGTGGGTATGGTAGTGGCAGGAAGCAGATTTTGCAAATTTAGTACATTTTTGACACTTATGAGGTATATTTTCCCAAGAGTAAGAGTGCTCTCAAAATCACAAACCTCAGCAGGGCACCTAATTTTTCCACAAAACACAGTGAAATAGAACTAAAATATTTAAAGATCTTTTGTGTTCTTAATGGTTCCCTACAAATAGAGGACTAAAGAAATTTGTAGGGTTATTTTATGGCTTTGAAACTTCATATCCTTAGACTTCTTCACTTTCATTACCAGTACTAGTGATTGATTTTAAGAATCTTCAAAACAAACCAAGTAAGTTTGAAAATAACCATGGAAATCATTGCATTCTGGATGATGAATAGAAAATATCAAAACACATTAAGATGTTGGTCCATGAGGTTCCCTCCATTGACCCATGCTTGGAATAGGGACCCACTTGATACACTAGCCTCAGAAGACATAATTTAAATGAAACCTCTGATAAGAAATCACAATGAATCTTCAACCATCAGAATTACTGAAAAACAATTCTGATGGTAATACTGAGTAAATTCTCAGTAAAACTGAGAATGTAAAATCCATAGATGCAAAGGGGCTTTGGTATTATATCACAGATCTATAGCAGGAAAGCAAAATGCAATTGTTTGCTCATCCCTTTATTGTTATAGCATATATGAGATCATTGTGATAAGTGGTACAGAATTTTCCAAGTTGGATATTGTATGAGAAACTGCTCTGGCGCACCATAAATTAGATGTTTAGCCTTTTACCATAAATCAGCTGCCTGGTTGGTTCCTAATTTGTCCACAAACTAATAAATGCTCTGAAACTCTGATCCTTTCTTTTAATGAGGGCTGGTAACTCCAACCTCTGAGGACAGAGGCGAGGATAAACTGAGCCAGAGTAATGAGGGATTTTCAGAACCATGAAAGTAACCCACCAAATCAAGGTTTTACCATTCAATCAGGTATTGCTGGCTTTAAGTTCCTAGTTTTGCTTCTTGAGCAGAATAAAAACACATGGGAAGCAACAGTTAGTTGAAATGGACATTGTATAAAGGATTTAACTTACTTCTTTTACAAACCACTGGCAAAAAGCAGGACCAATCCATTCTCTTGCATGAATACCACAGTCTATCCAGACAGCTCTTTTGTAAGTTTGTGATCTTCTGCCCAGCTGAAAACAAGAACATTCATAGTAACCAACTCAGGCTTTTATTTTTAAAGTCATTGATCAGCATGATTTAATAAGATTTCAGTGCAGTTCTTCACTATAGTTTGAGTCATTAGATAGCCCACAAAAAAGATACAGAAATTTCCTATCTATTTCTGAAGTTCAGGCCTGCTTATGCAGAAATAATAAATTTATTGCCTTAATTACAAATCTAACAGGAAAATAGACAAAAAAGGGCAATCCCTTAAATAAGTTTTCTTCTCTTTTTAAAAGATTTTATTTATTTATTTATAACAAGAACACACAAGGAGGGGCTGAGGAAGAGGGAGAGAGAGAGAATCCCAGGCAGATTCCACACTGAGTGCAGAGCCCAATTTAGGGCTTGATCTCACGACCCCAAGACCATGACCTAAGCTGAAATCAAGAACCGGATGCTTAACTGGTTGAGCCACCCAGGTGCCCCAAGTTTGCTTCTTCTTCAATATCACATGTGATTGTTAAGTAAAAAGCTAAATTCCTCTTCCTCCTAACCCCCTCCTCCAAGAGAATCAGAATCACAAAGAGTATTTCTTAAAGCAATAATTATGTTTTTAAAAAAATTTTTAAAGGATTTTATTTATTTGAGAAAGAGAGAGAGAGGGAGAAAGAGTGCAGGAGCAGGAAGAGGGGTAGAGAGAGAGAAGCAGACTCCCCAGTGAGCACAATGCAGGACTCGATCCCAGGACCCTGGAATCATGACCAGAGCTGAAGGAAGACACTTAACTGACTGAGCCACCACGCACCCCAGCAATAATTAAGTTTTATTGCTGTACAAAGTCAAACTTTATTACAACACAAAATGGGAAAGCAAAGCAAATTGATTTCTAAAATCAAGTGACAGAGTTTTCTTTATAATCTCATTATATCGATATTACTTAAATGTGGTTTTTAACTCAATAACAAATAGGTAGCTATTAACATTATATTCATAGGGGACCTAGTTTTCATTCATTACTTCACTCAAGTAATACTTCAGGAAATCCTTTTTTGATACTGTGCTTGACACTGGAGATTCAAAGATGAAAAGACAAAGAGTTTATATGCTAATAAGGAGGGCAGATATGGGAACAATCAATCATTGTGATGTGGACATGCATAAGTTGCTTAGGGAGCATGGGGTGTAATGTCTAATTTTCCCAGAGAATAAAATAAGGCTTTTCAGGGGAGGAACACTTGAGTAGTTGGGTAAGACTTGAAGCTTGCCCAGCAGACAAGTTGGAAGAAGGGATCTCAAGTTTGGAAGAGAATCTGGGCACATCCTCTTTGAAGAACTATTTTGGGGGTATGAAGATGAAATGGCAGATGAAATTGGACACAGAGGCAGAGAATACATGAAATCCCTGGATCTTATGTAAAAGAGTTAAGGCTTCATCGTGTATTTCATAGGAGAGGGGTATGTCTGTGAGACAGAGAGACAAAGGCACAGATGAACACAAGGTCATGCTCAGTAGTGACAGATTAGAGTATGAGAGGGGCGAGGACAGGAACTTGAAAGGAACTCCTTACTGAATGCTTTATTGCAATAGTCCATGGAGAAGAGATCCAGAGATAAGTTAGGGCAAGAGTAGGGAAGACAAGAGAAGGAACTGGAGCAGATCCAAAAGATATTTAGAAGAGAGAATTGTCAGTTCTCAGTGGTATATTTAAAGGAAGTGGTAAAAATGAAGAAGAGGAATTTAGGGTGATGTTCATGCTTTTTGACTGCAGTCACAGAATGGTGCCATTCTGAGTCTGAGGTGCTTTTGTGAAAATTGAGATGAGAATGTCAAGTAGGTAAGGACATACGAATGTAAAGCTCCAGAGAGTGGACCCCAACTAAATAGAAATTTTCAGAATGATTGTTGAAACCATGGGGGTGGAAGTGTCCATCTAGAGAAGTTGGTAGAGGGAGAGTATAGAGTCTGAGCAGAGAGTTCTGGGATGATCAGAACTCATGGGAAGGACATGGGGAGAGGAGCCAGTGAGTGGGACAGGAGGGTATGGTCAAAGACAAAGGAGGAGAACCAACTAGGAGTCATTGTTGGTCTCAGCAAGAGAAATTTTAGAAGAGCCATGGGGGTGAAGGCCATTGAGTCAAGGTCTGAATGGGAGGTAAGGAAATAGAAACAGTGATATAAAGAAAACTTTTCAGACGTTTGGCTGAGAAGAGATAGAGAGCTCTGGGTAAGTAGCTAGGAGAGAATGTAGGGTCAAAGACTGGGAAGGGCATATACTTTCTTATACATATACATTTATGTAGTTTTGCACTGGTTCACCTTAAGTAGCACCAGCTCACAATAATTTTGAATACCATTATTTTTAAGTGCATCAACAACTCTATGTTATAAATAGCATTCCCTGGAATACTCAATGGCAAAATTTAAATATGGCCCAACAATCTAAGGGAAATTATCAGATGATATTAAATATGAGATGCTGCAAAAGACCATTTCATTTTTTCCCATAAGTCAAACTTGAAAAAGATGTTTACTAAATAAATAAATGTTTTTATGCTTGCTAAATAAAAAAATTATTTTTACCTTTAAAACATATAGAGACCTTCCCTCATACGATTTTCCAATAGAGAACATGTGAATGAGACCTGAATGAGTTTTATTTAGATGACGCATCCAATTTTGAATCTAAAACAAATAAACGAAAACCATGTCAGACTCTCCCAGTTATGGAGCTTTCAGAGAACAAAAGGTAACAAAAAGCAGCAATAAGTCTCAGGCTCAAAGAGTATACATGAGTATAAAACTGAACAAAAAGAGTGACCTCAGTGTTTGTGTGGGTGGTAGTATGTGGAAGTGGAGAGTAATATGAGGGCAGGTGGAATTTCTAATTAATAAATCTGTGGATTCAAAAAAAATCAGTTTTGTATTTTTAATTTTCCTTAAGATACTTAAAATTATATTTTATTTTCTGTCTTTACAAATAGTAGCTTTGTGTCTTTATATTGTCCCCTTTTTAATGCATACCTTCTACTACCATTTATCATTAGTATCTTGATGGCAGAGCTTTGTAGAAAATTAATCCATGTGTTCTGGATTCTTTTTGAAAACAAAAATTATTTCCATTTCCCTCCCAAGTACTTAAGAGGAAAAGAAAACTATGCAAACTACTTGAAAGGGTCTATTAAAGCCCCATATATTATAATTTGCCACTGAAAAGAAGATGCTAAGAAAAAGGCATTGTCTTCTGCATTTAAAGGTTATTCAAGTCACATATCAGAGGGCATACTCTGAATAATTTCCCCAGTAACGGCCATAAATTTGCATTGATCCTGTCACACACACTTATCTGTCATCAGAAGAAGGTATATTTGAGATGGATGAATAAGGCACTTAGAAATATGAATGACATTTCTGACTTAAAAGCTTTACAAGAAGTAAGGAAGTCACACAGAAGTGTCCCTTTAATCCATGGTGTGCAAGACAGTCTGTGCTGAAAAATTTAGATTTTGAGAAGTACCCAAGCTTTCTTTTCTTTCTATTCTTATTTAGTCTAATGAGCATACACATATATATATGTGTATATTATATATATATATCTTATGTGTATATATGTATATATATGTATGTACATATCTACAGATATATTTAAAATTTTTTTCTAGTGCATTTTATAACACTTCCATGTGCCAAGCTAGCTAAAACCTTCCCATTGCTTCTAATTTCAAGCTTCTAAAACATATGTTGGAACATGAAATATATGAAAATAATTTTGGAAAAAAAGTCATTATCAAGATAACCAAATATTCTCCTTAGAATATAACAGGATCACATTAATTTTTTTTATGCCTGACATTCCTTTGCTCAATTCAGGGGAAGCTGGAAAATCTATGTACTTCTTCATTTATTTATTCTGTCATCTACTACCTACTTGGAGGTTCCTATTTGCTTGCCACTGGGGATATAGTGGTGAACAAGAAAGAAATAGCCTGCCCTCATTGAACTTGAAGCTTATGAGGAGAGAAAAGCATTAATCAAGTGGTCCTACAATTACATACATAAAAACTATGACAGATATCATATCCATGTGCTGTGGGTGCATGTAATATGCTGGGGTTGGAGGTGAGGAGTTCTAATTCCATCTTCGAGAGTAGAAACAACCATCTTTTTGCTTGGGCTGATTCAAAGAGTAATTAGGTATTGTCTAGGTGACCAGTAAAGGATATAATGGTAGGAATGAGGTTGTTGTAGAATGAATAATAGGAAGAATAAATAATAATATTTTTAAAGGCCCTGAGATTCTGCAAATAAAACTTGGCCTTTGGGAGGTCTCAACTTGTGCAGAAGCTATGTGGCAAGCATCAACATTCACTCCACCCCCATCCAAATCACTGCCCTCAAACTCTGACTAGATCTACCTTCCATGGCTTTTTAGTTAAGGTTTTCACAACTGCAATTATAGTAGCATTAACTCACTTTTCCATTGCCCTTCCCATGTATTTTGGAGGGGTGGTTTGGGTAAAGCAAATTAAATCCAACTTATTTCCCTATTTCTTATAAAGGCTTAATAATGGAGGAGATGATGAACTGAGCTGGCTGGGCCATATAAGAACTCTATATATTCTTCATATGGCCCCTGCCTCTATCTTTATGCTTTTCTCCCAGCCATCAGACCTAAATGATAAAGATGTATTTATTAAAAAAAAAAAAAAAACCAAAAACAAAAGCTCCTCTGATTACATACTTCTTCTAAGGAGTGATAAACTTCATAATTATATCCAGACAGGTATCTTCTATTTCTCTGGGTTCGCAAACTGCTTGCCTTTTCCAGTGTGTTCTGAAGATCTTCTATGAGGACCCTGGATTTGAAATGATAGACATGATGCAATCTGAATGGCGATCATATAAAATTTGAAAAGGAAATTATGCATTTATGAAAAAAAGGATAGCAAATATTGACATCTCTAAAAATATCAAATGTTGGGAAAATGTTCTCTTTTGGGAAATAGAAACTATTAAATTAGGTAAAGAACATAAAAGGTAAAATTACAGCTAGATATTCTCAAATGATAATTACTACCACTGACTGAACAGCTACAAGAACTGAATGATGGGTATGAGCATTTACATTTATTGAGTACCTATTTAGATACCATGCTACATACTTCATGTACACCAGCTGAGTTAAACACCCTATAAGGTAGATTTTTTTGTTACTTCCGTTTTACAGACAGGGAAAAATAAGCTCCCAAAAGGTTAAGAACCTGCCAACATCACTCTGCTAGGGAGTACAGAGTCAGAATTTGAACTCGGAACGTGAATCTGAATTCTAGTCTTTAGACTCTGAGTCCAGTGTAATATTATGAACCCCAAAGCAAGACAACACACCACAAAAAAGTTTTCAAAAAGTTCAAAAAATGTTTGAATGTTTACAAAATTGAGCCATGGTATATTGTCATTGCATTATTTCCAAAGTGGACAGACCTTCTAAATACAAACAAGTGCAAATTGTTCCCACTCAAGGTAAGAGCAATTCCCCACATTTATCACCAGAAAGTTATGAAGCTCTGATGCTGATATATCTGTTTGTTTGGCAGCTCCTGATAGAACTACCATTGTTCCTATTAGAAAGGCAATGTTTCCCCAGGAGTTTCAGTACAAAAAGCTATGACTCTTAATTGATTAGATTCTTTATCATTTATCATTATCAATTGATAAATGACATGACATATTACCAGTCACATCATGAAATGTCCTTTCAGATAATTGTCGAAATAATTCTAATGGAGAATTGCTCCTACAACGGATTTATCTTAATATTTTCTAGTCAAGTTTACTAGTGTTTTCACCAAAATAGGAAAATTATAAAGTTTTTCAGTTTCAAGTTGTATGGGATCGTTCTAGATGGATATTAACTTCTTTGAGGAATAAACTCTTAAGCATTTCAGTTTTCTTTTAAAGTCTCCAAGTGTCCTAAATAGAACTGGTTTTTGGATTCCTTAGTATTTGCCTATCCAATTAGGCTAGTGATTCTTAAGCTGCATTGCTTTAAAGTTACCTGTGAGCTTTAAAAAAATATGCCACACTGGGGCACCTGACTGGCTCAGTTGGAAGAGCGTGTGACTCAGGATCTTGGAGTTGTGACCTGGGGTACCACTTTGGGTGTAGAGATTACTTAAAAATAAAAAAAAAAACTTTAAAAATATACCACACTGGGTCCTACATAGATAAGAATATTTATGAATAAGTATCAGTCCTTTTTGAAAGCTCACCAAAGTGATGCTAATATATGCGGGGATAAATTTAGGCTAAAAACTGGAAGCCACTAACTCAGGTTCATTAAATCTAGAAAATCACTGGTATCTGTCCTCTCAAGTTCCATATTAAATGCAAATGAAGAGAATAGTAGAATATGGCTGACCCTTGTTTCCTTTTTCCTCTCCTGAGTGTCTGTACTGGACATGGTCAAGTGCCTACTCTCCTTATGGACTTCCTGTACTGCAGGAAGTACAGTCTTGATTCTGGGTACAGATTTGTAAACACTGGTAAGATAGGAAGTTAAGAATGAGGCAGAGGCCATCTCCTGCTGGTGCTGTGGCCATGTCAAGGCCACAGAGATGTGACTGTTGAGAGGCAGCCGGCGTTGCTGGACCCAGCACTCCAGTGTCTAGTCACCAGTTTTATAGCATGAGAGGCAGTTATGGTAACAACAGTGGTGGTTGGAGTAGTGCAGTCACAGCTTCTGGACCTTTGGACCATCCCATGAGAGAGAAGTAAATTCTATTTGATTGAAGCTACTGTGTTTGGGAATCTGGTATGGGTTGAATTATGTCCCCATCTCCCCCAGTTCATATGTTGAAGTCCTAAGCCCCAGCACCTCAGAATGTGACCTTATTGGGGACTAGGATTATTGTAGATGTAATTAAACTTTGGTCACCAGGACGCACTCTCATCCAATATGACATGTTTTTATAGAAAGAGGAAATTCAGTTTGGGAAGATGAGAAAGTTCTAGAGATGCATGTGCTGATGGTTGTATAATGTGAATGTACTTAATGTCACTGAATTGTATATTTAAAATGGTTAAAATGGTACATTTTATGTTGCATATACTGGGGAAATCAGGACACAAAGACGCACATAGAGGGAAGATATGAAGAGGCAAAGATGGCTGTCTACAAACCATGGAAAGAAGCCTGGGACAGATCCTTTCCTCAAGGCCCTCAGAAGGAACCAACTCTGCCCTCACCTTGATCTCAGTCTTCTAGCCTTGAGAATCATGAGACAATAAATTTTTGCCTTTTAAACCAGCCAGTCTGTGGTATTTGTTATGACAATCCTAAAAAACTAATACAGTTCTCTGTTCAATAACTGGACAGTATCTTAATACAGGCCCTAAAAGACCAATCTGAAAATTAAAATAATTGTTGTGTGACAGTTCTAGCCCCATTTTTCTTGTTAAGTAGTCAGCACCACAGATTGATGAGGAGCTCAAAATGGCATTTATAAGTGTTGTATTTTCTAGGTCCTTTATGGCTGATGTTATTCCTACCCTAGTTGCATACACTCCTAGGATAGTGACCAGAGCTATTGAGAACTTTTCAAATGATGTCAACACTCAGTATAAAGCCCCTGCCCCAAAGCTTCTAGGGTGGGTCAGGGGGGCTCAAAACTTGAAATTCCACTGCCAATTTTTACAGGTATTTAATTTATAAAATGATTGAATTTTTTATAACAGAATGAGTCATCTCATCTATCATGTCATTGAAAGGGACTGATTACCCAGGGGCCAGACTCATGGGGTCACATTATCTCTGCCTTGAAGATGACTACAGCTATATATTATGTGTAGTTGTACAGAGTTAATGATAATCTTTTGAAAATACCCTAGGCTACAATGATAAAAGTCAATTAAAAATTATCTCTACCTACTGCCCTGTGGAATTTAATCGACTCTTACGTGTTATCTTGAGACCAACAAAATGAATAATTCTAAATGATTGTCCTCCATGAGGAGACAACTGATTTAAAACATTCATTTTTTTTTTTAGATTCCATTCTTTGTGACAAAAAGTGTTTTATTTTATTCTATATCAGTTCTACATGACCTATATTTAATGGCAAGAAATAGAGACTTGTTAAAATAACTGGTATATTCCCTTCTACTGAATTATAATTAATGAAGCATGTGAGTTGTTGCTGAGCACCTATAGATATAATTACCAAACTCCTTCCTTCCAGGCATTCAGAGAATCAAAGCACACCTTCGAAGTTATAGTAATGACTAAAATGTATTCAATATGAACAACAGTTTTATGCACAGCTGTGACTCTACCCTGTTCTAGAAGCACGATAAAATACCTTTCTGTAAAAAGCATATCAGTACTTTAGTAAGGGTGTAATTATCTTTCTGGCAGGGAAGTATTTGTGTGGACAAGGTAAGAATGTCACTGCTGCTTTGCACCCTGTGGCTCACTCAGGCTTCCAGAGACTAAGGCTTTTACTATTGACTCACAGAGCCACGAGCCCATCCCAGGCCTTACCATCAGACATCATCAGTGATCTTCCTGCCAGTTTTTTTTTTTTTTTTAAAGATTTATTTATTTATTTATTTGACAGAGAGAGATCACAAGTAGGCAGAGAGGCAGGCAGAGAGAGAGAGAGAGAGAGAGGGAAGCAGGCTCCCTGCTGAGCAGAGAGCCCGATGCGGGACTCCATCCCAGGACCCTGAGATCATGACCTGAGCCGAAGGCAGCGGCTCAACCCACTGAGCCACCCAGGTGCCCCCTTCCTGCCAGTTTTAACAGTACAACAATTTGCTGAAAAGTTGGAGCAATTTAGGTTAGTCACTTAAGATCATGCCTCTCAGCCCTGAAATCCTAGGTTCCCAAATGAAAGGTATGTCACTCCTTCCCATGTCATTAATTCACATTAATTCACTGCCCTTCTCCCACACATCCTGCATTGACTCTTCATCACTCCTCCACTTCATTCTATGTTGTGCCTGCTGGAAGCCTGCTTTCACTGTAAATAGACTTCCTACATTCTTACCTCTTCAGAGAACTCTCCTCTTGTATTCTTTCCCTGACAGAAATTGGACTCTCTCAAGGATAGATTCTTTTGTGGCTTTCTCTTCTGCCAATCCACCTATCATGGGACCAGAGGGATGGAGGACAGCATCCTCCCAAATCCACATTTCTCCTTTCCTATCAACCATACTTCTAGAAAAAGCTAATTTGGCCTTTGGCATTGTGCCATTCCTTGTTTCTTTCCTCTAACTCCTGTGTAATCTCTGAAATTACTGTCCCAGGGGCACATTCTGTCTCTTTATCTCTAATCTTGCCAACACCCAAGGAAATTCAAAACGGCTGTATTGATTCTTTGGTGATTTAGTCCATTCATTCTCAACCACATCAGTCTTGGTGATTTACACTCCACTTCAGCCAAATCTTCCATGACTACGCCCTGAATTTGTCACCAGCCATAAATGTTCTATACCAGGACTCTTAATCCCAGCCTACATTTTGTCAAAATTTTCTTCCTTCCATTTCCTTGTTGCCCTCAGTTATGCTGTATCTACGTTCCATATAATGATCCTTACACCCTTTCCGATTCTTCCATTTGACTCCACCATTCCTCCTACACTCTTCTCCTTTTCTCTCCAGATTTGACACCATGGATGAATATTTGAGCTAGTATCTCACTAGGAACTCCACTTCCTTGCCATGCTGATCTTTCCATGGTCCTAACCCAACAAAGCCTCAACTCTGCATGAGCACTACCATTTCCCTTCTTTTCAACAACCAGTTATTAGTTCTTACCCCAGTTTTTCTCTTGGTAAATTTCTTCAGCCCCCATTTCTTCCCTTTTGGTAGATAATTTTGCTTCCTATTCCATATAGAAAAATTACCCATTAGTTATTATTTAAGTTGTTGACTCTCCTCTTTATAATCCTAACTAGACTTACATTTACCCCTTCAGTCTTACTGGATAAGGTATCCTTCCTAGTGCTCAAACCCATTCTTCCATGGGTGCATTCTATCTTGTACCATCAATGTCTCCTTTCCTAACTCGTTCCTCCATTCAGCCTGCAGACATACAAAAATTGCTCCCTACCCCCTAAAATTCCAAATTTCAAGTGGTCATTGATGCTGCATCTCCTTATAGTCATTCCTTATTTTCTACCTCTCTCCTTATTTTAATTTCTAAGAGCAGTAGTCTGCTCTGCTTCTCCATGTTCCCATATCCTATTCACTTCTGTCTTTCTCTGTCTTCTACTCCTGACAATTTAATCCCACATTCCACCATGAGAGTTACCAACACAATTTACATTGCCAAACCCAGAGGAAACTGGTCAGTCCTTTTCTTGCTGGATATTGCTGCACACTTGGAACCACTAATGTTTCTCCCTCTTGAAAGTCTCTCATTTCTTCTTTGACTCCTGTGCCTATCTTCTGTTTGCTTCATTCTTATTATGTAACTATTCCTTAAAAAAAAAATACAAACAACCCAAACCAAATACTTCAAGATAACCTGATCTATTTTAATCTATCTGCTCCATTGCCCAAGCTAGACGATTTGGGGCTGTGCTTGATTTCTTCCTTCCCACATCCATCCAAGTGCAGAGACCAGGGGTTTTTGCCTATTAACTATTTTTTAAATACTCTCCTGATCACACTACTCTGGTCCTGACTCAATGCCTCACAACCTCTTACTTGGACTATTATTGTAGTCCCCTGTTGCCCTTCCACCCCACTTGTATCTGGCTCCCTTACTTCCATCATCCCAGTGTACAGCATCACACACATACATCCTAGCCCTGTACACATCAGACTTCCCACAACCTGGTCTTCCCTCAATATCTCCAGCATCTTTTGTTTCTACTCCCAGTTTGTACACTGATAAGACTCAAACACTTCAGTTCCCTGAGTAGGTAGCATACTGCTTCTTCCCTTTGCTTGTACTGTCCCCTCTGCCTGCAAGTCCTGAGGCTCATCCTGTGTTTAGGTGTCATTGCTCCTGCAGAAAGCTTTATCTCCCCCTGCATTCATACCCACTTTCTGGGCATTGTTAGACTGCTCTTCTTTCATCACACAGAGAAGATCTCTGTTTACACTGGCCACCTAGTGTTTTTTTATTTTAAATTTACTTTTATTTTTTATTTCTTTTCAGCATAATGGTATTCATTGTTTTTTGCCCCACACTCAGTGCTCCATGCAATATGTGCCCTCCCTAATACCCACCACCCGGTTTCCCCAACCTCCCAACCCCCACCCCTTCAAAACCCTCAGGTTGTTTTTCAGAGTCCATAGTCTCTCATGGTTCACCTCCCCTTCCAATTTCCCTCAACTCTCTTCTCCTCTCCATCTCCCCATGTCCTCCATGTTATTTGTTATGCTCCACAAATAAGTGAAGCTATATGATAATTGACTCTCTCTGCTTGACTTATTTCACTCAGCATAATCTCTTCCAGTCCCATCCATGTTGCTACAAAAGTTGCCTCCTCTCTGATGGAGGCATAATACTCCATAGTGTATATGGACCACATCTTCCTTCTCCATTCATCCGTTGAAGGGCATCTTGGTTCTTTCCACAGTTTGGCGACTGCTGGCCACCTAGTGTTAAGGGTGAAATGATAGGCCAGTGTGGTTCATCTCCCCTCCTTCATTACAGTAGTAAGCACAACAAAGGTGACTATAACTGTGTTACATTTGTGTCTGTTTTTGCAGTGTGAAAAACAGTGCCTGAAATGCTGTTGTAGGCACTCAGTAAATAACCTGAATATACCTCTCATTCAGCTCAATTTAGTACTCATGTATTAAGCAAGTGAAAAAGAATGCTTACTTGTACTGGATGTTGGCTTCCTGTAAGAACGCTAACAGGGCTTGGGAACCATTTTGGGGAATATGGACATCAGTAACTGCTCCTTTTGATACATAGGAGATACTGCTCGGCTGCCACAGGTCCACCTGTAGTGCAGGAACCAACCTATAATTCATATTCCGTGCAGGTGGGGAAAGATCTATGTCACAAGGTGAAACATGTCATCTTGTTTACATTCAGAAATACAAACACATTTTGGATTTAAACTCAATGCTTTTATCAACAGGGTAAAACTTTTACTTGATTTTGATTTAGGTCTCCAAATTATATCATATCCATAATAGAATTTGATCATAATTGACAAGTAACAGTTTAAAGACCAATATACATTAAAGCCACAAGGTAAAAATTAGATAAAGCAGTTTTAAGTAGACTTTGATATGCTTAAAAATTATTACACAAATACTTGAATAAGAGAGAGAAAGATATAAATTACCTTTTATTTTCCTATACAACAAACTGTGGTAGCTTGGCAACATTTGGTAACTTTAAATGGACTACTTTCCAGGTATTTTTTCCTTCCCCAATGCATACACTGTACTAGTCCCTACTCAAGCTTCCATGGTGATAGAAGCATCCCTTTCTCAGGTTGGACTTTTTAGCTAGGCTCGTCTCTCTGTCAGAGTTCTTAGAGCAACTCATGCTTCTTTCATTCCCTAGTTTCATCTCATCAGAATGTAAGCTCCATTTGGTCACCACCCCATTCCAAATGCCCAGAAGAGTGCCTTGTGTACATCAGCAACACACTGTTGCATATGTGGAGACCCCATGTAATATTTACTCTACGTTCACCCCATGTTCAGTGTTTTGCAGGAGCCAGCAGTGTGTTTGTCTTACTGCAGTGTTCCATCTTGTCTGGTGCTTCACATCCGGTAGCTAGTGTTCTGCATTCTTTGAAGGAATTACTGAACTCAGCGGGGAGGGAAGAGGGCCCTATCCTCCCTTATGGAGTAGCCTCAGGCTACAATTTTCGATTAGACCAAATTTGCCTTTACAGTCCTGTCTCTGTCTTCTCTGTATTTGGGACTCTCCTCTTCCTGCATTTCCAGCCTTCGTCTGTCACAGGGCCTTGATCTCTGATCTGATAAGGTTTAGTTACTTGATCCTCACTTAAATGTCAGTGTCTGCATTCTGGTAGGGAACCCTAGAAGACCAAAAATGCTTTGTGGCTCAAGGAAATAACACCTCTGGTGGTATAATTTAATCTTAAACAGGGTAGAGAGGCATTTGTTTTGGGGACAAAGAGTCTACCTTTTTTTTTTTTTTTTTTTTTTAAAGCAGCTGACTCCTCCTCAAAATTGCAAGGGCAAATCTGACTCAGCTCTCATACCAGTCCAGCAATCATAGAAAAACAGAAGTGTGGGCTGGAAGGGATGCTGAGAGGTCATTTGATCCATCTGTCAGCCCTTGGGCAAGGATACATGTAGGACTGAACAAACCTGTCCCCAGTAGATGTATCCAGACCACATCTTTTAAGACCCCAAAAGAGGAGGGCTGACAACATCCTAACATAACTCATAGCCACATTTAAGAAGACTAAACATCTTTCTTCCCATCCCTCACACTGCAGCACAGCTTCATTTTCTCTTGTTCCATTTTTCAATAGGGGATGTCTGGTTTCTTGCCTCCGTTAGATAAAGTACATTGGTGTCTTTCACTTTTCTCTACACATTAGGTTTTCTGATCCTTTAATCATCTTTGAGACCTGCCTCTAAATCCTTTACAGAGACAGTTTTTTTATATTAAGTTTTGCTGCCATCCCTTAATGCCAGTGAAGACGAGGAAATAGTGCTGTATTTGGAGGGTAGAGAGCCATAAGAACCTAAAATAATATGAATAGCCACTCTGGCAAATTCCTTTATGTGTCATTTTCTAGGGTGCATGCTAAAATAAGAATCCTCATCCTGCAGAAGAAAGTAGCTTCCCTGTAGGGAGTTCCGTGGAAATGACACGCCCCACAGCATGACCTGGAGAGGGCTTCCTAGGAAACAGGCCATCAGACAAAGCAGTTGGTCTATAGGAAACTAACAAAAGCAATTTGCAAAATCGGGAATTGTATTCTGTTGTGATATTAGGAAAGAAAGTTAAAATGAATTATCAGCTTTTCTCCAGTAAAATTTTGGGGAAAGGATACTTGGATACATAACATGGGTATTTCAATCTGGGTGGCAGGCACATGCCCATATCAAGATACAGGGGAGAGTAATACTCATGTGACATTTGTAAAGTGCCCCTACTTTATAGGTATTTCTGATCTTTTCAATAATGCCTTCAGGTAGGAGTTAATGGTAGAGACATTTAAAGAACGAGGGCACCTGGGTGGCTCAGTGAGTTAAGCAGCTGCCTTCAGCTCAGGTCATGGTCCCAGAGTCCTAGGATCAAGTCCTGCATTGGGCTGCCTGATGGGCAGGGAGTTTGCTTCTCCCTCTCCCACTCCCCTTTCTTGTGATCTCTCTCTCTCTCTCTCTCTCAGGCTCTCTTTATCACAAATAAATAAAATCTAAAAAAGAGAGAGCGAGAGAGAAGACTCAGATTCATAGAAGCAGAGTCAATTTTCCAAGGATGCAGAGCTCCAAAATGGTGACACTGGAAGTGCTTAGCTCCAGTGCCTGTATGGTAAGTGTGTTTAGGGTCTTCTGAGGAAATAGGCAATTTCCAAGTTCTTGACTTAGTGTTTGAGGAGGTTTGGTTTGCAGGTCTCCTACTCTAATCTTTCCTGTCAGGGGTTATTGACCCTATAAATTAATACGCAGGTATTTCAAAGTTGAGATCAGTTTACTCTGGGGCAGGTTACCATCATTTCCTTAGGGCCTGACCACATCCAGATAAAGTGATAAACTATCTTTGAATGGCAAAGCTCGTGAGGGTTTATGATGATGACAATGAAGGATTAGTTGTCTTGTCAGGATGGCCTCAGGTGGAAAGGAGGCTCCTTTCCAGAAACTTCTTGCCCTGAAACCTGGTGGTTGTTCCCATGTTTTCCTTTCCTCAAAGGATTGCTAGTCACATATGGTCAGATCTGTTTAAGAGGTGGAAGCAATTTAGGGGCACCAGGATGGCTCAATCAGTTAACCATCTTGAATCTTGATTTCAGCTCAGGTCTTGATCTCAGGGTTGTGAGTTCAAGCCCATGTTGGTCTCCACATTAACTGTGGAGCTTACTTAAAAAAAAAAAGTGGTGGGTGGGGAGAGAGAAAGAGAGAGGTGGAGGCAATTTAGTGTGTGATCAAGAGTATGAGTATGAACTTTGGAATCTGAAGGTCCTGAAATGGAATGTGAGCTTTGGTAGTATTGACTTCAGGGGAGCTTTTAACATTTCTGAGCCTCAAATTCCTCATCTATCTATAAAGATAATAAAAAAACCTACCTACAGTCTTTTCTGTAGGATGAGTAGGAAAAAATAGAAGTGAAACACACAGCAGAGAGTCTGGCATACAGTGAAATCTTAAAAAATATTAGCTATTTTTTTCTTTTTGAAAAGTATATCTAAAAAAAGCTAGAAGTAGTAAAGATAAAGTTTTATTTTGAGTGTTTCTGAGTAAAATGAACAAACATTAAAACCTATAGACAACTTTAAGGAGGAGGGGAAGCAATAAATAAACCAAGAATATGAGCAAGGCTGGAATGTTTCCTAACACAAGGGCAAACAGCTGGATTTGAAGTCATGATAATCTGCTGGTTAATTCCCTGGACTCTAGAGTTTGACTTCCTGTAATTATATTGAAGCTCTCTACAATTAGCATCTGTGTAATGTAGGATGAGTTCCTTCATCTCTTTGGGCCTCACTTTCTTCATCTGTAAAATGAAGATGATAATTGCACTTCTTGGTTGTTACTGTTATGGGATAATAGAGAATATAGTAAATATAATCATTAAGAGCATAAATTTTGAAACTCAAGACAGGATGCGTCTGGATCCCAGTTCTGCTGCTGTGTGACTCTGGGTAACTTACTTCAGCTCTCTCTGCTTGTCTTCTCATTTATAAAATGAAGCTATAAATACCATATATTTTATAGATTTCTTAGGCTTAAACTAATCAATACTTATAAAATGCTTTATTTTATTATTTTTTTTAGATTTTATTTATTTATTTGAAAGGGAGGGAGAGCTCACAAGCAGTGGTGGGGGGTGGGGTGGGTTGAGGCAGAAGCAGGCTCCCTCTCATCAGGGGGTGCGTTGCAGGACTCCCAGGACTGTGGGGTCATGATCTGAGCCAAACTGACTGAACCACCCAGGCACCCCTATAAAATGCTTTAAATAGCACCTGGTGAACAGGAGTCATTTGTTATATGGTAAATGATTCAAAATTCAAAAATAATTTATTTGCAATGAAAAACTGTCATATTTTAGTCTGGCACTAATTTCATGGCTCTTCTGGTCCTTGTGCTGTGTTTATTTATTGGCTTGGTCCAGGCTTCATGATCCACCTGTCTTTTAGGCCCATGGCTGATTACATACCTGGCACAGGTATTTGTGGAGGTGCAGTCAGTGTCCCCCAACAGTTTCAGAGTAAGTCTTTCATGTGGGTATGGGAAGACATCTGGTGTTTCTTCAGCTTGGGAACAGATGGTCTGCCTCCCAGGCACTTAAAGTAACGCAGAAGCACAAGAGAGGAGAGTCTTACTCTATATTTACTCTACTTTTTGTTGGTTTGGAAAAGTATTGAGCACTTATGTGTCACATAATAGGTTTCTAAGTATGAAACCTCCATATCAAGTTTGTAGTCAACTAGGGTTTAATTTACATAATCATATTAATTACATATTAACACCCATAAAATCTTAATGCACAGGAAAGTATCTTCTCTTATTTACCCTTGAGATTGTGTTTTTGTTCTGAATCCATTTAACCTTGTGTCTTCTTTTAGGATTTTTGTCTCTGACCTCTTGAGAAGATTTTCTGACACCCAAGGTCAAGTACTGTTGTTACCTGCTTTCATGGAACTTTTAATTACATCTTATTCTTATAGATAATTATATTAGTTTCTAGGGCTGCTATAATAAATTTCAACATCTCAGATGGGTTAAAACAGCAGAGATATAGTCTCACACAGTTCCGGAGGCCAGAAGTCCAAGATCTAGGTATTGACAGGCAATACTCTCTCCGAAGCATCCAGGGGAGGTCCTTCCTTGCATCTTCCAGCTTCTGGTGGTTCCAGGCATTCCTTGGCTTGTGGCCATATCTCCCCAGTATCCATTTCCATCTTTACATGGTCTTCTCATATGTGTCTGTATCTTCTCTTCCATAACTTCTAAGGATACTTGTCTTTGGATTCAGGAGATATCTGGGTAATTCTGGATGTTCTTATCTGAGATCCTTAAGTGCGTTTAAAAATTTTTTTTTCAAATTAGGCCATGTTCACAATTTCTAGGGGTTAGGGAATAGGCATACATTTTGGGGATCTATGATTCACCCTATTGCAATTGTCATATCAATATCCATTTTCCTATTAGCTTCATGAGAACAGAAACTGTAAAATTCTCCCCTTCTGCCCATACCTCTAGTGCTTAAAACCATGCATGCCACAGAAGGCACTAAATATTCTGTAGATGGAATAAATGAAATAACCCATTTTTATCTTTCATTTTTTCAGATATGTGCTCTCTCTAAAACTGCTCCATAGTATTTCTGGACTCTAATTCTAGTTCCTCTTACCAAAAAATTGATAAGGTAGTCCACTTCAATTTTGTCCACTCATCCCACTTCTTGACTCACGAGTGTTTAGTTTTTTTTAAAGATTTTATTTACTTATTTGAGAGAGAGAGAGAGAGAGAGAGATCATGAGGAGCAGAGGGAGAAGCAGATTCCTTGCTAAGCAGGGAGACCAATGCAGGACTCAATCCCAGGACTTTGAGATTATGACCTGAGGTAAAGGCAGACTTTTAACCGACTGAGCAACCTAGGTACTCCCAACTCACAGGTCTTTAAATTTTTAATTTTCATTAAGTTTAATCTTAGAATATGCTGTTTCTTAGGTCACAGTACTACATACTTTTCTGATGACCAGAGTGGCCATTTTAGCAACATAGTTAAAGAAATGCTTATATTTTATGGTTATTATTGTCTTTGTTCTACCTCTTATGACTTATTAACATTTCAGATATTAGGGGAATGCTGGAAAGAAACTTAGCCAGAGAATATTGTCCCTTACAAACCAAAGGCACTTGGTAGGTTGTTAAAATTCTGGGACTCATTTTACCTAGCTTCATCCTCTCTCTTTTACAAAATGCTAGGTTATTACTTCCCTAAAGCACAGACTCAATAAGTAGAACAAAGTCTATTCTTTTTAGAAACCTTTCTTCACCTCTGTTTTCCTTCCATTCCAACCCAATGATTTCTGTACTTTTCTAGTTTACTCAAATTTGTGGATGGCTTCTTCCCCTTCCCTATTCTACATTAGCCCTATGTTAGCTTTATTTCTCAGAAGTGATGAAATGTACATCAGTCCAATAAGATACGAAATAAGCATGCTGAAAAAAGATTTAATTGATTTGCTTGTTTCAAGAAGGGGTAATCCCAGAAAGATGGTGTTAAAGAACTAAGGGGATTTGGGCTTGTGTTAGGTGATTTTGGATGGGATTAAGGAACTGAGATTTTTCTTTGGTTGAATATTATCAGAATGAGGGGAAATTCATCACTGGATATCCTGATAATTTTATCTAGAAGGTGAAAGAAACAATTGGGGCTATAAGTGATAAAGAAGCAATAGTCATACCAGAAAAAAAAAAAAAAAAGGCGGGGGAGGGAGGTTTTGTCATTTTTCTGGACAATTTTTTGGACAATTTTTTTTTTTTTTGGTCTTTGTTTAGATATGGTCAGAGTGGTCTTGTTTTTTTCTTATTTCATGAAGAACACAAAATGGTCTTGACTGGAGAACATCAAGGTCTAACAGGAGAACATCAAGCTTTCGTTGTTACTGCCAGGCTGGGCCTGGCTGCCAGAGCTGCTTTTCCTCATCTCAGGATGACCACTGTTTTACTGAGGTCATGTGATAACTAATGGAATGACAAATGAGGGGTGGGTTCTCCCTGCAATATCTAGCCAGAATGGCTTGAAGGTAATTTGAGTGATAGGGGTGTTGGGGTTATGGAATGACCTTCACAAGGAAGTAGCCTTGTGATGGTCTATCCAGGAGAAATTAGGAACTCAACGACACTGATCCTGGTACCCTGCATCTTTGTAGTACCGCACTTTCTCATGTAAAAGTACCAACTTTCTCATGTAAAAGAGTTGATACTACTTAATTCGTGCCCTGTAAGTGAACATTTGAAAACTTATAAGTACTAAAGAAAGATTCCTTAGAAGAATGAAACTGGACCATTCTCTTTTACCATACATGAAGATAAACTCTAAATGGATGAAAGACCTCAATGTGAGACAAGAATCCATTAAGATCCTAGAGGAGAACATGGGCAGCAACCTCTTCAAAATTGGCCACAGCAATTTCTTTTAAGACACATCTCCAGAGGCAAGGGAAACAAAAGCAAAAATGAACTTTTGGGACTTCATCAAGATAAAAAGCTCTACATAGCAAAGGAAAGAGTCAACAAAACAAACAGGCAACCCACAGAATGGAAGACGTTTGCAAGTGACACTAGAGAAAAAGGGCTAACATCCAAGATCTATAAAGAACTTCCCAACTCAACACCCAAAAGACAGATATCACGTCAAAAAATGGGCAGAAGACATGAACAGACACTTCTCCAAAGACATACCGATGGCTAACAGACACATGAAAAAATGTTCATCATCATTAGGCATCTCACCAGGAGATTCAAATCAAAACCACACTGAGATACACCACATTACACCAGTTAGAATGGCCAAAATCAACAAGACAGTAAACAAAATGTATTAGAGAGGATGTGGAGAAAGGGGAACCCTATTACACTGCTGGTGGGAATGCAAGTTGGTATAGCCACTATGGAAAACAATGTGGAGATTCCTTAAGAAATTAAAAATAGAGGTTCCCTATAACCCTGTAATTGCACTACTGGGTATTTACCCCAAAGACACTGATGTAGTGAAAAGAAGGACCATCTCTACTTCAATGTTTATAGCAGGAATGGCCACAGTCGCCAAACTGTGGAAAGAACCAAGATGTCCTTCAATGGATGAATGGATAAAGAAGATATGCTCCATATATACAATGGAGTATTATGTCTCCATAAGAAAGGATGAATACCCAACTTCTGTATCAACATGGATGGGACTGGAGGAGATTATGCTGAGTGAAATAAGTCAAGCAGAGAGAGTCAATTATCATATGGTTTCACTTACTTGTAGAGCATAAGGAATAACACAGAGGACATTGGGAGATGGAGCAGAGAAGTGAGTTGGGGGATATTGGAGGAGGAGACAAACCATAAGAGTCTATGGACTCTGAGAAACAAACTGAGGGTTTTAGAGGGGAGGGGAGTGGGGGGTTGGGTGAGCCTGGTAGTGGGTATTATGGAGGGCATGTATTGCATGGAGCTCTGGGTGTGCTGCATAAACAATGAATGTTGGAGCACTGAAAAGAAATAAAATAAAATAAAATGGAACAAAACAAAACAAAACAAACAAAAACCGCAAAAATTGACAAGGCAAGAAATAAAAGTGTTGGAGAGGTTGTGAAGCAATGGGAACCCTCTTACACTGCTGGTGGGAATGCAACTTGGTAAAGCCACTTTGGAAAACAGAGTGAAGGTTCCTCAGAAAATTAAAAATAGCGCTACAATCAATGCACAGAAATCAGTTGCTTTTCTATATACTAACAATGTAGATGTAGAAAGAGAAATTAGAGAATTGATTCCATTTACAATAGCACCAAAAACCATAAGATACCCAAGAATAAAACTACCAAAGAGGTAAAAGATCTATATTCTAGAAACTACAGAATACTTATGAAATTGAGGAAGAGACAAAAAGATGGAAAAATGTTCCATGCTTCATGGATTGGAAGAATAAACATTGTTAAAATGTCTATACTGCCTAGAGCAATCTACACTTTCATTGTCATCCATATTAAAATACCATTGGCATTTTTCAAAGATCTGGAACAAACAATCCTAAATTTTGTATGGAACCAGAAAAGACTCTGAGTCACCAAGGGAATGTTGAAAAAGAAAAACAAAGCTAGGGGCATCACGTTGCCTGACTTCATGCTATATTACAAAGCTGTGATCACCAAAACAGCATGGTATTGGCAGAAAAACAGACACATAGATCAATGGAACAGAACAGAAAACCCAGAAATGGACCCTCAACTATGTGCTCAACTTATCTTTGACAAATCAGGAAAGACTTATGTATCGAGATAAAACT
Source organism: Mustela erminea (assembly GCF_009829155.1). Classification (NCBI taxonomy): domain Eukaryota; kingdom Metazoa; phylum Chordata; class Mammalia; order Carnivora; family Mustelidae; genus Mustela; species Mustela erminea. The sequence continues at coordinate 19,398,413 of NC_045629.1, forward strand.
GATGGTTACTGGAGGGGAGGTGGGTAGGGGGATAGGTTAAATAGGGGATGGGTATTAAGAACATTTGTTGTCATGAGCAGTGGGTATTGTATGTGAGTGAAGAATCCTACATTCTATACCTGAAACTAATATTGCACTGTATGTTACCTAGAATTTAAATAAGAACTTGAAAAAGAAAAAAAAAAAAGAAAAGAAAATGTGACATTAAAACGTACTATGTTGAGGGGAGAAAATTTAGTTTTTGAATGCTTTCAAATTAACTTGCTATCAACTTAAAATAGAATGTTACATATTAGGCTGTTATGTGTGAGCCTCATGACAACCACAAAACAAAAACCTATAGTAGAAACACAAAAGATAAGGATTTAAGCATAACATTTAAGAAAGTCATTAAACCACAAAGGAAGAGAGCAAGAGAAGAAGAAACAAGAGGAACCAAACATCCCAAAAAACAGTTAACAAAAAAGGCAATAAGTACACACCAATTAGTAAAATTGCTTAAATGTAAATGGACTAAATTCTATAATCAAAAAACCTAGAGTGGCTAAAAGGATAAAACAAGGAGACCTATCTATATACTGCATAAAAGAAACCCACTTTAAATGTAATGAAACACAAAGTCTGAAAGTGAAAGAATGGAATAAGATGTTCCACACAAATGTAAACCAAAGGAGAGCTGATAAACTTGCACCAGACAAAATAAAATTTAAAACAAAGACTGTAATAAAAGACAAATAAAAGACATTGCATAATGATAAGGAGGTCAGTTTAACAAAGGATGTAACATTTGTAAATATTTTTGGACCCAGATTTAAAACATCTAAATATATACATCAAATATTAACAGACCTAAAGGGAGAAATTGACAGCAATACAATAATAATGGGGGACTTTAATACCACATTTACATCAATGGATAGATCACCCAGACAGAAAACTGTAAGGAAACATTGGCTATAAATGACACATTAGGCCAGAATAAATATATCATATATATAACATATGCTATGTCATTTTTATATGTTTATTTAAAACATTCTCCAGGAGATATGTTAAGTCACTAAAAACTGTAAATTTAAGAAGATTGCAATTATATCAAGCATTTTTTCCTGATCACATATTATGAACCTAGAAAGCAACTGAAAAAAGAGAACTGGAAAAATTACAAATATGTAGAGATTAAGAAACCTGGTACCAAACAACCAATGCGTCAATAAAGAAATCAAACGAGAAAAAAAAATCTATCTTGAGATATGAAAATGGAAACACAATTTACCAAAATTGTGGAATGCTGTAGAAGTAGTTCTAAGAAAGAAGTGCATAGCAATACTTTAAGAACCTCTTTAAGAACCAAGAAACATCTCAATCTAACTTTATACCTAGAGGCACTAGAAAAAAGAACAAACAAAGCCTAAAGTTAGAAGGGAAGGAAATAACAAAGATTAGAGTGGAAATAGAGGATAAAAGGAAAATAGAAAAAAAATCAATGAAGCTAAGACTGGTCCTTGAAAAGACAAAACTGACAAAACTTTAGTTAGACTCACCAGGAATAAAAAAATGAAGGTTCAAATAAGGTCAGGAATGAGAAAGGAAAGATTATAACACATACCATAGAAATACAAAAGATCATGAGACTACTACAAATAATTACACACCAAAAACCTAGAAGAAATATATAAAATTCTAGAAACAGTCTATATGTTATTGAATCATGAAGAAAAATAAAATACAAATTGACTTATAACTAGTAGTGATATTGAATCATTTATCAAAAACCTTCCAACAAACCAAAGTCCAGGACCAGACAGCTTCACTGATGAATCCTAAGAAACATTTAAAGAAGATTTACTGCATATCTTTCTCCAGAAATTCCAAAAATCTGAAGAGTAGGGAGCACTTCATAACTCACTTTAATTAATTACCAAGATAACAAAATGAGATAAAGACATTGTAAAAAAAAGCACCAGTAAATATTTCTGATATATATAAACGCCAAATTTCTCAACAAAATATTAGCAAACTGAATTCAACAATACATTTAAAAAATGACACACCACAATCAAGTGGTATTTATTTCAGGGATGCAAAGATGGTTGAACATCTCCAAATCAATCAATGTAATCAATTACATTAATAAAGAATAAAAACAATATGATCATATCAATAGATGCAGGGAAACATTTGATAAGAACTCTCAAGAACATAGGTATAGAGGGAACATACCTCAATATAATAAAGGCCACAAATGACAAACCCACAGCTAAAATGATAGTCAATGAAAAAGGCTAAAAGATTTTCCTGTAAGATCAGGAAAACCCAGTTTTATTTAACCCAGTATTGGAAGTTCTAACCAATTAGACAAGAAAGAGAAATAAATGGCATCCACATTGCAAAGGAAGAAGCAAAGCTATCATTATTTGCAGAAGACATGATTTTATATATGGAAAACCCTAAAGACTTAAAAAAAAACCTGTTGGAACTAATAAACTCAGGAAAGTTACATAATACAAAATAAACACACAAAAAACTTGTGTTTCTATACAGTAACATCAAACTACCAGAAAGAGAATTTAAGAGAAAATTTTATTGTCAATTGCAAACAATTGAAACAACATTATGAAAACCTAGATGCCAACAAATTGGACAGCTTAGAAGAAATGGAAAAATTCTTGGAAACATATAACTCACCAAAACTAAAGCAGGAAGAAAGAGAAAATTTGAACAGACCAATTACCAACAATGCAATTGAATCAGTAATAATAATAATAATAATAATAATAATAATAATAAAACAACTACCCAAACCAAAGTCCAGGACTAGTTAGCTTCACAGGTGAATTCTATCAAAATTTTAAAGAAAAGTCAATACCTATCTTCTCAAACTATTCCAAAAAATACAAGAGGAAGGCAAACTTCAAATTCATTCTGTGAGGGTGCTATCACTCTGATACCAAAACTGGGATAAAGATATAAAAAAAGGAAACTACAGGCCACTATCTCTCAAGAATACAGATACAAAAACTTTCAACAAAATATTAGCAAACCAAGTCCAACAATACATTAAAAAAATTATTCATTACAATAAAGTGGAATTTGTTCCTGGCATGCAAGTGTGGTTCAATATTCACAAAACAATCGACAATATGCATCACATCATAAAATCATATGATCATCTCAGTAGATGCAGACAAGTATTTGACAAAGTATGACATCCACTCAAGATAAAAAACCCTTTGCAAAGTATGTCTATAAAGACCTTATATGAAAAACTCACAGTCAACATCATACTCAATGGTAAAAAGCAGAGCTTTTCCCTTAGGTTAGGAATAAGACAAGGATGTCCATTCTGGCCACTTCATTCAACACAATACTGGAAGTCCTAGGGACAACATAAAGAAACAAAAGGCATCCAAATTGGTAAGGAAGAAGCAAAACTCTCACTATTTGCAGATGACATGATTTATATATAGAAACCCTTAAAGACTCCACCAAAAAAACTCTAGAACTGATAAATGAATGAGGTAAAGTTGTAGGATACAAAATCAACATACAGAAATCTGTTGCATTCCTATACACTAATAATGAAGCAGAAAATGAAATTAAGAAAACAATCCCATTTATATCACACCAAAAACAATAAAATATCTAGGAATAAACTTAACCAAGGAGGTGGAAGACCTGTACTCTGAAAACTATAAAACATTGATGAAATAAATTCAAGATGATGCAAAGAAATGGAAAGACACTTCATGCTTATAGGTTAGAAGAACAAATATTGTCTATACAACCCAAAGCCATCTATAATTTAACACAATTGCTATCAAAATACAAACAGTATTTTTCACAGAACTAGAACAAACAATCCCAAAATTTGTATGGAACCACAAGGACCTTGAATAACCAAAACACTCTTGAAAAAGAAAAACAAAACTGGAAGTAATACAATTCCAGACTTAAGGTTATATTAACAAAGAAGTAACAATTAAAATAGTATAGCACTGGCATAAAAATAGACACATGGATCAATGGAATAGAACAGAAAACCCAGAAATAAACATACAATTAGATGGTCAATTAATCTTTGACAGAGGAGGAATGAATACACAATGGGAAAAAGACTGTCTTTCCAACAAATCGTGCTGGGAAAACTAGACAACCACATGCAAATGAAACTGGACTACTTTCTTTCACCATACACAAAAATAAACTCAAACTGCACTGAAAACCTAATGTGAGACCTGAAATAATAAAAACCCTCGAAGAGAACATAGGCAGTAATCTCTCTGACATTGGTTATAGCAACATTTTCTAGATATGTCTCTTGAGGCAAGGGAAACAAAAATGAAAATAAATTATTGGGACTACATTGAAATAAAAAGCACACAGCAAGGAAAACAATTAACAAAACAAAAACAAACTGCTAAACAGGAGAAGATATATGCAAATGACATATCTGATAAAAGGTTAGTATCCAAAATCTATAAAGAACTGATACAACTCAATACCCAAAAGAAAAATAATCCAATTACAATATGGGCAGATGACCTGAATAGACATTTCTCCAAAGGAAACTTCCAGATAGCCAACAGACACAGGAAAAGATGAATATCACTTGTCACAGAGATGCAAATCAAAACTACAGTGAGACATCATCCTCATACCTGTCAGAATGGCTAAAATCACAAATACAAGAAACAAATGTTGGTGAGGATGTGGAGAAAAAGGAACATTTGTTCAAAGTTGCTAGGAATGCAAACTTGCGCAGCCACTGAGGAAAACAGGATGGAACTTCATCAAAAAGTTAAAAATGGATCTACCCTATGATCCAGTAATCACACTACCAGGTATTGAACCTCCCCTTCTCCCCCCAAAATACAAAAACGTTAATTCAAAGGGATACATGCACTCCTATGTTTATTTCAGGATTATTTATAGTAGCCAAACTATGGAAGCAACCCAACTGCCCATTGATAGATGAATGGGTAAAGAAGATGTGATGTATCAATACAATGGAATATTACAGAGCCCCCCAAAAGAATAAAATCTTGCCATTTGCAACACCAAGGACAGAGCTAGAGAGTATAAACCTCAGCAAATCAGTCAGTCAGAGAAAGATAAATGTGATTCACTCATATGTGGGATTTAAGAAACAAAATAAATGAGCAAAGGAAAAAGAAGACAGACTAAGAAATAGACTCTTTACTGTAGAGAACAAACTGATGGTTACTAGGTGAGGGTGAGGTGGGAGTTTGGGGGAAATAGGGGATGGGGATTAAATAGAAAGATAAAAGAAAGAAATACCTAGAATAAATTTAACCAAGGAAGTGAAATACTTCTACACTGAAAACCATAATACAGTGATAAAAAAAAAATGGAAGAAGACACAAATAAATGGCAAGATAACCCATGCTCATGGATTGGGGGTACTGCTATTTTAAAATGTTCATACTACCCAAAGATCTGTAGATCCAATGTACTCCCAATCAAAATCCAAATGGTATTTTCCACAGAAATAGAAAAAAAAAATCCTAAAATTTGTATGGAACCACAAAACACCCTGAATAGCCAAAGCGGTCTTGAGAAAGAAGAACAAAGCTGGAAGCATCATACTCCCTGAATTCAATCTATATTACAAAGTTATGATAATCAAAGTAGTATGGTATTGGCATAAAAGCAGACACACAGATCAAATGGGATAGAAAGAAAGTCCAGAAATAAACTATGCATATATGGTCAATTAATTTATGATGAAGGAGGCAAGAGTAGACAATAGGGAAAGGACAGTCTTTTTAATAAATGGTTTTGGGAAAGCCAGAGAGCCAGAGGCAAGAAAAAAAACTGGATTATTGTCTTATGGCATATAAAATGGATTAAATTCTAGGATAAAATACAGATGGTAAACACTGATATTGGTCTTGATAATGTTATTTTGGCTCTGATTCCAAGATATTCCAAAAGCAACAAAAACAAAAATAAACAAATGAACTACATAAAACTAAAAAGCCTCTGCATAGTAAAGGAAACCATCAACAAAACAAAGAGGTAATCTACTAGGTGGAAGAAACTATTTACAGAAAATATATCCAATAAGGGGTTAATATGCAAAATATACTGAGGACTCATACATACTCAGCTGAACAAGAACAAATCAAACAATCCACTTTAAAAATGGGAAGAGGACCTCAGTTGACATTTTTCAGAAGAAGAAAACAGATGACCAACAGGCAGATGAAAGGATGCTAAACCCCACTAATCATCAAGGAAATGCAAATCAAAACCACAATGAGATATCACCTTGTACCAGTTAGAATGGCTATTATCAAAAGACAAAAAACAACAAGTTTGGGTAAGGATGTGGAGAAAAGGGAACACTTGCAAGCTGTTTGTGGGAATGTAAATTGGTGGAGTCACTGTGGAAAACAGTATGGAGGTTTCCCAAAACATTAAAAATAGAACTGCCGTATGATTCAGTATTTCTACTTCTGGGTATTTAACTAAATAAAACAAAAACATTAACTTAAAGGGATATACACACCTCTATGTTTACTGCGGCATTATTTACAACAGCCAAGATATGGAAACAACCTTAGCACGCATTGATGTGCGAATGGATAAAGATTTGGCATATATACACAATGGAGTACTACTTTACTATTAAAAAAAGAATGAAATCTTGCCATTTGTGACAATGTGGATGCACCTTGATCTAAGTAAAGTAAGTCAGATAAGCAAAGACAAATAACATATGATCTCAATTATATGTGGAATCTTAAAAACTAACAAACAACATAACAAAATGCATGGATATAGAGAACAGAGTGGTGGTTGCCAGGAGGAAATGGAGTTGGGGCTGGGCAAAAGAGAGGATGGGGGAATGGAAAGTACAGACTTCCAGCTGGGAAGTGAATAGCTCATGGGGACTGTGTCTGTAGCATGGTGTCTGTAGTGAATGGTATTGTAGCATGTATTTGAAGGTTGCCAAGAGAGCAGATCTTGAAAGTTCTCATCATAAGAAAAAAAAATTTTTTTTGTAACTTTTTATGGTGATGGATGGTGAGTAGTTTTATTATGGTATTCATTTCACAACAGTGTGAAGTGCTGAATCATTAGATTTTATACCTGAAATTGATATAATATGGTATGTCTCTTAAGTGACAGAGAATATATATAGCAGATATTATTCAGCCATGAGAAAGAAGGAAATCCTGTCGTTTGGGACAATGGATGAGTGTGGAAGATATTATGCTAGGCAAACTAAGACAGAAGAAGAAAAATGTTGTATGATATCACTTACACGTGAAACCTAAAACAGCTAATTTTATAGAAACAGTGAGTAGAGTGGTGGTTATCAGGGATTTGGGGTAAGAGAAATCTAGAGATGTGGTCAAAGGGTATAAATTTCCAGTAATAAGATGAATCAGTTCTGGGGATCTAATGTACAGCATTTTGATTACACTTAACAATACTATATCCTATACTTCAAAGTTGCTAAAACACTAGATCTTAAATGTTTTCATCTCCAGAATGAAATGGTAATTATGTGATGTGATGGAGGTGTTAGTTAATGCTGTAGTGGTAATCATTTTGAAGTAAGTGTATCATATCAACATGTTGTATACCTTAAACTTGTACATGCTTGTATAAATAATATCTCAATAAAGCTGAAAATAAAAAGAATGGTGGGTATAGTATGATGTCATTTTTGCAAAAATATGTGTATCCTTAAGTACATAAACAAACTGGGAGAACACAAAACTAAGTGGGAGGAAAAAGAGCAATAATTTAAGAAAGACCATTTGAATTCTATAAGAGAATGTTGATTACTGGCAGAGAATACTACCTTTTTCATTAACAAAGTTTTTGCCACCTCCTTATTCCTCTCAATTCTTGTATATTTTACTATATATTTATATTATTTATTTATATTTATAACTAATATTTCATTTATATTATATAATGATTTTTATTATATTAATATTATTCTGGTTTGAAACATGCCTGTCCTCCAGAGACAGGCAACTGGTAACATCATGAGAAGATGGGCTTAGTCTCCTTTGTAATCAATGAAATATACATTAAGTCAAAATAAAATAATAGCACACAGACCTGAGAGTTACAAACATTAAAGAGTCTGACAACACCAAATGGAGTCTGGAGGGTAAAGTGATGTGAAATTTCTTACACTGCTCCTGGAGCACATTGATAGAAAGGTTTTGGAGAGCACCTGACAATTTCTCATAAAAAATAAACATGTATTTTTCAATACATCAGTTTTACTCCCAGGTATATATCCCATGCTGTATTTCCTAAACAGCTGGTGCCATGGAGCACCATGGGAGAAATGCCTTGAGAATACCACTATTAAGTTTTTCAGACCTAACTACTTAATAAGCAGAACTGTTAGGCATTTGATTTTTTTTTCACTAGGTAATGTATCAAGGACATTTTTCAAGTAAATACACATAGATCTATTCCACTGTGTGTGGACACTGATCATTTATTGATGAATTTGGATCCTTAGAAAAATTTTTCAAAAACACAGTTCATGTACTCTCTGTAATATCTGAAGACAGATTTATTTGCAGTATGTTTTTCTTATATCCCTGAAACTCTTCTGAATTTGAAGGGCACAGGCTTGAAGAGATGGTGTATTTCTGGTATTCTGGTTTTTCCACAGTAGGTAGTTGGGTACCGAATTAGACGTCTCTTCTATGCTGCCTTTCTTGTTAAATGACCAAGCTGTTGCTTCTATTCTGTTTTGCATGCAAGGTACTCTGCATTTGAATAAACCATATATATTCCCAGTGTATAATGGGAGGCTTTACAAAGTAGTATGGCTCTAGTTTTGTTTTTTACTTTATTGTTGTTGACATCCTACTCCATCTTTCCCACACTCTGAATAATCTCTAAAGTCCAGGAAAAACCAACAGTGATAAACACACATCAATATTGCCTACCAGCCTTCTAAAGCTGAAATGAATTCCATGTTCTGGTGGCCTAGTCCATAATCAACAGAGGGATACTGGGCTTTGTTGGTTTCAACTGACAAGTCAAAGAACCTTGTGTTAAATACTCTTTGAGCTCACTGGCTTTGGGATTGGGATTGTGTCTCCTTTTCATCCCTTTAAATAAATTTATGCTCCTATCTGCTGGCCTGGCCTCCAGAGGACTGTCATTATGTTCATTATTTATTGTCTGCCTTTCTATTTCTGGTGGTCAAATGGGTACCATGAAATTCTTCTTTTCTTGATCTTTTTGTAAATGTCATGACTGAGGAGAGATGGATGTTTATAGGAACAAGGCACAGGGACATTTGGAAGTTTTTGAGACTGAACACACTGGAGTTAATAGATATATTAGATGTGTATTCCTTCCTGGGTGCTCTTTCTAGCTAAACAATGACTTATTCTAGGTTTAATAGGAACTGGGCTTCATTCAGGTAAGATTTTCTTTAGATAATAATAGAAATGGTATCTTTCTTACTCTTATTTCTAGTTCATCTGGAGCAAAAGACATTTAGTCGTAATTTCGTGCATTCTTCATGCGACTGGAGGTATGAATGACTGCTTGCCCTTACAACCTCACTTCCACCCCTCTTAGAGTAAATCATCTACCTGGGACAAGAAAATGGCTGTAGCAGTGAGAAGGCAAAGAACTAGAAAGATTAGTAATACAGATGGCCAACTGTGGTTATTTAAGACTTAGGGAACTACTAAATGAAGAATTAAAAATTTTGAAATGTTCAGCTCATTAAGATTTTTAAAACAACAAGAATATTCATTCCTGAAGTGCTAGTTTCATTTGTATGACTTTAACCCCTGAGCACTATTAAAAAGTTATATTTAGGTAAGAAAACGAAATAAAAGTCATCCAAATCAGAAAAGCAGCAGCATAACTCTCCATTTGCATATGACATGCTATTATGCATGGAAATCCCTGAAGACTTCACCAAAAAACCGTTAAATAAATTCAGTAAAATTTCAGGATATAAAATTAATATGCAAAAAAGTTGTATTTCTATATACTAGTAACTATCAGAAAGAGAAATTAAGAAAATCTTATTTATACTTGTATCAAAAAGAATAAAATACTTAGAGGTAAATTTAAGTAAAGAGGTTAAAGACTTGCGTAGTGAAAACTATGACAATGATGAAAGAAATTGAAGATGGCATAAATAAATGGAAACACATTCTGTGTTCACAGATTAAGGTACTGTTAAAAGGCCCATACTACACAAAGCCATCTACAGATACAGTGTAATCTTTAACATTCCAATGACATTTTTCACAGAAAAAGAATAATCTTAAAATTTGTCTGGAACCACAAAACTTTTCCACGTTAAGGCAATCTTGAGAAAGAAGAACAAAACTGAAGTATCACACTCCGGATTTCAAACTATATCACAGAGCTTTAACAGTATGGTACAGGCATAAAAGTAGACCAATAGATCAATGTAACAGGACAGAGAGCTCAGAAATGAACCCATGCATATGTGGTCAATTAATTAACATCAAAGGGCCCAAGACTATACAATGCAGAAAAGACAGTCTTCAGGAAATGGTGCTGGAAAACTAGACAGCTAAATACAAAAGAATGAAACTGGACCTCTATCTTACACCATATGTAAAATATCAACTCAAAATGGATTAAAGACTTCAACAGAAGACCTCAGTGCCCTGTCAGGGAATAGATGCACACTGAAAATCAATGTCTCAGGCATAGTATACCCTAACAGTATCAGGTAGCATCTGCCTGTCTCTTTTTCCAATGCTTTTCCTGCCTCAGTTCCTCTCATGAGGTTGTGTCAGATTCTTAGTAGCACAGGCTTTGAAAGATACATTTTTAGACAACTATCCGCACTATGTCCACTTGTATTATGTAGCAGGAAACCATGACATTACTCTTTCCCAAACTTTAAAGAGCAACAGACTTAACTGAATGTTTTGATGAAATAAAGGTTCTTGGGACCTATTGGCAGAAATGCTGATTTCAGGAGTCTTTGGTTGGCACAGGGGAATTTATCTTTTTAAGAAGTTCACTGGGTACTTCTGAAGTAGTTGGTCTGATGACTACACTTTATGAAAGTCCTCTGCATTTAGGGACTGCTCTTTCAAATAGTCACTAATGATAATAACAAATGTAAAGATAGTTCTGAAGATAATGAAATTTTCTCTTACTTTGCACATCAAGAAACCCTTAGCAGTATTTAATCATACTCATTTTCAGTGACTCTTGGAGAAAGTTTTAGAGGAAAACTCATCTGGTTGCAAAAAAGTGTATACAGGTGTTGATGCAGGGATAGGAACCAAGTTCATTCCCAATTTGTCAAATCTGAATCAAACATACACATTATATGAACTTTTAGAAAATATTCAAATGCAGACAACTCTGTTCTGGGATAATGTGCATTTCGATAATTCAACATTGCTTCAGCATGATTGGTAATTGTCTTAATCTGTTAAGGCTGTTATAACAGAATACCATAGACTAGGTGAGAACCTAGAGATAACAAGAGAAATCTGTCACAATTCTGGAAGCTAGGAAGTCCAAGATCAAATTGCCAGTAGATTAGATGTCTGGTGAGAGCCCTGCTTCCTGCTTTATAATGCTATCTTTTTGTTGTGTCCTCACATCGCAGAAGATGCAGAAGAGCTCTCTAAGGTTTCCTTTATAAGGTCACTAAATCCCATTTATGAGACCTCTACATTCCCACAGCCCTACCTCTTAATACCATTATCTTAAAGATTAAGTTTTAACATATAAATTTTGGAGGGATACATTCAGTCTATAGTGGTCATGCAAGGTAATGTCAAAATAATACTGAATTTGCCTTGGTTTATCCAAGCTTTCCCCAGTGCATTAATCTTTTATGCTGCCAAGCATCAGGAGCTGAACATAAAGTGTAATACTGCAGAGGAGCACAGCAAGGCACAAAGGAACTCAGGAATATTCAAAATCCCATTCATCCCATGTTTTCACTCTTGGCTCTCTTTGGTCACTGGCCTTTGTTGGAAATACCCTTCAGTTTTTGCTGATCCTTTAAAATGTTGCCCTTTTAACTACAAAGCTCAGTGGTCTCAACCCTCCTGTCACCCATTTCCATCAAGCTACTGTTATTTCCTGCAACAAATGCTTATATTAATGACAGTGGTTATTCATTAGGGATTTAACATACCTTTTAAACTATGTATTAGTTTTTGTTGTTAGCATTCTGTATACAAAGTTGCATAGGTTTGCGTGGTATGCGTATCCAAAGTTTCTCACAAACCCTGTCACGTGTAGCATAATTTTGTAGAATGCAAAATGTTCTGGAATACATGTATTGCATTAGAGAAAAAACACCTATGTTCTGAAGCAAAACAGAAATAAATGCTCATCTACATGCTCTTTGAAGTCATTTATGTTTTTGTTTTTCTCCATGATGAGGAATACTGAAGAATGGACAGGTACTGGCTTTGGGTTCGAAATCATTAAGTATTGCTTTCCGGCACCACATCAAGGGGTTTGGTTTATAAATTACCTAACTTGGTACAGTGGCAGATACACAATTCTTTTAACTCAGCTTCAAACAGTATGCCTGTCAGTTGAATATGTTGCTCAATTTCTGTTTGACAAATATACAGTTAAAGACCAAGAACCAAGCCCAGAAATAATACAAAAACAAGTTAGAGGGATCTTGAAGACCTAAGGTGTCCATTAGGGACCTGGAGTTTCTTGTGGCATTATATATAATGAGAATTTTTAAACAACCTTAACCATTTTTAAGTGTATAGTTCAGTAGTGTTAAATATATTCACATTATTGTGAAACAGATCTCCAACACTCGTCTATACTCATTAAACAGTTTTTCTCCCCTGCCTCTACTATCACTGTGTAAAATTCCTGACCATTTGTCATTTAAACATGGGGCGAACTGTGTTAATATCTAAAATCAACTTTAGTTTGCAGAGTCATAAAAAATACAGAGACCAGGGGAATTAACTTCCTTCAGGCATGAGATGAATCCAGGGAAAGAGAGAAATATTCTCAGTCCTAAGTGTAGAAATGTTGTCAGGATGTACTGTCAGAGTCCCAGGTGTATCAGCTCATAAGTCACAGCAAGGAACTCTGGTAGATATTGGGTTGGCCTGAGAACTGGCAACTTTGGGGCATCCACTGCTTCTTTCCGTTGTGGTTAGCAGTGCCATGGCTCAGCAAGTAGAGTTCTCAATGACGGGTGGAGTGCCCTGGCAACGGCTTTCCTATTAAAGGGCAATGAGCAAGTCATGAAGTCTAACAGCACCGCAAAGCTCATGCAACTAAAACAGATGTCCCTCGTCCTTGGGGAATTTTCTCTTTCTGAACAATCTTGGTGAACAATCCTTTAGGGATATTTAGATGACCTTTTCTTGAGAAATCATGCTGCTTTATGCTTTCCTAAATGTCTAATCTGTATAATTATATCAAGGCACCAAATCTGGTTAGTGTTCTTTGATGTGGATTGCAGATATAACTCACTGCTTCTGTCATGTTTATCTCTGAAATGGAACTTCAGACTTTCTTCCATGAATCCCAATCCTCCACCTGGACCCAAGCAAGAGTGTACTGTTCCTTCTCCTCCTTACCTATTCTGCTGCCTTCTATTTAATGATACAGCTGGGGAGTCTTCTGACCTTTTCATCCTAGAAGCTATTTGTGGATGTTTGAGGACCGTTTTTCTAGCCAAAGATGGTGTTATTTTAGTCTGTTTGGTTCCATATTTTATCAGCAAGACAGGCTTTTGCCTGTATACTTAAATCCCATTTCATGTTTTTTTTTTTTTAGAAAGAAATAGTGATTTAATTAATGACTATAGAATATAATAATTTTTAGAATAATGATATTGTATATTTATAAAGCACTAGGCTGTGTATAAGTAATTTTTCTTTCACTGTGTAGCTTTTTTCAAAAAGCAGTTATTTAAAATGATATATATGTATTTCAGAATGATAGACAAATAACTGTAGAAAAACAACTTACTGAAATGGTGCACATTATTTTCTTCATAAAACCCACTGCTCCTCCATATATTTTCTGAGCTGAGAGGTTTATTATTCACATTATAATGCATCCAAAATCACCCAAAGTATAAATCTAAGTCACCTTTAAAATCTCTTCCTAGTCTATCTTTCAAATGGTCCTGAAGTAGATTCTCTCTCAAGTATCTCCCTCAAATTCACTCCCATTACCTGCACCTATACCTTCAACATTTCCCTCTCGGTCTATTTCATTATGTTCCTGACTGATATCCCTGGATCTAGACTCTCCCTTCTTCAATCTGTTTGCTTCCTTTGTTCCTACAGTTACCTTTGTTAAATGCAGGTACCCACTGAGAAATCGCTAACATAATTTATTGTGTAGGGGATAAAGTCCAAACCCCTTGGCAGTACATCCAAGGCCTGTGGTAATGCATCTTGTCAGCATCACTTCCCCCTCATTTACCCCTGCTCCAGGCATACTGACAGACTTAACACTCTCTGCCTCCAACCCCTGACATATGTGGTTTCCTTTGCTGGAAGGTCCTGGCTTGCTTCCTTGCTATCTCCTTTGTTCCTCTAAACATAGCAAATGTGATTTTGAAGGTAGGTTTTTTTTTTTTTTTTTTTTTTTTGTGGGGGGAGGTGCTGTGAGACTTATATGATTTGGGGGGCCCAATGTAAGAAAAAGAGTCAAAATTATGCATTCTCCTAATTTTGTATAATTACAAAGTAGAGATGGGGCACTGAAAGAGTTCTAGACAAGTGAGGAAGCCTGAAGCTTCAGCTTGGTTAGCTTCCTGGTAAATTTGCCTCTGAGTTATTGCTCAATGACTTATTGAACTATTGTTTATTAAACTTTCTCAGTCCGGCAGAGTGACTAGGATAGTATGTACTGCACAAAAATTTGTTTAATTACAGAGTAAAATCCTACTCAGCTCCAAAGGTGGCTCAGATGTTACTTTTCTACAGTTTTCCTGAATTTCCCCAGCTATTTGATGTTTCTTCTTTTTTCTAGAGTATTTTGTAGACAGATTTAATATGATACTTTCTACACTACATAGCAGTTGATTGTTTCATGTGAATCAATGTCCTCAAATTTAGCATAGGTCAGAATCAGCTTGAAGAGTTTATTAATCTCACTCCCAGAGTTCCTGACTCAGTAGCCTGGGGGTAGGGTCTAAGGATTTACATTTTTAATGAGTTCCCTGGTGATGCCCATGGCCAAGTTCTATAGCAGCTATACCCCATTCATTCTAAGCACATTCCTGGTTCATGGTAGGTGCCTAAATATGTATATTAAATAGAAAAATAGTTAAGCATATTATAAAATTTTAACTTTCTATACTTTTTGCAAGTAACAAATTATAGTCTTATATACATATCTTTAAAAATTGATTTCCCCATTAATAATTAAGCTAATTAACAATTAAGGTAATTAACAATATTGAGTAATATTGAGTATTGAGTATTGAGTCTTTGTACTCTTCAATTGCATTTTAAAAAGAAAGGAAAAAAAACAGAATTTTGAAGATTCAGACTGTTCCTTAAATTACATATTTTATATAGTACTTAGAGAAATATTTAACACCAAATTTACTAGATTCTTTTTATTCTATTTTTTATTTTATTTTTTATTTTTTTATTTTCAGCATAACAGTATTCATTATTTTTGCACCACACCCAGTGCTCCATACAATCCGTGCTCTCTATAATACCCACCACCTGGTACCCCGACCTCCCACCCCCCGCCCCTTCAGAACCCTCAGATTGTTTTTCAGAGTCCATAGTCTCTCATGGTTCACCTCCCCTTCCAATTTCCCCCAACTGCTTTCTCCTCTCCAACTCCCCATGTCCTCCATGCTATTTGTTATGCTCCACAAATAAGTGAAACCATATGATAATTGACTCTCTCTGCTTGACTTATTTTCTTAACCTAGATCAGGGCATATTACTTTTCTTATTGCCAAGATAACAAAAGAATAAAAAAAGAGCCTATAAGATGGTACGTGGTTAAAATTATAGCCATGAGATTTTAATATTAAAACATGTTCTATAGGGGCGCCTGGGTGGCTCAGTGGGTAAAGCCGCTGCCTTGGGCTCAGGTCATGATCTCAGGGTCCTGGGATCGAGTCCCGCATGGGGCTCTCTGCTCAGCAGGGAGTCTGCTTCCTTCTCTTTCTCTGCCTGCCTCTCTGCCTACTTGTGATCTCTCTCTGTCAAATAAATAAATAAAATCTAAAAAAAAACCACAAAACAAACAAACAAAAAACATGTTCTATATAGCCAACAAAAATATTTAATATTAAATTATTTATAAAATATTTATAAAAACATTTATATTTATAAAAAATTTATATATATATTTTATATATAATATATATTTTATATATTATATATATTATATATATTTATAAAATATTTATAAAAATATTTTAATATTAAATTATTTAAGATGTATACAGTGATACTGAGATTAAATTTGGAAAAGCGAAGAAAAATGAAAGAGGGAAGGCAGAGCGGAGCACAACGTTAAGAAAATTTTATAGGTAACAAAAGAATTTTTCAACAAGAAATTTACTCAACAAGAAAAAGCTTTTAAAAATTTAAAGCAGTACTTGGGGGCACCTGGGTGGCTCAGTGGGTTAAGCCCCCAATCAGATTCTCTGCTCAGCAGGGAGCCTGCTTCCCTCCCCCTCTCTCCCTGCCTGCCTCTCTGCCTCCTTGTGATCTGTCTCTCTTTGTGTCAAATAAATAAATAAAATCTTAAAAAAAAAACAACAACATTTAGAGCAGTACTTGTACCTACAGAAAATAATCAGGAATACACTGCTTTTATTTATCTAAGGATTTAGATGTTTCCTGAGTAAAAGGGAGAAAACAGGAAAGAAGAGGGCAGGAGGGAGGGAAAAGTAAAAAAAGACTCTGAAGAAGCCCAGACAATTTTACAGTAACATTTCAAGAAAGAATTACCACTTACTACACCAGGAGTAAATGCTTTCTACTTGCCTGAAGACCTGAGATTACAAGGGATTAACGACCAGGACAATATGCTGTGTATGTCTATGTGTGGAGCTGCAGTAGGTCCTGGAGGATGGGAAATGGGCACCATTGCCCAGTGTCTGGGTGTCTCCTTGGGATGGGACTTGGCATTGGTATTAGAACTGGAAATTTACAGGTAAGATTTAGAAAGACCATAGACCCTATTTTACTGTTGGGGCCCATGATCTAGAACAGAAGTTTTAAGAAAATTATTCTAAAAATTTAATTTCAACTTTAATAGTAATAGAGAGGTTGGTCACATCTGGTTTGTAAAACAGTATATCCTATGGGTAAGATATTTCTTATTTATGTTGGTTTGGGCAGAGTCTTAGGAGAGTATAGACGTCAGTGAAAAGAATCAAAGCTTCCCTTCCCTTTCTCTGTTCTGGAGCAGACTCTGGAATGGACCAGTTATAGACTGGGGTTTAATGACATTATTGCTGGGAGAGACTGATAGTAGTAAATGGTAAAGTATTCCTGTGGCAAAGTGAATCTAAAGGACTTGGGATAAGCTCCACAAATCTGATCAAATTAAAATTTCCTTTTCTGAATTATAATTCCCTTATGGCAATCTTAAAATAGAACCAGAGAATTGTCTTATACAATTTTGCATCATGGAAAGGTGGTGACAGTGACCAAAAATATTTATGGATAAGTGAGTTTAGTTGGAGAGGGGGCATGAGGCAGGCAAACATCCTTGGGAATTCTCAGAAATATCTGCAGAGGGCTACATCTGGGAAATTTATTTTTTATCTTTTGAAAAAGATTTTATTTATTTATTTGTCAGAGAGAGAGAGAGAGAGAGCAAGAGAGAGAACATAAGTCGCAGGCAGAGGGAGAAGCAGGCTGCCCACAAAACAAGGAGCCTGGTGTGGAACTCAATCCCAGGACCCTGGGATGGTGACCTGAGCTGAAGGCAGACACTTAACAAACTGAGCCATCCAGGCATCCCTGGGCAATTTACTTTTAAGGAAAAACGCAATATTATACATTTCCATCTTGTATGACTGAAACTTTATATCGATTAAACAGCAATTCCCTTATTTCTCCTCCCAGCCTCTGAAAACCACCATTCTACTCTGTTCCCATGAAGCTGAACATTTTAAAAGTCTCCTATGTAAGTGGAATCATGCAGTATTATCCTTCTGTGACTAGCCTATTTTACTTAGCATAATGTCTTCCAGAATCATCCATGTTGTTGCAAATGACACGATTTTCTTTTTATGGCTGAATGACATTCCATTGTCATTCATGTCACTAACCACATTTTTTAAATCCATTCATCCATCATTGGACATTTAGGTGGTCTCCACTTCTTGGCTGTTGTAAATAATGCTGTAATGAGCACGGAAGTACAAATACCTCTTCAAGATCTTGATTTCAGGGGCACCTGGGTGGCTCAGTGGATTAAGCCTCTGCCTTCGGCTCAGGTCATGATCTCAGTGTCCTGGAATCGAGCCCTGCATCGGGCTCTTTGTTCAGCAGGGAGACTGCTTCTCTCTCTCTCTGCCTGACTCTCTGCCTACTTGTGATCTCTCTCTCTGTCAATTAAATAAATAAAATCTTAAAAAAAAAAAAAGATCTTGATTTCAATTCCTTTGGATATATACCCAGAACTGGGAAGCTGGATATTAGTTCTAATGTTAGTTTTCTGAGGAAACTTCATACTGTTTTCCATGGTGTTTGCACCAATTCCATTCTCACCATTAGTGTACAAGAATTCCAATTTCTCCACATTCTCGCCAAACACTTGCTATATTGTTAGTTTGATAATGGTCATCCTAACACGTGTGAAGTGTTTTTGATTTGTCGTTTTGATTTGTATTTACCTGATTAGTGTCATCTTTGGAGAAATGTCTAGTTTCTTACTCGTTTTTTAATTTTTTTTGTTATTGAGTTATAGGATTTCCTTATACTTTAGATATTAATCCCTTATCAGACATATAGTTTGCAGACATCTTCTCCCATTGTGTAGGTTGCCTTTTGACTTTGTTGATTCTTTTGCTTTGCAGATTTTTGGTTTGATATGGCTCTACCTGTCTATGCAGATTAACTTTTTGAAGCTTTTATTTTTGAAATAATTATAGATTCACAAGAATTTGGAAACAAAATGGACAGGGAGGTCCTATGTATCCTTTACTTAGTACAATATTATAATCAGGATATTTCACCAGTTTTTAGGTGGTGAGTGTGTGTGTGTGTGTGTGTGTGTGTGTGTGCGTGTATGTGTAGTTCTTTGCAACTTGATCACATATGCAGATCTGTGTAACTCCTATCACAATTAGGATATAGAACTCTTCTTTCACCACAGGGCTTTGTCTTGCTGACCCTTTATAGCCACACCCACCACCTTACCTCCATCATCCCTAACCCTTGGGAATCACAAATCTGTTCTCTGCCTCTATAATTCTGTTATTTAAAGAATATTATATAAATGGGATAATATAGTATGTAACCTTCTGGGATTGGCTTCTTTCACGCAGCACAATTCCCTTGAGATACAACCAAGTAATTACATGTATTAGTAGTTAGTTCTTTTTTTTTTTATTTTTATTTTCAGCATAACAGTATTCCTTGTTTTTGCACCACACCCAGTGCTCCATGCAATTCGTGCCCTCTCTAATACCACCACCTGGTTCCCCCAACCTCCCAATCCCCGCTGCTTCAAACCCCTCAGATTGTTTTTCAGAGTCCATAGTCTCTCATGGTTCACTTCCCAGTAGTTAGTTCTTTTTTTATTGCTGTGTATCTCCCCATGGCATGGATGTATTACAATTTGTTTAAGTATTCACCTACTGAAGACACTGAGCTTTTTCCAGTTTTGGACTATTATAAATAAAGCTTCTATTAACAATTATGTACAGTCTTTTTGTAAAAATAGATTTGAGAAAGAGAGAGAGAGTGCGTGCATATGTGTGTGTGTGTGTGTGTGTGTGTGTGTGTGTGTGTGTGTTGGGGGAGAAGTTAGAGGGAGGGAATCCTCAAGCAGATTCCCTGCAGAGCATGATACTGGCCTGATCCCAGGACCCTGAGATCATGAACGGAGCCAAATGCTCAAGAGCTAGATGCTCAACCAACAGAGCCTCTCAGGGTGTCCCCCCTTTTTTTGAGAAAGAGAGAGAGGGAGAGAGAGAGGGTGAAGAAAGTTGTGGAGGAGAGGGAGAGAGAGAATCTAAAGCAGGGGCCATGCCCAGCATGGAGTCACACAAGGGGCTTGATCTCATGAGCCTGAGATCATGACCTGAGCTGAAAACAAGAGTCGGGAGCTCAGCCTACTGAGCCACCCAGATACCCCTGGACAGCCTTTTGTGTAGACATAAATTTTCATTTCCCTAGAATAAATGTCTAAGAGTGCAATATCAAATACTCATAAAAGACCACTTGACCCTTATCTAAAAATAACTTCCATTCCGTATTTGGTATACAGCATGTAATCCTTTTTTTTTTTTTTTTAAAGATTTATTTATTTATTTGAGGGAGAAAGAGAGAGTGCATGAGAGAAAGAGAGGCAGAGAGAGAGGAAGAGAGGGAATCTCAAATGGTGTCCCTGCTGAGCACAGAGCCCAATGCAGGGTTCAATCTCACCACTCTGAGATCATGACCTGAGCAGAAATTAAGATTCTGATGCTTAACCGACAGAGCCACCCAGGTGTCCCTACAATAAACTTTCATTTAAAAAATTGGGAAAGGGCGCCTGGGTGGCTCAGTGGGTTAAAGCCTCTGCCTTTGGCTTAGGTCGGGATCCCAGGGTCCTGGGATCGAGCCCCGCATCAGGCTCTCTGCTCAGCAGGGAGCCTGCTTCCCTTCCTCTCTCTGCCTGCCTCTCTGCCTACCTGTAATCTCTGTCTCTCAAATAAATAAAATCTTTAAAAAAATTGGGAAAGCATAGGTACATTGAAATATTCTTTTTATGTATAAGGAGTTGCCTTTATGCACATCTGCAGACAACTGGGATTATGTAAAATTCTGTCATGCTGCAGATGATGAGATGGTCCAGTGAAGAATTTCAGTCGGCATTTCTGATCATCTGCTGTAAGAAGCAGACTGTTGCTTTAAAAATCAGACTTTATTCCTTTCATCTGTATACCTCAATCACAAAATATGAAAACAGTTTTTTAAACAAAAAGCCTCTCCTTTTTCCAAATCCTTTCAAATTAAACAGATATGGTCCTGCGGTTTATAAAGAAATCTAACCAACCCCCCCCAGGTATTAAAATAACGACGTTTTCAAGTGGCAAATTGGACCAAACAAGGCAGCACAAATATGTACATAAATTGAAATTCATAAAGAGAATAGAAGCAAATTATTTACTAAGGCTTGGAAGACTGGAGTTGGTTACAAGGTAAATAACTGTTAATTGCTTAGTAGAGGTTTTGCTTCAGGGTCTCAGATGGCACAGGGATAGAAATATCACTCTATCTCCATGGCGTTTAGCAGAATATGTTACTATGTATACTCAGTATATAATTAGGTCAATATAAAAACAATGATTAATGTGAAACATGTCTTAACAATTCTGAGTAAATTACAAAAGAGTGAATTGGATGGACAACAAAATCTGAAGGACTTGTTTCTCAATTATGTGGCAGAATAATGGTAATTAATGTGGCTAAAATGATAAATTCCATTTTTATTTGAACATACAAGTAATAAAAGCTGATAATAAATTGAATTAAACTATATAATTTATGAGGCTATAAAATTGTAAAAGGATATTTAAGGTTATACTCATGATGCTCCTTTATAAAATGTTTGAATCAATAGTATAATAAACAACTTGAGAAAGGTAATCTTTCAATAATTTATTGGTTGCCCATACTTTGTTAAATCTAATGTGTTGTGAGTTTGGTGCTTTCTTGATTGTACCAGGAGGTATCAGTTGAAGATTTTCAAACCTGGCTGACCATAACTTACACCATTATCAATTGTAAGATGCATCCCCATTTCAGAGATGATAAAATGTGAAAATATGTGCATCTTAAAATTGGTAAAATATGGTAATAAAAAAAGCATTCATTGATCATCTACTCTATGTAGGCACTATGAAAACTACTGGGCATACAGAAATGAACAAGATATAGTTCAGGCACTCAATAAGTTTAAAGCCAAGTAGGAGAAAAGTAAACAATTTCACAGGTAAAGAGTAATGATTTTGTAAGTTCTCTAGTTGATTTTATTTGAAACACAAGGAGAAACCTTCTGATAGCATCATTTTATAAGGGATATTGATTATACCATAGCTAACAACTACAACTTGTTTTATGAGCATATAGGGAATAACGTGTAAAAGTCCTTTAATTTATTTCTCAAGCACTTGCAACATCAATCCCTCACAGCCACTTTAAAGTTTGCCTATTTTTTGAGATATTAGAGTGGGAAAAACATCATTTTCCTCTTGAGTATCAAGATTCAGAAGTGACCCAATATTCAATACATTCATTTCTCAAATATTTTTTCATCTTGCTGTTGAAGTAAAATGTAGCATTTTAGTCCCTCAGGAGAACTACTAAAAATAAAAATAATGAGTTGGTCTTAAAATAACTCCAGATACAGGGCTTGTGCTCAGTTCAGGTCCCTAAAACGTTGCTGAGTGAACAATACAATCATCTGAGCGAGCCAGTCAGCGAGTGAGAGAGAGACCATGGTGATCTGCAAACCTGAATCCTTGATGTTCTGCAGACTATGCTAGGTTC
This sequence comes from Mustela erminea, assembly GCF_009829155.1. Taxonomy (NCBI): domain Eukaryota; kingdom Metazoa; phylum Chordata; class Mammalia; order Carnivora; family Mustelidae; genus Mustela; species Mustela erminea. Next base: position 19,421,143 of record NC_045629.1, read on the forward strand.
CTGAAGTGGTGTGTGTGTGTGTGTGTGTGTGTGTGTGTGTGTGTGTGCATGCACACACGCATGTATACTTATTGTGACCTAATGTGACATACTGTGGCAGAGGTATGTGGCTTTTGTCTCTGGCTCCTGCCACAGAGTTCCTAAAACTCTTGGAGTATACTACCTTTTGTGTGCTGATGAGGACTCATGGCTGGAGCTGGGGGCGGGGGTGTAAATAGCTTCAGGATAGGGACTGGTTGCCAGAAAAACCAACCACATGATTGGAGGTTTCAGCCTCACTCCCTGACCTTTACGGAACAGAGAGGAGCTTGGAGATTGAATTCAATCCCTAAGGGCCAATGATTTAATCAATCATACCTATGTAAGGAAATCTCCATAGAAACCCCCAGACGATGGGGTTTGGAGAGTTTCCAAGCTAGTAAACATACTGAGGTGCTGGGAGGGTGGTGTGCTCTGAGACGGCATGGAAGGGCTACATTCCTCATACCCTAATATGTTTGGCTGTTCCCAGTTGCATCTTTTATAATAACCCGATGATTTAAATCAAGAACTTCCCGGAGTTCTGTGGGTCATTCTAGCAAATTGTCAAACCTAGGAAGGGGTCGCAGAACACTTGAATTTGTAATTGACTGGGCAGAAGTGTGGGCAGCCTGGAAACTCCACCGGTAGCTGAAGTTGGGCCAATGTTGTGGCACTGAGTCCTTAACCTTAAAATCTGTAGTAACTCTGGAAGTGTCAGAATTAAACTCTTGGACACCCAGTTGATGTTGGAGAATTGGTGAACTGATGTAGGAGCATGACATGTAGTTGGTGCCAGGGATAAAACCTCAGACATTTTACATTATGTTCGCCTATTTTCCTGTTCAATTCAGACATTTCTGTTGGAATTGCTTTGGCTAAGGAAGTGGGCGGGGATGTGGTATGAGTCCCTGCTAGGCGGAACCTTAAGAGCAGTGTTTGGCTCCTTCTCTTCCACCTGTCAAGATGACCAGCAATGTTCTAAACAAAGGTTGTCTCCTTCAGCCTGGGTCCCATTATGAAGACAATGCAGGACAGAGCTATGGATGAGCCCTAAGCAAGAAATAAACCTGGTTGTTAAGGTTTAGGTAAAACTTGTCTCCACAGCACAACCTAATTTATTGCATTAAAGTTCAAGTGCTATGGAAAAAGGGATTTATTATGGAAGCTAGACCTTATGCAGTTGTGGGAACTGGAGGATAAGTCTACCACAGGCTGTTGCCTCTGACTGCCTGGTGAGCCTGGAGCCACTACAGGTCAGCAGGGTGAGAGGGAGAGGTAAAATGGAATCTGCCTGTCAGCTGCTGTCTCTGACCCCTACTATGTGGGAATCTGCAGAAGGAGCCAACAACCTGGGCTACAGAATTGCAGGTGCACCTGCATGGAACTTGAAGAAGGTGAGGGAGGAGATTCAAGGGACTAGAGAAGCTTCAGGCAGACTGGTGCCCCACGGACCTAGTGAGGGTGAACTGCTGCAGGTACTGGCCGCCAACTTGGACCTCAGAGCAGGCTGGCTCCTGCTCTGTCTTATCTTCAACAATTTCTTTGGCTAATCCTAACTCAGAACTGGATGGAATTCTGGGAAGTATAGTCCCAGCTTAGTGACACTGACACATACAAAAGTGCCACTGCTATGAATACACTCTAGGAAAAAATAAATCGTGCTCTACTATACGCTGGAGGTCTCTTCTCAGATTCTTACCTGGACTCAGATTTTGGCAAACTGAGAGGGACCATTTTTGAATGTCAAACTCCTTTTGCTTTCTTTAGCACAAGACCCAGATGAAAACAAGGTCAATGGCATGTTGCTTAGGCTCTCTGTTGCAGGACCATATCTGATCCTGGCCCTTGAGATTAGCACTTGGACCATGGAAGGAGAATAAGACCCTTTCCGGCTAAGGCCTGAAGCTGAACTTTACTAAGCCACCTTTCTCCATATGTCCTTCCCCTCGTTCTGCCAGATCCTGCAAGTGTGGGGAAAGACAGGATAATTTAAAGAACTTTTGCTCCTGTGAAGTCCCACTTAGGGTTCCTTATCTGCCCCTTTACATTTGTAACTCTTTGAGGGCTACATTTTATCTTTGACTCATAACAGTATTCTTTGCTTTTGGAGGTAGGGATAAGTGGTGAAACTCGGGTGCACCCAGCAGAGTGTCCTAAAAGAACTTAACTGTACTGCAGTTAATCAGCTGCCAGATTAATGGGCAGTCTCCCTGTTCTCTGGAAAGGAAGGTAGTACCCAAGACGTGTTGGGTGGTAGAAGTCTATAGGTAATCCTTAAATAGTATTGGTGCATCTCTACTCCCACCAGCTGAGTTGCAGCTAACCAAGAATTAGTCATATTTATTCTTTTTTTTTTTTTTTAAAGATTTTATTTATTTGACAGAGAGATCACAAGTAGGCAGAAGGCAGAAGGCAGGCAGAGAGGGAGGGGGAAGCAGGCTCTCTGCTGAGCAGAGTACCTGATGCGGGGCTTGATCCCAGGACCTTGAGATCATGAACTGAGCTGAAGGCAGAGGCTTAACCCACTGAGCCACCCAGGCGCCCCAGTCATATTTATTCTTAAACCTGTTTATACCTGTTAGACCAATAGGATATGAGTGGAAGAGATAGGTGCAGCTTTCATTTCACTCATTAATGGAGCTTCTGTTCCTGCATCAGTAGTTTCTAGTAGCAGCAGTTGGATTCCTTCTGCAGGTTTTCCTACCCTATAAGTACCATTGTGCAACTTCAGAGTGCCCAGCACGATCTGGTAGCAAATCCCTTCATCCTCATAGGTTTGATCTCAGCTCTGTAGGGTGTCTGCTCAAAGTTCTTGGAATACCAGGATCAGCCAAGGAGGGCCCTTTCTCGGAGGTCTGAATTCTGGCTCTGGGAGAGCCTTCCTGCAAGCTTCTAAAGTCTGGTACAGTTGGCCCTTGAACAACACAGGTCTGAACTGTGTGGCTTTACTCATATGCAGTTTTTTCTTTTTTCATAAAGACTCTACAGTACTGTGAATGCATTTTCTCTTATGAATTTCTTAACATTTTTTTTGCAGTTTACTTTATTGTAAGAATACGGGATCTAATACATATAACATACAAAATAGGTACTAATCAGCTTTTCTTTAGATCACATGTCTCTTACAGACGTTTAGTGGCTTCCTACGGTCCTCAGCACAAAACTCCAAACTTTCATCTTTTCCTCAGGGCCTTGTATGAACTTGCCCAGGGTTAGCATCTCTCAGACCTCATATCTTACTGCTCTCCCTTCTGTTTACTCTATAATCTAGCCATACTAGCTTTATTCCTGTCCAAACAGCTAAGCACAGCTAGCTAAATCTGTTTTTGTCCTTATGATGATCATTGCCTCGAACTTTTTCTTGAGACCTTTGCATGACAGGGTATAGTCTTATTATCTTTTTGAGGTGACCTTTCCTGACCTTTCAAAGAATCCCATTCTATTTAATCATATTTATTTCTTTCACAGTATTTACTATAATCTATAACTTGTTTACTTCTTCATTTGCCTATTTTCTTCTCCACAACTGGAATGCTGAATACCCTACCTCTTTAACTATCTACTAAATAAAAAATAAATTAAGCTTTTGGTACTAAAATATGTAAACCAATGCAAATTAATTACTTTTATCCTTCAGAGGAACCCAGAAACTCAAAATACCTAAATACAAAATGTTTATTCTTCTATGCTTACTCAGCAAATGGTCAACTATCTTCATAGGATGGACCATTCATGTGCTAAGTCATGACAGTAAGTCATCTTGGAAAAAGATCGGCAGCAAGAAGGTTAAGCATAGTTTTGAAGCAAGACTCTGTCAGACTGAAAAGGAGCTATTGCAAATTGTTCTACCAGTGTGTTTGATCCTAGCAATACATATCACAAGTCTTGAACACTATGACTGTTCATCCTGAGGGTCACACTTCATCATGAGCCTAAAGGTGTCAGTAAACATGCTTTGCACACTGGCTCAAAAGGAAAAAGGTACAATATTGCCAAGCAAGAAAAACTTTAAGGCAAAGTGTTAGTCAGTGAAATTGATGAAAATTTCTTTCAAATTATAGTGGCCTAAGAAGTTTTACCATATTGCCTAACATTGGCACACCTTTTTAAAATGTATGTGAGGTCCCCTTGCCTCAGAGGCTTGACTACTATAGTGTCATAAAATCAATACTCGGGCCTGATTTAACATGTTACACTTTTGGAGAATTGTATCCCATTAAAGGTCAGCTGAAATTTCTTTTTGCCTCCATGTTGGTATGGTCTTCTTGCACCATAGCTCTACTATCAAAGATACCTGTTTCTAAACCATTTAATGTTTACATACACATGACTTAAGATCAATAAGAAATTTTATCTAATTATCTGGGCAGTGATTTCCCAACTGATAGATTATCCAAGTTTTATATTTCTCCTGCTGAAAGCATTTATTTCCTCTCCCCTCAAGCACACATAGGTAACTGGGTAGAAGAAATGAACTAGATAAGTCTCATCTGTAAATTCAGTCTCAGGATGATGATACCAGCCTACCCAGAAACCCCCACTGCTTCATGACCATAATATCCTACAATTATGCCCTTCTAAGGTAGAGGATTTAGATTTATAAATATTCAGTCTTCAGATTTCTGGTCATGTTTCATCATTATCATTTTATAGGATCAGTAGCACAGACTTTCTCCACTGTCAGTATCCCAAGTCATTCAAATTTTCCATGTGTGGAGATACAAGCAAGCTTACGTATTCTGCTCTGTTTATATTTCTAAGGCCTAGACAAATCTTAGTATAAATCCTGCACAACCACAGACATCATGCTCTGAGTCATTTAGAGGAAGTGACAAAATGGGATATTTGTAGTCTCATAAACACAGGTTTCTACACTAGGGCTTTCTATTGCTGATGATTTGGACCAAAAAAATATCCTGGTTCCCAGATGTACTTTTGGCAAGGCTCTGGTTCTAAACTACTGCACAGTGAAATGGAGAGAACACTATAATTATAAAAGAAATGATGCTTGTTTGACAGTGCTTGCTAGACTCCATCATTTATGACATTTGGTATCATTAACCTGATTTATAGTGCCCTCAGAGGGACAAAGCTACATGTTCTCAAACTTGAATTTCTCAGACTTCCTAACCTCTAGTGCAGTATGTGCTAGGAAGCAATACAAAGCTTTCACAAGCTGGAGATGAATTAACAGGCCTACAAGGCCTCTGATATCTCAAGGGGTACAGAGGAATGGCCCCTGCAGACAGGGACAGTCTTTGTATAATGCAATAAACTAAATTAGTAATCGGTGGAGAGAAGAGGCTCAAGGGCCAGGGGCCTTAGAGTCACTGCTCATTCATTCTCATTCTCTCTCTTTTCTAGAAGAAGAGGCTCATACAGGGGGAAAAGGGTTGAACTGGAGGAAGGAGAGTTTTGCTAGCTTTTCAGCTGTTTGCATTTTTCACTTGGGTGTTAACATCCTAAGTGACCATCTCACACCAGATCCTTAGACCAAATGGAAATGGATTGCTAGGACACCTCTTATTTTCCTGCTAGATCCCCTTGTCCACCTGTTTTGTGACTCAGTGACTTTATGCTACTCCCTGCTCAGTACCAGTCCCCATGCCCCTGTTCACCCAGACATTACAAACAAAAACATTTCTCCACCCATGTTTAAAACAAATAGTACCACATTATAAACATGCAAATGTGAAAAAAAGAAATTCTGTGCTCGCTTTGGCAGCATATATAACAAACATGCAAAAGTGGAAGATTCTATATAGTTGATCAAATAAACAATTTCTAAATCTCCACTTTCAATTCCTATTCTAATTAATCTTATATGGAACTATCCAATTAATTTTTTAACAACACTTTTGATGTCTCTACCATACCCTCAAATGTATAATTACCACAAATTGCCTACAGAACAAGACTCCCAAATTTTAATCTTGGTGATTTAAAGCTCTCTGTTAATTTAGTGAAAAATACATGCCAAGAAATCCACCAGGCATTGCTGAAGATACAAAATGAGAATAAGATTCCTGCTTTCAAAAAATCAACCTAATTGAGAAAATATATGTACAAAAATAACTACAAGGCAGAAATATTATGCATATATCCTTTGTGGCACATAACAGCGATTACACTAAGCATTTATTGCATAACAGGTAGTTTACCTGTCTTACCATGAATCCTCACAACAACCCTGTAACAGACACCTTGGTAACTCCGTTACAGATAACAATAGTAAGAGCCAAATTCCTACCAGTGACAGGTGCTTTGTATATACATGATCACACTTCATCCCCACAACAACTTTTATCTTATAAATGAGTGTCAGTGATTTGCCAGAGGTCACAGAATTAGCAGCAGCTATTGTCTGAATGTTTGTGTCCCTGTCCCAAATATACATGTTAGAATCCCAACACCCATGTGATGGTATTTGGCCTGTGGGAAATGATAAGACCAAGGGAGAGAAGCTCTCAGTAATGGGATTTGTACCTTTTTAAAAGAGGACTGAGAAAGCTCTTTAGTTCCTTTCCACCATGTGAGGATAAGAGGTGGGCAGTCTTCAACTTGGAAGAGGCGCTTAATGAGAATGTGACCATGATCCTGGACTTCAAGTCTCCAGAACGGTGAGATAACAAATTTCTTCTATTTACAAGCTACCCAGTCTGTGGAATTTTGGAATAGCAGCCTAAATAGCCTGAGAGAGTGGCAGAATCAAATTTCAAACCTAGGTCTAACTAACCCCAAAGTCCTCTTTTTTTTTTTGGATTATGCCATGTGCCTTCTTAGGAAAAAGAGCTCAGAGAAAGTCAATATCTTGTCAGAGTTCATGAAGCTCTTACACAGCATTAAGGACTGACAGATTTTTTTTTAAATTTTTTATTTATTTGACAGAGAGACATCACAAGTAGGCAGAGAGGCAGGCAGAGAGAGAGAGAGAGAGGAGGAAGCAAGCTCCCTGCTGAGCAGAGAGCCCGATGCGGGACTCGATTCCAGGACCCTGAGATCATGACCTGAGCCGAAGGCAGCAGCCCAACCCACTGAGCCATCCAGGCACCCCAAGGACTGACAGATTTATTTTGCTTCAAAGTATATGCCTGCTTCCTTTTCCTCTTTCTCTTCTTCTTTTCCCTTCCTGAACTGTTCAGCCCTAAAGTAAAGAAGTTGGGTAGAGTGAGGTAGGAGTCTTTATTTGGGCATGGGGTTGGAAATCCAGAACAAGGACAGGGCCATTGTGGGTGTCCACAAGGAGGGCTTGGCCAGGTGATTGGTATTAGAACCCATGTGTGGTGAGAAGAGTACCATGTGGATGGGTACTCAGAGCTTGTCTTAGGTGTTAGAGCTTGAGCATATTAAGAAGTGTTTCAACATGGGGTCAGAGAGGCTTGGCACAGGGTTTTAGAGCCTACATAGGGCGATGAGGTCCTTTGGGGTGTGTGTGTGTGTGTGTAAAAGCAGGATTTTATGGGAATGATTTCCAGACTAGAGATTAGTTAAGTAAGAAAATGTATTTCGAATAATGGGAGGCTGGTTTCTCAGTGCCAAAGAAGGGACTTATAAACAAAGAAAAGGACAAAAATAAAACCAAATTAAAATAGGCATTAATATAAAACTGTGGTTTTCAATGTAAAAGTAGTACAAAAATATTCATCTAAATATCAGAATTTATACATATATGTATATGCATGCATATATTTCCTAGCTCTGGTACTAGTGAGCTCACCTAGTACCTATACCTTGGCTTTTAAATGCCATTTTTCATTAAGAGGAACCAGGACTTTTTGGGAAAATAGCTAATTCCAGGGCTGGGAAAAGGGAAGTACAAGATGAGTTGGTAAATTCCTTTTGTGACAGAAAGTAGTTCAAAAAAATGAATGGGGGGTGCCTGGGTGGTTCAGTCTGTTAAGCATCTGTCTTCAGCTCAGTTCATGACCCCAGGGTCCTGGGATCGCATCTCGCATCAGGCTCCCTGCTCCTGGGGGCTCCTGCTTCTCCCTCTACTTCTGTCTCTCTCTCTCTCTCTGTCTCTCATAAATAAATAATTTTTTTTTTTAATGAATGGAACATGTCAAAAAGCACAGAAGTCAACTTAAAGGGGCCTCCATTGGCCGAATATAGGACAAAGTTAGCAATAACATAAACATGTAATAATAGTCAATCATCTATTGAATAAAAATGGGAAACCATGAAACTATATTAATATAGATAAGTAGCTAGACAAACAAAAGTTTTTTGAGGAATAGGATATAATCAAATTTCAAAGTGCCTCCCTATAAAACACTTGAAGAGAAAACAGTGAAGATGCCTGGCAGGCACCTTGTCAATCAGGTAATTGTAGTGAACATCATCAGCCGCAGGACACATTGAATATTGTGCCCCTTATAAGAAGAAACATTGAGAACGCAGCAGCCTTCTCTGATGCTCCTTCCCCAAGCAGCACACCCAGATTCTAGTCATGAGAAAATATAAGATAAACCCAAACTGAGAACATTTCTACATAATAATGGGTGTAAAATCTCAAAAGTATCAGATCATGGAAGTCAAGGAAAGGCTTATTTCAAACTGAGGAAACTAAAGAGAAATGACAACTTAATCCAGTCATGTGATTCTGTCCCAGATGCTTTTACTATGCCCAGTGTTATTGGGGGAAAGCAAGTTGAATGGGGTCTGAAGATTCAATGGTGGTATCAACATTAATTTCTGACCAGGAGGGTCCTATTGTAGTTTTTAGGGCAATGCCCCTGTTTAGAGGAAATATACTGTAAAGCTCAGCATAACGGACTTACTTTCAAATGGTTCAGGGAAAAAACCCTTTGTGCTTCCAAGTTTTCTGCAAATTTAAGATTGTTTCAAAATAAAAAAAAACAATTAGAAAAACATACTCTCCCTTGTACTATTCTGTTTCTCTTCTTGGAGCAGATGTTACCACCATCTGGTTGGGCACAGAGGTATTAAGCATATTTCATGTGTAGAAAAGTCTTCATGGAAGAGATGGAATTTGGGGAGAATTTAGATAGGTAGAGAGGTCTAAAAGCAAAGCTTTTCATGTAAAAAGGAGCAGTAAGTGTTTCCCTATTGTCCTACAAACTAAGTTTTTGATCAGGGAAGTAGAAAGTAGAAAAGTGGCTAAGGTGGGCACTGGAGTTAAACCAGGATTCAAATGCTGGTTTTGTCTTTAACAAGCTATGTGACTTTTTTTTTTCTAAAAGATTTTATTTTATTTATTTGAAGACAGAGATCACAAGTAGGCAAGAGAGGCAGGCAGAGAGAGAGAGGAGGAAGCAGGCTCCCTGCCCAGCAGAGAGCCTGATGCGGGGATTTATCTCAGGACCCTGGGATCATGACCCGAGCCGAAGGCAGAGGCTTTAACCCACTAAGACACCCAGGCACCCCAAGCTATGTGACTTTTGACTATGTGAGTCTCAGTTTCATCATCTATAAAATAAGAATAAAGCAAATGTATATGTGTTCGAAAATTAATGAAATGATGCACGTAAAGGACTCGACATAGTGCGAACACACTGTAGTGCTTGCAAGGATGATGTTGGAGATGTCCTAACAGTGATGATGGGATCTATGTGTTAGAGAAGGTGATCTGTTTGTGTTGTGTAGAAGGGATTGGGATTGGTTCGGAGTGACCCTGAAAAGAGGTGGATCAGTTAAAAAGCTATTAACAATAGTCCAGATGAAAGTAAAGGGATGGCTGTTGGAAGAGAAGGATGTGGGCAAATGAGTTTTTTTAGGGTAAATTTTCCAGGTTTAAAACAATAAATTAGATGCCAGAGTCATCCCTCGAAGGTTAAAGACTGCTCTGAGATGCCTTATCTGACAGAGAGACGGGAACAGTGTCAGTAGATGAGGAAAACTGAAAGTAGCTATGGTTCCATGAAGGAGAGCCGTAAGTTCCAGTTCTATCCACCTTGGCCTTTCTAACCTTATCAGTAGAAATAAGTAGATAGACTCTGGCTTTTTTTTTTGCTTCTTATGGCTTCTTTTCTCCTCTGCACCTCTATTCTTTCTTCTCCATGTCTCTGTCCCTTCCTCTTTGCACATTGTGCTCAAGCTCTTTACTTTGTTCAGGACTTGTTCAAGATTTGTGCCTTTTCAGAGCCTAAAAGAAAGTCTCATCCAAGCACCATTCCAAGTGCCGATGGCTGAGAGTAAAAAGCCTTCTCAATAAGTTGTACTTAGATCAACACTACTTTTCAATGCAGCTCCTTACTCTGTGTGTGTTCTTGAGTTCTACTTGCAGCTGGTATTATGTCTTCTTGTATTTGCTGATGTAATATACTGCAAGTGTTTAACTATCTGTTTCCTCTCTATACATTGTGTTTCACCAACAGTGTTTTTGCCCATCTGGGGCAGATGCTGTGTTCTCAGAGCAATGATCACTGTGATGAACACAGAGTAGTTGCTCAATGAATGTTTATAGAACTGAACTGAGTAAAAAATTAAATGACAACAAACTAAAAACCCAGTGCTGAACAGGGTGTGAAATAATGCTTTCCTTAGTTTAAAACAGGAGCTGTAGAAATAGATGCTTTGGTGTTAGCTAAAGCACTAAGCAACTGTCCCCGTGGAAATTAACCCTGGTGTCTGAAAACATAGGCCTGGGCCCAGCTGCCTGGTTTGCATTTGGATCATTGTTCTGCTGGTTCCTAGCTTTGTAATCCTGGAATTATTTGTCGCATTTGACACCAAACATTTTTGCATTAAATGAGATCATATATGTAAAAAAAAAAAAAGCCCACAAAAAACAGAGTGCCAGGCAAATAAGAACAACTCAAGGGAGGTTACTATTATGATTAATTTTTCCTAAATATTTTGGGTAGAAAATGGGAATGCATAGCTCTAAAATTCTTTCAGGGAGGTCATTCTCAGTCTTTAAGATGCTTCAGCTGGGGAACCTACTGGACCAGCCCATTCAGGCTTCAGATAAGGAAAAGAAATCATTTTGTATTAGTTCCTTTTCCTGATTACCATTATACAAAGTAGGCTGTGGAGCTCAAAGTGAGTGAGTGGGTACAAAAAGATCTGAGACTCAGCCTTAAAATTTCACTTCTGTCCGATAGGTATAAAGCCGCTTTTTTCCATCTTCTGTTTCCATACCTTCTCTCTAAAGCTGCAATTCTATATGTTTAACCCATGTCTGTCAGGACTATCTTTGGTGCTAATTTTAACTGATTTCCACCACATTCTCTGAGGCACAATTAGAATGATTTATCTACTTCCCCTTCCATGAATGAAGCAGTCATCTTGAGGGTGAAAAGCTATTCCATATTTGGGGTTTTGGGGACCTCAATGGTGAGCTTCTCCAATACTCTCAGTATGGCAGTACATTTTATAGTGTTTTACTGGCTCAGATTACTTACGTTGAATGTAAATGAGGAGGTCCCAGGGAAGGGGCAATGCATAAATTGTTCACAGCTGCAACTCCAATACTCAGAAGAGTGCCTGCTACACCTTTTAGGTGCTTAATGTTGAAAAAATGACATGACTGTCCCAGAAGAGTTTATCTGGTTGACAAGACAAAATGTTCATGTAGAAAACAGAAAGAACCATGCAATTGTCTCTGACTCAGGAGTAAAGCTTGTTGAAACCTATAGTGGTTAAAACCAGATTTCTCTATTTTTAGCCTATTAGGCTCCCATTACTCTCCCGAAGATTTTGTTGGGATGCAAGATGAATAGTGGCTATTAAAGCTATTTTTTTGATGCTTTAGAGATAAAGGACTGCATTTGAGGTATTAGTTTATTTATTGAGGCTTCCCACTTGTGCCTCAAGAATATATCTTTTTACAAAACTGAATTCTTTTCTTACACGACTGAGTTCTCAAGGTCAGAAGAAGAGCTCACAGAGCTGGATCAAATGCATAGAAAGTTCTTGTAGTCATCATACCAGTAAAACAATTACACCCATAATCCGTTCGAAGAGATATGTCTGTTTCCAACCACTAGTCTTCCATTAAATGAATTTTCAAATTAAAGGCTTAATTCAGCTCATTTTACACATTAGGTATGATGCCAATGTATTTTAATTGGCAATTAAAATGGCCAATTCTGTTATTTGATGTAAAAAGATCCATAATGTGGCAATATGCCCATCCTAATTAAACAATGATCAAAACAACCACTGCAAACAACAAGGTAATGCTGTCCTTTAAAAGAATTTCATAAGGATTATTTGACTCAATGTCAAAAAACATTTACTGAGAAATGAATTGAGAATCACACTGTAGTCTTCTAAACCGTCTAGTATATAACATTTGAACAGATCAGCCACACTATATGAATTAAAGCTAGAGATGGATATCTAAATCAGCATGACCCTAAAATATATTAAATATATTGGATAATGGAGAGCAGGTGAAAGACGATTAGAAGATCTGGGACAATGCTTTTTTCTTTCTTTCTTTTTTTTTTTTTTTTAAAGGATCTTGCTCTCTTAGGTATGTTGTAAACTACTGCAAAATCCCACCTCTAAACCCAGATGTAGTGATCATGTGTAAACACTTCAAAAGAGGAAAGACTGGAAGAATAATGGGACACAGAAAAACAAAAATGATGAGGAATGTTCTGTCAGCATGTGATTAAAAAAACCCCATACAGATCTGGTGCAGTGTGCTTATTTCTGAAAACAACACTCACTTTGAAGTCTGTCTTTTTAGTCAGACCTCTATTAGGCTAAGGGCCTCCCTTACTGCTGACTTGATAGATCAAAGGAAGCACCTTGCACTGCATATGAGGGACACGGCTAGGGTAACACACTAGAAACAGCAACAGAGCAACTAATGGGTAAGAAACCACAGTCCTATATAAAAATATGACTCTTTTTTGTTTTCAAAGAAGGAACTGCTTTGAAAAAGACATTTAGAGCTGCACATTCAATGGTGATTACTTGCCAAATTGCTATCAGTGTTTTCCAGTGGAAAATAGGAGGACCACATCATTTGTGAGTATTGATCAAACTACCTGGAGGTCTACTCTATAAATGTGGTTTGATTTCTAATGCAGGCTTGTCTCAGGCAACTGGACTCTCAGGGAGATATGTCTGAAATATCATCTTCATTTTTGCAGAGTTTTCAGAGAAAATCAGCTTCCTCCTTTGCCAATTTGGAGAATGCCTTCTGCAAATACTTGGATAACAAGGGTCACCATGACAAGTGAACCTTTCCTTTGTTGTTGCCAAGACAAAATTAAATTTTCAGATAGACTTTCACTCATGTATGGTTAAAATTGATTCATGATTTTCATTGCTTTGTCAGACACCCAAACGGATTTTGAAGAGCCTTCCAGGGCAAAAGCAAATTCTCACCTCTGGATTAATAGCTCACATCTCAAGGGAGAGAAGAACCAATCTAGCACAGTTCTCCTGCTTGCCATTCTACCTACTCCTCACTGTTGCTTCAATACGCCTCTTTAGTTTTCCTGTGGAAGGAGAGCATCTTCTTCCAAAGGTAAGGTTATTTGGATATATCACCATTTGCCCTGATTTACTGTGCCCTGTACTGAACTTGCAGTCACTTTCCCTCATGCGCTGAGATGGGACACCTCTTCTAGTCTGCACTCAACACCTCACCTGCAGGCCACACCCTGTCAATGTCCCTATCTGACCACGAAGCCTCTACCTCCTCAAATCTCATGATCCAAGTCTCCACTCATGGCAGACATTCACTTTAAGGATCACACCTTCTAACATCTCCCAAAATCTTTTTCTAATTTATTTTTTATTTTTTAATTCTTTTTTCAAGATTTTATTTATTTCACAGAGATCACAAGTAGGCAGAGAGGCAGGCAGAGAGAGAGAGAGGGAGGAGTAGGAAGAAGGCTCCCTGCAGAGCAGAGAGCCTGATGTGGGGCTCGATCCCAGGACCTTGGGATCATGACCTGAGCTGAAGGCAGAGGCTTTAACCCATTGATCCACCCAGGCACCCCTAACATCTCCAAAATCTTAAATGTCAATATCTCACTCTTGTACCACAGATTCTTAGCCATACTTTCAACAGTCTGAGTTTTAATTTAATTTAGATATCTAGTCCCTAAATCCCTCTGCTTTCTCCAGACTTCCAGCTCCCTTTCAGCGCTTGTTCTTTCTTTACCCAAACTGGACAGTGTGGTTGTTAGCATTTACAATCATCTCACCATATAACTGCATGCTCTTGCACCCTCACCACCAAACCCTAGCCCTAAACCAATGCTTCAATTTACCTTCTTCATCCTTACACCTAGAGAGCCAGAACTGCTGGAGAAATGCAGGGATTGGGTAGATGGGTCCCACTGCATGATCTTGAATCTCAGCAGGACACTTAACATCTGTTTATCAAGCATCTTTCCTACTCATGTCCTAGAGATATTAAGATATCAAAAAATGCTGGGGAGGTACAAGGTCATTCTATACATGAGAATGGCTATTGTTTGGAATAGAAGGGTGGCCATTGCATAAACTACTCAATAACCTATACGGTGGCCTGGCATGAAAAGGTAAGACCTCCTGCACTGGTAATCCGGGTGGCAATAAGGTGGCAATGGGTGGCAATAATTTATCAGTTGGCATCTGAAAGAGACTGAAAGAGAAGCAGACATGTAGAGAGTAAGAATCATAGTAAGAGGAGAGTTTCTCTCCTCTCCACCTCTTTCTTCATACGTATGTGTTATTATTTATTATTTGGACAATAGGGTAGAGAGAGTGGATGAACAAGAGCAACTCCTGTTTCATACTGGGGATCAGGTGGGTGGGCCTGTCTAGGGCAGATCCAGGTCCTGTGGGACCTGAAACTCATACAATTTTGAGGTGTCCTTTTAAAAAAATATAAAATTAACACAGTCACAAAAGCAATTCAAATATACTTAAAAATTGCTGATGCTTTGTCCCAAGCTACATAAGTGTATAATCAGGTTACTCTTCTACAGCAGACATTGACTTATTGGTGAATACATAGAGTTTTGTCACCGAAACATTGGTTTCTTCATGCAACTTAACTGAGTCTGTGGCAGTTTTGCAAACCATCTTATCTGGGACCACCAGACTGATCAGGCCATAATGTACTAGGTACACACTAAGATTTGATAGAATACCTTGGGATGAATAAAACACATGGCCTCTCACCCATATATGCTTGTAGACGTGCTACCAGTTTATGTTTTGAAAAACAAACTCTAAAACATAGATGTTTTACTTCGCATAATTTCCATTAATTATATATATGTAATATCTACTTGCATATGCTTCACGATGAAGCATATTCCTGACAGCAGCAAATGTCTGTTTCGATTAGATGGTGATGAGAAGCAAACTGTTTGCTTATAGTTATACAGATTTGATGATATGAAGAATATTCTATAGCATGGTTTCTGGTTTTATACACTTCAAATCTTGTTCCTTTAATATTACTTCTGGTCTTGGGTTCCATAGGGGGAGTTTATATCATTTTAAATTGCCCTTTCTGCAAAGTCATTGTGTTGGCAGAGTGGGTAGAAGAGCTTGTAGTTACATGAATGCAATCCCATGTAACTCAAACTAAATATATTCAAAATTTCACTTCCTTACAGTATTAGATTCCTCAAATATCTATGGCCTCTTCAAAGATGAGAGAAAATGAGTGGTAGAGAGAAAGTCTAAGTGGAATAAGGCACACATCTCAAAAGATTATAGTTAAATATCTTACTTTTCTAATACAGTAAGTATGTGAACATATGAAAGGTCCTGTCTGGGACCTAAAGGTCCCAGAAACCTAAAAGGTCCCAGAGGGGCCCTAAAGCTCAAGGTTTGACTAGCATATAATCTGGAGGTTCCTAGTAGGGAGGATCGGCTACTCCCATATGCTAAATGAAGAACAGGCATCTTCCTTATCCTCTTTGAAGACAATAGGATGTATGAGGTATTCGAGATCTGAAGAGTTAGGATTAAAGTGTCTTTTGAGTCAGATGAAATACTAAAATTTTTTGGAGGGCAAAGGGTAAGCAAGAAATTAGTTGTAACCTGTTGCTAACTCTCCCAAGATAGTAACAACCTTATGTGAAACCAATCCCACTCAGATAATATGGATGAGGAGTACCTGGGTACCAGCATGACTCTGCGTGTTTGCAGCCCAAGGGGCTGCATCCTCATCTTCAAACTCTGGCCACTAAGTCATCTCAGGCCTCCTGGGATTAAAAAAAATGTGTCGCAGCCATGGATTGTCCACCCAGTATATTAAATCACTGGAGATGATGTTGTTCTGCCGAGAGCATGGGTGGCAAACTTTCTGTGTAAAGGACCAAAGAGTAAATCGTTGGTTTTACGGGCTATATGGTGTCTATTGCAACTACAACTCTGTACTGCTTAGGGCAGAAGTAGACAACATGCCAGTGAGTGGGCATGGCTACATTCCCATACAACTTTATTGTGGATGCTGAGATTTGATTTGTATGTAATTTCATGTATCACAAAATATTATTCTTATTTTGTATTTAACTCTTAAAAATGTGAAAACCATTTTCTTTTTGTTTCTTTTTAAAATTTCTTGTATTTATTTATTTATTATTATTATTCTTTTTTAATTTCTTTTTTAAATTTCATTTTCTTTTTTTTCTTTTTTTTTCTCATTAACTTTTTAAAAGTATAACATACAAATCTTATTCCATTTATAAACCTGTATTTAAACTAAAAATTTTATTAAACAAAAAATAAAAATTTAAAATAAAAATTTTATTTATATAAAAACAGGTGGCAGGCCAGGTTTTGCTGCAGACTATAGTTTGCTGGCCTTGGTTCTGAATACGCTCAGAAAAGATTTAGGATTTAGCGGATGAAAGGTTTTGATGGACACTACTTTTCTGTTCTACATTTCTGTGCAAAGGGTGTTTCTCAGATTATAGGTAATGCTGTGTATTAGCCATTTGGTAGGCATCATGCTGCAGATCTAAAACACAATTGTAAATTTCCTTCCTCAAAGCACTCAAAGCAATATTGTGTCCCTCTCTACCCACGAATTTTGATTGGCTATTAGTGGTTTGGATTGACTTGGCTATTGCTTTGGATCAGAGTGTGTGTGTTTATACACACACACACACACACACAATTTTGATCAAGAGCGTATATCATTAAGACATAGTACCAATGCAGCATCATGGCTACACAGAATGTGGTACAACATCACTGGCAGCCAAAGAGGCAGCACCTTGACTGTCAAGAAGGACTGGCCACTCTGGCTTCTGTACCTACTGTCCCCTTGTCATTGTGCTCCATATGGATTCCTTTTATTATTATGAATGTTGAAGTCCAAAAAAGGCTTTTGCACAGAAAGTCTTAGTGCCAGTTACTTGTATTTTAAAGAAACATCAATTTGGCAATGGTACATAATTTAAAACATCCTTTTTATTAACTTTTTAAAAGTATAATATACAAATCTTATTCCATTTGTAAACCTGTATTTAAAATAAAAATTTTACCATCTATTCTTTGATTAATGCTTGATTAATTTAAATTGAACAGAGTAAATATCCTCAAATAATCAGTTTATCAAATTCACTTAAGCATTTTATATTCCATTTATAAATTTATTCAGTGAATTTTACTTCTAATGCTTGACCAGGCAAATTTACTATATAGACAAGTAAATCCTTTCTACACACCTGAACAACATAAACTTATAAATTATTAAACTTATTATAGAGACCCTCAAGTTCTTCCAAACATTCCATTATTGTTTATAAAGGTAGATAAATTTTCATCCTACTTAAAAATCACATCTATAATAAATTTTACATTGTAATTGGAAATCCCTGATCCATCAGATTATCTCCATGTCAGATTTTCTTCAACATTGCATGCATAATAAATATCAAATACATACAGATTGTCTCAATGACTATAAAACCTATACCTAAGCTTAATTCTCCAAGTGCAGGTAATATGGATCTCATTATCCTCATTAATCCTTACCTTTAAAATTTCCTGGGGTAAGAGAACTTGCCTTTTAAGTCAAGGGTCAGCAAACTCCATACAGCCTAGTACCAAATCTGGTTTGCTTTGATAGGGCCTCAAGCCAATAATGTTTTTTATACGTTTAAACAGTTGGAAGAAGAAAACGGACAAATAGAATACTTCAGCATCCATAAATAAAATTTTATAGGAACACTGCTTGATACCTTCATTCATTTATTGTCTATGGCTGCTTTCAGGTTAGCTGTCAGGTTGAATGCTTAAGACTGAGACCATACGGCCCTCAAACATAAAATATTTACTCTCTGGTCCTTTGCAAAAAATTTGCTGGCACCCCTATCCCTGACTGCCCCTCCAGTTTTTTTTTGTTTTGTTTTGTTTTTTTCTTAAGAAAATACAAGTCAAGCTGTGCTTGAATAAAGGCTCCAAAATAAAACACCCAAATAAAGAATCACTGTAGCAGAACATTTTGCCTAATGGTTATTTGGGAATTAAGGGCCAAAACTTCTTTTATAAGCTCTTATAAGTGAAGAGTTTTTTTCCAAAAAGGTTGTTTATCATCCTCCCTCCTCTATTTACCCAGAGAACAGCAAACAGTAAAAACTGAAGATAGGAAAGAAGGGAAGGGAAGGAGCAGAACACATTTTTTTGGTGTAATGACAGAAATGTGCCCCCTGTCCCATACATCCCCCTAACTACCCACAGCAGATTTCCTTGGCAGCCATAGAGCTGTGGGGGCGGTTCTCATAGTTTTCAGGAGGAAGTGCTGGGGAGCTGCTTCCTGTAGTCTTGTTCACCCATCTTCTGTGTATTTTGCCTCTTCTTGCCTTGACAGATGGTTCCAAGTATTTCAGCTAAGTCTGTCTCTGGGCAGCATCTCAACCCCCCAGTTTAAGCTTGAAGTTGTAACATGCCTTTCTTGTTATATCATTACAAACATATAATATTTGGATATATGTTTTAATATGCATCATACATATGTATTTGATTCATAGTTTACAATTTAGACATATAAGCTTTCCTCACACACAATATTGCCATTGCCTTTCAGGAACCTCATGAAAAGAATTGTTGAACTGCCTCTACACAATTATTTGGGGTCCATTTATCATATTTTAGAAAATCTAATCTCTTAAAACTAAAGAAATGTACTTGAAATAGAGAAGCAGCAAAGCATAGGAGAGGGAAATTTGTGTGGAAGGAAAAATAAGCCTGAGGATTATAGTACATGTAATTCATCATTATTAAACTGAAATCAAGGCAGGAATCCTAAAGCCTCTCCATTGCTTAATAATATTTTTTAAATAGCTGTATTTAAAAAAGAAAAATGATCAATGAGTGGGAAACTCAAAATGCTCCTTTAAGTAGAATATTATTTCCAAACAAAAATCAGAGCAGTCTGTGGATTCTGAATGTCAAATGCTTTTTACTTTTTGAGTATTCACTTTGGCTCAGCCCCAAAGTGTGACTTGTTTTTTTTTTTTAAGACAGTGATAGAGTAGAAGCCAGAGTTACCTTAGAGATCGGTGTTAGGGTGTCGTCATTACTGGAAATGTCCAGAGAATCTTCATGTATGGTAGCTAAAAATGTGGTTTCATAATGTTTCAAACATTTTTTAGCCTATTTCAAAATTTCTGCAAGCCAGTTTTACTTATTTTGTTTTTTTGTAACGTGTGTGTGTATGCATGTGTGTGCATATGGTGAGAACATTTAAGATCTACTCTTAGGAGGAGTCGTCAAGATGGCAGAGAAGTAGCAGGCTGAGACTACTTCAGCTAGCCGGAGATCAGCTAGATAGCTTATCTAAAGATTGCAAACACCTGAAAATTCATCGGCAGATCGAAGAGCAGAAGAACAGCAATTCTGGAAACAGAAAAACAACCACTTTCTGAAAGGTAGGACTGGCGGAGACGTGAATCCAAAGCAACGGGAAGATAGACCCCGGGGGGAGGGGCCGGCTCCCGGCAAGCGGCGGAGCAATGGCGCACAAAATCGGGACTTTTAAAAGTCTGTTCCGCTGAGGGACATCGCTCCAGAGGCTAAACCGGGGCGAAGCCCATGCAGGGTCAACGTGGCCTCAGGTCCCGCAAGGCCACAGAAGGATCGGGGGTGTCTGAGTGTCGCAGAGCTTGCGGGTATTGGAGTGGGAAAGCCGGCTACAGAGACAGAGCCGACAGTAAGCTCACAGCTCGGTGTTACCTTGAACCGGTCGCAGGCTCGGTGAGCTTGGAACGCGGCCGGAGGTCAGGCAGACGGGAGTAACTGGGCGCTGTTCTCTGAGGTCGCACTGAGTGGGGCCCTGGGCTCTCGGCTCCTCCGGGCCAGAGGCCAGGAGGCCGCCATTTGTATTCCCGTCCTCTGGAACTCTACAGAAAGTGCTCAGGGAACAAAAGCTCCTGAAAGCAAACCCCAGCGGATTACTCACCCTGGCCCCGATAAGGGCGGTGCAATTCCGCCTGGGGCAAAGACACTTGAGAATCAAAACAACAGGCCCCTCCCCCAGAATCAACAAGAAATCCAGCCGAGACCAAGTTCACCTACCAAGGAGTGCGATTTCAATACCAAGGAGAGCAGCAGAATTCCAGAGGATTAGAAAGCAAAGCATGGAACTCATGGCTTTTTCCCTGTGATTTTTTTTAGTCTTGCAGTTAATT
This sequence comes from Mustela erminea, assembly GCF_009829155.1. Taxonomy (NCBI): domain Eukaryota; kingdom Metazoa; phylum Chordata; class Mammalia; order Carnivora; family Mustelidae; genus Mustela; species Mustela erminea. The sequence goes on from NC_045629.1 coordinate 19,441,734, forward strand.
TAATTTTTTTCTTTTTCATATTTTGTTTTTTTTCTCGCCTTCTGGTAAATTTTTTTTTTAACTTTTACCTTTTTCTTTTTTAATGTCTTTTAACTAGTTTATCCAATATATATATTTTTTCTTTTTTATATTTTTCTTTTTCGTTTTCTTTTCTAAATTCTATTCTTTTCTTTTTTTTTTCTTCCTTTTTGAACCTCTTTTTATCCCCTTTCTCCCCCCTCACGATTTGGGATCTCTTCTAATTTGGTTAAAGCATATTTTCCTGGGGTTGTTGCCACCCTTTTAGTATTTTACTTGCTCCTTCATATACTCTTAACTGGACAAAATGACAAGACGGAAAAATTCAACACAAAAAAAAGAACAAGAGGCAGTACCGAAGGCTAGGGACCTAATCAATACAGACATTGGTAATATGTCAGATCTAGAGTTCAGAATGACAATTCTCAAGGTTCTAGCCGGGCTCGAAAAAGGCATGGAAGATATTAGAGAACCCCTCTCGAGAGATATAAAAGCCCTTTCTGGAGAAATAAAAGAACTAAAATCTAACCAAGTTGAAATAAAAAAAGCTATTAATGAGGTGCAATCAAAAATGGAGGCTCTCACTGCTAGGATAAATGAGGCAGAAGAAAGAATTAGTGATATAGAAGACCAAATGACAGAGAATAAAGAAGCTGAGCAAAAGAGGGACAAACAGCTACTGGACCACGAGGGGAGAATTCGAGAGATAAGTGACACCATAAGATGAAACAACATTAGAATAATTGGGATTCCAGAAGAAGAAGAAAGAGAGAGGGGAGCAGAAGGTATACTGGAGAGAATTATTGGGGAGAATTTCCCCAATATGGCAAAGGGAATGAGCATCAAAATTCAGGAGGTTCAGAGAATGCCCCTCAAAATCAATAAGAATAGGCCCACACCCCGTCACCTAATAGTAAAATTTACAAGTCTCAGTGACAAAGAGAAAATCCTGAAAGCAGCCTGGGAAAAGAAGTCTGTAACATACAATGGTAAAAATATTAGATTGGCAGCTGACTTATCCACAGAGACCTGGCAGGCCAGAAAGAGCTGGCATGATATTTTCAGAGCACTGAACGAGAAAAACATGCAGCCAAGAATACTATATCCAGCTAGGCTATCATTGAAAATAGAAGGAGAGATTAAAAGCTTCCAGGACAAACAAAAACTGAAAGAATTTGCAAATACCAAACCAGCTCTACAGGAAATATTGAAAGGGGTCCTCTAAGCAAAGAGAGAGCCTACAAGTGGTAGATCAGAAAGGAACAGAGACCATATACAGTAACAGTCACCTTACAGGCAATACAATGGCACTAAATTCATATCTCTCAATAGTTACCCTGAATGTGAATGGGCTAAAGGCCCCTGTCAAAAGACACAGGGTATCAGAATGGATAAAAAAACAAAACCCATCTATATGTTGCCTCCAAGAAACTCATTTTAAGCCCGAAGACACCTCCAGATTTAAAGTGAGGGGGTGGAAAAGAATTTACCATGCTAATGGACATCAGAAGAAAGCAGGAGTGGCAATCCTTATATCAGATCAATTAGATTTTAAGCCAAAGACTATAATAAGAGATGAGGAAGGACACTATATCATACTCAAAGGGTCTGTCCAACAAGAAGATTTAACAGTTTTAAATATCTATGCCCCCAACGTGGGAGCAGCCAACTATATAAACCAATTAATAACAAAATCAAAGAAACACATCAACAATAATACAATAATAGTAGGGGACTTTAACAGTCCCCTCACTGAAATGGACAGATCATCCAAGCAAAAGATCAGCAAGGAAATACAGGCCTTAAACGACACACTGGACCAGATGGACATCACAGATATATTCAGAATATTTCATCCCAAAGCAACAGAATACACATTCTTCTCTAGTGCACATGGAACATTCTCCAGAATAGATCACATCCTCGGTCCTAAATCAGGACTCAACCGGTATCAAAAGATTGGGATCATTCCCTGCATATTTTCAGACCACAATGCTCTAAAGCTAGAACTCAACCACAAAAGGAAGTTTGGAAAGAACCCAAATACATGGAGACTAAACAGCATCCTTCTAAAGAATGAATGGGTCAACCGGGAAATTAAAGAAGAATTGAAAAAAATCATGGAAACAAATGACAATGAAAATACAACGGTTCAAAATCTGTGGGACACAACAAAGGCAGTCCTGAGAGGAAAATATATAGCGGTACAAGCCTTTTTCAAGAAACAAGAAAGGTCTCAGGTACACAACCTAACCCTACACCTAAAGGAGCTGGAGAAAGAACAAGAAAGAAACCTTAAGCCAAGCAGGAGAAGAGAAATCATAAAGATCAGAGCAGAAATCAATGAAATAGAAACCAAAAAGACAATAGAGCAAATCAACGAAACTAGGAGCTGGTTCTTTGAAAGAATTAATAAAATTGATAAACCCCTGGCCCGACTTATCAAAAAGAAAAGAGAAAGGACCCAAATAAATAAAATCATGAATGAAAGAGGAGAGATCACAACTAACACCAAAGAAATACAAACTATTATAAGAACATACTATGAGCAACTCTACGCCAACAAATTTGACAATCTGGAAGAAATGGATGCATTCCTAGAAACATATAAACTACCACAACTGAGCCAGGAAGAAGTAGAAAGCCTGAACAGACCCATAACCAGTAAGGAGATTGAAACAGTCATTAAAAATCTCCAAACAAACAAAAGCCCAGGGCCAGATGGCTTCCCGGGGGAATTCTACCAAACATTTAAAGAAGAACTAATTCCTATTCTCCTGAAACTGTTCCAAAAAATAGAAATGGAAGGAAAACTTCCAAACTCATTTTATGAGGCCAGCATCACCTTGATCCCCAAACCAGACAAGGATCCCATCAAAAAAGAGAACTACAGACCAATATCCTTGATGAACACAGATGCGAAAATACTCAACAAAATACTAGCCAATAGGATTCAACAGTACATTAAAAGGATTATTCACCACGACCAAGTGGGATTTATTCCAGGGCTGCAAGGTTGGTTCAACATCCGCAAATCAGTCAATGTGAGACAACACATCAATAAAAGAAAGAACAAGAACCATATGATACTCTCAATAGATGCTGAAAAGCATTTGACAAAGTACAGCATCCCTTCCTGATCAAAACTCTTCAAAGTGTAGGGATAGAGGGCACATACCTCAATATCATCAAAGCCATCTATGAAAAACCCACCGCAAATATCATTCTCAATGGAGAAAAACTGAAAGCTTTTCCGCTAAGGTCAGGAACACGGCAGGGATGTCCATTATCACCACTGCTATTCAACATAGTACTAGAGGTCCTAGCCTCAGCAATCAGACAACAAAAGGAAATTAAAGGCATCCAAATCGGCAAAGAAGAAGTCAAATTATCACTCTTGGCAGATGGTATGATACTGTATGTGGAAAACCCAAAAGACTCCACTCAAAATTGCTAGAACTTATACAGGAATTCAGTAAAGTGTCAGGATATAAAATCAATGCACAGAAATCAGTTGCATTTCTCTACACCAACAGCAAGACAGAAGAAAGAGAAATTAAGGAGTCAATCCCATTTACAATTGCACCCCAAACCATAAGATACCTAGGAATAAACCTAACCAAAGAGGCACAGAATCTATACTCAGAAAACTATAAAGTACTCATGAAAGAAGTTGAGGAAGACACAAAGAAATGGAAAAATGTTCCATGCTCCTGGATTGGAAGAATAAATATTGTGAAAATGTCTATGCTACCTAAAGCAATCTACACATTTAATGCAATTCCTATCAAAGTACCATCCATCTTTTTCAAAGAAATGGAACAAATAATTCTAAAATTTATATGGAACCAGAAAAGACCTCGAATAGCCAAAGGGATATTGAAAAAGAAAGCCAACGTTGGTGGAATCACAATTCCGGACTTCAAGCTCTATTACAAAGCTGTCATCATCAAGACAGCATGGTACTGGCACAAAAACAGACACATAGATCAATGGAACAGAATAGAGAGCCCAGAAATAGACCCTCAACTCTATGGTCAACTAATCTTCGACAAAGCAGGAAAGAATGTCCAATGGAAAAAGGACAGCCTCTTCAATAAATGGTGCTGGGAAAATTGGACAGCCACATGCAGAAAAATGAAATTGGACCATTTCCTTACACCACACACAAAAATAGACTCAAAATGGATGAAGGACCTCAATGTGAGAAAGGAATCCATCAAAATCCTTGAGGAGAACACAGGCAGCAACCTCTTCGACCTCAGCCGCAGCAACATCTTCCTAGGAACAACGCCAAAGGCAAGGGAAGCAAGGGCAAAAATGAACTATTGGGATTTCATCAAGATCAAAAGCTTTTGCACAGCAAAGGAAACAGTTAACAAAATCAAAAGACAACTGACAGAATGGGAGAAGATATTTGCAAACGACATATCAGATAAAGGACTAGTGTCCAGAATCTATAAAGAACTTAGCAAACTCAACACCCAAAGAACAAATAATCCAATCAAGAAATGGGCAGAGGACATGAACAGACATTTCTGCAAAGAAGACATCCAGATGGCCAACGGACACATTAAAAAGTGCTCCATATCACTCGGCATCAGGGAAATACAAATCAAAACCACAATGAGATATCACCTCACACCAGTCAGAATGGCTAAAATCAACAAGTCAGGAAATGACAGATGCTGGTGAGGATGCGGAGAAAGGGGAACCCTCCTACACTGTTGGTGGGAATGCAAGCTGGTGCAGCCACTCTGGAAAACAGCATGGAGGTTCCTCAAAATGTTGAAAATAGAACTGCCCTATGACCCAGCAATTGCACTATTGGGTATTTACCCTAAAGATACAAATGTAGTGATCCAAAGGGGCACATGCACCTGAATGTTTATAGCAGCAATGTCCACAATAGCCAAACTATGGAAAGAACCTAGCTGTCCATCAACAGATGAATGGATCAAGAAGATGTGGTATATATACACAATGGAATACTATGCAGCCATCAAAAGAAATGAAATCTTGCCATTTGCGACAACATGGATGGAACTAGAGCGTATCATGCTTAGTGAAATAAGTCAAGCAGAGAAAGACAACTATCATATGATCTCCCTGATATGAGGAAGTGGTGATGCAACATGGGGGCTTAAGTGGGTAGGAGAAGAATCAATGAAACAAGATGGGATTGGGAGGGAGACAAACCATAAGTGACTCTTAATCTCACAAAACAAACTGAGGGTTGCTGGGGGGAGGGGGTTTGGGAGAAGGGGATGGGATTATGGACATTGGGGAGGGTATGTGCTTTGGTGAGTGCTGTGAAGTGTGTAAGCCTGGTGATTCACAGACCTGTACCCATGGGGATCAAAATATATGTTTATAAAAAATAAAAAATTATAAAAAAAAAGATCTACTCTTAAATTATTGAGATAGTTTTGATTGGATCCTTTTAAAAAATAAAATGAAAAAGTCTATTTTGGGGATGCCTGGGTGGCTCAGTCAATTAAGCATCTGCCTTCCACTCAGGTCATGATCCCAGGGACCTGGGATTGAGCCCTGCATTGGGCTCCTTGCTCAGCAGGGATCCTGCTTCTCCCTCTGCCTGCCACTCCCCCTGCTTGGGCTCTCTTTCTCTCACTGACCAATAAATAAATAAAATCTTTAAAAAAAAAAAGTCTCTTTTTGAAAAAGGATTTGATCAAAACCAGTTCTAAGCAGCCCAGCACCCTCACTCCAGAAGGACTTTTTGTGGATGAAATTATATCCTTGCTAATGAATAATATACCTTTGTGAAAGTGGGCAACAAAGGCTTTTGGGCTGTATAGAGCATGGTGGAGAAGGGGAAACAGAGAGTAATTTAATATCAAAGGCAGGCCTGTGGGGGCTATAGTTTACAGAAAATCAGATCTTATGAATCCCTGAAAGCAGCTGCCTGGAGGGGCACAGTAAGATCTTTAATGAGGGCTGGGTAGGAGCTTTTCTAAACTTTTTCTGACACTTAAACCTCCCTAACCTCCTGAGATTCTTCAGGAGTCTGAGGGGCCATTTCATCATCTATATGTGGTATACGATAAGAAGAGGCTTACATAATGTTGTTGTTTTAAAAACATTTAATTGTGTTATGTTAGTCACCATAAAAGACATCATTAGTTTTTAATGCAGTATTCCAAGATTCATTGTTTATGTACAGCACCCAGTGCTCCAGGCAATACATGCCCTCCTTAATACCCCCAAAGATACAGATGTAGTGAAAAGAAGGGCCATATACACCCGAATGTTTATAACGGCAATGTCCACAATAGCCAAACTGTGGAAAGAGCCGATATGCCCTTCAAAAGACAAATGATTAAAGAAGATGTGTGTGGTTCATATACACAATGGAATATTACTCAGCCATCAGAAAGGATGAACACCCAACTTTTGCATCAACATGGATGGGAATGGAGATTATGCTGAGTGAAATAAGTCAAGCAGAGAAAGTCAATTAAAAACCATTTGCTATAAAATATAATGCCAAAAGAAGCATACAGTTTAAGAATTATGACAAAGTGAAAATCCATGTCACCACACTTAGATTAAGAAACAAAAGCTACTAGCACCCTTAAAAACAATTCCTGATTTTTAGAACAGTCTTTTCTGTTGTTTTTTACTTCAGAGTTTTTTTTTTTAATCACCTACCAAGTGCTTTTTAATTATGTCACCTATTCTTTGATGCTTTTTCTTGATATTCTTGTTACTCTGGGGATTGAATTTTTAGGTTCTATTTTTCCCCCTCCATTAGAAAATTATACCTTCTTCTGAAGAAGACCCTTTAACATTTCCTTTAATGAGTGTTGCTGATGAATTCTTCCAGTTTTGACACATTTTATCCTTTTTCTTGGTATTTTTGCTGGGTAAATATTTGGAGGTTGGCTTCAAAAAGTTAATTTTTGTGTTGGGACCCCCAAAATGGAATGTGGTCCAGTAGTCCAGCCCATATCAAAAATCTAAACCTCAGTCTGTGCTTACTTGAAATACCTTAAAGGAAAACTAACACACACCAATCATACTCTTCCAACTCAGCCGTAGCTAGCTCACCTTACCCAAGAAAAGAGGTCCTGCTAGCCTAATAAGAAAATCTCTGACCTCCAAGCCAAGCATACTATTTCCACATAGCCTCTTCTAATGCTCTGTAAAACTTGCTCTTGCCCAAAATGCCCCAGGAAAAGCACCCCATTGTGTGTGAAACATCACACTCCTTTAATCCACTGATCTTCCCTTAGAAAAAAAGACATCAAACTTGTTACTAAACAGTTTTAGTTTTGACATTTGACAGTGTGTGTTGGTTGTTCTGATTATTTGACAATTGAAATCTACAATCCCCCTGACTTCTTGCTTACATTGCTTCTACTGAGAAATAATCTATTAATCTTATTGCTCCACTAAATGGAGCTAGATTACGTTTCCCACTCTATTTTTGCTGCTGCCTTCCTCCTTTTGAAGTATTTTGTTGTTTTTTCTGGTTTCACTATATTTCAAGGTGAATATCATTCTTTACTTTTTCAAACTCTGCTTTGGAATCTTAAGTTGCAAGACATGACACCCAATTACCTCATAATGCTTCATTTTTTTATTAAAATATTTTTAATTCCAGTATACTTGATGTACAGTGTTAAACCATCAGATTGTTTTTCAGAGTCCATAGTCTCTCATGGTCTATATTCTTTATACATTTTAGATACTAATCACTTAGTGTATATCTCATTTGAAAATGTCTTCTCCCATAAGGAATAACACAGAGGACAGGGGGAGATGGAGAGGAGAAGTGGGGGAAATTGGAGGGGGAGACAAACCATGAGAGACTGTGGACTCTGAGAAACAAACACAGTTTTGGAGGGGAGGGGCCTGGGAGGTTGGGTGAGCCTGGTGGTGGGTATTATGGAGGGCACGTATCGCATAGAGTACTGGGTGTGGTGCATAAACAATGAATTCTGGACCATTGAAAAGAAACTAAAAATAAATAAACAAAAATTTAAAAAAAAGAGAAAAATGTCTTCTCCCATTCAGTATGGTGTCTTTTGTTTTGCTGCTTTATGCTTCGCTTTGCAGAAGCTTTTTATTTTGTTGTAGTCCTAATTTACTTTATTTCCTTTGCTAACTTAGGAGGCAAAACTAGAAAAATGTTGCTATGGCTGATGTCAGAGAAATTACTGCCTGTGTTCTCTTCTAGGACTTCTAAGGTTTCAAGTTTCACATTGAGGTCTTTAATCCATTTTGAGTTATTTTTGTGTATGGTGTGAAAAAGTGGTCTATTTCTTTCTTTTGCATGTAGCTGTCCAGTTGCCCCAAAACCATTTGTGAAAAAGACTATTTTTTTCTCATTGCATATGGTCGACTCCTTTATTATAGACTAATTGACCATATAATCATGGGTTTATTTCTAGGTTTTTCTATTCTGTTCCATTGATCTGTATATTCTGTTTTTGTGCCAGTACCATACTGTTTTGATGATTAAAGCTTTGTAGGTTATCTTTGAAATCTGAGATTGTGATAACTCCAGTTTGTTATTCTTTTTCAAGATTGCTTTGGCTATTCAGGGTCTTTTGTGGTTCCATACAAATTTTAGGATGATTTGTTCTAGTTCTGTGAAAAATGTTGGTATTTTGATAATGATTCCATTAAATGTGTAGAGTGCATTGGGTAGTGTGGATGTTTTTAACAATATTTGTTCTCACAATCCATGACTACCTAATGTCTTTCCATTTCTTTGTGTTCTCTTCAGTTTCTTTTATTAGTGCTTTATAGTTTTCAGAGAACAGGTCTTTTACCTCCATGGTTAGGTTTATTCTTAGGTATTTTATTATTTTTGGTGCAGTTGTAAATGAGATTGTTTTAATTTCTCTGTCTGCCCCTTTATTATTAATGAATAGAAATGCAACAATTTCTGTATATTGACTTTATATCCAGTGAGCTTGTAAAATTGGAGGTATCACAATTTCAGAATTCAAGATATCCTACAAAGCTGTAATAATCAAGACAGTATGGTACTGGCACAAAAACAGACAAACAGATCAATGGAACAGAACAGAGAGCCTAGAAATAAACCCACAATTATATGATTAATTAATCACTGAGAAAGTAGGAAAGAATGTGCAATGGGAAAAGACAGTCTCTTTAATAAGTGGTGTTGGGAAAACTGGACAGTTACTTGCAAAAGAATGAAACTGGACCACTTTCTCAAATAAACCATAAAAATAAACTCAAATGGATTAGAGGTTTAAATATGAGACCTGAAACCATAAAAATCCTAGAAGAGAGCACAGGTAGTAATATCTTTGACACTGATTATAGAAACATTTCTCTAGATATGTCTTGTGAGGCAAGGGAAACAGAAACAAAAATAAACTATTGGGACTACATCCAAATAAAAACTTCTGCACAGCAAAGGAAACAAACAACAAAGCTAAAGGAAACATACAGAATGGGAGACAATATTTGCAAATGGATTATCTGATAAGGCATTAGTAGCCAAAATGGTATAAAGTAATTGTACGTCTCAATACCCCAAACCTAAATCATACAATTAAAAAATGGGCAGAAGTCATGAACAGACATTTCTTTAAAGAAAACTTTCAGATGGCAAACACCACATGAAAAGATGCTCAACATTACTCATCAGTAGGGAAATGCAAATCAAAAGCAGAATGAGACATCACCTCACACCTCTCAGAATGGCTAATTAAAAAACACAAAAAACAGTAAGTGTTGGCAAGCATGTGGAGAAAATGGAACCTCCTGCACTTTTGGTGGGAATGCAAACTGATGCAACCACTGTGAAAAACAGTATGGAAGTTTTCTAAAAAATTAAAAATAGAACCACAATATGGTCTGATAATTCTGGGTATTTACTGGGCATTTTCACAAAGAATATGAAAACACTAATTCAGAAAGATATATGCACCCCTATGTTTATGGTGGCATTACTTACAATAGCCAAATTATAGAAGCAACCCAAATGTCTACTGATGGATGAATGTATAAAGAAGAAATGGTATATATACAATGGAATATTACTGAGCCATTAAAAAGAATGATATCTTGCCATTTGCAACAACATGGGTGGGGCTAAAGAATATATAATGTTAAGTGAAATCAATCAGAGAAAGACAAATACCATATGATTTAACTCATATGTGGAAATAAAACAAATTAACAAAGGAAAAATATAGACCAAAAACCAGACTCATCTATAGACAACAAAGCAATGATTATCAGAGGAGTGGTCAGTGGCGGGATGGCTAAAGTAGTTAAAGGGCATTAAGAGTATATTGATTATGATGAACATTGAAGAATATATAAAATTGTTGAGTCACTCTATTATATATTTGAAACTAATATTGAATTTTAATCATACTGGAATTATAAATAAACAAATAAATAAAAATAACATGTAAAGTTTAAGAACAGTAAGCTCAAATGTTAGGTAGAGGTGGATTACAAGAGGATAGTTTGCAAATTCTATCCAAGTTAAGTTTTTATCAATTTAAAATGGGTATGTAAGTGTAAGATACTTTACGTAAGCCTCATGTATCTGTAAATGGAAAATCCTATAGTAATACATGAACATGAGAAATAAGTCAAAGCATTCTGATATGAGAAGAGATCAAAACAAAAAATACATGGTAAGAAACAGCAACTCTATAAACAACAAGAGAACAATTAACAAAATGGCAACAGTAAGTCCTTACCTATCAATTATTACTTTAAATGTAAGTTGATCCAATTTTTCAACTAAAAGACACAATTCCTGAATGAATAAAAAAATCTAAGCATATGCCACCTATAGAGATTCACTTTAACCTTAAAGACAAACATAACCTGAAACCGAAGGGATGGAAAAAGACATTTCAAGCAATTGGTAACCATAAAAAGTCAGGAGTACCTATACCCACATCAGACTTTAAACTAAAAATGTTTAAAAGAGACAGAGAAGGTCATTATATAAAGAGTCAATACATCAAGAAAATATAACAGTTATAAATATTTATGTGCCCAGGATTAGAGCACCTAGATAAATAAAGCAAACATTAACAGATCTAAAAGGATAAATAAATACAATGAAATAATAATTGGGAAATTTAATATCTCACTGTCAACAATGGATAGATCACCCAACATAAATTCAATATAGAAAGAGTAGATTTGAGAGGGGCGGAGTCAAGATGGCGGAGAAGTAGCAGGCTGAGACTACTTCAGCTGGCTGGAGATCAGCTAGATAGCTTATCTAAAGATTGCAAACACCTGAAAATCCATCGGCAGATCGAAGAGAAGAAGAACAGCAATTCTGGAAACAGAAAAACAACCACTTTCTGAAAGGTAGGACCGGCAGAGACGTGAATCCAAAGCGACGGGAAGATAGACCCCGGGGGGAAGGGCCGGCTCCCGGCAAGCGGCGGAGCAACGGCGCACAAAATCAGGACTTTTAAAAGTCTGTTCCGCTGAGGGACATCGCTCCAGAGGCTAAACCGGGGCGAAGCCCACGCGGGGTCAGCGTGGCCTCAGGTCCCGCAGGGTCACAGAAGGATCGGGGGTGTCTGAGTGTGCAGAGCTTGCGGGTATTGGAACGGGAAAGCCGGCTACAGAGACAGAGCCGACAGTAAGCTCACAGCTCGGTGTTACCTTGAACCGGTCGCAGGCTCGGTGAGCTCGGAACGCGGCCGGAGGTCAGGCAGACGGGAGTAACTGGGTGCTGTTCTCTGAGGTCGCACTGAGTGGGGCCCTGGGCTCTCGGCTCCTCCGGCCAGAGGCCAGGAGGCCGCCATTTGTATTCCCGTCCTCTGGAACTCTACGGAAAGCGCTCAGGGAACAAAAGCTCCTGAAAGCAAACCCGAGCGGATTACTCACCCCGGCCCCGATAAGGGCGGTGCAATTCCGCCTGGGGCAAAGACACTTGAGAATCAAAACAACAGGCCCCTCCCCCAGAATCAACAAGAAATCCAGCCGAGACCAAGTTCACCTACCAAGGAGTGCGGTTTCAATACCAAGGAGAGCAGCAGAATTCCAGAGGAGCAGAAAGCAAAGCACGAAACTCATGGCTTTTTTCCTGTGAATTTTTTTAGTCTTGAAGTTAATTTGATTTTTTTCTTTTTCATTTTTGTTTTCTTTTTTTTTTTTGCCTTCTGGTAATTTTTTTTTTTAACTTTTACCTTTTTCTTTTTTAACATTTTTTAACTAGTTTATCCAATATATATATTTTTTTCTTTTTTATATTTTTCTTATTTGTTTTCTTTTTTTTAATTCTTTTCTTTTCTTTTTTTTTTCTTTTTTCTTTTTTTTTCTCTCTTCCTTTTTGAACCTCTTTTTATCCCCTTTCTACCCTTTCACGATTTGGGATCTCTTCTAATTTGGTTAAAGCATATTTTCCTGGGGTTGTTGCCACCCTTTTAGTATTTTACTTGCTCCTTCATATACTCTTAACTGGACAAAATGACAAGACGGAAAAATTCAACACAAAAAAAAGAACAAGAGGCAGTACCGAAGGCTAGGGACCTAATCAATACAGACATTGGTAATATGTCAGATCTAGAGTTCAGAATGACAATTCTCAAGGTTCTAGCCGGGCTCGAAAAAGGCATGGAAGATATTAGAGAACCCCTCTCGAGAGATATAAAAGCCCTTTCTGGAGAAATAAAAGAACTAAAATCTAACCAAGTTGAAATAAAAAAAGCTATTAATGAGGTGCAATCAAAAATGGAGGCTCTCAATGCTAGGATAAATGAGGCAGAAGAAAGAATTAGTGATATAGAAGACCAAATGACAGAGAATAAAGAAGCTGAGCAAAAGAGGGACAAACAGCTACTGGACCACAAGGGGAGAATTCGAGAGATAAGTGACACCATAAGACGAAACAACATTAGAATAATTGGGATTCCAGAAGAAGAAGAAAGAGAGAGGGGAGCAGAAGGTATACTGGAGAGAATTATTGGGGAGAATTTCCCCAATATGGCAAAGGGAACGAGCATCAAAATTCAGGAGGTTCAGAGATCGCCCCTCAAAATCAATAAGAATAGGCCCACACCCCGTCACCTAATAGTAAAATTTACAAGTCTCAGTGACAAAGAGAAAATCCTGAAAGCAGCCCGGGAAAAGAAGTCTGTAACATACAATGGTAAATTTATTAGATTGGCAGCTGACTTATCCACAGAGACATGGCAGGCCAGAAAGAGCTGGCATGATATTTTCAGAGCACTAAATGAGAAAAACATGCAGCCAAGAATACTATATCCAGCTAGGCTATCATTGAAAATAGAAGGAGAGATTAAAAGCTTCCAGGACAAACAAAAACTGAAAGAATTTGCAAACACCAAACCAGCTCTACAGGAAATATTGAAAGGGGTCCTCTAAGCAAAGAGAGAGCCTACAAGTGGTAGATCAGAAAGGAACAGAGACCATATACAGTAACAGTCACCTTACAGGCAATACAATGGCACTAAATTCATATCTCTCAATAGTTACCCTGAATGTGAATGGGCTAAAGGCCCCTGTCAAAAGACACAGGGTATCAGAATGGATAAAAAAACAAAACCCATCTATATGTTGCCTCCAAGAAACTCATTTTAAGCCCGAAGACACCTCCAGATTTAAAGTGAGGGGGTGGAAAAGAATTTACCATGCTAATGGACATCAGAAGAAAGCAGGAGTGGCAATCCTTATATCAGATCAATTAGATTTTAAGCCAAAGACTATAATAAGAGATGAGGAAGGACACTATATCATACTCAAAGGGTCTGTCCAACAAGAAGATTTAACAGTTTTAAATATCTATGCCCCCAACGTGGGAGCAGCCAACTATATAAACCAATTAATAACAAAATCAAAGAAACACATCAACAATAATACAATAATAGTAGGGGACTTTAACAGTCCCCTCACTGAAATGGACAGATCATCCAAGCAAAAGATCAGCAAGGAAATAAAGGCCTTAAACGACACACTGGACCAGATGGACATCACAGATATATTCAGAACATTTCATCCCAAAGCAACAGAATACACATTCTTCTCTAGTGCACATGGAACATTCTCAGAATAGATCACATCCTCGGTCCTAAATCAGGACTCAACCGGTATCAAAAGATTGGGATCATTCCCTGCATATTTTCAGACCACAATGCTCTAAAGCTAGAACTCAACCACAAAAGGAAGTTTGGAAAGAACCCAAATACATGGAGACTAAACAGCATCCTTCTAAAGAATGAATGGGTCAACCGGGAAATTAAAGAAGAATTGAAAAAATCATGGAAACAAATGACAATGAAAATACAACGGTTCAAAATCTGTGGGACACAACAAAGGCAGTCCTGAGAGGAAAATATATAGCGGTACAAGCCTTTTTCAAGAAACAAGAAAGGTCTCAGGTACACAACCTAACCCTACACCTAAAGGAGCTGGAGAAAGAACAAGAAAGAAACCTTAAGCCAAGCAGGAGAAGAGAAATCATAAAGATCAGAGCAGAAATCAATGAAATAGAAACCAAAAAGACAATAGAGCAAATCAACGAAACTAGGAGCTGGTTCTTTGAAAGAATTAATAAAATTGATAAACCCCTGGCCCGACTTATCAAAAAGAAAAGAGAAAGGACCCAAATAAATAAAATCATGAATGAAAGAGGAGAGATCACAACTAACACCAAAGAAATACAAACTATTATAAGAACATACTATGAGCAACTCTACGCCAACAAATTTGACAATCTGGAAGAAATGGATGCATTCCTAGAAACATATAAACTACCACAACTGAGCCAGGAAGAAGTAGAAAGCCTGAACAGACCCATAACCAGTAAGGAGATTGAAACAGTCATTAAAAATCTCCAAACAAACAAAAGCCCAGGGCCAGATGGCTTCCCGGGGGAATTCTACCAAACATTTAAAGAAGAACTAATTCCTATTCTCCTGAAACTGTTCCAAAAAATAGAAATGGAAGGAAAACTTCCAAACTCATTTTATGAGGCCAGCATCACCTTGATCCCCAAACCAGACAAGGATCCCATCAAAAAAGAGAACTACAGACCAATATCCTTGATGAACACAGATGCGAAAATACTCAACAAAATACTAGCCAATAGGATTCAACAGTACATTAAAAGGATTATTCACCACGACCAAGTGGGATTTATTCCAGGGCTGCAAGGTTGGTTCAACATCCGCAAATCAGTCAATGTGAGACAACACATCAATAAAAGAAAGAACAAGAACCATATGATACTCTCAATAGATGCTGAAAAGCATTTGACAAAGTACAGCATCCCTTCCTGATCAAAACTCTTCAAAGTGTAGGGATAGAGGGCACATACCTCAATATCATCAAAGCCATCTATGAAAAACCCACCGCAAATATCATTCTCAATGGAGAAAAACTGAAAGCTTTTCCGCTAAGGTCAGGAACACGGCAGGGATGTCCATTATCACCACTGCTATTCAACATAGTACTAGAGGTCCTAGCCTCAGCAATCAGACAACAAAAGGAAATTAAAGGCATCCAAATCGGCAAAGAAGAAGTCAAATTATCACTCTTCGCAGATGATATGATACTATATGTGGAAAACCCAAAAGACTGTACTCCAAAACTGCTAGAACTTATACAGGAATTCAGTAAAGTGTCAGGATATGAAATCAATGCACAGAAATCAGTTACATTTCTCTACACCAACAGCAAGACAGAAGAAAGAGAAATTAAGGAGTCAATCCCATTTACAATTGCACCCCAAACCATAAGATACCTAGGAATAAACCTAACCAAAGAGGCACAGAATCTATACTCAGAAAACTATAAAGTACTCATGAAGGAAATTGAGGAAGACACAAAGAAATGGAAAAATGTTCCATGCTCCTGGATTGGAAGAATAAATATTGTGAAAATGTCTATGCTACCTAAAGCAATCTACACATTTAATGCAATTCCTATCAAAGTACCATCCATCTTTTTCAAAGAAATGGAACAAATAATTCTAAAATTTATATGGAACCAGAAAAGACCTCGAATAGCCAAAGGGATATTGAAAAAGAAAGCCAACGTTGGTGGAATCACAATTCCGGACTTCAAGCTCTATTACAAAGCTGTCATCATCAAGACAGCATGGTACTGGCACAAAAACAGGCACATAGATCAATGGAACAGAATAGAGAGCCCAGAAATAGACCCTCAACTCTATGGTCAACTAATCTTCGACAAAGCAGGAAAGAATGTCCAATGGAAAAAGGACAGCCTCTTCAATAAATGGTGCTGGGAAAATTGGACAGCCACATGCAGAAAAATGAAATTGGACCATTTCCTTACACCACACACAAAAATAGACTCAAAATGGATGAAGGACTTCAATGTGAGAAAGGAATCCATCAAAATCCTTGAGGAGAACACAAGCAGCAACCTCTTCGACCTCAGCCGCAGCAACATCTTCTTAGGAACAACGCCAAAGGCAAGGGAAGCAAGGGCAAAAAAGAACTATTGGGATTTCATCAAGATCAAAAGCTTTTGCACAGCAAAGGAAACAGTTAACACAATCAAAAGACAACTGACAGAATGGGAGAAGATATTTGCAAACGACATATCAGATAAAGGACTAGTGTCCAAAATCTATAAAGAACTTAGCAAACTCAACACCAAAAGAACAAACAATCCAATCAAGAAATGGGCAGAGGACATGAACAGACATTTCTGCAAAGAAGACATCCAGATGGCCAACAGACACATGAAAAAGTGCTCCATATCACTCGGCATCAGGGAAATACAAATCAAAACCACAATGAGATATCACCTCACACCAGTCAGAATGGCTAAAATCAACAAGTCAGGAAATGACAGATGCTGGCAAGGATGCGGAGAAAGGGGAACCCTCCTACACTGTTGGTGGGAATGCAAGCTGGTGCAGCCACTCTGGAAAACAGCATGGAGGTTCCTCAAAATGTTGAAAATAGAACTGCCCTATGACCCAGCAATTGCACTATTGGGTATTTACCCTAAAGATACAAATGTAGTGATCCAAAGGGGCACATGCACCCGAATGTTTATAGCAGCAATGTCCACAATAGCCAAACTATGGAAAGAACCTAGCTGTCCATCAACAGATGAATGGATCAAGAAGATGTGGTATATATACACAATGGAATACTATGCAGCCATCAAAAGAAATGAAATCTTGCCATTTGCGACAACATGGATGGAACTAGAGCGTATCATGCTTAGTGAAATAAGTCAAGCAGAGAAAGACAACTATCATATGATCTCCCTGATATGAGGAAGTGGTGATGCAACATGGGGGCTTAAGTGGGTAGGAGAAGAATCAATGAAACAAGATGGGATTGGGAGGGAGACAAACCATAAGTTACTCTTAATCTCACAAAACAAACTGAGGGTTGCTGGGGGGAGGCGGTTTGGGAGAAGGGGGTGGGATTATGAACATTGGGGAGGGTATGTGCTTTGGTGAGTGCTGTGAGGTGTGTAAACCTGGTGATTCACAGACTTGTACCCCTGGGGATAAAAATATATGTTTATAAAAAATAAAAAATTAAAAAAAAAAAAAGAAAGAGTAGATTTGAATAACTGTATACCAAATGAATCTGTAGACATATACAGGAACAACTGTTGGCAAGGATGCAGAGAAGGGGGGACCTCTGGCACTGTTGGTGGGAATGTAAACTGGTACAGCCATTCTGGAAAACAGTATGGAGGTTCCTCAAAAAGTTAAAAAATAGAACTACCCTATGACTCAGCAATTATACAACTAGGTATTTACAGGAAAGATAGAAAAATACAGATTCAAAGGGGGTATATGAACCCCAATGTTTATAGCAGCATTATCAACAATAGCCAAACTATGGAGAGAGTCCAAATGTCCATCAACTGATGAATGGATAAAGAATATGTGGTATAAATACATGAGAGAATATTGCTCAGCCAAAAAAAAAAAAACAAAAAAAACAAAAAAAAACCAGTATTACTCAGCCATAAAAAAGAATGAAATTTGCCATTCACAATGATATGGAGTAAGTGTATTATGCTAAGCTAAACCAGTCAGAGAAAGATAAATACTATATGATTTCACTTAAATGTGGAATTTAAGAAACAAAGCAGATGGACATATGGGAGGGGGAAAAAGAGAGAGGGAAACAAACCATAAGAGACTCTTAAAGATATAAAACAAACCAGGGGTTGATGGAGGTGGGCAGGGGATGGGTTAGAGGGGTGATGGGTATTAAGGAAGGTACCTGTTGTGATGAGCATTGAGTGCTGTGAGTGATGAATCACAGAATTCCACTCCTGAAACCAATACTGCACTGTGTCTTGACTAGAATTTAAACTGTGTCTTGACTAGAATTTAAGCAAAAATTAGAAGGAAAAAAAAGGATGTACAAACCCTTAGCAAAAGTAACCATGGGAAAAGTCCAAATCAACAAATTAATGAAAAAGGAGACATTGCAACTCATACCACAGAAATTCAAAGGATCAACAGAGGCTACTATGAATAGCTATACACCAACTATATACCAATTGGACAAGAAATGGAAAAATTCCTAAAAACATATAACTTACCAAAATTGAATCAAATGAAATAGAATATGTGGAAAACACCATTACTAATAAGAAGATTGAATTATTAATTAAAAAAATCTCACAACAAATAAAAGTCTAGGGCTGATGGTTTCACTGGTAAATTTACTAAGAATTTAAGAATTAATACCAATCCTTCTGAAACTCTTTCCAAAAAATCTAAGAAGAAGTAACATTCCCAAACTCATTTTACAGGGCCTGCATTGTCCTGGTACCCCAAAAAGGATACTATTAGAAAAGAAAGCTATGGGCCAGTATCCCTGAGAATGTAGACGAAAAATTATCAATAAAACACAAGTGCACTGAAATCAGCAGCCCATTAAAAATATTATACACCACAGTCAAGAGGCATTTATCCCTGGGACATAAGAATGTTTCAATATATGCAAATAAATCAGTGTGATACATCACATTAATAGAATGAGTAAAAAGAATCACATGATCATTTCAATAGATGCAGAAAAAGCATTTGACAAATTTCAACATTTATCCATGATCAAAAATCTTTATTTAGGTATAGAAGGAACACATCTCAGAATAATAAAGACTATATATGACAAGACCACAACATCACAGTCAATGGTGAAAGGTTGAAAACTTTTCTTCTAAGATCAGGAACAACACTGGTTAACCTCTCTTACCACTCTTATTCAACAGAATATTCCAAATCCTATATACTAATTTATTTTTTTCTGAAAATGAAATAAAGAAATCAATCTCATTTACAAAAGCATCAAAACCCAAAATACTTAGGAATACATTTCAGGAGGTGAGAGAGCTCTACTTTGTAATTTACAAGGCATTGATGATGAAAGAAATCAAAGAAGACACAAAGAAATAGAAAGTTATCATATGTTAATGGATTAGAATAATGTTAACATATCAATACTACCAAAAGTTATCTATAGATTCAATGCAATCTCTATCAAGATTCCAATTACATTTTTACAGAAGTAGAGAAAAAACTTCTAAAATTTATATGGGAGAAGTCTCTGATTACCCAAAGAAATCTTAAGAAAAAACAAAGAAGGAGGCATCACACTTCTTTATTTCAAGCTATAAAGATGTAGTCATCAAAACAGTACAGTACCAGCATAAAAATAGACAAATAGATGAATTAAACAGAATTGAGGGCCCAGAAATAAAGCCAATTGTATATAATCAACCAAAATTTAAAAGGTAGCTAAGAATATTCAATGGAGAAAAGACAGTCTTTTCAATAAATGATGCTGGGATAATTAGGTATTCATACATAAAACAATGCAACTGGAGTTGTATATTATACCACTCATGAAAATTAATACAAAATAGATTAAGGATTTAAATGTGAGATCTGAAATCATGAAACTTCTAGAAGAAAACACTGAAACAAACTTTCTTAACATGACATTGATAAACATTTTTTGGATATGACACATCAAGCATACCAACAAAATTTAAAAAATAAATAAGACTACATCAAACTAGAAAGTTTCTGCACAACAAAAACAAATAAAAACCCATCAACAAAGTGAAAAGAAAGTCTATGAAATGGGAAAAATATTTGCCAACCATATATCTGATAAGGGGTTAGTATTCAAAATATATAAAGAACTTTTACAACTTTGTAACATAATAATAACCCAATCATAAAATGGACAAAAGACCTGAACAGCCATTTCTCCAAAGAACATATATGAAAGACCAACAGGTACATGAAAAGATGCTCAACATCACTAGGCATTATGGGAAAGCAAATTAAAACTGAGATATCATTTCATGCCTATTAGAATGACTACCACCTAAAAGACAAGGGAAAACAAATGCTGCAATGGATGTGGAGTAAAGACAACACTTGTGCTCTATTGGGGGGATTGTAAATTGGTGCACCCACTATGGCAAACAGTATGGAGTGTTCTTAAAAATATTAAAAATAAAACTATCATATGATATAGCAATTCTACACTAGGAATACATCCAAAGGAAACAAGAACAATAGCCCCAAAAGATATTTGCAACCACATATTCACAGCAGCATTATTTATAACAGCCAAGACATGGAAACAACTTAAGTGTTCATCAGTGTATGAATGGATAAAGAAATTGTGATATATTTATACAACGGAATATTATTCAGTCATAAAAAGCTAGGAAATTCTACCATTTGCAACAACATGGACGGATCTTAAAGACAATGCTAAGTAAAATAAATCAGACAGCGAAAGACAAATACTGTATCATGTCACTTCTATGTGGAATCTAAAACAAAACTAAACTCATAGAAAAAGAGATCAGACTAGTAGCTACTAGAGGTGTGGGGTATGGAAAGGAAATTGGAGGAATGCAATGAAAAGACAAACTTCAGGTTATATGTACTAGTTATAAGTACATGTTATATGTACAACATATTAGCTACAACTAACACTGCTGTATGATACATAAAGTTTTTGAGACTACACCTTATGAGTGCTCATCAGAAGGAAAATAATTTTTCTTATTTTTTATTTATATGAGAAGATGGATGTTAGCAGAAATGAAAGAGGAAATGTTACAGCTGATATCACAGAAATACAAAGGATCATAGAACTCTGCTATGAACAATTATACACCAAAAAATTGGACAACCTAGAAGAAACTGATAAATTCCTAGAAACATACAACCCACCAAAAATGAATCATGAATAACCTGAACAGAATAATTACTAGCAAAGGATGTAGAACCAGTAATCAAAAGTTGCCCAAGGAAAAAGTTCACAACCAGATGGCTTCACTATTAACTTCTACCAAGTATTTAAAGAACCATTAATGCCTATTCTTCTCAAACTCTCCCAAAGAATAGATGAGGAGGGAACACTTCAAAATTCATTTTGAGGCCAGCATTACCTTGATACCAAAACCAAAGACACCACACTAAGAGAATGTTAGCAACTGAATTTAATAATACATTAAGAGGCTCATATACATGATTTACTTTTTAAAAAATAATGTTTCTAAATAAATATTTTAAAACATTTTTATTTAAATTCAATTTAACATATAGTATGTTATTTGTTTCAGAGGTAGAATTTAGTGGTTTATTAGTTACATTTAACATGTAGAGCTCATCCTGCCCATTAAGGAATCATTCAGTTACCTGTTCTCCCCCCAGCCTCCCCTCCAGCAATCCCTAGTTTGTTTCCTATAGACTCTTACAGTTTATCTCCCTCTTTCTTTTCACCTTATTTTTCTAAATCTATATATTTTTCTTTCAATGATTGCTACTCTCTATAAGCTCTTTACTATGTTTAACACATTATATGTATGGAAAACTTAAATTGCCAAAAAAGAAAAAGAAAAATCTCTTTGAATACTAGAACCATTATAAAGTATTACATACCATTTTTATTTATTTACTTTTTTCCTACATCATATTTATTTTTTTTTCATTTATTTATTTTCAGCATAACAGTATCATTATTTTTTCACCACACCCAGTGCTCCATGCAATCCCTGCCCTTTATAATACCCACCACCTGGTACCCCGACCTCCCACCCCCCTGCCACTTCAAACCATTTTAAAAAATTCAAACGTTTGCAATTTATGAATTTGGTGAAAATACTGAAAATATTTATCTGATTTATCTGAATTATCATAATTGTCCATATTATATTGTGATATTTTAACATCAGTGTATTTTATGCTAATCATGTTGACTAAGAATTTATTTTAAAATATAATTTTTTGTATTACATATGCATATATAACTACATATACATATTATATGTAAAAAATACCAAGAGTAATTGGTAAGTGCTACGATGGTCAAACCGCGATAGCATAGAGCTGATGGCATGCAGCTAAAAGTGACTACATCAGCGCATTAACAATGTTCTATAAACTTGGTGCTTTTACCAAGTTTCTGTAAACCTGATGCTTTAACATTTGCTCTGCATGCATATGCTGGATACACCTTATTCTGGACATGTGTTAATATGTTTGAGTCACCATGCCTTGATCTTCTGTCTCCTTTGTTGTTGTACCCAACACCCCCACCTCTTCTGGAGAAGTCCTACCCTAATACAAACCAACCAATCTGGAGTCTACACCCCTTACCCATGTCCCTTCCTGGGCTCTCAAATTCTAGACCAGTTTACACTTGTCTTAATTACTCCAGACTCAGATACTGGACAACCAGGAACAGCCTTTATGCCCAGAGTATGCTGAAATTATCCAAACAAGCCAACTCTAAATTGGTTTACATCTCTTACCCTTTGTTGCAGAAGTGCAACAAAGGCAGTTGCCAATTTACCTCCCCGCTCTCAGCCATGCTGACCTGGGGGATTCTCTACATATCCCCACCACTCCTTAGCATAACATGTACAGTCTCGGGACCTATGAGTATAATAAACTCATCTTTTCAATTATATTTGTCTGCTGATCTATTGGTTTTAATAATAAAACCTATTTAAATAATTGTGAGCCAGTACTGATTTGTCCCTAAATAAAACTGTTCTGAAAAAGTCAAACATTCCAACCGAAGTGAAAAATGTTTTAATGTTTATTTTATTTTAGTAGTAGAACCAGTAATAGATACCATTACCATGCTGGATGACTTGCAAACTTGAAAACACCATGATGGCATTTTGGAGGTTCTCATAGTTGAGAAATGTTAGGCTAGAGGGAAGTGCCTTTGCAAAATTCTGCTGGAAAACTATAATTTATAGTCACATTGTTATATAAAATATTATGTTAAGAGCAAGTATTAATTATAGGTTTAAAAGATTGACTTCAAAGTAGTAGTAGAAACCATGTATCTCTTTTTAATCACACTTTGATCACAATAGTTATCAAACCCTGGCTAAGTGAAATGAATTAGTAATGATACAAAGCAATATTTTTAAGTACACTTCCTTATGAGCATCAAAGAACCATTTTCTCTTAGTTGCCAGTTCAACTGGTGTCCAAAGTGTTTGGTGTTATAAGAGTATGAGGGAGAGGGAATGTTTATGCCATATAGACATCTACTAATTCAGATATGTTTAATCTTTCCAGTTTAATATAATAAAAAATAATGTTTCCTCAGGAAGCCACATTTTATAAGAACAAAGAATTTCAAGAGAAAATACAAGAAATATTATACTCTTGCTGATATTATGGTATTATTTTTTATATAGAAGAACAAGGTTTAATACTTTAGAATTCTATCAGAACACCACTCTTTAAGAAGAACAGTGAATCTTGGGCATACATATACACATGTTTGTAATAAAATCTTGAGAATTTCCTGAATTTTTGTAAATGGGAAGAACTATGACAAGACATCTGTGTCATAATTTATAGTTAAATACAAGTTCTCATTTGGATTATCAGATGTCCCAATCACACTTTTGCAAATGCTATATAAATAATGTGTAGTAGACTGGCTTTGCTGGCATATGTAACATACATTTAAACATCTCATTAAAGCGAATTTCTCACTTAACACAACTTCTCTGTAGTTCAACTGGTAATATTACAAACATCAACCCACACATATTTTTGAAATGCCTACCCCTGGTATGGAAATATATTTACTTTTTTATTTTTAAAATTTTAATTCTAGTATAGTTACTTAATGTACAATATTATATTTGTTTCAGGTGTATAATATAGGGATTTAACATTTCCATACACCACCTGGTGCTCATCACAACAAATACACTCCTTAAGTCCCATCACATATTTCACTCAATCCCCCCCAACAACCACCTCCCCTCCAGTAACCAACAGTTTCTTCTCTATGTTAAGAGTCTATTTCTTCACTTGTCTCTATTTTTTTCCTTTGCTAATTTGCTTCTTAAATTCCACCTATTAGTGAAATCATATGGTATTTGTCTTTAACTTATTTTGCTAGAATTATAGTCTCTAACTCTATGTCATTGCAAATGGCAAGATCTCATCCTTTTTTTATGGCTGAATAATATTCCTTTGTACATCTATTCTGCATCTTCTTTATCCACTCATCTATCAATGCACACTTGGCTGCTTCAATAATTTGGTTATTGTAAATAATGTTCCAGTAACCATAATGGGTGTATTTTTCTCTTTTAGTATTTTTATTTTTTTGATAAATACCTAGGAGTGTGATTATAAAACTGTAAGGTAGTTCTATTTTTAACTTTTGAGGACTCTTAATACTGTTTTCTACAGTGGCCGCACAAGTTGGCATTCTCACCAGCAATAAAATAGGGTTATTTTTTTCTCCACATCCTTGCCAATATTTGTTATTTCTTGTGTATTTTTTTTTAAATTTTAGCCATTCTGACAAGTATGAGATGGTATCTCATTAGAGTTTTGATTTGCATTTCCCTGATATGATAATGATTTCCCTGATAATGAGTATGTTCAGCATCTTTTCATGTGTCTCTTGGCCATCCAGATGCCTTCTTTGGAGAAATGTCCGTTCATATTATCTGTCTATTTTTTAATTGGATGATGATGATGATGATGTGTGTGTGTGTGTGTGTGTGTGTTGAGTTGTATCATTTATAAATTTTGTATATTAACCCTTTATTGGCTATGTAATTTTTAGATATCTTCTCCTTTTCTGTAGTTTGCCTTTTAGCTTGTTTCCTTTGCTGTGCAGAAGTTATTTTGATATAGTTCCAACAGCTTATTTTTGCTTTTATTTCCCTGGTCTTAGGAGAGATACTTCGAAAAATGTTGCTACAGCTGATGTTGGAGACATTACTGCCTATGTTCTCTTCTAGGATTATTATGGTTTCAGGTCTTACATTGAGGTTTCTAATCTATATTGAGTTTATTTTTGTGTACAGTATGAGAAAATCATGCAGTTTCATTCTTTCAAATGTAACTATCTAATTTTCCCAAAACCATTTGTTGAAGAGACTTTTTCCCATGGGACATTCTTTCCTGTTTTGTCAAACATTAATTGACTGCATAACTTCTGGGTTTTCTATTCTATTCCATTGATCTATGTGTCTATTTTTATGTCAGAACCATACTGCTTTGATGACTACAGTCTTGTAATATAACTTGAATTCTGAATTGTGATACCCTCAGCTTTGTTTTTCAAGATTGCTTTGGATATTGGGGTCTTTTGTGGTTCCATGTAAATTTTAGGCTTTTTCTAGTTCTGAGAAAAATGCTGTTGGTATTGTGATAGGAATTGCATTAAATGTATAGATTGCATTGGATAGTATAGACATTTTTTTTTTATTTCCAGCATAACAGTATTCATTATTTTTGCACCACACCCCGTGCTCCATGCAATCCGTGCCCTCTATAATACCCACCACCTGGTACCCCAACCACCCACCCCCCGTCCCTTCAAAACCCTCAGATTGTTTTTCAGAGTCCATAGTCTCTCATGGTTCACCTCCGCTTCCAATTTCCCCCAACTCCCTTCTCCACTCTAAGTCCCCATGTCCTCCATGCTATTTGTTATGCTCCACAAATAAGTGAAACCATATGATAATTGATTCTCTCTGCTTGACTTATTTCACTCAGCATAATCTCTTCCAGTCCCGTCCATGTTGCTACAAAAGTTGGGTATTCATCCTTTCTGATGGAGGCATAATACTCTATCCCCAGGGGTACAGGTCTGTGAATCACCAGGTTTACACACTTCACAGCACTCACCAAAGCACATACCCTCCCCAATGTCCATAATCCCACCCCCTTCTCCCAAACCCCCTCCCCCCAGCAACCCTCAGTTTGTTTTGTGAGATTAAAAGTCACTTATGGTTTGTCTCCCTCCCAATCCCATCTTGTTTCATTTATTCTTCTCCTACCCACTTAAGCCCCCATGTTGCATCACCAGTTGTCTTTCTCTGCTTGACTTATTTCGCTAAGCATGATACGCTCTAGTTCCATCCATGTTGTCGCAAATGGCAAGATTTCATTTCTTTTGATGGCTGCATAGTATTCCATTGTGTATATATACCACTTCTTCTTGATCCATTCATCTGTTGATGGACATCTAGGTTCTTTCCATAGTTTGGCTATTGTGGACATTGCTGCTATAAACATTCGGGTGCATGTGCCCCTTTGGATCACTACGTTTGTATCCTTAGGGTAAATACCCAATAGTGCAATTGCTGGGTCATAGGGCAGTTCTATTTTCAACATTTTGAGGAACCTCCATGCTGTTTTCCAGAGTGGCTGCACCAGAATCTATAAAGAACTTAGCAAACTCAACACCCAAAGAACAAATAATCCAATCAAGAAATGGGCAGAGGACATGAACAGACATTTCTGCAAAGAAGACATCCAGATGGCCAACAGACACATGAAAAAGTGCTCCATATCACTCGGCATCAGGGAAATACAAATCAAAACCACAATGAGTATAGACATTTTTTAAAAAAGATTTTATTTATTTATTTGACAGAGATTGAGATCACAAGAAGGCAGAGCAGCGGGCAGAGAGAGAGAGGGGAAAGCAGGCTCCCTGTTGAGCAGGGAGCCTGACATGGGGCTCGATCCCAGGACCCTGAGACCATGACCCCAGCCAAAGGCAGAGGCTTTACCCACTGAGCCACCCAGGCGCCCTAGTATAGACATTTTAATGATATTGGTTCTTCCAATCCATGAGGGTAGAATGTCTTTTCATTTCTTTGTGTTGTCTTCAATTTCTTTCATCAGCATTTTATAGTTTTCAGAGTACAGGTCAAGTCTTCAGTTAGGTTTATTCCTAGGTATCATATTATTTTTGGTGCAGTTGTAAATAGAATTATTTTCTTAATATCTTTTTCTACTACTTCATTGTTAGTGTACAGAGATGACACATTTCTGCACATTGATTTTGTAACCTGTGATTTTATTGAATTCATTGATCAGTTCTAGTAGTTTTTTGGCGGAGTCTTTTGGATTTTCCATATATAGTATATCAGCTGCAAACAGTGAAAGTTTTTCTTCTTTACCAATTTAGATGCCTTTTCCTTTTCTTGTCTGATTGCTGTGGCTAGGAATTCCAGTACTATGAATAACAGTGGCGAGAGTGGACATCTTTGTCTTGTTCCTGACCTTAGGGGTTTTCCCCCATTGAGTAGGATATGAGTTTTTCATATAAGGCCTTTATTATATTGAGGTATGTTCCCTCTAAATGTACTTTGTTGAGGGCTTTTATTATGAACAAATGTTGTAACCTGTCAAATGCTTTATGGATATATACTTTAAATACCACATTTAAAATACTATTTTCTACTTTTTACATTATATTTCCACATTTTCTTGAAAGTGACTAAATCATAGTACAAGAAGGTCCAATATGTTTTTCAGATTCTGTACTGTATTTTTGAAAATTATGATAGTAGATCTTAAAAGTTCTCATTACATGAAAGAAACTGTGTAGTGATGGATGTTAACTATACTTATTGTGTTCATTTTGCAGTGTATGCAGATATTGAGTCATACACATCTGGAAGGTAATGTTATAGGTCAGTTATGTATTTTTAAAAAACAGTAAGATTACATCAACAAAAATTAAAAAATTCATTAAGTCTCAATGAGTTAAATAGTTTGTACACTATGTTGGCAAGTATGTAGAGAAATAGCAATTCTCATACATTTCTGGTAGAATTGGTAAACTCTTTGGGGGCAATTTGGAAAATATCTGTAAATCAAAGTACATATCCTCTTTGACCCAGGAATTCCATTCTGAGAACTTATCCTACTTGTGCATATATAAAATGACTTTTCAATCAAGTTCTTCACTTCAACAGTAATAGTGTGAGATTGGAAGGAATCTTAATGTTATCAGGAGACTGACTAAATGGAAGTCTATGGAATGGAGTGCAATGGAAGACTATGCAGCTATATAAAGGAATGACAAAATTTTTTGTTTTGTTCTGGAATAATTGCCAAGATATTTTAAATGAAGAAAGCATGTAGCTGAACAGAGTGGACAGTTTGTTATAATTAATGAAAAGAGAACATAGAGATTTATCTATATATATCTATATGTTATGAGTTTCTTTCCTTCCTTCTTCCCTCCTTGGATTTGAGGCTAATATTTCTTTAAGAATCTGGTAACATCCTCTGTGGGGGAATGGTGGGGGAATGGCATCCTCTGTGGGGTAATGGTGACTACAGGACAGAAATGGGATGGAGATTTTTTTTACTATATATCCTCTAAGGATTTTGAATTTTGAACATTATCAATGGACTGTATTAAGTATTAAAAAATAAACACATCCCACTTTTTTTTAAGTCCATCTGAGCCCTACAGATTTCAAGACAAAAAGGAATTACTCATTAGCAGAATAACCCTGATGTACTGAGACCCAACACCCTAAATATTTATTTCCTTTAAAATGGAAACAAAAGCTACTATCAAGTCAAAGGATTCTCTCATTTTCCTCATCTCATGGAGTTCTACGTGAAGGTATTGATGATGTCAGTTTACAGCCAAACCTTAGAAGATAAAAATTGGAACATAACAGCTTAATAGCTTAACTCAGAGAGAAGTGGAATGAGGTCAGGCCAGCAGCACCTCAGTCAGGTGTTAAATTATAGCTTTGTTTCAGCTTCAAGAGTAACTGTGACTCATTCCTTAGCAGAAAATGAGATAAAGCCCATTGCAAATACCACTTGTCATTTCTTTACCTGCTTCGGAGCTGCGAGAATTACATAAACTAACATTTTATAAAAAGTTTAGAATCCCTTGATAGGAAAGTGTTACATAAGAATTTTATAATCCTGGGCTTGCTTTATGTTCCTTAAAAAAAAAAAAAAAAAAAAGAAAATAAAAGCCAATAATTTCATTACAAATGAGAAAGGAAGTTGATACAAAACTGATCTTTGGGTGACCATACAGGAATGAGTTAAATTCCCATTTTTGATGTTTAATCGGGGTTCTGTGCATTATATCCCCAAACAAAATGCTTTTAGATCCAAGGATCATTTTGTTTTTATGGATTATCCTTCTAAACTTTAAGGATTTGCATTGTTGAAGTGTTTACAATTATGAGACTGACATGCTGCCCACTGTGCTAAGATCGTGGCATTTGAAGTGTTTACAAATCAAGTATAGAGGGTCATTTTGAGCTTGCAATTACACAGGTGTACTCTTTACCTCCCAAGTTGAGATGGATGCAGAATTTGTTCCAAACTGTTGTAATTTAAGCAATTCTTCTTAAATTCTTTGAGGAGAAAAATTCAGAAATTCATTCAACTTATTAAATTATGAACACATTTACTCATGAAAGAGTTCTGTGTTTTATTATACTTCTTTTAGGATTATGGTTTTCCAAGAGGAATGAAGGATGTTACTAAAAGGAAGAAAGGATCCATAAATTTTAAATGGATAGCAAATGAAAGTGAGTCACTAAAGCATGTCCATGCATGGAGTTGGGGGAAATTGGAAGGGGAGGTGAATCATGAGAGACTATGGACTCTGAAAAACAATCTGAGGGGTTTGAAGTGGTGGGGGGGTGGGAGGTGGGGTACCAGGTGGTGGGTATTATAGAGGGCACGGATTGCATGGAGCACTGGGTGTGGTGAAAAAAATAATGAATACTGTTATGTTGAAAATAAATAAATTTAATTAAAAAAATCTTAATTGTAGGTTCTTTGAAGAGTAATGGGAACATTCAGATCTTTAGTCAGTGTTTGCTAAGTTCCTCTGTAAGATAACCTGGAGTTGTGGTATATTTTCAGTGATGCAGCCTGAAAAAGATTCCTAGGCAAATCATGTTTTTCTTTCCACCCTCGTTTTGAGAATAACCAAGGTACATAACTTGAATCACTAAGTGTTAAGTTATCTCTAAAGCTGCTCTTCTAACCCCAGATCAAACTGAATCTAAATCCTGTAATTGTTTGGCTTTGCTTTTCCTTTTCCTTCAAACTATCTCACAGGTCTCTTTCTTTTTGTTTCTACACTGCCCTTCCCCCTTGACTCAGTTAAGTCTATGGGTGTCATTAACACATTTCATCTTTTGGATTAAGGATGTGCCATACATCTTCAAAGAAAATGTATCCTTTATGTATGAAACATGAAAGGTAGAATTTCTATGTGGAAGGGTGTATAAGTGGCATTTTGGCTGAAAAGAGTAAAAAGATGTTGAGAAAATGTCTATTTTTGATATCAGAATGCTGGGCAGTAATGAAGGTAGTGTGGAGTTGAGAGCATGCTGCAATTTATTAAACATGGGTTATCCTTATCAAATTGGTTTGTGGTTCCCTAAAACTCACAAGTGAATGAGGACATGTGCTTGAATAAGAAAACCAGCATCTGAGAACAGACTGTAGAAGAGAATAACAAAGTTCCTCCAGTGCTCAATAAACACCTTGAGTTATAGCAGTTGGTAAAAACTTCTGAGAAGCTAACATCTGAGACTGGCCCTTTTGACAGCAAACGTTCTCAAAAGTAGCTTTCCCTCACCTCCTTTAAACCTTTGCTCAAATACCATCTTTTCAACGATATCTTCCCTGATCATTTTATTGAAAACTACATTTCACGTCCTTCAACCTCTTCCCTACTTTTACCTCTGCAACTTTGACCATTTGATGGGCTGTATTTTTTACTTTTTTTTTTTTTTTTTTAGCCTATCTCCATTCATTAAAATATAAGTTTCAGGGCACCTGTGTGGCTCAGTGGGTTAAAGCCTCTGCCTTCAGCTCAGGTCATGATCCCAGAGTCCTGGGATTGAGTCCCGCATCAGACTCTGCTCAGTGGGAAGCCTGCTTCCCTTCCTCTCTCTCTGCCTGCCTCTCTGCCTACTTGTGATCTCTCTCTCTGTCAAATAAACAAATAAAATCTTAAAAAAAAAAAAGGAATACAAGTTTCATGAGGACAGGGATTATTGATTTTTGTTTATTGCTGTAGCCCTCAGCATCCAGAGCAATGCCTACCACATGGTAGTCACTTAATATACATTTTGGAATACATTTATACACCTGTATAAACAAGGCTTAGAGACTGAGACATGGGACATATTTGGGGAATAGTGGATAAGGAAGTTTGGCTGTATTAATATGTGTAAGTGATAAATATGGAATAAATTTGTAGAGTTTTCTCCCCACTCTGAATGACCTAATGAATACCTCTGAGTTCCTTAGTCTGAAGGTTCAGTTTCTATTGACTGATGTATCTCCATAGCCCAGAGTGTGATTCATACATAGTGTCATTTACACATAACAAACTATGCTAGCTTTTTTGGACTGTGATATTCAGTGAGTCCATAGAGTTTATGGTTAGAGTCCTAGAGATTGGTCAATCTTAGAAGTATTAGCTCTGTTAAAGTAACACCAGCTTTGCAACAAATAGACCCAGAGTGTGGCCTGGCTCAAATTCAATAGTTTTTTTCTTATTTCAGAGACAGCTGTTCCTTGCTGGTGGGTGGCTTTCTGACATGTGGGGATTTAGGGATGAAGCTGCAATGGAAACGTAAAGTAACTCCCTAAATCTAAGTCACTTTGCAAACCTAAGAGAATCTTTTTTTTTTTTTTTTAAGATTTTATTTATTTTTTTGACAGAGACCACAAGTAGGCAGAGAGGCAGGCAGAGAGAGAGAGAGAGAGAGAGAGAGAGGAAGAAGCAGGCTCCACACTGAGCAGAGAGAGAGAGAGAGAGAGGAAGAAGCAGGCTCCACACTGAGCAGAGAGCCGGATGTGGGGCTCATCCCAGCACCCTGAGATCATGACCTGAGCTGAAGGCAGAGGCTTTAACCCACTGAGCCACCCAGGTGCCCCTAAACCTGAGAGAATCTTAATGGACCTTTTTTGTTCATAACGCTTTTTGGTCTTTTCTTTTCTTTCTTTTTTTTTTTTTTTTTTTTTGATCTAGAAGTGGTTTGTTTTTTTTTCCCTTACCCTTTTGTACTCCCAATTTCTTTTTACTTCTGCTTCTAAACTGGTCACTTCTTGCCTGAACTTGGGTCTTTCTTGTAATATCTTTCTATAAACAAGAGAAGAACCAACACATGCTAATATTCTGGGTATTTGCAATGAGTCTCCTCAGAGCTATAGAAGAAATAGGTATTTTCTTTGTCTTCCAAGTATAGTTGATAGTTTTACCAAATGTTACCAAATGTTTTGTTATTGCATAATACTGGCCTTTTCTTTCCATACTGTGATATCTATGTTCCTTCTACCTACTTCCCAAATGCTAAGCTAATGCCATATATTTTTGTTTTTGTTAAGGTAGCACTCTGATACACCATCTTCAGTATTAGTTGTGATAATGCTAAAAGGTAGCAGAACACAGCACTCCAAAATATGATTGTAAGAATTTAGAACATGCCACCTCAAAGTACACTGCTTTGGTATAGTGATTTTTTTGAGTTGTAGGCACTTTAAAATAGCAAATAAAGAGAGTGAGTTTTTCTTTACTTCCCTTATCAGTCTAAAAACCATCCTCTAGAAGGATGTGTCATAAATCCCTTCACCAGGAGTTTCATCAACAAGGGATTTATTACAAGAGATACTAGAAGGTGGTACCCCACACAGATAAACCTTGTCACAAACTATCATACCTCCCACCTATCTTTGAAAGGCCCATTCACTGGAGATACCCAGGAAAAAGTAACTTCAGGATAGCTTACAATTTAGACTTGAATAACATTTTAATAGAGAAAGGGAAGAGTGAATATAGGCCTATTACAGGAGAGTAAATCCAGTATACATGTTAATAAACTTCTGGAGTTTTTTGTTAATTTTTTTTTTTTTTTAATTAGAAAGGGTCTCAGCTAAGAACTCAGAAGGGTAAAGAGAAAATTATTTTTTCTCCCTTACAATGCTCAAATATAATATCATGACTCAAATGCAAGAGAAATTTGTTCCTTGGTCATATAACAAATGTGGATATTTGAGGGTAGACAGCTTTTTCCTCTGTCTCAGGGATCCAGAAATTTTCCATGTCATGGCTTCATCCTCTTGGGCCTTATTATTAGTGCTATTCAGGCAGAAGAGAAAATGTTTGGAAGGAATACTTCCTTCTGCAGAGTCTTAGCCCACGAAGGCCCGTATCACTTTTGTGTATATTCCAATTGATATGCCCAGTTGTATGGACATACTTAACTGAAGGGGCGGTTGGGCATATAGTGCCCTGGGAGAGAAAATGCAATTTTGTTGTATACCAGTCTACCATAGAAAGGTCACTGCAGGAATCTCTGAAAGTCCAGAGTACTTACATCCTAATAGGTACACCAAGTTATAGATGTGCATTTTGAACTCTTTATTTGTGGTAAGGTCACATTTACCTATAATCTGATGTTTCCTTTCTGTGTGACTAACAGTCTAAAATTGGCAAGCATTATTCTGCATTTTTCCTTCAGATAACTTTAATTTCTGTACTTCTGAACCTTCTTTTGTATTGCTGACTTTTTAAAAAAATAGAGAGATCTTTAAGAGAATAAACCAAAAAAAAAAAAAAAAACTTTACACAGCAAATATTTCACAAAAATGTAAACATGTACCTCTACTTCATAATTATGCAAAATAAAATTTTAGGCATAAGATTAAAAAAATCATTGAAGAATAAGACAATGAACCCAAGGCAGATAGGACAGAAGCAACAAAAACATATTTCATAATGCTTTAATTGGTCTTATCTTCCAACCTACTGGTTAAGGCCTGAGTTTCAGAAATCCCTCCTTCCTTGCCAAATGAAAACATCCAATTTGGCTGTAACTAATATACATCCACATAACAGACTATTATCTTTCAAAATAATGTAATAAACACACCTCTCACACACACACATACACATGCCCCCATATACACAGCCTACTCAACCAGCTTCTCATAAAGATAGCAAGTAATTTGGAATTTTCAAGTTTTCCCACCACTAAAGCACACACATATTAATACCACACACAGGAAAAAAAAAAAGATTCTGCTATAGAAATAGTTAATGGTTGGCATCATCACAAATTTCTAGTTTATATTTAGTTTCCCCAAATCACATCTTTAGTGTGGCTTGCCATGGCTCCTTGGGTACCTCGGATTTAAGTATTTATACCTTGCCTAAGGACCCATGGCATGGTAGACATTGTATGGGGCAAAGAAAAAGCAATTTTAACAGTTCGTGGGCTAAGTCTCTAATTCAGTTAGAGACTCAAAACCATGAAAATCAGCACGGATCATTTTCAGCTGTCTCCAAATGCTTGGAATGTTTTCTCCATATCTACCCTCTGTACTCCACTGGTTGGTTTTCTCTGCTTCCACTCCACCAGGCTATAAACATCTGAATGTGTATTCTTATGGACACCCCAGGGAATAGAGATGAGAATGACTCTCCCTGCTTTTAAGGAGTTAATTCACAACAACTAGAGCTCAAGCAAGAGGAAAGTAAGTATGTCCGCACAGCACTCTAGCAGGCTGAAACAAACAGAAGAAAAGTCCATGAAGATGACATCTCTAGAGCATCAGGATGGGGGGCTTGACAGGGAAGAGGGGAGGGAGAGATTGAGAAGGCACAGAGGCACAAAGAACAAGTCCAGTGAGGCTGGCACAAGGTCACTCAGGAGAGTCTGAACCTTCTGTTTTATTGAAATTACCTACAACTCTGATTATAACCCTCTCAAATCAATGCTCCCTTCTCATCCATTGATGTCATTTTTTGGCTTAATGGACATTCTCTAGGGACCCTTATTCATAGGTTTGATGAAGAAAAAGATGCTAAATATTATTGGTGAGAGATTAACTTAACTTTTATTGCTCATGTCTCTAATATTCCTCACTTGAAATTAAATCCACTAGTGATTGTATGATTCATAACTTATTTATAAAATTTATTAAAGAATAAATTATTCTAGGCAATATTCTGAGTCTTGTGAAGCTCAACATTCAGTATGTATCATTTATCTTGACCAACCTTGATCAATTGATCTCCTGACCAGTTAGAGCTCTTAGACTCCTGAAAGTAATTAGGCAACCCTAAGATTTAGTTATTCTAAAGTCACTGCTATGTTTTCTTTATAATTGGTAAAGTGTTTCCCCCAGTATTTTTTAAAAAAACATATGATAGATAGGATCTGTGATATGTAGATCGACCTTAGATTTGTTAAAATAGAAATTTTGTAGTCATTGCCAATAGTTCTCTAATCTCTTAACATCATATCCATTATTCAAATTTTCATATTAGAAAAACTTTTTAAGGTTTGTTCTCAGTTATTTAAATATACTAAGATAAAACACATTATTAATCAAGAATAATGAGCAGTTTCTTCTAGACCAACTCTAGCCTGCTGGTGTCTAGCAGATTTGTCCACCTATCAAAGATCACCAGTCCCTGTATTGGGGCCATGTTTTCTCCTGCTAGATTATGTTCCATGCTCTGTACCTTCTCTTTTCTCAAAACCAGAATACTGATTCTTAGATCATAGTCCGTTTTCAAAATGCGACTGAAATGTGAAAGAATAGAATACTAGTGATCAGATAGCCTCAAAGCAAATGCAATTATCAGGAAAAGATCTAAGAAATATATTTGTGGGACCATGGGAATTTTAATCATTTTACGTTTATACAGCTAGAAAAATAAAATGTTAGAAAACAGGAAACTTCTTTAATCAAGCAGTCTTTGTGGCTGTGGCTGATGAATATGCAAAAGCTGCTCTGAATTTTTTTAGGGCAAAGAAAACTGCCGTATAGTCATCTCTAATAGCTGTTTTTAGGTTAAAAGAAAGGAATTGCTTTGTTAATCAAGTGTACCAGAGGCTTAAAAAGATACAGATATTTCTGATTATATAAAAAACCAAAATGACTCCTAAGCAGAATACCTGAGCTCTGATTTTCAAGTTAAAATATTTCTGATAATTAACATTATTGTATTCATTGAATAAGTCAACATCCCAAGGCAAAATCTGAAAGTTACGTGAAGCTCTAACACAAGATGGTGTATCTCAGAGATGGTTCTTTCAAGAAACTTATCGGACTCTTACAGAAATCCTACTTTCTCCATAAAACTTTAGTAATTGAAGAGATGGATAATTTCCCCCAACTCACACCCCTACTATTCCTCAAACCCTTAAGCCCATTGTTCTACAGAAATTCTTTCTACTTATATTTTCATTTTTTTGATCTTCTGAATATTTATTCAGCCCTATTTATGCTCTTGATTAGACTCCAAGTTAGGGTTGTTTTTCTACATTTAGGGAAGTAGATGGATGAATTAATTTCATTTGTTCATTCATTCAAGATTTGTTGAGTGCCTACTACTGCCAGGTGCCAGGGAAACAAAGAAAAGTCAGAAACAGATCCTATCCAAAGAATAATGATAAGTAGTATGTTTTAGGGGGTTCTCTATTCTGCAGTTACTTGTTTACATATTGTGTATTCCTTACTGGATTAAGAACTCACTGGATAATGAACTCTTTCTGGATTTCCCCACTTTACAGATTAGAGACTGGAGGCAAAGAAAAATTAAACTAGGTAATTTGCTGACACTCCTACAACTAGTACATGGAAAAGTCTGAATATGAACCCAGCAAGTACATCTCCAGAGTTCATACTCCTGTTAATCACCATGCTAGCTGTTTCCCACATTTGACCTGTACAAGGCTCACATAAATATCTAATAAATGCATTCGGATTGTGATAGTCAATTCCCATAGGTCATTGATACTCATTTACATGCTGATGCCCTTCTATCAGTCATCAGGGGAGAACTCAATTCCCTAAAAATGGTGTGGTCCAGGTTTCATTCTCACCAACAATGACCTCTAAAACCCAGTAAGGCAGCAGCAATCATTCCACATTTATGCAGTTAGAAAAAATTATGGTAGAAAATAGGAAACTCCTTTAATCAAGTGCAGCCTTGTTGACTGATGAATATGCAAAGGCTGCTCTAAGTTCATGGGTCCAAGAAATGCCACCAAAGTAAAGTCCATATACTTGATAGAAAACCTGTGTATCACCATGAAACCCCCTCCCTGTCCCTGAAAAAAGAACTTCCTCTATTCCTGTATCTTTGATCATGTGGTAAAGCCCTTTAAAGTGGAAATGGTGAGAAATTCACATTTGACAAAGCACAAACCATACACTCAAACCTTGTTACTTTTTCCATGTGAAATCATGAGAACAAATGCAAAGGGCGATCTGTAAGGACAGGAAAAAAAAGGGAAACCTAAGGGTTGGGTCAAGGAGTAATGGTCTAAGTCTCAGTTGGGCTATGTTCCTGGGGACCTGACTGTGCACATAATCATTTTAGCACTAGCTGGAGTCACTCTTCTCTTCCATCAATGCCTCTGTATTCACCATACACATACACAATTCAGAGATCCATTAAGTCTCAGATCTGCAAGAAACTCATTTTAGTGGGGATGAAATGGAGGAGAAAAGTACTGTAAGTGTAAAGTGACATAAATGCTAAGATATAACATTCCATAGAATTTGCTGAGGGTCAAAGAATTCAGGGAGAAGTGGATGCTTTTTAAATTTTTCTTAAAGATTTTATTTATTTATTTGTTTGTTTGTTAGAGAGAGAGAGAGTGGAGAACACAAGCAGGCAGAGAGGCAGGCAGAAGCAGAGAGAGAAGCAGGCTCCCCACTGAGCAAGGAGCCGGATGCGGGACTCGATCCCAGGACCCTGGGATCATGACCCGAGCCGAAGGCAGCGGCTTAACCAACTGAGCCACCCGGGCGTCCCAGAAGTGGATGCTTTAACTTAATCTTTAAAAGGTAGTTGCCGGGCGCCTGGGTGGCTCAGTGGATTAAGCCGCTGCCTTCGGCTCAGGTCATGATCTCAGGGTCTTGGGATCAAGTCCCGCATCGGGCTCTCTGCTCGGCGGGGAGCCTGCTTCCCTCTCTCTCTCTCTCTGCCTGCCTCTCCATCTACTTGTGATTTCTCTCTGTCAAATAAATAAATAAATAAAATCTTAAAAAAAAAAAAAGAATCTGTTTATTAATAATAAAAAAAAAAAGGTAGTTGCCAAGTGGACTAAGAAAAGAAGAACATTCCAGAGAAGAGGAATGGCTTGAGAAAAGGCACTTATGAGAGTTTACACAGTCAGTTTAGTGTGGCTAGGGTAATAAACACTGAGCCAAGAATAGTGATGGAGCTGAGAAATGTTTGAGAGACAGGTTGGGTATGGTTTTGAATGGCCCCATGGGTCATGGCAAAGAGTTTGAAGTCTATACCCCAGGCCAGTGATTTATTTCCCTGGCTACATATGGAATTTCACCTAGAGAGGTTTTAAAAATATACTAATAACCAACTTCACCTGAGGGATCTAGTCAAGCTCTGGCAGTGTGGCCAAGTATAATCTTCCTAAGTGATTTGATGAGCAATCAGGGATGGGAATTACTGTTGTTGACAATGGAGACACTTAAAAGGTTTTAAGTAAAGATGTAACATGATCAATTTTTTTTATTTCAAAAAGATCACCTTGGCTACAGTATGGAGAATAATAGGAGTCATATAAGAGGTGACATAAAAGCAACTTGGGAAACCGGTGTGATTCAAATGGAAGATGATCGGGCCAGGACTGTAGCAGTGAGAAAGCAGAGAAGTGAGTTGTTGCCAGCTTCCACCTTGGAGCTGACAACAGACTAGAATGGATATGTGGGTGAAGAAGGATGGGGTGGATTACAAAAATGACCTCAGGTTCTTCCCATGTTTTCACAACTTGCAATCATCCCATGCATCCCTTAAATCTGGGCTAGCCCTGTGACTTCCTTTGGCTGGTAGAAAGTGGTGGAAGTGTTGTAATTGGAGTTTCAAACTTTGATTCTAGGAACTTTGTCAGTTTTCTCTTAGTCTTGGATCCTTGTGATCCCTGAGTCAATAAACCCAGGCAGCGAGCTAAATGATGAGAGACACACGGTCTAATTGTCCTGTCATCCCAGCTCACTGCCTGCCAGCCACTAGAAATGAGTGAGGCAATGACAGGTGGTGGCAGACTCATGAACAATCCTTGCTACGATAATCTTCTATGGGAGACTATGCTGGATCTGACTTCTTAAATTGTCCAGTCATAAGAACTTCAATTATGGCAGTTAGTATCACCCATTAAGAGTGACTACTTTAAAGTTTAAAAGCTAGTCTCAGTA
The DNA here is from genome assembly GCF_009829155.1 of Mustela erminea. Lineage (NCBI taxonomy): Eukaryota > Metazoa > Chordata > Mammalia > Carnivora > Mustelidae > Mustela > Mustela erminea. Next base: position 19,481,287 of record NC_045629.1, read on the forward strand.
AACCACAAGTGTTGGAGAGGATGTGGAGAAAGGGGAGCCCTCTTACACTGTTGATGGGAATGCAAGTTGGTACAGCCACTTTGGAAAACAGTGTGGAGATTCCTTAAGAAATTAAACATAGAGCTACCTTATGCAATTGCTCTACTGGGTGATTACCCCAAAGAAACTGATGTAATGAAAATAAGGGCCATCTGTACCCCAATGTTCATCGCAGCAATGGCCACAGTCACCAAACTGTGGAAAGAACCAAGATGCCCTTCAACAGATGAATGGATAAAGAAGATATGGTCCATTCTTCTACATATAGCTGTCCAGTTTTCTCAGCACCTTTATTGAAGAGACTGTCTTTTTTCCACTGTATATTTTTTCCTGTTTTGTCGTAGATTATTTGACCATAGAGTTGAGGGTCCATATCTGGGCTCTCTACTCTGTTCCACTGGTCTATGTGTCTGGTTTTATGCCAGTACCATGCTGTCTTGGTGATCACAGCTTTGTAGTAAAGCTTGAAATCAGGTAACATGATTGCCCCCAGTTTTATTTTTGTTTTTCAACATTTCCTTAGCGATTCGGGGTCTCTTCTGATTCCATACAAATTTTAGGATTATTTGCTCCAGCTCTTTGAAGAATACCAGTGGAATTTTGATCAGAATGGCATTAAAAGTATAGATTGCTCTAGGCTGTATAGACATTTTAACAATGTTTATTCTTCTGATCCAAGAGCATGGAATGGTCTTCCATCTTTTTGTGTCTTCTTCAATTTCTTTCATGAGTGTTCTGTAGTTCCTTGAGTACAGATCCTTTACCTCTTTGGTTAGGTTTATTCCCAAGTATCTTATGGTTCTTGGTGCTATAGTAAATGGAATTGATTCTCTAATTTCCCTTTCTGTATTTTCATTGTTAGTGTTTAAGAAAGCCACTGATTTCTGTACATTGACTTTGTATCCTGCCATGTTGCTGAATTGCTGTATGAGTTCTAGTAGTTTAGGGGTGGAGTCTTTTGGGTTTTTCCATATAAAGAATCATGTCATCTGTGAAGAGAGAGAGTTTGACTTCTTCATTACCAATTTGGATACCTTTTATTTCCCTTTGATGTCTGATTGCTGTTGCTAGGACTTCTAATACTATGTTGAACAAGAGTGGTGAGAGTGGGCATCCTTGTCATGTTCCTGATCTCAACGGGAAGGATGCAAGCTTTTTCCCATTGAGGATGAAATTTGCTGTGGGTCTTTCATAGATAGATTTGATGAAATTCAGGAATATTCCCTCTATCCCTATACTTTGAAGCGTTTTAATCAGGAACGGATGCTGGATTTTGTCAAATGCTTTTTCTGCATTGATTGAGAGGACCATGTAGTTCTTCTCTTATTAATTTGTTCTATCACATTGATTGATTTGCGAATGTTGAACCATCCTTGTAGCCCAGGGATGAATCCCACCTGGTCATGGTGGGTAATCTTTTTAATGTGCTCTTGGATCCTGTTTGCTAGGATCTTGTTGAGAATCTTAGCATCCATATTCATCAGTGATATTGGTCTGAAATTCTCCTTTTTGGTAGGGTCTTTGCCTGGTTTGGGGATCAGGGTAATGCTAGCTTCATAGAAAGAGTCTGGAAATTTTCCTTCTGCTTCAATCTCGACCATTCTCTTACACCGTACACAAAGATAAACTCAAAATGGATAAAAGACCTCAATGTGAGACAGGAATCCATCAGAATCCTAGAGGAGAACATAGGCAGTAACCTCTTTGATATCAGCCACAGCAACTTCTTTCAAGATATATCTCCAAAGGCAAAGGAAACAAAAGTGAAAATGAACTTTTAGGAATTCATCAAAATCAAAAGCTTCTGCACAGCACAGGAAACAGTCAACAAAACAAAGAGGCAACCCACGGAATGGGAGAAGATATTTGCAAATGACAGTACAGACAAAAGGTTGATATCCAGGATCTATAAAGAACTCCTCAAACTCAACACACACAAAACAGATAATCATATTAAAAAAATGGGCAGAAGTTATGAACAGACAGTTCTCCAATGAAGACATACAAATGGCTATCAGACACATGAATAAATGCTCATCATCACTAGCCATCAGGGAGATTCAAATTAAAACCACATTGAGATATCACCTTACACCAGTTAGAATGGCCAAAATTAACAAAACAGGAAACAACATGTGTTGGAGAGGAGGTGGAGAAAGGGGAACCCTCTTATACTGTTGGGGGGAATGCAAGTTGGTACAGCCACTTGGGAGAACAGTGTGGAGATTCCTCAAGAAATTAAAAATAGAACTTCCCTATGACCCTACCATTGTACTCCTGGGTATTTATCCAAGATACAGATGTAGTGAAAAGAAGGGCCATCTGCACCCCAATGTTTATGGCAGCACTAGCCACAGTGACAAAACTGTAGAAAGAACCAAGATGCCTTTCAAAGGACGAATGGATAAGGAAGATGTGGTCCATATACACTATGGAGTACTATGCCTCCATCAGAAAGGATGAATACCCAACTTTTGTAGCAACATGGACGGGACAGGAATGGATTATGCTGAGTGAAATAAGCCAAGCAGAGAGAGTCAATTATCATATGGTTTCACTTATTTGTGGAGCATAACAAATAAGATGGAGGACAAGGGAAGTTAGAGAGGAGAAGGGAGTTGGGGGAAATTGGAAGGGGAGGTGAACCACAAGAGACTATGGACTCTGAAAATCAATCTGGGGGGTTTGAAGGGGTGGGGCTGGGAGGTTGGGGGAACCAGGTGGTGGGTATTGGAGAGGGCATAGGTTGCATAGAGTACTGGGTGTGGAGCAAAAACAATGAATACTGTTATGCTGAAAATAAATTAAGAAAAAAAAAAGAAGATATGGTCCATATATACAATGGAGTATTATGCCTCCATCAGAAAGGATGGATAGCCAACTTTTGTATCAACATGGACAGGACTGGAAGATATTATGCTGAGTGAAATAAGTCAAGCAGAGAGAGTCAATTATCATTTGGTTTCACTTACTTGTGGAGCATAAGGAATAACACAGAGGACATTGGGAGAAGGAGAGGAGAAGTGAGTTGGGAGAAATGAACCATGAGAGACTATGGACTCTGAGAAACAAATTTAGGGTTTTGGAGGGGAGAGGGAGTGGGAGATTGGATGAGCCTGGTGGTGGGTGTTAAGGAGGGGACATATTGCATGGAACACTGGGTGAGATGTATAAATAATTTTGGGACACACACAAAATAAAATTAAATTAATTAAAAAAAATAAAGGCTAGTCTCAAACTAGGTTGTTTAAACAATAAAACTGGAAAGTCATACAAACCAAAGAAACATAGTCAACCCAAAAATACTATGGCATTGGCCCATTGTCATGTTGTTTACCCAGTTGAGTAAATAAACAATCATTAAGGTAATCAATCATCATGATAATGCTATAGGTTTTGTTTGTTTGTTTGTTTTTTACTTTTGAAGGAATGTTTTTAATGTATTCCTGTTTTTTCCACATATTGCATTGTTTCTTTTAATGTTTTGTTATTGAGTTTACTAATTACCAATAGTCACACAGAGAAAACTATATGCCACATCTGAAATTTATGTTCCTGAAACTTAATCCAGAACTGCATTTGGACATCTGCCTGGATTATGAGAAACATTTTCTCTCCTTCAAAAATCATGCAAAAAAGAGAAAGAGAAAAGTAATGTTGCTTTATTATTTTACGAAGACTTCAACAAAAAAGGAAATGCTATTTCCTATCCCAAACATACTGACAGATTTAAATTTTGGTTTCTTCACTTTTATCTTTCAATATCATTTATAAGACTCCTCTGTGTTCAGGTAGCTCACCAACTCACTGGCTGTTGAAGCCTATCTCATTAGATTTTATTGCTTAATTACCACAAATTTAGCCTCTCTGTTTTATTATTTCACCATTTCCCTGGGAGTGTTTTTTTTGTTCAGTGTGCCAAAGGGCAGAAATCAAGGTGTCAGCTCAGACTGTGGTCTCATTTGGGACTCAGGATCTTTGTACATTCTCCCCAGTGCTGATGAAATTTGTTTCTTTGAGGCTATAGACTGAGGTCTGTCCCTGCTTTCCCTCTAGTCATCTGGGAACAGCTCTCAGCAACGAGAGCCCCCTGCAATTTCTTGCTACATGGCAGTTCTCAGCGGGGATGTTTCATTTCCTCCCAGGGCAGCAAGGGTGCATTTCTCTGATTTCCTCTTTTGCAACCAGCTAGAGAAAACATTATTTCTTTTAGGTCAGGTTAGGTCAGGCCCACCCGGACAATCTCCCTGTTAAAATGTCAAATGAGTTGTGACCTTCCTTACTTCCTTACATCCGCAAAATGCTTTTACAATAGGACCTAGGTTAGTGTTTGACAGGATTCCTGGGAGAAAGGGATCCCTGTGTATATACCAGGGTCAAGAATCCTGAGGGCCATCTCAGAATTCTGTCTACCATAACCATGATTAAGAGATGTAATGGCACCATCAGTTCCTAATGAAGATGGGAACAAATGACTCCAATAGCATGAATCTATCACCCATCTTCTTTCTCACAAGTTTCCCAATCAATAAACTGTCCAGTTGGATGTTAGACCTTTTAAAGGTGCAGGGACCCCAAGTATTTCAAAGCTCCTGTAGATTCAAGTGTATGATCTGTGTGAGTACCAAGGATTAGAGAACAGCCAGCTTCATCACAGTACTGAGGAGGGAGGGTCACACATGGGAAAGGCAGCTGTGAATATCACATACAAGAGAAAGAGAAGGGATGGTGCAGTTTTCCCCCATGGAATTTCATAATTCTTGACATCCCACTCAGTGGTACTTGACAAACCCAACTAATTTTTGAGGCTGTGTTTTAGTTTGAAAAATGTCAGACTTTTGGATACAGGACAGTTTTTAACCTGATAGCTCTCTGAATGAGAAAACTAGAAACAGAAACATCATTAATTTTTCTTTTAACAGAATCTGTAAATTCTACATAGAATTTTGTGATCTTACATAAAGCATCTGTATTACTTCAGAGCACAAAAAATTTGTGAAGAAATGAAGGCAGAGTGCGGTGTTCAGACCCTAATTTTACTCACCTGCAAAATGTCTCCCTTCCATCATAACTTTATTTAAATCATGGCTATGCTTTTAATTAACAATTTAATTGGTTGGTGCTTTCTCAATCCATTTCTCTGGAGGCATGGTTTTCTGTTTAACTTTCTTGTTTTAATTCTTCAGCAAAACCATAAAATTTAATTAGGAAAGTAACCAGCTTTGTAACAGTGGTTCTAGGTCTAATTATCTATGCTGTGACCATACCGTCTCTGATTTCACTCAACAATGCATAGACATTTTGCATTTGTTCCTGTTTCAGAGAAGACATTGTGAATTTAGAGCCAAAGCACGTATCCCACTCACTTTTCGCTTTTCTGAAGATGCTTAGTTATAGCCAAATGAGTCAGAAAAATTAAAGTATCCATATATGCTAAGTATCCATATAAACTAAGAGCCATTAAAAGACCAGGATGAAGGGTTGTTACCATGTGTATGATTTTCCTATTGCTTTTCTATTTCTGTCATATTTCTGTTGCTTTTCTATCACTACAGAGAAAATTACCACAAACTGAGCAGACATTTACCATCTCAAAGTTCTGAGGGGCACAAGTCCAGGCACAGTTGCCTTGATTTTCTCTTCAGGGTCTCACTGAGCTAAAAGCAAGACACCAGCTGGGCTATGATTTCATTTGGACCTCAGGGTCATTTTTCAAGCTCAGATGGTTGTGGCAGAATTCAATTTCTTATAATTGTAGAGCTGACATCCCCATATCCTTGCTGCTTATCAGCTGAGGGTGGCTCTCACCTCCTCAAGCCCAACAGGATGTCTTATCACATGGCTCCTATGGAGAGTTCACAACGTGCAGTTTGATTCTTCTTTGACTGCCAGAAGGAGCACTTCTTTGACTCCTTTCTCTTGTCAACAGCTGGAGGAAATACTTTTTTTTTTTTTTTTAAAGATTTATTTATTTTAGAGAAAGAGAGAAGGAACGAAGGGAGTGAGAATCCCAAGCAGACTCCCTGATGAGTGTGGAGCCCAGTGCAGGGGTAGATCTCATGATCATGACCTGAGCCAAAATCAAGAGTCAGACGCTTGATGACTAGGCCACTCAGGCAACCCGGAAATGTTCTGTTTTTCAGTTTTGTTTTGTTTTATGGTTTTTTTAGGACTTTATTTATTTACTTGACAGAGATCACAAGTAGTCAGAGAGGCAGGCAGCAAGAAAGAGGGGGAAGCAGGCTCCCTGCTGAGCAGAGAGCCTGATGTGGGGCTCAATCCCAGGACCCTGAGATCTGACCTGAGTGGAAGGCAGAGGCTTAACCCATTGACCTACCCAGGCAACCCAATGCTCTGCTTTTAAATGGTTCATCTGATCAGGTGAGGCCCACCCCAGATTATCTCCCTTCTGTCACATAATGTAATCTATCAAGGAAATGACTATTCTATCATATTCATAGGCCCTGACCAGACTCAAAGACAGATTATGCAGGGTGTATACACCAGGGGGCAGAAATTTTGATGCCATCTTAGAATTCTGTCTACCACACTGTGCTTTAGGGAAAGGGCGCAACTAAAAGCTCCCTTTCCCTGGCAGGCAGTGCATGGGGTGTGCAAAGGAGCTGTTAACAACAGTGCCAATTCGATCTCATCAGCTCCACAGGGCTTAAGATGATAGACAGTCATCTTCTTTCTTCTCTGCAGGCTGCTTTCTCTGCCTGGCCAGAATCACTGCTTTCAGTGGTACATGTGGATCACTCGATGAAATCATTTGAATTTAAAATGACATCCAGTTAACATGATGCTTTCAGACAGAAATGTATTTAAGCTCAGTGCTTCAAATTTCAACCCAATAACACTATTTCTTTGGTAAAAAGAAATGAAGAAACATGCAGAAAAATTAACATAGCAGGCCTGAAACTCCTGTTCTTAAAAAGCCCTACTTGCAAGTGTGGCCATTAGCTGCCATCTGGAAACTAAGCGTGAGAGGATCCTTCCTGAAATCTGAGAAGGGTGGTTCCACTGCACACCTAAACTGTGCAAACAAGATAGCTCATGCTGAACACCTGCTTTCCCCTGGAGAATCTGGAATTTTAGTATGTGCTTGGTAGAGGGGGCCTACATGATTAGGCCCCAGTAAAAACCCTGGGCACTAAGTCTATAATGAACTTCCCTGGCGTTATCATGACTCCTTGTTGGGACCATCCTGTGGTAATTCCACAGGAAAACAGTTCTTGGAAGCCTGTGCCTGGTTTCTCCTGGACTTCATGTCATTGGTTTTTCTCATTGCTGGTTTCGCTTTGTATCTGTTTGCTATTATAAATCAAAACTGTGAGTAGGATTTTCGGCTGAATTGTGAGTCTTGCAAATCTCAAAACCTGGAGGTGGTATTGGTGACTCAAGGAATAAAGTAAATGAGAACATGACAATGTACACATGGAATCTAGGCTCCACTGCCCAGCAAACTTGGCCTTATTCCTCTCCATTGGGAGAATGATCAGAGTAAACAGACTGGAGGCAGAAGGCAGACCTCATGTGGCTTCTAGAGGGTTTGGAGCTGTCTCCAATGGGTGCTCCAATGTCACACTGTGACCCAGGGCAAGTTACTTAAATTCTGTTTCTCCTAATTTCTTCAGCTGTAAAATAGCAATAACTATACCCACCTCATAGAGTGGTTAAAAGGAACCAATTTATAGGAAGCACTCAGAGTGACTCAGAGTGGTGTGAAACCACTAGAACATTGTCAACATTCTGATACTAACCTCCTTGCTTCCCTTCACTCTTCTCCCCTCTTCCTCATCAGTCCCCTTTCCTTGCTTCTCGTAGTAGTCCTCTAAACTCCTTCACATCCAAACCATTTCCTCCCCTCAGATTACTAACTTTCCTCAAGAACTAAATGAAAATATGCAGGATTTTTAAGTGTATACAGAAGTGTGTACAGAAAAGGGCACAATATAATGTATTCTCCTCAGTGTCCACAGTCCCTTCTATGCTCAATGTCATTTTTGTTCCATCTACTATGATTTAGAAGAGTTTTTAAGTAACCCTCCCAGTCTTCACTGATGAAATTTTATTACTTTTGCTAATGGTGAGTACTTATCACATATAGAACTATGCTGTTTTGTTTTTATGACTTTCTAAGATCTACCATGTAAATATGTTTACAAATGGTATGTGTGTTTTAGGGGGAGGGGCATTCTTTCACAAACATTTTTTCCCCAATACTTGGTTAAGCATATTTGTTTCCTGAGATACTGGACTTCATGATATAAAGTAGCTATTTTATTTTTTTCCAACGCTGTATCTAAAAATCAATTTTAATGGAGATGGGAGCTTCTACCTGAAAACTGCTTTGTTTCTTTGCAAATGTTGAGTCCCTGATGGGCTGTATAGATAGTTTCAGATATTGCTGCTGAAAAGACTTTGCTGGGGTTAATGATCATAGGAAAGTTCATGTCAGTATCCTGAAGCAGAGATTCCTTTGAGAAGAAGAGGTTTAGGATTGTATCTGGTACCAGATACAATCACGATTTGGGGTGAGGTCCTCCTGCATTTTGACTTTGGGCCCTTGTATAGAGATGCAAGCTTAAATTGGACAATGTGTATGGCATGTGTAAAAGCTAGGAATGAGGAGAAAGAAAGGAAATGAATAAATTCCAAGTTCCATACTTCATTTATAAGTACATTCAATATTTGAAGGAAAGATGTCAAAGAGAAAAATCAAGCCAACAATAATTACAAAAATCTGATAATTACAAATATCTCCAGAAGCCACTGAGACTATCCCTTCTCTCTTTTCCTCCTAACATCTTCTCTAGGTAGGACTGTCCTACAGATATTTAGGACAAACATTTTTCTATCTCATTTTGGAGTTTAAGGAGGCCTTCTTGGTAATGTTTTGCTAGCCATTAAAAAGAAGCTAAACCACCCATATTTTATGGCTCTGCCTCTGTCCTTTGTAGGCCTAGAAAAGAGCCCATCACTACACCTTTCATCATAAGTTTCTAACTAAAGCTAACACTCAAGTATATGCAGTATTAGGCAGATAAGAAATTCTCTATCTCTAAATCCCACAAAATTCACCCAAGATTGAATAATCAGAGTCCTTCAACCTCTGCCAACAGAATTTTCTTATCAGACCCACTGAAACATACAAAAATTAATTAACTTGAATTTCTTTTCTTTTCCTCAATTCACTTCTGCTTGAATTTAATTAAAACGGAAGTATAGATGATCATCAGGAAAATTTTAAGAAGGAAAAGTGAACTCTGGAAAATTGTAAATGAAATTCACTCATTCATTAAAAACAGCAAAAAACATTTACTGAACTTGTAGGATATTCCTGACACTACCATCACAGCAATGAGAGAAGTGTACAAAAAGTTCTCTCATGAAGCTTACATGCTACTAAGGGAGATGAAAAAATAAATGAAGTCATAAATAGATAATGGATAAGATATATCATCTTTGGAGTAACTTTAACTTATCCTTTAAAAGCTCTTTCAAGTCATTGCTTAGCATTTTTCCCCCTTGGCTAATTAATTCCACTTATTCAACTCCCATCAGCAAAGCCCTGTAAACACTCTAGAGGCTTAAAGGATAAGAGAGTGGAGGCTCCTTACCTTAAGTTGGTGGTATATTTTCTTGAGTGCATTTGCTTCTTCTTCCGTATTGGGAGTAAGTCTAATGACCTTATCACTATAAGATAGGGGGAAAAATGGTGTTATTTACCTTTCAAAAGGAAGGATTTAGTCAGCTTTATATGTTTACCTTTTAAAAAAACTAACTTTGCAGTTAGGAAGAGTAATAGCATAACAATGGGCTGAACCAATACCAGGAATACTTGGACCACCAGGTATTTTAACCAGTTATTTTTATTCTCAGCTCACATTTTTGTTGTTGTTTTATAAGATTCATTTATTTATTTGAGAGAGAGAGAGAAAGGGGGAAGGGAGTAGGGAGAGGGAGAGGATCTCAAGCAGACTTCCTGCTGATCATGGAGCCTGATCTCATGATCCTGAGATCATGACCTGAGCTGAAATCAAGAGTCGGAGGCTTAACTGACTGAGCCACCCAGGAGCCCCACATTGGTCATTTTTCCCCTGCCTTAAGATTATTGGTTTTTCCATCAGTTTTTAAAGATTAAATATTCAAACTTAAGCAGAGAAAGGCCAAAAACACAGGAACAATGGTGACAGGGACAAGGACTTTTATGAAGAGCTGAGAGCAGATACCAAATAAGAAACTTCTGATGATAGGAGTTAACACACTCTTTTTAAAAACTTAATGATTAAGAGGCGCCTGGGTGGCTCATTTGGTTGGGCGACTGCCTTCCGTTCAGGTCATGATCCCAGAGTCCTGGGATTGAGTCCCACATTGGGCTCCCAGGTTCATGGGGAGTCTGCTTCTTTCTCTTATCATCTCCCCTCTCATGTTCTCTCTCTCTCTCAAATAAATGAATAAAATCTTAAAAAAAATAGTGCTGAAAAGGAATGTGACTTTCAATAAGAGACCATATGAAATCTATATACTATGGAAAAGTGCTGGTTCAGATTCTTCCTACACTGAGAACAGTAAAGATAAGCTCATCTCTATTGGCCATCTTATTTCTGTAGTACAGAGCTCCCCAAGTGCATACGGGGCCAGACTGGAGGGCCACCAACAGTTTCATGTGTCCCACAAGATATCAATGGCTATAAAAATTTTTAAATGATAAAAATTTAAATTTTTTTACCGCTTAAAATTGTGCCACAGCTGAAATTATATCTGAACACTCTAAAATTTATTTCAGTAAAGATCTTGGATTGTCTAAGAAGACTGGATGAGTCATGCTATCTGCCAGAGAGTTCTCTATAGTGGTGACTTCCCCCAAAGGTGTGTTAGACAGCAGTTATTATTTGTAGTTATGTCATGATGTGGACAGGTTGGAAAGCAAGCTCTAGTACATACTAAGCAAAACTGGTTCAATGTGTTTTGCATAGAGTATAAGATTAGTATCCTAATATGTTTTACATAGAGTGCAGTTATTAAGTATTTATTAATAGACTGGTATAAAGGAGATCATTGAGGACAATTGGTTTCTAGAGGAAATGTAAGAGTTCCCTGTACTAAATAGAGTGGGACAGGAATATTTTTCATAACCCTCTACAGCATTTTACAATGACTGAAGATAAAATAGATTATTAATACTACACAAAGAAAGACACACACAGAGAGCACCCACAAAAACTCTAGCAGTTCACTCACAACTTATCTCTTCAACCTCAAAGGTATACTGGAGTAAGAATGGAATATGCATACTTTTCCATGGTTTTACTACTTAGATGAATAGCAGTATCCAAGGCTAGATAAGATTAATATGAAAGTCATTGAATCCCAAGGGAGACTTCCAGATTTGTTGTAAATTATTGGTTAAGGCTATGCATTCATTTCCAATCACTTTAGCTTTGTTATTTCAAATGATGCTGTTTTATCTTCTTTATCTATGCATCTAAAGGCCCTTGGCTTGTTGATAATTGAGTATGCTCCGGGCACTATCCTAACAGGTCATTTTAGTTTCCTCAAAATCACACAAAAGCGCCCTTCAGCATCAATGCCATGAAGTCTATTTTTCCAGAAAGAATAAAAGAAAGTAGTGGCAAGGAACAAAATCATCAAGCCACTGTGAAAGAACTCCAAATATGATCTTCAGAATCTAAGTGTAATTTACACCTTTTTTCTTTTTCATTTCTGGTACACAGTTCTCTGTCCTTTATTTTTCCTGGATTCATCATATCCTGGCCTCTCCCACCTGACCCAATATAATTCTTGGCAGAGAAAGGCAATTCTGCTGGGTGATACAGTTGTTTCTGAAGGATGGATCACTTGACAGCTTGCTGAAAAAACCTCCATCTGCGACCATATCAGCTCCTCAAGAGTGCAAAGAATGCAATCTGTAGCTGTTTCAGTCATAGGAAGATCTTTTTTTTTAAATGATGGATAATTCAACGTGGTAATTAGTTCCTGTTCTGTGAGTATACGATAAAAGGTGACCATGCCTAGGATAATTTACCTCTGAAAGTGATTACTCAAGCCCATGTTTGTCACTTTTATCACAAAAAGTTCACATCACAACTTGTAGAAATTCTCAGGTGTGACTTGAGAAATGTGTTTATTAATATTTGATTCCTTATCAGAGAAAAGAGAATAAGGAAATTTATTTAGGAAAATCCATGTAATGTATTTTGTAAATCCATAAATTTTATTAGACTAACCAGTAACCAAAACCAACAAGAGTACCCTATTCAGCATGCAAAACCAAATACCCTCCAAATGCCCCATTTGTTCTATCAAACAGAAAACTTGCTCTCCCTAGACCTGATAGCTAGTCTTTTTTTTTTTTTTTTTTTGAAGTGGCGAACAGTAATTCAGTACTATGAACAGGAAGGTTTCAGCAAGTACAGTGGCTCCTGGAACTCGGAGATAAACTAGCTATGCACATCAAAGGTGAATGGAGAGGCGCTCCTAATAAATGATGCGTTTTTTTTCAACCGCTAGGTGGCAACATCAATTTAAGGCCCTTTGGCTACCTTTTGGGATTAAGTTGAGAGAATCAAAGATCTGCATAAGGGTTAAATTTAGGGAGCTAACGGCAAGCAGCTGCTCGTCTGTGTATGTTTTTGTAAATCAGATACTTCAATGGGAACCTATGTAACATTTTCATAGGGAGCATAGATCTTTTAAATCACCATTTAAGGATGTTATATAAATGAAGAATATTCCAGATAACTAATCACCCAGTAATTCTGTATTCACTCATGATACACCTAAATTTTATCCTCTTGCCTTACAGGACAATAAGGTTATGTTGCTATAATGCTAGCACCAGGTTGCAAGTTGATTACTGATCCCAGTGCATAGTAGCAACCACATGAATGCCCTATTAAGCACGTTTAATCAATTTAAAGAGTATTGTTAAATGCATAAGGAGAACATATGCACCCAGAGAAGAGTATTTGGCAAGAGAGCGCCTTCTCTAACCTTTTACAATCTGTCTGGGCTTCAGTATACTCATCAAAGGAGTGGGCAATAACCTAACTCGCGTTTTAAAGTTCTAAGACTATGCTGCTCAAAGCCATTGCCTGCCATATTTATTGCTATGTCTTGACTGCAACACCTACAGAAGAATGTGTTTTATGGGCAGTTGGAGAGTTCTCAGACTTCTTTGGAAAGACAAAGATCTGAACCTCCAGATTTTGCCCTCTGGGTCTTGGCACGAACTTTCACTATTTGATTCCATTATTAAACCCTAAATTTCTTTGCAATTTACAGAACCAGTTTATAAATCTATGCTTGTAAAAATGAAAATATTACTACAGATACAAAATAAAGTTCCCCTCCCAGTTCTCTTTCACACCAAACCTCCCATTGTCCTCTAGTGGCCATTGCTTATTTTTGTGACCCATTCCTGACTCTTTTACATTTACACAAGTGCACACTCACACGATGGTTTCACAGCATTTTGTAATACTAATTTGCTTTTATTTTTTTACTTAACATTTATTTTTTACTTAACATTTATTTTTTACTTAACACAACTTTTAAAACACTTTTTAAAATAAATGGCTGGATTTCCATTTGTCAGTACCTTATTTTGGAGTTCATGCCTATATTCATAAGAGAGACATTTTAAAAAATAAACTTTTTATAAACCAAAAATAGTTTTTTGAATCACCCTTGTTTGATTTTTGATATCTGCATTAAGCTATCATCATGGAATTTGAAATTTCCCACCTTTGTAATATGCCTCAACAAATTGAATGACACAGAAACTATGTCCCTGATTGTTTTGTAGACTACATCCATAAAATTATTCAAGGTGGGATGAACTCTTCACTTTTTTTTGCAGTTGGGGTTTAGATATCTACCTTCTAAATTACTTTGTGGTCTATTCAGTTTTCTTCCAGGCTTTTGGAGTTAATTTTGGTAATTTACACTTCCTAGAAAACCATCCATTTTTTAATATAAATTATAACAATTAAAATGTCTTATAACTTAAAACATCTTATCTTTATCTGTATCTTTGCCCCCCCTTTATGCCCTAATGTTATTTGGGATTTTAAATGTAAATTCTTTATTCAGACTTTTCAATGATTTTTTTTACTTTTAAAGCTCATTGCTTTAATGAGCCATGGCCATGGTCGCCAAACTGTGGAAAGAACCAAGATACCCTTCAACGGATGAATGAATAAGGAAGATGTGGTCCATATACTCTATGGAGTATTATGCCTCCATCAGAAAGTATGAATAGCACGGGGGACAAGGGGAGAGGAGAAGGGAGTTGAGGGAAATTGGAAGGGGAGGTGAGCCATGAGAGACTATGGACTCTGAAAAACAATCTGAGGGGTTTGAAGCGGCGGGGGGGTGGGGTGTTGGGGGAACCAGGTGGTGGGTATTAGAGAGGGCACTGATTGCATGGAGCACTGGGTGTGGTGCAAAAATAATGAATACTGTTATGCTGAAAATAAATAAAAAAAATATGCAAGTGAAAACTCCTGAGCAGCCAGGGAGATTTAGTATACTACCTAAACTATTATATATATGACTACAATTACATATAATAATCTTTCATTTATAGGACATTATGTAGTATATTAAAATCATCAATTATTAATGTTTTGAGTTCAAAGATCCCTCATGTAATGTTATTAGGACTAATATAATGTGAATTTCCCTTGTAAGACGTTAGTCTTAGTATATATTAAAAAAACACATATGTATATAATTGTATATATATATGTTATTGCTTTCAATATATCTATTAAAATAATTTTTAGATGTGTACATATATGACATTAAATCTATTCTAAAAATGAATATTTTGCAATCTTTGTAATAATCAGAAATTTTATATACCCCAATTTTTTAAAACCTTTAAATAAATGATTCATTTTTACCTCCAAAAAAAAAAAAAGTATGAATACCCAACTTTTGTATCAACATGGACAGGACTGGAAGAGATTAGGCTGAGTAAAATAAGTCAAGCAGAGAGAGTAAATTATCATAGGGTTTCATTTATTTGTGGAGTGTAAGAAATAACACCGAGGACATGGGGAGATGGAGAGAAGGGAGCTGGGGGAAATTGGAGGGGGAGATGAACCATGAGAGACTATGGACTCCGCAAAACAATCTGAGGGTTTTGAAGTGGGGGGTGGAATTTGGGTGAGCCTATTGGTGGGTATTATGGAGGGCATGTATTGCATGGAGCACTGGGTGTGGTGCATAAACAATGAATTCTGGTACACTGAAAAGAAATTAAAAAAATAAAAACTTTTAAAAACATCATTGCTTTTATTGATGTTATATTTGTGTGTATGTGTATATATATCATAATTTCTATCTTTATGAATTCTATCTTTATGAATAAATTCTATCTTATGTATTATGTACTTCTTTCTTTAGATCTACTTTGTTACTCATGTTTTAATAGGGAATGTTTTTATTGATATTCAGATCTAGTGATATGATATCAGGTGATTTCAGGGTTTTGTAATTCAACATACTTAAATTAAAAAAAAGTTACCCATTTCTCCCACACCCCATCACTTGTCTCTGATAGCCACCAATCTGTTCTTTTTTTTTTTTTTTAGGCTTTATATATGAGTAAGATTAAAGTGTTTGTCTTTCTATGACTTATTTCACTTAATACAAAGCCCTCAGACTTCATTCTCATCACAAACAGCAAGATCATCCATTCACTCACTGATGGTTCCTGGGCTGTTTCAATATCTTGGTTATTACATATAAATAATGCTGCAGTAAACATGGCATGCAGATATCTTTTTGAGTTAGTGTTTCTTCTCTTGATAAACACTCAGAAGTGGAATTGCTGGATCATATATATGGTAGCTATACTTTTTAGAAGAACCTCCATATTATTTCCCATAGCGCTTGTATCAATTTATACTCCCCAAACAGCACACAAGGGCTTCCTTTTTTCCACATCCTTGCCGACACTTTTTGATAAAAGTCGTTCTAACAGAAAGGGGGTGAAATTGCATTTTGGTTTTGATTTGCATTACCCTGATGATTAATGATGTTAAGCACTTTTCATGTGCTTGTTGGCTAACTGTATATCTTTTTTGGAAAATGTATCTAGATTTTCTGCCCATTTTTAGTGTTTGGCCACTGAAATGTATGAATTTTTTATGGTTTGCATACTAGCTACTCATGGGACAGGTGGTTTGCAAATATATTTCTCCCACTTGGTAGGTTGACTTTTCATTTTGTTGATGATTTTCTTTACTGTGCAGAAGCTCCATTTGATGTAACCCCTCTTTGTTTTTGCTTTTGGGATCAGATTTAAAAAATCATCAGCAAGACCTATGTCAAAAGTCTTACTGTCTATGTTTCCTTTCAGGAGTCTTTTTTTTTTTTTTTTTTTTTATTTTGACAGAGAGAAATCACAAGTAGACGGAGAGGCAGGCAGAGAGAGAGGGAAGCAGGCTCCCTGTGAGCAGAGAGCCCGATGCGGGACTCGATCCCAGGACCCTGAGATCATGACCTGAGCCGAAGGCAGCGGCTTAACCCACTGAGCCACCCAGGCGCCCGACCTTTCAGGAGTCTTATGATTTCAGGACCTACATATACATTTTTAATTCATTTGAGTTAATTTTCATGTATAGTGTAAGGTAATGGTCCAATTTTCTCTACACTATTTATGGAAGAGATGGCCCTTTCCTCATTGTATATTCTTGGTTATTTTCTCATTATTGATTGACATATATGTGTAGGTTATTTCTGGGTGCTCTATTTTGTCCCTTTGATGTAGGTGTCTGCTTTTATGCCAATACCATGCTGTTTTGATTACTACAGCTTTGTGGTACACTTTGAAATCAGGGAGTCTGATGCCTCCAGCTTTGTTCTTATTTCTTGAAATTACTTTAGCTCTTTGAGGTCTCAGTTCATATAATGTTTAGATTTTTTTAATTCTATTTCTGTGAAAAATGCCATTGGTATTTTGATAGGGATTGCACTGAATCTGTAGCCAGCTTTGGGAAGTATGGACATTTTGACAATATTAAACCTTCCAATCCATCAACATGGAATGTCTTTCCACTTATTTGTGTCTTACTCAAATTCTTTCATTAATGTCTTATAGTTTTCTATATATACCTTTCACCTCCTTGGTTAACTTGATTTATAGGCATTTTGTTATTTTTGACACAATTACAAATGGGATAATTGCCATTTTTAGTTTCTCCATAGTGAAGAGTTATTTTGAGGAATGTTAAATTCTATATATTCCTTTTAGTATGTTTAATTATGCTATTTAAATCTTCTTTCCTTATTGTCAAATTTGACAATTTTTTATTTTTTTTATTTTTTAAAGATTTTATTTATTTATTTGACAGAGAGAGAGGTCACAAGTAGGCAGAGAGGCAGGCAGAGACAGAGAGGGGAAGAAGGCTCCCTGCTGAGCAGAGAGACCAATGCAGGCCTTGATCCCATGACCCACATCATGACCTGAGCTGAAGGCAGAGGCCCTGTGAGTCACCCAGGCACCCAAATTTGACAATGTTTTATAGAATTTTAATATATCTTTTGTGATTTGAGATTTGTCAGTTTAATTTAAAAACTCCTAATTCACATATTTTGATGATTTGTAGATATATATAAGTTCATGACTAGTGTATCTTCTAGATGGACTAAAGCTTTTATCCTAAAATGTCTCTAGAAAAATACTTCTATAGCTCATTTAATGCTGTTTAAAATCCTTTTTTGCCAAATGATTGGCTGGGGCAGTTTTGCCTAGGTCTTTGTTATGTTTTTTTTTTTTTCTTTTTTTTTTTTTAACAGATGAGTTTGTTGGAGACATCATAAGGCTAGATTAAATTTTAAAAATTTAATAAGATTTTTCTCACTTTTAACTAGAGAATTTTATTTATTCACATTATTTATATTACCTAATTATGTGTGGTTTTTGTATTTGGTGGTTTTTTGAGCTAGCACAAGCACGGTGGAGTGGGGGACCCAGAGAGTGGCAGACAGAGAATCTCAAGCAGGCTCCAACATCATCATAGAACCCCACTCAGGGTTCTCTACACTGAGATCATGACCCAAGCCAAAATCAAAAGTTAGATGCTCAACCAAATGAGTCACCCAGGTGTCCCTCTTTTTTGTAATGTAAACTTAATATGCATAAAAATGTAAGGCACATACATTATCTAGTATTAGAACATGTATACATGTGTGGTTTTTATTTTTTATTTGTTATGGGTTCTTGCCTTCTCTCCTTTCCTTCTTTCTTGGAGTCAGTTCTCTGCCAATTTTTACCTAGTAGTTTGCAAGCTATGCATCTTATGTCTATTTGTTTAGTGAATTCTTACAAGTTTTGCAAACTTATTTTAACGTACTTCATGTCTAGAATTAAGTCTTTGTATTTCCCCCCCGAACAAGATATATTTTTTCAGTCCTCCTCCCATGTTTTTCTTTTTTGCTCCATGTTTTCTTAAAATCACCTAGATTTTTTGTTATATATTATATCTAAGTGGTTATCTGAGTTGGGTTCTTTCAAAATTCTATGTTGTATATGCCATGGTGAGTGCTGTGAATTGTGCAAGACTGAAGAATCACAGACCTGTACCCCTGAGATAAATAATACATTATATGTTAATCAAAAAATCATATGTTGAAGTCCTAAACTTCAGCAACTCTGAATGTGAATCTAGTAGGAGATAAGATCTTTAAAGAAGTAATTAAGTTAAAATGAGAACATTGGTTTGACCCCTAATCCTGTTGGACTTGTATTCTTACAAAAGGAGGGAGTTGGGGCACAAAACTGCACAAAGGGAAAACACCATGAAGATAGAAGGAAAAGACGGCCATCTGCAAACTAAGAAGAAAGGCCTCAGAAGAAATCAACTGTACTGACACCATACTCTCGGACTTCCAGTGCCAGAACTGTGAGAAAATAAGTTCCTATGGCTTAAATCACCCAGTCTGCAATACTTTGTTACCATAGCCCTAGCAAACTAATAAATACACTGAAGATGATAGCTTAATGGCTATGTCCTTAGTCATTCCTTGATATTTGAATGACTTTAGTCACTTTGTTTCTAAATTCTCCCATCTTTGCATACATTAACTATCACAACACTCATTGAACTCACTGTAATTTGTTTAGTGACTTCTTTCTTTCTTTTTTTTTTTTAAAGATTTTATTTATTTATTTGACAGAGAGAGATTGCAAGTAGACAGAGAGGCAGGCAGAGAGAGAGAGACAAGCAGGCTCCCTACCAAGCAGAGAGCCCAATGCAGGATTCGATCCCAGGACCCTGAGATCATGACCTGAGCCGAAGGCAGCGGCTTAATCCACTGAGCCACCCAGGCGCCCATGTTTAGTGACTTATTTCTTAGTAAGCTCTAAACTCTGTATGAACAAGAACTCAATACATTTTGGTTTATTCTGTGGGAGTCATGTGAAAGTGTCTCTATAGGGTGGTATGAAGCTTAGCTTGTCTTGAGGAGTCTATAGATAGGTTTATTTTTTTTTGTTCTTTTATTAATTATTTTTATTAACATATTATATGTTTATTTATATGTATTGTTTGCCCCAGGGGTACAGGTTTGTGAATCGTCAGGCTTTTACACATTGCACAGCACTCACGATAGCACATACCCTCCTCAATGTCCATAACCCAACCACCCTCTCCACATACCCCCTTCCCCCAGCAACCCTCAGTTTGTTTTGTGAGATTAAGAGTCTCTTATGGTTTGTCTCCTTCCCAATCCCATCTTGTTTCATTTTTTTCCTTCCCTATCCCCCAAGCCCCCCACTCTGCCTCTCAAATTCCTCATCTCAAATTCCTCAGGGAGACCATATGATAATTGACTTTCTCTGATTGACTTATTTCGCTCAGCGTAATACCCTGTAGTTGATCCACGTCATCGCAAATGGCAAGATTTCATTTCTTCTGATGCTGCATAGTATTCCATTTTATATATATACATATATATATATATACATACATATATCTCACATCTTCTTTATCAATTCATCTGTTAATGGACCTATCTAGGTTCTTTCCATAGTTTGGGTATAGTGGACATTGCTGCTATAAACATTTGGGTGCATGTGCCCCTTCAGATAACTACATTTGCATCTTTAAGATAAATACCCAGTAGTGAGACTGCTGGGTTGTAGGGTAGCTCTTAATTGCAATTTATCTATCACGCAGAATGTGAATTAGGAGACCACACCCATACATGGTAGAGACCGGGGGTGTCTACTTTTCAGTGATGTCCCATCACCCAAATCTCAAGTGGACTAAAACCGCCCTCCATTTCTCCATCTATAGGGAGTTTTTCACCACACTTTGAAGTTCCCTTTCTTTTTATAAACTTGCTTGTAAGCTCTCCACATCTTCCTGTTATAGGCATTGGAATCCCAGCCTCAGACTTGGTAGTCCCTTTTCATAGTCCTGACCCCAGAAGTACAGAGTATCAGCTTTTTCTTTGCATGTTAGCTGATGCTTTTTGCCTCCAAATGTTTGGCATCTGGAAATTTCCCTCTTTTCCTACAAAGTTCAATTACCTAATAAAACTAATGACAGGGTGGTGAAAGCCCGTACTCTGGAGACAAGATACTGGCACTAGCTGGGGGGACTTCAGGCAATGCTTTTCACCTCTCTGTGCCTCAACCTCTCTACCTATAGTCTCTATCTATAGACTGGGGTTCAGGCAATGCTTTTCACCTCTCTGTGCCTCAACCTCTCTATCTATAGTCTCTATCTATAGACTGGGGTTCCTGGTACTTAGTTCATGGGTTATTGAGAGGATAAAAGGAGGACACATGTTCAGTGCTTAGAATAACAACTAATACAGACTAAAGGCTATATAGATGTTTGATCCTATGAGGTTTTTGAATTTTTTGTGTATTTTCACTTTATCCAATATTTATATCTTAGGGTTCCTGACTAAAACAACTCCATCTTCTATGTTCTATTAGACTCTAATACATTGAATAAAACGCGTAAGATTCTTTTAAGAGGAAACTACTTGTAGCAGACATCCTGGATATCTTAAGAATGTCTGACTTGTCACAGTCTTCCTTTGAGGTATCATTTGCCTGGTATCTTGTAACTCCTTCCCCTGTAACCACACTTAGTTTGACATTGAACTTAAAGGCAGCCAGTGGATGATCAGGTGGAATGACAAGTGAGTCCTGCCCAGTTGGACTCACTTCACTTGACGGTGACTAACTGCTGATGTAGTCAGATCTTGGGGAGTTTACACTCGAAACAACAAAAAAAATTATTTTTCAGTATCAGGGGCGAAGGCAGTAGACACAGGTAATAGCTCAATTACCACCATGGCAAGGTTCTCAAGCAGGGATCATAGGCACTGGACACACTGTCTTTTGCAAATGATCTTTTAGGATCCAGAGGCAGGTTTGGAAATAGTCTCCATTCTTCCTGTGTTTCCTATAAACCGCTATCATCTGATGTATCTGGAGCATGTCTTTTTTTTAAAACCTAACAAATGTACTAGTGCTAAGAATATTTAAACAATAAAAAAAATAGGATCTCCAAGTCAATGGATTTATCTTCTCCCATCTAGTTCCTCTTCAGGTAGGGGGAAAAAAAGAGAGTAAGGCTGGATTTTAATCCATGCTCTATCAATTGACCAAATTGCTTAAACATTTAGAGCCAATGGTTCCTAATCCTTAAACTGAGGAAACAGCAATATATTGTTGCATAAGGTTTTTGTGAGATTTATTTCATTCAGAGACATTTGTTAAAATTACATCTATGCCTGGTATGGCAGTAGGTGCTAGGGATATAGCAGTTTCTGCCAGTGATGGGCTTATACTCATGGTACCAATGAGATATTATCTGGGAAATGCTTAACTTGTTAGAGACTCTCAATGCATAGTAACTTCTGTTATTATGTCTACAGGAAAAGCATATTCTCCTCCTGTAGAACTTCAAGAGCTGAGAGCTTATGCTTCTCCAGGTATGTTCCACTGTGAACATTAGAAACAATAAAACATTATTTTATTATGGATCTATTTAACCTTTTTTGTTGTTGTTCCTGGTATTTTGTTTCTTGACCTTTCCATGGGTATTTGAATCTAATCATTGATCAGTTTTTTTGTTTTAATTTTTTTAAAGATTTTTATTTATTTATTTGACAGAGAAAGAGAGATCACAAGTAGGCAGAGAGCTAGGCAGAGAGAGAGAGGGCGGAAGCAGGCAACCCGCTGAGCAGAGAGCCCGATGCGGGGCTCGATCGATCCCAGGACCCTGAGATCATGACCTGAACTGAAGGAAGAGGCTTTAACCCACTGAGCCACCCAGGCGCCCCCATTGATCAATTTCTTAATTTGGAGCTATTTCCTCTCTTCTCAGGCTGGCACCTGTTATCACACACATTAGATGGTATTTTTTGTAATAGCTACTAATAAATAGGACTTTATATAAAACAAAAATGGAAATTTCAGAATAAGTTCTGTATAGGCATTCTCTCTATTGGTACAAGTTACACAGTTTCGATACTTTTAAAGGCACAATTTACCCAGATGTAGAAAAGGATATCTAATGCTTTTCTTCAGTGGTATAAGACTAGATGACCATTGTGGATGCTGTTGGCTGCTCTTCCAAATCTATTTTGCTCTTCTTAAGCCCTAGCAGAAGGGGTTTGCTCTGATATTCACTCCATACCTTCATTAAGAATGGGTCTTGGTTGGGGGAGGAGTCAAGATGGCGGAGAAGTAGCAGGCTGAGACTACTTCAGCTAGCCAGAGATCAGCTAGATAGCTTATCTAAAGATTGCAAACACCTGAAAATTCATCGGCAGATCGAAGAGAAGAAGAACAGCAATTCTGGAAACAGAAAAACAATCACTTTCTGAAAGGTAGGACCGGCGGAGACGTGAATCCAAAGCGACGGGAAGATAGACCCCAGGGGGAGGGGACGGCTCCTGGCAAGCGGCGGAGCAACGGAGCACAAAATCGGGACTTTTAAAAGTCTGTTCCGCTGAGGGACATCGCTCCAGAGGCTAAACCGGGGCGAAGCCCACGCGGGGTCAGCGTGGCCTCAGGTCCCGCAGGGTCACAGAAGGATCGGGGGTGTCTGAGTGTCGCAGAGCCTGCGGGTATTGGAACAGGAAAGCCGGCTACAGAGACAGAGCCTACAGTAAGCTCACAGCTCGGTGTTACCTTGAACCGGTCGCAGGCTCGGTGAGCTTGGAGTGCGGCCGGGGGTCAGGCAGAAGGGAGTAACTGGGCACTGTTCTCTGAGGGCGAACTGAGGAGTGGGGCCCCGGGCTCTCGGCTCCTCCAGGCCAGAGAGCAGGAGGCCGCCATGTGTATTCCCGTCCTCCGGAACTCTACGGAAAGCGCTCAGGGAACAAAAGCTCCTGAAAGCAAACCCGAGTGGATTATTCAGCCCAGCCCCTGGTAAGGGCCGTGCAATTCCGCCTGGGGCAAAGACACTTGAGAATCACTACACCAGGCCTCTCCCCCAGAAGATCAACAAGAAATCCAGCGGAGACTAAGTTCACCTACCAAGGAGTGCGGTTTCAATACCAAGGAGAGCAGCAGAATTCCAGAGGAGGAGAAAGCAAAGCACGGAACTCATGGCTTTCTCCCTGTGATTTTTTTTTAGTCTTGCAGTTCATTTAATTTTTTTCTTTTTCATTTTTTGTTTTTTTTTCTCGCCTTCTGGTAAAATTTTTTTTTTAACTTTTACCCTTTTCTTTTTTAAAGTTTTTTAACTAGTTTATCTTATACACATATTTTTTCTTTTTTATATTTTTCTTTTTCGTTTTCTTTTTTAAAAATTCTTTTCTTTTCTTTCTTTTCTTTTTTTTCTTTCTTCCTTTTTGAACTCTTTTTATCCCCTTTCTCCCCCCTCACGATTAGGGATCTTTTCTGATTTGGTTAAAGCATATTTTCCTGGGTTTGTTGCCACCCTTTTAGTATTTTACTTGCGCCTTCATATATTCTTATCTGGTCAAAATGACAAGACGGAAAAATTCACCACAAAAAAAAGAACAAGAGGCAGTACCAAAGGCTAGGGACCTAATCAATACAGACATTGATAATATGTCAGATCTAGAGTTCAGAATGACAATTCTCAAGGTTCTAGCCGGGCTCGAAAAAGGCATGGAAGATATTAGAGAAACCCTCTTGGGAGATATAAAAGCCCTTTCTGGAGAAATAAAAGAACTAAAATCTAACCAAGTTGAAATAAAAAAAGCTATTAATGAGGTGCAATCAAAAATGGAGGCTCTCACTGCTAGGATAAATGAGGCAGAAGAAAGAATTAGTGATATAGAAGACCAAATGACAGAGAATAAAGAAGCTGAGCAAAAGAGGGACAAACAGCTACTGGACCACAGGGGAGAATTCGAGAGATAAGTGACACCATAAGACGAAACAACATTAGAATAATTGGGATTCCAGAAGAAGAAGAAAGAGAGAGGGGAGCAGAAGGTATACTGGAGAGAATTATTGGGGAGAATTTCCCCAATATGGCAAAGGAAACAAGCATCAAAATTCAGGAGGTTCAGAGAACGCGCCTCAAAATCAATAAGAATAGGCCCACACCCCATCACCTAATAGTAAAATTCACAAGTCTTAGTGACAAAGAGAAAATCCTGAAAGCAGCCTGGGAAAAGAAGTCTGTAACATACAATGGTAAAAATATTCAATTGGCAGCAGACTTATCCACAGCGACCTGGCAGGCCAGAAAGAGCTGGCATGATATTTTCAGAGCACTAAATGAGAAAAACATGCAGCCAAGAATACTATATCCAGCTAGTCTATCATTGAAAATAGAAGGAGAGATTAAAAGCTTCCAGGACAAACAAAAACTGAAAGAATTTGCAAACACCAAAGCAGCTCTACAGGAAATATTGAAAGGGGTCCTCTAAGCAAAGAGAGAGCCTACAAGTGGTAGATCAGAAAGGAACGGAGACCATATACAGTAACAGTCACCTTACAGGCAATACAAAGGCACTAAATTCATATCTCCATAATTACCCTGAATGTTAATGGGCTAAATGCCCCTGTCAAAAGACACAGGGTATCAGAATGGATAAAAAAACAAACCCCATCTATATGTTGCCTCCAAGAAACTCATTTTAAGCCCGAAGACACCTCCAGATTTAAAGTGAGGGGGTGGAAAAGAATTTACCATGCTAATGGACATCAGAAGAAAGCAGGAGTGGCAATCCTTATATCAGATCAATTAGATTTTAAGCCAAAGACTATAATAAGAGATGAGGAAGGACACTATATCATACTCAAAGGGTCTGTCCAACAGGAAGATCTAACAATTTTAAATATCTATGCCCCCAATGTGGGAGCAGCCAACTATATAAACCAATTAATAACAAAATCAAAGAAACACATCAACAATAATACAATAATAGGAGGGGACTTTAACACTCCCCTCACTGAAATGGACAGATTATCCAAGCAAAAGATCAGCAAGGAAATAAAGGCCTTAAATGGCACACTGGACCAGATGGACATCACAGATATATTCAGAACATTTCATCCCAAAGCAACAGAATACACATTCTTCTCTAGTGCACATGGAACATTCTCCAGAATAGATCACATCCTCGGTCCTAAATCAGGACTCAACCGGTATCAAAAGATTGGGATCATTCCCTGCATATTTTCAGACCACAATGCTCTAAAGCTAGAACTCAACCACAAAAGGAAGTTTGGAAAGAACCCAAATACATGGAGACTAAACAGCATCCTTCTAAAGAATGAATGGGTCAACCGGGAAATTAAAGAAGAATTGAAAAAAATCATGGAAACAAATGATAATGAAAATACAACGGTTCAAAATCTGTGGGACACAACAAAGGCAGTCCTGAGAGGAAAATATATAGCGGTACAAGCCTTTCTCAAGAAACAAGAAAGGTTTCAGGTACACAACCTAACCCTACACCTAAAGGAGCTGGAGAAAGAACAAGAAAGAAACCCTAAGCCCAGCAGGAGAAGAGAACTCATAAAGATCAGAGCCGAAATCAATGAAATAGAAACCAAAAAAACAATAGAACAAATCAATGAAACTAGGAGCTGGTTCTTTGAAAGAATTAATAAAATTGATAAACCCCTGGCCCTACTTATCAAAAAGAAAAGAGAAAGGACCCAAATAAATAAAATCATGAATGAAAGAGGAGAGATCACAACTAACACCAAAGAAATACAAACTATTATAAGAACATACTATGAGCGGGGCGCCTGGGTGGCTCGGTGGGTTAAGCCGCTGCCTTTGGCTCAGGTCATGATCTCAGGGTCCTGGGATCGAGTCCCGCATTGGGCTCTCTGCTCGGCAGGGAGCCTGCTTCCCTCTCTCTCTCTCTGCCTGCCTATCCATCTACTTGTGATTTCTCTCTGTCAAATAAATAAATAAATAAAATCTTTTTTAAAAAAAGAACATACTATGAGCAACTCTATGCCAACAAATTTGACAATCTGGAAGAAATGGATGCATTCCTAGAAACATATAAACTACCACAACTGAACCAGGAAGAAATAGAAAGCCTGAACAAACCCATAACCAGTAAGCAGATTGAAACAGTCATTAAAAATCTCCAAACAAAAGCCCAGGGCTAGACGGCTTCCCGGGGGAATTCTACCAAACATTTAAAGAAGAACTAATTCCTATTCTCCTGAAACTGTTCCAAAAAATAGAAATGGAAGGAAAACTTCCAAACTCATTTTATGAGGCCCACATCACCTTGATCCCCAAACCAGACAAGGATCCCATCAAAAAAGAGAGCTATAGACCAATATCCTTGATGAACACAGATGCAAAAATTCTCACCAAAATACTAGCCAATAGGATTCAACAGTACATTAAAAGGATTATTCACCACGACCAAGTGGGATTTATTCCAGGGCTGCAAGGTTGGTTCAACATCCGCAAATCAGTCAATGTGATACAACACATCAATAAAAGAAAGAACAAGAACCATATGATACTCTCAATAGATGCTGAAAAAGCATTTGACAAAGTACAGCATCCCTTCCTGATCAAAACTCTTCAAAGTGTAGGGATAGAGGACACATACCTCAATATCATCAAAGCCATCTATGAAAAAGCCACCGCAAATATCATTCTCAATGGAGAAAAACTGAAAGCTTTTCCGCTAAGGTCAGGAACACAGCACGGATATCCATTATCACCACTGCTATTCAACATAGTACTAGAGGTCCTAGCCTCAGCAATCAAACAACAAAAGGAAATTAAAGGCATCCAAATCGGCAAAGAAGAAGTCAAATTACTCTTCGCAGATGATATGATACTATATGTGGAAAACCCAAAAGACTCCACTCCAAAACTGCTAGAACTCATACAGGAATTCAGTAAAGTGTCAGGATATAAAATCAATGCACAGAAATCAGTTGCATTTCTCTACACCAACAACAAGACAGAAGAAAGAGAAATTAAGGGGTCCATCCCATTTACAATTGCACCCAAAACCATAAGATACCTAGGAATAAACCTAACCAAAGAGGCACAGAATCTATACTCAGAAAACTATAAAGTACTCATGAAAGAAATTGAGGAAGACACAAAGAAATGGAAAAATGTTCCATGCTCCTGGATTGGAAGAATAAACATTGTGAAAATGTCTATGCTACCTAAAGCAATCTACACATTTAATGCAATTCCTATCAAAGTACCATCCATCTTTTTCAAAGAAATGGAACAAATAATTCTAAAATTTATATGGAACCAGAAAAGACCTCGAATAGCCAAAGGGATATTGAAAAAGAAAGCCAAAGTTGGTGGCATCACAATTCCGGACTTCAAGCTCTATTTCAAAGCTGTCATCATCAAGACAGCATGGTACTGGCACAAAAACAGACACATAGATCAATGGAACAGAATAGAGAGCCCAGAAAATAGACCCTCAACTCTATGGTCAACTAATCTTCGACAAAGCAGGAAAGAATGTCCAATGGAAAAAAGACAGCCTCTTCAATAAATGGTGTTGGGAAAATTGGACAGCCACATGCAGAAAAATGAAATTGGACCATTTCCTTACACCACATACGAAAATAGACTCAAAATGGATGAAGGACCTCAATGTGCGAAAGGAATCCATCAAAATCCTTGAGGAGAACACAGGCAGCAACCTCTTCGACCTCAGCCGCAGCAATATCTTCCTAGGAACAACGCCAAAGGCAAGGGAAGCAAGGGCAAAAATGAACTATAGGGATTTCATCAAGATCAAAAGCTTTTGCACAGCAAAGGAAACAGTTAACAAAATCAAAAGACAACTGACAGAATGGGAGAAGATATTTGCAAACGACATATCAGATAAAGGACTAGTGTCCAGAATCTATAAAGAACTTAGCAAACTCAACACCAAAGAACAAATAATCCAATCAAGAAATGGGCAGAGGACATGAACAGACATTTCTGCAAAGAAGACATCCAGATGGCCAACAGACACATGAAAAAGTGCTCCATATCACTCGGCATCAGGGAAATACAAATCAAAACCACAATGAGATCACCTCACACCAGTCAGAATGGCTAAAATCAACCAGTCAGGAAATAATGACAGATGCTGGCGAGGATGCGGAGAAAGGGGAACCCTCCTACACTGTTGGTGGGAATGCAAGCTGGTGCAGCCACTCTGGAAAACAGCATGGAGGTTCCTCAAAATGTTGAAATAGAACTGCCCTATGACCCAGCAATTGCACTACTGGGTATTTACCCTAAAGATACAAACGTAGTGATCCAAAGGGGCACATGCACCCGAATGTTTATAGCAGCAATGTCCACAATAGCCAAACTATGGAAAGAACCTAGCTGTCCATCAACAGATGAATGGATCAAGAAGAAGTGGTATATATACACAATGGAATACTATGTAGCCATCAAAAGAAATGAAATCTTGCCATTTGCGACAACATGGATGGAACTAGAGCGTATCATGCTTAGCGAAATAAGTCAAGCAGAGAAAGACAACTATCATATGATCTCCCTGATATGAGGAAGTGGTGATGCAACATGGGGGCTTAAGTGGGTAGAAGAAGAATCAATGAAACAAGATGGGATTGGGAGGGAGACAAACCATAAGTGACTCTTAATCTCACAAAACAAACTGAGGGTTGCTGGGGGGAGGGGGTTTGGGAGAAGGGGGTGGGATTATGGACATTGGGGAGGGTATGTGCTTTGGTGAGTGCTGTGAAGTGTGTAAACCTGGTGATTCACAGACCTGTACCCCTGGGGATAAAAATATATGTTTATAAAAAAATAAAAAATTTTTAAAAAATGGGTCTTGATTAGCCAATCAGAGCAATCAGTGCCCAGGAAATTTTGTTAGTGTGGAGATTAACATGTGTTATGAATTGGCCAAATCAAATTTAAGGGAAGGATTATTATTTCATGGTTGAGGGGCAGTCATTTTCCTGTCAAATGTAAACAAGGAAATGAATAACTGTGTTTGCCACTGGAAGCCTGTAATTAGGAAGGGGATGAGCTGTAGAGTGAAGCAGATTTTGTGGACTGTTGAGTGGGGAGAAAGAAAGAACCTGCATCTTCGGTAGTCTTGTTGAATCAAGCAATTAAGCTAGTCCTACCTCTGGACCTCCTGTTATGTAATATAAAAATTTTACTGTATAGACAAGTTTGAGTCAGTTTGAGTCAGCTGTCCTACTTGTAACCAAAAGGACCCTGCACAATAATGGTTATTTTACTTAGTTATTTTTAAGGAATGAGATAAGGAAACTATGGAATAACTAAATTCACTTTAAATCAGTCTTCACAGGTGGAAGAACACATCCATGTTCTTTCTTTCCTCCCTGAACACCTTTCTCTAAAACACCCCTTTGATTTTGATGCCCACTCCGTGTATGCTTTCAGAAGGGAAAACTAGGATAATAATCAGTAACTAAAACTTATCTCCTATTCACAAGAAAAACAGGACAGTTTAAAATATTTGCTGAATTTTCTGAAAGTCTGTATCCCATGGAAGAGTTAATAATAGGTTCACTTAAAAAAAAAATCTCATGCCTGAGCACAAAGAAATCAATTAGATAATCCCACCTAGAGAAATTAATGTTCACATGTAGATTCTATATTATAAAATGCTTGGGTCTGAGGGCTGCATTTTCTTTGTTGAAAGATTATGTTTTGATGCACATGAAAAATTTCATTAAAAAGCAATAAATAAGAGACAAGTTGGCAGAGAATACTTTAGAGAGCTAAATGGATTCTTCCTTTCTTTGGTCATGGTTTATAGTTGCAATATAAAGTACTCAGAACATCAAGAAGCTCCCTGTGGCAGTTTGCTTAGGACATAAAGATTTAAACTTCACTTTTGGATTAAATGGAAGTGATGACTTTCTTCTTCTTTTTTGGTTGCTGCAGTATTTTAACAGCAGAGAAAAGAAACTCACCACCTTCCAAAGCCTTACTGATGTATTCCCTTTATAACAGACATTTTTTCAAGAGGTTGAACACCGACCATGATATCTCACCCATAAAGGAGGGTCAATAAATATTTGTTAAATTGAATTAAAATTGACTTTCTGTAAATTGCATCATCTTTTAAATTTCTAAAATTGCCTTTTATGGAAAGGCTTGAGAATTTCCTCTTCTCTCATTATTGCAAGTCAGAGAGGAAGAAAGCAATAAATTTAACCCTACCATTAATTTTTGCAGTAAGATATTACCTTTACTGTGTCTCAAGAATTTTCTATGTGTTGTGTCAAATCATTACATGATACTTCAATTTAGTCCTTCTTGTAGTATTTAAGATAGGACTCAATCTGAGAAAACTGTTACCACAATGGAGAACAAAGCATTCACCCAACAGATACTTTTGTAGCAATTATTCCATGCAAGTCTCTGGTAGAGGGGAGAAAGAAAAGAAGCTACCAAGCATAAGGAAAGAACTTTCAAAGATGGGTTCATAAGGCACAAACAATACCTCATATTATTATTGTAATATAAGATAGCATATTATCAATATTTTATACATTACATAGGAAATGTATATAAAAAAGGATCAGAGAAGGATTAGAGAAAACCTGATGAAAAAACTCTGATCCTTGAAACTAAATTTGGGCCCTAGTGGACTGAAAGCCACTGACATACATGGTTCAGTGATTTTGAAATTTGAGTATAATATGCATCTGGGAATCTGTCAGCGTAATTTTTTGAGCCAAAAAATCCTGAAATCACCTTTGAGGATAAAACACTTAGCAATACTGGAATATGTATGTTTGCGTGTGCTATATCTTTTAACATGCATGTGCAGGGTGGCAATAGAGCAAGGGAAGGCCTGAGAGGGCAAAAATGCTTGCATAAGCTAATACTAGGACCAGTGGCTACCCTGACTGATGGGCATCTTAATAGTCTCAGATGGCCCAGAGTCTGAGCAAGGTGGGAATTCAGGTCAGAGATGGTTACAGAATGTCTTAAAGAATTGCTCAAAGAAACGAGGCCTAGAAAAATGCCTTGTGAAAGGAGAGTAGGGAAACTTCTCAGTCACAGACTTGGTTGTGGATAGAGGAAGAAATGTAATCACTGGCAATTTGAAACCACAAGCTAGCGGAGTCAGGAAAGATGGCAGAACAGGAGGATCCTAAGCTCACCTTGTCCCCAATACACACCAAGGCAAAAATTATATATATGGTAACTAACTGTTGAAATGTTGTGAGACTGGTGGAACAGAACTTCTATAGCTAGTCATAGAGAAGACCACCTCAAAAAAGGTTGGGACACAGGAGCCAAACCCCCAGTGCAACCAACCACAAACAGGAGGGATATCACAAGCACAGAAAAGCGAATCAGACCCCACCCCACCTCCCCATCCATCACACTGGGCATCCATAGCCTTGGGGACCCATACTTGGAAGACAAGTCCCCATAATGTCTGACTTTGAAAATCAGCAGTCCTTAAATCTGAGAGAATTGGTGGGTAATAGAAGACCATGTCCCCACCCTTACAAAACAGTCCAAGACACAGCACAGAAGCAGCAGTTTGAAAACCCCTGGGATATAAGTGAAGGAGATTTTTCTTTTTTCTTTTTCTTTCTTTCTTTCTTTTTTACTGATTTTAGGATATGTGCCAGAGAATTAGGGATCTACAGACTTCTCTAGAACAGAGGTGCAGGGGTAGATGGGCCTTTTTTTCTTGCTCTACCCTAGCCTAGATAATTGGATGTTTATAGGATCCTGTTTTAACACTTTCCTTCTACATTGCTAATACCCCCTGCTCCCCCACATTCCCTCTGGACCTACTCAACCCAACCTACCAGTTACTCCTTCCAAACTCAACTGGCAGGCAACCCCAGCTAGGACAGGCAATCCTTCAAAGTGATTCCTGCCCTGGAGATGGTGCAGGGAGGATATCCCCAGACACCAGGGCCCTCACATTTCCTGAAGTTGGATCTCTTAGCTGGCTACACAGTGAACAAGCTCTCTGCTTTAGAATGTCCACATCTGTCACAGTGGCTAATAGCAGCCAGGCTGTATCCACCAATGAGCCCATAAGCTTCAAAGCTCAGGTAACAACCTTACCCAGTGTACCAGCACTGGGTATACTTTTCACAGGGAAAGTGAGTCATTGCAGCCAGCTCGGCTGAGGTTCAGTCCCACCCACCAGTACACCCACAGCATCCATAGCTCAGCCACAATAGGAAGTAACATGCAGTCCATACACAAGACAACCCAAGAGTGTCCAGTTCTGGTGATGAGGGGGTATTGTGCTACAGGGCACCACAGGACATTTGCACAAGGCAACTAATTTCAAAGCCAGAACACATAGTTGACCTAAAACATAGAAACAGAGTTAGACAAAACAAAGAGACAAAGGAATTGGTGGTAAATGAAAGAATAGGCCTATATCACAGGAAAAAACTAAATGAAATGGAGGTAAGAAATATGTCTGATACAGACACCTGTGTGGTTCAGTGGACTAAGCCTCTGCCTTTGGCTCAGGTCATGATCTCAGGGTCCTGGGATGGAGCCCCACATCAGCTCTGCTCAGCAGGGAGCCTGCTTCCCCCACTCTCTGCCTGCCTCTCTGCCTACCTATGATCTTTCTGTCAAATGAATAAATAAAATATTAAAAAAAAAGAAATATGTCTGATAAATAGTTTAAAGTCATGGTCATAATAATACTCACCAGACTTGAAGAGTGGATTAATGTACTAAAAATTTCAACAAAGAGCTAGATGATGTAAAAAGAATGAGTCAGAGTTGAAAAATATAAAAGCTGAAATAAAAATATGCTATAGGGAATCAATAGCAGATTAGAGGATGAAGAAGAATGGATCAGTGATCGGGAAAGATAGGGTAATGAAGAGCTCTCAACCTGAGTAGCAAAAAGAAAAAAGTAATAAAAAATTATAATAGGATAAGGGACCACTAAGTTTGTCTTACAGTGGTCTCAGAAGAAGACAGAAGGGGGCAGAAATTTATTTGAAGAAATAATTGCTGAAAAATTCACTTGTCTGGAGAAGGAAACAAATATCTAGGTCCAGGAAGCATAGGGAGTCCCTAACAAGATAAACCAAAAAATATTCACACCAACACACACAATAATTAAAACCTCAAAAATTAAAGACAAAGAGAGAATTTTAAAAAGAACAAGAGAAAAGCAAAGTTATGCACCAAGAAACCCCATAAGGCTAGCAGTTGGTTTTTTAGCAGAAATCTTTTGGGCCAGAAGAAAATGAAATGATATATTCAAAGTACTAAGAAGGAAAAAATAGAACCAAGAATATTTTACCCAGAAAGATTATCATTCAGCATAAAAGGAGATATAGAGTTCCCCCCCAAAAGGTTTAGGAAGTTCATCTCCACTAAACCAGCCTTACAAGAATGTTGAAAAGAATTTACTAAGTGAGAAGAAAAGATAACTAGAAGTAAATAATAATAATAAAAGTAAC
Organism: Mustela erminea; assembly: GCF_009829155.1. Classification (NCBI taxonomy): domain Eukaryota; kingdom Metazoa; phylum Chordata; class Mammalia; order Carnivora; family Mustelidae; genus Mustela; species Mustela erminea. The sequence goes on from NC_045629.1 coordinate 19,515,254, forward strand.
ACAAACAAAAGCAAGCATATAGTATATAGATCACTCACTTATAAAGCCAGTATGAAGGTTAGAACACAAAAGTAGGAAATCAAATATATCTACAAAAGATACACAATAAGATATAAATTATGCCATTAGAAACACAAAATATGATGGGGTAGTAAAAATGTAGTGCTTTTAGAATGGATTCAAACTTAAGTAAACCAACTTAATTTGGACTGCTATACGCTATAACATATGGTGTTATACACGAATCCCATGATAACTATGAATCAAAAACCTATAATAGATACATTTTAAAAAGATGAAAGAAGCCAATTTAACACTAAATAAAGTCATCAAAATACAGGGGAAGAAAGCAAGAAAGGAATTAATAGAGAACTACAAAATACCCCTAAAACAATAAACAAAATAACAAGATGTATAGACCTATCAAAAATTACTTTAAATGTAGACATACAGACTGAAAGTAAGGAATGAAAAAAGACATTTCATGCAAATGGAAAAAAACAAACAAAAAACCCCAAAAATTGAAGTAGCAATAATTAGAACAGCAGAAATAGAACTTAAAGTCTCTAACAAGAAAGAAAGAAGGCATTATATGATAAAGGAATCAATTCAACAAGATGATATAACATTTGTAAATGTCTCTGCATCCAAAATAGGAGTACCAAAATATATAAAGCAAATATTAATAGAATAATAATTGAACACCCCATTTACAATAATGGATAGATCAGCCAGGCAGGAGTCGATAAGAAAATAGTAGCTTTGAATGACATATTAGACCAGATGGACTTAACAGATATATACAAAACATTCTATCCAAGAACAGACTATGCATTCTTTTCAAGAGCATATGACCATTCTCCAAGATAGATTATGTATTAGGCCACAAAACAATTGATGAATATTGAAATTATATCAAGCACTTTTTTCAACGATATAAAACTAAAAATTAGTTACAAGAAGAAAATTGGAAAAAACACAAATATATGAAGGCTAAACATACTATTAAACAACAAATGAATGAATGACATACAAGCAAAAAATTTTAAAAAATCTATGGAGGCAAAATAAAAATGGAAACACAATGGTCCAAACTCTGGGACACAGTAAAAGCAGTTCTAACAGTGAAGTTTAAGCAATCTAGGCCTACATTAAGGAACAAGACAATTTGAAATGAACAATTTAGTCTTATAACTAAAGGAACTAGAAGGAAAGAAATAATACATATTAGAGTAGAAATGAATGAGATAGTAAATAAGCAAACAAACAAACAACAAAAAAACAAACAAAAAAAAAACAAGAGAAAAGATCACTGAAAATAAGTGGTGTTTCTTTGAAAAGATTAAAAATAAATAAATAAATTAGTTAACCTATTGCCAGACTCATGAAGAAGAAAAGAGAGAGAACTCAAAATCAGAAATGACAACTGACGAATCATTAAATTCTACCCCTAAAACTGATAATGCAGTAAATGTTAACTAAATTGAATTTAAATAAAAAATTTTTAAGAGATGTTAATTGAAAGATGCATTCTAAAAAAAAAAATCAGAAATGTAAGAGGAATAAGCACCAATACCACAAAAATACAAAGGATTATAAAATACTATGAAAAATAATATGCCAACAAAGTGGAAAACCTAGAAGAAATGGATAGATTCCTTGAAACATACAATCTTCCAGAACTGAATTGGGAACAAAGAGAAAATCTGAACAGACTGATTACTAGGGGGAAAAAAAAAAAAGGGGGAATCAATCAGTAATCAAAAAACTCGAAACAAATGTCCAAGACCAGATAGCTTCACAGATTAATTCTATCAAACATTTAAAGAAAAGTTAATACTTATTCTTCTCAAACTGTCCCAAAACTTGGAAGAGGAAGGAAAACTTCCAAATTCATTCTATGAGGCCAGAATTATCCTGTACCCCAAACTAGGCAAACAGACTATAAAAAAAAAGAAAAGAAATCTACAGGCCAGTATCTCTGATGAATATAGATGCAAAAACATGCAAGAAGATATTAGAAAACTGAATTCACAATACAAAAGAATCAGTGAGATTTATTCCAGAGATGAATTAACATTTGATATAAAAATGTGATATGTCATTAAGAAGAGGAAATATAAAAACCCATATAATTATCTCAATAAGTTCAGAAAAAGATCTGACTAAATACACCATCTTTAAATGATTAAAAAAAAATGTGCACAGGGCCACATACTTCAACATTATAAAGACCATACATGAAAAACCCACAGCTAACATTATACTAAATGGTGAAAAACAGTTTTCCGTTAAGATCAGGAACAAGACAAGGAAGTGTTTCAACATTTTTATTCACTATAGTACTAGAAGTTTAGCTGCAGAAATCAGACAAGATAAACATATTTTTAAATTTCTTTTCAGCATAACAGTATTCATTGTTTTTGCACCACACCCAGTGCTCCATGCAATATGTGCCCTCCCCAGTACCCACCACCTGGTTCCCCCAACTTCCCATCCCCAACCCCTTCAAAACCCTCAGGTTGTTTTTCAGGGTCCACAGTCTCTCATGGTTAACCTCCCCTTCCAATTTCCCTCAGTTCCCTTCTCCTCTCCATCTCCCCATGTCCTCCATATTATTTGTTATGCTCCACAAATAAGTGAAACCATATGATAATTGACTCTGCTTGACTTTTTTTGGAGTATTATGCCTCTATCAGAAAGGATGAATACCCAACTTTTGTAGCAACATGGATGGGACTGGAAGAGATTATGCGGAGTGAAATAAGATAAACACTTAATGTGCTGTTGGATCTTGTTTGCTAGGATCTTGTTGAGAATCTTAGCATCCATTGGTCTGAAATTCTCCTTTTTTGGTAGGGTCTTTGCCTGGTTTGGGGATCAGGGTAATGCTGGCTTCATAGAAAGAGTCTGAAAGTTTTCCTTCTGCTTCAATTTTTTGAAACAGCTTCAGGAGAACAGGTGTTATTTCTTCTTTGAAAGTTTGGTAGAATTCCCCAGGGAATCCGTCAGGTCCTGGGCTCTTGTTTTTTGGGAGGTTTTTGATCACTGCTTCAATCTCGTTACTAGATATTGGTCTATTCAGGTTGTTGATTTCTTCCTGGTTCAATTTTGGGAGTTTATAGAACAAATTAATACGAGAAGAGAGAAGAACCACATAGTCCTCTCAATCGATGCAGAAAAAAATCCAGCATTCGTTCCTGATTAAAATGCTTCAAAGTATAGGGATAGAGGGAACATTCCTGAACTTCATAAAATCTATCTATGAAAGACCCACAGCAAATTTCATCCTCAATGGGAAAAAGCTTGCAGCCTTCCCGTTGAGATCAGGAACACGACAAGGATGCCCACTCTCACCACTCTTGTTCAACATAATATTAGAAGTCCTAGCAACAGCAATCAGACAACAAAGAGAAATAAAAGGTATCCAAATTGGTAATGAAGAAGTCAAACTCTCTCTCTTCACAGATGACATGATTCTTTATATGGAAAACCCAAAAGACTCCACCCGCAAACTACTAGAACTCATACAGGAATTCAGCAATGTGGCAGGATACAAAGTCAATGTACAGAAATCAGTGGCTTTCTTCTACACTAACAATGAAAATACAGAAAGGGAAATTAGAGAATCAATTCCATTTACTATAGCACCAAGAACCATAAGATGCCTGGGAATAAACCTAACCAAAGAGGTAAAGGATCTGTACTCAAGGAACTACAGAACGCTCATGAAAGAAATTGAAGAAGACACAAAAAGATGGAAGACCATTCCATGCTCTTGGATCAGAAGAATAAACATTGTTAAAATGTCTATACGGCCTAGAGCAATCTATACTTTTAATGCCATTCTGTTCAAAATTCCACCGGTATTCTTCAAAGAGCTGGAGCAAATAATCCAAAAATTTGTATGGAATCAGAAGAGACCCCGAATCGCTAAGGAAATGTTGAAAAACAAAAATAAAACTGGGGGCATCACGTTACCTGATTTCAAGCTTTATTACAAAGCTGTGATCACCAAGACAGCATGGTACTGGCATAAAAACAGACACATAGACCAGTGGAACAGAGTAGAGAGCCCAGATATGGACCCTCAACTCTATGGTCAAATAATCTTCGACAAAACAGGAAAAAAATATACAGTGGAAAAAAGACAGTCTCTTCAAGAAATGGTGCTGGTAAAACTGGGCAGCTATATGTAGAAGAATGAAACTCGACCATTCTCTTATACTGTACACAAAGATAAACACAAAATGGATAAAAGACCTCAATGTGAGACAGGAATCCATCAGAATCCTAGAGGAAAACATAGGCAGTAATCTGTTCGATATCAGCCACAGCAACTTCTTTCAAGATATATCTCCAAAGGCAAAGGAAACAAAAGCAAAGTTGAACTTTTGGGACTTCATCAAAGTCAAAAGCTTCTGCACAGCACAGGAAACAGTCAACAAAACAAAGAGGCAACCCATGGAATGGGAGAAGATATTTGCAAATGACAGTACAGACAAAAGGTTGATATCCAGGATCTATAAAGAACTCCTCAAAGTCAATACACACAAAACAGGCAATCATATAAAAAAATGGGCAGAAGATATGAACAGAGACTTCTCCAATGAAGATATACAAATGGCTATCAGACACATGAAAAAGTGCTCATCATCACTAGCCATCAGGGAGATTCAAATTAAAACCACATTGAGATATCACCTTACACCAGTTAGAATGGCCAAAATTAACAAGACAGGAAACAACATGTGTTGGAGGGGATGTGGAGAAAGGGGAACACTGTTGATGGGAATGCAAGTTGGTGCAGCCTCTTTGGAGAACAGTGTGGAGAAGATATGAACAGAGACTTCTCCAATGAAGATATACAAATGGCTATCAGACACATGAAAAAGTGCTCATCATCACTAGCCATCAGGGAGATTCAAATTAAAACCACATTGAGATACCACCTGTTATAATGGCCAAAATTAACAAGACAGGAAACAACATGTGTTGGAGGGGATGTGGAGAAAGGGGAACACTGTTGATGGGAATGCAAGTTGGCGCAGCCTCTTTGGAGAACAGTGTGGAGATCCCTCAAGAAATTAAAAATAGAACTTCACTATGACCCTGTCATTGCAATCCTGGGTATTTACCCCAAAGGTATGGATGTAGTGAAAAGAAGGGCCATCTGTACCCCAATGTTTATAGCAGCAATGGCCATGGTCGCCCAACTGTGGAAAGAACCAAGATGCCCTTCAACGGATGAATGGATAAGGAAATGTGGTCCGTATACACTATGGAGTATTATGCCTCCATCAGAAAGGATGAAAGAACCTAGATGTCCATCAACAGATGAATGGATCAAGAAGATGTGGTATATATACACAATGGAATACTATGCAGCCATCAAAAGAAATGAAATCTTGCCATTTGCGACAACATGGATGGAACTAGAGCGTATCATGCTTAGCAAAATAAGTCAAGCAGAGAAAGACAACTATCATATGATCTCCCTGATATGAGGAAGTGGTGATGCAACATGGGGGCTTAAATGGGTAGGAGAAGAATCAATGAAACAAGATGGGATTGGGAGGGAGACAAACCATAAGTGACTCTTAATCTCACAAAACAAACTGAGGGTTGCGGGGGGAGGGGTTTGGGAGAAGGGGGTGGGATTATGGACATTGGGGAGGGTATGTGCTTTGGTGAGTGCTGTGAAGTGTGTAAACCTGGTGATTCACAGACCTGTACCCCTGGGGATAAAAACATATGTTTATAAAAAATAAAAAATTAAAAAAAAAAAAAGAAAGGATGAATACCCAACTTTTGCAGCAACATGGACAGGACTGGAAGAGATTATGCTGAGTGAAATAAGTCAAGCAGAGAGAGTCAATTATCATATGGTTTCACTTATTTGTGGAGCATAGCAAATAGCATGGAGGACAAGGGGAGTTAGAGAGGAGAAGGGAGTTGAGGGAAATTGGAAGGGGAGGTGAACCATGAGAGACTATGGACTCTGAAAAACAATCTGAGGTTTTTGAAGTGGCAGGGGGGTGGGAGGTTGGGGTATCAGGTGGTGGGTATAATAGAGGGCATGGATTGCATGGAGCACTGGGTGTGGTGAAAAAATAATGAATACTGTTATGCTGAAAATAAATTTAAAAAAACAAAAAAAAAGACAAACATTTATATTGGTAAAGAAGTTAAACCATCACTATTTACAGATGACATGATATTATACATAGAAAACTCCAAAGAATCTATTAAGAAAATTGTAAGAACTGATAAGTAAATTCAGTAAAGTTGCAGGATATAGAATTATTACCCAGAAATTGTCAGTGTTTTTATACACTGATAATGAAGTAACAGAAGGAGAAATTAAGAAAATAATTCCAGGGATGCCTCAGTGACTTAGTTGTTTGAGGGTATAGCTGTTGATCTCAGGGTTATGAGTTCAAGTCCTTCTTGGGATCCACACTGGGCATGGAGCCTAATTTAAAAAGAAAGGATAAGGAAAACAATTTCATTACAGTTGCACCAAAGATAATAAAAGACTTAGGAATAAACTTAACCATGGAGGTGAAAGACCTATTCTCTGTAAACTACAAAACACTGATGAAAGAAACTGAAGATGATGCAAATGTAAAGCTATTCCATGCTCATGGATTGGAAGAATTGATTTTATTAAAATGTCCATCACTAAATCCAATCTACAGATTCAATCAAAATACCAACAGCACTTTTCATAGAACAAATAATCCTAAAATTTGTGTGGAACAACAAAAGATCCTGAATAACCAAAGCAATCTTGAGAAAGAATGAAGCTGGAGGTATCAATCCTACATTTTAAGATGTACTACCAGGAGGAAAGATTAAGATGGCAGGGGAGTAGAGGACCCTAAGTTTGTCTGGTCCCTGGAATTCAGATAGTTATCAAACCATTATGAACACCTGTGAAAACAAGTGGAGATCTGAGAAAAGAAATGCTGCAATTCTACAAACAGAAAAGTGACTAGTCTTTGGAAGGTAGGTAGTGTGATATATCAGAGGATATGGGAGTGGGGAGGGAGCTGGTTTACTATGGCAAATTACTATAAGCAGCAAAACACAAAATCTGAACTTTTAGAAGTTTGCTACAGTGGGGGATATCTCTTGCTTAAAGGTGCTTGGTGGTGAAGCAGGGTAGAATCCCAGGTGGGACAGCATGGTCTCAGGATACCCGGGGTCATAAGAAGGATGGGTGGGAGGTGCTTGATGCTGTAGAGTTCCCAGGTATCAGATGGGGGAAGTCAGCCACAGACAGAAAGTCTAGGAACCAGCTTTGTGCTTGGGGTTGCCATAGACTGTCAATCACTGCCCGGTCGCAGGACCATTCTCCTAGAAGGTGTCTGGGCAGGCAGAAGCATAGGGATATCCCCCTCCCTTCCTCAGAAAGGACAGCATGGGTCCGTTCTGCAAAAGTCTCTAAAATTTGGAGACTTGAAAATCAGTCACATGCCTGAGATAAATGCTCGGTCACAGACTGGGTGAACACAGAGTTGGGACAGAAACCAGGGGACAAAAGTAATTGACTACATTCCAGTGAGGGCTCACTGAAGAGTTGGGGGTGGTGGTGGAAACTTTCAGCTCTGGGGCTAGAGAGGAGCACCACCATTTTTATCCCCCTCATCCCTGCAAAAAGCCTTCAGGGAGCAAAAAGCACCACATAGCGGAGTCCAGAGCCACTTACACTGAACCTGGCTCTGGCAAGAGAGGGATATTTCCACGTGTGCAAGGGCACCTGCAAACCAGTTAAACAAGCCTCTGTTCCTGAAGACTGGCAGGAACAACTGGCTTCCACCAAGTTTATCAATTATTGAAAACTATGAAATCTTCAGCTCTTGGGGAAAACAGTATATAGTACTTGCATTTAAAAAAATTCTTTAGCATTTCAGTTTTATTCTTTTCAGCTATTTTCTTATTTTTTCAATTCTTTTATATATATAATATAATTATATATATTATATATATATAATGTTAGTTTGGGTTTTCTTTCATTCTATATTTTATTTTTGTGTATATATGTTTTTCTTTCTTTCTTTCCTATTTTGGGATCTAGTTTTTTTTTTTTAAAGATTTTATTTATTTATTTGACAGAGAGAGATCACAGTAGGAGAGAGGAAGGGAAGAGATCACAGAGAGAGAGGAAGGGAAGCAGGCCCCCTGCTGAGCAGAGAGCCCGATGTGGGACTCGATCCCAGGACCCTGAGATCATGACCTGAGCCAAAGGCAGCGGCTTAACCCACTGAGCCACCCAGGCGCCCCGGGATCTAGTTTTTTTTAACAAGCCAAAATACACCAGGATCTAGTGGTTTTTGTTTGTTTTGTTTTGTTCTGTTTTGCTTATTTGATTTTCTCTTGTTTTGTTTTCTTCTGAATTCTTGTGTTTTTTTCCCCCCCTATTGTTGTTATTGTTGTCCTTTCTCTCTCTCTCTTCGATGTAATGAGATGGAGAAATTCACCCCCCCAAAAATAATAGGAGGTAGTACTCACTACCAGGGATTTAATCAATATGGATATAAGTAAGATGTCTGAACTAGAACTTAAAACAGCAATTCTGAAGATACTAGCAGGGCTTGAAAAAAGCATAGAAGATACTAGAGAATCCCTTACTGCAGAAATAAAAGAACTAAAATCTAATCAGACCAAAATTAAAAAATTGCTATTACTGAGATGTAGTCACAAATGGAGAGTTTAATAGTGGGGATAAATGAGGCAGAAGAGATTCAGTGATGCAGAAGACAAAATAATGGAAAATAAGGGAAAAAAATAGAGAAAGACAACTCTTTGATCATGAAGGGAAACTCTGAGAACTCAGCAATTCCATTAAGCAAAATACTATCTGGATAATAGGGGTTCCAGAAGATAAAGAGAGAGAGATGGGGGCAGAAGGTTTATCTGAACAAATTATACCTGAGAAATTCCCTAATCTAAGGAAAGAAACAGACATTCAAGTCCAGGAATCACAGAGAATTCCCCTCAAAATTAATAAAAATAGGTCAACACCTTGACATATAAGAGTGAAGCTTGAAAATTTCAGTGGTAAAGAGAAAATCCTGAAAGCAGCTTGGAACAGGAGGTCCTTAACCTATAAGGGCAGAAACATAAGTCTGGCAGCAGACAGGCCTACAGAGACCTGGCCAACCAGAAAGGACTGGCATGATATATTCAAGGTGCTAAATGGGGAAAAAAATATGCAGCCAAGAATACTTTATCCAGCAAGGCTGTCATTCAGAATAGGAGAGACAAAAAGTTTCCCGGACAAAGGAATTCACAAACATTAAACCAGCTCTGCAACAACTATTAAAGGAGATCTTTTAAGTAAAGATGAAACCCAAAAGTAACAAATAACAGAAAGGAACAGATAATCTACAGACACTGTGACTTTAAAGTTTAATACAATGGCAATAAATTCATATCTTTCGTTAATTACTCTGAATGTAAGTGGACTAAATGCTCCAATCAAAAGAAATAGAGTATCAGATACACTATAAGATACACTATAAAGCTATAGAAATCAAAAGAGTAAGATACTGGCACACAGAGCAATGGAACAGGATAGAGTGTCCAGGAGTAGTATGATCAATTAATCTGTGACAAAGGAGGCAAAAATCTATACATTTAATTCTTGGGGGGAAAACAATCTTTAATGAATAGTGCTGGATAAACTGGACAGTTACAGGCAATTAATGCAACTGAACTACTATAAACTCAGAATGGATTCAACCTAAATATGAGACCTGAAACAGTAAAACTTCTAGAAGAAAACAAAAGCAGTAATCTTTGGACTTTGGCATTTCCAAAATATTGATGGATATTTCTCCTCTGATAAGGAAAACAAAAGCCACAATGAACCACTGGGGCTACACAAAAATAAAAAGCTTTTCACAGTGACAGAAAGCATCAGTAAAATGAAAAGGCAAGCTACTGAATAGGAAAAGGTATTTGTAAATGATATATTTTAGATATTAACTCCTTACCACCTGTATGAAGAACTGTACACCCCCTTCCCAAAAACCCAAATAAAATAATCTGATTAAAAATGGTCAGGCAACCTGAACAGACATTTTTCCAAAGAAGATATGACAGCCAACAGACACAAGAAAAAATGGTCACATGTGGTATACCAAAACCCCATCTTTTTTTTTTAATTTATTTTTTATTTATTTTTGGCATAACAGTATTCATTATTTTTTCACCACACCCAGTGCTCCATGCAATCTGTGCCCTCTATAATATCTATCACCTGGTACCCCAGCCTTCTACCCCCCCACCACTTCAAACCCTTCAGATAGTTTTTCAGAGTCCATAGTCTCTCATGCTTCACCTCCCCTTCCAATTTCCCCCAACTCCCTTCTCCTCTCTAACTCTCCATCTTGACCCTTGTCAAAATGACTAGTATCAACAAGACAAGAAATAACAAGTGTTGGCAATGATATGGAGAAAAGGGAACCTATGTGTACAGTTGGTAGGAAGGTAAATTGGAGCAAGCATTATGGAAAATAGTATGGAAGTTACTAAAAAATTTAAAAATAGAAATACTGTATGATCCAGTAATTCCACTACTATATAATATTCCCCAAAATGAAAACAACTAATTTTAGAAGATACATACACCCCTATGTTTGCTGTAGCATTATATAAAATAACCATGACATGGAAACAACCTAAGTCCATGGATAGATAATGGACAAAAAAATTTATTTTACACACACACACACACACACACACACACAGAATATTAGTCAACCATAAAAAGAACCATATCTTGCCATTTGCAACAACATGGATAGACCTAGAAAATATTGTGTTGAGTGAAATAAGTCAGAGAAAGACAAATAACATATGATCTCACTTATATGTGGAAAATAAAAAACAGAAACAGATTCATAAATACAGAGAACATAATGGTGATTACCGGAGGGGAGAGGGTTGGAGATGGATAAAATAGGTGAAGAGGATTAAGAGGTATAAACTTCATTATAAAATAAGTCACAGAGATGAAAAATGCAGCACAGAGGATGTAGTATTAAAATAGTACTGTAAGAATATATGGTAATAGATGTTGACTACAGTTATCATGGTAGGAACTGAATAATGAAAAGAATTGTTAACTCACTGTTGTACACATAAAACAAATATAACCTTGTGTGTCAACTATACTTCAATGATAAAAATTAAAACTGAAAGCTAGCTACTGGAATAGCATTAGCAAGGAAATTCAAACAACCTACGTGATCCAAAAATCTATACATTTAATTCTCCTACCTGTAAAGCATTGTCTACTTGGCGTGCAGCTCAGTCCAACTTAAGGAACTGGCACAGCTGAAGGGAGCTCCACCTAAGATTAAGATTCCTTCCCAGGGGTAGCCCAAATGTGCACACTAAATTATGCTGAGGCACAAAGTCTTGTGCCCCTTGCCTTAATTTGAAATGTTGTTGAAGGGCCAGCCCTGCTTTACTGTTCTCTGTGAAATCTGTTTTAACTGTACAGCAGTTCAAGTTTCCTTCTAATTCTTGCTTCCTTCATTCCCTTATAGCTGTTCATTTGTGAGAGTATTCCTCAGTGAAGTGCTTCCATGAAGATTTTCCATGCAGAGATAATTCCCTGGGGGACCTTGATCTGTGACAAGATCTGCCTCTAGGTTCCTAGCAGAAAAATGCAAATCTTTCAAAGAATTCCCACAGATGAAGTTCCAAAATATGAACTCACTACCAATACTTATTAAGCATACCAGGAAATAAGCCACCATGAGCAAAAGTCAGAAGTAACAACTAGGAGCATAATTAGACCTGTACAGCTTGCTGATGTTGAAATGATCAGGGAGAGTAAAGTCTGGAAAAGTTTTCCTGCCAAGGGCCCAATAGTAAATATTTTAAGCTTGTAGGCCATACAGTCTCTGTTGCAATTATTCAATTCTGACATTGTATGGTTCAAGCAACCTAAGTGATATGAAACAAGTAGATATGACTGTGTTTTGGTATTAATACTATTGACTAAAACAGGTAGGGAGCTGGATATAGTATAATCTCTGAGATAAAGAATATGATATAAGGTGATGAAAGGAGGGAATACAGAAAGTACATCCAAGAAATTATTGAAAACATAAAGAAACAGTTATAAAATATAAAGCAGAGACAACCTATTCTCTTTCTTATCTACACACATCACTCAGCAATAAAATACTCAAAACTTTTTTCTTTGAAATCAAGAATGAGGATAGCTATGGTCATCATTTTTATTCAACAGAATTAGTGCAATATGAACAAGACACAAAGGGTAGGGGAATTAAAAATAAAAATGCCAGTTTTCATAGATGATATGATTAACCACATAGAAAACTTTGGAAAATCTATAGTTATACAACTAGTGAGAGAATTTAGCATGGTCAACTGCTATGTAATTAAAATTCAAAAAGTCCTATGAATTTCTATAAATTATCAACACAAAAAATATTACATAAAAATATATCATCCACAAAAATATAAAGTACTTAGCAACGCATATATAACAAAAGATACACAAATTAAAGAGGAAATGATAAAATGTTATGAAAAGAAATTAAAGGTGACAAACAGAAACACAACATATTTAATTTTAATCAAAATTTTGACTTTTTTGTTAAAATTGGATAATTCGAATCTGAACAATACTGAAACAGCAAATGGTGAGGAAGAGGCAAGTACTCCTACAGAAGAAGTAGAGTGACTTGTCATAACAAATATCAAGATATTATAAATCTATAGTAATTAAGACTGTGGAATTGGCATGAAGACAGACAATTAGGTCAGCAGTAGATTCTTAAAGAGAAAGTTGATCATTGACAGATGTAATGTTGCAGGTCAGTAGGGAAAGGATGGACTGTTTAATAAATATAACTGGGACAACTGGTTATTCAAATGGGGAGAAAATTAACTTGGGCCTTTACACAATTTAAGTTGGATTAAGAACTGAAAGGTGAAACCTTAGAAGACTTTGTAGACAAAATAACTTCATGGCCTCAGGGTAGGAAGGGATTTGTTAAGCAAGATGCAGAAATAATAGATTTGATTAATTCAGTTCTATTAAATTTAGGAACTTTTCATCAAAATACACTGTAGAAAAAGTCAAAGGTCAAGTCACACATGGAAAGAAGATATGTAAGCATCAATCAGAAGATTAGTATCAACATGAAAACAGAGTGCATATTTATGAAAATGGGCAAAAGATATGAACATGTATTTCAAAAGAAATAAATGATAAAAATATGAATAGATGGTCAGTATCATTTGTAAACAGGGAAGTGGAAATTAAAACCAAACTAAGACACCATTTCACAACTACTAGTTCTTCAATTTTGACAGTATCAGGAAAATCATTATTGAAACTTGCCTCTTTTCTCAGTTGAATATAAATTGGTATAGCACCTTGAAAGAAAACAGTTTGGTGTTAACTAATAAACTGAAAACACTCATGCACATGTGCACCAGGAGAATCACACAGGAGTGTTCAACACAGATTTATTCCATAATCACAGAACTAGGAAAAATGCAAATTTCCACCAATAGTAGAAATGGTAAGTTGTAGGTCTTCACAAAAATGGAGCTTTAAACATCAGTTAAAATAGATGAATTACAAGGAGAATTCATGATGATGACATAGGAAGAACCTAAACTCACCTCCTCCATGGACACAACAAATCTATACCTATATATTAAGAATTCCTTTTGAAGAAGACCTGAGGACTGTCTGAACAGCTTCTGCACAACAGAGGACAGAGGGACTACATAGAGAGGAGCAGAAAGATGGAGACACTGTAATACAGGAATACCTACCCTTGATGTTAGGAACTGCAGTGGGGAAAGAGGGGACAGAACTGAGGAACCGAGATTTGTCTCCCCTGGGGCAAAGAAAAAAAGCTACCATTTAAAAGTGCAAGTAATAAATAAAGGAACTAGCCCTTCACCAAACTCTGGAACTTTCTTGGTCAAAGGGTGGCCATGCCATGGATTGGATCCCCTTTTCAGCTTCATAATGAGCAGGGTCTAGTTGCCACACCTGGTTTGTCCCTCACCAAATTCCAGACACCAGTTCCAGATCCTAAGATGGCCCCAGCATGGTACACACCAAGAAAGACACACCTAGAAACCACTTGCTGCAGCTCCAGTCATCTCGCAAAGACAACGTAGGCACAAAGCACCATATAACACTCTAGGTCTTTATCACTTCAGCTTCAAATGACTCTCCAGGATACCAGTGGCATAGAGCACCCCAGAACCTCCCAGTCTACTCCCACTTTAGCTCCAGTTTTCCCATCAGGACCTCCCTGTGCAGAGCACCCAGGATTGTCTGGTCTACGCCTGCCATGGTCCCAGTCATCCTAGCAGTGTGTCTCCTGAGTAGAGCACTACAGGACCCTCAACACCCACCGCAGATCTCTATACCCCACAAAAATACACCACTATCCCTGGCTTACACCTGCTTTGGCTCCAGCCAGACTGTGAGAGTGCCCTTTCACAGACTTACCCAGGATTCCCTGACTTGAACCCACTTCAGCTTCACCTGTCCTTTAAGGACATACCCAGGGTGAAGAACACTGGGACTCCCCCCACCACACACCCAGCCTGTAAATACTTCAGTTCTGGCTTTCCCATCAAAGTGACCCAGCACAAAGTGGCCCAGACCCTTATCCCCTGCCAGCTACTGTTCTAGCCACCAGCCACCCAGTGACATGAGGCACACACAGTTGACACTGGGGACATCTAAAAACAAGGCCATTTCTTCAAGTTTAGGAGACAGAGCTGTTCTGTCTAATTCACAGAAACAGAGAAAGTCAAACAAAATGTGAGGCAGAAGAATATGATCCAAAGGAAAGAATCGGACAAAGCTTCAGAAAAAAACAAACAAACAAACAAACAAAGAGTGCAGAGATTAATCATCATATTAACAAGAAAAAGGACAAAAACCATATATCATGTCAATAGAAAAAGGATTTGACAAAGTACAACCTCTCATGATAAAATCATTCATGTTAAAGGCTGTCAATGAAGTGGCTTTACAGAGAACATATCTCAACATAATAAAGGCTATTATGAAAAACACACAACTAATATCATACTTAATGGTGAAAACTGAAAGCTTTTCCTCTAAGATCTGGAAGATGACAAGAATACGGACTCTCACCACTTTTATTGAACATAGTGCTGGGTGTCCTAGCTACAGCAATTAGACAAGAAATAAAAAGGCATCCAAATTGGTAAGGAAAAGTAAAATTTTCGCCCTTTACTGATGACATTATACTATATGTAGAAAACCCTAAAGACTACCAGAAAATGACTAGAACAGATTATATATATATATTTTTTTTTTCAGTAAGATCACAGGATTCAAAAACCAATATACAAAAATCCATTGCATTGCTACACACAAATAACAAAGTAGTGGAAAGCAAAATTAACAATCTCATTTATAATTGTGCCAAATATAATAAAATGTCTAGGAATAAACTTAACCATAGAGGTGAAATACCTGTATTCCAAAAACTATAAAACAATGATGAAAGAAACTGAAGACAACACAAATAGAAAGATATCCCATGCTCATGAATTGGGAGAACAGATATTGTTAAAATGTCCATACTATCCAAAGCAATCTACAGATTTAATGCAATCCCTACCAAAATACCAACAGCATTTTTAACAGAAATAGAACAATCCTAAAATTTGTATGGAATCACAAAAGAACCTGAATAGCGTAAGAAATCTTGAAAAAGAAGAAAATTGAAAGTATCACAATCTGAGATTTCAAAATATTCTACAAGCTATAGTAATCAAACCACAACGGTACTGGCATAAAAACAGACATGCTGATCAATGGAATAGAATAAAGAGTCCAGGAATAAACCTACAATTATATGGTCAATTACTCTATAACAATGATGGAAGAATATGCAATGGGAATAAGATGGTCTCTTCAAATGGTGTTAGGAAAACTGGACAACTACATGCAAAGAATAAAACTGGAACACTTTCTTATACCATACCCCAAAAATACACTCAAAATGGATTAGAGACATAAATCTGAGACTTGAAACCATAAAAATCCTAAAAGAGATCAGAAGCAATAATATCATGGACACTGGCTACAGAAATGTTTCTCTGGATATGTCTCTTGCAGCAAAGAACACAAAAGCAAAAATAAGGTATTCAGACTACATCAAAATAAAAGCTTCTGCAAAGCAAAGGAAATAATCAACAAAACAAAAAGACAACTTACTGAATTGGAGAAGGTATTTGCAAATGACATATCTAGTAAGAGGTTAGTATCCAAAATATATAAAGAACTTATAAAGCTCAACATACAAAAAAGAAATAATTCAAGTAAAATAGAAGATTTTCTTTTTCAAAATTCCTCAGGCTGTTCAAGGTCTTTCCTGGCTCCATACAAATTTCAGGATTATTTGTTCCAGCTCTGTGAAAAATTTTGAAGGTATTTGGAAAGGGATTGCATTGAATGTGTAGATTGCTCTGGGTAGCATGGACATGGACCCTCATGCACTGTTGGTGGAAATGTAAATTGAGGCAACCACTGTGGAAGCAGAGTGGAGGTTCCTCAAAAATTAAAAACAGAAATACCAAATGAGCCAATAATTCCACCACAGGTGTTTACCTAAGGAAAATGAAAACACTGATTTGAAAAGATATATGAACCTCTATTTTTCAATAGCCAAGATATGGAAACAACTTAAGTGTCCATAGAGAGATTATGGATATAGAAGATATGGTATATATTCAATGGAATATTACTCAGCCATGAAAAAGAAATGAGATCTTGCCATTTTTGACAACATGGATCGACCTAAAGGTATTATAGTAAGTGAGGTAAGTCAGACAAATACATATGATTTAACAGATACATGGAATATGAAAGAAAAAAACAGAAAAACAGAAATAAACCCTTAAATATAGAGACCTGGTGATTGCCACAGTTGATTGTCATGGGAGGGATAGGCAAAATAGATGAAGAGGAGTGAAAAGTACATGATTCCAGTAATGGAATGAATAAGTCCAGGTGACAGAAGGTAAAGCATAGGGAATAATCAATGATACTATAATAATATTACAGCTACACTTATAGTAAATATAGCATAAGGTATAGAGATGTTGAATTGCTATTGTACACATGAAGTTAATGTAACATTGTCAGGTATGCTTCAGTAAAAAAAAAAAGATGAAATAAAACTGCATATATCAATATGGATGGATCTTACAAATATAATATTGAGTGAGAAATGCAATCCACAGAGGAATACTTAATGTAGAATTTTTAATATATTTTAGAAATGTGACTGTAAAGTTATATTTTAAGAGTACATGTACATGTGTAAAGCAAAGGACTAAAAACTAAGGTTCCTTCTGTAACCTCAGAAGGAAAGGGAGATGGAAAAGGGGTGTTATCAGGGAGAAGTATATGCCTGGGAGGATTCAAATGCATTGCCAATGTTTTATATTTTATACCAGGTGGTAGACAAAGGTTTTATAATTATTTTATTTTCTTTTATTATTTTTCAGTGTTTCAAAATTCATTGTTTTTCCCCACACCCAATGCTCCATGCACTACGTGCCCTCCATAATACCCACCACTGGGCTCACACAACCTCCCACCCTGTTCCTCTCCCAAAACTTCAGTTTGTTTCTCAGAGTCCACAGTCTCTCATGGTTTGTCTCCCACTCTGATTTCCTGCAACTCACTTCTCCTCTCCATCTCCCAATGTCCTCCATTTATTCCTTATGCTCCACAAGTAAGTGAAACTATATAATAGTTCACTCTTTATTATAACAAATAAAATTATTTGTTTAGCGATCTTTCTCTGTTTATCAATCTTACTCTCTTTTACATATGATATTTCATCAAAGAGAGATTAACCTGGGGTACTGTTACGAAGTGTAGATTTTTGGGCCCTGTGACCATAAATTTTGGCTCAGCAGGTCTGATGAGCATCCCAGTTGATTCCAATACAGACAAATCTATATACCACACTTACACTGGCTTAGAATAAGGAGGACTTTCTAAACTGAGGGAACTAATACCTATCCTGAAAGAGCAATGAGTTGGTTTAATATTCTGAGTAAAAGTGACATCATACACTCTTCTTATTAAGATGCAGATTGAGAGAAGGTTGGTATGTTGAGAACAGCATGACTGGTATTGTAAATTCATTCCAAAACAGCCACCTTGATGTTGCAAGCAAACCTGTGGAGAAATAAATGGCAGGTAATGTGCGTGAGCTTGCACAACTCCCAAGAGTTTGCACAGGTAGAGTTCTTATAATCTTGTTTTTGTTGCTAGATATGCCCAAATTCAGGTGTCTGTGCCAGAACTTGAAGAGCGATTATAGACTGCGAGGACATCTAGGTTTCAGGGGTGTTCTTGGCCCAAATCAACTAGTAGTGAACAAGGGACAGAATCTTGTTGTATCACACATGTCAGGGATAATACTGTGTGGCAGTGATGGCAACAATAGCCCAAAAAACAAAAGCCCAAAACAATAGCTCCAAAGATGGCAACAATAGCCCAAAAATAGCCCCCCAAAACCAATAGCCTAGGACTTCTTGTACATCTACTTTCAATCTGGAGCACTCAAACTCTTAGGGGTATACAAAGACTTTCCAAGGGGAATAAATCAGTTGACATTTTCAAGAGAATGAATTACTAACTCTAGTGTTCATATGTATGCTTCTCTAAAACAGATCTGCTTGAGAATGCACCTACTGTGTTGCCATTCTATTTCTCCCTTCATATCCTACCATCTTTCACAGTCACACATCCCTGCTTTCTAGAATAAACACTAAACTTTAGTTCATTTTATGTATTACTATAGTCCACTGCTGTTATGATTGAAAAATTCTAAGGCTATCAGATAAAACAATTAAACAAGACACCATAAGCCCATGGTAAGATGCCATGCCTTTCCTTGTCATGTCCTATTATCTATCACATCATTACAGTAAGTAGAACATTAAAAATAGATGGCAAAGTCTATATTCAGATATATCATAGATGGAGGAGAAGGGGTAATGAAAATTTACATCTAGCAACCTCACTTCTATCAACTGTTAACAACCAAATGCATTGCTCCTAAAGATGAATGCCCAAGCAGTAAACAAAGAGAGCTCTGGTAAAACACACAAAGGAAAATGAAGGAAAATGAAGGCACATACTTCATCCAGCAACATACTTTTGGTTGGGCTTTTGTCTTACCTACTCATATATCCTAGAATTCACTTTAACAAGGAAAAGGGTTGTGAAGGGGCTGTGTATACACACGGAAGTATGAACCAAAGATAAAGGCCAACTTTTCTGATAGAAACTAAGTCTGATTTAGCTGAGTGGTTTGGCAATGAAGTTTGCCTTTATCAATTAGGTGATATAGCACATAGTTTTGTAAATGAGTTCTATCTGCAGCTTCAAGGTGTAGAGAAAATTATTGAAATACACACCACCTTTTTGCCAAATACTGTTGTGTTGTATTGACATAGATGTAATGAAGTTAATGGTTCAATTTTTCCAAGTTTTTGAGGATATCAGGTTAAAGAAAAATGAGTCAGGGTACTATTTTACAGGCTTATTTTGGGGGGGGCATGAGTTAAGAATTTGGGGGAGGGCTTTCTTAGGTGTCTGGGCTGGTTTTCCATTCGCTGAGAAGATGGTAATGCCTGACAGAGCAAGACTCTGTGGAGGTGTCGTGGAGTTGTCAGGAGAAAACCAGGAGAGGGCAAAAACATGTTCTTGCTGAAAGTGAGAGAGGAGCTCTGAGCTTCTATTTAAAACTATTAGTATTTGATCTGTTGGGTGAAGCAAAATATTTGCTCATTCAACTTGCATTTTTCTAGGTGCTAGATAGACAGTAGTGAATATGGTGAGAACTTTTCTGTTACGATCTAGTTTACATTATAGTGGGGAAGGGGACTAAAAGAGTGAATAAATTAATACCATTTCAGATAGTAAAGAAAACTATAAATAAGAGGTAATTTGAGAGTAACTAGAGGGAGAGTGCTATTCCAGATTGTGTGGTCAAAGAGGGGCCTCTGATTCAACTTTTGGATTAAAATGTGCATAATGAGCCAGCAGGGGATAATTCAGTGGAAGAATGCTCTACACACAGAAATCACAGTGCAAAGGCCCAGAGTTGGAACATGCTTGGTCTGTTTGAGGACAGGAAGACAGTCAGTGCTTCTGCAGCAGCTGAAAGAACAAAGGGGCAAGTGGAAGGGGGCCAAGTTGGGGAGGGAGGCAAAGACAGATGGTGTGGTGAAGCCTTTTAGGCACCCTAGGGAGTGTGGTTTTTATACTCAGTACAATGAAAGATCTTAAAGCATTTTAATCAAGAGAATGAAATCTGATAATTATTTTAAAATGCTCACTCTGGCTGCTTTGTAGAGAATGGACCATGGGAGAAAGAAGAGAAAAGTGACCAGTAGGTTGATTGCCATGGTATAGGACAGAAGTGGCTAAAGAAGTGGGAGAGAGGCTAGAATAAGGATATATTTCAAGTAGAGCCCATAAGATCCATTCCTGAATTTACAAAATTGATAGAGAGAGGACAGATGACTGCTGCATTTTAACTGTTAACTGAGATTGAGAAGAAGGCTAGAGGCAAGTTTGACAGGAGATTTCAAGCTTTTCTTTCTTTCTGGACATGTTATATTTGAAATGCTAGTGGACATCAGTATGATAATGTTAAACAGACAGCTGAACACACAAACTTAGGGCTTATCAGAAAAGTTAGGACCAAAGATATAAATTGAGGGGTCATCCACATATGGTTAGTACTTAACACCATGATACTCATTTGACTTGTATATCCTATGTACTGCATAAACTATAGAGAACAGATGAAAATAAATGGAATTCGGATCTTTGAGAAGTTGCTTGCCAGAGTTTCCCTTTTCTTAAGAATCTAGGATTTTTGTAGCCTTTGCTGGCCAGAAAGTTACCTTAGAAGGGGAATGCATGGTTAATGAGCCAATCCAGTAGATGCCCCACTGTTAAGAAAAATGTGGGTACTGGCTTTTAAAGAGGTTTTAATTCTGTAAAACATTTAAAGAATATTTATTAGAATTTTTATGTGCAGAATTTTTTTCTTCAGGTATGTTAAAGGGAAGAAACAGCTATAGAACCCTATGGAAAACTCCTTGGAAGCTGCGATCCAGCTTTCTAAATCAGTCTCTTAATTGTTAAACAAAAATAAGAGTTGGTGAATTGACAGTAAAAACAGATCTGGGAGGGACACCTGGGTGGCTCAGTGGGTTAAGCCTCTGCTCAGGTCATGGTCTCACAGTCCTGGGATCAAGCCCTGCATCAGGCTCTCTGCTCAGCAGGGAGCCTGCTTCCCCACCCCCCCGCCTGCCTCTCTGCCTACTTGTGATCTCTCTGTCAAATAAATAAATAAAATCTTAAAAAAAAACCAGAACTGGGGGATATAATTAATGAAACAAACATTCTTGCCAAATGTATTGCTCAGTTTGGAGGTTTTCTTTTTTGATTTTAATTTGCTTGAAGAGAAAAATTTTTTAGTTGGTAAGCATACTTATAGTGGTATGTGAATAGTCTTTACGCCTTCACATATTACTGTGTTTTACACCATATGAAGGATGTACAATTAACAGAATGCAAAATTACAAGTGCAAGCTCCCATGTTCATTGCAGTATTAGTCACAATAGCCAAGACATGGAAACAATTTCATTGTCCATCAACAGATGAATAAAAAAAAGGGATACACACACACACACACACACACACACACACACAGAGTAATATTATTCAGCCAAAAAAGGAAAATCCTGCCACATTTGACAATATGAATGGAACGTGAGTGCAGCATTCTAAGTGAAATATGTCAGAAAAAGACAAATATGGTGTGATATTACTTGTCACTGGAATCTAAAAAAGCCAAACTCAAGAAATAGTAGAATGATGGTTGCCAGATGTTCAGTGGTGGGAACAATGGGGAAATGTTGGTCAAAGGATATAAACTTCCAATTTTAAGATGAATAAATTCTGATGACCTAATATGCAGCATGATAACTATGGTTAACGATACTCTTTTATATTTGAAAATTTCTATGAAGGTAGAGTTTTAATGTTCTCACCACAACAAGATAGTAATTATTGAGGTGAAGGTGTTACCTAACCTTATTGAGGTAAATATTTCACATTATGTAAGGGTAGAAAATCATCAAATTGTATACCTTAAACTTAGACAATGTTAAATGTCAACTTTATTTCAATCAAGCTAGAAGAAAGGTTCAAGATGGTAATGTAGAAAGACTGAACTCGTCTCCTCCCATGGACACCAAATCTACACCTGCATATAGAGCAATTCCTCCTGAAGAACAATGAAGGGCTGGTTAAACAGCTTCTACATGACAAAAGATAGAGGGATTACATTCAAAATATTGAGAGAGACAGAGACACAATCAATAAGAACCCCACAAACAACCTATGAACTATAGTGGGGAGTGATACCACTGAGGTACCTATGTACAGATATACTTACCCTGGGGTACACCAGAAAACCCCAGAAATTTAAAGGGCAACATGACAATACTTGAAAGAAACCCATTTACTAGCCCCAGTGCATCTGCCAAATGGTGGGAAAACTACTGAAACTCTTTTTCAGGCTGGAGGTGCTACAGAGTGCCAGTGTTTCTGTCCCACTTCCATCCTGAGAGCACAGAAGGGAACAAAGCTAGAATGGTCTAGCCAGCCTATTGCCTAAGAAAGCCCTGGGCCCCCAGTTCCCCACAGCGGCCCCTCCCAACTCTGTACACTGCAGCTCCTGGCATTCTACCAAGGCCGACATGGTGTGGTATACACAGAACACTCCCAGCTTGCACCTGCTATATCTCTACCCATGTTGTTAGGGCAGTCCCAGAACAGTGCACTTGGGGCCCCCATCTCCTGCACCCACTCCAGCTTCATCCACCTTGCCAGGGTAGCTCTCAATGCAGAGTGCCCTAGTACCCCAGCCTATGTCTGTTTTAGGTAACCAGCAAAAGCCCTGGGCACACAGGCTACACGAGGATGTTCCTTCAAGACTGGGAGAGGTAGGTATTTTGCCTAATTCTTAGGCAAACACAAAAAATCAAACAAAATGAGGAGGCAAAGGAATATGTTCCACATGAAATAAGAGAAACCTTCACACAAAAACCTAAATGAAACAGATAAGGAATCTATTTGATAAAGAGTACAAAGCCATGGTCACAAAGATGCTCATAGACTGGAAAGAGAAGATGAACTCAGAACTTCAAGAAAGAAAATATTAAAAGAAAAACAATTAAAGTTGAAGAATGCTATAACCGAAATGAAGTACTCTAGAGAGTCAGTAGTAGACTAGAGGATGTTGACAAATGGATCAGTGATCTGAAAGACAGGGTAATGGAAAGTAATAAACCTGAACAGTAAAAACAAAAAAACCTTAAAAGATTTGTTAAGGGACCTCTAGAACACAAGCATACTAACATTCACATTATAGGGATCCTGGAAAAAGAAGAGAGACACAAAATGGCAGAAAACTTATTGGAAGAAATAATAGCTGAAAACTTCCCTAACTTGGAAAAGGAAACAGAAATCCAGATGGAGGAAACAGAGAGCCAGGAACAAGATGAACCCATACAGGCCCATACCAGATACATAATAATTAAAATGTCACAGATTAAAGATTAAAATAGTTCTCTTACAGTGATGGCCTAAGAGTTATGCTGTTAGAATTAAAAACCCCTCCACCTCCTTTCCACCGTCTGCTCGGCAGCTGCAAAACAGCAACTATGCATGAAAGAGTCTCCATCCATTGTGGCCAGGCTGGTGTCCAGAATGGCAATGCTTGTTGGGAGCTCAATTGCCTGGAACGTGGCATCCAGCTCAATGGTCAGATGCTAAGTGACAAGACCACTGGGGGAGGAGAGGATTCCTTCAACACCACCTCCAGTGAGATGGATGCTGGCAAGCAGGTGCCCAGGGCAGTGTTTGTTTTCTTTTCCAATAGAAAAAGTATTTGACAAAGTACAACCATTTATTAAAAAATCATGTATGATAAGACCTGTCAATGAAATGGGGTTAGAGGGAATATACCTCAATATAATAAGGTCCATATATAACAAACCAACATTTAACATCATACTCATTGGTGAAAGCTGAAATCTTTTCCTCTAATACCAGGAATAAGACAAGGATGTCCACTTTCACCATTTTTAGTCAACATAGGACTGAATGTCCTAGATGTAGCAATCAGACCAAACAAACAAACAAACAAACAAGAAAACCCCAAGAAATTAAAGGCATCCAAAGATAAGAAAGAGGTAAAACTGTTACTATTCACAGATAATTATATAGAAAACCCTAAAGAAAAAGTCCATCAAAACATTAGAATAAATTTAGTATAGTTTCAGAATAAAAAATTAATATACAGAAATGTGTGTGTTTGTATAAAAAAAGTAGCAGAAAATGAAATCAAGAGAATAATACTATTTACAATTGCATCAAAAAGAACAAAGTAACTAGGAATAAATTTAACCAAGAGGCGAAAAACATATACTCTAAAAATTATATGATATTGATGAAAGAAATGAAGACAACATAAACAAATGGAAAGATATGCTGTGCTCATAGATTAGAAGATTCAAATGCTTATACTACCTAAAGCAATTTACAGATTCAGTGCAGTCCCTATGAAAATACCAACAACATTTTTCACAGAACTAGAACAGAATCTCAGAATTTGTATGCAACCAGAAACAATCGCAAATTGCCAAAACGATCCTAGGAAAAAGTTGAAGGTATCATAATCTCAGCTTTTTTTTTATTATGTTCAGTAAGCAACTGTATAGTATATGATTAGTTTTTGATGTAGTGTTCCATGATTCTTCAGTTAGGTATAACTTCCAGTGCTCATCACAACACATGCCCACCTTAATAACCATCACTCTGTTATCCCTTCTCCCAGTCCCTCCTCCTCCCCTCTGAAACTTTCAATTTGTTTCCTGGGATGCATGGTCTCTCATGGTTCATCTCCCTCTCTGATTTCTCTCTCTCAGCTTTCAAACTACACTGTAAAGCTATGGTATTGAAACTGCATGACATGGGCACAAAGACAGACACATAGATCAATGCACCAGAATAGAGAGCTCAGATATAAACCCATGCTCACATGGTCATTAATCTACAACAAGGAAGACAAGAATATATAATAGGGGAAAGACATTTTCCTCAAGAAATTCTGTTGTGAAAACTGAACAGCTACATCTGAAAGAATGAAACTGGATGACTTTCTTTTACCCAACACAAAAATAAACTCAAAATCAGTCAAAGGCCTAACTATAAGACCTGGAACCTTAAAACTACCAATAGTAAATGTAGGCAGTAATCTCTTGGAAATTTGCTTTAGGAATATTTTTCTTGATCTCTTCAAAGGAAACAAAAGAAAAAATAAATTATTAGGACTACAGCAAAATAAAAAGCCTTTGTACAGTGAAGGAAACAAAAAGGTACCCTACTGAAGGGGAGAAGATATTTGCAAATCATGTACCTAATTAGGAATTAATATCCAGCATATATATATATGTATGTGTGTGTGTGTGTGTGTGTGTATTCTTCTATAACTCAGCAATAAAAAATGATCTAATTAGAAAACGCATAGAGGACCTGAATAGGCCCTTTCCAAAGAAGAAATAAATTGTCCAAGAGATACATAAAAAGATGCTCAACATCACTAATCATCAGGGAAATGCAAAACAAAACCATAATGAGGTATCAGCTCATATCTATCAGAATGGTAGTATCAAAAAGATAAGAAATAACAAGTATTAGCAAGGATGTGAAGAAAAAGAGACCCTCATGTATTGTTGATGGGAATGTAAATTGGTGCAGCCACTGTGCAAAACCATGAAGAAAATGAAAACACTAATTTGAAAAGATTACTGCCCCTCTATGTGTACTGCAGCATTATTAACAATAGCCAAGATACAGAAACAACCTAAGTATTCACTGACAGATAAAGAAGATGTGGTACAACAATGGATTATCTATAAGAATAAAATCTTGCCATTTAGTGACAATATGGATGGATCTGGAGGGTATATTATGCTAAATTAAATTAGTCAGAAAGAGGCACACCAATGTGATTTCACTTTTATGTGGAATCCAAATGACAAAACAGATGAACAAAAATTGAAATATACTCAAATACAGAGAAGAAAGTCATGGTTGCCAGAGGTCAGTGGGTAGTGTGATGGGTAAAATAGGTGAAGGAGATTAAGATGTACAAACTTTCTGTTATAAAATACATAAATCATGGGAGTGAAAATACAGTATAGAGACTACAGTCAGTTATAACATTAATTTTGTATGGTGACAAATGGTAACTATAATTACTGAGAGGAGTATTTTGTGAAGTATATAACTGTCAAATTACTATGTTATATACCTGAAACTATTTTATGTTAGTTTTACTTCAACAAAAAAAGGCTGAAAATTTTTTTCAGGAAGAGTAAGATAGGTGTATAAAACTAATAGCTATAGGGGTGCCTGGGTGGCTTAGTGGGTTAAAACCTCTGCCTTCGGCTCAGGTCATGATCCTAGGGTCCTGGGATTGAGTCCCGCATCTGGCTCTCTGTTCAGCGGGGAGCCTGCTTCCTCCTCTCTGCCTGTCTCTCTGCCTCCTTGTGGTTTCTATCTGTCAAATAAATAAATAAATCTTAAAAAAAAAAACCCAAACTAATAGCTATAAATTCCTGTATTTCCTCTCCCTGAAATTTTTTGGGATGTTGACAAGGATATCTAGAACTTATTAAAAATAGTATTGGAGACCTCTGAATGCCATGTGAATATCTGGTTTGGTGAAGAATAATTAGTATATAGTAATTGCCCTAAGTGATTAATATGTGACTGTAAAGTTTGATTTATTTACTTAAATCCTAACAATAAATTTAAACCTTACCCAGTAGATTAGATCTGAGTTTATTATTACTAAGCCTTTTTTTTTTTTTAAAATATTTTATTTATTGATTTGAGAGAGAAAGAGAACACAAGCAGAGAATGGGGGAGTGGACAGGCCGACTCCCCACTGAGCAGGGAGATGCCACTGGGCTCCATCCCAGGACTCTGGGATCATGACTTGAGCCAAAGGCAGATGCTTAAGCACCCAGGCACCCTATTACCAAGCTTTTTAAAAGTGCTTTATGTATATTCTTACTTGATCGTCTTGAGTTTTTAGTAACTGGCTAAATTTAAGGTAGAATATTTGATTATTTCTATCTTTTAAGGATTGAAGAAATGGTAGACCAAGGCAATGATTATTGGTATATTCACAGGTATTGAGAATTAGAGTTAAATCTTATCAATCATTATTTGGTATGTTAGTAGTTTGCCAGTAGTTTGTCCAGAATTGTTTATTAGACCTATAAGTAATGGTTGGCATGAGAATTGAGTAGATATAATCACCTGCAACTTGTTCCTTGAATCCGAAAATTTCTAGAAAACAGGAACCACATTGAAGCTTAAGCTCACTCAATCTGACAAAAATCTTGAATGACAATGGTAGTGAACACTGTAAAAACTCAAGGGAATGGCGAAGCAAAGTGGCAAAACTGCAAACCACCCATTGAGGAAGAAGAGCACCAGCTGAAGTGAAATCAGGACAGTAAGTAGAGAGTGAGGCAGCCAGGTTTTGTCATTTCCCATGTGACTGAAGAACCAACAGAGTCCAGAAGCCCTGAATCTGCTTTTTAAAATTTCCTCTACTAAATGTATATGGCAACTCCCTGTATGAGACTGGTCAGTTTAAGCCTGTGAATTGCTTTCCTGGAGGAAAGAGAGTTTTTTTTTCTTTCGTCTTTTTTTAAAAGATTTTATTTATTTATTTGACAGAGATCACAAGTAGGCAGAGAGGCAGGCAGAGAGAGAGAGAGAGAGGGGAGGAAGCAGACTCCCCAGCGAGCAAAGAGCCGGATGCGGGGCTCCATCCCGGGACCCTGGGATCATGACCCAAGCTGAAGGCAGAGGCTTTAATCTACTGAGCCACCCAGGTGCCCTGAGAGTTTTCTTTTTTAGTGGTAGGATTGTCTGTATCCATAAGTTTAACCAATTCTGGAACACTTCTGTCAAGGGTTAAGATATATTATTCTGTAATTACCACATTGGTTAGAAGGTTTTGGGTTCCAAATGAAAAGAAAACCCACTTCAGATTGCACTGAGCCATCATGGGAAATTATTTTCTTGTAAATTAAAAGTCTAGCAATAGGTCAACAAAATTTGGTAGGGGCACCACTTGATTTCTCTACAATTTTCACCACTCAACATTCATCTGTTCACCCTACCCTAATGGAAGTTGTAACCCTACCAACTTCCATTAGGGTTACAGAATGGCTGCAGCAGTCTTACATTCATGTACCACATTGTAAAAAAAAAAAAAAAAAAAAAAAAGTCAGGATTGGGAGTAGTTTTTTTTTTTTCCAGCTATTGAAAACAAAGTCCTTAACTTCAGTAATGCTGAATCAAACAAGATGCGGAGTCTACCCTTGAACCAATGACAGTGCTGGAAGAATGCTGTGTGCTGATTGGTTCCTGCTATTAAGCCTCAATCCTGCAGCAGGAGAGGTGGTGTTCCTAACAGAGGCTCTCACAACAATCCGCGGCTGCTGCACGATGAGGATAACCTCAATGTTCACACACAGAAACCACGACATGAACCCATGTGCACTTGCTCTCAATACTCTTGTCCAATTTTCTTTTCCAAATTGCACAGAGGTTTGCTGGAATGTCTGCCAGGGGTAATTTGGAAGGTTTTAATGTACAGGGCATTTAATGTACAAGGCAACCTGCAGGGATGGGAGTGGAGAATAATCTTGTTGGGTTCCTATAAGTCAAAGCTTTCTGGAAGAATATTCTGACGATGCAGAGTTTTGGCATTAAATAATAGCCCGGGATTGAGTTTAATTAAGAATAATCAGGAAGGGGAGGTTATTATTAGCAGTCTAAAATTAACTAAGCAGAAGTGGAAGAGTCAAGGAATTGTCAGCTATGTTCACAGGCAAAAACTAAAATCTATTTCTTTTCTTCCTATCCCCAAATGAATTTACATGAAGCTTAATGGCTTTGTAATTATATAAGGACTTTTACTCTTCAATACCTTCTTCAGGCTGCATTTTTTAGTGTCTTCTTACTAAGTACTTAATTTTCACCATTTGGTGAATAAAATCTAAGTGAATGTAGACTTTTTGATGTATGGGTGCCAGATGCTGGGAAGAAAAACAGATTTAGAATTTTACAGGATTTTAGAAGTCTGGAATACTGGGAGATTTCCAGAATATGAATGGCTTTATTTGTAGTGTGCAACATGGGATGTGAAAAGAAGCTAGGGCTCCTGAGGGCAAAGAGCAGAAACCTCAACCCTCGTACTGAGTCCCCTCCTGCTCCTTTTGTTGTAGGAGCTGGATCAGAATTGAGGGCAACTGCTGAAGAGTCTTTTGTAGGGTATAGAGTAGATAGAATGTATGGAGTACCTGTCTGTGCAATCTCTGTGGCAAGGTCCCGTGAGGCTGGAAATAGTTCTGTGTGTATCATGAAATTATTCTGACCCATCTAAAGAGGTCTCTACTTTTTCTACATGACCCCAGGCCTCAAAGGCTAGGAACAATAGGTGGCCAGATCCATCTAAATTTCTGGTTTTGCACTTTGGACTCTAGTCCTGGCTTTCTCTTACTAGCTGTGAGACTTGAGGCCAAAGATTCCACCTTTGTGGTCTCTGTAAGTGATGAATAACAAAGCTCATTCATTACAACACCATCAATAGGATCAAATTAGGAAACACATGGGCATTATAACATGACACAATGGTAGAGAACTATTAATCTCTCAAACACCAAAAGTGGTCTGGAGTGTTGCAGCAGTCTGTTCTTTCAACATGCCTGAAACTTCTTTTTAATAGTAATTCTAATTGCAGAACAATATAATTTGGTCATTCTAGAAAAACAGAGCACAAAGATGCTTCTACTCTATAAAATTAGATACTGGAAACTAATATATGCAAGTGTTTTGGCTGTTGCCATCCAGGTAAAACTACAATTCAATCTCTGATAACAGAGATCTGACTTTAACATTAGTGTGGTTTCTGTGATTTTACCTGCTCTAATGAGCTGAAGAAAGAAAATGCCCACTGTGAGATACATAACTATTAAGAGGCAGGAGAAATGGATTTTGATGGAAATATGGAAGGATATATGTCCCTCTTGAGCTTAACTCTAAAACCCCTTTGCAGCTGGCCATGAAAAACATTCAAAGTCTTTACTCCAAACTTCTTTAAAACAACATTCTATTCTGCTTGAATTCTTCTGTTCTGCGTTAATCAAGATCTATGAAGAAAAGAAAGTGAACCTCCTCTCAACCTAATCTTGCAGGAGATCACACAGACTGGCTCTGAGGCCTGTTCAGAGGTTCCTGAAAGAGAAGAGGATGCACTCAGCTGAAAATGACAGGGAGATCCCCCATGTGACTCTGTAATGGCATCATTAAAAAGGAGTGTTGAATCTCTGCAATCCCTGACTTTCAAACAGCCACTATTGTGTGAATCAGAAGGTGAAAAGACTCAACACTGAGGAGCTCATGGTAGTAAAGATGAAGTATCTGTAAAGGATTTAAAAACAAAACAAGACAAAAAAAAATCACCTCATTACAAAGAATCTTTCTTTTAGTTTATTCTTGGCTCCATTTTCCCTGAGGTTATTTCTTATCCATCCCTTTCTTGGATATAAAATACTTGCCACTCATATTTTTACCAGGCTTATGTAAGTTTCATTGTGTGCTGGAATCTTCCTAGTCTCAGTGGAAGCAGAGAAGCAAACTGGGCAGGCAACTGGAGGAGTTCTTATTACTACTATTTCTTCAGTTTTGCCTGCATTGGTCAGGCTATAAATGGAGTTGGGTGAGAAGAGGAGTCTGGAGGAGAGTGCTGCAGGGATGCCCTTTCCTGGCCCAAGCTGATCAGAGGCATAAAACCCATAACCCTAGACTCTGCTTGTTTGAAGTAGTTTCTGTTTGAGACATTTCTACTCCCAGGACCCCATTCTTTTCCCTCCAAATAGCCCCACAAGGGCCACATAACAGGAAACATGGATTGGTATAGCAATTACTGCTTAGCCCCAAACACAGGTCATTTATGACTCATCAGTTATGTAGCACACATGACAAAGAATTCAGAGGACTCCTGGTGATGTGCTATCACAGTGTGATGTCCAGTTGTAAACCTGACTTTATGCCACCCATGTTGAGTGGAAGGAGCATTGGAGTTCAGGTTACCGAAATGGGTTTCAAAGCTTGGCTCAATGGTTTAATTTCCCTCATGCCTGGTCCTTACAGAATGGTGAAACCTCACTTGTGTAACAGAGCCTTAGGAGGGTGGAGTGAGAATGGAAATGAAGGTTCTTCATAACACAGTCAAATACCATATACAAGTGAGATTCTGTCTGGGCCTACAGCCATTGGGATTTTAAAGATGGTCTTTACAAGTTTGGTGGAGTTCCCCTATTGGTCCAGAATAGAGAGCCAGAGACTAATGGATATGCCCCTATGTCTAAACCTGTGGGTCTATCCAAAATATTCCTAAGTAGTTTGACATCAAAGACTGATGGAGCTGGGGAAATGGAGCTAATATGATGCTATCTCCTCCTTCCTCTCAAATATAAAACCTAGAAGTCCATCAACAGATGAATGGATCAAGAAGATGTGGTATATATACACAATGGAATACTATGCAGCCATCAAAAAAATGAAATCTTGCCATTTGCGACAACATGGATGGAACTAGAACGTATCATGCTTAGCGAAATAAGTCAAGCAGGGAAAGACAACTATCATATGATCTCCCTGATATGATGAAGTGGTGATGCAACATGGGGGCTTAAGTGGGTAGAAGAATCAATGAAACAAGATGGGATTGGGAGGGAGAAAGACCATAAGTGACTCTTAATCTTACAAAACAAACTGAGGGTTGCTGGGGGGAGGGGGGTTGGGAGAAGGAGGGGGTTATGGACATTGGGGAGGGTATGTGCTTTGGTGAGTGCTGATTCACAGACCTGTACCCCTGGGGATAAAAATACATGTTTATAAAAAATAAAAAATTAAAAAAATATATAAAACCAAAATTGAAAAATACTACCCCATCATCTATACCTACCTCCTATCTCCCCACCTCTTATCATTAGATTTCTTTTGCTTAAATACATGGTGTCTTCAGATTCAGAAAAGGAGGAGCTGAAATGCTGGCTAACAAGACCACAATTGCAAATCTGGACTGGCTTGAGGAGGATACAGAGAGGGGAAGGATTTCGAGATAGAGAGAGCCCCAAAATACAAGTCTCTTCATCTATTTCCCTCCAGAAAGAATACTAAAATAAATTGAAAAGGCAAATTTTAAAGACACTTAATGATAGGAAGTCACAGTGGTTAAAAAAAAAAAATCAAGTTTTTTGTGATAACAGCTTTGTGATTGTGTTGAAATCAACCATCGTGTACCCCTGGAAAATAATTCCATGTTGCTGGAGAATAAATATAACCAGATAATTCTTAAATAGTACAAAGAACAAAAAGCCATCAAACAAAACATCTACATAATATACCTAGAACTTTAAAAAAATATCCTTTCCTTTCTCTAAAATTGAGAGATTTCAGAAAAGCTGGTTTTCTAAGTCAACAGCAAAGATAACTTCCACTGTTCTTCCTTATGAAGGGTAGGCCTGTCCATATGTGAGGTTTTGCATTCCCTGGAATCTTCAACAACCAGCTCTGCCTCTGGTAGGCATTCAACAAATATTCACTGAATCGGTTTCCTTAAACCTTGGAGGGTCTTAAGTGTGGGTATTTGTGTATTTGTGTGTATGTGTTTGTCTCCCCCCATCTGTGCCTCCCTCTGCCCATCTGTCTGTCTCTCTCCGGCTCTGGTTCTATGTGTGTGTTGCTTTGGTTCTGTGTGTAGGTCTCTTTTTCTGTCTCAGTGTGTGGCTGCATGTGTCTCTCTGGCTCTGGCTCTGCATGTCTCTGTCTCTCTGGCTGTGTGTGTCGCCCTGGCCCATGTCTCTCTGTGTCTGGCAGAATAATGGTAATAGCGCAGCAGCTTTTCCATACACCTGCCTGGTCTCCCTCTAGGTCTAATGACTCAGCTGGTTCTGTTGGAGCCTCCAAGTGGACTTCTGACTTGCCCCTCTCCTCAAGCCAATATATTCTCTGTTGCTACTAGTAGGGTCTTTGTGAAATATAAATCTGATTATGCATTCAGTCACTATTTACTAAAGTCCTGCTCCTGCCAGCCAGTACTGTAGGTTCTGAAGTTTCTCCCTCAGCAACTTTCCATCATGTATGGGATTAGGTGCTAGTCAGCCTCCTCTCCTGCTTCCCTTACCCAACCCACATGCTGGTTTTTCAGCCATACCAGTCACTTTTATTTCCCGAGAGTGATGTGCTGACTCATCCTTTCTTGTCTTTGTTCTTTCTACAATGAAAACCCTTTTCCCCATCTTGTTCATATGAAATGTTCCCTATATCTCTAACATGGAGCTAGGTGGCTTTTCTGTAGAGGCTCCTCTGATCTCTTTCTAATCCAGATGGAGGGCTGCATGGTACATTGTATGTCATAGGGCCACAACAGCACTTCTAGCCCTTGCTTGCAGATTACACAAGTGTAATACATAGGTTATAAATACAGCACTGGATGGTAATGCTTTCTTCCCATTGCTATCTTTCTCCCTGCAGTGCAAGCTCCCTGAGCATCTTGGCATGCCCAGCTCCATATAAGGTATGTAACGCACATTTGTAGAGCAACATAGGTGTAACTGTGTGTCTGTCTCCTATACCTCTAAATGTTATTTTTTAGGGCCTTTTCTTCTCATTCCATAGATCTTTCTTGACAATCTCAACTCTTACTTTTTTTTTTTCTTTTCAGTGTTCCAGAATTCATTGTTTATGCACCACACCCAGTGCTCCATGCAATACATGCCCTCCACAATATCTACCACCATGCTCACCCAACCCCTCACAGCCCCCCTCCCAAACCCTCAGTTTGCTACTCAGAGTCCACAGCCTCTCATGGTTTGTCTCCTGCTCCAATTTCCCCCAACTCACTTCTCCTCTCCATTTCTCAATGTCATCCTCTTACCTGACACATCTATACATTGCTAACTCCCCAAAATTTATCTCTAAAACCTCTCTTCCAAGTTCCTGCTCAGATACCTGACTATATAACTAGTTATGTCTTCCTGAATGTATCCAGAACACATCAAGCATAATATCCAACAATAAAATTATCTTTTCCTCAAATCCACCACTTCTCAGTTTTAATTGCTACCCCATATCCAGACACCCCCAAGCCAGAAATCAGGGTTGTGTCTTTGAAAGTTCTTTCTTTCTCATTCAAACATCCAGTTCATTGCCAAATCTAGTTCATTTGACCTCTAGTTCTGACCTTGAATCTTTCTTCATCATCAGTGCTTTTCCTGTGCTCTCTATTTTCTCGTCTACTACTGAGCCTCCTAACTGTTCTTTCTGATACCATCCTGCCTCCTTCAATCTGTACTGCACAATGCAGGCAAGCTATCTTTGGGGAAAAAATAATGCAAATAGCATCCTGTCCCTCCTCCTTAAAACTATTCAGTATTTTACCATTTATGAAAAGATAAAATTGTTCAAGTTCTTAGCATAACCTGCAAAACTCTATGCCAGTGGGCCCCTGCTTTCCTCTCCAGGCTTTTCTTGCACTTCTCACTTTTTATGCTATAGACATACAACCCAGAATTCTTCCTACCAAATGGAAACAGACACATAACAAAATTCAAATTCAGATTTTATCAGTTATCAGGGAATGCAGATATTCCCTGATTAAATTATGGCTGCCAGTCATCATTCAAATGGCCAAAATTGCTAATTAAGAGACAAAGCAATAGTATGTGTAACTGAGCAGTACCTAAGGTGGGAAAGGAATATACCAACTTATTTATTTCAGTTAAAAGTAGCTGGAATCATTTAAGGTATAGTTTATCTTGGGAGAAAAAATAGAATAGATTAAGTGGTAATGGCTGTTCTAAGGTAAGTCTTTTCCTCTGATGCTCACTAAGATATTGTCACTTTCTTCCAAGTCTCTTTCCAAACACTTTCCCAGCTCTTGATCACTGAAAATATATTATAAATACGAGAGAACTTCAAATCCATACTTTAATAAACTACAAACCTAATTATATTTGGAAAACTGCCCTAAGGCCCTGTTGTACATTTCAACAATGTACTCAACCAGCTTAATGTTTAAGGACTTCACCTTACTAAAACTGTCCTATTCATGAATTTCATCAAAAACAGTTTTCACACTTATCATAAGTAATGAATTAATCCCAGGTTATCAACATGCAAAACACATTTTATGATACATTGCCTTTTCTTTTCATTGCATTTCTTTTATTGCTTAGAGATCTTCCCCAGTGATAAGCCAAGATGATTTTCAAAAAAATGAATTGGAAAAGATAGCAACCTTTAAATTATTATTTTTCTTTACTGTGGAAAAGTTTCATCACTGTAGTCAGTGTTTTTAATAATCCAGATAAAAAGTAGTTATAGGTTGGTAATTTCAAATCTAGTTCAGTGTCAGCAAAAACAAACCCCAACTGGTCCGATTTTTATTACTTATGGACGCAGCATAGCATAATATAATAGCTTTGGATTTGGGGTTCAGAAAACCTAAGTTTGAATCACCTGGGAGCATAAATTTGGAAAAATAGCTTTTCTGACCCTGAGTTTTCTCCAGATAATATTACATCGACTAGGAGGTTGGTGAGTTGAAGTGAACTTAACTACCAGTGTAGTGTTTGACATGTGGCAGGGGTTAAGAACTGCAGCTTTCATGAATTGTAATGATGTAAAGTTCTCTATCTTTCCTTGATCTTATTCACAAGGGAGAATGCTACAAGATGCTTTTGGTATTCATATTGCTGAGTTGTTGCAGTTAATATGGTGATTAATTCCACTGATTTCCTAAAGGATGTGGGTTTTCTGGAAAAGATAGGTTTATTTTATTATGGTTCACTTGAGAGTTTAGTGACATTGGCATTACTACTATTGCCAACAATATATAGATTAACATCATTTAGAGTTATCTTAGAGTTCTGGGATTATTGTGGACCTCTACAGCTTCCATTTGTAGTTCCATTCTAAAGGGAAAGACTTTTCTGTTTAGCTCTAGAATTTCTAACCATATTAGGAAGCAAACACTAGTTCATTTTTGTATTTAGTAACTTAAGTATTTGTTGAATATGGACCACACACCATTCTAAGCAAAGAGGAAACAGAAATGATAAAAAAATAAAATCCCTGACATTTGTCAGAGAGAAAATACACATACATAACACGTAAATAAATCATATATTCTGCAAGATGGTGAGGAGCACCATGGAGACTAGAAGACAGGGAATTCTAATTCTTAATTTTAATTCTTCTAATTTTAAATATGGTGGCCTAAGAGGGTATAATTGAAGTGACACTTGCATAAAGACATGAGGGAGATGAATGAGAAAGCCACAAGGGCCTTTGTGGGAGAAATGTTTTAGGCAGAGGGAAGAACAAGAGCAAGGGCCGAGATGCAGGAGTGTTTTGATGACTGAGGAATAATGAAGAGGCAGCGTGGCTGGTGACCAGTGAGCCAGGGAAAGAACAGGGGGAGGCATCAGAAGCAGGGCCTTGAAGGCATTAGGACTCTGGTTTTTACAAAACCAGTGCTCTAACCCCTGAGCTAAGGAGCCAGGACTCTTGTTTTTAATGCAAGGGAGAAGGAAAGTCACCAGAGGTTTTTAAGTGTAGATATGTGTGATCTGAGTGGAATAAAGGAATTTGTTTAACCTTTTCATTCAGCAGATAACCTCTTGCTCCTATAGTTTCTGCAGCCCACCTAGAGGTCTGGTCCCACCGCTGGTTCCTTCAAAAGTCAAGCTCCAGGGGGCCCTTTGTGTCCCCTGCAAAATTTGGGTCACTACAGTCCATCCTAATGTAGAAACTGTTCTATCACAGTCTAAGAGATTCTGGGGTAAGAGTCAGTTATGTAGGATGTAGAATATGCTCTAGCAGTGTCTAAGAAATGGAAAATCAGAAAAAGCAAGCAGGGGTGGAGAGAATAAACATCAACTAACCATATACCACTCCCTACAGCCCCTAAAAACTACCATTTTACTTTCTATGACTCTACTTTAGGAATTTTATTTAAAGGGAATCATTTTTCTTTTTCTGTTTATTTCACTTAGTAAAAGGTCTTCAAATTTTACCTAGTTTGTAGCATGTGTCAGAAATTCATTTTTTAAAGGCTGAATAATCGTCTATAGTATAGATATACTTAAGCTCTTTTAAAGTCTACTGCTTCAGCCCAACATCACCACCTTGAACATTCCTTCATCCATTCAGGCTACCGCAACCTCCTC
Organism: Mustela erminea; assembly: GCF_009829155.1. Lineage (NCBI taxonomy): Eukaryota > Metazoa > Chordata > Mammalia > Carnivora > Mustelidae > Mustela > Mustela erminea. The sequence continues at coordinate 19,552,755 of NC_045629.1, forward strand.
AGACAATGATTTTGTGGAGGGTCCTGGAAGAGGCAGGGAGCTAAAAGTGGAGAAAAGAAAAGTTACACTGAGATAGAAGGAGTCCAGGATGACTGGTACTATATGTCAGTTTAGAGTTAGAGAGTGACATGTGAGATTATTAGCTCCTCTTGGCTTCAATTTCTTCTTGTAGTACATGTAGGTAATCTAGAAAGAATTCATGGAGTAACCAGAAATTCACAGCCTTCTGGTGCAGTCCATTCCAATTCTGTCTCCATTTCAGGTACCAGCACTAACCTTTGAGTTTTTTGGAACAATAACTTGTGATATAGCTCTGAGAGAGAAAGAGAGAGAGAGAGAGAGAGAGAGAGAGGTCCCAGACTACATACTGTTTCTAAGGGAGGAAACATTACTCCTGTCCCTCATAATTCATTGCTTATTTGTTTTTATGATAAAACTATTATTTTAATGTACATGTTAAGGGGACAAAATGCTATGCAGTAAGCCCCTTGGAAAGTTATTTGGTGTCAGTAATATAGAGGTACATCTCTCATCCTCAGGAAAAAGAAGTTTCCTTGACAATCTCAACTAGAGTGGAGTCACACAGAGGGGAGAAGAAACCGAAAAATATGGGAAAGAAAACAAAGAGCTGATATGTTCGGAAGACTTTCCTCTGAGAAATGGGCTTGTGAGGCTGATGGCCACTGTTGGTGACAGAACCTATCCCTTAACACCTCTTCAGAAGAGGTTGCATCTTCCTATAGCTGGTCCTTTCTGTGAAGAATTCTCTATTCAGAAACTGAACAATAAAAACCAAATGTATATACTGCACTGCCTTAGGGGAAAAAAAAACCACACCTCTGGATCTCAAGGCAAATATAAAACAGAGATGAAGGGATAATTGAAAACCAGTAAAGTTCATTTTTCAGTTACAACATGTAGGTGTAGTAGATTTGGTTAAGCCCGTATAACACTTTTAGCCTGTTATTAGCTAGTTAGAAGAGTCTTCCAACAAGACTCTTTGAAGTGACTGATATAGCAGATACAACTTTTATGAAAGATTTAAAAAAAAAAAGATTTTGAAAGCCTCCAACTTTTATGAAAGATTTTGAAAGCCTCCATAATGTCTTAGGTTATTAAACAATGCATTTGTTAATCCTCATGGTCTAGGTGGAAACACAGATTATAGAAAGCAGGTAATGAACACCCATTTGAAAATAAGGTAGCAGGACAGGTACATTATGGGAAGGATACTGTGGTATGCTACAAAAGTTAAGAGAAATGTCAACAACCAAGTCTTGGATAAAAGAGGAATCAGGCCATCTCTAAAGTTCTTATTCCAAAAGCTAATAGACTGTAATGGATTGTCCTACACCTGCCGGGACTCAGCTTAGAAGTTTGGATGTTCCTAGTTCAAGTGACCAGAGGAAACCAACACCAATTCCACATTCCAAGGTGAGAAAATATGATTCAATGGTTTTGGGTGAGATGTCATTCCAGACCTATCCCTAACATTTGTGGGATCTGAGTTAAAGTGTAAATAGAAACATTCCAGGAAAGAGATTCTTAATTATAGCGAGGGGAGGCAGTGGGGAGGGCGTGGTAGTATAGGTGATGGGGATTAAGGAGTGTGCTTGCTGCCATGAGCGCTTGGCATTGTATGGAAATGTTGAATCACCCTATTGTATACCTACTCCAGATATTGCCCCGTATGTTAACTAAATGGAATTTAAGCAAAAACTTAAAAAAAAAAAAACCCCTAAATGTGTAAATGTTAGAAGTTACAAATCAAGGTAATAAAGATAAAATGTTCTTTCCTTTTACCTTGACAAGCATACCTAACAGCCTGGAAGTCCAGGTTCAAACTGAATTATTGGATCTAATGGCAGTACTGCACCCAAGTGTAGCATAGCAGCAAGATAGTTGGCCCCTAGCCTGCTACCCATTTGCTACATTCTACTCCTGCCTTTGGATACTCTAATTTGTATATCCAAACTTCAAATATAGCCCAAACATACAGCTGCCCCATCATACCAATTGGGCCTATGGCTGCAAGGCTCATGTGGTCCTAGATGTGGGCTTGAGGCTTTCAGGGATGGATTCCAGGGCCCTGGATTCCCACACAGTCAAAGGATGGCACACTTTGAGTAGAATGGGGCTGCAGGAGGAGGAGGAACAGAGTATGGTGCCCAGGGCATTGATCCCTGTCACTTACGTAGTTGATTGTAATACTAGCTGTAATACTAGGAAAAATGATCATTCTGGTTCTGTTAGTGTATTCAAAGTTCATCCTATTAGAAGTCTAGTTAAGTGCCTTAAAGAATAGAAAAGGAACTTCATACTCACTTAGTTTACTGCACACTAAATCAAAAGAGATAAAAATTTCCTAGGTACTACCTAGGAATGGGGAAAACAGAAAATGGTCACAGTAACACAAACGATATAAGCAATTTATCTTCTTACTTCTTACTTCTGAAGTTGAAACTGCTTATTCTGCCCCCAAAAAAGATCAGCAAAAGTTTCACTTCTACAGGTCAAATAAACTATTGAGGTCAATCTTGTGGCTTTGTTATACAAAATTTCTATTTCTTCTCTTAGGACAGATAAAGAAATAAAATACTACAACACCTGAAAATAGTTCAGATTAAAACTGTGCTAAGGTTTTATTCCATTACTTTCCTCTCTTGGGTTCCCTAATAAGCATATCTGTTTGCAACTAAGATCATCAGAACCTTGCATGAGTGATTCTCTACATGAAGTTGTAATTTCCCATTTTCTCACCTAAATTTCCACTGCTGAAATTGAATAATGTGACACCAAAAGAAAAAAAGGACATGGGAACATATCTCTCAAGAAACAGTGAATATCTCCAACAACAAAGACTGAAAACAGCAGATGGAAAGTAGTTTGTACACAACTATTTTGAAAGTCCTTTAAAAAATATAGATTATCTATTTAGATTAATCACATATACCTGGGATTTTTCATTGCCTAAACCATCAAGTCCAAATTCACTGAAATTTTCCTCCATCTGGTCTTGCTTTTTTCTATCCTCCTGTATACACAACATTATTCTTTCTATGGTCCTGTTCCCCTCCCTGCCCCACCTTTCCTCTTATCCTAGGGCTTCCAGTGGGCCCCCATTTGTGACATCAAGGATTCTCAAGGGTGCAAAAAATTTAGTTTGAGTATAAGTTTCAGAATAAAAAAACTCTAGTCTTGAGTTCCAGTTCTGCCACTGACAAATTATGTGATTCTAGACAAGTTATTTCTGCTAATCTCCAGTTTCCTCATTTGTAAAATGGGATAACAATTATGCTTATTTCATTGGATTGTGATATAGATAGTTGAGTACAGATAAACTCTTAGGACAGTGCTTGGCAAGAGTTAAGCCTTCCATAGGTGATGTTTAACATCACTTGTCAGGGAAATGCAAATCAAAATGCAAATGAGATATCACGTTACATCTGTTAGAATGGCTAAAATTTAAAAATACAAAAAATAACAAGTATTAGGATGTAGAATAAAAAGGAAGGTTTATAAGTTACTGGTGAGAATTTAAACTGGTATGGCCACTGTGGAAAAGAGTATGGAGTTTCCTCAAAAAATTAAATAAAGCACTATATGATCCAATAATTCCACCATTGGCTATCTACCCAAAGAAAGCACAAACATTAATTTGAAAAGATATATGTAACCCCAAGTTTATTGCAGTATTATTTACAAAAACCAAGGTATGGAAGCAACCTAAGTGTCCACTGATAGACAAATGGATAAGGAAGAGGTGGTATGAATCTTGTGAAGTGAATCAACAACCAAAGGTAAAATCAGACCTCTAAATAGGGAACTATTGGTTGCTGGAGGGGAGAGCAGTAGGGGGTGGAAAATGGGTGAAGGGGAGTGGGAGAGACAGGCTTCCCGACACAGCAGGGGGAATATAGTAATAAAACTTTGATGACCTTTTGTATGGTAACAGATGGTAGCTTCATTTATGGGGAACATAGCATAAGGGATAAAATTGTTAAATCACTATGTTATACACCTGAAACTAATGTAACGTTGTGCATCAACTTTACATGAGAAGTTTATATATATCCCTTCCATGGGTAGTTAAAAATCAACTTATTCTCTTAGGGTTTGTGCTCACCCCCATAGGTTCATCTCTTGCTGTTCTCAGTCTTATAGTTTTCACTTCAGAGCTACTGAACTGCTTAGAGTTTTGTAAACATGTTGTACTATTCTGTGTAGGATGGTTGACTTGTACTTTATTTTAAAGAACCAAAATGAGATATGACCACTTCAAGAGTTCTCCCCCTTTCCCAGACACAAGGCACTGCTACTTCTATCCATTCTTCTCTGCCACACTTCCCCAGTAGAGAATCTAAGACTTTGGTTGGTAAGGAGAGTCACAGAAATGGGCAAGAAGATTTTCAGCAAGTTCTCCAAAGTCAAGTGTTACCCATTTCCTCAGGAAAACCAAGGACACCTCAGATATTGGTGAGAGAAGGCTAAAGAGAATCACTCTTTCCAGTGGAGGGCCCTGGTGGCAGTCAGTGAAGCTGGACAGAAAGGAGACCAGGTCTGTGAACTCAAAGCCCTACCATCTGGACAGAAAGTCCTCCTGGCTTCCTCCTTGTTATTGAGGATGGGAAGCAGCAAGCAGGTAGGGTTAGGGGTCCAATGAAAGGTAGATCTTAGAGGGCTCCTTAGGGAAAGGTTTTTTCTTTTTCTTTCTTTTTTTCTAATTCCAGAACCCAGAGCAACAGCATGGTGAGGCACCTGGTGTTGAAGGCTCTGTGCATCCCTGGCTGGGGACAGGTACTACATGAGGCTATGACTATGACCAAAGCTTGTGACATAGTGGTCCTGGGTAAACACTGCAGCCTTGTCTGGGAACCACGGGTTTCTCAGAGTAGTTGAAACACCTGATTATTCTTGAGTCCTCCAAACATTTGTTTGGGGCCTTAGGCCTTAGAAAATGTTAGTTTTGGTCTTTTCAGAATAGCAGAGCCAAAGCGAACACCTGCTATACACAGTATTGTAAGTTACACAGTTTACAAGTCTATATTTCCATTCCTTTTAGACTGTAGGTCCTTTGAACACAGGTACGTGGTTATTACTGTCACTAGTGCCAACAAGAGCATGGCTTACAGAAGATGTTCTATGAATGTGTAGTTATCTGGAATCAAAAAATCTATCTGGCACCTAAACAGGTTCTTAATTCATGTAACGTTCCTATACAAGAGCTATTCTGTAATGACTTTGCCTTGTAATCACCTTTTCACTATTAAAGACCCTATATATGCTTTCCTTTCAAGAAAATCATATTTTGGAAATTGTGGTCTCCTAGACTATAATTATTAGAAATCTGCTTCCTGTTTTTGTTTGGCATATCTTACTGCCAAAAAAATTTTCTTAAAAGCCTGAGGTAGCCATTTACCATGAGATAATCATGATATATGAGCTAATCAATGATCTCACTTCATTGCCAAGAGAAGAATTTGTAACTTTAGTTTATATGGTTTCTGATGAGGCATTTCATTTTTTATTTCTTAAAAAGATTTTATTTATTTACTTGCCAGAGAGAGAGAGAAAGAGAGAGCAAGAGAGACTGAGAGAGCCCAAACAAGGAGAGCAGAAGGCAGAGGGAGAGGCAGGCTCCTCACTGAGCAGGGAGCCCAATGCAGGACTCAATTCCAGGGCCCTAGGATCATTACCTGAATTGAAGGCAGATGCTTAACTGACTGAACCACCCAGGCGTCCAACAGATAAGAGATTTTTAAACATTGAAACTTAATGGTGGGTTTCCATTTCCACTCTGATGACCTCTGCAAAAGAAACCATTAGTTCAGTGGGCAAAGGATGGTGCCCAGTATTTCAGATCAAGAGTGAGGTCTTTGTGTTCAATGTCACAGGTGGCTTGGTGACTAAGTTTTGATTCTTAGATCTGGAAAGGACCTCAGAACCCACCCTGCGGCCCCTAAGTCCTGTCCTCTCAAAACAGGCCATATAGGCCAGTGTCCCAAAACTATTATTAGGGGTAGAACCAGGACCCAGGTGTCCTAACTCCCAACCTGTGGAGTTAGGATACCTGGGTTCAAATCTTGTTTAAATTTCCCCACAAAAAGTTATAAAGGAATGTTAAACTGTATAAGGCCTTAGCAGACATTGGGTCAACTTTTACATTTCCTCTCATTTTACAGGCTTAAAAAGGGAAGCTCAGCAAGGTTAGGTGACTCATTTGAAGGTGAATCTCAGAGTTAGAAGTGAAGTTGGGATTTTATTTCTTGTACCCTGACTCCCCATCCAATTTCTTTTGCTATGAGAATCTGAAATCTGTTAAAACCCATAGGAAGACAAGATATATTTCAGCTTCAAGTGATGTGACACAGCTTGGAATGAAGTTCATTGCTGTATATCCAGAACCTCCATGGCTAAAGGGGCTGCTCACTCTTAGGAGAACTATGTAGGTATTAGGCACTAGAAATAGAAAGATGGACAAGGGGCCTCCTGGGTGGCTCAGTTGGTAAAGTATCTCACTCTTGATTTTAGCTCAGGTCATGATCTCCACTGAGAGACTGAGCCCTGCCTTGGGCTCCTGTGCTGGGCATGAAGTCTACTTGAGATTCTCTCTATCCTTCTCCCACTTCCTCTCCCCCATCCCATTTGTGTTCTCCCTTAAAAAAAAAAAGAAAAGAAAAGAAGAAGATGGACATGGATGGTCCAGACTTTCAGGCTGCTGGGAGGACATGAGCTTCTCAAGTAAGAACATGTCTAGCCAGCAGCCATTGTTGTGACCACAAATCAAAAGAACTGCTCTAATTGAAATGAGTTAACTTCTCTAAGTTATGATAGGATTTTATAAATGCAGAGCTAGCTCTTTTATTCTTATTATAGTAGCTGCTCTCCAGTTACTTATCTCATAATTAATATAGCTCAGTGATTTATAGCATATCCTACAAAAAATATGCTCTACTAGGAAAAATGGATACCTGCTTGAAGGTGTGATATCAATTTTTTAATTCATTCATCTGGAGGTTTATGATAACCAAATCCGCTGATAACTCAAAAAAATATATCTAAATGTCTACTGGGCACCCAGCATTAAACCATGTATTAAGGGAGGGAGGAGGAGCAATATGGCATAGGAGTAGGAGAACTAATATAATCAGGTCCCAGGAGTTCAGCTAGAGAGTTATCCAACCATTCTGAACACTTACATACTCAACAGGAGAGCAAAGAGAAAAAGAGAAGCAATTCTCAGAACAGAAAAGTGACCATTTTCTGGAAGGTAGGACGTGCAGAGAAGTGACTCCAAGGCAATGTACGGGAAGATAGACCGTGGGTGGAGGGGTTGGCTCCCAGCAAGCAGTAGAGCAGTGAAGCACAAAATCAGACTTTTAGAAGTCTGTGCCACTGAGGGACAGCAAACCAGAAGCAAAGTGGCATGGAGCCCTTGCAGGGACAGTGTAGTCTCAGGATCCATGGGGTCACAAAAAGACCAGGGGTGCTGGGGTGTGGCAGAGCTCCCAGGTATCACAACAGGCAAGCTGGTGCAGAAATGGAGTTGAGGAGTGGACTCTAACATCAGGGTTACCTTAAACCAGGATCCAAGGCACTGTGAGGCCACTGTTTTGTGAGCAGGGACACTACACATGTCATATCAGAAGACACCCCTTCCTTCCTCCTCTGGAAGGAGTGGCATGGGAGCATGCTACAGGAGTCTGCTGGGTTTGGAGACTCCAAATGTAGCCGTGTGCCAGAGATAGAAATTCTTGGTCACAAGCTGGTTGAGCATGGAGCCTGGCTGGAGACCAGGGAGACAAGAGGGACTGACTGCTTTTCTCTGAGGCTGCAATGAACAGTGGGACCCCCAGTGCTCAGGTCGTCTGGGGCTGGAAACTGCAAGGCCACCATTTTCATTCCCGTCCTCCTAGACTGTATAGAAAGCATTCAGGGAACAAAAGTTCCCGAGACCAAACCCAAGCAGATTAATAGCCTGGCCCCTGGCAAAGGCGGTACAATTCCAGCTCAGACAAAGACATTTGAGAATCATGACAACAAGCTCCTCCCCCAGAATATCAACAAGAATATCCAGCCAAGGTCAGACATTAGTAAGATGCCAAATCTAGAGTTCAGAATGATGATTATCAAGGTCCTAGCTGGGCTCAAAAAAAGCATGAAAGACATTAGAGAATCCCTTTCTGGAGAAATGAATCCCTTTCTGGAGAAATAAAAGAACTAAAATCTAACCAAGTTTAGAGTTAAAAAGGCTATTAATGAGGTGTAATAAAAAATGGAGGCCCTTATTGCTAGGATAAATGAGACAAAGAGAGAATTAGTGATAAAGACCAAATGATGGGGAATAAAGAAGCTGAGAAAAAGAGATAAACAACTACTAGACCACAAAGGGAGAATTTGTGAGGTAAGTGATACCATAAGACAAAACAATATTAGAATAACTGGGATCCCAGAAGAAGAAGAAAGAGAGAGAGGGGCAGAGGTATATTGGAGCAAATTATAGCAGAGAATTTCCCTATTTGGGGAAGGGGACAAGCATCAAAATCCAAGAGGCACAGATACCCCCCCCAAATCAATAAAATAGGTCCACACCCCATCATCTAACAGTAAAGCTTACAAGTCTCAGTGACAAACAGAATATCCTGAAAGCAGCTTGGGATAAGAGGTCTGTAACATACAATGATAGAAATATTAGATTGGCAGCAGACCTATCCACAGAGACCTGGCAGGCCAGAAAGAACTGAAATGATATATTCAAGGCACTAAATGAGAAAAATACACAGCCAAGAATACTATATCCAGCTAGACTGTCATTGACTATAAGAGAGATAAAAAGCTTCCAGGACAAACTGAAATTAAAAGAATTTGCAAACACAAAATCAGCCCTACAGGAAATACTGAAAGGGGTCCTCTAAGCAAAGAGAGAGCCTAAAAGTAACAGACCAGAAAGGAACAGAGACAATATACATTAACAGTCACCTTACAGGCAATACAAAGAAGCACTAAATTCATATCTTTCAATAGTTACCCTGAATGTAAATAGGCTAAATGCCCCAATCAAAAGAAACAGGATACCAGAATGGATTAAAAAAAGACCCATTGATATGCTGTCTTCAAGAAACTCATTTTAGACCCAAAGACACCTCCAGATTTAAAGTGAGGGGGTGAAAAACAAGTTACCATGCTAATGGACATCAAAAGAAAGCTGCGGTGGTAATCCTTATATCAGATAAATTAGATTTTTAACACAAAGACTACAATAAGAGATGAGAAAGGACACTATATCATAAAGGGTCTGTCCCACAAGAAGATAAAACAATTTAAATATCTATGCCCAACATGCGTGCAGTCAATTATATAAACCATTTAGTAACAAAATCAAAGAAACACATCAATAATAATACAATAATAGTAGGGGACTTTAACACACTCCTCACTGAAATTGACAGATCTTCTAAGCAAAAGATCAACAAGGAAATAAAGGCTTGACATGACACACTGGACCAGATGGACATCACAAATATACATTCCATCCCCAAACAACAGAATACACATTCTTCTCTAGTGCACATGGAACATTCTCCAGAATAGATCACATCCTGGGTCACAAATCAGGTCTCAACCAGTACCAAAAGACTGGGATCATTCCCTGCATATTTTCAGATCACAGTGTGTTGAAACTAGAACTCAACCACAAGAGGGAAGCTGGAAAGAACTCAAATACATGGAGACTAAAGAGCATCCTACTAAAGGATGAATGGGTGAACCAGGAAATTAAAGAAGAATTAAAAAAAAAAAACTCATGGAAACAAAGATAATGAAAACACAACTGTTGAAAATCTGTGGGAGACAACAAAGGCAGTCCTGAGAGGAAAATATACAGCAATACAAGACTTTCTCAAGAAACAAGAAAGGTCTCAAACACACAACCTAACCCTACACCTTACACCTAAAGGAGCTGTACAAAGAACAGCAAAGAAAGCCTAAACCCAGCAGAAGAAGAGAAATAAGAAACATCAGAGCAGAGATCAATGAAATAGAAACAAACATACAAACAAACAAAAAGCAGTAGAACAAGTCAATGAAATTAGAAGCTGGTTCTTCGAAAGAATAAGATTGATAAACCCCTGGCCAGACTTATCAAAAAGAAAAGAGAAAGGACCCCAATTAATAAAGTCATAAATGAAAGAAAAGATATCACAACCAACACCAAAGAAATACAAACAATTATAAGAACGTACTAGGAGCAAGTACACACCAGGAAATTTGACAATATGGAAGAAATTGATGCATTTTTAGACACATAAAAATTACCAAAACTGAACCAGGAAGAAATAGAAGACCTAAACAGACCCATAACCAGTAAGGGGATTGAAGTGGTCATCAAAAATCTCCAAACAAACAAGAGCCAGGGCCAGATGGCTTCCCAGGGGAATTCTACCAAGCATTTAAGGAAGAATTAATTCCTATTCTCCTGAAAATGTTCCAAAAAGGAGAAATGGAAGGAAAACTTCCAAGCTCATTTTATGAGGCCAGCATCACCTTGGTTCCAAAACCAGACAAAGACCCCATCAAAAAAGAGAATTACAGACCAATATCCTTGATAAACACGGAAGTGAAAATTCTCACCAAAATACTAGCCAATGAGATCTAACAGTACATTAAAAGCATTACTCACCAGGACCAAGTGGGATTTATTCTACAGCTGCAAGGTTGTTTCAACATCCACAAATCAGTTAATGTGATACAATACATTAATAAAAGGAAGAACAAGAATCATATGATACTCTCAATAGATGCTAAAAAAAATTTGACCAAGTACAGCATCCTTTCCTGATCAAAACTCTCCAAAGTGTAGGGATAGAGGGTACATACCTCAATATCATCAAAGCCATCTATGAAAAACCCACATCAAATATCTTCAATGGGAAAAAACTGAAATCTATTCCACTAAGGTCAGGAACACAACAGGGATATCCATTATCACCACTGCTATTCAACATAGTACTAGAAGTCCTAGCCTCAGCAATCAGACAACAAAAAGAAATTAAAGACATCTGAATTGACAAAGAAGTCAAACCCTCACTCTTTGCACATGATATGATACTTTAGGTAGAAAACCCAAAATATTCCACTCCAAAACTGCTAGAACTCATACAGGAATTCAGTAAGGTGTCAGGATAGAAAATCAATGCACAGAAATCTGTTGCATTTCTTAACACCAACAGCAAGACAGAAGCAAGAGAAATTAAGGAGTTGATCCCATTTATAATTGCACCTAAAACCATAAAATACCTAGGAATAAACCTAACCAAAGAGACAAAGAATCTATACTCAGAAAACTATAAAATACTCATGAAAGAAATTGAGGAAGACACAAAGAAATGGAATAATGTTCCATGGTCATGGATTGGAAGAACAAATATTGTGAAAATGTCTATGATACCTAAAGCAACCTACACATTTAATGCAATCCCTATCAAAATATCACCAATGTTTTCAAGGAAATGGAATAAATAATCCTAAAATTTTTTTTTAAAGAATTTATTTATTTGACACAGAGAGATCACAAGTAGGTGGAGATTCAGGCAGAGAGAGAGAGGGGGAAGCAGTCTCCCTGCTGAACAGAGAGCTCGATCAAACCTGATGTGGGGCTTGATCCCAAGACCCTGGAATCATGACCTGAGCCGAAGGCAGAGGTGTAACCCACTGAGCCACCCAGGTGCCCCAATAATCCTAAAATTTATATGGAACCAGAAAAGGCCCTGAGTAACCATAGGAATGTTGAAAAAGAAAACCAAAGTTGGTGACATCACAATTCCAGACTTTAAGCTCTATTACAAATTGTCATCATCAAGACAGTATGATACTGGCATGAAAATAGACACATAGATCAATGAAACAGAACAGAGAATGCAGAAATGGATCCTCAACTTAATGGTCAAGTAATCTTTGACAAGGCAGGAAAAATGTCCTATGGAAAAAAGACCGTCTCTTTCAACAAATTATGTTGGGAAAACTGGGATAGACACATGCAGAAGAATGAAACTGGACCATTTCCTTATAACACAGAAAAATAGACTCCAAATGGATGAAAGACCTCAATGTGAGACAGGAATCCATCAAAATCCTTGAGAACACAGGCAGGAACCTCTTCAACCTCAGTTGCAGTAATTTCTTCCTAGAAACATCATCAAAGGCAAGGGAAGCAAGGGCAAAACTGAACTACTGGGACTTCATCAAGATCAAAAGCCTTTGCACAACAAAGGAAACAGTCAACAAAACCAAAAGACAACTGACAGAATGGGAGAAGATATTCACAAATGACATATCAGATAAAGGGCTAGTATCCAAAATCTATAAAGAACTTATCAAACTCAACAGTCAAAGAACAGAGTAATCCAATCAAGAAATGGGCAGAAAACATGAAAAGACATTTCTCCAAAGAAGACATTCAAATGGCAAATAGGCACATGAAAAAGGGCTCCACATCACTCAACATCAGGAAATACAAATCAAAACCACAGTGAGATAGCACCTCACACCAGTCAGAATGGCTACAATTAACATGTCAGAAAACGACAGATGTTGGTGAGGATGCAGGGAAAGGGTAACACTCCTACACCTCTGGTGGGAATGCAAGCTGGTGTATCCATTCTGGAAAACAGCATGGAGGTTCCTCAAAAAGTTGAAAATAGAGCTACCCCATGACCCAGCAATCTCACTACTGGGTATTTGCCCTAAAGATATAAATGTAGTGATACGAAGGGACACATGCACCCCAAGGTTTATAGCAGGAATTCCACAATAATTAAACTATAGAAAGATCCTAAATGCCCATCAACAGATAAATGGATAAAGAAGATGTAAGATATATATATATACACACACACATATATACATACATACACACACGCATGCATACCATGGAATACTATGCAGCCATCAAAAATCCTGAAATCTTGCCATTTGTAATGATGTGGATGGAACTAGAGGGTATTATGCTAAGGAAAATAAGTCAATCAGAGAAAAACAATTATCGTATGATATCTCTGATATGAGGAATTTGAGAGGCAGGGCTGGGAATCATTGGGGGTTGGGAGGGAAAAAATGAAACAAATGGGGCTGGGGAGGGAGACAAATCATAAGAGACTCTTAATCCCAGGAAACAAACTGAGAGTTGCTGGGTGGTGGGGAGGGAAGTGATAGGGGGCTGGGTTATGGACATTGGGGAGGTTATGTGCAATAGCGAGTGCTGTGAATTGTGTAAGACGGATGATTCACAGACGTACCTGGGGAACAAATAATACATTATATGTTAATAAAAAACATGTATTAAATATGTAACAATGAATAAATATGTAAATATGTAAGAGAAAACTGACATGCAAATTTACAATTACATTTGCTAAGATGGAGGTGTTTGGAATACCATGGGAACAAAGGAGAAAATAGCACCCAATTCTTTGTGGGAGGAACATGTGTTAAAAGAGAGTGTTTGAGCTAGAATGATGGGGGCTGGTTGCCTGTAGATAGCTAAAGGAAGGGGACAGCTGTAGGTCAGAGTGGTCATGAAGATTACTCCAGCATCAGTGAAAGGATGCATTGGTGGCAGGTCCTGAAGAACCAGTATAGTTATCCATCAGCTTTCTTCCCATTAGCCAAAGATCTACTGGCAAAGTCATCTAACAAATCACTTGAAAAGATACCTTGGGTATCTGATTTATTCCAGTGCTAATTGCAAATCAGCTATTCACATTTTCAGATTACTAACTGAGTACACTTATTTTTAGAAGCTGAAAGTAGTCCCTTACCAATATAACTGTTCTTAAATGTGGACAACACTATTTAACACTATACAGACAACTGATTGCTTGAAGGTTCTTTATATATGAAGTAAGGGGAATAAGAGCCGAGTGAATTTAAAAAAAAAGATGTTTCGTTTCATGTTATATATCTACATGTTATATATAGACATATAGAATCTTTCTACAACCCATTCCAGGAATAAGATACAAAAATCATTTCCAAGCTGTCAAGGGCAAGATCACAGAATCTATATTGAGGTAATAGAATTCTTCTGGAATTTACTTGCATTTAACTTAGAAGTAATTCTAATAGTTTAGTAGTCTAGTTTCTCCACAAATAACTTCCTTCTGTCCCTTCCTTCTTTCCCCGTTGAACAACTATCATTTCCTAACACTGTGCTAGAATAACAAGAGGACAAGCATTTAAAAGGGATTGAATAGTTAGCTACAGATATTTGGTGCTTCTTGCTTATATTAGTGTAAGGAAAAGCAGAAAGGAAATACAAACACAGCTCTAAGGAAAAGAAAACAGTATGTGGGACCCATATAACGTGGAAAACATGAAACCTCAGCATTTAGGTGTCTCTAATAACTAGTGATTATAATCATGCTTGGTCATAAAAGATTAAATTTTAGCCTTGTTCAATTAGGACATGTTACATTTTAGAATGACTGCCTACTAAAATAATTAAAATAAAAATGTTGACGTTCATGTTGTTCTCAGCTCCTGGAAAACTAGTCTATTTCTTTGAAGGGTCTAAGAAGTCTCTTCAATTACCCACTTAAGTCACAAAATACATGCTTATTAGCAAAGGAAAATGAAGATTGTCTACAGATTAGATAAGCCATTTATTGCTGGCATAGGCAAACTTCACCCTCCTCATAGCAGCATTTCCTGAGATCAGAGAGCCCAACAGGAACAACCCAAGACAGTAAAAGAAAATGCAAGTTTATAAAAACTACTGAAAAACCAATGAAATTTATATTATCTCCTAATAGTTAGCCCGTGGTATTACTTTGCCTACGAGGAATAGTATGTGTACACACACACACACACACATGAAGTGTGTTTATAGGGAAGCAAATTAAGTATGTCTTTACTACCCACTGTTTTCTTCAGATTATACCTGAACTGCTTTGTGGGTTGAAAGTAATCCAGTAGAGTCCAGTAAGGAATACTGGAAATGAAACATTATACCAATTTAATATATACATGTTATCTACATCACTATCATGAATCTGAGTGTTCTGAGAAAGGAAACACTCATATGTTCATTCACCTATATATACAAAAACTAGCAGGTTTTCCCACCTTTGTCCCTTTTGTAAGGCAAGATGATGGCTCAGAAGGTATCTTCAGTTTTATTTGGTAAGAAATTAGTACTTTTCCTATATGTTGATGTGAGTTCTTATTCTGAGTGGGGATTGCAGTTATTGTGAACCCAGAGTTGTTTTAAGTAATTATTGTGTTGTCAGCTTTGAAAACAGTCATCTCCATCTTGCTTACAAGCTCACAGTGGTGTCTAGTTCGTGACAGGTGTTTATTAAGCATTTTTTGGGAATCAAAATTTGCCTGCCCCTTTGTCTTTCAGTTGTCTAACTTTATACCTCTTCCCCTCTCCTAGGCCTTGGGTTCCCCAACATCCTTAATCTTCCTTCATCATGCTCCCTATCTCTCCTCACTGCAGCTCTCTTAGCAGGACTGACTTTTCATGAAGGTTCTTCTTAGTGGTATCACATTGCAGTACACCTCTCTCTAAAACTAGCAGGGATGACGTTTTGGCTCCTTAATGTCAACAGGTGTTCTGTAGGTTTCATTGGTAAGGCTAATGGAAATGATTAAGAATCAGGTTGTGAAGGGGTGCCTGAGAGGCTCAGTGGGTTAAAGCCTCTGACTTTGGCTCAGGTCATGATCCCACAGTCTTGGGATCGAGCCCCACATCGGGCTCTCTGCTCGGTAGGAAACCTGCTTCCTCCTCCTCTCTCTCTCTCTCTCTAACTGCCTTTCTGCCTACTATATTATACATATTATATATATAATATAAATATATATAATTTATATTATATATATAATATAAATTATATATAAATATATATTTATTTATAAATAAATAAATAAATAAAATCTTCAAAAAAGAAAAAGAATCAGGTTGTGATATCTGAAGTATAAATACATATGAAACAAAATAAACTGCTGCTATCTCCTTATAGGTCTTCATTCTGGCCTCATATATTATACAAATATATGTATTTTATAAATATCTTATATTTATATATTTGTGTTTATATGCCAATTGACTAAAGGACATGATGTCATTGAATCTAAAACCCACCAATGTGTAGTTTGCTGCAGGAGCAGGAAACTTTTGAAAGAGCTATTAGTTTTCCATTGCTAAGAAAACCACTTGACATTAGAGCTTTCTTTGTGTAGGCTAGAGTATTACCTAGATTCACTTCTGCAGTAGCCTTCAATGATTCTTTCTTACCTACACCCTAAAAGAATTTTGAAGCATTATTTCCTCACACATTTTAAAGTTGGCATCTAATATATTTCACATGGTTTGTTAGCTAGAGTGGATATAGATTTTCAGTGTATTGTAAATATTGGTATTAAAAAAATACATCATACTTTTAAATGTACCAAGAGGAACCTAAACACCTTTTAGTAGTGGGAAATTTTACTTTTTTTTTCACTTTTTTCAATTTTTGACTTTTTTCTCTGTGAACTATTTTCATCCCATTTCTTGTGCCAAATTTTCTCCAACCTGCAAATCTTCTGATTCATCCTTTTATACTTCTGTGCAACCCAAGGCAGTTCATTTTGCATTTTGACCCATTCTCACTAAATGGTATCACTTCTACCCAGAACCTCAAGCGAGTAATGTAGAAATCATTCTTTTATCTTCCTCACTTACCCTAGTCATCAAATAATTTTTTTACTCGACCTCCCATATCAAACCAAATCCCTTCATCTCTCCAGCACCCGGAGGAGGTCTAACCAGAA
Source organism: Mustela erminea (assembly GCF_009829155.1). Lineage (NCBI taxonomy): Eukaryota > Metazoa > Chordata > Mammalia > Carnivora > Mustelidae > Mustela > Mustela erminea. The sequence continues at coordinate 19,569,567 of NC_045629.1, forward strand.
TTCTTAAAAGGAAATTTGTCAGGGAGCTGTGGTCCAACAAAAGCATATAGAGGAAACATCTGAAGCAACTTATATTTTATTTAGAAAATATCATGAAGTGCCACTCACACAGGCACCAAACCCAACTGAAGCCCTGCTCAGCACACAACCAAGATACTTTATTCTAAGTTCCATGAACTGAGGTTTTGCTTTTAAAATTGATTAAATGCCAAATTAGAGTCTTCTTTAAACAAGTAAGTCCTAATTGCCTCATTTGCTTTAAGTTTACAGGATGCCATAGGCACTACAGAGGAAGGTATTTCACTTAGCTTCAAAAACATAAATTTTTTAATGTAACAAAGTATGTTTCAAAAGTTGTAGATGATAGCAACTTGGAAGCTATAGCAAACTCTGCAGTAAGTAACAATGCAACCAGATGTGATTTGAGGGTATAAGTACACTGGGCAGCTAATCAAATGCAGTCCAGCAAGAAATATAAAAAGATGAACTGTGAAAAGAAAAAAGGAAACAGGCCCCTCCCTCCGCCGCTGGCCCGTCAGTCAGGCAGGCAGGCAGTCGGTCCGAGTGGTGGTGTCCTCTCCTGCTTTTCTAAGCGGTTCCGCCCTTGCTCCTTCCCGGTCGGCATCGGCAGCTGCACTCGCAGCGGCGCGGTCCCTCCGGGAGGCGCGGCGTGGGCCGAGCGGCGGCTGCAGAGCGTCGAGCCATTCGCGGCGGAGGCGGCGGCGGCAGCCCGGCAGCCAACATGGCGGCGGCGGCGGCGGCGGCGGCGGCGGCGGCGGCGGGCGCGGGGCCAGAGATGGTCCGCGGGCAGGTGTTCGATGTGGGGCCGCGCTACACCAACCTCTCGTACATCGGCGAGGGCGCCTACGGCATGGTGTGCTCTGCTTATGATAATGTCAACAAAGTTCGAGTAGCTATCAAGAAAATCAGTCCTTTTGAACACCAGACCTACTGCCAGAGAACCCTGAGGGAGATAAAAATCTTACTGCGCTTCAGACATGAGAACATCATTGGAATCAATGACATTATTCGAGCACCAACCATTGAGCAAATGAAAGATGTATATATAGTACAGGACCTCATGGAAACAGATCTCTACAAGCTCTTGAAGACGCAACACCTCAGCAACAACCATATCTGCTATTTTCTTTACCAGATCCTCAGAGGGTTAAAATATATCCATTCAGCTAATGTACTGCATCGTGACCTCAAACCTTCCAACCTGCTGCTCAACACCACCTGCGATCTCAAGATCTGTGACTTTGGCTTGGCCCGTGTTGCAGATCCAGACCATGATCACACAGGGTTCCTGACGGAGTATGTAGCCACACGTTGGTACAGGGCTCCAGAAATCATGTTGAATTCCAAGGGCTATACCAAGTCCATTGATATTTGGTCTGTAGGCTGCATTCTGGCAGAGATGCTGTCCAACAGGCCCATCTTCCCTGGGAAGCATTATCTCGACCAGCTGAACCACATTCTGGGTATTCTTGGATCCCCATCACAGGAAGACCTGAACTGTATAATAAATTTAAAAGCTAGAAACTACTTGCTTTCTCTTCCACACAAAAATAAGGTGCCATGGAACAGGCTGTTCCCAAATGCTGATTCCAAAGCTCTGGATTTACTGGACAAAATGTTGACATTCAACCCTCACAAGAGGATTGAAGTAGAACAGGCTCTGGCCCATCCGTATCTGGAGCAGTATTATGACCCAAGCGATGAGCCCATTGCCGAGGCGCCATTCAAGTTTGACATGGAGCTGGACGACCTGCCCAAGGAAAAGCTCAAAGAGCTCATCTTCGAAGAGACAGCTAGATTCCAGCCGGGATACAGATCTTAAATTTGTCAGGACACTCAGAGGACTGGACATGCTCAGACATCGGTGTTGTTCTTCCCAGTTCTTGACCCCGGTCCTGTCTCCAGCCCGTCTCGGCTTACCCACCTTGACTCCTTTGAGCCGTTCGGAGGGGCGGTTTCTGGTAGTTGTGGCTTTTATGCTTTCAAAGAATTCCTTCAGTCCAGAGAACTGTTCCTGGCATCCCTGTGTGTGTCACCCACTGGTGACCTGTGGCAGTATGTACTTTCAGTGCACCTACTGCTTACCGTTGCTTTAGTCACTAATCGCTTTCTGGTTTGAAAGATGCAGTGGTTCCTCCCTCTCCTGAATCCTTATGTGCTGCCCTGCTGACCCATGCAGTCACACCAGAGATAGTTCTTTCCAAATTGGCTCTCGTCACTGGCCTCTCACTTTATGATAGGGAAGGCTACTACCTAGGGCACTTTAAGTCAGTGACAGCCCTTTATTTGCACTTCATCTTTTCACCATCAGCGTTTCCCCGGAGCAGGAGCATGTGGAAACACCTGGGATGTCTTCGCAGCCTGCAGCAGGTGCTCCCATCTCGGAAACCTTTGGGGGCACTTGCCCATGTCTTTCCTCATGTTAGTCACTAGCATATTTAAGGTTTGTGCTGTTTGCCCAGCTTTTTGAAAACTCATTTTTCTAAATAAAAGAAAGAAGTACTGCACCCAGCAACTTCACTGTCTAGATTTACTGTGGTTTCTCGCACTATTCATAGAGGTAAAACACTCGCCCAGATGTGTTATCTGCAGTACTGTTTGCAAGGCTTACACAGAAAGATTGAAAGTGGCAGCTGCACTCGGGATTTAGTGAGAGATGGACACCGGAGCAGGGCACTAAGGAAGGCGTGTGGAGAAGCAGCCCTCAGGCCAGCCGGATGTCACAGGGCAGAGCTGCACATGCAGGGGTACGCATGCACCTAAGCTCCTTCACACGGCGTGCCACGTTCAGTGTAGCCACGTCCAATGCCTCAGGATTTAGCAGAGAGGAGCCCTGCGTCTTTAAATAAGAAAGTGTACAATTCATTTTCCTCCTCCAGCATGTCAGCATCTCAAGTTCATTTTTCAACCTACGATATAACAATTTGTAATAAAGCCTTCATGAGCTCATGACATGAAGCACTGTTCTGTCATCAAGGACACTCCAATGTTTCTGATACAGCTGAGCTAAGACCATGAGAAAAAGCTAGCACTAAGTCATGTTTGGAGCTCTAGCCCATATTATCCTGATCTCTTTAAGTATTTGTTCCTGCCACTGCATACTGTGGCGTTGACTTGGTGTTCTGTCCCAGTGCGGTGCTTCCTCTTTACTCCCCCACTGCTCTCTGTGGTGAGAAATTTGCCTTGTTCAATAATTACTGTACCCTCGCATGACTGTTACAGCTTTCTGTGCAGAGATGACTGTCCAAGTGCCACATGCCTATGATTGAAACAAAAAATTTATTGTTACCTCTGAGTTTGTGTCCCACGGAAATGCTATCCAGCAGATCACTTAGGAAAACTAATTCTGTTTTTAGCTTTTCATTTCTCAGCTGTCCTTTTTTTCTCGTTTGGTTTTTGACAGCAATGGAGAATGGGTTATATAAAGACTGCCTGCTAATATGAACAGAAATGCACTTGTAATTCATGAAAATAAATGTACATCTTTGATCTTCATATTCATGTTAAGATTCAGTGTCGATTTCCTCTGGATCAGCGTGTCCAAATGGACAGTCCGCTCCACTCTTTCCTTGGAGCAGAAATGCTTGGGGGCCTCCTCTTTCCACCCAGGGAACTGCCCCAACACTGGTTTATATAAAATGATTTAGAGGGCATTTCTGTAGGGTCCTGGTTTCCCTTTGCATAGCAGAGAATCGACTCTCTGACATGTTCCTTTACTCAAATCATAGGTCTAAAATAATATGTCAAACTATGGTGAAGACGCCCAAACGTCAGGTTGCATTCTCTGGTTCTTGTGTGCCCCAGTAATGCTGCTGGGCACCATCTGAGTGCTGGGAAGGACTGCCCATTATCACTTGGCCCACACCAACCGGCCAGGGTGCTGATGTTCACACCTCACAGGTGAACAAAGGACGGCTGACGCAGCCTCAGAGATCAGAACCACATCTAGATTCTTGCCCTAAAGTACGTGATTTTCATCTCCGTGCTCGGAGCTGCCATGTAAAGGTCTGCACGGCATTGATAGGATAGAGGTTTGACTGTTACTTGATATATTGGTGAGTCAGTTTTCATTTTCAAAGAAGTATTGACAGTTTTCTTACTCTTATTTCTTTGTCCTTTTTAAATGGAATGTTAGTATTATGAGGTTAATCTGCAGTCCTCTAAATAGAAAGCCATAGCCTTGGTTACTAATACCTGGGGACTGCAGGCTGTTCCATCCCCCTCGCTGGTACTGTGGAGTCAGATTGGCATGAAACCACTAACTGCATTCTAGAATCACTGTAGTCATAAGTTGTGTGCTTCTTATTAATCATGCCAAACTTGGTTTAACAGGTCAGAGAATTGTCATAATCAAGGTACCTGTGAAAAGTACTAGCTATTACGTGTGATAGGCTTGTCATTTGGAATCTTCTTCCATCTCTAAAAATGTACCGCTTAGATCATCCAGATTCCTTATTGGTGATACTGAATGCCTCCATTTTTAGTATGCTCAGATAAGCTTTCAGACTAATGGCTTTTTTGGTGTCTAAAAAGTAAGCAAAAACCTCCTATTGAAACATTCCAGTCTTTTCATTTAGTGTGAAACAAAATACCTAACGAAGCCAGTGGAATGGATTTGAGAGAACTCATGACGACTCTGTGCTGACACAAGTCTTCAAAGCTGAGGGAGACACACAGACCATTTTGATGCATGGGTAGAAGAATACCATTGTGTTTGTGTGCAGTACACAGTGCGTGGTGTGTTCACAGTCTGTCCTGCTGCTGCAGGCATAGGTGATGGGTGTGCAGGGTCCTGCTGGCTTTTGGAGCCACACGTGGCTCATCACTGGTTGTGTCTAAGTAAAGAGTCACACATGTATGCTGCCCACACCGCATGCCACATAACGTTCAAACCATTTAGAGGAGACTGTTTGAGCTTTATTTGCTTATATGTTAATATGGTTTTTAAATTGGTAACTTTTATATAGTATGGTAACAGTATGTTAATACACACATATGCACACATGCTTTGGGTCCTTCCATAATACTTTTATATTTGTAAATGTTTTGGAGCAATCCCAAGTTTAAGGGAAATATTTTTGTAAATGTAGTGGTTTTGAAAATCTGAGCAATCCTTTTTGCTTATACATTTTTAAAGCATTTGTGCTTTAAAATTGTCATGCTGGTGTTTGAAATATGATACTCGTATAGTGCAGATGAGAAGCATGTAACAGTAGATCTGTGGTCTCTCTCACTGTAAGCCAGTTCGGCATCATGGATCGGAAACGACTGGGAATCCAGAGGGAATTCTCTAGGGTTGCACCAGGTTTACCTAAAGCTTGTTGCCTTTTTTGTGCCGTTCATCCGTGTAGAGCACTCGAGAAAGTTCTGAAACTGCTTTGTATCTGCTTTGTACTGTTGGTGCCTTCTTGGTATTGTACCCCAAAACTCTGCATAGATTATTTAGTATAATGGTAAGTTAAAAACAAATGTTAAAGGAAGATTTTATTAAGAATCTGAATGTTTATTCATTATATTGTTACAGTTTAACATTTATTTGTGGTATTTGTGATTTGGTTAATCTGTATAAAAATTGTAAGTAGAAAGGTTTATATTTCATCTTAATTCTTTTAATGTTGTAAACGTACTTTTTAAAAGATGGATTATTTGAATGTTTATGGCACCTGACTTGTAAAAAAAAAAACTACAAAAAAATTAGAATCATTAAATTGTGTCCCTGTGTTACCAAAATAACATAGTATTGCGCATGTATAGCTTAATTGGAATTTCATATGTGAACATAAGAAGTCGTCTAATCCTTTATTACAGTGCTTCCCAAATGAAAAAAAAAAAAGAAAGAAAAAAGGAAACACAAAAACTTCTGTTCAATGAAGGAAACAGCTGTCTCATGCTAGGTCTGAATTGTTTGGTCTTGTTTTTCTTCTATCTATTTCTCTGACTTTATTTGGGGTGGATTAAAACCAGATTCTCAATGGGCAAAATAAAGGATATTCAAATTTTCTGACTAGTGTGTAAAACAGTTTTATTTTTGATTTTTTGCAAAAGTTTTAAATTTGAATTTAAATGCAAAATAAAAATAATACAACTTTTTAACAATCTCAACTGATTTTTGTTTTTTACTCTTAGAACATAACATTTAGTATTTACATGGAATGGAGAAGATTTAATTCAGAAAAATTCATTTAACAAAGACATATTTTTTTTAATCTAACACATTTTTATTGTTCTTTTTAAAAAAAAATTTTTTTTCAGCAGAACAGTATTCATTATTTTTGCACCACACCCAGTGCTCTATGCAATCCGTGCCCTCTATAATACCCACCACCTGGTACCCCGACCTCCCACCTCCCATCCCTTCAAAACCCTCAGATTGTTTTTCAGAGTCCATAGTCTCTCATGGTTCATCTCCCCTTCCAATTTCCCCCAACTCCCTTCTCCTCTCTAACTCCCCATGTCCTCCATGCTATTTGTTATGCTCCACAAATAAGTGAAACCATATCATAATTGACTCTCTCTGCTTGACTTATTTCACTCAGCATAATCTCTTCCAGTCCTGTCCATGTTGCTACAAAAGTTGGGTATTCGTCCTTTCTAATGGAGGCATAATACTCCATAGTGTATATGGACCACATCTTCCTTATCCATTTGTCCGTTGAAGGGCATCTTGGTTCTTTCCACAGTTTGGCGACCGTGGCCATTGCTACTATAAACATTGGGGTACAGATGGCCCTTCTTTTCACTACATCTGTATCTTTGGGGTAAATACCCAGGAGTGCAATGGCAGGGTCATAGGGAAGTTCTATTTTTAATTTCTTGAGGAATCTCCACACTGTTCTCCAAAGAGGTTGCACCAACTTGCATTCCCACCAACAGTGTAAGAGGGTTCCCCTTTCTCCACATCCTCTCCAACACATGTTTCCTGTCTTGCTAATTTTGGCCATTCTAACTGGTGTAAGGTGATATCTCAATGTGGTTTTAATTTGAATCTCCCTGATGGCTAGTGATGATGAACATTTTTTCATGTGTCTGATAGCCATTTGTATGTCTTTATTGGAGAAGTGTCTGTCCATATCTTCTGCCTATTTTTTGATATGATTGTCTGTTTTGTGTGTGTTGAGTTTGAGAAGTTCATTATAGATCCTGGATATCAACCTTTTGTCTGTACTGTCATTTGCAAATATCTTCTCCCATTCCGTGGGCTGTCTCTTTGTTTTCTTGACTGTTTCCTTGGCTGTGCAGAAGCTTTTGATTTTGATGACGTTCCAAAAGTTCATCTTCGCTTTTGTTTCCTTTGCCTTTGGAGGCATATCTTGGAAGAACTTGCTGTGGCTGATATCGAAGAGATTACTGCCTCTGTTCTCCTCTAGGATTCTGATGGATTCCTGTCTCACATTGAGGTCTTTTATCCATTTTGAGTTTGTCTTTGTGTACGGTGTAAGAAAATGGTCGAGTTTCATTCTTCTACATATAGCTGCCCAGTTTTCCGAGCACCATTTCTTGAAGAGACTCCCTTGTTTCTCTCCCTTTTTTCCACTGTATATTTTTTCCTGTTTTGTCATAGATTATTTGACCATAGAGTTGAGGGTCCATATCTGGGCTCTCTACTCTGTTCTACTGGTCTATGTGTCTGTTTTTATGCCAGTACCATGCTGTCTTGGTGATCACAGCTTTGTAGTAAAGCTTGAAATCAGGTAACGTGATGCCCTCTGTTTTATTTTTGTTTTTCAACATTTCCTTAGTGATTCGGGGTCTCTTCTGATTCCATACAAATTTTAGGATTATTTGCTCCAGCTCTTTGAAGAATACCAGTGGAATTTTGATTGGAATAGCATTAAAAGTGTAGATTGCTCTAGGCAGTATAGACATTTTAACCATGTTTATTCTTCTGATCCAAGAGCATGGAATGGTCTTCCATCTTTTTGTGTCTTCTTCAATTTCTTTCATGAGTGTTCTGTAGTTCCTCGAGTACAGATCCTTTACTTCTTTGGTTAGGTTTATCCCCAGGTATCTTATGGTTCTTGGTGCTATAGTAAATGGAATTGATTCTCTAATTTCCCTTTCTGTATTTTCATTGTTAGTGTATAAGAAAGCCACTGATTTCTGTACATTGACTTTGTATCCTGCCACGTTGCTGAATTGCTGTATGAGTTCTAGTAGTTTGGGGGTGGGGTCTTTTGGGTTTTCCATATAAAGAATCATGTCATCTGTGAAGAGAGAGAGTTTGACTTCTGCATGGCCAATTTGGATACATTTTATTTCCCTTTGTTGTGTTATTGCTGTTGCTAGGACTTCTAATACTATGTTGAACAAGAGTGGTGAGAGTGGGTATCCTTGTCGTGTTCCTGATCTCAATGGGAAGTCTGTGAGCTTTTTCCCATTGAGGATGATATTTGCTGTGGGTCTTTCATAGACAGATTTGATGAAGTTCAGGAATATTCCCTCTATCCCTATACTTAAAAACGTTTTAATCAGGAACGGATGCTGGATTTTGTCAAATGCTTTTTCTACATCAATTGAGAGGACCATGTGGTTCTTCTCTCTTCTCTTATTAATTTGTTCTATCACATTGATTGATTTGTGAATGTTGAACCATCCTTGTAGCCCAGGGATGAATCCCACCTGGTCATGGTGGATAATCTGTTTAATGTGCTGTTGGATCCTGTCTGCTAGGATCTTGTTGAGAATCTTAGCATCCATTTTCATCAGTGATATTGGTCTGAAATTCTCCTTTTTGGTAGGGTCTTTGCCTGGTTTGGGGATCAGGGTAATACTGGCTTCATAGAAAGAGTCAGGAAGTTTTCCTTCTGCTTCAATTTTTTGAAACATCTTCAGGAGAATAGGTGTTATTTATTCTTTGAAAGTTTGGTAGAATTCCCCAGGGAATCCATCAGGTCCTGGGCTCTTGTTTTTTGGGAGGTTTTTGATCACCGCTTCAATCTGGTTACTAGATATTGGTTTATTCAGGTTGTCAATTTCTTCCTGATTCAATTTTGGGAGTTTATAGTTTTCCAGGAATACATCCATTTCATCTAGGTTGCTTAGCTTATTGGCATATTGATAATAACTTCTGATGATTGTTTCTACTTCCTTGGTGTTCATTGTGATCTCTCCCTTTTCATTCATAATTTTATGTATTTGAGCTTTCTCTCTTTTCTTTTGGATTAGTGTTGCCAATGGTTTATCGATTTATTGATTTTTTCAAAAAACCAGCTTCTAGTTTCATTGATACGTTCTACTGTATCTCTGGTTTCTATCTCAGCTCTAATCTTGATGATTTCCCTTCTTATGTGTGGGGTTGGTTTGATTTGTTGTTGATTCTCCAGTTCTTTAAGGTGTAGAGACAACTGCTGTGTTCTGGATTTTTCAATTTTTTTGAGGGAGGCTTAGATGGCTATGTATTTCCCCCTTAGGACCTCCTTTGCTGTATCCCATAAGTTTTTCATCAAAGTGTCTTCATTAACAAAGACATATTAAGTACCTCTTATGCACCAGGCTTTAGGAGTCTGGTGTTGACCAAAGACACAAATGTCCTTTTCCTTGAGAAGTTTTTTTTTTTAAGATTTATTTTATAAAGCGAGACCAGGAGTGCATGGGGGTGCAGAGTGAAAGGGAGAAGGAGAGAATCTCAGCCAGACTTCCTGCATCTCAACAAGATGTTTTGTTGAGCATGGAGCCTGACATGGGCTCGATCTCAAGACCCTGAGAGATCATGACCTGAGCTGAACTCAAGAGTCAGTTGCCTAACTGAGCCATCCAGGCACCCCATTCTTGAGAAGCTTTTAATAAAATTGTTATATATAAAGCTTTCTAGTAAGGGCTGCTTTATGAGGTAGAGGTAGATAAAGGGAGGATATTTAAGTAGACAGTAATAACAGCTAGAATTTATTGAACTTAGTATATGCTATGTTCTATGCTATATTATATGTATGATTTTATTTAATTCTTAGAACAATCCTATGATGTGAGACTATGAATTCTACCATATTGTTGTGAAATATGACCCTCAGAGGGTTTAAACTGTCATAGCCAGTGAGTGGTAGAGCTAGGATTTGAATGGAAATTTATCTGATTTCATGGTTCAGGCTTAGGAAGCAGCCTGTATTACAGAGGCTAATTGAGAATTTTCCACAGTGTGGAGAAGATGCTTCCTTTGGATGCAAGATTATGCTTTAATGCTAAAGCCCCACAGGTCGAATTAAGGGAAATCAGTTATTTGCTTTAGGATTTCAATTAAAAAACTATTCTTGCCTACCATCAATTGTATCCATAGCAGGAATCTGACTCTAGTTAAAGTCCTCTGAATACAGATAGAGACAATACAGCTGATACTCTTTGTGGATTTACTGGAAGTTTAAAAGCTTCCAGACCAAGATATATCCAAGGTGGTCCTGGCTTTGGGTACAGTTTTCCCACCAAACATAGCCTGCCCATCACTGATGGGTTGCTTTCCTCACTCCTAATGAGACTTCCCCTTACCCCACAACCGAGGAGATGCCTGCTTGCAATTCTGGAAACCTATGCTGCTCCTTGCCCCTCTTTCTACTCATTCTACTATCTCACAGTTTATATGTTAGTCAAGTTCTTCTAATTCAGTTCTTACCACCATGATCCCTTGTCCTTTCACCCCCTCCCTATTCCATCAAAACTGACTAATCGGCCCATAATTCTCTGAGATCTGATTGCCTAATTAACTCTATTTCCATGGGACCCTTCTCTTGGGCATTTGTCTTAGAAGAAGACAATCCTTCAAACCACTTAGATTTTAAATTTTATTTATTTTTTCAGTGACAGTTTAATTTGATGTAAGAGCCCTTTGTAGGACTGGGGTCGGTGGGGGGAGCTTTGTGCAAGCTCTCAAATCACACCACCAATCCATTGCCTACCTATAACCTTGATGCTACAGGGCAACTTTGCTCTGAAACACATTTGTTCTTTGGCGGAGATCAAGGTATTGTTCATTTTAAGATCAGCAAAATCTTATTTTTCTGCTAAGAGCCACATTCCTAAGTTAGAGGGATTTTAGAAATGGGTGAGACACACACTCTCAATTCTATTACAACATTAGTATTTTCTTGGACTTTTGTCTCTTAACAGGGCTGTAAGATTGTTAGTAGAAGGGATGGGATAACATTATTATTTAGTCTGCATGAATATGGTTCTTTTGGACAGTTCATAAACATAGAGGGGCAGCTGTGTTTTCACTTTTCACCAAGTGACATCCCGAGTCTACTTTTATCAAGTTTAACTCTTGCTCAAATGTTTAAAAGAAATCAGATCTCATTTACTAAAACACCAAGCTCAGGCAAGTCTACATCTTTTTTTAAACCTTAGTCTTAGATTCCTTATGGCTGTTTGGACATGTCAAGCATTTTATTTTTTAAGCTGATAACAGTAACTTCAAAAGGTTTGGCTTGTGTCAGACAACTTTGGGAAAAGTGTTACTGCGCTGCCCTTCACCTTTCAACTTGGACACTCAGCTATGTTATAAAACTTTTACAGATTAATTGCACAGAAATAACCAGCACTGGTTATAATAAGTTAACTTGAAATCCTTTCCCTGGACAGACTTCTACATGCTTAGTGGACACTCCTTTACAACACTGAACTTTAGCACTAGAAATAGTAAAAGGAAGAAGTTTGTGTTGCTTGGAAATTCCAGTATAGTGTAAGATATTTTGTTATAACCTACTGCTGCTTAAAATGTATCTGGTACAAAAGCCTTAGAATGCATAAGTCCTTACTCATAACTATTAATAAGGATAATACATCAGCAAATTTGACATTCCAATTCTAGCAACAATTCCTCCTTGATACCTGGGAAATGTATATGACACATCTATTATTCATATATATCTCCATCCCAACAGGGCCACACCACTGAATTGCACAACTCTAGGGGTACCATTCACTTTGAGGGGTATTAATGTTGATCCATTCCCAGGAGATCTGTAGGATATAATCTTCTGTTTTTACACTGACAGCCTGGAATCTGCCAATACAATTCTTGCCTTAGCATGGGAAGTACTTACTGTTTCTCAATTCAGAATATCTTGAAGAGATTAAGATTTTGTTATCCATGAGTTGTGAGAATTATTATTGTTCAATGGCAGCTATTTTACTTACTCCTTCATATCACTCCTATTGAAGTCCATCTCTTTATTCACTTTCAAAGCACCATTTTATCTTGCTGTGAGTAAAAGGGAAGATGTCCTAGGGTTCAGAAATGGAATATGAATACATTTTTCACTGTACTGGTACAGTAGATACCAAGGAACATTTGATAAACTGTCTTGGAAATCTATCGATAACACGGAATGTATGTAGAAACATTAAAAAAAAAGCCAACTCATAAGTGAATGTTCAGAGCACAGTCTGTACCTCAATATGTGTATGTCTATGTATCATGTGCATATATATGTATATATGTTATTCCTTGGGGGTTACTGTCCTTGTTCCACTAGGGAGAAATAATCAAATGCCCAAGGTGATGAATATCTAAGCAGAAGTGGATTTCCACATAGAAAAAAATAAATCTTGACTATTTTACACAATATACAAAAGTTCCATGAGGATTGTAGTTCTAAATGAGAAGAAAAGATTAAAAAAAAAATAGAATGGTCTTCAAATCCTTAGTATAGGCAAAGATTTCTAAAACAAAACAACACAGAAAAGTGCTAGACAAAAAAATCTGATGAATTAGACTACTTTAAAATGAAGAAATTCTATTTATCCAAAGAATGGGAGAGGATATTTACAATTTTTTTCTTTACAAATTGCAATTATGACTGCCATATATTTCCAATAAGATGTGATATCCAAAATACATAAAGGACTCCTACAACTCAAGGATAATCCAGTAGAAATATGAGCAAAGGACTTGAATAAGCACTTTATGAAAAAGACATTGAAAATGGCCAAACACACCAATGGCTCATCAGTAATCATCAGAGTAATGCAAATTAAAACTAGGTGCAGTACCATCACTGGGATGGTGCAAATGAAAGTCAAATAATACCACATACAGTTGACTCTTGAATATCACAGAAGTGAGGGGCACTGACACCTGTGTATTTGAAAATCCATGTGTAAATTTTGACTCCCCCCAAACCTAACTATTGTTGACTGGAAGCCCTACTGATAACACAAAGTCAGTTAACACATTTTGTATGTTACATGTATCATATATTTTATCTTTCAACAAAGCATGCTAAAGAAACTGTTAAGAAATCCTTGGAGAAAATGCATTTACAGTACTATAAAAAAAATCCAGTATAGAAGTGGACTTGAGCAGTTCAAACCCAAGTTTTTAAGGATCAAATGTATTAGCTAAGTTATGCAACAACTACAATGCTTGGTGATGAAAATGTACACTGCAACTTTTTTTTTTTTAAAGATTTTATGTATTTATTTGAGAGAGAGAGACAGTGAGAGAGAGCATGAGCGAGGAGAAGGTCAGAGGGAGAAGCAGACTCCCCATGCAGCTGGGAGCCCAATGCGGGACTCGATCCCGGGACTCCGGAATCATGACCTGAGCCAAAGGCAGTCGTCCAACCAACTGAGCCACCCAGGCGTCCCTGTACACTGCAACTTCTTAGGAGAAATTAATAGTATCTACCCACTAAAGCTATCCAATGTTTCAGTAAGTTCTACCATATACCCAACAGGACTATATATACCCCTATGTTTACCAGAAGACATAAAGGAATATTTATAGTAGTAATACTTGTCATAGTCCCAAACTGAAAACTCAGTGTCTCTCAACAGAATGGATACATTGAGGTAAGAGAATGGATGAGTTTAAAATTACATGCACAAACATTGACACCTCTTTTGAACACAATGTTGAGTGAAATAAACCCAGACCTAAAGAATATGATTCCATTTACATAAAATTCAGACACAAGTAAAACTAAGTAGCAGTGTTAAAAATTACAGTGGTGGCTAACCCTGGGGAGAGAAGCAAGGACTGTGAGGAACTCAAGAGAGATTCTAGGTGCTGGTAATTTTCAGTCTTTGGTTATCAAATACATAGGTGTGTTCACTTTCTGGAAAGTCATTCAACTGAACATGTATTGTTTGTACATATTGTTTTGTGTATTATTCTTGTGTATGAGGCCAATAAAAGTTCACATTAAAAAAAAAACACCCTAAACACCCCCCAAAACAAAAGAATTTCATAGGTATTCTATTCATGAAAGCTTATTGAATAAAACACTGCTTAGTGTTATCCTGCTTTTTACAGAAAGGACATTTTTGCTCAAACATATGTCTCTATGTTAAAAACCTTACTTGATATTTGGAAGAGAAAACACTCTTGAGACAAAATGCTTCCAGGCATCTGTTTTGAATGGATTTCAATGCCTCTAAAAGTCATTTTATTGATAATGTGCTAAGCTAAACATTTTCAATTTCATATCATTGACTTGAATACTACTATTTTTTTACTACTAAAAGATCAACAAATGCTTATGTTAATCAGCTTGATATTTGGGATGCCAGAATGGAAATTTCTTTGTCTACATAAAGTAGTTGAGCTAAAAAATAGCCAGGGATATCCATAGCGGTCATGCTTTCAATGGATAGAAAGCTACAAGCAAGAACTTCTAGGCCAACACCCTCACCAAATTCAGCAACATGCCACCAAGTTTTATTTGTTCTTGTGCAAATGGCTCTCTTCTAAGAGAACATTTCCTTACATAGTTCAATCTAATATTAGGCTTAAATCCAAGGATGTTAAGACTTAATTATCTCATTTCTTCCATAAGTGATACAGCATGTTACTACTTGGCTATAATTGTTAATGGTGTTCCTAACACAGACTTGGAGGTGAGGTGTGCTAGGGACTGTGTATTGTTTTTGACGGTAGCCATGGAGGATGAGGCATATATATGAAAAATGACTTGCATGCAGGATTAGACTTAAAGCTATTCATTGATCTTTTCTAAATATTAGTATTAAAATGCATTTTCCCCAGGATTTCTAACTTCATGTCACTCTGAACAGAGGAATAGGTAAGGGTTGAGTATGCTGTTTCCCATTTAACCAAATGTAATTTAGACATTTGAGTGCTTGCTACTTCCAAGCAATGAAACATAAGCTTTTCACATGACTACACACATGAGCATACACAAAACCTACATAGAACACTCTACCATCAAGGAAAATCATTTAGGTATAGATTACATGGCTCTATTTTTTTTTAATTATATATCTGGACATCATGTGTCTTCCAAGTTCTAGTTCTAGATCTTCATCTGTCTGATAAATATTTCCACTCAGGATGTTCCTTTATTACCTCAAAAGGATCATGTCTAAAATTCAATCCCTTACTTCCAGTTCTAACTAGCTTTCCTATATTAACAATCATGCATACCATAAATATTCCAGTTACTCAAGGTCCAAAGTTTGAAATCACCTTTTACCCTCATTGTAGTTTTAATTCACATTTGCCTAATGGCTAATTAAAAACTATTTTTCATATGTGAATTTGGCCTTTTGTACATCATTTTTGGTGATGTGTTCAAATATTTTGTCGTTTGCTGGGTTGTTTTCTTGATTTTTAAGCATCCTTTATATATTCTAGATACAAGTCCTTTATCAAATATATGCGTTGTAAATATCTTCTCTCAGTCTGTGGCTTGTCTTTTTATTCCTTTAACAGTTTTTTTTTTTCATTAAAATTAAAAACTCCTGCTCTTGGAAGCTTTTCTAATAGATTGTGCTTCTCGGTATTGGATCTAAGAAATTTTTGTAAAACCTTAGGATCATAAATATTTTCTCTTAGAAGTTCTATAGTTCTAAGTTTTACATTTAGGCTTATAATCCATTTTGACTTTAAGTGGTATAATGCATGGATTTTTAAATTTTTTCATATAGGGCTATCCAGCGCCATTTGTTGTATAGACCTCCTTCAATTTCTTTGCACCTTTGTGAAAAATCAGTGGACTGTATACAGGTGGTTCTGAATTACTTATAATGTGCCATTGTTCTAGTAATCTGTAATAATCAAGACAGTATGATTATGGGCAAGTTTTTTTTTTTTTAAGTCCTGAACCATGTATCATTAAGTCCTTCAACTTTGTGCGTTAAAAATATGTTTTAGGTTATTTCCATTGAATTTAGAAACAGACAAATTTGTAAAAAATATATTTGCTGGTATTTTAATTAGGATTGCATTGAATCTTTAGATCAATTTGGGGTGAAAAAAGACTTATTTTGTTCCTTGTACTAAAAGAAATTTGTTTTAAGCAACTTGATTATTTTGGACTTTAATATAATTTCTTTTGTTTTATTGTGCTCCAGGTTCATGGATCTTCTTGGATCTGTAAGTTTTGATCCAATTTCTAAGTTTTTGGCCATTATTTTTTAAATATTTTATTTGGCTGCTTGATGTTTTGTCATTTAGTCTGGATTTTAAGCAGTTGTTTCTGTGCTTCATTCAGTTTGTATTTCAATGTCTCCTGTAAATTCTTATTCCTTGTCCAATTTATTATTCACTCATCCAGTGTATATTTAGACAGCTTTATCTCTAGAATTTTAATTTGTGTTTTTCATGTTTTCTATCTCCACTTACATACTCTATCTTATCTACCCTCTTGTACATATGGAATATTATAAAATGACTGTTAAAAAACATTCTTTCCCAGTATGGT
The DNA here is from genome assembly GCF_009829155.1 of Mustela erminea. Lineage (NCBI taxonomy): Eukaryota > Metazoa > Chordata > Mammalia > Carnivora > Mustelidae > Mustela > Mustela erminea. The sequence goes on from NC_045629.1 coordinate 19,586,240, forward strand.
ACTGGCACAAAAACAGACACATAGATCAATGGAACAGAATAGAGAGCCCAGAAATAGACCCTCAACTCTATGGTCAACTAATCTTCGACAAAGCAGGAAAGAATGTCCAATGGAAAAAAGACAGACTCTTCAATAAATGGTGTTGGGAAAATTGGACAGACACATGCAGAAAAATGAAACTGGACCATTTCCTTACACCACACATGAAAATAGACTCAAAATGGATGAGGGACCTGAATGTGAGAAAGGAATCCATCAAAATCCTTGAGGAGAACACAGGCAGCTACCTCTTCGACCTCAGCCGCAGCAACATCTTCCTAGGAACATCGCCAAAGGCAAGGGAAGCAAGGGCAAAAATGAACTATTGGGATTTCATCAAGATCAAAAGCTTTTGCACAGCAAAGGAAACAGTTAACAAAATCAAAAGACAACTGACAGAATGGGAGAAGATATTTGCAAACGACATGTCAGATAAAGGACTAGTGTCCAGAATCTATAAAGAACTTAGCAAACTCAACACCCAAAGAACAAATAATCCAATCAAGAAATGGGCAGAGGACATGAACAGACATTTCTGCAAAGAAGACATCCAGATGGCCAACAGACACATCAAAAAGTGCTCCATATCACTCGGCATCAGGGAAATACAAATGAAAACCACAATGAGATATCACCTCACACCAGTCAGAATGGCTAAAATAAACAAGTCAGGAAATGACAGATGCTGGCGAGGATGCAGAGAAAGGGGAACCCTCCTACACTGTTGGTGGGAATGCAAGCTGGTGCAACCACTCTGGAAAACAGCATGGAGGTTCCTCAAAAAGTTGAAAATAGAGCTACCTTACCACCCAGCAATTGCACTACTGGGTATTTACCCTAAAGACACAAAGGTAGTGATCCGAAGGGGCATGTGCACCCAAATGTTTATAGCAGCAATGTCCACAATAGCCAAACTATGGAAAGAGCCTAGATGTCCATCAACAGATGAATGGATGAAGAAGAAGTGGTGTGTGTGTGTGTATATATATATATATATATGTGTGTGTGTATATATATATATATATATATATATATACACACACACTATATGTGTGTGTATATATATATATATATATATATATATATATACACACACACACATATACACAATTGAATACTATGCAGCCATCAAAAGAAATGAAATCTTGCCATTTGCGATGACGTGGATGGAATTAGAGGGTATTATGCTTAGCAAAATAAGTCAGTCGGAGAAAGACAACTTTCATATGATCTCCCTGATATGAGGAAGTGAAGATGGAATGTGGGTGGTTTAGGGGGGTAGGAAAAGAATAAATGAAACAAGATGGGCTTGGAAGGGAGACAAACCATAAGGGACTCTTAATGTCACAAAACAAACTGAGGGTGGCCAGGGGTAGGGGGAAGGGAGAGGGTGGTGGGGTTATGGACATTGGGGAGGGTATGTGCTATGGTGAGTGCTGTGAAGTTGTAAACCTGGTGATTCACAGACCTGTGCTCCTGGGGCTAATAATACATTATATGTTTATAAAAAATAAAAAAAATTAAAAATTAAAATTAAAAAATAAAATGAAAGAAAAAAATGTTCTTACCTGTATATTCTATCACTGGCAGCATTTGTGGGTCTGTTTCTATTGATTAATTTTTCTCCTCATCATGACCTACTTTCCTACTCTTTTGCATGGCTGGTATATTTGATTGGATGACATTGGGAAATTTACCTTGTTGGGTTCTGGACATAATTGTTTTTGAATAAGAGTTGATATGAAACATTAGTTTCAGGCATACAGTATGATTCAATGCTTATACTGCGAAATGATTACCACAATAAGTCTAGTCACCATTAATTACCATAAAAGGTTACAAACTTTGTTCTTGTAATGCAAATCTTTAAGATCCACTCTCATGGGAACCTTCTAATATGCACAATACCATTGACCATAATCACCAAGCTCACACCACATTCCTATTCATTTCACAACTGGAAATCTGTACCTTCCCTTTCATCCATTTTGCCTGCCCACCAGGCCCTTTCTCCACTGGTAACCATCCCTCTGTTCTTTGTATTCATGAGTTTTGTTTGTTCATCTTTGTTTTTTAGATTTTACATGCCAATTATATCATATGGTATTTGTCTTTCTCTGACTTATTTTACTTAGAAGGATACCCTTGATGTCCTCCATGTTGTTACAAATGGCAAGATTTTATTCCTTTTATGGCTGAGTAGTATTTGTGCATGTGTGTGTATAGTATATATATGCATGTATGCGTGTCTCATATCCTTATCCATTCATCCATCAATTGACACTTAAGGTTGTTTCCATCTTGACTATTTATCTTTTTTTGTTCTTATAAATATTTTTGAAGTTTATTCTTTGACACTGTTAAATTACTTGGAAACAACTGGATTCTTCTATAACTTCCTTTAAAATATCAGGATTAGAGCAGGCTTCATTCCATAGACAGTTTTATTTCACTACTGAAGGTAAATCTTTCTGAGTAGTCTTCTGATATCCTATGAATTACTGGGGTTTTCTACTCTAGCCTTCAAGAAGAGAAACTATTTTTGCTTTGAGATATAGGAATTGTTCTCTAATATCTTGTTGATGATTCTCTCAGGCTTTGGTGGTTCACTTATTTTTTTATTAGTATTCTCGCTCCCCACTCCTTTTCATACTCCTCCCTATAAGCTTTTGTTGTCTTGAACTCCCAAAAGATCATCTCAATTCATGGGAGAGACTGCTAGACTCCATCAGGATTCTCCCTTTCTTCTTTCCTCTCTCTACTCAGTAAACTGGAGTTTCACAACCTCTGATCTTGTGTTGACTTTGTTTCCAACCTCTGATCACTGTCCTGTCATCTTTAATGTTGAAGATCTAAAAACCTTGTTTCATATACTTTGTTTTACTTAGTTGTTTCAGGAAGGAGGTTATATCAAATCCTTGCTACTCCATCTTGGTCAAGTGTAGAAGTTATTATGGCTTTTTAAACTTCTTGTGCCAGTCTTTGTACAATTCACCTAATAGGTCACAGCATATCATCTGGTACATAAACTATTTGACTACTGAAATTTTTCTAACAATGTTCCCTATTCTCAGTCTCTACTACTTGCAATTCATTCACTTTAACTCAGTCACAATAATTTTAATGTACCATGACTTTCTTCAAAACCAGTGAAGTTTCCCTTTGGCTTCAGGATGCAATCCCAATTTCTAGTCTAGCATGCAAGATCCTCCACAATCTGACCTCCATTTATTTAACTTTCAAAACTTACTTTTCATTATTCCAACCAGGCTGAACTAAACAGGACCTCCCAACGTTGTTTGTGCACATCACTCTCTTTGTCTTGTTAGGATATTCTCCCCACGAAGAACACTCTTCTTTATGCCTATTCAAGTTCTACCCATTTTTCAAGAAAGTGTTTTTAAGTTTCACTTTCTTTTTAGATCCTTTAAGACCCTACTCCATGAAGCTTCTATGTGTATTTTTTTTGTCCTTGCTGCCTAAAATTATTGCCTTGCCTACCAAGATGGTAATTTAATAGGTTTTTTGACAATTTTTCTAGTAACTTTTCAGAACAAAGCTTAGAAATTCAGGTTCTTTACATTCTTAAAAATTAATTTTTGATAGGCAAGTCTGATTTTTTCCCTCACTAGATGATAGATCTCTTGACATCAGAAGCTTGTCTTATACACCATTACCTTCATGCTTAAGCTCATCACTGTGTCCTCTAGGAGTGTAATATTTCATGGTCAATCTCTGTGCTATTCACATTCTTTTGCTAAAAATGTCAATATAAGTTTCTTATCCCTGATAACCTGTCAGCTCTGCAAAGCTTCAAGGTGATAGGCTGTAGGAACTATTCCTTTAAGTTCTTACCTCCTTTACTATTTCCCCTTCAGGAAAAAATTATCAGCTTCATATGTGGAGTGATTCTGCAACAGGGTGAGGAATGCCAACAGAACACCTTAATGCCAATGAAACAATGAGATACCTCAGTCTCTCCACATCACAAGGCTCTCCTAATGCTTGGTAAATCTGTGTTCTAGTAAAGGTCCTAGTCATCTTTCATCTTAGAGAAGTAGAGGTTTTGTCCACTCTCTCAGGAGCTATGGGCATTCAAAAAGCAGGGTCCTTTTTGTTGGGTATCCAGATATGTCAAACAATTCCCAGTACCCTAAAGAGAATCTTCTCCCTATATTTTGAGATTCCCAGCCACTCTCATAGTGTAGATAGCCCAGTGGCTTTTCCTTTTTTTGTACTCTGGCTCACATTTAAAGAACAGAGTTGCTAACTATCAGGATATAAAGACCATGGTCATTCTCACTGCTACTAACTAGCCTTTTCCTAATTTGTGGTATATGCCACCATTTCCTTGACATAGGAAGTGATCCAAGGGTACTGGCTGATCTCTCTTTAACATTTTTTCAGCCTGGAATTTTCTTCCACCAGACATAGGCATCGGTCACTTTCACTTTAGTCTTAGCTGTAATCAGTCACCGTTTTATTGGAGGCCACTTCCCCAACCTCACTTTCTATCTTCTTATCTTGTTGGGTTTCATTATAATGCTTACAGCCACTTGATACATTTATTCATTTGTTCTTCTCTTCTTCATCATAATATAGGTGGAGTCTATATGCTTAGAATAATACCTAGCATGTAGTAAATGCTCAACAAAGCATTTGAATGAATGGGTAGAACCCATTTTGCTTTGGTCATGTTCTCATTTAGACTCTATTTTTTTTTTTTTAAGGAAAAATTCATGTTCTGGTCAACACCTAATCATTTTGGTGCTGGCAGAGCATTACATGACCTCCCCCTTCCTTGTGTTTCTGACTTCTGTCATCAAGCAGTACCCACACAAGTAGCCAACATGAATGGCTCAGCTCAACTATCTGTGATATATCACCATGACAGAAAAGTCATTAGGATCTTTTTTTGGATCACATTTCCCCCTTAGCCTAGGCTACTACTACCCAACCATTTGTCATTTAATTCCTCAACTCTCATAAAAAAAAAAAAAAAACCTGGTCTAACACACACTAGTGTTTAAAAAAAAAATCTTTTAATGTACATATATATGTGTAGCCAAAAAGAAAGTGGTGATAACAGGAATTATGAGTTTTGGGGCCTAACCACTCTGCCCTGGCTGACCACAAACCCACTTTATATTGCAAAAGAAAGCTGTCGGAGCCTTTGCTTTAAGATATAAACTCTCAAAACTCTAATAAAACAAAACAGAAGTTTATTCATGTTTAATGGTTGTATTTCAAGCAAGGATTTCACAATCTCAAACCTTATGAAGGAACAGTTTATATGCTGATGTTGTTCTTAGGGAACATGTCAGCTAAAGAATAAATTTATAGACACAAGTTAAATACACAAAGGGAGAGGTTGGGAGTGGCTTCTAAGAAATCATAAAATTTAAGCATTTAGGGAATGGAAAAATACATAGAATTAACTTTTACTTATGTGTGGGAGAGTTCAGAAAAATAATTTTGAAAAACAATTCAATTAAACTACATTTTGGTATATAATAGATACCTACATATAGTCTTACTCTACTTTAGGCCTTCAGAGGCCAAAGAATCTCATGGATTACTCAAAGTTACCTCTACCTGTCAGGGCTCAAATTCCTCCTTTTCTGTTTCGTTAAAGTTGATATCTTAACTCTAGTGATAAATTAGCTCTTCTAGGAAACAAAATGGATAAAAAAATGGGGATTTCCAACAAGATGCATTAAAGGATACAGGAGTGTCAGGTAATTACAATGAGAAAGTCATCCTGGTTTGTCCAAGACTTTTCAGTTTTAGACTAAAATTCAACAATCCAGGAAACCTGGGCAAACTGGGATGGCTGTCACCCTTGCAAATATCTGTCTATAGGATAACAAGCCCCAAATTATCAGATCAGACCCAAAACTACTTATTTGGTTTTGTGAAGTCATTGCCTGATGTACCAAGAAAAAACAATGGACTGGGTCTTAGGGTTTATACCAGATAATGAGCTTTTTTTTTTTTAATTTTTATTTTTTATAAACATGTATTTTTATCCCCAGGGGTACAGGTCTGTGAATCGCCCGGTTTACACACTTCACAGCACTCACCAAAGCACATACCCTCCCCAATGTCCATAAAGATAATGAGCTTTTGCATCTGGCAGATATCTTCTTACCCAGATACTATGTTTTGCTGTTTACTAGCCCTGTGAGCTTTTGCAAATTCCTTAACAATTTTGACCTTCGGCTAGTAGGACTGCTTATAACATGGAAATAGTAAGTTAGTTAGTGTGGTGCCTAGCATTAAGTATCTCTATGTATTTATTATTAGTTCATCATTAGTTTTTGATGTGGTGTTCAATGATTCATTAGTTGTGTATATTTTTAATAAGCTGCAGTAGATGGTATCTCATCCTCTTCATCCTCATCATTATCATGGCCCTTAGAATCAAGGGTTCAGGCTCTTTCATTATCTATTATTGTGACCTTGGTCAAGACTTTTCACTGCCCTAGACCTCAGTTTTCTTACCTGTAAAGTGAAGATAACTATAGAACCCATCCTTTTACTGGAAGATTATAAAATCAAATGAGAATATGTAGGTTAAGAGAAATGTATATTGTAAAGCTGGATTCAAATGCAAATATTCAAGATCTGCTACTGTGTCGGTGCTGAATGAAGGACTGAACCTCCAGAAATGAAATGGATAACAGTAGTTACACTTATTTAAAAAGTCAGTTGGCATATTGCCAACTGGTGCTAGTTATTAAACCTCAAGAAAGACAAAACAAGCAGGGAGAGTCCAAGATGGCAATGTAGGAAAATCTTGAACTCGACTCCTCTGCAAACAAACCAAATCTATACCTTTTTATAGAGCAATTCCTTCTGAAGAACTGAGGCCTGATCGAACAGCTTCTGCACAATGAAGAATGGCAAGAGAGATGGAGATACAGTAATGAAGGAGACCCCCAACCCTGATGTTAAAAACTGTCATAGGAAGAGACAGTACTGAAGGACCAGGAACAGATTTTTCTGCCCTGGGAAACATGGTAGTGGGGAGGGAGAAGCTACCATTTTAAATTCTAGTTGCCCTTTCAAAGGAACTAACCCTGAAGCCGTGCCAAATGTCAGGGGAGTGGCTAGAATGCTCCCTGGATCTAAGGTGATGGTAAGCACAATACTTTGATACCCACTCCACTTTGAGAGTACAGATGGGGAGAGGATCTGGGCACATAGTTGGCCTTCCGCTTCAGGGAGAACTGGGGTTCTACTGCACACTATCTCCAGCTGTCCCACTAAGGTAGCCTCAGCACAGTGCATACTGGGATACCCCTTGGCAGTGCTCCCTTAGCTCCAGCCATTTTGCTAAAATGGCACAGACACAAATTACTACACCATTTCAGCACCAGAATTTTAGGAACACCCCCAGTGCAGAGCACCTCAGGACCTCTCAGCCTATAACTGCTTTAGATTCAGACAACTCACAGAACACCCTTAAGCAAAACACACAGGGACCTCCCTCCACCCCCACAATTTGGTGCCAGCTTAGCCCCAGCTGCCCAACCAGGACACCCCCTAATGTGGAGTGTTCTAGGATCCTGCAGCCCACATTGCCTCAGCTCCAGCCACCCTGCCAGTGCACCCTCTATACAGAGTGCCCCATGGCACCATGGCTGTCATGTACTTCACTTCAGTTGTCCTGAAAAAGCATGTCCTCTACATAGAAAGCCCTGGGACCTTCCAGCTTGTACCCACTTCAGCTTCAGCAACCCTGCCAAGGTGCTGTCTATAAAGAAATCCCCAGGACCGTATCAGTCTGTGCACACTTTAGCGCCAACAATTCCACCAGGGTGGCCCCAGCAAAGAATGACATAGGACACCCCCACCAGCCACAGCTCTAGTCAGCCACCCAAAGTCACCAAGCACACAAGTGTACACTGGTAATGGCCACACACAAGACTATTGCTCTAAGTTTAGGAGAAGTAGCTTTTACACCTAATTCATAGAAATATACCCAGAAAATTAAGAGGAATATGCTTTAAAAGAAACAATACCTCAGAAAAAGAACAAAACAGATAAGTAATCTATCTGATAAAGAGTTCAAAGTACTGATCATAAAAGTGCTCACTGGACTGAAGAGAAGAGTGGATGAACTTAAAGAGTACTTCAACAAAGATCTAGAAAATAAATATAAATTACCAGAGTTGAAAAATAACTGAAATCAAAGTTAAGCTTTGGGATATCAGAAGATACAGAAGAATGGAGAGGTGATCTAGAAAGTACCAAACAAGAAAAAGTCACGAGGTCCACATCAAGACACATAATATTTAAAATGGTAAAGATTAGGGGCACCTGGGTGGCACAGTCAGTTGAATGTCTACCTCTTGGTTTAGGCTCGTCATGATCTGAGAATCTGAGATCCAGCCTCATATGGGGATCCACACTAAACACAGGGTCTGCTTACAGTTTCTCTCTACCTCTCTCTCAGACCCTCCCCCACTGCATGCTCACTCTCTAAAATAAATCTTTTAAAAAATAAGATGGCAAATATTAAACATCAAGACACTTTTAATAGTAACAAGAAACAGCTAGTTACATACAAGGGAAACCTCCTAATAACATCAGATGACTTTTGTCAGAAACCGACTATATCATGCCACTCCCTTCTGGCCTACAAAGTGCTGGAAGGTAAAACAAAACAAAACAAAACAAAAACCTACAACTGAGAATACTCTTCAATTCAGAATTGAAGGAGAAAGTTTCTTGGATGAACAAAAGTTAAGAGTTTATCACTACTAACCTGGCCTTATAAAAACTGTTAAACATGCTTTAAGAAGAAAGACCATAATTATAAGAAAATTTTGAAAGAAAAAATTTCACCAGTAATGCAAACATACACTGAAGGAGGTAGAACAACTACTTACAAAGCTAGTATAAAGATTAAGAGACAAAAGTAATAAGATATTACTAGTTGCAGGGACTGGAAAAATAAAGATGTAAAATAGGAGAGTATACATAAAAAACATGAAAGTGGGAAGAATGAAACTTCCTTAGCATGTATTCAAACTTAAGTGAAGATAACTTAATATAGATTGACTTAGGATGTTATATATGAACTTTATGGTAATCCCAAACCAAAAACTTACAACAGATGCACAAAAAGTGAAGAGAAATGAAATCAAGCATAGCACTAAAACTTATCGATAAGAGCAAGAGAATTACAAAAATAATCAGAAAGCAATTAACAAAATGGCAAATACAAATCAATTATTTTAAGTGTAAATGGCCTAAATACTCTAAAAGACATAAGGTGACTGAATCGTAAACAAAACACCTAATACCCATCTATATGATGCATACAAGACACTACAGACTTAAAGTCACATACAGACTAATAGCGAAGGATAAAATAAGTTACTCCATGCAAACTGAAATGAAAAAGAAAAAAGCTGAGTAGCAATACTTAGACACAATAAACTTTAAACAAGGACTATAATAAGAGACAAAGGGCACTGCATAATGATAAAGGGATTAATCCAACAAAAGGATATAACACTTGTAAATATCTATGCACCCAACATTGGAGTACATAAACACAAAGCAAATATTGACATGAAGGAAGAAAGTGACAGTAATACAGTAACAGTAGGGGACTTTGACACCCCATTTACATCAGTGGATAGGTCATCCAGGCAGGGGGGAAAAAGCAGTAATAAAACAATGTTTTTGAATAACACATTAAATCAGATACACTTATATAAACAGAACACCCAAAAGAGAATATACATTTTTTTTTCAAGTGCACAGGGAACATTCCCCAGCATAGATCATATAGTAGACCGCAAAACAAGTTTCAATAAATTTGAAATGGAGATCATATCAAGCATTTTTTTCTGGCCACAATGGTATGAAACTAGAAATCAATTATAAAAGAAAAAAAAACTGGAAAAAAAGACATGTAGGCTAAACAATGCTACTAAACTACCAATAAGTAGTGAAAAAAATCAAAGAAAAATAAAATACATGGAGACAAATATGAAGACATAGTGGTCCAAAATCCTTGAGACACAACAATACCATCCTAAGAAAAATTTATAGTGAGAAAAATCTACCTCAAGAAACAATAGAAATCTAAAGTAAACAATTTATCCTTATATCTAAAGGAACTAGATAAAGAAGAGCAAATAAAACCCAAAGCCAAAATTTAGTACAAAAAAGGATAAAAGATCAGAGCAGAAACAGATGAAATAGGCACTAAAAATTACCAAAATAGAAAATATCAGTTAAATCAAGAGCTTTCTTTGAAAATACAAACAAAATGATAAACTTTTAACAAGACTCATGAAGAAAAATAAAGAGTACCCAACTGAAATCAGGAAGAGGAGAAATAACAACACCACAGAAATACAGATTAGAGATTATCAAAAATTATATGCTAACAAATTAGACAATTTAGAAGAAATGGATAAATTTCTAGAAGCATACAATCTGCCAAAAGTAAACAGAAGATAGAAAATAATGAACAGATGATTGGTAATAAAATTGAATTGGTCAAGAAACTCAAGAAACAAAAGTCCAAGACTAGATATATTCACAAGTTCTAGAATATTTAAGAGAAGAGATAATATCTCTTCTCAAACTATTTAAAAAAATAGAAGAGAAAGGAAAGCTTCTAAATTCATTCTATGAGGCTAGCATTACCCTGATACCAAAATGAGACAGAAACACTACAAAAAAGAGCAGAAGAAAGAATTACAGGCCAATATCAGTAAAGAATACAGATGCCAGAATTCTTGAAAAAAGTTGGTAAACCACATTTAACAATACAGTAAAACAATCATTCACCACAATCAAGCGAGACTTAATCTGGGAGTATAAGAATGGTTCAATATTTACAAAATCCATTGATACTACATTAACAAAATGAAGGATAAAAATGGTACCTTAATTGATGTGGAAAAGTCATAGCAAAACTCAACATCTGTTCATGATACAAACTCAAAAGTGGGATTAAATGGAACACATACCTCAAACATAATAAAGGCCACTTATGGAAAAACCCACAGGTAATAGAACACTTAATGGTTAAAGATAGCTTTTCCTCTAAGAGCAAGAGCAAGACAAGGATTCCACTCTAACCACTTTTATTCAGCATAACCTGAAGTCCTAACCACAGCAATCAAACAAGAAATAAAAGCCATCCAAATTGGTAAAGAAGAAGTAAAACTGTCACTATTTGCAGATGACATGATACCATACATAAAAAGCCCTGAAGACTCCACCAAAAAGGTAGCAGAAAATAAAATTTTACAAGACTCCATTTAAAGTTATACAAAAAAGAATAAAATACTTAGGAATAAACTTAAGAAAAAGATGTACCCTGAAAACTGCAAAACACTGATGAAATGGAAAAGTAGATGAACAAATGGAAGATACTATGTTCACAGATTAGAATACTGTTGGTAAAATGTTCACTCCACCCAGAGTAATCTACAGATTCAAACCAATTCCTGTGTAAATACCAACAGCATTTCTCACAACACTGGAATAGTCCTAAAATTTGTATGGAACTACAAAAATCCTGAATAACTAACACAATCTTGAGAAAGAGTAAAGACTGAGGTATCAAAATACCAGGTATTTCAAGATTATATTGCAAAGCTGCAGTAATCAAAAAATTATGGTAATGGCACATAAATCAACACACAGATCAATGGCACAGAGGTAATATGTATCAAAGAGGTAATATGTACCTCTTTCAATAGGAGAGCCCAAAAATAAATTCAAGCTTGTATGGTCAATCAATCTATTACAGGGAGGCAAGAATATACAATAGGGAAAAGACAGTTTCTTCAATAAATGGTGCTGGGAAAACTAGACAGCTACATGCAAAAGAATGAAACTGGACCACTTTCTTTCACCACACATAAAATAAACTCAAAATGGATTAGTGAACCCAACCAGACTTGAAACCATAAAACTCCTAGAGGAAAACATAAGTACTAATCTGTTTGAGGGTGGCCACAGCAACATTTTTCTAGATAGGTCTCCTGAGGCAAGGGACACAAAACCAAAAATAAACTATTGGGGCTACACCAAAATAAAAATATTTAGCATAGCAAAGAAAATGATAAACAAAATGAATGGGAGAAGATATTTGCAAATGATGTATTTGATAAGGGGTTAATATCCAAAATATTAATTTGGATAATTAATACATAAAGAACTTACACTACTCAACAAACACACAAAAAATCTGATTAAATGGGCAGGGAACCGAATTTACATTTTTCCAAAGATGACCTACAAGTGACCAACAGACACATGAAAATGTGTTCTCCATCACTAACCAGGGAAATACACATCAAAACCACAATGAGATCTCCTTTTAACTGTCAGAATGGCTACTATCAACAAAAAATAACCAGTGTTGGTAAGGCTATGGAGAAAAAAAGAACCCTCATGCATAGGTGGGGGTAATATAAATTGGTGCAACCACTATAGTAAACAGTATGGAGTTTCCTCAAAAAATTAAAAATAGAAATACCATTGATTTAGTAATTCTATTGTTGAGTATTCACCCTCAAAATTGAGAACACTAGCTTGAAAAGGTATTTCCATCCCAATGTTTATTGCATTATCATTTAAAATAGCCAAGACATGGAACAACTCAAGAGTCCATTGATCTATGAATAGATGAAAATATGTATACACACACACATGCACACACACGCACACGTGTGCACAAAATAATACTCATCCATAAATAATGAGCTCTTGCCATTTGCAACAACATGGATGGACCTAAGGAGTATTACGCTCAATGGAGTTAGACAATGAAGGACAAATGTTGTAGGATTTCACCTGTGCATGGAATCTAAAAAAAAATCAGAAGCAGATGCAAGGGCGCTTGGGTGGCTCAGTCAGGTAAGCATCTGCCTTCCTCTCAGGTCATGATCTCAGGGTCCTGGGATCAAGCCCCATGTTGGGGCTCCTGGATCAGCAGGAGGGTGCTTCTCCCTCTCCCCCTGCTCACGCTCTCTCTCTCTCTCAAATGAATAAATAAGTTCCCCATAAATACAGAGAACAAACTTGTGGTTGCTAGGGGGCAGGAGACTGTGGGATGGGTAAAATGGGTGAAAGGGGAAGTAAGGTGCAGGTTTCTGGTTATGGAAAGAGTCATAGGGATAAAGGGTAGGATATAGAGAATATAGTCAATGATACTGTAATAGAATTGATTGGTGACACATGGTAATTACACTTGTGAGCATAACATAAGGCATAGATATGAATCACCATGATGTACAAATGAAATTAGCATAACTTTATGTGACCAGCTATACATCAGTAAATAAACAAAAAAATGAGCCTTAAAGTATCCCAAAAATGAAAAAAAAAAAGACAAAAACAAAGACTAAACAAATTTGAAGAGGGTCTAGAGAAGGGCAATCCAACAGCCAAGGAGACAGAAAAGATATAGGATAATGAGACAATGACTCAATTATAAGAAATAATGACTTGAGAAAGTTAACACTAAATTTTTTTTTTTTTTTTTTGCCGGTTCCCCACAAAGAGAATACTCCATGCTTCTTGAAAGAAAGATTTTAGGGCAAATAAACATTGGTACTCTTTATTCCTTAAGAGCCATCAACTCACATTTTCTTAAGAGAAAATAAAATTCTCACAGGCTCATTAACCCAAGATTTAAAGCCTAGAATTGAACTACCTCATAAAGTTCTAGCTACCTTACTATGAACTTGTTATGCATGTGTTAATTACAGGCTATATCCTTAATTCTGAGGTCTGTGTGGAAGAAAACATTTGTGATATGATCTTTGGAGTATGACCCATTCTTGAAATTTTTGCCTATCTTTTCTTCTATGATACTATATAGTTTTGGACTACTTTTGGTTTTTGTTTGGATGAATAAAAATAAATGATTCTAACATTCATTTGTTTGGCCATCCATTGATCTATATACACATCCACTAATCAATTTTGAACTCTTATGATCCTTGCATTGTGCTGAACATTATAGATATATAAAATATAGGAATTAAATAAGCCCCTACATGCTACTACAGATTCCACAGATTTAAATATAACATCCCATCATTTGTTGTAATCTGACTCATTTTTTTAAAAGATCTTGCACTTAATATCTTCTGAAACATTCCAAAAATGTCATCCACTAAAAATCACCAAAGACTCAGTGACACTTTTCCATTTGTCCATTTTGGGAAGGTACTCTCATGTCTGGGTCTCTAGTTATAGACACACACATATTCACATAATAGCTCTCATGTCCACTCAGAACTTGAATGCAAGCTTAAGTATAGGAATTACTTTTATTCATTTTCATAGCTCATTGATACTCAATGCTGATTACATTTCCTAACATTTCATTTGGGAAAGATGGGACTGATCTTGGTAGAATATTCTCATGTTATTAATTGTTAATATATTAGAGGTTTATATATTTAAAGTTTTCAATGGTGACAGATTTAGAGTAACATAATTATTAACTACTACCAAAAATTAGAAGTTTAAAATACTTGTAATTGTGTCAGATAAACTTAAGAAATTCAGTTCTAGGGCGCCTGGGTGGCTCAGTGGGTTGAGCGACTGCCTTCAGCTCAGGTCATGATCCCGGACTTCCGGGTTCGAGTCCCGCATCGGGCTCCCAACTCCTTGGGGAGCCTGCTTCTCCCTGTGACCTTCTCCTCTCTGATGCTCTCTCTCACTCATTCTCTCTCAAATAAATAAATAAAATCTTTAAAAAAAAAAATTCGGTTCTAGTAATCTTCAGTAGGCATTGATCCTTATAGTCATACATCCAAAGAAGCACATCAGTGCTTATTCAAAGTTATGTTATTTTAAACTAAAAGTGCATGTGAAACAATATTAGTATTGAAGAAGTACTTTAGAAGAGGTTAAGAAATGTCTTCTATACTTAGGAGTTAAAAATATAAGTCAGAAAATACCATAGTAG
The DNA here is from genome assembly GCF_009829155.1 of Mustela erminea. NCBI lineage: Eukaryota > Metazoa > Chordata > Mammalia > Carnivora > Mustelidae > Mustela > Mustela erminea. The sequence goes on from NC_045629.1 coordinate 19,601,244, forward strand.
AGCAACAGATTTTTTTTTTAATTTTCTTCAGTATATATTTAACTTTTAGGTATGTTGCAAGGAATATGTCAGTTACATATTATATTTTTAATGTTTTAGCTACAAAAGATATTTCAAGAGAAAATAAAATGCTTATGAATACAAATGAGATGGAAAATATAATTGTATTACATAGTTGGTATAGTACAAGTTTATCTACAATAGTCTTACTATACAAATATTTTAATAAGACACTTAACAGCGAGTGACTAATGTCTAAGCACATGGTATTCCCTGAATGAAACTTTGTACATGAACTTAAAAATTACATTCTGAGAACTATATTTGTCACTTTTATCTCAATGTAAAAGGGATTTTATAAAAACAAAATGAGGGGAAGTTCACTAATAACCAAATATTTAAGTTTTTAGAAGTAAGGCTTATTGGCCTCATACATCTGTTCAGAGCTCATGTTATGTATTTATTTAAGTGTATAGCTCTATGCTTGTGATCAAGATTAGTGGTGGTCATCAATATCTTTATTTTTATCTTTTTATTTAGCATATCACAGTCTATTTTTTCAGCTCTTTTACATCTAGGTGGCCCTGAGGGACTAGTCTGGTCAATGGCATGAGGGAAGAAGTAATATGTACCTCTTTCAAACCTGGCCCCTGAAACTTCACTTGAGATCATCTTTGCCTTCACTTTCCTCATGTGATGAGGGGTGCAAGAACCCACTGCAAGACTGAGAAGAGATTAAAAGAGCTTGGATCCCTCCATGACTGTGAAATACAACATCGTTAGCCTACCAATTGCATCATGAGCAACAAATCTTTCATGCTTCCTATATTCTTCCACAACTATGGTTGTGATATTTAATTTCAAGCTTTAAATATCTTGGTTCAATATTTTACCAGATTACCTAACAGACTTATTATTTTCAAATTTATCTAATATTTTACCTACAGAACTTTGAAATGGTAAATAGATTTCAGGATATGGTCTTCTAGTGAAAATAAACAAGTATTATAAAGTACAGGATCATTTTAGAAGAAGAATATTAATTGCAGGGACCCAAACATGAACTGATTAAATTAAAACAAAACCTCAGATAAACCTTTGGCACCGACTTCAAAACTTCTCTTGTTGATAGAGAATAATTCCCTTATGAACTATGCTGGAGTTAATTAACACATCTTTCTGTACTAGCAGTTGCTTGTGCAGGGATGAAAAACATTTAAAGAACAAGATTTAAAGAACAAGAGGTTGTCGCAACTTGAGTGTGATGAAGGCATGTTTCCCTTGTTACAATGTGAACTGTGCACTGGCAGCTGCTTGAAAAATATTTATGTTATTCTTTATTTAAATTCAATTAGCCAACTTACAGTACATCATTAGTTTCAGATACAGTGTTCAATAACTTATCCGTTGCATATAACACCCATTGCTCATCACATCATGAGCCTTTCTTAATGCCCATCACCCAATTACCCAAACCCCCTACCCACATCCCCTCCAGCAACCCTATCTCCCATAGCTAAGAATCTTTCATAGTTTTTCTCCCTCTCTGATGACTTGCCATTCTGTTTTCCCTCCCTTCCCTTATGATCCCTCTATGCTGTTTTATTCCACATAAAAGTGGAACCATATGATAATTGTCCTTCTGATTGACTTATTTCCATCAGTATAATACCCTCCAATTCTATCCATATCAGTGTAAATGGTATTTATCCTTTCTAATAGCTGAGTCATATTGTATATATTACATTGTGTATATGTACTACATCTTTATCCATTCATCTATCAATGGACATCTAGACTCTTACCAGTTTGGTTATTGTGGACATTGCTGCTATGAGCATTGGGGCACAGGTGCCCCTTTGGATCACTACATTTATACCTCTGGGGTAAATACCTAGTAGTGCAATTGCTAGGTTATAGGGTAGCTCTATTTTTAACATCTTGAGGAGCCTCCATACTCTCCATACCATTTTCCAGAGTGGCTGTACCAGCTTGCATTCCCACCCTGAGTGTAAGTGGGTTGCCCTGCCTCCACATCCTTGTCAACATTTGTTGTTTCCTATCTTGTTAATTTTAGCCATTCTGACTGGTATAAGGTGGTATCTCATTGAGGTTTTGATTTGTAAGTCTAATAATACATTTCACCATTGTACTATTTTTAGTGAAACATTTCTATAAAGCATTTTAATGACCAACCTTTAAACCTTTCCCTGGGAAGGTCTTTTTTTTTTTTTTTTTTGGAAGGTCTTTTTTGTTTTTTGTTTGTTTGTTTGTTTTTAACAGTGAAGCTTATTTTTTTTTCCAGCAGAACAGTATTCATTATTTTTGCACCACACCCAGTGCTCTATACAATCCATGCCCTCTATAATACCCACCACCTGGTACCCCGACCTCCCACCTCCCATCCCTTCAAAACCCTCAGATTGTTTTTCAGAGTCCATAGTCTCTCATGGTTCACCTCCCCTTCCAATTTCCCCCAACTCCCTTCTCCTCTCTAACTCCCCATGTCCTCCATGCTATTTATTATGCTCCACAAATAAGTGAAACCATATGATAATTGACTCTCTCTGCTTGACGTATTTCACTCAGCATAATCTCTTCCAGTCCCGTCCATGTTGCTACAAAAGTTGGGTATTCGTCCTTTCTGATGGAGGCATAATACTCCATAGTGTATATGGACCACATCTTCCTTATTCATTCGTCCTTTGAAGTGCATCTTGGTTCTTTCCACAGTTTGGCGACCATGGCCATTGCTGCTATAAACATTGGGGTACAGATGACCCTTCTTTTCACTACATCTGTATCCTTGGGGTAAATACCCAGGAGTGCAATGGCAGGGTCATAGGGAAGTTCTATTTTTAATTTCTTGAGGAATCTCCACACTGTTCTCCAAAGAGGCTGCACCAACTTGCATTCTCACCAACAGTGTAAAAGGGTTCCCCTTTCTCCACATCCTCTCCAACACATGTTGTTTTCTGTCTTGCTAATTTTGGCCATTCTAACTGGAAGCTTATTTTTCTTGCCATAATTTATTATGTGTAAATCATGTCTTCCTTATCTATATTACTTCAAAAGTGGGCATCATAGGCTATTTTTACTGAAGCTAGTATCACACAGAAATGCTGACAGTTACATAATAGGTTTATTAAATGGCAACAGCAAAACATGATCCATTAGTGGGAAGTTGGTGTACTTTGCCATTAAATCATGGTCTCTACAAAAGTGTTAACTTCTTTAAATCAAATTGGGACACAGATAATCAGTACAAAGTAATACCCAAGGTAGTTCAAATGTAATATTTATTAGTTAATATGCTAGAGTTGTGAAAGTAGATATATATTCACTAAGTTATAACAATTAGCATAAACCCATAAGCCTAGGACACAAAGAACTCTAGTGAGGGTTAGTTCACATAAACAGGAATAGAAACTTGAAAATTACAACAACGACTTAGAGCACCAACATTATTGTCCATCTCTAGCTAGTAAGACTGATGGCTGCAACAGTAACAGTGTGTTGGTGACTGAAAAGACTGGTCCCAAATAAGAAAATAACTGAAATGAAGTTCTGCCTATTTCCCATGCAGCACTGTAAACTGTGTGACCCAAGATCACCATTACCTTATTCTGCAGCACTATCTTAGGAGACAAATGACAGGATACTCAGAGCTATTACTAGAGCTATCTCCTGTCATGTATGCATGCATGCACACACCCAGAGGTCTTTGCCAAGTCAACACATCTAATTAGGACCTTTCAATCCCTTAGGGTAGTGCAGAGAATACCATGGGCCACACTGGAGTCAGGACCTCTGATTTACTCCTGGAATTAAGAAAAGGTGGGAAAAGTGGCCTGGCACATTGCAAGTCATCAAAATTACTTATTGAATGGATAGTCTTATATGTAAGGGAGTTCTATTTCAGAGAACTTTGAAAAGTACCTTAAAAGACTTGTTCCCATGAACTTGTTTGGAAGCAGATCTAGAACATCCAATAGGGATCCTGTTCTGGGCTTTCCTCTAAGAGTAATGCTTCCTAACCCTTTCTACATCATGACATACACAGAAAATGATAGTATTTGTATGAAACAGTGGTTAAATGGAGGATTTTGGAATCCTGCATAAAGTGGAAGTGACAGGAAACCTGAGGGCTGATGAGATGGATCCTCTAGCACATAGTTAGGAAGCTATGTTCCAGAAAAGAAGAATAATACTGAGAGTCCATTGAGGGATCTAGCTATTGCTGTTATTATTTAACAGATTCTATCACCCACTGAGTACTTACTATATGCCAGCAACTATACCCAACACTTAATTCACACTATTTCTTTTTATCCTTAAAGTAATTTAGGGACTCTACTTTTAGTAATGACAGTGTGAGGTCAGATGACTGTTCCATAGAAAATGACTATACACTGAACAAAACCATTTATGACAATCATTTCAGGGCACTGGAAAATAACCAAAGGTAGGCAAAAACTCGGGAAATACTAACTCATGTGAAACTGCTACTGCATTGAGTAATAACTAATAACTAACTTTTGGAGGTGGGCGGTCTGGGAGCATTCCCAAGCTCCACCAACTACCAAACATGAGCAGTGAAAATCCAGCTTTATCAGCTAGAGGTGACAGAGTCAGGAGCAGGCAGCAAAGCAGTTAGAAATTTCAGAGGGTGGGGCGCCTGGGTGGCTCTGTGGGTTAAGCTGCTGCCTTTGGCTCAGGTCATGATCTCAGGGTCCTGGGATCGAGTCCCACATCGAGCTCTCTGCTCAGCAGGGAGCCTGCTTCTCTCTTTCTCTCTCTCTCTCTCTCTCTCTCTCTCTCTCTCTGCCAGCTTCTCTACTTACCTGTGATCTCTCTCTGTGAAATAAATAATAAAATATTTAAAAAAAAAGAAATTTCAGAGGGAGATTTTGGATGTTAGAAAACTATAGAGCAGCTGATACAATAAGCTTTCTATATATACCTAGCTAACTGCTAAACCATGCATGCTTATTGGATATGCCAGGGAACCTAACAAAAATTAAAAGAAAGCATGTGAATTTGCCACACATCTGAATGCACAGTGAAATCTATACACAACAGAAGAGGATGAAAGCCTGACTAACTCGAAGTCTTTGAATACAATCTCTGCCCATTACCATTTGGCCTCTGAACTATGCAGGTGCAGAGGGACTCCTTAGAGAACTGGGAAAAAGAAAAAAAAAAAATCTGTGGTTGGAGATTTCAGTTTGACTCCAGGCATGTTAAAGTCTAAATCTCTCCAAAGAACAAAACTGATTTCAGATTCACTGTGAATACAACTACAAATACTTTTTCCTAATTTTTGGCCAAAAAATATGAGATGTGAAAAAGAACAGGAATGACCCATATCTAGGGAAAAGGGCAGCCATTAGAACTCAACATGGAGTGGGCTCAGAGGTTGGATTTAAGACAAAGACTTCAAACAGCTATTATAAATACATTAAAAAATTAAAGGAAATCCCGTTCAAGGAATATTCAAATAATGAACAAATAGAAGGAAACTAAAAGAATCCAATGGCTATTGTAGAGAAGAAAAGCATATTAATGGAAATGAAAAATATATTGTATATACTCAAACAGATTTGAAATGGTGAAGAAAAAAACAATGAATGAAAGATTAGTATCACAATCTAAAAACAGAACAAAAAAATTAAAAATAAACTTGAAGATCTGTGGGTCAATATCAAGCACTGCAAAATATAGCTCAGCCATGACCTCAAGGTAAATTTTGTTCAAGCTGTACATATACCCTGCCCAGCCATTGCTGCATACTATGCCCCACACCTTGTGCCTCCAACTGCTGGTGCATGGCCCCCAGCCACTATAGCATTTCAAGAGATCTGGCATAGGATTTGCAGCCCAATGGAAATTTTGCTAATACTGCTGCCCACTCCCAAGTTCCCTGGTGGGCATGCTCCCTCAGAGCTGGTGTGTCTGGGTCCCATTAACACTACAGAGAACAAGCACAGCCCACAATAGGCAGAATGTCAGAGCAGACAAGTGCACTGAAAGGAAAAGTGACTCAGACACAATAGCAGAGTATAGGCATCACACATAGGATACTCTTTTGAAATGCCAGATTCTGTGACCAGGAGACACTGTATTGCAGGACACTCCAAGACCTCTTTTTTATAAATTAACTCTTTTCAAGAGCAGAAGACATAGCTGATTTTCTCAACACATGGAAACAGACACAGAAATACAGACAAAATGAGGAGACAGAGAAATTTATCCCAAATATAAGAACAGGACAAGGCCATGGCTAGAGATCTAAGTGAAACAGATATAACCAATATCCCTAATAGAGAATTTAAAGCAATGATCAGGAGAGTACTCACTGGACTTGAGACAAGAGTGGAGGACATGAATGAAACCCTTAACACAGAGACAAGGCAAGACATAGAAGAGAGAAAGGACTCAATAAACAAAATGAGAAACGTTCTTGATGGAATGAACACCAGCATAGAAGCAGAAAAACTTAGTGACCTAGAAGACAGAATGGGAAGTAAACTAAAGAAAAGAAATAGGAATTACACAAAACAATACATTTAAGTAACTCAGTGACTTCAAACATGACATTTGTATTATAAGAGTTCCAGAAAAAAGGGAATAGGGAGCAGAAAATTTATTTGAAGAAATTATAGGTGAAAACTTCCCTAATCTGGGGAGGGAAACATATCTAGATCCAGGGGGCACAAAAAACTCCCATCAAATCAACAAAAGGAGACCTACACCAGAACATATATTAAACTGGCAAAATATAATAATAAAGACAATATTTTTAAAAGCAATAAAACAGAAGTCGATAACTTACAAACGAAAACTCATAAGGCTAGCAGGAGATTTTTCAACAAATTTTGCAAGCCAGAGAAGCGTGGCATGATATATCCAAAATGATGAATGGGAAAAATCTGAAGCCAAGAACACTCTATCCAGCAGGACTACCATTCGGAATAGAAGGAGGGATAAAGAGTTTCCCCAACAAAAACTAGGAGTTCATGACCACTAAACCAGTCCTGCAAGAAATATTAAAGGGGATTCATTGAGTGGAAAGGAAACCCTAAAAGTGACAATACAGAGGTAAGGAAACACAAAAGTAGTAAAAATGATTCTTTTCTCTTAAAAAAAACAAAAACAAAACAAAACAAAAACCACAGAGTCAACTCACAGAATAAAAGGACATAAAATGTGGGGAGGTAAGGAGCAAAGAATGGTCATAAAGTTAAATGACATCCAACTTAATGTAGAAAGAGAAGGATTAGAGAAAAACTTCAAAAAATATAACAAGTAATAAAATGGTAATAAATACTAATCAATAATTATTTTGAATGTAAGTGGACTATATGCTCCAATCAAAAGACATAGAGGATTGAAAAAAAAATAGAATGGATTGGGGAAAAAAGAAAAAAAGACCCATCTATATACTGCTATAGGAGACTCATTTTAGGCCTAGACACCTGCAGATTGAAAGGGTATGGAGAAACATTTATCATGCAAATGGATGTCAAAGGAAGTTGGAGTAGCAATACTTATTTCAGATAAAATAGACCTTAAAGTTTTATTTTAGAGACAGAGCATGTGTGAGAAGGGGTAGGGGTAGAGGGAGAGAATCTCAAGTGGTCTCTCTGCTGAGTGCAGAGCCTGATGTGGGGCTCAATCCCACCACTGCAAGATCATGAGCTGAATTGAAATCAAGATTCAGATGCTCCACCAACTAAGCCAGCCAGATGTCACCAGATAAAAAACCTTAAATCAATGACTATAATAAGAGATAAAGAAGAATACTATATAATCATAAAAGGGACATTCCAACAAGAAGATATAAGTTATAAATATTTATGCACCAAACAGGGGAACACTCAAATATATAAAACAGTAACAAAGGAGCTAATAATAATAGGGGGGGGTTAAACAAACCTTTTACAGCAATCGTCAGATATTATAAATGGAATCAAGGAAACAATGGCTTTGAATGACACACTGGAATAGGATATTTTGAATATATCCGTTAAATAGATCTATCTTAAAAGAAAACACATTCTTTTCAAGTGTACCACACAGAACATATTCCAGAACAGATCACATGCTGGTTCACAAAACAAGCTTCAACAAATTCAGGAAGATCAAAGTCCTACCATGCATCTTTTACTGACCACAATGCTATGAAGCTAGACGTTAACCGCAAGAAAAAAATCTGCAAAGAACACAAATACATGGAGTTTAACATGCTTTACTGAACAATGAATAGGTCAACCAGGAAATAAAAACAGAAATAAAGTACATGGAAACACATGAAAATGAAAACACAATGGTCCAAAACCTTTGGATGCAGTAAAACAATTCTAAGAGGCAACAATATAGCAATACAGGCTTATATCAAGAAGCAAGAAAAATCTCAAACAACCTCACCTTACATGTATAGAAAAGGGACAACAAACAAATCCTAAAGGCAGCAGAAGGAAAGAAATAAGGAGTAGAGCAGAAATAAAATAGAAATTTTAAAAGTTAAATAAATCAATGAAACCAAGAAATGCTTCCTTGAAAAAAATTAATAAAATTGATAAACCTCTAGATAGACTTATTAAGAAAAAAGAGAAGGAGCTCAAAATCACAAGTGAGGAGAAACAACAACCAATGCCACAGAAATATAAACAATTCTAAGAGAAAATTATTAAAACCCATATGCCAACAAATTGGGCAACCTTAAAGAAATGGGTAAATTCCTAGAAACATATAAACTACTAAAACGGATATAGGCAGAAATAGAAAATTAGAACAGACTGATAACCAGCAAAGAAATTGAATCAGTAATCAAAAATCTTCCAACAAACAAAAATCCAGGACAAAATGGCTTCACAGATGAATTCTACCAAACATTTAAAAAAGAGTTAATACCGCTTCTTCTCAAACCATTCCACGAAATAGAAAAGGAAGGAAAGCTTCCAAATTCTATGAGGCCACCATTACCTTGATACCAAGACCAGATAAAGATATCACCTATAGGTAAACCAATTCCTAATCCCCCCTTATCTTAGGAAAGTTGAGTCCTTTAACAAAGATATCAAGATACATTCAGGAAGAATGAAAACAACCTTCCTCACCCACACTGAGAATTTACAACCACTCTCCCATCTTTTCCTTCCACCAGTATTTCTGTGTTTTTGTGTTTGTCCTGATAGTATATAAATCTTACACTCAGGGCTCTTTTTGACAAGGTTCTTCCTTTATTTGCATATATATATATATATGCAAATATATATATATATTTTTTCTCTTGTCATATACTTTTATCAGTCTTTTTGTTTGTCTGTGTCTGTTTGTATACTTCATAAATCTTACCTTGGGGCCCATTTGGGCTAAACCTTCTCTTTTATCTCACCCTTCTTTCCTGTCTCTCTCCCTCTCTCTTTTTTTTCTTTTCCTTTTCTTTTTCCTCTCATTTGGGTGGGGAACCCTGATTGCTCAGAAGCATTCCAGGGTGCACCTTGACTGCACCACAGTCGATACACCCAGCTACACCTGTTCAGCCATCTGTCACCAAAATGACTAGGAAGAGGAATGCCCAACAGAAGAAAAATACAGAGGATGGACCTTCTGCAACAGAGCTAACGGCTATCAACATAGACAATATGTCGGAAAGAGAATTCAGGCTAACAATTATCCAAGCAATAGCTAGGTTGGAGAAAGCCATGGGTTGACCAAACGGAATTGATTAGGGCCGAACTGAAAACGACCAGAGATCATGTTTTCAATATTAGGGAAGAGCTGAAAGCTACCAGGGATGAGCTTCACAATGCTCTCAATGAGTTCCAATTCTCTCAACGCTAGAGTAACTGAGACAGAAGATAGAATTAGTGATCTGGAGGACAAACAGATAGAGAGAAAGGATCAGGAGGAAGCCTGGAACAAACAGCTTAGAAGCCACAAAAACAGAATCAGGAAAATAAATGATGCCATAAAACTTTCCAAAATCAGAATTATTGGAATCCCTGAAGGGGAGGAGAAAGAAAGAAGGCTAGAAGATATAGTGGAACAAATTCTTCGTGAAAATTTTCCAAATCTCGTGATGGAACCAGTGTTTATGTACTAGAGGCCGAAAGGTTTCCCCCCAAGATTACAGATTCTTGAAAGTCCTCGAGACACCTAATAGTAATAATGAAGAATTTTAATTGTAGGCAGAACCTCTTGAAAGCAGCTAGGACAAAGAAAATCCTTACATACAGAGGAAAGCCCATCAGAAAAACGTCAGACCTGTCCACAGAGACCTGGCAAGCCAGAAAGGGCTGGCATGATATATTCAGGGCACTGAATGAGAAGAACATGCAGCCAAGAATACTTTATCCAGCAAGACTGACATTCAAAATGGATGGAGAGATAAAGAGTTTCCAGGACCGGCAAGGCTTAAAAGACTATGCAACCACCAAGCCAATACTGCAGGAAATATTAAGGGGGCTTCTTTAAAGGAAGAAAAAGACCAAGAATAGCATTGAACAGAAATATAGAGACAATCTACAGAAAGAAAGACTTCAAAGATAACACGGAGTCAATAAAAACGTATCTATCAATAATTACCCTTAATGTGAATGGCCTAAATGCACCCATAAAACGGCACAGGGTTGCAGACTGGATAAAAAGATAGGACCCATCCATATGTTGTCTACAAGAGACCCATTTTGAACCTAAAGATACACCTAGACTGAAAGTGAAGGGATGGAGAAGCATCTTTCATGCCAATGGGCCTCAAAAAAAGGCTGGGGTAGCGATTCTCATATCAGACAAATTAAATTTTAAACTAAAGACTGTAGTCAGAGATCCAGAAAGACACTACATCATTCTTAAAGGGACTATCCACTAAGATGATCTAAAAATTGTAAATATCTATGCCCCCAATATGGGAGCAGCCGATTACATAAGAAAACTGTTAATCAAGATAAAGAGTCATATTGATATGAATACACTAATCGTTGGAGATCTTAATACACCTCTCTCAGAAATAGACAGATCATTGAAGCAGAAAATCAATAAAGAAACAAGAGCATTGAATGACACATTGGACCAGATGGACATCATAGATATATACAGAACATTCCACCCTAAAACAACAGAATACTCATTCTTCTCAAGTGCACATGGAACCTTCTCCAGAATAGACCACATACTGGGTCACAAATCAGGACTCAACCGATACCAAAAGACTGAGATTATTCCCTGCACATTCTCAGATCACAATGCTTTGAAACTGGAGCTCAATCACAAGAAAAGATTCCGAAGGAACTCAAACACCTGGAAGCTAAAGACCACCTTGCTTAAGAATGCCTGGATCAGCCAGGAGATCAAGGAAGAACTGAAACAATTCATGGAAACCAATGACAATGAAGACACTTCGATCCAAAACCTATGGGATACAGCAAAGGTGGTCCTAAGGGGGAAATACATAGCCACCCAAGCCTCCCTCAAAAAAATTGAAAAATCCAGAACACAGCAGCTATCTCTACACCTTAAAGAACTGGAGAATCAACAACAAATCATACCAACTCCACACATAAGAAGGGAAATCATCAAGATTAGAGCTGAGATCGATGAGGCAGAAACCAGAGATACAGTAGAACGTATCAATAAAACTAGAAGCTGGTTTTTTGAAAGAATCAGTAAGATCAATAAACCATTGGTGACACTAACCCAAAAGAAAAGAAAGAAAGCTCAAATACATAAAATTATGAATGAAAAGGGAGAGATCACAATGAACACCAAAGAAGTAGAAACAATCATCAGAAATTATTATCAACAGTTATATGCCAATAAGCTAAGCAACCTAGGTGAAATGGATGCATTCCTGGAAAACTATAGATTCCCAATATTGAATCAAGAAGACATTGACAACCTGAATAGATCAATATCTAGTAACGAGATTGAAGTGGTGATTAAAAGAGGGAGACAAACCATAAGTGACTCTTAATCTCACAAAACAAACTGAGAGTTGCTGGGGGGAGGGGGTTTGGGAGAAGGGGGTGGGATTATGGACACTGGGGAGGGTATGTGCTTTGGTGAGTGCTGTGAAGTCTGTAAACCTGGTGATTCACAGACCTGTACCCCTGGGGATAAAAATATATGTTTATAAAAAATAAAAAATTAAAAAAAAAAAATCTCCCAAAAAACAAGAGCCCAGGACCTGATGAATTCCTCGGAGAATTCTACCAAACCTTCAAAGAAGAAATAACACCTATTCTCCTGAAGCTGTTTCAAAAAATTGAAGCAGAAGTTTTCCTTCTGCTCTTTCTTTTTCCTTTTTTTCTTTTTCCTTTCTTTTTTTTTTTCCTTCTGCTCTTTCTTTTTCCTTCTGACTCTTTCTATGAAGCCAGCATTACCCTGATCCCCAAACCAGGCAAAGACCCTACCAAAAAGGAGAATTTCAGACCAATATCACTGATGAATATGGATGCTAAGATTCTCAACAAGATCCTAGCAGACAGGATCCAACAGCACATTAAAAAGATTATCCACCATGACCAGGTGGGATTCATCCCTGGGCTACAAGGATGGTTCAACATTCGCAAATCAATCAATGTGATAGAACAAATTAATAAGAGAAGAGAGAAGAACCACATGGTCCTCTCAATTGATGTAGAAAAAGCATTTGACAAAATCCAGCATCCATTCCTGATTAAAACGTTTTAAAGTATAGGGATAGAGGGAATATTCCTGAACTTCACCAAATCTGTCTATGAAAGACCCACAGCAAATATCATCCTCAATGGGAAAAAGCTTGCGTCTTTCCCGTTGAGATCAGGAACACGACAAGGATACCCACTCTCACCACTCTTGTTCAACATAGTATTAGAAGTCCTAGCAACAGCAATAACACAACAAAGGGAAATAAAAGGTATCCAAATTGGTAATGAAGACGTCAAACTCTCTCTCTTTGCAGATGACATGATTCTTTATATGGAAAACCCAAAAGACCCCACCCCCAAACTACTAGAACTCATACAGCAATTCAGCAACGTGGCAGGATACAAAGTCAATGTGCAGAAATCAGTGGCTTTCTTATACACTAACAATGAAAATACAGAAAGGGAAAATAGAGAATCGATTCCATTTACTATAGCACCAAGAACCATAAGATACCTGGGGATAAACCTAACCAACGTAGTAAAGGATCTGTACTCGAGGAACTATAGAACACTCATGAAAGAAATTGAAGAAGACACAAAAAGATGGAAGACCATTCCATGCTCTTGGATCAGAAGACTAAACACTGTTAAAATGTCTATACTGCCTAGAGCAATCTATACTTTTAATGCTATTCTGATCAAAATTCCACCGGTATTCTTCAAAGAGCTGGAGCAAATAATCCTAAAATTGGTATGGAATCAGAAGAGACCCCGAATCTCTAAGGAAATGTTGAAAAACAAAAATAAAACTGGGGGCATCACAATACCTGATTTCAAGCTTTATTACAAAGCTGTGATCACCAAGACAGCATGGTACTGGCATAAAACCAGACACATAGACCAGTGGAACAGAGTAGAGAGCCCAGATATGGACCCTCAACTCTATGGTCAAATAATCTTCGACAAAACAGGAAAAAATATACAGTGGAAAAAAGACAGTTTCTTCAATAAATGGTGCTGGTAAAACTGGGCAGCTATATGTAGAAGAATGAAACTCGACCATTTTCTTACACCGTACACAAAGATAAACTCAAAATGGATAAAAGACCTCAATGTGTGACAGGAATCCATCAGAATCCTAGAAGAGAACATAGGCAGTAATCTCTTCAATATCAGCCACAGCAAGTTCTTCCAAGATATGTCTCCAAAGGCAAAGGAAACAAAAGCGAAGATGAACTTTTGGGACTTCATCAAAATCAAAAGCTTCTGCACAGCCAAGGAAACAGTCAAGAAAACAAAGAGGCAACCCACGGAATGGGAGAAGATATTTGCAAATGACAGTACAGACAAAAGGTTGATATCCAGGATCTATAATGAACTCCTTAAACTCAACAGACACAAAACAGACAATCATATCAAAAAATGGGCAGAAGATATGGACAGACACTTCTCCAATAAAAACATACAAATGGCTATCAGACACATGAAAAAATGTTCATCATCAGTAGCCATCAGGGAGATTTAAATTAAAACTACATTGAGATATCACCTTACACCAGTTAGAATGGCCAAAATTAGCAAGACAGGAAACAACATGTGTTGGAGAGGTTGTGGAGAAAGGGGAACCTTCTTACACTGTTGGTGGGAATGCAAGTTGGTGCAGCCTCTTTGGAGAACAGTGTGGAGATTCCTCAAGAAATTAAAAATAGAGTTTCCCTATGACCCTGCAATTGCACTCCTGGGTATTTACCCCAAGGATACAGATGTCGTGAAAAGAAGGGCCATCTGTACCCCAATGTTTATAGCAGCAATGGCCACGGTCACCAAACTGTGGAAAGAACCAAGATGCCCTTCAACGGATGAATGGATAAGGAAGATGTGGTCCATATACACTATGGAGTATTATGCCTCCATCAGAAAGGACGAATACCCAACTTTTGTAGCAACATGGACGGGATTGGAAGAGATTATGCTGAGTGAAATAAGTCAAGTAGAGAGAGTCAATTATGATATGGTTTCACTTATTTGTGGAGCATAACAAAAAGCATGGAGGACATGGGGAGTTAGAGAGAAGGGGGTTGGGGTAAATTGGAAGGGGAGGTGAATCATAAGAGACTATGGACTCTGAAAAACAATCTGTGGGTTTTGAAGTGGCGAGGGGGGTAGGAGGTCAGAGTACCAGGTGGTGGGTATGATAGAGAGCATGGATTGCATGAAGCACTGGGTGTGGTGAAAAAATAATGATACTTTTATGCTGAAAATAAATAAATGAAAAAAAAAAAACCAAAAAAACAAAAACCAAAACAAACAAACAAAAAAACCAAACAAAACCAAAACAAACAAACAAACAAAAAAAACACAAACAAACCCAAAACCAACCAAACAAAAAAACCTACAGGCCACTACAGGCCAAAATGCCTGATGAGCCTAGGTACAAAAATCCTCAATACTAGCAAACCAAATTCAACAATATATTTAAAAAAAAAATCATTCACCATGATCAAGTCGGATTTATTCCTGAGTTACAAGGATGGTTCACTATTCACAAACAAGATATAGCACATCAATAAGAGAAGGGTTATGAATCATATGATCATTTCAATAGATGCAGAAAAAGCATTTGAGAAAGTACAAAAATCATTTATAATAAAAGCCATCAACAAGGGGCACCTGGGTGGCTCAGAGTGTTAAAGCCTCTGCCTTCTGCTCAGGTCATGATCCCAAGGTCCAGGGATCGAACCCCACATCAGGCTCTCTGCTCAGTGGGGGGAAGCCTGCTTCTCTCTCTCTCTCTCTCTCTTTCTCTGCTGGCCTCTCTACATACTTGTGATCTCTCTCTGTCAAATAAATAAAGAAATAAAATCTTTAAACAACAAAAAAAGCTATCAAAAAAATAGGTTTACAAGGAATATACCTCAACATAATAAAGTCCGTATGTGAAAAATCCACTTCAAGCATCATCCTCATTGAGGAAAAACAGATCTAGTCGCCTAAGGTCAGGAACTAAACAAGGATGTCCACTGTCACTACTTTTACTCACCATAGTAGTAAAAGTCTTAGTCATGGCAGTCAGACAACAAAAAATAAAAGGCATCCAAATTCAGTAAGGGAGAAGGAAAACTTTCACTATTTGCTAATGACATGATAGTATATATAGAAAACCCAGAAGACTCCACCAAAAGAGTGCTGGAACTAATTCTCAAATTCAGTAAAATCATAAGATACAAAAACCAATGTATAGAAATCTGTTACATTTCTATATACCAATAATAAAGTAATAGAAAGAGAAATTATCAATCTCATTTACAATTGCACCAAAACAGTTAAGATACCTAGGAATAAACCTAATCAAAGAGGGGAAAGACCTGTACTCTGAAAACATAAAACACTGATGAAAGAAACTGAACATAACACAAAGAAATAGAAAGACATTACATGCTCAAGATTATTGTCAAAATGTCTATACTACCCAAAGACATCTACACATTTAATGAAATCCCTATCAAAATATTAATAGCATTTTTCACAGAACAAGAAAAAATGATCCTAAAATTTGTATGGAATCAGAGAAGATGTCAAATAGCCAAAGCAATCTTGGGAAAAAAAAAAAAGCATATCTGGAGACATCACAGTTCTAGGCTTTAAGTTATATTAGCTGTAGTAATCAAACACCTATGGTACGGGCACAAAAACAGACACATAAATCAACAGAACTGAACAGAAAACCCAGAAATAAACACACAATTATATGGTCAATCTTCTACACAGCAGTAGAGAATATCTAATGGGAAAGAACAGTCTCTTCAAAAAATGGTGTTGAGAAAACTGGACAGCCACATATAAGAGAATGAAAGTGGACCACTTTCTTATACTATAAACCAAAACTTCAAAAAATTGAATACCTATATGTGAGAACTGAAACCATACAAGCCTAGAAGAGAGCGCAGGCAGTAATTTCTCTAACATCAGCAGAGTTGGGACTGCTTCAAAATAAAGAGCTTCTGCCCAGCAAAGGAAACAATCAACAAAGCTATAAGGCAACCTATGGGATGGGAGAAGATATTGGCAGATGACATATCTGATAAAGTGTTAGTATTCAAAACCTATGAAGAACTTCTAAAACTCAGCATCCCCCAAAAAACAAATAATCCCATTAAAAAATGAGCAGAAGCCATGAACAGATGTTTCCTCTAAGAAGGCCTCTACATATCCAACAAACATGAAAAGTACTCGTCATCACCATCAGGGAAATCCAGCTCAAAGCTACAAGAAGAGGTCAAGATGGTGGAGAAATAGCAGACTGAGACTACATCAGGTAGCAGGAGATGAGCTAGATAGCTTATCAAACCATTGCAAATACCTACAAATCCAAAGGGAGATGGAAGAGAAGAAGAAGAGCAATTCTAGAAACAGAAAATCAACCACTTTCTGAAAAGAGAAGTGAATCCAAAGTGACGGGAAGATAGACCATGGGGGGAGGGGCTGGCTCCCGGCGGAGCAACGGAGCACAAAATCAGGACTTTTAAAAGTCTGCTCCACTGAGGGACAGAACTCCAGAGGCTAAACCAGGGTGAAGCCCATACGGGGCCAGTGTGGCCCTAGGTCCCGCAGGGTCACAGAAGGATCGGGGGTGTCTAAGTGTCGCAGAGCTCACAGGCATTAGACCCAAGAAGCTGGCTACAGAGACAGAGCCAAGGAGTGAGCTCTCAGCTCGGGGTTGCCTTGAACCGGTTGCAGGCTGGGTGAGCTCCTAGCATGGCCAGAGGTCAGGGAGACGAGAGTGGGCTCTTTTCTCTGAGGGCGCACCGAGGAGTGGGGTACTGAGCTCTCAGCTCCCCCGGGCTGGAGACTGGGAGACCGCCATTATCATTCCCACCCTCTGAAACTCTACGGAAAGCATTCAGGGGACAAAAGCTCCTGAAAGCAAACCTGAGCAGATTACTTAGCCTGGCCCCTTGTAAGGGCGGTGCAATTCCGCCTTGGGCAAAGACACTTGAGAATCACTACAACAGGCCCCTCCCCCAGAAGATCAACAAGAAATCCAGCCAAGACAAAGTTTACCTACCAAGGAGAGCAGCAGAGTTCCTATGGAGGAGAAAGCAAAGCACGGAACTCATGGCTTTCTCCCCATGATTCTTTAGTCTTGCAGTTAATTTAAATTTATTTTAATTTTAATTTTTTTCTTCTGCTAAATTTTTTTTTAACTTTTACCCTTTTCTTTTTAAACGTTTTTTAACTAGTTTATCTAACACACACACACACACACACACACACACATATATATATATATTTCTTTTTTGTATTTTTTATTTATTTGTTTTCTTTTTTCAATTCTTTTTTTCTAACTTCTTTTTATCCCCTTTCTCCCTCCCATGATTTGGGATCTCTTCTGATTTGGCTAAAGTGCATTTTCCTGGGGTCTTTGCCACCCTTTCAGTATTTTATTTACTCCTTCATATACTCTTATCTGGATGAAACGACAAAGCAGAAAAACTTACCACAAAAAAAAAAAAAAAAAGAATAAGAGGCAGTACCAAAGGCTAGGGACCTAATCAATACAGACATTGGTAATATGTCAGATCTAAAGTTCAGAATGATGATTCTCAAGGTTCTAGCTGGGTTCAAAAAAGGCATGGAAGATATTAGAGAAACCCTCTCTGGAGAAATAAAAGCCCTTTCTGTAAAATAAAAGAACTAAAATCTTACCAAGTTGAAATAAAAAAAAAGCTATTAATGAGGTGCAATCAAAAATGGAGGCTTTTACTGCTAGGATAAATTAGGTTGAAGAAAGATTAGCAATATAGAAGACCAAATGACAGAGAATAAAGAAGTTGAGTAAAAGAGGGACAAACAGCTACTGGACCATGAGGGGAGAATTCGAGAGATAAGTGACACACACCATAAGATGAAACAACATTAGAAAAATTGGGATTCCAGAAGAAAGAGAGATGCGAGCAAAAGGTATATTGGAGAGAATTATTATAGAGAACTTCCCTAATATGGCAAAGGGAACATGCATCAAAATCCAGGGGATGCAGAGAACCCCCCTCAAAATCAACAAGAATAGGTCCACACCCCATCACCTAATAGTAAAATTTACAAGTCTTAGCGACAAAGAGAAAGTCCTGAAAGCAGCCCTGGAAAAGAAGTCTGTAACATACAATGGTAAAAATATTAGATTGGCAGTGGACTTATCCACAGAGACCTGGCAGGCCAGAAAGAACTGGCATGATGTATTCAGAGCACTAAACGAGAAAAACATGCAGCCAAGAATACTATATCCAGCTAGCCTATCATAGAAAATAGAAGGAGAGATAAAAAGCTTCCAGGACAAACAAAAACTGAAAGAATTTGCAAACACCAAACCAGCTCCACAGGAAATATTGAAAGGGGTCATCTAAGCAAAGAGAGAGCCTATAAGTAGTAGATCAGAAAAGGAACAGTATACAGTATACAGTAACAGTCACCTTACAGGCAATACGATGGCACTAAATTCATATCTCTCAATAGTTACCCTGAATGTTAATGGGCTAAATATCCCAATCAAAAGACACAGGGTATCAGAAAAGATAAAAAAACAAAACCCATCAATATGTTGCCTACAAGAAACTCATTCTAGACCTGAAGACACCTCCAGATTTAAAGTGAGGGAGTAAAAACAATTTACCATGATAATGGACATCAAAAGAAAGCTAGGGTGGCAATCCTTATATCAGATCAATTAGATTTTAAACCAAAGACTATAATAAGAGATGAGGAAGGACACTATATCATACTCAAAGGATCTGTCCAACAAGAAGATCTAACAATTTTAAATATCTATGCCCCTACCTTGGGAGCAGCCAACTATATAAACCAATTAATAACAAAATCAAAGAAACACATCAACAATAATACAATAATAGTAGGGAACTTTAACACTCTCCTCACTGAACTAGATCATCCAAGCAAAAGATCAACAAGGAAATCAAGGCCTTAAATGACACACTGGATCAGATGGACATCACAGATATATTCAGAACATTCCATCCCAAAGCAGCAGAATACACATTCTTCAATAGTGCACATGGAACATTCTCCAGAATAGATCACATTCTGGGACCTAAATCAGGTCTCAACCGGTATCAAAAGATTGGGATCATTCTCTGTATATTTTTAGACCACAATGCTCTGAGGCTAGAACTCAATTACAAGAGGAAATTTGGAAAGAACACAAATACATGGAGACTAAACAGCAGCCTTCTAAGGAATGAATGGGTCAACCAGGAAATTAAAGAATAATTGAAAAAATTCATGGAAACAAATGATAATGAAAACACAACGGTCCAAATCTGTAGGACACAGCAAAGACAGTCCTGAGAGGAAAATATATAGCGGTACAAGCCTTTCTCAAGAAACAAGAAAGATATCAAATACACAACCTAACCCTACACCTAAAGGAGCTGGAGAAAGAACAAGAAAGAAAGCCTAAACCCAGCAGGAAAAGAGAAATAATAATCATCAGAGAGAAATCAATGAATTAGAAACCAAAAAAACCAATAAAACAAATCAATGAAACTAGGAGCTGGTTCTTTGAAAGAATTAATAAAATTGATAAACCACTGGCGAGACTTATCAAAAAGAAAAGAGAAAAGACCCAAATAAATAAAATCATGAATGAAAGAGAAGAGATCACAACCAACACCAAAGAAATACAGACAATTATAAGAACATACTATGAGCAACTCTACGCCAACAAATTTGACAAATTTGTCTGATTGCTGAGGCTAGGACTTCTAGTACTATGTTGAATAGCAGTGATGATAATGGACATCCTTGCCATGTTCCTGACCTTAGCAGAAAGGCTTTCAGCTTTTCTCAGTTGAAAATGATATTTGCGGTGGGTTTTTCATAGATGGCTTTGATAATATTGAGGTATGTGTCCTCTATCTCTACACTTTGAAGACTTTTGATCAGGAAGGGATGCTTCCTGGAAGAAATGGATGCATTCCTAGAGACATATAAACTACCACAACTGAACCAGGAAGAAATAGAAACCTGAATAGACCCATAACCAGTAAGGAGATTGAAACAGTCAGCAAAAATCTCCAAACAAATAAAAGCCCAGGGCCAGATGGCTTCCCAGGGGAATTCTACCAAACATTTAAAGAAGAACTAATTCCTACTCTCCTGAAACTGTTCCAAAAAAATAGAAATGGAAGGAAAACTTCCAGCTCATTTTATGAGGCCAGCATCATCTTGATCCCAAAACCAGACAAGGATCCCATAAAAAAAGAGAATTACAGACCAATATGCTTAATGAGCACAGATGCGAATATTCTCAACAAAATGCTAGCCAATAGGATTCAACAGTACATTAAAGGGATAATTCACCACGACTAAGTGGGATTTATTCCAGGGCTGCAAGTTTGGTTCAACATCCACAAATCAATCAATGTGATACAACACCTTAATAAAAGAAAGAACAAGAACCATATGATACTCTCAATAGATACTGAAAAAGCATTTGACAAAGTACAGCATCCCTTCCTGATCAAAACTCTTCAAAGTGTAGAGATAGAGGACACATACCTCAATATTATCAAAGCCATCTATGAAAAACCCACCGCAAATATCATTTTCAATGGAGAAAAGCTGAAAGCTTTTCTGCTAAGGCCAGGAACATGGCAAGGATGTCCATTATCACCACTGCTATTCAACATAGTACTAGAAGTCCTAGCCTCAGCAATCAGAAAACAAAAAGAAATTAAAGGCATCCAAATCAGCAAAGAAGAAGTCAAACTATCACTCTTTGCAGATGATATGATACTATATGTGGAAAACCCAAAAGACTCCACTCCAAAACTGCTAGAACTCATACAGGAATTCAGTAAAGTGTCAGGATATAAAATCAATGCACAGAAATCAGTTGCATTTCTCTACACCGACAACAAGGCAGAAGAAAGAGAAATTAAGGAGTCAATCCCATTTACAATTGCACCCAAAACTATAAGCTACCTAGGAATAAACCTAACAAAAGAGGCTAAGAATCTATACTCAGAAAACTATAAAGTACTCATGAAAGAAATTGAGGAAGACACAAAGAAATGGAAAAATGTTCCATGCTCCTGGATAGGAAGAACAAATATTGTGAAAATGTCTATGCTACCTAAAGCAATCTACACATTTAATGCAATCCCTATCAAAATCCCACCCATTTATTTCAAAGAAATGGAACAAATAATCCTAAAATTTATACAGAACCAGAAAAGACCTCGAATAGCCAAAGGAATATTGAAAAAGAAAGCCAAAGTTGGTGGCATCACAATTCCGGACTTCAAGCTCTATTACAAAGCTGTCATCATCAAGACAGCATGGTACTGCCACAAAAACAGACACATAGATCAATGGAACAGAATAGAGAGCCCAGAAATAGACCCTCAACTCTATGGTCAACTAATCTTTGACAAAGCAGGAAAGAATGTCCAATGGAAAAAAGACAGCCTCTTCAATAAATGGTGTTGGGAAAATTGGACAGCCACATGCAGAAAAATGAAATTGGACCATTTCCTTACACCACACACAAAAATAGACTCAAAATGGATGAGGGACCTGAATGTGAAAAAGGAATCCATCAAAATCCTTGAGGAGAACACAGGCAGCAACCTCTTCAACCTCAGCCACAGCAACGTCTTCCTAGGAACATTGCCAAAGGCAAGGGAAGCAAGGGCAAAAATGAACTATTGGGATTTCATCAAGCTCAAAAGCTTTTGCACAGCAAAGGGAACAGTCAACAAAACCAAAAGACAACTGACAGAATGGGAGAAGATATTTGCAAACGACATATCAGATAAAGGGCTAGTATCCAAAATGTATAATGAACTTAGCAAACTCAACACCCAAATAACAAATAATCCAATCAAGAAATGGGCAGAAAACATGAACAGATATTTCTGCAAAGAAGACATCCAGATGGCCAACAGACACATGAAAAAGTGCTCCACGTCACTCAGCATCAGGGAAATACAAATCAAAATGACAATGAGTTATCACCTCACACCAGTCAGAATGGCTAAAATTAACAAGTCAGGAAATGACAGATGCTGGCGAGAATGCAGAGAAAGGTGAACCCTCCTACACTCTTGGTGGGAATGCAAGCTGGTGCAACCATTCTGGAAAACACCATGGAGGTTCCCCAAAAAGTTGAAAATAAAACTACTCTATTACCCAACAATTGCACTACTGAATATTTACCCTAAAGATACAAATGTAGTGATCCCAAGGGACATGTGCACCCGAATGTTTATAGCAGCAATGTCTACAATAGCCCAAGTATGGAAAGAACCTAGATGTCCATCAACAGATTAATGGATAAAGATGAAGTGGTATATATATACAATGGAATACTATGCAGCCATCAAAAGAAATGAAATCTTTCCCTTTGCGACAACACAGATGGAAGTAGAGGGTATCATGCTTAGTGAAATAAGTCAATCGGAGAAAGACAACTATCATATGATCTCCCTGATATGAGGAAGTGGGGGTTAGGGGGGTAGGAGAAGAATAAATGAAACAAGATGGGATCGGGAGGGAGACAAACCATAAGTGACTCTTAATCTCACAAAACAAACTGAGGGTTGCTGGTGGGAGAGGGGTTGGGTGAGGGGGGTGGGGTTATGGACATTGGGGAGGGTATGTGTTATGGTGAGTGCTGTGAAGTGTGTAAACCTGGGGATTCACAGACCTGTACCCCTGGGGATAAAAATACATTATATGTTTATAAAAAAATTTTTAAAAAGCTGAACAAAATAATATCAAAGGTTAAAAAAAAAAAAGCTACAAGAAGATATCACCTCACACCTGTCAGAATGCCTAAAATCAACAACACAAGAAACAGGTGTTGGCAAGGATGTGGAGAAAAAGGAACCTTCTTGCATTGTCAGTGGGAATGCAAACTGGTACAGTCGCTCTAGAAAATATTAAGGAGGTTCCTCAAAAAGTTAATAGAACTATTCTATGATCCAGC
Organism: Mustela erminea; assembly: GCF_009829155.1. NCBI lineage: Eukaryota > Metazoa > Chordata > Mammalia > Carnivora > Mustelidae > Mustela > Mustela erminea. The sequence goes on from NC_045629.1 coordinate 19,624,881, forward strand.
AATTGCATTATTGGGTATTTAAACAAAAAATACAAAAATACAATTCAAAGTGATACATGGACCTGTATGGTTTAACAGCATTATTTACAATAGCCCAGATATGGAAGCAGCCCAAGTGTCCACTGATTGATGAATGGATAAAGATGTGATATATATATATATATATATATACATACACACACACACACACACAATGGAATTTTCTCAGCAATAAGAATGAAATCTTGCCATTTGTAATCACATGGACAGAGCTAGGGAGTCTAATGTAAGTGAAATAAGACAAAGACAAATACCATATGATTTCACTCATGTGGAATTTAAGAAGGATGAGCAAAGGGAAGAAAAAGAAATTAAGAAACAGATTTAATTTTAAAGAACTGATGGTTACCTGCAGGGAGGTGAGTGGAGGAATAGTTGAAACAGGTGATGAGGATTAAGGAGTGAACTTGTCATATGAGCACTTCATGATCTACGGAATTGTTCAATTACTATATTGTACACTTGAAACTTAAATAACACTAAGTTAACTGGGATTAAAATAAAAACTTAAAAACCATTGCAGAATGTTAAGTAATAAAATACCAAGAAAGGAAAAATCAGGGAAAGAAATGGAGGAAAAATGTCTCAAATCTACTCAAACATAATGAAAAACATAAACTTACAAACCAAGAAACTCCATTCCAAAGTCGGATAAAACAAAGGAAACAACCTGAACACATGGAAGTGAAATTTTTACAAATCAATGATAAAATCTTGACACCAACAAGAGAAAAATGACTCATCACATTCAGGGGAATAAGGACAGGAGTAATGGCTAGATTCTCATTAGAAACAATGAAGATCACAGATATTAGAATGGTATATTAAAATATATATAAAAAGCATAAAAACTGGAAAGGAAGTAAACCTTCTTTCCTGATCTACAATTGTTCAAATTAAAATCCTAAAGACTATACATAAAACTGACTAGAATAAGTGAATTTTGAAAGGTTTTAAGGGTTGGCTGAGTAATGACTACTAAGGGTACCCAGGTTCTAGATTCTGGAACCTGTGAATTTTACTGTAAGGAAGAAGAGACTTTGCAAGTGTGATTAAATTAAAGATCTTGAAATAGCAAGATTATCCTGGGATATCTGGTGGGTCCTAAGTCACAAATGTTCTTAATAAGAAGAAAGCCTAAAGATATTTGACGATAGGAGAGAAGGTGATATAATAAAGACAGGTTTTGAAGATGAAGGAAAGGGCCATAAGTTAAGGAAGACAAGTGGCTACCAAAAGCTGAAAAAGGCAAAGAATGGACTTCTCTTCTTCAGAGCCTCCAAAAGAAGCCAACCTTGTCAACACCTTGAACTTATCCCAGTGAAACTGGTTTCTGATCTCCAGGATTGTAAAAGAATAGATTTGTGTTGTGTTCAACCACTAAGCTTATGGCAATTTGTTACAGGGGAGTAGGAAAGTGACACAAAGATCAATACAAAATTTTATTTCTATACACCAATAGTGAAAATTCCAAAAGCAAAACAATTCCATTCATAATAACATCAAAGATTGATTCAGGAATAAATGTAACAAAATATGCATAGGCAAAATTTGCAAGACTAGAATATGACAAAGAGAAATTAAACAGGACCTAAAAAAAAAAAAAAAAAAGGAAATATATACTGGGTTCATGGAAACTTATTAACTCTCCCCAAATTGAAATGTAGGTTTCAATCAATGCAATTTCAAACAAAATCCTAGTGTGTTTTTATGATAAATTGGTAAGAATATCTAGAATACTAAACATATTTAAAAAACTTTTTTATTAACATATAATGTATTTTTGCTCCAGGGGTACATGTCTGTGAATCATCAGGCTTATGCACTTCATAGCACTCACCATAGCACATACCCTCCCCAAAGTCCATAACCCAACCACCCTCTTCATATCCCCCTCCCCACAGCAACCCTCAATTTGTTTTGAGATTAAGAGTCTCTTATGGTTTGTCTCCATCCTGATCCCACCTTGTTTCATTTTTTCCTTCCTCACCCCCAAATCCCCCACTTTGCCTCTCAAATTCCTCATATTAAGGAGATCATATAATTATCTCTGATTGACTTATTTCACTCAGCATAATACCGTTTAGTTCCATCCATGTTGCAAATGGCAAGATTTCTTTTGATGACTGCATAATATTCCATCGTATATATATACCACCTCTTCTTTATCCATTTATCAACAGTTGATGGACATCTAGGTTGTTTCTATAGCTTGGCTATTGTGGACATTGCTGTTATAAACATTCAGGTTCACATGCCCCTTGGATCACTACATTTGTATCTTTAGGGTAAATACTCAGTAGTGTGATTGCTGGGTCAACTTTTTGAAGAACCTCTATGTGGTTTTCCAGAGTGGCTACACCAGCTTGCATTCCCACCAAAGGTTTAAGAGGGTTCCCCTTTCTTTGCATCCTCACCAGCATCTGTCATTTCCTGACTTGTTAATTTTAGCCATTCTGACTGGTGTGAGGTGGTATCTCATTGTGGTTTTGATTTGTATTTCCCTGATACCAAGTAATGTGGAGCACTTTTTCATGTGTCTCTTGGCCATTTGAATGTCTTCTTTGCAGAAATGTCTGTTCATTTCCTCTACCTATTTCTTGATTGGATTATTTGTTCTTCGGGCATTGGGTTTGGTAAGTTCTTTATAGATTTTGGATACTAGCCCTTTATCGGATATGTTTGCAAATATCTTCTCCCATTCTGTCAGTTGTCTTTTGTTTTTGTTGACTGTTCCCTTTGTTGTGCAAAAGCTTTTGATCTTGATGAAGTCCCAATAGTTCATTTTTGCCCTTGCTTCCCTTGCCTTTGGCAATGTTTCTAGGAAGAAGTTGCTGTGGCTGAGGTCAAAGAGGTTGCTGCCTGTGCTCTCTTCAATATCAAACATTTTTTTAAAGAGAACAGCAAAGTTAGAGGACTTATATACTACCTGATTTCAAAACAATATAAAAATAATCAAATAGTATAGTATTGGCATAAGAATAGAAATACAGATCAATGAAAGAGAATGGAGAATTTGGAAAGATATTTAAATGGTTAATTGATTTTTTAACAAAGGGGTGAAGTAAACCAATAGTGAAAAGAAAATCTTTTCAATGAATAGTGCTAGGATACTTGGCCATCTACATGCAAAAAATGAAACTTGATTCTTATACCATGCACAAAAGTTAACTCAAAACAGATCATAAATCTAAATGAGAATTTATTTAAAAACTAAACATTCTAGAAGAAAACCTAGGGAAAAAAATCCATGACTTTGGGTTAAGCAAGATTTCTGAGATGTGACACCCAAAGCATCTTCTTTTCTGGCTTATGTTTATTGTGTCATAGAAGAAAAAAATTAGTAAGTCAGCTTTTATTGGAAGTACTTTGGTCTTTGAGGTATACCAGCAAGGAAATGAAAAGTTAAAGACTGAGAAAAAATTTGCAGAAATATCTAATGAAATATTTGTTTCCAAAAAATATCAAAAGTGCTTAAAGTATATAGTAAGAAAATTTTTTTATGTTATGTTAGTAACCATACAACTTAATTTTAAATTGGGTAAAATATTTGAACACACCTTACACAAAAGATACATAGTTTTCTTTATGAATACACTACACAAAAGAAGGTATATAAGTTGAACAGATTCTCCACAGAAGATATACAAATGGTCCACAAGACACAAAGAAGCTCAACATCATTGATTAAGGAAATTAAATTAAGCCCACATTGAGACACCATTCCATGCCCACTGGAATAATTCAGGTTAGAAAGGTAGACAATACCAAGTGTTGTCGAGGATGTGGAGGAACCAAAACACTATGTACTGTAGGTGGGAATGCAGAATGGTAGGCCACTTTGAAAACTTTAACAGCATCTTATAATATTAAACATATACTTACTTGGTTCAACAATTCTACTTCTAGGTATCTACCCAAGACAAAACATATGGCCACAGAAATATTTGTATGATTATGTGTAGCAGCATTGCCCATAGTAACCCCAAATAGATACCACCCGAATATAAATAAGATGTGGTATAAGGTTATACAATGGAATACTTTTCAGCAATAAAAGGGATGAACTACTGATACAAGGTACAAACAAAATGCATGCACCACAAAACAACATGCTAAGTGAAAAACGGTAAAACGAAAGACTACATACTGTTTTTGTTCATGTGATATTCTGGAAAAAGTGACACTGTTGGAATGGAAAGCAATCAAATGGTTTCTGGGACCAAAGAAGGGTAGGCATTAGGGATTGAAAAAGGCCCTTTACTTTAGGGGGTGATGCAAAAGTCCTAAAACTAGGTTGTGGTGGCAGTTTCCCAACTAAAGATGCTTACCAAATTCAATGAAATTTATACATAAATTGATTTTAGAGCATGTAAATGACACCTCACTAAAGCTGTTAAACCCATACAGCTCTGTGAGGTAGACATCACTCCCATTGTGCAACTGAGGGAAGAGTCTCAGAGACTGGGCAACTCACTTAACGCTAACCAGCTTGTCATTATCAAACCCAAGTCCACATTGGTAATCACTGTTCTCCTCTGCTTGTTGGAGTGGAGGAGACATGGGGGACCTTGTGATGCTGGTGGAAGTTTCCAGAATCAGCAGATCCCACGCAAGCTGAAACCTGTGTGGGCTGCTCCCCTCTACAGAAATGGTCTGCCACCAGGAAATGAGGGGTTAAAGGCACGATGTTTAGAGATCCTGCTGCTCTCAGGAAATGTGCTACAGAAAAACAGCACAGAGAAGAGAGTTAAAACTCTGGTTTTGGCACTTAACAGTCCTTAAGACCTTAAGCAGGCCATGCAACTTCTTACAGCTTCGGTTTCTTAATCCATGAAAAGGATTTAGAGACATACCACCTCCTTTATGGAGTTGTGTTGGATGTTGAAGGGGCAGTAAGTGAAATAAAGGACCTGATTTTTAGTAGAGCCTCAGTAAAAGTAAATTCTTTTTTAAAAAGTAAAATGCTTTTAAATTCCTTTCCTTTTTAGTTCCTAAGAGAAAAACATCCAGTCCCACCATTTAATAAGGATTTAGACATTTTTTTAAAAGTGTTTCTCACTGAGAAAAATAGGAATTTTTCATCAGAAGCCCTTCTAGGCATCAGACTTAGCAGACTCTCAAATTTTATCTAGGATCTCACAGTCATGAAGAAAAAAAGTGCATGAAACTCCTTTTACTCTGTAATTATTTTCTTCCCTTGCTTTACTTCTATGAAGTTTGACATATAAGGTGATCAGTGCCTCCACATGCTCCCATTAAAAAAATCAAGAGAAATTATGTAGATGTGTTTGTGACTTCTGTGTACACAAACTTGCATTATTTGAATTTTTTGGCAGGAAGTAAATGTTTGAAACTATGTTCTGAAATGGAAATCCAAAAGGACTATTTTAGCAATAGGAGATGTTCATTTCATTAGGTCCAGCAAATGATAGCCTGAAGAGGTCACTATTTACAAAATCTTTCAAGTTCTCAAGTTTTGAGGTTAGACTCAAAGAGCTCAAAGCATTTTACTGTTGAGCATTATTTGTCTACATGGTATGGACACCTTTCCTCTTCATCACACATGTCCATAAGGGGGTTCTCATGCCTGACTGTTCATAAAGGCAAGCAGAGATGGTATTAAAATGTGGAGATCCAAGGCCACCACATCAAAAATTATGATTTCATAGGACAGAGGTAGTGCCCAGTAATGAATTTTTTTTAAACAAATAATTCCTGGTGATTCTGGATCAAACCAAACTCACATCCTGTTTATTTCTCAAGGACTTCCCCCAGCCTCAGGAAAAATTTTCATGATAATTCTAGATAATAGTTCCTTAGTTTGTTTTGGATTTTAATCCATGTTATAAAATAGGATTTAGGTTTGAATAAGCTTGGGAACACACTAATACTCATTATGTTTATGATGATCTAATTGTAGACTTGCTCTTAGCATCCATTATCCCCTATCAATATTTACAATTCCGTATCAATACTGAATAATTCACTATTGTTCTGTGTATAGCCTCTTCTCGCCAATTGGATTTCTAAGATCCTGGAGACATATGTCTGTTTCAGACAGAAACTTCATAACTGATACTTAAGAAAGGCAAAGATATTGATATACAGATTTTAGCTGAGTAACACCACCATGGAATTAGCTGGGAAAGGGAAGCATGATGCTCAGAAGTTTTATTATATTCCAGGTTCAGTTTTCTGCCATTTACTGAATATGACTTCTAAAAAGTTTCCAGAGAAAATCCTACACTTGAACAACCAGAAACTCAGAGCAGGCCATTCCACATAAGGTTAAGGAAGATAAGCTACTGCATAGTGGACAAAAGAAAGGGGAAGGCCTGGATAAACAGCACAGTACCAAATACCACTTTGCTAGAATAACTTTTCTCACATTTGTATCATTATGGTTTTGGGCACTTAGAGCCACATGAATATAATGAAGAGTTTAAAGAGAAAAATAGGCTAATATGTAGTTTTAAATTCGTGTACACCTGTGCCTAAAAATTGAAGTGCTATTTATATTCTTAATGTAGATTGATGAATTTCAGATCAGAGAATCTTCTAAAGCTGTATGTAATATTCTGTCCATTTTGGGGTCATCAGCTTCACAAAAGGATCCACAACCAAAAAGGAATTTATCCCTCTCTGGTCTAAATAATCTATTTTGGGTCATACAATCATGAAGCTTACAAAACTAAGATTGGCCTTATATATTCCCCTGAACAACATTTAGTTTTTTTTCAAACACTAATATAGAAGCTTTAATAGAGAGGCACTATTTACAGATCTGAAGCTGTGAGGTCTTTGCTGGTCTCTTGGAACCAGATGTTTATATATTTACTTAAAGTGGCCCACTGAATTATCATGGTTACAAGTTGAACAGCACACATTCTTTCAGTTTTATAAATACCAGGAAGTTTATAAACTCAGTGAAAAACTAGCATTTCTGGTAATTGACCTCAAACTATATTTGCTAAGATAATATAAACAATTGTCCTGAATCAATAAAGCCATTTTCTCCAGCAAACATTGGGTAGCATTTCCTTAGACAAAGAAAGTCTTCTGCATACCCCCTCCTTTTTTTTTAAGGACTGCAAGTAAATGTTATAATTCATACAGTATTTCTTTCAGACCAATGAATAGAGCTGGAATTTGAATGTTTAAAGCAATGGGGTATGATTAACAGATGTAAGAGTAAATAGAGCAATTTTGCCTTATGATTTTCATAACACAGATCACCCGTGTATTTATCTTTCCTTCCAGTAACTTTGTTTGAGGTTTGCTGTTAAGTTCATTTTTACTGCTATAAAACATCAACTAAACATACTGACAAGATTATTTCAATGGAATTACCTTTTATATATTGTTATCTGGGGGAAAAATAGCCCAGAATTAGGAGAATTTTGATAGCTCACATATTGTACTGGCATTCAAACAAAATTATGACTGCCCCTTTCCTCAAGCATGGATTTATGGTGATTGGTTTTCTTATGGTGATTTATTTCTATATACTGCAACTAACCTTCATGCCAACAACACAAAAAGACAAGCCAATGGGTGGAAGTATACATTTATTCTATGACAATAGAATATTTTACTCCTATTAGTGCTGATAAATTATTTCTTCACTTAGGCACAAAATGTATGCCAGAGTAATCTTAAAGGAAGCAATATAGCAGAAAGGAGCATGGACTTCTAAGTGAGAGTCGTTCGTTTATTTCTTGTGTATTTATTATGGACCGATTTTGTGCTGGGGACTGAGAATACAACAGGAAACAGTTACAGTCTCTGCTGCCTAGAATGTTATAGCTTCCACTCCTGGGGTGCTTTGGAGTACTTTTTATCAAGCTATTTGCCAAGCCTCAGTTGCCTTATCTGTAAAGCAGGGGATATCATTCATCTCTGAGTGTTGCCATGAATACTTATGAAAAGGTATCTGGTTCATTATCTAACAAAGTAGCACTTAGATCTGGACTGTTATTAAATAGCTACTTTGTGGTTTTGAAGTGATAGACAAGCCATGTGGCAGATCAGAGAACACATTTCAAATTCTTGAAAGAGTACAAGAGCCCTATGTGGTTTCAAAGTGTTCTATAGTCTAATGAGGATATTTTATCTTGCTAAACAGTCTAACCCCAGATGTCCAGCACAGTAACAAATGCAAGCCTGTTGAAGTGTTACTTTGAACACAGACCAAAACTACAACTTGGGAATGTGTGAAACTGTGGCTGGAATCAAACTCAGGGGTGGCAAGCAAAAGAAGACTCAGTTATGAAGTTTGTTCTGGGAATAACTAACTCCCTGTTAAGAGCGAGATGTTTCTACCTCTGCATGAGGATCACCGCTGACGCTGAACTCTAACTGAAGACTTTATTGGGTGGCTCCCAGTCTTCTTTGGCACTTAAATATCTCCTTCTATCTCCCTTGTCAATGAACTGCAGCTTTGGAAAGATCACGTCTGCAGTACCGGAAAAGTGCAGACACACAGAAGACACTGCATAAGTGTTTGTTATTAGTACTGTGTCTGCTTCTGAGTTTAATTTCTCCATGATTAAATAAACATATATATAATGAACCTCTACCATGAGGACACAGAACATTACCACATCAACTTAATAACATTTTAGCTAAAAATCCAAGAAACTCAAGGGGCTAGTGATCCTGTGCAGCTTTATCCTGGTAAGTAAGTGAAGACTTCCCAGAATACTGAAGCAGCTGAAGAACGTTCAGAATCCTAGCGTGGATCTTTATAGATCCAGGAAACCCAAACTCAGAACTACTGGGTTTACCTTCAACCCTTCTGAGAACATTTTAAGTAGGCTTGTACGAAGTACAGATTAAGGAGATGTAAAAATTTGATCACTATTATTGTCTTAATGTTTAAAAAAAAAATGAATACTTCCTGTAGTGGGTACTTTTTGGAGCCTGGGCCACAGAGAACCCCAGCTCTGTACCTTGTCTATAGGGCTTGGCACTAGGTTTTTGGTTTGAGTTACCTAAAATTGTGTCCCTAGCCTTTGTTAGTTGAAACATGAATAGCCACTTCTTTCTCTTCAGAATTCAGGTACTGTGATACTGAGAGACTGTAGGAGGTCTGGTGAGACCAGGGCTTTTGAGAAAGGTCCATGATTTCATCTTCAAGTCCCCAGAGCCCAGTCTGAGTCCTCACAATAAATTCCCCTTTTTAGTCTAAAGTATCTCAAATTGGTTTCTGTTACTTACAAACAATAGACACTTAAATACACAATCGCTGAAATGTTAATTGGTTAGAAAATCCAGATTATGATAGTTTGGAAAATATCAGATTGATCAGGGTTTCTATGGAGAATTTGAAAGAAACTTGTCACAGCTCTCATTTCGAGCATGTAGGAGCAGGGGCTCTGTTTGGGCTGGTGATCAGACTCTGATAAATCCAGTGTGTGGAACTGGGCACCACCTCTCTTAAGTATCTATTTCTATCAGTTCTTTGACACAAGCCAGAGAAGGCTTCCAGTTTGGGGTGGAGTGGTATCTGAACCCTGTCCCCAATAAGAGTATGTATGTATGCATGCGCGTGCGTGCGCACGCACGCGCACACACACACACACACCATAGTTGTCTGAAAGATGGGGGTATGGCATTTCTTACATAAGCCATTTCTCAGTGAGGGTTGTCAGAGACTGTGGAGAGAGCTCAAGAGAAAGGGAGAGGACATCGGAGTCAGGCAGTGCCGAGTCCTGAATATTAGATGGGAAGGGGTGGTTGAGGAATAAGACGTCTGGTGGTACTCCACTCAACAGCCCTGTAGCATGGTTATCCCATGAAGAGGCAACAGTGGACAGAGTCACAGAGCTGTGTAGTACTTGCACTCCAAGCTGACTTGTACTGGGTGGGGGGGGATTCCAAATCTCAATCTCATCTGAGTCCCTTTGGCCTGATGAGTCTACAGCAACCGACTCTGATACCCAGGCTTGGGCTAGCACCTGGAGGGGGTGTAAGTGGGTGATAATCCTAGCTCCGCCCTTCTGAAGATGGCTCAGCCACGGGAAACCACATCATCCCAGGGCAGAAACAGGGATGCAGTAGGAACCAAGCTCCCCCACCCAGGCTTTGGAGCAGCTTGTAGAGACAAACAGCACGATTTAACAACTGGGCTGCAGTTTCATGTCCTATAGCATCTGGCAGCCTCAGAAGAGTGATCAGTTTGATTTAAGAGACATACATTTCTACCCACAGCTGACTGCCAGTCCTGTCACTGTGGTAGCAGGGAGAATTTTGTCAGAGATTAAAATCAGCATGTAAATCAACACAGCTTTCCATGTCGCAAAGCACAGAGAAACACAGAGAATAGATCATCTGATGTGCCAGTGTAGCACAGTATCTTAAATACAAGAAGCAAGATAAAGATCTGTTAAGATCTGTTTTGGGAAACAAACTGGGGAGTACAAATCCTCACAAGGCTATGAACATTTCTTCTAGAAGGCCAGAGAGAGGTTTCAGCCCTTGTGGACACTGAAAAGTTAGGATGTCCAAAGCCTTCTCCCAAAAAAGTAAGCTCGTTTTAAAGATTAGTTCCTTCACTAGACACAATTCCAGTAGGATGTTGAGGATTTTAATAGACAAACGTGATCTGAAGTTTGGTTTGGTAAGTGAATAAAGTCTGAATAGAGAAAACTGGTTAAGTAGCCTGTCTGTGGAGGACACTTAGCCATATTTTCTTATTTCAAGTATGTATGGATGACCCTAATGAGTCATTTACTCCATGTAATCAGTTCATGACTCTGCTTCAAAAAAGGGGGGGGAGGAGGTGGCCGGGAGCCTCTGCTCTGGCAATTAGGTTTGTGGAACTTGGCAAATAATATATTGTGTGTAACAATATATAGACAGTAAGGACTCTGGGAAGTTTATAGGCAGCTTGAGAAGATTTTATCTACTCTTTCTAAGTCACCCGGATTTATAATTGCAGTTTCCATCATAAGCATTTGACACAATGAACATTTTGAAAGTGCTTCCTACTCTCCTAATGGCTTCATTCAGTTTTTCTTTATTTCTGAGAGAAGATTGATTTTACAGTATCCTGGCAAGTGGAAGGCTACTTTAGTCTTCTATATTAAATTAAGTCCTGTATGCATTTCCAATTTATAGCTGCATTCCATTGCTATTTACTGTCTGCTTCTCTCTCCTAGCACAAAACAAGGCTGAAGTTCAAACGCTCTAATAATTGTTAGATGCGACCCACAAATGAATTTTAATCCTGATTTTAGGGGCGCCTGGGTGGCTCAGTGGGTTAAAGCCTCTGCCTTCAGCTCAGGTCATGATCCCAGGGTCCTGGGATCGAGCCCCGCATCAGGCTGTCCGCTCCGCGGAGAGCCTGCTTCCTCCTCTCTCTCTCTCTCTCTGCCTGCCTTTCTGCCTACCTGTGATTTCTGTCTGTCAAATAAATAAATAAATAAATAAAATCTTTAATCCTGATTTTATACAAGCCCTAAATTAAAGTAAAAGATTTCAAAAGTATTTTCAAAATTTCAAAGCTGAAGTTTTTGTCTAGAAATGGTTTAGGAAATGGTCATATTCGCAATATCCCTAAGTTTGAATTCTGATCGTAAGTACACCTAATTATCCATAAATGAGATGTGTCATGATAGGTGCTGGGACATACATGTTGTCCATGATCTCTTTACCCACCTCCAACCTCTCAAAGATACACAGGATTATCCCACTGACAAAGTGTTATGTTCACACCAAAACAGAAGGGAAAATGAATGAAAAGGAAGGCTCGCTTTGAATGAGGAGCAATGTCAAGGGCATTGGCATCCAATCCTAAGGGAAGGACAGGGCATTCAGGTGGTGACAGCTTCCCAGAGATCTCAGAGTATTTCTTTGAAATCTAATAGGATTTACCCCTTAACCTAAAACCTGCCTTTAATCCCTGTTCACATTTAAAGCTTAGACCCAGTGTCTTCCTAAGCTCTCTCAATTGTTTAATTGGCACAAGGGGCAATTCACTGACAAGGGTTACTGGAAATACCTTATAGAAACAGAAGAGTCTTACTCAATTAGTGACACATATGTTAAATATTTAATATGCATCCAGCACTATCAGGATCCTGTTTCTGCTCTCAATGAGTATGGTAGCATTTGTAAATTTAAAAATACATACATTTTTAAAGCCCAGAGTAAACCAAGCCATTGAAAGAACTAAGCAGCTATTATTGCAGGCTTGGAATATCAGAAAGGCACTCCTCTGGATTAGAGCTTCCTTAATTCATCAAAAAAGGACACTACATTTTGGCCCCTAAAAACAAAAGATGTGGATGTTTTCTTGATTTCAAAAAGACGGTGACCTCGAATCATTTGACGGACTCCTCTCAATCTTGCTTGTCTCTTGGACCAACCCCAGCAGCATCAGCGCCACGTTGGGGGGGCGGTGGGCAATACCAGAAGTGCCTGTTCGAAAATCTTGGGCCCCAGCCCAGCCCCACTAAATTGGAATCTGCATTTTCACAAGATTCCAGGTGATTTCTACGCACATCAGTTTTGAGAAGCTTGGTTATACACGTTTCTCATGATTCATTTCTATGAAACCTAGATTTCTTCAACTCTTTAAAAAGTGTATACTTGACTGCTGCCTTTCTTGTCAGTGAAAACTAGCCCCTCTCTGCAAAATCTCAAGTGAGAAAAGAAAAGATAAATTGGCAGCTTTTAAACAGATTTCCCACCACGCCCCCTTTTTCCAGAGTATTCTCACCACATGCCCATAGCAGCTGTGTTTACCTCCGTGATTAGACAGTACAATAAATGCACCTAGTGATAAACTAAGTTGATTTAATTAAATGCCTGATTGCATATACATGTTAGAACAGTCGGTTATTTCACCAAAACAATGGAAAATGTCTTCTGTCATGCAAAAAATGCAAAGTAGGGCCAAGTAGATACAATGCAACAGTGACTAATTCTTTAAGATATCTATAGAAAAGAAGATGGGTTTCCAGATTTGTCCGTTAACGTGATGAAGTCTCATTTCTAGGGAAAGGACATTGCTGTGTAATTACAAATGCTTAGTTTGCTCAGACCAGTGGACACTTTGATCTTTCTAGGGATTTGTAAAGAAACTGGATGTTAGAGGAGAGTGATGGGGGGAGTTATTAATCACCAATGAGATCTATGTATCTTAAATCTGTGGCACTGGGCTCTGGCAGCAGATGGAAGGGAAATCGGACTTCTTAGGGCATTCTCCTACTATCCTTGCCTAAAAGATAGCAAATGCTCCAAGAATCCAAATTGAGAAAGTGGACAAATCATAACTAAGTCAGCAGCTTAACAAAGAAGCCTTCCACAAATGGGAGTTTGGGACGTGAAGGGTAAGGCTTGATTTATCCCCACACAGGACTCTGCAGCCTTTGCTGAGGAGAGGAAAACAAACATACACAAAACCAAAGACATCTCAGAGCACAGGTAAAAAAAAAAATATTCCCTATTCCTTCCAATTCTTCTCCTGTCCCCTTTCTTCTGGAAAGTTCTTTCTTTGGTCTTTGAAGGGAGAAATTAAGAGAAACAGCCTGCAACAGAGGGAACAGCAGGGACTTTGAGGCCAAGCAAATCCGAGTTTGGATTTAATTGTCTCAAGTGTGTTTTCAATCCAAGTTGCACAGACGAGTGAAAGAGCAGCTGCACAAGGACGAGGGAGGGGCGTGCTGGAAAGAAGTGCCATGAAATGAAGGAGAAAGAAAAATACCCAATTAGGGCATCATTTTGCTTTTATATGGCTGGAATTTTGCACTTTAATCCTTACCATTTTATCCCTCAATACAAACATATCAGTTACATGTTCTTTATAGAAGAGTGAATGGTCTCAAAAGCACAATACTATTAGGGGGGGAAAAAAAAGCACGTGTGGTAGTGAAAGTGCAAATTCTTGGTCAACCCACTCCTAAGGATAATCATTGTTGACCATATGGTATAGACACTAATATTTTTGCTGTTTTATAGTTTAAAACTAAGTTTTTTATATATGCAGAATAATCATCATCATTCTGGTAGGCTGAATAATGGCTCGCAAAATACATCATTGTTCTAATCCTTAGAATGTGTATTCCCTTGCATAACAAAAAAGAAAAGAGAGCAAATTTATTAAGAATTTATTACATATTTTATTAAGAATATCAAGACAAGAGATTGCACTGGGTTATTGGAAGAGCCTAAAGATGCAATCACACATGTCCTTAGAGAAGCAAGAGATCTGTCAAGGCAGTGTGACCATGGAGAAAGTTTGGAATGAGGTAGCCACAGTCACCAGAAGCTAGAGGAAATGGACAGATTCTCCCCTCTAGCTGTCAGAGGAAATGTTGCCCTGTTGACACTTTGATTTCAGCCTCGTTGGTATACTATTAGAAGCAGGCTTTGGGACTGAATCTCTCACACTAGAAGACAAAGAGATGGGTGTGCAGCTTTTTTTTTTCCCCTTTCCTGAAGACTTACACTTATACCCTCCAAGCTAGCATACTTTGGTTCAGTCCCTGGGTCCATCATTTTCTAATCTATTCTTAGGATTAGCCAATACTTCACAGCAAAATATATTAAGACTTAATCAATCCCAATTAGCATAATTAAGAAAGTAATGTATCTGGGGGTGCCTGGGTGGCTCAGTCAGTTGAGCATCTCTTGGTTTCAGCTCAAGTCATGATCTCGCAGTTGTGGGATCAAGCCCCCACTCAGTGCAGAATCTGCTTCAGATTTTGTCTCGCTCTCTCTCCACCCCTCCCCACTTGTGTGCTCACTTGCTCTAAAATGAGTAAGATCTTAGAAAAATAAATCTATCTGGAAACTCATACCAGGGTTTTATTTGTACTATGAATATTTGTACTATGAATATTTGAAAAAATAAAAATTTGTGGCTGGAAAGAAGAATTGTGTTTTTAGTATTTTTTAATAGGTAGTTTGGCTAAAGAAAATTCATCTAGGTAAAATCATGACTTATTCTTCTAAGGGTCAGAAACACAGAACTTGCAAAATCTTAGGGAAACCATCCAGGTCTATGCTAATTGCCTCTCCCACATAAACAGTTGCTGGTTATGGTGAGGGACACACATGTATATCAGAAAATCCCCCTAAAGGAATTTTTTCAAACTGGAAGTTAGAAAATTTCCTATGGCAAGAGTCATTCCTCCACATCTCCATCTGGGCTGGTACCTTTCCCCAAGTACAGATTTCCCCATCTTAGGAGACATGCATTATTTGAACAGAGACAGAAGAGCCTGAATTCTATTCACAGAACTTTGTTTGAACCTTGGAGGAGGGGTACTTAGCTTAGCTGCCAGTATTTTCTTTGGGTTCTTTTTTCTTTCATTGTTTTGGGCAAGTTGGATGGAGAATCATAAACAAGGCAATAGGCCAGTTTCTAAATCTAATCAAAATAAATCTTTTGAGCATTTACTATTTATGAAATACTAGGGGAAGCATATGAAGTAGTTGAAGATATAGGCTCTATACTAGTGCTAACAAAAAAGCTGTTAAAGGTGGTCTCAGTGGGTTTGTTTGGTTACGCTAGAGATGAAACATAAATCTAGAGGTTGAAGGGAAGGGACCTTTCACGTAGGAGGACAGAGCACAGGACAGCCTCCTAGGTGCTAAAAATGGAGTGGATGGAGTAGGAGTGAGCTGTGGTCATGTCTGGTGAAATGGCAGACTCCTCGGACCAGAACAGAGGGGAAGGGGGAAGAGTTGCACAGGGTTTTGGATGTCAGACAAGTGAGTTTGTACAGCATTCTTGAGAAGTCATGGCCCACTGAAGTGTTCTGGATCAGCAGAGCTACGTGACATAAATGTACTTGAGGAGGATTAATTTAGTACTGAGGCATAGAACTGCCAGAGGCAGTGAACTGGAAGTTAGGAGGTTATTATGGCCACATGAGCATGATATAATAAAAGAAGATTGAAAGAAATGAGATGGAGGGAAGACATTGCTGCTGGGAAAAAGGAATGCTAAGATTCAGTGAGTAATGATAGTGGGGAAGAAAAAAATGAGCAGTTTTGACCTTGGGTGGTTAGATTTCTCCAACCTGAATGAGGATAGGAAGAGGACAAGTGTTAAAGGA
Organism: Mustela erminea; assembly: GCF_009829155.1. NCBI lineage: Eukaryota > Metazoa > Chordata > Mammalia > Carnivora > Mustelidae > Mustela > Mustela erminea. Next base: position 19,640,993 of record NC_045629.1, read on the forward strand.
TAAACAGTTTCAAAAAAGTTGGCATCTACATAGAAATGTCCAGCAGCCATCATGAACATATCGGACTGGAAACATGAAGAAGCCAGAGCAGGAAATAAAGGCCTGAAACTCATCAGAACAGAGATAATAGAACTAGTGCCCTGAAAAACAATCAGCATGTTTGGAGCAGAGAATACAGAGCTTGCAGAGAACGTTCTGAGTGATAATGTGAGCAGCAAATGGGGTTGGGGTAGGGAGGGGATCCATCAATGGAGACAAAGGAGCAGTGGTCAGACAGGTGTGAGCAACATCGTATTTGGATAATTCCATAGATTTCAAGGAAAGAGAACTTAAAGGACTGGTCATTGGTAATTTTGTAACTATATCTATGCATTGTGTACCCTGAAATTAACCAAGGCTCATTTTAAGATTGTGGAATTAGAGACTTCTGCTGTGGATTTTCAAACTCACCATTTCCTGCCATCCCCATTAGATAATGAAGTCAGTGTTTATGTTGTGTAGCTTATTTCAACTTGAGAGATAACTTCAGCTGACCTTTCCTTTTCCATCCCCACAATTAGAAGGTAGTAGCTAACAGAGCCACCAGATATTTACTAAGCAACCTACTATGTGAAAGACCCATAATAGAGGCTGGACAGACCCCTTATTCACTAAGATTCTCCCTTTTAATGCAAAAGGTAAGCATTACAAGTGTTTAAGTAAATCAAATGCAGGCTGGAAAAAGTCTTAAGTCTAACATATGGAGTTAATGGTGACAAGTTGCTTGTTTTTGTAAGCACAAGAGCTTTTTAAAGCTAGCACTCTGGCTACGCCCATTAGGTTCCACGGTCCCCTCAGACTTTGTTACATGACATCTGGTACTTTACTGCCTTAGAGCTAAAAAGAAATACCATGCGTGCCATTTGCTTTGTTTCAGTGTTTCTAAATGGTTCCCTTTCCACTTGGTCTTTCTGTTAGCGGTAATATTCTTCAAGGATTTCAGACACTGAAGGTCTGGTGTTAATAAAATAAAAAAAAATTAAAAAAAAAAGTCTAAGAGGGACTATACAACTACAATTTGATCATTAGCTTTAACAAAGTTTTAAAGAGAGGGCTCCACCCAATGATTGAGTTTTTACACAAAGTATATACCGTTGGACTAAAGATTAGGACACAGCCTATCAGGACACAGAGAATCAGTTGCAAATTAAAGTGGTTCAGGGTAACCTTTTATGGCAAGTTACTTTAGCAAAAATTCCTTATCAAGGATCCTAGTCTGGGAAAAATGAAACTCTACAAACATGTTTGAATTTCATACATCTTGCTAGCTGTGCAGGAGGGCTTAGCACTAAGAGGTATTTCCTATGTACAAATGTTTGTTGTCTCCCCTGCCTGTTGACAGGCAGCTCGACCTTATACAATAAACTTCATCTGTAGTCCACGAACACTAGTGTACAGAGGAGATGGTTCAGAATCCCTTGGTTGTCATTTTTTAGAAGATTCCTGGGCTTAGTTTCTGGATATTCTGATTCTGTACATTCGAGGGTATGAATAGGGTATATCTGCATTTATTCGATTTGCAGATAATTCTGATGAGCAATCATGTTTAAAGTCTGCTCATTTCTTCCCAGATGTATTGTTCTATGACTGGGAGATTCTATGAAAAGTAGGCTGTGTTCCAGACTGAGTGTACATTTTCCATATGCTACATATGGGCATAAATGCACTGAGCCTTCTCAAGTGAAGACTGATGGACCTTTTTTAGGGGGCCAGAGCTGACACACTAATTTATAATCTTCTAAATCTTGGTATATAACTACAGAAAAATGTAAGAAGTGCCGAGGAAACATTATCTTGTCCTAGGAGGACCTTGGAGCATTTGATAGTTCCCGATTTCCTCAACAGGTGTTAGAGGAGATTAGGAATCCAATAATATATCCACGGCATGTAAGTCAAAACAGAACCTGGATTTCTTCTTTCCTAGTCCAGTTACTATGAAATACATGATTAGGTGGTCAAATTAAATCTCCCATGTTGGTATCATTTTAGTGGGATAGGAAGAAGACATCTCCTCCCTATCTCCTAAGAATTAACATCCCAGAGAAACAGCCCTACAGTGCAAGAGCTAACTTAAAAAAATCATGCATACGACTCTAAAGCTTTCTATTTTCATTTAACCTATCATACATATTCCTCTAGGTCAGTATGTGTCCATTACTCATTCTTTGTAACAGCTTCATAATATTCCATACTACAGACTTCTCTTGATTTAGATCTTGATTTTTCCAATAGATTTACTGATGGACTTCCAGTTCTCAGGTTTTTTTAATCCCTACATCAATGCTGCAATAAATATTCTAATGCATGCTGTTAGGGTCTGTGATCAAAGGAACGAGACTAATGCAAAGCGAAAATCGAGCAAAGCTTTATTTCGCGCCAAGCATCGAAAATCAAACCAACCAGTCAGGGCTGTCTCTTACAAAGAGGTGACGCCGACCCCCCCTCCCCCCCCCCCGACGACGCTGACCCCCCCTTGACGCTGACCACCCCAAAGACTACTACCCCCCACCCCACCTCACAGACTAACATTTATAGAGGTGGTTGAGGCCGGCCCACACTCAGGTGGCCAATGAGATTGCAACACACAGGGGAAACTGCACAGTCAAGCATGGTTAGCACTAGGGGTGGCCAATTGAATTCCAATTCACCATAGCAAATATATGGGCACCCCACTGACTGGATGTCTCCCCTGGCCTGGCCCACCCCTATATCTGGGGTTTGCAAGTAATTTCTTCCGGGAGGGGCAGGGGTTCAATCCAAGCTTACAACAAAATGGCTCCCTCTGGCTAACCAGGCCCTTACACATGCTAACTTCGGGACAGATGATTTCTATGAATAAGATTGATTTGTGCAAAGGTGCAAGAATCAGAACTCCTACTATATTCTGCTGGATTATTTTCTGAGGAGTTAGTAGCAATTTCACATTTCCATTAGCACTGTGAGTTGGGTTTTTCCACAGCCTCATCAACATTAGTGAAACTCCAAAAAAATTAAAAAATGTTCAACCTTCTATTTGAAAAATGGTTTTTTGTTGCTTTAATTTGCATTTCACTGGGAGTGAACTATATTGTGTATGTTGGCTCTTTGCATGCCCTTTTCTGTAAATGGCCCTCCAGGATAAAATAATGTTCTTCCTCACACCATGTACAAAGAAAATTCCATATAAGGTCCAAAGACAGCAAAGCCAGAAGGGGGAAAAAAATTGTCTAACTGAGTGGAAGAGCTACTTGACATTTTAAACAAGATAAATCTAAAACTGCAACAAAGGAGAAAGAATTAAGGTAAAGTTGAATTTATAACCATTAAAATTGTTTACATTGTCTTGCCTGACAGAAAAAGTCAAAAGACAAATAAATTATATCATATACATGACAGACGTTAGCAAAAGATTAATATCCCTGAATGTGGTTCTCTCAAAAAATGGATACAAAATAGACAAAAGGAAAAAAAAATCAGTGATATTTTTACCACCCAATTTTGAAGATTCTTGTGTTTGAAGCATAGACAAAGTACATGTTTACATCAGATTATTGAATAGAAGGTGTATTTCCTCCTATACAAGGTTCTCCCATAGCCATCTGTTTTCTGCCTATAGAGTCTCTTGGCATTTGGATCTGATTTCCTCAGGAGGGAGTGTTGCCTTTGGTAAGCCTCACATGCTGATCACATCTTGTTTCCTTTTGTCTTCCTTCCAGCCTTCTCTCTGCAGCGCTGTAGCAAACTCACAGCAGTTCAACTGCCTTTTAAAGTCAATAGCTAATATTCAGAAAATTCTGTGTACCAGGCAAAGAGCTCCACTGAGTACCATTCACAATCTCAGGTGTACCTTATAATGGGAGAATCACATCCAGTTCTATAGTTTAGAAACCGAGTTTAGGAAAGGCACCTGTCTTGCTTTATTTACAGCAGAATTTAAAGCACTTCCTTGTAAGTTACTGTAGGTGAGGAACACCTGAGAGAGTTCATGAGAAAGTACTTTGTAAAGTCTCAGGTACTCGATAGTAACCTATCTGGCTAGATTTTCCTTTAAAACTGTGGTTAAAAATAATCTGTGATCAGCAGGAGCATCACATACCCCTTGCTCCTTATCCCCTACTTGGAGACAGCACGTTTCTCACCAGCTGCCATTTGCTAGAATAGCTGCTTCTAGGAAATCAGCATCATTCAAAGCCCTGCCTTGAACAACATCCTCAGAAAGACCTCTCTGCCTTAATAGTTTTTCCTGAGTAGGTAGCACTCTGTGCTACTTCTCCTTTGTAACAATTACAGTTCTAATTAATGTCTGCCACCTGGACTTCAGTGCAAACTCACTGAAAGCATGAACCACATTTCTTGTGAGATACTTAGCACTATGCTAGGTGCATAGACAAACGTTTGAAATGAAAGTCACAGCATTTTATATCATACCCACTGTAAGAATCTAATTGTTACTGTCTATTCACTTATACATTATCTATCTCCCTTATGAAAATATGGGCTTCACAAGAATAGGTGCTTTGCCTTCCTTATTTTTAGTCCTTTATATTCTTAACATCTGGAACTTGGGACACATAGGTGCTCCATGAGAATTTGATAAATGAATATTGGTCTCTGTATAGGCTGTTGTTGGCTGACTTAATGGAAATTTGAGATCGCCACCTTCCAATTTCAAAGCTCCATGATTGACTGCTGTGAGCACTCCTGGTTTCCACATGCAGTAGCTCCCCCCCACACCCACCCACTCTGCCCTGCTCTGACCCTTCTCCATGATTCCAGTTACCTGCAGTCAACTGGTCTTGAAGCAGATAATCCTCCCACCAAATCATCAGGTAAGTCAGTAATATTCTAATGATGCCTTCACAATACCCAGGTCATTGACCCCACTTCAAGGTATCACGTAGGGATGTCATCTCACGTCACAAGAAGAGGGAGTACAGTACACAACATTTTGAGAGACCACACTCACCTAACATGTCATAATATACTATAATTGTTCTTTGTTATTGTTCACCTCTTATTGTGCCTAACATATGTCTAAATTTATCACAGTATGCATATATATATAATGGATTCAGTGCTATCTGTACTTTCAGGCTTCCACTGGGGGCCTCAGAACATACCCCAAAAGGTAAGGTGGACTCCAGCATTTTATTTTTCTACAGTTCTATTTAATATCACTATATTACAAAACATACACAAAAATTAAAGGATGAGAAAATGTTTGAGATCTGTTATACCATTTATTTTTTCCCCTGGGTGACAGAGTTATGCAGAGTTACAGTACAATCAGCCACAAAGTTAGCTGCAAAGCTAATCTTTTGCAATATTCTTTAAGCAAAAGCCTGTGTTTAAAGGCAGAGTTCTCTTAAGTCAAGGTTCTAGAATGTATGAGAGAGGGGCAAAGAAAAATGATTTGCAAATGATTGAAAAGTGATTATTTTTAATTATAAATAATTTAATTATCTATATTATTTTAATTATATAATTTAATTATAATATATAATGAATTATATATAATTTAAAATTATATATAATTTTATGATTATTCAGATATTCTTTTTTCTAGTTTCCAGGTTGAAGTTACTGGTAAGATAATCAAGCATTCATAGATCAGAGGTGAGGTCTACTCAAAAAGTGAGAAGTTCAAAGTACTGAGAAGTCAAAAATTAGGGATATGGAATTTTATCAGACAGTGGAGTAGCAGCAGAAAATTTATGCAGACAAACTTTCCTTTCAACCCATGCCCCACAGAAATAACCCTTAATGTTCAACCTGGACTAGGTTCTGATTATCACTATTATGGCAGCTTTAAAAAGAAATTGATGGTGTAGGAAACTTCTAGCAAATATTTTTCTGGAATTTCTTCAAGGCATGATGAGTTAGCTCAGTCTCAGAAAAATATATGTAATAGGGGAGCAGACTAAAAGCATAATGGAGTCTCCCTCTAGTCATTTCAAATGCATGTCCTGACTCCTTGTATTAACTTTCAAATGAAAAAAGATCAAAATACAAATTTATTTGTAGTGTGGTATGGCAACCACAGAATTTCTATTTGAAAATCTACTCAAACAACACAACAGCATGATGCTGGTTGTGCCTGGTATTTTTCCAACCTGCAAAGTCATAAACCCTGCTCCTGTGTTTTCTAGTTTCCTTGGTACCTATGGGACACACAGCAAGGCAGCCACTTTGGCCATTTAATGCTTTGTTAGAATACTCAATCTCAAATTTTGCTCAGAACTAAAAAAATGAGCGTGTTTTTCTTTTCAGTCATTAGTTTGGTATTGAGTGCTGTATCATTAAATTTACTGGCTTCTGATTCATATTTGCAATGCTTCTGGAACACTTTTGGCATAACAGAAGCTGAAATCCTTGCAATAGTATTGGCTTTTGGCAAAGGTGGATACCATGAGGTTTACACAGGTTAAAAATTTCTCTGAATACAAAAGTTATTCATCCGTCATGTAAATTAGTAAATAATGTAGGAAGAAAACAGGACCCCCTAATGCTGTCTCTTGGTCATAATAATCACTTAATATTTTAGAGCATATCCCCCCCACCAGGTAGCTAACCCTATCATTTGTAAGGAATCATGAACATAAGCTGTTAATACAGTTTTGTGTCTGGTTTTCTTTTTTTTTTTTAATTTTTTAAAATGATTTTTAATTTATTTGACAGAAATCACAAGTAGGTAGAGAGGCAGATAAAGAGAGAGGGGGAAGCAGGCTCCCTGCTGAGCAGAGATCCCAACGCAGGTCTGGATCCCAGGACCCTGAGATCATAACCTGAGCTGAAGGCAGAGGCTTTAATCCACTGAGCCACCCAGGCACCCTGTGTCTGGTTTTCTTAACATTTCATATTGTATCTTGAGCACTGATATATTAGGCATTTATAATGGGCACAGATTTCATAATATATAAGTAACCTTTCTTGTTGAACATAGATGTAGTGTTCTACATTTTTATAAAATTGGTGATAAACATCTTTCCATCTACTTTAAGTCTTCGCCCACACTTGAGATAATTCCCTTAGGAACACTTCTTAGAAATTAAACTGCCGGGGCACCTTAGAAATTTAACCAGTGGGTTAAAGCCTCTGCCTTCGGCTCAGGTCATGATCTCAGGGTCCTGGGATCGAGCCCCGCATCAGGCACTCTGCTCAGCTGAGAGCCTGCTTCCCCCTCTCTCTCTCTACCTGCCTCTGCCTACTCATGATCTCTGTCTGTCAAATAAATAAAATCTTTAAAAAAAAAAAAAGAAATTAAACTGCCGAGAATATTAGTGTTGAAAATGGTTTATGTTGGAGTTCGGGTGTGTGTTCGGGTCTGTCCTCAGCACATTACGTATATGCATTTAGTATTAGTTCAATTTTACGGAGCGGGGGGGGGGGGGGAAACTGAAGCACAGAGAGATTAACTCTCTAAGGTCATAGGGTAAGTGGAAAAGCTTGGATTGCTACCCCAGGCGATTTGAGGCTGGAGGTGGTGCTCCTGACCCTTGCACTGTATGGACTCTCTAAGCACTTAGGTAAACATGACCTTCGCAGGTCATCCACATTAGACTTGGAAGTTATAGACCACCTACTTAAACCCCTGGACGCCACAGAAAGTAAAGCCTAGAAAGAGTAAGCGACAAAGTCAAATCGCTGGTAGCAGATCTAGGTTTTACACCTTGACTCCTCATCCTGCAGTCCAAACACTTGTTATTCCAAGGGTGACCCATGAACCACAGCATCAGCCCCACCTGGGAGCTTGTTAGAAATGCAGAATGTCAGGTCCTACCCCAACCCTCCTGAAGCAGAATCTGCATGTTAACAAGATCCCCTGGTGATTCCTTTGTACATTAAAGCTCCAGAAGCTCTGGCAATACACTGTAAACTTGATAGATCTTGGTACTTCAGTGGAAAATCTGTATGTAAACAGCTAGTATTTCCACAGCATGAAAAAAAAAGTCATTTTTCAGTTAGTTAAAGCTTTTATGAGTTTGAAGCGTATGAAACTGCTGTTATTTTAGAGAAAACGTTTACTATTGGCAACTTAGTGTGGCTCAACTTCTGTGGGTGGAAGGATAACAGTAATAAAACAGGTATTAGTTTGAGTAGAGACTGGACTTGAAGTAGAAGAGGTTCTTTTTCCCTGGTGAATATACATGTTAGTCAGGAAGAAATCACAATTAAACAATTACATTGCAAAGTGGTAAGTGCTACAGGAGAACATTCTGAGAGCTTTGGAAGAAGGTAAGTGATGTTCTGGAAAATAAACATGGAAAATCATTTGCTTCTGTTAGTGGCAAAAAAGGCGGCACACAAACCTTAGTCAAAATATTATATGGGCATCCTCAGAAGCTTTGCAGAATCGGATTTAAACCAATTGGTTAAGTATATAAGGTGCTCCACAAAGTTTGGGAGCTATGACTTTCCACTTGAACTAAGAAAACTAAGGACTATATTGTCCTTTAATGGTCATAGTAGACAATGAAAGTTTACAGGTCTCACCATTTAGGGTGTACGATTTTCATGGGCCCCACTTTGGCGGTTTCTCTTTTTTTGAGGTTAACAGTTTCAGGTTGGGTGAAGTGAAGAACTGGCTTGCATTACAGTATGAGTGAAGAGAACAATCTTAGGAGTAATATTTAAAGATGCACTTTTTTTTTTTTTTAAATGGAAGCTGTGAATAACCTATAAGCAAGCAGTAATGTAAATACAAAACCTTGGTTAAATATTTTCCATTCTCAAGTCCTTTTAGGTATCTTGCTGTTCTAGAAATGAGATTGCTATACAGATTTTGCATCTTTACGGTACTTGGTTTAGAAGTACTTAATTTGGGGGGAGATGGTTGGATTGACAATAATTCCACTTTACCATCCATCTTTTTCTTACAAGGCTCCCTTTTTTAGAAAGAACTGACCTACCAGTTGTTGGACCCATAATGAGGTACAATACTGTTCAAAGCAGTCCTAAGAGCCTGAGAAGGAAAGTATCTGAGACCGAAATTGGGCAATCATTGGAGTGATACATGCATTGAGCAGGGAGAAAGTGACACGAGGGTGGGATAGATCGCACATAGGTACATACAGGTGGTAGCTTTCAATATTCCCCCACATCCTCCCTGCAGGCCTGAGGGGCAAATGGCTTCTACTTCTCACTACCATCTTTATTTACGAAATCTAGTCTGGCAAAACTGCCTGCAAATGTCAGAAGTTTGATTCCTAATCTATTAGTTTCCTCCCTTGTCTGCCTTCCCCCGCCCTTCCCTCACATCCTTCTAAACTTTTACCAAATCTCCCCAATACTATCTGGGCACTGGGAGAATATAAAAGAAGAGTAAGATCTAACACCTTACTCTCAACTTGCTTATAAATCAATTTTCTTCCTGGAATAGCAAAGATAGGACAGCCACAAAAAGCTATTAATACCCAGCAGTTGGTGGTGATTGTAAAAAAGGACAGATAGAATACTATGGGATCACAGAGTGGGGAGCAATCACAGCTGTTGGTGGGATCAGGGAACTACCACCTGAGGAGTAATGTTTGAATTAGCTCTTGAAAGGCAGGCAGGCTCCAGAGAGGGAGAAGGAGGGATTCCCCAGAAATGCATGCCACAGAGACTAAGGCCCAGAGGAGGAGGTGGAGGGGATTTGGGGGATGTTTTGCACTGTAAAGAAAAAGGAAATAAAGAATTTACTTATTTATTTATTTATTGCAGGGGAGAAGCAGAAAAAGAGAGTAACTATTCCCTTCAATGGCTCAGCTCCAGCCATGTCATGAGAACCACAGGGTTCTCAAACTTTAAGCTCACATTACCTGAAAGGCTTGTTAAAGCCTATATTGCCAGGTCCAACCCTGGAGTTCCTTATGCGGAGGGGGTTGTGGGGAGGAGCATGTGTAGCCTGAGAGTCTGCATTTCTGTGACGTTCCCAGGTGATGCTGGTGCTTCTGGTCTGAGAACCCCTGTCCAGAGATATGGCCAACAAGCTCCCATCCCACTTGCTATTTCTTCTGCCTGGAAAGATCTACCCCCAGATAGTCACATGGCTCCTGGCTTTGGTTTATTCTTCTTATTTTTTCTCCTGACACTCTTTATTCCTGGTCTATGCCATACCTTCATAACCACTATCATATCTTAACACCATGGTGATGTGTTTTTGTTTTTGTTTTTTTTAATCCCCCATTAAGATATAAATCCCATGAGGGACAGTTTTGTTGCCTAAAGCAGTGCTGTAATTCCTAGCACCTAAATTCCTGCGTTTCCAAACTTTAAAATACCATTGGGCACATAGTAGGCACTCAAATAGTGTTGACTTGCACCAAAGAATAAAATGCCTAGGAATAAGTTTAATTGAGGTGAAAGACCTATACTCTGAAAACTGTAAGACACTGAAGAAACCAAAGACAACATGAACAAATGGAAAGATACTCCATGTTTGTGAACTGGAAAAATACTGTTAAAGTGTCTATATTACCCAAAGCAATCTACAGATTCAGTGCAATCCCTGTCAACATGCCAACAACATTTTTCACAGAACTTGCATACTAAAGTTTGTAGAACCACAAAAGACCCACAAAAGCCAATGCAATCTTGAACAAGACTAGAGATACTACAATCTCAGTTTTCAAGATATGATACAGAACTATAGTGATCAAAACAGTATGGCAGTGGCATAAAAACAGACATAAGATGAATGGAACAAAACAGAACACAAAAATAAACCCACACTTACATGGTCAATTAGTCTAGGACAAAGGAGAAAAGCATATGCAATGGGAAAAAGACAATGTCTTCAAACAGTACTGGAAAAACTGGTCCTCTACGTGTAAAAGAATGAAATGGGCCACCTTCTTATACACAGAAATAAACGTAAATGGATTGAAGATCTAAATGTGAGAACTGCAGCCATAAAAATCCTAGGAGAAAATATAGGCAGTAATTTCTTTGATATCAGCCTTAGCAGTATTTTCCTAGATAGGTCTCCTAAGGCAAGGGAAACAAAAGCAAAATAAACTATCAGGACTACACCAAAATAAAGAGCTTAGCACAGCAAAGGAAACACAAAATGAAAAGGCAACCTACTGAATGGGAGGAGAAACTTGTACAGGATAACACCAGTTACATAGTTTAAATAGTAAGCCACTAAGAATATGACTTATCAAAACAAACAAAACCCCCCAAAATCCAATGATCTGATTAGAAATAGGCAGAGAACCCGAATATACATTTTCCAAAGATGACAGCAGATGGCCAATAGACAGATGAAAAGATATTCAACATCACTAATCAGGGAAATGCAAATCAAAACCACAGTGAGATACCCCCTAATATGTGTCACATTGTCTAAAATCAAAAGGTAAAACAAGTGTCGGTGAGAATGTGGAGAAAAGGGAACCCTCTTGCACTGTTGGTGGGAATGTAGACTGGTGCAGTCACAATCGAGGTTTCTCAAAAAGTTAATAAAAATTAACTTAATTAATTAACCATAAGATCCAGTAATTCTACTAGAGATCTACTCAAAGAAAACAAACACTAATTTGAAAATCTATAGGCATCCCTATGTTATTACAGCATTATTTACAATAGGCAAAATATGGAAATGGTCCAAGTTTCTACCAATAGATGAATAAAGTTGTACACACATACACATGGATTTTATTCAATTGTAAAAAAGGGAGGAGATCCTGCCATTTACAACAACTTGGATAGACCTGAAGGCTATTATGCTAAGTGAATTAAATTAGAGAAAGACCATATGATTTTATTTATATATGGAATCTAAAAAATAAAACCAACAGAAACAGACTCAAATACAGACAACACACAGATGGTTGCCAGAGCAGAGATGGGTAGGGGAAGGGGTGTAAGGAGTGAAAGGGAGTGGGAGATATGGACTTCTGGTTATGGAATGAGTAAGTCCCAGGGATGACAGGAACAGCATAGGGTTACAGTCTAGATATTTTGAGCTTCAGAGCCATCTATCCAGTTGGGTACTTTATAAATCCCTCAAACTACACAGAGCTGAAGGAATACTTACCCTCTCTGCAAAGAGCTCAGTTCTATTAATACTAAGAATCATTTTACACTATTTCCTCCTTTGTCTCCTCTTCAGTTACCCAATTGTGAAAATTCTACCTGTTAAGTATTTCTTTAATTGTTTCCGTCCTTTCCCTTTGATTGTTACTGCCAGAAACCAGGCTCTACCATGTTATTACCATGATCACTATAATATCCCAGTCTTTTGTCCCCAATTATTAGCCTTCAAGTCTTCCCTTCTCAATGATGGGAAAGGGAATTTTCCTTGGGGGGCAGGGAAAGAAAGTAATCTAGATTTTTTTTTTTTTTTGGTAAACTTCTTGACTAGCATCTAATCACCCTTGGGAGAAATCGGAACTTCATGTTATGGGACATAAAGTAGTTCATGACCTTGAAGGCTTACCTCACCTCTCCTACCAAGAGAAACACCCTTTATTTTATTCATTCTTAATTGCTCTCATTTTCTAGATTTGACCAAGTTCTCACCTGTAGTTCTTTGCACAGGCAATATATTCCCTGTGTCTGGAAAGCCTTCACTTAATTTCTGTTTGTTCTTTATGCCTGAGATGAGGACCATGTTCTTGGAGTCCCAAACATTCAGAAGAAGAATGTAAAATACTTTGCATATTTAATAATTCACTCTGATTTCTGTCTTTTAGAGACTCTTCTCACAACGAAAAAGCCTTTTTTGACCTTTCAGAGGTCTAGATTAAGTGATCCATTCTCTTGCACTGACTCGGCTCCAAGAGTTTTGTCTGTGGGCACAGTGATCCCAGAGTTGAAATTGTTTACTTACCCAAGTTACTCATTACACTATGCACATGGACTGCTCTTTTATCTGTAGCCCCAGACTAGCAGAGGGCCAGATATGCTACAAATATTTATAGAAATGGAATTAATTTGAGAAGTCATTTTACTTCATCCCCAATAACCCTAGGGAATAAGAAAGAGTAAGATTTCTGGATTCACCAAACAGTGTTGTTAACTATAAGGACTACTTCAAACTCAGCTGACCTCAGTTTTAGTCCCACTCCACCAGCTCTGCAAACCATTTTTTTTTTTTTTTTTAGTTCTGCTTCCTCGTGTATTAGATTGAGCTCTAATTTTGTGGTCTTTCTTTTCTGATTCTATGACTTAAATACCATTTGCAGAATAAAAATGCACATTTTGAATCTGTGCAGTACACAATTCTAAAAGCCCGTTTGGATGGATTGCTTCTATAGGAGAATGAAATAGAAGGGAAAGTAGATTGGTGATCATTAAATATCACAGTGACCACTGAGAAAAGATGCTAGTTATTTCCTAGTATGTTTCCCCCAAGCAGTACTCACCATTACCAGCCATTATTTCATAGCCTCCCATGCAGCTAAATCTATCTAACTAACTCTGGCCAATAGGGAGTGATGGTGAAGGATTGTTCTCTTAAAGGAGAGGGACCAACACTTTCCATGGTCCTGCTGGCTGGACCTCAAGAGCTAGAATCACTGAACCACATTTGGGAGTTGATTGTTGAGCAGGGCAGAGACACAGGACAGAGTCCATTTCTCTGGCACTACCAACTATACCTGCTTGTATTTCTACATGAGAAAGAAATTTCTTGTTCAAACCATTGAGATTTGGGGTTGTTATAGAAAAAGAACAAACAAAAACACACCAACAAACCCACAACCCAACAGTATTCTTAGTAAAAAATACTAATATTTTATTATTTTCAAAGTACACTGGGAAGACGGTAATTTTGCTGAAGCCATTTTAAGATTTTTTTTTTTATTTATATATTTGACAGAGAGAGATCACAAGTAGGCAGAGAGGCAGGCAGAGAGAGAGAGAGGAGGAAGCAGGCTCCCCGCTGAGCAGAGAGCCCGATGCGGGACTCGATCCCAGGACCCTGAGATCATGACCTGAGCCGAAGGCAGCGGCTCAACCCACTGAGCCACCCAGGCGCCCCTGCTGAAGCCATTTTAAAGTTTGCTTGAATCTTTAATAAAATAATTTATGAAATTTACTATACTACCCAGAACAAGCTACTTGAAAACTTCACATTCTACATTCCACTTTATTATGAAGAAACTAACACCCAGAGGCAGACTGGAAAAGGTATTTGTTTGGCAAAGCAAATTCGAATCCTATGAACCACTTATCTACTGAGGGAACGTAGTGAAAACTAGAACAGTTCACAAGACAACTTCATTTTCTGATCAGCAGTTCCATTTACACAGACTAAAAGACTAATGCTTTTGTAGCTTTCACAATATAAAATTATGGAATAGTAACATCCTTCATTACTTTTCAGGAAGTGGAAGTGATCATGCTTCACGGTATTACCCAGAATGTATCCTGGTGCCATAAAATAAAGTCTTCATTATCAGATTGGGCCCCAAGAAGTGGCCCAGAAGCACATAAAACACTCCTCTTTCTACTAGCTCAGTGGCAGAGGGAATGCTGATCCCTATGCCTGCCTGGGAGTTCAGGTCAGAGGAAAGAGAGACCCACAGCATTGCATGCTTTTATCAAGCAAAGCAGGAGGCCTCAACACACAGAACATACTGTGGGGAATAAAGCTTTTGGAATAAACACCTGATAATCAGCACTTAGGAGTTGCCCTTTGAGCTAGTGCATAAGGAAAACTTAAGTTATTCTCCCATTAATAAGGGCCAAGAGCTCAAAGGAACTTTCCAGAGAACACTGAAGAACTATTCTATAAACCACACTGACTTGTGAAGAATAGGTTCAAAAACCAAACTTAAAACCTACTGTACATCTTTCATAATTCCCTAATGCCCCTAGAGCTCACACATTCCAATCTATCATTCATGATCTGAGATGGCTCATTCTTGCTTTAGGCCCTTATGATGAATGGGACATGCGTTCTTTTGTTAAAGATGGATCAAGGCTGAAGCGCTCCCTTTCTCTGGAATACTGAGGAGTCTCAAGGCTGAAGAAGAGTGAAAGAGAGACAGGAGAACCAGAGAGTCTGATTATAGAGGCCTTGAAAGCCAGGCAAAGGATTCTGGATTTGATGTAGTCAGCAACAGGAAGCCAAAGTAGATTTTTGAGCAAGGGAGTAACACATGCAAAGGCTTATTTTAGTAAGATCATTAGAATGAGAATGGAGTAGAGAGGTAGAGTAGTTAGAAGAAAGCCACCTTAATTTGGGCTATGATAAGTAAATACTGAATATGACTGGTGGCTATGGCAAGGGAGAAGAGAGAGAGGACAAGGAGGAGACTTTTTGTAGGAAGATGGTAAGGAACTAAATTTGCAGTCTTGAAATAAGGTAGCTGAAAACTTGAAACAATGCTTATTAAAGAAGGAAACACAGTGAATAAGGCTGAATCCATGATTTACCATCTAAATCAGGACTCTGCTCAGACTGAAATGGGGTATTGCCAATTACTAGGCCAGAAGAGCAGGTGAGAACAGGGCCAGTCTCAGGCAAACAGGGATTTCAAGCCATCTTACCTGAAAGGAGTTTTAACTACCGCCATAGAGGACAACTCAGATTCCAATGATCACCCTGTGTTCTTGAACTCTAGCTCTGGGTTTCTAAAAGTTAGACATTAAAAGGAAGCCACCATTGGAGGATGAAAATAAAAAGCTGCTGTTGAGAGACAGAGGAAGAGCCAGAGTGGTAAGCTGGAAAACAAATATGACGTCCCTGAAGGTCAAGCTGTTCTAAGTCACTGTATTTCTCATAGTTGTCTGCTTTTCAATAGGTCACATCCTGATTTGGGGTCTCTTTGCTTAAAGGTTTCAAGGACCAAACTGCCTTCTTAAAAAACAAACCCTGTTTCCTTCCATTCCTAATTCTCCATATCCTTTTTCCATGAAGGACTAGTAAACCAAGGTGGAGGTATGTGGTGTTGGGGGCAACAGGGTGAAGGATGGGGGTGTGGATACTGCATGGACACGGACTATTCAGCATGCACCAGTGGTCTAGTGGCCTTACACATACATACCTATGGTCACAGGACAAAGGCAGTCCTTAGAGTTGCTCCCCTGAAAGGAGAAATGACCACACAGTGATAAGAAATGAGTCTTCAGCATGTGCAGGGCTGAGTGAGGAAGGAGTGTTCCAGTCCTCAGTGGGCACATCCAATACCACGGGGCTCAAGTCCAACAAGGAACCCTAGTGTCAGGAAGCATGTTCACGCTCCTCCCCAGCCGAGCTATGGAAGGGCTGAGTGATCAGAACAGGCAAGGCCTGGAATAGATTTCCACTCCTCCTTTCTTGGTTCAGAGCTCACTAATCAATCCTCATGGTCTCTTCATTCCACCCAACATTTACACATTGTCTACTAATGTTATGTGTGGGGTTATTTACTAAACCAAGCTGTCAGAGGGCATGGACTCTGTTGGTTAATGTTCTTGGCACAGAGTATTATTACTTGTTGAATGAATGAAGGCACACACCCATGGTCAGTTTCTGTGCTACTTTGTTTTTACCCATCTTCCACTTTCCATCCCTTGTGTTGTCTGCCTGCTTTTCTAATGAGGATTGACCATCAGTGACTCATCACCTAGAGATGAGAACCACAATTAGATTTCCAGTTTTAGCTACATAATCCACTTCTTTGTTACCCTGAAACTATCAGTTCCCCAAACAGGATTAAACCTTCAGTTTTCCTTAAGACCAATTATCTTCTGTATCTTAAACAAGTGACAGAATGGGAAGTAGTTTGTCCAGTCAAACAGAGCCAGGTTAGAATCCCAACTGTGCCCTTACAGTGACCTTGGGTTAGTTAGCTCTGGGGTTGGGTTACCCAGTTGTACTTCATTTAGCTTAACTGTAAAATGGGGATACCCAAAACTGCATTATATTGTTGATAAAGACCTACAAAATTGTTTTTACCAAAATGCAAGAAATGGGGCTCCTTCATAATTAACAAAGCCTAAACCTATTAAAGGAGAAAAAGTGAGGTGGTTTAGAATTTTAATCTTGAATTGGCAAAAAAGTTCACATGAAGTAACTATGCCACCATGTCATACCATCAGGTTCTCATTCACTCAAGAACGAGATATGCAGAAAGTAGTTCCTGAGGGAAGCCAGCAAAGGAATCCCAAACATAAGCAGCATTTCTGTCTTTCGTGATGAGAGAATGGCCTACTTAGTAAGATGAAGTTAAAATCCCCCATTTCTGGTGGGAATGTGCTCAGACACTTCCAGTTTTAAAGAAGCTCTAGGCTTTTACAGTGATGGACAGGTAAGGCGATCTTCAGTTTCTCAAATGTTTCAGCTTTTTTCTCCAATTTTCAGACATCCGGTAATTTATACATTTGGGACTGACTTATTATGTCTCAGCCAAAGGGAAAACAGCAATTAATGCTTTCATAGCAGAACAGAAAAATAGTGCAGCTTCCTCCAGAAAATTTCCAGTTGTAGCAAATTCTAGAAGGAAAAATTTACTGCCACTGGCGGTGTTTCCTCTATGTGGTACTTAGCTAAGTGCCTGCACCTGCTCCACTGAAGTGGAGGTCTGCTAACTTGGTCCTCATCAAGCACCACACACTGAAATAATTAAGAACAGGGCCCCAGCTGAGTGGAGCAGGTGGTCCTAGGTCACACGGGTGTGTCTAAACCTATGATCTGTGATTATCACATCCTGACACCAGACAGGAGAGTCTGTAAAGTCCACAGTGGGGCCAATTCCAGTCATGAAACATGGCACCCTTGTCCAGATCTCCAAAGGCACGATGAACGACAAGATGTGAAGCCTGAACCCTGTGTGTTTAGGAGACTGAAAAGCAACCCTTCTGATGTTCGCCCCTTTCTCTTTCTCCCTGGAACACAGGAGTGGAAAAAATCAAGATTGTATTACCATCTTTAGCCCTCATCTCCACCAATGCCTCCTCCCCCATCTTATTGTCCCCAAAACTTAGGACAGGTTTTTTGCATTGTTTTGTTTAAGTTTTTTCTGTAAGCACCATATTCAGGAGAAACCATAAAGGCAGGGCCTAGATACTTTATTATTTTTTTAAATTTTATTTATTGAACAGAGAGAGATCACAAGTAGGCAGAGAGGCAGGCAAAGGGGGTAGGGGAAGCATGACCCTGAGATCATGACCTGAGCCGAAGGCAGAGGCCCAACCCACTGAGCCACCCAGGCACCCCAGCACTAGATTCTTTCAGAGACAAAAGGGAAGTATTTCTCTTTCCAGGGTCATACATATAAGTTCTTCTTTACATTATTTCTAGTAAGAACAACTGTGCCGTAACAAACTGGACACACCTAGGGGAAAGTTTTCCTCAGTTGATTGTTACAGAAAGATAAAGATTTAAGACCCTGGTTTTCCTCCTCTATAAAAAGCAATTGAATTAGATGAGCTATTAAGGTTCTTCCTGATTTAAAATGCAGTAATGCCATAATTTCCAGATTCAAAGAACGACCCCCTGCAAATCTGAGTAAAACAAATGCTGTAGAGTCCACAGCAAGCCTTTGGGAGAAGAGGTGCAGAGTCGCACACTGCTTCGTATGCAGTCCTGTGCCTCCTTAAGAAAGGCAAACACAAGGTACCCTAAGCTACAGACACGGGTCAAGGGGGAACTAATTGTTTTTTCCCCTTCTACATTCTTTCCTTCCGAAAAAAACACCCAATTTTACTGTTGGCTCCTTTTATTCGGCTTATTTTAAGCTGGCTCATTTGCATGGCTCAGATTTAAAAATCTTTCTAATAACCACTATGCAGGCTAACACACACATACACACACACTCTGGTCTTAATCACTGATGAATTTCAACCCTTTCTGTCTATAATCCTGAAGGAGAAGCTCTAGTTTTCAGGTCATAATTCACATGGTACAACAGCATCCTTCTTACGCGGGTACTGTAAATACTGGCCTCGCCAAGGACAGAATCTCATTCAACACTGGCCCACAGTGGATGATGGCACACTATAAATAGTGTGAAAAGCTCGACTTGTGACCGCCGCGTTCTCTCAGCGAGCTCGACCCAAGAGCTGGGAACCGCACACACACTTTACTTTAGGTAAGGGGGAAGTGTACAGATTCACACAAAAATCACAGATGAGAAAAAAAAAAATCCGAGGCAGACTCAGGAGCAAAGCAGCCCCCTTATCCAACTAAAAGTCACACAGGAAACGAAAATCGCTCTACTCACCCAGCATAGCTGTTGTTATAAAGGTGGCCATGCCCTGCTTGCAGAATCTCCCAAAAAAGCAGGCAAAGAGGCAGAAAAGCAGCTGTCCGAGTCCTGGGCTTCCTGAGGCACTTCATAGTGTTGCAGGGAGAGGAGCTGAAAGTTCTCTTACAGCAGTCACTGGAGGCTGGAGGTGGCTCACAGGGCCCCCTCCACATGCGCAAACCTTCTCTGGGAGGGGGTGGGGACAAAGGCTGGGGAGCGAGTAAAATGTGACACTTCTTTCCAGCCACAGGGGGAAAAAAAAAGTTTAAGCAGCCGAAGAAGGGAAGTTGCTATTAAAACTTGGTGTTGGGAGGAGAAGCAGCAGCACACACAGCCCAGCCCAGCAGCTGAGCCTGATCCTTAATCAGGCTCCCCTAGAAGGGGCTGGGCCTCCCCTGTGCTGACTCATGGCTGGGGTTCACTGGGTGCTGCTTCCTTTGGATAACTTCTTTTGGGTTTTTTTGTTTGTTTCTTGCTTTACGACTTTAGGCCCCTAACCTTCTTGGACAGCCTTTCTCCTTTTATTACATTCTATGGCACAGGACCCTATCCTGAACATAAATTATTTGCTTAAGGATGAGCAAAACACTTAGGCATACATAGAACATTCTGGGCTTAATGTTCTGAGCTCCCATAATGAATTTCTACCTGGATTCCACATACTAAGATGTTTGGTGAGTAGCCTTCATGAGTATAGGAGCAAGGATAAGGTCAGGCCCCTGAATCTGAAGAGCCAGGCTTGGTCCCAGCTCCTACCTGTATGAGAAGGGGCAGCAGGTTCGCCGGATTTCTGGGAGCTCTCCATATCCATTCCATGTCAGCAACACCCAGACCTGCTTCGATTTCAGAGGTTCTTATAGGGAACAAGAGGCTCCCGTGTGCTTTACTACCTTCACTCACATTTGGAATCACTTAGGAAACCAGACCATTTAAATCAGAATTCCTGGGGGTGGGATCAGTGCTTTAAAAGGATATTCAGGTGATTCCAATGTTCAGCCACCATTCTGGTCTAGAGTGGGGCTTCTCAAACTTTAACATGCATACAAATCTAATCACCTGTGCATCCTGTTAAGCTGCCCCTTCTGATAAAGTCATTTGGGGCTGGGGCCCAAGATTCTGCATTTCTTTTTCTTTCTTTTCTTTTTCTCCCTCCCTCCCTTCCTTCCTTTTTTAGAGATTTTATTTATTTGACAGAGAGAGAGACACCACGAGAGAGGGAACACAAGCAGGGGCAGAGGGAAGAAGCAGGCTTCCTGCCGAACAGGGAGCCCGATGTGGTGCTGGATCCCAAAAAACCTTGGAGCAAACCATCTCATCATTTTCTCCATGTTGGTGATGAAGAAGGTGTTTTTTTCATCTACGTGCTCCTATCCAGATATACCAGAAAACCCATCTGGAAGGACATACTTTGCTCTAATAAGAATGGTGTTATCTAGGGTGACTCCCATTTCGCCCTATGCCAAGGCCTGGTCTTATTTTGGAACAGTGTGGGAGCCAGCATCTCTCTATACGCTCACACACTTTTCAAATTTCCCAAAGATTCATAGCCAAGGATTCTGTGCCCTCCAATATTACATCCAGAACACTGGTTAGAAGAGAAAGTACCATATCTTTCCTTATCTTCTCTACTGAAGTCATAAGTTTGGTGTAAGAGAGCCGTAATGATTTTCAGTTAGAATGATTCTCTAAAGCTTTTTTGACTACCCCAAGGTTAGTTTAATCTCTTCTCTGTGTCCCCCTCTCTAATAACCAGTGTGTTGTCTACTGAAGGGCATAGCACATCGAATTTAAGTATTTGTGTGGTTTCCTCCCAAGGCTGCCTTCTCCTTGAGTGCAGTACAGCACCCCCTTTCACCTTTATGTCACTTCCTTATATCTCCTAGAGGGAACACAATGTTTGCTGAAGCAATGATCAGCCATGTTTGTTGAATGAATGACAAACCTGAAAAGGGGTTCATTCAACATTTATTCTGTGACTTCTGTATCCAAACAGAGGAAGATGGAGGCCCTAGAGCAGTGGATGGTCCCAGGTCTCCTGGTTTTGTTTCTTGTTTGTTTGTATTGTCATTTTTTTCCTTCATGACTTTAAAGCCTGGATCTCCTGTCTTTGAAGGGGTGAGGCTGCTCTGCAAGGCATGGCCATGCATCCTGAGGCCATTTCTGACAAGGCCAAGAGAGCCTATGTAACCATGACTGAACTGTTGAAATAAGAGGTTACTGTGTAAATAAAACACTTCATCTCTTTGGATTTTATTATGTCAGAATAATGTATAAATCTGTCATATTCTATCACAACATTAAACTAGGAATGTTCAGTCTCTGGCTGGGGATTAAGCTCATCCTCAAATCATTCTGAAGAATGGGATCCAGTGAGCATGTTCAGCAAAGGCTCTCCAGACTCTGAAACAGGGTAATCATTTCCTGGACTATCAAAAACACAAGAGACCCAGGGGGACATCCTATAGCCTCCCTCAATATTTCAGATCAAAGAGAAGTTCTCAAACAATAGAAGTCATTCCTAACAATCTTCCTCTGGTTTTCTAAGGACTGGGTTATCTGATCAAACTTCTCCTGGAGTAGATAAGCTCCCATAAAACGAGTGACAAATGGAGTCCATTTAGTAAGTGGGAGGAGAAGAGAATGGCTTTACAGATGGATTCGAAGATAAACTCGAATGCCCATTTTTAAGGCACTGAGAAGGAGTGAATTATTAAACTCGTGGAAGATTTAGAGATGGAAAGATGAGAATTTCTATTTATCGACTATGTCTTTGTCATATTTTAGTTGAAGAGTGAACTTTTTAAAAAGAAATTATTATTGCCCTGCAGAGAAACAAAAGGAAACTACAATTGGGAAAGGAAAATGTCATCTTGATTTGGGTCCATTGTCCATGAATAGATAAATTTTTATTAAAGTATAGTTGACATGCAATATTGTATTAGTTTCCTATGTATAATCTAGTGATTCAACATTCATATATGTTATGAAATTATCACAATTAGTCTAGTTACCATCTGTCACCATACAAAGCTAATATAGTATTATTGACTATAGTCCTTCTGGACTATAAGGACTATAAAGATATAGTCCTTATGTCCCCAGGGCTTATTTATTTTATAACTACAAGATGGTACCTCTTTTTTTTTTTTTTAAAGATTTTATTTATTCATTAGACACAGAGAGATCACAAGTAGGCAGAGAGGCAGGCAGAGAGAGAGAGAGAGGAGGAAGCAGGCTCCCCGCGAAGCAGAGAACCCGATGCGGGACTCGATTCCAGGACCCTGAGATCATGACCTGAGCCGAAGGCAGCGGCTTAACCCACTGAGCCACCCAGGCGCCCCAAGATGGTACCTCTTGATCCCCTTCACCTATTTCACTCCGCCTCCCTCCACCACCAAATCCTCCTCTCCTCTGGAAACCATCAGTCTGTTCTGTTTATCTGAATCTGGTTTTGTTTGTTTTGTTTTGTTTTTTAGAATCGACATAGAGCATTTGTCTTTCTCTGTCTGACTTATTTCACTGAGCATAATATCTTCTAGGTCCATTAATGTCACAAATGGCAAGATTTCATCTTTTAAAAAGATTGTATCTATCCATTTGAGAGAGAGAGTGAGAGAAAGCATGAGAAGGGAGAAGGTCAGAGGGAGAAGCAGACTCCCCAGGGAGCTGGGAGCCCAGTGTGGAACTGGATCCTGGGATTCCGGGATCATGACCTGAGCCAAAGGTAGTTGTTTAACCAACTGAGCCACCCAGGTGCCCAGATTTCATTATTTTTTATGCTCAAGTTATTACTGTTGGATATATATCCACATATTCTTTATTTATTTATTTATCAATGGACACCTTGGTTGCTTCCATATCATGGCTATTGTAAATAATGCTACAATGAACATAGGGGTAAACATAGCTTTTTGACTCAGTGTTTTCATTTTCTTTTCTTATATTGTGTTTTTTATTTTAATTCCAGTATAGCTAACATACAGTGTTATGTTAGTTTCAGGTGTATAATATAGTGATTCAGTAATTCTATACAAATTATTCAGTGCTCATCAAAGTACACACTTTTAACCCCGTCCCCTACTTCCCCAGTCCACCTCCACTCTGTTTCTTGGTCTGTCTCTCTTTTTCCTTTGCTTGTTTGTTTTGTTTCTTAGATTCCATATATGAATGAGATCATACGGTATACGTCTTTCTCTGACTGACTTATTTCACTTAGCATAATGCTCTCTAGCTCCATCCATGTTGTTGCAAATGGAAAGATTTCATTCCTTTTATGGCTCACATCTTTTTTATCCATTCATCTATTGATGGGCCCTTGGACAGCTTCCATTGTTTGGCTGTTGTAAATAATGCTGCAATAAACATTAGTGGTGCATGTATCCCTCTGAATTTGTGTTTTTGTATTTGGGGGGGTATATACCTACCAGTGCAATTACTGTGGTAGAGTAATCCTATTTTTAATTTTTTGAAGAACCTCCATACTCTTTTCCATAGTGGCTGTATCAATTTACGTTCCCACCAACACTATGAGCGTTCCCTTCTTGCCACATGCTTGCCAACAATTGTTATTTCTTGTGTTTTTGATAATAGCCATTCTGACCCGTGTAAGGTGACATCTCATTGTGGTTTGGATGTGCATTTTTCTCATGGTTAATGATGGTGAGCATCTTTTCATGTGTCTCTTGGTCATCTATATGTCTTCTTTGAAGAAATGTCTATTCAGCTCTTCTGTCCATTTTTAAATTGGATTCTTTGGGGTTTTTCTTATTGAATTGTTGATTAGATATTTTTAATGTACCTTCCATATCTGAAATTATATGATGGTGTAGGGAAAAATTGTGCAAAACCTTTTCTTATGTATGTGAATGAGAGCCATGTAGATTAATTTTTGTAAAGATATCTGGAAGAGAAAGAAGATAAATGGGTACGGCGGGGCTTTGTGATACAGAAAACCCTCCCATTGCAGTTTCATGCTCATTCTTCAATGTCTTATTAACATAGACCTATTGCTTGTCAGGTCTCTTTTATGGCTTTTTGCTATTGTTCCAACATGTGAGGAATTAGCAAATGTGATGTTAGGTTGTTGCCTTATGCAGTCTTGGCAATTCTGTGAGGAATGTTCTGAAGCTTCCTTTAACAATGCATTGCTAATGATTCCCTCGCAACAGGCTTTTTCAGCACCATCAGCTATCTCTTCTTGACCCTATGTTTTTAATCTTTCTCTTGTTAACTCTCCATATTTCTCCCTTCCTTAAATGCAAGCTGACCCCTTTCTTTTTTCAGGCTTCTCAAAAGCACACTCTTAACCCTGACAATATGTTTTCCATCCCTACCACCCCAATGAAACTGTCTCTTAAAGATCCATGGTTATTTCTAAGTGAGAAGCCCTTTGTTGTCACTACGTATTTGTATGTTTTCTAAGGCTATTTACCACCCCCTGTTTGAAACTCTTCTTTCTGTGACTGGAGACATTGTTTCTCCTATTCCTTTCTTTCCTAAGGTTACTTCCTATTTTTTGACTGCTTACAAAGTTGATGTTTCATGGCAGTGTTGGCCTTCTCCTCTTCTTGATGTACTGTGGACAGAAATGGGCTGGAACAATTTTGTGGATGAGACTGGCTTGAACTGGGTCTGGAAGGGAAGGAAAGATTTGGCTGGACTGAGATAAGAAGGGGTGGAGAAAGGTGGCCATTATTATCAAGAAAACATTGTAAGCAAATACAGAGGATGTGGACCTTGAGTTTGTGACACTTGGTACTACTGCCAGAGGGGCTGGGCAGATAAGTAAACATAGAGTTGCACTTGATGGTTGAATTAATTATATGAAAACAAGTCAGAGATGCTATGATGGAACATTAAAGGGGAGTAGATTACATGTACAGGGTGTTATGAGGAAGTGAACATTTAAAGCAAATATGAGAAGGAAACAGCTGTAGCAAGAAAAGGGTGGTGGTGGGAGTATGGGTAGGAACAAGACCATTGCAACTCAGGCTGTAGCTTAGACAAAGAAGTCCTCTTCAGAAAATACCGTCCTTCTTTATGTCAAGACAGGATAAAGAGAGGGACATTCACCGTCCTCAGTCTGGCATTCAAGGCCCTTGAGAATGTTTCCACTTTTATCTTCTTCAATATTTCCTTAAAATTCTGTATTATCTTTTCCTTCCTCTGGGTTGGTTTATATGTCTTTTTTTAAATTTTTTCAATTTACTTATTTTCAGAAAAACAGTATTCATTATATTTTCACCACACCCAGTGCTCCATGCAATCCGTGCCCTCTATAATACCCACCACCTGGTACCCCAACCTCCCACACCCCGCCACTTCAAACCCCTCAGATTGTTTTTCAGAGTCCATAGTCTCTCGTGATTCATCTCCCCTTCCAATTTACCCCAACTCTCTTCTCCTCTCTAACATCCCTTGTCCTCCATGATATTTGTTATGCTCCACAAATAAGTGAAACCATATGATAATTGATTCTCTCTGCTTGACTTATTTCACTCAGCACAATCTCTTCCAGTCCCGTCCATGTTGCTACAAAAGTTGGGTATTCATCCTTCCTGATGGAGGCATAATACTCCATAGTGTATACGGACCACATCTTCCTTATCCATTCGTCCGTTGAAGGGCATCTTGGTTCTTTCCACAGTTTGGCGACCGTGGCCATTGCTGCTATAAACATTGGGGTACAGATGGCCCTTCTTTTCACTACATCTGTATCTTTGGGGTAAATACCCAGGAGTGCAATGGCAGGGTCATAGGGAAGCTCTATTTTTAATTTCTTGAGGAATCTCCACACTGTTCTCCAAAGAGGCTGCACCAACTTGCATTCCCACCAACAGTGGAAGAGGGTTCCCCTTTCTCCACATCCTCTCCAACACATGTTGTTTCCTGTTTTGTTAATTTTGGCCATTCTAACTGGTGTAAGGTGGTATCTCAATGTGGTTTTAATTTGAATCTCCCTGAGGGCTAATGATGATGGACCTTTTGCAACAGAGCTAACGGCTACCAACATAGACAATATGTCGGAAAGAGAATTCAGACTAATATTTATCCAGGCAATAGCTAGGTTGGAGAAAGCCATGGATGACCAAACAGAATTGATTAGGGCTGAACTGAAAGCGACCAGACAGGATGTTCACAATGTTAGGGCGGAGCTTAAAGCTACCAGGGAGGAGTTTCACAATGCTCTCAATGAGTCCCAATCTAATCTAAACTCTCTCAAAGCTAGGGTAACTGAGACAGAAGATAGAATAGTGATCTGGAAGACAAACAGAGAGAAAGGATCAGAAGGAAGCCTGGAACAAACAGCTTAGAAACCACGAAAACAGAATCAGGGAAATAAATGATGCCATGAAGCATTCCAACATCAGATTATTGGAATCCCTGAAGGAGAGGAGAAAGAAAGAAGTCTAGGAGATATAGTGGAACAAGTCCTTCATGAAAATTTTCCCAATCTCGCGAATGGAACCAGCGTTCATGTACTAGAGGCTGAATGGTCTCCACCCAAGATTATACATTCTAAAAAAACATCACGACACCTGATAGTCAAATTGAGGAATTATAATTGTAGGTATAATCTCTTGAAAGCCGCCAGGGCAAAAAGGTTCCTTACTTACAGAGGGAAGCCCATCAGAATAACGTCAGACCTGTCCACAGAGACCTGGCAAGCCAGAAGAGGCTGGCAAGATATATTCAGGGCACTAAATGAGAAGAACATGCAGCCAAGAATACTTTATCCAGCAAGACTGACATTCAAAATGGATGGAGAAATAAAGAGTTTTCAAGACCGGCAAGGCTTAAAAGACTATGCAACCACCAAGGTTTATGTTTCTTTGATAATAATGACCACCTCTCTCCAGCCTTCATGTCCTCAATCCAGCCAGTCCTTCTATCCCTTCCAGACACAGTTCAAGTCAGTTTCATTTATGAAACTGTTCTAATCCCATGTCTGTTCATAGTCCTCACCTTCCTGGCACTGATACATTCATTCTTATATACCCTTATGTTCTAGTGTGTATTCACACTAAATTCAGTAGCACCATTTACTATAAACTGCTCAAGAGCAGGAACTCTATTGTGTACATCTTCACAGTCCGTAGTGCCTAGAGTTCTGTTGGGTCCACAATTAACATCCATTAACAACAAAGCTGTTGGCTTGCCTTTTAGCCCAATACTCACGGGACCTTTCAGCTGTCAGGGGAGCCCTTTTCTAGAACTCCAGACTTCCCCTTGTCCTTGGCTAGGTCTCTTACAAAGAGAATCTTGCTCACTCAGATGAAAGAACAATTTGAGGAGCAAGCTTTATAGATGGACAAACCTATTATTACATTTTTAAACACTTGTAATTATGTCACAAAGATGTTTTACAAAATTTATGGAGCAAAGCCAAAGTATTTTAATGCAGGAAGGTGGGAACAAGGAGTTTGGTCTGCTGAAACAGCAAAAGAGACTTCCCTTCTTTTTCCTTCTCTTTGTCTTTTTGTTCTTTTCTGTCCCTCCTTCCCTTCTCTTCTCCCTCCTGGCTCCCCTTCCTTCCTGATACCAGTCTCCAAGGCTCTCATGAAGAAAGAAGGTAGGGAAAAATAGTAAATAAAAAATACTTTAAATATTATTTCAAATGACAGAGAATGGATGTTTGTGTTATACCATTTGTAACATTAAGTGTTTTAATGAAAATTAAGAGAAATTTGAGACAGATGGAGCATGAAGCGAGATTAAGAAAGTTTGATTAGAATAAAATCTAAAGCAATATTTAAGCAAATGGTTGAAGAAATACCCTTCCATCCATTTACCTATGGCAGTGGGAGGTGAAAAAAGAAAAAAAACAAGTAAGCATGGAAACAAAGCAATGACAGAAAAGGCTCAGATATAAACAACACTTAAAAAAAAAAAAGACTGGGCGCCTGGGTGGCTCAGTGGGTTAAGCTGCTGCCTTCGGCTCAGGTCATGATCTCAGGGTCCTGGGATCGAGCCCCGCATCGGGCTCTCTGCTCAGCAGGGAGCCTGCTTCCTCCTCTCTCTCTCTGCCTGCCTCTCTGCCTACTTGTGATCTCTCTCTGTCAAATAAATAAATAAAATCTTAAAAAAAAAAAAAGACTATGTAGAGGAGGAGTTTCTGATACAACAAAGATCAGGAAAATAGGGAATGGAACCTGTCCTAAGAAAGAAAAGCTGTGAGGAATGAGGGAAGTCAGGCAGGCAGCAATGTTTCATTGTCAGACTACTCATAAAGGCAGAAGGAGGAGAATATGCTCCTGATGCTAAAAGACAGAAAGAGTAAATAGAAAAATAAAGGAGCTCTATTCCAATGAACTTATAGAGAGAAATGTGTACTTTGGATATTCCCCAGATTCCAAGAATATACAGAATTTGAATAATACTTCCAATGTGTTATAATTTTTTAAGATGCTCATACAGAAACTAAGAAACATTTTAAGAATCCAAGTTCATATAATTACGTTAAAATTTTGGCAAATATGACTAGTTGAGTTATTTTGGTATGATAAACAACAGCGATATTTACTTTAATTTACCAATGTTAAATATAATATAAAAGTGCTTTTTAAATTCTATTTGGGTATGCTTTCTGTAAACCTATACAGATTGGTTATAAAAATATGATTCTATGTATTTAAAATTCATTAACATTCAACACACTATCTTGAAACACCTGGCATACTAGAAAACACCTTATTTCCATAGGAATTGTGTTTTCTAGTATGCCAGCTTGAATTTCTAAGATCTTTAGGGAACTTAACAATAAAAAGACAAATAATGAATTGAAAAATGGGGAAGGGATGTGAATAGACATTTAATAAATATATACAAATGACCAGTAAGTACATGAAAAAGATGCTTAACATCTTTAGTTACTAGGGGATTGCAATTAAAAACCACAATGAAATACCACTTCACAAACATTGAGGTGGCTATAATCAAAGGCAGATAATAATGACCATTTGTGAGAATGTAGAAAAATAGGAACTCTCAGACATTGCTAATACGAATGCAAAATAATACAGCTGCTGTGGAAAATAGTTTTGTTTTTCTTCAACAATTAAACGTAGAGTTATCATATGATCTAGAAACTCCAACTCCTACGTTCCATTCTAGAAAATCCAATCATATGTTCATATCAAGACTTGTACACATACATTCATAGCAGTGTTATTAATAGCCCAAAGTAGAAAAAACCCATATATCCATCAACTGATGGAGGCATACATAATGTGATATATTCATAAAATGGAATATTATTTGGCCATAAAAAGGAAGGAAATACTGATATATATGATATATATGGCACCCTGGGTGAACCTTGAAAACATCATGCTGACTGAAAGGAGCCAGAAACAAAAGGTCATATGTTGTAGGATTCCATTTATATGAAATGTACAGGATAGGTAAAACATATAGACATACAATAAGTATATTAGCAATCGCTGAGAGTGGGGGAAAGGGGATGGGGTTTTCTTTGGGAGTGATGAAAATATTCTGAAATTGGTTAATGGTGATGGTTGTACAATCTTGCAAATATACCAAAACCGACTGAATTTTTTTACATGTTAAATGGGGAATTCTATGGTATAAAATTATATCTCAATTATTTAAAAAAAAGATCTTGGGAACTTGAGACCTTAGATTAATTAAAATAGCTAATCAGTGCATACCTAAATCATTTCTAAGTAAGAACATAGAAACAGTGATGACTGAGCACACTTTTATGTTTATATGCTTTTGCTTTTAATATGCTACAGATAGGCTTTATCTTTGGTTAAGTTCTGCCACTTTTAGAATGTGTATTAGGCTGTAGCAAACATGTGTCTATATAAAGTTGTGTTATGTATATTTATGAGTTCTGCTTGTAGCTAAAATGCTGATTTGTGGCAGACTGTTCTCCATTATCCATGACCAAATTTTCTCTGTGAAATAGAAGTCAGTTACTTAGGTTAAAAGTTATCATTATCGGCCACAGCAACTTCTTTCAAGACATGTCCCCAAAGGCAAAGGAAACAGAAGTGAAAGTGAACTTTGGGACTTCATCAAAATCAAAAGCTTCTACGCAGCAAAGGAAACAGTCAACAAAATAAAGAGGCAACCCACGGAATGGGAGAAGAGAACCGCAAATGACACTACAGACAAAGGGCTGAGATCCAAGATCTGTAAACAACTCCTCAAACTCAACACACACAAAACATATAATCACGTCAGAAAATGGGCAGAAGACATGAGCAGACAATTCTCCAAAGAAGACATACAAATGGCTATCAGACACATGAAAAAATGTTCAATATCATTGGCTATCAGGGAGATTCAAATCAAAGCCACATTGAGATATACCACCTTACACAAGTTAGAATGGCCAAAATCAACAAGACAGTAAACAACAAGTGTTGGAGAGGATGTGAAAAAAGGGGAACCCTCTTACACTATTGGTGGGAATGCAACTGCGTGCAGCCCCTTTGAAAAACAGTGTGGAGATTCCTTAAGAAATTAAACATAGAGCTTCCCTATGACCCTGCAATTGCACTACTGGGTATTTGCCCCAAAGATACTGACGTGGTGAAAAGAATGGCCCTCTGTATCCCAATGTTTGTAGCAGCAATGGACACAGTTGCCAAACTGGAAAGAACCAAGATGCCCTTCAACAGATGAATGGATAAAGAAGTTATGGTCCATAATGCACAATGGGCATTGTGCCTCCATCAGCAAGGATGAATATCCAACTTTTGTAGCAACATGGATGGGACTGGAAGAGATTATGCTGAGTGAAATAAGTCAAGTACCATATAGTTTCACTTACTTGTGGAGCATAAGGAATAACACGGAGGACATTGGGACATGGAGAGGAGAGGTGAGCTGGGGGAAATTGGTGGGGGGAGACAAACCATGAGAGACTGTGGACTCTGAGGAAAAAAACTGAGGGTTTTGGAGGGGAGGGTGTGGGAGGTTGGGTGAGCATGGTGGTGGGTATTATGGAGGGCATGTATTGCATAAAGCACTGGGTGTGGTGCATAGACAATGAATTTTCAAACACTGAAAAAAAAATTAAAGGCTTCTTTTAAAAAAAATCACTAGTTCTTTCCACAGTTTCACGATTGTGGCCATTGCTGCTATGAATATTGGGGTACATATGGCCCTTCTCCTCACTACATCTGTATCTTTGGGGTAAATACCCAATAGTGTAATTTCAGGGTCATAGAATAGCTCTATTTTTAATTTTTTGAGGACTCTTCACACTGTTTTCCAAAGTGGCTGCACCCACTTGCATTCCCACCAGCAGTGTAAAATGGTTCCCCTTTCTCCAAAGATGTCCTTCAACAGACAAATGGATAAAGATGATATGGTGCATATATACAATGGAATATTATGCAGCCATCAGAAAGGTTGAATACCCAAGTTTTGTATCAACATGGACGGGACTGGAAAATATGCTGAGTGAAATAAGTCAAGCAGAGAGAGAGAGAGTCAATTATCATATGGTTTCACTTACTTGTGGAGCATAAGGAAGAACACGGAGGACATGGGAGATGGAGAGAAGTGAGTTGGGGGAAAACAGAGGGGGAGGCAAACCAAGAGAGACTGCAGACTCTGAGAAACAAAGAGGGTTTTGGAGGAGAGAGGGATGGGGGGACAGGTGAGCCTGGTGGTGGGTATTAAGGAGGGCATATATTGCATGGAAGACTGGGTGTGGTGCATAAACAATGAATGTTGGAACACTGAAAAAAATTATCATCAGTATTGTTGATTGAGACTACTAGGAGCAATAGTAACAGAGAAAATATAACAATATATGTACTTCTATTTTCAAGGGAAATAATAATTTTTTCCCTAACACAGTACTTCTTTGTTCCTGTTCCTCTTTTTTTTTTTTTTTTTTTTTGGTTCTTCAGACCCATTTACATCCTGAAGATTTATCAAGGACACCAAAGAGTTTGTTCATGTGGGTTATGTCTACTGATTTTTAACTGTATTGTCAATTAAAATGGAGAACTTTAAAAAATGCTTATTTATTGGTTCATTTGAAGGTAGTAATGGTGAAAGCCTTGTATTCTGTTTCTTATAAAATTAGTTCTCATGGTCTTGCAAGATTTGTCCTAAAGTCCCAGTATGTTGTAGAATACTAAAAAGCACAATGAAAAACAAAGCTTGGAATGTAAATTTTATTTGCCTTGGTTTATAATAACTGAGTCTGAAAAGCTATGGAATGCCTTAATAGCTTTGCAAAGTTTGCTCAGTGTTGATGGGATTGATTCCTTGGTTTACTGTTTATTGCTTTCATTATGATATGAAGGGTTAATCTTTCTGTGTTATTTGCTTACATAACAAAGATTGTCTTATCAGAGTAACTTTCTGTGCTTTATGTTGACTTTATTACATCCGGTATTATTTTTAAAAACAAGAAAAAAAAAAGAGAAGAACAAAGAAGCTTCACTTTTGAAAGAGTTAATATTTTTACAATTATGTTACATTCTATGTGCATTTCAAAATTCTTTGGTCACTTCAGTTAAATACGTAGCTAATATTATTCACAGGCACCCTTGATCTTATCTTAATCAAGTCCAAATCTCCTCCAATAAAATTTATTTTCGTCATCCCCAAACCAAGCTCTCAGTATCAGGGGGAAAAAAAAAGAGTAAAACTTACAGGATATCTTTTGCACCTAAAACTTTATTTGTGATTTCCCAGGGGGTTCCCTGCAAAATCACAAAGATTTGTTCATTCACCTTGTAAAAAATACTAGAAATGATTAGGTTTAAAAAGAAATCTGTATTCCTATCAATGTGTTACATGAGAAGAGTTGTTGAATTGAAAGAGATGTTTATTCTCCCTGAGGTAAAATTTTTTAAAAACAAAATATTGTTAATATAAATAATTCAGAAACTGCATCCTGTATATGAAGTTCCTAGGGATTTGTCAATGCTCTTGCTATCCATGACATGTTTCTGCTTGGTGCTATTTTGTCTGATGATATTTAGACATGAAATTAAATGTTAAAGTGTTATTACTCATAGATTTCAGTTATCATTTAAAATTCTTATTGGCTATAAGCATGCTTCATTTGGATCTAATATATTCTTTTTTTGGAGTATGTAAACAAGAGTTTATTAAGGAAAAAAATGAACTTATTAGTATAACATTAAAAATATAAACTATTTCTTAAATTTCATAATCCAACAACTTTAAGTGAACAAACCACTTAATATTGTTACTAATTTCATTTCCATTGATCTTCCTTTGACAAAGTACTGCCAAGTCCCAAACATGGGCTATTTTATGATAATGGACTACTAATTTATGTTTTTTATTTGTTTTTCTAAGGCCATAAGTAATATTCTATATGATAAGCCATCCAGCCACATTGAAGAACAGTGTGGAGAGTCCTCAAGAAATTAAAAATAGAGCTTCCCTATGACCCTGTAATTGCACTACTGGGTATTTACCCCAAAGATACAGATGTAGTGAAAAGAAGGGCCATCTGTACCCCAATGGTTATAGCAGCAGTGGCCATGGTCGCCAAACTGTGGAAAGAACCAAGATGCCCTTCAACGGATGAATGGATAAGAAAGATGTGGTCCATATACACTATGGAGTATTATGCCTCCATCAGAAAGGATGAATACCCAGCTTTTGTAGCAACATGGTTGGGACTGGAAGAGATTATGCTGAGTGAAATAAGTCAAGCAGAGAGAGTAAATTATCATATGGTTTCACTTATTTGTGGAGCATACCAAATAGCATGGAGGACAAGGGGAGATGGAGAGGAGAAGGGAGTTGAGGGAAATTGGAAGAGGAGGTGAACCATGGGAGACTTTGGATCTAATATCTTCTAGGCAAGTGATTCTCAGTTGAGGATGTACATCAGATTCATGCTTTAAGTTTTATGATGTACTCCAGACTTACTAGATCTCTTTACTCGATAGTCTTAGGATATTCTTAATATACTATTTGCATACTGTTGGTATGTGTGTTATGTCTCAGGATTATTCTATCTCAAAGTATTTCTTCCGTATCTTCATTTAATTTTACAAATCAGATACAACATCCACTGACTTCTTTGCAAATAGGCTTATGAGTGGTCCTTATAGACATTTACTGAAGCATCTTGAAAGGACGTTATTATCTTGTTTTTCATGCCATGTATAAGTCAAATTTGCTTGTCAGTTACACCATTCTTGTTATGAACTTTCACCAGACCTTTCACATTTGAAAATGATCAGCAATAAGTCAGCCACAACTGTTTTAATTTCTGTCATCTGCAGATAGTTTTGTTTTACTCTGATGCTTTTTTGCTGTAGGGATAACAGTTTGAAAAGTCATCAGCAATGACAGAAAACAGGGAGTTTGACCTTTTTTCCTCCTTCAAAACAGGATATGAGTCGCTTTCTCCCAGCTGCTGGCATAACCACTGTTATGTTCCAGGCACACTCCTTTTTCCTTTTCCTGCCCAAAGTTTGCCATGTTAATTGACCTTCTTATGCCTCTTCTCTCTTGTTTGGGGACTCTCTTTTTTGCCTGTTTCTTTCATTTCTTGTCTTTCCTATCCCTATCATTAGTTCTTTATTCTTTTATCTACCCGTTCTGTCTGATCAGGGATCTCTCTCATTCCTTTTTCTTTTAAATTGCCACTCCAACTTTTAATCTTTGACTCCCTCGAGTAACTGCCTCGAGCCTCCCTAGAAGGAGGCTCGCATCGATTTCCCTCCAGATTTCTTTCTGTGTGAACTTCTTACTGCATCATAAGCAAACTTTTGTCTTTCCAGAATGCATTTTAACTCCATTTACCTGCTTGCTAGAGCAAAAAACTTACTCACAAAATTTTATTGAACTATTTCTGAGTTGCTCTGCAGACATGGGATTCCCAAATTGAAAATCAATCCAGTGCTTCCCTAAGTGCTTTAAGTGCTTTTCTGAATTAAAGGAAAGCATCAAATATCCAACCAGCATTTCAACACAAAAGTTAACAGCTGGTGTATAAAGAATCTCAGATAGTCTCTTGTTATCTGAATTAGGCCCTTCTTTATTGAACTTTATTTGAAATATGCGACTTGGCATAAAACTCACAGCTGCAAGATTTCTAAGAGGGAGAAAAAATAGTTTGGGTAGGGTTACATCAGCTACAGAAGAAATAAAACCTATCTGTGATCTTAATTCTTCAGGCAGTCTGAAGTGGTGGTATAAACTGTTTTCAGAGCTGCTTAGAAAGAGTCAACTACAAATTGTCACTGGGGCTGAAGGTGACTCTTCATTGGCTCTTATTCATTCTGGCTTTGCCCACTATTTGTAGGTATAGTCTCACTCTTACACACATTTTCTTTGCCTTTGTCCAACATTTGCTGAGCAGAGCTAAGTATCTACTTAATTTTGGTATAAGAACCAAAAGTTTTGGTGTGCTGAATGAGGAAAATATGATGTAATTATACTTGCCAAGGTAACCCTTGGATAATGAGCAATAAATTTACAATTTGTCAATTGCACAAAAATTTCCACTCTCTTTCCCCCACAAACCCTGTCCCTTCCCACCAAGCTTCCTCAACTTAACCACACCAAAAAAATTTTCTAAATGCTGGCATTGTTCTAAACTAGTGTGTATCCAACTTTGCTGTCCATTAGATTCAGCTGGAGAGCTTACAAAATGCTAATCAGAGTGGTGTGGTTTTTTTTGGGGGGGGTGTCTAGGTATCACTATTTTAAATAGATTCTCAAGTGATTGATTCCAAAAATGTTGCAAAGTTTGGAAGTGATTGTTCTAAGTGATTTATCTATATCTGTTCAGAGTCTTGGCCATTACCACTCTGAGTTATCAGATTATCCCAGATCACGTGGTTTGGTCAATCCAGTACTCACTGTTCATCTCACAGGTCACATTTAACAATTCATCATCCTTAAAATACATATTTTTTTACTTGTCTTCCAGGAAACTGCATTTGCACTGTCATTTTCTCTTAGCCCCTCTTTATGGCTTCCCTTCTTCTCATCCTCCTTATGAGGATGTGCTCCAGAATTTATCCTTGATCATTTCTTATTTATCTTACACTTACCCCCTTGGTGATCTGATCTAGTCTTATGGCTGAAAACATTACCTATGAGCTGACAGTTCCTATATGCCCATATTGATATTTGTAACTCTGAATTTTCTTCTAATTTCCAGATTCCTAAATACAATTCTCCATTCAATATCTTGACTTAGATGTCTAATAGTCATAATAATACTGACTAAAAAGCAGAATGTGCAGTTCTATTTTAACCATCCCCAAACTAGTCCTTTTACAGAAGTTTCCATTTGAGTTGATGGCAAGTCAAGTTGCTCAGATTGAAATGAAATAATCCTTGGACAACTCTTTCTCTGAGCACATTGAATCTGTCATGTTGGATCTATTCTTCAAAGTTATCTCCAGAATCCAACCACTTCTGACCACTTTCAGTGTTACCAGTCTGGTATGAGCTGCCACCTTTGTCTCCTAGACCACCGCAAGCACCTTCTCACTGTTCTTGCATCATGTGTCCCTGTGTCTCTTCTCAATACAGCCACTGCAGTGATCCTCAAAAGACACAAGTTCAGCTGTGTCACTGCTCTGCATAGCTCTTCATTTAATATATGGTAAAACCCAAGATTCTTATGATGGCTTTCAAGGCCCACGTAATTTAGTTCTTAGTCACCTCCAACCACTCCGCATCTTGCTCACTATGCGCAGTTTGGTTCAGCTGACCAATAGTCCTCCAGTGTGTCCATGTCTGGATCTCTGGAAGCTGTGAATGTTCCCGTATACATATGTAAAGAGACTCTGTGGATAGGATTAAGTTAGAGATTTTGAGATGAGGAGATCATCCTGGCTTACCTGGGTAGGCCCAATGTAATCACAAGATTCCTGGTAAGAGGAAGTCAGACTGAATAAATGGAGATGTGACAATGGAAGAAATTGTAATGTGACTTGGGAAAATTACTAATTCAGCAAACCTTGGTTTTATCATCTACAACACAACCAATATAATACCTACCTCACAGGGTCATTCTAAAGATAAAGTTAGAAACGCTTTACATATTTGCCTTCTGAATTGGTAGGTAAAATTCTCTATTTATATTTCATGAATTTCACCTTACTTATTTTGGACCCAATTTTTCACCAGTCTTGGAAAAAAGGCACAGATCTATTTGCCTCTATAGAAGCATTTATTCTATAATTTTAAAAAGTCTTTTTATTCTCTAATTCAATGAAATAATCATGCAATTGAGATTTATGTGTGTTCTTGGTGTCCTTTCACCATCATTACAGAAAAGAACTAGACCAGATCAAAACTCCTTAAGCCTCTAAGTAGATTCTCATTCATCTTTAACATTATTCAACCACCTATGAATTCACCTACATTAAGCATGTGAATATATCCTTGGTTCATGAGGGGTTTTGAGACTCTTTTAAACTGCATTGCTAAAATCCTGGTATTTGGTATCTGTGAAATTCCTTAACTGCTGCTTAGTTGAGCAATTCTTTCCTTTAGTGAACCCATCTGGTCTCTGTCAGTCATTGTGACCACTTTTTTGTGTCCGAAGTATTGGCAAGTCATAGATAATTTTAGGATTTTGTCAGGTATAGATACAAAGTTTATTTGTTGGTAGTTTCTTGGGCTAACCTTTTGGAAGAAAGAAGTGTCTCTTTTTTCAAGTCTTAAGATTCTTTATTTCTCTATGATTTCTCACTAATAATCTATCTGGGTCCTTGACTGCACCTGCACATTCCTTTTGTATCCTGTGATATATCTTGGTCTGAAAGTGTGGTAATATTTATTGTGACCAATAAACAGTGGTCTTTCACTCTTCTCCATATCTTGGAATTCAGTTCCCTCTTAACTATATTTGACTTGTTTGCATGCTTTGAAGATCTTTTGTCTCAATGGACAAGGCGTAAATTGTTAACATTGTCAGATAATTTTGTATCCCCAGTATGTATGTATGTATGTATGTATGTATGTATGTATGTATGTATGTAATTTTCAAGTAAGTTCCAGGCTGGGAATGGAGCCCAATGCAAAGCTTGAAGTCAAAACCCTGAGATCAAGACCTGAGCTGAGATTAAGAGTTGGACAATCAACCAACTGAGCTACCCCATGTACTCTCAATTTTTTTTTTTTAAGGCATCAGTTTCATTACAGTACTGGGAGTATTGTTTTCCAAAATGAATACAAGATTGAGTTTCACATAGATGGATTTTATGTTTGTCCCTATAAATTATATTTTTATTCTTTAGAATTCTACTTCTGAAGAAGGCAGGCATCATTTCCCTCCTTGGCTTTATTTTTATTTTATTAAAAAAAATAGAAAGCTTCATTTCACTTAACTTTTGGGTTTATAGGGTAAGAGTGATTTAGGATTGTTAATATATAACACTGGAACTGAATTAGTTCCTGTATTTTAAGATATTTAGCTTCCTAATATGTGAAAATGTAAAATGTGTACCTGGCACAATTTCCCAAGGGGAAAAACCGAAATGTGTTGATGTTCCCTTTTTCAGCTCCAGAAATAGCTGCTGTGTGCTCCTTTACCCTGTTTGTGAAACATCAGCCCTTCCCCTGTAAGAATCTCTGAGGATGTGAGCTTCATTTATGGAACTAACTTCATTAACTGGACCACTTGGTTTTTACTAAACAAGGAAACTATGAAAATAAGAACAGAAATAGAAAATTATTTTCAATTAGTTCTCTCCAAAGTTAATGTTGAGACATAGTTGGCATATTTTATTTTGTTTTTCCAGTAAACTGAAAGCAATTTCTCAATAACCTATAACTTCCCCCATTTTTTTGCTTCATAAATAGATATTTGGTCATTAAAAAGACTAATTACATAGGTATCCTTCACTCCATGGGAGGGAAACATCTAGAAAACTAACTCTTTTAAAAAGATAACTGATTTACCTTATAAATATGAAAATGTTACCACTGATCTCCCCATTTCTGTATGTCTCGTTCTTCTGACTGTACTAATGGTTGTAGTGACTAACCTTAATTACCGTATATTGGGGACTATGCAAAGAACAGGGGTGTTCTTATTATTAGTTGTCATGGAAGCATCATGTAGCAGATATTATTATAATTTTCATTTTATAGAAAAAGTAGTAGAGGCTCAGAAAGCTTAACAAAAGTTCAGATAGTTATTAGCTGGTAGAGCAAATTTTAAAGCAAGTATGCTTGACTTAGAGGGCTGCTTTTATCCAGTACACAATGCATTTTTCTGCCCTTAGCCACTGTTAGAGACACCCGTGGAAGTTCGTTTCCCCTCAGGTGACTACTATAGTTATTCTGGGAATCTCTAAGCTGTGTCCCATGAGCACTCATTAATAAAATTCTAAAGTTAACCCAAGGAATCTTCCATTTCCCCACTCATAATCTTCTCTTGGTGATAACTACACCATTCCTGAGGTTTACGCTGTCCTCCAAATCTTCTGAAAGACCCTCTCCCTCTCCATTGCTTTGCCTTCTGGAGTGCGACCCAGGAACTTCATAGGGGCTGTCTCCAAAGGCATTATGCTGTCTGCCTTGCCTGATAGGGCTGCTCTTCCCACCTGGGATGGTTGGGATTCTGGGCTCCACCACCATTTATGGGCAAAGGGAATGGGTCCTGTCAAGGGAGGAGTGGGTGTGCTGGAGTAACTTGGGTCCCTTGACTACCAGGGCCTCTTTGTCCCTTCCTTTGTGCCTCTAGTATCCCAGAAAATATTTCAACAACACCTCATGTGTTCTTTTCTACTCAGAATGCCCTTCCTCCCTCCAATTTTCCTTCACCTGGCAAAATCTTTTTTATTGTCTTAAGACCCAACTCAGGAGCCACCATGTCTCAGAACTCCTCCTTGTTTGCCACAACCAATAGGTTGCCCTCCTCTGTGCTTCCCTAATGCCTTTGTCTTGTCTCCAATGCTTCCCCGATATGTTGTATTATTAATATTACATATGTATCTGTTTATCTCACTAGACAATTGAGTACATTATGCAGGTGAAGATAGTGATTGTTATTCATCTTTGTGCCCCAGCACAGTGCCTGGCATTTAGTACCAGGTCAATAAATGTTAAATAATAAATAACTCCTATGAGTCAAGCTAGAATAACTGGGGGGATGGATGACTCAGTAAATCTTCCTTATTACATTTCCCCTGACCCTTCCCCAGATCATGCCTTTATCATCTCTTACCTGGACTCCTAAAACAGCTTCTTAACTTTTTTATTGTGGAAAAATATATGTAATATTAAATTTACCACTTTAATCTTTTTTTTTAAGATTATTTATTTATTTATTTGAAAGACAGATCACAAGTAGGCAGAGAGGCAGGCAGAGAGAGAGAGAAAGGAGGAAGCAGGCTCCCCATTCAGCAGAGAGCTTGATCCCAGAACCCCGCGATCATGATCTGAGCCAAAGACAGAGGCTTTAACCCACTGAGCCACCCAGGTGCCCCACTTCAATCATTTTTAAGTGTAGAAACCCTTTAACTATTAACCCCTGTCCCTGACTTCACTAAGTCCTCCTCAATTCCAGCTGTCAGTTGGTTGCTCAAATGAACTAAAACCACATTTACCTGCTGTTTACGATGCTTCACTGACTCCCTTTTGCCAACAGAATATAAAGTCAATACCTTTAAATTTTTCCTATAAAATCCATGTTTGCAACTCCTTAGACCTAGACAAGTCGTTTATAATAGACTTTCAGTAGGTCTATGCAGGATTGCTATGAATATTTATGGAGATGTCCAGTCACAACATCAAGGCTTATTTGTCCCCAACCACCATAACATCTCTTAGCAAACTGACTTCTTACCCTGACTTCCTCAGTTTTCTCTTTTCCTGGGTGAGAAACCTAAAGGCCTTTGCCTCTCCCATCCCATTATATCTTGATTTTTATCAAGTTGTGCTTCTTTTTCCCTTTGAAATATCTCATAGTTTTCCTTTAATCTCTGCCACTTCCTAGCTTTATGACCTTGGATAAGTTACCCAATCTCTCTCTATTTCAGCTTTCTTATGTATGAAATGGGAGAAAAATAATGTGTGTTTTACATATATCCTTTGTAATCCCTTAGTCTGGGGTTCTTGTGAGAATAAGGTAATATATTTGAAACACTTAAAACAGTGCCTGGCACTTTTGGTTATGGAATGAAAAAGTCATGGAGATAAAAGATACAGCACAGGGAGTATAGTCAAAGTGGTTTATGGTGACAGATGGTAGCTGTACTTGTGGTGAGCATAGCATAATGTATAAACTTGTGGAATCACTAGTTTAAGCTTCAGGTAACATTGTGTGTCAACTATCTTCAATTAAAACAACCAAAAAACTGAAAACAAAACAAAACAAAAAATCCTTGGCCTGGCATATAGGATTGAATAAATGTTAGATATAATTGTTACCATTACTATTTCTAATATCACTACATTACTATAGGATTATTATGATACTCTCCTAGGTGGTTTCCTTACCCATCCTCTAGCCTTCTTGAATAAACCTTCCCAATCATCCTTCTAAAACCTCTTGAATCATATTTTTATGATGAAAGGCATATAAGGCCTTCACACTACTTATTTAATCTAGCCTAAATTTTTTGCCTCATTTTTTCACGTAACATGGCCTTGCCTTACTTAGCATTCATCATTCATTCATTCATTCATTCATTTATTCACACATGCCTGCGTGCAACAAGCATGTGCCAGCCACTATGCTAAGCATTAGGGATACGATGATGGATAAGGATAAGACATAGTTTCTCCTTGAAGGAATTCCCAGTCCTGCATTAGTTAACTATATTTCATTTCCAATGGAGGCACAGAGACCCCCATTGGAGCCTACCCTAGAAAACATGGCCCAGCCTGAACGGAGCCTCAAGAGGAAAAAGCAATTATCAAAACAAAGATAAGAGGTAGAGGGGGTGGAAGATGAGGGTGTTAGGGAGTGGCTCAGAGAAGGGCATATCAGGTAGAGGGAACAGCTTTGGGTCCAAAAGCATTGCGTTATGTGGGAAAATATGTTGTGCTCTGGGAACAACAACCATATGGATTCAAAGTTGTGTTCCTTCCCTTATTCACATATTGAATAAGACCCTATACTCCAATATTGGAGTATCTGGAGATAGGGCCTTTGGGAGGTAATTAAGGATAGATTAAGTCATAAGGGTAGAGCCCAGATGCAATAGGATTACTGTCCTTACAAGAAGAAACATAAGAGGGATGCCTGGGTGGCTCAGTTGGTTAAGCGACTGCCTTCGGCTCGGTCGTGATCCCAGCGTCCTGGGATCGAGTCCCACATCAGGCTCCTTGCTCAGCAGGAAGCCTGCTTCTCCCTCTGCCTCTGCCTGCCATTCTGTCTGCCTGTGCTCGCTCTCTCTCCCTCTCTCTTAAAATCTTAAAAAAAAATAGAAGAAACATAAGAAAGCTTACTCATCTCTTTCTCACTCTCTATGCATGTGTGCCAAGGAAAGGCCATGTGAAGTCACAGTAAGAAGTCCACCATCTACAACCCAAGGAGAGCTCTCACCAGACACTGATCCCGTTAGCACCTTGATCTCAGATTTCCAGTCCCTAGAAGTGTATTTCTATTGTTTCAGCCACCCAGCCTATGGTATTTTGTTGGGGCAACCTGACTCAACTGATACAAGTAATTTAATAGCTGGGGAGAAGGATGGAAGTGGGGAAAAGGCAAGAGATAAGGCTGAAGACTAAGTGACAACTATACTATAAAAGGTCTTGTATCCCATGGTTGGGCTTCTTCGTGGAGGTAGCAGGTGAGTCACTCAATGATTTTAAGCAAAGGAGTTAGTATCTGGTCAATTTAATATGGAGAGGGTTATTCTGTGGAAGATGGATTCAAGAAAGGCAATAGTGGAGGCTGGGAGAGTGATTTGCTGGCTATAGCAGAAATAGGGGTGAGCCCTGATGAGGTTCTGAGTTAAGGTGGAGGTGGGTAGGGATGCAGAGAAGTGGGTGGATTTGAAGTTCCTCCTGATGAGAGCTATAGCTCTGAGTACATTTGCAGGGATGTAGGAAGACTCTTCCAGACACCAGGAGCATCAATCAGTCAGTCTCACTTTGGAGAAGCCTCCTTTCTCTGATATGCTTGTCTCTATGACTTTCACCTGTCAAAACCTCCTCAACACTGAACTGCCCCACTTCTACAAAATGTTCCAAGACTGATAGGAAGTTATTCCTCCCTGGGTCCTGCTTTCCCCAGGTCCATTGTCTAAACTCCATAATTTATCTCTTAATTATATCTTA
Source organism: Mustela erminea (assembly GCF_009829155.1). NCBI lineage: Eukaryota > Metazoa > Chordata > Mammalia > Carnivora > Mustelidae > Mustela > Mustela erminea. The sequence goes on from NC_045629.1 coordinate 19,684,414, forward strand.
TCCATATGATTATTTGATAGATACAGCTAATTATAAGCTCCTGAAGGCCAGGAGCCATATCTTAACTTTCTTGTAATTATCAAAGTCAACACATCATTGCATGTACCAGGGCAGCTGTTCTCAGTGCCCTCTTTATCTCTGTGAAATGTGGTGTTTGCATATCCTTTGTGTAAAATCTGAGTGTCACTGTAACTCTACCCCTTTCTATCTCACTCAAGAAAGCAAATCGGAATAATCCATATACAACTATAGGGATGACTTTAAATGTGATCTAATTTATAAAGAAGAAAAGAAATTATCTACTCTCTTTAGTAGGTCAATAATGGTACCATTGATGGTAAGAGATTACTTTATAACTGATGTGTGATGATGCCAGTATTAAAACCCATACCAAGATAGTAAATTCTTAGAGGGCAAGGACTTTGTCTCACTCATCCTCGTATGGCCTGCTCTAACTTCAAACACACCTGCTGCAGAGGTAAACGCTGTGACACTGGGGGATAGGAGTTCAATGATAAACTATGGTGGAAATGCTGATGTGGGAACAGGTGTTTCTGCTCCAAGACATAAAAGTTGCTCTGGTGTATTCCAAGTTTTGAGACAAGAACATTTTCTGACTTTAAACAACATTTCTAGGAAATGTGTAGTTTCTGGGAGTTGGACATAGATAGCAGAATTTATTTCCTGTGAACTGATGTCAAATAGGAGAGAATTTTCTTCACTCTGAATAAGACAGTGGTGACGACTGTAAAAAGATTGTCATATGTCTATGAGGGCTAATAACAGGGCTTCTCTTATATTTCAGAGAGAGAAAGAAAAAGAAAAAAATTTTTTCTTGTGCTCCCTCTTCACTCCTCAAAAGAATTTTGATATGCTGAGCACAGGAAAAAGAGCTGGAGGTCCTTTATAACATTAGCAGGGTTTAGACTTCAGTGACAAAGTTCTACATAGTTGGTGTGTGTTTGGCAGGTTTAGAGGAAGTTGTCCTGGGTCATTGTGCCTTTCCTTTTACATGTGAGTGTAGCTTGTAACCCATCCATGGCCTGGAGATGAAGTAGGCAGATAGATTGTTCCAGAAGTTCTGATAAGGAAATCTGTAAAACCAAAAGAGAAGTCTGTAAAAAAAAAAAAAAAAAAAAAAAAAAAAACCAGCACCCAGAAACCTGTTAAAAAAAAAAAATCTATCACTGTTATTTACATATTTTACACATGAGGAAATTGAACCCCAGAGGGTTAGGTGATTTGCCCAAAGTTACTTGGGAGATGAAACTGAATTGCAAAACAAGTTTTCTGACTCCAGACTTACAGTAGTGCAGGGAGTGGGTCTTTGTGTAGAATTTGAAACATAGTAAGTGCTTGGTATGTATAAGGCAAGCTACAATTAGGGGATTCCATCTCTAGGCTGTCTCACTATACTGCATTGCTTCTTACCAGTTCTCACCTTTGCATTATTACTCAGGAGGATACCGAGGCTTCCTCATTATCACTCTAAATCTCAAGGACTTGGAGATGGAAGAAATGGTGGATTTTGTCAGCTACGTGTTGAGCCATGTGCTGACACGACCAGGAAATGGTGTGTGATTGTGCAGCACAAGAACAAAAGAGTTGGAAATTTACCAAACTCTAACTAAGGCAATCGAAGCAAAAATTAAGAGGCCAGCAGAAATAGGAATTTACTTTAGCAAGGGGAAATGTAGTCAAATTTATTATACCAGATTTGGAGACAGACTATATGAATTGGTCAGGTTGCAGGGGATCTTAACCTGAGTAGACTGAACTATGTTTCATTATAATGGTTTCATTTATAATCCTATGTGTTGTTGTAGGCATTTAAAATTACTTTTCTAAGAAGGGATTCATGGGCTTTGTCGGACGGTGAAAGGAGTTGGTGGCGAACAAAGTTAATAATTTCAGACCAGTAACATAAAAAAGGGACACGGAAGGCCAGAACTAGGTGACCGTGCTCATCCTAACCCTGTTTAGAAGAGAGTGTGTCCTGTCAGGCCAGTGAAAGACCATATCCAGGAAGAAACCTGCCCATGCTAGAGATGGATGTCGTGAGGTAACACAGCCTGATGCCACGAATTTAAAAATGGACACTTTACCCCTTTTTCTTTGATTTGTTCAAATGAAGAACCCCTTGGAATATGGCCTTTCATGCACCCTGCTTCTTGGGAGACCTCACTCAAGCAGATGTGAATTGCCTGCCACCTGGTGGTGACATTGTTAATGTAAATTATTAGAAGCCAGCATTCTACTCCAGACGTTCATCTATGTGAGTCTGCAAATCTGAGGCCCAACCTTGCCCTGTTGGGGAATTCACCACTGGCTACCATTTTGTGAGTGACTGGTTGACTAGCTGGCCTTCTCCTGGGAAGTGAGAATTGCTTCCATTGCAAACTACAGGGTGTTTCTACCTAGGAATTGGTAGAATTATCTTTTGCTTGTTTTTGATAATGAGGTATTTGTTAACAATTATAGTCAAAAGAGATTACTTTTAGTTAGTTCACTGATTTCCAGGTGGGGAACCACACAAAACCATAAATCTAAGACAATGCAGTTCCAAGTGTGCATCTACATAAAGGCCAGACCAGGCACCTTGACAACCTAGACTTAAGAAGTGGTGATCGGTATCACAGAGTCCAATAAGCCTGTAAGGCCCTACATAAGTACAAAGATCACTAATGCATTTCTGGTGCTCAAGGTTGTGTTGATGCAAATATTGTAGTGCTATGCTCAGCAGGAATTAAAATCTATAAGCATTCCTGATTCTTATAAGTTACTTGCAATGATTTTCCCAAATTGTGACCAATTTTGTCTTAGCACAATTCTGACACATGGTCCATATTCAGCTGGTTTGGCAGAGCTGAAATGGAATGCTGCTTTGGTGTTTGAATTTTCTCCAGGCCCTATATCCCTCTGTCATTATCCTATATGTGCAAAAAGAACATCCCTGATGGGGATGACCTTCCTTTGTACCAATGCAGTTTCAACACAGAACCTGTGTTTTGTTTTGTCTTTTTTTTTTTTTTTTTTTAAAGTTGCAAGGCACAGAGACACACTCAGAGACAGTACCTGCTCAGTGATCTCACAAAAACATCATCAGGGATAGGAGTTTTTGTAGGGATACATAGGGAAATGACACCTGCAATTTCATAGCCAGGCACCTAAGGAAGTGAAGCGTCACTCCTGGCTGTTCGGGCCACTGCAGGAGCTGTACCAACACCAGGCCTCCATCCGCCTCCCCTCCCTGCTCTCTATTTTAATTACACCACTATTCTGGACCCTCAGTTTCTATTGCTCTGCTTTATGCCAAGCTACAGCTTCTCTGTCACCTCCTACTGCCTTCTTCACTGTTCTCTTGCATTCTATATCACAGTTTGTGTCTGCTCCTGGATGCTTCTGCTGCCTGGCTTCTGCTTCCATTGAGACTTCTAGAGAGAATATGTTATTGGACTGCGCTGACACTCTTTAAGTGTACCGTGCCTCTGTGGGGTTCTCAGGCTAAAGTGGACCATTGGCTGCTGATCACGGATGTTGGCTCAGACCCTTAACCCATTTGCTTGTGGCCAAGATGATGGGTCACACAATACAAGATATGCAACATGTGGGTGAGAAAGTTCTGCTGGCTGCTTGGAGGCTGGTGAGGGGGGTTGGTGAGGAAGGCGTTTATAATTCAGGGACTGTTCATTACACTCCCCAAAGCATCAGTGTTTCCTCAGACCAAAGCTTGACCATATCTGACTCCATTCCAGAAGGTAATGTGCAGCTGAGTACATGCACATTTAGGCGTTATTATTGAGAAACTGTGTCCTTAATTATAGACTGCCTGATGATAATTTACCGCACCATATGTTCCAAAGCCAGAACTAAAGCTGTCGGTTTCCACTTTGATTCACATGTGGCTCACAATGAATGTTTCCCATAGGACCTGCTGCCCAGTGCGTAGGTGGTGATGGCTCCCTCCAAACCTTTGGATTGTATGAAGGGTTTCATTTGCTTCTGTAATTACCTATTTCGGGACTGACAGAGGAACTAAAAAGCCGGAAAATACTGTTCAGCTGTAAAGTCCATATGCAATGATTTGTTTGTTCCAGCAAAAATGATAATAATAACACTCAAAATAATATTCCAGTCTTGACATTTCTCATTTAGAAAGTATGAAATCCTTTAGCAAGAGTGTTTCCTGTTCAAAACTATTTTTTTAATCAAAAAATTTTTTTTAAATATTTATTTATTTATTCCTTTTCTTTTTTTCTTTTATTTTTTTAATTTTTTAAATTTATTTTCAGCATAACAGTATTCATTGTTTTTTGCACCACACCCAGGGCTCCATGCAATCTGTGCCCTCTCCAATACCCACCCCTGGTTCCCCCAACCTCCCATCCCCCGCCCCTTCAAAACTCTCATATTGTTTTTCAGAGTCCATAGTCTCTCATGGTTCACCTCCCCTTCCAGTTTCTCTCAACTCCCTTCTCCTCTCCATCTCCCCTTGTCCTCCATGCTATTTGTTATGCTCCACAAATAAGTGAAACCATATGATAATTGACTCTCTCTGCTTGACTTATTTCACTCAGCATAGTCTCTTCCAGTCCTGTCCATGTTGCTACAAAAGTTGGGTATTCGTCCTCTCTGATGGAGGCATAATACTCCATAGTGTATACGGACCACGTCTTCCTTCTCCATTCGTCCGTTGAAGGGCATCTTGGTTCTTTCCACAGTTTGGTGACCGTGGCCATTGCTGTTATAAACATTGGGGTACAGATGGCCCTTCTTTTCACTACATCTGTATCTTTGGGGTAAATACCCAGGAGTGCAATTGCAGGGTCATAGGGAAGCTCTATTTTTAATTTTTGAGGAATCTCCACACGGCTCTCCAAAGTGGCTGCACCAACTTGCATTCCCACCAACAGTGGAAGAGGGTTCCCCTTTCTCCACATCCCTTCCAACACATGTTGTTTCCTGTCTTGCTAATTTTGGCTATTCTAACTGGTGTAAGGTGGTATCTCAATGTGGTTTTAATTTGAATCTCCCTGATGTTCAAAGCTTTTATATCACCTTCTAGGGATATCTCTTTGGGGGTCAAGTCCTAAAGGAATCCTTTCCTGCCCTGAGGGAAGAGTATGCTCCTCCCAGCTTCTGTATTCAAGGCTCACTTTAAGCCACGCTCAGTATTGAGTTTCCCCTACAGGGGGCTATGCAAGTGAGAAATAAGGTCCATTGTCTTCCTCTCTTAGGTGAAGTTAAAACTGTGGCTTAGGGCCTGAGTAAGGCTCTGTATTTCGTACAGCATTGATGGCAAGATGGAACAGTCCATGCTTCAGGCTATTCTAATCTTCTTCAGTCTGTGTCAAACCAATCAGAGCTCTGAGAAATGGAAGGCTGCTAAGAGGCACGTTAGTTCCTGTGTTTGCCTGAAATTGAGGATACACTCAATCTTTCAAAAGCGATCTCCAAAAAAGATTATCTTTATTCTGGATTGTGGCCAACTCTTACACCTCAGGGCAAGATCTTACATGCTGTGACTGGTGGGAAAAGGGGTAGAGTTGCTTACACTTTAGTTCTTGAAGTTTCCCAGTCTTTTTTTTTTTTTTTAAAGATTTTATTTATCTGGCAGGAAGAGATCAGGTATTTTATTTGACAGCGAGAGATCAAATTATTTGACAGCAGAGAGGCACGCCCGAGGAGGGGGGCGGGAAGCAGACTCCCCACCAAGCAGAGAGCCCGATGCGGGGCTCAATCCCATGACCCTGGGATCATGACCTGAGCCAAAGGCAGAAGCCTTAACCCACAGAGACACCCAGGCACCCCCTCTTACCAAAGTATATGCTATTGTCTGGTGTGATGATTATTCTTTGTCTCCCAAGGCCTTGGCCAAGTCTGGTTCTAGGAAAGCCTTCCTTTTCTTCCTCTTCAGGCCTGTGGGTGGTAATAATTTTCAGCTGCTGCCAGTCCTCAAGCATGCTTCAACACCTCCTATTGGTTTCCTTAACCCTGTCTACACCACTGCAAACAATTCCTCACCAAAAATGCTTCCACAAACATACCAACTGATGGTGTTGTCTGTCCAATTCCAGGACCTTGATAGAAACATGTAGTATGTAAACATCTTCATAGTAATATCTTACCATGGGTTTCCAAGTGGGAAATCACCCATTTCCATTCTGGAGATTTATCAATATGGTAACATCTTATGCTTATCAGCTTAAAATAATTTCTTTAGATTTTTAATCGTGTATTTATAAAAAGCCACTATTTTATTTCCAGTTTTTATTCTGGCCCAGATGAAATGAATGCCTTACAGAAGATCATTGTAATTCAATCCCCAAAGGTTTGGTCTCATTTAGTAATACTTTTTCACTAATAAACATTCCTTAATACAAATTAATTGCCTATTTCATTATTACACATTGTGTACTTATGTTGCATAGAACAATATAAAAAGAAGATAAAAATCCAAATTTTGCAGAAAACTGTAATAGAGCAAAAGATGAGTCAATGATGTTGTAAAATTTCAGGAACTAGTTATTTTAAATTCAGAATTTCTGATCATTATGACAGAGGCTGAACCAACCTCTCCTTTGTAAATCCATTCTTCATTGCATCCAAGTTTTCAGGACTTCCTTCAGCTTAGGGCTCCTCTCCTTTCCATGTACCTCAGCTGCAACTAGGAGCTCTGCCCTTGGTCCTTATAACTGACTCATGCCCTAGTATTAGCTCTTCCTCACTGATTTTTCCTCTCATACTCCATGTCTTCAGTCAGGTTGATCCTAAGTGGTGGCAGTGTCTACTCCAGTATACCTGTATGCTGGTCTCATCCACCATTCCATGAAAAGAACACATCTTTTGTAAGTAAATCACACACTTTGCCCACATGAACTGTAGTGGGCATCTCATTAATCTCTTGGTCAAATGGTGTTTTAGTATCTCTCTCCTTCCTTCCTTCCTTCAACACCACAGGGGTGGATAGAGGGATTTGCATATTCTCCATATCCCACTGCCAATTCCAGACCAATCTTCCAAGTGAATGACTATGTTTTTGTCAACATTCAATCACTCGAGGACAAGAATGAAAAAGAGGCCAAAGGATTTGGAGTTTTTTCCTAAACCATGTTGTTCTAGGCTGGATAATGGCCTCTGAAGATATCCAAGTCTTAATCTCTAGAACCTGTGAGTGTTACCTCTTAAGGCAAAAAAGGATATCACAGATGTGATTAAACTAAGAGTTCTAGGAGAAGATGATCCTGGATTATCCAGGTGGGTCCTAAATGCAATCGCAATTATTCTTACAAGAAGGAGGTATAACATCTTATGGAGATTTAACACCCAGAAGGAGGGCAATGTGACCACTGAATCAAGATGCTACACTATTGGCTTTGAAGATGGTAGCGGCCACAAGTCAAAGAATGTGAGAAATGCAGCACTAGAAACTGGGAAAAGCAAGGAAACAGATTCTCCCCTAGGATTTCTAGAGGGAGCATGGCCTTGTTGATACTTTCAGGCCAGTGGAACCCATTTTGGATTTATGGCCTCCAGAACTATAAAAGAATAGATGTATGTTGTTTAAACCAAGTTTTGTACTTTGTTATCACAGCCATAGAAGAGTAATACAAATTCTTGAATAGCTTCTAAGACAATTCGGGGAGGTTCATGGGATTAAAAAGAGATGATATTTTAGCTCTCCCTAAGCACTGCTACTGAATTAATCCCTCTAAAAATATAATACCAATCATATTCCTAACCTTTTTCAAAATCATCTGTAGATGATGATGATGATGATGATGATGATGGTGATGATTTTTGGTGGAGGGATGATTTTTAAAAAGCCTAATTATCTTCCTCTACATTCTGGCCACACTTCCTTTTTAGCCGTACTGCTCCTTTTTGTCTTTTTACACCAAACCAGGCACACCTCTGTACTGTGCATCCCACATACGACCCATCTCCACCTCCAGACCTTTGATCACCTACCTTCTTTAGCTTAGTTGCCCTCACTGTCATCACACTATGCCTCATGTGTCCATTAAGGCTTACACAAATGCCCATATCCTCATGGACTCCTTCCTGGTTCCAAGCAGAAGTTACTCTCCTCAGAATCCCTGATGTACTTCCTGCCTTATTTTGTTCGACATTTCCTCATAGTTGCTGTCCATAATAGTTAAGTACACACATTCTGAAGACATATCTCCCAGAGTTGAATTCTTATTGAATATTCACTAAGTGAGTAACCTTAGGCAAGTTACATAATTTTTCTGTGCTTCAGTTTCTTCACCTGAGAAACAAAACAAAACAAAAGAAAAACCAAGGGTCATAATCATGACCTATTAATGGTTATAAAGATTAAAAGAGTTTATGAAATTAATGCCTAGCACATTGAAAATGTTCAATAAAGACCAATTATTGTTTTTATTATGCATTATTTTGTATTTTAATTATAAGTTCTCTAAGAGAAACCCTACATCTTCATGTATCTTTGTTTTCTCCATAGTACCCTTTACCATAGTACTACAATAAGCAGGTGCTCAGTAAACTTTAGTTTTAATGAAACAGGCAAGACACCATTTCCTGGTAAGACATGAAAATGTTATCTTCCTATGAAGGAAGAAATATCACTCTCTTTGTTTCATTATGTGCTATATACTCCTCATTTCTCTGTAATGAGGAGTCTCTGCTTCGACTTCGCCTGTGGTACCAGGAGTACCATCACCAATGGCTTCCGAAGTGCTGGTTTCGAGGACATATTGTAGGTCTCACCTTACTGCTAGCTATTTCCTTTTTCTGGAATCTCTCTTCTTTCTTTGCTTTGGTTACTTCACACTCTACCCCTGACTTTTCCTATTCTGGTCTCTTTGTGGGTTCTTTTTTCTCTCCATGGCTCTAAAACTGTGTGCTCAAAGGTTTAACCTGAGATTCTTATTTCTTTTTATTCTACATAATCTTTCTGGGAATCATTGCCACTCATGATTTTTACAACTCCCTAGCTACCATATATTGATAACTTCCATATTCATACTTTTAAAGTAGACCTCTCCCTTAAATTTCAGACTCAAAAGTCCAGCTGAATGCTAGATAGCTTATCCTTGATATACCAAAGACATCTCCAATTCTATAACATTTGCCAAAAATAGCACATTACCTTCTTTTCTACTAAACACCCCCTCCTTTTGTATATTTTCATCTCTGTTGGAGACACTACAATTTACTCAGACTCTGGGAGTTAGGCATGGCCCTACCTCTCACTCAAAGGCCATATCTTATCAGTCACTAAGTTTTGCTGATTTCATGAGCTAAGTACCTGTTGGATTCATTTTCAAATAGCCATCCTTCTTACCAATGTCTTATGTCGTGCTCGTTTCTTACCTGGGTTTCCGTATGAATATTCTAATATTTCATTTCCCATGCATCTTTTTTCCTACTAGCTATAAGAATAGTCCCCAATGAAGCATAAACTTAAACTTTGTCTAGAACTCTACCTAACAGTTTATGAATGGCTCCCACCTGGATCAACTCCCTTTTCTTTTGGCTAACTTTTCCTACAAGACTCAGGCACCATCTCCTGTAGAAAGACTTAGCCGAGTTGTGGGTGAGCTGAAAAACTTGGGGTATGTTCTAGAATCTGAGAGCACTATGCAAAATTAAGGAAGGCATTGAATGGGACCTGGAAGAGACAACTCTCCCATCTCATCAGCAGTGGCCTGATGCATCCTAGGGCTGTCCTAAAAAATTCCCACAAATGTAGCAGCTAAATGACACAAATAAATTACTTTACAGTTCTGTAGATCAGAAGCCCAAAACAGGTTTCACAGAGCTTAACGAAAGGTTTCTTAAGGCTGTGTTCCTTTCTGGAGGCTCTAAGGGAGAATCTATTTCCTTGTTCATTTCAGGTGGTTGGCAGAATTCTGTTCCATGGTCTTTATTTTCTTATAGCTCTCAATTGAGGAGCACTGAGGTTCTGCTGGCCTGTGGTCATGTCTCTTCTACAAAGCCAGCAATGGTCAGTCCTCTCTCACACTTCTTATCTCCCCTCTGCCTTCCATTTCATGTGTTGGGACCTCCTCCCTCTGCCTCACTCTTCTGAATTTGAGTTTGTGGGACTAGACTGGTCCACCTAGATAATCCAAAACAGCTCTCCATTTTAAGATTTTTAATCTTTATAATCTCTGCTAGTCTCTTTACAATGGAAGGTAATATATTCATAGGTTCTGAGAGACAATTTTTTGGCCTACCACACTAGGTTTGAGAGAAATGATCAGTGAAAGCCTTAGATCACCTGATTTGAGTTCTCTGTCCACAGGACTCATGGTTTGATCATTTTCCTTTGTTTTGTTTTGCTATTTGAATTTCTAACTTTAGCTTTGTGTTTTGAATCCAAGGGATTCAAAGCTTGGAAGGGACCAAGTTCTGTCTGGCTCATTTAGTGGGTACTTCCAGAAATGTTAGGTGTACAAACATCGCTCTGGGCACTTAGGTAGAGGTCTCGTGCAAAAAAGCATTGACAGGTGTGCTAGTAATGGAAGAGCACCCAGAAGGCTGTTCAGAAGATGACTGGAAATCAATGAACAGAGTTCCATCATTTGACATTTAAGTCATAAACTGAGCATTTAACAAGATTTTTTTCCAAATTTTCTCTATTTTATTAAATTGAACTAGCTGGAAATTAAAATTTTAAATTATTATAAAATAACTGTAGGATTATCCATTAAAAAAAAAAAACAACCCAGTCATTTAAATAATAAACAATCAAGTAATTTCATGGAAAGGGCCATTATGAAAAATAATTTTTTTCATTATTAACATTCTAGTTGCAACTAAAATTATTAAGCTAAAACAATTGAGTTTTATTTTAATTAGGTTAAACATTTGCTTACAATTATGTTTGATTATAACATAAATATTCTTAATGGGCCTGTTCTTTCATATGAATTAAACTCTTATTGGCTTCAGGCCAAATTTTGAAAAGGATCTGAATTAGCTGATGCTACATCTATGTGTATATATTCTTTTTTAAAATTAAATTAAATTGTGTGTGTGTGTGTGTGTTCCAAAATTCATTGTTTATGCACCCCACCCAGTGCTCCATACAATACGTGCCCTCCATAATACTCACCACCAGGCTCACCCAACCCCCCACTCCCCTCCCCTCCAAAACCCTCAGTTTGTTTCTCAGAGTCTACAGTCTCTCAGAAGTGACTTGGGGGAAATCGGAGGGGGAGACAAACTGTGAACATTTATCAAGATTAAATAAACTTCCGAGAAAAGAAACACATTAAATATATGAATAGTTACAGCAGAAAGGAAGGATTTTTTTTTTTTTACATCAAATGAAAACTATTAAACAGAAGACATACTATGTTCGGTGAAATGTTCATTCTTGAGATTATTATCCAATAGAAATACTTATTTCTTTCTTATAAAAATGATTAAAACAAAAATAATTGAGCTTATTATTTGTTATATTTATTAGTGTTTATGAATTATTTGCTAGGAAAATATGTATTTAGCAGATTATTTTCTCCTTTCAGAAAATCATTAAGATTCCCTAAATATGACATATATCTTTAAAGGAAATAATGTACTTTAATTTCCTGCCCTCTAGTGACAAAAATAACACACTCATGCCTTTACATTGAACAAAGTGCATGCTTTAGTATCAGGAAATAGAATTATATTAGAGAATTTGGGGACAGACAATATGAGAAATTCTGGCTGTCATTAATGTGTTAAACTTTAGTGTAACAAATACCATTTTGGAATTTTATTTTATTCAGAGTTTGGTTCATGACATTAAAACTATTAAGTAAAAGTCGATATGCTGCTGCTAGCTCTCACTTGGCTATCCTTGACCTGTATCTATAATTACAGGGTATGTACTATAAGACCTGGTAACAACCAGGAAATCGGTAATTTAATATCTTTAATCTTAAGTATCAGAAGTGAAGAAAACTTACTATCCCTAAAAGTGACTGCCAATACTAAATTCATTTGAATCTTAAGTCTAGGCAGTAGTAAGCTGGATAACTTGCCTGGGAGTGTAAGCCTGAGATAGAAGTAATCAAATAGTTGATTGCTATAATAGGACTAAATAAGGTAGAACTTCTAGATTTGATTAAGTACGATGTTAACATTTTTTGGTATTCTAATTACTGACTGCATCATTGCTTCACTGTCTGAACATTTTGGCATTCCTGGGCCCAGGAATGTATGTAGCATTTGTGCCATGAATTTATCACCAACAAATTTACTGAGTGTCTGTGTTAACCCCATCTTTGGTGTCTGGTGACTAAATTCAAAGTGAAAGAGCTCCGCCATCACACCATACTCTCAGGTCTTGTTGGAGCTCTGGGTTCTTGCATCCAGAAGGGGTGGCACTATGTTCTGATGTCATACAAACTGGGTCAATGCTTCACATCTGTAGAGGTTCTTTAAAACCCATTACCCTACTTCATAAGACATATGTTTAGGGTGGCAGACAGGAACTTGTTTTCATGGGGATGGAGGTCTTAGGTGGAAGTGGGTACTGCAGGGCCAGCTATTTCTGAGGTCACCATCTGAGACCATTACAGCAGTGCTTTACCAGGCAAAGCCAGAATGTCCCTTGAAAGGGTATGAGCTCTCCACCAACTTCCATGTTACTGCCCCTGTGTGGAGAACAGGGTTGAGTGGGATGGCATCTTATGTGAGGTGTTAGGATATGAGTTTGGGACCAGTACACCCCATGCCGAGCTCTCACTCACTGTACATTACCTATATGACCATGACCGACTCTGCATCAGCATCTCTCTTCCTTACAACAGCCTTGTCAGATGGGTGTTATTCCCCCCATGTGTAGAGGCACTAACTGATGGAAAGACTAACTTTTGCATCTCAAGTCTATTGAGCTTCGAAACCCGACATCTTTCACTTAATACTGATTTTGTTACTTTTTTAAAAACAGAAAATAGTAATTGTTTCATTTTAGGCCTTAGAGACAGAAATTGCCAATGGTATTATATGCAGTGCATAGAGGAAAACACAATGTATGACTTAAGAAGAAAGACAAAGAAGAGAATTAACATTCTCCAACTAAAAAAATACTAGAAAAAAGTATTTTCAAAAACACTAGGAAAAATCCCATTTGAAGCAAGATTCATTATATCCATTTAAGAGATAAACCGAGGCTCAGAATAATTTTTTAAAGGGAGATAGTAAAAAGTATGGGCTCAGAATCACTTGTTAAATGGCAAAACCAGGGCCCAACATAGGTTTGGCTGTATCTACATCATTTCTACTATACTACATGTATTTTATCTTAAATAGCAATGCAGGCGTAGCTTCCTAATTTCTAGGATATATGAAGAAATGAAATAATTTTTAGTACAATTTTTAAAAAACTAAAAATTATATTTGTTTTTTGCTTTGTTTTGTTTTAGAAATTTTCAACCTGACTTTCCTCTCTCTGAAAAATTTCCATAACTATATTTCAAAGATGGGGAAATATCTTAGTAGGACATGCCTTCTGGTTGAAAGACTTGTAGAAGTAGTTGTTCTGTTCACCTCTCCAGTTATTTGGGGCTTCCTCTAGAATGTAGTCCTTGTTGGCCACTCCCTCTTTTTAGAAGGTGATGGGAAGAGGAGCATTCTTCATAAGAAACAATTGTTTTTGTTGGAGGTCTTGGTAAATGCAGGGGGCAGAGGATTTCCCAGGAATGGCAGGAACAATAGTTCACAGAAGAGTGGATGTAGCTCTTCTGAGACTGGGCAGGAATTCTTCTGTGTTGCTCTTGGAAAGGATAAAGAGACAGGAAGAATAAGAGTAAGGGCGTGGAGCTGTTAAGACAAAGTCTAGGATGAGCGGAAGGGACTATGAAACTCTGCTGTAGTGGATGACCAACCAATGTTTGAAGAGCAGTGAGATATGGGGTGCCTATCGACTCCATTTATCACTCCTCTAGGAAAGCTGTGGTGTGTCCAGGTTGCTTCTGCATGGTTTGGAGTCTGGAGCCCTTTGGGTCTTCCTGCTCTGTTATGCTCACATTGGAGTCAAAGAGGGACAGAGCAGACACAGCTCAAGCGTGTTGGTGTCCAGGCTGTAGACAGCACTACGAGAAAGTGACCACTTGGGTATTTGCATAAATTCAAGGGAATTTGTGCCAGCTATACCTAACCACCTTGAAGAAAATAGACCTTGGCCAACATTGCACTACTTTAAATGACTTGTTTTTTGATAGATAACAAAATAGAGAGAAATCTACCTTATTTATTCAATGTTTAGAAATCTTACTTTTGACCTTTAAAAAATTAGGAATTTTTGACTTAACAGATGAAATGTGCATTTAATCTGAATGTGTAACACCACACTCCCATCAAAAAGCTATTTTATAAACCTGATGCAAGACATCGTATAATTAATGTCATGTTAGAAGTGAGGGATTATGTGGAAGAAAGACATATGATCTGCTCCAAGTAATCATTGTGGATTAAAAAAATTTTTTTTCAATAACAAGGGTTGCCTGGTTCAGTGGGTTAAGCTTCTGTCTTCAACTCAGGTCATGATCTCAGGGTCCTGGGATCAAGCCCCGCATCAGGCTCTTTGCTCAGCAGGGATCCTGCTTCCCCCTCTCTCTCTGCCTGCTTCTCTGCCTACTAGTCATCTCTCTCTCTCTCTCTCTGTCAAATAAGTAAATAAATCTTTTTAAAAATTTTCAATAACAAAAACCTCAATTTAAGAGAAAATGTCTAAAGAGGGCCAAGACCAATATTTATTAATTCAGCCAATTAAAAGACTGGCAGACAGTGTTAGTGAAGGGGATAAGAATTCATATTTTGGAATTTTTGTATCTTTACAAATGTTAACTTTATCACAAGGATTCTTTGATGTAGATTTTTGTCTCAAGTTTTCAAAAGAAGAAACTAAAAGTAAGTTGCCCAATGCCACATAGCTACCAAATGGAAAAACCAGATATGAATCCAAATCATCCTGAATCCATACTGCCAAGGATTGAGAGTGTAAGTGTGTGGGTTCCCTCACTATCCTCTGGCCAGTACTCTTGCCAGAGTCAACAGTCAACTATGACCTTCTTGCTCTGGAGCTGGGATCTCCCTGGAATCCTTCTCTTTCTGCCAGCCCCCATTGGCCACTTTCCAGGCAACCCTTATTGATCATTAGAGTTTGCATTGAGCCAAACCTTCCCTGCCATGCCTTTCCTCACCTGCTGCCTCATGATCCAAGTTCACACAGGATGCAAAGACACATGGTCTTGAGTAAGGATATTCATGACCAGAATCGGGCAGTGGAATATGTACCTGTTCCAAAAGACAAAGATCTCCCTTGAAGGAAGCACTGAATGTTTAGAGAAACTATGCTGAAGAAGATTGAAGGAAAGAGAAAAGGAAAGACATAAGCCATAGACAGCTTTTCTTAAATTGATTCAAAACTGGCACAGGAGCAAGAATTGATGGCAGCAGGGACTTCTGTTATATGGACATTTCCCAAGGCTCTTTTTCTGCCAAGAATAGAACATCTGAGAAGTTATTGATTTTTTTTTTCTTAATGACAATTTGAGCTCCCAAAAGCCAGAACAAGCAATTAGAGGAACTGCCGCTACTAATGTAGTTCTGGCCAGTGAGGAAGCTTGTAAGTGGCAGATTTCAAGGGTGACAAATGTGTCTTTCTATCACTGTCTCTCATTCTGTTGATCTCTTGACATGAAGACTGTGGGGTAGGGTTGGGGCAGAGGTAGGGAAGATACCTTTGGAGCTTGGAGCATTTCACTAGTTGGGATAGGAGGGCTGAAGTGGTATTAAAGGGGGAGGAGAGAGAATAGCCAAGACACTTTTAACCTATTTAGGGTATAATAACAGTAATGCTGAGTAAAAGAGGGGCAAACCTCACTGTATTGCCTCTCCCCAAAAGATCCTGTTGTCTGGACCCAGAATTTAGGTTGTGCTGTTGGAAATGATGGCTTAGGTATCTCATGGCCTGGCTTGGGTCAGTTCAGGAAATTACTCACCATTTATTTCCACAAGAAGATACATTCTGAGTTCCAATTAGTCAAACTTTCCGATACATTTTTGGAATGCAATCAAGTTTTAAATTGGGAAATGCCTGTAGCTCCTCATTAGCATTCCTCTGTGCCAATGTCTGTAATCCTGTTTAGGATGTAGTTTAAGAAATCATTCAGCAGAAATGAGAAATTCATGTATACTAAAGAAAGTAATGATCTTTATCAAATTTTAGAGGTACGGGGAGATGCACTGGTTTGGGCTGGTATTTCTGGATTAAAAGAGGAGACTAATTCCATGCAAAATAATGCTAGGCCAATTATGATTTCAGAACACTGAAAATAGCATGTCTATTTTAGTTAAGAGTTTCTTTATGTAGCTATGGGACTGGCTTTAGTTCTGTGCCTTTGGAAAGTCCTGAATTTATTTCTTTGTAAGCTTACCATACATCAATCTGATGCTCTCTCCTTTCACTCACTGATTCCAATTCCTGTGTTTTTTGGCTTCGACTTTCCCATAGTACATAGCTGTGATTGTCAAAATCATGTGTTGTGGTTTTAAAAATTCACAAGGAGATGGATAATGTTAAATGCTATGTTTTGTCACATTTACATGCTGGTTTTCCAAGCATTATATTAAAGAAACAAAAGACTTGTTGCTGATTTCTAAACCATAGATTTTATCATATACTTTTTATTCCATGCACTTTTACTCTATTTCATCTGACTTCTGTCGATAATCTGTTGTCAATTAAATTTAAGTCATATACTTTCTTTTAGTGCTATCTTTGATGGATTTTGAAGTTTCCAAACAAGTAAGAATATTGTTCTCCTAAACCTTTTCATTTAGATAACACTGTACTTCATTCTATTGGAAGTACAAATGTCTTTTTTTTTTTTTTTCCCAAAATCTTCTGAGAAGACAGGGCTATACAGACAGGAAGATGTTTTAAAATGATACCTAATACAGTGTCAGGAAAGTGGAGTGTCAAGGCTATGCTAGGCAGTGGTAACTCTGAAAGACTTACAGGATCTAAAGCATATCATCCATGGGGGAGTACGTGAAGCCTTCCATTTACAGGTTGCTTCACTGGGTCAGGCTATATTCAGAAAGTAATTTTCAGATTTTCCCTTACAGTCAGAAAGAAGGCCCTAACTTGTTAGGACAACATGGAATTTTTCATCACTGGCCTTCAGCCATTATTTTTAGCTTCACTTCCAGATGTTCTTGTCCATTCTTGTGCTCAATTCTTTTTTCTGTCCAATGTCTCCATAAGAGTTTTTGCACATTTCTATCATTGTACTTAATGACACTGTGTTTTGTTTTTTTTGTGTGTATAAATAGTGTTTAGGTAGATACACTTCCTCCTAGCTAGAATGCAAGCTTCTTAAATGCAGAAAACACATTTTATTTATTTTTGTAGCATGGAGCTGTGTCATAGTAACTACTTAATGTGTAAGTTAAGTGAGAAAAATAAAAGATGCTATTTTCCAAGAAAGGTAATATTAATGCATTTGTCAAATTAATTGGATTACTATTTTTGTCAGAGAAACAAGAAGATATCAGGTTCTAAGAGATACAAATGAAATATAATGTATACTATTTGATTGCACATGTGAGAAGAGATAACCTTTCTTATCCATATAACTCGGAAGGTTATTCCTATTACCGTCCTTCAGGAAGTACAGTACAGATGGGATCCCCCAGTGGCCACCTTCAGCTATTGGCAATAACGTGAGGGCAGAGTGGGTTGGCAGGGTGTCGGTGACCTGGATGGAAGGAGGAAATCCAGGAAATGCAGAATTTCCCACTGAAATGCAAAGTGGGAAAAGGCAACCAAGGAAGCCTTTATCAGCTTCATAGTTTTATCTTCTCTTGGTTTTGTTTTTACCAAGTTTTGTTTTAGGGTATAGTTGGTCAGAAAGGCATAGAAGATGATGACAGCTGGTGTCTGTGCTTGTATGTACTCAAATAAAGTGACTAAGGTGGCAGGCAAGATGGTAGGACAGATGGCCGGCCCTTGGATGGCTTTGAGGAGGTGGGCTGGGCTGCCCTCCTCCACCTCCTATTTCTCCTGGTGTGAAAAAGGTATGAAAAAATCCATGGAGGATACTTTAAATACATTGAAAGCAGAGATAAAATGATACTACATAAAACTGTCACCTCTGTAGTCCACTTACTTCAAGTATAAGAAGATGCTAAACTTGGGTCATACACCTAATCATAATTATGAGCAACTTATAAAGCATATATTTTTGTGGAGAGTTGTTTAAGCCCAATGTATTAGTCCTTTTTTTTTTTTTAAGATTTTATTTATTTATTTATTTGACAGATAGAGATCACAAGAAGGCAAAGAGGCAGGCAGAGAGAGAGAGAGGAGGAAGCAGGTCTCCTGCCGAGCAGAGAACCCGATGCGGGGCTCGATTCCAGGACCCTGGGATCATGACCTGAGCTGAAGGCAGAGACTTTAACCCACTGAGCCACCCAGGCGCCCCCCAATATATTAGTTCTTGATGCAAAAGCCAGAAAGCGGCCCTGTGCTTCTAGGTTTTTGTAATCTGGAGAGGAAAGCCATATGTTTTGCTACTAGATTGAAATGGAAAATGATTCCCAGGGTGAAGAAGCAGTGTGTACTTTGTTGAGGGCAGAGTGTGTATTATGTCATTCCTTGCAACCTGCCATGGGACTTAACTGGAGATTGCTTTCTAGACAGAATACCATCAGAAGGGAAGCAAATCCCTATGGATAAATTCTTTCTGTGAACCTAATTGCAAACACTGTATGGCATTCACTTAATAAAAGCAGGCTTCAGTACTCCGTTGTATCAGTCTGATGTTAGCTCCTCTGGTAAATGTGTCAACTCTCACTAAGGCTATCACTAAAGTATTAAATGTTGCTCTTCCTATCCCTGAGCAAAGTACCTTAAAGTGTGGCCACGACAACTAAGATGATGGCATACACAAATGTGATAATGGGACGTGTTAGCAAATACCACAACAGTGGGTCAAAAACCCAAGGATTATTTCCCTCTCTGACTTTTAGTTACTAGGTTCTTAAAAATAAAGCACACCTTGGGGTCCTTCATTGTTAGGAGATCACACCTGAGTTTCACTGGCACTAACCAGGTAAAGAAGGGAGAGATCAACACTCAATTATGAGAATGCATTTAATGTACTCTTGGAATGAGGTATAATGAAATAGATGCTGAATTAATTATTGTAGGAACTACAACACGGGAATGAGGGGTGAATAGCTGGAATGAACTTTAGGAAGCAAACAGACCATGTTAATGCCAAGTAAGTACTCTATCTCTTAATCAGACACTCAAAACACTCAAAAAGAAGGCATATTTAAAGTCTCAATCTTCAGGTTTCTAGTTCACTCCCTTTCTCTGAGTAAAACAGAAACACACATACACACACACAATAGTGGCAGAATAAATGTCACTGTCTAATTTAATATCTTAAATTATCCAGGTGAGGATAGCCTCTCATAAGCAGAGATAAGAGAGAAAAATGAGTAGGGAGACTTTTTTTTTTCTTTTTTTTTCTTTCTTTTCTCTTTTTTTTTTCTTTTGAGTAGGGAGACTTTCAAAGGATGCTCTTGAGATGGTATTCCTGTGAAGGTACCTGTTTTGACTGAGCCAAAGATGTAGCAAAGAAACAGAATGGAATAGATCGGTAGTTCTCAAATTTTAAGGGCATCAGAATCACATGGAGGGCTTGTGAAAACACATATTCCAGGACCCATCCCAGAATTTATGATCTTAAATTTTTAATTCAGACTTTTCTCTAGAAAGATTTGACTGCTCTGAACTACCTGGCTTTGCAGATGTTGCTTTCTCTCCCCAGAGCTAGGACATTCCTCTGCCTTCACCACAGGGGGCTGTGGGAAGATGAGTCTGGGGCCTAGGGACCAGATAAAAGAAAACAGCTAAAAGAGGGAGCGAGATCCACGGAGAAGGGACTGGATGCCTACTCAGGATGCACTTTCTACAGTTGAAGAGGAAACCAATGTTAACTCTATGGTATTTATTTGATTTGCTTGGTATCATTTTCTGAATTTTAAGGTGGTTTTTACAAGATCATGTGGGGTTTTTTTTCTGTATTTTTTTTCTACATGATTTTCTAGACACTGGCAAGATTCAATACATATTTCTAAAACAAATTATTTTCTCTTCTGCTAGATAGGGAAATGCTATAGAGTTTTTTCTGCTGGTTGCTGGAACAGGCTGCAGATTGTTGATGCCATTTTGACTGGACCCATCCGTCCCAGCATTAGGTGCACGTACTGTGGAAGAGCCCCTCCTACCTAAAGCAAGGGAGTCACCGTAGGGCTGCCATACTGCACAACTCCGAGGCATCATCCACATTGCTGCCGTACTGCACGTGGAACGTTCTTCACTATTTCCTGAAAATCTAGTTATTGTTATGACCTTGCCTATTCACTCTCACCTACTGTCTTTCAGTGTGAGTAAAAGATCTTCAAATCCACTCTGGTAGCAAACTAAAAATTAAATGACAATGAAAATTTATAGCAAAAATGGAAGAAAAGAGCTCAAAGTGATGAAGAATCATTTCTCACTTGTCTGGTTTCACAGATGAGAAAACAAGCGCCTAGAAACATCCATTAAATACATTTAAGACTTGTCTGTAACATAATTTTAATAGGTGCATAGTGTTAATTGCTTATATAGATATAATAGTTTATTTAATAAATTCTATTTTGTAGGAACTTAATTTTTTTTTTCAAAATTTCACTTTATGGGCAATTTTCCATATTACTCTTCATTAGTGAAATGAGACAGTGCAATTTTTATTTGTGATGGACCGAAATGTCAGTATTATATTAGCAATGGTATTTTAGTATGCCACATTTAAGGCATCAATGTCAGTAACATATAAAATGCATAATATTTACTTATACATATTTTATAAAGAACTACCCTTCATTAGGTGTCCAGTTTAAGGCAGGTTCTGTGCTAAGTGATCAGGATGGTATCTCATGTAATCCTTGTACTTGTCCTAGTACATAGATTTGATAATTATTCCCCAGTGGCCAGATAAGGACCCAAAGTTGGTCAACTTTGGCTAGCACAATTGCCCCAGATGCACAGGTAGTAAAAGGCAGTGTCAGGTGCTAACTCAAATCACCTAATATTTGAGCCACTATCATGCTGTCTTTCCTTGCCTTGATAACAAAGCAGAGTCCTTAGCAGGGAAGAAATGGAAAGTGCCTGACAATGAGTACAGGATCAGGTGGAGAAAGATTATGATGTAATTTTTTTCCTTTTTCATATTATTTTCAAGAAAATATGGACATTGTATTAAGAAATTGACAGTCTAGGTGTTTTGAATCCATTTAAATGAACATGAATGTTATTTATTAAAATGCTAATAATGCATTAAGTTATAAACATAAAGATATTTAAATATCAGCTATGTAAATTTCAGTATTAAACTTCAAATTAAAGGCAAATAATTCCTAGCTGTGGAACTGTGGGGTCAAAGAATGTTGGTTTGTAAATGTGTGAATTTCCCAAATGAAATCTGAAACTGGCCCAGCACATGGAGGGCAAAGAGAGACTGAAGAAACCAGATTGGTAGCTGGCAGTTTCCATAAGCAAGGGAACTTACATATGGGGCTCATCTTGGGTGCCATAAGATAAGTAGATTTCCACACCCACCTGCCAGATCTTAAAACTTTATATAAAGACCTTACTTAGGTTTAGTCATTTATCTTAGTCCAGATGGTCTCAACACCACATTGCTCTCTTGAGTTTGCATCCTTGAATCTGGCTTGTACAATGAAAATGGTGGGCAGAATGTACACTGCAAGGACATAGGAGATGGTGAGGGGCCTCCAGTTGCTTGGGTCCAGCTCATAGTTCAGTCAGCAGTCATGTTCCTTCAATAAGGAGGTAGGTAAAATTTTACTTTTTAAAATATTGTCAAATTTTCCTTCAAAAATTTCTTAACAATTTGCTTTCCTTCTAATCTTTCTTCTTGACATTCTTATCGCATTGGAAGTACTTTTTTTTTTTAGTCCCTCAAAGCATGTCTTTTGAAGAAAATTCCTCAGAAGTGCCTTTTTAAAAAAAAAAAAAATTGTTTTGGGCTGCCTGGGTGGCTCGGTTGGTTAAGAGTTTGCCTTCAGCTCAGGTCATGATCCCTGGATCCTGGGATCCAGCCTCATGTCCTGTCAGTTTTCTTTCTAAAGTTCCTGTGTCTGTTCTTCTCAATGAGGCTCACATTTATTAATTTTCTTAAAATTCTCCAACTCCCTATTGTCCTAGCAGCATCGTTTTGAGGAGCAATGAACAATTGTTACTCTGCTAAAGCTTGCTGCCTCAAAGTCATTTTCAGATTAAAAAAAAAAAAAAAACAGAAGAATTAGAGGAAGGAATTTAGTTTAACAGGCTGGACCTCTTTTGGTGAAGTTTAAAGACAGACTACATGGTTTTTTTCTGAATGGTGATCTTGCCTGAGAGAAATGATAATGACTGAAGTAAAAAACCCCTTTTGCATCTCCTGTGTGCCCTCAGCACATTTTAATCCTAATTACAGAATAAGTCTAAGAGAGCCTTTCACAGAAAGAGCCGTTTATAACCACAGCCCCACATGGAACACATTGAGGGCTACAGTTGCAGCTGTTGAGCATTATAGCGTGAGACACACACTGGAAATGTCTCTTATGAAGCATACGTTGAGAAGTGGTTTATTAAACTCAGCTGTATGGGAGTCCTTTGGTTTTTTTAAAACCAGGGGACAGGTTTTTGTTTTTTGCTTTTGTGGTTTTTTTTTTTTTTTTAAATACCAAGAGGCCCCTCATATTTCTTTAAGCTTTGTTATGCAGTTTTTATGCACTGATACTGCATGAAACCATTTGGGTTGTTTAGAATGCCCTGAATCTATCCCTAGCAGAGGGCATAGGACTCAGTTTCAGATCGTTATCTTTGGGCAATGGGTTTGGCTTATTTTTGACTGCAGGGAAATTGGAAAATAGAAATTCAGTGGCTTCTACGTTGCATATTTCTGGGAGCTGGTGAAGTGCATGATAAGGGCAAGAGGTGAAAGGGCTTTGGGGATGAGCCCAAGCGTCATCGAAGATTTACCCCAGAACAAGATGGTGTGCTAACAGCAGAGAATGGTGGCATTCACAGCAGAGAGATCATGACCAGGGAAGACAAGAGATCTGTTTGTTATTTCCTAACTGAAATAAGGTTTTGGTGTTGTCTTGGTGGCAATATTATGAGTATCTTAGTGGTTAAGTTTTTTTCTCTTCTTACCAGTTGTACACAATTTTGCACCAGTAGTAATCAAACAGAGTAAAAACCAAAACCAAAGCAAACAGGAGAGGAAAAGCACACATCACTGGAATTTAAAGATAATCTCACATTCCATTTTAGCTAATATTTCCTATTCTTACCTTCATTCAATTCAACTCTTGTCAGCTGTGCAGTAATAAGTGTTAGTCACAGCTCCAAGGTAAAGGCAGGTGTGCAGGAAGAGTGAAATAGTCAATATGCTGAACACCCTGCATTTCCCCTGGCTACTCAGTGTGCTAGTAGATTCAAAAGGGAGAGAGGACACCCATACATTAATGGCCAGGACCAGGAGAACGTCCTAGCACAGAGGATATGCATAGGGAAACATTTTATTTTTCTTTAAGGCTTTGGACCTTAAAGCCATTGTAGTCTCTAGGTGAACTTGGCACCTGGGAATGTCATGACGGATTTGCTCAGATGAGGCCTGCATTCAGATGAATGATGCCACTTTCCTATGCTACCTATTCCCCACAAGTCACTCTTAGATAGGAAGGGTCATATGAAAGCTTCCCAAGTACAAGGTGATGTCCTAATTATAGGTTGGGACATTTCCAAGGAGTCTTGCAGTGCATTGCTATCTTTAGTTTACAGAGAGTCAAGGCTAGGAAACATCTGAGAATGGCGTGGGGTGGGTATCCAAGACCCCATAACTGCCTAACAGTTGTGCCTATGGCCCAGAATATTTTGATGCCACCGATTTTCAAAACATAAGCTCAGCTTATAAGGCAATTCAGAGACCTTACTTTAATTGATGAGAAAATTATAGCGTTTTATTTTGGTGATAGTTATATATGGTAAGGCAGGGAGATAACTTTTGAAACAGGTATCAAACAGTTAAATTAATAATAGAGCTTCTAGTCCAAAAAGTCTTCTGGCTTTGAGGAGGAGGTCATAATGGGCTTGGATTGTCAGAATGGTTAAAATTAACAACTCACTAAACAACAGACATTGGTGAGGATGCGGAGAAAGGGGAACACTCCTTACACTGTTGGTGGGAATGCAAGCCAGTGCAGGCACTCCAGAAAACAGGATGGAGGCTCCTCAGAAGTTGAAAATAGATCCACATTACAACAGCAGTTGCACTACTAGGTATTTAGTCAAAGGATATAAACATAGTGATTTGAAGGAGCACATGCCCCCCGATGTTTATAGGGGATAGCAATGTCCACAATTGCTAAAATACAGAAAAGAGACCAGATGTCTATCAACAGATGGATAGATAAGGACGTTGTGGTACACGCACACACATGCACACACACACTGGACTATTACTTAGCCATCCAAAAGAATGGTATCTTACCATTTGCAATGATGTGGATAGAACTAGAGAGTATGCTAAGTGAAATCAGTCAGTCAGAGAAAGACAAATACCATATGCTCTCACACATATGTGGAATTTAAGAAACAAAACAGATGAACATAGGGGAAGGGAAGGAAAAATAAAATAAGAAGAAAACAAAGAAGGAAGTAAACCATAAGAGCCTTTTAACTATAGGGAACAAACTGAGAGCTGCTGGAGGGGAGATAGGTGTGAAGGTGCAGTAACTGGGTGATGGGCATTAAGAAGGGCACTTGAAGTAATGAGCACTGACTGTTACATACAACTGATGAATCACTGAATTCAACCTCTGAAACTAATAATACAGTATATGTTAATTAAATTGGATTTAAATTAAAAAGAGACAAATAATTTCTGCTTTTATAAAGTTAAATTTGTGAGACTAATACATGTAAAAGTAAATGAATTCTGAAATATGGTAGAGGGCAATGAATGTTACAGAAAAAAATAGAGCAAAACAATGGAGTTTGGAATGTTAGCGGGAGCAGATCAGGGTGCTAGGGTTGTTGGGTTCTGGTGAGAGTCCTCTTCCTGACTTGCAAACAGCTTTGCCTTTGTATATCCTCACATGGCAGAGAAGAGTAAATTAGCCATATCCCCTCTTGTAAGCCATATCCCTTCTCCACCCTCATGACTTCATCCAAACCTAACTACCCCCCAAAAGCTGACCTCCAAATGCCATCACGTTGGGAGTTAAGGTTTCAAAGTGGCATTTTGGGAAGACACAAACGTTTAGGCCATTGTAAGGGGATATGCCTAATTTTGAAGGAAGACATGATTCTTCATTTAAATTGGGAAATAGAATGGGAGTGATTCTAGAAGTAAAGAAGGTAGCCTCTTGAGCAAGTACAGTGATACACCATTTAGGTGACTCATCCCACTGGTAGGCAGTCCTTCATTGTGCACTATTTGCATGTGAGTGGCTTGAACCACCTACTGGCATAATGAACCCCACACTGATATTCTTCTCATTATACCATCTGAATATATATTGGGGAACTGTGATTCTAGACCCTATTCTTTGTGTCTCAGTATTACTTGAGATTAACAAAATAGTGGATACTTTCCTGAATCTACTAAGCCAGAACATATGAGGGTAAAACCATTTATAAATACTTTAGATGATTCCGATGTACATCCAAGTTTAGGAAACATGAGCTTTTACTTGGTGTGTCCTTGGAGTAAATATCACTGAAATAATATCTTGAACCATTTCAGAGACTTCTGGAAGCAATGTGAAAGAAATGTTTTCAGGACACTCAAAGAGACCGATTAAATCCATAGCAAGGATTAGAGAAGTGACTGAGAAAGATAAACTTTTAGTAAGTCATTGATCACTAGTATCACTTGTTAATACATAGGAATATTCAGACAACACTAATTTAAATGTTATCTTTATTCTGTAATTTATTTCATGTTAAAATTTGTTTCTAATTCACCTGTGTTCAGAAACTTAAAAATTGAACTACTGATTAAAAGTATGAGTCTTTTACAAAAAATGAATATTATGTTGGAATAAAAATTAATTATATAGTACTTAGAGAAAAACATATTCTCTATAATTTGGTAACTTAAAACTTTATAAAATGACTGTTTTAAGGGTATCTTTGATATGATTATTGACATTATTTTTCCCCCGTGACATAAAAAACTAGTTAAACATTACATTCAGTTTTAAAAATATATTATTTAGTGAAATGTATTTCTAAAACATCTGATGATATTTTGTTTTCAATTCATTTGAACAAATGTAAGAAAGAAAAATCATTCTGTTAGGGTTCTTTGGAGAAGCAGATCAGAAGTGTGCATTTATTTGTTTGTTTGTTTATTATGATGTGCTGGTTTACACAGCTATGCATGCTGAGAAGTCCAACAAGGTGGCTATCTGCAGGCTGGAGAACCAGGAAAGCTTGTGGCATAATTCAGCCAAAGCCCTAAGCACAAAGGCCTGAGGGACTGGAGAGGCAGTGATGTAACTCCCAGTCCAAGGGCAGGAGAGGACAAGATGAGATGCCTTGGCTCAAGCTGTGAGGCAGGAAAAAGGAGTGAATTGTTCCTTTCTCTGACTGTTGTTCTATCTCAGTTTCCAATAGGTTGGGTGATACACACCTACCTTGGGAAGCGCAATCTGCTTTCCTGACAACTATCATATGATCTCCCTGATATGAGGAAGTGGTGATGCAACATGGGGGCTTAAGGGGGTAGGAGAAGAATAAATGAAACAAGATGGGATTGGGAGGGAGACAAACCATAAGTGACTCTTAATCTCACAAAACAAACTGAGGGTTGCTGGTGGGGGTGTTGGGTGAAGGGGGTGGTGTTATGGACATTGGAGAGGGTATGTGCCTTGGTGAGTGCTGTGAAGTGTGTAAACCTGGCGATTCACAGACCTGTAACCCTGGGGATAAAAATATATGTTTATAAAAAATAAAAAATTTAAAAAAAAGAATATTCTTGGTAATGCCTTCAACTGGGGATCATTTTGTTTAATTTCTAATAGGAAAATAAGAAAGCTTGAATGAAACAAATATTATCATTTTTTATGTCAAGAAAAATTATTCTGATCATGATGTGTTTTTATTCACAAAACCATACACACATATATAGTACCTGAATTAACAACAGCTATGATATCTGGGTGATATCCAAGTCACGTATTAGTTCAATAAATTAAGAATACAAATGGAGCAAGACCTCTAGAATTATTTAGGAATAATAGTGATTCATTGTGTATAAAGAAACAACAAACTGCACCACAAATAATGTTAATAATTAAAATTATGCATGACAGAAAAAATGTCTTAGTGCTCCATTTGTGTTGTAAATTTCCTATACTAATATGTGATGGGGGTGTCACTCAGATATCGTACCTGTTGCTATTTCAGGTACCATAGGTGTGTATACGGTTTTATGAGTTTGGTCAGTTTGTCTCTGCAGGGGAAGCAGCTTCTGGAGATGAAGAATGAGTGAATCTTTCAATGAATGACCTCACATATAAAAAGAGGATGTGTAAATAAATGATATGGATAACAAAAGGGAGTAGAGTCAGATCATGGAGAACTGGTGCAACTGAGAAAAGCTTTATAGCAGCACTTGGGTGTCCAGGTTTTGAAGAATGGGAAGAATCTGCATATCTGAAAGGGCCAAGTAGAGGTAATGGGCCAAACCTGAAGATCAGAGGACCAACAGAAGAAAAGGTACAGAACTAATAATGTGCATGATAAATTCCCTATAGCATGGAAAATAATACTTTTTAAAAAACATGATCGTATGTGCTCAACCATATATGGGCTTAGAAGTGACTCAGGTGCCAGTTTGCAATCTCTGACTCAGAAGTGGAATGCAGGCTGTAGTTTTGTTTGCTCTTGACACGTATATGTTAACATTTATAAGGCTGAATTTGCACATACATGGGGGAAACCAATAGTCATAATTACTGTATAGAAAATTGTGAAGAGGAATTAGATATTCTTTAAAATTAAATATTTACCTTTCTTTGAAGAAGCAAGCATCGTAAAGAGAGTTAATTATTTAGCATAAAAACTCCAGATTGCATGGAGCACTGGGTGTGGTGAAAAAATAATGAATACTGTTATGCCAAAAATAAATAAAAAATAAATTTAAAAAAAACCCTCAAGAATATATGAACATAAAGCACTCTGGGTCACTTAATATAATGCCGATTCATTAAGCCATAACAACGTCCTCTTCAAATATGATGTAATGAAATATAATTTCTTTAAAATGTATGAACTCCCTTAATAGACTGTAAGTTTCTGTAGAGAAGGGCCTGTCTGATTCATTTTTGTTTCCTCCAGAACATCAGCACATAGAAGTTATTCAATAAGTATATGTCTGGTGGTGATGAGATTAATAAAAATCTTAAAACTTGATAAATCAGTAAAATATTTGAATTGAGGGGCTGGGAAGGAAGTGCCTCGATTATAAATGATAGTGATGGTGAATATTAGACATTGTTGGGAGACAGTATACATGACAACTTTGAGCACCAGTTAATTTTACTCAAGAAGGTGAGGGATAGATGAAATGACAGACTGGGATAAATTTTAGACAAAGAAAGTTAGAAGGAAAAAAGTCAGCTGGGGTTAAGGAGTAGAAATCAGAGGGTGGGTCTGGAATGACAGGAATAAAGGTTACTGTTATTGGAAGAAGTAGGATTCCTTGATTAGGTAAAATATGAGTGATAAAATCAGGTTCAACTGATTTTTATTATAATTATGTTTGAAATTTTAGAACTCATCAGTTTAGTTTACATGCACATATACACATACATACACACCTATATAATTTACATTATAGATATACAATTCACATGATATAAATGATATAACTTTTGTTAATACTTAATCCCCAAAAGAATCTATTTGTTTTGGAGAAATCAGAACTCTGTCCCTTTTCCCCTTACATAAAGACTGGAAAGTACTTATTGCTTTTTCTTCCTCAGGTTCATTCTGGTCTTATAGAATATACATTTTCAGTTTTATTTCAACAGAACATCTATGGATAGCTTACATTTCTATTTCTTTATCTTTGTCAACATTTTTATTTTCCCAGTGGACATTTCTGCAAAATCCATTTTTACTTCTATGTGATCCCAGGAACTCTCTTGGTCAAATTCAATAATGTCCTTGGTGTCATTTCAGGAGGAAATTGCAGGGAGCATCTCAGGTTTACCACTTTCTTGGAAGGGAAATATTAACACCCTCACCTCTTTCTCCCCATATAAGATTCTGGGTAGGAGTGAGTTACTCATTTTCTGAAGAAGGATTAACTCTTTTAGACCTCTCCAGTCACTTGGTAAATTACCTCTTCTATTGTCCAGAGCAGTGCTCAGAGATTTCAAGGACTAAATGCTTTAACAGTAGAAAAATGCAAAGAAACCCATTATATAAGTAGTTTCCTTCAAATTTTATTTTAAAAAGTGTTTCTTATATAAGGGCATGTACATATATATTTATGTATGAGTGTATGTATGCATTTGTATTTATACAAAAGGATATTGGGGATTTTAGTTGTATATTTGTATTATTAGCTAAGCTACAGGTTTTCTGGCTATAATAGAAATCCAACAAAATAGTGGCTTACTCTAGATCAGGATTTCTCAACTTTGGCACTGTTGACATTTTAGACTATATAATTCTTGGAAATGGGAGCTTTCTTGTGTATTGTAGGATGTTTAGCCACATCACTGGTTTCTACCCACAGATGCCAGAAATAACCACACTGTCCCAGTTAATGATAACCAAAAATGTCTCCTAAATGTCCCCTGGGGGGCAGGGGGGCCAAGTTGGCCCCTACTGAGAATCACTGAGCTGGATATAAATGTGTGACTCACTCGGGGAGCCTAAGCGGGCACAATGGCTTTGTTCTGCATTAGGACCTCTGACTCCTTGTTTTCTCATCTCTGGGAACTGCCCTCTTCATACAGGCCCACAGATCTTACTCAAGTATCCTGATTCTAGGAGAGCAAGGAAAACGGTGCTGGTAAACTTATTCTGTATTTAAAAAAAAAAAAAAAAGTCCCCAGCTGGGGGACATTGGCTTTGATAGGATTAATGGATTTCCACGTGGTAAACACTTCTCTCATGACTGCTATTAAACTACCAACAGTTTAATAATTGGCTTGCCAGATTCTTGAATGTTTAACAGTCAACTTTTGTAAGGTGGTTTTGGTGGGAAGAAGCATACCACAGACAGAAAAAAGGGGAAGAGGAAGGAAAAGGTACAGCCTTCTGTTTAATGGTAAAGTGAGGTTTCATTTCTGTTCATGACCATGTTCATCCTAGCTGCAAGGAGGCTGAAATGCTGTGTTTCTTCTGGTCAGCATACAGCTGCCAAAGAATCAGACAATCGATCTCTAAGAAACATAGAGAATATTTATTGGGGGGGGGGGACTGCCCATTCTATACTATTATAGCAAAAAATCAACCAGAAATCTCAGTGAATTTTATTTAAGAGGATCTTAGAAATCTTAGCAGATGAGATATATCACAGACCTGCCTGCTCCAACAGTCAAAGGTTCCTTACATAGCTAATATCAGAGGTTGCTGGGTGACTGTTCTTGCAATTTCTTAAACTGAAGGGACACGTGTCTCTAAAATTCTATACTTTTAGCTCAGTTTGTTTGAATTTGAAGTTGGCTACCTATGTTCTCCAGGAATAAATATTGGAGGATTTTGGAATTAGAAGAAGCTTAATAATTAAGCTTAATAAGAAGCTTAATAATAATGGTTACTTATGTTCTCCAGGAATAAATATTGGAGGATTTTGGAATTAGAAGAAGCTTAATAATGATTAATAATAATAATAAAGAAGCTTAATAATTAGAATAAGCTTAAAATGATAATGATAACAGTTTTAATAGATAACCTATATAATACCATGTGTCAGTCACTATCTAAATATTTTACATATTTTTATGTTAATTTAAACTTCACAACAACTCAACTAAGGCTGAAATGGGGTAAGTAGGACAATTCCAAAGCCATAAAAAGCCAGATCTAGCATAAAACTGTGTTAGCAGTTTTAGTGATAGAGTAGAAAGCTGGATTGGGGTCTTAAAGATTTTACAAAATTTATTTATTTTGAGAGAGGTTGAGAGAGAAAGAGAGGTGGAGAGAGAGTGCACACGTAGGGGAGGAATAGAGGGAGAGAATCTCAAACAGACTCCCATCTGAGCACAGAGCCAAATGTGGGGCTCAATCCAAGGACATTGATCATGACCTGAGCCAAAACTAAGAATTGGATGCTTAACTGCCTGAGCCACCCAGGCACCCCTGGGTTTGAGTTTTAGACTTATGTTTGCTACTTGCTGGTTCTGGAAACTTGGTAGGTTTTTGTTTTGTTTTGTTTTTACAATTTCCTCATTTGTAAGATGGAGATAATAACCTTTCCTTTTTAGGACTGTTGTGAAGATGGAATGATTTATCAGGGAGTTGCTTTGGTGCTAATGACAGATCCAAAATAACAGTTGATTAAACAAGATGGACATTTGTTTCTCTATAATGCAAAAGTCCCAATACACAGTTCAGGCTTGGGTTGCAGCTGTGTGATCCTCAGAATCCAGGCTCCTACCCTGTTGCTTAACATTTATCAATATTTAGTACTCAGTAGTGCTCTAAGATGCCTAGTCCCACCTCCTAGCAGTGGGAGCCAGGCGAAAGGGAAGTAATCAGTGTGTCCTTTCCTTTAAGGACAAGACCTGGAAGCTGTGCACATCATTCCACTCATGCCCCCTTGTCTGGCAATTACACATATTTTCACACTTTTGATGCAAGTGTCATCTTTAAATTGCAGCCATCAGTTAGGCAGTTATGGTCTCAACATTTTTAACTCAAAGCTTGGGAAGACGGCAGAGTAGGAGGACCCTGAGCTCCCCTTGTGCCATGTTTATAACTAGGTATCATCAGCATCCAAGTCAATAAACTGGAGTGTGATCAAAAGACTGGCAGAACAAACTCCACAATGATACACAGAAAAGAAGCTGGATCTGAAAGATTAGGAAGGTCAGAAAGGGAGAGGGAGGCTGCCGGCAGGAACACAGAAGCTATGTAGGCAGAGAGGACTGAGAAATGAGCCCTGGCCCTGGGGGAGCTCACACAGGGAAAACTAATCACCATAGCATTTGGCTTTAAAACCCAGAGGGGTTGATTACATGTGTGTGTAAAATCAGTGGGACTTAGAGCCTGAAGCTTTAAAAGTCAGCTGACTCAGCGCTTCGTGAGCTGGGAAGGCAAGGGATAGCTGGGGCACCACACTCAAAGAGACAACAGCCTGCATGAACAGGCAATAAAAACAGCAGTTACACACCACCCGGGGCAAATGGGAGGTAGATCTGTTCATATTGATTTCAGAGCACATTGGGGAACTTCTCTAAAAATAAGGGATCTGGCAGGGGCCATTTTCCTCCCCCATCCCAAAACATAAACACAGAGCTACCTGCAGGAGGCAAGGCTGCACAGACACTTGCTACCTAACCTGCCAGCAGTGTACCATACTCACAAGGTGTCCTGAGGCCTTGCCTACTCAAAGCCTCCTAGCCTCCACCCAGAGCTCAGGCTAAACTCTGTTAAAGTTGTGTGCACGCCTCACATGGCTATTGGGTGCACCTGCTGCCACACCCCATGCCTAGCCTTGTGCCCCCAACCACTGTCATTTGCTTCCCCCAGCCTCAAGCCTCTGACTGCCCTAACATGCAGCCCCCAGCCGTCAAGGGCTTTGAGAGATCTGGGGTAGGACTAGTGGCCCAACACAAAGTCGATAAGACAGGTGCTCCACTCCCAAGTTCCCCAGAGGGCACAACAGCTCAGAACTGGCCTGTGTGTGTCCCACTAACACTGCAGAGAACAAGCACAGCCCACAGCAGGCAGAGAGTCAGGGAAGACAACCCACTGAAAGGACAACTTACTCAGACACAACAGTAGAGTGTAAGCATCACACACAGGGTCCCCTCCTGAAGTGCCAGGCTCTGGGGAACAAGGCCTGGCAGGGCACTCCAGGACCTCCTCTTCATAAAGTCACTACTTGCAAGAGCAGAAGCCATAGCTGACTTTCTTCACACATATAAACAGACAGAGAGAGGCAGATAAAATGAGGAGACAGGAAAAATTTATTCCAAATGAAAGAATAGGACAAGGCCATTGCTAGAGATTGAAGTGAAACAGATATAAGTACATACCTGATAGAAAATTTAAAGCAAGGATCATGAGGATATTCACTGGACTTGAGAAAAGAGTAGAACACATAAATGAGACCCTTAACACAAAGATTAGCATGATGTAGCAGAGATAAAGTTCTCTGTAAAGTGAGAAATAAAATGAGAAACACTTGATGGGATGAATAGCAGGTTGGAAGAAGAAGAGGAATGAGTTAGTGACCTAGATGACAGGGTAATGGAAAGTAGTCAAAGTGAACAAAAGAGAGAAAGAAGAATTACACAAAATGAGAATAGACTTAGAGAACTCAGTGGCTTCAAACATAATAGCATTTGTATTATAGGAGTTCCAGAAGAAGAGAGAAAAATGGGCAGGAAATTTATCTGAAGAAAATATAGCTGAAAACTTGCCCAATCTGGGGAAGGAAACAGATATCCAGATCCAGGAGGTACAGAGAACTCCTATCAAAATCAACAAATACAGGTCCATACCAGAACATAGCATAATTGGGTTGGCAAAATAGAGTGATAAAGAAAACATTTTAAAAGCATCAAGACAAAATAAGTGAGTAACTTAAAAGGGACAATCCATAAGGTTAGCAGGAGATTTTTCATAGAAACTTTACGAGCCCAAATAGAGTGGTGTGATATATCCAAAATGCTGAATGGGAAGAATGTGCAACTGAAAATACTCTATCCAGCAGGACTACCATTCAAAAAAAGGAGAGATAAAGAGCTTCCCAGACAAACAAAAACTAAGGAGTTTATGACCAGTAAACCAGGCCTGCAAGAGATACTAAAGGGGACTTGTTGAATGGAAAGGAGAGACCCAAAGTGACACTACAGAGCTCAAGAACACAAACACAGAAAAAATAAATATTTCTCTTAAAAATATCAGTTAAGAAACTCACCAAAAGAGGGCATAAAATATAATAAAAGTTGCCAAAAGTACAGGGAGGAGAAAAGAACTGGGCTCAAACTTCACTGATCAACGTTTATTGACTGCTATATTCAAAGAGGTTATATACAAACCTAATGATAACCATGTATCCCAAACCACTAAAGAATATGAAAAGAATAAAGAGAAAGAAAGCCAAATACATCACTAAAGGAAACCAAATCAGCAAAACATGGAAGACAAGGAAGGGTCAGAGAAAATATTCAGAAACAACAACAAAACAAGTAATAAAATGGCACTACTGAATATCTATCTATCAATCATTACTTTGAAAGTCACGAGGGGATGGGGACTAGGGAGGGCACTTGTTATGATGAGCATTAGGTGATGTATGGAAGTGTTGGATCACTAGATTGTACACCTGAAATTAATATGACTGTATGTTAACTAACTGGAATGAAAATAAAAACTTGAAAAATGTTTATCTTTATTACTAATAGTATGTAAGAAAGCTATTGTGGCTGTACGGGATAACTAGAGTCTCTGCCCCAGATGGGATAACATAGGCTAAGCACTTGGTACATGTGCAGTAATAATACACAGTAATATTAACATCCTCTTTTTTATTGACTTAGGGTCTTTTATCTCCCAGAGATAAGGTTATTTCAGATTTCTGTTGTAAAGGTAATAGTTTGGAATTGTGCTACCCGAACACTTTAGGAAGTACTATTTGTCTCTGAATCAAGCTTGTGAAATAGATCTTGAACCACATGCTAAGAGGAAGTGTTATTGTCCTTATAAAATGATTTTTTTGCTCATATATTCCCTTGCAAAGAAATAATAATAATTAATGACATTTTGGAAAATTATTGGGGTGTTATACACACTTCAAGCTTTATGGCAGTTCCAGGTGACATATTTGCTTTTGCAGAATACTGAAATCCTCAGTGCGGCCGGTGGCTGTAAGATTGTTTTAATTATTCCTTTCAAACAATGAGTTCTGGAGTTAGCAAAAGACCTGACCAGTAGAACATTGTGAGTTTGGTTGAGTGGCCTGGGAACTTGTCCAAGAAGACCTTTTATATCCCAGAATTCTAACTTTAATAAGTGAAAAGAGAAGAGGGCAATCATGGGAACTGGAATGTTGTGGGCCTTGTGTCACGAGCAAGCTTGCCTTCAACATTTGCCCACATTCCTTTTTTTTCTTTTTAAGATTTTATTTATTTATTTAACAGACAGAGATCACAAGTAGGCAGAGAGGCAGGCAGAGAGAGAGGAGGAAGCAGGCTCCCTCCTGAGAAGAGAGCCCGATGTGGGGCTCCAACCCAGGACCCTGAGATCATGACCTGAGCCGAAGGCAGAGGCTTTAACCCACTGAGCCACCCAGGCGCCCCTGGATTATAATTGTTAATACTGTTATTCTTGATGAAAGCAGAAAGAGGAGTAGCTATTCCTCTCTGAGAGTTTTCTATTTCTGCCTCTGATCATAACACATGGAGATGTTCAAAGTGGTCTGCCTAGAGAAATGACAGAAGTCACAAAAGATATTTAAATACCCTCCTCTGCTTCCTATAGGACTTCTGCTCTCTGTAAGTGAGGTCAGGGGTGATCTCTCTGTCCTCAACACTTGAAGCGATGGCTGGAGAACTAACAGCTGATTGCAGATTCCATTTTTGGGGTAGTTTTGGAATCCATCAGCTGCATCGTAGGCCACCCAACTCATGTTTAATTTTGTGCCTTAAATTCCACATTTTTACTTAAAAATCTGTTTTAGAAACTAAAAGTGCTGCTGAATATTAAAAAACCATAAAATCCTCCATGTTCATCTCGTATGTAACTCTCTCTCTCTACCTGTCTATTTTTCTAAAAAATCTTATTCACTTATTTTAGAGAAAGTGTGAGAGAGAAACAGCAGTGGGACGAGCAGAGAGACAAAAAGATAATCTTCAGCAGACTCCATGGCACAGAGCAGAGCCCCATGTGGGCCTCAGTACCAGGACCCTGAGATCATGACCTGAGTCAAAACCAAGAGTTGGATACTTAAACCAACTGAGCCAAGCAGGTGCCCCTCTCTACATGTCTTTTTATCCCATCATTTAGCTCTGGAAGCCCAAATATTCATCCAAGGCAAGTAATGATAGAGAAGATGTGTCAATAAAAGATAAGCTCTAGATGTTCTGAAGCTGGCAAGTGTGACTATAACAAGAAAAAGAAATCCTCTAACAGTGAAATCTAGACCTTTCTTACATTAAATGGGCCATCAGATGTGGCTCTGTAACTTATAAGATTTAAAAAGAAGATAGGGTGCCTGGGTGACTCAGTCATTAGGCATCTGCCTTTGGCTCAGACACTGATCCCAGCGTCCTGGGATCAAGGCCCACATTGGTCTCCCTGCTTGGTAAGAAGCCTGTTTCTCCCCGCCCCCCCCCCCCGCCCCCGCTTGTGTTCTCCCTCTCACTGTCTCTGTCAAAAAAATAAATAAAATATTTTTAAAAGAAGCTAAAATTAGCAGTCAAAATTTAAAAAGAAACAGAAAAGGGTGAAATTCACATTTGTAGCAAGAGGTCTTAATTAGAACTCAGTTCCTAAAATCAACCAATGACTAAATGAACATAACATTCTGTTGATGGTAGAAGTTACAGCAAATTCTGACTTCAAATGTGCCTGCAAATGATTTCTATCTAGCAAGAAAGAAAAACTTGAATTCAGACTGTGCTTGTGTTTTTATGAACAACAACAGATTATTTACCCAAATATTAATAATTCATTCCATGATTCTTAAGTAAAATTGTAAAGTGATTAAAATGCAGATGTGTAAGATTAAAAACCTGTATGTTTACTTGGTAATGTGAACTCCTTCCACTTTTAGCCAGGGTGCCATTCTTATAGATTTTAATTCTTTGGGAAATATTGCTCTTCTCAAAGATTTAGCCTGGGTGTATGGACCCACAATGTGGAGATTTGTGCGTAAGCAGTCACCTTAGGGAAATGAGGCTGTACACAGTCAGGAAATTCACCTCACACTGGAGGAAATTCACTCATAATCTCCTGGGTAAACATCTTGGGATTATGTTCAAGAGAGTCCCCTGCAACAAAAGTTATCTGGCCTAAAAATGTCTATAGTTCCATGACACCCTGTTATAGATGAAGAAACTCTGCCTAGACAGGCTAAGAAGTGTGTCCAAGGACCCACAGCCAGCAGGTGACTGCGTAGCACTTGGCACCTAGAAGGCTCTGAACCAAGAGTCTTGGTCCAGTCTGGAGTGAAGGCTTCAGGGTACCTGACTCATGACGATGCACATAAATTTGCTTTTTTTCCCCTTTAAACTAAGCACTCTTAATTTTTCCCTACTAAAATTGAGTTCAGCTGTCATAAAGAGTATAAAGAGCTTTGCTTATTTTTCCCCCAGTATAATTTCATTTAAGCATTGTAGTTGGGCTCATTTTTATTCTATTTTTGGCCCAGGATTGAGGTGCCTTAGGTGATTCTTAGATTAGCTCCGTTTAATTAAGGGTTGGTGCATTGTATTCTAGACTGTCTTCCATCATTGTGGCATGCCAGTGTATCCTAGGTGTCTAGCAATGTCTCTTGTCATCTTTTTTCTATCAACTCCTTCCCCCTACTGATTTTATTTCAGTGATTTCTAATGGTCCATGAATAATGCTTTCTAAATGACCAAAATAGGCTAGAAAGGGACAGGATATATTTGAGAAGGAAAAATTCAGGTCTGATTACATATTGGACAAATAAGTAACAAAAAGGTATACAAAATATACCCAATGAGAAAGAATAAATAAGCAAATATGAATAACACCTTTTGTATTAATAATATGTAGACATATTTCCAATTAGAAATTTTACTTCTATACAAGTTTCTTAAGATGTATTTCATTAGATTTATGGTCTTTTTGGCTTTGCATTTCTCAGCATCTCATGTTTGGAATACCCCCAATCCTCTTAACGTGTTTGTCTGCTGCTAATGAAACGTTCCTCACATTTTTCCCCCATCAGGGTACACCTTCTAAAATTTAA
This sequence comes from Mustela erminea, assembly GCF_009829155.1. Classification (NCBI taxonomy): domain Eukaryota; kingdom Metazoa; phylum Chordata; class Mammalia; order Carnivora; family Mustelidae; genus Mustela; species Mustela erminea. The sequence continues at coordinate 19,722,666 of NC_045629.1, forward strand.
ATTTGATCGTATCATTATTCTGCTTAAAATTCTTCAACTGTTTCCATAAACTTTTCAAAGCACCTGTTGAAATATGTGAAGACCTCCACCCACCCAACAAAATCCCTTCCTTCCAGGCTGCCCTAATGCAGGCCAAATGGAACAGTTTGTAGTTTCTTGTACAAGCCAGTCTTTTCGGTGCCTGGCTCCATTTGCATTTCGAGTAGGCTCACTGCAGACTGTGTACCCAACAAACTCACTTATTTTTTAAAATGCAAATAATCCCCTTCTGTAAAGTGTCCCATAATAAGCCGTATATTCCTCTATTACAATATTGAACTATATTGTGTTTTAATTAATCTATTTACCCATCTGACTTGTCCACTAAATGTTGAACTCCTCCTCGGCAGGACCTTCCTGATCATGTTTGAACACTCTGTATTTTACATTCTGGTATATAGTAGATGCTCAATGAATATTTTTAGAGGAAGAGAGTGAATAAGTAAATGATGAATATATCAAATTACACTAGAGTTAAATTTAATCAGTCAATTTCAAGAGCTCCTCTTCATCTCTTAATCTTTTTTGTTAAAGCATTCTGTAAAGAGTTTTATCTCAAAGTTTGGTTATAGCATATTTAAAATGTAATTGAGGATATTATTATAGGCTAACCAGACAATTATCTATACTCATTAATATGAAGATTGAAGGACTATTTTGATAAGCAAATAGAATATAGAAATGCATTCAAAATAAACTCAAATAGCATGACTCGAAGTACTGTGTTATCTCAAAATTTCATTGGACTGCAAACATATTTCCAGTATTCATCAATCTGGTGCTAGAGCAATATTTTTGAATCCCACTTCTAAAGAAGTCTTTTACCAGCTAGAAGGAGGCTAGTTTCTGCTGGATGATTTCATATTTTAATGTGTATATTTACAGGACTAAATTGAGCTTAGCTTTAGTCATGCTTACTTTAAAAAGAAAAAAAAACAATAATTTTCTTCCAGAAAGGTCCTTCTGGTCATTTTCTTTTCCATGTAATTAGTAACCTGTGAGAGTCCTGTTATTTAGTTAGTATTCATCATAATTTCCTGCACTGAAAAAAAATCTCATACATTAAGTTCCAATTTTGCACAATGTTTGCTGTATAACATTCACCAAAAAAAAAAAAAAAAAATGAGAAAGAAAATTACCTTACGAGGAACAGCTGTACTATGAGTTTTTTTTTTTTTTAAGACAACAGAAAATGTTACAGAAATGGAGGCAGTAAGAAAATGGGTTGCCACGAAAAGACAGGTAATATTTCTTCAAACTAAATTCTTTTTTTTTTTTTTTTAGATTTTATTTTCTAATTTGAGAAAGAGAGAGAGTGAGGGAGAGAGCATAAGCAGGGTCGGGGGTGGGGAGAGGGGCAAAGGGAGAAGCAGACTCCCCGCTGATCAGTGAGCCCATCACAAAATTCCATCCTAGGACCCTGGGATCACGATCCAAGCAGAAGGCAAACACTTCAAACCAAATTCTGATGGAACAAGTCAAATCACAGTATGCTAGAAATCATGTGACTTTCCAGTTATCAGAACTTCACACATTCAGGGGGCACCAGAAATGGGAGCATCTCAATATTACTCTCCACTTTAGCAGTGATTTGTGACTTTTGTTTGTAAAATGAGAAGAAATGGTTGCTTGCCCTGTAGTGTCAAGACAGTGTTTAAAGGAGCTATGTGAGCTTCTTCTGACAAGTATAAAGCCAACCCTCTTTTGCCCAGAGTGAATTCAGAAGTAGTAGTAGGCTGAGGGACTGCTAAAAACATGGGCCAAAACAGAAATAAACCAATACTAGGGCAAACTCCTAAAGGGGAGTCAAGCACTGAGAAATAAATAAGTACTTTACCTTGACATCAGATAATTTTAAAACAAGGTGATTTTAAAAAATAGTTTTGAGGATTATCATTTAGTATTTTCAAATGCATTTTTAAAGTTTATGTCAAAGATCTAATATCCCATTGAAAAGAAAGCTTATGCATAGGTTTTTTCGAATAATGTTCCAAGGAACACTATTCTTACAGGAATCCACTAGAGGGCAGTATAAGCAAGTGGTATGGCTGATTGCCTGGAATAGTGATTTGTTTCAGAGACCATAACCTGAATATCATATTACAGCTTAGTTTTTTTTAAATGACATACAGTTCTACTGTCTGTTTTAAAGTTTAAAAAGATTTCCCACATTAGGTGCCTAGATAAGTCTGTGTATTTCCATCTGGTGTGAAGAACGATGGGGCTGATTATATGTTGAAAGCATTTCTGTCTTCCTGACAAATCAAAGTGTGAATTCAAGTTTCTGTACTCAGTTGAGCAGTGATGCATTTCAATCTGGCTAGACTTTAATTTATACTCTCTACCTTAGGAAAGAAACCAGGTTTCCAGAGACAGCTGTCATTAATTGCAGTTAGGTCACACTGCCTCACACACCTTGACCCCAGAACATGGAGTGCAGTGGTCTTGATCCTATCAGCTGCCTGTGTAGCACACGCTTCCTTGAAGAAATGTATTTAATTTGATTTCTGAGAGTAAATGACACATCTGTGAGATAGAGTTAGAATTCAAATTGCTCATTTAACTGTAAAGAAATATTACAGTTGATGAAAACTAGGCATCTTTTGCTTATAATAATACTTGCCTCCTCACCCATAGTTCCTTCCTTCCTCCCAAAGGCCACCCATTCACCATCTTCCATTAACTTACTCAATATTGATTGTTTTAAGCTACTTTGTTGTGGTAATTTGTTATAGAATCAAAAGGAAACTAATACACCCATCAAACTTGGTCAGCTTTGACCATTACAAGGAGAAAAAAAAAATTCCAGCACACTTTCCACAGCTATCTGTATTCATTTGAGTTTTGTCCTACATTTTTCTCTTATTCTGGAAAGTCATTTTACCGTAAGGCAAAACTACTCTCATCTCCTTAACACGAACACATACCTTATAGCATAGCTTCTCAAAGTAGCAAAAATGAACATGTTAATGGACCCAAATACATACTCTCTCTATATCGTAGACATAAGAGGCAAAATTATAAACAAAACTATGCTTTGTAATTAATGTTTCAGTATTCTGCCTTACTTAGAAATGATCTAGGCATCTAGTAAATATTGATTAATTAACTCAATTTAATATCAATACAAGGGTTTAAGTTACCTAAAAATCTTAGAAATTATCTTCAAGTTGACATATTACAAAACACGGATACTATTTTTTTTATTAAATTGATTTATTTTCAGAAAAACAGTATTCATTATTTTTTCACCATACACGGATGCTGTTTTTAATTAGGAGTCTGCCTAAGGTGATGTTTGACTACTCTAGGCAAGTTGATAGGAAAGACAAAGTGCGGGAGTAAAGATGGCGGAGAAGTAGCAGGCTGAGACTACTTCAGCTAGCAGGAGATCAGCTAGATAGCTTATTTAAAGATTGCAAACACCTGCAAATCCATAGGCAGAAATAAGAGAAGAACAGCAATTCTAGAAACAGAAAAACAACCACTTTCTGAAAGGTAGGACTGGAAGAGAAGTGAATCCAAAGTGACGGGAAGATAGACCCTGAGGGGGAGGGGCTGGTTCCCGGCAAGCGACGGAGCAATGGAGCACAAAATCAGGACTTTTAAAAGTCTGTTCCGCTGAGGGACATCGCTCCAGAGGCTAAACCGGGGCGAAGTCCACGCGCGGTCAGCGTGGCCTCAGGTCCCGCAGAGTCACAGAAGGATCGGGGGTGTCTGAGTGTTGCAGAATTTGCAGGTATTGGAACGGGAAAGCCGGCTACAGAGACAGAGCCAACAGTAAGCTCACAGCTCGGGGTTACCTTGAACCGGTCGCAGGCTCGGTGAGCTTGGAGCGCATCCGGAGGTCAGGCAGACGGGAGTTACTGGGCGCTGTTCTCTGAGGGCGCACTGAGGAGTGGGGCCCCGGCTCTCCGCTCCTCCGGGCTGGAGACCAGGAGGCCACCATTTGTATTCCCATCTTCCGGAACTCTACAGAAAGCGCTCAGGGAACAAAAGCTCCTGAAAGCAAAGCCGAGCGGATTACTTAGCCCGGTCCCTTGTAAGGGCGGAGCAATTCCACCTGGGGCAAAGACACTTGAGAATCACTACACCAGAAGATCAACAAGAAATCCAGCCAAGACCAAGTTTACCTACCAAGGAGTGTGGTTTCAATACCAAGGAGAGTAGCAGAATTCCAGAGGAGGAGAAAAAAAAAGCACGGAACTCATGGCTTTCTCCCTGTGATTTTTTAGTCTTGCAGTTAATTTAATTTTTTTCTTTTTCATTTTTTTTCTTTTCTTTGCTAAAATTTTTTTAAACTTTTACCCTTTTCTTTTGTAACATTTTTTAACTAGTTTAATGTATATATTTTATCTTTTTTATACTTTTCTTTATTCGTTTTCTTTTTTTAATTCTTTTTTTTTCTTTCTTTCTTTTTGAACCTCTTTTTATCCCCTTTCTCCCCCCTCACGATTTGGGATCTCTTCTAATTTGGTTAAAGCATATTTTCCTGGGGTTGTTGCCACCCTTTTAGTATTTTCATTGCTCCCTCATATACTCTTATCTGGACAAAATGACAAGATGGAAAAATTCACCACAAAAAAAAGAACAAGAGGCAGTACCGAAGGCTAGGGACCTAATCAATACAGACATTGGTAATATGTCAGACTAGAGTTCAGAATGACAATTCTCAAGGTTCTAGACCGGCTCGAAAAAGGCATGGAAGATATTAGAGAAACCCTCTCGAGAGATATAAAAGCCCTTTCTGGAGAAATAAAAGAACTAAAATCTAACCAAGTTGAAATGAACAAAAGCTATTAATGAGGTGCTAGGATAAATGAGGCAGAAGAAAGAAATAGCGATATAGAAGACCAAATGACAGAGAATAAAGAAGCTGAGCAAAAGAGGGACAAACAGCTACTGGACCATGAGGGGAGAATTCGAGAGATAAGTGACACCATAAGATGAAACAACATTAGAATAATTGGGATTCCAGAAGAAGAAGAAAGAGAGAGGGGAGCAGAAGGTATACTGGAGAGAATTATTGGGGAGAATTTCCCCAATATGGCAAAGGGAACGAGCATCAAAATTCAGGAGGTTCAGAGAACGCCCCTCAAAATCAATAAGAATAGGCCCACACCCCGTCACCTAATAGTAAAATTTACAAGTCTCAGTGACAAAGAGAAAATCCTGAAAGCAGCCCAGGAAAAGAAGTCTGTAACATACAATGGTAAAAATATTAGATTGGCAGCTGACTTATCCAGAGAGACCTGGCAGGCCAGAAAGAGCTGGCATAATATTTTCAGAGTACTAAACAAGAAAACATGCAGCCAAGAATACTATATCCAGCTAGGCTATCATTGAAAATAGAAGGAGAGATTAAAAGCTTCCAGGACAAACAAAAACTGAAAGAATTTGCAAACACCAAACCAGCTCTACAGGAAATATTGAAAGGGGTCCTCTAAGCAAAGAGAGAGCCTACAAGTGGCAGATCAGAAAGGAACAGAGACAATATACAGTAACAGTCACCTTACAGGCAATACAATTGCACTAAATTCATTTCTCTCAATAGTTACCCTGAATGTGAATGGGCTAAATGCCCCAATCAAAAGACACAGGGTATCAGAATGGATAAAAAAACAAAACCCAAAGAAACTCATTTTAAGCCCGAAGACACCTCCAGATTTAAAGTGAGGGGGTGGAAAAGAATTTACCATGCTAATGAACATCAGAAGAAAGCAGGAGTGGCAATCCTTATATCAGATCAATTAGATTTTAAACCAAAGACTATAATAAGAGAAGAGGAAGGACACTATATCATACTCAAAGGGTCTGTCCAACAAGAAGATCTAACAATTTTAAATATCTATGCCCCAACGTGGGAGCAGCCAACTATATAAACCAATTAATAACAAAATCAAAGAAACACATCAACAATAATACAATAATAGTAGGGGACTTTAACACTCCCCTCACAGAAATGGACAGATCATCCAAGCAAAAGATCAGCAAGGAAATAAAGGCCTTAAACGACACACTGGACCAGATGGACATCACAGATATGTTCAGAACATTTCATCCCAAAGCAACAGAATACACATTCTTCTCTAGTGCACATGGAACATTCTCCAGAATAGATCACATCCTCGGTCCTAAATAGGACTCAATCGGTATCAAAAGAATGGGATCATTGCCTGCATATTTTCAGACCACAATGCTCTAAAGCTAGAACTCAACCACAAAAGGAAGTTTGGAAATAATCCAAATACATGGAGACTAAACAACATCCTTCTAAAGAATGAATGGGTCAACCGGGAAATTAAAGAAGAATTGAAAAAAATCATGGAAACAAATGATAATGAAAAGACAACGGTTCAAAATCTGTGGGACACAACAAAGGCAGTCCTGAGAGGAAAATATATAGCGGTACAAGCCTTTCTCAAGAAACATGAAAGGTCTCAGGTACACAACCTAACCCTACACCTAAAGGAGCTGGAGAAAGAACAAGAAAGAAACCCTAAGCCCAGCAGGAGAAGAGAAATCAAAAAGATCAGAGCAGAAATCAATGAAATAGAAACCAAAAAAATAAATAAATAAAAAGTAAAAAATAAATAAATAAAACAAATCTACGAAAGTAGGAGCTCCTTCTTTGAAAGATAATAAAATTGATAAACCCCTGGCCCGACTTATCAAAAAGAAAAGAGAAAGGACCCAAATAAATAAAATCATGAATGAAAGAGGAGAGATCACAACTAACACCAAAGAAATACAAACTATTATAAGAACATACTATGAGCAACTCTACGCCAACAAATTTGACAATCTGGAAGAAATGGATGCATTCCTACAAACATATAAACTACCACAACTGAACCAGGAAGAAATAGAAAGCCTGAACAGACCCATAACCAGTAAGGAGATTGAAACATTCAACAAAAATCTCCAAACAAACAAAAGCCCAGGCCAGACGGCTTCCCGGGGGAATTCTACCAAACATTTAAAGAAGAACTAATTCATATTCTCCTGAAACTGTTCCAAAAAATAGAAATGGAAGGAAAACTTCCAAACTCATTTTATGAGGCCAGCATCACCTTGATCCCCAAACCAGACAAGGATCCCATCAAAAAAGAGAGCTATAGACCAATATCCTTGATAAACACAGATGCGAAAATTCTCACCAAAATACTAGCCAATAGGATTCAACAGTACATTAAAAGGATTATTTACCACGACCAAGTGGGATTTATTCCAGGGCTGCAAGGTTGGTTCAACATCCGCAAATTAGTCAGTGTGATACAACACATCAATAAAAGAAAGAACAAGAACCATATGATACTCTCAATAGATGCTGAAAAAGCATTTGACAAAGTACAGCATCCCTTCCTGATCAAAACTCTTCAAAGTGTAGGGATAGAGGGCACTTACCTCAATATCATCAAAGCCATCTATGAAAAACCCACCGCAAATATCATTCTCAATGGAGAAAAACTGAAAGCTTTTCCGCTAAGGTCAGGAACACAGCAGGGATGTCTATTATCACCACTGCTATTCAACATAGTACTAGAAGTTCTAGCCTCAGCAATCAGACAACAAAAGGAAATTAAAGGCTTCCAAATCGGCAAAGAAGAAGTCAAATTATCACTCTTCACAGATGATAAGATACTATATGTGGAAAAACCAAAAGACTGCACTCCAAAACTGCTAGAACTTGTATAGGAATTCAGTAAAGTGTCAGGATGTAAAATCAATGCACAGGAATCAGTTGCATTTCTCTACACAAACAACAAGACAGAAGAAAGAGAAATTAAGGAGTCCATCCCATTTACAAATGCACCCCAAACCATAAGATACCTAGGAATAAACCTAACCAAAGAGGCACAGAATCTATACTCAGAAAACTATAAAGTACTCATGAAAGAAATTGAGGAAGACACAAAGAAATGGAAAAATGTTCCATGCTCCTGGATAGGAAGAATAAATATTGTGAAAATGTCTATGCTACCTAAAGCAATCTACATATTTAATGCAATTCCTCTCAAAGTACCATCCATCTTTTTCAAAGAAATGGAACAAACAATCCTAAAATTTATATGGAACCAGAAAAGACCTCGAATAGCCAAAGGGATATTGAAAAAGAAAGCTAAAGTTGGTGGCATCACAATTCCGGACTTCAAGCTCTATTAGAAAGCTGTCATCATCAAGACAGCATGGTACTGGCACAAAAACAGACACATAGATCAATGGAACAGAATAGAGAGCCCAGAAATAGACCCTCAACTCTATGGTCAACTAATCTTCGACAAAGCAGGAAAGAATGTCCAATGGAGAAAAGACAGCCTCTTCAATAAATGGTGTTGGGAAAATTGGACAGCTACATGCAGAAAAATGAAATTGGACCATTTCCTTACACCACACACGAAAATAGACTCAAAATGGATGAAGGACCTCAATGTGCGAAAGGAATCCATCAAAATCCTTGAGGAGAACACAGGCAGCAACCCCTTCAACCTCAGCCACAGCAACATCTTCCTAGGAACATCGCCAAAGACAAGGGAAGCAAGGGCAAAAATGAACTATTGGGATTTCATCAAGATCAAAAGCTTTTGCACAGCAAAGGAAACAGTTAACAAAATCAAAAGACAACTGACAGAATGGGAGAAGATATTTGCAAACGACATATCAGATAAAGGACTAGTGTCCAGAATCTATAAAGAACTTAGCAAACTCAACACCCAAAGAACAAATAATCCAATCAAGAAGTGGGCAGCGGACATGAACGGACATTTCTGCAACGAAAACATCCAGATGGCCAACAGACACATGAAAAAGTGCTCCATATCACTCAGCATCAGGGAAATACAAATCAAAACCACAATGAGATATCACCTCACACCAGTCAGAATGGCTAAAATCAACAAGTCAAGAAACGACAGATGCTGGCAAGGATGCGGAGAAAGGGGAACCCTTCTACACTGTTGGTGGGAATGCAAGCTGGTGCAAGCACTCTGGAAAACAGCATGGAGTTTCCTCAAGATGTTGAAAATAGAACTGCCCTATGCCCCAGCAATTGCACTACTGGGTATTTACCCTAAATATACAAACGTAGTGATCCGAAGGGGCACATGCACCTGATTGTTTATAGCAGCATTGTCCACAATAGCCAAACTATGGAAAGAACCTAGATGTCCATCAACAGATGAATGGGTCAAGAAGATGTGGTATATATACACAATGGAATACTATGCAGCCATCAAAAGAAATGAAATCTTGCCATTTGCGACAACATGGATGGAACCTAGAGCGTATCATGCTTAGCGAAATAAGTCAAGCGGAGAAAGACAACTATCATATGATCTCCCTGATATGAAGAAGTGGTGATGCAACATGGGGGCTTAAGTGGGTAGGAGAAGAATCAATGAAACAAGATGGGATTGGGAGGGAGATAAACCATAAGTGACTCTTAATCTCACAAAACAAACTGAGGATTGCTGGGGTGAGGGGGGTTGGGAGAAGCGGGTGGGGTAATGGACATTGGGGAGGGTATGTGCTTTGGTGAGTGCTGTGAAGTGTGTAAACCTGGCGATTCACAAATCTGTACCCCTGGGGATAAAAATATGTTTATAAAAAAATAAATTAATTTAAAAAAATTAAAAAAAAAAAAAAAAAGAAGGAAAGACCAAGTGCTTTCTCCTTTGCTACTGGTGGGAAGTTCAAACCATGTCAAGTCCCTGGGGGCACATAGGAAACTTCACTCCAGCCCCTCCCCCAACCACCATAAAAGACCCATGCCAGTCTCCTTTTTCTCTGTCATGAACTTTGGACCTGTTTGGCAGACCTGCCCTGCTCTCTCCAGAAAGCCCCCTAATGTGAGTAATATTCCTACCTTCTTGCTGTTCCTGTAACAACATCAGTCTCTAATCTGAACCACATTTTGGGTGGATGTCCATCTTTTCTTTGCAAGAGTGTCTAAAACACTGTTGAAATAAAATTTGTCAAAATTATTATTCAATTTTGATTAAGCATATTCATATTTTTCATAATCTTAAACATTTAGTAGAAGTCATATCTTTTTTTAACTGTTAATGTGTACATGTTTAGGAAAACCTTACCAAAATAGAAAAAAGACTCTATGCATATTATACTTAACTTTGATCTAATAGAAAACAGGCAGCTGCTTTTCATTAAATCAAAACAACTCTTATTTGCCAAGGATTTACCTAAATTATGTACACTTGAATTCTTAAAACATTTCTGGGTTCATTTCTATAAGGATACTTCTTTTTTTCACTTTGGAAATATTTGAGGTTTAATTTCCTTAGCATCTGGAAATTTTAGAATTATTTAGCTTGCTTAAGTGCTTTTTATCACTAACTCAATCAGAGTAGGGCTCCTATAAGAGATTTTATTATCTAATTTATTAATACCATGAAGGGTAGGAAAATATTATACACTTACACAATGAGATGTAAAGACCTTTCTGAGTTACAAATATATAAACATACAAACAGACACAAATGGAGAGCTTATAACTTTATTGTAAAAAATTCAGCCATGAATCAAGCATAAACACAGAAACAAAATATCACTGGTCTAAATAGGGTTTTATTAATAGTGGGTACAAATTCTTAGCTGTTTTTAGCTCAAGACAGGGAAAAGGATAAACAGAAAAGACTAACACCAGATTGGTGGTTGTCTTTCAGCCAAAAAAACAAGATCTCTATAAACCACTGATACATTTACAGGAATCACAAAAATGATCAGACCATGAAACCAGAAGAATCTGGCCCCATATATGAAGCAAGTACTCAAAAGATATCAAATCAAATCTTTACCATGCTATGAATGGACAGAAGTCCAGAACGCAGGATTAGGAACTGAGCTCACTTTTGGGTCCCTGGATCATCACACAGGAATGAAGCACAAGAGCTTTGAAGGGGTCTCATTACCTGGTAGGAGTAAACAGGATCTTGAGGCAGGTAAAGACAAGTGTTCCAGATAGTTATGGAAATAATTTTATTCAAGCCATTGCAACAGAGAGAACATTCATTATGATAAATATCTTAAAGATGGACAAAATTGGAGATTTTAAAAAACACGAGAGTCCTTCAGGAAGAGTCTTAATTCAGAGTATGAAGGGGCATGGTGGTCTTTTGCAGTTAGCTGGTTAGCTGCTAGCCCTTTTGTCACTTCTCAAAGAATTACAAAGGGATAGGGAGGTTTCTCACCTGTTGCTGCTCTCAGAAGCACAGGGCTCAGATGAAGTTCAACCTTGTTACTTTATCCTAAGTCCTTTGCGTCATCACCTCTTTGACCATGGAACTCTGATAAACATAGGCAGATGGCATGATCCCTAGGAGGGGTTTGGCTTGTAAAACATCAGATATTATATGGACATTCTGTATCATTCAAAACTATTTTTTTATGTACTACATGATTAGGTATTTGAAGACTTTTTAAAAAGAAAAACACATTTGTTGCTTATAATAATTTTAGAATTAGCATGAAGAACAAATTACTAAACAGAACATCATCTTTTAATTTGGTTTTCATTGAATTTGCAGGGTAGGGAATTGAAGTGATTTTAAGAGGAAGTAAACATGTTCTAGATGCATCTACTATGACTGAGGGATAACGTTGCTTAGACTTCCTGGGAATCTACTTAAAATGGGCAATTTTAGCTTTCTCTCAAGAGGGGCTTCATGAAAGGAAGGGCAGAGGGAAACTTTGTTCAGTATCTGTGAGAACATCAAGGACTGAGGGAGATTAGATATTATGCATGACAGTTTGACAAATATTGAACAAGTTGGATTGCACCAGGGTGGCCCCTGGCATTTCAGTCCACAGAGTAGCAGAAACAACTCAGCAAACTGATAGAAACCATAGAATCCTGCAGAGTAGTGTTTCTGTGGAAACCTCATAATTCAAGATGTAGAAGTTTCCAGAAATGTTCCATATGTGAGGAAAATGGGTATTCTCCAATTTTTGTTTAGGGTTCTATGTATGTCCATTAGATCAAGCTGGTTAATCCTGACATTCATGATTATTTTTACCTATTTTAAAAATCTACTTGTTCACTATCATATGATCTCCCTGGTATAAGGAAGTTGAGAAGCAACATGGGGAGCTTGGGGGGTAGGAAAAGAAGAAATGAAACAAGATGGGATGGGGAGGGAGACAAACCATAAAAGACTCAATCTCACAAAACAAATTGAGGGTTGCCTAGGGGTAGGGAGGTAGGGAGAGGGTGGCTGGGTTATGGACATTGGGGAGGGTATGTGCTATGGTGAGTGCTGTGAAGTGTGTAAACCTGGTGATTCACAGTCCTGTACCCCTGGAGCTAATAATACATTATATGTTAAAAAAAAAAATTGACTTGTTCTATCCATTATGGGACGTGTGTCAAAAATCTTTTCTGTAATGATTAATTTGCCCATTTTATTTTTTCTCCTAGTCTGTCTTGTTCATTGGCGTCTATTTCCTCCAGAATCCTGACCTTAAGTCAATGACCTTTGATCCAGCTCCCTCCTCTACAAAGGCCCAAGACTTTGTCCTCAGCCACACTTGTGCCCTGAAGCTCCAGGCTTCAAGGTGGAGGTTGCTCCTAATCATCTCACAGAGTTGGTGCTCATCTCATGTTTCTGCTTTCTCCCTCATCTATGTTTTTCCCTCATCTTCCCTCATCTCATGTTTCTGCTTTCTCCCTCGTCTATGTTTTTTTTTCCCCCCACAATACCTCACAGGAATTCCTTATTTAATATTCCAAAAGAATTTTAAAAATGTATTTTATTAAGTGTTTTTAGAAGTTATATCTAGAAGGTAAAATTTCCAGTTATAAAATATATTGGAATAACAAATAAGAAAAGCAATTTCACAAACTTTAAAAAAATAGTATAGAAATACTATTCAAAAGTTATTTCTTTGTATTTATTAACATTTTACTGCACTTACTATGCACTTACTATGCATCACACTCTGCTAAGCACTTTGCATACATTATCTAATTCAATCCTTGTAACAACTCCATGAAATAGGTATTATTATTACAACTATTATCACCCCATTTTACACCTTAGAAAAATGAAGTTCATAAATATTAAGTAACATACTACAAATCATAACATATAAGTGTCAGAGATGCAGTTGAACCCTGGACTCTCTGATTATAAAATCCATGTTTTTAACCATAGTTCTGTAAAATTTCATACATAATAGAGTGAGTGGGCTCTGCTACATCCAAGTAGTCATCATAACATTACAGAAGGTTATTTGAGTCAGAAGGTTATTTATTACATTTTTAAATTTCAAAATTCTAAGTTCCACTTTTCTCTGAACTCTATTCATAGCGAAGACTTCACTGGAGTCTGGCAAGCTCCCATCAACTTCATATCTGCCTTATCTGTTCTTTGGTCTTTTTGAAACTCCTTTGGTCTTTTTGAAACTCCTACCCTTAAAGCATGCTAAGTGACAGGTAAATAGGTAAGAAAAAGAAAAAGAAAGAGATGACAAATCAGACAGAATTTTAGATGACAATTAACAACTTATGCTTGAGATCCTCTCTTTAGCATACTTTTTTGAAAGTATGATTATGATTTTGACAAATATCTTTTCTATGAATGTGAATCCAAGTTAACATATGTCACATTGCAAATCTGACAAACAAAAGAAACACAAGGAAACCTCACAAAAGTCATTTAATAAAGATAATGGAAGTCTGATTCCTTAAAAAATTATTCCTAATTTGAGTTTTAGTTTCCTTGCAGCAAACTTTTTATGTGTGATCATTTTTTTTTCTCATCAACTTCAAATTTTATTTATTTATTTATTTTTTTGTGTTCCAAAATTTATTGTTTATGCATCACACCCAGTGCTCCATGCAATATGTGCCCTCCATAATACCCACCACCACTGTGATCATTAATGAAAAATCTGCAAAGCAGTAGAAAGCAAGGCTTGAGAACAAATGAAAAAATAAAGAAATGAATATTTAGAAACTTCATATAGGATTTTAAAAAAGGAAATATGAAATGGAGGATGGACAATATTGCTGATTAATCACTGCATCAGGCATAAAGAAACATGCAGAGATAAAAATGCTATAGGAGAGCCTGAGCAGAGCTCAAGTCTTTCCAGTTCTTGCTGTACAATGAATGCAGAATCATTCAGCAATTAAATGAGTTTTGGTCATTACCAAATGTTAAAATTCCCTCTCCCTATGCCTATGAAGAAAAATAGCTTTCATTTTCTAGGATCTTTCAGTTTTCACAGCTAATGTTAAAAATTGAAGTGACTCTCATGAAATCCTTAAAGTTTAGTTCAAAAAGTAGAATGCCACTTCCATTAAAGGTCTTTGAGAAATATTCAACCTTCCCTTTAATCTAATAAAGATATTTAAAAATGGAGTATTACTGCTACTGTTATAAAATGACAGTGTGCAGAAGTAATATATAAATAGGAAAAGCAGTTTGGTTTTTCTTGGTAGTTGAATCCTGAGGTTGATTCAGTCCAAGAAACTCTCTTTTGTGTCTAATATAATCTAGTATGGAAGATCGGTATTGTGGGCATAGCGAGATGAACAGAGTTTTCAGGTTCCTTGATGTATAGAAGTGTTAGAAATTGGGAAGACTAGGAATGAAATTCTGGTATCTACTTATGATTGTATCACCATATAAAACCTCTTTATTAAATTCTAGGATGATGGAATTGCATGTTGTGATATACAAAGGGATGATCTTACTGAAAAAGCAAAACATTCCACTAGGAATCTCTGCACCAACCAGGACAACAAACCAAGCACATGTTTTACTCCATTAGCTCTTCTACCTTCAATGACTTACACCTACAGCCTGCAGCAGAACTTACAACAGAGTTCCTATGAGCCACATTTCCTACTCAAGGTACAAACCCTCATGTACACTAACACTTGTATAAGTAGGATGATCTCACCTTACATCACCCATGCAGAATTCATGGTGCTATTTATGCTCAAGAAAGAAAAGTACACAATCTTATTCAACCAAATATTTACATTGACCTCTGTCCCCTCTATATATTATACTGAAATGACTATAAGGAAATTTAAGTTAGAATTAATTCATGATGGTCCTGAGAGGAGAGGAGAGAACAACCAAAGATCAGAGATCAGCTACACTTAACACGGTGAGCATGGTGCAATGTGTACAAGTATTGATTCACTATGTTGTGCACTGGAACCTAACCTAACATTGTAGGTCAACTATACTTCAATATTTAATTAAAAAAAAAAACCCCACCAAAACAGTTTCTTAAAGATGCAAAACCAAAGCGGTGATATTGAAAAATTAACTAGAGCAGAAACTAAATTTCAAAAGAATATTAGGTAAATGTCTATGATAGACGTAACAGCTAGTGCCATAGTCATGAAAAAATGATAAAGAAAGAAAGAAAGGAAAAAACTAACTACAGAACAAGAGCTGGTAAGAAGGAAGACAAGAATGGGTAGGTGATTTATTAAAGAGTTATCTAAAGAAGTATTTTGATCTTGGGCTATCACCCCCATCACTTGCCTCATCTCCTCAATATATTCTGATAGTTTCTAAGATGAAATGGTAAGAGTGATCTCTAAAAATGTCAGCTGATCTGTGTGAGGAAGAGCTAGGTACCTGAGCTTAGATATAGGCACTTACTTTCCAAGTAAAGTCCTTTTTGTTGCTATTTGTTGGGGATGGGAGTTTGGTGGGGTATTCTCTCTTGCCAATTGAAAGGACGCATTCATGTACATGGAGACTAGAGTTAATCTTCCCATTCAGGTAAGGGAGTTAGTAGGAAAATTAAAATGTACATATTCAGAACATCCACGCTGTACAGCACATTAAAAACTCAGCTCTTTAACCATGAATGAGAAAAGACAATTAACAATCATTCATTTTCAAGGACATTAAAGATACAAAAGGAAAAGAGAACTGACCTTAGATAAAACAGACAATTGAGAGATCAGAAGAGAAATTAAAAGAAATGTTGTTAATATGCTCTGAGAGATTGGAAAGATAATGATCTATAAAACAAGAGTTAGTCTACATATATTTCAGTAATTTATGAACACAGTGTCTGACCATGTTCCCTCATGGTGGTGGAGATGGTGTAAAAAATGACAAAGATACACAAAATTACTTTTATTAGGATTATTTCTTATAGTAGGGTGGGTGAAGCAATTCTGTAACTATTTTAGCTAAATTATAGGATCAAGCAAAAGCTAAATGTGTTGATGTTTCTGGGAGCCAGGAAGAAAGGTCACATGTGTTTGGAAGGAGATAAACTAGAATGGGGATGCTGATGCAAGTTCATGAATTCTAAAATATGTATATGTATGTGTATGTGTGCACATACATATATGTGCATGCACATGTGTGTGTTCAGCTTTATCTGCTGAAAGATCCTAGAAACAGAGACATTCCAATAGTAACATCTACCTCTAGTACTCAGATCTTGCTCTGTAATACCATTACCCACTAAAAGTAGTAGGGCTCCTCAGAGAAGCAGTTGATTCCACAGCCAGGGAAAGGAAAGTACAAAATGAATAGAATGTCTTGTTAAGCCAGGAGCAAGAAAATATATTTTTTTAAATGCTGGAGACATGTTAAGGGGACACAAGATTCAACACACATAAAGGTGTTCCAACTGATGAAATGTGGAAAATTTGGTCATTAAACTAATGAAGACTGTAATGAATTCTAGATTAAAAAAACAAGATTCTATGTATCGTTTCTACATAGATAAATAAAAACATGCAGAAGGAGAGAGAACTCTTATTTATAGTAGAATGACTTCCAACCAGTAAATGTACAGAAAGTACTGGAACAGGAAAATCATTGTTTGATACCAAAATGGTAAAGATTGATTCAGACAAAAATCATGAATACAGGACTGGAAGAGATTATGCTGAGTGAAATAAGTCAAGCAGAGAAAGTCAATTATTATATGGTTTCACTTATTTGTGGAGCATAACAAATAGCATGGAGGACAAGGGGAGATGGAGAGGAGAAGGTTGTTGAGGAAAATCAGAAGGGAAGGTGAACCATGAGAGACTATGGACTCCAAAAAACAATCTGAGGGTTTTGAAGGGGTGGGGGGGTGGGAGGTTGGGGAATCCAGGTGGTGGGTATCGGAGAGGACACAGATTTCATGGAGCACTGGGTGTGGTGCAAAAATAATGAATACTGTTATGCTGAAAAAATAAAAAATTAATTGAAAAAAATCACGAATAGATGCTAAATCTGAGAAGGTAATATTTTTGAGAGGAAGGATATTTGTGTGGTCTTAATAATCCTACAGAATATTAGTGCTAGAGAAAAACAGTGACTATACAGTGAGGAAATGACCACATCTTCACTGGATCTCAAAACTAACATCCCAGTTGAGGGGCAAATGGATATTGAGTGCTCTATTAGTGGCTAGAAAAAATAACAGAAGCTATGAGGTTTAAACAACAGAAATTTACTGTCTCATAGTTCTGGAGAATAAAAGTCCAAATCAAGGTGTTGGCAAGGTTGGTTTCTTTCTTTGTTTTTTAAGATTTTATTTATTTATTTGACAGAGAGAGAGAGAGAGAGAGAGATCACATGTAGGCAGAGAGGCAGGCAGAAGCAGGCTCCCTGCTAAGCAGAGAGCCTGATATAGGGCTCAATCTCAGGACCCTGAGATCATGACCTGAGCTGAAAGCAGAGTCTTAACCCACTGAGCCACCCAGGCGCTCTGGCAAGGTTGGTTTCTTTTGAGTGCTGTAGGAGAAGAATCTGTCCCAGGCCTTTCTCCTTGGTTTATACATACATACATAAACAGAGATACTATGTGTACATACATGGAAATGACTAAGCCAATGGCGCAAAATGTTAGCAACTGGTGTATTTGGGTCAAACACATGTAGGTGTTTATTATACTGCTTTTGCAAATTTTTCTATAAGTTTGAAGTTACTTCTAAAGAGAAAGTTAAGAAAGATACAAATTTTTAAAAAATCAGCAGGAAATCTGTAAGAAAAGATCTAGGGAATCTCAGAATTTAGTGCAAAATGACCAAGAGGTATGAGCCAATACACAAAAGATGAGAAAAGAGGTTAAGTCTAATCCATACAGAGTTGTGTATGTTTGAAAGAATGAGTAGAGAATATTCAAAGAAATTATAGGAAGATGTGTTCCCAGAGACAAAGAAAGCCCCATATCATTTTTTTAAAGATTTTTTATTTATTGGGGTGCCTGGGTGGTTCAGTGGGTTAAGTTTCTGTCTTCAGCTCAGGTCATGAACCCAGGGTCCTGGGATTGAGCCCCAGTCAGGCTTTCTGCTTAGCAGGGAGCCTGCTTCCCCTCCTCTCTTCCTGCCTTCCTCTCTGCCTACTCGTGATCTCTGCTTGTCAAATAAATAAATAAAAATATTTTTTAAAAAGATTATTTATTTATTTGAGAGAGAGAGAGAGTGAGAGAGAGAGAGAGCATGAGATGGGAGGAGGTCAGAGGAGAAGCAGATTCCGCATGGAGCTGGGAGCCTGATGTGGGACTGGATCCCAGGACTCCAGGATCATGACCTGAGCTGAAGACAGTCGCTTAACCAACTGCCCCACCCAGGCACCCCAGAAAGAACCATATTATTGTTGAAAGGACTCACTGAACATCAAGAAGAATGAATAATAATTTAAAAAGGATCCACACTCAGTTCCACTCTTGCATAATTCCAGTACCTTAAGGATAATGCTAACTTCTAAAAGGACTAGGGAGCAAAAGGCAGGTTATTTACACTATAATGTGATGCAAATGAGCCTCAAATTTGTCATCAGTGTCACTAGATTCTAAAGAAAATGGAGCAGTACCTTCAAAGTGAGATCTGTTGGTGAGAACCAACAATACTAGGACAGTAATGATGTCATACAAGTTCCAAGGAAAAATTACTTTAATACTATATTTTGACCCTAACCACATCGCCAATTAAGAATGAGGGTAGAGTTCAGCTGCAGCAACTTCTTCCTAGGAACATCGCCAAAGGCAAGGGAAGCAAGGGCAAAAATGAACTATTGGGATTTCATCAAGATCAAAAGCTTTTGCACAGCAAAAGGAAACAGTTAACAAAACCAAAAGACAACTGACAGAATGGGAGAAGATATTTGCAAACGACATATCAGATAAAGAGCTAGTATCCAAAATCTATAAAGAGCTTATCAAACACAGCACCTAAATAACAAATAATCCAATCAAGAAATGGACAAAGGCCATGAACAGACATTTCACTAGAGAAGACATCCAGATGGCCAACAGACACATGAAAAAGTGCTCCAAATCACTCGGCATCAGGGAAATACAAGTCAAAACCACAATGAGATACCACCTCACACCAGTCAGAATGACTAAAATTAATAAGTCAGGAAATGACAGATGCTGGTGAGGATGCAGAGAAAAGGGAACCCTCCTATACTGTTGGTGGGAATGCAAGCTGGTGCAACCACTCTGGAAAACAGCATGGAGGTTCCTCAAAAAGTTGAAAACAGAGCTACCCTACAACCCAGCAATCACACTACTGGGTATTTGCCCTAAAGATACAAGCGTAGTGATAGGAAGGGGCACATGCACCTGAATGTTTATAGCAGCAAAGTCCACAATAGCCAAACTATGGAAAGAGCCTAGATGGCCATCAACAGATGAATGGATAAAGCAGATGTGCAATGGAATTCTATGCAGCCATCAAAAGAAATGAAATTTTGCCATTTGCGATGATGTGGATGTAACTAGAGGGTATTATGCTTAGCGAAATAAGTCAGTCAGAGAAAGACAACTAATATATGATCTCCCTGATAAGAGGAAGTGGAGATGCAACATGGAGGGTTTGGGGGATACGAAAAGAATAAATGAAACAAGATGGGCTCGGGAGGGAAACAAATCATAAGAGACTCTTTTTTTTTCTTTCTTTCTTTCTTTCTTTTTTTTTTTTTTTATTTACCATAAGAGACTCTTAATCTCACAAAACAAACTGAGGCTTGCTGGGGGGAAGAGGGGTAGGGAGAGAGTGGTGGGGTTATGGACATTGGGGGAAGGTATGTGCTATGGTGAGTGCTGTGAAGTGTGTAAACCTGGCGATTCACAGACCTGTACTCCTGGGGCTAATAATACATTATATGTTTATGAAAAAATTATTTAAAAAAAAGAATGAGGGCAGAGTGAAAACAGTTTTAGATTTGGAATATCTCATAAATTTGTTACTGACACAACTACTTTAAGAAAATTACCCCAAAAATGAAAAAAAACAAGTATACATGAAAAAGAAAGTCAAGGGACCCAAAATAGTGGGGATAATCCAGAAGTATAACAAAAGGGACTCTAGAATGATGAATGGGTACTATGCAGATCTGGAAACTGTTGATTCAAATTCAAATGGAAAATTTTTCAAGATGTCTTCAAGACGAGAATTAATTATACTTGACAAAAATTGTATGATTAAAGCACTGGATGGTCCTTATGATAAAGAGAAGTTGTGATACCAATAATACAGTAGTAACAGGAACAGCATCATGAATGCAATTCCTTGAGCCTCTTTCTTGAAAGAAGGCCTCTTCCCTTAAACTTTCCCTTCCCTTTCTCTTCCCTGTCCATATTTCCTCTCTCTCTCTCATATACTCCCTCACTCCTTCCCTCCTTCCTTCCAATTATAATGTTATGAGGGAAAGAGAAAGGAGATGTTTCTTTTCAATTATTAAGTTATATTCAAATATAATTGAGAAAGTTATATTTTCATCTTAAATTAGACTTTAGACAGTTGTCGCATCTAATTCTTTTTATCATGCCTTAAGAAGCCCCTTTCCATTTTGAACAAACTATCCCTTGATCTCAATTACTCCTTGAAACACTTCAGAAAGCACTCTAGTATCTCTTTCCTTTATATTCCTTCTCTATCCATGGAAAGGACCCCTTGACTACTGGCTCCAGACTCTATGGCTGAGTTGTCCTTTTTTCTTCAATATCCAAATGTTTTAGCATTGATTCAACCCCACTCTGACTTTGTGTCTTAATTTTCATAGTTGAGCATTAACCAACTTTCCACTTTTTTTCCTTCTAGTGCCAGTAACTTGGGCCCTGTTGCTCTTGCTGAAACTCCTGTGACAAATACTTGCCAAGTGTGCTGGTCACCTAGAATAGGTCCTGCCCCATCAGGCTTCACATCTGCCTTGTGGACTGCTACTTGGATCTCCACATGTGACTGGCTCCCACATTCACCTTTTAGGTTTAATCCTGACAACAATTTTTACTTTCTTAAACCATGCTGATGTCACCTTCCCAACATAAATTTCCATCCATTGGCTGTCATCACATTCTCTGGAATCCAACTACTTAAATTCTGAACCTTTTAGAAAGTGGTAGACACTTTCTCTTATGCCACATATTTTGTTCTTAATAAATCTGAACCAGATGCATATTTATTTGCTACATTGTCATGTAAATGTGAACCTGACTTTTATTTTTAATTTTTATTATTTATTTATTTATTTATTTTTATTTTTCAAATTTTTTCTTTTTTATAAACATATATTTTTATCCCCAGGGGTACAGGTCTGTGAATCGCCAGGTTTACACACTTCACAGCACTCACCAAAGCACATACCCTCCCCAATGTCCATAACCCTACCCCCCTTCTCCCAACCCCCGTCCCCCCAGCAACCCTCAGTTTGTTTTGTGAGATTAAGAGTCACTTATAGTTTGTCTCCCTCCCAATCCCATCTTGTTTCATTGATTTTTCTAAACAGCTCTGTTCATGCTATACTTGGTATCAGTTACTGTGGTTCCTGACCAATACAGTATTACTATATTAAAGTTGTTTTGGCTGAGAAAAATTTCAATGTAGGGTCATAAATACCACAATAATCAAGACATAAAACATACCCATCATCTTCCCACCTCCAGCTCCAGGCACCCACTAACCTTGTTTTAGATTTCTATTTTAAGAATTTTATATAAAGGGAAGAATACAGAATTTGAATTTTCTTTCTCGTTTCTAGAAATCATTTTTAATAAGATTTTGTTTATTCATTTGAGAGAGAGCACAGAGGGAACGTGAGAGAGGAAGAAGCAGACTCCTCGCTAAGCAGGGAGCTAGCCTGATGTGGGACTTGATTCTAGGACCCTGAGAGCATAATCTAAGCAGAAAGCAGATGCTTAACCAGCTGAGCCACTCAGGCACCCCCTAGAAATCAATTTTTAAATGCTTTAATTTCTTACATGCGTGTGCATGAGTGTGCACACACATATAACAAATTTTAATGGTTATTATCTTTAAGTGATGGTAGCTAGTAATAGCAGACATGTCCCATTCCCATTCCTTCACCTTCAATCATGAGCCCCAGTTCTCATTAGAGTGTCAAGCTCTCCACTACTGCAGGCCTTGTGCTTTGGGAGAGGGCTTCACCCATGGTTCCCTGAGTTAGTCACTGCTGAACCTATGAGGGATTCAAAGCCAGGCCCATTTGGAGCCAACTCAAATCTGAAGCTTTGGTTTCAGCCTTCAGGATTGCAATTCTTTCTTTTCCCATAGATTTGGAACTTTAGAATAGTTGGAGTGTACCCATGCTGCAGCCTTCAAGAGGTAGCCCACCTGAGAATGAAGTCAGACTCGTGCATGGCAAAGCCAGAGATGGTGAGACAGAAATCTAGTCTTCATAACATCCTTTGACCTCAAGTCAACTGGTAACTAAAGCTAGTTCAATCCCTGCTGTTTTCAGTACTAGGAACCAATAGATCCCCCTTTTATTTAAGCAAATTTAACTGGGTGTTCATGTTACATAGAGTACACATTCTTAACAGTTATATATTATAGATTTTTTCTTAGTATCTTTCTGTATTTTCCATTTTCCTACGATATACATAATAGTTATAAATAGAATCCCCCCACCATGACCCATAAGGGTTACAAAATTGTTTTTAATTCTCCAAAATAGTATTACCAAATTCTTTCCCTTATTTTTGGTGCTGAAATTTTAGTTAGTCTTTTAATGTTATATCTGAATCTTACTTTGCAGATAAGGAATATATTTCCTTAAAGAAATACTTATTCTTAAATCTTGTTCAAGCTATTTTGGTAACTGAAAATACCTAAAATGGTTTCAGAATAATCTTCTTATTTTCTCTGAAGCTAACATATTTAAGAAAACCTTGTTTTCCTTAGCTATGTCAATGTATTATAGGCTACATTTATCATTCCATGCAGATTTCCATCCCAGACTATGACACATATTTTTCTTTTAAAATAACTCTTCATAAGTAGTTGTATGCATATTTTTAATATGAAGCACTATATTTAACAAAACTCTCACAGAATAGTTTTGATTATTGCATATTTGCTGATAAACAGTTTGAGATCCTTGATCTTCTCTAGTTAAAATCGCTGGAATTAGAGAAGTTGAAACACGGGGGTAGGATGGAAGAGAGAGCTAGGTGTCATCTTTAAATAAGAGGAGTCAGAACTCTGCATGGAAATCTGGAAACAATAAATTATGTATTGTCTTAGTACTTTCAGGCTGCTATAATAAACTGCCATAGAATGGGTGGCTTATAAAAAACAGACTTTACGGGGCACCTGCGTGGCTCAGTGGGTTAAGCCTCTGCCTTTGGCTCAGGTCATGATCTCAGGGTCCTGGGATCAAGCTCCACATCGGGTTCTCCACTCAGTGGGGAGCCTGCTTCCTCCTCTCTCTTTGCCTGCCTCTCTGCCTACTTGTGCTCTCTGTCTATCAAATAAATAAATAAAAATCTAAAACCAAACAAACAAACAAAAAAACCCGACACTACTTCTCATCCTTCTGAAAGCTGGGAAATACAAGATCAAGATGCTAGCAGATCTGGTGAGGGTCTGCTTCCTAGTTTGTAGATAGCTGTCTTTTCTCTGTGTCCTCACATGATGGAAGGGGCCAGAGAGCTCTCTGGAGTCTCTTCTGTATGAGTACTGATTCCACTCATGTGGACTCCACCCTCATGATCTAGGCACCTCACAACACCCTGCCTCCAAATGCCAGCACATTGGGGATTAGATTTCAATATATGAATTTGTGGTAGAACACACACATTCAGTATATAGTATGTTATGTTTCAGGAATTTGTTTTAGGCACAAAATATATAGAGACAAAAAATGTTTTTCCACACTCAAGGACCTTAGCTATTTAGTAAGTGTCGACAATTTGCATGATTCTACTTAGCTCACTCATGTGGGAGAACAGTTAAGGCTTTTGGTGAAAAGCAAGAAAAACTGGCTCTGAATGGAAAATGATAACTTTTGGAAGGATCTGGCATGGCTCACCAAATAAAACAGCTGCTGAAGAACTAGGCTGGAAAGGATAGGAAGATGGGATGCTCTGAGCATTCCATAGCAGGGACTAATCTATAACTTCAATAAATCAGCTCCATAATTTTTCCCTCTCTTCGTCTCTCTCCTAAAAATGTAAAGTCCCAGGAAATAGTCAGGCTAAGAAGGACAAATCATTTTGTCTTGACAAATTCATCAATTCTTCTTTTACCAGAATAATGGTGATAATAGATGCTAGGCAGAAAAACCCATAATATTTACCACCTTCAGTTAGGCTTTCGCAGTGAATATAAAACTTGGCTACTCAAAGCCCCCATTCATGAGATGGATAGTTCATGTTTTAGGGTAACTCCTTATGGATATCTCCTATCTTGTGAAATAATTCTGTAAAGTACTCAGCACGATACTGATCATATAGTAAACCATCAATAAATGACAGCAGTTACTAAAGCTTTTTTCATTCCAAAATAATGGCTTTTATATTTCCTTAAAATATTTCAGTATGGAAATATTCATATTAGTATGGAAAACATTCATATTAGGCCACTCCTTTAGAATACAGTGGCATGACATGAGGATAGTTGCATGAAAATCACTCTACTAGTACAATTTGGAATCAGTCTGGACAAGGAGGAAAATTGGCTTTTGACCTGAAATGAAACCTGAACAAGAAGTAGAGCAAATGCTGAAGAACTAACCTGGCTTGTCTTTAGGGTTTGGGCCTA
Organism: Mustela erminea; assembly: GCF_009829155.1. Lineage (NCBI taxonomy): Eukaryota > Metazoa > Chordata > Mammalia > Carnivora > Mustelidae > Mustela > Mustela erminea. The sequence continues at coordinate 19,747,714 of NC_045629.1, forward strand.
GATGTGTATCCTGGTGGTCCAGGAATAGGATTCAGAGTTTAAGGAAGCATACCTGTCCTCATCTACCATTTATGGCAAATGACCTTTTGATTCTGATGTGTACCTCTGTTGTAATAGAGTTAGACATCTATGCAGTTGCCATGGCCTCATCTTTCTGCCCCTTGACTTCAGGTCATGTGATGTGCTCTGACCAATGTAATGTTCAACGTTAAAGAGAGGAGGCTTGAAATATGCTTGTACTTTAAGTCTTCTTATTCTTCTGCCATTCTTGTGAGAATAGAATGAAACACATGGCCCCAGAAAAGACACATAGAACAGAGCCACCCATGCTGAATCTCACATACATTACTGAGAAACAGATGCTTATTGTAAAGTGTCACAGAATTCTAGGGTAGCTGGTGAGCAGAATTATTGTGGCAACAGTTGACAGATAGGTTATTTTAAAAATTCTTAATATATAGTTGGGAGATGAATGATTAGAGGATGTGAAATGACCTCTAGCACAGATCACTACGAACCCCCAAACTGGCAATGTATCAAAATTTGATGGACGTATTTTCAGACATTATTGTTATAAAATCTCTGTACTTCACTGAAATAGTGTTCATCATTTTATAATGTAGAGTTCTCAAAAAAATATTTATGACAATGTTGTTAAAGAGGTTCTCTTTTCAAAATAATGCAGCTCCATCAATTAATGAAAAAATATGAAAATTTTAAGTTGAACTTAATTAGCATTCTTTGAAGTGCCCATGAAAATTAGAAAAAGATAATGACATCTGAAAGCTATTCTCAGTTTGAAGAAGTTAATTGTTTCATGTCTGAACAGAGGAAGAGACAAAGCAAAAGATCTGCTCAACAGAGTATATAGAAGGCAAGTTCTATTTTTAATGCTTACTAAATAGAAGAAATGCTCAATTAAGTGAATAACATTAAGCAATAAAAAACAAAGTATTTCCTACTGTAAGATTGTTATAATATGCCTTCATTTTATCCTACTGGTGTATTTCTTTTATTCTTTTGTAAAGATGTCATGCAAACTTTGGTTTTTGTTTTGTTTTGTTTTAAATATTTTATTGTATTTATTTGACAGACAGAGATCACAAGTAGGCAGAGAGGTAGGCAGAGACAGAGGAGGAAGCAGGCTCCCTGCTGAGCAGACAGCCTGACATGGGATTTGATCCCAGGACCCTGGGATCATGACCTGAGCAGAAGGCAGAGGCTTTAACCCATTGAGCCACCCAGGCACCCCACAAACTTTGCAAATAAGAAGTTATTTTCAAGGAGTGTTTTTTTTTCTCTAGACTTTTGTATAGGTGACTTGTAAAAGATCACACTGTTAGTCAGAGTGTTCCCAGAAGCAGAGTTTTTAAAAGATCAAAATATGTTCAACTAATCCATAAGACAAAGGTAAAGCCTTTGGGTCAAAAGCTATTTATGCCATAGATAAAGTGAAAAAAATCTAAATTTGTTAAGTAACCCAAGTAAACATTAAAGTCCCATCTATTAGGAAAAATATAAAAGTAAAGTTGAGTATGAGTAATGGGAGTAGTTTCAGTGTGCCTATTTCTGTAAGCGAGCTACCCCAAAATTAGTGTCCTGCAACAAGAATCATTTATTGTTATGGTCTCTCATAGATCTGAGGATAGAGTGGACTCAGTTAAGTGTTTTTACTGAGGATGTCTCCTGTAGTATAGGCAGAGAGTGGCTGGACTAGAGACATCCTGATGGCTTCATAGCTCAAATGTCTGATGCATGGGCTGGGCACAGTCAAAAAGCACACCCATAGGCATGGATTTCAACCTCTATTTCCTCCCTCCCTGTCCTGCTCAGTAACATTATAACCAATATTGGCAAGTGCTTGTTTTGCAAACCTCCAGAGTGGTCATCCTATTTTAAGTCAATGAGTATATACATATATAGGAGACTGGGAAGGTGGTGGAGTAGGAGGAACCTAAGCTGGCCTTGTCCCACAGACACAACCAGGTAACACTCACATTAGGTTAATAACCCAGAAAACTACCCAAAGACTGGCAAGGAGAGGCCACCTTGAAGAAGGTAGGAAAGGTGGAGAGGTGATTTGAAGCCTAAACAGGCCATGGCTACTTGTGGAGAGGAAGGAGCCAGGGGTGCTGAGAAGGGTGAGAAACAGACTGTCACACAGAGGAAACTGCAAGAGTAAGACAAACCCTGTAACATTTGGCTTTGAAGGTGAGAGGGGACACATTTCACTAGTTCTTAACAACAAGCAGCCTTAAAGCTTGGCCTGGTTAGTACCTGGATAGAATTCTAAACTTCAGTAAGCTCAGCTCTAGGAGAGCCCTGAGAATGTTAGGAAGTTGAGTCCCCAGCCTTAAAAAGATAGCATGCCAGGCAACCTTAGCAGATAGAACATAGTACCAGCAATTTGAAAAACCACCAAGGAAAGACTGGAGGGAGAATGATTTACTCATCATAGGGCATGTCCTAGAGATACAAGGATCTCAGAGAGACTCCTCCAGGAACAAAGAAACTGATAGGCACCATTTCCCTCTCCCTCCCCTCCTTTCTGCCCCGAGCTCCTAGCATAAACACACTGCCATCTGCAGAATCCAGATCAGTGCCCACACTCCCTACTTAACTTGTTTGGACAAAGCCCTGCCCTCATCACTTCAGCAGATACACCTTTCCCAGTCACACTTGCCTCAGTCCTGGTGCTGTCAGTTCATGCACCTAGAAGACCAGTGCAAATCTTCACAGCAACACAACCCTTGCCTTTTTTGGGATCCTCTTTCCTGGAAGTGATAGCCCATGCACTCTTGGCACTTCTGCTAGGTCAGCTCAGTCCTGAACCAGGGGCTCCAGGTCTCACTTAGCAAGTAGATGGGCATGTACCTTGCTAAAACCCACTCTACATCAGCTATGGACCAAACATTGCTCACTACAGGCAAGAAAGCCACTGCAGCCAAAAAGGTGTGAAGGAAAAAGTGTCCAGAACAAAACAGGACACATACAACACACACAGGAGTCAGTCCTTGAAGTGCCAGGTCCTAGGGAATAGGAGACATGGCACTGAAGGGTATTACAAGACCTTTTCATCATAAGGCCACTACTTGCAAGAGCAAAGGATATAGCTGATGTTCCTAGTATAAAAAAACAGACACAGGTAGTTAGAAAAAATGAGACAGAAAATATGGCCCAAATGAAAGAATGGGACAAAATCACAGTGAGAAAGCTAAATAAAATAAAGATCCATAATATGCCTGGCAGAACTTTAAGTGATGATCAAAAAGATACTTGACTTAAGAATGGAGGACCTCAGCGATACCTTTAATAGATAGAAAACATAAAAAAAGAACCAATCAAAGATGAAGAAATCAGTAATGGATATTAAAAATAAACTAGGGGAAATAAATAGTTGACAAAAGAAAGCCGAACAGATCAGCAACATGGAGAACAGAGTAATGGAAAACAATAAAGTGGGGAGACAGAGAGAAAAAAATAACCAAAAAAAAAAAAAAAAGAAAAGAAAAGAAAGAAAGAAAAGAAAATAGACTAAGGGAATTTAGTGATACATTCAGCATAATAACATTCACATTTTAGGGATCCCACAGAACAGGGAGAAAAGTGGGCAGAAAAATTATTTGAGGAAATAATAGCTGAAAACTTCCTTGAATCTGGGGTGGGAACAAATATCCAGATCCATTAAGCACAGAGAAACCCAATGAAATCAACCCAAGGAGGTCTACACCAAGACATATATTAATTAAAATGGCCAAAGGAGAATTTTAAAAGCAGCAAGAGAAAAGAAAACAGTTACATACAAGGAAATCCCATAAGGTTATCAGCTGATTTTTCAACAGAAATTTTACAGGCCAAATGTGAGTGTCTTGATATAGTAAATGTGCTAACAAAAAACTCTGTCAACAAGAATACTCTTTACATCAGGGTTATCCTTCAGAATAAAAGGGGAAATAAAAAGTTTCACAGACAAAAAAGAAATGAGAGGAATTCATCACCACCAAAGAAATCCTACAAAAAAAATGGTACCAGGGACTATGAATGGAAAGGAAAGACCGTAAGAAGGAGCAAGAAAAGTAGAAAGCAGAAAGTGGTGAAATTAAGTATAATTACAAAAATCAGTCAAGGAATTCACAAAATAAAAAGATGTAAAGCAAGACACCATATGCGTAAAACTTGGGAAGGAGAGGAGAAAAAATGGCTTCAAACATAAGCAACCCTTTAAGTATGATATACTGTCCTTCCTCATCTTCTATTATCATCTTTGGTTTAAAACCTTGTCTGTCTGATATAAGAACTCCTACTTCAGGGCGCCTGGGTGGCTCAGTGGGTTAAGCTGCTGCCTTCGGCTCAGGTCATGATCTCAGGGTTCTGGGATCGAGTCCCGCATCGGGCTCTCTGCTCAGCAGGGAGCCCACTTCCCTCTCTCTCTCTCTGCCTGCCTCTCCGTCTACTTGTGATTTCTCTCTGTCAAATAAATAAATAAAATCTTTGTAAAAAAAAAAAAAAAAGAACTCCTACTTCAGCTTTCTTTTAACTTCATTAGCATGATAAATGGTTCTCGACCCCTACACATTCAATCTGGTGGTGTTTTAGGTCTAAAATGAGTCTCTTGTACACAGCATATGGATGGTTCTTGCTTTTTTTTTTATTCAATCTGATATCCTCAGTCTTTTGATTGGAGCATTTAGTCTACTTATATTCAGAGTAACTACTGACAGAAATGAATTTAGTGCCATGTATTACCTGTAAAGTCCCTGTATATTATCTCTGTTTCTTTCTGGTCTATGCTACTTTTGGGCTCTCTCTTCACTTTCAGGATCCTCTTTAGTCTTTCTTGCAAGGTTGGTTTAGTGATCACAATTGTTTTAGTTTTTCTTTGTCCTGGAAACTCTTTATCTCTCCTTCCATTCTGAATGACAGCCTTGAGAGATGAAGTATTCTTGGCTGCATGTTTTTCTCATTTAGTACTCTGAATATATCATGCTAGCCCTTTCTGGTCAACCAGGTCTCTGTGGATAGATCTGTTGCCAGTCTAATGTTTCTACTATTGTAGTTTAAGGAGCTCCTGCCTTGAGCTTCTTTCAGGATTTTATCTTCATCTCTGAAATTTGCAAGCTTCACTATTATATGGCAGGGTGTTGGTCTATTTTTATTGATTTTAGGAGATATTCAGTTTACTTCTTGAACTTGAATGCCCATTTCCTTCTCCAGATTAAGGAAGTTATCAGCTATGATTTGCTCAAATATACCTTCTGTCTCTCTCTCTCTTTCTTCTTCCTCTGGGACCCTAATAATTCTAATATTGTTGCACTTTATGGTATCACTGACTTCTCAGAGCCTCCCCATATGGTCCATTAATTGCTTTTCTCTCTCTTCCTCAGCTGCCTTCCTTTCAACTGTCTTGTATCCTATGTCACTGACTCTCTCTTCTGCCTCACCTATCCTAGCCATTTCAGACTGCAGCCATTTTAGACTGCATCTCAGTTAAAGCATTTTTCAATTTCTGCCTGATTAGATTTTATTTCTGAACTAAGAGATTCTCTAAAGTTTTTTATGTTTTTTTTTCAAGATAGCTAGTAACTTTATAACTGATATCTTTAATATCAGCTCTGACATTTCACTTGTGTCCATATTGATAAGATCTGTGACAGAAAGTATTACCTCTGGTACTTTCTTTTGTTGTGGTTTCTTTCTTATAGTGATTTTGCCCAGAGAAGAAAGGATTAGTGGGAAAACAAAATAAAAAATTTCAAGTGAAATACACACTAGACAAATCTGAAGAGGTCAGAAAACAAAAAAGAAAAGAGAAAGAGAAAAAAGTAGAAAAGAAAGAATATAATCTCACAGGTGAGATGGACACTCGTGGACAAAACAGGATAATCCACTTGCCCTGTGTGTATTTTGTCCTGTTTTTTAGAAGAAGCTAAATCTCAGAATTGTAAAGAAAGCAAAATTTATATATAACAAAAATAAAAGAGTATACAGTGAAAGGAAGCAAAAAATGAAGTATATATCGATAAAGTGAAAATGGAAAAATGAAATTTAAAAAAGACTTGAAAACAAAGAGTTGATAAAATAAAAAACTAGTTGAAAAAGAAAAAGAGAAATCTTAAACTGAAAGATTAAAGACTCATGCCAAAACCCCCAATTCTATATACTATTGTCCCCTAGCACAAGTGTTTTTCAGTTTTGAGTGATCAATCAATTTGGTATTCCCCTGAGGATCCTGCTGGTCTTGTAGGGGAGAGGACTGTTGCACTGATTCTCGGGTATCTTTGCCTGGGTGGACTTACACCATTCCTTGTCAGGGGCCAGGCTCAGTGTAAACTCATTTGGATTGCTCTGTCTTTTCCTGCTGCTTTATAGGGTGAACAAAAAAAAACTAAAAAAAAAAAAAAATGGTGCCACCCCAATCTCCAGCCCCAGAACCGAAGGATCATGTCCCCCACTCTTCAGTGCACCCTCAGGGAAAGACAATCATACCCTTTCATACACTTCAAACTCCCCAGACTCCTGTTGTGTGTACCATATCAATCCTCCCAGGGGAAAAAGAGGTGCCTCAAAAAAGCCTGTTTGGGGAGGATTTGCCTTATCTTTTTCAGATCTGTGTCACTCCTCCTGGGCAAAGGAGCCAGCTCTCATAGCAGTTGTTCTTTTTTGGGTCCCTGCTTGGAGAGTGGTCTCCTGGTTGTGTTGGTGTTCACAGTTTATTGCAACACACAGCTGAGAAGCCACTCTGGAGCTCTCTACTTATAGCTGGCTTCTCTGCTCCGATGCTTAGGCACTCTGCTACACTCAGGCATCCCCCTTCTTTCTGTGACCCTGGGGATCCTGAGACCATATGGTACCACATAAGAGTCTGCCCTGTTTCACCGCCTGAGCATATTTCAGCCAAGGATGTCCCTCATGGAAGCAGTCTTCTAAAAGTTCTGATTTTGTGTACTGCTGCTATATCACTTTCCAGTGGCCTGCTTACAAAGGCTCCCTCCCCATTGTGGTTTATATATCCCCTCAAATTCATGTCTCTGCATCTTCTTCCTTTGCAAAAAGTGGTCTCTTTTCTATTTGTAGAGTTGTAGCAATTCTTTCCTTAGATCTCAGGTTGAATTTACAGATATTCTGATAGATATCTAGGTAAATTCAAGAGACTGGATGAAACACAGTTCCCTACTTTTCCATCATCTACAGGATTCTTCCAGACAAAATAGACTTTGCAAACAAAGACTGTAACAAGTTACAAAGAAGGACACTCTATAACCATAAAGGAAACAATTCAACAAGAAGACATAGCAATTATATCCAATTATAACCAATGGAGCCTTCAAATACATAAAGCAACTAATAACAAACATAAAGGAAGTAATCAATACTAATACAAAATAATATGGGACTTTAACACCATACTTACATCAATAGATAAATCATTCAAACAGAAAATCAACGAGGAAACAATGGCTTTGAATCAAACATTTGACCAAATGAATCTAATTGGTATATTCAGAACATTCCATCCTAAAATAGCAGAATATACATTCTTTTCAAGTACACATCGAATATTCTCCAGAATAGATCATGTATTAGACCATAAAACAAGTCTCCACAAATTAAAAAGGACTGAAATCATACCATGCATCTTTTCTGACCACAGTGCTATGAACCTAGCAATCAACTAAAAGAAAAACTCTGTAAAGAACACACATACAACTAGGTTAAATAACATGCAACTAACAAAGGAAAGGTCAACTAAGAAATCAAAGAGAAAGTTTAAAAATACATGAATCTGAATGAAAATGGAATCTTTTGGAAGCAGCAAAAGCTATTCTAAAAGGGAATTTTAAAGCAATTTAGAGGCCTACTTCAAGAAGTGAGAAAATTTTCAAATAATTAACCTAACCTTAAACCTAAAGGAGCTGGGAGGGGAAAAAACACAACATCAGCAGAAGGAAGGATATAAAAAAAGATTGAAAGCAGAGATTGAAAAAATGATTGAAGCAGAGATAAATGAAATGGAAGTTACAAACAAACGAACAAAACATTGGAAGGGATAAATTAAATCAGTAGCTGGTTCTTGAAGAATATAAAAAAAATTGATAAACTACTAATCAAACCCATTGGAATTAGAGAAAGAGAGAGAGAGAGAGATAAATAGGACTCAAAATCAGAAAGGAAAGAGGAGAAATAACAATCAACACCACAGAAAAACAAAGGCATGACAATATTATGAAAAATTATATGCCAACAAATTGGACAACCTAGAAGAAATGGATAAATTCTTAGAAAAATATTACCTCCCATAACTGAATCAAGAAGAAATAAAAAAATTAGCAGACTGATTATAAACAATGAAATTGAATCAGTAATTAGGAAAATAAAAATTAAAATAAAAAAAGACCTCCTTCAAACAAAAGTCTAGGACCAGATGACATCATAGGTGAATTTTACCAAGCACTTAAAGAAAAGTTAAAACCTATTCTTTTCAAACTATTACAAAAAAATAGAAGGGAATGGAAAGTCTCCAAATTCATTCTATGAGACAAGCATTGCCCTGATACAAAAACCAGGTGAAGACACTACAAAAGAAAAGAACTACAGGCCAATATCTCTGATGCACATAGATGCAAAAATCCTCAACAAAACACTAGCAAAACAAATCCAACAACTCATTAAAAAAAATCATCCACTATGATCATGTCGGATTTATTCCTAGGATGCAAGAGTTGCCCAATGTAACGGGTGCCTAGGTGGCTCAGTCATTAAGTGTTTGCCTTTGGCTCAGGTCATGATCCCAGGGTCCTGGGAAAATGAAATTGTTTCATTGGACTGAACCCCACACCAGGCTTCCTGCGGGAAGCCTACTTCCTCTCCTAGTCCCCCTGCTTGTGTTCTTGCTCTCACTGTCTCTCTCTGTGTTAAATAAATAAATAAAATCTTTAAAAAAAAGGTTGTCCAATATTTGCAAATCAATCAACATGATACATCATATCAATAAGAGAAGGGTAAGAACCATATAGTCATTTTAACAAATGAGAAAAATGCATTTGACCCAGTACTACATTAATTCATGATAAAAAACCCTCAACAAAGTAGGTTTAGCAGGAACATCCCTCAACATAATAAAAGGTTTATATGAAAAACCCACAACTAACATCATACTCAATGGTGAGAAAAATGAGAGCTTTTCACTTAAGGTCAGGAATAAGAGAAGGATATTCACTCTGTGCACTTTTATTCAACATGGTACTGGAAATCCTAGCCATAGCAACCACACAACAAAAAGAAATAAAAGTCATCCAAATTAGTAAGAGAGAAGTAACTTTCATCATTTGCAGATGACATGATAATATACTGAAAACCGTGGAGACCACCAAAAAGCTACTACAACCAATAAATGGATTCATTAAGGTTGCAGGATACAAAATCAATGAACAGCAATCTGTTGCCTTTCTATTCACTTATAATGAAGTAGCAGAAAAAGAAATTAAGAAAACAATTCCATTTATAATTATACCAAAAATAATAAAACATTAACAAATAAAATTCTCCAAGAGGTGAAAGACCTGTACTCTGAGAACTATGACATAGCACTGAAAGAAATTAATGATGACACAAGAAAAATATTCCATGCTCATGGATTGCAAGACAAATTTTGTTAAAATGTCCATACTACCCAAAGCAATCTACACATTTAATGCAATCACTATCAAAATACCAACAGCATTTTTCACAGAACTAGAACAAATCATCTTAAAATTTGTACGGAATCACAAAAGACCCTGAAAAGCCAGAGATGTCTTGAAAGAGAAGTACAAAACTGAAGGTATCATAATTCCAGATATCAAGATACAGTACAAAGATGCAGTTATCAAAACAACATAGTACTGGCACAAAAATAGACACACAGATCTATAGAACATAACAGACACCTCAGAAATAAATCCATGATTATGTGGTCAATTAAACTTTGATAAAGGAGACAAGAATACACAATGGAAAAAAGATAACCTCTTCTATAAATGGTGTTTAAAAAATGGGACAGCTAGCTGCAAAAGAATGGAACTGGATTATTCTCTTATATCATTAAAAAAACCCAAAAAACTAAAAATAAATAAATAAATAATCTCAAAATGGAGTGAAGACCTACATCTGAGACCAGAAACCATAAAAATTCTTGAAGAGAGCACAGTCAGTAATTTCCCTGACATTGTCCATAGCAACATTTTCCTAGGTAAGTCTCCTGAGGCAAGAGAAACAAAAGCAAAAATAAACTATTGGCACTATATCAAAATAAAATTTTTTTGCATAGCAAAAGAAAGAATCAACAAAACAGAGACAATCTACTGAATGGGAAAAGATATTCACAAATGATATATCCAATAAAGGAATAGTATCCAAAATACATAAAAAAAACTTATACAACTCAATGCCAAACCCCCAAAACAAAACAAAACAAAACAAAAAACCTAATAATCTAATTAAATGGATTAAAAATAGAAGCCATAAGCTTTCTTCAAAGAAGACATAAAAATGGATTACTCATAGGAAGAAGATGGAAGGCACATCAGGTCATCCTGGAATTTTATTTTCTTAAAAATATTTTTACAACATGTACAGTATATTATTCACATAGAAGGTCATAAATATGTAATTTATATATGGTTATACATGTTGAAACAATTTGAAGGATGGAGTGAATTATTTAAAAAGCAAGGCATGGGGCATCTGGTTAGCTCAGTCAGTTTAGTAGCTGACTCTTGATTTTGGCTCAGGTCATGATCTCATGGTCCTGGGATCCATCCCCACACCATCCCCCATACTCAGCAAGTGCCTTTTTCTGCTCTTCCCCTCTACCTCACTAGAGCACACGCTCTCTTTCCAAAATAAATAAATAAAGCTTAAAAATTAAAAAAAAAAAAAACCTAAGCAAAAAGCAAGATTCCTATTCCTTTGGTGTCATATAGGAATTTTTTTATGTTTATTTAATTTAATAATCTTAGGGCTGTGCCCAGGGCATATGATATGTTCTGGGCTTATTCATGAATGAATAAAGAAATGAATAATATTTGGTTACTGAATATACCAGAAAACTTGGGTCACCATAACAACACAGTCTTTCCCTGTAAGTAGATATTAATAGGCAAGTCATATTCTAATTAGAATCATGTGTGGGGAGCACATAATTATGACAGGAAAAGGCCATTTTTGGTGTTAATATCCCTAGGGTACAAAAGCCAAATCTAGTAAGTTTCAGAGTGACATACTTGCCACAGGAGAAACAAAAATTAGGTCTCTGGGCTGGTGGAGCCAGTCAACCACTGGCTTGACTTCTAGTCCTTTGGCTATTTCATCCCTTCACTATGTGAATTGGACAAATTATAAACTACTGGATTAAGATTTTTTTTTTTTTAAGGAATCCTGGACTTTTATTTCATTTTTTTAATTAATTTTTTATTTTTTATAAACATATACTTTTATCCCCAGGGGTACAGGTCTGTGAATTGCCAGGTTTACACACTTCACAGCACTCACCAAAGCACATACCCTCCCCAATGTCCATAATCCCACCCCCTTCTCCCAAACCCCCTCCCCCCAGCAACCCTCAGTTTGTTTTGTGAGATTAAGAGTCACTTATGGTTTGTCTCCCTCCCAATCCCATTTTGTTTCATTTATTCTTCTCCTAACCACCTACCCACTTAAGCCCCCATGTTGCATCACCACTTCCTCATATCAGGGAGATCATATGATAGTTGTCTTTCTCTGCTTGACTTATTTCACTAAGCATGATACGCTCTAGTTCCATCCATGTTGTCGCAAATGGCAAGATTTCATTTCTTTTGATGGCTGCATAGTATTTCCTTGTGTATATATACCACATCTTCTTGACCCATTCATCTGTTGATGGACAGCTAGGTTCTTTCCATAGTTTGGCTATTGTGGACAATGCTGCTATAAACATTCGGGTGCACGTGCCCCTTTGGATCACTATGTTTGTATCCTTAGGGTAAATACCCAATAGTGCAATTGCTGGGTCATAGGGCAGTTCTATTTTCAACATTTTGAGGAACCTCCATGCTGTTTTCCAGAGTGGCTGCACCAGCTTGCATTCCCACCAACAGTGTAGGAGGGTTCCCCTTTCTCCGCATCCTCGCCAGCATCTGTCATTTCCTGACTTGTTGATTTTAGCCATTCTGACTGGTGTGAGCTGATATCTCATTGTGGTTTTGATTTGTATTTCCCTGATGCCGAGTGATATGGAGCACTTTTTCATGTGTCTGTTGGCCATCTGGATGTCTTCTTTGCAGAAATGTCTGTTCATGTCCTCTGCCCATTTCTTGATTGGATTATTTGTTCTTTGGGTGTTGAGTTTGCTAAGTTCTTTATAGATTCTGGACACTAGTCCTTTATCTGATATGTCGTTGGCAAATATCTTCTCCCATTCTGTCAGTTGTCTTTTGATTTTGTTAACTGTTTCCTTTGCTGTGCAAAAGCTTTTGATCTTGATGAAATCCCAATAGTTCATTTTTGCCCTTGCTTCCCTTGCCTTTGGCATTGTTCCTAGGAAGATGTTGCTGCGGCAGAGGTCGAAGAGGTTGCTGCCTGTGTTCTCCTCAAGGATTTTGATGGATTCCTTTCGCACATTGAGGTCCTTCATCCATTTTGAGTCTATTTTTGTGTGTGGTGTAAGGAAATGGTCCAATTTCATTTTTCTGCATGTGGCTGTCCAATTTTCCCAGCACCATTTATTGAAGAGGCTGTCTTTTTTCCATTGGACATTCTTTCCTGCTTTGTCGAAGATGAGTTGACCGTAGAGTTGAGGGTCTATTTCTGGGCTCTCTATTCTGTTCCATTGATCTATGTGCCTGTTTTTGTGCGAGTACCATGCTGACTTGATGATGACAGCTTTGTAATAGAGCTTGAAGTCTGAAATTGTGATGCCACCAACGTTGGCTTTCTTTTTCAATATCCCTTTGGCTATTCGAGGTCTTTTCTGGTTCGATATAAATTTTAGAATTATTTGTTCCATTTCTTTGAAAAAGATGGATGGTACTTTGATAGGAATTGCATTAAATGTGTAGATTGCTTTAGGTAGCATAGACATTTTCACAATATTTATTCTTCCTATCCAGGAGAATGGAACATTTTTCCATTTCTTTGTGTCTTCCTCAATTTCTTTCATGAGTACTTTATAGTTTTCTGAGTATAGATTCTGTGTCTCTTTGGTTAGGTTTATTCCTAGCTATCTTATGGTTTGGGGTGCAATTGTAAATGGGATTGACTCCTTAATTTCTCTTTCTTCTGTCTTGCTGTTGGTGTAGAGAAATGCAACTGATTTCTGTGCATTGATTTTATATCCTGACACTTTACTGAATTCCTGTACAAGTTCTAGCAGTTTTGGAGTGGAGTCTTTTGGGTTTTCCACATATAGTATCATATCATCTGCGAAGAGTGATAATTTGACTTCTTCTTTGCCGATTTGGATGCCTTTAATTTCCTTTTGTTGTCTGATTGCTGAGGCTAGGACCTCTAGTACTATGTTGAATAGCAGTGGTGATAATGGACATCCCTGCCGTGTTCCTGACCTTAACGGAAAAGCTTTCAGTTTTCTCCATTGAGAATGATATTTGCGGTGGGTTTTTCATAGATGGCTTTGATGATATTGAGGTATGTGCCCTCTATCCCTACACTTTGAAGAGTTTTGATCAGGAAGGGATGCTGTACTTTGTCAAATGCTTTTTCAGCATCTACTGAGAGTATCATATGGTTCTTGTTCTTTCTTTTATTGATGTGTTGTATCACATTGACTGATTTGCGGATGTTGAACCAAACTTGCAGCCCTGGAATAAATCCCACTTGGTCGTGGTGAATAATCCTTTTAATGTACTGTTGAATGCTATTCGCTAGTATTTTGTTGAGTATTTTTGCGTCTGTGTTCATCAAGGATATTGGTCTGTAGCTCTCTTTTTTGATGGGATCCTTGTCTGGTTTTGGGATCAAGGTGATGCTGGCCTCATAAAAAGAGTTTGGAAGTTTTCCTTCCATTTCTATTTTTTGGAACAGTTTCAGGAGAATAGGAATTAGTTCTTCTTTAAATGTTTGGTAGAATTCCCCCGGGAAGCCATCTGGCCCTGGGCTTTTGTTTGTTTGGAGATTTTTAATGACTGTTTCAATCTCCTTACTGGTTATGGGTCTGTTCAGGCTTTCTATTTCTTCCTGGTTCAGTTGTGGAAGTTTATATGTTTCTAGGAATGCATCCATTTCTTCCAGATTGTCAAATTTATTGGCGTAGAGTTGCTCATAGTATGTTCTTATAATAGTTTGTATTTCTTTGGTGTTAGTTGTGATCTCTCCTCTTTCATTCATGATTTTATTTATTTGGGTCCTTTCTCTTTTCTTTTTGATAAGTCGGGCCAGGGGCTTATCAATTTTATTAATTCTTTCAAAGAACCAGCTCTTAGTTTCGTTGATTTGTTCTATTGTTTTTTTGGTTTCTATTTCATTGATTTCTGCTCTGATCTTTTTGATTTCTCTTCTCCTGTTGGGCTTAGGGTTTCTTTCTTGTTCTTTCTCCAGGTCCTTTAGGTGTAGGGTTAGGTTGTGTACCTGGGACCTTTCTTGTTTCTTGAGAAAGGTTTGTACCGCTATATATTTTCCTCTCAGGACTGCCTTTGTTGTGTCCCACAGATTTTGAACCGTTGTATTTTCATTATCATTTGTTTCCATGATTTTTTTCAATTCTTCTTTAATTTCCCGGTTGACCCATTCATTCTTTAGAAGGATGCTGTTTAGTCTCCATGTATTTGGGTTCTTTCCAAACTTCCTTTTGTGGTTGAGTTCTAGCTTAGAGCACTGTGGTCTGAAAATATGCAGGGAATGATCCCAATCTTTTGATACCAGTTGAGTCCTGATTTAGGTCCGAGGATGTGATCTATTCTGGAGAATGTTCCATGTGCACTAGAGAAGAATGTGTATTCTGTTGCTTTGGGATGAAATGTTCTGAACATATCTGTGATGTCCATCTGGTCCAGTGTGTCGTTTAAGGCCTTTATTTCCTTGCTGATCTTTTGCTTGGATGTTCTGTCCATTTCTGTGAGGGGAGTGTTAAAGTCCCCTACTATTATTGTATTATTGTTGATGTGTTTCTTTGATTTTGTTATTAATTGGTTTATATAGTTGGCTGCTCCCACGTTGGGGCATAGATATTTAAAATTGTTAGATCTTCTTGTTGGACAGACCCTTTGAGTATGATATAGTGTCCTTCCTCTTCTCTTATTATAGTCTTTGGTTTAAAATCTAATTGATCTGATATAAGGATTGCCTCTCCTGCTTTCTTCTGGTCCATTAGCATGGTAAATTCTTTTCCACCCCCTCACTTTAAATCTGGAGGTGTCTTCGGGCTTAAAATGAGTTTCTTGGAGGCAACATATAGATGGGTTTTGTTTTTTTATCCATTCTGATACCCTGTGTCTTTTGACAGGGGCATTTAGCCCATTAACATTCAGGGTAACTATTGAGAGATATGAATTTAGTGCCATTGTATTGCCTGTAAGGTGACTGTTACTGTATATGGTCTCTGTTCCTTTCTGATCTACCACTTGTAGGCTCTTTCTTTGCTTAGAGGACCCCTTTCAATATTTCCTGTAGAGCTGGTTTGGTATTTGCAAATTCTTTCAGTTTTTGTTCGTCCTGGAAGCTTTTAATCTCTCCTTCTATTTTCAATGATAGCCTAGCTGGATATAGTATTCTTGGCTGCATGTTTTTCTCGTTTAGTGCTCTGAAAATATCATGCCAGCTCTTTCTGGCCTGCCAGGTCTCTGTGGATAAGTCAGCTGCCAATCTAATATTTTTACCATTGTATGTTACAGACTTCTTTCCCCGGGCTGCTTTCAGGATTTTCTCTTTGTCACTGAGACTTGTAAATTTTACTATTAGGTGACGGGGTGTGGGCCTATTCTTATTGATTTTGAGGGGCGTTCTCTGAACCTCCTGAATTTTGATGCTCGTTCCCTTTGCCATATTGGGGAAATTCTCCCCAATAATTCTCTCCAGTATACCTTCTGCTCCCCTCTCTCTTTCTTCTTCTTCTGGAATCCCAATTATTCTAATGTTGTTTCGTCTTATGGTGTCACTTATCTCTCGAATTCTCCCCTCGTGGTCCAGTAGCTGTTTGTCCCTCTTTTGCTCAGCTTCTTTATTCTCTGTCATTTGGTCTTCTATATCACTAATTCTTTCTTCTGCCTCATTTATCCTAGCAGTGAGAGCCTCCATTTTTGATTGCACCTCATTAATAGCTTTTTTGAATTCAACTTGATTAGATTTTAGTTCTTTTATTTCTCCAGAAAGGGCTTTTATATCTCTCGAGAGGGTTTCTCTAATATCTTCCATGCCTTTTCCGAGCCCGGCTAGAACCTTGAGAATTGTCATTCTGAACTCTAGATCTGACATATTACCAATGTCTGTATTGATTAGGTCCCTAGCCTTCGGTACTGCCTCTTGTTCTTTTTTTTGTGGTGAATTTTTCCGTCTTGTCATTTTGTCCAGATAAGAGTATATGAGGGAGCAAGGAAAATACTAAAAGGGTGGCAACAACCCCAGGAAAATATGCTTTAACCAAATTAGAAGAGATCCCAAATCGTGAGGGGGGAGAAAGGGGATAAAAAGAGGTTCAAAAAGGAAGAAAGAAAAAAAAATAGAAAAAAGAAAAAAAAAGAAAAGGAAAGAATTAAAAAGAAAAAGAAAACAAATAAAAATATAAAAAAGAAAATATATATATATTAGATAAACTAGTTAAAAAATGTTAAAAAGAAAAAGGTAAAAGTTAAAAAAAAAATTTTACCAGAAGGCGAGAAAAAAAACAAAAAATGAAAAGAAAAAAATTAAATTAACTGCAAGACTAAAAAAAATCACAAGGAAAAAGCCATGAGTTCCGTGCTTTGCTTTCAAGTCCTCTGGAATTCTGCTGCTCTCCTTGGTATTGAAACCGCACTCCTTGGTAGGTGAACTTGGTCTCGGCTGGATTTCTTGTTGATCTTCTGGGGGAGGGGCCTGTTGTAGTGATTCTCAAGTGTCTTTGCCCCAGGTGGAATTGCACCGCCCTTATCGGGGGCGGGGTGAGTAATCCGCTCGGGTTTGCTTTCAGAAGCTTTTGTTCCCCGAGTGCTTTCCGTAGAGTTCTAGAGGACAGGAATACAAATGGCGGCCTCCTGGTCTCTGGCCCGGAGGAGCCGAGAGCCCAGGGCCGCACTCCTCAGTGCGCCCTCAGAGAACAGCGCCCAGTTACTCCCGTCTGCCTGACCTCCGGCCGAGCTCTGAGCTCACCGAGCCTGCGACCAGTTCAAGGTAACACCGAGCTGTGAGCTTACTGTCGGCTCTGTCTCTGTAGCCGGCTTTCCCGTTACAATACCTGCAAGCTCTGCGACACTCAGACACCCCCGAACCTTCTGTGACCCTGCGGGACCTGAGGCCACGCTGACCCCGCGTGGGCTTCGCCCCGGTTTAGCCTCTGGAGCGATGTCCCTCAGCGGAACAGACTTTTAAAAGTCCTGATTTTGTGCGCCGTTGCTCCGCCGCTTGCCGGGAGCTGGCCCCTCCCCCCCCCTCCCCGGGGTCTATCTTCCCGTGGCTTTGGATTCACTTCTCCGCCGGTCCTACCTTTCAGAAAGTGGTTGTTTTTCTGTTCCCAGAATTGCTGTTCTTCTTCTCTTCGATTTGCCGATGGATTTTCAGGTGTTTGCAATCTTTAGATAAGCTATCTAGCTGATCTCCGGCTAGCTGAATAGTCTCAGCCTGCTACTTCTCCGCCCTCTTGACTCCTCCCTTCTGCTACATATTCTTAATCTTTTGTACATTCAACCATCTCCAGAAAGGATGGAGGGGAAAAAAAGGCTAAGAGATAACTTATTTTTATGAGCTAATAACATTGTATGGAAGTGATTGCATCTATGATTGTGTTATTGAGATGTTGAGAAAGTTGGTTGACACCTCCTCTGGCTCTAATTTGTCTACATAAAGTACATAATTAACTATGTATTGCTGACTTTTTTTTTACTAATTAATTATTTCTATATCTAACTCATGTTCAATGCAAATATTGAAGGAAATCTAAATGTTTCAATGCCCAGTCAGGTTGCATGAGTAAGAGTTAACTTTCTGTTACTCAGTTTTCTGTGTTAGGTCATATTGTGAAATCCCAAGAATAAAGATTTTATTATAAGGTTTCCTAACTTGAGTTTGGCTGATCAGAAATGACACTGGAAATTGGTCTGTGAGGGAGTATAGAAAAATCTATCACAGAATAAAAATAGCAATAGTGAAGGAACAAAAATCAAACTGCAGACCATCATCAGGTTTTCAACATCATTAGTTTTATAGTCTGGGTTTAGAATGAGATTTTGATTCAATTTCAGGATATTTTGATACTGAATTCACTTTTAATTGGCTCCTTTTCTGATGTCTTGAGAGGGGATTATCATTCACTATTTCTTTCTTTTTTTTAAATTTATTTATTTTCAGAAAAACGATATTCACTCACTATTTCAATAATAGTTTTGTGCGCTAATGAAAGTTTTCTACTACATTAGAAAGAAAAAAATTCAATTCTGAATCTAGCAGGTAGAAGCAATTTGGGATTGACTTTTTCTTTTTCCTTATATTTGTGAAGACTGAACATCAGCAAATAGGGCAAATAGAGACTTTACAGAGTTGCAAAGGTATTTAGATATGTGCTCTTCAAATATTTTGCAGCTGATGATGGGAAGGGAAGTAAATATCTTTTTATATATCATAATCTGTTAGCCTATCTCATATAATATGTGGAATAGATTGATTATAATTTATGGGAAATTTAATACTGTGTAAATGTTTACTATTTTTAAAATTTGGAATTTTTGAAAAAGAAAGCCAAAATATGAGGTGTTTATTTTTTTAAACAAGGTAACAGAATATTCTAAAATATAATTTTGGGATTCATAACTTCACTTTTCTTTCTTCATGTAGCAGACAGCATAACATAGTATTAACAATAGACCATGTGTGCATATAAATTCTCATCAACAATGTTCTCAGTGTATATGGACAATTATGCGTGTATTTTTTATTTTGTATATATGTGTGTGTGTATACAAAATTTAAAAATACACAAATACAAATATACAAAATTAAAAAATATAAAAATACAAATATACAAATATACACACACATATATACAAAATAAAAAATACATATATATATATATAGTGCAGCCATCACCACCATTATCCCAAGAACTTTTCCATCTTCTCAAAGTGAAACTCTCTAACCATTAAACAGTAACTCCTCATTCAAACCCAGCCCTAGTAACCACTATTCTACTTTCTGTCTCTAAGAATTTGACTATTCTAGGTATTGCACATAAGTAGGATCATATAATATTTGTCCTTTTGTGTCTGGTTTATTTTACATAGCATAATGGCCTCAAGGTTCATCCACATTGTAGCATGTTTCCCCATTGAATGGATTTGGTATCCTGACTGAAGGTCATTTGACCATATATGCATGTGTTTCTCTCTGGGATTTCTTTCTTTCTTTCTTTCTTTCTTTCTTTTTTTTTTTATAACCATATAATGTATTTATATCCCCAGGGGTACAGGTCTGTGAGTCACCAGGTTTACACATTTCAAAGCACTCATCATAGCACATACCCACCCCAATGTCCATATGCCCACCACCCTCTCCTGTCCCCCCTCCCCCCAGCAACCCTCAGTCTGTGTTTTGAGATTGAGTCTTTTATGGTTTGTCTCCCTCTCAATCCCACCTTCTTTCATTTTTTCTTTTCCTACCCCCCAACCCCCCATATTGTATCTCTACTTCTTCATATCAGGGAGATCATATGATAGTTGTCTTTCTCCGATTGACTTATTTCGCTAAGCATGATACGCTCTAGTTCCATCCATGTTGTCGCAAATGGCAAGATTTCATTTCTTTTGATGGCTGCATAGTATTCCATTGTGTATATATACCACATCTTCTTTATCCATTCATCTGTTGATGGACAGCTAGGTTCTTTCCATAGTTTGGCTATTGTGGACATTGCTGCTATAAACATTCGGGTGCACGTGCCCCTTCGGAGCACCACGTTTGTATCTTTAGGATATATACCCAGTAGTGCAATCGCTGGGTCATAGGGTAACTCTATTTTCAGTTTTTTGAGGAACCTCCACACGGTTTTCCAGAGTGGTTGCACCAGCTTGCATTCCCACAACAGTGTAGGAGGGTTCCCTTTTCTTCGCACCCTCGCCAGCATCTGTCATTTCTTGACTTGTTAATTTTAGCCATTCTGACTGGTGTGAGGTGATATCTCATTTTGGTTTTGATTTGTATTTCCCTGATGCCAAGTGATGTGGAGCACTTTTTCATGTGTCTATTGGCCAACTGGATGTTTTCTTTGCAGAAATGTCTGTTCATGTCCTCTGTCCATTTCTTGATTGGATTATTTGTTCTTTGGGTGTTGAGTTTGCTAAGCTCTTTATAGATTTTGGATACTAGCCCTTTATCTGATATGTCGTTTGCAAATATCTTCTCCCATTCTGTCAGTTGTCTTTTGGTTTTGTTAACTGTTTCCTTTGCTGTGCCATAGCTTTTGATCTTGATAAAATCCCAATAGTTCATTTTTGCCCTTGCTTCTGTTGTCTTTGGAGATGTTCCTAGGAAGATGTTGCTGCAGTTGAGGTTAAAGAGGTTGCTGCCTGTGTTCTCCTCAAGGATTTTGATGGATTCTTTTCTCACATTGAGGTCCTTCATCCATTTTGAGTCTATTTTTGTGTGTGGTGTAAGGAAATGGTCCAATTTCATTTTTCTGCATGTGGCTGTCCAATTTTCCCAACACCATTTATTGAAAAGGCTGTCTTTTTTCCATTGGACATTCCTTTCTGCCTTGTCAAAAATTAGTTGACCATAGAGTTGAGGGTCTATTTCTAGGCTCTCTATTCTGTTCCATTGACCTATGTGTCTGTTTTCCAGCACCATGCTGTCTTGATGATGACAGCTTTGTAATAGAGCTTGAATCTCTCTGGGATTTCTATTCCATTGAACTACCATTTGTTTTTAGGTCCTTATGATGCTCATTTGATCACTGCAGATTTGTAATAAGTTTGAAATCATGAAGCATGAGACTTCCAACTTTGTTCATTTTTTAAGATTGTTTAATGTGGTGATATAGAATCCTTTGAAATTTTATATGAATTTAGGATGTATTTTTCTAATTGTGGGGGGGATTTTTATAGGGATTTCATTAAACCTGTGAATCACTTTGGGTGATATTAACGTCTTAAAAATGTTAAGTCTTCTAATCCATGAACAAGGCATATCTTTCCAGTTGTTTAGTTTTTTACTTCTTTCAGGAACATTTTATAGACTTCAAAATATAAGTCTTTCAGCTTCTTGGTTATATTTATATTCTGAGTATTTTATTCTTTATGATGCTATTGTAAATGAGATTTCTTTCTTTTTAAGATCTACTTATTTATTTGAGAGAGTGGAAGAAGGGACAGAGGAGAGAATATTTCAAGCAGAATTCCCACTGAGTGTGGAGCTGAACATGGGGCAAGCTGAGAGCATGACTTGAGCCAAAAACAAGATTGAGATGCTCAACTAACTGAGCCACCTAGACACTCTTCCTAAATGAGTTTTCTTAACATCTTTTTTAGATTGTTCATTGTTAATATATAGAAACTCTATTGATATTTTTGTGTTGATTTTGTATCTTACAACTTTGTTGAATTCACTTATTCTAACAGTTACTTTGTGGAATTTCCAAGGTCTTCTATGTGTATAAAGTCATGTCATCTGCAGACAGAAAAATATTTAAATTCTTCCTTTACAATTTTGATGCCTTATTATTAATATTATTATTTTCTTATTTAGTTGCTCTGGCTAGGACTTCAAGCACCTATGTTGAACAGAATACCATTTATTTATTTTTTTCTTTTTTTATAAAGGCCTGAGTCAGTGCGGCCAAAGGAATCTGGAGACTACAGAAGAATTTTAAAAGTATCTGACAAGTGTTATACAAGAAAAGTGTTGTGTGTAAGGACAGACTTTCAACACTGATGAGATCAGCTTGTTTCACAAGGATCCTGGCAAACAAACCTATGTAACACATATTGCGTTTCAATTGATGAAAATGTTTTGATCAGAGACTCATAGAAACTTAACCCTATATTCTGTGACCCACACCACAAAGTAATAGTTCAGTGTTTCCTAATTCAGTGCTCACAAGTTTAAAGCATATAACTACCATGAATAGTGAGAATTGATTATTCTCTCCAATATTATTGCCATATGGTCTTCATTTCCACTGCACTATTTGTGGTTGCCTGTAAACACTTTTCCTGGTGTTCTTGCCTACTCTTCATCTAGACACCTAGATTCAACCATTAAACCTTGGCCAACATGTGAAATAATAGAAAATATATATATTGGCCTCTGGCCCTGGTTCCTGGCAAAGTTCCTGAAACCGTTGTAATTTCCCAAGTGATAAGAGCACTAGGAGCATTTGTTCTAATATTTGGTCTTTGACACTGGTTTCTTACACAGAGATCCTAAATCCTTTGGAATTTTCTGGCTCCTAGATGAGGACTGGTTGCCAGGAAGATGCTTGGAACTTTTAGCCCAAGCCCCAACCCCAAGGAACAGAGTAGGGGCTAGAAATTGAGTTAACAATTAATCATACCTATGTGATGAAGTCTCCATAATAATCCCAAAGGTATGTGATTCAGGGAGCTTCCAGGTTGGTGTACACAACCACACGTTGGAAAAGTACTCAACTCCACAGGGATAGAAGCTCCTGTGCTTAGGACCCTTCCAGACGTTGTCTTATGGAGCTCTTCATCTGGCTGCTCATCTACATCCTTAATCATATACTGTATTTATAATAAACACAATAAATGCAAATAAGTGTTTTCTTGAGTTTAGTGAGTTTTTCTAGGAAATAATTGAATTCAAGGGGGGGGAATCATGGGAATCTCTGATTTGTAGCTAAGTTATGGGTAACCTGGGGACCTTTTACTTGCAATTGACAAGTTGAAGTTGGGTGCAGTCTTGTGGAACAGAGCCCTTATCTTGTGGAGTCTGCATTAATTCCAACCAGTATTAAAATTGAATTAAACTTTAGGATACCCAACAGGCATTGCAGAGAATTGCTTGGTTTGGGAAACACATACACACACACACATCTGGTATCAGAAGTGCTGTCAGTACAGTAGTAGAGTAATAAGAGAGAAACAGCACACAGAAAGAGTGTGCTTTATCCTGCACACTCTGTAATTGCCAGGGAGTCTCTCTCTCTCTCTGGACCCCCAACTCTAGTGTACCTGAGGTATTCTTCTTCGTGTTAACACACCGTGTGTACACCTCTCTCTCATCATTTATCACAACAATCTATTTGTTGATTTGTCTGTTTTCCCCATCCATTTTTAAGCTGTTTACATGCAAGTTCCATATATATATATACATATATATAGGTATATATATATATATACCTATATATATGTATATATATATATATAAAACAGATAAAATAGTTTTAACATATTAAAATAAGTTTGTCTCTTTAAATATTTTAATAATTCCTCTACCCCCCTTTCTTTTTAATTTGCTCTATCTATAATAAAATGTTGTGTAACAAAAATAAACTGCAGCTTAGTCCAAATGGAATAATAATTAGAAATTTGGAACAAGCTATCTGAATTAAAGTGTTTCTACTGTGCTCAGAATAATTCTAGAATATTAGAGCCAGAAGAAATCCTAACTTATTTACACATGTGCTAATTAGCTCTTCCAGGTTAGCTAAGAAGATAGGAAGGATAAAGATCTGAAACAGCGATCTGGGGCCGGAACGGAAGGTCATGTGAGGAAAGTGCCATGTCCAGCCTTTGACAGCAGCTCTGTGATTAGACAACTTCTAGCTGTCTTCTCATGTACAGGCATACACTGCTGCCAGAGCTGGAACTACTGTTATAGAGCCATTTCTCTAGTGGGTACTTATTCCCAGCTTGTCGTGAGCCACTATTTCTATCACTACTCTCTCTGCCTACTTTATGCTCCTGCCTAGAAGTCCAAGTGCTGATGTTCTCTACAAGCCTAAAACTCAAACTAAACCAAAATTCACAGGATCAGGTTTCTTCAGATAGCTACTCTCTTTCCTGCTGCATGGAGATCTTGTGCATGCCTGCCTACTAAGATGCTGGTCACCCTGTAAATTAGTTGCCTTTTGGACAAGCACTTCCTTTATGAGTTATAATGGTGAGAAGGTATGATCCAGCTTCTTAGAGGTCCTAAGAGTGTGGAATGAGCTCAAGTTACACCACTGGGAGCTCCTCCTTCATTGAACAGAGGCAGAAAGTGAAACCTAAAAAGTTAAGATGATCACTGCAAGAAAGGTTCCATTCAAAGCCTATCCTGAAGCACATCATCTCCTCATAATAAGAAACTGTCTCTTTGTCTCAGTCCTTTTGACCTATCCAAATGTTTGGATTAAGCCCGCAAGGGCTGAATTAACAGATACATCAGGTTTATGGAATGTGTAAACATATTGTCAACATATGTTTTATTAGAATTATTTAGGCTTAAAAATTAAGGATGGTTATGGTTTCTGGATTGGTATGTAAGGACATTAGAGAGTCACCACTTTATCTTAACAACAGATACAAAGCTGAACAAACTGAAAAATCAACACTTTGCTTTTTGAATCTTTAAGAGGATTAAGGTCATGGGGCAAACTGTTTCCAACAAAATTGGACAGATAGAGAATTACAATATACTGGAGTAGAGATCTCCCAGGAACAAATAATAGGGTCAGAAAACCTGAACTGTATTGATAAATTGCTGGAGGCTAAGCCTGTACAAATCTGAGAATTAAAGGCTTTAGGGGAAACCAGTCATAGGGGACTGCCACACTTTTGTGCCCCTACCGTCAGGAGCTTGACTGGTGCTCACAGGAAATATCACAGTAAATTCCCTTTATGTTTCTGGCAGGGAGAGGGAAAAGGAGTCATTTGTAAATATGCCAGAGCATGCTACTCTTCTTAACATGGTCTATCTTTGGGAAAAACTCGTTAACCTGCTAGAAAATTTGCTGGGATTTTCTCTGAACCTATTTGACCTAAGGAGGAAAATACCCAACTTCAGCCTTTGTGGAGTTAAAAAAACAAAAAACAAAACAAAACAAACAAAAAAAAACCAACAAAACAAAAACCAGGAATAATTGTGAAGTTCACAGTCCAGAGGCATAGGCACACTAAAAGACTGAGATCTAACCATAGCACTATAGAATGCTTCCCTTGCACTAGAACTATGACTACATTACCAAAGGCCTAGTTACTGTTGTTCATTTTCCCTAGAGTATCATATCCAGTAATCAAGAGAAAATTACAAAGTATATTAAAAGGCAACACAGTTTGAAGAGAAAGAGAAAGCACCAGAACTGGACATGACAGGGATGTTGGAATTTTCAGAGAGGGAATTTAAAACAATGAAGATTGGACATCAGGCGAAGACAGCAGAGTAGGAAGTTCCTAACCTCACTCTTCATCCCCTGGATACAACTAGAAAACACCAACATCAGAGTAAATAATCCAGAAAATTACCTGAAGACTAGCAAAAGAGACTCCCCACAGCTAAATGTAGAGACAAGCCCACATTCAAGACAATAGGAAGGACAGAGACATAGTCGGGTGTCAAATGAACCTGTGAGACTGTCTGCAGGGAGGGAGGGATGCTGTGGGCTCAGGGAGGGGAGAGGAATGGACCCCACACCAGGCATCCCAGGCATGGGAGATCCAGACTGGGAAAACAAATCAGCATAATATTTGGCTTGAAAACAAGAGTGGGCAAACAATCAGTTCCACCTGGAACTTTAAAAACCAGGAGCTTGGTTCTAAGAGAGCCGGAGATAGCACAACAAACACCCTTCCTGAGATACAGCACAGAAGTAGCAGTTTGGAAAATGCCTAGAGTACACAGGAACATTGATTAATTGATTGATTGATTGATTGATTTCTTAATCTCAGAGTATGTGCTGGAGGGCAAGGATTTTTGGGAGACTTCACCAAGAACAAAACAGCTGGCATGTACCATTTTGCTCCCCAGCCTAAATACAGGGACACCTGAGGGAACTAGCATAGCATCAATACTCTAGAACTAGCTTGCAAACAGTAAGCCTTGTCCCCGCACAGTTCTGTGAAACCGTACCTTCCATCCCAACCTGAGAGCCCAGGAGTTTTCCCAGGCAGCTGCAGGTCCTGTCCAGCACCAGGCCAGCTCTAATCTTGCTGGCACCATGTGTCCTGCCCCCACATTCTGCAGACCTGCTCTCACCAATACACCCTTGGGGCAGAGCCCATCAAAAGCAGTGTTTCAGTACAGACAAAATGTTGATATCCAGGATCTACAAAGAACTCCTCAAACTCAACACACACAAAACAGACAATCATATTAAAAAATGGGCAGAAGATATGAACAGAGACTTCTCCAATGAAGACATACAAATGCTATCAGACACATGAAAAAATGTTCATCATTACTAGCCATCAGGGAGATGCAAATTAAAACCACATTGAGATACCACCTTACACCGGTTAGAATGGCCAAAATTAGCAAAACAGGTAACAACATGTGTTAGAGGGGATGTGGAGAAAGGGGAACCCTCTTCCACTGTTGGTGAGAATGCAAGTTGGTGCAGCCACTTTGGAGAACAGTGTGGAGATTCCTCAAGAAATTAAAAATAGAGTTTCCCTATGACCCTGCAATTCCACTACTGGGTATTTACCCCAAAGATACAGATGTAGTGAAAAGAAGGGCCATCTGTACCCCAATGTTTATAGCAGCAATGGCCATGGTCGCCAAACTGTGGAAAGAACCAAGATGCCCTTCAATGGATGAATGGATAAGGAAGATGTGATCCATATACACTATGGAGTATTATGCCTCCATCAGAAAGAAAGAATACCCAACTTTTGTAGCAACATGAACAGGACTGAAAGAGATTATGCTGAGTGAAATAAATCAAGCAGAGAGAGTCAATTATCATATGGTTTCACTTATTTGTGGAGCATAGCAAATAGCATGGAGGACAAAGGGAGTTAGAGAGGAGAAGGGAGTTGGCGGAAATTGGAAGGGGAGGTGAACCATGAGAGACTATGGACTCTGAAAAACAATCTGAGGGTTTTGAAGGGGCAGGGGGTGGGAGGTTGGGGGAACCAGGTGGTGGGTATTGGAGATGACACATATTGCATGGAGCACTGGGTGTGGTTCAAAAACAATGAATACTGTTACACTGAAAATAAATTTTTAAAAAATTTTTTAAAAAAGCAGTGTTTCAAGACTAGCACTGTGCAAGCAGTCCAACAGCAGCCAGTACCACTCCAAAGTGATTCCTTTCTGGGAAGAAGAGAAGATAACCCCACACACCTGTTCCACTGTGGACCCAGCAATGAGCTAGGAGCAGACATCTGGTATGACTGCAGGCCCCATCCACCAATGAAAACTTCTCAAGGGAAAACACAGGCAAAGCACCCTGCAAAACACAGGCAAACCAAAGTTTGGTGTTACTGCATGTTTATCAAATGCCTGGTCTGACAACATGATTTTAAGGTAGTTCCGCATTAATGCACTAACAACACAGGGACCAAACCCTGCATACAACAGGCAAAGAGAACCATTACAGATGACTGGACTGAAGGCAAACATGGCTCAGCCACATCAAAAGGGTATATACAACACACATAGGAGAAAACCCTAAAGTGCCAATTTTTAGTGAACAAGGGATGGGGTACTACAGGATATGACAGGACCTCTTCTTCATAAGGCCACTACTTTCAAGAGCAGATGTAGGTGACTTTTGTAATACATGGAAACAGACACAGTTAGACAAAATGAAGAAACAGGAAAAAAAGAAGTTTTCAAATGAAAGAACATGACAAAATCACAGCAAGAGAGCTAAACAAAGTGGAGATTAGTAATATACCTGATACAGAACTTAAAGTATAAATTATTTAATTTATAAATTAAATAAAAAGAGAAAAGAATGGAGAACCTAAAGGAGGTCCTTGAAAAAGAGATAGAACACATAAAAAAGAACAAGTCAGAGATGAACACCTTAAGTAAAATTAAAAATATGCTAGGGAATAAATAGTAGACTAGAAGAAGTAGAGGAATGGATCAGTGATCTGGAGGGTAGAATAATAGAAAGGAATGAAGCTGAACAGGAGAGAGAAAAAAGAATTATAATAAATGAAAATAGACGAATGAAAATAAGTGACACCACCAAGTGCAATAGCATTAGCATTACAGAGGTCCCAGAAGGAGAAGAGAGAGAAAAGAGAGCAGAAAGTTTATCTGAAGAAATAATAGCTGAAAGCTTACTGAATATGAAGAAGGAAATAGATATTCAGATCATGGAGGCACAGAAGGCCACCAACAAAATCAACAAAAGGAGGTCCACACCAAGACACATAGTAATTGAAATAACAAAAAGTAGTGATAAAAAGAGAATTTTTTTTAAATTTTTTAATTTTTTATAAACATATATTTTTATCCCCAGGGGTACAGGTCTGTGAATCACCAAGTTTACACACTTCACAGCACTCATCAAAGCACATACCCTCCCCAATGTCCATAATCCCACCCCCTTCTCCCAAACCCCCTCCCCCCAGCAACCCTCAGTTTGTTTTGTGAGATTAAGAGTCACTTATGGTTTGTCTCCCTCCCAATCCCATCTTGTTTCATTGATTCTTCTCCTACTCACTTAAGCCCCCATGTTGCATCACCATATCAGATAA
Source organism: Mustela erminea (assembly GCF_009829155.1). Taxonomy (NCBI): domain Eukaryota; kingdom Metazoa; phylum Chordata; class Mammalia; order Carnivora; family Mustelidae; genus Mustela; species Mustela erminea. Next base: position 19,776,525 of record NC_045629.1, read on the forward strand.
AGGACTAGTGTCCAGAATCTATAAAGAACTTAGCAAACTCAACACCCAAAGAACAAATAATCCAATCAAGAAATGGGCAGAGGACATGAACAGATATTTCTGCAAAGAAGACATCCAGATGGCCAACAGACACATGAAAAAGAGAATTTTTAAAACAGCCAGAGAAAACAGTTGTAGACAAGAAAATCCCATAAGGCTATCAGCTAATTTTTCAGCAGAAATTTTATAGACCAGAAGAAAGTGGTATCATATATTCAAAGTGCTGACAGGGAAAGAACCTGCAATCAGAAATACTTTATCCATCAAGGCTATCATTCAGAATAAAAGTAGAAATAAAGAGTTAAAGGAACTCATCACCACTAAGGCCACACTATAAGGAATGTTAAAGGGGACGTTTTGAGTAGAAAGGAAAGACCAAAAGTAAGAATAAGAAAAGTAGAAAGCAAAATAAATAAATAAATAAAATTAAGTGAATCTGTAATTATCAGTGAAGGGATTCATCAATTAAAAGGGTGTAAAATATGACACCATATACCTAAAGTTTGGAGGGGTGGGGAAAGTAGCAAAGAATGAGTTCAATCTTAAGAGACCATCAACTTAATATAGACTGCTGTATGGGCGCCTGGGTGGCTCAGTGGGTTAAGCCGCTGCCTTCGGCTCAGGTCATGATCTCGGGGTCCCGGGATCGAGTCCCGCATCGGGCTCTCTGCTCAGTGGGGAGCCTGCTTCCTCCTCTCTCTCTCTGCCTCTCTGCCTACTTGTCATCTCTGTCTGTCAAATAAATAAATAAAATCTTTAAAAAAAAAAAAATATATAGACTGCTGTATGCATGAGATGTTAGGTACAAACCTAATGGTAACTGAGAATCAAATTAGTAATATATATGCAAAAAACAACGTGAAAGGAACCAAATATATCACAAAACAAAGCCAGAAAACTGTGAGTGAAGAGAGCAAGAGAAAAATGGAAGAGAGAACTGCACAAACAACCATAAAGCAAGGAACAAAATGTCATAAGTACATACCTATCAATAATTTAAATGTAAATAAACTAAATGATCCAATCAAAAGATATAGGGTGATGGCATGGATAAGAAAGGAAAAAAACATCGATATACTGCCCACAAGAGTCCCATTTCTGAGCACATGCAGATTGACAGTGAGAGAAGGAAAAGTATTTTTCATGCAAATGGAAATGAAATAAAAGCCAGGATAGCAAAACTTACATCAGGTAAAACGGACTTTAAAACAAAGATTGTGGGGCGCCTGGGTGGCTCAGTGGGTTAAGCCCCTGCCTTCAGCTCAGGTCATGATCTCAGGGTCCTGGGATCACCCCTGCCTTCAGCTCAGGTCATGATCTCAGGGTCCTGGGATCAAGCCCCACATCGGGCTCTCTGCTCAGCAGGGAGCCTGCTTTCTCCTCTCTCTCTGCCTGCCTCTCTGCCTACTTGTGATCTCTCTGTCAAATAAAAAAATAAAATCTTAAAAAAAAAAAACAAAGATTGTAACAAGAGACAAAGAAGGACACTATATAATCATAAAGGGAACAAACCCAACAAGGAGCTCTAACAATTGTAAATATTTATGTAACCAACATGTGAGCACCCAAATACATAAAGCAGCTAATAACACACTTAAAGGAAGTAACACCAATACAATACTAGGGGAGTTTAACACTCCATTTACGTCAATGGATAGATCATCTAAATAGAAAATCAACAAGGAAACATAGCTTTGAATGACACATAGAACTAGAGGATTTAACATATATATTCAAGACATTCCATCTTAAAAACAACAGAAAACACATTCTTTCAGGTGTGCATATTATAGTCTCTAAAAGATATGACATGTTAGGCCATAAAACAAGTCTCAACAAATTATAAAAGACTCAGATTTTACCATGCATCTTTTGACCACACCATTATGACACTAGAAATCAAGCACAATAAAAAATCTGGAAAGAATACAAATATATAGAGGCTTAATAACATGCTACTAAACAATGAATGGGTCAACCAAGACATCAAAGAGGAAGTAAAAAAAAATACATGGAGACAGATGAAAATGAAAGCACAATGATCCAAATTCTTTGATGTTACAAAAGATGTTCTGAGAGGGAAGATGATAGCAGTACAAGCATACCTCCAGAAGCAAGAAAAACTAAACAAACAAACAAACAAACAAGCAAACAACTCACCTTACACCTAAAGGATCTAGAAAAAGGCCAAACAAAACCCAAACCAGTAGAAAGAAGGAAATAATAAGGATTAAAGCAGAAATAAACAAAATAGAAACTACAAGAAACCAATAGAAGAGATAGATGATACCAGTAGATAAACAAATTTGAAATGAACAATGAGAAATAACAGCTAATGCCATGGGAACACAAGGGATTATATGAGGTTACTATGAAAAATCATATGCCAATAAATTGGGCAACCTAAAAGAAAAGGATAAATCTGTGGAAACATATAACCTCCTGAACTGGAAGCAGAAGGAAGTGGAAAATTTGAACAGACTGATTTCCAGCAATGAAACTGAATGAAATTGAATAAAGAGAAATTAATAAAAAATCCAATTTATAATTGCCCCCCAAACAATAAAATATCTAGGAATAAACTTAAGCAAGGAGGTAAAAGACCTATACTCTGAAAACTATAAACAGTGATGAAAAAAATTGAAAACCTCAAGGAAAAATCATTCCATGTTCATGGATTGGGAGAAATCCAATATTGCTAAAATGTCCACACTCCCCAAAGTAATCTACAGATTTAATACAGTTCCTACCAAAATACCAACAACATTTTTAAAAAATATTTAAATAAAATATTTTTAAAATATTAAAAAATATTTTATTTATTTGAGAGAGAGAGACAGAGAGAGATCACAAGTGGTAGGGGAGGGTAGAAGGACAAGAAGACTCCCAGTTGAGCAGGGAGCACAATACAGGGATTGAATCCAGGACCCTGGGATTATGACTGAGCCAAAGGCAGACATTTAGCCAACTGAGCCATCCAGGCTCTCCAACAATATTGTTTACAGAACTAGAAAAAAAAAATCCTAAAATTTGTTTGGAACCACAACAGAACTGGAACAGCCAAAGAAATTATGAAAAAGTAAAATAAAACTGGAGGTATCATGAGTGCAGATTTCAAGCTATATTACAAAGCTATAGTCATCAAAACAGTATGATACTGGCACAAAAATAGACCTATGGAACAGAATAGAAATACCCCAAATAAATACTTGATTATATGCTCAATTAATCTTCAACAAAGGAGGCAAGACATTGCCATGGGGAAAAGTTTCAACAAATGGTTTTGAGAAAATTGGATGGCTACATGCAAAAGAATGAAAGTGGACCCCTTTCTTATACCATATACAAAAATACTTTTAAAATGGTTTAAAGACCTAAATGCAAAACTTGAAACCATAAAAATCCTATAGTAAACATGGGCAGCAACCTTTTCTCCCCCAGGAGATATGTGTCCTGGGGAAAGGGAAACAAAAGCAAAAATAAACTATTGGGATGACATAAAAATAAAAAGCTTCTGCATAGTGAAGTAAACAATCAATAAAGCTAAAAGGCAACCTAGTGAATGGCAGCAGGTATTTGGAAATGACCTATTTGATACAGGATTCGTATTCAAAATATATAAAGAACTTATAAGACTCAATACCCAAAAAACAAATATTCCAATTTATAAATGGGCAGAAGACATGAACAGGCACTTCTCCAAAGAAGACACTCAGAAGGCCAACAGACACATGAAAAAAATGTACATTATCAGCTACTTTCAAGGAAATGCAAATTAAAACTACAATGAGATATCAACTCGTACTTGTCAGAATGGCTAACATTAATAACATAAAAAAATAAGTGTTGGCGTAGATGGGGAGAAAAAGGAAAACTCATGCACCCTTGGTGGGAATGTAAACTGGTACAGTCACTGGGAAAAACAGAATGAAGCTTCCTCAAAAAAATTAAAAATAGAATTACTATATGATCCAGTAATCCCACTCCTGGGTATTTTCCCCAAAGAATATGAAAATACTAATTTGCTAAGATATATGTACCCTATGTTTATGGCAGCATTATTTATTATAGCTAAATTATGGAAGCAATCCAAGTATTCATCAATAGATGAATGGCTAAAGAAGTGGAAGAAATATATATGTGTGTATATATATAAATATATATACATATTTATATATTACATTATACATCTATATATATAAAATATAATACTCAGACATAAAAAGAATGAAATCTTGCCACTTACAACAACAAGAAGGAATTTAAAAAGTAAAATGTTAAGTGAAATAAGTCAGAGAAAGACAAATACATGAATTATTTTGTATGTAGAATTTAAGAAATGAAACAAATGATCAAAGAAAAGGAAACAAACGAACAAAAAAATACTTTTAATATAGAACAAACTGAAGGTTACCAGAAGGAAGGTGGGTGGGGGATGGGTGGAATTTGTGACCAGGACTAAGAGTACAGTTATCACGATGAGCACTGAGTAATGTATAGAATTGTTGAATCATTTTATTGTACACCTGAAACTAATATAACACTGTATGTTAAATATACTGGAATTTTTAAAAATATAATTTAAAAAACCAACTATGATTAATATGCTAAAAGGCTCCAGTACATAAATTAGACAGCATACAAGAACAGATAGGCAAGGTAGGCAGAGAGATGGAAATCCTAAGGAAAAAACCAATGCCAAAGATAGTAACAGTGACAGAAACAAAGAGTGACCTTTTGGATTCATTAACAGATTGGACATGGAAAAGATCTTGGAGCTTGAGGTTGTATAAATAAAAACCTCCAAGAGTAAAAAATATGGGAACAAAAAATGAAAAAACTGAACAGGATATCCAAGAAATGGGGGACAACTATAAAAGATGTAACATATGTGCAATGGGAATACCAAAGCATAAGAGAGAAAGGAACAGGAAAAAAACTGAAGCAATAATGACTGAGAACTTCTGCAAATTAATGTCACACATCAAACTACATATCCAGGAAGCTCAGAAAACAAGCAGGATAAATACAAACCCAAACTCAAATCAACCAAACAAAAATACCTCAAACACTACACCTAAGCATATTATTTTCAAACTACAAAAAAGCCAAAGATAAAATCGTGAAAGAAGCCAGAGAAAATGCCTACTGAAGACAAAAACAAAATAATTATGTCCAACTTCTTTTCAGCAATCACAAAAGTGGGAAGACGGTGAGATGAAATATCTAAAGCATTGAGAGAAAACACCACCAACTTGGGATTTGACACATTACAAAATTATACTTCATAAATGAAAAATAAAGGCTTTTCCAACAATAGTTGAGGGACTTTGTTGCTCATAGACTTACATTTCAAGAAACATTTATTAAAATAAATTCTATAGACAGAAGGAAAATTATTGATATCAAAAACTCAGATCTACATAAAGACGGGAAAGTATTAGAGAAGGAATAGATGAAACTAAAACAAAAATTTTTGTTTTTGTTTATTTAAAAAATAAATTTTGACATATTGTGAAATTTAAGGTGTACAGCATGTTACTTTGATACACTTACATATTGTAATATGATTGCCATTGTAATGATATTTATTATATTACTTAATTTGAGTACAATATTGTCTATGTTCATTATATTGTACATTAGATCTCTGTGGCTTATTTATTACTCATTATATAGAGTATATAACAGTTTTTATTTGTTATAGATATTATAGAGTATATAACAGTATTTATTTGTTAATATATAATAGATAGTTCGTTCAAAATACAACAATGCTTTTGATGATATATACTTGTTTCTGTATCTAACATACAATATATGTTTATGTATGCTTATATAAAATAAAATGAATGAAAGAACTGACAGAAGATGGGAAGGACAAATTAGGTATATTTTATTGTTATAAGTTACTTATACTATCTGTGAAACTGTATGGTGTTCTTTGAAAATGACCTTTCATTAGCTGTAAATGTATATTGCAAATTCTATGGCACCACTAAAAAAAGCTAAAAGAAAATATAGTTAATATGTTAAGAAAAGAGATAGCTTGGAACAAAAGAAAAATGCTTAATTAAAAACAACATGACAGAAAAAGAGTGGAAGACAAAAATAGAAAAATTGGGGGAAATTGGAAGCGGAGGTGAACCATGAGAGACTATGGACTCTGAAAAACAATCTGAGGGTTTTGAAGGGACGGGGGGTGGGTGGTTGGGGTACCAGGTGGTGGGTATTATAGAGGGCACGGATTGCATGGAGCACGGGGTGTGGTGCAAAAATAATGAATACTGTTATGCTGGAAATAAAAAAAAAAAAAAAAAAAAGAAAAGGAGTAACTTAAATGGGAAAAAAAAAAAAAGAAAAATTGGGATGACAGAAAACAGTAACATGATAAATATTAATCCAATTATGTCAGTAATCACCTTGAATGTCAATCATCTAAATATGACAATAAAAAAAATGATCGTCAGAATGGATTAAAAAAACCCAACCATAAGTAGTCTATAAGAAAACAACTTTATTTATTTATTTATTTAAAAAAATATTTATGTATTTATTTGACAGAGAGAGACACAGAGAGAGAGGGAACACAAGCAGGGGGAGTGGGAGAGGGAGAAGCAGGTCTCCAACTGAGCAGAGAGTCCTATGCAGGGCTCCATTCCAGGACCCCAAGACCACGGCCTGAACTGAAGGCAGATACCCAACCACTGAGCCACCCAGGCACCCCATAAGAAAACAACTTTAAAACTTAAAGACATACGGGGCACCTGGGTGGCTCAGTGGGTTAAAGCCTCTGCCTTTGGCTCAGGTCATGATCCCAGGGTCCTGGGATCAAGCCCCGCATTGGGCTCTCTGCTCAGCAGGGAGCCTGTTTCCCCCCGACCCTGCCTACTTGTGATCTCTCTCTCTCTCTCTTTCTCTCTCTCTGCCAAATAAATAAAAAATATCTTTAAAAAAACTTAAAGACATACATAAAAGTAAGTTAATAGAGAAATATATTTAATGCTAATATTGATCAGAAGGAAAAGAAGATTGTAATACTAATATTAGACTGAACAAACTTGGAAGCAAGGGAAATCAATCTCCAAGGAAACATAACAGTTCTTTGTGTGTGTGAACTTAATAAACGATCATCAAAATATATGAGGCCAAAATTTATGAGGCAAAAACTGGTAGAAGTACTAAGAGAAATAGATGAATACATTATTATCGTTGGAGACTTCAGCACCCCTTTATCAGAAATGGATAGATCTAGCAGGCAGAAAATCAGTAAGGACACAAATGAAATCAACATTGCTATTAATTAACTGACTATAATGGACATCCATAGACTATTTCATCAAATAGCAGGTAGACATTCTTCTCAAGCTCATATGGAACATTCATCAAGATAGACCACATGCTGGACCAAATACAAATCATGACCAAATGGGATTTATTATAGGTATGCAAGATTGGTTTACCATCTGAACATCAATTAATGTAATACTTCACAGCAACAGGCTAAATAAAATCACATGATCATATCAAATCATATCAATAGATGCAAAAAAAAAATTTGATAAAACTAATCATGATAAAAACTCCCAGTAAACTAGGAATAGAGGGGAATTTCATCAACCTGATAAAGAATATCTATTAAAAAAAACTCTACAGCTAACATTACACTTAATGATGAGAAACCAGAAGCTTTCCCACTAATATCAGGAATAAGGCAGGGATGTCTCCTCTCACCATTCTTTTTCAATACTGCACTAGAAGTATTAAATAATGCAGTATAATAATGAAAGGAAATTAAAAGTATATGGACAGGGAAGGAAGAAATAAAAATGTCTTGTTTGGCATTATTAAATAAAAAATCCAAATGAATCCACAAAAATATTCTGGAACTAATAGATGGTTATTGTAAGGTTTTAGGATATAATACTGATGTACATAAGTCAATAGCTTTCCTATATACCAGCAGCAATTAACAGGTGAAATTTGAAACTGAAAATATAACATCATTAACATTAGAAACCTCAAAAATGATATATTTAGATATAAATATATGAAAAGTACAAAATCTACATGAAGAAACAAATCTGATGAAAGGAATCAAAGATGAAATAAAATTAATTTCTGGTCTATCTATGAAAGATATTTTTGAGAGAATGAAAAAAGAAACTATAGATTTAGAGGAAATATTTATAAAAGATATACCTGATAAAGGGCTATTATTCAAAATATATAAAGAACTCTTTTTTTAAAAAATCTTAAAATCCAAGAGGATAATAAGCAAAAAAAAAAGAAAAAAAAAGGGCACCTGGGTGGCTCAGTGGGTTAAGCCTCTGCCTTCAACTCAGGTCATGATCTCAGGGTCCTAGGATCGAGTTCCACATCGGCCTCTCTGCTCAGCAGGGAGCCTGCTTCCTCCTCTCTCTCTCTCTCTCTGCCTGCCTTTCTGCCTACTTGTGATCTCTCTCTGTCAAATAGATAAATAAAATCTTTAATTTAAAAAAAAGGGAGAGAGACTGAAAATAAACCAATGTTTATAAACATTGACCTTAACAGACCCCTCACCAAAGAAAAGATTTAAATGGCAAATAAACATGAAAAAACTGCTGCACATCATATGTCATCAGAAAATGTGAATTATAACAATAAGATACCACTATACACCTATTAGAAAGGCCAAAATCTGGAACACTGACAACAGCAAAGGCTGCCAAGGCTATGGAGCAACAGGAATTCTCATTTATTCTGGTGGGAATACAAAACAGTGGATTCACTTTAAATAACAATTTGGTGTTTTTTTGTTGTTGTTGTTGTTGTTTTCAAGCTGAACATACTCTTACCACACAACCTAGTCATTACATTACTTGATATTTACTCAAAGCATTTGGAATCTTATACCCCCACAACCCTGTACTTAAATGTTTATAGCAACATTATTCATAATTACCAAAACTTAGAAACAACTAAGATGTTCTTCAGGGGGTGAATGGATAAACTATGATACATCTAAACCATGGAATATTGTTCAGCACTATAAAGAAATGACCTATCAAGCTATGAAAAGTCACAGAGAAAAGTTAAACACATTACTAAGTGAAAAAAGCCAATATGAAAAGACTATACACTGTATGATTGTAAGGATATTCTGGATAAAGCAAAATTATGGAGACAGTAAAAAAAATGATCACTGGTTACCAGGAGTTGGGGGACAGATGAATAGGTGAATTACCAGGATTTTAGGGTAGTGAAACAATGGTGTATGATACTACAGTGGTAAATACACGTCATTATACATTTGTCCAAGCCTCCAGAACATACACCAAGAATGAACCCTAATGTAAACTGTGGACTTTGGGTGGTAATGATCTGGGGTCCCCAGTAATAACCAATGTACTAATCTGGGTGGGGGGATGTTGATAATGTGGGGAGGACAAGGGTAGAAGGGAAATCTCTGTACCTTTCTCTCATATTTGCTTTAAACTTAAAACTGCTCTAAAAATATGTCTAATACCATCTATGTCTTTAAAAAAATTAAGAATGGCTGATATAATTGAAACACTGACTAAATGGGTCCACAACACATTATTTTTATTTGTCATTTCATTTGTTTTCATTAACTTTAATCTAAATAAATGAGTTGGTGCCTAAAAATAAATGTCACACCACAAGGAAAACTGGTGTGAAACTTACCAGAGCTGCCCTTATGTGAAGCTCTTAGTATTTGGTTTAGAAGTTGAAAGCAAGGTAATATGGAACATAGAAATTCATTTAATTGATATTTATTGAGAACTAAGTATGTGTTGGACACTGTACTAAGCTTTGAAATCAGCAGTAAATAAGGAAGATATAGTTCCTGCTCTCATGGATCATAAATAATATATATTCAATAGACCTATTTTCCCTTTTTTTAGAATGAAGAGTAGGGCAAATGATGGAATGAGGGTTTAAAACTAAATCATACAGAGTACAAACTCTACCACAGTTTTTTAATTAAAGTGTTAATGAATAACCTTAAGCAACCAAAATAGAAATCTGAACTTTAAAAGTGGTGATTTGACTCCCATTTTAACCAAAATTGTGAGTCAGAGTAATCCCATAGATATTTCCAATAATTAATGACTCTGATGCTCATTAGGGTATCTTCCTTTTCCTTATCCCCCTACTATCATTTCCCCTGATTAAAAAGAAAATAAAACAAAACCAAAAATCTCTCAACAAATATTAGTAGTCAACATCTTAATTATTGGCTTGATTTTAAGCTTTCAAAAACTCAGTGATGTATGATTATAAATCTCAGACCCCATAGTCCTGAGCAGTTACCAGTTTGCATCACTAAAGACTCATTATTGCCTCAGCAAGTGTCCATCCAAGTCATTCTGCACCAAGCCAATGGTAAAGAATCTGTCTTAATTCCAGCTCTGATTTCCAGTAGATTCATTACTGCTCACAAAGAAGTTTCCTGTAACCCATTAAAACCCCAGAAGTATAGGCTAATGCATGAATGTTCCTTCCTGTTGTTAAACTCAGTACCAGAAAAGGCATGTTGCCAGCAGTGGAACATCAAGCAGGAGATTTCTGGAGAATAAGTCTAATAGTACTCCATATTTACCACTCTTTCCCTGGAATTGAAAATGTCTGGATTCCTGAGGAAAGACACTGTTACTCAGAACTTTGAAACTCAGGTCAGGGTCAACAGATATGGACCACATCATTCCCCATACAAAAAGAATATTAAGCCCTAAAGTCAAATCTCATACCATGCTCATATTTAATATCACTTCACTTAAAGTGGAGCACAGATTTACACCTTTGAGCTATCTCCCAACTCCACTTCATATTCTTATATAGTTTGTATACTCTGCTTCCTCAACTGAAGTCTCTCCCCATGCTTGGCCCCCCAACTATTACTCTATGTAATTAGTAGATATACCTATACCCTCCACTTCCACCTTAAATGCTCCCAATTTAGATGGTATTGCAATCCCAAAGAACAAATGTGAGCACCCTGAGATATTGGGCCACAGAGTAGTTTCACTAGGAGAAGGACGCTTCTGATCCCCTGTACTCCTGGAAAATGAAGCAGCAGTTAGATTCACCTAAAAGCCATACAAGTTCAACTGCCTGCTAGACACTTTTTTTTTTTAATTTATTTTTTATTTATTTTCAGCATAACAGTATTCATTGTTTTTGCACCACACCCAGTGCTCCATGCAATCTGTGCCCTCTCTAATACCCACCACCTGGTTCCGGAGGTCGGGCCTGCTAGACACTTTAATCTTGAGCACTGACTGACTCACAGGAATACTTAAGTGTCTGGGCAGCTTTATGCCTGTTTGGTAGAATGATTGTTTGATTCAGTTTCAAGATAACACATTTATTATGAAATAAAATGGAAATCTTGTTATACTAGTAAATTTATAAAAGTAGGATAGATTTTTCTAAAGTCATATTCACTTCTATTACAATAATCTATCCTCATATTTAAAAATAATGTCAATTATTATTAAAATATGATGTGATTCTATAACTTATTGACACAGAAAAGTAAGCTCTCAGACACGTTAAAGCCCTCATATAGTAGTCATTTCAATTCAACCAGGTGAGTTGAAGCTTACAGGTTTCTGTGACTCTTGAAACGAACTCATCAAGAAATTTACATTTCATTCTCTGGGTTTCCTTATTGTAATTTTGTGCATAGAAATCAAACAACTTGGTTATCAAAACAAAGGCCATCTAGAAGCCCCAGAATATGCTGATCTCAATTTTTTGAGATGATTACCTAAACTAAACATTTAAAAACCTTTTTGAGGGGCACCTGGGTGGCTCAGTGGGTTAAAGCCTCTGCTTTCGGCTCAGGTCATGGTCCCAGGGTCCTGGGATCGAGCCCCACATTGGGTTCTTTGCTCAGCAGGGAGCCTGCTTCCCTTCCTCTCTCTGCCTGCCTCTCTGCCTACTTGTGATCTGTCAAATAAATAAATAAAATCTTAAAAAAAAAAAACCTTTTTGAGACTTCTAGACTCATAGAGAATATATGTATAGATCCTTGCAAATTTTGAGAACCTTTCCATAGTTTATTTCTGCACATTCAAGAGCTCCATCTGTCCTTGCCAGGACTAAGAGATTCCCATAACATGCCAGACTGATCCACAATCTTGATTGGATGCATATACTTACAAATCTTTTGCAATTACCAGCCATAAACTTTACTGAAAGGTCTTTCTTCTGGCAGGATATGCTAATATTTAAAAGATTACATAAAATACTGCCCCCTTTTTCTGATATTTAGCAATCCTACTCTCACCATCTGTGTTAATCCATGTTACATTATAATCATAATTAAAATATAATAAAATCCAGTCAAAAATTAACACTAAATAAATCAGCATCCCAGCAAGGTTTTAAAAATGGAAGTCGATAATCTGACTATAAAATATGTATGATATGCAAAAGGCCAAGAAATGACATTCTTAAAGAAGAATTAAATAAGAGAAAGTATTACACAGATACCAAATCTTAATATAAAGCTATAAGAAGACAGTAAGAGTGAAACAAGAATAGAAAATAAACCAATAGAAAAGATGTGTCCAAAAACAGACCCATGCATAAGACTATGACAAAGTAAGTACTAAAGATTAGTGATAAAAATTCGTGAATGTGCTAGGTCAATTGCACAACCATATGTAAAAGGTAAATCTTGAGAACTGTCTTATACCAACTACAAAAATCTATTCCTGAAAGAATTAGCTTGGAATTGTAAAAAATAAATATTTCATAAGATAAATTATTTTTAAGACCTTGAGGTAGAAGAGGTAGGAAATGATTTCTTCCATTTTTTTTTAAGATTTATCTACTTATTTGAAAAAAGGGAGGGGCAGAGGGAGAGAAGCAGACTCCCTATTAAGCATGTGGGACCCACACAGGGCTCAATCCCATGACCCCAAGATCATGACCTGAGCCAAAACCCAGAGTTGGATGCTTTCTTTTTTAAAAAAAAAAAACAAGATTTTATTTATTTTGAGAGAGAGAGGCATGAGGTGAGGAGGGGCAGAGGGAGAGAGAGAATCTCAAGCAGATCTAAAGTCTGAGTGCTAAGTGCAGAGTCCAATGCAGGGCTTGATCTCACAATCCTGAGACCATGACCTAAACTGAATTCAAGAGTTGGATACTTAAACAATTTAATGACCCAGGCACACTAGAAATGACTTCTTGAACAGATTATTAAAAGCAATAGCTATAAAGGAGGAGATTGATAGACTAGACTACATTCAAATCAAGTATTTTTTAATCAAAGACACCATGGTGAGAGTGAAGAGGCAAGTAACAGTGTGAGTAAATATATGCAACACATATACTGACAAAGGTCTCACATTCAGAATATATAAAAACCTCCTAAAACTTAATAAGAAAAAGTCAAATGATCCAAGAGAAAAATGAATAGAAGATCTGAAAGGGTAATTTACAAAAGAAAGTATGTAAGTGGTATTTACTTTCATTAATAAATATATCAGAGCAAAAAAATCACAATATTGAGGCACCACCACACATACAAGTGTATACTAGATCTAAAAATTAGCATACCTGGGATGGCTGGGAAGATGACAAGAGTAGGAGGACCCTAAGCACACCTAAACCCATAGAAAATACTAAATAATGCAACAATGTAAATAGCCCAGAAAATGACTCCAACACTGCCAAAACAAACCCCAATAAACTAAGAGTAGAAGAGCGGCCACATGAAAGAGCATAGGAAGGACAGAGACATAGTTCCTAAAAAGTCCCTTGGGATTATCTGCAGCTAGAAGGGATGTCATGGGTAAAGAGAGGAGAGAGAAACAGGCCCTCACACTGGGGAACCTGAAAGGACAGAAAAATCACCATAATATTTGGCTTTGAAAACCAGAGGGGCCAAATTTTATAAGTACTTATAATCAGTGGGACTTTAACTTGGGATTTTAAAAAATCAGTGGGCTTGGCTCTGGGAGAGAGTGGGCTCTGGCTCTTAAAGAGACAACACAACAAACAGTCCCATAAGATACAGCATAGAAGTAGCAGCTTGAAAAACGTATGAGGCATATGGGTGAGAAAGTTAATGTTTACTCATCTCAGAGCATGTCCTAGAGGGATTAGGTCACTGGCAGAATCCTGCAGGAACAAAGGAAATGGCAGGCACCATGTCTCCCAGCATAAACACACAGTCACCTCACTACCTAACTTGATTAACAGTGTTCCCCACTCTCTCCATCCAGGTGGGCCTCTGTCCTAGCACTGCAGATACCCTCCGCAGAAGACAAGTGTGAAGACCTTGCAAATCAGCATGCATCCTGCTTCTCTGCACACTGCAGATCAGTCTCCTCCAATACGTCTTGGCCAGAGACCAACCAAAGCAGTTTCACAAAACTGGCAATGTGCAAGCAGCCTTGACAAGAGCCAGCACCACTCCATACTGAGTCCTGCCCAAGGAAGAGTGAAAGATAACTACACACAACAGTAAGACCACCCAACCCAGAAGTGGGCTGGTAGCAAACAGCTGGTCAGCAAACGGCTGGTCTAAATGTAGCCCCACCCACAAGTGAAAGCTTCTCAGGGGAAAACATCCTGCAATTTCATGCTGTTACATCTCTGACAAACCATTGAGCTGACTCAACTTCAGCCCAAGGTGGCCCCAGACTAGCCTATTAACAGCACAGGCACTGAAACCTGCCCACAACAAGCAAAGAGAGCCATAACAGACAACTGGACTAAAGGAAAAATGGCTCAGCCATAACATCAGGGTACATGCAACACACATAGGAAACACGCCTGAAGTGCCAGGTTCTGGTGAACAAGGGACAGGACACTGCAGGGCACCATAGGACTCTTCTTCATAAGGACACTATTTTCAAGAAAAGGAGACATAGCTAACTTTCTTAATACCTAGAAACATACATAGATAGTTAGACAAAATGAGGAGACAGAAAAAATATCGAAGAAGAGGACAAAATCACAGCAAGAGAGCTAAATGAAATAGGGATGAGTAATATGTCTGATAGAGAATTTAAAGTAATGATCATGAAGATACTGGGTTTGAGAAAAGAGTGGAGGACGTCAGCAAGACCCTCACAAACAGATAAAGAAGAACCAATCAGAGATGAAGAGCACAATAAATGGAGTTCAAAGTACACTAGATAGGATAAATACCAGATTAGAGGAAGCAGAAGAATAAATTAATGGCCTCAGGACAGAGTGATGGAAAATAAGCAAACTGAGCAGGTGAAAAAAAAAAAAAAGAAATTAGGCAAAGTGAGAATAGACTTAGGGAATCCAGTGACACCATGAAGCATAATGACATTGACATTATAGGGATCCCAGAAGGAGAAGAGAGAGAAAAGGGGGCAGAAAATTTATTTGAGGAAATAATAGCTGAAAACTTCCTGAATATGGGGAAGGAAATAGAAATGCAGACTGAGACGGCACAGAGATGGCTCAATAAAATCAACCAAAAGAGGTCCACACCAAGACACAGTAATTAAAACTGCTAAAAGGTAATAGTAAAGAGAGAATTTTTTAAAGCAGCAAGAGAAAACAGTCTCTGGAAACCCTGTTAGGTTGTCAGCCTGATTTTTTGTAAAAAGTTTATTTATTTATTTATTTGAGAGAGATACAGATAGTGAGAGGGAGCAGGAGTGGGGAGGAGAGAGAGAAGTGGGCTCTCTGCTGAGCAGGGAACCCGATGCAGTGTTCCATCCCAGGACCCTGGGGTCATGATCTTAGCTCAAGGCAGATGCTTAATGACTGAGCCATCCAGGTGCCACTGTAAGCCTGATTTTTCAGCAGAAAATTTGCAAGCCAGAAATGAGTGGCATTATATATTCAAAATGCTTGGAGGGGGGAAAAAAAACCCACCTTGCAACTTAAAATAGTGTATCCAGTAAAGCTATCATTCAGAATAGAAGGAGAAATATAAAGAATTTCCCAGATAAAAATTGAATGAGTTCATGATGCTAAAACAATCCAATAAGAAATGTTGAAGGTGACTCTCCTAGTGGGAAGGAAAGGTCATAAGTTAAGAAAAGCAGGAAGCACAAAAGCAGTAAAAGTAAGCATATATGGGGGTGCCTGGGGGGCTCAGTGTGTTGAGCCTCTGCCTTCAGCTCTGGTCATGATCCTGGAGTCCTGGGATCGAGCCCCACATCGGGATCTCTGCTCGGCAGGAGCCTGCTTTCCCCTCTCTCTCTGCCTGCCTCTCTGCCTACTTGTGATCTCTCTCTCTCTTTCAAATAAATAAATAAAATCTTTTTAAAAAGAGTAAGCATATTTGTAAAAATTAATCAAAGGACTAACAAAAGAAAAGGATGTAAAGTATGGCTTTTAAATACCTAAAACATGACAGGGAGATGAGGCAAAAATGGGTTCAAACTTAAGCAAACATCAACTTAATATAGACTGCTATATGCAGATATTATATACAAACCTCTTCGTAACACAAAATCAAAGAACAGTAATAGATATACAAAAAGTAAGGAGAGACTAATCCAAGTCAATCACTAAAGAGAGGCAAATTATTGTGAGAGAAGAGAAAAAGGAAGGAAGGAACAAAAAGATCTATAAAAACAACCATAAAACAAGCAACAAAATGGCAGCAAATACATACCTGCAAATAATTATTTTGAATGTAAATAAACTAAATGCATCAATCAAAAGACATAGGGTGATGGAATGGATAACAAAAAAAAAAAAAACCTACATGCTGCTTACAAGAGACTCATTTCATATACCTAAAGATACATACAAATTGAAAGTAAAGGATAGACAAATATTCAGCATGCAAATAAGTGTGAAAAGAAAGCCACAGTAGAGACTCAAAATGAAACAGACTTTAAAGCAAAGTTGGTAATAAGAGACAAAATAGGGCACTCCTTGATAATATAGAGGAAAACCCAACAAAATTATAGCAAATGTAAATATTTATGCACTCAACACAAGAATAAACATATGCATAATATGGTTAATAACAAACATAAAGGTAGTAATCGATAATAAAACGATTATAGTAGAGGGATTTAACACCCCAGTTACATCACTGGAGAGGTCATACAAACAGAAATTCAACATGGAAACAGGGAACTGAATCACACATTGGACCAGTGAATTTAACAGATACACTCAGAACATTTCATGCTAAAACATTCTTTTCAAGTGCACATAGAATATTCTTCAGAATATACCACATATTAGCCCAAAAAATAAGTCTCAACAAATTCAAAAATATCAGTCATACCAATGCATATTTTCTGACCATAATGCTATGAAACTAGAAATCAACCACAAGAAAAAAATCTAGAAAGAGCACAGACATATCAAGGTTAAACAACATGCTATGAAACAATGAATAAATCAACCAAGAAATCAAAGAGGAAATAAAAAATTACATGGAGACAAAGAAAATGAAAACACAATGGTCCGAAATCTTTAGGATGCAGCAAAAGATGTTCGGAGAGGGAAGTTTATAACAATACAGGCATACCTCAAAAAGCAAGAAAAATATCAAATAAACAACCTAATCTTACAATCTAGAAAAAGGAGAACAAAATTGAAAACAAGTAGAAGAAAGGAAACTGTCAAGATTAGACCAGAAATAAACAAAATAGAAACTGAAAACAAACAAACAATCAAAACAATAGCACAGATCAATGAAACCAGGAGCTGGTTCTTTGAAAAGTTCAACAAAATTGATAAAACTTTAGCCAGATTCATCACAAAAAAAAAAGAAAGAAAGAAAGGAGAGACAGATAGAGATACAGAGAGATGAGAAAGAGAGAGAGAGAGAAAATCAGAATGAAAGAGAAGAAGTAACAACAAACACCACAGAAATACAAAGGATTATAAGAGAATATTCTGAAAAATTACATGCCTAGACATTGGACAAACTAGAAGAAGTGGGTAAATTTCTAGAAACATACAACCTCCCTAAACTGAATCAGGAAGAGATAGAAAATTGGAATAGATCAATTTCCAGCAATGAAAAAATAAGTAATTAAAAAACTCCCAACAAACAAAAGTTCAGAACCAGAGGGATTCATAAGTGAATTCTACCAAAGATTTCAATACTTGCAAATCAAACAACATGATATGTCACATCAATAAGAGAAAGAACACAAATCATATGATCAATTTAATAGATGCAGAAAAAAACATTTGAAAAAATACATCCAATCATGATAGAAAGCTTGTAGGTTTAGAGGGAACATATCTCAAAAAGGCTTATAAATGAAAAACACATCATACTCATCATACTCAATGGTGAAAAACAGGAACAGAAGTGTGTGCATTCTCACCACTCATTCAACATAGTACTGAAGTTATACCCAAGCAATCAGACAACAAAAAAAAGAGGTGTATAATTGGTGAGGAAGAAATAGAACTTCCACCATTTAACAGAGGACATGATACTATATATAGAAAACACTAAAGATGTCACAAAAAACTATTGGAACAGATAAATGAATTCAGTAAAGTTGCAGGATAAAAAAATCAATATACAGATATCCATTGCATTTCTATACACTGGTGATGAATCAGAAGAGAAATTAAGAAAACGATCCTATTTACAATTGCCCCAAATTAATAAAATACCTAGGAATAAACTTAACCAAGGAGTTCAAACACCTGTACTGAGAACTATAAAACACTGATGAAAGAAATTAAAGAAAACAGAAACAAATGGAAGTCATTCCATGCTTATGGATTGGAAGAATAAATATTGTTAAAATGTCCATACCACCCAAAGAAATCTACATATTTAATGCAATTCCTATCACAATGCCAACAGCATTTTTCACAGAACTAGAACAAACAAACCTAAAATTTGTTTGGAATTCCTACAGACCCCAAATAATCAAAGCAATCATGAAAAAAATAAATAAAACAAATCTGGAGGTAACACAATTCCAGTTTCAAGTTATATTACAAAGCTGTAGTCATCAAAATAGTATGGTACTGGCACAAAAACAGAGAGGATCAATAGAACAGAATGGAAAACCTAGAAATAAATCTATAATTATATGGTAAATTAATTTATGGCAAAAGATGCAACAATATGCAATGGAAAAAGATAGCCTCTTCAACAAATGGTTTTTGGAAAACTGGACAGCTACATGCAAAAGAATGAAACTGGACCACTTTTTACACCATACACAAAAATAAACTCAAAATGGAGAAAGATCTATTTGTGAGACTGAAACCATAAAAAACCTAGAAGAGAGCACAGGCAATAATTTCTCTGATATTGGCCATTGCAACTTTTTTTTCTAGATATTGTGACTACATTAAAAAACAACAACAACAACAACAACAACAACTGCTACACAGCAAAGGAAACAATACAACTAAAAGATAACCTACTGAATAGGTAAAGATGTTTTCAAATAACATATCTGATAAAGGCTTAGTATCCAAAATATACAAAGAACTATACAACTCAACACCAAATAATCCAACTTAAAATGAGCAGAAGACAGGAACAGCCATTTCTCCAAAAACGACATCCAAAGGGCTAACAGATACATGACAAGATGTTCAACATCACTCATCATCAGGGAAATTCAAATCAAAATCACAATTACACCTCACACCTGTCAGAATGGCTAATGTCAAAAAATAAGAAACAGTGTTGGCAAGGATATGGAGAGAAAAGTACTCTCATCTACAGTTAGGAGGAATGTAAACTGGTATAGCCACTGTGGAAGACAGTATGAAGGTTCCTTAAAAAATTAAAAATAGAACTACCTTTGATCCATAATTCCACTTCTGGTATTTATTCAAAGAATATGAAAACCCTAACTTGAAAGGATCTACGCACCCCTATGTTTATTGGAGCATTATTTATAATAGCAAAATTATGGAAGTGTGCCTTGGTAGACGAATGAATAAAGAAGGCATGTATATACATACAATTGGACATTATTCAGGGATAAGAAAGAATGAAATATTGCCATTTGTAACAACATAGATGGATCTAGAGTATATAATGCTAAATAAAATAAGTCAGCCAGAAAAGATAAATACCATATGATTTCACTATTACATGGTAATTTAAGAAACAATATAAATGAACAAAGGGGGAAAAAAGAGACAAAAAAATACTCTTGGGCACCTGGGTGGCTCAATTGGTTAAATGTCTGCCTTTGACTCAGGTCATGATCCTCACATTGTTCTCCTAGCTTGGCAGGGAGCCTGCTTCTCCCTCTCCCTTCTGCCTCTGCCTGCTGCTCCCCTGTCTTGTGCTCTCTGTCAAATAAACAAAATCTTTAAGAACAAACAAACAAACAAACAAAAAAACAGACTCAACTATAGAGAATAAATAGATGGTTACCATAGGATAATTGGATGTTGGGATGGGTGAAATAAGTGATGGGGATGAAAAAGTACACCTATTTTGATGAGCACTGAGTAATATATGGAATTGTCAAATCACTAATTATACACCTAAAATGAATATAACACTGTGTATTAACTGCACTGGAATTAAAACTTAAAGAAAAGTATTTTATCTTAGCATTCAGTTATTTTACTCTGTTGGTAATGGAAAACCAGGCACAGGTACCTCAAAAGTACACATGTACAAGAATGTGTGTGTTCTTATTTGTCTTAGAGAAAAAATACCTTGAAAACTGAATGAGGCTTCTGCTTTCCAACTTGGAAGTCATCACTTCCAAGAAGAATAAAGCTGAATAAATAGAACACCAATGACTTTTTCTTAGATTCATCCAAGAGTTGTGTCACAAGGTTGACCAATGCCTCCCAAATTGGTGACAGGTGAATATAGAGAATTACAGCTTACTGGGAACAAAAGCCCTGGAGAAGCTGGCTGCTGGGGTCAACCAAGGTAGGAAAAATTAAATTATAATCAACAAATTCCTGGAAGATCAATATGCACAATGATGGAGAGTTAAAAATTAGGACTGGGAGTCTTAGGGGCCCCACACTTCCATGAGTTACCTCTATGAATCCTATCAGGAGCTCTGACTGAAGATCAGGGAGCTTCCTTTGGGGAAAGGAGAATTAACCATTCTGAAATGTGCCGAGAGCATTTTTACTTCTAATACAAGCCTACCCTCAAAGGAAACTATTTCACCGAACCTAACCACTTTGGGTTTTACCAGAAACTTGACAGTACTAGGGGAAGAGAATTATTGAACTCTAGTTTCCTCTAGTCCTCCTCTCTAACCCAAGCAGAGACGGGGGAAGTGGCTGAGAAGCACTTGTGAAGGTCAAAGCCCCGTGGCATAGGATCGCTAAAAGATTGAGACCTAATCATGAGACTACAAAACACTTCTCACCCCACTCCTTACCACCACCTCAATAACGCTCCTGCACAAAAAATTACAAAGGGAAGACTATAAGCTTAAATTCTATTTTAAGAAATTTCAAGGAAAACACAAAGACTGTGAGAGATATATATACAAAAAAAAAAGTGACACCAATAAAATTTTGGCCTTTAACACTTACAGCTACAGCAAATAGAAAACACAGCTCTATCATATGATTTCCCTGATATGAGGAAGTGGTGATGCAACATGGGGGAAGGAGAAGAATCAATGAAACAAGATGGGATTGGGAGGGAGACAAACCATAAGTGACTCTCAATCTCACAAAACAAACTGAGGGTTGCTGGGGGAGGGGGGTTGGAAGAAGGGGGTGGGGTTATGGACATTGGGGAGGGTATGTGCTTTGGTGAGTGCTGTGAAGTGTGTAAACCTGGCGATTCACAGACCTGTACCCCTGGGGATAAAAATATATGTTTATAAAAAATAAAAAATTTAAAAAAAAAAAAAAAGAAAGAAAACACAGCTCAACTCCTAGTCAGGTAAACATAAAACCTTCTGCTCATGGCCTATTTACATAGATCCTTTTACTGAGAACATTGTGTCCAGGTTTCAACAAAAATTTAAAAGACATGCTAAAAACAAAAAAACACAGCCTAAACAGATAGAGCCATCAGAACCAGACTCAGATATGGCAGAGATTTTGGAATTATCAAACTGGAAATTTAAAATGGTTATAATTAGGGATGCCTGGGTGGCTCAGGCGGTTAAACGGCTGCCTTCAGCTCAGGTCATGATCCCAGCATCCTGGGATGGAGTCCCAAGTTGGGCTCCTTGCTCGGCGGGGAGCTTGCTTCTCCTTCTGCCTCTGCCTGCCTGTGTTCTCTCTCTCTCTCTCTCTGACAAATAAATAAATAAAATCTTAAAATATATATATATATATATAATAACCATAATTAATAAAATAAGGGCTTCATGGGGAAAAGTGGACAACATGCAAATATAAGTAAGTAAAGTAAATGGAGAGATAAACACTCTGAAAAAGAATCCAAAGAAAACAGCAGAAATCAGAAACACTGTTACAGAAATGCAGAATAAATTTGAGGGGCTCATAATTGGACTAGACATAGCCAAGAAAAGAATCAATGAACTCAAAGATACATCAATAGAAATTTCCCAAATTAAAAAGCAAAGAGAAAAAAATAGTGAAAGAAACAGAACAGAGTATTCATGAATTGTGGGACAATTTAAAAATGTAGAACAAATGTGTAATGAGAATACCAAAAAGAGAAGAAGGAAAGGAACAGAAAAAATACTTAAAATAATGGTTGAAAAGTTTCCAAAATAAATGACATACACCAATCCAGGAAATCTCCAGGAAACCTGGAGAACACTAAGTAGGCAAATATTAAAAAATCTACATTTAGGCATATTTTATTCAAACTTCAGAAAATCAAAGACAAAGAGAAAATCTTGAATGAAGCTGGGGGTGAGGAGGAATGCCTACATACAGAGGGACGAGAATAAGAATTACATCAGACTTCTCTTCAGAAACCATGCAAGCAAGCATGAAAAAACAATCATCCTAAAAATCTATTTCCAGCAAAATTATCCTTCAAAAGTAAACAAGAAATAAAAATTTTTTGAGACAAAAATTTAGGGAAGTTGTTGCCAATACTTCTGCCAAGCAAGAAATATTAAGAGAAGTTCTTCAGAGAGGAGGAAAATGATATAGGTCAGAAACATTTTTGTGGTAAAGATTTATCTACTTATTTTAGAGAAAGACAGAGAGAGAGCAGCAAGGAGGGACAGAGGGAGAGGGAGAGAGAGTTTTAAGCAGACTCCGTGAAGAACGCAGGACCTGACACAGGGCTCAGTCTCACGACCCTGAGATCAGGACCTGAGCCTGAAACCAAGAGTTGGACACTTAACCAAGCGTACTACCCAGGTGCCCTAAAAACTCCTTTCTACATAAAGGAGAATATCAGAGAAGGAATAAATGAAGACCCTTCTCTGTTCCCTCCCTGAGGTAATGGCACCACATCCAGCACCTGGACCCTCCTAATATATGCTGAATGATATGGACATGGAGCACCATGGATTGTTGACTAAAAGAAAAAATAGAAGACTTATTCCCCTGACTCATGCTGAAGATACTGAAATGAACATGGTGAGTTCTCAGACTCCTAGAAGAATCTACTCTGAAGGAACTGGGTAAAACTGTAAATGAAAAATGAAAATATGATGAAAGTTATTTTACTTTCTGCTTTATAAACGTGAATAATTTTTGTCTTATGCAACAGAACATTTCATTATAGCATTGTAATCTTAGTTTTAAATTAGTTGTAATTGTGGCATTATTTTGAGATCATTAAGAATTTAAAGAAAAGGGAATTGAATATTTATACTGTAGACACTATGAATTCTTTAAAAGCCAAATATTAGTTTTAAACTGGAAATGAAAAGGCCACAGAAGCATCATCCTATAAGTTTTAATTACTAATAGTGTAAATACCAATCATTATAACCCACATAAACAAAAAACCCTTTGGATCTTTACCACACCTCCCCACTCTTTTAAGAATAAAAGCTTCTTAAAACCCAAAAGTGAGAAAACCACTGTTACTCATCATCAGTTATAATTAACCTTAAAACAGGACTCTAGTGGCCTCCAGGTTTGAGTCGAGGAAAACCATATAGGACTGAGGTTGAGAGAACAATCACACAGCATAAGCTCAGTCACTCACCAGCTGTGTGATTTGCAATAAGGTCCTCAGCTTCACTAAGCATTTATTTCCCAGTCTGAAAAATGGTAATTTGTGGCTAAAATTAATTAGAATGGTATAGAAGTCTTTAGAAAATAGTAAATTGTAATTTATTGATGTTAATGCTATTGTTATAAAACCAGCTCAAGAAAGTGATGGCCATTGTTCCCTAAGACAAATGCAAATGAGAACTAATTCAACACTTAAAAACAACTCAGAAAATAAGATAGTAAATGCTTCCCTATTAAATACTTTTATTGCGTTTATTTCTATAGAACCATCTCCTCTCTCCCATAAACATGGAAAAGAAAGGAAGAATAGGTGAAGGGAGAAGTACCCTGGAAAAATAGTCCATTATCTGAAGTTTCACCCAACCGGTGGTAAATGACTGACTTGCAGCTAGGAATGGCTGGTGTTTTGTATCCTCAATAGCTCCTGTCAATTCTTTAAACTTAAGTTTAGCAGTTCTTTTAGATACAATGCTTTTGAGTTCCATGGATTGCTGGATACCGTAATTTGAGCTACATGGAGAGAAAGCAACAATTTGCACACCCCATCCTCTACTGCTCAAATTATGGGAGAGGGGAGATGATTCTATAAAAATTAGTGTCTGATGACTTCTATACCATTCCAATTAATTTTAGCCACAAATTACCATTTTTCAGACTGGGAAATAAATGCTTAGTGAAGCTGAGGACCTTATTGCAAATCACACAGCTGGTGAGTGACTGAGCTTATGCTGTGTGATTATTCTCTCAACCTCAGTGCTATATGGTTTTCCTCGACTCAGATCTGGAGGCCTCTAGAGTCCTGTTTTAAGGTTAATTATAATTGTATCTCTCAAATGGACACTTCAAAGTCACATGAGCGATGAAACAATCAAATTGCCTTGTGTAGCAATTTTTAGTGCTCTTTGAGAATTAATTTGCCTGCAGTCCCCTAGGTTGTCCTCTGCACAGGTAGGACATAGTACAAATTCTACTTTGAAAATGTGGAAGAAAAATGCAGCTGTCCAGAGTGCTGGAAATGCTTACAGCATATAGAACCCCACACTGTTTAGCTTTAGAGGCTCTTTGGCACACAGGCTGTCCTTCTTTAATATTATAGTTTAGCAGAAGCCTAATCCAGATCTAAAGCAGAGGACAGTGGTTAGAAAAATGGTCTCCTTCCTCCTCTCCTACTTCATAGCAAACATTTCTTTTGAACTAATTAGCAAAAATGGAATAATGTCAGGAGGATGAACATTTCATCTTTTCTCAAATTCACTTATTAGACTAGAAGATTCACCTTTCCCTATCCCAATCCTTTTCTATTAATATATAAATTAATTTATCCAGAAAGTTAATATTTTGACTCTTGTGCAGATGTGAGCAGCTGGATATGTATAGAATACACACAAAAAGTATTTTGAAACTAATATATTTATTGGATAGCTACTATCTTCTTGCATGGTGCTAGAATAAGAAATATGAGTAAAATATTTCTTGTCCTTCAAGATCAAATATATTAGTTGGAGATTTATTCCCAAGCATTTGTTGAATTACCTTCAAGTTCTAAGCACCAAGCAAGTAATAATGAAGTATCTATTTACCTTTACTTGCTAAATGCTGGAGATAAGTGTGGATGAGGGACACTTGATCCATCCTGGGGGAGGAGAGAGTTTAGGGTTGGTGGGAAGTAGAGAAGGTGAGACATCCTACAGGACCCAAAAGAAGTGATGACTGAATGGTCTTAAAAAACGAGTAGAAGTTAGCTGGCTAAGGAAAGAGGGTAGGGTAGACCTTCAGAGTGCTGGCACTGAGAAAGACAACAGAGTATACATTTCAGGGGTATATTTCAGCAGTGAACACTGTGTATATGGTGAAAACAGCACTCCTTTCATTCAGATAGGTAGAGCAGGAGAAATAAATTCTAAGCTGTTGGGGCTAATAAATTCAGAAAGTCCACTTCATCACTTTGTGGAGTTACCTAAAACATAGATTTTTTTTTAAGATTTATTTATTTATTTATTTGACAGAGACAGAGAGAGAGAGAGAGATCACAAGTAGGCAGAGAGACAGGCAGAGAGAGGGGAAGGGAAGCAGGATCCCTGCTGAGCAGAGAGTCCAATGTGGGACTCGATCCCAGGACCCTGAGATCATGACCTGAGCCGAAGGCAGCAGCTTAACCCACTGAGCCACCCAGGCACCCCAAACATAGATATTAATAAGAAGATTGCAAATGCATAAATTCAACTCTTTCCAGAAGATGTTCTATAGAATATAAGATGCTTGGTATAGTAATAAAAACCACTGAATAAAGAGGTCCCAAGGTCAAACCAGTTGGGAAAATGTAAATATTCATTATGAATCTTAAGAAGGGACAAAGTCTACAGTTTTCCAGAAGGTTTGGATAATTTTTCATCTGAGCATCTTGAGAAACTTGTTCTCAGAATACACACTGGGAAATGACATGTCAGCACATAGATGCTACCTGGCTAGTGTGATAGACCCCATTCTTCCTGAAGACAAACATACTCTCCTGAGATCATTCAAGCTAGAAACAGGTGGGGGGAGGCAGCTATAGATACATTAATGGTGGGAAGACCCCAAAATGCAGAGTGAAAGTTGTCTAGATAACTGGCTTTTGACTTAACTCACTGCTCATCTGCTGTGTGCTGTATATTAGGTCCTTCAGCTCTCTAAAGTGCCAGCTTTCTGCTATGGCCAAGAAGCATTTCCTCTTGTCTTCTCTCACTTCTTTGTATTTTTCTGACCTCTTTAGGCAGTACAGTGACTCACATGGATATTAGAGTTAACACTTGTTTTTATAGCTACCCTATTAGTTGAGAGAAAGTAGGAATTCTGGATAGGGATAGGAAAGGTTGATTGGGAAATAATTTGATCTATTTTGGTCCTTAGACACTTGAGAAACTTGTGCCTCCCCAAAAGTCTAGTTTTCAGAGTCAAAAGAAGGTAGCTAAAATTTCAAATGAAAGCTATATAAGAGTTATCTCTCATCTATATTGGAGACATCAGGGTAATTGGCAAGGTCTTGTCTCTTAGAGAGGACCTGACCTACTTTTGGACATCAAAGGGGAAAAAAATAATAAATTTGTCCTGATTCCACAGAGCCTTTAGTTTTATATCACTTGCATATAGTAATTGCCCCCATTTACTCTCCTGATGTCAGTTTGTATCTCCCAAGTGTTAATTTCAATAGGCTATTCATATTTTTTATTATGCTTATAGATGTGTAAAATCTTATCTTTAAAAAGATCTTTACAGATCACAGAGGATAGTGCAGTCAGTTTGAGTTCTTCCATTGTTTGTAGAGGTAGCCTTTACTGTGCATCTATTAGGATGCAGAGGATCTATATATAAGAAGAGGAAATGATATAGATGGAGGCACTTGGGGTATGTTGATGGGAGTAGTTCTTGTGTTTGCCTTTCTCTCATGATTTACCATGGACTCTACGCCTTGTGAGACTTGAGGTTAGGACAGTGCAACAGTGATAGGGTGAGAACATTCACACAGGAAAATGTATAGAGAGCAAAATTTTATATTAAGCATGTTATGTCTACTTCACAGCGATTGTGCTAGGTGTCAGCTATGTCTAGCTTATACCGTTAGCATTATTTTTCATCCATATAGAAATTTATCATATAAGTACTTAACTTTTGAAAGTCACATTGTGGGAGAGGAGACAAAGATCATAGAGTAGGGACCCTAATTCAACCAGTCCCCTGAACTGAGCTGGATATCTGCCAGCCCACTATGAACAACAACAGAATCAGCCTGAGATGTAAGAAGATACATCCAGATCTCTATAAACAGAATATCTCTAGTGGTTGGTTTTGAGGTATGAAGCAGGGAGCCATGATTATGAGGGCAAATATTGGAAGATAAATGGAAGGGAGAAGGAGCCTCCAGGATCGTGCACCTCTGAAGCATAAAAGCCTCCCCTCCCGGGACCAAGCACAAAGACCCATTATCTAGCAGTGGGGAAAGGACTTTAGGGCAGCCCCCAGACTGAAACTTGGAGCCACAGGGGCACACATGTGAACAAGGGGTGGCTGGCAATTTCAGAAGCACAAAGGGAAGAGACTTGTCTGGACTTGGAAGTGAGTGCTGGGAGTGGTACTGTGGGGTGCACAATCCAAGATGTTGCCCCTTTTAGCAGCACAGACAAAAACAGAAACAGTGTGGCCTAGAGAGCTCACTGGAGAACAGAACGCGATTTCTCTGTTTTGAGACAGAAGTTTGGATATGGTCACTTATGCTCTGACTCTTGGAAAGATGCAGAAAGTTGCCAGGGAAACTGACAGAGAGCAAAAGCCCCCCAAAACCAGTTTTTACTGAACCTGTTCAACTCTGCCCAAACACGGTAGCCTGAGTAATGGCGTTCCCAGTTCCAGTCCCAGAAGAAGAGGCCTATAACCTTAAAGTCCCTATAAAACAGGTGCATGTTGTTTGGGTTGTGATCAATAATTTCAACTCTGTACATTAAGCCTAACCCTGCATGAGAAGGGAAATAATTAAGATTAGAGCAGATATCAATGAATTAGAAACCAGAAACACAACAGAACACATCAATGAAACTAGAAGCTGGTTCTTTGAAAGAATTAATAAGTTCAATAAACTACTGGTTAGACTTATAGCCAAAAGAAAAGAGAAAGGAACCAAATTAATAAAATTATGAATGAAAGGGGAGAGATCATGACTAACACCAAGGAAATAGAAACTATTATCAGAACTTATTATCAATAGCTATATGCCAATAAGTTAAGTGACCTGGAAGAAATGGATGTTCTCCTGGAAACCTATAAACTACCAAGACTGAAACAGGAAAATATTGACAACCTGATTAGAGCAATAACCAGTAAGGAGATTGAAGTAGTGATCAAAAACCTCCCAAAAAACAAGAGTCCAGGGGCTGATGGATTCCCTAGAAAACTCTACCAAACATTCAAAGAAGAAATAATACCTATTCTCCTGAAGCTGTTTCAAAAATATAGAAACAGAAGGAAAACTTCCAGACTCTTTCTATGAAACAAGCATTACCTTGATCTCCAAACCAGACAAAGATCCCATTAAGGAAGATTTCAGACCAATATCCCTGATGAAAATGGATACCAAAATTCTCAACAAGATCCTAAATAATAGGCTCCAACAGTATATTAAAAGTATCATCCACCATTATCAGGTGGGATTTATCCCTGAGATGCAAGGGTGGTTCAACATTCGCAAATCAGTCAATGTGACAGAACACATTAATAAAAGAAGAGAGAAGAACCACTTGGTCCTCTCCATGCAGAAAAAGCATTTGAGAAGATACAGCATCTTTTCCTGATTAAAACTCTTCAGAGTGTAGGGACAGAGGAAACATTCCTCAACTTCATAAAATCTATGTATGAAAATCCCACAGCAAATATCATTTTCAATGGGGAAAAGCTGAGAACCTTTCTCCTGAAATGATGCCTGGGTGGCTCAGTGGGTTAAACCTCTGCCTTCAGCTCAGGTCATGATCCCAGGGTCCTGGGTCGGAGCCCCACATCAGGCTCTCTGCTCAGCGGGGAGCCTGCTTCCTCCTCTCTCTCTGCCTGCCTCTCTGCCTACTTGTGAATCTCTGTCTCTCAAATAAATAAAATCTTCAAAAACAAACAAACAAAAAAACTAATGATGTACTGTATGGTAATTAACATAACATAATAATAAAAAAAGTAAAGATACATTGTCTTGAAAACAAAATCTGGATGAATGTTGAAACCTTCAACTACCAACACTTCCTCCCTTGTTCCCTAAAATCTCTCATATATATTGAACTATCCTTGAGAAGTGAAGTAATATTGTCCTGGAATTGGTAGTAAAGATTAATTAGATACTTCCTTGGTTGCTGAGACATGTGTATTAAGACACAAAAAAAATAGAGCTACTCATCATTTATTGTGTAAAGAAATGTCTTGCATTATTTTTAAGTAACTTGGTGTTGAAGCACTGCAGTTTTTGGTGTCTCCCAGATGTGAAGTAAAAGATCTGAGACATTCATTAGTTTTAAAAGTGTCATTTATGGGGTAGAACATAGAGACTCTGCACTTAAGAGAGTGATAATTCACACATATCTTTTTGGATTGTAATTTGAGGGGATGGAAATAATGTTTTTATTTAGGGCATGTATTTCTAAGAATAAGTACAATATGTTAACAAGGCAAGAGAGAATCAGAATACTACTTTCTCTTCTTTTTCTCCAGATAGGCTAATGACATCATTTAGGGATTTCTCCTTTGCATTATCCCCTCTTTGATAATCAGAACCCCTCTTTGGTAGAGTAGTATAGATGTTACTTGAGTGCTCCCACTCCTGAGATGCTGGCTCACATTCCCTATGCAGTGTTCAGACACTGCAGTTGACCCCCTGAGCTCTGATGTGTGCCAGGCTTCTGTCCTCTCAGACAGTCCCCAGGTGGAGGGCACAGAGATCTCATTTAGCTTGAGACTTTTGAGCTTTTTCAAGAGTAGGACTGTTGATGAGGTCACTGAACAGTCTTGGAAGGGTCCTTGGCTGAAAATTTTGTGGTATTCTTTCTTTCTGCATGTGCTCTAGACCAAGGAGCAACCCTTTTGACATGGACTTTCCTCTCAAATATTTTTAACAGAGTGCCTGGCATGTAATAAAGCTCAAGAAATAGTATTTATTCCTCTTTTTCCTGCATGAAACTTATTAAAAAAAAAAAAGAAAAACTACAGGGAATTTTTAGAAAAGGGAGAGTCCATGTCTACCTGAGGTGAGGATGAGAAAAGTTTTGTGGATGAGGCTGATTTGAGCCAAAAACTGAAAGAACAGTTTCACTTATTCATTTGACAGATGTGAGAGCCTACTTACTATATTTCTTGTACTGCCACAAATGAGAATATGATGGTAGCCAAAAACAAACACAAGAGGTATTAGTCTGAGGAAGCAAATAAACATTCATCAAATCAGCACATAGATAAACATAAATTTATATTGCAAGTGACCTAAATGCCCAAACTAATGCTGCAACCTAAATGTCAATCTAAATGGTGAAATAAATTATGTTTGGCTTCATCTATGAAACCATGGAAATTGTTTCAAATAATGTAAAATGATTACAATACACTGAATATTTAAAAATGGGACACCAAGGAGCACCAGGGTGACTCAGTCAGTTAAGCATCTGCCTTTGGCTCAGGTCATGATCCTGGTGTCCTGGGATCAAGCCCCAAGTTGGGCTCCCAGCTCATCAGGAAGTCTGCTTCGCTCTCCCTGCTCTTGTGCTCCTGCTCTCTCTCTCTCTCTCACTCACTCTCTCAAATAAAATCTTTAAAAATTAAAAATGGGACATAAAAGTATAGGCTATAATCCCTATTTTATAAAACAAATGCATGTTTGCCCATGCATAGGAAAGTTGATTATATACCACATTGAGATTTTGAAGCATAGAGAATGTTCTCATTGAAGAGTAATGTTTTGGAGTGCTTGGGTGGCTCAGTCAGTTAAGCAGCTACCTTTGGCTCAGGTCTTGATCTCAGAGTCCTGGGATTAAGCCCCACTCAGACACCCTGCTGAGCAGGAGTCTGCTTTTCCCTCTGTTTGTTGCTGCCCCTGCTTGTACTTTCTCTGTGTGTGTGTGTCAAATGAATACATTAAATCTTTTAAAAAAAAAAGTAAAGAAAGAATAACGTTTTTGCCAAGAGACAAGTAGACTTGTTTTTCCATTGTTTGAATTTGCATTTAGAGCCTTTGCATGCTTCAATGAGGAACTAAAGTTTTAACATGTATTCTTTCTCTTTTGGTTGCTTCTTTTTGGTTTTGGTGGGGTAGGGAGTAAGGTGAAGGTCCTTGAGAGAACCAACATTAAAGATATAAATACAAATTCAAAGGGAGTACATGCACCCCAGTGTTTATAGCGGCTTTATCAACAATAACCAAGTTATGGAAAGAAACCAAATGTCCATCTACTGATGAGTGGATAAAGGAGACGCAACATATATGTTCAATGGAATATTGCTCAGCGATCAAAAAGAATGAAATCTTGCCATTTGCAATGATGTGGATGGAGCTAGAGTGTATTACGCCAAGTGAAATAAGTCAGTCAGAAAAAGACAAATACCACATGATGTCACTCACTTGTGGAATTTAAGAAAGAAAACAGATAAATACATGGGTAGGGGGAGAAGAAAGAGTGGAGAGGGGCACCTGGGTGGCTCAGTCATTTAAGCGTCTGCCTTTCGTTCAGGTCATGATCCCAGGGTCCTGGGACTCAGCTCCGTATCAGGCTCCTGCTTGGCCAGAGTCTGCTTCTCCCTCTTCTCCCCACTCATGCTCTCTCTCACTATCTCTGTCTGTCTCTCTCTCTCTCAAATAAATAAATAAAATCTTTTTTAAAAAAAGAAATAAAAAGTGGAGAGAGGAAAACAAGCCATAAATGACTCATAAGGACAGAAAACAAACTGAGGGTTGCTGGATGGATGTGGGCAGGAGATGGGATAAATGGGTGATGGGTATTAAAGAAGGCACTTGTTGTGATGAACACTGGGTGTTCTATATAAGTGATGAATCACTGAATTCTCCTCCGGAAACCAATATTGCACTGCATGTTAACTAACAACATTTTTTTTTTTAATAATTTAATGATTTTTTTTTTATTTCCAGAATAACAGTATTCATTATTTTTGCACCACACCCCGTGCTCCATGCAATCCGTGCCCTCTATAATACCCACCACCTGGTACCCCAACCTCCCACCCCCCGTCCCTTCAAAACCCTCAGATTGTTTTTCAGAGTCCATAGTCTCTCATGGTTCACCTCCCCTTCCAATTTCCCCCAACTCCCTTCTCCACTCTAAGTCCCCATGTCCTCCATGCTATTTGTTATGCTTCACAAATAAGTGAAACCATATGATAATTGACTCTCTCTGCTTGACTTATTTCACTCAGCATACTCTCTTCCAGTCCCGTCCATGTTGCTACAAAAGTTGGGTATTCATCCTTTCTGATGGAGGCATAATACTCTATCCCCAGGGGTACAGGTCTGTGAATCACCAGGTTTACACACTTCACAGCACTCACCAAAGCACATACCCTCCCCAATGTCCATAATCCCACCCCCTTCTCCCAAACCCCCTCCCCCCAGCAACCCTCAGTTTGTTTTGTGAGATTAAAAGTCACTTATGGTTTGTCTCCCTCCCAATCCCATCTTGTTTCATTGATTCTTCTCCTACCCACTTAAGCCCCCATGTTGCATCACCACTTCCTCATATCAGGGAGATCATATGATAGTTGTCTTTCTCTGCTTGACTTATTTCGCTAAGCATGATACGCTCTAGTTCCATCCATGTTGTCGCAAATGGCAAGATTTCATTTCTTTTGATGGCTGCATAGTATTCCATTGTGTATATATACCACATCTTCTTGATCCATTCATCTGTTGATGGACAGCTAGGTTCTTTCCATAGTTTGGCTATTGTGGACATTGCTGCTATAAACATTCGGGTGCATGTGCCCCTTTGGATCACTACGTTTGTATCCTTAGGGTAAATACCCAATAGTGCAATTGCTGGGTCATAGGGCAGTTCTATTTTCAACATTTTGAGGAACCTCCATGCTGTTTTCCAGAGTGGCTGCACCAGCTTGCATTCCCACCAACAGTGTAGGAGGGTTCCCCTTTCTCCGCATCCTCGCCAGCATCTGTCATTTCCTGACTTGTTGATTTTAGCCATTCTGACTGGTGTGAGGTGATATCTCATTGTGGTTTTGATTTGTATTTCCCTGATGCCAAGTGATATGGAGCATTTTTTCATGTGTCTGTTGGCCATCTGGATGTTTTCTTTGCAGAAATGTCTGTTCATGTCCTCTGCCCATTTCTTGATTGGATTATTTGTTCTTTGGGTGTTGAGTTTGCTAAGTTCTTTATAGATTCTGGACACTAGTCCTTTATCTGATATGTCGTTGGCAAATATCTTCTCCCATTCTGTCAGTTGTCTTTTGATTTTGTTAACTGTTTCCTTTGCTGTGCAAAAGCTTTTGATCTTGATGAAATCCCAATAGTTCATTTTTGCCCTTGCTTCCCTTGCCTTTTGCGTTGTTCCTAGGAAGATGTTGCTGCGGCAGAGGTCAAAGAGGTTGCTGCCTGTGTTCTCCTCAAGGATTTTGATGGATTCCTTTCGCACATTGAGGTCCTTCATCCATTTTGAGTCTATTTTTGTGTGTGGTGTAAGGAAATGGTCCAATTTCATTTTTCTGCATGTGGCTGTCCAATTTTCCCAGCACCATTTATTGAAGAGGCTGTCTTTTTTCCATTGGACATTCTTTCCTGCTTTGTCGAAGATTAGTTGACCATAGAGTTGAGGGTCTATTTCTGGGCTCTCTATTCTGTTCCATTGATCAATGTGTCTGTTTTTGTGCCAGTACCATGCTGTCTTGATGACGACAGCTTTGTAATAGAGCTTGAAGTCCGGAATTGTGATGCCGCCAACGTTGGCTTTCTTTTTCAATATCCCTTTGGCTATTCGAGGTCTTTTCTGGTTCCATATAAATTTTAGCATTATTTGTTCCATTTCTTTGAAAAAGATGGATGGTACTTTGATAGGAATTGCATTAAATATGTAGATTGCTTTAGGTAGCATAGACATTTTCACAATATTTATTCTTCCAATCCAGGAGCATGGAACATTTTTCCATTTCTTTGTGTCTTCCTCAGTTTCTTTCATGAGTACTTTATAGTTTTCTGAGTATAGATTCTGTGTCTCTTTGGTTAGGTTTATTCCTAGGTATCTTAAGGTTTTGGGTGCAATTGTAAATGGGATTGACTCCTTAATTTCTCTTTCTTCTGTCTTGCTGTTGGTGTAGAGAAATGCAACTGATTTCTGTGCATTGATTTTATATCCTGACACTTTACTGAATTCCTGTATAAGTTCTAGCAGTTTTGGAGTGGAGTCTTTTGGGTTTTCCACATATAGTATCATATCATCTGCGAAGAGTGATAATTTGACTTCTTCTTTGCCGATTTGGATGCCTTTAATTTCCTTTTGTTGTCTGATTGCTGAGGCTAGGACCTCTAGTACTATGTTGAATAGCAGTGGTGATAATGGACATCCCTGCCGTGTTCCTGACCTTAACGGAAAAGCTTTCAGTTTTCTCCATTGAGAATGATATTTGCGGTGGGTTTTTCATAGATGGCTTTGATGATATTGAGGTATGTGCCCTCTATCCCTACACTTTGAAGAGTTTTGATCAGGAAGGGATGCTGTACTTTGTCAAATCAGCATCTATTGAGAGTATCATATGGTTCTTGTTCTTTCTTTTATTGATGTGTTGTATCACATTGACTGATTTGCGGATGTTGAACCAACCTTGCAGCCCTGGAATAAATCCCACTTGGTCGTGGTGAATAATCTTTTTAATGTACTGTTGAATCCTATTGGCTAGTATTTTGTTGAGTATTTTCGCATCTGTGTTCATCAAGGATATCGGTCTATAGCTCTCTTTTTTGGTGGGATCCTTGTCTGGTTTTGGGATCAAGGTGATGCTGGCCTCATAAAATGAGTTTGGAAGTTTTCCTTCCATTTCTATTTTTTGGAACAGTTTCAGGAGAATAGGAATTAGTTCTTCTTTAAATGTTTGGTAGAATTCCCCCGGGAAGCCATCTGGCCCTGGGCTTTTGTTTGTTTGGAGATTTTTAATGACTGTTTCAATCTCCTTACTGGTTATGGGTCTGTTCAGGCTTTCTATTTCTTCCTGGTTCAGTTGTGGTAGTTTATATGTTTCTAGGAATGCATCCATTTCTTCCAGATTGTCAAATTTATTGGCGTAGAGTTGCTCATAGTATGTTCTTATAATAGTTTGTATTTCTTTGGTGTTAGTTGTGATCTCTCCTCTTTCATTCATGATTTTATTTATTTGGGTCCTTTCTCTTTTCTTTTTGATAAGTCGGGCCAGGGGTTTATCAATTTTATTAATTCTTTCAAAGAACCAGCTCCTAGTTTCGTTGATTTGTTCTATTGTTTTTTTGGTTTCTATTTCATTGATTTCTGCTCTGATCTTTATGATTTCTCTCCTCCTGCTGGGCTTAGGGTTTCTTTCTTGTTCTTTCTCCAGCTCCTTTAGGTGTAGGGTTAGGTTGTGTACCTGAGACCTTTCTTGTTTCTTGAGAAAGGCTTGTACCGCTATATATTTTCCTCTCAGGACTGCCTTTGTTGTGTCCCACAGATTTTGAACCGTTGTATTTTCATTATCATTTGTTTCCATGATTTTTTTCAATTCTTCTTTAATTTCCCGGTTGACCCATTCATTCTTTAGAAGGATGCTGTTAAGTCTCCATGTATTTGGGTTCTTTCCAAACTTCCTTTTGTGGTTGAGTTCTAGCTTTAGAGCATTGTGGTCTGAAAATATGCAGGGAATGATCCCAATCTTTTGATACCGGTTGAGTCCTGATTTAGGACCGAGGATGTGATCTATTCTGGAGAATGTTCCATGTGCACTAGAGAAGAATGTGTATTCTGTTGCTTTGGGATGAAATATTCTGAATATATCTGTGATGTCCATCTGGTCCAGTGTGTCGTTTAAGGCCTTTATTTCCTTGCTGATCTTTTGCTTGGATGATCTGTCCATTTCAGTGAGGGGGGTGTTAAAATCCCCTACTATTATTGTATTATTGTTGATGTGTTTCTTTGATTTTGTTATTAATTGGTTTATATAGTTGGCTGCTCCCACGTTGGGGGCATAGATATTTAAAATTGTTAAATCTTCTTGTTGGACAGACCCTTTGAGTATGATATAGTGTCCTTCCTCATCTCTTATTATAGTCTTTGGCTTAAAATCTAATTGATCTGATATAAGGATTGCCACTCCTGCTTTCTTCTGATGTCCATTAGCATGGTAAATTCTTTTCCACCCCCTCACTTTAAATCTGGAGGTGTCTTCGGGCTTAAAATGAGTTTCTTGGAGGCAACATATAGATGGGTTTTGTTTTTTTATCCATTCTGTTAGCCTGTGTCTTTTGACAGGGGCATTTAGCCCATTAACATTCAGGGTAACTATTGAGAGATATGAATTTAGTGCCATTGTATTGCCTGTAAGGTGACTGTTACTGTATATGGTCTCTGTTCCTTTCTGATCTACCACTTGTAGGCTCTCTCTTTGCTTAGAGGACCCCTTTCAATATTTCCTGTAGAGCTGGTTTGGTATTTGCAAATTCTTTCAGTTTTTGTTTGTCCTGGAAGCTTTTAATCTCTCCTTCTATTTTCAATGATAGCCTAGCTGGATATAGTATTCTTGGCTGCATGTTTTTCTCGTTTCGATCTCTGAAAATACCATGCCAGCTCTTTCTGGCCTGCCAGATCTCTGTGGATAAGTCAGCTGCCAATCTAATATTTTTACCATTGTATGTTACAGACTTCTTTTCCCGGGCTGCTTTCAGGATTTTCTCTTTGTCACTGAGACTTGTAAATTTTACTATTAGGTGACGGGGTGTGGGCCTATTCTTATTTATTTTGAGGGGCATTCTCTGAACCTCCTGAATTTTGATGCTCGTTCCCTTTGCCATATTGGGGAAATTCTCCCCAATAATTCTCTCCAGTATACCTTCTGCTCCCCTCTCTCTTTCTTCTTCTTCTGGAATTCCAATTATTCTAATGTTGTTTCGTCTTATGGTGTCACTTATCTCTCGAATTCTCCCCTCGTGGTCCAGTAGCTGTTTGTCCCTCTTTTGCTCAGCTTCTTTATTCTCTGTCATTTGGTCTTCTATATCACTAATTCTTTCTTCTGCCTCATTTATCCTAGCAGTGAGAGCCTCCATTTTTGATTGCACCTCATTAATAGCTTTTTTGATTTCAGCTTGGTTAGATTTTAGTTCTTTTATTTCTCCAGAAAGGGCTTTTATATCTCTCGAGAGGGTTTCTCTAATATCTTCCATGCCTTTTTCGAGCCCGGCTAGAACCTTGAGAATCATCATTCTGAACTCTAGATCTGACATATTACCAATGTCTGTATTGATTAGGTCTCTAGCCTTCGGTACTGTCTCTTGTTCTTTTTTTTGTGTTCAATTTTTCCGTCTTGTCATTTTGTCCAGATAAGAGTATATGAAGGGGCAAGTAAAATACTAAAAGGGTGGCAACAACCCCAGGAAAAAATGCTTTAACCAAATTAGAAGAGATCCAAAATCGTGAGCGGGGAGAAAGGGGATAAAAAGAGGTTCAAAAAGGAAGAAAGAAAAAAAAAGAAAAAAGAAAAAAAAGAAAAGAAAAGAAAAGAAAAGAATTAAAAAAAAAAAAAGAAAACACCTAAGAAAAATGTAAAAAAGAAAAAATATATATATTAGATAAACTAGTAAAAAATCGTTAAAAAAGAAAAAGGTAACAGTTAAAAAAAAAAAAAATTTTACCCGAAGGCGAGGAAAAAAAAACAAAAAAATGAAAAAGAAAAAAATTAAATTAACTGCAAGACTAAAAAAAAATCACAGGGAAAAAGCCATGCGTTCCGTGCTTGGCTTTCTCCTCCTCTGGAATTCTGGTGCTCTCCTTGGTATTGAAACCGCACTTCTTGGTAGGTGAACTTGGTCTGGGCTGGATTTCTTGTTGATCTTCTGGGGGAGGGGCCTGTTGTAGTGATTCTCAAGTGTCTTTGCCCCAGGCGGAATTACACCGCCCTTACCCGGGGCCGGGGTGAGTAATCCACTCGGGTTTCCTTTCAGGAGTTTTTGTTCCCTGAGCGCTTTCCGTAGAGTTCCGGAGGACGGGAATACAAATGGCGGCCTCCTGGTCTCCGGCCCGGAGGAGCCGAGAGCCCAGGGCCGCACTCCTCAGTGCGCCCTCAGAGAACAGCGCCCAGTTACTCCTGTCTGCCTGACCTCCAGCCGCGCTCCGAGCTCACCGAGCCTGCGACCGGTTCAAGGTAACACCGAGCTGTGAGCTTACTGTCGGCTCTGTCTCTGTAGCCGGCTTTCCCGTTCTAATACCCGCAAGGTCTGCGACACTCAGACACCCCTGATCCTTCTGTGACCCTGCGGGACCTGAGGCCACGCTGACCCCGCGTGGGCTTCGCCCCGGTTTAGCCTCTGGAGCGATGTCCCTCAGCAGAACAGACTTTTAAAAGTCCTGATTTTGTGCGCGGTTGCTCTGCCGCTTGCCGGGAGCCGGCCCCTCCCCCCGGGGTCTATCTTCCCGTCGCTTTGGATTCACTTCTCCGCCGGTCCTACCTTTCAGAAAGTGGTTGTTTTTCTGTTTCCAGAATTGCTGTTCTTCTTCTCTTCGATCTGCCGATGGATTTTCAGGTGTTTGCAATCTTTAGATAAGCTATCTAGCTGATCTCCGGCTAGCTGAAGCAGTCTCAGCGTGCTGCTTCTCCGCCATCTTGACCTGAGCCACGAGTTTTAACAGTTGTGCCTAACTAACAACATTTATATTAAAATAAATAAATAAAAAGAATTAATGAACAAATTTAATAAACTTGCAGGATATGAAATCAACATTCAGACAAAAAATTTTTAAAAATTTAAAAAAATGAATAAATGAAACAAGATGGGATTGGGAGGGAGACAAACCATAAGTGACTCTTAATCTCACAAAACAAACTGAGGGTTGCTGGGGGGAGGGGGTTTGGGAGAAGGGGGTGGGATTATGGACATTGGGGAGGGTATGTGCTTTGGTGAGTGCTGTGAAGTGTGTAAACCTGGTGATTCACAGTCCTGTACCCCTGGGGATAAAAATATATGTTTATAAAAAATAAAAAATTAAAAAAAAAAAAGAAATGAGGTACTGATACATGCTGCAAAATAAATAAAACTTGAAAACATTAAAAAAAAAATTTTAAAAAGCTGAGTAAGTTATAGTCTCAGCCTTGAAGGAACTTGCAAGTTTTTAGAGAAGATGGATAGATATGTACATAAGAATATGCAGAATGTTAAAGTTTATGTAAATTATAAAGAAATAGGACCACATTTAAAAAAACAAGTATATCTGAGTTTATACACCAAAACTACAGTTATCTCCTTTAAAAATTTCCCCTGGAAAGTATACACTGTCATTTCTCAGAAACTTACTTGATTGAAAGATAAGTTATGATGATAAAGAAATGGGAATGGTATCACAGAGAAGCACTAGAATATAAAATGTCCAGAACATAGATAAGTAATTTTTCTAAACAGGTGACAATTCTTAAGGATCTTTCCATGATCTATTCTCCTTTCAACATCTTCTTTATCTACCTACCTATGTATCTATCTATCTATATCTATATTCTTAATATATATTATATATATATATTTCTTAATTTTTATTTTAAGTAGACTCCATGCCCAACATGGGGCTTGAACTCATGACCCTGAGATCAAGAGTAACATGCTCTGCAGACTAAGCAAGCCAAGTGTCCCTCAACATTTTCTGCATAAAACTAGAACATGGTTCAGAAATGCTGATCCAAAGGAGCTTTCAATTGTTAAAGTCGCATTCAGGAAAGTAGGTCAAGCTTGGATCCAACAGTGTGGACATTTTTGCAATGAGAAACAACCAACCACAAAAGGAACTGACTTTGAATACCAAGTGAATAGACTCATTCTAGAAGATACTCTTTTTCTTGCTTAAAACTGTTGTCGGGAGGCAATGGTAGGGAGTAAGGCGTAGTCTCATACCTTCCTATACAGCAGAAACAAGCATTTTCAGAGGATATTCGTGGACATACAAGAATATTCAAAAGGAGTGTATATGGCAAGAGAAATAAGGCTGGGGCACCTGGCAGGCTCAGTCAGTTAAGTCGCTATCTTAGCTCAGGTCATGATCTCAGGGTCCTGAGATAAAATCCTATGTCAGGTTCCCTGCACAGTGGGAAGTTTGCTTCTTTCTCTCCCTCTGCTGCTCCCCCTGCTTATGTTCTCTCACTCTCATGCTCTCTCTCTCTCTCTCAAATAAATAAATAAAATCTTAAGAAAAAAAAAAGAGAGAAGTAAGTTTAATGAACTTTGTGTGTCTGAGAGGGGTCTGCAATCAACCATAAGCATTGGTACATGTAAATGGTCACCCCATATGAAACAGGTCAAGATTCTAATTAAGTGAGATCGAGAATAACACTAAATCAAGACACAAAGGAGTTCCTGAAAATCATTCTAAAAGCTTCGGACCAGGCTCTTCAGTGTGCCCTATGATAATGTTTTTGTTATATTATCATTGCCATCAAACCCACTCATATAGGACTTGTATATTTTGGTATGTTTATTCCATAATGTGAGTTCATTTGTGTTCAACCGATTCTTTTTTGTCTGAAGTTTAAAAAGAAAAAAAAAAAAACCCAAAAGGTTTTATTAAGTCGGATTCTGAAACTGAAAGGACATTTTGTTTCTCATCCAAATGGACACTGTATACTCTTAAACACCCTGATTTGCTCACAGGTAGATAGAGTATCAATCCCATTATAGAGTGAGCAGGGCCATTTGGTAAACATTCTTACATTAGCCAAGGATTGTACATGGTTAGTGCTTAAACTTATTTCCCTCAAAATAGACATACAGAGGTTTCTTTAGTACTGTACTGACATATACCTCTATGTCAACATTATCATCATTCCTAAATGGGTCACAGTGGGGGAACTCAGACTTTGTAAGGTCCCCACTGAGGCTGGTGTGTGGGGGCCATACTGTATGTGGGCCTCTTGTGACATAGTTTTTGTTCTTCCCCATCCTGCTCCATGCCCCAAGAAGCTAACCTGGAAATCTGCACTGTCCAGACTCATCTGCCCTCTGTCATTTAGTTGGGTTTGACAAATGCAATGCAGGAGATTGGAGTGAGAGGAGGAAGAGGTCAGGGATTTATTCCTGCTTCTCTCTGCCTGGTTCAGGAGCAACTGTGTTCCTTTACAGATGACCTTAGCGCTTGTCGGGTGGCTTCTCTCCAAGGGATACAGCCCTTACCATGCTCCAGAAGAGCTCTCCTTTGGGACTTCCTGCTGTCTCCTCAACATCCTCTGTTGGTTCCTTATCATCCTTGACAATCAGTCCCTACATCAAACCCTCTTTGATTTCCCCATTGGAATGGCTTCCTGCCTGAAACGTGTATTTTCCATGTATTATTTTCTTATATATTACATTTTTCTCATTAACACAAATATTTATTAACACTATTTATATACCAAAATAGATTGAGTGTGAAATTTGGATAACTTGAAGTCACCATTTGCTTCTGCACAAAGGTATTTTCTTTTTTCTTTTTTTTTTTTTTAAAGATTTTATTTATTTATTTGACAGACAGAGATCACAAGCAGGCAGAGAGGCAGGCAGAGAGAGAGGAGGAAGCAGGCTCCCTGCTGAGCAGAGAGCCCGATGTGGGGCTCGATCCCAGGACTCTGAGATCATGACCTGAGCCGAAGGCAGTGGCTTAACCCACTGAGCCACCCAGGCGCCCCACAAAGGTATTTTC
Source organism: Mustela erminea (assembly GCF_009829155.1). Lineage (NCBI taxonomy): Eukaryota > Metazoa > Chordata > Mammalia > Carnivora > Mustelidae > Mustela > Mustela erminea. The sequence continues at coordinate 19,819,028 of NC_045629.1, forward strand.
TTATTTATTAATGAACATTTTTATTTGCCATCTTTCTGTTTTTGTCCAGATATTGGCCTCTGTCAAATATTTAAAAATTAGCTTAGTTTCTATTAAACAAAACTAAAAGTGATCCTGTGACAGTGACTGCATGGCAACCAAATACATCTGATGTCAAATGTCATTTAAAACGTTTCTTGGGATGCCTGGATGGCTGTCTGTTAGCATCTGCCTTTGGCTCAGGTCATGATCCCAGGGTCTTGGGATCCAGTCCTGCATCAGGCTCCCTGAAGCCTGTTTCTCCCTCTGCCTGCCACTCCCCCTGCTTGTGCTTTCTCTTTCTGACAGATAAATAAATAAAATCTGAAAAACAAAACAAAACAAAAAAACAAAACGAAAAACAACTTAAAAAAACCCACAAAAACCAAACAAACAAAAACCAAAACACCCCTGCTTTTTGATCATCTCTGTCAGTTTGTGCTACTTATGACAGAGAGGGCTGGGATTTTATAAATTCCAAGCCTTATCTGAACAGTGTGCATATAAAAGTTGTCTTTTAGTTTAGTGAAGGGGTATCCATGAAGCTGTGGACCTCTGCATTCTTGTCTCTGCTCGTCAATAACAGCCATCCTTCCAACTGTCCTCTCTCAGGCCACCACAGGTTTTAGGAGCTGGCAAGGGTCCACGAAGAGGTTGTGCAAGTTTACTGTGAGGCATTGGTATACCCCCCAGGAGAAGGGGAAGTAGGTCTCAGCAAGCCACTTCTCACTGTGGTTGTTCCTGCAGATCTGGTTGAAGTAGGGCTGTTGATATTGTTGGGAAGATTTGTTGGGACTGTGTACTCTGAGCCATGGGAGGGCCCGGCTGGGGAGGTGGTTGGTATGAGCTATTGTTTCTTTGGTACCTGGAGAACGAGAGCCATGGTTTCTTTTGGTACCTGGAGAACTAGAGCCATGATTGTTAAATGCTTTTACTGGTTGCTGGAAAGCCAAAGGAGAAGATACTGCAAGGAAGCAGAATTTGCCTGGAGAGGTATGGCTGAAGCCTGAGGTTGCGTATGAAGTATTTCTCCATTTGACACTTGAAAATTTAAGTCACTTCTGCTGCTTTTCACTGAGTCAACTTGCATATTTGATTTTTGGGACTCTCATTCATTATTTAATATAATTCCCACAATACCCCTGTTAGAAGTATCAGTCTGAAGACCACCAAAACAAAATCATACTTACCACAAAGTTGTAATTTAGAAGTAAATCCACATTTGACCAACTGTGAACCTTTCTCCCTCTACTTCATAGTTTCCTTCTAGAAGATCTGTTAATACTTACTTGGCAAATCATCCATAAATATGCTATTATTATTCCCATTTTGCAAATGGAAACTAAGAATCAAAACCATCTACTCGCTCCACGTCACAAACATACTTGACTATACACATTATCGTGATTTTACTCTGCCACTGTCTTTATCACAATGTCTTAACTATTGCAGGAAATTTTTGTCCAGAGAGATAAAAGTTAAAAATAGCTTCAATGTTCCTTTCAGGAACTTTCTAAAAAATCCATTTTTAATGAACATAAGACTGTTTGGCTTTTCAATAGATAGCATCAAATAATTCTTTGCTTTCTGATTTTTCCATACCTTTACCTCAAAGCCCTCATTTTGCTGTACCCACAAATCCTAAAGCATTCTGCTGTGATCTTTATCCCATCCTAATTAAAAGCCATCCCTTGCCTTGAAAGACTTGCCTTAAACCAAATAACGAAACTTCATATCACAACTTTTCTCTCTTCCTTCCAAGATGCTACTAATTCGTGGTCAAATCTGTGTTCTCCCTTACTGAGCAATAGATTCAGATTTACCTTTTCAACAGGTTATTTTGGTGGAATTTTTAAGGATCCAGCATTTGGCAACACTAACATTTTAGAGACTTAAATAATCACCCAAGTTCAGCTAGATAGGAAGACGCAGAGATGAGATTCAAACTGAGGCCTTCTGACCCTGGAGGCCTCTCATAAATAGCACATATTTTTGTCTCTAATAAGGTATACTATTAAAAGAAAATGTGACAAATCACTTAGTATAAATGTTACTAACTGGTCACTAGGAGTGTTTAACACAGTCCCTGATGGCTTTGTATAACAGAGCACTATCTTTTCAGGTATTCAGAAAAAAATTATTAAAAATTAGTCTCTTTCTTTTATCATTTCCCAAAGCTTAACTTTTTAAGAATTTTGTTACTTAGATTCACAAATATATCAAGGTAATTAGCAAAAGTAATAGTATTTCTTTATATATCAACTTGTTGTATGAAAATGTTGAGCTGTGTTTTATCACTACATAAAAAGTAAAAATGGGACTTGCTTTTACATGGCATTATGCATCAAAGTACTGATTTCTGAATTGTCTTCACTGTGCAGCACTGATTATTTTATCATCTGGATGAAATAGAGCAGAATTTTATTTGTTCTAAAAAAGTAGTTGTTATAATAAAAGTAGGCATTTCAATAAAACAGCATATGATTTTACTCTTGAGATACCAAAGACAATAATTCAGAGAGACTTGAGTAAGAATTATCATTTTTAAATTACATATTTGAAAGCAATTATGAAAATAGGAACTGATGAATAAGCCAAAGGAGTCAAGAAAGTTCCTAGAAAATTCTGGAAATAGATTCTCTTCCTCTTGTTTATTTTATTTTTCTGGTGACCTATGTCCTTTGGGAACTCTCAAATCTGATGCAAACAGATGTTAATGTTTAATGTCATTTTAGCCTGATGATATGGGGAGCAACTCACTAAGGCTTCCACTGAGGGGACTTTCAAGATTAACAGACTCTCTACCCTCTCTCTGTGAATCATACTGGCTGATTCCCACAGCAAACTGACCCTCAGCACTGCCATACTAGCCCCCATTCTATCATTGTACCTGTGTTGTATGCTTCCCTAGACTCAACTGTGTTTGATTTGAAACCTTGTCATTGTAATACTATAACAACTACATGTTAATACAACTTGACAACTACATATTACCCAAGATGACAGGTTGTAAAAGAAAAATGTTGCTGCTGTGAAAACTAAATTAAATACTTCAGAAAACAAACTGATTTTTAAAATGAGATCAAATCAAATAATTATAAAGAATTGGGGGAAAAAAAACCTTTTAAGACCTAGAAAATTTTGCTTTTAGCTTTAAGATCTTTTTCTCACTTGAAACACACTAGGAAATGTAGATGAATTATGTAGATATATATGAAAATGTAGATGAATTATGAGTATAGTTTTTTGAAAAAGACTATCTGGAACTCCAGTCACCAGATTCATATTAAAAAAAAAAAAAAAAAAAAAAAAAAAAAAAAACCTTTGGGTCTATTATAAAAGGAAGGTAAGTAAATATGTATTTATATGTTTGATATAAAATTCAAAGTTCCAATTTAATATGTATCTCTTTTATGACTGTCTAATATGACTGACATTTATTGATTAACCAATTGTGATGGTTAATTTTACATATCAATTTGACTAGGTAATGATGTGCTCGGATACCTGGTCAAATACTATTCTGACTTTGTGAGGGTGTTTTTCGATGAGATTAACATCTGGTTAGGTAGACTGAGTAAAGACACTGCCCTTCTTAATGTGGGTGGACCTTATCAAATTAGTTGAAGGCCTAAACAGAACAAAAAGGCTGACTCTCTCATGAGTAAGAGGAAATTCCTGCCTACATGAGCTGTAATATCAATCTTTTCTAACCTTTGCACTCAAACTAAAACATCAAACTTTATTGTGTCTAAAGACTACCAGCTTTCAGACTAGAACTTACACCATCAGCTCTCCTGGACTCACATTGGAACTGTACCATAGACTCTTCTGGGTCTCCATCTTGTTGACTGCAGATCTGGTGACTTGTACTTGAACATTTAAAGGTGATGGCAAAAATAGGAAGAGCAAACGAGGAAGACTGAGGACCAGATGAGGAAGTAAAAGAAAACCAGGAGAATATGGGATCATTCAACTCCTAAAAGGAGAATTTCAAGGAGTAACCAGTTGTATTAAATGCCAAAATATCAAGGAATATGAGGTCAAGGCAATCCCAAATATATATAGTAATATAGTATAGTTGGTTATAACCATTATGGAAGAAATTTCACTGAAATGATAGGAATGAAGTCAGATTATAAGGACTGAAGAGAAAATTATATCTCTAGTTAAGGAGGTCTATCAGACACAAGTGGTTACTTCTGTCCATTTTATAACACCATTGAAAAGATAGTGAAAGAAGTTTTTTCTAAAAAGTGATAAACCCAGAAAAATAATGATATAATTCCAACAAGCTTTTGAAAGATGAGAAATGGATGGACTGTGGTTGTTGACTCAGCAATCTAGAAAAGGTAAACTGAAAGTGTGAGGGGCAAGCAGACAAAGAGCAAGATGATTCATGTCTCAGAACCCTAGGAGAACTTGGTAACTTTAAGTCTCAGGGATCTCTGAAAAATCAGTTGGCAATTCATTTATGAAACAGCTTTTCACATCTTCTCTAGTCTTCAGCTAATCGGTACCCTGTCCTCATACTACAGAAGACTGGAACTTCCCTATCTAGGAATGTTGAAATCTTTCCCCAAACAATACAAAAATTCTCCCAGCTTCACTAGTACATAACCAGGTGGGAGAATAGAGAATCACTGTCAGGGAAAAATCTGCCAGTGGTGAAAAAAAAAACCCGGAGAAATACTGATATTTGTGTGCCCTTCAGTGAAAAAGTCAGCTTATTGTTAAGTGATGTCCACCACTGACTAATTCTACTCATGCAAATAGAACTCTGAACATGAAATACAACAAGAAAAAAAAAAAGCAAACAAACTATTAAAAAAAAAAACCAGAAAATATAGGGGCACGTGGGTGGCTCAATTGCATCTGTCTTTAGCTCAGGTCATGATCCCAGAGTCCTGGGATCAAGAGCCCTCTGCTGCTTCCCCTGCTTGTGCTCTCTCTCTGCCAAATAAATAACTAAAATCTTTAAAATGAAATACATAAAATAGAAAATGCAAGGAGGATCAAGAAATTTCAAAAAATATTTTAATAGGATCTCCACAGAGGTGCAAGATGATATTGCAGCCACAAAACAAAAATAGAATGTTATTAAAAGGAATTACCAAGCCTAAGAATGGGCTTTTGTATTGCCCTCGGTGCACAAGGACGACAAGATGCCCCAGTTCGGATGCATCTTCTCTCTCTTTATTTCCGCAAGTCTACACACTTATATAACGCTTACATGACCAATCAGTGAGCAGGGTACAGGAGGGAGCGAATCAGGCTGTGCACCTAAACGAACAACTTCGCTAGCAACTTTACTTCCTCTTTGGGCATTCCGTTTAGTCTCACGAGGCAATCCTAACCTGGCAACTAGCCAGGCGCCATCTTTTAATGGCGGAGGCCGCCCTGGCCAGGGGCCTGCCTCCGACACTTTTGGACACCAAAAATACATGAGAACTAGAAGAGTCAATAGGAGGGGTGAAAGGTTAAGTCAGGAAAATCTTTCTGAAAATGGATAAAAAGGAAATGGACAATAGATAAAAATTAAATGTAAAGATCTGTGTAGGAGGTCCAATATTCGAATGATATGAGTTCCAGAAAGAAATACAGAGAAATGTATGAAAATGCCTGAAACCAAAAAAATTCCTAGAACTGAGGGACACAGGTTTCCAGATTAAAATGACTCACTGGGGGTGCCTAGGTGACTCAGTCAGTTACATTTCTAACTCTTGATTTCAGCTCAAGTCATGATCTCAGGGTTGTGAGATTGAGCCCACATCAGGCTCTGCGCTGGCCATCAAGTCTGCTTGAGATTCTCTCTCTTCCTGTCCCTCTGGCCCTCCCTCCCTCTCCCCCCGCCCCCCAAAAAAAAGAAAAGGAAAGGAAAAAAAGACCCATTGAATTTGCAGCCATACGAATAAAGAAAGGCAACTAAGGACAAAAAAATCTTAAAAATTCGAGAAAGAAAAAAAATCAGGTCCTATACAAAAGATAGATTCTGAATGTCATTCATAGGAATTCTGAGCAGCATCGAGAAGCCTTGTGATTTAAGGAAGAGCACATCCAATATAGAATTTCTAGATGACAGGGAAATCCCTTCATGGAGGCCATTTAGTAAGGAAAGAAAGGACGTGGAATGTGTCAGGAGTCTTTGTGTGTGTGTGTGTGTGTGTGTGTGTGTGTGTGAGGAGTCTTGATTGCTGTGAAACTTGAGGTAAGCAGGATTAAAAGGCATGAAGAACTCATGACCGGCAATAGAATGGGCAATCAGCCTGGTCCTGATATAGCCCTTTGAATGGCGGGGCCTTGGCCAGCTGTTGTTTGTTCCTGTATCTCTACTGAGGCAGACAGAGAGGGACTTTGTGCTAATGAAAGTGTAAGCTCCAGCTATCCAGTGGAAATTATCCCCACTGGGAAATACAATCCTCTCTCAAGTCTTATTTTTGAAAGCTTTCTAATATGCGATTACCAATGCCACCAAGAATTTCCTAAGGTGGAAAAATTCCCTCATAGGAACTACCTATTCCACAACTGCCTTCAGTCTCCATAATTACAGGTTACATGGATATAACACGTTATATGACATGGGATTTTCAAGCAATTGGTTGTTTTCCTTTGTGACAAAGGCACACTTTTGAAGTCCTAGTGGAATTTATGTATTGGGCTTATTTTCTTAACAATTTGCACCAATATGCCATTTGGGGAGGAAACTACCTTTGAGAAAATGACTTGATTAGCCACTGGGTATAAAGCGGGACCCTGTGGTGTGTGGTGTTCAGCAAAATGAAAGCCACAGAAGAGTCAGGTCAAATTGCTCTTAGGAGAATTATAGAGGAATTTCTTTTGTTTCTGAGAGGGAGAGGTGGGGAAGATAGGGAAGCAAAGAAGGGAGGGAGGAGAGCAGAGAGTAGAAAGAGGAAATTGTGATACGTGTTGCAGAATAGGAAGTAAAACAGCCAGTGGAAAAATTAAGGTGCCTGAAGGATTTTCTATGAAGACATATATTGAAGACTCAACATAAACTATCTGCATTTCTACACTAAAGACATTCCTTGGCTTGCCCATGCCATACTGTCTTAAAGTGAACACTCACAAATGGATGGACCAATTGGCTTGATGATAGAGATGATTTTTACGCCCCAGTCAACCTGATGTTAGAGACAGCAGATCCAGAAACAGATTTGACCTCCGGAAATGGGAAGACTTGATTTCCGCACTGTGCAAAATGAGAGTTCAAGTCTAGACCTGTTTAGATCTCAAGAGTAGAAGACTCCCGCTGATACGTAGATGATATTCCTAGTAATGCCTCACTGACACGATAATGTCTTAAATGTGACTTTCTTCTCTATAATGGCTGATTTCCTCTCATGTTATTTTGACCTAATGCATTTTCAGTGCAAGCCACAGCTCGGTTTTCATTTAGTTACTTTCAGAAAACCCTATGTGAAGTTAATTACATCTCCTGAATGGTATGGTGTGTGTGTGTGTGTGTGTGTGTGTGTGTGTGTGTGTTTCCCATGCTTTAAAAAAGGAGGCCAGTTTCTTACTAAATAAGGTTTTTGAAAAATCAGATTTCATTATTTACAGTTGTTCATTGTTTCCCTTATTTTGTGATGCTTAGTATTACTTTAAAAACCCTGTTACTATGTTGCACATATGTGCCAGATTTGTTCTGCTGTCTGTCCCTTTCCCCATCTCCGCAGATGGATAGATAGAATTTTTTTCCCCCTTACCTGTCCATTATCCAGATTCTCATCTTTGTAGCTAGAAATTTTGCCTCTTGGCATCTTGCTCTCATAACAGAAGCGAAAGAAGAGCTTAACAGATCTTCCATTTCCTTTTCCTACTTGTTGTTCACTATCATTTTTTTCTAAACAGACTAATTTTCTTTTTGCTGACCCTCACAGATTAATTTAAAAGGCTCCTCTGTGTTAGTTCAAAAATTTTCCATAGTTAACATTGCTTCCCTGTGCTTCTTATTAAATCCGTCTCCGTAATGTAACTCATCTCTGTTATAATTAGCTGATTTTTAAGGCTACCAGAAGGCATTTATATTCCTTTATCTCCAATATCAGGGCACATTCTTTTAACAAGTAGATACTTACTGCACTTACCAGAACATGCCTCTGATAAAAGACATCTTCTCTTCTAACCCACAATTTATTTGGAGGATACCTTTTTGAAAGTTAAATACACTGAATCCATTCCTAGAGTGTGATGTCAAGCGTAATTTATAACCTCCTATTTCATTTGCAAATAGGACACAAAAATCCCATCAGACCATCACCAGGTTATGTTGTTAGCTAATTATTAGAGTCTGCTCATCATGGGGGTAATCGATGAGAAAGGATCAGGAAAAAGAATACTGCTACTTTTCTAGTTCTTGCATCGTCAACAATACCCTTACTCTCTGTTTTCCTTAAAAAAATTGAAGCCACCAAAAGAAATATCCTCATTTTCCGACATGACTGGTAGAATTACTTACCTCTTCACTCGTCCTCTTCTCCTTGTTCCCAGGTGCGTTTCTTTCTTCAAGGTGTTTCCAGGTGTACCTGATATCCTGTCTTACTTTCTAAAAAAAAAATCTACCCTACTGATTAGTTCCTCATCCTACCTATTCTGGTTTGACCTATCCCATCAGCATTTAAATATGTCCTAACCTTTCCTATCTTAAAAAAAAAAAAAAATTCAAATCTACCTTCTATTCCCACAACCATTTTAGCAGGTTTTTCCTCCTTTTACAGCCAAACTTATCAAAAACGTTCTCTATGTTCACTGCCTCTGCTTTATCACATCCCCTTTGTCCCTCCACACTCTCCATCTGGCTTCCATTCCCCATGATTCCAACCAAAATGACTCTTTCTAAAATCTCCAGAGACATTACCTATTAAGATAAACTCGTGGTCTGCTGCTTTCATTCCACCTGGCTTCTCCTTATTTGACAAAGTTTACTATGTTTTCTTCTGTAAAACATGACACCTGGGGCTTCTATCACTACCTACTCCTCTGATTTTCTACTTCTCTGGCCATTACTTCTCAGCCTCCTTCTCTGGATTTTTCTTATTTATTTATTTATTTATTTATTCATTTATTTATTTATTTTTAAAATTTAAACTAGTCTTGGCAGCTGCCCAGGGCTTGGCCCAATTTCTTCCTCTCCTTTTTAAAAAAATGTTTAAAGATCTTTATTTATTTATTTGAGAGAGAAAGAGATTGCACACCAGTGGGGGCAGGGGCAGGGAGAGACAGAGGAGCAGGCTCTCTACTAAGCAGGGAGTCTGATGCGGGGCTCAATCCCAGGACCCTGAGATCATGACCTGAGCTAAAGTCTAACACTCAACCCATTAAGCCACCCAGTCACCCCACTTCTTCCTCACCTAATCCTACATTCTTCCTCATGCATTCATATACTGGCAAAGGTTTTACTTCCCATCTTTTCTCAAAAGATTAATTTAAATGCCAGTGAATAAAAGGAAGATTCTGGTGATTCCTATTTCTGGAGAACCTTTCTCTCTCAAGTCAGGGAAACATTCACAGGAAGGGGTATGTACAGTAGCTGACATTTTGCAATCCCCACATTGACAAATAATCAACGTGGGGACTTCTTCAACAGATCATGAGCTCTTTGGAGAATTTTGATAGATCCATAATTTTGTCCTTCCTCAGGTCTCAGTGTGATAGCACTCAGAGGATCTTTGTTTTTAAAATTCTTATTTTAGTTTCAAAAGACTATTTCTTACATTGGATCATTGCTAATTTCCTCCCAAGGAGAGCACATATTTCTAGGCTTTTGATAATATGACTTATTTTTATGGCCAGGATACTTGACAGTTATCTTAGTTTTTTTCAGACATAACTTAATCAAGATTAGCTCTCTGTTGGAAGAACTATTTAAAACATTTACTGTAGAAAATACCTTAAAACTTTTTTAGTGCAATGTAATATTTTGTAGCTGAATGGACTAAGTGGCATGGTTACTTCAATTAATTCAGAAAACCTTACCTAACTAGAACTTTGTTTAAAATTCTATGTATTTGCATTTGCATATTGAGAAATGCCAGCAGAGTGAAAGAATCCTTCTCTGTGGGAAATATTTGTTGCTAAATCAATCAGACTGAAAGTCCTAGTTTTATGACATGCTAACTATATATCTCATTTGACCCTTGGTGGGCAATTTCTTCAAGGAATATTGACTTCTTCAATTAACCAGTTTAAAATCTCTCATTATAACCAGCAATTATGTAGAATAGCAGAAAGGTGTGTACATTGGCACTAAGGCAGCCTAGGTTCAAATGCTGACTCAGCCACCCATTACCTATAATATTTACTAGGAGATGATTTAACTTTCCTGATTCTCACTTTATCACCTATAAATTAGTTTAAGAACAGTTTTCAGAACTGTTTTACATTTACAACAAAACAAGGGAAGGTATGGAGATTTCCCATTAACTGTTGTTTCAGAACAGTTTTACATTTACAACAAAACAAGGGAAGGTATGGAGATTTCCCATAAACCTCCTCCCCGTACACAAGCCTAGTGTCCCCCATTATTAACAACATTCATCAGAATGGTACATTTTACCAAGGATGAACCTACATTGACATACCATAATCACCCAAAGCTCATAGTTTACTTTAAGGTTTCTTCCTGATGTTATACATTCTGTGAATATGGTCAAGTATATTACATATATAATATGATTACATATATCCATCATTACAATATCATACAGAGTATTTTCTCTGTCCTAAAAATCCTTTGTGCTTTGCCTATTCATTCCCTGTCTCTCTTCTGCCTCTACTCCTGGCAACCATTGATTCTTTTATTTTCTCTATTGTTTTGTCTTTTCTAGAACATCATGTAGTTGAAATCAAACAGTATGCGTGAAACCTTTTCAGATTGGCTTCTTTCACTTAGTAATATGCATTTAAAGTTCTACCATGTTTTTTCATGACTTGATACCTATTTCTTTTTAGTGCTGAATAATATTTCACTGTTAATATTTCACAGATATATCACTATTTATCCATTCACCTACTGAAGGTCAGCTGGGTTGTTTCCCAGTTTTGCCAATTATGAACAAAGCTGCTAGAATCAGGCATTGTACATTTGTGCGTGTGTTTTCGATTCCTTTGGATAAATACCAAGGAATGTGATCACTGATCATATGGTAAAAATATGTTTAGTGTTGTGAGATGTTGCCAAACTCTCTACCAAAGTGCCATTCTGCACTCCCAACAACAATGTAAGAGAGCTCCTGTTACATCTCTTTGTCAGCCTTTGGTGTTGTCAGTGTTCTGGATTTTGGCCATTTTAATGAGTATAGATTGATATCTCATTGTTGTTTTAATTTGCGTTTCCCTGATGATGTATGATGTGGAGCATCTTTTCATAAACTTATTTGTCATCTGCATATCATCTTTGGTGAAGTGTCTTTTAAGGACTTTGGCCCATTTTTTAATTAGGTAGTTTGTTCTTTTCTTATTGAATTTTAAGGGTTCTTTCCCTACTTTATATAACAATCCTTTATCACATGTGTCTTTTGCAAAAACTTCCCTGCAGTAGGTAACTGTCTTCTAATTCTCTTGAAATTGTCTTTGATAGAGCAGAAGCTTTTGATTTCAATGAAGTCCAGCTTAACAATTATTTCTTTCATAGATCATGTCTTCACTGCTATATCTGAAAACACACTAAGGTCATCTAGGTTTTCTTCTACATTGTCTTCTAAAAACTTCATAATTTTTCATTTTATGGTTAGGTCTATAATCCATTTTGAGATAAGTTTGTGAAGGGTATAAAGGTTTGTGTCTAAGTAAATTTCTTTGCATGTGGATGTTTAGTTGTTCCAGCTTCATTTGCTAAAGAAACTTTCTCCATTGTACTGCCTTTGCTCCTTTGTACAAAGACAAGCTTCTTATATTTTATATTGGTGTATTTCTGGGCTCTCTATTCTCTGCCATTGATCTATTTGCTTATTGCTTCATTAATACCAGAGTGTCTTATCAAAGCTTCAGAGTATCTATTGAAGTTGGGTAGCATCAGTCCTCCAAATATATTTTTATTTCCTTCAATATTTCTGTTGGCTATTCTGGATCTTTTGCCTCTCCATATAAACTTTAGATCATCAGTTTGTTGATGTCCATAAAGTAACTTGGTAGGATTTAGAATGAGATTGCATTGAATCTGCAGATCAAGTTGGGTAGAACAAGCATTTTGACAAAGTTGAGTGTTTCCATTTATGAACATGAAATATCTCTGCATTTATTTGCATTTATTTAGCTTTTCATTTATTGCTGTAATCAGAGTTTTATCATTTCCCTATACAGACATTGTACATATTTTGTTAGCTTTGTACTAAAGTATTTCATTTTCTCAAGAGTCAATATTCATGGTGTTTTTAATTTCAAATTCTACGTGTTCATTTTTGGTATATAGGAATTCAGTTGAGCTTTGTATAATAACCTGATATCCTACATCATGGCTTTAATAGCTTATTAGTTCCAGGAAATTTTCATCTATTCTTTTATATTTTCAACATAGACAATCATGTCATTTATGAGCAACAATAGTTTTATGTCTTCCTTCCCAATCTATGTATGTTTTATTTCATTTTCCTGCCTAATTATTTTAGCAAGAATTTCTAGTCTGATGTGGAAAAACAGTGATAAGAAGGGACATCCTTGCTTTGTACCTGATATTAATTGGAAATCTAATTTCTCACCATTAAGTATAATGTTAGCTATAGGGTTTTTTGTAGATAGTCTTTGTCAAGTTAAGAAGGCTCCTCTTTATTCCTAATTTACTGAGAGGTTTTCGGGGTTTTTTGTTTTTTAAATTTTTTTCAGTCATGTAAGCATCCAACTCTTTTTTCTTTAAGTTTTATCTTATATTATTTTATTTTCAGTGTTTCAAAATTCATTGTTCATGCACCACACCCAGTGCTCCATGCAATATGTGCCTTCCATAATACCCACCACGAGGTTCACCCAACTCCCTAAGCCCCTCCCCTCCAAAACCCTCAGTTTGCTTCTCAGCATCCACAGTCTCTCATGGTTTATCTCCCCCTCTGATTTCCCCCAACTCACATCTCCTCTACATTCTCCGTGTTATTCCTTATGGTCCACAAGTAAGTGAAACCATATGATACTTGACTCTCTCTGCTTGACCTATTTCACTCAGAATAATCTCTTCTAGTCCCATCCACGTTGATATAAAAATTGGGTCTTCATCCTTTCTGATGGAGGCATAATACTCCATTGTATATATGGACCATATCTTCTTTATCCATTTACTGGTTTTCCACCGTTTGGCCACTATGGCCATTGCTGCTATGAATATTGGGGTAGAGATGGCTCTTCTTTTCACTACTACATCTGTATTTTGGGGGTAAATACCCAGTAATGCAATTGCAGGTCATAGGGTAGCTCTATGTTTAATTTTTTGAGGAATCTCCACACTGTTTTCCAAAGTGGCTGTACCACCTTGCATTCCCACCAACAGTGTAAAAGCGCTCCCTTTTCTCCACACCCTCTCCAACACATGTTTGTTGCTTACTGTCTTGTTAATTTTGGCCATTCTAACTGGTGTAAGGTGGTATCTCAATGTGGTTTTGAGTTGAATCTCCCTGATGGCTAATGATGAACGTTTCTTCATGTGTCTCTTAGCCATTTGTATGTCTTCTTTAGAGAAGTGTCTATTAATGTCTTCTGCCCATTTCTTTGACATGATTATCTGTTTTGTGTGTGTTGAGTTTGAGGAGTTCTTTATAGATCTTGGATATCAGCCCTTTGTCTGTAGTGTCATTTGCGAATATCTTCTCCCATTCTGTGGCTTGCCTCTTTGTTTTGCTGACTGTTTCCTTTGCTTGTGCAGAAGCTTTTGATCTTGATGAAGTCCCAAAAGTTCATTTTTGCTTTTGTTTCCTTTGCCTTTGGAGTCAGGTCTTGAAAGAAGTTGCTGTGGCCAATGTCAAAGAGATTACTGCCTGTGTTCTCCTCTAGGATTCTGAGAGACTCCTGCCTCAAGTTGAAGTCCTTTACCCATTTTGAGTTTATCTTTATGTATGGTGTAAGAAAATGGTCGAGTTTCATTCTTCTACACACAGCTGTCCAATTTTCCCAACACCATATTTTGAAGAGATTGTCTTTTTTTCACTGTATATTTTTTCCTGCTTTGTTGAAGATTATTTGGCCATATAGTTGAGAGTCCATATCTGGGCTCTCTACTCGACTCCACTGGTCTATGTGTCTGTTTTTGTGCCAGTACCATGCTGTCTTGGTGATCACAGCTTTGTAGTCAAGCTTGAAACCAGGCAATGTGATCCCCCCAGTTTTGTTTTTCTTTTTCAACATTTCCTTAGCAATTTGGGTCTCTTCTGGTTCCATACAAAATTTAGGATTGTTTGTTCCAGCTCTTTGAAAAATGCTGGTGGAATTTTGATCAGGATTGGCATTGAAAGTATAGATGGCTCTAGGGAGTACAGACATTTGAACAGTGTTTATTTTTCCAATCCATGCGCATGGAATGCTCTTCCATCTTTTTGTGTCTTCTTCAGTTCCTTTCATGAGTGTTCTGTAGTTCTTTCTGATGAATATGGATGTCAAGATTCTCAAAAAGAACCTAGCTAATAGGACCCATCAGTACATTAAAAAGATTATCCACCATGATCAGATGGGATTTATCCATGGGATTCAAGGGTGGTTCAACATTTGCAAACCAATCATTGTGATAGAACAAATCAATAACAGAAGAGAGAAGAACAACATGGTCCTCTCAATTGATGCAGAAAAAGCATTTGACAAGGCACAGCATCTGTTCCTGATTAAAATGATTCAAAGTATAGGGATAGAGGGAATATTACTCAACTTCATCAAATCTATCTATGAAAAACCCACAGCAAATATCATCCTCAATGGGGAAAAGCTCACAGCCTTCCCTTTGAGATCAGGAACACAACAAGGATGTCCACTCTCGCCACTATTATTCAACATAGTACTAGAAGTCCTAGCAACAGCAGACAACAAAAAGAAATAAAAGGTATTCAAATTGGCAAAGAAGAAGTCAAACTCTCTCTCTTTGCAGATGACATGATACTTTATATGGAGAACCCAAAAGACTCCACCCCCAAACTACTAGAACTCATATAGCAATTCAGTAATGTGTCAGGATACAAAATCAATGTACAGAAATCAGTTGCTTTCTCATACACTAAGAATGAAAATACAGAAAGGGAAATGAGAGAATTGATTCCATTTACTATAGCACCAAGTACCATAAGATACCTGGGAATAAACTTAACCCCAAGAGGTAAAGGATCTGTACTGAAAGAACAACAGAACACTCATAAGTTGTTTTTAAAAATCATGAATGGGTACTGAATTTTGTCAAATGCTTTTTCTGCATCTATTGATATGATCATGTGATTTTTCTTATTTAGTTCACTGATGTGGACTAAATAAGAAATTGATTTTCAAATGTTCAAATGTTCAACCAGCCTTCCATATCTGGGATAAATTCTACTTTGTCATGGTGTATAATTGTTTTCACATTTTTTAATATTTCATTTGCTAATTTTTTAAGGATTTGCATATATGTTTATGAGAGCTTAGATCTGTAATTTTCTATTGTACAATTTTGGTATTAAGGTAAGAGGCTGGGAGCGCCTGGGTGGCTCAGTGGGTTAAAGCCTCTGCCTTTGGTTCAGGTCATGATCCCAGGGTCCTGGGATCAAGCCTCACATCGGGCTCCTGCTTGGTGAGGAGCCTGCTCCCCCACCCCCAACCCCTGCATGCCTCTATGGCTGCTTGTGATCTCTGTCAAATAAATATACAAATAAATAAATAAATCTTAAAAAAAAAAAAGGGTAAGAGGCTGGCTTCATAGCATGAGTCAGGAAAAATTCCCTCTGCTTTTATGTTCTGAAAGAGATTGTAGAGAATTGGTAAAATTTTTTCTTAACTGTTTAGTACAATCCATTAGTGAAACTGTCTGGTCCTGATGGTTTCTGTTTTGGATAAGTTGGCTTTAATTATGCTTATGTCATAGGGTTATTATAACCATTAGATGAAATGATTTATGGAAAATAACTGGCAGTAATAATAATTATACTCCTAATAATTAAGGCCCCAGTCAGGATCAAAAGTTTCCTCTAGATATCTATGTGTTCCTGAAATGGACATATTTCATTTAGACATAATAATAATTAAAATATGGACAAGATTTTGTAACTCTTTGTACATATATTATATAGTTTTATTCCTTAAAATAACCACCTGTTTGATGGACTTATCCCTATTTTGGATGAGGAGGTAGAGTGTGGGAATTGCTAGATACTTTCTTCATAATTCTCTTCTTAGGTTAGTATCAGAGGCAGGTGGTGAAATCATAGTCTTTCATTACCTTACAGTGTATTGACAGGGCTGGACCTTTGTAGACTGAAGTTAATCTTAGAGATGGTGTAATAATATTTAGTATGATGTGTTACACGTAATAAATGATTGTCAAATGAGTGCACTTAGAAATACTACAAAGCGAGGGAGAAACCCAATACTTCTTTTACTTTTTTATTTATGATAGTCAAAATAATTAAATATTAAGCCTATTTGCAATACAAACTGAAGGAAAGTTAGAAGATAGAGTGTTAAATTATTTTTTTAGAGTTGGTAATAAGTTATTTTAAGATAACCAAGAGAGTTTTATATTATGTCCCATGTGATGACTGTTTCAACCTAACTTTGCATTTCTGATAACTCAGATGGAGTGTTTTAGAATTTTTATCATTGCAATATGCCAATTTCACACCCTACTCCTATGTTCTTACATTAGTGTTTTTATTATTATTATTTTTTACTATTTTATTTATTTACTTGAGAGGAAGAGAGGGAGAGAGAGAGAGAGCAGGAACGGGGGAGAGACAGAGAGATTGGAAGAAGCAGACTCCCCCACTGAGCAGGAAGCCCCATGCAGGGCTCAATGCCAGGACCTGGAATCATGACCTGAGCCAAAGGAAGACAATCACCTGAGCCAGTCAGGTGCCCCCCTATTTTAGTGTTTTTACTACCAAGTGTGTAATCGATTTCTTACTTTTTACCCCCAGCACGTGCACACACAGATACACACACACACTCAGACTTTAATTTCTCATTAACTACTTAGTGGAGCTTTAAACTTTTTGTTTAGTGCATAGTAAATGAGAACATAACTGAAATTAAAAGCTTTTTTGACAAATTAATTACACCATTTTTAACTACTATTGCAGTCTGAAGAAAATAACACAAGTAGGAAAATGATTTGATTCAGTTACTGTAATTTGGAATCATATTGTGTGTTACAGAATGAATTTTTTAAAGTGAAACCATGCTTTTCATAGAAATATAAAATGAATATAGGTCAAAGATTTTCTCATTAATTAAATGAGGAACAAAAAAGATGTTACAACTAGTTCAAACATCAAAAAGCAGAGACAGGGATCAGAAATACTGAGTAACTGCAAATGGATGCAACACAGCCTTCCTCCCACCGCCCCCCACCCCTCCCCTGCCCCTCTACCCCACCCCTGTCCCTCTCTTGTCTGGGAGTGGGGGGTATGGGGGTGGGGCTTCCCTCCACTGGACAGAATTTCCTCCTATCTTAAACACCACACTCTTACCAGTATTTTATAATACAGAGTTGTAAAATACCCTAAAGACAATGAAGGCCAAAGAGTGTCTATGGAATCAGTCAGTTAAACCTGAAGGTTGTGCTCTGAAGCCTTAAACTGTGCATAGTTTTCTGTTGAAGCATATGTTTTCCCCTACACTTAGAAAATGGTGATAGGACTTTCCACCTTATGAAACTCTGCAGTCAGGTTTGAATAATCTCTGTTTTAGTGTAGCTTACCTTGGGACAGAAATACTTGTTTACTTCTTAGAGCAAACCTGAGCATCAAAAGAATTCATGAGGAAGTGGTGATGCAACATGGGGGCTTAAGTGGGTAGGAGAAGAATCAATGAAACAAGATGGGATTGGGAGGGAGACAAACCATAAGTGACTTTTAATCTCACAAAACAAACTGAGGGTTGCTGGGGGGAGGGGGTTTGGGAGAAGGGGGTGGGATTATGGACATTGGGGAGGGTATGTGCTTTGGTGAGTGCTGTGAAGTGTGTAAACCTGGTGATTCACAGACCTGTACCCCTGGGGATAAATATATATGCTTATAAAAAATAAAAAATTAATTAAAATTATATGATATTAAAAAAAAAAAGAATTCATGAAAAAAAAAAAGAATTCATGAGATTCCATATTGGCATGAGAGAATGGGCACAGGGTAACTTCTAAGCTTCTGTTTTGACAAAGACTCTGAAAAGTTAAATAAGCCATCTGGACCTTTGGACAACCTTTATGGTCTCTTACAAATCTATAATTCTAAGAAATTGCTGCAAAGAAATAATTTATTTGCCCCTCAACCCAGCCCAAATATACTGAATCAGTCTTTGTGAGATTAGTGAGAGGTTTCTAGAATTGGGCATTTTTCCAGCCCTCAAAGAGGAAGTGAGGTCCTGAAAAGTGTGTTCTAATTTGCACATTGCTCCCCATTGTTCATAAATTTGATACAGAATCTAATCTTGAAACCAGCAAGAGAACATGGCTTTGATTTTTAACAAGCTTAAGTGATTGGACCTGGTAATGCAGTGACCAGAGGTGTTCCAACATCAGGAACTGCTCACTGTTGGTGTAAAAATCCTTCTCAGCAGCCTTGTTTGCAACTGTGAGCCAGGGGGAGGAAAGCAAACATACAAGGGAGAAAAAAAGGAAAATGGAGATTTGCTACTTTTTGGAATGTCTGTTATTTGAGGAATGTTGGTATTCTCATTTTTGAGAGCTTTCAAAATTGTTGAGTTTCTCACTGTGATCAATGTGTTTGAATAGCTTAGCTTATACCATTTGATGGAGTTTGCGTTTTTCTTTTAATGAGAATGAAGTTCTCCTTAGCATTAATGACAATTTCACATTGCTCTTGCCCCAATTTGCCAACTATCTTTTTTCTTTTGGAAAATGGATGTTTTCTTTCTATCTCTCCTAAAACTTCTCTAGCCTTAAATATTTAGGTAGATTTATTTATTTACTTATAAAGGTATTTATTTATTTATTTATTTATTTATCTATTTGAGAGAGAGAAAGCATGAGATGGGGCAGGGTTGGGGGGAAGGTCAGAGAGAGAAGCAGAATCCCTGCTAGGCAGGGAACCAGATGGGGATTCAGTCCTGGGACTCCAGGATCATGACGAGCCAAAGACAGTAGCTTAACCCACTGAGCCACCCAGGCACCCCAGTACTTAGGTGGATTTAAAATGTGTTTTAAAGCCCATTCTTCTATACCGTCCAAATATTTGCAAGTTACATCTTCATGCAACTTAGCGAGTATATTATGGTAAATAAGTGATGGAAAGAAGTATTAAAATAAAAGTTTAATTTCTTTAGTGGGATGTTTGACACACTTTTCATTAAGAAAGAAATACACATTTGCAACAAACTCCTTTTGTGTGTGTGTGTGTGTGCACACGCACGTTTGTTTTCCTGCATCTGTTATAGACTCCCGAGATTATTTTAGTATAAACTGTAATTGTCCATTTTTGGAAATCAATATAGCGTAACGAGGCATATTTCCTCTAGATAATAGTAATTCTTTAAATGGAAAGTACCTTTGGCCATTGTTTCATTTTTTAGAGGCTCAGATTATTTTAGTATGATTAATGAGAGCAGCGGTTCCCTGACATTCTTAATAACTGTATCCTGTTAGTTTAAGACCTCACTTTGCCCAATTTATGATTAAATGCTCCAATTATAGTTGTAACACAAATAGTTCTTGTGTTTAGCTATGACAGAATTTGGAAACTATAGTTTTGATCAAACGAGTATCCTCATGGATATTAGAGAATATAAATAAATTATTACTGTAGTCACCTTATTATCTTGCTGGTTATTGCTTTATTGACTAATCTGGAGTAATTTTCCAGTTTAGTTGAAACTCAAAGCCTACCATATAAATCAGTAATTGATGGAATCTCAAAATGTCCTGGTAATACTGATTTCCTTAAAGACAATAATACCTCACCAGGTCTTACTCCCGTCATCCTTGGTATTCCAAACATGGCTGACCCTTCTGAGGAGGAATAAGAAGAACTTGTTCGGGTCATACCCAGGACCTTTGTGCCCTCTGTCCTTACTTGTCTCTGTGATTCTTATATTCGTGGAAACTTAATTTGGTGATGCATTTAGAGTCACCTCTCTGGCCTTCTGGACTCAGCTTTGATTGTAGTTCCCCCCAAATTTCAATTAAGAAATTCTCTGTGTTCCGGCAATGACATACATCTTGCCCCTGAATTATTGTGAAGACCAAAAGTAATCTTTAGTCTTGCAGTTCTCCATTATTTTCAATGAATCCAGAATAATCTTTCTTAAAACTCGAATTTCAACCTATCATTCTCTGCCTTAGAGTCTTCAGTGATATCTCTTTCCCCTCAGCTCCTTTGGGAAGGGAAAGAAGCCCAATTTATGGCTCCAGTCATTGCTCATGCCTTGACTCACCACACACACTATGTTCTAGTCAAGGTATTTTAGAGTGGGATGCTCTGGCCAGCAGTAACAGCATTACCTGGGAACTTGTCAGATAAGCAGATTCCTCAGGTTTCTACCCCACAGAATCAGAAACACTGGGATGGAGCCCAATGATTAGTGTGTTAACTAAGCCCTCTGGGGGATTCTGAAGCAGGCTCAAGTTTGAGAATTGCTGTTTTCATCCCAAACACTTGCAATTCTAAAAAATGATTTCTCTTTCACCTTTCCAGAATTAATTATCTGCCTCCCAACCCCAAACTCAGTTCCCACTGCTCTACCCACATCATCACTCATTCTTCTTCTATTTGTTCTTCAGTACAAGACAAAACCTGATCTGAGTGCTCTGTATCTTCCATACTAGGTCCCACATTCCTTCTTTGTGTCCCCATGCAAACTCTGTGCTATCTTTATGCAAGTTTTTGTCAGCTAATTGCCTGATATTTTGCCACCATGCTCCCTTCTCCTCTCAAGATCATAATTACTAAAGAGTAGGGCAGTAAGCTGATGGTTCATAAAATTTCTTTTTTCTCAGGTGAGTATAATGCCTGAAGCAAAATAGATCAGTAAGTATGAAACAAATGTTTACTGGATGAATATGTTAAAGCTATTTGCTTTATATCAACTTCTAATTGTCATTTAAAATCACTGATACCGTGTCATACATATATATGAAATGTGTATGTTTCCTTAGTTTGATTTTAAGATTGAAAAAAATCCTCAAGTGTACAGGTCACTCTTTTGGTATGTCCTCCTTTTCTTTCATCAATACTAAAGCAATATCATCTGTACATGGAATTTTATTTCAAAGTATTACCTGAAATGGCATACCAACAAATGCTTAGAATCACTGATTATTGTCAGGAGGAGGATGGATGTGTAGCCAGGAAGATGTCTGTACCAGGACTAATTTTGAATGAGCACTCATTATTCTTTTTTGTTCATGCATGTTAATGTATGTTGATTCACAGTATGCAAAGTCTTCTGGAGTTTTCTGGGAATACTGGACTTATTTATCTCAATTTTGAAAGTATGTTCTCCTATTACCAAGCCTATAGTTTTTTGTATAAATAACAACATTTATTCCAGAAAAAAAGACTGACAGATAATCAAGAGCTAGTGAATTCCCTAATATCACTGAATGACTTCTATCTAGAAGTTCTATCTCAACTAGCACTCCCATGGGTAAGTAAAAGAGTAAACAGAGATATCTCTAAGGTATATCCTAATAATTTCCAGTTCATCCTTAGTAAAATCAGTGGATGAGTTGAGTCAGGATCCCGTCTTATGGAATAGCTTCTGAAATTCTACTCCACAAATGGTTAGTGAAGATAATCTAAAAAATATTTCAAATATGGAATTGCTGGTAACACCAATGCTGTCAAATATTACTAATCACTTAACTTCTATGTTAAAGCAAATGAGAACTGAATATTGAATCATATTTCCTTATGTGATCCAGTGTCAGTCCCTGGAATACAGTGTTCAATGTATGAGAGAATAAACTTCTAAGAATATGGGTATTTTAAAAAGATTAAAAGGTTTTACTCTCTTCTTTCTGGAAAGAATTTTCTCCTTGCTAGCATTTATAAACTACTTTAGAAGTTCATATGGTATAAGATGAAGCTAACTTATTAAGATACTTCCTGGAAGACATGTGCCCTGGCTATTTCTAATTGGAAATATAGACTTTGTTGTATGGGTCAGATAATTAGATATTCATCTTCAAGAATGGATTGTTTCTAAGTTTCTTTCTTTCTTTTTTTTTTTTTTTTAAGATTGTATTTATTTACTTGTAAAAGATATGGTGGGAGGGAGAGAGAAAGGAGAGGGAGGAGGATCAGAGGGAGAAGCAGTCTCTGGTCAGTGGGACTCCATCCTAGGACTCTGAGATTATGATCTGAGTGGAAGGCAGAGGCTTAACTGACTGAGACACCCAGGAGTCCTTAAGTTTTGTATAGATTCAGAAAGTCCCAAAGATGACTAAACCTCAGGATCATGAAATTGAACCACAGTCCTTCATACTTAAAATGAGAGTGTAGGACTTCATGATCTCTAAGGATCCTTGATAGTTTTCTAAACAGAATTGTCTAGTTAGAGAACTTAAGCTTTGTGGTCAGGCAACCCTAGAGCTACCATCTGCTGGCTGTGATCCTAAAAAGTTTTTCTGTCTCTATGAGTCCCACTTTGTAGACCTGCAAACTGAGAACAATATGCCTATATCACAGAATTACAGCACAATTTCATTCATGGTTAGTGAACCCAAAGTACACAGGACTGCACCTGGCATGGTGAAGATGCTCCTTCACGAGACGTTGTTAAGCAGGTATGCTTCCACCATGGTGAGCAATTATGTGTGTGACTTTAGGAAAGCCACTTAAACCAAAATTGCTACCATCAGTCAAACCTGGACTCCGAGGTCTAATAGGAATGACAGTTGTGAGTTTCTCACATCTACAAAGAATCCTTGGGTGAAAATATCAACCATTTTCAGGCTGACCTATTCTCATAGGGAAAATATCTCATGGTTATTATTATTTTCAGGTGATTTACTGTTTAAAAATCGATTGCCTCGGGGTGGTGGGAGAAGTGCTGAAAGGATGCATTTTCACAAAATTTGAAAAACAGTTTTATGGCTCTACACACCCCCCCTAAAGCAGTTGCTAAAAATGGTGCTTGGTGTTATATCCCTTGGCTCAGAGCCTCTCATTTGCTATGGTCATAATGAAAATAATACAGGAAATACTTTATTCGAGAGAAGTTAATTTATCCTTTCTTCAGGCAGCCTCATCTGTGCCAGATCTAAACCACTCTTAAAGGTCTACATATGACGCTGTACTGGTTGTGTGTTAAGTGAAAAGGAATATATTCCTTTGTTGCTGGGTTCTAAGATGCAAATGTATGCAGTTGAGTCAACAGTACAACTGAAGTCCAAGCATGCCATCCCACTACTCAAAACCATCCAACAGCCTCCCAACCACGCAAATCCTCACTCTAGTTGACATAACCCAGCACAACTGGCCCTCTCTTCCCTGGGACCTCACCTACTTCCATTCACTCTAATCACCAGCTCCAGCCACATCAGCCTTCCCAGATTTTCCTGCCTCAGGGCCTTGACACTCATTCCATCTCTGCTCAAAAGGCTCTTTGCCCAGATACTTAACCTATCTTCCTTCTTTCCCCTCACACTTTCTTAAGGCTTTTACTGATGCTGTCATCCTCTCACTCTGGCTACCCTGTTATTGCAACCCTATCATTTATGTATTTCTCCTTAGTAACTCTTACTAAGTAATGTTCTATACACTGTATTTATTTATCTTGCTAATCGCTTTCTCCACTACCTTATAGGTTATAATAAGTTATAATGAGTTATGAGTTATAATAAGAGAGCAGTTTTTTCCCCTTTATTCACTACTTATAAAGTATTTAAAATAGGACCTGGCCCAGGTTCCTAATACATTCTTATTGAATGAATGAATAAATGAATGTTGGTAGCCTCACTGAGGAGAGATAATTCATCAGGACAAACCATCAGAGATCTTATGGCATAAACTCTCAAAGGAAGAAGTTTTGCTAAATGTCTGCCTCCTCAGAGCTTTGCGAAGCTCTGGCATACAGTGGGAATACAATAAGTATTTATTTATGAATTAATTAATTTACTATTTAATGATGTAAGCCTAATTATCATCACAGAGTATTCTGAAATAAAACATCATGCTATGAGTAACTGGTTTCATATCATAATTTGGCTATCAATTTTGTTTTAGAGACTGAAGTAGATTCCTAATATTTTTGAGACTCAAAGCTCATATTTTTGGGAACAATATCGTTTTTTAGTGGAAGTGTCTAAGAATTAGAATAGCTAGATTCTATACAATGTCTTACAGATGGTTATAAACACTATATATTATTTTTCTTTTTAAAAAAATCACTGTAGCTCAAAGGTGATTCCTATGATACAATTTACATTTACATTGTTCTCTTTGAGGAAGAATTTAAATTCTCAGCAACAACACAATCAACTGTAATAACAAAACAAATTGTAGATTCATATTCTCTTAAGTTCCTCCCTAAATTTCAAGTTACACCTGTGCAGGAAGTATTACAGAACATAAACAAAGTCTTATTCATTGATTACCATCAAAAAAAAGAAAAGGGGGGAAAAATCTACAACATCCACAGGAAATTCCAAGCACAAAATCTCACAGCTGCCTCTGTTCACTTGTTGTTACTGCTTTGACCACTCAAAAAGAGTGGTACTTTTCATGGTGCTTTTACCTGCTTAAAATAAAATACTATTGTTACTCTCCAGCCTTGATGGTTGTTAATACCTGCACTTATCAGCCAGCTGAATTAAGCTAGGCAACCTAGGAAGTGAAAGATTAAATTCTGGAAGTTAAATTTAGAGTGTAAAATTTTTTTATTCCATGTGCCATAAAGTATGTATATAGTTCCTTCACTTGTAGCCCCAGAAATCAGTCTCTGTTGGAAGTCACATTTGATTAGCTTTCAGCTTCATAGGACTGGGGCTGACAAGAACATCATCTTATAAAATTAATAGTATTATGGTTATAATTTTCTTCTTATCATCAGGAGTAGAAAATATATAAGAGTAATTGTTTTAAGGGAAACTTGATAAGGGAACTAATATTATACTGCAGAGAGGTTTCTAAATTTATCCCAACTGTGAACTTGCCCTATTTATCTAAATCCATGGAATTTATTTTTGTTTTGTGCTGACCAGTCTTTGACTCATTCATCTCATTAGTCCTTCTTTGTTAAACTTTAAGTTCTTAGAGAGGCTATGGTTAGAAAACAGCACTGATTGTATGTGGTATAATTTATTGTCTGAGTTGGTAAAATTATCTGTTTTGACAATTATCAAATTATCTGTTTTGAAATTATCTGTTTTGACATTTTCTGACTCTTCAGAGTGGTTAAAACTTTAAACAAATATGTTTAAAAGTAAATCAGGCAAGTTAACAATTGGAATAAGTGTGGAAATTTTTAAGATATTATACATATTTGGGGGTAATTTGCTTGGAGTATTAATAATATCTTAATATGATCTATAAAGATTGGCTTTGAAAGATTCTTAAATTCAAATAGAATGGCTCTGAGTTCCACCCAAATTAGTTTTGAGCTTAATGTTGGCTACTTTATGTTGATTGCATGCTTTGGTCAAGACAATACATTGATTCTCCATCTCTATACAGATTCTTGATCCCCGTTTAGATCCAGTAGAGAAAACAACAGTTTTCATGCACAAGATTCTCTGGGTTGATTTTTTTTTTTTTTCCTCTGAATAGTCCTCTGGCTACCAAATGCTTTTAGAAGGAGGAAGATGTGATTTTTAGAGGCTTATGGTTGAGGTAACATGTCTAACATTTTCATTTATTCATACTACAAATATTTACTGAACACGGCTTTATTATCTATTGCTAAATAACAAACCACTTCAAAATAACAGTAGCTCAAAAGAACAATCTCAGTATTTTTAATGATTATGTGTATTGGCTAGTGCTCAGCTAGGTAGTTATTTTACTGGTCTTGCTTGGGGTCTCACACACGAGATTGCAGGGGTTGGATCACCAAGATGGATTCTTCACTCACTGGTTGGGAACCTTGGTGTTCTAACATGTGGCCTTTCTCTCCAGTGGGGCTGGCTAGATTTCTTACACAATGGTTCATGATTTTAAGAGGCAGTTAGTGGAAGCTGTCATGCTCCTATAAACCTGATCTCAAAGTCCAAGGATGTCACTTCCACTATGTTCTATTGGTCAATGCCAATCACAAGATAAAGCCATTTTCAAAGGATTTTTAAAAGGAGGGAAATGAGTCCTTCAGCTCAGATTAGAAAGCTAATAAAACATCTCTCCAACTTCTATGATAAGAAAAAAGGACAAATTACATACTAATGACATTTTGTGAGCCCTTCTAAGAATTAAGGTCACTGGACAAAAACTACTTAAAATTTGAGAGGCACGTGCAGGGTGAAATAAAATTTGGGCATTTGTTTACCTTGGACAGACCCCAACAAACACCATATAAGCTGGTCTGAATATTCAGCTAGCAATGAATTGCTAAAGACCAAGTATGAACTTGAAGGAGAAAATGAAGCCCCTGGAGGCTACCATGGGGTGGGTGGGTGTTCCATCCTCTTGCAGCTTTTCCCTCCAAGAGCTCTTTCAGGTACTGACAGGGAAGACCAAAGATAGTCCTCAGAAAACTTCCCTAAAGTGCTGATTTGGGCAGAGAGTAGCAGCCACAGCCACAGCTTTGTCCAGATTTATCTCCCTTATCTCTTTTATGGAACAAAAGTCTTAATCCATCAGGAAAAGGACAACAAAAACTATAGCTTGAGGGTAGTGGTAGGAGCCCACTGTAGCTGGGAGAGGCAAATAAGAAGAAAACAAAACAAAACACTTTTATCCCTGGTGGAGGGAAGGAATATGTGCTAGGTCCAACTTTACATATGAAGAAGATTCAGGAACACTTGTGAAGGGCATACTCCCCAGCACTTGCATTCCATTGAGGCTTATTCAGAACATCAGAAAACAAGCCCTTCTCCCACCATCACATTAACAATTGTTGAATACAATTAACAGTGGAGGGTACAGTGGGAAACCAAAACAGAGGAAAGACCTGAGGCCAACCAGGGAGAAGGTGTTGAGAAAAACCACTGGCAAATTAACCCCTACCCTAAACATAAGATACCATTAGAAAAATTTGGAGCATTAGTGCATTGAGGGTAATCATAGCAACAACAAACTTAAAATGCTGCATATCTCTGCCGATATTAACATACAACTCCAGTCTATAAGCCTTACAGAAAAAAGAGGCAGGCTTAACATTAAACTTAAAAAAAATTATTTACTTCATTATCTAGTATTTTGTACAACATGACCAGATTCCAACAATAAAAATTATGAGGTTTGAAAAAGGGCAAAGAAAACAAAGTCTGAAAAAATAAAGCAGTTCTCAGAACCAGACTCAGATATGACAAAGATACTGGAACTATCATATGGAGATTAATATGGAGATCATATGATTAATTTATGAAAGGCTCTAATAGAAAAGAAATAAGCAAGATAAGACAGGCAATTGCAGCAGAGTTGGAAACTATAAGCTAGAATCAAATGGAAGTGCCAGAGGTAAAAAAAACACAGTAACAGAGAGAAAGAGTGACTCTGATAAAGTGCTTTTTACTTCATTGGTGGCCTTGACATAGTCTAGAAAAGAATCAGTGAACTGGAAGATAGGTCAATAGAAATTACTCAAGTTGAAAAACAAAGGGGGAAAACTGAAAAAAAAAAATCAAAGATTACCCAATAAATTGTGGAATTATATCAAATGGCATAACACAAGCATAATTGGAATCTCATAAGGAGAAGGAAGAGAGAATGAGACAAAAGAGAGATTTGAAGAAGTAATGACTAGAATATTCTTAAAATTAGTGTCAGACATCAAACTGTAGATCTCAGAACCTCAAAAAACACCAAGAAGGGGCACCTGGGTGGCTCAGTGGGTTAAGCATCTGCCTTTAGTTCATGTCATGATCTCAGGGTCCTGGGATTGAGCCCCACATTGGGCTTTCTGCTCAGTTGGGAGCCTGCTCCCCCCTCTCTCTGCCAACTGCTCTGCCTAATTGTGATCTCTCTCCCTCTGTCAAATAAATAAATAAAATATTTTTTAAAAAAGAATACTTACCTACAGAGGAATAGTAATAAGATTTAACAGACTTCTTGTCAGAAACAATGTAAGAGAGATGAAAGTTGAAGATATCTTTTAAGTGTTAAAGGAAAACTCTATATCCAATGAAAGCAGTCTTCAAAAATGAAAGAAAAATAATGTCTTCCTCAAACAAAGGGAGAGGAAATAATTTCCACTCTTGATATAAAAAGCATCCTGTGCATATTAAGTAGAGAAGAAATTGTTTGGAGGATACCTTTGGAGATTAGCTATAGGCATCTACTGCATGCAAGTAAAGGTTACGCTATTGGGCAAAGTCCATGTTAACTCATTGGAATTAGTTTTTCCTATTTATAAATTGCTGGTATTGGTCTCTATGATTTCCATGATTTTTAAAAATTTTACTATTTATTTTTTCATGGTAGTTGTACATTGCTTTTCATTCTTTTATCAGTCTGGACATAGGTATTTTTGTGTGTAATATATTAAAATAGTCTATTTCAAAATTCATTAACATATCTAAAAAATTGTAGAATGATTGGCTACATATAGTAGCTATGACTGATTATAATCAATGTTCAGAAACTTAACTCTCTACACATAAGCTGCAGTCTACATGCTAATGATAATAAATGTATCAATCAGGAGTCAAATTGATTAACAATGGTCAGCAAAGATAATTTCAATTTTAGAATTATTCTTTATTAACATTATCTCATTATCTTTGAAGTTTCTCTTTTATCTTACATTAACAAAGAAAGATCCTGGATATTATAATTCAGTTTTGACAAATACAGATAGAGTCAATCTCTTCACTTTTTAAAAAAGATTTGTTTACTTATTTTAGAGAGAGAGAGCGTCAACATGAGCAGAAAGGACGTAGGAAGAGGGAGAAAAATCTCAAAGAGACCCTGCACTGAGAGCAGAGCCTAATACGGAGCTCAATCCCAGGATCCTGAAATCATGACCCAAGTCAAAACCAAGAGTTGGATGCCCAAGCGACTGCACCACTCAGGTGCCCCAATCTCTTCACATTTAAAATACTAATAAAATTATTGGAATCAGTTATAGATTTGATACTCTTTAAATTATTTTACTGCCACTTAAAAGGATATTTGTGATATTATGTAAACTATGACTTAACTCTACAACTTCCAGATAGTTTAAAGTTTAATACATTTGTGTATATTTGTTAATGAAAAAAATATTTAATGAGGCTTTTTAAAGATAGTGAGGTAGACTTTATTCAGGACCATTGTGATAGGTGTAGAGACCACTATAATGGGATTGCACAAGGTGGGAGAAACGAGGCTCAATTCCAAATACAGCATGAGAATTTATAGTCAAAGAGCAGGGTGTGGATAAGTGGATGTAAAATTACTAAGAGGAAACACCAGAAGTAAGGGGGCGGGGGTTGGGTAAATGAACTTAACAGGACTCTTGTTAAAGAGAGGCCAGAGTGATCAAACATCAACTGAGGGATGGAGAAAGAGGGGGAATCTGATCCTTATTGAAGATGATGGAGATAACAAGGATATAGAGTGTCGGTTAAACCATTTGGCAGGGTTCTTACTGAAACTGGATTTTATATGGAAGTGCACAGATGAACCTAGGAGAAGTTTCAAGAACCTAACTAAAGTTTAGCCAAGCAAAGAATCTTTGTCATATTATAACAATCATTACATGATAGTATATATTAAAAGGTAGCACTGAATAAAGCAGTGATTCTCAAGTTTGAACAGACATCAGAAGTACCAGAAGTGTTGGTTTAAAAGAAGAAAAAAACCAAAAACAAAACAAAACAAAACAAAAAACCCAGGTCGCTGAGACTTACCTTCATATCAGAATCAGTAGACCCCTGAATAGGGCCTGGAAATCTGCATTTCTCACAAGGTTCTGGATAATGCTATTGTCTTTGATGAGAGAAGCACCCTTTGAAAACTCCTTGCATAGATGAACAAATTTATTTTCAGATCAGACACACTGGAGTAAAACCAAGATTTGCTACCAATTCACTCTGAGAACTTGGGCACAATCTTAATGTTTTAATCTATAAAATGTAATACTGGGGTACCTTAGTGGGTCAGTTGGTTAAATGTCCAGCTCTGGATTTCAGCTCAGGTGATGATCTCAGGGTTGTGAGATCAAGCCCCATGCTGGGGTCCATGCTCAGCATGTGTCTGCTTGATCCTCTCCCTCTGTTCCTCTTCCCACTTGCTCTCTCTATCTCTGAAACAAACAAACAAACAAGCAAGCAAGTAGATAAAATGCAGTATTAATAGCTACTGCGTGTTTGTTTCTAGAATCCCCATGAAGTGTTTGCCACAGTGTCTAAAACACAGGATAGATCCAATACATTGAAGCTGTGAAACTATTTTGAGTGTTTGATAATGAAGGCATCATTGAAAGAGTATTATTGGCAATGAAGAAGTCAAACTCTCTCTCTTTGCAGATGACATAATACTTTAAATGGAAAATCCAAAGACTCCACCTCCAAACTACTAGAACTCATACAGCAATTCAGTAATGTGGCAGGATACAAAATCAATGTACAGAAATCAGTTGCTTTCTTATACACTAACAATGAAAATATATAAAGAGAAATGAGAGAATTGATTCCACTTACTATAGCACCAAGAACCATACGATACCCTGAAATAAATCTAACCAAAGAGGTAGAAATCTGTACTTGAGGAACTATAGAACACTCATGAAAGAAATTGAAGGAGACACAAAAGGACGGAAGAGCATTCCATGTTCATGTATTGGAAGAATAAACTTTGTTAAAATATCTATACTGCTTAGAGCTATCTACACTTTCAATGTGAATCCTGATCAAAATTCCACTGGCATTTTCAAAGATCTGGAGCAAACAATCCTAAATTTTGTATGGAACCAGAAGAGACCCCAAATTGCTAAGGAAATATTGGAAAAGAAAAACAAAACTGGGGGGATCACGTTGCCTGGTTTCAAGCTTGACTACAAAGCTGTGATCACCAAGACAGCATGGTACTGGCACAAAAACAGACACAAAGACCAGTGGACTCGAGTAGAGAGCCCAGATATGGACTCTCAACTATATGGTCAAATAATATTCAACAAAGCAGGAAAAAATACACAGTGAAAAAAAGACAATCTCTTCAAAAAATGGTGTTGGGAAAATTGGACAGCTGTGTGTAGAAGAATGAAACTCGACCATTTTCTTACACCATACATAAAGATAAACTCAAAATGGGTAAAGGACTTCAACTTGGGGCAAGAGTCTCTCAGAATCCTAGAGGAGAACACAGGCAGTAATCTCTCTGACATTGGCCACAGCAACTTCTTTCAAGACCTGTCTCCAAAGGCAAAAGAAACAAAAGCAAAAATGAACTTTTGGGACTTCATCAAGATCAAAAGCTTCTGCACAAGCAAAGGAAACAGTCAGCAAAACAAAGAGGCAAGCCACAGAATGGGAGAAGATATTCACAAATGACACTACAGACAAAGGGCTGATATCCAAGATCTATAAAGAACTCCTCAAACTCAACACACACAAAACAGATAATCATGTCAAAAAATGGGCAGAAGACATTAATAGACACTTCTCTAAAGAAGACATACAAATGGCTAAGAGACACATGAAGAAACGTTCATCATTAGCCATCAGGGAGATTCAACTCAAAACCACATTGAGATACCACCTTACACCAGTTAGAATGGCCAAAATTAACAAGACAGTAAGCAACAAACATGTGTTGGAGAGGGTGTGGAGAAAAGGGAGCGCTCTTACACTGTTGGTGGGAATGCAAGGTGGTACAGCCACTTTGGAAAACAGTGTGGAGATTCCTCAAAAAATTAAACATAGAGCTACCCTATGACCTGCAATTGCATTACTGGGTATTTACCCCCAAAATACAGATGTAGTAGTGAAAAGAAGAGCCATCTCTACCCCAATATTCATAGCAGCAATGGCCATAGTGGCCAAACGGTGGAAAACCAGTAAATGGATAAAGAAGATATGGTCCATATATACAATGGAGTATTATGCCTCCATCAGAAAGGATGAAGACCCAATTTTTATATCAACGTGGATGGGACTAGAAGAGATTATTCTGAGTGAAATAGGTCAAGCAGAGAGAGTCAAGTATCATATGGTTTCACTTACTTGTGGACCATAAGGAATAACATGGAGAATGTGTTGGAGATGTGAGTTGGGGGAAATCAGAGGGGGAGACAAACCATGAGAGACTGTGGACCCTGAGAAGCAAACTGAGGGTTTTGGAAGGGAGGGGTTTGGAGAGTTGGGTGAACCTGGTGGTGGGTATTATGGAACGCACATATTGCATGGAGCACTGGGTGTGGTGCATGAACAATGAATTTTGGAACACTGAAAAGAAATAAAATAAAATGGGAAAAAAAAGAGTGTTATGCTTTTCTCAATACATATATTTAATTTATATAGCAGATACACTGAGCAAATTAAGTAAATAGGTTGAATACTTTGATCCTGATAACATTAATAGGAAAACTACCTTTTGAATTAAAGGTGACTATTTCAATGCCATGATAAAAATAAAAAGAGGGAATTTTATTTTGCAAAACAAAAATTGATCAGTCAACCAATAATTACTGAGGATTTTTGTTCTCAGACAAAATACACACTTTCACAGACATACTCATATATGCATATAAACTTTAAAGTGAATACAAATTGACTATTTTATTCTTCTCTTCTCTTATGATTTTATCTCTGGAATTGGTGCTTCTGTTTGTTGGTGGCATTCCTTTGCTTTGTGCCACCCCCCCCAAGCTTCAACAGACACATCTTGCATCAATTGAGTACCTATAGAAAAAGTGGCAAACAGATGTGTGGACTCTGTTGTATTTCAGTATTGTAATTTCCTATTACTGAAAAAAACAGAAAATGAGAAGTGTCACCAAGGAATCCAGGGGGATTTCCTGACTGGCAATGCCTTTGAAGTTGAAGAATATTTTACAAGAGAGGATTTTAATTGTAAAGAATCTTAATCATGTAGGAAAATATGCCTGTGAAATATTTTACTTTGAACAGCACATTTACCAGTTCAGGAAGCTCATTTCCATGAAATAATATTTTAATTTTAATACACTTACTTTCCTTACACTGCATGTATCCATAAATCTATAATTTTATTCTTAGTCTTATTTACTACATTACAATGAAAATTAGGCTACTTGCCTTTAGCTATTCTGTGTAAAAGTTTTTATTCCCCAAAACCATTATTTTGGAGATGTAATTTTAGTCTTTAATTGAAGAAAACAATATAAAGTGGCACGACTGAGATTTTCTGGGTTTATATCCCTGCCATTTCTGCATGGGGCTATTATCCATTTGAAAAGTCTAAGAATTCCCACTAATGTTAATTCTGGATGTAAACTCATCAATCTGAAGGAAAAGAGATTTTATTTCTGATTCAACTTTCCTAATAAATGTAATTTCCTAATAAATGTAATTTGCTTGAAGTTTGACTAGACTAGACTTATCTAGACTAGACTAGACTAGACTTCTCTTCATAGAGATTTGATCATGCAAAAGCTGATACCAGGGGAACGAAAGGCTTATCATTTGTTTAAGATAAGAGAATGACACTGTTCAGTTTATGTCAAAAACACATATTACCATAAATATTTCATTATTTCTCCCAATTAGAAGGTAAGATTATTTGCTTGTATTCCTATGTAGTATATATATCATATAGTATATATATCATGATCAGGAACATGTTTCATATTTTATGTCTTGTCATAATAATACACACACACAACCAGGACCATTGAAATCCAAATGAGATGTCATTCATTAGGAAACCACACTGTTCTGAATTAACTGCGTTTCTTAAATGAAATAAATATTTTATAGTTCCTTTACTTAAAACACAATCACTAATTGCAAATGGATGTGTTTATAGCATCAACCTAGTCTGAATAAAATATCTACCATATTTGTAAATATACTAATAATTAGTATGTATGTATGTATATTAATATATCTTTTGCCCCAGTGTCTCTTAAGATTTGGGTTACAAATTTGATTTCTAGGTTGCTTGTTTTGTCCAGTTTTTGTCTTTAGTCCTGTCAGTATTGCCATTAATAAACTTGATTTTGACTTGAGGGAAGACCTACTATTATCTTCTTTTATCTTTTCCACAAATTCTTATCAAGTTAAAACCTGTGGCTAACCAATAATATTTTCTTATCACAGGGGAAATGTAAGGCAAGGAAGACTATGCCAGGTAATGCAAGTCAGGTGAGGTCTCTTCAGAAGAACCTAGCAGCAGCCTTACATTTGTGTAAAGGAACGCTTATAGAAGATGAATCGAATAGGGAGTGAAAAGCTTGGGGAACCACCTAGAAGCTGAAATTGGACTGCACGTTTCACAAAGCTGAGGAAAAGTCAATGAAAAGTCACAAAGAATGTGGTGGAGAACAGAATGTGTGGGGTAAGATGGGGCTGGTGATAGGATGTCAGAGATTATAGTTACAGTAAAGCTAATATAGAAAGAGGGTAAGAGGTATAAAAAGATTGGCAAATTTAAGTGTCAAGAACATTATTTTCTTCTTAACTAGGAGGCTTCTATGCCAAGCTAGTCAGTTTTTGAAAAATAAGAATTGTCTGGAATTCCCAAATATGCTTTCATCTCTGCTTTAGTGAGAAACCCAGAAAAAGGCCTAAAGCAGTTTCATAAGACATCATTTTTGGCTAAAAACAAACAAGTACATTTTTAAAATCCCACATTCATCCATCCAAAAGTTTTCTTAGAGTCTAATAAAAATAGTGTTCCTTCTAAAATGAGCATTTAAAAAAACTTTCTTTCATACAACATGAGCAATAACTCCTAGGAAAACTGGTATACTGGAAATTTCTGATCAAAATCAAGGGCAAATTTCCCAGGGCATCTAATTTGACCACATTTCCCCTAAATTTTTTCTTAAAAAAGGAAAGCTTGTATTAGCTACTCTTCAAACATCTCAAAGGAAATTATCAGATATATTCTCCAATGCCTTTAAATTTTCAAAGACCACGTCAATCATAACAAAAATAGTGCTTTCTGTTTTAGCAGATTATTTTGAATTCAAAAAAGAAATATAAAGTGAAAAATACTTTGCTCTGTTCATAAAGATTAGGGATTAATGTCAACATTAATAAGTAAATATCTTTCCTGTGGCAACAGTTAAGGCATAGTTTGAATTTAAAGCACTATAAGAACATTTTACTTAAAAATAGGCCAAATTTTGGGGCACCTGGGTGGCTCAGTGGGTTAAAGCCTCTGCCTTCGGCCCAGGTCATGATCCCAGGGTCCTGGGATCGAGCCCCACATCTGGCTCTCTGATCAGCAGGGAGTCTGCTTCCCTTCCTCTCTCTCTGCCTGCCTCTCTGCCTACTTATGACCTCTGTCTGTCAAATAAATAAAGAAAATCTTTAAAAAAAAAAAAATAGGAGAAGAGTAAATGAAACAAGATGGGATTGGGAGGGAGACAAACCATAAGTGACTCTTAATCTCACAAAACAAACTGAGGGTTGCTGGGGGGAGGGGGTTTGGGAGAAGGGGGTGGGATTATGGACATTGGGGAGGGTATGTGCTTTGGTGAGTGCTGTGAAGTGTGTAAACCTGGTGATTCACAGACCTGTACCCCTGGGGATAAAAATATATGTTTATAAAAAATAAAAAATTAATTAAAAAAAAAATAGGCCAAATTTTGATCTTAAGGTTGCAGACATAAAGTCTATTATTCTGACACCAAATCCAGTGTACATGTCTTTTCCCTCATCACCAAGTAATTCTGGGATACCAGCTCAATGTCCTACAATTCAACTCATTCTGATACTATCTAATTGAAGACAGTGTCTGGTCCCAGAGGTTAATTGCTCAGTCTTACAAGAACCCCCCAACCCCCACCTCAAGGCTAATCCCAAGTCTAGGTTGTCTCCTGTGCTTCTGACCTACAATAAATCAGAGGTTCCAAGGCCCTTACTTCTCCTTGGATTTCATTATTTTGCTAGAGCAGCTCACAGAACTCAGAGAAAGTTTTACTGACTTTATTATTTGTTTATTATAAAAGGATGTAACTCAGAATAGCCAGCTGGAAGTAATATATAGGGTAAGGTCCAGAGAAGGGGCACAACTTCTATGCCATCTCCAAGCATGCCACTCTCCCAGCGCTTCCAAGTGTTCATCAACCCAGAAGCTGCCTGAACCCCATCTTTTGGGTTTTTATGGAGGCTTCATTATATAAGCATGTTTGATTTAATCATTAGCCATTGGCAACACATTCAACTTCTAGACACTCTCCCCTTCCAGGAAGGTCAGGAGGGTGGGATTGAAAGTTCTAACCCTCCAATCACATGGCTGGTTTCCCTGGCAACCAGTCCCTTTCCTCAAGAGCTTTTCAAAAGTCACCTCATAAATATAAACTCAGGTGTGGTTGAAAAGTGTTCATTACGAATATCAAGACACCTTCATTGCACTTATCAATTAGGAAAATCATAAGATAGATTTAATGGAGTTCTAAAGTTTGCTTATTCTTTTTCTTTTTTAAAAAAAGATTTTATTTATTTATTAACAGAGAGAGACAGTGAGAGAGGGAACACAAGTAGAGGGAGTGGGAGAGAGAGAAGCACATTTCCCACAGAGCAGGGAGCCTGATGTGTGCCTCGATCCCAGGACCCTGGGATCATGACTTGAGCCAAAGGTAGACACTTAACAACTGAGCCACCCAGGCACCCCTTTGCATATCCTTCTTAATAAAAATCAAACCCCTGGAAATACCATAAAATTTTCAAATTCTCAACACATCTTAAGTGTAGGGTAGCCACTTTTATTCATAACTGTTTCAGAGTCCAAACCATCTAGATTTTTCAGATTTCAAGTACTCTATTTGTTGTGCCCTTATTTGTCTCAGAAGTTCTGATTTTCTAATACAAAAAATAAAATTTCTTTATCTATTGACCTGAATGCTTTCTGATTCTGCTTTTCAGAAAATTTAAAATAAGAGTAGAAATAAGCCTCAGCTTATAAGGTCAATTAATCTACAACAAAACAGGCAAGGATATACAATCAGGAAAAGACAGTCTGTTCAATAAATGGTGCTTGGAAAACTGGACAGCTACATGTAAAAGAATGAAACTGGACCACCATACACAAAAATAAATTCAAAATAGACTACAGACCTAAATGAGACATAAAACCATAAAACTCCTAAAAGGAAATAGAGGCAGTAGTCTCTTTGACATCAGCCTTAGCAATGTCCTCCTCAGGCAAGGGAAATAAAAGCAAAAAAAAGAGCTTTTGCACAACAAAGGAAGTGGGTCCTCACCAGAACCTAACCATCCTGAACTTCCAGGCTCCAGAACTGTGGGAAAGAAGTTAAATCCAGTCCCTATTATTCCATAATGGCCAGAAGCAGACCCTAATTTTCCTATTACATTCTTTTTCAATTCGCAAGTTTTTATTTAAATTCCAGTTATTAACACTCTTATTACATTTGAATACTGCCCTTTTTAGATATTGAATTTCTACATATATTATAATGTATCTATTGACTATTCTCTGTTAAAGTTGCCTATTCATTTGCTAATATCATTCTTTTGATTATGGTGGCTTTATGTTAAGTTGTAATATTTGCAAGGCAAATCTCTCCCCTACTTTTCATATATTATTTTTTACTGCCCCCAGATATTTTTTAATGCTAGAAAGACTTTGCTTTTTTAGACCTTGTTATATGACCTCAAATAACTTCTAATTATATTCAACTAATTGGCACTTTATCCTTACTGTTAGAAATAAATCTATGGTTTTTAACCACATTACAAATGGAACATATTTCATATTTCTGTTTATTGCTTATTATTCCCAATACAGAATAAAGTTACTAATTGTTGCATGTTTATCTTTTAAAAAAGGAATCAAATCTTCCTGTTAATAATAGCATAAATCATTTAGCAAAAAGATAATCTCTTCTTTCAATATTTACCAATATTTTCTTAGCTAATATATTCCCTAGCATTGTAGAATTAACGTTTAATTATGATAGGAGAGAGCATTTCTTTCTTGTTCTTGATTTTAATAAAATTGCTTTAGCATTTCACCATTTGAAATAATATTTGTTGCTGGTTTGGAGTATACAGGATTTATCATATTTAAGCCATTTATTTCAATGCCTTCTTAGAGTTTTTATTACAATTTTGACTGCCTTTTGTCAAGTGCTATTTCAGAATGTATTGAAATGATGAAAACAGTTTCTTCCTTAATGTGTTAATTAGGGAATTATGTTAATTGGGATATTCTGATGTTGAATTCCCTTCCATTCCTAAAATAAATACTGCTTGATAATTTTGATACACTGTTATTATTATTAAAATTCTAATATTATTATTAAATTCTATTATTAAATTCTATTATTAAATTCTATTATTAAATAGAATTCTATTATTAAAAGTCAGACACTATTAGATTAGATTGAAAAAAAGCCTAGAAATAAGTTGATTTCAAGAATTACTCTTAAAGCCAATAATAAAAAATACTGCATAGAGCAAAAGGGTGAAAGAACATAAAAATATAATTAATTATAGTGGGAATTTTGATATAGCTCTTTCAGAATCTGATAAAATGAGAAAACAAAAATGAATTAAAGATATCATACAATTAAATAATCCATAAAATCTTAATTTTATGTATATATAACACTCTATATTGAGAATAAGCTTTTTTTCCCACATGATCAGGGCATGACTTTTATAAAAAGTCATCATATAGTTTGCCACAAATAAATACTGAATGAAGGGATGCCTGGGTGCCTCAGTTGATTAAGCTGCTGCCTTTGGCGCAGGTCATGATCCCAGGGTCCTGGAATCAAGTCCTGCAATGGGCTCCTTGCTCTGCAGGGAGCCTGCTTCTCTCTCTGCCTCTGCCTGCCTCTCTGCCTGCTTGTGTGTACTATTTCTCTCTCTGGCAAATAAATAAAATCAAGAAAAATAAATACTGAATGTATTTTTTAAATATTTATTATTTATTTATTTTTATCCGACAGAGATCACAAGTAGGCAGAGAGACAGGCAGAAAGAGAGAGGGGGGAAACAGGCTCCTGGGGAGCAGAGAAACCCAATGTAGGGCTTGATCCCAGGACCCTGGGAGCATGACCTAAGCCTAAGGCAGAGGCTTTAACCCACTGAGCCACCCAGGCACCCTGAATGTATTTTTTAAAACCAGAGATCACTAATTATAATTTTTAAGAGTTAAAAATAAATATGAAATATATGACCCAAACTAGTGACTTGAAAATTAAAAAACACACTCCTAAATCACTTGGATCAAAGAAGAACTCAAAATAGAAATTACAAACTGCTAAGGAAGCAGGGTAAAGAGGAGAGTTAAAATTATTGAGATGTAAAAAACAAACAAACAAACAAAAAACTGTGCATAGGAAGATGTATAGCCTTAAATAGCTTCACCATTAAAGAAAAATTATTGATTGTATACTATCTTAGTAATTATCTTAGGAAATGAGAAAAACAGCAGCAAGAGAAATGTGAAGAAAATAAGAATATAAAATTAATAAAAAGGTAAAAATAATTAAAGAGGAAAAAATGTATAAAGACTAGAATTTCCAGGGACGCCTGGGTGGCTCAGTTGGTTAAGCAGCTGCCTTCGGCTCAGGTCATGATCCCAGCATCTTGGGATCGAGTCCCACATTGGGCTCCTTGCTTGGCAGGGAGCCTGCTTCTCCCTCTGCCTCTGCCTGCCATTCTGTCCGCCTGTGCTCGCTCTCTTTCCCTCTCTCTGACAAATAAATAAAATCTTTAAAAAAAAAAAAAATAAAAAAAAATAAAAAAAAAAAAAAAAAAAAAAAAAGACTAGAATTTCCAAAAGCTAGATCAATTTATAGACTAGTAAAACAAAAAACCTCCTCACAAACCTGGTTAAGAAGAAAAGGACACAGAAGTAGCAGGCTGAGACTACTTCAGCTAGCAGGAGATCAGCTAGATAGGTTATCTAAAGATTGCAAACACCTGAAAA
Source organism: Mustela erminea (assembly GCF_009829155.1). Lineage (NCBI taxonomy): Eukaryota > Metazoa > Chordata > Mammalia > Carnivora > Mustelidae > Mustela > Mustela erminea. The sequence goes on from NC_045629.1 coordinate 19,859,359, forward strand.
TCCATCAGCAGATCAAAGAGAAGAAGAACAGCAATTCTGGAAACAGAAAAACAACCACTTTCTGAAAGGTAGGACTGGCAGAGATGTGAATCCAAAGCGACGGGAAGATAGACCCCGGGAAGGGGCCGGCTCCCGGCAAGTGGCAGAGCAACAGAGCACAAAATCAAGACTTTTAAAAGTCTGTTCCGCTGAGGGACATCGCTCCGGAGGCTAAATCGGGACGAAGCCCACGCGGGGTCAGCGTAACCTCAGGTCCCGCAGGATCACAGAAGGATCGGGGGTGTCTGAGTGTCGCAGAGCTTGCGGGTATTGGAACGGGAAAACCGGCTACAGAGACCGAGCCGACAGTAAGCTCATAGCTCAGTGTTACCTTGAACCAGCCACAGGCTCGGTGAGCTCGGAGCGCAGCCGGAGGTCAGGCAGATGGGAGTAACTGGGCGCTGTTCTCTGAGGGCGCTCTGAGGAGTGGGGCCTCGGGCTCTCGGCTCCTCCGGGCCGGAGACCAGGAGGCCGCCATTTGTATTCCCGTCCTCCGGAACTCTACGGAAAGCACTCAGGGAACAAAAGCTCCTGAAAGCAAACCCGAGCAGATTACTCAGCCCGGCCCCTGGTAAGGGTGGTGCAATTCCGCCTGGGGCAAAGACACTTGAGAATCACTACACCAGGCCCCTCCCCCAAGAAGATCAACAAGAAATCCAACCAGGACCAAGTTTACCTACCAAGGACTGCGGTTTCAATACCAAGGAGAGCAGCAGAATTCCAGAGGAGGAGAAAACAAAGCACAGAACTCATGGCTTTCTCCCTGTGATTTTTTTTAGTCTTGCAGGTAATTTAATTCTTTTCTTCATTTTTTTTTCTCGCCTTCTGGTAAATTTTTTTTTTAATTTTACCCTTTTCTTTTTTAACGTTTTTTAACTAGTTTATCTAATATATATATTTTTTCTTTTTTATATTTTTTTAGAATTTTTTAAATTCTTTTCTTTTCTTTTTTTTTTCTTTTTTTTTTTTTTCTTTCTTCCTTTTTGAACCTCTTTTTATCCCCTTTCTCCCCCCTCACGATTTGGGATCTCTTCTGATTTGGTTAAAGCATATTTTCCTGGTGTTGTTGCCACCCTTTTAGTATTTTACTTGCTCCTTCATACACTCTTATCTGGAGAAAATGACAAGACGGAAAAATTCACCACAAAAAAAAGAACAAGAGGCAGTACCGAAGGCTAGGGACCTAATCAATACAGACATTGGTAATATGTCAGATCTAGAGTTCAGAATGACAATTCTCAAGGTTATAGACCGGCTTGAAAAAGGCATGGAAGATATTAGAGAAACCCTCTCAGGAGATATAAAAGCCCTTTCTGGAGAAATAAAAGAACTAAAATCTAACCAAGTTGAAATCAAAAAAGCTATTAATGAGGTGCAATAAAAAATGGAGGCTCTCACTGCTAGGATAAATGAGGCAGAGGAAAGAATTAGTGATATAGAAGACCAAATGACAGAGAATAAAGAAGCTGAGCAAAAGAGGGACAAACAGCTATTGGACCATGAGGAGAGAATTCGAGAGATAAGTGACACCATAAGACGAAACAACATTAGAATAATTGGTATTCCAGAAGAAGAAGAAAGAGAGAAGGGAGAAGAAGGTATACTGGAGAGAATTATTGGAGAGGATTTCCCCAATATGGAAAGGGGAACGAGCATCAAATTTCAGGAGGTTCAGAGAACGCCCCTCAAAATCAATAAGAATAGGCCCACACCCCGTCACCTAATAGTAAAATTTACAAGTCTCAGTGACAACGAGAAAATCCTGAAAGCAGCCCGGGAAAAGAAGTCTGTAACATACAATGGTAAAAATATTAGATTGGCAGCTGACTTATCCACAGAGACCTGGCAGGCCAGAAAGAGCTGGCATGATATTTTCAGAGCACTAAACGAGAAAAACATGCAGCCAAGAATACTATATCCAGCTAGGCTATCATTGAAAATAGAAGGAGAGATTAAAAGCTTCCAGGACGAACAAGAACTGAAAGAATTTGCAAACACCAAACCAGCTCTACAGGAAATATTGAAAGGGGTCCTCTAAGCAAAGAGAGAGCCTACAAGTGGTAGATCAGAAAGGAACAGAGACCATATACAGTAACAGTCACCTTACAGGCAATACAATGGCACTGAATTCATATCTCTCAATAGTTACCCTGAGTGTTAATGGGCTAAAGGCCCCTGTCAAAAGACACAGGGTATCAGAATGGATAAAAAAACAAAACCCATCTATATGTTGTCTCCAAGAAACTCATTTTAAGCCCGAAGACACCTCCAGATTTAAAGTGAGGGGGTGGAAAAGAATTTACCATGCTAATGGACATCAGATGAAAGCAGGAGTGGCAATCCTTATATCAGATCAATTAGATTTTAAGCCAAAGACTATACTAAGAGATGAGGAAGGACACTATATCATACTCAAAGGGTCTGTCCCACAAGAAGATCTAACAATTTTAAATATCTATGCCCCCAACGTGGGAGCAGCCAACTATATAAACCAATTAATAACAAAATCAAAGAAACACATCAACAATAATACAATAATAGTAGGGGACTCACTGAAATGGACAGATCATCCAAGCAAAAGATCAGCAAGGAAATAAAGGCCTTAAACGACACACTGGACCAGATGGACATCACAGATATATTCAGAACATTTCATCCCAGAGCAACAGAATACACATTCTTCTCTAGTGTACATGGAACATTCTCCAGAATAGATCACAACCTCGGACCTAAATCAGGACTCAACTGGTATCAAAAGATTGGGATCATTCCCTGTATATTTTCAGACCACAATGCTCTAAAGCTAGAACTCAACCACAAAAGGAAGTTTGGAAAGAACCCAAATACATGGAGACTAAACAGCATCCTTCTAAAGAATGAATGGGTCAACCGGGAAATTAAAGAAGAATTGAAAAAAATCATGGAAACAAATGATAATGAAAATACAATGGTTCAAAATCTGTGGGACACAACAAAGGCAGTCCTGAGAGGAAAACATATAGTAGTACAAGCCTTTCTCAAGAAACAAGAAAGGTCTCAAATACACAACCTAACCCTACACCTAATGAAGCTGGAGAAAGAACAAGAAAGAAACCCTAAGCCCAGCAGGAGAAGAGAAATCATAAAGATCAGAGCAGAAATCAATGAAATAGAAACCAAAAAAACAATAGAACAAATCAACGAAACTAGGAGCTGGTTCTTTGAAAGAATTAATAAAATTGATAAACCCCTGGCCCAACTTATCAAAAAGAAAAGAGAAAGGACCCAAATAAATAAAATCATGAATGAAAGAGGAGAGATCACAACTAACACCAAAGAAATACAAACTATTATAAGAACATACTATGAGCAACTCTACGCCAATAAATTTGATAATCTGGAAGAAATGGATGCATTCCTAGAAACATATAAACTACCACAACTGAACCAGGAAGAAGTAAAAAGCCTGAACAGACCCATAACCAGTAAGGAGATTGAAACAGTCATTAAAAATCTCCAAACAAACAAAAGCCCAGGGCCAGACGGCTTTTCGGGGGAATTCTATCAAACATTTAAAGAAGAACTAATTCCTATTCTCCTGAAACTGTTCCAAAAAATAGAAATGGAAGGAAAAATTCCAAACTCATTTTATGAGGCCAGCATCACCTTGATCCCAAAACCAGACAAGGATCCCATCAAAAAAGAAAGCTATAGACCAATATCCTTGATGAACACAGATGCGAAAATTCTCACCAAAATACTAGCCAATAGGATTCAACAGTACATTAGAAGGATTATTCACCGAGCAAGTGGGATTTATTCCAGGGCTGCAAGGTTGGTTCAACATCCGCAAATCAGTCAATGTGATACAACACATCAATAAAAGAAAGAACAAGAACCATATGATACTCTCAATAGATGCTGAAAAAGCATTTGACAAAGTACAGCATCCCTTCCTGATCAAAACTCTTCAAAGTGTAGGGATAGAGGGCACATACCTCAATATCATCAAAGCCATCTATGAAAAACCCACCGCAAATATCATTCTCAATGGAGAAAAACTGAAAGCTTTTCCGCTAAGGTCAGGAATGCGGCAGGGATGTCCATTATCACCACTGCTATTCAACATAGTACTAGAAGTCCTAGCCTCAGCAATCAGACAACAAAAGGAAATTAAAGGCATCCAAATTGGCAAAGAAGAAGTCAAATTATCACTCTTCGCAGATGATATGATACTATATGTGGAAAACCCAAAAGACTCCACTCCCAAACTGCTAGAACTCGTACAGGAATTCAGGAAAGTGTCAGGATATAAAACCAATGCACAGAAATCAGTTGCATTTCTCTACACCAACAACAAGACAGAAGAAAGAGAAATTAAGGAGTCAATCCCATTTACAATTGCACCCAAAACCATAAGATACCTAGGAATAAACCTAACCAAAGAGGCACAGAATCTATACTCAGAAAACTATAAAGTACTCATGAAAGAAATTGAGGAAGACACAAAGAAATGGAAAAATGTTTCATGCTCCTGGATGGGAAGAATAAATATTGTGAAAATGTCTATGCTACCTAAAGCAATATACACATTTAATGCAATTCCTATCAAAGTACCACCCATCTTTTTCAAAGAAATGGAACAAATAATTCTAAAATTTATATGGAACCAGAAAAGACCTCGAATAGCCAAAGGGATATTGAAAAAGAAAGCCAACATTGGTGGCATCACAATTCCGGACTTCAAGCTCTATTACAAAGCTGTCATCATCAAGACAGCATGCTACTGGCACAAAAACAGACACATAGATCAATGTAACAGAATAGAGAGCCCAGAAATAGACCCTCAACTCTACGGTCAACTAATCTTCCACAAAGCAGGAAAGAATGTCCAATGGAAAAAAGACAGCCTCTTCAATAAATGGTGCTGGGAAAATTGGACAGCCACATGCAGAAAAATGAAATTGGACCATTTCCTTACACCACACACGAAAATAGACTCAAAATGGATGAAGGACCTCAATGTGCGAAAGGAATCCATTAAAATCCTTGAGGAGAACATAGGCAGCAATCTCTTCGACCTCAGCCGCAGCAACATCTTCCTAGGAACATCACCAAAGGCAAGGGAAGCAAGGGCAAGAATGAACTATTGGGATTTCATCAAGATCAAAAGCTTTTGCACAACAAAGGAAACAGTTAACAAAATCAAAAGACAACTGACAGAATGGGAGAAGATATTTGCAAACGACATATCAGATAAAGGACTAGTGTCCAAAATCTATAATTAACTTAACAAACTCAACACCCAAAGAACAAATAATCCAATCAAGAAATGGGCAGAGGACATGAACAGACATTTCTGCAACGAAGACATCCAGATGGCCAACAGAGACATGAAAAAGTGCTCCATATCACTCGGCATCAGGGAAATACAAATCAAAACCACAATGAGATATCACCTCACACCAGTCAGAATGGCTAAAATCAACAAGTCGGGAAATGACAGATGCTGGTGAGGATGCGGAGAAAGGGGAACCCTCCTCCACTGTTGGTGGGAATGCAAGCTGGTGCAGCCACTCTGGAAAACAGCATGGGGTTCCTCAAAATGTTGAAAATAGAACTGCCTATGACCCAGCAATTGCACTACTGCGTATTTACCCTAAAGATACAAACGTAGTGATCCAAAGGGACACGTGCACCCGAATGTTTATAGCAGCATTGTCCACAATAACCAAACTATGGAAAGAACCTAGATGTCCATCAACAGATGAATGGATCAAGAAGAAGTGGTATATATACACAATGAAATACTATGCAGCCATCAAAAGAAATGAAATCTTGCCATTTGCGACAACATGGATGGAACTAGAGCGTCATGCTTAGCGAAATAAGTCAAGCAGAGAAAGACAACTATCATATGATCTCCCTGATATGAGGAAGTGGTGATGCAACATGGGGGCTTAAGTGGGTAGAAGAAGAATCAATGAAACAAAATGGAATTGGGAGGAAGACAAACCATAAGTGACTCTTAATCTCACAAAACAAACTGAGGGTTGCTGGGGGAAAGGGAGTTGGGAGAGGGTGGTGGGATTATGGACATTGGGGAGGGTGTGTGCTTTGGTTAGTGCTGTGAAGTGTGTAAACCTGGTGATTCACAGACCTGTACCCCTGGGGATAAAAATATATGTTTATAAAAAATAAAAAATCAAAATAAATAAATAAATAAATAATGCAAAAAAATAAAAAGAAGAAGAAGAAAAAGACACAAAACAAATATATAAAATATTAGAAATAGGGGCACCTGGGTGGCTCAGTGGGTTAAACCTCTGTCTTCGGCTCAGGTCATGATCTCAAGGGTTTGGGATTTAGCCCTGCATGAGGCTCTCTGCTGGGTGGGGAGCCTGCTTCCCCCTGCCTTCTGCCTGCATATCTGCTTACTTGTGACCTCTGTCTGTCAAATAAATAAATAAAATCTTTTTAAAAAATAAATAAATAAAATAAAATATTAGAAATAAAGAAGACACAGCACTGATATAGAAGAGATTAAAATATGGCATTATTGTATTCAATGATATGGCAACAAAATGAAAACCTAGGGAGAAATAAAGATTATTGTGCAAAATATAAACTACCATATTTTTTCACAAGAGAATATAAATAGATGTTGCAAGTTAAGTTAACCACTACTATTTAAATAGGGATTACAATTGGGTGGGTTGTCTTATAACTGTCTTCCAGCTCACATCTTTAATCCAGATAATTTCAATGTTAATTAAATTAAATTAAATATCAATTTAAACTATTCCAGACCACAGATTTTTCTAGATGATTTCTCATTTATGGTAAGAATTCAGGTTAACTTTAATAATAAAACTTGTTAAGGAGAGCACAAAAAAGGAAAACTAGGCATCCAATGCTTTTATGAATATGGATGCACACTCAAATAGAATATATGATCAAGTAGAACCCATTAAGTTGGCACCACATTTTAAAAAATAAAATATGACTCAAATGCATACAAATGTGAGAGGACAGAATGTAAGAGCTGAGAGAAATCTGCCTGGGCTATGCATATTCCCTTCCAGCTTTTTCTTTTTCACTCTCCCCTCATCCCACAGACTATACATGTCAATCTGACCTTGGGTGCAGCTGCAGAGCACTTTCAAAGCAGCAGCCAAACATAAGAAGTGGGAATACACAGAACCTCCTAGGGCTTCACAGTTGTTAAAGTGAGAAAATCCTCTCTGGCAGCTGTTGAGGGAATGTGTGAATGAGATCCTGGAGGCAATGAGACACTCTTCAGGGATCCAGATGTTTGACTTCCAAGGCAGGCCCACAGATCATTCTGGGTGGCAGCTGTGGCAAGTGTCCTAGAACTCAGAGTACTTCCTAAAATTCCGGCTCCTCCACTGGACATTGGCTTTTCTCTATTTTATAGATGATTTTGCAGTCAAGGCTGTTCTTGTCACCCCCAAAGCTGCTATGCTTCTAATGGCAGGGAAACATAGCCTTTTCCAGACCAGCTGTGAATTCTTTGCCTTTGCAATCAAGGTGGGGCCAGATGCTCTCCTCTTCTTCCCCATTTTGTCCTTTATTTCTGCCACATGTCTTCTGCCTTTCCAACTTTACATTTTGGTTAGACTTTCTCTATATCCTGTTCTCAGTTCAGTTTAGGTTGGAACGCAGTCCAACACTTTGTCAGTAGCTGCAGCTCAAGCTGAAAGTCATGATTACTGAAGCTATGGAGTAGTTTCATAATGTTGGCAGCAATGGCTTGAAGTAATGGCAGCAGCGATTAGGTAGACTCAAAGGTGATGATTCTAATAGTTGCAAGTTGGACAAAGGTGCCAGCAGTTTCCATAGTGATAATGTTGGTTTCAAGAGAAGCAACAATGAATAATGGTCATGAACAGAAACTTTTCCAAGGTGAGTTACTAGCTTCTTCCCACCTGTCCTAGACATTGTAATTGCCTCTGTAGTATCCCCTTTACTCCTACTCCACTGGTTTCCATGAGATTGAACCCACCCTCAGTGCTAGGGATGACCTGGTTTGACCTAAGCCACTCATGATAACTTCTTGCTACACTAACTAGTTCAAGGAAAAGCAAAAATTCAAACCTACGCCACATTGATTGCTGTAGGAATGAATCTGTACCATTAAAATGACCCAATAAAGGATATTGGTCTATAGCTCTCTTTTTTGATGGGATCCTTGTCTGGTTTGGGGATCAAGGTGATGCTGGCCTCATAAAATGAGTTTGGAATTTTTCCTTCCATTTCTATTTTTTGGAACAGTTTCAGGAGAATAGGAATTAGTTCTTCTTTAAATGTTTGGTAGAATTCCCCCGGGAAGCCGTCTGGCCCTGGGCTTTTGTTTGTTTGGAGATTTTTAATGACTGTTTCAATCTCCTTACTGGTTATGGGTCTGTTCAGGCTTTCTACTTCTTCCTGGTTCAGTTGTGGTAGTTTGTATGTTTCTAGGAATGCACCCATTTCTTCCAGATTGTCAAATTTGTTGGCGTAGAGTTGCTCATAGTATGTTCTTATAATAGTTTGTATTTCTTTGGTGTTAGTTGTGATCTCTCCTCTTTCATTCATGATTTTATTTATTTGGGTCCTTTCTCTTTTCTTTTTGATAAGTCGGGCCAGAGGTTTATCAATTTTATTAATTCTTTCAAAGAACCAGCTCCTAGTTCCGAATGTTTATAGCAGCAATGTCCACAATAGCCAAACTATGGAAAGAACCTAGATGTCCATCAACAGATGAATGGATCAAGAAGATGTGGTATATATACACAGTGGAATACTATGCAGCCATCAAAAGAAATGAAATCTTGCCATTTGCGACAACATGGATGGAACTAGAGCGTATCATGCTTAGCGAAATAAGTCAAGCAGAGAAAGACAACTATCATATGATCTCCCTGATATGAGGAAGTGGTGATGCAACATGGGGGCTTAAGTGGGTAGGAGAAGAATCAATGAAACAAGATGGGATTGGGAGGAAGACAAACCATAAGTGACTCTTAATCTCACAAAACAAACTGAGGGTTGCTGGGGGGAGGGGCTTTGGGAGATGGGGGTGGGATTATGGACCTTGGGGAGGGTATGTGCTTTGGTGAGTGCTGTGAAGTGTGTAAACCTGGTGATTCACAGACCTGTACCCCTGGGGATAAAAATATATGTTTATAAAAAATAAAAAATTAAAAAAAAAAATGACCCAATAAGAGGGTCACCTTGGTGGCTCAGTTGGTGAAGCATTGAACTCTTGATTTTGGCTCAGGTCACGATCTCAGGGTTGTAAGACAGAGCCCCATGTCATGCTGGGCATGAGCCTGCTTAAGATTCTTTCTCTTTCTTTCCCTGTGCCCCTCCCCCACCCCTAAAAAATGTTCAATTAGACACAAAGTTTAGAACTTCTGTTAGAGATTGTTTTTAAAAATCCATTGCTGAAGGGTGCCTGGGTGGCTCAGTGGGTTAAGCCGCTGCCTTCGGCTCAGGTCATGATCTCAGGGTCCTGGGATCGAGTCCCACATCGGGCTCTCTGCTCGGCAGGGAGCCTGCTTCCCTCTCTCTCTCTCTCTCTCTGCCTTCCTCTCCATCTACTTGTGATTTCTCTCTGTCAAATAAATAAATAAAATCTTAAAAAAAAAAAAAAAAAAAAAAAAATCCATTGCTGAAGAAAAAAAAATACATTCTATAACTTAGTGACTTAAAACATCAATATTTATTATTTTTCTTAATTTTGTGAGTAGACCATGTGAGTGTTTCTTCTTCTGGTCTTGCCTGAGCTCATTCATATGGTTGCAGTCATGTGACAGCTCACTTGGAACTAGAGTCTCATCTGGTATCACTCTCATGTCTGACAACTGATGATGACTGTTGGCTAAGGTACTTTGGCTCTTCTCCACATGGCTTCCAATCATCCAGTAGGTTACTCTAGGCTTTTGTCTAGATGATGATCTCAGGTTTTCAAGAGGGCAAAAATGGAAGTTACAAGTTCTTCCAAGGGCTTAATCTCTGGAACTTATAGATCATCACTTCTATCACATTCTTTTGGAAAAGGCAATTCACGAGGTCAGTTAAGATTTAAGGTAGTGGGAAAAAAAGACTCTATCCCTTAGTGGGAGCAACCAAATTATGGAATTACTAAATGATGTGGTAATAGGGAGTTCATTAAAGGGCATTATGTACCTACAATGCTTGAATGAGGTCAGTTATGCTGTAAAATACCACATGTTGTGTAACCCACTATCTAGTATTATCTTTAAAAACTTATGTAGGGGTGCCCAGGTGTCTCAGTGAATTAAAGCCACTGCCCTTGGCTCAGGTCATGATCTCAGGGTCCTGGGTTTGCTCAGCAGGGAGCCTGCTTCCCCCTCTTTCTCTGCCTGCCTCTCTGCCTACTTGTGATCTCTCTCTCTCTTTCAAACAAATAAACAAATCTTAAAAAAAAAAAAGAGCCATTTACTATTTTTAAAAATAATGTAAACTCTTCCATCTAGTGTATTTCAGTTCCATAAATTTCCTCTTAGAACTGGCTATTTGTTCTACCACATCTTGTGTGTGTACACTTATTTTAGTATATGTATACATGTCGTTAATCAAGATATGAAGTCACCACTAGTTTTCTCTTTTTGGTAATACAGACTTTTTTATTTAAATGTTCCACTGGCAGCAGTGTTACATAGAATTTGAAATTTGTATTTATAGATGGTACAAGATAATGGGCAGAGGGTGTGTGTTTTTACTTAATCCCTTCAACCCCCCTACCAATGTTAGGTAAGAGGAAAACACCCATTGCCACAAAGGGAATGAAATAGAAACATGAGCAGGGGAGAGATTTCAACACATTTATGAAAGATAAAAAGAGGATGGAAGATTTTCAACAAGGAAAAGAGTGTGGCAGGTGTAGAGCAGAAAATAGGAGAAGGTTGACCTAGAGGAAAGTTGGAGGGTGTAAAGGCAATAAGAGTAAGAAGAGTGGCATATCTGAGAAGGTTATTTGCACAGCAGCCTAATGTTTTCTTCCTGACATGCTCATTTCTTTGCTTCCCTTCTCTGTGTTTTCTGATGCTTAGTGTAAAAATCAAGCATCAGTCTCAGACTAAAAACACCTAAGGATTCTTCCCTAATAAGATGCAAGCATCAATATAGGCGGAATTGGAACTTTTGGTGCCAGCACCCCAGAGTAATGTTCTCCCATTTTGGCAGTTGGAACCTCCACAGCTAAAGACCTGTTACCTGCCTGTACCCATTAAATAATTCATTTCATTTAGACAAGTCCTAGACACCTACATAAAGGTCTCAGTAAATGTCTATTAATGAGAGAAACCAAGTAGAAAAACAAACCCACATAAATAGAGGAAACACATCCCTGCTACAGAGACAAACAATCCCATTCCCCTTTCTTAATTGGAATGAATATACTGTCAACATCACAAAAGGTCTGGATAAAAGAAAGACAAGACAAAAACAAAACAAAACAAAAAAACAAAAAACCACCAACAACAGAAAAATTGTTGCTAGGAGAAACAAAGAAATTTCAGAGAAAGATTTGAGAAGGTAGTACCCCTGGGTACAAAAGCAGAATGCTACAAGAAAGAACAGTCAAGGAACAAATTGAAACATTTATTATATATTTAATTATATACCAAATGAAATATTTAAAGAAGGATTAGAGTATAATGTGAGTAGTTCTCACACAACATAAAGAAAAAAACAAAGAGATTGAATAAGACAGAGGCAACAACAACAAAACAAGATTGAACACTTGAAATAGATAAGATATTCAGAGTATAATTCTAAGAGATCTAGCTCAACTAACAGGACTTCCAGAAAAATGGGCATACATTAACAAAGGTTAAGAAATTTTCATTTAAGTTTTAAATTTTAATTTAAAAAATTTCTATGCCTAGCATGGAGTTCAATGGGCTTGAACTCACAACCCTGAGATCAAGATCTGAGTTGAGATTAAGAGTCAGACATTTAACTAACTGAGCCACCCAGGTGCCCAACTAAGAGAAAGAAATTTTAAAGAAATACTACAAAAAAACTTTCCCAGAGGTCAGAAAACACTATTCTGTTTGAGCCTATCAAGTTTCTTGTAAATTAAGAGAAAATCCACATGTAAACGTATGCCTGAAATCTTTCTGTCAGAACACAAAAGAAAGAGAATTCCAAAAAACTTTCACATAGATAAAACAGGTCATCTACAAAGAATAGAGAGTCAAAGTCACACTGGACTTCTAATCACCAACACAACTGGTAAGAGAAAAATGAGCAATGGTATTTACAGTTCTAATGGATAATAATTCTGAAGCAAATGCATCATGGCAAAATAACTACATTTTAGATATCCTAGGACTCAGAAAATTTATATCTCATGTACTCTTCTAAAGGAAGTCATTTGAGATATAATCCAGTAAAATGGGTGTAGATATCAAGTGTTGTCAGTTGACTTGTATGCCCCCAAAAGATTTTGTCATTCTAGTCCCCAGTACCTATGAATGTGACCTTCTTTGGAACAAAGTTTTTCAGATCAATTTAAGATGAGGTCATTAGGAGAGACCACAATCCAATATGACTGTGTCCTTCTAAAAAGGGAATAAAGACATGCACAGAAGAAAAACAGTGTGAAGACATGGAGAGAACACACCTACAAGCTAAGGAGTATCTAAGAATACCCAACAATAGGAGAGAGGGATGACCAGATTCTCCCTCACGGACCTTAGAAGAAATCAACCTTTTTAACCTCTTGATCTTATACTTTCAGCTTCCAGTACTGTGAGATGTTAAAACTTAGTTATGGTAGCCATAGAAAATGAATATACCAAGAGAAAAGACTCTGAAAAGAGAGATGGTGGAATTCACCTGAAGGCCTTGGAAGACCAATCCCAGGATGACTGTTTTTGATCAGGTACTTAATCAATCAGTCCAGTGTGGGAATGAAATCAAGGACTCCAAGAAGAATGAACAGAATAAAAACAAAACAGAGCAACAGATAGTACCTAAGGGGCTGGAGAATATTAATGATTTTCCAAAGAAAGGATATACTTCTTTTCACAGAAAATTAGAATCTCTACCAAAAATAGAAAATAAAACCCAAACCTAACAGACTGTGTAATAAAGTCATGGTTCAGATATGAAAGAAACCGAATGTCATGTAGGTCTTTCAGCAATCGATAGTGTGTTATGAAATAGAATCCATTTAACCTAGAAGAGGTCCCTGAGTGTCCTGAGTGTTATGAATTTGGACCTAAAGAGAAGGAAGTACAATTTTATTGTACTACTTATTTATGCAATGAGCATTATTTAAGTAGTCATATAATATATACACTGTTAATTGATTTTAAACTTTTAAAAAGAAACGTGGATGTCTTAAATGTAGTTACAGAATACAAGATAAATATTATCAATCCTGACAGTACAAAACTAAAGATACTGATTAAAAGGTAAAGGTGGTAGGTGGTGAGTCAAAGAAAGAAAGGCAGAATTGTTAATAGTCTCATGTAATACAGTGGGTAGTCAGGAGACATTGCATAACTTTTCTGTAACAGGAAGGAGTATTTTAAGTGTGCTGCTTATTTACAGATGTTGCCAATATAAGAATTAAAACAACTATCAAAAATGGGCATACCCTCTCTCAACTTGATAAAGAACATCCTTGAAAACCTACAACTAATATCATACTTAATGGTGAGCAACTAGATGCTTTCCCACTAAAATCAAGAATAAGGGAAAGATATGTGCTCTCACCACTTCTATTTTATATTGTATTAAATTCTAGCTAATGCAATAAAATAAGAAAAGGAAATAAAAAGTATACAGATTATGAAGGAAGAAATAAAACTGTCCTGGCTGTAGGATGATATGATTGTCTATGTGGAAATCCAAAACAATAGCAATAAAAACCTCCTGTTACTAGCAAGTGATTAAAACAAGCTAGAAGAATACTAGGCTAATATAGAAAGCCAATTGCTTTCTTCTATACTTGCAATGAATAATTAAAATTTGAAATAAAAAACACAAGACCATTTACTGGTAAACCTCATGTCCACACAAAAACCTGCACACTAAAGTTTATAGCAGCTTCATTCTTATTTTTAGTACCAAAAATTATACCTAGGTATAATACTAACAAAGTATATGTAATATCTATATGAGAAACATAATGAAACTCTGATGAAAGAAATCAATGAAGATTCAAATAAATGAAGAGATATTCTATATTCATGGGTAGAAATATTCCATATTGTAAGTACATCAGTTCTTTCTAACTTGACATATAGATTCAACATAATTCCAAACAAAATCTCAGCAAGCTCTCTTGTGAATATTGAAAAAACTATTCTAAAGTTGATATGGAGAGGCAAAAGACCCAGAATAACCAATTTGATATAGTGAAGAACAAAGTCAGAGGAGTAATTTTAAGACATAGTATAAATCTAGAGTAATCAATACAGTGTGGTACTGGGGAAAGAATAGACAAATAGATCAAGGAAAGAGAATAAAGAGTCCAGAAAAAGACCCACACAAACATTATCAATTGATCTTTCAGAAAGGAGCAAAGGCAATTTAGTGGAGAAAGGATAATCTTTTCATCAAATCATGCAGGAACAATTGGACAACCAATGCAAAAAAACAAACCAAAAACCCCCACAAATCTAGACAAAGACCTTACACCTCTCAAAAATATTAACTCATAGATCATGGGCCTGAATGTAAAATGCAAAGCTAAACATCTGAGAAGACAACCTAAGAGAAAATCTGGGCGACTTTGGGTGTGACAATGATAAATCCAAACATTTTTTTGGATAGAGTGCCAAAAATGTGATCTATGAAAGAAAAACTTGATAAGTTGGACTTCATTAAAATCAAGATCTTCTCTGCCAAAATACAACATCAAAAGAATAAAAAGATGAACCACAGACTGGGAGAAAATGTTTGCAAAGACACATCTGATAAAAGGACTATTGTACAAGATATACAAATAGCTCTTATAGGTCAATAATAAGAAAACAACCTAATTAAAAATGGACCAAAGACCTTAACAGACAGATTATGAAAGAGGATATGCAGATGACAAGTAAACATATGAAAAGATATTCAGTCTTGTATGGCACTAGGGAATTATAAAATCAAACAACAATAAGATGCAACTACATACCAATTAGAATGGCCAAAATCCAAAATCTTGATACTGCCAAAGGCTGGTGAGGATGTGGAACAACAGGAATGTTCGTTCACTGCTGAAGGGAATAAAAAATGATACAGTCTCTTCAGAACAGTTTGGCAGAAATACACTCTCATCTTGTGATCCAGCAATCATACTCTTTGGTATTTACTCGAAGGAGTTGAAATGTTCTATCTGTATAAAACCTGCCCAATAATGTTCATAGTAGCTTTCTTCCTAATTGCCAAAACTTGGAAACATTCAAGATGTCCTTCAACAGGTAAGTTGATAAGCTGGTACATCCTGGTAATGGAATTTCATTCAGTAATAAAAAGAAATGAGCTATCAAGGCATGAAAAGACATGGAGGAAACTTAAATGCAGATTGCTAAGTGGAAGAAGCCTGTCTGAAAATGTACATAATGGGGCACCTGGGTGGCTCAGTGGGTTAAGCCGCTGCCTTCGGCTCAGGTCATGATCTCAGGGTCCTGGGATCGAGTCCCACATCGGGCTCTCTGCTCAGCAGGGAGCCTGCTTCCTCCTCTCTCTCTCTGCCTGCCTCTCTGCCTACTTGTGATCTCTCTTTGTCAAATAAATAAATAAAATCTTTAAAAAAAAAAAAAGAAAATGTACATAATGTATGATTCCAACTATATGTCATTCTGTAAAAGACAAAACTACAGAGACAGTAAAAAGATCAGTAATTGCCAGGATGGGGAAACAGAGAGAGGAGTAAATACATAGAGAGCAGGGCACTTTTAGAAATTATTTTCTGACCTGTAATGGTGGATATATGTCATCCATTTTTTAAAAGATTTACTTATTTATTGAAGAGAAAGAGAGCAAAAGAGCATGGTGGAAGGGGCAGAGAGAGAGAGGCAGAGAAGCAGACTCCCCTCTTAGCACAGAGCCTGATGCAGGCCTCAGTCTCTGGACCCTGAGATCATGACCTGAGCCAAAATCAAGAGTTAGACACTTAACAGACTAAGCCACCCAGGCACCCCTATATCATACATCTGTTAAAACATACAGAATGTGCAACACAAGGAGTGTATTCTAATGTAAACTATAGATTTTCATTAATAATAATTCATACATATTGGCTGATTAATTGTAACAAGTGTATCACACTAATGTAAGATGTTCACAATAAGAAAATCTGTGTTGGGAAGGTGGAATATAAGGGGGTTTATAGAAACTCTCTAGCCTAATACATTATATATCTGTTTTCAGTAAACTTGCTTTTCTGCTTTGGTAATGTGATTCCTTTCCTGAATTTATTATCATGTATTTCTTTCAGTTTTCCATGATTGGTTTAGGAATAGTGTATATGGATTTTAATTATGTGATAGCCACATTTCAGGTGAGATGAATGGTACTTCTTTGAGAATACAAGAAATGTAATATTTGTAGTTTCTTCTTGTCCTCTAAACAGGCTCATGAGTCACAGTGACAGTTATTTACATATACACCATTTTTCTCTGAGAAAATAAAAGGGTATCTATCTTGCTTTCTCCTTAAGAAATGTTAGAGGAGAAACAAAAAGCCAAGTCTAAACAAAGACCATTTTTGTTTAGAGAGAATGGTTAAAGAGTTCCAGTGCAATTCATTCATTCATTCATTCATTTGATCAACAAATATATATTTAACAAGACTGTATGCCAGATTCTGGAGAAGATGTGGTGACACTGTCTTTTTCTTCAAGACACTGTGGTCTGGTAAAGAATTCCATCAAGTGATCTGGCAATTATAATGAACATAGTGGATGCTATGATAAGGAAAAAGGACTGTGCTATGGATCTTGGCATTTAAGAATTCTGAAAGTACTCCCGCATGGCTGGGGTTTGTTTGCCAAGGTGGGAGTGGCATGAAATAAACCCTGAGAGGCTGGGTCATAAATGACATTTGCCTTTATCCTGAGGGATTTGAAGCAGATTCAAACCCTTCTTGTATTCCAGGAAAAACTCTCTTGACCTCTTCTCTTATTCTTGATTACCATGGATGCAGTTCCTCAAATGCTCTCACCAACTTCATACAGGAAGAATCTAAGAGCGCCTCACCCTTCTTGCTTCCTGACTCCAGTCTTATCTGTGCAAACCTCTAAGCATTCATGCAAGGGCCCCATGCAAGTACAAAGTCCTACGAATGCATTATGGAGCAATCCTTGACCACCTGGCAATAGGAAATAATGAATAAATGCTTCCCTCTTTCTTCCCCCAGGATAGTTCTGAGATGTATTTCATAAGACTACTCAGAAGGTCCTGTAGAAAAGAGCATCTAGTTTCCCACTGGAATGGTCAACTCTATTTTGTATTCTTGTATCGGTTTTCCCTTTTTCTCTGTTTCACTCTTTCTTCCCTCATTCTTACCACCCTAGGATCACATTACCATATATATTATCTTCATGTTAGCTATTGTCTCTTCTCTGCTTTCTAAGAAAACCAGGATAAGACACACAGGCAATGACATGAAAGAGATATAATTTTTATAAATTACATATATTACATATAGATATTGATAATAATAAAATATTATTACATATAATACATTATATACCTCATGTACATTTATATATACTAGAATGAAAACCTTAGAGGACACAGATGAGGGTGTTAATAGAGGAAACATGACAACCAGGTAGAAGTTTTTATGGGGAGGATAGAAATAAGGTATAGTTTGAGGTTTATGAGATTGGAGAGGATTTTTAAAGGGAGCTAAGCAGGCAGATGGTACGATGTAAGAATGATATTCTTCTGAGATTAACCATAGACAAAAACTGGCTGTTTATTTTGCAGAAAAGCAAGTCTGGGAGACCAGTAAAATATGGTTGACCAGTTCCTGATAACAGAGCTCAAATAGAAGGGCAGGTCAGATCAGGTGGCGATAACAGAGCCCAAATGCAGGGATGAGTAGGGTCAAGTGGAGACATCCAATCAGTGGAGTATGCATGTTGTCCCCCTAGCTACCAAGGAGTATGGGCCCTGCCTTTTTGGGGGCTTTTGGGCACCAAATCTGACCAAAGAGATAGACTAGTTCAAATAGCTACTGTGGGGTGAACTGTAATTCAATTGGCCACCTGTGTGTGACCTAGCATGACTGTACAGCTTTCTCTGTGTGTTGCAATCTCATTGACCCTGTGCATGGCCACACTCAACCACATAGCCTTTGCTCTATAAAAGTTAGTCTGTGAGGCTGGGGGTGGTCGCCCTCTCTGTAAGAGGTGGCCCCGCACGGTTGGTTTGATTCTCCATGCTTGGCATGAAATAAAGCTTTGCTTGACTTTCACTTTGTATCAGTCTTGCTCCTTTGATTATGGACCTAACAGTTGTAGGTTAAGTTTCCATAATGAGGAAAGTGATTATCCATTACATGTTAGATTATGGCTGTGAGGATGATTTGGGTTTGATCAAGCTAGTTAGTAGAAAGGACCACAGTTTTAAGAACTTTAGAGTCTTCCTAAAGGAATCCTATTCAAACATTTATTTAGTTTGCTATGCCATGGATGATGAAGTTCTAGAACCTAGGTGAGGTTCGGTGGGCTGAGGTCCAGAGCCGATGACCAAGAAAGAATTCCTGAGACATCTTTGATGCAAAATGGTGGTTTATTAAAGCACGGGGACAGGACCCGTGGGCAGGAAGAGCTGCTGCCCTGGGTTGTGAGGGATGGCAGGTTATATACCTTGTGGTTGGGGGAAGGTGAGGGGCAGGGAGGTTTCAAGGGAGTTTTCATATGTTAAAGAGGGCCTACAAGGTGCCAGGAGGAGGCCTTGCCTTTGTGGCTTGATCATTGTATTAACATCAAGATAGTTGAGAGATTCTTGGTGGGGTGTTATGATCCTGCTATCATTTACATTCCCTTCTACCTCAGCCTCCTCCAGTTTCGTTTATGATGGGGAGGGAGACATTAGGGCTTGAGGAACTGAGAGTTATTTGCCTCTGGAAATTTGTGCTATTGATAAGATAACCTCCCTGTTTGTAGATCTCCAGGACATTTGCAGAGCAAGGGAGATTCCTGTCTTGCAGGACTGTTATCTTTGCAAGCTAACTATTTGTCTATGGCAGTCAGGGGTGCCTGAGGAATGCTACACGTATTACGGAGGGGAGCAGGTGGAGAGTGGGGTGCAAGGCGCCAGCTTTTGCTTTGCCTTCAGCCAGCCTCATGCTCCCTCACCAATGGACATTGTATCTAAAATTAAAACATGGCTGTGAAACTATATTTTGTCCTTTTAGGTAATACACATTCTAAAATCCTAAAGTAATAAGTATTTTTAGAATTATTTCTTGTCCAAGACTCTTCATTATGCTTTGTACAGCTCCAACATACCTATATTTTTATATTAGTATAGTCTAGAATCATCTATCATAGGCCAGAGTAGTAAAGGAAATGCCAGAATCAATTTTACTTATAAATAAAAAAAGTCTGACTCCTAGAATTCTGTTTAACAAGATGGCTGTGCAATGAAGTGATCTTTCTTTCTTTTTTTTAGCCAGTGCTATTGTCTTTTAATGACTTCCGCCAGTGCTATTGTCTTTTAATGACTTCCACATCAAATCTGATTTACTATATCACCTGGGCAAACACTAGTACCAGAATGGCAGGCAAGCTAAAATGATCTCTATCAGAAATACAAGCTGGGAACTCTTTGGGTTCTTCTGTCCAGGAGTTGTTCTTCTCTAAGTCTGACCAAAGAAAACCTACTGTGCATTGTACTTTGGCACTTTGAACCGTATAATAATAGATTCTAACCTGAACAAGTGCATGCATATGAAATAAACCTAATGGCTGAGCTAGTTTACCACTTAGCCTTTTCTCACTATCTTCTTTTTTCCCATCCCTTTTTTATTGGATGCTTCAACCTCATTAGTATTTCAGGAAAAAACTGGGTCCTGTCCATCATTTTTGTTGTTGCTTTCCTTTTCCTGGCAGACAGAGCTTCAAGTCTCAATAGAGGAAGTGGGGAGGGGTACAACACATTCAGAGTTTATGAAAGACCTTATTTACCATAAAGTGAAGGGTTCCAGATACTCTGGCCCTGTTTTCTTCTGCTCTTAAGTCTTTGATAAGAATTAAGAACTCCTGCCAGGGCTACAAAAGACACTGAGAGGTGCCTTTCAGAAGGCACTACATGGTGTTCTGAAGCTGTTCATTTATTACTGTTATGCCCCAAAAATGGGTCCGTGATTAAAGGAGCGAGACTGATACAAAGCGAAGGTCAAGCAAAGCTTTATTACATGCCAAGCATCAAGAATCTAACTGAAGGTTTAGGGCCGCACCTCTTCCCAAGAGAGGGGGACCCTTCTTGGTTTTACAGGCTAGCTTTTAAGGGCAAAGGCCATGTGGTCGGATCTGGCCATGCACAAGTGGCCAATGAGATTGTAACATATACAGGAAACTCCACAGTGATGCTAGGTGACCAACTGAGTTACAATTTACCCTAGTAGACATTTGAACCAGCCTATTACACCTTGTTTGGGATTGGTGCCAAAAGGGTTCCCAAAGGGCGGGGCCCATACTCCTTGGTAACCAGGGAGACAGTATGCATGCCCCCCACTGATCGGATGTCTCCACCTGGCCTGACCCACCTTTGTATCTGGGCTTTGTTACCTGTAAATCCCCTGGGGGAAGGGGAGCAGGGACAGTTTCTAAATAGGTCCTTACAATTACAAATGGTGTTGAGGAATACTACACTGAGGAACAGAAGAATGGGGAGAAACTGTTAATATCATAATAATTTCTACATGGGCACTTCTGAGAGACAATCGGATGTGCACACTTGAATATTTTTCTGTTAACGTCCTTGCACTTTTTTTTTCAAAGCATGCCTTGCAGCTTCTTTTTAACAGAATTACTTATATTTATAACACTCTTCTACTCAATTACAATTTCTTAGAATGGTGGCTCTCAAATATTAGTGGGACTAAGAATAATATGAAAACCCATCAAAAGAGTTTAGCGTTTGCATCTCTGAGATTCTCATTCAATACATCTAGGATGGGGCCCAGAAATGTTTAACAAGACCTCCATGTAATGGTCTGTGAAATATCTTCAGAAATATTTGCCTAGAGTTCAAGTCTCTGTGGTCCTCAGGCCATAGGTCCATGCAATGTACATAGAGGTACTCAATACACATTTGTAGATTCAAGGCAAATGGTTTGGGTAGGTAAAACCCCACTGGAGATTCAAGCTCAATATATTACTCTCAGAGATGAGGCTGAAGCTCTAGTGGGTTGTATATAAACTAATTATTTTTGATAGAAGGATAGTGGCATAAACAGCTCTCAAACTTGGGGGAGGGAAATTGGTTAGAAAAAAAGTGAGTAAATAAATCACGCTTTCCATTCAGGCACTCTTATAGATATATATCTATAAATATATATATATATATAAACTTATAGACAAATATTTATAAATATGTATATATTTATAGATCTATACATATATATAGATATAGATATAGATCTATATATGTATATATCTATATATTATAGATTATCTATATATTATATATCTATATATTATAGATATATAATCTATATAATATATAGATCATATATTATATTTATATATCTATATATATATCTATAAATATAGATCATATATATCTATAATATATAGATTATAATATATATCTATATATATCTATACATATAGATGTATATGTATATATAGAGATATCTATCTATATATATCTATATCTATCTATATATAGATATATTATAAATAGATATCTAGATATCTATATATATCTATACATATAGATGTATATAGATGTATATCTATATGTATAGATATATATAGATATCTATATATGTATATAGATATATGTATATATAGATTTATATCTATATGTGTATATATCTATAAATATATATTTATAGATATTTATCTATAAGAGTTTATATATATATATATATATATATATACATATAAGAGTGCCTGAATGGAAAGCGTGATTTATTTACTCACTTTTTACATTGGAGAAGGATGGATGTAAGGAGGAGGAAATGCATTCATTCGTTGCTGTTTGTGGTACATTGTGAAAAGGGTAAAGGATGTTTGATTTTCCCATTCATTGCTGTGTGTTTCCTTTGTCCTTCCCTTGTTTCTTTTGTGTATTGTTTACTAGAGGTTAGGAGATCTGCTCTTTAATGCCCCTCCTCCTTTTTCTTCTGCCACGCCATTTGCTTATTTGTCCTTTGCTCAGAGCTACCTGTAGATAGGCATGCACAAAACAAAGGAAAATCATATCTTGTCCATCAGCTCCTCACACATTCAAAAGCTGTGCCCTTAATAAAAGAAGAATATTTCACTCCCTCTTTGCTCTTTGAGGGACGTAGGGATTCATCATGCTCTGAAAAGATATTTCTGATAATTATTTTAATGTAAGTAATGTGGAAAATATCTTTTATTTTTAGAGTTTTGCTAATGCTTTCAACTATTGGAAAAAATTAATATGCTACTTTCTTTCATCAAAACCATTCACTCTTCAGTTTATTTAAATGTCATTAGTGTGGAGTGCTTCAAGTTCTAAGTAGGAAAAAAATTACACTGAAAAATCAATGTGGGTAATATAAAGACAAAAATATATATGGATTATTCTGCTTGGAATTGTTAAATGTTCAGTGCTCATTAGCTTCTGATTCTGTTTCCAAGTGAGAAAAGGCAATAAACATACATATTCCAATCAGGACATGCTCTGTGTTTCTCTCCTTTTTCAAATCTTAATTTATCTGTATCTATATACCTTTATGTCTATCTACATACCTTTTGATAACCACTCAATAACAGCTTTAGACAAAGCTGCTCATTTAGTGACACTGTGTTAAATCATAGCAGCTCTTAGAAACGAAATTGGCACCAGTATTTTTGCCTGTGATTTAATTTACATATTATCTTGCTATTGGAAAAAAGTCATAGGCATGCAAAGCATCCCTCCAAAACAGCACAGTGCAATGGGGATGCTCATTCTATCTGGAGTCTGTTGTTTGGGCCAGGGCTGTCACTTTCCCACAGTGTCTTCATTTATTATGCTAATTGACTTTCCAAGCGCAGGCAGGAGGGTATCTGCCCGGTGAATTATTCTCGGTTGGGGGGCTTTTAAAAGCAAACCTATTTTGTGCCCAAACAAAACCTAAAACCAATGTGTTTCTTTTCAAAGATGGGAGGGTCAATACCATGGTTGTTTTGTTCCCATCCAGTTATGTAACCATGGGGACTTGTGTCTTTGCTTTCAGGATTTGTACAAAACACATTAAAGCTAAACAATAGGCAGGAGTCATAGAAGCAACCCTCGAGCTGTGTCTTGGAGTAGTACATCCTCCTAGGTTTGGAAATCTCCAATTAGTTCCAACTCAAGTGCTGACTCCGTGTGGGGGGTGTGTGTGTGTGTGTTTAGTTAGCTGGCATGCAACACACTTCCCCAGGGTTGTTTCATTTTTCCTGAGATTTGGCGAAAGGTAAAGGGTCGGAGTCACATGGGTACAAAGCATTTGATTAATGTTTAAGTCACCGCTGTGGCTGTGGGAGCTGCCTCCCCTCCCAGCCCCGGCCGCATGAGGCCGGAGCCGCTGGGCTCGGCGTGCAGATCCCGGACCGGGGCCGCCTCTCCCGGGAGTTGTCTGCTCAGAGCCTCGCGCCTCCCGCGCCCGAGTTCCAGCGAGCGCCCTTTCCTCTCCCAACACCCCAGCCTCTCCCCAGCATGTAAAGTCGCCCGTACCTCCTCGGGCTTCTCGGAGGCAGCAACTTTCCCCTCTGGCCGGCGCGGGGCCGGGCGCCAGTCGGCTCGCGGAATAGCGCGCAGCACAGCAGCCCTGCGTCCCGCCGCCCACCATGACCGACGGGAGCCGCTGGGACGGCCGCGCCCAGAGCGCCAAGGACCTGGAGAAACAGCTTCGCCTGCGCGTGTGCGTGCTCAGCGAGCTCCAGAAGACCGAGCGGGACTATGTGGGCACGCTGGAGCTCCTGGTGTCGGAGAGTGTGTCCCCGCGCGGCGACGCAGGGTGTGGCGGGCGGCGCCGGGCGCGGATCCCGGAGCAGCCGCGGGTGCGCGGCATTGGCTGCGGGGGGGACGGGGCACCGGGGACCGCGCGGAACCGACGCGGACCGACACTCTGCTCGCCCGCGCGTGCACCCCGGGCGGGACTGTTTCACGCCTGGACACGGAATAAGTTTGCTAGGGCCCTGGACATATGCGGGCTTGAAAAGTTAGCTCCAATGGGAGAAGACTCTTGTCCTGGGAATCCCTGCGTACCCCACCTTTCCTCACTCTTTTTACCCCGTCCCCAGCTGCCTTGTGTAATTTTTTTACCCTCTTCTCTTCCGCCCCTGAGATTTTAAGACTTTGGCTTCGGGATTAAAGTCAGTCTACTACATTCAGGTACGTTTAGTTAAAAGAAAAAAATCCTTGATTGTTTTGGAGCTTGAGTTCATTTTTCAGATTAGATGGCAGCTAAGTCTCTTTAGTTACAATAATCTTTGAAACAACAGGATTCTGGCGGGGGGTAGAGAACGAGCAGTGGGGTTATGATCTCTAGCAGCTGTTTGATATTAAAGCCACCTGTGGTGCTCACCCTGTACTAGCCCTGCAGTCTCCTAACCCCATCCTCCATCCCCGGTTTAAATTTGCTCCCTGCTCATCTTCTGGATTCTCTGTTCACACTGAGCACAGTAGAACAGTATAATAAAACTAGTGTCAAAAAACTTCCAAGATTTCATAGAAAGAACTGGCAGGAACTTTGATTCAAAGTTTCAGCTTGACGTATTGGAAGCCTGCTCTGGAAGCGTTTCATTCCTTTTAGAGCCAGAAGGGGCAAATTGAGTGAAAGAGACATTTGAGACATCACTCAGAAATTGAATTTTTTTTTTTCTATTCATTGTTGCAAAGACAAAAGAGTTTGAGCATTGGCTCATTTCCACCCAGATGCCTGGGAGAGCATAGGACTGAGGAGCTCTTAGCCTTTGCAATCTAACTCACATCTTCAAACCTTCTGCTCCTTCCACCTCCGTGTTTCATGCTTTCTGGTCCAAAGGGAAATGTTTCAAAGGCCAAAACTTCCTGCTCAGTGTTCTGTAAGATGTAAACATTCTGCTTCTAATTATGGTAGAGGAATTCACTTCTTTGCTATATCAAGAAGGAGAGAACAATGTTTCAACACAGGTTGACTTCTGGTTGACTTCTCAAATTAAAATCAGTATACCTGAGCCCCTGGGGCCACATCCTTTGGAAATATTTAGATATTTGAGAATATATGGGTAATTGGTGATAGATTGGATTGTTGTACATGTTGGGCTGGGAGAAAGGGCTACTTAAGATGGCAAAAGTTCCCGCCACAAGACCTGAGCTCGGACAGGAGAAGAAAGGCCCAAGCAGGAATCTGAGACCCTCCCGCCCCGGCTCCCATGGACCAATGGGACCCTGACAAGCAGGAATCTGAGTCCCCCTGGCCCGGGCTCCAGTGGACCAATGGGACCCCCACAAGCAGGCAAAATATCCAAATAAGGGAAACTTGCCAGAAGAACCCTGAGCTCCCCTCGAGACCCCTTAAAAGTCCCCTCCTCCCTGCCTTGGGCACGACTTCCGCCACTCTGCTTTCCAGAGTCGCGGAACCTTGCCCAAGGATGCCCACCTCCTCCCGGCGCAACTTTACTGGCTCCCCTTCTCCTGAGCCCTGAAACTTCCCTGGAGAGTGTTTTTAATAAATCTTGCCTTGCACCCACTTTGCCTGGTGTTGTGCTTATCTCGCCGGAAAAACTTTACAGTACACTTCCATGCAGCGATGTCAAAAAAGCATGTTTTTAAGATTTCACTTTTTTTTACAGTTATTACAGTATTATTGACTATATTCCCTATGTTGTATGTTTCTGTGACTTATTTTATAATCAGAAGTGTGTGCCTCTTAATCCTCTTCATCTATTTCACTTATCCCCCCCACCCCCCTCCCTGCTGGCAACTGCTTGCTTGTTCTCTGTATTTATGAATCTGTTTCTCTTTTTGTTGTTGTTTGCTTGTTTTGTTTTTTAGATTCCACTGTAAATGAAATTATATGGTGTCTTTCTGTCTGACTTACTTCACTTGGCATAATATTGTCTATCTGTGTTGTCACAAATGGCCAGATTTAATGCTTTTTAATGGCTGAGTAATATTCCATTGTGAATTTCATATTCTATTCCATACCACATCTTCTAGATCAATTCATCTATAGATGGATGCTTAAGTTGCTTACATACTGTAAATAATGCTGCAACAAACATAGGTGTACATATATCTTTTTGAATTGGTGTTTTCATTTTCCTCAGGCAAACGCCCAGAACTGGAGTTACGGATCATATGATACTTCTCTTTTTAGTTATTTGAGGAACTTCCGTACTGTTTTCCATAAGGGCCCCACAAATTTACATTACCACCAACAGTGCATGAGGGTTTCCTTTCCTCCATGTCTTTACCAACACTTGTTATTTCTTGTTTTTTTTGATACTAGTCATTTTGACTGATGTGAGGTGGAGATTTGACTTTTAATAGCTTCAGATTTGCCTTTCATGAAACTTCATTGGTGACAAAGTCCTTTGACTTTTGAAAAATCTGAGCCACTTCTTAAACTGTATTAGTTACTTCTTTCTAGAGGTATATGAAAAAAGTACTGTATAGAGTCCTGAATTGTAGAAATAGAGAGCTAACCTAATCTACATCAAAAACCAATTTGTTGATCTTTATTTAATATATGAGTTTTTCCTCTAACCTTAGCACTTGATTATTAAAATTGAAAACTTATTGCTAGATAGAGTTGGGTAAGAAATTGTGTGAGGGGACATATGGGTGGCTCGGTTAAGCATCTGCCTTTGGCTCTGGTCATGATCCGGGGATCCTGGGATTGAGCCCCACATTGGAGTCTTTGCTCAGCAGGGAGCCTGCTTTTCTCTGCCTGCTGCTTCCCTTGCTTGTGATCTTTCTTTCTGACAAATAAATAAATAAAATCTTAAGAAAAAAAGAAATTGTGGAAGGTATAAAATAAATTATATGTACCTATTTACAAGTAGTTCATTTAATGATTTCATTCTTATTTCATTCAGAAATTATGGACTCTTCCACTTTTATTTTTCTTTGTCCATTATTTTGTGCATGTACGTGCAGTACTTACACACAAACGTGTTTACACACATACAAACACACTAATTGGCAGGTCATCCTAAACAAAAGTTTACCCTGACTTCTTTTTAATCATTGAAAGCCTCGGATCTACTTATAATATACTTTTAGATTTTCTTTTCTGAATATTTATTTTTTCATTATTATTTATAGTAACACTGAATATGCATGTATTATTACTTGATCACCTTCTATTGATGTAGTCAATCTAGTTCTAACTTTAACGTAAGCTAATAATATACTAAGCTTTAAAAATATTCAAACTCTTTGGGAGAAGGGGGTGGGATTATGGACATTGGGGAGGGTATGTGCTTTGGTGAGTGCTGTGAAGTGTGTAAACCTGGTGATTCACAGACCTGTACCCCTGGGGATAAAAATATATGTTTATAAAAAATAAAAAATTAAAAATATTCAAACTCTTTGGCCTGGCAATTCTCTTTCTAGGAGTCCATCTTGAAGGACTGATAAGAAATGTAGACAAACCATAACCGTGATTTTTTAAAAAAGTTAGCACTAGTATTAAATAAAGGGTACATTTGTTGTAAAAAATCTGATAGTGCATTTCTAAGTCAAATATTTGTTGGATTAGTCATTGTTTTAGATTTTTGTCATTGTTTTAGCCATTAACATGCATGAAGGGTAACTCTTATGTTCCTGGCAAATCAGAATGTGCTGTTCTTCCACGTTGCCAGCACATGAAGACAAAGACTTTGAGTTACATGTCTTGTCATAAACAAAAGATTTTGAAATTTGTTACCTGTGTAGGCGTTGACCTCGGATAGCCCAGAATCTGAGTCCTGTCTCTAATTTACTAGTTAACTTTGGACACATTCCTAAACTTTTCCAGCCCCATTTTCTTCATCTGTAAAATGGGGAAACAATAGCATTTCTCAAGGTTGCTGTAAGGATGAGATGATGGATGCTTTGGGCTCTGCCCAGTCCCTGACTTACAGGAGGGCCCTATATATGGTTACTGTTATTTCTTCTGGTGCTACAGTTGCTACACAGAGGTACCCATACTGGTCAGCCTTAATGTCTAATTTTTGCACGTGTGATATTCCTCTTTACACTTTCTGTCTCTGAGTCTCTTCTTTACTTCTTCCCCCGGTGTTTCCCCTTCTTTTCATGCAGTCCTTCTTCCCATGATATTCTTTTTTTTTTTTTTTTTAATATTTTATTTATTTACTTGTCAGAGAGAGAGAGAGAGAGAGCAAGCACACACACAATCAGGGGGAGCAGTAGGCAGAAGAAGAAGCAGACTCCCCGTGGAGCAGGGAACCCAGTGTGGGACTTGAACCCTGGAATCATGACCTGAGCATGAGGCAGACGCTTAATGAGTTGAGCCACCCAGGTGTGTCCCGAGATATTCTTATACATACTCAGTTGACTTAAGACTGAGAGAACACTTTGCAGTCTATAAAACAACAACCATAGTTAGTATGCTATTTTACAGTTTACAGTAAACAATTGCATATTTATTATCTGATTTGGGTTAATATATATGCCCCTTACTCTTTCAAATGGTGTTCCTTAGGGTTCCAGGGTTCTGTGGTTTGGCCCTCATAGAGGGTGAACAAGAACTGAATTGAATGGCTACAGGCTTTCTACTCAATCTCTCCTTGCATAGCCCCACCTTCTTCTGATTTGTGCCTTTGCTAAAGCAGTTAGAAAAGCCTCTTACCTAGATAGTAAACTCCAAGAGAACAGGAGTGGTGCATTTTTCTCTTAGGTACAATTTTCTTGGCCTAAATATAGTGGTGTGTAAATAGGTGCACAGAGAAACAAACAAATCAAACAAAAGCAAGCACACAGTTTTAATGAGTCCAAAAACAACTTCCTTCAGCCACGATCTAACTTTTTCCAGGCAAGGATAAACTAATTCAACACATTAAGTTTAGGTTTGTGCTATACCGGCTAAATTGTGTGACCGTCAAATTCATATACTGCCATCCTAACCCTCAGTATACAAATAATTACAATGCCATGTGGGCGAGGCAATGATAGAGTAATAAGCAAAGTTGCATGGAGGCATTAAGGGGCCCCTTCAGTCCGGGGTCAAGGGAAGTTTTGGGAAAGACGTGATGGATAGCTTCTGAGGGATGAGGAGAATATGCCAGACTGGGAAGATAGCTAACTATCCATCCGGAAAGAGCAGCGTGTTCCGTGTGACCTTCATATGACATTTTGGGGCTGCTGACAGGACGTTGCATAGGCGATGCTGACAATTCTTTGTTGATGGAGGTTGATAAGTTCTATATGCTTTTTGGATACTTTTGGGTATTGGTAGGAGGTGAAGTAAGTTCAGTCTAGTTTGAGAAGGATTGTATGTTTAAGAATTCTTTCTCCCTTTCTCCTCTTTCTTTCTCTCTATTTTTATTATTTATTTGAGAGAGAGAATGAGAGAGAAAGAGAGAGACAGAGTATGAGGTGGGAGAAGCAGACTCCCTGTTGAGCAGAAGCCCGATGCTGGACTCAATCCTGGGACTCCATAATCATGCCCTGAGCTTAAGACAGTCGCTTAACAAGCTGAGCCATCCAGATGCCCCAAGAATTCTTTTTTTTTTTTTTTAAAGATTTTATTAATCTATGTAAAAGAGAGAGTGGGGGAGAGAACATGAGGGACAGAGGGAGAAACAGACTCTCCACTAAGCATGATCTGAGCCAAAGGCAGATACTTAACTGAGTCACCCAGGCACCCCTATTTGAAGAATCCGGACTTTAACTAAAAGTAGCAGGAAATCAATTGTGAGGGGACATCTACTGTCCTGTTAGTAATAAACAAATTTGAGATCTTCAAAGTTGGCACTGGAAAGGGATGTCTTATGGGATAAAGTTACTAGGCCAAGATTTCCTGAATCACTATCTCTGAATTTCACCTTGGGATTCCTTCTCTTCATTCCCTATGTCTATGACCTCTCTGGTCCTCAGCAATTCACATAAGCATACAGAGAAGACCTTTCCTTGCTTCTCTTAATCTGGGACATGTTATAATCTTCAAGACATTACTCTTGAGTAGGGAAGAACAGAAGCCAGTAATCCTAGAAACAACATGAAACACAAACATAGTCCAACTTGTATAATACAGATTCCTGCTCCTAACAAAGTGATCTTTCAGGGCCTGGAGACTCGGACCTATTTTTATCCTAAGCCCCAAGGTAGTTAACTCCTGGGCTGACTTGGGGGAGTGCTTTGTTTTCTAAACATTAACTTGAACATGTATGTATGAAGATGGCCTCAGGACACTGCCCTTAGGATGTCTTGAGTCTCGTAGTGAATACACCTTAGTTCATTCATAATTCAGATATTTGGAATATTAATCATTATGGCCAGAGCCTACTCCCTATACAGAGGAATGTATCTTTAGTCTTATGGTTTCATCTGCATAGTTGTACCTTATTATAATGCCATTAATATAAGAATAGTATCTACTGAGATTAGCTTTGTTTCTCAGCCAGAGAGTTCTGTCAGTAGGATTGAGGAATGAAGACTGGAGTCTGGTTACACATTGGGAGCTTCTGCCATTGCACTGGTCCAGGTAAGAAATGTGGAATGTCTGATTTAAGACAGAAGCAATGAAGAAGATAAACAAAACAAAACAGAATAAAAACCAAACCAAAACACAAACAGGCAAACAAGCACCCACCAACAAGGAGACATCCTTGAGTGGAACTTTTGGTATGTGTGTTCCTTCGGAAGTGGCGGTTTCTGTAGAAGGGAGAACATTGTATGGAACTTCAGCCTGCAGTTTGAAAACAAGATGGACACAAGGGACAGAAGAGCATCGGAAGGAGGAAAAAGGTGAATTTGGTTTTGGACCCGCTGGGCTGCAAATTCTGCTGCTTTTTGAAGATATGAATATGAAAGTTAAGAAAGAATTTGGGGCAAAAATTAGAGTTCTAGAAATTAACTTATCATATTTTTTGAAGTCATCAGGTGGATGAGATGCCCTAAGGGGAAGAACTTGAGGAAAAAAGCCATACAGACACAGGTTAGGTTGTTGGAAAGCCAGCATTTGAAGGATGGAGAAAGAAGTAGACTGCGCTGGTGACTCAGACTGAGCCATCAAAGTTTGAAACAAAGAACCAGGAGAGAGTGATCTCTTGAAATCCAAGGAAGGACCTAGTACCCAGAAGAGAGTCTTCCTTAGAACTTTTGAGAAGTAGGTGGTGGGAAGACTGAAAAGGCCCCTGGATTTGTCTATTAAATGCCTGTCATTGGGCTTTAATTCAGGACTATGTGTGAGCAGAAAACTGACAGAGATTGAGCTGAGACCCCGTGGAAGCTGAGGAATGAAGACCAGTGGAAAAACTATCCCGAGATTTTGTCAGTATATGCAAGGGGAGAAGTAGGTTTGTAACAGAAGCAGGTGATTTTGTCCAGGGATGTTTGATGAACTGCCATGTCACCAGGAGATAAAGAAGATCCTTGGCAAGATTCACTGCCATGAAACACCCACAACAACACATCGTTGCAAACTGTAATGCCAAGAGTGAGCTGGCTGTCTTGGATACTTTTACATTTCTGCTGCTTCTCTAGTGTAGCATGTGAGGAACTGCTGGGACAGCCTTTGTGCCTCCTTTTGCACACTCACCAGCAGCCCTGCTGGGACAGTAGGGTGCGGTACATGGTACAGAGCATGGGTTTAGGGAATCTGAGGACCTGGGTTAAAGTTCTGGCACTGAAACTTACAAACTGTGTGTAACTTGAGGCAAATTATATAGCCTCTTTATGCTTGGTTTCATATTTGGAAAACACATTTGATAATATCTTACAGGCTGGCCTCAAGTTCAAATCAGCTTCTGTAGGTACAGTCCTGATAGGTAGTAAGGCTTTCCTCTTTTTCCTTTCTCTTCCTGCCTCACAGACAGAGTCTGGTGGTTGTTGAGGCCACCTAGCCTGCTTCTGGGCCCTTTCTCTTCCAGCCTGGAAGCATATTGGAGGTTTTAATAGATATGTTTTAATAGAAAGGTGCTGAGGAGGCTGGAGGGGCCTTCAGGAATGCAGGGGAGGTGTGGTCTTAGAGGAGGAGAAAGAGTGGTAAGGGTGTGGGAGATTCGGGGTGGGAGTGTGTGCTGGGGAAGGTGCAGAGTAGTTTGCCTCTGGGAGGAACAAAGGATGCAATGCCCAGAGTTATTTTAGAGGAGAGGGGAGTTGGAGGTTTCTGCCTGATAACCTTTACTTTTCTATGAAATTGAACTATTGTTTTCTTTGTGTTCTGTTTTGTTTGTTTTTGCTGAGAGTAAGGCCTATGAAGACAGTGATACAGATTTGAAACACACACTTTCAAGAACAGTAAGGGGAACTGAATTCAGGTATCTGAGGTTGGATGTCTGACTGTCTTTGTGTAATCATTCTTTTATTTATTTTTATTATTATTTTAAAATATTTTGTTTATTTATTTATTTGAAAGTGGGGAGGAGAGAGAGTATAAGTGGAGGGGGGAGAGATAGATGGAGAGGGAGTAGATTTTTCTGCTAAGCAGAGAGCTCAACAAGGGTAGAGGGGGGAACGACTCAATCCTAGGACCCTAGGATCATGGGATTATGACCTGAGCCAGAGCCGAAGGCAGAAGCTATTTAACTGAATGAACCACCCAAGTGCCCCTTATGTATTCTTTTAAATGTGACTTTCTTAATGCAATATATCAATTTATAAGTCAAAATAGAGAAATGGCTTCACCTGATTTCTTATATTATGACTAGGTTCAAATCTTGGAAATAATGACATAATCATTTTTTTAAACCATGACACAAATTGTGTAGAACTTCCATACTATTATATTTAAGGCACACAGCAATTACTGTGCACACTCTTTGAAAAGAAACATTGATTTATCTGACAACATTTGGATAACATTACATTTTTTCTCAGTACTGTCTTTTAGCATTGTTCTGTTGAGTGTTCTCTTATTATATACCTGGTATATACTTTAATTCCAAATAAAATTGTTATGTTTGAGTTTTGAGTACAATTAGTTTGACCTAAAAATTGTTGTTTCTATTTACATGAATTCTTTAAAATTCTTAGCTATAATATTTACTTTTCATAATAGATGAATTTTTATTCTCAGTGTATTGTAATTGCATTAGCTATATTAAAACCAGGATTTCTTTGACTTATTATATTATTGCCTCAAACAATAACAAATTCAAAATCACCCATTAATAAGTATTTCTTTGCTTAAAACTATGATTGGGTCACTTTTCAAATGGTGTTGAGTATATTCATTCAAATCCTAGGACATCTTATAAAAACTTTTTTTTCAATTTTTTCCCATTCTCATGAACAATCATTGAATTTTATCCAAGAATTCAATGATTGTAATTTTAAGAAAATTGGTATGTTAAGTTGAGGTTATGGTTTTTAAACATCTCTAGTTAGTATAGATGACTTCAGACTTTGATTCCATGCATAAATTTGTAGTATTCTAGCCTTACCATATAGCTAAGCAAACTGAACAAAAAAGGACCTGTGTTGTTGGAGAATGGCTAAGCCAAGGATGTTATGTTCTGTCATCAATGTGAAATGAGTATTTTTCATTAAAAGACGAGCCCTTCACCTGGAAAGCTTAAATGGTATAATACTTAAGAAATGATGACATCTGGTTAAATTTAGAATACTGACATAAAAGTATTCTCTGGGTTAATAGCAAAAATACAGTAATCTAGAATATGAATGAGTAAACATTTTTATTTATTTTAAAACTTTTTTTCTGGGAGAGCCACCTAAGAGTTGATGTCTGTGTTTGACTTTGCTTTGGTACTTTTGTTATTTTAATTATCTATTTAAATTGTCTTCTTGACAGTAGAAGAGGCTTTATAGATGGTGACACATTTTCAGTGATTGTGCAAGAAATGCGGATGTTTTCCTTTGATGCCTTGTAATGCTTCACCTTGGCCTCGCTTTCATGCTCCTCTGGTTTCTAGTTTTTTCTTGTTTGAGACTATTGCCCCAGAGAAAGAAATTTTAGGATTCCAGAAATAACATCTCCCATTCCAAAGTTTTTTTTTCTGTCAGTAGCACTTGGGGGAGAGCTATGGAAAGACATCTTATCACCTAGATGTTAGTCCCATACTTGCAGATTCTAAGATTGCTTTAATAATTCATTATTTCCCCAGAACTAAAATTATGGAAGCAAAGGGAATTTTCATTTTCTACACTGTGTATCTCTGTGTTGGATTTTGTGTGACTTTAATATATTTTTATATGTTATATAGAAATATTTTTGAATTCATATATTTATTCTCCTAAAAATTTTTGAATATTCTAAACACTTTTTGCCAGGTTTTCTAGTATCTCTTGAATAATGAGATGTCTGGCAGAGATTTCTAATTGCTCCCAATGTCCAATATTCTTTTCTTCCATAGTGATAAAAGCTTTAGCTCAGGACACGATTATCTAACTTAAGATTGCATGTCTCAGCCTCCATTGCAGTTAAGTGTAGACCTATGAATAGGGTCTGGGCAGTGGGTTGTGAGCAGAAGTGGCATGGGTAACTTACATAAGGTGTACCTTGATAATGGAGGAGTATGCACTCTCTCCCTTCTCCCTGGGTGGTGTGAGGGTGTGATGGTAGGAAAGGAAGCAGCCATTTTGGAAAATGATTTTATTGACATGGAGTCACATGTTGAGGATAACAGAACAACAAAACAAAAAGAGTCCATTTCTTTATTAAAACAATCTAACTGGTATCCTATCAAAAATGGGCCTATAGGGGCACCTGGGTGGCTCGGTGGGTTGGGCTGCTGCCTTCAGCTCAGGTCATGATCTCAGGGTCCTGGGATCGAGTCCCGCATCGGGCTCCTGCTCGGCAGGCAGCCTGTTTCTCTCTCTCTCTCTCTCTCTCTCTGCCTGCCTCTCTGCCTACTTGTAATCTCTCTCTGTCAAATAAATAAATAAAAAAAAAAATCTTAAAAAAAAAATGGGCCTATAAAAATAAGTCAGTATTAAGGGGCGCCTGGGTGGCTCAGTGGGTTAAAGCCTCTGCCTTCGGCTCAGGTCATGATCCCAGGGTCCTGGGATTGAGCCCCGAATCGGGCTCTCTGATTCCTCCCCTCTCTCTCTGCCTGCCTCTCTGCCTGCTTGTGATCTCTGTCTGTCAAATAAATAAATAAAATCTTTAAAAAAAAAAAAGTCAGTATTTACTTAACTGTGTCCTAACATCATCTTTTTTGACATTTTTATATTGTGCTTCCAATTTTCACTGATTTATGCAAATTATTAATGAATTGGCAAACTTTAATCTATTTTTCTGCCTTTGTCTTAACTGAGTAATCCTAATGTTTTAAATTTATTTCTAGCTTTTCTTTAAGGAAAGCTCACCAGTGATTTCCCTGGATTACACTAAAACTACACTCTCTTTTGCTCTTGGTAAACTTTCTTTTTTTTGTTGTTAGAAAAAGAACAGTATTATTTTTAACCTATGCTTCTATACTTTTTTTCCTGAAGACCAGAATTTGTGTGTTTGTTATATATATTTATAAGAACATTTGTTCAGCTGCTTTCACTGAGGTTAAACAACAGTAGTTTAAACAACACAGATTGTTTGTGACTATGAAAGCCGTATGTGATCAACATGGCTTTTTTGTGTGTGTGTTATGTCTTGGAGCTCTGGTTATTTAATTTTTCAATTTGATTGCCCAACAGTATTTCAGAG
This sequence comes from Mustela erminea, assembly GCF_009829155.1. Classification (NCBI taxonomy): domain Eukaryota; kingdom Metazoa; phylum Chordata; class Mammalia; order Carnivora; family Mustelidae; genus Mustela; species Mustela erminea. The sequence continues at coordinate 19,895,350 of NC_045629.1, forward strand.
GAGTACGCAGCTCGGCTCTATCAGGTCATTGAGTATCCTGTTCCTTCTATCTTATTGCTCCACCATCCCCTAGGACCCATTAAATCAAAGTCTAGAGGAGAGAGAGCCAGGCATCAGTATTTTATATAGTTTCTCCAGGTGGTTCCAATATGCAGAAGGTTGGAGAACCAATATACGAAGGTCTTCCTGTCCATATGGTCAAAGCTGGCTTACAGACCCCTTTCTCATTTCAGCTGTAAGGGGACAGAGGCAAATCCCACACATCACTTTCACTCTCATCCCCTTGGCCAGAACGTCACTACATGGCTGAACCAGCTGTGAGGGAGACTGGAAATGTGCTATCTAGTTGGATAGCCATGTGTACAGCTGAAATTTGGGGAGTTCTCCACTAATATAAAGAAATAGAAAATAAATATTGAGGAGTGAGGTGTAATTTCTGCCACACTTTAGGCTCCAGTGAAAACTTAGGATTTGTTCTTTTTTTTTTTAAAGACTTTATTTATTTATTTGACAGAGACACAGTGAGAGAGGGAACACAAGCAGGAGGGACGGAAGAGGGAGAAGCAGGTTTCCAGCTGAGCATGGAGCCCGATGTGGGGCTCAATCCTAGGACCCTGGGATCCTGACCTGAGCAGACAGATGCTTAATGACTGAGCCACCCAGGTGCCCCTAGGCTTGGATCTCAGAAAATCATTTATATTAATTCTTGGGTTCCTTTACTATAAGAATCTGTTCTACTTAACATACAATTTGGATTATTTCCCCCTAAACTAATATATTCTTGTCCACATAGAAATCTACCTAATATTTATCTATCTCTTCACATATGTTTGTAAGAGTAACGTAAAGGGTTTTTGTGGTTTTTTTGTTTGTTTGTTTGTTTTTGTTTGGTTTTCATGGTTTTTATTTTTGTTTTTGTTGTGGTTTTTTTTTCCCATTGGTTTTCACTACAGGAAGAATAAAGAGGGGGTTTGGAAATTTTGTGTAATTAATCATTTTTTTTCCTGAAGTCTCAAACAAATGATAAAACTGTCCCAGGAAATTATGGAGATCATTTAATATGACTTTGTTTTATGTCAGGCACTGGATATTCATGTATTACTTACAACTACTTTCAAGGCTTGTATCATTGTAACAAATACCTAAGTATACTCTGGTTGGTTCCTCAGTGGGAGAAGGGGGATTCTGAGCCAATCCATTGTGCAGCTATTCCAAGAGGTTCTGCTGGTGATTTAATGGCCCAGGCATTTCTAATTGTGGGAGCACTGTGATTAATCAGGACTCGGAAAACCAAGGCAGATGTTGGGATCAGGGCACAGAACTTGATGAATCCAGAGGTACACAGAAGCTAGAAGTCAGGAAGGAACAGTAGTTCATTTCAGGCAAAGGAACAAGAGCAAAGGAGCAACAAGAATCTCCTGGTCAATCCAAGACAGGGGTCAGAGCCAGGCATGCACTCAGGAGCCAACAATTACTCAGAAGTCAAGAGTTTCTAGGACAGAAATGAGGAAATGCAATGAATCACTTAAAAATAGACAACCTTAGTTCTACTGTTGGATATCTATTAGTGTATATCATTGCTAAGGGTGATTTCAGTGTGGATCATTTTGGATCTCTATGTGCTTAATTACTTTCTACTTACTCTTGGTTTTATGTGTTGAAAGTGGCTTGTGTGTGTCCTCTATATGATTAAATCATATGCTATTTGAAACAGGGATTAAATACATACACGCACACGCAGACACACATCCTCACTCTTCAAAATGTATGTATTGTTCTGCATTCAGTGGATATTGTATAATTGGCATTGGTAGAAAGCATTAATGTAATTAAAACACAGAGGAAGTGAACTATAATTCAAATGATTGTTATTCCTGGAAGTGCTCTATTTGCCATGCCAGGACTACTTCTTTTGATGGGATAGATGAGGGAGAGGAACAGGCATTGTGGTAATCCCAGAATGACGTTTGATAAATAAGCCATGTTATATGGGTGGGGCCATTTTTCTTATTTTCTTATTCTAGCAAGGACAGTTAGCACAGCTGTGTAATCTTAGAGTCCAGAAGGGAATCATGCTATGGATAGATGAATATAGCTTTCAAGTAAATTATGAGAAGTTGATGTTTCTCATGTATATTTTAAAAAATAATTCTCACATATAAATTGTACTTTCTCTGTATGGTGAAATTTTCTGAGGAGAGCAAATATTCTTTGGGCTTTAGGGCTGTTTTTTAAAAAAATTATTTTATATTTAAAATTGACTTAATTATAAGGAATTTAATGAGTTAGATTATCAGAAAATTTGAAAGTTTAGTTGATAACTTCAATAGATTCTTAATTTTAAATATTCACATTTCTATAGTTGAGTATTTGGTTCAGATTCAACTTTAATGGCATCAGAAAAATATACACAAACCTAAATAAGAGGTCCAGGAAGTCAGCCAGGATATTTGAATAAAATCTTAAAAAAGAAAAAGTCTGCTAACTAGATTTAAAGAGAAAATTATAGCTTTACTATATTGTATTATATATTCTTTCTACAAACCATTTCTTTTCCAGCTTTTCAGAATTAAAGTTCCGATTATTCTGTGATATTCTAGAATTTTCTTTCTTAGAATATAATTTTTGCCAAGTGAAATCTGTAGTAATTTTGTAATAAGTAAAGACAGAACTAAGCAATCAGTTAAAAAAAAATACTACAGAATGGAATTAGAGGATTTTTAAATTTATTTCAAAACCAACTTACATGTGAAAAACCTTTTAACAGTGCAGTTTATGTCTCAGGTCAATTTAAAAAATACCTCTTTTAAACTAAGACTTACAATTTATTCTCTTCAATAATTGTTTTAAAAACATAAGGTTCAGGTATTTTGATTCTTTTTTTTTTTTTAAGATTTTATTTATTTATTTGACAGAGAGAGACACAGTGAGAGAGGGAAGAGAAGCAGGGGGAGTGGGAGAGGGAGAAGCAGGCTTCCCACTGAGGAGGGAACCCAATGCGACACAGGGCTTGATTCCAGAACCCTGGGATCATGACCTGAGCTGAAGGCAGATGCTTAACGACTGAGCCGCCCAGGCACCCCTGATTCCTTTTTTAAAAACTTATTTATTTATTTGAGAGAGGGAAAGAGAGAATCTTAAGCCGACTCCCCACTGAGCACAGAGCCTGATTCTAGGATCAATGGAGACCGCCCCTGCTGAAATGAAGAGTGAGATGCCTATGCGACAGAGCCACCCAGGCAGCCCCAGATATATTTTTTTAAGATTTTATTTATCCATCTGAGAGCAAGAGAAAGCAAGAGAGGGAGAGAGCATGAGTGGGGTGAGGAGCAGAGAGAGAAGCAGATTCCCAGTTGAGCAGGGAGCCCCCTGTGGGGCTAGATCCTGGGACTCCAGAATCATGACCTGAGCCGAAGGCAGACACTTAACCAACTGAGCCACACAGGCGCACCAATTTTGATTCTTAATATTCCAGGGCATATTCATTAAGCATGTAGTGCATGCCAATCACTGTTCTAGGCTGGGAGGAGGAGTTAAAAATCCCATTTCATGGAGCTCCCTTTCTAAAACAATAGCTACCAGATAAACGAGTGAAATGTTTGGTATATTAGCTAGCTTAAATGGCAATGAGAACGAGTGAAGCAGATGGACAATAAAAATCTGTGTATGTTTTTACATTTTATATAGGTTGGAAAGGCAGAAAGTCCCTCCTTTCTGCAAGGCTCTAAGAATATTTAAAAATAAATTTTTATTTTTATTTTTTTACACTCTGAACTCAGGCCGTACCTAAGAGGAAAGTGCTACTCAGGTCTCTTGTTCAGCTCTTCAGTATGATTATAATTTAATGATGAAATTAAACCCAGATATACATTGCTAATAAATTTAATGGAACAGATTAACAATAGCTTAGTGAGTGTTAAGACTTAAGGCTTTAACTAGCTAATTCTCTAGCTGTCATTTCTCAGTACACTGACTTTAATAGAGTAGGCACATTTTTTTTGGAGGTTCAGCAAACTAACAATATATCTACTTCACCCTGTCACTGTTACATGTTTATGCCACTGAGAAGCTTATTTTGTAGTGTTTGTCAATACGGTTTCACATCCCAGCAGCTTTGTGTCTAGTGGGAATTGCAGCCAGGGTTAGAATCCATCACTGGTGGGAACCAGCCAGCTGAGCAGTACACCACCTCAGGGAAGCTTCTGCTGGAAATGAAGTTTCCTTCAGCTGTGAGTGGACTGAAGCATTAAACAATGACGGTGGGGGTGACAGGTTGGGGATCCTGAAGGTGCAGCGGGATCTCAAGCCAGTTTTATAACTGTTACTTTAGATAATCCCAGATGAGTTAAAAGCTAAGGTATGGAATGCTTTCTTCTGTTTTATCCATTAAGGTCTTCCCCTGAGAGGAAAAAGGAAAGGTAATGAGTGTACCTTGCAACCCCTCCCCATTCCTTGTTCTGATAGTATTAGCTCCCTTATGGCCCTCTAGAGGTGACTCCCTGGAGAAGTGTGGACAGCTGGAGGCAGCCCCTCTGTGGCCTATAAAGTGTCATTGGGAGCCACAGCCAGAGACTGTGGGGGAGGGGAAGGGTCACTTCAGGACTGTGGAAAACACTCCCTTTCCCCTCAGCATCCTGAGGCCTTGTTCCTTGCGTTATTGTTAATAGAGTCTGGGAGCTTGGATTCTGGTGCTGAAATTTTTTTCTGGGTTAGTTCTATAAATGATATTTTTAAAGCAACCTTTTGTGGAGTTTCATTCTTTAGTTCACTGAATTTGTAGCACAAAGGAATGGAAAGAGATTTATTGCTATTGTCATTACCAACTTCAGAATAGAAATTGGTGAGTAGTTATACTTACATTAGACTTTTAAAAAGTATAACAGGGAAAGGGATTCAGCTGGCTGTATTTTTTTTTTTATAAGGTTCTGTGCTTTCCTCTTCCGTTTCTCTTTAGAGACCATTCTATGGCTAATACATCATAAACGTGAAAAGGAAGTGCAAACACAATTACCACAGAAAGTCAAAATCTCTTACATTCACTTCTTTATGCTGTTTGTGACTTGTCTGCCTGATTGTTCCAAAGTAAGAAAAAGCTTGGGATTCTTATCTATCATTATCAGTGACACTGGTTTTGAGTGTGTGGTGTGGTTCTGACAAAACTGGGACAAAATCAACCTTCATGCTAGCAGCCATTGTACCAAACTAATCACAAGAATGTGTGTAGAATACACACAGTGAGCTTTAAAGGCAAGTACATTTGTCTAATGAGATAATGCAAGATACAATGCAAGGAGGGAGATCAGATACAGAATGAACATTCCGCTCTCTGTAACAGAATGTTCAGTGCCATCAGTAGCTCTTCCGTGGGGGCTTTGAGATTTTCTGCTCCTCTCTGCTCAGCTTCTTAGTCCTCATCCAGTCCTGAAGCCCCCAGAGGAGGAGCTGAGGGCTGATGGGGCTCCTTAATCAAGAAGAGTGAATGTGGGTGAGGTGATCCCTGGGAAACAAGGCTGGGTTTAAAATTTGGTCTAAGATAACATCTGGACATTTCAGAGGTCCCAAAAGGATCTGGGGTCAAGGGTTAAGACAGCTGAGGTCTGCAGTCTGTGACACAGAGCCAAGGAGCAGCTTCAGGGGATTTTCGCCAACTTTTACACTTGAGAAATGTAGCTTCTACTCCTGAGCCCTTCCTGTGCCCTCTGGTCTAGTCATTCCCTCTCCCCCTTCACTTTCAGGTTCCTCTAGCAGACAGTTTTCCTAGACTGGACCAGGTAGCTTTGAGTATGGGCTTTAGATTTATGGTAACTACTGAGGGGTGGATAATCCCATAATGATAAAGATTAAGATCAATATTTGTAATCCAAAACGAGGTAGATTTTGACTTCTTTCATTAAACTTATTTCATTAGATGATTAGAATAATCATTTAAACCATTTGGTTCATAGTTACACCCTTAAATCATTTTTTTTCACCTAGAAATCTTTACTAATGTTTTATAATTCTTGTATAATTTTGAAGAATATTTATCAGACTCGAAGAACTTCCCTGATAACTCGAGTCTGGTCTTAGCGACAAACTGTGCCATTTGGAAAAGCTTGAAAACTTTCTTGACCACTTGTTTGAAGTTTGCTGTTTATTTTGATCAGCAGGTTTACTTGGCTACCCCTGTGGAAATGTTAGAAGGGTCTTCTTTCAGTTCATTTTTGGTCTCAGGTAGACACAGATGAAGTGAGTTGCTCCAAACAAAAGCAACAGAGTTAGAGAATCTTCCGCCTATCATCTGAGCCAGCCTTGTCTTAACATCTTACAATTCAAGTTTCTATGGCTTGATTTGTTCTAATTCCCAGGACCTGGAATATTTCTTCTCCTTTTTATTTATACTGTTGCTATAATTTGTTTAGAAATTCAGGAAGTATGGAACAAAAGTTAAGAGAGAAATCAGTTATCTCCATTTTGGGAAACCAAAGAGCAAAGTGGTTTTGTTTATTAACTTGATGTTGTATGTTTGAGCAACAGTTGTTGAGAGATTAAAGTTTTTTTCACAGAGTCATAATCTCTGAATTTCACATAAGACAGTATAAGGTCCAGATACAACTTAGTTTTCAAATTGCCACCCCAAACTAAAAACAAAAATGAGTAAAAAAAACCCCAAACCCCAAAACATCAAATGAGAGCTATTCCTGTTCACATGAAGAAATACTATAATGATCATCAGGCTTTCAACAACATGGGATAAATTATCCCAGTAAAAAGAACAATACCCCTAATCTATTTTCAAGCTTCTATGTCTCTGATGGAACCAATTTACAAATAAAGGCTGACATCTCACTTTGCAGTTCTCAGCCTTGCCAACCTCCCACGGCAATTGAGCTGGCCTGCCAGTTTGGGAAAATACACTAAAAATAATTCAGAGTTAAGAGTTCTCACACTAGTAGCTAAAAATTCATGATTTCTCGATCAGGAGGTAATCCTCTTTTGATTTCAGAGTAAGTAAGAAATGCGAAATGCATCAAGAGAAGACCATTCTCCTCTTCTAAGATTGTGATGCAATTGATGCAAGGATCCTCAGAACCTGCTAGACTAGGGCCTGGAGGGTCAGGACAGAGACCAATGGTTCAGGCCTCCCTTCCTCCACCTGTTGACCTAGCAGAGTTTCCACTGTCTGAAGGATTTATCAGTTACGTTCTTATACTGATTTACCTAATGCAAACAGATTCTCCTTCATCTGTCATGCTAGTGCCAAAGAGGAAAGGCTTATGGTTTTTGGGTAGATTATACTTTTGATGGAAGTTGCTGGAAAGACTTTCTTATTTTATGGTTTTGTTTTTGTAGAACAGTGATTAAAGTGGTCTGACCAAAGGATTGGTGTAAGGGAGTCGTGGGTGGTCAAGGTAGCCTAGGGTCAGATTGTTGAGTGGCCTTGAATGCCAGATTCGTTTAGAACTAGTGGTAGACAGTGGAGAGGTGGGGAGTTTTTTGAGCAGAAGTCACAGAATTGGGCCTTGATTCAAAAAGGGTCATCTGGCAGAAAGTCTTTTATCAACAGGTTGTAGGAATGGCTACATTGGGCACAGGTAAGACTGGAAGAGACCAACCGATGAAGCCCAACAAATGTCAAAAGATTAAATGAGTGGAGAATATGCTGAGGCCCCCATCCAGACCACCTTAATTAGAATCTTGGGATGGGGAGAGAGAGTGGAGAGCCAGGAATTAGTATTTTTAAAAGGCTTCATAGCTGATTTGAATGTGTAAGTAAGGTAAAAAAATAAAAGGAAATGAATAAAATAGCATTAACAATATATATCAATCAGGGATTGAGATGAATAATGTTTTTTCCAATATGCTGCTAAAAAGTTGATGAGTGTGGTTTAAGTTATGGGCATACTTGCTTGAAAGGAGAGAGAGCTCTGAGATGACAAAGGCAAGATGTTGAGTTGAGGACTGGAATGCATTATGGAGTAGTTTAAAAACCACCACCAGAAAGACATTATTGCATTAGCCAAAATGATCAGAAATGGGGCAGAATGATCACAATCATGACCCAGAATGAGCTTTTTCTGCAGTTGAATTTGTTTAGGAATTTTGTTTCTCCCTTTTCATGCTTTGATCTATTTCTCCAGATACATGAATCTCTGTGGGGAGGGGGAGGATTTTTTTGTTTGTTTTAAGTTTAAAGTACTGTTCAGTGGGATAGTTAAGTTGGCTACCTGGTATGGTGAAATCTGACTTCTGCCCCTTCTTCTACTTATTAGGAAAAGGGAGTGCTAAATTGATGTGTGCCAAATAATTCCCATACAGTGGGAATTTATATACATTATCATTAACCTGCCCAATAGTCCTGTGATGTAAGGATTAACCTCCCAGTTTTACAGGAAATAAAAGTAGGCTTTAGCTTTCAAGAGAGCACACACCTGCTCTTGTTCCCAAGCCTGTGCTATTTCTTATTACCTGTCCTGTCTCAGCAGACATGAGAAACAGTGGAGATAAACTGTGAGTGCAAGGGTTAATATTATTATTGTCATTTTCAGGTATTATAAAGATAACCCAGATGGATGGCTCATTCAAGGCTATGTGAAAGTAAATGACAAAGGAGAAGGTGTACGGAAGAAAACAGAGTTCATGAGCATACCCAAAGAACTGAAGGAAGGTTTAGGCTGAAGAGGCAAGTAAATTCACTTCACTCTCCTCACATTTTCTTTTGAACCCAACCCTATGGGCTTTTATTTAATCACTCCACCAAATATATATTTATCCAAGTCACCAGTGCTATCCATGTTGCTAAATCCAGCGGCCATTGGCCAGTTTCTCAGTCCTCTTTTTGCTTGACCTAACAGAATGTTGATCTTCTAATTGAAACAATTCCTTCCAGGACAGTATATATTGACTTTGTTTCCAGCTCTGTGCTCCACTATCGCAGTGTCCTTTGCTGGTTGCTCATCTTCTCCATGATATGTAGCTGTTGGAGCCACATGGTATCTATCGTAGAGACACAGGATTCATTGCTCTGACCATTTTTCTTCTCTACGTACATTTATTCCTTTGGTGGTCACCCTGAACTTCAATCTTGAATGTCTGTGTCTTCCATGAATGTCTAATATGTGTCTTAAACTTAACATGGCCAAAATCAAACTGCTTAACACCTCCCCTCACCTCATTCTACTTTCTCCCAGCCAAACCTCATCTTTCTGAGATCTTACACTTGTCAGTAAACAACTTAATCTTTTCTCATTGATCACATTTAATAGTGGCAAATCCTTTGAGCTCTATTAAAAAAAAAAAAAGAAAAGAAAATCCAGACTTTACATACGTTCATGATAAAAAGCCTCAACAAAGTAGGCTTAGAGGGAACATACCTCATCATATGTGAAAAACCCACAGCTAACATCATTCTTAATGGGAAAAAAACTGAGAGCTTTTCCTCTAAGGTCAGGAACAAGACAAGGATGTTCACTTTCACGACTTTTATTCAACATAGTATTGGAAGTCCTAGACACAGCAATCAGACAACAAAAAGAAATAAAAGGCATCCAAATTGGTAAGGAAGAAGTATGACTTTCACTATTTGCAGATGGCATGATAATATATATAGAAATCCCTAAAGACTCCAACAAAAAACTGCTAGAATGAATAAGTGAATTCCATAAAGTTGCAGGATATAAATCAAAGTACAGAAATCTGTTGCATTTCTATAGTGAAGCAACTGAAAGAGAAATCAAGACAATTCCATTTACAATTGCACCAAAAATTATAAGGTATCTAGTAATAAACCTATACTCTAAAAACTGTAAAACATTGATGAAAGAAATTGAAGATGACACAAAGATAGGGAAAGACAGTGCATCCTCATGGATTAGAACAAATACATTAAAATGTCTATGCTACCCAAAGCAATCTACACATTTAATGTAATCCCTATCAAAATACGAACAGCATTTTTCAATGAAGTAGAACAAACAATTCTAAAATTTTTATGGAACCACAAGACTTTGAATAGACCTAGCAATCATGAAAATGTGAAACAATGCTGGAGGTATCATAATTCCAGATTTCAACCTATTTAAAAAGCTTATGTCATCAAAACAGTATGGTACTGGCACAAAAAATGGACACATAGATCAATGAAACAGGATAGAAAGCCCAGAAATTGGTCTATGAAAAAGGAGGCAACAATATGCAATAGGAAAAAGTCTCTACAACAAATGGTGTTGGGAAAAATAGACAGCTACATGCAAAGAATAAAATTGGACCACTTTTTTTTTTAAAGATTTTATTTATTTATTTAACAGAGAGAAAGTTCCTGAATTAGTGTTTTTCTATTCTTTATGAGCATGTCAAATCATTTCACTCTTTTGGTTTAAGCCCTCCCAATACTTTTCATCTCCTTCAGAGTAAAAGCCATGTCCCTCTAATGGCCTGTGAGACCTTGTGATCTGCAGTCTTCTCTGTTACATCTCAATCTCATTTCCTGCTATTCTTCCAGCTTGCCTTCCTCTGATCACAGTCACCCCTTTGCTGATCCTCAAATATGCTGGGCAAGCTCCTGCGTCAGGAACTTTGCACTATTTTTCTCTTGGCTTGGAATGCTCTCCCCCCAGGTACTCTCATGCCTACCCTGACCACTGTATACCAAGTTGTATCTCTTCCCTTTTCAACCCAACATTCCTCACCCACCTTTACTGCTTTAATTTCTCTAAAGCACCTGCTGGCCTACTAAATACCTCGGTTATCTTGTTTGTTCTTCTCCCACTAGGAAGCGAGTTCATTAGGAAAGGAAGGAGATCCATGACTGCTTGTTTATGGCTATTCGCACAACTTCTAAAACAATGCTTAGCACATAGTGGGTGTTCATAAATGTCTTTTGAATCGATTGGTGTGATTCATACTCAATAAAATATAAGACATATATATGTGTATATGTGTGTGTATGTGTGCATGTGTGTATATTTAAACCCTTTGTTAAGAAAACTTCTTAAAACATACACAATGCATTGGAAAGGTATTAGAAATCTAGTAAAGGGTTACAAATTTGAGTCTGATCTATAAATGCTAAGAGTTTAACAAAGTAGATATTGATAATAAAATGGATGATGAGAAGGGATACGTTGACAAAATTAACTCATAAAACTAAGAGGCAAGAAAACATTGAAGAAAAAACTAAAGAGAAATGAAATTAGCTAAGGGGCTGCATTTATATGGAGATGTCATTCAGTGATTACCCAATAATACTTTTTAAAATTACTGAGAAATACTGTAGTGGAGGAGATATTGTTAAACTTTCGATTTGTCTTAGAAAGCAGCCAACTAATTATTTTCCATGTGTCTGAGTGGTGTAATAAGACAACAGTGATTAGTGGAAAGTACTTTTGGTGTGGGAAAGGAAGTATACTACTTTGGGAAATAAGGATGCTGTAGAAATTAATATTTTAAAGTCTTAAGAGGATTCCCATAGCGGGCTGATGTATTTTCCAAAGTCCTTTGTTGTGATGAAAAATGGAAGGTTATTTTCTAAGTGCCAATTTGTGAACATAAGTATATGTATGCCAAGGGAGATCTGAAATTCAAGAAACTGACTTATATGAAACCACTTGTTTGATGTGATGTCCTTAATGATTTGGTTTTATTTTCATCCAATCCCTACGTCTAAACACACAATTAAAGTTCACCATTGTGAGAGGCTCAGATGTCCTTGCTTTTGGCTGTAGTAGTAGAAGTTTAATTTCCAGTTCCAGTAATTCTTATAAATAAAGTCTACTGGTGATCTCCATAGAACATAGGCTATTACTATATATGAAGAGGCAGAAAAAGTGTCATTTTAGTTTATATCTTTCTATGGAAATACCTTACACTATCTGATTATGTAGGTCTTTTGTGTTGAAAAATATGAGTGAAACCTCCTGTGGATTCCATTGCTTCTTGCAGCTGCTGTGGAAATTCTCTCCCAATGCTTTCAGACTCCTTTCAGACCACACTGTTGTACGTATTTACTGTTGCACTGACTGCTTTCTTGCCCTCTTTGAGGCTTTCCCAACCTGGCTTCTTGACCCTTCTTTTCAGAAGAAAGACTCCTAACCTTTTCCCCATGACCATCTTTTAACCAATATTTTAACTCTGCCCTAGTAGGATCTCCTTTTGCTTCCCTGTGGCATTTGACATTGCTCATCATTGTTACTTTTTTGAAATTTCCTCCTTGGGTAGCATCCCTTGGGTTCACTGATGAAAGTCTATACTATCCCCCTTTGTTTTCAATTCTCATTCTTGGCTTTTCATTCCCTTTTTTATATAAATTTTATCTATCTTTTTAATAAACTTATCAACTCATCATGGCCTCTACAATAGCTTTACATAAATAAAACTAAAGTCAAATATATCATTCCAGTTAAGATGTCGAGTCCCAAAGTCATGTCTTCTATATACGGGACATTGCACCATATGTTTCACTTTTGCCTCCAATTCTGTCATTATTTTTCCTCTCTTGGGCCCTACTACCTTCTTATAATTGGCATTTTCCAATTTCCCTAGACTGGCAGGCTCGGTGTCTTTTTGATCTTCTTGTTTTTTATCCCCTATCAAACCAGTCTCAATGCCCTATTGATTCCCTCTTCTGATTGTGTTTAGACATTTCTAAATGTGTCCAGGATGCTGCTACTTACATAATGAATTGATCTCCCTTTGTTCAGGGGAGATGTAACAATGACAGAGCGGGCAGAGTGATAACCATCCAACAAACATGCCCAGATTAGTTTTCCTAAAATACTATTTTCATCTTTTTTTTATTTATTTATTTTGCCAAAGACAGACCTCACCTCCTTGAGGCTCACACGTCCTAATTTCTCCAGCTGACATTCTAGAACCTTCATAAAAATCTCCTTACCGTATCTGTTCACACTTATCATGGCTACCCCTAACAAATCTCTCCTGTAGGGTTAGTTTGTTTCTCAAGTAATCCAATCAGTTATCTTGCTGACTTATCTGATTGTCTCTGCTTATGCTCTTCTCTCTGCTAGGACAAACTCTCCTCTCTTCTTAGATATCTATATTCCACTTGCCTTGTAAGACTTGATTCAAATATCACACTTCTATAAAGATATCCCATACCACTCTTGCCTTTCATCACCTCCCAATGTTTTGTTGTTCATATCACAAATTTCATCATTTCAATGCTGCTTTTCTTGCATCATCATTTGATGATGTCTTGCATCATCATCATGTGGTTTCTGTAGTAATTATTTGTTTGGACATCACAGTTTATAAATCATTATCATATTTGTGCCTGATAATAAGGCAAATCAGTCATTTTACATTTGGGATCAATAATACTAGTAAAAATTTCAGAACACACAGATAGTGAGAGTAAAATGTGAAATAGAAGGAGGATTAATGATAAATGCAGCACTTTTTCCATCGCTCTTTCAAAGTTCGTTCTTCCTTCCTTTTCTTTCTTCTCTTTTCATTCTTCTCTTCTTTCTTTCTTTCTTTAAGATTTTATTTATTTGACAGAGAGATACACAGAAAGAGAGGGAAGAAACACAAGCAGGGGGAGTGGGAGAGGGAGAAGCAGGCCTCCCACTGAGCAGGGAGACTGATGTGGGGCTCTATCCCAGGACCCTGGGATGAGCTGAGCTGAAAGCAGATGCTTAACTACTGAGCCACCCAGGCGCCCCTCAAAGTGCTTGCACTTATTGTAAAACTTAACTCCTTTTTTTCTTTATGTTTTCCACAGAACCTAGCTTATGTCTGTTACCTAGTAGATGTTAAGTATCTTACTGGCTAATTGTAATATACACAATAAGTAATCAAGAAAATGTTCTCTGAGTTCTAAAATTGCACTTAAAAATTTACCTTTCTGCATTTAGGGAGAAGGAACAATTAGAGAAAAGGTCAAATATTACTAAAATTTGCTTTGCTGTGTTCTGATAAACAGCTTTCTTAAAATAATTCAAATTCTAAGAACCTCATGTTTGAAAGCTCCTCTCTGAGAGTTGCTTTTGTGATACTACTCTGTGGACTTATACTATTGAAATAGAATTTTCCTCATGTCTTGGTTAAGAAGAAAAAGCACGATTATTAGGTTGAAAAAGTAAAAGGTATTCATTTTGAAGCATTTTTATGTTTCAAAAGTAAAAGGTATACATTTATGAGCATTTTTATGTCATGTTCTAAAAATATATTTAATATATACACCTTATATTTTTATAAATGTATCTTAGAGCATGGCATGAGATCAGTTAGCTTAAATATTACCCAGAAATACTCTATTTTATTAAGGTTTGGAGTTAATTTTCCCAAATAAGGAATACCAAAAGGATGAATGAAAGGGAGTTGATTTTTAAAATAATGTTTTTTATTATTTTATAATAAATAAATTATAATTTATTATAATTTATATTAATTTATGTGTAATAATTATATTATTATTAAAATAATGTAGTAGGTTAAAATAGTGTGATTGGTCAACTGTGAAGTTGGCAAAATCTTCCCATTGTTAATTATGTGAATTCTGAGAATTTGTTTGGGACTGATTGTACAAAACTAATACAAAGAAGTGACTTAGCTTTACTACAGTGAGTAGTTATGCCTGTTCTAATCAGAGACAATATAATGATGCCATTTTAAAGATAACTGTTTCAAATCCATTTACTGCTTAGGTCTCTTTCAATTTTACTCTCCTGTTCATGTGAGGGCATAAACAATTGAATATTAAGTTAGTTGTAGAAAGAGGTATAAAAATGGACAGTTTTTGTGTTCAAGTCAGTCTCTATTGTATCCTAATTGCTGTGTCTCAGAACCAGCTCCTGATTCCTTTGCTTCTGGCTATTTCTGCCACTCCCTGGTTTCCAGGTTTGTTCCTCTTTCTGGAGTTCTCTGAACTGGTTTTTGCTTTTATTATCTCTCAATTTTTCCTTGCTAAGAAATTAAATTTCCTAATGAATGTACAGCGTTTACTTTATTCTTTTCGCTCTAAAAAATGTATATTAGCTCAGTGACTTACGAGAACCAGTCCAAACTCATGGCTTCTTGTGGTTAGAGCCTACTAGTCTTTTGAACTCTTATGAACAAATGAACTGGGGTGCCTGGGTGGCTCAGTCGTTAAGAATCTACTTTCAGCTTAGGTCATGATCCCAGGGTCCTGGGGGATTGAGCCCCACATCAGGCTCCCTGCTCAGCGGGAAGCCTACTTCTCCCTCTCCCACTCTCCCTGCATGTGTTCCCTCTCCGCTATGTCTCCCTCTGTCAAATAAATAAATAAAATGCTTAAAAAATAACAACAACAAATGAACTGATAGATCTGGTTGATGTTACAAGTGCATAGCCTGTGCTTTTCTGTCTCTATGTCCTTTTCATTGTGTTTTCTCTATGTATTTTTAAGCAGAATCTGTGCCTTTCTCCTATTTTTATTTTCTATAATTAGTTCATAATGCACTGCCAATCCTATAGTGAACCTAGAGAATGAATGAATGACCAAATGCATTTAAAGTGAAACAAATAAATGTTAGTATACATCTTTTTTTAAAATCTCTTACATTTCCAAGTACATAATAGTCTGAATAAACTAAATATAGGAAAAGGTGAGGGCAATGGAATTGAACAAAGTGTTGGATGGAGGTTATTATCAATAAATAGGGCAAGGAAGTAGTGCCTAAATAAGTATTATATTTTAGCATGTAATTATATCTTTTCAACCATATCTTATTCATTAAATGTTCCCAGTATTTATCAGGAATTCAGTAACTGGTTTTTGTGAAATGAATTCATAAATTGTGTCTCATATATTTTTAAGTATTTGCTTAAATAGTAATGCAATGCCGCAGCTAGTTTCCAAAGTTGTTTCCCCAAGGAACTTTACCCCCCCAGTGGTCACACCTTCGTGGCATCCTTTCTTTGACTCTGAGCTGGCCCTGTGAGTTGCTGTTGACCAAAGACTCCTAGGTCTAGGTCATAAGAAGCTGTGCAGCTTGAAGGAAGATTTGCTTTTTGATGCTTCACCTCAAAGCCAGCCACCATGTAGGAAGTATACCTATTCTGAGACCACTGTACCATGAAAAGTTTGAGCCATGTTAAGAAAATCACAAGAAACAGAAAACACAGTCACTGTACTATACTGTAAAAATGTACCTGTAAGGAGAGCCATGCAGTTAAACTCATGTTAAAGGTCAACTGTTTTGTGTCTCCTATTTTTCTCATACCACTGTTTGTGCAATTTACCTGTAGTTTTTTAATTGCTATATTGTATCCCATTCTGTGAGTGTATCACAGTTTATCCATTCTACTCTTGATGGACATTGGAGTAGTTTCCTCTTGTTGACTAATATGGATAGTCTTGCTGTTAGCACTCTTATAAATTTCTTTGATAAAAGTAGGTACCCCTTTCTGTTGGGTGGTTTTGAATTGTTTTATGGCTATTTTGCATTGCATTAGTTTTGTGTCTACAAGTAGCCTATATGCCATTTTAGAGTGTAATGACTAGGGTGTATGTGTTTCTCTTTCTCATCATAATGCCTACCAAGCAGAGTTTATAGTTTAATTATTCAAGAAATATACATTGATTGTTCACTTAGAAATTATAAAGCACATATGCTTGGCTTCTCAAAAAAAGTTCTAAATTAATCATGGAGTTCGTACTCCAGTCTGTAAGGACAAAAAATAGGGAATATCTTTTTTTTTAAATTTTTTTTTATTTCCAGCATAACAGTATTCATTATTTTTGCACCACACCCCGTGCTCCATGCAATCCGTGCCCTCTATAATACCCACCACCTGGTACCCCAACCTCCCACCCCCTGTCCCTTCAAAACCCTCAGATTGTTTTTCAGAGTCCATAGTTTCTCATGGTTCACCTCCCCTTCCAATTTCCCCCAACTCCCTTCTCCACTCTAAGTCCCCATGTCCTCCATGCTATTTGTTATGCTCCACAAATAAGTGAAACCATATGATAATTGACTCTCTCTGCTTGACTTATTTCACTCAGCATAATCTCTTCCAGTCCCGTCCATGTTGCTACAAAAGTTGGGTATTCATCCTTTCTGATGGAGGCATAATACTCTATCCCCAGGGGTACAGGTCTGTGAATAACCAGGTTTACACACTTCACAGCATTCACCAAAGCACATACCCTCCCCAATGTCCATAATCCCACACCCTTCTCCCAAACCCCCTCCCCCCAGCAACCCTCAGTTTGTTTTGTGAGATTAAAAGTCACTTATGGTTTGTCTCCCTCCCAATCCCATCTTGTTTCATTTATTCTTCTCCTACCCACTTAAGCCCCCATGTTGCATCACCACTTCCTCATATCAGGGAGATCATATGATAGTTGTCTTTCTCTGCTTGACTTATTTCGCTAAGCATGATACGCTCTAGTTCCATCCATATTGTCGCAAATGGCAGGATTTCATTTCTTTTGATGGCTGCATAGTATTCCATTGTGTATATATACCACATCTTCTTGATCCATTCATCTGTTGATGGACATCTAGGTTCTTTCCATAGTTTGGCTATTGTGGACATTGCTGCTATAAACATTCGGGTGCATGTGCCCCTTTGGATCACTACGTTTGTATCCTTAGGGTAAATACCCAATAGTGCAATTGCTGGGTCATAGGGCAGTTCTATTTTCAACATTTTGAGGAACCTCCATGCTGTTTTCCAGAGTGGCTGCACCAGCT
The DNA here is from genome assembly GCF_009829155.1 of Mustela erminea. Taxonomy (NCBI): domain Eukaryota; kingdom Metazoa; phylum Chordata; class Mammalia; order Carnivora; family Mustelidae; genus Mustela; species Mustela erminea. The sequence goes on from NC_045629.1 coordinate 19,913,010, forward strand.
TGCATTCCCACCAACAGTGTAGGAGGGTTCCCCTTTCTCCGCATCCTCGCCAGCATCTGTCATTTCCTGACTTGTTGATTTTAGCCATTCTGACTGGTGTGAGGTGATATCTCATTGTGGTTTTGATTTGTATTTCCCTGATGCCGAGTGATATGGAGCACTTTTTCATGTGTTTGTTGGCCATCTGGATGTCTTCTTTGCAGAAATGTCTGTTCATGTCCTCTGCCCATTTCTTGATTGGATTATTTGTTCTTTGGGTGTTGAGTTTGCTAAGTTCTTTATAGATTCTGGACACTAGTCCTTTATCTGATATGTCATTTGCAAATATCTTCTCCCATTCTGTCAGTTGTCTTTTGATTTTGTTAACTGTTTCCTTTGCTGTGCAAAAGCTTTTGATCTTGATGAAATCCCAATAGTTCATTTTTGCCCTTGCTTCCCTTGCCTTTTGCGTTGTTCCTAGGAAGATGTTGCTGCGGCAGAGGTCAAAGAGGTTGCTGCCTGTGTTCTCCTCAAGGATTTTGATGGATTCCTTTCGCACATTGAGGTCCTTCATCCATTTTGAGTCTATTTTCGTGTGTGGTGTAAGGAAATGGTCCAATTTCATTTTTCTGCATGTGGCTGTCCAATTTTCCCAGCACCATTTATTGAAGAGGCTGTCTTTTTTCCATTGGACATTCTTTCCTGCTTTGTCGAAGATTAGTTGACCATAGAGTTGAGGGTCTATTTCTGGGCTCTCTATTCTGTTCCATTGATCTATGTGTCTGTTTTTGTGCCAGTACCATGCTGTCTTGATGACGACAGCTTTGTAATAGAGCTTGAAGTCCGGAATTGTGATGCCGCCAACGTTGGCTTTCTTTTTCAATATCTCTTTGGCTATTCGAGGTCTTTTCTGGTTCCATATAAATTTTAGCATTATTTGTTCCATTTCTTTGAAAAAGATGGATGGTACTTTGATAGGAATTGCATTAAATGTGTATATTGCTTTAGGTAGCATAGACATTTTCACAATATTTATTCTTCCAATCCAGGAGCATGGAACATTTTTCCATTTCTTTGTGTCTTCCTCAATTTCTTTCATGAGTACTTTATAGTTTTCTGAGTATAGATTCTGTGTCTCTTTGGTTAGGTTTATTCCTAGGTATCTTATGGTTTTGGGTGCAATTGTAAATGGGATTGACTCCTTAATTTCTCTTTCTTCTGTCTTGCTGTTGGTGTAGAGAAATGCAACTGATTTCTGTGCATTGATTTTATATCCTGACACTTTACTGAATTCCTGTATAAGTTCTAGCAGTTTTGGAGTGGAGTCTTTTGGGTTTTCCACATATAGTATCATATCATCTGCGAAGAGTGATAATTTGACTTCTTCTTTGCCGATTTGGATGCCTTTAATTTCCTTTTGTTGTCTGATTGCTGAGGCTAGGACCTCTAGTACTATGTTGAATAGCAGTGGTGATAATGGACATCCCTGCCGTGTTCCTGACCTTAGCGGAAAAGCTTTCAGTTTTTCTCCATTGAGAATGATATTTGCGGTGGGTTTTTCATAGATGGCTTTGATGATATTGAGGTATGTGCCCTCTATCCCTACACTTTGAAGAGTTTTGATCAGGAAGGGATGCTGTACTTTGTCAAATGCTTTTTCAGCATCTATTGAGAGTATCATATGGTTCTTGTTCTTTCTTTTATTGATGTGTTGTATCACATTGACTGATTTGCGGATGTTGAACCAACCTTGCAGCCCTGGAATAAATCCCACTTGGTCGTGGTGAATAATCTTTTTAATGTACTGTTGAATCCTATTGGCTAGTATTTTGTTGAGTATTTTCGCATCTGTGTTCATCAAGGATATCGGTCTATAGCTCTCTTTTTTGGTGGGATCCTTGTCTGGTTTTGGGATCAAGGTGATGCTGGCCTCATAAAATGAGTTTGGAAGTTTTCCTTCCATTTCTATTTTTTGGAACAGTTTCAGGAGAATAGGAATTAGTTCTTCTTTAAATGTTTGGTAGAATTCCCCTGGGAAGCCGTCTGGCCCTGGGCTTTTGTTTGTTTGGAGATTTTTAATGACTGTTTCAATCTCCTTACTGGTTATGGGTCTGTTCAGGCTTTCTATTTCTTCCTGGTTCAGTTGTGGTAGTTTATATGTTTCTAGGAATGCATCCATTTCTTCCACATTGTCAAATTTATTGGCGTAGAGTTGCTCATAGTATGTTCTTATAATAGTTTGTATTTCTTTGGTGTTAGTTGTGATCTCTTCTCTTTCATTCATGATTTTATTTATTTGGGTCCTTTCTCTTTTCTTTTTGATAAGTCGGGCCAGGGGTTTATCAATTTTATTAATTCTTTCAAAGAACCAGCTCCTAGTTTCGTTGATTTGTTCTATTGTCTTTTTGGTTTCTATTTCATTGATGTCTGCTCTGATCTTTATGATTTCTCTCCTCCTGTTGGGCTTAGGGTTTCTTTCTTGTTCTTTCTCCAGCTCCTTTAGGTGTAGGGTTAGGTTGTGTACCTGAGACCTTTCTTGTTTCTTGAGAAAGGCTTGAACCGCTATATATTTTCCTCTCAGGACTGCCTTTGTTGTGTCCCACAGATTTTGAACCGTTGTATTTTCATTATCATTTGTTTCCATGATTTTTTTCAATTCTTCTTTAATTTCCTGGTTGACCCATTCATTCCTTAGAAGGATGCTGTTTAGTCTCCATGTATTTGGGTTCTTTCCAAACTTCCTTTTGTGGTTGAGTTCTAGCTTTAGAGCATTGTGGTCTGAAAATATGCAGGGAATGATCCCAATCTTTTGATACCGGTTGAGTCCTGATTTAGGACCGAGGATGTGATCTATTCTGGAGAATGTTCCATGTGCACTAGAGAAGAATGTGTATTCTGTTGCTTTGGGATGAAATATTCTGAATATATCTGTGATGTCCATCTGGTCCAGTGTGTCATTTAAGGCCTTTATTTCCTTGCTGATCTTTTGCTTGGATGATCTGTCCATTTCAGTGAGGGGAGTGTTAAAGTCCCCTACTATTATTGTATTATTGTTGATGTGTTTCTTTGATTTTGTTATTAATTGGTTTATATAGTAGGCTGCTCCCACGTTGGGGGCATAGATATTTAAAATTGTTAAATCTTCTTGTTGGACAGATGCTTTGAGTATGATATAGTGTCCTTCCTCATCTCTTATTATAGTCTTTGGCTTAAAATCTAATTGATCTGATATAAGGATTGCCACTCCTGCTTTCATCTGATGTCCATTAGCATGGTAAATTCTTTTCCACCCCCTCACTTTAAATCTGGAGGTGTCTTCGGGCTTAAAATGAGTTTCTTGGAGGCAACATATAGATGGGTTTTGTTTTTTTATCCATTCTGATACCCTGTGTCTTTTGACAGGGGCATTTAGCCCATTCACATTCAGGGTAACTATTGAGAGATATGAATTTAGTGCCATTGTATTGCCTGTAAGGTGACTGTTACTGTATATGGTCTCTGTTCCTTTCTGATCTACCACTTGTAGGCTCTCTCTTTGCTTAGAGGACCCCTTTCAATATTTCCTGTAGAGCTGGTTTGGTATTTGCAAATTCTTTCAGTTTTTGTTTGTCCTGGAAGCTTTTAATCTCTCCTTCTATTTTCAATGATAGCCTAGCTGGATATAGTATTCTTGGCTGCATGTTTTTCTCGTTTAGTGCTCTGAAAATATCATGCCAGCTCTTTCTGGCCTGCCAGGTCTCTGTGGATAAGTCAGCTGCCAATCTAATATTTTTACCATTGTATGTTACAGACTTCTTTTCCCGGGCTGCTTTCAGGATTTTCTCTTTGTCACTGAGACTTGTAAATTTTACTATTAGGTGACGGGGTGTGGGCCTATTCTTATTTATTTTGAGGGGCGTTCTCTGAACCTCCTGAATTTTGATGCTCGTTCCCTTTGCCATATTGGGGAAATTCTCCCCAATAATTCTCTCCAGTATACCTTCTGCTCCCCTCTCTCTTTCTTCTTCTTCTGGAATTCCAATTATTCTAATGTTGTTTCGTCTTATGGTGTCACTTATCTCTCGAATTCTCCCCTCGTGGTCCAGTAGCTGTTTGTCCCTCTTTTGCTCAGCTTCTTTATTCTCTGTCATTTGGTCTTCTATATCACTAATTCTTTCTTCTGCCTCATTTATCCTAGCAGTGAGAGCCTCCATTTTTGATTGCACCTCATTAATAGCTTTTTTGATTTCAACTTGGTTAGATTTTAGTTCTTTTATTTCTCCAGAAAGGGCTTTTATATCTCTCGAGAGGGTTTCTCTAATATCTTCCATGCCTTTTTCGAGCCCGGCTAGAACCTTGAGAATTGTCATTCTGAACTCTAGATCTGACATATTACCAATGTCTGTATTGATTAGGTCCCTAGCCTTCGGTACTGCCTCTTGTTCTTTTTTTTGTGTTGAATTTTTCCGTCTTGTCATTTTGTCCAGATAAGAGAATATGAAGGGGCAAGTAAAATACTAAAAGGGTGGCAACAACCCCAGGAAAAAATGCTTTAACCAAATTAGAAGAGATCCAAAATCGTGAGGGGGGAGAAAGGGGATAAAAAGAGGTTCAAAAAGGAAGAAAGAAAAAAAAAGAAAAAAGAAAAAGAAAAAAAAAAAGAAGAAAAAGAGAAGAAAAGAATTAAAAAAAAAAAAGGAAAACACCTAAGAAAAATGTAAAAAAGAAAAAATATATATATTAGATAAACTAGTAAAAAATCGTTAAAAAAGAAAAAGGTAACAGTTAAAAAAAAAAAAAATTTACCCGAAGGCGAGGAAAAAAAAAAACAAAAAATGAAAAAGAAAAAAATTAAATTAACTGCAAGACTAAAAAAAAATCACAGGGAAAAAGCCATGAGTTCCTTGCTTGGCTTTCTCCTCCTCTGGAATTCTGCTGTTCTCCTTGGTATTGAAACCGCACTCCTTGGTTGGTGAACTTGGTCTCGGCTGGATTTCTTGTTGATCTTCTGGGGGAGGGGCCTGTTGTAGTGTTTCTCAAGTGTCTCTGCCCCAGGCGGAATGACACCGCCCTTACCCGGGGCCGGGGTGAGTAATCCGCTCGGGTTTGCTTTCAGGAGCTTTTGTTCCCTGAGCGCTTTCCGTAGAGTTCCGGAGGACGGGAATACAAATGGCGGCCTCCTGGTCTCCGGCCCGGAGGAGCCGAGAGCCCAGGGCCGCACTCCTCAGTGCGCCCTCAGAGAACAGCGCCAGTTACTCCCGTCTGCCTGACCTCCGGCCGCGCTCCGAGCTCACCGAGCGACCGGTTCAAGGTAACACCGAGCTGTGAGCTTACTGTCGGCTCTGTCTCTGTAGCCGGCTTTCCCGTTCCAATACCCGCAAGGTCTGCGACACTCTGACACCCCCGATCCTTCTGTGATCCTGCGGGACCTGAGGCCACACTGACCCCGCATGGGCTTCGCCCCGGTTTAGCCTCTGGAGCGATGTCCCTCAGCGGAACAGACTTTTAAAAGTCCTGATTTTGTGCGCCGTTGCTCCGCCGCTTGCCGGGAGCCGGCCCCTCCCCCCGGGGTCTATCTTCCCGTCGCTTTGGATTCACTTCTCCGCCGGTCCTACCTTTCAGAAAGTGGTTGTTTTTCTGTTTCCAGACTTGCTGTTCTTCTTCTCTTCGATCTGCCGATGGATTTTCAGGTGTTTGCAATCTTTAGATAAGCTATCTAGCTGATCTCCGGCTAGCTGAAGCAGTCTCAGCCTGCTACTTCTCCGCCATCTTGACTCCTCCTCCGGGAATATCTTTTTAATTAGACATTCCTGTTGAATAAATAGCAGTTTGTTGGAAAATATTTCATCTGCCCAGAGGTATTGTTTATTGTTTTACAAATAGCATGAGAAAGAAAATCAATTTTCTCATAAAGAGAAAAGAAAGGATAGTAATAAACAACTGAAGTTTCTGTATACTATTATCAAACCCTAGGGTTCTAAGCTTCAGTGAATCACTTGTTAGGATAGAGCTTATAAATTATCAGTGTGCGTAACTTGAGAACAGTGTTAGGGTACATATTTTCTATTTGATGAGCTATGTTTTAGAGCTGCATCATATCATTTACTGTAGTATAAATTAATGGGTACTAAAATTACAATATTTTTTCCTTCACAGCTAATCAACTTAAGGAATTGTCTTGTTCTTTGCCTCTTTGCTGTAACATTTGGATTATTTATTTTAAAAATTATAATGATAAAGCTATTCCAAATAGGCCAGGTCTGATTACTTTCCATCCCAGCAGATTTACTTTAAGTGCCAATACCATATGGAAAAGTTTGACTCTGATATATCAGACTTTTTTTTTCTTTTTCTTTTTTGGTAACGTGTAGCTCTTGAACAAAAACAAAACAAAACAAAACAAAAAGAAAAAACAAAAAAAGTGAGATTTAAATGGAGATTTAAATTAATTTCAGATGGTTTATAGTTTGTGGTTTGTGGTTGTTAACTCTAAAGAATCAGGATATATAAAAAGATTAAAGAATCTTTTCAACTACCAAGCTTAAAATATCTGTGTTTATGAACAAATGCCATGTATTTGGTTTATCCTTGTTCCTTTCATTCCTAGTATATATTTTTTTAATACCATGATGTCTTTTCCATCTTCCTATTCATGTATTTATTCAGCAAACATTTACTGAGTGTTTTTCATGAGGTAAACATTACTGTGGGCCTTCCATTTTCAGAGACTTGGCTCTTCCCTGGAGGAGATCAAGTGTACTGGGAATACCAGCTATAGACAGATACAATATAATATCAGTAAACCTGAGCAAAGTAGGATCAGAGCAACTCGTTCTGCCTAAGGGAGTCCAGGAAGCTGTTCACAGCAGATAACATTGCAAGTGAGACATGAAGAATGTATAGTAATTTGAGCAAAAAAGTGGAAGGAAAGATCTTCTGTGCAAAGGGAGTAGTGTAATACAGAGGCACAGATATGAGAGAGGTTTGGCATGTTCAAGAAACAATGATTAGTGCCGTTTTCTTAGAGCTTAAAGCACACTGGGATAAAGAAGAGGGGGACAACTCGAGATGAAGAGGTTACCATTTCCATTGCTAGAAATGAAAAGCACAGCCTTCCCCCAGAATGACCCCCTCCTTTTTATCTTGGAACAGAACAGTAATATGGGAACTGGTAACCCTTTGTACAATTCAATTTTTTTAAATAAAAAGTAGGCTTTTGATCAGCAACAAAAATAGGATTGAGTTTTCTAAAAAAGCATAAAAAGGACAAATGAGAGTAAAACCCCAGCATAGTCTCAGAGCAATAAGTAATCAGTGGTCATTCCCAAAGTCGAGATGCTACAGATAAGAGGGAAGGAAGCCTCTATTAGAATGCCATTGAGTACTGGACATGGTTTTCTTCATTTCTTCATCTTCCTTCATCAACTTGGGTGAAACTACAGAGGGCAACTGCATGGAATTAGGTAGACACTAATGTGGTTGATAACAGAAATATGCAACAGAATGATTATGATAGGGATAGATGTGCTGGCCTGAGAATGAGAAAGTAAAGTTTAAAGGCATAAATCCAAATTTCTGCACTTCTACAATTACTGGGAAAGAGATGTTCTGTGTTTTAAATAAGCCCCTAAAAGAAGGGAACAGTATTAGAAGACTGTTAGGAAAGTAAATGTGGTCTTACCAGGAAGATGTTGGTAAAGACAGGTGTCACCTCCATCACTGCATTTCAACTTTGTTCTGGAGGCCATATTTTTAGAGATAATTACACAGAAGAGAATGGCCAGGGAAGGTAACCAGGGTGGTGAACAGTCTGGGAAGAATATTTCAGGCAAAAGAGACAACAGACCTGAAGCTGATCAACCCTCCCATTGAATAAAGGAGACAAGATAGTCTAAAGCAAGAATTGTCTAGAGGGAAGGCAACAACCACTAACTGGAAGTCCGAGGAGTAGATTCAGTTCTGTGAAGAAATTTAGTTCTATGATCTTTCTTATGACTTTCTTTGACAATAGGGAAATAAACAACTTTGGAATAAATACCTCCAAGATAGTGAGTTCTCTGTGTATTGGGAGTGTTCAAGCTGTGATGGGTGCCAACTTGTCAGTAATGTTGTGATTTGTACGCATTTTGACTAATGACCTTCAGTGTCATTAGAAGATGTCTGAGAATGTAAAATATGACACTCTTGATAGCCTTAAGATGTATGTGAACCACATGGCCTCAGCTGGATGCATTTAGGAGCCCTGATGCCAGCGAGCCCTGGGCATGCAGTAGGGCTGTGTGCGAGTTTTCATTGGAGATCTGACTGGTGGGAAATGACCTAGTTGCTAAATTGAGATGAAATAACAATTATAGCCATTAGGAAATGAATGCCTGCTAGTGCCCAAGTCTCAGCTGGGTACTTTATACACACTATCTGACTTAGTCATCACAACAGACTTAGGTGGTGGAGTTTATTATCTATCCCTTCTTTTAATCAATGAACAAAGAAAGGATTGACTAGAGTGAGTCCAGCTGCAACATTTGCCAGCTGTGTCACTTTGGAGACTCACGTGTCTCCATGCCTCCATCCCCCCATTGAAAAGTGTGGATAGTATGAGTGCTGCCACATAGATGAGGGTTAAATGTGTTTAGTACATAGTAGATGCTTAGTACAAGTTTGCTATCATACTTTAATTTTTACTATGGCTCCATAGCTCATGCTGTTTTCCCTGAGATGCAGTGGGTTGAGGGAATGTCACAGCTAAAGAAATATGAAAAAATATTAGAATCTTCATTCTTTTTTTTTTAAGATTTTATTTATTTATTTGACAGACAGAGATCACAAGTAGGCAGAGAGGCAGGCAGAGAGAGAGAGAGAGAGGGGAAGGGAAGCAGGCTCCCTGCTGAGCATAGAGCCCCATGTGGGTCTCGATCCCAGGACCCTGAGACCATGACCTGAACCGAAAGCAGAGGCTTAACCCACTGAGCCAAGCACCCCTAGAATCTTCATTCTTTACAGGGGGAAAATATATGTATATATAATATTATTATATTATATTTTATGTATATGTATAATAAAAATATATCATTCCACTTGGGAGTTTGGGAGAGAGCCAGGTAGCAGTTGATGATTACATGAGTAGTCTCATATATTTATGTATAAGAACGGTGTACAGTATTGAGGCTATATACCCTTTTTCAGGTAAACAACCTCTCAACACCAATCCAAAATGCTACTTACTTTATAAAATTTTTCCGATCCTCTAACTGGGATGGGATTATGTTTTCCTTTAACCGCCCACCCCTGCACACACACACACACCCCCTCCCCGAATGTTCTTAGTTGCTTATTATTCCCTGATTTATATCACAGTTACTTGCGTACTCTCCAAAGAACCTGAAGCTCAGTTTTGGCCTGGCCTTTAGCATCTCCTCTGTGGTATTTCTTGGAATACCTCAGTTCTGGTATGCAAGTACTCCAGTCTTTATTTGAATTGAGCTGCATTATTGAGTTTTCATTTTTATCCCCCCCCCTTTTTTTTTTACTGACCCCTTTAGACAATACTGAAAGGCATCCACAGAACATTTACTTTCTGTAGACCATAGAGTTTGATTTTTAAAGCGATAGGCCAATTCCTAAAATTTTAAGTTTATGTACTTCTTTAAAAACAAACATTACTTTAATGAAAACAGATCCTGAATCTGGTATCTGCATACCAATGATTAGGAATCAGTGGGGGAGGAAACAAACTTTGTTTCACTCTGACCCCAAAGGGCTTTCATGCAAAAAGACTAAATGCTCCCTTTAACTGACTCAGTTGCACAGATGTGTGGATGCGTATGTCCCCCTTTAACACCCAGCCATGCTGGTGCAGTGCTGCTCAAATGTGCACACGCTTTGCAATACTTTCCGCCTCTCCATCTTCACTGTCACTTCATTTAAATTCTTATACCGGAGTTATTGTACTAGCTTCCTCATTGAGGTGCCTGCCACCATTCTGGACTCAGGTAAGCCCCCACCCTCCGTGATCATGAACATTCTATGCACAGAGCTGACCATGTTCATGGACCTAGAATGCCACAGGAGTTTCAAGTAGTGAAGCTGGCCTCGGGGTGCTTCTGAGATCCCCCCTCCCCTCAACAGATTTCTAGCAGCAGTCTTTCCCTGTTCTTTCCCTTCTGCCAGATGCCTTGGATTTTATGCTTCAGAAATATAGGTAGTTTTTTGTTGTGTTATTCATTCTTTGATAACCCCTTAAATGTTATTGTAGTTATTAGGGATGTGGGCTCTACATCGAAATTTTATTTCCCTCAACTTTCACAACTGTAAGATGGGGATTATGTTAGTGCCTAAGTCATAGGATTGTTATGAGGATTGAGTTAATATGTGTAAAGTAGTACATTAGTGTACCTCTGTGCTCTGTCGTGCTTTGGGAATGTGTGTCATCATGCCTTTATTCCTGTTCCTGCTGTTCTCCCTATTTTTTTTAAAGATTTTATTAATTTATTTGACAGAAAGAGCATACACATGAATGGAGGAGGGGCAGAGAGAAGGGGAGAAGCAGGCTTTCAGCTGAGCAGGGAGCCCAGTGCAGGACTTGATCCCAGGACCCTGAGATCATAGCCTAACTCAAAGGCAGATGCTTAACCAATTAAGCCACTCAAGCACCCCTGCTGTCCCCACAATCTTAAGAGTTCTTCTTCTCTACTTGAAGAATTTCTGTCCATTTCTTTAGAACCCTCCTCTAAGACCTCAGTCTCTTAGTAAAGCCTTTCCATGTTACCCTTTACATACTCAGAAAGATCTGATACTCCATCTACTTCTGAATTTTGAAAATAAATTTATATGGAACACACTGTGATGCAAATATTTTTATATGTATCAGTGTCCTCTACTGGATCAGCAACTCATGAAATCATTATTGACTTATCATTGGTTCCTCAGAAGCTAGCTCAGTGTCAAGCACATCGCTTTTAATAAATAATCATTGCACAATTTTTTTTTTTGACTGAACAGCAAAGCATTTTATGACAGAATGTGGTGGTGGTAGTATTGAATTTCAAGATTTCGTTTGGACTTTGTTCCAGAGCATGGTGTTCTTGTGTGATTCTGATAGGTATAGATACATATCTGTATATGTGTACTTTTATTAGTGTATGCCTGATTAAATACAGTCATTACTGCCAGTTTGCATTAATTTAACTAGTTCTGGTAGTTTATAAGAAATTAATCTTCTGACTTCCCATGTAAAAGTGCTAGCCGGGAGTTGTGGTGATTCCATGCCAAAGATCTGTTGCTGTTCACCTGGAAGACTGACGCGTCCTCTGGTTCAAGCTGTGCTTTAATAAACAGGAGCTCAAACACTTTGTGATGGGAAGTACAGCTGAGGACTCTTTCAAGTGCACAAGTGGATCATGCTGAATGCTTTTCTAGGTCATGGTCATTTCATAAAAACAGTCAATTCCCAGCCATCCCAGAAGAGGAAATGCTGAAGGTCCCTTGCTGCACTGCGGGGTTAGGAGGAAACCAAGGGCTGCGAGCGGGAGGGGCCCCACCGCCTGGCCTTTCCTTGGCTAGTAACTGGTGGGCATGGAGTCTAGTCGCACAAATCCCCACACAGCAGCTTTCAGGCTAAACTTGTGCCACTGCTTCAATGCAGAAGTTTTTTTGTTTTTTTGTTTTGTTTTCCCCCTTTCCTTTATTTATTTATTTATTTATTTATTTATTTATTATAAACATATATTTTTATCCCCAGGGGTACAGGTCTGTGAATCACCAGGTTTACCCATCCCCCTTTCCTTTTGCAGCCACCACATAGTTCCAGGGACCAGAGCAACATGACACAGAAGCACAGAAAACACACTAAGTTCTTGCCAGTTGCTAAGCAGAGAAAATACTTTTGGATATTTAAATTATGCTTCCCATGTTGATTTCCTAATTATGACTTGTTTTCAAAGCCAAACAAAATAGCTTCCTGAACACTCATCAGCATTTGGTCAGCTTTGCTGCCAAGCTAATTAAGAGATTTTTATTTAGAGGGATGAGAATAAAGGCGATGCTTTCGGTAAAGAAGTACCATCGTGGGAAATTTGATTTTTCTCTTCTGTTTAAAGATGGTTATTTCTAATTTTTTGACATTATGTTGTAAATATTAATTCCACTGGCCCTGTTTGCTTTAATTTGAACACACACAGTTTTCAGATTATGCTAACCATTGATACTGACACATTTGTGTTGGATATTACCAAGTTATCTTTTTTTAAAAGATATTATTTATTTATTTGAGAGAGAGAGACAGTGAGCAAGAGCATGAGAGAGGAGAAGGTTAGAGGGAGAAGTAGACTCCCCGTGGAGCTGAGCGATAGATGCTGGACTCAATCCCGGGAATCAGGGATCATGACCTGAGCCAAAGGCAGTTGCTTAACCAACAGAGCCATCCAGGCACCACCCCCAAGTTATCTTTTTAAAAACTTGGTGAGTTATTGAGAAGGTACCATTTTGGATCTAAATGCCAAGATCAGAGCAGCTGACAAGTAAGTCTACTTGTGTGCTGACAAAACTTATTTTTCCTTCTTTTCAGGGATGGGAAAACAACTTTTTAGTCTGGAACAGCAGGCCTCTCACTGCTAACCCATGAAGCCTGAGAATCCCGAAACCAGAGGCAGAGAATCCTGGGGAGGGTGCTAAGTGTAGGGGGCTGAAGGGGAATTGGGAAGGAATTTCTCTTCCCTGGCATGACCACACATTTGGAAGGGAGAGGAACAGCTAGGCCATTGGAGGCAATTTGAGTGCAATGCCCGGACAGGGTATTTGGGCTTGGCTATGGTCCACAATTTATCTGGGGTGTGGAGCTGCTCCAACCTCGCCAACCAGTGCTTCCCACCAGAAATATCCAGAATGATATCTCTTTAATTCTGTTATCAGGACCATGAGGTTTCTTGCAGGGAACAGCTCTGCTGGAAGCTTTCAGGAAGCTTGATGAATAGCAAGACTCATGTAGTGGTGGGAAGATCTCAGGCAGCTGTCACTTGGGAGATGGAAGTTCAAGGTTAATTTCACTTGGTTGGCAAACGTGTATTGAGAAAAAAGTTCATTTTCATAATGCTTCTTTTGACTGGAGACAGGAGAAATGCAGGAGAGATTAACATTTTTCTAGGCTCTCTTTTGGGCTAATTAGGTTATACTAATGACAATATTTTAGTGTGCAACACACAGTATTAAGTGCAACATGTGTATAAATTCTTTTAATTCTCACAGTGATCCTATGAGGTAGGCTCTCTTATTCTGCCTTTTTTATGGTTGGGACATTGAGGCACAGAGAGATTAAGTGATTGCCCTGGAATCACCCAGCTGATCAGTGGCACAGCTGGGATTTGAACCACCTCTTAGAGTTGAGCTTCTGCTCTTTGTCAGGACACTGTACTGCCTGAGCATGCAGGGAGCATGTAGATACAATAGTTGGATTGGTCTCTGAGCTCTCTGTAACACTTCATGGAGCATTGATTTATCTCACTGGATTTAAGCCATTGATTTCCATTTATTTTGCTTCTCTCCTTCTGTAACCTTCCAAAGGCAGGGGTTTGACTTTGCATCCCTGGCACCAGCTTGCGTTCCTGGCATCGTAGGAAATTCTGGAACACGGTGCCAGCAACCTGGGGTCCAAGAAGAACAGCAAAGCTGTGAAATCCAAGTGATACTGTGGCCTTTCCAGCTCTGGTCAGGGGAATAGAGATAATGTGTCAGAGTTTAGAAGTCACTGAAACCAAAGTTAAAGATGAATAGAATCACTCATTTCTGATGTGTTTATGTTTGCTCTCCTTTTATTATCAATATCTTCATCTTTCCAGAACTATGTAAAGCTGGTCAACATTCCCCGGAAGGTAAGCTAGTGAGACCGTTAGCTAGCAATGCTAAATAGATCAATTCAGAGCCACTATTGACATCATAAAGCCCGATTCTTTTCCTCTGTCCTGGTTGGGCACCTTTAAGATATTTATTATTTCTTTCCAACCTGCTGTAGTTCTGCAGGGATTCTGAGGCTATCTCTCTCTGGGGCAAGCTGTGTCCAGAATGAATGTGTCCAGAATGAAGTTGTAGACTGACAGTTCCTCTCCAGGTATATTTCAAGTTCATCTCCTGCCTTGTTCCCCAAGCCCTCATCTCGTGCACTGGACTGACTGTTCCCACATAGATCTGGTAGCTGCTGCCCTTGGGTCTGGCCTCAGATCATTGCCTTTTCAAGATACTCGATACCCCATTTCTTCCTCTTTTTGGAAACCCTTCTTGGTCTGTGATGTTCAAACTCCACCTTTTCTAAGCATCTGTTCAGAGTTTCCCCACCTGCATTTGACTTCTTCCTTTCCTACTCGATCATCCTTCTTTCTAGACTGTTCTTATTAATACAAGCCTCATATTAGGTATTTGAATGTGTCTGTCTTTTTCATTGGGAATTTTGGAGGACCAGAAATTTTGTGTGTGTGTGTATGTGAGTGTGTGTGTGTGTGTGTGTGTGTGTGTGTGTATGTGTATACATGTGGCTATTCCCACATACATAAATATACCCAATGTCTTTGCTGTCCCATAAGGCAGAATAGCAGGTACTCAAAGATACTCTTTCCATTTGAATGACCGCCCTCCATCTTCCTGTTCACCTTTTGCCTCCACACATCATGGATGCCTCATTCTGATACCACAGAAAATATTTGAACACTTCTGCCTTCTAGCCATACAGTTTTTGGATTGTCTCTCTTCCCATTCTTTTTAATTTCTAAAATGCTACAGAGTCTGCAGCCACCTAGCATCTGCCTGGCCTCAGTTCTAGCCAGGGCTCCTTCACTTCCCCCTGCAGTGGGACAAGGACTGGAATCAGAGCAGTAGGACTGATGATGATAGAGGTTTGGTGAAAGTCAATGCACTCCATAGCAGACATTCTCCTGGCAACCCTTCTGTCATTACTCCAGGAATGTTGCCTCCAAGGAGGAAACTGAAGCTCATGGAGATGGTGGAGTACAGCTGGGATTCAAAGCCAGATTTTGCTACCAAATCCAATGTTCTTTCACCTACTACTCCCTACGTCTCCTAAGCCCTGAATGTGCATGACACCGTGCACTCATCACCCTAGTGACTCTTTACTCAGAGAGAAATTGGTAGCCCCATTATCCAAAGAGAGCGAGCTCCACCCACGGTCCCACCAATGATAGTGGGAGAGCCCATGATTCAAGCACAGATGTTCCCCCACTCTTTTCTTTCCATTGAACCACACCATCTCCTGACTCCCCAAAATATGTATAGTAGACTTTGTGTGTCTTCTTTGTTTCCCAGGGTTGTTGCCCGCCACTCTTTTTTTTGTCTTCTAGGCCCCTACCTTAGTTGTGGAGTCTTGGGCCTGAGTTTGGGGTCTCTTACTTGATTAGTTTATCCTTTTGTTGGAAACTCAGAAGCTTCCAGAGGTAAAGCAGGCAACGCATACATAACAAGCAGGTGGTGATAACTGGTCAGGTGGAGGGAGTCTGTGCCCCATCCAAAGGGGTAGCGATACTCACGTCCAGTCAACTCTTGCTAAAGACTATGACCCCAATGTTCCAGGAGCTCCTGCTTTTCCAGAATAAGCTGGAATTCAGGATTTTTATCTGAGTTTTCCAAATTTTTTAAATGCAAAAGAAGCAAACCATTCATGTGTATGGACCAGATTTCCAGGCTGCTGTTTTGTGGCCTCTGCCTGGGGACCTGACTGCCCACCACTACTTTGCTGTTTTGTGTGATTTCCCTACCCTATAGAGATCTGGGTTTGTAACCTTGTTTGGGGGAAAGGAGAAGGAAATTAGTACATGAGATACAGATATGGAAAAAGAAATTCAAAAAGTGTTAATATTTGATTTAAAAGATTTATGCTAAAATAAGTGGGGCACATCTAAATTTACATTTAAATATACGTGGCATCCTAATTTAGTGACTACAAAGAATATTAGATTTCCTCAAAATAGAGTTTTCTCCAAATTAGTTATCTCTCTACCTAAATTTTGCCTAAGAATGATCTTTAAATCTATCTTAAAAACATCTAAATCTTAGATATTTTAATAATTAAAAATTTTCAGATCTAATTAAAGAATGCTAAAGAATAATACTAATATTTTATTTTCTATACATGTAGTTTGATAAGCATTTAAACTGTTTAGCCAAATTAGCATAGAACTTACACATATATTAGCAACATTTTAATAATGTTGCTCTATATTTCCTGCAAAACTATTGATGATTTTGTTATTTTTAAGTAGAAAGCCATGACTTCATTATAAAAATTTAAAGTTGTCTCACTATTAAGTAAAACTAGCTTTATATGCCAACCTTTAATTACTTAATGTGGTATTGCTAAATTCAGTCACCTTCCAAAAACTCAAAATTTTTTTCCCTCAGTCTGTGGAATGCACTTAAAAGAGGCATTTAAGTGTATCCACACATTTGTGTGGGGATACACTTGATGAAATACCACAGTTGCAAACAATGATCTTCCTATTTTAAAAAAATGTAACTCACTTAATCCAAAATGCAGACATGTTTACAAAATGAATATTTTCTGCCAGATGAATCAGTAATTTCTGGATTTTAATGCTTCCTAAGCTGCTCATTTTTAAAAATGTGAACCCCTGTCTTGGATCTTTTGAGAGTCCTAGACGTGGCTGGGGAGGGCTGGTGCTCTCTGTGCCATGGAACAGTGGTTCTCAAGCCTGTCTGTACATTAGAATCACCTAGAGAGCTTTAAAGATATATCTAGATCCACTTCAATAGATCTGACTTGCTTGGTTTGGTGTAGGGCTTGGGCATTGTTTTCTTTAGTTTTGAGACTCTCCGCAGGTGACTGTAAAGTATAGCTAGGTATAAGAACGGTCCCGGGACTTCGAGGAGAATGCCAGCCATAACTGATACAATGCACTGAGTTTCAACCTGGGTCCACCTCACTCAAGATCCCCAGCAGCCTATCCAGATTGTGCTACCGGGGCTGTGGCCCATGTTCCCTTGGCCTAAGGCTGAAAGTCTCCGAGGTAGCTCTATACATCTAATGCAGTGGGGCAGAGGGGGTTTAATCTAGCCCCACTCGTGTGCGTCTGTGTGTTTTCCTTAATAATAAGTACATTTATGGATTCACTGGGCTCTGTACTTGATGTCCATGTTATTTTTAATTTCCCCAACAACTCTATAAAGTAGTGAAAATTATTATAACTTTTCAAGGAGAAAACAAAAGAGCAAGGAGAGGGAAGAAAGTAATATGCCCAGGGTCATACAACTAGGAAGTGTTGGGATTTAAATCTGGGTAGTCTAATAGCAGAGTTCTCACACTTAAACCAAAGGGTTCGAATAAAATGCTCATGAGGTAAGGCAGGGAACAAAAATGGCCAAAGCTGATCAGAGGCAAACACTAGGGAATGGTAAGGACTGGGGAGCGCAAGGAGGGCAGCACCCCTCTGCTCCAGCCAATTGCTGCCAGGCAGGTGTGTGGCCCCAAGTATAGTTAGCACATCTGATGTTTTAAGAGGTACTCTAAAAAATCTGGAATTTTAATTTTTAAAATTTATGGATTTATTTAAAGATTTTATGTATTTATCAGATAGAGATCACAAGTATGCAGAGAAGCAGGCAGAGAGAGAGAAGGAAGCAGGCTCCGGGCTGAGTAGAGAGCCCGATGCAGGGCTCAATCCCAGGACCCTGAGATCATGACCTGAGCCGAGGGCAGAGGCTTTAACCCACTGAGCCACTCAGGCACTCCCCAAATCTGGAATTTTTAATATGAATCTTCCTCAACTTTTTAAACTAGCAAACTTCTGTTACAAATTATGCTGTCTTCACTGTTCTTTACTCTCATTAAGGGAAGCCCTAGTCAAGGACAGAGATACTGAAAAGACAATATGAGCAACGCATTAAGCTCTGTGAAAAGAAGGCATGTAGATTCTTTTGGGGAGGGACTGGTCTTTCCACAGACAGGACCGGCATTGACCTATACAAGCTCTTTGTGTTACTCTTCTGAAACTGGTATATACTCTTCTTTGTGACACTAAACTAAGCTGCAGGTGCAGGAATGTCTTATTGATCTGAAGGTCATATCAAGGACATCTCTCCAGTTTCTTTGTCATCTCTGTGGTCTGTGGTTCAGCAGAGATGAGGGTATCATGATATCATAAACACAGGTCTTAAGATACAACCTGCACCCATCAACTTAATATCCTGGTTTTGCTTAATTTTCATGTATAAATTTCTCATTTTTGTGCATGTGCATTAATTAGTCTCAGCTGAGAAGTATGATGAACATTTTCTTAGTATTTATTTATTCAACAAACCTACAGGCTGAGAAGTGTTTAAGAACTTGGAAAAATAAAGTGTTTAAAAAAAATAAAGAGTTTTATAATTTAAGGAACATTGCTTCAAATCTGATTTGGTCAGATATTGACCCTTTCTAAATAATACCTAAGATTAAGGAACATTAATTATAAACAGCTTTTGATAGATTTCTCCCTTAGTGTTCTAATACAGCACAATAGTTTAGACATTCTTAAAACAGTGCAGTGTTTTGCAAGAAATGTCATTGTTAAAGGCAGTATAACCATGGGACCTGAATGATAGCACTTTGATTTAGAAACAGTCAAAAGCTTATTTTTCATAGCCTCTATAGCAACAGTTCGGATTCCATTAGTTTGAGTTATTCATCTGAACATAATGGGAACTGTCTTCTTGTTAGAGGAACCAAACTGAGTTCTCTTAGAAGATGTAGGGGGTCATAACAACTGGTACCTTAGAAAAACAGGGGCAATGTAATTAGTTATTCTTAAGGAAAAACTTCAGATGAATACATTTCTCTTGGAAAACATAAGGTTATGAAAAAAAATTGCTTTTTGTTTGTTTTAAAAAATAAGTTTTGAAGATTATGGATTATTTCAGAACTTGAACTGTTCAAAATTATCCTTGGCTTAAGTTTGTAAGCAGATGTCAAAATATTGTTTTTTTTTCTTTTAATGATGAGGAAATAATTATTAAAATTTGTTCTAGATTTATAAGTGTTTAGAGATAGGTGTTCTATTGTTTAAGAATTCTGTTCCTTTAAAAAACTCCAAGGTGATTCTGATGCAATCATGTTCAGAATTCTAAGAATGACTTCCAGTGGCCCTTGTCCTGATGCAATTTCCTCCTGAGTGGAGGTGGAACCCATGAATATGGCGAGCTTGGACTCTCATGGTTATATCACGTTATATGACAAAAGATAGATTATCTGGCGAGTCTAATCTAGCTACAAAGCTCTTTAAAAGCAGGGTTTTCTGTGGCTTGTGGCAAAAGAAGCTGAAGAGATTTCAAATGTGAGAAGTCAAGGCACCATTTTGCTAAGCAGCGGGTGGAGAGGGTCATAGGAGAATGAAAACAGAAAGCCTTAGGGACTGAGAGCAGTGCCCTGCTGACAGCCAGCAAGGAAACAGGGACCTTGATCCTACAACCACATGGAACTAAAGTCTGCCAACACCCTGAATGAGCCTGGAGGCTGATTCTTCCAGAACCTCCAGATAAGAACCCATCTGGTCTTTGACACCCTGACTTTGGGCTTGTGATCCCCTAAGTAGAGGACCCAGCCAAGCCTGCTGACTTCTTACCTGCAAAAATATGAGAGGAAGCTGGTAAATAGATGGCAATTTGTTATGCAGCAGTGGAAAACCAATGCATAAACATTTAGGTTTGGCAGTAGACCATTAAGGAATGGGATCCTCCCATAGGCTCTGAAGCACAGGTTCATTATTTCCACTTTTTGGATGACCAGGTGGGGTCAGAGGACTGAGGTTCTTTTCCCACAGTCTCATACCTAATGTCAGAACTATAGTTTGGAAAAAAAATATATGTACATGAAATATATATATTCATATATATATGAAAAAATATATGTACATGAAATATATATATTCACATATATAAATATATGTACATGAAATATGAATCTATCTATCTATATATATATGTATGTACATATTTTTTTTTCCAAACTATAGTTTGAAGTTCCCTAATGCTCAAAAACAGAAAGGGAAAAGATCAAACATATAGGAAATGGGGAGACTGGATGAAGCCAAAAAAGAAAGACTTCAGTTCAGTAGACATTGAAAAAAAATGAGTCCTATTTCTTTAATGTGCCCGTGAAAATTGCAAACTCCAATCTGTTTGCTTTCTAAGATAGTTGAATGGTTCAAACACATAAGGGAGGCTTGGGATATTCTTTCAGGCTTAATGTAGTTGCAACTCAAGGACAGGAGATAACTGTAGAGTCAGATCCTCCTGACAGTGGCTCCAAAGGTTGGCAATGTAATCAATATGTCAGGAGGCCCAGAACGATTGTCCAGGCTTTGTCCTTAAGCAAGGGTCTTACAGCCCCCTGGCTCACTGGAGATACAGAGAACATTTAGGTAAGTCCCCCACAGTGTTTCATCAACTTCCCAGAACATACCTTTGTGCATAGTGATGTCAGCTGGAATATAAAACAGGGAGACTTAATGAAGCTCTGTCCTCTGGCTCTTTAAATCAGGAGTAGTCACTCCTGCCAAAGGTATGAAGGGTGATGTGTGTGCCTACTTCGACCCAGTCTTTCCACTGAGCTTCCTTCTCTGCTGTCTCAGACACTGACTAAGGGAAGCCAAGACAAGGGGAAGAGCCACCCATCCATCCATTCATTCATCCCTTCTGCCCACACACATATATTAAGCTCCTGCTGGGGTGCTCAGTGCGATTCCGAAGCAACTGGGCTTCATCAGACCAATTTTCGTACAAAACAAAAAGCATCTTCTCTGTGGAGAGAGTAAAAATAAAAATCTATCCCTAATTCTGATCCTATCTTTTGAAAAGAGTCTTTAACTATATTAATCTGCTTGCATAGACAAGTTCCAAAAGTGTGTAATAGAAATTCTACAGAAATCCATCCAAGAATAATTTATGTTGCTCTTCCAAAGAGGGCTGTCCTGGCTTCACTCCCCAAATGTTTATTCATGTCAGCCATTCATTGGCTCAAGGAATATACACTGGGTGTCTTCTATGTGCTCCCCAGAGAGGCATAGGTACAAAAGTGAATAAAACAAAGTTTTGCTCTCAAAATCTAGCCCAGACAATCCCCCCCAAAATATTAATAATAACAACACATTTTTCATCCAAATACTCTGATGAAGGGGAATCTACGTGCCCAGCCATAAACTCTTGTTCGTGCAAGAATAACCTGAAAACCAGAGGACTGTACAAGTAGGTTTTTCTGCCGGGCTGAGGGTTTTTTTTATTTGTTTGTTTGTTTTTGTTTTCCTTATTTAATCTGTTTGTAAAACCCTCACTTTCCATTTCTGCAGCCACTCCATTAGGAATTTTGATGAACTGGAGGACAGAAAGCCTATCTGTGTGTAAAAAAGCTGAGGTATTGCATAGTGTCTTTTGGATTTTTCCTCTGACAAGTGGTTGGCATCTGCTAACAACACTTCTTTTCTTGAGCTTTGTAACGTTGCCAGCCTTAGAGCTGAGCTTTGAAAAAGGAGATGGGACTGTTAACACATGCCTTTGTTATCTCCAGAATTGATTATTGTACAGTGGTTCACAGAAAAAACTTGATGTGCATCTTGTCTCAATATTTACCTGCTCCTCCCAGGAAATATTGTGCTAAGAGCAATTCTCTGCCTCACAACAAATGTCAACTTGCCTAAGATAGCTGGTGTGCAGCTCACCAATCGACTGTCCTTCTCCCCATTTGGGGAACCAGTATGATAAGACCCCAGGAAGAATTTCTCACTGGAGATCTTGGGTGATCTTTTGGTTGTGATGGCTGCGTGGAGTGTCTCATATATCTCTTTTCTCCCCTTGCTTTCATTTGAAAAATATTTATTGAAACCTTCTACTTGCTAAGCCCTTTTCTGGCCTCTTGGAAAATACTAATGAGTGAAAACAAACCTGAGGCAAATGGCCTTCCTGGAGATTACACTGGGCGGAGGAGAGGAGCATTCTTCAGGCAATCCCAGTACATGGTGATAACACAGGATTGCACAGTACGTGTGCTACAAGAAGTTAATATAGTCGAAGATCAAAGACAGCTATTTTGAGAAAGTGATTTTTTTTAACTGAGTTAGAAGGAATCCAGGAATTGGGATGGGGGAGAGTGAGTGAGAGAGAAGCAGTAAAAAACAGGGAGGTGGCATTTTCTAGACGGAGAGGACAATAGTAAAAAGGGGGTTCAAAGGTGAATGAGGGCATGGAAAATGACCCTGGGCAAGCTGCTAAACTTTTCGAGGGCTCAGTTTCCTCATCTATGAAATGAAGGAATGAAAAATAAATAAAATGGGCAAAATGGTAAAACCCATGTAATAGTGTTGTAAGGATTAACTGGACGGTCCATGGAAATCATTGACATGTATTTCTTGATAAGTCCACATGGACAATAAGCTAGTATTTATTCATTGATTGAGGAACTGAGTAAAATTTGAGATCAGGGTGGCTGGGCTGCCTGTGGTTTTCACCCAATCTTGTATGCCAGACTTTCTTTATAGCTAGAGTATAGCCTGTGTTGTACATCTGAAGCTCTCCAATGTGTAGCAAACATTTGTTGTTTATATGTCTGTATCTGACTCAAAACTATCATTCTTTGCAGACAAGTGTTATGTCTTATTTATTTCTGTATCCACACACATAATGTAGTGCCTGGCACAAAGTAGTTTCTCAATAAATGTTTCATGGATGAATGAATAAATAGAAGAAGATAGAAGTAATAGAGTAGAGTAGAATAGAATCCTTTAAGATCTTGGTGCTAAGCTAAATGCTACAGGAAATTCAAAGAGTAGCTGTTGAATTTAGTCTCTAAGATACTTTTTTTAAAAAGATTTTATTTATTTATTTGACAGAGAGGCAGGCAGAGAGAGAGAGGGGAGGAAGCAGGCTCACTGCTAAGCAGAGAGCCTGATGTGGGGCTTGATCCCAGGGTACTTGGATCATGACCTGAGCCAAAGGTATAGACTTTAACCCACTGAGCCACCCAGGTGCCCCCCTAAGATACTTTTTAAGGGCTGTTAGAACACTGCTGCCCCAGGAAGACATGAATAGACATTTTTCCAAAGGAGACATCGAGATAGCCAATGGACACTTGAAAAGATATTCAGCATCACATCATCAGGGAAATGAAAATCAAAACCACAATGAGATATCATTTCCTACCAGTAAGAATGGTTAAAATCAACAACACAAGAAACAACACGTATTGGTGAAGATGTGGAGATCTTGCACTGCTGGTGGGAAAGCAAACTGGTGGTAGCCACTGGGGAAAACAGTATGGGAGTTCCTGAAAAAGTAAAAAATAAAACTACCCTATAATATAGCAATTGCATGAATGGTTATTTACCCAAAGAATATAAAAAATACTAATTCAGACAAGATCGGGTATGTTTAGGATGGTATTGCCATAGACCAAAAATACTAATACAAAGGGTTATGTGCACCCTGATGTTTATAGCAGCATTATTTACAATAACCAAATTATGGAAATAGCCATACACACACACACACACACATATGTATATATTACATATATTATTTATGAATATATTGTGAATATATTATATATATTTAATATATAAAATATATATAATACATTATATATATAATATTACCCAGCCCTAAAAAAGAATGAAATCTCATTATTTGCAACAACACGGGTAGAGCTAGAGAGTATTATGCTAAGTGAAATATGTCGGTCTCACTCACATGTGGAATTTAAGAAACTAAACAAATGAGCATAGGGAGAAAAAGGCAAACCAAGAAACACACTTTTAACCATAGAGAACAAGCTGATGGTGACCAAAAGGGAGGTGGGTGGGGGATAGGTGAAACAGATGATGGGGATTAAGGAGGGCACTTGTGATGAGCTTGGGGTGATGTTGGAAGTGTTGAATCACTATACGGTACACCTAAAACTAATATTAGATTGTATGTAAACTACACTGCAATTTAAATAAAAATTAAAAAAAAAAAAAACTGCTTCCCCAGGCTGCCAGATGTTTGGAACAGCAGAGGAATAAAAAGCTCACTCACCCTAGCAACCTTCCCTCTCGCCTCAGAGCACAAATTTTGGGCACTGCATTTCTTCCCCATGCCTCCCTTGAGAGAAAACTGTGCAGCTAAACTCTATTGCATGAGAGTAAATATCCAAGACCCCTCCCAAATAAAAATCCTTATTATTATTTCAAGAATTATATGTACTCATTTTTTACAATATGGATATTTTTGAAGATATTTAAAATATGTCCAAAGATAGCTACAACCTTGGCACCTTTGCACATTATTATAAACTATATATTGTCTCACATACAATCCACTGTCATTAACTCTGTGCTAAAGATGGGAAGACTGAAGCTCATCGCAGCCAGGGGAGCTATCCAGTGTAGCACAATCAGTAAATGGTGCAACTGGTACTCAGGCCCGACTATGTCCTGGGTATGCAAGGCCAAGAGGGGATGGTACCTCTTCATGATAGATTACGAAGCCCACGCTACCTTTGGACTTTCTTTTTTTTTTTTTTTTTTTTTAATATTTTTTTATTTATTTATTTGATAGACAGAGATCACAAGTAGGCACAGAAGCAGTCAGAGAGAGAGAGAGGGAAGCAGGCTCCCGCTGAGCAGAGAGCCCGATGTGGGGCTTGATCCCAGGACCCTGAGATCGTGACCTGAGCTGATGGCAGAGGCTTAACCCGCTGAGCCACCCAGGCGCCCCGCTACCTTTGGACTTGGGGGAGATATCCATTTTAATTTTATATTCCCTCTAACCTAGCTTTAATGATACTCCCTCACTTTTCCATTCATCTGGACCCCACTCTCATTTGGAGGTTCTGTTAAAGTTTTTCATCCTCCAGCAGCCTTCTTGAATCTGTCAAGCCAATTGATTATAGCTCCCCCTGGTCTCTGTTGTTAGGCCCTCCAGCTTTGCATCTCTGGCTTAGGACTTTCAAATACTACATTACATACATAGCTATTTTTTTTAGGTGCATGCTAGGCCATTAGTTTAATAATAAAACTACCAAATATTAGACCCGGGAGTCCCCTTCTTCTGAATTCAGATCTTATCTCCATCACTCCTGGGCTTTGTGTCTATGTGCATGTTCTCTGACTTCTCTGTGCTTTAGCTCCTCATTTAAAAATGGGAACGAATACTACCCTCTCATAGGGGGGCAATAAGTTAATATACGTAAAGCATCTGGGAGTTTTGAGTCGCTGCTAACTATTTTCCTAGGCCAACCTTTAAAGACCTAGAATCCATTCTTCATATAAGGCTGAATTGAGGAAGGAAGGTACTGACATTTTGTTATGTCCATCTCATTTGTGGGCACCCCTCACTCCACCAGAATCCCTGGAGCTCCACAGATCACCCAGCATTTTTTGTGGGCTAAAAAACAAAAGGCCTAGAGAGATGAAGTAAGTTGTCTAATCACACATGGCCAGTAGTTGACAAGGAGGTCTGGCCTTGGGCCCGTGTTCTTCTCACTTGCACTAGACATGACCAAGTCTGACTGTCTGTTATCTTTATGTATTCCTTCCTCCGCCCCCCAGCCCAAAGCTTTACATGGCTTTATTCATCCACTGAGGATATAAATAAGTTTAGACCAGTCCCAGCATTTATGGAACTCATACTTTGGTGGGAGGGGAAGGGTAGAGAAACATAATTATAGAAGAGAATTAATTTAATGATAAAGTTATGCAGAGGGAACACAGATGAGGAATAATTAATCCAATGTTGAGCAGAATGTGAGGGATGAGTAAGAGGCAAATCGAGCTGTTGTGGGATTGGGGGCCTTCCTGGCAGAGGGCACTGCTGGGACAAACCCACAAGGGCAGGGAAGAGCATGACATCTGTGAAGAGCTGCAATTTCCTTTTCCTGCTAGAGTGTGGAGCCCAAGACGGGAAGAGGGGGAGAAGCCCGGGAGAGAAAGCCAGGGGTGGCATACTGGGGGAGCATTGGTGAAAGGAGTCCCGGGCGTCATGTTGGAACACCTGGGGATTGATGTCGGTTTCCAGAACTACGTACTTTAAAGTTGAGAGGGTTGTGTTGGCAGAAAAAAAGAAAAAAGACCCGTGGTTTTGAAAAAGTGTTAAAATCAAGCAATATGAAACATATGTTGGTATCCTTTGAGGTGATGGAAAAGGGAAAATTCACTCCAACATTAGGCCAGCACAGAAGTGCTGAGAGTCAACAAAATAAAGACTTTGACCAATCGCTCTCTGTGTTGCTGCAGTACAGATCCTCTTTGATAAATGGAGTTTCAGCCATGAGGAGAGTTACCAAATACTGTTCCAAGTGACCTTAGTTAGCAACGCTTGCGTTCCACTTCTAACTAAGAGCAAGTTTTTCAAATCAGGTAAGATGAAAATCCTGTAGAGCTTGAAAAAAGACAATTAATGGATTCACCAGACTCTGACCAGAGATGGGCACTGACAGCTGGAGATACACCCTCCCCGTGGCCTGCAGGACCTTCCCAGCGAGGCAGGGAGCTGGCTGGGCATGGAAGGGGGAGAGATGGAAAGGACCAGCTCGGCTGAGACAAGGAGTCCTGGCAGCTAAAGTCTATTTATTAGTGTCTCTGCTCCTCCCTTGCTGTTATATTAATATAACGAATTGCTCACAGGTGCGTCAAATGAGGTTTAGATGATTGCTGGGAGCTTTGTTACCCAAACAGGCCAAATTAGGGAGAGAAGATGCGTCAGGCAAACTAGCTTCTTAGCAGAAGTACAAAGCTTGAATTAATGAAGGTCGGTGTTCACATTTGGCCTTCATGGCTTTCACGGCAGTGAGATTCAGCCCCATGTTCAGCTCTTGCTTGCCAAGAAGTACTCTCTATCTTCACTTCTGTGGGGATAGGATAGATGGGGTGAGTGTCCCAAGGAAATTGTCTTCTCCTTCCAAATAATAATGAGAATAAGAAAAACTGATGGCCACATGTACCGGGCCTTACTGTAAGGGTGTGCAGGTTTTGTCGCTCAACACAAAGGTTCTAGAACAAAGGAGTGAACGTGTGCTGGCATCATGTTATGTAGTGCTCCCCACATTGTGTGCTCTGTGTGAACTGCACACCCTGGAGGAAGGAGCACCTTTTTCTAACTGCCCCAAATATACAGTCCACTCAAGGACTTGTGTACTCGAGCCTTGGTACAGCTTTTCAGAGAGAGTGATTTTTCCCTCCTAACCCTCAGCGTGGCACATGAGCTAGTGGTAGCCCCCCACATATTATCTATAACCCCAACAACCACCCTATATGGTGCACATAGTCTTAGGATCCCCATTTTACAGATTAGAAAACTGAGTGCCAGAAAGATGAAGCAACATGGTCAGAGTTTTACGTGGCAGAGCAAGGATTTGATCCAAAGCAATTTCCCATTCCTCTGCTGCCTTAAACCAAAATAAACACATTTTTTTTTCTTCATCTCTCGCTCCAGAGAGAGGGATGAGAAAGGAGAAAGAATACTTCAGCACAGAGGCATGAGAGGGGCTCTATAGTCAAGAGAGCTAAGTTTGATGTTCAATATGAAGCTCGCTTTGAGTCCTCTGAATTTCTCTTTCTTCCTGTAAAATGAGAATTGCCCTAGATGGCTGATCTCCAAGGTTTCCTCTAGTTTAATGTCCAAGAAGTCCAATGGCCTTTTCTTCCATTCATTTTTTTTCCCTGTAGGAGAGTATTAAGACTACATAAACTCCATGCATCCTGGAGGGTGATCTGATAATACACACCAAAGCCATAAAAAGAATCATGTGCATAATTTCATACAATGATTACAATTCTGGAGAACATCCCAAGGAAATTATAAAAAAGAAGAGCTCTGAGTACAAAGCCTTGGCATTTGCTCATTGTGACAAACAGCCAAGACCTAAATGACCCACAAGAAGAGAATGGTTTTATAAATTTTAGGGTGTACATGTGATGGGGTGATTGACTATAATAACATACCAACTGTGATACCTCTCCAAGTAGAAACATGCATATGTCTTTAGGAAATAATGCCGAGCAAAAAAATAAAGAATTTTAAATTGTACATAGACTATATTACAGACAGAAAAATGTTTACAGATTGATTGAAAGAGAATATAATATAAAATCATTTATTTTGGTAATGGGTTTATAGTACTTTACAAAAATTAATTTTATAATATTTAAGTCTCACTATCACTTTGGGCAGTTAAAGGTACTTCATCAAAACTTTTTGACTTCTGTATTTCTCTTGGGATTTTAAAATTGATACTCATTACATAAAATTTGGAAATTCAAAAGAGTAAAAAGAAATGGAAAAACATTCAAACTGCACTCATGAGAGGAAACCTAATTTTTTTTTAAGATTTCTTTAAGCATCTTAGAGAGAAAGAGAGAGAACGCAAGCTGGGGAGGACCAGAGGAGAGGAAGGGAATCCCAAGGAGATGCCCCGCTGAGTGTGGAGCCCGATGTGGGTCTCGATCTCACAACCCAGAGTTCATGTCCTGACCCAAAACCAAGTCAGACACTTCACCAACTAGCCACCCAGACATCCCACAGGCAACCTATTATGAGTTTGGTCTTTTTCTAGTTTTTTTAAACATTGATTTTGATTTTCCTTTGCACAGGTAGATCATTCTATCTCTATAAATCTGAATCATGTTTTGCTTTTAATATTATTTAGCTTTATTTTGTATTTTCCCATGTTGCTAAAAAGGTTTATAAACACATAATACATCATTTAGTCCCCCAGTTATTTCTAACTCTTGTTACATATTTAGATTATTTCCAATTATTATTGGATTATTATTTTGCTTAATAATCCTGAAATGGTCTTTATAGTTTATAAATCACTGTCCAAATTTTAGATTATTTGCTTATGATAGAATCTCAGAATGGGAAAATAAGAAACTCTTCTTTTATTCTTTTATTTTTTTTAAAGATTTTATTTATTCATTTGACAGACAGAGATCACAAGTAGGCAGAGAGGTAGGCAGAGAGAGAGGAGGAATCAGGGTCCCCACGGAGCAGAGAGCCCAATGTGGGTCTCGATCCCAGGACCCTGGGATCATGACCTGAACTGAAGGCAGAGGCTTTAACCCACTGAGCCACCCAGGTGCCCCGGAATTCTTTTAAACCAAAACTTCTCATTCCCAGACCTCATATTCCATGTATTTTGAAGTCAGTAAAGATTGGTAATTCATCTTCAAGGATTTTTTTTAAAGATTTTATTTTTTATTTGAGAGAGAGAGAGAGAGAGTGAGAGAGAGAGGTCATCAGGAGAAGCAGACACCCTGCCGAGCAGGGAGCCCAATGTGGGACTTGATTCTAGGACTCCAGGATCATGACCTGAGCCGAAAGCAATTGCTTAACCAACTGAGACACCCATGCACCCAAGGAATTTTTTTTTTAATCGAGGTACATAGTGGCATATTATTTGAGCTCTTATACATCTTCCTTTTGCCTGTGCATGTGAAGATAGCACAGCATAAAAATCTTGGGTTGCAACTTTTTATTCTGAGAACTCTGTGGGTTTTCTTTCATTGTCCTCTGACTTGAAGTATTAAAGAGAAGGCTAAGGCTAATCTGCAGTTGGTCATCTTGAAGGAAATTGGAGTTTTCTGCTTGGTCAAGGAATGCTTATGAGTTTTAAATTTCCAATTTAAAATTATACTTTGTATCATTTGATCTAGCAATTTAAGTTCGTCAATTGGTCTCATAGGAGTAAACAGAAATGTGATTGTTTATAGTAAAGTTTCTAATACAGAACCTTTTTTTAATGTTTCTAATACATAATTCTAATAATTATGTCTATAATCATGAAGATTTAAACTGATTTAAGTGACCAACAAGAAAGCATTAGTTAAATAACTCAGGATATGATGGACTACTCTAAAAATATTTTATAACACTTAGGGGCATTAGGAAATATTTGTGATACATTGTTAATTTAAAAAGCAAACTACAAAAATATGTATAGTCTGAATACATATGTGCTACATATAAATGTATGTAAATAGACTTATCTATGAAATACCTCCCTGGAAGAAGAATGCACACACATACACACACAAACACCAAAATATTTACCACAATTTATTAGTGAAACAGTGTAAACCACCATTTTTTCCAGGTTCTACATAGGTGTGATTCTGTGGTTAACTGATTTTGCCTAAAATACAGCAAACTTTTCTAATTTATGGTCTTAAATCGGTTGTCCTTTTGCTTTTTGTTTTACTCTCAGGAAAGTTTTCCTCAGTTATATCTTTGATTATTACTTCTGTTTCAATTGTTCTACTTTGCTCCTCAGACCATCCTATAAGATTGGAATTTTCTTTACTGTCTTCCATCTCTACTCTCTTTTAATTATTTTGATCTGGTTTTGTCCCTTTTCTCCTCTGAGAGTTTTCCAAATCTGTCTTCTTCATCATAAATCCCATTTTCTCTCAATATCTTTCTATTCTTCACTACTTCTGCAAAAGCTTTAATTTTGTTAACGTTTTTAGTCTACTCCCATCCTTCTTTCTTGTGGCGTTTGGTTCTGGTTTCCTGGAGATTACACCAACTTGCAAGCATTGAGTGATGCCAAATAGATTTCTGAAATTATTTCTTCTGGAGTTCCTGCAGTAGATAATTTTCAGAAGTCTTATGAATACACAATTCCCTTTTCCTTATTCTATAGCATTTTTTGTACAGTCCCCATGGTGATTTTGTTGTTTGCCATCTAATCACCCTTTAACAGAAGAGATCTATTCAGACCTACTGTTTGCCAATAAATGAGTGTGTGGATTGCCCTTGACCCCAATTTCTGTCCACTGACATGCTGGTCAGATTTCTTTAACAGATCTATGGCAGATGGCGCCTTGATTCTTAGAGTTCTTAGAATTCTCGTGTCTACCATACATTTGTTTCATGCTGAACTGAAACAGGTTCTTTCCTCTTTGCCCATCTCTCAAAGATCCCTGATGCTCTGATCAAAGTATACATGACAACTGTGTTCAGGATTCACTGCTACAGGATTCCTTGTGTCCTCCGCTATCTTCTTTAGCAATTCATAGCTTTACTTGTGGAAGTCACACCTCCTCGGATTCACTGCACTCCTATGAACATGATCATCCTGATTTCTTTTTGTTTGTTTGTTTGCCTTTTAAATTCTGGCAATTCCAGTTTACAGTGGTTATAAAAAAAAAAAAGAATGCTAATATGGAAAGTTAGGAAGAGCACTCTGGGTTCTATTTTTCTCTTTCAAAAGTGGAACCCACTTAGGAAAATGATATCTGCCCTGTTTTCAAGTTGAAACAGATCTTACTTTTAGAATAGAGATAGCTGGGAAGAGCTAAATCACTTTCTTTTTAGGATCAGATGATATAATTGGAACATTGATTGCATTTTCCAACTGTTCAATGCTTGTTGTGAATGAGCAATGCTCGAATAACGTGTCACTATCTTAACAGTGGTTATTGATGGGCTTTTATGAGTTTTTGGATTTTTTGTCTTATTTGGAAGGTTGAGAGAAGATTTCCCCAACTACTTTTTTAATAGTATTTTTAAACCAGAGGCTTCTGATATTTAAATTTATATAATAACTTTGTTTTAATATTAAGCATACATGCAAATGTATTGTGGAATTTTTATTTTAAATTTATGATTTGAATTCTAATCCAGCATCCGTTTCTGGTGGTCAGATATCTCAAAGCCACTAACATCTGTAATCTTTCAAATTATACCTGATTTGATTTCTGTGTCAGTCTTGGACTCTGCTAATAGTGAGAGATGCTGTATTTTTTTTTTTTCAGTAATGCTTAGGAATTTAGTCATGCAAACTGAGTAGTTATTAGCAGATTTGATTGCCTTAATATGAGAAACTGTTGAAGAAACTAAATGTTTATCTTAGGAAAGAAGAAAACTAAGAAACCCTTGAGAGCTTTCAAATCTTTCAGTATTTGAAATGCTACAGTACATAAGAGAACAGCTTACTTTTATAATTCTAGGGAACAGAACTAGTTACCATAGGTGGATATCATAGGGAAACAGGTTTTAATATTAGGTTTTAAGTTCCTCAAGGCCCTGTTTGCTTTTGTTTATGGTATCCACAGCACCAAAAATAATGCCTTGACCACAGTAGGTGCTCAATAAATGTTTACTGAGTAAATGCTGTTAATCATTCTAAAGACATTTTTTGCTAATAACTTCAGGCAAAGAATAGAACATCACTTGACAGTGATGCTTTATAAGGAATTCCTAACTGGAGAGGACAGAGGTACCGAATCAACCTAAGCTTTCTTCCAGCTCTGAGTTCTGTGAGTCTGGGTCCCAGCTGCATGTTAGAATAGAGGGTATTTTCTCTTAATGCCATAATATACAGGACTGTGAATTGGGTAAGATGGTAGATCAAAGTCCAAACCCCACTCTTTAATCCTAGCTGAGCTGGTTATGTCACCTTTGGCCAATTACCTTTCTGCGCTGGAGAAATCATGTCCCTTGTAGTAGTTTCAGTTTTTGTTATATTGCCTTGATGATGAACTCTGGTCTGCTAGGTGGTTTTGCACATACAGATGCCCTTCTTTAATCCATTCTCCACACTAGGGTTTGAAGAACCTTTGTAAAGCCTACTCTTGCCATGCTATTCCTCTCTTTGAAACTCTTCACCATAGCCTAAAGATAAAGCCCAGACTCTCATGTAATGATGAAGAGACAAGAGTCTAGAATCAGATTCTGTACATTTTGTTGCTGCTAATTCCCAGCTATATGGCTTTGGATAGCCACGTGTGTCTCAGTTTCCTTATCTATAAATTTGGGATTATAAATATTATAACCTCGGGCTTATGGGAATTAAATTATATATGCACACTAGATAAGGTAAGAAGGTAGGTAGGTAGATAGACAGACAGGCAACCAGACAGACAGAAGCATCTGATATATATACATAGTAGAATTTAGCTGTTCCACGAACTCATCCATTTATTCCTATCCAATCTTATCACTGGTACCCCCTAAAACGGCTTGTAGTTTCTTGCACATACCAAACAATTGTCCTTATCTTGGAACATGCTTTTCCCTTGACCTGAAATCTCCTTGAGTCTTCCTCTGGATTATGATTCCCTTTCATCTTTCAATACCCAGCTCTGTATCTCTCCTTCTTCCCTAATTGTCCTCCCCTCTCCTAGACAATGCTGTCCTCTCCCTCCTTTGTATCAATTAATGTTCTTTTCAGACATCTTTATTAAAGCACTTGCAACAGAATATTGACATAATTTGATTATATTCTGCCTCCTCTACCACATGACCCCTTTGAAGAAAGAGAGGTCAGGCAGACGGGAGTAACTGGGCGCTGTTCTCTGAGGGCGCACTGAGGAGTGGGGCCCTGGGCTCTCGGCTCCTCCGGACCGGAGACCAGGAGGCCGCCATTTGTATTCCCCGTCCTCCAGAACTCTACGGAAAGCGCTCAGGGAAGAAAAGCTCCTGAAAGCAAACCCGAGCGGATTACTCACCCCGGCCCCCGATAAGGGCTGTGCAATTCCGCCTGGGGCAAAGACACTTGAGAATCACTACAACAGGCCCCTACCCCAGAAGATCAACAAGAAATCCAGCCGAGACCAAGTTCACCTACCAAGGAGTGCGGTTTCAATACCAAGGAGAGCAGCAGAATTCCAGAGGAGGATAAAGCAAAGCACGGAACTCATGGCTTTTCACCTGTGATTTTTTTTTATCTTGCAGTTAATTTAATTTTTTTCTTTTTCATGTTTTGATTTTTTGTTGCCTTCTGGTTAAATTTTTTTTTAACTTTTACCTTTTTCTTTTTTAACGTTTTTTAACTAGTTTATCTAATATATATATATTTTCTTTTTTATATTTTTCTTATTTGTTTTCTTTTTTTTAAATTCTTTTCTTTTCTTTTTTTTTTCTTTCTTCCTTTTTGAACCTCTTTTTATCCCCTTTCTCCCTCCTCACGATTTGGGATCTCTTCTAATTTGGTTAAAGCATATTTTCCTGGGGTTGTTGCCACCCTTTTAGTATTTTACTTGCTCCTTCATATACTCTTACCTGGACAAAATGACAAGACGGAAAAATTCAACACAAAAAAAAGAACAAGAGGCAGTACCGAAGGCTAGGGACCTAATCAATACAGACATTGGTAATATGTCAGATCTAGAGTTCAGAATGACAATTCTCAAGGTTCTAGCCGGACTCGAAAAAGGCATGGAAGATATTAGAGAAACCCTCTCGAGAGATATAAAAGCCCTTTCTGGAGAAATAAAAGAACTAAAATCTAACCAAGTTGAAATCAAAAAAGCTATTAATGAGGTGCAATAAAAAATGGAGGCTCTCACTGCTAGGATAAATGAGGCAGAAGAAAGAATTAGTGATATAGAAGACCAAATGACAGAGAATAAAGAAGCTGAGCAAAAGAGGGACAAACAGCTACTGGACCACGAGGGGAGAATTCGAGAGATAAGTGACACCATAAGACGAAACAACATTAGAATAATTGGGATTCCAGAAGAAGAAGAAAGAGAGAGGGGAGCAGAAGGTATACTGGAGAGAATTTTTGGGGAGAATTTCCCCAATATGGCAAAGGGAACGAGCATCAAAATTCAGGAGGTTCAGAGAACGCCCCTCAAAATAAATAAGAATAGGCCCACACCCCGTCACCTAATAGTAAAATTTACAAGTCTCAGTGACAAAGAGAAAATCCTGAAAGCAGCCCGGGAAAAGAAGTCTGTAACATACAATGGTAAAAATATTAGATTGGCAGCTGACTTATCCACAGAGACCTGGCAGGCCAGAAAGAGCTGGCATGATATTTTTAGAGCACGAAACGAGAAAAACATGCAGCCAAGAATACTATATCCAGCTAGGCTATCATTGAAAATAGAAGGAGAGATTAAAAGCTTCCAGGACAAACAAAAACTGAAAGAATTTGCAAACACCAAACAAGCTCTACAGGAAATATTGAAAGGGGTCCTCTAAGCAAAGAGAGAGCCTACAAGTGGTAGATCAGAAAGGAATAGAGACCATATACAGTAACAGTCACCTTACAGGCAATACAATGGCACTAAATTCATATCTCTCAATAGTTACCCTGAATGTGAATGGGCTAAATGCCCCTGTCAAAAGACACAGGGTATCAGAATGGATAAAAAAACAAAACCCATCTATATGTTGCCTCCAAGAAACTCATTTTAAGCCCGAAGACATCTCCAGATTTAAAGTGAGGGGGTGGAAAAGAATTTACCATGCTAATGGACATCAGAAGAAATCAGGAGTGGCAATCCTTATATCAGATCAATTAGATTTTAAGCCAAAGACTATAATAAGAGATGAGGAAGGACACTATATCATACTCAAAGGGTCTGTCCAACAAGAAGATTTAACAATTGTAAATATCTATGCCCCCAACGTGGGAGCAGCCTACTATATAAACCAATTAATAACAAAATCAAAGAAACACATAAACAATAATACAATAATAGTAGGGGACCTTTACACTCCCCTCACTGAAATGGACAGATCATCCAAGCAAAAGATCAGCAAGGAAATAAAGGCCTTAAACGACACACTGGACCAGATGGACATCACAGATATATTCAGAACATTTCATCCCAAAGCAACAGAATACACATTCTTCTCTAGTGCACATGGAACATTCTCCAGAATAGATCACATCCTCGGTCCTAAATCAGGACTCAACCAGTATCAAAAGATTGGGATCATTCCCTGTATATTTTCAGACCACAATGCTCTAAAGCTAGAACTCAACCACAAAAGGAAGTTTGGAAAGAACCCAAATACATGGAGACTAAACAGCATCCTTCTAAAGAATGAATGGGTCAACCGGGAAATTAAAGAAGAATTGAAAAAAATCATGGAAACAAATGATAATGAAAATACAACGGTTCAAAATCTGTGGGACACAACAAAGGCAGTCCTGAGAGGAAAATATATAGCGGTACAAGCCTTTCTCAAGAAACAAGAAAGGTCTCAGGTACACAACCTAACCCTACACCTAAAGGAGCTGGAGAAAGAACAAGAAAGAAACCCTAAGCCCAACAGGAGAAGAGAAATCATAAAGATCAGAGCAGACATCAATGAAATAGAAACCAAAAAAACAATAGAACAAATCAACGAAACTAGGAGCTGGTTCTTTGAAAGAATTAATAAAATTGATAAACCCCTGGCCTGACTTATCAAAAAGAAAAGAGAAAGGACCCAAATAAATAAAATCATGAATGAAAGAGGAGAGATCACAACTAACACCAAAGAAATACAAACTATTATAAGAACATACTATGAGCAACTCTACGCCAATAAATTTGACAATGTGGAAGAAATGGATGCATTCCTAGAAACATATAAACTACCACAACTGAACCAGGAAGAAATAGAAAGCCTGAACAGACCCATAACCAGTAAGGAGATTGAAACAGTCATTAAAAATCTCCAAACAAACAAAAGCCCAGGGCCAGACGGCTTCCCGGGGGAATTCTACCAAACATTTAAAGAAGAACTAATTCCTATTCTCCTGAAACTGTTCCAAAAAATAGAAATGGAAGGAAAACTTCCAAACTCATTTTATGAGGCCAGCATCACCTTGATCCCCAAACCAGACAAGGATCCCATCAAAAAAGAGAGCTATAGACCAATATCCTTGATGAACACAGATGCAAAAATACTCAACAAAATACTAGCCAATAGGATTCAACAGTACATTAGAAGGATTATTCACCACGACCAAGTGGGATTTATTCCAGGGCTGCAAGGTTGGTTCAACATCCGCAAATCAGTCAATGTGATACAACACATCAATAAAAGAAAGAACAAGAACCATATGATACTCTCAATAGATGCTGAAAAAGCATTTGACAAAGTACAGCATCCCTTCCTGATCAAAACTCTTCAAAGTGTAGGGATATAGGGCACATACCTCAATATCATCAATGCTATCTATGAAAAACCCACCGCAAATATTATTCTCAATGGAGAAAAACTGAAAGCTTTTCCGTTAAGGTCAGGAACACGGCAGGGATGTCCATTATCACCACTCCTATTCAACATAGTATTAGAGGTCCTAGCCTCAGCAATCAGACAACAAAAGGAAATTAAAGGCATCCAAATCGGCAAAGAAGAAGTCAAATTATCACTCTTCGCAGATGATATGATACTATATGTGGAAAACCCAAAGACTCCACTCCAAAACTGCTAGAACTTATACAGGAATTCAGTGAAGTGTCAGGATATAAAATCAATGCACAGAAATCAGTTGCATTTCTCTACACCAACAGCAAGACAGAAGAAAGAGAAATTAAGGAGTCAATCCCATTTACAATTGCACCCAAAACCATAAGATACCTAGGAATAAACCTAACCAAAGAGGCACAGAATCTATACTCAGAAAACTATAAAGTACTCATGAAAGAAATTGAGGAAGACACAGAGAAATGGAAAAATGTTCCATGCTCCTGGATTGGAAGAATAAATATTGTGAAAATGTCTATGCTACCTAAAGCAATCTACACATTTAATGCAATTCCTATCAAAGTACCATCCATCTTTTTCAAAGAAATGGAACAAATAATTCTAAAATTTATACGGAACCAGAAAAGACCTCGAATAGCCAAAGGGATATTGAAAAAGAAAGCCAACGTTGGTGGCATCACAATTCCGGACCTCAAGCTCTATTACAAAGCTGTCGTCATCAAGACAGCATGGTACTGGCACAAAAACAGACACATAGATCAATGGAACAGAATAGAGATCCCAGAAATAGACCCTCAACTCTACAGTCAACTAATCTTCGACAAAGCAGGATAGAATGTCCAATGGAAAAAAGACAGCCTCTTCAATAAATGGTGCTGGGAAAATTGGACAGCCGCATGCAGAGAAATGAAATTGGACCATTTCCTTACACCACACACAAAAATAGACTCAAAATGGATGAAGGACCTCAATGTGTGAAAGGAATCCATCAAAATCCTTGAGGAGAACACAGGCAGCAACCTCTTCGACCTCAGCCGCAGCAACATCTTCCTAGGAACAACACCAAAGGCAAGGGAAGCAAGGGCAAAAATGAACTATTGGGATTTCATCAAGATCAAAAGCTTTTGCACAGCAAAGGAAACAGTTAACAAAATCAAAAGACAACTGACAGAATGGGAGAAGATATTTGCAAAAGACATATCAGATAAAGGACTAGTGTCCAGAATCTATAAAGAACTTAGCAAACTCAACACCCAAAGAACAAATAATCCAATCAAGAAATGATTTCAATTTAAATAGCCCTCTTTGTCCTACACATCACAAAACATCTTTTAACATAGGCTTTTTTTTTTTTAATAGAATACTATAACCCATGTCTCTCCCACTAAGAAAGAGTCTCACTGTGGAGAAATCAGATGTTCTGCAAATCAGCAGGATGCAATAGAAAGAATACATATGGGCTTTGGTGCCTTAGAAATATAAGTTCAAATCTTAGAGGTTCACCTTTTTCCTTGTGTCTGTGGGCAGAAGCTTAACTTCTTTGAACCTCAGTAAATTAACCTCTCAGCAAGGACTGAGAGCAGACAAGAGGGCATGTGGGAGAGCCACCAAAATGGGGTGAAGGCAGAGGCATGTCTTGAAGCTGGTGGTCCTGGTGGAGTCTGGGGTCTAGAATTATCCGATCCATCCAAAGCAAGGAGGGGACTTGTAATGAATGTTGGCCTGAGGACACGATGTGTCCATTGGATTTCATGACCCACAATTAAATCATGGCTAGTAGAAAACAACAAAGCAATACCTCCTTACCAACAAAGCAATACCAAAACATAACTGCTTAAAAAGCATTATGGTACTGTAAGTGAAATATAGATCTCATATGTTAACTGTGGAACAATTGGGCAATAGAAATCAGCCAATCCTACTGGAATACATTTATTTCAAAAGTGTGAGATAAGCCCTGTGACACAATAATTCCTTTGAAAGGCATAAAGGAATCATTAGTTATTATGAACTGAAACTATGGCTTCAGGTAAATTAAAGTTCATTGTTTTGAAGTCTGAGAGTAGAACTTTATTACTGGACCAACAAAGATGTATGTACGTAGAATTACTTTTAAATCAGTGTCCCAGCTTACACTTGTTTCATTCATCTTTTAGAGGTAATTTGAGGTTTCCTGTGCAGTATAACAATTTTCCTGCCTTATTAACACCTTACATGTGTATAGCCTATGATCAATATTACTTTCCCCCCAAATTTGTGAGGTGTTGGGACAAACTTTGTTATCCCCTTTTAATAACAATAATTTAAATCTCAGAGAGATTAGAGGCCTTTTTTAGAGTCCAAAGTGAAGTGATTGAGCCCAAAGAACAATCTGAACTTAGAATTCTTTTCATCAAATATATACTCAAAGTACTCACCATAAGCTAGATTATTTGGTAGGTAATTTCTCCCCACTCATAACACCATAATTCCCCCAATTTAAAGCCTATTGTACCTTCCTCTTTACCTTTTCTCCATCAAGAGCTTTATTCAAGAACTAATATCCAGTGTCAGTCATTTCCACTTCGATATGAATTGAAGCCAATGTGGCCTCCTCCTTTATTTGTTTGCCTTTCAGTCATTATCTTTCAGCTGAATAATCACGAACATGTTTCTCTTATTTTTTTAGGATTTTTAAAAATGTATTTATTTGACAGAGAGACAGAACACAAGCAGGGGGAGTAGCAGAGGGAGAAGGAGAAGGAGGTTCCCTGCCAAGCAGGGAGTCCAAAGTGGGGCTCGATACCAGGACCCTGGGATCATGACCTGAAGTGAAGTTAGATGCTCAAAGACAGAGCCACCCAGGTGCCCACAAACATGTTTCTCTTACTGAAAGAATTTCAGGAGCATAAGGAGCTCTAATGGTTATTGTTTAGAGACCTCTACTAGAAGCCCCTAGTGAAACACTGCCTGAGACATATCCGTGAACCTGAATTATTAAATGTGCCTCGCCACAGGATGGTAAGCTTCCTAAAGGAAGGGACCACAACTGTCCAGTTGGCTTTTGTATTCCCAGTGGTTGACTACAAAGCCTGTCATATATTTAACACTAAATAATTCTAGAATCAATAACATTGACCTAACAGATACAGCAAGTCATGTCAAATATATCACATTTTCATAAGCTGAGTAAAAAAAAGAGAGAGAGAGAGACACTAAACAACATATTTGAAAAGAATTTCACAGCCATCAGTCAGATTGAAAAAGAATCTCTTAAGGCACCTAAACAATCCACCCTCTGCCTGGGAACTGCTTACACAATCAGGTCCCAGAGAAACTAAGATGCTAAAGAAGGGCCTGGGACTCCAGCTGACATGGCAGCCGTAGGGATCCAGTAGAGTTTGTGCTTACTCATGACTTGAATGTGATACCTGTATTCTTTTTTTTTTTTTTTTTTTATTTCCAGCATAACAGTATTCATTATTTTTGCACCACACGCCGTGCTCCATGCAATCCGTGCCCTCTATAATACCCACCACCTGGTACCCCAACCTCCCACCCCCCCGTCCCTTCAAAACCCTCAGATTGTTTTTCAGAGTCCATAGTCTCTCATGGTTCACCTCCCCTTCCAATTTCCCCCAACTCCCTTCTCCACTCTAAGTCCCCATGTCCTCCATGCTATATTACCACAGACAAGTAGAATCCTGCCTTTGGATTCATGGTTAGTCATATTTCTTACATGAACACATTGCTCTTTTGAAATGCAGGGTTATGTTGATGTTAGATGAGGACTGGATATAACCTGGTGTGTGGTGGGGGAAGAGTTGCCCCTTCCCTCATGAGCCCACCAAAGCCTCCAGACCCCACACCAGAAGGCAAAATGTTTATCCAAGACAAGAGGAGCTGCTGTTGCTCGGGAGGAATCAAACTCCTAGTCAGAGGTTGAGGAAAATAAAAGTTCCTGTGTAAATGAGCCTTAAGGACAGAAGTGGGAAAATTAGGACATAAGCAAAATTTTGGAACACAAAGTACATGAAGCTTACTGATTTAGAACTGGGGACAATAACAGTGTGCAGCTAATTCCTAATCAGTGTTTTCAATATAGTGTGTGTGTGTGTGTGTGTGGAGTTGGCTTGATAGCATGAAGGAATAAGACAGGTCAACCTGTGTCCTGTATTGGTTTTTACTTTATGCGACTAAGACCTCAGAATAAATGGAAATACTCTGCTCCTTGAAGGCAAGGATGATATCTAATTTCTTAGACAGCAGTTTGTTTTTGTTGTGTCTAATAGATACTCAATAAATATCTATTGAATTAATTCATTCATCCAAGGAGACAAATCCAGTGATTATTTTTTTAATATATTTGTACAACACTCAAACGTTATTAGCTACAGGTTGGGTTATTTTGAATCTAACTCTTCAAATTGCTGGAGGGTGTTTTTCATATAACTAGTTTATTGCCTCATGGGGAAGAGTAGATGTGTCACTTCTTAAACTGGTTTGCGTTTTCTGTGTTTTGTATTTTA
Source organism: Mustela erminea (assembly GCF_009829155.1). Taxonomy (NCBI): domain Eukaryota; kingdom Metazoa; phylum Chordata; class Mammalia; order Carnivora; family Mustelidae; genus Mustela; species Mustela erminea. The sequence goes on from NC_045629.1 coordinate 19,954,430, forward strand.
TTTTTTCAGAAGGAGAAAAAAATGATAGCAAACGCCGATTTCAAGGCACCCTTCTTAAGTAGGTGCAGACAAGTACGAAATAACTAAACACTTACAGCAATTCACATTTTCACCCAGGTGCACCTGTGCACAATGGCCGTGACACAGAGAGGGCTCTGTTTACAAACTATTGGCCAATATAGCATTTGTCAAGAGAATACGTAATGGATTGGCACTGGAGTAACTCAGGAGACTGATAGCAAACCTTCAGATTGACATTTTTACAGAAGTAATAGGAAATACCCTGGAACCCTCTTTGGTATATTTTTAGTGAAGTACAATATGAATTTTGTTGTTGTTGTTGTTACTTATTCTCTTTCCCTGTTTTTTGCTTCCTAATTGGTGGTCTGTCTCATTCCAGGAAAGTATTAAGGAAGCATGTTGAGGTATACATGGATTTTGTTGCAATAATTGCTCCATTCAGGGAATGTAGAACAAACTTCCAAAAATGTAGATTAGCTCTTATCACTTCTCCACTGACCCCTTCAATGACTTCTCTGGTCACAGGCCACCTTGCCTGGTGGCCTCTGATGCATGGGGTCCTCTTGATAAGGGATGTCGCAGAGGTCCTCACCATGAAGGTCCTGTACGCCAGATTAAAGATCCTGGATTTTCTCCTCCAGGCACTGGAGATGATTTCAAATAAGGGCATGGTATAATCAGACCTGGGCTTCGCATTATGGAACTGTCGTACAGTATTTTTCTCTGGGAAGCTGGTTCTTTACTGACCTCTCTGAAAAGCAAGCCCACAGGAGGAATAAATCTCCCCCTAAAAAACAGTGAAATATACTGAGGCAGTAACAATCCGAGTGCAAGTGTGGGCACAAATAAAGGTATATCTCATCTGGGCAGTAGCTGCTTGGTTGCCCAGAGAGAGAGAAATCTTCACAAGGCTTTCTCACTTTGGAACTTCTCTGAGAATCTTAACAGGGTGATCAGTGTCACTGGAAAGGAATTAGTTGGAGAAAATCTCTGAGTAGTGAAGAATCTGGAGGGCTGAGTGGCTAAGGAATGAGATGACCTTTGTCATCCGTCTAACGGACTCACAAAGTCTTTCTTTTGAAGCTGCTGATCACTTCCCCACTCTAAATACCTCTCTCTTGGAAGTGGGGAGGCATTTAAAGCACTCAGTCCTTACCTGTATTATGGTACATAGGGCACTATTTTATTTCATTTATTAATTTTTTAAGTTTATTTATTCAAGTCGTTTCTACACCCAATGTAGGGCTTGAACTCATGACGCCAAGGTCAACATCACATGCTTCACCAACTGAGCCAGGTAGGTGCCCCACTTAGGGCAAGACTATTTTTTTTTAAAGATTTTATTTATTTATTTGACAGACAGAGATCACAAGTAGGCAGAGAGGCAGGCAGAGAGAGACGGGGAGGCAGGCTTCCCACCAAGCAGAGAGCCCTAGGCGGGGCTCGATCCCAGGACACTAAGATCATGACCTGAGCCGAAGGCAGAGGTGAGGGCAAGATTTTAAAAAACTACCTGTTTACTTATCTTTCTGTCCCATTGTTCTGTGAGTTACTTGGGAATGGAACTAGTCTTTCATTTCCTTACCATCGGCGCCTAGCACAGCGCATCATTCACAGGGAAAAAATACTTGGGTTTTGTTTTGTTTTTAGACAAATGAACATACGAATGAATAAAAATATGCACTTTATAAATGAAAACAGACATGGTCGTTCAGCAAAATAGATTCCAGGGAAGATGTTGTGGGCTTCAGTTCCTAGGATACTTAAAAGTATAATGGTTAAAACTTACATAAATGTGTGTAATTAAAAATCAATCTGCAGCTGGACCTTTGGTAAATGACCTTGGGGAGTCCTCCGACTATGACAGGAGTCTCCAAATTTAGCCACATATAGTAAATCCGAAGGAAAGAACACACCAGGTTCTCACAATCATTGTGCAGTTTTCCTGACAGGTATAGACGGATATTCATGGCATGTCTACAGGGAGGATAGAACAACTGGGGACACAGTGACAAAAAAGAGCATGTGTTTGGGAATTAAATGATGTGGCATTAACAGTAATGGAATTAGAGCCTGAGTAGCTAGATAGCGAATGGGTGAGTGATATGCAAAAAGGTCATGTCAGTTGCCCAAGATCATACAATTAGACCAGTGAAATAAATCCAGCAATGCTGTTTTCCAGAGCTCTATTTTGTGTTCCCACATAGAGGAAGAGGAAGGAAAGAAGAAGTGATTCAAGATACTCTTTTTGTATTGACAGAAATATATGTGGTCTTTTCTGTCATGCATACATAAAATATGAGAAAGCATTAAACTGTAATCATTACCGACTCCTTGAGTGGAGTTATCCCTGAGTCAGAAATTAAGTGGGAAAAACCTTAGTACTCAAGTGCTTTGGTTTACTCTATGCATTTTAATATATTTTGGGGTAAATTCTTAAATGAAGAGATAATGCCTGATAAGCCGCTTAAATATTTGAATGCCAATAATGAAATCATAATTAAATCAAGTAAAATGTAATAGTAAATGTCTACCTAATGTTGCTATTCCCTCTTGGATTCCTTGGAATTTGAATGGATAAAAATTTTATCTTACAATTCTTGGGATTTAGTTCAACATTTATTTCATTATCAGTGCAGAACTACACATACTAACTAGTTTAAGGATAATGAATGCTGGAGTCTTTGACTAAAGACAGCAGCAACATAGCAAATGATTTTTAATTAGAATAATATAATTGTATTTAAGAAAGATAGTCTAGTAGATGTTGGTATAGGAATTAAATAAATAAATGCCATTTCCTTCAGCCTGAACCTGCTATGTGACCTCGTGTAAGTCAGATAATCTTTCTCAATTCTATAGTTTTCATTTATAAAAAAGAGAACATTGCTTAGTTAAATCTTTGTTTCTCTTGCATATTTAAGCTTTAAAAGTTTCATACACCTGTATTTCTTATAAAATGAATTCAAATTAAATGAAATTTAATAGATAATTTGAGCACCTAGTGTGCTCTGTTCACCATGGGAAAATCTGGTATATAATGCTGGACGTGTATAACTTTTGCTCTATGAAAACTCATTTGTTCGTTCTGCATGTACCCACCAATCAGCCCTCAGCAATATATCCAATACAGAATTATCTGTGTCCTAGAAATACAAAAATATTAGTGCCATAGAGCTGCTGTAACAAGTTGCCACAAATTTGGTGACTTAGAACAACAGGTGTTTATCCTCTCCTAGTTCTGGAGCCCAAAGTCTAACATGGAGGTCCCCACACAGCTGGGCTCCCTATGAAGTCTTTAGGGAGGAATCTGTTCCTTGCCTCTTCCAGTTTCTTCTGCCGTCAGCTGTTTCTCAGCTTATTGCCACATCACTCCTGTCTTTGCCCGTCTGGTCACATTGCCTCCTCTCCTCTATGTCTCCATCGTGTGTGTCTTACAAGGATACTTTTAATTTGATTTAGGACCCACCTGTATAATCCTGGATTATCTTTTTTTTTTAAAGATTTATTAATTTACGTATTAGGGAGAGAGAAAGAATGATCACAAGCAAGGGACAGGGCAGAGAAAAGGAAAGAAGCAGACTTCCTGCGGAGTGCAGAGCCAAATGGGGCTCCATCTCACAACCCTGAGATCACGACCTGAGCTGAAATTAAGAGCCGGACACTTAACTGACTGAGCCACCCAGGCACCCTTGTCCTGGATTCTCTTCTCATCTCAACATCCTAACTTGAGATACAAAGACAGCAAAGATTTTTTCCAAATAAGGTAACACTCATAGATCTGGGGACTGAGTCACAGACATATATCTTGGGGAGCCACCATCCAACCCACTACAGTGACCAAACACAAAAACAACAAATAAAATCATCATTCTACCCTATGGAGCTTATAGTCTGTGAGGGGAAATAGACATTAAGCCAAAATATTATTATGAAATGTAATTATACTTTATATATTGTTGTACATTAATAGTTTTACATTGTAATTAGGTCTGTGAAGGGAAATTACAGGTGCCTTGAAAGATTTTAACCAAGGAAACTCATTACGGATGGGAGTAAGGTCAGACCGTTAAACGAGGGACAGTTAAGCTAGCACTGGTGAATATGTAGGAGCTGGGGCCTAGGCGGAAGCTGTTGGTGACATGGGGAGATACCATTCCAAGCAGACAGAACATTACTTGGCAAGGCCTTTATATGGGGGTTTGTAGAAGTGAATGAAGGCCACTGTTGCTGGAGTATAATGAGCAGGGGCAAAGTGGAGTGAGTTGAGGCTAGGTCAGATCATGGAGGGATTTGAAAGCCTTTATCAAGACTTCTGGAAACTGAAGTACAATGAGGCATCATTGATGTGTTTTAAGTAAGAATATCTGAATTATATTTTTAGAATGTTACTGCAGCTAATATTTGTGTTTCAGGGAAGCAAGAGAAAAACAGGGCAAAGGATGGTTCTAGGCCAGAGATGGATGCAGCTGGGTCCAGGGTGATAGCAGGAGAGATGATGGAAGTGAAGGGATTTGAGTTACATGTTGGATGTACATTGACAAGGTTGGGGAAAGGGCTGGTTATAGTTCAATGAGGCACAGGGAAAGTACAGTGATGGCTTTTAGTCTGTTGGGGGGACAGGCATTAAACAGATGTCCATAGGAGAGGGATTCTTAATGGGATTCAATAATGGAGATGAGACAAGTGACAGCACCTGGAACCAGACAGGGATGCATGCCTGCCTGTCTTCCTTCCTACTTTCCTTCCTTCCTTCCTTCCTTCCTTCTTCCCTTCCTTACTCTGTCATCCACTCTCCTGTCTTTTTTTTTTTTTTTTGTAACTTCCAGTTAGATCAAAGTCTAAGCATTCCTAATTATAAAGACTTTCCATCTCTTCATAAGGTGCTGTTTATATGGTTTTGATTGATGATTGTTCAATGATGGAATTACAACCACACCAGCTGAATCACCCTTGAAATTAGTGCAGTGACAGGTGTCACATGCATCTCTCTCTCTCTCTCTGCTGTTTATAAGGAGCTTAGCATCTACTCTAAGAGATTATAGTCCTTACGGGGAATCCCATAACGCACGGTAGGGATTAGGATTTAAGTAGGCACAATATATAAAGGAAGCAGAAGAGAGAATGATGGGGGGAGGCTTCGTTTAAACTAGGTCCTACACATTGGGAAGGATTTCAGTCCGTGGGAATAGGGAGGAGTCATCCAGGAGTAAGAAGCAGCCTGAGTGAGGGAATGGAGGCAAGCATGGAGAAGGTGTGGTCAGGAAGAGACCCATCATCTTTGTGGATTGATCAGGGATATATAGGAGTGCGCTGCTCGAAGAAGATTATAAAAAGAATCTAGATGAAACGTAGAAAAATGAACTACTTTTATCTTTAACCTCTGAAGGAAATTTCTGATCTATGGGAAATTCCAGAACCATGTTTGTTGAAAGGCATTCCTCTCCTTCTCCCAGTCATCATGTCATTGTTGTCATAATCACCATTGCTAAATTTTATGATTGTGTAGCCTTTGCAATTTATCATTCATGACCTCATTACATTGATGATGTGGTTCGGGCAGAAGTAACAGAAACTATAAACAATGTTGGTTTAGATAATCAAAAGGATATAGTGGCTCCTGTTATTGTTAATGAAGTGCTGACTTTAGACAGTGACTCCATGATACAACATGGAGTTCTTTTTGGTCTCTCTGCTTTGAGCTCTTTGGATCCAGCTTAATCATAAGACCCATTCCCTTTAGGAGCCTATACTACTGTATCCTGGTCTACAGGATGGTTTTTTTTTGTTTTTTTTTTTTGTTTTGTTTTTTGTTTTGTTTTGTTTTGTTTTGTTTTGTCTCAGGTCACATGCTCTCATCCAGAGCTGAAGCTGAAGACAGCTCCTGAGAAATCACACACTTCTCCAAATTGGAACTGGGTTTTCAGAAAGGGAGATATGGTCTGGGTATGGGTGGGATGAGAGCCAAAGAAGGAACTAAAGAGTATCCTTTAGAGAAACATAGGTACTTTCATTGCCATTTTATAGCTGAGGAATAGAGGTTCACAGTACTGTTGGTTGCACAAATATGTACTTGTTCCCTTTCTGTAAGAGGATCATATATGTTGAAACAAAACAAAGTTACCTGTCTATGGGAATTCGTAGATGAAAGTATATTACTATCCCTTCTGAATAGAAAGGACAGACACGTGTCATGGGTTGTATGACCCTGAACAAGTTATTTAACTTCTCTTTCTTTTACTTTTGTGTGTGCGTGTGTGTGTGTGTGAGAGAGAGAGAGGTGTGTGTGTGTGAATGTGTATATGTGTGAGTGTGTGTGTGTATGTATGCTGAAAAATAGAGATGAGAGGAGCACCTACTTCACACAGTTGCTGGAAGGATTAAATAAGACATTTACAAATACAGGTGACCAAATGACTTTCCTGTTCATTATGTTCTTTATCTTAACAATGCCCAAGAAATTAGCTGAGGGCATCCAGTCTAAGAGATGAAATTCCTGGGGCCTGGTATGGTTATTAGCTAAAGGAAATGCCGAACCAAAGTCTCATGATTCCAAGTTCTATCTACCTCTCTTTCCACTGTACTGTGCTGCTGCTTAATGAGATCCCCAGCTCTCTATCTTTTTACCTTGCATATAACAGTGAAAGACCCTGGAGCCGCACCCAAGAATCAAACAGCACGCCTCCACTGGATGCAAACTGCAAGAGGTTTATTGGTTACACAGGCGCATGCGGACGCATCAGCCTTTGTGGGCTGAGCGTGCCGGGCTAAGTTGGGGAGCAGATTATATAGGGCAAGGTTGGGGTGGCGGGAAGCGAGTTTACAGAAGCAGATGCTTGGTTACCGGGATCTGATTGGTTAACCTAAATCAAGCATTGTCAGGCACTGTAACGGTTTGTTCTGGCGGGAAGCGGTCCTATAGAAACAGATATGCATGGTTACAGGAGTCTAATTGATCAATTTGATTCAGGCATGATTGGGCGTTGGGGTCAGGGCGTTCTGGCGGTTCCTTGGGGCAGCACTCTGGAAAGTCCCGGTACATTTCATTTCTCATTTGTCTTTCCTTTTGACAGACCAGGTGACCACAGACAATGTTTTGCCATCAGGCTATGGGGACAATAGGTTGCTAAAACAAACTTTACCAAGGAGGAAGGGGGTCTTTCAACAGGAGCCACACTGAAGGAGCTACACATGCAAATTATTATTAGCATGAAAACAGGTAATTATTTTTTTTTACATTTGCATCATCACAGATGATCTTTGCATTAGATATCCTTTAGCAATGAATGACTGCACCACAGGGCTTGTGGTTCATTCAGACAGTCATTCATTTTAAATAAGAAATTCATTTTCTGTCACTCATGTTGCTTAAACAATGCAAAGCAAAGAACGACTACAGAGCCGTCTTAGATTATAAGGGCTGGGATGGAAGCTGGAAATCACCTAGTCCAGCCTTCTGATTTACATATGAGCAAAATGAGGGTCAGCATGAGGAAGGTGACACAATTAATTAGTGGCAGAGCTGAGACTAAACCCATTTTCTTTTTCTCTACCCAAGCCTTGCCATTAAAGCATGAATGCTGGTCATCTGACTCCTATTTAGTTAGGAATTCCCTGATTGTTTAAAACACATTGAGGACATAGGATGGAGAGACACTTAACGTGCTAAAGGTTCCAAGGGAAAATATATTAAGAATCTTTCATAAATTCCCTTGTGCTATATTAATTTTATCTCATTTATTTCTACAATGTACTTGTGGGGGGCGGGATGGGTATCTGTCTGTACTGAATGGACTCATTTGAGTCCTGCCAGTGTGAAGGTATGAAGAAAAACATTTTACATTAAAACAGAACAAATTGCTTATGGTAACCATTGCATAATGAAGGAACACAATGAAGAATTACAGTTCAAATTACTTATCAGGTCTCTTCCATTTTCTAAGTTTTTAAAGTAGAAGATTGCACAGTATAATTACAGTAAGTTAATTTACATTCATATTACAATTCAGTGAGCAATTACATTCTTTTTATTTAAAAAAAGTATTTTATAAAGTGTGATTTCCATCACTACATTTCCAGGAAAGAGTGGTGACTTTTTCCTTATGAGGTTTTCATACAAATTCAACCACACAGCATAGACCTTCCAGTAGAGAGTTTTATATAGCCTTTATCGTCTTTCTGGGACAGGAGAGAAGAGAACCATTTGAAGTATAACTGTGGTTTCTGAGTTTTTTGAGAACTCTTCAAGGAATCATCAACTGTTGGGGTTTCAAAGGACAACTTAAAAGTCTTATGGCTCAAGATTCCATTCCTCCATTCACTTCCACAATCCGAAGCTTAAATGTGCCTATCCCATTTCTGGTAAACTATCATCCAATCTACCTTTGCTTAACTCCTCTGCCAGGAAATCCTTTACCTTTTGGTGACACCCACAGCATTGCTGGACAGTACTTTCATTCTGTGTATGTAGGGGGCAGTGGTGGTGAAGGTACTCTATTTTGGCCTAACCATTCTTTCATTAATGTACTTTAAAGAATACTTAGATGAAACAAGAGAAGGAGACAAACCATAAGAGACTCTTAATCTCAGGAAACTGAGGGTTCCTGGAGGGGATGGGGTGGTTGGTGGATGCACATTGGGGAGGGTAGGTGCTGTGTTGAGTGCTGTGAATTGGGTAAGACTGATGAATCACAGATCTGTGCCCCTGAAACAAATAATACATTATATGTCCATTTTAAAAAAGGCATACTTAAAACACACACACACACACTCTCTCTCTCTCTCTCTCTCTCTCTCATTCATTGCTTTGGTTGTGCCTTACATAACATAGAGCACTCTTTTTGTTGAGGTATAACATTTCATTTAGAACTTGCAACATTATCACAAACATCTGTGTTGGGCCATCATGGAGTGGTCCCCATAAGGACTGTGGGGTCTGATGGGCTGCTGCTCCACTTTCTCTTCACTGGATCTCTTAAATTTTTAAAAGGATGAAATTAACTTATATTGCAATGCATAGATTTTTTTTTTTTTACCTGCAATGCATAGATATTAAGAGTAATTTGGCCAATTTTAGCAAATGTATTTGCCTATGTAACCAACACTACATTAAAGAAAGAGTATATTCTATTATTCCAGGAAGTGCCTTGTGCCCCTTTCCAGACAATCCCTCTCCACAGAGGCAGCCAGTGTTCTGATTTTTCTTATCATACATTTAATTTCCCTGTTCTTGATCCTCCTATAGAAGGAACCATAATAATGTTATTGATCTTCTTATAGAAGGAATCATAATAATGTTCTTGATCTTCCTATAGAAGGAATCACAATAATGTCTGGTTTCTTTCATTTAATATTTTTTAAAGATTGGTCCATGTTGCTGTACTCATGAGTAGTCTATTTTGTTTCTTGCATATTAGTATAGTAGTATTCCACTGTATGACTTATCCTCCTGTGGAAAGACATTTGTGTGGTTTCCACTTGGACCTATTAGAAGTATATAACTTTCTAGCATATGTGTTTGTGTGTATGTGTGTGTATTACGTGTGCGTGTATGTACTTATTTTATTTCTCAGAGGTACATACTTAGGAGTGCAACATCTATAAATGCCCAAAGAGCAGATGTATCTTTAACTCGATAAGTTTTCCAACATGGCCACACCATTTTACACTTCCACTGGAAACATATGAGAGTTCTATGTCCTCACCAAAATTGAATGTTGTCAGTCTTCCAAAATTTTAGAAATTTTAATGGGTGTGAAGTGATATCTCATTATGGTTTATTTGCATATTCTTTATGATCAGAGATGACACACACCTTCTCGTGTGCCTATTGGCTATATTCAATATATCTGTCTTTCTTTTTTTTTTTTTAGCAAAGTGTCTGTTCAACCATTTTGTCCATTTTGATTAGGTTGCTTATCTTTTTATTATTAATTGATAGGATTTGTTTATATTTTCTGGATTTAAGCCCTTTGTCAGATATGTATTTTGAATATTTTCTCTGGGCTTTTAGTTTACCATTAATTTCCTTAATACTGTCTTATGATCATCACATGTCTTAAATTTTTATAAAGTCTAATTTATTATATTTTCTTTTATGTTCAATGAATTTTTTTTCTGAGAAATCTGTGCACACCTAAAACCTAAGAGGATCCTTTTATAGTTCTTTTCTAAAATCTTTACTATTTTAGTGATTGTATATTGTTCTATACATGGTGGAAGGAAGGGACTGAGGTTAATTTTTTTCCATATCTTTGTCCATTTGTTGCAAAACCATACTTTAAAGACATTTCTTTCCTCAATGCATTGTGATGACAACTTTGTAAAATATATATATGTATATATATATATATATGTGTGTGTGTGTGTGTGTGTGTGTGTGTGTGTATCAATTGGCCACATATATGTTGGCCTATTTCTGTTTCTCTATTCTGTTCCATTGATCACTTTATCTATCCCTAATGCTAAGACTGTACTGTCTTGATTATTGTAGCTTTGTAGTAATTCTTGAAATAAGGTAGGATAAGCTCTCTAATTTTGCTTTTCTTCCTCAGGATTGTTTTGGCTATTCTAAGTCTCTTTGCATTCTCACATACATTTTAGATTTATCTTGTCAATTTCTTGAAAAAAAAGGGTGGGATTTTTTGGGATTTGTACTAAATGTGTAGTTAAATTTGGGGGAGAATTGACCTCAATGTTGAGTTTTGTAAACCGTGAACATGGTACGGTTCTCCATTTATTTGGGTTTTCTTTAACTGTTTTCATCAAAAATTTCTGTTTTGGGCAGAAATCTTGGATGACTTTTGTTCAATTTACTCCTACTTTGAGACATGCTTTTATAAATAACATTTAAATTTTTCATTTTCCAATGGTCTAACTATGTAACTTTGGGAATGATTTAACCTGAGTTTATTTTAACCTATAAAATGTAAATTCATGTATTTCTCAGAACAAGGCTAAGTATAAAAATATACAAATAGCTTTTTGATATTCTTTAAGTATTAAATTGGATTAACATATAGAAAGTTCCTAATACAATACATGGTGTATTAGAATTCTTTTGGTCAAAAGTGAAAAAAAAAAAAAAAACTAACCAAAACTGACTTAAGTAATAGAGGGGATATTTTGGCTCATATTGAAAAATCTGGATGGGGGATGGTAGTTAGCTTTAGGCATGACTAAACCAAACATTCTTCGAGTTTCCTCATACATCTCTATTTTTATCACCTTAGTCTGTTTTCTTCTTTGTTACAGATTTTCTTTTTCTTTTCTTTTCTTTTTTTTTTTAATTCTTCATTTAAGTAGTAGTTCAGTACTTCATTTAAGTAGTTCACATACACTGCATCACCAGTTCCCTGCTTAGAATTTAGTGATTCTTTAGTTGCATATAACGCCCAGAGCTCATTCCATCAAGTGCCCTCCTTAATGCCCATTGCCCAGTTACCCCCCCCAACCTTCCCTTTAGCAACCCTCAGTTTGTTTCCTAGATTTCAGAGTCTCTTATGGTTTGCCTTCCTCTCTATTTTCACCTTATTTTCCCTTCCTTTGACTACGTTATCTGTTTTGTTTCCTCAGTTCTACGTATGAGTGACTGACTTATCACACTTTGCATAATATCCTCTAGCTCTATCCACACTGTTGCAAATGGCAAGTTTTCATTCTTTTTGATGGCTGAGTAATATTCCTTTGTATTTATATCCCACATTTTCTTTATCTCTTCACTCTTTGATGAACATCTGGGCTCTTTGCATATTTTGGCCCTTATGGACATTGCTGCTATAAATATTGGAGTGCAAGTGCCCCCTTTGAATCACTATGTTTGTATCCTTTGGGTAAATACCTAGTAGTGCATTTGCTGGGTCATAGAGTGACGCTATTTTTAAATTTTTAAGGAACCTCCATACTGTTTTCAAGAGTGGCTGCACCGGTTTATGTTCCCACCAACAGTGTAAGAGGGTTCCTCTTTCTCTACATCCTCACCAATACCTGTTTTTTTCCTGACTTGTTCATTTTAGCCATTCTGACTCATGTGAGGTGGTATCTCATTGTGGTTTTGATCTGTGTTTTCCTGATCTCTGAAGGCTTTTCTTATGGAATGGGTTCTTAGAGCTACAGGCTTACCATCTTTCCAGTTTATAATAGCAGTAAGGAGAAAGCATTTTCCCCAGTTGCTCTAGCAAAAGTACACAGGTCTATTGGACCATCCCTGAATTGTGGCCAATTGATGTGTTGCACCTGTTTCTCCCTGGAGTTCAAGGTTGGGTCAACTCTCCCAAAATTAAATGGAAACCAAATCACTGAGTGTAGGAAATGGTTCCCCAACAAAATCTGAGTGGTGTTTACTAATGAAGGGGCAATGGCTGCAGAGAGGCCAAAAAACCAAGCATCTGTCATAACTTGAATATTGTAGCCACAAGCTACATGGCATTGTATCTTTTAGCATTCTGATTCTTCCCTGATCTCATACTCCATAGGCTCCGGAAACTTGGTCTTTCTGATAGCGTCCAGGCTCCTCCTATTTTCAATCACTAACATCCACTTATGCTCCATTTTATGATTGAAAAAAAATTGGGATTTGTGTTGGAACATAAGAGCCTTTTGATGATTGTTTCAGCTCTGCACTTTATTTCTACTATGCATTTAGCCAAAAAGAGCAGATTGGTAGCATAAATACAATTGTAGTGCCACTAGTCCCCTCCACAGCCTCCTTGGAGAAATAAAAGGAGGGCTATTTATAGCAACTGTAAACCAGAGTCAAGTTTAGTCATAATACTGCCACACAACGTTTCCCTGGAATCAAGAAAGGCCAGCATCATAAAAGAAAGGAGCTTCTGTTTTGATGAAGACTTACAGAAATTTCTTGTCTTTTTTAACCTTCAGAAGAGAAATAGCAATTGAACATCTTGCTTGAGTCCAGGGTGTGTAAGAAACATATCTGAAATGTGGCTAATGTAAGGATTGCAAAATATTTTTTCTTGCTTTTTAAAAAATCTGAGCCCTTTCACAGTAAATTCCAAAGTCCTTAATATGGCAAACAAGACCCTGTAAAATTTGTTTACATTGCTTCCCTCTATATAGTTAACTATATCTACCCTCTACCCCCATAAGGGTATTTGTCCATTCTCTTTTCTTGTCCTGAAATACCTTTCCCTGCTTCATTTGGTCATCTTTTGAGATGATATCACTTCCTTCCTGAAGTCTTCCTAATGTCCAACTCTGTGTTAAATGCCCGACTCTGTGTTAAATGCCCCTATCTGATATTCCCTTAGCATGCTGTACTTAACATTACTATAGCATGGATCAGAATGCAGCATAATGATGTATGGCCTTCGTGTGCCTCTGAGTTGTTTGAGAATGAGTTTTGTTTGCTTTTTGTTTTCTTTCTTTGTCAATGCCAAGCATTGTGCCTGGTATGGAGTAAACAATCAGCAAACACTTTTTGAGTAAAGGAATAGAATCTGAGTGTTAACATGAACTTGAATGAAAGGGCCTGTGCAAGGCTCATTTACTTTAGGTATTAACCTTCGAAATTTTGTGCATTCTATATACTGGTATACTTTGAACACATGATGTCTCTAGTAAGCTGGGTGGAAATGTTCCTACTGAGCATTAGTCAAAATCTTATTAATTTGAGAGCTTTATGTATATAGAATATTAGTGTATTCCTGGCATATGCAAGCACTAGAAACCATTTAATAAACAGTGGCTATGTAATAATTTGTGTTTGAAACCCTCAGAGCTTATGGCCCGAATTTATTTATTTATTGGAAAAAATTGCAGGAATAAACTTAGTTTTAAATAATATATACTACACAAAATGAGCTACTTTCCATTTCTTTCACAGGAGGAGTAATTTCTGGTAATTGAATTGATGATTTTTGACATTTGGTTTTACTTTTAATCCTAGGTCAGTTTCAAACAGTAACTCATACAGGCTGCTCCTCTGTGTAGCTCGAGAATCAGGTGCATCAGGATGAATTATGTGAAGTTCAATAAAACTCCTTTGTGCCCATCCACCTGCCCATGCCCTTGCTTTTTTATTCAGTTGACTCACAGCTCCTGAAAGGCAGAGTCCGTTTCTGATTTATCATCATTCCCATTGCGTAGCACAGAGTCTGATATATAAAAGGAATGGCATAGATGCTTGTTGATTTAAAATGAACTATTTTGGGGGCGCCTGGGTGGCTCAGTGGGTTAAGCCGCTGCCTTCGGCTCAGGTCATGATCTCAGGGTCCTGGGATCGGGTCCCGCATCGGGCTCTCTGCTCAGCAGCAGCCTCCTTCCCTCTCTCTCTCTCTCTCTCTCTGCCTGCCTCTCCGTCTACTTGTGATTTCTCTCTGTCAAATAAATAAATAAAATCTTTAAAAAAAATGAACTATTTTGGCTAGGAGGACAACCAATGTTTACTAGGTGATTCCTTTGGTGCTAGCTATGTCTACTGCATTATCTCTCTTAAGACCTGCTGTGATCTCATGAAGCAGGTGTCTCATGAAGCTAACACCATAGCAGAGTAAGGAATGTTGGAGTGCAGAAAGGTGAGTAGCTTGTCGAAGGTGATTCAGGCCCATCAGATTTCAAAGTGGGCAGTCTATCTATCCAGGACATGTTAAAAGCGATACTTCTCTCACTGGGCTGCCATGAAGATTAAATGAGTTAATGTATGGAAAGCACCCAGCACAGTGCCTGGAACATAATACACAATGCATACATCTTTGCTGTTCTTATTACTTTTCGGTTTCTCGGAGTAGATGGTAAAGAAATGTTTATTGATTTTTTTTCTTTATGCCACACTTAGTAGAAAGGATATTGTTATGTAAAGAGAAGAAAAGAAAAACAACACCTACTTAGGTATGTTCTTTCTTGATATGTTCACTACAATAACTCAAAATAGTGCTTTAAGACTTGGTTTGGGGTTTAACCCAGAAGAATATTAGTGTCTTCACCAAGTTCTTGGTGAGCAGCTTGTGTGCACTTACTGTCTTTCTGTTACACTTTCTTCTAGCCTGGACTTGGGAACAGCTGTGGCTTATTGCCCCTGTTGGATGTAATGGGGATTTGCCCAGTTTCTGTAGTTGACCTTATTCAACATTGAATATAGAGAGAGTTTTACATGAACCTCTTCCATTTCTATTACTTGGCCAACTCAGCATCCTGCATTCCCTTCAAAGTCTGTAATCGTAACCCCCCTGGAAAACAGAAGGAGGTGGAGGAGGGGAGGCAGTGAATGTTATACGCAGGGTCTTAAAATGCAGGTGAGTGGTTTTGAGGTCCTGTGACTGTCCTCAAAGCATTGAGGAACTTCAGTGATTTTTGGTAGTCAATGAAAAGTTAGACCTGTGTTCGATTACCTTAGGTTTGACATTTGTCCCAGATACCTACAGTGCCTAACAGTTTTATACACTCTCTCCTCCTATTTCAACAATGTCTTCTCTGGTTTGTCCTGTTTTCTCTCTATGGAGTTCAGACCCGTGGGGTCTGTCTTTATAGATGAGGATACCAAAGTGGGTTTTTTTTTTTTTTTAATTAAATCTTAGTAGAGTTGCCTGGTGAGCCTGAATTTCCTACTAAATGAATCGTAAGCATTTGGTGGCAACTATTCCCACTTTCTAGAACTTTAGAAAAGTTGGAGAGACTTGAGCCTTTCCCTGGTCCCCGCCTTTAGATGTGCTGGTCACATCCAGAAGTGGCTAGAAATAGAAGTACCAAGGGTGACACCTCCCTCCCACCTTGCTGGGAGTTTCCTCTGATCAACTGTTCTCCCAAGATTGCATCCTGCCAATGAACTCACCAATTTTTTTTTGTCTCCATGTAAATTGCTATCTTTTCAGGAGGAGCATGACAGCCTCCCTTTGCTCTGGCTTCCATTTGTACAGAAGCTGTTATTACGGAATAAGTTTAATGGGTCGTGAATTTTATGCAGAAAGCGAGGGTTTCTCGATGACTTTGTATGTACCAGCAATGGACGTATTGGCTCCACAAGGAGTGCATTAGGCTAAATATTTTTAGCCCATTGACCCTGGGGGTAATAATCCTAAATGCTTCATTAAATTTTCATGGGTGAGTGACAGAAGCTATGAGGGGAAAAAAAACCCAAAACCCAAATCTGCCACATTAGCTTTATTATTATACAGCTGGAGGACAGGAGTGTGGCCCCTCAAAAGAATAAAAAAATCAATTTTTTGAGGAACTGTTCCCTGTCTTTTCTTCCTTTCTTGGCCCTGTTCCCATGGGCAGCCCTTGATCAGGTTTTTTTCTCTCTCCCACACCTGGCATTCCGGCGTCTGGAGACAGGTTATACCATACCAGACATTTACTGGAGTTAAACCCAATCTCAGGATACAAGACTTTCAGACCGAAACAGTCTTCTGTGCAACTAGGACCAGAAGGAGGGAGCAACTGTTTACTGGCTGGGGCCTTCTCCCTTGCGGGCCGCGTGTTCGAACTGAATCTGCAGATTGTCTTCTGCCGAGCATTCTAAGAACGCGAGTGGGCGAGCAGACCAGCCCGCATACCTTCAGGGGCTTGAGCCTCTTCCTAGGACTGAGGGCCACGGGAGCGATGCAAGCCTTCTCCCTTCTCCTCGCCCAGTGGAGCCTCAGTGGAGACGCGGGCCTGCCTAACCAGGGTTGGCCGCTGGCAGCTAGCGGCCCCTCCCGCGAAGGGGCGAGTGGGCAGCGGGCCCTCGCCGAACCCGCCTCTGGCTCGAACCCGCCTCTGGCTCTCACCCGCGGGCGCTCTACCCTTGGGAATGGCGTGAGAAGTTTGGAGGCTTGGATAAGAGTAGACCCTAGGGAAAAAGGAGGCAGGTCGGGAGGGCGCTGTGGTCGGTGGGGACGGTGGCGAAAAACACTGGCTACTTTGTGAAAGCCGAGGCTGAAAGCTTTGACCCTTTCCCTCCCTCCCCCGCTCGGCGCGATGCGGCTGGGGAGGAGACCCCAAGCCCTGGAGGGGACCCCAAGCCCTCGGCTCCGCTCGCCTCCTTCCGCACCGGGATGCGCAGTCAGCGCAGGGGCTCCAGAGGCGCGACCGCGAATCGCGGCGCACCCGCTCGCTTGTTCGCTCCTTCTGCCTCCTCCACCCCGCTGCCGCCATGACTCGGCTAAGCTCGCGGAGCGCGCTCAGGCGGCGCGGAAAGCGTCCGGGCGAGAGCGGGGGCGAGTGCCGGAGCCGCAGCCGCAGCCGGAGCCGGAGAGGCGAGGCCCCGGGCGAGGGCGCGCCGCAGGCGAGCGGCCCGGCGGCCAGGCGGCGGAGAGGAAGCGAGGGGAGCCGGCAGGTGAGCTAGGTTGCCCTGCGCTGGGCGGGCGCGGGGGCGGATGGGGCGGAGGCCGCGGGAGGAGTCGGGGCTGCGCGGGCGGCCGTCTCCTCCCCCCGGCGCTGACGCAGGCTGGTGGCTCCTGGGGAGAATGGACCCTGCGGGGCGCTCGCCGGGGCTTTCACGGGCTGGAGAGCGCGCCTGAGTGTGTCGCCCGCCGTGCATGGGGAGCCGTTTCCAGCGCGGCTGCGACAGCGGAGGAGGATGCTGTCCGCGAGCGGAGGTGAGTCGCGGCGGGGGCCGGCGCAGCTCCGAGTTCAGCGCCAGCAGGTGCCGGGGGGAGAGGGGAACCGGGCGCCGGACGCCACCGCTGGGGCCCCGAGCGCAGAAGAGGGCTCCTGGGGGCGCCCGTCGTGGGGGTTTGGCTGGGGTGTTACGGGGATGGCGACAGCAGTTTTCCGCCCGCACCCTCTTCCTGCTGGGAGAAAAGGAGCGACCTCTCCTCCTTCCTTTTGGCTCTCCCTGACCACCCCTAGTCTCCTTCTGACCGCGCGCGTCTTCTTTCCAGACGTCCTCACCCCAAACACTCGTCTCTCTCCGAGACCCGCTGCTCCCTCCTCCCTGCCGCGAACCCGGTTCTATCCACCTTTGAGCCCTCCCGTCCACTCCAAAACCTCCCCATTGCTCTGGAGCCCATCTCCCGGCCTCTCGAGCGGCTTCCCGCGGCCGGACCCTCTTCCCCACTCATCTGTAGAGCTACGGCTCTGCCCGCAACCGTCGAACAAGCGGGTTTCTCCTATAACCCCTACCTTTTCGCAAACACCCTCAGAGCTGGACCCCGCGTCTCCCCGGACCCAAGCCGTTCCCGAGTCCTCCGTGGACTCCGTTCTGTGCTGCTCCCCCCTCTGTCTCATTCCCCAGGCTCCCCGCAGCCCCGATGGCTCTCCTCCCTGGCCCGCTCCCTTGGTTTAGGCTCCAGACTGGATGCTGTGCCTGGGAACCAGAACTCAGGGCTTTTGTTTCTGTTTTTGCTTTCTTTCTTTTTCTTTTTTTCTCCTACTGGGGAAACTTTAAAATCCCCGTGGTTCGGCTCCTAAAAAGCGCTATCGGAGGGCTCAACCGCCGAGAGAATCTGGACGCAGGGAGACAGAGATGGGGGAGATTGTGTCGCTCGTCGGAAGGGAGCCTTGGGATGAGTGTACAAAGTAAATTTCAAAACGGAGGTGGTTGCTGCTGCCGGGACCCTCCTTCCCCGGCTGATTCCGTCCCCGTCCGGCAAAGTATTATTGTGACCCTTGGTGGGAGGGCGCGTCTTTTCTCTGCACTTTTTAAGGCGCCCGTCCCTCCCCGCCCCCCGCCCTTGGTGGTGCTGGTGACCTAACCGGGTGGGGGAAGAGCTAGTCGGCGCAAGGGAAATCTGCTTGGAGAGGCTGATGCCACTTGGCTCCTGCGTTGCTTGCTCCCGGACCTGCCAGATTGTGTATGTTTCACTCTAAACTACCCGCCACCCCCCAACTGCACCACACAAGTCCTCATTGTTGGGGGTCTGCCAGGGCACGTCTGCCTGGGTTGGGAGAGTCTGAAGGAATGGGATGCGGGTAGGGAGGCCGGGGGCGCTCAGCGAACGGGCACCGGCTGAAGCCAGAGGCTGGCCGCGGCGGCTGGAGCGGAGAGCGCCCCAGAGCGGGCATCCGTGAGCTCCGGCAACTGTCGGCGAGCGTAGCTGCGTGCCCGCGTGGGTCGGTGCCTGGCGGGTAAGTTTGGAGACTCAGGCACGCCTGGACTTAGATCCTTTAGGAAGAGCCGCGAGTGGAAAGCTTGCGGAAGCGAGTGCGTCTTTTTCTGTCCGGGCGCTGGGCGGGTAAGAAAAACCCTGGCTACTTTGTGAAAGCCAAGGCTGAAAGCTTTGACCCTTTCCCTTTCGCCCGCGGCAACCTAATCAGAACTGTGTAAAAGTCAACTTCTTAACAATCAGAAATTGTCTTCTGATGTCCTTGATTGAAACCCCAGCAAATGGGGTTTTCAAATGGAGTATTGAAGAACTCGCAGACATAGCTTTTGAAGTGCTATTGTTCTTTTCCATACACAGAGGCCCTCATAAAGGTTTGGGAAGTTCTAAATGCAGTGATTTGAAAGACTGACATTGTAACTATTTGGTGACTCTGAGGGGATTGACAGGGATGAGAGCAGAGGCCGGGGTGGGAAGTGCAAACGTGTTGCTACAGTTTTCTTGGGAGCAGTGCCACTGTCAAGTGGGAATTCAGTTCTAAGCATCAAGTTGGCAATTAAATCTCCTCCTAAGGCAGATTTAGGGGATGATTTTTACTAGGGTTTTTTTTTTTTTCTTGTTTCTTTTTTCTTTTCTTGATGGTTTGCTTCAGGTCTGAGTAGGTATATCTGAAACATTTAATCATGTTCATTGTATTCAACAATAGAATCTGGATAAAAATTACTTATTGTTGATGAAGCTCATCTCACAAGCTGTTTCACAGTATGTTTCATTTGCAAGACACACCACTGTAGGAGGCTGCAGGGAAGAGATGCCATCACTTACTGTTCTGTTCTCTTCCCCAGGCCAGGGAGGAATCTGCTACTTCACTCCCCTCTGCCCTCCAAAGTCATTTCCCTTAAAGGGATAGGGGTTGGCTTGGTACCTGATAGCCATTTGTTGCATTTGTTGGATATATGGATGCCTGGAGCCACCCTCCAGGCAGATGAAGAATCTAATTGAAGCAACATTTCATTTTGATAATTCACTCAAGTCAAACATTTTGGTTTTTGCAGGAATTTAATCCCTCTCTCAAACTACTAAAACTAACAAAGCAAGAAAATCACAGTTTATATCTTTTAGATGGCACTTTAAAAAATTGCCCACATTGAAGGCTGTTTTGTCAGGAACTTTCAGCATTATTTAGGGCTTACTGTGAAGAACATGCACTGGGTGAGTTAAGTAATTGAGGATAAATCTCTTGATCTCTCAGAACTTCTGTTTTGTTATTTGCAAAGCAAGGACAGTATTATCTACTTTGTATGTTCTTCCAACAATTTGATAGGGAAAACTATCTCTCTGGGCCCTTTGACAGATAACAGGACTTCATGGGAATGGTAGCTTTTGGTCATAGGATGGAGTCCTGCTAAGGAGAGAGGATATATGGCGTTGGAAGGCCATGATGGAATCCTGACTATGTGATGTTTGGTAAATCACCTCTTCTATTAATAAAAAAAGAAAAAAAAAGGAATAGTTTACCTTTTTGGATCACTTACTAAGAGTCAGGTACCCTTTTAAGCACTTTGCATGCATTAGTTTATTTAATCTTTAAATAACCATGAATAATCTTTGAGTAACCATAGGTTGATAGTTGTATTTTTGTTCCCCTTGGATTGATAAAGAGACGGGGGCCCACAGAGATGGTAACTGGTCCAAGGTCACAAAGCCAATAAGTTATAGAACTAGGGTTTGTTTATTTATTTATTTATTTATTTATTTATTTATTTATTTAGAGTGCCCATGAGCAGGGAGGGGCAGAGGGCAAGGGAGGAGGAGACAATCCTAAGCAGGCTCCATTATCAGCATGGAGCCCCATGTAGGCCTCATCTTCACAATCTGGAGATCATGACCTGAGTCAAGAGTTGACAGGTAACCAACTGAGCCACCCAGGTGCCCCTAGAACTGGGATTTAAATCCAAGCTTTCTGGTTCCTGGGCCTGTGTGGCAGCACACTGCTGCCTCTGTGTGGAGGGGTGATCCCAGCTATCTCTCGCGGTGGTTGTAAAACTTAACAGGAATAGACTTCCGGCAGGAGCAAGTTATAGATTTTTCCCAAGGTGTGGTGCTAAAACAAAATGAGTATTGTGTTATCAATAGGGCATTGGGCTGATGATAGACATTTTGAACACTTGGGACTTCATGATAGGTATTGGTCAGTATGTTCACATCTGTCTGTGCTGTCAAAGTATTCTTTAAGTAGGTATTCAGAAATTGCATTACTACGGTTGTCTGTTACCAACTGTGATAAGCAGAGATTCTTAAAATTGAACGGTGGCATAACAGGTAGTTAGAAGTCTGGACTTGGGTGCTAGACTGCCTGAGTTCAGACCCTAGTTCCTCCAGCCCTGCCAGCGGTGTGGACTTGACCAACCTCTCTGACTTCTCCATGCTTTAGTGTCCTTGATAATAAAACAACAGTACCCACCACCTATGACTGTGGAGACGATTATAGGAATTAACACCAAGTGCTTAGAACAGCAGTGAGTACGTAATGTTACTTAGCTATGTGTTACCCTTCAAATGAAAGCCAGATTCTTCCTTTTCATAATACAAAGGTCTCTGTCATTGATATCCCAAGGCCTAAATATCCTAACAGTATCTGTTATTGTTTTTATTTTTTTCCTAAACAGAAGATATGGAGAAAGAGATATAGTTCAGGATTTCAGAGAAAGGTTTTATTGTTTGTTGTTGGTTTTTATTTTTTTGTCTTTTTAGTTTATTGGAAATATTACCTTGAACATTTACATTCTTTGTGAAGAGAATTGGGAAGTACACATAATGCTAAACTCTCCATGGAATTGCTCTTTTCAGAAACTGTTTTGAGGAAAATAAAATGACTGTTGGATTGATTGGATTCTAGTAGTAGAATAGTCAATTCTCCCCACTTACAGATTGGAAAACAAGTCAGATTGAAGGAAACATGTAAACATAATGGCTGAGAGACACCATTGGAACCCAGAATTCTTGGGCTCCTCTTCCACTGTTTTTTCCTCTGGGCCAGATTGCCTCCCATACCAGGATAGGGAAGTAGCCTGAAATATAAACAAACCTTGAAGCAAGGGGAATGTTGCCAGACTGGGAGCAGGAGCCAGTCAGATGTTCGGTACTGAAAAATGTGTCCAATAGGAAAAGATAATGTGTCCAATAGGAAAAGAATATGTGTCCAATAGGAAAAGAAAACCCCTCCTCTTATAAGTACACTTATATCCATGAAAACTGGCACTAAACTCAATCTATGAAATGCATATCAGGATATGAACCCGTGTTAAACACACACACACACACACACACACACACACACACACAGAGCAGTTGATGACTTGAACACCTCCCTTAGGTTGGAGAGCAAATGAACAAATGACTGGGTTTCTTTTTCTGTGAGATACTCTTTGTGTTTTTCTTCCACTTAGTTCTCAGATATGGGAAGGTTTTGGTTCAGGAATCATTAAAACTCCTCCGGCTTCTATTTCATGAAATATGCAGCATATGCTATTGGAGAGAAATTGCCAGCTTGTTTTTATTATTATTATTATTATTTTTATTTGAACCCAACATATAACCAATCTACAATGCCAGTGGGGGATTCTCATAAAGAGAAAGGAAAACAGAAATAAAATTTTTGCTGAATAGAGCAACTCATAGCCAAAATGATACAAGTTTTGTGATGGCCAAGATGGGTTGTTTAGTTTAGGGGGTAAAAATGAGAGGAGGGCAGTCCCAGACAGATGAGACCATTCAAGGTGAACCCCAGTCCCTGTCGACCACCTACAGTGAGCCTTGCAAAATACTCAACTTGGTATATTGGCTCCAAGATTCAATTTCTGACTCTTGCTGTTGGTCAGTGTCTCTGGTTCTTGACTGGACAACTGTGATCTGTTGGTCCATCAGTTAGTCTTCCTTTCCCCCTCTTTTCCTCTTCTTGTTTTTGTCTCAGAGTTTGTCTCTCTTTCAGTCTTTGAATTGGTTTGTATCTCTTCTTGTTAGTGTTACTTTTGCTAGTAAAGACTGAAAAGTTACAAATATGTCTTTGAGACTATCTGGGAAATGGAGGAAGCTAACTCAGGGAATGCGCATAGACATTACTTCCATGCCCATTTAACACATACTTGCCTGAGCACCTAGTTTGTGTCTGGCTCTGGCTTTGTGCCTGGCATTATGAACAGTACCATGAGCAAGGGTGTCGTCTCTGCCATCTAGGCACTCTGCCTCACGCATAAATTACTGCCACAGTGTGAGATACGGTACAGGAAATATCTGCATGGCACTAGAAGCTTCCAGAAGAGTAATTTATTATGTCTAAAGAAAGGAAAAGGAGGGGGAAGCTTGAAAGAAGAGATTGCATTTTAGCTGGAAGCTGAAGGTTGACCAAGAATTTCTCAGGTCTTGAAGGGATCCAGACTGGGAGAACTGTGGGCAAAGATAGGTGGGCATGAAGGTTCATCATTGGTTTGGAGACAGGCAAAGTTGGGTGTGGTTGTAGTGTACAATATGTGACTGAAATGGATTATTTTGTACAGCATTTTCCAGATTGTGTTCCAAGGAACACTAGGGTTCCCCAAGATGGTTATGAGTATTTTAAAAGAAAGAACATACAGAAGGAAAATGTTCTGTGCCCCCCAAAGTTTGAAAAGCATTGAAAAACATAACACACTCTTGCTAAGACATGGTATTTACTGACATATTAAAACTTCAGTAAGAAGTAAAAGCAAGCAAGCAAGGAAGCTCATTGAAATCATTAAGATCTTCTGAACTT
The DNA here is from genome assembly GCF_009829155.1 of Mustela erminea. NCBI lineage: Eukaryota > Metazoa > Chordata > Mammalia > Carnivora > Mustelidae > Mustela > Mustela erminea. The sequence goes on from NC_045629.1 coordinate 19,978,223, forward strand.
ACTTGCCAGAGACCCCCTCATTTCAAGGATCCTTTTTTAAAAAGTGTCTTATGAGATAGAGTGGGGAATGTGTTTGTAGGTAAATCAATTAGGATTTTTACAAAAAGGAGCTAATTTTTTAAAAATATTTTATTTATTTATTTGACAGAGATCACAAGTAGACAGAGAGGCATTGGGGGGGGGGTGGTTGGAAGCAGGCTCCCCGCCGAGCAGGGAGCCCGATGTGGGGCTGAATCCCAGGACCCTGTGATCATGACCTGAGCTGAAGGCAGAGGCTTTAACCTACTGAGCCACCCAGGCGCCCCAAAAGGAGTTAATCTTATCATAAAAGTAATATGTGTGATTTGAAATGTAGCATAGTATATGTGAGACATACAAAAAAGTATAAAAATAGAGTAAAAGTTTGATTAAAGAAGAAAAAAAAGCAACCCAAAAAAGCTGAGAACACTCAGCTTAAGAAATAGAGCCATGTAAATACAGTTGAAGTCTCCTTTCCCTGATCATATCTCCTTCCCTTCTGCCAGAGGTAACCACCGTCTTATATTTGGTGTTTATGATTCCATATAATTCTTTTGAATATTCTTTTTAGAAGACAAAGAATTCCTTTGAATTCTCATTCAGTTTCTAGCTTGTCAGTACAGAGATAATAAAGAAATTGTTGTTCTGTCCAGGAATAATTATTCTGTTCCTGGAATAAAATACATTTATAAGCTCTTCAGAAGAAGGAACTATGGCTTCTCCTTTTAACAGTTTTCAGAATGCAGTAGATGCTCAATAAATTTCTGCTGAATTGAATTTAACTAAATGTGTGCACTCTCATGGGGTATATTAAGTTCACGTGGTAACAAAGATTGGGGAAAAGTAATTATTTTTCATTAACAGTATTGAAATTCTTTGTGATCAGAGATCTTGAAAACTTTTTTTGTTTTGTTTTGTAATCTGGATCTGTAAGTGAAAAGGCATTTGGGGTCATCAAGCTGAGCGGGAATAGAGATCCAGGTCTCCTGTACCCACGTCGGTATTCTTCCTACCTCCCCACATTGACTTACCATCCTCAAGTATATTGTGTTGAACATGTGAAAGACTGAAGCATTTTTCTATATGAGGAATTACCATTATGCACAGACATTGTAACATATCTGCAACAATGGGGACAGCAGGACAGACGTCTACCTATGGCCCAAGGGATGATGATTATTTGTCGATTGCTATCCTTCTCTCTCTGTTGCTGTCTCTCTGTGTCTTTCTCCGAAATTCTTTTTTTTTTTAAATTTCAGATTTTATTCATTTATTTGACAGAGAGAGAGATCACAAGTAGGCAGAGAGGCAGGTGGGTTGGGGGGGCGGAAGCAGGCTTCCCACTGAACAGAGAGCCTGATGTGGGATTCGATCTAGTACCCTGAGACCATGACCTGAGCTGAAGGCAGAGGCTTAACCCACTGAGCCACCCAGGTGCCCCTCGGAATTCTTTATGTTATTAACTCTTTCATAAACCCACTCCCAGTAATATTTTTCCCATTCAAATATTATTTATATTTTAGGAGCTAGAGGGGATACTCGTTTCTCTCCCGGAAGTTATGCCTAGGATATTCGTGTGGATAAAATTTCAAATTTTTCTTCTCTCCTTGCTTATTGGGGTACCTTTCTCCTCTTTCTCACATTATGCCATCATGTTTCATTGTATTTTCTGGGGTGAAGATAATGCAAGTCATACTAATTTAGGTTGATGTAAAAAAGGGTGTCATTTTAAGGCAAAATTACAGGAAGGAGAAGCTGATCACTTGGTTACCCTAATATCACTCCATATTTTCTCTTTGCTCTCCATGGGTTCATAGGAGTGAGGTCAGATATCATTTTGTATACATTTGACTGCTCCAAATGTTTCAGTGGAGAGAGAGGTCTTGATTCCAGTAGCCATAAGTTAATGTGGCTGAGAGGAAGGGGTTTGGGAGAATGGATTGACATTGTCCTTTTTTAAAAACAAAAATACATGAGTCATTCAGCATAGGCTCAGCCAAGTTTGATGCCTCCCTGTGCCTGCCTTTCCCAGGCATGTGTATCGTTCTCAGGCTTCTGGAACCTCAGACTCTATTAAACACCATACTTCATTATGTCCTATGCTGTTCTGCTCCATGTCTGTTTCTCTCGATTCCTCTAAAGATTGAGAGTTTCTCCAGGGCCCTGTCGACTTGTCTTCCATGCCTCAGAGGCTTAGCTTTTCCAGGAAGTTCACCCTAAATTCTTGCTCCTTCTGATTTATAATGCCTACCAAGGTTACTTTGCAGTAGAGAGAAGATTGTCCTCCCTTTCATGAACTATTTTGAACCTTGGAAACAAAATAAGAGCTTTCTCTTGTAATTTTCAGTGTTTCCTTTTGGGACCAGTCCTTGGCTCCTTTTATGCCCAAACTGTGCATTTCCTGCCCTGTCCTGTCTCCTTCCCTCCTTTACCTTGCTTCCTTTGTTTGTTCGTTTGTTTTGTTTTGTTTTGTCCTTCCCCTTTCAGCAAATCAAAGAAATTGCATGAAATCAACAACCACAAAAGGGCTCCCAGCTTAAAGTTTTGTAGTGTGATCTTGCACAGTTGCTGAAATATGCTTTATTCCCTCTCTCATGTGTTATTTCTATTTGGGGGAATAGTCAGGAGGTGGACCTTATCAGTTCTTTGCCCAGTTCCCTGGTAATGTAGGTATTTTAGCTGGGTGATTGTTCCCTTCATGGGTTGTCTGCAGTTGGTTTAAAATTACAACTTAAAGATGGAAACTCTGCCAACCATTGTGTTTTGGGGGCAAGGGGAGAGTGTCTCTGGGTGCTGTCCCTGAGCACACCTCAAAACCCAGCCACACCACTGGGACATCCAAGCAGAACGTAACAATGTTAACAGTAGACACTGTGTCAGTGAGCGCTGTGTCAAGAGACACATACCAGGTAGCCTAATAGAAGGAATGTAATACAGGAAACTACAAGGAAAATTTTCATAGAATCACACACGTGTCTGAAGAGCTGAGAGTGGGGTGGAACAGCAGTGGGAAGCTCCTTCTGGAGTTAGAGGCACAGAGGCAAGGGGTACTGTTCCCAGAGCCTGGGAATTGGGGCTGCATGGTGGGAGCAGGTCCCACACAGGGCTGGGTGGGATCCATTGAGGAGACTGGGCCGCTGCCCAGGATGCCACCTTGAAGCAGAAAGAGAGGGATAGAGGGAGATAGATACCCTAGTTTCTAACCCCCTCCCTTTCTTCCTGTCTCCTGCCTGGCATTCCCATTGATTGACCTTAACTGGAAGTCAGTTGGCCAGGGAGCCTGGGAATGGGACTTGGGCTCAGCTTCCTGCCATACAGGAAGGCTGCAGTGCAGGAGAAGGAGCCTGAATTGGATCAGAGAGAAACAGGCAAAGGACTAGTTCCGATGCCAGGAAGACTAGTCTCTTACAAAAGTGTTCGCTAATATTGCAGAGCTTGGGAACGTGAAGTAAAGCCCTGCTCCTCCTCTAAGCTGCCCTCCCATGCTGTCCCATCCAACCTCCCTTGCTGAACTGTGAGAGGGACCCCTGGCATTGAATCTCTATCTTGCCAGGGGGAGCTATGTCCATGCCAAGTGCCCTGGTGAGTAGAACAGTGACAGTCCCTATTCTGTAGTTCCCAAATCTAGATGACTCTGAAAAGTCCCAATATTTTTCCTAATTCATTGGAATGGCAAGACCTGATCTGATCTGAATGGACACGAGACTACTTATCATATCTGTTGATCCCCCTGAGTGTGAATAGTCATACATATGGCTTGAGAGGTATTGATGAACTTGATTACGGAGGGAGGGACCTAGCTAGGGGTAGTCCAGATACCTAAAAGCTAAGTGTGTGACATGTGACATGTGACATGCGACACGCTGCTTTTCTGAACTGCATATTAAAATCTGCATTCCGAACACATCAGACCCAGGAAATTTGGATTGTGAACCTGTATTTCAACATGACAGAAGAAGGAAGAGTGTAAATGTGGCCCGATTATAGGCAGCTCTAGGCCAGTGCTCCTGGTAAGCAGTACAGCCGTTCCGGGATCACCGAATGCCAGAGCAGGGTTCCTCTGTAGCCTGGCCTAACAGCCTGCTCAGTCTATAGATGGGGAGACTTCATTGAGGTTGGAGAGCTGGTCCATGTGTTGTGGGGTCACCAAGGGCTTCTCAGAGGAGCTGCTACTACTTGAGTTCCCTTTGCAGTCCATGCTGCTTTGGTCTGAAGCTTGGGTGACTTCCAGCGTTGAAGTTTCAGAATGAAGGAAGCCAGCAGCTGCCCTCCAGCTGTGGTCATCTTATCCTTTTGTAGCATTTCACATAGGCACGCACATTTGCACACCCACACACATGTACTCACACTCATGCAAAAACTATTCAGCTTCTGATCTTATCAGACAGACAGGATGGGTGTCACCATCCCCATTTTCCAGACCGTCAGACCAAGGTTTGAGTAATGAAGTAACTAGGTCCATGGCTGTGGCCAAGTCCCTGAAAGCTTGGAGCCTCCACTGAAAAATGAATTCTTACTCATGCTTTTGTTCTAATTGTTTAGCCACAATCAGACCCATAGGGGGAGTGGCAACGCAATTAGATCTGTGCCTGGTGCCCATCCTTTCTTCCTCACCGCTCCACCTTCAGACAAGTAAAGTAGATTACATGAAGCCACACAGCTATTCCCTTTGAAAGGGCAGGCTACAGTATCATGAAGAGAACTTAGTAGTTGACTGAAGACAGACCTTTTCTCTCTGTGTCTCTGTGTCTCTGCTTGCTTGCTTGCTTTCCTGGCTTTAAGAGGAGGGGCTTGAAGAAATGCCACCATACTAATTTTCTCTTTCTCTCCTGGGAAACTGGGTCTCAGTCGGCTGTGAACTTTGTGGCCCCTATTGTCTTCACAGATCCAGATACGCACAGGTTGTTATTTTGGTTACTCCAAATCTGACTGGAGAGGAAACAACCAGATCACAAATACAATTTGCTGCAGAGAGCAATTTTATTTCTTGTCAGCACACATGGGACTTTGCTTATCATAATTCATGGTACATGGGCATAATAAAATATTCTCTAAGTATTTTGCAAGATTAGTAAGGCTGCATTCTTAGGGAAAGTTTATTAATCCATAACTTATAGAAAACTCCAGAGGAAGAAGATATGAGATATGTCCTGTAGGTAAAGACCTCAGCGTTCGTTATTCAACTAGCTCTCTGCCAGGTGTAGTGCAGGTTGCTGATAGGATAGCAACTCTCCCTTGGATGTGATCTAAACCAGCAGTTGTCTCCATTTTGTTTTCAAATTGGGAGGGTGTGAAAAAGTAGGCGGCAGCCCACTGAGTAATCACGGTCCTTGGGATGCTGGTCCCTTCCACCCTTTTGGCAGCACTGTAGCAACATTAGACACAGAGGCATGCATCGGACCCTGGCTGCCTTGCCTCAGGCTGTGTGCCCTGGGTCTCTGCTCTCTTAGCAAATGGAGATGGTGTGCTGGTGGCAAGGGCGATAGCAATGATGAGGGTGATGGTGAGGAGGTTAGTTACCTCTGTGTCCATTACGAGGGGTAATGGCTGATGGGGAAGTACTCTGTGCTCTGTCCTGTCACTCATTTACCCAGTGTTCAGTGCACTCTTGCAGGGTATTGGCACAATGGTGGGCTCCGTGGAAATGGCCACAAAAGATAGGCTTCCTTCTCAAGATCGAGGATTGGTGTGTAAAGCCCAGATACACAGATGACAACACAGTGGCTAAATACAACAACAAAAAAAGTAGAATTAGTTGAGGGATGAATTTTGCCAGCGCCCAGCTAAGTAATTTGAAGGTGAACTGGGATTTGCTGATGGATCGTTCTTTTTTTTTTTTTTTAAGATTTTATTTATTTATTTGACAAACAGAGATCACAAGTAGGTAGAGAGGCAGGCAGAGAGAGAGGAGGAAGCAGGCTCCCCACTGAGCAGAGAGCCTGATGTGGGCCTCGATCCCAGGACGCTGGGATCATGACCTGAGCCGAAGGCAGAGGCTTTAACCCACTGAGCCACCCAGGCGCCCTGATGGATCATTCTTATTGTAAATATGTTTCAGGTATTGTGTGGGGTGAATGTCACAGCAGCTGTTGTCTACCAGGGAAGGCGCAAATCCACAAATGCATGGAGGAGGTACGTTCTAGGTGAGGGGACCATGGTAAAGGTAGAGATGGGCACCTCCATGTATGGTGAGCCCTGAATGAGCTGGTGTGAGCTGGCCAGAGCCGGGGAAAGTGAGGCTGTGAAGGTAGTACCTGGTTGCCATGTTAGCCTTGAGATTGTGGCTGGTGGTGAAACAGGCTTTTCTTTGTGTGCCCTTCTGGGCAGGTCTCACCCTTCTCCTCTTCCCTGAGGTGAACAGGCAGTCTAAGGAGAAATGGGGTTATATTTATTTAGGTGAAACGAGGATGGGTATGTGGCAGGTACGGTGTGTTTTAATGGTCTCTCAGAGGCCTCCTGTGACCATATCTGCAAGCCCAGGTGCCTACAAAGATGGTGTAGTTGACATTGCTGAATGAAACAATCCAGGGGAGGCATTGGGGGGGCCCTGGGTTAGCTACTATTCAGCTCCAGCCAAAGGTTGCCATAAGAGAGTTCTAGGCCAAGTCTTCAGCTTTATTGAGAAAAGTTAGAAATTTTTTAAAGACTTATTTATTTATTGATTTGCCAGAGAGAGAGAGTGAACGAGCATGGGAGCAGGGAGAGTGTCAGGAAGAGGGAGAAGAACTGAGCAGGGAGCCTTGGACAGGACTCGACCCCAGGACCCTGGGATCATGACTTGAGCCAAAGACAGATACTTAACTGATTGAGCCACCCAGGCATCCCAAGAAATCTGTTTTTTAATTGTGAAATCCATCAGTTTAAAAAAGTGGCACGGAATTAGTTACAGAACAACGACAATAACAACAGAAAAATAACATTTGTAGGCTAAAGATAACTGGCCCATGGGCTGATTTTGACTCATGAACCCCCTCATTGTGGATTCTGGCCTATTCTTGATAATTATTATGTTATGACTACATAGATCTCTCTCTCAAATGGAAGTTCGATAAATATACCAAGGGGTAAATCGGGCGATTTTTAGTAAGGAAAAGTTTCTGTAAGACAGTTGGATGGTAGGAATTGGTCTTCATTTATTTCTGTGTGTTTCCTCAATCACCTCTTCTGTTGTTCTTGATTAAATGCTACTGATACAGGGTAAGCCTTTGGTAAAACCGGTATCCATGGCAATTCCAGTGTGTTGCTCACTGTTTGCTGGGCAGCACTGAGGTATATGTGTGTCTGACTCTACAGCTGCCTTGGTGAAGCCTGTTACATCCTGCTGCCCAGGCAAGTGCCCGTAGTAAGTTAGATGAGTGGGTGTGGTATCTGTAAATGACAGTGTTCTATGGTGTTCTTGTTTAGGGTTGAGCTTTGACTCCCAGCCTCTGAAATATGCACATTTCAAACCAGAGTGAGAACACAAACAACTTAGTAGTTACTGTGGAATTGAGTGAATGTCATAAATATTTCTTTATCTTTTTCATAGCTCACATAAAATTGTTAAGATATAAAAAAGTTGTTCACTCTAAAAACAACGAAAATTCATTGGCTATCCATCTCCTGAATGCGTGTGTCTCTTTGGGTTTTCATTAGCGTCTAGCAATATACTTTGAGAAATTAGATTTGAACAGAAGTTTCAGCAGAATATGAAACTCCTGGTGTTCATAATGAACCCGTTTTCAGCACTGATCCACTGCGTACAACAGCCTCCTTTTAACCATGTAGTGGCTGTGAGAAGGTTTAATGTATTTTTCTTCCAGAATTTTTTTTTCTTCAGAAATAATCCCTTGTTTATTGAATTTGGAAAACACACAAGAAATACGAAAAAAAAAGTCATTTATAATATTTCTACTCAGAAGCAGTCTCTGTAATGTTTTGAATTACAGAGATAAACAGGCTAGAGATTGAGGTCAGATGAATATGGGTTTCTATCCAGGCTTCTTCTTTTATGTATTCTTTTTTTTTTTTTTTTTTAAGATTTTATTTATTTATTTGACAGACAGAGATCACAAGTAGGCAGAGAGGCAGGCAAAGAGAGAGGGGGAAGCAGGCTTTCCGCCGAGCAGAGAGCCCGACGCGTGGCTCTATCCCAGGACCCCGGGACCACAACCTGAGCCGAAGGCAGAGGCCCCAACCCACTGAGCCACTCAGGCACCCCTTTTATGTATTCTTGATAAGTCTTATTTTTCTCACCTATGAAATAGAAATATGGATATTATCTCTTTTATCTGATATTTTCTTGATTCAACCAGATAATGTACATGAAGCACGTAGCTCTTAGCTCTTTTATCTGATATTTTCTTGATTCAACCAGATAATGTACATGAAGCACGTAGCTCATTGGTTGGTGCACAGAATGCATTAGAAAATGAGCAATATGCTTATGTCTCCTATTCCTTTGGCTACAAACATTTTACTTTGTGGAATCCATGTGGTCAATGACCTATTTTCTGTTTAAAAAAAAAAAAAAAAAAAAAAAAAGGACTTCCCTTGTTCCCATATCTCTTTAAGAATCACTCTCCCTAGTATCCTTTTTTTTTTTTTTTGAAGATTTTTTTTATTTATTTATCAGAGAGAGAGAGGGGGAGAGAGCGAGCACAGGCAGACAGAATGGCAGGCAGAGGCAGAGGGAGAAGCAGGCTCCCCGCTGAGCAAGGAGCCCGATGTGGGACTCGATCCCAGGACGCTGGGATCATGACCTGAGCCGAAGGCAGCTGCTTAACCAACTGAGCCACCCAGGCGTCCCTAGTATCCTTTTTAATATATTTCTTTACAGACCTGAATCATCCTTAAACTTTTCCCTTGCATGTTTAAGGTGTTTTTCATCCTTCTTTATTATAAATAATTATTTGATGGATATCTCTCTTCATCAATCGTTGGTGGCAGCTTGATTTTCTGGTTAATATAGTGACTGCATCTCAATGGGAAATGGGCAGGAGTCCTGCCAGCATCCTCCATTGGAACCCATGCCGATGATGGATGGGAATGTTCTGTATCTGCACTGTCCAATATAGTAGCCACTAGCCATGCATTGCTGTTGAGCATTCAAAATGCAGCTGGTGTGACTGAGAAACTGATTTTTTAAAAAATTTTTAACATTACTTAATTTTAGTTTGAAAAGCCTGTGAGTTCATGGCTGCCATATCGTACAGCATGGGCTTCTGCTTTTCTGGTTAAAGGAGTAGAGTAGACCTAGGCTGGGGTTTGTTTTTTAGAGAAACCTGTCAGTGAAACATCTAGCTTTATCTTTTGGCCTTTTCCTTTAATTCTCTGGTACAGGTACTTAAGTACTGGATTTTCCCTTTCTTTGTGTACCTTCTTTTTATTTTGGCAGAGGGTCGGTAGAGGACACATCACGTGCCAGCTACCTTCTTAACTTAGAAGCTGAGTTTTCAGTTTTGCTGATGTGAGGACAGTTCAGGTTGTCAGTGACAAGAATGTAGCTTAGTATGACTTTGGTCTAAAGGGGAATTCCTTGGCCTTTTTAATAGGATACTTTTAATATCTCAGGGAAAGTCTAAGTTGCCTCTTATAATCGGTGTCTAAATATCTAAATATATTACACAGGGCTTGATTTTGAACACAGGACAAGTAAGAAAACCAAGTTTTTGCGTTGATTTTTGTTGGGTTTTGCTTTATTTTGTTTTGGGTTTTTCTTTTTCTTAGAATAATCTCAGTGTGGTTGATGCACAGATTGGTTGATGCACAACCAATCTCAGTGTGTAAATGGCCTATTAAAAGGGCCATTTACAGAAAAGGGTATACAAAGAGCCAACATACACAAAAAGGTATAGTTCATTCCCAGAGAAATGCAAATTAAAGCAACAAAAAAGCCATTTTTCAAATAGAAGATTGAACATTTTTCAATTTTTTGGAGTTTCACTAATGTTGATGAGGCTGTGGAAAAAAACAACTCACAGTGCTGATGGAAATGTGAAATTGCTACTAACTCATCAGAAAATAATCCTGCAGAATCTAGTAAGAGTTCTGATTCTCGCACCTTTGCACAAATGCATTTTACTCATAGAAATTATCTGACCAAAAGGTTAGCATGTGTAAAAGCCTGGTTAGCCAGAGAGAGCCATGTTGTTGTAAGCTTAGATTGACCATGCCCCTCCCAGAGGAACTTACTTAGAAACCCTGGATATAGGGGCGGGCCAGGCCAGATGGAGACATCCAATCAGTGGGGTGCACATATATTTGCTATGGTGAATTGGAATTCAGTTGGCCACCGGTATGGCTGACCCAGCATGACTGTGCAGTTTTCCCTGTGTGTTGTAATCTCATTGGCCACCTGGGTGTGGGCCGGGCTCAACCAAGTCTATAAAGGTTAGTGTGGGAGGTCAGGTGGGGGTAGTGTCCTTGGGGTCGTCCTTTGAGGTCTCCTGGCTGTCGGGGGAGCGGTTTCCTCCAGGAAGTGGCCTCATCGTCGGGGGAGCGGCCTCCTCAGGTAGGGTTGTGGTGGGGAAGCGGAGACCCGGGGTCGGGGAGCGGAGTCCCTGGGTCCGGGAGCGGCGTGGTCGGATAGCGGCCTTGCCGGGGAGCAGCGTGGTCCGTGAGTGGCCTCGTCGGGGGAGCGGCCTGGTCGGGGGAGCAGCCTCGTCAGGTAGGGTTGTGGTGGGGCAGCGGAGTCCTGGGGTCGGGGAGCGGAGTCCCGGGGTTGGGGAGCGGAGTCCCGGCGTCGGGGAGCCGCGTCCCGGGGTCGAGGAGCGGCGTCCCGGGGTCGTGGAGCGGAGTGGTCCGTGAGCGGCCTCGGCGGGGAGCGACGTCGTCCAGGAGCGGCCTCGGCGTGGGAGCGGCCACGTCGGGGGAGCGGCCTCTTCGTGTAGGGTTGTGGTGGGGAAGCGGAGTCCCGGGGTCGGGGAGCGGAGGTTCCGTGGTCGGAGAGTGGAGTCCCGGGGTCGGGGACGGCGTGTTGGGGGTCAGTGAGTGGAGTCCCGTGGTCGGGGAGCGGAGTCCCGGAGTCGGGGAGCGGCGTGGTCCTTGAGAGGCCTCGGCTGGGGAGCGGACTTGAGGGGAGCGGCCTCGTCGGGGGAGCGGCCTCGTCGTGTAGGGTTGTGGTGGGGAAGCGGAGTCCCGGGATCGGGGAGCAGAGTCCCGTGGTCGGGGAGCGGAGTCCCAGGGTCGGAGAGTTGAGTCCCGGGGTCGGGGACTGAGTCTCGTCGGTCGGGGAGCGGAGTCCCGTGGTCGGGAGCGGAGTCCGGGGGTCGGGGAGCGGGGTGGTCCGTGAGCGGCCTCTGTGGGGGAGCGGCCTCTGTGGGGGAGCGGCCTGGTCAGGGGAGCGGCCTCTTCGGGTAGGGTTGCGGTGGGGAAGCGGAGTCCCGGAGTCGGGGAGCGGAGTCCCGGGGTCGGGAAGCGGAGTCCTGCGGTCGGGGACCAGAGTCCTGGAGTCGAGGAGCGGCGTGGTCCGTGAGCGGCCTCGGTGGGGAGCAGCGTGGTCTGTGAGCGGTCTCGGCGGTAGTGGCCTTGGCGGGGAGCGGCCTCCTCAGTGGAGCGGCCTCGTCGGGTAAGGTTGTGGTGGGGAAGTGGAGTCCCGGGGTCCGGGAGTGAAGTCCCGAAATCGGGGAGCGGAGTCCGGGGTTTGGGGAGCAGCGTGGTCCGTGAGCGGCCTTGGCGGGGAGCGGCGTGGTCCGTGAGCTGCCTAGGCGGGGAGCGGCCTCCCTGGGGAGAGGCGTTGTCCTGGGGCTTGTGGTCAGGTAGGGTCGTCCTCAGGTAGTGGAGTTGGGAGCAGCATTGTCGCGGTCGGTGTCCTGGTCGTGTCCTGGTCGTTTTCGCCCCGACTGGTCGGTTTGATTTCAGATGCTTGGCAAGAAATAAAACTCTGCGGGACTTTCGCATTACATCAGTCTCGTTCCTTTGATCAGGGACCCTAACAGTGTGCATTAGAATATTTATTGCAGCATTGAGGTGGGGATTAAAAAAACTGATAACTAGAAGTCCATCAGTAAATCCATTGGAAAAATCAAGATCTAAATCAAGAGAAGTCTATAGTATGGAATATTATGAAGCTGTTACAAAGAATGAGTTATGGACACACACTGACCTAGAGGAATATGTAGGATATGTTAAATGAAAATAGAAAGCTTTAGAGTCATATGCATGATTTTTTTAAGGTAGCTTTTGCACTGTAGGGCTGTCTCTCTGGGATGTTAATTCTTAGGAGGTAGGGAAGAGGTGGTGGCGTTTTGAGAGAAATTATCTTCTTCTTATCCCACTAAAATGATACCAACATGGGAGATTTAATTTGACCATTTAATTATGTATTTCATAGTAACTGGACTAGGAAAGAAGAAATCCAGGTTCTGTTTTGACTTACATGCCATGGATTATATTATTGGATTCCTAATCTCTTCTATCACCTGTTGAGGAAATACAAGGAATTATCAAATGCTCCAAGGTCCTCCTAGGACAAGATAATGTTTCCTCTGCACTTCTTACATTTTGTTGTAGTTCTCTACCAAGATTTAGAAGATCATAAATTAGTATGTCAGCTATGGCCCCCTAAAAAAGGGCCATCAGTCTTCACTTGAGAAGGTTCAGTGCATTTATGCCCATACTTAGCATATGGAAAATGTACACTCAGTCTGGAACACAGCCTACTTTTCATAGAATCTCCCAGTCATAGAACAATACATCTAGGAAGAAATGAGCAAACTTTAAACATGATTGCTCATCAGAATTATCTGCAAATCGAATAAGAGCAGATATATCCTATACGTACCCTCGAATGTACAGAATCAAAATATCCAGAAACTAAGCCCAGGAATCTTTTTAAAAATGGCAACCAAGGGATTCTGAGCCATCTCCTTTGTACACTAGTGTTTGTGGACTACAGATGAAGTTTATCCTATAAGGTCGAGCTGCCTGTCAACAGGCAGGGAAGACAACAAACTTTTGTAAAGTCCCTAGATAGGAAATACCTCTTAGTGCTAAGCCCTCCTGCACAGCTAGCAAGATGTATGAAATTCAAACATGTTTGTAGAGTTTCATTTTTCCCAGACTAGGATCCTTGCTAAGGAATTTTTGCTAAAGTAACATACAAGTCTTGCCATAAAGGGTTACCTTGAGCCACTTTAATTTGCAACTGATTCTCTGTGTCCTGATAGGCTGTGTCCTAATCTTTAGTCCAAGGGCATATACTTTGTGCAAAAACTCCATCATCGGGTGGAGCCCTCTCTTTAAATCTTTGTTAAAGCTAATGGTCAAATTGTAGTTGTATAGTCCCTCTTAAAAAAAAAAAGTCTATTAACACCAGACCTTCAATTTCTGAAATGCTTAAAAGAATATTACCACTAACAGAAAGACCAAGTGGAACGGGAATCGTTTAGAAACACTGAAACAAAGCCAATAGCACGCATGGTATTTCTTTTTAGCTCTAAGGCAGTGAAGTACCAGATGTCATGTAACAAAGTCTGAGGGGACCATGGAACCTAATGGGCATAGCCAGAGTGCTAGCTTTAAAAAGCTCTTGTGCTTATAAAAACAAGCAACTTGTCACCATTAACTCCATATGTTAGACTTTAGACTTTTTCCAGCCTGCATTTGATTTACTTAAACACTTGTAATGCTTACCTTTTGCATTAAAAGGGAGAATATTGGTGTAGAGAAATGCAACTGATTTCTGTGCATTGATTTTATATCCTGACACTTTACTGAATTCCTGTACAAGTTCTAGCAGTTTTGGAGTGGAATCTTTTGGGTTTTCCACATGTAGTATCACATCATCTGCGAAGAGTGGTAATTTGACTTCTTCTTTGCCGATTTGGATGCCTTTAATTTCCTTTTGTTGTCTGATTGCTGAGGCTAGGACCTCTTGTACTATGTTGAATAGCAGTGGTGATAATGGACATCCCTGCCGTGTTCCTGACCTTAGTGGAAAAGCTTTCAGTTTTTCTCCATTGAGAAAGATATTTGCGGTGGGTTTTTCATAGATGGCTTTGATGATATTGAGGTATGTGCCCTCTATCCCTACACTTTGAAGAGTTTTGATAAGGAAGGGATGCTGTACTTTGTCAAATGCTTTTTCAGCATCTATTGAGAGTATCATATGGTTCTTGTTCTTTCTGTTATTGATGTGTTGTATCACATTTACAGATTTGCGGATGTTGAACCAACCTTGCAGCCCTGGAATAAATCCCCCTTGGTCGTGGTGAATAATCCTTTTAATGTACTGTTGAAACCTATTGGCTAGAACAAATGGGATGTGAGGACATTAGCGGTGAGTGCTGACCATAATTTAAAGAAGCTTATCCATGAAGTCGGAGTGGAGAGTTGATAAATAGTTGAAAGGGTTTTGTTCTTGTTTTTACTACTTAACATAGGGGAGTATGACCATGTTTTATGCCAGGTGGTAGGAATAAGAGTAAGACTATAGGTAAGACATGGAGTTAGGTGTCTGAAGAGATAGGAAGCTAACTGGCCTCTTTCCTAAAAAGCAAAACAAAACAAAACAAAACAAAACAAAAACAAAAAAAGAAAACGTAGCCCTATGAAAACATAGTAGATAGAGGACCTGATAAAAGATGATTTTTCAGTTTTCTTTTTTTTTTTAAGATTTTATTTATTTATTTGACAGAATTCATGAGTAGGCAGAGAGAGAGGAAGGGAAGCAGGCTACCTGCTCAGCAAAGAGCCCGATGCAGGGCTCGATCCCAGAACCCTGGGATCATGACCTGAGCAGAAGGCACAGGCTTTAACCCACTGAGCCACCCAGGCACCCCTCAGCTTTGTTTGCTTAAACTTAAATTTTACATTTACTGTACAGAGGATTCCTACACCTTGCTTCCTCTAATGTTAACAAATTTCTTACAAAATTTATAAATTGGAATATAATATAGATGATAAGTATATTATTATGTCTAATATTAGTTGGAAAGTCTCTCATTTAGATAACCTATTACAAAACTGATTACCTTTCATCTTCCTGGGAAATTAAAAGTTCTGTTAAAATGTCGTCATGTTCTCTTAGCCAAATGAATGGGCTTCCCTTTTCCCTCCTCCTGTCAATTCCCTCAGGATTGGAGGTACACCATCCTCTCCATCTTTCCAGTCCCATCTTCCCTCATCATACCACACTTACCAAGTACCAGCCTTGGTGGTATGCCTTACCACCAATCCTTTGTTCCAGGCAGGGTTAGGAATCTCCAAAGCAGAGAGAAGAGTCTCTGCTTCTTGAGGGCTTAATTTTTTTTTTTAATCTTTAAAATTCAATTTAGTTAACATACTATATTAGTTTCAGGGATAGAATCTTATGATTCATCAATTGCATTTAATACCCAGTGCTCTTTACATCAAGGGCTCTGTTTAATACCCATCATTCAATTATCCTTTCCCTCCAGCAACCTTGAGGGCTTTGATCTTAATCCAGTGATCTAAACTGGGGCAGGGGAGAAGGGGGGAGAATGAAAATGCAACTACATTAGATCAACAATCCTCTTCCTACTCTTGACTTTTAACACATACAGTGTGATTTGTATAGCATTTCAGTCTTAGATTGAGCGTTGCTAAATGTTACAACTAGGGTATCACATTTTATCACCAGATGAGCTTATTTTTGCACTTAGAGAATCTGTGACCACCTATACAGGTGACCTCATTTGCCATATTTTCACGTCCCTACTCTATTTTTTAGATTTCCCTCTTAATGGGACCAATTTATGAATCCTCTAAATGTCTAAGTTCCTATTTGTGACTTTTGTGAATATAATGAAGACACAAGGTTTCTAGTAAGAGACTCTAATAGGACTGACCATATCAATCATGTTTCCATGGAAGGTATATCATGTGTGCATGATGTAGTAGCAATATATTTGGCATCAAAATTGCTAAACATATGGAAGGTTAGAGGGATTTGGGACAACCCTGTATAGCAGGCTGTTTGGAGTAAAAACTTGCTGCTGGAAACTGTGTTCTATGCCCTTGACTTACAGGGCGGAAAAGGAGGACACAGGAAGAACTGGACTCCCCCATAGGAGTTTTCAGGAGTTTCAGGCCTCTGTGTGTCAGGAAAAGGGAATGACTGCAAGTGACAAGTAGGAAATCCTCTTAATATAATACCAGATAGAAAGACTACTTCTGCATTTCAGAGAGAATTACAGTCTGACTGGTTTTTCCTCTGCCCTAAATGAGGGTGCTTATTCCCTTAGAATATAGTTGGCCTTCTTCAGCTATTCTGAAATTCTGCAGTTACTTAAAGCTCTTACTCTACTTCACTCTCCGTCCCTACTACCTCTGACCCCAAACTTTTTACTAATAAAGCTAAAGATGTGTGTCTTTAAGATGGAGTCAATGTGGTGTAGGGCCTGAGTTATCTTGTCTTCCATCCTCTCGGACTCAATCTATACGAGTCCCAAGCTCACCTCTCATTCCAAGACAGTATCTCCTTTATCAAGTCAACACTAATTTTTCCCCAAAGTATAGCTGATGGTTACATTAGTTTCAGGTGTACAACATAGAGATTTGACAAGTTTATATCTTATGCTAAGTTCACCACAAGTGTAGCTGCCATCTGTCATCATAGAATCTATTACAATACCATTGACTATTACCCTAGGCTGTTCCTGTCATCCCTGTGACTTACTCATTCCATAACCAGAAGTCCATATCTCCCACTCCCTTTCGCTCCTTACGCCCCTTCCCCTACCCATCTCTGCTCTGGCAACCATCCGTGTGTCGTGTGTATTTGAGTCTGTTTCTGTTGTTTTTATTTTTTAGATTCCATCTATAAATCAAATCAAATGGTCTTTCTCTAATTTAATTCACTTAGCATAATAACGTTTAGATCTATCCAAGTTGTTGTAAATGGCAAGATCTCCTCCCTTTTTTTACGATTGAATAATATCCGTGTACGTGTGTACAAGATCTTTATTCATCTATTGGTAGACACTTGAGTTGTTTCCATATTTTGCCTATTATAAGTAATGCTGTAATAACATAGGGATGCCTATATATTTTCAAATTAGTGTGTTTGTTTTCTTTGAATAGATCTCTAGTAGAATTACTGGATCTTATGGTTAATTAAGTTAATTTTTATTAACTTTTTGAGAAACCTCGATTGTGGCTGCACCAGTCTACATTCCCACCAACAGTGCAAGAGGGTTCTCTTTTCTTCACATTCCCACCCACACTTGTTTTACCTTTTTGATTTTCGACAATGTGACACATATTAGGGGGTATCTCACTGTGGTTTTAATTTGCATTTCCCTGATTAGTGATGTTAAACATCTTTTCATGTGTCTATTGGCCACCTGCTGTCATCTTTAGAAAATGTATATTCGGGTTCTCTGCCTATTTCTAATCAGATCATTGGATTTTTGTTGTTGTTGTTGTTGTTGTTTTGCTTTGATAAGTTGTATTCTTAGTGGGTTACTATTTAAACTGTGTAATCGGAGTTATCCTGTATAAGTTTCTCCTCCCATTCAGTAGGTTGCCTTTTCATTTTGTGTTTCCTTTGCTGTGCTAAGCTCTTTATTTTGGTCTAGTCCTGATAGTTTATTTGCTTTTGTTTCCCTTGCCTTAGGAGACCTATCTAGAAAAATACTGCTAAGGCTGATATCAAAGAAATCACTGCCTATATTTTCTCCTAAGATTTTTACGGCTGCAGGTCTCACATTTAGGTCTTCAATCCATTTAAGTTTATTTCTGTGTATAAGAAGGTGGCCCATTTCATTCTTTTACAAGTAGAGGACCAGTTTTCCCAGTACTGTTTGAAGACATTGTCTTTTTCCCATTGCATATGCTTTTCTCCTTTGTCCTAGACTAATTGACCATGTAAGTGTGGGTTTATTTCTGTGTTCTGTTTTGTTCCATTCATCTTGTGTCTGTTTTTATGCCACTGTCATACTGTTTTGATCACTATAGTTCTGTATCATATCTTGAAAACTGAGATTGTAGTATCTCTAGTTTTGTTAAAGATTGCATTGGCTTTTTGGGGTCTTTTGTGGTTCTACAAACTTTAGTATGCAAGTTCTGTGAAAAATGTTGTTGGCATGTTGACAGGGATTGCACTGAATCTGTAGATTGCTTTGGGTAATATAGACACTTTAACAGTATCTTTCCAATTCATGAGCATGGAGTATCTTTCCATTTGTTCATGTTGTCTTTGGTTTCTTCAGCGTCTTACAGTTTTCAGAGTATAGGTCTTTCACCTCAATTAAACTTATTCCTAGGCATTTTATTCTTTGGTGCAAGTCAACACTATTGAGTGCCTACTATGTGCCCAATGGTATTTTAAATTCTAAAAACGCAGAAATTTAGGTGCTAGGAATTACAGCATTGCTTTAGGCAACAAAACTGTCCCTCGTGGGGTTTATATCTTAATGGGGGATAAAAAAAAGTCACCATAGTGTTAAGATATGATAGGGGTTATGAAGGTACAGCAAAGACCAGGAATAAAGAGTGTCAGGAGAAAAAATGAGAAGAATAAACTGAGGCCAGGAGCCATGTGACTATGACTGTCTGGGGGTCGAAATTTCCAGGCAGAAGAAATAGCAAGTGGGATGGGAGCTTGTTGGCCATATCTCTGGACAGGGGTTCTCAGACCAGAAACACCAGCATCACCTGGGAACGTCACAGAAATGCAGACTCTCAGGCTACACATGCTCCTCCCCACAACCCCCTCCACATAATGAACTCCAGGGGTGGACCTAGCAATATAGGCTTTAACAAGCCTTTCAGGTAATGTGAGCTTAAAGTTTGAGAACCTTGTGGTTCTCATGATATGGCTGGAGCTGAGCCATTGAAGGGAATAGCTACTCTCTTTTTCTGCTTCTCCCCTGCAATAAATAAATAAATAAGTAAGTAAGTAAATCCTTATTTCCTTTTTCTTTACAGTGCAAAACTTCCCCAAAATCCCCTCCACCTCCTCCTTTGGGCCTTAGTCTCTGTGGCATGCATTTCTGGGGTATCCCTCCTTCTCCATCTCTGGAGCCTGCCTGCCTTTCATGAGCTAATTCAAACATTACTCCTCAGGTGGTAGTTCCCTGATCCCACCAACAGCTGTGATTGCTCCCCACTCTGTGATCCCATAGTACTCTATCTGTCCTTTTTTACAATCACCACCAGCTGCTGGGTATTAATAGCTTTTTGTGGCTGTCCTATCTTTGCTATTCCAGGAAGAAAGTTGTTTTACAAGCAAGTTGAGAGTAAGGTGCTAGATCTTACTCTTCTTTTATATTCTCCCAGTGCCCAGATAGTATTTGGGAGATTTGGTAAAAGTTTAGAAGGATGTGAAGGAAGGGCGGGGGAAGGCAGACAAGGGTGGAAACTAATAGATTAGGAATCAAACTTCTGACATTTGCAGGCAGTTTTGCCAGACTAGATTTCATAAAAATAAAGATGGTAGTGAGAAGTAGAAGCCATTTGCCCCTCAGGCCTGTAGGGAGGATGTGGGGGAATATTGAAAGCTACCACCTGCGTGTACCTATGTGTGATCTATCCCACCCTCATGTCACTTTCTCCCTGCTCAGTGCATTTCATGTATCACTCCAATGATTGCCCAATTTTGGTCTCAGATACTTTCCTTCTCAGGCTCTTAGGACTGCTTTGAACAGTATTGTACCTCATTATGGGCCCAACAACTGGTAGGTCAGTTCTTTCTAAAAAAGGGAACCTTGTAAGAAAAGGATGGATGGTAAAGTAGAATTATTACCTATTCAACCATCTCCCCCCAAATTAAGTATTTCTAAACCAACTACTGTAAAGATGCAAAATCTGTATAGCAATCTCATTTCTAGAACAGCAAGATACCTAAAAGGACTTGAGAATGGAAAATATTTAACCAAGGTTTTTATATTTACACATACTGCTTGCGTATAGGTTACTCACAGCTTCCGGTTAAAAAAAAAAAAAAAAAAGAAAAAAGTTCATCTTTAAATATTACTCCTATGATTGTTCTCTTCATTCATACTGTAGTGGAAGCCAGTTCTTCACTTCACCCAACCTGAAACTGTTAACTTCAAAAAAAGAGAAACAGCCAAAGTGGGGCCCATGAAAATAGTACATTCTACATGATGAGACCTGTAAACTCTCATTATCTACTGTGACCATTAAAGGACAACATAGTCCTTAGTTTTCTCAGTTCAAGTGGCAAGTCATAGCTCCCAAACTTTGTGGAACACCTTAATACTTAACCAATTGGTTTAAATCTGATTCTGCGAAGCTTCTGAGTGTGCCCATATATTTTGACTAAGGTTTGTATGCCTGCCTTTTTTGCCACTAACAGAAGCAAATGATTTTCTGTGTTTATTTTCCAGAACATCACTTACCTTCTTCCAAAGCTCTCAGAATGCTCTCCTGAAGCACTTACCACTTTGCAATGTAATTGTGTTTTTTTCCCTGACTAACATATATATTCACTGGGAATAACCTCGTCCACTTCAAGTCCAGTCTCTACTCAAACTAATACCTGTTTTATTATTGTTATCTTTCCACCCACAGAAGTTGAGTCACACTAAGTTGCCAATATTAAACGTTTTCTCTAAAATAACAGCAGTTTCATATGCTTCAGCCTCATAAAAGCTTTAAGTAACTGAAAAATGACTTTTTTTTTTTTTCCATGCTGTGGAAATACTAGCTGTTTACATGCAGATTTTCCATTGAAGTACCAAGATCTATCAAGTTTACAATGTATTGCCAGAGCTTCTGGAGCTTTAATGTACAAAGGAATCACCAGGGGATCTTGTTAACATGCAGATTCTGCTTCTGGAGGGTTGGGGTAGGACCTGACATTCAGCATTTCTAACAAGCTCCCAAGTGGGGCTGATGCTGTGGTTCATGGGTCACCCTTGGAATAACAAGTGTTTGGACTGCAGGATGAGGAGTCAAGATGTAAAACCTAGATCTGCTACCAGCGATTTGACTTTGTCGCTTACTCTTTCTAGGCTTTACTTTCTGTAGCGTCCAGGGGTTCAAGTAGGTGGTCTATTACTTCCAAGTCTAATGTGGATGACCTGTGAAGGTCATGTTTATCTAAGTGATTTGAGAGTCCATACAACACAAGGGTCAGGAGCACCAGCTCCAGTCTCAAATCGCCTGGGGTAGCATCCCAGCTTTTCTACTTACCGTATGACCTTGGAGATTTAATCTCTCTGTGCTTCAGTTTCCCCCCTCTGTAAAATTGAACTAATATTGAATGCATATATGTAAAGTGCTGAGGACAGACCCGAACACACAAAAACTCCAACATAAACTATTTTCAACACTAATATTCTCGGCAGTTTAATTTCTAAAAAGCGTTACTAAGGCAATTATCTGAAGTGTGGGCAAAGACTTAAAGTAGATGGAAAGATGTTTATCACCAATTTTACAAAAATGTGGAACACTACATCTATGTTCAACAAGAAGGGCTACTTATATATTATGAAATCTGTGCCCATTATAAATGCCTAATATATTAGTGCTCAAGATACAATATGAAATGTTAAGAAAGCCAGACACAAAACTGTATTAACAGCTTATGTTCATGCTTCCTTACAAATGATATGGTTAGCTATCTGGTGGGGGATATGCTCTAAAATATTAAATAATTATTATGACCAAGAGGCAGGATTAGGGGGTCCTGTTTTCTTCCTACATTATTTACTAATTCTACATGAGGGATGAACAACTTGTGTATTCAGATAAATTTTTAACCTGTGTAAACCCCATGGTATCCCCCCACTCCAAAAGTCAAAACTATCACAAGGATTTCAGCTTCTGTTATACCAAAAGTGTTCCAGAAGAATTGCAAATACAAATCAGAAGTCCGTAAATTTAATGATACAGCACTCAATACCAAACTAATGACTGAAAAGAAAAAAAAATGCACTCATTTTTTTAGTTCTGAGCAAAATTTGAGATTGAGTATTCTAACGAAGCATTAAATGGCCAAAGTGGCTGCCTTGCTGTGTGTCCCATACATACCAAGGAAACTAGAAAACACAGGAGCAGGGTTTATGACTCTGGAGGTTGGAAAAATACCAGGCACAACCAGCATCATGCTTTTGTGTTGTTTAAGTAGATTTTCAAATAGAAATTCTGTGGTTGCCATACCACACCGCAAATAAATTTATATTTTGATCTTTTTTCATTCAAAAGTTAATACAATGAGTCAGGACATGCATTTGAAATGACTTAGAGGGAGATTCCATTATGCTTTTAGTCTGTTCCTCTATCACATATATTTTTCCAAGACTGAGCTAACCCATCATGTCTTGAAGAAATTCCGGAAAAATATTTGCTAGCAGTTTCCTACACCATCAATTTCTTTTTAAAGCTGCCATAGTAGTGATAATCAGAACGTAGTCCAGGTTGAACATTAAGGGTTATTTCATTTTGTCTCATCTTGGGGCATGGTTGAAAGGAAAGTTTGTCTGCAAAAATTTTCTGCTGCTACTCCACTGTCTCATAAAATTCCACATCCCTAATTTTTATTTGACTTCTCAGTACTTTGAACTTCTCACTTTTTGAGTAGACCTCGCCTATGATCTATGAATACTTGATTACCTCCCTCACCAGTAAATTCAACCTGGAAACTAGAAAAAGAAGATCTGAATAAAACCACTTTTCAATCACCTGCAAATCATTTTTCTTTGCCCCTCTCTTCTACATTCTAGAACCCTGACTAAAGAGACTTCTGCCTTTAACCACAGGATTTTGCTTAAAGAATATTGCAAAAGATTAGCTTTGCAGCTAACTTTGTGACTGATTGTCCTGTAACTCTGCATAGCTCTGTCACCCAGAAAAAAAAAATTGTATAAGAGATCTCAAACTTTTTCTCATCCTTTAATTTTTGTGTATATTTTGTAATAGAATATAGTGATATTAATTAGAACTGTAGATAACTCAAATGCTGGAGTCCACCTTACCTGTTGGGGTATGTTCCAAGGCCCCCAGTGAGGCCTGAAACTACAGATAGCACTGAACCCATTATATGTATGCATACTGCAATACATTTTAGATATATGTCAGGCACAATAAGAGGTGAACAATAACAGAACGATTATATATAGTATATTATGACAAGTTAGGTGAGTGTGGTCTCTCAAAATGTTGTGTACTGTTGTGAGATGACATCCCTACATAATACCTTGAAGTGGGGTCAATGACCTAGGCATTGTGAAGGCAGCATTAGAATATTACTGACTTATCTGATGATTTGGTGGGAGGATTATCTACCTCAAGACCAGTTGACTACAGGTAACTGGAATCATGAAAGAGGGTCTGGGCAGGGCGGAGGGGTTTGGGGTTTGGGGAGGGCTATTGTATGTAGAAACCAGGAGTGCTCACAACAGTCAATCATGGAGCTTTTAGAATGAAATGTGGTGATCTCAAAGTTCCATTAAGTCAGCCAACAACAACCTATACAGTGACCAATATTCATTTATCAAATTCTCATTGAGCACCTATATGTCCCAAGTTCCAAATGTTAAGAATATAAAGGACTAGAAATAAGGAAGGCAAAGCGCCTATTCTTGTGAAGCCCATATTTTCATAAGGGAGATAAATAATGGATAAGTGAACAAACTAACAATTAGATTCTTACAGTGGGTATGATGTAAAATGCTATGACTTTCATTTCGAATGTTTGTCTATGCACCTAGCATAGTGCTAAGTATCCCACAAGAAATGTGGTCCGTGCTTTCAGTGAGTTTGCGCTCAAGTCCAGGTGGCAGACATTAATTAGAACTGTAATTGTTACAAAGGAGAAGTAGCACAGAGTGCTACCTACTCAGGAAAAACTATTAAGGCAGAGAGGTCTTTCTGAGGATGTTGTTCAAGGCAGGGCTTTGAATGATGCTGATTTCCTTGAAGCAGCTATTCTAGCAAATGGCAGCTGGTGAGAAATGTGCTGTCTCCAAGTAGGGGATAAGGAGCAAGGGGTATGTGATGCCCCTGCTGATCACAGATTATTTTTAACCACAGTTTTAAAGGAAAATCTAGCCCAGTAGGTTACTATTGAGTACCTGAGGCTTTACAGAGTACTTTCTCATGAACTCTCTCAGGTGTTCCTCACCTACAGTAACTTACAAGGAAGTGCTTTAAATTCTGCTGTAAATAAAGCAAGACATGTGCCTTTCCTAAACTCGGTTTATAAACTATAGAACTGGATGTGATTCTCCCATTATAGGGCACACCTGAGATTGTGAATGGTACTCAGTAGAGCTCTTTGCCTAGTACACAGAATTTTCTGAATATTAACTATTGACTTTAAAAGGCAGTTGAACTGCTGTGAGTTTGCTACAGCGCTGCAGAGGGAAGGCTGGAAGGAAGACAAAAGGAAACAAGATGTGATCAGCATGTGAGGCTTACCAAAGGCAACACTCCCACCTGAGGAAATCAGATCCAAATGCCAAGAGACTATAGGCAGGGAACAGATGGCTATGGGAGAAACTTGTATAGGAGGAAATACACCTCCTATTCAATAATCCGATGTAAATATGTAGTTTGTTTATGCTTCAAACACAAGAATCTTCAAAACTGGGTGGAAAAAATGTCACTGCTTTTTTTTTTTTTCCTTTTGTGTATTTTGTATCCATATTTTAAGAGAACCATATTCAGGGATATTAATCTTTTGTTAAAGTCTGTCATGTATTTGATATAATTTATTTGTCTTTTGATGTTTCTGTCAGACAAAAGACAAAATAAACAATTTTAATGGTTATAAATTCAACTTTACCTTAATTCTTCCTCCTTTGTTACAGTTTTAGATTTATCTTGTTTAAAATGTCAAGTAGCTCTTCCACTCAATTAGACAACTTTTTTTTCCCCCCTTCTGGCTTTGGCGTCTTTGGACCTTACATGGAATTTTCTTTGTACATGGTGTGAGGAAGAACATTATTTTATCCTAGAGGGCCATTTACAGAAAAGGGTATACAAAGAGCCAACATACACTAAAAGTATAGTTCATTCCCAGAGAAATGCAAATTAAAGCAACAAAAAAGCCATTTTTCAAATAGAAGATTGAACATTTTTCAATTTTTTGGAGTTTCACTAATGTTGATGAGGCTGTGAAAAAAAACAGTGCTGATGGAAATGTGAAATTGCTACTAACTCATCAGAAAATAATCCTACAGAATCTAGTAAGAGTTCTGATTCTTGTACCTTTGCACAAATGCATCTTATTCATAGAAATCATCTGTCCAAAAGGTTAGCATGTGTAAGAGCCTGGTTAGCCAGAGGGAGCCATGGGTGTAAGCTTGGATTGACCATGGCCCTCCCAGAGGAACGAACTTACAAATCCCGGATATAGGGGCGGGCCAGGCCGGATGGAGACATCCAATCAGTGGGGTGCACATATATTTGCTATGGTGAGTTGGAATTCAATTGGCCACCGGTATGGCTGACCGAGCATGACTGTGCAGTTTTCCCTGTGTGTTGCAATCTCATTGGCTACCTGTGTGTGGGCTGGGCCCAACCACCTCTATAAAGGTTAGTGTGGGAGGTCAGGTGGGGGTAGTCGTCCTGGGGGTTGTCGTTGGGAGTCTCGTGGCTGTCGGGCAAGCGGCCTCTTTGGGAAAGGGCCTCATCGGGGGAGCGGCCTCCTCAGGTAGGGTTGTGGTGGGGGAGCGGAGTCCTGGGGTGGGGGAGTGGCCTCGCCGGGGGGAGCCTCCTTGTAGGGTAGCGTTGTGGTGGGGGAGCGGAGTCCTGGGGTGGGGGAGCGGCCTCACCCGGGAGCAGCGTGGTCGGATAGCGGCCTCTCCCGGGAGCGGCCTCGCCCGGATAGCGGCCTCTGCGGGGAGTGGCGTGGTGGGAAAGTGGCCTCGCCCGGATAGGGGCCTCGCCCGGGAGCGGCCTCGCCCGGATAGCGGCCTTGGTGAGGAGCGGTGTGGTGGGAAAGCGGCCTCGCCCGGGAGCGGCCTCCCCCGGATAGCAGCCTTGGCGGGGAGCAGTGTGGTGGGAAAGCGGCCTCGCCGGGGAGCGGCCTCGCCGGGGAGCGGCCTCGCCGGGGAGCGGCCTCGCCGGGGAGCGGCCTCGCCGGGGAGAGGCCTCGCCGGGGAGAGGCCTCGCCGGGGAGAGGCCTCGCCGGGGAGAGGCCTCGCCGGGGAGAGGCCTCGCCGGGGAGAGGCCTCGCCGGGGAGAGGCCTCTCCCGGATAGCGGCCTCTCCCGGATAGCGGCCTCTCCCGGATAGCGGCCTCGCCCGGATAGCGGCCTCGCCCGGATAGCGGCCTCGGTGTGGAGCGGCGTGGTGGGAAAGCGGCCTCGCCGGATAGCGGCCTAGCCCGGGAGCGGCCTCCCCCGGATAGCGGCCTAGCCCGGGAGCGGCCTCCCCCGGATAGCGGCCTAGCCCGGGAGCGGCCTCCCCCGGATAGCGGCCTTGGCGGGGAGCGGTGTGGTGGGAAAGCGGCCTTGCCGGGGAGCGGCCTTGCCGGGGAGCGGCCTCGCCCGGGAGCGGCCTTGCCTGGATAGCGGCCTCGCCCAGGAGCGGCCACCCACGGATAGCGGCCTCGCCCGGGAGCGGCCTCGCCCGGGAGCGGCCTCGCCCGGGAGCGGCCTCGCCCGGGAGCGGTGTGGTGGGATAGCGGCCTTGGCGCGGAGCGGCATTCCCGTGGGGCTTTGTGGTCAGGTAGGGTCGTCCTCAGGTAGCTGATTTGGGAGCGGCGTTGTCGGGGTCGGTGTCCTGGTCGTGTCCTGGTCGTTGTAGCCTCTTTGTAAGAGACGGCCCCGACTGGTCGGTTTGATTTTCGGTGCTTGGCAGGAAATAAAACTTTGCGGGACTTTCGCATTACAGAAGTCTCCTTCCTTTGATCAGGGACCCTAACAGTGTGCATTAGAGTATTTATTGCAGCATTGAGGGTGGGGATTAAAAAAACCTGATAATTAGAAGTCCATCAGTAAATCCATTGGAAAAATCAAGATCTAAATCAAGAGAAGTCTATAGTATGGAATATTATGAAGCTGTTACAAAGAATGAGTTATGGACACACACTGACCTAGAGGAATATGTATGATATGTTAAATGAAAATAGAAAGCACATCCTTGAAACACATCCTTGTCTTGTTCCCGATCTTAGGGGAAAACTGTTTTTCACCATTAAGTATAATGTTAGTTGTGGGTTTTTCATGTCTGGTCTTTATGATGTTGAAGTATGTGGCCCTGTGCACTTTTTTTTTTAATCATTTAAAGATGGTGTATTTAGTCAGATCTTTTTTCTGAATCTATTGAGATAATTATATGGTTTTTATATTTCCTCTTAATGACATACCGCATTTTTATATCAAATATTAATTCATCTCTGGAATAAATCTCACGGATTCTTTTGTATTGTGAATTCAGTTTTCTCATATCTTCTTGCATATTTTTGCATCTATATTCATCAGAGATATTGGCCTGTAGTTTTCTTTCTTTTTTATTTTTTTTTAAGTGTGTTTGCCTAGTTTGGGGTGCAGGATAATTCTGGCCTCATAGAATGAGTTTGGAAGCTTTCCTTCTTCTTCCAATTTTTGGAACAGTTTGAGAAGAATAGGTATTAACTTTTCTTTGAATGTTTGATAGAATTAATCTGTGAAGCTATCTGGTCCCGGGCATTTGTTTCGAGTTTTTTGATTACTGATTGATTCCCTCTTTTCTTTTTTCCCCTAGTAATCAGTCTGTTCAGATTTTCTCTTTCTTCCCAATTCAGTTCTGGAAGATTGTATGTTTCAAGGAATCTATCCATTTCTTCTAGGTTTTCCACTTCGTTGGCATATTATTTTTCATAGTATTTTATAATCCTTTGTATTTCTGTGATGTTGGTGCTTATTCCTCTTACATTTCTGATTTTTTTTTTTTTACAATGCATCTTTCAATTAACATCTCTTAAAAATTTTTATTTAAATTCAACTTAGTTAACATTTACTGCATTATTAGTTTCAGGGGTAGAATTTAATGATTTGTCATTTGTCATTTCTGATTTTGAGTTGTCTCTTTTTTTCTTCATGAATCTGGCTATAGATTAACTAATTTATTTATTTATTTTTTATCTTTCCCAAGAACCACCTCTTAGTTTCAGTGATCTTTTCTCTTGTTTTTGTTTGTTTGTTTGCATATTTACTGTCTCATTCATTTCTACTCTAATATGTATTGTTTCTTTCCTTCTAGTTCCTTTAGTTATAAGACTAAATTGTTCATTTCAAATTGTCTTGTTCCTTAATAGTAGGCCTAGATTGCTATAAACTTCACTGTTAGAACTGCTTTTTCTGTGTCCCAGAGTTTGGACCATTGTGTTTCCATTTTTATTTGCCTCCATATATCTTTTAAATTTTTTGCTTGGATTTCATTCACTCATTTGTTGTTTAATACTATGTTTAGCCTTCATATGTTTGTGTTTTTTTTCCAATTTTCTTCTTGTAATTAATTTTTAGTTTTATATCATTGTGGTTGAAAAAGGTGCTTGATAATAATTTCAATATTCATTAATTGTTTTGTGGCTTAATACATAATCTATCTTGGAGAATGGTCATATGCACTTGAAAAGAATGCATAGTCTGTTCTTGGATAGAATGTTTTGTATATATCTGTTAAGTCCATTTGGTCCAATATGTCATTCAAAGCTACTACTTTCTTATCGACTCCTGCCTGGCTGATCTATCCATTGTTGTAAATGGGTTGTTCAATCCCCTACTATTATTATATCTGTCAACATCTCCCTTTATTCTATTAATATTTGCTTTATATATTTAGGTACTTTTATTTTGGATGCATATATATTTACAAATGTTCTATCATCTTGTTGAATTGATTCCTTTATCATATAATGCCTCCTTTCTTTCTTTCTTGTTAGAGACTTTAAGTTCCATATCTGCTGTTCTAATTATTATTACTTCAATTTGTTTGTTTGTTTCCATTTTCATGAAATGTCTTTTTTCATTCCTTCACTTTCAGTATGTGTATGTCTACATTTAAAGTAATTTTTGATAGGTCTGTACGTCTTGCTATTTTGTTTATTGTTTTCGGGGTGTTTTGTAGTTCTCTATTCCTTCCTTTCTTGCTTTCTTCCCCTGTATTTTGATGACTTTCTTTAGTGTTAAATTGGCTTCTTTCATCTTTTTAAAATGTTTCTATTATAGATTTTTGATTCACGGTTACCATGGGATTCACATATAACACCATTTGTTATAGCGTATAGCAGTCCATATTAAGTTGGTTTACTTAAGTTTGAATCCATTCTAAAAGCACTACATTTTTACTACCCCCATCATATTTTATGTTTGTAATATCATAATTTACATCTTATTGTGTATCTTTTGTAGATATATTTGATTTCCTACTTTTGTGTTTTAACCTTCATACTGGCTTTATAAGTGAGTGATCTATGTTTACTGTATGCTTGCTTTTGTGTGTATTACTTTGATTATTATTATTATTTACTTCTAGTTATCTTTTCTCCTCACTTATGTAAATTCCTTTCAACATTTATTGTAAGGCTGGTTTAGTGAGGATGAACTTCTTAAACCTTTTGGGGGAAACTCTGTATCTCCTTTTATGCTGAATGATAACCTTTCTGGGTAGAATATTCTTGGTTCTATTTTTTCCTTCTTAGTACTTTGAATATATCATTTCACTTTCTTATGGCCCACTAGATTTCTGCTAAAAAACCAACTTATAGCCTTATGGGGTTTCTTGGTGCATAAATTTGCTTTTCTCATGTTCTTTTTAAAATTCTCTCTTTAATTTTTGAGGTTTTAATTATTATGTGTGTTGGTGTGAATGTTTTTTGGTTTATCTTGTTAGGGGCTCCCTATGCTTCCTGGGCCTAGATATTTGTTTCCCTGTCCAGACAAGTGAATTTTTCAGCAATTATTTCTTCAAATAATTTTCTGCCCCCTTTTGTCTTCTTCTGAGACCCCTGTAAGGTAAACTTAGTGGTCCCTTAACCTATTATAATTTTTATTACTTTTTTCTTTTTGCTACTCAGGTTGAGAGCTCTCCATTACCCTATCTTTCCCAATCACTGATCCATTCTTCTTCATCCTCTAATCTGCTATTGATTCCCTGTAGTATATTTTTATTTCAGCTTTTATATTTTTTTAAAGATTTTTTACTTATTTATTTGACAGAGAGAGAGATCACAAGTAGGCAGAGAGGCAGGCAGAGAGAGAGGAAGGGAAGCAGGCTCCCTGCTGAGCAGAGAGCCTGATGCAGGACTCCATCCCAGGACCCTGAGATCATGACCTGAGCCAAAGGCAGCGGCTTAACCCACTGAGCCATTTTTTAACTCAGACTCATTATTTTTACATCTTCTAGCTCTTTGTTGAGGTTTTTAGTATATTAATCCACTCTTCAAGTCTAGTGAGTATCATTATGACCATTACTTTGAACTGTTTATCAGACATATTTATTTTTTTTTTAAAGATTTTATTTATTCATTTGACACAGATCACAGGTAGGCAGAGAGGCGGGCAGAGTGGGGGGGGGGGATCAGGCTCCCTGCTGAGCAGAGCCTGATGTGGGGCTCCATCCCAGGACCCTGAGATCATGACCTGAGCCAAAGGCAGAGGCTTAATCCACTGAGCCACCCAGGCGCCCGTATCAGACATATTTCTTACCTCCATTTCATTTCGTTTTTTTCCTGTGATATAGGCCTATTCTTTCATTTACCACCGATTCCTTTGTCTCTTTGTTTTGTCTAACTCTGTTTCTATGTTTTGGGTCAGCTATGTGTCCTGGTTTTGAAATTAGTTGCCTTGTGCAAATGTCCTGTGGTGCCCTTTAGCACAATACCCCCTCATCACCAGAACTGGACACTCCTGGGTTGTCTCTCGTGTATGGACTGCATGTTACTTACTATTGTGGTTGAGCTATGGATACTGTGGGTGTGCTGGTGGGTGGGACTAGACCTCAGCCCAGCTGGCTGCAATGACTCACTTTCCCTGTGAAAAGTGTATCCACTGCTGGTACACTGGGTAAGGTTGTTACCTGAGCTTTGAAGCTTATGGGCTCATTGATGGGTACAGCCTGGCTGCTATTAGCCACTGTGACAGCTGTGGGCACACTAAAGCAGAGAGCTTGTTCACTGTGTAGCCAGCTAAGAGATCCAACTTCAGGAAATGTGAGGGCCCTGGTGTCTGGGGATATCCTCCCTGCACCATTCCCAGGGCAGGAATCACTTTGAAGGATTGCCAGTCCTAGCCAGGGTTGCCTGCCAGTTGTGTTTGAGCAGGAATTGCTTTGGAAGGAGTACCTGGTAGGTTGGGTTGAGTAGGTCCAGAGGGAATGTGGGGGAGCAGGGGTATTAGCAATGTAGAAGGAAAGTGCTAAAACAGGCTTCTATAAACATCCAATTATCTAGGCTAGGGCAGAGCAAGAAAAAAAGGCCCATCCACCCCTGCACCTCTGTTCTAGAGAAGTCTGTAGATCCCTATTTCTCTGGCACATATCCTAAAATTAATTAAAAAAAAAAAAAGAAAAATCTCCTTCACTTATATCGCAGGGGTTTTTAAACTGCTGCTTCTGTGGTGTGTCTTGGACTGGTTTTTTAAGGATGGGGACATGGTCTTCTATCACCCTTCAATTCTCTCAGATATAAGGACTGCTTATTTTCAAAGTCAAACATTATGGGGACTTGTCTTCCAAGTATGGGTGCCCAAGGCTATGGGTGCCCATTGTGATGGATGGTGGGTGGAGTGGGGTCTGATTCGCTTTTCTGTGCTTGTGATATCCCTTCTGTTTGTGGTTGGTTGCACTGGGGGTTTGGCTCCTCTGTCTCAACCTTTTTTGAGGTGGTCTTCTCTATGACTAGCTATAGAAGTTCTGTTCCACCAGTCTCACAACATTTCAACAGTTAGTTACAATATATATAATTGTTGCCTTGGTGTGCACTGGGGACAAGGTGAGCTTAGGAACCAGTTTCGTTATCTCATTCCTTAAAAATAACTAAGTAAAATGACCGTTATTGTGCAGGGTCCTTTTGGTTACAAGTAGGACAGCTGACTCAAACTGACTCAAACTGGTCTATACAGTAAAATTTTTATATTACATAACAGGAGGTCCAGAGGTAGGACTAGCTTAATTGCTAGATTCAACAAGACTACCAAAGACCCAGGTTCTTTCTTTCTCCCCACTCGACAGTCCACAAAATCTGCTTCACTCTATAGCTCATTCCCTTCCTAATTACAGGCTTCCAGTGGCAAATACAGTTATTCATTTCCTTGTTTACATTTGACAGGAAAGTGACTGCCCCCCTCACCATGAAATAATAATCCTTCCCTTAAATTTGATTTGGCCAATTCACAACACATGTTAATCTCCACACTAACAAAATTTCCTGGGCACTGATTGTTCTGATTGGCTGATCAAGACCCATTCCTAATGAAGGTATAGAGTGAGTATCAGAGCTAGAGCTTAAGAAGGGGAAAATAGATTTGGAGGAGCAGCCAGCAGCATCCAACAGTCATCTAGTCTTATACCTCTGAAGAAGAGCATTAGATATCCTTTTCTACATCTGGGTAAATTGTGCCTTTAAAAGTATCGAAGCTGTGTAGCTTGTACCAATAGAGAGAATGTCTATACAGAACTTATTCTGAAATTTTCCATTTTTATTTTATATAAAGTGTCCTATTTGTCAGTAGCTGTTGTAGAAAATACCATCTAATGTGTGTGATAAAGAGATACCAGCCTGAGAAGAGAGGAAATAGTTCCAAATTAAATAACTGATCAACAATTAGTTTCAAATACCCAATGGAAAGGTCAAGAAACAAAAACACCAGGAACAACAACAAAAAAAGGTTAAATAGATCCATAATAAAATAGTGTTTTATTGTTTCTAATGTTCACAGTGGAACATACTTGGAGAAGCATCTGCTCTCAGCTCTTGAAGTTGTACAGGAGGAGAATATACTTTTCCTGTAGACATAGTAACAGAAGTTACTATGCATTAAGAGTCTCGGGCGCCTGGGTGGCTCAGTGGGTTAAGCCGCTGCCTTCGGCTCAGGTCATGATCTCAGGGTTCTGGGATCGAGTCCCGCATCGGGTTCTCTGCTCCGCGGGGAGCCTGCTTCCTCCTTTCTCTCTCTCTGCCTGCCTCTCTGCCTACTTGTGATCTCTCTGTGTCAAATGAATAAATAAAATCTTTAAAAAAAAAAAAAAGAGTCTCTAAAATTAAGCATTTCCCAGACAATATCTCATTGGTACCATGAGTGTAAGCCCATCACTGGCAGAAACTGCTATATCCCTAGCACCTACTGCCATACCAGGCATAAAAGTAACTTTAACAAATGTGTCCAAATGAAATAAATCTCACAAAAATCTTACGCAACAACATATTGCTGTTTCCTCAATTTAAGGATTATGAATCATTCGCTCTAAATGTTTAAGCAGTTTGGTCAAGTGATAGGGCATGGATTAAAATCCTGCCTTACTTTTTTTTTTTCCCCCACTACCTGAAGAGGAAATAGATGGGAGAAGATAAATCCAGTGACTTAGAGATCAGATATTTTTAATTTATTGTTTAAATATTCTTAGCACTAGTACATTTGTTAGGTTTTAAGAAAAGACATGCTCCAGATACATCAGATAATAGCAGTTTATTATAGGAAACACAGGAAGAATGGAGACTATTTCCAAACCTGCCTCTGGAGCCTAAAAGATCATTTGCAAAGGACAGTGTGTCCAGTGCCTATGATCCCTGCTTGAGAACCTTGCCATGGTGGTAATTGAGCTATTATCTGTGTCTACTGCCTTTGCTCCTGATACTGAAAAAGGATTTTGTTGTTGTTGTTTTGAGTGTAAACTCCCCAAGATCTGACTACATCAGCAGTTAGTCACCGTCAAGTGGAGGGAGCCCAACTGGGCAGGAGTCACTTGTCATTCCACCTGATCATCCACTGGCTGCCTTTAAGTTCAGTGTCAAACTAAGTGTGGTTACAGGGGAAGGAGTTAGAAGATACCAGGCAAATGATACCTCAAAGGAAGACTGTGGACAAGTCAGACATTCTTAAGATATCCAGGATGTCTGCTATAAGTAACTTTCCTCTAAAAAGAATCTTACGCATTTTATTCAATGTATTAGTTCTTGAGTCTAATAGAACATAGAAGACGGAGTTGTTATAATCAGGAACCCTAAGGTATAAATATTGGATAAAGTGAAAATACACAAAAAATTCAAAAACTTCATAGGATCAAACATCTGTATAGTCTTTAGTCCGTATTAGGTGTTATTCTAAGCACTGAACATGTGTCCTCCTTTAATCCTCACAATAACCCATGAACTAAGTACCAGGAACCCCAGTCTATAGATAGAGAGGCAGAGACACAGAGAGGTGAAAAGCATTGCCTGAAGTCCCCCCAGCTAGTGCCAGCAACTTGTCTCGAGTACGGGCTTTCACCACCCTGTCATTTGTTTTATTAGTTAATTGAACTTTGTAGGAAAACAGGGAAATTTCCAGATGCCAAACATTTGGAGGCAAAAAGTATCAGCTAACATGCAAACAAAAAGCTGATCCTCTGTACTTCTGGGATCAGGACTATGAAAAGAGACTATCAAGTCTGAGGCTGGGATTCCAATTCCTATATCAGGAAGATACGGAGAGCTTACAAGCAAGTTTATAAAAAGAAAGGGAACTGGGATGCCTGGGTGGCTCAGATGGTTAAGCAGCTGCCTTTGGCTCAGGTCATGATCCCAGTGTCCGGAGATCGAGTCCCACATCAGGCTCCTTGCTCGGCAGGGAGCCTGCTTCTTCCTCTGTCTCTGCCTGCCATTCTTTTTGCCTGTGCTTGCTCACTCTCCCTCTCTCTCTCTGACAAATAAATAAAATCTTAAAAAAAAAAATAGAAAAAAAAAAGAAAGAGAACTTCAAAGTGTGGTGAAAAACTCCCTATAGCTGGAGAAATAGAGGGAGGTTTTAGTCCACTTGAGATTTGGGTGTTGGGAGATCACTGAAAAGTAGACATCCCAGGTCTCTACCATGTATGGGTGCGGTCTCCTAATTTACACTCTGCATGATAGATCAATTGCAATTAAGAGCTAACCTACAATCCAGCAGTCTCACTACTGGGTATTTACCTTAAAGATGCAAATGTAGCTATCTGAAGTTGCATGTGCACCCAAATGTTTATAGCAGCAATGTCCACTATAGCCAAACTATGGAAAGAAACTAGATATGTCCATCAACAGACGAATTGATAAAGAAGATATGAGTTATATGAGTTATATATATATATATTTATATATATTACATATATATTACATATGTAATATATATAAATATATATATATATGTAATATATATATAATGGAATACTATGCATACTATGCAGCCATCAGAAGAAATGAGATCTTGCCATTTGCAATGACGTGGATCAGCTACAGGGTATTATGCTGAACGAAATAAGTCAATCAGAGAAAGTCAATTATCAGGTGATCTCCCTGAGGAATTTGAGATTTGGAATTTGAGAGGCAGAGTGGGGGTTTGGGGGATAGGGAAGGAAAAAAATGAAACAAGATGGGATCAGGAGGGAGACAAACTGAAAGAGACTCTTAATCTCACAAAACAAACTGAGGGTTGCTGGGGGGAGGGTGGTGGGTTATGGACATTGGGGAGGGTATGTGCTATGGTGAGTGCTGTGAAATGTGTAAAAACCTGATGATTCACAAACCTGTACCCCTGGGGCAAATAATACATTAAGTGTTAATAAAAATAATTAATAAAAAAAAAAACCTTAAACCTATCTGTAGACTCCTCAAGACAAACTAAGCTTCAGACCACTCTATAGACATACTTTCACATGACTCCCACAGAATAAACCAAAATGTATTGAGTTCTTGTTCATATAGAGTTTAGAGCTTCCTAAGAAATAAGTCACTAAACAAATTACAGTGAGTGCAATGAGTGTTGTGATAGTTAATGTATGCAGTGATGGGAGAATTTAGAAACAAAGTTACTAAAGGCATTCAAATATCAAGGAATGACTGAGGACATAGCCATTAAGCTATCATCTTCAGTATATATATATTAGTTTGCTAGGGCTATGGTAACAAAGTATTGCAGACTGGGTGATTTAAGCCATAGGAACTTACTTTCTAACAGTTCTGGCACTGGAAGTCCGAGAGCATGGTGACAGCACAGTTGATTTCTTCTGAGGCCTTTCTTCTTAGTTTGCAGATGTCTGTCGTCTTGTATCTTCATGGTGTTTTCCCTTTGTGCAGTTTTGTGCCCCAACTCCCTCTTTTGTAAGGATACAAGTCCAGCAGGATTAGGGGTCAACCCAATGACCTCAATTTAACTTAATGACCTCTTTGAAGATCTTATCTCCAAATATATTCGCATTGAGAGTTACTGAAGTTTAGGACTTCAACGGATGATTTTTAAAATTAACATATAATGTATTATTTATTTCAGGGGTACAGGTCTGTGATCCTTCAGTCTTACACAATTCACAGCACTCACCATAGCACATACAACATATGCATTTTGAAGGAACTCAATTCAGATAACCACTTAGATATAATGTACAAACCACTTAGATATAATGTACAACAAAAAATCTAGGTGATTTTAAGAAAACATGGAGCAATAAAGAAAAACGTGGGAGGAGGGCTGAAAAAAATATATCTTGTTCAAGGGGGGAAATACAAAGACTTAATTCTAGACGTGAAGTACATTAAAATAAGTTTGCAAAACTTGTAAGAATTCACAAAAAAATAGATGTAAGATGCATGGCTTGCACACTACTAGGTAAAAATTGGCATAGAATTGACTCCAAGAAGAAGGAAAGAAAAGGCAAGAACCCATAACAAATAAAAAATAAAAACCACACATATATACATGTTCTAATACTAGATAATGTATGTGCCTTATATTTTTATGCATATTAAGTTTACATTATAAAAAAGAGGGACACCTGGGTGACTCATTTGGTTGAGCATCCAACTCTTGATTTTGGCTTGGTTTATGATCTCAGGGTCATGCGACTGAACCCCGAGTGGGGCTCTATGATGATGTTGGAGCCTGCTTGAGATTCTCTGTCTGCCACCCTCTGGGTCCCCCACTCTGCCCTGCTTGTGCCAGCTCAAAAAAAAAAAAAAAAAAAAAAACCCACCAAAAACAAAAACCACACATATTAGGTAATATAACTAATGTAAATAAGTAAAATTCTCTAGTTAAAAGTGAGAAAAATCTTACTAAATTTAAAAAAAATTTAATCTAGCCTTATTATGTTTTCAAGAAACTTGTCTGTTAAAAAAAAAGAAAAAAAAACATAACAAAGACGTAGGTAAAACTGTCTCAGCCAATCATTTGGCAAAAAAGGAATTTAAACAGCATTAAATGAGCTATAGAAGTATTTTTCTAGAGACATTTTAGGATAAAAGCTTTAGTCCATCCAGAAGATACACTAGTCATGAACTTATATGTATCTACAAATCATCAAAATATGTGAATTAAGAGTTTTTAAATTAAACTGTCAAATCCCAAGTCATAAAAGGTATATTAAAATTCTATAAAAAATTGTCAAATTTGGATGCTTGGGTGGCTCAGTAGGCCTCTGCCTTTGGCTCAGTTCATGATCTTGGTCCTGGGATGAAGGCCCACATCAGGCTCTCTGCTCAGCAGGGAGCCATCTTCCCCTTTCTGTCTCTGCCTGCCTCTCTACCTACTCTGTCAAATAAATAAAATCTTTAAAAAATAAAAAAAAAAATAAAAATTGTCAAATTTGACAATAAGGATAGAAGCTCTAAATAGCATAATTAAACATACTAAAAGGAATATGTAGAATTTAACATTCCTCAAAATAAGTCTTCCCTACGGAGAAACTAAAAGTGACAATTATCCCATTTGCAATTGCAGCAAAAATAATAAAATGCCTATAAATCAAGTTAACCAAGGAGGTGAAAGGTATACATAGAAAAGTATAAGACATTAATGAAAGAATTTGAATAAGACACAAATAAGTGGAAAGACATTCCATGTTGATGGATTGGAAGGTATTAATATTGTCAAAATCGTCCATACTTCACAAAGCCAGCTACAGATTCAGTGGAATCCCTATCAAAATACCAATGGCATTTTTCATGGAAATAGAATAAAAAAACCTAAACATTATATGAACTGAGACCTCAAAGAGCTACAGTAATTTCAAGAAGTAAGAACAAAGCTGGAGGCATCACACTCCCTGATTTCAAAGTGTACCACAAAGCTGTAGTAATCAAAACAGCATGGTATTGGCATAAAAACAGACACCTACATCAAAGGGACAAAAATAGAGCACCCAGAAATAACCTACATATGTATGTCAATCAATAATGAGAAAATAACTAAGAATATACAATGGGGAAAGGGCCTCTCTTCCGTAAATAGTGTAGGGAAAATTGGACAGCCATACACAAAAGAATATAACTGGACTGTTACCTTACACTATACATGAAAATTAACTCAAATGAATTAAAGATGTAAATGTAGTTCCTGAAATCCTAAGACTCCTGAAAGGAAACATAGACAATAAGACTTTTGACATAGGTCATGCTAATGATTTTTTAAATCTGATCCCAAAAGCAAAAACAAAGGGGGGTTACATCAAATGGAGCTTTGGCACAGTATAAAGAAAATCATTAACAAAATGAAAAGCCAACCTACCAAGTGGGAGAAATATATTTGCAAACCACCTGTCCCATGAGTAGCTAGTATGCAAACCATAAAAAATTCATACATTTCAGTGGCCAAACACTAACAATGGGCAGAAAATCTAGATACATTTTCCAAAGAAGATATATAGATAGCCAACAAGCACATGAAAAGCGATTAACATCATTAATCATCAGGGTAATGCAAATCAAAACCAAAATGATATTTCACCCCCTTTATGTTAGAACGACTTTTATCAAAAAGTGTTGACAAGGATGTGGAAAAAAGGAAGCTCTTGCGTGCTGTTTGGGGAGTATAAATTGATACAAGCGCTATGGGAAATAGTATGGAGGTTCTTCTAAAAAGTATAGGTACCCTATGATCCAGCAATTCCACTTCTCAGTGTTTATCAAGAGAAAAAACACTAACTCAAAAAGATATCTGCATGCCATGTTTACTGCAGCATTACTTATATGCAATAACCAAGATACTGAAACAACCCAGGGACCATCAGTGAATGAATGGATGATCTTGCTATTTGTGATGAGAATGAAGCCTGAGGGCTTTGTATTAAGTGAAATAAGTCATAGAAAGACAAACACTTTAATATTACTCATATATAAAGCCTTAAAAAAAAGAAAAACTTACAGAGAAAGGATTGGTGGCTATCAGAAACAAGGGATGGGGTGTGGGAGAAATGGGTGACTTTTTTAAAATTTAAGTAAGTTGATTTACAAAGCCCTGAAATCACCTGATTTCAAATCACTAGATCTGAATATCAATAAAAATATTCTCTATTAAAACCCGAGTCACAAAGTGTGTGTGTGTGTGTGTTTGTGTGTGTGTGTGTATCATCAATAAAAGCAATGAGGTTTTTAAAAATTTTTTTATTTCTTTAATTTCTTTTCAGTGTACCAGAATTCATTGTTTATGTACCACACCCAGTGCTCCATGCAATACGTGCCCTCCATAATACCCACCATCAGGCTCACCCAACTTCCCCCCACTTCAAAACCCTCAGATTGTTTTTCAGAGTCCATAGTCTCTCATGGTCCATCTCCCCTTCCAATTTCCCCCAACTCCCTTCTCGCCATCTCCCCATGTCCTCTGTGTTATTTCTTATGCTTCACAAATAAATGAAACCATATGATAATTGACTTTCTCTGCTTGACTTATTTCACTCAGCCTAATCTCTTCCAGTCCTGTCCATGTTGATACAAAAGTTGGGTATTCATTCTTTCTGATGGAGGCATAATACTCCATAGTGTATATGGACCACATCTTCCTTATCCATTCATCTTTTTAATTTTTTATTTTTTATAAACATATATTTTTAACCCCAGGGGTACAGGTCTGTGAATCACCAGGTTTACACACTTCACAGCACTCACCAAA
Organism: Mustela erminea; assembly: GCF_009829155.1. Lineage (NCBI taxonomy): Eukaryota > Metazoa > Chordata > Mammalia > Carnivora > Mustelidae > Mustela > Mustela erminea. The sequence continues at coordinate 20,018,193 of NC_045629.1, forward strand.
GCACATACCCTCCCCAATGTCCATAATCCCACCCCCTTCTCCCAAACCCCCTCCCCCCAGCAACCCTCAGTTTGTTTTGTGAGATTAAGAGTCACTTACGGTTTGTCTCCATTCATCTTTTGAAGGGCATCTTGGTTCTTTCCACAATTTGGTGACCATGGCCATTGCTAAAAGCAATGAATTTTTTTTTTTTTAAAGATTTTATTTCTTTATTTGACAGACAGAGATCACAAGAAGGCAGAGAGGCAGGCAGAGAGAGAGAGAGAGAGAGGGAAGCAGGCTCCCCGCTGAGCAGAGAGCCCGATGTGGGGCTCGATCCCAGGACCCTGGGATCATGACCTGAGCCGAGGGCAGAGGCTTAACCCACTGAGCCACCCAGGCGCCCCAAAAGCAATGAATTTTAAAAATCAAAAAAGTCATTGGAAAGTCTGAATAAAGAATTTATGTTTAAAATCACAAATAACAATATATTATGTAATATTATATAATATATAACATATTAATTACATTATTAATCACAAATAATTATATATAATATATAATTGTAATCATTATAATATAATGTAATATAATATATTTATATTTATAGTAATATAATGTTACATATATAACATATTAATTATATTATATTAATCACAAATAATCACAAATAATTAATAATCACAAATATGCCCAAAATTAGGGCATAAAAGGGGGGCAAAGATACAGATAAAGGTAAGATGTTTTAAATTATAAGACATTTCAATTGTTATAATTTATATAAAAAAATGGATGGTTTTCCAGGAAGTGTAAATTCCCAAAATTAGCTACAAAAGCCTGGAAGAAAACTGAATAGACCACAAAGTAATTTAGGAGGTAGATATCTAACCCCCAACTGCAAGAAAAAGTGAAGAGTTCATCCCCCCTTGAATAATTTTATCGATGTAGTCTACAGAACAATAAGGGACATAGTTTCTGTGTCATTCAATTTGTTGAGGCATATTACAAAGGTGGGAAATTTCAAATTCCATGAAGATAGCTTAATGCAGATATCAAAATCAAACAAGGGTGATTCAAAAAACGTTTTTTGGTTTATAAAAAGTTTATTTTTTAAAATGTCTCTCATGAATATAGGCATAAGCTCCAAAATAAGACATTGGCAAATGGAAATCCAGCCATTTATTTTAAAAAGTGTTTTAAAAGTTAACATGTTAAGTAAAAAATAAAAGCAAATTAGTATTACAAAATGCTGTGAAACCATCGTGTGAGTGTGCACATGTGTAAATGCAAAAGAGTCAGGAATGGGTCACAAAAAATAAACAATGGCCACTAGAGGACAGTGGGAGGTTTGGTGTGAAAGAGAACTGGGAGGGGAACTTTATTTTGTATCTGCAGTAATATTTTCATTTTTACAAGTATAGATATATAAACTGGTTTTGTAATTTACAAAGAAATTTAGAGTTTAATAATGGGATCAAATAGTAAAAGTTTGTGCCAAGACCCAGAAGGTAAAATCTGGAGGTTCAGATCTTTGTCTTTCCAAAGAAGTCTGAGGACTCTCCAGTTGTCCATAAAACACATTCTTCCATAGGTGTTGCAGTCAAGACATAGCAATAAATATGGCAGGCCTCAGCTTTGAGCAGCACAGTCTTAGAACTTTAAAACGCGAAGGCAACAGTTAGTTTATTGTCCACTCCTTTGATGAGGAAACTGAAGCCTAGACAGATTGTAAAAGGTTAGAGAAATGCATATGTTCTCTTTATGCATTTAACAATACTCTTTAAATTGATTAAACGTCTTTAATAGGGCATTCATGTGGTTGCTACTATGCACTGGAATCAGCAATCGACTTGCAACCTGGTGCTAGCATTATAGCAACATAACCTTAATTGTCCTGTAAGGCAAGAGGATAGCATTTAAGTGTATCATGAGTGAATACAGAATTACTGGGTGATGAGTTATCTGGAATATTCTTCATTTATATAACATCTTTAAATGATTTAAAATATCTATGCTCCCTATGAAAATGTTACATAGGTTCCCATTGAAATATCTGATTTACAAAAACATACACATATGAGCAGCTGCTTGCCGTTAGCTCCCTAAACTTAATCCCTATGCAGATCTTTGATTCTCTCAACTTAATCCCAAAGGGTAGCCAAAGGGCCTTAAATTGATGTTGCCACTTAGTGGTTGAAAAAAACACATCATGTATTAGGAACGCCTCTCCATTCGCCTTCCATGTGCATAGCTAGTTTTCTCCGAGTTTCAGGAGCTGCTGTACTTGCTGAAACCTTTCTGTTCATAGTACTGAATTACTGTTCGCCACTTCAAAAAAAAAAAAATAGTTATCAGGTCTAGGGAGGGCAAACTTTCTGTTTGATAGAACAAATTGGGCATTTGGAGGGTATTTGGTTTTGCATGCTGAATAGGGTACTCTTGTTGGTTTTGCTTACTGGTTTAATAAGATTTATGGATTTACAAAATATATTACATAGGTTTTCCTAAATAACTTTCCTTATTCTCTGCTCTCTGATAAGGAATCAAACATTAATAAACACATTTCACAAGTCACACCTGAGAATTTCTACAGGTTGTGATGACGTGTGATAAAAGTGACAAACGTGGGCTTGAGTAATCACTTTCAGAGGTGAATTCTAGGCATGGTCACCTTTTATCGTATACTCACAGAAGAGGAACTAATTACCAGGTTGAATTATCCATCATTTAAAAAAAAAAAATCTTCCTATGACTGAAACAGCTACAGATTGCATTCTTTGCACTCTTGAGGAGCTGATAGGGTCCCAGATGGAGGTTTTTTCAGCAAGCTGTCAAGTGATCCAACCCTCAGAAACAACCGTATCACCCAGCAGAGTTGCCTTTCTCTGCCAAGAATTATATTGGGTCAGGTGGGAGAGGCCAGGATATGATGAATCCAGGAAAAATAAAGGACAGAGAACTCTATACCAGAAACGAAAAAGAAAAAAAGGTGTAAATTACATTCAGATTCTAAAGATCATATTTGGAGTTCTTTCACAGTGACTTGATGATTTTGTTCCTTGCTACTACTTTCTTTTATTCTTTCTGGAAAAATAGACTTCATGGCATTGATGCTGAGGGGTGCTTTTGTGTTAATTTGAAGAAATTAAGATGACCTATTAGGATAGTAGTACCCGAAGCATACTAAATTATCAACAAGCCAAGGGCCTTTAAATGCATAGGTAAAGAAGATAAAACAGGATCATTTGAAATAACAAAGCTAAAGTGATTGGAAATGAATGCATAGCCTTAACCAATAATTTACAACAAATCTGGAAGTCTCCCTTGGGATTCAATGACTTTCATATTAATCTTACCTAGCCTTGGACACTGCTATTCATCTAAGTAGTAAAACCATGGAAAAGTATGCATATTCCATTCTTACTCCAGTATACCTTTGAGGTTGAAGAGATAAGAGGTTGTATGTGAACTGCTAGAGTTTTTGTGGGTGCTCTGTGTGTGTGTGTGTTTCTGTGTGTAATATTAATAATCTATTTATCTTCAGTCATTGTAAAATGCTGTAGAGGGTTATCAAAAATATTCCTGTTCCACTCTATTTAGTACAGGGAACTCTTATATTTCCTTTAGAAACTAATTATCCTCAATGATCTCCTTTATACCAATCTATTAATAAGTACTTAATAACTACACTCTATGCAAAGCATACTAGGATATTAATCCTACACTCTATGCAAAACACATTGAATCAGTTTTGCTTATTTACTAGAGCTTGCTTTCTAACCTGTCCTCATCATGACATAACTACAAATAATACCTGCTATCTAACACACCTTTGGGGGAAGTCACCACTATAGAGAAGTCTCTGGCAGATAGCACGACTCATCCAGTCTTCTTAAACAATCCAAGATCTTTACTGAAATAAATTTTAGAGTGCTCAGATATAATGTCAGCTGTAGTACATTTTTAAGTGGTAAAAAATATTTAAATTTTTATCACTTAAAAATCTTTATAGCCATTGATATCTTGTGAGACTCATGAAACTGTTGTTGGCCCTCCAGTCTGGCCCCATGTGCACTTGGGAAGCTCTGTACTACAGAAATAAGATGGCCAATAGAGATGAGCTTATCTTTACTATTCTCAGTGTAGGAAGAATCTGAACCAGCACTTATCCGTAGTATACAGATTTCATGTGGTCTCTTATTGAAAGTCTCATTCCTTTTCAGCACTATTTTGTTTTTAAGATTTTATTCATTTATTTGAGAGACAGAGAGAGAACACGAGAGGGGAGATGATCAGAGGGAGAAGCAGACTTCCCATGGACCTGGGAGCCCAATGTGGGACTCCATTCCAGGACTCTGGGATCATGACCTGAGCTGAAGGCAGTCACCCAACCAAATGAGCCACCCAGGTGCCTCTTCATCATTAATTTTTTAAAAAGAGTATGGTAACTCCTATCATCAGAAATTTCTTATTTGCTATCTGCTCTCAGCTCTTCATAAAAGTCCTTGTCCCTGTTACCATTGTTCCTGTGTTTCTGGCCTTTCTCTGCTTAAATTTGAATATTTAGTCTTTAAAAACTGATGGAAAAACCAGTAATCTTAAGGCAGGGGAAAAAAGGCCAATGTGGGGCTCCTGGCTGGCTCAGTCAGTTAAGCCTCCGACTCTTGATTTCAGCTCAGGTCATGATCTCGGGATCATGAGATCAGGCTCCATGATCAGCAGGAAGTCTGCTTGAGATCCTCTCCCTCTCCCTATTCCCTTCCCCCTTTCTCTCTCTCTCTCAAATAAATAAGTGAATCTTATAAAACAACAACAAAAATGTGAGCTGAGAATAAAAATAACTGGTTAAAATACCTGGTGGTCCAAGTATTGCTGGTATTGGTTCAGCCCATTGTTATGCTATTACTCTTCCTAACTGCAAAGTTAGTTTTTTAAAAGTTAAGCGTATAAAGCTGACTAAACCCTTCCTTTTGAAGGGTAAATAACACCTTTTTTTTTCCCTGTCTTACAGTGATAAAGTGATTAGACTTACTCCCAATACAGAAGAAGAAGCAAATGCACTCAAGAAAATATACCACCAACTTTAGGTAAGGAGCCTCCACTCACTTATCCCTTATGCCTATAGTGTGTTTATAGGGCTTTGCTGATGGGAGCTGAATAAGTGGATTTAATTAGCAAAGGGGGGAAAGAGCTTTTAAAATATAAGTTAAAGTTACTCAAAAGATGATGTATCTTACCCATTATCTATTTATGATTTCATTTATTTTTTCATCTCCCTTAGTAGCATGTAAGCTTCATAAGAGAGCTTTTCATACACTTCTCTCATTGCTGTGGCAGCAGTGTCAGGAGTATCCTACAAGTTCAGTAAATGTTTTTTGCTGTTTTTAATGAATGAGTGAATTTCGTTTACAATTTTCCAGAGTTCACTTTTCCTTCTTAAAATTTTCCTGATGATCATCTATACTTCGATTCTAATTAAATTCAAGCAGAAGTGAATTGAGGAAAAGAAAAGAAATTCAAGTTAATTAATTTTCATATGTTTCAGTGGGTCTAATAAGAAAATTCTGTTGGCAGAGGTTGAAGGGCTCAGATTATTCAATCTTGGGTGGATTTTGTGGATTTTAGAGATAATTTCTTATCTCCCTAATACTGCATATGCTTGAGTGTTAGCTTTAGCTATAAACTTATGATGGAAAGTGCAGTGATGGGCTCTTTTCTAGGCCTACAAAGAACAGAGGCAGGGCCATAAAATATGGGGTGGTTTAGCTTCTTTTTATTGGCTAGCAAAACATTACCAAGAAGGCCTCCTTAAACTCCAAAATGAGATAGAAAAACATGTGTCCTAAATGTCTGTAGGATAGTCCTACCTAGAGAAGATGTTAGGAGGAAAAGAGAGGAGGAGTAGTCTCAGTGGCTTCTGGAGATATTTGTAATTATCCGATTTTTGGTCTTTTATTGTTGGCTTGATTTTTCTCTTTGACATCTTTCCTTCAAATATTGAATGGACTTATAAATGAAGTATGGAACTTGGTATTTATTCATTTCCTTTCTTTCTCCTCATTCCTAGCTTTTATATATGCCATACACATTGTCCAATTTAAGCTTGTATCTCTATACAAGGGCCCAAAGTGAAAATGCAGCAATATCTGAAATGATGATGAACATTTTTTCATGTGTCTGATAGCCATTTGTATGTCTTCATTGGAGAAGTGTCTATTCATATCTTCTGCCCATTTTTGAATATGATTGTCTGTTTTGTGTGTGTTGAGTTTGAGGAGTTCTTTATAGATCCTGATTATCAACCTTTTGTCTGTACTGTCATTTGCAAATACCTTCTCCCATTCCGTGGGTTGCCTCTTTGTTTTCTTGACGGTTTCCTTTGCTGTGCAGAAGCTTTTGATCTTGATGGAGTCCCAAAAGTTTATTTTCGCTTTTGTTTCCATTGCCTTTGGAGACATATCTTGAAAGAAGTTGCTGTGGTTGATATCGAAGAGGTTACTGCCTATGTTCTCCTCTAGGATCCTGATGGATTCCTGTCTCACGTTGAGGTCCTTTATCCATTTCGAGTTTATCTTTGTGTATGGTGTAAGAGAATGGTCGAGTTCCATTCTTCAACATATAGCTCTCCAGTTTTCCCAGCACCATTTATTGAAGAGACTGTTTTTTTTTCCACTGTATATTTTTTCCTGTTTTGTCGAAGATTATTTGACCATAGAGTTGAGGGTCCATATCTGGGCTCTCTACTCTGTTCCACTGGTCTATGTGTCTGTTTTTATGCCAGTACCATGCTGTCTTGGTGATCACAGCTTTGTCGTAAAGCTTGAAATCAGGTAACGTGATGCCGCCAGTTTTATTTTTGTTTTTCAACATTTCCTTAACGATTCAGGGTCTCTTCTCATCCATACAAAATTTTGGATTATTCACTCCATCTAGCATGATTTTTGAAGGAGAGAAAATGTTTCTCACAATCCAGGCAAATGTCCAAATGCAGTTCTGGATTAAGTTTCAGGGACATAAATTTCAGATGTGGCATATAGTTTTCTCTGTGTGACTATTGGTAGTTAGTAAACTCAATAACAAAACGTTAAGGGAAACAATGCAATATGTGGAAAAAACAGGAATACATTAAAAACATTCCTTCAAAAGTAAAAAACAAACAAAAACCTATGGCATTATCATGATGATTGATTACCTTAATGATTCTTTATTTACTCAACTAGGTAAACAACATGACCATGGGCCAATGCCATAGTATTTTTGGGTTGACTATGTTTCTTTTGTTTGTATGATTTTCCAGTTTTAGTGTTTAAACAACCTAGTTTGAGACTAGCCTTTATTTTTTTTAATTAATTAGTTTTATTTTTGTGTGTGTGTGTCCCAAAATTCATTATTTATACATCTCACCCAGTGCTCCATGCAATACATCCCCTCCTTAATACCCACCACCAGGCTCATCCAATCTCCCACTCCCCCTGCCCTCCAAAACCCTCAGTTTGTTTCTCAGAGTCCATAGTCTCTCATGGTTCATTTCCCCCAAATCACTTCTCTTCTCCATCTCCCAATGTTATGCTCCACAAGTAAGTGAAACCATATGATAATTGACTCTCTCTGCTTGACTTATTTCACTCAGCATAATATCTTCCAGTCCTGTCCATGTTGATACAAAAGTTGGGTATTCATCCTTTCTGATGGAGGCATAATACTCCATTGTATATATGGACCATATCTTCTTTATCCATTCATCTGCTGAAGGGCATCTTGGTTCTTTCCACAGTTTGGTGATTATGGCCATTTGCTGCTTTGAATATTGGGGTACAGATGGCCCTTCTTTTCACTACATCAGTATCTTTGGGGTAAATACCCAGTAGAGCAATTGCTGGGTCATAAGGTAGCTCTGTGTTTAATTTCTTAAGGAATCTCCACACTGTTTTCCAAAGTGGCTGTACCAACTTGCATTCCCACCAACAGTATAAGAGGGTTCCCCTTTTTCCACATCCTCTCCAACACTTGTGGTTTACTGATAGTAGCTTTTAAACTTTAAAGTAGTCACTCTTAATGGATGATACTAACTGCCATAATTGAAGTTCTTATGATTGGACAATTTAAGAGGTCAGATCCAGCACAGTCTCCCATAGAAGTTGATCTTAGCCAGGATTGTTCATGCATCTGCCATCACCTGTCATTGTCTCACTCATTTCTAGTGGCTGGCAGGCAGTGAGCTGGGATGACAGGACAATTAGACCATGTGTCTCTTATCATCTAGCTGGCTGCCTGGGTTTATTGACTCAGGGATCACAGGGATCCAAGACTAAAAGAAAACTGACCAAGTTCCTAGAATCGAAGTTTGGAACTCCAAATACAACACTTCTGCCACTTTCTACCACCAAAGGAAGTCACAGGGCTAGGCCAGATTTAAGGGATGGATGCTATGATTGCAAGTTGTGAAAACATGGGAAGAACCTGTGGTCATTTTTGTAATCCACCCCATTCTTCTTCACCCACATATCCATTCTAGTCTGTTGTCAGCTCCAAGGTGGAAGATGACAACAACTCACTTCTTTGCTTTCTCACTGCCACAGTCCTGGCCCTGATCATCTTCCATTTGAATCACACCAGTTTTCCAAGTTTCTTTTACGTCACCTCTCATATGACTCCTATTTATTCTCCATACTGTAGTCAAGGTGATCTTTTTGAAATAAAATTGATCATGTTACATCTTCACTTAAAACCTTTTAAGTGTCTCCATTGTCAACAGCAGTAATTCCCATCCCAGATTGCTCATCAAATCACCTAGGAAGATTAACTTGGCCACACTTGCCAGAGACTGACTAGATCCCTCAGGTGAAGTTGGTTATTAGTATATTTTTAAAACCTCTCTAGGTGAAATTCCACATGTAGCCAGGGAAATAAATCACTGGCCTGGGGTATAGACTTCAAACCCTTTGTCATGACCCATAGGGCCCTTCAAAACCATACCCAACCTGTCTCGCTAACATTTCTCAGCTCCATCACTATTCTTGGCTCAGTGTTTATTACCCTAGCCACACTAAACTGATTGTGATTTCTCTCCTAAGTGCCTTTTCTCAAGCCATTCCTCTTCTCTGGAATGTTCTTCTTTTCTTAGTCTACTTGGCAATACCTTTAAAGATTAGGTCAAAGCATCCACTTCTCCCTGAATTCTTTGACCCTCAGCAAATTCTATGGAATGTTATATCTTAGTATTTATGTCACTTTATGCTTACAGTACTTTTCTCCTCCATTTCATTCCCCACTAAAATGAGTTTCTTGCAGATCTGAGACTTAATGGAGCTCTGAATTATGTGTGGTGAATACAGAAGCATTGATGGAAGAGAAGAGTGACTCCAGCTAGTGCTAAAATGATTATGTGCACAGTCCGGTCCCCAGGAACATAGCTGACACTCAGGCCATTAATCCTTGACCCACCCCTTGGGTTTCCCTTTTTTTCCCCTGTCCTTTACAGATCGCCCTTTGCATTTGTTCTTATGATTTCACATGGAAAAAAATAACATGGTTTGAATGTATGGTTTGTGCTTTGAAAAATGTGAATTTCTCACCGTATCCACTTTAAAGGGCTTTACCACATGGTCAAAGATACAGGAATAGAGGAAGTTCTTTTTTCAGGGGCAGGGAGGGGGCTTCATGGTGATATACAGGTTTTCTAATCAAGTGTATGGACTTTACTTTGGTGCCATTTCTTGGACCGATGAACTTACAGCAGGCTTTGCATATTCATCAGTCAACAAGGCTGCACTTGATTAAAGGAGTTTCCTATTTTCTACCATACATTTTTCTAGCTGCATAAATGTGGAATGATCGCTGCTGCCTTACTGGGTTTTAGAGGTCACTGTTGGTGAGAATGAAACCTGGACCACACCATTTTTAGGGAATTGAGTTCTCCCCTGATGACTGATAGAAGGGCGTCAGCATGTAAATGAGTATCAACGACCTATGGGAATTGACTATCACCATCCGAATGCATTTATTAGATATTTATGTGAGGCCTTGTACAGGTCAAATGTGGAAAACAGCTGGCATTGTGATTAATAGGAGTATGACCTCTGGAGATGTACTTTCTGGGTTCATATTCAGACTTTTCCATGTACTAGTTGTAGGAGTGTCAGCAAATTACCTAGTTTAATTTTTCTGTGCCTCCAGTCTCTAATCTGTAAAGTAGGGAAATCCAGAAAGTGTTGATCATCCAGTGAGTTCTTAATCCAGTAAGGGATACACAATATGTAAACAAATAACTGCAGAATAGAGAATCCCCTAAAACTACTTATCATTCTTCTTCGGATAGGATCTGTTTCTGACTTTTTTTTTGTTTCCCTGGCGCCTGGCAGTAGTAAGCACTCAAAAAATCTTGACTGAATGAACAAATGAAATTAATTCATCCATCTACTTGCCCTAAAAGTATCCTAACTTGGATTCTAATCAAGAGCATAAAAAGGGCTGAAAAAATATTCAGAAGATCAAAACAATGAAAATATAAGTAGAAAGAATTACTGTAGAACAATGGGTTTAAGGGTTCGAGGAATAGCAGGGGTATGAGTTAGTGGGAAATTATCCATCACTTCAATTACTAAAGTTTTATGGAGGAAGTAGGAATTCTGTAAGAGCCCGATAAGTTTCTTGAGAGAACCATCTCTGAGATACACCATTTTGTGTTAGAGCTTCACGTAACTTTCAGATTTTGCCTTGGGATGTTGACTAATTTAATAAATACAATAATGTTAATTATCGGAAATATTTTAACTTGAAAATCAGAGCTCAGGTATTCTGCTTAGGAGTCATTTTGGTTTTTTATATAATCAGAAATGTCTGTATCTCTTTAAGCCTCTGATACACTTGATTAAGAAATCAATAACTAAATCTCAGGGTTGCCTAATTACTTTCAGGAGTCTAAGAGCTCTAACTGGTCAAGAGATCAATTGATCACGGTTGGTCAAGATAAATGATACATACTGAATGTTGAGCTTCAGAAGACTCAGAATATTGCCTAGAATAATTTATTCTTTAATAAATTTTACAAATAAGTTATGAATCATAAAACCACTAGTGGATTTAATCTCAGGTAAGGAATATTAGAGACATGAGCAATAAAAGTTAATTCTCTCACCAGTAATATTTAGCATCTTTTTCTTCATCAAACCTGTGAATAAGGGTCCTTAGAGAATGTCCATTAAGCCAAAAAATGGCATCAATGGATGAGAAGGGAGCATTGATTTAAGAGGGTTATAATCAGAGTTGTAGGTAATTTCAATAAAACAGAAAGTTCAGACTATTCCTGAGTGACCTTGTGCCAGCCTCACTGGACTTGTTCTTTGTGCCTCTGTGCCTTCTCAATCTGTCCCTCCTCTCTTCCCTGTTAAGCCCCGATCCTGATGCTCTAGAAATGTCATCTTCATGGACTTTTTTTTTTTCCTGTTTATTTCAGCCCGCTAGAGTGCTGTGTGGATGTACTTACTTTCCTCTTGCTTGAGCTCTGGTTGGTGTGAATTAACTCCTTAAAAGCAGGGAGAGTCATGCTCATCTCTATTCCCTGAGTTGTCCACAGGAATATACATTCAGATGTTTATAGCCTGGTGGAGTGGAAGAGAAAACCAACCAGTGGAGTACAGAGGGTAGATCTGGAGAAAACATTCCGAGCATTTGGAGACAGCTGAAAATGGTCCGTGCTGATTTTCATGGTTTTGAGTCTCTAACTTGTTAAAATAGCCTTTTCTTTGTCCTGTACAATGTCTACCATACCATGGGTCATCAGGCAAGGTATAAATACTTAAATCCGAGGTACTCAAGGAGCCATGGCAAGCCACACTAAAGATGTGATTTGGGGAGACTAAATATAAACTAGAGATTTGTGATGATGCCAACCATTAACTACTTTATTTCTATAGCAGAATCATTTTTTTTTCTGTGTGTGGTATTAATATGTGTGTGCTTTAGTGGTGGGAAAACTTTAAAATTCCAAATTACTTGCTATCTTTATGAGAGGCTGGTTGAGTAGGGTGTGTGTATGGGGGCATGTGTATGTGTGTGTGTGAGAGGTGTGTTTATTACATTATTTTGAAAGATAATAGTCTGTTATGTGGATGTGTATTAGTTACAGCCAAATTGGATGTTTCCATTTGGCAAGGAAGGTGGGATTTCTGAAACTCAGGCCTTAACCAGTAGGTTGGAAGACAAGACCAATTAAAGCATTATGAAATGTGTTTTTGTTGCTTCTGTCCTATCTGCCTTGGGTTCATTGTCTTATTCTTCAATGATTTTTTAATCTTATGTTGAAAATTTTATTTTGCGTAATTATGAAGTTGAGGTACATGTTTACATTTATGTAAAATATTTTCTGTGTAAATTTTTTTTTTTTGGTTTATTCTCTTAAAGATCTTTCTATTTTTTTTTTAAAAAGTCACAATACAAAAGAAAAAAAAAGGTTCAGAAATACAGAAATTAAAGTTATCTTAAGGAAAAATGCAGAATAATGCTTGCCAATTTTTAGACCATTAGTCACACAGTAAGGAAGCATCAGAGATTATAGGGAAATGTGACCTTACCACAAATAAAGAGTTCAAAATGCACATCTATAACTTGGTGTACCTATTAGGATGTAAGTACTCTGGACTTTCAGAGAATTCTGCAGTGACCTTTCTATGGTAGACTGTTATACAGTAAAATTGCCTTTTCTCTCCCAGGGCACTATATGCCCAACCTCCCCTTCAGTTAAGTATGTCCATACAACTGGGAATATCCACTGGAATATACACAAAAGTGATATGGGATTTCTTGGGCCAAGACTCTGGAAGGAAGTTTTCCTTCCAAACATTTTCTCTTCTGCCTGAATGGCATTAATAATGGGGCCCAAGAGGATGAAGCCATGACATGGAAAATTTCTGGATCCCTGAGACAGAGGAAAAAGCTTTCTACCCTCAAATATCCACATTTGTTATATGACCAAGGAACAAACTTCTCTTGCATTTGAGTCATGATATTATATTTGAGCATTGTAAGGGAGAAAAAATAATTTTCTCTCTACCCTTCTGAGTTCTTAGCTGAGACCCTTAAAAAAAAAAAAATTAACAACAAACTCCAGAAGTTTATTAACATGTATACTGGATTTACTCTCCTATAAGAGGCCTATATTCACTCTTCCCTTTCTCTATTAAAATGTCATTCAAGTCTAAATTGTAAGCTATGCTGAGGTTACTTTTTCCTGGGTAACTCCAATGAATGGGCCTTTCAAAGATAGGCCTGTGTATCTCCTGTGATCAATCCCTTGTTGATGAAACTCCTGGTGAGGGGATTTATGACACATCCTGTTAGAGGATGGTTTTTAGGCTGATAAGGGAAATAAAGAAAAAGTCACTGTCTTTATTTGCTATTTTAAAGTGCCTACAACTAAAAAAAAAATCAGTATACCAAAGCAGTGTACTTTGAGGTGGCATGTTCTAAATTCTTACAATCATATTTTGGGGTGGCATATTCTGCTACCTTTTAACATTATCACAACTAATACTGAAGATGGTGTATCAGAGTGCTACCTTAACAAAAACAAAAATACATGGCATTAACTTAGCATTTGGGAAGTAGGTGGAAGGAACATAGGTATCACAATCTGGAAAGAAAAGGCCAGTAATTATGCAATAACAAAACATTTGGTAACATTTGGTAAAACTATCAACTATACTTGGAAGACAAAGAAAATACCTATTTCTTTTATAGCTCTGGAGGAGAGTCATTGCAAATACCCATAATATTAGCATGTGTTGGTTCTTCTTTTGTTTATAGAAAGATTTTACAAGAAAGACCTAAGTTCAGGCAAGAAGTGACCAGTTTATAAGCAGAAGTAAAAAGAAATTGGTAGTACAAAAGGGTAAGGAAAAAAAAAAAACACTTCTGGATCCGAAAAAAAAAGAAAATAAGACCAAAAAGAGTTGTGAAGAAAAAAGATTCATTAAGATTCTCTCAGGTTTAGGGGTGCCTGGGTGGCTCAGTGTGTTAAAGCCTCTGCCTTCAGCTCAGGTTGTGATCTCAGGGTATTGGGATCGAGCCCCGCATCGGGCTCTCTGCTCAGTGGGGAGCCTGCTTCCTCCCCCCTCTCTCTCTGCCTGCCTCTGCCTTCTTGTGATCTCTGTCAAACAAATAAATAAAATCTTAAAAAAAAAAAAAAAAGATTCTCAGGTTTGCAAAGTGACTTAGATTTAGGGAGTTACTTCTCTACCTTTCCATTGCAGCTTCATCCCTAAATCTCCACATGTCAGAAAGGCACCCACCAGCAAGGAACAGCTGTCTCTGAAATAAGAAAAAAAAAAAAAAAAACTATTGATTTTGAACCAGCCCACACCCTGGGTCTATTTGTTGCCAAAGATGGTGTTACTTTAACAGAGCTAATACTTCTAAGATTGACCAATCTCTGGGACTCCTAACCATAAACTCTATAGACTCGCTGATTACCACAGTCTAAAAAAGCTAGCATAGTTTGATACGTGTGAATGACACTATGTGTGAATCACACTCTGGGCTATGGGGATACATCAGTCAATAGAAACTGAACCTTTAGATCAAGGAGCACAGAGGTATTCATTAGGTCATTCAGAGTGGGGAGAAAACTCTACAAATTTATTCCAAATTTATCACATACACATATTTATACAGCCAAACTTCCTTCTCCACTATTCCCCAAATATGCCCCATATGTCTCAGTCTCTAAGCCTTGTTTATACAGGTGTATAAATGTATTCCAAAATGTATAATAAGTGACTACCATGTAGTATGCATTGTTCTGGATGCTGAGGGCTACAGCAATAAACAAAAATCAATAATCCCTGTCCTCATGAAACTTGTATTCCTTTTTTTTTTTTTTTTAAGATTTTATTTATTTATTTGACAGAAATCACAAGTAGATGGAGAGGCAGGCAGAGAGAGAGAGAGAGGGAAGCAGGCTCCCTGCTGAGAAGAGAGCCCGATGCGGGACTCGATCCCAGGACCCTGAGATCATGACCTGAGCTGAAGGCAGAGGCTTTAACGCACTGAGCCACCCAGGAGCCCGAAACTTGTATTCTAATAAAGGGAGACAGGCTAACAAAAAAAAAAAAAAAGGAAAAAATACAGCCCATCAAATGGTCAAAGTCGCAGAGGAAAAGTAGGGAAGAAGGTTGAGGGACATGAAATGTAGTTTTCAATAAAATGATCAGGGAATACATCATTGAAAAGATGGTATTTGACCAAAGGTTTAAAAGGGGTAAGGGTAAGCTATTAATTCCCTACTTTTCAGAATGTTTGCTGTCAAAAGGGCCAGTCTCAGATGTTAGCTTGTCAGAAGTTTTTACCAACTGCTATAACTCAAGGTGTTTATTGAGCACTGGAGGAACTTTGTTATTCTCTTGTAGAGTCTGTTCTCAGATTCTGGTTTTCTTACTCAAGCACATGTCCTCATTCACTTGTGAGTTTTAGGGAACCACAAACCAATTTGATAAGGATAACCCATGTTTAATAAATTGCAGCATGCTCTCAACTCCACACAACTTTCATTACTGCCCAACATTCTGATATAAAAAATTGATATTTTCTCAACATCTTTTTACTCTTTTCAGCCAAAATGCCACTTATACACCCTTCCACATAGATATTCTACCTTTCATACTTCATACATAATGAATACATTTTCTTTGAAGATGTATAGCACATCCTTAATTCAAAAGATGAAAAGTGTTAATGACACCCATAGACTTAACTGAGTAAGGGGGCAGGGTGGTGTAGAAACAAAAAAGTGAGAGACCTGTGAGACAGTTTGCAAAGCCAAACAATTACAGGATTTAGATTCAGTTTGATCTGGGGTTAGAAGAGCAGCTTTAGAGATAACTTAACACTTAGTGATTCAAGTTATTTACCTTGGTTATTTTCAAAACGAGCATGGAAAGAAAAACATGATTTGCCTAGGAATCTTTTTCAGGCTACATCACTGAAAATATAACACAACCCCAGGTTATCTTGCAGAGGAACTTAGCAAACACTGACTAAAGATCTGAATGTTCCCATTACTCTTCAGAGAACCTACAATTAAGATTTTTTTTTTAACAAAAATGCATCTACATGCTTTAGTGACTCACTTTCATTTGCTCTCCATTTAAAATTTATGGATCCTTTCTTCCTTTTAATAACACCCTTCATTCCTCTTGGAAAACCATAATCCTAAAAGAAGTATAGTAAAACACACAACTCTTTCATGAGTAAATGTGTTCATAATTTAATAAGTTAAATTAATTTCTGAATTTTTCTCCTCAAAGAATTTAAGAAGAATTGCTTAAATTAAAACAGTTTGGAACAAATTCTGCACCCATCTCAACTTGGGAGGTAAAGAGTACATGTGTGTAATTGCAAGCTCAAAATGACCCTCTACACTTAATTTGTAAACACTTCAAATGCCGCCTTCTTACTTAGCACAGTGGGCAGCATGTCAGTCTCCTAATTGTAAACACTTCAACAATGCAAGTCCTTAAAGTTTAGAAGGATAATCCATAAAAACAAAATGATCCTTGGATCTAAAAGCATTTTGTTTGAGGATATAACACAAAGAACCCAGATTAAACATCAAAAATAGGAATTTACCTCGTTCCAGTATGGTCACCCAAAGATCAGTTTTGTATCAACTTAATTTCACATTTGTAATGAAACTACTGGCTTTTCTTCTTTTTTTTTTTTTTTTAAAGATTTTATTTATTTATTTGACAGAGAGAGATCACAAGTAGGCAGAGAGGCAGGCAGAGAGAGAGAGAGGAGGAAGCAGGCTCCCCGCTGAGCAGAGAGCCCGATGCGGGACTCGATCCCAGGACCCTGAGATCATGACCTGAGCCGAAGGCAGCGGCTTAACCCACTGAGCCACCCAGGCGCCCCCTGGCTTTTCTTTTTTTAAGGAAGATAAAGCAAGCCCAGGATTATAAAATTCTTATGTAACACTTTCCTATCAAGGGATTCTAAGCTTTTTATAAAATGTTAGTTTATGTAATTCTCGCAGCTCCGAAGCAGGTTAAGAAATGACAAGTGGCATTTGCAATGGGCTTTATCTCATTTTCTGCTAAGGAATGAGTCACAGTTACTCTTCAAGCTGAAATGAAGCTATAATTTAACACCTGACTGAGGTGCTGCTGGCCTGACCTCATTCCACTTCTCTCTGAGTTAAGCTGTTATGTTCCAGTTTTTATCTTCTAAGGTTTGGCTGTAAACTGACATCATGCATACCTTCACGTAGAACTCCATGAGGTGAGGAAAATGAGAGAATCCTTTGACTTGATAGCAACTTTTGTTTCCATTTTAAAGGAAATAAATATTTAGGGTGTTGGGTCTCAGTACATTCAGGGTTATTCTGCTAATGAGTAATTCCTTTTTGTCTTGAAATCTGTAGGGCTCAGATGGCTTAAAAAAAAGTGGGATGTGTTTATTTTTTAATACCTAATACAGTACATTGATAATGTTCAAAATTCAAAATGTTTAGAAGATATATAGTAAAAAAATTGTCCATCCCATTTCTGTCCTGTAATCACCATTCCCCCACAGAGGATGCCATTCCTCCACCCTTCCCCAACAGAGGATGTTATCAGATTCTTATAGAAATATTAGCTACAAATCCAAGGAGAGAGGAAGGAAGCAAAGAAACTTATAACATGTAGATATATAAATAAATCTCTCTGTTCTTTTTTCATTAATTATGACAAACTGTCCACACTGTTCAGCTACGTGCTTTCTTCATTTAAAATATTTTGGCAATTATTCCATAACAAAACACAAAAATTTCGTCATTTCCTTTATATAGCTGCATAGTCCTCCATTGTATTCCATTCCATAGACTTCCATTTAGTCAGTCTCCTGATAATATTAAGATTCTTTCCAATCTCACACTATTACTGTTGAAATGAAGAACTTGATTGAAAAGTCATTTTATATATGCACAAGTAGGATAAGTTCTCAGAATGGAATTCCTGGGTCAAAGAGGATATGTACTTTGATTTACAGATATTTTCCAAATTGCCCTCCAAAGAGTCTACCAATTCTACCAGAAATGTACGAGAATTGCTATTTCTCTACATCCTTGCCGACATAGTGTACAAACTATTTAACTCATTGAGACTTAATGAATTTTTAAATTTTTGTTGATGTAATCTTACTGTTTTTTAAAATACATAACTGACCTATAACATTATCTTCCAGATATGTATGATTCAATATCTGTATACACTGCAATATGAACACAATAAGTATAGTTAACATCCATTACTACACAGTTTCATGTTATGAGAACTTTTAAGATCTACTATCATAATTTTCAAAAATACAGTACAGAATCTGAAAAACATATTGGAGCTTCTTGTATTGTGATTTAGTCACTTTCAAGAAAATGTGGAAATATAAAGCAAAAAGTGGAAAATAGTATCTTAAATGTGTTATTTAAAGTATATATCCATAAAGCATTTGACAAATTACAACATTTGTTCATAATAAAAGCTCTCCACAAAGTAGATTTAGAGGGAACATACCTCAACATAATGAAGGCCTTATATGAAAAACCCATATCCTACTCAATGGGGGAAAACCCCTAAGGTCAGGAACAAGACAAAGATGTCCACTCTCCCCATTGTTATTCATAGTACTGGAATTCCTAGCCACAGCAATCAGAGAAGAAAAGGAAAGGGCATCTAAATTGGTAAAGAAGAAAACCTTTCACTATTTGCAGCTGACATATATATATATATATTATAGAAAACCCAAAAGGCTCCACCAAAAAAATACTAGAACTGATCAATGAATTCAATAAAATCACAGGTTACAAAATACATGTGCAGAAATGTTTCATTTCTGTACACTAACAACAAAGTAGTAGAAAAAGATATTAAAATAATTCTATGTACAACTGCACCAAAAACAATATGATACCTAGGAATAAACCTAACCGAAGACTTGACCTGTACTCTGAAAACTATAAAATGCTAATGAAAGAAATTGAAGACAACACAAAGAAATGAAAAGACATTCTACCCTCATGGATTGGAAGAACCAATATCATTAAAATGTCTATACTAGGGCACCTGGGTGGCTTAGTGGGTAAAGCCTCTGCCTTTGGCTCGGGTCATGGTCTCAGGGTCCTGGGATCGAGCCCCATGTCGGGCTCCCTGCTCAACAGGGAACCCGCTTTCCCCTCTCTCTCTGCCCGCTACTCTGCCTACTTGTGATCTCTCTGTCAAATAAATAAATAAAATCTTTAAAAAAAAGTCTATACTATCCAATGCAGTCTGTACATTTAATGCAGTCCCTATCACAATACCAAGAGAAGTTTTCTCAGAACTAGAAAAAGCCTAAAATTTACATGGAACCACAAAAGACCCCAATAGCCAAAGCAATCTTGAAAAACAAAGCTGAGAGTATCACAATTCAGAATTCAAGTTATATTACAAGGCTGTAGTCATCAAAGCAGTATGGTTCTGACATAAAAATAGACACATAGATCAATGGAACAGAATAGAAAACCCAGAAGCAAAACCACAATTATGCAGTCAATTAATGTTTGACAAAACAGGAAAGAATGTCCCATGGGAAAAAGTCTCTTCAAATGGTGTTCGGAAAATTAGATAGCTACATTTGAAAGAATGAAACTGCATGATTTTCTCACACTGTACACAAAAATAAATTCAATATAGATTAGAGACCTCAATGTAAGGCCTGAAACCATAATAATCCTAGAAGAGAACATAGGCAGTAATGTCTACAACATCAGCTGTAGCAACATTTTTCTAAGTATCTCTCCTAAAACCAGAGAAATAAAAGGAAAAATAAGCTGTGGGGACTATATCAAAATAACTTCTGCACTGTAAAGGAATCAAGCTAAAAGGCAAACTACAGAATAGAAGATATCTAAAAAGGACATAGTCAATAAAGGGTAAATATACAAAATTTATAAATAACTGATAGAACTCAACACACACACACACACACAAATCATCCAATTAAAATATGGGCAGATAATATGAAGACATTTCTCCAAAGAAGGCATCTGAATGGCCAAGAGACACATGAAAAGATGCTGAACATCACTCATTTTCAGGAAAATCATTATATCAGGGAAATGCAAATCAAAACTACAATGAGATATCATCTCATACTTGTCAGAATGGCTAAAATAAAAAGAAAACACACAAGAAATAATAATTGGTGGCAAGGTGTGGAGAAAAAACCCTATTTTACTGCTAGTGAGAATGCCAACTTGTGCGGCCCCTGTAGAAAACAGTATTAAGAGTCCTCAAAAGTTAAAAATAGAACTACCTTACAGTTTTATAATCACACTTCTAGGTATTTATCAAAAAAATAAAAATACTAAAAGAGAAACATGCACCCATTATGGTTACTGGAGCATTATTTACAATAACCAAATTATTGAAGCAGCCATGTGTGCATAGATGAATGGATAAAGAAAATGCGGAATAGATGTACGAAGGAATATTATTCGGCCATAAAAAAGAATGCGATCTTGCCATTTGCAATGAGATAGAGTTAGAGACTGTAAATGCTAGCAAAATAAGTTAGAGAAAGACAAATACCATATGATTTCACTCTGAATTTAAGAAGCAAATTAGCAAAGGAATAAAATAGAGACAAGTGAAGAAATAAACTCTTAATATAGAGAAAAAACTGTTGGTTACCAGAGGGGAGGTGGTTGTTGTGGGGAATGAGTGAAATATGTGATGGAAATTAAGGAGTGCATTTGTTGTGATGGGCACCAAGTGGTGTATGGAAATGTTAAATCCCCATATTATACACCTGAAATGAATATAATACTGTACATTAACTATACTAGAATTAAATTTTTAAAAATTGAAAAAATACCCCCCTACCAGGGGTAGGCATTTCAAAAATACATGTGGGTTGATGTTTGTAATATTATCAGTTGAACTACAGAGAAGTTCTGCTAAGTGAGAAATTCATTTTTATGAGATGTTTAAATGCATGTTACATATGCCAGCAAAGCCAGTCTGCTACACATTATTTATATAGCATTTGCAAAAGTGTGATTGGGATATCTTATATTCCAAATGAGAACTTGTACTTAACTATAAATTATGACACAGATGTCTTGTCATAGTTCTTTCCATTTACAAAAATTCAGGAAATTCTCAAGATTTTATTACAAACGTCTGTGTATACATATGCCCAAGACTCACTGTTCTCCTTAAAGAGTGGTGTTTTGATAGAATTCTAAAGTATTAGACCTTGTTCTTCTATATAAAAAATAATACTATAATATCAGCAAGAGTTTAATATTTCTTGTATTTTTTCTTGAAATTCTTTGTTCTTATAAAATGTGGCTCCCTGAGGAAACATTCTTTTTGGTTATATTAAACTGGAAATATTAAAGATATCTGAATTCTTAGTCTATGTGATTAGCATAAATATACTGATGTTAAAGTATCACAATATAATATGGACAATTATGATAATTCAGATAAATCAGATAAATATTTTCAAGATTTTCACCAAATTCATAAATTGCAAACATTTGAATTTTTAAAAATGGTATGTAATACTTTATAATGGTTCTAGTACTCAAAGAGATTTTCTTTTTTGGCAATTTAAGTTTTCCATAGATATAGTGTGTTAAACATAGTAAAGAGCTTATAGAGGGTAGCAATCACTGAAAGAAAAATATATAGATTTAGAAAAAGTGAAAACAAAGAGGGAGATAAAGTGTAAGAGTCTATAGAAAACAAACTAGGGATTGCTGGAGAGGAGGGTGGGGGGAGAACGGGTAACAGAATGATTAGGATGAGCTCTACATGTTAAATGTAACTAATAAACCACTAAATTCTACCTCTGAAACAAATAATATATGTTAATTAAATAGAATTTAAATAAAAATGTTTTAAAATATTTATTTAGAAACAAATTATTTTTTAAAAAGTAAATCATGTATATGAGCCTCTTAATGTATTATTAAATTCAGTTGCTATTATTCTCTTTGTGTGGTGTTTTTTGTTTTGGTATCAAGGTAATGCCTCAAAATGAATTTTGAAGTGTTCCCTCCTCATGTATTCTTTGGGAGAGTTTGAGAAGAATAGGCATTAATGGTTCTGTAAATACTTGGTAGAAGTTCATAGTAAAGCCATCTGGTTGTGAACTTTTTTCATTGGGCAGCTTTTGATTACTGGTTCTACATCCTTTGCTAGTAATTATTCTGTTCAGGTTTTCTATTCATGATTCATTTTTGTGGGTTGTATGTTTCTAGGAATTTATTATTTTCTTCTAGGTTGTCTTTTCTCCATTGAATATTCTTAGCTACCTTTTAAATATTGGTTGATTATATACGATTGGCTTTATTTCTGGGCCCTCAATTTTGTTTCATTCATCTATTTGTCTATTTTTATGCTGGTACTGTACTGTTTTGATGACTACAGCTTTACTCTATAGCTTGAAATAAGGAAGTGTGATGACTCCTTCTTTGTTTTTTCTTAACATTTCTTTGGGATGGGAGAAGATATTTGCAAATGACAGTACAGACAAAAGGTTGATATCCAGGATCTATAATGAACTCCTCAAACTCAACACACACGAAACAGGCAAACATATCCAAAAATGGGAAGAAGATATGAACAGACACTTCCCCAATAAAGACACACACAAATGGCTATCAGACACATGAAAAATGTTCATCATCATTAGCCCTCAGGGAGATTCAAATTAAAACCACATTGAGATATCACCTTACACCAGTTAGAATGGCCAAAATTAACAAGACAGGAAACAACATGTGTTGGAGGGGATGTGGAGAAAGGGGAACCCTCTTCCACTGTTGGTGGGAATGCAAGTTGGTGCAGCCTCTTTGGAGAACAGTGTGGAGATTCCTCAAGAAATTAAAAATAGTGCTTCCCTATGACCCTGCAATTGCACTCCTGGGTATTTATCCCAAAGATACAGATGTAGTGAAAAGAAGGGCCATCTGTACCCCAGTGTTTATAGCAGCAATGGCCACGGTCGCCAAACTATGGAAAGAACCAAGATGCCCTTCAACGGACGAATAGATAAGGAAGATGTGGTCCATATACACTATGGAGTATTATGCCTCCCTCAGAAAGGATGAATACCCAACTTTTGTAGCAACATGGATGGGACTGGAAGAGATTATGCTGAGTGAAATAAGTCAAGCAGAGAGAGTCAATTATCATATGGTTTCACTTATTTGTGGAGCATAACAAATATCATGGAGGACAAGGGGTGTTAGAGAGGAGAAGGGAGTTGGGGTAAATTGGAAGGGGAGGTGAATCATGAGAGATTATGGACTCTGAAAAACAATCTGAGGGGTTTGAAGTGGCAGGGGTGTGGGAGGTTGGGGTACCAGGTGTGGGAGGTTGGGGTACCAGGTTGGGGTACCAGTGGTGGGTATTATAGAGGATGCGGATTGCATGGAGCATTGGGTGTGGTGAAAAAATAATGAATACTGTTTTTCTGAAAATAAATAAATTGAAAATTAAAAAAAAAAAAGATTTCTTTGGCTAATCAGAGTCTTCTCCCATATAAATTTTAGAAATGTTTTCTCTACTTCTGTAAAAATGCAACTGGGATCTTGGTAGAGATTGCATTAAATCTATAGATAGCTTTTGGTAGTATTGATATTTTAACATTATTCTGATCCATTAACATATAACTTTCTATTTATTTGTGTCTTCTTTGATTTCTTTCATCATCAATGCCTTGTAGTTTACAAAGTAGAGATCTCTCACCTCCTGAAATGTATTCCTAAATATTTTGGGTTTTGATGCTTTTGTAAATGAGACTGATTTCTTTATTTCATTTTCAGAAAAAAATAAATTAGTATATAGGATTTGGAATATTCCAATGAATAAGAGTGGTAAGAGAGGGTAACCAGTATTGTTCCAGATCTTGGAAGAAAAGTTTTCAACCTTTCACCATTGACTGTGATGTTGTGGTCTTGTCATATACAGTCTTTATTATTCTGAGATATGTTCCTTCTATACCTAAATAAAGATTTTTGATCATGGATAAATGTTGAAATTTGTCAAATGCTTTTTCTGCATCTATTGAAATCATCATGTGATTCTTTTTTCTCATTCTATTAATGTGATGTATCACACTGATTTATTTGTATATATTGAAACATTCTTATGTCCCAGAGATAAATGCCTCTTGACTGTGATGTATAATATTTTTAATGGGTTGCTGATTTCAGTGCGCTTGTGTTTTATTGAGAATTTTTTATCTACATTCTCAGGGATACTGGCCCATAGCTTTTTTTCCCAATAGCATCCTTTTTTGGTTTTGGTATCAGGACAACGTTGGTCCTGTAAAATGAGTTTGGGAATGTTACTTCTTCTTAGATTTTTTTGAAAGAGTTTCAGAAGGATTGGTGTTAATTCTTAAATTCTTAGTAAATTTACCAGTGAAGCCATCAGCCCTAGGCTTTTATTTGTTGTGAGATTTTTTTTTATTAATAATCCAATCTTCTTATTAGTAATGGTGTTTTCCAGATATTCTATTTCATTTGATTCAATTTTGGTAAGTTATATGTTTCTAGGAATTTTTCCATTTCTTGTCCAATTGGTATATAGTTGGTATCTAGTTATTCATAGTAGCCTCTGATGAGCCTTTGAATTTCTGTGGTATGAATTGCAATGTTTTTCATTAATTTGTTGATTTGGATTTTTCCCATGGTCACTTTTGCTAAGGGTTTGTCCATCTTTTTTTTTTTTTTTCCTTCCTTCTAATTTTTGTTTAAATTCTAGTTAGTCAAGATGCAATGCAGGATTGGTTTCAGGAGTGGAATTCTGGATTCATCACTTACAGCACTCAATGCTCATCACAACAGGTGCCTATCTTAATACCCATCACCCCTCTAGCCCATCGACTGCCCTCCTCCATCAACCCCTGGTTTGTTTTTTATCTTTAAGAGTCTCTTATGGTTTGTTTCCTTCTCTCTTTTTCCCCCTCCCACATGTTCATCTGCTTTATTTCTTAAATTCCACATTTTAGTGAAATCATATAATATTTATCTTTCTCTGACTGGTTTAGCTTAGCATAATACACTCAGTCCATACCATTGCAAATGGCAAGATTTCATTCTTTTTGATGGCTAAGTAATATTCTTCTTTTTTTTTTTTTTGGCTGAGTAATAGTCTATCATGTATTTATACTACATCTTCTTTATCCATTTATCAGTTGATGGACATTTGGGCTCTCTCCATAGTTTGGCTATTGTTGATAATGCTGCCATAAACATTGGGGTTCATATACCCCCTTTGAATCTGTATTTTTGTATCTTTCTGTAAATACCTAGTTGTATAATTGCTGAGTCATAGAGTAGTCCTATTTTTTTACTTTTTGAGGAACCTCCATACTGTTTTCCAGCATGGCTGTACCAGTTTGCATTCTTACCAACAGTGCAAGAGGTCCCCCCTTCTCTGCATCCTTGCTAACAGTTGTTCCTGTGTATGTCTACAGATTCATTTGGTATACAGTTATTCAAATCTACTCTTTCTATATTGAATTTATGTGTGGATGATCTATCCATTGTTGACACTCAGATATTAAATTTCCCAATTATTATTTCATTGTATTTATTTATCCTTTTAGGTCTGTTAATGTTTGCTTTATTTATCTAGGTGCTGTAATACTGGGCACATAAATATTTATAATTGTTGTATTTTCTTGATGTATTGACTCTTTATATAATGACCTTCTCTGTCTCTTTTAAACATTTTTAGTTTAAAGTCTG
This sequence comes from Mustela erminea, assembly GCF_009829155.1. NCBI lineage: Eukaryota > Metazoa > Chordata > Mammalia > Carnivora > Mustelidae > Mustela > Mustela erminea. The sequence goes on from NC_045629.1 coordinate 20,043,955, forward strand.
ATGTAAGTATAGGTACTCCTCCTGCCTTTTTTCTGAAACCCTTCAATTTGAGGTTATGTTTGTCTTTAAGGTTAAAGTGAATCTCTATAGGTGGCATATGGTTAGATTTTTTTATTCATTCTGGAATTGTGTCTTTTAGTTGAAAAATTTGATCAGCTTACATTTAAAGTAATAATTGATAAGTAAGGACTGAATATTGCCATTTTGTTAATTGTTCTTTTGTTGTTTTTAGAGTTGCTGTTTCTTATCCTGTATTTTTTGTTTTGATCTCTTCTCATACCAGAATGCTTTGACTTCTTTCTCATGTTCATGTATGACTACAGGATTTCCCATTACAGATAACATGAGGCTTACATAAAGTATCTTACAATTACATACCCATTTTAAATTGATAAAAACTTAACTTTGATAGAATTTGTAAACTATACCCTTGTAATCCACCTCTACCTAACATTTGAGGTTATTGTTCTTAAACTTTGCAAGTTATTTTTATTTTTTATTTGTAATTGTGTATGATTAAAATGCAATATTAGTTTCAGGTATATAATATAGTGACTCAACAATTTTATATATTCTTCAATGTTCATCATAATCAATACACTCTTAATGCCCTTTAACTATTTTAGCCATCACCCCACTGACCACTCCTCTGATAATCATTGCTTTGTTGTCTGAGTTGAGAGTCTGGTTTTTGGTCTATTTTTTTCCTTTATTCATTTGTTTTGTTTCCACATATGAGTTAAATCATATGGTATTTGTCTTTCTCTGATTGATTTCACTTAACATTATATATTCTCTAGCCCCACCCATGTTGTTGAAAATGGCAAGATATCATTCTTTTTATGGCTCAGTAATATTCCATTGTATATATACTATTTCTTCTTTATACATTCATCCATCAGTAGACATTTGGGTTGCTTCTATAATTTGGCTATTGTAAGTAATGCCACCATAAACATAGGGGTGCATATATCTTTTTGAATTAGTGTTTTCATATTCTCTGTGAAAATGCCCAGTAAATACCAGTATTATCAGACCATAATGTAGTTCTATTTTTAATTTTTTAGAAAACTTCCATACTGTTTTTCACAGTGGTTGTATCAGTTTGTATTCCCACCAAAAGTTCAGGAAGTTCCTTTTTCTCCACATGTTTTCCAACACTTGTTTTTTGTGATTTTTAATTAGCCATTCTGACAGGTGTGAGGTGATGTCTCATTCTGCTTTTGATTTGCATTTCCCTACTGATGAGTACTGTTGAGCATCTTTTCATGTGTCTGTTTGCCATCTGAATGTTTTCTTTAAAGAAATGTCTGTTCATGACTTCTGCCCATTTTTTAATTGTATGATTTAGGTTTTGGGTATTGAGATGTACAATTATTTTATACTTTATCCATTTGCAAATATTGTCTCCCATTCTGTATGTTTCCTTTAGTTGTTTGTTTCCTTTGCTGTGCAGAAGTTTTTATTTGGATGTAGTCCCAATAGTTTATGTTTGTTTCTGTTTCCCTTGCCTCAAAAGACATATCTAGAGAAATGTTTCTATGACCAGCATCAAAGACATTACTACCTGTGCTCTCTTCTAGGATTTTTATGGTTTCAGGTCTCATATTTAAATCTCCGATCCATTTTGAGTTTATTTTTATGGGTTATTTGAGGAAGTGGGCCAGTTTCATTCTTTTGCAAGTAATTGCCCAGTTTTCTCAACATCACTCATTAAAGAGACCATCTTTTTTCATTTCACATCCTTTCTAATTTCTCAATGATTAATGAATCATGTAATTGTGGGTTTATTTCTAGGCTCTCTGTTTTGTTCCATTGATCTGTTTGTCTATTTTTGTGCCAGTACCATACTGTCTTATTACAGCTTTGTAGGATATCTTGAATTTAAAGTGAGGGAGTGGAAAAGAATTTACAATGCTAATGGACATCAGAAGAAAGCAGGAGTGGCAATCCTTATATCAGATCAATTAGATTTTAAACCAAAGACTATAATAAGAGATGAGGAAGGACACTATATCATACTCCAAGGGTCTGTCCAACAAGACCTATCAATTTTAAATTTCTATGCCCCCAACATGGGAGCAGCCTACTATATAAACCAATTAATAACAAAATCAAAGAAACACAGCAACAATAATACAATAATAGTAGGGGACTTTAACACTCCCCTCACTGAACTGGACAGATCATCCAAGCAAAAGATAAACAAGGAAATAAAGGCCTTAAACGACACACTGGACGAGATGGACATCACAGATATATTCAGAACATTTCATCCCAAAGCAACAAATACACATTCTTCTCTAGTGCATATGGAACATTCTCCAGAATAGATCACATCCTCGGTGATAAATCAGGACTCAACCGGTATCAAAAGATTGGGATCATTCCCTGCATATTTTCAGACCACAATGCTCTGAAGCTAGAACTCAATCACAAGAGGAAGTTTGGAAAGAACCCAAATACATGGAGACTAAACAGCATCCTTCTAAAGAATGAATGGGTCAACCAGGAAATTAAAGAAGAATTGAAAAAAAATCATGGAAACAAGTGATGATGAAAACACAATGGTTCAAAATCTGTGGGACTCAACAAAGGCGGTCCAGAGAGGGAAATATATAGCGGTACAAGCCTTTCTCAAGAAACAAGAAAGGTCTCAGGTACACAACCTAACCCTACACCTAAAGGAGGTGGAGAAAGAACAAGAAAGAAACCCTAAGCCCAGCAGGAGAAGAGAAATCATGAAGATCAGAGCAGAAATCAATGAAATAGAAACCGAAAAAACAATAGAACAAATCAACGGAGCTAGGAGCTGGTTCTTTGAAAGAATTAATAAGATTGATAAACCCCTGGCCCGACTTATCAAAAAGATAAGAGAAAGGACCCAAATAAATAAAATCATGAATGAAAGAAGAGAGATCACAAGTAACACCAAAGAAATACAAACAATTATAATTAGTATGAGCAACTCTACGGCAACAAATTTGACAATCTGGAAGAAATGGATGCATTCCTAGAAACATATAAATTACCACAACTGAACCAGGAAGAAATAGAAAGCCTGAACAGATCCTTAACCAGTAAGGAGATTGAAACAGTCATTGAAAATCTCCAAACAAACAAAAGCCCAGGGCCAGACGGCTTCCCGGGGGCATTCTACCAAACATTTAAAGAAGAACTAATTCCTATTCTCCTGAAACTGTTCTAAAAAATAGAAATGGAAGGAAAACTTCCAAACTCATTTTATGAGGCCGGCATCACCTTGATCCCAAAACCAGACAAGGATCCCATCAAAAAAGAGAGCTATAGACCAATATCCTTGATGAACACAGATGCGAAAATTCTCACCAAAATTCTAGCCAATAGGTTTCAACAGTACATTAAAAGGATTATTCACCACGACCAAGTGGGATTTATTCTAGGGCTAAAAGTTTGGTTCAACATCCGCAAATCAATCAATGTGATACAACACATCAATAAAAGAAAGAACAAGAACCATATGATGCTCTCAATAGATGCTGAAAAAGCATTTGACAAAGTACAGCATCCCTTCCTGATCAAAACTCTTCAAAGTGTAGGAATAGAGGGCACATACCTCAATATTATCAAAGCCATGTATGAAAAACCCACGACAAGTATCATTCTCAATGGAGAAAAACAAAGCTTTTCCGCTAAGGTCAGGAACATGGCAGGGATGTCCATTATCAGCACTGCTATTCAACATAGTACTAGAAGTTCTAGCCTCAGCAGTCAGACAACAAAAGGAAATTAAAGGCATCCAAATCGGCAAAGAAGAAGTCAAACAATCACTCTTCACAGATGATATGATACTATATGTGGAAAACCCAAAAGACTCCACTCCAAAACTCCTAGAACTTGTACAGGATTTCAGTAAAGTGTCAGGATATAAAATCAAAGCACAGAAAAATCAGTTGCATTTCTCTACACCAACAGCAAGACAGAAGAAAGAGAAATTAAGGAGTCAATCCCATTTACAATTGCACCCAAAACCATAGGATACCTAGGAATGAACCTAACCAAAGAGGCACAGAATCTATACTCAGAAAACTATACAGTACTCATGAAAGAATTTGAGGAAGACACAAAGAAATGGAAAAATGTTCCATGCTTCTGGATTGGAAAAATAAATATTGTGAGAATGTCTATGCTACCTAAAGCAGTCTACACATTTAATGAAATTCCTATCAAAGTACCATCCATATTTTTCAAAGAAATGGAACAAATAATCCTAAAATTTATATGGAATCAGAAAAGACCTCGAATAGCCATAGGAGTATTGAAAAAGAAAGCCAACGTTGGTGGTATCACAATTCCGGACCTCAAGCTCTATTACAAAGCTGTCATCATCAAGACAGCATGGTACTGGCACAAAAACAGACACATAGATCAATGGAACAGAATAGAGAGCCCAGAAATAGACCCTCAACTCTACGGTCAACTAATCTTAGACAAAGCAGGGAAGAATGTCCAATGGAAAAAAGACAGCCTCTTCCATAAATGGTGTTGGGAAAATTGGACAGCCACATGCAGAAAAATGAAATTGGACCATTTCCTTACACCACACACAAAAATAGACTCAAAATGGATGAAGGACCTCAATGTGCGAAAGGAATCCATCAAAATCCTTGAGGAGAACACAGGCAGCAACCTCTTTGACCTCAACCACAACATCTTCCTAGTAACATCGCCAAAGGCAAGGGAAGCAAGGGGAAAAATGAACTATTGGGATTTTATCAAGATCAAAAGCTGTTGCACAGCAAAGGAAACAGTTAACAAAATCAAAAGACAACTGACAGAATGGGAGAAAATATATTTGTAAACAATATATCAGATAAAGGACTAGTGTCCAAAATCTATAAAGAACTTAGCAAACTCAACACCCAAAGAACAAATAATCCAATCAAGAAATGGGCATAGGACATGAACAGACATTTTGCAAAGAAGACATCCAGATGGCCAACAGACACATGAAAAAGTGCTCCATATCACTCGGCATCAGGGAAATACAAATCAAAACCACAATGAGATATCACCTCACACCAGTCAGAATGGTTAAAATCATCAAGTCAGGAAATGACAGATGCTGGTGAGGACGGGGAGAAAGGGGAACCCTCCTACACTGTTGGTGAGAATGCAAGCTGGTGCAGCCACTCTGGAAAACAGCATGGAGGTTCCTCAAAATGTTGAAAATAGAACTGCCCTATGACCCAGCGTTTGAACTACTGGGTATTTACCCTAGAGATACGGACGTAGTGATCTGAAGGGGCATGTGCACCCGAATGTTTATAGCAGCAATGTCCACAATAGCCAAACTATGGAAGGAACCTAGATGTCCATCAACAGATGAATGGATCAAGAAGATGTGGTATATATACACAATGGAATACTATGCAGCCATTAAAGGAAATGAAATCTTGCCATTTGTGACAACGTGGATGGAACTAGAGCGTATCGTGCTTAGCGAAATAAGTCAAGCAGAGAAATTCAACTATCATATGATTTCCCTGATATGAGGAAGTGGTGATGCAACATGGGGGTTTAACGGGGTAGGAGAAGAATAAATGAAACAAGATGGGATTGGGAGGGAGACAAACCATAGGTGACTCTTAATCTCACAAAGCAAACTGAGGTTTGCTGGGGGGAGTGGGGTTGGGAGAAGGCGGGTGGGGTTATGGACATTGGGGAGGGTATGTGAGTGCTGTGAAGTGTGTAAACCTGGTGATTCACAGACCTGTACCCCTGGGGATAAAAATATATATGTTTATAAAAAATAAAAAATTTTAAAAAATGGTTAAGGTCATTTAAAAATTCTCATTATATATTATGCCACCAGAAACTCCAGGACCCTAATAGGTACCTTAGGTCTTTAAGATCCCTCTAACTTGTTTTTGTATTATTTCTGGGCTTGGTTCTTGGTCTTTAACTGTTTGTGAGAAACTTTGGGTTTACCACATACCACGCAAACCTATGCAACTTTATATACAGAATGCTAACAACAACAACTAATGCATAGTTTAAAAGGTATGTTAAATCCCTAATGAATAACCACTGTCATTAATATAAGCATTTGTTGCAGGAAATAACAGTAGCTTGATGGAAATGGGTGACAGGAGGGTTGAGACCACAGAGCTTTGTAGCGAAAGGGCAACATTTTAAAGGATCAGCAAAAACTGAAGTGTATTTCCAACAAAGACCAATGACCAAAAGGAGCCAAGAGTGAAAACATGGGATGAATGGGATTTTGAATATTCCTGAGTTTTTTTGTGCCTTGCTGTGCTCCTCTGCAGTATTACACTTTATGTTCAGCTCCTGATGCTTGGCAGCGTAAAAGATAAATGCTCTGGGCAAGGCTTGGATAAACCAAGGCAAATTTGGTATTATTTTGGCATTACCCTGCATCACCACTATAGATTGAATGTTTGTATCCCTCCAAAATTCATATGTTAAAACTTAATCTTTAAGATAATAGTATTAAGAGGTAGGGCTGTGGGAATGTTGGTTAGGTGATGAGGGTAGAGGTCTCATAAATGGGACTTAGAACATTAGAGAGCTCTTCTGCGTCTTCTGCCATGTGAGGACACAAAAAATGATGGTATTATAAAGCAGGAAGGAGGGCTCTCACCAGACATCTAATCTACACTGGCACTTTGATCTTGGACTTCCTAGCCTCCAGAATTGTGACAAATTTCTCTTGTTTATAAGCCACCTAGTCTATGGTATTCTGTTATAACAGCCTTAACAGATTAAGACAATTACCAATCATGGTGAAGCAATGTTGAATTATCGAAATGCACATTATCCCAGAACACAGTTGTCTGCATTTGAATATTTTCTAAAAGTTCATATAATGTGTATGTTTGATTCAGATTTGACAAATTGGGAATGAACTTGGTTCCTATCCCTGCATCAACACCTGTATACACTTTTTTGCAACCAGATGAGTTTTCCTCTAAAATTTCCTCCAAGAGTCACTGAAAATGAGTATTTGATTAAATATTGCTAAGGGTTTCTTGATGTGCAAAGTAAGAGAAAATGTTAATTAATTGACTATATATACATGGGTTCATTTCTGAGCTCTCTGTCCTGTTACATTCATCTATTCTTATGCCTGTACCATTACTGTTACAGCTCTGTGATATAGTTTGAAATGAGGGAGTGTGATATCTTCAGTTTTGTTCTTTCTCAAGATTGCCTTAACTTAGAAATGTTTTGTGGTTCCAGACAAATTTTAAGATTGTTCTTTTTCTGTGAAAAATGTCATTGGAATTTGAAATATTACACTGTATCTGTAGATGGCTTTGTGTAGTATTGACCTTTTAACAATACCTTAATCCATGAACAGAGTGTATTTCCATTTATTTGTGCCATCTTCAATTTCTTTCAACATTGTCATAGTTTTCACTGTGCAAGTCTTTTACCTCTTTGCTTAAATTATTCTGTTCCGTATTTTATTCTTTTTGATACAAGTGTAAATAAGATTTTCTTAATTTCTCTTTCTGATAGTTACTAGTATATAGAAATACAACTTTTTTGCATATAAATTTTATATCCTGAAATTTTACTGAATTTATTTAACAGTATTTTGGTGAAGTCTTGCAGGGATTTCCATGCATAATAGCATGTCATATGCAAATGGAGAGTTATGCTGCTGCTTTTCTGATTTGGATGACTTTTATTTCGTTTTCTTACCTAAATATAACTTTTTAATAGTGCTCAGGGGTTAAAGTCATACAAATGAAACTAGCACTTCAGGAATGAATATTCTTGTTGGTTTAAAAATCTTAATCATCTGAACATTTCAAAATTTTTAATTCTTCAATCAATAGTTCCTTAAGTCTGGGTGTGCCTGGGTGGCTCAGTGGGTTAAGCCTCTGCCTTCGACTCAGGTCATGATCTCAGGGTCCTGGGATCAATCCCCACATAGGGCTCCGCTCAGCAGTGAGCCTGCTTCCCCCTCTCTCTGCCTTCCTCTCTGACTACTTGTGATATTTCTCTCTCTCTCTCTGTCAAATAAATAAATAAAATCTTAAAAAAATAGTTCCTTAAGTCTGAAATAACCACAGTTGGCCATCTGTATTACTGATCTTTCTAGTTCTTTACCTTCTCACTGCTACAGCCATTTTCTTGTCCCAGGTAGATGATTTACTCTAAGATGGGTGAAGTGAGGTTGTAAAGGCAAGCAGTCATTCATACCTCCAGTCCCATGAAGAATGCATGAAATTACATGACTAGATGTTTTTGTTCCAGTTGAACTAGAAATAAGAGTAAGAAAGCTACCATTTCTATTATTATCTAAAGAAAATCTTACCTGAATGAAGCCCAGTTCCTATTAAACCTAGGATAAGTCATTGTTTAGCTGGAAAGAGCACCCAGGAAGGCAAGCACTTACATTTACCAATACACATCTAAAACATCTATTAACTCCAGTGTGTTCAGTCTCAAAAACTTCCAAATGTCCCTGTATCTTGTTCCTATAAACGTCCATCTCTCCTCAGTCATGACACTTACAAAAAGATTAATAAAAGAAGAATACCATGGTACCCATTTGACCACCAGAAATAGAAAGGCAGACAATAAATAATGAACGTAATGACAATATTCTGGAGGCCAGGCCAGCTGATAGGAGCATACCTTTATTTAAAGGGATGAAAAGGAGACACAATCCCAATCCCAAAGCCAGTGACCTCAAAGAGTATTTAACACAAGGTTCTTTGACTTGTCAGTTGATACCAACAAAGCCCAGCATCCCTCTGTTGATTATGGACTAGGCCACCAGAACATGGAATTCATTTCAGCTTTAGAAGGCTGGTAGGCAATATTGATGTGTGTTCATCACTGTTGGTTTTTCCTGGACTTTAGAGATTATCCAGAGTGTGGGAAAGATGGAGTAGGATGTCAACAACAATAAAGTAAAAAACAGAACCAGGGCCATACCACTTTGGAAAGCTTCCCATTATACACTGGGAATATATATGGTTTATTCAAATGCAGAGTACCTTGGATGCAAAAAAGAATAGAAAGCAACAGCTTGGTCATTTAACAAGAAAGGCAGCATAGAAGAGATGTCTAATTCGGTGCCCAACTACCTACTGTGGAAAAACCAGAATACCAGAAATGCACCATCTCTTCAAGCCTGTATCCTTCAAATTCGGAAGAGTTTCAGGGATAGAAGAAAAACATACTGCAAATAAATTTGTCTTCAGATAGTACAGAGAGTACATGAACTGTGTTTTTGAAAAATTTTTCTAAGGATCCAAATTCATCAATAAATGATCAGTGTCCAATGCAGTGGAATAGATCTATGTGTATTTACTTGGAAAATGTCCTTGATATATTGCCTAGTGAAAAAAAATCAAATACCTAACAGTTCTGCTTATTAAGTAGTTAGCTCTGAAAAACTTAATAGTGGTATTCTGAAGGCATTTCTCCCATGGTGCCCCATGGCACCAGTTGTTTAGGAAATACAGCATGGGATATATACCTGGGAGTAAAACTGACGTATTGAAAATTACACGTTTATTTTTTATGAGAAATTGCCAGGTGCTCTCCAAAACGTTTCTATCAATGTGCTCCAGGAGCAGTGTAAGAAATTTCATATCACTTCACCCTCCAGACTCCATTTGGTGTTGTCAGACTCTTTAATGTTTGTAACTCTCAGGTCTATGTGCTATTATTTTATTTTGACTGTATGTATATTTCACTGATTACAAAGGAGATTAAGCCCATCTTCTCATGATGTTACCAGTTGCCTCTCCCTGGAGGGCAGGCATGTTTCAAACCAGAATAAAATTAATATAATAAAAATCATTATATAATATAAATAATATATTGAAATAGTTATAAATATAAATAAATAATATAAATACATAGTAAAATATACAAGAGTTGAGAGGAATAAGGAAGTGGCAAAAACTTTATTAATGAAAAAGGTAGTATTCTCTGCCAGTAATCAACATTCTCTTATAGAATTCAAAAGGTCTTTCTTAAGCTATTGCTCTTTTTCCTCCCACTTAATTTTGTGTTCTCCCAATTTGTTTATATACATAAGGATACACATACTTTTGTAAAAGTGACATCATACTATACCCACCATTCTTTTTATTTTCAGCTTTATTGAGATATTATTGACATACAGGCGTGTACAAGTTTAAGGTATACGACATGTTGATATGATACACTTACATATTTCAAAATGATTACCACTACAGCGTTATCTAACACCTCCATCACATCACATAATTGCCATTTCATTCTGGAGATGAAAACTTTTAAGATCTAGTGTTTTAGCAACTTTGAAGTATAGGATACAGTATTGTTAAGTGTAATCAAAATGCTGTACATTAGATCCCCAGAACTCATTCATCTTATAACTGGAAATTTATAGCCTTTGACCACATCTCTAAATTTCTCCCACCCCAAATCCCTGATCACCACTACTCTACTCACTGCTTCCATAAAATTAGCTGTTTCAGGATCCATGTGTAAGTGATACCATACATTTTTCTTCTTCTTAGTTTGCCTAGCATAATATCTTCCACACTCATCCATTGTCTCAAATGACAGGATTTCCTTCTTTCTCATGGCTGAATAATATCTGCTATATATATTCTCTGTCACTTAAGTGACATACCATATTATATCAATTTCAGATACAAAATCCAATGATTCAGCACTTCACAGTGTTGTGAAATGATTACCATAATAAAACTACTCACCAGGGGTACCTGGGTGGCTCAGTGGGTTAAGCTCTGCCTTCAGCTCAGGTCATGATCTCAGGGTCCTGAAATCGAGCCCTGCGTCAGACTCTCTGCTCGGTGGGGAGACTGCTTCCACCTCTCTCTCTGCCTACTTGCGATCTCTCTCTGTCAAATAAATAGATAAAATCTTAAAAAAAAAAACAAAACTACTTACCATCCATCACCATAAAAAGTTACAAAAAAATTTTCTTTCCTTATGATGAGAACTTTTAAGACCTGCTCTCTTGGCAACCTTCAAATACATGCTACATTACCATTCACTACAGACACCAAGCTACACACCCCCCATGAACTATTCACTTCCTAGCTGGAAGTCTGTACTTTCCATTCCCCCATCCTCTCTTTTGGCCAGCCCCAATTCTTCTTCCTCCTGGCAACCACCTTTCTGTTCTCTATATCCATGCATTTTGTTATGTTGTTTGTTAGTTTTTAAGATTCCACATATAATTGAGATCATATGGTATTTGTCTTTGATTACCTGACTGACTTTACTTATCAAGGTGCATCCACGTTGTGACAAAAGGCAAGATTTCATTCTTTTTTTTAATGTATTCCATTGTGTACATATGCCAAATCTTTATCCATTCACACATCAAGGCATGCTAAGGTTGTTTCCATTTCATGACTGTTGTAAACAATGCTACAGTAAACGTAGAGGTGTGTATATCCCTTTAAGTTAGTGTTTTTGTTTTATTTAGTTAAATACCCAGAGGTAGAAATACTGGATCCTTGGCAGTTCTATTTTTAATGCTTTGGGAAACCTCCATACTGTTTTCCACAGTGACTCCACCAATTTACATTCCCACAAACAGCTTGCAAGCTCTCCCTTTTCTCCACATCTTTACCCAAACTTGTTATTTCTTGTCTTTTTGATAATAGCCATTCTAACTGGTACAAGGTGATATCTCATTGTGGTTTTGATTTGCATTTCCTTGATGATTAGTGGGGTTTAGCATCCTTTCATCTGCCTGTTGGCCATCTGTATTCTTCTTTGGAAAAATGTCAGCTGAGGTCCTCTTCCCATTTTTAAAGTGGATTGTTTGATTTGTTCTTGTTCAGCTGAGTATGTATGAGTACTCAGTATGTTTTGTATATTAACCCCTTATTAGATATATTATTTATAAATAGTTTCTTCCACCTAGTAGATTGCCTCTTTGTTTTGTTGATGGTTTCCTTTGCCCTGCAGAGGCTTTTTAGTTTTATGTAGTTTATCTGTTTATTTTTGTTTTTGTTGCTTTTGGAATATCTTGGAATCAGAGCCAAAATAACATTATCAAGACCAATGTCCATGTTTACCACCTATATTTTGTCCTAGAATTTAATCCATTTTAAATGCCATAAGACAATCATCCAGTTTTCTTTCTTGCTTCTGGCTCTCTGGCTTTCCAAAATCATTTATTAAAAAGGCTGTCCTTTCCCTATTGTCTCCTCTTGCCTCCTTCATCATAAATTAATTGACCATATATGCATAGTTTATTTCTGGACTTTCTATTCTATCCCATTTGATCTGTGTTTGTGCTTTTATGCCAATACCATACTACTTTGATTACCATAACTTTGTAATATAGATTGAATTCAGGGTGTATGATACCTCCAGCTTTGTTCTTCTTTCTCAAGACTTCTTTGGTTATTCAGGGTGTTTTGTGGTTCCATACGAATTTTAGGATTTTTTTTTCTATTTCTGTGGAAAATACCATTGGGATTTTGATTGGAAGTGCATTGTATCTATAGATCTTTGGGTATTATGTACATTTTAAAATATCAGTACCCCCAATCCATGAGCATGGTTTGTCTTTCCATTTATTTGTTTCTTCTTCAATTTTTTTTATCACTGTATTATGGTTTTCAGTGTAGAAGTATATCACTTCCTTGGTTAAATTTATTCTAGGTATTTCTTTCTTTTATCTTTTTATTTAATCCCCATCCCGTATTTCCCCCAATTCCCACCTCACTCTCACCTAGTAACCATCAGTTTGTTCTCTACAGTTAAGAGTCTATTTCTTAGTCTGTCTTCTTTTTCCTTTGCTCATTTATTTTGTTTTTTAAATCCCACATATGAGTGAATCATATTTATCTTTCTCTGACTGACTGATTTGCTGAGGTTTATACTCTCTAACTCTGTCCTTCGTGTTGCAAATGGCAAGATTTTATTCTTTTGGGGGGCACTGTAATATTCCATTGTATTGGTATATCACATCTTCTTTATCATTCATCTATCAGTGGGCACTTGGGTTGCTTCCATAGTTTGGCTATTGTAAATAATCTTGAAATGAACAAAGGAGTGCATGTATCCCTTTGAATTAGTGTTTTTGTATTTGTGGGGGAGGAGCGGAGGTTCAATACCTGGTAGTGTGATTACTGGATCATAGGGTAGATCCATTTTTAACTTTTTGAAGAAGTTCCATACTGTTTTCCTCAGTGGCTACACAAGTTTGCATTCCTACCAACATTGCACAAATGTTCCTTTTTCTCCATGTCCTCACCAACATTTGTTTCTTGTATTTGTGATTTTAGCCATTCTGACAGGTTTGAGGATGATGTCTCACTGTAGTTTTGATTTGCATCTCTGTGACGCCAAGTGATGTTCATCTTTTCCTGTGTCTGCTGCTATCTGGATGTTTCCTTTGGAGAAATGTCTATTCGTGTCATCTGCCCATATTTTAACTGCCCATATTTTAATTTTTTGGGTATTGAGTTTATCAGTTCTTTATAGATTTTGGATACTAACCTTTTATTTATTTATAGATATGTCATTTGCATATATCTTCTCCTGTTTAACAGTTTGTTTTTGTTTTGTTGATTGTTTTCCTTGCTGTGTACTTTTTATTTCAATTTAGTCCCAATAATTTATTTTCACTTTTGTTTCCCTTGCCTCAAGAGACGTATCTAGAAAATGTTGCTATAGCCAATGTCAGAGAGATTACTGCCTGTGTTCTCTTTGAGGATTTTTATGATTTCAGGTCTCACATTTAGGTTTTCAGTCCATTTTGAGTTTATTTTTGTGTATGGTGAAAGAAAGTGGTCCAGTTTAATTTGCATGTGGTTGTCTAGTTTTCCCAGCACCATTTGTTGAAAAGATAGTCTTTTTCCATTGTATATTCATTCCTCCTCTGTTAAAGATTAATTGACCATCTAATTGTGTGTTAATTTCTGGGTTTTCTGTTCTATTCCATTGATCCATATGTCTATTTTTATGCCAGTACCATACTATTTTAATTATTACTTCTTTGTTACTATAACCTTAAGTCTGGAATTGTATTACTTCCAGTTTTGTTTTTTCTTTTTCAAGAGTGTTTTGGTTATTCAAGGTCCTTGTGGTTCCATACAAATTTTAGGATTGTTTGTTCTAGTTCTGTGGAAAATTCTGTTTGTATTTTGATACCAATTGCGTTAAATTGTAGATTGCTTTAGGTTGTATAGACAATATTTGTTCTTCTAACCTATAAGCATGAAATGTCTTTCCATTTCTTTGCACCATCTTGAATTTATTTCATCAGTGTTTTATAGTTTTCAGAGTACAGGTCTTCCACCTCCTTGGTTAAATTTATTCCTAGATATTTTATTGTTTTTGGTGTGATATAAATGGGATTGTCTTTTTTATTTCATTTTCTGCTTCATTATTAGTGTGTAGGAATGTAACAGATTTCTGTATGTTGATTTTGTATCCTACAACTTTACCGCATTCATTTATCAGTTCTAGTAGCTTTTTTGGTGGAGTCTTTAAGGTTTTCTATCTATAATATCATGTCATCTGCAAAGACTGAGAGTTTTACTTCTTCCTTACCAATTTGGATGACTTCTGTTTATTTATGTTCTCCCTAGGACTTCCAGTATTGTGTGGAATAAAGTGGCCAGAATGGACATCCTTGTCTTATTCCTAAACTAAGGGAAAAGCTCTGCTTTTCACCATTGAGTATGACGTTGGGTGTAAGTTTTTCATATAAAGTTTTTATAGACATACTTTGCAAAGGGATTTTTATCTTGAGTGGATGTCTTTGTCAAATACTTGTCTGTATCTACTGAGATGATCATATGATTTTATGATGTGATGCATATTGTCGATTGTTTTGTGAATATTGAACCACACTTGCATGCCAGGAATAAATCCCACTTTATTGTAGTGAATGATTTTTTTAAATGTATTGTTGGACTTGGTTTGCTAATATTTTGTTGAATGTTTTTGCATCTGTATCCATGAAAGATAGTGGCCTGTAGTTTCCTTTTATTCATGTCTTTATTCCAGTTTTGGTATCAGGATGATAGCACCCTCACAGAATGAATTTGAAGTTTTCCTTCCTCTTGTATTTTTTGGAATAGTTTGAGAAGATAGGTATTGACTTTTCTTTAAAATTTTGATAGAATTCACCTGTGAAGCTATCTAGCCCTGGACTTTGGTTTGGGTAGTTGTTTTATTATTATTATTATTATTACTGATTCAATTGCATTGTTGGTAATTGGTCTGTTCAAACTTTCTCTTTCTTCCTGCTTTAGTTTTGGTGAGTTATGTGTTTCCAAGAATTTCTCCATTTCTACTAAGCTGTCCAATTTGTTAGCATCTAGGTTTTCATAATATTGTTTCGATTGTTTGCAATTGGCAATAAAATTGTTATCTTAAATTTTCTGATAGTTTGATGTTATTTTATAGAAACACAAGAGTGTTTTGTGTGTTTATTTTGTATTATGTATTTTTCCTGAGTTTATTAGTTCCAACGGGGTTTTTTTTTTTTTTTAAGTTTTTAGGGTTTTCCATATATAAAATCATGTCTTCTGCAAATAATGGTAGTTTTGCTTCTTCCTTTGCGATGTGGATGCTCTTTATTTCCTTTTCTTGTCTAATTGATTAGAACTTCCAATACTGTGTTAAATAAAAGTGGTGAAAGTGGGCATCCTTATTTTTATTCCTGATCTTACAGGAAAATCTTTTAGGCTTTTTCATTGACTATCATGTTAGCTGTGGGTTTGTCATTTATGGCCTTTATTATATTGAGGTACGTTCCCTCTCAAGAACGTTCCCTCTCAAGATTTGATAAGAACTCTCAAGAACATAGGTATATATACCTATGTTCTTGAGAGTTCTTATCAAATCTTTCCCTGCATCTATGGATGTGATCATATTATTTATTCTTTATTAATGTAATTGATTATATCTATTTGAGGATGTTGAACCATCTTTGCATCCCTGACATAAATACCCCTTGATTGTGGTGTGTTACTTTTTAAATGTATTGTTGAATTCGGTTTGCTAATATTTTGTTGAAAAATTTGGCATTTATATATATCAGAAATATTGACTGGTAGTTTTTTTTATAATATCTTTATCTCATTTTGCTATCTTATAATTAATTAAATTGAGTTAGGAAGTGCTCCTTACTCTTCAGATTTTTGGAATTTCTGGAGAAGGATATGTAGTAAATCTTCTTTAAATGTTTGATAGAATTCATCAGTGAAGCTGTCTGGTCCTAGACTTTGGTTTGTTGGAAGGTTTTTGATAAATGATTCAATATCACCACTAGTAATAAGTCAATTTGTATTTTATTTTTCTTCATGATTCAATAACATAAACTGTTTCTTGAATTTAATATATTTCTTCTAGGTTTTTGGTGTGTAATTTTTTGTAGTAGTCTCATGATCTTTTGTATCTCTATGGTATGTGTTATAATCTCTCCTTTCTCATTTCTGATTTTATTTGAGCCTTCATTTTTTTTTATTCCTGGTGAGTCTAACTAAAATTTTGTCAGTTTTATATTTTCAAGGACCACCTCTTAGCTTCATTGATTTTTTTTTTCTATTTTCCTTTTATTCTCTATTTCCACTCTTCTTTGTTATTTCCTTCCCTTCTAACTTTGGGCTTTGTTTGTTCTTTTTTCTAGTGCCTCTAGGTATAAAGTTAGATTGAGATGTTTCTTGGTTCTTAAGAGGTTCTTAAAGTATTGCTATGAACTTCTTTCTTAGAACTGCTTCTGCAGCATTCCATCAATTTTGGTAAATTGTGTTTCCATTTTCATATCTCAAGATATATTTTTATTTATCCTTTGATTTCTTTATTGATACATTTGTTGTTTGGTACCATGTTTCTAAATCTCTACATATTTGTAATTTTCCAGTTCTCTTTTTTCAGTTGCTTTCTAGGTTCACACTGTGTGACCAGGAAAAATTGCTTGGTATAATTGCAATCTTCTTATATTTACAGTTTTTAGTGACTTAACATATGTCTTGGAGAATGTTATAAATAAACATATAAAAATGACATAACATATGTTATATATATGATATATTTATTCTGGCCTAATGTGTCATCTATAGCCAATGTTTCCTTACTGGTTTTCTGTCTGTGTGATCTATCCATTGATGTAAATGTGGTATTAAAGCCCCCCATTATTATTGTATTGCTGTCAATTTCTCCCTTTAGGTCTGTTAATATTTGATTTACATATTTAGATGTTTCAAATTTGGGTGCAAAAATACTTACAAATGTTACATCCTTTGTTAAACTGACCTCTTTATCATTGTGCGATGTCTTTTATTTGTCTTTTATTACAGTCTTTGTTTTACATTTTATTTTGTCTGCTGTAAGTTTATCAGCTCTCCTTTGGTTTACATTTGTGTGGAACATCTTATTCTATTCTTTCACTTTCAGGCTTTGTGTTTCATTACATTTAAAGTGGGTTTCTTTTACGCAGTATATAGATGGGTCTCCTTGTTTTATCCTTTTAGCCACTCTAGGTTTTTTGATTATAGAATTTAGTCCATTTACACTTAAAGTAATTTTACTAATAGGTGTGTACTTATTGCCTTTTTTGTTAACTGTTCTTTGGGAAGTTTGGTTCCTCTTTGTTTCTTCTTCTCTTGCTCTCTTCCTTTGTGGTTTAATAACTTTCTTAAATGTTATGCTTAAATCATTTCTTATCTTTTGTGTTTCTGCTATAGCTTTTTGTTTTGTGGTTGTCATGAGGCTCACACATAACAGCCTAATATGTAACATTCTATTTTAAGTTGGTAGCAAGTTAATTTGAAAGCATTCAAAAACTAAATTTTCTCACCTCAACATAGTACATTTTAATGTCACATTTTCTTTTCTTTTTTTCAAGTTTTTATTTAAATTCTAGGTAACATACAGTGTAATATTAGTTTCAGGTATAGAATGTAGTGATTCTTCACTCACATACAATACCCACTGCTTATGACAACAAATGTTCTTAATACCCGTCCCCTATTTAACCTATCCCCCTACCCACCTCCCCTCCAGTAACCATCAGGTTTTTCTCTAGACTTAAGTCTTTCCTAATTTGTCAAAGATAAGTTGACCACATAGTTGAGGGTCCATTTCTGGGTTTGCTGTTCTGTTCCATTGATCTATGTGTGTGTTTTGTGCCAATACCATGCTGTCTTGGTGATCACAGCTTTGTAATATAGCATGAAGTCAGGCAGCATGATGCCCCTAGCTTTGATTTTCTTTTTCAACATTCCCTTGGGGACTTAGAGTCTTTTTTTTGGTTCCGTACAAAATTTAGGATTGTTTGTTCCAGATCTTTGAAAAATGCTAATCGTATTTTAATATGGATGACAATGAGAGTGTAGATTGCTCTAGGCAGTGTAGACATTTTAACAATGTTTATTCTTCTAATCCGTGGAGCATGGAACATTTTTCCATCTTTTTGTCTCTTCCTCAATTTCTTTCATAAGTATTCTGTAGTTTCTAGAATATAGATCTTTTGCCTCTTTGGTAGTTTTATTCTTGGGTATCTTATGGTTTTTGGTGTTATTGTAAATGGAATCAATTCTCTAATTTCTCTTTCTACATCTACATTGTTAGTATATAGAAAAGCAACTGATTACTGTGCATTGATTGTAGCTCTATTGTTAATTTTTTGAGGAAGCTTCACTCTGTTTTCCAAAGTGGCTGTACCAATTTGCATTCCCATCAGCAGTGTAAGAGGGCTCCTATTTCTCCACAACCTCTCCAACACTTCTTGTTTCTTGCCTTGTCAACTTTTGCCATTCTAACTGGTGTCAGGTGGTATCTCAATGTGGTTTTTTTTGTTTGTTTGTTTGTTTTGTTTGTTCCATTTGTTCCATTTTATTTTATTTCTTTTCAGTGTTCCAGCATTCATTGTTTATGTACCATACCCAGAGCTCTGTGCAATACATGCCCTCCATAATCCCCACTGCCAGGCTCACCCAACCCCCCACTCCCCTCCCCTCTAAAACCCTCATTTTGTTTCTCAGAGTCCATAGACTCTTATGGTTTGTCTCCCCCTCCAATTTCCCCCACCTCACTTCTCTGCTCCATCTCCCAATGTCCTCTGTGTTATTCCTTATGCTCCACAAGTAAATGAAACCATATGATAACTGACTCTCTCTGCTTGACTTATTTCACTCAGCATAATCTCCTCCAGGCCCATCCATGTTGATACAACAGTTGGGTATTCATTCTTTCCTGGGGACGCATAATACTCCATTGTATATATGGACCATATCTTCTTTATCCATTCATCCATTGAAGGGCATCTTGGTTTTTTCCACAGTTTGGCCAGTGTGGCCATTCCTGCTATGAATACTAGGGTAGAGATGGCCCTTCTTTTCACTACATCAGTGTCTTTGAGGTAAATACCCAGTAGTGCAATTGCAGGGTCATAGGGAAGCTCTATTTTTAATTTCTTAAGGAATCTCCACATTGTTTTCCAAAGTGGCTGTACAAACTTGCATTCCCACCAGCAGTGTAAGAGGGTTCCCCTTTCTCCACATCCTTTCTAATATATTTTGTTTACTGTCTTGTTGATTTTGGCCATTCTAACTGGTGTAAGGTTGTGTATCTCAGTGTGGTTTGATTTGAATCTCCTTGAGGCCTACCGATGATGAACATATTTTCATGTGTCTGTTAGCCATTTGTTTGTCTTTGGAGAAGTGTCTGTTCATGTCTTCTGCCCATTTTTTGACTTGATTATCTGTCGTTTGGGAGGTGAGTTGGGAAGTTCTTTATAGATTTTGGATGTTAGCCCTTTGTCTGTAGGGTCACTTGCAAACATCTTCCATTCCGTAGATTTCCTGTTTGTTTTGTTGACTGTTTCCTTTGCTATGTAGATCTTTTTATCTTGATGAAGTCCCAAAAGTTCATTTTTGCTTTTGTTTCCTTTGCCTCTGGAGATGTGTCTTAAAAGAAATTGCTGTGGCCAATTTTGATGAGGTTACTGCCCATGTTCTCCTCTAGGATCTTATTGGATTCCTGTCTCACATTGAGGTCTTTCCTCCTTTTAGAGTTTATCTTCATGTATGGTATAAGAGAATGGTCCAGTTTCATTCTTCTAAGGAACCTTTCTTTAGTACTTATAAGTTTTCAAATGTTCAATTAGAGGGCACGAATTAAGTAGTATCAGCTCTTTTACATGAGGAAGATGGTACTATGTGGTACTACAAAGATGCAGGGTACCAGGATCCATGTTGTTGAGTTCCTAATTTCTCCTGGATAGATCATCACAAGGCTACTTCCTTCATTCCATAACCCCAACACCCCTATCACTCAAATTACCTAAAAGCCATTCTGGCTAGATATTGCAGGGAGCGCCCACCCCTCATATGTCATCCCATTAGTTATCACGTGACCTCAGTAAAATAGTGGTCATCCCGAGATGAGGAAAAGCAGCTCTGACAGCCAGGGCCAACCTGGCAGTACAGCGAAACCTTGATGTTCTCCTGTTAGACCACTTTACAGAGTACCAACACCAGTCAAGACCAGTCTGTGTTCTTCATGAAATAAGATAAAAACAAGAGTACTCTGATTATGTCTAAACAAAGACCCCCCCGCCAAAAAAAAATCCAAACCAGAAAAATGACAAAACCTCCCTCCCCTGCCTTTTTTTTTCTGATATGACTATTGCTTCTTTATCACTTATAGCCCTAATTGTTTCTTTCACCTTCTAAATAAAATTATCAGGATATCCAGTGATGGATATCCCCTCAGTCTGATAATATTCAACAAAAGAAAAATCTCATTTCCTTAACCCTATCCAAAATCACCTAACACAGGCCCAAATTCCATTAGTTCTTTCTAACACCATCTTTCTGAGATTACCCCTTCTTGAAACAAGCAAATAAATTAAATCTTTTTTCAGCATGCTTATTTTATATTTTACTGGACTGATGTACATTTCATCATTTCTGAGAAATAAGGCTAACATAGGACTAATGTAGAATAGGGAAGGGGGAGAAGCCATCCACAAATTTGAGTAAACTAGAAAAGTACATAAATCATTGGGTGGGAATGGAAGGAAAACAGAGCTGCAGGAAAGTTTCTGAAAAAAAAAATAAAATAGACTTTGTTCTACTTATTGAGTCTGTGCTTTAGGGAAGTAATAACTTAGCATTTTGTAAGAGAGAGAGGATGAAGCTAGGTAAAATTAGTCCCAGAATTTTAACAACCTACCAAGTGCCTTTGGTTTGTAAGGGACCATATTCTCTGGCTAAGTTCCATTCCAGCATTCCCCCAGCATCTGATATGTTATTAAGTCATAAGTAGAACAATATAGCCATCAAATATAAACATTTCTTTAACTGTTCTACTAAAATGGCCACTGCAGTCATCAGAAAAGTATGTAGTACTGTGACCTAAGAAGCAGCATATTCTAAGACTAAAACTTCATGAAAATTTAAAATTTAAAGACCTGTGAGTTGGGAGTACCTAGGTTGCTCAGTCAGTTAAAAGTCTGCCTTCACCTCAGGTCATAATCTCAGAGTCCTGGGATTGAGTCCTGCATTGGGCTCCCAACTTAGCAGGGAATATGCTTTTCTCTCTGCTCCTCATGATATCTCTCTCTCTCTCTGTCTCTCAAATAAGTAAATAAAATCTTTAAAAAAAAAACTAAACACGTGTGAGTCAAGAAGTGGGATGAGTGGACAAAATTGAAGTGGACTACCTTATCAATTTTTTGGTAAGCGGAACTAGAATTAGAATCCAGAAATACTATGGAGCAGTTTTAGAGAGAGCACATATCTGAAAAAATGAAAGATAAAAATGGGTTATTTTATTTATTACATCTACAGAATATTTAGTGCCTTCTGTGGCATGCATGGTTTTAAGCACTAGAGGTATGGGCGGAAGGGGAGAATTTTACAGTGTCTGTTCTCATGAAGATAATAGGAAAATGGATATTGATATGACAATTGCAATAGGGTGAATAATAGACCCCCAAAATTTATGCCTATTCCCTAACCCCTAGAAATTGTGAACATGGCCTAATTTGAAAAAAAAAAAAAAATCCTAAAATGCACTTAAGGATCTCAGATAAGAACATACAGAATTACCCAGGTATCTCCTAAATCCAAAGACAAGTATCCTTAGAATTTATGGAAGAGAAGATACAGACACATATGAGAAGACCATGTAAAGATGGAAATGGATATTGGGGAGATATGGCCACAAGTCAAGGAATGCCTGGAACCACCAGAAGCTGGAGGATGCAAGGAAGGACCTCCCCTGGATGCTTCGGAGAGAGTATTGCCTGTCAATACCTAGCTCTTGGACTTCTGGCCTCCAGAACTGTGTGAGACTATATCTCTGCTGTTTAACCCATCTGAGATATTGAAATTAATTATAACAGCCCTAGAAAGCTAATATAATATCTATAAGAATAAGATGTAATTAAAAGTTCCATGAAAGCAGATAACAACAGTACTTGACCTTGGGTGTCAGAAAATCTTCTCAAGAGGTCAGAGACCAAAATCCTCAAAGAAGACACAAGGTTAAATGGGTTCAGACCAAAAACACAATCTCAAGGGTAAATAAGAGAGGATACTTTCCTGTGCATTAAGATTTTATAGGTGTTAATATATAATTAATATGATTATGTAAATTAAACCCTAGTTGACTACAAACTTGATATGGAGGTTTCGTACTTGGAAACCTATTACGTGACACATAAGTGCTCAATACGTTTCCAAACCAACAAAAAGTAGAGTAAATATAGAGTAGGACTCTCCTCTCTTGTGCTTCTGCATTACGTTAAGTGGCTGGGAGGCAGACCATCTGTTCCCAAGCTGAAGAAACACCAGATGTCTTCCCATATGCACATGAAAAACTCACTCTGAAACTGTTGGGGGACACTGACTGCACCTCCACAAATACGTGTACCAGGTATGTAATCAGCCATGGGCCTAAAAGACAGGTGGACCATGAAGCCTCGACCAAGCCAATAAGTAAACACAGCATAAGGACCAGAAGAGCTATGAAATTAGTGCCAGAATAAAATATGAAAGTTTTTCATTGCAAATAAATTATTTTTGAATTTTGAATCATTTACTACTTAACAAATGACCCCTGTTTACCAGGTGCTGTTTAAAGCATTTTATAGGGGTGCCTGGGTGGTTCAGTCAGTTTGGCTCAGATCATGATCCCACAGTCCTGAGAGTCCTGCATCATACCCCCTTAGGAGAGGGAGCCTGCTTCTGCCTCTACGCACCCCATCCCCCACCACTGCTTGTGAGCTCTCCCTCCCTTTCAAATAAATAAATAAAATCTTTTAAAAATAATAAAGCATTTTATAAGTATTGATTAGTTTAATCCTAACAAATCTATAAAATATATGGTATTTATAGCTCCATTTTATAAGTGAGGAGACAAGCACAGAGAGCTGAAGTAAGTTGCCCAGAGTCACACAGCAACAGAACTGGGATCCAGACTCAACCTGAGTCTGGAGTTTCAAAATTTATGCTCTTAATGATTATATTTACTGTAGTCTCTATTATCCCATAACAGTAACAAGCAAGAAGTGGTTATCATCTTCATTTTACAGATGAAGAAAGTGAGGCCCAAAGAGATGAAGGAACTCATCCTACATTACACAAATGCTAATTGTAGAGAGCTTGAATATCATTGTAGGAAGTCAGACTCTAGAGTCCAGGGAATTAACCCTGGTTATCATGGCTTCAAATCCAGCTGTTTGCCCTTGTGTTAGGAAGCATTCCAGCCTTGCTCATATTTGTAATTTATTTATTGCTTCCCCTCCTCCTTAAAGTTGTCTATAGGTTTTAATGTTTGAATAAGGGAATCATCTCCTCATAGTCTCCATTTTATTCAGAAACACTCGAAGTAAAACTATATCCTTACTACTTCTGGCTTTTTTTAGATACACTGTTCAAAAAGAAAAAAAAAAAACTAATTAATTTTTAAGATTTCACTGTATGCCAGACTATCTGCTGTGTGTTTTACTTCTATTGTTTCCAACTAATCCTACAGAGAAGACTGTAGGTAGGTTTTTTTTTTTTTAATTTTTTATTTATTTTCAGCATAACAGTATTCATTATTTTTTTCACCACGCCCAGTGCTCCATGCAATCCGTGCCCTCTATAAAACCCACCACCTGGTACCCTGACCTCCCACCCCCGTCCCTTCAAAACCCTCAAACTGTTTTTCAGAGTCCATAGTCTCTCATGGTTCACCTCCCCTTCGAATTTCCCCCAACTCCCTTCTCTTCCTAACTCCGCATGTCCTCCATGCTACTTGTTATGCTCCACAAATAAATGAAACCATATGATAATTGACTCTCTCTGCTTGACTTATTTCACTCAGCATAATCTCTTCCAGTTCCGTCCATGTTGCTACAAAAGTTGGATATTCATCCTTTCTGAGGGAGGCATAATACTCCATAGTGTATATAGACCACATCTTCCTTATCCATTTGTCCGTTGAAGGGCATCTTGGTTCTTTCCATAGTTTGGCGACCGTGGCCATTGCTGCTATAAACATTGGGGTTCAAATGGCACTTCTTTTCACGATATCTTTATCTTTGGGGTAAATACCCAGTGTGCAAATGCAGGGTCATAGGGAAGTTCTATTTTTAATTTCTTGGGGAATCTCCACACTGTTCTCCAAAGAGGCTGCACCAACTTGCATTCCCATCAACAGTGTAAGAGGGTACCCCTTTCTCCCCATTCCCTCCAACACATGTTGTTTCCTGTCTTGTTAATTCTGGCCATTCTAACTGGTGTAATGTGATATCTCAATGTGGTTTTAATTTGAATCTCCATGATGGCTAGTGATGATGAACATTTTTTCATGTGTCTGATAGCCATTTGTATGTCTTCATTGGAAAAAAAAGTCTCTTCAATAAATGGTGCTGGGAAAACTGGGCAGCTATGTGTAGAAGAATGAAACTCCACCATTCTCTTACACCGTACACAATGATAAACTCAAAATAGATAAAAGACCTCAATGTGAGACAGGAATCCATCAGAATCCTAGAGGAGAACATAGGCAGTCATCTTTTCTTTATCAGCCACAGCAACTTCTTTCAAGATATGTCTCCAAAGGAGAAGGAAACAAAAGCAAAAATAAACTTTTGGGACTTCATCAAAATCAAAAGCTTCTGCACAGCAAAGGAAACCGTCAAAAAAACAAAGAGGCAACCCACGGAATGGGAGAAGATATTTGAAAATGACAGTATAGACAAAAGATTGATATCCAGAAGAATCCTTCTCCCCAGTTTCAAGATATTCGTCTACTGTAATCAAAAGTGCATGGTGTTGGTGAAGAGCTAGACCAATGGAACAGAATAAAGATCGATAAGTGGAACAGAATCAAGGACCAGAAAGAGAACTACACCCATATGTCCAATGGGGCATTGACAAAGGTAAAAGGCAGTTCAGTGGAGGAGTGACAGCATTTTGAATAAATGGTGCTAGAGCAAGTGGACATGCATAGGCAAAGAAGAAGAAGGAGAAGCAGAAGAGGGAGCGGGAGAGGGGAGGAGGAGGTGGAGGACGAGGAGGCCGGGGACCACAATCTAAGTATCAAACCCTATACAAAACTTAACTCAGGGTGCCTGGGTGAGTCAGCCTGTGAGGCAGCCAGCTCTTGATTTCGGCTCTTGTCAAGCTCTCAGGGTCCCGGGACAAAGTCAGGCTCCAAGCTCACTGGCGAGGCTGCTTAAGGATGCCCTTTTCCCTTCTCCCTCCACGCCCCTGCCCGCTCATGCACATGTTCACTCTCCCAGAAAAGAAAAAAAAAAAAGAATATTTTAAAAAGTAGCTCAAAATTAATCACTGCCTTACATGGAAAATGATAAATCTTATAGGGAAAATGTGGGAAAACATTTCCAGAATGGAAAGCTAGGTAAAGAATCTTCCCATTGAACATCAAATTATTTTCCATAAGGTAAAGTTGATTAATTGGACATTATCCAACAATCAGAATTGTAAATCTGTGCCGTGTGAAAGACCTCTTTAAGAAGACCCAAAAGACAAGCTACCAACTGGGAGGAAATAGGTCCAAATCACATAGCTAATAAAGGACTCCTGTCTGAAGCATGGAAACTCAGAATTTGACCCCCAAATAAGAATGCAATCTAGTTAGCCAAAGGAAATAGAAGGAAAAAAAGAAATGCAAAGGGCCTGCAACCTTTACCAAAGAGTAGACAGATGGAAATCACATAAAAAGTTTCCACTGGGGCAATTCAAATGAAAACACCAGTGAGCTCTCACTGCACACCTATCACAGTGAATCAAGCCAAATGCGCCAGAGAGGGAGAGAGAGACCCCACTACCAAATGCAAGGCAGGATGTGGAATGACTGGATCACTCCCGCATCGCAGTTGGGAATGGAAAATGATAGAGCTGACTCTTGAAAACAGTTAACAGTTTCTTTTCCTTTTCAAAGCCGTGAGTTACATCCCCGTTAACATGCAGTATAATGTCAATTTCAGGTGTCCAATGTAGTGGCTCAACCCTTCCACACAGATTCTTTGAGAACTGGACTTGCTACCGCCATAGGAGCAGGTCATGGCACTATGGCATTTATCTTAGAGAAATCCAAACTTAACGTTTGCTCCAAAGCCTGGACAGGCATGTATCTGTGTCCTTATGAAAGCAGTGGGGCTGCCAAGGGGGTGGAAGGGACTGGAGTGGTGGATATTGACACTTGACAGGGCTGTAAGTGATAAACTCCTCTTGCTTCTTTGAAGGCCCCTTCCCCTTCATGGTGGTCCTGAGGACGAGGAGAAAAGGAATGTCAACGATTTCAATAACTTTAAACCTGCCAAGCATTAGAACACCATCTCTTCTACACCAAAGAAATACAAACTATTATAAGAACATACTATGAGAAACTCTACGCCAATAAATTTGACAATCTGGATAAATGGATGCATTCCTAGAAACATTTAAACTACCAGAACTGAACCAGGAAGAAATAGAAAGCCTGAACAGACCCATAACCAGTAAGGAGACTGAAACAGTCATTAAAAATCTCCAAACAAACAAAAGCCCAGGACCAGACGGCTTCCCGGGGGAATTCTACCAAACATTTAAAGAAGAACTAATTCCTATTCTCCTGAAACTGTTCCAAAAAATAGAAATGGAAGGAAAACTTCCAAACTCATTTTATGAGGCCAGCATCACCTTGATCCCAAAACCAGACAAGGATCCCACCAAAAAAGAGAGCTATAGACCAATATCCTTGATATTGCAAATAACAAATGCAAAAATACTCAACAAAATACTAGCCAATAAGATTCAACAGTACATTAAAAGGATTATTCACCATGACCAAGTGGGATTTATTCCAGGGCTGCAAGGTTGGTTCAACATCCGCAAATCAGTCAATGTGATACAACACATCAATAAAAGAAAGAACAAGAACCATATGATACTCTCAATAGATGCTGAAAAAGCATTTGACAAAGTACAGCATCCCTTCCTGATCAAAACTCTTCAAAGGGTAGGGATAGAGGGCACATACCTCAATATCATCAAAGCCATCTATGCAAAACCCACCGCAAATATCATTCTCAATGGAGAAAAAATGAAAGCTTTTCCGCTAAGGTCAGGAACACGGCAGGGATGTCCATTATCACCACTGCTATTCAACATAGTACTAGAGGTCCTAGCCTCAGCAATCAGACAACAAAAGGAAATTAAAGGCATCCAAATCAGCAAAGAAGAAGTCAAATTATCACTCTTCACAGATGATATGATGCTATATGTGGAAAACCCAAAAGACTCCACTCCAAAACTGCTAGAACTTATACAGGAATTCAGTAAAGTGTCAGGATATAAAATCAATGCACCGAAATCAGTTGCATTTCTCTACACCAACAGCAAGACAGAAGAAAGAGAAATTAAGGAGTCAATCCCATTTACAATTGCATCCAAAACCATAAGATACCTAGGAAGAAACCTAACCAAAGAGACGCAGAATCTATACTCAGAAAACTATAAAGTACTCATGAAAGAAATTGAGGAAGACACAAAGAAATGGAAAAATGTTCCATGCTCCTGGATTGGAAGAATAAATATTGTTAAAATGTCTATGCTACCTAAAGAAATCTACACATTTAATGTAATTCCTATCAAAGTACCATCCATCTTTTTCAAAGAAATGGAACAAATATTCTAAAATTTATATGAAACCAGAAAAGACCTCGGATAGCCAAAGAGATATTGAAAAAGAAAGCCAACGTTGGTGGCATCACAATTCCGGACTTCAAGCTCTATTACAAAGCTGTCATCATCAAGACAGCATGGTACTGGCACAAAAACAGACACATAGATCAATGGAACAGAATAGAGAGCCCAGAAATAGACCCTCAACTCTATGGTCAACTAATCTTCGACAAAGCAGGAAAGACTGTCCAATGGAAAAAAGACAGCCTCTTCAATAAATGGTGCTGGGAAAATTGGACAGCCACATGCAGAAAAATGAAATTGGACCATTTCCTTACACCACACACAAAAATAGACTCAAAATGGATGAAGGACCTCAATGTGCGAAAGGAATCCATCAAAATCCTTGAGGAGAACACAGGCAGCAACCTCTTCGACCTCTGCCGCAGCAACATCTTCCTAGGAACAATGCCAAAGGCAAGGGAAGCAAGGGAAAAAATGAACTATTGGGATTTCATCAAGATCAAAAGGTTTTGCACAGCAAAGGAAACAGTTAACAAAATTAAAAGACAACTGACAGAATGGGAGAAGATATTTGCAAATGACATATCAGATAAAGGACTAGTGTCCAGAATCTATAAAGAACTTAGCAAACTCAACACCCAAAGAACAAATAATCCAATCAAGAAATGGGCAGAGGACATGAACAGACATTTCTGCAAAGAAGACATCCAGATGGCCAACAGACACATGAAAAAGTGCTCCATATCACTCGGCATCAGGGAAATACAAATCAAAACCACAATGAGATATCACCTCACACCAGTCAGAATGGCTAAAATCAACAAGTCAGGAAATGACAGATGCTGGCGAGGATGCGGAGAAAGGGGAACCCTCCTACACTGTTGGTGGGAATGCAAGCTGGTGCAGCCACTCTGGAAAACAGCATGGAGGTTCCTCAAAATGTTGAAAACAGAACTGCCCTATGACCCAGCAATTGCACTATTGGGTATTTACCCTAAAGATACAAACATAGTGATCCAAAGGGGCACGTGCACCCGAATGTTTATAGCAGCAATGTCCACAATAGCCAAATTATGGAAAGAACCTAGATGTCCATCAACAGATGAATGGATCAAGAAGATGTGGTATATATACACAATGGAATACTATGCAGCCGTCAAAAGAAATGAAATCTTGCCATTTGCAACAACATGGATGGAACTAGAGCGTATCACGCTTAGCGAAATAAGTCAAGCAGAGAAAGACAACTATCATATGATCTCCCTGATATGAGGAAGTGGTGATGCAACATGGGGGCTTAAGTGGGTAGGAGAAGAATCAATGAAACAAGATGGGATTGGGAGGGAGACAAACCATAAGTGACTCTTAATCTCACAAAACAAACTGAGGGTTGCTGGGGGCAGGGGGTTTGGGAGAAGGGAGTGGGATTATGGACATTGGGGAGGGTATGTGCTTTGGTGAGTGCTGTGAAGTGTGTAAACCTGGTGATTCACAGTACTGTACCCCTGGGGATAAAAATATATGTTTATAAAAAATAAAAAATTTAAAAAAGAAACCACTTTGAAGAAGCCCAGGCAATTTTATGGTAACATCAAGAAAGAAATACCTCTTAGTACACCAGCAGTAAATTCCTTCTACTTGCCTGAAGACCTGAGATTACAAGGACTTAACGACCAAGACAATATGCTTTGTGTGTCTATGTGTGGAGCTGCGGGAGGTCCTGGATGGATGGGGAATGGGCACCATTGCCCAGTGCTCTGGGTGCCCCCTTGGGATGGGACTTGGCATTGGTATTAGAATTGGAAATTTACAGGTAAGATTTAGAAAGACCATAGAACCTAATTTACTGTTGGAGCCCATGATCTGGAACAGAAGTTTTAAGAAAATTATTGTAAAAATTTAATTTCAACTTTAATAGTAATATATTGAGAGGCTGGTCACATCTGGTTTGTAAAACAGAATACCCTCTGGGTAAGATATTATTTATTTACGTTGGTTTGGGAAAGTCTTAGGAGAGTATAGAAGTCAGTGAAAAGAATCAAAGCTTCCCTTCCCTTCTCTGTTCTGGAGCAGACTCTGGAACAGACCAGTTATAGACTGGGGTTTAATGACATTATTGCTGGGAGAGACTGAAAGTAGTCCTGTGGCAAAGTGAATCCAAAGGACTTGGGATAAGCTCCATAAATTTGATCAAATTAAAATTTCCTTTTCTGAATTATAATTCCCTTATGGAAATCTTAAAATGGAACAAGAGAATTGACTTATACAATTTTGCATCATGGAAAGGTGGTGACAATGACCAAAAATATTTAAGGATAAGTCAGTTTAGTTGGAGAGGGGGCATGAGGCAGGCAAACTTCCTTAGGAATTCTCAGACATATCTGCAGAGGGCTACATCTGGGAAATTTATTTTTTATCTTTTGAAAAAGATTTTATTTATTTTTCAGAGAGAGAGAGAGCGAGAGCGCAAGAGAGAGAACATAAGTCGCAGGCAGAGGGAGAAGCAGGCTGCCCGCTAAACAAGGAGCCTGATGTGGAACTCAATCCCAGGACCCTGGGATGGTGACCTGAGCTGAAGGCAGACGCTTAACAAACTGAGCACCCAGGCATCCCTGGGCAATTTACTTTTAAGGAAAAACGCAATATTATACATTTCCATCTTGTATGACTGAAACTCTGTATCGATTAAACAGCAATTCCCCTATTTCTCCTCCCAGCCTCTGGCAACCACCATTCTACTCTGTTCCCATGAAGCTGACCATTTTAAAAGTCGACTATGTAAGTGGAATCATGCAGTATTATCCTTCTGTGACTAGCCTATTTTACTTAGCATAATGCCTTCCAGAATCATCCACGTTGTTGTAAATGGCACAATTTTCTTTTTATGGCTGAATGACATTCCATTGTATGCATTTTTTAATCCATTCATCCATCATTAGACATTTAGGTGGTCTCCACTTCTTGGCTGTTGTGAATAATGCTGTAATGAGCATAGAAGTACAAATATCTCTTCAAGATTTGATTTCAATTCCTTTGGATATATACCCAGAAGTGTGGAGCTGGATGATATTGGTTCTAATGTTAGTTTCTTGAGGAAACTTCATACTGTTTTCCATGGTGCTTGCACCAATTTACATTCTCACCATTAGTGTACAAGAATTCCAATTTCTCCACATTCTCACCAAACACTTGCTATACTGTTATTTTGATAATGGTCATCCTAACAGGTATGAAGTGATGTCTCATTGTGGTTTTGATTTGTATTTACCTGATGATTAGTGTCATCTTTGGAGAAATGTCTAGTTTCTTACTCATTTTTTAATTTTTTTTTTTTTGCTATTGAGTTATAGGAGTTCCTTATACTTTAGATATTAATCCCTTATCTGACATATAGTTTGCAGATATCTTCTCCCATTGTGTAGGTTGCCTTTTCACTTTGTTGATTCTTTTGCTTTGCAGATTTTTGGTTTGATATGGCTCTACCTGTCTATGCAGATTAACTTTTTGAAGCTTTTAATTTTGAAATAATTATAGATTCACAAGAATTTGGAAAAAAAATGGACAGGGAGGTCCTATGTATCCTTTACTTATTAGTACAATATTATAATCAGGATATTTCACCAATTTTTAGGAGGTGTGTGTGTGTGTGTGTGTGTGTGTGTGTGTGTGTGTGTGTGTATGTGTAGTTCTATGCAAATTTATCACAGATGCAGATCTGTGTAACTCCTATCACAATTAGGATATAGAACTCTTCTTTCACCACAGGGCTTTGTCTTGCTGACCCTTTACAGCCACACCCACCACCTCACCTCCATCATCCCTAACCCTTGGAAATCACAAATCTGTTCTCAGCCTCTATAACTGTGTTATTTAAAGAATATTACATAAATGGGATAATATAGTGTGTAACCTTCTGGGATTGGTTTCTTTCACTTAGCACAATTCCCTTGAGATATAACCAAGTAATTACATGTATCAGTCATTAGTTCTTCTAATTGCTGTATGGCTCCCCATGGCATGGTTGTATTACAATTTAAGTATTCACCTACTGAAGACACTGAGCTTTTTCCAGTTTTGGGCTATAAGTAAAGCCTCTATTAATATTTATGTACAGTCTTTCTTAAAAAACAGATTTGAGAGAGAGTGTGTGTGCGTGTGTGTGTGTATGTGTTGGGGAGAAGTAGAGGGAGGGAATCCTCAAGCAGATTCCCTGCAGAGCGTGATACTGGCCTGATCCCAGGACCCTTAGATCATGAACTGAGCCAAAACCAAGAGCTAGATGCCCAACCAACAGAGCCACTCAGATGTGTCCCCCCCTTCTTTTGAGAAATAGAGAGAGAGAGAGAGAGAGAGAGGGTGAAGAAGGTCAAGGAGGAGAGGGAGAGAGAGAATCTAAAGCAGGGGCCATACCCAGCATGGAGTCACACAAGGGGCTTGATCTCATGAGCCTGAGATCATAACATGAGCTGAAAACAAGAGTTGGGAGCTCAACCTACTGAGCCACCCAGACACCCCTGTACAGCCTTTTGTATAGACATAAATTCTCATTTCCTTAGAATAAGTGTCTTAAAGTGCAATATCAAATACTCATAAAAGACCACTTGACACTTATCTAAAAATAACTTCTATTCCCATATCTGGCATATAGCATGTAATCTTTGGGTTTTTTTTTTAAGATTTATTTATTTATTTGAGGGAGAAAGAGAGAGTGTGAGAGAGAAAGAGAGATAGAGGGAGAGGGAGAGAGGGAATCTCACAGTGTCCCTGCTGAGCACGGAGCCCAATGCAGGATTCAGTCTCACAACTCTGAGATCATGACCTGAGCAGAAATCAAGATTCTGATGCTTTAACCCACTGAGCCACCCAGGCACCCTTTCCCAATTTCTTAAATGGAAGTTTATTATAGACACACCTGGGTGGCTCTGTCGGTTAAAGCCTCTGCCTTTGGCTCAGGTCGTGATCCCAGGGTCCTGAGATGGAGCCCCATACCGGGCTCTCTGCTCAACAGGGAGCCTGCTTCCATTCCTCTCTCTCTGCCTGCCTCTCTGCCTACCTGTAATCTCTGTCAAATAAATAAATAACATCTTTGAAAAATATTGGGAAAGAGTAGGTACATTGAAATATTCTTTTTATGTATAAGGAGTTGCCTTTATGCACATCTGCAGACCACTGGGATTATGTGAAAGTCTGTCATGCTGCAGATGATGAAATGGTCCAGTGAAGAATTTCAGTCGACATTTTTTTTAAAGATTATTTATTTATTTATTTATTTGACAGAGCGAGACCATAAGTAGGTAGAGAGGCAGGCAGAGAGAGAGAGTAGGAAGCAGGCTCCCTGACAAGCAGCCTGATGCGGGACTCGATCCCAGGACCCTGAGATCATGACCCAAGTGGAAGGCAGCGGCTTAACCCACTTAGCCACCCACTTAGCCACTCAGTCGACATTTCTGATCATCTGCTCTAAGAAGCAGACTGTTGCTTTAAAAATCAGACTTTATTCCTTTCATCTGCATACCTCAATCACAAAATACGAAAACAGTTTTTTAAACAAAATGCCTCTTTCCTTTTTCCAAATCCTTTCAAATTAAACAAATATGGTCCTGCAGTTTATAAAGAAATATCCCCCCCCCCCAGCTATTGAAACAACCACGTTTTTCAAGTGGCAAATTGGACCAAACAAGGCAGCACATATATGTAAGTAAATTGAAATTCATAAACAGAATAGAAGCAGATTATTTACTAAGGCTTGGAAGACTGGGGTTGGTTACAAGGTAAACAAATGTTAATTGCTTAGTAGAGGTTTTGCCTATGGCTTCAGGGTCTCAGATGGCACAGGGATAGAAATATCACTCTATCTCCATGGCTTTTAGCAGAATATGTTACTATGTATACTCAGTATATAATTAGGTCAATATAAAAACAATGATTAATGTGAAACATGTTTTAACACTTCTGAGTAAATTACAAAAGAGTGAATTGGAAGGACAACAAAATCTGAAGGACTTGTTTCTCAATTATGTGACAGAATAATGGTAATTAATGTGGCTAAAATGATAAATTCCACTTTTATTTGAACTTACAAGTAATAAAAGCTGATAATAAATTGAATTTAACTATATAATTTATGAGGCTGTAAAACTGTAAAAGGATATTTAAGGTTATACTCATGATGATCCTTTATAAATTATGTTTGAATCAATAGTATAATAAACAACTTGAGGAAGGTAATCTTTTAATAATTTATTAGTTGCCCATACTTTGTTAAATCTAATGTGTTGTGAGTTTGGTGCTTTCTTGATTGTACCAAGAGATATCAGTTGAAGATTTTCAAACCTGGCTGACCATAACTTACACCATTATCAATTGTAAGATGCATCCCAATTTGAGAGATGATAAAATGTGAAAAGATGTGCATCTTAAAATTGGCAAAATATGGTAATAAAATAAGGATTTATTGATCATCTACTCTATGTAGGCACTATGAAAACTACTGGGCATACAGAAATGAACAAGATACAGTTCATACACTCAATAAGTTTAAAGCCAAGTAAGAGAAAAGTAAACAATTTCACAGGTAAAGAGTAATGATCTTACAAATTCTCTAGTTAATTTTGTCTGAAACACAAGGAGAAACCTTCTGATAGCATCATTTTATAAGGGATATTGATTATACCATAGCTAAAAACTACAACTTTTTTTATGAGCATATGGGGAATAACCTGTAAAAGTCCTTTAATTTCTCATGTACTTGCAGCATCAATCCCTCACAGCCACTTTAAAGTTTGCCTATTTTCTTAGATATTAGAGTGGGAAAAAATCATTTTCCTCTTGAGTATCAAGATTCAGAAGTGACCCAATATTCAACACATTCATTTCTCAAATATTTTATCATCTTGCTGTTGAAGTAAAATGTAGCATTTTAGTCCCTCAGGAGAACGACTAAAAAATAAAAATAATGATGCGGTCTTAAAATAACTCCAAATACAGGGTTTGTGCTCAGTTCAGGTCCCTAAAATGTTGCTGAGTGAACAATACAATCATCTGAGAGAGAGAGAGAGACAGACCATGGTGATCTGCAAAACTGAATCCTTGATGTTCTACAGACTATGCTAGGTTCCTGAAGAGGAGTGTGCGTGCACACGCATGCATGTATACTTATTGTGATATAATGTGACATACTGTGGCAGAGGTATGTGGCTTTTGTCTCTGGCTCCTGCCACAGGGTTCCTAAAACCCTTGGAGTATACTACCTTTTGTGTACTTATGAGGACTGGAGCTGGGGGCGGGGCTGTAAATAGCTTCAGGATAGGGACTGGTTGCCAGAAAAACCAACCACATGATTGGAGGTTTCAGCCTCACTCCCTGACCTTTACAAAGGGGAGCTTGGAGATTGAATTCAATCCCTAAGGCCAATGATTTAATCAATCATACCCATGTAAAGAGATCTCCATAGAAACCCCCAGATGATGGGGTTTGGAGAGTTTCCAAGCTGGTAAACATACTGAGGTGCTGGGAGGGTGGTGTGCTCTGAGACGGCATGGAAGGGCTACATTCCTCATACCCTAATATGTTTGGCTGTTCCCAGTTGCATCTTTTATAATAACCCGATGATTTAAATCAAGAACTTCCCGGAGTTCTGTGGGTCATTCTAGCAAATTGTCAAACCTAGGAAGGGGTCGCAGAACACTTGAATTTGTAGTTGACTGGGCAGAAGTGTGGGCAGCCTGGAAACTCCACCGGTAGCTGAAGTTGGGCCAATGTTGTGGCACTGAGTCCTTAACCTTAAAATCTGTAGTAACTCTGGAAGTGTCAGAATTGAACTCTTGGACACCCAGTTGATGTTGGAGAATTGGTGAACTGATGTAGGAGCATAACATGTGTTTGGTGCCAGGGATAAAACCCCAGACATATTACATTATGTTTGCCCATTTTCCTGTTCAATTCAGACATTTCTGTTGGAATTGCTTTGGCTAAGGAAGTGGGAGGGGACGTGGTATGAGTCCCTGCTAGGCGGATCCTTAAGAGCAGTGTTTGGCTCTTTCTCTTCCACCTGTCAAGATGACCAGCAATGTTCTAAACGAAGGCTGTCTCCTTCAGCCTGGGTCCCATTATGAAGACAATGCAGGACAGAGCTATGGATGAACCCTAAGCAAGAAATAAACCTGGTTGTTAAGGTTTAGGTAAAACTTGTCTCCACAGCACAACCTAATTTATTGCATTAAAGTTCAAGTGCTACGGAAAAAGGGATTTATTATGGAAGCTAGACCTTATGCAGTTGTGGGAACAGGAGGATAAATCTATCACAGGGTGTTACCTCTGACTGCCTGGTGAGCTTGGAGCCACTACAGGTCAGCAGGGTGAGAGGGAGAGGTAAAACGGAATCTGCCTGTCAGCTGCTGTCTCTGACCCCCTAGTATGTGGGAATCTGCAGAAGGAGCCAACAACCTGGGCTACAGAATTGCAGGTGCACCTGCACGGAACTTGAAGAAGGTGAGGGAGGAGATTCAAGGGACTAGAGAAGCTTCAGGCAGACTGGTGCTCCACGGACCTAGTGTGGGTGAACTCCTGTAGGTGCTGGCCCCCAACTTGGACCTCAGAGCAGGCTGGCTCCTGCTTTACCTCTGTCTTATCTTCAACAATTTCTTTGGCTAATCCTAACTCAGAACCGGATGGAATTCTGGGAGGTATAGTCCCAGCTTAGTGACACTGACACATACAAAAGTGCCACTGCTATGAATACACTCTAGGAAAAAATAAATCACGCTCTACTATACGCTAGAGGTCTCTTCTCAGATTCTTACCTGGACTCAGACTTTGGCAAACTGAGAGGGACCATTTTTGAATGTCAAACTCCTTTTGCTTTCTTTAGCACAAGACCCAGATGAAAACAAGGTCAATAGTATGTTGCTTAGGCTCTCTGTTGCAGGACCATATCTGATCCTGGCCCTTGAGATTAGCACTTGGACCATGGAAGGAGAATAAGACCCTTTCCGGCTAAGGCCTGAAGCTGAACTTTACTAAGCCACCTTTTTCCATATGTCCTTCCCCTTGTTCTGCCAGATCCTGCAAGTGTGGGGAAAGACAGGATAATTTAAAGAACTTTTGTTCCTGTGAAGTCCCACTTATGGTTCCTTATCTGCCCCTTTACATTTGTAACTCTTTGAGGGCTACATTTTATCTTTGACCCAAAACAGTATTCTTTGCTTTTGGAGGTAGGGATAAGTGGTGAAACCCAGGTGCACCCAGCAGAGTGTCCTAAAAGAACTTAACTGTACTGCAGTTAATCAGCTGCCAGGTTAATGGGCCGTCTCCCTGTTCTCTGGAAAGGAAGGTAGTGCCCAAGACGTGTTGGGTGGTAGAAGTCTATAGGTAATCCTTAAATAGTATTGGTGCATCTCTACTCCCACCAGCTGAGTTGCAGCTAACCAAGAATTAGTCATATTTATTCTTTTTTTAAAAATTCTCTTTATTTATGGGGCGCCTGGGTGGCTCAGTGGTTTAAGCCTCTGCCTTCAGCTCAGGTCATGATCTCAGGGTCCTGGGATCGAGCCCCACATCGGGCTCTCTGCTCAGTGGGGAGCCTACTTCCCCCTCTTTCTCTGCCTGCCTCTCTGTCTACTTGTGATCTCTCTCTGTCTATCAAATAAATAAATAAAAATCTTTAAAAAAAAATTCTCTTTATTTATTTGACAGAGAGATCACAAGTAGGAAGAAGACAGGTGGTGGTGGGGGGGGGGGGGAAGCAGGCTCCCTGCAGAGCAGAGTGCCCGATGCAGGGCTCAATCCCAGGACCCTGAGATCATGACCTGAGCTGAAGGCAGAGGCTTAATCCACTGAGCCACCCAGACACCCCAGTCATATTTATTCTTAAACCTGTTTATACGTGTTAGACCAAAGGATATGAGTGGAAGAGATGCAGCTTTCATTTCACTCCTTACTAAGTAGAGCTGCTGCTCCTTAGGTCTGTGACTGCATCAGTAGTTTCTAGTAGCAGCAGTTGGATTCGATCTGCAGGTTTTCCTACCCTATCAGTACCACTGTGCAACTTCAGAGTGCCCAGCACCATCTGGTAGCAAATCCCTTCATCCTCACAGGTTTGATCTCAGCTCTGTGGGGTGTCTGCTCAAAGTTCCTGGGATACCAGGATCAGTCAAGGAGGGCCCTTTCTCAGAGGTCTGAATTCTGGCTCTGGGAGAGCCTTCCTGCAAGCTTCTAAAGTCTGGTACTGTTGACCCTTGAACAACACAGGTTTGAGTTATGTGGCTTTACTCATATGCAGTTTTTTCTTTTTTCATAAAGACTCTACAGTACTGTGCATTTTCTCCTATGACTTTCTTAACATTCTTTTTTGTAGTTTACTTTATTGTAAGAATACAGTATCTAATACATGTAACATACAAAATAGGTGCTAATCAGCTTTTCTTTAGATCACATATCTCTTGCAGACGTTTAGTGGCTTCCTATTGTCCTCAGCACAAAACTCCAAACTTTCATCTTTTCCTCAGGGCCTTGTATGAACTTGCCCAGGGTTAACATCTCTCAGACCTCATATCTTACTGCTCTCCCTTCTATTTACTCTATAATCTAGCCATACTAGCTTTATTCCTGTCCAAACAGCTAAGCACAGCTATCTAAATCTGCCTTTGTCCTTACGATGATCATTGCCTCGAACATTTTCTTGAGACCTTTGCATGACAGGGTATAGTCTTATTATCTTTTTGAGGTGACCTTTCCTGAACTTTCAAAGAATCCCATTCTATTTAATCATATTTATTTCTTTCACAGCATTTACTACAATCTACAACTTGTTTACTTCTTCATTTGCCTATTTTCTTCTCCACAACTGGAATGCTGAATACCCTACCTCTTTATCTACTAAATAAAAAATAAATTATGCTTTTGGTACTAAAATATGTAGATCGATGCAAATTGATTACTTTTATCCTTCAGAGGAACCCAGAAACTCAAAATACCTAAATACAAAATGTTTATTCTTCTATGCCTACTCAGAGCAAATGGTTAACTATCTTCATAGGATGGACCATTCATGTGCTTAGTCATGACAGTAAGTCATCTTGGAAAAAGATCAGCAGCAAGGAGGTTAAGCATAGTTTTGAAGCAAGACTCTGTCAGACTGAAGAGGAGCTATTGCAAATTGTTCTACCAGTGTGTCTGATCCTATCAATACGTATCACAAGTCTTGAACTCTTATGGCTGTTCATCCTGAAGGTCACACTTCATCATGACCCTAAAGGTGTCGGTAAACATGCCCTGCACACTGGCTCAAAAGGAAAAAGGTACAATATTGTCAAGCAAGCAAAACTTTTAAGACAAAGTGTAAGTTAGGGAAATTGATGAAAATTTCTTTCAAATTATAGTGGCTTAAGAAGTTTTACCATATTGCCTAACATTGACACACCTTTTCCAAATGTATGTGAGGTCCCCTTGCCTCAGAGGCTTGACTACTATAGTGTCATAAAATCAATATTCAGACCTGATTTAACACATTACACTTTTGGAAAATTGTATCCCATTAAAGGTCAGCTGAAATTTCCTTTTGCCCGCATGTTGGTATGTTCTTCTTACACCACAGCTCTACTATCAATGATACCTGTTTCTAATCCATTTAATGTTTACATACACATGACCTAAGATCAATAAGAAATTTTATCTAATTATCCAGGCAGTGATTCACCAACTGATAGATTATCCAAGTTTTACACTTCTCCTGCCAAAATCATTTATTTCCTTTCCCCTCAAGCACACCTAGATAACTGGGCAGAAGAAATGAACTAGGTAAGGCTCATCTATAAATTCAGTCTCAGGATGATGATACCAGCCTACCCACAAACCCCCACTGCTTCATGACCATAATATCCTACAATCATGCCCTTCTAAGGCAGAGGATTTAGATTTATAATTATGCAGTCTTCAGATTTTTGGTATGTTCTGTCATTATCATTTTATAGGATCAGTAGAACGGACTTTCTCCACTGTCAGTATCCCAAGTCATTCATATTTTCCAAGTGTGGAGATACAAGCAAGCTTATGTATTCTGTCCTGTTTATATTTCTAAGGCATAGACAAATCTTAGTATAAATCCTTCACAACCACAGACGTCATGCTCTGAGTCATTTAGAGGAAGTGACAAAATGGAATATTTGTAGTCTCATAAACACAGGTTTCTACACTAGGGCTTTCTATTGCTGATGATTTGGACCAAAAATATATCCTGGTTTCCAGATGTACTTTTGGCAAGGCTCTGGTTCTAAACCATTGCACAGTGAAATGGAGAGAACACTATAATTATAAAAGAAATGATGCTTGTTTGACAGTGCTTGCTAGACTCCATCATTTATGACATTTGGTATCATTAACCTGATTTATAGTGTACCCCAGAGGGACAAAGCTACAAGTTCTCAAACTTGAATTCCTCAGACTTCCTAACCTCTAGTGCAGTATGTGCTAGGAAGCAATACAAAGCTTTCACAAAAGCTGGAGATGAATTAATAGTATTCTGCAAGGCCTCTGATCTCTCAAGGGGTACAGAGGAACGGCCTTTGTGGACAGGAACAGCCTCTGTATAATGCAATAAACTAAATTAGTAATTGTTGGAGAGAAGAGGCTGAAGGGCCAGGGGCCTTAGAGTCACTGCTCATTCATTCTCATTCTCTCTCCTTTCTTCTAGAAGAAGCTCATACAGGGATAAAAGGGTTGAACTGGAGGAAGGAGAGTTTTGCTACCTTTTCAGCTGTTTGCATTTTTCACTTGGGTGTTGACTTTCTAAGTGACCATCTCACACCAGGTCCTTAGACCAAATGGAAATGGATTGCTAGGACACCTCTTGTTTCCCTGCTAGATCCCGTTGTCCACCTGTTTTGTGACTCAGTGAATTTATGCTGCTCTCTGCTCAGTACCAGTCCCTATGCCCTTGTTCACCCATACATTACAAACAAAAACATTTTTCCACCAATGTTTAAAACAAATAGTACTTGCTGCACCAAACGTGATTCTTTGAAACCACATTATAAACATGCAAATGTGAAAAAAAGAAATTCTGTGCTTTCTTTGGCAGCATATATAACAAACATGCAAAAGTGGAAGATTCTATATAGTTGATCAAATAAACAAATTCTAAATCTCCACTTTCAATTCCTATTCTAATTCATCCTATATGGAACTATCCAATTAATTTTTTAACAACACTTTTAATGTCTCTATCATACCCTCAAATGTCACAAATTGCCTATAGAACAAGACTCCCAAATTTTAATCTTGGTGATTTAAAGCTCTCCGTTAATTTAGTGAAAAAATACATGCCAAAAAATTCACCAGGCATTGCTAAAGATACAAAATGATAATAAGATTCTTGCTTTCAAAAAATACAACCTAGGGACGCCTGGGTGGCTCAGTTGGTTAAGCAGCTGCCTTCAGCTCAGGTCATGATCCCAGCGTCCTGGGATCAAGTCCCACATCAGGCTCCTTGCTTGGGAGGGAGCCTGCTTCTCCCTCTGCCTCTGCCTGCCACTCTGTCTGCCTGTGCTCACTCTCGCTCCTCTCTCTCTGACAAATAAATAAATAAAATCTTTAAAAAAAAAATAAACCTAAATTAGAAAATATATGTACAAAAATAACAAGGCAGAAATATTATGCATATCTCCTTTGTGGCACATAACAGCAATTATACTAAGCATTTATTGCATGCCAGGTAGTTTACCTCTCTTATCATGAATCCTCACAACAACCCTGTAACAGACACCTTGGTATCTCCATTACAGATAACAATAGTATGAGCCAAATTCCTACCAGTGACAGATGCTTTGTATACATGATCACACTTCACCCCCACAACATCTTTTATCTTATAAATGAGTGTCAGTGATTTGCCAGAGGTCACAGAATTAGCAGCAGCTATTGTCTGAATGTTTGTGTCCCTGTCCCAAATATACATGTTAGAATCCCAACACCCATGTGAGGATATTTGGCCTGTGGGAAATGATAAGACCAAGGGAGATAAGCTCTCAGTAATGGGATTAGTACGTTTATAAAAGAGGGCTGAGAAGGCTCTTTATTTTTTTATTTTTATTTTTTATTTATTTTTTTAAAAGATTTTATTTATTTATTTGACAGAGAGAGATCACAAGTAGGCAGAGAGGCAGGCAGAGAGAGAGAGGAGGAAGCAGACCCCCTGCTGAGCAGAGAGCCCGATGCGGGACTCGATCCCAGGACCCTGAGATCATGACCTGAGCCGAAGGCAGCGGCTTAACCCACTGAGCCACCCAGGCACCCCGAGAAGGCTCTTTAGATCCTTTCCACCACATGAGGATTAGTAAGAGGTGGGCAGTCTGCAACTCGGAAGTGGCCCTTAATGAGAATATGACCATGATCCTGGACTCCCAAGTCTCCAGAACGGTGAGATAACAAATTTCTTCTATTTACAAGTTACCCAATCTGTGGTATTTGGGGATAGCAGCCTAAATAGCCTGAGAGAGTGGCAGAACCAAGTTTCAAACCCAGGTCTCACTAATCCCAAAGTACTCTTTTATTTTATTTATTTATTTATTTTTTGGAATATGCCATGCGCCTTCGTAGGGAAAAGAGCTCAGAGAAAGTCAGTATCTTGTCAGAGCTCTTAAGCAGCATTAAGGACAGACAGATTTATTTTGCTTCAAAGTATATACCTGCTTCCTTTTCCTCTTTCTCCTCTTCCTTTCCCTTCCTGAACTGTTCAGCCCTAAAGTAAAGAAGTTGGGTAGAGTGAGGTAGGAGACTTTATTTGGGCATGGGGTGTGGAAATCCAGAACAAGGAGAAGGCCATTGAGGGTGTCCACAAGGAGGGCTTGGCCAGGGGACTGGTATTCGAACCCATGTGCAGTGAGAGGAGTACCATGTGGATGGGTACTCAGAGCTTGTCTTAGGTGTTAGAGCTTGAGCATATTAAGAAGTGTTTCAACATGGGGTCAGAGTAGCTT
This sequence comes from Mustela erminea, assembly GCF_009829155.1. Lineage (NCBI taxonomy): Eukaryota > Metazoa > Chordata > Mammalia > Carnivora > Mustelidae > Mustela > Mustela erminea. Next base: position 20,087,099 of record NC_045629.1, read on the forward strand.
GGCACAGGGTTTTAGAACCTACACAGGGTGAGGAGTTCCTTTGATGTGTGTGTGTGTGTGTGTGTGTGTGTGTGTGTGTGTGTGTAAAAGCAGGATTTTATGCAAATGAGTTCCATACTAGAGATTCGTCAAGTAAGAAAATGTATTTCAAATAATGGGAGGCTGGTTTCTCAGTGCCAAAGGGACTTAAAAACAAGGAAAAGGACAAAAATAAAACCAAATGGAATAAATATTGTGAAAATGTCTATGCTACCTAAAGCAATCTACACATTTAATGCAATTCCTATCAAAGTACCACCCATCTTTTTCAAAGACATGGAACAAATAATGCTAAAATTTATATGGAACCAGAAAAGACCTCGGATAGCCAAAGGGATATTGAAAAAGAAAGCCAACGTTGGTGGCATCACAATTCCGGACTTCAAGCTCTATTACAAAGCTGTCATCATCAAGACAGCATGGTACTGGCACAAAAACAGACACATAGATCAATGGAACAGAATAAAGAGCCCAGAAATAGACCCTCAACTCTATGGTCAACTAATCTTCGACAAAGCAGGAAAGAATGTCCAATGGAAAAAAGACAGCCTCTTCAATAAATGGTGCTGGGAAAATTGGACAGCCACATGCAGAAAAATGAAATTGGACCATTTCCTTACACCACACACAAAAATAGACTCAAAATGGATGAAGGACCTCAATGTGCGAAAGGAATCCATCAAAATCCTTGAGGAGAACACAGGCAGCAACCTCTTCGACCTCTGCCGCAGCAACATCTTCCTAGGAACAATGCCAAAGGCAAGGGAAGCAAGGGAAAAAATGAACTATTGGGATTTCATCAAGATCAAAAGGTTTTGCACAGCAAAGGAAACAGTTAACAAAATCAAAAGACAACTGACAGAATGGGAGAAGATATTTGCAAACGACATATCAGATAAAGGACTAGTGTCCAGAATCTATAAAGAACTTAGCAAACTCAACACACAAAGAACAAATAATCCAATCAAGAAATGGGCAGAGGACATGAACAGACATTTCTGCAAAGAAGACATCCAGATGGCCAACAGACACATGAAAAAGTGCTCCATATCACTCGGCATCAGGGAAATACAAATCAAAACCACAATGAGATATCACCTCACACCAGTCAGAATGGCTAAAATCAACAAGTCAGGAAATGACAGATGCTGGCGAGGATGCGGAGAAAGGGGAACCCTCCTACACTGTTGGTGGGAATGCAAGCTGGTGCAGCCACTCTGGAAAACAGCATGGAGGTTCCTCAAAATGTTGAAAACAGAACTGCCCTATGACCCAGCAATTGCACTATTGGGTATTTACCCTAAAGATACAAACATAGTGATCCAAAGGGGCACGTGCACCCGAATGTTTATAGCAGCAATGTCCACAATAGCCAAATTATGGAAAGAACCTAGATGTCCATCAACAGATGAATGGATCAAGAAGATGTGGTATATATACACAATGGAATACTATGCAGCCGTCAAAAGAAATGAAATCTTGCCATTTGCAACAACATGGATGGAACTAGAGCGTATCATGCTTAGCGAAATAAGTCAAGCAGAGAAAGACAACTATCATATGATCTCCCTGATATGAGGAAGTGGTGATGCAACATGGGGGCTTAAGTGGGTAGGAGAAGAATCAATGAAACAAGATGGGATTGGGAGGGAGACAAACCATAAGTGACTCTTAATCTCACAAAACAAACTAAGGGTTGCTGGGGGGAGGAGGTTTGGGAGAAGGGGGTGGGATTATGGACATTGGGGAGGGTATGTGCTTTGGTGAGTGCTGTGAAGTGTGTAAACCTGGTGATTCACAGATCTGTACCCCTGGGGATAAAAATATATGTTTATAAAAAATAAAAAATTAATTAAAAAAAAACAAAAAAAAATGGAAATAGGCATTAATATAAAACTGTGGTTTTCAATGTAAAAGTAGATACAAAAATATTCATCTAAATATCAGAATGTATACATATATGTATATGCATTCATATATTTCCTAGCTCTGGTATTAGCGAGCTTACCTAGGACCTACACCTTGGCTTCTAAATGCCATTTTCCACTAAGAAGAACCAGGACTTTTTTGGAAAAATGGCTAATTCCAGGGCTGGGAAAAGGGAGATACAAGAAGAGTTGGTAAATTCCTCTTGTGACAGAAAGTAGTTCAAAAAAATGAATGGGGAGTACCTGGGTGGCTCAGTCGGTTAAGCAGCTGTCTTCAGTTTAGTTCATGATCCCAGGATCCTGGGATTGCATCTCACATCAGACTCCTTGCTCCTGGGGGCTCCTGCTTCTCCCTCTGCTTCTGTCTCTCTCTCTCTCTCTGTCTCTCATGATTTTTTTTTTTAAATGAATGGAACATGTCAAAAAGCACCAAAGTCAACTTAAAGGGGCCTCCATTGGCTGAATATAGGACAAAGTTAGCATTGACATAAACCTGTAATAATAGTCAATCTATTGAATAAAAATGGGAAACCATGAAACTATATTAATATAAATAAATAGCTAGACAAATAAAATTTTTTTGAGGAATGGAATATAATTAAGTTTCAAAGTGCCTCCCTACAAAGCACTTGAAGAGAAAACATTGAAAATGCCTGGCAGACACCTTCTCAATCAGGTAATCGTAGTGAACATCATCAGCCACAGGACACATTGAAAATTGTGCCCCTAGTGAGAGGAAACATTGAGAACACAGTAGCCTTCTCTGAAGCTCCTTGCCCAAGCAGCACACCCAGATTCTAGTCATGAGGAAATATCAGAAAAACCCAAACTGAGAACATTTCTACATAATAATGGGCGTAAAATCTTCAGAAGTATCAGATCATGGAAGTCAAGGAAAGGCTTATTTCAAACTGAGGAAACCAAAGAGAAATGACAACTTTATCCAGTCGTGTGATTCTGTCCCAGATGCTTTTACTATGCCCAGTGTTATTGGGGGAAAGCAAGTTGAATGGGGTCTGAAGATTCAATGGTGGTATCAAACATTAATTTCTGACCAGGAGGGACCTATTGTGGTTTTTAGGGCAATGCCCCTGTTTAGAGGAAATATACTGTAAAGCTCAGCATAATAGACTTACTTTCAAATGGTTCAGGGAAAAAACCCTTTGTGCTATACTTCCAAGTTTTCTGCAAATTTAAGATTGTTTCAAAATAAAAAAAGCAATTAGAAAAACAGACTCTCCCTTGTACTCTTCTGTTTCTCTTCCTGGAGCAGATGTTACCACCATCTGGTTGGGCACACAGGTATTAAGCAAGTTTCATGCTTAGAAAAGTCTTCATGGAAGAGATGGAATTTGGGGAGAATTTAGATAGGTAGAGAAGTCTAAAAGGAAAGCTTTTCATGTAAAAAGGAGCACTGAGTGTCTCCCTATTGTTTTACAAACTAAGTTTTTGAACAGGGTAGTAGGAAGTAGAAAAGTGGCTAAGGTGGACACTGGAGTTAAACCAGGATTCAAATGCTGGCTTTGTCTTTAACAAGCTATGTGACTTTTCTTTTTTTTTTTTAAGATTTTATTTTATTTATTTGAAGACAGAGATCACAAGTAGTCAAGAGAGGCAGGCAGAGAGAGGAGGAAGCAGGCTCCCTGCCCAGCAGAGAGCCCGATGCGGGGCTCTATCCCTGGAAGCTGGGATCATGACCCGAGCTGAAGGCAGAGGCTTAAACCCACTGAGCCACCCAGGCACCCCAAGCTATGTGACTTTTGACTATGTGAGTCTCAGTTTCATCATCTATAAGGTAAGAATAAAGCTGATGTATGTGTTTGAAAATTAATGAAATGATGCACGTAAAGGACTCGGCATAGTGTGAACACACAGCAGTGCTTGCAAGGATGATGTTGGAGATGTCCTAACAGTGATGATGGGATCTATGTGTTAGATAAGGTGATCTGTTTGTGTTGTGTAGAAGGGATTGGGATTGGTTCGGAGTGACCCTGAAAAGAGGCGGATCAGTAAGAAAGCTATTAACAATAAATAGTCCAGATGAAAGTAAAGGGATGGCTGTTGGAAGAGAAGGATGTGGGCAAAATGAGAGTTTGTTAGGGTAAATTCTACAGGTTTAAAACAATAAATTAGATGCCAGAGTGACCCCTGGAAAGTTAAAGACTGCTCTGAGATGCCTTATCTGACAGGGAGATGGAAACAGTGTCAGTAGGTTAGGGAAAATCAAAGTCGCTATGGTTCCATGAAGGAGAGCGTAAGTTCCAGTTCTCTCCACCTTGGCCTTTCTAACCTTATCAGTAAAAACAAGTAGATAGACTCTGGCTTTTTTTGCTTCTTATGGCTTCTTTTCTCCTCTGCACCTCTATTCTTTCTTCTCTGTGTCTCTGTCCCTTCCTCTTTGCACATTCTGCTCAAGCACTCAAAGCTCTTTACTTTGTTCAGGCCTTGTTCAAGATTTGTGCCTTTTCCGGGCCTAAGAGAATGTCTCATCCAAGAACCATTCCGAGTGCCGATGGCTGAGAGTAACAATACTTCTCAATAAGTTGTCCTTAGATCAACACTACTTTTCAATGCAGCTCCTTACTCTGTGTGTGTTCTTGAGTTCTACATGCAGCTGGTATTATGTCTTCTTGTATTTGCTGATGTAATATACTACAAGTGTTTAACTGTCTGTTTCCTCTCCATACATTGTGTTTCACCAACAGTGTTTTTGCCCATCTGGGGCAGATGCTGTGTTCTCAGAGCAATGATCACTGTGATGAACACAGAGTAGTTGCTCAATGAATGTTTATAGAACTGAACTGAGTAAAGAGTTAAATGACAATAAACTAAAAACCCAGTGCTGAACAGGGTATGAAATAATGCTTTCCTTTGTTTAAAACAGGAGCTGTAGAAATAGATGCTTTGGTGTTAGTTAAAGCACTAAGCAACTGTCTCTGGAAATTAACCCTGGTATTTGAAAACATAGGCCTGGGCCCAGCTGCCTGGGTTGCATTTGTATCATTGTTCTGCTGGTTCCCAGCTTTGTAATCCTGGAATTATTAGTCGCATTTGACACCAAATATTTTTGCATTAAATGAGATCATATATGTAAAAAAAAGCCCACAACAAAACAGAGTGGCAGGCAAATAAGAACAACTCAAGGGAGGTTACTATTATGATTAATTTTTCCTAAAAATTTTCAACAGAAAATGGGAATGCATAGCTCTAAAATTCTTTCACGGAGGTCATTCTTAGTCTTTAAGATGCTTCAGCTGGGGAACCTACTGGACCAGCCCATTCGGGCTTCAGATAAGGAGAAGAAATCATTTTGTATCAGTTCCTTTTCCTGATTACCATTATACAGGATAGGCTGTGGAGCTCAAAGTGAGTGAGTGGGTATGAAAAGATCTGAGACTCAGCCTTATAATTTCACTTCTGTCTGATAGGTGTAAAGCCGCTTTTTTCTATCTTCTGTTTCCATACCTTCTCTCTAAAGCTGCAATTCTGCGTGTTTAACCCATACCTTTCAGGACTATCTTTGGTGCTAATTTTAACTGATTTCCACTGCATTCTCTGAGGTACAATTAGAATGATTTATCTATTTCCCCTTCTACGAATGAAGCAGTCATCTTGGGGTGAAAAGCTATTCCATATTTTGGAGGTTTGGGACCCCAATGGTGAGCCACTCCAATACTCTGCAGTATGGAAGTACATTTTATAATGTTTTACCGGCTCAGATTACTTATATTGAATGTAAGTTAGGAGGTCCCAGGGAAGGGGCATTGCATAAACTGTTCACAGCTCCAACTCCAATACTCAGAAGAGCGCCTGCTACACCTTTTAGGTGCTTAATGTTGGAAAAATGACATGACTGCCCCAGAAGAGTTTATCTGGTTGACAAGACAAAATGTTCCTGTAGAAAACAGGAAGAACCATGGAATTGGGTCTCTGACTCAGGAGTAAAACTTGTTGAAACCTATAGTGGTTAAAACCAGTTTTCTCTATTTTTAGCCTATTAGTCTCCCATTACTCTCCCAAAGATTTTGTTGGGATGCAAGATGAATAGTTGCTATTAAAGCTATTTTTTTATGCTTTAAAGATAAAGGACTGCATTTGAGGTATTAGTTTATTTATTGAGGCTTCCCACTTATGAATATATCTCTTTACAAAACTGAATTCTTTTCTTACATGACAGTTCTGAAGGTCAGAAGAAGTGCTCACAGAGCTGGATCAAATGCATAGAAAGTTCTTGTAGTCATTATACCAGTAAAACAATTATACCGATAATCCGTTAGAAGAGATATGTTTGTATCCAACCACTAGTCTTCCATTAAATGAATTTTCAAATTTAAGGCTTAATTTAGCTCGTTTTACACATTAGGTATGATGCCAATATATTTTAATTGGCAATTAAAATGGCCAATTCTGTTATTTAATGTAAAAAGATCCATAATGTGGTAATATGCCCATCCTAATTAAACAATGATCAAAACAATCACTGCAAACAACAAGATAATGCTGTCCTTTAAAAGAATTTCATAAGGATTATTTGACTCAATGTCAAAAAACATTTACTGAGAAATGAATTGAGAATCACACTGTGGTCTTCTAAACCATCTAGTATATAACATTTGATCAGATCAGCCACACCATATGAATTAAAGCTAGAGATGGATATCTAAATCAGCATGACCCTAAAATATATTAAATATATTGGATAATGGAGAGCAGATGAAAGACAATTTGAAGATCTGGGACAATGTCTTTTTTTTTTTTTTAAAGGATCTTGCTCTCTTAGGTATGCTGTAAACTGCTGCAAAATCCCACCTCTAAACCCAGATGGAGTGATCATGTGTAAATACTCCAAAAGGGGAAAGACTGAAAGAATAATGGGACACAGAAAAACAAGAATGATGAGGAATGTTCTGTCAGCATGTGATTTTTTTTATTTATATATTTTTTGTCAGCATGTGATTTTAAAAACCCCATACAGATCTGGTGGAGTGTGCTTATTTCTGAAAAGGACACTCACTTTGAAGTCTGTCTTTTTAGTCAGACCTCTATTAGGCTAAGGGCCTCCCTTACTGCTGACTTGATAGATCAAAGGAAGCACCTTGCACTGCGTATGAGGGACATGGCTCGGGCAACACACTAGAAACAGCAACAAAGCAACTAATGGGTAAGAAACCACAGTCCTATACAAAAATATGACTCTTTTTTGTTTTCAAAGGAGAAACTGCTTTGAAAAAGACATTTAGAACTGCAGATTCAATGGGAGTTACTTGCCAAATTGCTATCAGTGTTTTCCAGTGGAAAACAGGAGGACCACATCATTCGTGAGTATTGATCAAACTACCTGGAAGTCTACTCTACAAATGTGGTTTGATTTCTTTTTTTTTTTTTTTTTTTTTTTTTTTTTTTAATTATTTTATTTTTTTTTTTTTTTAATTTCCAGCATAACAGTATTCATTATTTTTGCACCACACCCCGTGCTCCATGCAATCCGTGCCCTCTATAATACCCACCACCTGGTACCCCAACCTCCCACCCCCCGTCCCTTCAAAAACCCTCAGATTGTTTTTCAGAGTCCATAGTCTCTCATGGTTCACCTCCCCTTCCAATTTCCCCCAACTCCCTTCTCCACTCTAAGTCCCCATGTCCTCCATGCTATTTGTTATGCTCCACAAATAAGTGAAACCATATGATAATTGACTCTCTCTGCTTGACTTATTTCACTCAGCATAATCTCTTCCAGTCCCGTCCATGTTGCTATAAAAGTTGGGTATTCATCCTTTCTGATGGAGGCATAATACTCTATCCCCAGGGGTACAGGTCTGTGAATCACCAGGTTTACACACTTCACAGCACTCACCAAAGCACATACCCTCTCCAATGTCCATATTCCCACCCCCTTCTCCCAAACCCCCTCCCCCCAGCAACCCTCAGTTTGTTTTGTGAGATTAAAAGTCACTTATGGTTTGTCTCCCTCCCAATCCCATCTTGTTTCATTTATTCTTCTCCTACCCACTTAAGCCCCCATGTTGCATCACCACTTCCTCATATCAAGGAGATCATATGATAGTTGTCTTTCTCTGCTTGACTTATTTCGCTAAGCATGATACGCTCTAGTTCCATCCATGTTGTCGCAAATGGCAAGATTTCATTTCTTTTGATGGCTGCATAGTATTCCATTGTGTATATATACCACATCTTCTTGATCCATTCATCTGTTGATGGACATCTAGGTTCTTTCCATAGTTTGGCTATTGTGGACATTGCTGCTATAAACATTCGGGTGCATGTGCCCCTTTGGATCACTACGTTTGTATCCTTAGGGTAAATACCCAATAGTGCAATTGCTGGGTCATAGGGCAGTTCTATTTTCAACATTTTGAGGAACCTCCATGCTGTTTTCCAGAGTGGCTGCACCAGCTTGCATTCCCACCAACAGTGTAGGAGGGTTCCCCTTTCTCCGCATCCTCGCCAGCATCTGTCATTTCCTGACTTGTTGATTTTAGCCATTCTGACTGGTGTGAGGTGATATCTCATTGTGGTTTTGATTTGTATTTCCCTGATGCCGAGTGATATGGAGCACTTTTTCATGTGTCTGTTGGCCATCTGGATGTCTTCTTTGCAGAAATGTCTGTTCATGTCCTCTGCCCATTTCTTGATTGGATTATTTGTTCTTTGGGTGTTGAGTTTGCTAAGTTCTTTATAGATTCTGGACACTAGTCCTTTATCTGATATGTCATTTGCAAATATCTTCTCCCATTCTGTCAGTTGTCTTTTGATTTTGTTAACTGTTTCCTTTGCTGTGCAAAAGCTTTTGATCTTGATGAAATCCCAATAGTTCATTTTTGCCCTTGCTTCCCTTGCCTTTTGCGTTGTTCCTAGGAAGATGTTGCTGCGGTTGAGGTCAAAGAGGTTGCTGCCTGTGTTCTCCTCAAGGATTTTGATGGATTCCTTTCGCACATTGAGGTCCTTCATCCATTTTGAGTCTATTTTTGTGTGTGGTGTAAGGAAATGGTCCAATTTCATTTTTCTGCATGTGGCTGTCCAATTTTCCCAGCACCATTTATTGAAGAGGCTGTCTTTTTGCCATTGGACATTCTTTCCTGCTTTGTCGAAGATTAGTTGACCGTAGAGTTGAGGGTCTATTTCTGGGCTCTCTATTCTGTTCCATTGATCTATGTGTCTGTTTTTGTGCCAGTACCATGCTGTCTTGATGACGACAGCTTTGTAATAGAGCTTGACGTCCGGAATTGTGATGCCACCAACGTTGGCTTTCTTTTTCAATATCCCTTTGGCTATTCGAGGTCTTTTCTGGTTCCATATAAATTTTAGCATTATTTGTTCCATTTCTTTGAAAAAGATGGATGGTACTTTGATAGGAATTGCATTAAATGTGTAGATTGCTTTAGGTAGCATAGACATTTTCACAATATTTATTCTTCCAATCCAGGAGCATGGAACATTTTTCCATTTCTTTGTGTCTTCCTCAATTTCTTTCATGAGTACTTTATAGTTTTCTGAGTATAGATTCTGTGTCTCTTTGGTTAGGTTTATTCCTAGGTATCTTATGGTTTTGGGTGCAATTGTAAATGGGATTGACTCCTTAATTTCTCTTTCTTCTGTCTTGCTGTTGGTGTAGAGAAATGCAACTGATTTCTGTGCATTGATTTTATATCCTGACACTTTACTGAATTCCTGTATAAGTTCTAGCAGTTTTAGAGTGGAGTCTTTTGGGTTTTCCACATATAGTATCATATCATCTGCGAAGAGTGATAATTTGACTTCTTCTTTGCCGATTTGGATGCCTTTAATTTCCTTTTGTTGTCTGATTGCTGAGGCTAGGACCTCTAGTACTATGTTGAATAGCAGTGGTGATAATGGACATCCCTGCCGTGTTCCTGACCTTAGCGGAAAAGCTTTCAGTTTTTCTCCATTGAGAATGATATTTGCGGTGGGTTTTTCATAGATGGCTTTGATGATATTGAGGTATGTGCCCTCTATCCCTACACTTTGAAGAGTTTTGATCAGGAAGGGATGCTGTACTTTGTCAAATGCTTTTTCAGCATCTATTGAGAGTATCATATGGTTCTTGTTCTTTCTTTTATTGATGTGTTGTATCACATTGACTGATTTGCGGATGTTGAACCAACCTTGCAGCCCTGGAATAAATCCCACTTGGTCGTGGTGAATAATCTTTTTAATGTACTGTTGAATCCTATTGGCTAGTATTTTGTTGAGTATTTTCGCATCTGTGTTCATCAAGGATATCGGTCTATAGCTCTCTTTTTTGGTGGGATCCTTGTCTGGTTTTGGGATCAAGGTGATGCTGGCCTCATAAAATGAGTTTGGAAGTTTTCCTTCCATTTCTATTTTTTGGAACAGTTTCAGGAGAATAGGAATTAGTTCTTCTTTAAATGTTTGGTAGAATTCCCCCGGGAAGCCGTCTGGCCCTGGGCTTTTGTTTGTTTGGAGATTTTTAATGACTGTTTCAATCTCCTTACTGGTTATGGGTCTGTTCAGGCTTTCTATTTCTTCCTGGTTCAGTTGTGGTAGTTTATATGTTTCTAGGAATGCATCCATTTCTTCCAGATTGTCAAATTTATTGGCGTAGAGTTGCTCATAGTATGTTCTTATAATAGTTTGTATTTCTTTGGTGTTAGTTGTGATCTCTCCTCTTTCATTCATGATTTTATTTATTTGGGTCCTTTCTCTTTTCTTTTTGATAAGTCGGGCCAGGGGTTTATCAATTTTATTAATTCTTTCAAAGAACCAGCTCCTAGTTTCGTTGATTTGTTCTATTGTTTTTTTGGTTTCTATTTCATTGATTTCTGCTCTGATCTTTATGATTTCTCTTCTCCTGCTGGGCTTAGGGTTTCTTTCTTGTTCTTTCTCCAGCTCCTTTAGGTGTAGGGTTAGGTTGTGTACCTGAGACCTTTCTTGTTTCTTGAGAAAGGCTTGTACCGCTATATATTTTCCTCTCAGGACTGCCTTTGTTGTGTCCCACAGATTTTGAACCGTTGTATTTTCATTATCATTTGTTTCCATGATTTTTTTCAATTCTTCTTTAATTTCCCGGTTGACCCATTCATTCTTTAGAAGGATGCTGTTTAGTCTCCATGTATTTGGGTTCTTTCCAAACTTCCTTTTGTGGTTGAGTTCTAGCTTTAGAGCATTGTGGTCTGAAAATATGCAGGGAATGATCCCAATCTTTTGATACCGGTTGAGTCCTGATTTAGGACCGAGGATGTGATCTATTCTGGAGAATGTTCCATGTGCACTAGAGAAGAATGTGTATTCTGTTGCTTTGGGATGAAATATTCTGAATATATCTGTGATGTCCATCTGGTCCAGTGTGTCGTTTAATGCCTTTATTTCCTTGCTGATCTTTTGCTTGGATGACCTGTCCATTTCAGTGAGGGGAGTGTTAAAGTCCCCTACTATTATTGTATTATTGTTGATGTGTTTCTTTGATTTTGTTATTAATTGGTTTATATAGTTGGCTGCTCCCACGTTGGGGGCATAGATATTTAAAATTGTTAAATCTTCTTGTTGGACAGACCCTTTGAGTATGATATAGTGTCCTTCCTCATCTCTTATTATAGTCTTTGGCTTAAAATCTAATTGATCTGATATAAGGATTGCCACTCCTGCTTTCTTCTGATGTCCATTAGCATGGTAAATTCTTTTCCACCCCCTCACTTTAAATCTGGAGGTGTCTTCGGGCTTAAAATGAGTTTCTTGGAGGCAACATATAGTGGGTTTTGTTTTTTTATCCATTCTGATACCCTGTGTCTTTTGACAGGGGCATTTAGCCCATTAACATTCAGGGTAACTATTGAGAGATATGAATTTAGTGCCATTGTATTGCCTGTAAGGTGACTGTTACTGTATATGGTCTCTGTTCCTTTCTGATCTACCACTTGTAGGCTCTCTCTTTGCTTAGAGGACCCCTTTCAATATTTCCTGTAGAGCTGGTTTGGTATTTGCAAATTCTTTCAGTTTTTGTTTGTCCTGGAAGCTTTTAATCTCTCCTTCTATTTTCAATGATAGCCTAGCTGGATATAGTATTCTTGGCTGCATGTTTTTCTCGTTTAGTGCTCTGAAAATATCATGCCAGCTCTTTCTGGCCTGCCAGGTCTCTGTGGATAAGTCAGCTGCCAATCTAATATTTTTACCATTGTATGTTACAGACTTCTTTTCCCGGGCTGCTTTCAGGATTTTCTCTTTGTCACTGAGACTTGTAAATTTTACTATTAGGTGACGGGGTGTGGGCCTATTCCTATTGATTTTGAGGGGCGTTCTCTGAACCTCCTGAATTTTGATGCTTGTTCCCTTTGCCATATTGGGGAAATTCTCCCCAATAATTCTCTCCAGTATACCTTCTGCTCCCCTCTCTCTTTCTTCTTGTTCTGGAATCCCAATTATTCTAATGTTGTTTCGTCTTATGGTGTCACTTATCTCTCGAATTCTCCCCTCGTGGTCCAGTAGCTGTTTGTCCCTCTTTTGCTCAGCTTCTTTATTCTCTGTCATTTGGTCTTCTATATCACTAATTCTTTCTTCTGCCTCATTGATCCTAGCAGTGAGAGCCTCCATTTTTGATTGCACTTCATTAATAGCTTTTTTGATTTCAACTTGGTTAGATTTTAGTTCTTTTATTTCTCCAGAAAGGGCTTTTATATCTCTCGAGAGGGTTTCTCTAATATCTTCCATGCCTTTTTCGAGCCCGGCTAGAACCTTGAGAATTGTCATTCTGAACTCTAGATCTGACATATTACCAATGTCTGTATTGATTAGGTCCCTAGCCTTCGGTACTGCCTCTTGTTCTTTTTTTTGTGTTGAATTTTTCCGTCTTGTCATTTTGTCCAGATAAGAGTATATGAAAGGGCAAGTAAAATACTACAAGGGTGGCAACAACCGCAGAAAAAAATGCTTTAACCAAATTAGAAGAGATCCAAAATCGTGAGGGGGGAGAAAGGGGATAAAAAGAGGTTCAAAAAGGAAGAAAGAAAAAAAAAAGAAAAAAGAAAAAAAAAAAAGAAAAAAGAAAAGAAAAGAATTAAAAAAAAAAGGAAAACACCTTTCAGAAAGTGGTTGTTTTTCTGTTTCCAGAATTGCTGTTCTTCTTCTCTTCGATCTGCCGATGGATTTTCAGGTGTTTGCAATCTTTAGATAAGCTATCTAGCTGATCTCCGGCTAGCTGAAGCAGTCTCAGCCTGCTACTTCTCCGCCATCTTGACTCCTCTGTGGTTTGATTTCTAATGCAGGCTTGTCTGAGGCAACTGGACTCTCAGGGAGATATGTCTCTGAAATATCATCTTCATTTTTGCAGAGTTTCCAGAGAAAATCAGCCTCCTCCTCTGCCACTTTGGAGAATGCCTTCTGCAAATACTTGGATGACAAGGGTCACCATGACAAGTGAAACTTTCCTTTGTTGTTGCCAAGACAAAATTAAATTTTCAGATAGACATTCACTCATGTATGGTTAAAATTGATTCATGATTTTCATTTCTTTGCCAGACACCCAAATGGATGTTGAAGAGCCTTCCAGGGCAAATGCAAATTCTCACATCTGGATTAATAGCTCACATCTCAAGGGAGAGAAGAACCAATCTAGCACAGTTCTCCTGCTTGGCATTCTCCCTACTCCTCACTGTTGCTTCAATACTACTACTCTTTAGTTTTCCTTTGGAAGGAGAGCGTCTTTCTCCAAAGGTAAGGCTATTTGGATATATTACCATTTGCCCTGATTTACTGTGCCCTGTACTGAACTTGCAGTCACTTTTCCTCATGTGCTGAGATGGGACACCTCTTCTTGTCTGCACTCAACATCTCACCTGCAGGCAACACCCTGTCAATGTCCCTATCTGACCACAAAGCCTCTACCTTCTCAAATCTCATGATCCAAGTCTCCACTCATGGCAGACATCCACTTTAAGGATCACAGCTTCTAACAGCTCCAAAATCTTTTTTAAAATTTATTTATTTTTAATTATTTTTTAAAGATTCTATTTATTTATTTCACAGAGATCACAAGTAGGTAGAGAGGCTGGCAGAGAGATAGAGAGATAGGAGGAAGCAGAGAGCCCGATGTGGGGCTCGATCCCAGGACCCTGAGATCATTACCTGAGCTGAAGGCAGAGGCTTTAACCCACTGATCCACCCAGGTGCCCCTAACATCTCCAAAATCTTAAATTTCAATATCTCACTCTTGAACCACAGATTCTTAACCATACTTTCACCAGTCTGAGTTTTAATTTAATTTAGATATCTAGTCCCTAGATACCTCCGCTTTCTCCAGACTTTCAGCGCCTGTTCTTTCTGTACTCAAACCGGACAGTGTAGTTGTTAGCATTTACAATCATCTCACCATATAACTGCATGCTCTTGCACCCTCACCACCAAACCCTAGCCCTAAACCAATGCTTCAATTTACCTTCTTCATCCTTACACCTAGAGCGCCAGAGCTGCTGGAGAAATGCAGGGAATGGGTAGATGGGTCCCAAGGCATGATCTCTAATCTCAGCAGGACACTTAACTGATGTTTATCAAGCATCTTTCCTACTCATGTACTAGAGATATTAAGATATCAAAAAATGCTAGGAGGCATAAGATCATTCTATACATAAGAATGGTTGTTGTTTGGAATAGAAAGGTGGCCATTCCATAGACTACTCAATAACCTATACGGTGGCCTGGCATGAAAAGATAAGACCTCCTGCACTGGTAATCTGATACGTGGGTGGCAATAATTTATCAGTTCGCATCTGAAAGAGGCTGAAAAAGGAGCAGACATGTAGAGAGTAATAATCATAGTAACAGTAGAGTTTCTCTCCTCCCCACCTCTTTCTTCATAAATATGTGCTATTATTTGTTATTTGGACAATAGGGTAGACAGAGTGTATGAACAAGAGCAAATCCTCTTTCATACTGGGGATCAGGTGGGTGGGCCTGTCCAGGGCAGATCCAGGTCCTATGGGACCTGAAACTCATACAATTTTGAGGTGTCCTTTAAAAAAAAATACAAAATTAACACAGTCACAAAAGTAATTCAAATATACTTAAAAATTGCTGGTGCTTTGTCCTGAGCTACATAAGTGTGTAATCCGGTTACTCTTCTAATGCAGACATTGACTTATGGGTAAATACATAGAGTTTTATCACAGAAACATTGGTTTCTTCATGACACTTAACTGAGTCTGTGGCAGTCTTGCAAGACATCTTGTCTGGGACCACCAGACTGATCAGGCCAAAATGTACTAGGTACACACTAAGATTTGATAAAATACATTGGGATGAATAAAACACATGGACTCTCAATGTAGTTTTAATTTGAATCTTCCTGATGGCTAGTGATGATGAACATTTCTTCATGTGTCTGATAGCCATTTGTATGTCTTCATTAGAGAAGTGTCTGTTCATATCTTCTGCCCGTTTTTTAATATGATTATCTGTTTTGTGTGTGTTGAGTTTGAGAAGTTCTTTATAGATCCTGGATATCAATCCTTTGTCTGCACTGTCATTTGCAAATATCTTCTCCCATTCCATGGGTTACCTCTTAGTTTTGTTGACTGTTTTCTTTGCTGTGGAAAAGCTTTTGATCTTGATGAAGTCCCAAAAGTTCATTTTTGCTTTTGTTTCCTTTGCCTTTGGAGACTTATCTTGAAAGAAGTTGCTGTGGATGATATTGAAGAGGTTACTGCCTATATTCTCCTCTAGGATTTTGATGGATTCCTGTCTAACATTGAGTTCTTTTATCCATTTCGAGTTTATCTTTGTGTATGGTGTAAGAGAATGGTTGAGTTCCATTCTTGTACGTATAGTTGTCCAGTTTTCTCAGCACCATTTATTGAAGAGACTGTCTTTTTTCCACTGTATATTTTTTCCTGTTTTGTCGAAGATTATTTGACCATAGAGTTGAGGGTCCATATCTGAGCTCTCTACTCTGTTCCACTGGTCTATGTGTCTGTTTTTATGCCCAGTACCATGCTGTCTTGGTGATCACAGCTTTGTCGTAAAGCTTGAAATCTGGTAACATGATGCTGCCAGTTTTATTTTTGTTTTACAACATTTCCTTAGCAATTCAGGGTCTCTTCTGATTCCATACAAATTTTAGGATTATTTGCTCCAGCTCTTTGAAAAATACCAGTGGAATTTTGATCGGAATGGTATTAAAAGTATAGATTGCTCTAGGCAGTATAGACATTTTAACAATGTTTATTCTTCTGATCCAAGAGCATGGAATGGTTTTCCATCTTTCTGTGTCTTCTTCAATTTTTTTCATGAGTGTTCTGTAGTTCCTCGAGTACAGGTCCTTTACCTCTTTGGTTAGGTTTATTCCCAGGTATCTTATGGTTCTTTGTGCTATAGTAAATAGAATCAATTCTCTAATTTCCCTTTCTGTATTTTCATTGTTAGTGTATAAGAAAGCCACTGATTTCTGTACATTGACTTTGTATCCTGCCATATTACTGCAAAGCTGTATGAGTTTTAGTAGTTTGAGATACCACCTTACACCACTTAGAATGGCCAAAATTACCAAGACAGGAAACAAGGTGCGTTGGAGAGGATGTGGAGAAAGGGGAACCCTCTTACACTGTTGGTGGGAATGCAAGCTGGTGTAGTCACTTTGGAGAACAGTGTGGAGATTCCTCAAGAAATTAAAAATAGAGCTTCCCTATGACCCTGCAATTGCATTCCTGGGTATTTCCCACAAAGATACAGATGTAATGAAAAGAAGGGCCATCTGTATCCCAATGTTTATAGCAGCAATGGCCACGGTCGCCAAATTGTGGAAAGAACCAAGATGCCCTTCAGTGAACAGATGGATAAGGAAGATGTGGTCCATATACACTATGGAGTATTATGCCTCCACCATAAAGGATGAATACCCAACTTTTGTAGCAACATGGAGAGGACTGGAAGAGATTATGCTGAGTGAAATAAGTCAAGCAGAGAGAGAGAGAGAGAGAGAGAGAGAGTCAGTTATCATATGGTTTCACTTATTTGTGGAGCATAATAAATAACATAGAGGACATGGGGAGATGGAGAGGAGATGGGAGTTGAGGGAAATTGGAAGGAGAGGTGAACCATGAGAGACTATGGACTCTGAAAAACAACCTGAGGGTTTTGAAGGGGTAGTGGGTGGGAGGTTTGGGGGGGCCAGGTGGTGGGTATTAAGAAGGGCACCTCTTGTATGGAGCCCTGGGTGTGGTGCAAAAACAATGAATTCTGTTATGCTGAAAAGAAATTTTAAAAATTAAAAAGAAAATAAAGAAAAAAAAAACATGGCCTCTCACCCATATATGCTTGTAGAAGTGCTACTGGTTTATGTTTTGAAAAACAAACTCTAAAAACATAGATGTTTTACTTCACATAATTTCCATTAATTATATATATAATATCTAGTTGTATATGTTCACGATGAAGCATATTCCTGACAGCAGGAAATGTCTGTTTCAACTAGACGGTGATTAGAAACAAACTGTTTGCTTATAATTATACATATTTGATGATATGAAGAATATTCTATAGCATGGCTTCTGGTTTTATACACTTCAAATCTTGTTCCTTTAACACTACTTCTGATCCTGGGTTCCATAGGGGGAGTTTATATCATTTTACATTGCCTTTTCTGCAAAGTCATTGTGTTGGCAGAGTGGGTAGAAGCAGCTAGTAGTCACATGAATGCAATCCCATGTAACTCAAACTAAATATATTCAAAATTTCACTTTCTTACAGTATTAGATTCCTCAAATATCTATGGCCTCTTCAAAGATGAGAGAAAATGAGTGGTACAGAGAAAGTCTAAGTGGAATGAGGCACACATCTCAAAAGGTTATATTTAAACATCTTACTTTTCTAATATAATAAGTAGGTGAACATATGAAAGGTCCTGTCTGGGTGAGAGGCCCTAAAGCTCAAGGCTTGACTAGCATATAATCTGGAGGTTTCTAGTAGGGAGGATAGGCTACTCCCATATACTAAATGAAGAACAGGCATCTTCCTTATCCTCTTTGAAGACAACAGGATATATGGGGTATTCAAGATCTAAAGAGTTAGGATTAAAGTGTCTTTTGAGGCAGATGAAATATTAAAATTTTTTGGAGGGCAAAGGGTAAGCAAGAAATTAGTTGTAACCTGTTGCTAACTCTCTCAAGATAGTAACAACCTTATGTGAGACCAATCCCATTCAGATAATATGGATGAGGAGTACCTGGGTACCAGCATGACTCTGCGTGTTTGCAGCCCAAGGAGCTGCATCCTCATCTTTGAACTCTGGCCACTAAGTCATCTCGGGCCTCCTGGGATTAAAAAAAAAAAAAGTGTTGCAGCCATGAATTGTCCACCCAGTATATTAAATCACTGGAGATGATGTTGTTCTGCCAAGAACATGGGTGGCAAACTTTCTGTGTAAAGGACCAAAGAGTAAATCGTTGAGGTTTTGCGGGCTATATGGGGTCTGTTGCAACGACACAACTCTGCCCTGCTTAGGGCAGAAGTAGACAACATGCCAGTGAATGGTCATGGCTACATTCCCATACAATCTTATTGTGGATGCTGAGATTTGATTTGTATGTAATTTCATGTATCACAAAATATTATTCTTGTTTTGTATTTAACTCTTAAGAATGTGAAAACCATTTTCAGTTTGAAGGCTAAAAAGAACAGGTAGCAGGCCAGGTTTTGCTGCACACTATAGTTCGCTGGTCTTGGTTCCGAATACGCTCAGAAAAGATTTAGAATTTAGCGGATGAAAGGTTTTGATGGACACTACTTTTCTGTTCTACATTTCTGTGCAGAGTGTGTTTCTTAGAGTATAGGTAATGCTGTGTATCAGCTATTTGGTAGGCATCATGCTGCAGATCCTAAACAAAATTGTAAATTTCCTTCTTCAAAGCACTCAAAGCAATACTGTGACACTCTCTACCCATGAATTTTGATTGGCTGTTAGTGGTTTGGATTGACTTGGCTATTGCTTTGGATCAGAGTGTGTGTGTTTATACACACACACACACACACACACACACACACACACAATTTTGATCAAGAGTGTATATCATTAAGACGTAGTACCAATGCAGCATCATGGCTACACAGAATGTGGTACAACATCACTGGCAGCCAAAGAGGCAGCACCTTGACTGTCAAGAAGAATTGGCCACTCTGGCTTCTGTACCTATTGTCCCCTTGTCATTGTGCTCCATATGGATTCCTCTTATTACTATGAATGTTGAAGTCCAAAAAAGGCTTTTGCACAGAAAGGCTTAGTCCCAGTTACTTGTATTTTAAAGAAACATCAATTTGGCAATGGTACATAATTTAAAACATCCTTTTCATTAACTTTTTAAAAGTATAACATACAAATCTTATTCCATTTATAAACCTGTATTTAAAATAAAAATTTTACCTTCCCTTCTTTGATTAATGCTTGATTAATTTAAATTGAACAGGTAAATATCCTCGAATAATCAGTTTATCAAATTCATTTAAGCATTTTACATTCCATTTATAAATTTATTCAGTGAATTTTACTTCTAATGCCTGACCAGGCAAATTTCCTACATAGACAAGTAAATCCTTTCTACACACCTGAACAACATAAACTTATAAATTATTAAACTTATTATAGAGACTCTCAAGTTCTTCCAAACATTCCATTATTGTTTATAAGGGTAGGTAAATTTTCTTCCAACTTAAAAATCACATCTATAATCAATTTTACATTGTAATTGGAAACCCCTGATCCATCAGATTATCTCTATCATGTCAGATTTTCTTCAACATTGCATGCATGATAAATATCAAATACATACAGATTGTCTCAATGACTATAAAACCTATACCTAAGCTTAATTCTCCAAGTACAGGTAGTATGGATCTCATTATCCTCATTAATCCTTAACTTTAAAACTTCCTGGGGTAAGAGAATTTACCTTTTAAGTCAAGGGTCAGCAAACTCCATACAGCTTAGTGCCAAATCTGGTTTGCTTTGATATGGCCTCAAGCTAATAATGTTTTTTACATATTTAAATGGTTGAAAGAAGAAAACAAATAGAATATTTCAGCATCCATAAATAAAATTCACAGGAACATTGCCTGCTACCTTCATTCATTTATTGTCTACGGCTGCTTTCAGGTTAGATGTCCGGTTGAATGCTTAAGACTGAGACCATAAACGTCAAACCTAAAAAATTTACTCTCTGGTCCTTTGCAAAAAATTTGATGGCACCCCTATCCCTGACCGCTCCTCCAGTTGTTTTGTTCTGTTTATTTCTTAAGAAAATACAAGTCAAGCTGTGCTTAAATAGAGGTTCCAAAATAAAGAGGTTCCCAAATAAAGGATCACTGTAGCAGAACATTTTGCCTAATGGTTATTTGGGGATTAAGGGCTAAAACTTCTTTTAAAAGCTCTTATAAGTGAAGAGCTTATTTATTTATTTGTTTATTTATTTATTTATTTATTTTTCAAAAAAGTTGTTTATCATCGTCCCTCCTCTATTTACCCAGAGAAGAGCAAACAGTAAAAACTGAAGATAGGAAAAAAAAAAAAAAAACAAAAAACAAACAAACAAAAAAAACTGAAGATAGGGAAGAAGGGAAGGGAAAGAGCAGAACATATTTTTTTTTTTGGTGTAAGGACAGAAATGTGCCCCCTGTCCCATACATCCCCCTAACTACCCACAGCAGACTTCCTTGTCAGCCACAGAGCTGTGGGGGCGGTTCTCATAGTTTTCAGGAGGAAGTGCTCGGAAGCTGCTTCCCGTAGTTTTGTTCACCCATCTTCTACGTATTTTGCCTCTTCTTGCCTTGACAGATGGTTCCAAGTATTTCAGCTAAGTCTGTCTCTGGGCAGCATCTCAACCCCCTAGTTAACTTTAACCCCCCTAGTCTCTGGGCAGCATCTCAACCCCTCCTTTCTTGTCATATCATTACAAACATATAATATTTGGATATATGTTTTAATATGCATCATACATATGTATTTGATTCATAGTTTAAAATTTGGACATATAAGCTTTCCTCACACACAATATTGCTGCAGCATTCTGGACCAGAAGTCAAGTCATAACAAAGCCCTATTGTCATCTAGGTGAGGACAAAGAATGTTCTGACCTTTTGGTTGCCCTTACCTTTCAGGAACCTCATGAAAAGAATTGTTGAACTGGCTCTACACAATTATTGAGGGTTCATTTATCATATTCCAGAAAATCTAATCTCTTAAAACTAAAGAAATGTACTTGAAATAGAGAAGCAGCAAAGCATAGAAGAGGGAAATCTGTGAGGAAAGGGAAAATAAGCCTTTATAATAAGCCTATTATAATACCGTGTAATTCATCATTATCAAACTGAAATCAAGGCAGGAATCCTAAAGCTTCTCCATTGTTTAATAATATTTTAAAAATAGCTGTATTTAAAAAAGAGAAATGATCAATGAGTGGGAAACTCAAAATGCTCCTTTAAGTAGAATATTATTTCCAAACAAAAATCAGAGCAGTCTATGGATTCTTATGTCAAATGCTTTTTACTTTTTGAGTTTTCACTTTGGCTCAGCCCCAAAGTGTGATTTGTTTTTTAAGCTGAGTGACAGTGTAGAAGCCAGAGTTACCTTAGAGATCAGTGTTAGGGTGTCATGATTACTGGAAATGTCCAGAGAATCTTCCTGTATGGTAGCTAAAAATGTGGTTTTATAATGTTTCAAACATTTTTTAGCCTATTTCAAAATTTCTGTAAGCCAGTTTTACTTATTTTGTTTTTTGCAACGTGTGTGTGTGTGTATGCACGTGCGTGCATATGGTGAGAACATTTAAGATCTACTCTTAAATTATTGAGATAGTTGTGATCGGATCCTTTTAAAAAATAAAATGAAAAATCTATTTTTGGGGATGCCTGGGTGGCTCAGTCAATTAAGCCTCTGCCTTTCACTCAGGTCATGATCCCAGGGACCTGGGATTGAGCCTTGCATTGGGCTCCT
The DNA here is from genome assembly GCF_009829155.1 of Mustela erminea. Lineage (NCBI taxonomy): Eukaryota > Metazoa > Chordata > Mammalia > Carnivora > Mustelidae > Mustela > Mustela erminea. The sequence continues at coordinate 20,109,032 of NC_045629.1, forward strand.
TGCTCAGCAGGGAGCCTGCTTCTCCCTCTGCCTACCACTCCCCCTGCTGGGGCTCTCTTTCTCTCTCTGACAAATAAATAAATAAAATCCTAAAAAAAAAAAAAAGTCTCTTTTTGAAAAAGGATTTGATCAAAACCAGTTCTAAGCAGCCCAGCACCCTCACTCCAGAAGGACTTTCTGTGGATGAAATTATATCCTTGCTAATGAATAATATACCTTTGTGAAAGTGGGCAACAAAGGCTTGTGGGCTGTATAAAGCAGGGTAGAGAAGGGGAAACAGAGAGTAATTTAATATCAAAGGCAGGCCTGTGGGGGCTATAGTTTACAGAAAATCAGATCTGAAGCAGCTGCCTGGAGGGGCACAGTAAGATATTTAATGAGGGCTGGGTAGGAGCTTTTCTAAACTTTTTCTGGCACTTAAACCTCCCTAACCTACTGAGATTCTTCAGGAGTCTGAGGGGTCATTTCATCATCTATATGTGGTATACGATAAGAAGAGGCTTACATAATGTTGTTAAGTTGTAAAAATATTTAATTGTATTATGTTAGTCACCATAAAAGACATCATTAATTTTTGATGCAGTGTTTCAAGATTCATTGTTTATGTACAGCACCCAGTGCTCCAGGCAATATATGCCCTCCTTAATACCCCCAAAGATACAGATGTAGCGAAAAGAAGGGCCATATACACCCCAATGTTTATAGCGGCAATGTCCACAATAGCCAAACTGTGGAAAGAGCCGATATGCCCTTCAACAGACAAATGATTAAAGAAGATGTGGTTCATATACACAATGGAATATTACTCAGCCATCAGAAAGAATGAACACCCAACTTTTGCATCAACATGGATGGAAGTGGAGATTATGCTGAGTGAAATAAGTCAAGCAGAGAAAGTCAATTAAAAACTATTTGGTATAACATATAATACCAAAAGAAGTATACAGTTTAAGAATTATGACAAAGTGAAAATCCATGTAGCCACACTTAGATTAATAGTTGAAATACCTTAAAGGAAAACTAACACACACCAATCATACTCCTCCAACTCAGCCTTAGCTAGCTTACCTTACCCCAAGAAAAGAGGTCCTGCTAGCCCAATAAGAAAATCTCCAAACTCCAAGCCAAGCATATTATGTCCACATAGCCTCTTCTAATGCTCTATAAAACTTGCTCTCGCCCAAAATGCCCCAGGAAAAGCACCCCATTGTGCGTGAAACATCACACTCCTTTCATCCACTGATCTTCCCTTAGAAAAAAATACATCAAACTTGTTACTAAACAGTTTTAGTTTTGACATTTGACAGTGTGTGTTGGTTGTTCTGATTATTTGACAATTTAAATCTATAATCCCACTGACTTCTTGCTTACATTGCTTCTACTGAAAAATAATCTATTAATCTCATTGCTCCACTAACTAGATTTACATTTCCCACTCTATTTTCACTGCCGCCTTCCTCCTTTTGAAGTATTTTGTTGTTTTTTCTGGTTTCACTATATTTCAAGATGAATACCGTTCCTTAATTTTTCAAACTCTGCTTTGGAATCTTAAGTTGCAAGACATGACACCCAATTAACTCATAATACTTCATTTTTTATTAAAATATTTTAAATTCCAGTATACTTAATGTACAGTATTAAACCCTCAGATTGTTTTTCAGAGTCCATAGTCTCTCAGGGTCTATGTTCTTTACACATTTTAGATACTAATCACTTAGTGTATACCTCATTTGAAAATGTCTTCTCCCATAAGGAATAACACAGAGAACATGGGGAGATGGTCAGGAGAAGTGAGTTGGGGGAAATTGGAGGGGGAGACAAACCATGAGAGACTATGGATTCTGAGAAGCAGACACAGTTTTGGAGGGGAGGGGCCTGGGAGTTTGGGTGAGCTGGGTGGGTATTATGGAGAGCACGTATCACAAAGAGTACTGGGTGCGGTGCATAAACAATGAATTCTGGACCATTGAAAAGAAATTAAATAAATAAAAAAGAAAGATGTCTTCTCCTATTCAGTATCGTGTCTTTTGTTTTACTGATTTATGCTTTGCTTTGCAGAAGCTTTTTATTTTGATGTAGTCCTAATTTACTCTATTTCCTTTGCTAACTTAGGAGGCAAACCTAGAAAAATGTTGTTATGGCTGATGTCAGAGAAATTACTGCCTGTGTTCTCTTCTAGGACTTTTAAGGTTTCAAGTTTCACAATGAGGTCTTTAATCCATTTTGAGTTTATTTTTGTGTATGGTGTGAAAAGTGGTCCATTTCTTTCTTTTGCATGTAGCTGTCCAGTTCCCCCAAAACCATTTGTGGAAAAGATTATTTTTTTTCTCATGGCATATGGTTGACTACTTTGTTATAGATTAATTAACCATATAATCATGGGTTTATTTCTAAGTTTTCTATTCTGTTCCATTGATCTGTGTGTCTGTTTTTGTGCCAGTACCATACTGTCTTGATGATTACACCTTTGTAATAGAGCTTGAAGTCTGGAATTGTGATGCCACCAACTTTGGCTTTCTTTTTCAATATTCCTTTGGCTATTCCAGGTCTTTTCTGGTTCCATATATATCTTAGGATTGTTTGTTCTATTTCTTTGAAAAAAAAAGGATAAGACTTTGATAGGGATTGAATTAAATGTGTAGATTGCTTTAGGCAGAATAGACATTTTCACAATATTTGTTCTTCTAATCCATGAGCATGGAACATTTTTCCATTTCTTTGTGTCTTCCTCAATTTCTTTCATGAGTATTTTATAGTTTTCTGAGTATAGGTTCTTTACCTCTTTGGTTAGGTTTATTCCTAGGTATCTTATGATATTGAATGCAATTGTAAATGGGACTGACTCCTTAATTTCTCTTTCTTCTCTCTTGTTGTTAGTGTAAAGAAATGCAACGATTTCTGTGCATTGACTTTATATCCTGACACTTTACTGAATTCCTGTACAAGCTCTAGCAGTTTTGGAGTGGAGCCTTTTGGGTTTTCCACATATAGTATCATATCATCTGCAAAGAGTGATAGATTGACTTCTTCTTTGCCGATTTGGATGCCTTTAATTTTTTTCTTTGTCTGATTGCTGAGGCTAGGACTTCTAGTACTATACTGAACAGCAGCAGTGATGATGGACATCCTTGCCATGTTCCTGACCTTAGCGGAAAAGCTTTCAGTTTTTTCCATTGAGAATGATATTTGCAGTGCGTTTTTCATAGGTGGCTTTGATAATATTGAGGTATGTGCCCTCTATCCCTACACTTTGAAGAGTTTTAATCAGGAAGGAATGCTGCACTTTGTCAAATGGTGCTTCAGCATCTATTGAGAGTATCATATGGTTCTTATTCTTTCTTTTATTAATGTATTGTATCACATTGATTTGCAGATGTTGAACCAACCGTGCAGCCCTGGAATAAATCCCACTTGGTCGTGGTGAATAATCCTTTTAATGTACTGTTGGATCCTATTGGCCAGTATTTCAGTGAGAATTTTCGCATCTGTGTTCATCAAAGATATTGGTCTGTAATTCTCTTTTTTGAAGGGATCCTTGTCTGGTTTGGGGAGCAAGGTGATGCTGGCCTCATGAGTTTGGACATTTTCCTTCCATTTCTATTTTTTGGAACAATTTCAGGAGAATAGGAATTAATTCTTCTTATATGTTTGGTAGAATTCCCCTGGGAAGCCGTCTGGCCCTGGACTTTTGTTTGTTTGCAGATTTTTGATGACCGCTTCAATCTTCTTACTGGTTATGGGTCTGTTCAGGTTTTCTATTTCTTCCTGATTCAGTTGTGGTAGTTTAAATGTCTCTAGAAATGTATCCATTTCTTCCAGATTGTTGAATTTGTTGGCATAGAGTTGCTCATAGTATGTTCTTATAATTGTTTGTATTTCTTAGGTGTTGGTTGTGATCTCTCCTCTTTCTTTCATGATTTTATTTATTTGGGTCCTTTCTCTTTTCTTTTTGATAAGTCTGACCAGGAGTTTGTCAATCTTATTAATTCTTTCAAAGAACCAGCTCCTAGTTTTGTTGATTTGTTCTATTGTTTTTTTGGTTTCTATTTCATTGATTTCTGCCCTGATCTTTATGATTTCTCTTCTTCTGCTGGGTTTAGGCTTTCTTTCTTGTTCTTTCTCCAGCTCCTTTAGGTGTATGGTTAGGTTGTGTATTTGAGACCTTTCTTGTTTCTTGAGAAAGGCTTGTACCACTACATATTTTCCTCTCAAGACTGCCGTTGTTGTGTCCCACAGATTTTGAACCATTGTGTTTGCATTATCATTTGTTTCCCTGATTTTTTTTTTCAATTCTTCTTTAATTTCCTGGTTGACCCATTTATTTTTTAGAAAGATGCTGTTTAGTCTCCATGTATTTGGGTTCTTTCCAAATTTCCTCTTGTGATTGAGTTCTAAGCTTCAGAGCATTGTAGTCTGAAAGTATGCAGGGAATGATCCCAATCTTTTCATACCAGTTGAGACCTGATTAAGGACCCAGAATGTGGTCTATTCTGGAGAATGTTCCATATGCACTAGAGAAGAATGTATATTCTCTTGCTTTGGGATGAAATATTCTGAATATATCTGTGATGTCCATCTGTTCCAATGGGTCATGTAAGGCCTTTATTTCCTTGTTGATCTTTTGCTTAGATGATCTGTCCATTTCAGTGAGTTAAAGTCCCCAACTATTATTGTATTATTGTCGATGTATTTCTTTGATTTTGTAATTAATTGGTTTATATAGTCGGCTGCTCCCATGTTAGGGGCATAGATATTTAAAATTGTTAGGTCTTCTTGTTGGACAGACCCTTTGAGTATGATAATAGTGTCCTTCCTCATCTCTTATTATAGTCTTTGGCTTAAAATCTAATTGATCTGATATAAGGATTGCCCCCTCAGTCTTCTTCTGATGTCCACTAGCATGGTACACTGTTCTCCACCCCATCACTTTAAATCTGGAGGTGTCTTCAGGCTTAAAGTGAGTTTCTTGTAGGCAGCATATTGATGGTTTTTTTTTTTTATCCATTCTGATACCCTGAGTCTTTTGATTGGGACATTTAGCCCATTAACATTCAAAGTAACTATTGAGAGATATGAGTTTAGTGCCATTGTATTGCCTGTAAGGTGAGTGTTCCTGTATATTGTCTCTGTTTCTTTCCGATCTACTACTTTTAGGGTCTCTCTTTGCTTAGAGGACCCCTTTCAATATTTCCTGTAGAGCTGGTTTGGTGTTTGCAAATTCTTTCAGTTTTTGTTTGTACTGGAAGCTTTTTATCTCTCCTTCTATTTTCAATAATAGCCTAGCTGGATATAGTATTCTTGGCTGCATGTTTTTCTCGTTTAGTGCTCTGAATATATCATGCCAGTTCTTTCTGGCCTGCCAGGTCTCTGTGGATAGGTCCACTGCCAATCTCATGTTTTTACCCTTGTATGTTACAGACTTCTTTTCTTGGGCTGATTTCCAGATTTTCTCTTTGTCACTAAGACTTGCAAATTTTACTATCAGGTGATGAGGTGTGGACATATGTTTATTGATTTTGAGGGGCATTCTTAGCATCTCCTGGATTTTGATGTTTGTTTCCTTTGCCATATTAGGGAAATTCTCTCCAATAATTCTCTCCAATATACCTTCTTCTCCCCTCTCTCTTTCTTCTTCTTCTGGAATTCCAATTATTATAATGTTGTGTTGTCTTATGGTGTTACTTATTTCTCAAATTCTCTCCTCATGGTCCAGTATTTGTTTGTCTCTCTTTTGCTCAGCTTCTTTATTCTCTGTCATTTGGTCTTCTATGTCATTAATTCTTTCTTCTGCCTCATTTATCCTAGCAGTTAGAGCTTCCATTTCTGATTGCACCCTATTAATAGCTTTTTTGGTTTCAACTTGTTTAGATTTTAGTTCTTTTATTTCTCCAGAAAGGACTTTTATCTCTCCAGAGAGTGTTTCTCTAATATCTTCTATGCCTTTTTCGAGCCCAGCTAGAACCTTGGGAATCATCATTCTGAACTCTAGATCTGTCATATTACCAATGTCTGTATTGATTAGGTCCCCAGCCTTTGGTACTGCCTCTTGCTCTTTTTTTTTGTGGTGAGTTTTTTGCTTTGTCATTTTGTCCAGATAAGATTTGCATTCTCCTCCTCTGGAATTCTGCTGTTCTCCTTGGTGAGTGAAGTTGGTCTTAGCTGGGTTTCTTATTGATCTTCTGGGAGAGGGGCCTGTTGTAGTGATTCTCAAGTGTCTTTGCCCCAGGTGGAACCCTTACCAGGGGCCGGGCTAAGTAATCCACTCAGGTTTGCTTTTGGGAGCTTTTGTTCCCTGAGCGCTTTCTGTAGAGCTCTGGAGGACGGGAATGAAGATGGTGGCCTCCCAGTCTCCGGCCTGGAGGAGCCGAGAGCTCGGGGTCCCACTACTCAGTGCACGCTTAGAGAAAAGCACCCAACCGCTCCCATCTCCCTGGCCTCTGGTTGCGCTTGGAGGAAAGCATTCAATCACTCGCACCTGGAGAAAAGCTCCGGGTTGTTTTCATCTCCGTGGCCTCCGACCGCGCTCCAAGCTCACCCAGCCTGCAACCAGTTCAAGGTAAGCGCAAGTTGAGAGCTCACTCTTCGGCTTTGTCACTGTAGCTGGCTTTCCCGCTCTAAAACCTGCGAGCTCTGCGACACTCAGACACCCCCGGTCCTTCTGTGACCCCGTGTAGGCTTCCCCCTGGTTTATCCTCTGGAGCGATGTCCCTCCATGGAGCCGACTTTTAAAAGTCCTGATTTTGTGCTCCATTGCTCCGCAGCTTGCTGAGAGTAGACCCCTCCCCCCACGGTCTATCTTCCCATCACTTTGGATTTACTTCTCCAAAGGTCCTTCCTTTTAGAAAGTGATTGATTTTCTGATTCTAGAATTGTTGCTCTTCTTCTCTTCAATTTCCCATTGAATTTGTAGGTGTTTGCAATGGTTAGATAAGCTATCTAGCTGATCTCCTGCTACCTGATGTCATCTCAGCCTGCTACTTCTCCACCATCTTGACTCCTCCAGCCATACTGTTTTGATGATTAAAGATTTATAGGTTATTGTTGAAGTCTGAGATTGTGATACCTCGAGTTTTGTTATTCTTTTTCAAGATTGCTTTGGCTATTCAGGGTCTTTTGTGGTTCCATACAAATTTTAGGGTGATTTGTTCTAGTTCTGTGAAAAATGCTGTTGGTATTTTGATAGTGATTCCATTAAATGTGTAGTATGGATGTTTTTAACAATATTTGTTCTCACGATCCATGACTATCTAATGTCTTTCCATTTCTTTGTGTTCTCTTCAGTTTCTTTCATCAGTGCTTTATAGTTTTCAGAGGACAGGTCTTTTACCTCAATGGTTTGGTTCATTCTTAGGTATTTTATTATTTTTGGTGCAGTTGTAAATGAGATTGTTTTAATTTCTCTGTCTGCTCCTATATTATTAATGAATAGAAATGCAACAATTTCTGTATATTGATTTTACGTCCACTGAGCTTATAAAATTGGAGGTATCACGATTTCAGAATTCAAGATATCCTACAAAGCTGTAATAAGACAGTATGGTACTGGCACAAAAATAGACAAACAGATCAATGGAACAAAACAGAGAGCCTAGAAATAAACCCACAATTACATGATTCATTAATCATTGAGAAATTAGAAAGGATGTGAAATGAAAAAAGATGGTCTCTTTAATGAGTGATGTTGAGAAAACTGGGCAATTACTTGCAAAAGAATGAAACTGGCCCACTTCCTCAAATAACCCATAAAAATAAACTCAAAATGGATTGGAGATTTAAATATGAGACCTGAAACCATAAAAATCCTAGAAGAGAGCACAGGTAGTAATATCTTTGACGCTGGTCATAGAAACATTTCTCTAGATATGTCTTTTGAGGCAAGGGAAACAGAAACAAACATAAACTATTGGGACTACATCCAAATAAAAACTTCTGCACAGCAAAGGAAACAAACAACTAAAGGAAACATACAGAATGGGAGACAATATTTGCAAATGGATAAAGTATAAAATAATTGTACATCTCAATACCCAAAACCTAAATCATACAATTGAAAAATGGGCAGAAGTCATGAACAGACATTTCTTTAAAGAAAACAATCAGATGGCAAACAGACACATGAAAAGATGCTCAACAGTACTCATCAGTAGGGAAATGCAAATCAAAAGCAGAATGAGACATCACCTCACACCTGTCAGAATGGCTAATTAAAAATCACAAAAAACAAGTGTTGGAAAACATGTGGAGAAAAAGGAACTTCCTGAACTTTTGGTGGGAATACAAACTGATACAACCACTGTGAAAAACAGTATGGAAGTTTTCTAAAAAATTAAAAATAGAACTACAATATGGTCTGATAATACTGGTATTTACTGGGCATTTTCACAGAGAATATGAAAACACTAATTCAAAAAGATATACGCACCCCTATGTTTATGGTGGCATTACTTACAATAGCCAAATTATAGAAGCAACCCAAATGTCTACTGATGGATGAATGTATAAAGAATAAATAGTATATATACAATGGAATATTACTGAGCCATAAAAGGAATGATATCTTGCCATTTTCAACAACATGGGTGGGGCTAGAGAATATATAATGTTAAGTGAAATCAATCAGAGAAAGACAAATACCATATGATTTAACTCATATGTGGAAACAAAACAAATGAATAAAGGAAAAAAATAGACCAAAAACCAGACTCTCAACTCAGACAACAAAGCAATGATTATCAGAGGAGTGGTCAGTGGGGTGATGGCTAAAATAGTTAAAGGGCATTAAGAGTGTATTGATTATGATGAACATTGAAGAATATATAAAATTGTTGAATCACTATATTATATACCTGAAACTAATATTGCATTTTAATCATACACAATTACAAATAAAAAATAAAAATAACTTGCAAAGTTTAAGAACAATAACCTCAAATGTTAGGTAGAGGTGGATTACAAGGGTATAGTTTACAAATTCTATCAAAGTTAAGTTTTTATCAATTTAAAATGGGTATGTAATTGTAAGATACTTTATGTAAGCCTCATGTTATCTGTAGTGGGAAATCCTGTAGTCATACATGAACATGAGAAAGAAGTCAAAGCATTCTGGTATGAGAAGAGATCAAAACAAAAAATACAGGATAAGAAACAGCAACTCTAAAAACAACAAAAGAACAATTAACAAAATGGCAACATTCAGTCCTTACTTATCAATTATTACTTTAAATGTAAGCTGATCAAATTTTTCAACTAAAAGACACAATTCCAGAATGAATAAAAAAATCTAACCATATGCCACCTATAGAGATTCACTTTAACCTTAAAGACAAACATAACCTCAAATTGAAGGGTTTCAGAAAAAAGGCAGGAGGAGTACCTATACTCACATCAGACTTTAAACTAAAAATGTTTAAAAGAGACAGAGAAGGTCATTATATAAAGAGTCAATACATCAAGAAAATACAACAATTATAAATATTTATGTGCCCAGTATTACAGCACCTAGATAAATAAAGCAAACATTAACAGACCTAAAAGGATAAATAAATACAATGAAATAATAATTGGGAAATTTAATATCTGAGTGTCAACAATGGATAGATCATCCACACATAAATTCAATATAGAAAGAGTATATTTGAATAACTGTATACCAAATGAATCTGTAGACATACACAGGAACAACTGTTAGCAAGGATGCAGAAAAGGGGGGACCTCTTGCACTGTTGGTAAGAATGCAAACTGGTACAGCCATGCTGGAAAACAGTATGGAGCTTCCTCAAAAAGTAAAAAAATAGGACTACTCTATGACTCAGCAATTATACAACTAGGTATTTACAGAAAGATACAAAAATACAGATTCAAAGGGGGTATATGAACCCCAATGTTTATGGCAGCATTATCAACAATAGCCAAACTATGGAGAGAGCCCAAATGTCCATCAACTGATAAATGGATAAAGAAGATGTAGTATAAATACATGATAGACTATTACTCAGCCAAAAAAAAAAAAAAAAAAAAAGAATATTACTTAGCCATCAAAAAGAATGAAATCTTGCCATTTGCAATGGTATGGACTGAGTGTATTATGCTAAGCTAAACCAGTCAGAGAAAGATAAATATTATATGATTTCACTAAAATGTGGAATTTAAGAAATAAAGCAGATGAACATGTGGGAGGGGGAAAAAGAGAGAAGGAAACAAACCATAAGAGACTCTTAAAGATAAAAAACAAACCAGGGGTTGATGGAGGAGGGCAGTCGATGGGCTAGAGGGGTGATGGGTATTAAGATAGGCACCTGTTGTGATGAGCATTGAGTGCTGTAAGTGATGAATCCAGAATTCCACTCCTGAAACCAATCCTGCATTGCATCTTGACTAACTAGAATTTAAACAAAAATTAGAAGGAAGGAAAAAAAAAAAAAAAAAGATGGAAAAACCCTTAGCAAAAGTGACCATGGGAAAAATCCAAATCAACAAATTAATGAAAAACATTGCAATTCATACCACAGAAATTCAAAGGCTCATCAGAGGCTACTATGAATAACTAGATACCAACTATATACCAATTGGACAAGAAATGGAAAAATTCCTAGAAACATATAACTTACCAAAATTGAATCAAATGAAATAGAATATCTGGAAAACACCATTACTAATAAGAAGATTGGATTATTAATAAAAAAAATCTCACAACAAATAAAAGCCTAGGGCTGATGGCTTCACTGGTAAATTTACTAAGAATTTAAGAATTAACACCAATCCTTCTGAAACTCTTTCAAAAAAATCTAAGAAGAAGTAACATTCCCAAACTCATTTTACAGGACCAACGTTGTCCTGATACCAAAACCAAAAAAGGATGCTATTGGGAAAAAAAGCTATGGGCCACTATCCCTGAGAATGTAGATAAAAAATTCTCAATAAAACACAAGCGCACTGAAATCAGCAACCCATTAAAAATATTATACATCACAGTCAAGAGGCATTTATCTCTGGGACATAAGAATGTTTCAATATATACAAATAAATCAGTGTGATACATCACATTAATAGAATGAGAAAAAAGAATCACATGATGATTTCAATAGATGCAGAAAAAGCATTTGACAAATTTCAACATTTATCCATGATCAAAAATCTTTATTTAGGTATAGAAGGAACATATCTCAGAATAATAAAGACTATATATGACAAGACCACAACATCACAGTCAATGGTGAAAGGTTGAAAACTTTTCTTCCAAGATCTGGAACAATACTGGTTACCCTCTCTTACCACTCTTATTCACTGGAATATTCCAAATCCTATATACTAATTTATTTTTTTCTGAAAATGAAATAAAGAAATCAGTCTCATTTACAAAAGCATCAAAACCCAAAATATTTAGGAATACATTTCAGGAGGTGAGAGATCTCTACTTTGTAAACTACAAGGCATTGATGATGAAAGAAATCAAAGAAGACACAAATAAATAGAAAGTTATATGTTAATGGATTATAATAATGTTAAAATATCAATACTACCAAAAGCTATCTATAGATTTAATGCAATCTCTACCAAGATCCCAACTGCATTTTTACAGAAGTAGAGAAAACATTTCTAAAATTTATATGGGAGAAGACTCTGATTAGCCAAAGAAATCTTTTTTTTTTCAATTTTCAATTTATTTATTTTCAGAAAAACAGTATTCATTATTTTTTTCACCACACCCAGTGCTCCATGCAATCCGCGTCCTCTATAATACCCACCACTGGTACCCCAACCTGGTACCCCAACCTCCCACACCTGGTACCCCAACCTCCCACACCCCTGCCACTTCAAACCCCTCAGATTGTTTTTCAGAGTCCATAATCTCTCATGATTCACCTCCCCTTCCAATTTACCCCAACTCCCTTCTCCTCTCTAACACCCCTTGTCCTCCATATTTGTTATGCTCCACAAATAAGTGAAACCATATGATAATTGACTCTCTCTGCTTGACTTATTTCACTCAGCATAATCTCTTCCAGTCCCATCCATGTTGCTACAAAAGTTGGGTATTCATCCTTTCTGAGGGAGGCATAATACTCCATAGTGTATATGGACCACATCTTCCTTATCTATTCGTCCATTGAAGGGCATCTTGGTTCTTTCCATAGTTTGGCGACCGTGGCCATTGCTGCTATAAACACTGGGGTACAGATGGCCCTTCTTTTCACTACATCTGTATCTTTGGGATAAATACCCAGGAGTGCAATTGCAGGGTCATAGGGAAGCACTATTTTTAATTTCTTGAGGAATCTCCACACTGTTCTCCAAAGAGGCTGCACCAACTTGCATTCCCACCAACAGTGGAAGAGGGTTCCCCTTTCTCCACATCCCCTCCAACACATGTTGTTTCCTGTCTTGTTAATTTTGGCCATTCTAACTGGTGTAAGGTGATATCTCAATGTGGTTTTAATTTGAATCTCCCTGAGGGCTAATGATGATGAACATTTTTTCATGTGTCTGATAGCCATTTGTGTGTGTCTTTATTGGGGAAGTGTCTGTTCATATCTTCTTCCCATTTTTGGATATGTTTGCCTGTTTCATGTGTGTTGAGTTTGAGGAGTTCATTATAGATCCTGGATATCAACCTTTTGTCTGTACTGTCATTTGCAAATATCTTCTCCCATCCCAAAGAAATCTTAAGAAAAAACAAAGAAGGAGTCATCACACTTCCTTATTTCAAGCTATAGAGTAAAGCTGTAGTCATCAAAACAGTACAGTACCAGCATAAAAATAGACAAATAGATGAATGAAACAAAATTGAGGGCCCAGAAATAAAGCCAATCGTATATAATCAACCAATATTTAAAAGGTAGCTAAGAATATTCAATGGAGAAAAGACAACCTAGAAGAAAATAATAAATTCCTAGAAACATACAACCCACAAAAATGAATCATGAATAGAAAACCTGAACAGAATAATTACTAGCAAAGGATGTAGAACCAGTAATCAAAAGCTGCCCAATGAAAAAAGTTCACAACCAGATGGCTTCACTATGAACTTCTACCAAGTATTTACAGAACCATTAATGCCTATTCTTCTCAAACTCTCCCAAAGAATAGATGAGGAGGGAACACTTCAAAATTCATTTTGAGGCATTACCTTGATACCAAAACCAAAAACACCACACAAAGAGAATAATAGCAACTGAATTTAATAATACATTAAGAGGCTCATATACATGATTTACTTTTTTTTTTTTTCCCTCCCCAATGTCCATAATCCCACCCCCTTCTCCCAAACCCCCTCCCCCCAGCAACCCTCAGTTTGTTTTGTGAGATTAAAAGTCACTTATGGTTTGTCTCCCTCCCAATCCCATCTTGTTTCATTTATTCTTCTCCTACTCACTTAAGCCCCCATGTTGCATCCCCACTTCCTCATATCAGGGAGATCATATGATAGTTGTCTTTCTCTGCTTGACTTATTTCGCTAAGCATGATACGCTCTAGTTCCATCCATGTTGTCGCAAATGGCAAGATTTCATTTCTTTTGATGGCTGCATAGTATTCCATTGTGTATATATACCACATCTTCTTGATCCATTCATCTGTTGATGGACATCTAGGTTCTTTCCATAGTTTGGCTATTGTGGACATTGCTGCTATAAACATTCGGGTGCATGTGCCCCTTTGGATCACTACGTTTGTATCCTTAGGGTAAATACCCAATAGTGCAATTGCTGGGTCATAGGGCAGTTCTATTTTCAACATTTTGAGGAACCTCCATGCTGTTTTCCAGAGATATCACCTCACACCAGTCAGAATGGCTAAAATCAACAAGTCAGGAAATGACAGATGCTGGCGAGGATGCGGAGAAAGGGGAACCCTCCTACACTGTTGGTGGGAATGCAACATGATTTACTTTTTAAAAAATAATTTGTTTCTAAATAAATATTTTAAAACATTTTTATTTAAATTCTATTTAACATATATTATTTGTTTCAGAGGTAGAATTTAGTGGTTTATTAGTTACATTTAACATGTAGAGCTCATCCTAATCATTCTGTTACCCGTTCTCCCCCCAGCCTCCCCTCCAGCAATCCCTAGTTTGTTTTCTATAGACTCTTACAGTTTATCTCCCTCTTTGTTTTCACTTTTTCTAAATCTATATATTTTTCTTTCAGTGATTGCTACCCTCTATAAGCTCTTTACTATGTTTAACACACTATATCTATGGAAAACTTAAATTGCCAAAAAAGAAAATCTCTTTGAGTACTAGAACCATTATAAAGTATTACATACCATTTTTAAAAATTCAAATGTTTGCAATTTATGAATTTGGTGAAAATCTTGAAAATATTTATCTGATTTATCTGAATTATCATAATTGTCCATATTATATTGTGATACTTTAACATCAGTATATTTATGCTAATCACATAGACTAAGAATTCAGATATCTTTAATATTTCCAGTTTAATATAACCAAAAAGAATGTTTCCTCAGGGAGCCACATTTTATAAGAACAAAGAATTTCAAGAAAAAATACAAGAACTATTAAACTCTTGCTGATATTATAGTATTATTTTTTATATAGAAGAACAAGGTCTAATACTTTAGAATTCTATCAGAACAGTGAGTCTTGGGCATATGTATACACACACGTTTGTAATAAAATCTTGAGAATTTCCTGAATTTTTGTAAATGGAAAGAACTATGACAAGACATCTGTGTCATAATTTATAGTTAAGTACAAGTTCTCATTTGGAATATAAGATATCCCAATCACACTTTTGCAAATGCTATATAAATAATGTGTAGCAGACTGGCTTTGCTGGCATATGTAACATGCATTTAAACATCTCATAAAAATGAATTTCTCACTTAGCAGAACTTCTCTGTAGTTCAACTGGTAATATTACAAACATCAACCCACATGTATTTTTGAAATGCCTACCCCTGGTAAGGGGGTATTTTTTTCAATTTTTAAAAATTTAATTCTAGTATAGTTAATGTACAGTATTATATTCATTTCAGGTGTATAATATGGGGATTTAACATTTCCATACACCACTTGGTGCCCATCACAACAAATGGACTCCTTAATTTCCATCACATATTTCACTCATTCCCCACAACAACCACCTCCCCTCTGGTAACCAACAGTTTTTTCTCTATATTAAGAGTTTATTTCTTCACTTGTCTCTATTTTTTTCCTTTGCTAATTTGCTTCTTAAATTCAAAGTGAAATCATATGGTATTTGTCTTTCTCTAACTTATTTTGCTAGCATTTACAGTCTCTAACTCTATGTCATTGCAAATGGCAAGATCTCATTCTTTTTTATGGCCAAATAATATTCCTTTGTACATCTATTCCGCATTTTCTTTATCCATTCATCTATCTATGCACACGTGGCTGCTTCAATAATTTGGTTATTATAAATAATGCTCCAGTAACCATAATGGGTGCATGTTTCTCTTTTAGTATTTTTATTTTTTTGATAAATACCTAGAAGTGTGATTATAAAACTGTAAGGTAGTTCTATTTTTAACTTTTGAGGACTCTTAATACTGTTTTCTACAGGGGCCGCACAAGTTGGCATTCTCACTAGCAGTAAAATAGGGTTATTTTTTTCTCCACACCTTGCCACCAATTATTATTTCTTGTGTGGTTTTTTTTTTTATTTTAGCCATTCTGACAAGTATGAGATGATATCTCATTGTAGTTTTGATTTGCATTTCCCTGATATGATAATGATTTTCCTGAAAATGAGTGATGTTCAGCATCTTTTCATGTGTCTCTTGGCCATTCAGATGCCTTCTTTGGAGAAATGTCTTCATATTATCTGCCCATATTTTAATTGGATGATGTGTGTGTGTGTGTGTGTGTGTGTGTGTGTGTGTGTGTGTGTTGAGTTCTATCAGTTATTTATAAATTTTGTATATTTACCCTTTATTGACTATGTCATTTTTAGATATCTTCTATTCTGTAGTTTGCCTTTTAGCTTGTTTCCTTTACAGTGCAGAAGTTATTTTGATATAGTCCCCACAGCTTATTTTTCCTTTTATTTCTCTAGTTTTAGGAGAGATACTTAGAAAAATGTTGCTACAGCTGATGTTGTAGACATTACTGCCTATGTTCTCTTCTAGGATTATTATGGTTTCAGGCCTTACATTGAGGTCTCTAATCTATATTGAATTTATTTTTGTGTACAGTGTGAAAAAATCATGCAGTTTCATTCTTTCAAATGTAGCTAATTTTCCCAACACCATTTGAATAGACTTTTTCCCATGGGACATTCTTTCCTGTTTTGTCAAACATTAATTGACTGCATAATTGTGGTTTTGCTTCTGGGTTTTCTATTCTGTTCCGTTGATCTATGTGTCTATTTTTATGTCAGAACCATACTGCTTTGATGACTACAGCCTTGTAATATAACTTGAATTCTGAATTGTGATACTTTCAGCTTTGTTTTTCAAGATTGCTTTGGCTATTGGGGTCTTTTGTGGTTCCATGTAAATTTTAGGCTTTTTCTAGTTCTGAGAAAACTTCTCTTGGTATTGTGATAGGGACTGCATTAAATGTACAGACTGCATTGGATAGTATAGACTTTTTTTTAAAGATTTTATTTATTTGTTTGACAGAGAGATCACAAGTAGGCAGAGTAGCGGGCAGAGAGAGAGGGGAAAGTGGGCTCCCTGTTGAGCAGGTAGCCCGACATGGGGCTCGATCCCAGGACCCTGAGACCATGACCAGAGCCAAAGGCAGAGGCTTTACCCACTAAGCCACCCAGGTGCCCTAGTATAGACAATTTAATGATATTGGTTCTTCCAATCCATGAGGGTAGAATGTCTTTTCATTTCTTTGTGTTGTCTTCAATTTCTTTCATTAGCATTTTATAGTTTTCAGAGTACAGGTCAAGTCTTCGGTTAGGTTTATTCCTAGGTATCATATTGTTTTTGGTGCAGTTGTACATAGAATTATTTTCTTAATATCTTTTTCTACTACTTTGTTGTTAGTGTACAGAAATGAAACATTTCTGCACATTTATTTTGTAACCTGTGATTTTATTGAATTCATTGATCAGTTCTAGTATTTTTTTGGTGGAGTCTTTTGGGTTTTCTATATATAATATATATATATATATGCCAGCTGCAAATAGTGAAAGGTTTTCTTCTTTACCAATTTAGATGCCCTTTCCTTTTCTTCTCTGATTGCTGTGGCTAGGAATTCCAGTACTATGAATAACAATGGGGAGAGTGGACATTTTTGTCTTGTTCCTGACCTTAGGGGTTTTCCCCCATTGAGTAGGATATGGGTTTTTCATATAAGGCCTTCATTATGTTGAGGTATGTTCCCTCTAAATCTACTTTGTGGAGAGCTTTTATTATGAACAAATGTTGTAATTTGTCAAATGCTTTATGGATATATACTTTAAATACCACATTTAAGATACTATTTTCCACTTTTTGCTTTATATTTCCACATTTTCTTGAAAGTGACTAAATCACAATACAAGAAGCTCCAATATGTTTTTCAGATTCTGTACTGTATTTTTGAAAATTATGATAGTAGATCTTAAAAGTTCTCATAACATGAAACTGTGTAGTAATGGATGTTAACTATACTTACTGTGTTCATATTGCAGTGTATACAGATATTGAATCATACATATCTGGAAGGTAATGTTATAGGTCAGTTATGTATTTTAAAAAACAGTAAGATTACATCAACAAAAATTTAAAAATTCATTAAGTCTCAATGAGTTAAATAGTTTGTACACTATGTTGGCAAGGATGTAGAGAAATAGCAATTCTCGTACATTTCTGGTAGAATTGGTAGACTCTTTGGAGGGCAATTTGGAAAATATCTGTAAATCAAAGTACATATCCTCTTTGACCCAGGAATTCCATTCTGAGAACTTATCCTACTTGTGCATATATAAAATGACTTTTCAATCAAGTTCTTCATTTCAACAGTAATAGTGTGAGATTGGAAAGAATCTTAATATTATCAGGAGACTGACTAAATGGAAGTCTATGGAATGGAATACAATGGAGGACTATGCAGCTATATAAAGGAATGACAAAATTTTTGTGTTTTGTTATGGAATAATTGCCAAAATATTTTAAATGAAGAAAGCACATAGCTGAACAGTGTGGACAGTTTGTCATAATTAATGAAAAAAGAACAGAGAGATTTATTTATATATCTACATGTTATAAGTTTCTTTGCTTCCTTCCTCCCTCCTTGGATTTGTAGCTAATATTTCTATAAGAAACTGATAACATCCTCTGTTGGGGAAGGGTGGAGGAATGGCATCCTCTGTGGGGGAATGGTGACTACAGGACAGAAATGGGATGGACAATTTTTTTAATATATATCTCCTAAACATTTTGAATTTTGAACATTATCAATGTACTGTATTAGGTATTAAAAAATAAACACATCCCACTTTTTTTTAAGCCATCTGAGCCCTACAGATTTCAAGACAAAAAGGAATTACTCATTAGCAGAATAACCCTGAATGTACTGAGACCCAACACCCTAAATATTTATTTCCTTTAAAATGGAAACAAAAGTTGCTATCAAGTCAAAGGATTCTCTCATTTTCCTCACCTCATGGAGTTCTACGTGAAGGTATGCATGATGTCAGTTTACAGCCAAACCTTAGAAGATAAAAACTGGAACATAACAGCTTAACTCAGAGAGAAGTGGAATGAGGTCAGGCCAGCAGCACCTCAGTCAGGTGTTAAATTATAGCTTCATTTCAGCTTGAAGAGTAACTGTGACTCATTCCTTAGCAGAAAATGAGATAAAGCCCATTGCAAATACCACTTGTCATTTCTTAACCTGCTTCGGAGCTGCGAGATTTACATAAACTAACATTTTATAAAAAGCTTAGAATCCCTTGATAGGAAAGTGTTACATAAGAATTTTATAATCCTGGGCTTGCTTTATCTTCCTTAAAAAAAGAAAAGCCAGTAGTTTCATTACAAATGTGAAATTAAGTTAATACAAAACTGATCTTTGGGTGACCATACTGGAACGAGGTAAATTCCTATTTTTGATGTTTAATCTGGGTTCTTTGTGTTATATCCTCAAACAAAATGCTTTTAGATCCAAGGATCATTTTGTTTTTATGGATTATCCTTCTAAACTTTAAGGACTTGCATTGTTGAAGTGTTTACGATTAGGAGACTGACATGCTGCCCACTGTGCTAAGAAGGCGGCATTTGAAGTGTTTACAAATTAAGTGTAGAGGGTCATTTTGAGCTTGCAATTACACACATGTACTCTTTACCTCCCAAGTTGAGATGGGTGCAGAATTTGTTCCAAACTGCTTTAATTTAAGCAATTCTTCTTAAATTCTTTGAGGAGAAAAATTCAGAAATTAATTTAACTTATTAAATTATGAACACATTTACTCATGAGAGTTGTGTGTTTTACTATACTTCTTTTAGGATTATGGTTTTCCAAGAGGAATGAAGGGTGTTATTAAAAGGAAGAAAGGATCCATAAATTTTAAATGGAGAGCAAATGAAAGTGAGTCACTAAAGCATGTCCATGCATTTTTGTTAAAAAAAAGAAAATCTTAATTGTAGGTTCTTTGAAGAGTAATGGGAACATTCAGATCTTTAGTCAGTGTTTGCTAAGTTCCTCTGCAAGATAACCTGGGGTTGTGGTATATTTTCAGTGATGCAGCCTGAAAAAGATTCCTAGGCAAATCATGTTTTTCTTTCCATGCTCGTTTTGAAAATAACCAAGGTACATAACTTGAATCACTAAGTGTTAAGTTATCTCTAAAGCTGCTCTTCTAACCCCAGATCAAATGGAATCTAAATCCTGTAATTGTTTGGCTTTGCAAACTATCTCACAGGTCTCTCACTTTTTTGTTTCTACACCACCCTGCCCCCTTGACTCAGTTAAGTCTATGGGTGTCATTAACACTTTTCATCTTTTGAATTAAGGATGTGCTATACATCTTCAAAGAAAATGTATTCATTATGTATGAAGTATGAAAGGTAGAATATCTATGTGGAAGGGTGTATAAGTGGCATTTTGGCTGAAAAGAGTAAAAAGATGTTGAGAAAATATCAATTTTTTATATCAGAATGTTGGGCAGTAATGAAAGTTGTACGGAGTTGAGAGCATGCTGCAATTTATTAAACATGGGTTATCCTTATCAAATTGGTTTGTGGTTCCCTAAAACTCACAAGTGAATGAGGACATGTGCTTGAGTAAGAAAACCAGAATCTGAGAACAGACTCTACAAGAGAATAACAAAGTTCCTCCAGTGCTCAATAAACACCTTGAGTTATAGCAGTTGGTAAAAACTTCTGACAAGCTAACATCTGAGACTGGCCCTTTTGACAACAAACATTCTGAAAAGTAGGGAATTAATAGCTTACCCTTACCCCTTTTAAACCTTTGGTCAAATACCATCTTTTCAATGATGTATTCCCTGATCGTTTTATTGAAAACTACATTTCATGTCCCTCAACCTTCTTCCCTACTTTTCCTCTGCAACTTTGACCATTTGATGGGCTGTATTTTTTCCTTTTTTTTTTTTTTTAGCCTGTCTCCCTTTATTAGAATACAAGTTTCGGGTGCCTGGGTGGCTCAGTGGGTTAAAGCCTCTGCCTTCAGCTCAGGTCATGATCTCAGGGTCCTAGGATCGAGTCCCGCATCAGGCTCTCTGCTCAGCAGGGAGCCTGCTTCCCTCTCTCTCTCTCTGCCTGCCTCTCCATCTACTTGTGATTTCTCTCTGTCAAATAAATAAATAAAATCTTTAAAAAAAAAATACAAGTTTCATGAGGACAGGGATTATTGATTTTTGTTTATTGCTGTAGCCCTCAGCATCCAGAACAATGCATAATATCACAAGCACAGAAAAGTGAATCAGACCCCACTCCACCCCCAATCCATCACACTGGGCATCCATAGCCTTGGGCACCCATACTTGGAAGACAAGTCCCCATAATGTTTGACTTTGAAAATAAGCAGTCCTTATATCTGAGAGAATTGAGGGGTGATAGAAGACCATGTCCCCATCCTTATAAAACCAGTCCAAGACACACCACAGAAGCAGCAGTTTAAAAACCCCTGCGATATAAGTGAGGGAGATTTTTCTTTTTTTTTTCTTTTTTTTTAAATTAATTTTAGGATATGTGCCAGAGAAATAGGGATCTACAGACTTCTCTAGAACAGAGGTGCAGGGGTGGATGGGCCTTTTTTTCTTGCTCTGCCCTAGCCTAGATAATTGGATGTTTATAGAAGCCTGTTTTAGCACTTTCCTTCTACATTGCTAATACCCCTGCTCCCCCACATTCCCTCTGGACCTACTCAACCCAACCTACCAGGTACTCCTTCCAAAGCAATTCCTGCTCAAACACAACTGGCAGGCAACCCTGGCTAGGACTGGCAATCCTTCAAAGTGATTCCTGCCCTGGGAATGGTGCAGGGAGGATATCCCCAGACACCAGGGCCCTCACATTTCCTGAAGTTGGATCTCTTAGCTGGCTACACAGTGAACAAGCTCTCTGCTTTAGTGTGCCCACAGCTGTCACAGTGGCTAATAGCATCCAGGCTGTACCCATCAATGAGCCCATAAGCTTCAAAGCTCAGGTAACAACCTTACCCAGTGTACCAGCAGTGGATACACTTTTCACAGGGAAAGTGAGTCATTGCAGCCAGCTGGGCTGAGGTCCAGTCCCACTCACCAGCACACCCACAGTATCCATAGCTCAACCACAATAGGAAGTAACATGCAGTCCGTACACGAGAGACAACCCAGGAGTGTCCAGTTCTGGTGATGAGGGGGTATTGTGCTACAGGGCACCACAGGACATTTGCACAAGGCAACTAATTTCAAAACCAGGACACATAGCTGACCCAAAACATAGAAACAGAGTTAGACAAAACAAAGAGACAAAGGAATCGGTGGTAAATGAAAGAATAAGCCTATATCACAGGAAAAAAACGAAATGAAATGGAGGTAAGAAATGTCTGATACGGGCACCTGGGTGGCTCAGTGGATTAAGCCTCTGCCTTTGACTCAGGTCATGATCTCAGGGTCCTGGGATGGAGCCCCACATCAGGCTCTGCTCAGCAGGGAGCCTGATCTCCCCCCCACTCTGCCTGCCTCTCTGCCTACCTGTGATCTCTCTGTGTCAAATGAATAAATAAAATCTTAAAAAAAAAAAAGAAATATGTCTGATAAACAGTTCAAAGTAATGGTCATAATGATACTCACTAGACTTGAAGAGTGGATTAATATACTAAAAACCTCAACAAAAAGCTAGAAGATGTAAAAATAATGAGTCTGAGTTAAAAAATGGCTCAGTGGGTTAAGCCGCTGCCTTCGGCTCAGGTCATGATCTCAGGGTCCTGGGATGGAGTCCCGCATCGGGCTCTCTGCTCAGCAGGGAGCCTGCTTCCCTTCCTCTCTCTCTGCCTGCCTCTCTGCCTACTTGTGATCTCTCTCTCTGTCAAATAAATAAATAAATAATCTTTAAAAAAATATAAAAGCTGAAATAAAAATATACTACAGGGAATCAATAGCAGATTAGAGGATGAAGAAGAATGGATCAGTGATTGGGAAAGATAGGGTAATGGAGAGCTCTCAACCTGAGTAGCAAAAAGAAAAAAGTAATAAAAATTTTAATAGGTTAAGGGACCACTAAGTTTACCTTACAGGGGTCTCAGAAGAAGACAAAAGGGGGCAGAAAATTATTTGAAGAAATAATTGCTGAAAACTTCACTTGTCTGGAGAGGGTAACAAATATCTAGGCCCAGGAAGCATAGGGAGCCCCTAACAAGATAAACCAAAAAACATTCACACCAACACACATAATAATTAAAACCTCAAAAATTAAAGAGAGAATTTTAAAAAGAACATGAGAAAAGCAAATTTATGCACCAAGAAACCCCATAAGGCTATAAGTTGGTTTTTTAGCAGAAATCTTGTGGGCCAGAAGAAAGTGAAATGATATATTCAAAGTACTAAGAAGGAAAAAATAGAACCAAGAATATTCTACCCAGAAAGGTTATCATTCAGCATAAAAGGAGATACAGAGTTTCCCCCAAAAGGTTTAAGAAGTTCATCCCCACTAAACCAGCCTTACAATAAATGTTGAAAGGAATTTACTAAGTGAGGAGAAAAGATAACTAGAAGTAAATAATAATAATAATCAAAGTAACACACACAAAAGCAAGCATAGAGTAAACATAGATCACTCACTTATAAAGCCAGTATGAAAGTTAAAACACAAAAGTAGGAAATCAAATATATCTACAAAAGATACACAATAAGATGTAAATTATGACATTACAAACATAAAATATGATGGGGGTAGTAAAAATGTAGTGCTTTTAGAATGGATTCAAACTTAAGTAAACCAACTTAATATGGACTGCTATACGCTATAACAAATGGTGTTATATGTGAATCCCATGGTAACCGTGAATCAAAAATCTATAATAGAAACATTTTAAAAAGATGAAAGAAGCCAATTTAACACTAAAGAAAGTCATCAAAATACAGGGGAAGAAAGCAAGAAAGGAAGGAATAGAGAACTACAAAACACCCCGAAAACAATAAACAAAATAGCAAGACGTACAGACCTATCAAAAATTACTTTAAATGTAGACATACACATACTGAAAGTGAAGGAATGAAAAAAGACATTTCATGAAAATGAAAACAAACAAACAAACAAACAAAAAAACAAATTGAAGTAACAATAATTAGAACAGCAGATATGGAACTTAAAGTCTCTAACAAGAAAGAAAGAAAGAAAGGCGGCATTATATGATAAAGGAATCAATTCAACAAGATGATAGAACATTTGTAAATATATATGCATCCAAAATAGAAGTACCTAAATATATAAAGCAAATATTAATAGAATAAAGGGAGATGTTGACAGATATAATAATAGTAGGGGATTGAACAACCCATTTACAACAATGGATAGATCAGCCAGGCAGGAGTCGATAAGAAAGTAGTAGCTTTGAATAACATATTGGACCAAATGGACTTAACAGATATATACAAAATATTCTATCCAAGAACAGACTATGCATTCTTTTCAAGTGCATATGACCATTCTCCAAGATAGATTATGTATTAAGCCACAAAACAATTAATGAATATTGAAATTATTATCAAGCACCTTTTTCAACCACAATGATATAAAACTAAAAATTAATTACAAGAAGAAAATTGGAAAAAAAAAACACAAACATATGAAGGCTAAACATAGTATTAAACAACAAATGAGTGAATGAAATCCAAGCAAAAAATTTAAAAGATATATGGAGGCAAATAAAAATGGAAACACAATGGTCCAAATTCTGGGACACAGAAAAAGCAGTTCTAACAGTGAAGTTTATAGCAATCTAGGCCTACTATTAAGGAACAAGACAATTTGAAATGAACAATTTAGTCTTATAACTAAAGGAACTAGAAGGAAAGAAACAATACATATTAGAGTAGAAATGAATGAGACAGTAAATATGCAAACAAACAAACAAACAAACAAAAACAAGAGAAAAGATCACTGAAACTAAGAGGTGGTTCTTGGGAAAGACAAAAAATAAATAAAAAAATTAGTTAATCAATAGCCAGATTCATGAAGAAAAAAAGAGACAACTCAAAATCAGAAATGACAACTGACAAATCATTAAATTCTACCCCTGAAACTAATAATGCAGTAAATGTTAACTAAGTTGAATTTAAATAAAAATTTTTAAGAGTTGTTAATTGAAAGATGCATTCTAAAAAAAAAAAATCAGAAATGTAAGAGGAATAAGCACCAACATCACAGAAATACAAAGGATTATAAAATACTATGAAAAATAATATGCCGGGGCGCCTGGGTGGCTCAGTGGGTTAAGCCTCTGCTTTCAGCTCAGGTCATGATCTCAGGGTCCTGGGATCAAGCCCCGCATAGGGCTCCTCGCTCAGCGGGAAGCCTGTTTCCCTCTCTCTCTCTGCCTGACTCTCTACCACTTGTGGATCTCTCTCTCTGTCAAATAAATAAATAAAAATATTTATTAAAAAAAAATAAAATAATATGCCAACAAAGTGGAAAACCTAGAAGAAATGGATAGATTCCTTGAAACATACAATCTTCCAGAACTGAATTGGGAAGAAAGAGAAAATCTGAACAGACTGATTACTAGGGGAAAAAAGAAAAGAGGGAATCAATCAGTAATCAAAAAACTCGAAACAAATGTCCGGGACCAGATAGCTTCACAGATTAATTCTATCAAACATTCAAAGAAAAGTTAATACCTATTCTTCTCAAACTGTTCCAAAAATTTGAAGAGGAAGGAAAGCTTCCAAACTCATTCTATGAGGCCAGAATTATCCTGCACCCCAAACTAGGCAAACACACTTTAAAAAATAAAGAAAAGAAAGAAAGAAAGAAAACTACAGGCCAATATCTCTGATGAATATAGATGCAAAAATATGCAAGAAGATATGAGAAAACTGAATTCACAATACAAAAGAATCCGTGAGATTTATTCCAGAGATGAATTAATATTTGATATAAAAATGCGGTATGTCATTAAGAGGAAATATAAAAACCATATAATTATCTCAATAGATTCAGAAAAAAGATCTGACTAAATACACCATCTTTAAATGATTAAAAAAAAAAGTGCACAGGGCCACATACTTCAACATCATAAAGACCAGACATGAAAAACCCACAACTAACATTATACTAAATGGTGAAAAACAGTTTTCCCCTAAGATCGGGAACAAGACAAGGATGTGTTTCAAGGATGTGCTTTCTATTTTCATTTAACATATCATACATATTCCTCTAGGTCAGTGTGTGTCCATAACTCATTCTTTGTAACAGCTTCATAATATTCCATACTATAGACTTCTCTTGATTTAGATCTTGATTTTTCCAATGGATTTACTGATGGACTTGTAGTTATCAGTTTTTTTAATCCCCACCTCAATGCTGCAATAAATATTCTAATGCACACTGTTAGGGTCCCTGACCAAAGGAACGAGACTTCTGTAATGCGAAAGTCCCGCAAAGTTTTATTTCCTGCCAAGCACCGAAAATCAAACCGACCAGTCGGGGCCGTCTCTTACAAAGAGGCTACAACGACCAGGACACGACCAGGACACCGACCCAGACAACGCCGCTCCCAACTCAGCTACCTGAGGACCACCCTACCTGACCACAAAGCCCCACGGGACTGCCGCTCCACGGTGAGGCCGCTCCCCGCCAAGGCCGCTATCCCACCACACTGCTCCCGGGCGAGGCCGCTCCCGGGCGAGGCCGCTCCCCGGCAAGGCCGCTATTCGGGGGAGGCCGCTCCCGGGCGAGGCCGCTATCCGGGGGAGGCCGCTCCCGGCCGAGGCCGCTATCCGGGCGAGGCCGCTATCCGGGGGAGGCCGCTATCCGGGCGAGGCCGCTATCCGGGGGAGGCCGCTATCCGGGCGAGGCCGCTTTCCCACCACGCCGCTCCACACCGAGGCCGCTATCTGGGCGAGGCCGCTATCTGGGCGAGGCCGCTCCCCGGCAAGGCCGCTCCCCGGCGAGGCCGCTTTCCCACCACACTGCTCCCCGCCAAGGCCGCTATCCGGGGGAGGCCGCTTTCCCACCACGCCGCTCCACACCGAGGCCGCTATCCGGGCGAGGCCGCTCCTGGGCGAGGCCGCTCCCCGGCAAGGCCACTCCCCGGCGAGGCTGCTTTCCCACCACACTGCTCCCCGCCAAGGCCGCTATCCGGGGGAGGCCGCTCCCCGGCGAGGCCGCTATCCGGGCAAGGCCGCTTTCCCACCACGCGGCTCCCCACCGAGGCCCCTATCCGGGCGAGGCCGCTCCCGGGTGAGGCCCCTATCCGGGCGTGGCCGCTTTCCCACCACGCCTCTCCCCGCCAAGGCCGCTATACGGGCGAGGCCACTCCCGGGCGAGGCCGCTCCCCCACCCCAGGAATCCGCTCCCCCACCCCAGGACTCTGCTCCCCCACCACAACCCTACCTGACGAGGCCGCTCCCCCGATGAGGCCCTTTCCCGAAGAGGCCGCTCGCCCGACAGCCACGAGACTCCCAACGACAACCCCCAGGACAACTACCCCCACCTGACCTCCCACAGTAACCTTTATAGAGGTGGTTGGGCCCGGCCCACACACAGGTAGCCAATGAGATTGCAACACACAGGGAAAACTGGACAGTCATGCTCGGTCAGCCATACCGGTGGCCAATTGAATTCCAAATCACCATAGCAAATATATGTGCACCCCACTGATTGGATGTCTCCATCTGGCCCGCCCCTATATCCGGGATTTGTAAGTAAATTCCTCTGGGAGGGCCATGGTCAATCTAAGCTTACAACAACATAGCTCCCTCTGGCTAACCAGGCTCTTACACATGCTAACCTTTTGGACAGATGATTTCTATGAATAAGATGCATTTGTGCAAAGGTACAAGAATCAGAACTCTTACTAGATTCTGTAGGATTATTTTCTGATGAGTTAGTAGCAATTTCACATTTCCATCAGCACTGTTTTTTTCACAGCCTCATCAACATTAGTGAAACTCCAAAAAATTGAAAAATGTTCAATCTTCTATTTGAAAAATGGCTTTTTTGTTGCTTTAATTTGCATTTCTCTGGGAATGAACTATAACTTTTTGTGTATGTTGGCTCTTTGTATACCCTTTTCTGTAAATGGCCCTCTAGGATAAAATAATGTTCTTCCTCACACCATCTACAAAGAAAATTCCATGTAAGCTCCAAAGACCCCAAAGCCAGAAGGGGGGGGAGTTGTCTAATTGAGTGGAAGAGCTACTTGACATTTTAAACAAGATAAATCTAAAACTGTAACAAAGGAGGAAGAATAAGGTAAAGTTGAATTTATAACGATTAAAATTGTTTATATTGTCTTTTGTCTGACAGAAACATCAAAAGGCAAATAAATTATATCAAATAGATTACAGACTTTAACAAAAGATTAATATCCCTGAATATGGTTCTCTCAAAATATGGATACAAAATACACAAAAGGAAAAAAAAAAAGGCAGTGGTATTTTTTCCTCCCAGTTTTGAAGATTCTTCTGTTTGAAGCATAGACAAAGTACATGTCTACATCGGATTATTGAATAGGAGGTGTATTTCCTTCTATATAAGTTTCTTCCATAGCCATCTGTTCTCTGCCTATAGAGTCTCTTGGCATTTGGATCTGATTTCCTCAGGTGGGAGTGTTGCCTTTGGTAAGCCTCACATGCTGATCACATCTTGTTTCCTTTTGTCTTCCTTCCAGCCTTCCCTCTGCAGCACTGTAGCAATCTCACAGCAGTTCAACTGCCTTTTAAAGTCAATAGCTAATATTCCTAAAATTCTGTGCACTAAGCAAAGAGCTCTACTGAGTACCATTCACAATCTCAGGTGTACCCTATAATGGGAGAATCACATCCAGTTCTATAGTTTAGAAACCGAGTTTAGGAAAGGCACATGTCTTGTTTCATTTACAGCAGAATTTAAAGCACTTCCTTGTAAGTTACTGTAGGTGAGGAGCACCTGAGAGAGTTCATGAGAAAGTACTTTGTAAAGTCTCAGGTACTCGATAGTAACCTATTGGGCTAGATTTTCCTTTAAAACTGTGGTTAAAAATAATCTGTGATCAGCAGGAGCTTCACATACCCCTTGCTCCTTATCCCCTACTTGAGACAGCACATTTCTCACCAGCTGCCATTTGCTAGAATAGCTGCTTCGAGGAAATCAGCATCATTCAAAGCCCTACCTTGAACAACATCCTCAGAAAGACCTCTCTGCCTTAATAGTTTTTCCTGAGTAGGTAGCACTCTGTGCTACTTCTCCTTTATAACAATTACAGTTCTAATTAATGTCTGCCACCTGGACTTGACCTCAAACTCACTGAAAGCATGAACCACATTTCTTGTGGGATACTTAGCACTATTCTAGGTGCATAGACAAACATTCGAAATGAAAGTCATAGCATTTTACATCATACCCACTGTAAGAATCTAATTGTTACTGTTTGTTCACTTATCCATTATTTATCTCTCTTATGAAAATATGGGCTTCACAAGAATAGGCGCTTTGCCTTCCTTATTTCTAGTCCTTTATATTCTTAACATTTGGAACTTGGGACATATAGGTGCTCAATGAGAATTTGATAAATGAATATTGGTCACCGTATAGGCTGTTGTTGGCTGCCTTAATGGAAGTTTGAGATCACCACATCCCATTTTCAAAGCTCCATGATTGACTGTTGTGAGCACTCCTGGTTTCTACATACAATAGCCCTCCCCAAACCCCAAACCCCTCCGCCCTGCCCAGACCCTCTTTCATGATTCCAGTCACCTGTAGTCAACTGGTCTTGAGGCTGATAATCCTCCCACCAAATCATCAGATAAGTCAGTAATATTCTAATGCTGTCTTCACAATGCCTAGGTCATTGACCCCACTTCAAGGTATTACGTAGGGATGTCATCTCACAACAGTACACAACATTTGGAGAGACCACACTCACCTAACTTGTCATAATATACTATATATAATCGTTCTGTTATTGTTCACCTCTTATTGTGCCTGACATATATCTAAATGTATTGCAGTATGCATACATATAATGGGTTCAGTGCTATCTGTAGTTTCAGGCCTCACTGGGGGCTTTGGAACATACCCCAACAGGTAAGGTGGACTCCAGCATTTGAGTTATCTACAGTTCTAATTAATATCACTATATTATATTACAAAATATACACAAAAATTAAAGGATGAGAAAATGTTTGAGATCTCTTATACAATTTTTTTTTTCTGGGTGACAGAGCTATGCAGAGTTACAGGACAATCAGTCACAAAGTTAGCTGCAAAGCTCATCTTTTGCAATATTCTTTAAGCAAAATCCTGTGGTTAAAGGCAGAGGTCTCTTTAGTCAAGGTTCTAGAATGTATAAGAGAGGGGCAAAGAAAAATGATTTGCAGGTGATTGAAAAGTGGTTTTATTCAGATGTTCTTTTTCTAGTTTCCAGGTTGAAGTTACTGGTGAGGGAGGTAATCAAGTATTCATAGATCATAGGCGAGGTCTACTCAAAAAGTGAGAAGTTCAACGTACTGAGAAGTCAAATAAAAATTAGGGATGTGGAATTTTATGAGACAGTGGAGTAGCAGCAGAAAATTTTTGCAGACAAACTTTCCTTTCAACCATGCCCCAAGATGAGACAAGATGAAATAACCCTTAATGTTCAACCTGGACTATGTTCTGATTATCACTACTATGGCAGCTTTAAAAAGAAATTGATGGTGTAGGAAACTGCTAGCAAATATTTTTCCGGAATTTCAAGACATGATGGGTTAGCTCAGTCTTGGAAAAATATATGTGATAGAGGAACAGACTAAAAGCATAATGGAATCTCCCTCTAGTCATTTCAAATGCATGTCCTGACTCATTGTATTAACTTTCGAATGAAAAAAGATCAAAATACAAATTTATTTGCGGTGTGGTATGGCAACCACAGAATTTCTATTTGAAAATCTACTTAAACAACACAAAAGCATGATGCTGGTTGTGCCTGGTATTTTTCCAACCTGCAAAGTCATAAACCCTGCTCCTGTGTTTTCTAGTTTCCTTGGTATGTATGGGACACACAGCAAGGCAGCCGCTTTGGCCATTTAATGCTTCGTTAGAATATTCAATCTCAAATTTTGCTCAGAACTAAAAAAATGAGCGCATTTTTTTTTCTTTTCAGTCATTAATTTGGTATTGAGTGCTGTATCATTAAATTTACGGACTTCTGATTCGTATTTGCAATTCTTCTGGGACACTTTTGGTATGACAGAAGCTGAAATCCTTGTGATAGTTTTGACTTTTGGAGTGGGGGGATACCATGGGGTTTACACAGGTTAAAAATTTATCTGAATACACAAGTTGTTCATCCCTCATGTAGAATTAGTAAATAATGTAGGAAGAAAACAGGACCCCCTAATCCTGCCTCTTGGTCATAATAATTATTTAATATTTTAGAGCATATCCCCCACCAGATAGCTAACCATATCATTTGTAAGGAAACATGAACATAAGCTGTTGATACAGTTCTGTGTCTGGCTTTCTTAACATTTCATATTGTATCTTGAGCACTAATATATTAGGCATTTATAATGGGCAAAGATTTCGTAATATATAAGTAGCCCTTCTTGTTGAACATAGACGTAGTGTTCCACATTTTTGTAAAATTGGTGATAAACATCTTTCCATCTACTTTAAGTCTTTGCCCACACTTCAGATAATTCCCTTAGTAACGCTTTTTAGAAATTAAACTGCCGAGAATATTAGTGTTGAAAATAGTTTATGTTGGAGTTTTTGTGTGTTCGGGTCTGTCCTCAGCACTTTACGTATATGCATTCAATATTAGTTCAATTTTACAGAGGGGGGAAACTGAAGCACAGAGAGATTAACTCTCCAAGGTCATAGGGTAAGTAGAAAAGCTGGGATGCTACCCCAGGCGATTTGAGGCTGGAGCTGGTGCTCCTGACCCTTGTGTTGTATGGACTCTCTAATCACTTAGATAAACATGACCTTCGCAGGTCATCCACATTAGACTTGGAAGTAATAGACCACCTACTTGAACCCCTGGACGCTACAGAAAGTAAAGCCTAGAAAGAGTTAGCGACAAAGTCAAATCGCTGGTAGCAGATCTAGGTTTTACATCTTGACTCCTCATCCTGCAGTCCAAACACTTGTTATTCCAAGGGTGACCCATGAACCACAGCATCAGCCCCACCTGGGAGCTTTTTAGAAATGCAGAATGTCAGGTCCTACCCCAACCCTCCAGAAGCAGATCTTGTTAACAAGATCCCCTGGTGATTCCTTTGTACATTAAAGCTCCAGAAGCTCTGGCAATACACTGTAAACGTGATAGATCTTGGTACTTCAATGGAAAATCTGCATGTAAACAGCTAGTATTTCCACAGCATGAAAAAAAAAGTCATTTTTCAGTTACTTAAAGCTTTTATGAGGTTGAAGCATATGAAACTGCTGTTATTTTAGAGAAAACGTTTAATATTGACAACTTAGTGTGGCTCAACTTCTGTGGGTGGAAGGATAACAATAATAAAACAGGTATTAGTTTGAGTAGAGACTGGACTTGAAGTGGACGAGGTTATTCCCAGTGAATATATATGTTAGTCAGGGAAAAAAAACACAAACAATTACATTGCAAAGTGGTAAGTGCTTCAGGAGAGCATTCTGAGAGCTTTGGAAGAAGGTAAGTGATGTTCTGGAAAATAAACACAGAAAATCATTTGCTTCTGTTAGTGGCAAAAAAGGCAGCATACAAACCTTAGTCAAAATATATGGGCACACTCAGAAGCTTCGCAGAATCAGATTTAAACCAATAGGTTAAGTATTAAGGTGTTCCACAAAGTTTGGGAGCTATGACTTGCCACTTGAACTGAGAAAACTAAGGACTATGTTGTCCTTTAATGGTCATAGTAGATAATGAGAGTTTACAGGTCTCGTCATGTAGGGTGTACTATTTTCATGGGCCCCACTTTGGCCGTTTCTCTTTTTTTGAAGTTAACAGTTTGAGGTTGGGTGACGTGAAGAACTGGCTTCCACTACAGTATGAATGAAGAGAACAATCATAAGAGTAATATTTAAAGATGAACTTTTTTTTTTTTTTTTTTTTTTTTTTTTTACCGGAAGCTCTGAGTAACCTATATGCAAGCAGTATGTGTAAATATAAAAACCTTGGTTAAATATTTTCCATTCTCAAGTCCTTTTAGGTATCTTGCTATTCTAGAAATGAGATTGTTATACAGATTTTGCATCTTTACAGTAGTTGGTTTAGAAATACTTAATTTGGGGGGAGATGGTTGAATAGGTAATAATTCTACTTTACCATCCATCTTTTTCTTACAAGTTTCCCTTTTTTAGAAAGAACTGACCTACCAGTTGTTGGGCCCATAATGAGGTACAATACTGTTCAAAGCAGTCCTAAGAGCCTGAGAAGGAAAGTATCTGAGACCAAAATTGGGCAATCATTGGAGTGATACATGAAATGCATTGAGCAGGGAGAAAGTGACATGAGGGTGGGATAGATCGCACATAGGTACATACAGGTGGTAGCTTTCAATATTCCCCCACATCCTCCCTACATGCCTGAGGGGCAAATGGCTTCTACTTCTCACTACCATCTTTATTTTTATGAAATCTAGTCTGGCAAAACTGCCTGCAAATGTCAGAAGTTTGATTCCTAATCTATTGGTTTCCTCCCTTGTCTGCCTTCCCCCACCCTTCCTTCACATCCTTCTAAACTTTTACCAAATCTCCCAAATACTATCTGGGCACTGGGAGAATATAAAAGAAGAGTAAGATCTAGCACCTTACTCTCAACTTGCTTGTAAAACAACTTTCTTCCTGGAATAGCAAAGATAGGACAGCCACAAAAAGCTATTAATACCCAGCAGTTGGTGGTGATTGTAAAAAAGGACAGATAGAGTACTATGGGATCACAGAGTGGGGAGCAATCACAGCTGTTGGTGGGATCAGGGAACTACCACCTGAGGAGTAATGTTTGAATTAGCTCATGAAAGGCAGGCAGGCTCCAGAGATGGAGAAGGAGGGATTCCCCAGAAATGCATGCCACAGAGACTAAGGCCCAAAGGAGGAGGTGGAGGGGATTTTGGGGAAGTGTTGCACTGTAAAGAAAAAGGAAATAAGGATTTACTTATTTATTTATTTATTTATTTATTGCAGGGGAGAAGCAGAAAAAGAGAGTAGCTATTCCCTTCAATGGCTCAGCTCCAGCCATATCATGAGAACCACAGGGTTCTCAAACTTTAAGCTCACAGTACCTGAAAGGCTTGTTAAAGCCTATATTGCTAGGTCCACTCCTGGAGTTCATTATGTGGAGAAGGTTGTGGGGAGGAGCATGTGTAGCCTGAGAGTCTGCATTTCTGTGACGTTCCCAGGTGATGCTGGTGTTTCTGGTCTGAGAACCCCTGTCCAGAGATATGGCCAACAAGCTCCCATCCCACTTGCTATTTCTTCTGCCTGGAAATTTCGACCCCCAGACAGTCATAGTCACATGGCTCCTGGCCTCAGTTTATTCTTCTCATTTTTTCTCCTGACACTCTTTATTCCTGGTCTTTGCTGTACCTTCATAACCCCTATCATATCTTACACTATGGTGATTTTTTTTATCCCCCATTAAGATATAAACCCCAGGAGGGACAGTTTTGTTGCCTAAAGCAATGCTGTAATTCCTAGCACCTAAATTTCTGCGTTTTTAGAATTTAAAATACCATTGGGCACATAGTAGGCACTCAATAGTGTTGACTTGCACCAAAGAATAAAATACCTAGGAATAAGTTTAATTGAGGTGAAAGACCTATACTCTGAAAACTGCAAGACGCTGAAGAAACCAAAGACAACATGAACAAATGGAAAGATACTCCATGCTCATGAATTGGAAAAATACTGTTAAAGTGTCTATATTACCCAAAGCAATCTACAGATTCAGTGCAATCCCTGTCAACATGCCAACAACATTTTTCACAGAACTTGCATACTAAAGTTTGTAGAACCACAAAAGACCCCAAAAAGCCAATGCAATCTTGAACAAAACTAGAGATACTACAATCTCAGTTTTCAAGATATGATACAGAACTATAGTGATCAAAACAGTATGACAGTGGCATAAAAACAGACACAAGATGAATGGAACAAAACAGAACACAGAAATAAACCCACACTTACATGGTCAATTAGTCTAGGACAAAGGAGAAAAGCATATGCAATGGGAAAAAGACAATGTCTTCAAACAGTACTGGGAAAACTGGTCCTCTACTTGTAAAAGAATGAAATGGGCCACCTTCTTATACACAGAAATAAACTTAAATGGATTGAAGACCTAAATGTGAGAACTGCAGCCGTAAAAATCTTAGGAGAAAATATAGGCAGTGATTTCTTTGATATCAGCCTTAGCAGTATTTTTCTAGATAGGTCTCCTAAGGCAAG
This sequence comes from Mustela erminea, assembly GCF_009829155.1. Classification (NCBI taxonomy): domain Eukaryota; kingdom Metazoa; phylum Chordata; class Mammalia; order Carnivora; family Mustelidae; genus Mustela; species Mustela erminea. The sequence goes on from NC_045629.1 coordinate 20,144,015, forward strand.
GGAAACAAAAGCAAATAAACTATCAGGACTAGACCAAAATAAAGAGCTTAGCACAGCAAAGGAAACACAAAATGAAAAGGCAACCTACTGAATGGGAGGAGAAACTTATACAGGATAACTCCGATTACACAGTTTAAAAAGTAACCCACTAAGAATACAACTTATCAAAGCAAAACAACAACAACAACAACAACAAAAATCCAATAATCTGATTAGAAATAGGCAGAGAACCCGAATATACATTTTCTAAAGATGACAGCAGGTGGCCAATAGACACATGAAAAGATGTTTAACATCACTAATCAGGGAAATGCAAATTAAAACCACAGTGAGATACCCCCTAATATGTGTCACATTGTCGAAAATCAAAAAAGTAAAACAAGTGTAGGTGGGAATGTGAAGAAAAGAGAACCCTCTTGCACTGTTGGTGGGAATGTAGACTGGTGCAGCCACAATCAAGGTTTCTCAAAAAGTTAATAAAAATTAACTTAATTAACCATAAGATCCAGTAATTCTACTAGAAATCTACTCAAAGAAAACAAACACCCTAATTTGAAAATATATAGGCATCCCTATGTTATTACAGCATTACTTATAATAGGCAAAATATGGAAACAACTCAAGTGTCTACCAATAGATGAATAAAGATCTTGTACACACGTACACGGATATTATTCAACTGTAAAAAAAGGGAGGAGATCTTGCCATTTACAACAACTTGGATAGATCTAAACCTTATTATGCTAAGTGAATTAAATTAGAGAAAGACCATTTGATTTCATTTATAGATGGAATCTAAAAAATAAAACCAACAGAAACAGACTCAAATACACACAACACACGGATAGTTGCCAGAGCAGAGACGGGTAGGGGAAGGGGCGTAAGGAGTGAAAGGGAGTGGGAGATATGGACTTCCGGTTATGGAATGAGTAAGTCACGGGGATGACAGGAACAGCCTAGGGTAATAGTCAATGGTATTGTAATAGATTCTATGATGACAGATGGCAGCTACACTTGTGCTGAACTTAGCATAAGGTATAAACTTGTCAAATCTCTATGTTGTACACCTGAAACTAATGTAACCATCAGCTATTACTTTGGGGAAAAATTAGTGTTGACTTGATAAAGGAGATACTGTCTTGGAATGAGAGGTGAGCTTGGGACTCGTATAGATTGAGTCCGAGAGGATGGAAGACAAGATAACTCAGGCCCTACACCACATTGACTCCATCATAAAGACACACATCTTTAGTTTTATTAGTAAAAAGTTTGGGGTCAGAGGTAGTAGGGAGGGAGAGTGAAGTAGAGTAAGAGCTTTAAGTAACTGCAGAATTTCAGAATAGCTGCTGTGAAGGCCAACTATATTCTAAGGGAATAAGCACCCTCATTTAGGGCAGAGGAAAAACCAGTCAGACTGTAATTCTCTCTGAAATGCAGAAGTAGTCTTTCTATCTGGTATTATATTAAGAGGATTTCCTACTTGTCACTTGCAGTCATTCCCTTTTCCTGACACACAGAGGCCTGAAAACTCCTATGGGGGAGCCCAGTTCTTCCTGTGTCCTCCTTTTCCGCCCTGTAAGTCAAGGACATAGTACACAGTTTCCAGCAGCAAGTTTTTACTCCAAACAGCCTGCTATACAGGGTTGTCCCAAATCCTTCTAACCTTCCATATGTTTAGCAATTTTGATGCCAAATATATTGCTACTACATCATGCACACATGATATACCTTCCATGGAAACATGATTGATATGGTCAGTCCTATTAGAGTCTCTTACTAGAAACTTTGTGTCTTCATTATATTCACAAAAGTCACAAATAGGAACTTAGACATTTAGAGGATTCATAAATTGGTCCCATTAAGAGGGAAATCTAAAAAAATAGAGTAGGGAGGTGAAAATATGGCAAATGAGGTCACCTGTATAGGTGGTCACAGATTCTCTAAATGCAAAAATAAGCTCATCTGGTGATAAAATGTGATACCCTAGTTGTAACATTTAGCTACGCTCAATCTAAGACTGAAATGCTATACAAATACACACTGTATGTGTTAAAAGTCAAGAGTAGGAAGAGGATTGTTGATCTAATGTAGTTGCATTTTCATTCTCCCCCCTTCTCCCCTGCCCCAGTTTAGATCACTGGATTAAGATCAAAGCCCTCAAGGTTGCTGGAAGGAAAGGATAATTGAATGATGGGTATTAAACAGAGCCCTTGACGTAAAGAGCACTGGGTGTTAAATGCAATTGATGAATCATAAGATTCTATCCCTGAAACTAATATAGTATGTTAACTAAATTGAATTTTAAAGATTAAAAAAAAAAAATTAAGCCCTCAAGAAGCAGAGACTCTTCTCTCTGCTTTGGAGATTCCTAACCCTGCCTGGAACAAAGGATTGGTGGTAAGGCATACCACCAAGGCTGGTACTTGGTAAGTGTGGTACGATGAGGGAAGATGGGACTGGAAAGATGGAGAGGATGGTGTACTTCCAATCCTGAGGGAATTGACAGGAGGAGGGAAAAGGGAAGCCCATTAATTTGGCTAAGAGAACATGACGACATTTTAACAGAACTTTTAATTTCCCAGGAAGATGAAAGGTAATCAGTTTTGTAATAGGTTATCTAAATGAGAGACTTTCCAACTAATATTAGACATAATAATATACTTATCATCTATATTATATTCCAATTTATAAATTTTGTAAGAAATTTGTTAACATTAGAGGAAGCAAGGTGTAGGAATCCTCTGTACAGTAAGTGTAAAATTTAAGTTTAAGCAAACAAAGCTGAGAGGTGCCTGGGTGGCTCAGTGGGTTAAAGCCTGTGCCTTCTGCTCAGGTCATGATCCCAGGGTTCTGGGATCGAGCCCTGCATTGGGCTCTTTGCTGAGCAGGGAGCCTGCTTCCCTTCCTCTCTCTCTGCCTACTTATGAATTCTGTCAAATAAATAAATAAAATCTTAAAAAAAAGAAAACTGAAAAATCATCTTTTATCAGGTCCTCTATCTACTATGTTTTCATAGGGCTACGTTTTTTTTGTTTTTGTTTTGTTTTGTTTTGTTTTTTAGGAAAGAGGCCAGTTAGCTTCCTATCTCTTCAGACACCTAACTCCATTTCTTACCTATAGTCTTACTCTTATTCCTACCACCTGGCATAAAACATGGTCATACTCCCCTATGTTAAGTAGTAAAAATAAGAACCAAACCCTTTCAACTATTTATCAACTCTCCACTCCGACTTCATGGATAAGCTTCTTTAAATTATGGTCAGCACTCACCGCTAATGTCCTCACATCCCATTTGTTCTAGCCAATAGGTTTCAACAGTACATTAAAAGGATTATTCACCACGACCAACTGGGATTTATTCCAGGGCTGCAAGGTTGGTTCAACATCCGCAAATCTGTCAATGTGATACAACACATCACTAAAAGAAAGAACAAGAACCATATGATACTCTCAATAGATGCTGAAAAAGCATTTGACAAAGTACAGCATCCCTTCCTGATCAAAACTCTTCAAAGTGTAGGGATAGAGGGCACATACCTCAATATCATCAAAGCCATCTATGAAAAACCCACCGCAAATATCATTCTCAATGGAGAAAAACTGAAAGCTTTTCCACTAAGGTCAGGAACACGGCAGGGATGTCGATTATCACCACTGCTACTCAATATAGTACAAGAGGTCCTAGCCTCAGCAATCAGACAACAATAGGAAATTAAAGGCATCCAAATCGGCAAAGAAGAAGTCAAATTATCACTCTTCGCAGATCATATGATACTATATGTGGAAAACCCAAAAGACTCCACTCCAAAACTGCTAGAACTTGTACAGGAATTCAGTAAAGTGTCAGGATATAAAATCAATGCACAGAAATCAGTTGCATTTCTCTACACCAATATTCTCCCTTTTAATGCAAAAGGTAAGCATTACAAGTGTTTAAGTAAATCAAATGCAGGCTGGAAAAAGTCTAAAGTCTAACATATGGAGTTAATGGTGACAAGTTGCTTGTTTTTATAAGCACAAGAGCTTTTTAAAGCTAGCACTCTGGCTATGCCCATTAGGTTCCATGGTCCCCTCAGACTTTGTTACATGACATCTGGTACTTCACTGCCTTAGAGCTAAAAAGAAATACCATGCGTGCTATTTGCTTTGTTTCAGTGTTTCTAAATGGTTCCCTTTCCACTTGGTCTTTCTGTTAGTGGTAATGTTCTTTTAAGCATTTCAGAAATTGAAGGTCTGGTGTTAATAGACTTTTCTTTTTTTAAAGAGGGACTATACAACTACAATTTGACCATTAGCTTTAACAAAGATTTAAAGAGAGGGCTCCACCCGATGATGGAGTTTTTGCACAAAGTATATGCCTTTGGACTAAAGATTAGGACACAGCCTATCAGGACACAGAGAATCAGTTGCAAATTAAAGTGGCTCAGGGTAACCCTTTATGGCAAGACTTGTATGTTACTTTAGCAAAAATTCCTTATCAAGGATCCTAGTCTGGGAAAAATGAAACTCTACAAACATGTTTGAATTTCATACATCTTGCTAGCTGTGCAGGAGGGCTTAGCACTAAGAGGTATTTCCTATCTAGGGACTTTACAAAAGTTTGTTGTCTTCCCTGCCTGTTGACAGGCAGCTAGACCTTAGAGGATAAACTTCATCTGTAGTCCACAAACACTAGTGTACAAAGGAGATGGCTCAGAATCCCTTGGTTGTCATTTTTTAAAAGATTCCTGGGCTTAGTTTCTAGATATTTTGATTCTGTACATTCGAGGGTATGTATAGGATATTTCTGCACTTATTCGATTTGCAGATAATTCTGATGAGCAATCATGTTTAAAGTTTGCTCATTTCTTCCTAGATGTATTGTTCTATGACTGGGAGATTCTATGAAAAGTAGGCTGTGTTCCAGACTGAGTGTACATTTTCCATATGCTAAGTATGGGCATAAATGCACTGAACCTTCTCAAGTGAAGACTGATGGCCCTTTTTTAGGGGGCCATAGCTGACATACTAATTTATGATCTTCTAAATCTTGGTATAGAACTACAGCAAAATGTAAGAAGTGCAGAGAAAACATTATCTTGTCCTAGGAGGACCTTGGAGCATTTGATAATTCCTTGTATTTCCTCAACAGGTGATAGAAGAGATTAGGAATCCAATAATATAATACATGGCATGTAAGTCAAAACAGAACCTGGATTTCTTCTTTCCTAGTCCAGTTACTATGAAATACATAATTAAATCGTCAAATTAAATCTCCCATGTTGGTATCATTTTAGTGGGATAAGAAGAAGATAATTTCTTTCAAAACGCCACCACCTCTTCCCTAACTCCTAAGAATTAACATCCCAGAGAGACAGCCCTACAGTGCAAAAGCTACCTTAAAAAAATCATGCATATGACTCTAAAGATTTCTATTTTCATTTAACATATCCTACATATTCCTCTAGGTCAGTGTGTGTCCATAACTCATTCTTTGTAACAGCTTCATAATATTCCATACTATAGACTTCTCTTGATTTAGAACTTGATTTTTCCAATGGATTTACTGATGGACTTCTAGTTATCAGTTTTTTTAATCCCCACCTCAATGCTGCAATAAATATTCTAATGCACACTGTTAGGGTCCCTGATCAAAGGAACGAGACTGATGTAATGCGAAAGTCCCGCAAAGTTTTATTTCTTGCCAAGCATCTAAAATCAAACCGACCAGTCGGGGCGAAAACGACCAGGACACGACCAGGACACCGACCAGGACAACGCCGCTCCCAACTCCACTACCTGAGGACGACCCTACCTGACCACAAGCCCCATGACAACGCCTCTCCCCAGGAAGGCCGCTCCCCGCCTAGGCAGCTCACGGACCACGCCGCTCCCCGCCAAGGCCGCTCAAGGACCACGCTGCTCCCCAAACCCCGGACTCTGCTCCCTGACCCCGGGACTCCACTCCCGGACCCCGGGACTCCGCTTCCCGACACCGGGACTCCGCTCCCCGACCCCGGGACTCCACTTCCCCACTACAACCTTACGCGACGAGGCCGCTCCACCGACGAGGCCGCTCCCCGCCAAGGCCACTACCGCCGAGACCGCTCACAGACCACGCTGCTCCCCACCGAGGCCGCTCACGGACCACGCCGCTCCTCGACTCCGGGACTCCGTTCCCCGACCACAGGACTCCGCACCCCGACCCCGGGACTCCGCTCCCCGACTCCGGGACTCCGCTTCCCCACCGCAACCCTACCCGAAGAGGCCGCTCCCCTGACGAGGCCGCTACCCCGCCGAGGCCGCTCCCCCACAGAGGCCGCTCACGGACCACACGCCGCTCCCTGACTCTGGGACTCCGCTCCACGACCACGGGACTCCGCTCCCCGACGCCGGGACTCGCTTCCCCACCACAACCCTACTGGAAGAGGCCGCTCCCCCGCCGAGGCCGCTCCCCCGTCGGGGCCACTCACGGACCACGCCGCTCCCCGCGGAGGCCGTTCACGGACCACGCCGCTCCCCAACACCGGGACTCCGCTCCCCGACCCCGGGACTCCACTTCCCCACCACAACCCTACATGACGAGGCCGCTCCCCCGCCGAGGCCCCTAGCGTACCACGCAGCTCCCGGGCATGGCCGCTATCCAACCACGCTGTGGATTTCACCACAATGAAATACAACTTCACAAATACTGAGATGGCTATAATCAAAGGCAGATAATAATGACCATATGTGAAAATATAGAAAAATAGGAACTCTCAGACATTGCTAATACGAATGCAAAATAATGCAGCTGCTGTGAAAAATACTTGTGTTTTTCTTCAACAATTAAATGCAGAGTTATCATATGATCTAGAAACTCCAACTCCCACATTCCATTCCAGAAAATCCAATCATATGTTCATATCAAGATTTGTACACATACATTCATAGCAGTGTTATTAATAGCCCAATGTAGAAAAAAAAAACCACATATCTGTCAACTGATGGAGGTATACATAATGTGGTATATTCATACAATGCAATATTATTTGGCAATAAAAAGGAAGGAAATACTGATATATATGATATATATGGCACCCTGGATGAACCTCGAAAACATCATGCTGACTGAAAGGAGCCAGAAACAAAAGGTCATATGTTGTAGGATTCCATTTATATGAAATGTACAGAATAGGTAAAACATATAGACCTACAATAAGTATATTAGCAATCGCTGAGAGTGGGGGAAAGGGGATGGGGTTTTCTTTGGGAGTGATGAAAATATTCTGGAATTGGTTAATGTGATGGTTGTACAATCTTGTAAATATACCAAAACCAACTGAATTGTACATGTTAAATGGGGAATTCTATGGTATATAAATTATATCTCAGTTATTAAAAAAAAGATCTTGGGAACTTAAAAAAGTTCAAGGGAACTTGAAACTTTAGATTAATTAAAATGAGCTAATCAGTGAATAATCCTGGATACCTAAATCATTTCTAAGTAAGAACACAGAAACACTGATGACTGAGCACACTTTTATGTTTATATGCTTTTGCTTTTAATATACTACAGATAGGCTTTATCTTTGGTTAAGTTCTGCCACTTTTAGAATGTGTATTAGGCTGTAGCAAGCATGTGTCTATAGAAAGTTGTGCTATGTATACTTATGAGTTCTGCTTGTGGCTAAAATGCTGATTTGTGGCAGACTGTTCTCCATTATCCACAACCAAATTTTCTCTGTGAAATAGAAGTCAGTTACTTAGGTTAAAAGTTATCATTATTGGCCACAGAAACTTCTTTCAAGACATGTCCCCAAAGGCAAAGGAAACAGAAGCAAAAATGAACTTTAGGACTTCATCAAAAGCAAAAGCTTCTGCGCAGCAAAGGAAACAGTCAACAAAATAAAGAGGCAACCCATGGAATGGGAGAAGAGAACTGCAAATAACACTACAGACAAAGGGCTGATATCCAAGATTTGTAAAGAACTCCTCAAACTCAACACACACAAAACAGATAATCACATCAAAAAATGGTCAGAAGATATGAACAAACGATTCTCTAAAGAAGACATACAAATGGCTAACAGACACATGAAAAAATGTTCATCATCATTGGCTATCAGGGAGATTCAAATCAAAACCACATTGAGATACACCACCTTACACCAGTTAGAATGGCCAAAATCAACAAGACAGTAAACAACGTGTGTTGGAGAGGATGTGAGAAAGGGGAACCCTCTTACACTGTTGGTAGGAATGCAAGTGGGTGGATCCCCTTTGAAAAACTGTGGAAATTCCTTAAGAAATTAAACATAGAGCTTCCCTATGACCCTGCAATTGCACTACTAGGTATTTATCCCAAAGATACTGATGTGGTGAAAAGAAGGGCCATCTGTATCCCAATGTTCATAGCAGCAATGGCCACAGTTGCCAGACTGGAAAGAACCAAGATGCCCTTCAACAGAAGAATGGGTAAAGAAGTTATGGTCCATATATACAATGGGGTATTATGCCTCCATCAGAAAAGATGACTACCCAACCTTTGTATCAACATGGACGGAACTGGAAGAGATAATGCTGAGTGAAATAAGTCAAGCAGAGAGAATCAAGTACCATATGGTTTCACTTACTTGCGGAACATAAGGAATAACACAGAGGATGTTGGGACATGGAGAGGAGAGCTGAGCTGGGGGAAATTGGAGGGGGAGACAAACCATGAGAGACTGTGGACTCTGAGAAAGAAAAACTGAGGGTTTTGGAGGGGAAGGTGTGGGAGGTTGGGTGAAGCTGGTGGTGGGTATTATGGAGGGCATGTATTGCATAGAGCACTGGGTGTGGTGCATAAACAGTGAATTTTCAAACACTGAAAAAAATTAAATTAAAGGCTTCTTTAAAAAAAAAAATCATGGGGTGGCTCAGTGGGTTAAGGCCTCTGCCTTCGGCTCAGGTCATGATCCCAGGTCCTGGGATCGAGCCCCGCATCAGGCTCTCTGCTCAGCAGGGGGCCTTCCTACTCCTCTCTCTCTGCCTACTTCTGATCTCTGTCTGTCAAATAAATAAATAAAACCATTAAAAAATATAGAAAAAAAATCATTAGTTCTTTCCACAGTTTGGCAATTGTGGCCATTGCTGTTATGAATATTGGGGTACATAAGGCCCTTCTTCTCACTACATCTGTATCTTTGGGGTAAATACTCAGTAGTGTAATTGCAGGGTCAGAGGATAGCTTTATTTTTAATTTTTTGAGGACTCACCACACTGTTTTTCCAAAATGGCTGTACCAACTTGCATTTCCACCAACAATGTAAGATGGTTCCCCTTGCTCCAAAGTTGCCCATCAACAGACAAATGAATAAAGAAGATATGATGCAGATATACAATGGAATATTATGCAGCCATCAGAAAGGTTGAGTACCCAAGTTTTGCGTCAACATGGATGGGACTGGAAGATATTATGCTGAGTGAAATAAGACAAGCAGAGAGAGAGTCAATTATCATATGGTTTCACTTACTTGTGGAGTGTAAGGAATAACATGGAGGACATTGGGAGATGGAGAGAATAAATGAGTTGGGGAAAATCAGAGGGGAAGAGAAACCATGAGAGACTGTGGACTCGGAGAAACAAACTGAGGGTTTTGGAGGGGAGAGGGATGGGGGGACAGGTGAGCCTGTTGGTGGGTATTAAGGAGGGCACATATTGCATGGAAGACTGGGTGTGGTGCATAAACAATGAATCTTGGAACACTGAAAAAAATTATCATTAGTATTGTTGATTGAGACTACTAGGAGCAACAGTAACAGAGAAAATATAACAATATATGTACTTCTATTTTCAAGGGGAATAATAATTTTTTCCCTAACACAGTACTTCTTTGTTCCTTTTCCTCTTTTTTTTTTTTTTTTTGGTTCTTCAGACCCATTTATACCCTGAAGATTTATCAAGGACACCAAAGAGTTTGTTCATGAGGGTTATGTCTACTGATATTTAACTGTATTGGCAACTAAAATGGAGAACTTTTAAAAATGCTTATTTATTGGTTCATTTGAGGGTAATAATGGTGAAAGCCTTGTATTCTGTTTCTTATAAAATTAGTTCTCATCATCTTGCAAGATTTGTCCTAAGGTCCCACTATGTTGTAGAATGCTAAAAAGCACAATGAAAGGCAAAGCTTGGAATGTAAATTTTATTTGCCTTGGTTTATAATAACTGAGTCTGAAAAGCTATGGAATGCCTTAATAGTTTGGCAAAGTTTGCTCAGTGTTGATGGGATTGATTCCTTGGTTTCCTATTTATTGCTTTCATTATGATATGAAGGGTTAATCTTTCTGTGTTATTTGCTTACATAACAAAGATTCTCTTATCAGAGTAAATTTCTGTGCTTTATGTTGACTTTATTACATCCGGTATTATTTTTAAAAACAATTAAAAAAAAGAGAAGAACAAAGAAGCTTCACTTTTGAAAGGGTTCATATTTTTACAATTATGTTACATTCTATGTGTATTTCAAATATCTTTTGTCACTTCAGTTAAATAGGTAGCTAGTATTATTCACAGGCACCCATGATCTTATCTTAATCAAGTCCTAATCTCCTCCAATATTTATTTTTGTCTTCCCCAAACCAAACTCTCAGTATCAGAAAAAAAAAAAAAAAAGAGTAAAACTTACAGCATATCTTTTGCACCTAAAACTTTGTGATTTCCCAGAGGGGTCCCTGCAAAATCACAAAGACTTGTTCATTCACCTTGTAAAAAATACTAGAAATGATTAGGTTTAAAAAGAAATCTGTATTCCTATCAATGTGTTACATGAGAAGAGTTGTTGAATCAAAAGAGATGTTTATTCTTCCCAAGGTAAAAATTTTTATAAACAAAATATTGTTAATATAAGTAGTTCAGAAATTGCATCCTGTATATGAAGTTCCTAAGGATTTGCCTATGCTCTTGCTATCCATGACATGTTTCTTCTTGGTGCTATTTTGTCTGATGATATTTAGACATGAAATTAAGTGCTAAAGTGTTATTACTCATAGATTTCAGTTATCATTTAAAATTCTTATTGGCTATAAGCATGCTTCACTTGGATCTAATATCTTCTAGGCCAGTGACTCTCAGTTGAGGATGTACACCAGATTCATGCTTTAAGTTTTATGATGTATTCCAGACTTTCTAGATCTCTTTACTCGATAATCTTAGGATATTCTTAACATACTAGTTGCATACTGTTGGTATGTGTGTTATGTCTCAAGATTATTCTATCTCAAAATTATTTCTTCCGTATCTTCATTTAATTTTACAAATCAGATACAACATCCACTGACTTCTTTGCAAATAGGCTTACTCGTGGTCCTTATGGACATTTACAGAAGCGTCTTGAAAGCGTTATTATCTTGTTTTTCATGCCACATATAAGTCAAATTTGCTTGTCAATTACACCATTCTTGTTATGACCTTTCATCAGACCTTTCACATTTAAAAATGATCAGTAATAAGTCAGCCACAACTGTTTTAATTTCAGTCATCTGCAGATAGTTTTGTTTTACTCTGGTGCTTTTTTGCTGTAGGGATAACAGTTTGAAAAGTCATCAGCAATGACAGAAAATAGGGAGTTTAACCTTCTTTCCTCCTTCAAAACAGGATATGAATGGCTTTCTCCCAGCTGCTGGCATAACCACTGTCCCTTTTAGTTGCAGGCACACTCCCTTTTCCTTTCCCTGCCCCAAAGTTTGCCATGTTAATTGACCTTCTTATGCCTCTTCTCTCTTGTTTGGAGACTCTCTTTTTTGCTTGTTTCTTTCATTTCTTGTCTCTCCTATTCCTAATCATTAGTTCTTTATTCTTCTATCTACCCATTCTGTCTGATCAGGGATCTCTCTCATTCCTTTTTCCTTTTTCTTTTAAATTGACACCCCAACTTTTAATCTTTGACTCCACCGAGTAACTTGGAATCCCCCTTCTAGGGGGCTCGCATCGATTTCCCTCCTGATTGCATGCACGTTTTTTTCTGTGTGAACTTCTTATTGCATCATAAGCATACTTTTGTCTTTCCAGAATGAATTTTAACTCCATTTTACTTGCTTGCTAGAGCAGAAAACTTACTCACAAAATTTTATTGAGCTATTTCTGAGTTGCCCTGTAGATATGGGATTCCCAAACTGAAAATCAATCCAGTGCTTCCCTAAGTGCTTTAAGTGCTTTTCTGGATTAAAGGAAAACATCAACTATCCAACCAGCATTTCAACACAAAAGTTAACAGCTGGTGTATAAAGAATTTCAGAGAGTCTCTTGTTATCTGAATTAGGCCTTCTTTATTGAACTTTATTTGAAACATGCGACTTGGCATAAAACTCACAGCTGCAAGATTTCTAGGAGGGAGAAAAAATAGTTTGGATCGGGTTACATCAGCCTCAGAAGAAATAAAATCTATCTGTGATCTTAATTCTTCAGGCAGTCTGAAGTGGTGGTATAAACTGTTTTCAGAGCTGCTTAGAAAGTGTCACTACAAATTGTCACTGGGGCTGAAGGTGACTCTTCATTGGCTCTTATTTAGTCTTTGCATTCTGGCTTTGCCCACTATTTGGAGGTATAGTCGGACTCTTAGACACATTTTCTTTGCCTTTGTCCAACATTTGCTGAGCAGAGCTAACTATCTACTTAATTTTGGTAAAAGAACTGAAAGTTTTGGTGCGCTGAATGAGGAAAACATAATGTAATTATACTTGCCAAGGTAACCCTTGGATAATGAGCAATAAATTTACAATTTGTCAATTGCACAATAATTTCCACTCTCTTTCCCCCACAAACCCTGTCCCTTCCCAACAAGCTTCCTCAACTTAATCATACCAAAAAAGTTTTCTAGATGCTGGCATTGTTCTAAGCTAGTGTGTATCAAACCTTCCTGCCCATTAGATTTAGCTAGAGAGCTTACAAAATGCTAACCAGAGTGGTGTGGGTTTTTTTTGGGGGGGGGGTGGTACCTAGGTATCACTATTTTAAATAGATTCTCAAGTGATTGATACCAAAAATGCAGCGATTGTTCTAAGTGATTTATCTATATATCTGTTCAAAGTCTTGGCCATTACCACTCTGAGTTATCAGATTATCCCAGATCACGTGGGTTGGTCAATCCAGTACTCACGGTTCATCTCACAGGTTACAGTTAATAATTCATCATCCTTAAAATACATATTCTTTTACTTGTCTTCCAGGAAACTGCATTTGCACTGTAATTTTCTCTTAGCCCCTGTTTATGGCTTCCTTTCTTCTCATCCTCCTTATGAGGATGTGCTCCAGAATGTATCCTTGATCATTTCTTGTTTATCTTACACTTACCCCCTTGATGATCTGATCTAGCCTTATGGCTTAAAACATTATCTATGAGCTGACAATTCCTATATGCCCATATTGATATTTGTAACTCTGAATTTTCTTCTAACTTCCAGATTCCTAAATACAATTCTCCATTTAATATCTCGACCTAGATGTCTAAGAGTCATAATACTACTGACTAAAAAGCAGAATGTGTGGTTCTATTTCAACTACCCCTCCAAAACTAGTCCTTTTACAGATGTTTCCATTTGAGTTGATGGCAATTCAAGTTGCTCAGACTGAAATGAAATAATCCTTGGATGACTCTTTCTCTGAGCACATTGAATCTGTCATGTGGGATCTATTCTTCAAAGTTATCTCCAGAATCCAACCACTTCTGACCACTTTCAGTGTTACCAGCCTGGTATGAGCTGCCACCTTTGTCTCCTAAACCACCACAAGCACCTTCTCACTGTTCTTGCATCATGTGTCCCTGTATCTCTTCTCAATACAGCCACTGCAGTGATCCTGTAAAGACACAAGTTCAGCTGTGTCACTGCTCTGCATAGCTCTCCATTTAATATATGGTAAACCCCAAGATTCTTTTTTTTTAAAGATCATTTATTTATTTGACATGCAGAGAGAGAGAGAGAGAGAGAGAGAGAGAGAGAGAGATGTCACAAGTAGGCAGAGAGGCAGGCAGAGGCGGGGGGGGGGGAAGCAGGCTCCCCACCGAGCGCCAAGTGGAGAGCCCAGTGCAGGACCCTGAGACCATGACCTGAGCTCAAGGCAGAGGCTTAAACCACTGAGCCACCCAGGTGCCCCAAATCCAAGATTCTTATCACGGCTTTCAAGGCCCATGTAATTTAGTTCTTAGTCACCTCCAACCACTCCTCACCTTGCCCACTATGCACAGTTTGGTTTGGCTGAATAATAGTCCTCAAATGTGTCCATGTCTGGATCTCTGGAAGCTGTGAATGCTCCTTTATACATATGTAAAGAGACTCTGCAGATAGGATTAAGTTAGAGATTTTGAGATGAGGAGATGATCCTGGCTTACCTGGGTTGGCCCAATGTAATCACAAGATTCCTGGTAAGAGGAAGTCAGACTGAATAAATGGAGATATTACAATGGAAGAAATTGTAATATGACTGGGAAAATTACTAATTCAGCAAGCTTTGGTTTTTATCATCTATAACACGACCCATATAATACCTACCTCACAGAGTCATTCTAAAGATAAGGTTAGAAACGCTTTACATATTTGCCTTCTGAATTGGTAGTAAAATTCTCTATTTATATTTCATAAATCTCACCTTAGTTATTTTGGACCCAATTTTTCACCAGTCTTGGAAAAAAGGCAAAGATCTATTTGCCTCTATACACGTATTTATTCTATAATTTTAAAAAGTCTTTTTATTCCCATTCAATGAAATAATCATGCAGTTGAGATTTATGTGCCTTCTTAGTGTCCTTTCACCATCATTACAGAAAAGAACTAGATCAGATCAAAACTCCTTAAGCCTCTAAGTAGATTCTCATTCATCTTTAACATTATTCAACAACCTATGAATTCACCTACATTAAGCATGTGAATATGTCCTTGGTTCATGAGGGTTTTTGAGAAGCTTTTAAACTGCATTGTTAAAATCCTGGTGTTTGGTATCTGTGAAATTCCTTAACTGCTGCTTAGTTGAGCAGTTCTTTCCTTTAGTGAACCCATCTGGTCTCTGTCAGTCATTGTGACCACTTTTTTGTGTCCAAAGTATTGGCAAGTCATAGATAATTTTAGGATTTTGTTAGGTATAGATACAAAGTTTATTTGTCAGTAGTTTCTTGGGCTAACCTTTTTGGAAGAGAGAGCTCTTTTTTTCTCAAGTCTTAAGATTCTTTATTTCTATATGATTTCTCACTAATAATCTATCTGGGTCCTTGACTGCACCTGCACATTCCTTTTGTATCCTGTGATATATCTTGGTCTGAAAGTATGGTAATATTTATTGTGACCGATAAACAGTGGTCGTTCACTCTTCTCCATATCTTGGAATTCAGCTCCTTATTAATTATATTTGACTTATTTGCATGCTTTGAAGATCTTTTGTCTCAATGGACAAGGCAGAAATTGTTAACATCGTCATATAATTTCGCACCTCCAGTATGAATGCATGTATGTATGTATGTATTTAATTTTCAAGTAGGTTCCAGGCTGGGAATGGAGCCCAATGCAGAACTTGAAGTCACAACCCTGAGATCAAGACCTGAGCTGAGATTCAGAGTTGGACGACCAACCAACTGAGCCACCCCATGTACTCTCAATTTTTTTAAGGCATCAGTTTCATTACAGTACTGGAAGTATTGCTTTCTAAAATGAATACAAGATTGAGTTTCACATAGATGAATTTTATGTTTGTCCCTATAAATTATATTTTTATTCTTTAGAATTCTACTTCTGAAGAAGGCAGGCATCATTTCCCTCCTTGTTTTTTTTTTATCTTTTTATAAAAAAAAAATAGAAAGCTTCATTTCACTTAACTTTTGGGTTTACAGGATAAGAGTGATCTAGGATCATTAATATATAGCACTGGAACTGAGTTAGTTCCTATATTTTAAGATATTTAGCTTCCTAATATGTGAAAATGTAAAATGTGTACCTGACACTATTTCCCAAGGGGAAAAACTGAAATGTGTTGATGTTCCCTTTTTCAGCTCCAGAAATAGCTGCTGTGTGCTCCTTTACCCTGTTTGTGAAACATCAGCCCTTCCCCTGCAAGAATCTCTGAGGAAGTCAGCTTCATTTATGGAACGAACTTCATTAACCGGACCACTTGGTTTATACTAAACAAGGAAACTATGAAAATAAGAACAGAAATAGAAAATTATTGTCAATTAGTTCACTCCAAAGTTAATGTTGAGACATAGTTTACATATTTTATTTTGTATTTCCAGTAAACTGAAAGCAATTTCTCAATAACCTATAACTTCCCCCATTTTTTGCTTCATAAATAGATATTTAGTCATTAAAAAGAATAATTACATAGGTATCCTTCACTCCATGGGAGGGAAACATCTAGAAAACCAACTCTTTTAAAAAAGATAACTGATTGGGATGCCTGGGTGGCTCAGTTGGTTAAGCAGCTGCCTTCGGCTCAGGTCATGATCCCAGCGTCCTGGGATCGAGTCCCACATCGGGCTCCTTGCTCAGCAGGGAGTCTGCTTCTCCCTCTGCCTCTGCCTGCCATTCTGTCTGCCTGTGCTTGCTCTCTCCCCCGCCCTCTGATAAATCAATAAAATCTTAAAAAAAAAAAGATAACTGATTTACCTTATAAATATGAAAATGTTACCACTGATCTCCCCATTTCTGTATGTCTCATTCTTCTGACTGTACTAATGGTTGTAGTGACTAACCTTACTTACTGTGTGTTAGGGACTATGCAAAGAACAGGGGTGTTCTTGTTATTAGTTGTCATGGAAGCATCACGTAGCAGATACTATTATAATCTTCATTTTATAGAAAAAGTAGTAGAGGCTCAGAAAGCTTAACAAAAGTTCAGATAGTTATTAGCTGGTAGAGCAAATTTTAAAGCAAGTATGCTTGATTTAGAGGGCTGCTTTTATCCAGTACACAATGCATTTTTCTGCCTTTAGTCACTGTCAGAGACACCCCTGGAAGTTCGTTTCCCCTCAGGTGACTACTGTAGTTACTCTGGGAATCTCTAAGCTGTGTCTCATGAGCACTCATTAATAAAATTCTAAAGTTAACCTGAGGAATCTTCCATTTCCCCACTCATAATCTTCTCTTGGTGATAACTACACCATTCCTGAAGTTTATGCTGTCCTCCAAATCTTCTGAAATACCCTCTCCCCTGCTTTGCCTTCTGGAGTGGGACCCAGGAACTTCGTAAGGGCTGTTTCCCACTGCCTCCAGAGGCATTAGGCTGTCTGCCTTGCCTGATAGGGCTGCTCTTCCCACCTGGGGTGGTTGGGATTCTGGGCTTCACCACCATTTATGGGCAAAAGGAATGGATCCTGTCAAGATAAGAGTGGGTATGCTGGAATAACATGGGTCCCTTGAGTGCCAGGGCCTCTCATTTCCTTCCTTTGTGCCTCTATGCATCCCAGCAAATATTTCAACAACACCTCATATGTTCTTTTCTACTCAGAATGCCCTTCCTCCCTCCAATTTTTCTTCTCCTGGCAAAATCTTCTTTATTGTCTTAAGTCCCAACTCAGGAGCCACCATGTCTCAGAACTCCTCCCTGTTTGCTACAACCAATAGGTTGCCCTCCTCTGTGCTTCCATAATGCCTTTGACTTGTCTGCAATGCTGCCCTGATATGTTGTATTATTAACATTGCATATGTGTCTGTTTATCTCACTAGACAATTGAGTGCATTATGCAGTTGAAGATACCGATTGTTATTCATCTTTGTGCCCCAGCACAGTGCCTGGCATTTAGAACCAGGTCAATAAATGTTAAATAATAAATAACTCCTATGAGTCTAGCTAGAATAACTGAGAAGGGGGGATGGATGACTCAGTAAATCTTCCTTATTACATTTTCCCTGACCCTTCCCCAGATCACGTCTTTATCATCTCTCACCTGGACTCTTAAAACAGCTTAACTTTTTTATTGTGGAAAAATATATGTAATATTAAATTTACCACTTCAGTCACTTTTAAGTATAGAAACCCTTTAACTCTTAACTCGTGTGCCTGATTTCACTAAGTCCTTCTCAATTCCAGATTTTACTTGGTTGCTCAAATGAACTAAAATCACATTTACCTGCTGTTTATGATGCTTCACTGACTCCCCTTTGCCAACAGAATATAAAGCCAATACCTTTTAAAATGTCCTATAAAATCCCTCTTTGCAACTCCTTAGACCTAGACAAGTAGGTTATAGTAGACTTTCAGTAGGTCTATGCAGGATTGCTATGAATATTTATGGAGATGTCCAGTTACGACATCAAGGATTATTTGTCCCCAACAACCATAACATCTCTTAACAAACTGACTTCTTACCCTGACTTCTTCAGTTTTCTCTTTTCCTGGGTGAGAAACTTAAAGGCCTATGCCTCTCTCATCCCATTATATCTTGACTTTTATCAAGCTGTGTTTCTTTTTTCCCTTTGAAATATCTCACAATTTTCCTTTAATCTCTGTCACTTCCTAGCTTTATGACCTTGGATAAGTTACCCAATCTCTATTTCAGCTTCCTTATGTGTGAAATGGGATAAAAAATAATGTGTGTTTTACATATATCCTTTTTAATCCCTTAGTCTGGGGTTCTTGTGAGAATAAGTTAATATATTTGAAACACTTAAGACAGTGCCTGGCACTTTTGATTATGGAATGAAAATGTCATGGAGATAAAAGATATAGCATAGGGAATATAGTCAAAGTAGTGTATGGTGACAGATGGTAGCTGTACTTGTGGTGAGCATAGCATAATGTATGAACTTGTGGAATCACTATGTTGTACACTTTAAGCTTAAGGTAACATTGTGTGTCAACTATCCTTCTATTACAAAAACAAAAAACAAACAAACAAAAAAAAAAACTGAAAACAAAACAAAACAAAACAAAACATGGCCTGGCATATGGGATTGAATAAATGTTAGATATAATTGTTACCATTACTATTTATAGTATCATTACACTACTATAGGATTATTATGATACTCTCCTAGGTGGTTTCCTTACCCATACTCTAGGCTTCTTGAATAAACCTTCCCAATCATCCTTCTAAAACCACTTGAATCATATTTTTATGATGAAAGGCGTATAAGCTCCTCACACTACTTATTTAATCTAGCCTAAATTTTTTGCCTCATTTTTTTCGCATAACATGACCTTGCCTTACTTAGCATTCATCATTCATTCATTAATTCATTTATTCACACATGCCTGGATGCAACAAGCATGTGCCAGCCACTATGCTAAGCATTAGGGATACAATGATGGATAAGGATAAGACATAGTTTCTCCCTGAAGGAATTCACAGACCTGCATTAGCTAACCATATTTCATTTCCAATGGAGGCACAGAGACCCCCATTGGAGCCTACCCTAGAAAACATGGCCCAGCCTGAACAAAGCCTCAAGAGGAAAAAGCAATTATCAGAACAAAGATAAGAGGTAGAGGGGGTAGAAGATGAGGATGTTAGGGAGTGGCTCAGAGAAGGGCATACCAGGTAGAGGGAATAGCTTTGGGTCCAAAGGCATTGGGTTATGTGGGAAAATATGGCGTGCTCTGGGAATAGCAACCATATGGATTCAAAGTTGTGTTCCTTCCCTTATTCACATATTGAATAAGGCCCCATCTCCAGATACTCCAATATTGGAGGTAATTTGGAGGTAATTAAGGATAGATTAAGTCATAAGGGTAGAGCCCAGATGCAATAGGATTACTGTCCTTACAAGAAGAGACATAAGAAAGCTTACTCATCTATTTCTCACTCTCTATGCATGTGTGCCAAGGAAAGGCCATGTGAAGTCATAGTAAGAAGTCCACCATCTACAACCCAAGGAGAGCTCTCACTAGACACTGATCCTGTTAGCACCTTGATCTCAGATTTCCAGTCCCTCGAAGTGTATTTCTTTTGTTTCAGCCACCCAGCCTATGGTATTTTGTTGGGGGCAACCTGACTCAACTGAGACAAGTAATTTAATAGCTGGGGAGAAGGCTGAAGACTAAGTGACAACTATACTATAAAAGGTCTTGTATCCCATGGTTGGGCTTCTTCCTGGAGATAGTAGGTGAGTCACTGAATGATTTTAAGCAGAGGAGTTAGTATCTGGTCAATTTAATATGGAGAGGGTCATTCTGTGGAGGACAGATTCAAAAAAGGCAATAGTGGAGGCTGGGAGAGTGATTTGCTGGCTGTAGCAGAAATAGGGGTGAGCCCTGATGGGGTTCTGAGTTAAGGTGGAGGTGGGTAGGGATGCAGAGAAGTGGGTAGATTTGAAGTTCCTCCTGATGAGAGCTATAGCTCTGAGTACATTTGCAGGGATGTGGGAAGACTCTTGAAGACACCATGAGCAGCAATCAGTCAGTCTCACTTTGGAGAAGCCTCCTCTCTCTGATATGCTTGTCTCTATGACTTTCACCTGTCAAAACCTCCTCAACACTGAACTGCCCCACTTCTACAAAATGTTCCAAGACTGATGTGAAGTCATTCCTCCCTGGGTCCTCTTCTCCCCAAGGTCCATTATCTAAACTCCATAATTTAGCTCTTAATTATATCTTATCCATATGGTTATTTGATAGATACTGCTAATTATAAGCTCCTTAAGGCCAGGTGCCATGTCTTAACTTTCTTGTCATTATCAAAGTCAACATATCATTGCATGTTCCAGGGCAGCTGTTCTCAGTGCCCTCTTTCTCTCTGTGAAATGTGATGTTTGCATGTCCCTTGTGTAAAATCTGAGTGTCACTGTAACTCTACTCATTTCTATCTCACTCAAGAAACAAATCAGAATAATCCACATACAACTATAGGGATGACTTTAAATGTGGTCTAATTTATAAAGAGGAAAGGAAATTATTCACTCTCTTTAGTACCATTGATAGTAAGAAATTACTTTATAACTGATGTGTGATGATGCCAGTATTAAAACCTGTACCAAGATAGTAAATTCTTAGAGGGCAAGGACTTTGTCTCACTCATCCTCATATGGCCTGCTCTAACTTCAAACACACCTGCAGCAGAGGTAAATGCTGTGACACTGGGGAATAGGAGTTCAATGATAAACTATGGTGGAAATGCTGATGTGGGAACAGGTGTTTCTGCTCCATGACATAAAAGTTGCTCTGGTGTATTCCAAGTTTTGAGACAAAAACATTTTCTGACTTTAAACAGCATTTCTAGGAAATGTGTAGTTTCTGGGAGTCGGACGTAGCTACCAGATTTTATTTCCTGTGAACTGATGTGAAATAGGAGAGAATTTTCCTCACTCTGAATAAGACAGTGGTGACGACTGTAGAAAGGTTGTCATATGGCTATGAGGGCTAATAACAGGGCTTCTCTTGTATTTCAGAGAAAGAAAGAAAAAGAAAAAAAATTTCTTGTGCTCCCTCTTCACTCCTCAAAAGAATTTTGATATGGTGAGCACAGGAAAAAGACCTGGAGGTCCTTTCTATTAGCAGGGTTTAGACTTCAGTGACAAAGTTCTACATAGTTGGTATGTGTTTGGCAGGTTTAGAGGAAGAAGTCCTGGGTCATTGTGCCTTTCCTTTTACATGTGAGTGTAGCTTGTAACCCATCCATGACCTGGAGATGAAGTAGGGAGGCAATTTGAAAGGATGACTAGGAAGGGAAACCCTAACATCAGTCCTATAGAGCAAGTGTAAATAGATTGTTCCAGAAGTTCTGATAAGGAAATCTGTAAAATCAAAACAGAAATTTGTAAAAAACAAAACAAAACAAAAACACCCAGAAACTGTTAAAAAAAAAAAAGCCTATCACTGTTTTTTTTACATATTTTACTCATTAGGAAATTGAACACCAGAGGGTTAGGTGATTTGCCCAGAGTTGCTTGGGAGATGAAACTGAATTGCAAAACAAGTTTCCTGACTCCAGACTTACAGTAGTTCAGGGAGTGGGTCTTTGTGTAGAATTTGAAACATAGTAAGTGCTTGGTATGTATAAGGCAAGCTACAATTAGGGGATTCCATCTCTAGGCTGTCTCACTATACTGCATTGTTTCTTACTAGTTCTCACCTTTGTATTATTACTCAGAAGGATACTGAGGGTTCCTCATTATCACTCTAAAATCTCAAGGACTTGGAGATGGGAGAAATGGTGGATTTTGTCAGTGATGTGTTGAGTCATGTGCTGACACGACCAGGAAATGGTGTGTGATTGTGCAGCATGAGAACAAAAGAGTTGGAAATTTACCAAACTCTAACTAAGGCAATCGAAGCAATAATTAAGAAGCCAGGCAGAAATAGGAATTTGCTTTAGCAAGGGGAAATCTAGTCAAATTTATTATATTAGATTTGGAGACAGACTATATGAATTGGTCAGGTTGCAGAGGATCTTAACCTGAGTGGACTGAACTATGTTTCATTATAATGGTTTCAATTATAATCCTATGTGTTGTTGTAGGTATTTAAAATTACTATTCTAAGAAGGGATTCATGGGCTTTGTTGGACGGCAAAAGGAGTTGGTGGCCAACAAAGTTAATAATTTCAGACCAGTAACATAAAAAAAGGACGCGGAAGGCCAGAACTAGATGAGTGTGCTCATCCTAACCCTGTTTAGAAGAGAGTGTGTCCTGTCACGCCAGTGAAAGACCATATCCAGGAAGAAACCTGCCCATGCTAGAGATGGATGTCGTGAGGTAACACAGCCTGATGCCACGAATTTAAAAATGGACACTTTACCCCTTTTCCTTTGATTTGTTCAAATGAAGAACCCCTTGGAATATGGCCTTTCATGCACCCTGATTCTTGGGAGACCTCACTCAAGCAGATGTGAATTGCCTGCCACCTGGTGGTGATATTGTTAATGTAAATTATTAGAAGCCAGCATTCTACTCCAGAAGTTCATCTATGTGAGTCTGCAAATCTGAGGTCCAGCCTTGCCCTGTTGGGGAATTCACCACTGGCTTCCATTTTGTGAGTGACTGGTCGACTAGCTGGCCTTCTCCTGGGAAGTGAGAATTGCTTCCATTGCAAACTACAGGGTGTTTCTACCTAGGAATTGGTAGAGTTATCTTTTGCTTGTTCTTCATAATGAGGTATTTATTAACAATTATAGTCAAAAGAGATTACTTTTGGTTAGTTCACTGATTTACAGGTGGGGAAATCACACAAAACCATAAATCTAAGACAGTGCAGTTCCATGTGTGCATCTACATAAAGGCCAGACCAGGCACCTTGACAACCTAGACTTAAGAAGTAGTGATCAGCATCACAGAGTCCAATAAGCCTGTAAGGCCCTATATAAGTACAAAGATCACTAATGCATTTCTGGTGCTCAAGGTTGTATTGATGCAAATATTGTAGTGCTATGCTCAGCAGGAATTAAAATCTATAAGCATCCTGTTTCTTAAAAGTTACTTGCAATGATTTTCCCAAATTGTGACCAATTTTGTCTTAGCACAATTCTGACACATGGTCCGTATTCAGCTGGTGTGGCAGGGCTGAAGTGGAATGCTGCTTTTGTGTTTGAATTTTCTCCAGGCCCTATATTCCTTTGTCATTATCTTATATGTACAAAAAGAACGTCCCTAATGGGGATGACCTTCCTTTGTACAAATGCAGTTTCAACACAGAACCTGTGTTTTGTTTTGTCTTGTTTTGTTTTGTTTTCAAGTTGCAAGGCACAGAGACACACTCAGAAACAGCACCTGCTCAGTGATCTCACAAAAACATCATCAGGGATAGGAGTTTTTGTAGGGATACATAGGGAAATGACACCTGCAATTTCATAGCCAGGCACCTAAGGAAGTGAAGTGTCACTCCTGGCTGTTCGGGCCACTGCAGGAGCTGTACCAACACCAGGCCTCCATCCGCCTCCCCTCCCTGCTCTCTATTTTAATTACGCCACTATTCTGGACCCTCAGTTTCTGTTGCTCTGCTTTATGCCAAGCTACAGCTTCTCTGTCACCTCCTACTGCCTTCTTCACTGTTCTCTTGCATTCTATAGCACAGTTTGTGTCTGCTCCTGGGTGTTTCTGTTGCCTGGCTTCTGCTTCCATTGAGACTTCTAGAGAGAATAGGTTATTGGACTGCACTGACACTCTTGAGTGCAGCGTGCCTCTGTGGGGCTCTCAGGCTAATCTGGACCATTGGCTACTGATCACGGGTGTTGGCTCAGACCCCAGACCCTGATCCCATTTGCTTGTGTCCAAGATGATGGGTCACACAATACAAGATATGAAACATGTGGGTGAGAAAGATCTGCTGACTGCTTGGAGGCTGGGGGGGTGGTGCGCGTTGGTGAGGAAGGCGTTTATAATTCAGGGACAGTTCATTACACTCCCCAAAGCATCAGTGTTTCCTCAGACCAAAGCTTGACTATATCTGACTCCATTCCAGAAGGTAATGTGCAGCTGAGTACATGCACATTTAGGCGTTATTATTGAGAAAATGTGTCCTTAGTTATAGAATGCCTGCTAATAATTTGTGGCACCATATGTTCAAAAGCCGGAACTAAAGCTGTTGGTTTCCACTTTGATTCACATGTGGCTCACAAAGAATGTTTCCCGTAGGACCTGCTGCCCAGTGCATAGGTGGTGATGGCTCCCTCCAAACCTTTGAATTGTATGAAGGGTTTCATTTGCTTCTGTAATTACCTATTTTGGGACTGACAGAGGAACTAAAAAGCTGGAAAATACTGTTCAGCAGTAAAGTCCATATGAGATGATTTGTTTCTTCCAGCAAAAATGAAAATAATGACACTCAAAATAATATTCCAGTTTTGACATTTCTTATTTAGAAAGTATGGTATCCTTTAGCAAGAGTGTTTCCTGTTCAAAACTTTTATATCACTTTCTAGGGATATCTCCTTGGGAGTCAAGTCCTACAGGAATCCTTTCCTGCCCTGAGGGAAGAGTATGCTCCTTCCAGCTTCTGTATTCAAGGCTCACTTTAAGCGGCTCAGTATTGAGTTTCCCCTTACACGGGGCTATGCAAGTGAGAATATAAGGTCCATTCTCTTCCTCTCTTAGGTGAAGTTAAAACTGTGGCTTAGGGCCTGAGTAAGGCTCTGTATTTTGTACAGCATTGATGGCAAGATGGAACAGTCCATGCTTCAGGCTATTCTAATCTTCTCCAGTCTGTGTCAAACCAATCAAAGCTCTGAGAAACAGAAGGCTGCTAAGAGACACCTTAGTTCCTGTGTTCGCCTGAAATTGAGGATACACTCAATCTTTCAAAAGTGATCTCCAAGAAAGATTATCTTTATTCTGGATTGTAGCCAACTCTTACACCTCAGGGCAAGATCTTACATGCTGTGACTGGTGGGAGAAGGGGTAGAGCTGCTTATACTTTAGTTCTTGAAGTTTCCCAGTCTTACCAAAGTATATGCTATTGTCTGGTGTGATGATTATTCTTTGTGTCCCAAGGCCTTGGCCAGGTCTGGTTCTAGGAAAGCCTTCCTCTTCTTCCCCTTCAGGCCTGTGGGTGGTAATGGTTTTCAGCTGCTGCCAGTCCTCAAGCATGCTTCAGCACCTCCTGTTGGTTTCCTTAACCCTGTCTACACCACTGCAAACAATTCCTCACCAAAAAGGCTTCCACAAACATACCAGCTGGTGGTGTTGTCTGTCCAATTCCAGGACCTTGATGGAAACATGTAGTATGCAAACATCTTCAAAGTAATATCTTACCATGGGTTTCTAAAGTAGATAACTCCCATTTCCATTCTGGAGATTTATCAATATGGTAACATCTTATGCTTATCAGCTTAAAATAATTTCTTCAGATTTTTAATTGTGTATTTATTAAAAGCCACTATTTTATTTCCAGTTTTTATTCTTGCCCAGATGAAATGAATGCCTTATGGAAGATCATTGTAATTCAATTCCCAAATGTTTGATCTCCTTTAGCAATACTTTTTCACTAGTAACCATTCCTTAATACAATTAATTGCCTATTTGATTATTATACATTGTGTACTTATGTTGCATAGAACAATATAAAAAGAAGATAAAAATCCAAATTTTGCAGAAAACTGTAATAGAGCAAAAGATGAGCCAATGATGTTGTAAAATTTCAGGAACTAGTTATTTTACATTCAGAATTGCTGATCATTATGACAGAGGCTGAACCAACCTCTCCTTTGTAAATCCATTCTTCATTGCATCCAAGTTTTCAGGACTTCCTTCAGCTTAGGGCTCCTCTCCTTTCCATGTACCTCAGCTGTAACTAGGGGCTCTGCACTTGGTCCTTATAACTGACTCATGCACTAGTATTAGCTCTTCCTCTCATACTCCATGTCTTCAGCCAGGCTGATCTTAAGTGATGGCAGTGTCTACTCCAGTATACCTGTATGCTGGTCTCATCCACCATTCCATGAAAAGAATACATCTTTTGTAAGTAAATCACGCACTTTTCCCACATGAACTATAGTGGGCATTTCACTAATCTCTTGGTCAAATGGTGTTTTAGTATCTCTCTCCTTCCTTCCTTCCTTCAACACCACAGGGGTGGATAGAGGGACTGGTATATTCTCCATATCCCACTGCCAATTCCAGACCAATCTTCCAATTGAATGATTATGTTTTTTGTCACCATTCAATCACTCGAGGACAAGAATGAAAAAATGGCCAAAGGATTTGGAATTGTTTTTCTAAACGATGTTGTTCTAGTCTGGATAATGGCCTCCAAAGATATCCAAGTCTTAATCTCTAGAACCTGTGGGTGTTACCTCTTAAGGCAAAAAAGGATATCACAGATGTGATTAAACTAAGTGTTCTAGGAGAAGATGATCCTGGATTATCCAGGTGGGCCCTAAATGTAATCACAAGTATTCTTACAAGAAGAAGGCATAACATCTTAGGGAGATTTAACACCAAGAAGGAAGGCAATGTGACCACTGAAGCAAGATGCTACACTATTGGCTTTAAAGATGGTAGTGGCCACAAGTCACAGAATGTGAGAAATGCAGCACTAGAAACTGGAAAAAGCAAGGAAACAGATTCTCCCCTAGGATTTCTAGAGGGAGCATGGCCTTGTTAACACTTTCAGGCCAGTGGAACCCATTTTGTATTTATGGCCTCCAGAACTATAAAAGAATAGATGTATGTTGTTTAAACTAAGTTTCATACTTTGTTATCACAGCCATAGAAGGATAATACAAATTCTTGAATAGCTTCTAAGACAATTTGGGGAGGTTCATGGGATTAAAAAGAGATGATATTTTAGCTCTCCCTAAGCACTGGTACTGAATTAATCCCTCTAAAAATATAATACCATTCATATTCCTAACCATTTTCAAAATCATCTGAAAATGATGATGATTTTTGGTGGAGGGATGATTTTTAAAAAGCCTAATTAGCTTCCTCTACATTCTGGCCACACTACCTTTTTAGCCATACTGCTCCTTCTTGTCTTTTTACACCAAACCAGGCACACCTCTGTACTGTGCATCCCACATGCAACACATCTCCACCTCTGGACCTTTGATCCCCTATCTTCTTTAGCTTTGTTGCCCTCGTTGTCATCACAGCATGCCTAATGTGTCCATTAAGGCTTACCCAAATGCCCACATCCTCCTGGACTTCTTCCTGGTTCCAAGCATAAGTTACTCTCTTCTGAACCCCTGAAGGGCTTCCTGCTTCCTCTCTTCCTGACTCTTATTTTGTTCAACATTTCCTCATAGTTGTGGTCCATAAGAGTTAAGTACACACATTCTGAAGCCATATCTCCCAGAGTTGAATTCTTATGTGAATATTCACTAAGTGAGTGACCTTGGGCAAGTTAAATAATTTTTCTGTGCTTCAGTTTCTTCACCTGAAAAACAAAACAAAACAAAACAAAAACCAAGGATCATAATCACGACCCATTAATGGTTATAAAGATTATAAGAGTTTATGAAATTAATGCCTAGCACATTGAACATGTTCAATAAAGATCAATTATTGTTTTTTTATTATACATTATTTTGTATTTTAATTATAAGTTCTCTAATAGAAACCCTACATTTTCATCTTTGGCCTATCTTTGTCTTCTCCATAGTTCCCTTTACCAAAGTATTGCATTAAGCAGGTGCTCAGTAAACTTAAGTTTTAATGAAACAGGCAAGACACCATTTCCTGGTAAGACATGAAAATGTTGTCTTCCTATGAAGGAAGAAATATCACTCTCTTTATTTCATCATGTGCTATATGCTCCTCATTTCTCTGTAATTTGCTTCAACTTCGCCTGTGCTACGGTGAGTGCCATCACCAATGGCTTCCTAAATGCTGGATTCAAGGACATGTCATAGGTCTCACTTTACTGCTAGCCATTTCCTTTTTCTGGAATCTCTTTTCTCTCTTTGCTTTGGTTACTCTACCCCTGACTTTTCCTTTCTTGGTCTCTTTGTAGGTTCTTTTTTCTCTCCATGGTTCTAATACTGTGTGCTCAAAGGTTTAACCTGAGATTCTTAATTTTTTTTTTTATTCTACATAATCTTTCTGGGAATCATTGCCACTCATGATTTTCACAACTCCCTAGCTGCCATATATTGATTATTTCCATATTCATACTTTTAAAATAGACATCTCCCTTGAATTTTGGACTCAAACGTCCAGCTGAGTGCTAGATAGCTTATCCTTGAGATACCAAAGACATCTCCAATTCCATAACATTTGCCAAAAATAGCACATTACCTTCTTTCCACTAAACACCCATTCCTTTTGTATATTTTCATCTCTGTTGGAAACACTATCATTTACTCAGACTCTGGGAGTTAGGCATGGCCCTACCTCTCACTCAAAGCCCATATCTAATCAGTCACTAAGTTTTGCTGATTTCATGAGCTAAGTAACTGTTGGATTCATTTTCAAACAGCCATCCTTCCTACCAATGTCTTATGTCATGATCGTTTCTTACCTGGGCTTCTGTATGTATATTCTAATATTTCATTTACCATGTATCTTTTTTCCTAATAGCTATAAGAATAGACCCCAGTGAAGCACAAACTTAAACTTTGTCTAGAACTCTACCTAACAATTTATGAATGGCTCCCACCTGGATCAAATCCCTTTTCTTTTGGCTAACTTTTCCTACAAGACTCAGGCACCATCTCCTGCAGAAAGACTTAGCCGAGTTGTGGGTGAGCTGAAAAACTTGGGATATGTTCTAGAATCTGAGAGCACCATGCAAAACTAAGGAAGGCATTGAATGGGACCTGGAAGAGACAACTCTCCTATCCCATCAGCAGTGGCCTGATGCATCCTAGGGCTGTCCTAACAAATTCCCACAAATGTAGCAGCTAAATGACACAAATAAATTACCCTACAGTTCTGTAGATCAGAAGCCCAAAACAGGTTTCACAGAGCTAAACGAAAGGTTTCTTAAGGCTGTGTTCCTTGCTGGAGACTCTAAGGGAGAATCTATTTCCTTGTTCATTTCAGGTGATTGGCAGAATTCTGATCCATGGTCTTTATTTTCTTCTAGCTCTCAATTGAGAAGCACTGAGGTTCTGCTGGCCTGTGGTCCTGTCTCTTCTAAAAAGCCAGCAATGGTCAGTCCCCTCTCACACTTCTTATCTCCCCTCTGCCTTCCATTTCATGTTTTGGGACCCCCTCCCTCTGCCTCCCTCTTCTGAATTTGAGTTCGTGGGACTAGACTAGTCCACCTGGATAATCCAAAGCAGCTCTCCATTTTAAGATTTTTAATCTTAATAATCTCTGCTAGTCTCTTTACAGTGGAAGGAAATATACTCATAGGTTCTGAGAGACAATTTTTCGGCCTACCACACTAGGTTTGAGACAAATGATCAGTGAAAGCCTTATATCACCTGATTTGAGTTCTCTGTCCACAGGACTCATGATTTGATCATTTTTCTTTGTTTTATTTTGCTATTTGAATTTATAACTTTAGCTTTGTGTTTTGAATCCAAGGGATATAGGAAGGGACTGAGCTCTGTCTGGCTCATTTAGTGGGTAATTCCAGAAATGTTAGGTGTATAAACATCCTTCCGGGCACTTAGGTAGAGGTCTCATGCAAAAAGGCATTGACAGGTGTGCTAGTAATGGAAGAGCACCCAGAAGGCTGTTCAGAAGATGACTGGAAATCAATGAAGAGAGTTCCATCATTTGAAATTTAAGTCATAAACTGAACATTTAACAAGATTTTTTTTCCAAATTTTTTGTATTTTATTAAATTGAACTAGCTGGAAATTAAAATTTTAAATTATTATAAAATGAACTTAGGATTATCCATTACAAAAAAACCACCAGTCATTTAAAGTAATAAACAATCAAGTAATTTCATGGAAAGGGCCATTATGAAAAATAATCTTTTTTCATTATTAACATTCTAGTTCCAACTAAAATTATTAAGCTAAAACAATTGAGCTTTATTTTAATTTTGTTTATAATTTATTTTAATTTTCACATTTTTTATTTTTTAATTTTTTAATTTTTATTTTTTAATTTTTATTATAATTATTATAATTTATTTTAATTTTGTTTAATTTTTGTTTATAATTATGTTTGATTAGAACATAAATATTCTTAATGGGCCTGTTCTTTCATATGAATTAAACTCTTACTGGCTTCAGGCCAAATATTCTAAAGAATCTGAATTAGCTGATGTTATATCTATGTGTATATGTTCTTTTTTATTTTTATTTTTTTATTTTTTATTTTTTTTAACATTAAATGCTTTTTTATTGAACAAAAAGAGATAAAACCCGGAAGTTGAAATCACTGAGCAAAAGCAGCTCCCCAGGGGAGGCTGCTACACTTTGTGCTAAATAACCTTATGAATTGAGAGTATACAGAACGCAGATAATATGCAAGTTACCTCAACAGCAAAGGAGAAGGCGTAGATTACAGTTTCGGAAGGAAAATTTTGGTCAAGTGACAAATTTAGTTGCTCAACATTTCTAGCCCTTGTCCACCTAAATTCAGTAGGATTCTCCATGTGTGCTACTGAATTCCCATTTTAACGGAAGCTGCTTTTTGGTAGAAATTTTAAAAGATCATTCAGGTTTATTTGATGTGACATTCCATTTTTAAAATTTTGTGTCTGCTCAATGCACATGTGTGTATGTATTTATACACACTTTAGAAACCCCAAACTCTTGTTTCTAAGCAGAGGGGTCATGCTGTTTCTTTTTATTATTATTAATATTGGTGGATTTCAGTTATTATTTATCCTGTGTGTCTAAGAAACTTCATATGTTTTCAATGCGCCCACGCAGATAGGTGGGTTGACAGATATGTCAAAAATACTTTATGAAAAGAGGGAGGTAGCTCATGCGAGTTGGCAACCTTTTGTCTATTGTTTCCTGTTGGAGCAAGCTGCCTCCCTTCGACACCTCACAGTCAAAGATGAAAGGAAAACTTTTTACTTTGAAGCCGAGTTAGCACAGTTGTACACTTACTACAATCGACCTTCGAGTTGGTTCGCTGGACTTTCTAATGTAAGATGACAAATACCTTACACCCAATACACAGCATTGAAAAAGTACTGAAGAAACATTTTATAGACAATATCTTGGGTTGGTTTTTCTTGTGTGGTTTTTTTTTTGTTTGGTTGGTTTTGTTTTTATATGTTAAACGTCAGCTTCAATGGGATACATTTCCAGAATGGTTTTGTTACCAACTTTATAAACACTCTAAGCCAAACAAACAGCACAAATAACATCAATGTTGTCTTTTTTTTTTTTCCCAATATCTGTATCAATTACTGGAGGCTAATCCTAACACACACTACTAAAGGGGGCGCAAAAGAAGAGAATTCATGACACGCTGCAAAGATAGGAACACAGCATCTTAGTCACGGGGCGGGGTTGATCTTAAGGTGCAGAAAGGGGGGACTCTCTAGAAGGTGATGGTGTGGTTTCTTCGGGCAGGAACACCGTGAGTGTACAAGCTCGGATGCCACCGAGGGACTCTGGGAGATCAAACACCTTATGCCACTCATCTTTGTCAGGGTCATATTTCTGCACTATCTCCACCATACGGTGATTATTCCAGGAACACCCACCGACCACGTAGATCTTATTTTCAAAGACCGCGACCCCAACATCGCTCTGCCCCCTTAACATGGCAGCAATTGGGGTCCACTGGTCAAGGATAGGTGAGTAGTATTCACAGCTTAGGACATCATCATAATCACTTGTGCCTCAGAAGTGATTGCCGCCAATGACGTAGAGCCTCTCGCCCACCGTACACATGCAGTGCAGGCCTCTGACCGTGGTCATCGGTGCCTTCTGGATCCATTTGTCGGTGTCCGGGTCAAAGCACATGAGCTCCTTTTGGAAAGTGTCATGAGTGATTCCCCCTGAAATATACATGGCTCCTCCATACACAGTTCCAGCATGGCCATAGTGGGGTTCACTCATTTTGGCAACATAGGTCCACTCATTTGTTCTTGGATTGTAACACTCCACTGTGGGCAGTTCACCAGCTGCATTTCGCCCACCGACTGCGTACAGAGATCCTTTGAGGGCACTTAGGTGGAAAAAGGTGCGCTTTTCATTTAAAGATGTGACCTGCATCCATTTATTGTAGCGAGGATCAAATCTGAAGACTGCCGTTTTTCCTTTTGTGTCATAATTGCTCTATCCGCCGATGACATAGAGGAAATTTCCAATGACAGCAATGCCATGCTGGTACCGTGGGGCATCCATGGGGGCTAACGATTTCCATTCATGGGCCTTTTCATCATACATGCGCAATTCCTTGCTGACAACCAGCTGCTGCCTCAGAACTCCTCTGAGTGTGACCAAATGAGTGGTGTCAGAGCGAATGGCAGTCCTGGCTGACTGCATCACTGGCTGCATGTATGGCATCATTTGGTAATTGCTGGCTTCCAAAAGGAGATTCACACAGGTATTGTCAGTTCTCATGAAATCCACGGTTTGCACATAATTGATGAGCTCCTGCGGTGTCATCAGTGGAAATCGTATTTTCTTCATTAATTTGGCAGCAAAGTCCATCCGAGGCTCTTCTAGGCGTAGCCAGCGACAGGTAGCCTTAAAGAGCTCAAGTTCAGTGCAGTGCTTAAGGCTATTACTGGAAAGCACAAAGGCAAGATGCTCAAAAGGGAGCTTCAAGAACTCCCCAGTGCTCAGCAATGTGGGAAAATTCTTCAAGACAAAACTGTTGACATATTTATCCACTTCTGTCAGAGTGTAGGTGTTGGCAATCCGACCAACTTCGACACAATTGTCTAAAGTGACCTCAGATATGAGAAATACTTTGCAGAAGTCCAAAACCGGCAGAATCTGAAGAAAACTGGCAGCTTCGAGGGTGTCCTGAAGGTTGTCCATGTTAAGAGAAAGCTTTGCAGTATAAATGAAATCAATAATTTTCCTTAAGCCGACTTTGCTCACACCGTGAAGCTTAATTCACATTAAATCTTGTTCTTTCATTCCACCTGTGAACATTGCCTTGAAGTAATCACTAGCCGAGGCCATCATGACTCTATGCACAGGGAAGGCGTCATCTGTGTCACCAGGCATCAGGGTCACATCGCAAAGCAATCCTTCAAGTCGAAGCTGGTCAAAGCCCTGTAACACCACCGAACTGTGGGTATTGCTGGTAAAGATGCGTGTGGTCCCTGCCTTGGAAGACTGCAGATGGGATGAGAGACCCATTTCGCTGCTTCCAAGGGACAATTTCATGTGCTGGTCCTCCTCTTCCACTAGAGATCGGTTACGGAGTATTGCAGCGACTGACTCCCCTCTATGAAGACGATCCACCACCTCTAACACTTGGATAATGACCTTGTTTGCCGCGTCCCCGCGTCCCGCCATCCGTCAGCCCGCTGCCGCACTCCGAGGGCCAAAGAGCGAGTCGCACGGCGCAGCCGGGGCTCCCTCCCGCTTGCGAGACACCCGCCCCCCCACCTCCGCAGCCCCTGGCTCGTCCCGGTCACTTCGCCCTCGCGCAGGCGGAGAGCAGGGACCCTAACCCGGACGCCGCTCCACTTATTTTCCAAAGTCCCCGTTCCGGCTTCCCCGGAATGGGAGATTGAGCTGCTGCGGCCGCAGCGGCAGAGCCTCCGCCTGACCTCAGGGGTTGGGGGGTGAGCGGGGAGAGGGAGGGGGCAGGAGTCCACTTAAGGAGGGGAGGGGGGCGGGGGGAGCGAGCTCGCGGGCGGGGGGAACATGGCGGCGGGGGTGGCCCCGGCGGCGCCTCGTATATATTCTTTTTTAAAATTAAATTAAATTAAATTTTGTGTGTGTGTGTGTGTGTGTGTGTGTGTGTTCCAAAATTCATTGTTTATGCACCCCACAAAGTGCTCCATGCAATACGTGCCCTCCATCATACCCACCACCAGGCTCACCCAACCCCCCACTCCCCTCCCCTCCAAAACCCTCAGTTTGTTTCTCAGAGTCTACAGTCTCTCAGAAGTGACTTGGGGGAAATCGGAGGGGGAGATAAACCATGAACATTTAACAAGATTAAATAAACTTCTGAGAAAAGAAACACATTGAGTATATGCATAGTCACAGCAGAAAGGAAGGACTTTTTTTTTTTAACATCAATGAAAACTATTAAACAGAAGACATTATGTTAGGGGAAATGTGCATTCTTGAGATTATTATCCAATAGAAATATTTATTTCTTTCCTATAAAAATGATTAAAACAAAAATAATCGAGCTTATTATTTGTTATATTTATGAGTGTTTATGAATTATTTGCTTGGAAAATATGTATTTAGCAGATTATTTTCTCCTTTCAGAAAATCATTAAGATTCCCTAAATATGACATGTATCTTTAAAGGGTTTTGGAAATAACGTACTTTAATTTCCTGCCCTCTAGTGACAAAAATAATACACTCATGCCTTTCCATTGAACAAAGTGCATGCTTTAGTATCAGAAAATAAAATTATATTAGAGAATTTGGGGACAGACAATATGAGAAATTCTGGTTGTCATTAATTTGTTAAACTTTAGTGTAACAAATACCATTTTGGCATTTTATTTTATTCAGAGTTTGGTACATGACATTAAAATTATTAAGTAAAAGTCGATATGCTGCTATTAGCTCTCACTTGGCTATCTTTGACCTGTATCTATAATTACAGGGTATGTACTATAAGACCTGGTAACAACCAGGAAGTCAGTAATTCAATATCTTTAATCTTAAGTATCAGAAGTGAAGAAAACTATCTAACCTTAAAAGTGACTGCCAATACTAAATTCATTTGAATCTTAAGTCTAGGCAGTAGTAAGCTGGATAACTTGCCTGGGAGTTTAAGCCTGAGATAGAAATAATCAAATAGTTGATTGCTATAATAGGACTAAATAAGGTAGAACTTCTGGATTTGATTAAGTACGATATTAACATTTTTTTGGCATTCTAATTACTGACTGCATCATTGCTTCACTGCCTGAACATTTTGGCATTCCTGGGCCCAGGAATGTATGTGGCATTTGTGCCAGGAATTTATCACCAACAAATTTATTGAGTTTGTATTAACCCCATCTTTGGTGTCTGGTAACTAAATTCAAAATGAAAGAGCTCGGTCATCACACCATACTCTCAGGTCTTGTTGGAGCTCTGGGTTCTTGCATCCAGAAGGGGTGGCACTATGTTCTGATGTTATACAAACTGGGTCAATGCTTTGCATATGTAGAGGTTCTTTAAAATCCATTACCCTACTTCATAGGACATATGTTTAGGGCTTAAGACAGGAACTCATTTTCACAGGGATGGAGGTCTTAGGTGGAAGTGGGTACTGCAGGGCCAGCTGTTTCTGAGGCCATGGTCTGAGACCACTACAGTGGTGCTTTTCCAGGCAAAGCCAGAATGTCCCTTGAAAGGGTATGAGCTCTCCACCAACTTCCATGTGACTGTCCCTGTGTGGAGAACAGGGTTGAGTGGGATGGGATCCTATGTGAGGTGTTAGGGACCAGTACACCCCATGCTGAGACCAGTACACCCCATGCTGAGCTCTCACTCACTGTACGTTACCTATATGACCAACTCTGCATCAGCCTCTCTCTTCCTTACATCAGCCTTGTCCGATGGGTGTTATCGCCCCATGTGCAGAGGAGCTAACTGATGGAAAGACTAACTTTTGGGGGTTACTTTTGGATCTCATTTCTCTTGAGCTTCTAAACCTGACATCTTTCACTTAATACTGATTTTGTTATTTTTTAAAAAACAGAAAATAGTAATTGCTTCATTTTAGGCCTTAGAGACAGAGATTGCCAATGATATTATATGCAGAGCATAGAGGAAAACACAATGCATGACTTAAGAAGAAAGACAAAGAAGAGAATTAACATTCTCCAACTAAAAAAAAAATACTAGAAAAAAGTATTTTAAAAAACACTAGGAAAAAAAATTTGAAGCAAGATTTATTATATCCATTTAAGAGATAAAGAAACTGAGGCTCAGAATAATTTTTTAAAGGGAGAGAGTATAAAGTATGGGCTCAGAATCACTTGTTAAATGGCAAAACCAGGGCCCAACATAGGTTTGGCTGCATCTACATCATTTCTACTACCCCACATGTATTTTAGCTTAATTAGCAATGTAGGCGTAACTTCCTAATTTCTAGTATATATGAAGAAATGAAATAACTTTTAGTATGATTTTTAAAAAACTAAAAATTATGTTTGTTTTTTGTTTTGTTTTAGAAATTTTCGACCTGACTTTCCTCTCTCACTGAACAATTTCTGTAACTGTATTTCAAAGATGGGGAAATATCTTAGTAGGACATGCCTTCTGGTTGAAAGACTTGTAGAGGTAGTTGTTCTGTTCACCTCTCCAGTTATTTGGGGCTTCCTCTAGAAAGTAGTCCTTATTAGCCACTCCCATTTTTTAGAAGGTGATGGGGAGAGGAGGATTCTTCATAAGAAACAATTGTTTTTGTTGGAGTTCTTGGTAAATGCAGGAAGCAGAGGATTTCCCAGTAATGGCAGGAACAATAGTTCACAGAAGAGTAGATATAGCTCTTCTGAGACTGGGCAGGAATTCTTCTGTGTTGCTCTTGGAAAGGATAAAGAGACAGGAAGAATAAGAGTAAGGGCGTGTAGCTGTTAAGACAAAGTCTAGGATGAGCGGAAGGGACGATAAAACTCCGTCATAGTGGATGACCAATGAATGTTTGAAGAGCGGTGAGATCTGGGGTGCTTATTTACTCCATTTATGACTCCTCTAGGAAAGCTGTGGTGTGTCCAGGTTGCTTCTGCATGCTTTGGAGTGTGGAGCCCTTTGGGTCTTGTGCCCCGTTATGCTCACATTGGAGTCAAAGAGGGACAGAGCAGACAAAGCTCAAGCATGTTGGTGCCGGGGCTGAAGACAGCGCTACAAGAAAGTAACCACTTGAGTATTTGCATAAATTCAAGGGAATTTGTGCCATCTATACCTAACCACATTGAAGAAAATAGACCGTGGCCAACATTGCACTACTTTAAATGACTTGTTTTTTGATAGATAACAAAATAGAGAGGAATCTACCTTATTTACTCAATGTTTAGAAATCTTACTTTTGACCTTTAAAAAATTAGGAATTTTTGACTTAAAGGATAAAATGTGCATTAAATCTGAATGTGTAACACCTCACCCCCATCAAAAAGCTATTTTATAAACCTGAAGCAAGACATCATACAATTAATGTCATATTAGAAGTGAGGGATTATGTGGAAGACAGACATGATCTGCTCCAAGTAATCATTGTGGATAAAAAAAAAATTCAATAACAAGGGTTGCCTGGTTCAGTGGGTTAAGCTTCTGTCTTCAGCTCAGTTCATGATCTCCAGGTCCTGGGATCAAGCCCGGCATCGGGCTCTATGCTCAGCAGGGATCCTCCTCCCCCTCTCTTTCCACCTGCCTCTCTGCCTACTAGTGATCTCTCTCTCTGTCAAATAAATAAATAAATAAATAAATCTATCTTTAAAAAAATTTTTCAGTAACAAAATACCTCAATAATTTAAGAGAAAATGTCTAAAGAGGGCCAAGACCAATATTTATTATTCAGCCAATTAAAAAACTGGCAGACAGTGTTAGTGAAGGGGATAAGAATTCATATTTTGTAATTTTTGTATCTTTACAAATGTTAACTTTATCACAAGGATTCTTTGATGTAGATTTTTATCTCAAGTTTTCAAAAGAAGAAACTAAAAGTAAATTGCACAGTGCCACATAGCTACCAAATGGAAAAACCAGATATGAATCCAAATTATCCTGGATCCATACTTCCAAGGATTGAGAATGTAAGTGTGTGGGTTCCCTCACTGTCCTCTGACCAGTACTCTTGCCAGAGTCAACAGTCAACTATGACCCTCTTGCTCTGGAGCTGGGATCTCCCTGGAATCCCTCTCTTTCTGCCAGCCCCCATTGGCCACTTTCCAGGCAACCCTTGTTGATCATTAGAGTTTGCATTGAGCCAAACCTTCCCTGCCATGCCTTTCCTCACCTGCTGCCTCATGATCCAAGTTCACACAGGATGCAAAGACACGTGGTCTTGAGTAAGGATATTCATGACCAGAATCAGGCAGTGGAAAATGTACCTGCTCCAAAAGACAAAGATCTTCCTTGAAGGGAGCACTGAATGTTTAGAGAAACTGTGCTGAAGAAGATTCAAGGAAAGAGAAAAGGAGAGACATAAGCCATAGACAGCTTTTCTTAAATCGATTCAAAACTGACCCAGGAGCAAGAATTGATGGCAGTAGAGACTTCTGCTATATGGACATTTCCCAAGGCTCTTTTCCTGCCAAGAATAGAACATCTGAAAAGTTATTGATTTTTTTTTCCCTTAATGACAATTTGAGCTCCCAAAAGTCAAAACAAGCAATTAGAGGAACTGCTGCTAACAATGTAATTCTGGCCAGTGAGGAAGCTTGTAAGTGGCAGATCTCAAGGGTGACAAATGTGTCTTTCTATCACTGCCTCCCATTCTGTTGAACTCTTGACATGAAGACTGTGTGGTAGGGTTGGGGCAGAGGTAGGGAAGATACCTTTGGAGCTTGGAGCATTTCACTAGTAGGGATAGGAGTGTTGAAGTGGTATTAAAGGGGGAGGAGAGAGAATAGCCAAGACACTTTTAACTTATTTAGGGTATAATAACAGTAATGCTAAGTAGAAGAGGCGCAAACCTCACTGTATTGCCTCTCCCCAAAAGATCCTGTTGTCTGGACCCAGAATTTAGGTTGTGCTGTTGGAAATGATGGCTTATGTATCTCATGGCCTGGCTTGGGTCAGTTCAGGAAATTATCCACCATTTATTTCCACAAGAAGATACATTCTGAGCTCCAATTAGTCAAACTTTCCGATACATTTTTGGAATGCAATCAAGTTTTAAGTTGGGAAATGCCTGTAGCTCCTCATTAGCATTCCTCTGTGCCAATCAATGTCTGTAATCCTGTTTAGGATGTAGTTTAAGAAATCATTCATTAGAAATGAGAAATTCATATATACTAAAGAAAGTAATGATCTTTATCAAATTTTAGGGGTACGGGGAGATGCACTGGTTGGGGCTGATATTTTTGGATTAATAGAGGAGACTAATTCCATGCAAAATAATGCTAGAAGGACAATTATAATTTCAGAATACTGAATGGCATATCTATCTTAGTTAAGAGTTTTTTTATGTATCTATGGGACTGACTTTAGTTCTGTGCTTTTGAAAAGACCTGAATTTTTTTCTTTGTAAGCTTACCGTACATCAATCTCATGCTCCCTCCTTTCACTCACTGACTCCAATTCCTGTGTTTTTTGGCTTCGACTTTCCCATAGTACATAGTTGTGGTTGTCAAAATCATGTGTTGTGGTTTTAAATCACAAGGAGATGGATAATGTTAAATGCTGTGTTTTGTCACATTTACATGCTGGTTTTCCAAGCATTATATTAAAGAAACAAAAGACTCATTGCTGATTTCTAAACCATAGATTTTATCATATACTTTTTATTCCATGCACTTTTACTCTATTTCATCTGACTTCTATCGATAATCTGTTGTCAATTA
This sequence comes from Mustela erminea, assembly GCF_009829155.1. NCBI lineage: Eukaryota > Metazoa > Chordata > Mammalia > Carnivora > Mustelidae > Mustela > Mustela erminea. Next base: position 20,183,882 of record NC_045629.1, read on the forward strand.
AATTTAAGTCTTATACTTTCTTTTAGTGCTATCTTTGATGGATTTTGCTGTTTCCAAACAAGTAAGAATATTGTTCTCCTAAACCTTTTCATTTAGATAACATTGTACTTCATTCTATCGGAAGTGCAAATGTCTTTTGTTGTTGTTGTTGTTTTTCAAAATCTTATGAGAAGACAGGGTTATATATACAGGAAGATGTTTTAAAATGATACCTTAAAAACTACGTCCCAAATACAGTGAGTGTCATGACAGTGGAAGGTCAAGGCTATGCTAGGCAGTGGCAACTCTGAAAGACTTACAGGACCTAAAGCATATCATCCATGGGGGAGTACCTGAGGTTTTCCATTTACAGTTGCTTCACTGGGTCAGGTTATATTCAGAAAGTAATTTTCAGACTTTCCCTTGCAGTCAGAAAGAAGGCCCTAACTTGTTAGAAAAGCATAGAGTTTTTCATCACTGGCCTTCAGCCATTATTTTTAGCTTAACTTCCAGATGTTCTTGTCCATTCTTGTGCTCAATTCTTTTTCTGTCCAATGTCTCCATAAGAGTTTTTGCACATTTCTACCATTGCACTTAATGACACTGTGTTTTGTTTTTTGTGTGTGTAAATAGTGTTTAGGTAGGTACCCTTCCTCCTAGCTAGAATGCAAGCTTCTTAAATGCAGAAAACATATTTTATTCCTTTTTATAGCATGGAGCTGTGTCACAGTAACTACTTAATGTATAAGTTAAGTGAGAAAAATAAAAGATGCTATTTTCCAAGAAAGGTAATATTAATGTATCTGTCCAATTAATTGGATTACTGTTTTTGTCAGAGAAACAAGAAGATATCAGGGTTCTAAGAGATACAAATGAAATATAATGCATACTATTTGATTGCACATGTGAGAAGAGATAACCTTTCTTATCCATATAACTCGGAAGGTTATTCCTATTACCTGTCCTTCAGGAAGACAGTCCAGATGGGATCCCCCAGTGGCCACCTTCACCTATTGGCAATAACGTGAAGCAGAGTGGGTTGGCAGGGTGTCGGTGACCTGGATGGAAGGAGGAAATGCAGGAAATGCAGAATTTCCCACTGAAATGCAAAGTGGGAAAAGGCAACCAAGGAAGCCTTTATCAGCTTCATAGTTTTATCTTCTCTTGGTTTTGTTTTTGCCAAGATTTGTTTTAGGGTATAGTTGGTCAGAAAGGCATAGAAGATGATGACAGCTGGTGTCTGTGATTGTATGTACTCAAATAAAGTGACTAAGGTGGTAGGCAAGAGGGTACAACAGAATATTGTCATACCATCTTGGATGGTACAAAATGTACCAGCCCTTGAATGGCTTTGAGGAGGTGGGCTGGGCTGCCCTCCTCCACCTCCTATTTCTCCTGGTGTGAAAAAGGTATGAAAAATTCATGGAGGGTACTTTAATATACATGGAAAGCAGAGATAAAATGATACTACATAAAACTGTCACCTCTGAAGTCCACTTACTTCAAGTATAAGAAAATGCTAAACTTGGGTCATACACCAGCATGGATATTCTTACCATATTTTTTTTTTTTGTGAATTTGAAGTCCTGGGGTCAAATCCATGTGTTTGATATGTGACTATGTGGTTGGCAAATGTAGGGTGGAAAGGCTGCATGATAGAGCACATTGAAAATTGCCAGCTGTCTTTAAACGGCATGACCTGAGCAGAAGGCAGAGGCTTTAACCCACTGAGCCACCCAAGTGCCCCGCAATATATTAGTTCTTGATGCAAAAGCCAGAAAGCAGACCTGTGCTTCTAGGTTTTAGTAATCTGGAGAGGAAAGCCGTATGTTCAGCTCCTAGATTGAAATGGAAAATGATTCCCAAGGTGAAGAAGCAGTGTGTACTTCATTGAGGGCAGAGTGTGTATTTTGTCATTCCTTGCAACCTGCCATGGGACTTAACTGGAGATTGCTTTCTAGACAGAATTCCATCAGAAGGGAAGCAAATTCCTATGGATAAATTCTTTCTGTGAACCTAATTGCAAACACTGTATGGCATTCACTTAATAAAAGCAGGTTTCAGTACTCTGTTGTATCAGTCTGATGTTAGCTCCTCTGGTAAATGTGTCAACTCTCACTAAGGCTATCACTAAAGTATTAAATGTTGCTCTTCCTATCCCTGAGCAAACAAAGTACCTTAAAGTGTGACCAGGACATCTAAGATGATGGCATACACAAATGTGATAATGGGATGTGTTAGCAAATTCCACAACAGTGGAAGGATTATTACCCTCTCTGACTTTTAGTTACTAGGTTCCTAAAATTAAAGCACACCTTGGGATCCTTTATTGTTAGGAGATCACACCTCGAGTTTCACTGGCACTAACGAGGTAAAGAAGGGAGAGATCAACACCGTAATAGGAGAATGCACTTAATGTACTCTTGGAATGAAGTATAGTGAAATAGATGCTGAATTAATTATTGTAGGAACTACAACACGGGAATGAGGGGTGAACTGCTGGAACGAGCTTTAGGAAGCAAACAGAACATGTGAATGCCAAGTAAGTACTCTATCTCTTAATCAGACACTCAAAACACTCAAAAAGAAGGCTATTTAAAGTCTTAATCTTCAGGTTTTTAGTTTACTCCTTCTGTCTGAGTAAAACGGAGACACACATACAGACACACAGCAGTGGCAGAAGAAATGTCACTGTCTAATTTAATATCTTAAATTATTCAGGTGAGGATAGCCTCTCATAAGCAGAGATAAGAGAGAAAAATGAGTAGGGAGACTTTCTTTTTTCTTTCTTTCTTTTTTTTTTTTTTTTTCTTTTGAGTAGGGAGACTTTCAAAGGATGCTCTTGAGATGACATGCTTGTGAAGGTACCTGTTTTGACTGAGCCAAAGATGTAGCAAAGAAACAGAATGGAATAGATCGGTAGTTCTCAAATTTTAAGGGCATCAGAATCACATGGAGGGCTTGTGAAAACACATATTCCAGGACCCATCCAAGAACTTATGATCTTAAATTTTTAATTCAGACTTTTCTCTAGAAAGGTTTGACTGCTCTGAACTGCCTGACTTTGCAGATGTTGCTTTCTCTCCCCAGAGCTAGGACATTCCTCTGCCTTCACCACAGGGGGCTGTGGGAGGATGAGTCTGGGGCCTAGGGACCAGATAAAAGAAAAGAGTTAAAAGAGGGAGAGAGATCCAGGGAGAAGGGCTGGATGCCTACTCAGGATGCACTTTCTACAGTTGAAGAGGAAACCAATGTTAACTCTATGGTATTTATTTGATTTGTTTGGCATCATTTTCTGAATTTTGAGGTGGTTGTTATAAGATCATGTGGGGTTTTTTTCCTGTATTTTTCTTCTACATGATTTTCAAGACTGGCAAGATTCAATACATATTTCTAAAACAAATTATTTTCTCTTCGGCTAGATAGGGAAATGCTATAGAGTTTCTGCTGCTGGTTGCTGGAACAAGCTGCGGATTGTTCACGCCATTTTGACTGGACTCATCTGTCCCAGCATTAGGTGCACGTACTGTGGAAGAGCCCCTTCTACCTAAAGCAAGGGGAGTCACCATAGGGCTGCCATACGGCACAACTCTGAGGCGTCATCCACATTGTTGCCGTACTCCACGTGGAACGTTCTTCACTATTTCCTGAAAATCTAGTTATTGTTATGACCTTGCGTATTCACTCTCACCTATTGTCTTTCAGTGTGAGTAAAAGATCTTCAAATCCACTCTGGTAGCAAACTAAAAATTAAATGACAATAAAAATTTATAGCAAAAATGGAAGAAAAGAGCTCAAAGTGATGAAGAACCATCTCTCACTTGTCTGGTTTCACAGATGAGAAAACAAGCTCCTAGAAACATCCATTAAATACATTTAAGACTTGTCTATAATATAATTTTAATAGGTGCATAGTGTTGATTGCATATATAGATATAATAGTTTATTTAATGAATTCTATCTTGTAGGAACTTAATATTTTTTTTCAAAATTTCAATGTTATGGGCAATTTTCCATATTACTATTCATTAGAGAAATGAGACAGTGCAATTTTTATTTGCGATGGACTGGAATGTCAATATTATATTAGCAATGGTATTTTAGTATGCCACATTTAAGGCATCAATGTAAGCAACATATAAAATGCATAATATTTACTTATACATATTTTATATAAGAACTACTCTTCATTAGGTGTCCAGTCTAAGGCAGGTTCTGTGCTAAGAGATCAGGATGGTATCTCGTGTAATCCTGGTACCTGTCCTATCACATAGAATTGATAATTATTCCCTAGTGGCCAGATAAAGAAACCAAAGTTGGTCAACTTTGGCTAGCACAACTGCCCCAGATGCACAGGTAGTAAGAGGCAGTGTCAGGTGCCTCTCAAATTACCTAATATTTGAGCCACTATCATGCTGTCTTTCCTTGCCTTGATGATAACAAAGTAGAGTCCTTAGCAGGGAAGAAATGGAAAGAACCTGACAATGAGAACAGGATCAGGTGGAGATTAATTAAGAAATTGACAGTCTAGGTGTTTTGAATCCATTTAAATGAACATGAATGTTATTTATTAAAATGCTAATAATACATTAAGTTATAAACATAAAGAGATTTAAATATCAGCTATGTACATTTCAATATTCATCTTCAAATTAAAGGCAAATAATTCCTAGCTGTGGAACTGCTGGGCCAAAGAATGTTGGTTTGTAAATGTATGAATTTCCCAAATGAAATCTGAAACTGGTCCAGCACATAGAGGGCAAAGAGAGACTGAAGAAACCAGACTGGTAGCTGGCAGTTTCAATAAGCAAGGGAACTTACATATGGGGCTCATCTTGGGTGCCATAAGATAAGTAGATCTCCACACCCACCTGCCAGATCTTAAAACTTTATATAAAGACCTTACCTAGGTTCAGTCACTTATCTTAGTCCAGATGATCTCAACACCACATTGCTCTCTTGAGTTTGCATCCTTGAAACTGGCTTGTACAATAGAAACAGTGGGCAGAATGTACACTGCAAGGGCATAGGAGATGGTGAGGGGCCTCCAGTTGCTTGGGTCCAGCTCATAGTTCATTCAGTAGTCACGTTCCTTCAATAAGGAGATAGGTAAAATTTTAACTTTTTAAAATATTGTCAAATTTTCCTTCAAAAATTTCTTAACAATTTGCTTTCCTTCTAATCTTTCTTCCTGACATTCTTATTGCATTGGAAGTACTTCTTTTTTTAGTTCCTCAAAGCACGTCTTTTGAAGAAAATTCCTCAGAGGTGCTTCTTTAAAAAAAAAAAATTGTTTTGGGCTGCCTGGGTGGCTTGGTCAGTTAAGTGTTTGCCTTCAGCTCAGGTCATGATCCCTGGATCCTGGGATCCAGCCTCATGTCCTGTCAGTTTTCTTTCTAAGGTTCCTGTGTCTGTTCTTCTCAATGAGGCTCACATTTATTAATTTTCTTAAAATTCCCCAACTCCTTATTGCCCTAGCAGCATCGTTTTAAGGAGCAATGAACAATTGTTACTCTGCTAAAGCTTGCTGCCTCAAAGTCATTTTCAGATTTAGAAGAAGAAGAAGAAGAAGAAGGAGAAGGAGAAGGAGAAGAAGAGGAGGAAGGAATTTAGTTTAACAGGCTGGACCTCTTTTGGTGAAGGTTGGGGATAGACTCTACATGGCTTTTTTCTGAATGGTGATCTTGCCTGAGAGAAATGATAATGACTGAAGTAAAAGGCCTCTTTTGCATCTCCTGTGTGCCCTCAGCACATTTTAATTCTAATTACAGAAGAAGTCCAAGAGAGCCTTTCACAGAAAGAGCCAATTATAACCACAGCCCCACATGGAACACATTGAGGGTTGCAGTCGCAGCTGTTGAGCATTAGCGTGAGACACACACTGGAAATGTCTCATGAAGCATACGTTGAAAAGTGGTTTATTACACTCAGCTGTATGGGAGTCCTTTGCTGTTCTTAATACCAGGGAACAGTTTTTTTTTTTTAAATACCAGGAGGCCCCTCATATTTCTTTAAGCTTTGGTCATGCAATTTTTATGCACTGATATTGCATGAAACCATTTGGATTGTTTAGAATGCCCTGGATCTATCCCTAGCAGAGGGCATAGGACTCAGTTTCAGATCGTTATCTTTGGGCAATGGCTTTGGCTTATTTTTGACTGCAGGGAAATTAGAAAATAGTAATTCAGTGGCTTCTAGGTTATAAATCCTGGGAGCTGGTGAAGTGCATGATAAGGGCAAGAGGTGAAAGGGCATTGGGGATGAGCACAAGCGTCATTGAAGCTTTACCCCAGAACAAGATGGTATGCTAACTGGCATTCACAGCAGAGAGATCATGATCATGGAAGATCAGAGATCTCTTTGTTATTTCAAAACTGAAATAAGGTTTTGGTGTTGTCTTGGTGGCCATATTATGAGTATCTTAGTGGTTAGTTTTTTTCTCTTCTTGTACACAATTTTGCACCAGTAGTAATCAAACAGAGTAAAAACCAAAACCAAAGCAAACAGGAGAGGAAAAGCACACATCACTGGAATTTAAAGATAATCTCACATTCCATTTTAGCTAATATTTCCTATTCTCACCTTCATTCAATTCAACTCTTGAAGCTGTCCAGTAATAAGTGTTAGTCACAACTCCAAGGTAAAGACAAGTGTGAAGGAAGAGTGAAATAGCCAATATGCTGAACACCCTGCATTTCCCCTGGCTACTCAGGGGAGTGCTAGTAGATTCAAAAGGGAGAGAAGACACCCATACATTAATGGTCAGGACCAAGAGAACGTCCTAGCACAGAAGATATGCATAGGGAAATATTTTATTTTTCTTTGAGGCTTTGGACCTTAAAGCTATTGTAGTCTCTAGGTGAATTTGGCACCTGGGAATGTTACGACGGATTTGCTCAGTTGAGGCAGGTCCCAGTGGTATGAATGATGCCACTTTATTATGCTACCTACTCCCCACAAGTCACTCTTAGATAGGAAGGGTTATACGAAAGCTTCCCAAGTACAAGGTGATGTCCTAATTATAGGTTGGGACATTTCCAAGGAGTCTTGCAGTGCATTGCTATCTTTAGTTTACAGAGAGTCAAAACTGGGAAACTTTTGAGAATGGCGTGGGGTGGGCATCTAAGACCCCATAACAGTTGTGCCTATGGCCCAGAATATTTCGATGCCACCGATTTTCAAAATATGAAAAGCTGAGCTTATAAGGCAATTCAGAGACCTTACTTTAATCGATGAGAAAATTATAGTGTTTTATTTTTGTGATAGTTATATATGGTAAGGCAGGGAGATAACTTTTTAAACAGGTATCAAACAGTTAAATTCATGATAGAGATTCTAGTCCAAAAAGTCTTCTGGCTTTGAGGAGGAGGTCATAATGGGCTCGGATTGTCAGAACGGCTAAAATTAACAACTCACTAAACAACAGACATTGGTGAGGATGCGGAGAAAGGGGAACCCTCCTTACACTGTTGGTGGGAATGCAAGCCAGTGCAGGCACTCCAGTACATAGGATGGAGGCTCCTCAGAAGTTGAAAATAGATTCACATTACAACAGCAGTTGCACTACTAGATATTTAGTAAAAAGATACAAACATAGTGATTTGAAGGAGCACATGCCCCGTGATGTTTATAGGGGATAGCAATGTCCACAATTGCTAAAATACAGAAAAGAGACCAGATGTCTATCAATAAATGGATGGATAAGGAGGTTTCGGTACACACACACACATGAGCACACACACTGGAATATTACTCAGCCATCCAAAAGAATGGAATTCTGCCATTTGCAATGACATGGAAAGAACCAGAGAGTATGCTAAGTGAAATCAGTCAGTCAGAGAAAGACAAATACCATATGCTCTCACACATATGTGGAATTTAAGAAACAAAACAGATGAACATAGGGGAAGGGAAGGAAAAATAAAATAAGAAGAAAACAAAGAAGGAGTAAACCCTAAGAGCCTTTTAACTATAGGGCAAACTGGGAGCTGCTGGCGGGGAGATAGGTGTGAAGGTGCAGTAACTGGGTGATGGGCATTAAGAAGGGCACTTGAAGTAATGAGCACTGGCTGTTATATACAACTGAGGAATCACTGAATTCAACCTCTGAAACTAATAATATAGTATATGTTAATTAAATTGGATTTAAATTAAAAAGAGACAAATATTTCTGCCTTTATGAAGTTAAATTTGTGAGACTAATACATGTAAAAGTGAGTGAATTCTGAAATATGGTAGAGGGCAATGAATGCTACTGAAAAAAATAGAGCAAAACAATGGAGTTTGGAATGTTAGTGGGAGCAGATCAGGGTGCTGGGTTTGTTGGGTTCTGGTGAGAGTCCTCTTCCTGACTTGTAAACAGCTTTGCCTTTGTCTATCCTCACATGGCAGAGAAGAGTTAAATTAGCCATATCCCCTCTTGTAAGCCATATCCCTTCTCCGCCCTCATGACTTCATCCAAACCTAACTATCCCCAAAAGCTGACTTCCAAATGCCATCACGTTGGGAGTTAAGGTTTCAATGTGGCATTTTGGGAAGGCACAAATGTTTAGCCCATTGTAAGGGGATATGCCTAATTTGGGATGAAGACGTGATTCCTCATTTAAATTGGGAAATAGAATGTGAGTGATTCTCAAAGTAAAGAAGGAAGCCTCTTCAGCAAGTACAGTGATATAACATTTAGATGACTCATCCCACTGGTAGGCAGTCCTTCATTGTGCATTATTTGCATGCGAGTGGCTTGAACCACCTACTGGCATAATGAACCCCACACAGATATTCTTCTCATTGTACCATCTGAGTATATATTGGGGAACTGTGATTCTAGACCCTATCCTATGTCTCAGCATTACTTGTTTGAGATGAACAAAATAGTGGATACTTTCCTGAATCTACTAAGCCAGAATATATGAGGACAAAACCATTTATAAATACTTTAGATGATTCCGATGCACATCCAGGTTTAGGAAACATGAGCTTTTACTTGGTGTGGCCTTGGAGTAAATATCACTGAAAAAATATCTTGAACCATTTCAGAGACTTCTGGAAGCAATGTCAAAGAAATGTATTCAGGACACTCGAGGAGACCGATTAAATCCATAGCAAGGATTAGGGAAGTGACTGAGAAAGATGAACTTTTAGTAAGTCATTGATCCCTAGTATCACTTGTTAATACATAGGAATATTCAGACAACACTATTGTAAATGTTATCTTTATTCTGTAATTTATTTAATGTTAAAATTTGTTCCTAATTCACCTGTGTTCGGAAACTTAAAAATTGAATTACTGAGTAAAACTACGAGTCTTTTACAAAAAATGAATATTATGTTGGAATAAAAAATAAGAAATTTATAGTACTTAGAGAAAAATATATTCTCTATAATTTGGTAACTTAAAACGTTATAAAATGACTGTTTTAAGGGTATCGTTGATATGATTATTGACATTATTTTTCCCCCATGACATAAAAAACTAGTTAAACATTACATTCAGTTTTAAAAATATATTATTTAGTGAAATGTATTTCTAAAACATATGATGATATTTTGTTTAAATTCATTTGAACAAATGTAAGAAAGAAAAATCATTCTGTTAGGGTTCTTTGGAGAAGCAGATAAGAAGTGTGCATTTATTTGTTTGTTTGTTTATTGATTATGATGTACTGGTTTACACAGCTATGCAAGCTGAGAAGTCCCACAAGGTGGCTATCTGCAGGCTGGAGAACCAGGAAAGCTTGTGGTATAATTCAGCTAAAGCCCTAACCACAAAGACCTGAGGGACTGGAGAGGCAGTGATGTAACTCCCAGTCCAAGGGCAGGAGAGGACAAGATGAGATGCCTTGGCTCAAGCTGTGAGGCAGGAAAAAGGGGCGAATTGTTCCTTTCTCTGACTGTTGTTCTATCTCAGTTTCCAATAGGTTGGGTGATACACACCTACATTGGGAAGCATGATCTGCTTTCCTGAGATTGTGCTAATCTTGTCTGGAAACATCTTCACAGATAGACCCAGAAATGTTTAATCTGGATACCCCATGGCCAGTCAGGTTGACTTATAAAATTAACCATCACAGCCATACTTGTGAAAAACCTCTTTAAAACATTTTATTATTTGGGCACCTGGGTGGCTCAGTTGGTTAAGCCACTGCCTTTAAGTCAGGTCACGATCCGAGTCCCAGAAGCGAGTCCCACATCAGGTTCCCAGCTCCATGAGGAGTCTGATTCTCCCCCTGACCTTCTCCCCTCTCATGCTCTCTCTCACTCTCTCTCTTTCAAATAAATAAATAAAATATTTATTTTATTTATATATAATCTTATATGTAAGATTATATATGCATAAATATATAATCTAAGATATAAAATCTTTTAAAAAGTTTGATTCTTTGAATTATATGCTCAATATATTTCAAATGAGAAGACATAGGAAGAAAAGAGAACCCTTCACATCAGAGATACTAAAACATTCATTTGTGCATATCTAAATTATAGACTAAATAACTAGAGAATGGTGAGTTTTCACAAGGGTAAATCACTTCCATTTTAATAAAAGCTTCTGTTGTAATTGACCAATATCATGAATAATAGTAATGTTCATTGAAAGCCATGAGTTTATTTCTTTCTTTCTAAAGACTTATTTGTTTGAGAGAGAGCAAGTTGTGGGGAGGTACAGAGGGAGAGAAACTTCAAGCAGACTCCCCATTCACCAGGAAGCCTGAGAAAGGTTTTGATTTCACCGCCCATGAGATCATGACCTGAGCTGAAACCAAGAGTTAGATGCTCAACCAATTGAGCCACCCAGGCTCACTGAAAGTCATGACTTTATAACACAATCCAGTAGTATGAACATTATTGCTATTATCGTTGACCAGTTGCTGTCTAAAAGGGGAGGGTCTACAGTTTAGTTAGTTATATTTTATATATCAAAACAACAACAGGAGGAGGAGTCAAGATGGCGGAGAAGTAGCAGGCTGAGACTACTTCAGCTAGCAGGAGATCAGCTAGATAGCTTATCTAAAAATTGCAAACACCTGCAAATCCATCAGCAGATTGAAGAGAAGAAGAACAGCAATTCTGGAAACAGAAAAACAACCACTTTCTGAAAGGTAGGACTGGCGGAGACGTGAATCCAAAGCGACGGGAAGATAGACCCCGGGGGAGGGGCCGGCTCCCGGCAAGCGGCGGAGCTACAGAGCACAAAATCAGGACTTTTAAAAGTCTGTTCTGCTGAAGGACATCGCTCCAGAGGCTAAATGAGGGCGAAGCCCACGTGGGGTCAGCGTGGCCTCAGGTCCCGCAGGGTCACAGAAGGATCAGGTGTGTCTGAGTGTCGCAGAGCTTGCGGGTATTGGAACAGGAAAGTCGGCTACAGAGACAGAGCCGACAGTAAGATCACAGCTCAGTGTTACCTTGAACCGGTCGCAGGCTCGGTGGGCTCGGAGCGCGGCCGGAGGTCAGGCAGACGGGAGTTACTGGGCGCTGTTCTCTGAGGGCGCACTGAGGAGTGGGGCCCCGGGCTCTAGGCTCCTCCAGGCTGGAGACCAGGAGGCCGCCATTTGTATTCCCGTCCTCCGGAACTCTATGGAAAGCGCTCAGGGAACAAAAGCTTCTGAAAGCAAACCTGAGTGGATTACTAAGCCCGGCCCCTGGTAAGGGCGGTGAAATTCCGCCTGGGGCAAAGACACTTGAGAATCACTACAACAGGCCCCTTCCCCAGAAGATCAACAAGAAATCCAGCCAAGACCAAGTTCACCTACTAAGGAGTGCGGTTTCAATACCAAGGAGAACAGCCGAATTCCAGAGGAGGAAAAAGCAAAGCACGGAACTCATGGCTTTCTCCCTGTGATTTTTTTTTAGTCTTGCAGTTAATTTAATTTTTTTCTTTTTTCTTTTCTTTTTTTTTTTTCCTTGTCTTCTGGTAAAATTTTTTTTAAATTTTACCCTTTTCTTTTTTAAGGTTTTTAAACTAGTTTATCTAATATATATATATATTTTTTTCTTTTTTATATTTTTCTTTATTTGTTTTCTTTTTTTTTTTAATTCTTTTTTTTCCCTTTTTTTTTCGTTCTCCCTTTTTGAACCTCTTTTTATCCCCTTTTTCCCCCCTCACGATTTGAGATCTCTTCTGATTTGGTTAAAGCATATTTTCCTGGGGTTGTTGCCACTCTTTTAGTATTTTACTTGCTCCTTCATATACTCTTATCTGGATAAAATGACAAGACGAAAAAATTCAACACAAAAAAAAAGAACAAGAGGCAGTACCGAAGGCTAGGGACCTAATCAATACAGACATTGGTAATATGTCAGATCTAGAGTTCAGAATGACAATTCTCAAGGTTCTAGCCGGGCTCAAAAAAGGCATGGAAGATATTAGAGAAACACTCTCGGGAGATATAAAAGCCCTTTCTGGAGAAATAAAAGAACTAAAATATAACCAAATTGACATCAAAGAAGCTATTAATGAGGTGCAATCAAAAATGGAGGCTCTCACTGCTAGGATAAATGAGGCAGAAGAAAGAATTAGCGACATAGAAGACCAAATGACAGAGAATAAAGAAGCTGAGCAAAAGAGGGACAAACATCTACTGGACCACGAGGGGAGAATTCAAGAGATAAGTGACACCTTAAGACGAAACAACATTAGAATAATTGGGAATCCAGAAGAAGAAAGAGAGAGGGGAGCAGAAGGTATACTGGAGAGAATTATTGGGGAGAATTTCCCCAATATGGCAAAGGGAATGAGCATCAAAATTCAGGAGGTTCAGAGAACGCCCCTCAAAATCCATAAGAATAGGCCCACACCCCGTCACCTAATAGTAAAATTTACAAGTCTCAGTGATAAAGAGAAAATCCTGAAAGCAGCCAGGGAAAAGAAGTCTGTAACATACAATGGTAAAAATATTAGATTGGCAGCTGACTTATCCACAGAGACCTGGCAGGCCAGAAAGAGCTGGCATGATATTTTCAGAGCACTAAACGAGAAAAACATGCAGCCAAGAATACTATATCCAGCTAGGCTATCACTGAAAATAGAAGGAGAGATTAAAAGCTTCCAGGACAAACAAAACCTGAAAGAATTTGCAAACACCAAACCAGCTCTACAGGAAATATTGAAAGGGGTCCTCTAAGCAAAGAGAGAGCCTACAAGTGGTAGATCAGAAAGGAACAGACCATATACAGTAACAGTCATCTTACAAGCAATACAATGGTACTAAATTCATATCTCTCAATAGTTACCCTGAATGTTAATGGGCTAAATGTCCCTGTCAAAAGACACAGGGTATCAGAATGGATAAAAAAACAAAACCCATCTATATGTTGCCTCCAAGAAACTCATTTTAAGCCCGAAGACACCTCCAGATTTAAAGTGAGGGGGTGGAAAAGAATTTACCATGCTAATGGACATCAGAAGAAAGCAGGAGTGGCAATCCTTATATCAGATCAATTAGATTTTAAGCCAAAGACTATAATAAGAGATGAGGAAGGACACTATATCATACTCAAAGGGTCTGTCCAACAAGATCTAACAATTTTAAATATCTATGCCCCCAATTGGGAGCAGCCAACTATATAAACCAATTAGTAACAAAATCAAAGAAACACATCAACAATAATACAATAATAGTAGGGGACTTTAACACTCCCCTCACTGAAATGGACAGATCATCCAAGCAAAAGATCAGCAAGGAAATAAAGGCCTTAAACGACACACTGGACCAGATGGACATCACAGATATATTCAGAATATTTCATCCCAAAGCAACAGAATACACATTTTTCTCTAGTGCACATGGAACATTCTCCAGAATAGATCACATCCTCGGTCCTAAATCAGGACTCAACCGGTATCAAAAGATTGGGATCATTCCCTGCATATTTTCAGACCACAATGCTCTAAAGCTAGAACTCAACCACAAAAGGAAGTTTGGAAAGAACCCAAATACATGGAGACTAAACAGCATCCTTCTAAAGAATGAATTGGTCAACTGGGAAATTAAAGAAGAATTGAAAAAAATCATGGAAACTAATGATAATGAAAACACAGCGGTTCAAAATCTGTGGGACACAACAAAGGCAGTCCTGAGAGGTAAATATATAGCTGTGCAAGCCTTTCTCAAGAAACACAACCTAACCCTCCACCTAAAGGAGCTGGAGAAAGAACAAGAAAGAAACCCTAAGCCCAGCAGGAGAAGAGAAATAATAAAGATCAGAGCAAAAATCAATGAAATAGAAACCAAAAAAACAATAGAACAAATCAACGAAACTAGGAGCTGGTTCTTTGAAAGAATTAATAAAATTGATAAACCCCTGGCCCGACTTATCAAAAAGAAAAGAGAAAGGACCCAAATAAATAAAATCATGAATGAAAGAGGAGAGATCACAACTAACACCAAAGAAATACAAACTATTATAAGAACATATAACGAGCAACACTACGCCAACAAATTTGACAATCTGGAAGAAATGGATGCATTCCTAGAAACATATAAACTACCACAACTGAACAAGGAAGAAATAGAAACCCTGAACAGACCCATAACCAGTAAAGAGATTCAAACAGTCATTATAAATCTCCAAACAAACAAAAGCCCAGGACCAGACGGCTTCCCGGGGGAATTCTACCAAACATTTAAAGAAGAACTAATTCCTATTCTCCTAAAACTGTTCCAAAAAATAGAAATGGAAGGAAAACTTCCAAACTCATTTTATGAGGCCAGCATCACCTTGATCCCAAAACCAGACAAGGATCCCATCAAAAAAGAGAGCTATAGACCAATATCCTTGATGAACACAGATGCGAAAATACTCAACAAAATACTAGCCAATAGGATTCAACAGTACATTAAAAGAATTATTCACCACGACCAAGTGGGATTTATTCCAGGGCTGCAAGGTTGGTTCAACATCCGCAAATCAGTCAATGTGATACAACACATCAATAAAAGAAAGAACAACAACCATATGATACTCTCAATAGATGCTGAAAAAGCATTTGACAAAGTACAGCATCCCTTCCTGATCACAACTCTTCAAAGTGTAGGGATAGAGGGCACATACCTCAATATCATCAAAGCCATCTATGAACAACCCACCGCAAATATCATTCTCAATGGAGAAAAACTGAAAGCTTTTCCGCTAAGTTCAGGAACACGGCAGGGATGTCCATTATCACCACTGCTATTCAACATAGTACTAGAGGTCCTAGCCTCAGCAATCAGACAACAAAAGGAAATTAAAGGCATCCAAATCGGCAAAGAAGAAGTCAAATTATCCCTCTTCGCAGATGATATGATACTATATGTGGAAAACCCAAAAGACTCCACTCCAAAACTGCTAGAACTTATACAGGAATTCAGTGAAGTGTCAGAATATAAAATCAATGCACAGAAATCAGTTGCATTTCTCTACACCAACAACAAGACAGAAGAAAGAGAAATTAAGGAGTCAATCCCATTTACAATTGCACCCCAAACCATAAGATACCTAGGAATAAACCTAACCAAAGAGGCACAGAATCTATACTCAGAAAACTATAAAGTACTCATGAAAGAAATTGAGGAAGAACACAGAGAAATGGAAAAATGTTCCATGCTCCTGGATTGGAAGAATAAATATTGTGAAAATGTCTATGCTACCTAAAGCAATATACACATTTAATGCAATTCCTATCAAAGTACCATCCATCTTTTTCAAAGAAATGGAACAAATCATTCTAACATTTATATGGAACCAGAAAAGACCTCGAATAGCCAAAGGGATATTGAAAGAGAAAGCCAATGTTGGTGGCATCACAATTCCGGACTTCAAGCTCTATTACAAAGCTGTCATCATCAAGACAGCATGGTACTGGCACAAAAACAGACACATAGATCAATGGAACAGAATAGAGAGCCCAGAAATAGACCTTCAACTCTACAGTCAACTAATCTTTGACAAAGCAGGAAAGACTGTCCAATGGAAAAAAGACAGCCTCTTCAATAAATGGTGTTGGGCAAATTGGACAGCCACATGCAGAAAAATGAAATTGGACCATTTCCTTACACCACACACAAAAATAGACTCAAAATGGATGAAGGACCTCAATGGGAGAAAGGAATCCATCAAAATCCTTGAGAACACAGGCAGCAACCTCTTTGACCTCAGCCGCAGCAACATCTTCCTAGGAACATCGCCAAAGGCAAGGGAAGCAAGGGAAAAAATGAACTATTGGGATTTCATCAAGATCAAAAGCTTTTGCACAGCAAAGGAAACAGTTAACAAAATCAAAAGACAACTGACAGAATGGGAGAAGATATTTGCAAACGACATATCAGATAAAGGACTAGTGTCCAGAATCTATAAAGAACTTAGCAAACTCAACACCCAAAGAACAAATAATCCAATCAAGAAATGGGCAGAGGACATGAACAGACATTTCTGCAAAGAAGACATCCAGATGGCCAACAGACACATGAAAAAGTGCTCCATATCACTCGGCATCAGGGAAATACAAATCAAAACCACAACGAGATATCACCTCACACCAGTCAGAATGGCTAAAATCAACAAGTCAGGAAATGACAGATGCTGGCGAGGATGCAGAGAAAGGGGAACTCTCCTACACTGTTGGTGGGAATGCAAGCTGGTGCAGCCACTCTGGAAAACAGCATGGAGGTTCCTCAAAATGTTGAAAATAGAACTGCCCTTTGACTCAGCAATTGCACTACTGGGTATTTACCCTAAAGATACAAACGTAGTGATCCAAAGGGGCATGTGCACCCGAATGTTTATAGCAGCAATGTAGACAATAGCCAAACTATGGAAAGAACCTAGATGTCCATCAACAGATGAATGGATCAAGAAGATGTGGTATATATACACAATGGAATACTATGCAGCCATCAAAAGAAATGAAATCTTGCCATTTGCGACAACATGGATGGAACTAAAGCGTATCATGCTTAGCGAAATAAGTCAAGCAGAGAAAGACAACTGTCATATGATCTCCCTGATATGAGGAAGTGGTGATGCAACATGGGGGCTTGAGTGGGTAGAAGAAGAATCAATGAAACAAGATGGGATTGGGAGGGAGACAAACCATAAGTGACTCTTAATCTCACAAAACAAACTGAGGGTTGCTGGGGGGAGGGGGGTTGGGAGAAGGGGGTGGGATTATGGACATTGGGGAGGGTATGTGCTTTGGTGAGTGCTTTGAAGTGTGTAAACCTGGTGATTCACAGACCTGTACTCCTTGGGATAAAAATATATAAAAAATAGAAAATTAAAAACAACAGCAACAACAACAACAACAACAGCAAAACCAAAGTCTAGTGGCTGAGCATAATGAATGTTTTTGGTCCTGTAAAAGTGAGGGTTTGTGTTCATAGTCAGTAAGCAGCTTTTTCCAGGTGATGATTCAGGCACTGAAGCTCTTCCAATTTTGAGGTCCCGACATCCCACATGGTCTTCAGTCTTCCTCTGGCTGCTGGAGAAGAAATAGGCAGTATATAACCACCCCTGGTTGGTACTGGTGTACATTCATGGATAAGATCTTACCACAAAGTCACACCTACTTTGTGTATATTTACAGAGTCTTCTGCACACCTGCCTCTCCACCTCAACTCTTTACTTTAAAAAAGAGAGCCTAAATGCCTATGGAATCTGGTCTCTCTGCTGCTGCTTGACCTAGCTGGTTTATCAATGTTAAATCAGAGCATTTGTCATAGAGCATACCTTTCATGCTGTAGTTAGCATAATGCACTTTGTCAATATGAGTGATTGTCCTCCTGAGTAAAATTGACAAATATATTGCTTAGGAAGAAATAAACTTAATTAAAAACAATAAAAACAAAATGGAAATCCTTCAATGAAAATTCTAATCTAAAATGTGACTAGGTATTAGGTTTCATTTTACTTTCAAGGAGGTGAAGTTGTTTTGTTTCATTCTTTTTTCCTTTGTTCTACACCAAATATTTATATATAATATATAAATATATATATAATATATCGATCCATTATATATCCTATATATTATATATAATAATATATATTATATATATATATCCATCATAAATATTGCCTTTATATTAAGGACTTATTTAGGAATAATAATGATGTGTTTTATGTAAATAATTAGCAAATTTCACCATAAATAATATTAATAATTAAAATTATGCATGCGTAATTAGTTTATTTCAGTTTTCCTCTGTGTTGGGCACACTGACTGAAAAAATGATTCGTGTTGTTTCATAGCCATTTAAGGCATATTAGTAATAGTCTAGCACGTATTTTTCAAAACAGTATATTTCAACGTATTCTGGCAATTTGATATTTACATTCACAAGAAGTTTGATAATGGGCTTCTACATGCCATGGGTTAGGTATCTCTCTTTTGAAATCAGCTCCGATAATAAGAGTGCCAAGAGACTGACATGAAAGTAGGGAAATTATATTTTGCTTCCATTTTCCTCTTTTAGTTGCAAAATAGTTGAGGGAAAAGACAATGAATTATGGGAATACCTATGGTTGTTCTATAATTGCGGCAAAGTGATCCCTAGGTCTTGAGAGCTCTTAGAAACTTTAAATACACCAGTGGGATCACCTGTATGGAGCAGGAAAGTTCATTTGCTATTTTGTCTGACCTAAATGGATTTGTTTTTTCTCCACATACCTAAGTAAACCCAGCAAAGGATTATCATTCTTATCCTTCAGGTTAAGTTTTTCCTTTATCTGAGCACTGAAAGGATATGTGAAAGAATGTTAAGAATATTTTTGTTAGGGTGCCTGAATGGCTCAGTTGGTTAAACATCAGACTCCTGATTTGGCTCAGGTCATGATCTCAGGGTCTGGAGGTGGAACCCTATGTCAGGCTTCCCTCTTTCTTACCCTCTGTGGGGGTCTGCTTCCCCTCTCTTCCCTCTGCTCCTACCACACCTGAGGGCAATCTTTCCCTCCTCCTCTTTCTTTTTTTTTTAATGTATGTTTAAAAATTTTTATTTATTTGACAGACAGAGATCACAAGTAGACAGAGAGGCAGGCAGAGAGAGAGAGAGGGGAGGAAGCAGGCTCCCCACCAAGCAGAGAGCTTGATGTGGGGCTCGATCCCAGGACCCTGGGATTATGACCTGAGCTGAAGGCAGAGGCTTAACCTCCACCCAGGCACCCCTCTCCCCCTCTTTCTTAAATAAAGAAATAAATCTTTTTTAAAAAGAATATTTTTGGTAATGCCTTCAACTGGGGATCATTTAGTTTAATTTCTTATAGGAAAACTTGAATGAAACAAATATCATTTTTTATGTCAAGAAAAATTATTCTGATCATGGTGTGTTTTTATTCACAAAACCATACACGCATATATAGTACCTGAATTAACAACAGCTATGATATCTGGGTGATATCCAAGTCATGTATTAGTTCAGAAAATTAAGAATACAAATGGAGCAAGACCTCTAGAATTATTTAGGAATAATAGTGATGCTTTGTGTATAAAGAATCAACAAACTGCACCACAAATAATGCTAATAATTAAAATTATGCATGACAGAAAAAATGTCTTAGTGCTCCATTTGTGTTGTAAATTTCCTATACTAATACGTGACGGGGGTGTCACTCAGATATCGTACCTGTTGCTGTTTCAGGTACCATATGTGTGTATACGGTTTTATGAGTTTGGTCAGTTTGTCTCTGCAGGAGAAGCAACTTCTAGAGATGAAGAATGAATGAATCTTTCAATGAATGACCTCACATATAAAAAGAGGATGTATAAATAAATGATATGGATAACAGAAAGTGAGTAGAGTCAGATCATGGAGAACTGGTGCAACTGAGAAAAGCTTTATAGCAGCACTTGGGTGTCCAGGTTTTGAAGAATGGGAAGAATCTGCATATCGAAAGGGCCAAGCAGAGGTAATGGCCCAAACCTGAAGATCAGAGGACCAACAGAAGAAAAGGTACAGAACTAATAATGTGCATGATAAATTCCCTATACCATGGAAATTAATACTTTTTAAAAAACATGATAGTATGTGCTCAACCATATATGGGCTTAGAAGTGACTCAGGTGCCAATTTGCAATCTCTGACTCAGAAGTGGAATGCAGGCTGCAGTTTTGTTTGCTCTTGACATGAATATGTTAACATTTATAAGGCTGAATTTGCACATACATGGGGGAAACCAATAGTCATAATTACTGTATAGAAAATTGTGAAGAGGAATTAGATATTCTTTAAATTAAATATTTACCTTTCTTTGAAGAAGCAAGCATCCTAAAGACAGTTAATTATTTAGCATAAAAACTCCAGATTGCATGGAGCACTGGGTGTGGTGAAAAAAAAATGAATACTGTTATGCCGAAAATAAATAAAAAAAAAATAAAAAAAAACCCCTCAAGAATATATGAACATAAAGCACTATGGGTCACTTAATATAATGCTGATTCATTAAGCCATAACAACATCCTCTTCAAACATGATGTAATGAAATATAATTTCTTTAAAATGTCTGAACTACCTTAACAGACTGTAAGTTTCTGTAGAGAAGGGCCTGTCTGATTCATTTTTGTTTCCTCCAGAACATCAGCACATAGAAGCTATTCAATAAGTATATGTCTGGTGGTGATGAGATTAATAAAAACTTTAAAACTTGATAAGTCAGTAAAATATTTGAAATGAGGGGCTGGGAAGAAAGTGCCTCGATTATAAATGATAATGATGGTGAATATTAGACATTGTTGGGAGACGGTATACATGACAACTTTGAGCACCAGTTAATTTTACTCAAGAAGGTGAGGGATAAATGAAATGACAGACTGGGATGAATTTTAGACAAAGAAAGTTAGAAGGAAAAAAGTCAGCTGGGGTTAAGGAGTAGAAATCAGAGGGTGGGTCTGGAATGGCAGGAAAAAAGGTTACTGTTATTGGAAGAAGTAGGATTCCTTGATTAGGTAAAATATGAGTGATAAAATCAGGTTAAACTGATTTTTATTATAATTATGTTTGAAATTTTAGAATTCATCAGTTTAGTTTACATGCACATATACACATACATACACACCTATATAATTTACATTATAGATATACAATTCACATGATATAAATGATATAAGTTTTGTTAATACTTAATCCCCAAAAGAATATATTTGCTTTGGAGAAATCAGAACTCTGTCCCTTTTCCCCTTACATAAAGACTGGAAAGTATTTATTGCTTTTTCTTCCTCAGGTTCATTCTGGTCTTATAGAATATACATTTTCAGTTTTATTTCAACAGAACATCTATGGATAGCTTAAATTTCTATTTCTTTATCTTTGTCAACATTTTTATTTCCCCAGTGGACATTTCTGCAAAATCCATTTTTACTTCTATGTGATCCCAGGAACTCTACTAATCAAATTCAATAACATCCTTGGTATAATTTCAGGAGGAAATTCCAGGGAGCACCTCAAGTTTACCACTTTCTTGGAAGGGAAATATTAACACCCTCACCTCTTGCTCCCCATATAAGATTCTGGGTAGGAGTGTGTTACTCATTTTCTGAAGAAGGATTAACTCTTTTAGACCTCTCCAGTCACTTGGTAAATTACCTCTTCTGCTGTCCAGAGCAGTGCTCAGAGATTTCAAGGACTGAATGCTTCAACAGTAGAAAAATTCATTATATAAGTAGTTTCCTTCAAATTTTATTTTAAAAAGTGTTTCTTATATAAGGGCATGTACATATATATTTATATATGAGTATATGTATGCATTTGAATTTATACAAAAGGATATTGGGGATTTTAGTTGTATATTTGTATTATTAGCTAAGCTACAGGTTTTCTGGCTATAATAGAAATCCAATAAAATAGTGGCTTACTCTAGATCAGGTTTTATCAATTTTAGCACTGTTGACATTTTAGACTATATAATTCTTGGAAATGGGAGCTTTCTTGTGTATTGTAGGATGTTTAGCCACATCACTGGGTTCTACCCACAGATGCCAGACATAATCACACTGTCCCAGTTAATGATAACCAAAAATGTCTCCTAAACATCCTCTGGGGGTCAGGGAGGCCAAGTTGGCCCCTACTGAGAATCACTGAGCTGGATATAAATGTGTGACTCACCCAGAGAGCCCAAGCAGGTACAATGGCTTTGTTCCGCATTAGGACCTCTGACTCCTTGTTTTCTCATCTCTGGGACCTGTCCTCATCATACAGGCCCACAGATCTTTCTCAAGTATCCTGATTCTAGGAGAGCAAGGAAAACGGTGCTGGTAAACTTATTCTGTATTAACAAAAACAAAACAAAAAAAAAGTCCCCAGCTGGGGGACATTGGCTCTGATAGGATTAATGGATTTCCATGTGGTAAACACTTCTCTCATGGTTGATATTAAACTACCAACAGTTTAATAACTGGCTTGCTAGATTCTTGAATGTTTAACAGTAAACTTTTGTAAGGTGATTTTGGTGGGAAGAAGCATAACACAGATAGAAAAAAGGGGAAGAGGAGGAGAAGGTACAGGCTTCTGTTTAATGGTAAAGTGAGGTTTCATTTCTGTTCATGACCATGTTCATCCTAGCTGCAAGGAGGCTAAAATGCCATGTTTTTTTTTTTTTTTTTCTGGTCAGCATACGGCTAGCCAAAGAATCAGACAATCGATCTCTAAGAGACATAGAGAATATTTATTGGAGGGGGGGAACTGCCCCTTCTATACTATTATAGCAAAAAATCAACCAGAAATCTCAGTGAATTTTATTTAAGATGATTTAAAAAATCTCAGGAGATGAGATACATCACAGATCTGCCTGTTCCAACAGTCAAAGATTCCTCACACAGCTAATATCAGAGGTTGCTGGGTGACTGTTCTTGCAATTTCTTAAACTGAAGGTACATGTGTCTCTAAAATTCTATACTTTTAGCTCAGTTAGTTTTAATTTGAATTTGAAGTTGGTTACCTATGTTCTCCAGGAATAAATATTGGAGGATTTTGGAATTAGAAGAAGCTTAATAATGATAATGATAACAGTATTAATAGATAACCTATATAATACCATGTGTCAGCCACTATCTAAATATTTTACATATTTTTATGTTAATTTAATCTTCACAACAACTCAACTAAGGCTGAAATGGGGGTAATCAGGACAATTCCAAGGCCATAAAAAGCCAGATCTAGCATAAAACTGTGTTATCAGTTTTAGTGATAGAGCAGAAAGCTGGATTTGGGTCTTAAAGATTTTTAAAAATTTATTTATTTTGAGAGAGGTTGAGAGAGAGAGGTGGAGAGAGAGTGCACACGTAGGGGAGGAATAGAGGGAGAGAATCTCAAAGACTCCCATCTGAGCACAGAGCCAAATGTGGGGCTCAATCCAAGGACATTGAGATAATGACCTGAGCCAAAACTAAGAATTGGATGCTTAACTGCCTGAGCCACCCAGGCACCCCTGGATTTGAGTTTTGGACTTATGTTTGCTACTTGCTGGTTCTGGAAACTTGGTAGGTTTTTGTTTTGTTTTGTTTTTACAATTTCCTCATTTGTGAAATGGAGATAATAACCCTTCCTTTTTAGGATTGTTGTGAAGATGGAATGATTTATGGAGTTGCTTTGGTGCTAATGACAGATCCAAAATAACAGTTGATTAAACAAGATGGACATTTGTTTCTTTATAATGAAAAAGTCCCAATACATAGTTCAGGCTTGGGTTACAGCTGTGAGATCCTCAGAATCCAGGCTCCTACCCTGTTGCTTAATATTTATCAATATTTAGTACTCAGGAGTGCTCTAAGATTCCTAGTCCCACATCTTAGCAGTGGGAGCTGGGCAAAAGGGAAGTAATCAGTGTGTCCTTTCCTTTAAGGACAAGACCTGGAAGCTGAGCACATTGGGGAACTTCTCTAAAAATGAGGGGTTTGGAGGGGTCATTTTCCTCCCCCATCCCAAAACATAAACACAGAGCTACATGCAGGAGGCAAGGCTGCACAGACACTTGCTACCTGACCTGCAAGCAGTGTACCATACTCACAAGGTGTCCTGAGGCCTTGCCTACTCTAAGCCTCCTAGCCTCCACCCAGAACTCAGGGTAAACTCTGTTGAAGCTGTGTGCACGCCTCACACGGCTATTGGGTGCAGCTGCTGTCACAACCCATGCTTAGCCTTGTGCCCCCAACCACTGTCATTTGCTGTCCACAGCCTCATGCCTCTGACTGCCCTAACATGCAGCCCTCAGCCATCAAGGGCTTTGGGGGATCTGGCGTAGGACTAGTGGCCCAACACAAAGTTGATAAGACAGGTGCTCCACTCCCAAGTTCCCCAGAGGGCACAATGGCTCAGAACAGGCCTGTCTGTGTCCCACTAACACCACAGAGAACAGGCACAGCCCACAGCAGGCAGAGAGTCAGGGAAGACAGCCCACTGAAAGGACAGTGACTCCGACATGACAGTAGAGTGTAAGCATCACACACAGGGTCCCCTCCTGAAGTGCCAGGATCTGGGGAACAGGGCATTGCAGGGCACTCCAGGACCTACTCTTCATAAAGTCACTACTTGCAAGAGCAGAAGCCATAGCTGACTTTCTTCACACATAGAAACAGACACAGAGAGGCAGATAAAATGAGGAGACAGAGAAAAATTATTCCAAATGAAAGAACAGGACAAGGCCATGGCTAGAGATTGAAGTGAAACAGATATAAGTACATACCTGATAGAGAATTTAAAGCAAGGATCATGAGGATATTCACTGGACTTGAGAAAAGAGTAGAACACATAAATGAGACCCTTAACACAAAGATAAGCATGATGTAGCAGAGATAAAGTTCTCAGTAAAGTGAGAAATAAAATGAGAAACACTTGATGGGATGAATAGCAGGTTGGAAGAAGAAGAGGAATGAGTTAGTGACCTAGATGACAGGGTAATGGAAAGTAGTCAAAGTGAACAAAAGAGAGAAAGAAGAATTACACAAAATGAGAATAGACTTAGAGAACTCAGTGGCTTCTAACATAACAGCATTTGTATTATAGGAGTTCCAGAAGAAGAGAGGAAAAATGGGCAGGAAATTTATCTGAAGAAAAAATAGCTGAAAACTTGCCCAATCTGGGGAAGGAAACAGATATCTAGATACAGGAGGTACAGAGAACTCCTATCAAAATCAACAAAAACAGGTCCATACCAGAACATAGCATAATTGAGTTGTCAAAATAGAGTGATAAAGAAAACGTTTTAAAAGCATCAAGACAAAAGAAGTCAGTAACTTACATGGGAGGACCCATAAGGTTAGCAGGAGATTTTTTATAGAAACCTTACGAGCCCAAATAGAGTGGTGTGATATATACAAAATGCTGAATGGGAAGAATGTGCAACTGAAAATACTCTATCCAGCAAGACTACCATTCAAAAAAAGGAGAGTTAAAGAGCTTCCCAGACAAACAAAAACTAAGGAGTTTATGACCAGTAAACCAGGTCTGCAGGAGATACTAAAGGGGACTCGTTGAATGGGAAGGAGAGACCCAAAGTGACAGTATAGAGCTCAAGAACAAAAACACAGAAAAAATAAATATTTCTCTTAAAAATACCAGTCAAGAAACTCACCAAAAGAGGGCATAAAATATAACAAAAGATGCCTAAAGTACAGGGAGGAGAAAAGAACTGGGCTCAATCTTCACTGATCAACTTTTATTGACTGCTATATTCAAAGAGGTTATATACAAACCTAATGATAACCATGTATCCCAAACCACTAAAGAATATGCAAAGAATAAAGAGAAAGAAAGCCAAATACATCACTAAAGGAAACCAAATCAGCAAAACATGGAAGACAAGGAAGGATCAGAGAAAATATTCAGAAACAACAACAAAACAAGTAATAAAATGGCACTATTGAATATACATCTATCAATCATTACTTTGAATGTCACGAGGGGATGGGGACTAGGGAGGGCACTTGTTATGATGGGCACTAGGTGATGTATGGAAGTGTTGGATCACTAGATTGTACACCTGAAATTAATATGACTGTATGTTAACTAACTGGAATGAAAATAAAAACTTGAAAAATGTTTATCTTTATTACTAATAGTATGTAAGAAAGCTATTGTGGCTGTATGGGATGACTAGAGTCTCTGCCCCAGATGGGATAACATAGGCTAAGCACTTGGTACATATGCAGTAATAATACACAGTAATATTAACATCCCCTTTTTTATTGATTTAGGGTCTTTTATCTCCCAGAGATAAAGTTATTTCAGATTTCCGTTGTAATGGTAATAGTTTGGAATTGTGTTACCCAAACACTTTAGGAAGTACTATTTGTCTCTGAATCAAGCTTGTGAAATAGATCTTGAACCACATGCTAAGAGGAAGTGTTATTGTCCTTATAAAATGATTTTTTTGCTCATATATTCCCTTGTAGAGAAATAATAATAATTAATGACATTTTGGAAACTTATTGGGGTGTTATACACACTTCAAGCTTTATGGCAGTTCCAGGTGACATATTTGCTTTTGCAGAATACTGAAATACTCAGTGCGGCTGGTGGCTGTAAGATTGTTTTAATTATTCCTTTCAAACAATGAGTTCTGGAGTTAGCATAAGACCTGATCAGTAGAACATTGTGAGTTTGGTTGAGGGGCCTGGGAACTTGTCCAAGAAGACCTTTTATATCCCACAATTCTAACTTTAATAAGTGAGAATAGAAGAGGGAAATCATGGGCACTGGAATGTTGTGGGCCTTGTGTCACGAGCAAGCTTGCCTTCAACATTTACCCACATTCCTTTTTTTTTTTTTTAAGATTTTATTTATTTATTTGACAGACAGAGATCACAAGTAGACAAAGAGGCAGGCAGAGAGAGAGGAGGAGGCAGGCTCCCTGCTGAGAAGAGAGCCCGATGTGGGGCTCCAACCCAGGACCCTGTGATCGTGACCTGAGCTGAAGGCAGAGGCTTTAACCCACTGAGCCATCCAGGCGCCCCTGGATTATAATTGTTAATACTGTTATTCTTGATGAGAGCAGAAAGAGGAGTAGCTATTCTTCTCTGGGAGTTTTCTATTTCTGCCTCTGATCATACCACATGGAGATGTTCAAAGTGGTCTGCCTAGAGAAATGACAGAAGTCACAAAAGATATTTAAATACCCTCCTCTGCTTCCTATAGGACTTCTTCTCTCTGTAAGTGAGGTCAGGGGTGATCTCTCTGTCCTCAACACTTGAAGCAATGGCTGGAGAACTAACAGCTGATTGCAGATTCCATTTTGGGGGTAGTTTTGGAGTCCCTCAGCTGCATCTTAGGCCACCCAACTCGTGTTTAATTTTATGCTTTAAATTCCACGTTTTTTATTTAAAATCTGTTTTAGAAATTAAAAGTGCTGCTGAATATTAAAAAACCATAAAATCCTCCATGTTTATTTTGTATGTAACTCTCTCTATTTGTCTATTTTTCTAAAAGATATTATTCACTTATTTTAGAGAAAGGGTGAGAGAGAAAGAGCAGTGGGAGGAGCAGAGGGAGAAAAAGATAATCTTCAGCAGACTCCATGGCACTGAGAGCAGAGCCCCATGTGGGCCTCAGTACCAGAACCCTGAGATCATGACGTGAGCCAAAACCAAGAGTTAAGTTGAACACTTAAACCAACTGAGCCATGCAGGTGCCCCTCTATACATGTTTTTTTTTTTTTTTTTTTTCCCCATCATTTAGCTCTGGAAGCCCAACTATTCATCCAGGGCAAGTAATGATAGAGAAGATAAGCTCAAGATGTTCTGAAGCTGGCAAGTGTGACTATAACAAGAAAAAGAAATCCTCTAACAGTGAAGTCTAGACCTTTCTTACATTAAATGGGCCATCAGATGTGGCTCTGTAACTTATAAGATTTAAAAAGAAGATAGGGTGCCTGGGTGGCTCAGTCATTAGGCATCTGCCTTTGGCTCGGACACTGATCCCAGAGTCCTGGGATCAAGGCCCGCATTGGGCTCCCTGCTTGGTAAGAAGCCTGTTTCTCCCTCTCCCAGCCCCACCCCCACCCCCGGCTTGTGTTCTCCCTCTCACTGTCTCTGTCAAATAAATAAATAAAATATTTTAAAAAGAAGCTAAAATTAGCAGTCAAAATTTAAAAAGAAACAGAAAAGGGTGAAATTCACATTTGTAGCAAGAGGTCCTAATTAGAACTCAGTTCCTAAAATCAACCAATGAACTAAATGAACATAACATTCTGTTGATGGTAGAAGTTACAGCAAATTCTGACTTCAAATGTGCCTGCAAATGATTTCTATCTAGCAAGAAAGAAAAACTTGAATTCAGACTGTGCTTGTGTTTTTTATGAACAACAGATTATTTACCCAAATATTAATAATTCACTCCATGATTCTTAAGAAAAATTGTAAAGTGATTAAAATGCAGATGTGTAAGATTAAAAACCTGTATGTTTACTTGGTAATGTGAACTCCTTCCACTTTTAGCCAGGGTGCCATTCTTGTAGATTTTAATTCTTTGGGAAATATTGCTCTTCTCAAAGATTTAGCCTGGGTGGGACGCCTGGGTGGCTCAGTTGGTTAAGCAGCTGCCTTTGGCTCAGGTCATGATCCCAGCGTCCTGGGATTGAGTCCAGCATTGGGCTCCTTGCTCGGCAGGGAGCCTGCTTCTCCCTCTGCCTCTGCCTGCCATTCTGTCTGCCTGTGCTTGCTCTCTCGCCCTCTCTCTCTGATAAATAAATAAAATCTTAAAAAAAAAAAAAGACTTTCTCATGTAATTCTTAAAAAAAAAAAGATTTAGCCTGGGTGTATGGGACCCACAATGTGGAGATGTGTGCGTAAGCAGTAACCTTAGGGAAATGAGGCTGTACACAGGCAGGAAATTCACCTCACACTGGAGGAAATTTACTCATAATCTCCAGGGTAAACATCTTGGGATTATGTTCAAGAGAGTCCCCTGCAACAAAAAGTTATCTGGCCTAAAAATGTCTATAATGCCATGACACCCTGTTATAGATGAAGAAACTCTGCCTAGACAGGCTAAGAAGTGTGTCCAAGGACCCACAGCCAGCAGGTGACTGTGTAGCACTTGGCACCTAGAGGGCTCTGAACTAAGAGTCTTGGTCCAGTCTGGAGTGAAGGTTCCAGGGTACCTGACTCATGACGATGCACATAAATTTGCTTTTTTTCCCCTTTAAATTAAGCACTCTTAATTTTTCCCTACTAAAATTGAGTTCAGCTGTCATAAAGAGTATAAAGAGCTTTGTTTATTTTTCCCCCAGTATAATTGCATTTAAGCATTGAAGTTGGGCTCATTTTTATTCTATTTTCAGCCCAGGATTGAGGTGCCTTAGGTGATTCTTAGATTAGCTCCATCTAATTAAGTGTTGGTGCATTGTGTTCTAGACTGTCTTCCATCATTGTGGCATGCCAGTGTTGTATCCTAGGTGTTTGGCAGGGTCCCTTGTCATCTTTTTCTTATTTACTCCTCCCCCCGCCCCACTGATTTTATTTCAGTGATTTCTAATGGTCCACGAAAAATGCTTTTTAAATGACCAAAATAAGCTAGAAATGGACAGGATGTATTTGAGAAGGCAAAATTCAGGTCTGATTACATATTGGACAAATAGGTAACAAAAAGGTATATAGAATGATACCCAATGAGAAAGAATAAATAAGCAAATATGAATAACACCTTTTGTATTAATGATATGTAGCTATATTTCCAATTAGAAATTTTACTTCTAGGGGTACCTGGGTGGCTCAGTGAGTTAAAGCCTCTGCCTTCGATTCAGGTCATGATTCCAGGGTTTTGGGATCAAGCCCCACATCGGGCTCTCTGCTTACCAGGGAGCCGGGTTCCTTCCCCTCTCTCTACTTCCTGTGATCTCTGTCTATCAAATAAATAAATAAAGTCTTTAAAAAAAAAGAAATTTTACTTCTATACATTTTTCACCTGAGAAAGGATTTGATATGATTTATAAAACACTCACTTTACAGAATTTGTAAATCTGGAAAATAAATGTTAAGTTTCTTAAGATGTATTTCATTAGATTTATGGTCTTTTTGGCTTTGCATTTCTCATCATCTCATATTTGGAATACCCCCAATCCTCTTAACGTGTTTGTCTGCTGCTAATGAAACATCCCTCACATTTTTCCCCCATCAGGGTACAGCTTCTAAAATTTAAATTTGATCATATCATTATTCTGCTTAAAATCCTTCAACCATTTCCATAAACTTTTCAAAGCACCTGTTGAAATATGTGAAGACCTCCACCCGCCCAACAAAATCCCTTCCTTCCAGGATGCCCTAACACAGGCCAAATGGAACAGTTTGTAGTTTCTTGTATAAGCCAGGCTTTTCGGTGCCTGGCTCCATTTGCATTTCAAGTAGGCTCACTGCAGACTGTGTACCCAAAAAACTCACTTAGTTTTTGAAATGCAAGTAATCCCCTTCTGTAAAATGTCCCATAATAAGCCATACATTCCTCTATTACAATATTGAACTATATTGTATTTTAATTAATCTATTTACCCATCTGACTTGTCCACTAAATGTTGAACTCCTCCTCGGCAAGTCCTTCCTGATCATGTTTGAACACTCTGCATTTTACATTCTGGTATATAGTAGATGCTCAATGAATATTTTTAGAGGAAGTGAGCGAATAAGTAAATGATGAATATGTCAAATTACACTAGAGTCAAATTTAATCAGTCAATTTCAAGAGCTCCTCTTCATCTCTTAATCTTTTTTGTTAAAGCATTCTCTAAAGAGTTTTATCTCAAAGTTTGGTTATAGCATATTTAAAATGTAATTGAGGATATTATTATAGGCTAACCAGACAATTGCCTATACTCATTATTGTGAAGATTGAAGGACTATTTTGATAAGCAAATAGAATATAGAAATGCATTCAAAATAAACTCAAATAGCATGACTTGAAATGCTGTGTTATCTCAAAATTTCATTAGACTGCAAACATATTTCCAGTATTCATCAATCTGGTAGTGAATTACTGCTAGAGCAATGTTTTTGAATCCCACTTCTAAAGAAGTCTATTACCAGCTAGAAGGAGGCTAGTTTCTACTGAATGATTTCGTATTTTATGTGTATATTTAGAGGACTAAATTGAGCTTAGGTCTAGTCATGCTTACTTTAAAGAGAAAAAAAAAAAAAATTTTCTTCCAGAAAGGTCCTTCTGGTCATTTTCTTTTCCACGTAATTAGTAACCTTGTGAGAGTCCTGTTATTTAGTTAGTATTTGTCATAATTTCCTGCCCTGAAAAAAATCTCATACATTAAGTTCCCAATTTTGTACAATGTTTGCTGTATAATGTTCACCAAAAAAATGAGGAAGAAAATTGCCTTATGAGGAACAGCTGTACTGTGAGGTTTGTTTGTTTGTTTGTTTGTTTGTTTTTAGACAACAGAAAATGTTACAGAAATGGAGGCAGTAAGAAATTGGGTAGCCATGAAAAGACAGGTAATATTTCATCAAACTAACTTCTTTTTTTTTTAGATTTTATTTTCTTTTTTTTTTAATTTTTTATTTTTTATAAACATATATTTTTATCCCCAGGGGTACAGGTTTACACACTTCACAGCACTCACCAAAGCACATACCCTCCCCAATGTCCATAATCCCACCCCCTTCTCCCTAGATTTTATTTTCTAATTTGAGAAAGAGAGAGAGTGAGGGAGAGAGCATAAGCAGGGTCGGGGGCAGGGAGAGAGGCAAAGGGAGAAGCAGACTCCCCGCTGATCAGTGAGCCCATCACAAAGTTCCATCCTAGGACCCTGGGGTCACGACCCAAGCAGAAGGCAAACACTTCAAACCAAATTCTGATGGAACAAGTCAAATGACAGTATGCTAGAAATCGTGTTCAGAACTTCACACATTCAGGGGGCACCAGACATGGGAGCATCTCAGTATTACTCTCCATTTTAGCAGTGATTTGTGACTTTTGTCTGTAAAATGGTTGCTTGCCCTGTAGTGTCAAGGCAGTGTTTAAAAAAGCTATGTGAGCTTCTTCTGACAAGTATAAATCCAACCCTCTTTTTCCCAGAGTGAATTCAGAAGTAGTAGTAGGCTGAGGGACCTCTAAAAACATGGGCCAAAACAGAAATAAACCAATACTATGGCAAACTCCTAAAGGGGAGCCAAGCTCTTGGGAAAATAAATAAGTACTTTAACTTGACATCAGAAAATTTTAAAACAAGGTGATTTTAAAAAATAGTTTTTAGGATTATCATTTAGTGTTTTCAAATGCATTTTTAAAGTTTATGTCAAAGATCTAATATCCCATTGAAAAGAAAGCTTATGCATAGGTTATTTGAAATAATGTTCTGAGGAACACTATTCTCACAAAAATCCACTAGAGGGCAGTATATAGCAAGCGTTATGGCTCATTGCCTGGAATAGTGATTTGTTTCAGAGAATATAACCTGAATATCATATTACAGCTTAGATTTTTAAAAAGACATACAGTTCTACTGTCTGTTTTAAAGTTTAAAAAGATTTCCCACATTAGGTGCCTAGATAAGTCTGTGTATTTCCATCTGGTGTGAAGAATGATGGGGCTGATTATATGTTGAAAACATTTCTGTCTTCCTGACAAATCAAAATGTGAATTCGTTTCTGTACTTAGTTGAGCAGTGATGCATTTCAATATGGCTAGACTTTAATTTATACTCTCTACCTGAGGAAAGAAACCAGGTTTCCAGAGACAGCTGTCCTTAACTGCAGTTAGGTCACACTGCCTCACACACCTTGACCCCAGAACATGGAGTGCAGTGGTCTTGATCCTATCAGCTGCCTGTGTAGCACACGCTTCCTTGAAGAAATGTATTTAATTTGATTTCTGAGAGTAAATGACACATCTGTGAGACAGAGTTAGAATTCAAATTGCTCATTTAACTGTAAAGAAATATTACAGTTGATGAAAACTAGGCATCTTTTGCTTATAATAATACCTGCCTCCTCACCCATAGTTCCTTCCTTTCTCCCAAAGGCCACCCATTCACCATCTTCCATTAACTTACTCAATATTGATTGTTTTAAGCTACTTTGTTGTGGTAATTAGTTATAGAAGCAAAAGGAAACTAATACACCCATCAAACTTGGTCAGCTTTGACCATTACAAGAAGGAAAAAAAATTCCAGCACACTTTCCAAAGCTATCTGTATTCATTTGAGTTTTTTCCTACATTTTTATCTTATTCTGGAAAGTCATTTTACCTTAAGGCAAAACTACGCTCATTTCCTTAACACGAACACATCCCATAGTATATAGTATCTCAAAGTAGCAAAAATGAACATGTTAACGGACCCAATTACATACTCTCTCTATATCGTAGACATATGAGGCAAAATTATAAATAAAACTATGCTTAGTAATTAATGTTTCAGTATTCTGTCTTACTTAGAAATGATCTAGGCATCTAGTAAATATTGATTGATTAACTCAATTTAATATCAATACAAGGGTTTAAGTTACCTAAAAATCTTAGAAATTATCTTCAAGTTGACGTATTATAAAACATAGATACTATTTTTAATTAGGAGTCTACCTAAGGTGATGTTTGACTACTCTAAGCAAATTGATAGGAAAGACAAAGTGCTTCCTCCTTTGCTACTGGTGGGAAGTTAAAACCATGCCAAGTCCCTGCAGGCACATACGAAACTTCACTCCAGCCCCTCCCCCAACCACCATAAAAGACTCATGCCAGTCTCCTTTTTCTCTGTCAGGACACTTTGGACCTGTTTAGCAGGCCTTCCCTGCTCTCTCCAGAAAGCCCCCTTTTGTGAGTAATATTCCTACCTTCTTGGTGTTCCTGTAGCAACATCAGTCTCCAATCTGAACCACATTTTGGGTGGATGTCCGTCTTTTCTTTGCACGAGTGTCTAAAACACTGTTGAAATAAAATTTGTCAAAATTATGATCCAATTTTGGTTAAGAATATTCATATTTTTCATAATCTTAAACATTTAGTAGTAGAAGTCATATCTTTTTTTTAATTGTTAATGTGTATATGTTTAGGAAAACCTTACCAAAATAGAAATAAGACACTATGCATATTTACTTAACTTTGATCTAATAGAAAATAGGTAGCTGCTTTTCATTAAATCAAAACAAATCTTATTTGCCAAGGATTTACCTAAATTATGTACACTTGAATTCTTTTTTTTTTTAAAGATTTTATTTATTTACTTGACAGAGAGAGATCACAAGTAGGCAGAGAGGCAGACAGAGAGAGAGAGGAGGAAGCAGGCTCCCTGCAGAGCAGAGAGCCTGATGCGGGACTCGATCCCAGGACCCTGAGATCATGACCTGAGCCGAAGGCAGCGGCTTAACCCACTGAGCCACCCAGGCGCCCCTATGTACACTTGAATTCTTAAAACATTTCTGGGTTCATTTCTATAAGGATACCTCTTTTTTTAACTTTGGAAATTTATGAGGTTTAATTTCCTTAGCATCTGGAAATTTTAGAATTATTCAGCTTGCTTAAGTGCTTTTTATCACTAAGTCAATCAGAGTGGGGCTCCTATAAGAGATTTTATGATCTAATTTATTAATACCATGAAGGGTAGGAAAATATTATACACTTACACAATGAGATGTAAAGACCTTTCTGAGTTACAAATATATAAACATACAAACAGACACAAATGGAGAGCTTATAACTTTATTGTAAAAAATTCAGCCATGAGTCAAGCATAAACACAGAAACAAAATATCACTGGTCTAAATAGGGTTTTAATAGTAGTGGGTACAAATTCTTAGCTGTTTTTAGCTCAAGACAGGGAAAAAGATAAACAGAAAAGACTAACACCAGATTGGTGGTTGTCTTTCAGCCAAAAAAATAAGATCTCTATAAACCACTGATACATTTACAGGAATCACAAAAATGATCAGACCATGAAACCAGAAGAATCTGGCACCATATATGAAGCAAGTACTCAAAAGATATCAAATCAAATCTTTATCATGCTATGAATGGACAGGAGTCCAGAATGCAGGATTAGGAACTGAGCTCACTTTTGGGTCCCTGGATCATCACACAGGAATGAAGCACAAGAGCTCTGAAGAGGGTCTCATTATCTGGTAGGAGTAAACAGGATCTTGAGGCAGGAACAAATACTATCTGAAATAGCACCAAATCCTGAAAGACAAAATGTTCCAGATAGTTATGGAAATAATTTTATTCAAGCCATTGCAACAGAGAGAACATTCATTATGATAAATATCTTAAAGATGGACAAAATTGGAGATTTTAAAAAACATGAGAGTCCTTCAGGAAGAGTCTTAATTCAGAGTATGAAGGGGTATGGTGGTCTTTTGCAGTTAGCTGGTTAGCTGCTTAACCCTTTTGTCACTTCTCAAAGAATTACAAAGGGATAGGGAGATTTCTCACCTGTTGCTGTTCTCAGAAGCACAGGGCTCAGATTAAGTTCAACCTTGTTACTTTATCCTAAGTCCTTTGCTTCATCACCTCTTTGGCCATGGAACTCTGATACACAAAGACAGATGGCATGATCCCTAGGAGGGTTTTGGCTTGTAAAACATCAGATACTATATAGACATTTTGTATCATTCAAAACTATTTTTTTTAAGATTTTATTTATTTATTTGACAGGCAGAGATCACAAGTAGGCAGAGAGGCAGGCAGAGAGAGAGAGGAGGAAGCAGGCTCCCCACTGAGCAGAGAGCCCGATGCGGGGCTCGATCCCAGGACCCTGGGATCATGACCTGAGCCGAAGGCAGAGGCTTTAACCCAATTTTTTTATGTACTACATGATTAGGTATTTGAAGACTTTTTGAAAAGAAAAACATATTTGTTGCTTATAAAAATTTTAGAGTCAGCATGAAGAGCA
Source organism: Mustela erminea (assembly GCF_009829155.1). Taxonomy (NCBI): domain Eukaryota; kingdom Metazoa; phylum Chordata; class Mammalia; order Carnivora; family Mustelidae; genus Mustela; species Mustela erminea. The sequence continues at coordinate 20,219,642 of NC_045629.1, forward strand.
AATTACTAAACAGCAAATTATCTTTTAATTTGGTTTTCATTGAATTTGCAGGGTGGGGAATTGAAGTGATTTTAAGAGCAAGTAAACATGTTCTAGATGCATCTACCATGACTGAGCGATAACGCTGCTTAGACTTCCTGGGAATCTACTTAAAATGGGCAATTTTAGCTTTCTCTGAAGAGGAGCTTCATGAAAGGAAGGGCAGAGGAAAACTTTGTTCAGTATCTGTGAAAACATCAGGGACTGAGGGAGATTAGATATTAGGCATGACAGTTTGAAAAATATTGAACAAGTTGGATTGCACCAGGGTGGCCCCTGGCATTTCAGTCCACAGAGTAGCAGAAACAACTCTGCAAACTGATAGAAACCATAGAATCCTGCAGAGCAGTGTTTCTGCAGAAACCTCATAATTCAAGATGTAGAAGTTTCCAGAAATGTTCCATATGTGAGGAAAATGGGTATTCTCCGATTTTTGTTGAGGGTTCTATGTATGTCCATTAGATCAAGCTGGTTAATCCTGACATTCATGATTATTTTTACCTATTTTAAAAATCTACTTGTTCACTATCATATGATCTCCCTGATATAAGGAAGTTGAGAAGCAACATGGGGAGCTTGGGGGGTAGGAAAAGAAGAAACAAAACAAGATGGGATGGGGAGGGAGACAAACCATAAAAGACTCTTAATCTCACAAAACAAACTGAGGGTTGCTGGGGGAGGGGGGTAGGGAGAAGGTGGTTGGGTTATGGACATTGTGGAGGGTATGTGCTATGGTGAGTGCTGTGAAGTGTGTAAACCTGGCGATTCACAGACCTGTATCCCTGGAGCTAATAATACATTATATGTTAAAAAAAAAAATCTACTTGTTCTATCCATTATGGGATGTGTGTCAAAAATCTTTTCTGTAATGGTTAATTTGCCCATTTTATTTTTTCTCCTAGTTTATCTTGTTCATTGGAGTCTATTTTCTCCAGAATCCTGACCTTAAGTCAATGATCTTTGATCCAGCTCCCTCCTCTACAAAGGCCCAAGACTTTGTCCTCAGCCACACTTGTGCCCTGAAGCTCCAGACTTCAAGGTGGAGGTTGCTCCTAATCATCTCACAGAGGTGGTGCTCATTCTCTTCCCTCATCTCATGGTTCTGCTTTCTCCCTCATCTATGTTTTTTTTCCCCCCACAATACCTCACAAAAATTCCTTATTTAATATTCCAAAAGAATTTTAAGAATATATTTTATTAAGTGCTTTTAGAAGTTATATCTAGAAGGTAAAAATTCCAGTTGTAAAATATATTGGAATAACAAATAAGAAAAGCAATTTCACAAACTTTTAAAAAATAGTATAGAAATACTATTCAAAAGCTATTTCTTTGTATTTATTAACATTTTAATGCACTTACTATGCACTTACTATGCATCACACTCTGCTAAGCACTTTGCATACATTATCTAATTCAATCCTTGTCACAACTCCATGAAATAGGTATTATTATTACAACTATCATCACCCCATTTTACACCTTAGAAAAATGAAGTTCATAAATATAAGTAACATACTACAAATCATAACATATAAGTGTCAGAGATGCAGTTGAACCCTGGACTCTGACTATAAAATCCATGTTTTTAACCATATTTTTGTAAAATTTCATACATAATAGAATGAGTGGGCTGTGCTACATACAAGTAGTCATCATAACATTACAGAAGGTTATTTGAGTCAGAAGGTTATTTATTATATTTTTAAATTTCAAAATTCTAAGTTCTACTTTTCTCTGAACTCTATTCATATCGAAGACTTCACTGGAGTCTGGCAAGCTCCCATCAACTTCATATCTGCCTTATCTGTTCTTTTGGACTTTTTGAAACTCTTACCCTTAAAGCATGCTAAGTGACAGGTAAATAGGTAAGAAAAAGAAAAAGAAAGAGATGACAAATCAGACAGAATTTTAGATGACAATTAGCAACTCATGCTTGAGATCCTCTCCTTAGCATACTTTTTTGAAAGTATGATTATGATTTTGACAAATATTGTTTCTATGAATGTGAATCCAAGTTAATGTATGTCACATTGCAAATCAAAAACAAACAAAAGAAACACAAAGGAACCTCACAAAAGTCATTGAATAAGGATAATGTGAGTCAGATTTCTTAAAAAATTATTCCTAATTTGAGTTTTAGCTTCCTTGCAGGAAACTTTTTATGTGTGATCATTTTTTTTCTCATCAACTTCAAATTTTATTTTATTTTATTTTTTGGGGGTTCCAAAATTCATTGTTTATGCATCACACCCAGTGCTCCATGCAATGTGTGCCCTCCATAATACCCACCTCCACTGTGATCATTAATGAAAAATCCGCAAAGCAGTAGAAAGCCAGACTTGAGAACAAATGAAAAAATAAAGAAAGTAATATTTAGAAACTTCATACAGGGATTTTAAAAAAGGAAATATGAAATGGAGAATGGGCAATATTGCCAATTAATCACTGCAGCAGGCATAAAGAAACATGCAGAGATAAAAATGCTATAGGAGAGCCTGAGCAGAGCTCAAGTCTTTCCAGTTCTTGCTGTACAATGAATGCAGAATCATTCATCAATTAAATGAGTTTTGGTCATTACCAAATGTTAAAATTCCCTCTCCCTATGCCTATAAAGAAAAATAGCTTTCATTTTCTAGGATCTTTCAGTTTTCACAGCTAATGTTAAAAATTGAAGTGACTCTCATCAAATCCTTAAAGTTTAGTTCAAAAAATAGAATGCCACTGCCATTAATGGTCTTTGAGAAATATTCAACCTTCCTCTTAATCTAACAAAGATATTTAAAAATGGAGTATTACTGTTACTGTTATAAAATGACAGTGTGCAGAAGTAATATACAAATAGGAAAAGCAGTTCGGTTTTTCTTGGTAGTTGAATCCTGAGGTTGATTCAGTCCAAGAAACTCTTTTTTGTGTCTAATATAATCTAGTATGGAAGATTGGTATTGTTGGTATAGCGAGATGAACAGAGTTTTCAGGATCCTTGATGTATAGAAGTGTTACAAAGTGGGAAGACTAGGAATGAAATTCTGGTATCTACTTATGATTGTATCACCATATAAAACCTCTTGATTAAATTCTAGGATGATGGAATTGCATGTTGTGATATACAAAGGGATGAGATTACTGAAAAAGCAAAACATTCCACTAGGAATCTCTGCACCAACCAGGACAACAAACCAAGCACATGTTTTACTCCATTAGCTCTTCTACCTTCAATAACTTATGCCTACAGCCTGCAGCAGAACTTACAACAGAGTTCCTATGAGCCACATTTCCTACTCAAGGTACAAACCCTCATGTACACTAACACTTGTGTAAGTAGGATGATCTCACCTTACATCACCCATGCAGATTTCATGGTGCTATTTATGCTCAAGAAAGAAAAGTACACAATCTTATTCAACCAAATACATTGACCTCTGTCCCCTCTATTTATTATACTGAAATGGCTATAAGGAAATTTAAGTTAGGATTAATTCATGATGGTCCTGAGAGGAGAGGAGAGAACAACCAAAGATCAGAGATCAGCTACACTTAACACGGTGAGCATGGTGCAATGTATACAAGTATTGATTCACTATGTTGTGCACTGGAACCTAACCTAACATTGTAGGTCAACTGTACTTCAATTAAAAAAAAAATAAAACACCCAAACAGTTTCTTAAAGATGCTAAAAACCAAAACAGTGATATTAAAAAAAATTAACTAGACCAGAAACTAAATCTCAAAAGAATATTAGGTAAATGTCTATGATAGATGTAACAGCTAGTGGATAGCCATGAAAAAAAAAATGATAATAAGGAAAGAAAGAAAGAAAGAAAGAAAGAATGAAAGAAAGAAAGAAAGAAAGAAAGAATGAAAGAAAGAAAGAAAGAAAGAAAGAAAGAAAGAAAGAAAGAAAGAAAAAACTAATTACAGAACAAGAGCTAGTAAGAAGGAAGACAAGAATGGGTAGGTGATTTATTAAAGAGTTATCTAAAGAAGAATTTGGATCTTGGGCTATCACCCCCATCACTCACATCATCTCCTCAATATATTCTGATAGTTTCTAAGATAAAATGGTAAGAGTGATCTCTAAAAATGTCAGCTGATCTGTGTGAGGAGGAACTAGGTACCTGAGCTTAGATATAGGCACTCCAAAGTAAAGTCCTTTTTGATGCTGTTTGGTGGGGATGGGAGTTTGGTGGGGTATTCTCTCCTGCCAATTGAAAGGAAGCATTCATGTACATGGAGACTAGAGTTAACCTTCCCATTCAGGTGAGGAAGTTAGTGTGAAAATAAGAATGTAAATATTCAGAACATCCATGCTGTATAGCACATTAAAACTCAACCCTTTATCCATGAATGAGAATAGACAATTAACAATCATTCATTTTCAAGGACATTAAAGATACAAAAGAAAAAGAGAACTGATCTTAGGTAAAACAGACAATTGAGAGATCAGAAGAGAAATTAAAAGAAATATTGTTAATATGCTCTGAGAGATTGGAAAGATAATGATCTATAAAACAAGAGTTAGTCTACATATATTTCAGTAATTTATGAACACAGTGTCTGACCATGTTCCCTCATGGTGGTGAAGATGGTGTGAAAAATGACAAGGAAACACAAAATTACTTTTATTAGGATTATTTCTTATAGTAGGGTGGGTGAAGCAATTCTGTAATTGCTAAACTATAGGATCAAGCAAATAGCTTGATCAAGCAAATAACTAAATGTGTTGATGTTTCTGGGGACCAGGAAGAAAGATCCCATGTGTTTGGAAAGAGGGAAGGCAAGCAAGATTCTTAAGGAGATAAACTAGAATGGGGATGTTGATGCAAGTTAATGAATTCTAAAATATGTATATGTATGTATATGTGTGCATGTACATATATGTTCATGTGCATGTGTGTGTGTGTTCAGCTTTATCTGCTGAAAGATCCTAGAAACAAAGACATTCCAATAGTAACAGTTATCTCTAGCACTCAGATCTTGCTCTGTAATACCATTACCCACTAAAAGTACTAAGGCTCCTCAGAGAAGCAGTTGATTCCACAGCCGGGAAAGGAAAGTACAAAATGAATAGAATATCTTGTTAAGCCAGAAACAAGAAAATATATTTTTTTAAATGCTGGAGACATGTTAAGGGGACACAAGATTCAACACACATAAAGGGGCTCCAACTGATGAAATGTGGAAAATTTGGTCATTAAACTAATGAAGACTGTAATGAATTCTAGATTAAAAAAACAAGATTATATGTATCCTTTCTACATAGATAAATAAAAACATGCAGAAGGAAAGAGAACTCTTATTTATAGTAGAATGACTTCCAACCAGTAAATGTAGAGAAAGTACTAGAACAGGAAAATTATTGTTTGATACCAAAATGGTAAAGATTGATTCAGACAAAAATCATGAATAGATGCTAAATCTGAGAAGGTAATATTTATGAGAGGAAGGATATTTGTATGGTTTTAATAATCCTACAGATTATTCGTTGCTAGAGAGAAACAGTGACTATACAGTGAAGAAATGACCACATCTTCACTGGATCATCAAAACTAACATCCCAGTTGAGGGGCAAATGGACATTGAATGCTCTATTAGTTGGCTAGAAAAAGTAACAGAAGCTAGGAGGTTTAAACAACAGAAATTTACTGTCTCATAGTTCTGGAAAATAAAAGTACAAATCAAGGTGTTGGCAAAATTGGTTTCTTTCTTTCTTTTTTAAGATTTTATTTATTTATTTGACAGAGGGAGAGAGAGAGAGAGAGAGAGAGAGAGAGAGAGATCACAAGTAGGCAGAGAGGCAGGCAGAAGCAGGCTCCCTGCTAAGCAGAGAGCCTGATATAGGGCTCAATCTCAGGACCCTGAGATCATGACCTGAGATGAAAGCAGAGGCATAACCCACTGAGCCACCCAGGCACCCTGGCAAGGTTGGTTTCTTTTGAGTGCTGTAGGAGAAGAATCTGTCCCAGGCCTTTCTCCTTGGTTTATACATACATACATAAACACACATACACAGAGATATTATGTGTACATACATGGAAATGACTAAACCAATGGGACAAAATGTTAGCAACCGGTGTATTTGGGTCAAACACATGTAGGTGCTTATTACACTGCTTTTGCAAATTTTTCTATAAGTTTGAAGTTACTTCTAAAGAGAAAGTTAAGAAAGATACAAATCGCTGCAATTTTTTAAAAATCAGCAGGAAATCTGTAAGAAAAGGTCTGGAAAATCTCACAATTTAGTGCAAAATGACCAAGAAGTATGAGCCAATACACAAAAGATGAGAAAAGAGGTTAAGTCTAATCCATACAGAGTTGTGTATGTTTGAAAGAATGAGTAGAGAATATTCAAAGAAATTAGAGAAAGATGTGATCCCAGAGATAAAGAAAACCCCATATCATTTTTTTAATGATTTTATATTTATTGGGGTGCCCGGGTGGTTCAGTGGGTTAAGTTTCTGTCTTCAACCCAGGTCATGAACTGAGGGTCCTGGGATTGAGCCCCAGTCAGGCTTTCTGCTTAGCAGGGAGTCTGCTTCCCCTCCTCTCTCTGCCTTCCTCTCTGCCTACTAGCGATCTCTGCCTGTCAAATAAATAAATAAATAAATAAATAAATATATTTAAAAAAATATATATTTATTTATTTGAGAGAGAGAGAGAGAGAGAGCATGAGAAGGGAGGAGGTCAGAGGTGAAGCAGATTCCGCATGGAGCTGGGAGCCTGATGTGGGACTGGATCCCGGGACTCCAGGATCATGACCTGAGCTGAAGGCAATCGCTAAACCAACTGACCAACCCAGGCACACCAGAAAGATCCATATTATTGTTGAAAGGACTCACTGAGCATCAAGAAGAATGAATAATAATTTAAAAAGGATCCACACTCAGTTCTACTCTTGCATAATTCCAATACCTTAAGGATAACGCTAACTACTAAAAGGACTAGGGAGCAAAAGGCAGGTTATTTACACTATAATGTGATGCCAATCAGCACCAAATTTGTCATCAGTGTCACTGGATTCTAAAGAAAATGGAGCAGTACCTTCAAAGTGAGATCTGTTGGTGAGAACCAACAATACTAGGACAGTAATGATGTCATACAAGTTCCAAGGAAAAATTACTTTAATACTATATTTTGACCCTAACCACATCGCCAATTAAGAATGAGGGCAGATGGGGTGCCTGGGTGGCTCAGGGGTTAAGCCGCTGCCTTTGGCTCGGGCCATGATCTCAGGGTCCTGGGATTGAGCCCCACATCGGGCTCTCTGCTCAGCAAGGAGCCTGCTTCCTCCTCTCTCTCTCTGCCTGCCTCTCTGCCTGCTTGTCATCTCTCTCTCTGTCAAATAAATAAAAATTAAAAAAAAAAAAAAAGAATGAGGGCAGAGTTCAGCTGCAGCAACTTCTTCCTAGGAACATCGCCAAAGGCAAGGGAAGCAAGGGCAAAAATGAACTATTGGGATTTCACCAAGATCAAAAGCTTTTGCAAAGCAAAGCAAACAGTTAACAAAACCAAAAGACAACTGACAGAATGGGAGAAGATATTTGCAAATGACATATCAGATAAAGGGCTAGTATCCAAAATCTATAAAGAGCTTATCAAACTCAACACCGAAATAACAAATAATTTAATCAAGAAATGGACAAAGGCCATGAACAGACATTTCTGCAAAGAAGCCATCCAGGTGGCCAACAGACACATGAAAAAGTGCTCCAGATCACTCAGCATCAGGGAAATACAAGTCAAAACCACAATGAGATACCACCTCACACCAGTCAGAATGACTAAAATTAACAAGTCAGGAAATGACAGATGCTGGTGAGGATGCAGAGAAAAGGGAACCCTCCTACACTGTTGGTGGGAATGCAAGCTGGTGCAACCACTCTGGAAAACAGCATGGAGGTTCCTCAAAAAGTTGAAAATAGAGCTACCCTACAACCCAGCAATCACACTACTGGGTATTTGCCCTAAAGATACAAGTGTAGTGGTATGAAGGGGCACATGCACCTGAATGTTTATAGCAACAATGTCCACAATAGCCAAACTATGGAAAGAGCCTAGATGTCCATAAACAGATGAATGGATAAAGAAGATGTGAAATGGAATTCTATGCAGCCATCAAAGGAAATGAAATCTTGCCATTTGTGATGATGTGGATGGAACTAGAGGGTATCATGCTTAGCGAAATAAGTCAGTCAGAGGAGGACAACTATCATATGATCTCCCTGATATGAGGAAGTGGAGATGCAACGTGGAGGGTTTGGGGGGTAGGAAAAGAATAAATGAAACAAGATGGGCTTGGGAGGGAGACAAACCATGAGGGCCTCTTAATCTCACAAAATAAACTGAGGGTTGCCCGGGGGGGAGGGGTGTAGGGAGAGATTGGTGAGGTTATGGACATTGCAGAGGGTATGTGCTATGGTGAGTGCTGTGAAGTGTGTAAACCTGGTGATTCACAGACCTGTACACCTGGGGCTAATAATACATTATATGTTTATTAAAAATTATTTTTAAAAAGAATGAGGGCAGAAAGAAAACCATTTTAGATTTGGAATATCTCATAAATTTGTTACTGACACAACTACTTTAAGAAAAGTATTGGAAAAATGAAAAAAAAAGTACATGAAAAAGAAAGACAAGGGACCCAAAATAGTGGGGATAATCCAGAAGTACAAGAAAAGGGAATCTAGAATGATGAATGGATACTATGCAGAAATCTGGAAATTGTTGATTCAAATTCAAATGGAAAAGTTTTTAAGATGTCTTCAAGAAGAGAATTAATTATACTTGACAAAAATTGTATGATTAAAACACTTGATGGTCCTTACGATAAAGAGAAGTCATGTGATACCAATAATACAATAGTAACAGCAACAGCATCATGAATGAAATTCCTTGAGCCTCTTTCTTGAAAGAAGGCCTCTTCCCTTACATTTTCCCTTCCCTTCTCTCTCCGTGCTTCCTCTCTCTCTCTCCTGCATTACCTCCCTCCTTCCCTCCTTCCTTCCTATTATAATGTTATGGGGGGAAGAGAAAGGAGACGTTTCTTTTCAATTATTAAGTTATATTCAAATATAACTGAGAAAGTTATATTTTCATCTTAAATTAGACTTTAGACAGTTGTTGCATCTAATTCTTTTCATCATGCCTTTAGAAGTCCCTTTGCATTTTGAACAAGCTACCCCTTGATCTCAATTACTCCTTGAAATACTTCGAGAAAGCACTCTAGTATCTCTTTGCCTTTATATTCCTTCTCTATCCATGGAAAGGACCCCTAGACCACTGGTTCCAGACTCTGTGGCCGATTTGTCCTTTTTTCTTCAATATTCAAATGTTTTAGCATTGATTCGACCCCACTCTGACATTGTGTCTTAATTTTCATAGTTAAGCATTAACCAACTTTCCACTTTTTTTCCTTCTAGCTCCAGTAACTTGGGCCCTGTTCCTCATGCTGAGACTCCTGTGTCAAATACTTGCCAAGTGTGCTGGTCACCTTGAATAGGTCCTGCCCCATCAGGCTTCACATCTGCCTTGGGGACTACTACTTGGATCTCCACATGAGACTGGTTCCCACATTCACCTTTTGGGTTTAATCCTGACAACAATTTTTACTTTCTTCAACTATGCTGATGTCACCTCCCCAACATAGATTTCCATCCATTGGCTGTCATCACATTCTCTGGAATCCAACTATATAAAATTCTGAACCTTTTAGAAAGTGGGCCTGGCCACCAAATGGGTATTTCTAGCTCCAGACCTGAAATTTTCTGTTTTGTCCAACCTTCTGAAAGAATGCATTCATGCTCTCTACGTTCTTTCCCTTTCCTATAACTGAAACTTGGCTTTCCCATGGTGATGCCATTGCTTTGTCCCACTTTCATTGTAACTTTTGCCCAACTCAGTGAACAAGGAGTACAGAGTAAAACCTTTGTCTATACTGATGCATTCAGATCAGACTGTTCTTCACCATTATTATTTACACCTACACTTGGAAATGCAAAGTCCTTGTTCTGGCCGTCATCACCTAAAGCCTGACCTATTGGAAAATACCCCAACTGTTTTCTCCATCTTTTATTTTTGTTCCTGCACACCAATCCATTCTGCCACTCTGCCAAGTTATCTTTCTTAAAGAGAAAAACATTTCTACTGAAAACTCTGTCTCATTCCAAGTCCACGATGATTTTTCTATCTTTTGGAAGGAACATAAATAATCATTAATAATTCCTTGTCCTGGAGTCAAGGCCCTCTATTGTTTTGAGATAGCCATTGATGCTGACTTAGACCCTCCATCTCTAAAGTATATATTAAAATGAACTTCTATGTAGTCAAGCCATGAGAGACAGGGCATGTAAAAGTTGTTTGGAGGCTTTTGATCATTTTAAATGTCACATAAATATTTTGTACCACCAACAATAAACATAGCCCTGTTGCCAAGGAAACACAGTTGAGAAATAACCTTTACTGCAATACATGGAAGAAACAGATCTTGTTGTTCTTTGATCACAGAGCACATTTCTTATGTTTGTGACCAGTACATCTCACTGTAGCATCTTGTGAGTATTGTATGACCTGAGGTATAGGATCCCAAAATTCAGTAAAAAGAGGAGATTGTAGTAAAGAGTACTGAGACCTTCTAAGTAATAAATGCAGTTCAGCTATTATGAAATGAAAATGAAATCAAATATGAACAGTTAGTGGCATTGGTAGAAACTTTTTCTTATGCCACATATTTTGTTCTTAATAAATCTGAGCCAGATGTATATTTATTTGCTACATTGTTATGTAAATGTGAACCTGACTTTTCTAACAAACTCTGTTCATGCTATACTTGGTATCAGTTACTGTGTTTCATGACCAGTATGGTATTATTATATTAAAGTTGTTTTGCCTGAGAAAAATTTCAATATGGTCATAAATACCACGATAATCAAGACATAAAACATATCCATCATCTTCCCACCTCCAGCTCCAGGCACCCACTAACCTTGTTTTAGATTTATTTTTTTTTAATTTCACATAAATGGAAAAATACAGAATTTTAATTTTGCTCTCTTGTTTCTAGAAATCATTTTTAAGATTTTGTTTATTCATTTGAGAGAGCACAAAGGGAGCATGAGAGATGAAGAAGCAGACTCCTTGCTAAGCAGGGAGCCAGGCTGATGTGGGATTCAATTCTAGGACCCTGAGAACATGATCCGAGCAGAAAGCAGATGCTTAACCAGCTGAGCCACTCAGGCACCCCTAGAAATCAATTTTTAAATGCTTTAATTTCTTACATGCATGTCCATGAGTGTGCACACATATAACAAATTTTAATGGTTATTATCTTTAAGCGATGGTAGCATAATAGCAGACATTTCCCATTCCCATTCCTTCACCTTCAGTCATGAGCCCCAGTTCTCATTAGAGTGTCAAGCTATCCACTACTGCAGGCCTTGTGCTCTGGAAGAGGGATTCACCCATGGTTCCCTGAGTTAGTCACTGCTGAACCTGTGAGGGATTCAAAGCCAGGCCCATTTGGAGCCAACTCAAATCTGAAGCTTTGGTTTCAGCCTTCAGGATTGCAATTCTTTCCTTTCCCATAGATTTGGAACTTTAGAATAGTTGGAGTGTATCCATGTTGCAGCCTTCAAGAGGTAGCCCACCTGAGAATGAAGTCAGACTCGTGCATGGCAAAGCCAGAGATGGTGAGACAGAAATCTAGTCTTCATAACATCCTTTGACCTCAAGTCAACTGGTAACTGAAGCTAGTTCAATCCCTGCTGTTTTCAGTACTAGGAACCAATAGATCCCCCCTTTCATTTAAGCAAATTTAACTGGGTGTTCATGTTACATAGAGTACAGATTCTTAACAGTTATAAATTACAGATTTTTTCTTAGTATCTTTCTGTATTTTCCATTTTTCTACAATAAACATAATAGTTATAAATAGAATCCCCCCACCATGACCCATAAGGGTTACAAAATTGTTTTTAATTCTCCAAAATAGCATTACCAAATTCTTTCCCTTATTTTTGGTGCTGAAATTTTAGTTAGTATTTTAATGTTATATCTGAATCTTATTTTGCAGATAAGGAATATATTTCCTTAAAGAAATACTTATTCCTAAATCTTGTTCAAGCTATTTTGGTAACTGACAATACCTAAAATGGTTTCAGAATAATCTTCTTATTTTCTCTGAAGCTAACATATTTAAGAAAACCTTGTTTTCCTTAGCAATGTCAATGTATTATGGGCTACATTTAACATTCCATGCAGATTTCCATCCCAGACTATGACACATATTTTTCTTTTAAAATAACTCTTCATAAGTAGTTGTATGCATATTTTTAATATGAAGCACCATATTTAACAAAAACTCTCACAGAATAGTTTTGATTATTGCATATTTGCTGATAAACAGTTTGAGATCCTTGATCTTCTCTAGTTAAAATTCGCTGGAATTAGAGAAGTTGAAACATGGGGGTAGGATGGAGGAGAGAACTAGGTGTCATCTTTAAATAAGAGGAGTCAGAACTCTACATGGGAATCTGGAAACAATAAATTATGTATTGTCTTAGTACTTTCAGGCTGCTATAATAAACTGCCATAGACTGGGTGGCTTATAAAAAACAGAATTTACTTCTCATCCTTCTGGAAGCTGGGAAATCCAAGATCAAGGCACTAGCAGATCTGGTGAAGAGAGCTCTCCAGAGAGCTCTCCAGAGTCTCTTCTATATGAGTACTAATTCCACTCATGTGGACTCCACCCTCATGACCTAGGCACCTCGTAACACCCTGCCTCCTAATGCCAGCACGTTGGGGATTAGATTTCAACATATGAATTTGTGGGAGAACACACACATTCAGTATATAGTATGTTATGTTTCAGGAATTTGTTTTAGGCACAAAATATATATAGACGAAAAATGTCTTTCTACTCTCAAGGACCTTAGCTATTTAGCAAGTGTCAACAATTTGCATGATTCTACTTAGCTCACTCATGTGGGAGAACAGTTAAGGCTTTAGGTGAAAAGCAAGAAAAACTGGCTCTGAATGGAAAATGATAACTTTTGGGAGGATTTGGCATGACTCACCAAATAAAACAGCTGCTGAAGAACTAGGCTGGAAAGGATAGGAAGATGGGATGCTCTGGGCATCCCATAGCAGGGACTAATCTATAACTTTGATAAATCAGCTCCATAATTTATACCTCTCTTTGTCTCTCTCCTAAAAATGTAAAGTCCTAGGAAATAAATAGTCAAGCTAAGAAGGACAAATCATTTTGTCTTGATAAATTCATCAATTCTTCTTTTACCAGAATAATGGTGATAATAGATGCTAGGCAGCAAAAACCATAATATTTACCACCTTCAGTTAGGCTTTGGCAGTGGATATAAAACTTGGCTACTCAAAGCCCCTATTCAAGAGATGAATAGTTCATGTTTTAGGGTAACTCCTTATTAATATCTCCTATCTTGTGAAATAATTCTGTAAAGTACTCAGCACGATATTGGTCATATATTAAGCCATCAATAAATGACGGCAGTTCCTAAAGCTTTTGTCATTCCAAAATTATGGCTTTTATATTTCCTTAAAATATTTCAGTATGTTGTCCTGGAAAAAGGCCACTCCTTTAGAATACAGTGGCATGACATGAGGATAGTGGCATGACAATCACTCTACTAGTACATTTTGGAATCAGTCTGGACAAGGAGAAAAATTGACTTTTGACCTGGAATGAGACCTGAGCAAGAAGTAGGACAAATGCTGAAGAACTAACCTGGCTGGTCTTTAGGGTTTGGGCCTAGATGTGTATCCTGGTGGTCCAGGAATAGGATTCAGGGTTTAAGGAAGCATACCTGTCCTCATATACCATTTATGGCAAATGACCTTTTGGTTCTGATGTGTAACTCTGTTGTAATAGAGTTAGACATTTATGCAGTTGCCATGGCCTCATCTTTTTGCCCCTTGACTTCAGGTCATGTGATGTGCTCTGACCAATGTAATGTTCAATGTTAAAGAGAGGAGGCTTGAAATATGCTTGTACTTTAAGGCTTCTTATTCTTCTGCAATTCTCATGAGAATAGAATGAATCACATGGCCCCAGAAAAGGCACATAGAACAGAGCCACCCACGCTAAATCTCAGATACATTACTGAGAAACAGATGCTTATTGTAAAGTGTCAAAGAATTTTATGGTAGCTGGTAAGCAGCATTATTGTGGCAACAGCTGACAGGTTATTTAAAAAATTCTTTATATATAGTTGGGAGATGAATGATTAGAGGATGTGCAATGACCTCTAGCACAGATCACTAGGAACCCCAAAACTGGCAATGAATCAAAATTTGATGGATGTATTTTCAGAAATTATTGTTATAAAATCTCTGTACTTCACTGAAATAGTGTTCATCATTTTATAATGTAGAGTTCTCAAAAAATTTATGACAATGAGGTTAAAGAGGTTCTCTTTTCAAAATAATGCAGCTCCATCAATTAATGAAAAAAATTAAAATTTTAAGTTGAATTTAATTAGCATTCTTTTAAGTGCCCATTAACATTAGAAAAGGATAATGACATTTGAAAGCTATTTTCAATTTGAAGAAGTTAATTGTTTCATGTCTGAACAGAGAAAGGGACAAAGCAAAAGATCTGCTCAACAGAGTATGTAGAAGGCAAGTTCCATTTTTAATGCTTATGAAATAGAAGAAATGGTCAATTAAGTGAATAACATTAAGCAATAAAAAACAAATTTTTTACTATTATAAGATTGTTATAATATGCCTTCATTATATCCTACTGGTATATTTCTTTTATTCTTTTGTAAAGATGTCATGCAAACTTTGGTTTTTGTTTTGTTTTGTTTTAAAGATTTTATTGTATTTATTTGACAGACAGAGATCACAAGTAGGCAGAGAGGTAGGAAGAGACAGAGGAAGCAGGCTCCCAGCTGAGTAGACCGCCTGACATGGGATTTGATCCCAGGACCCTGGGATCATGACCTGAGCAGAAGGCAGAGGCTTTAACCCATTGAGCCACCCAGGCGCCCCGCAAACTTTGCAAATTAAAAGTTATTTTCAAGGAGTGTTTTTTTCCTCTAGACTTTTGTATAGGTGACTTGTAAAAGATCACAGTGTTAGTCAGAGTGTTCCCAGAAGCAGAGTTTTTAAAAAATCAAAATATGTTCAACTAATCCATAAGACAAAGGTAAAGCCTTTGGGTCAAAAGCTATTTATACCATAGATAAAGTGAAAAAAATCTAAATTTGTTAAGTAACCCAAGTAAACATTAAAGTCCCATCTATTAGGAAAAATATAAAAGTAAAGTTGAGTATGAGTAATGGGAGTAGTTACTACCTGTTTCAGGTGCCTATTTCTGTAAGCGAGCTACCCCAAAATTAGCGTCCTGCAACAAGAATCATTTATTGTTATGATCTCTCATAGATCTGAGGATAGACTGGACTCAGTTAAGCATTTTTCACTGAGGATGTCTCCTGTAGTATAGGCAGAGAGTGGCTGGACTAGAGACATCCTGATGGCTTCATAGCTCAAATGTCTGATGCATGGGCTGAGCACAGTCAAAAAACACACCCATAGGCATGGGTTTCAACCTCTATTTCCTCCCTCCCTGTCCTGCCAAGTAGCATTATAACCAATATTGACAAGTGCTTGTTTTGCAAACCTCCAGAGTGGTCATCCTATTTTAAGTCAAAAAGTATATACATATATAGGAGACTGGGAAGGTGGTGGAGTAGGAGGAACCTAAGCTTGCCTTGTCCAACAGACACAACAAGATAACACTCACATCAGTTTAATAACCCAGAAAACTACCCAAAGACTGGCAAGGAGAGGCCACCTTGAAGAAGGTAGGAAAGGTGGAGAGGTGATTTGAAGCCTAAACAGGCCATGGCTACTTGTGGAGAGGAAGGAGCCAGGGGTGCTGAGAAGGGTGAGAAACAGACTGTCACACAGAGGAAACTGCAAGGGTAAGACAAACCCCCTAACATTTGGCTTTGAAGGTGAGAGGGGACACATTTCCCTAGTTCTTAACAACAAGCAGCCTTAAAGCTTGGCCTGGTTAGTACCTGGATAGAATTCTAAACTTCAGTAAGCTCAGCTCTAGGAGAGCCCTGAGAATGTTAGGAAGTTGAGTCCCCAGCCTTAAAGAGATAGCATGCCAAGCAACCTTAGCAGATAGAACATAGAACCAGCAGTTTGAAAAACCATCAGGGAAAGACTGGAGGGAGAGTGATTTACTCATCACAGAGCATGTCCTAGAGTTACAAGGATCTCAGAGAGACTCCTCCAGGATCAAAGGAACTGATAGGCACTATTCCCCTCTCCCTCTCCTCCTCCCTGCCCCCAGCTCCTAGCATAAACATACTGTCATCTGCAGAAACCAGATCAGTGCCCACACTCCCTACTTAACTTGTTTGGACCAAGCCCTGCTCCCATCACTTCAGCAGATACACCTTTCCCAGTCACACTTGCCTCAGTCCTGGTGCTGCCAGTTCATGCCCCTAGACGACCAGTGCAAATTTTCACAGCAACACAACCCCTACCTTTTCTAGGATCCTCTTTCCTGGAAGTGACAGCCCATGCACTCTCAGCACTTCTGCTAGGTCAGCCCAGTCCTGAAGCAGGGGCTCCATGTCTCACTTAGCAAGTAGATGGGCATGTACCTTGTTAAAACCCACTCTACATCAGCTATGGACCAAACACTGCTCACTACAGGCAAGAAAGCCACTGAAGCCAAAAGGACTGAAGGAAAAAGTGTCCAGAACAAAACAGGACACACACAACACACACAGGAGTCACTCCTTTAAGTGCCAGGTCCTAGGGAACAGGAGACATGCACTGCAAGGTATTATAAGACCTCTTTGTTATAAGGCCATTACTTGCAAGAGCAAAGGATGTAGCTGATGTTCCTAGTATTAAAAAACAGACACATTAGTTAGAAAAAATGAGACAGAAAAATATGTCCCAAATGAAAGAACAGGACAATATCACAATAAGAAAGCTAAATAAAATAAAGGTACATAATATGCACAAGAGAGAACTTTAAGTGTTGGTCAAGAAGATACTGGACTTAAGAGTGGAGGATCTCAGTATAGGTCCTCCACTCTTAATAGGTAGAAAACATAAAAAAGAGCCAATCAAAGATGAAGAAATCAATAACGGATATTAAAAATAAACTAGGGGAAATAAAGAATAGACAAGAGAAATCAGATCAGTGACCTGGATAACAGAGTAAAGGAAAACAATGAATTGGAGTGACAGAGAGAAAAAAAATAACCAAAAAAAAAATGAAAAAAGAAAAGAAAATAGACTAAGGCAATTTAGTGATACATTCAGCATAATAACATTCATATTATAGGGATCCCAAAAGAACAGAAAGGAAAGTGGGCAGAAAAATTATTTGAAAAAGTAATAGCTGAAAGCTGCCCTGAATCTGGGATGAGAACAAATATCCAGATCCAGGAAACACAGAGAGACCCAATGAAATCAACCCAAGGAGGTCTACACCAAGACATATATTAATTAAAATGGCCAAAGGAGAATTTTAAAAGCAGCAAGAGAAAAGAAAACAGTTACATACAAGGAAATCCCATAAGGTTATCAGCTGATTTTTTTCAACATAAACTTTGCAGGCCAAATGGGAGTGTCATGATATATTAAATGTGCTAACAAAAAACTCTGCAAACAAGAATACTCTGTACATCAGGGTTATCCTTCAGAATAAAAGGGGAAATAAAAAGTTTCACAGACAAAAAAGAAATGAGAGGAATTCATCACCACCAAAGAAATCCTAAAAAAAAAAAAAATGGTACCAGGGACTCTGAATGGAAAGGAAAGACCATAAGGAGTAAGAAAAGTAGAAAGCAGAAAGTGGTAAAATTCAGAATAATTACAGAAAATCAGTCAAGGGATTCACAAAATAAAAAGATGTAAAGTATGACACCATATGCATAAAACTTGGGAAGGAGAGGAGAAAAAATGGGTTCAAACATAAGCAACTATCAACTTAGTATGGACTGCTATATGCAGACATTGTATACAAATCTAATAATAACCACAAATAAAAACTGGTAATAGATATGCAAAAAATGGAGTAAGGGATCTAAGTTTATCACTAAGTCAGCAAACAGTGAGAGAAGAGAGCAAGAGAAGAATGGAAGAGAGAACTACACAAACAACCATAAAACAAGTAACAAAATGGCAGTAAGTACATACCTACAAATAATTACTTGGAGTATAAATAAACTTAATGCTCCAATCCAAAGACATAAGGTGATGGCATGGATGACAAAGCAAAAACCATCTATATGCTGCCTAGAAGCGTCTCATTTCTGAACACCTGCAGACTGACAGTGAAGAAAAGGAAAGCATTTATCATGAAAATGAAAATGAAATAAAAGCAGAGTAGCAAGACTTACATCAGGCAAAATAAACTTTTTTTTAAAATTTAAATTCAATTAGCCAACATATAGTACATCATTAGTTTCAGATGTAGTGTTCAATAATTCATCATATAAAACCCAGTGCTCATCACCACACATGCCCTCCTTAATACCTCCTTGATGCCTGTCACCCAATTACCTCATCCCCTCACCCACCACCCCTCCAGCAACCCTCAGTTTGTTTCCTATAGTTACGAGTCTCTCATGGTTTTTCTCCCTCTCTGATGACTTCTCCTTCAACTTTCCCTCTGTTCCCTTATGATCCTCTGTGATGTTTCTTTTATTCCACATATGAGTGAAACTATATGATAACTGTCTTTCTCTGATTGATTCCATCCACATCAATATAAATCATTAAGTAATGACAGTTGGGTAATATTCCATTTTATATATATACCACATCTTTTTTTATACATTCATCTGTCAATTGACATCATGGCTCTTTTCACAGTTTAGCTATCATGGACACTGCTCCTGTAAACACTGGTGCACGTGCCCCTTTGGATCAATACATTTGCATCCTTGGGGTAAATACCTAGTAGTACAATTTCTGGGTTGTAGCGTAGCTCTATTTTCAACTTTGTGAGGAAACCCCATAATATTTCCCAGAGTGGCTGTACCAGTTTGCATTCCCACCAACAGTATAAGAGGGTTCCCCTTTCTTCACAACCTCGCCAACATTTGTTGTTTCCTGTCTTGTTAATTTTAGCCATTCTGACTGGTGTGAGGTGGTATCTCATTGTGGTTTTGATTTGTACTTCCCTCATGCCAAGTGACGTGGAGCATTTTTTCATAGGTTTGTTGTCCCTTTGTATTTTTTTTTTTTTCAGACAAATGTCTTTTCATGTCTTGTATCCATTTCTGGACTTGATGATTTGTGTTTTGGGTGTTGGGTTTGATAAGTTCTTTAAGATCTTATCAGATCTTTATCTGATAAGACATTAATGAATATTTTCTCCCATTCTGTAGGTTTCCTTTTGGTTTTGTTGACTGTTTCCTTTGCTGTGCAAAAGCTTTTTATCTTGGTAAAGTACCAATAGTTCATTTTTGCTTTTGTTTCTCTTACCTTTGGATACGTGTCTATCAAGAAGCTGCGGTGGCCAAGATTGAAGAGGTTTCTTTCTGTATTCTCCTCTAGGATTTTGATGAATTACTGTCTCACATTTATGTTTTTCATCCATTTTGAGTTATTTGTGTGTATACTGTAAGAAAAAGGTACAGGTTCATTCTTTTACATGTGCCTGTTCAATTTTCCCAAAACCATTTGTTGAAGAGACATCCTTTTTTCCGTTGGATATTCTTCCCTGCTTTGTCAAAGATTAGTTGAGGAGTTGAGAGTTGAGGGCTCATTTCTGGGTTCTCTTTTCGGTTCCTTTGAAATATGTGTCTTTTTTTGTGCCAGTACCATAATGTCTAATATTTACAGCTTTGTAATACAGTTTGAAGTCCAGCAAAGTGATGTCACCAGTTTTGGTTTTCTTTTCAACATTCCTTTGGCTATTTGGGGTCTTTTCTGGTTCCATACAAATTTTAGGATTCTTTGTTCCAGCTCTGTGAAAAATGTCCATGGTTTTCTTTCTTTATTTTCTTTTTTTTTAAGATTTTATTTATTTATTTGACAGAGATCACAAGTAGGCAGAGAGGCAAGTAGGCAGAGATCACAAGTAGGCAGAGAGAGGAAGGGAAGCAGCCTCTCTGCTGAGCAGAGAAGCCAATGCAGGGCTCGATTCCAGGACCCTGGGATCATGACCTGAGCTGAAGGCAGAGGCTTTAACCCACTGAGCCACCCAGGCGCTCCTGTCCGTGGCTTTCTGATAGATATTTCACTGAATGTGTAGATTGCTTTGGGAAGCATAGACATTTTAACAATATTTCTTCTTCCAACCCATTACAATGGAATGCTTTTCCATTTCTTTGTGTATTCCTCAATTTCTTTCATAAGTGTTCTGTAGCTTTTAGAGTACAGATCCTTTGCTTCTTTGGTTAATTTTATTCCTAGGTATCTTATGGGTTTTGGTGCAGTTGTAAATGCGATAAATTCCTCAATTTCTCTTTTTCTATCTCATTGTTAGTGTGTAGAGATTCAACTGAATTTTGTGCATTGATTTTATATTCTGCTATGTTGCTGATTTTCTGTATGAGTTCTAGCAATTTGGGGTGGAGATTTTTGGATTTTTCTATATAAAGTATCATGTCATCTGTGAAGAGTGAGAGTTTCACCTCTTCCTTGCCAATTTAAATTATTTTTATTTCCATTTGTTGTCTGGCTTCTGAGGGTAGGACTTCTAGTACTATGTTGAATAACAGTGGTTGAGAGTGGGCATCCACTGCTGTGTCCTCGACCTTAAGGGAAAAGCTCTGTTTTTCCCCATTGAGAATAATATTTGCTGTGGGTTTTTCATAGATAGCTTTTATGATTTTAAAGTATGTTACCTCTATTTCTACAGTGTGGAGAGTTTTAATTAAGAAAAAATGTTGTATTTAGTCAAATACTTTTTCTGCATCAATTGAGAGGGTCATATGTTCCTTGTCTTTAGTTTTATTAAAGTGATATATCATGTTGTTTGATTTGCAAATGTTTAAACACCCTTGCAGCCCAGGAATAAATTCCACTTGGTCATGGTGAATAATCCTTTTAATGTATCTGTTGGATCTTAATAATACCATGGTGAGAATTTTGGCACTCATGCTCATCAGGGATATTGGTCTGGGATATTCTTCTTTTTGATTAGTTCTTTGGATTTGGGATCAAGGTAATATTGGTCTCATAGAAAGAGTTTGGAAGTGTTCCTTTTGCTTCTGTTTTTTGGAACAGCTTCAGAAGAGTAGGTATTAGTTCATTAAATGTTTGGCAAAATATTCCTGGAAAGTCATGCAGACCTGGACTCAGGTGTTGGGAGATGTTTTATCACTGCTTCAATTTCCTTACGGGTGAAGGTTTGTTCAGGTTTTCTGTTTCTTCCTCTTAGAGTTCTGTTAGTTTATAAGTCTCCAGGAATGTATCCATTTCTCCCAGGTTGCTTAATTTGTTGGCACATAGTAACTCAAAATATGTTCTTATAATTGTTTGTATTTCCTTGATGTTGATCATGATCTCTCCTCTTCCATTTTTCAATTTATTAATTTTCAATTTATTAAAATTTTCAATTTATTAATTTGGGCCCTTTCTCTTTTCTTTTAAATAAATCTGTTCAAGGGTTTATTGATCCTATTAATTCCTTCAAGGAACAAGCTTCTAGTTTTATTGATATGTTCTACTCTTCTTTTGGTTCCTGTTTCATTGATTTCTGCTCTAATCATTGTTATTTCTCCTCTGCTTGGTTTAAGCTTTATTTGTTGTTTTTTCTTGAGTTTCTTTAGGTAAAAAGTTAGATTGTATTATTTAAGACTTATCTAATTTTTTGAGAAAGGCTTGGATGGCTAATATATTTCCCCCATAGGACCACCTTTCCTGTGTCCCAAAGGTTCTGAAGAGTTGTGTTTTCATTTTCATCTGTTTCTATGAATTTTTTAAATTCTTCTTTAATTTCCTGGTTGACCCATTCATCCTTTAGTAAGATGCTCTTTAACCTCCAGTGTTTAAGTTTCTTCCAAATTTCCTCTTATGGTTATGTTCAAGTTCTAAAGGATTGTAGTATAAAAATTACTGGGAATAATCCCAATCTTTTGGTACCCATTGAGACCTTATTTTTGACCCAGTATGCAGTCTGTTCTGAAAAATGTCCCATGTGCACTTAAGAAGAATGTGTTTTCTGTTGTTTTAGGATTGAATGCTCTGTATGTATCTGTGAAGTCCACCTGGCCCACTGTGTCATTGTCATTCAAAACCCTTGTTTCCTTGTTGACCTTCTGCTTCAATGATTGTCCATCGCTGTGAGTGGGGTGTTGAGGTCCCCTATTATTATTGTATAATTATCAATTTGTTGCTTTACTTTGGTTATTAACTGATTTATGTAATTGGTTGTTTCCAAATTAGGAGTATAAGTATTTGTAATTGTTAGATCTTCTTGTTGGATAGACCCTTTAAGTATGATATACTGTTTTTCCTCATCTTCTATTATCATCTTTGGTTTAAAACCTCATCTGTCTGATATAAGAACTCCTACTTCAGCTTTCTTTTAACATTCATTAGCATGATAAATGGTTATCCACCCCCTTTCAATCTGGAGGTGTTTTTAGGTCTAAAATGAGTCTCTTGTACACAGCATATGGATGGTTCTTGCTTTTTTTACTCAATCTGATATCCTCGGTCTTTTGATTAGAACATTTAGCCTACTTGTATTCAGCGTAACTACTGACAGAAATGAATTTAGTGTCATTTTATTACCTGTAAAGTCCCTGTTTCTGCAGACTATCTATGTTCTTTCTGGTCTATGCTACTTTTGGGCTCTCTCTTCACTTACAGGATCCTCTTTAGTTTTTCTTGCAGGGCTGGTTTAGTGATCACAATTGTTTTCATTTCTCTTTGTCCTGGAAACTCTTTATCTCTCCTTCCATTCTGAATGACAGCCTTGAAAGATTAAGTATTCTTGGCTGCATGTTTTTCTCATTTAGTACTCTGAATATATCATGCTAGCCCTTTCTGGTCGACCAGGTCTCTGTGGATAGGTCTGTTGCCAGTCTAATGTTTCTACTATTGTAGTTTAAGGATCTCCTGCCTTGAGCTTCTTTCAGGATTTTCTCTTCATCTCTGAAATTTGCAAGCTTCACTATTAAATGGCAGGGTGTTGATCTACTTTTATTGATTTTAGGGGACATTCTGTTTACTTCTTGAACCTGAATGTCTATTTCCTTCCCCAGATTAGGGAAGTTCTCAGCTATTATTTGCTCAAATATACCTTCTCTCTCTCTTTCTCTCTCTCTCTCTTTCTTCTTCCTCTGGGACCCCACTAATTCTAATATTGTTGCACATTATGGTATCACTGATTTCTCAAAGCCTCCCTTTATGGTCCATTAATTGTTTTTCTCTCCCTTCCTTGGCTGTCTTCCCTTCAGCTGTCTTGTCTCCTATGTCATGGACTCTCTCTTCTGCCTCATTTACCCTAACCATTAGAGCAGCCATTTTAGACTGCATCTCAGTTAAAGCATTTTTAAATTTCTGCCTGATTAGATTTTATTTCTGCACTAAGAGATTCTCTAAAGCCTCTTATGTTTCTTTAAGAGAGCTAGTAACTTTATAACTGATATCTTTAATACCAGCTCTGACATTTCACTTATGTCCATATTGATAAGATCTGTGGCAGAAAGTATTACCTCTGGTACTTTCTTTTGTTGTGGCTTATTTCTTCTTGTGATTTTGCCCAGAGAAGAAAGGATGAGCGAGAAAACAAAATTAAAAATATCAAGTGAAATACACACTAGACAAATCTGAAGAGGTCAGAAAACAAAAAAGAAAAGAAAAAGGAAAAAAGTAGAAAAGAAAGAAAATAATCTCACAGATGAGGTGGAGACAGGTGGATAAAACAAGGTAATCCACTTGCCCTGTCTCTGCACCTTCTTTGTTAGAAGACACTAAATCTCAGAATTGTAAAGAAAGCAAAATTTATATATAACAAAAATAAAATTGTATACAGTAAAAGGAAGCTGAAAATGAAGTATATATCGATGAAGTGAAAATGGAGAAATGGAATTTAAAAAAGACTTAAAAACAAAAAGTTGATAAAATAAAAACTAGTTGAAAAAAAAAGTCTTAAACTGAATGACTAAAGACTCATGCCAAAAAACCCAATTCTATATACTATTGTCCCCTAGCACAAGAGTTTTTCAGTTTTGAGTGATCTATAAATTTGGTATTCCCCTGAGGATCCTGCTGATCTTCTGGGGAAGATGACTGTTGCACTGATTCTTGGGTGTCTTTGCCTAGGTGGAATTGCACCATTCCTTGCCAGGGGCCAGGCTCAGTGTAAAATCATTTGGATTGCTCTGTCTTTCCCTGCTGCTTTATAGGGTGAACAAAAAAACTAAAAAAGAAAAAAATTGGCACCACCCCAATCTCCAGCCCCGGAGCTGAAGGATCATGTCCCCCACTCTTCAGTGCACCCTCAGGGAAGGACAATCAGACCCTTTCATATGCTTCTAACTCCCCAGACTTCTGTTGTGTGTACCCACACCAATCCTCCCAGAGGAAGGAGAGGTGCCTCAACAAAGCCTGTTTGGGGAGGCTTTGCCTTATTTTTTTCTGATCCATGCCACTCCTCCTGGGCAAAGTAGCCAGCTCTCAAAGCAGTTGTTCTTTTTTGGGTCCCTGCTTGGAGAGTGGTCTCCTAATTGTGCTGAGGTTCACAGTTTATTGTAACACATAGCTGAGAAGCCACTCTGGAGATCGCTAATCATAGCTGGCTTCTCTGATCCAATGCTTGGGCACTCTGCTGCACTCAGTCATCCCCCTTCTTTCTGTGACCCTGGGGATCCTGAGACCACATGGTACCACATAGGAGTCTGCTCTGCTTCACCACCTGAGCATATTTCAGCCAAGGATGTCCCTCAAGGAAGCAGACTTCTAAAAGTTCTGATTTTGTGTACTACTGCTATATCACTTTCCAGTGGCCTGCTTACAGAGGCTCCCTCCCCACTGTGGTTTATATATCCACTCAAATTCATGTCTCTGCACCTTCTTTCTTTGCAAAAGTGGTCTCTTTTCTATTTGTAGAATTGTAACGATTCTTTCCTTAGATCTCAGGTTGAATATACAGATATTCTGAATGATTAGATATCTAGGTGAATTCAAGAGACCAGATGAAACACAGTTCCCCTAATTTTCCATCATCTACAGGATTCTTCCAGACAAAATAGACTTTGAAAACAAAGTCTGTAACCAGATACAAAGAAGGACACTATAACCATACAGGAAACAATTCAACAAAAAGATATAACAATTATAAATATTTATGCACCCTCCAATGGAGCCTTCAAATACATAAAGCAACTAATAACAAACATAAAGAAAGTAATCAATAGTAATACAAAATAATATGGGAATTTAACACCCTACTCACATCAATGGATAGATTATTCAAACAGAAAATCAATGAGGAAACAATGGCTTTGAATCACACATTTGACGAGATGTATCTAATTGGTATATTCAGAACATTCCATCCTAAAATAGCAGAATATACATTCTTTTCAAGTACACATCAAATATTCTCCAGAATTGATCACATATTAGACCATAAAAGAAGTCTCCACAAACTAAAAAGGACAAAAATCATACCATCCATCTTTCCTGACCACAGTGCTTGAACCTAGAAATCAAGGATAAGAAAAGCTCTGGAAAGAACACACATACAACTATGTTAAATAGCATGCCAGTAAACAAGGAATGGTCAACTACGAAATTAAAGAGAAAATTTAAAAATACATGAGTATGAATGAAAATGAAACACAATAGCCTGGAATCTTTTGGAAGCAGCAAAAGCTATTCTGAAAGGGAATTTTAAAGCAATTTTAGAGGCCTACCTCAAGAAGTGAGAAAAATTTCAAATAATTAACCTAATCTTAAACCTAAAGGAGCTAGGGGGGAAAAAACCCAAAACCAGCAGAAGGAAGGATGTAAAAAAAGATTGAAAGCAGAGATTGAAAAAAATATTGAAGCAGAGATAAATGGAATAAAAAAAAAAAAACATTGGAAGAGATAAATGAAATCAGTAGCTGGTCCTGGGATGAAGCCCTGCATTGGGCTCTCTGCTCAGCAGGGAGCCTCTCTCTCTCTCTCTGCCTGCCTCTCTGCCTACTTGTGATTTCTTGTCTGTCAAATAAATAAATAAAATCTTAAAAAAAAGGAATAGCATCCAAAATACATAAAAAACTTATACAACTCAATGCCAAACTCCTCCAAAACAAAAAAAAACCCTAACAATCTAATTAAATGGATTAAAAATGGGCAGAAGCCATAAGCAGACATTTCTCCAAAGACATACAGATGGATTACTCATAGGAAGAAGATGGAAGGCACACCAGGTTATCCTGGAATTTGATTTTCTTAAAAATATTTTATAGTATGTACAGTATATTATTCACATAGAAGGTCACAAATATGTAATTTATATATGGTTATGCATGTTGAAACAATTTGAAGGATGGAGTGAATTATTTAAAAAGCAAGACTTGGGGCATCTGGTTGGCTCAGTCACCTAAGTGGCTGACTCCTGATTTTGGCTCAGGTCATGATATCATGGTCCTGGAATCCATCCTCACACATCAGCCTCCATACTCAGCACCTTCCCCTTCCCCTCCACCTCACTAGAGCACACTCTCTCTTTCTAAAATAAACAAATAAATCTTAAAAAAAAAAACTAAGCAAAAAGCATGATCCCTATTCTTTTGGTGTCATATAGGAATTCTTTTATGTTTATTTAAATTAATAATCTTAGGGCTCTGCCCAGGGCATATGATATGTTCTGGGCTTACTAAATGAATTAATGAATAATATTTGGTTACTGAATATACCAGAAAACTTGGGTCACCATAACAACACAGTCTTTCCCTGTAAGTAGATATTTATAAGCAGGTCATATTTTAATTAGAATCTTGCATGGGGAGTACATAATTATGACAGGAAAAGGCCATTATTTTTGTTAATATCCCTAGGGTACAACAGCCAAATCTAGTAATTTTCAGAGTGACATACTTGCCACAAGAGAGAGAAAAATTAGGACTGTGGGCTGGTGAACCCAGTCAACCACTGGCTTGACTTCTAGTCCTTTGGCTATTCCATCCCTTCACTATGTGAATTTGACAAATTATAAACTACTGGATTAAGATTTTTGCTTCCTAATTTATATTCCAACCAGCCCTGCCTCATTCAGATTTTTTACAGGCTTTCCATTTCTTTTGTTTTTACTTTTTTTTTTATTTTCTTGACCCCATGTTTTGTTTTTCACAATTTCTACTTTCAGTACTTAGGCGTTTCTCAATACAAGAATATTTATTTTCTTACAATGTCTTTATAATTTCATTTTGTCATTAATATTTCAGTTATTGACAATCAATTTTGTATTGTATGAGGAAGGATGTACACTTTTTCCTAAATTGTCTTAAATGAATAATTATTGATTTCTGCTACATATTCTTAATCTTTCATACATTCAAACATCTCCAGAAAAGATGGAGGGAAAAAAAAGCCTGAGAGATAACTTATTTTTATGAGCTAAGGATAAAATTTTATGGAAGTGATTGCATCTATTATTGTGTTATTGAGATATTGAGAAAGTTGGTTGATACCTCCTTTGGCTCTAATTTGTCTATATAAAGTAGCATAATTAACTCTGTATTGCTGACTTTTTTTTACTAATTAGTTATTTCTATATCTAACTCATGTTCAATACAAATATTCAAGGAAGTCTAAATATTTTAATGCCCATTCAGGATGCATGAATAAGAGTTAACTTTGTTACTCAGTTTTCTGTCTTAGGTCATATTGTGAAATTCCAAGAATAAAGACTTTATTATGAGGTTTCCTAACTTGAGTTTGGTTGATTAGAAATGACACTGGAAATTGGTCTGTGTGGGAGTATAGAAAAATCTATCACAAAATAAAAATAGCAATGGTGAAGGAACAAAAAAATCAAACCACAGACCATCATCAGATTTTCAACATCATTAGTTATATAGTCTGGGTTTAGAATGAGATTTGGGTTCAATTTCAGGATATTTTGATACTGAATTCACTTTGAATTGGTTTCTTTTTCTGATGTCTCAAGGGGGGGGATTATCATTCAATAAATTTTAATAATAGTTTTGTGTGCTAATGAGAGTTTTCTACTATATTAGAAAGAAAAAAATTCAATTCTGAATCTAGCAGGAAGAAGCAAGTTGGGATTGACTTTTCCTTTTTCATTGTATTTGTAAAGACTGGACATCAGCAAATAGGACAAATAAAGAATTTATAGAGTTGCAAAGGTATTTAGATATATGCCCTTCAAATATTTTGCAGCTGATGATGGGAAGGGAAGTAAATACTTTTTTATATATCTTAATCTGTTAGCCTATCTCATATAATATGTGGAATAGATAGATTATAACTTATGGGAAATTTAATACTGTGTAAATGTTTACTATTTTTAAAATTTGGAATTTTTGCAAAAGAAAGTCTAAGTATGAGATGCTTATTTTTTTTAAACAAGGTAACAGAATATACTAAAATATAATTTTGGGATTCATAACCTTTCTTTTCTTTCTTTATGTAGCAGACAGCATTACATAGTATTAACAATAGACCATGTGTGCATATAAATTCTCATCAACAATATTCTCAGTGTATATGGAAGATTGTGTGAGTATTTTTTATTTTGTATATGTGTGTGTGTATTTATTTTGTATATATATATACATACAAAATAATACATACACACATATATATACAAAATAAAAAATACACACACAAATATATATATATATACACACACAAACACACACACAAATATATATATATATATATATATATATATGTAGTGCAACCATCACCACCATTATCTTAAGAACTTTTCCATCTTTCCAAAGTGAAACTCTCTAACCATTAAACAGTAACTCCTCATTCATCCCCAGCCCTGGTAACCACTATTCTACTTTCTGTCTCTAAGAATTTGACTATTCTAGGGGTGCCTGGGTGGCTCAATGGGTTAAGCCTCTGCCTTAAGCTCAGGTCATGATCTCAGGGTCCTGGGATGGAGTCCCACATTGGGCTCTCTGCTCCGCAGGGAACCTGCTTCTTCCTCTCTCTCTCTGCCTGCCTCTCTGCCTACTTGTGATCTCTGTCAAATAAATAAAATATTAAAAAAAAGAATTTGACCATTCTAGGTATTGCACATAAGTAGGATCATATAATATTTGTCTGTTTGTGTCTGGTTTATTTTACATAGCATAATGGCATCAAGGTTCCTCCACACCGTAGCATATTTCCCCACTGAATGGATTTGGTATCCTGACTGAAGATCATTTGACCATATATGCATGGGTTTCTCTCTGAAATTTCTATTCCATTAAATTACCATTTGTTTTTAGGTCATTATGATGTTCATTTGATCACTGCATATTTGTAGTAAGTTTTGAAATCATGAAGCATGAGACCTCCAACTTCATTCATTTTTTAAGATTATTTTGTAAGGGCCGGTTTGGCCAGAGGGAGCCATTTTGTTGCAGTGAACTTGTATTGACCCTACCCCTCCCAGAGGAATTTGCTTGCAAAGCCTACATACAAGGGCGGGGCAGGCCAGATGAAGACATTCAATCAGTGGGGCACGCGTATATTACTAGAGTGAATTGAAACTCAATTGGCCACCTGTGTGTGGGTGGGGCAGGCTGGATAAAGACATCCAATTAGTGGGGCACACGTATATCCACTAGGGTGAACTGAAACTCAATTGGCCACCTGTGTATAGCCCAGCTAAACTACCTCTATAAAAGTATGTCTGTGAGGCTGGGAAGGGTTGCCTCTTTGCAAGAGACGGCCCTCGATGCTTGACGCAAAATAAAGCTTTGCTTGACCTTCGCTTTGTATCAGTCTCGCTCCTTTGATTACAGACCCTAACATTGGAGGGGGCGCCTGGATTCAAAGGACAAGAACTGAGCCAGCATTGGAATTTTTGGGAAAAGCCTCCGGAGGTAAGAACACGGGATCCTATATGTCTCTCTGGTTGGAGCTCCAGGGTATGGACCACCTGGGAGAAGCTGGATGCAGCCATGCTCCCCAGGGCTGGAGTGGATGTGGGGACGCCCCATCCCTCTGCTGGTAGATCGACGGGAGGTTCAAGTCCCCCTGGGCGGTCAGGAGTCTGCTGGGGGGTTCGAGTCCCCCTGGGTGGTCAGGGGGTTTGAGTCCCCTTGGGCGGTTGGGGGGTTCGAGTCCCCCTAGGCGGTTAGGGGATAAAGAAAGTCCCCACCAGTGGCAGGTTCTGGGTAAGAATCACTGGGCCTGCAGTTGTCTTTGCCTGGTCCTTTTGTTATCTGTTGTGTTGTTTGTTTGTTATGACTGAAGGAATGGGGCAAGCAGAGAGTAAGGGGACTCTGACTTTCATCTCTCCGTTCTTCATAATAGATGTGAGGCTTCTCGCTCACTCATTTCGTGTGTTAAGGGCTATGACTGGAGCCGACTGGGGTTAGTCTAATGCTGGGTTAAGGTGCCCAATGCTGATGCTCATTGGAGCCAGGCGTGGAATATGAGTGCCTAGTGGGTCACTTTTGGTAAGCAGAACTGGCACTGCAGGATGAACCAACCTTGAGACAGAGACTTTAAGGAAAATTCCCAAGCAGCTGCTGAAACTCCCTTTGTTTTGGGGAATTCCTTGCCTTCTCTGGCCCAATGTGGACTGCCTAGCCCCTCCCCCTTGCTGGCGGGAGAGCATGGCATCTGAAGTGGAGATGGTTATTTGCCTGTCTCAAGGTTTTAATGGGTAATTGATAAGTGGCTTCTGAAGTCTTTGGTAACCTGAAACTGTGAAGGGTTGCTTGAATGACAAATGGAATTAAATTTGTTGGACATCTAGGTCTTAACCAAATGGGATAAAATGTTAGAGCGTTGGCTGCTGGAACTGGGCTTGTGTTTTTGAAATCTGCTGGTGAACACGCTCTGTGCTTAACTGATTGATAAATTTGCCATCTACAGAATTCTGTTGTAACAACTCACAATTGGTTTATATTTAGTCTTCAGTAGAGGTTAAGGTATTTCTAAGAGTACAAAATTCTGTTAAGTGTAATTAAGATGATGGAAATGAGAAAAGCAACTCTGTATGTAAAAAGTAGGAGATCTGTAAAAGTTTGAATCTGAAGAGTACCTGACTGTGTGAATGTGTCTGTATGGCTCCACCGCTTTGGCTACGGAGTCTGAGCGGGCTGCACCCTGAGTCTCATGGGGCGTCATATGACATAATGGTCATCTACTCCATGGAGTAGCCTGATCCGGGGTGTATATGGACAGAACTTAGCTAAGACGCTCCTAAGTTCCTGCAAGGGACTTGAGCAGGACAGCATCTGAAAGATCCCCCTCCCGTTGTCTGCGACATCATTCACGATGGGAGGGAAACCTAGTAAACTCATTATCTGCATAATTGAAAAAAAAAAAGACACTGATATAGAAAAGCTGGTTTTCTCTCTGTTTAAAAAGACAGTTTTCTTAAGTTAATTGATCTGTTATGGTTTTCTCTTTGCCTGCCCAGAAAATTCAGTTTCTATGTTTTGTTTTATCAGGTGTTTAACATCCCTAATTATATTTAGGCATGTGTTTTAAAACTTTCTAAGGTTTTAGCAATTGTTGACAAGATTTTTTTTTTATAATTTTTTATTTTTTATATAAACATATATTTTTATCCCCAGGGGTACAGGTCTGTGAATCACCAGGTTTACACACTTCACAGCACTCACCAAAGCACATAAAATAGACCCTCAATTCTACAGTCAACTAATCTTCGACAAAGCAGGAAAGAATGTCCAATGGAAAAAAGACAGCCTCTTCAATAAATGGTGCTGGGAAAATTGGACAGCCACATGCAGAAAAATGAAATTGGACCATTTCCTTACACCACACAAAAATAGACTCAAAATGGATGAAGGACCTCAATGTGAGAAAGGAATCCATCAAAATCCTTGAGGAGAACACAGGCAGCAACCTCTTCGACCTCTGCCGCAGCAACATCTTCCTAGGAACAACGCCAAAGGCAAGGGAAGCAAGGGCAAAAATGAACTATTGGGATTTCATCAAGATCAAAAGCTTTTGCACAGCAAAGGAAACAGTTAACAAAATCAAAAGACAACTGACAGAATGGGAGAAGATATTTGCAAACGACATATCAGATAAAGGACTAGTGTTGACAAGATTTAAACCAATGATACACCTTGGGTTACATTTGGGAAAATGCTATGCATTTCCTAAAATTTTAATATGTTGATAGATCATCACTTGATATTGTGATTATGGAAATGTTATGTGTCACAGAAGTAACCTTATTTTCTTGCCAGTTACATTGTAAATTGTCATCTCACCAGCTCTTTACCATATCTATTCTGAGTTTTTGTCATTTATAATTGTTTTAATTCTCTTGTAAGATAAATTCCGTCTCAAAGAAAATTCATATGGGAGACTTTCAGGACAGATACAGGTCTTTGATATGTTAAAATCCTGGAACTGAAATGGGTAAGAATTTATAGAAGTAAAAGCTGCATTCAGACTAAACCAGAATTATTAACATGGGACTAGATGAACTGAAAGATTGTAATGTTGTATCTCTTGATGTTTTGTCTTATTTTAAACATTAATGACTCTTTAATGTTTGCTCTTCCAGACTAGGGAAACTTTTTCTTAAATTACCTGTAACTTACAGAGATAAAAATGTAGTCATTTGTAAACAAATCAAGGTATTCAACTCTTTCTCTCTATCTGAACCCTCTGAAAACAAAAGGTCTCAGCAAGTATTCTTTCTTCCATGGCAATAAGTCATCTGCATAAGTTCAATAAGAATCTATTCTCCTTGTAACAGGACACCATTGGAAACACTGGTTATTTTACCATGGCTTTGACTGGAATGGTATTTGAAAAGACTCAGATATGACTAGACAGTTTAAAGGAACTAAGGTTGACTCTATAAAACCTGGAACTGTAAAGCCCTTTGGAACTGTTGGCCTGATACCTTGCTTACAGAGTTCCCAGCAGCCTCACCAGGTGAGTAAAGGATGTTACTTCCTGGCAGGTGCAGGACCTCAGGATTCTTTGGGGGCCTCAGGAAGAGGAATTTGCCCAAATCAACAGGAATTTCAGGCATGTCTGATGGCAAGTATGTAGCTTGGCTTCTGGCCTGGAGAGGCTATTATAAGTTCAACCTAGAGATTCCTTACAAGAAGTTCCAGCAAAGTATATTCTAAAAGATCTATATGATCACTCACTGTTCTTGCTGAGCTTATGTAAATAATTAGGCCAAGTTTGTTAAAACTGGACTTGTTTTTCAAATAAATTAGTCTTGATTTGGCTATCTCTGAAAACATGGGTTATTTTAGAGAGAAAAAATATGTTTTAATACCACACCTTTATGGATGTTAAATTCTAGATTTGATTGTCTTTAAATGTTTGTTTACTTAAGCTAGACAACTTGAGGGAAGTTGCATGATAGCTCATTTAGACGATCTTGTTTTGCCAGTCAGTCAGCCCCAGATATAGAAAACTTCAGAAAATTGAAGGATTTGGAGGGAAGAATCTGACTGAGTTAGTGGGAATAGCAGAAAAGGTGTTTAACAACAGGGATGCACAAGAGGATAAAAAACAGACAAAAAAAAACTGGTTAAGGTTTTGGCATTACATGAGGTGGAGAGGAGACAGGTAGGGGATAGTAAATGGAAGGAAAAGCCTAAGCATAGAGAAGGCAGGTGGGAAGACTTAGATTCAGATCAGTGCACTTACTGTAAAGAAAAAGGACATTGGGCCAGGGAGTGCCCCAAAAGGAAGACAGCAACGCTTGCCACCAGAGACTGAAGGGGCCATGGTTCAGAGCCCCTCCCCAAACCTTGGGTAAAAATTGAAGTGGAGGGGAAATCAGTTGATTTTTTGGTGGACACGGGAGCCCAATTTTCATCATTAATTAAGCCTATGGGAAAACTATCTGGAGAGGAAGTTTGGGTACAAGGAGCAAATGGCACAGAGAGACATAAATGGACAACAGAAAGGACTTTAAATTTGGCCTCAGGAGTAGTTAAACATCGATTTTTGGTCCTCCGTAATGCCCCATGTAATTTGATGGGAAGAGATCTCCTCCACAAGTTAAGAGCTGGCATTCAGTTCTCAGAAGGAGAGATGGCTGTAACCCACTGTACAAGTGCTTATGGCAGCAGTAGATGAATACCTCCTTTATGAGCCAGTCTCAAAACCAGAGGAAACAAAAGGGAGGAGCCTTCTCCAAATCCTACAAGATGAGTTTCCCCAGGTTTGGGAAGAAGGGAAACCCCCTGGCTTGGCCAAGGAACAACCTCCAGTGGTGTTACAATTAAAGGCGACAGCTACGGCTATTCACATTTGGCAGTACCCCCTTCCCCAGGAAGCAAAGGAAGGGAACAGAAAACATATTAACCGCCTCTGAGGAGACGGGATCCTAGTTCCTTGCAAATCTCCATGGAACACACCTTTGCTGCCCATCATAAAGGCCAAGACTGGGGAGTACCAACCCGTCCAGGACTTGCAGGAAAATAATAAATGGGTTGAAGATCCACCTGACGGTGCCTAAACCCTATACCCTACTCTCCTTCCTGGGCCCCAGAAGAACTGTGTATACCGTCTTAGATCTCAAGGATGCATTTTTTCTGCATGTCTTTAGCAAAGGAATTCTCAGCACCTTTTTGCTTTTGAGTGGTCTGACCCACAGGAAGGATTCCAAGGCCAGCTCACCTGGACCAGACTTCCCCAAGAGTTCAAGAATTCACCCACTATCTTTGAAGAGGCCCTACATGAGGATTTGCATGAGTACAAAACCTCCAACCCAGGAGTCACTCTGTTACAGTACATTGATGACTTGCTAGTAGCTGCTGAGGACTATGAGTCATGTTTGCGGGGGACGAGAGCTCTCTTACAGACTCTGCAGGAAAAAGGGTATCGAGTGTCAGCAAGGAAAGCACAGCCCTGTCAGAGCCATGCCACTTATCTAGGCTTTGATCTCCACGAGGGAGTGCGTACACTGTCTGAGTCCAGGAAACAGGTGATCACCCAATACCGCCACCCCACCATGTCCCGACAAGTAAGGGAGTTTCTTGGGCTGGTGGGCTACTGTAGGCTGTGGATACCGCAGTTTACAGAGATTGCCCAACCTCTACGAACTGACAAAAGGAGGGCTCACTATGATAGAGTGGACAGCTGAGACAGAAGGAGCATTTCTGCCTTACTGCCTTACAAACAGCCTTACTGATTGCCCCAGCATTGGCCATCCCAGATGTTACCAAGCCCTTCCAATTGTATGTGGATGAAAAAGCAAGGGTGGCCAAAGGAATTTTAACTCAGACTCTGGGGCCTTGGCGAAGGCCAGTGGCCTATGTTAGCAAGAAACTAGATCCAGTAGCAGCTGGGTTCCCCCCTTGCCTTTGCATAATTGCTGCCACAGCCCTCCTGATCAAGGATGCAAGTAAATTGACTTTGGGTCAAAATCTCATCTTGACCACCACCCACACTTTTGAGGGCCTTCTCTGGACTCCACCCGAGTGAACACCCAAGTGACAGGGTATCAGGCCCTCCTTCTCAATGAACCAAGAGTGACCTTCCAGCCCCCAATGGTGCTAAATCCAGCCACACTGTTGCCAAAGTTGCTGGCTGACCATCCACACGACTGTGCAGAGGTCCTAATGCAAGTCACAGGAATAAGGCCGCATCTCAGAGACATTCCCCTCCCAGATACTGAGAAGACTCTGTTCACAAATGGGAGTAGCTACATAGTCGATGGAAAGAGGTATGCAGAGGCTGCGGTGGTTTCTCCTGAGCAAGAACTCTGCGCAGCAGCCCTGCCACATGGAACTTCGGCACAAAAAGTGTAACTGATTGCACTCACTAAGGCACTGCAGATGGCCAAAGGTAAAACCACCAACATCTATACGGACAGCAGGTATGCTTTTGCTATTTTCCACATACATGGGGCTATTTATAAAGAAAAGGGCCTATTAACAACATAATGAAAAGGAATTAAAAACAGAGGAGAAATATTGGCTCTCCTCCAGGCTATTTGGGACCCAAAAGAGATGGCTTTTATGCATTGCTTGGGACACCAAAAGGGGACTGATCTGATTTCAAAAGGAAACCAATTAGCAGATCAAGCCACAAAGCAAGCAGCCTGAGAAACAGTGCAAGAACTGGTTACACTCCCGGCTCCAGCCCTACCAGAAAAACTGAACTATTCAGAAGAAGATTTAAAGTATTTACAGAAATGGGTTAAATTGGACTATGAAGGGGACTGGGCTAAGACTAAAACAGGAAAAATAATTCTTCCTCGAAAACTAGGTAAGTTAGTAGACCAAATACATCAGGGTACTCATTTGGGGATATGCAAACTCAAAGACCTTACAGGCAAGCAATTCCAGGTTTCTAAATTAGGGCTTATGGTTCAGGATGTAGTTGATAGATGTGCTCAATGCCAGGCAGTTAATATGGAAAGAGCTAAAATGGGAAGAGGGAAAAGAGAAAGAGGTAAGGAACCAGGAATTTATTGGGAAAAAGATTTTACGAAAATGAAACCCAGAAAATATGGGCACAAGTATATGTTGGTTTTTGTGGATACTTTTGCAGGCTGGGTGGAGGCTTTTTCTGCCAAACATGAGATGGCAGGACTGGTGGCCAAAAAGCTACTAGAAGAAATAATTCCTAGGTTTGGGCTGCCTCTAGCGATTGGGTCAGACAGTGGCCCTGCATTTGTGAGTTCAGTCTCACAGGCATTGGCCAAGGCTGTGGGCACAAACTGGAAACTACATTGTGCCTATCGGCCCCAGAGTTCCGGATAAGTAGAGAGAATGAACCGGACTCTTAAAGAGACATCGACAAAACTAATTCTGGAGACTGGCAGTAGATGGGTGGGTCTCCCTCCTTTCACCCTCTTCAGGGCATGATGTACACACTATTTAAACAAGGTGACCCCATTTCAAATAATGTTTGGGAGACACCCCCCTCCCCGCTCTGTCCTCGGCTATAGGAGGTTGCCCTAGCAGAAATGACTGATCAGTCTATAGTCCAGTCACTGCAGGCATTACAGTCTGTCTTAAAAAAGCCCACGCAGGGATCCGAACTGCCCACACTGGGACAGAGACAGTGGTACAACCACATCCTTACCAACCCAGGGACTTGGTTTGGATATGTCACTATCAAGTGGGGAACTTGGAGCCTCGCTGGAAGGGACCATTTAGTGTTATCCTAACCACCCCCACGGCAGTAAAAGTAGAAAGCATTAGGGCCTGGGTTCATGCGGGTCACATCAAATGAGCCAAGAGTAAGGACACCCCCCAGAGATGGAAGCTGCAACCAACAGACCCCGCTGACCATGGACTAAATCTAAGACCAAAAAAAAACCTGTGAGTTTATTGTTTCTCCTATTGTTACCTGTTTATGTAAAGTATAAGTGGGAAATTAGATGAATGGAATTGGGAAAAATGAGCTGACTGTGCACTAATGTCATTTGTACCAAAGAAAATTAGAGCGATAAAATGTTAGTCTTACATGCTCAATATAACATAGAACTAGCTGAAAAGTCAGGATTTGACTAATCTCCAAAGAAAAGGGGGGGAATGTAAGGGCCTGGTTGGCCAGAGGGAGCCATTTTGATGCAGTAAACTTGTATTGACCCTGCCCTTCCCAGAGGAATTTGCTTGCAAAGCCTAGATACAAGGGTGGGGCAGGCCGGATGAAGACATCCAATCAGTGGGGCGCGTGTATATCCACTAGGGTGAATTGAAACTCAATAGGCCACCTGTGTATAGCCCGGCTAAACTACCTCTATAAAAGTACATCTGTGAGGCTGGGAGGGGTCGCCTCTTTGCAAGAGACAGCCCTGACTTGTCAGTATGATTCTCAATGCTTGGCGCGAAATAAAGCTTTGCTTGACCTTCGCTTTGTATCAGTCTCGCTCCTTTGATTACAAAGCCTAACAATTTCAGCTGGTGATATAGATTCCTTTGAGATTCTATATGAATTTAGGATGGACTTTTCTAATTTGGGGGGTGGGGATTTTGATAGGGATTACATTAAACCTGTGGATCACTTTGGGTGGTATTCATGTCTTAAAAATGTTAAGCCTTCCAATCCACAGAAAAGACATGTCTTTCCAGTTGTTTATGTCTTTGACTTCTTTCAGCAACATTTTATAGACTTCAAAATAAAAGCCTTTCAGCTTCTTGGTTATATTTATATTCTGAGTATTTTATTCTTTATGATGCTATCGTAAATGAGACTTCTTTCTTTTTAAGATCTATTTATTTATTTGAAAGAGTCGGGGGAAGGGGCAGAGGGAGAGAATCTTTCAAGCAGACTCCCCACTGAGTGTGGAGCTGAACATGGGGCTCAATCCTGGGACCCTGAGAGTGTGACTTGAGCCAAAAACAAGAATGAGGTGCTCAACTGACTGAGCCACCTAGGCACTCTTCCTGACTGAGTTTTCTTAACATCATTTTTACACTGTTCATTGTTAATATACGGAAACTCTATTGATATTTGTGTGCTGATTTTATATCTTACAACTTTGTTGAATTCACTTTTTCTAACAGTTTCTTTGTGGAAGTGAATTTACAAGGTTTTCTATGTATATAAGGTCATCTCATCTTCAGATAGAAAAAATTTTCTTCTTCCTTTACAATTTTGATGCCCTTATTATAATTATTATTTTCTTATTTGGTTGCTCTGGCTAGGACTTCAAGCACCTCTTTTGAACAGAATGCCATTTCTTTTTATTTTATTTTATTTTTTATTTTTATTTTTTGTAAAGACCTGAGTCAGTGTGGCCAAAGGAATCTGGAAGCTATAGAAGAATTTTAAAAGTATCTGACAAGTGTTATACAGGAAAAGTGTTATGTGTAAGGACAGACTTTCAACACTGATGAGACCAGCTTGTTTCACAAGGATCCTGCAAGCAAACCTATGTAACACAAATTGTGTTTCAGTTGATGAAAATGTTTTGACCAGAGACTCATAGAAACTTAACCCTATATTCTGTGACCCACACCACAAAGTAATAGTTGAGTGTTCCCTAATTCAGTGCTCACAAGTTTATAGTATATAACTACCATGAATAATGAGAATTGATTATTCTCTCCAATATTATTGCCATATGGTCTCCATTTCCACTAAACTATTTGTGGTTGCCTGTAAATACTTTTCTTGGTGATCTTGCCCTCTCCTCTTCATCTAGACACCTAGATTCAACCATTAAACCTCGGCCAACATGTGAAATAATAGAAAATATATATATATATTGGACTCTGGCCCTGGTTCCTGACAGAGAGTTCCTGAAACTGTTGTAATTTCCCAAGTGATAAGAGCACTAGGAGCATTCGTTCTAATATTTGGTCTTTGACACTGGTTCCTTACACAGAGCTCCTAAATCCTTTGGAATTTTCTGGCTCCTGGATGAGGACTGGTTGCCAGGAAGATGCTCGGAACTTTTAGCCCAAGCCCCAACCCCAAGGAAAAGAAGAGGAGCTAGAAATTTAGTTTACAATTAATCATACCTATGTGATGAAGTCCCCATAAAAATCCCAAAGGTATGAGATTCAGGGAGCTTTCAGGTTGGTGTACACAACCACATGTTGGAAAAGTACTCAACTCCATAGGGATAGAAGCTCCTATGCTTAGGACCCTTCCAGACCTTGTCTTATGGAGCTCTTCATCTGGCTGCTCATCTACATCCTTAATCATATAATATTTTTATAATAAACACAATAAATGCAAGTAAGAGTTTTCTTGAGTTTAGTGAGTTTTTCTAGGGAATAATTGAATTCAAGGGGGGAGGGGAAATCATGGGAACCTCTGTTTGTAGCTAAGTTATGGGTAACCTGGGGACCTTTTACTTTGCAATTGACAAGTTGAAGTTGGGTGCAGTTGTTTGGAACTGAACCCTTAAATTGTGGGGTCTGCATTAATTACAACTAGTGTATTAAAATTGAATTAAACTGTAGGATACCCAACAGGCATTGCAGAGAATTGCTTGGTTTGGGAAACACACACACACACACACACACACACACACACACACACACACACACATACCTGGTATCAGAAGTGCTGTCAATAAGGTAGTAGAGTAATGAGAGAGAAGAAGCACACAGAAGGAATGTTGTTTTATCCTCCACGCTCTAATCCTCAGGGAGACACTCTCTCTCTCTGGACCCCCAAATCTAGTGTACCTGAGGTATTCTTCTTCTTGTTAACACACCGTGTGTACACCTTTCTCTCAGCATTTATCTCAGCAATCAATTTGTTGATTTTGTCTGTTTTCCCCATCCATTTTTAAGCTGTTTAGATGCAAGTTCCATATATATATATATATATATATATATATATATATATATATCAAATAGTTTCAATGTATTAAATTAACAGTTTGTCTCTTTAAATATTTTAATAATTTCTCTACCCCCCCCCTTTCTTTTTAATTTGAGCTATCTACAATAAAATTTTGCTGAACAAAAATAAACTGCAGCTTTGTCCAAATGGAATAATTAGAAATTTGGAAAAAGCCATCTGAATTAATGTGTTTCTACTGTGCTCAGAATAATTCTAGAATATTAGAGCCAGGAGAAATCCTAACTTATTTACACACGTGCCAATTAGCTCTTCCAGGTTAGCTAAGAAGATAGGAAGGATAAAGATCTGAAACAGCGATCTGGGGCCAGAAAGGAAGGTCATGTGAGGAGAGTGCCATGTCCAGCCTCTGACAGCAGCTCTGTGATTAAACAACTCCAAGCTGTCTTCTCATGAACAGGCATACACTGCTGCCAGAGCTGGAACTACTGTTATAGAGCCATTGCTCTAGTGGCTACTTATTCCCAGCTTGTCGTGAGCCACTATTTCTATCACTACTCTCTCTGCCTACATTATGCTCCTGCTCCTGCCTAGAAGTCCAAGTGCTAATGTTCTCTACAAGCCTAAAACTCAAACCAAACCAAATTCCACAGATTCAGGTTTCTTAAGATAGCTACTCTCCTTCCTGCTGCATGGAGATCTTGTGCATGCCCACCTACTATGATGCTGGTCACCCTGTAAATTAGTTGCCTTTTGGACAAGCACTTCCTTTATGAGTTATAATGGTGAGAAGGTATGATCCAGCTTCATAGAGGTCGTAAGA
This sequence comes from Mustela erminea, assembly GCF_009829155.1. NCBI lineage: Eukaryota > Metazoa > Chordata > Mammalia > Carnivora > Mustelidae > Mustela > Mustela erminea. The sequence goes on from NC_045629.1 coordinate 20,260,893, forward strand.
GTGTGGAATGAGCTCAAGTTACACCACTGGGAGCTCTTCCTCCTTCCCTTTACAGAGGCAGAAAGTGAAACCTAAATAGTTAGATGATCACTGCAAGAAGGATTCCATTCAAAGCTTACCCTGAAGCACATAGTCTCCTCATAATAAGAAACAATCTCTTTGTCTCAGTCCTTTTGACCTATTCCAAATGTTTGGGTTAAGCCCACAAGGGCTGAATTAACAGACACATCAGGTTTATGGAATGTGTAAACATATTGCCAATGTATGTTTTATTTAGAATTATTTAGGCTTAAAAATTAAGGATGGTTATGATTTCTGGATTGGTATGTAAGGACATTAGAGGGTCACTGCTTTATCTTAACATCAGATACAAAACTAAACAAACTGAAAAATCAACACCTTTTTTTTGAATCTTTAAGAAGATTAAGGTCGTGGGGCAAACTTTCCACCAAAATTGGACAGACAGAGAATTACAATATACTGGAGTAGAAACCTCCCCAGGAACCAGTAAAGGGTCAGAAAATCTGAGTGTATTGGTAAATTGCTGGAGGCTAGGCCTGTACAAATCTGAGAATTAAGGGCTTTAGGGGAAACCAGTCATAGGTGACGCCACACTTTTGTGACCCTACCGTTAGGAGCTTGACTGGTGCTCACAGGAAATATCACAGTAAATTCCCTTCATGTTTCTGGCAGGGAGAGGAGAAAGGCATTTGGACACATGCCAGAACACTCTACTCTTCTTAACATGGTCTATCTTCTGGAAAAAATCAACTGAATATCTTCTGAAGAAACCAGAGCCTAACCTGCTGGGATTTTCTCTGAGCCTATTTGACCTAAGGAGGAAAATACCCAACTTCAGTCTTTGTGGAGTTAAACAAACAAACAAACAAACAAACAAAGTTGTGATGTTCACAGTCCAGAGGCATAGGCACACTAAAAGACTGAGACCTAACCATTGCACTATAGAATACTTCCCTTTCACTAGAACTACAACTACATTACCAAAGGCCTACTTACTGTTGTTCATTTTCCCTAGCACATCACACCCAGTAATCAAGAATTACAAGGCATATTAAAAGGCAATAAACACAGTTTGAAGAGAAAGAGCAAGCACCAGAACTGGACAGGGATTTTGGAATTTTCAGACAGGGAATTTAAAGCAATGAGGACTGGACATCAGGAGAAGACAACAGAATAGGAAGTTCCTAAACTAATCCTTCAACCTCTGGATACAACTAGGAAACACCAACATCAGAGTAAATAATCCAGAAAATGACCTGAAGATTAGCACAAGACTCCCCACAGCCTAATTTAGAGACGAGCCCACATTCAAGACAATAGGAAGGAAAGAGACATAGTAGGGAGTCAAATGGACCTGTGAGACTGTCTGCAAGAGGGAGGGATGTTGTGGGCTCAGGGAGGGGAGAGGAACAGACCCCACACCAGGCATCCCAGGCATGGGAGATCCAGACTGAGAAAACAAATCAGCATAATATTTGGCTTTGAAAACCAGAGTGGGCAAAGAATCAGTTCCACCTGGAACTTTAAAAATCAGCAGCTTGGTTCTAGGAGAGCCAGAGATAGCACAACAAATACCGCTCCTGTGATACAGCACAGAAGTAGCAGTTTGAAAAATGCCTAGGGTACACAGGAATATTGATTGATTGATTTCTTAATCTCAGAGCATGTGCTGGAGGCAAGGATTTTTGGGAGACTTCAACAAATACAAAACAGCTGGCAAGTATCATTTTGCTCCCCTGAACCCCATTTAAATAAAGGGACACCTGAGGGAACTAGCACAGCATTAATACTCTAGAACTAGTTTGCAAACAGTATGCCTTGTCCACACACAATTCTGTGAAGCCGTACCTTCCATCCCAACCTGACACCCCAGGAGTTTTCCCAAGCAGCTGCAGGTCCTGTCCTGCAGCAGGCCAGCTCTAACCTTGCTGGAAACATGTATCCTGCCCTTACATTCTGCAGACCTGCTCCCACCAATACACCCTTGGCTGGAGACCATCAAAAGCAGTATTACAAGCCAGCAGTGTGCAAGAAGCCCAACAGCAGCCAGCACCACTCTAAAGTGATTCCTCCCCTAGGAAGAGGAGAAGATAACCACACACACCAGTTCCACTGTGGACCCAGCAATGAGCTAGGGTCAGACATCTGGTATGACTGCAGGCCCCATCCACCAATGAAAACTTCTCGGGGAAAACACAGGAAAAGCACCCGCAGTTTGGTGTTACCGCATCTTTAGAAATGTCTGGTCTGACAACATGATTTTAAGGAGCTTCCACACTAACCCACTAAAAACTCAAAACCTGTACATAAATGTATCTGTGTCCTTATGGAAGCAGTGGGGCTGCCAAGGGGGTAGAAGTGACTGCAGTGGTCTGATATTGACACTTTACAGGCTTGTAAGAAATGTTCTCATCTTGCTTCTTTGAAGGCCCCTTCCCATTTATGGTGGTCCTTCACACTTCTGTTTTACTTGAATGATTTCCCCAAACCAAAGGGTTTAAAACAACATTGATAATCTGATATGGTTTCTGTGGGCCAGCCATCCAGGTGCAACTGGATGGGACAAGGAGAAAAGAAATTTCAACGATTTCAAGAAGTTTAAACCTACCAAGTATTAGAACACCATCTCTTCTACACTAATTCATTCTCCTATTAATCCTCAGTCTCCCAAAGCAGACAGAAGGCATCTGGTCCAAGAGGGGTTCTGGGCAGTGTCCCTTCCACAGGCCATCTCCCCTCCAGCCAAGAAGTCCAATGGCCAGGTCCCAGACTTTCAACTCATCTAATTTCTGTGCCTTCTTTAGGGACACCAGGGAACTTCTGGGCTCTTTCTCTGCCTTCTAGGAGGCTCTGTGGGGCTGGGTCTAGTGCTCTCAGCCGACTTGGACCACACGGCCAGTTGTTTCCTCCAGCATTTGCCAAATATTGGCACGGGAGGATCAAGTGAGGGGATGTCCTCTCAGAGAGATACATGGTGAACAGATAGAGGTCCTCTTTCTTACATTGTTCACCCTAATCTCTCAGTAGTTTCTACCATCTCTTGATTTCCCTGGAATTTCAACCCCAGGATGGGGGGGTGGGTCAGAAGCCAAAAATTCGGCTTCACGCTTCTGTTCTCCCCAAACCAAAGGTTTTAAAACAACATTGATAATCTGATATGGTTTCTGTGGGCCAGCCATTCAGGTGCAACTAGCCAGGTACCTGTGGCTCGGGATCTCTCACAAGGCTGCAGTCAAGATGTCATCTGGCTCTTCAGTCATCTCAGGGCTTGTCAGGGGAAAATCTTCTTTTGAGCTCACTCAGGTGGCTGTTAGCAACCAGAGGTCCTTTATTGCTATAAGCAGGAAATATTCATTCCCTGCCACATGGGCCTCTCCATAATTTAGCCCACAACAAGCAGCAGGCTTCCCTAGGAACAGAAGAGGGAGGGAGGGAGGAAGGGAGGGAGAGCAAGCTCAAGAGGAGACCGGTCTCTTTGTCAACTAACCTCAGAAGTGACATCCTATCACTTTTCCCCATTCTGTCCTTTAGAAGTGAGTCAGTCGTTCCTAACTGCATTCAAGAGGTAGAGTATGTAACAGAAAACTATGTGTACCAAAGATGGGAATCATTGGAGACCCTTAAAAGCTGCCCTCCATACTTTGGTGGGACTTTACCTTGGCTAGCCACCACGAGAATCTTTGCATCCTTACTAGAACGTGAACTAGGAGAATATTTTATCAAGCCCTTCTGGGATCCTGCAAGCAGCTTGCCTAGAATTTCCTTGCACAAGGGTGCCTGTGTGGCTCCGTCAGTTCAGCGTCTGACTCTTGATTTTGGTTCAGGTCGTAATCTCGTGATCTGTGAAATCCAGCCCAACGTCCGCTTCTGCACTTGAGTGGAAAGCCTGTCTAGGTAACTCTCTCCCTCTGCCCCTCTCCTGCTTGCTTGTGTGTGTGTGCCTCCTCCCTTTTTGTCTCTCAAAAGAAGAAGAAGTACTAGTAGTAGGAGTAGGAGGAGTAGTAGGAGTAGAAGCTTTTTGCAGAGCAGTTGATAATGAGACAACCCTGGTTTGGAATGGGAGCTCTGAAATTCACTAGCTGTGTGATCTTGGGACAAATTGTTTCCCCTCTCTGAACCTCAGTCATATATGACACACTGGGTTATTGGGACAATTAAGTGAACAGTAAAAGACACTTCAAACCCTTCATTCTATTCATTCTATTAAGGCATAGAATCCCTTCATACAATGAATTCTCAGTAGCAGTAGTATCAGCAATTTGATGGTTTTATTTTTTTGGTCCTTAACATTGAAAAATGCTCTGTCACATGGCTATAGGGAATAGGTAGCATCAGTTCAATAATGGGGTGGATCTCCAGTAAAAGGAGCAATGGGTGTGGCTTAAGGGGTAAGGAAGCACAGGAGCTTTTGTGCTCTGGTTGTGAGTGTTGGTGGCTGCTGGGAAAGGGAATCAGACCTGCAGGGGACCCGAGAACTTGGAGTCTGGCCAGTGCACCCTTGCTCCCTTCTTGGGCTCCTGGGAATTCAGGGGAGCCTTTGGCCCTTGTGGGCTGTGCCTGGAAGAGCAGGAGCAGGAGCAGGAGGCCCCCCGAGAGACAGGCTGGACCTTGGGCCCAGAGTTGGCCAGCTTCTGCCTGAGGCAGTGCTTTTGTGCCTGGAGGCTTTGGAACTCCCTCTCTGGCCACAGAACAGCCTTCTGGCTCTCCTTACTTCTGTTGTCGACAGGAGGTGCTCACGGTCATGCAAGGAGGAGATTTTTCTGCCCCTGGTGGTGCAGGTCCTGGGCCATGGACCTGTAGAGGCATAAGTTCCAGTGGGCAGCAGCTGCCTTATTGTGCCCCTTGGCAAGTTCCTTCTTCACTTGCAGGCAGCGTGCCTTCACCTCCATCATCTTCCTCTCCAGGTGTTTGATGTGCTTTTCCCATAGCTTAGGCTCTGCCTCCAGCTTCAGGCACAACTTCTGAATCTCAATGTTCAGGAGGAGGGTGTTTGGCAGGTGAAAAGATCTTTGTTCAGCCTGGTGGATTGTTTTGTTCCTTGAGAGCTCTTCATTCCTCTGACGTGCCTTCTTCCGGGCCCTGGAAGGCTTTCCTTTGTTCACGAGGCTCCCGCCTGAGGGCACATGGTCAGTGGAGGAGGAGCCAGTCTCCACCTGCCTCCTTGAGCCCCCACGTTCTAGATGATTTCTAAGCAGCTCCAGCAGATGCATCAACTTCAGTAGGATCTGGCTGAGGGTGTGGTGTTGGCTCTGGCCCTCACCGGTGGCCTGCCCCCACACTCCTCCATCAGGAAGCTTGGGCCCGCCTGCTTCCCCTGCCTCTTCCTGCACTCTCTGTCCACAGCTGCCAGCGTCCTGGACCAGTGTGTCTGCAGTTCCCTGCAGATCGCAGGGCGTTCTCTCCATCTTCCTGGACTGCTCCAGAGATGGAATTTTCATCAGTCAGCTGGTGAGGGTTCTTCAACAGCCTTTCCCGAACTCCCTTCAGCAGGTGCATAGTGTTTTCCATGGAAAAGTACCCGACATTTTGATTCAGGGCAGCCAGAGCAAGAATCTGTAATGGGAGAGTACTGGCCTTCTACTCAGATGATGCAATGTCTCCACAGGCTTGTGCATCTGGGTCGGTCTTCACCATGTTTTTTCCAGATACTTCATTCTGGGTACAATGCCCCTTTCTTCTTGTTAAGCTGAGTCCATACTTTACTGTAATGAACAACACCACTGCAGTAAACACCAGGATCTCCCAGACAAACCCGAGGTGCACCTGGGTTTCCAACGCAAATCAGTGCGTGGCAACAGGAGCTGACAGTAGTTGGGGTGGGAGGGTGAATCCCTCTATTGTATACCTGAAACAAATACAACACTAGATATCAATTTATTGGAATTAAAATTTTAAAAATTAAAAAAATAAAAAAACTAAATATCAAAAGGAGAAAGATAACAAATATCCACTTAGAAAGCAACATTCTACATTATCAAAGATAAAAGATAATATCTCAATATGCTGAACTGAAGGAAAATGAAAATACAACATATTAAAATTTGTGGGACACAGCTAAATCAATGGATAGCCAAATTTATAGCACTCAATGCATATGTTAGAAAGGAGGAGGGGCGTCATTCAGAAGGAGGGGTGGCTCAGTCAGTTAGTCCAACTCTTGATTTTGACTCAGGTCATGATCATTCTCGGTGTTGTGAGACTGAACCTGCATTGTGCTGGTGTTGGGCATGGAGGCTGCTTAATAATCTCTCTCTCTTTCTCTCTGCGCCCCTTCCCTGCCTCTCTCTCTCCCCCCTCTAAAAAAAAAAAGGTCTCAAAACAACAAGCTCTCAGCTTAAGAACCTAGAAAAAGAAGAGAAAATAAACTAAAGAATAAAACCCAAAGAATCCTTCTACCCAATTTCAAGATCTATAGCTACAGTAATCAAGAGAGTGTAGTGTTGGTGAAGGGATAGACAAATGGAACAGAATAAAGATAGAGAAGTGGAAGAGGATCAAGGACCCAAAAAGAGACCGACACCAATATGTGCAATGGGGTTTTGACAAAGGTAAAAAGCATTTCAGTGGAGGCGTGACAGCGTTTTGAATAAATGGTGCTAGAACAAGTGGACTTGCATAGCCAAAGAAGAAGAAGGAGAAGAAGAAGAGAGAGGGGGAGAGATGAGGAGGTGGTGGAGGACGAGGACCACAATCTAAGTCGCATACCCTATACAAAACTTAGCTCAGGGTGCCTGGATGACTCAGCCGGTGAGGCAGCCAGCTCTTGATTTCAGCTCTTGTCATGCTCCCAGGGTCCTGGGACAAAGTCAGGCTCTAAGCTTACTGGCGAGTCTGCTTAAGGATGCTCTTTGCCCTTCTCCCTCCACCCCATCCCCCGCTCATGTGCATGCTCATTCTCTCAAAAAAAAAAAAAAAGAAATTTCAAAAATTAATTCATAATTATTTACTATCTTACATCTAAAGTGATAAATCTTATAAGGAAAAAAATGGGAGAAAATTTCCAGAATGTAAAGCTAGGTAAAGAATCCTCCATTTGGACATCAAACCATTTTCCATAAGGGAAAAGTTGATTAATTGGACATTATCCAACAATCTGGATTGTAAATCTGTACTGTGTGAAAGACCCTGTTAAGAAGACACAAAAGACAAGCTACAAACTGGGAGAAAATATGTGTAAACCACATACCTGATAAAGGACTCCTGTCTGAAGTACAAAAACTCAAAATTTGACCCCCAAATAAGAAAGCAAGCAATCCAGTCAGGAAAAGGGAAAAAAAAAAAAAAAAAGGGCAAAAGACTTAAATACTTTACCAAAGAGTATACAGACGGAAATCACATAGGAAGTTGCCATTGGGGCAATTCAAATTAAAACTACAATGAGCTCTCACTGCACACCTATCACAATGATTCAAACCAAATGCACCAGAAAGGGAGAGACAGACCCCACTACCAAATGTAAGGCAGGATGTGGAATGACAGGATCACTCCTGCATCACTGTTGGGAATAGAAGATGATAGAGCTAACTCTTGAAAACAGTTAACAGTTTCTTTTCCTTTTCAAAGCCTTGAGTTAAATTCGAGTTAACATGAAATGTAATACCAATTTTGGGTGCACACTAGAGTGACTCAACACTTCCACACAGATTCTTTGAAAACTAGACTTGCTACAACCATATGACCCAGTCATGGCACTATGGCATTTATCTTAGAGGAATCAAAACTTACGTTTGCTCAAAAGCCTGTACATGAACGTATCTGTGTCCTTATGAAAGCAGTGGGTCTGCCAAGGGGATAGAAGTGACTGGAGTGGTTTGATATTGACACTTGACAGGCCTATAAGTGATGTTCTCATCTTGCATCTTTGAAGGCCCCTTCCCACTAATGGTGGTCCTGCAGACGAGGAGAAAAGGAATGTCAATGATTTCAACAACTTTAAACCTGCCAAGCATTAGAACACCATCTCTTCTATGCTAGTTCATTCTTGTATTAATCCTCAGTATCCCAAAGCAGACTGGTGGGGTCTGGTCCAAGAGGGCTTCTGGGCAGCATTCCTTCCACAGGCCATCTCCCCGCTAGCCCAGAAGTCCACTGACCAGGTCCCAGGCTTTCAACATCTAATTTCTTTGCCTTCTCTAGGGCCACCAGGGAACTTCTGGGCTCTTTCTCTGCCCTCTAGGAGGCTCTACCGGGCTGGGTCTAGTGCTCTCAGCGGACTTGTACCACACGGCCATTGTCTTCTCCTGCATTTGCCAAATATTGGCATGGGAGGATCAAGTGAGGGGATGTCCTCTCAGAGAGATACATGGCGAACAGAACAGAGGTCCTCTTTCTTACATCGTTTACCCTAATCTCTCAGTAGTTTCTACCATCTCTTGACTTCCCTGGAATTTCAACCCCAGCAGAGAAGCCAAAAATGTGATCTTAGGGTCCTGGGACTAAGTCCATGTCAGGCTCTGCACTTCAATAGGAAGAGTCTGCTTCTCTCCCTCTCCCTTTGCCCCTCCTGCTGCTCTCTCTCTCTCTCTCTCAAAATAAATAAATAAATCTTTTAAAAATAAACAACAAAAAAAAAACCTTCAGGATTTTAATTTTACAAAATCTTTTCTGTTGTTTATCAATTTAACAAGGAAAGTCATAAGACTGTAAATGATATCATCATTGTACATGACTAACCTTGCAAAAGCTTGCACTTGAAGGCAGGCATATATATTAATCCGTATGAGATCAATTGTAATTTAAAAAAAGTTCTCATTCTCAAATGGATGCCTTTAATAACTGGACCTAGATGGATGTATTAATTGACTCCATGGGCAAAATCCTTCCATGATGTATATCAAATCATCATGTTGTTCAATTAAAATATATTACAATGTTATTTGTCAACTAGTCCTCAATAAAGCTGGATAAAAACAATTGTACCTTAACAACTTGAAGCACATTATAATTTTTTAATGAGTTCTATACAAGTAAAATTAACAGCCTTTTCTACATCTTCCTGAAACCTATTTCTGTGAGTCCCAATCTTGCTGCAAAATACAAAGAATTTAGAATTGCACAGTAAAATAAAATAGACAATTCATTTTCATATGTGGTACAAAGCATCTTTTTTTTTAAGCTCATTAAGGCGGGGATTAAAAACTATCTTTTTTTGAAAAATTTATTATTTCTTTATTTATTTTAAAGAGAGAGAGCATGTGTGAGATTGGGAAAGGGGAGAGTGAGAGAGAAGGAATGAGAGAGTGAAACTCAAGCCAACACCAATTTGTTGCAGAGCCTGATATGGGGCTCAATCTCACAAACCTGAGATCATAACCTGAGTCAAAACCAAGAGTTAGACACTTAACCAACTGCACCACCCAGGCACTCCATAGCTATCTTTTGACTTTAACCCTAACCTGTTCCCTTTCAGCAAGACACATGGGTAGTTCTATGCTTTCTCAGCATCACTGTATTTTTGCACTAATGTCTCCTACTAGGGCATTCTGATACTATAATCCAAGAGGCTGAATTCCCATGCCATCAACATAGCTGCCAACTCAGAGAACTTGCTCTTGACATCTTGTGTTCATTGACTTAGGAAATTCCATTTCAAGAGATGAAGAATGATGTTCCCTTAATCTTGCCTCAGAAATCAGTGTTTGAGTTTCTCATTCTCATGTTACCAAAAATCTTTGGTTACATTGTCCTCATTTCTGAACCTATAATAAACACTCATGCAAACCCTGCATCCTCAACCCATCTGTTTTACCTTTAGATTTCATGAAGACTTTTAGTACCTTTTCACTGAAAATATTGTATCCTAGATATGGTTAGGAGGAAGTATATAAAGGCTCAGGAAATTTCCTAATTAAGTTCAGCTTTATTATTTTGCTTAAATAATCTGTAAAATGTTTCACCAGGAGTTCAAGGAAACATCCTATAAATTAAGTACCTCCTAAGGAAAAAATTATATCCCCTACTTTAAAACAAATAACATACATCAATCAGTAACACTGCTACACTAAATTACTTAAACTAATGATAACTAAGCTATACCAGGAACTTGCTTGGGTTTCATTCATTCATTGTTCATTCATTTATTCACTTATTCAACAAATACCTCTTGAGTGTCTATTACATGGCAGGTCCAGTCTCGGGAGAAATAGCACAGAATAAATAGCAAGACCAGTATTCTCATGGACTTTATAGTCTAATCCAGCAAAGGTGGCAACAAACAAATAAATAATAAAGAAAATATTAGCAAGAATTTTCTAGATACCAATATAAAATTGCCGGGAAGCTATACCAGATGGGGCAGTCAAGGAAAATATTTCCAAGGACGGGGAGGAAATTACTGGGAAACAGCACTGGGAAACATGGAAGACATTTTCGCCTTTCCTATAGAGCCTGAGGCATGTGGGTTAGCAACAGAAGAAATTTTTTTTCCTCCAAAAGCTTCCTGGGAAGGTAGTGTTATTGAATGATAGTCACATTTCAGTCAGGTTTTACAAGAAGGTAATGAGAAGAATCAGAAAACAGGCTAAGAGTATGTGAATTTTACTGAGGAGATCCTGAGTTCCCAGGAGGACAGAGGAAAAGGTTGAAACTGTGAGATTGATAATTTCTTTTTTCTTAAAAAATATTTTCCAAGGTTAATAAATTATTTCTAAAATAGTACCTGTTTATCACCCTACCTGTGTTTCCTTTTGCAATACATCAGAAGATTATCAAAAAGAAAAAGCACCCGTTCTTGAATATTTCCAGAAGAAATTTTCAGCAAGACACCACACATTAGCATCTCAGTGCAGGTGTCGGTGATATTGGATCCCTAGGTTAAAAAAAAAAAAAAAAAAAAAAAAGTAAAAGAGAGAGAGAGACAATGTCTGATTACTTAACAGAAACTTCTGTGTGTAATTCTTTTTCTCATTAAAAGTCTGTTTTTATATCAAGATACAATATATGGACAGGATAAAAGTTGAAACACTATAAATAAGCACTGGATGGAGTTCTCTTTTCCTCTCAGACTCCTCCTCATTAGTCTCAGCAGATACAACTGTGGTTAGGAGACTCTGGGTCTTCTTTTAGCTTTCTTACACATGTAGGCATATATAAGCATGGATGATACATGTTACCTATGCTCTTTTACAAGGAGATGATTTCAAACTGATGTGTAAAATTCATGTGTCTAGCACTCCTCTCCCCCTCCTCTCTTTCCCTGGTATGGGAAAAGAGTTCCATGGATATATCACAAAGTACATTAAATTCTCTAAATTTTTAATGGGTCTCAACCTATTTATCCACTCCTTGGATGGATAGAAGAAAAAGAAAGAAATAAAAGAAAAAAATAAGCTATTTAAAGAGAGCAACCTTCCATAGAGCTTTAACCCACGTTAAAAGTTAGCATAGGCACACTTGTTCCTTAAATAAGCCTTCACTGAGTATATGCTAAGGTCAGATGACTAGTGACAAAACTAAGTCTTAACACAAAAACTAACCACTGAGAGGAGCCACAGATGGAAAGAGCCTGAATCATGAACAGAGGAAAGCTGCCCAATGAAGCAGAGCACAAGCATTGGATTATTGTGTGAGCTGATCAAAAGTTTCTCCTTTGAGCCATTATAAAATTGGCAGTGCATTTGTTTCTACAACTTAAACTATCACAAGTAATGCACTAAGTTAGACAAAGCAATAAACAAAGAAAAAAAAGTTTTTAGTAGATAGCTGATAAGCATGCTCTTTTTTCAATATTCTGGTCTCTTTACATCTAGGGATAAATTTCTAATTCTTTTTCAACTCAACGTTTTTATTTTTGTTTTTGATATTTAAAAATCAGACAACTAATTGTAAATTTCATATTTCCACAGTAATCACTGATACAGTTTCCCTGATTATAAAAATTTAAATTAAAGTGATAACTCATACATATCAGTAATAAATTTCCCAAATGGGAAGTGAAGAGAATGTGATTGTGCTGAGCATCTGCATTACAAACACATTTTATTTATTTTTTTATTTTACTAACTTTATTATTTTAAAGATTTTATTTATTTATTTGTCAGAGAGAGAGAGACAGAGAGAGCACAAACAGGAGGAGCAACAGGCAGAGGGAGAAGCAGACTCAATCCCAGGACCCTGGGGTCATGATCTGAGCCAAAGGCAGGTGCTTAATTGAGTGAGACACCCAGGCAAACCTACACACATATATTTTTTTTTATATATTTAACTTAAATTTAAAAAATAATTTTAATTCCAGGAGAGTTAACATACAGTGTTATACTAGTTTCAGGTGTATAATATAGTGACTCAGCAAGTCCATGCCTTATTCAGTGCTCATCATGAGAAGTGTATTCTTAATCCCCCTCACCTCTTTCACCCTTCCCCCGACTCACCTTTCCTCTGGGGACCATCCATTACAAAATATTTTAGATTTAAGATATTTCCCTTTTTTTCATCTTTCATCATAAAGGTGGACATATAACTAGAGATCTATCAAAAATTTGTACAATTTCATATCCTTCCTCATGTGATAGTGAAGTAAAAACTGTCATCAAATTCAAATATAAATCCCAATTTCAGTGGCAATGACTCTTACTTAAGGACTATCCCTACCTCAGAAAAAAATTACAATAGAATACTATTAAAAATGGAAATAAGGAAACATCACATTGATTCTTGCACAAGGACCTATACAATGTTATGGAAGTGGTTTTATTGATAACAATTTTACTAAACATACAAAATACTTCACCTTAGGTTATTTCTCATGGTAGCCCAAAAAAGTAAAACAAAGAAGCTAAGTTGTTATCTAATTAAATGAGACCTGCAAGAGAGGAGCAAGATGGGGGAGGTGTATGGAGATAGTTACTATTACGAAAATGGAGGAATGAAGCCAAGAGGGATGAAAGAAGCTCTTTCTACTCCCTCACGAGTGGCCCACAGAGATCAGGAATGGGTATGATGCTGAAATTGCCAGAAAACTGCAAGAAGAAATTTTGGCTACCCAGGTGGACATAAGAGCAGCTCAAGTAGCCCAGGATGAGGAAATCGCTAGACTTCTCATGGCTGAAGAAAAGAAAGCTTATAAGAAGGCCAAGGAGTGGGAGAAATCGTCTTTGGACAAAAGGAAGCACGACCCTGATTAGAAGCCAAAAGTAACTAAATCAGCACACTCAAAGTCGAAAGAGAGTGATAACCCTCACTGTTCTAAGAATGACAGGCAAGCACGGCCATCACCACCTATCATGACAGATGCTGAAGATTTGGATTACACTCATTTTACAAACCAGCATAATTCCATGCGTCATTTCTCAAAATCAGAATCCACTCATAAAGGTTTCCATCATAAGCAGTAAAACCCTAGGAATCTGCCTTGAGAACGGACTCACTGTAGCAAACATTACTGGATGATACAGAATGCATTCCACACTCATTTTTTTCTTCCTGTATTTGTATTCCTGGGATTTATCTTCAAGTGTTCTGACCATAAATAATTTTAATTCGTTTAAAAAAAATATCATCAGGAGTTCAGCTAGATAGTTATCAACCATTCTGAATACCTACAAACTCAACAGGAGATCAAAGAGAAGAAGACCAGAAGATAAAATAGACCACTTTCCAGAAGGTAGAATGTGCAGAGAAGTGAATCCAAGGCGACATATGGGAAGACAGACTGGGGGGGAAGGGCCAGCTTCCAGTGAAAGAGGGAGCAGCTGAGCACAAAAAAGGAGCTTTTAGAAGTCTACTCCACTGTGGGATGTCATTGTAGAGGCTAAGGGGGTGGGGGGAATCACTCTTCGGGATAGTATGGTCTCAGGACCCATGGGGTCAAAAAAAGACCAGGGGTGTCTGAGTGTGGCAAAGCTCCCAGGTATAGAGCAAGGAAGCTGGATGCAGAGACAGAGCCAAGGGAGGAGAACTAAGCTCAGGATTACCTTAAACCATAATCTGAGGCATAGTTGGGCCACTACTCTCCCAGCAGGAACCCCACAAAGGGCAGATCAGGGGAGAAACCCCCTTCCTCCTCCAAGAGGAGCTCCACAGGAGCACAGTGCCAGAATCAGCTGGGTTTGGAGACTCCAAATGGGGCCATTCTCCAAAGATAGAAAAACTCAGTCACAGGATGAGTGAGCTTGGATTGCAGCCAGAGACCTGGGAGACAGAGGGATTAACTGCTTTTCTTTGAGGGTGCACTGAGCAGTAGGGCCCCCAAGCTCTCAGCTCCTCCAAGGCCAGAGATTGAGAAGCCACCATCTTCATTCTGGTCCTCCAAAATTATACAGAAAGTGTTCAGGGAACAAAAGTTCCTGAAAGCAAACGCAAGCAGATTACTTAGCCTGACCCCTGGCAAGAGTGGTTCAGTTCCACCTCAGGCAAAGACATTTGAGAATCACTGCAGCAGGCCCCTTCCCCAGTATATTAGCAAGAACATCTAGCCAAGAACAAGTTTCCTTTCAATGAGAACTGCAGAACTCCAGAGCTAGGGGAAAGCAACAAATAGAATTCATTACTTTTCCCCATGATTCTTTAGTCTTTGAAAGTTAATTTTTTACATTTTTTTCTTATTCTATTTGTAAAAATTTCTCCTCCACCTTATTTTAACGTTTTTTAAACTATTTTATCTTATCAATACCTTTTTAAAAATCTTTTTAAATTTTCATTGTGATAGTCATATTCTATCCCTTCATTGTATTTAACTTTATTTTTTGTATACATACAGGTTTATTTTTTTTTAATTCTGGGACACAGATTCTTCTAATAGGCCAAAGTATACCCTAAATCTAGCATATGTCTTTTTTCTAGTCTCCAGCCTGATCACATTCTTTCCCCTTTTTTTTTCTCCTTTTTCAAAGAAATTGTTTCCTTTTTTAGAACATTTTTTAATTTTTAGCTTTACAGTCATATTCCATCCCTTCATCATGTTTACCCTTATTTTGTCTGTTCTATTCTCCAGTCTAATATAAATTTTTTTCTTTTTTCCTCCTTTGTTTTCCTCCCAGTTTTGGGTCTCTTCTGACTCGGTTAGTATATAATTTTCTGGGATCATTGCCACCCTTGTAGTATTTTGTTCTCTCATTCATCTTTTTTATCTGGATAAAATTACAAGGTGTAAAAACTCACCACAAGAAAAGAAAAAAAAAAGAACAAGAGGCAGTACCAATGCCTAGGGACCTAACCAATACAAACATCAGTAATATCTGAGAACTACAGTTCAGAATGATGATTATCAAGGTGCTAAATTGGCTTGAAAAAAGCATGAAAGACCCTAGAGAATCCCTTTCTGGAGAAATAAAATCCCTTTCTGGAGGAATACAAGAATGAAAATCTAACTAAGCTGAAATCAAACAAGGTATTGATGAGGTATAATAAAAAAAATGGAGGCTCTTACTTCTAGGATAAATGAGGCAGAAGAAAGAATTAGTGATTTAGAAGACCAAATGATGGAGAATAAAGAAGCTGAGAAAAAGACAAACTACTACTGAACCATGAGGGCAGAATTTGAGAAATAAATGATACCATAAGATGAAATAATATTAGGATAATTGGGATCCCAGAAGAAGAAAGAAAGAGAGAGGTAGAAGGTATTTTGGAAAAAATTATAGCAGAGAATTTCCCCAATTGGGCAAAGGGAACAAGCATCAAAATCCAGGAGGCTTAGAGAACCCCCCTCAAAATCAATAAAAATGGGGGGTTATGGACATTGGGGAGGGTATGTGTATGGTGAGTGCTGTGAAGCGTGTAAACCTGGCAATTCACAGACCTGTACTGCTGGGGATAAAAATATATTTTATGTTTATAAAAAAATAAAAATAAACTTTAAAAAATTTAAAAATCAATAAAAATAGGTCCACACCCTATCAACGAATAGTAAAACTTACAATTCCCAGTGACAAAGAGAAAACCCTGAATGCAGCCTGGGACAAGAGGTCTGTAAACTACAACAGTAAGAATATTAGATTGGAAGCAGACCTGTCTACAGAGATCAGGCAGGCCAAAAGGACTGGCATGATATAATCAGAGCACTATAACGAGAAAAATATGCAACCAAGAATACTACATCCACCTTGGCTGTCATTGAAAATAGGAGAGATAAAAAACTTCCAGGACAAAGACTAAAAGAATTTGTAAACACCAAACCAGCCCTATAGAAAATATTGAAAGTGGTCCTCTAATCAAAGACAGAGACTAAAAGTAACAGACCAAAAAGGAACAAAGACAATATACAGTAACCGTCACCTTACAGGCACTAGAAGGGCACAAAATGTATAGTTTTCAATAGTAACTCTGAATGTAAGTAGGCTAAATGCCCCAGTGAAAAGACACAGGATATCAGAATGGATTAAAAAAAAAAAAGAAGAAGAAAGAAAAGACCCATTGATATGCTGTCTGCAAAAAACTCATTTGAGACCTAAAGACTCCAGATTTAAAGTCAGGGGGTGGAAAACAAGTTACCACGTTAATAAACATCAAAAGAAAGCTGGTGTAGCAATCCTTACATCAGATAATTTAAATTTTAAGCCAAAGACTATAGTAAGAGATGAGAAAGGAAACTATACCATGCTTACAAGTTTTGTCCAACAAGATCTAACAATTTTAAATATCTATGCCCCTAACATGGGATCAGCTAATTATATAAACCAATTAATAACAAAATCAAAGAAATGCATCAATAATAATACTAATAATAATAGTAGGGAACTTTAACAACCCCCTTACTGAAATGGACAGATCCTCTAAGGAAGAGATCAAGAAGGAAATGAAGGCTTTAAATGACACATTGGACCAGATAGACATCTCAGATATATTTAGAACATTCTATCCCAGAATAACAGATTACACATACTCCTCTAGTGCACATGGAACATTCTCCAGAATAGATCACATCCTGGATCACAAATCAAGTCTCAACTGGTACCAAAAGATTGGGATCATTCCCCACATATTTTAAGGTGCAATGCTTTGAAACTAGAACCCAACTATAAAAGGAAAGTTGGAAAAAACTCAAATACATAGAGGCTAAAGAGCATACTGCTAAAGAATGAATGGGTCAACCAGAAAATTAAAGAATTAAAAAAATTCATGGAAAACAAATGAAAATGAAAACACAACTATTCTAAATCTTTGGGAAACAACAAAGAAAGTCCTGATAGGAAAGTATATAGCAAGATAACCCTTCTCAAGAAACAAGAAAGGTGGGGCACCTGGGTGGCTCAGTGGGTTAAGCCTCTGCCTTCGGCTCAGGTCATGATCCCAGGGTCCTGGGATCGAGCCCCACATCGGGCTCTCTGCTCTGCAGGGAGCCTGCTTCCTCCTCTCTCTCTGCCTGCCTCTCTGCCTACTTGTGATCTCTGTCAGATAAATAAAGAAAAAATCTTAAAAAAAAAAAAGAAAAAAAAAAAGAAACAAGAAAGGTCTCAAGTACACAACCTAAACCTACACCTAAAGGAGCTGGAGAAAGAACAGCAAAGAAAGCCTAAACCTAGAAGGAGAAGAGAAATCATAAAAAGATCAGAGGAGAAATCATAAAGATCAGAGGAGAAATAAATGAAATAGAAACCAAAAAAACAGCAGAACAAATCAACAAAACTGGGAGCTGGTTCTTTGAAAGAACTAATAAGATTGATAAACTCCTGGCCACACTTATCGAAAAGAAAAGAGAAAGAACCAAATAAATAAAAACCTGAATGAAAGAGGAGAGATCACAACCAACACCAAAGAAATACAAACAATTATAAAGAACATATTATGAGCAACTACACACCAGCAAATTTGACAATCTGGAAGAAACGGATGCATTCCTAGAGACATATAAACTACCAAAATTAAACCAGGAAGAAACAGAAAACTTGAGCAGACCCATAACCAGTAAGGAGACTGAAACAGTCTTTAAAAAAAAAAAAATCTCCCAACAAACAAGAGCCCAGGGCCAGATGTCTTCCAAGGGGAATTCTACCAAGCATTTAAAGGATTAACACCTATTCTCCTGAAACTGTTCCAAAAATTGGAAATGAAAGAAAAACTTTCAAACTCATTTTATGAGACCAGCATTCCCATGATCCCCAAACCAGACAGAGACTGCATCAAAAAGAATTATGACCAATATCCTTGATGAACATGGATGCAGATAATCTCACCAAAATACTAGCCAATAGGATCTAATAGTACATTAAAAAGATTATTCACCACGATCAAGTGGGATTTATTCTTCGGCTGCAAGGTTGGTTCAACATCTGCAAATCAATCAATGTGATACAGTACATTAATAAAAGAAAGAACAAGAACCATATGATATTCTTAATAGATGCTCAAAAAGCATTTGACAAAGTACAGCATCCTCTTTTGATCAAAACTCTTCACAGTGTAGGGATAGAAGGTACATACCTCAATATCATCAAAGCCATCTATAAAAAACTCACAGCAAATGTCCATTCTCACAGGGGAAAAACTAAGAACTTTTTCCCTAAGGTCAAGAACACAGCAGGGAGGTCCACTATCACCACTGCTATTCAACATAATAGAGTACTAGCCTCAATAATCAGACAAGGAAAAGAAATTAAAGGCATCCAAATTGACAATGAAGAAGTCTAACTCTCCCTCTTTGCAGATATGATACTTTATGTGGAAATCCCAAAGGACTCCACTCCAAAACTGCTAGAACTCATACAGGAATTCATTAAAGTGTCAGGATATAAAATCAGTGCACAGAAATCAGCTGCATTTCTATACGCCAACAACAGGACAGAAGAAAGGGAAATTAAACAGCCAATCCCATTTACAATTGCACCCAAAACCATAAGAAACATAGGAATAAACCTAACCAAAGAGGCAAGGAATCTGTACTCAGAAAACTATAATGTATTCATGAAAGAAATTGAGGAAGACACAAAGAAATGGAAAAGTGTTCCATGCTCATAGATTGGAAAAACAAATATTGTGAATATGTCTATGCTACCTAAAGCAATCTACACATTTAATGCAATCTCTATCAAAATACCATCAATTTTTTTTCAAAGAAATTGAATAAGTAATCTTAAAATTTATATGGAACCATAAAAGACCCCAAATAGCCAGAGGAATGTTGAAAAGAAAACTAAAGTTGGCAGAATCACAATTCCGGACTTCAAGCTCTATTAAAAACCTATAATCTTCAAGACAGTATGGGATGGGCTCAAAAACAGACACATAGGTCAATGGAACAGAACAGAAATCCCAGAAATGGATCCTCAACTCTATGGTCAACTAATCCTTGATAAGGCAGGAAAGAATGTCCAATGGAAAAATGATGGTCTCTTCAACAAATGGTGTTGGGGAAATTGGACAGCTACATGCAGAGGAATGAAGCTGAACCATTTCTTTACACCACACACATAAATAGACTAAAAATGGATGGAATACCTCAATGTGAGACAGAAATCCATCAAAATCCTTGAGAAGAACACAGGCAGCAAAACCTCTTCAACCTCAACCACAACAACTTCTTCCTAGAAACATCACCAAAGGCAAGGCAAGCGAGGGCAAAAATGAACTCTTGGGATTTCATCAAGATCAAAAGCTTTTGCACAGCAAGGGAAACAGTTAACAAAACCAAAAGACACCTGGAAGAATGGGAGAAGATATCTGCAAATGACATATCTGATAAAGGACTAGTACCTAAAATCTATAAAGAACTTACCAAACTCAACACCCAAAGAACAAATAATCCAATCAAGAAATGGGCAGAAGACATGAACAGACATTTCTGAAAAGAAGACATCCAAATGGCCACCAAACACATGAAAAAGTACTCAACATCACTCGGCATCAGGACATACAAATCAAAACCACAATAAGATACCACCCCATACCAATGAGAATGGCTAAAATTAACAAGTCAGGAAACAATAGATGTTGGAGAGGATGCGAAGAAAGGGGAACCCTCCTACACTGTCGGTGGGAATGCAAGCTGGTGCAGCCACTCTGGAAAACAGTATAGAGGTTCCTCAAAAAGTTGAAAATAGAGCTACCCTATGACCCAGCACTCTCACTACTGGGTATTTACCCTAATGATACAAGTGTAGTAATCTGAAGGGGTACATGCACCCAAATGTCTATAGCAGTAATGTCCACAATAGCCAAACTATGGAAAGATCTGCAAGATCCCTGAAGATCTCTTCTGAACCTTCTCCAGTTTGTGAGGATCTCCCTCAATATGAAACATCTCTAGAAGTGAACACTACTACTCAGATGCAAGTTGGCGAATAAATCATGTAGTGATATCAGTATTTCTCCAGACCCCTACAATATATATCTTGATTCTGTAAGATTGTATTAACACATCTATGGCAATTCCATCTTCCAACTAATCCAAAGTGCTCCATTAGTCAACAATGCCTCTAGATCATTTTCCTCTATTGTATGCTTAAATAGTTCGACTTTTGATTTAATCTAGATTGGTATCATAGCAAACCCTAAAACCCCTACTAATATACAAATACATTATAGTTGGGGGCACCTGGTGGCTCAGTTAGGTAACTGTCTGTTTTCAGCTCAGGTCATGATCCCAAGGTCCTGGAATGGAGCCCTGTGTCAGGCTCCCTGCCTAGCAGGGAGTCTGCCTCTCCCTCTCCTTGTCCCTCCACTTGTGCTCTCTCTCTCTTTCAAATAAATAAAATTTTTAAAAAATCTTAAAAACTAAATTATGTTTAAGTCATTACCATAAGTTCCCATTAGCTCCTAGCTCCTGATAAAAAACCTGAATATTAATTGACCTCTGTGAGGTAAAACACTTCTTTTCAAAAACAGCCCAAAGCATCTGTTTAATAATCTATTAATGAAACTTTGTCGGGTAATGACATCAAGCCCAACAATCTTTTTATGTTTTAAAGTATATCTCACAATATAAACATAACATCACTCATTATATTTTACTAAATCCTACTGAGACATTTCTATCACTGTAAAGATATTTCTTTCATATTTAACATCAAGCTTTAAGAATCAGTAGAGTAGGTACCTTTACCATCTTGTACCAGAGTAGAATAGTAATAGTATTAGATAATAGTAATCTACTATTATCACAGGAAATGTCCATTAAATAATTCCCAGAGGATTGCTTACTCACTTAAAGGAATCTGAGTTGAACATACACATTTGTCTAAAAAAGCTCCTTCTAAATGAATGGCCTATAGCATTTCTCTTTATACCCTGTGTAAAGCTGTAAATGGTAAAGAAGAACCATTGTGTCTTTGATTTACCATGATTGAATCCGTGCATTATTAATAGGACAATGGCAACTAGAAATCACTAAGAATCTTTTAACTACAGAGACGTACAATGTTAGAAATATTAAAAATTTGACCAAGTGTATATACAGTCTTCTGTATAGTCATGATATGCCTCTCACTTCAAATCCATCCCATGTACAAGTAGACACTTAATAAGCATCTCTTTTTAAATAATGTTGTGGTTATTTTCTCCTTGCTTACATGATAAATCTACCTTTCTCTGTAGCTAAAACAAAAGAAAACAAAACAAAAACCTCACAACTTTATCTTTAAAGTCAATGAAATTTATGATATTTTGAAATTACATGCAATTTTTTTTCATTTACCTAGAAATCCCAGGAGAGTTTTCTGGGGTCAGAAATAAAGAAGTCAAGCTACAAAATTCACAGAAGAAATTGAAATAAAGTATGATTATGAACATCAGATTACTAGGTAAGGGTCAGGAGCGCTAAAGTCTATCAAAATGACAACGTCAGGCAAGTGAACTAGAATATAAAAAATGTGGAAGCAGTAAAACAAGCCAGGCAGATCATCAGAAGAGAGCAAAGCCTCTAGGGCAATGGTTCTCAAAGTTTAGTGTTTGGGAGACACACTTGATATGCTTCTTGAAATTCCAGGTTCCCTGGTCCTACCTTTGGAGATTGAAACTGAGTAAAGCTGTGGTAGGTCCCAGGTCATTCCAGTAAATGCTGATGCATATGGAACACTCTAAGTAAAATTACCTTGGAGGTTTTGGGTACCTGAATCCAGGTGCTCAAGTGCATCGGATGGCAACCCTGCTGACAGGGAGAGAGAGGTGAGCACAGGTCTCTGCCTGAGGTAGTCCTGACTGCTTCCTAGTCCCAGGGCAGATAGGTGTTGATCATGTTACCATGGTCGCAAATATACCACATGGTCACCTCTGGTATATTTCATCACCAGTGAGTATTCACTTACACCTAAATAATGTTACATAACCTAGTTAGTGTTTTATCTTCATTTTGAAAATTGATGCTAATATTTAAATCTAGAACTATGTTCTTTGGCAATTCCATATTTAGTCATTGAACAATCATGTATGATAAACACTTTTCTCTAGATGAATACCGAAGTCAGGATTTTAACATTTTATAACATGTCAAACAATGTGTTAAACATTTTTTCCTGGTATAAATCCCTAGCAGGTTGGTTTCTCTGTTTGTAAACTTTTAGGAAGCAAGAGGGACAGAGGGAGATGGGAGGGAGGGAAACTGGAGGGAGGGAAACTGGAGGGAGGGAGTAAAGGAGGAAGGGAGGAAGGAAGGAAGGAAAGAAAGAAAGATGGAGGGAGGACAGGTGCAAGGAAGATAAAAGAAAGGGAAAGATGTTTGGTTAGATCAGTTTTGTACAGTCTTTCATGGGTCACCAAGTAGATGTTGAAGGCAGCAGATTATTTCACTATGGGAAAACAAACAAACAAACCTATAGAAATACTTTTACAAAGATGGAATTTCATGTGTTTGTGAAAAAAATAATGTCCATGAAAATAAGCTATTTTAACAGTACACTGATATATCATAGAGTCATAAACCAACATTTGAGAGGCAAGGTATAAAAGAATTATTTTTAAAAAGTAAGAGGGCTTGTATAAATCATTTATTTTGAACTATTCTAAAGCTATTACCCATAATGTAATATGTATATGTACATATTAAATACAGATTTTTTTAAATTTTTTATTTTTTATGAACATATATTTTTATCCCCAGGGGTACAGGTCTGTGAATCGCCAGGTTTACACACTTCACAGCCCTCACCGAAGCACATACCCTCCCCAAAGTCCAGAACCCCACCACCCTTCTCCCAACCCCCCTCCCCGCAGCAACCCTCAATTTGTTTTGTGAGATTAAGAGTCACTTATGGTTTGTCTCCCTCCCAATCCCATCTTGTTTCATTGATTCTTCTCCTACCCACTTAAGTCCCCATGTTGCGTCACCACTTCCTCATAGCAGGGAGATCATATGATAGTTGTCTTTCTCTGCTTGACTTATTTTGCTAAGCATGATATGCTCTAGTTCCATCCATGTTGTCGCAAATGGCAAGATTTCATTTCTTTTGATGGCTGCATCGTATTCCATTGTGGATAAAGAAGATGTGGTATATATACACAATTAAATACAGATTTTTAAAGAAGATTTTACTTATTTATTTGACACACAGAGAGAGATCACAAGCTGGCAGAGAGGCAAGCAGAGAGAAAGAGGGGAAGCAAGCTCCCTGCTGAGCAGAACCCCATGTGGGGCTGGATCCCAGGACCCTGAGACCATGACCTGAGCCGAAGGCAGAGGCTTTAACCCACTGAGCCACCCAGGTGCCCCAAAACAAGTATTTTTAAATAATGTGTTTACCCATATGATTCAGAGTTTTGCTGTCTCAACATTCCCTTAAAAAATAAATAACCAAAATAATGTACTTTTTTTCATCTAGATGATTTATCCTTTTTAACATGCATTTCCCTTTAAGAAGCAACATTGATCATGTGAAATCACACCTGTGATGAATTATATATATAGAACTAAATACAGCAAAGCCCCAGCAAGCAAGTTCCATGGATGGTTCTAATCCTGACCACTTTTATTAAATCAGGAAAGGTAGGCTGAGTGGCAGTTCAAGAGGAGAAGTAACCATCCACTAATAACTGCACCATAGGTGGGAATCTACTCATCCAGTGCCTCTCCTTCCAACAGCTTCTCTTTCTAGTCCAGGCTGTGGAAACCTATGTTATCCCTCCTCCTTCACCTTGGTCCCAGCAGGTGCAAAGTCTTGGGACATGACCCCTGTTCCCGATACTAGTGGAAGAAATACATATGAAAGCATAGAATTAAATGCAGCATGATCACTGCAGTAACAGAGTATCAACAAAATGAGAGCTGGCATGAATTAACACTATTAGAGAAAGCTGTGTGTATATGATTATTTGTTTATCATTAACTATATAGTTCATTTCATGTCGTGGTTTCAGATTTCAATCATGCTTTAGGGATTTTCTTTGTCAATTACAAAGTACACCATTTCAGTATCACCTTCTCATGGGGTGAAAAGATCAGTCTGAAATGGATGGAGCAAACCATGACTTCAGTCACTAAAGTCAGGACCCAGAGGCAATCCATGTTGGCAACATTCCTCACCAATGGCTCCCCTTCTCACTGTGGGTGTCTCATGGTCAAGATCCAGCCAGAAAATGGTGACAATTCAGAATCTAATTTGTTAAGAAGCTGAATAAATTTTGATTCTATAATTTGAGGTATAATCAGGTGTGAATTATATAGTCAGCATACATGAAAGACTAGTAAATTCAAAGTGCCATTACAGAACTTAATGTATTTAATTTAATTTAATTTAATTTAATTTAATTTAATGTGGAATATGATGAATTTCCATAGCTGGACACTAGTTAGGTGCCAAACTATGCTTTCAGAAAATGACAACACCCAGAAAAGACAGGCAGGAGTGTGTGCATTTATTTTATGGCTCCTATTCTAATTTCCAGTGTGTCTTCAAATACGATTTATGAAATGATTTATGAAACACTGCAACAATAGAACAAAGCCCCACCTCTGAAAAAGATGCAATGAAAATAATATTGCTAAACCACATCTGGATTATTTGGAAGGTTAAATCTTTTTATATTAAGTTCTCAATATGTTATGTAAGGGTTCATTACTGATTCTTTGCAGCTATGAAGAGGCAAAAAATCACTATAATAGGAAACTAGTCACTATCTGACCCCATTGCCAGCGCTCCCTGCTTAATACCAGAGTCTACCTCATTCATCTTGTCAACTAAATGTTGAATGTCAATACCAGAAAAACGCAGACTGCAGAGAAAAGGCATAATCTTGGCAAAGAAGAAGGATGACAGGAGGCTCTGAAACTTTCCCCAATCATATACAAAGCACAGACAGATGAAGATCTAACAAGAGCCAGACCCACTCACTGTGGAAGAAAATTGACAAGAATGACAACTGGGTGGGTGTTGCATAAGAGAATGGTTTCAATATCAAAGAAGTGTCTCAAGAAAATGAATGAAGCATTTGAATATTCTTTCAAAAAATCTTTTAAAACTACTAGAAAAGTTAAACATGAAATGAAGAATATCACATCATTTTATCATATGTCATAAAATGTATGCCGCCCAGCAAGATTCAGCATTTGGTTCACTCTTTTTGAGATTCAATTTATTAACTGATGTTTTAACCTACATTCTGTCATATATTAGATAAAACTAATAACATAAATGTTCATTTTATCGAAATGAAGTCCCAATCAAGCTTCGCCCCCTCCCACTTAGGAAATTCTGCTCCCTTTCTACACAGATTGACTTTCAATGGCCTTCTTCCCAAATGACCTATCCTTAAGTAACAAGGGCCATCTATAAATCAATTCTGTCTCAAGGCAATAGACAAATTTGTATCTACCAAATCACTTTGTAGAAAAGAAAAAGAATTCTGATCACAACCTCTATTAGACTCACACTCATAAAGTAAGAGAACATGACTTGAAGTCAATATACTGTCAGACACAAACTTAATCATATGTAAAGCAGGAAATGGATGTTAAAATGGTTTTGTGCCATTATATTTCTCCATGTAGAAAGCCAAGAGGTGTCAAATTTCTATTCTGTTTCTATTTCGTAAAATGCAGTGACTATTTTGATCTTATTTTTTCCAGCGCCTTCATATATTAATAATTCTCCCTCTTATCTTTTAATATGATTGTTTTCAGATTTGAGAGATCTATTCCAAACAGGGCTATCATGGATATAAAGCTGAATTACCAAGTGATATAATGCTTTTTGATACTCCCTTGTTGATAGAGTTCATTATGATTCCAAAGTTACCATTACAATGCTATCAATCAGCCAAAAAGCAGACCAAGACAGCAACTGGTCCTGTTCTATGAAATGAATCAGTGACTCTGATTAACCAACTAATGAACTTCCTTTCCAAGCACACTGATCATTGTCCTACAATTACCTTTGGTAGAATATCCTATGCAATGCTCTGAATGTTGGATAAGACATAAAAATGAGATATGATAAATTATACTAATAAAAGTGAAAACTTCAAATATGAGCAATTAAACTACAGATCTTCTGTAATGGCAGTCACTATGTAAATGATGATAAAACCTAATTTATATATTCAATTTACTTCTAAATGGCAAGCAATCAAATTAATCTAAAGAATTAGCTTAATTTTTTTTCTGAGTAGATACAATATTACATGGTGACAAGGAATATAGGTTTAAACTCTGCCATCCATTAGCTGTAAGCACTTGAGGGAAATTTTATGGCCCTCATTTTTTATATCTGTGTAATGGGGATTATAATACCTCAGCAAACTGTTAAGGGCTCACCAAGATTGCATACAATGGAAGATCAGTCTTTCCTCAAAAGGAAAGTGGCTGACTGGCCAATAAGGACCTCTGTCCTCCCCTAGGCAAGACTACAGGGATCTTAGATTTTGATCTTGAATCCTGAGTGATGTAATAGAATGATAGAAAAAATTATTAGAGTCTATTCATTTTAGTCAGGGCACTGATGAACCTACTTACCAGCATTGGCTGCCTAGACACCCTTGAGAGTGTAGCTTTTCTACTGATTCTGTGAGCTGCCCCATATCTTTTTAAATTAATTTTTCTTTTAGTTTCTGTGACTTGGAACTATCTAACCTTAACTGAAGTAATATAACACCTTCAGTAGTCAGGAGCATGTATTAGACAAATAGGATTTCTCAAGGGTAAAATCCTACCATTGAACCAGAGCTTTAAAATGTTACTCATTTGCATAGCATTTGACATTATTCAAGGCACCTCCACTTATTTTGTTTGGCTCCTATAATAACCCACATAGTATGTGGGAGAGGTCTGATACATCATCCCCAAAGTAAGGGTTAGAGTCCGGACAAAAGATGAAGTCTACTTGAAAATCAGGCTTCAGCTCTATGTCCTCTAATTTGGGACCATAGATTTCAATCACTTGTTTACCTAAATTCAACATAAAGGAATGTAACGATAATTTATAGCACAGAATATTAGACAGGCAAGATACCTGATATATTTCACTCTAAAAAGCCTTTATTTGATTAATGGGAAGATAAGACTGGATAATTAAGTGACTTACTTGAAATAAATAATCCACCTAAGGTGAAAATAATGCTAATTCATGGTGTATCAGATTCAGATCCCATTCAAGAAATTTTAGTTACTGGAGTGAGGGTGTCATCCCTCAGGTGGTCCTCAAGGGTCTGCAGGAGCTTCGGGAAGGAATTACACAGGGAGTTGTTTTCCCAACCTTATAAGCTCAAGACTTCTTACCTCAAAGATTTTTTAAGTAACTCTCCGTTCTTGGCCAGCATGCCACCTGACATCTGCCCTTGGCCATGTCCTAAACCCACTAGAGCTACTCTAAACATACACAAAGCTGTCTGCAAGCTGAGCAGTAATCTCTGCAATTTAGAGAAAGCTCTGTATCTATCCTCCTTCCCTCCCAGGGCCTGCATTTATCCTGTAAGACTACCCCTCTCTCCTGGACAAATCGGAGTCCTATCAGCAGTTTCTCCAAAGCTTCCAGGAACAGACCAGGTGTGAGTATTATAAGACCTTTCCCCCTCTCTCCAAGCTGGTGGACTGAGATGAGGAATCATGTTCTTATCAAAAATTGCCAACCAGTTAGCCGGGCCTTCCTCCAAGCTGCATTCCCTCAATGTCCCAAAACCCCCCAAAGTAGCCTGGCTGTGTCTTATGCAATTATATTCAAATCCTACTCAAACAGAATCTGTATTGCTGCCCTTTTATTGGGACCCGACACTCATATGATCTCCTCTGTGCCTGCTGGAACTGTAATCATATCTGATTTCCTGCAGCCAGTTTCCTCTGTCCAGGTGCTGCATTTTCCTCTTGCACTTCAACTGTTTGTTGTAAACATAGAGAGCTGTTGAGATTGAGGGACCCCCTGTTAGGGGCTGATAGTAACGGAACATGATCCACATACATTCTTCCTTTGAGTAACTGGCATGCCCAGAGCAAGAAATGTCAACTTTTTAAAAAATCTCTTAATTCTGCACTAGATACAATTTTTTTTAGAATATAAGTGAGGAGGAACAAAATTATGACAGATTCCATTCCCCTAGAGTACCGAGAAGAATCTGTGAGGTTTTGTTTTGGGAAAAGGCTGGGCAGATATCAATGAAAAACCCTGCAATTTAAAGCACGTTCAGTTTTTCTTCCAATGCTCAAGTGACAACAGAACGACAAAAGCAAACTTCAACCCATTTTTCTCAACTCAGCAGGACAACCACTCCCCAGGAAAGGAATTATCATTGTGAATCAACTGTAAAACACACAACCATTTTAACTGACTGAAATAAGTAACATTCATGCTGAAATATGAGGTCACCCTGGACACTTGAAATGAAAGAATATAGATAAAGAGAAAGCTTTGATCCCTGCAGGATTTGAAAGTTTCATGGTGAAGAGTGGATAAACTGGGGAATTCCTGGAGGTCAACGTTTGAGGTTTCTTTGCAAATCTGAATGGATATAATTTTAGATCTAAATGGAAACCAACATATTGAAGATATGAAACAAATCAGTCAATTATAAGGTTCTAAAGATAAAAAGCAATCCAATCGAATTTGTGTGATACATTATTTGGTTGGAAACTTTTTAAATCTTCCCTATACCTTTAAAAAATGTCTTAATTGCTTTACTTTATAAAAATAAATGATCCCAGTTGAAAGCTCTTCTCATCTCAATTAAGTCAATTTAAAGACAAAATTTTAGTTTATGCTTTATATAGCATTAAAATAACAAAGGGCTCCAACCCCATGAAATAATAGGGATTCAACGTTACCATGGATTTAAACATATATCACTCTTCGTTTGCTTTTTTTTCATTTAAAAAAATCTTTCTTTAATGTGTCATAAATCCATAAGACTTTTCATCTTGAATGGACCTTAAAAATCACATCATAGACAGTCTTTTCATTTAGAAATGATGAAATAATTGCAATGAAATGCAATTTAAGAGATTAAGTGGCCTTAAAATGAAATTCATCATCAACCACCTAATTTAGAATCTGAAAATAACAGTATCATTAGAACACATACGGGGCATAACTCCCCTTCCTTACTCTCTCCAGGTTTTAGGCTATGTACTTACTGACCAAAGGAGGGCAGGGAAAAGGATAATCAAGATGCACAAATACTGAAATACCAAAGCTCATATCCACACAATATTAGAAGGTTCTATGACAAAGCTTTCAGGTTGATCTTAAGTCAATTAACTTGCCACTCTAAAGATATTTAAAAATAATAATGACAGCACTTTGCAGAAATGGTTATAGCCCTCTGGCATTATCTGGTAAAATGACCATTTATGGCTCCATCCAATGTCAACAATTCTACATGCAGCATAAGACATAACAAAACTATTTTAAGCTCCATTGTTGAGTAGAGTGAATGTACCTCCCAGTCTTCAATGTGAGACTGCCATTCCTCTAAGACTTCTAACTTCTCCATCTGCCTCTTGGCCTTGTTTATGTTGGAATAGACAGCTTTCACGACTTGGAGGGCTTCCATTACCGCTGTGTAGTCACTGTGTTTCCTTGGAGTCCGCTTCAGCAACTCCTGTTTATACACACAAAAAATAAATCGCCCTTTGATCTTCAGCTTTCTGGTACAGCAGGTTCAGAATGTCCAGGAAATGAGAACTTCAGAGATTGTGAGAGCCACTTTCAGAAGGGACATCACAAACTCCACTAAAATTCAGATCAAAAACTAAGAATCAATGAATATACATTACCCTGACACACATTTTGCAACTCCTTTAATTTTTTTGCCTTAAAATTATTTTGTTTTAAAAACTAAATTAGATTTCTCCTTTTGAATTGTCAAATATCTCACCTGCAGCATGTAATTTGTTTCTAAGATTGACCTCTGCTCCAACAGAAATAGAACTCTGTATGTCTTCTTAGAGTCTTAGCGGAACATTAAGTCTTTATATAAATATGTCTCATAATATCAAAAATAATTTCAATGCCTTATTTCCTAATACACCTTTGAGAAACTACAAAAACATGCCATAAGTAAAGCAAAATTTTTAAATAATGTCTTATACTCTAGCAAAATAAATAACTTACAAGTTCCATGATACTCCATCACTAACAGAGCAATTAAGCTATTTTCACCAAAAACTTGGTTTCACTTTCTGCAATGAATGAATTGCCATAAGCCCTTCCACAATTATTTTTTTGTTGTGGTTTTGATTTTGGGGGTTTTGGTGGGGGGCATGTTATGTTTTTTTTTCCATTTAGGATATCAGAGCAAGTGTGATCTTTAATATTTTAAATTTAAAAGGTTTTGTTTGTTGTTTAGAAACACAGAATTAAACACTGTGTAGACAGTTGTGACCACATTGCTTTTTAATCAGTCATTTGTTTCTTTACTACAGTTGCCATCATCACATAACTAACACAATTACAGAAATCCTGGGGCAAGTCTTTAAAATAATTTTCTCAATTCTTAATATCCAGTGGGAAATTATGCAGTTGTTATACTCTCTTGAGGGCTGTTACTGTTGAAACTTCTGCTATAAACTTTGACCCTGCATTCAGTATGTTCAAACTCCATTCTGCAGAGCTATCGCCAGAAGAATACACATTGCATCACTCCCAAGATAAGATTTAAAAACTTATGTTGGATCACAAAACCATAAAAGAGATATGCTAGCTTCTCTAAAAATTCTAAAGTGCAGAAGTATTTGTAAATTATGTGAAGTGGTCAAGTGAGTCTGCGGACTGTGATTTGAGGTCCTATGAAATTGTGCCCAGCACGTATCTGTGAAGTTGAGACATGAATGTAGACAATGTGAAATAGCAAGAAAAATAACTAGTAATAATCTTTTGTCAGTTACTTTCTATGAACACTGTACTGGTTGGCCACACCAATAATTTCAAGTTCCACAAATATGACCAATAGTTTAACACAAAGTGTAACACCTAATGTTTTTCTCTGAATAAATAAAACCAACCAAAATCAAAGAGACTATCAGCACAATGGTACAACAACAAAAAAATTATCAATACCAACATATCTACTACACAAGTAAATAGTTTCTTCATGTTTCTTTGTGAAGATGATCATCCAAAGAAGGGGAAAGATGGCATCTTTCCACTTCTTGAAGGAGTGCTGAGTTGATCATTTTCTTCCTAAGCAAGGATGTGTCCATTATTCTATCTGTTGAGAGGTCAGATCAGCCAACCCTATCTGGTGGTCATCCCCATCCAGAAGTGATTTAGAACAACTACTTAGCGTGATATCCTTCTCTTAATATCACTATCCCTTCTGACTCTTAAAACAAACAGATGCCTGGGATTCCTAAATCAGGTCCAGGAATAGCTGATGTGATCTGAGTCACCAAGTCAAGAGTCTGAAAGGACTCTCAGAAAGACAGGAGTCATGTTTGCCCCAACCTTCCTGTACTGAACACCATATTAAAGGTCTGCAGAACTGAAGATCCCATGTTAGCTTCCCTCTGTGGCTTAGCCAAGCAATTTTAACTTGTTTTTTTTTAATAAGGAGAAATTGTTTTCAAAGAAATTTTACACAAAAACCCAATTATGCAACTCATGGAAGTTGTAGTTAAAAAAATGTATTTTAAGTTCAAATTCCTTGTATTTGTTTCTCAAAAAGTAAATCAATAAGAACACCAGTTAATATGTGCATAACATATTGAAATATTTTAAATTTTTAAAAATTTAAAGAAGTAGTTAAACTATTAAGATAAATCAGAATCAAATATATATGAATAATAATAGCTAACATATATGGAGTACATACTGTGCTAAATGATTTGCATAACAGTTTAATTACTATTTTTATGTAATACATTTTCCATATGTATGTATATGTATATGTATATACACACATACACAGACATACACATCCGTTATACACATCCTTGCAGACATATGTTACAATTTCATCATCATTATTTCTGCTTCATTAATAAAAACCCAAGGCTTTAAGAAGTTAGATTATGTATTCAGTCACACAGCTAGTAAGCAGAATACTTAGGATCTGAACTCAGAGCTCCCGTGCTCAACCACCAACCCAAACTGCTGCTGTAGTTCCAAGAAACACCATTTCCAGAATTGCTATTCCAATCTATTCACATATTCTTACAGTACAAGCATAATTAGCACATTAAAATATGTTTTTCACAATAACACTTTTAGTCATTGTAATGAGGCAATGGCCTACAACCATTAATGTGTCCAGAGGCAGTACTTGCTTAGCACAGTCATTCTACATCCTACCATTTATTGTCCCATGTGACCCACAACATTTCCTATAATACTGATTCAAAAACCAAACTGTGAAATTATGTAAGTTTCACTTTAAGTTCATTAGCATCAATGGGGAAGTCAAAAAATAAAACAATAGATTTACTTAAGATAACCCTGTAGATAATATGCAATATAAACTTGTCATAAGATATTTAATGGGATCTATCTTGAAACTAATGCATTTACTCTAAATAAAACTGAAATGGATAAGTTTTCTACAGAGAGCACTAAAAGTCTCCTTCCCTAAAAGATTTGTTTCCTAATCCATATATATGTGATGAAATAGCTATTTTCCCTAGTAACTCTGAGCTGCTCTTTCTTCAGAAAATCAGATTATTTAAAAGAAAAAAATTTTAAAGCAAAATATGCAGCAAAATATGCAGATACAAGAAAGATACTACAGTGAAATAAACACATAAAATACCTTCAAAATGAGAGGGTATTTGCAAATTCTTTGTATTGATGTTACTAAATATCCTTCCAGGGGAACATCTGTATTCTTCCGTCCTCCAAGTAGCATGCAGTTCTGCAGTGGAGATAAAAATAATTAATCACAAATTTTTAAAGCTGAAGGAATGAAATTTTCTTTTATCATAAAATTTTCTGTCAAAAACTTGTGAAAGCCTGTCTTTATACCTTCTTTCTCTGAGATGAGCCTGTGAAATCACAAAGAACATTTACAGAAGACAAAGAGAAGTATTTTCATATCACGTTAGTTATAGAAACCAAAATATGTTTTAAATACATACCTTTAAAATGAATTTTTATGTACTATACTCTGAAGTCTGAAAAAAAGAAATAGGATAGAAATGGAGGAATAAATGATGGGTAGGTTGATGGATGGATGGATGGATGGATGGACAGATGAGTGGATTAATGGACTGATGGATAAATAAATAATAGACACAAAGATACACAGATCAATCCTGCTTATAAAGTGAGTTGTGTTGTAGCTGAATTGTGGTGTTGTGCTGTGTTGTAAAGAGCAGGGCTGGAGACAACTGGGTTCTATACATCCTCACCACTGACTAGTGATGTAACTTTGTGAGGGAGTCCTGTGAGCATGAACACCACTGTTGCAGAACTTCCCAGCAGACAAAGGGCTTCCGAGAACTGTTATGAACTAGGAGATGTTATGCAGGATGTTATAGCCGACCGCAGATAGACCACCAGGACATGGGGTACGTGCTACAAGCAACATCAGCAGCAGCAGACGAGCAGCCTCGCCCGTACAGCAGATCGCAGATTAACCACAAGCGCCTTTGACGCAGTGACTGAACTGGCATATAAGCAACACTGGCCCTCTGCTTGTCAGAGTGTGCTCTTGGGACACTCTCGCTCAGATCATCCTCCCGGTCGATGCACCCAAAGGGTGTGCTCCAGGGAGGGGATCGGTCACCTTCTCGGTCGATGCACCCAAACGTTGTGCTCCAGAGAAGGGGATCAAGCGGGAGTGCCCTGGGCCCTCTCCCTAGCCCACGTGGCTAGAGTTGTCTGTCTTGTATTAGCTATTGTGTGGTACACGCTAATAAACAGTTTTCGCTTTCAGTTATTGTGTGTGACCCGTTTGCTTCCACCATCGGACCGGCTCACTCCCCTGGGAGCTCCGTGAGTGGCAGAGAGCTCCCACTTTGGGTTGATTTCAGAACGCTAGTTTTCCTGCCTGTAAAACTGTCGTGTTTTAACCAAGTGATTGCTAAATTACTTTTAGTTATAATACACTGCCAGTGACAATGGCCAGCCAGTCTCTGAGAAGGAGGTCAGGTATGATCACCAGAGAGGCAAGATGAATGGAGAAATCTCAAAAGCAGCAATCAGAATAAGATGTAATAGAAGAGAGAATCAACTCTGATTAAAAAAAAAAAAAAAAGCCTATATCCTCTGAAGCATCTTGTCTTTATTTCATAGTTTAAGTATCAATTTAGAAAAGAAAAAGATTAGAAACTTGTGCCAAATCCTTTTCCTACAATGCCTATCAGAGTGGCTGGCAAAAAGAAAGTAGTCAATAAATATGTAGTAAATGGAGAAAAGGGCTCCTCAAATATCATACTGATAATTTAACAACCTTTATACCAGCATTTTACAAGCGTTGATACTACTGTCCTACATACATTGAGAAGTGAGACCAAGAGCTAAGCAGGAAAGGATGAAAAAGAAAAGACTGGGGGTAGCAGTATATGCCCCCCACCCCCAACTGTCGTGAGCAACTTGGCTTTAGCCAAATGTATTCATGTCAGCAAAACTAACATCATGCCTTTAACTTCACCCAGACACTTTAGAAGACAGGGAAGCAAAGAAATGTTCTGACTCAAGCATGCTCTTTGAGGGCTTCATCCCCCATTGCAATCAGTTTATCAAAATATTTTTTCCAACCCCACATGGTGCTGTCCCCAGAGGAACCATATGAAACACAACCATGTACATCTCACTGTATTTCCAGTGATGTTTCAGCATCCCTACATAAGTTAGCACCCCTTAGAAACACATCCACCCCTTTCCCCATCCCTGGGTTGAAGTACCCTAAGAGTTTCATGACTGCTTAACACACTGTTATTTCCTTGTCTAATAGGACAGTACAGATCATGGACTGTCTTCATAATAGCAGAGGTGGGTTGTCACTTTAGACTGGCTTATGAAAGCCAACTCTCTCTCCATGCGTCCAGAAAGAATATCTTCTAAATGACCTCCCAGAGATCTCCCTGATGATGAAAACGGTGGTGGCATATCCAAGTATCCATCACCAAATCTATAAACTCTCACCTGTCTTCCCAAGGGTGACTGTTATTAACCCCCATTTTACAGAGATGGAAAATGACACCAGCGATGTAATGAATTTCTTAAAGTCATTCAAGTAATTAGAGGTCACTTAGTATCAGAGCGGGAATTATAAAAGCCAGGTTACCTACCAGACTGTGCTGTAAGACCATATAAAAACCAGCACTCTTCGGACTTTACTGGCATGGCTTGACACAATTCAGTAAATAAACTAGACCAAGGGGATCAAAGAGTTGACTGTGCTGAGAAAAGACCAGATTCACTAAGACAATGAAGCTCTAACACCTCCTAAAAAGCCCTAAAATTTTAGTGGCATAGACACCTCTTCTGGCTGTGGCAGAGAAAAGGGATCAGTAAATCCTCTTCCAAAAAAACCAAACCAAACCAAACCAAAACAACAACAACAAAAAAACAACTGTAACCTCAGCAAATTGTCAAAAATATCAACTTCAGAGCTCTGGAAATCAACTAAAGTCAAACAACAACAACAACAAAAAAAACGATCTTTTTATTCATGAAAAACTGTGGAAATTTCAGGTAAGAAAGGTGGGAGTCTATAACATTCTCACAAGAGCTTCTCCTGCCTTCCCTCTGCCTCCTCATGCCCCCATCCTCCTCAGCTCACCCTGCACAGTGGCCCTATCAAAATGGTGCCTCCACAGTGGCTGTCCTGCAGTGGCTCCATCGCAGGGGCCCTGACATAGTGATAGACCCTGAAAACCTGCTTTCAGGTAGACCCTTTACTGCAGAGGGTGAATATCTCACTCCTGAGGGCATTGTCAATAAAGTTAGCACACTCTATAAGAAAAATGGAGAATGCCCACAATTCTGTTGGCCTAAGATTACAGCCCTCTTTGGAGCAGATATCAGGCTGTGAATCTGTAGAAAAGACCTAAAGGGGAAGGGGTATCCCCATGGAAATAAAAACCTAGATCTGACTTGAAAACTGCCTACCCTTTGAAGTCTCCCCCACCCCCCACCAACTAACACATAGATCCATAGACAAGATGATTAACGATGTTTGGTAACCTCTGACAAACCACCAACAGAACTAAGTTAAGCAGTTACTGGAGTGACCCCCTAAAAAGAAAGGCTAAATTATATATAAAAAAAAAAAAAAACTGAGTAGAGATAGCAGCTGTACATACAAGAGTCACAGGTTCTTAAATCAAGTCCAGGAAAGTTACAACAACAAAACAAAACAACACAAACAAAAAACAGAAACCAACTTCAGGAAATAGACTTGATAAATTAAGATGAATATTGTTCTTAGAGCAATCACACTAAACACTAAAAACACTAAACAGTAAAAAAAAAAAAACGAAAATAAAACACTAAAAAGACTAAACATTAAAAAAAATAGTTCAAAAACAGCAACAGAGGAGATAAAACAGTACACTAAGGAAGGTAAAGGAGGAACA
Source organism: Mustela erminea (assembly GCF_009829155.1). Taxonomy (NCBI): domain Eukaryota; kingdom Metazoa; phylum Chordata; class Mammalia; order Carnivora; family Mustelidae; genus Mustela; species Mustela erminea. Next base: position 20,297,716 of record NC_045629.1, read on the forward strand.
GAGGGGCAACAATAAAAACACATACAGAAAAAACAGTAAAATGATACCTGTCATACAATATCAATAATTCAGTTAAAGATCAATGAATGGAACACTCCAATCAATAGTCAGAGATGATCAGGCTAGATAAAAAAGCAAGATCCATAATGATGTACTATAGCTGGCTAATTGAATTTAAATAAAATATATATTTTTTAAAAAGGTAGGATCTAACTATATACTGTCTCCCAGGGACATGTTTTAGATTCAAAGGCCTAAATACTTTGTAAGTAAAATACTGGAAAAAGATAAACAAACAGTACAAGAAGTGTCATGGCTATAATAATATCAGCCAAAACAGACTTTAAGAAAAGAAATATCCCGGGGCACCTGGGTGGCTCAGTGGGTTAAGCCTCTGCCTTCAACTCAGGTCATGATCTCAGGGTCCTGGAATCAAGCCCCACATCGGGCTCTCTGCTCAGCATGGAGCCTGCTTCCCTCTCTCTCTGCCTGCCTCTCTGCCTACTTGTGATCTCCGTCTGTCAAATAAATAAACAAAATCTTTAAAAAAAACAAACAAATAAATAAATAAATAATAAAAGAAATATCCCTAGGGACAAAGAAAAACATTTTATGATCAATAGAAATACAAATACAAGCACTTTCAATGAGTATATATTTAACAACAGAGCCCAAATACATATAAAACAAAACTGACATAATTGAAAGGCAAGACAGACAATTTAACAATTATACCTATAGATTTCAATATCCTACCCTCAATAACTGACAGAACACCCAGAGGAAAAGACAAAGAAGAGAAGAACAACACTATGAACAAAACTGACCTAACATTTATAGAATATTCCACTCAACAGCTGCAGAATATGCATCATTTTTAAGCACACATGAAGCATACAGAGAGGGGGAAAAAACAAAAAACTCCAGGACAGATCATATGCTAAACCATAAAAATGTCTTAATGAATTTAAAAAGATTTAAATGATTTAATTATGTTCTCTGACCAAAATGGAATTAAATTTAAAAAGTCAACTACAGGAAGAAATTTGAAAAATTCCAACATTGGGAAATAAAATAACAGAATGTTAAAACTGATGATTCTAAGATTTTACCCTACCGACAAGCTCAAAAGTCAACAGGCCAGAGATTTCTGGATGCTGGAAGAACAGGTGAAACTCCTAGGCCAGAGCTACAGGACTTTTTTCCCCTTAGAGCAATAGCAGTAGCCAGAGTATCATTATTTGGGGGCCAGTTTGCCAAGGCTCAGTTCCCAAATTGCAACACAGGGAAGACCAGGTGGCCCATGTGCATGGGACACCAGGAAAGGAGACCTAAGGCTAACAACCATGCATCTTTCATGAGGTCAGCAGGCATGACTGCCCATCGCTTAGGAGGAAGAGAATATCTCTACTTTCTGATATAAACATCCCTTATATTGTGATATAAACATCCTTTAAAGATCAGCCAGAACAAAAGCATTCAGTCCCTCCACTCAGAAAATGTGCAGGGACACAGTCCCATGAAGAACTGTCTTCCAACACAAACTCTAAATAAAGAATAGACTATAGATATTACAAAGGAAACTAGACCTTTTCAATAACAAAACATATGTAAAATTTTATGGAATAAAACTAATGCCGTGTGTAGGGCAAAATTCATAGCTTTAAACACCTACATTGGAAAAAGCAAAAAGGTTCCAATAAAAACTCTTGACAAACTATGAATATAGTGGAACTTCTTCAACTGTAAGAAGACATCTCTGACAACAGTTAAAATCACACTTCATGATGAAAAACTGATTGATTTCCCCCAAGATCAGAAACAAGGCAGGCATGTCAGTTCTTATCACTTCTATTCAATCGTAAACTGGTTCTGACCAGTGCAAAACCCAGGGAGAAAAAAAAGACAACTATATTGTAAAGGAAGTAATATAACTGTCTTTACCCTCAGATGACTTCATTCTATATGTAAAGTGTCCTAAAGAATCTACCAAAAAACTACTAGAACTAATATATGAATTTAAAGCACTTGATACAAAAATATACAATAAACAAAAATAAATAAAAGTCAAATGTTTATATGGTAGCAATAAACAGTCCAAAAAATGATATTAAGATCATTCCAATCATAACAGCATCAAAAAGAGCAAAATACTTGGGAAAAAACTTAACAAGTAAGTATAAAACCTGAATACGGACTTCTTAAATAAAATGAAAATATGTTCATAGGGAAAAAATAAATCCAACTTCAACAAAATGTAAGAATTTTGATTTCCAAAAGATAACATTTTTAAACAAACCACACTGAGTGGAAATATTCACAAATTATATGTCAGATACAGAAGGTGTATTCCAAAATAAAGAACACTTGTAGCTCAATATAAGATAAACATCTCAATTTAAAAATGGAACAAAAGTTCTGAATAAGCATTTCACCAACAGGATATATGAATGTCTAATGAGATCATTGAAAGCATGCCTGATATCAATGGTCATGAGAGAAATGCAAATAAAAATCATCTTGAGATAAACTACACATCCACTAAACCAGCTGTAATTGCAACTGGTAATACCATGTGTTTGCAAAGATATAAAGAAACTGCAAACGTACATTGCTGGTGTATATGGCACAGTCATTTTGGCAGTTTCTTAAATATACACTTACTATGACCTAGCAATTCCACTCTTAGCATCCATCCAAGAAAATGAAAATATCCACACAAAGACTTGTACATGAATGTTCATCTCAGCATCGTTTATAGAACAGTTCAAACTGGACATTTCCTGACTTTTTCTATACTAATACCTCTCTCCAAAAAGATCTTCAAGGCCCATCATTAATCATACCTGCTTGCTGACCAAAGCCCATACACCGGCAAATGGATAAATAAAATATGGTATAGCCGTACAACGAATACTATCCAGCAATAAAAATGAATGGCATATGGATACATGTCACAATGGGGATGAACCTCAAAACATTTTACTCAGTAAAAGAAACCAGGTGTAAAATATTACATTGAAGGATTCCATTTGTAAGAACTATCCAGAAAAGGCAAATTACGGAAATTGAAAGTAAATCAATGACTGCCTAGAGTTTACAGGGGTTGTAGAGATGGGCCATGAGCAGGCATGAGGGACGTGCTAGAAATCTCTATAACTGGATATTGGGGATTATTCCTGCACTCCACAATTGGCTAGATATTATTGAATTGTACACTTACAATGTGGTCCTCACTGGCAATTAAATTGCCCAAATTACTACCAAAATATGCATTTCCTTGTGCTATCCTGAAGAAATGAAACATAGATTCTTATTCTTTCTGTGGAAAGTGAGTAAAGAATTTATGCAGGAGAAAGGTCAATCTTTAAATTTCTTTTCTACCATACCCAGGATCTGCTTCCTTCCTGTGACTGCCCCACTTACAGCTCTCTTAGCAAAAGCAAATGAAACCCCAGGGAGCTGAAGGATATAAAAGCAATGATGAGCATAAATGTCTTCTCTCGCTAAGAATCTGTGGTTCTCACAAACAATTCATAGTCAGCCAGGAGAGGGCATTATCAGTATTTGCCCATCCATGAGCTCCTGCCAACTCTCTCTTCTTACGATTAGAGTCCTTTGGGACTCTAGTCTCCTAGGTTAGACACATTTAAAGCATTGTCCCATGAGTACTTTTTACACCACACTGACGTTAGTCCTTGGTTCCTTAGAGAGCCTATCAACAAATCACAGCGTATGGTAACACTCATATATATACTTACCAAAAGAAATGTGCAGATTGTTCTTATTTTGTTAAGTTCGAGAACCAATTTCTCTGCCTTCTCATGGTTACTACAATATTCATCATATATATGAAACTTGTCTTTCTGTGAATTTGAATAAGGATAAGTTAGAGAGAGTCATGGCAGTAGTTACTTGGAAAGATTAACCTGTATGATGTTTGTGAACATACTTTATGTGTCCAAAGCGTTTACAATATTTTGGGAGCTCTATTCTATGTATGTATCTAAGCACACTTTATTTATCAATTTTCTCTGATTCAAGAAGAATAATCTAGGAAAAAAGGTTATATTAACTAGAGTCCAATATGATGTATGCAGTACTAAGGAAATGAGCCAAATGGTAGCAAATTACAGAGAAGAGAGTACTTAGCTTTCCTGAGAGGGTTCAGATACAGCTTTAAAAAAAAAAAAAAAAGTAGTATCTGAGCAAGGTTCAGAGAGATGAATCCATCATTCCCAGGCAGGGTGAGGGAAGAAAGCATTTTAGGAACAGGGAAAAGCATGTGCCTGATCATGCAGGAATAGAGAGACCTAGTACCCTGCAGTTCACATGCACCAATCTGGACAGCTGTGTTTAGGAGGGACATGAACAAATGAGAATAGTCAGCAACAAGTGACTAAGATAATGATGGACTTTGAAGACTCTACTCTAATATGAGACCCTCTGTGAAAAAGTATGAGAGGTAACTTCAAGTAGAATGATTTGTTAGTATACTAAAGTAAGGAAATGGTAGCTACTTTCAGACAGCTGTCATACTGTAATAGGACTTACAACAGTGTGTAGCTCCAAAACAAAAGCGAAGACCACTGGGTGGAAATTGCAAGGGCAATCCGTAATGGGCAGTGGTGGGCAGATTCAGGATTAACATAAAGGTCTTCTAGTGTTTATATTTCTCACTAAAACTGATCAAGTAGGAACAAAATAAATAACCTTCGTATTTGCCACAGAAGGGGTACTTTCAAAAAGGGAGTAATTTCACCATCATGGCCTCTGAGCATCCTTCCGTCATTAGATTTTTCTCTCAGTGGCTAGGATTAGTATCTACCAAAGCAGCTCCAATACCAGGAAGACACAGAAAATGTATTGATCAAATATTAGAACCGAAGTACCCTCTGGAATTTCCATGACATACATTTGGAAAGCAACAATGCATACTATTTTATATAGCCAGCAAAAAATATATTGAGTCTGTCTTTTTTCCACTGTATATTTTTTCCTGTTCTGTGGAAGATGAATTGACCATAGAGCTGAGGGTCCATATCTGGGCTCTCTACTCTGATCCAATGGTCTATGTGTCTTTTTTTTTTCTTCCAATTTATTTATTTTCAGAAAAACAGTATTCATTATTTTTTCACCACACCCAGTGCTCCATGCCATCCATGACCTCTATAATACTCACCACCTGGTACCCCAACCTCTCACCCCCCTGCCACTTCTGTTTTTTTATGCCAGTACCATACCGTCTTGGTGATCATGACTTTGTAGTAAAGCTTGAAATCAGGTAACGTGATGCCCCCAGTTTCTGTATTTTCATTGTTAGTGTATAAGAAAGCCACTGATTTCTGTACATTGACTTTGTATCCTGCCACGTTACTGAATTGCTGTATGAGTTCTAGTAGTTTGGGGGTGGAGTCTTTTGGATTTTCCATATAAAGAATCACGTCATCTGCGAAGAGAGAGAGTTTGACTTCTTCACTGCCTATTTGGATACCTTTTATTTCTCCTTGTTGTCTGATTGCTGTTGCTAGGACTTCTAATACTATGTTGAACAAGAGTGGTGAGAGTGGGCATCCTTGTCGTGTTCCTGATCTCAATGGGAAGGCTGCAAGCGTTTTCCCATTGAGGATGATATTTGCTGTGGGTCTTTCATAGACAGATTTTATGAAGTTCAGAAATGTTCCCTCTATCCCTATACTTCAAAGCGTTTTAATCAGGAACGGATGCTGGATTTTGTCCAATGCTTTTTCTGCATCAATTGAGAGGACCACGTGGTTCTTCTCTCTTCTCTTATTGATTTGTTCTATGACATTGATTGATTTGCGAATGTTGAACCATCCTTGTAGCCCAGGGATGAATCCCACCTGGTCATTTAATGTGCTATTCAATCCTGTTTGCTAGGATCTTTTTGAGAATCTTAGCATCCATATTCATCAGTGATATTGGTCTGAAATTAAATACAGTGGAAAAAAAGACAGTCTCTTCAATAAATGGTTCTGGTAAAACTGGACAGCTATATGCAGAAGAATGAAACTCGACCATTCTCTTACACTGTACATGATGATAAACTCAAAATGGATAAAAGATCTCAATGTGAGACAGGAATCCATCAGAATCGTAGAGGAGAACACTGGCAGTAACCTGTTCGATATCAGCCACAGCAACTTCTTTCAAGATATGTCTCCAAATGCAAAGGAAACAAAAGCGAAGATGAACTTTTGGGACTTCATCAAAATCAAAGACTTCTGCACAGCAAAGGAAACAGTCAAAAAAACAAAGAAGCAACCCACAGAATGGGAGAAGATATTTGCAAATGACAGTACAGACAAAAGGTTGATATCAAGGATCTATAAAGAACTCCTGAAACTCAACACACACAAAACAGACAATCATATCAAAAAATGGGCAGAAGATATGAACAGACACTTCTCCAATCAAGACATACAAATGGCTATCAGACACATGAAAAAATGTTCATCATCACTAGCCATCATGGAGATTCAAATTAAAGCCACATTGAGATACCACCTTATACCAGTTAGAATGGCCCAAAGTAGAAAGACAGGAAGCAACATGTGTTGGAGAAGATGTGGAGAAAGGGAAACCCTCTTACACTGTTGGTGGGAATGCAAGTTGGTGCAGTCACTTTGGAGAACAGTGTGGAGATTCCTCAAGAAATTATAAATAGAGCTTCCCTAAGACCCTGCCATTGCATTACTGGGTATTTACCCCAAAGATACAGATGTAGTGAAAAGAAGGGCCATCTGTACCCCAATGTTTATAGCAGCAATGGCCACGGTTGCCAAACTGTGGAAAGAACCAAGATGCCCTTCAATGGACGAATGGATAAGAAGGATGTGGTCCATATACACTCTGGAGTATTATGCCTCCATCAGAAAGGAGGAATACCCAACTTTTGTAGCAAGATGGACAGGACTGGAAGAGATGATGCTGAGTGAAATAAGTCAAGCAGAGAAAGTCAATTATCATATGGTTTCACTTATTTGTGGAGCATAACAAATAGCATGGAGGACAAGGGGAGATAGAGAGGAGAAGGGAGTTGAGGGAAATTAGAAGGGGAGGTGAACCATGAGAGACTATGGACTCTGAAAAACAATCTGAGGGTTTTGAAGGGGTTGGGGGTGGGAGGTTGGGGGATCCAGGTGGTGGGTGTTGGAGAGGGCACGGGTTGCATGGAGCACTGGGTATGCTGCAAAAATAATGAATACTGTTACGCTGAAAAAATAAAAATTATTAAAAAAATCAGTTGATAACTTGATAAAGTAAAAAAATATATATATATTGAGTTACTTATTTCAAGAGATGGTATGACCCAGAATGAAATATGCTTCAGAAATAGTTTAGCTAAATTCATGGATGACAGATTCATAGTGTGTTACTGAGGAAATGGATGTCAGAGTGCAAGATTCCCATGTGAGGCCCTGGACTAAGGCAGCAAATGCCCATCTGGCAGAAGATGTGAATTCCTTCATGAAGAGGAACAATCTGGATTAAGTGGACACAAACATGCATGGTTTCTAGTCATACCCAAGGAAAGTACGGCTTGATCTTCCTATGCCAAGGAGCCTCTCTCCATTTAATATTAATTACCTTTATGAAATATTTCCTGATTATATAAAGGACATATGCAGCTCTGCCCACTACATACAGAAATTACAGCCTTAGAGACTACATACCATTACCTTTCTAAAGGCTAAATAGAAATAAAAATAAACAAACATTGACTTCTGTGACAAAATACTCTTATGCATTTTAAAATAAAACATCAATTATATAGCATTTTGATATAGAAAGCAATTCAGGTAGGTGTTCGGAAAAGTAGCGTCTGTGGAATGCTATAAATAGCAGCACTATTTTTCTTTCTTTTTTTTTTTTGCTATGAATGCCCTTCAGTTCTAAAAATAATTTTCATTTTATAGGTGACTTCTTATTTTATAAATCAATTGCACAAATAATTTCAACTATCCTGTCCAAAGAGACGGAAATGATTACATGAGCGTGATGTGTAATTTGAAACAACTGAGGACTGACTGGTTATTCTTCTCCACCACTCAGTATGACCTTCTGAGAAACTACCCTTGAGAAACACCAAGACTCTGGTGTCTGTGTACCTAGAGTGACACCCCTTGTTCACCCGCAGGCTTGTCACCAGCCGATTAACAAGGAAACATTCTGACTCACAAAAGGCTCATCACGCCATTATAAGAGTAAGGATTTTCTGCCTCAAAAGGGAAATGCTCTATCTTTGGGAGAAACATAAAAATCCATTCATTATGAACAGCCTGAATATTCATTAGGATTCAAAGCTACAGAGGATGCGAAGAACTAACTTGTTGGGAAAAAGAAAAGGCTGTTTGTTCTTCATTGAATAAAATGGATGATGTGAGGCCCTCATCCCCTTTCTGGCTCTCAGTGGAAGATTTCATTGGCCTTAAAAGACCCCAAACTTTCCGTGTCACATTTTACTTCTACACTGAGTTCTCACATGCTACTGTGCCAAAACCTAAACCTTAAAATCTGGGGGGTGGGGTGGGGCAGAGCTTCTAAAATAAACAGAAATTGATCTTACAAAGTGAAGAAAGCAGGTTCCCACTTCTTGTTGAGCGTTAGGTTCTGGATGCAGGCATTCTTCCATGACTTTTGAAAATTCCTTATGTACAGCAAGGATATCTTCAATGTTTGAGAACAGCATCTACAAATAAATATAATAAGTGCAATAATGAAGCAGGTAAAAAAAAAAAAAAAGTCCATGAGAGGATGGTATTCTCTTTCCAAGCTGAAAATTTCAGGGCATGCTTATCCTTTCCACCCACCCAGAGGGCAGAGGACCAATTTTGTATGGACATCCTTTCTACTCCTACACAGCTCTGGGAACCAGGAACCCATTCCTGGCTCTCAGGGAAAGCCCGAGTGACTAAATCCAAGCGTGACAGTCCCAAACCCATTAGTGAGAATGGGCAGCAGGTAACATAGTGCAGGCAGATTTGCTGGTAGGCTTTTCAGAGCAAAGGCTTCTTTAGTCTCTGGAACGGCATCCTGGAATGGACAGCTTCCCCTCTGGAAAGGTGCTGTCTGGAAGTGATAGCTTGGACAACTACAACGTCATTTTGCAGGGATGAGAGGAGCCATTCTTGGGGCAAAGTGGATAACCTGAATGGCAAAGTGAAGAGCTAGGCAGAACCTGGCAATCTTATCGACCTCCCTGAGTCACAGGTCCTGAACCTTCTCTTCTGTCTGGAGTCCCCAAATGAGAGCTGAAGTGTATCCAAGTCATTTGAATAATAAGTGTCTTTTGCTTGAGACCTAAAGCACACAAACTAAAATGCTCCCATGGTAAGAGAATTTGAAAGTTCGTTTTTGATTTATGAAAAAATAGTCAGAAGAGCCTATAAAAATCCTTGGGAATATTTTTATTTTTTGTAAAATAAAACAGCAAATCAGCACCAGAAATAAACATCAATAATAATTTAGGCAGCTTAAATGAATAATAATGTAGTGCAATTAATTTTCATTTACCTCCTCCCCCCTTTACCAAACCCTTCATCATTTTCCTTTCCTGCAGCCTAAAAGGAAAGGCTTATACATGTGTTTCTGAGTTGAAGACATTATGCAGACATTATCTGCACCACGGAACCACTCAAATCAGTTACCCTTGCCTTCCTAAGCCACCTCTGGCAATTCTCCCACTTAGGGCTCTATTGCCCCCTGCTCACAGACACTAAGGTTCTTGGTCAAGGGTTTGTTTTTCTCCCTCTTTTCAAACTGTCCTAAGGCCTTGGCAGAAAGTTGTTCCATGTCTTCTCGCCATCCTCATCAGTCTCTGTTTCTTTTCCCAAACCCTCTTTCCCTTTATCTCAGGGTTGCCCACACAAGTGACTGGTGCAGAACTTATAGTGGAACTGAGGAGAAGCTGAAAAGCCTAGAGTAACATCCCACAGAAGAAATTTTAACTAAAAGGGAATGTGTGCTTGGGTTAAGGGCTGACTGTGCCTCCTCACCTTTACTGTTTCTTTTGTTACATTTTTATCAGTTTTTGATGCTGCACACTGGTTCATTCTTGTAAGAATGCCTGCATGAAACAAACAAACAAAAAAAGATTTTGTGAAGGCAACGTTAGGTTAGTAAAATAACAGGGTATTGATTAGAACTAAATTTTTTGTAGGAAGCCAGAGTTTAAAAACCCAATAACTACTGAGAATAATAGTTTTGTTGTAAAAAGTGAAACCCTGGTTCACAGTGGTTTTTCCCTGGGAATTATATCCTTCAGAATTTGGGGGCAAGACCAAAAGTGACCATGTATATACATGAACTAAATTTATCCATCATGATCTCATTGTTCTGTGGTAAACAGTTAGGAGTCAAATGTTTCCTAAACTTCTAAGTCTTGTGAAGCACAAAACACCAAGATCTAATGAAAAATGGGACTTCTGATTTTTAAAAAAGGGGAGGGGTCAGAAATTCCAAGGTGATCCTTTGGAACTAAGATAGACTGAGATAGACTGAGGGAAGAAGTAGGGAGTCAAAGATAGAAAGAATGAAAGAGAAAGAGAGAAAGAAAGTGACTCTTCAAGAAGGAATGAAACGATTTCCCTTCCCTTCCTAACTACCCCCTGCCAAGTTTTAGAAAGCCAGATTTTGCATTTCTGGGATCAGGTCAGGGCTCTCCAAAGCCCTATGGTAGGCAGAAAAGTTCCTTAGTATTTCAAAGATCTGGACTCTCCTTAATAAGTCATTAATTAAACTTGGACCCATGACCAAGTAAGCTATTATTTTTGCAAACGAAGAAAAGAGTAGAAAGATCTTTTTATATTGGGCCTTAGAAGAGAAAGTTTGGAAGGAAAAGGAGAAGTGACTCTCCATGCAGTCACTTGTGTCCTCAAGACATTGCTCATTAGCCACCTAGTAACCAGGTGAAATCATTGTTTCCCTGTCTGTCTTAAGAACTTCAAGCACTACCAGCCAAGTTGGGGTATGAGTACATAGCCCATCAATCCCCAGGGCACACAGAGTCTCCAAGGAACCTCTGGATACTATATCAAACAAATGAAGATTAAAGTAAGAATCCCATTTTTGATATGCTATATTTACAAAGACTTAAGAGAATAAGAAAACCCAGTATTGCTCATAATGTTCCAAATCACCCTCAAGCACACTGGAGTAAGAATATGAAATGGCACAGGGGCGCCTCGGTGGCTCAGTTGGTTAAGCATCCAACTCTTGATTTCAGCTCAGGTCCTGATCTCTGACTTGTGAGACGGAGCCACACATCAGGCTCTGGGCTGAGTGTGAAGCCTACTTAAGATTCTCTTTCTCCCTCTGTCTCCGCCCCTCCCCATTCCCTCTCTAGAAAAAGGGGGGGTATAAAATGGCACAACATATCTGGGAATAACTTGACCATATATCTCAAATTTTTAAATGGGCATACCCTTTAACCCAGAAATTCTTACCTCCATGAATTTATCCCAAGAAAACTTTTCAGATAAGATGAAATATTAATTACAAAAGTGAAAACATTGGAAACAACATAAATGCCCATTAATAAGGGAATCATTTATATTATGGTACATGCAAATTACAAAATACTATGCAGAACTATAATCATAAGTGGAATGTGACAAAAATTTCATAGAAATATGTGTAAATAGATGTCTATAAAATATTGTTTCATGAACAAATTTATCAAACAGCTTTCTTGATAGGTACACACATATATGTACACACAAATACATATTACACACAAGCATGTAGGCATAAATATACTTGTGTAATGGCAGTGTGCATTCATACTAAGAAAAAATATGTAGCACATATCAAAATGCAACAGTGGTTAAAGTGACCTTTGTATACCTCCTTATGCACAGAATATTTGGCTGTGAGCATACTGTAACATTATTAAAAAGAAAAGCAAAACTATTTAAAAAAATGAGCCATAGGACCTCATTCCTAGCATTAGCTTCAAACTCATCTCTATTCCTGATTCAATTAGTTCATGTTTCAGTCTATAATTACAAAGCCACATCAATACTAACAGCCTCAACAGAATGAAATAATTAGGCTGAATTAAATAAACTTAATAAGAAAGTAATGGATGTCTTGTCCTTGTTTTTTTAATTGGAAACTTGTGATATGATTTTTGAACTATTATCTAGAGTTAAGTAAAATTAACTCATGAAAAGAGATTTCAAATTTTCTGACTTTGCCCATTTTAATCACTATCAGTCTCATTTTTAATTTTAGATTTGGATTTGTACACTCATATCAAAAAGGCTCCATCAGTTCTTTCCACTTAGTCTTAAAATAACATGGTGGTGTAGTCGCCTAGTTTACATTTCGTGTTGACCACACAGTAAACAGGTAACCTCTCATGCAAGCAAAACCGAAAGTTCACCTCTACATTTATAAACCTTTTCTTAGGAGCTAAACTCAGTCACATTCTGAAGCCCATGAATTAAAGTAAGGAGACAGTACGAATGGATCAAAATATGAGTTAGAAAGGCACATACAAACTAAGAAACTAAACTGTATCTTCACCTGACTTTTTATCTTCTTAGCTTCTGTGACAACATGGAACTTTTTGCTTAACTGTATATGAAAGAAAACCTGGAAATTGTTAACATTCTTGATGAGGCATTTATCTTTCTAAGAGCTTCATTTTATACACACCATTCAGTCAGATTTCAGATAGTTTGCCTAGAGCACAAAATCACTAAAACTGACATTCTTAACAAAACATGTAAGTCTTCTTTCCCTAAGATAAAGAAAAATAACGTGTTTTCAGAATCCTCTTGTAAAAACCAGCATCTACAAAGTCCTTTCAGTCTTTGTAATTGGAGCATTTAATTTTTCTCCAATTAGTCATTAATACCCTAAATACAAAAATACATGAGAGATTTCATACACTGTTTTATCTCTGCATTCATTAATTCCTATTGGTCCAGAGTTTCATCAGAATTAGGTCATCTTCACTTTGATATGAATACATTGAAAGTAAGTACTGGAAAAAGCTTGTAATGCCAGTGGTTCTCAAGCTTTTTATTGTGCATGAAATTTGGAGAGTTTCTTCTAATTGCAGATTGCCCTATCCCCAGAAGGTCTGACTCAGCAGACTAGTTGAGGACCCAGAAATCTGCACGTTGGTAAGTTCCCCAGATGATTCTGATGCAGTTGGTATAGAGACCACATCTGATGAACACTCCTGTGAGTTTATTCTTCCAAAGACTAAAGAAACAGACCGCGAAGAAATAAGTGAGTCTCAATAGCAAAAATGGGTTCAGTTATTTCTTCTTTATTTTCAAACCCTATGTCAGCTCCCTCTATTCACAATAACCTCTGGATCTGCCACTTGGTGTTCCTGATCATCATACCAGAGGATACCGTTTGGACCATGAACCTCAAATATGGGCTGCATAAACGTGGCATAATATGTCTGAAGGCTAGGGAGATGCAGAGACCAGTGAGCTAAGACAGACTACATTACATTTGGAAGAGGTGAGGCTCACAGTTACCCTTTCTTGTGCCTTCCAGCTTGCAGGTGTGTCAGCATGAACTCAGTTTGCCAGCATTCACCTAACAATGATTACACAACACATTCCTAGATTCGCTGCAGTCAGGGGCTTCTCTTTCCCTATACCAAGAACAGAATTCTTCATCTCCTCTTCAGTTTCTTCCATTTTGTTTTTTTCCTACCATGTATTTGGTAAAACGGGGTAAATGCCATATATTAATTAAAGCTTAAGAAAGCTAAAAATGTCACAAATGTGCTACCAAGAGAGTAAAAGAAGGAAGAAAACTCATGAGGATAAAAGAGAAAATAGCAATTCCCTTCCTCCATGTCTGCCCATCTGGGCCACTGCTTGTTGAAAGGGTAAGACAAACTCCACGATGAATTTCATTCTCAGAATGTACCAGTTTACTTTATAATTCTGATGTACTAATTTATCTCCTTCAACTCATTTTTGTCCTCCCCACTCTTCCTGTCAGGCACGCACAGTAGATCACTCTTAAAAGTCACACAGACATGTTCATTGCTATAACATTTTCAGATAGTTGTGGATATTCTTCTTTAATACAACACCAAACTTCATTAAGTGGTCATTTCTTAAAGGGTAGTCATGATTTTTAATCTGAAACCAATGATATCAGTGAACTCTCCACACTCTGTTGCATTAAAACCAACTAATCTATCTGCAGTTTGAAGGGATCTATTACATATGCTTGATGCTGTAAGTTTTTTTTTTTTTTTAAGCGATGATTCACTGGGAGTTAAATATATCTTCAAGATATTAACACATTTTGTTATTCTATATCAAAGAAAACCCACCATCACAATAGTTAATATCAGTATCCAACTCATTAGAAAAATCTGTAGGTATTAGGAAAGTATCCAGCTCATAGATATAAATTTTTCAAAACTCGAAGTTTACTTGCAAACTTGAATTTATCATCATCAACAAGTACTATCAGTTGTTTTCCTTGAGGTGAAAAGCTTACTTCATTATTTTTTTGGAAAAAAGTATCTGCCAAATGCCTGAGTGTCCTGAAACTGAAACATAGTTTATCTCACAGTTGTTATTTCAAGTAAATATAATGTTCCATAGCAACTCAACCACAAATTCTAGTCCCTGGAGACAACCATATTTTTGAGTATGCAGCAGAAGTACAAGGTATACTTCCCATTTCATCACACAGAATATTAAAAAGGCACATGCTCAAGAGTCAGGACTTACTAAAACTCATATTTTTTACAGCTTTAAGTGAAATTGGCATCCCCTTGTCACTCCCTCATGAGGGAGGACCAGGAAGTATGTAGTAGCTCCTAGTAGAGTTTGGTGCCACTGCTCGATTCACACTAAAACATCAGCAGTTTTACACATGACTGATTTTCCCCCACCAGTGTGAGCAACAGCACACACACACTTTTTTTTTGAGAAAAAAGCAAATTAAGTCTTAGTCTTAGTATTACCACAAGAATAGCTTTGACCTTCTATATTCTCCAAAAGGATTTTGCAAAACCCCAAGAAACTGCAAAGCACACACTGAGAACCACTGTTTTAGGCATATAAAACATATCAAATAAACAAAATAGTCAAGAATTTCTGCTCTTATTCTAGTGGGAGGAGGCAGACAATACACAATAAACATATATTCAGCATATGAGAAGCTAGGTGCTAAAACTGAGCAATGATCTTACTGTAATAATAAAAACATATCTACACACATTTGAAAAAAAATAATTATTAAATGTTACCAAACATTTAAATTACACCAAGTCTCTGCAATCTCTTTCAGAAGACATGAGTAGAAGAAATATTTCCTCACCTTTTTTATGAGGCCAGCATCACACTAATACCAAAACCAAAGACTTCACAAGAAAATAACAGACCAATATCTCTTATAAGTATAAAAGTTCTAAGCAATATATTAACAAATAAAAGCCACAAATGTCTAAAAACAATTGTACTCCTCAACCAAGGGGAATTTACCATAGGTATGCAAAGCTGGTTCAACATTCTAAAATCAGTTAATGAAATCCATCACATTACCAGTCTAAAAAGAAAAATCATATGATCTCATCAAAAGATGAAGTAAAAAGCATTTGACAAATCCAACACCCACTCATTACAAATACTCAGTAAACTAAGAATACAAGGGAATGTCCTCAACATTATTTAAAAAAATCTTAAAAAAAAAAAAAACCCTACAGCTAACACCATATATAAAGTGAGAAACTAGAAAATTTCCCATTACAATCAGGACCAAGGCAAGAATGTCTCCTGTCACCACTCCTTTTCAGCATTGTCCTCTATTTCCTAGCTAATATAATAAGACAAAAAGGGAAGTAAAAGGCATATAGGTTGGAAAGGAAAAACAAAACTGTCTTTATTCACAAATGATATGATTATCTATGTGGGAAATGCAAAAGAATCAACAAAAAAACCTCCTGGAACTTAGAAGCAATTATAGCAAAGTTGCAGGTTACATGGTTAATATACAAAATTCACTCACTTTCCTCTGTGCCAGCAATGAACAAATGGAACTGAAATTAAAAACACAATACCATTTATATTAGCACCTCCAAAAATGAAATCCTTAGGTATAAATCTAACAAAATATGTACAACAGGAGGAAAGCCACAAAACTCTGATAAAAATATACCAAAAAAGACTAAATAAGTGGAGAGAGGTAGTCCACATTAATGGATAGGAAGACTTGGTAATGTCAAGATGCTAGTTCTTCCCAACCTGATTTAACACAACTTTAATCAAAATTCTAGCAAGTTCTTTTGTGGGTATCAACAAAATGATAAGTTTATATGGAGAATGAAAAGACTCAGAATTGCCAAAACAGTACTAAAAAATAAGAAAAAAGTCAGAAGACTGACACTACTTGATGTCAAGGCTTATTATAAAGCCATATTCAAAACAATATGGATTTGGTTAAAGAACAAATAGATAAATGAAACACAACAGAGAGCCCAGAAACAGACTCACACAAATATAGTTCAAGTAAGCTTTGACAAAGGAGCAAAGGCTATGCTATACATTGGAGAAAGGATAGTCTTTCTAACAAACAGTGCTGGGAACAACTGGACATCCACATGTAAAAAGACAAAAATAATAATAATAATCATCATCATCATCTAGACACAGACCTTACATCCTTCAGAAGAATTAGCTCAAAATGGATCAGACCCAAATATAAAATACAAAACCATAAAGTGCCTAGAATTAACATAGGGGAAAATTTCTAGGTGACACCACCGATGGTGATGACTTTTTAAGATGTAACACCAAAGGTATGATTCATGAAAAAAATAATTGACAATCCAGACATCATTAAAATTAAAAGCTTTTCCTCTGTGAATGACAAGAGAAGAAGAAGACAAGCCACAAACCAGGAAGTATTTCCCTAAGAATTATATGACACATGTGATAAAAAAAAAAACCCATTGTCCAAAGGTACAAAGTAAAACTCAACAATACGAAAGTCAACAATGAAATTTAAAAATGGGCAGAACTGAACAGACCCCTCACCAAAGAAGGTATACTCATGGCAGATAAGCATATGAAAAGGTGTTCAAATCTAGTGTCATTAGGCAGCTGCAAATTAAAACAATGAGATACTACACACCTATCAGAAAGGACAAAATCCAAAATACTCAGAGTGCCAAAAGCTGGCAGGATGGCAAATAATCAGAAACTCTCACTGATTGCTGGTGGGAATGCAAACTGATACAGTCACTTTTGGAAACAGTTTGGCATATTCTTCCCATAAATGTTCTTACCATGCCAATTCAAGAATCGTGTTCCTTAGAACTTACCTAAATGAGCTGAAAATTTATCCATAACAAAACCTGCACCTAGAAGTTCATAGCAGCTGTATTCATAAATGACAAAAGTTGGAAGCAATCAAGATGTCCTTCAGTAAGTAAATGGATAAATGCATCCAAACAATGGAATATTCTCAACCTAAAAAAGAAATGAGCATGATCTGGCCCCTCCCTCCTCTTGTATTCTGTCTCATCCCAGCTTCCCCATTCTGGACCACTGCCCAAACACAGCCACCTCTCTGCGCCTTCCCAGCAAGCCACACCTACTTTCCACCTTGACACCTTTTCACAACTTTCTTCCTCTGCCTAAAACCCACTTCAACAGGCTGCCTCCTGCTGTCACTCACTCCTAAGCTTCAGGTCTCTCATGGCCATCCAGTCTGAGTGTTCCCTTTTCCACCCTCTATCATTACCTACCTACCCCATTATCTACCCTATGGCACTACCTGCTCCTCCATGTCCCATTTTATGTCCCATTTTATGTATTAGTTTACTAGTCTCCCACATTCACACCAGAGCTTTGTGAAGGCAGTCTATCTGTTTTGTTCACTTGGGTTTCCCCAGTGTCTCCCAACAATGCCTAGCGCTTGGTAAGCACTCAATAAGCTTAGTGGTATAAGTAAAAAATATTTTCTTCACTAGATCTTCGTTTCTAAAGACCACCAGACTGTGTAGTATTAATTCCCCTATTGTATTATCTTCCCAGCTATTAGAATATATCTAATCATCAGCAACTTAGAATATAAAAATATCATACAATTGCTTTTCTTTTTCATCATCATATACCAGGGTATCTCAATATTAACACTCTGGACACTTGCGCCAGAAAAATATTGGTTGTGGGGTTTGTCCTTACATGTAGGATGTTTAAGAGTTTCATGGCCTGCACTGACTAGATGCTAACAGCAGCTACCATCCCAGTTGCAACAACCAAAAATGTCTCTCCACGTTGCCATGACTCAGCACCACCACAGTGGTGCAGTTGAGCATCCCTGGTATATACAATCCTAAAATACCTATAGCACTGTTAAGGAGATTCACAAATTTTAGACTAAATGCGTCTGCATTATCAACATCTCTGGGCTACATTATAAAAATAAGAAATTTTTTCTGGCTTCCTGGGCTTTAGCAATGTCCCACAATGATTTCATTAGATTATAAGTAAAAAGTCCACCACATTTTTATAAAATTATTAGGCAGAGTTTATATTTAAAGTTCCTTTCAAACAAAGTGGAACTTTTAAAGCTCCCTTTGTTGTGTAGTTTCAACTCAGGCACAATGAACAACAATTATAAAATACTTTGAGTTTGCATGTCTGTTCTCCATCAGACTATATGATGCTACAGAAAATGTATGGGCAGCATGTTTTCATCTTTTGGAACAGGTATTAGTTTGTCCCTAGATTGCTATGACAACATTCCATCTGTATAAAACTCCAAAAACTGAGAGAATAATAAATCACTTGTCACTTGTTCAGTAGCACTGAAGACTGACCCTCTTGGGCATCTATCTCTCTACAAACCATTAAAAGAAAATATATGCCACCCTGGGTTACTCAGATGCCTAAAAACATCACAGTGATACCAAACACTATGTCAATATCCAGACCAAAAAAACCTTGGAATGTTGGTGTTTTTTCATGATTCAGAACCAAAAGGATTTATTATGTCATATTTGTTGAGAGCCTATTAATATATACTTAATTTCCCACAAAAAGATGTTTTATTCTTTCTCAAAACAACTATTATTTCAAAATTTAAATCACCAACATCTAGGCGAAGATAATTTTTCACCATACAACCATACTTTTTAAACTTCCTGGGCTGAAACTTCCCCGGGATTTGAGGATAATTAAAACATTATTTAGTGTCTTCTGTTTGACCTCAATGTGTTAAAAGGCAGCATGACAGAACTGTGCTCTTCAGGACTTCTCAGGGGAAAGAATTCATGAAGGATCAGCATGTCATCGGTACTCTAACTACATACAAGGCACAAGATTTTAAGGGTGGTTAAGAGGTGGCTAGAAAGCCACTAGTGAAAATGGACAGAAGATGAAGGAAAAACCAAAACCATGATCAATGGAATCTCGGAGATGCATAAATTGAAAGGAGAGTAAAAATCAGAAAATTTATTAAGTGATTTCAATAACATACCAAAATAAAAGCAAACTTTTCTGAAGTATGTTTTTTGTCAATTTTTGTTATTTTGTTGTTTTTGTTTTTCTCTTGTGTGTTTTTGCGATTTCAATTCCTACCTCATCCTCACCACTCAGCCCATAAAAACAGATTAATAATAGCCATCTTTCTTGGATATTTAACTTCCACTGACTTAAGGCAATGAGTTAAGTCTAAAGCGGATTGAAAGCAGTAGAGGTATTTTTGAACATAACACAATTGTTTAAAATATTGTTTCAACTGCTACCATTTAAGGAAATAAGAACATTTATATAAAATCAATCATTACAGTCCCTCTTCAAACACTAGGAAAAAAAATCAACCCAGGTTCCACATTCCTGAATGGTAGCAATAGCCTGGAGCAAAAGCAACCACAAGTTCCCCTCCCTCCCTGCAGTCATCACTATTCCCTGTTACCCCCAGACCAAAACTAAATGGCAATTGTTTTTTATTCTCGACACTAATATTAGTATCTAATTTACATAAAATTCATTTTACTGATTTTTGTGTCTTAGAAATCTCTGTGGCCCTTTAAATTTTCAGCACATAATCTTGAGGTTTTGCCAAGGCCCTGTTGGCTTTTATAAAGCTTTCTTTAATAGTAATCAGTCTGTTGGGGTCCGTGATCAAAAGAATGAAACCAACGCAAAGTGAAAGTCAAGCAAAGCTTTACTTCGCACCAAGCATCGAAAATCAAACCAACCAGTTGGGGCCCTCTCTTACAAAGAGGCGACGAGGACCAGGACACGGACCCTAGCGGTTGCCCTCACCGAGCGAGGCGGTTCCCCTCACCCGGCGAGGCGATAGGAGGCCAGGCTGCTACCCCCTACCCATTGAGGTGAGGCCAGGCCAGGCCGCACCCCTTACCTGGCGAGGCGAGACCAGGCCAGGCCAGGCCGCTCCCCTTACCCCGCGAGGGGAGGCCAGGCCAGACCACTCCCCTTACCTGGTGAGGCCAGGCCGCTCCCCTTACCCAGCGAGGCGAGGCCGCTCCCTGTTGAGGCCCATGACGCTCCCAATGACCCTGACAATCCCGACAACCCCAACGACCCCAACGCTACCACTACTACCCAGACGACTATCACTACTTCCCTGCCTTGCAGACTAATCTTTCTAGAGGTGGTTGAGCCCCGCCCACACACGTGGCCAATGAGACTGCAACAAACAGGGAAAACTGCAGTCACCCTCCCTCAGCAATACCGGTGGCCAATTAAATTCCAACTCACCACAGCAAATATATGCGTGCCCCACTGATTGGATGGCTCCATCCGACCTGGCCCGCCCCCAGATCTGGGGCCTGCAAGCAAGTTACTCCAGGAGGGTCAGGGTCAACCCAAGCCCACAAGGAAATGGCTCCCTCTGGCGGGAGGGGCCCTTATAATTCCATACTTCTAACTTCTATTTGATTTTATTTTCGAAGTTTGTTTATTTTTAGTAATCTCTACACCCAAGGTGGGGCTTGAAGTCAGCACCCTGAGATCAAGTCGCATGGTCCCCTGACTGAGTCCGGAGAGTTTAAAATGTTTTAAAATGGCACTTGGTCTTAAAGTATTAGAGTGAAAAAGTCCCCAGATGAGAAGAGAAAAAGCTTAAAGAAACAGCACGAAGAAAATTGGAGCCTATTTACTTAACATCTGTTTTTCCAAGGCATTAACAATTACATTAGATGTTAATTATAACATAAAGTTTACATTTTTTTTTTTCGGATGAGTCTGTCATTTTACTTTATCAACCTGTTTGAGTTCTGTCCATACCAAGATCATTTAGCATATCACTGAAATCAAAGCCATAGTGTGGCCTTACTCCACATACATTGTTCAACTTATATTAGTACTTTGTGCTCTAAGTCCTCTCAAGGATTATAGATGGGCTGCAGTCTCTATAAACACCTTACAGTTTGATCTTGAGTTAATTTTTTCTACCTTCTTTGCATTTGTTAGTTTTTAATTTCTGAAATGTTTAGAAAATAGGACTGAAGAGATTGATTGACATGAACCACATTTGAGGGCAAACCTGGAATTCTGAGCAGAAAAGATCCAATACTAAAGGACAATATGGAATATACATATATTTTAGCAAACAATAGCACCCCCTCCAAACAAATACCTTGACTTATTTGTTTTGAAACCAAGGAATTGTCTTGAAGTTAGCATTAGTTGACTTGATTTACTGTTAAGAGAGGAGCAAAAATGGGAGGTGGGGGTTTACCCTTTAGTTATTTTTTCTCTAGTGTTAGGAATAAATAAAACCACAGTAGATGTAATAGATCTACCACAGTAGATGCTGTGGTTGCAGCAGTAGTGGCAGAAATACCAGTCAGCATTTATTTGGCTCTGATTATGCACTGACACTGTGCAAAGTGCCGACAAAAATTACCTCTGTGAATTCTTTTCACCTCTCTGTGAGGTAAGTACTACTATTCTTTTGAAAGATTTATTTATTTATTTAAGAGAGAACAAGAATGAGACAGAGAGACAGAGAGAAAGCCAAAGAGCATGCACCCATAAGCAGCGGTAGGGGCGGGGGTGGGGGCAGAGAATATCAAGCAGATTCCTTGCTGAGTGCAGACCTGGATGTGGGGCTTACCCCAGGACCCTGAGATAGTGACCTGAGTCAAAAACAAAAAGCCAGAGACTCAGCCAACTAAGCCACCCAAACATCCCAAAGTACTAATATTTTTAACCTAATTTAATGTGTGAGGAAACCAAGGCTCAGAGCTTTGGCTGCATTCCCTGCCTATGAGACATCCTGTATCTGCGTAGGTGTGTAGTAGGTGTTTATAGGTGTGTTGAGGAGGATTAGCTCTGAGGGGTTTCAAAACAGCAAACAATAAACATTGGGCACTTTTTAATCTTATTTATTTAGTTGGTTTTTTCCTGAAGTTTGGTGTCTCACTGACCATTCTGGAAAAAGACATCAATCACCCAAAACAATACAAGGAATACAAGATCATCATGAATCAAATGATACTTTGAATATATAAGCCAAAAGAAATTTATTGCCAAAAAATCACTTTATCAAAAAATATTAATAGTTTAAAATAAAATAAAATGACAGGCCAATCTGAAAAAAAGTTCTACAGAAAAGTCAGGTACAGAAAGAAGACTAATACTCTTGGAGTTGCCTTAGCTCTTCTGAATACTATTAATTCTTTATAGCACCAAGAGAACCATTAAACAAACATGGTGCATTAGGCGAGATTATAAAACAAAAATTAAAATCTATTCCTTTATATATTACAAGTCATAATATTTGTAAAAGAGCTCAAAGTCAGATGAAAATAATGAACCTTTCATTACATTCTTAATTAATAACAAAAAAGGGTATTTCAAATATCTCAGAATTTTGGGTGGCATTTAATAAGATAAAAGTATGTTTCCGGTGTTGGTGATCGATATGGGATAAAATGAATTTCCAAGGGCCTTTCATAAGCTTATAGGAACACATTTGTGGAATTTTTTTCTTAATAAAATGCCAGCTCAATTAACTTATTTTTAATATTGCACAAATATTTATTCAGAGATGCCAGGAGACTACTGTGGCTCTAATATAATACTTCATATTGTGCTGCTCAGGAATTCACAGTGATATCAGATAACTTAAAAAACACAGCACAGTGAAAGAAAAGGCTAAGCAGTAGGTACAAAGCACATTATATAGATAATATTCTCAAGCACAAATTTTTCTCTGGTACAGGAAACTGGTCATTTCCCCAATTTAAAGTGCAGAACACTATTCCGGTTTAAGTTGTTATTTGAGAATTCAGTTCCCATGAAAAGGAAATGTAACAGCGAGGGAAGGAAAAGTATTTAATGCTGGAAAACAACCCAGAGAAATGACTGAGGATCCCAACACGAGGATTCGTCTCTGCCTGGCATCCAGACCTCTTTTTTTTTTTTTTTTTTTCCCACACTCTGTTCAAGCTCACTATATAATCCCACAAGGTCGAGAAGAAAGGTTTTTTAAAATTTGCTTCATGATACATGTATGCTTGAACTAATTTAAAGAACTTTTTTTATTTAGAAATTTCTGTATCTATTTTAACTTTTCTTCAGAACTCCTAAAATTGTCCATTCCTATCCTTAAGATACATATGACTTTTCTACCAACATCCTTTTGCCCTTCTGACTTACCATACCCCCTTCTCTCCTTTCTTCATGTCTAGATATTCACCATACCATCCACTTCTCAGTCTGTAGTTCTGTTTCCTTTCCATTTTCATTCTATCTGAACTCTATTTCTAAAAGGAACTAATGTATAGTAATGTTAACAGTTAGTTTGGGGCTAGTACAGATCAGTGGAACAGAAGAGAGTCCAGAAAACACTCTGAGTAGAAGGGAATTCTGTATTTGAAACCAGTGGCACTTTATTTTTTTAATTAATTTATTTATTATAGAGAAAGAGAGCACTTGCAAGCATGCATAGGGGAGAGGAGAGAGGGGCAGAGGGAGGAGGAGAGAGAGAATCCTCAAGTTGACTCCATGCTGGCCCACAGCCCCACGTGGAGCCCAATCTTACAACCTTGAGATCATGACCTGAGCCAAAATCAAGAGTCTGAGGCTTAACCAACTGACCCACCCAGATGCCCCGTGAAGCATGTGGTACTTTAAATCAGTGGGGAAGGAATGCACAGGTGTTGAGACAACAGTCAGTTCAGTTTGCAGACTTTGTCAACAGAAAAAAAAACGAACATAAAGTGGTTTAAAGTTTGAATTCTAGAGCCAGTCTGCCTGGATTCAAACCCCAGGCCTACCAAATGCTAGATATAAGACATCTCACCAGTAAATTTACCTCCCTGATGCTGTCCCAACATCTGTAAAATGAGAATTAATATGGTATTTCTTCTTATAGCCTTCAGGCAAAGGTTAAATAAATTAATATTTGTGAAGCAACTATTACATCAAAAAACAATATATCATTGTTAGCTATAACTACTATTTTTTCCTATTTTATTTTATATCACCAAATATACTTGTCAGATGTTATTCTCATTAAATGACGGTACATTTAATCTCTGAAATACCTTCAAGAAGAATCAGTCTTTTATACAACATGTGATAATCAATGCACTAACAAAAGGATTAGCATCATATATGTATAAATATGTAAAATATCTTGGTCTTTAAGCCATTTATAATTTTTATTCATAATTTGCTTTATAAATACACATTAACAATCTTTAAAAAGGCAAATATCTGAAATATTTTGCTTATGCACTCAAGAATATGAGAAAAAAATAACTGAAAATCTGGGATAACAATTATTATCAATAATCTCATTATATTTCAAGAGCCAAGAGGAAAATGAAATAGGAAATATCATAAATGGTCTGTATACTTCATGAACCAAGTAGGAGCCAGGAAAATACTATTAATGTGTTCATTTCCATGGATATTAGCTTGCAGCTCCATCAACAGCTGAATATTCATGAAGCAAGTTGGATGAGAAAACTTCCCTTACAGGAAAATTATAACAACAATTATAACAACAACAAAAATTTATGCATTTTTTCTGGCCTGGGTTATGTAAAATAACAAAGAAAAAGCTAATATTCATTCAAAACTTTATGAATTTTGTTATATATCCACAAAGATGCAATAGATTTGCTTACTGCTCCAAAACAGCAAATACCCTCTAATACCAGTACTTTCATTGTTTCAGAACACTTAAATCATCCTAGATCCTCAAGAAGCAGCCTTAATGGGATGTAAATGAAATTGTCCCTAGGCTGAGTGCACAATACTAACACGGGTTAGGGCAATTATTTGCAGAGCTTAGAGCTTGAAAATGCAAACAATATAAAGAACAAACTAAACAGTAAACTAAAATCTAATCAGAACTACACCCAATATTTGGGGGTTTGTCTGGAAGTCCTAAGTGCCCGCAGCAAGAAGACTTCAGGCAGCAATGATAATATTCAGGGAGATGGGAGCATGTGTGCCGCTGTCATTGGTCTGAAAGTTATACGAATATACAGATGCTCCTTGACGTGGAGTGGGGAGAAGAGGAGGTGGGAGGAAGGGAAAATGGCACTTACCGGGGAATAATTTTTATTGTCATGGCCTCTTCCAAATGCAATAGGATTTAAATTTGGACCCTAAAGCTGATAAAGAACTGGAATAAAATTCAGAAATGAAGTAGCATGTGACTTGATAGTGCCGAGTCACACTGTAGAAGTGGGTTATCAGCTTGAAACTGAGGAATTAGGTCCAGTTCCCTGGACCTGAGACAGTAAAACTAATTCCAGATCCTGCTTCCCAGGGTGGAAGAGGTGATGCAGTCTGTTTATCGCTTGTTGCTTTGTGTTAAGTTTATGGTCCTGAAACACCCGCCATCTCCCAGTGTCCATTTATCACCTTGTTTCATACTCTATGCCTCTATCCTCACCCTGCCCTCTCCCTGGAATGCCCTCCGCCACTCCAAATTTAGTCAGCTTCTACTCCTCCCTAACAGTGGTTCAGGGTCCTCTTCTGTAGGTAGCCTTGCATTAATTCTCTAGGTTGGGGTTGGTTCTGCTCTTTTGGTTTCCAGAATGCCCTGTGCACTTTCTCATGATTGTACCGCATGTACTATTTGATTGTATTAAATTTATGCACTCCTCTCCCCGACTAGCTTGAAGCTGATGGGGATAAACACAATATTTTAACCACCTTTATACCCAAACACCAGGCCAATGCTGTGCACAGAGTAGAAATTCAATGTTTCATAAATGAACAATGGACTGAATGCAAGCAAGATTAAGAAATCTCTGAGTCTCCGTTTCTTCACGTGTAAGCAGGGGCCAAAAATAGTACCACTTTATAGAGAAGAAAAAGAGGTAGAGGATGAGAGCAGAGAGGTAAGGAGAGGGGAGAGTATAGGACCTTGTTGACCATTATGAGAACTCTGACTTTTACTCCTAGTGCAATGGGGAAGGTTTCGAACTGAGTAGTGACAGGACTTGGCCTATGTTTTAGATGGAGTCTGGTAGCTTTCTGATAATAAAAAATGAGATGCAAGCTCAGAAGCAGGAAGATGAGTGATGAAGCTACTGCATCTCTCATTTGGTGAAATGAATTTTGTACTTCCATAATTAAAATGTTTCTCACACATCCATATGCACACACAAACACACACACACCCCATTTCAATTAATAAACACCGATCCAAGTAATCTCATTTTTTATTTCTCAAAATCATTTAAAATGCCAGTTAAGGAATAGATGCATGACTATTTCTTCTGTTCTCTGTTTTTTTTTTTTTTTTTTCATTTAAATATTCCCTCTGTTCTGTTGACTGAATTAAAGAAGCCATCAAAAACTATTACTTATGGGACGCCTGGGTGGCTCAGTTGGTTGGACGACTGCCTTCGGCTCAGGTCATGATCCGGGAGTCCTGGGATCGAGTCCTGCATCGGACTCCCAGCTCCATGGGGAGTCTGCTTCTCTCTCTGACCTTCTCCTCGTTCATGCTCTCTCTCACTGTCTCTCTCTCAAGTAAATAAATAAAATCTTTAAAAAAAAAAACCTATTATTTATAAATAGTGTCAACAATTGCTTTCTTATATATCATTTCATTAAGTTAAGAATGAATGGGATGTGGCCATACTGGGTTCTTTCTCATTCCAAAGTGATAGAAAGGAATGATGAACTCCCTGGGTCAAAAGTCCACACTCGCTGGAATATTTGTTCAGAAATAAGAAATGTTATATATATTTTCATATATGAATTGTGACTGTTTAAGAAAAATATTAAACTTTATTTTAATCAATAAGTAAATTGCCTAAATACTAAACTAAAAAATATAAAATAAGAGTATTTCAGGGCGCCTGGGTGGCTCAGTGGGTTAAGCCGCTGCCTTCGGCTCAGGTCATGATCTCAGGGTCCTGGGATCGAGTCCCGCATCAGGCTCTCTGCTCAGCAGGGAGCCTGCTTCCTTCTCTCTCTCTCTGCCTGCCTCTCAGTGTACTTGTAATTTCTCTCTGTCAAATAAATAAATAAAATCTTTAAAAAAAAAAAAAGAGTATTTTATATAAATTGGCAAGGCCCTTTTCTCAGTGGCAAGAAATATAAACAACTCTGAATTCTCAGTTGGCTAAGTAAAGACAGACATAACTGCTTTGATGCCTATTCACTAAAGAATTAATTAATAAAAACACATATGAAAAAAGGGACATGAAATAATTAGCCATTGCCACATGAACAGAAAAAGAAAGGCAGGTACAGAATAATTAAGGTTACTGGTCAAACTTACTATTTCTATCACATATAGAGCAATAACATTTAATTCATTAATTATTTAATAAATAAAGTGTCCATTTTTTTCACCAGTTATATAAATTAACTCAATTAATGTTTCCATGATCCTCTAAGTTTGGATATAGTCTTAGCTGAATTTTAACAATGGAGAAACTGAGTCTCAAAAAAGTGAAGTAACTTCTCCAAGGTCAAGCAGCCAGGATAAGAGGGAGCCTGGATTATATTCTTGCTTGACTCAGCACCAACTCTCCCATAGCTCACTGGATTATGAGACCCACACTCCCTCACAGGGAAACTAAAATAGGTCAGGAGACCTCATGCAGAGGCTGAGACAGAAACCAAATTATGTTCAGTTTCTAAATTTGATTTCCAAAGTTCCAAGGCCTGCTTTGGATAAGGATGGCAATCTCTCATATATTTGAGCACAGAAATCTTCTGTTTAAGGCTACTAGATTTGATTGTAGGGACTTTTTCCTGAAATGAATAAAAAGCACAGAATTTGAGTAAGCTCTTATATCTGTAACAGAATATTGCTTACAGAAGAAAATTCTCTGAAAATCCTGTCCTCTTAACCTAATTATAGCATGTAAGTTAAGACCACATTAAAGAGCACAATACAACTGAGTACCTACTTTCAGCTAACGAATTCCAGCAATTACCAGGGGCAGACCAAAGTCTGCCTGGTTAGCATACTACCCACTAGTTTCACCTACAAAATGTAGGAAATGGCCTTTCACCATTTGAGGAATTTAGATACTTAGAGTTTACCTTGTTTTCATCCAAAATTATTGTATTATTACTACAGAGAGAAATACAGGAGTTTATAAGGGTTTAGGACATAGCATACATGCCAAACCCTGAAACCCTGAATCAGTCTTCAGACATCCAAAACAATGTACTAATGAATTCAAAACAGCATAAAATCTCCTTTGAAGATGACCAATGTAGTTAATAATGATAATTATCCTAAGCATTCATTCTCCAGAAAGCTGTTTCTTTTATGATATTAAATCTAAGTTTTGCCCCGATCGAAGCACCATTAATTAGGGAAATTAATAGGCAAACCACAGACTGGGGAAAAATATCTGTAATACGTAAGTCTGACAAAGTTTCCTTATGTAGAATATACAAATATTTAAATCAATAATAAAAAAAGAAATACTTTACAATTTTTTAACGGGTAAACATTTGAACAGAAAGAAGATACAAAAATGCTGATAAACACTTAAAAGAGCAGCTTGGATCGTCTGTTATCAGGAACAATCAAATCGAAATGAAAATAAGATACACTAATACCAGGAAGTAAAATAATAAAGACTAGCAATACCAAGTGTTGGGGAGAATGTGGTTTTATCTAGGACTACAAATGACACTCTAAAGCTAAGTTAAAGTGCCAATTCTCAATCATCACCAGGTGAGCAATTTATATCATAGCAATTTATATCATTCACTGATACATAAGCAGTGAAAATAAAAACATTAAAACCCATAATAAAAGGCTTATTAAGAAAATGTTATGCATTATACTAATTATAAGGAATCTAAGCATGAAAAGCCATGTAATTCTATTCAGTAACTTTATAATAACTCTAAACCTTATACTTCCATTATCTGTAAAACTTTATTATATATATCATTATGTATGGAGGGCAATCAACATAAGGAGTGTACTAAGTAAACTGTCTAAAAGAAGAGGAGAAAAATATGAAGCAGGAAGAAGGGAAGAAAAGAAAAAAAGATAAAACAATTCTTCCCCTCAAAATGTTTAAAATTAAAAAAAAATAGTTTTAGGATAGAATTATACACCTATCAAATTATATTCAAATTGTATAGATCTCCTTTGCATATACTGTCTTCTAGGGTCTAACCCCTGTGTTCTCTCCAGGCACAGCTCTTACTCTTAATGTGTCCTGGATTTTATATGGTCTGACACGTAGCACAAGCTCCATACACATGTGTTAACACATTATCTGGACTTCATGGTGAAGCAGTTCTCCCGAATACTGAGTCAGCAATGGTAGTTACTGATAAAATTCTTAAAAACCAGGATTAAATCTATTTCCCTGGTTCTCTCACAGAATCTAGCCCAGAATCTCATGCATAATAGATGCAAAACAAAAGAATGTTAAATTCATTGGGTATAATGATTTCATTTCTCCAGTGTTCTTTTTTGAATCCCAATTTTCCAACAACTGCTTAATATACGATTATATGTAAATAACTCATAGTCATCTGTATTATCTTCTTCAAGTACAGGAAGATATTTCATTCAAGATTTAAGAGAAACAATTAGTTGACATCAAAAGGCTATAAATAGTGAAAGAATCAGCTCTCTTCTCTACCAGAAAACTTAGAAAAATACATTCAGTGACAATATTAAGGCAACTCCAGCTGAATTTTTGTTCTGATATCTATGCCATGTCAAATAATTGTCAAAGGCAAAAGAGAAGATTCCTGGGCTGGCTAATGCAGGTTTTCTTCTCTTGCCTGTCAATAGCTACCTGCTTGATGACCCCTGCTGCAGGTTTCTGAGATAGTAAGTGTAGCCTATAGCCTTGGGACAGAAGCAAGCATGAGAGGCACCTGGATGGCTCAGTTGGTTAAAGCCTCTGCCTTCAGTTCAGGTCTTGATCCCGGGGTCCTGAGATAGAGCCCCACATCGGGCTCTCTGACCAGCGGGGAGCCTGATTCCCCCTGCCTCTCTCCCTGCTTGTGATCTCTGTCAAATAAATAAAATCTTAAAAAAAAAAAAAAAAAGAAAAAGAAGCAAGCATGATCTGGCTTGCACTAGATGTATGCTTTAAGCAGTGGAATCACCTAGGACCAGATGATAGTAGATGAGCAATAATCAGTTTAAAATTACATAAATCATTCCTACAGAACTTCATTTAGCTTTTTAAGTATTATCACTCAGCCATTACTCGTCTCAAAATCATACTCTAATTCCACTCATTTCCCTTCAGTCACCAGTGTCATTGATAAGAACTGCAGCCACCACTGCAGTGGTGAAGGAAGGTTTCAATCCATCCTCCAGGGCCTAGGTCAAAGCCCACTTCCTTCCAGAATATTTCCTCCAATCCTTTGGCCCATATATTTTTTTTCTTAATTAAATAACCAATAGAATTACTAGATAAAATACTCAATAAGTAGCTACCAAACTGAAGTAGCAATTCTAAATTTTCAAAAAGTTAGACATAATAATCTTTCTAAGAAACTAGAATTTTATATGCAAATTGAACATTTCATCTTCAATCATATGATTACATATGGGTGTAACTATCTGGAAAAAGAACACAGTCCAATAAAATGTGCTCTACGGTTAGGAAGTTGAGTTGAAGCATGGCATTAATTTGAGGACCTACCTGTATTTAAAAGAAACAGAATTCTTAAACAATAGAACACCTATCTCTAAATACTTATAAATCTAGAACAAATTTTAATAATTATTTCTTCATCATTAAAAGAAAAAAAAAAAAACAGAATATTTTGAAATCTGCTTACAAACTTAAGCCAAGGATAATTTTGAACAGTTCAAGTTCTGAAATAAACAATCCATAATCTTCAAAACTTATTTTTAAAAATAAACAGTGCAATTTTTTTATAAACTTAGGTTTTCCAAGAGAAATGTATTCACCTGAAGTTTTTCTTTAAGAATAACTAATTGCATTGCCCCTGTTTTTTCTAAGGTACCCAGTTATGACCCTCTACATCTTCTAAAATAACTCAGTTTGGTTCCTCTAACAAGAAGACAGATCCTATTATGTTCAGATGAATAACTCAAACTAATAGAATCTGAACCATTGCTATAGAGGCTATAGAGGCTGGTTCTAAATCAAAGGGCTATCATTCAGGTCCCATGGTTATACTGTTATTAACAATGACATTTCTTGCAAAACACTGCACTGTTTTAAGAATGTCTAAACTATTGTGCTGTATTAGAACACTAAGGGAGAAATCTATCAAAAGTTGTTTATAGTTAATGTTCCTTAATCTTAGAAATCTAAGAAATTTAGAAAGGGTCAATATCTGACCAAATCAGATTTTAAGCAATGTTCCTTAAATTATAAAACACTTTATTTTCCAAGTTCTTAAATACTTCTCAGCCTGTATATTTGTTGAATGAATAAATACTAAGAAAATGTTCATCAAACTTCTCAGCTGAGACTAATTAATGCACATGCACAAAAATGAGAAATTTATACATGAAAATTAAGCAAAACCAGGATATTAAGTTGATGGGGGCAGGTTATATCTTAACACTTGTGTTTATGATATGATAGATACCCTCATCTGTGCTGAACCACAGACCACAGAGATGACAAAGAAATGAGAGATGTCCTTGATATGACCTTCAGATCAATAAGACATTCCCACACCTGCAGCTTAGTTTAGTGTCACAAAGAACAGTATATACCAGTTTCAGAAGAGTAACACAAAGAGCTTGTGTAGATCAATGCAGGTCCTGTCTGTGGAAAGACCAGTCCCTCCCCAAAAGAATCTACACGCCTTCTTTTCACAGAGCTTAATGTGTTGCTCATATTGTCTTTTCAGTATCTCTGTCCTTGACTAGGGCTTCCCTTAATGAGAATGAAGAACAGTGAAGACAGCATAATTTGTAACAGAGGTTTGCTAGTTTAAAAGGTAAGGAAGATTCATATTAAAAATTCCAGATTTTGGGGCGCCTGGGTGGCTCAGTGGGTTAAGCCGCTGCCTTCAGCTCAGGTCATGATCTCAGGGTCCTGGGATCGAGTCCCGCGTCAGGCTCTCTGCTCGGCAGGAAGCCTGCTTCCTCCTCTCTCTCTGCCTACTTGTGATCTCTCTCTGTCAAATAAATAAATAAAATCTTAAAAAAAAAAAAGTGTAAAAATTCCAGATTTTGGGGGCACCTGGGTGGCTCAGTGGGTTAAGGCCTCTGCCCTTGGCTCAGGTCATGATCTCAGGGTCCTGGGATTGAGCCCTGCATCAGGCTTTCTACTCAGCCTGGAGCCTGCTTCCTCCTCTCTCTCTGCCTGCTTCTCTGCCTACTTGGGTTTTCTATCTGATAAATAAATAAAATCTTTAAATAAATCAATAAATTTTAAAAATTAAAGTTCCAGATTTATAGAGTACCTCTTAAAACATCAGATGTGCTAACTATACTTGGGGCCACACATCTGCCTGGCAGCAATTGGCTGGAGCAGAGGGGTGATGCCCTCCTTGCACTCCCCACTCCTCACCATTCCCTAGTATTTGCCCCTGAGCAGCTTTGGCCATTTTTGTTCCCTGCCTTACCTCATGAGCATTTTATTCGAATCCTTTGGTTTAACCTGCCTTTGGAAGGTTACAGAAGGAGAGAAGTAATATAAATGGAAATCAATGGCTTAAACCCAGTGAGATAAATCAATGCTCCTTGAAGTGTTACAGAGAGTTCAGAGACCAATCCAACTATTGTATCTACATGCTCTCTGCATGCTCAGGCAGTACAGTGTCCTGACAAAGAGCAGAATCTCAACTCTAAGACGTGGTTTAAATCCCAGCTGTGCCCCTGATCAGCTGGGTGATTCTGGGGCAATCACTTAATCTCTCTGTGCCTCAATGTCCCAACTGTAAAAAAGGCAGAATAAGAGTGCCTACATCATGGGATTACTGTGAGAATTAAAAAAAATTACACACGGTGCACTTAATACTGTGCATTGCACACTAAAATATTTTCATTAGTATAACCTGATTAGCCCAAAAGAGAGCCTAGAAAAATGTTAATCTTTCCTGCATTTCTCCTGTCTCCAGCCAAAAGAAGCATTATGAAAATGAACTTTTTTCTCAATACACATTTGCCAACCAAGTGAAATTAACCTTGAACTTCGATCTCCCAAGTGACAGTTGCCTGAGATCTTTCCACCACTACATGAGTCTTCTTATTCATCAAGCTTCCTAAAAGCCTCCAGAAGAGCTGTTCCCTGCTAGAAACCTCATGGTCCTGATAAAAGAATTAAAGAGACATCATTCTGGATATTTCTGGTGGAAAGCACTGGTTGTATGTGACGTTGGAGCAGCTCCACACCCCAGAAAAATTGTGAACCTTAGCCAAGCCCAAATGCCCTGTCCAGACATTGCACTCAAATTGCCTCCAATGGCCTAGCTGCTCCTGAAAGACCCGCGGATCCCCTTACCCAAGAATCCAACACTGCCACTGGATGCAAACAGCAAGAGGTTTATTGGGGCGCAGGTACCGGCGGGTGGTCGGCAGCTCCAGCTAACCGAGCACCCCGACCGAGGGGAAAGCAGGGTTTATATAGACAGGTACACACAAGTTTTGGGGGGGACGGCGCTGATTGATTGATCCTTTGAACAGGCATACTTGGCGTCAGTGGATTGGGTCAGGGGACCCGCGCGAAAGCAGACAAAGCAATCTTACAGAAGCAGAACTGCCGGTTAACCCACGCATGTGAAAAAAAAAAACTACCAGGATATTGAAGGCCTGGTTACTTATTAAGTAAAGACAATCTGGAGTCTCCTGGTGGAATGTCACACTCCTGCCATCAAGCATCCTTGTTAATGAGATTTAGGTTTAGAAGAAATTCAACTTTATTTACTTTTTCTTCTACCTCCGCCCCCCTCCGTTTTGTGGAGGGGAGGATGACATTAGGGCTATTGATAAGGTAACTTCTTTGTTCTAAATCTCAAGGACATTTGCAAACCAAAGGAGACTCCTACCTTGCAGGACTGTGATCTCTGCAAGATAACCATTTGTTCTTCTTTTAGGGCAGTCAGGGGTGCCTGTGGAATGCTACACATATGGAGGGGAGCGGATGAAAGGGGGGGGATGCAAGGCACCAGCTTTTGCTTTGTCTTCAGCCAGCCTCTTGCTCCCTCATCATTCCCCCCTGAACAATTTTGACCCTTAAATCTTTAAGGTGGTTGAAGGTGGAAGGTCTCATCTTCTGTAACTTCTTCGTGCTGAATAGGGGCGTAGAGGTGTCCCTACCTGCTCGGGTCAATATTGATCAGGGTAGGAACGTATAGGGGAGTTACGAAAGGTAGAGGCAGCTGAATCCGGCGCTGACAGTGAAGAGGCGTCCTCGCGTGCGATAAGGATCGTCTGTCGTGGTGAAGTCATTGTAACAATGGAG
The DNA here is from genome assembly GCF_009829155.1 of Mustela erminea. NCBI lineage: Eukaryota > Metazoa > Chordata > Mammalia > Carnivora > Mustelidae > Mustela > Mustela erminea. Next base: position 20,332,586 of record NC_045629.1, read on the forward strand.
TCTCGGCACCAAGTAGAGAAACACTGAACAAAGCAACATATTAAGGTTAATAAGGCGATAAGAATGAGAAGCCCGAGAAGGAGATTTGGCCATAGTCCTCCTTCAAACCAGGAACTTAACCATTCACTGAGAGAGAGAGAAGGATCTTGTAGGGCCTTAATTTGGGCATTCATATCCTTTATTAGTCCTGTGATAGTCTGGGATGTACACACAACATTCTGTCTTGATAATTACACATGTGCCACCCTGGGCTGCTGTCAGGACATCTAAAGCCATCCTATTTATCTCTTAAGGGAGGGGACTCTCCAGGGCAGGGGTCTTTCACTCCTCTACCTTCCAAATGTTTGGTCATGCCAGGGAAGAGAGATTCCTTCCCGATTCCCCTTCAGCCCCCTACACTTAGCACTCTCCCCAGTATTCTCTGCCTCTAAAAAGTTGTTTTCCCATCCCTGAAAAGAAGGAAAAATAAGTTTTGTCACCGCACAAGTAGACTTACTTGTCAGCTGCTCTGATCTTGGCATTTAGATCCAAAGTCATACCTTCTCAATAACTCATCAGGTTTTTAAAAAGATAACTTGGGGGTGGTGCCTGGATGCCTCAGTTGGTTAAGCAACTGCCTTTGGCTCAGGTCATGATCCTGGAGTCCCGGGGTTGAGTCTAGCATCTGGCTCTCAGCTCCACGGGGAGTCTACTTCTCCCTCTAACCTTCTCCTCTCTCATGCTCTCACTCACTGTCTCTCTCTCAAATAAATAAATAATATCTTTTTTTAAAAAAAAGATAAATTGGTAATATCCATCACAAATGTGTCAATATCAATGGTCAGCAAAATCTGAAAACTGTGTGTTTAAATTAAAGCAAACATGGCCAGTGGAATTAATATTTACAACATAATGTCCAAAAATTAGAAATAATCATCCTTAAACAGAAGAGAAAAATCAGATTTCCCACAATGCTACTTCTTTACCAAAAGCATCCCCTTCATTCTCATACCTTTAAATAAAAATCTGTTAATTAGCTTGGGGGCAAAACTGACCAAATGCTGATGAGTGTTCAGGATGCTATTGTGTTTGGCTTTGAAAACAAGTCATGATTAGGAAATCAACAAGGGAAGCATACATCAAACATCCAAAAGCATTTTCTCTGCTTAGCAACTGGCAAGAGCTTAGTGTGTTTTCTCTGCTTCTGTGTCATGTTGTCATGTTGCTCTGGTCCCTGGAACTATGTGGTGGCTGCAAAAGGAAAGGAGAAAAAAAAAATCAAACAACAAAAACTTCTGCATTGAAACAGCGGCACAAATTTAGCCTAAAAGCTGCTGTGTGGGGACCTGTGCAACCGGGCTCCATGCCCACCAGTTACTAGCCAAGGAAGGGTATGGCGGTGGGGCCCCTCCCGCTCGCAGCACTTGGTTTCCTCCTCACCCCGCAGTGCAGCAAGGGACCTTCAGCATTTCCTCTTCTGGGATGGCTGGGAATTGACTGTTTTTATGAAATGAACATGACCTAGGAAAGCATTCAGCATGATCCGCTTGTGCACTTGAAAGAGTCCTCAGCTGTACTTCCCATCACAAAGTGTTTGAGCTCCTGTTTATTAAAGCACAGCTTGAACCAGAGGACGCGTCAGTCTTCCAGGTGAACAGCAACAGATCTTTGGCATGGAATCACCACAACTCCTGGCTAGCACTTTTACATGGGAAGTCAGAAGATTAATTTCTTATAAACTACCAGAACTAGTTAAATAAATGCAAACTGGCAGTAATGACTGTATTTAATCAGGCATACACTAATAAAAGTACACATATGCAGATATGTACCTATACCTATCAGAATCACACAAGAACACCATGCTCTGGAACAAAGTCTTGAAATCTTGAAATTCAATACTACCACCACCACATTCTGTCATAAAATGCTTCGCTGTTCAGTCAAAAAAAAAAATTGTCCAATGATTATTTATTAAAAATGATGTGTTTGACACTGAGCTTGCTTCTGAGGAACCAATGATAAGTCAATAATGATTTCATGAGTTGCTGATCCAGTAGAAGACACACTGATACATATAAAAATATTTGCATCACGGTGTGTTCCATATAAATTTATTTTCAAGGTTCAGAAGTAGATGGAGTATCAGATCTTTCTGAGCATGTAAAGGGTAACATGGAAAGGCTTTACTAAGAGACTGACATCTTAGAGGAGGGTTCTAAAGAAACAGATAGAAATTCTTCAAGTAAAGAACTCTTAAGATAGTGGGAACAGCAGGGGTGCTTGAGTGGCTCAATTGGTTAAGCATCTGCCTTCGGCTCAGGCTATGATCTCAGGGTCCTGGGATCAAGTCCTGGATTGGGCTCCCTGCTCAGCTGAAAGCCTGCTTCTCCCCTTCTCTCTGCCCCTCCTCCCCCCATTCATGTGTATGCTCTTTCTGTCAAATAAATTAATAAAATCTTAAAAGAAAATAGGGAGAACAGCAGGAACAGGAATAAAGGCATGATGACACACATTCCCAAAGCAGGACAGAGCACAGAGGTACACTGATGTGCCTTACACATATTAACTCAATCCTCATAACAATCCTATGACTTAGGCACTAACATAATCCCCACCTTACAGTTGTGAAAGTTGAAGGAAATAAAATTTGAGTGTAGAGCCCACATCCCTAATAGCTACAATAACATTTAAGGGGTTATCAAAGAGTGAATAACACAACAAAAAACTACCTATATTTCTGAAGCATAAAATCCAAGGGGTCTGGCAGAAGGGAAAGGACAGGGAAAGACTGCTGCTAGAAATCTGTTATGGGGAGAGGGGGATCTCGGGAGGACCCTGAGGCCAGCTTCACTGCTTGAAACTCCTGTGGCATTCTAGGTCCATGAAGATGGTCAGCTCTGTGCATAGAATGTTCACGATCACGGAGGGTGAGGGCTTACCTGAGTCCAGAATGGTGGCAGGCACCTCAATGAGGAAGCTAATACAATAACTCAGGTATAAGAATTTAAAATAAGTGACAGTGAAGATGGAGCGGTGGAAGGTATTGCAAAACGTGTGCACATTCGAGCATCACTGCACCAGCATGGCTGGGTGATGAAGGGGGCATAGGCATCCACAGATCTGTGCAACTGAGTCAGTTAAAGGGAGCATTTAGTCTTTTTGCATGAAAGCCTTTTGGTGCCAGAGTGAAACAAAGTTTGTTTCCTCCCCCACCAGTTCCTAATCATTGATATGCAGATACCAAATTCAGGATCTGTTTTCATTAAAGTAATGTTTGTTTTTAAAGAAGTACACAAACTTAAAATTTTAGGAATTAGCCTATCGCTTTAAAAAAACAAACTCTATGGTCTACAGAAAGTAAATGTTCTGTGGATGCCTTTCAGTATTGTCTAAAGGGGTCAGTAAAAAAAAAAGGGGGGGGGATAAAAATGAAAACTTAATAATGCAGCTTAATTCAAATAAAGACTGGAGTACCTGCATAGCAGAACTGAGGTATTCCAAGAAATACCACAGAGGAGATGCTAAAGGCCAGGCCAAAACTGAGCTTCGGGTTCTTTGGAAAGTATGCAAGTAACTGTGATATAAATCAGGGAATAATAAGCAGGGAATAATAAGCAAGTAAGAACATTCGGGGTGGGGGTGTGTGTGTGTGCAGGGGTGGGCAGTTAAAGGAAAACATAATCCCATCCCAGTTTGAGGATCAGAAAAATTTTATAAAGTAAGTAGCATTTTGGATTGGTGTTGAGAGGTTGTTTACCTGAAGAAGGATATATAGCCCCATACTGTACACCGTTCTTATACATAAATATACGAGACTACTCATGTAATAATCATCAACTGCTACCTGGCTCTCTCCCAAACTCCCAAGTGGAATGATATATTTTTATTATATATATATATATATATATATAATATATAATAATATTATATATACATATATTTTCCCCCTGTAAAGAATGAAGATTCTAGGGGTGCCTGGGTGGCTCTGCCTTCGGCTCAGGTCATGGTCTCAGGGTCCTGAGATCGAGCCCCACATAAGGCTCTCTGCTCAGCAGGGAGCCTGCTTCCCTTCCTCTTTCTCTCTCTCTGCCTGCCTCTCTGCCTACTTGTGATCTCTGTCTGTCAAATAAATAAATAAAATCTTAAAAAAAAAAGAATGAAGATTCTAATATTTTTTCATATTTCTTTAGCTGTGACATTCCCCCAACCCATTGCATCACAGGGAAAACAGCATGAGCTTTGGAGCCATAGTAAAAATTAAAGTATGATAGCAAACTTGTACTAAGCATCTACTATGTACTGAACACATTTAACCCTCATCTATGTGGCAGCCACTCATACTATCCACACTTTTCAATGGGGGGACGGAGGCATGGAGACACGTGAGTCTCCAAAGTGACACAGCTGACAAATGTTGCAGCTGGACTCACTCTAGTCAATCCTTTCTTTGTTCATTGATAAAACAAGGGATAGATAATAAGCTCCACCACCCAAGTCTGTTGTGATGACTAAGTCAGATAGTGTGTATAAAGTACCCAGCTGAGAATTGGGCACTAGCAGGCATTCATTTCCTAATGGCTTTAATTGTTATTTCATCTCAATTTAGCAACTAGGTCATTTCCTACCAGTCATATCTCCAATGAAAGCTCTCACACAACCCTACCACATGCCCAGGGCTTGCTGGCATCACAGCTCCTAAATGTATCCAGCTGAGGCCATCTGGTTCACATACATCTTAAGGCTATCAAGAGTGTCATATTTTACATCCTCAGACATCTTATAATGACACTGAAGGTCATTAGTCAAAATGCCTACAAATCACAGCATAACTGACAAGTTGGCACCCATCACAGCTTGAACATTAACAATACACAGAGAACAATACACAGAGGTATTTATCCCAAAGTTGTTTATTTCCTTATTGTCAATGAAAGTTGTAAGAAAGATCATAGAACTAAATTTCTTCATAGAACTAAATCTACTCCTCAGACTTCCAGTTAGTGGTTGTTGCCTTCCCTCTAGACAATTCTTGCTTTAGACTATCTTGTCTCCTTTATTCAATGGGAGGGTTGATCAGCTTCAGGTCCATTGTCTCTTTTGCCTGCAATATTCTTCCCAGACCGTTCACCACCCTGGTTACCTTCCCTGGCCATTCTCTTCTCTGTAATTATCTCTAAAAATATGGCCTCCAGAACAAAGGGAAATGCATTGATGGAGGTGGCACCTCTATCCAGTGTCACCTGTCTTTACCAACACCTTCCTGGTAAGACCACATTTACTTTCCTAATAGTCTTCTAATACTGTTCCCTTCTTTTAGGGGCTTGTTTAAAACATAGAACATCTCTTTCCCAGTAATTATAGAATTGCAGAAATTTGGATTTATGCCTTTAAACTTTACTTTCTCACTCTCAGACCAGCATATCTCCCTATCATAATCATTCTGTTGCCTATTTCTGTTATCAACCACATTAGTGTCTAACTAATTCCATCCAGTTGTCCTCTGTGGTTTCACCCAGGTTGATAAAGGAAGATGAAAAAATAAAGAAAACCATGCCCAGTGCTGAAAGGCACTCTAATGGAGGCTTCCTTCCTTCTTATCTGTAGCATCTCTACTTTGGGAATGACCACTGATTGCTTATTGCTCTGAGACTATGCTGGGGTTTTACTCTCATTTGTCCTTTTTACACTTTTTTAGAAAACTCAATCCTATTTTCTTTGCTGATCAAAAGCCTATTTTTTATTCAATTCCTGCCAATTGTACAAAGGGTTACCAGTTCCCATATTACTGTTCGGTTCCAAGATAAAAAGGAGGGGGTCATTCTGGGGGAAGGCTGTGCTTTTCATGTCTGGCTGGCAATGGAAATGGTAACCTTCTTCATCTCAAGTCTTCCCCCTCTTCTTTATCCCAGTGTGCTTTAAGCTCTAAGAAAACAGCACTTATCATTGTTTCTAGAACATGCCAAACCTCTCTATCTGTGCCTCTGTATTACACTACTCTCTTTGCACAGAAGATCTTTCCTTCCACTTTTTTGCTCAAATTACTATACATCCTTTATGTCTCCCTTCCAATGTTATCTGCTGTGTACAACTTCCTGGACTCCCTTAGGCAGAGCGAGTTGCTCTGATCCTACTTTGCTCAGGTTTACTGATATTATATTGTATCTGTCTATAGCTGGTATTCCCAGTACACTTGATTTCCTCCAGGGAAGAACCAGGTCTTTGAAAATGGAAGTCCCACAGTAATATTTACCTCAAAAAAAAACACTCAGTAAATGTTTGCTGAATAAATACATGAGTGGGAAGATGAAAAAGACATCATGATATTCAAAACAACAACAACAACAACAAAATACTAGGAATTAAAGGAACAAGAATAAACCAAGATAGAAAATGCATGGCATTTGTTCATAAACACACATATTTTAAGCTTGGTTGAAGAGATTCTTTAATCTTTTTATATATCCTGATTCTTTAGAGTTAACAACCACAAACCACAAACTATAAACCATCTGAAATTAATTTAAATCTCCATGTCACTAATTTTTTTTGTTGTTCAAGAGCTACATTTTACCAAAAAGAATAAAAAAAAGTCTGGTATATCAGAGTCAAACTTTTCCATATGGTATTGGCACTTAAAGTAAATTTGCTGGGATGGAAAGTAATCAGACCTGGCCTATTTGAAATAGATTTATCATTGTAATTTTTAAAATAAATAATCCAAATGTTACAGCAAAGAGGCAAAGAACAAGACAATTCCTCAAGTTGATTACCTGTGAAAGAAAAACTATTGTAATTTTAGTACCCATTAATTTATACTAGAGTAAATGATATGATGCAGCTCTAAAACATAGCTCATCAAATAGAAAATATGTACTCTAACACTGTTCTCAAGTTACACACACTGATAATTTATAAACTCTATCCTAACAAGTGATTCACTGAAGCTTATAATCCTAAGGTATGATAATGTACACAGAAACTTCAGTTGTTTATTACTATCCTTTCTTTTATCATTATGAGAAAAGTGATTTTCTTTCTCATGCTCTTTGTAAAACAATAAACAATAGCTCTGGGCAGATGAAATATTTTCCAACAAACTGCTATTTATTCAACAGGAATGTCTAATTAAAAAGATATTCCCTATTTTTTGTACTTAAAGACTGGAGTACAAACTCCATGATTAATTTAGAACTTTTTTTGAGAAGCCAAGCATATGTGCTTTAAAATTTCTAAGTGAACAGAGGTGCCTGGGTGGCTCAGTGGGTTAAAACCTCTGCCTTCAGTTCAGGTCATGATCCCAGGGTCCTGGGATGGAGCCCCCACATGGGGCTCTCTGCTCAGCAGGGATGCTGCTTTCCCCCTCTTACTCTCCGCCTGCCTCTTTGCCTACTTGTGATCTCTGTCTGTCAAATAAATAAATAAAATCTTTAAAAAAATAAAAAAAAATAAAATTTCTAAATGAACGATCAATGTATATTTCTTGAATAGTTAAACTATAAACTCTGCTTGGTAGGCATTATGATGAGAAAGAGAAACACACTCTAGTCATTACACTCTAAAACGGCATATAGGCTACTTGTAGACACAAAACTAATGCAATGCAAAATAGCCATAAAACAATTCAAAACCACCCAACAGAAAGGAGTACGTACTTTTATCAAAGACATTTATAAGAATGCTAACAGCAAGACTATCCATATTAGTTAACAAGAGGAAACTACTCCAACGTCCATCAATAATAGAATGGATAAATTGTGATACACTCACAGAATGGGATACAATATAGCAATTAAAAAACTAGAGGTAAATTGCACAAACAGGGGTATGCGAAAAATTGGAGACACAAAGCAGTTGACCTTTAACATGAGTTTAACTTCATGGCTGTCCTTACAGGTACATTTTTACAGTACAGTACAGTCACTGTGTTTTCTCTTTCTTGTGATTCTCTTAACATGGCTCAAGCTTCTCATGGCACAGTGGTCTCAGAATAGGTATACTTCCTACATGGTGGCTGGCTTTGAGGCGAAGCATCACAAAAGTAAATCTTCCTTCAAGCTGCACAGCTTCTTATGACCTAGACCTAGGAGTCTTTGGTCAACAGCAACTTACAGGGCCAGCTCAGAGTCAAAGAAAGGATGCCACAAAGGTGTGACCACTGGGAGGTAAAGTTCCTTGGGGAGACAACTTTGGAAACCAGCTGTGGCAGTGCATTATTCTTTAATCAAATACTTAAAAATATATGAGACACAATTCATGTATTTGTTTCCACAAAAACCAGTTACTGAATTCCTGATAAATACTGGGAACATTAAATGAATAAGATATATGATTGAAAAGATATAATTACATGCTAAAATATAATACTTACTTAGGCAGCACTTCCTTGCCCTACTTATTGATAATAATGTCCATCCAACACTTTGTTTAATTCCATTGCCCTCATCTTTTCCTATATTTAGCTTATTCAGACTATTGTGTACTTGGAAATGTAAGAGATTTTTAAAAAAAGATGTATAGTAACATTTATTTGTTTGGTCATTCATTCATTCTCTAGTTTCACTATAGGATTGGCAGTGCATTATAAACTAATTATAGAAAATAAAAATAGGAGAAAGGCACAGTTTCTGCTTAAAGATATGTAGAGGGGAGCCTGGGTGGCTCAGTGGGTTAAAGCCTCTGCCTTCGGCTCAGGTCACGATCCCAGGGTCCTGGGATCGAGCCCCGCATCGGGCTCTCTGCCCAGCAGGGAACCTGCTTCCTCCTCTCTGTCTGCATCTCTGCCTCCTTGTGATCTCTCTCTGTCAAATAAATAAATAAAATCTTGAAAAAAAATTAAAAATAAAAGATACGTAGAGAAAACACAATGAAAAAGACATAGAGACAGAAAAGCACAGGCTATGCACTCGTAACGTTGACCAGATCTATCAGTTCATTTTTTGTTGCCATTTTTTAAGGATTTTATTTATTTATTTGACAGAGGGAGACATAGCAAGAGAGGGAACACAAGCAGGGAGAGTGGGAGAGGGAGAAGCAGGCTTTCCGCTGAGCAGGGAGCCTGATGTGGGGCTCAATCCCAGGACCCTGGGATCATGACCTAAGCTGAAAGCAGATGCTTAACGACTGAGCCACCCAGGCACCCCAGTTCATTTGTTAAGAGTTCAAAAGACTAGGAGCCTTTAACCACAAGAGGCCATGAGTTTGGACTGGTTCTCGGTAAGTCACTGAGCTATTATACATTTTTTAGAGAGAAAAGAATAAAGTAAAAGCCATACGTTCGTTAGGAAATTTTATTTCTTAGCAAGGAAAAATTGAGAGATAATAAAAGCAAAAACCAGTTCAGAGAGCTCCAGAAAGAGGAACAAACGTGGAGACCAGGGAGTAGCAGAAACAGCCAGGAGCAAAGGAATCAGCAGCTGGTTCTGAGACACGGCAATTAGGATACAACAGAGACTGGCTTGAACACAAAAACTGTCCATTTTTATACCTGTTTCTACAACTAACTTAATATCCAATTGTTTATGCCCTCACATGAACAGGAGAGTAAAGCTGAAAGAGACCTAAGCAGTAAATGGATTTGAAACAATTATCTTTAAAATGGAATCATTATATTGTCTCTGATTAGAACAGGCATAACTATTCACTATAGTAAAAGCTAAGTCACTTCTTTGTATTAGTTTTGTATAACCAATCCCAGATAAATTCTCAGAATTTGCATGATTAATAACGGGAACATTTTGTCAACCTCACAGTTGATGAATCACACTATTTTAACCTACTACAAAAACATTATTTTAAAAAATCAATTCCCTTTCATTCATCCTTTTGTCATTCTTTACTTGGGAAAATTAACTCCAAACTTTAATAAAATAGAGTATTTCTGGGTAATATTTAAGCTAACTGATCTCATGCCATGCTCTAAGATACATTTATTAAAATATAAAGTGTATATATTTATATAGAGAGATATATTAAATATATTTTTAGAACATGACATAAAAATGCTCAAAAGTCTATACCTTCAAAATGCATACGTTTTTTTTTCTTTAACTTTTTATTCTATTATTATTTTTTTTTAATTTTTTTTTATTTTTTATAAACATATATTTTTATCCCCAGGGGTACAGGTCTGTGAATCACCAGGTTTACACACTTCACAGCGCTCACCAAAGTACATACCCTCCCCAATGTCCATAACCCCACCCCCCTTCTCCCAAACCCCTTCCCCCTTTTAATTTTTCAACCTAATAATCGTGCTTTTTCTTCTTAGCCAAGACATGAGGAAAATTCTATTTCAACAGTATAAGTCCACAGAGTAATATCACAAAAGCAACTCTCAGAGAGGAGCTTTCAAACATGAGGTTTTTAGAATTTGAATTATTTTAAGAAAGCTGTTTATCAGAACACAACAAAGCAAATTTTAGTAATATTTGACCTTTTCTCCAATTGTTCCTTCCCCCTAAATGCAGAAAGGTAAATTTTTAAGTGCAATTTTAGAACTCAGAGAACATTTTCTTGATTACTTATTGCATATATTACAATCAGCCAGTAAGATACTTAACATCTACTAGGTAACAGTCATAAGCTAGGTTCTGTGGAAAACATAAAGAAAAAAAGGAGTTAAGTTTTACAATAAGTGCAAGCACTTTGAGGGGTGCCTGGGTTGGCTCAGTAGTTAAGCATCTGCTTTCAGCTCAGCTCATCCCAGGGTCCTGGGATCGAGCCCCACATCAGTCTCCCTGCTCAGTGGGAGTCCTGCTTCTCCCTCTCCCACTCCCCCTGCTTGTGTTTCTTCCCTCTCTTTCTGTGTATCTCTCTGTCAAATAAATAAATAAATAAATAAAATCTTAAAGAAAGAAAGAAAGAAGAGAAGAAAGAAAGGAGAAGAAAGGAAAGGAAGGAAGAACAAACTTTGAAAGTGATGGAAAAAGTGCTGCATTTAGCATTAATCCTTACATAGCACTTCTATTTCACATTTTACTCTCACTATCTGTGTGCTCTGAAATTCTTACTAGTATTATTGATCCTTATTATCAGGCACAAATACGATAATGATTTATAAACTGTGATGTCCAAACCAATAATTACTACAGAAACCACATGATGATGATGCAAGACATCATCAAATGATGTCATCAAATGATGATGCAAGAAAAGCAGCATTGAAATGATGAAATTTGTGATATGAACAACAAAACATTGGGAGGTGATGAAAGGCAAGAGTGGTATGGGATATCTTTATAGAAATGAGATATTTGAATCAAGTCTTACAAGGCAAGTGGAATATGGATATCTAAGAAGAGAGAAGAGTTTATCCCAACAGAAAGAAGAGCATGAGCAGAGACAATCAGATAAGTCAGCAAGGTAACTGACTGGATTACTTGAGAAACAAACTAACCCTACAGGAGAGATTTGTCAGGGGTAGCCATGATAAGTGTGAACAGATACGGTAAGGAGATTTTTATGAAGGTTCTAGAATGTCAACTGGAGAAATTAGGATGTGTGAGCCTCAAGGAGGTGAGTTCTGTCTTTGGAAAAATAAATATATAAAAAAAGATGAAAATAGTATTTTAGGAAAACTAATCTGGGCATGTTTGTTGGATGGTTATCATTCTGCCCACACTGTCATTGTTACATCTCCCTTGAACAAAGGGAGATCAATTCATTACATAAGTAGCAGCATCCTGGACACATTTAGAAATGTCTAAACACAATCAGAAGAGGGAATCAATAGGGCATTGAGACCGGTTTAATAGGGGATAAAAAACAAGAAGAACAAAAAGACACTGAGCCTTCCCAGTCTAGGGAAATCGGAAAATGCCAATTACAAGGTAGTAGGGCCAATAAAATCTTTAAGGAAAAAAAAAAAAAAGAAGGTAGTAGGGCCCAAGAGAGGAAAAATAATGACAGAATTGCAGGCAAAAGTGAAACATACAGTGCAATGTCCCGAATATAGAAGACATGACTTTGGGACTCGACATCTTAACTGGAATTATATATTTGACTTTAGTTTTATTTATGTAAAGGTAATTGTAGAGGCCATGATGAGTTGATAAGTTTATTAAAAAGACAGATAAAATTTATATATAAAAAAAGGGAATGAAAAGCCAAGAACGAGCGTTGAAAGCAAAGGAGGATATTACAGACTTTGATCAGTGAACCCAAGGGATGCTACCCAAGGAGGAAATTTCAGAGAAGTTAACACTGATGAGCAATGTCAAATGCCACAGGGAAGCAAAAGGAAATCCTACTGGGGCAGACTTAAAATATATAGTTAAAAGATGGTCATGGGAAAAGGTTAGGAGTCTTTCTTCTGAAAAGAAGGGTCAGAAGCCAGGTTGGGAAATGCTTCAAAGAGGGCAAGAAAGCAGTCAGTGCAACAGTAAATACATACAACAGTGTGGTCAAGGAGTCTGAAAGCATTGCGAGAGAATTTCCACAGCAGTACAAGAATCAATGGAATCCACAGGAGGTTTCCCTTGCCCTGCAGCTTCGTGGGCACAGGACTTTCATCGTGAGTCTCACCCCCCGCCCCCGCAGTTCCTGCTGTATGTTAACATTTGCTCTGATCTGGTCTAAGGTCCAGGAAAAGCTGGTGTTCTCCCCGTCGGCCTCTTCCTCCCAGCAGTAGAGAAGGTCCTGTGCAAATTAGATTTTTAAAAATAGACTGTGTGCGGCAGAGCATCCTGGAGGTCTCTACAGTTTCTCCTTTTGTAGGACGAGGAATCTGCGTGCGTGTGCGCTCACGCCCTCGGTTTAACCAGGTGCCTGTAGATTCGGTTGAGAAATTGTGTTGCCCTCCCCCACCCCCGCAGTGTATCGAGAACAGTGGCTGTTAGTGTGGTGGGAGGAGGAGCGGCCCTGGTGTGTGCATGTGTGCCCATGTGCGTGAACAGCCGACCCAAAAACCAACAAGCAGCTGCTTGTGAAAGTGGCTTTGAACGACGAGGTTTGGGTTTGGCGTGAAAAGGTCCCGTCAGAATGATCGAGGGACAATGCAAGTCTTAAAACCCATCTTTATTAGTTCATTTGTCCTCCTCCAGAGACTGCGAACCCTCACGTGGGTGGTTCAGAGACTGCAGGGCCCCTGGGTGTGGCTCTTCCTTACCGAGAAGATCTCTGAGGACCAGATAACTCTTGGTCTCCCGCCTGACAAACCTGCCACCCAAGGAAATAGCCAGAGCTGGGACTGACGGGCCGCCAGGGGGGACAGCCGGAAAGGACCCCAGGGAGGTTGCACGCGTTGTAGGGAAACGAGCTTGATGAACTTTTCAGTGACCCAGAGCCTTGTTCGTGGCCGTTTTGGTCCATCCTTGTCCAGCATCTTCACAGCCCGCGCAGGAGCAACAGCTGCTCTTCCTCTTTTCCTGGGTCGGTCACCAAATAGGGCTGGACTTCCAGGAGACCAGGCTCTGCAGGAGTAGCACGGGTGGGTGGGGGGCTCCCACTGGGAATGTGGTCCAGGGAAAAGGAAGGAAACAGAGTTCTTGTGAAAAATCGGAAGCATGTTCAAATCACCCCGTAGAGCAGGGGAGGGGGCTTCTGGAGGAAAGGGGGGTTTATGAGGATCTTGAAGAAAGGCAGTTCTCTTGTAAGAAACAGAGATCTACTCAAACTTAAGGGTGGGAAAAAAAAAAGTATGTCGGGGAGGTGGGCGTTGGTCAGGAGGATTTCAGCGAATGGGAGGGCAGGAGTGCGCTGAGAGCTGAGGAGAGGGAGACGCGTGGGCACAGAGCCAGGAAAGGCAGCAGCCACTGACTTGCCCTTTCCTGGGTCCCCATGGCATTCTCCCTGTCCTTCCCATGTCTGAAGACCAGCTTTCTCTATCTGGGCACACATATAGGATGATCCCTGCCGGGCCTTCATGTCGTCTCATAGCTCCTCTCCTCAGTGAGATGCGTAGATATTAAACGGTCTGATTTCCAAGATTTCCAACGCCCAGAAGAGAGTATATGATTGGCTCAGGTGGGATGGGGTGTCTCCTGAGACCATCAGCCATTGCCAGTGGCGGGGGTCACACTTTACAAACATGACTGCTGGTCTCATCCGTCTCCGTGTGTGCGAGTGGGGGCAGGAATCTTCTAGATGCATCTCTCCCAGAGGGGAATGGAGGGTCTTCTGGATGCAAGCAACAGAATTGGACTAATTGAAAAGATTAGAGGCGGTTCAAGGATTGAAGGAAAAGCTGAAAAACAGGCATCTGGAGGGGAGAGGGCCCTGAGCGGCCCCGGGGGCCGGGCAGGCAGAGGTTACCGCTAGATCAACCCCCAGCACCGCTGTCCAGGTGCATCCGCCGCTGCCAGGCTTCATCCTCCTGTCGCTCCACTCGAGAGTCGGTGCCGGGGTCGAGGGGGAGTCGGAGCGGCCCAGTTGATGCCCACTCCCACGCCTCTGAGAGGAAGAGCACGTCATCCCCAACGGCCGTCCTGGCGGGGTCTGTGAACAGCTACTCAAGGTGGTTCTGTGAATCGTGGTGTGGCGCAGTTGTCAGAAGGAGAGACGGGACGCAGGGCAGGTGGTGTTGACAGATGCCACCACAGAGAGGCTCATTCCAAAACAAGACGCAGGCGCAGGACAGCCCCGAGCTAGGGGACTCGTGAAGACCTGCTTGGCTGGGTCGGACGGGATTGGGAGAAGGTGCACAGACATCGCTCACTTTTCCCAGGCAGTAACACACCTCTGCCTTGTGGAACCCATTTCCCCACCACCCAGAGTAAAGGCAGGGAATCCGGCCGCACAGGGAAGACACTGGAAGCCGGGGCTGTGTCCGGCTGATCTGCAGGTTCACTCCCCAGTAGTCCTGCTTGCTCCCTTCACTTCCCCCCCACCCACTGGCCCTTCGAGCTTATCCTGTGCCAAGCACTGGTGCTCCAGTGGCTGCCGGCCCAGGGCCCTTGTGGGGTGGGGAGCAGCAGTCCTTCTGGTCCGACTCAGGGTCAGTGGTAAGCATCAGGGGGAAAAGAACCCTGAACAAAACAGAAATAAAAGCTGTCCTATAGAGAGAGTTTTCAGGAGGTAACTCTCACCACATCCAAATGATTTCCTTTGTTGGTTTCTTAACCCTAGTGGAGTTTTTGAAAGCGCTGCATTTGTGATGTGTGTGTTCATCTGCTCAGGCTGCTGTACCAGATGGCCCTAGATGGGTAGCTGTAACCCCACATAGTTCCTTCTCACGGGAAGTCTGAGATCAAGGTCCTGGCAGAATCTGGTGTCTGCTGAGGGGCCCTTCCTGGTTTGCAGGCAGTTCTTCCTCACAGTGTGCTCGCACAGAGGGTGGTAAGAGAGGAAGCAAGCTCGCCTGCAAATCTCAAGGGCGAGAGAGGTTGGAGTTGATAGCGCTGCCCCAGTAGAGAGAGACAGACAGACACATATATGTAATTATCATACCATTGCATACACTTTCTCTCCGTTTATTCACTTGTTTACCTGCCAGGATAGCCCTCGAGTAACCGATATTTAGAGTTTAATAAATGTGATTGAGTTGAAACCGACCAAACGGATCCATTCCCACCCACGGGAAGACCGCTGTGGTTGACCAGAAGGCAGTCAGGGAGAGTCAGGCGAGGGCTGTCAGGGCTGAGCAAAGCTTAGCCGTGCGTGTGGTAGAGAACCAGCAGCTGTGAGTCACCCAGCACGTCAGCCCCTTCCCAGCCGAGCTGGGAGCGGCTCAGGGTGCACATTTGTGTTACAAACCAACATCAGGTAGGCCTTCCAAGACCTACAGGGCACTTCTCACCAAAAATCCAGTTCCAACCCGTGACCTTCTGCTAGTAGGGTTTCACTAAAAGAGAGAGCCTCTTCATAATAGCCCTTTGCCTCTGCTCTCCCGTTGCATTTGATTTCATGAACCAGAGCCGCTTTATTAGGAGAGACCTTTATCTCCAAGGCAGAGCCGCTGAACAGGCACTGCTCGGACCTTGAACGCTGGCATTCTGTCTCTAGGCTTGCAGACTCTGGGAAACCTCCTCTTTGTTTCTGACTCCAAACTCTTCGTTGAGTTGCCTCAAAAGACATTTCTCATTATCCCCAAGTCTTTAACTTTTCCCGAGGATTAGGTATTGGGCTCTACATTTTTAATGTTTTCAATGTTCCAGCCTTAAAAAAAAAAAAAACAAAAAAAAAACAAAAAAAAAAAACCACCAAAAAACAAAAAACTGAAAAGCATAAAGAATGCCAGAAATAGTCCAAAGATGAATATAAGGTGTGTACATGCGTCTGCCCGCCAGCTAGTGAAGGAAAATGTGAGCACTGAGCTTGAAGCCACCTGCGTGCCACTTTTGTTAGGGATTAAGGGCCCGTAACTCAAAATCCCAAGTAAGCGTGGCACACTCCGTCTCCAGCGATGAGAAGTTTGGGGCTGAGCATTCCTGGGACGCAGGCTTCTCTAGCTCTGTGCTCCTCCGTCGTCAGGGGACATGTTGCTGCATAGCTCTCCCGTCGGACATCGGGAAGGAGGGAGGCCAGTGCCGCAGGGCTCTTCAACAAAGGGTCTCCTAACGACGTCCACTTCAGAGGCTGGGCTTGCCCTGGGAATTATGGTCTTGCAGGTGCCCTTAGGAAGGAAGGAGAGAAGGGTAATGAGGTGGGTAGCTGGCAGCTTCTGCCCTTGAGGGAAGCACTGGCCTGAGTTAGGAGCGTTTTAAAATGGGGTCTCTGGGACACCTGGTGGCTCAGTGGGTTAAGCCTCTGTCTTCAGCTCAGGTGGCGATCTCAGGGTCCTGGGATCCAGCCCGGCGCCCGGATCTCTGGACGGGAGCCTGCTTCCCACCCCCGCCCCCCCCAACCCCACCCCTGCTCTGCCTGCCTCTCTGCCTATTTGTGATCTCTGTCTCTCAAATTAATAAATGAAAATCTTTAAAAAATTATTTTAAAAAAACGGGGTCTCTTCATGTTTTTACTCTATGCGTATGACCCCCCCCCCCAAGACCTAGGTCTATTTTAAAAACTTGATGTCGATGTAGATGGGAGCATGAGCTGTGTGTGGCATTGAGCCGTAGCTGGGAGGCCTCTGCATTGACAGGAAGCACGCTGGCCTGTTTCTGTCCACTGTGGGCGAGCGTTCAGGTGGGCGAGCACAGTACAGCTTACTGACCTTCCCCAGCTGTGCTCCTGGTGGACAGGTAAGGGGTTTTGGTTACTGCATTTACTCTCTCCCCTTCCGTTAGCCAGAATGGTGATTTTTCTCCTCGCTGTGGGGGTTATTTTCCTCCTCCTTTGCATTTCGGGTTATTTTGGGTTGGACGTCAGACCTAGTGGATTTTGCCTTGTTGGATGCTAGATATTTCTGTCTTCCTATTAATATTTTTGAGCCGTTCTGGGGCACAGCTGTTTGGAACAGTTCAGCCTTTTCAGTCTTGCTCTTAGTTTGATGGGCAGGGCCCAAGCCGAGTTTGGTTTGGGGCTCATTTTTTCCCACCACTGATGCAAACCCCTTCGAGTGTTTTTCCTGACGGCCCCTGAATTATGAGGCTTTCCCCCTCCGGCTGGTGGGGATGGAAGTCGTTCTGGCCCTGTGTGGACACTGAGGACTGTTCCCTCTGCGAGTTGCAGGTGTTTCCCTCCTTGGCCTAAGATGGTTCCTCACCTGCGCCGATCTGTTCTCACTGACCGCTCCGAGGGGGACCCCGGAGTTCTCTGTCAAAGCAGCTCTGCCCTTGCTCATTCTCTGCCCTCAAACTCTCGGACCCAGTGCCCGGACTCTTAGCCCCGAGACCACGGCTCTCAGCCTGGTCTGCTCTGCCTGCGGCACCGCCTGGAGACTGTGCCCGCGGCGTCTGGGCTGTGGCACGGCCCCCACCTCACTTGCTTGGACCATCCCCCCACCCCCACCCCCGCGTGGCCACCCCCTGGCGGCCGTGGCTTCCAGGCTGGTGAACTGAGCACCAGAGCTTTGTGGGGTTTTCCAGTGTTTCACTCATTCCAGGCAGGAGGGTCAGTCCCGTGTGTGTTCCTCCTCCTCGCCTGGAAGCAGAAGTAGGCCCCCCGTGCTCGTTAATTTCCTCTTTGTAATTGCTGGAGAGGTGAGGCGTCTTTTCGGATCACGTGGATTTCTTCCTCCTTGAATTGTCTGTTCTTGTCTGCCTGGTTTTTTCCATATATATATATATATAGATATATATATATCTATCTATCTATATATATCTTTTTCTTAGTAACTTGGAACAGCCCTGTATGTGTTTCACAGATTAATCTTTTGTCAGCATATATCGGTTGTTGCTGTCTTTTCCTAGATTGAATTATCTTTTCATTTAAAAGATGATGCTATTTTTGATGGACCGAAGTTTTAAGCGTTAGTATAGTCCAGTTTTGTCAATATCCTGTACAATCAGTGCATCTTTTTGTTTTAAAAAATCATTCTTTGCCCTCAAGTCATTAAGATATTCTACTATATTTTCTTCTAAAAGCTTAATAAGGTCTTTATGTTTTGGACTGTAATTTATTTGGAACTGATTTTAGTGTGTGGTGGGGTAGGGATCCAGTTTTATCTTATTGTTTTCTCGTTGTGACCACCACTTGTCCCAGCCCCATGTAGTGGTTCGTCTATCTCTGCAGACAAGAGTTGGGGCTAGAGACGTGCCCACAGGAAGGCCTGGCCACATGCTGGCTGGAATCCAGGAAACCGCATTTCGGAGCGGGGGCGGGGGGAGGGGGTACCAGCACTGAACAGGTCCTCCCCGTACCTTGACTGTGTAGATCACATGGCTTACACTTCTGTTCTATGAGTCTAGAATGCTTTATGTGCCCAGCAGAGGCTGTCTGCATGACCAACCCCAAGAAAGGACCTGGCACGGGGTCTCTAAGGTGTTTTCTTGATAAACAACATGTCACACGTGTCGTCACAGCTCACTGCCTACGGCATTAAGCATTTCCTCTATGCCTGCCCCAGGAGAGGTCTCTGGGAAGGTGGTGGCTGATACCCTGTGCCCTTGGCCCTTCTGCTGCTTTGCTCTTCTGTTCCTCTGCTGTGATAAAGTCCCAGCTGTAAGCATGACTGTGTGCAGAGTTTTGTCCTGTGAGCCCTCCTTAGAATCATCAGAACTGGGAGCAGTCTTGGGGACTTCTCAGGGCAGTGTTTGTAACCACTCTTGGACATTAGTTTCTTCATCGAAGCCCCTAAGCTTCCTTCCCTTTCGGGTGGTTCATACAATTCCTGGCACATACACTGTGCCACTCAATAAATGGTAATTAATAATCCTAAGAAAGGAGCAGGTAAAGTCTATGGTAGCTTGGAGGAAGGTGTTAAATATTCAGCAGTAAATCTTTCAGACAGGTATATTTTATGTTTTTGCAATTAGTGACATAAATTACGATTCCTGACCGTAAATAGATATGGGGGAAAAGGTTATTTTTTTATCATCTTGGAATATTTATAATTCTTCTAATATTTTCAGTTAACAATTTTCTACCTCCTTCATTCATGTCTAAGAATTTAAAATCCCAAGGTTATTTAGCATGCATGGCATTCCCACCGTTGTGTCGTGCTATGGCCTGAATGTTTGCATCTCCTGCAGAATTCCTGTTTTGAAGTCTTAGCCTCCGATGGGATGGTATTAGGAGGTGGGGCCTTTGGGAGGTGATTAGATCCCATTTGGGAGGTGAGTGGGAGTCCTGCTTGATAAAAGAGACCCCCCAGAGTTTCCCGGCCCCTCTTACCACCACACGAGGACACAGTGAGTCTGCCAGCTGCAACCCAGAGGAGGGCCTCACCAGAACCTGGCCATGCCAGCACCCTGATCTTGAACTTCCAGCCCCCCGAACTGTGAGAAAGAAGTTTCTGTTGTGTGTTAGTCATCCAGTCTGTGACACTGTGTTAGAGTAGCCCACACTGAGACGGGTCACTGTGTGATTTCTAACACAGCACACCAACTCTTCAATCGAGTTGCTTTCATTCATACCGTTCCTTTAGGGAGCGGTTCATTACCGGTGAATCGCTTACATCACAGTGATTCCATGCTTCATAATGTTTTGAAAGGCCTGTCTACAATAATTTAAAATATTTTTTCTCCAGATATTATCATTTCTATTTCTCTATTCATGTGTTTCTAAGGATGTCTCTATTTTGTCGTGTCTTTAAGTCCTATTGACTTAAGTTGACCTAGACACAAGGTAAGTGCACACAGAACGATTGGCCACATGATCTAGAGGTTATGAGCTGCCACACAGTTAACTGTGAATCTTCCCCTAAAACTGGAACACTTGTCTAATTTGTCTGTTCAGTGTCTTTGTCCCTTAGAAATTCATGTGTGAGACCAGCTTTTCCGCAGTGGGTTTTTCTAGTGGCTTCTGTGAACAGATCAGAAGGGTCCGACTAACTTTTCTCCCCTCTTGAAGGCAAGCAGATTTCAAAGACTGCTGTAAATTGAGCGTAATTTTTTAAAAAAAGATGTTACTTTGATCACAAGTAGGCAGAGAGGCAGGCAGAGAGAGAGGGAGAAGCAGGCTCCCCACTGAGCAGAGAGCCTGATGCGGGACTCAATCCCAGGACCCCGAGATCACGACCTGAGCCGAAGGCAGAGGCTTGAACCCACTAAGCCACCAGGCGCTATTGAGCATAACGTCTTGAACCATACCCGCAGGGAGCAGAGATTCCTTCATCGCTCATGATGACTGCCATCTCTCTCCAGGCCTTAATTCTCCACAGCTCTCCGTAAACAGGTCTCTCTCCATTCACTTACCACAAAAAAAGTGTCCAAAGAAGATTTGTCTTTTCTGTTCGAGTTTTCAAGTCTGATATCACACTCTCCAGAGGATCACTGCTGCCATCCACGGTTTCCTGTCTGCTTTTGTGTCCACTTTATTATGAGTTACTGTCTTGTTTTGTCATCATCGGGTCCCGTTAATATTCCCGTGTCGGGTGGTTCTCCCAGTGTGGAAGTGGGAATGTTTCCTAGTGCACTGCTTTTTAGACTGATGAAGCAGATGACTTAACAGGCATGTTAAATGGGTGCAGACCATTTGCCTTTTCTTTGTAGATAGCAGGTGCTTCACTTGGGAGAGTGTTCAGCTATAGGGAAAGGCCTCCCAATTGTCGGCGGTTTAAACAAGATTCTGCAGTCCAGCAACCCAGCAGGATCCCCTTTCTCACTGTAAGCCCTATCAGTCTTAGCATGCTGGATTTCATGCTCCTGCTTGTTACCGTCTGGTCTCAGCATAGGGTTCCCCTCTTACCAGGAAAGCAAATCTGTCCCTAGGATTACACCCTCAGCACACACCCCCACCCCACCCCCGCCAGCAGGTGGAATCCTGGGCTCCAGGGAGTCTTAGAAAACAGGGAAGAAGAAAGTGCTCATTGGCATGGTGCAATCAGAGTCCATCACCAGGGCCCAGCACAGTACTGCCCCAACCAAGATTAGGTCTTTGTCAGCAAGGAAGAAGGGAGAAGAGGTCCTGCATACACCATATGCTACAGATAGGACTTTTCAGTCTCTGTCTTTCTCTCATAATCCACGCCCCACCCCCCAAACTGGTAGATATCAGATAGCCACCAGGATTCCTTCTGAACATTCCTCCCCTTTGCCAGACTCACTCATATACCTTCCCCTTGCTCTTGGGGGGAAAAATCCTATCTACTTATAAGAAATACAAGGTCCAGAGGTCTGGCCCTCCGCACCTCCCACCACCCGATCTTGCTCTGTGCCGTCCCTGCTCTCCACATCCTCTGCACCAGCCCACAGTCCTGTTCCATACCCTCCTCTCCTGCCACGGGGGTATGCACCTGCCATTCACTTTGCTGAGCATTCTCTCCTTTGTCCCTTTCACCCCTGACCTTCTCCACAGGCTCAAAACCCCTTAAGTACAAAGGACGGAATTTCAAGTACCCCCTTCTTCATAACACTAATAACATAACACTTAGAACATTAACATTCTAAGTTTACATTTATATGTGAGCCCCTTTTTTGTCCTTATCATAAGTAGACAATGAGGTCCACAAGAGCAAGGACCAGACAGAGTTATACTCACGATTTGTATTCTTTACAAATGCTTTTGGCTGTGGGTTCTGAGAAAAAGTGGCTTAAATAAAAATAGGGCTTATTTTTCTCACATAATAACAAGTCTAAAAAAAGTCGACACCTGCTGGCATTAACGTTGCTTAACAGCGTCATGATCCGTGTCTTTGCTGTGTTCCTGTGACTCTCCTCATGACTGCAAGATGGCTGCTGTGGCCCAGCCATCCCCTCCATGTTTAAGAGAAGGAGGTGTTACCACTGACCTGTGACCCTGTCATCAAGGAAGCAAAAGATTCCCTGGAATCCCCCCACCCACCGCCACCAGGTACTTTCTTCTTGGGTCACCTTGTTACTTTGCCCCTTCTAGCCAGAAAGGAGCCTGGAAACCAGATGTGTAGCTTTTTCCAGGCTCTTTCCTGGAGGTGAACAAGAGAAAAAGGGAAGAAATAGGAGTTAGGCCAGCCTACCTATAGTGATCCGCCCACTCCTTTCCCCGCACATTTACCTGAACATGTACTTTGGTATTAGTGGACAAGTAGGAGAAACTCACTTGCTTTGATTATTTGTACATTCATTCATCCCTTGTCTGGTGTGAACCAGTCTCTATACTCGTACCCTATAGACACATTTTTTTTTTTTAATTCTCATAACAGCCCTAGCAAATAGACATTATTATCCTTATTTTGAAATTATAAATGGAATCTCAGGAAGAATAAATGACTTGACTGAGGTTGTGCAGCTCAATAAGGGGCAGGACCCTCAAAGCCAGACCTCCCTCCCAACAGAGCCTTCTTGCCGTCCACAGCGACACCCCGCTTGCTGGAGTCCTTCCGGCGGATCTCTTGAGCTTGACCTTGTCCTGCTGCGGGGCATGGACAATTGCTTGCCAGAGTTTTGCTTCTACATTAAACATATATTGGCAGAAACAGTTGGTTAATAATATTGCAGCAGTAATGTAGGGTGACTGTATCTTTGGGGTCTGATAAGGTGACTTTAATTCCCTGAGCAGGGTTGGAATTTTTAGCACGGGGCCTGGGATGGTGGCCTCCTTCATAGGCCTTTACCCGGCACTTAGTCCATACTCTCGGACTCTGAATCATTTGTATAATCTTGCCGTTTAAGTAGGTGAGCTCCTTTGCCAGGAGCTTTTTTGCCCTTCATTATTCCCGAAAATCCCAGCGTTCTTGTTTCAGAATAAATGAAACTGTGATCATCTATATTCATGCCCTCAGCTTAGAGTGATGCATTTACGAACTCAAATACTCAGACATTTCATCCCTGTAATGTGCTTTTTAATAGCATGTGTGGTTTGTGTGTGTGTGATTGTAAAAGTAATAGATGCTCAAGTGAGAGAAATTAGGGAAGAAGAATGAGAAAAATTACTCATAATTCTGTACCACCCAGAGGCAATGACTATTAACATTTTTGGCATATTTCTTTCTAATCTTTAAAAAATTTTTTTTTCTTTGCATAGCTGAGTTCATACATTATTTGCAGTTTTCTGCACTGTGATTTTTCACATAACGTAGATAAGCCTCTTTGTTATTACAAGCATCGTTGTGAATGGCTGATAATGTCCCTTCATTAAGAATACGCCATCTTTCATATTTTTTAAATGTGCACTAAAATAAAACAGAGCCCCTTAAGTAATAAATAATAAATAAAATAGAGCCCCTCGAGTAAAAATACTCTGAATATTATTTTCTGTGCTTTAGGACATTTTCTTGATAGATGTGCTTCAGCAACCATCTCTTAATTTTAAGATTTTGTAAGTGTGTTTTGTGGTGTTGCATGCCAAAGTATATTCCCCATTTCGCCGATCTCCTCTTTACTCTGGCAGTGTCTGGTCTCTTTCTGAATGCCCAGGGTCTTCCTCATTTCATGGCTCATGTGGTTGGTCTCTGTTTCCTGGGCTATTCTTATAGGGCTTGATCTCTTCCTGCCCAGCAAACACTCGGGTGCTGGCCTCAAGTCCAGATTCACCAAGACAATAGTGTGAAAGTTTGTGTTCTCTCTGGCCACCCCCATTCCTTCTTTCTCCCCAGGAGATATGGAGTGTCAGGCTGCCTTCTGGAAGTCTGAGCCACCGCAACACGTGTTTGGGGAGGGATTTTACTGTGATTTCTTCCAGGGCCAGGTCTAATGCTTAAGTGTGTATGGAGATGGTATTTTTTGTCGTGTGTGTTTTGGTTTTGCATTTCAAGGCCTGGAGAATAATTTATTCTACTCCCTCAAGTAACAGGTGTTACAAATATAAGAACCCGTCAGAACAGAAGTTTGGGTTTGAATTTTTTTAAAGATTTTATTTATTTGACAGACAGTGATCACAGGTAGGCAGAGAGGCAGGAACAGAGAGGGGAGGAAGCAGGCTCCTCGATGAGCAGAAAGCCTGATGCGGGGCTCGATCCCAGGACCCTGGGATCATGACCTGAGCCAAAGGCAGAGGCTTTAACCCACTGAGCCACCGAGACGCCCCTGGATTTTTTTTTTTTTAAGATTTCCTTTATTTATTTGAGAGAGAAGAGCACAAGGAGGGGCAGGTGGGGAGAGGGAGAGGGAGAAGCAGGCTTCCTGCTAGGCAGGGAGCCCAAGGTGGGGCTCAGTCCCAGGACTCTGGGATCATGACCTTCACCCAAAGCAGATGCTTAACTGACTGACCCAGGCAGGCGCCCCTAAATTTTTTAATTTTTAGAAAAATACATTTTGTGTATTTTTTTCAGAAGACACCATTTCCTCTTAAGTCAAGTGCATAATTCAGGGGCGCCTGGTTGGCTCAGTGGCTTAAATCTTCTCCCTTCAGCTCAGGTCAGGATCTCAGGGTCCTGGGATCGAGCTCTGCATCAGGGTCCCTGCTCCCCTCTCTCTATGCCTGCCTCTCTGCCTACATGAGATCTCTGTCAAATAAATAAATAAATAAAATCTTAAAACAAAAACAAAAACAAAAACAAACAAAACCAAAAACCCCACAAATGCATAATTCAGGAGTGGTTTTTTTGGTTTGTTTTTTGTTTTTTGTTTTTCTCCAGCAAGGTGTCTTCCAGCTCTGTGTTGTAAGAATGGAGAACTGGTACCCTGTGTTCTCCTTCCAGTTCCAAGCGCTCACCTGGGACCTTTCCTTTTCTTTCTCTATATGTATACAAACCTGCATGTGATTGCATTGTGATTGTCAAAAAGTCTAAAATGCTTCTGGGGTTTGCACATGGCTGTTCCCAACACAGAAATCAACCGAGACTTGAGTCTGACAATTTCTCCGCAGGTGATTAACCGGCTTGTCTATGCCCAGGAGGCCTGTCAGTCTTAGAACAGCATGGTGTGCGGGAGTCCAGTCTGCGGGCCCACTACGGACGAAGCCTTGGCAGGAACTTGAGGCCCTGTCTTGCTCTGTGGTGCCTTGTGGTGTGAGGATGCCCTGGCTGCTCCAGGAGGCTGGTCTCTTAGAGATTCTTGTGACTGCCAACCAGCCTTGCATTCCTCTTTTGTGGGGAGAAGGAGGCTGTGGGTCTAGGGGTACAGGGGCTGCTGCCTGTGGTGTGATGAGGAGTATGGTCCAAGGCTGTCCTTACTGCAAGTGAGCACAGCCTTTGACTTGCACATTCCTTTATCCCTGCTTTTACTTCTATGTCGGACTCTTTCTAGAAAATTACTCGTAATGGAAGGGGTAGCATTCCATGTCCGTGGCTTCGAGAACCACTTCCCACCAATACATCCTTTATTGAAGGGTGGTGTGTGGATCACCTTGTGGACACCATGATGTGAGCCTTGGATTGCAAACACTTTTCTTTTTTTTTTTTTTTTTTTAAGATTTTATTTATTTATTTGATGGACAGATCACAAGCAGGCTCCCCATTGAGCAGAGAGCCCGATGCAGGGCTCGATCCCAGGACCCTGGGATCGTGACCCAAGCTGAAGGCAGAGGCCTTAACCCTCTGACCCACCCAGGCGCCCCAGGATTGCTAACATTCTGTAGAGGAAGAGCCACTCGAAACCTGACCCATCTGCTAACAGGTCTTCTACCTGCATCAGAGTCCACCGTCCCCGTTGATCATCAACGACCATCAGACACTCTTATTGTCATGGTGACTTTTCCTTGGTAGAACGAGATGCTGGCAATGTTTATATTTTAAAAAATGACCAGATCCTTCAGTCCTGCGGCAGGTGTCCCTTGACACTAAGAGGATGAATACCAGGAAGACAGAACATGATTTAGGTGTTCTTCCAGCCTCCTCCTTCTGCTGTTTTGTATCTGGCCACCACACCGGTAGCCTCCAGCCCCTTGGCTGCCCAGCTCCCGTGTCCCTTTTCTTCTCACCACCTGGCCAGCCAGGCAGCCTGTACAGCCCGACATGGTTCATAGAAATCTTCAGTAAGGTTGGGGGGTGGGGCTCTGCAGACTTCCCCTTTCATTCTTCATTTCATTTCTTTCTTTCATTCTTCCAAAAAGTTGTGGCCAATACAAGCCTTGCAGCCAGTGGGGTGGGTTGAAATCTCCATCCTGACCGTGCCCTTCCTTGCTCAAAACCCTGACCATGCCCATCCCTGCTCAAAATCCTTCAGGGACTCCCCCACCAATTGCTCTAAGAGTCCAGGCAGGTCCTTACTGTAGGCCACAAGGCTCTGCCTGATCCCGCCCCACCTGCCCCGTCTCCTGTCGCTTTCCTCCCAGTGGGCTTTGCCTCCTTTCTGTTCTCACACATACTGTTCCTCTTCCCATTACCTCCTCTCCTTCCTTCCTGTACCCAAGCTGCTGCTGACCCTCCGGATACTTGTCACCCTCGCCTCAGGTCTTTGCTTGCATGTCCCCTTTTCACCGAGATTGTCCCTGATTGTAAAATTGCCTTTCCTCCCATCCTCTCCTAACACCCACCCTGGGGTAATTTCCCCATAACACTTAGTGCCTGGTAACATCCAACACACCGTCTGTCCTAACTGTACTGCATCTCTCTGCGCTAGTGGGTGAGTTCTGAGAGGGACAGCAGTGTGTGTGTTCTGCATTCATCTGTGCTCTTAGTGCCCAGACAGAGTGGGGTGTCCAGGAGATTTTTGTTAAGCCAATGGGAAGAATACTGAACCTAAGTCATTGCCCTGTTTTCTTTGTAGTTTTCTCTTCGGGTTACAATTCACTTTCTTTTAATACACTAGCTGGAAGTTTCCAGACACCAAGGGCCAAGATCTAGAGGTATTTAAACCTTCTCTTCATGTGGGGAGAGTGCTAAGCAGGGACCCCCTCACCCTCCACCCCATATGCCCAGCTCACTGCAACAAAGTCAGAACACTGGCAGCAAGCTCAGGCACACTACAAGGGCCCAGGACATCTCTTGTCCCAGATGCCAGGTGCTCTGGTCCATTTAGACATCCCCTAAGGCCTAAACACTGCCTGTAAGGATATCCAGGCCTACATCTCCCCCACTACTGGGGGCAGTGTCATCTACATGCGACTTCCTTTCCTCAGTGGGGCACCAAAAAGGGGCAGGTTCCTTTTTTTTTTTTAAAGGTTTTATTTATGTATTTGACAGACAGAGATCACAAGTAGGCAGAGAGGCAAGCAGAGAGAGAGGAGAAAGCAGGCTCCCCGCTGAGCAGAGAGCCCGATGCTGGGCGAGATCCCAGGACCCTGAGATCATGACCTGAGCCGAAGGCAGAGGCTCAACCCACTGAGCCACCCAGTGAGGGGCAGGTCCCTTTTAAGTCTGTTGTAGGACCCATTCCTCAGCACATGAGCACAGCTTCTGGACAGAGAGACTTCCCAGTGTGCCTCTGCAAACACCATGTTCTCTTCTGTTCCTTTACTAACATCACTAATATTTATATAGGGCTTGTTGTGTGCCAGGCATTGTTCTAAGTGCTTTGCAAAGATGAAGTCACTCCATCTTCCTAACGACCCTATAAAGCAGGCAGTATAATTATACATATTGTTTCACCATGTGCAGTTCATCTTTGGGGAAGGGGCACCTGGGTCTTGGTACAAATTGCTTTACAGTCAGTGCCTGCTCATTCTGTCTCTTTGCCCAAGGGATGGAGGGGGAGAAATAGTATTTGTTCAGTGGAGCATGCCAGAGGGGCAGATTTTCAGGCCCTTGAAAAGGAGGTGCTCCCTGGGTCCCCCAGATGTCCGTATACTTGCAATGGCAGCGACCCATGTCTCCCCAGCTGTCCCTCCAGACAACATTCCACACTTCTCTGCCTGTTGGCAGGGCTCACCCCATTTCCTGTCCTGCATCTTCCTGCCTTGCCCGATGTCTGAAGTCTGGTGGCGCGCAGGGGAGAGCAGTTGAGCACAAGGTAGGACAGAGGAGCCGTTTCGTCTCTGGCCCTGGCTGATCTCTGCTTTGAGGCCGTCTCTTGCTTCACAGTCTTTGTGGGGTGCACACCAGGGTTTGTGATCCCCTGTGTTCAGCCCTACTACCTCATCTGCTCTGATGATGGGGCCTCGTGAGAACCACATAGCCACTTGGAGGGGATGAACTACATTCTAGACATGGCAATACCTTTGGGACAGGAAAGTGATTTTCTTAATTACAAAAATTATTGTGTAATAGTTTATACGGGTTATGGAATTGCTGTTTTACAGTGACCCAAATAGTGCTGTGATTTAAAGTCTTGCTTCTCTGGTTCAGTTTTTCATCTTTGTCAGCATTATGTAGGAATGCGGATTAGTGAATCAGATCATTGTATACAGACTGTTATGAGAAGGGGCAACTCATGACGCCTCACTTGGTCACGGCTCCCTTCCCAGCAGCAGCACTCATCAGTGATTTTTGCTAATGATGTTGATAACCACTCTGTAGTTCTAAATAACATGCTTATGTTACCATTTCTGGATCTGCCCTTTGTTATTCATTGAATCTACATTTTCATTAAATTTTAATTTTAGTTATATCAGTATTTGGTATTTATAATAGTTCAGCTCTTTATGCATTACCTTAAACATTATTCACAACGAGCCACGTTTGTATGTCATAATGATTTTCCCTGCAGATTCTTTTTGTGTTTTTAAAACAAACTGTCTTAGGGCGCCTGGGTGGCTCAGTTTTGGGCATCTGTCTTCGACTCAGGTCATGATCCCAGGGTCCTGGGATTGAGCCCCGCATTGGGCTCCCTGCTCTGCAGGAATCCTGCTTCCCCCTCTCCCACTCCCCCTGCTTGTATTCCCTCTCTCGCTGTCTCACTCTCTGTCAGATAAATAAAATCTTTAAAATAAAAATTAACTGTCTTAATTTTTATTTTAAAGATTTTATTTTATTTTTTTAAGTAATCTCTACACCCAAGGTGGGGTTCATGAGATCAAGAGTCACATGATCTACAGACTGAGATAACCAGGTGTTCCAAAATGTCTTAATTTTAAAAAATATTTTATTTATTTATAGAGATTGAGTGAGCAAGAGAGCATGAGTGGAGTACAGGGGTAGAGGGAGAGGGAGAAGCAGACTCCCCATTGAGCAGGGAGCCTGATGCGGGGCTCAATCCCGGGACCCCAAGAGCATGACCTGAGCTGAAGGCAGACACTTAACTGGTTGAGCCACCCAGGCACCCCTTATTTTTTTAAATGTACTAATTCAGCCTCAGGTGAAAGCGCACAGATTTTCTGTCAGTAAATTTAAAAATATTGGGCACTCTGTCAGCTTCAGCTTTTTGAGTTCTGTCTAGGACAAAGTTCTCTGTTTTGCGTCTGGTTCCTCTAAGCCTGCAGACAGCTATTGTCTTGAGACTTCCACCCTCATTCTAGAAACTGACTACCTTCACCTCGCTCATGTTGGACCCTGTTTCCTTCCTTGTTAGGTGGGTGACAGGCTCTTGTAGCTTCTGGAGAAGAATTTATATTTGAAATACCCACATTGTAGCCTCACGTTAATTGGAGATTGTGGTAGTTCAGCTGAGTATAGAATGTTAGGTAAGCAGTCGTTTTTCTCTCAGCATTTTGAAAGCTCAGCTTCCTTGCCTTTGTTCATCCAGTATGGATTTTAAGAGGTTCAATTCCCCTCTGATTCTTGATCCCTTATATGAAAGGAGATATATGTAGGATCTTCCGGTGGTATTCAGGGTTCTGGATATAACAGTGTGATATACTTATTTACTTACTTAAAGCCTTATTTACTTACTTAAAGTCACGGCCTTTGGTTCTGAAATATTGTTGAATTATTTCAGTGATGATTTTCCTCCTGAGATTTTTTTTTTTATATACACTCTGCACTTATGTTCTTTAGATTAGTTAGACTTCCTATACTGGCCCTCAAATATTGTCTCCTTCCCCTCTTCCCCCTGCCCAACTTCTTTGCTTACTCTACTTTCTGAGGTATTTCTTCACCTTTATCTTCTAAGCCTTCTGCTGAGATTTTTATTTCCACTACCATAGTTTTAATTTTCAAGAGCTGTTTTGGTCATTACTCCTGAATTGTTTGATGGGGTTACAATATCTTTTCCTTCCCTGAGAATAGTGAAGATGGTTTTTTCTTTCCTTCTCCAAGTAATATCTGTTGTCCCCTGTTTTGATTGTTTGGGGTGTCTTTCTTTTCTTTTCTTTTCTTTTTTCTGTAATGACACTTTATTTTTTCTTTTCTATTTTTTAAAAATTTATGTTATGTTAGTCACCATATAGTACATCATTATTTTTTGGTGTAGTGTTCCATGATTCATTGTTTGCATATAACACCCAGTGCTCCCTGCAATCCATGCCCTCCTTAATACCCATCACTAGTTGAACCCATCATTCCACCCTCTCCCCTCTAAAACCCTGTTTGTTTCTCAGAGTCCGCAGTGTCTCATGGTTCATCTCCCCCTCCAATTCCCCCCCTTCATTTTTCCTTACTTCTCCTTATGTCCTCCCATCTACTCTTTATGTTCTACAAGTAAGTGAAACCATATGATAATTGTCTTTCTCTGCTTGACTTATTTCACTTATCATAATCCTCTCCAGTCCCATCCATGTTGATGCAAAAGTTGGGTATTCATCCTTTCTGATGGCTGAGTAATATTCCATTGTATATATGGACCACATCTTCTTTATCCCTTTGTCTGTTGAACGGCATCTCGGCTCTTCCCACCATTTGGCTGTTGTGGACATTGCTATGAACATTGGGGTACATATACCCCTTCTTTTCACTACATCTGTATCTTTGGTGGAAATACCCAGTAGTGCAATTGCTGGGTCATAGGGTTGCTCTATTTTTAACTTTTTGAGGAATCTCCATACTGTTTTCCAGAGTGGCTGCACCAGTTTGTATTCCCACCAATAGTGTAAGAGGGTTCCCCTTTCTCCACAGCCTGTCCAACTGGGGTGTCTTTCATATTGGCTGTGTATAATGATCCCTGGTTGTCCATGCCAGTTTGAGTACATCACACATGCACAGCAGAGCAGCCCTGAAAAGCTGAATGGACCTTTTGGAGCTGGGTTTGTGTCCTATGATCTTCACCATAGGGCGGCAAATCCCGCCCCCCCCCCCCCCCCCCCCGCCGCCACTTCCCTAAAACCAGTGTCTGTAGGTCTTTTCTCTTGGGCTCTCAAATGCCTTCTGGTAAATTCTTCCTGACTCTTGCTGAGGGGGGTGGTCCCACCTGGCCACTCTCATTCTTAGGGCACATGAAGGGAAAAGGCTCTGCTCACAAAATTATGGTCAAACCTTTTATCTTAATGTTCCTGCCTTCATTATGGTACCCCCTTCCCCCAGCTGTACCTGTTGGCTTTCAGAATCCTATTTACTCTTTACAAAAACTGAAGCCTCCCCACCACACCCTCTAGTCTTCCAAAGTATGAAGGGCAGTGGTCCAGCCCTGGGGGATTTCAGAGCATCTTTCCACTCTGGCTCTCTTCTACTCCATTTCCAAGGACACCTGTTGCTACACATTCTTCAGCCTTCAGAGTATCTCTAATACAAATCTGATTCTTCTCCCCTTTCATTTATTTTCCTTTACTTCTTTTTAAAATTGAGGTACAATGTAAAAAACAAATGCAGTTATTCAGAGACAAAGAGCTTGAACAGGCAAATCCAACCTTAACCACTCCTCACATCAGGATAGAGAACATTTGCCACCTGCCAGAAAGCTCCCTCATGCTTCTACTCCATCAGAAACCTGTCTGTCCCAGTTGGTTTTGCCTGTTCTTGAAATTCGTAACAATGGGATCGTACAGCATGTACTCTTCTGGCTTCTTGTGCTGTGTGTAATATCTGTGATTCCTCTACCTTATGCCCTTTGTTACTGCACCACAGTATCCCATCTAATGATTGTATCACAATATACCCACCCATTTTGCTACTGGTGGGTACCCGGGTCATTGCTCTTCGAGGACTCCTATAAATAACGCTGCTGTGAACACTCTTGACTTACATCTTCATTAGACCAGTGCATGCCATTCTTCAGGGACAGTCCTGGGAGTGGAATTGCTGGGTCATCAGGAAAATGGAGGTTGAGCTTCAGTGAATCTCTCCAGATTGTTTTCCGTAGGGATGCACTAAGCCAGTTGCTCTCTTAT
This sequence comes from Mustela erminea, assembly GCF_009829155.1. Classification (NCBI taxonomy): domain Eukaryota; kingdom Metazoa; phylum Chordata; class Mammalia; order Carnivora; family Mustelidae; genus Mustela; species Mustela erminea. The sequence goes on from NC_045629.1 coordinate 20,364,977, forward strand.
CCTTTCCTACTTTGAGCTGATGGATTAACTTTCTGAGTGAGCTAAGCCCCCTTGTTCACCTGCTCTCCAGGTTCCACATTTCTGTGGCTGTTCTTCCTCACCTCTTACTTAGTCCTGGAGCACTTACTGTCTTTGCAGTACGGTGTGTGGAAGGAACAGAGCTAAGTATGTGTTTCCAGTCTGCCATCTTTAGCTCTTAGGGCTCGAAGATGGCTTTTAGCTCTCAGTCTCACCAAACATGATCACTCTCGTGTCTAAGTCCTTTCTGCCAAAAGGTTTCAGAAAAGCAAGGTTTCATTGTTCTCAGTCTTTCATAGCTACCCCAGACATTGTATTCTGCATTCCTCATTTCCAGCAAAATGACAAGATGATTCTGATTCCTTGTCCAGGCCAATCTGAATACCCTAACATTTAACCTTATAGGTTCCCAAGCCCGTGTTCCAAGTGCTCCCCACGCCCCTGGCACTTGCTCAGCATTTTGGTCTGAAGACACAGTGGAACCCCGGCTTGGGAATTAGACTGTGTTTCCCCCAAAGAACTAAGGATGTGTGTTGGCCCCCACCCACCACATGGGCTCCTTCTGGGGCCTCCTTCCAGTGCAGAAATGACAGTAAGCAGGGTGGAGATGACGGTGAGGAGTCCCACACACCTTCTTTGCTCCCAGTGGTGGTGACCATGCCCGCAGACAGGATGGCAGCATCTCAATGCCTGAGATGCTGTTGAGCTCTCAGACCTTGAATGTCCTATCCATTCACCACTCAGACCCTTCTGCAGCAGACGGACACTTTATCCTCCCCTTACCCCCTTTACCTAACCTTCTTGCATCACAGAACCAGCAAGGCCATAGTTTACATTATTTGATGTGGTTTTACTCATTAGAAGAGCATTAGCATGAGGAGGGGCCCCAGTGTCCTGGCTAGGCCGGTCGACTGGTCACATAGTGAGGGTTTAGTACAGTAGCAGGTGCATCAGGGTGCAGTAATGCCCATACTTAGCACATGGTAAGAATTGTGTGAGGGATAGCGGACATCATATTTATGATTTCTTTTCATAGAGTGAGCTTCTGAGTCACCTAGGAGAGTTATTTGCTTTACTTGGTCAAACTCGAACTTTGACCTTGGCAGACCTCACTCTTTCTTTGGGGTCCCAAGAATATATTCAGCCTAAAGACCCTTCATCTTTATTTCCTCTGCTTCTTCATCTATCAGAGTTGTGTTACCCAAAACCCCACTCATTTAGTACATTTTTCTTCTATTAATGTAACTAGTAATATCTCTAAGTATAGATAACCACATAATTATTCATCTGCCGAACCTCTAATCAGATGCATTCAGTGTACTCATTACTTCACATATATATTCCTCTCTTCTAGTATATTAAATTCCCTTGCAATGATTGTTACCTATGGCTATAAATAATGGTTAGGTTTTTGTGCTAACTGGTAGCAGCATTTTTTAAACGAAGGAAAGACCCAGAAACTGACAACACTAACAGAAATCCCAAATATTTTGCTGGGAAGGTAAACATTGCAGGTGGGAAGGGAAGCATGATTGTAACTTTTGCAGAGTTCAGTGAGTACATTCATCTGTGTTGGGGATTAACTAGGTTACTGTGGGTGGCCCTGAGATCTCATCGCCAGTTACATATAATGTTATTTCTGTGGCAGTTCTTAGTTGCAGTCCAAACAGCTCATGTACAAACCAGCTTTTTCACACAATACATTGGCAGAGTGAAAACTGTCCTCGAAGTTTAAAAATTTTTATGACTCTAATGTCTTTCGCCCTTGAAAAAAAATACAGCTGGATGCTAGCAGGGGGATGATTTATCAAACAGCAGACCTTTGTGGGTGAATGTATCTGTATTGTAATGTTTTTAAGTACAGTATTGGGATGAAATCAGAAAGTGTAGAGCATCATCTTTATCGAGGAGCTGACATCACTCTGCCCAAGTGGAAGGCTTGAATACAAGTGGCATTGCTATCCAGTCCTCCTTCCAATTGCAGTGACCTCCCTGATGCCTTTGGCAGCTCTGATGATTTGGTCCAAGAGTCTGCTGCCGTGTCCCCCCTCTTACCACCAGCTGGAATGCCTGTCGGCGTGATTGCCCTGGATACTTTTCAACAAGTTGAGAACTCCTCGATAACTGACACACTTTCGAATGTCCTAACTATACCTCCTAAACCCAGGGGTCACGTTATTTGTTGTCATAAGGCTCTGAGAGTTCTTTGCTCCTTGTCATCGGTCAGTGGTTCCCTGACCTGTCCTCATGGGTCCTGATGGGTCCTGGGAGGGTGGTCCGTGGCATCGAGTGGCAGAAGCCTTGGGAATGCATTCGAAGCTCCATGAAGAAGGAACTGTGTTTGTCCCCTTCAGCACACTACCCCGGGTACCCAGCCCCATACGCAGGACATCATCATTTTCGTTTCTCATTCATTGAAAATGGAGCAAGTTTCTGCTGCTGCTTTATACCTGGACAGATTACATCAGCGCATCGTTAGGTACGAAGTGTCCTGGCGAAAGGACGATGGTCGTGTTGAGGTCCTTATGTTGGTGCCCTGGCAGATAGAAACTCACTAATGGTGGCAAGTGGCGTGTTCCTAACTGATTGTTGCCCAAAAGAGCACAACTGGTTGGTCACAGAGTGAAGCTTAAAACCCCTGTGTCCCCCCTCCCTGAATCCTCACTGGGAACAATCCCCCCACACACAGGCCAGTTCCCAGTTCTCAGACCAGCCCTCCAGGGCGGAGCCCAGGGCTCCATGCAGCTGGGCACTGGGTCCCGATTCCCCACTCCCTTCCCTTAGACCTTTCAGGCTCTCGTCTAGCAGGTTCTGAGGATCCTTGCATCAATTGCATCACAATCTTAGAAGAGGAGAATGGTCTTCTCTTGATGCATTTCGCATTTCTTACTCTGAAATCAAAAGAGGATTACCCCCTGATCGAGAAAACATGAGTTTATAGCTACTAGTGTGAGAACTCTTAACTCCGAGTTATTTTTTTTTTTTTTTAAAGATTTTATTTATTTATTTGACAGAGAGAAATCACAAGTAGATGGAGAGGTAGGCAGAGAGAGAGAGAGGGAAGCAGGCTCCCTGCTGAGCAGAGAGCCCGATGCGGGCCTCGATCCCAGGACCCTGAGATCATGACCTGAGCCGAAGGCAGCGGCTTAACCCACTGAGCCACCCAGGCGCCCCAACTCCGAGTTATTTTTAGTGTATTTTCCCAAACTGGCAGGCCAGCGCAATTGCCATGAGGGATTGGCAAGGCTGAGAATTACAAAGTAAAATGTCAGCCTTTATTTGTAAATTGGTTCCATCAGAGACATAGAAGCGTGAAAACAGATTAGGGGTATTGTTCTTTTTACTGGGATAATTAATCCCATGTTGTTGAAAGGCTGATGATCATTACAGTATTTCTTCATGTGAACAGGAATAGCTCTCATTTGAGGTTTTGCGGTTTGGGTTTTTTTGTTTTGTTTTGTTTTGTTTTTTTCTCATTTTTGTTTTCAGTTTGGGGTGGCAGTTTGAAAACTAAGTTGTATCTGGACCTTATACTGCCTTATGTGAAATTCAGAGATTATGACTGTGAAAAAGACCTTAACCTCTCAACAACTGTTACTCAAACATACAGCATCAAGTTAATAAACAAAACCACTTTGCTCTTTGTTTCCCAAAATGGAGATAACTGATTTCTCTCTTAACTTTTCTTCCATACTTCCTGAATTTCTAAACAAATTATAGCAACGGTATAAATAAAAAGGAGAAGAAATATTCCAGGTCCTGGGAATTAGAACAAATCAAGCCATAGAAACTTGAATTATAAGATGTTAAGACAAGGCTGGCTCAGATGATAGGCGGAAGATTCTCTAACTCTGTTGCTTTTGTTTGGAGCAACTCACTTCATCTGTGTCTACCTGAGACCAAAAATGAACTGAAAGAAGACCCTTCTAACATTTCCACAGGGGTAGCCTAGTAAACCTGCTGATCAAAATAAACAGCAAACTTCAAACAAGTGGTCAGGAAAGTTTTCAAGCTTTTCCAAATGGCACAGTTTGTCACTAAGACCAGACTCGAGGTATCAGGAAAGTTCTTCGAGTCTGATAAATATTGTTCAAAATTATACAAGAATTATAAAACATTAGTAAACCTTTCTAGGTGAAAAAAAAATGCTTTAAGGGAGTAACTATGAACCAAATGGTTTAAATGATTATTCTAATCATCTAATGAAATAAGTTTAATGAAAATAGTCAAAATCTACCTCATCTTGGATTACAAATATTGATCCTAATCTTTATCATTATGGGATTATCCACCCCTCAGAAGTTATCATAAACCTAAAGCCCATATGCAAAGCTACCTGGTCAGTCTAGGAAAACTGCTAGAGGAACCTGAAAGTGAAGGGGGAGAGGGAATGACTAGACCAGAGGGCATGGGAAGGGGCAAAAGAGTAGGAGCTACATTTTTCAAGTGTAAAAGTTGGCGGAAATCCCCTGAAGCTGCTCCTTGGCTCTGTGTCACAGACTGCAGACCTCAGCTGTGTTAACCCTTGACCCCAGATCCTTTTGGGACCTCTGAAATGTCCAGATGTTATCTTAGACCAAATTCTAAACCCAGCCTTGTTTCCCAGGGATCACCTCACACACATTCACTGTATTCTTGATTAAGAGGCCCCATCAGCCCTCAGCTCCTCCTCTGGGGGCTTCAGGACAGGATGAGGACTAAGAAACTGAGCAGAGTGGAGCAGAAAATCTCAAAGCCCCCACGGAAGAACTACCGATGGCACTGAACATTCTGTTACAGAGTTAACGGAATGTTCATGCTGTATCTGATCTCCCTCCTTGCATTGTATCTTGCATTATTTCATTAGACAAATGTACTTGCCTTTAAAGCTCACTGTGTATATTCTGTACACAATCTTGTGATTAGTTTGGTACAATGGCTGCTAGCATGAAGGTTGATTTTGTCCCAGTTTTGTCAGAACCACACCACACACTCAAAACCAGTGCCACTGATAATGATGAGAATCCCAAGCTTTTTCTTACTTTGAAACAATCAGGCAGACAAGTCACAAACAGCATAAAGAAGTGAATGGAAGAGATTTCGACTTTCTGTGGTAATTGTGTTTGCACTTCCTTTACACGTTTATGATGTATTAGCCATAGAATGGTCTCTAAAGAGAAACGGAAGAGGAAAGCACAGAACCTTATCAAAAAATACAGCCAGCTGAATCCCTTTCCCTCAGTTATACTTTTTTAAAAGTCTAATGTAAGTATAATTACTCACCAATTTCTATTCTGAAGTTGGTAATGACGATAGAAATAAATCTTTCTGTTCCTTTGTGCTACAAATTCAGTGAACTAAAGACTGAAACTCCAAAAGGTTGCTTTAAATATATCATTTATAGAACTAACCCAGAAAAGAATTTCAGCACCAGAATCCAAGCTCCCAGACTCTATTAACAATAACGCAAGAAACAAGGCCTCAGGATGCTGAGGGGAAAGGGAGTGTTTTCCACAGACCTGAAGTGACCCTTCCCCTCCCCCACAGTCTCTGGCTGTGGCTCCCAATGACACTTTATAGGCCACAGAGGGGCTGCCTCCAGCTGTCCACACTTCTCCAGGGAGTCACTTCTACAGGGCCATAAGGGAGCTAATACTATCAGAACAAGGAATGGGGAGGGGTTTCAAGGTACACTTGTTACCCTTCCTTTTTCTCTCAGGGGAAGACCTTAATGGATAAAACAGAAGAAAGCATTCCATACCTTAGCTTTTAACTCATCTGGGATTATCTAAGGTAACAGTTATAAAACTGGCTTGAGATCCCGCTGCACCTTCAGGATCCTCAACCTGTCACCCCCACCGTCGTTGTTTAATGCTTCAGTCCACTCACAGCTGAAGGACACTTCATTTCCAGCAGAAGCTTCCCTGAGGTGGTGCACTGCTAAGCTGGCTGGTTCCCACCAGTTATGGATTCTAATCCTGGATGCAATTCCCACTAGACACAAAGCTGCTGGGATGTGAAACCGTATTGACAAACACTACAAAATAAACTTCTCAATGGCATAAACATGTAACAGTGACAAGGTGAGGTAGATATATTGCTAGTTTGCTGAACCTCCAAAAAAACATGTGCCTACACTATTAAAGTCAGTGTACTGAGAAATGACAGCTAAAGAATTAGCTAGTTAAAGCCTTAAGTCTTACACTCACTAAGCTATTGCTAATCTGTTCCATTAAATTTATTAGCAATGTATATCTGAGTTTAAATTCATCATTAAATTATAATTATACTAAAGAGCTGAACAAGAGACCTAAGTAGCACTTTCCTCTTAGGTACTGCCTGAGTTAAGAGTGTAAAACAATAAAAATAAAAAAGTTATTTTTAAGTATTTTTAGAGCCTTGCAGAAAGGAGTGACTTTCTGCCTTCCCAACCTATATAAAATGTAAAAACATACACAGATTTTTATTGTCCATCTGCTTCACTCATTCTCATTGCCATTTAAACTAGCTAATATACCAAACATTTCACTCATTTATCTGGTAGCTACTGTTTTAGAAAGGGAGCTCCATGAAACAGGGGATTTTTAACTCCTCCTCCCAGCCTAGCACAGTGATTGGCATGCAATACGTGCTTAATGAATATTATTAAGAATCAAAACTGGTGCACCTGTGTGGCTCAGTTGGCTAAGTGTCTGCCTTCGGCTCAGGTCATGATTCTGGAGCCCCAGGATCTAGCCCCACAGGGGGCTCCCTGCTCAACTGGGAATCTGCTTCTCTCTCTGCTCCTCACCCCACTCATGCTCTCTCCCTCTCACTTTCTCTCGCTCTCAGATGGATAAATAAAATCTTAAAAAAATATATCTGGGGGTGCCTGGGTGGGTCTGTCGCTTAGGCATCTGACTCTTCATTTCGGCAGGGGTGGTCTCCACTGATCCTAGAATCAGGCTTTGTGCTCAGTGGGGAGTCTGGTTAAGATTCTCTCTTTCCCTCTCTCAAATAAATAAATAAATAAGTCTTTACAAAAGGAATCAGGGGTGCCTAGGTGGCTCAGTCGTTAAGCATCTGCCTTCGGCTCAGGTCATGATCCCAGGGTCCTGGAATCAAGCCCGGAGTCGCATCGGGTTCCCTGCTCAGCGGGAAACCCGCTTCTTTCTCTCCCACTCCCCCTGCTTCTCTTCCCTCTCTTGCTCTCTCTCTCTCTGTCAAATAAATAAATAAAATCTTAAAAAAATAATCAAAATACCTGAACCTTATGTTTTTAAAACAATTATTGAAGAGACTAAATCATAAGACCTAGTATAAAAGTATTTTTTTAATTGACCTGAGACATAAATTGTACTGTTAAAAGGTTTTTCACTTGGGCGCCTGGGTGGCTCAGTGGGTTAAGCCGCTGCCTTCGGCTCAGGTCACGATCTCAGGGTCCTGGGATCAAGTCCCATATTGGGCTCTCTGCTCAGCAGGGAGCCTGCTTCCCTCTCTCTCTCTCTGCCTGCCTCTCTCTCCATCTACTTGTGATCTCTCTCTGTCAAATAAATAAATAAAATCTTTAAAAAAAAAAAAAGGTTTTTCACTTGTAAGTTGGTTTTGAAATAAATTTAAAAATCACTCCAATTCCATTCCGTAGTTATTTTTTTTTTTCACTGATTGCTTAGTTCTGTCTTTACTTATTACAAAATTACTACAGATTTCATTTGGCAAAAATTAAATTCTAGGAAAGAATTCTAGAATATCACAGAATAATTGGAACTTCAATTCTGACAAGCTGGAAAAGAAATGGTTTGTAGAAAGAATATATAATACAATATAGTAAAGCTATAATTTTCTCTTTAAATCTAGTTAGCAGACTTTTTCTTTTTTAAGATTTTATTCAAATATCCTGGCTGACTTCCTGGACCTCTCATTTAGGTTTGTGTATATTTTTCTGATGCCATTAAAGTTGAATCTGAACGAAATACTCAACTATAGTAATGCAAATGTTTAAAATTAAGAATCTATTGAAGTTATCAACTAAACTTTCACATTTTCTGATGATCTAACTCATTAAATACCTTATAATTAAGTCAATTTTAAATATAAAATAATTTTTTTAAAAAAATAGCCCTAAAGCCCAAAGAATAGTTGCTATCCTCGGAAAATTTCACCATACAGAGAAGGTACAATTTATATGTGAGAATTATTATTTCAAAATATACATGAGAAACATCAACTTCTCATATTTTACTTGAAAGCTATATTCATCTATCCATAGCATGATTCCCTTCTGGACTCTAAGATTACACAGTTGTGCTAACTGTCCTTGCTAGAATAAGAAAATAAGAAAAATGGCCCCACCTATATAACATGGCTTATTTATCAAAGGTCATTCTGGGATTACCACAATGCCTGTTCCTCTCCCTCGTCTATCCCATCAAAAAAAGTAGTCCTGGAAAATAGAGTACTTCCAGGAATAACAATCATTTGAATTATAGTTCACTTCCTCTGTGTTTTAGTTACATTAATGCTTTCTACCAATGCCAACTATACAATATCCACTGAATGTAGAACAATACATACAAGCTTTACCATTATCTATTTCCCAAGCACCAATAGCAGACCTTCTAGCACCAGATGTACTGACTTCAAGGCCACTCAAGACATGGTTTATGTAAGCACAGCACAGTCTTACAGTGGTGTAGTCTATAGCCTGTGCGAGGACAGCGAGGACCAGCCAAGAATTTCTGACCCCAACCAAATCGTCTCTTATCTTACTAGCAAACATGTGGGAAGTCACGTAGGTGAGCGCACAACACATAGCACAGACCCTTTCTCAGTGCTACTGGACTTTATCTACCTAAGCCTTTTGTTCGGCTATTTAGCCTTTCAAGGAGGCACAAGTCAGGGCCTGGTTTGGTCCTCATCTCAAGCCTTACTGTGGCCTCCCACAACTCTCCCAGAGAAACAAAGTTTTTAAAATAAATAAAAATGTTTACTCATTCATATTCTAGATTACTGTGTTTTTGCTATTAACCCAGAGAATATTTTTATGTCAGTATTCTAAATTTAACCAGATGTCATCATTTCTTAAGTATTATACCATTTAAGCTCTCCAAGTGAAGGGGTTGTCTTTTAATGGAAAATACTCATTTCACATTGAAGACAGAACATAATGTCCTTGGCTTAGCTATTCTCCAACAACACAGGTCCTTTTTTGTACAGTATGCTTAGCTATATGGTAAGGCTAAAATACTACAAATTTATGCATGGAATCAAAGTCTGAAGTCCTCTATACTAACTAGAGATGTTTAAAAACCATAACCACAACTTAACATATCAATTTTCTTAAAATTATAATCATTGAATTCTTGGATAAAATTCAATGTTTGTTCATGAGAATGGGAAAAAATTGAGAAAACATTTTTATAAGATATCCCAGGATTTGAATGAATATACTCAACACCATTTGAAAAGTGACCCAACCATAGTTTTAAGCAAAGAAACATTTATTAAGGGTTGATTTTGAATTTACTATTGTTTCAGGCAATAATATAATAAGTCAAAGAAATCCTGGTTTTAATATAGCTAATGCAATTACAATACACTGAGAATAAAAATTCATCTATTATGAAAAGTAAATATTATAGGTAAGAATTTTAAAGAATTCATGTAAATAGAAACAACTGTTTTTAGGTCAAACTAATTGTACTCCAAACTCAAACATAACAATTTTATTTGGAATTAAAGTATAAGCCAGGTATATAATAAGAGAACACTCAACAGAACAATGCTAAAAGACAGTACTGAGAAAAAATGTAATGTTATCCAAATGCTGTCAGATAAATCAATGTTTCTTTTCAAAGAGTGTGCACAGTAATTGCTGTGTGCATTAAATGTAATAGTATGGAAGTTCTACACAATTTGTGTCATGGTTTAAAAAAATGATTATGCCATTATTTCCAAGATTTGAACCTAGTCATAATATAAGAAATGAGGTGAAGCCATTTCTCTATTTTGACTTCTAAATTGATATGTTGCATTAAGAAAGTCACATTTAAAAGAATACGTATGGGGCGCTTGGGTGGTTCATTCAGTTAAATAGCTTCTGCCTTTGGCTCTGGCTCAGGTCATGATCCCATGATCCTAGGGTCCTAGGATTGAGTCGTTCCCCACTCTACCCTCATTGAGCTCCCTGCTTAGCAGAAGAATCTACTTCTCTCTCTCCATCTCTCCCCTCTCCCCTCATGCTCTCTCTCCCCTCCACTTTCAAGTAAATAAATAAACAAAATCTTTTAAAATAATAATAAAAATAAATAAAAGAATGATTACACAAAGACAGTCAGACATCCAGTCTCAGATACCTGAATTCAGTACCCCTTACTGTTCTTGAAAGTGTATGTTTCAAATCTTTATCACTGTCTTCATAGGCCTTACTCTCAGCAAAAACAAACAAAACAGAACACAAAACTTATCTATTAAAACCTCCAATATGCTTCCAGGCTGGAAGAGAAAGGGCCCAGAAGCAGGCTAGGTGGCCTCAACAACCACCAGACTCTATCTGTGAGGCAGGAAGAGAAAGGAAAAAGAGGAAAGCCTTACTACCTATCAGGACTGTACCTACACAACCTGATTTGAACTTGAGGCCAGCCTGTGAGATATTATTGAATGTGTGTTCCAAATATGAAACCAAGCATAAAGAGGCTATGTAATTTGCCCCAAGTTACAAATGGTTGGTAAGTTTCAGTGCCAGAACTTTAACCCAGGTCATCAGATTCCCTAAAACCATGCTCTGTACCATGCACCTCACCCTACTGTCCCAGCAGGGCCGGTGGTGAGTGTGCAAAAGGAGGCACAAAGGCCATCCCAGCAGTTCCTCACATGCTACACTAGAGAAGCAGCAGAAATGTAAAAGTATCCAAGACAGCCGGCTCACTCTTGGCGTTACAGTCTGCAGCTCACTGATGTGTTGTCGTGGGTTTTTCATGGCAGTGAATCTTGCCAAGGATCTTTATCTCCTGGTGACATGGCAGTTCCTCAAACATCCCTGGGCAAAATCACCTGCTTCTGTTACTAACCTACTTCTCCCCTTGCATATACTGACAAAGTCTCAGGATAGTTTTTCCACTGGTCTTCATCCCTCAGCTTCCACGGGGTCTCAGCTCATTCTCTATCAGTCTTCTGCTCACACATACTCCTGAACTAAAGCCCAATGACAGGCATTTAATTGGCAAATCCAGGGGCCTTTTCAGTCTTCCTACCACCTACTTCTCAAAAGTTCTAAGGAAGACTTTTGTCTGGGTACTAGGTCCTTCCTTGGATTTCAAGAGATCACTCTCTCCTGGTTCTTTGTTTCAACCCTTGATGGCTCAGTCTGAGTCACCAGCACAGTCTATTTCTTCCTCCATCCTTCAAATGCTGGCTTTCCAACAACCTACCCTCTGTCTATATGGCTTTTTTCCTCAAATTCTTCCCCTTAGGGCATCTCATCCACCTGATGACTGCAAAAAATATGATAAGTTAAATTCTAGAACTCTAATTTTTGCCCCAAATTCTTTCTTAACTTTCATACTCATATCCTCAAAAAGAAGCAGAATTTGCAGCCCAGCAGGTCCCAAACCAAATTCACCTTTTCCTCCTCCCGATGCTCTTCCATCTCTTGTATCCATCTTGTTTTCAAACTACAGGCTCAAGTTCCACACAATGTTCTCCCTTCTACAGAAACCTCCACTTCTGAATGAACACACATACCAAAAGTTCCACCCAAGGATGTCTCCTAGTTGATGGGTACTTGTTTGCCTGTTTGTGGTTTGGTTTGGTTTTTATTCTGTTTTGCTTTGTGTATCTTCTTCATTGCTTCTGTCTTAAATCAGACATTCCACATTTCTTACCTGGACCAATGCAATGGCAGAAGCTCCCAATGGGTAACCAGACTCCAGTCTTCATTCCTCAATCCTACTGACAGAGCTCTCTTGCTGAGAAACAAAGCTAATCTCAGTAGATACTATTCTTATATTAATGGCATTATAATAAGGTATAGCTATGCAGATGAAACCATGAGACTAAAGATACCTTCCTCTGTATAGGGAGTAGGCTCTGGCCAGAATGATTAATATTCCAAATATCTGAATTATGAATGAACTAAGGTGTATGAGGCCATCCTCATACATACATGTTCAAGTTAATGTTTAGAAAACAAAGCACTCCCCCAAGTCAGCCCAGGAGTAACTACGTTGGGGCTTAGGATAAAAATAGGTCCAAATCTCCAGGCCCTGAAAGATCACTTTGTTAGGAGCAGGAATCTGTATTATACAAGTTGGACTATGTTTGTGTTTCATGTTGTTTCTAGGATTACTGGCCTCTGTTCTTCCCTACTCAAGAATAATGCTTTGAATATTATAACATGTCCCAGATTAAGAAAAGCAAGGAAAGGTCTTCTCCATATGCTTATGTGGATTGCTGAGGACCAGAGAGGTCATAGACATAGGGAATGAAGAGAAGGAATCCCAAGGTGAAATTCAGAGATAGTGATTCAGGAAATCTTGGCCTAGTACCTTTATCCCACAAGACATCTCTTTCCAGAGCCAACTTTGGAGATCTCAAATTTGTTTATTACTAACAGGACAGTAGGTGTCCCCTCACAATTGATTTCCTACTACTTTTAGTTAAAGTCCGAATTTTTCAAACAGGGGTGCCTCGGTGACTCAGTTAAGCGTCTGCCTTTGGCTCAGGTCATGCTCAGTGGAGAGTCTGTTTCTCCCTCTGTCCCTCCCCCTGCTCATGTTCTCTCCCCCACTCTCTCTTTTACATAGATTAATAAAATATTTGAAAAAAAAAAAAGAATTCTTGGCGCATCTGGGTGGCTCAGCTTGTTAAGTGACTGTCTTCAGCTCAGGTCATGATTATGGAGTCCCAGGATTGAGTCCAGCATCGGGCTTCTGCTCAAAAGGGAGTCTGCTTCTCCCCTCCTCATACTCTGTCTCTCTCTTCCTCTCTCATTCTCTCTCTCAAATAAATAATAAAAATAGAGAGAAAGAAAGAAAGGGAGAAAGAATTCTTAAACATACAATCCTTCTCAAACTAGACTGAACTTACTTCACATCCTACCAATACCCAAAAGTATCCAAAGAGCATATAGAACTTATCAATCTCCAACAACAAAGAACTGTCAGCATCGCCTACACAGTGTCATGCCAGCAGCCCTAAAATGTCATATGAAGGTCACACGGAACACGCTGTTCTTTCCAGATGGATAGTTAGCTGTCTTCCCATTCTGGCATATTCTCCTCATCCCTCAGAAGCTATCCTTCACCTCTTTCCTAAAGCTTCCCTTGACCCTGCACTGAAGGGGCCTCTTAATGCCTCCATGCAACTTTGCTCATAACTCTATCATTGACTCGCCCAGATGGCATTGTAATTATTTGTATACTGAGGGTTAGGATGGCAGCATATGAATTTGACAGTCGCACAATTCAGCCAGTATAGCACAAACCTAAACGTAATGTGTTGAATTAGTTTATCCTTGCCTGGAAAAAGTTAGATTGTGACTGAAGGAAGGTGTTTTTGGTCTCATTCAAACTGTGTGTTTGCTTTTGTTTGATTTGTTTGTTTTCCTGTGCACCTATTTACACACCACTATATTTAGGCCAAGAAAATTGTACCTAAGAGAAAAATGCACCACTCCTGTTCTCTTGGAGTTTACTATCTAGGTAAGAGGCTTTTCTAACTGCTTTAGCAAAGGCATAAATCAGAAGAAGGTGGGACTATGCTAGGAGAGGTTCAGTGGAAAGCCTGAAGACATCCAATTCAGTTCCTGCTCACCCTCTATGAGGGACAAACCACAGAACCCTGGAACCCTAGGGATCACCATTTGAAAGAGTAAGGGGCACATATATTAACCCAAATCAGGTAATAAATATGCAATTGTTTACTGTAAACTGTAAAATAGCATACTAACAATGGTTGTTGTTTTGTAGACTGCAAGGTGTTCTCGCAGTCTTACGTCAATTGAGTATGTATAAAAATATCACGGGGCACACCTGGGTGGCTCAATTGGTTAAGCGTCTGCCTTTGGCTCAGGTTATGATTCCAGGGTTCAAGTCCCGCATTGGGCTCCCTGCTCGGTGGGGAGTCTGCTTCTCCCTCTACCTACCGCTCTCCCTGCTTATGTGTGCACTCGCTCTTTTGCTCTCTCTCTTTCTGACAAGAAATAAATAAAATCTTTTAAAAAAATAAGAATATCATGTGAAGAAGGACTGCATGAAAAGAAGGAGAAACACCGGGGGAAGAAGTAAAGAAGAGACTCAGAGATAGAAAGTGTAAAGAGGAATATCACACATGCAAAAATTAGACATTAAGGCTGACCAGTATGGGTACCTCTGTGTAGCAACTGTAGCATCAGAAGAAATAACAGTAACCATATATAGGGCCCTCCTGTAAGTCAGGGACTGGGCAGAGCCCAAAGCATCCATCATCTCATCCTTACACCAACCTTAAGAAATGCTATTGTTTCCCCATTTTACAGAAGAAGAAAATGGGGCTGGAAAAGTTTAGGAATGTGTCCAAAGTTAACTAGTAAATTAGAGACAGGACTCAGATTCTGGGCTATCCGAGGTCAACGCCTAGACAGGTGACAAATTTCAAAATCTCTTGTTTATGACAAGACATGTAACTCAAAGTCTTTGTCTTCATGTGCTGGCAACGTGGAAGAGCAGCACATTCTGATTTGCCAGGAACACCCCAGGGTTACATCTGTTTCCCAGTGTAATTATTAACAGCACCCCTTTCACCCTCAGAAGTGTCCCATTTTAGACAAAAATGTTCAGAGCCATCCAGCCACAATGCCATAGTGAAATGTGTCTACAAGATTTTCCAGGCCCAGTGCAAAATAATAGTTTGAGGCCTTTTGCTCAAAAAGCAGGGGGAAATGTTTTATTAAAGGTACTGAAATAGGGACACCTGGGTGGCTTAGTTGGTTAAGCCTCTGTCTTCAGCTCAGGGCATGATCCCAGGGTCAGGGAATTGAGCCCCACATCGGGCTCCCTGCTCAGCAGGAAGCCCGCTTCTCCCTCTCCCTCTCCTCATGCTTATGTTCCCTCTCTCATTGTCTCTCTCTGTCAAATAAATACAGTCTTTAAAAAAAAAAAAAAAGTGGTACTGAAATATAAAGCTTTTCTCTTTCTTTCATATATTAGCTCTACTCACACTCTACTGTCCAATGGACTTCACTTATAAAACACAAGTTCAAAGATAAAACGAGCACAAATTTCAAGACATTGGTAGCAGAGCTCTGAACCAAGTTCCAGTTCCTTCTGAGCATGAAGCCCAGAGCAAAGTGCAGAGCATGCACACCCATGAAGCTGGCCCTGCTCTGCTCTTCTGTTCACTCAAATGGGTGTAGGAAGATATCCTGATCTTGGAATGGCCTATGATTTCACAAGCACTGCACAAAATTCTGGGGAAAAACAGACAAGTAAAATATGGGCCTGTCCTCAAGAAGCTTACATTCTAATAGAATGAGACCAAAGTAAACACATACATATATAAGCCTCCTTAGGTGCAGGGAAGAAGAAACTACAAAGCAGTGAGCACTGTAGACTGTGATGGGGTAGGGGGGGCAGCAGAGAGGACAGGATTATGAAGTTTCCTGAAGGAACGGAGCCCTGAAAGCCCAGTGAGAATACAAAAGGATAGAAGGGCTAGCAAGAAACAAAAGAAGCCAGAGATCCCATGGGAAGAGAGAATCACTCTATATACCAGCTCTCTGTGGGGTAGGAGTGGGGAAAGTTGTTCTCGCTTTAAAAAAAATGAAAGGGTTGGAAATGAGAACAAAAAGGAATTAGAAATATAAAAGATCTTAGGGGTACCTGGGTGACTCTGTCAGTTAAGCATCTGACTTAAATGCTCAGGTCCTAATCTCGGAGTCCTAGAATCAAACCCCAGTCAGGCTCCCCTTAGCAGGGAGTCTGCTTCTCCTTTTCCTTCTCCCTCTGCCTCTCCCCTGGTTCATGATCATGTGATCTTTTTCTTTCTCTGTCAAATAAAATTTTTAAAAATCTTTAAAAGAAAAAGAAGTATAAAAGATCTTAGTATGAATGGGGCACCTGGGTGGCTCAGTGGTTTAAGCCTCTGCCTTCAGCTCCGGTCATGATCTCAGGGTCCTGGGATCGAGCCCCACGTCGGGCTCCCTGCTCAGCGGGGAGCCTGCTTCTCCCTCTCTCTCTGCCTGCCCCTCTGCCTACTTGTGATCTCTCTGTGTCTATCAAATAAATAAATAAAAATCTTTAAAAAAAAAAAGATCTTAGTATGAAAAGTTTTCCCCTTCAGGTCATATGATCATTTAATCAGGAGAAAAAATACCATTTTGTTTGATTATGTATGGGCTTCTAAGTAAAAAACATGTTCTTGATAAAACTGAAAATATGTTTTCTATCTCTTCATAATAAAGATAAGAGTTACCCTTCATGCATGTTAATGGCTGAAACAATGACAGAAATCTAAAACGATGACTAGTCTAACAAATATTTATATTTGACTTAGAAATGCACTATCAGATTTTTTGCAACAAATGTACCCCTTATTTAATACTAGTGCTAACTTTTTTTAAAAAAATCAATTTTATGGTTTGTCTATATTTCTTATCAGTCCTTTGAGACGGACTCCTAGAAATAGAATTGCCAGGCCAAAGAGTTTGAATATTTTTAAAGCTTGGTATATTATTAGCTTACACTAAAGTTAAAACTAGATTGACTACATCAACAGAAGGTGACCAAGTAATAATACATGTGTATTCAGTGTTACTATAAATAATAATGAAAAAATAAATACTCAGAAATGAAAATCTAAAAGTATATTATAAGTTGATCTGGGGCTTTCAATGATTATGATTAAAAAGAAGTCAGGATAGGGTATGTGCTTTGGTGAGTGCTGTGAAGTGTGTAAACCTGGTGATTCACAGACCTGTACCCCTGGGGATAAAAATATATGTTTATAAAAAATAAAAAATTTTAAAAAAAAGAGGTCAGGATAAACTTTGGTTTAGGATGACAAGCTAATTAGTGTGTTTGTGTGTGTGTGAACATGTTTGTGCATAAGTATTGGATGTACGTGCACAAAATAATCGACAAAGAAAAATAAAAGTGGAAGAGTCCATTATTTCTGAATGAAATAAGAAGAATGAAATCATTAAATGAACTACTTGTAAATAGGTACATATAATTTATTTTATACCTCCCACAATTTCTTGTTTTTTTCCTTTTTTTAAAAAAGATTTTATTTATTTATTTGTCAGAGAGAGAGATCTCAAGCAGGGGAAGCAGCAGGCAGAGAGAGAAGCAGGCTCCCTGCTGAGCAAAGACTCCAATGTGGGGCTCAATCCCAGGACCCTGGGATCATGACCAGAGCTAAAGGCAGATAGATGCTTAACCAACTGAACCACCCATGTGTCCCCTCCCACAATTTCTTACCCAACTCTATCTAGCAATAAGTTTTCAATTTTAATAATCAAGTGTTAAGGTTAGAGGAAAAACTCATATATTAAAGATCAACAAATTAGTTTTTGATGTAGATTAGGTTAGCTCTCTATTTCTACAATTCAGGACTCTGCACAGTACTTTTTTCAAATACCTCTAGAAAGAAGTAACTAATACAGTTTAAGAAGTGGCTCAGATTTTTCAAAAGTCAAAGGACTTCGTCACCAATGAAGTTTCATGAAAGGCAAATCTGAAGCTATTAAAAGTCAAATATCCACTTCACATCAGTCAGAATGGCTAGTATCAAAATAACAAGAAATAACAAATGTTGGCAAAGACATGGAGGAAAGGAAACCCTCATGCACTGTTGGCGGTAATGTAAATTTCTGGGGTCCTTATGGAAAACAGTACGGAAGTTCCTCAAATAACTAAAAATAGAAGTATCATATGATCCATAACTCCAGTTCTGGGCGTTTGCCTGAGGGAAATGAAAACACCAATTCAAAAAGATATATGTATACCTGTTTGTTGCAGCATTATTTACAGTATGTAAGCAACTTAAGCGTCCATCTATAGATGAATTGATCTAGAAGATGTGGTATGGAATAGAATATGAAATTCACTATGGAATATTACTCAGCCATTAAAAAGCATTAAATCTGGCCATTAGTGACAACACAGATTAACAGTATTATGCCAAGTGAAGTGAGTCAGACAGAAAGACACCATATAACTTCATTTATAGTGGAATCTAAAAAACAAAACAAGCAAACAACAACAAAAAGAGAAACAGATTCATCAATACAGAGAACAAACGAGTTGCCAGCAGAGAGGAGGGTGGGGGGGTAAGTGAAATAGATGAAGAGGATTAAGAGGTACACACTTCTGATTATAAGTCATAGAAACATACAACATAGGGAATATAGTCAATAATATTGTAATAACTTTGTAAAAAATGTCAAATCTTAAAAACATGCTTTTTTGACATTGCTACATGGAAGTGTACAATAATCCAATTTATCACCAATTACCCATATATTCTCAAATATCTAAATATTTCCAAAGAATGTGGTCCCAGAGGCTCAGGTATCCTGATTTTAATTTGAGAAGTCAACCAGAAGTCAACCTGTGTTGAAACAATGTTCTCTCCTTCTAGACATAGCAAAGAAGTGAATTTCTCTACCATAATTATAAGCAGAACGTCTACATCTTACAGAACACTGAGCGGGAAGTTTTGGTCTTTGAAACATTTCCCGTTGGACCACAAGGGCATGCAACAGGGAGGTGGAAGGAGCAGAAGGTTTGAAGATGTGAGTTAGATTGCAAAGGCTAAGAGCTCCTCAGTCCTATGCTTTCCCAGACATCTGGGTGGAAAAGAGCCAATGCTCAAAGTTTGTCTTTGCAACAATGAATAGAAAAAAAATCAATTTCTGAGTGATGTCTCAGAAGTTTCTTTCACTCAGTTTTGCCCCTTCTGGCTCTAAAATGAATGAAATGTTTCCAGAGCAGGCTTCCAATACGTCAAGCTGAAACTTTGAAACAAAGTTCCTGCCAGTTCTTTCTATGAAATCTTGAAGTTTTTTTGACACTAGTTTTATTGTACTGCACTACTGGGCTCAGTATGAACAGAGAATCCAGAAGCTGAGCGGGGGGCAAATTTAAACCCGGGATGGAGGATGGGGGTAGGAGACGGCAGGGCTAGAACAGGGTGAGCACCACAGGTGGGCTTTAACAGCCAACAGCTGCTAGAGATCATAACCCCACTGCTCGTTCTCTACCCCTCGCCAGAATCCTGTGTTTCAAAGATTATTATAACTAAAGGGACTTCGCTGCCATCTAATCTGAATAATGAACTCAAGCTCCAAAACAATCAAGGATTTTTTTTTTTCTTTTAACTAAATGTACCTGAATGTAGTAGACTGACCTTAATCACCAAGCCAAAGTCTTAAAAACCCAGGGGAGGAGAAGAGGGTAAAAAAATTACACAAGGCAGCCAGGGACGGGGTAAAGAGTGAGGAAAGATGGGGTAAGCAGGGATTCCCGGGACAGGACCCTTCTCCCATTGGACCTAACTTTTCAAGCCCGCATATGTCCAAGGCCCTGGCAAACTCATTGGGTGTCCAGGCTTTAAACAGTCCCGCCCGGGGTCCGCGCGCGGGCGAGCAGAGTGTCCGTGCGCGGGTTCATGGTCCCGCGACGCCGGGAGCGGTGCCCCGTCCCCCCGCAGACAATGCCACGCGCCCGCTGCCGCTTCGGGATCCCCGCGCTGCGCCGCCTGCTACACCCTGCGTCGCCGAGGGGGGACACACTCTCTGACACCAGGAGCTCCAGCGTGCCCACATAGTCCCGCTCGGTCTTCTGGAGCTCGCAGAGCACGCACACGCGCAGGCGAAGCTGTTTCTCCAGGTCCTTGGCTCTCTGGGCGCGGCCGTCCCAGCGGCTCCCGTCGGTCGTGGTGGGCGGCGGGACGCAGGGCTGCTGTGCTGCGCGCTATTCCTCGAGCGGACGGGCGCCCGGCCCCGCGCTGGCCAGAGGGGAAAGTTGCTGCCTCCGAGAAGCCCGAGGGGGTACCGGCGACTTTACAGGCTGGGGAGAGGCTGGGGTGTTGGGAGAGGAGAGGGCGCTCGCTGGAACTCCGGCGCGGAAGGCGCGAGGCTCTAAGCAGACAACTCCCGGGAGAGGCGGCCCCGGTCCGGGACCTGCACGCCGAGCCCCGCGGCTCCGGCCTCACGCGGCCTGGGCGGGAGGGGAGGCAGCTCCGACAGCCACAGCGGTGACTTAAACATTAATCAAATGCTTTGTACCCATGTGACTCCGACCCTTTACCCTTCGCCAAATCTCAGGAAAAATGAAACAACCCTGGGGAAGTGTGTTGCATGCCAGCTAACACACACACACACACACACACACACACACACACACGGAGTCAGCACTTGAGTTGGAACTAATTGGAGATTCCCAAACCTAGGAGGACATTCTCCAAGACACAGCTCAAGGGTTGCTTCTATGATTCCCGCCTGTTGTTTAGCTTTAATGTGTTTTGTACAAATCCTGAAAGCAAAGACACAAGTCCCCACGGTCACATAACTGGGCGGGAACAAAACAACCATGGTATTGACCCTCCCATCTTTGAAAAGAAACACATTGGTTTTTGGTTTTGTTTGGGCACAAAATAGGTTTGCTTTTAAAAGGCCCCCAACCGAGAATAATTCACAGGGCAGACACCCTCCTGCCTGCGCTTGGAAAGTCAGTTAGCATAATAAATGAAGACACTATGGGAAAGTGACAGCCCTGGCCCAAACAACAGACTCCAGATAGAATGAGCATCCCCATTGCACTGTGCTGTTTTGGAGGGATGCTTTGCATGCCTATGACTTTTTTCCAATAGCAAGATAATATGAAATTCAATCACAGGCAAAAATACTTGTGCCAATTTTGTTTCTAAGAGCTGCTATGATTTAACACAGTGTCACTAAATGAGCAGCTTTGTCTAAAGCTGTTATTGAGTGGTTATCAAAAGATTTGTAGATACACATAAAGGTATATAGATACAGATATATTCTTAGGATTTGAAAAAGGAGAGAAACACAGAGCATGTCCTGATTGGAATATGTATGTTTATTGCCTTTTCTCACTTGGAAACAGAATCAGAGGCTAATGATCACTGAACATTTAACAATTCCACGCAGAATAATCCATATATACTTTTGTCTTTATATTATCCACATTGATTTTTCAGTGTCATTTTTTTCCTACTTAGAACTTGACACTCCATGTTAATGACATTTAAATAAACTGAAGATTGAATGGGTTTGATGAAAGAAAGTAGCATGTTAATTTTCCCCAATAGTTGAAAGCATTAGCAAATCTCTAAAAATAAAAGATATTTTCCACATTACTTACATTAAAATAATTATTAGAGATATCTTTTCAGAGCATGATGAATCCCTACGTCCCTCAAAGAGCAAAGAGGGAGTGAAATGTTCTTCTTTTATTAAGGGCACAGCTTTTGAATGTGTGAGGAGCTGATGGACAAGATATGATTTTCCTTTTTTTGTGCATGCCTATATACAGGTAGCTCTGAACAAAGGACAAATAAGCAAATGGCTTCACACCTTGTGGCAGAAGAACAAAGGAGGAGGAGCCTTAAAGAGCAGATCTCATAACCCCTAGTAAACAATAAACAAAAGTAACAAGGGGAGGACAAAGGAAATACACATCCAACAATGAATGGGGAAAATCAAACATGGTTTATCCTTTTCACAATGTACCACAAGCAGCTAGGAATGAATGCTTTTCCTCCTTCTTACATCTACCCTTCTCAAATGAAAAACATGAGTAAATAAATCAGGCTTTCCATTCAGGCACTCTTATAGGTAAATATATATATATATTTCTAACCAATCCCGCCCCCCAAGTTTGAGCCTGTTTATGCCATTATCCTTCTATCAAAAATAATTAGTTTATATTCAACCCACTAGAGCTTCAGCCTCATCTCTGAGAGTAATATATTGAGCTTAAATCTCCAGTGGGGTTTTACCTACCCAAACCATTTGCCTTGAATCTACAAACGTGTATTGAGTACCTCTATGTGCATTGCATGGACCTATGGCCTGAGGACCACAGAGACTTGATCTCTAGGCAAATATTTCTGAAGGTATTTCACAGACCATTACATGGAGGTCTTGTTAAACATTTATGGGCCTTATTCTAGATGTATTGAATGAGAATCTCAGAGATGCAAGCCCTAAACTCTTTTGATGGGTTTTCATATTATTCTTAGCCTCACTATTATTTGAGAACCACCATTCTAAGGAATTGTAATTGAGTAGGAGAGTGTTATAAATATAAGTAATTCTGTTCAAAGGAAGCTGCAAGGCATGCTTTGAAAAAAAAAGTGCAAGAATGTTAACAGAAAAATATTCAAGTGTGCACATCCAATTGTCTCTCAGAAATGCACATGTAGAAATTATTATGATATGAACAGTTTTTCCCCATTCTTCTGTTCCTCAGTGTAGTATTCCTCAACACCATTTGTAATAAATGAACAGCTTCAGAACACCATGTAGTGCCTTCTGAAAGGCACCTCTCAGTGTCTTTTGTAGCCCTGGCAGGAGTTCTTAATTCCTTATCAAAGACTTAAGAGCATAAGAAAACAGGGCCAGAGTATCTGGAAACCTTCACTTTGATGGCAAATAGGGTCTTTCATAAACTCTGAATGTGTTGTATCCCTCCCCAGCTCCTCTATTGAAACTTTAAGCTCTGTCTGCCAGGAAAAGGAAAGCAACAACAAAAATGATGGACAGGATCCAGTTTTTTCCTGAAATACTAATGAGGTTGAAGCATCCAATAAAAAGGGGATGGGAAAAAAGAAGATAGTGAGAAAAGGCTAAGTGGTAAACTAGCCCAGCCATTAGGTTTATTTCATATGCATGCACTTGTTCAGGTTAGAATCTATTATTATATGGTTCAAAGTGCCAAAGTACAATGCACAGTAGGTTTTCTTTGGTCAGACTTAGAGAAGAACAACTCCTGGACAGAAGAACCCAAGATGGTCTCTTAAAAAAAAAAAAGAGTTCCCAACTTCTATTTATGATAGAGATCATTTTAGCTTGCCTGCCATCCTGGTACTAGTGTTTGCCCAGGTGAAGTAATAAATCAGATTTGATGTGGAAGTCATTTAAAGACTACAGCACTGGCTAAAAACAAGAAAGAAAGATCACTTCATTGCACAGCCATCTTGTTAAACAGAGAATTCTAGGAGACAGACTTTTTTATTTACAAGTAAAAATGATTCTGGCATTTCCTTTACTACTCTAGCCTATGATAGATGATTCTAGATTATACTCATATAAAAAATATAGGTATGTTGGAGCTGTATAAAGCATAATTAAGAGTCTTGGACAAGAAGAGATCAAGAGAGTTTTTCCTGGAATACAAGAAGGGTTTGAATCTGCTTCAAATCCCTCAGGTAAAGGCAAATGTCATTTATGACCCAGCCTCTCAGGGTTTATTTCATGCCACTCTCACCTTGGCAAATGAACCCCAGCCATGCGGGAGTACTTTCAGAATTCTTAAATGCCAAGATCCATAGCACAGTCCTTTTTCTTATCATCCGTTATGTTCATTATAATTGCCAGGTCAATTGATGGAATTCTTTACTGGACCACAGTATCTTGAAGGAAAAGACAGTGTCACCACAGCTTCTCCAGAATCTGGCATACAGTCTTGTTAAATATATATTTGTTGATCAAATGAATGAATGAATGAATTGCACTGGAATTCTTTAATCTCTGAACAAAAATGGTCTTTGTTTAGACTTGGCTTTTTGCTTCTCTAACATTTCTTCAGGAGAAGGCAAGATAGATACCCTTTTATTTTCTCAGAGAAAAATGGTGTATATGTAAATAACTGTCACTATGAATGATGAGCCTGTTTAGGGGACAAGAAGAAACTACAAATATTACATTTCTTGTATTCTCAAAGAAGTAGCATTCATTTCACCTGAAATGTGGCAATCACATAATTAAAATCCATATACACTATTCCTAAACCAATCATGGGAAACTGAAAGAAATACATGATAATAAATTCAGGAAAGAAATCACATTACCAAAGCAAAAAAGAAGTTTACTGAAAACAAATATATAATATATTAGGCTAGAGAGTTCCTATAAACCCTCTTATATTTCACCTTCCCAACACAGATTTTCTTTTTTTTTTAATTAAATTTATTTATTTTCAGCATAACAGTATTCATTATTTTTGCACCACACCCAGTGCTGCATGCAATCTGTGCCCTCTATAATACCCACCACCTGGTACCCCAACCTCCCACCCCCCCACCACTTCATTCCCCTCAGATTGGTTTTCAGAGTCCATAGTCTCTCATGGTTCACCTCCCCTTCCAATTTCCCCCAACTCCCTTCTCCTCTCCAACTCCCCATGTCCTCCATGATATTTGTTATGCTCCACAAGTAAGTGAAACCATATAATGATTGACTCTCTCTGCTTGACTTATTTCACTCAGCATAATCTTTTCCAGTCCCATCCATGTTGCCACAAAAGTTGGATATTCATCCTTTCTGATGGAGGCATAATACTCCATAGTGTATATGGACCACATTTTCCTTAACCATTCGTCTGTTGAAGGGCAGAAAGATTCCCTTCTTTTTTTTTTTTTTTTTTTAATAAAAATATATTTTTATCCCCAGGGGTACAGGTCTGTGAATCACCAGGTTTACACACTTCATAGTCAACACAGATTTTCTTATTGTGAACATCTTGCATTAGTGTGGCACACTTGTTACAATTAATCAGCCAATATGTATAAATTATTATTAATGAAAATATATAGTTTACATTAGAATCCACTCCTTGTGTTACACATTCTGTGTGTTTTAACAGATGTATGATATAGGGGCGCCTGAGTGGCTTAGTCTGTTAAGTGTCTAACTCTTGATTTTGGCTCAGGTTATGATCTCAGGGTCCAGAGATTGAGCCCTGCATCAGGCTCTGTGCTAAGAGGGGAGTCTGCTTCTCTGCCTCTCTCTCTCTGCCCCTTCCATCTTGCTCTTTTGCTCTCTTCCTCTTCAATAAATAAGTAAATCTTTTTAAAAATGTATGACATATCTCCACCACTACAGGTCAGAAAACAATTTCTAAAAGTGCCCTGCTCTCTACGTATTTACTCCTCTCTCCATTCCCCCATCCTGGCAATTACTGATCTTTTTACTGTCTCTGTGGTTTTGTCTTTTACAGAGTGACATATAGTTGGAATCATACATTATGTACATTTTCAGACAAGCTTCTTCCACTTAGCAATCTGCATTTAAGTTTCCTCCATGTCTTTTCATGGCTTGATAGCTCATTTCTTTTTATCACTGAATAAAATTCCATTATCAGGATGTACCAGCTTATCAACTTACCTTTGAAGGACATCTTGAATGTTTCCACATTTTGGCAATTAGGAAGAAAGCTACTGTGAACATTATTGGACAGGTTTTATACAGATAGAACATTTCAACTCCTTCGAGTAAATAACAAGGAGTATGACTGCTGGATCACAAGATGAGAGTGTATTTCGGCCAAACTGTTTTGAAGAGACTGTATCATTTTTTATTCCCATCAGCAGTGAACGAATATTCCTCTTGTTCCACATCCTCACCAGCTGTTGGTGGTATCAGGATTTGGGATTTTGGCCATTCTAATTGGTATGTAGTTGCATCCTATTGTTGTTTTATTTTATAATTCCCTAGTGCCATACAAGACTGAATATCTTTTCATATGCTTACTTGTCATCTGTATATCCTCTCTCATAATCTGTCTGTTAAGGTCTTTGGTCCATTTTTAATGAAGTTGCTTTCTTATTAAGCTATAGGAGCTATTTGTATATTTTGTACAATAGTCCTTTTATCAGATATGTCTTTTGCAAATAATTTCTCCCAGTCTGTGGCTCGTCTTTTTATTCTTTTGACGTTGTCTTTTGGCAGAGAAGATCTTGATTTTAATGAAGTTCAACTTAACAAGTTTTTCTTTCACAGATCACATTTTTGGCACTCTATCCAAAAAATGTTTGGATTTATCATTGTCACACCCAAAGTCGCCCAGATTTTCTCTTAGGTTGTCTTCTCAGATGTTTAGCTTTGCATTTTACATTCAGGCCCATGATCTGTGAATTAATATTTTTGAGAGGTGTAAGGTCTTTGTCTAGATTTGTGGGGGTTTTTTGGTTTGTTTTTTGCATTGATTGTTCAGTTGTTCCTGCATGACTTGATGAAAAGATGATCCTTTCTCCATTAAATTGCCTTTGCTCCTTTCTCAAAGATCAGTTGATTATGTTTGTGTGGGTCTTTTTCTGGACTCTTTATTCTCTTTCCTTGATCTATTTGTCTCTTCTTTCCCCAGTACTGCACTGTATTGATTACTCTAGATTTATACTATGGCTTAAAGTTACTCCTCTGACTTTGTTCTTTGCCATATCGAATTGGTCATTCTGGGTCTTTTGCCTCTCCATATCAACTTAGAATAGTTTTTTCAATATTCACAAGATAGCTTGCTGAGATTTTGTTTGGAATTATGTTGAATCTATATATCAAGTTAGAAAGAACTGACGTACTTACAATATGGAATATTTCTACCCATGAACATAGAATATCTCTTCATTTATTTGGATCTACATTGCTTTCTTTCATCAGAGTTTCATTATGTTTCTCATATAGATATTACATATACTGTGTTAACATTATACCTATGTATAATTTTTGGTACTAAAAATAAGAATGAAGCTGCTATAAACTTTAGTGTGCAGGTTTTTGTGTGGACATGAGGTTTACAAAGTAAATGGTCTTGTGTTTTTTATTTCAAATTTTAATTATTCATTACTAGTATAGAAGAAAGCAATTGGCTTTTTATTTTAGTCTAGTATCCTTCTAGCTTGTTTTAATCACTTACTAGTAACAGGAGGTTTTTATTGTTAATGTTTTGGACTTCCACATAGTCATGTCATCCTACAGCAAGGATAGTTTTATTTCTTCCTTCCTAATCTGTACACTTTTAATTTCCTTTTCTTATTTTATTGCATTAGCTAGGATTTAATACAATATAAAATAGAAGTGGTAAGAGCACATATCTTCGCCTTATTCTTGATCTTAGTGGGAAACCATCTAGTTGCTCACCATTAAGTATGATATTAGCTGTAGGTTTTCAAGGATGTTCTTTATCAAGTTGAGAGAGGGTATGCCCATTTTTGATAGTTGTTTTAATTCTTATATTGGCAACATCTGTAAATAAGCAACACACTTAAAATACTCCTACCTGTTACAGAAAAGTTATGCAATATCTCCTGACTACCCACTGTATTACATGAGACTATTAACAATTCTGCCTTTCTTTCTCTGACTCACCACCTTCCACCTTTACCTTTTAATCAGTAGCTTTAGTTTTGTACTGTCAGGATTGATAATATTTATCTTGTATTGTGTAACTACATTTAAGACATCCACATTTCTTTTTAAAAGTTTAAAATCAATTAACAGTGTATATATTATATGACTACTTAAATAATGCTCATTGCATAAATAAGTTGTACAATATAATTGTACTTCCTTCCCTTTTGGTCCAAATTCATAACACTCCGGACACTCAGGGACCTCTTCTAGGTTAAATGGGTTCTGTTTCATAACACACCATCAATTGCTGAAAGACCTGCATGACATTGGTTTCTTTCATATCTGAACCATAACTTTATTAGACATTCTGTTAGGTTTTGGTTTTATTTTCTATTTTTGGTAGAGATTTTAATTTTCTGTGAAGAGAAGAAATCTACCCTTTCTTTGGAAAATCACTAATATTCTCCTGCAACTTATGTACTATCTGTTGCTCTGTTTTGTTTTTATTCTGTTCATTCTTCTTGGAGCCCTTGATTTCATTTGCACACTGGACTGACAGAATAAGTACCTGATCAAAAACTGTCATCCTGGGATTGTTTTTCCAATTCCAGTGAATTCCACCATCTCTCTTTTCAGAGTCTTTTCTCATGGTATATTCATTTTCTTGGGCTTCCATAACTAAGTTTTAACATCTCACAGTACTGGAAGATGAAAGTATAAGATCAAGAGGTTGAAAAGGTTGATTTCTTCTAATGTCTGTGAGGGAGAATCTGATCATCCCTCTCTCCTATTGCTGGGTATCCTTAGATATTCCTTAGCTTGTAGATGGGTTCTCCCATGTCTTCCACATTGTTTTTCTTCTGTGCATGTCTGTGTTCCCTTTTTAGAAGAACAGTCATATTGGATTATGGTCTCTCCTAATGACCTCATCGTAAATTGATCTGAAAAACTTTGTTCCAAAGAAGGTCACATTCATAGGTACTGGGGACTAGAATGACAAAATCTTTTGGGGGCATATAATTCAACTGACAACACTTGATATCTACACCCATTTCACTGGATTATATCTCAAATGACTTCCTTTAGAAGAGTGCATGACATATAAATTTTCTGAGTCCTGGGAACTCTAAAATGTAGTTATTTTGCCATGATGCATTTGCTTCAGAATTATTATCCATTAGAACTGTAAATACCATTGCTCATTTTTCTCTTACCAGTTGTGTTGGTGATTAGAAATCCAGTGCCACTTTGACTCTCTATCCTTGACAGATGACCTGTTTTATCTATGTGAAAGTTTTTTGGAATGCTCTTTCTTTTGTGTTCTGACAGAAAGATTTCAGGCATACATTTACATGTGGATTTTCTCTTAATTTACTGGAACTTTATAGACTCAAACAGAATAGTGTTTTCTGACCTCTGGGAAAGTTTTTTTGTAGTATTTCTTTAAAATTTCTTTCTCTTAGTGGGGCACCGGGTGGCTCAGTTGGTTAAATGTCTGACTCTTAATCTCAACTCAGATATTGATCTCAGGGTTGTGAGTTCAAGCCCATTGAATTTAGAAATTATTTTAATTAAAATTTAAAATTAATTAATTTAATTTAAAATTAAAATTAAAATTTATTTACCTTTGTTAATGTATGCCCATTTTTCTGGAAATCCTGTTAGTTGAGTTGGATCTCTTAGAATTATACTCTGAATATCTTATCTATTTCAAGTGTTCAATCTCCTTGTTTTGTTGTTGTTGCCTTTGTCTCATTCAATCTCTTTGTTTTTCTCTTTATGTTGTGCGAGAACTACTCACATTATACTCTAACACTTCTTTAAATATTTCATTTGGCATATAATTAAGTATATAATAAATGTTCCAATTTGTTCCTTGACTGTTCTTTCTTATAGCATTCTGCTCTTGTACTTGGGGTTACTACCTTCTCAAATCTTTCTCTGAAATTTCTTTGTTTCTTCTAGCAACAATTTTTCTGTTGTTGTTGGTCTTTTGGGTTTTTTCTTTTTCTTTCTTTCTTTCTTTTTTTTTTTTTTGGTCTTGTCTTTGTCTTTCTTTTATCCAGTCCTTTTGTGATGTTGACAGTATATTCATTCCAATTAAGAAAAGGGAATGGTATTGTTTCTCTCTGCAGCAGGGATGTGTTCCCTATATTTATGTGGGTTTGTCTTTCTACTTGGTCTCATTAATAGACATTTACTGAGGCCTTTATGTAGGTGTCTAGGACTTGTCTAAATGAAATGAATTATTAATGGGTACAAGCAGGTAATAGGTCTTTAGCTGTGGAAGTTCCAACTGCCAAAATGGGAGAACTTTACTCTGGGGTGCTGGCACCAAAAGTTCCAATTTTGCCTGTATCGATACTTGCATCTTATTAGAGAAGAATCCTTAGGTGTTTTTAGTCTGAGACTGATGCTTGATTTTTACACTAAGCATCAGAAAACACAGAGAAGGGAAGCGAATAAATGAGCATGTCAGGAAGAAAACATTAGGTTGCTGTGCAAATAGCCCTCTCAGATATGCCACCCTTCTCACTCTTGTTGCCTTTACACCCTCCAACTTTCCTCTAGGTCAACCTTCTCCTGTTTTCTGCTCTACACCTGCCTCACTCTTTTTCTTGTTGAAAATCTTCCATCCTCTTTTTATCTTTCATAAGTGTGTTGAAATCTCTCCCCTGCTCATGTTTCTATTTCATTTCCTTTATGGCAATGGGTGTTTTCTTTTACTCTTACCCAACGTTGGTAGGGGGATTGAAGGGATTAAGGAAAAACACACACCCTCTGTCCATTATCTTGTACCATCTATAAATACAAATTTCAAATTCTATGTAACACTGCTGCCAGTGGAACATTTAAATAAAAAGTCTGTATTACCAAAAAGAGAAAACTAGTGGTGACTTCATATCTTGATTAATGACATGTATACATACACTTAAATAAGTGTACACACACAAGATGTGGTAGAACAAATAGCCAGTTCTAAGAGGAAAGTTATGGAACTGAAATACACTAGATGGAAGCATTTACATAATTTTTAAAAATAGTAAATGGCTTTTTTTTTTTAAGATTTTGCTTATTTGTTTGACACAGAGAGAGATCACAAGTAGGCAGAGAGGCAGGCAGAGAGAGAGGGGGAAGCACGTTCCCTGCTGAGCAGAAAGCCCTATGCAGGGCTCAATCCCAGGACCCTGAGATCATGACCTGAGCCAAGGGCAGTGGCTTTAACTCACTGAGACACCAAGGCGCCCCTACATAAGTTTTTAAAGATAATACTAGATAGTGGGTTACACAACATGTGGTGTTTTACAGCATAACTGACCTCATTCAACCATTATAGGTACATAATGCCCTTTAATGAATTCCCTATATCCACATCATTTAGTAATTTCACAATTTGGTTGCTCCCACTAAGGGATAGAGTCTTTTTTTCCCACTACCTTAAGTCATAACTGACCTCGTGAATTGCCTTTTCCAAAAGGATATGATAGAAGTGATGATCTGTAAGTTCCAGAGATTAAGCCCTAGAAAAACTTGTAACTTCCATTTTTGCCCTCTTGAAAACCTGAGATCATCATCTAGACAAAAGCCCAGAGTAACTTTCTGTAGGATTGGAAGCCACGTGGAGAAAAGCCAAAGTACTTTAACCAACAGTCATCATCAGTTGTCAGATATGAGAGTGATACCAGATGGGACTCTGGTTCCAACTGAGCTGTCACATGACTGCAACCATATGAATGACCTCAGGCAAGACCAGAAGAAGAAACACTCATGTGGTTTACTCACAAAATTAAGAAAAATAATAAATATTGATGTTTTAAGTCACTAAGTTTTGGAATGTATTTTTTTTCTTGAGCAATGGATTTTTAAAAACAACCTCTAACAGAAGTTGTGAACTTTGTGTCTAATTGAACATTTTTTTAGGGGTGGGGGAGGGGCAGAGGGAAAGGGAGAGAAAGACTCTTAAGCAGGCGCATGCCCAGCATGACATGGGGCTCTGTCTTACAGCCCTGAGATCATGACCTGAGCCAAAATCAAGAGTTCAATGCTTCGCCAACTGAGCCACCAAGGTGACCCTCTTACTGAGCCATTTTAATGGTACAGATTCTTTCCTTCAGCAATCAATGTGACTGAAGGAATTCTGTATACTGATTGGCTTAGGTCTGAATTTTTGCTTTTCCTTGAACTAGTTAGTGTAGCAAGAAGTTGTCAGGAGTGGCTTAGGTCAGTATCATGGAAACCAGTGGAGTAGGAGTAAAGGGGATGCTACAGAGGCAATTACAATATCTAGGACAGGTGGGAGGAGGCTAGTAACTCACTTGGAAAAGTTTCTGTTCATGACCATTATTCATTGTTGCTTCTCTTAAAACCAACATTATCACTATGGAAACTGCTGGCACCTTTGCCCAACTTGAAACTATTAGAATCGTCACCTTTGAGTCTATCTAATCGCTGCTGCCATTACTTCAAGCCATTGCTGCCAACATTATGAAACTACTCCATAGCTTCAGTAATCATGACGTGATTACATGATGCAGCGTGAGCTGCAGCTACTGCTAAAGTGCTGGACTGCGTTCTAACCTAAACTGAACTGAGAACAGGGTAAAGAGAAGGTCTAACCAAGAAGGTAAAGTTGGAAAGACAGAAGACATGAAGCAGAAATAAAGGACAAAATGGGGAAGAAGAGGAGAGTATCTGGCCCCACCTTGTTTGCAAAGGCACAGAATTCACAGATGGTCTGGAAAAGGCTATGTATCCCTGCCATTAGAAGCACAGCAGCCTTGGGGGTGACAAGAACAGCTTTGATTGCAAAATCATCTATAAAAGAGAGAAAAGTCAATGTCCAGTGGAGGAGCCGGAATTTTAGGAAGTACTCTGTGTTCTAGGACACTTGCCACAGCTGCCATCCAGAATGATCTGTGGGCCTGCCTTGGAAGTCAAACATCTGCATCCCTGAAGAGTGTCTAATTGCCTCCAGGATCTCATTCATACATTCCCTCAACAGCTGCCAGAGAGGATTTTCTCACTTTGACAACTGTGAAGCCCTAGGAGGTTCTGTGTATTCCCACTTCTTATGTTTGGCTGCTGCTTTGAAAGTGCTCTGCAGCTGCACCCCAGGTCAGGTTGACATGTGTAGTCTGTGGGATTAAGGGAGAGGGAAAAAGAAAAAGCTGGAAGGGAATATGCATATCCCAGGCAGATTTCTCTCAGCTCTTACATTCTGTCCTCTCACATTTGTATGCATTTGAGTCATATTTTATTTTTTAAAATGTGGTGCCAACTTAATGGGTTCTACTTGATCATATTTTCTTTTTGAGTGTGCATCCATATTCATAAGAGCATTGGATGCCTAGTTTTCCTTTTTTGTGCCCTCCTTAACAAGTTTTATTATTAAAGTTAACCTCAATTCTTACCATAAATGAGAAATCATCTAGAAAAATCTGTGGTCTGGAATAGTTTAAATTGAAATTTAATTTAATTTGATTAACATTGAAATTGTCTGGATTAAACATGTGAGCTGGAAGTCAGTTATAAGACAACCCATCCAACTGTAGTCCCTATTTAAATAGTAGTGATTAACCTAACTTGCAACAACTATTTATATTCTCTTGTGAAAAAATTGGGGGGTTTATATTTTGCACAATAATCTTTATTTCTCCCCAGCTTTTTATTTCGTTGCCATATAATTGAAAACAAAAATGCTGTATTTTAATCTCTTCTATATCAGTGTTGTGTCTTCTTTATTTCTAATATTTTATTTTATTTTATTTATTTTTTAAAAGATTTTATTTATTTATTTGACAGACAGAAGTCACACGTAGGCAGAGAGGCAGGCAGAGAGGCAGGCAGAGAGAGAGGGGGTGGGGAGCAGTCTCCCCACCAAGCAGAGAGCCCCATGCGGGGCCCCATCCCAGGACCCTTGAGATCATGACCTGAGCCAAAGGCAGAGGCTTTAACCCAATGAGCCACCCAGGTGCCCCTATTTCTAATAGTTTATATATTTGTTTTGTGTCCTTTTCTTCTTAACCAGTTTTTTGAGGAGGTTTTCTGTTTTAATGGTCTGTAAATCGATCTAGCTTTTGGAATTTCTAGTCTTTATACCTTTTTTCCTCTTTAATTATTTTTACCTCTTTATTAATTTTATTTTCTTATTTTCTTCACATTTGTCTTGCTGCTGTTTTTCTCATTTCCTAAGATAATTACTAAGATCCTATACAATCAATAATTTCTCTTTAATGGTGAAGATATTTAAGGCTATATATCTCCCTATGCACAGTTTTTTTGTTTGTTTGCTTGTTTGTTTTACATCTCAATAATTTTAACTCTCTTCTTTATTCTGTTTCCTTAGCAGTTTGTAATTTCTACTTTGAGTTCTTCTTTGATCCAAGTGATTTAGGTGTGTGTTTTTTAATTTTCAAGTCACTAGTTTGGGTCATATATTTCATATTTATTTTTACTCTTAAAAATTATAATTAGGGATCTCTGCTTTTAAAAAATACATTCAGGGTGCCTGGGTGGCTCAGTGGGTTAAAGCCTCTGCCTTAGGCTCAGGTCATGATCCCAGGATTCTGGGATCAAGCCCTATGTTGGGATTCTCTGCTCAGCAGGGAACCTGTTTCCCCCTCTCTCTTTCTGCCTGCCTCTCTGCCTACCTGTGATCTCTGTCAGATAAAAAATAAATAAATAAAAAATAAATATTTAAAAAATACATTCAGTATTTTTTTTCTTGATTTTATTTATTTGCCAGAAAGAGAAATGGTACACACAAGCAGGGAGAGAGGCAGGCAGAGGCAGAGAGAGAAGCAGGCTCCCTGCAGAGCAAGGAGCCCAATGCAGGACTTGATCCCAGGACCCTGGAAAAATGACCTGAGCTGAAGGCAGCAGCCTAACCAACTGAGCCACCCAGACATCCCTACATTCAGTATTTATTTGTGGCAAACTGTATGATGACTTTTTATAAAAGTCGTGCCCTGATCATGTGGGAAAAAAAGCTTATTCTCAATATAGAGTGTTATATATACATAAAATTAAGATTCTAAGGATTATTTAATTGTATTATATCTTTAATTAATTTTTGTTTTCTCATTTTATCAGATTTTAAAGAGCTATATCAAAATTCCCACTATAATTTATTATGTTTTTATGTTCTTGCACCCTTTTGCACTATGCAGTATTTTTTATTATTGGCTTTAAGAGTAATTCTTGAAATCAATCTATTTCTAGGCTTTTTTTCAATTCAATCTAATAGTGTCTGACTTTTAATAATAGAATTCTATTTAATAATAGAATTTAGAAATAGAATTTAATAAAAATAATTAGAATTTTAATAATAATAATAACAGTGTATCAAAATTATCAAGTAGGATTTATTTTAGGAATGGAAGGGAATTCAATATCAGAATATCGCAATTAACATAATTCCCTAATTAACACATTAAGGAAGAAACTGTTTTCATCATTTCAATACATTCTGAAATAGCACTTGATAAAAGGCAGTCAAAATTGTAATAAAAACTATAAGAAAACATTGAAATAAATGGCTTAAATATGGTAAAGTCTGTAAACTCCAAACCAGCAACAAATATTATTTCAAATGGTGAAATGTTAAAGCAATTTTATTAAAATGAAGAAAAAGAAAGGAATGCTCTCTCCTATCATAATTAAAAATTAATTCTACAATGCTAGGGAATATGTTAGGTAATAAAATACTGGTAAATATTGAAAGAGAGATTATCTTTTTGCTAAATGATTTCTGCTATTACTAACAGGTAGATTTAATTTCTTTTTAAAAGATAAACATGCAACAATTAGTAGCTTTATTCTGTATTGGGAATAATAAATAATAAACAGAAATATGAAATATGTTCCATTTATAATGTGGTTAAAAACCATAGATTTATTTCTAACAGTAAGGATAAAGTGCTAATTAGTTGAATATAATTAGAAGTTATTTGAGGTCATCTAACAAGGTCTAAAAAGGGAAAGTCTTTCTATCATTAAAAAATATCGGGTAGGGCGCCTGGGTGGCTCAGTGGGTTAAGCCTCTGCCTTCAGCTCAGGTCATGGTCTCAGGGTCCTGGGATCGAGCCCCGCATTGGGCTCTCTGCTCAGTAGGGAGCCTGCTTCCCTTCCTCTCTCTCTCTCTGCCTACTTGTGATCTCTGTCTGTCAAATAAATAAATAAAATCTTAAAAAAAATCTGGGAGCAGTAAAAAATATGTATGAAAAGTAGGGGAGAGATTTGCCTTGCAAATACTACAACTTAACATAAAGCCATCATAATCAAAAGAATGATATTAGCACATGAATAGGCAACTTTAACAGAGAATAGTCAATAGATACATTACAATATATGCAGAAATTCAATATCTAAAAAGGCAGTATTCAAATATAATAAGGGTGTTAACTAACTGGAATTTAAATAAAAACTTGCAAATTGAAAAAGAATGTAATAGGGAAATTAGGCTTCTGCTTCTGGCCATTATGGAATAATAGGATTGAACTTCTTTCCCACAGTTCTGGAGCCTGGAAGTTCAGGATGGTTAGGCTCAGGTGAGGACCCACTTCCTTTGTTATACAAAAGCTCTATTTTTGTTTTTATTTCCCTTGCCTGAGGAGACAGATCCAGAAAAATATTGCTAAGGCTGATATCCAAGAGATTACTGCCTCTACTTCCTTTTAGGAGTTTTATGGTTTCATGTCTCATTTAGGTCTATAGTCTATTTTGAGTTTATTTTTGTGTATGGTGGTCCAGTTTCATTATTTTGCATGTAGCTGTCCAGTTTTCCAAGCACCATTTATTGAACAGACTGTCTTTTCCTGATTGTATATTCTTGCCTCTTTTGTTGTAGATTAATTGACCTTATAAGCTGAGGCTTATTTCTACTCTAATTTTAAATTTTCTGAGAAGCAGAATCAGAAAGCATTCAGGTCAATAGAAAAAGAAATTTTGTTTTTTGTATTAGAAAAGCAGAACTTCTGAGACCAATAAGGGCACAACAAATAGAGTACTTGAAATTGGATAAATCTAGATGGTTTGGACTCTGAAACAGTTATGAACAAAAGTGGGCACCCTACACTGAAGATGTGTTGAGAATCTGAAAATTCTATGTTGGGCTGGCAGGAAGGGCTACTTAAGATGGCAAAAGTTCCCACCACAAGACCTGAACTCGGACAGAAGAACAAAGACCCAAGATGGCGAAAGTTCCTGCCACAAGACCTGAGCTCAGACAGGAGAACAAAGGCCCAAGCAGGAATCTGAGACACCCGCCCTGGGCTCCAGTGGACCAATGGGACCCCTACGAGCAGGCGAAATATCCAAATAAGGGAAACATGTCAAAAGATCCCTGAGCTTTCCCCAAGACCCCTTAAAAGCCCCCTCCTCCCTGCCTTGGGCACGACTTCCTCCACTCTGCTTTCCAGAGTTACGGAACCTCGCCCAAGGGTGCCCACCTCCTCTGGCGCAACTTTCCTGGCTCCCCTTCTCCTGAGCCATGAAACTTTGCCTGGTGTTGTGTTTATCTAGCTGGAAAAACTTGACATTCTATGGTATTTCCAGGGGGTTGATTTTTATTAAGAATGATAAGCAAAGGTGTGCCTGAGTGCCTCAGTTGTTAAGTGTCTACCTCTGGCTCAGGTCATGATCCCAGAGTCCTGGGATCGAGCCACACATTTGGATCCCGGCTCTGTGGGAAACATGCTTCTCCCTCTCCCACTCCCCCTACTTGTGTTCCCTCTTTCACTGTCTCTCTCTGTCAATAAATAAATAAAATCTTTAAAAAAAAAAAGAAAAAGAATGATAAGCAAACTTGAGAATTCCATTAAATCTATCTTACGATTTTCCTAATTGATAAGTGCAATGAAGGTGTCTTGATATTCGTAATGAACCCTTTTCAACCACACCTGAGTTTATATTTATGAGGTGACTTTTGAAAAGCTCCAGAGGAAAGGGACTGGTTGCCAGGGGAACCAGCCATGTGATTGGAGGGCTAGAACTTTCAATCCCACCCTCCTGACCTTCCTGGAAGGGGAGAGTGTCTAGAAGTTGAATGTCTTACCAATGGCTAATGATTAAATCAAACGTGCTTATATAATGAAGCCTCCATAAAAACCCAAAAGGTGGGGTTCAGACAGCTTCTGGGTTGCTGAACACTTGGAAGTGCTGGGAGAGTGGCATGCTTGGAGATGGCATAGAAGTTGTGCCCCTTCTCTGGACCTTACCCTATATATTACTTCCAGCTGGCTGTTCTAAGTTATATCCTTTTATAATAAACGAATAATATAGTCAGTAAAACTTTCTCTGAGTTCTGTGAGCTGCTCTAGCAAAATAATGAAACCCAAGGAGAAGGAAGGGCCTTGGAACCTCCGATTTATTGTAGGCCAGAAGCATGGGAGACAACCTAGACTTGTGATTAGCCTTGAGGTGGGGGTTGGGAGGTTCTTGTAAGACTGAGCCCTTAACCTCTGGGACCAGATACTGTCTTCAATTAGATAGTATCATAATGAGTTGAATTGTAGAACATTGAACTGGTATTCCAGAATTATTTGGTGATGTGGGAAAAGCCATGTACACTGAAATTGGTGTCAGAATCATAGACCATATGTCTGCAACCATAGATCTTAAGATCAAAATTTGGCCTATTTATAAGTAAAATGTTCTTAGAGTGCTTTAAATTCAAACTATGCCTTAATTGTTGCCACAGTAAAGATATTTACTTTTTTTTAAAGATTTTACTATTTATTTGACAGAGAGATCACAAGTAGGCAGAGAGGCAGGCAGAGAGAGAAGGAAACAGACTCCCCACAGAGCAGAGAACCTGATGCGGGGCTCAATCCCAGGACCCTGGGATCATGACATGAGCCAAAGGCAGAGGCTTTAACCCACAGGGCCACCCAGGTGCCCCAAGATATTCACTTATTAATGTTGACCTTAATCCCTAATCTTTATGAACAGAGCAAAGTATTTTTTACTTTATATTTCTTTTCTAGAATTCAAAATAATCTGCTAAAACAGAAAGCACTATTTTTGTTATGATTGACATGGTCTTTAAAAATTTAAAGGCATTGGAGAATATATCTGATAATTTCTTTTGAGATGTTTGAAGAATAGCTAATGCAAGCTTTCCTTTTTTAAGAAAAAAAGTTTAGGGAAAATAGAGTCAAATTAGATGCCCTGGAAAATTTGCCCTTGATTTTGATCAGAAATTTCCAGTATACCCGTTTTCCTAGGAGTTATTGCTTATGTTGTAAGAAGGAAAGGTTTTTTAAATGCTCATTTTAGAAGGAACATTATTTTTATTAGACTCTAAGAAAACTTTTGGATGGATGAATGTGGGATTTTAAAAATGTCCTTGTTTGTTTTTAACCAAAAATGATGTCTTATGAAACTGCTTTAGGCCTTTTTCTGGGTTTCTCACCAAAGCAGAGATGAAAGCATATTTAGGAAGTCCAGACAATTCTTATTTTTCAAAAACTGACTAGCTCAGCACAGAAGTCTCCTAGTTAAGAAGAAAATAATGTTCTTGACACTTAAATTTGCCAATCTTTTTATACCTTTTACCCTCTTTCTATATTAGCTTTACTTTAACTATAATCTCTGTCATCCTATCACCAGCCCCACCTTACTCCACACGTTCTGTTCCCCACCCCCATTCTTTGTGACTTTCCATTGACTTTTCCTCAGCTTTGTGAAACGTGCAGTCCAATTTCAGCTTCTAGGTGGGTCCCCAAGCTTTTCACTCCCTATTCGATTCATCTTCTATAAGCTTTCCTTTACACAAATGTAAGGCTGCTGTTAGGGTCTTCTTAAGGGACCTCACCTGACTTGCATTACCTGGCATAGTCTTCCTTGCCTTACATTTCCTCTGTGATGAGAAAATATTATTGGTTAGCCATAGGTTTTAACTTGGTAAGTATTTGTGGAAAAGATAAAAGAATACAATAGTAGGTCTTCCCTCAAGTCAAAATCAAGTTTATTAATGGCAATACTGACACCACTAAAGACAAAAACTGGACAAAACAAGCAACCTAGAAATCAAATTTGCAACCCATCTTAAGAGACACTGGGGCAAAAGATATATTAATACATATATATATATATATATATATATACACATACATACTAATTATTAATATATTTACAAATATGGTAGATATTTTATTCAGACTAGGTTGATGATATAAACACATCCATTTGCAATTGGTGATTGTGTTTTAAGTAAAGGAACTATAAAATATTTATTTTATTTCAGAAACGCAGTTAAT
Organism: Mustela erminea; assembly: GCF_009829155.1. Classification (NCBI taxonomy): domain Eukaryota; kingdom Metazoa; phylum Chordata; class Mammalia; order Carnivora; family Mustelidae; genus Mustela; species Mustela erminea. Next base: position 20,404,565 of record NC_045629.1, read on the forward strand.
TCAGAACAGTGTGGTTTCCTAATGAATGACATCTCATTTGGATTTCAATGGTCCTGGGTGTGTGTATGTGTGTGGGTGTTATTATGACAAGACATAAAATGTGTTTCTGATCATGATATATATGCTACATGATATATATATACTATATAGTAATACAAGCAAATAATCTTATGTTCTAATTGGGAGAAAAAAATGAAATATTTATGGTAATATGTGTTTTTGACATAAACTGAACAGTGTCATTCTCCTATCTTATACAAACGATAAGCCTTTCACTCCCCTTGTGTCAGCTTTTGCATGATCAAATCTCTATGTTAAGATAAGTCTAGTCCAGTCAAACTTCAAGCAAATTACATTTGTTAGGAAAGTTGGATCAGAAATAAAATCTCTTTTCCTTCAGATTGATGAGTTTATACCCAGAATTTTTTTTTTAAGATTTTATTTATTTATTTGACAGAGAGAGATCACAAGTAGGCAGAGAGGCAGGCAGAGAGAGAGGAAGGGAAGCAGGCCCCCTGCTGAGCAGAGAGCCCGATGTGGGACTCGATCCCAGGACGCTGAGATCATGACCTGAGCCGAAGGCAGCGGCTTAACCCACTGAGCCACCCAGGCGCCCCTACCCAGAATTAACATTACTGGGAATTCTTAGACTTTTCAAATGGAGAATGGCCCCCTGCAGAAATGGCAGGGATATAAACCCAGAAAATCTCAGTCGTGCCACTTTATATTGTTTTCTTCAATTAAAGGTTAAAATTAGGGCGCCTGGGTGGCTCAGTGGGTTAAGCTGCTGCCTTCAGCTTGGGTCATGATCTCAGGGTCTTGGGATCGAGTCCCGTATCGGGCTTTCTGCTCAGAGGGGAGCCTGCTTCCCTTCTCTCCGTCTGCCTGCGTCTCTGCTTACTTGTGATCTCTGTCAAATAAATAAATAAAATCTTAAAAAAAAATTAAAGGCTAAAATTACATCTCCAAAATAATGGGTTTGGGCAATTAAAATTTTTACACAGAATAGCTGAAGGCAAGTAGCCTAATTTTCATTGTAATGCAGTAAATAAAATTAAGAATAAAATTGTAGTTTTATGGATACATGCAATGTAAGGAAAGTAAGTGTATTAAAATTAAAATATCATTTCATGGAAATGAGCTTCCTGAACTGGTAAATGTGCTGTTCAAAGGAAAATATTTCAAAGGCATATTTTTCTACATGATTAAGATTCTTTACAATTAAAATCCTCTCTTGTAAAATATTCTTCAACTTCAAAGGCATTGCCAGTCTGGAAATCCCCCTGGATTCCTTGGTGACACTTCTCTTTTTTTTTTTTTTTTTTTTTTAGTTTTGTTTTTGTTTTTGTTTTTTTTTTCAGTAATAGGAAATTACAATACTGAAAAACAATGGAACCTACACATCTGTTTGCCACTTTTGCTGTAGGTACTCAATTGATGCAAGATGTGTCTGTTGAAGCTTGTGGAGGCGGCACAAAGCAAAGGAAAGCCACCAACAAACCAAAGCACCAATTCCAGAGGCAAAATCATAAGAGAAGAGAAGAGAAATAAAATAGTCAATTTGTATTCACTTTAAAGTTTATATGCATATATGAGTATGTCTGTGAAAGTGTGTATTTTGTCTGAGAACAAAAGTCCTCAGTAATTATTGGTTGACTGTTCAATTTTTGTTTTGCAAAATATGAATCCCTCTTGAGAAATGGCATTGAAATAGTCACCTCTAATTCAAAAGGTAGTTTTCCTATTAATGTTATCAGGATCAAAATATTCAACGTATTTACTTAATTTGCTCAGTGTATCTGCTATATAAATTAAATATATGTATTGAGAAAAGCATAACACTCTTTTTTTTAAAATTTAATTTAATTTTATTTCTTTCCAGTGTTCCAGAATTCATTGTTTATGTAACACACCCAGTGCTCCATGCAATACATGCCTTTCATGGGTGTATTGGTGAGCCTGGTATATTCACCAGGCTCACCCAACCCCCCAACCTCCTCCCCTCCAAGACCCTCAGTGTGTTTCTCAGGATCCACAGTCTGACATGGTTTGTCTTCCCCTCCAGTTTCCTGCATTTCATTTTTCCTCTCCATCTCCCAGTGTCCTCCATGTTGTTCCTTATGCTCTACATGTAAGTGAAACCATATGATACTTGACTCTCTCTGCTTGATCTATTTCACTCAGCATAATCTCTTCTAATCCCATCCACATAGATTTATAAAAGATAGATCTTCATCCTTTCTGATGGAGTCATAATACTCCATTGTATATATGGACCATATCTTCTTTATCCATTTACTGGTTGAAGGACATCTTTGTTCTTTCCAAGGTTTGGCCACAATGGTCATTGCTGCTATGAACATTGGGGTAGAGATGGCTCTTCTTTTCACTACATCTATATCTTTGGGGTAAATATGCAGTAGTACAACTGCAGGTCATAGGATAGCTCTACTTTTAATTTTTTGAGGAATCTCCACACTGTTTTCCAAAGTGGCTGTACCAACTTGCATTTCCATCAACAGTGTAAGAGCACTCCCCTTTCTCCACACCCTCTCCGACACATGTTTGTTGTTTACTGTCTTGTTAATTTTGGCCATTCTAACTGGTGTAAGGTGGTATCTCAATGTGGTTTTGATTTGAATCTCCCTGATGGCTAATGATGATGAACATTTTTTCATGTATCTGTTAGCCATTTGTATGTCTTCTTTGGAGAAGTGTCTGTTTATGTCTTCTGCCCATTTTTTTGACATGATTATCTGTGTTGTGTGTGTTGATTTTGAGGAGTTCTTTATAGATCTTGGATATCAGCCCTTTGTCTGTAGTGTCATTTGCGAATATCTTCTCCCATTTTGTGGCTTGCCTCTTTGTTTTGCTGACTGTTTCCTTTGCTTGTGCAGAAGCTTTTGATCTTGATGAAGTCCCAAAAGTTCATTTCACTTTTGTTTCCTTTGCCTTTGGAGACATGTCTTGAAAGAAGTTGCTGTGGCCGTTGTCAAAGAGATTACTGTCTATGTTCTCCTCTATGATTCTGATGGATTCCTGCCTCATGTTGAAGTCTTTTATCCATTTCGAGTTTATCTTTGTATATGATGTAAGAGAATGGTCAAGTTTCATTCTTCTACACGTAGCTGTCCAATTTGCCCAGCACTATTTATTGAAGAGACTGTAATTTTTGTACTGTATGTTTTTTCCTGCTTTGTTGAAGATTTTTTGACCAGGGACTTGAGGGTTTATATCTGGGCTCTCTACTCTGTTCCATTGGTCTATATATCTGTTTTTGTTCCAGTACCATGCTGTCTTGGTGATCACAGCTTTGTAGTCAAGCATGAAACCAGGGAACGTGATCCCCCAGTTTTAATTTTCTTTTTCAATATTTCCTTAGCAATTTGGGGTCTCTTCTGGTTCCATACAAATTTTAGGATTGTTTGCTCCAGCTCTTTGAAAATGTTGGTGGAATTTTGATCAGGATTGACATTGAAAGTATAGATAGCTCTTGGCAGTATAGACATTTAAAAAATGTTTATTCTTCAGATCCATGAGCATGGAATGCTCTTCCATTCTTTTGTGTCTTCTTCAATTTCTTTCATGAGTGTTCTATAGTTCCTTGAGTACAGATCCTTTACCTCTTTGGTTAGGTTTATTCCAGGGTATCTTATGGTTCTTGGTGCTATAGTAAATGGAATTGATTCTCTCATTTCCCTTTATATATTTTCATTGTTAGTGTATAAGAAAGCAACTGATTTCTGTGCATTGATTTTGTATCCTGCCACATTACTGAATTGCTGTATGAGTTCTAGTAGTTTGGGAGTGGAGTCTTTGGATTTTCCATATAAAGTATTATGTCATCTGTAAAGAGAGAGAGTTTGACTTTTTCATTGCCAATAATATTCTTTCAATGATGCCTTCATTATCAAACACTCAAAATAGTTTCACAGCTTCAGTGTATTGGATTTATCCTGTGTTTTAGACACTGCGGCAAACACTTCATGGGATTCTAGAAATAAACACACAGTAGCTATTAATACTCCATTTTATCTACTTGCTTGTTTGTTTCAGAGACAGAGCAAGCAAGTGGGAAGAGAAACAGAGAGAGAGGGTCAAGCAGACACATGCTGAGCATGGAGCCCAGCATGGGACTTGATCTCACAACCCTGAGATCATCACCTCAGCTGAAATCCAGAGCTGGACACTGAACCAACTGACCCACTAAGGTACCCCAGTATTACATTTTATAGATTAAAACATTAAGGTTGTGCCCAAGTTCTTGGAGTAAATTGGTAGCAAATCTTGGTTTTACTCCAGTGTGTCTGATCTGAAAATAAATTTATACATCTATGCAAGGAGTTTTCAAAGGGTGCTTCTCTGATCAAAGACAATAGCATTATCCAGAACCTTGTAAGAAATGCAAATTCCCAGGCCCTATTCAGGGTCTACTGATTCAGATATGAAGGTACGGCTCAGCGATCTTTTTTTTTTTTTCTTTTAAACTAACCCTCCTACTACTTCTGATGCTTGTTCAAACTTGAAAATCACTGCTTTATTCAGTGCTACTTTTTAGTATATACTATCATGTAATGATTGTTATAGTATGACAAAGATTCTTTGCTTGGCTAAACTTTAGTTAGGTTCTTGAAACTTCTCCTAGGTTCATCTGTGCACTTCCATATAAAATCCAGTTTTAGTAAGAACTCTGCCAAATGGTTTAACTCAAACTCTATATCCTTGATATCTCCATCATCTTCAATATAGGATCAGATTCCTCCTCTTTCTCCATCCCTTAGTTGATGTTTGGCCTCTCTTTAACAAGAGACCTGTTAGGTTCATTTACACAATCCCTGCCCCCTTCTTCTGGTGTTTCCTCTTAGTAATTTTCCATCCACTGATCCACACCCTGCTCTTTGGCTATAAAATCTCACGTTCCCATCCTGTATTTGGAATTGAGACTTGTCTTTATCCCACCTTGTGCAATCCCATTATAGTGGTCTCTACACCTATCACAATGGTCCTGAATAAAGTCTACCTCACTATCTTTAAAAAGCCTCATTAAATATTTTTTCATTAACAAATATACACAAATGTATTAAGCTTTAAACTATCTGGAAGTTGTAGAGTTAAGTCATAATTTACGTAACATCACAAATATCTTTTTAAGTGGCAGTTAAATAATTTTAAGAGTATCAAATCTATAACTGATTCCAATAATTTTATTAGTATTTTAAATGTGAAGAGATTGGGGCACCTGAGTGTTGCAGTCGCTTGGGCATCCAACTCTTCGTTTTGACTCAGGTCATGATTTCAGCGTTCTGGGATTGAGCTCCGAATTAGGCTTTGCTCTCGGTGCAAGTCTCTTTGAGATTTTTCTCCCTCTTCCTATGTCCTTTCTGCTCATATTGGCACTCTTTCTCTCTAAAATAAATAAACAAATCTTTTTTAAAAAGTGAAGAGATTGACTCTATCTGTATTTGTCAAAATTGAATTATAATATCCAGGGTCTTTCTTTGTTAATGTAAGATAAAAGAGAAACTTCAAAGATAATGAGATAATGTTAATAAAGAATAATTCTAAAATTGAAATTATCTTTGCTGACCATTGTTAATCAATTTGACTCCTGATTGATACATTTATTATCACTAGCATGTAGACTGCAGCTTATGTGTAGAGTTAAGTTTCTGAATATTGATTATAATCAGTCATAGCTACTATATGTAGCCAATCATTCTACGATTTTTTAGATATGTTAATGAATTTTGAAACAGACTATTTTAATATATTGCACACAAAAATACCCATGTCCAGACTGATAAAAGAGGAAAAACTAATTCCAATGAGTTAACATGGACTTTGCCCAATAGCATAACCTTTACTTGCATGCAGTAGATGCCTGTAGATAATCTCCAAAGGTATCCTCCAAACAATTTCTTCTTTCCCTAATATGCGCAAGATGCTTTTTTTTTAAAGTTCTTTTCAGTGTAACAGTATTCATTGTTTTTGCACTACACACAGTGCTCCATGCAATACGTGCCCTCCCTAATACCCACAACCTTTTTCCCCCAACCTCCCACCCCCGCCCTTCACGACCCTCAGGTTGTTTTTCAGAGTCCATAGTCTCTCATGGTTCACCTCCCCTTCCAATTTCCCTCAACTCCCTTCTCCTCTCCATCCCCCCATGTCCTCTATGTTATTTGTTATGCTGCACAGGACACTTTTTATATCAAGAGTGGAAATTATTTCCTCTCCCTTTGTTTGAGGAAGACATTTTTCTTTCACTTTTGAAGACTGCTTTCACTGGATATAGAATTTTCCTTTAACACTTGAAAGATATCCTCAGCTTTCATCTTTCTTACATTGTTTCTGACAATAAGTCTGTTAAATCTTATTGCTGTTCCTCTGTAGGTAAGTATTCTTTTTTTTTTTAAATATTTTATTTATTTGTTTGACAGAGGGAGAGAGATCACAAGTAGGCAGAGCAGTGGGCAGAGAGAGAGGGGGAAGCAGGCTCCCAACTGAGCAGAAAGCCCAATGTGGGGATCAATCCCAGGACCCCAAGATCATAACCTGGGCTGAAGGCAAATATTTAACCTACTGAGCCACCCAGGCACCCCATAGGTAAGTATTCTTAAGACTGATTTTATAATTTTCTTTTTGTTTTCCGTTTCCAGTAATTTGAATAGGATGTGCACCTAGGCTTGGTTTTGTTGTTGTTGTTGTTGTTGTGTTTTTTTTTTTTTGCTTTGTTTTGTTTTAATGTATTTTTCTTGTTTTTTTTTCTTAAATATTTTATTAAATTATTTGACAGAGAGAGATCACAAGTAGGCAGAGAGGCAGGCACAGAGAGAGGGGGAAGCAGGCTCCCTGCTGAGCAGAAATCCCAATGTGGGGCTCAATTCCAGGACCCTGAGATTATGACCTGAGCTGAAGACAGAGGCTTAACCCACTGAGCCACCCAGGTGCCCCTTCTTGGTGTTTTTTGAAGTTCTGAGATCTATAGTTTGATGTCTGACACTAATTTTGAAAATATTCTAATCATTACTTATTCAAATCTTTCTTTTGTCCCATTCTCTCTTCCTTATCCTTCTGAGATCCCAATTATGCATGTGTTATACCATTTGATATTACTCCACAAGCTACTGGGTAATCTTTGATTTTTTATTTTTATTTTTTTTCAGTTTTTCCTCTTTGGTTTTCAACTTGAGTAATTTCTATTGACCTATCTTCCAGTTCACTGATTCTTTCCTAGGCTATATCAAGGCCACCAACGAAGTCAAAAGCACGTTATCAGAGTCACTCTTAGTCTCTGTTACTGTGTTTTTTACTTCTGGCATTTCCATTTAATTCTATCTTATAGTTTCCAACTCTGCTGCAATTACCTGTCTTATCTTGCATATTTCTTTTCTATTAGAGCCTTCCTTTAACAAATTAATCATAGTTATTCTAATTTCTCCATATGATAGTTCCAGTATTTTTGTCATATCTGAGTCTGGTTCTGAGAACTGCTTTATTTTTTCAGACTTTGTTTTCTTTGCCCTTTTGCAAACCTCATAATTTTTATTGTTGGAGTCTGGTCATGTTGTACAAAATACTAGATAATGAAGTAAATATATATTTTTTTAAGTTTAATATTAAGCCTGCCTCTTTTTTCTGTAAGGCTTATAGACTGGAGTTTTATGTTAATATCATCAGAGATAGGCAGCATTTTAAGTTTGTTGTTGCCATGATTATTCTCAGTGCACTAATGCTCCAAATTCTTCTAATGATATGTTTAGGGTATGGGTTAATTTGCCAGTGGGAACACCTTCTCCCTGGTTGGCCTCAGGTCTTTCCTTTGTTTTGGTTTCCCATTGTACCCTCCACTGTTAATTGTATTCAACATTGTTAATGTGATAGTGGGGAGAAGAGCTTGTTTTCTGATGTTCTGAATAAGCCTCAATGGAATGCAAGTGCAGGGGAGTATGCCCTTCACAAGTGTTCCTGCATGTTTTCCATATGTAAAGTTGGACCTAGCACATATTCCTTCCCTCCACCAGGGGTAAAAATGTTTTGTTTTGTTTTTTTTCTTATTTGCCTCTCCCAGCTACAGTGGGCTCTTACAACTACCCTCAAGCTATCGTTTTTGTTGTCCTTTTCCTGATGGATTAAGACTTTTGTTCCATAAAGGAGATAGGAGAGATAAATCTGAACAAAGCTTTGGCTGTGGCTGCTACTCTCTGCCCAAACCAGCACTTTAGGGAAGTTTTCTGAGGATTATCTTTGGTCTTCCCTGTCAGTACCCGATAGAGCTCTTGGGGGGAAAGCTGCAAGAGGATGAAACACCCAACCACCCCAACCCCTGCTGCATTTCTGTAGTCTCCAGGGTCTTCATTTTCTCCTTGAAGTTCATACTCGGTCTTTAGCAATTCATTGCTAGCTGAATATTCAGACCAGCATATATGGTGTTTGGGGTCTGTCCAAGGTAAGCAAATGCCAAAATTTTATTTCACCCTGCAGGTGCCTCTCTCTCTAGATTTTAAGTAGTTTTTGTCCAATGACCTTAATTCTTAGAAGGGCTCACAAAATGTCATCAGTATATAGTTTGTCCTTTTTTCTTATCATAGAATTTGGAGAGATGTTCTATCAGCTTTCTAATCTGAGCTGAAGGACTCATTTCCCTCCTTTAAAAATCCTTTGAAAATGGCTTTATCTTGTGATTGGCATTGACCAATAGAACATAGTGGAAGTGACATCCTTGGAATTTTAGATCAGGTTTATAGGAGTGTGACAGCTTCCACTAACTGATCTTAAAATCATGAGCAATTGTGTAAGAAATCTAGCAGCCCCACTGGAAAGAAAGGCCACATGTTAGAACACCAGGGTTCCCAACCAGTGAGTGAAGAATCCATCTTGGTGATCCAACTCCTGCAATCTCATGTGTGAGACCCCAAGCAACACCAGCAAAATAACTATCTAGCTGAGCACTAGCTAATACACATAATCATTACAAAATAATGAGATTGTTTTTTGAGCTACTGTTATTTTGAAGTGGTTTGTTATTTAGCAATAGATAATAAAGCCGTGTTCAGTAAATATTTGTAGTATAAAAAAATAAAAATGTTAGACATGTTACCTCATCCATAAGCCCCTAAATATCACATCTTCCTCCTAAAAGCATTTGGAAGCCAGAGAACTATTCAGAGAAAAAAAAAAAAAAAAACAGAGAATCTAGTGAATGAAAGCTATTGTTTTCACTACTGGATCTAAAAGAGGATCAAGGGGCACCTGGGTGGCTCAGTGGGTTAAAGCCTCTGCCTTCGGCTCAGGTCATGATCCCAGGGTCCTGGGATCAAGCCCTGCATCAGGCTCTCTGCTCCACGGGGAGCCTGCTTCCTCCTCTCTCTGCCTGCCTCTCTGCTTACTTGTGATCTCTCTCTGTCAAATAAATAAATAAAATCTTTTAAAAAATAAATAAATAAATAAATAAAATAAATAAATAAAAGAGGATCAAGATATGTATAGAGATGGAGAATCAATGTATGCATGCAATCAACATAAAGTAGTCAACATTAAGCTCAAAATTACTTTGGGTTAAACTGAGAGACATTCTATTTGAATTTAAGAATCCTTCAAAGCCAGAGGGGAGGAGTCAAGATGGCGGAGAAGTAGCAGGCTGAGACTACTTCAGCTAGCCGGAGATCAGCTAGATAGCTTATCTAAAGATTGCAAACACCTGAAAATCCATCGGCAGATCGAAGAGAAGAAGAACAGCAATTCTGGAAACAGAAAAACAACCACTTTCTGAAAGGTAGGACCGGCGGAGAAGTGAATCCAAAGCGACGGGAAGATAGACCCCGGTGGGGAGGGTCCGGCTCCCCGCAAGCGGCGGAGCAACGGCGCACAAAATCAGGACTTTTAAGAGTGTGTTCCGCTGAGGGACATCGCTCCAGAGGCTAAACCGGGGCGAAGCCCACGTGGGGTCAGCGTGGCCTCAGGTCCCGCAGGGTCACAGAAGGATCGGGGGTGTCTGAGTGTCGCAGAGCTTGCGGGTATTGGAACGGGAAAGCCAGCTACAGAGACAGAGCCGACAGTAAGCTCGCAGCTCGGGGTGACCTTGAACCGGTCGCAGGCTCGGTGAGCTCAGAGCGCGGCCAGAGCTCAGGCAGACGGGAGTAACTGGGCGCTGTTCTCTGAGGGCGCACTGAGGAGTGGGGCCCTGGGCTCTCGGCTCCTCCGGGCCGGAGACCAGGAGGCCGCCATTTGTATTCCCGTCCTCCGGAACTCTACGGAAAGCACTCAGGGAACAAAAGCTCCTGAAAGCAAACCCGAGCGGATTACTCACCCCAGCCCCTGCTAAGGGCGGTGTAATTCCGCCTGGGGCAAAGACACTTGAGAATCACTACAACAGGCCCCTCCCCCAGAAGATCAACAAGAAATCCAGCCGAGACCAAGTTCACCTACCAAGGAGTGCGGTTTCAATACCAAGGAGAGCAGCAGAATTCCAGAGGAGGAGAAAGCAAAGCACGGAACTCATGGCTGTTTCCCTGTGATTTTTTATAGTCTTAAAGTTAATTTAATTTTTTTCTTTTTCATTTTTTGGTTTTTTTCTCGCCTTCTGGTAAAATTTTTTTTTAACTTTTACCTTTTTCTTTTTTAACGTTTTTTAACTAGTTTATCTAATATATATATTTTTTCTTTTTTATATTTTTCTTATTTGTTTTCTTTTTTTTTAATTCTTTTCTTTCCTTTTTTTTTTCTTTTTTCTTTTTTTTTTTCCTTTCTTCCTTTTTGAAGCTCTTTTTATCCCCTTTCTCCCCACTAACGATTTGGGATCTCTACTAATTTGGTTAAAGCATATTTTCCTGGGGTTGTTGCCACCCTTTTAGTATTTTACTTGCTCCTTCATATACTCTTATCTGGACAAAATGACAAGACGGAAAAATTCAACACAAAGAAAAGAACAAGAGGCAGTACCGAAGGCTAGGGACCTAATCAATACAGACATTGGTAATATGTCAGATCTAGAGTTCAGAATGACAATTCTCAAGGTTCTAGCTGGGCTCGAAAAAGGCATGGAAGATATTAGAGAAACCCTCTCGAGAGATATAAAAGCCCTTTCTGGAGAAATAAAAGAACTAAAATCTAACCAAGTTGAAATCAAAAAAGCTATTAATGAGGTGCAATCAAAAATGGAGGCTCTCACTGCTAGGATAAATGAGGCAGAAGAAAGAATTAGTGATATAGAAGACCAAATGACAGAGAATAAAGAAGCTGAGCAAAAGAGGGACAAACAGCTACTGGACCACGAGGGGAGAATTCGAGAGATAAGTGACACCATAAGACGAAACAACATTAGAATAATTGGGATTCCATAAGAAGAAGAAAGAGAGAGGGGAGCAGAAGGTATACTGGAGAGAATTATTGGGGAGAATTTCCCCAATATGGCAAAGGGAACGAGCATCAAAATTCAGGAGGTTCAGAGGACGCTCCTCAAAATCAATAAGAATAGGCCCACACGCCGTCACCTAATAGTAAAATTTACAAGTCTCAGTGACAAAGAAAAAATCCTGAAAGCAGCCCAGGAAAAGAAGTCTGTAACATACAATGGTAAAAATATTAGATTGGCAGCTGACTTATCCACAGAGACCTGGCAGGCCAGAAAGAGCTGGCATGATATTTTCAGAGCACTAAACGAGAAAAACATGCAGCCAAGAATACTATATCCAGCTAGGCTATCATTGAAAATAGAAGGAGAGATTAAAAGCTTTCAGGACAAACAAAAACGGAAAGAATTTGAAAACACCAAACCAGCTCTACAGGAAATATTGAAAGGGGTCCTCTAAGCAAAGAGAGAACCTACAAGTGGTAGATCAGAAAGGAACAGACCATATACAGTAACAGTCATCTTACAAGCAATACAATGGTACTAAATTCATATCTCTCAATAGTTACCCTGAATGTTAATGGGCTAAATTACCCTGTCAAAAGACACAGGGTATCAGAATGGATAAAAAAACAAAACCCATCTATATGTTGCCTCCAAGAAACTCATTTTAAGCCCGAAGACACCTCCAGATTTAAAGTGAGGGGGTGGAAAAGAATTTACCATGTTAATGGACATCAGAAGAAAGCAGGAGTGGCAATCCTTATATCAGATCAATTAGATTTTAAGCCAAAGACTATAATAAGAGATGAGGAAGGACACTATATCATACTCAAAGGGTCTGTCCAACAAGAAGATCTAACAATTTTAAATATCTATGCCCCCAACGTGGGAGCAGCCAACTATATAAACCAATTAATAACAAAATCAAAGAAACACATGAACAATAATACAATAATAGTAGGGGACTTTAACACTCCCCTCACTGAAATGGACAGATCATCCAAGCAAAAGATCAGCAAGGAAATAAAGGCCTTAACCGACACTCTGGACCAGATGGACATCACAGATATATTCAGAACATTTCATCCCAAAGCAACAGAATACACATTCTTCTCTAGTGCACATGGAACATTCTCCAGAATAGATCACATCCTCGGTCCTAAATCAGGACTCAACCGGTATCAAAAGATTGGGATCATTCCCTGCAAATTTTCAGACCACAATGCTCTAAAGCTAGAACTCAACCACAAAAGGAAGTTTGAAAGAACCCAAATACATGGAGACTAAACAGCATCCTTCTAAAGAATGAATGGGTCAACCGGGAAATTAAAGAAGAATTGAAAAAAATCATGGAAACAAACGATAATGATAATACAATGGTTCAAAATCTGTGGGATACAACAAAGGCAGTCCTGAGAGGAAAATATATAGCGGTACAAGCCTTTCTCAAGAAACAAGAAAGGTCTCTGGTACAAAACCTAACCCTACACCTAAAGGAGCTGGAGAAAGAACAAGAAAGAAACCCCAAACCCAGCAGGAGAAGAGAAATCATAAAGATCAGAGCAGAAATCAATGAAATAGAAACCAAAAAAATAATAGAACAAATCAACGAAACTAGGAGCTGGTTCTTTGAAAGAATTAATAAAATTGATGAACCCCTGGCCCGACTTATCAAAAAGAAAAGAGAAAGGACCCAAATAAATAAAATCATGAATGAAAGAGGAGAGATCACAACTAACACCAAAGAAATACAAACTATTATAAGAACACATAACGAGCAACTCTACGCCAACAAATTTGACAATCTGGAAGAAATGGATGCATTCCTAGAAACATATAAACTACCAGAACTGAACCAGGAAGAAATAGAAAGCCTGAACAGACTCATAACCAGTAAGGAGATTGAAACAGTCATTAAAAATCTCCAAACAAACAAAAGCCCAGGGCCAGACGGCTTCCCGGGGGAATTCTACCAAACATTTAAAGAAGAACTAATTCCTATTCTCCTGAAACTGTTCCAGAAAATAGAAATGGAAGGAAAACTTCCAAACTCTTTTTATGAGGCCAGCATCACCTTGATCCCAAAACCAGACAAGGATCCCATCAAAAAAGAGAGCTATAGACCAATATCCTTGATGAACACAGATGCGAAAATACTCAACAAAATACTAGCCAATAGGATTCAACAGTACATTAAAAGGATTATTCACCACGACCAAGTGGGATTTATTCCAGGGCTGCAAGGTTGGTTCAACATCCGCAAATCAGTCAATGTGATACAACACATCAATAAAAGAAAGAGCAAGAACCATATGATACTCTCAATAGATGCTGAAAAAGCATTTGACAAAGTACAGCATCCCTTCCTGATCAAAACTCTTCAAAGTGTAGGGATAGAGGGCACATACCTCAATATCATCAAAGCCATCTATGAAAAACCCACCGCAAATATCATTCTCAATGGAGAAAAACTGAAAGCTCTCTGCTAAGGTCAGGAACACGGCAGGGATGTCCATTATCACCACTGCTATTCAACATAGTACTAGAGGTCCTAGCCTCAGCAATCAGACAACAAAAGGAAATTAAAGGCATCCAAATCGGCAAAGAAGAAGTCAAATTATCACTCTTCACAGATGATATGATACTATATGTGGAAAACCCAAAAGACTCCACTCCAAAACTGCTAGAACTTATACAGGAATTCAGTAAAGTGTCAGGATATAAAATCAATGCACAGAAATCAGTTGCATTTCTCTACACCAACAGCAAGACAGAATAAAGAGAAATTAAGGAGTCAATCCCATTTACAATTGCACCCAAAACCATAAGATACCTAGGAATAAACCTAACCAAAGAGGCACAGAATCTATACTCAGAAAACTATAAAGTACTCATGAAAGAAATTGAGGAAGACACAATGAAATGGAAAAATGTTCCATGCTCCTGGATTGGAAGAATAAATATTGTGAAAATGTCTATGCTACCTAAAGCAATCTACACATTTAATGCAATTCCTATCAAAGTACCATCCATCTTTTCCAAAGAAATGGAACAAATAATTCTAAAATTTATATGGAACGAGAAAAGACCTCGAATAGCCAAAGGGATATTGAAAAAGAAAGCCAAGGTTGGTGGCATCACAATTCCGGACTTCAAGCTCTATTACAAAGCTGTCATCATCAAGACAGCATGGTACTCGCACAAAAACAGGCACATAGATCAATGGAACAGAATAGAGAGCCCAGAAATAGACCCTCAACTCTATGGTCAACTCATCTTCGACAAAGCAGGAAAGAAAGTCCAATGGAAAAAAGACAGGCTCTTCAATAAATGGTGCTGGGAAAATTGGACAGCCACATGCAGAAAAATGAAATTGGACCATTTCCTTACACCACACACAAAAATAGACTCAAAATGGATGAAGGACCTCAATGTGCGAAAGGAATCCATCAAAATCCTTGAGGAGAACACAGGCAGCAACCTCTTCGACCTCAGCTGCAGCAACATCTTCCTAGGAACAACACCAAAGGCAAGGGAAACAAGGGCAAAAATGAACTATTGGGATTTCATCAAGATGAAAAGCTTTTGCACAGCAAAGGAAACAGTTAACAAAATCAAAAGACAACTGACAGAATGGGAGAAGATATTTGCAAACAACATATCAGATAAAGGACTAGTGTCCAGAATCTATAAAGAACTTAGCAAACTCAATACCCAAAGAACAAATAATCCAATTAAGAAATGGGCAGAGGACATGAACAGACATTTCTGCAAAGAAGACATCCAGGTGACCAACAGTCACATGAAAAAGTGCTCCATATCACTCGGCATCAGGGAAATACAAATCAAAACCACAATGAGATATCACCTCACACCAGTCAGAATGGCTAAAATCAACAAGTCAGGAAATGGCAGATGCTGGCGAGGATGCGGAGAAAGGGGAACCCTCCTACACTGTTGGTGGGAATGCAAGCTGGTGCAGCCACTCTGGAAAACAGCATGGAGGTTCCTCAAAATGTTGAAAATAGAACTGCCCTATGACCCAGCAATTGCACTACTGGGTATTTACCCTAAAGATACAAACGTAGTGATCCAAAGGGGCACGTGCACCCGAATGTTTATAGCAGCAATGTCCACAATAGCCAAACTATGGAAAGAACCTAGATGTCCATCAACAGATGAATGGATCAAGAAGATGTGGTATATATACACAATGGAATACTATGCAGCCATCAAAAGAAATGAAATCTTGCCATTTGCGACAACATGGATGGAACTAGAGGGTATCATGCTTAGCGAAATAAGTCAAGCGGAGAAAGACAACTATCATATGATCTCCCTGATATGAGGAAGTGGTGATGCAACATGGGGGCTTAAGTGGGTAGGAGAAGAATAAATGAAACAAGATGGGATGGGAGGGAGACAAACCATAAGTGACTCTTAATCTCACAAAACAAACTGAGGGTTGCTGGGGGGAGGGGGATTGGGAGAACGGGGGTGGGATTATGGACATTGGGGAGGGTATGTGCTTTGGTGAGTGCTCTGAAGTGTGTAAACCTGGTGATTCACAGACATGTACCCCTGGGGATAAAAATATATGTTTATTTAAAAAAAAAAAAAAAGAAGGGAATCTTTCTGCCCTTCAACAGACGAGTGGATAAGGAAAATGTGGTCCATATACACTATGAAGTATTATGCCTCCATCAGAAAGGATGAATATCCAACTTTTGTAGCAACATGGATGGGACTGGAAAAGATTATGCTGAGTGAAATAAGTCAAGCAGAGAGAGTCAATCATTATATGGTTTCACTTATTTGTGGAGCATAACAAATATCATGGAGGACATGGGGAGTTGGAGAGGAGAAGGGAGTTGGGGGAAATTGGAAGGGGAGGTGAACCATGAGAGACTATGGACTCTGAAAAACAATCTGAGGGAAATGAAGTGGTGGGGGGGTGGGAGGTTGGGGTACCAGGTGGTGGGTATTATAGAGGGCACAGATTGCATGGAGCACTGGGTGTGGTGCAAAAATAATGAATACTGTTATGCTGAAAATAAATAAATTTAATTAAAAAAAAAGAGACACTAAAAATAATTAAGATATAATAAAGGAAATAGTGCAAGAAAAAATAAGATCATTAGAATGTACAGAAAAAATAAAAAGCTATTTAAGAAAGGCAATATACGGGACGCCTGGGTGGCTCAGCTGGTTAAGCGGCTGCCTTCGGCTCAGGTCATGATCCCCGCATCATGGGATCGAGTCCCACGTCGGGCTCCTTGCTCTGCATGGAGCCCGCTTCTCCCTCTGCCTACCACTCTGTCTTCTTGTGCTCACTCTCGCTCCTCTCTCTCTCTCTGACAAATAAATAAATAAAATCTTTAAAAAAAAAAAAAGAATCTTTCAAAGCCAGTCTTTATAGATCATATTAAGATATTATTAATATTCCAAGCAAATTACCCCCAAGTATGTATAATATCTAAAAAAATTTCCACACTTATTCCAATTGTTAACTTGCCTGATTTACTTTTAAAAATATTTGTTTAAAGTTTTAACCACTCTGAAAAGTCAGAAAATGACCCAAAATTGTCAAAACAGATAATTTTTCTAACTCAGACAATAAATTATACCACATACAATCAGTGCTGTTTTCTAACCATAGCCTCTCTTAGAACTTAAAGTTTAACAAAGGAGGACTAATGAGATGAATGAGTCAAAGACTGGTCAGCACAAAACAAAAATAAATTCCAGGAATTTAGATAAATAGGGCAAGTTCACAATTGGGATAAATTTACAAACCTCTCTGCTGTGTAATATTAGTTCCCTTATCAATATTCCCTTAAAACAATTACTCTTATACATTTTCTACTCCTGATGATAAGAAGAAAATTATAACCATAATACTATTAATTTTATAAGATGATGTTCTTGTCAGCCCCAGTCCTATGAAGCTCAAAGCTAATAAAGTGTGCCTTCCAACAGAGACTGATTTCTGGGGCTACAGTTGAAGGAACTATATACACACTTTATGGCACATGGAATAAAAAATTTTTACACTCTAAATTTAACTTCCAGAATTTAATCTTTCACTTCCTAGGTTGCCTAGCTTAATTCAGCTGGCTGATAAGTGCAGGTATTACAACCATCAAGGCTGGAGAGTAATAATAGTATTTTATTTTAAGCAGGTAAAAGTACCATGAAAAGTACCACTCTTTTTGAGTGGTTAAAGCAGTAACAACAAGTGAACAGAGGCAGCTGTGAGAATTTGTGCTTGGAATTTCCTGTGGATGTTGTAGATTTCCCCTCCTTTTTTCTTTTCTTTTCTTTTTTTTTTTTTTTTGATGGTAATCAATGAATAAGACTTTGTTTATGTGCTGTAATACTTCCTGCACAGATGTAACAGGTGTAACAGTTTAGGGAGGAACTTAAGAGAATATGAATCTACAATTTGTTTTGTTATTACAGTTGATTGTGTTGTTGCTGAGATATTAAATTCTTTCTCAAAGAGAACAATGCAAATGTAAATTGTATTATAGGAATTGCCTTTGAGCTACAGTGACTTTTTAAAAGAAAAATAATATATAGTGTTTATAACTATCTGTAAGACATTGTATAGAGTCTAGCTATTCTAATTATTAAATACTTCCACTAAAAAATGATATTGGTTCCCCAAAATATGAACTTTGAGTCTCAAAAATATTAGGAATCTACTTCAGTTTCTAAAACAAAATTGATAGCCAAATTATGATATGAAACCAGTTACTCATAATATGGTGTTTTATTTCAGGATACTCTGTGATGATAATTAGGCTTACATCATTAATTAATAAATTAATTAATTCATAAATAAATACTTCGCAAAGCTCTGAAGAGGCAGACAATTAACAAAACTTAGTCTTTTTTTTTTTTTTGAGAGTTTATGCCATAAGATCTCTGATGGTTTGTTCTGATGAATTATCTCTCCTCAGTGAGGCTACCAACATTCATTTATTCATTCATTCAATAAGAACATATTGGGAACCTGGGCCAGGTCCTATTTTAAATACTTTATAAATAGTGAATAAAGGGGGAAAAAACTGCTTTCTTATTATAACTCATAACTCACTATAACTTACTATAACCCATAAGGTAGTGGAGAAGGCAATTAGCAAGATAAATGAATACGGTGTAAAGAACATTACTTAGTAAGAGTTACTAAGGAGAAATACATAAATGATAGGGTTGCAATGACAGGGTAGCCAGAGAAGTCCACAGTGAGAGGATGACAGAATCAGTAAAAGCCTTAAGAAATTGTGAGGGGAAAGAAGGAAGATAGGTAAGTATCTGGGCAAAGAGCCTTCTGAGCAGAGATGGAGTGAGTGTCAAGGGCCTGAGGCAGGAAAATCTGGGAAGGCTGATGTGGCTGGAGCTGGTGATTGCAGAGAATGGCAGTAGGTTAGGTTCCAGGGAAAGGAGGGCCAGTTGTGCTGGGTTATGTCAACTAGAGTGAGGATTTTCGTGGTTGGGAGGCTGTTGGGTGGTTTTGAGTAGTGGGTTGGCATGCTTGGACTTCAGTTTTACTGTTAACTCAACTGCATACATTTGCATCTTAGAGCCCAGCAACAAAGGAATATTCCTTTTCACTTAAAACACAACAAGTACAGTAGACCTTTAAGAGTGGTTTAGATCTGGCACAGATGAGGCTGCCTGAAGAAAGGATAAATTAACTTCTCTTGAATAAAGTATTTCCTGTATTATTTTCAGTGTGCCCATAGCAAATAAGAGGCTCTGAGCCAAGGGATACAACACCAAGCACCATTTTTAGCAACTGCTTTAAGGGGTGTGTGTAGATTCATGAAACTGTTTTTCAAATTTTGTGAAACTGCATCTTTTCAGCCCCACCACCCCAAGGCAATCTAGTTTTAAACAGTAAATCACCTGAAAATAATAATAACCATGGGATATGTTCCCCATGAGAATAGGTCAGCCTGAAAATGGTTGATATTCTCACCCAAGGATTCTTTGTAGATGTGAGACTCACAACTGTCATTCCTATTAGACCTCAGAGTCCAGGTTTGACTGATGGTAGCAATTTTGGTTTAAGTGGCTTTCCTAAAGTTACACACATAATTGCTGACCATGGTGGAAGCATACCTGCTTAATAACGTCTCGTGAAGGAGCATCTTCACCATGCCAGGTGCAGTCCTGTGTACTTTGGGTTCACTAACTATGCATGAAATTGTACTGTAATTCTGTGATATCTTGTTTTCAGTTTGCAGGTCTACAAAGTGGTACTCATAGAGACCAAAAAACTTTTTAGGATCACAGCCAGCAGATGGTAGCTCTAGGGTTGCCTGAACACAAAGCCTATATTTTCTAACTAGACAGTCCTCCTGTTTAGAAATCTATCAAGGATCCTTAGAGATCATGATGTCCTACAATCTCATTTTAAGTATGAAGGACCGTGGTTCAATTTCATGATCCCGAGGTTTAGTCATCTCATCTTTGGGACTTTCTGAATCTATACAAAACTTAGGGGCTCTTGGGTGTCTCAGTCAGTTAAGCCTCTGCCTTTCACTGAGATCATAATCTCAGAGTCCTAGGATAGAGTCCTGCTAACCAGAGACTGCTTCTCTCTCTGATCCTCCTCCCATTCCTCTCTCTCTCCCTCCCACCATATCTTTTACAAATAAATAAATATAATCTTAATAAAAAAAGAATAAAAGCTTAGAAACAATCCATTCTTGAAGATGAATAGCTAATTTTATGACCCATACAACAAAATCGATATTTCCAATTAGAAATAGCCAGGGCGTGTGTCGTCCCAGGAAGTATCTTAATAAGTTAGCTTTATCTTACACCATATGAACGTCGAAAGTAGTTTATAAATGTTAGCAAGGAGATAATTCTTTCCAGAAAGAAGAGAGTAAAACCTTTCAATCTTTTTAAAATACCCATATTCTTATAAGTTTATTCTCTCATACATTGAACACCATATTCCAGGGACTGACACTGGATCACATAAGGAAATATGATTCAATATTCAGTTCTCATTTGCTTTAAGATACAAGTTAAGTGATTAGTGATATTTGACATCATTGGCATTACCAGCAATTCCATATTTGAAATACTTTTTAGAATATTTTCACTAACCATTTGTGGAGTAGAATTTCAGAAACTATTCCATAAGACAGGACCCCGACTCAACTCATCTACTGATTTTATTAAGGATGAACCTGGAAATTATTAGGATATACCATAGAGATATCTCTTTATTTGTATTCTCTAATATCCACGAGGATACTGGTTTGATCAAAACTATGGTTTCCAAATTCTCTCATAGTCAAATACAAGAACTATTTGTGTTACAACTATAATTGGAGCATTTAATCATAAATTGGGCAAAGTGAGGTCTTAAACTAAAAGGATACAATTATCAAGAATGTCAGGGAACTGCTGCTCTCATTAATCATACTAAAATAATCTGAGCCTCTAAAAAATGAAACAATGGCCAAAGGTACTTTTCATTTAAAGAATTACTATTATCTAGAAGAAATATGCCTCATTATGCTGTATTGATTTCCAAAAATAGACAATTACAGTTTATACTAAAATAATCTCTGGAGTCTACAACAGATGCAGGAAAACAAACGTGCGTGCACACACAGACACACACAAAAGGAGTTTGTTGCAAATGTGTATTTATTTCTTAATGAAGAGTGTGTTAAACATCCCACTAACTAAATTAAACTTTTATTTTAATACTTCTTTCCATCACTTATTTGCCATGATATGCTCACTAAGTTGCATGAAGATGTAACTTGCAAATATTTGGAAGTTATAGAAGAATGGGCTTTGTAACACATGTTAAATCCACCTAAATATTGGGGTGCCTGGGTGGCTCAGTGGGTTAAGCTACTATCTTTGGCTTGTCATGATCCTGGAGTCCCAGGACTGAATCCCCTACTTAGCAGGGAGTCTATTTCTCCCTCTGACCCTCCCCCCAAACCTCCCCCATCTCATGCTTTCTCTCTCTCAAATAAATAAATAAATAAATAAATAAATAAATACATAAATAAATAAAACCTTTACAAATAAATAAATAAATAAATAAATCCGCCTAAATATTTAAGGCTAAGGAAGTTTTAGGAGAGATAGAAAGAAAATATCCATTTTCCAAAAGAAAAAAGATAGTTGGCAAATTGGGACAAGAGCAATGTGAAACTGTCATTAATGTTAAGAAGAACTTCATTCTCATTAAAAGAAAAATACAAACTCCATCAAATGGTGTAAGCTAAGCTATTCAAGCACATTGATCACAGTGAGAAACTCAACAATTTTGAAAGCCCTCAAAAATGAGGATACCACCTGGCGATTCACGGACCTGTACCCCTGGGGATAAAAATGAGGATACCGACATTCCTCATATAACAGACATTCTAAATAATAGCAAATCTCCATTTTCCTTTTTTTCTCCCTTGTATGTTTGCTTTCCTTACCCCTGGCTCACAGTTGCAAACAAGGATAGTAAGGAGGGTTTTCATACCAACAGTGAGCAGTTTCTGATGTTGGAACACCTCTGGTCACTGCATTACCAGGTCCAATCACTTAAGATTGTTAAAAATCAAAGCCATATTCTCTTGCTGAGTTTCAAGATTAGATTCTGTATCAAATTTATGAACAAAGAGGAGCAATGTGCAAATTAGAACACACTTTTCAGTACCTCACTTCCTCTTTAAGGGTTGGAAAAATGCCCAGTTCTAGAAACCTCTCACTAATCTTGCAAAGACAGATTTAGTATATTTGGGCTGGGTTGAGGGGCAAATAAATTATTTCTTTGCAATAAATTCTTACAATTATAGATTCAGAAAAGACCATAAAGTTTGTTCAAAGGTCCAAATAGCTTATTTAACTTTTCAGAGGCTTTGTCAAAACAGAAGCATAGAAGTTACCCTGTGCCCATTCTCTCAAGCCAATATGGAATCTAATGAATTCTTTTGATGCTCAGGTTTGCTCTAAGAAGTAAACAAGTATTTCTTTTTTTTTAATATTTATTTATTTGACAGAGAGAGAGATCACAAGTAGGCAGAGAGGCAGGCGGGGGGGGGGGGGGGAAGCGGGCTCTCCACTGAGCGGGGAGCTCGATGTGGGGCTTGATCCCAGGACCCTGAGATCATGACCTGAGACGAAGGCAGAGGCTTAACCCACTGAGCCACCCAGGTGCCCCGTAAACAAGTATTTCTGTCCCAAGGTAAGCTACACTGAAACAGAGACTATTCAAACCTGACTACAGTGTTTCATAAGGTGGAAAGTCCTATCACCATTTTCCAAGTATAGGGAAAAACATGTGCTTCAATAGAAAACTATGCACAGTTTAAGGCTTCAGAGCACAACCTTCAGGGTTAACTGATTGGTTCCATAGACACTCTTAGGTCTTCATTGTCTTTAGGGTATTTTACAACTCTGTATTATAAAACACTGGTAAGAGTGTGGTGGTTAATATAGGAAGAAATTCTGTCCAGTGGAGGGAAGCCTCACCCCCATACCCCCACTCCCAGATAAGATAGGGGCAGGCGTGGGGTGGAGGGGCAGGGGTGAAGTGGGGGGGTGGTGGGAGGAAGGCTGTGTTGCATCCATTTGCAGTTACTCAGTATTCCCGATCCCTAACTGTCTCTGTTTTTTGATGTTTGAACTAGTTGTAACATCTTTTTGGTTCCTCATTTAATTAATGAGAAAATCATTGACCTATATTCATTTTATATTTCTATGAAAAGCATGGTTTCACTTTAAAAACATTATTCTGGGGCACCTGGGTGGCTCAGTGGGTTAAGCCGCTGCCTTGGGCTCAGGTCCTGACCTCACGGTCCTGGGATCGAGTCCTGCATTGGGCTCTCTGCTCAGCAGGGAGCCTGCTTCCCTCTCTCTCTCTCTTTGCCTGCCTCTCTGCCTACTTGTGATCTCTCTCTGTCAAATAAATAAATAAAATCTTTAAAAAAATTAAAAAAATATTCTGTAACACACAACTATGATTCCAAATTACAGTAACTGGATCAAATATTTTCCTACCTGTGTTATTTTCTTCAGACTACAATAGTAGTTAAAAATAGTGTAATTAATTTGTCAAAAAAGCTTTTAATTTCAGTTATGTTCTCATTTTCTATGCACTGAACAAAAAGTTTAAAGTTCCACTAAGTAATTAATGAGAAATTAAAGTCTGAGTGTGTGTGTGTGTGTGTGTGTGTGTGTGCACGTGCTGGGGGTAAAAAATAAGAACTCGATTACACACTTGGCATTAGAAACATTAAAATAGGTGGGTGCCTAGCTGGCTCAGGTGGTTAAATGTCTTCCTTTGGCTCAGGTCATGATCCCAGGTGCTGGCATCGAGCCCTGCATGGGGCTTCCTGCTCAGTGGGGGAGTCTGCTTCTTCCAATCTCTCTGTCTCTCCCCAGTTCCTGCTCTCTCTCTCTCTCTCTCTCTCTTCCTCTTAAGTAAATAAATAAAATAGTAAAAAATAACAATAATAAAAACACTAACGTAAGAACATAGGAGTAGGATGTGAAATTGGCATATTGCAATGATCAAAATTCTAAAACACTCCATCTGAGGTGTCAGAAATGCAGTTAGGTTGAAACAGTCATCACATGGGACATAATATAAAACTCTCTTGGTTATATTAAATAACTTATTACCAACTCTAAAAAAATAATTTAACACTCTATCTTCCAGCTTTCCTTCAGTTTGTATTGCAAATAGGCTTAATATTTAATTATTTTGACTATCGTAAATAAAATGGTAAAAGAAGTATTAGGTTTCTGTCTCACATTGTGGTATTTCTAGGTGGACTCATTTGACAATCTTGAAAAATTTACTATGTGTAACACATCATGCTGAATATTATTACACTTTCTCTAAGATTAATTAACTTCAGTCTACAGAGGTCCAGCCCTGTCAATACACTGTAAGGTAATGAGAGACTATGATTTCACCACCTACCTCTGGCACTAACCTAAGAAGAGAATTATGAAGAAAGTATCTAGCAATTCCCACATTCTACCTCCTCATCCAAAACAGGGATAAGTCCGTCAAACAGGTGGTTAATTTTAAGGAATAAAACTATATAATATATGTACAAAGAGTCACAAAATCTTGTCCATATTTTAATTATTATTATGTCTAACTGGAAATATGTCCATTTCCAGAACACATAGATATCTAGAGGAAACTTTTGATCCTGACTGAGGACTTAATTATTAGGAGTATAATTATTATTAGTGCCAGTTATTTTCCAAACATCATTTCATCTAATGGTTACAATAACCCTATGAGATAAGCATAATTAAAGCCAATTTATCCAAAACAGAAACCATCAGGACCAGACAGTTTCACTAATGGATCGTACTAAACAGTTAAGAAAAAAATTTACCAATTCTCTACAATCTCTTTCAGAAGATAGAAGCAGAGGGAATTTTTCCTAACTCATGCTATGAAGCCAGCCTCTTACCTTTTTTTTTTTTTTTTTTTTAAGATTTTATTTATTTTTTTGACAAGCAGGCATAGAGGCAGGTTGGGGAGGAGTGGGAAGCAGGCTCCCCACCAAGAAGGAGCCTGATGCCAGGCTTGATCCCAGGACCCTGAGATCATGACCTGAACTGAAGGCAGAGGCTTTAACCCACTGAGCCACCCAGGGGCCTCCAGCCTCTTACCTTAATACCAAAATTGTACAATAGAAAACTACAGATCTAAGCTCTCATAAACATATATGCAAATCCCTAAAAAATTAACAAATGAAATCTAAAAAACTGTGAAAACAATTATACACCACGATAAAGTGGAATTTATACCAGATATGGAAGGCTGGTTGAACATTTGAAAATCAATTAATGCAGTCCACATCAGTGAACTAAATAAGAAAAATCACATGATCATACCAATAGATGCAGAAAAAGCATTTGACAAAATCCAGTACCCATTCATGATTTTTAAAACAATTAAAATGAGTTTTTTTGTTGTTCTTTGAGTATAGATCCTTTACTTCTTGGGGTAGGTTTATTCCCAGGTATCTTATGGTTCTTGGTGCTATAGTAAATGGAATCAATTCTCTCATTTCCCTTTCTGTATTTTCATTCTTAGTGTATAAGAAAGCAACTGATTTCTGTACATTGATTTTGTAACCTGCCACATTACTGAATTGCTATATGAGTTCTAGTACTTTGGGGGTGGAGTCTTTTGGGTTTTCCATATAAAGTATCATGTCATCTGTGAAGAGAGAGAGTTTGACTTCTTTGCCAATTTGAATACCTTTTATTTCTTTTTGTTGTCTGCTGTTGCTAGGACTTCTAGTACTATGTTGAATAACAGTGGCGAGAGTGGACATCCTTGTCATGTTCCTGATCTCAAAGGGAAGGCTGTCAGCTTTTCCCCATTGAGGATGATATTTGCTGTGGGTTTTTCATAGATATATTTTATGAATTTGAGTAATGTTCCCTCTATCCCTATACATTGAATCATTTAAATCAGGAACAGATGCTGTGCCTTATCAAATGCTTTTTCTGCATCAACTGAGAGGACCATGTTGTTCTTCTCTCTTCTCTTACTGATTTGTTCTATCACATTGATTGATTTGGAAATGTTGAACCACCCTTGAATCCCATGGATAAATCCCATCTGGTCATGGTGGATAATTTTTTTTCAAAGATTTTTACCTATTTATTTGACAGAGAGAGATCACAAGTAGGCAGAGAGGCAGGCAGAGAGAGAGAGAGGAGGAAGCAGGTTCCCCGCCGAGCAGAGATCCCGATGCGGGACTCGATCCCAGGACCCTGAGATCATGACCTGAGCCAAAGGCAGTGGCCTAATCCACTGAGCCACCCAGATGCGCAATAATTTTTTTAATGTACTGATGGATCCTATTAGCTAGGATCTTTTTGAGAATCTTCATATTCATCAGGAAGAACTACAGAATACTCATGAAAGGAATTGAAGAAGACACAAAAATATGGAAGAGCATTCCATGCTCATGGATTAGAAGAATAAACACTGCTCAAATGTCTATACTGCCTAGAGCTATCTATACTTTCAATGCCAATCCTGATCAAAATTCCATGGGCATTTTTCAAAGAGCTGGAACAAACAATCCTAAAATTTGTATGGAGCCAGAAGAGACCCGAATTGCTAAGGAAATGTTGAAAAAGAAAAACAAAATTGGGAGTATCATGTTGCTTGATTTCAAGCTTGACTACAAAGCTGTGATCATAAAGACAGCATGGTAGTGGCACAAAAACAGACACATAGACCAGTGGACTAGAATAGAGAGCCCAGATATGGACTCTCAACTATATGGTCAAATAATCTTCAACAAAGCAGGAAAAAATATACAGTGAGATACAGACAGTCTCTTCAATAAATGGTGTTGGGAAAATTGGACAGCTGTGTGTAGAAGAATGAAACTTGACCATTCTCTTACACCATACATAAAGATAAATTCAAAATGGATAAAGGACTTCAAATTGAGGCAGAAATCCACCAAAATAGAGGATAACATAGGCAGTAACCTCTTCGACTTTGGCCACAGCAACTTCTTTCAAGACATGTCTCCAAAGGCAAAGGAAACAAAAGTGAAAATGAACTTTTGGGACTTCATCAAGATCAAAAGCTTCTGCACAAGCAAAGAAAACAGCAAAACTGTGGGAGGCTGCAATAAGTCTTGAGACAAGGACCAAATCAGGCCTTTACTTTTGCCTCCTTTAAAGTCCAAATAACCTAACAAAAGGTTTAGAATGGGAAAAGTTGAGTAGCACTGAGAAAGGGTCTATGCTATGTGTTGTGTGCTCGCCTACGTGACTTCCCACACGCTTGCTAAACAGATGAGAACAATTCAGTTGGTGTCATAAGTTTGTGGCTGGTCCTTGCTGCCCTAGTACAGCCCATAAATTACTTTTGGGTTTGCTGTATCAATACAGAACAATTGTACTGGCATCAGCCATTTGGCATCACGAGGTCTGCTTATAGTCAAATGTGAAACTTATTATGGGAACTCGTGGTTGTTTAACTAGACACAGATATTTTGCTTCTCCTATTATAATGTCACTATATATATGGCTTTAATGCTTTGAATAAACTTAGCACTGTTGGACATCCTCCTCAGTGCTCCTCCTGCCCCCATCTCTCTGCTTCTCAAGTTCTTTTCTTCATCCTCTTACCTTCATGTTCCTGGTCGATTTGTCGTGCCAGCTGTGACACAAAACAAAGAGGCAATTCACAGAATGGGAGAAGATATTCGCGAATGACACTTCAAAGGGCTGATATCCAAGATCTATAAAGAACCCCTCAAAATCAACACACAGGAAACAGATAATCATGTCAAAAACACAGG
This sequence comes from Mustela erminea, assembly GCF_009829155.1. Taxonomy (NCBI): domain Eukaryota; kingdom Metazoa; phylum Chordata; class Mammalia; order Carnivora; family Mustelidae; genus Mustela; species Mustela erminea. The sequence goes on from NC_045629.1 coordinate 20,432,267, forward strand.
CAGAAGACATGAACAGACACTTCTCCAAAAAAGACATACAAACGGCTAACAGACACATGAAAAAATGTTCATCATCATTAGCCATCAGGGAGATTCAAATCAAAACCACATTGAGATACCACCTTACACCAGTTAGAATGGCCAAAATTAACAAGACAGTGAACATGTGTTGGAGAGGATGTGGAGAAAGGGGAGCATTCTTACACTGTTGGTGGGAATGCAAGTTGGTATAGCCACTTTGGAAAACAGTGTGGAGATTCCTCAAAAAATTAAACATGGGGCTACAAATTTGACCATTGTCAAATTGGTACCAAAATTGGTACCAATAGCTACCAATTGACCCTGAAATTGCACTACTGGGTATCTACCCCAAAGATATAGATATAGTGAAAAGAAGAGCCATCTTTACCCCAATATTCATAGCAGCACTAGCCATAGTGACCAAACTGGAAAGAACCAAGATGCTCTTCAACCAGCGAGTGGATAAAGAAGATATGGTCCATATATACAATGGATTATTATGCCTGTATCAGAAAAGATGAAGACCCAATTTTTATATCAACATGGATGGGACTAGAAGAGATTATGCTGGGTGAAATAAGTCAAGCAGAGAGAGTCAGTATCATATGGTTCACTTACTTGTGGACCATAAGGAATAACATGGAGAATGTAGAGGAAATGTGAGTTGGGGGAAATCAGAGGGGGAGACAAACCATGAGAGACTGTGGATCCTGAGAAACAAACTGAGGGTCTTGGAGGGGAGGAGGTTGGGGGAGTTGGGTGAACCTGGTGGTGGGTATTATGGAAGGCACATATTGCATGGAGCACTGGGTGTGGTGCATGAACAACAAATTTTGGAACACTGAAAATAAAATAAAATAAGAAAAAATTTAAAGAAAAAAGAGTCAGGTGCTTAAGTGACTTAAAAAAAAAAAAAAAGGAAAAACAACAAACAAACAAACAAAAAACCCTGAAAACCTCTCAGTAAATTAGGAATAAAGAGCAACTTTCTCAACTTGACAAAGACTATCTACAAAAACATATAGCTAACATTATACTTAATGGTGCGAAATTAGATTTCCAATTAATATAGGGTACAAAGCCAGGATGTCCCTCTTTGTCACTGCTTTTCAACATCAGACTGGAAATTCTTGCTAAAATAATAAGCCAGGGAAAGGAAATAAAACATACATAGATTGGGAAGGAAGACTTAAAACTATTGTTGCTGACAAATGACATGATTGTCTATGTTGAAAATCTGAAAGAATAAATGACAATTTCCTGGAACTTATAAGCTATTAAAGCCATGATGTAGGATACCAGGTTAATATACAAAGCTCAACTGAATTCCTATATACCAAAAATGAACAAGTAGAATTTGAAATTAAAAACACCATATATATTGACTCTTGATTAAATGAAATTCTTTAGTACAAAACTAACAAAATAGGTACAATGTCTGTATAGGGAAATGATAAAACTCTGATTAAAGCAGTCAAAGAAATGTTAAATAAATACAGAGATATTTCATGTTCATAAATGGAAACACTCAACATTGTCAAAATGCTTGTTCTACCCAACTTGATGTGCAGATTCAATGCAATCTCATTCAAAATCCTACCAAGTTACTTTATGGACGTCAACAAACTGATGATCTAAAATTTATAAGGAGAGGCAAAAATCCAGAATAGCCGACACAAATATTGAAGGAAATAAAAATATATTTGGAGGATTGATGCTACCCAACTTCAATAGATACTCTAAAGCTTTGATAATCAAGACACTCTGGTATTAGTGAAGCAATAAGCAAATAGATCAATGAGAGAGAATAGAAAGCCCCAAAATACACCAATATAAAATCAGCTTGTCTTTGACAAAGGAGCAAAGGCAATACAATGGAGAAAGTTTCTTTAACAAATGGAGCTGGAACAACTGAACACCCACATGCAAAGAAATTTACTTAGACACAAACCTTTATACCCTTCACACACATTATCTCAAAATGGATCATAGACCTAACCATAAAATGAAAAATTATGAATTTCCTAGAAGACAACGTAGAAGAATACCTAGATGACCTTAGTGTGTTTTTAGATATAGCAGCGAAGACATGATCCATGAAAGAAGCAATTGATAAGCTGGACTTCATTAAAATCAAAAGGTTCTGCCCTATCAAAGACAATTTCAAGAGAATTAGAAGACAGTTAACTACTGTGAGGAAGTTTTTGCAAAAGACACATGTGATAAAGGATTGTTATATAAAGTAGGGAAAGAACACTTAAAATTCAATAGGAAAAGAACAAACTACCTAATTAAAAAATGGGCCAAAGTCCTTAAAAGACACTTCACCAAAGATGATATACAGGTGACAAATAAGTTTATGAAAAGATGCTCCAATCATACATCATCAGGGAAATGCAAATTAAAACAACAATGAGATATCACTCTATACTCATTAGAATGGCCAAAATCCAGAACACCGACACCACCAAAGGCTGACAAAGGGGTGGTGTAACAGGAGCTCTCTTACATTGTTGTTGGGAGTGCAGAATGGCACTTTGGTAGAGAGTTTGGCAATATCTCACAACACTAAACATATTCTTACTGTGTGATCAGTGATCACATTCCTTGGTATTTATCCAAAGGAATTGAAAACACAAGTACAAATGTACAAAGGCTGATTCTAGCAGCTTTGTTCATAATTGGAAAAACTGGGAAATAACACAGCTGACCTAGAGTAGGCAAATGGATAAATAGTGACATATCTGTGAAATATTAACAGTGAAATATTATTCAGCACTAAAAAGAAATAGGTATCAAGCCATGAAAAAACATGGAAGAAATTTAAATGCATATTAGTAAGTGAAAGAAGCCAATCTGAAAAAGTTTTATGCATGCTGTTTGATTTCAACTACATGATGTTCTAGAAAAGACAAAACAATAGAGATAATAAAAGGATCAATGGTTGCCAGGAATAGAGGCAGAAGAGAGACAGGGAATGAATAGGCAAAGCACAGAGGGTTTTGGGGGCAGAGAAAATACTCTGTATGATATTGTAATGATGGATATATGTAATCATATTATATATGTAATATACTTGACCAAATTCACAGAATGTATAACATCAGGAAGAAACCTTAAAGTAAACTATGAGCTTTGGGTGATTATGGTGTGTCAATGTAAGTTCATCCTTGGTAAAATGTACCATTCTGATGAATGGTGTTAATAATGGGGGACACTAGTCTTGTGTAGGGGGGAGGAGGTTTATGGGAAATCTCCATACCTTCTCTTGTTTTGTTGTAAATGTAAAACTATTCTGAAAAATATGTAAAACTGTTCTGAAAAAACTGTTTATGGGAAATCTTCATACTTTCTCTTGTTTTGTTGTAAATGTAAAACTGTTCTGAAAAATATGTAAAACTGTTCTGAAAAAACTGTTTATGGGAAATCTCCATACCTTCCCTTGTTTTGTTGTAAATGTAAAACAGTTCTGAAAACTGTTCTTAAACTAATTTATAGGTGATAAAGTGAGAATCAGGAAAGTTAAATCATCTCCTAGTAAATATTATAGGTAATGGGTGACTGAGTCAGCATTTGAACCTAGGTTGTCTTAGTGTCAATGTACACACCTTTCTGCTATTCTACATAATTGCTGGTTATAATGAGAGATTTTAAACTGGTTAATTGAAGAAGTCAATATTCCTTGAAGAAATTGCCCACCAAGGATCAAATGAGATATATATAGTTAGCCTGTCATAAAACTAGGACTTTCAGTCTGATTGATTCAGTAACAAATATTTCCCACAGAGAAGGACTCTTTTACTCTGCTGGCATTTCTCAATATGCAAATACAAAGGATTTTTTTCTTTTGTTTTGTTTTGTTTTTTATTTTTTAAAAATTAAATTTATTTATTTTCAGCATAACAGTATTCATTATTTTTTCACCACACCCAGTGCTCCATGCAATCCTTGCCTTCTATAATACCCACCACCTGGTAAACAAAGTTTCTAGTTAGGTAAGGTTTTCTGAATTAATTGAAGTAACCATGCCACTTAGTCCATTCAGCTACAAAATATTACATTGCACTAAAAAGGTTCTAAGGCATTTTCTACAGTAAATGTTTTAAATAGTTCTTCCAACAGAGAGCTAATCTTGATTAAGTAATGTCTGAAAAAACTAAGATGACTATCAAGTATCCTGGTCATAAAAATAAGTCATATTATCAAAAGCCTAGAAAAATGTGCTCTCCTTGGGAGGAAATTAGCAATGATCCAATGTAAGAAATAGTCTTTTGAAGCTAAAATATGAATTTTAAAAACAAAGATACTCTGAGTGCTATCACACTGAGACCCGAGGAAGGACATAATTATGGATCTATCAAAATTCTCCAAAGTGCTCATGATCTGTTAAAGAAGTCCCATGTTGATTATTTGTCAATGTGGGGATTGCAAAATGTCAGCTACTGCACATACCTGTTTCTGTGAATGTTTCCCTGACTTGAGAGAGAAAGGCTGCCCAGAAATAGGAATCACCAGAATCTTCCTTTTACTCACTGGCATTTAAATTAATCTTTTGAGAAAAGATGGGAAGTAAAACCTTTGCCAGTATATGAATGCATGAGGAAGAGTATAGGATTAGGAGAGGAAGAAGTGGGGTGCCTGGGTGGCTTAATGGGTTGAGTGTTAGACTTCAGCTCAGGTCATGATCTCGGGGTCCTGGGATTGAGCCCCACATCGGGCTCCCTGCTTAGTAGAGAGCCTGCTCCTCTGTCTCTCCCGCCCCTCTCCCCACTGGTGTGCAATCTCTTTCTCTCTCAAGTAAATAAATAAATATCTTTAAATTTTTTTTTTTTTTAAATTTTTAAAAAGGAGGAAGAAATTGGACCAAGTCCTGGGCAGCTGTCATGACTAGTTTAAATAAAAAAAATAGAAGAAAAATCCAGAGAAGGAGGCTGAGAAGCAATGGCCAGAGAGGTAGAAAATCAGAAGAGTGGGTAGTGATGGAAGCCCCAGGTGTCCTGTTTTACAGAAGAAAACATGGTAAACTGTGTCAAATAAGGAGAAGCCAGGTGGAATGAAATCAGCAGACCATGAGTTTATCTTAATAGAAAATGTCTCTGGAGATTTTAGAGAGAGTCATTTTGGTTGGAATCATGGGGAATGGAAGCCAGATGGAGAGTGTGGAGGGACAAAGGGTATGCGATAAAGCAGAGACAGTGAACATTGAGAACGTTTTTGATAAGTTTGGCTGTAAAAAGGAGGAAAAGCCTGCTAAAATGGTTGTGGGAATAGAGTGCAGAACTGAAATTTTTTTTTAAGATAGGAAAGGTTAGGACATATTTAAATGCTGATGGGATAAGTCAAACCAGAAAATGTAGGATGAGGAACTAATCAGTAGGGTAGTTGTTGTTGTTTTTTTTTGTTTTTTGTTTTTTGTTTTTTTAGAAAGTGAGACCGGATGGAATATCAGGTACACCTGGAAATGCCTTGAAGAAAGAAATGCACCTGGGAGCAAGGAGAAGAGGACGAATGAAGAGGCTGGCAATTCTATTGGTCATGTTGGAAAATGAGGGTATTTCTTCTGATGGCTTCAATTTTTTTAAGGAAAACAGAGAGTAAGGGTATTGTTGACAGTGCAAGAACTAGAAAAGTAGCAGTATTATTTTCCTGATCCTTTCTCATCGATTACCCCATGATGCACAGATTCTAATAATTAACTATTTAACAACATAACCTGGTGATGGTCTGATAAGATTTTTGTGTCCTGATTTGCAAATGAACTAAACCTTGAAATAGGAGGTTATAAATTATGCTTGACATCACACTCTAGGAATGGATTCAGTGTGTTTAACTTGCAAAAAGTTATCTTCCAAATAAATCGTGGGTTAGAAGAGAAGATGTCTTTTATCAGAGGCATGTTTTGGTAAGTGCAGTATCAGCTTGTTAAAAGAACGTGCCCTGATATTGGAGATAAAGGAAAATAAAACAATGCCTTCTGGTAGCTTTAAAAATCAGCTAATTATACCAGAGATGAGTTTCATTACAGAGACCAATTTAATAAGAAGCACAGGGAAGCAATGTTAACTATGGAAAGTCTTTGAACTAACACAGAAGAGCCTTTTAAATTAATCTGTGGGGGTCAACAAAAAGAAAATTAATCTGGTTAGGAAAAAAATGATAGTGAACAACAAGTAGGAAAAGGAAAGGAAGGGAAGATCTGTTAAGCTCTTCTTTTGCTTCTCTTAATGAGGGCAAGATGCCAAGAGGCAAAATTTCTAGCTACAAAGACAAGAAACTGGATAATGGACAGGTAAGGGGGGAAAAAAAATTCTATCTATCCATCTGTGGAGAGGGGGAAAGGGACAGACACCAGGACAAATCTGGCACATATGTGCAACATAGTAACAGGGTTTTTAAAGTAATACTAAGCATCACAAAATAAGGGAAACAATGAACAACTGGCATAATGAAATCTGATTTTTCAAAAAACTTATTTAATAAGAAACTGACCTCCTTTTTAAAATATGGGAAACACACACACACACAAACCATACCATTCATGAGATGTAATTAACTTCATGCAGGGTTTTCTGAAAGTAACTAAATGAAAACCGAGCTGTGGCTTGCACTGAATATGCATTAGGTAAAAATAACATGAGAGGAAATCAGCCATTATAGAGAAGAAAGTCACATTTAAGACTTTGTCATGTTAGTGAGGCATTACTAGGAATATCATCTACGTTTCAGCGGGAGTCTTCTACTCTTGAGATCTAAACAAGTCTAGACTTGAACTCTCATTTTGCACAGTGTGGAAATCCAAAGTCTTCCCATTCCTGGAAGTCAAATCTGTTTCTGGATCTGCTGTCTCTAACATCAGGTTGACTGGGGCATAAAAATCATCTCTATCATCAAGCCAATTGGTCCGTCCATTTGTGAGTGTTCGCCTTAAGACTTGGTATGGCATGGGCAAGCCAAGGAATGTCTTTAGTGTAGAAATGCAGATAGTTTATGTTGAGTCTTCAATATATGTCTTCATAGAAAATCCTTCAGGCACTTTAATTTTTCCACTGGCTGTTTTACTTCCTATTCTGCAGCACATATCACAATTTCCTCTTTCTACTCTCTGCTCTCCTCCTTCCCTTCTTTGCTTCTCTATCTTCCCCACCTCTCCCTCTCAGAAACAAAAGAAATTCCTCTATAATTCTCCTAAGAGCAATTTGACCAGACTCTTTTGTGGCTTTCATTTTGCTGAGCACCACATGCCACGGGGCCCCGCCTTCTGCCCAGTGGCTAATCAAGTCATTTCCTCAAAGGTAGTTTCCTCCCTAAATGGCATACTGGTGCCAATTGTTAAGAAAACAAGCCCAATACATAAATTCCATTAGGACTTCAAAAGTGTGCCTTTGTCACAAAGGAAAACAACCAATTGCTTGAAAATCCCATGTCATATAAGGTATAATATCCATGTAATCTGTAATTATGGAGACTAAAGGCAGTTGTGGAATAGGTAGTTTTTATGAGGGAATTTTTCCACCTTAGGAAATTCTTGGTGGCATTGGCAATCACATAGTAGAAAGCTTTCAAGAATAAGACTTGAGAGAGGATTGTATTTCCCGGTGGGGATAATTTCCACTGGATAGCTGGAGCTTACACTTTCATTAACACAGAGTCCCCCTCTGTCTGCCTCAGTAGAGATACAGAACGAACAACAGCTGGCCAAGACCCCGCCATAGAAAGGGCTATATCAGGACCAGGTTGATTGCCCATTCTATCGCCAGTCATGAGTTCTTCATGCCTTTTAATCCTGCTTACCTCAGGTTTCACAGCAATCAAAACTCCTGACACATCCCACATCCTTTCTTTCCTTACTATATGGCCTCCATGAAGGGATTTCCCTGTCATCTAGAAATTCTATATTAGATGTGCTCTTCCTTAAATCACAAGTCTTCTCGATGCTGCTCAGAATTCCTATGAATGACATTCAGAATCTATCTTTTGTATAGGACCTGATTTTTTTTTCTTTCTTGAATTTTTAAGATGATTTTTTTTGTCCTTATTTGCCTTTCTTTATTTGTATGGCCGCAAATTCAATGGGTCTTTTTTTTTCCTTTCCTTTTCTTTTTTTTGGTGGGGGGGAGAAAAAGGGAGGGCCAGAGAGACAGGAAGAGAGAGAATCTCAAGCAGACTCGATGGCCAGTGCAGAGCCTGATGTGGGCTCAATCTCACAACCCTGAGATCATGACTTGTGCTGAAATCAGATGTGTAACTGAGTCACCTAGGCACCTCCAGTGAGTCATTTTAATCTGCAAACCTGTTCCCTCAGTTCTAGGAATTTTTTTGGTTTAAGGCATTTTCATACTTTCCTCTGTTTTTCTTTCTGGAACTCATATCATTCAAATATTGGACCTCCTACACAGATCTTTAAATTTGTTTTAGTTTTCATTTATTGTCCATTTAAATTTCATCTATTGTCCATTTCCTTTTTGTCCATTTCCAGAAAGATTTTCCTGACTTAACCTTTTACCCTTCCTACTTCTCATATATTTTTGGTGTCCAAAAGCCCATTCTTAGGCTTGGTAATTCCTTTTAATAGCATTCTATTTTTGTTTTATGACTGTAATATCATCTTGCACCACTGTGAAGATCCTATTAAAATATCTTTTGAAGTTTCCTGATCCTCCTTGCATTTTCTATTTTATTTATTTTATTTTAAAGATTTTATTTATTTGACAGAAAGAGAGCATAGGCAGGGGAAGCAGCAGGGGGCTCTTGATCACAGTACCCTGGGATCATGATCTGAGCTGAAGACAGAATCAGCTGAGCCACCCACATGCCCCTACATTTTCTGGTTTTTTTTTTTTTTTTAATAGTTTGCTTGATTTTTTTTTTCTTGTTATATTTCATGTTCAGAGTTCTATTTACATGAGCAGAATTAGTCACTGTTGGACATCTCTTAACAATAACCTGGCTTTTTCATCGAAGGGCACACAAATATCAGTATTACTCTGTTTGTTTGTTTGTTTGTTTGTTTGTTTTCACCATTGGCAGATTTTTCCCTGAAGTGATTCTCTATTCTCCCACATGGTTATGTACAAGTGAAGCTGGGGGAATTTTATATTGTTTGTGGAAAGGTTTCAACATTCTTAGATAGGGAAGTTCCAGTCTTCTGTAGTATGAGGACAGGGTACCGATTGGCTAAACACTGGAGATGATGTGAATAGCTGTTTCATAAACAAATTGCCAACTGATTTTTCAGAGATCCCTAAGACTTAAATTACCAAGTTCTTCCAGGGTTCTGAGACATGAATCATCTTGATCTTTGTCTGCTTGCTCCTCACATTTTCAGTTTACCTTTTCTAGACTGCTAAGTCAACAACCAAAGTTCATCCATTTCTCATCCTTCAAAAGCTTGTTAGAATTTCATCATTATTTTTCTGGGTTTATCAATGTTTAGAAAAAACTTCTTTTGCTATCTTTTGCTATCTTTTCAATGGTGTTATAAAATGAACAGAAGTAACCACTTGTGTCTGATAGACCTCATTAACTAGAGATATAATTTCCTCTTCAGTCCTTATAATCTGACTTCATTCCTATCATTTCAGTGAAATTACTTCCATAAAGTTAACAACAAACTATACTATATTGCTATATACATTGGGGATTCCCTTGACCTCATATTCCTTGATATTTTGGCATTTAATACAACTGGTTACTCCTTGAAATTCTCCTTTAGGGGTTGAATGACCCCACATTCTCCTGGTTTTCTTTTACTTCCTCATCTCATCCTCAGTCTTCCTCGTTTGCTCTTCCTCTTTTTGCCATCAAGATCTGGTAAAAGTCACCAGATCTGTAGTCAACAAGATGGAGACCCAGAAGAGTCTATGGTACAGTTCCAATGTGAGTCCAGGAGAGCTGATGGTGTAAGTTCTAGTCTGAAAGCTGGTAATCTTGAGACATAGTGAAGTTTGATGTTTTAGTTGAATGTGAAGGTTGGAAAAGACTGATATTCCAGCTCAAGTAGGCAGGAGGAATTTCCTTACTTACAAATCTTACTCATGGGAGAGTCAGCCTTTTTGTTCTGTTTAGGCCTTCAACTAATTTGATAAGGTCCACCCACATTAGGAAGGGCAGTCTCTTTACTCAGTCTACCTAATCAGATGTTAATCTCATCCAAAAATACCCTCACAAAGTCAGAATAGTGTTTGACCTGAGCACGTCATTGCCTAGTCAAATTGACATATAAAATTAACCATCACAATTGGTTAATCAAGAAATGTCAGTCATATTAGGCAGTCATAAAAGAGATACATATTAAACTGGAACTTTGAATTTTACATCAAACTTATAAATACATATTTACTTACCTTCTTTTTTACTTACCTTCCTTTTATAGTAGAACCAAAGCTTTTTTTTTTTTTTTTTTTTTTTTTTTTTAATAAAAATCTGGTGACTGGAATTCCAGATAGTCTTTTTTTTTTTTTTTTTAAAGATTTTATTTACTTATTTGACAGAGAAAGAGAGAGCACAAGCAGGGGGAGAGGGAGAAACAGGCTCCCTGCAGAGCAGAGGAAGCTCGATATGGGACTTGATCCCAGGACTCCGGGATCATGACCTGAGCCGAAGGCAGTGGCTTAACCAACTGAGCCACTCAGGTGCCCCCAGATAGTCTTTTTCACAAAACTATACTCATAATTCATCTACATTTTCATATACATCTACATAATTCATCTACATTTCCTAGTGTGTTTCAAGTGAGAAAAAGATCTTAAAGCTAAAAGCAAAATTTTTCTAGGCCTTAAAATATTTTTCCCCCTAATTCTTTATAATTATTTGATTTGATCTCATTTTAAAAAGCAGTATGCTTTCTGAAGTATTTAATTTAGTTTTCACAGCAGCAACATTTTCTTTTACAACCTGTCGTTTTGGGTAATATGCAGTTGTCAAGTTGTATTAACATGTAGTTGTTATAGTATTACAATGACAAGGTTTCAAATCAAACACAATTGAGTATAGGGAAGCATACAACTCAGCTGATGGGAGCACAGGTACAAGGATAGAATGGGGGCTAGTATGGCAGTGCTGAGGGTCAGTTTTCTGTGGGAATCAGCCAGTATAATTCAGAGAGAGGGTAGAGAGTCTGCTAATCCTGAGAGTCCCCTCAGATATGGGTGTTTTTGGTTTTTGTTTGTTTTTTTTGTTTGTTTATTAAATTTTGGTGGGGGTTTTTATAAAGTTGGTTTTTTGTTTTGTTTTGTTTTGTTTTTATTTATTTATCTGTCAGAAAGAGAAAGCATAAGCAGGGGGAGCGGCAGGCAGAGGGAGAAGCAGGCTCCAGGGAGCCTGATGCAGGACTGGATCTCAAGACCCTGAGATCATGACCTGAGCCAAAGGCAGATGCTTAACAGACTGAGTCATCCAGGCGTCCCAAGAAATATGTTTTTTTTTTTAAAGATTGTTTTTTATTTATTTATTTGACAGAGAGAGAGATCACAAGTAGGCAGAGAAGCAGGAAGGGAGAGAGAAGGGGAAGCAGGCTCCCTGGTGAGCAGAGTGCCCCATGTGGGGCTCGATCCCAGGACCTTGGGATCATGACCTGAGCAGAAGCCCCAACCCACTGAGCAACCCAGGTGCCCCTCCCAAGAAATGTTTTAAATGACATTTGACATTAGATGTATTTGGTTACCATAAAGTCACTGTCACAGCATCACTTTTAGTTTTGTTTATAGAAACTAAGCTAATTTTTAAATATTTGACAGAGGCCAATATCTGGACAAAAACTAAAGGATGGCAAAGAAAAATGTTCATTAATAAATAAGAAAATACCTTTGTGCAGAAGCAAATGGTGACTTCAAGTTATCCAAACTTCACACTCAACCTATTTTGGTGTATAAATAGTGTTAATAAATATTTGTGTTAATGAGAAAAAATAATATGGAAGATATATGTTTCAGGCAGGAAGCCATTCCAATGGTGAAATCAAAGAGGGTTTGATGTAGGGACTAATTGTCAAGGATGATAAGGAACCAACAGAGGATGTTGAGGAGACAACAGGAAGTCCCAAAGGAGAGCTCTACTGGAGCATGGTAAGGGCTGTATCCCTTGGAGAGAAGCCACACAGCAAGCACTGAGGTCATCTGTAAAGGAACACAGTTGCTCCTGAACCAGGCAGAGAGAAACAGGAATAAATCCCTGACCTCTTCCTCCTCTCACTCCAATCTCCTGCATTGCATTTGTCAAACCCAACTAAATGACAGAGGGCAGATGAGTCTGGACAGTGCAGATTTCCAGGTTAGCTTCTTGGGGCATGGAGTAGGATGGGGAAGAACAAAAACTATGTCACAAGAGGCCCACATACAGTATGGCCCCCACACACCAGCCTCAGTGGGGACCTTACAAAGTCTGAGTTCCCTCACAGTGACCCATTTAGGAATGATGATAATATTGACATAGAGGTATATGTCAGTACAGTACTAAAGAAACCTCTGTATGTCTATTTTGAGGGAAACAAATTTAAGCACTAACCACGTACAATCCTTGGTTAATGTAAGGATGTTTACCAAATGGCCCTGCTTACTCTATAATGGGACTGATACTCTATCTACCTGTGAGCAAATCAGGGTGTTAAGAGTATAAAGTGTCCATTTGGCAGAAACAAAATGTCCTTTCAGTTTCAGAATCCCCCTTAATAAAACCTTTTGGGTTTTGTTTGTTTGTTTGTTTGTTTTGTTTTCTAAACTTGGGACAGAAAAGAATTGGTTGAACACAAATGAACCCACATTATGGTATAAACATACCAAAATATACAAGTCATATATGAGTGGGTTTGATGGCAATGACACTATTACCAAAATATTATCATAGGGCACACTGAAGAGCCCGGTCAGAAGCTTTTAGAATGACTTTCAGGAACTCCTTTGTGTCCTGATTCAGTGTTATTCTCAATCTCACTTAATTAGAATCTTTACCTGTTTCATATGGGGTGACCATTTACATGTACCAATGTTTATGGTTGATTGCAGACCCCTCTCAGACACACAAAGTTCATTAACCTTACTTCTTTTTTTGTCCTTAAGATTTTATTTATTTATTTGAGAGAGAGAGAGCATGAGAGTGAGAGAACATAAGCAAGGGGAGCAGCAGAGGGAGAGAGAGAAGCAGACTTCCTACTGAGCAGGGAGTCTGACATAGGGCTTGATCTCAGATCATGACCTGAGCTAAGACAGCGACTTAACTGACTGAGCCCACCAGGTGCTCCAACCTTATTTCTCTTGCCATATAAACTCCTTTTGAATATCTTGTATGTCACAAATATCCTCTGAAAATGCTTGTTTCTGCTGTATAGGAAGGTATGAGACTACACCTTACTCCCACCATTGCCTCCTGACAACAGTTTTAAGCAAGAAAAAGAGTCTATTCACTTGGTATTCAAAGTCATTTCCCTTTGTGGTTGGTTTTTTCCCATTGCAAAAATGTCCCACTGTTGGATTCAAGCTTGACCTACTTTCCTGAATGGGACTTTAACAATGGAATGCTCCTTTCAATCAGCATTTCTGAACGTTGTTATAGTCTTATGTAGAAAATGTTGAGGGGCACCTGGCTGGCTTAGTCTGCAGAGCATGTGACTCTTGATCTCAGGGTCATGAGTTCAAGCCCCATGTTGGGCATGGAGTCTACTTAAAATACAAATTTTTTATATATATATATAAATATATATATATATAAAATATATTAAGAATATAGATAGAGATAGATAGATGATAGATAAAGAAAATGTTGAAAGGAGAATAGATCATGGGAAGATCCTTAAAAATAGTCACCCCTTTAGAAAAATCACTTATCTATGTTCTGGGCATTTTATATCCTAGTGCTTCTCTGTGATACCATTCCCATTATTTTATCATCATAACTTATCTTTCAATCAAATGCGTTTTTGAGAAATGACAATGCATACATTCCAGGGGAACTTTTTAAAGGAGATAACTGTAGTTTTGGTGTATAAACTCAGATATGCTTATTTGTTTTTTTAAATGTGGTCCTATTTCTTTATAATTTACATAAACTTTTACATTCTGCACATTCTTAAGTACAGATCTATTCATCTTCTCTAAAAACTTGCAAGTTCCTCCAAGGCTGAGGCTATAATTTACTCAGCTCTTTTATTCCATCAATGTATTCCTTTGCTTAATGATTTTACTTCATTTGTGAAATGCTGCTACCATGTAAAGTGCCATTAAATGAAAAAGAAATACATTAAATTTATCTTTTTTAATTTTCAAAGAATGCAGTTTGAATATCTCGTATTCTAAATAACCATTTTAATGTGTAAATAAGTGTGATATATTATTATTTAACATTTATGTATTTATTTTAGGGGGGAGGGACAGAGGGAGAGTATCCTCAAGCAGACTCCCCACTGGTCACAGAGCCCCATGTGGGGCTTGATCCCATGACCCGTGAGATCATGACCCATGAGATCATGACCTGAGCCGAAACCAAGAGCCAACTGACTGAGCCACGCAGATGCCCCAGGAGGGATTCATTAGTAACACAACATTTGCCAGTAAATAAATAAATAAATGCTGTGAAAGTGCTTGAAACTATTTACTCATGACATTTAATTAATTAATTAATTGATTAATTATTTTAAAGCCCCACAGCACTCTCAGCACCAGTTTTATTAACCCTCTTTTTGATGAAGAAAGGAAGGCTCAGAGAAGTGAAGCAACTTGACCATTCAATTAAAAATCTATTAAATTTAACAAGGAAATTTATGATGTTTTATATCAATACCAAAGGAAAGATACCAATCTTCTTAGAAAAATATATGAATTGAATTGCAAGGAAATAATTTCTTGTAATTAATAACTAGCTTAAAGTAAATATAGTTTATACTTAAAATGTAATAAAAAACTATAGTGGATGGTAGGTTTTAGAGGAGGGGGTGTAGGAAACATATTCTTTGGAGGGTTTGTTCTTCATCTTTCTCTTTGACAATTTTCCAACCATTCTTAGGTACATCATTGTCTAGTACACAAATCTACACTCAAAGTTATAACCCAGAAATATACCTATAGGGTAAAATAAAGACTAAATAACCATGAGAATACTTCAGAACACTTCAAAATAACCCATGTGAGTAACTAGCTGAAGATGCTGTGTTCTCATCTCTCTCTTTCGATTGTCTTGTGTATACAGAGGAAAATATTTTGGGTGCATCCTTCACAGTGTGCAACTTAAATTTGTTCCACATGTTGTACTCTGTCTAAAAACTTGTTTGGAATGAATTGATAAGCATGTCTTTGTCTGAAATCATAATTTTAAAATACCACTTTTTTTTTAAAGATCTTATTTATTTGACAGACAAAGATCACAAGTAGGCAGAGAGGCAGGCAGAGAGAGAGGGGAAAGCAGGCTCCCTGTTGAGCAAATAACCTGATGCGGGGCTCAATCCCAGGATTCTGGGATGACCTGAGCGGAAGGCAGAGGCTTTAACCCACTGAGCCACCCAGGTGCCCCCAAATACCACTTCTTAAGAGCATGTTTATCCAGTGTGCCTCATGGTGAAAATTGTGCTATTCTGGGGGGAAAAGGTCATTGTTTGAAAAGTAGTATAACTTTCCAAGATATGTTATGTCAAAAAGTCACTAACTAGGGGCGCTTGGGTGGCTCAGTCAGTCAAGCATCTGACTCTTAATCTCAGTTTGGGTTTTGATCTTAGGATTGTGACTTTGGGCCCCATATTGGACTCCATACTCAATGTGGAGCCTACTTAAAAAAAAAAAGTCACTAGTTAAGCACTCATAAGGTGAGGTATAGCAGCATGGTAGTATCAATCAAAGAGTGAGTCAATGACAAAACACTATTCCCATAACAGTCTTATTAGAAGATCATATAAAGTAATGGTCAAATTGGTCATTTGCTTCTGAAGGAGAAGTTGTTTCCATTGTAACAGTTAAAATCTCTTCTGAAATGTTTAAGTTGCTCAGAGGCTATGTATCCTCAGGTATCTGAGGAGTTTTTCACTTAGAATATGGTGGAGTCCTCATTCTGGCTTTCAACAATTTTACAGCAGAAACTAGAGGGACATGAACATGAACACCTATACCCCCAGAATATGTGGGGGTAACAAAGTGAAGAAACAGTCTTAAAAAGCAAAAGACCCAGGTAATCTAATACTACAACATCCTGGCCACTTGAAAAGTGAATGAGAAAGTCACCAGTGTCCTCACTCCCACTTATTTTATGTAATTCTTCCAAGAATCCCATTTTTTGTACTCATCATTCTTTATCTGTCTTTCTTTTATGCTCACTATAGCTGTTTTCTTTCTAGGACTAATCAAAGTCACTGAACTCTGTTTATTCTACCCAATTTCTGACATCATAGATACTTTATCCTTAAGTTACTTAAGTATCCTTTATGTTTAAAAATATATCCCCCTCCCTCTCTTTCCCTCAGGCCTTTATCATGTCCCAGAGAATCTGGGATTGTGATGTGCCTATATTTGTTTCTCTGTGTGTTTTCATCTTTAGATATCACTTTATATTATGAAACTTTTATATAATTACACCAACTTGAGCTTACAAATAATTTTTTACTTCCAGCAAAAATTTTATTGCAAATCCAAACTAAGAAGCACAATTTTGGATTTTTTTTTAATGTCAGTTGCCATGTAAGAGGGTAAAAAGTTAGGTATTGGCTGCTTCTTATTATTTCTCTTCACTTCTTGCCATCTTCCTTACCCTTCTAAAAGGTTAAGGTTACAAAACAAATTAGAATGGAAATAAGTCCGAGGATTTAAGTTTTCCCTGAAGAAAGGTGTTATGCAGTTAGAAAGTTTTAGTCCTAATCCAGGTGGTCATCCAAGTAGAAATAAAGTAATTATTTAAAAGTATTAGTAGATCCTATTACTAATTTCATACAGGAAAAAATAAGAAGAAAGACAAGTTGACTAAAGACCTGCCTTAGTGAGAGTTCTTATGTTTTGTTGATAGTGACAGACTACAAGATTTAGTAACTAAGACAAGCATATATAAGAATTTTAAAGGAAAAGTATTATTTAAAATTCCTGTAGAAAAACTCACATGAAGTTAATGGAAAACTCCACCAATCCAAATATCCTCTAATGTGGGTTTTCTTAATCAGATGTCAGTGACAACAAGGCTTAAGGAAACTTCTGTCCCTCTTTCAAAGAATTCTCTTCTACAAACAGGAAATGTACTGACCAAAGGGTGAAATACTTATTTTTTCTCACGGTTCTTATGAAACACTGCTGTTTCTACTCTATCTTTCTGGGAATAAATATCAATTTTCAGTAACCTTAAACTAATGTTTAAACTCATCTTCCATATTTGGCTTGTCTATTTAGTATAGGGGAACAAAGCCATGTATTTATTTATTTATTGCCATTTTAGTCATTTTTAATTATATGATGTAGCAGTGTTAGTTACATTCACAATATTATGCAACTATCACCACCATCTATTTCCAAAATCTTTTCATCACCCCAAACAGAGATTATATAATCAAGTTATAACTCCCCATTGTCCTGTCCTTCTACATCCTGGTAAATCCTAGACCACTTTTCTGTATATGAATTTGCTTATTCCCGATATTTCATTAAGTGGAGTCATACAATAGTTGTCCTTCTCCATCTGCTCTTTGTCACTAAGCATAATGTTTTTAAGGATCATCCATGCTGCAGCATGTATCAGAACTTTATTTCTTTTTATGGCTTAATAGTATTTCATCATAGGTACACACTGTATTTTGTTTATCTTTTCATCTGTTAATAGACACTTGGGTAGTTTCCACCCCTCAGTTATCATGAATAATGTTCCAATGGACATTGACATACAAATATCTGTTTGAACCCCTTTTTAATGTTGTGAGGTATATACATAGGAGAGTAACTCCTGGGTCTTATAATTCTGTATCTGGCTTTTGGAGGAACTATCGGACTCTCACAGAAAACTGCACCATTTTACATTGTCATCAGCAATGGAGGAGAGTTTCACTTTCCCCAACCCTGGTTATTTTTCAATTTTCTTGAAGTTATGGTAGTATATCCTAGTAAGTTGATGTGGTATCTCATTAAGATTTGTATTTCCTGGGGTGCCTGGGTGTCTCAGTGGGTTAAAGCCTCTGCTTTCGGCTCAGGTCATGATCCCAGGGTCCTGGAATGGAGCCCCGCATTGGGCTCTCTGTTGGGCAGGGAGCCCGCCTCTCCCTCTCTCTGCCGGCCTCTCTGCCTACTTATGATCTCTGTCTGTCAAATAAATGTTAAAAAAAAAAAAAAGATTTGTATTTCCCTAATGATTAGTGATGTTGAGTATCTGTTCATGTGTTTATGACCCATTTGTAAATATTCTTTGGAGAAATGTCTATTCAAGTCTTTGCCCATTTTTTAATCAGTTTTTGTCTTTTCTCTTGAGTTTTGGGAATTCTTTATATACACTGGATATTAACTCTTACCAGATAAATTATTTGTAAATATTTTCTCCCATTCTCTAGGTTATCTTTTCACTTTTTTGACAATATCTTTTCATGCACAATTTTTAAAATTTCAGTGAAATCCAATTTAACTATTTTTTTCCTCTTACTGTTCTCTTATTGCTTTTGGTGTCAGATCTAAGAATCCATTGCCAAAATCTAAGGTCATGAAGATTTAACACTGTGTTTTCTTCTAAGACTTTTATGGTTTTAGCCCTTATATTTATGTTGTTGATTCATTTTGAATTAATTTCATATAGTATGAGTTACTTGTTAATTTTTGAAGATTATATCTTGACATAGGCAAGCTGATATGTGGATTATTATAGGAACTCCCCCAAGACACACAAAGTCATCTCTGCTCAGTGACTACCAATAATTGCTCTAAATTGGGAAGAGCAATAAAGGAAACAGAAAAGAAAACAATAATTCTGGCTATTTAGTGCAGAAGACTAGTTTCAGATGAAAAATAAGAAAAAAAAATATTGCAAGTTTCAGTTGGGTAAAGCTTACATTCCCTGTCATCTATAACCCACCATTTCCCCGTACTTGATAAAATGCTTCTAGCTCAATAGAGTAGGGAGATTAATGAGATTTTAGATCAGGAAGGTTCTCAGAAAAAAGACGTCTATTCTCACCTCCAGGCTAATTTCTAGCAAGGGTGAGATAGAATTCTGTATTTTGGGGGTCTGAAATAAGAGGGACGATTATTATGCTTGCTACCTCTCTACTCATGGAAACTACAGAACCCACTGAAAGTTTCATGCATTCTCACTCTGAAAAATAGTAGAGTAGATGACTATATAGGGTATCATCTATATATACAGACAGATGGGCCAGAGAAGAACTTCAGAAATATTCGCTGAGCCTCCCTTACACAGTGCCTGGGTTACTGCTGAACTACTTACATGAAACATTGTAAATCACCCTAAAAATATAGAGATTCTATTACAATGAATGATTTTAAATTCAAGCTCAAAACATATTCAATTATGTCTAATAAAATTTTATACATTCAACAGAGAGCTACTGCATTTTGGAGGAATAGAAAAGACACAGGTGAAGTTTCTTTTTGCTTTGCTTCACTTAATGACTGAAAGTTTCTTATCAAATTTCACCATTCTCTAATTTGGAAGATTAGCCCAATTTGAACTATTCTACAACAGCTGTCAATCAAATACAGTTGAATGCACTCACTGGGGGTTAGATCATGATATTTTAAAAGAACACCAATATTTTCATGTGATGTTTTTACAAAGCCATAAAACAAAATGGTCATTTGAGACAGTTATATGCAAATAAATTCTCTAATCTTCTATATCTCCAGTGCAATTTGACAGGAAGATGTAGGCAAGAGGGAAGAGACTGAAGAATAACAAAAATTTGGCAACAGTCAGAAGTCTCTCTCTTCATATCCCAGCTTCATAGATGTCCAGATGAAAGGTCGGGACCTGATCTCTGTTCTGACTTTAAAGGGGTCCAGATATTAAATCTTTAACAGTCTTAGACCTTTAGCAGAAGGCTCATGAAAACTGATGAGAATCCCAGGGGAGGAAAGGTGATTTTCTCCACAAAAACACAAATCATTCTGATGGCTCCTAACAACTCCAGTATGAGGGGCAGTATATTGAGATAATATAGAAAATGCTGTAACATTTTTTTAAAGATTTTATTTATTTATTTAACAGACAGAGATCACAAGTAGGCAGAGAAGCTGGAAGAGAGAGGAAGCAGGCTCCCCACTGAGTAGAGAGCCCAATTCGGGGCTCGATCCCAGGACCCTGGGATCATGACCTGAGCTGAAAGCAGAGGATTTTTTTTTTTTTTTTTTTTTTTTTTTTGGCAGAGAGGCAGGCAGGAGAGAGAGGAGGAAGCAGGCTCCCCGCTGAGCAGAGAGCCCGATGCGGGGCTCAATCCCAGGACCCTGGGATCATGACCTGAGCCGAAAGCAGAGGCTTTAACCCACTGAGCCACCCAGGTGTCCCTGCTGTACCATTTTTTAAAAAGATGTATTTATTTGAGATAGAGAAAGAGACAGAGGAAGAGAGAAAAAGAGTCCTGAAGCAAACTCCCCACTGAGCTGGGGAGTAGGACTCAGAGCTTGATTTCAGGACCCTGAGATCATGACCTAAGTTAGACACTTTACTGAGACACCCAAGTGCCCTCCAAAATGCTGCAACATATTGAAGAGGATAACAGAATATGGAGTTGAGCATTCACTTTGGAAGCAATTAGAGCAAAAAGTCAAAAGTGAGATCTGTCTGGCTCATAGAAAGTAGTTATAATTTCAAATTAAAAGATTCACAGACCTGTACCCCTGGGGATAAAAATATATGTTTATAAAAAATAAAAAATTAAAAAAAAAAGGATTAGATTGACTGGTCTTAAATCATTATTGTCTTTTTTAAAATTATCAGTACAAAACATTATGTAACTTTATAATTAACATTATTTTTCAGCAGTCAAGAGTCAGGCAAAAAAGACAAAAACAGTCCCCAATGGTGGGATCTAAGTTGCAAAATTTTCAAGTGCTTCCCTATTAAATAGCCATGACTGAGAAAGTAGTTACACTCAGATCTGTAAGTGTGCGCAGAATGTGTCCTTAGCTTGCTCCTTGAAAGGAGAGGGACCCACATATTCATAAAATGCAACCCACTCAAAAGACACTTCCACCATGAGAGATAACACAAGGATCTCATGGTAATGTAACAAATATGACAGGAAGTGACTATAATCAGTAACATACTAAATAAAAGTCCTTTGTAAGCAAGGAAAACACAGAGAAATACTCTGCTTGGGAAGAGGCTGCAAAGGCTTCACAGACAGTCGGAACCAATCTTAAAGGATGAATAAGACAATAAGGGTTGAAGACTGTAGGGAGAGAAAGCAAGTGGATTTGGGCACACAACCTCTGTAACCAAAGGAATGGTCTGAGAAACCAAGGATGCATTTGGGAGACCATAATCCTGATAAATATAACCCGCGTTAGAATAAAAAATTTAAAACTGCTGAAATACTAAGTACACAGTGTAAATAGCATTTTATTATAATTTCCTCCAAAATTCCTGGAACTCTCAGAGTTTTATTGTTATATGAGCCCAATATTCATAATTTCAGATTATATTATGTTCATCTCAAACCACTCTAAGAATCTCCATGCTTTCAACAAATAGCATTGTTAATTTCTAAGGCACATAAGTTGGTCCATCTTTCGAGAGGCCAATACCAAGACAGGGTTGAACATGCTAGAAATTTATTAGGGCTAATGCCCTTAAGGAGAAAATATGGAGGGAGCTGGGGGAAGGTAGGAGAGCTATTAGACTGTGGTGCAAGTCTGACCACAAGAAAGGAACAGAAACAAGGAAAGACAGTCGTGTAGAAGTTCACTTGCAAGGGGAGTTCCACAAGGTTGCTGGGACATTTTGAACTGAAGTCATCCATCAGAGCAGTAGCACACATCCAAGGAATGGACCTGCTATAATATTCCTGACACACTCAGTGTCCAAAAACCAGGCATGAGAAGCATGAGCTTTGTCCAAATGGAGAAATGGATTTCAAAGCAAGGTGGCTGGGCTTTAGGTCAGTAATGCTTCCTGCCATGGGAGATATGAGACACAGATTCTTATGGTGGTCACACCAATGAGTCTGCTCTCCTGGGAACACCTTCCAAGGCATAGAATCAGTACAGCACATTTACTGGTGCATCATTTAGCATTACAAATATGTCTGTTTAGGGGCACCTGAGTGGCTCAGTCATTATGTGTCTGCCTTTGGCTCAGGTTGTGATCCCAGGGTTCTGGGATGAAGCCTTGCATGGGGCTCCCTGCTCAATGGGAAGCCTGATTCTCCCTCTCCCACTCCCCCTGCTTATATTCCCTCTCTCCTTGTTTCTCTTTGCCAAAGAAGTAAATAAAATCTTTAAAAAATAAAAAAATAAATATGTCTGGTTAAATGAGAAAGAATTAGTTCATATATTTACTTGACAGGGAAATGAGTACTTTCCTACCTCAAAAAGATAAAGGAATTTACTACTCAGAGAATCTTTGCACCTACTGAACTCCTTTGGAAGCCATATGATGATTTTCAGTTCAAAGAAAGCTGTCAGTTCCTCCTCAGTAAATGGTACAGAGAGAGACAAAGATTTGCTATTGTACTAATATAGAGAAGAAGCAGCTCCATTCATTCACTGTCCTTCTCCTCCTTCTTCTTTTTTGTTTTCTTTTTGTGCCTTGTTTTTTCCTGAAGTGAGCTTTTCTTCTTCATGGCAAATGGCTGTTCTACTGAAGCTTTCTGTTGCTAGGGTGGGGACAAAAGGGTGGAGTAACCCTGTCTGTGATATTCCCAGCATCTTTCCATTACAGTCTAGCTCCTCACATCTGTTTCCTACAGAAAAATCTCTCCACAACATGGTATCATCTACTTCATGAGTTAGGATGAGTAAGGGGAAAGCAAGGAGTGGCATCCTCTTATGGCATTACAAGTTGCCACAATGATATCCTTGTTGTGTTGATATCAAAATTCCATCCCCTCATGATATAAGTTGATATCACTATAGCCACTGAACACTTCCTGAATGTTTATTGAAGTTTATGAAAGGCAGTGCAAAGAGGACTCAGACTCTTGATCTTGAAGGGCTTACTATTTGGGGGCAAAAGCACATACATAAAAGCAATCCAGGTGGTAAAAACTGTGGATATAGATTTGGTCTTATTCCACTTATAGGCTATAAAGTTAGCCCATAACAGTTTCCAAGGTGCTTAGCAGAGACACAAGATCTTGGGTCAGAAACAAAGGACTTTATTATTCACAACAAAGCAAGCATCAGTGGAGCTTGAGGAATCCATTTCTTTTTTAGCAAGAAGCAAGCTACTATGCTCTACACCCAAATATTACCTCCTCTCTCAGGTTCCCAGCTGCATAAACAAACATGAGAAATGGCCTGGGTAATAGGGACTTGCAGTCTTGGCTCATCCAGCAAGACATGTAGAAACTCAAGAAGTTCAAATAAGACTGTCTCCCATAGGCAGAAAGCCAAATGATCAATATAGGTGATAGCACACTGAAGTTTGGAGATCAGAAGTAATAGGACACTCATGACCTAAGGTGGGGAATTGATACTGACACTGGATATTAAAAAGAAAAAAAAATAAAGGAAAAAAAAATGATTGCTGGCTATAATAACACATTTATTACCAGCTTAAGTCTATAGGCAGCAGTGGGTTGCTCACAAGGAAAAACAAGCGAGAAGAGGAGGAGGTGGAGAAATAGGTCTTCAGGAGTTTTAATACTTAATAACAGTGATGAGATTGGGTTAACTACACTGAGACATACAATGTAAAACTATCAATCTGAACAATTGTCCTCAGTGATTTGAAGGAAGGGATGCAGGAATCTGATTATTATCAAGTCAGTTGAAGTATTATCTCCATCCAGCCATTTCTACATATTTTCTATTAAATAGCTATCCTAAGCAACACTAGGGGGAAAAATGCCAGTTTTTTTTTTTTAAGATTTTTGTTTTTTATTCATTTGTCAGAGAGATCACAAGTAGGCAGAGAGGCAAGCAGAGAGAGAGAGGAGGAAGCAGGCTCCCTCCGGAGCAGAGAGCCTAATGTTGGACTCAATCCCAGGACCCTGGGATCATGACCTGAGCAGAAGGCAGAGGCTTAACCCACTGAGCCACCCAGGTGCCCCCAAAATGCCAGTGTTTTAAGTTTCAGTTAGTTGCAAAGGGGTTGATGGGAGTATGGGGATTTAAAACCTTTTATGCTCCCATCAGATAAAAATCTATGACATATAAGTCATTATTATTCATCAGCATGAGGCCAAGTAAATTAACAACAGGCCAATTCCTGCTCCAAACCCATGTCTGATTGGACCAGTTCCCTCAGAGAGTTCCAGAGCCACACAAGAGGTTGTAGCCAATAGTGACCTTTTGTACCAGAAGCTCAACTGATTCTAGCAGGAAATGGGGTTTCCTCTACTTCGTTTCAGAGAACACTGTACATGACCTTGAAGTATTTTGTGATCCTGTTGTGAGGCCAACAGCAATGAGGCAGCAAGTTTCCCAGAACAAATGTTGCTGACATCAGGCAGAACACAAGGCTCACAGTCATGAAGCAGACCAGGACTCCTTGCCTCTCTAAACTGTATCAATTTATGGAAAACAGACCATTAAAAAGTAGAAATCATTGGCTAGCACTAAGACACAGTTAATTGTGGAAAAGTGGCCCAAATAAACATGTGAACATCAATGCTTTCCCCCCCAACAAAGTACTATTTATCAACTTTCTTGTTCACAGCATACATGCTGTGTCTTTGATTATGAAAAAAAGTTCTCCTCTCTTTGTCTCTGTCTCTGTCTTTGTGCATCTATGTGTGTGTCTGCCTCTCTCAGGAATTCCAGAATCCATCTGCACATTTTATAGGAAAATCTCATTTTAGGAGAAAAAAGATTAAGTGTTTGTCTGTGTAGGAAGAACAGAACTTTGAGAAATCTCTATGTCACTTAATCTGAAGAGCTCTTGCTTACTTCCTGAAATTGCTTTTCTCTCTTCATAATTTTCTCTAATTACCCATTTCCTAGTTTACAGCTTACTCTAGCCTGAACACCCAGATAACTTTCCTTCCATGATTTGCATGTATGGATTTTAAAGAGTTTATTTATTTATTTGACACAGAGAATGGAGGAGAGAGAGCACAGCAGGGGAAGCAGCAGCTAAGGGAAGAGGGAGAAGCAGGCTCCCTGCTGAGATGAGAGCCCAGTGTGGGGTTTGATCCCAGACCCTGGGATCATGACCTGAGGCCAAATGCAGGGGCTCAAATGATTGGGTCACCCAGGTGCCCCTATTTGCACGTATATTTGACAAATTGTTGTGACCACCTCTGTCATATTTGCATTTTAAGAGAGATAAAATTTCTATTAAAAAAAAAAAAAGAACTAGTCTACTATTGACAGTGGACTTTTTAAGAGATATCTTTTATCAGGAGAATAAATCTCCCAACTTCTGGAGCTACAAAGCATTTAACAAAACATTTAATGCTTCTTCTGCTTATGTCTATTTCTTGTTCACTTCACCAAACAGAGGATTTCTATGCCCAAACTCAGACTGCATTATTGACTTTAGTCCTATTTATGGACAATGCTAAATATCCACTGCAAAACGTTCCAGTTCAGCAGTCAAGCAGATGTCTTGTCTGACATGAAGAATCCCGATACTATTTGAGAACACATAGATGTTTGATTGAGTTTTTCATTTGTTGTCTGGCAATTTTTCATTTGGCACTAAATACACACAGTCTTTAGAAATCACAGAAGGAAATCATTCTCTAGGCATTTTCATGTAATCTTCCCTACTACAATGTTGTGTACTGTTCTAAAAGAAAGTTCCACTGTCCACTGAAAATGGCCGCATCATGAAAATCTGTCATAATAGAAAACTTGGATATTTAGAAGGCTCTTTTGATCTTTGGACGAGCCAGTGTCAGTAAGGAGCTCAAGCTGCTGTCCCTGTCATTCAGAATGGGCTAACTGTGGTAACCATGAACACTCTAAATCTCAGTGGCTTAAACAACAAAGGTGTATCTTTCACGTATGTTAACATGTCCAACATGGTCCTGGGGTGGTGTTAGGTGGGGGCAGTAGGAGGGGTTGAAGAGTCTCTGCTCAGTAGTCACTCAGGGACCTGAGTTGAAGGAACCTTATGTCAGCACATATTTCTACATTTGCCTCACAAGGATGAGCAGAGCGGGTGGGTCTCTTACTGGCGTTTTGTACAATCTGAATCAGAAAGGATCCTCAGCATTGGGCAGAACTAGGCCCAGGAACACACCTAACTATAAGTAGTCAGGAAAGAACAGTTCCCCTGAGTGTGCTCCAGAAGAAGATTGGAACCAGAACTTTGTAGTATCTGTCATATCCATTCAAGGTTCAAAGGAAAAATTCACAACAAAATTTTCTTGAAGCTGGATTTCTTCCAAAGGTAAAATCTGACATTCCTTGGTTTTCTCAGACAAAATTCCAGGTAATAATGTATTAATTCATTATTACACAAATAAGACAACTGAGAGCATATTTTATTTACAATTCATTTTTTAAAATTTTTAAAACCTTTTTGTCTGAATTTTGATTTTGTATCTTGCAACTTTATCAAATTTGTTCATTAATTCTTTTTATTTATTTTAGTATAAATTTTGTTAGTTAACATGCAGTGCAATATTGGTTTCTGGAGGAGAATTCAGTGACTCATCACTTATATAGAACACCCAGTGTTCATCACAGCAAATGCCCTCTTTAATACCCATCACCCATTTATCCCATCTCCTGCCCACATCCCTCCAGCAACCCTCAGTTTGTTTTCTGTCCTTATGAGTAATTTATGGCTTGTTTTCCTCTCTCCATTTTTTCTTTCTTTTTTAAAAAAAGATTTTATTTATTTATTTGAGAGAAAGAGAGAGAGATAGTGAGAGAGAGCATGAGTGAGGAGAAGAGGGAAGAGCAGACTCCCACCAAGGAGGGAGCCTGATGTGGAGCTCAATCCCAGGACCCTGGGATCACGACCTGAGCTAAAGGCAGATGCTTAAATGACTGAGCCACCCAGGTGCCCCTCTCCGTTTTTTCTTCTCCCCTTCCCATGTATTTATCTGTTTTCTTTCTTAAATTCCACAAGTGAGTGAGATCATGTGGTATTTGTCTTTTTCTGACTGACTTATTTCACTTAGCGTAATACACTCCAGCTACATCCACATCATTGCAAATGGCAAGATTTCATTCTTTCTGATGGCTGAGTAATATTCCATTGTGTGTGTGTGTGTGTATACACAAAATATGCTGCATCTCCTTTATCCACTCATTAGTAGATAGACATTTGGTTTCTTTCCATAACTTGGCTATTGTTGATAATGCTGCTATACACATTGGGGTGCATATACCCCTTTGAATTTGTATTCACAACTTTAATGTTTGTTTTCTCAAGGACCTTCACCTTACTCCCTACCCCATCAAAACCAAAAAGAAGCAACCAAAAGAGAAAGAATACATGTTAAAACTTTAGTTCCTCATTGAAACATGCAAAGGCTCTAAATGCAAATTCAAACAATGGAAAAACAAGTCTACTTTTCTCCTGGCAAAAACATTATTCTTTCTTTACTTTTTAAAGATTTAATTTATTCATTTGACACGTAGAGAAAGTACAAGCAGGGGCAGCAGCAAACAGAGGGAAAAGCAGGCTCTTTTGTCGCGGCCAGCACGACAAATCAACGAGGAAAATGTGAGGGCTAAGAGGATGGTGAAAAGAAATTAAGAGACAAAGAGATGGGGGCAGGAGGGACACTGAAGATGATGTCCAACAGTGCCAATTTTACTCCACATCTTACAAGCATTTATAAGGCAGACCACAACAGGAGGAGTAATACATCAGTACCTAGTCAGATGACCGCAAGTTCCTATAACAAGTTTACATTAACTACAAGCAAACCTCGTGATGCCAGGTAGTTTTGGGTAAAGCCATTAGCTAGACAATCAACCAGGGTGTGGGTTATTGGAGGTACAGAACAACAAGGACCAACTAGGAATTCATGACCCTGAACACATTGTTCCTTCTGTAGGGGGAGTGTGTGGGAAGTCATGTAGGCGAGCGCACGACACATAGCACAGACACTTTTTTCAGTGTTACTCAACTTTCCCGTCCTTAACCTTGTCAAGGTGTCTGGGCTTTGAAGGAGTCACAAGTAAGGGCCTGGTTTGATCCTTGACTCCAACCATGCTATAACCTCCAACAGTTCCTCACTGAAGCATGCAAAGGCTCTGAATGCAAATTCAAACAATGGAAAAACAGGTCTACTTGTCTCCTGGCAAAAACATTATTCTTTCTTTACTTTTTAAAAAAGATTTAATTTATTCATTTGACACACAGAGAGAGAAAGTACAAGCAGGGGCAGCAGCAAAGAGAGGGAAAAGCAGGCTCCTGCTCAGCAGGGAGTCTGATGTGGGACTTAATCCCAGGACCCTGAGATCATGACCTGAGCCAAACGTAGCTGTTTAACTGACTGAGCCACCCAAGCACTCCAAAACATTACTCTTCAATGAGAACATCCTATATGCTTCAAAATCTCAACGTGGTATATAATCAACTTTCCTATGCATGGGCAAACATGCATTTGTTTTATAAAATAGGGATTATATCCTATACTTTTATGTCCCACTTTTAATTTTTAAAGATTTTATTTGAGAGAGTGAGAGAGAGAGAGAGAGAGAGAGAGAGCAAAAGTACAAGAGCAGGGAGAGAGAAGCCGACTTCCTGATGAGCAGGGAGCCCAACTCTGGGTTTGATCCCAGGACACTAGGATCATGACCTGAGCCAAAGGTAGATGCTTAACTGATTGAGGCACCCTGGTGCCCCTTGTCTCCCATTTTAAAATATCCAGTGTATTGTAATCATTTTACATTGTTTGAAACAATTTCTGTGGTTTCATAGATGAAGTCGAACATAATTTATTTCACCATTTAGGTTTTCCATATAAAGAATCATGTCATCTGCAAAGAGAGTTTGACTTCTTCATTGCCAATTTGGATACCTTTTATTTCTCTTTATTGTGTGATTGCTGTTTCTAGGACTTCTAATACTATGTTGAACAAGAGTGGTGAAAGTGGGCATCCTTGTCTTGTTCCTGATCTCAACGGGAAGGCTGCAAGCTTTTTCCCATTGAGGATGATATTTGCTGTGGGTCTTTCATAGATAGATTTGATGAAGTTCAGGAATGTTCCCTCTATCCCTATACTTTGAAGCATTTTAATCAGGAACGGATGCTGGATTTTGTTAAATGCTTTGTCTGCATCGATTGAGAGGACCATGTGGTTCTTCTCTCTTCTCATATTAATTTGTTCTATCACATTAATTGATTTGCGAATGTTGAACCATCCTTGTAGCCCAGGGATAAATCCCTCCTGGTCATGGTGGATAATCTTTTGAATGTGCTGTTGGATCCTGTTTGCTAGGATCTTGTTGAGAATCTTAGTATCCATATTCATCAGTGATATTGGTCTGAAATTCTCCTTTTTGGTAGGGTCTTTGCCTGGCTTGGGGATCAGGGTAATGCTGGCTTCATGGAAAGAGTCTGGAAGTTTTCCTTCTGCTTCAATTTTTTGAAACAGCTTCAGGAGAATAGGTGTTATTTCTTCTTTGAATGTTTGGTAGAATTCCCCAGGGAATCCATCAGGTCCTGGGCTCTTGTTTTTGGGAGGTTTTTGATCACTGCTTCAATCTCGTTACTAGATATCGTTCTATTCAGGTTGTCGATTTCTTCCTGGTTCAATTTTGGGAGTTTATAGTTTTCCAGGAATGCATCCATTTCATCTAGGTTGCTAAGCTTATTGGCATATAACTGTTGATAATAACTTCTGATGATTGTTTCTACTTCCTTGGTGTTAGTTGTGATCTCTCCCTTTTCATTCATAATTTTATTAATTTGGGCTTTCTCTCTTTTCTTTTGGATTAGTGTGGCCAGTGGCTTATCGATCTTATTGATTCTTTAAAAAAAACCAACTTCTAGTTTCATTGATATGTTCTACTGTATCTTTGGTTTCTACCTCATTGATCTCAGCTCTAATCTTGATGATTTCCCTTCTTATGTGTGGAGTTGGTTTGATTTGTTGTTGATTCTCCAGTTCTTTAAGGTGTAGAGAAAGCTGCTGTGTTCTGGATTTTTCAAGGTTGACATTTAGATTGCAGCATTAGTTTGGGCATTTAGGTCACTTGCCATATAAAATTATGTTTACCTATGTGCTGATTTGATGAATGTTTATTTTCCTCCTCAGACTATGACCTGTTGTGTTTGTTTTTGGTTGCCATCATATTCTCATTTGCAGCAGTACCTGAAATGTAATAAGTAGGCTCTCACATCTGTCAAATGAATAAGTGAAACTGTTCTTTCAGTTCTTGGCTCAAATCAGCCTCATCCACAAAACATTTCTCATCCTCACCTCAGGTAGACATGGACTTTCACTTTCCTAAAAATTCCCTGTAGTTCTTTTTTTTTTTTAATAAGTTTCATGCAGGAAAAAGAGGAAAAAATACTATTTCTTGAGCTTTATTACATGCCAGGCACTCTGTTAGAAATATTTGAGAGGAAAGTCCATGTCAAAAGTGTTTCTCCTTGGGGAGGAGTCAAGATGGCGGAGAAGCAGCATGCTGAGACTGCTTCAGCTAGCCGGAGATCAGCTAGATAGCTTATCTAAAGATTGCAAACACCTGAAAATCCATCGGCAGATCGAAGAGAAGAAGAACAGCAATTCTGGAAACAGAAAAACAACCACTTTCTGAAAGGTAGGACCGGCGGAGAAGTGAATCCAAAGCGACGGGAAGATAGACCCCGGAGGGAGGGGCCGGCTCCCGGCAAGCGGCGGAGCAACGGTGCACAAAATCAGGACTTTTAAAAGTCTGTTCCGCTGAGGGACATCGCTCCAGAGGCTGAACCGGGGTGAAGCCCACGCGGGGTCAGCATGGCCTCAGGTCCCGCAGGGTCACAGAAGGAGCAGGGGTGCCTGAGTGTCGCAGACCTTGCGGGTATTGGAACGGGAAAGCCGGCTACAGAGACAGAGCCGACAGTAAGCTCACAGCTCGGTGTTACCTTGAACTGGTCGCAGGCTCGGAGAGCTCGGAGCGCGGCCGGAGGTCAGGCAGACGGGAGTAACTGGGCGCTGTTCTCTGAGGGCGCACTGAGGAGTGCGGCCCTGGGATCTCGGCTCCTCCAGCCGGAGACCAGGAGGCCGCCATTTGTATTCCCGTCCTCCGGAACTCTACGGAAAGCGCTCAGGGAACAAAAGCTCCTGAAAGCAAACCCGAGCGGATTACTCACCCCGGCCCTGGGTAAGGGCGGTGTAATTCCGCCTGGGGCAAAGACACGTGAGAATCACTACAACAGGCCCCTCCCCCAGAAGATCAACAAGAAATCCAGCCGAGACCAAGTTCACCTACCAAGGAGTGCGGTTTCAATACCAAGGAGAGCAGCAGAATTCCAGAGGAGGAGAAAGCCAAGCACGGAACTCATGGCTTTTTCCCTGTGATTTTTTTTTTAGTCTTGCAGTTAATTTAATTTTTTTCTTTTTCTTTTTTTTTTTTTTTTTTCTCTCGCCTTCGGGTAAAATTTCTTTTTTTTTAACTGTTACCTTTTTCTTTTTTAACGATTTTTTACTAGTTTATCTAATATATATATTTTTTCTTTTTTACATTTTTCTTAGGTGTTTTCCTTTTTTTTTTTAATTTTTTTCTTTTTTTTTTTTTTCTTTCTTCCTTTTTGAACCTCTTTTTATCCCCTTTCTCCCCCCTCACGATTTTGGATCTCTTCTAATTTGGTTAAAGCATTTTTTCCTGGGGTTGTTGCCACCCTTTTAGTATTTTACTTGCCCCTTCATATACTCTAATCTGGACAAAATGACAAGACGGAAAAATTCAACACAAAAAAAAGAACAAGAGGCAGTACTGAAGGCTAGGGACCTAATCAATACAGACATTGGTAATATGTCAGATCTAGAGTTCAGAATGACAATTCTCAAGGTTCTAGCCGGGCTCGAAAAAGGCATGGAAGATATTAGAGAAACCCTCTCGAGAGATATAAAAGCCCTTTCTGGAGAAATAAAAGAACTAAAATCTAACCAAGTTGAAATCAAAAAAGCTATTAATGAAGTGCAATCAAAAATGGAGGCTCTCACTGCTAGGATAAATGAGGCAGAAGAAAGAATTAGTGATATAGAAGACCAAATGACAGAGAATAATGAAGCTGAGCAAAAGAGGGACAAACAGCTACTGGACCACGAGGGGAGAATTCGAGAGATAAGTGACACCATAAGACAAAACAACATTAGAATAATTGGGATTCCAGAAGAAGAAGAAAGAGAGAGGGGAGCAGAAGGTATACTGGAGAGAATTATTGGAGAGAATTTCCCCAATATGGCAAAGGGAACGAGCATCAAAATTCAGGAGGTTCAGAGAACGCCCTTCAAAATCAATAGGAATAGGCCCACACCCCGTCACCTAATAGTAAAATTTACAAGTCTCAGTGACAAAGAGAAAATCCTGAAAGCAGCCCGGGAAAAGAAGTCTGTAACATACAATGGTAAAAATATTAGATTGGCAGCTGACTTATCCACAGAGACCTGGCAGGCCAGAAAGAGCTGGCATGATATTTTCAGAGCACTAAACGAGAAAAACATGCAGCCAAGAATACTATATCCAGCTAGGCTATCATTGAAAATAGAAGGAGAGATTAAAAGCTTCCAGGACAAACAAAAACTGAAAGAATTTGCAAATACCAAACCAGCTCTACAGGAAATCTTGAAAGGGGTCCTCTAAGCAAAGAGAGAGCCTACAAGTGGTAGATCAGAAAGGAACAGAGACCATATACAGTAACAGTCAACTTACAGGCAATACAATGGCACTAAATTCATATCTCTCAATAGTTACCCTGAATGTTAATGGGCTAAATGCCCCTGTCAAAAGACACAGGGTATCAGAATGGATAAAAAAACAAAACCCATCTATATGTTGCCTCCAAGAAACTCATTTTAAGCCCGAAGACACCTCCAGATTTAAAGTGAGGGGGTGGAAAAGAATTTACCATGCTAATGGACATCAGAAGAAAGCAGGAGTGGCAATCCTTATATCAGATCAATTAGATTTTAAGCCAAAGACTGTAATAAGAGATGAGGAAGGACACTATATCATACTCAAAGGGTCTGTCCAACAAGAAGATTTAACAATTTTAAATATCTATGCCCCCAACGTGGGAGCAGCCAACTATATAAACCATTTAATAACAAAATCAAAGAAACACATCAACAATAATACAATAATAGTAGGGGACTTTAACACTCCCCTCACTGAAATGGACAGATCATCCAAGCAAAAGATCAGCAAGGAAATAAAGGCCTTAAACGACACACTGGACCAGATGGACATCACAGATATATTCAGAATATTTCATCCCAAAGCAACAGAATACACATTCTTCTCTAGTGCACATGGAACATTCTCCAGAATAGATCACATCCTCGGTCCTAAATCAGGACTCAACCGGTATCAAAAGATTGGGATCATTCCCTGCATATTTTCAGACCACAATGCTCTAAAGCTAGAACTCAACCACAAAAGGAAGTTTGGAAAGAACCCAAATACATGGAGACTAAACAGCATCCTTCTAAAGAATGAATGGGTCAACCGGGAAATTAAAGAAGAATTGAAAAAAATCATGGAAACAAATGATAATGAAAATACAACGATTCAAAATCTGTGGGACACAACAAAGGCAGTCCTGAGAGGAAAATATATTGCGGTACAAGCCTTTCTCAAGAAACAAGAAAGGTCTCAGGTACACAACCTAACCCTACACCTAAAGGAGCTGGAGAAAGAACAAGAAAGAAACCCTAAGCCCAGCAGGAGAAGAGAAATCATAAAGATCAGAGCAGAAATCAATGAAATAGAAACCAAAAAAACAATAGAACAAATCAACGAAACTAGGAGCTGGTTCTTTGAAAGAATTAATAAAATTGATAAACCCCTGGCCCGACTTATCAAAAAGAAAAGAGAAAGGACCCAAATAAATAAAATCATGAATGAAAGAGGAGAGATCACAACTAACACCAAAGAAATACAAACTATTATAAGAACATACTATGAGCAACTCTACGCCAATAAATTTGACAATCTGGAAGAAATGGATGCATTCCTAGAAACATATAAACTACCACAACTGAACCAGGAAGAAATAGAAAGCCTGAACAGACCCATAACCAGTAAGGAGATTGAAACAGTCATTAAAAATCTCCAAACAAACAAAAGCCCAGGGCCAGACGGCTTCCCGGGGGAATTCTACCAAACATTTAAAGAAGAACTAATTCCTCTTCTCCTGAAACTGTTCCAAAAAATAGAAATGGAAGGAAAACTTCCAAACTCATTTTATGAGGCCAGCATCACCTTGATCCTAAAACCAGACAAGGATCCCACCAAAAAAGAGAGCTATAGACC
The DNA here is from genome assembly GCF_009829155.1 of Mustela erminea. Taxonomy (NCBI): domain Eukaryota; kingdom Metazoa; phylum Chordata; class Mammalia; order Carnivora; family Mustelidae; genus Mustela; species Mustela erminea. The sequence continues at coordinate 20,466,776 of NC_045629.1, forward strand.
GATATCCTTGATGAACACAGATGCGAAAATACTCAACAAAATACTAGCCAATAGGATTCAACAGTACATTAAAAAGATTATTCACCACGACCAAGTGGGATTTATTCCAGGGCTGCAAGGTTGGTTCAACATCCGCAAATCAGTCAATGTGATACAACACATCAATAAAAGAAAGAACAAGAACCATATGATACTCTCAATAGATGCTGAAAAAGCATTTGACAAAGTACAGCATCCCTTCCTGATCAAAACTCTTCAAAGTGTAGGGATAGAGGGCACATACCTCAATATCATCAAAGCCATCTATGAAAAACCCATCGCAAATATCATTCTCAATGGAGAAAAACTGAAAACTTTTCCGCTAAGGTCAGGAACACGGCAGGGATGTCCATTATCACCACTGCTATTCAACATAGTACTAGAGGTCCTAGCCTCAGCAATCAGACAACAAAAGGAAATTAAAGGCATCCAAATCGGCAAAGAAGAAGTCAAATTATCACTCTTCGCAGATGATATGATACTATATGTGGAAAACCCAAAAGACTCCACTCCAAAACTGCTAGAACTTATACAGGAATTCAGTAAAGTGTCAGGATATAAAATCAATGCACAGAAATCAGTTGCATTTCTCTACACCAACAGCAAGACAGAAGAAAGAGAAATTAAGGAGTCAATCCCATTTACAATTGCACCCAAAACCATAAGATACCTAGGAATAAACCTAACCAAAGAGACACAGAATCTATACTCAGAAAACTATAAAGTACTCATGAAAGAAATTGAGGAAGACACAAAGAAATGGAAAAATGTTCCATGCTCCTGGATTGGAAGAATAAATATTGTGAAAATGTCTATGCTACCTAAAGCAATCTACACATTTAATGCAATTCCTATCAAAGTACCATCCATCTTTTTCAAAGAAATGGAACAAATAATGCTAAAATTTATATGGAACCAGAAAAGACCTCGAATAGCCAAAGGAATATTGAAAAAGAAAGCCAACGTTGGTGGCATCACAATTCCGGACTTCAAGCTCTATTACAAAGCTGTCGTCATCAAGACAGCATGGTACTGGCACAAAAACAGACACATAGATCAATGGAACAGAATAGAGAGCCCAGAAATAGACCCTCAACTCTATGGTCAACTAATCTTCGACAAAGCAGGAAAGAATGTCCAATGGCAAAAAGACAGCCTCTTCAATAAATGGTGCTGGGAAAATTGGACAGCCACATGCAGAAAAATGAAATTGGACCATTTCCTTACACCACACACAAAAATAGACTCAAAATGGATGAAGGACCTCAATGTGCGAAAGGAATCCATCAAAATCCTTGAGGAGAACACAGGCAGCAACCCCTTCAACCTCAGCCACAGCAACATCTTCCTAGGAACATCGCAAAAGGCAAGGGAAGCAAGGGAAAAATGAACTATTGGGATTTCATCAAGATCAAAAGCTTTTGCACAGCAAAGGAAACAGTTAACAAAATCAAAAGACAACTGACAGAATGGGAGAAGATATTTGCAAACGACATATCAGATAAAGGACTAGTGTCCAAAATCTATAAAGAACTTAGCAAACTCAACACCCAAAGAACAAATAATCCAATCAAGAAATGGGCAGAGGACATGAACAGACATTTCTGCAAAGAAGACATCCAGATGGCCAACAGACACATGAAAAAGTGCTCCATATCACTCGGCATCAGGGAAATACAAATCAAAACCACAATGAGATATCACCTCACACCAGTCAGAATGGCTAAAATCAACAAGTCAGGAAATGGCAGATGCTGGCGAGGATGCGGAGAAAGGGGAACCCTCCTACACTGTTGGTGGGAATGCAAGCTGGTGCAGCCACTCTGGAAAACAGCATGGAGGTTCCTCAAAATGTTGAAAATAGAACTGCCCTATGACCCAGCAATTGCACTATTGGGTATTTACCCTAAAGATACAAACGTAGTGATCCAAAGGGGCACATGCACCCGAATGTTTATAGCAGCAATGTCCACAATAGCCAAACTATGGAAAGAACCTAGATGTCCATCAACAGATGAATGGATCAAGAAGATGTGGTATATATACACAATGGAATACTATGCAGCCATCAAAAGAAATGAAATCTTGCCATTTGCGACAGCATGGATGGAACTAGAGCGTATCATGCTTAGCGAAATAAGTCAAGCAGAGAAAGACAACTATCATATGATCTCCTTGATATGAGGAAGTGGTGATGCAACATGGGGGCTTAAGTGGGTAGGAGAAGAATAAAGGAAACAAGATGGGATTGGGAGGGAGACAAACCATAAGTGACTTTTAATCTCACAAAACAAACTGAGGGTTGCTGGGGGGAGGGGGTTTGGGAGAAGGGGGTGGGATTATGGACATTGGGGAGGGTATGTGCTTTGGTGAGTGCTGTGAAGTGTGTAAACCTGGTGATTCACAGACCTGTACCCCTGGGGATAGAGTATTATGCCTTCATCAGAAAGGATGAATACCCAACTTTTGTAACAACATGGACGGGACTGGAAGAGATTATGCTGAGTGAAATAAGTCAAGCAGAGAGAGTCAATTATCATATGGTTTCACTTATTTATGGAGCATAACAAATAGCATGGAGGACATGGGGACTTAGAGTGGAGAAGGGAGTTGGGGGAAATTGGAAGTGGAGGTGAACCATGAGAGAATATGGACTCTGAAAAACAATCTGAGGGTTTTGAAGGGACGGGGGGTGGGAGGTTGGGGTACCAGGTAGTGGGTATTATAGAGGGCACGGATGCATGGAGCACGGGGTGTGGTGCAAAAATAATGAATACTGTTATGCTGGAAATAAAAAAAAAAAATAAAAAAAATAAAAAAAAATAAAACCAAAGAGGAGATAAACACTGAAAAAAAAAAAAAAAAAGTGTTTCTCCTTGTTCTACAGCACATGCAGAAAGAAAGCATACAACAAAGTATTCAGCCAAGGACCCTTCCAAGACTGTTCAGTGACCTCATCAACAGTCCTACTCTTGAAAAAGCTCAAAAATCTCAAGCTAAATGAAATCTCTGTGCCCTCCACCTGGGGACTGTCTGAGAGGACAGAAGCCTGGCACACATCAGAGCACAGGGGGTCAATTGCAGTGTATGAACCCTGCATAGGGAATGTGAGCCAACATCTCAGGAGTGGGTGCACTCAAGTGACATCTATATTACTCTACCAAAAAGGGGCTCTGATTATCAAAGAGGGGATAATGCAAAGAGATAACCCCAAATGATGCCATTAGCCTATTCTGGAGAAAAGGGAGAGAAAGTAGTATTCTGAGTCTGTCTTGCCTTGTTAACATATTATGCTTATTCTTAGAAATACATGCCCTAAATAAAAACATTATTCCCATCCCCTCAAATTACAATCCAAAAATACATGTGTGAATTATCACTCTCTTAAGTACAGAGTCTCTATGTTCTTCCCCTATAAATGACATTTCTAAACTAATGAATGTCTCAGATCTTTTATTTCACATCTGGGAGACACCGAAAACTGCAATGCTTCAACACTAAATCACTTAAAAATAATGCAAGACATTTCTTTACACAATAAATGATGAGTAGCTCTATTTTTTTGTGTCTTAATGCATATTCAGCAACCAAGGAAGTATCTAATTAATCTGTACTACCAATTCCAGGACAATATTACTTCACTTCTCAAGGATAGTTCAATATATATGAGAGATTTTAGGGGACAAGGGAGGAAGGGTTAGTAGTTGAAGGTTTCAACATTCATCCAGATTTTGTTTTCAAGACAATGTATCTTTACTTTTTTATTATTATGTTAATTAACATATAGTACATCATTAGTTGTTTTGTTTGTTTTTAAAGATTTTATTTATTTGAGAGACAGAGACCACAAGTAGGCAGAGAGGCAGGCAGAGAGAGAGGAGGAAGCAGGCTCCCCGCTGAGCAGACAGCCCAATGTGGGGCTCTGACCCAGGACCCTGGGATCATGACCTGAGCCGAATGAAGGCAGAGGCCTCAACCCACTGAACCACCCAGGCGCCCCTCGATTCTCTCTTTCCACAGTTACATTGTTATGTATAAGAAAGCAAATTATTTCTGTGCATTGATTTTGTATCCTGCTACATCACTGAATTGCTATATGAATTTTAGCAATTTGTGGGTGGAGTCTTTTCGGTTTTTCACACAAAGTATCATGTCATCTCCAAAGAGATAGAGTTTGACTTCTTCTTTGCCAGTTTGAATACATTTTATTTCTTTTTTGTTGTCTGATTGCTATTGCTAGGACTTCCAGTACTATGTTGAACAATAGTGGCAGGAGTGTTCTTCCTGTTTCAGTCTTGGTAGTTTATGGGTTTCCAGAAAAGCATCCATTTCTTCTAGGTCACTTAACTTATTGGCATATAGCTATTGATAATAATTTCTGATAATAATTTCTATTTCCTTGTTGTGTTCCTGAGAGAAAGGCTCTCAGCTTTTCCCCATTGAAAATGATATTTGCTGTGGGATTTTCATACATAGATTTTATGAAGTTGAGGAATGTTTCCTCTCTATCCCTAGAGTTTTAATCAGGAAAAGATGCTGTATCTTCTCAAATGCTTTTTTGCATGGAGAGGACCATGTGGTTCTTCTCTCCTATTAATGTGTTCTGTCACATTGATTGATTTGTGAATGTTGAACCACCCTTGCATCCCAGGGATAAATCCCACCTGATAATGGTGTATGATACTTTTAATCTCTTGAAAGCGGCTAGGTCAAAGAGGCTCCTTACTTACAGAGGAAAGCCCATCAGAATAACGTCAGACCTGCCCACAGAGACCTTGCAAGCCAGAAAGGGCTGGAAAGATATATTCAGGGCACTAAATGAGAAGAACATGCAGCCAAGAATACTTTATCCAGCAAGATTGACATTTAAAATGGATGGAGAGATAAAGAGTTTCCCAGACTGGCAAGGCTTAAAAGACTATGCAACCACCAAGCCAACATTGTAGGAAATATTAAGGGGGATATAAAAATATAAAAGAGGAAAAATCCTAAGAATAGCATTGAACAGAAATATAGAGACAATCTACAGCAAGAAAGACTTCAAAGGTAACACGATGTCAATAAAAACATATCTATCAATAATCACTGTCAATGTGAATGGCCTAAATGTGCCCATAAAATGGCACAGGGTTGCAGATTGGATAAAACGACAGGACCCATCCATATGTTGTCTACAAGAGACCCACTTTTAACCTAAAGATACACCCAGACTGAAAGTGAAGGGATGGAGAAGCATCTTTCATGCCAATGGACCCTCAAAAGAAGGTCAGGGTAGTGATTCTCATATGAGATAAATTTGATTTTAAACTAAAGACTAGTCAGAGATACAGAAGGACACTACATAATTCTTAAAAGGACTATCCACCAAGATGATCTAACAATTGTAAATATCTATGCCCCCAATAAGGGAGCAGCTAATTACATAAGAAAGCTGTTAATCAAGATAAAGAGTCATATTGATATTATTTAGGATCTTGTTGAGAATTTTGGTATCCATGTTCATCAGGAATATAGGTCTGAAATCCTCCTTAATGGTATCTGTCACTCTCGCCAGCAAGAACGACTCGGAGACTCACGTAGTGGCGAACCTTTTTTATTAATCGCTTTTCTTCCTCCTCCTCTAACCCCGGGCGCATGGGTTTTTATGCAGGCAGTGTTAACCAATCAGAGCATGATCACCAAACATAACCATACATGGCCATGCTGTGTTCATGCAGTGCTCATGCACCTCCCGCGTGAGTGGACCTAAATGAACAGCCAATCATATTCAGTCCCTTACAGCTCTTATAGTAGGCCTCCTGTACTGGCTCCCCACAGGGATCTTTGTCTGGTTTGGAGATCAAGGTAATGTTTGTTTCATAGAAAAAGTCTGGACGTTTTCCTTCTGTTTCTATATATTTTTTTAAATTTTTTATTTTTTATAAACATATATATTTTATCCCCAGGGGTACATAGAATAGGTATTACATCTTCTTTGAATGTTTGGTAGAATTTTCTAGGGAATCCATCAGCCCCTGGACTCTTGTTTTTTGGGAGGTTTTTGATCACTACTTCAATCTCCTTACTGGTTATTGCTCTAATCAGGTTGTCAGTTTCTTCCTGTTTCAGTCTTGATAGTTTATAGGTTTCCAGAAAAGCATCCATTTCTTCTAGGTCACTTCACTTATTGGCATATAGCTATTGATAATAATTTCTGATAATAATTTCGATTTTCTTGGTGTTAGTCATGATCTCTCCCCTTTCATTCATAATTTTATTAATTTGGGTCCTTTATCTTTTCTTTTGGCTATAAGTCTGACCAGTGGTTTATTGAACTGATTAATTCTTTCAAAGACCCAGCTTCTAGTTTCACTGATGTGTTCTGTTGTGTTTCTCGTTTCTAATTCATTGATTTCTGCTCTAATCTTAATTATTTCCCTTCTCATGTATGGGTGAGGCTTAATGTACAGAGTTGAAATTATTGACCACAACCCAAACAGCATGCACCTGTTTTATAGGGACTTTAATGTTGTAGGCCTTTTCTTCTGGGACTGGAACTGGGAATGCCATTACTCAGGCAACCCTGTTTGGGCAGAGTTGAACAGGCTCAGTGAAAACTGGTTTTGAGGGGGCTTTTGTTCTCTGCCAGTTTTCCCTGGCAACTTTCTGCATCTTTCCAAGAGTCAGAGCAGAAGTGACCATATCCAATATGATGAATACTGTTATGCTGAAAATAGATAAAAAATAAATTAAAAAAAAGAAAAAAGAAGTGACCATATCCAAACTTCTGTCTCAAAACAGAGATTGCATTCTGTTCTCCAGTGAGCTCTCTAGGCCACACTGTTTCTGTTTTTGTCTGTGCTGCTAAAGGGCAACATCCTGGGTTGTGTACCCCACAGTACCACTCCCAGTGCTCACTTCCAAGTGACAGACAAGTCTCTGCCCTTTGTGCTTCTAAAACTGCCAGTCACCCCCTGTTCACTTGTGTACCCCTGCGGCTCCAGGTTTCAGTCTGGGGGTTGCCCTAAAGTCCTTTCCCCACTGCTAGCTAATAGGCCTTTGTGCCTGGTTCCCGGAGGGGAGGCTTTTGTGCTGCAGAGGTGCAGGATCCTGGAGGCTCCTTCTCCATTCCATTTATCTTCCAATATTTGCCCTCATAATCATGGCTCCCTGCTTCATACCTCAAAACCAACCACCAGAGATATTCTGTTTATAGAGATCTGGATATATCTTCTTACATCTCAGACTGATTCTGTGGGTATTCAGAGTGGGCTGGCAGCTATCCAGCTCAATTCAGGAGACTGGTTGAATTAGGGTCCCCTACTCTACAATCTTTGTCCCCTCTCCCACAATGTGACTTTCAAAAGTTAAGCATTTATATGATAAATTTCTATATGGATGAAAAATGATGCTAACAGTATAAGCTAGACATAGCTGACACCTAGCACAAACGTTGTGAAGTAGACATAACATGCTTAATATAAAATTTTGCTCTCTATAAAAAAAAAATTTTGCTCTCTATACATTTTCCTATGTGAATTTTCTCACCCTATCACTGCTGCACTGTCCTAACCTCATGTCCCACAAGGCACAGAGTCCATGGTCAATCATGAGAGAAAGGCAAACACAAGAACTACTCCCCTCAACATATCCCAAGTGCCTCCATCTCTACCATTTCCTCCTCTTATATGTAGATCCTCTGGATCCCAATAGATGCACAATAAAGTCTGCCTCTACAAAAAATGAAGAACACAAACTGAGTGCACTATCCTCTGTGATCTGTAAAGATCTTTTTAAAGATAGGATTTTACACATCTATAAAAATAATAAAAAATATAAATAGCCTATTGAAATTAACACTTGGGAGACACATACTGACATCAGGAGAGTAAATGGAGCAATTATTTTATGCAAGTGATGTAAAACTAAAGGCTTTGTGGAATCAGGACAAATTTATTATTTTTTCCCCTTTGATGTCCAAATGTAGGTCATATCCTCTCTAAGAGACCAGCCCTTGCCAATTACCCTGATGTCTCCAATATAGATGAGAGATAGCTCTTACATAGCCTTTCATTTAGAATTTTAGATACCTGCTTTTGACTCTGAAAACTGGGCTTTTGTGGGGGGGGGCACAATTTTCTCAAGTGTTTAGGGACCAAAATAGATCAAATTATTTCCCAATCAACCTTTCCTATCCCTACCCAGAATTCCTACTTTCTCTCAACTAATAGGTTAGCTATAAAAACAAGTGTTAACTCTAATATCCATGTGAGTCACTGTACTGCCTAAAGAGGTCAGAAAAATACAAAGAAGTGAAAGAAGACAAGAGGAAATGCTTCTTGGCCATAGCAGAAAGCTGGCACTTTGGAGAGCTGAAGGACCTAATATATAGCACACAGCAGATGAGCAATGAGTTAAGTCAAAAGCCAGTTATCTAGACAACTTTCACTTTGCATTGTGGGGTCTTCCCACCATTAATGTATCTATAGCTGCCTCCCCCCACCCTGTTTCTCACTTGAATGATCACAGGAGAGTAAGCTTGTCTTCAGGAAGAATGGGGTCTATTAGACTAGCCAGGTAGCATCCATGTGCTGACATGTCATTTCCCAGTGTGTATTCTGAGAACAAGTTTCTCAAGATGCTCAGGTGAAAAATTATCCAAACCTTCTGGAAAACTGTAGAATTTGTCCCTTCTTAAGATCCACAATGAATATTTACATTTTCCTAACTGGTTTGACCTTGGGACCTATTTATTAAGTAGTTTTTATTACTATACCAAACATCTTATATTCTATAGAACATCTTCTGGAAAGAGTTGAGTTTATGCATTTGAAATCTTCTTATTAATGTCTATGTTTTAGGTAACTCCACAAAGTGGTGAAGTGGACTTTCTGAATTTATTAGCCTCAACAGCTTAGAATTCATTTCTTCTGCTCTACCTTTCTGAATGAAAGAAGTGCTGTTTTCACCATATACACAGTGTTCACTGCTGAAATATACCCCTGAAATGTATACTCTGTTCTCTTTCTCAGTGCCAGCACTCTGAAGGTCTACCCTACCCTCTTTCCTTAGCCAGCTAACTTCTGCTCATCTTTAAAGACCATTCAGTCACCAGGTAGCTGCACAGTATTCCATTGTGTATATATACCACATCTTCTTTATCCCCTGGGCATAAAAATATATGTTTATAAAAAATAAAAAAATTAAAAAAAAATAAAAAATTTAAAGACGATTCAGTCATCACTTCTTTTGGGTCCTGTAGGATGTCTCAACTTCTCTACTTCTCACCAGCCCTAAACTCTCTCCTCCCCCAGGATTGATCAAGTGTCCCTTATCCACACTTATCTCCACCATTCAGCAAATAAAGGTAAATAGATACTTCTTTATTACTTGCTTGGTGCTTAGAACTTGAAGGTAATTCAACAAATGCTTGGGAATAAATTTCCAACTAATATATTTGCTATTGAAGGGCAAGTAATATTTTACTCATATTTCTTATTCTAGCACCATGCAAGAAGTTAGTAGCTATCCAATAAATATATTAGCTTCAAAAATACTTTTTGTGTATATTCCATACATATCCAGCTCCTCACATCTGCACAAGAGTCAAAATATTAACTTTCTGGATAAATTAATTTATATATAATAGAAAGGGTTGGGACAGGGAAAGGTGAATCTTCTAGTATAGAGAAAATATGAGATGTTCATCCTCCTGACACTGTTCCACTTTTGCTAATTAGTTCAAAAGAAATTTTTGTTATGAAGTAGGCGAGGAAGAAGGAGACCATTTTTCTAGCCACTGTCCTCTGCTTTAGATCTGGATTAGGCTTATGCTAAAACTATAATAACCAAGAAGGCCAACCTCTGTGCCAAAGAGCCTCTAAAGTTAAACAGTGTGGGGTTCTATGTGCTGTAAGCATTTCCAGCACTCTGGACAGCTGCACTTTTCTTCCACATTTTCAAAGTAGAATTTGTACTATGTCCTGCCTGTGCAGAAGACAACCTGGAGCACTAAAATTTGCTACGCATCGCAACTTCATTGTTTCATCGCTCATGTGAATTTGAAGTGTCCATTTGAGAGACACAATTATAATTAACCTTAAAACAGGACTCTAGGGGCTTCGAGATCTGAGTCAAGGAAAACCATATAGCACTGAGGTTGAGAGAACAATAACACAGCATAAGCTCAGTCACTCACCAGCTGTGTGATCTGCAATAAGGTCCTCAGCTTCACTAAGCATTTATTTCCCAGTGTGAAAAATGGTCATTTATGGCTAAAATTAATTGGAATGGTATAGAAGTTTTCAGACATTTATTACTATAGAACCATCTCCCCTCTCCCATAATTTGAGCAGTAGAGGATGGAGGTGTGCAAATTGTTGCTTTCTCTCCATGGAGCTCAAATTAAGGTATCAAGCAACCTATGGAATTCAGAACCATTGTATCTAAAAGAACTGCCAAACTTAAGTTTAAAGAACTGACAGGAGCCTATGGGGATACAAAACACCAGCTAGCCCTAACTGCAAGTTGATCATTTACCACTGGCTGGGTGAAACGTCAGACAATGGAGTATTTTTCCCAGGGTACTTCTCCCTTCACCTGTTCTTCCTTTCTTTTGCATGTTTATGGGAGAGGCCAGGCAATAAAAATATTTAATAGGGAAGCATTTACTGCTTATTTTCTGAGTTGCTTTTAAGTGTTGAATTAGTTCCATTTGCATTTGTCTTAGAGAACACTGGCCATCACTTCCTTTTTTTTTAAATTTTTTAAAAGATTTTTTATTTATTTATTTGACAGAGAGAGATGACAAGCAGGCAGAGAGGCAGGCAGAGAGAGGGGAGGAAGCAGGCTCCCTGCTGAGCAGAGAGCCTGATGCGGGGCTGATCCCAGGACCCTGGGATCATGACCTGAGCCTAAGGCAGCGGCTTAACCCACTGAGCCACCCAGGCGCCCCTAGCCATCACTTCCTTGAGCTTGTTTTATAACAATAGTATTAACATCAACGAATTACAATTTACTATTGTCTAAAGACTTCTATACCATTCTAATTAATTTAACCACAAATTACCATTTTTCAGACTTGGAAATACATGCTTAGTGAAGCTGAGGACCTTATTGCAAATCACACAGCTGGTGAGTGACTGAGCTTATGCTGTGTGATTGTTCTCTCAACCTCAGTCCTATATGGTTTTCCTCAACTCAAATCTGGAGGCCGCTAGAGTCCTGTTTTAAGGTTAATTATAACTGATGATGAGTAACAGTGGTTTTCTCACTTTTGAGTTTTAAGAAGCTTTTATTCTTAAAAGAGTGGGAGGTGGGGTGAAGACCCAAATGGTTTTTTGTTTATGTGGGTTATAATGATTAGTATTTACACTATTAGAAATTAAAACTTATAGGGTGATGCTTCTGTGGCCTTTTATTTTCCAGTTTAAAACTAATATTTGACTTTTAAAGAGTTCATAGTGTCTACAGTATAAATATTCAATTCCCTTTTCTTTAAATTCTTAATGATTGATCTCAAAATAATGCCACAATTTAACTAGGATTACAATGCTATAACAAAATGTTCTGTTGCATAAGACAAAAATTATTCACATTTATAAAGCAGAAAGTAAAATAACTTTCATCATATTTTCATTTTTCATTTACAGTTTTACCCAGTTCCTTCAGAGTAGATTCTTCTAGAAGTCTGAGAACTCACCATGTTCATTTCAATATCTTCAGCATGAGTCAGGGGAATAAGTCTTCTATTTTTTCTTTTAGTCAACAATCCATGGTGCTCCATGTCCATATTATTCAGCATATATTAGGATGGTCCAGGTGCTGGATTTGGTGCCATTACCTCAGAGAGGGAACAGAGAAGGGTCTTCATTTATTCCTTCTCTAATATTCTTCTGTATGTAGAAAGGAGTTTTTAGGGCAACTGGGTAGTACACTTGGTTAAGTGTCCAACTCTTGGTTTCAGGCTCAGGTCCTGATCTCAGGGTCATGAGACTGAGCCCTGTGTCAGGTCCTGCACTCTTCATGGAGTCTGCTTAAAACTATCTCTCCCTCTCCCTCTGCCCTTCCTCGCTGCTCTCTCTCTCTCTCTTTCTCTCAAATAAGTAGATAAATCTTTACCAAAAAAATGTTTCTGACCTATATCATTTTCCTCCTCTCTGAAGAACTTCTCTTAACATTTCTTGCTTGGCAGAACTACTGACAACAAATTCCCTTAATTTTTGTTTGTCTCAGAAAATTTTTATTTCTTGTATACTTTTAAAGGATAGTTTTGCTGGAAATAGATTTTTAGGTTGGTGGTTTTTCATGCTTGCTTGCATGGTTTCTGAAGAGAAGTCTGATGTAATTCTTATTCTTGTCCCTCTGTATGTAGGCATTCCTCCTCACCCCTAGCTTCATTCAAGATTTTCTCTTTTTCTTTGATTTTCTGAAGTTTAAATAAAATATGCCTAAATGTAGATTTTTTTAATATTTGCCTACTTAGTGTTCTCCAGGTTTCCTGGATCTATGGATTGGTGTATGTCATTTATTTTGGAAAATTCTCAACCATTACTTTAAGTATTTTTTTCTGTTCCTTTCCTTCTTCTCTTTTTGGTATTCTCATTACACATTTGTTCTACATTTTTAAATTGTCCCACAATTCATGAATACCCTGTTATGTTTCTTTCACTATTTTTTTCACTTTGCTTTTTAATTTGGGAAATTTCTATTGATGTATCTTTGAGTTCACTGATTCTTTCTTTGGCTATGTCCAGTCCAATTATGAGCCCCTCAAGTTTATTCTGCATTTCTGTAACAGTGTTTCTGATTTCTGTTGTTTTCTTTGGATTCTTTTTCAGAGTGTTTATCTCTCCACTTTTCCTTACATATATTTGCATGTTGTCCACTTTTCCCCATGAAGCCCTTATTTTATTAATTATGGCTATTTTAAATTTCTAGTTTGATAATTCCAAAATCTCTGCCATATCTGAGTCTGATTCTAATGGCTCTATCTGTTTAGGCTGCTTTGTTTTGTTTTTAGCATGTCTTTTAAATTTTTGTTGAAACCTGGACACAATGTTCTCAGTAAAATGATCTATGTAAATAAGTCGTGAGCAGAAGGTTTTATGTTTACCTGGCTAGGAGTTGAGCTGTGTTTTCTATTTGCTCTAGCTTTAAGTGTTAAAGGTCAAAATTCCATCAGTGTCATTTTTTTTTTTTAAATCCCTCACAGTCTTTGTGTTTTCCTTAAAATTTCTTAAAATAGGACTAAGGCTTATAGTCTTCTCTTTGTAATCTTTTGTGCAAGAGCATTATTGAGGTGGTGGTAAGGAGTGGGGTGAGAAGTGTTTTATAGTTTCATGATTAGGTCTCTAAGCATGATACGCTCTAGTTCCATCCATGGCCTCAATCTTGTGAACCTATGCCACTGGGCTTTGACCTTCGCAAGTGCTTCTCAGCCACTTCCCGTCTCTGCTTAGGTGAGACAGGGGGACTAGAGGAAACTGGAGTTCAATAATTCTCTTCCCCCATTACTGTCAAGTCTCTGGTAAAACCCAAAGTGGTTGGGTTCTGGTGAAATAGTTTTCTTTGAGGGTAGGCTTGTGTTCAGAAGTACAAAATGCTCTCAGCATATTTCAGAATATTTCAGAAAGGCTAATTCTCCTTTCCCCAAAGGAAGCTCCCTGATCCTCATTCAGAGCTCCTGATGGGATTCATAGAGGTAACTCATGGAAGTGTTGGGCCCCTAAGACTCCCAGTCCTTATTTTCAGCTCTTCATCATTGTGCATATTGATCTTCCAGGAATTTGTTGATTATAATTTAATTTTTCTTACCTTGGTTGACTCCAGCAGCCAGCTTCTCCAGGGCTTTTGTTCCCAGTAAGCTGTGATTCTCTATATTCACCTGTCACCAATTTGGGAGGCATTGGTCAACCTTGTGGCACAACTCTTGGATGAATCTAAGAAAAAGTCATTGGTGTTCTATTTATTCAGCTTTATTCTTCTTGGAAGTGATGACTCCCAAGTTGGAAAACAGAAGTCTCATTTAGTTTTCAAGGTATTTTTTCCTCTAAGACAAATAAGAACACACACATTCTTGTATATGTGTACTTTTGATGTACCTATGCCTGGTTTTCCATTACCAAAAGAGTAGAATAACTGAATACTAAGGTATTAAAATTTTCTTTAAAGTTTAATTCCAATGCAGTTAATACACAGTGTTATATTCATTTTAGGTGTATACTTAGTGATTTGACAATTCCATATATTATTCAGTGCTCATCAAAATAGGTGTACTTTTCATGCCCATCACTTATTTCACCCATCCCAACAGCCAATTATCCTATGGCAACCATCTATTTATTCTCTATAGAAGAAAGATTAAAGATTTTGTTTATTTGACAGAGAGCACAAGATGGGGAAGCAGCAGGCAGAGGCAGAAGGGAGAGGGAGAAGCAGGCTCCCTGCCAAGCAAGGAGCACAATGTAGGGATCATGACCTGAGTCAAAGGCGGACATTTAACCAACTGAGCCACCCAGGTGCCCAAGAGTGTGTGTGTGTGTGTGTGTATATATATATATATATCTTTTTCCCCCTTTGTTCATTTATATTGTTTCTTAAATTATCATGTACCAGTGAAATCATATGGTATTTATTTCTTTTTGGCTGACTTATTTTACTTAGCATTATATACTCTAGATCCATCTATGTTGTTGCAAATGGCAATATTTCATTCTTTTTTTTTTATCCCTGAATAATATGCAATTGTATGTTATACAATGCCTTCTTTATTCATTCATCTACCAAGGCACACTTCCATAATTTTGCTATTATAAATAATGCTCTAATAAACATAGGTGTGCATAGATCCTTTCAAGTTAGGGTTTTCATATTCTTTGGATAAATACCAGAAATGGAATTATAGATCAAAGGTAGTTCTATTTTTAATTTTATAAAGAAACTTCATACTGTCTTCTATAGTGGCTATACGAGTTTACATTCCTCCTAAGAGTAGATGAGAGTACTTTTCTCTCAATATTCTTGCCAACACCATTTCTTATTTTTTGACATTAGGCATTATGGCAGGTGAGAGGTGTAATTGTGATTTTGATTTGCATTTCCCTGATGATGAATAATGCTGAGCATCTTATCATGTATCTGTTAGCCCTTTGGATGTCATCTTTAGAGAAATGACTGTTCCTGTCTTCTGCCCATTTTAAGTTGGATTATTTGGTGTTGAGTTGTGTAGTTCTTTGTATATTTTGGATACTAAGCCTTTATCAGATATGTCATTTGCAAATATCTTTACCTATTCAGTAGGTTATCTTTCAGTTGTATTGTTCCCTTTGTTGTGTAGCAGGTTTTTTTTTGTTGTTTTGTTTTGTTTTGTTTTGATGTAGTCCCAATATTTTATTTTGCTTTTGCTTCCCTTGCCTCAGGAGACATATCTAGAAAAAAAGTTACAATGGCCAATATCAGAGAAATTATTGCCTCTGTTCTCTTCTAGGGTTTTTATGGTTTCAGATCTCACATATAGGTCTTTACTCCATTTTGAGTTTATTTTTGTGATGGTGTAAGAAAGTGGTCCAGTTTCATTCTTTTGCATGTAGTTGTCCAGTTTTCCAAAAACCATTTGTTGAAGAGGCTATCTTTTTCCATTGCATATTGTTGCCTCCTTTGTCATAAATTAATTTACCATATAATTATAGATTTACTTCTAGGCTTTCCATTCTGTTCTATTGATCCTCTCTGTTTTTGTGCCAGTACCATACTATTTTGATGACTACAGCTTTGTAATATAGCTTGAAACTGAAATTGTGTTACCTCCAGCTTTGTTTTATTTATTTATTTTTTTCATGATTGCTTTGATTATTTGGGGTCTGTAGGAATTTCAAACAAATTTTAGGTTTGTTTGTTCTAGTTCTGTGAAAAATGCCATTGGCATTGTGATAGGAATTGCATTAAATCTCTAGATTGCTTTGGGTTGTATGGACATTTTAACAATATTTGTTCTTCCAATCCATAAGCATGGAATGACTTCCATTTGTTTCTGTTTTCTTTAATTTCTTTCATTGTTGTTTTATAATTCTCAGTACAGGTCTTTGAACTCCTTGATTAAGTTTATTCCTAGGTATTTTATTATTTTGGGGCAATTGTAAGTAGGATCGTTTTTTTAGTTTCTCTTTCAATTCATCACCAGTGTATAGAAATGCAGTGGATATCTGTATATTGATTTTTTTTTATCCTGCAACTTTACTGAGTTCATTTATCTGTTCCAGTTGGATTTTTGTGACATCTTTAGGGTTTCTATATATAGTATCATGTCCTCTGTTAAACGGTAGAAGTTCTATTTCTTCCTCACCAATTATACACCTCTTATTTTTTTGTTGTCTGATTGCTTGTGTATAACTTCCAGTACTATGCTGAATGAGTGGTAAGAATGCACATACTTCTGTTGTTCCTGACCTTAGAGGGAAATTTTTTTGTTTTTCACCATTGAGTATGAGGTAAGTGATGTGTTTTTCAATTGTAGACTTTTTTGAGATATGTTTCCTCTAAACCTACAAGCTTGCTATCATAATTGGATGTATTTTTTCAAATTTTTTTTCTGCATCTATTCAATCGATCATATGATTTGTGTTCTTTCTCTTCCATTTTGATCTTCACTCTCTCTCTTTCTCATCTCTCTGTGTCTCTGTCTCTCCCTCTTTTTTTCTTTCTTTTTTTTTGTGATGAATCTGGCTAAAGTTTTATCAATTTTGTTGAACTTTTCAAAAAACCATCTCCTGGTTTCATTGATCTGTGCTATTGTTTTGTTTGTTTGTTTTAAGTTTCTATTTTGTTTATTTCTGGTCTAATCTTGACAGTTTCCTTTCTTCTACTTGTTTTCAATTTTCTTCTTCTTTTTCTAGATTGTAAGATTGGGTTGTTTATTTGAGATTTTTCTTGCTTCTTGAGGTATGCCTGTATTGCTATAAACTTCCCTCTCAGAACATCTTTTGTGCATCCTAAAGATTTTGGACCATTGTGTTTTCATTTTCTTTGTCTCCCTGTAATTTTTATTTCCTCTTTGATTTCTTGGTTGATTCATTCATTGCTTCATAGCATGTTATTTTACCTTGATATGTCTGTGCTCTTTCTAGATTTTTTTTCTTGTGGTTGATTTCTAGTTTCATAGCATTATGGTCAGGAAATATGCATGGTATAACTGATATTTTTGAATTTGTTGAGACTTATTTTGTGGACTAATATGTGATATATTCTGGAGAATATTATATGTGCACTTGAAAAGAATGTGTATTCTGCTGTTTTAGCATGAAATGTTCTGAGTGTATCTGTTAAATCCACTGGTCCAATGTGTGATTCAATTCCCTGTTTCCATGTTGAATTTCTGTTTGGATGACCTCTCCAGTGATGTAAGTGAGGTGTTAAATCCCTCTTCTATAATCATTTTATTATCGATTACTACCTTTATGTTTGTTATTAATCATATTATGCATTTGTTTATTCTTGTGTTCAGTGCATAAATATTTACATTTGCTATACCTTCTTGTTGGGTTTTCCTCTATATTATCAAGTAGGGCCCTATTTTGTCTCTTATTATCTTCTTTGTTTTATTTTTTTAATTTTTTAAAAAGATTTTATTTATTTACTTGACAGACAGGGATTACAAGTAGGCAGAGAGGCAGGCAGAGAGAGAGGAGGAAGCAGGCTCCCTGTGGAGCAGAGAATTCGATGCAGGGCTCAATCCCAGGACCCTGGGATCATAACCTGAGCCGAAGGCAGAGGCTTTAACCCACTGAGCCACCCAGGTGCCCCATCATCTTTGTTTTAAAGTCTGTTTCATTCAATATAAGATTCTCTACTGCAGCTTTCTTTTCAAACTTATTTGCATGATGAGTATTTGCCCATCTTTTACTTTCAATTTGTGTGTATCTTTAGGTATATGAAATGAGTCTCTTGTAGGCAGCATGTAGGTTTTTATTTTTGTTTTATCCATTCCATCACCCTATGTCTTTTGATTGATGCATTTAGTTTATTGATATTCAAAATAATTATTTGAAGGTATGTACTTACTGCCATTTTGTTGCTTGGTTCATGGTTCTTTTTATAGATCTTCTTTGTTCCTTTCTTCCTTGTTCTCTTCTCTCACAATAATTTGCCTCTCTCTAGTGATTTACTTGGATTGTTCTCTCCTTACTTTTGTATAAATATTACTGTTCTTTGATTTTGCATTACCAAGAGGTTTGTATATAACATCTGAATACAACAGTCTATATTAAGTTGATGTTTGCTTAAGTTTGAACCCATTTTTGTCTCATCTCCCTGTCATGTTTTAGGTATTTAATGCCGTACTTTACATCCTTTTCTTTTGTGAGTCCTTTGATTGATTTTTACAAATATGCTTACTTTTACTGCTTTTGTGCTTCCTGCTTTTCTTAACTTACGACCTTTCCTTCCCACTAGAAGAGTTACCTTCAACATTTCTTGCTGGATTGTCTTAGTGTCATGAACTCAATTAATTTTTATATGGGAAATTCTTTATTTCTCCTTCTATTCTGAATAATAGCTCTGCTGGATACACTATTTTAAGTTGCAAGGTTTTTTTTTTTTTTCTTTTTTCAGCATTTTGAATATATCATGCCACTCATATCTGGCTTGCAAATTTTCTGCTGAAAAATCAAGCTTGCAGGGGCACCTGGGTGGCTCAGTCATTAAGCATATGCCTTCAGCTAAGGTCATGATCTGAGGGTCCTGGGATGGAACCCTGCATCCAGTTCCCTGCTCAGCAAGGAGCCTGCGTCTCTCTCTCCTCCCCACTCCTGCTCCCTCTCATTATCTGTATCTCTCTCAAATAAATAAATAAACTCTTTAAAAATAATCAGGCTGACAACCTAACAGGGTTTTCATTGTATGGTACTGTTTTCTCTTGTTTCTTTAAAATATTCTCTCTTTACTACTACCTTTTAGCAGTTTTAATTACTGTGTGTCGTGGTGTGGACCTCTTTTGGTTGATTTTATTGAGCCATCTCTGTGCCGTCTCAGTCTGCATTTCTCTTTCCTTCCCCATATTCAGGAAGTTTTCAGCTATTATTTCCTCAAATAAATTTTCTGCCTCCTTTTCTCTCTTCTTCTTCTGGGATCTCTATAATGTCAATGTCATTATGCTTCATGGTGTCACTGGTTTCCCTAAGTCTATTCTCACTTTGCCTAATTTCTTTCTTTCTTTCTTTTTTTTTTTCACCTGCGCAGTTTGCTTATTTTCCATCGCTCTGAGGCCATTAATTCATTCTTCTGCTTCCTCTAGTCTGGTATTTATCCTATCTAGTGTACTTTGAACTCCATTTATTGTGCTCTTCATTTCTGATTGGTTCTTCTTTATCTGTTTGTGAGGGTCTCACTGACGTCCTCCACTCTTTTCTCAAACCCAGTATCTTCATGATCATTACTTTAAATTCTCTATCAGGCATATTACTCATCCCTATTTCATTTAGCTCTCTTGCTGTGATTTTGTCCTCTTCTTTGATATTTTTTCTGTCTCCTTATTTTGTCTAACTATCTATGTATGTTTCCAGATATTAAGAAAGTTAGCTATGTCTCCTTCTCTTGAAAGCAGTGTCCTTATGAAGAAGAGGTCCTGTGGTGCTCTGCAGTGTCCTTTCCCTTGTTCACCAGAACCTGGCATTTCAGGCGTGTTTCCTGTGTGTTGCATGTACCCTGATGTTATGGCTGAGCCATTTTTCCTTTAGTCCAGTTGTCTGTAATGGCCCTCTTTACTTGTTGTGGGCAGGTTTCAGTCCCTCTGGTGTTAGTAGACTAGTCTGGGGCCACCTTGGGCTGAAGTTGAGTCAGCCCAGTTGTTTGTCAGAGAAGTAATAGCACAAAATTGCAGAGTGTTTTCCCTTGAGAAGCTTTCATTGGTGGGTGGGGCTACATTCAGACCAGCTGTTTGCTACTAGCCTACTTCTGGGTTGGGTGGTCTTACTGTTGTGTGTAGTTATCTTTCACTCTCCCTTGGGCAGGACTCAGTATGGAGTGGTGCTGGCTCTTGTCAAGGCTGCTTGCACATTGCCAGTTTTGTGAAACTGCTTTTGTTGGTGTCTGGCCAAGAGCGTATTGGAGGAGACGAATCTGCAGTGTGCACGGAAGAAGGATGCATGCTGATTTGCAAGGTCTTCACACTTGTCTTCTAGGGGAAGGTATCTGCAGTGCTGGGACAGAGGCCCACCTGGATGGAGGGAGTGGGGCACACTGTTAATCAAGTTAGGTACTGAGGTGGCTGTGTGTTTATGCTGGGAGACATGGGGACTGAAATGGTGCCTGCCATTTCCTTTGTTCCTGCAGGATTCTGCCAGTGACCTAATCCCTCTAGGACATGCTCTGAGATGAGTAAACAAATTTCTTACCCATATGCCTCACACGTTTTTCAAGCTGCAACTTCTATGCTGTATCTTGTGGAACTATTTGTTCTGTTGTCTCTTTAAGGGTAGGGATTCTTTCCTATGGACCTCCACCTCTCCCAGAGCCAAGCCCACTGATTTTTTAAAATCCCAGGTTAAAATCCCACTGATTATAAGTACTTACAAAATTTCACCCCTCTGGTTTTCAAAGCCATATATTATGGTGATTTGTCTTGTCCTTTCAGGTTCCCCAGTGTGAGGGCCTGTTTCTCTTTCCTCTCTTCACCCATGACATCCCTTCTAGCTGCAGATAATCCCAAGGGACTGTTTAGGAACTGTGTCTCTGTCCTTCCTATGCTCTTCCATGTGGCCGCTCTTCTACACTTAGTTTAGTGGGGCTTGTTTTGCCAGTCTTGGAGTCATTTTCTGGGCTATTTACATTGATGCAAGTGTTATTTAGTATTATCTATGGGTTTAGGTGTGCTTAGGGTCCTCCTACTCTTGTTATCTTCCCAGCTATCCCAGGGTATGCTAATTTTTAGATCTAGTATATGCCACCAAACTCAGTGTGCTTCCTCCTGTAGAAAATGAGTTGTTGCTCTGAATCCATGTGAACACTGAGGGGTTGTCAGTCTTTTCAATTTTATCTGGTGTTGTATGTGTGGTGGTGCCTCATTATTGTGATTTTCATTTGCTCTGATATATTTATTAATGAAGCTTCAACTCCCCTGGTTGACTTGAAATGGCTATTGTCTGAGGGCTTTAAGTTGTCTGAGGGCTTACTTCTCTGTGTCAATAAGCTGTAGAATCACATCATATTTTAATAATATTTGACATTATTTTTAAATATGAGTATATATTATTATAATAAAAGTGAATATGACTTAGAAAAATCTATCCTAGTTTTATAAATTCACTAGTATGACAAGATTTCCATTTTATTTCATAATAAATGTGTTATCCTGAAGGGAATCCAACAATCATTCTACCAAAACAGGCATAAAGCTGCCCAGACACTTAAGTATTCCTGTGAGTCAGTCAGTGTGCAAGATTGAAGTGTCTAGCAGGCAGTTGAACTTGTGTGGCTTCTAGGTGAATCTAACTGCTGCTTCATTTTCCAGGAGTACAGGGGTTCAGAAGTGTCCTTCTCCCAGTGAAACTACTCGTGGCCCAATATCTCAGGGTGCTCACATTTGCTCTTTGGGATTGCAATACCATCCAAATTGGGAACATTTAAGGTGGAAGTGGAGGGCAAGGTATATCTACTAATTACATAGAGTAATAGCTGGTGGGCCAAGCATGGGGAGAGACTTTGGTTGAGGAAACAGAGTGTACAAACTATATAAGAATACGAAGTGGAGTTGGGAGACAGCTCAAAGATGTACATCTGTGCTCCACTTTAAGTGAAGTGATATTAAATAGGAGCACTGTATGAGATTTGAATTTAGGGCTTAATATTCTTTTTGTTTGGGGAATTATGTGGTCCATATCTGTTAACCCTGATCTGAGTATCAAAGTTCTGAGTAACAGTGTCTTCCTCCAGGAATCCAGACATTTTCAATTCCAGGAAGTAGTGGTAAATATGGAGTAATATTAGACTTATTCTCCAGAAATCTCTTGCTTGATATTCCACTGCTGACAACATGTCTTTTCTGGTACTGAGATTAACAGCAGGAAGGAGCACTCCATGCATGAGCCTATACTTCTGGGGTTTTAATGGGTTTCAGGAAACTTCTTTGTGAGCAGTAATGAATCAGCTGGAAATAAGAGCTGGAATTAAGACAGATTCTTTACCATTGGCCTGGTGCTGAATGACTTGGATGGACACTTGTTGTGGCAATAATAAGTCTTTAGTGATGCAAACTGGTAACTGCTCAGGACCAAGGGGTCTGAGATTTATAATCATACATCACTGAGTTTTTTAAAGCTTAAAATCAAGCCAATAATTAAAAGATACTGACTCCTAATATTTATTGAGAGATTTTTGGTTTTCTTTTACTTTCTTTTTAATCAGGGGAAATGATAGTAGGGGGAGAAGGAAAAGGAAGAAACCCTAATGAGCATCAGAGTCATTAATTATTGAAAATATCCTATGGGATTACTCTGACTTACAATTTTGGTTAAAATTGGAGTCAAATCATCACTTTTAAAGTTCAGATTTCTATTTTGGTTGCTTAAGGTTATTCATTAACACTTTAATTAGAAAACTGTGGTAGAGTACTCTGTATGATTTAGTTTTAAACCCTCATTCGATCATATGCCCTATTCTTCATTCTAAAAAAAGGGGGAAATAGGTCTATTGAATATATATTATTTATGATCCATGAGAGCAAGAACTATATCTTCCTTATTTATTGCTGATTTCAAAGCTTAGTACAGTGTCCAACACATACTTAGTTCTCAGTAAATATCAATTAAATGAATTTCTATCTTCCAGATTACCTTGCTTCCTAAACCAAATACTAAGAGCTTCACATAACGGCAGCTCTGGTAAGTTTGACACCAGTTTTCCTTGTGGTGTGACATTTATTTTTAGGCACCAACTTAACTTATTTAGATTGAAGTTAATGAAAACAAATGAAATGACAAATGAAAATTACGTGTTGTGGTCCAGCAGTCTGCTAGCTGTCGCGGGCTCCATGCGGGGGGGTGGGGGGTGAATGGGTTGGGGGCGGACGGGCCAGGCACCCCCAAGGGGCGGAGGAGAGCTCTTTTTCCTCTGTCCTCTTTCCCCCCACTACGCACTCCCGGGCACCCTCAAACCAGGTCGCGCTGCTTCCCTTTCCCTCTTGTCTCGTCGTCCCCTGGCAAACTTTCGGTCCCTCCCCCGCCGGTCACCCGTTATTCTTCGTGGCCGCCCTGAGGGCTCCTCCGGACCTCCCTGCCTGCAATTCGGACCATTACAGGATCCAGAAACATGTCAACCACACTTCTGTCTGCCTTCTACGATATCGACTTCTTGTGCAAGACGGAGAAATCCCTGGCCAACCTCAATCTGAACATGCTGGACAAGAAGGCGGTGGGGACGCAGGTGGTCGCCGCCCCTAGCTCGGGTTTCACGTTGTGCTTTCTCCGATGGCACTCGGCCAGCAACTTGCACGCGCTCGCCCACCCCGCGCCTAGCCCGGGCAGCTGCTCCCCCAAGTTCCGGGGCGCGGCTAACAGCAGCAGCTGTGGCAGTGGGGCGGAGGGCGGCCGGGTCTCCTATGTCACACTCAAGGAGCCATCACGGGGCGGAGGCACCGCCCTGCAGAACTAGGAGAACAAATTTTGGGACCAATCGTTCAGCGAGAACGGCGAGTGCAGCCAGCACCTCTTGCACCTGCAGCAGCAGCAGCAGAAGGGGGGCGGAGGCTCCCAGATCAACTCCCACACACTACAAGACTGAGCTCTGCTGGCCCTTCAGGAAAGCGGCACGTGCAAGTATGGCGAGAAGTGCCAGTTCGCGTACTGCTTCTACGAGCTACGCAGCCTGACCCGGCATCCCAAGTACAAGACCGAGCTGTGCCGCACCTTCCACACCACCGGCTTCTGCCCCTACGGGCCGCGCTGCCACTTCATCTACAATGCAGATGAGCGGCGGCCCGCGCCGTCTGGGGGCGCCTCTGGGGACCTGCGCGCCTTAAGCGCGCTGGACGCGCTGCACCTGGGCTTCCCGCGGAAGCCGCGGCCCAAGCTGCATCACAGCCTCAGTTTCTCAGGCTTCCCATCCCGCCACCACCAGCCCCCGGGGGAGCCGCGAGTCGCCGCTGCTGCTCGACAGCCCCACGTCGCGCACGCCGCCGCCGCCACCTTCTTGTTCCTCAACCTCGTCCTGCTCCTCAACCTCGTCCTGCTCCTCTTCTGCTTGGTCCTGCTAGTCTGCTTCCGCAACCTCCACGCCCTCGGGCGCTGCTACGTGCTGCGCCCGCGGCGGCGCTGCAGTACCGCACAGGGGGCGCCGAGGACCTGCTAGCGCCCAGCGCCCCAAGCGCGGCCTCCTCTTTGGTCTTGTGCGCCAGCAACAACGCTTGGGGGAATAACTGCTGAATTTTTAGCTGTTTTGAATTGATTTGCACCAGTGCACCACAACTCAATATGAAAAAAACATTTAACTTATTTATTATTTTGTGAAAAGTATACATTGAAATTTTTGTTCATACTGTATTTATCAAGTATGATGAAAAGCAATAGATATATATTCTTTTATTATGTTAAATTATGATTGTCATTATTAATTGGCAAAATGTGGCGTGTATGTTCTTTTCACAATAATATAGGCCTTTTGTAACTTCACTTGGTTATTTTATTGTAAATGAGTAAAAAAATCTTAATTTAAGAGATTGCATGTAATATTTATTTCATTAATTTCTTTCCTTGTTTACGTAAATTTGGAAAGATTGCATGATTTCTTTACAGAAATCTATCCTGATGCTGTGGAAGTAGTTTGAGGAATATCTTATGAGTTTTCTTAGAATGTATAATGGTTTTAGCCCATCCAACTTTAAAGAAAAAAAAAAAAAGTTGACCACATACTTTGCAAGCAGGCTTAAATGTGGAATGTTTTTTTGTCATTCCAGCTTTTTAAATTAGCAAGAAGAAAATTTTTATTTTTTGTTTATCCCACCAATTCTACTGTGACATACTCTGCATTTAAAGACATGTAGCAATAATGGGGTGGGAGAGGTAGTTTCACAGTGCCTTTGGCCAACTGCACGAAAGGAGAAGATATTTACCACTTTCTAATATAGATCTAAAGTGAAGAGGCCACCTTTAGTGCTAAGAATGGTATGTAGTACATGAATGTGCCTTGTTTTCACTACAGAAAATTCCAAAACTTTTTTTTTTTTTTTTTTGCGTGTGTAGGTAGGCGGGAATGCTTTCCTGGACAGCGAATGAATGAGCAGTAGCTTTAGTTTGTATGTAGGTACAGATGGGGCACTATGTATGTATGTACTCGGGACTATTTTGACAGAAGTAGGTTTTTGAATGTAACAAGATAAGTCAACTTGAGTTGTAATCTATTTTGGGGAATCAGTTCACTACAAATTGTGACTGTAAACATTGTACTGTAAATGTTTTGTATTTTTCCCCCAATAAATTTTTTGGAAAAACAAAAAACAAACATATTAAAAAAACAACAAAAAAAGAAAATAACGTGTTGTGGACCCATTTAGTCAGTGTTTTATTTATATCAGCCATTCTTAATTTTTTTTAAAGATTATTTTTAGAGCGGTTTAAGGTTTAAAGCAAATATGAGAGAAAGGTACAGAGATTTCCCTTCTACCACTTGTCCTCCCCACATTATCAACATCCCCCCACCCAGATTAGCACATTGGTTATAACTGAGGACCCCAGATCATTACCACCCAAAGTCCACAGTTTATAATAGGGTTCACTCTTGATGTATGTTCTGGGGGTTTGGACAAATGTATAATGATATGTATTTACCACTGTAGTACACAGCATTGTTTCACTACCCTAAAATCCTGGTAATTCACCTATTAATCTGTCCCCCAACCCCTGGCAACCACTGATCTTTTTTTACTGTCTCCATAATTTTGCTTTATCCAGAATATCCTTACAATCATACAGTGTATAGTCTTTTCATATTGGCTTTTTTTCAGTTAGTAATATGCATTTAACTTTCCTCTGTGACTTTTCATAGCTTGATGGGTCATTTCTTTTTAGTGCTGAACAATATTCCATGGTTTAGATGTATCATAGTTTATCCATTTACCCACTGAAGAACATCTTAGTTGCTTCTAAGTTTTGGTAATTATGAATAATGTTGCTATAAACATTTAAGTATGGGGTTGTGGGGGTATAAGTTTCCAAATGCTTTGAGTAAATATCAAGTAATGTGATGACTAGGTTGTGTGGTAAAAGTATGTTCAGCTTGGAAAATAAACAAACAAACACACCAAATAGTCATTCAAAGTGAATCCACTGTTTTGTATTCCCACCAGAATAAATGAGAATTCCTGTTGCTCCACAGCCTTACCAGCCTTTGCTGTTGTCAATGTTCCATATTTTGGCCTTTCTAATAGGTGTATAGTGGTATCTTATTGTTATAATTCACATTTTCTGATGACATATGATGTGCAGCATTTTTTTCATGTTTATTTGCCATTTATATCTTTTCTTTGGTGAGGTGTCTGTTAAAGTCATTGGTTTATTTTCAGTCTCTCTCCCCCTCCCCACTTTTTTTTAAAGATTTTATTTATTTATTTGACAGAGAGAGATCATAAGTAGGCAGAAAGGAAGGCAGAGAGAGAGAGAGAGGAGGAAGCAGGCTTCTTGCTGAGCAGAGATCCCAGGACCCTGGGATCATGACCTGATCCAAAGGCAGAGGCTTAACCTACTGAGCCACCCAGATGCCCTTTTTTTTTTTTTTATGGTTATTATCCTCTTGAGTTTTAAAAAAGGGTTCTTTATATATTTTGAATAATAGCTCTTTATCAGGTATATCTTTTATAAATATTTTCTCTAAATCTATAGTTTCTTTTTTCATTCTTTCAAAAATATCTTTCATAGATAGACCAGAAATTAATTTTATTTCATCTTTGATTCCTTTCATCAGATTTTTTTTGTTTCTTCATGTAGATTTTGTACTTTTCATATATCTAAATATTTCATTTTTGATGATTCTAATGTAAATGATGTTACATTTTCAGTTTCAAGTTTCACCTATTAATTGCTGTTGGTATACAGGGAAGCTATTGACTTATGTACATCAATATTATATCTTAAAACCTTATAATAATCATTTATTAGTTCCAGAATATTTTTATGGATTCATTTGGATTTTTACATAGATAATAATGCCAAACAAGACTTTTTTTATTTCTTCCTTCCCTGTCTATATACTTTTAATTTCCTTTCATTATTATACTGCATTAGCTAATACTTCTAGTGCCGTATTGAAAAAGAATGGTGAGAGGTGACACCCCCGCCTTATTCCTGATCTTAGTGGGAAAGCTTCTGGTTTCTCATCATTAAGTATAGTGTTAGCTGTAGAGTTTTTTAATAGATATTCTTTATCAGGTTGAGGAAATTCCCCTCTATTCCTAGTTTACTGGGAGTTTTTATCATGAATGGGTATTGGATTTTGTCAAATACTTTTTTTCTGCATTTATTGCTGTGATTTGATATGATCGTGTGATTTCATTTAGCCTGTTGCTGTGAAGTATTACATTAATTGATTTTCAGATGGTAAACCAATCTTGCATACCTGTAATAAATCCCATTTGGTCATGGCTTGTATTTGGTCATGGTTTGTATGTATCCAGAATGTGGTCTATCTCAATTAATGTTCCTTGTGGGCTTGAGAAGAATGTCCATCTGCTGTTAGATGAAATAGTCTATAGATGTCCATTATATCCAGGTGATTAATAGCAATGTTGATTCCATTTGTGTCCTTACTGATTTTCTGCCTGCTAGATCTATCCATTTCTGATAGAGGAGTGCTGAAGTCTCCAATTATAAATAATGTATTCATCTATTTCTCTTAGTACTTCTACAAGTTTTTGCCTCATAAATTTTGGCCTCATATATTTTGATGATCATTTATTAAGTTCACACACACTAAGAACTGTTATGTTTCCTTGGAGACTGACTTCTCTTGCTTCCAAGTTTGTTCAGTCTAATATTACTATTATAATCTTTATTAGCATTAAATATATTTCTCTATTAACTTACTTTTAATTTACATATGTCTTTATGTTTTAAAGTTGTCTTCTTATGGGGCGCCTGGGTGGCTCAGTGGTTGGGTATCTGCCTTCAGTTCAGGTCATGGTCCTCGGGTCCTGGGATGGAGCCCCGCATAGGGCTCTCTGCTCAGCAGGAGACCTGCTTCTCCCTCTCCCACTCCCCCTGCTTGTGTTCCCTCTCTTGCTGTGTCTCTCTCTGTCAAATAAATACATAAAATTTTAAAAAATAAATAAACAAACAAATAAATAAATAAAGTTGTTTTCTTACATACTACATAGAGTTGGGTTTTTATAAATCCATTCCAACGATTTTTTAATTGTCATTTTTAGATGATTGACATTCAAGGTGATTACTGACATAATCGGATTAATATTTATCATGTTACTATTTTCTGTCACCCCAATATTTTCTATTTTTGTCTTCCACTCCTTTCTGTCATGTTGTTTTTAATTAAGCATTTTTCTTTGGTTCCAAGTTTTCTCTTTTCTTAACATATTAACTATACTTTCTTTTAGTTTTTTTTTTTAGTGGTTGCCATAGAATTTGCAATATACATTTACAGCTAATCAAAGGTCATTTTCAAATAACACCATACAGCTTCACAGATAGTGTAAGTAACTTATAATAATGAAACACACCTCACTTGTCCTTCCCATCTTCTGTCAGTGCTTTCATTCACTTTATTTTATATAAGCATACATAAGCGTATGTTGTATGTTAGATACAGAAACAAGTATATATCATCAAATACATTGTTGTATTTTGAACAAATTATATATTAACAAAGAGATACTGTTATATACTCTGTAATATATATATAACAAATAAAAACTGTCATATACTCTACATAATGAGTAATAAATAAGCCACAGAGATCTAATGCACAATACAATGAACATAGACAGCAATATTGTACTCAATTTAAGTAATATAATAAATATCACTACAATGGCAATCATATTACAATATGTAAGTGTATCAAAGTCACATGCTGTACACCTTATAAATTTCATGATATGTCAAAATTTATTTTTTTAAATAAAGAAAAACAAAATTTTTGTTTTATTTTCATTTATTCCTTCTCTAATACTTTCCCTTCTTTAAGTAGATCTGAGTTTTTGATATCTATAATTTTCCTTCTTTCTATAGAATTTATTTTAATAAATGTTTCTTGAAATGTAAGTCTATGAGCAACAAAGTCCCTCAATTTTTGTTGCAAAAGCCTTTATTTTTCATTTATGAAGTATAATTTTTTTCTTTTTTTTTAATTTTTTATTTTTTATAAACATATATTTTTATCCCCAGGGGTACAGGTCAGTGAATCACCAGGTTTACACACTTCACAGCACTCACCAAAGCACATACCCTCCCCAATGTCCATAATCCCACCCCCTTCTCCCAAACCCCCTCCCCCCAGCAACCCTTAGTTTGTTTTGTGAGATTAAGAATCACTTATAGTTTGTCTCCCTCCCAATCCCAACTTGTTTCATTGATTCTTCTCCTACCCACTTAAGCCCCCATGTTGCATCACCACTTCCTCATATCAGGGAGATCATATGATAGTTGTCTTTCTCTGCTTCACTTAATTCGCTAAGCATGATACCCTCTAGTTCCATCCATGTTGTCGCAAATGGCAAGATTTCATTTCTTTTGATGGCTGCATAGTATTCCATTGTGTATATATACCACATCTTCTTGATCCATTCATCTGTTGATGGACATCTAGGTTCTTTCCATAGTTTCGCTATTGTGGGCATTGCTGCTATAAACATTCGGGTGCATGTGCCCCTTTAGATCACTACGTTTGTATCTTTAGGGTAAATACCCAATAGTGCAATTGCTGGGTCATAGGGCAGTTCTATTTTCAACATTTTGAGGAACCTCCATGCTGTTTTCCAGAGTGGCTGCACCAGCTTGCATTCCCACCAACAGTGTAGGAGGGTTCCCCTTTCTCCGCATCCTCGCCAGCATCTGTCATTTCCTGACTTGTTGATTTTAGCCATTCTGACTGGTGTGAGGTGATATCTCATTGTGGTTTTGATTTGTATTTCCCTGATGCCGAGTGATATGGAGCACTTTTTCATGTATCTGTTGGCCATCTGGATGTCTTCTTTGCAGAAATGTCTGTTCATGTCCTCTGCCCATTTCTTGATTGGATTATTTGTTCTTTGGGTGTAGAGTTTGCTAAGTTCTTTATAGACTCTGGACACTAGTCCTTTATCTGATATGTCATTTGCAAATATCTTCTCCCATTCTGTCAGTTGTCTTTTGATTTTGTTAACTGTTTCATTTGCTGTGCAAAAGCTTTTGATCTTCATGAAATCCCAATAGTTCATTTTTGCCCTTGCTTCCCTTGCCTTTGGCGTTGTTCCTAGGAAGATGTTGCTGCAGCTGAGGTCGAAGAGGTTGCTGCCTGTGTTCTCCTCAAGGATTTTGATGGATTCCTTTCGCACATTGAGGTCCTTCATCCATTTTGAGTCTATTTCTGTGTGTGGTGTAAGGAAATGGTCCAATTTCATTTTTCTGCATGTGGCTGCCCAATTTTCCCAGCACCATTTATTGAAGAGGCTGTCTTTTTTTCCATTGGACATTCTTTCCTGCTTTGTCGAAGATTAGTTGACTGTAGAGCTGAGGGTCTATTTCTGGGCTCTCTATTCTGTTCCATTGATCTATGTGTCTGTTTTTGTGCCAGTACCATGCTGTCTTGATGATGACAGCTTTGTAATAGAGCTTGAAGTCCGGAATTGTGATGCCACCAACGTTGGCTTTCTTTTTCAATATCCCTTTGGCTATTCGAGGTCTTTTCTCGTTCCATATAAATTTTAGAATTATTTGTTCCATTTCTTTGGAAAAGATGGATGGTACTTTGATAGGAATTGCATTAAATGTGTAGATTGCTTTAGGTAGCATAGACATTTTCACAATATTTATTCTTCCAATCCAGGAGCATGGAACATTTTTCCATTTCTTTGTGTCTTCCTCAATTTCTTTCATGAGTACTTTAGTTTTCTGAGTATAGATTCTGTGCCTCTTTGGTTAGGTTTATTCCTAGGTATCTTACGGTTTGGGGTGCAATTGTAAATGGTATTAACTCCTTAATTTCTCTTTATTCTGCCTTGCTGTTGGTGTAGAGAAATGCAACTGATTTCTGTGCATTGATTTTATATCCTGAAACTTTACTGAATTCCTGTATAAGTTCTAGCAGTTTTGGAGTGGAGTCTTTTGGGTTTTCCACATATAGTATCATATCATCTGCGAAGAGGGATAATTTGACTTCTTCTTTGCCGATTTGGATGCCTTTAATTTCCTTTCGTTGTCTGATTGCTGAGGCTAGGACTTCTAGTACTATGTTGAATAGCAGTGGTGATAATGGACATCCCTGCCATGTTCCTGACCTTAGCGGAAAAGCTTTCAGTTTTTCTCTATTGAGAATGATATTTGCGGTAGGTTTTTCATAGATGGCTTTGATGATATTGAAGTATGTGCCCTCTATCCCTACACTTTGAAGAGTTTTAATCAGGAAGGGATGCTGTACTTTGTCAAATGCTTTTTCAGCATCTATTGAGAGTATCATATGGTTCTTGTTCTTTCTTTTATTGATATGTTGTATCACATTGACTGATTTGCGGATGTTGAACCAACCTTGCAGCCCTGGAATAAATCCCACTTGGTCGTGGTGAATAATCCTTTTAATATACTGTTGAATCCTATTGGCTAGTATTTTGTTGAGTATTTTCGCATCTGTGTTCATCAAGGATATTGGTCTATAGCTCTCTTTTTTGATGGGATCCTTGTCTGGTTTTGGGATCAAGGTGATGCTGGCCTCATAAAAAGAGTTTGGAAGTTTTCCTTCCATTTCTATTTTTTGGAACAGTTTCAGGAGAATAGGAATTAGTTCTTCTTTAAATGTTTGGTAGAATTCCCCCGGGAAGCCGTCTGGCCCTGGGCTTTTGTTTGTTTGGAGATTTTTGATGACTGTTTCAATCTCCTTACTGGTTATGGGTCTGTTCAGGCTTTCTATTTCTTCCTGGTTCAGTTGTGGTAGTTTATATGTTTCTAGGAATGCATCCATTTCTTCCAGATTGTCAAATTTATTGGCGTAGAGTTGCTCATAGTATGTTCTTATAATAGTTTGTATTTCTTTGGTGTTAGTTGTGATCTCTCCTCTTTCATTCATGATTTTATTTATTTGGGTCCTTTCTCTTTTCTTTTTGATAAGTCAGGCCAGGGGTTTATCAATTTTATTAATTCTTTCAAAGAACCAGCTCCTAGTTTCATTGATTTGTTCTATTGTTTTTTTGGTTTCTATTTCATTGATTTCTGCTCTGATCTTTATGATTTCTCTTCTCCTGCTGGGCTTAGGGTTTCTTTCTTGTTCTTTCTCCAGCTCCTTTAGGTGGAGGGTTAGGTTGTGTACCTGAGACCTTTCTTGTTTCTTGAGAAAGGCTTGTACCGCTATATATTTTCCTCTCAGGACTGCCTTTGTTGTGTCCCACAGATTTTGAACCGTTGTATTTTCATTATCATTTGTTTCCATGATTTTTTTCAATTCTTCCTTAATTTCCCGGTTGACCCATTCATTCTTTAGAAGGATGCTGTTTAGTCTCCATGTATTTGGGTTCTTTTCAAACTTCCTTTTGTGGTTGAGTTCTAGCTTTAGAGCATTGTGGTCTGAAAATATGCAGGGAATGATCCCAATCTTTTGATACCGGTTGAGTCCTGATTTAGGACCGAGGATGTGATCTATTCTGGAGAATGTTCCATGTGCACTAGAGAAGAATGTGTATTCTGTTGCTTTGGGAGGAAATGTTCTGAATATATCTGTGATGTCCATCTGGTCCAGTGTGTCGTTTAAGGCCTTTGTTTCCTTGCTGATCTTTTGCTTGGATGATCTGTCCATTTCAGTGAGGGGAGTGTTAAAGTCCCCTACTATTATTGTGTTATTGTTGATGTGTTTTTTGATTTTGTTATTAATTGGTTTATATAGTTGGCTGCTCCCACGTAGGGGGCATAGATATTTAAAATTGTTATATCTTCTTGTTGGACAGACCCTTTGAGTATGATATAGTGTCCTTCCTCATCTCTTATTATAGTCTTTGGCTTAAAATCTAATTGATCTGATATAAGGATTGCCACTCCTGCTTTCTTCTGATGTCCATTAGCATGGTAAATTCTTTTCCACCCCCTCACTTTAAATCTGGAGGTGTCTTCGGGCTTAAAATGAGTTTCTTGGAGGCAACATATAGATGAGTTTTGTTTTTTTATCCATTCTGATACCCTGTGTCTTTTGACAGGGGCATTTAGCCCATTAACATTCAGGGTAACTATTTAGAGATATGAATTTAGTGCCATTGTATTGCCTGTAAGGTGACTGTTACTATATAAGGTCTCTGTTCCTTTCTGATCTACCACTTGTAGACTCTCTCTTTGCTTAGCGGACCCCTTTCAATATTTCCTGTAGAACTGGTTTGGTGTTTGCAAATTCTTTCAGTCTTTGTTTGTCCTGGAAGCTTTTAATCTCTCCTTTTATTTTCAATGAAAGCCTAGCTGGATATAGTATTCTTGGCTGCATGTTTTTCTCTTTAATGCTCTGAAAATATCATGCCAGTTCTTTCTGGCCTGCCAGGTCTCTGTGGATAAGTCAGCTGCCAATCTAATATTTTTACCATTGTATGTTACAGACTTCTTTTCCCGGGCTGCTTTCAGGATTTTCTCCTTGTCACTGAGACTTGTAAGTTTTACTATTAGGTGACAGCATGTGGGCCTATTCTTATTGGTTTTGAGGGGCGTTCTCTGAACCTCCTGAATTTTGATGCTCGTTCCCTTTGCCATATTGGGGAAATTCTCCCCAATAATTCTCTCCAGTATACCTTCTGCTCCCCTCTCTCTTTCTTCTTCTTCTGGAATCCCAATTATTCTAATGTTGTTCCGTCTTATGGTGTCACTTATCTCTCGAATTCTCCCCTCGTGGTCCAGTAGCTGTTTGTCCCTCTTTTGGTCAGCTTCTTTATTCTCTGTCATTTGGTCTTCTATATCACTAATTCTTTCTTCTGCCTCATTTATCCTAGCAGTGAGAGCCTCCATTTTTGATTGCACCTCATTAATAGCTTTTATGATTTCAACTTGGTTAGATTTTAGTTCTTTT
This sequence comes from Mustela erminea, assembly GCF_009829155.1. Classification (NCBI taxonomy): domain Eukaryota; kingdom Metazoa; phylum Chordata; class Mammalia; order Carnivora; family Mustelidae; genus Mustela; species Mustela erminea. The sequence goes on from NC_045629.1 coordinate 20,501,012, forward strand.
ATTTCTCCAGAAAGGGCTTTTATATCTCTCGAGAGGGTTTCTCTAATATCTTCCATGCCTTTTTCGAGCCTGGCTAGAACCTTGAGAATTGTCATTCTGAACTCTAGATCTGACATATCACCAATGTCTGTATTGATTAGGTCCCTAGCCTTCGGTACTGCCTCTTGTCCTTTTTTTTGTGTTGAATTTTTCCGTCTTGTCATTTTGTCCAGATAAGAGTATATGAAGGAGCAAGTAAAATACTAAAAGGGTGGCAACAACCCCAGGAAAATATGCTTTAACCAAATTAGAAGAGATCCCAAATCGTTAGGGGGGAGAAAGGGGATAAAAAGAGGTTCAAAAAGGAAGAAAGAAAAAAAAAGAAAAAAGAAAAAAAAAGAAAAGAAAAGAATTAAAAAAAGAAAAGAAATAAGAAAAATATAAAAAAGAAAAAATATATATATTAGATAAACTAGTTAAAAAACGTTAAAAAAGAAAAAGGTAAAATTAAAAAAAAAATTTTACCAGAAGGCAAGAAAAAAAAACAAAAAAATGAAAAAGAAAAAAATTAAATTAACTGCAAGGCTAAAAAAAAATCACAGGGAAAAAGCCATGAGTTCCGTGCTTGGCTTTGTCCTCCTCTGGAATTCTCCTGCTCTCCTTGGTATTGAAACCGCACTCCTTGGTAGGTGAACTTGGTCTCGGCTGGATTTCTTGTTGATCTTCTGGGGGAGGGTCCTGTTGTAGTGATTCTCAAGTGTCTTTGCCCCAGGCGTAATTGCCCCGCCCTTACCAGAGGCCGGGGTGAGTAATCCGCTCGGGTTTGCTTTCAGGAGCTTTTGTTCCCTGAGCGCTTTCCGTAGAGTTCCGGAGGACGGGAATACAAATGGCGGCCTCCTGGTCTCCGGCCCGGAGGAGCCGAGAGCCCAGGGCCGCACTCCTAAGTGCGCCCTCAGAGAACAGCGCCCAGTTACTCCCGTCTGCCTGACCTCCGGCCGCGCTCCGAGCTCTCCGAGCCTGCGACCAGTTCAAGGTAACACCGAGCTGTGAGCTTACTGTCGGCTCTGTCTCTGTAGCCGGCTTTCCCGTTCCAATACCCGCAAGGTCTGCGACACTCAGACACCCCTGATCCTTCTGTGACCCTGCGGGACCTGAGGCCACGCTGAACCCGCGTGGGCTTCGCCCCGGTTTAGCCTCTGGAGCGATGTCCCTCAGCGGAACAGACTTTTAAAAGTCCTGATTTTGTGCACCGTTGCTCCGCTGCTTGCCGGGAGCCGGCCCCTCCCCCCGGGGTCTATCTTCCCGTCGCTTTGGATTCACTTCTCCGCCGGTCCTACCTTTCAGAAAGTGGTTGTTTTTCTGTTTCCAGAATTGCTGTTCTTCTTCTCTTCGATCTGCCGATGGATAATCAGGTGTTTGCAATCTTTAGATAAGCTATCTAGCTGATCTCCGGCTAGCTGAAGTAGTCTCAGCCTACTACTTCTCCGCCATCTTGACTCCTCCTCTCCAAAGTATAATTTTTTAATGCGCCAAATCCTAAGTTGGAGGTGTTTTCTTTCAATGCCTTAGATATTTCACCTCACTCTCTTCCTACCTTTGTGATGGCTGAAAAGAAGTTGGACATAATTATTTTATTTTTGTCTTCAGTAGGCAAGGTACTTTTTTCTGTGGCTTCCTTCAGGATTTTATCTTTGACTTTTTTATAGTTTGAAAATAATATGCTTAGGTGTAGTGTATGCGGTTTTTTTGTTTGGTTGGTTTTGGTTTTGGTTTGAATTTATCCTGCTTGTTTTCTGAGCTTCCTGGATATGCAGTTTGATGTGTGACATTAATTTGGAGAAGTTCTCAGTCATTATTGCTTCAGTTTCATTTCTGTTCCTTTCTCTCTTATCCTTTGGTATTCCCATTGCACATATATTACATCTTTTATAGTTGTCTCACATTTCTTGGATATTCTGTTCAGGTTTTTCATTCTTTGTTCCCATATTTTTTACTCTTGGAGGTTTTTATTTATACATCCTCAAACTCCAAGATCTTTTCCATGTCCAGTCTGTTAATGAACCCAAAAAGTCACTCTTTGTTTCTGTCACTATCTTTGGCATGTTTTTTTCCTTAAGATTTCCATCTCTCTGCCTATCTGTTCTTGTATGCTGTCTAATTTATCTACTGGAGCCCTTAGCATATTAATCAGAGTTGTTTTTTAAAATTTCATTTTTAAAAATTTCAGCATATATAATGTACAGCGTTATATTAGTTTCAGGTGTACAATAAAATGATTCAACAATTCTCTACATCACTCAGTGCTCATCGTGATAACTGTACTCTTAGTCCTGGTCACCAATTCCACCCATTGCCCACCCACCTTCCTTCTGGTAACCTTCAGTTTGTTCTATATTAAAAGTCTTTTTTTGTTTGTTTGTTTGTCTCCTTTTCTTTGATCATTTGTTTCATTTCTTAATTTCTACATACAAATGAATTCATGTATGTGTCTTTCTTTGACTTATTTCACTTAACATTTTACTTTTTAGATGCCTTCATGTTGTTGTAAGTGGCAAGATTTCATTCTTTTTATGGCTGAGTATTATATTATATATAGAGATATATAATGTAATATATATAGATATAGATATATAATGTAACATATATAAACACACACATATATATTTCTCCCACTTCTTTAGCTATTCATCTGTTGATGAATACTTGGATTGCTTTCATAATTTAGCTATAATAAATAATGCTGCCATAAACATAAGGTACATATATCTTAGCAAATTAGTATTTTCATATTCTTTGGGGAAAATACCCAGGAGTGGGATTACTGGATTATATAATAATTCTATTTTTAATTTTTTTGAGGAAACTTCATTTTGTTTTGTCCAGTGACTGTACCAGTTTACATTCCCACCAAGGGTGCATGAGGTTTCCTTTTTCTCCCCATCTTTGCCAACACTTATTTTTTGTTTTTGATGTTAGCCATTCTGACAAGTATGAGTTGATATCTCATTGTAGTTTTAATTTGTATTTACTTGAGAGTAGGTGATAACGAACTTTTTTTTTTCTTCTTGTGTCTGTTGGCCTTCTGAGTGTATTCTTTGCAGAAATGCCTGTTCATGTCTTCTGCCCATTTATAAATTGGAATATTTGGGTTTTGGGTGTTGAGTCTTATAAGTTCTTCATATATTTTGAATACTAATCCTTTATCCAATAGATAATTTCCAAATACCTGCTCCCATTCACTAGGTTGCCTTTCAGTTTTATTGACTGTTTACTTCACTATGCAGAAGCTTGTTATATTTATGTAGTCCCAATAGTTTATTTTTGCTTTTGTTTCCCTTTCCCCAGGAGACATATCTGGAAAAAGTTGTTATGGCCAATGTCGAAAAGGTTGCTGCCCATGTTTACTATAGGATTTTTATGGTTTCAAGTTTTGCCTTTAGGTCTTTAATCCATTTAAAAAGTATTTTTGTATATGGTGTAAGAAAGGGGTCCACTTTTTTTCTTTTGCATGTAGCTGTCCAGTTTTCTCAAAGCCATTTGTTGAAACTTTTCCCCATGGCAATGTCTTGCCTCCTTTGTTGAAGATTAATTGAGCATATAACCAAGTATTTATTTTGGGGATTTCTATTCTGTTCCATAGGTCTATTTTTGTGCCAGTACCATACTGTTTTGATGACTATAGCTTTGTAATATAGCTTGAAATCTGCAATCACGATACCTCCAGTTTTATTTTACTTTTTCATAATTTCTTTGGCTGTTCCAGGTCTCTTATAGTTCCAAACAAATTTTAGGATTGTTTTTTCTAGTTCTGTAAACAATGTTGTTGGGGGACCTGGATGGCTCAGTTGGCTAAATGTCTGCCTTCTGCTCAGTCATGATCTCGGGGTCCTGGGATCTATCCTTTATTGTTCTTCCATTGTTCAGCAGGGAGTCTTCTTGTCCCTCTACCCTCCCCTACCACTTGTGCTCTCTCTCTGTCTCTCTCTCTCTCAAATAAATAAAATCTTTAAAAAAATCTTGTTGGTATTTTGGTTGGAACTGTATTAAATCTGTAGATTACTTTGGGTAGTGTGGACATTTTAACAATATTTGATTTCTCCCAATCCATGAACATGGAATGATTTTTCCTTGGTGTTTTCAATTTTTTTCATCACTGTTTATAGTTTTCAGAGTATAGGTCTTTTACCTCCTTGCTTTAGTTTATTCCTAAATATTTTATTGTTTGAGGGGAAATTATAAATTGGATTTTTGTTAGTTTCTCTTTATTCAATTTCATTGCTGGAAATCAGTCTGTTCAAATTTTCCACTTCCCTCTGCTTCCGGTTCAGGAGGTTGTATGTTTCCAAAGATTTATCCTTTTCTTTTAGGTTGCCCTATTTATTGGCATATAATTATTCATAGTTAATCCCATATAATCCTTTGTGTTTTCATGGCATTAGCTGTTATTTCTCGTTGTTCATTTCAAATTTGTTTATCTACTGGTATCATTGATCTCTTCTATTGGTTTTTTGTAGTTTCTATTTTGTTTATTTCTGCTTTAATCTTTATTATTTCCTTCTTTCTACTGGTTTGGGTTTTGTTTGGACTTTTTCTAGATCCTTTACGTGTAAGGTGAGTTGTTTGTTTGTTTGTTTAGTTTTTCTTGCTTCTGGAGGTATGCCTGTACTGCTATCATCTTCCCTCTCAGAACATCTTTTGTAACATCAAAGAATTTGGATCATTGTGCTTTCATTTTCATCTGTCTCCATGTATTTTTTTAATTTCCTCTTGATGTCTTGGTAGCATGTTTTAAGCCTCTATATATTTGCATTCTTTCCAGATTTTTTCTTGTGCTTGATTTCTAGTGTCGTAATGGTGTGGTCAAAGATGCATGGTAAAATTCCAGTCTTTTATAATTTGTTGAGACTTGTTTTATGGCCTAACATGTCATCTCTTCTAGGGACTATAATATGTGCACCTGAAAGAATGTGCATCCTGCTGTTTTGAAGATGGAATGTCTTGAATATATATGTTAAATCCTCTAGTTCTATGTTTCCTTGTTGATTTTCTATTTAGATGATCTATCCATTGATATAAATGGATAGGTTAAACTCCCCTAGTATTGTATTGGTGTTGATTACTTCCTTTAAGTGTGGTCTTAGCTGCTTTATGCATTTGGGTGCTTACATGTTAGCTACATAAATATTTACAATTGTTAGAGCCCCTTGTTGGATTTGTTCCCTTTATGATTATATAGTGTCCTTCTTTGTCTCTTGTTACAATCTTTGTTTTAAAGTCTGTTTTGCCTGATGTAAGTTTTGCTATCCTGGCTTTTATTTCATTTCCATTTGCATGATAAATACTTTTCCTTCTCTCACTGTCAATCTGCACGTGCTCAGAAATGGGACTCTTGTGGGCAGTATATCAATGGTTTTTTCCTTTTTTATCCATGCCATCACCCTAAGTCTTTTGATTGGATCATTTAGTTTATTTACATTCGAAGTAATTATTGATAGATATGTACTTACTGCCATTTTTTTTTACTTGTTTTATGGTTGTTTGTGTAGTTCTCTCTTCCATTCTTCTCTTGCTCTCTTCTCTCTTTGTTTTCTCACTTTGTGTTGTAATGTACTTACTTCTTTTCACATTATTTTTTGCATATATATTACTAATTTTTGATTCTCAGTTACCATTGAGTTTGTACCTAACATCTCATGCATACAGCAGTCTATATTAAGTTGATGGTCTCTTAAGATTGAACCCATTCTTTACTTCTTTCTCCATCCCCCAAATTTTAGGTATATGGTGTCATATTTTAGATCCTTTTAATTGATGAATCCCTTCACTGATAATTACAGATTCACTTTATTTTATTTTATTTTATTTTATTTTATTTTATTTATTTTTTTGCTTCCTACTTTTCTTGTTCTTACTTTTGGTCTTTCTTTTATACTCAAAGGGTCCCCTTTAACATTCCTTATAGAGTGGCCTTAGTGGTAATGAGTTCCTTTAACTCTTTATTTCTACTTTTATTCTGAATGATAGCCTTGCTGGATACAGTATTTTTTTTAATTTTATTTATTTATTTGACAGAGAGAGATCACAAGTAGGCAGAGAGGCAGGCAGAGAGAGAGAGAGAGGGAAGCAGGCTCCCTGCTGAGCAGAGAGACCAATGCAGGACTCGATCCCAGGACCCTGAGATCATAACCTGAGCCAAAGGCAGCAGCTTAACCCACTGAGCCACCCAGGTGCCCCGGATACAGGTTCTTTCCCTGTCAGCACTTCGAATATATGATGCCACTTTCTTCTGGTCTATAAAATTTCTGCTGAAAAATCAGCTGATAGCCTAATGGGATTTTCTTGTCTGTAACTGTTTTCTCTTGCTGCTTTAAAAATTCTCTCTTTATCAGTACTTTTTGTTATTTCGATTACTATGTGTCTCGGTGTAGACCTCCTTTTGTTGATTTTGTTGGTGGCCCTCTGTGCCTCCATGATCTGGATATCTATTTCCTTCCCCATATTCAGGAAGCTTTCAGCTATTATTTCTTCAGATAAACCTTCTGCTCTCTTTTCTCTCTCTTCTCCTTCTGGGACCTCTGTAATGCAAATGCAATTGCACTTGATGGTGTCACTTATTTCCATTCATCTATTTTCATTTATTATAATTCTTTTTTCTCTCTCCTGTTCAGCTTCATTCCTTTCAATTATTCTACCCTCAAGATCACTGATCCATTCCTCTACTTCCTCTAGTCTACTATTTATTCCCTAGCATATTTTTAATTTTACTTAAGATGTTCATCTCTGACTTGTTCTTTTTTATGTGTTCTATCTCTTTTTCAAGTCCCTCCTTTAGGTCCTCCATTCTTTTCTCTTTTTATGACCATTACTTTAAAGTCTGTATCAGGTATATTACTAATCTCCACTTTGTTTAGCTCTCTTGCTGTGATTTTATCATGTTCTTTCATTTGGAATCTTCTTTTTTTTCCCCTGTTTCTTCATTTTGTCTAACTCTCTGTGTCTGTTTCCATGTATTACAAAAGTCACCTATATCCCCTGCTCTTGAAAGTACTGGTCTTATGAAGAAGAGGTCTTGTCATGTCCTATAGCACCACCTCCCTTGTTTACCAAAAATTGGCACTTTAGGGTTTTCTCCTATGTGTGTTGTATGTACCCTTTTGATGTGGCTGAGCCATGTTTACCTTCAGTTCAGTCATCTGTAATGGTTCCCTTTGCATGTTGTATGTAGGGTTTGGTCCCTGTGTTGTTAGTGTGTTAGTGTGGAACCACCTTAAAATCGTGTTGTCAGACCAGGCATTTGCTAAACATGCAGTAAAACCAAACTGCACGGTGCTTTGCCTGTGTTTTCTCTTGAGAAGTTTTCATTGGTGGATGGGGCCTGCGGTCATACCAGCTGTCTGCCCCCTAGCTCATTGCTGGGTCCACAGTGGAACTGGTGTGTGTGGTTATCTTCTCCTCTTCCCAGAACTAAATCACTCTGGAGTGGTGCTGGCTGCTCTTGGGCTGCTTGCACAGTGCTGGGCTTGAAACACTGCTTTTGATGGGCTTTGCTCCAAGGGTCTCTTGGTAGGAGCAGATCTGCAGAATGTGGGGGCAGGACACATGGTGCCAGCAAGATTAGAGCTGGCCTGATGCTGGACAGGACCTGAAGCTGCCTGGGAAAAATGCTGGGGATTCAGGTTAGGATAGAAGGTACGGTTTCACAGAACTGTGTGGGGACAAGGCATACTGTTTGCAAGCTAGTTCTAGAGTATTAATGCTGTGCTAGTTCCCTCAGGTGTCCCTGTATTTAGGCTGGGGTCCAGGGGAGCAAAATGGTACCTGCCAGCTGTTTTGTTCTTGGTGAAGTCTCCCAAAAATCCTTGCCCTCCAGCACATACTCTGAGATTAAGAAATCAATCAATCAATCAATCAATTAATCAATCTTCCTGTGTGCTCTAGGCATTTTTCAAACTGCTACTTCTGTGCTGTATCACAGGAGTGGTGCTTGTTGTGCTATCTCCAGCTCTCCTAGAACCAAGTTCCTGGTTTTTAAAGTTCCAGGTGGAACTGATTGTTTGCCCACTCTGGTTTTCAAAGCCAAATATTATGCTGATTTGTTTTCCCAGTCTGGATCTCCCATGCCTGGGATGCCTGGTGCGGGGGGTCTGTTCCTCTCCCCTCACTGAGCCCACAACATCTCTCTCTCATGCAGACAGTCTCACAGGTCCATTTGGCTCCCGACTATGTCTCTGGCCTTCCTATTGTCTTGAATGTGGGCTTGTCTCTACATTTAGCTGTGGGGAGTCTCTTTTGCTAGTCTTCAGGTCATTTTCTGGATAATTTACACTGATGTTGGTATTTTCTAGTTGTATCCAGGGGATGAAGAATGAGGTTAGGAACTTCCTACTCTGCTGTCTTCTCCTGATGTCCTATCTTCATTGTTTTAAATTCCCTCTCTGAAAATTCCAACATCCTTGTCATGGCCAATTCTGGTGCTTGCTTTTTCTCTTCAAACTCTGTTTATTGCCTTTTAATATGCTTTGTAATTTTCTCTTGATTATTGGGTATGATGTTCTAGGGGAAATGAACAACAGTAAGTAGGCCTTTGGTAATGTAATCGTAGTTCTAGTGAGAGGGAAGCATTCTAAAGTGCTATGGTTAGGTCTCAGTCTTTGAGTGTTCCTATGCCTCTAGACTGTGAACTTCACAACTATTTCTGTTTTTTGTTTTGTTGTTGTTGTTGTTGTTTTAACTCCACAAAGGTTGAAGTTGGGTATTTTCCTCCTTAGGTCAAATAGGCTCAGAGAAAATCCCAGCAGGTTTTCTAGCAGGTTAACTAGTTTCTCTTGAAGATAGACCATGTTAAGAAGAGTAGAGTGCTCTGGCATATTTACAAATGACTCCTTTCCCCTCTCCCTGCCAGAAACATGAAGGGAATTTACTGAGCTATTTCCTGTGAGCACCAGTCAAGCTCCTGACGGTAGAGTCACAAAAGTGTGGCAGTCCCCTATGACTGGTTTCCCCTAAAGCCTTTAATTCTCAGATTTGTACAGGCCTAGCCTCCAGCAATTTATCAATACAGCTCAGATTTTCTGACCCTATTCCTGGTTCCTGGGGAGGTTTCTACTCCAGTATACTGGAATTCTCTATCGGTCCAATTTTGTTGAAAATAGTTTGCCCCATGACCTTAATCCTCTTAAAGATCCCCCCCAAAAAGTATTGATTTTTCAGTTTGTTTAGCTTTGTATCTGTTGTTAAGATAAAGTGGTGACCCTCTAATGTCCTTACATACCAATCCAGAAACCATAACCACCCTTAATTTTTAAGCCTAAATAATTCTAACAAAACTTACATTGGCAGTATGTTTACACATTCCATAAACGTAATGTATCTGTTAATTCAGCCCTTGCAGGCTTACTCCAAACATTTGGATAGGTCAAAAGGACTGAGACAAAGAGAGAGTTTCCTATTATGGGGAGATGGTGTGCTTCAGGGTAGGCTTTGAATGGAACCCTTCTTGCAGTGATCATCTAACTTTTTAGGTTTCACTTTCTGCCTCTATTCAATGAAAGAGGAGCTCCCAGTGGTGTAACTTGAACTCATTCCACACTCTTAGGACCTCTAAGAAGCTAGAGCATACCTTCTCACCATTATAACTCATCAAGGAAGTGCTTGTCCAAAAGGCAACTAATTTACAGGGTGACCAGCATTTTAATAGGTGGGCATGCACAAGATCTCCATGCAGCAGGAGGGAGAGTAGCTATCTGAAGAGACCTGGTCTTGTGAAATTTGGTTTGGTTTGAGGTTTTAGAACCTGAGAACATCAGCATTTGCTCTTCTAGGCAGGAGCATAAAGTAGGCAGAGAGAGTAATGATAGAAATAGTGGCTCACGACAAGCTGGGAATAGGTAGCCACTAGAGCAGTGACTCTATAACAGTAGTTCCAGCTCTGGCAGCAATGTATGCCTGTTCATGAGAACTAGATAGGAGTTGTTTAATCACAGAGCTGCTGTCAGAGGCTGGACATGGCACTCTCCTCACATGACCTTCCTTTCTGGCCCCAGATAGCTGTTTTAGATCTTTATCCTTCCTATCTTCTTAGCTAAACTGGAAGAGCCTAATAAGCACATGTGTAAATAAGTTAGGATTTCTTCTGGTTCTAATATTCTAGAATTAATTCTGAACACAGTAGAAGCACATTAATTCAGATAACTTGTTCCAAATTTCTAATTATTATTCCATTTGGATGAAGTTGCAATTTATTTTTGTTCAGCAAAATTTTATTATAGATAGCTCAAACTAAAAAGAAAGGGGGTAGAGGAATTATTAAAATATTTAAGGAGACAAACTTAATTTAATATGTTAAAACTATTTTATCTGATATCTTAACATATCTAATATGTTAAAACTATTTTATCTGTTAAAACTATTTTATCTGATTATATATATATATAGATGGAACTTCCATCTAAACAGCTTAAAAATGGATGGGGAAAACAGACAAATCAACAAATAGATTGCTGTGATAAATGTTGAGAGAGAGGTGTACACACGGTGTGTTAACAAGAAGAATAATACCTCAGGTACACTAGGGTTGGGGGTCCAGAGAGAGAGAGACTCACTCCCTGGTAATTACAGAGTGTGGAGGATAAAACAAAACTCCTTCTGTGTGCTGCTTCTCTCTCATTACTCTACTACTGTACTGACAGCACTTCTGATACCAGGTGTGTGTGTGTGTGTTTCCCAAATAAAGCAATTTTCTGAAATGCCTGTTGGGTATCCTAAAGTTTAATTCAATTTTAATACTAGTTGGAATTAATGCAGACCCCACAAGTTAAGGGGTCATTTCCACAAGACTACACCCAACTTCAACTTGTCAAGTAATAGGTCCCCAGGTTACCCATAACTTAACTACAAATCAGTGTCCCATGATTTCCCCTCCCCCCTTGAGTTCAATTATTTCCTAGAAAAACTCACTGAACTTAAGAAAACTCTTACTTGCATTTATTGTGTTTATTATAAATACAGTATATGATTAAGGATGTAGATAAGCAGCCAGATGAAGAGCTCCATCAGACAAGGTCTGGAAGGGTCCTAAGCACAAGAGCTTCTATCCCTGTGGAGTTAAGTAATCTCCCAATATGTGGTTGTGTACACCAATCTGGAAGCTCCGTGAATCCCATACCTTTGGGATTTTTATGGAGACTTCATCACATAGGTATGATTAATTGTAAACTCAATTTCTAGCCCCTCTTCTGTTCCTTGGGAAAAAAACAAGCATCTTCCTGGTAACCAGTCCTCATCCAGGAGCCAGAAAATTCCAAAGGATTTAGGAGCTCTGTTTAAGGAACCAGTGTCAAAGACCAAATATAAGAACAAAGGCTCCTAGTGCCCTTATCACTTGGGAAATTACAACAGTTTCAGGAACTCTCTGTCAGGAACCAGGGCCAGAGGCCAATATATATATTTTCTATTATTTCACATGTTGGCTATGTTTAATGGTTGAATCTAGGTGTCTAGATGAAGAGGAGAGGACAAGAACACCAGAAAAAGTGTTTATAGGCAACCACAAATAGTGCCGTGGAAATGGAGACCCTATAGTAATAATATTGGAGAGCATAATCAATTCTCACTATTCATGGTAGTTATATACTTTAAACTTGTGAGCACTGAATTATGGAACACTGAACTATTACTTTGTGGTGTGGGTCACAGAATATAGGGTTAAGTCTGTGAGTCTCTGATCAAAACATTTCATCAAACGAAATGATGGTCTGTGGGGTTTTTTTTGTTGTTGTTGTTCCTTCACCATTGCTATTTTTATTCAGTGATAGATTTTTCTATAGTCCCACAAAGACCAATTTCCAGTGTCATTTCTAATCAACCAAACTCAAATTAGGAAAACTTATAAGGGTTTTATTCTTGGGATTTCACAATATGAAATCTAATATGAAATATGACCTTAAGACAGAAAACTGAGTAACAGAAAGTTAACTCTTACTCATGCAACCTGACTGGGCATTAAAACATTCAGACTTCCTTGAATGTTTGCATTGAACATGAATTATATATAGAAATAATTAATTAGTAAAAACAAAAAGTCAGCAATAGAGTTAATTAAGCTACTTTACATAGACAAATTAGAGCCAGAGGAGGTGTCAACCAACTTTTTCAACTTCTCAATAACACAATAATGATGCAATCACTTCCATACAATGTTATCCTTAGCTCATAAAAATAAGTTATCTCTCAGCCTTTTTTTCCCCCCTCCATCCTTTCTGGAGATGGTTGAATGTACAAAAGATTAAGAATATATAGCAGAAATCAATATTTATTCATTTAAGACAGTTTAGGAAAAAGTGTACATCCTTTCTCATACCATACAAAATTGATTGTCTATAACTGAAAGATTTAATAACAAAATGAAATTATAAAGACATAGAAAATAAATATTCTTGCACTGAGAATTATCTAAGTAGAAAGTTGAAATTATGAATAACAAAACATGGGGTCAAGAAAAAAAAAGTAAAAACAAAAGAAATGGAAAGCCTGTAAAAAATCTGAATGAGGGAGAGCTGGCTGGAATATAAAAGTTATGAAGCAAAAGTCTTAATCCAGTAGTTTATAATTTGTCCAATTCACATAGTGAAGGGATGGAATAGCCAAAGGACTAGAAGTCAAGCCAGTGGTTGACTGGGTCCACCAGCACATAGACCTAATTTTTCTCTCTCCTGTGGCAAGTATGTCACTCTGAAAATTATTAAATTTGGCTGTTGTACCTTAGGGATAGTAACAACAATAATGGCCTTTTCCTGTCATAATTATGTGCTCCCCATGCAAGCTCTTAATTAGAATATGACTTGCCTATAAATATCTACTTACAGGGAAAGACTGTGTTGTTATGGCGACCCAAGTTTTCTTGTATATTCAGTAACCAAATATTATTCATTTATTTATTCATTCATTTAATAAGCTCAGAATATATCATATGCCCTAGGCATAGCCCTAAGATTATTAATTTAACCATAAAAGAATTCCTATATGACACCAAAGAAATAGGGATCTTACTTTTTGCTTAGTTTTTTTTTTCCCTTAAGATTTATTTATTTATTTTAGAAAGAGAGAGTGTACTCTAGTGAGGTGGAGGGGAAGGGCAGAAAAAGGCACTTGCTGAGTATGGAGGCTGATGTGCATATGGCTCCCAGGACCATGAGATCATGACCTGAGCCAAAATCAAGAGTCAGCCACTTAACTGACTGAGCCAATCAGGTGCCCCATGCCTTGCTTTTTAAATAATTCACTCCATCCTTCAAATTGTTTCAACATGCATAACCATATATAAATTACATATTTATGATCTTCTATGTGAATAATATACTGTACATATTGTAAAAATATTTTTCAGAAAATCAAATTCCAGGATGACATGATGTGCCTTCCATCTTCTTCCTATGACTAATCTATCTGTATGTCTTCTTTGGAGAAATGTCTGCTCATGGCTTCTGCCCATTTTTAATCCATTTAATTAGATCATTAGGGTTTTTTGGGGGGGGTTGGCATTGAGTTGTATAAGTTTTTTTTATGTATTTTGGATACTATTCCTTTATTGGATATATCATTTGTGAATGTCTTTTCCCATTCAGTAGATTGTCTCTGTTTTGTTGATTCTTTCTTTTGCTATGCAGAAACTTTTTGTTTTTATATAGTGCCAATAGTTTACTTTTGCTTTTGTTTCTCTTGCCTCAGGAGACTTACCTAGGAAAATGTTGCTATGGACAATGTCAGAGAAATTGCTGACTGTGCTCTCTTCAAGGATTTTTATGGCTTCAGGTCTCAGATTTAGGTCTTCACTCCATTTTGAGATTATTTATTTAGGTCTTCACTCCATTTTGAGATTATTTATTTATTTATAGTTTTTTGGTTTTTTTGTATGATGTGAGAGAATAATCCAGTTCCATTCTTTTGCAACTAGCTGTCCTCCTTTTTCAACACCATTTATAGAAAAACCTATCTTTTCTCCATTGTGAATTCTTGTCTCCTTTACCAAAGTTTAATTAACCACATAACCATGGATTTATTTCTGAGGTGTCTGTTCTGTTCTATAGATCTGTGTGTCTATTTTTGTGCCAGTACTATATTGTTTTGATAACTGCATCTTTGTACTGTATCTTGATATCTGGAATTATGATACCTTTAGTTTTGTACTTCTCTTTCAAGACATCTCTGGCTTTTCAGCGTCTTTTGTGATTTCATACAAATTTTAAGAGGATTTGTTCTAGTTCTGTGAAAAATGCTGTTGGTATTTTAAATGTGTAGATTGCTTTGGGTAGTATGAACATTTTAACAAAATTGCAATCCATAAGCATGGAATATCTTTCCACTGTTTGTTTCATCTTTAATTTCTTTCAGTGATGTTTCATAGTTTTCAGAGTACAGGTCTTTTACTTCTTAGGGAAGTTTATTTGTTAGTGTTTTATTATTTTTAGTATAATTGTAAATGGAATTGTTTTCTTAATTTTTTTTTCTGCTACTTCATTATAAGTGAATAGAAAGGCAACAGATTTCTGTACACTGATTTTGTATCCTGCAACCTTAATGAATCCATTTATTGGTTGTAGTAGCTTTTTGGCAGTCTCCAGGGTTTTCAGTATATTATCATGTCATCTGCAAATGATAAAAGTTTTACTTCTCTCTTACCAATTTGGATGACTTTTAATTCTTTTCATTGTGTGGTTGCTATGGCTAGGATTTCCAGTACCATGTTGAATAAAAGTGCTCAGAGTGAATATCTTTGTCTTATTCTTGACCTTAAGGGAAAAGCTCTCATTTTTCTCACCATTGAGTATGACATTAGTTGTGGGTTTTTCATATAAAGCTTTTATTATGTTGAGGGATGTTCCCTCTAAACCTACTTTGTTGAGGGTTTTTATCATGAATTAGTATAGTACTGGGTCAAAGGCATTTTTATCATTTGTCAAAATGACTATATGGTTCTTACCCTTCTCTTATTGATGTGATGTATCATGTCGATTGATTTGCAAATATTGGACAATCTTTTTTTTTAAGATTTCATTTATTTATTTGACAGAGAGAGAGAGAGTGAGAGCAGGAACACAAGCAGGGGGACTGGAAGAGGAAGAAGCAGGCTTCCTACAGGGAGCCTGGTTTGGGGCTCAAGCCAATGAAACAATTTCATTATTCCCAGAGCCCTGGGATCATGACCTGAGCCAAAGGCAAACACTTAATGACTGAGCCACCCAGGCACACCCCTTATATTGGGCAACTCTTGCATACCAGGAATAAATCCAACATGATCATGGTGAATGATTTTTTTTTCATAAGTTGTTGGATTTGTTTTGCTAATGTTTTGTTGAGGATTTTTGCATCTATGTTCATCAGAGATATTGGCCTGTAGTTCTATTCTTTTGTAGTGTCTTCACCTGGTTTTTGTATCAGGGTAATGCTGGCCTCATAGAAAAAATTTGGAGACTTTCTATTCTCTTCTATTTTTTTGTAAAAGTTTGAAAAGAAAAGTTAAGTGTTTGGTAAAACTCACCTATGATGTCATCTGGTCCTAGACTTTTGTTTGGGGGAGGTCTTTTTTTTAATTTTTATTTTCCTAATTACTGATTCAATTTCATTGTTCATAATCAGTCTGATAATTTTTTTTTAATTTCTTCTTGATTCAGTTATGGGAGGTAATATTTTTCTAAGAATTTATCCATTTCTTCTAGCATTTATCCACTTCTAAGAATTTATTCATTTCTTGTCCAATTTGTTGGCATATAATTTTTCATAATATTATCATGGCTTTGTTTTCCTGTGGTGTTGATTGTTATTTCTACTCTTTCATTTCTGATTTTGAGTCCTATTTCTCTCTTTCTCTTTCTCTTTCTCTCATTCCAATGGGTTTGACTAGTAGTTTATCAGTTTTTTTAAATGTTCTCCAAGAATCAGCTACTGATTTCGTTTATATCTTTAAATGTTTTTTTGTTCATTTTGAAGTTCCATTTCATTTATCTCTGCTTCAATATTTTTTTCAATCTCTGCTTTCAATCTTTTTTTATATAATTCCTTCTGCTGGTTTTGGTCCCCCTCCCAGCTCTGTTAGGTTTAAGGTTAGGTTAATTATTTGAAATTTTTCTCACTTCTTGAGGTAGGCCTCTAAATTTGCTTTAAAATTCCCTTTTAGAATAGCTTTTGCTGCTTCCAAAAGTTTCCAGGCTATTGTGTTTCATTTTCATTCATATTCATGTATTTTTAAACTTTCTCTTTGATTTCTTGGTTGACCTTTCCTTGTTTAGTTGTATGTTATTTAACCAAGCTGTATGTGTGTGCTTTCCAGAGTTTTTCTTACAGTTGATTTCTAGGTTCATAGCGCTGTGGTCAGAAAAGATGCATGGTATGATTTCAGTCCTTTTTAATTTGTGGAGACTTGTTTTATGGTCTAATGCATGATATATTCTGGAGAATATTTGATGTGTACTTGAAAAGAATGTATATTGTGCTATTTTAGGATGGAATATTCTGAATATACCAATTAGGTACATCTGGTCAAATGTGTGATTCAAAGCCATTGTTTCCTCATTGATTTTCTATTTGAATGGTCTATCCATTGATGTAAGTAGGGTGTTAAAGTCCCATGTTATTTTGTATTAGTATTGATTACTTCCTTTATGTATGTTATTAGTTGCTTTATGTATTTGAAGGCTCTATTGGTGGGTGCATAAATACTTATAATAGTTATATCTTCTTGTTGAATTGTTTCCTTTATGGTTATATACCATATATATGTATATATGGTTATATACCATATATACCATATACCATATATAGTGTCCTTCTTTGTAACTTGTTACAGTCTTTGTTTGTAAAGTCTACTTTGTCTGGAAGAATCCTGTAGATGATGTGAAAGTAGGGGAACTGTGTTTCATCTGGTCTCTTGAATTTACCTAGATATCTAACAAATCATTCAGAATATCTGAAAATTCAACCTGAGATCTAAGGAAAGAATTGCTACAATACTACAAATAGAAAAAAGACTACTATTTTCAAAGGAAGAAGGTGAAGAGACATGATTTTGAGGGGATATATAAACCACAGTCGGGAGGGATCCTCTGTAAGCAGGCCGCTGGAAAGTGATATAGCAGTAGTACATAGAATCAGAACTTTTAGAAGTCGGCTTCCATGAGGGACATCGCTGGCTGAAATATGCTCAGGCGGTAAAGCAGGGCAGACTCTTAAGCAGTGTGGTCCCAGGATCCCCAGGGTCAAAGAAAGAAGGGGGATGCCTGAATGCAGCAGAGTGCCCAAGTGTTGGAGCAGAGAAGCCAGCTATAATTAGCGAGCTCCAAAGTGGCTTCTCAGCTATGTGTTGCAATAAACTATGTGTTGCAATAAATAAAGCTATGTGTGAACCCCAATCAGGAGACCACTCTCCAAGCAGGGACCCAAAAAAGAACAACTGCTATGAGAGCTGGATCCTTTTCCAGGAGGAGTGGCATGGATCAGAAAAAAATAAGGCAAAGCCTCCCCAAACAGGCTTTTTTGAGGCACCTCTCCTTCCCCTGGGAGGATTGATGTTGGTACACACAGCAGGAGTCTGGGGAGTTTGAAGCATATGAAAGGGTCTGACTGTCTTTCCCTGAAGGTGCACTGACGAGTGGGGGACATGATCCTTCAGCTCTAGGGCTGGAGATTGGGGTGGCACCATTTTTTTGTTGTTTGTTCACCCTATAAAGCAGCAGTAAAAGACAAATAGAGTAATCTATATGAGTTTACATTGAGCCTGGCCCCTGGCAAGGAATGGTGCAATTCCACCTAGGCAAAGACACCTGAAGATCAGTGCAACAGCCCTCTTACCCAGAAGACCAGAAGGATCCTCAGGGGAATACCAAATTAATAGATCCCTCAAAACTGAAAAACTCTTGTGCTGGGGAAAATAGTATATAGAATTGGGGTTTTGGCATGAGTCTTTAATCTTATTAAAGATATTGGTTATAAAGTTACTAGCTCTCTTAAAAAAAAAAGACTTTAGAGAATCTCTTAGTGCAGAAATAAAATCTAATCAGGCAGAAATTTAAAAGTGCTGTAACTGAGATGCAGTCTAAAATGGCTGCTCTAATAGCTAGGATAAATAAGGCAGAAGAGAGAGTAAGTGACATAGGAGACAAAACAGTTGAAAGGAAGGCAGCTGAGGAAGAGAGAGAAAAACAATTAATGTACCATAAGGGAAGGATTTGAGAAATCAGTGATGCCATAAAGTGAAACAATATTAGAATTATTGGGGCCCCAGAGGAAGAAGAAAGAGAGAGAGAGACAGAAGGTATATTTGAGCAAATCATAGCTGTGAACTTCCCTAATATGGGGAAGGAAATAGACATTTAAGTTCAAGAAGTAAACAGAATGTCCCCTGAAATCAATAAAAATAGATGAACACCCTGCCATATAATAGTGAAGCTTGCAAATTACAGAGATAAAGAGAAAATCCTAAAAGAAGCTCAAGGCAGGAGCTCCTTAAACTACAATAGTGGAAACATTTGACTGGCAACAGACCTATCCACAGAGACCTGGTAGAACAGCAAGGGCTATCATGATATATTTAGAGTACTAAATGAGAAAAACATGCAGCCAAGAATATTTCATCTATCAAGGCTGTCATTCAGAATGGAAGGAGAGATAAAGAGTTTCCAGGACAAAGAGAAACTAAAACAATTGTGATCACTAAACCAGCCCTGCAAGAAATATTAAAGAGGATCCTGTAAGTGAAGAGAGAGCCCAAAAGTAGCATAGACCAGAAAGAAACAGAGATAATTTACAGGGACTTTACAGGTAATACAAGGGCACTAAATTCATTTCTGTCAGTAGTTACTCTGAACATAAGTAGGCTAAATGCTCCAATCAAAAGACAGAGGATTGCATGAAGCAATAGGTGTGTTGCAAAAACAATGAATTCTGTTACGCTGAAAAGAAATAATAATAATAAAAAAAAGACAGAGGATATCAGATTGAATAAAAAAACAAGAACCATCCATATTCTGTGTACAAGAGACTCATTTTAGACCTAAAAACACCACAAGATTGAAAGTGAGGGGGTGGAGAACCATTTATCATGCTAATGAGCATTAAAAGAAAGCTGAAATAGGAATCCTTATATCAGACAGATTAGGTTTTAAACCAAAGATGATAACAGAAGATGAGGAAGGACAGTATATCATGTTTAGGATCTATCCAACAAGAAGATCTAAAAATTATAAATATTTATACTCCTAATTTGGAAACAGCTAATTACATAAACCAATGAATAAGTAAATTAAAGCAACAGATTGATAATTACATAATAATAATAGGGGACTTCAACAACCCACTCAGCAATGGACAATCATCTAAGCAGAAGATCAACAAGGAAATAAGGGCTTTGAATGACAATGACACACTGGACCAGGTGGACTTCACGGATATATACAGAGCATTCAATCCTAAAACAACAGAAAACACATTCTTCTTGAGTGCACATGGAACATTTTACAGAACAGACCACATACTGGGTCACAAATAAGGTCTCAATGGGTACCAAAAGATTACGATTATTCCCAGTAATTTTCATACTACAATCATTTAGAACTTGAACTCAATCACAAGAGGAAATTTGGAAAAAACTTAAACACTTGGAAGGTAAAAAGCATCTTACTAAAGAATGAATGGGTCAACCAGGAAATTAAAGAAGAATTTTAAAAATTTATGAAAACAAATGAAAATGAAAACACAACTGTTCACAACCTTTGGGACACGGGAAAGGTGGTCCTAAGGGGGAAATATATAACCATCCAAGCCTTTCTCAAAAAATTAGATAAGTCTCAAATACACAATCTAACCTTATACCTAAAGAAACTGGAGAGGGGCGCCTGGGTGGCTCAGTGTGTTAAGCCGCTGCCTTCGGCTCAGGTCATGATCTGAGGGTCCTGGGATCGAGTCCCACATCGGGCTCTCTGCTCAGCAGGGAGCCTGCTTCCCTCTCTCTCTCTGCCTGCCTCTCCGACTACTTGTGATTTCTCTCTGTCAAATAAATAAATAAAATCTTAAAAAAAAAAAAGAAACTGGAGAAAAAAAAAACAATAAATAAAGCTTAAACCAAGCAGAAGAGAAATAATAAAGATTAGAGCAGAAATCAATGAAACAGAAACCGAAAGAAGAGTAGAACATATAAATAAAAGTTGAAGCTGGTTCCTTGAAGGAATTAATAGGATTGATAAACCCCTAACCAGATTTAAGAGAAAAGAGAAAAGACCCAAATTAATAAATTGAAAATTTTAATAAATTGAAAAATGAAAGAAGAGAGATCACGATCAACAGCAAGGAAATACAAACAATTATAAGAACATATTTTGAGTTACTGTGTGCCAACAAATTAAGCAACCTGGGAGATATGGATACATCCTGGAGACTTATACACTACCAGAACTCGAAGAGGAAGAAACATAAAACCTGAACAAACCCTCACCAGCAAGGAAATTGAAGCAGTGATAAAAAAATCTCCCAACACCTGAGTCCAGGTCTGGATGGCTTTCCAGGGATATTTTGCCAAACATTTAAAGAAAAACTAATACCTACTCTTCTGAACCTGTTCCAAAAAACAGAAACAGAAAGAAAACTTCCAAACTCTTTCTATGAGGCCAACATTACCTTGATCCTAAATCCAAAGAACTCACCAAAAAAAAAAAAAAAAAAGAATTATAGACCAACATCCCTGATGAGCATGGGTGCCAAAATTATCACCAAGGTATTAGTAAGGTCCAACAGATACATTAAAAGGATTATTCACGGGACACCTCGGTGGCTCAGTTGGTTAAGCAGCTGCCTTCAGCTCAGGTCATGATCCCAGCGTCCTGGGATCGAGTCCCACATCGGGCTCCTTGCTCGGCAGGGAGCCTGCTTCTCCCTCTGCCTCTGCCTACCATTCTGTCTGCCTGTGCTCGCTCTCTCCCCCTCTCTCTGATAAATAAATAAAATCTTTAAAAAAAAAAAAAGGATTATTCACCATGACCAAGTGGAGTTTATTCCTGGACTGCAAGGCTGTTTCAACATTTGCAAATCAAACATAGCATATAACTTTAATAAAACTAAAGACAAGAAACATAGGATCCTCTCAATTGATGCAGAAGAAGTATTTGACTAAATACGCCATTCTTTCTGCATTAAAATTCTCCCCAGTGTAGGGATAGAGGTAACATACTTCAATATCATAAAAGCTATCTACCAAAAGCCCACAGCAAATATTATTCTCAATGGGGAAAAACTGAGAGCTTTTCCCGTAAGGTCAGGGACACAACCGTGGATGCCCACTCTCAACCACTGTTGTTCAACATAGTACTAGAAGTCCTAGCCTCAGCGGTCAGACAACAAAAGGAAATAAAAATAATTCAAATTTTCAAGGAAAAGGTAAAACTCTTACTCTTCACAGATGACATGGCACTTTATGTGGAAAAATCCAAAAAACTCCACCCCAATTGAAATTCCTTACCCTATTTTTTGCATATCTATTACCAGTTTTTTATTTGTGGTTATTATTAGATTTGTATATAACATCAGCATATAGCAGTCCATATTAAGTAGATAGTTGCTTATGTTTGAACCCATTTTTTCTCATCTCCTTCCCAAGTTTTATGTATATGGTGTCTTACTTTACATCTTTTAATTTTGTGAATGTCTTGACTGATTTTTGTAATTATACTTAATTTTAACACTTTTTGCTTTCTTACTTTTCTTACTCCTTCTTATGGCCTTTCCTTTCCATTCAGAGTTCCTGATACCTTTTTTTTTTTTTTCTTGTAGGATTTCTTTGGTGGTGATGAATTCCTCTAATTTATTTTTTGTCTGTGAAACTTTTTATCTCCCCTTTTATTCTGAAGGATAGCCCTGATGTATAGAGTATCCTTGTTTGCAGAGTTTTTGTTAGCACATTTAATATATCATGACACTCCCATTTGGCCAGCAAAGTTTCTGTTGAAAAAATCAGCTGATAACCTTATGGGATTTCCTTGTATGTAACTGTTTTCTTTTCTCTTGCTGCTTTTAAAATTCTCCTTTTGCCATTTTAATTAATATATGTCTTGGTGTAGACCTCCTTGGGTTGATTTCAGTGGGTTTCTCTGTGCTCCCTGGATCTGGATATTTGTTCCCACCCCAGACTCAGGGGGTTTTCAGCTATTATTTCTTCAAACAATTTTTCTGCCCACTTTCCTCTCTGTTCTTTTGGGATCCCTATAATATGAATGTTATTATGCTGAATGTATCACTAAATTCCCTTAGTCTATTTTATCTTTCTTTTTCTTTCTTTCTTTCTTTCTTTCTTTCTTTCTTTCTTTCTTTCTTTCTTTTCTTCTTCTTCTTCTTCTTCTTCTTCTTCTTCTTCTTCTTCTTCTTCTTCTTTTTTGGTTATTCTTTTCTCTCTGTCACCCCACTTCATTGTTTTCCATTACTCTGTTCTCCAGGTCGCTGATCTGTTCTGCTTTCTCTTGTCTACTATTTATTTCCCCTAGTTTATTTTTAATATCCATTACTGATTTCCTCATCTTTGATTGGTTCTTTTGTATGTTTTCTATTAAAGGTCTCACTGAGGTCCTCCACTCTTAAGTCAATTATCTTTTTGACCATCACTTAAAGTTCTCTCAGGCATATTATGTATCTTTATTTTATTTAGATTTCTTACTGTGATTTTGTCCTGTTCTTTCATTTGGGACATATTTTTCTGTCTCATTTTTTCTAACTACTTGTGTCTGTTTTTTTGTTTTGTTTTGTTTTGTTTTTTAATACTAGGAACATCAGCTATATCCTTTGCTCTTGCAAGTAGTGGTCTTATGACTAAGAAGTCTTATAACACCCTTCAGTGCCATGTTTTCTGTTCCCTAGGACCTGGCACTTCAAGGAGTGACTCCTATGTGTGTTGTGTGTGTCTTGTTTTGTTCTGGACACTTTTTTCTTCAGTCCTTTTGGCTGCAGTGGCTTTCTTGCCTATAGTGAGTAGTGTTTGGTCCATAGCTGATGTAGAGTGGGTTTTAACAAGGTACATGCCCATTTACTTGCTAAGTGAGACATGGAGCCACTGCTTCAGGACTGGGATGACCTAGCAGAAGTGCCGAGAGTGCATGGGCTGTCACTTCCAGGAAAGAGGATCCCACAAAAGGCAGCGTTTGTGTTACTGTAAAGATTTGCACTGGTCTTCTAGGGGCGTGAACTGGCAGCACCAGGACTGAGACAAGTGTGACTGGGAACAGTGTATCTACTGAAGTGATGGAGACAGAGCTTGGTCCAAACAAGTTAAGTAGGGAGTGGGGGCATTGATCTGGTTTCTGCAGATGGCAGTGTGTTTATGCTAGGAGCTGGGGACAGGGAGGAGGAGAGGGAGAGGAGCATGGTGCCTATCAGTTTCTTTGTTCCTGGAGGAGTCTTTCTGAGATTCTTGTATCTCTAGGACATGCCATGTGATGAGTAAATCAATTTTCTTCCAGTCTTTCCCTGGTGATTTTTCAAACTGCTGGTTCTATGTTCTATCTGCTAAGGTTGCTTGACATGCTATCTCTTTAAGGCTGGGGACTCAACTTCCTAACATTCTCAGGGCTCTCCTAGAGCTGAGCTTAATGACGTTTAGAATTCTATCCAGGTACTAACCAGGCCAAGCTTTGAGGTTGCTTGTTGTTAAGAACTAGTGAAATGTGTCTCCTCTCACCTTCAAAGCCAAATGTTATGGGGTTTGTCTTACCTTAGAAGTTTCCTCTGTGTGACAGTCTGTTTCTCACCTTCTCAGCACCCCTGGCTCCTTCCTCTCCACAAGTAGCCATGGCCTGTTTAGGCTTCAAATCACCTCTCCACCTTTCCTACCTTCTTCATGGTGGCCTCTCCTTGCCAGTCTTTGGGTAGTTTTCTGGGTTATTAAACTGATGTGAGTGTTATCTTGTTGTGTCTGTTGGACAAGGCAAGCTTAGGTTCCTCCTACTCCACCACCTTCCCAGTCTCCTATATATGTATATACTTATTGACTTAAAATAGAATGACCACTCTGGAGGTTTGCAAAACAAGCAGTTGCCAATATTGGTTATAATGTTACTTGGGAGAACAGGGATGGAGGAAATAGAGGTTGAAACCCATGCCTATGGGTTTGCTTTTTGACTGTGCCCAGCCCATGCATCAGACATTTGAGCTATGAAGCCATCAGGATATCTCTAGTCCAGCCACTCTCTGCCTTTACTATAGGAGACATCCACAGTGAAAAATACTTAACTGAGTCCAGTCTATCCTCAGATCTATGAGAGATCATAACAATAAATGATTCTTGTTGCAGGACGCTAATTTTGGGGTAGTTCACTTACAGAAAAAAGTAACTGAAAAAGGGAGTAGCCACTCCCATTACTCATACTCAACTTTACTTTTATATTTTTCCTAATAGATGGGACTTTAATATTTACTTGGGTTACTTAACAAATTGAGATTTTTTTTCACTTCATCTATAGCAGAAATAGCTTCTGGCCCAAAGGCTTTACCTTTGTCTTATGGATTAGTTGAACATACTTTGATCTTCTAAAAACTCTGCTTCTGGGAAGGGAACACTCTGACTAACACTGTGATCTTTTACAAATCACCTATACAAAAGTCTAGAGAAAAAAAAAAACACTCCTTGAAAATAACTTTTTATTTCTAAAGTTTGCAGGGTGCCTGGGTGGCTCAGTGGGTAAAAGCCTTTGCTTTCTGTTCAAGTCATGATCCCAGGGTCCTGGGATCAAATCCCATGCTGGGCTGTCTGCTCAGCAGGGAGCCTGCTTCCTCCTCTCTGCCTACCTCTCTGCCTACTTCTGATCTCTATCAAATAAAAAAAATAAATAAATAAAACCTTTAAAACAAAACAAAAACCAAAGTTTGCATGACATCTTTACAAAAGAATAAACGAAATACACCAGTATGATAAAATGAAGGCATATTATAACTATCTTATAATAGTAAAAAAAATTTTATTGCTTAATGTCATTTACTTAATTGTTAATCCATTTCTTCTGTTTAGTAAGCATTAAAACTAGAACTTGCCTTCTACATACTCTGTTGAGTAGATCTTTTGCTTTGTCCCTTCCTCTGTTCAGACATGAAACAATTAACTTCATAAAATTGAAAATAGCTTTCAAATGTCATTATTCTTTTCTAATTTTCATGGGCACTTAAAAGAATGCTAATTAAGTTCACCTTGAAATTTTCTTATTTTTTCATTTATTGATGGAGCTGCATTATTTTGAAAAGAGAACCTCTTTAATAATATTGTCATATTTTTTGAGAACTCTACATTATAAAATGATGAACATCATTTCAGTGAAGTACAGAGGTTTTATAACAATAATGTCTGAAAATACATCTGTCAGATTTCAATTCATTGCCAGTTTTGGGGTTCCTAGTGATCTGTGCTAGAGGTCATTGCACATCCTCTAATCATTCATCTCCCAACTATGTATTAAGAATTTTAAAATAACCTATCTGTCAGCTGATGCCACAATAATTCTGCTCACCAGCTACCCTAAAATTCTGTAACTTTACAGTAAGCATCTTTACAATAAGCATCTGTTTCTCAGTAATGTATCTGAGATTCAGCATGGGTGGCTCTGTTCCATGTGTCTCTTCTGGGGCCATGTGTTTCATTCTATTCTCATGAGAATGGCCGAAGAATAAGAAGCCTTAAAGTACAAGCGTATTTCAAGGCTTCTCTCTTTAACATTGAACATTACATTGGTCAGAACAAGTCACATGACCTGAAGTCAAGGGGCAGAAAGATGAGGCCATGGCAACTGCATAGATGTCTAACTCTATTACAACAGAGTTACACATCAGAACCAAAAGGTCATTTGCCACAAATGGTAGATGAGGACAGGTATGCTTCCTTAAACCCTGAATCCTATACCTGGACCACCAGAATACACATCTAGGCCCAAACTCTAAAGACCGGCAAGGTTAGTTCTTCAGCATTTGCTCTACTTCTTGAAGTATACAAACAAAAACAGACAAACAAAAAGACTGATAAAAGTATATGACAAGAGAAAAAAATGTATATATATATGCAAGTAAATGGAGAACCTCGTCAAAAAGAACCCCAAGTGTAAGATTTATATACTATCAGGACAAACACAAAAACACAGAAACACTGATGGAAGAAAAAGATGGGAGAGTGGTTATAAATTCTCAGTGTGGGCGAGGAAGGTTGTTTTGATTCTTCCTGGATGTATCCTAAGATCTTTGTTAAAGGACTCAACTTTCCTAAGATAAAGGGGGATTAAAAATTGATTTACCTATAGTGGTAGCAATGAAGTTCTAGAACCTAGGTGAGGTTCAGTGGGCTGAGTTCTGGAGCCAATGACCAAGAAAGAATTCTTGAGACATCTTTGGTGCAAAATGGTGGTTTATTAAAGCACGGGGACATGACCCGTGGGCAGGAAGAGCTGCTGCCCTGGGTTGTGAGGGATGGCAGGTTATGTACCCTGTGGTTGGGGGAAGGTGAGGGAGGGAGGTTTCAATGGAGTTTTCATATGCTAAAGAGGGCCTATGGGGTGCCAGGATGTCTGAGGCCTACCAGAGGCCTTGCCCTTGTGGCTTGATCAATGTTGTCTGTAGACCAGCCATTATCATTAAGATAGTTGGGAGACTTTTTGGTGGGATGTCACAATCCTGCTATCAATCGTCTTTGTTAGTGAGATTTAGGACATTTGCAAGCCAAGGGAGACTCCTGTCCTGCAGGATTGTGATCCCTGCAAGTTAACTATTTGCTTATTGTTCATGGCAGTCAGGGCTGCCTGAGGAATGCTACACATACGACTGAGGGGGAGTGGATGGAGAGGGGGGTGCAAGGCGCCAGCTTTTGCTTTGTCTTCAGCCAGCCTCGTTCTCCCTCATCAATAAAAAACAAAGAGTTAACTTGCAGAGATCACAATCCTGCAAGACAGAGTCTCTCTTGGTTTACAAATGTCCTAGAGATCTACTAACAAAGAAGTTACCTTATCAATAGCACAAATTTCCAGAGGCAGATAACTCAGTTCCTCAAGCCCTAAAAAAAGTTAAATTTCTTCTAAACCCAAATCTCACTAACAAAGACGCTTGATAGCAGAAATGTGAATGGCTTGTCAAAAGAACATTGATCAAGCCTTAAGGCCTCTGGTATCAGACACCTTGTAGGTCCTCTTTAGCACATGAAAACTCCATTGAAACCTTCCTTCCCCTTACCTTCCCCCAACCACAAGGTACATAACCTGCCATCCTTCACAACCCTGGGCAGCAGCTCTTCCTGCCCACGGGTCCTGTCCCCGTGATTTAATAAACCACCATTTTGCACCAAAGATGTCTCAAGAATTCTTTCTTGGGGTGCCTGGGTGGCTCAGTGGGTTAAAGCCTCTGCCTTCAGCTCAGGTAATAATCCCAGAGTCCTGGGATGAAGCCCTGCATTGGGCTCTCTGCTCAGCAGGGAGCCTGCTTCCTCCTCTCTCTCTGTCTGCCTCTCTGCCTACTTGTGATCTCTGTCAAATAAATAAATAAAATCTTAAAAAAAAAAAAAGAATTCTTTCTTGGTCATCAGCTATAGACCTTAGCCCACCGAACCTCACCTAGGTTCTAGAACTTCATCAGGCCAGCAAGGCTCCCAGCCCCTCATGGGAGCCAGACCCCATATGCTCTCAGGCGCGCTGGTGGCTCAGGGACCAAGACCTGGTTTCTCTGCCACACTCTCTCTGGCTCTGCGCCAGGGATGGTTGTCCTGGGTCTGGGGACTTAAGCCCCTCTCCCTATGATGAGGGAGCAAGAGGCTGGCTGAGGACAAAGCAAAAGCTGGCACCTTGCACCCCCTGTCCACCCACTCCCCTCAGTAATATGTGTGACATTCCTCAGGCACCCCTGACTGCCCTAAAAGAAAAATAAATAGTTAACTTGCAGAGATCACAATCCTGCAAGGCAGGAGTCTCCCT
This sequence comes from Mustela erminea, assembly GCF_009829155.1. Taxonomy (NCBI): domain Eukaryota; kingdom Metazoa; phylum Chordata; class Mammalia; order Carnivora; family Mustelidae; genus Mustela; species Mustela erminea. The sequence goes on from NC_045629.1 coordinate 20,528,950, forward strand.
TGGTTTACAAATGTCCTTGAGATATACAACAAAGAAGTTATCTTGTAAATAACCTAATTTACAAAGGCACATAACTCAGTTCCTCAAACCCTAATGTCACCCTCCCCTCCATAAAAACTGAAGGAGGCTGAGGTAGAAGGAAAAGTAAATAAAGTTAAATTTCTTCTAAACCTAAATCTCACTAACAAGGATGCTTGATAGCAGGAATGTGACATACCACCAGGAGACTCCCAATTGTCTTTATGTTAGTGCATCATTAGAGGGAAAGTGGCCTTGGCTTGATAGTAAACAGGACTTCAATATCACGACAGTCTTCTTTACCTCAATAGCCCTTCTGAACACCCCTTTGTCCTCAACTACCCAACTCCTGTGTATAACCAGCCACTCCTTACATGCCCGGCACAGCATCTCCGTCTGCCCACGGGTCCTGTCCCCGTGCTCTAGTAAACCACCTTTTTGCACCAAAGGCGTCTTAAGAATTCTTTCTTAGCCTTCGGCTCCAAACCTCACCCCACCGAACCTCACCTAGGTTCAAGAACTTGATCACCTAACCGCCCCGATTCCTACAATTACCCCACCCCTGGCATGATCCTTTACTCTTTTTGAGTGCTTTCTACCAGACTCCAAGTTAATGCTGGTCCCCAGATGCAGGGCACTCTCGTATTGTGATATTACTTTCTAATGGCTCCCTCCCCCTTTTGTTTATCTTCTAATATCATTCCAACGTTCCCACTCCACTTTACCTGTCCACTGGCGTCTTCTACTCCTGTAGAGATCCAGTCATGTATAATTCTGATCTCAGGCTGATTTCGTGGGTGATCAGAGTTCTTTGGAAGAAAGAACTTTAGGGTACATGTTGAAAGGGCGCCTCCTCCTACTTCCCCGCCATCTTGTCACCAGAGCCCATTTGCTCTACTTCTTGTTCAGGTCTCATTCCAGGTCAAAAGTCAATTTTCCTCCTGATTTCCAGATTTCCAGACTGATTCCAAAATGTACTAGTAGAGTGATTGTCATGCCACTATCCTCATGTCATGCCACTGTATTCTAAAGGAGTGGCCTTTTTCCAGGACAACATCCTGAAATATTTTAAGGAAATATAAAAGCCATAATTTTGGAATGTTACTAAAGCTTAAGTTACTTAAGCTTTAGTAACTGCCGTCATTTATTGATGGCTTAATATATGACCAATATTGTGCTGAGTACTTTACAGAATTATTTCACAAGATAGGAGATATCCATAAGGAGTTACCCTAAAACATGAACTATCCATCTCATGAATGGGAGCTTTGAGTAGCCAAGTTTTATATCCACTGCCAAAGCCTAACTGAAGGTGGTAAATATTATGGTTTTTGCTGCCTAGCATCTATTATCACCATTATTCTGGTAAAAGAAGAATTGATGAATTTATCAAGACAAAATGATTTGTCCTTCTTAGCTTGACTATTTATTTCCTAGGACTTTACATTTTTAGGAGAGAGACAAAGAGAGGGAAAAATTATGGAGCTGGTTTATCAAAATTATAGATTAGTCCCTGCTATGGGATGCCCAGAGCATACCATCTTCCTATCCTTTCCAGCCTAGTTCTTTAGCAGCTGTTTTATTTAGTGAACCATGTCAGATCCTTCCAAAAGTTATCATTTTCCATTCAGAGACAGTTTTTCTTGCTTTTCACCAAAAGCCTTAACTCTTCTCCCACATAAGTGAGCTAAGTAGAATCATGCAAATTGTCAACACTTATTAAATAGCTAAGGTCCTTGAGTGTGGAAAGACATTTTTCATCTATATACATTTTGTGCCTAAAACAGATTCCTGAAACATAACATACTATATATTGAATGTGTGTGTTCTCCCCCAAATTCATATGTTAAGATCTAATTCCCAATGTGCTGGCATTTGAATTCAGGGTGTTGGGAGGTGCTTAGATCATGAGGGTGGAGTCCACATAAATGGAATCAGTACTCACTATCTGGCCCCTTCCATCATGTGAGAACACAGAGCCAAGAGAGCTGTCTACAAACTAGGAAGCAGATCCTCACCAGATCTGCTAGCACCTTGATCTTGGATTTCCCAGCTTCCAAAAGGATGAGAAGTAAATTCTGTTTTTTATAAGGCACCCAGTCTATGGAAGTTTATTATAGTAGCCTGAAAGTACTAGGACAATACATAATTTATTTTTTCCAGATTTCCTTGCAGAGTTCTGACTCCTCTTATTTAAAGATGACACACAGCTCTCTCCTCTATACTACCCCTGTGTTTCAACTTCTCTAATTCCAGAAAATTTTAACTAGAGAAGATCAGGATCTCAAACTGTTTATCAGCAAATATTCATCAAAATTATTCTGTGAAGGTTTATGTTAAATATAGTAACACATATTAAAAATATGCATACCAATCACTTATAAAGAGTTATTTCAAAAGAAAAATATGTGTCATAGTTCTCTTAGTCTGGGATGGAAATCTACATGGAATGATAAATGTAGCCCACAACACATTGACATAGCTAAGGAAAACTAAGTTTTTTTAAAATATGTTAGCTTCAGAGAAAATAAGAAGATTATTCTAAACCCATTTTGGGTATTGTCTATTACCAAAATAGCTTGAACAAGACTTAAGAATAAGTATTTCTTTAAGGAAATATATTCCTTATCTGCAAAATAAGATTCATATATAACATTAAAAGACTAAAATTTCAACACCAAAAACAAGGGAAAGAATTTGGTAATACTATTTTGGAGAATTAAAAACAATTTTGTAATCCTTGTGGGTCATGGTTGAGGGATTCTGTTTATAACTAATATGTATATCATAGAAAAATGGAAAATACAGAAAGATACTAAGAAAAAAAATCCATAATTTATAACAGTTAGGAATCTTTGTACTCTATGTAACATGAACACCCAGTTAAATTTGCTTAAACAAAAAGTTCTATTGGCTCCTAGTACTGAAAACAGCAGGGATTGAACTAGCTTCCATTACCAGTTGACTTGAGGTCAAAGGATGTTATGAAGACTAGATTTCTGTCTCACCATCTCTAGCTTTGCCATGCACGAGTCTGACTTCATTCTCAGGTGGGCTACCTCTTGAAGGCTGCAGCATGGTTACACTCCAACTATTCTAAAGTTCCAAATCTATGGGAAAAGAAAGAATTGCAGTCCTGAAGGCTGAAACCAAAGCTTCAGATTTATGTTGGCTCCATAGCACATACCCTCCCCAATGTCCATAACTACACCAATCTCTCCCTACCCCCCTCCCCCTGGCAACCCTTAGTTTGTTTTGTGAGATTAAGGGTCTCTTATGGTTTGTCTCCCTCCTGATCCCATCTCGTTTCATTTATTTCATTCATTTATTTCATTTTATTTTTTATTTTTATTATTTTCCTACCCTCCAAACCCTCCATGTTGCATCTCCACTTCCTCATATCAAGGAGATCAATCATATGATAGTTGTCTTCCTCCGATTGACTTATTTTGGTAAGCATGATACCCTCTAGTTCTATCCACATCATCGCAAATGGCAAGATTTCATTTCTTTTGATGGCTGCATTGTACTCCATTGTGTATCTATACCACATCTTCTTTATACATTCATCTGTTGATGGACAGCTAGGTTCTTTCCATAATTTGGCTATTGTAGACATTGCTGCTATAAATATTCGGATGCACATGCCCCTTCGGATCACTATGTTTGTATCTTTAGGGTAAATACCCAGTAGTGCAATTGCTGGGTCATAGGGCAGTTCTATTTTCAACATTTTGAGGAACCTCCATGCTTTTTTCCAGAGTGGTTGCACCAGCTTGCATTCACACCAACAGTGTAGGAGGGTTCACCTTTCACCACATCCTCATCAGCATCTGTCATTTCCTGACTTGTTAATTTTAGCCATTCTGACTGGTGTGAAGTGATATCTCATTGTGGTTTTGATTTGTATTTCCCTGATGCTGAGTGATATGGAAACACTTTTTCATATGTCTGTTGGCCATCTGGATGTCTTCTTTGCAGAAATGTCTGTTCATGTCCTCTGCCCATTTCTTGATTGGATTATTTGTTCTTTGGGTGTTGAGTTTGATAAGTTCTTTATAGATTTTGGACACTAGTCCTTTATCTGATATGTCATTTGCAAATATCTTCTCCCATTCTGTCAGTTGTCTTTTGGTTTTGTTAACTGTTTCCTTTGTTGTGCAAAAGCTTTTGATCTTGATGAAATCCCAATAGTTCATTTTTGCCCTTGCTTCCCTTGCCTTTGGCGACGTTCCTAGAAAGATGTTGCTGTGGCTGAGGTCGAAGAGGTTTCTGCCTGCGTTCTCCTCAAGAATTTTGATGGATTCCTTTCTCACATTGAGGTCCTTCATCCATTTTGAGTCTATTTTCGTGTGTGGTGTAAGGAAATGGTCCAATTTCATTTTTCTGCATGTGGCTGTCCAGTTTTCCCAACACCATTTATTGAAGAGGTTGTCTTTTTTCCATTGGACATTCTCTCCTGCTTTGTCAAAGATTAGTTGACCATAGAGTTGAGGGTCTATTTCTGGGCTCTCTATTCTGTTCCATTGATCTATGTGTCTGTTTTTGTGCCAGTACCATGCTGTCTTGATGATGACAGCTTTGTAATAGAGCTTGAAGTCCGGAATTGTGATGCCACCAACGTTGGCTTTCTTTTTCAATATTCCTTTGGCTATTTGAGATCTTTTCTGGTTCCATATAAATTTTAGCATTATTTGTTCCATTTCTTTGAAGAAGATGGATGGTACTTTGATAGGAATTGCATTAAATGTGTAGATTGCTTTAGGTAGCAAAGACATTTTCACAATATTTATTCTTCCAATCCAGGAGCATGGAACATTTTTCCATTTCTTTGTGTCTTCCTCAATTTCTTTCATGAGTACTTTAGTTTTCTGAGTATAGATTCTTTGCCTCTTTGGCTAGGTTTATTCCTAGGTATCTTATGGTTTTGGGTGCAACTGAAAATGGAATTGAATCCTTAATTTCTCTTTATTCTGTCTTGTTGTTGGTGTTGAGAAATGCAACTGATTTCTGTGCATTGATGTTATATCCTGACACTTTACTGGGTTCCTGTACAAGTTTTAGCAGTTTTGGTGTGGAGTCTTTTGGGTTTTCCATATAGAGTATCATGTCATCTGCGAAGAGGGATAATTTGACTTCTTCTTTGCTGATTTGGATGCCTTTAACTTCCTTTTGTTGTCTGATTGCTGAGACTAGGACTTCTAGTACTATGTTGAACAGCAGGGGTGAAAATGGACATGCTTGCCGTGTTCCTGACCTTAGCGGAAAAAGCTTTCAGTTTTTCTCCATTGAGAATGATATTTGCGGTGGGTTTTTCATAGATGGCTTTGATAATATTGAGGTATGTGCCCTCTATGCCTACACTTTGAAGAGTTTTGATCAGGAAGGGATGCTGTACTTTGTCAAATGCTTTTTCAGCATCTGTTGAGGGTATCATATGGTTCTTATCATTCCTTTTACTAATGTGTTGTATCACATTGATTGATTTGTGGATATTGAACCAACCTTGCAGCCCTGGAATAAATCCTACTTGGTCGTGGTGAATAATCCTTTTAATGTACTGTTGGATCCTATTGGCTAGTATTTTGTTGAGTATTTTTGCATCTGTGTTCATCAAGGATATTGGTCTATAGCTCTCTTTTTTGATGGGATCCTTGTCTGCTTTTGGGATCAAGGTGATGCTGGCCTCATAAAATGAGTTTGGAAGTTCTCCTTCCATTTCTATTTTTTGAAACAGTTTCAGGAGAATAGGAATTAGTTCTTCTTTAAATGTTTGGTAGAATTCCCCTGGGAAGCTGTCTGGCCCTGGGGTTTTGTTTGTTTGGAGATGTTTGATGACTGTTTCAATCTCCTTACTGGTTATGGGTCTGTTCAGGTTTTCTATTTCTTCCTGGTTCAGTTGTAGTAGTTTATATGTCTCTAGGATTGCAACCATTTCTTCCAGATTGTCAAATTTGTTGGCATAGAGTTGCTCATAGTGTGTACTTATAATTGTCTGTATTTTTTTGGTGTTAGTTGTGATCTCTCCTCTTTCATTCATGATTTTATTTATTTGGGTCCTTTCTCTTTTCTTTTTGATAAGTCTGGCCAGGGGTTTATCAATCTTATTAATTCTTTCAAAGAACCAGCTCCTAGTTTCGTTGATTTGTTCTATTGTTTTTTCTGTTTCTATTTCATTGATTTCTGCTCTGATCTTTATGATTTCTCTTCTCCTGCTGGGTTTAGGGTTTCTTTCTTGTTCTTTCTCCAGCTCCTTTAGGTGTAGGGTTAGGTTGTGTACCTGAGATCTTTCTTGTTTCTTGAGAAAGGCTTGTACTGCTATATATTTTTCTCTCAGGACTGCCTTTGTTGTGTCCCACAGATTTTGAACCGTGTGTTTTCATTATCATTTGTGTCCATGAATTATTTCAATTCTTCTTTAATTTCCTGGTTGACCCATTCATTCTTTAGAAGGATGCTGTTTTATCTCCATGTATTTGGGTTCTTTCCAAATTTCCTCTTGTGGTTGAGTTCTAGCTTCAGAGCATTGTGGTCTGAAAATATGCAGGGAATGATCTCAATCTTTTGATACCGGTTGAGACCTGATTTAGGACCGAGGATGTGATCTATCTGGAGAATGTTCCATGTGCACCAGAGAAGAATATGTATTCTGTTGCTTTGGGAGGAAATGTTCTGAATATATCTGTAATGTTCATCTGGTCCAGTGTGTCATTTAAGGCCTTTATTTCCTTGTTGATCTTTTGCTTGGATGATCTGTCCATTTCAGTGAGGGGAGTGTTAAAGTCCCCTACTATTATTGTGTTATTGTTGATGTGTTTCTTTGATTTTGTTATTAATTGGTTTATATAGTTGGCTGCTCCCACGTTTGGGCATAGATATTTAAAATTGTTAGATCTTCTTGTTGGACAGATCCTTTGAGTATGATATAGTGTCCTTCCTCATCTCTTATTATAGTCTTTGGCTTAAAATCTAATTGATCTGATATAAGGACTGCCACTCCTACTTTCTTCTGATGTCCATTAGCATGGTAAATTCTTTTCCACCCACTCACTTTAAATCTGGAGGTGTCTTCAGGTTTAAAATGAGTTTCTTGTAGAGAACATATAGATGGATTTTTTATTTATTTATTTAATTTATTTTTTATTTTCAGCATAACAGTATTCATTATTTAGATGGGTTTTTTTTTTTAATCCATTCTGATACCCTGTGTCTTTTGATTGGGGCATTTAGCCCATTAACATTCAGGGTAACTATGGAGAGATATGAATTTAGTGCCATTGTATTGCCTGTAAGGTGACTGTTACTATTTATGGTCTCTGTTCCCTTCTGATCTACCACTTGTAGGCTCTCTCTTTGCTTAGAGGACCGCTTTCAGTATTTCCTGTAGAGCTGGTTTGGTGTTTGCAAATTCTTTCAGTTTTCGTTTGTCCTGGAAGCTTTTTATCTCTCCTTCTATTTTCAATGATAGCCTAGCTGGATATAGTATACTTGGCTGCATGTTTTTCTCGTTTAGTGCTCTGAAAATATCATGCCAGCTCTTTCTGGCCTGCCAGGTCTCTGTGGATAAGTCTGCTGCCAATCGAATATTTTTACCATTGTATGTTACAGACTTCTTTTCCTGGGCTGCTTTCAGGATTTTCTCCTTGTCACTAAGACTTGTAAATTTTACTATTAGGTGACAGGGTATGGACCTATTCTTATTGATTTTGAGGGGCATTCTCTGCACCTCCTGGATTGTGATGCTTGTTCCCTTTGCCATATTGGGGAAATTCTTTCCAATAATTCTCTCCAGTATACCTTCTGCTCCCCTCTCTCTTTCTTCTTCTTCTGGAATCCCAATTATTCTAATGTTGTTTCACCTTATGGTGTCACTTATTTCTCGAATTCTCCCCTCGTGGTCCAGTAGCTGTTTGTCCCTCTTTTGCTCAGCTTCTTTATTCTCTGTCATTTGGTCTTCTATTTGCTAATTCTTTCTTCTGCCTCATTTATCCTAGCAGTGAGAGCCTCCATTTTTTATTGCACCTCATTAATAGCTTTTTTTTATTTCAACTTGGTTAGATTTTAGTTCTTTTATTTCTCCAGAAAGGGCTTTTATATCTTCCGAGAGGGTTTCTCTAATATATTCCATGCCTTTTGGGACCCTGGCTAGAACCTTGAGAATTGTCTTTCTGAACTCTAGATCTGACATATTACCAATGTCTGTATTGATTAGGTCCCTAGCCTTCGGTACTGCTTCTTGTTCTTTTTTTTGTGGTGGATTTATACTCCTTGTCATTTTGTCCAGATAAGAGTATATGAAGGAGCAAGTAAAATACTAAAAGGGTGGCAACAACCCCAGGAAAATATGCTTTAACCAAATCAGAAGAGATCCTAAATTGTGAGGGGGGAGAAAGGGTATAAAAAGAGGTTCATAAAGAAAAAAAAAGAAAGAAACAATTAAAAAAAGAAAACAAATAAAAAAAAGTATAAAAAAGAATATATATATATGATAAACTAGTTAAAAAACGTTAAAAAAGAAAGGGGTAAAAGTTAAAAAAAATTAGCAGAAGAGAAAAAAATTGAAAAAGAAAAAAAATTAAATTAACTGCAAGACTAAAGAATCATGGGGAGAAAGCCATGAGTTCCGCGCTTTGCTTTCTCCTCCTCTGGAATACTGCTCTTCTCCTTGATATTGAAACTGCACTCCCTGGTAGGTGAACTTGTTCTTGGCTGGATTTCTTGTTGATTTTCTGGGGGAGGGGCCTGTTGTAGTGATTCTCAAGTGTCTTTGCCCCAGGCGGAATTGTGCCGCCCTTACCCAGGGCCGGGCTCAGTAATCCGCTCAGGTTTGCTTTCTGGAGCTTTTGTTCCCTGAGCGCTTTCCATAGAGTTCCGGAGAATGGGAATGGAAATGGCAGCCTCCTGGTCTCTGGCCTGGAGGAGCCGAGAGCCTGGGGCCCCACTCCTCAGTGCGCCCTTAGAGAACAGCGCCAAAAACTCCTGTCTGCCTGTCCTTCGGCCACACTCCAAACTCCCCGAGCCTGCGACCGGTTCAAGGTAACCCAGAGCTGAGAGCTCACTCTCAGCTCTGTCTCTGTAGCTGGCTTTTCCGTTCTAATTACCTGTAAGTTCTGCGACACCCAGACACCCCCAATCCTTCTGTGACCCTGCTGGATCTGAGGCCACGCTGACCCCATGTGGGCTTCACCACGGTTTAGCTTCTGGAGCGATGTCCCTCAGCAGAACAGACTTTTATAAGTCCTGATTTTGTGCTCCATTGCTCCACTGCTTGCCAGGAGCCGGCCCCTCCCCCCAGGATCTATCTTCCTGTCGCTTTGGATTCACTTCTCCGCCAGTCCTATCTTTCAGAAAGTGGCTAATTTTCTGTTTCTAGAATTGCTGTTCTTCTTCTCTTCGATATGTCATTGGATTTGTAGGTGTTTTCAATCTTTAGATAAGCTATCTAGCTGATTTCCTGCCAGCTGAGGTAATCTCAGCCTGCTACTTCTCCACCACCTTGACTCCTCCTAGTGTGAATTGATTTTTTTAAGGAAATATTTCTGCTGTCATTTTCAATATAAATATTTTAGGCCATTTAAAGATATTAATCCCATTGAGTTTCTTAAATTAAATTTTGCTTATTAGGGAAAATTTGGAAATAACAGAGAAATAAATTGAAAATACTAGATAATTTCATCACATAAAAAGTAAATGAGAATTTTAAAATTTCTCCATTTTCTTTCTATGCATAGATATTTAAAATGCTTAAAAACATGAACCTCTGTAGTTTTGTATCCTCTTTTCAGTTAAGTAGAATCATTTTTTGAATTGTAGCTATCTTTATCTTCACGTCTTATCATCCACATAACATATATTTATTGTTACTTGATCATCAACAAAATAGAAAAACCATAATTACATTAACAACCATAATACTGTAGTATAAGTACTATTGAATACTTTCTTAATAAAAAAGTAGCATAACTTTTTAATGTTGAAAAGACTATCAAGATATATTAGTTCCTTCCTAATACACTTAAATTTTCAATCGTATTAATTTAAAGGAGTGTTCTTAGGAGTTGGATAAAGGTCAGTGGAGTTACTTCTAGTTTTAAAAGGATAAATCTGTTATAATCTTTAATTTTTTTTTTGTCATAAGTAATGTCAAATGACTTTAGATGCCAGGAAGTCTTCTTATGTTATTTGATAGAAGAAAAGATTTATTCCAAAAAGTAATTTTTTTTAGCATTGATTATTCATAATGTGAGTAAATTGTGATTTTTAAAATATCTCTTAGAAATTTATGCATTCACACCATTGATCATCAGGATTAAGGTTAAATACTTTGTTTAGATATCAGTTTCTTGATGTATTGAATAATATTTTTTGGCAGTTTCTTCTGTTTCCTAGCTTGAGTATACAGTACTTGGCTAGCTTCCATCTCATTAAAACTCACACTGTTGAAAAGATACCAGTATTTCCACTGAGAGTTATAGTAGTATCGGTTTTAGAAAAACCTCATTCATTATGGAAAACTATGCAGAATTAAGAGTGAGAAACTTGCAAACTGTATAGCTTCTAAGTAATTAGTGATTTGTTCAGGGATGCCCCTTGGATTTTTCTCTTTTTGGAAAAAACATCAGTGCCTGGAGACTGTTCAGTTTGGATATTCTACACTTAATGAATGACAATTTTAATTCCATTCCTTTTCAACACTTCCTGTAGAATTATATTTTAGATCCATTGAGGTTTGTAAATTCCTGCATATGGCATTAATAAATTATTCTTTCATTAAAAAATATTTTTAAATTTCTACAAAGGAAAAGTACTGTTAGGCTTTTCCATGTTTTGTTTGTTTGTTTTAGGATTTCATTTATTAAAGAAAGAGAGAGGGAGAGAGAGAGCATGGAGGAGAGGGTCAGAGGGAGACACAGACTCCCTACTGAGCAGGGAGCCTGACGTGGGCTAATGGGGCTGGATCCCAGGACTCGGATCATGACCTGAGCTGAAGGCAGATGCTTAGCCAATTGAGTCACACACACACCCCTTCCATGCTCTGTACGTTACTGTTCTTAATAGATAAGTAGAATTCAAATTTATTTTTTAGAATGAAGTTATTAAAAAAGTGCTATGATTAAAATTTTGAAGCCATTTTTATATCACTAATTCTTATTTTGAAATAAGTGGTAATTTGGTAACATACATTTTAGTAACATACAATTTGGTAACATATATTTTGAGGCCTGTTGTATGTATATATACATTCATGTTTACACATATGTTTAAAATTATTTATGATTTTTAAAATTAGTGATAGAAAGTGCCTAGCACATAAACTTTAAAAAGGAACCATTAGCCTTTCGATTTACTTATTTATAAAGATTTTATCTATTTATTTGAGAGAGCAAGCGAGAGAGCGAGAGAGAGAGAGAGAGTGGGAGAGAGAGAGAAAATGAGCAGGGTAAGTGGCAGAAGGAGAAGCAGACTCCCTGCTGGGCAGGGAGCCTGATGTCGGGATGGATCCCAGAACCCCAGGATCATGACCTGAGCCAAAGGCAGACACTTAACCAACTGAGCCCTCCAGACATCCCCTGTCTTTCCAATTTAAATTATTAGGTGATCTAACCTATTCTTTCAAAATATTATATTGGTACAGCAAATTAACCTGTTACTTGCCTTGGCAGATTGTTAACAGTCAGTTAACAGTCTCGCATTCTGTCCATGAAGCAATGGCCACATGCAATCTCATGCTGACTTGTCTAGTTCTTTTTTTTTTAAGATGTTATTTATTTATTTGACAGAGAGAGATCACAAGTAGGCAGAGAGGAAGACTAAGAGAGAGAGGGAAGCAGGCTCCCTGCAGAGAAGAGAGCTGGATGTGGGGCTCGATTCCAGGACCCTGAGATCACGACGTGAACCAAAGGCAGTGGCTTAACTCACTGCCACCCAGGTGCCCTGACTTGCCTAGTTCTGAATTTAATAATTTATTATCCAAGGGAAGTCAATGCATGGGTTGTAATGGTTAGGCAAGGCTTCATGAAGGATCTGGGTACACTGTAAAGGGAAGAAAGTGTTTCTTGAGGCAGAGAGAAGAGCTGGGTAGCTTGATGGGCATGTCAGGACAAGGAGGAAAGCCACAAAGGGTGGCAGGGCCACAGAATAATGCAGTGGAAAATGGCATTGTTTGATAGGATGGGGTTAGTTTAAGGAGAAGCACAAAAGCAAGCTTCCAAGTTTTCACTTGGTTCAGTGGTGAGCTACCAAAGGCTTTTGAAGTAAGGAATGGCCTGAAGAAATATTGAAGGAAGAGTCAGCAGGGTATGGAGAGAGCAAGGCCAGGGTCAAACAATCCAGGTAGGAAGGGAAGGAAGGAAGACCCAGCTTACAGGGGTGACTGGCCCAGGACATTCGGTATGCAGGGTAAAGAGCATCAGCCTGGCACATGAACTTGTGTTTCCTCGGTTATTCTATGGGAAGAATACATTACATCCGTTTTAAAGTAAATCCAATATTTTATTACTAATTAGGTTGCGTGTGGTTCTTGTTATTTTCTTTACCTGGAGTATGATTAAAAGGGGAGTAGCACTAGTGGGATTGTGGGATCCTTTAAGCAGCAGTGCTGGCTTCACTCAGCTAATCTCAGTCTGATTGTGGAAGGGGGGATCCCGCGTCTGAAAAACTGATGCTTGTTTGTGATACTGGCCCTGTAAGGTGACACATTTGTGGAGGAGGGTGTGTAGACATATACAGTTTGATCTTTTCCTCCCACCAATTTATCATGATTTCTCACTTAGTGATTTTTTGTAGGAGGTAACAAGGCATTAAAGCCATTTTTACCTATCTGGCATGTATTACTAGGTGCTGCTACTTTGTATAGGATACGAATATGAATTAAAAATGTAAGGGTAAGAAAGAAAAGGTAAAAATTCCTTTTAAAAACAGAGTTATTTCCTGATGGGGGAAATCTTCTGATAGTTTGATTCCATCTTTTATCATAAATTGTTATTATTAATGGGATTATGGCATATGTGAATACGTATGTGTGTGTGTGTGTGTGTGTTTGTGTGTGTGTATTATAGACTAACATCTAATAAAAGTCTATTCTGACTCTTGGATAATTTGGAATTTTTAAAGACCCTGAACTATACAGAATCATTTGAAAATCTGTTTTTGGAATAGTTAATCTGATCAAAGATACTGTATGGTTATTTGGGAGCTGAAAAGATAATGGGGACAAGATTTTGGGAGAATGAGTGCCAACCATGCCTGCCTCTACTTAGAACTCAACAAATAAAATAGGCCATTTGAGAAAACCCAAAGAAACAAAAAATAGCACAGTGTGACAAAATTATTTCTCTAAACCACCCTTACCATTTTGTGGCTCACCTCCTGTTTACCCACAATTACTGTTTAGTGACTCTCCAGGAGATGAATGAAAATTGTCACTTTAAATTGGTGCAGGTGCTGACTCAGGCCTTTGTCATATGTCTTTTCGTTCTGGATCTTTGCTTTGAAGGCTGTCATGCCAGTAATGGCTGGATACAAGTAACATCACTACTCTCTACCTGTTGTTATTAGACAGAAAACTGCCATAGAAGAGTTCCTCTTGACATTTCAAATCCAGCATGGCAGTGTAGCCAAAATTATGGTGAGGCCTAGTAAAAGACAATGTGAATTCATACTCAAAAAATTTTTTTGTTTCTATTCGTGCCAGTTATATGGAATGATGTGGTTTCACAGAGTGTGTATTTTTCATCTGTGAGCAATGATAATGGATTGGCATTTGTATCTTTCCATTTATTGACGATTAGGTCAATGTAATCTTGGTATGTTCCCTTCATTTGTTCTGATTCTTATTGCGGGGTTCATTAAACAGCTGAGAAATATTCTGTGGCAGTATTGTTTGCTTTTGAAACCTAGAATAATATTGCAAAAGAATATTAAAAAGACAAAATGAAAGTGACACTTTGGATATTTGATTATTGAGATGAAAATTCATTTAAAAGTCCTTCTTTTATTACTTTAGGAACTTTAACAACATTTTTGGACATAGAGGAAAGGAATGTTAATTAGTTCAGATGTTTGATTTCATGTAATATAATAATGTTATGAGTTAGAATGTTCCATTCCTGAGTACTGACTGCATTTAATATATAAACACATATTTTGTTTTTTATATTCTTCATTTACACATATAAAGCACATTGTTCTCCAAAGAGGCTGCACCAACTTGCATCTCCACCAACAGTGTAAGAGGGTACCCCTTTCTCCACATCCCCTCCAACACATGTTGTTTCCTGTCTTGCTAATTTTGGCCATTCTAACTGGTGTAAGGTGATATCTCAATGTGGTTTTAATTTGAATCTCCCTGAGGGCTAGTGATGATGAACATTTTTTCATGTGTCTGATAGCCATTTGTATGTCTTCATTGGAGAAGTGTCTGTTCATATCTTCTGCCCATTTTTTGATATGATTGTCTGTTTTGTATGTGTTGAGTTTGAGGAGTTCTTTATAGATCCTGGATATCAACCTTTTGTCTGTACTGTCATTTGCAAATATCTTCTCCCATTCCGTGGGTTGCCTCTTTGTTTTCTTTACTGTTTTCTTTGCTGTGAAGGAGCTTTTGATTTTGATGAAGTCCCCAAAGTTTATTTTTGCTTTTGTTTCCTTTGCCTTTGGAGACATATCTTGAAAGAAGTTGCTGTGGCTGATATCGAAGAGATTACTGCCTATGTTCTCCTCTAGGATTGTGATGGATTCCTGTCTCACGTTGAGGTCTTTTATCCATTTTGAGTTTATCTTTGTGTATGGTGTAAGAGAATGGTCAAGTTTCATTCTTTTACATATAGTTGTCCAGTTTCCCCAGCACCATTTATTGAAGAGATGGTCTTTTTTCCACTGTATATTTTTTCCTGTTTTGTCGAAGATTATTTGACCATAGAGTTGAGGGTCCATATCTGGGCTATCCATTCTGTTCCACTGGTCTATGTGTCTGTTTTTATTCCAGTACCATGCTGTCTTGGTGATCACAGCTTTGTAGTAAAGCTTGAAATCAGGTAGTGTGATGCCCCCTGTTTTATTTTTGTTTTTCAACATTTCCTTAGCGATTTGGGGTCTCTTCTGATTCCATACAAATTTTTGGATTATTTGCTCCAGCTCTTTGAAAAATACCAGTGGAATTTTGATCGGAGTAGCATTAAAAGTATAGATTGCTCTAGGCAGTATAGACAGTTTAACAATTTTTATTCTTCTGATCCAAGAGCATGGAATGGTCTTCCACCTTTTTGTGTCTTCAATTTCTTTCATGAGTGTTCTGTAGTTCCTCGAATACAGATCCTTTACTCTTTGGTTAGGTTTATTCCCAGGTACCTTATGGTTCTTGGTACTATTGTAAATGGAATCAATTCTCTAATTTCTCTTTCTGTATTTTCATTGTTAGTGTATAAGAAAGCTACTGATTTCTGTACAATGACTTTGGATCCTGTCACATTGCTGAATTGCTGTATGAGTTCTAGTAGTGTGGGGGTGGAGTCTTTTGGGTTTTCCATATATAGAATCATGTCATCTGTGAAGAGAGAGAGTTTGACTTCTTAATTGCCAATTTGGATACATTTTATTTTTCTTTGTTGTCTGATTGCTGTTGCTAGGACTTCTAATACTGTGTTGAACAAGAGTGGTGAGAGTCGGCATCCTTGTCATGTTCCCGATCTCAACAGGAAGGTTGCAAGCTTTTACCCATTGAGGATGATATTTGCTGTGGGTCTTTCATAGATAGATTTGATGAAGTTCAGGAATGTTCCCTTTATCCCTATACTTTGAAGCGTTTTAATCAGGAATGGATGCTGGATTTTGTCAAATGCTTTTTCTGCATCAATTGAGAGGACCATGTGGTTCTTCTCTCTTCTCATATTAATTTGTTCTATCACATTAATTGATTTGCGAATGTTGAACCATCCTTGTAGCCCAGGGATAAATCCCACCTGGTCATGGTGGATAATCTTTTGAATGTGCTGTTGGATCCTGTTTGCTAGGATCTTGTTGAGAATCTTAGTATCCATATTCATCAGTGATATTGGTCTGAAATTCTCCTTTTTGGTGGGGTCTTTGCCTGGTTTGGGGATCAGGGTAATGCTGGCTTCATGGAAAGAGTCTGGAAGTTTTTCTTCTCCTTCAATTTTTAAACAGCTTCAGGAGAATAGGTGTTATTTCTTCTTTGAATGTTTGGTAGAATTCCCCAGGGAATCCATCAGGTTCTGGGCTCTTGTTTTTTGGGAGGTTTTTGATCACTGCTTCAATCTCGTTACTAGATATTGGTCTATTCAGGTTGTCAAGTTCTTCCTGGTTCAATTTTGGGAGTTTATAGTTTTCCAGGAATGCGTCCACATATAAATCAAAGATACTTTTAAGAATTCAGTGATCCTGGAATTGTTAAGAATTGAATGGTTATATTGATATAATATTTGTTCTTCAACTTTACCCATCATTTTCCAGCTGACTTCCATAGCAGTGGACACATTGTTGTCAGGGGATGGAAGATACATAACACAGCAAAAAATAAATCGTTTGTGTGTGTGGCAAAAACACCCGAGTAGAAACATGAATGGTTTGAAGCTATTTTGAAAGAAAGAGAATGGCAAAAGGGTGGGTGTATGAATTGGGCAGTATTATACTTTATGAAGATTCTAACTTAGCAAGAAAGCCAATAACAGGCAGAAATTGCGAGAAAGGAAAAAGTCATATGATGTTCACTTAGATTTCCCATGTGATCTAAGACTCATGATAAAATACTTTTCTTAAATATTTTATCTATTTAACACAACAAAGGAGAGAGAGAGAGCACAAGCAGAAGGAACAGCAGGCAGAGGGAGAAGCAGGCTTCCCACTGAGCAGAGAGCCCAATGCAGGACTCCATCCCAAGACCCTGGGATTATGACCAGAGCGAAAGGCAGATGCTTAACTGAATGAGCCACCAAAGCACCCCTAAAATACATTGTAAATACTTCTAATATTATTACTAAAAGAAAAGAAAAATGTTGAATATTTAGTAAAATAATATATTGTGGCCAGCAGTGTTTTTTAAATAGTATCTTAGTCTGTCGAGGCCACTATAACAAATACCCCAGACTGGGTGGCTTATAAACAACAGAAATTTGTAGCTCACTCTTCTGGAGGCCAGGAGTCCCAGATTCAGTGACTTGCGACAGCAATTTTCCAGTTCATAGATGGCCATTTTCTCACTGTGTCCTCATATGGTAGAGGGGCAAGAGATCTCTCTGTGTCTTGTTTATAAGGCCATTAATCCCAATCCCATTCACGAGGACTCTAGCCTCATGACTTAATCACCTCCTACATGCCTTACCTCCTAATACCATCATGTTGAATAACATATGAATCTGGAAGGCATGCAAACGTTCAGTCTACACAAATAATTTCATTTGCTTTAAAATGTCAGTTTTCTTTGCACTTTATTCTTGCTATTTTGAAAATATCACTATGGAGTTTTCCTGTAAGAGACAGACTTCAGTAGTACAATGCAGTGCCGTAGGGCCTTCAACAGTTATATATTTAGCAGTACATTGAACATTCCTAGACCAAATATGTTAGTATCCTAATTATAGAATAAAGCACTCTGGATATACATTAACATTTTAAAATTGTTACAATGCCATTGAATATAATGCAACCCAATAAGGACTGTGTTCATATGAGGAGGACTGGCTCAAAATTGCTTTATGTTTTAGCAAGATTTGCAAAAGATACTTGATCTGGCAATATTCAGTTATGTGAAGTTTATCTGCAATTAAGCACATTTCTGCAATTCACCTTGTGTTACTACTAATTTCTTTACCAAATAACTGATAAGACAAAAAGCAGTGTTTATTCATTTTTCCCAGAGATTTAAGAGCACAATATCTCATTGCTGATGAAATTTCAGGACACAAAGAACCCTTTCTTCCACCTTCAGAAATTTTCCCTTGAAGAACATGCAAAGCTTCTACTTCTATTAAAATATTCATAGTACACATTTGTTTGAGAATTACCAAAGCATTTCAAATACTTAACTCCTTTGATTGATCTGGGATGGAGAGCCTGTTAGAAAAGTTTAAAACAAAGATTATGAATAGCTGATTCTTTAAGTTTTGTTGAATCAAGCAATCAATTCAAATAGCATAGCAAATCATTTCAAAGGTAAAATAAATGTTTCAAGTTGAACCTTTATTTTTTTTCAGAATAGCTATGCATATAGATAAATCTGAAGTGAAAAAGGAAGGAGGGAAAGAAGGAAGTGAAAAAGGAGGAAAGCAAAGCAAGCAAACAAGCATGTTCTATTAATTTGTTTATGTTAACAGGCTCTATTCTTAATAAAAATCATTCTGTTACTGACAAATGGTAATTCCTCCTTCATTGTAAAAAATAGAAATTCTAGCAAAAAATTTTGTAGTTAGAATATTGAAACTAAAAATCACAGAAATCTTGTGATTTATGTAGTTCCCATGATAAAGGCACCCATTAACTTCCCTTTGACCCCTTTTCTTTCTTTGCCCTATGGTCCAAATTCAGGTATTTTTTTTAAGGTTTTATTTATTTATTTGTGTGTGTGTGTGTGTGTGTGTGAGAGAGAGAGAGAGAGAGAGAGAGAAAACTAATGCACATGGGGAGGAGCAGAGGGAGAGAGAGAAGCAGTCTCCCTGCTAAGCAGGGAGCTTGATTCAGGGCTCCATCCCAGGACCCTGAGACCATAACCTGAGCCCAAGGCAGGCACTTACCCAACCAAGCTACCCAGGTGCCCTGTGGTAGAGTGCTCTGTATCTGCACCCCCCTGCCCATGCTGAATATGCAATAAATTTTGGTTTCATGCAGGAAGAGTGAGTGAGGAGACTTTTTCTGTTACCTGTCCTTGGTTTCCTTTTTGATAGGCTTAAAATTAGGAATGGAGCAAGACACCTGGGTAACAATCTCTGAATAGGGCGAGAAACTCTACAAGATGATGTGCAAACAAGGGAATCTGACCAAAGACAGAAAAAGAAAACTGACCACATTCCCTAAATGCTTCCTTGGAAGGTAAGCTCCATAGTCTGGGTGCATGAATTTCTTTCATATTTTCACTATGTCATGTGTCAACTACCCTTCCTTCAATGATTTGATTTTCTTTAAAAAAAAAATTCCTCTGGGCATTTTTGAATATCTTTTTACTGTCAACATTTCCCGGATGATAGTGAGGTGAAGGAATGGACCTAGAGCCCGAAATCATGGAAAATTTTAGACATCTATCCTTCCGTCCCTGACGTCAACCATTTCAGATGTATGGTGTTCTGAGGGAAAAGCAGACACTGGGGTCAGGCGGGGCTGTCATTCAGCAGGTTCACTGAAGGGGGACAAAGTCTAGCAAGGATGTGAGTACAGGGCCTACAAGTCAGAGAACCAAAGAATGTAAGACACAGAGTCTAAACCTGAGACAAATCAGCACTTTGACACCTGGGCTCAGGTTGAAGGACCATCGATGAGGAATCTGAAAAAGAAGGTCCTGCAAGGGGCCTGGTGCAGAGCAACAGGTGGAGAGGTTGCCTGGGTTTCGAGCCTAGACCCCCTGTCAGTCCTCTGGGGTCTGCAGGCAGCTGCACGTGGAAGTCCCTGCCGGGTTAAGTGTGCAGGACCAAAGGGAAGGGTGGCTGCCTTAAGCCATGCCCCATGCTGGCTGTTTCTATATATTTATAATCCTCAGATGCATACTTTGCATTTATAATCTTTATATTTTTTAAAGATTCAGAAACCAGCAGTCGCGGTGTTTACCATGCCCACCTTCATACAACCAGTGAATGCCAATGTCAACTCTGTAGGAGACTGGAGTGGTAGTTCAAAGCCCACACTTTGCAGTCAGACTGTCTCCATGCAAATCTGGTCCTACCTCTGGCTGGTTGAGTGATGTGGGAAGTTTAAATGTCTTTTTCCTCTCTAAACATGAAGATGATTATAGTGCTTACCTGTAATGCCTACCAGAATGTCTTCTCGATAAGTTATGCAGATACCATAAAACAACCATAGGCCACACTGGCTCCCAACCCAGTTAGAAGAATATAAGCCAGGAAACCCTGGCCTGCAGGGCAGCATGGGGTCCCTCCTTCAGTGGCTGGGGTCCTCACAGCAGAGCACTCGGCTGCCAGCAAGCTGCTGTTGCTGTCCTTGGTAGGCCCCCAGCCGACGGCTCTTGTGGGAGAGAAAGAGTGGAGGGGAGCCCACCTTGGCTTAGAAACCCCATATTGCAAAGAAGACCCAATTTCTTAGAACCACCTCTGGGGCATAACTTCCAGGGTTCTCAGAGGGACATGCCTGTTTATAGGAGTCACTTCAAGCTATAGCTTCTCACCAAGAATGTATTCATATTACATTTAGCCATCAGGAGTCATTTTGGTCATGAGCAATGTTGCCTGGTAACCCAGCAGACGCCCTGCCTCAATCAAGTTCCAGTGAAATAGAGCTCCAGGGCTGACCCAGGGTCAAGTTTTCCTAATTAAAGGAGCAGGAGTCTTGTTAACTAAAGTGTTAACATGGGGGTGCAGTGTGCAGAGGGTGGCTGGGTGATGGGCATTGGGGAGGGCTTGTGTTGTGATGAGTGCTGTTAAATGCGTAAGCCTGATGATTCACATACCTGTACTCCTGGGGCAAATAATACATTATATGTTAATAAAAATAATAAATAAAAAAAGAGCTAACACGATCTTACAGGCCAAAGTGCTAGTTCATTACAATGGTATGTGAGCATTGTCCACAGTGCCTGATACACAAGAGAGACTCAGTAAATTTTAGTTGTGTTCATTGTGGCTTTTTCCATAACAGCACACTACCTTAGTTACCAGTTATTAATTATAGACCAAGTTTGAGATTGTTTTTGATTGGATCAGGATCCTTTCGCAGAGTGTTAATGGGATCTTGTGATTTCTGTAGGTCCCATGATAAAGCCACCCAATAACTTCCTTTCTTACCCCTTCTTTTTCCTTCCCCTATGCTCCTAATTAATAGCAATACTAACAGTGTGTTCTTTTCCTGTTCTTTTCCTCATTTTAATTTGGCATATTTAGGAATCTGCTGACATCAGAACAGAGAATGATGCTTTCGCTATGTACCAACCAGCTCAACCCATTTGTCAACCACTGACGTTTCATAAGTGCTCAAAATGTGCCAGACACTGTGCTGAGCTCCTGACATTTATCAGCTCATTTAATCCTGTTGACAGCACTGTGGAGTTGATACTCTTTTTTTTTTTTTTCCCCAAGAATTTACTTATTTATTTGAGAGAGAGAGAGAGAGAGAGAGGAGCAGAGGGAAAGAGACAAGCAGACTCCATGCTGAGTGCAGAGCCCGATTTGGTGCTTGATCCCCGGACCCTGAGATCATGACCTGAGCCAAAGGCAGATGCTTAACCAACTGAGCTACCCAGGCATCCCTGGAGTTGCTATTATTATTTTTGTGCTATTGAAGAAAAAACTGAAGCTTTACTTCTTTTTAAATTTTCTTTCTTTTGAATGGCTTTAACAACTTCTTCTGCCTTAAAATGTACTTTATAGACTAGATATCCCTTTTTAGAATTCCATGCCCCTCGGTTATTTGACTTTAGCCATAGGTGTGGCTTTTGGTTTTGAAATAAATGGAAAAGTAATTTCCTGACACCTTCTATAGCTTGGGTTCTCTGACCTGTGCAAAGTTGAAATTATTCTAAAATGTATCCATTACTTATGTAAAAGTTCAAATGTTATATTTTTATAACATGAGCACAATAACATATTTTATTTTAAAATGTTTCTCTATTTAGTGTTCTCTTACTGATACCACATGGCCAAGAAAACAGTACCAAGCTGGTGCTACCCTGTGTTATAAAATATCATCCTACTTATCTGTGCTGTGGGGCTCCTCTCTCCACCCTAAAGTCGTAAAAGATGTGGTTTGTGCATGCTCTCTGGCCTTTCACAGCCACAGCAGAAGGATGTGGTAGGCAGTCCTGATGGGTGGTTTTGTGCTGGAATATTCCTTTTGGATGACAGTTTATTCTTTCTTAAAGATTTTATTTACTTATTTGAGAGAAAGGGAGAATCAGAGAGAGAGAGAGCACAACAAGTAGGAGGGTCAAAGGGAGAAACTGATGTCCCAAAGAGCAGGGAACCCAATGTGAGGCTCAATTCCCAGACTCCAGGAACATGACCTGAGCCAAAGGTAGATGCTTAAGCGACTAAGCCACTCAGGTCCCTCCACCCCCACCCCCAGATGACATTTAAATACAAGAATGAATTTATTAAAAACCTTATTTATTTATTTATTTATTTGTTTTTAAATGTTTTATTTATTATCTGAGAGGAGAGAGAGAGAAAGTACAAGCCTCGGGAGGGGCAGAGGGAGAGGGAGAAGCAGACTCCCTGCCGAGCAGAGAGCTGGAGGTGTTACTGATCCCAGGACCCCAAGATCATGGCCTGAGCCAAAAACAACCAGTTGAGCCACCCATGTGCCCACTAAATAACTTTAAAATTTGAAAACAGTGTAGTAAAACTATTGGTGTGTATTAATTTTATATTGCTGAAGAATAAATAACAATACACCTAGTGCCTTGAAACAACACCTATTCATTAGCTTATAATTCTATACGTCAGAAAGAAGTTGATGTGAGCAATGCTGGGCTGTCTGCTTAGGGTCTCACAAGGTCAAAATCAAGGCTAAAATCAAGGGCTTAGCTGTGGCTGGCCTTATCTTAAGGGTCTGAGAAAAAATTCACTTATAGCACATTCAGCTGTTGACAGAATTCAGTCCCAGTGATTGTAAGAATAAGTCCTACTTCTGTGCTGGCTGTTGGCCAGGACCACTCTCAGAAGCTGTCTGTGTTCCTTGGTACATGGCCCCTCTATCTTCAAAGGCAGCAGTGGCTCACTGAATCTTTCTTGTGCTTTTAATTTTTCTCTTACTCTTGCGCCACCAGCCTGAGAAAACTCTGCTTCAAAGTGTTCAACTGACTGGGTCAAGCTCGCTTGAATAATTTACATACTTTGAGGTCAACTGACTTGGAATTTTAGTTTTGTATACAAAATCCATTCATATAACTACCTATATTAGGACTGAGTTACAAAACCAAGGGATGGGATTCTTGATAGTGGGGTAAGAGAACACATTGAGAATTACATCTACCATATAGGGTGTGCAGTTTTTTTGGGTTTGCATTCTTAGAGTTCAAACACACTGGTTTTCTGTGCCTGGAAAGCCATATTCCAGTCTATCTTTTATATTAAGTCATTATTATTATGTTTATTTTGTCTGTTTGCTATCTTTAGGATCATGTTGTATTCTCTTTCCAGGTAAAACTACTCTAAAAATTTCCCTTTTTGTTTATTAGAGGTTTCAGTAAGTTGAATAGGTATTATATACTAGGGTTTAGGTAAGCATGAATGAATGGATATGGGTTTTGTAGGATAGAGTAAAATTTAAATAATTTGGGGCTTTCCATATGTGAAAAAATGCAAGCTTAAATGCACTGCAAATGTTTTTTTACATCTGAGGCTCCTTCCAAGGCTGCCTGATGGAAGCATGGTAGAAATAGACTTTTTGGGGAGGCAGGGGTGGGAATACTCTTTAACTATTTCACTGAATTTCTATTGCAGTGAATTTGTGTCATGGCTTTTGGAAATTGGAGACATTACAGGCCTGAGGAAGGTGTACACTTAGGACAAGCATTATGAGAAAATGGAATCATCCACCATGGTAATTATTTTGTTAATTACTAAGTTATTCATTCTCTTTGGCCACCAGTTGGAAGCATCTTGATTCTGTTAATCAATCTGGCTTATATAGTAAATGTCTACATTATAGGATGCTTATGTATTTTTTTTAAAGATTTCATTTATTTATTTGTCAGAGAGAGAGCGAGTGAGAGCAAGCACAGGCAGACAGAGTGGCAGGTAGAGTCAGAGGGAGAAGCAGGCTCCCTGCGGAACAAGGAGCCCGATGTGGAACTCGATCCCATGACGCTGGGATGATGACCTGAGCTGAAGGCAGCTGCTTAACCAACTGAGCCACCCAGGCATCCCAGGATGCTTATGTATTTTTAACATTTCAAGTACCTAATATATATAGAACTGCAATTCTGGGAATTTTCTGGAGTATGGGTTTATGGTGATATATTTTCTAATTGTAATGTGAATGGCTATGAAACAGGCAAAAATTAGAAATGAAGGTAAGTATTTCCCTGGGATAGTGGAGGAAGACATGGAAAGTTCTAATTGGAGTATTTGGGGCTGCATTATGAGGGAAAGGGCCTCATGTAAGGCATTGTAGAATGAGTAGAACTCTGACAGGTAAGAAGGGAAGAAGGATGTCCTTCCCTGAGGCATGAGAGTGGGAGTGAGCTCATGGTGGCCTCTTAGGAACTAGCTAGCACAAACTCTCACAAGGCAAGACAGTCTACTTCACAGATGAATATACTGGATAGGAAGGGTTCGGTGGGAGAGGTAGGCACATCTGATCCCACAGGATCTTAACTCTCTAGCTGTAATATGTTGGGTTTATTCTGAAGGAGATGAGGAGATGATGGACACTTTTAAGCAGAAAAGTGGCCAGAACATGGCTTTCAGAATGCTTAGGTGCAGCAATGTGGAATGTGAGGTGGAGACATTGGAGACACTGTAGGGGAGCCCCGTCCATCAGGAAGCCTCCATCTTTCTCTGTAGTAGGAGGATGGTGGCTATGTTCTAGGGCGTGATGACAGTGGCCCATTTGGGAGACTTTGGTATAGCTGAAGCAGCCTGTTTGAAAACTGTTGGATGTGGGAGATGAGGAGTGAAGAGTAAGATTAAGTTACTGTGAGATTTCTGTCTGGTTGACAGGGATGACTATTCAGGAGAAGGAGCAGGGTGGGAGAGGATAAAGGGTTTTTGTTAGGTTCGTTATAAGACATCCACAGGGGAACACCCAGCAAGAGGTTGAAAATGTATGTGTAAAACTCACTGTATACAATCATGGGAATCATTTCAAGTGAGCACCAGTTTCCTGAGGAGATCAGTAACAAAGAAAGAAGAAAGCAGTGATAATGGGACTGAGAAGTAAAGCTTGAAGAATTTCTAATGCAAAATGTGGGAGAGGAGAAAAAGAGAAAATTATGAATAAACATAGGCATTTGGCTAAGCTACTTCAATGTTCTTTTCTTTTTTTCTTTTTTCTTTTTTTCTTTCTTTCTTTCTTTCTTTTTTTTTTTTTTTTTTTTTTTTTTAATTAGAGTGGGATGAAACTGAACTGGATTCTCCCAGGTTTTCCTCACCATTCTGGGTGCCCTCTGAATTATTCCACCAAAATAGATCTCTGTCTATTCCAAGATCCCCACCTTCTTCCCAGTTACAACTTCTCTTTCCTTGCTCCTGCTTTTGTCCACCATCCCTATGACACAGCCTCCAGGAAACAGCTGGAGACCTTTTAAAACAAATGTAAGATCAAAGCATTCTCCTGCTTATAATCATCTACTGGCATCCCATTACACTCAAAGAAAAGTGTGGAACCTCTTACTTACTTACTGTGATCCAGATCTCTTACCATGGCCCACAAAGCCCCACATAATAGGGCCCCTGACTTCCTCTGTGAGTTGGCAAACCATGTTGTACCCAGCTCATTACACTGTGGCCCCTGTAGTTTTCTGTCTGTTCCTTAAACACTCTGGGATGACTCTGCATTTAGGATCTTTACCCTACAATTCTCATTCAACTATTATTTATTAATTCATAGTACATACCAGGGCCCTTTCTAAGTGCTGGAGGGATAGCAGTGAATGAAATGACAAGAGTTGCAGTGTTCATGACTCATGTCTTCAGTGACACTCTTTTAGAATCTCATTCTATTACAATAAGCTGTGTTTTTAATTTTTAAAATTTTCTTCATGAACTTAGCACTCTCTAAAATTATCATGCTATTTTATTTGTTTATTATTATTCCTCTCTTTACTTCCCATATTGATTCTGGGCCCCCATCAAAATAGATGTACTATAGGAACAGGATACCTGGAGTGCCCCTCACATGTAGGTGCTCAATAAATATTTGCTCAGTGAATGAATAAATGAGTAATTATATTGTTAGTAAATAGATGATAATAGTGATAAATTGTAGGTGATTTTGTTCTTGATTCTTTAGCACTGTGAAAACACACCACATAGCATCTAATGTCCTAAAACACATCATCCAAAAACTTATAAGTAAAAATGAAAAAATGTTGATTTAGATGACTTTCCTCTTGCATGCTTCTCTTTCCTTTCTTCTAACCCCAAGCCCAAATGTATATTTGGGTCAAGAAAGGAATATGTTGTGTTTTGTTCTGCAGTCTACTAAAGCTCAAGTAGGTGGACTATAGAGAGGTTCTACATACAATCATAGACCTTCAGAAATCAGGTGATTACTTTCTCATTTAGGTTACATACTTCCAGGAACTATGTCTTACAGTAGAGCAAAGAAGGGAAAATCTATTTATGAACTATCTGTTTATTCCTTTCCTTACTGACTCTTTCCTTCATTCTGTGTGTAAGATATTATGCTACCTAGTGTAAAATTATCATGTTGTGGCCTTTATTTCTTATGGCCTAATAGTTTAAACCTATCAAGCAATTCAGCTGTTGACATATTTCTTTTCAGAAAGGTAGAAATCCACCAGGATGAGATAATTAACTTTTTGCTGAGAACATTGAGAAGGAAAATAGTATTGGTTAACATTAGTTGCTCTAACAAATTTAAACCTCAGTACAGTGGCTTCCATTCTAGAAGGTATTTTATCTCTCAGGTAAAACCAGTCACTGGTGGAGGATGTTGGAGGCACCACGGTTTTAGTCCAGGGAGAGTCTCACCCTCCTTCAGTGCAGGGCTCTTAAAGGTCATTTTGAAGGAGTGTTGGAGTTTTTGGTTTCTTTGTTTAAATGGGTCTGTACACTCCACGTTGTGCCTTACTTTTGTGTGCATGTCCTTATGCAATTCAGTTCCATGACCACACTATTTCAAGAGAAATTTATAAATGTAGTGTAGGTTCATGCCCAGGCAAAATAAAAGCTAAACGAATTTGGTAAACAGCGATCCAATGTCTGCCACTGAGGTATATCTCTCAGGTCAATAAAAAAAACTATGGAATTATATTAAAGCCAGGTAATATTATGTAAAAAATGTCAATGTTATTTAGTGATACCAGCATATAATAATAATAAAAAATGACTTGTCACTTCTCTATTGAACTGCTTTGCTTTGGAGACTCAGGTGCACCTCCCCCACCCCTACTCCCTCAGCTCCTGTTGCCAGGCACTGGTTTGCATTGGAGACGGAACCCCCGTAGGGGTTCCAAGCAGTTTCTAGTGGCCGAGAGGACACTGATGATTAGAGACAAAGCCACAAGGCTATCTAGAGCTAGCTGGTGGCCATTACAATGTCTCCACACACAGTTCTGGCGCAGCTGTGGGCTGTGCTGGAGCAGCTGTGGGCTTCTGGGTTGGTGATATACGAACGTTTGCCATATGGGCCACAAGTCTCTGGGTTTGGCTGGGAGATCTTGGTTTGCACTGCAGTGGTATTGTTCATTACAGTAAAGTGTGGACTCAGATTAAGAGGAAGAAATGGGCATTGTGCCCAGAATGAAGTATCTGGAAAATACATGGAGAACACCGACATGGATGCACAAGCCTGTGGAGCTGACACATCACCTGAGCAGAAGGCCAGTCCTCTCCCCCTAAAGATTCTTGCTCTGGCTGCCCCGAATCAAAATGTCAGGTATGTTTCCATGGAAGATGCTACACAACTGCTGAAGGGAGTTTGGCAAAGGCTTTTGAAAAAGAGCCCTCAACAGGTGACTGATGAAAATCCCATCTATGGAGCACTCCAGGACAATAAAGAACCCCCTGCAAGGAAAATGCCAGAGATTCAAGGACACCCTGATCTTCAGGGAAGTCCAGACCTGCTGGTTCAGGACACTGGCAACTGTGGACAGAGAGTGCAGGAAGAGGCAGGGGAAGCAGACAAGCCAGAGATTACTCAAGGAGGTGTGCCGTGGAAGGCCCCCGCTGAGGGCCAGGGCCAACACCACACCCTCAGCCAGATCCTACTGACGGTGATGCATCTGCTAGCGCTCCTTAGAGATCATCTGGAAGGTGGGGGCTCAAGAGGCAGGTGGAGACTGCCTCCTCATCCACTGATCATGTGCCCTCACATGGGAGCCCCCTGTAAAAAGGAAAGCCATCCGGGCACTGAAGAAGGCACGTCAGGGGAATGAAGAGCTCCCAGGAACACAACAATCCACTAAGCTGAGCAAGTATCTTTTCACCTGTGAAACACCCTCCTGCATAGTGAGATTCAGAAATTGTGCCTGAAGCTTGGGGCAGAGCTGAAGCTATGTGAAGAGCACCTCAATCAACTGGAAAAGAAGATGATGGAGGAGAAGGCACACTGCCTGTAAGTGAAGAACAAACTTGCCAAGGTGATCAGGAAAGTGGATGCTGCCCACTGGAATTTAGGCCTCTACAAGAAGATGGCCGATGACCTACACAGAGACTGGCAGAGCATCTCCTCCTTGCATGACCAAGAGTGCCTCCTGATGGAGAACAGAAGTGAGGAGACACAGAATGCTGTTCTGTTGGCAGAGAGGGAGTTCCAAAGTCTCAAGGAAGAACCATTGCCTCAGGCAGAAGCTGGCCAACTCTGGGCCCAAGGTCCAGCCTGTCTCTGGGTGGCCTCCTGCTCCCGCTCATGCTCTTCTGGAACAGCCTCCAAATACCCTCAAGGACCACAGGCTCCCCTGAAACCCCAGAAGCCCAAGAAGGGAGCAAGGGTGCACAGGACAGACACAAAGTTCTCAGGTCCCCTGCAGGTCTGTCTCCCTTTCCCAGCAGCCATCAACACTCACAACCAGGGCACAAAGGCTCCTGTAATTACTTACACCTTAAGCCATCTCATTGTTCCTTTTACTGGAGATCCACAGCATTATTGAACTGATGCTGCCATCCCCTATAGCCATGTGAGAGAGTATTTTTCAATGTTAAGCTCCAAAAAAATAAAAATATCAAATTGCTGATACAACTGCCACTGAGAATTGATTTTATGAAGGGATTCTATGCCAAGAAATGAAGGGTTTTAAGTGTCTTTTACTGATCACTTATATGTCTAATAACCGAGTGCGTCATATAATACAGAGGTTCAGAGAGGGGACACAACTTGCCCCAAGATCACACAGCTAGTGAATATCAGAGCTCCCACTCCAAACAAAGGTTGTCTAATTATCCACTGATGTGAAAATAATTAGCACTACTAGCACTATTACTACTTCTACTTCTTAATTTTTGAAGAGATGAAGGGCGAAGACACACGCACATGCAAGTGGATGAGGGGCAGGGAGAAGGATATTCCTAGACAGCCTTCCCACTCAAGTGCAGAACCAGACACTGGGCTGGTTTTCACAGACCATGGGACCATGCCCTGAACTGAAATCAAGAGTCAGACATTGAAATGACTAAGCCACACAGGCACCCCGGTGCAAGGAACTTCTAGGCAAGGTGCCGTAAGGATCCCAGACGGGCATGACAAAATTTTCTCATAGTTCACGTTCTAGTTTGGATGCAAAGAATATGGTGATGGCTAGCTGAGGTAAACTCCCACCGAAGCATGGAAGGCAGCCTTTCAGGGTATCCAACGATTCCCTTCTTGGGTACACATCATTTTGTGTTTCATACTCTACCACTGGATTAGAGTCAGGACGCCTGCCTCACTTCGAAAGGACAGAATGTGGCCCAAGAGACAGGATGTCACTTCTGAGGCTCGTATACAAAGACACTGGTCTTCTCTTGCACTAGCTCTCGCTCCCTCACCATCGGTTTCGAGGGAAGCCACCAGCTCCTTGTGGGCTGTATTATGGAGAGGCCCATGTGGCAAGGAATGAATTTTTCTTGCTCACCGCAATGGAGGACCGCTGTCTGCTAAGAGCCACCCGAGTGAGCTCACAAGCAGATTCTCCCCCAACCAGCCTGGAGATGACTGAAGACCCAGATGACATCTTGACTGCAGCCTTGTGAGAGATCCTGAGACACAGGTCCCTGGCTAGATGCACCTGGATGCCTGGCCGACAGAAACCATATGCGGTTATCAATTCGTGGTTTTGGAAGCCCTCTGGTTTGTGGAAAACATTCAAAAAAGACACAAGGGTGAAGCCACAGTTTTGGCTGCTGACCCACCCCCCCTCTCCTGGGGTTGAAATTCCAGGGAAGTCAAGCGATGGTAGAAACCACTGAGAGATTAGGGTAAACAATGTAAGAAAGAGGACCTCTATTCTGTTCTCCATGTATCTGAGAGGACATGCCCTCACCTGATCCACTCAAGCCAATAGGTGGCACATGCAGGTGGAGACAACTGGCTGTGTGGCCAAGTCGACTGAGAGCACTAGACCCAGCGTCGCAGAGCCTCCTTGAAGGCAGAGAAAGAGCCCAAAAGTGCCCTGGTATCCCTAGAGAAGGCACAGAAATTAGATGAGTTGAAGGCCTGGGATCTGGTCATTGGGCTTCTGGGCAAGAGGGGAGATGGCCTGTGGAAGGGACACTGCCTGGGACCCGTCTTGGACCAGACCCCACCTGTCTGCTTTGGGACACTGAGGATTAAGACGAGAGTGAACTAGTGTAGGAGAGATGGTGTTCTAATGCTTGGCAGGTTTCAAGTTATTGAAATCGTTGGCATTCCTTTTCTCCTCGTCCTCAGGACCACCATTAGGGGGAAGGGGCCTTCAAAGAAGCAAGAAGAGTTTATCACTTACAGCCCTGTCAAGTGTCAATATCCAACCACTCCAGTCCCTTCCACCCCCTTGGCAGCCCCACTGCTTTCATAAGGACACAGATACATTCCTGTACAGGCTTTGGAGCAAACATAAGTTTTGATTTTTCTAAGATAAATGCCATAGTGCCATGACATGCTCATATGGCGGTCGCAAGTCTAGTATTCAAAGAATCTGTGTGGAAGGGTTGAGCCAATATATCAGAAACCCGAAATTTGTATTACTTTGCATGTTAATGGGAATTTAACCCAATGCTTTGAAAAGGAAGAGAAACTGTTAACTGTTTTCAAGAGTCAGCTCTATCATTTTCCATTCCCAACTGCTCTGCGGGAGTAATCCAGTCATTCCACATCCTCCCTTGCATTTGGTAGTGGAGTCTCTCTCTCCCTCTCTGGCGCATTTACTTTGATTCACTGTAAGAGGTGTGCAGAGAGAGCGCACTGGAGTTTTCATTTGAATTGCCCCAATGGCAACTATTTATGTGATTTCCAGCTGTATACTCTTTGGTAAAGGGTGTGGGCCATTTGCTTTTTTTTTTTTTTTTTTCATCTATTTCCTTTTGCTAACTAGATTGCATGCTTATTTGGGGGTCAAATTCTGAGTTTCCATGCTTCAGACAGGAGTCCTTTATCTGCTATGTGATTTGCACCTATTTTCTCCAAGTTGGTAGGTTGTCATATGGGTCTTCTTAAGGGGGTCTTTCACACGGTACAGATGTACAATTCTGATTGTTGGATAATGTCCAATAATCAACCTGACCTTTATGGAAAATAATTTGATGTTCATTTGGAGGATTCTTTATCTAGCTTTCCATTCCGGAAATTTTCCCCACATTTTGCCTATAAGATTTTTCATTTTCAATGTAAGGCAGTGATTAATTTTGAGCTACTTTTTGAAATATATATATTTTTTGTTCTTTCTGGGAGAGTGAACATGTGCATGCAGGGGAAGGGGCGTGGAGGGAGAAGGGAAAAGAGCATCCTTAAGCAGCCTCGCCAGTGAGCTTGGAGCCAGACCTTGTTCCGGGACCCTGAGAGCTTGACAAGAGCTGAAATAAAGAGCTGGCTGCTTCACAGGCTGACTCACCCAGGCACCCTGAGTTAAGTTTTGTATAGGGCTTGATACTTAGATTGTGGTCCCCGGCCTCCTAGTCCTCCACCTCCTCCTCCCATCTCCCGCTCACTCCTCTGCTTCTCCTTCTTCTTCTTTGCCTATGCATGTCCACTTGCTCTAGCACCATTTATTCAAAATGCTGTCACTCCCCATTGAACTGCCCTTTATCTTTGTCAAGGCCCCATTGGACATATCTGTGTAGTTCTCTTTCTGGTCCTTGATTCTGTTCCACTTATCGATCTTTATTCTGTTCTATTGGTCTAGCCCTTCACCAACACCACACACTTTTGATTACTGTAACCGTATATCTTGAAATTGCATAGAAGGATTCTTTTGGTTTCATTCTTTAGTTTTATTTTCTCCTCTTTTTCTAGGTTCTAAAGTAGAGAACTTCTAGTTTTGAGACTCCTTTTGTTTTTAGATAGAGGTAGAGAGAGAGACAGACACAGAGACAGAGACAGAGACAGAAACAGGGAAGGAGTGCAGAAAGAGAGAGAGATGATTAAGCAGCCTCCATGCCCAGCACCAGCACAATGCAGGTTCAGTCTCTCAATCCCGAGGTTGACCATGACCCGAGTCAAAATCAAGTGGTGGACTAACTGAATGTGCCACCCAGATGCTCCTCCTCCTTTCTAATGTATGCATTGAATGATATAAATTTTGCTCTCTGCTGATTTAGCTGTGTCCCACAAATTTTAATACGTCGTATTTTCATTTTCCTTTGGTTCAGTGCATTGAGATTTTATCTTTTTTCTTTGATAAACTAGAAAGTTATTTTCTAAGTGTTTGGATTTTGTTATCTTTCGCCATTTGATATCAGTTTCATTTTTAACTTTTTTTATAAGTTATAAAAGATAAATTCCAAGACATTGATATATAGGGTTGCATTTTTATCAGGTACACAATATAGAGATTCACCTCCCCTGCCCCAAAGACTGTTAGCTCCTGTTGCCAGGCACTGATTTGTGTTGGATACTCGGGTGCACCTTACCCACCCCTACTCCCTTCAGTTCCTGTTGCCAGGCACTGGTTTGCATTGGAGACGGAACCCTCGTAGGGGTTCCAAGCAGTTTCTAGTGGCCGAGAGGACACTGGTGA
The DNA here is from genome assembly GCF_009829155.1 of Mustela erminea. Classification (NCBI taxonomy): domain Eukaryota; kingdom Metazoa; phylum Chordata; class Mammalia; order Carnivora; family Mustelidae; genus Mustela; species Mustela erminea. The sequence goes on from NC_045629.1 coordinate 20,561,957, forward strand.
TCAGAGACAAAGCCACCAGGCTCTCTGGCGCCAGCCTGTGGCTATTACAAGGTCTCCCCACACAATTCTGGAGCCGCTGTGGGCTTTCCGGGAGCAGCTGTGGGTTTTTGGGTTGGTGATATATGAACGTTTGCCACATGGGCCACGAGTCTCTGGGTTTGGCTGGGAGATCCTCATGTACACTGTGTTGGTGGTGTTCATTACAATAAAGTATGGACTCCGCTTAAGAGGAATAAAGGGGAACTGTGCCCAGAATGAAGTATCTGGAAAAGACATGGAGAAGGCCGACCCGGATGCAACAGCCAGGGGAGCCGTCGCATCATCTAAGCACAAGGCCAGTCCTCTCCCGCTACAGATCCTTGCTCTGGCTGCCCTGAATCAAGATGTCGGGTACTTTTCCGTGGAAGACGCTCCACAACTGCTGAAGGGAGTTCGGCAAATGCTGTTGAAGAAGAGCCCTCAGCAGCTCACCAATGAAAATCCCATCTGTGGAGCAGGATGATGGAGAACCCCCTGTGAGGAATATGCCAGAAGACTTCAAGGACAGCCCTGACCTGCAGGGAAGTGCAGACGCTCTGGCTCAGGACATTGGCAGCTGTGGACACAGAGTGCAGGAAGAGGCAAGGGAAGCAGGCAGGCCAGAACTTCCTGACGGATGTGTGCCGTGGCAGGCCCCTGCTGAGTGCCAGAGCCAACACCACACCCTCAGCCTGATCCTACTGATGTTGATGCATCTGCTAGAGCTCCTTAGAGATCATCTGGAAGGTGGGGGCTCAAGGAGGCAGGTGGAGACTGGCTCCTTCTCCACTGATCATGTGCCCCCAGGTGGGAGCCCCCTGAAAAAAGGAAAGCCATCCAGTGTCGCTCTTGCCAGCAAGAACGACTCGGAGACTCACATAGTGGCGAACCTTTTTTATTAATCGCTTTTTTCTTCCTTCTCCTCTAACCCCGGGCGCATGGGTTTTTATGCAGGCAGTGTTAACCAATCAGAATGCAGTGCTCATGCACTTCCCGCGTGAGTGGACCTAAATGAACAGCCAATCATATTCAGTCCCTTACAGCTCTTATAGTAGGCCTCCTGTACTGGCTCCCGACATCTCCCCCTTTTTTATTTATTTATAATGGCTGAGATCGTGCCTGTCTTAGGTTGCCGATCCTCAGCACACATGCTTACCCGTCATCGGGTACTCTCCCTGGTCGAAGAGCCCCTGTCTTAGGTTGCTATGGTTTGGGATCAGTCTTACCCATCTTTGACTACCGATCTAGCATACTTAGCCATATCTGGGGGGAGGTACCAGCTTCAAGAGCCATCATGGCTTGAACCTTGAGGTGTTATTGTCGTTGATTGCGATGGACACGGCCACACACCTAATGTAACATTAGTACGTTAGCTGTGATTAAGAGAACAGCCATGGCACCAAGTCCGGCCCACTGTTTGAGGAACGAAACAGATTGCTGTAACATTTTTTTCCACTCACTAACAGGTGCAATAGTTACTTTGGTAGAATTTATGGATATAATTTGAGCTCGTAATTGCCTAGTTAAATTTTGAAATTGACGGTTCCAGGTACCATTAAGCATTCTTCCCAATTGTCGAGACAGATTGGCCGCTACTGACAAGTTATTGTAAGCTACGGGAGTAACACAAAGTCCCGCCATATTATGTATACATCCTGTTGACACAATTGACTCTAGGATATCAAGTTGTTCCTGTACAAGATCAACCCTTTGGTTTACAATCAAAATTCCCACGTGTAGATGTCCATTGATTTGTTCTTGCATGGCCAAAGCCTCAGCCACCATTCCTGTGATGTTATTGAGTGTGGCGGCTGTCTGTACCAAGGTTGTCAAGGCTACCGCGGCAGCAGTAGCAGCGGCGGCGGATGCTGCGATAGCTGCAATAATGGCTGCTGTTATTCCAAAGTCTCGTTTATGTCGAAGCAGCACTGGCAGGTTGTCGGGGTTCACCTGTACTGGCATCGGCATATACGTCGGTATCTTGGCTATTACTGCCGAGTGGCGTTCCAACATTCTGATAGCAGACAATTCTGGGACTCACAAGAGAGACTAGATGACTTGTTAATAGTAGAAGCATTAAAAACTATGAAGAGAAAGGGAGCTCTAACACAGACGGGCGTTGGTGAGTAACTTATGTGCTTAGCTGAGGTACAATTGCAAGTAACATTTGTTTCAAATCGAGAGCCTACGTGATAGTTGTACGTACAGTTACGCCATGTAGACCCATTAATAAAGTGAAGGCTTTCCAAGCCTGTACATGCCTGTGCAGCGTTGCAGAGCAGCCACCTATCTAGAAGGTGAGCTGACGCGCCGTGCGCCGGGTCTTGGTAGGTATAATTATAGCCAAAAAAGGTGGAGTTAGAGTAAGTGGGGATTTGAGGACTGAATGAGAATCCTGTTCCCACCCAAACTGCTGAGAGGCTACTATGGCAGCCACTCGTGCGGTGCAGCTCGCACAATAGCAGGCCTTGGTGCAGCAAGGTTTATACGGAGGAGGCCCCTCGTAAGGTGGCGCTGTTGGGGCTGGGCCCGTGGGCATAGGATCTAAGTTATCTACCACTTCCGTCTTTGTTTGTAACTGCGCCATAGCTCCTTCTTCTGCTTTTAATTTCAGCTGCACCATAACTTCCCCTGCATTTTGAGCTGCGCCATAGCCTTCTTTAGCTTTTCCTCCTTTTTTGCAAGCTCCTTTTGCATCTTGCTCACCTTTTGGCTTTTGGGAGATTTCCCTCCTCTGCCCCTTTCATCATCGCTCGAGCTAGATCCCTCACTGTCTGAGTGTCCGTTTGAGCTTTCACTCTCAGAGCTAGTGTCCTTCAAGGAGCCTTTACAAGATTCCTCTTTCACTTGTTCTAAGATCTCCCCTCCCAGTTGCACCGCCTGGCGTATGGGCTCTCGCGGGGATTGCAAACAAACTTTCACTAAAGACCAAAGGCCAGGGTTCCCGGCGTAGTGCGCGGATCGCGTCTAAGGTCTTTTCTAAATGCTCCCACTGAGGGATGTTTAATATCCCTTCCTCCAAAAACCAGGGAGCCGTTTTTCCCACTTCTCTCAAAAACAAACGAGCTGTTTTATTTTTTAAAGGAGTACCAATTGCTTTAAGGATATCAGAAAGCGGCCCCAGCATTTTATATGTGGCCATCTTGTTTCCCATACCGGAAGGCTTTCTAGGCTCGTCCTAGTCTTGAGGAACTTTCCCTGTCACTAGACAGAAATAGGGGCACTCTTTACCTGATTGTCGCCGACTCCGTGCATCTCTCACGATGAGATTCCCGGGTCTCAGCACCACTTGTCGCTCTCGCCAGCAAGAACGACTCGGAGACTCACGTAGTGGCGAACCTTTTTTATTAATCGCTTTTTCTTCCTTCTCCTCTAACCCCAGGCGCATGGGTTTTTATGCAGGCAGTGTTAACCAATCAGAATGCAGTGCTCATGCACCTCCCGCGTGAGTGGACCTAAATGAACAGCCAATCATATTCAGTCCCTTACAGCTCTTACAGTAGGCCTCCTGTCCTGGCTCCCAACAATTCAGGGCACTGAAGAAGGCACGTCAAGGGAATGAAGAGCTCCCAGGAAACACAACAATCCAACAAGCTGAGCAAGTATCTTTTCACCAGCGAAACAGCCTCCTGGAAAGTGAGATTCAGAAGCTGCACCTGAAGCTCAAGGCAGAGCCTAAGCTGTGCGAAGAGCACCTCAAACACCTGGAGAGGAAGATGACGGAGGAGATGGCACGCTGCCTGCAAGTGAAGAACAAACTTGCCAAGGTGCGCAGGAAGGTGGATGCTGCCCACTGGAAATTAGGCTTCTACAAGAAGATAGCCGACCTCCTGCACTGAGAATGGCAGAGAATCTCCTCCTTGCATGATCGAGAGAGCCTCCTGGGGGAGAACAGAAGGGAGGAGAGCCAGAAGGCTGTTTGTTCTGTGGGCAGAGAGGGAGTTCCAAAGGCTCAAGGAAGGAAACCATTGCCTCAGGCAGAAGCTGGCCAACTCTGGGCCCAAGGTCCAGCCTGTCTCCAGGGTGCCTCCTGCTCCTGCTCCTGCTCCTGCTCTTCTGGGAACAGCCTCCAAATACCCTCAAGGGCTCCAGGCTCCCCTGAAACCCCAGAAACCCTAGAAGGTAGCAAGGGTGCACTGGCCAGACTCCAAGATCTTGGGTCCCCTGCAGGTCTGATTCCCTTCTCTAGCAGCCACCAACACTCAGAACCAGAGCACAAAAGCTCCTGTGCTTCCTTACCCCTTAAGCCATACCCATTGCTCCTTTTACTGGAGATCCACCCCATTATTGAACTGATGCTACCTATTCCCTATAGCCGTGTGAGAGAGCATTTTTCAATGTTAAGCTCCCAAAAAATAAAAATATCAAATTGCTGATACTCCTGCTACTGAGAATTGATTTTATGAAGGGATTCTATGCCAAGCAATGAAGGGTTTTAAGTGTCTTTTACTGATCACTTATATGTCTCAATTACCGAGTGTGTCATATACTACTGTGGTTCAGAGAGGGGACACAACGTGCCCCAAGATCACACAGCTAGTGAATATCAGAGCTCCCATTCCAAACAAAGGTTGTCTAGTTATCCACTGATGTGAAAATAATTAGCACTACTAGCACTACTACTACTTCTGCTTCTTAATTTTTGAAGAGATGAAGGGCGAAGACACACGCCCATGCAATGGGGGAGGGGAAGAGAGAGAGATTCCTAGACAGCCTTCCCACTCAAGTGCAGATCCAGACACTGGGCTGGGTTTCACAGACCATGGGACCACGCCCTGAACTGAAATCAAGAGTCAGACATTGACATGACTAAGCCACACAGGCACCCCGGTGCAAGGAACTTCTAGGCAAGGTGCTGTAAGGATCCCAGAAGGGCTTGACCAAATTTTCTCATAGTTCATGTTCTTGTTTGGATGCAAAGAATATGGTGATGGCTAGCTGAGGTAAACTCCCACTGAAGCATGGAAGGCAGCCTTTCAGGGTCTCCAACGATTCCCTTCTTGGGTACACATCGTTTTGTATTCATACTCTACCACTGGATTAGAGTCAGGACTCCTGCCTCACTTCGAAAGGACAGAATATGGCCCAAGAGACAGGATGTTACTTCTGAGGCTCGTATACAAAGACACTGGTCTCCTCTTGCACTAGCTCTCGCTCCATCACCATCGGTTTCGAGGGTAGCCACCAGCTCCTTGTGGGCTGTATTATGGAGAGGCCCATGTGGCAAGGAATGAATTTTTCTTGCTCACCGCAATGGAGGACCACTGGCTGCTAAGAGCCACCCGAGTGAGCTCACAAGCAGATTCACCCCAACCAGCCTGGAGATGACTGAAGACCCAGATGACATCTTGACTGCAGCCTTGTGAGAAATCCTGAGACACAGGTCCCTGGCTAGATGCACCTGGATGCCTGGCCGACAGAAACCATATGCGGTTATCAATTCGTGGTTTTGGAAGCCCTCTGGTTTGCGGAAAACATTCAAAAAAGACACAAGGGTGAAGCCACAGTTTTGGCTGCTGACCCACCCCCCTCTCCTGCGCTTGAAATTCCAGGGAAGTCAAGCGATGGTAGAAACCACTGAGAGATTAGGGTAAACAATGTAAGAAAGAGGACCTCTATTCTGTTCTCCATGTATCTGAGAGGACATGCCCTCACCTGATCCACTCAAGCCAATAGGTGGCACATGCAGGTGGAGACAACTGGCTGTGTAGCCAAGTCGACTGAGAGCACTAGACCCAGCGTCGCAGAGCCTCCTTGAAGGCAGAGAAAGAGCCCAAAAGTGCCCTGGTGTCCCTAGAGAAGGCACAGAAATTAGATGAGTTGAAGGCCTGGGATCTGGTCATTGGGCTTCTGGGCAAGAGGGGAGATGGCCTGTGGAAGGGACACTGCCTGGCAACCCGTCTTGGACCAGACCCCACCTGTCTGCTTTGGGACACTGAGGATTAAGACGAGAGTGAACTAGTGTAGGAGAGATGGTGTTCTAATGCTTGGCAGGTTTCAAGTTATTGAAATCGTTGGCATCCCTTTTCTCCTCGTCCTCAGGACCACCATTAGGGGGAAGGGGCCTTCAAAGAAGCAAGAAGAGTTTATCACTTACAGCCCTGTCAAGTGTCAATATCCAACCACTCCAGTCCCTTCCACCCCCTTGGCAGCCCCACTGCTTTCATAAGGACACAGATACATTCCTGTACAGGCTTTGGAGCAAACGTAAGTTTTGATTTTTCTAAGATAAATGCCATAGTGCCATGACATGCTCATATGGCGGTCGCGGTCTAGTTTTCAAAGAATCTGTGTGGAAGGGTTGAGCCAATATATCAGAAACCTGAATTTTTATTACTTTGCATGTTAATGGGAATTTAACCCAATGCTTTGAAAAGGAAAAGAAACTGTTAACTGTTTTCAAGAGTCAGCTCTATCATTTTCCATTCCCAACTGCTCTGCGGGAGTGATCCAGTCATTCCACATCCTGCTTTGCATTTGGTAGTGGAGTCTCTCTTTCCCTCTCTGGCGCCTTTACTTTGATTCACTGTAAGAGGTGTGCAGAGAGAACGCACTGGAGTTTTCATTTGAATTGCCCCAATGGCAACTATTTATGTGATTTCCAGCTGTATACTCTTTGGTAAAGGGTGTGGGCCATTTGCTTTTTTTTTTTTTTTTTTTTTTTTAAAGATTTTATTTATTTATTTGACAGACAGAGACCACAAGTAAGCAGAGAGGCAGGCAGAGAGAGAGGAGGAAGCAGGCTCCCTGCTGAGCAGAGAGCCCGATGTGGGGCTCGATCCCAGGACGCTGGGATCATGACCCGAGCCGAAGGCAGCGGCTTTAACCCACTGAGCCACCCAGGCGCCCCTATTTTTTTTTTTCATCTATTTCCTTTTGCTAACTAGATTGCATGCTTATTTGGGGGTCAAATTCTGAGTACTCATGCTTCAGACATGAGTCCTTTATCTGCTATGTGATTTGCACCTATTTTCTCCATGTTGGTAGGTTGTCATATGGGTCTTCTTAAGGAGGTCTTTCACACGGTACAGATGTACAATTCTGATTGTTGGATAATGTCCAATAATCAACCTGACCTTTATGGAAAATAATTTGATGTTCATCTGGAGGATTCTTTATCTAGCTTTCCATTCCGGAAATTTTCCCCACATTTTGCCTATAAGATTTTTCATTTTCAATGTAAGGCAGTGATTAATTTTGAGCTACTTTTTGAAATATATATATATTTGTTCTTTCTGGGAGAGTGAACATGTGCATGCAGGGGAAGGGGCGTGGAGGGAGAAGGGAAAAGGGCATCCTTAAGCAGCCTCGCCAGTGAGCTTGGAGCCAGACCTTGTTCCGGGACCCTGAGATCTTGACAAGAGCTGAAATCAAGAGCTGGCTGCCTCACAGGCTGACTCACCCAGGCCCCCTGAGTTAAGTTTTGTATAGGGCTTGATACTTAGATTGTGGTCCCTGGCCTCCTAGTCCTCCACCTCCTCCTCCCCTCTCCCGCTCACTCCTCTGCTTCTTCTTCTTTGCCTATGCATGTCCACTTGCTCTAGCACCATTTATTCAAAATGCTGTCACTCCCCACTGAACTGCCCTTTACCTTTGTCAAGGCCCCATTGGACATATGGGTGTAGTTCTCTTTCTGGGTCCTTGATTCTGTTCCACTTATCGATCTTTATTCTGTTCTATTAGTCTAGCCCTTCACCAACGCCAAGCACTTTTGATTACTGTAGCCGTATATCTTGAAATTGCATAGAAGGATTCTTTTGGTTTCATTCTTTAGTTTTATTTTCTCCTCTTTTTCTAGGTTCTAAAGTAGAGAACTTCTAGTTTTGAGACTCCTTTTGTTTTTAGAGAGATAGAGAGAGAGACAGACACAGAGACAGAGACAGAGACAGAAACAGGGAAGGAGTGCAGAAAGAGAGAGAGATGATTAAGCAGCCTCCATGCCCAGCACCAGCACAATGCAGGTTCAGTCTCTCAATCCCGAGGTTGACCATGACCCGAGTCAAAATCAAGTGGTGGACTAACTGAATGTGCCACCCAGATGCTCCTCCTCCTTTCTAATGTATGCATTGAATGATATAAATTTTGCTCTCTGCTGATTTAGCTGTGTCCCACAAATTTTAATACGTCGTATTTTCATTTTCCTTTGGTTCAGTGCATTGAGATTTTATCTTTTTTCTTTGATAAACTAGAAAGTTATTTTCTAAGTGTTTGGATTTTGTTATCTTTCGCCATTTGATATCAGTTTCATTTTTAACTTTTTTTATAAGTTATAAAAGATTAAATTCCAAGACATTGATATATAGGGTTGCATTTTTATCAGGTACACAATATAGAGATTCACCTCCCCTGCCCCAAAGACTGTTAGCTCCTGTTGCCAGGCACTGATTTGCATTGGAGACTCGGGTGCACCTCCCCCACCCCTACTCCCTTCAGCTCCTGTTGCCAGGCACTGGTTTGCATTGGAGACGGAACCCTCGTAGGGGTTCCAAGCAGTTTCTAGTGGCCGAGAGGACACTGGTGATCAGAGACAAAGCCCCCAGGCTCTCTGGAGCCAGCTTGTGGCTATTACAATGTCTCCCCACACAATTCTGCAGCCGCTGTGGGCTCTCTGGGAGCAGCTGTGGGCTTCTGGGTTGGTGATATATGAACGTTTGCCACATGGGCCACGAGTCTCTGGGTTTGACTGGGAGATCCTCGTGTACACTGTGTTGGTGGTGTTCATTACAATAAAGTGTAGACTCCGCTTAAGAGGAATAAAGGGGAACTGTGCCCAGAATGAAGTATCTGGAAAAGACATGGAGAAGGCCGACCCGGATGCACCAGCCCGTGGAGCCGTCGCATCATCTGAGCACAAGGCCAGTCCTCTCCCGCTACAGATCCTTGCTCTGGCTGCCCTGAATCAAGATGTCGGGTACTTTTCTGTGGAAGACGCTACGCAACTGCTGAAGGGAGTTCGGCAAAGGCTGTTGAAGAAGAGCCCTCACCAGCTCACCGGTAAAAATCCCATCTGTGGAGCAGCCCAGGGCGATGGAGAACCCCCTGCGAGGAATATGCCAGAAGACTTCAAGGACAGCCCTGATCTGCGGGGAAGTGCAGACCCTCTTTCTCAGGACATTGGCAGCTGTGGGCTGAGAGTGCAGGAAGAGGCAGGGGAGGCAGGCAGGCCAGAGCTTCCTGACGGAGGTGTGCCGTGGCAGGCCCCCGCTGAGGGCCAGAGCCAACACCACACCCTCAGCCAGATCCTACTGACGGTGATGCATCTGCTAGAGCTCCTTAGAGATCATCTGGAAGGTGGGGGCTCAAGGAGGCAGGTGGAGACTGGCTCCTCCTCCACTGATCAGGTGCCAACAGGTGGGAGCCCCCTGAAAAATGGAAAGCCGTCCTGGGCACTGAAGAAGGCACGTCAGGGGAAGGAAGAGCTCCCAGGAAACACAACAATCCACCAAGCTGAGCAAGTATCTTTTCACCAGCGAAACAGCCTCCTGGAAAGTGAGATTCAGAAGCTGCACCTGAAGCTCGAGGCAGAGCCTAAGCTGTGCGAAGAGCACCTCAAACACCTGGAGAGGAAGATGATGGAGGAGAAGGCACGCTGCCTGCAAGTGAAGAACGAACTTGCCAAGGTGCGCAGGAAGGTGGAGGCTGCCCACTGGAACTTAGGCCTCTACAAGAAGATGGCCGACGACCTGCACCGAGAATGGCAGAGAATCTCCTCCTTGCATGACCGAGAGCGCCTCCTGGTGGAGAGCAGAAGTGAGGAGAGCCAGAAGGCTGTTCTGTGGGCAGAGAGGGAGTTCCAAAGGCTCAAGGAAGAAAACCATTGCCTCAGGCAGAAGCTGGCCAACTCTGGGCCCAAGGTCCAGCCTGTCTCCGGGAGGCCTCCTGCTCCTGCTCCTGCTCCAGCTCCTGCTCTTCTGGGCACAGCCTCCAAATACCCTCAAGGGCCACAGGCTCCCCTGAAACCCCAGAAGCCCAAGAAGGGAGCAAGGGTGCACTGGCCAGACTCCAAGTTCTCGGGTCCCCTGCAGGTCTGATTCCCTTTCCCAGCAGCCACCAACACTCACAACCAGAGCACAAAAGCTCCTGTGCTTCCTTACCCCTTAAGCCACACCCATTGCTCCTTTTACTGGAGATCCACCCCATTATTGAACTGATGCTACCTATTCCCTATAGCCATGTGACAGAGCATTTTTCAATGTTAAGGACCAAAAAAATAAAACCATCAAATTGCTGATACTACTGCTACTGAGAATTCATTGTATGAAGGGATTCTATGCCAAGCAACGAAGGGTTTTAAGTGTCCTTTACTGATCACTTAATTGTCCCAATAACCCCGTGTGTCATATACTACTGAGGTTCAGAGAGGGGACACAACTTGCCCCAAGATCACACAGCTAGTGAATTTCAGAGCTCCCATTCCAAGCCAAGGTTGTCTAATTACCCACTGATGTGAAAATAACTACCACTCCTACCACTACGATGACTGAGAGAGAGAAAGAGCGAAGGCACACACACATGCAAGCGGGGGAGGGGCAGGGAGAGAGAGATTCCTAGACAGCCTTCCCACTCAAGTGCACGACCAGACGCTGGGCTGGATTTCACAGACCATGGGACCACGCCCAGAGCCGAAACCAAGAGTCAGACGTTGACCTGACTAAGCCACACAGGCACCCTTCCCTTGTGCAAGGAACTTCTAGGCAAGCTGCTGTAAGGATCCCAGAAGGGCTTGACAAAATTTTCTCATAGGTCACGTTCTAGTTTGGATGCAAGGATTATGGTGATGGCTAGCTGAGGTAAAGTCCCACCAAAGCATGGAGGGCAGCCTTTCAGGGTCTCCAACGATTCCCTTCTTGGGTACACATCGTTTTGTGTTCCATACTCTACCACTGGATTCGAGTCAGGAACTCCTGCCTCACTTCGAAAGGACCGAATATGGCCCACGAGATAGCATGTCACTTCTGAGGCTCGTAGACAAAGACACTGGTCTCCTCTTGGGCTTGCTCTCGCTCCCTCACCATTGGGTTCGAGGGAAGCCGCCTGCTCCTTGTGGGCTGTATGACGGAGAGGCCCATGTGGCAAGGAATGAATATTTCTTGCTCACCGCAATGGAGGACCTCTGGCTGCTAGGAGCCACCCGAGTGAGCACACAAGCAGATTTCCCGCCAGCAAGCCTGGAGATGACTGAAGACCCACATGACATCTTGACTGCAGCCTTGGGAGAGATCCTGAGACACAGGTCCCTGGCTAGATGCACCTGGATGCCTGGCCCACGGAAACCATATGCGGTTATCAATTGGTGTTGTCGGAAGCCCTCTGGTTTGCGGAAAACATTCAAAAAAGACACAAGGGTGAAGCCACAGTTTTGGCTGCTGACCCACCCCCCTCTCCTGGGCTTGAAATTCCAGGGAAGTCAAGCGATGGTAGAAACCACTGAGAGATTAGGGTCAACAATGCAAGAAAGAGGACCTCTATTCTGTTCTCCATGTATCCCTCTGAGAGGACATGCCCTGACCTGAGCCACCCGAGCCAATAGGTGGCCCATGCAGGAGGAGACACCTGGCCGTGTGGTCCAAGTCGGCTGAGAGCACTAGTCCCAGCGTCGCAGAGCCTCCTTGAAGGCAGAGAAAGAGCCCAGAAGTTCCCTGGTGTCCCTAGAGAAGGCACAGAAATTAGATGAGTTGAAAGCCTGGGCCCTGGTCATTGGGCTTCTGGGCAAGAGGGGAGATGGCCTGTGGAAGGGACACTGCCTGCAACCCCTCTTGGACCAGACCCCACCTGTCTGCTTTGGGACACTGAGGATTAAGACGAGAGTGAACTAGTGTAGAAGAGATGGTGTTCTAATGCTTGGCAGGTTGAAAGTGATTGAAATCGTTGCCATTCCTGTTCTCCTCGTCCTCAGGACCACCATTAAGGGGAAGGGGCCTTCAAGGAAGCAAGAGGAGTTTATCACTTACAGCAGCCCTGTCAAGTGTCAATATCCAACCACTCCAGTCCCTTCCACCCCCTTGGCAGCCCCACTGCTTTCGTAAGGACACAGATACATTCCTGTCCAGGCTTTGGAGCAAACGTTAAGTTTGGATTTCTCTAAGATAAATGCCATAGTGCCATGACCTGCTCCTATGGCGGTAGCAAGTCTAGTTCTCAAAGAATCTGTGTGGAAGGGTTGAGCCACTATATTGGACACCTGAAATTGATATTATACTGCATCTTAACGGGAATGTAACTCACGGCTTTGAAAAGGAAAAGAAACTGTTAACTGTTTTCAAGAGTCAGCTCTATCATTTTCCATTCCCAACTGTGATGCGGGAGTGATCCAGTCATTCCACATCCTGCCTTGCATTTGGTGGTGGGGTCTCTCTCTCCCTCTCTGGCGCATTTGGTTTGAATCACTGTGATAGGTGTGCAGTGAGAGCTCACTGCAGTTTTCATTTGAATTGCCCCAATGGCAACTTTTTATGTGATTTCCTTCTGTCTACTCTTTGGTAAAGGTGGCAGGCCTTTTACTTTTTTTTTTTTTCCTTCTATTTCCTTTTGCTTACTAGATTGCATGCTTACTTGGGGGTCAAACACTGAGTTTCCATGCTTCAGACAGGAGTCCTTTATTAGCTATGTGATTTGGACCTATTTCCTCCAAGTTGGTAGCTTGTCTTTTGGGTCCTCTTAAGGAGGTCTTTCACACGGCACAGATTTACAATTCTGATTGTTGGATAAAAGTCCAATTAATCAACTTTACCTTATGGAAAATAATTTGATGTTCGACTGGAGGATTCTTTACCCAGCTTTCCATTCTGGAAATTTTTCCCCACATCTTCCCTATAAGATTTATCATTTTCCATGTAAGGCAGTGAATAATTTTGAGCTACTTTTTAAAATATTCTTTTTTTTTTTCTTTCTGGGAGAGTGAACATGTGCATGAGCGGGCAGGGGCCTGCAGTGAGAAGGGAAAAGAGCATCCTCAAGCAGCCTCGCCAGTGAGCTTGGAGCCCGACTTTGTCCCGGGACGCTGAGAGCTTGACAAGAGCCGAAATCAAGAGCTGGCTGCCTCACAGGCTGACTCACCCAGGCACCCTGAGTTAAGTTTTGTATAGGGTTTGATACTTAGATTGTGGTCCCCGGCCTCCTTGTCCTCCACCTCCTCCTCCCCTCTCCCGCTCCCTCTTCTGCTTCTCCTTCTTCTTTGCCTATGCATGTCCACTTGCTCTAGCACCATTTATTCAAAACGCTGTCACTCCTCCACTGAACGGCTTTTTACCTTTGTCAAGGCCCCATTCGACATATGGGTGTAGTTCTCTTTCTGGGTCCTTGATTCTGGTCCACTTATCGATCTTTATTCTGTTCCATTGGTCTAGCTCTTCACCAACACCACGCACTTTTGATTACTGTAGACGAATATCTTGAAATTGGGTAGAAGGATTCTTCTGGTTTTCTTCTTTAGTTTTAGTTTCTCCTCTTTTTCTAGGTTCTAAAGTAGAGAGATAATAGTTTTGAGACTCCTTTTCTTTTTAGAGAGAGAGAGAGAGAGAGAGAGAGATAGACACAGAGACAGAGACAGGGAAGGGGTGCAGAAAGAGAGAGAGATGATTAAGCAGCCACCATGCCCAGCACCAGCACAATGCAGGTTCAGCCTCACTATCCCAAGGTTGACCATGACCCGAGTCAAAATCAAGAGTTGGACTAACTGACTGAGCCCCCCAGATGCTCCTCCTCCTTTCTAATGTATGCATTGAGTGCTATAAATTTAGCTCTCTGTTGATTTAGCTGTGTCCCACAAATTTTAATACGTTGTATTTTTATTTTCCTTCGGTTCAGTGCACTGAAATTTTATCTTTTGTCTCCGATAATCTAGAAAGTTACTTTCTACGTGTTTAGATTTTGTTATCTTTCTCCCTTTGATATCTAGTTTCATTTTAACTTTTTTTTATAAGTTTTAAAAGTTTAATTCCAAGACAATGCTACATAGGGTTGCATTTTTTTCAGGTACACAATATAGAGATTCTCCTCCGCTGCCCAACGACTGTTAGCTCCTGTTGCCAGGCACTGATTTGCGTTGGAGACTCGGGTGCACCTCCCCCACCCCTACTCCCTTCAGCTCCTGTTGCCAGGCACTGGTTTGCATTGGAGACGGAACCCTCGTAGGGGTTCCAAGCAGTTTCTAGTGGCCGAGAGGACACTGGTGATCAGAGACAAAGCCCCCAGGCTCTCTGAAGCCAGCTGGTGGCCATTACAATGTCTCCCCACACAGTTCTGGAGCCGCTGTGGGCTCTCCGGGAGCAGCTGTGGGCTTCTGGGTTGGTGATAATCGAACGTTTGCCACATGGGCCACGAGACTCTGGGTTTGGCTGGGAGATCCTCGTGTGCACTGTGTTGGTGGTGTTCATTACAGTGAAGTGTGGACTCCGCTTAAGAGGAAGAAAGGGGCACTGGGCCCAGAATGAAGTATCTGGAAAAGACATGGAGAAGACCGACCCGGATGCACCAGCCCGTGGAGCCGTCGCATCATCTGAGCACAAGGCCAGTCCTCTCCCGCTACAGATCCTTGCTCTGGCTGCCCTGAATCAAGATGTCGGGTACTTTTCTGTGGAAGACGCTACGCAACTGCTGAAGGGAGTTCGGCAAAGGCTGTTGAAGAAGAGCCCTCACCAGCTCACCGATGAAAATCCCATCTGTGGAGCAGCCCAGGGCGATGGAGAACCCCCTGCGAGGAATATGCCAGAAGACTTCAAGGACAGCCCTGATCTGCGGGCAAGTGCAGACCCTCTGTCTCAGGACATTGGCAGCTGTGGGCTGAGAGTGCAGGAAGAGGCAGGGGAGGCAGGCAGGCCAGAGCTTCCTGACGGAGGTGTGCCGTGGCAGGCCCCCGCTGAGGGCCAGAGCCAACACCACACCCTCAGCCAGATCCTACTGACGGTGATGCATCTGCTAGAGCTCCTTAGAGATCATCTGGAAGGTGGGGGCTCAAGGAGGCAGGTGCAGACTGGCTCCTCCTCCACTGATCACGTGCCCCGTGGGAGCCCCCTGAAGAAAGGAAAGCCATCCAGGGCACTGAAGAAGGCACGTCAGGGGAATGAAGAGCTCCCAGGAAACACAACAATCCACCAAGCTGAGCAAGTATCTTTTCACCAGCGAAACAGCCTCCTGGAAAGTGAGATTCAGAAGCTGCACCTGAAGCTCGAGGCAGAGCCTAAGCTGTGCGAAGAGCACCTCAAACACCTGGAGAGGAAGATGATGGAGGAGAAGGCACGCTGCCTGCAAGTGAAGAACGAACTTGCCAAGGTGCGCAGGAAGGTGGAGGCTGCCCACTGGAACTTAGGCCTCTACAAGAAGATGGCCGACGACCTGCACCGAGAATGGCAGAGAATCTCCTCCTTGCATGACCGAGAGCGCCTCCTGGTGGAGAGCAGAAGTGAGGAGAGCCAGAAGGCTGTTCTGTGGGCAGAGAGGGAGTTCCAAAGGCTCAAGGAAGAAAACCATTGCCTCAGGCAGAAGCTGGCCAACTCTGGGCCCAAGGTCCAGCCTGTCTCCGGGAGGCCTCCTGCTCCTGCTCCTGCTCCTGCTCCTGCTCCAGCTCCTGCTCTTCTGGGCACAGCCTCCAAATACCCTCAAGGGCCACAGGCTCCCCTGAAACCCCAGAAGCCCAAGAAGGGAGCAAGGGTGCACTGGCCAGACTCCAAGTTCTCGGGTCCCCTGCAGGTCTGATTCCCTTTCCCAGCAGCCACCAACACTCACAACCAGAGCACAAAAGCTCCTGTGCTTCCTTACCCCTTAAGCCACACCCATTGCTCCTTTTACTGGAGATCCACCCCATTATTGAACTGATGCTACCTATTCCCTATAGCCATGTGACAGAGCATTTTTCAATGTTAAGGACCAAAAAAATAAAACCATCAAATTGCTGATACTACTGCTACTGAGAATTCATTGTATGAAGGGATTCTATGCCAAGCAACGAAGGGTTTTAAGTGTCCTTTACTGATCACTTAATTGTCCCAATAACCCCGTGTGTCATATACTACTGAGGTTCAGAGAGGGGACACAACTTGCCCCAAGATCACACAGCTAGTGAATTTCAGAGCTCCCATTCCAAGCCAAGGTTGTCTAATTACCCACTGATGTGAAAATAACTACCACTCCTACCACTACGATGACTGAGAGAGAGAAAGAGCGAAGGCACACACACATGCAAGCGGGGGAGGGGCAGGGAGAGAGAGATTCCTAGGCAGCCTTCCCACTCCAGTGCACGACCAGACGCTGGGCTGGATTTCACAGACCATGGGACCACGCCCAGAGCCGAAACCAAGAGTCAGACGTTGACCTGACTAAGCCACACAGGCACCCTTCCCTTGTGCAAGGAACTTCTAGGCAAGCTGCTGTAAGGATCCCAGAAGGGCTTGACAAAATTTTCTCATAGGTCACGTTCTAGTTTGGATGCAAGGATTATGGTGATGGCTAGCTGAGGTAAAGTCCCACCAAAGCATGGAGGGCAGCCTTTCAGGGTCTCCAACGATTCCCTTCTTGGGTACACATCGTTTTGTGTTCCATACTCTACCACTGGATTCGAGTCAGGAACTCCTGCCTCACTTCGAAAGGACCGAATATGGCCCACGAGATAGCATGTCACTTCTGAGGCTCGTAGACAAAGACACTGGTCTCCTCTTGGGCTTGCTCTCGCTCCCTCACCATTGGGTTCGAGGGAAGCCGCCTGCTCCTTGTGGGCTGTATGACGGAGAGGCCCATGTGGCAAGGAATGAATATTTCTTGCTCACCGCAATGGAGGACCTCTGGCTGCTAGGAGCCACCCGAGTGAGCACACAAGCAGATTTCCCGCCAGCAAGCCTGGAGATGACTGAAGACCCACATGACATCTTGACTGCAGCCTTGGGAGAGATCCTGAGACACAGGTCCCTGGCTAGATGCACCTGGATGCCTGGCCCACGGAAACCATATGCGGTTATCAATTGGTGTTGTCGGAAGCCCTCTGGTTTGCGGAAAACATTCAAAAAAGACACAAGGGTGAAGCCACAGTTTTGGCTGCTGACCCACCCCCCTCTCCTGGGCTTGAAATTCCAGGGAAGTCAAGCGATGGTAGAAACCACTGAGAGATTAGGGTCAACAATGCAAGAAAGAGGACCTCTATTCTGTTCTCCATGTATCCCTCTGAGAGGACATGCCCTCACCTGAGCCACCCGAGCCAATAGGTGGCCCATGCAGGAGGAGACACCTGGCCGTGTGGTCCAAGTCGGCTGAGAGCACTAGTCCCAGCGTCGCAGAGCCTCCTTGAAGGCAGAGAAAGAGCCCAGAAGTTCCCTGGTGTCCCTAGAGAAGGCACAGAAATTAGATGAGTTGAAAGCCTGGGCCCTGGTCATTGGGCTTCTGGGCAAGAGGGGAGATGGCCTGTGGAAGGGACACTGCCTGCAACCCCTCTTGGACCAGACCCCACCTGTCTGCTTTGGGACACTGAGGATTAAGACGAGAGTGAACTAGTGTAGAAGAGATGGTGTTCTAATGCTTGGCAGGTTGAAAGTGATTGAAATCGTTGCCATTCCTGTTCTCCTCGTCCTCAGGACCACCATTAAGGGGAAGGGGCCTTCAAGGAAGCAAGAGGAGTTTATCACTTACAGCAGCCCTGTCAAGTGTCAATATCCAACCACTCCAGTCCCTTCCACCCCCTTGGCAGCCCCACTGCTTTCGTAAGGACACAGATACATTCCTGTCCAGGCTTTGGAGCAAACGTTAAGTTTGGATTTCTCTAAGATAAATGCCATAGTGCCATGACCTGCTCCTATGGCGGTAGCAAGTCTAGTTCTCAAAGAATCTGTGTGGAAGGGTTGAGCCACTATATTGGACACCTGAAATTGATATTATCCTGCATCTTAACGGGAATGTAACTCACGGCTTTGAAAAGGAAAAGAAACTGTTAACTGTTTTCAAGAGTCAGCTCTATCATTTTCCATTCCCAACTGTGATGCGGGAGTGATCCAGTCATTCCACATCCTGCCTTGCATTTGGTGGTGGGGTCTCTCTCTCCCTCTCTGGCGCATTTGGTTTGAATCACTGTGATAGGTGTGCAGTGAGAGCTCACTGCAGTTTTCATTTGAATTGCCCCAATGGCAACTTTTTATGTGATTTCCTTCTGTCTACTCTTTGGTAAAGGTGGCAGGCCTTTTACTTTTTTTTTTTTTCCTTCTATTTCCTTTTGCTTACTAGATTGCATGCTTACTTGGGGGTCAAACACTGAGTTTCCATGCTTCAGACAGGAGTCCTTTATTAGCTATGTGATTTGGACCTATTTCCTCCAAGTTGGTAGCTTGTCTTTTGGGTCCTCTTAAGGAGGTCTTTCACACGGCACAGATTTACAATTCTGATTGTTGGATAAAAGTCCAATTAATCAACTTTACCTTATGGAAAATAATTTGATGTTCGACTGGAGGATTCTTTACCCAGCTTTCCATTCTGGAAATTTTTCCCCACATCTTCCCTATAAGATTTATCATTTTCCATGTAAGGCAGTGAATAATTTTGAGCTACTTTTTAAAATATTCTTTTTTTTTTTCTTTCTGGGAGAGTGAACATGTGCATGAGCGGGCAGGGGCCTGCAGGGAGAAGGGAAAAGAGCATCCTCAAGCAGCCTCGCCAGTGAGCTTGGAGCCCGACTTTGTCCCGGGACGCTGAGAGCTTGACAAGAGCCGAAATCAAGAGCTGGCTGCCTCACAGGCTGACTCACCCAGGCACCCTGAGTTAAGTTTTGTATAGGGTTTGATACTTAGATTGTGGTCCCCGGCCTCCTTGTCCTCCACCTCCTCCTCCCCTCTCCCGCTCCCTCTTCTGCTTCTCCTTCTTCTTTGCCTATGCATGTCCACTTGCTCTAGCACCATTTATTCAAAACGCTGTCACTCCTCCACTGAACGGCTTTTTACCTTTGTCAAGGCCCCATTCGACATATGGGTGTAGTTCTCTTTCTGGGTCCTTGATTCTGGTCCACTTATCGATCTTTATTCTGTTCCATTGGTCTAGCTCTTCACCAACACCACGCACTTTTGATTACTGTAGACGAATATCTTGAAATTGGGTAGAAGGATTCTTCTGGTTTTCTTCTTTAGTTTTAGTTTCTCCTCTTTTTCTAGGTTCTAAAGTAGAGAGATAATAGTTTTGAGACTCCTTTTCTTTTTAGAGAGAGAGAGAGAGAGAGAGAGAGATAGACACAGAGACAGAGACAGGGAAGGGGTGCAGAAAGAGAGAGAGATGATTAAGCAGCCACCATGCCCAGCACCAGCACAATGCAGGTTCAGCCTCACTATCCCAAGGTTGACCATGACCCGAGTCAAAATCAAGAGTTGGACTAACTGACTGAGCCCCCCAGATGCTCCTCCTCCTTTCTAATGTATGCATTGAGTGCTATAAATTTAGCTCTCTGTTGATTTAGCTGTGTCCCACAAATTTTAATACGTTGTATTTTTATTTTCCTTCGGTTCAGTGCACTGAAATTTTATCTTTTGTCTCCGATAATCTAGAAAGTTACTTTCTACGTGTTTAGATTTTGTTATCTTTCTCCCTTTGATATCTAGTTTCATTTTAACTTTTTTTTATAAGTTTTAAAAGTTTAATTCCAAGACAATGCTACATAGGGTTGCATTTTTTTCAGGTACACAATATAGAGATTCTCCTCCGCTGCCCAACGACTGTTAGCTCCTGTTGCCAGGCACTGATTTGCGTTGGAGACTCGGGTGCACCTCCCCCACCCCTACTCCCTTCAGCTCCTGTTGCCAGGCACTGGTTTGCATTGGAGACGGAACCCTCGTAGGGGTTCCAAGCAGTTTCTAGTGGCCGAGAGGACACTGGTGATCAGAGACAAAGCCCCCAGGCTCTCTGAAGCCAGCTGGTGGCCATTACAATGTCTCCCCACACAGTTCTGGAGCCGCTGTGGGCTCTCCGGGAGCAGCTGTGGGCTTCTGGGTTGGTGATAATCGAACGTTTGCCACATGGGCCACGAGACTCTGGGTTTGGCTGGGAGATCCTCGTGTGCACTGTGTTGGTGGTGTTCATTACAGTGAAGTGTGGACTCCGCTTAAGAGGAAGAAAGGGGCACTGGGCCCAGAATGAAGTATCTGGAAAAGACATGGAGAAGACCGACCCGGATGCACCAGCCCGTGGAGCCGTCGCATCATCTGAGCACAAGGCCAGTCCTCTCCCGCTACAGATCCTTGCTCTGGCTGCCCTGAATCAAGATGTCGGGTACTTTTCTGTGGAAGACGCTACGCAACTGCTGAAGGGAGTTCGGCAAAGGCTGTTGAAGAAGAGCCCTCACCAGCTCACCGATGAAAATCCCATCTGTGGAGCAGCCCAGGGCGATGGAGAACCCCCTGCGAGGAATATGCCAGAAGACTTCAAGGACAGCCCTGATCTGCGGGCAAGTGCAGACCCTCTGTCTCAGGACATTGGCAGCTGTGGGCTGAGAGTGCAGGAAGAGGCAGGGGAGGCAGGCAGGCCAGAGCTTCCTGACGGAGGTGTGCCGTGGCAGGCCCCCGCTGAGGGCCAGAGCCAACACCACACCCTCAGCCAGATCCTACTGACGGTGATGCATCTGCTAGAGCTCCTTAGAGATCATCTGGAAGGTGGGGGCTCAAGGAGGCAGGTGCAGACTGGCTCCTCCTCCACTGATCACGTGCCCCGTGGGAGCCCCCTGAAGAAAGGAAAGCCATCCAGGGCACTGAAGAAGGCACGTCAGGGGAATGAAGAGCTCCCAGGAAACACAACAATCCACCAAGCTGAGCAAGTATCTTTTCACCAGCGAAACAGCCTCCTGGAAAGTGAGATTCAGAAGCTGCACCTGAAGCTCGAGGCAGAGCCTAAGCTGTGCGAAGAGCACCTCAAACACCTGGAGAGGAAGATGATGGAGGAGAAGGCACGCTGCCTGCAAGTGAAGAACGAACTTGCCAAGGTGCGCAGGAAGGTGGAGGCTGCCCACTGGAACTTAGGCCTCTACAAGAAGATGGCCGACGACCTGCACCGAGAATGGCAGAGAATCTCCTCCTTGCATGACCGAGAGCGCCTCCTGGTGGAGAGCAGAAGTGAGGAGAGCCAGAAGGCTGTTCTGTGGGCAGAGAGGGAGTTCCAAAGGCTCAAGGAAGAAAACCATTGCCTCAGGCAGAAGCTGGCCAACTCTGGGCCCAAGGTCCAGCCTGTCTCCGGGAGGCCTCCTGCTCCTGCTCCTGCTCCTGCTCCTGCTCCTGCTCCAGCTCCTGCTCTTCTGGGCACAGCCTCCAAATACCCTCAAGGGCCACAGGCTCCCCTGAAACCCCAGAAGCCCAAGAAGGGAGCAAGGGTGCACTGGCCAGACTCCAAGTTCTCGGGTCCCCTGCAGGTCTGATTCCCTTTCCCAGCAGCCACCAACACTCACAACCAGAGCACAAAAGCTCCTGTGCTTCCTTACCCCTTAAGCCACACCCATTGCTCCTTTTACTGGAGATCCACCCCATTATTGAACTGATGCTACCTATTCCCTATAGCCATGTGACAGAGCATTTTTCAATGTTAAGGACCAAAAAAATAAAACCATCAAATTGCTGATACTACTGCTACTGAGAATTCATTGTATGAAGGGATTCTATGCCAAGCAACGAAGGGTTTTAAGTGTCCTTTACTGATCACTTAATTGTCCCAATAACCCCGTGTGTCATATACTACTGAGGTTCAGAGAGGGGACACAACTTGCCCCAAGATCACACAGCTAGTGAATTTCAGAGCTCCCATTCCAAGCCAAGGTTGTCTAATTACCCACTGATGTGAAAATAACTACCACTCCTACCACTTCGATGACTTCTGCTTCTTCATTTCTGAGAGAGAGAAAGAGCGAAGGCACACACACATGCAATCGGGGGAGAGGCAGGGAGAGATTCCTAGACAGCCTTCCCACTCAAGTGCACCGAAAGACGCTTGGCTGTATTTCACAGACCATGGGGCCATGCCCTGAGCCGAAATTCTTCTGTGGGGATTGCAGTTACTGTGAGCCCAGAGTTGTTTTAAGTAATTATTTTGTTGTCAGCTTTGAAAGCAATCATCTCCATCTTGCTTTACAAGCTCACTGTGGTGTCTAGTTCATGACAGGTGTTCATTAAGCATTTTTGGGGAATCAAAATTTGTCTGCCCCTTTGTCTTTCAGTTGTCTAACTTTATACCTCTTCCCCTATACTAGGCCTTGGGTTCCCCAACATCCTTAATCTTCCTTCATCATGCTCCCTATCTCTCCTCACTGCAGCTCTCTTAGCAGGACTGACTTTTCATGAAGGTTCTTCTTAGTGGTATCACATTGCAGTACACCTCTCTCTAAAACTAGCAGGGATGACGTTTTGGCTCCTTAATGTCAACAGGTGTTCTGTAGGTTTCATTGGTGAGGCTAATGGCAATGATTAAGAATCAGTTTGTGAAGGGGTGCCTGGGAAGCTCAGCGGTTTAAAGCCTCTGCCTTTGGCTCTGGTCATGATCCCAGAGTCTTGGGATCGAGCCCCACATTGGGCTCTCTGCTCGGCAGGAAGCCTGCTTCCTCCTCTCTCTTTCTCTCTAACTGCCTTTCTGCCTACTTGTGATCTCTCTCTGTCAAATAAATAAAATCTTCAAAAAAGAAAAAGAATCAGGTTGTGATATCTGAAGTATCAATATATATGAAACAAAATAAATTGCTGCTACCTCCTTATAGGTCTTCATTCTGGCCTCATATTTTATACAAATATATGTATTTTATAAATATCTTATATTTATATATTTGTGTTTATATGCCAATTGACTAAAGGACATGATGTCATTGAATCTAAAACCCACCAGTGTGTAGTTTGCTGCAGGAGCAGGAAATTTTCAAAAGAGCTTTTACTTTTCCATTGCTAAGAAAACCACCTGACATTAGAGCTTTCTTTGTGTAGGCTAAAGTTTACCTAGATTCACTTCTGCAGTAGCCTTCAATGATTCTTTCCTACCTACACCCTAAAAGAATTTTGAAGCATTATTTCCTCACACTTTTAAAGTTGGCATCTAATATATTTCACATGGTTAGTTAGCTACAGTGGATATAGATTTTCAGTGTATTGTAAATATTGATATTAAAAAAATACATCATACTTTTAAATATACCAAGAGGAAGCTAAACACCTTTTAGTAGTGGGAAATTTTACATCACTTTTTTCTCTGTGAACTATTTTCATCCCATTTCTTGTGCCAAATTTTCTCCAACCTGCAAATCTTCTGATTCATCCTTTTATACTTCTGTGCAACCGAAAGCAGTTCATTTTGCATTTTGACCTATTCTCACTAAATGGTATCACTTCTACCCATAACCTCAAGCGAGTAATGTAGAAATCATTCTTTTATCTTCCTCACTTACCCCAGTCATCAAGTCCTTTTTTTAATCTACCTCCCATATCAAACCAAACCCCTCCAAGTCTCTCCAGCACCCGGAGGAGGTCTAACCAGAATTCTTAAAAGGAAATTTCTCAGGGAGCTGTGGTCCAACAATATCATATAGAGGAAAAATCTGAAGCAACTTATATTTTATTTAGAAAATATCATAAAGTGCCACTCACACAGGCACCAAACTCAACTGAAGCCCTGCTCAGCACACAACCAAGATACTTTATTCTAAGTTCCATGAAATGAGGTTTTGCTTTTAAAATTGATGAAATGTCAAACCAGAGTCTTCTTTAAACAAGTAAGTCCTAATTGCCTCATTTGCTTTAAGTTTACAGGATGCCATAGGCATGACAGAGGAAGGTATTTCACTTAGCTTCAAAAACATCAAGTTTTTAATATAACAAAGTGTGTTTCAAAAGTTGTAGATGATAGCAACTTGGAAGCTACAGCAAACTCTGCAGTAAGGAACAATGCAACCAGATGTGATTTGAGGGTATAAGTACACTGGGCAGCTAATCCAATGCAGCACAGCAAGAAATATAAAAAGATGAACTGTGAAAAGAAAAAAGGAAACACAAACCCTTCTGTTCAATGAAGGAAACAGTGTATCATGCTAGGTCTGAATTGTTTGGTCTTGTTTTTCTTCTATCTATTTCTCTAACTTTATTTGGGGAGGATTAAAACCAGATTCTCAATGGACAAAATAAAGGATATTCAAATTTTCTGACTAGCGTGTAAAACAGTTTTATTTTTTATTTTTTGCAAAACAGTTTTAAATTTGAATTTAAATGCAAAATAAAAATAATATAATACAACTTTGAACAATCTCTTTCAACTGATTTTTGTTTTTTACTCTTAGAACATAATATTTAGTATTTACATGGAATGGAGAAGATTTAATTCAGAAAAATTCATTTAACAAAGACATATTAAGTACCTCTTATGCACCAGGCTTTAGGAGTCTGGTGTTGACCAAAGACACAAATGTCCTTTTCCTTGAGAAGTTTTGTTTTTTTTAAGATTTATTTTATAAATCAAGACCAGGAGCAGGTGGGGGGGCAGAGTGAAAGGGAGAAGGAGAGAATCTCAACCAGACTTCCTGCATCTCAACCAGATGCTTTGTTGAGCATGGAGCCTGACATGGGCTCGATCTCAAGACCCTGAGATCTGACCTGAGCTGAACTCAAGAGTCAGTAGCCTAACTGAGCCACCCAGTCACCCCATTCTTGAGAAGCTTTTAATAAAATTGTTATATATAAAACTTTCTAGCAAGGGCTGCTTTATGAGGTAGAGGTAGATAAAGGGAGGATATTCAAATAGACAGTAATAACAGCTAGAATTTATTGAACTTAGTATATGCTATGTTCTATGCTATATTATATGTATGATTTTATTTCTTAGAACAATCCTATGATGTGAGACTATGAATTCTACCATATTGTTGTGAAATATGACCCTCAGAGGGTTAAAACTGTCATAGCCAGTGAGTGGTAGAGCTAGGATTTGAATGGAAATTTATCTGATTTCATGGTTCAGGCTTAGGAAGCAGGCTGTATTACAGAGGCTAATTGAGCATTTTCCACAGTGTGGAGAAGATGCTTCTTTAGGATGCAAGATTATGCTTTAATGCTAAAGCCCCACAGGTGGAATTAAGGGAAATCAGTTATTTGCTTTAGGATTTCAACTAAAAAACTATTCTTGCCCACCATCATATCCATAGCAGGAATCTGACTCTAGTTAAAGTCCTCTGAATACAGATAGAGACAAGACAGCTGATACTCTGCAGATTTACTGGAAGTTTAAAAGCTTCCAGACCAAGATACACCCAAGGTGGTCCTGGCTTTGGGTACAGTTTTCCCACCAAATATAGCCTGCTCATCACTGATGGGTTGCTTTCACTCCTAATGGGACCTCCCCTCACCCCACAACTGAGGAGATGCCTGCTTGCAATTCTGGAAACCTATGCTGCTCCTTGCCCCTCTTTCTACTCATTCTACTACCTCACAGTTTATATGTTAGTCAAGTTCTTCTAATTCAGTTCTTACCACCATGATCCCTTGTCCTCTGACCTCCTTCCTATTCCATCAAAACTGATTAATCGGCCCATAATTCTCTGAGATCTGATTGCCTAATTAACTCTGTTTCCATGGGACCCTTTCTCTTGGGCATTTGTCTTAGAAGAAGACAATCCTTCAAACCACTGAGATTTTAAATTTTATTTTTTCAGTGACAGTCTAATTTGATGTAAGAGCCCTTTGTAGGACTGGGGTTGGAAGGGCTTTGTGCAAGCTCTCAAATCACACCACTAATCCATTGCCTACCTATAACCTTGATGCTACAGGGCAGCTTTGCTCTGAAACACATTTGTTCTTTGGCGGATATCAAGGTCTTGTTCATTTTAAGATCAGCAAAATCTTATTTTTCTGCTAAAAGCCACATTCCTAAGTTAGACGGATTTTAGAAATAGGTGAGACACACAATCTTGTCAATTCTATCACAACATGAGTATTTTCTTGGACTTTTGTCTCTTAACAGGGCTGTAAGAGTGTTAGTAGAGGGGATGGGATAACATTATTATTTAGTCTGCATGAATATGGTTCTTTTGGACAGTTCATAAATATAGAGGGGCAGCTGTGTTTTTGCGGTTCACCAAGTGACATCCAGAGTCTACCTTTATCAAGTTTAACTCTTGCTCAAATGTTTAAAAGAAATCAGATCTCATCTACTAAAATACCAAGCTCAGGAAAGTCTACATCTTTTTTTAAACCTTAGTCTTAGTTATTCCCTGTGGCTGTTTGGACATGTCAAGTATTTTATTTTTTAAGCTGATAACAGTAACTTCAAAAGGTTTGGCTTGTGTCAAACAACTTTGGGAAAAGTGTTACTGTGTTGCCCTTCACCTTTCAACTTGGACACTCAGCTATGTTATAAAACTTTTATAGATTAACCGCACAGAAATAATCAGCACTGGTTATAATAAGTTAACTTGAATTCCTTTCCCTGGACAGGCTTCTGCATGCTTAGTGGACACTCCTTTACAACACTGAACTTTAGCACTAGAAATAGTAAAAGGAAGAAGTTTATGTTGCTTGAAAATTCCAGTATAGTGTAAACTATTTTGTTATAGCCTACTGCTGCTTAAAATGCATCTGGTACAAAAGGCTTAGAATGCATAAGTTCTTACTCATAACTATTAATAAGGATAATACATCAGCAAATTTTACATTCCAATTCTAGCAACAATTCCTCCTTAATACCTGAGAAATGTATATGACATATCTATTATTCATATATATCTCCATCCCAACAGGACCACAGTACTGAACTGCGCAACTCTAGGAGTACCATTCACTTTGAGGGGTATTAATGCTGACCCATTCCCAGGAGATCGGTAGGATATAATCTTCTGCTTTTACACTGACAGCCTGGAATCTGCCAATACAATTCTTTTTTTTTTTTTTTAAGATTTTATTTATTTTTCAGAGACAGAGGGAGAGAGCATGAGCGAGCACAGGCAGACAGAGAGGCAGGCAGAGGCAGAGAGAGAAGCAGGCTCCCTGCCGAGCAAGGAGCCCGATGTGGGACTCGATCCCAGGACACTGGGATCATGACCTGAGCCGAAGGCAGCTGCTTAACCAACTGAGCCACCCAGGCGTCCCTGCCAATACAATTCTTGCCTTAGCATGGGAAGTACTTACTGTTTCTCAATTCAGAATATCTTGAAGAGATTAAGATTTTGTTATCCATGAGTTGTGAGAATTATTATTGTTCAATGGCAGCTATTTTACTTACTCCTTCATATCACTCCTATTGAAGTACATAGCTTTATTCACTTTCAAAGCACCATTTTATCTTGCTGTGTGAGTGAAAGGGAAGATGTCCTAGGGTTCATAAAAGGAATATGAATACATTTTTCACTATACTGGTACAATAGGTACCAAGGAACATTTTATAAGCTATCTTGGAAATCTATCAATAACACTGAATGTATGCAGAAACATTAAAAAAAAAGCCAACTCATAAGTGAATGTTTGGAGCACAGTCTGTACCTCAATATATGTATGTTTATATATCATGTGCATATATATGTATATATGTTATTCCTTGGGAGTTACTGTCCTTGTTCCACTAGGGAGAAATAATCAAATGCCCAAGGTGATGAATATCTAGGCAAAAGTGGATAACCACATAGAAAAAAATAAACCTTGACTATTTTACATAATATACAAAAATTCCATGAGGATTATAGTTCTAAATGAGAAGACAAGATTTTTTTAAAAAAAAAGAAAAATAGAATGTCTTCAAATCCTCAGTATAGGCAAAAATTTCTAAAAACAAAAGTTCTAGACAAAAAAATCTGATGAATTAGACTACTTTAAAATGAAGAAATTCTATTTATCAAAAGGTACAACAGAATGGGAGAGGATATTTAGAATTTTTTTTATAAATTTTAATTATGACTACCATATATTTCCAATAAGATGTCATATCCAAAATACATAAAGGACTCCTACAACTCAAGGATAATCCAACAGAAATATGAGCAAAGGACTTAAATAAGCACTTTATGAAAAACGACATTGAAAATGGCCAAACACACCAATGGTTGATCAGTAATCATCAGAGTAATGCAAATTAAAACTCAGTGCAGTACCACCACTGGTATGGCTCAAATTAAAGGCAAATAATACCACATACAGTTGACTCTTGAATAGCACAGAGGTGAGGGGCACTGACACCTGTGTATTTGAAAATCCATGTGTAAATTTTGACTCTCCCCAAACCTAACTATTGTTGACTGGAAGCCCTACTGATAACACAAAGTCAGTTAACACATTTTGTATGTTACATGTATCATATATTGTATTCTTCCAACAAAGCATGCTGAAGAAAGTGTTAAGAAATCCTTGGAGAAAATGCATTTACAGTACTATTAAAAAAAAATTCCAGGGGCGCCTGGGTGGCTCAGTGGTTTGGGCTGCTGCCTTCGGCTCGGGTCATGATCTCAGGGTCCTGGGATCGAGCCCCGCATCGGGCTCTCTGCTCCGCAGGAAGCCTGCTTCCCTCTCTCTCTCTCTCTTTCTCTCTGCCTGCCTCTCTGCCTACTTGTGATCTCTGTCTGTCAAATAAATAAATAAAATCTTAAAAAAAAAAAATTCCAGTATAGAAGTGGACTTGAGCAGTTCATACCCAAGTTTTTAAGGATCAAATGTATTAGCTAAGTTATGCAACAACTACAATGCTTGGTGATGAAAATGTACACTGCAACTTCTTAGGTGAAATTAGTAGGATCTACCCAATGTTTCAGTAAGTTCTACCATATACCCAACAGGACTATACCCCTATGTTTACCAGAAGACATAAAGGAACATTTAAGGTACAATGGTGGTTAAGCCGGAGGAGAGAAGCAAGGACTGTGAGGAACTCAAGAGAGATTCTAGGTGCTGGTAATTTTCAGTCTTTGGTTATCAAATACATAGGTGTGTTCACTTTCTGGAAAGTCATTCAACTGAACATGTATCGTTTGTGCATATTGTTTTGTGTGTTATTCTTGTGTATGAGGCCAATAGAAGTTCACATTAAAAAAAACACCCTAAACATCCCCAAAACAAAAGAATTTTATAGGTATTCTATTCATGAAAGCTTATTGATTAAAACACTGCTAAAAACAAACAAACAAACAAAAAACACTGCTTAGTGTTATCCTGCTTTTTATAGAAAGGACATTTTTGCTCAAACATATGTCTCTGTGTTAAAAACCTTACTTGATATTTGGAAGAGAAAACACTCTTGAGACAAAATGCTTGTAGGCATCTGTTTTGAATGGATTTCAATTCCTCTAAAAGTCGTTTTATTGATAATGTGCTAAGCTAAACATTTTCAATTTCATATCATTGACTTGAATACTACTATGTTTTTACTACTAAAAGATCAACAAATGCTTATGCTAATCAGCTCGATATTTGGGATGCCAGAATGGAAATTTCTTTGTCTACATAAAGTAGTTGAGCTGAAAAATACCCAGGGATATCCATAGCGGTCATGCTTTCAATGGATAGGAAGCTGCAAGCAAGAACTTCTTAGCCAACACCCTCACCAAATTCAGCAACATGCCACCAAGTTTTATTTGTTCTTGTGCAAATGGCTCTCTCTAAGAGAACATTTCCTTACATAGTTCAATCTAATATTAGGCTTAAATCCAAGGATGCTAAGACTTAATTATCTCATTTCCTCCATAAGTGATACAGCATGTTACTATTTGGATATAATTGTTAATTGTGTTCCTAACACAGACTTGGAGGGGAGGTGTGCTAGGGACTGTGTATTGTTTTTGATGGTAGCCATAGAGGATGAGGCATACCTATGAAAAATGACTTGCATGCAGGATTAGACTTAAAGCTATTCACTGATCTTTTCTAAATATTAGTATTAAAATGTATTTTCCCCAGGATTTCTAACTTCGTGTCACTCTGAACAAGAGGAATAGGTAAGAGTTGAGTATGCTGTTTCCCATTTAACCAAATGTAATTTAATTTAGACATTTGAGTGCTTGCTACTTCAAAGCAATGAAACATAAGCTTTTCACATGACTACACACATGAGCATACACAAAACATACATAGAACACTGTACCATCAAGAAAAAATCATTTAGGTATAGCTTACATGGCTCTATTTTTAAAAATTATATATCTGGACATCACATGTCTTCCAAGTTCTAGTTCTATATCTTCATCTGTCTGATAAATATTTCCACTCAGGATGTTCCTCTATTACCTCAAACGTATCATATCTAAGATTCAATCCCTTACTTCCAATTCTAACTAGCTTTCCTATATTAATAATCATGCATACCATAAATATTCCAGTTACTCAAGGTCCAAAGTTTGAAGTCACCTTTTACCTTCATTGTAGTTTTAATTCACATTTGCCTAATGGCTAATTACAAACTATTTTTCATATGTTGATTTGGCCATTTGTACATCTTTTTTGGTGATGTGTTCACTCATCCAGTGTATATTTAGACAGCTTTATCTCTAGAATTTTAATTTGTGTCTTTCATGTTTTCTATCTCTACTTACATGATCTATCTTATCTACCCTCTTGTACATATGAAATATTATAAAATGACTGTTAAAAAACTTTCTTGCCCAGTATGGTACTGGCACAAAAACAGATACATAGATCAATGGAACAGAATAGAGAACCCAGAAATAGAC
This sequence comes from Mustela erminea, assembly GCF_009829155.1. Taxonomy (NCBI): domain Eukaryota; kingdom Metazoa; phylum Chordata; class Mammalia; order Carnivora; family Mustelidae; genus Mustela; species Mustela erminea. Next base: position 20,592,585 of record NC_045629.1, read on the forward strand.
CCTCAACTCTATGGTCAACTAATCTTCAACAAAGCAGGAAAGAATGTCCAATGGAAAAAAGACAGTCTCTTCAATAAATGGTGTTGGGAAAAATGGACAGGAACACGCATAAAAGTGAAATTGGACCATTTCTTTATACGACACACAAAAATAGACTCAAAATGGATGAAGGACCTCAATGTGAGAAAGGAATCCATCAAAATCCTTGAGAAGAACACAGGCAGCAACCTCTTCAACCTCAGCAGCAGCAACTTCTTACTAGGAACATTGCTAAAGGCAAGGGAAGCAGGAGCAAAAATGAACTATTTGGACTTCATCAAGATCAAAGGCTTTTGCACAGCAAAGGAAAACAGTTGACAAAACCAAAAGACAACAGACAGAATGGGAGAAGATATTTGCAAATGACATATCAGATAAAGGGCTAGTATCCAAAATCTATAAAAAACTTAGCAAACTTGGGCGCCTGGGTGGCTCAGTGGGTTAAGCCGCTGCCTTCAGCTCAGGTCATGATCTCAGGGTCCTGGGATCAAGGCCCGCATCGGGCTCTCTGCTCAGCAGGGAGCCTGCTTCCCTCTCTCTCTCTCTGCCTGCCTCCCCATCTACTTGTGATTTCTCTCTGTCAAATAAATAAATAAAATCTTTAAAAAAAAAAAAAAAAACTTAGCAAACTCAACACCCAAAGAACAAATAATCCAATCAAGAAATGGGCAGAAAACATGAACAGACATTTCTCTAGAGAAGACATCCAGATGGCCAACAGACACATGAAAAAGTCCTCCACATCACTCAGTATCAGGGAAATACAAATCAAAACCACAATAAGATACCACCTCACACCAGTAAGAATGGCTAAAATTTACAAGTCAGGAAATGACAGATGCTGGCGAGAATGCAAAGAAAGGGGAAACCTCCTACACTGTTGGGAATGCAAGCTGGTGCAACCACTCTGGAAAACAGCATGGAGGTTTCTCAAAAAGCTGAAAATAGAGCTACCTTACCACCCAGCAATTGCACTACTGGGTATTTACCCTAAAGACACAAAGATAGTGATCCAAAGGGGCATGTGCACCCGAATGTTTATAGCAGCAATGTCCACAATAACCAAACTATGGAAAGAGCCTAGCTGTCCATCAACAGATGAATAGATAAAGAAGAAGTGGTGTATATATACACAATGGAATACTATGCAGCCATCAAAAGAAATGAAATCTTGCCATTTGCAATGATGTGGATGGAATTAGAGGGTATTATGCTTAGCGAAATAAGTCAGTCAGAGAAAGACAACTTTCACATGATCTCCCTGATATGAGGAAGTAGAGATGGAATGTGGGTGGTTTGGGAGGTAGGAAAAGAATATGAAACAAGATGGGCTCGGAAAGGAGACAAACCATAAGGGACTCTTAATGTCACAAAACAAACTGAGGGTGGCCAGGGGTAGGGGTTAGGGAGAGGGTGGTGGGGTTATGGACATTGGGGAGGGTATGTGCTATGGTGAGTGCCATGAAGTTGTAAACCTGGTGATTCACAGACCTGTACTCCTGGGACTAATAATACATTATATGTTTATAAAAAAATTAAAAAAATTTTTTAAATAAAAATTAAAAATAAAATGAAAGAAAAAGTGTTCTTACTTGTATATTCTATCACTGGCAGCATTTGTGGGTCTGTTTCTATTGATTAATTTTTCTCCTCATCATGACTTATTTTCCTACTCTTTTGCATGGCTGGTATATTTGATTGGATGACACTGGGAATTTTACCTTGTTGGGTTCTGGACATAATTGTTTTTGAGTAAGAGTTGATATGAAACATTAGTTTCAGGCATACAGTATGATTCAATCCTTATACTGTGAAATGATTACCACAGTAAGTCTTAAGTCTAGTCACCATTAATTATCATAAAAGGTTACAAACTTTGTTCTTGTAATGCAAATATTTAAGATCCACTCTCCTGGGAACCTTCTAATATGCACAATACCATTGACCATAATCACCAGGCTCACACCACATTTCTATTCATTTCACAACTGGAAATCTGTACCTTCCCTTTCATCCATTTTGCCTGCCCACCAGGCCCTTTCTCCACTGGTAACCATCCCTGTGTTCTTTGTATTCATGAGTTTTGTTTGTTCATCTTTGTTTTTTAGATTTTACATGCCAATTATATCATATGGTATTTGTCTTTCTCTGACTTATTTTACTTAGGAGGATACCCTTGACGCCCTCCATGTTGTTACAAATGGCAAGATTTTATTCCTTTTGTGGCTGAGTAGTATTTGTGCATGTGTGTGTATAGTATATATATGCATGTATGTGTGTCTCATATCCTTATCCATTCATCCACCAATTGACACTTAACGTTGTTTCCATCTTGACTATTTATCTTTTTTTTGTTCTTATAAATATTTTTGAAGTTTATTCTTTGACACTGTTAAATTACCTGGAAACAATTGGATTCTTCTATAACTTCCTTTAAAATGTCAGGATTAGAGCAGGCTTCATTCCATAGACAGTTTTGTTTCACTACTGAAGGTAGATCTTTCTGAGTAGTCTTCTGATATCCTATGAATTACTGGGGTTTTCTACTTTAGCCTTCAAGAAGAGAAACTATTTTTACTTTGAGATATAGGAATTGTTCTCTAATATCTTGTTGGTGATTCTCTCAGGCTTTGGTGGTTCACTTATTTTTTTATTAGTATTCTCGCTCCCCCACTCCTTTTCATACTCCTCCCTATAAGCTTTTGCTGTCTTGAACTCCCAAAAGATCATCTCAATTCATGGGAGAGACTGCTAGACTCTATCAGGATTCTCCCTCTATATCCTGCTTCCTTCCTCTCTCTACTCAGTAAACTGGAGCTTCACAACCTCTGATCTTGTGCTTTGTTTCCAACCTCTGATCACTGTCCTGTCATCTTTAATGTTGAAGATCTAAAAACCTTGTTTCATATACTTTGTTTTACTTAGTTGTTTCAGGAAGGAGGTTATATCAAATCCTTGCTACTCCATCTTGGTCAAGTGTAGAAGTTGTTATGGCTTTTTAAACTTCTTGGGCCAGTCTTTGTACAACTCACCTAATAGGTCACAGCATATCATCTGGTATGTGAACTATCTGACTACTGAAATTTTTCCAACAGTATTCCTTATTCTCAGTCTCTACTACTTGCAATTCATTCACTTTAACTCAGTCACAATAATTTTAATGTACCATGACTTTCTTCAAAACCAGTGAAGTTTCCCTTTGGGTTCAGGATGCAATCCCAATTTCTAGTCTAGCATGCTAGATCCTCCACAATCTGACCTCCATTTATTTAATTTTCAAAACTTACTTTTCATTATTCCAACGAGGCTGAACTAAACAGGGCTTTCCAACGTTGTTTGTGCACATCACTCTCTTTGTCTTGTTAGGATATTCTCCCCATGAAGAACACTCTTCTTTATGCCTATTCACGTTCTACCCATTTTTCAAGAAAGTGTTTAAGTTCCACTTTCTTTTTAGATCCTTTAAGACCCTACTCCATGAAGCTTCTATGTGTATTTTTTTTTTTTGTCCTTACTGCCTAAAATTATTGCCTTGCCTACCAAGATGGTAGTTTAATAGGTTTTGGACAATTTTCCTAGTAACTTTACAGAACAAATCTTAGAAGTTCAGGTTCTTTTCATTTGTAAAAATTAATTTTTGATAGGCAAGTCTGATTTTTCCCTCACTAGATGATATATATCTTGACATCAGAAGCTTGTCTTATACACCATTACCTACACATCACTGTGTCCTCTAGGAGTGTAATATTTCATGGTCAGTCTCTGTGCTATTCACATTCTTTTACTAAAAATGTCAATATAAGTTTCTTATCCCTGATAACCTGTCAGCTCTGCAAAGCTTCAAGGTGATAGGCTGTAGGAACTCTTCCTTTAAGTTCTTAGCTCCTTTACTATTTCCCCTTCAGGAAAAAATTATCAGCTTCATATGTGGAGTGATTCTGCAACAAGGTGAGGAATGCCAACAGAACACCTTAATGCCAATGAAACAATGAGACACCTCAGTCTCTCCACAGCACAAGGCTCTCCTGATGCTTGGTAAATCTGTGTTCTAGTAAAGGTCCCAGTCATCTTTCATCTTAGAGAAGTAGAGGTTTTGTCCACTCTCTCAGGAGCTATGGGTATTCAAAAAGCAGGGTCCTTTTTGTTGGGTATCCAGATATGTCAAACAATTCCCAATACCCTAAAGAGAATCTTCTCCCTATATTTTGAGATTCCCAGCCACCCTCATAGTGTAGATAGCCCAGTGGCTTTTCCTTTTTTTGTACTCTGGCTCACATTTAAAGAACAGAGTTGCTAACTACCAGGATATAAAGACCATGGTGCCTGTAAAAGGTCATTCTCATTGCTACTAACTAGCCTCTTCCTAATTTGCGGTATATGCCACCATTTCCTTGATGTAGGAAGGGATCCAAGAGTACTGACTGATCTCTCTTTAACATTTTTTTCAGCCTGGAGTTTTCTTCCACCAGACATAGGCATGGGTCACTTTCACTTCAGTCTTAGCTCTAATCAGTCACCATTTTATTGGAGGCAACTTCCCCAACCTCACTTTCTATCTTCTTATCTTGTTGGGTTTCATTATAGTGCTTACAGCCACTTGATACATTTATTCATTATTCTCTTCTCCATCATAGTAGCCAACATGAATAGCTCAGCTCAACTGTCTGTGATATATCACCATGACAGAAAATCAAGTCATTAGGATCTTTTTTTTGGATCACATTTCCCCCTTAGCCTAGGCTACTACTACCCAACCATTTGTCATTTAATTCCTCAACTCTCATAAAAAACCTGGTATAACACACACTAGTGTTATAAAAAAAAAAATCTCTTAATGTACATATATGTATGTAGCCGAAAAGAAAGTGGTGATAACAGGAATTATGAGTTTTGGGGCCTAACCACTCTGCCCTGGCTGACCACAAACCCACTTTATATTGCAAAAGAAAGCTGTGAGCATTTGCTTTAAGATACAAACTCTCAAAACTCTAATAAAACAAAATAGAACTTTATTCATGTTTAATGGTTGTATTCCAAGCATGGATTTCACAATCTCAAACCATATGAAGGAACAGTTTATATGCTGATGTTGTTCTTAGGGAACATGTCAACTAAAGAGTAAATTTATAGACACGAATTAAATACACAAGGGAAAAGCTTGGAGTGGCTTCTAAGAAATCATAAAATTTAAGCATTTAGGGAATGGAAAAATACATAGAATTGACTTTTATTTAAGTGTGGGAGAGTTCAGAAAAATAATTTTGAAGAACAATTCAATTAAACTACATTTTGGTATATAATAGATACCTACATACAGTCTTTCTTTACTTTAGGCCTTCAGAGGCCAAAGAATCTCATGGATTACTCAAAGTTCCCTCTACCTGTCAGGGCTCTAATTCCTCCTTTTCTGCTTGGTTAAAGTATCTTAACTCCAGTGATAAATTAGCTCTTCTAGGAAACAAGATAGCAAACTAGGATTAAAAAAACAGGAATTTCCAACAAGATTCATTAAAGGACACACGACTTACAGTGAGCAAGTCATCCTGGTTTGTCCAAGACTTTTCAGCTTTAGGACTAAAATTTAACAGTCAGGGAAACCATGGAGTCCTGGGCAAACTGGGATGGCTGTCACCCTTACAGATATCTCTCTAATGATAACAAGCCCAAGTTATCAGATCAGACCCAAAACTATTTGTTTGGTTTTGTGAAGTCATTGCCTGATGTACCAAGACCAAAACAATGGACTGGGTCTTAGGGTCTATACCAGATAATGAGCTTTTGCATCTGGCAGACATCTTCTTGCCTAGATACTATGTTCTGCTATTTACTAGCCCTGTGAGCTTCTGCAAATCCCTTAACAATTTTGACCTTCGGCTAGTAGGACTGCTTATAACACAGAAATAGGAACTTACTTAGCATGGTGCCTAGAGTTAAGTATCTCTCTATGTAATTTATTAGTAGTAATAATAAATTAATTCATCATTAGTTTTTGATGTGGTGTTCAATGATTCATTAGTTGTGTATATTTTTAATAAGCTGCAGTAGATGGTATCTCCTCCTCTTCATCCTCATCATTATCATGGCCCTAAGAATCAAAGGTTCAGGCTCTTTCATTATCTATTATTGTGACCTTGGTCAAGACTTTTCACTGTCCTAGACCTCAGTTTTCTTACCTGTAAAGTGAAGATAACTATAGAACCCATCCTTGTACTGGAAGATTATTATAAAATCAAATGTGAAAATGTAGGTTAAGAGAAATGTATATTGTAAAGCTGGATTCAAATGCAAAGATTCAAGATCTGCTACTGTGTCAGTGCTGAAGGAAGGACTAGACCTCCAGAAATGAAATGGATAACAGTAGTTACACTTATTTTAAAAAGTCAGTTGGCGTATTGCCTGTGGTGCTAGTTATTAAACCTCAAGAAAGACAAAACAATCAGGGAGAGTCCAAGATGGCAATGTAGGAAAATCCTGAACTCGACTTCTCCACAAACCAAATCTATACTTTTGTATAGAGCAATTCCTTCTGAAGAATGGAGGCCTGATTGAACAGCTTCTGCACAATGAAGAATGGCAAGAGAGATGGAGATACAGTAATGAAAGACACCCCCCAACCCTGATGTTGCAAACTATCATAGGAAGGGACAGTACTGAAGGACCAGGAACAAATTTTTCTCCCTGGGAAACATGGTGGTGGGGAGGGAGAAGCTGCCATTTTAAATTCTAGTTGCCCTTTCAAAGGAACTAGCCCTGAATCCCTGCCAAATATCAGGGGAGTGGCTAGAACGCTCCCTGGATCTAAGGTGATGGTAAGCACAATACTTTATGCTACCCCTCCACTTTGAGAGTACAGATGGGGGGAGGAACTGGGCACTATATTTGGCCTGCTGCTTCAGGGAAAACTGGGGTTCTGCTGCATACTATCTCCAGCTGTCCCACCAAGGTAGCCTCAGTACAGTGCATACTGGGATACCCCTTGGAAGTACTCCTTTAGCTCCAGCCATTTTGCTAAAATGGCACAGGCACAAATCACTGCACCACTTCAGCACCAGAATTTTAGGAACATCCCCAGTGCAGAGCACCTCAGGACCTCTCAGCCTATAGCTGCTTTAGACTCAGACAACTCACAGAACACCCTTAAGCAAAACACACAGGGACCTCCCTCCCCACCCCACAATTTGGTGCCAGCTCAGCCCCAGCTGCCCAACCAGGACACCCCCTAATGTGGAGTGTTCTGGGATCCTGCAGCCCACATTGCCTCAGCTCCAGCCACCCTGCCAGTGCACCCTCTATACAGAGTGCCCCATGACACCATGGCTGTCATCTACTTTGCCTTCAGTTGTTCTGAAAAAGCATGTCCTCTACAAAGAAAGCCCTGGGACCTTCCAGCTTGTACCCACTTCAGCTTCAGCAACCCTGCCAAGGTACTGTCGATAAAGAAATCCCCAGGACCATACCAGTCTGTGCATACTTTGGCTCCAACAATCCCACCAGGGTGGCCCCAGCAAAGGATGACACAGGACACCCCCACCAGCTACCACTCTAGTCAGCCACCCAAAGTCACCAGGCACACGAGTGTACACTGGTGATAGCCACACACAAGACTATTACTCTAAGTTTAGGAGAAGTAGATTTTACACCTAATTCATAGAAATACACCCAGAAAATTAAGAGGAATATGCTCTAAAAGAAACAAAACCTCAGAAAAAGAACAAAGCAGATAAGTAATCTATCTGATAAAGAGTTCAAAGTACTGATCATAAAAGTGCTCACTGGACTGGAGAGAAGAGTAGATGAACTTAATGAGTACTTCAGCAAAGATCTAGATAATAAATATAAATTACCAGAGTTGAAAAATAACTGAAATCAAAGCTAAGCTTTGGGAAATCAGAGGATACAGAAGAATGGATAGGTGATCTGGAATACTGGATAATGGAAAGTACCTAAGCTCAACAGCAAAAAAAAAAAAAATATTAAATGAGGTTAGGGTAAGTGATATTTTGATAATATGAAACAAACATTTGTATTATAGTAGTCCCAGGAGGAGAAGAGAGGTGGGGCAGAAAATTACTTGAAGAAATGATAGCAGAAAACTTACCTAACCTGGGGATAGAAACAGACATTGAGTTCAGGAAGGACAGAAAGTACCAAACAAGAAAAAGCCACTGAGGTCCACATCAAGACACATAATAATTAAAATGGTAAAGATTAGGGGCACCTGGGTGGCACAGTCAGTTGAGTGTCCACCTCTTGGTTTAGGCTCAGGTCATGATCTCAGAGTCTGAGATCCAGCCTCATGTGGGGATCCACACTAAACAAAGGGTCTGCTTACAGTTTCTCTCTACCTCTCTCTCAGGCCCTCCCCCACTGCATGCTCACTCTCTAAAATAAATCTTTAAAAAAATAAGATGGCAAATATTAAACATCAAGACAATTTTAATAGTAGCAAGAAACAACTAGTTACATACAAGGGAAACCTCCTAATAACAACATCAGATGACTTTTGTCAGAAACCAACCATATCATGCCACTCCCTTCTGGCTACAAAGTACTGGAAGGTAAAAAAAAACAAAACAAAAAAAACAAAACAAAACAAAACAAAAAACCTACAACTGAGAATACTCTACCTGGCAAGATTATCATTCAGAATTGAAGGAGAGGGCGCCTGGGTGGCTCAGTGGGTTAAGCTGCTGCCTTCGGCTCAGGTCATGATCTCAGGGTCCTGGGATCGAGTCCCGCATCAGGCTTTCTGCTCAGCGGGGAGCCTGCTTCCTCCTCTCTCTCTGCCTGCCTCTCTGCCTACTTGTGATTTCTGTCTGTCAAATAAATAAATAAAATCTTTAAAAAAAAAAAAAGAATTGAAGGAGAAAGTTTCTTAGATGAACAAAAGTTAAGAGTTTATCACTACTAACCTGGCCTTATAAAAAATGTTAAACATACTTTAAGTAGAAAGGCCATAATTATAAGAAAATTATGGAAGAAAAAAATTCACCAGTAATGCAAACATACACTAAAGGTAGTAGAACAACCACTTATAAAGCTATTATAAAGATTAAGAGACAAAAATAATAAGATATTACTAGTTGCAGGGACTGGAAAAATAAAGATATAAAATAGGACAGTATACATAAAAAACATGGAAGTAGGAAGAATGAAACTTCCTTAATGTGTATTCAAACTTAAGTGAAGATAACTTAATATAGATTGATTTAGGATGTTATATATGAACCTTATGGTAATCACAAACCAAAAATTTACAACAGATGCACAAAAAGTGAAGAGAAATGAAGTCAAGCATAGCACTAAAACTCATCGATAAGAGCAAGAGAATTACAAAAGTAATCAGAAAGCAATTAACAAAATGGCAAATACAAATCAACTAAGTGTAAATGGCCTAAATACTCTAAAAGACACAGGGTGACTGAATGGTAAACAAAACACCTAATACCCATCTATATGATGCATACAAGACACTACAGACTTAAAGACACATACAGACTAACAGTGGAGGATAAAATAATTTACTCCATGCAAATTGAAATGAAAAATAAAAAGCTGAAGAGCAATACTTAGACACAATAAACTTTAAACAAGGACTATAATAAGAGACAAAGGGCACTGCATAATGATAAAGGGATTAATCCAACAAAAGGATATAACACTTGTAAACATCTATGCACCCAACATTGGAGTACCTAAACACAAAGCAAATATTGACATAAAGGAGGAAAGTGACAGTAATACAGTAACAGTAGGGGACTTTGACACTCCATTTACATCAGTGGAGAGGTCATCCAGGCAGAGGAGAAAAAAGCAGTAAGAAAACAATGTTTTTGAATAGCACATTAAATCATATACACTTATATAAACAGAACACCCAAAATAGAATATACTTTTTTTTCAAGTGCACATGGACATTCCCCAGCATAGATCATATGGGAGACAGCAAAACAAGTTTCAATAAATTTGAAATGGAGATCATATCAAGCATTTTTTTTTTTCTGGCCACAATGGAATGAAACTAGAAATCAATTACAAAAGAAAAAAAAATGGAAAAAAAGACATGTAGGCTAAACAACATGCTACTAAATTACCAACGAGTCAGTGAAAAAAATCAAAGAAAAATAAAATACATGGAGATAAATAGGAAGACATAGTGGTCCAAAACCTTTGAGACACAACAATACCATCCTAAGAGAAATTTATAGCGAGAAAAATCTACCTCAAGAAGCAATAGAAATCTAAAGTAAATAATTCATCCTTTCATCTAAAGAACTAGATAAAGAAGAACCAACAAAACCCAAAGCCAAAAGTTAGTACAAGAAAGGAAATAACAATCAGAGCAGAAACAGATGAAATAGGCACTAAAAAATTACCAAAATAGAAAATATCAGTTAAATCAAGAGCTTTCTTTGAAAATATAAACAAAATGATAAGCTTTTAACAAGACTCATGAAGAAAAATAAAGAGTACCCAACTGAAATCAGGAAGAGGAGAAATAACAATACCACAGAAATACAGATTAGAGATTATCAAAAATTATATGCTAACAAATTAGACAATTTAGAAGAAATGGATAAATTTCTAGAAGCATACAATCTTCCAAAAGTAAATAGAAATAGAAAATAATGAACAGATGATTGGTAATAAAATTGAATTGGTAAAGAAAGTCAAGAAACAGAAGTCCAAAACTAGACATATTCACCAGTTCTAGAATATTTAAGAGAAGAGATACTATCTATTCTCAAACTATTTCAAAAATAGAAGAGGAAGGAAAGCTTCTAAATTCATTCTATGAGGCTAGCATTACCCTGATACCAAAATGAGACAGATACACTACAAAGAGGAGCAGGAGGAAGAATTACAGGCCAATATCAGTAAAGAATACAGATGCCAGAATTCTTGAAAAAAGTTAGCAAACCACATTTAACAATACGGTAAAACAATCATTCACCACAATCAAGTGAGACTTAATCTGGGAGTGTAAGAATGGTTCAATATTTACAAAATCAATGGATACTACATTAACAAAATGAAGGATAAAAATGGTATCTTAATTGATGTCAAAAAGTCATAATAAAACTCAACAGCTGTTCGTGATACAAACTCATAAGTGGGATTACATGGAACACATACCTCAAACATAAGAAAGACCATTGATGGCAAAACCCACAGGTAATAGAACACAAGGATTCCACTCTCACCACTTTTATTCTGCATAACCTGAAGTTCTAACCACAGAAATCAAACAAGAAATAAAAGCCATCCAAATTGGTAAAGAAGTAAAATTGTCACTATTTGCAGATGACATGACACCATAAATAAAATCCCTGAAGACTCCACCAAAAAAAGTAGCAGAAAACAAAATTTTAAAAGACTCCATTTAAAGTTACACAAAAAAAGAATAAAAATACTTAGGAATAAACCCAAGAAAAAGATGTACCCTGAAAACTATAAAACATTGATGAAATGGAAAAGTACATGAACAAATGGAAGATACATGTTCATGGATTAGAATACTATTGGTAAAATGTTCACCCAGAGCGATCTACAGATTCAAACCAATTCCTGTGAAAATACCAACAGTGCTTTTCAAAACACTGGAATAGTCCTAATATTTGTATGGAACTACAAAAATCCTGAATAGCTAACATAATCTTGAGAAAGAGCAACGACTGAGGTATCAAAATACCAGGTATTTCAATATTGTATTGCAAAGCTGCAGTAATCAAAAAATTATGGTAATGGCCCATAAATCAACACACAGATCAATGGCACACAATAGGAGAGCCCAAAAATAAATTCACGTTTGTATGGTCCAACAATCTATTACAGGAAGGCAAGAATATACAATAGGGAAAAGACAGTCTCTTCAATAAATGATGCTGGGAAAACTAGACAGCTACATGCAAAAGAATGAAACTTGACCACTTTCTTACACCACACATAAAATAAACTCAAAATGGATTAGTGAACCTAAATGTCAGACTTGAAACCATAAAACTCCTAGAGGAAAACATAAGCAATAATCTGTTTGAGGGTGGCCATAGCAACATTTTTCTAGATAGGTCTCCTGAGGCAAGGGACACAAAAGCAAAAATAAACTATTGGGGCTACACCAAAATAAAAATATTTAGCACAGCAAAGGAAATGATAAACAAATGAAAAGGCAACCTACTGAGAAGATATTTGCAAATGATGTATTTGATATGGGGTTAATATCCAAACTATTAATTTGGATAATTAATACATAAAGAACTTACACTACTCAACACACAAAACCATCTGATTAAATGGGCAGGGAACCGAATATACAAATTTTTACAAAGATTACCTACAGGTGACCAACAGACACATGAAAAAGTGCTCTCCATCACTAACAAGGGAAATACACATCAAAACCACAATGAGATCTCCTTTTAACTGTCAGAATGGATACTATCAACAAAAAATAACAAGCGTTGGTAAGGCTATGGAGGAAAAAAAACCCTCATGCATAGGTGGTGGGAATATAAATTGGTGCAACCACTCAGGTAAACAGTATGGAATTTCCTCAAAAAATTAAAAATAGAAATACCATTGATTTGGTAATTCTATTGTTGAGTAGTCACCCTCAAAATTGAGAACACTAACTTGAAAAGATATTTCCATCCCAATGTTCATTGGATTATCATTTATAATAGCCAAGACATGGAACAACTCAAGAGTCCACTGATCTATGAATAGATGAAAATGTTTAGGTGTGTGTATACACACACACACACACACACAAATAAAATAATACTCATCCATAAATAATGAGGTCTTGCCATTTGCAACAACATGGATGGACCTAAGGAGTATTACGCTCAATGGAGTAAGACGATGAAGGACAAATGTTGTAGGATTTCACCTGTGCATAAAATCTAAAAAACAAATCAGAAGCAGATGCAGGGGCACTTGGGTGGCTCATCAGGTAAGCATCTGCCTTCCTCTAGGTCATGATCTCGGGGTCTTGGGATCAAGCCCCATGTTGGGCTCCTGGATCAGCAGGAGGCTGCTTCTCCCTCTCCCTCTGCCTCTGCCTCTCCCCCTACTCATGCTCTCTGTCTCAAATTAATAAATAAATTCCCCATAAATACAGAGAACAAACTTGTGGTTGCTAGAGAGCAGGAGGCTGTGGTGTGGGATGGGTAAAATGGGTGAAAGGGGAAGGGAGGTGCAGGATTCTGGTTATGGAAAGATTCATAGGGATAAAAGGTAGGATATAGAGAATATAGTCAATGATACTGTAATAGGATTGGTTGGTGACACATGGTAATTACACCTGTGAGCATAACATAAGGTATAGATTTGAATCACTATGTTGTACAAATGAAACCAGCATAACTTTATGTGACCAGCTATACTTCAATAAATTTTTAAAAATGAGCCTTAAAGTATCCCAAAATACCAAGGAAATAAAAAAGACAAAAAGACAAATTTGAAGAGGGTCTAGAGAAGGGCAATCCAACAGCCAAGAAGACAGAAAGGATGTAGGATAACCAGACAATGACTCAATTCTAAGAAATGATTTGAGAAAGTTAACTCTAGATTTTTTTTTTTTTGCCAGTTCCCCACAAAGAGAATACTCCATGCTTCTTGAAAGAAAGATTTTAGGGCAAATACACATTGGTACTCTTTATTCCTTAAGAGCCATCACTCACAGGCTCATTAACCCAAGATTTAAAGCCTAGAAATGAACTACCTCATAAAGTTCTAGCTACCTTACTATGAACTTGTTATGCATGTGCTAATTACAGGCTATATCCTTAACTCTGAGGTCTGTGTGGAAGAAAACATTTGTGAAATGATCTTTGGAGTATGACCCATTCTTGAAATTCTTGCCTATCTTTTCTTCTATGATATTACATAGTTTTGGACTACTTTTGGTTTTTGTTTGGATGAATAAAAATAAATGATTCTAACTTTCATTTGTTTGACCATCCATTGATCTTTCTACACAACCACTAATCCATTGTGAACTCTTATGATCCTTGCACTGTGAACATTATATATAAAATATAGTGATTAAGTAAGCCCCTACATGCTACTACAGATTCCTCAGATTTAAATATAACGTCCCATCATTTGTTGTAAACCAACTCATTTTATTTTTAAAGATCTTGCCTTTAATATCTTCTGAAACATTCCAAAAATGTCATCCACTAAAAATCACCAAAGACTCAGTGACACTTTTCCATCTGTCCATTTTGGGAAGATACTCTCATGTCTAGGTCTCTAGTTATAGACACGCACATATTCACATAATAGCTCTCATGCCCATTCATAACTTGAATGCAAGCTTAAGTATAGGAATCATTTTTATTCATCTTCATAGCTCATTGATACTCAATGCTGATTACATTTCCTAACATTTCATTTGGGAAAGACGGGACTGATCTTGGTAGAATATTCTCATGTTATTAATTGTTAATATATTAGAGGTTAATATATTTAAAGTTTTCAATGGTGACAGATTTAGAGTAACATAATTATTAACTACTACCAAAAATTAGGAGTTTAAAATACTTGTAATTGTGTCAGATAAACTTAAGAAATTCGGTTCTAGTAATCTTCAGGAGACATTGATCCTTATAGTCATACATCCAAAGAAGCACATCAGTGCTTATTCAAAGTTACGTTATTTTAAACTAAAAGTGCATGTGAAACAATATTAGTATTGAAGAAGTACTTTGGAAGAGGTTAAGAAATGCCTTCTATACTTAGGAGTTAAAAATATAAGTCAGAAAATACCACAGTAGAGCAACAGATTTTTTTTTAATTTTCTTCAGTATATATTTAACTTTTAGATATGTTGCAGGGAATATGTCAGTTACATATTATATTTTTAATGTTTTAGCTACAAAAGATATTTCAAGAGAAAATAAAATGCTTATGAATACAAATGAGATGAAAAATATAATTGTATTACATAGTTGGTATAGTACAAGTTTATCTACAATAAGCTTACTGTACAAATATTTTAATAAAAGTTAACAGCAAGTGACTAATGTCTAAGCACATGGTATTCCCTGAATGAAACTTTGAACATGAACTTGAAAATTACATTCTGAGAACTGTATTTGTCAATTTTCTCTCAATAAAAAGGGGTATCTTATAAAAAAACAAAATGAGGGGAAGTTCACATAATAACCAAATATTTAAGTTTTTAGAAGTAAGGCTTATTGGCCTTATACACCTGTTCAGAGCTCATGTTATGTATTTATGTAAGTGTATAGCTCCATGCTTGTGATCAAGATTAGTGGTGCTCATCAATATCTTTATTTTTATCTTTTTATTTAGATTATCACAGTCTATTTCTTCAGCTCATTTAGGCGGCCCTGAGAGACTAGTCTGGTCAATGGCATGAGGGAAGAAGTACTATGTACCTCTTTCAAACCTGGCCCCTGAAACTTCACTTGAGATCATCTTCACCTTCACTTTCCTCATGTGATTAGGGGTGCAAGAACCCACTGCAAGACTGAGAAAAGATTAAAAGAGCTTGGATCCCTCCATGACTGTGGAATATAGCATCGTTAGCCTACCGATTGCATCATGAACAACAAATCATTCATGTTTCCTATATATTTCTGCAACTATGGTTGTGATATTTAATTTCAAGCTTTAAATATCTTGGTTCAATACTTTACCAAGTTACCTCACAGACTTTTTCTTTTTAAATTTATCTGATATTTTACCTACAGAACTTTGAAATGGAAAATAGATTTCAGGATCATTTTAGAAGAAGAATATTAATTGCAGGGGCCCAAACATGAACTGATTAAATTAAAACAAAACCTCAGATAAACCTTTGGCACTGACTTCAAAACTTCTCTTGTTGATAGAGAATAATTCCCTTATGAACTATGCTGGAGTTAATTAACACATCTTTCTGTACTAGCAGTTGCTTGTGCAGAGATGAAAAACAGATTTAAAGAACAAGAGGTTGTTGCAACTTGAGTGTGATGAATCCATGTTTCCCTTGTTACAGTGTGAACTGTGCACTGGCAGCTGCTTGAAAAATTTATGTTATTCTTTATTTAAATTCAATTAGCCAACTTACAGTACATCATTAGTTTCAGATGTAGTGTTCAGTAACTTATCAGTTGCATATAACACCCATTGCTCATCACATCATGAGCCTTTCTTAATTCCCATCACCCAATTACCCATCCCCCTACCCACCTCCCCTCCAGCAACCCTGTTTCCCTTAGTTAAGAATCTCTCATAGTTTTTTCTCCCTCTCTTATGACTTCCCGTTCTGTTTTCCCTCCCTTCCCTTATGATCCCTCTATGCTGTTTTATTCCACATAAAATTGAAACCATATGATCATTGTCCTTCTGACTGACTTATTTCCATCAGCATAATACCCTCCAATTCTATCCACATCAGTGTAAATGGTATTTATCCTTTCTAATGGCTGAGTCATATTGTATATATGTACTACATCTTTATCCAATCATCTGTCAATGGACATCTAGACTCTTACCACAGTTTGGCTATTGTGGACATTGCTGCTATGAGCATTGGGGCACAGGTGCCCCTTTGGATCACTATATTTATACCTCTGGGGTAAATACCTAGTAGTGCAATTGCTAGGTCATATGGTCGCTCTATTTTTAACATCTTGAGGAGCCTCCATACTTTATACCACTTTCCAGAGTAAAGAATGTACCAGCTTGCATTCCCACCCAGAGTGTAAGTGGGTTTCCCTGCCTCCACATCCTTGCCAACATTTGTTGTTTCCTATCTCGTTAATTTTAGCCATTCTGACTGGTGTGATGTGATTTCTCATTGGGGTTTTGATTTGTAAGTCTAATAATACAATTCACCATTATACTATTTTTAGTGAAACATTTCTGTAAAGCATTTTAATTACCAACAGTAAGCCTTTCCCTGGGAATGTGTTTTTTGTTTTTTGTTTGTTTTGTTTTGTTTTTTAACAGTGAAGCTTATTTTTCTTGCCATAATTTATTATGTGTAAATCATGTCTTCTTTATATTACTTCAAAAGTGGCATCATAGGCTATTTTTACTGAAGCTAGTATCACACAGAAATGCTGACAGTAACATAAAAGGTTTATTAAGTGGTAACATCAAAACATGATCCATTAGTGGGAAGTTGGTGTACTTTGCCATTAAATCATAGATCTCTATAAAAGTGTTAACCTCTTTGAATCAAACTGGGACACAGATAATCAGTACAAAGTAATACCCAAGGTAGTTCAAATGTAATCTTTATTAGTTAATATGCTAGAGTTGTGAAAGTAGATATATATTCACTAAGTTATACCAATTAGCATAAACCCACAAGCCTAGGGCACAAAGAACTCTAGTGAGGGTTAGTTCACACAAGCAGGAATAGAAACTTGAAAATTCCAACAACGACTTAGAGCACCAACATTATTGTCCATCTCTAGCTAGTAAGGCTGATGGCTGCAACAGTAACAGTGTGTTGGTGACTGAAAAGACTGGCCCCAAACAAGAAAATAACTGAAATGAAGTTCTGCCTATTTCCCATGCAGCACTGTAAACTGTGTGACCCAAGATCACCATTACCTTATTCTACAGCACTATCTTAGAAGACATATGGCAGGATACTCAGAGCTATTACTAGAGCTATCTCCTGCCATGTATGCATGCATGTATACACCCAGAGGTCTTTGCCAAGCCAACACATCTAATTAGGGCCTTTCAATCCCTTAGGGTAGTGAAGAGAATACCATGGGCTACACTGGAGTCAGGACCTCTGGTTTACTCCTGGAATTAAGAAAAGGTGGGAAAAGGGGCCTGGCACATTGCAAGTCATCAAAATTACTTATTGAATGGAGAGTCTTATATGTAAGGGAGTTCCTATTCCAGAGAACTTTGAAAAGTACCTTAAGAGACTTGTTCCCATGAACTTATTTGAAAGCAGATCTAGAAGACCCAATAGGGATCGTGCTCCAGGCTGTCCTCTAAGAGTAATGCTTCCTAAGCCTTTCTACATCATGACACACACAGAAAAAGATAGTATTTGCATGAAACAGTAGTTAAATGGAGGATTTTGGAATCCTACATAAGGTGGAGGTGACAGGAAACCTGAGGGCTGATGAGATGGATCCTCCAGCACATAGTTTGGAAGCTATGTTCCAGAAAAGATGAATAATACTGAGAGTCCATTGAGGGATCGAGCTTTTCCTGTTATTATTTAACAGATTCTATCACCTGCTGAGTACTTACCATATGCCAGCAACTATACCCAACACTTAATGCACACTATTTCTTTTTATCCTTACAGTAATCTAGGGACTCTACTTTTGGTAACGACAGCATGAGATGGTCAGATGACTGCTCCATAGAAAATGACTATACACTGGACAAAACCATTTGTGACAATCATTTCAGGACACTGGAAAATAACCAAAGGTAGGCAACAACTTGGGAAATACTAATTCATGTAAAACTGCTACTGCATTGAGTAATAACTAAGAATTAATTTTTGGAGGGGAGGTGGGGTCTGAGAGCATTCCCAAGCTCCACCAACTACCAAACATGGGCAGTGAAAATCCAGCTTTATCAGCTGGAGGTGACAGACTCAGGAGCAGGCAACAAAGCAGTTAGAAATTTCAGAGGGAGATTTTGGATGTGAGAAAGCTATAGAGCAACTGATACAATAAGCTTTCCATATATACCTGGCTAACTGCTAAACTATGTGTGCTTATTGGATACAGCAGGGAACCCAACAAAAATTGAAAGAAAGCATGTGAATTTGCCACACATCTGAATGCACAGTGAAATCTACACAAAACAGAGGAGGATGAAAGCCTGACTAACTCAGAGTCTCTGACTACAATCTCTGCCTGTTTGGCCTCTAAACTATGCAGGTGCAGAGGAACTCCTTAGAGAACTGGGCAAAAGAAAAAAAATCTGTGGTTGGAGATTTCAGTTTGACTCCAGGCATGTTAAAGTCTAAATCCCTCCAAAGAACAAAACCCAATTTCAGATTCACTGTGAGTACAACTACAAACGCTTTTTACTAATTTTTGACCAAAATATTTGAGATGTGAAAAGGAACAGGAATGACCCATATCTAGGGAAAAAGGCAGCCATTAGAATTTGACACTGAGTGGGCTCAGAGGTTGGATTTAAGACAAAGACTTCAAAGAGCTATTATAAATACATTAAAAAATTAAAGGAAATCCTGTTCAAGGAATATTCAAATAATGAACAAATAGTAAATACTAAGAGAAGGAAACTAAAAGAATCCAATGGCTATTGTAGAGAAGAAAAGCATATTAATGGAAATGAAAAATATATTGTATATACTCAAACAGATTTGAAATGGTGAAGAAAAAAACGAGTGAAAAATCAGTAGATCACAATCTAAAAACAGAACAATAAAGTTAAAAATAAAAAAACTTGAAGATCTGTGGGTCAATATCAAGCACTGCAAAATATAGCTCAGGCGTGACCTCAAGGTAAATTCTGTTAAAGCTGCACGTGTACCCTGTCCAGACATTGCTGCATACTATGCCCCACACCTTGTGCCTCCAACTGCTGGTGTATGGCCCCCAGCCACTATAGCATCTCAAGAGATCTGGCATAGGATTTGCAGCCTAGTGGAAATTTTGCTAATCCTGCTGCCCACTCCCAAGTTCCCTGGTGGCCATGCTCCCTCAGAACTGGTGTGCCTGGGTCCTACTAACACTACAGAGAACAAGCACAGCCCACAACAGGCAGAATGTCAGTGCAGACAAGTGCACTGAAAGGAAAAGTGACTCAGACACAACAGCAGATTATAGGCATCACACACAGAATACTCTTTTGAAATGCCAGATTCTGTGAACAGGGGACACTCTATTGCAGGGCACTCCAAGACCTCTTTTTTATAAAGTAACTCTTTTCAAGAGCAGAAGACATAGCTGATTTTCTCAACACAGGGAAATAGACACAGAAATGCAGAACAAAAATGAGGAGACAAAGAAATTTATCCCAAATGCAAGAACAGGACAAGGCCATGCCTAGAGATCTAAGTGAAACAGATATAAGTAATATACCTGATAGAGAATTTAAGGCAATGATCAGGAGGGTACTCACTGGACTTGAGACAAGAGTGGAGGACATGAATGAAACCCTTTACAGAAATAAGGCATGATACAGAAGAGAGAAAGGGCTCAATAAACAAAATGAGAAACGTGCTTGATGGAATGAACACTAGGTAGAAGCAGCAGAAAAATTTAGTGACCTAGAAGACAGAATGGGAAGTAAACTGAAGAAAAGAAATAGGAATTACATAAAACAATACATTTAAGGAGCTCAGTGACTTCAAACACAACATTTTTATTTTAAGAGTTCCAGAAAAAAAGGGAGTAGGGAGCAGAAAATTTATTTGAAGAAATAATAGCTGAAAACTTCCCTAAATCTGGGGAGGGAAACATATCTAGATCCAGGGGGCACAAAAACTACCATCAAATCAACAAAAGCAGACCTACACCAGAACATATATTAAACTGGCAAAATATAATGGTAAAAACAATATTTTAAAAGCAGTAAGACAGGGCGCCTGGGTGGCTCAGTGGTTTAAGCCGCTGCCTTCGGCTCAGGTCATGATCTCAGGGTTCTGGGATCGGGTCCCGCATCGGGCTCTCTGCTCGGCAGGGAGCCTGCTTCCCTCTCTCTCTCTCTCTGCCTGCCTCTCCATCTACTTGTGATTTCTCTCTGTCAAATAAATAAATAAAATCTTTAAAAAAAAAAAAAAAAAAAAAAAAATAAAAGCAGTAAGACAAAAGAAGTCAGTAACTTACAAATGAAAACTCATAAGGCTAGCAGGAGATTTTTCAGAAAATTTTGCAAGCCAGAGTAGAGTGGCATGATATATCCAAAATGCTGAGTTGGAAAAATCTGCAGCCAAGAACACTCTATCCAGCAGGACTACCATTAGGAATAGAAGAAGGGATAAAGAGTTTCCCCAACAAAAACTAGGAGTTCATGACCACTAAACCAGTCCTGCAAGAAATATTAAAGGGGATTCGTTGAGTGGAAAGGAAACCCCAAAAGTGACAATATAGAGGTAGGAAACACAAAAGTAGTAAAAATGATTCTTTCCTCTTAAAAAAAAAAAAAAAGCAAAACAAAAAAACCACAGAGTCAAAGAACTCACAGAATAAAAGGATATAAAATATAAACATACACTTAAAATATACACCTAAAATGTCGGGAGTTAAGGAGCAAAGAATGGTCACAAAGTTAAATGACAACCAACTTAATATAGAAAGCTATATGTAGAAGAGGATAGAATATCACTAAAAAAAAAAGTCAAAAATCATGAAAAAGAGAAGAATTAGAGAAACATTTCAAAAAATATAACAAGTAATAAAATGGCAATAAATACATATCAATAATTATTTAGAATGTAAGTGGACTAAATGCTCCAATCAAAAGACATAGAGGATTGAAGAAAAAAAAAAAAACAGAATGGATTGAGGGAAAAAAGACCCATCTACACTGCCTATAGGAGACTCGTTTTAGGCCTAGACACCTGCAAATTGAAAGGGTATGAAAAACATTTATCATACAAATGGATGTCAAAGGAAGTTGGAGTAGCAATACTTAGTTCAGATAAAATAGAACTTAAAGTTTTACTTTAGAGAGAGAGCATGTGTGAGAAGGGGAAGAGGTAAAGGGAGAGAATCTCAAGTGGTCTCCCCACTGAGTGCAGAGCCTGATGTGGAGCTCAATCCCACCACTGCAAGATCATGACCTGAACTGAATTCAAGATTCAGATGCTTCACCAACTATGCCACCAGATAAAAAACCTTAAATCAATGACTATAATAAGAGATAAAGAAGAATACTATATAATCATAAAAGGGACATTCCAACAAGAAGATAGAAGTTATAAATATTTATGCACCAAAGAGGGGAACACTCAAATATATAAAACAGTAACAAAGGAGCTAATAATAATAGGGGGCTTTAAAAACACCATTTATAGCAATGGTCAGATAATATAAATGGAAAATCAAGGAAAACAATGGCTTTGACTGACACACTGGAATAGGATATTTTGAGTATATCTGTTAAATCTATCTTAAAAGAAAACACATTCTTTTCAAGTGTATCACAGAATATTCTCCAGAAAAGATCACATGCTGGTTCACAAAACACGCTTCAGCAAATTCAGGAAGATCGAAGTCCTACCATGCATCTTTTACTGACCACAAGGCTATGAAGCTAGACATTAACCACAAGAAAAAAATCTGCAAAGAACACAAATACATGGAGTTTAACATGCTTTACTGAACAATTAATAGGTCAACCAGGAAATAAAAACAGAAATAAAGTACATGAAAATGAAAACACAATGGTCCAAAATCTTTGGATGCAGTAAAAACAATTCTAAGAGGCAACTATATAGCAATACAGGCCTATTTCAAGAAGCAAGAAAAATCTCAAACAACCTCACCTTACATGTATAGAAAAGGGACAACAAACAAAGCCTAAAGGCAGCAGAAGGAAAGAAATAAGAAGTAGAGCAGAAATAAAATAAAAATGTTAAAAATTAAATAGATCAATGAAACCAAGAAATGGTTCTTTGAAATGGTTCATTGCCTTTGGCAATGTTTCTAGGAAGAAGTTGCTGTGGCTGAGGTCAAAGAGGTTGCTGCCTGGGCTCTCCTCAATACCAAGCATTTTTAAAGAAGAAGAGCAAAGTTAGAGGACTTATATACTACCTGATTTCAAAACAATATAAAAATAATCAAATAGTATAGTATTGGCATAAGAATAGAAATACAGATCAATGAAAGAGAATGGAGAATTTGGAAAGATGTTTAAATGGTTAATTGATTTTTTAACAAAGGGGTGAAGTAAACCAATAGTGAAAAAATCTTTTCAATAAATAGTGCTAGGATACTTGGCCATCTGCATGCAAACAATGAACCTTGATTCTTGTACCATGCACAAAAGTTAACTTAAAACAGATCATAAATCTAAATGAGAACTTATTTTAAAACTAAAAATTCTAGAAGAAAACCTAGGAAAAAAAAAATCCATGACTTTGGGTTAAGCAAGATTTCTGAGATGTGACACCCAAAGCTTCTTTTCTGGCTTATGTTTATTGTGTCATAGAAGAAAAGAATTAGTAAGTCAGCTTTTACTAGAAGTACTCTGGTCTTTGAGATATACCAGCAAGGAAATGAAAAGTTAAAGACTGAGAAAATATTTACAGAAATATCTAATGAAAAATTTGTTTCCAAAAAAAATAAAAAGTGCTTAAAATACACAATAAGAAAAAATTTTTATGTTAGTAACCATACAACTTAATTTTAAATTGGGCAAAATATTTGAACACACCTTACACAAAAGATACATAGCTTTCTTTACAAACACCACACAAAAGAAGGTATATAAGTTGAACAGATACTCCACAGAAGATATACAAATGATCCACAAGATACAAAGAAGCTCACCATCATTGAAATTAAATTAAGCCCTCATTGAGACACCATTCCATGCCCACTGGAATAATTCAGGTTAGAAAGGTGGACAATACCAAGTGTTGTTGA
Source organism: Mustela erminea (assembly GCF_009829155.1). Lineage (NCBI taxonomy): Eukaryota > Metazoa > Chordata > Mammalia > Carnivora > Mustelidae > Mustela > Mustela erminea. The sequence continues at coordinate 20,616,194 of NC_045629.1, forward strand.
GGATGTGGAGGAACTGAAACACTATGTACTACAGGTGGATATGCAAAATGGTAGAACCACTTTGAAAAGTTTGACAGCATCTTATAATATTAAACATATACTTACTTGGCTCAACAATTCTACTTCTAGGTATCTACCCAAGACAAAACCTATGGCCACAGAAATATTTATATGATTATGTGTAGCAGCATTATCCATAGTAACCCCAAATAGATACTACCCGAACATAAATAAGATGTGGTAGGTTATACAATGGAATACTTTTCAGCCATAAAAGGGATGAACTACTGATACAAGGTACAAACAAAATGCATGCACCACAAAACAACATGCTAACTGAAAAACGCTAAAACAAAAGACTACACACTGTTTCCATTCACGTGATATTCTGGGAAAAGCAAAACTGTTGGAACAGAAAGCAGTCAAATGGTTTCTGAGACCAAGGAAAGGTAGGCATTAGGGATTGAAAAAGGCCCTTTACTTTAGGGGGTGATGCAAAAGTCCTAAAACTAGGTTGTGGTGGCAATTTCCCAACTAAAGATGCTTACCAAACTCAGTGAAATTTATACATAAATTGATTTTAGAGCATGTAAATGACACCTCACTAAAGCTGTTAAACCCATACAGCTCTGTGCGGTAGACATCACTTCCATTGTGCAACTGAGGGAAGAGTCTCAAAGGCTGGGTAACTCACTTAACGCTAAACAGCTAGTCATTATCAAACCTAAGTCCACATTGGTAATCACTGCTCTACTCTGCTTGTTGGAGTGGAGGAGACACTAGGGACCTTGTGATGCTCCTAGAAGTTTCCACAATCAGCAGATTCCACCCAAGCTGAAACTGGTGTGGGCTGCTCCCCTCTACAGAAATGGTCTGCCACCAGGAAGTGAGGGGTGTCCTGGGCTAGAGGTACAATGTTTAGAGATCCGGCTGCTCTCGGGAAATGTGCTACAGAAAAACAAGCACAGCACAGAGAAGAGGGTTAAAACTCTGGTTTTGGCACTTAACAGTCCTTAAGACCTTAAGGAGGCCATGCAACTTCTTACTGCTTCAGTTTCTTAATCCATGAAAAGGATTTAGAGACATACCACCTCCTTTATGGCGTTGTGTTGGATGTTGAAGGGGCAGTAAGTGAAATAAAGGACCTGATCCTTAGTAGAGCCTCAGGAAAAGTAAATTCTTTTTTAAAAAGTAAAATACTTTTAAATTCCCTTCCCTTTTAGTTCCTAAAAGAAAAACATCCAGTCCCACCATTTAATAAGGATTTAGATTTTTTTTAAAAAAGTGTTTCTCACTGAGGAAAAATGGGAATTTTTCATCAGAAGTCCTTCTGGGCATCAGACTTAGCAGGTCCTCAAATTTTATCCAAGATCTCACAGTCATGAAGAAAAAAAGTGCATGAAACTCCTTTTACTCTGTAATTATTTTCTTCCCTTGCTTCACCTTTATGAAGTTTGACCTATAAGGCAATCAGTGCCTCCACATGCTCCCATAAAAAAAATCAAAAGAAATAATGTAGATAGATGTGTTTGTGACTTATATGTACACAAACTTGCATTATTTGAATTTTTTGGCAGGAAGTAAATATTTGAAACCATGTGCTGAAATGGAAATCCAAAAGGACTATTTTAGCAATGAGATGTTCATTTTATTAGGTCCAGCAAATGATAGCCTGGAAGAGGACACTATTTACAAAATCTTTCAAGTTCTCAAGTTTTGAGGTTAGACTCAAAGTGCTCAAAGAATTTTACTGTTGAACATTATTTGTCTACATGGTATGGACACCTTTCCTCTTCGTCACACATGTCTGTAAGGGGGTTCTCATGCCTGACTGTTCATAAAGGCAGAGATGGTATTAAAATGTGGAGATCCAATGCCACCACATCAAAAATTATGATTTCATAGGACAGAGGTAGTGCCCAGTAATGAATTTTTTTTAAAACAAATAATCCCTGGTGATTCTGGACCAAACCAAACTCATATCCTGTCTATTTCTCAAGGACTTCCCTCAGCCTCAGGAAAATTTTTTATGATAATTCTAGATAATAGTTCCTTAGTTTGTTTTGGATGTTAATTAGTGTTATAAAATAGGATTTAGGCTCGGATAAGCTTGGGAACACACTATTACTCATTGTGTTTATAATGATTTAATTGTAGACTTGCTCTTAGCATCCATTACCCCCATCAATATTTACAATTCTGTATCAATACTGAATAATTCACTATTTTCTTTTTCCCTGTATAGCCTCTTCTCTCCAATTGGATTTGTAAGATCCTAGAGACAGATGTCTATTTCAGGCAGAAACTTTGTAACTGATACTTAAGAAAGGCAAAGATATTGACATACAGATTTTAGCTGAGTAACACCACCATGGAATTAGCTGGAAAAGGGAAGCATGATGCTCAAAAGTTTTATTATGTTCCCAGGTTCAGTTTTCTCCCATTTCCTGAATATGACTTCTAAAAAATTTCCAGAGAAAATCCTACACTTGAACAACCAAAAACTCAGAGCAGGCCTCTCCACATAAGGTTAAGGAATATAAGCTACGGCATAGTGGACAAGAGAAAGGGGAGGGCCTAGATAAACAGCACAGTATCAAATACCACTTTGCTAGAATAACTTTTCTCGCATTTGTAGCATTATGGTTTTGGGCACTTAGAGGCACATGAATATAATGAAGAGTTTAAAGAGAAAAATGGGCTAATATGTAGATTTAAATTCATGTACACCTGTGCCTAAAAATTGAAGTGATATTTATATTCTTAATGTAGATTGATGAACTTCAGATCAGAGAATCTTCTAAAGCTGTATGTAATATTCTGCCAATTTTGGGGTCATCAGCTTCACAAAAGGATCCAGAACCAAAAAGGAATTTATCCCTCTCTGGTCTAAATAATCTATTTTGGGTCATATAATCATGAAGCTTACAAAACTAAGATTGACCTCATATATTCCCCTGAACAACATTTAGCTGTTTTGGTTTTTTTTTTTTTTTTCCCCCAAACACTAACATAGGAGGTTTAATAGAGAGGCACTATTTACAGATCTGAAGCTGTGAGGTCTTTGCTGGTCTCTTGGAACCAGATGTTTACATATTTACTTAAAGTGACCCACTGAATAATCATGGTTACAAGTTGAACAGCACACATTCTTTCAGTTTTATAAATACCAGGAAGTTTATAAACTCAGTGAAAAACTAGCATTTCTGGTAACTGACCTCAAACTATATTTGCTAAGATAATATAAACCATTGCCTGAATCAATATAGCCATTTTCTCCAGCAAACATTGGGCAGCATTTCCCAAGACAAAGAAAGTCTTCTGCATACCCCCTCCTTATTTTTTTAAGGACTGCAAGTAAATGTTATAATTCATACAGTATTTCTTTCAGGCCAATGAATACTTAGAACTGGAATTCGAATGTTTAAAGCAATGTGGTATGATCAACAGATGTAAGAGTAAAGTTAGAGCAATTTTGCCTTATGATTTTCATAACACAGATCACCCGTGTATTTATCTTTCCTTCCAGTAACTTGGTTTGAGGTTTGCAGTTAAGTACATTTTTACTGCTATAAAACATCAACTAAACATACTGACAAGATTAGTTCAATGGAATTACCTTTTATATATTGTTATCTGGGGAAAAAATATCCCAGAATTAGGTGAATTTTGATAGCTCGCATATTGTACCGGCATTCCAACAAAATGATGACGGCCCCTTTCCTCAAGCATGGATTTATGGTGATTGGTTTTCTTATGGTGATTTATTTCTATATACTGCAACTAACCTTCATGCCAACAACACAAAAAGACAAGCCAATGGGTGGAAGTATACATTTATTCTATGACAACAGAGTATTTTACTCCTACTAGTGCTGATAAATTATTTCTTCGCTTAGGCACAAAATGTATGCCAGGGTAATCTTAAAGGAAACAATATAGCAGAAAGGAGCATGAACTTCAAAATAAGAGTTGTTCATTTATTTCTTACTTGTGTATTTATTATGGACCCATTTTGTGCTGGGGACTGAGAATACAACAGGAAACAGGTACAGTCTCTGCTGCCTAGAACGTTATAGCTTCCACTCCTGGGGTGCTTTGGAGTACTTTTTATTTGCTATTTGCCAAGCCTCAGTTGCTTTATCTGTAAAGGAGGGGATATCATTCATCTCTGAGTGTTTCCATGAATATTTATGAAAAGGTATCTGGTTCAATATCTAACAAAGTAACACTTAGATCTGGATTGTTATTAAATAGCTACTTTGTGGTTTTGAAGTGATAGACAAGCCATGTGGCAGATCAGAGTACACATTTCAAATTCTTAAAAGAGTACAACAGCCCTATGTGGTTTCAAATTGTTCTATAGTCTAATGAGGATATTTTATCTTGCTAAACAGTCTAACCCCAGATGTCCAGCACAGTAAAAAATGCAAGAGCGCTGAAGGGTTACTTTGAACACAGACCAAAACTACAACTTAGGAATGTGTGAAACTGTGGCTAGAATCAAACTCAGGGGTGGCAAGCAAAAGAAAACTCAGTTATGAAGTTTGTTCTGGGAATAACTAACTCCCTGTTAAGAGCAAGATGTTTCTATCTCTGCATGAGGATCACCGCTGACGCTGAACTCTAACTGAAGACTTGGTTGGGTGGCTCCCAATCTTCTCTGGCACTTAAATATCTCCTTCTACCTCCCTTGTCAATGAACTGCAGCTTTGGAAAGATCATGTCTGGAGTACTGGAGGAGCACAGGCACACAGAAGACATTGCATGAGTGTTTGCTATTAGTACTGTGTCTGTTTCTGAGTTTAATTTCTCCATGATTAAATAAAGATCTATATAATGAACTTCTATCATGAGGACACAGAACATTACCACATCAACTTAATAACACTTTAGCTAAAAATCCAAGAAACTCAAGGGGCTAGTGATCCTTTGCAGCTTTATCCTGGTAAGTAAGTGAAGGCTTCTCAGAACACTGGAGCGGCTGAAGAACATTCAGAATCCTAGCATGGATCTTTATAGGTCCAGGAAACCCAAGCTCAGAACTACCGGGTTTATCTTCAACCCTTCTGAGAACATTTTAAGTAGGCTTGTATGAAGTACAGATTAAGGAATTGTAAAAATTTGATCACTACTATTGTCTTAATGTTTAAAAAAAAAAAATCAATACTTCCTGTAGTGGGTACTATTTGTAGCCTGGGCCACAGAGATTCCCCAGCTCTGTACCTTGTCTGTAGCGCTTGGCACCAGGTTTTTGACTTAAGTTACCTAAAATTGGGTCCCTGGCCTTTGTTAGTTGAAACATGGATAGCCACTTCTTTCTTTTCAGAATTCAGATACTGTGATACTGAAAGACTGTAGGTCTGGTAAGACCAGGGCTTTTGAGAAAGGTCCATGATTTCACCTTCAAGTCCCCAGAGCCCAGTCTGAATCCTCGCAATAAATTCCCCTTTTTAGTCTAAAGTATCTCAAATTGGTTTTTGTTACTTACAAACAATAGACATTTAGATACACAACAGCTGAAATGCTAATTGGGATAGAAAATCCAGATTATGATAGTTTGGAAAATATCATATTGATCAGGGTTTCTATGGAGAATTTGAAAGAAACTTGTGACAGCTCTCATTTCCAGGGCTCCAGGATATAGGAGCAGGGGCTCAGTTTGGGCTGGTGATCACACTCTGATGAATCCAGTGTGTGGAACTGAGTACCATCTCTCAATAGAAATATTAGAAATAAATAGAAATATCTATTCCTATCAGCTCTTTGACACAAGCCGAAGAAGGCTTCCAGTTTATGGTGGAGTGGTATCTGAACCCCGTCCCCGGTAGGAGTATGTATGTATGTACACACACACACACACACACACCCCACACTTGTCTGAAAGATGGGAGTATGGCATATCTTACATAAGCCATTTCTCAGCGAGGGATGTCAGAGACTCTGGAGAGAACTCAAGAGAAAGGGAGAGGACATCGGAGTTAGGTAGTGCCGCGTCCGAATATCAGATGGGAAGGGGCGGTTGAAGAATATGACGGTCCGGTGGTACTCCACTCAACAGCCCTATAGCATGGTTATCCCATGAAGAGGTGACAGTGGACAGAGTCACAGGGCTGTGTAGTGCTTGTACTCCAAGCTGACTTGTACTGGGAGGGATTCCAAATCTCAATCTTATCTGAGTCCCTTTGGCCTGATGAGTCTACAGCAACCGACTCTGATACCCAGGCTTGGGCTAGCACCTGGAGGGGGTGTAAATGGGTGATAATCCTAGCTCCACCCTTCTGAAGATGGCTCAGCCACAAGAAACCACATCATATCATCCCAGGGCAGAAACAGGGATGCAGTAGGAACCAAGCTCCCCCACCCAGGCTTTGGAGCAGCTTGTAGAGACAAACAGCACGGATTAACAACTGGGCTGCAGTTTTATGTCCTAAAGCATCTGGCAGCCTCAGAAGAGTGATCAGTTTGATTTAAGAGACATACATTTCTACCCACAGCTGACTGACAGTCCTGTCACTGCGGTAGCAGGGAGAATTTTGTCAGAGACTAAAATTAGCATGTAAATCAACACAGCTTTCCATGTCGCAAAGCACAGAGAAACACAGAGAATAGATCATCTGATGTGCCAGTGTAGCACAGTATCTTAAATACAAGAAGCAAGATAAAGATCTATTAATCTGTTTTGGGAAACAAACTGGGGAGTACAAACCCTCACAAGGCTATGAAAATTTCTTCTAGAAGGCCAGAGAGAGGTTTCAGCCCTTGTGGACACTGAAAAGTTAGGATGTCCAAAGCCTTCTCCCAAAAAAGTAAGCTCGTTTTAAAGATTAGTTCCTTCACTAGGCATAATTCACTTTCCAGTATGATGTTGAGGATTTTAATAGACAAACGTGATCTGAAGTTTGGTTTGGCAAGTGAATAAAGTCTGAATGGAGAAAACTGGTTAAGTAGCCTGTCTGCAGAGGACACTTAGCCATATTTTCTTATTTCAAGTATGTATGGATGACCCTAATGAGTCATTTACTCCATGTAATCAGTTCATGACTCTGCTTCAAAAAAGGGTGGGTGGGAGGAGGTGGCCAGGAGCCTCTGCTCTGGCAATTAGGTTTGTGGAACTTGGCAAATAATATATTGTGTGTAACAATATATAGACAGTAAGGGCTCTGGGAAGTTTATAGGCAGCTTGAGAAGATTTTATCTACTATTTTTAAGTCACCCGGATTTATAATTGCAGTTTCCATCATAAGCATTTGACACAATGAACATTTTGAAAGTGCTTCCTACTCTCCTAATGGCTTCATTCAGTTTTTCTTTATTTCTGAGAGAAGATTGATTTTACAGTATCCTGGCAAGTGGAAGGTTACTTTAGTCTTCTATATTAAATTAACTCCTGCATGCATTTCCAATTTATAGCTGCATTCCATTGCTATTTACTGTCCGCTTCTCTCTCCTAGCACAAAACAAGGCTGAAGTTCAAACGCTCTAATAATTGTTAGATGCGACCCACGAATGAATTTTAATCCTTATTTTATATAAGCCCTAAATTAAAGTAACAGATTTCAAAAGTATTTTCAAAATTTCAAAGCTAAAGTTTTTGTCTAGAAATGATTTAGGAAATGGTCATATTTGCAATATCCCTAAGTTTGAATTCTGATCGTAAATACACCTAATTATGCATAATTGAGATGTGTCAAGATAGGTGCTGGGACATAAATGTTGTCCATGATCTCTTTACCCACCTCCAACCTCTCGAAGATACACAGGATTATCCCACTGACAAAGTGTTAAGTTCATACCAAAACAGAAGGGAAAATGATTGAAAAAGAAGGATCGCTTTGAATGAGGAGCAATGTCAAGGGTGTTGGCATGGCAATCCTGAAGGGAAGGAAAGGGCATTCAGTTGGTGACAGCTTCCCAGAGATCTGAGAGTATTTCTTTGAAATCTAATAGGAAGCCTTAACCTAAAACCTGCCTTGAATCCCTGTTCACATTTAAAGCTTAGACCCAGTGTCTTCCTAAGCTCTCTCAATTGTTTAATTGGCAAAAGGGGCAATTCACTGACAAGGGTTACTGGAAATACCTTATAGAAACAGAAGAGTCTTACTCAATTGGTGACACATATGTTAAATATTTAATATGCGTCTAGCACTATCAGGATCCTGTTTCTACTCTCAATGAGTATGGCAGCATTTGGAAATTTAAGAATACATACATTTTAAATGCCCAGAGTAAAACAAGCCATTGAAAGAACTAAGCAGCTATTATTGCAGGCTTGGAATATCAGAAAGGCACTCCTCTGGATTAGAGCTTCTTTAATTCATCAAAAAAGGACACTACATTTTGGCCCCTAAAAACAAAAGATGTGGATGTTTTCTTGATTTCAAAAAGATGGTGACCTCGAACATTTGACGGACTCCTCTCAATCTTGCTGGTCTCTTGGACCAACCCCAGCAGCATCAGCACCACGGGAGCGGGGGCGGGGGAGGGGGGGACATACCAGAAATGCCTGTTCGAAAATCTCGGGCCCCAACCCAGCCCCACTAAATTGGAATCTGCATTTTCACAAGATTCTAGGTGATTTCTATGCATATCAGTTTTGAGAAGCTTGGTTATACACTTTTCCCATGATTCGTTTCTATAAAATCTAGATTTCTTCAACTCCTTAAAAAGTATATACTTGACTGCTGCCTTTGTTGTCAGTGAAAACTAGCCCCTCTCTGCAAAATTTCAAGTGAGTAAAGGAAAGATAAATTGGCAGCTTTTAAACAGATTTCCCACCATGCCCCCTTTTTCCAGAGTATTCTCACCACATGCCCATAGCAGCTGTGTTTACCTCCGTGATTAGACAGTACAATAAATGCACCTAGTGATAAACTAAGTTGATTTAATAAAATGTCCGATTGCATATACATGTTAAAACAGTCGGTTATTTCACCAAAACAATGGAAAATGTCTTCTGTCTACAAAAAATGCAAAGTAGGGTCAAGTAGATACAATGCAACAGTGACTAATTCTTTAAGATATCTATAGAAAAGAAGATGGGTTTCCAGATTTGTCCTTCAACATGATGAAGTCTCGTTTCTAGGGAAAGGACATCGCTGTGTAATTAAAATTCCTTAGTTTGCTCAGACCAGTGGACACTTTGATCTTTCTGAGGGATGTGTAAGGAAACTGGATGTTAGAGCAGAGTGATGGGGGGAGTTATTAATCACCAATGAGATCTATGTATCTTAAATCTGTGGCACTGGGCTCTGGCAGCAGATTGAAGGGAAACTGGATTTCTTAGGGCATTCTCCTACTATCCTTGCCTAAAAGATAGCAAATGCTCCAAGAATCCAAATTGAGAAAGTGGACAAATGATACTAAGTCAGCAGCATAGCAAAGAAGCCTTCCACAAATGGTGAAGAGTAAGGCTTGATCTATCCCCACACAGGACTCTGCAGCCTTTGTTGAGGAGAGGAAAACAAACATACACGAAACCAAAGACATCTCAGAGCACAAGTCAAATAAATAAATAAATATATATATATATATATATATATATATATATATCCTTCTCCTTGTCCCCTTTCTTCTGGAAAGTTCTTTCTTTGGTCTTTGAAAGGAGAAATTAAGAGAAACAGCCTGCAACAGAGGGAACAGCAGGGACTTTGAGGCCAAGCAAATCCGAGTTTGGATTTAATTGTCTCAAGTGTGTTTTCAATCCAAGTTGCACAGACGAGTGAAAGAGCAGCTGCACAAGGACGAGGGAGGGGCGTGCTGGAAAGAAGTGCCATGAAATGAAGGAGAAGGATACCCAATTAGGGCATCATTTTGTTTTTATATGGCTGGAATTTTGCACTTTAATCCTTACCATTTTATCCCTCAATACAAACATATCAGTTACATGTTCTTTATAGAAGAGTGAACGGTTTCAAAAGCACAATAATATTAGGGGGGAAAAAAGAAGTATGTGTGGTAGTGAAAGTGAAAATTCTTGGTCAACCCACTCCCAAGAATAATCATTGTTGACCATATGGTATAGACACTAATATTTTTGCTGTTTCATAGTTTAAAACTTTAAGTTTTTTTATATATGCAGAATAATCATCATCATTCTGGTAGGCTGAATAATGGCTCGCAAAATACATTGATGTTCTAATCCTTAGAATGTGTATTCCCTTGTATGACAAAAAAGAAAAGAGAGCATTACAAATTTATTAAGAATATCAAGACAAGAGGGGCACCTGGGTGGCTCAGTGGGTTAAAGCCTCTGCCTTCGGCCCAGGTCATGATCTTAGGGTCCTGGGATCGAGCCCCGCATCGGACTCTCTGCTCAGCGGGAAGCCTGCTCCCTCCTCTCTCTCTGCCTGCCTCTCTGCCTACTTGTGATCTCTGTCTGTCAAATAAATAAATAAATAAATAAATAAAATCTTAAAAAAAAAAAAAAAGGAAAAGAAAAGAATATCAAGACAAGAGATTGCACTGGGTTATCTGGAAGAGCCTAAAGATGCAATCACACATGTCCTTAAAGAAGCAAGAGATTTGACAAGGCAGTGTGACCATGGAGAAAGTTTGGAATGAGGTAGCCACAGTCATCAGAAGCTAGAGGGAATGGACAGATTCTCCCCTCTAGCTGTCAGAGGAAATGTTGCCCTGTTGACACTTTGATTTCAGCCTCATTGGCATACTATTAGAAGCAGGCTTTGGGACCGAATCTCTCACACTAGAAGACAAAGAGAAGGGTGTGCATCTTTTTTTTTTTCCTTTCCTGAAGACTTACATGTATACCCTCCAAGCTAGCATACTTTGGTTCAGTCCCTGGGTCCATCATTTTCTAGAATATTTAATCTATTCTTAGTATTAGCCAATTCTTCACAGCAAAATATATTAAGACTTAATCAATCCCAGTTAGCATAATTAAGAAAGTAATGTATCTGGGGGTGCCTGGGTGGCTCAGTCAGTTGAGCATCTCTTGGTTTCAGCTCAAGTCATGATCTCGCAGTTGTGGGACCAAGCCCCCACTCAGTGCAGAATCTGCTTCAGATTTTGTCTCGCTCTCTCTCCACCCCTCCCCACTTGTGTGCTCGCTTGCTCTAAAATGAGTAAGATCTTAGAAAAATAAATCTATCTGGAAACTCATACCAGGGATTTAAGAATTATGCTTTTGTACTATGAATATTTGAAAAAATAAAAATTTGTGGCTGGAAAGAAGAATTGTGTTTTTAGTATTTTTTAAAAGGTAGTTTGGCTAAGGAAAATTCATCTAGGTAAAATCATGACTTATTCTTCTAAGGGTCAGAAACAGAATTTGCAAAATCTTAGGGAAACCATCCAGGTCTATGCAAATTGCCTCTCCCACATAAACAAGGACCAGTTGCAGGTTATGGTGAGGGACACACATGTATATCCTAAAATCCCCCTAAAGGAATTTTTTCAAACTGGAAGTTAGAAAATTTCCTATGGCAAGAGTCATTCTTCCACATCTCCATCTGGGCTGGTACCTTTCCCCAAGTACAAATTTCCCAGTCTTAGGAGACATGCATTATTTGAACAGAGACAGAGGAGACTGAATTCTATTCACAGAACTTTGTTTGAACCTTGGAGGAGGGGTACTTAGCTTAGCTGCCAGTATTTTCTTTGGGTTCTTTTTTCTTTCATTGTTTTGGGCAAGCTGGATGGAGAATCATAAACAAGGCAATAGGCCAGTTTCTAAATCTAATCAAAATAAATCTTTGAGCATTTACTATTTATGAAATACTAGGGGAAGCATATGAAGTAGTTGAAGATACAGGCTCTATACTAAAGGTGCCTAGTGCTAACAAAAAAGCCGTTAAAGGTGGTCTCTGTGGGTTTGTTTGATCACGCTAGAGATGAAACATAAATCTAGAAGTTGAAGGGAAGGGACCTTTCACATGGGAGGACAGAGCACAGGACAGCCTCCTAGGTGCTAAAAATGGAGTGGATGGAGTAGGAGTGAGCTGTGGTCATGTCTGGTGAAATGGCAGACTCCTCGGACCAGAACAGAGGGGAAAGGGAAAGAGTTGCAGAGGGTTTTGGACTTCAGAAAAATGAGTTTGAACAGCATTCTTGAGAAGTCATGGCCTACTGAAGTGTTCTGGATCAGCAGAGCTATATGACATAAATGTACTTGAGGAGGATTAATTTGGTACTGAGGCATAGAACTGATGGAGGCAGTGGGAAATTAGGAGGTTATTATGGCCACATGAGAATGATATAATGAAAGAAGATTGAGAGAAATGAGAGGGAGGGAAGACATTGCTGCTGGGAAAAAGGAATGCTAAGATTCAGTGAGTAATGATAGTGGGGAAGAAAAAAATGAGCAGTTTTGACCTTGGGTGCTTAGATTTCTCCAACCTGAATGAGAATAGGAAGAGGACAAGTGTTAAAGGATAAACTGTTTCAAAGAAGTTGGCATCTACATAGAAATGTCCAGCAGCCATCATGAACATATCAGACTGGAAACATGAATAAGCCAGAGCAGGAAATAAAGGCCTGAAACTCATCAGAACAGAGATAATAGAACTAGTGCCCTGAAAAACAATCAGCATGTTTGGAGCAGAGAATACAGAGCTTGCAGAGAATGTTCTGAGTGATAATGTGAGCAGCAAATAGGGTTGGGGTAGGGAGGGGATCCATCAATGGAGACAAAGGAGCAGTGGTCAGACAGGTGTGAGCAACATCGTATTTGGATAATTCCATAGATTTCAAGGAAAGAGAACTTAAAGGACTGGTCATTGGTAATTTTGTAACTATATCTATGCATTGTGTACCCTGAAATTAACCAAGGCTCATTTTAAGATTGTGGAATTAAGAGACTTCTGCTGTGGATTTTCAAATTCACCATTTCCTGCCATCCCCATTAGATAATGAAGTCAGTGTTTATGTTGTGTAGCTTATTTCAACTTGAGAGATAACTTCAGCTGATCTTTCCTTTTCCATCAGCACAATTAGAAGATAGTAGCTAACAGAGCCACCAGATATTTACTAAGCAACCTACTATGTGAAAGACCCATAATAGAGGCTGGACAGACCCCTTATTCACTAAGATTCTCCCTTTTAATGCAAAAGGTAAGCATTACAAGTGTTTAAGTAAATCAAATGCAGGCTGGAAAAAGTCTTAAGTCTAACATATGGAGTTAATGGTGACAAGTTGCTTGTTTTTGTAAGCACAAGAGCTTTTTAAAGCTAGCACTCTGGCTACACCCATTAGGTTCTATGGTCCCCTCAGACTTTGTTACATGACATCTGGTACTTCACTGCCTTAGAGCTAAAAAGAAATACCATGCGTGCCATTTGCTTTGTTTCAGTGTTTCTAAACGGTTCCCTTTCCACTTGGTCTTTCTGTTAGTGGCAATATTCTTTAAGCATTTCAGAAATTGAAGGTCTGGTGTTAACAGACTTTTTTTTTTTTTTTAAGAGGGACTATACAACTACAATTTGACCATTAGCTTTAACAAAGTTTTGAAGAGAGGGCTCCACCGGATGATGGAGTTTTTGCATAAAGTATATGCCGTTGGACTAAAGATTAGGACACAGCCTATCAGGACACAGAGAATCAGTTGCAAATTAAAGTGGCTCAGGGTAACCCTTTATGGCAAGACTTGTATGTTACTTTAGGAAAAATTCCTTATCAAGGATCCTAGTCTGGGAAAAATGAAACTCTACAAACATGTCTGAATGTCATACATCTTGCTAGCTGTGCAGGAGGGCTTAGCACTAAGAGGTATTTCCTATGTAGGGACTTTACAAACGTTTGTTGTCTTCCCTGCCTGTTGACAGGCAGCTCGACCTTATACGATAAACTTCATCTGTAGTGTACAAAGGAGATGGCTCAGAATCCCTTGGTTGTCATTTTTTAAAAGATTCCTGGGCTTAGTTTCTAGATATTTTGATTCTGTACATTCGAGGGTATGCATAGGATATATCTGCATTTATTCGATTTGCAGATAATTCTGATGAGTAATCATGTTTAAAGTCTGCTCATTTCTTCCTAGATGTATTGTTCTATGACTGGGAGATTCTATGAAAAGTAGGCTGTGTTCCAGACTGAGTGTACATTTTCCATATGCTAAGTATGGGCATAAATGCACTGAACCTTCTCAAATGAAGACTGATGGCCCTTTTTCAGGGGGCCATAGCTGACATACTAATTTATTATCTTCTAAATCTTGGTATATAACTACAGCAAAATGTAAGAAGTGCAGAGGAAACATTATCTTGTCCTAGGAGGACCTTGGAGCATTTGTTAATTCCTTATATTTCCTCAACAGGTGATAGAAGAAATTAGGAATCCAATAATATAATCCATGGCATGTAAGTCAAAACAGAACCTGGATTTCTTCTTTCCTAGTCCAGTTACTATGAAATACATAATTAGGTGGTCAAATTAAATCTCCAATGTTGGTATTATTTTAGTGGGATAAGAAGAAGATAATTTCTCTCAAAACACCATCACCTTCTCCCTACCTCCTAAGAATTAACATCCCAGAGAGACAGCCCTACAGTGCAAAGGCTACCTTAAAAAAAATCATGCATATGACTCTAAAGCTTTCGATTTTCATTTAACGTGTCATACATATTCCTCTAGGTCAGTGTGTGTCCATAACTCATTCTTTGTAACAGCTTCATAATATTCCATACTATAGACTTCTTTTGATTTAGATCTTAATTTTTCCAATGGATTTACTGATGGACTTCTAGTTATCAGTTTTTTTAATCCCTACCTCAATGCTGCAATAAATATTCTAATGCACACTGCTAGGGTCCCTGATCAAAGGAAAGAGACTTCTGTAATGCGAAAGTCCCGCAAAGTTTTATTTCCTGCCAAGCACCGAAAATCAAACCGACCAGTCGGGGCCGTCTCTTACAAAGAGGCGACAACGACCAGGACACGACCAGGACACCGACCCCAACAACGCCGCTCCCAACTCCGCTACCTGACGACAAAGCCCCACGGGACTGCCGCTCCCCGCCAAGGCCGCTATCCCACCACACCGCTCCCTGCCGAGGCCGCTCCCCGGGCGAGGCCGCTATCCCACCACGCCGCTTCCCGCCGAGGCCGCTACCCGGGCGAGGCCGCTATCCCACCACGCCGCTTCCCGCCGAGGCCGCTCCCCGGGCGAGGCCGCTATCCCACCACGCCGCTCCCCCGGCGAGGCCGCTATCCCACCACGCCGCTCCCCGGGCGAGGCCGCTATCCCACCACGCCGCTCCCCGGGCGAGGCCGCTATCCCACCACGCCGCTTCCCGCCGAGGCCGCTCCCCGGGCGAGGCCGCTCCCCGGGCGAGGCCGCTCCCCGGGCGAGGCCGCTCCCCGGGCGAGGCCGCTATCCGACCATGCTGCTCTCGGGCGAGGCCACTACCCCACCCCAGGACTCCGCTCCCCCACCACAACCCTACCCGACCGACGAGGCCGCTCCCCCGACGAGGCCGCTCCCCTGACGAGGCCGCTCCCCCGACGAGGCCGCTCCCCCGACGAGGCCGCTCCCCCGACGAGGCCGCTCCCCCGACAGCCACGAGACTCCCAACGACCACCCCAAGGACGACTACCCCCACCTGACCTCCCACACTAGCCTTTATAGAGGTGGTTGAGCCCGGCCCACACACAGGTGGCCAATGAGATTGCAACACACAGGGAAAACTGCACAGTCATGCTCGGTCAGCCATACCGGTGGCCAATTGAATTCCAGCTCACCATAGCAAATATATGTGCACCCCACTGATTGGATGTCTCCATCCGGCCTGGCCCACCCCTATATCCGGGATTTGTAAGTAAGTTCCTCTGGGAGGGGCATGGTCAATCCAAGCTTACAACAACATGGTTACCTCTGGCTAACCAGGCTCTTACACATGCTAACCTTTTGGACAGATGATTTCTATGAATAAGATGCATTTGTGCAAAGGTACAAGAATCAGAACTCTTACTAGATTCTGTAGGATTATTTTCTGATGAGTTAGTAGCAATTTCACATTTCCATCAGCACTGTGTTTTTTTTTTCACAGCCTCATAAACATTAGTGAAACTCCAAAAAATTGAAAAATGTTCAATCTTCTATTTGAAAAATGGCTTTTGTGTTGCTTTAATTTGCATTTCTCTGGGAATGAACTATAACTTTTTGTGTATGTTGGCTCTTTGTATACCCTTTTCTGTAAATGGCCCTATAGGATAAAATAATGTTCTTCCTCACACCATGTACAAAGAAAATTCCATGTAAGGTCCAAAGACGCCAAAGCCAGAAGGGGGGAAAAAAAAGTTGTCTAATTGAGTGGAAGAGCTACTTGACATTTTAAACAAGATAAATCTAAAACTGTAACAAAGGAGGAAGAATTAAAGTAAAGTTGAATTTATAACCATTAAAATTGTTTATATTGTCTTTTGTCTGACAGAAACATCAAAAGACAAATAAATTATATCAAATACATGACAGACTTTAACAAAAGATTAATATCCCTGAATATGGTTGTTTTAAAATATGGATACAAAATACACAAAAGGGAAAAAAAAAAAGCAGTGACATTTTTTCCACCCAGTTTTGAAGATTCTTGTGTTTGAAGCGTAAACAAAGTACATGTTTACATCGGATTATTGAATAGGAGGTGTATTTCTGCCTATACAAGTTTCTCCCATAGCCATCAGTTCCCTGCCTATAGTCTCTTGGCATTTGGATCTGATTTCCTCAGGTGGGAGTGTTACCTTTGGTAAGCCTCACATGCTGATCACATCTTGTTTCCTTTTGTCTTCCTTCCAGCCTTCCCTCTGCAGCACTGTAGCAAACTCACAGCAGTTCAACTGCCTTTTAAAGTCAATAGCTAATATTCAGAAAATTCTGTGTACTAGGCAAAGAGCTCTACTGAGTACCATTCACAATCTCAGGTGTGCCCTATAATGGGAGAATCACATCCAGTTCTATAGTTTAGAAACCGAGTTTAGGAAAGGCACCTGTCTTGCTTTATTTACAGCAGAATTTAAAGCACTCCCTTGTAAGTTACTGTAGGTGAGGAACACCTGAGAGAGTTCATGAGAAAGTACTCTGTAAAGCCTCAGGTACTCAATAGTAACCTACTGGGCTAGATTTTCCTTTAAAACTGTGGTTAAAAATAACCCTGTGATCAGCAGGGGCATCACATACCCCTTGCTCCTTATCCCCTACTTGGAGACAGCACATTTCTCACCAGCTGCCATTTGCTAGAATAGCTGCTTCGAGGAAATCAGCATCATTCAAAGCCCTGCCTTGAACAACATCCTCAGAAAGACCTCTCTGCCTTAATAGTTTTTCCTGAGTAGGTAGCACTCTGTGCTACTTCTCCTTTATAACAATTACAGTTCTAATCAATGTCTGCCACCTGGACTTCAGCACAAACTCACTAAAAGCACGAACCACATTTCTTGTGGGATACTTAGCACTATGCTAGGTGCATAGATAAACATTCGAAATGAAAGTCACAGCATTTTACATCATACCCTCTGTAAGAATCTAATTGTTACCATTTGTTCACTTATCCAATATTTATCTCCCTTATGAAAATATGGGCTTCACAAGAATAGGCGCTTTGCCTTCCTTATTTCTAGTCCTTTATATTCTTAACATCTGGAACTTGGGACATATAGGTGCTCAATGAGAATTTGATAAATGAATATTGGTCACTGTATAGGCTGTTGTTGGCTGACTCAATGGAACTTTGAGATCACCACCTTCCATTTTCAAAGCTCCATGATTGACTGTTGTGAGCACTCCTGGTTTCTACAAACAATAGCCCTCCCCAAACCCCTCCGCCCTGCCCAGACCCTTCTTCATGATTCCAGCTACCTGCAGTCAAATGGTCTTGAAGCAGATAATCCTCCCACCAAATCATCAGATAAGTCAGTAATATTCTAATGCTGCCTTCACAATGCCTAGGTCATTGACCCCACTTCAAGGTATCACATAGGGATGTCATCTCACATCACAAGAAAAGGGAGTACAGTACACAACATTTTGAGAGACCACACTCACCTAACTTGTCATAATATACTATAAATAATTGTTCTGTTATTGCTCACCTCTTATTGTGCCTGA
The DNA here is from genome assembly GCF_009829155.1 of Mustela erminea. Taxonomy (NCBI): domain Eukaryota; kingdom Metazoa; phylum Chordata; class Mammalia; order Carnivora; family Mustelidae; genus Mustela; species Mustela erminea. The sequence continues at coordinate 20,634,253 of NC_045629.1, forward strand.
CATATATCTAAATTTATTGCAGTATGCATACATATAATGGGTTCAGTGCTATCTGTAGTTTCAGGCCTCACTGGGGGCCTTGGAACATACCCCAACAAGTAAGGTGGACTCCAGCATTTGAGTTATCTACAGTTCTAATTAATATCACTATATTATATTACAAAACATACACAAAAATTAAAGGATGAGAAAATGTTTGAGATCTGTTATACCATTTTTTTTTTCTGGGTGACAGAGTTATCCAGAGTTACAGGACAATCAGCCACAAAGTTAGCTGCAAAGCTAATCTTTTGCAATATTCTTTAAGCAAAAACCTGTGTTTAAAGACAGAGCTCTCTATAGTCAAGGTTCTAGAATGTATGAGAGAGGGGCAGGTGATTGAAAAGTGGTTTTATTCAGATGTTCTTTTTCTAGTTTCTAGTTGAAGTTACTGGTGAGGGAGGTAATCAAGTATTCATAGATCATAGGAGAGGTCTACTCAAAAAGTGAGAAGTTCAAAGTACTGAGAAATCAAATAATAATTAGGGATGTGGAATTTTATCAGACAGTGGAGTAGCAGGAGAAAATTTTTGCAGACAAACTTTCCTTTCGACCCATGCCCCCCAGAGACAAGACGAAATAACCCTTAATGTTCAACCTGGACTACGTTATGATTATCACTACTATGGCAGCTTTAAAAAGAAATTGATGGTGTAGGAAACTGCTAGCAAATATTTTTCCGGAATTTCTTCAAGACATGATGGGTTAGCTCAGTCTTGGAAAAATATATGTGATAGAGGAAGAGACTAAAAGCATAATGGAGTCTCCCTCTAGTCATTTCAAATGCATGTCCTGACTCATTGTATTACTTTCGAATGAAAAAAGATCGAAATACAAATTTATCTGTGGTGTGGTATGGCAACCCCAGAATTTCTATTTGAAAATCTACTTAAACAACACAAGAGCATGATGCTGGTTGTGCCTGGTATTTTTCCAACCTGCAAAGTCACAAACCCTGCTCCTGTGTTTTCTAGTTTCCTTGGTATGTATGGGACACACAGCAAGGCAGCCGCTTTGGCCATTTAATGCTTTGTTAGAATACTCAATCTCAAATTTTGCTCAGAACTAAAAGAATGAGCGCATTTCTTTTTCTTTTCAGTTATTAGTTTGATATTGAGTGCTGTATCATTAAATTTACTGGCTTCTGATTCGTATTTGCAATTCTTCTGTAAAACTTTTGGCATAACAGAAGCTGAAATCCTTGTGATAGTTTTGACTTTTGGAGTGGGGGGATACCATGGGGTTTACACAGGTTAAAAATTTATCTGAATACACAAGTTGTTCATCCCTCATGTAGAATTAGTAAATAATGTAGGAAGAAAACAGGACCCCCTAATGCTGTCTCTTGGTCATAATAATCACTTAATATTTTAGAGCCTATCCTCCACCAGATAGCTAACCATATCATTTGTAAGGAAGCATGAATATAAGCTGTTAATACAGTTTTGTGTCTGGTTTTCTTAACACTTCATATTGTATCTTGAGCACTAATATATTAGGCATTTATAATGGGCACAGATTTCATAATATATAAGTAACCCTTCTTGTTGAACATAGATGTAGTGTTCCGCATTTTTGTAAAATTGGTGGTAAACATCTTTCCTTCTACTTTAAGTCTTTGCCCACACTTCAGATAATTCCCTTAGTAATGCTTCTTAGAAATTAAACTGCCGAGAATATTAGTGTTGAAAATAGCTTATGTTGGAGTTTTTGTGTTCGGGTCTGTCCTCAGCACTTTACGTATATGCATTCAATATTAGTTCAATTTTACAGAGGGGGGAAACTGAAGCACAGAGAGATTAACTCTCTAAGGTCATAGGGTAAGTGGAAAAGCTGAGATGCTACCCCAGGCGATTTGAGGCTGGAGCTGGTGCTCCTGACCCTTGTGCTGTATGGACTCTCTAATCACTTAGGTAAACATGACCTTCGCAGGTCATCCACATTAGACTTGGAAGTAATAGACCACCTACTTGAACCCCTGAACGCTACAGAAAGTAAAGCCTAGAAAGAGTAAGTGACAAAGTCAAATCGCTGGTAGCAGATCTAGGTTTTACATCTTGACTCCTCATCCTGCAGTCCAAACACTTGTTATTCCAAGGGTGACCCATGAACCAAAGCATCAGCCCCACCTGGGAGCTTGTTAGAAATGCAGAATGTCAGGTCCTACCCCAACCCTCCAGAAGCAGAATCTGCATGTTAACAAGATCCCCTGGTGATTCCTTTGTACATTAAAGCTGCAGAAGCTCTGGCAACACACTGTAAACTTGATAGATCTTGGTACTTCAATGGAAAATCTGCATGTAAACAGCTAGTATTTCCACAGCATGAAAAAAAAAAGTCATTTTTCAGTTACTTAAAGCTTTTATGTGGTTGAAGCATATGAAACTACTGTTATTTTAGAGAAAACGTTTAATATTGGCAACTTAGTGTGGCTCAACTTCTGTGGGTGGAAGGATAACAATAATAAAACAGGTATTTGTTTGAGTAGAGACTGGACTTGAAGTGGAAGAGGTTATTCCCAGTGAATATACATGTTAGTCAGGGAAAAAAACACAAAAAATTACATTGCAAAGTGGTAAGTGCTTCAGGAGAGCATTCTGAGAGCTTTGGAAGAAGGTAAGTGATGTTCTGGAAAATAAACATGGAAAATCATTTGCTTCTGTTAGTGGCAAAAAAGGCAGGCATACAAACCTTAGTCAAAATATTATATGGGCATACTCAGAAGCTTCGCAGATCGAATTTAAACCAATTGGTTAAGTATATAAGGTGTTCCACAAAGTTTGGGAGCTATGACTTGCCACTTGAACTGAGAAAACTAAGAACTATGTTGTCCGTTAATGGTCATAGTAGATAATGAGAGTTTACAGGTCTCATCATTTAGGGTGTACTATTTTCATGAGCCCCACTTTGGCCGTTCCTCTTTTTTTGAAGTTAACAGTTTCAGGTTGGGTGAATTGAAGAACTGGCTTCCATACAGTATGAATGAAGAGAACAACCATAGGAGTAATATTTAAAGATGAACTTTTCTCTCTCTTTCTCTCTCTTTTTTTTTTTTTTTTTTAACCGGAAGCTGTGAGTAACCTATATGCAAGCAGTATGTGTAAATATAAAAACCTTGGTTAAATATTTTCCATTCTCAAGTCCTTTTAGGTATCTTGCTATTCTAGAAATGACATTGCTATACAGATTTTGCATCTTTACAGTAGTTGGTTTAGAAATACTTAATTTGGGGGGAGATGGTTGAATAGGTAATAATTCCACTTTACCATTCTTTTCTTACAAGGTTCCCTTTTTTAGAAAGAACTGACCTACCAGTTGTTGGACCCATAATGAGGTACAATACTGTTCAAAGCAGTCCTAAGAGCCTGAGAAGGAAAGTATCTGAGACCAAAATTGGGCAATCATTGGAGTGATACATGAAATGCATTGAGCAGGGAGAAAGTGACATGAGGGTGGGATAGATCACACATAGGTACACGCAGGTGGTAGCTTTCAATATTCCCCACAGCCTCCCTGCAGGCCTGAAGGGCAAATGGCTTCTACTTCTCACTACCATCTTTATTTTTATGAAATCTAGTCTGGCAAAACTGCCTGCAAATGTCAGAAGTTTGATTCCTAATGTACTAGTTTTCTCCCTTGTCTGCCTTCCCCTGCCCTTCCCTCACATCCTTCTAAACTTTTACCAAATCTCCCAAATACTATCTGGGCACTGGGAGAATATAAAAGAAGAGTAAGATCTAGCACCTTACTCTCAACTTGCTTGTAAATCAACTTTCTTCCTGGAATAGCAAAGATAGGACAGCCACAAAAAGCTATTAATACCCAGCAGTTGGTGGTGATTGTAAAAAAGGACAGATAGAGTACTATGGGATCACAGAGTGGGAAGCAATCACAGCTGTTGGTGGAATCAGGGAACTTTTGCCTGAGGAGTAATGTTTGAACTAGCTCATGAAAGGCAGGCAGGCTCCAGAGAGGGAGAAGGAGGGATTCCCCAGAAATGCATGCCACAGAGACTAAGGCCCAGAGGAGGAGGTGGAGGGGATTTGGGGAATGTTTTGCACTTTAAAGAAAAAGGAAATAAAGAATTTACTTACTTATTATTTATTTATTTATTGCAGGGGAGAAGCAGAAAAAGAGAGTAACTATTCCCTTCAATGGCTCAGCTCCAGCCATGTCATGAGAACCACAGGGTTCTCAAACTTTAAGCTCACATTACCTGAAAGGCTTGTTAAAGCCTATATTGCTAGGTCCATCCCTGGAGTTCCTTATGTGGAGGGGGTTGTGGGGAGGAGCATGTGTAGCCTGAGAGTCTGCATTTCTGTGACGTTCCCAGGTGATGCTGGTGCTTCTGGTCTGAGAACCCCTGTCCAGAGATATGGCCAACAAGCTCCCATCCCACTTGATATTTCTTCTGCCTGGAAATTTCTACCCCCAGATAGTCATAGTCACATGGCTCCTGGCCTCGGTTTATTCTTCTCATTTTTTCTCCTGACACTCTTTATTCCTGGTCTATGCTGTATTTTCATAAACCCTATCATATCTTAACACTATGGTGACTTTTTTTTATCCCCCATTAAGATATAAACCCCATGAGGGACACTTGTTGCCTAAAGCAGTGCTGTAATTCCTAGCACCTAAATTTCAGCGTTTTTAGGCATTAAAATAGCATTGGGCACATAGTAGGCACTCAAATAGTGTTGACTTGCACCAAAGTATAAAATGCCTAGGAATAAGTTTAACTGAGGTGAAAGACCTATACTCTGAAAACTGTAAGACGCTGAAGAAACCAAAGACAACATGAACAAATGGAAAGATACTCCATGCTCATGAATTGGAAAAATACTGTTAAAGTGTCTATATTACCCAAAGCAATCTACAGATTCAGTGCAATCCCTGTCAACATGCCAACATTTTTCACAGAACTTGCATACTAAAGTTTGTAGAACCACAAAAGACCCCAAAAAGCCAATGCAATCTTGAACAAAACTAGAGATACTACAATCTCAGTTTTCAAGATATGATACAGAACTATAGTGATCAAAACAGTATGAGAGTGGCATAAAAACAGACACAAGATGAATGGAACAAAACAGAACACAGAAATAAACCCACACTTACATGGTCAGTTAGTCTAGGACAAAAGAGAAAAGCATATGCAATGAGAAAAAGACAATGTCTTCAAACAGTACTGGAAAAACTGGTCCTCTGCATGTAAAAGAATGAAATGGGCCACCTTCTTATACACAGAAATAAACTTAAATGGATTGAAGACCTAAATGTGAGACCTGCAGCCGTAAAAATCTTGGGAGAAAATATAGGCAGTAATTTCTTTGATATCAGCCTTAGCAATATTTTTCTAGATAGGTCTCCTAAGGCATGGGAAACAAAAGCAAATAAACTATCAGGACTAGACCAAAATAAAGAGCTTAGCACAGCAAAGGAAACACAAAATGAAAAGGCAACCTACTGAATGGGAGGAGAAATTTGTACAGGATAACTCCGATTACATAGTTTAAATAGTAACCCACTAAAAATACAACTTATCAAAACAAAACAACAACAACAACAACAACAAAAACCAAAACTCCAATGATCTGATTAGAAATAGGCAGAGAACCCGAATATACGTTTTCCAAAGATGACAGCTGGTGGCCAATAGACACATGAAAAGATGTTTAACATCACTAATCAGGGAAATGCAAATTAAAACCACAGTGAGATACCCCCTAATAGGTGTCACATTGTCAAAAATTAAAAAGGTAAAACATGGGAATGTAGACTGGTGAAGCCACAATCGAGGTTTCTCAGAAAGTTAATAAAAATTAACTTAATTAACCATAAGATCCAGTAATTCTACTAGAGATCTACTCAAAGAAAACAAACACACTAATTTGAAAATATATAGGCATCCCTATGTTATTACAGCATTACTTATAATAGGCAAAATATGGAAACAATTCAAGTGTCTACCAATAGATGAATAAAGATCTTGTACACACGTACACGGATATTATTCAATAGTAAAAAAAGGGAGGAGATTCTGCCATTTACAACAATTTGGATAGATCTAAACGTTATTATGCTAAGTCAATTAAATTAGAGAAAGACCATATGATTTCATTTATATATGGAATCTAAAAAATAAAACCAACAGAAACAGACTCAAATACACACAACACACGGATGGTTGCCAGAGCAGAGACGGGTAGGGGAAGGGGTGTAAGGAGTGAAAGGGAGTGGGAGATACGGACTTCCGGTTATGGAATGAGTAAGTCACAGGGATGACAGGAACAGAATAGGGTGGTAGTCAATGATATTGTAATAGATTCTAGGATGACAGATGGCAGCTACACTTGTGATGAACTTAGCATAAGGTATAAACTTGTCAAATCTCTATGTTGTACACCTGAAACTAATGTAACCATCAGCTATACTTTGGGGAAAAATTAGGGTTGACTTGATAAAGGAGATGCTGTCTTGGAATGAGAGGTGATCTTGGGATTCGTACAGATTGAGTCAGAGAGGATGGAAGACAAGATAACTCAGGCCATACACCACATTGACTCCATCTTAAAGACACACGTCTTTAGTTTTATTAGTAAAAGTTTGGGGTCAGGGGTAGTAGGGAGGGAGAGTGAAGTAGAGTAAGAGCTTTAAGTAACTGCAGAGTTTCAGAATAGCTGCTGTGAAGGCCAACTATATTCTAAGGGAATAAACACCCTCATTTAGGGCAGAGGAAAAACCAGTCAGACTGTAATTCTTTCTGAAATGCAGAAGTAGTCTTTCTGAAATGCAGAAGTAGTCTTTCTATCTCAATCTAAGAGAATTTCCTACTTGTCACTTGCAGTCATTCCCTTTTCCTGACACACAGAGGCCTGAAAACTCCTATGGGGGAGCCCAGTTCTTCCTGTGTCCTCCTTTTCTGCCCTGTAAGTCAAGGGCATAGAATACAGTTTCCAGCAGCAAGTTTTTACTCCAAACAGCCTGCTATACAGGGTTCTCCCAAATCCCTCTAACCTTCCATATGTTTACCAATTTTGATGCCAAATGTATTGCTACTACATCATGCACACATGATATACCTTCCATGGAAACATGATTGATATGGCCAGTCCTATTAGAGTCTCTTACTAGAAAACTTGTGTCTTCATTATATTCACAAAAGTCTCAAATAGGAACTTAGACTTTTAGAGGATTCATAAATTAGTCCCATTAAGAGGGAAATCTAAAAGATAGAGGAGGGACGTGAAAATATGGCAAATAAGGTCACCTGTATAGGTGGTCACAGATTCTCTAAGTGCAAAAATAAGCTCATCTGGTGATATAATGTGATACCCTAGTTGTAACATTTAGCAACGCTCAATCTAAGACTGAAATGCTATACAAATACACATTGTGTGTGTTAAAAGTCAAGAGTAGGAAGAGGATTGTTGATCTAATGTAGTTGCATTTTCATTCTCCCCCGCCTTCTCCCCTGTCTCAGTTTAGATCACTGGATTAAGATCAAAGCCATCAAGGTTGCTGGAGGGAAAGGATAATTGAATGATGGGTATTAAACAGAGCCCTTGACGTAAAGAGCACTGGGTGTTAAATGCAATTGATGAATCATAAGATTCTATCCCTGAAACTAATATAGTATGTTAACTAAATTGAATTTTAAAGATTAAAAAAAAAAAAAACCCAAAGCCCTTAAGAAGCAGAGACTCTTCTCTCTGCTTTGGGGATTCCTAACCCTGCCTGGAACAAAGGATTGGTGGTAAGGCATACCACCAAGGCTGGTACTTGGTAAGTGTGGTATGATGAGGGAAGACAGGCCTGGAAAGATGGAGAGGATGGTGTACCTCCAGTCCTGAGGGAATTGACAGGAGGAAGGAAAAGGGAAGCCCATTCATTTGGCTAAGACAACATGAAGACATTTTAACAGAACTTTTAATTTCCCAGGAAGATGAAAGGTAATAGTTTTGTAATAGGTTATCTAAATGAGAGACTTTCCAAATATTCTAATATTAGAAATAATAATATACTTAACATCTATATTATATTCCAATTTATAAATTTTGTAAGAAATTTGTTAACATTAGAGGAAGCAAGGTGTAGGAATCCTCTGTACAGTAAATGTATAATTTAAGTTTAAGAAAACAAAACTGAGGGGTGCCTGGGTGGCTCAATGGGTTAAAGCCTCTGCCTTCTGCCCAGGTCATGATCCCAAGGTCCTGGGATCGAGCCCTGCATCGGGCTCTTTGCTGAGCAGGGAGCCTGTTTCCCTTCCTCTCTCTCTGCCTACTCATGAATTCTGTCAAATAAATAAATAAAATCTTTAAAAAAAAAAACCTGAAAAATCATATTTTATCAGGTCCTCTATCTACTATGTTTTCATAGGGCTAGGTTTTCTGTTTTTGTTTTTGTTTTGTTTTGTTTTTTAGGAAAGAGACCAGTTAGCTTCCTATCTCTTCAGACACCTAACTCCATTTCTTACCTATAGTCTTACTCTTATTCCTACCACCTGGCATAAAACGTGGTCATACTCCCCTATGTTAAGTAGTAAAAACAAGAACAAAACCCTTTCAACTATTTATCAACTCTCCACTCCGACTTCATGGATAAGCTTCTTTAAATTATGGTCAGCACTCACCGCTAATGTCCTCACATCCCATTTGTTCTTCAACTGACCGAGCTCTGGATTTCCCTCACCATTTCACAAAAAGCACCTCTGATGATAATACAACTGAGATCTTGAATGGCCAAGCCAATGGATATCACTTTGTCATATTTAATGTGACCGGCCTCACCTTTCTTGGATCTTACTCTCCTGGGTTTCTTTCTAGTACTTTCTACTAGTTTCTCTGGCTCTCCCTTCCCCCCATTGTTCTATCTTGGTTTGAGTTATTTTTAATGTAATGAGTGCTTCCTAGATGCCCCATCGTACACGCAATGGTTTTAAGAAGGCATACATCAGTTCCTGGAATCTATTTCACAGTCTAGATATCTTGAGCTTCAGAGCGATCTATCCAGTTGGGTACTTTATAAACCCCTCAAACTACACAGAGCTGAAGTAGTACTTACCCTCTCTGCAAAGAGCTCAGTTCTATTAATCCTAAGAATCATTTTACACTATTACCTCCTTCATCTCCTCTTCAGTTACCCAATTGTGAAAATTCTACCTGTTAAGTATTTCTTTAATTGGTTCCGTCCTTTCCCTTTGATCGTTACTGCCAGAAACCAGGCTCTACCATGTTATTACCATGATCACTATAATATCCCAGTCTTTTGTCCTCAATTATTAGCCTTCAAGTCTTCCCTTCTCAATGATGGGAAAGGGAATTTTCCTTGAGGGGCAGGGAAAGAAAGTAATCTAGATTTTTTTTTTTTGTAAAATTCTTGATGAACATCTAATCACCCTTGGGAGAAACCAGAACTTCATGTTATGGGACATAAAGTAGTTCATGACGTTGAAGGCTTACCTCACCTCTCCTACCAAGAGAAACACCCTTTATTTTGTTCATACTTAATTGCTCTCATTTTCTAGATATGACCAAGTTCTCACCTGTAGTTCTTTGCACAGGCAATATATTCCCTGTGTCTGGAAAGCCTTCACTTAATTTCTATTTCCTTATGCCTGAGATGAGGACCCTGTTCTTGGAGTCCCAAACATTCAGAAGAAAAATGTAAAATACTTTGCATATTTAATAATTCATTCAAATTTCTGTCTTTTAAAGACTCTTCTCACAACAAAAAAGCCTTTTTTGACCTTTCAGAGGTCTAGATTAAGTGATCCATTCTCTTGCACTCACTCAACACCAAGAGTTTTTTCTGTGGGCACAGTGATCCCAGAGTTGAAATTGTTTACTTATCCAAGTTACTCATTACACTATGCACATGGACTGCTCTTTTATCTGTAGCCCCAGACTAGCAGAGGGCCAGATATGCTATGAATATTTAAAGAAATGAAATTAAATCCTCCCTCATTAAATACTTCAGGCTGAGAAGCCATTTTACTTCATTCCCAATAACCCTAAGGAATAAGAAAGAGTAAGATTTCTGGATTCGCCAAACAGTGTTGTTAACTATAAGGACTACTTCAAACTCAGCTGACCTGGGTTTTAGTCCCACTCCACCAGCTCTGCAAAAAAAAAATGTTTTTTTGAGTTCTGCTTCCTCGTTTATTAAAGAAAGGGACTGATCTCTAATTTTTTGATCTTTCTTTTCTGATTCTATGACTTAAGTACCATTTACAGAATAAAAATGCACATTTTGAATCTGTGTGAAGTACACAATTCTAAAAGCCCATTTGGATGGATTGCTTCTATAGGAGAATGAAATAGAAGAACCAATTTAGTGAAATTGGTTAATCATTAAATATCAGAATGACCACTGAGAGAAGCTGCTAGTTATTTCCTAGCAGTTATTTTCCATACTCACCATTCCCAGCCATTATTTCATAGCCTCCCATGCAGCTAAATCTATGTAACTAACTCTCGCCAGTAGGCAGTGATGGTGAAGGACTGTTCTCTTAAAGGAGAGTGACCAACATTTTCCATGGTCCTGCTGGCTGGACCTCAAGAGCTAGACTCACTGAACCACATTTGAGAGTTGAGTGTTGAGCATGGCAGAGACACAGGACAGAGTCCATTTCTCTGGCACTACCAACTATACCTGCTTGTATTTCTACATGAGAAAGAAATTTCTTGTTCAAACCATTGAGATTTGGGATTGTTATAGAAAAAGAACAAACAAAAACAAACCAACAAACCCACAACCCAACAGTATTCTTAGTAAAAAATACTAATATTTTATTATTTTCAAAGTACACTGGGAAGATGGTAATTTTGCTGAAGCAATTTTAAAGTTTGCTTGAACCTTTAATAAAATAATTTATGAAATTTACTATACTACCCAGAACAAGCTACTTGAAAACTTCATATTCTACATTCCACTTTATTATGAAGAAACTAACACCCAGAGGTAGACTGGAAAAGGTATTTGTTTGGCAAAGCAAATTCTAAGCCTATGAACCAGTTTTCTACTGAGGGATCATAGTGTAGACTAGAACAGTTCACAAGACAACTTCATTTTCTGATCAGCAGTTCCATTTACACAGACTAAAAGACTAATGCTTTTGTAGCTTTCACAATATAAAATTATGGAATAGTAACTTCACTACTTTTCAGGAAGTGGAAGTGATCATGCTTCACGGTATTACCCAGAATGTATCCTGGTGCCATAAAATCAAATCTTCATTACCAGATTGGGCTCCAAGAAGTGGCCCAGAAGCACATAAAACACTCCTCTTTCTACTAGCTCAATGGCAGAGGGAATGCTGATCCCTATGCCTGCCTGGGAGTTCAGGTCAGAGGAAATAGAGACCCACAGCATTGTATGCTTTTACCAAGCAAAGTGAGAGGCCTCAACACACAGAACAGATTGTGGGGAATAAAGCTTTTGGAATAAACACCTGATAATCAGCACTTAGGAGTTGCCCTTTGAGCTAGTGCATAAGGAAAACTTAAGTTATTCTCCCATTAATAAGGGCCAAGAGCTCAAAGGAACTTTCCAGAGAACACTGAAGAACTATAAACCACACTGACTTGTGAACAATAGGTTCAAAAACCAAACTTAAAACCTACTGTACATCTTTCATAACTCCCTAATGCCCCTACAGCTCAGACATTCCAATCTATCATTCGTGATCTGAGATGGCTCATTTTTGCTTTAGGCCCTTATGATGAATGGGGCCTGCCTTCTTTTGTTAAAGATGGATCAAGGCTGAAGCGCTCCCTCCTCTGGACTACCGAAGGAGTCTCAAGGCTGAAGAAGAGTGAAAGAGAGACAGGAGAACCAGAGAGTCTGATTATAGAGGTCTTGAAAGCCAGGCAAAGGATTCTGGATTTGATGTAGTCAGTAATAGGAAGCCAAAGTAGATTTTTGAGCAAGGGAGTAAGACATGCAAAGGCTTATTTTAGTAAGATCATTAGAACGAGAATGGAGTAGAGAGGTAGAGCAGTTAGGAGAAAGCCACATTACTTTGGGCTAGGATAAGGAAATACTGATATGACTGGTGGCTATGGCAAGGGAGAAGAGAGAGGACAAGGAGGAGACTTTCTATAGGAAGATAGTAAGGAACTAAATTTGCAGTCTTGAAATAAGAAGATAGCTAAACACTTGAAACAATGCTTATTAAAGAAGGAAACACAGGGAATAAGTCTGAATCCATGATTTACCATCTAAAGCAGGACTCTGCTCAGACTGAAATGGGGTATTGCCAATTACTAGGCCAGAAGACCAATTACTATTGCCAATTACGAGGGCCAGTCTCAGACAAACAGGGATTTCGAGCCACCTTACCTGAAAGGAGTTTTAACTACCACCATAGAAGACAACACAGATTCCAATGACCACCCTGTACTCTTGAACTCTAGCTCTGGGTTTCTAAAAGTAGACATTAAAAGGAAGCCACCATTGGAGGATGAAAATAAAAAGCTGCTGTTGAGAGACAGAGGAAGAGCCAGAGTGGTAAGCTGGAAAACAAATAGGACATACCTGAAGTTCAAGCTGTTCTGAGTCACTGTATTTCTCATAGTTGTCTGCTTTTCAATAGGTCACATCACATCCTGATTTGGGGTCTCTTTGCTTAAAGGTTTCAAGGACCAAACTGCCTTCTTAAAAAACAAACCCTGTTTCCTTCCATTCCTAATTCTCCATATCCCTTTTCCATGAAGGACTAGTAAACCAAGGTGGAGGTATGGGGTGTTGGGGGCAACAGGGTGAAGGATGGGGGTGTGGATACTGCATGGACATGGACTATTCAGCATGAACCAGCTGTCTAGTGGGCCATAACCAGCCTTGCACATACATACCTATGGTCATGGGACAAAGGCAGTCCTTAGAGTTGCTCCCCTGAAAGGAGAAATGACCACACAGTGACAGGAAAGGAGTCTTTAGCATGTGCAGGGCTGAGTGAGGAAGGAGTGTTCCAGTCCTTAGCGGGCACGTCCAATACCACGGGGCTCAAGTCCAACAAGGAACCCTAGTGTCAGGAAGCATGTTCACGCTCCTCCCCAGCTGAGCTATGGCAGGGCTGAGTGATCAGAACAGGTAAGGCCTGGGATAGATTTCTACTCCTCCCTTCTTGGTTCAGAGCTCACTAATCAATCCTCATGGTCTCTTCATTCCATCCACCATTTATACATTGTCTACTAATGTTATGTGTGGAGTTATTTACTAAACCAAGCTATCAGAGGGCATGGACTCTGTTGGTTAATGTTCTTGGCACAGAGTATTATTACTTGTTGAATGAATGAAGGCACAAACCAATGTCCAGTTTCTGTGCTACTTTGTTTTTACTCATCTTACACTTTCCATCCCTTGTGTTGTCTGCCTGCTTTTCTAATGAGGATTCACCATCAGTAACTCATCACCTAGAGAAGGGAACAACAATCAGACTTCCAGTTTTAGCTACATAATCCACTTTGTTACCCTGAAACTATCAGTTCCCCAAACAAGATTAAACCTTCAGTTTTCCTTAAGACCAATTATCTTCTATATCTTAAACAAGTGACAGAATAGGAAGTAGTTTGTCCAGTCAAGCAGAGCCAGGTTAGAATCCCAACTGTGCCCTTACAATGACCTTGGGTTAGTTAGCTCTGGGGTTGGATTACCCAGTTGTACTTCATTTAGCTTAACTGTAAAATGGGGATATCCAAAACTGCATTATATTATTGATAAAGACCTACAAAATTGTTTTTACCAAAATGCAAGAAATGGGGCTGCTCCATAATTAACAAATCCTAAACCTATTAAAGGAGAAAAAGTGAGGTGGTTTAGAATTTTAACATTGAATTGGAAACAAAGATCACACGAAGTAACTATGCCACCATGTCATGCCATCAGGTTCTCATTCACTCAAGAACGAGATATGCAGAAAGTAGTTCCTGAGGGAAGCCAGCAAAGGAATCCCAAACATAAGCAGCATTTCTGTCTTTCGTGATGAGAGAATGGCCTATTTAGTAAGATGAAGTTAAAATCCATCTCTGGTGGGAATGTGCTCAGACACTTCCAGTTTTAAAGAAGCTCTAGATTTCTAGAGTGATGGACAGGTAAGGTGATCTTCAGTTTCTCCAATGTTTCAGCTTTATTCTCCAACTTTCAGACATCCGGTAATTTATACATTTGGAACTGACTTATTATGTCTCAGCCAAAGGGAAAACAGCAATTAATGCTTTCATTCAGAACAGAAAAATAGTGCAGCTTCCTCCAGAGAAGTTCCAGTTGCAGCAAATTCTAGAAGGAAAAATTTACTGCCATTGGCTGTGTTTCCTCTACATGGTGCTTAGTTAAGTGCCTGCACCTGCTCTGCTGAAGCAGGTCTGCTAACTTGGTCAAACACCACACACTGAAATAATTAAGAACAGGGCCCCAGCTGGGTGGAGCTGAGTAGGTCACACAGGTGTGTCTAAACCTGTGATCTGTGATTATCACATGGCCTGACACCAGACAGAAGAGTCTGTAAAGTCCACAGTGGGGCCAATACCAGTCATGAAACATGGCTCCCTTGTCCAGATATCCAAAGGCATGATGAATGACAGAATGTGAAGCCTGAACCCTGTGTGTTTAGGAGACTAAAAAGCAACCCTTCTGATGTCCGCCCCTTTCTCTTTCTCCCTGGAACACAGGGGTGGAAAAATCAGGATTGTATTACCATCTATAGCCCTTACCTCCACCAATGCCTCCTCCCCATCTTATTGTCCCCAAAACTGAGGACATGTTTTTTGTATTGTTTTAAGTTTTCTCTGTAAGCACCATATTCAGGAGAAACAGTAAAGGCAGGGCCTAAATTTATTATTTTTTAAAATTTTATTTATTTGACAGAGAGAGAAATCACAAGTAGGCAGAGAGGCCGGCAGAGGGGTGGGGGGAGCATGACCCTGAGATCATGATCTAAACCGAAGGCAGAGGCCCAACCCACTGAGCCACCCAGGTGCCCTAGCACTAGACTCTTTAGGAGACAAAAGGGAAGTATTTCTCTTTCTAGGTTCATACTTATAAGTTCTTCTTTACATTATTATTAGTAAGAACAACTGTGTCTTAACACACTGGGCACACCTAGGGGAAAGTTTTCCTCAATTGATAGTTACATAAAGATAAAGATTTAAGATTCTGGTTTTCCTCCTCTATCAGATGCAATTGAATTAGATGAGCTATTTAAGGTTCTTCCTGATTTAAAATGCAGTAATGCCCTAATTTGCAGATTCAAAGGATGTCCCCTGCAAATCTGAGTAAAACAAATGCTGTAGAGTCCACAGTAAGCCTTTGGGAGAAGAGGTGCAGAGTCGCACACTGCTTCCTCTGCAGTCCTGTGCCTCCTTAAGAAAGGCAAACACAAGGTACCCTAAGCTACAGACACGGGGCTAGGGGGAACTAATTGTTTTTTCTCCTTCTACATTCTTCCCTTCTGAAAAAAAACACCCAATTTTACTGTTGGTTACTTTTATTCGGCTTATTTTGAGCTGGCTCATTTGCATGGCTCAGATTTAAAAATCTTTCTAATAACCACTATGCAGGCTAACACACACACACACACACACACACACCCATGCACACACACACCATACTCTGGTCTTAATGACTGGTGAATTTCAACCCTTTCTGCCTACAATCCTGAAGGAGAAGCTCTGGTTTTCAGGTCATAATTCACATGGTACAACAGCATCCTTCTTATGTGGATACTGTAAATACTGGCCACACCAAGGACAGAATCCCATTCAACACTGGCCCACAGTGGAGGATGGCACACTATAAAAAGTGTGAAAAGCTAGACTTGTGACCGCCGCGTTCTTTCAGTGAGCTTGACCCAAGAGCTGGGAACCGCACACATGCTTTACTTTAGGTAAGGGCGAAGTGTACAGATTCACACAAAAATCACAGATGAGGAAAAAAAAAAAATCCGAGGCAGACTCAGGAGTGAATCAGCCCCCTTATCCAACTAAAAGTCACGCAGGAAATGAAAGTCGCTCTACTCACCCAGCATAGCTGTTGTTATAAAGGTGGCCATGCCCTGCTTGCAGAATCTCCAAAAAAAGCAGGCAAAGAGGCAGAAAAGCAGTGGTCCAAGTCCTGGGCTTCCCGGGGCACTTCATAGTGTTGCAGGGAGAGAAGCTGAAAGTTCCCTTACAGTAGTCACCTGAGGCTGGAGGTGGCTCACAGGACTCCCTCCACATGCGCAAACCTTCTCTGGGAGGGGGTGGGAACAAAGGCTGGGGAGCTGGTAAAATGTGACACTTCTTTTCAGCCATGGGGGGGTGCGTGGGGGGCGGATTTAAGCAGCCTAAGAAGGGAAATTGCTATTAAAACTTGGTGTTGGGACTAGAAGCAGCAGCACACACAGCCCAGCCCAGCAGCTGAGCCTGATCCTTAACCAGGCTCCCCTAGAAGGGGCTGGGCCTCCCCTGTGCTGACTCATGGCTGGGGTTCACTGGGTGCTGCTTCCTTTGGATAACTTCTTCTGGGTTTTTTTGTTTGTTTCTTGTTCTATAACTTTAGGCCCCTAACTTTCTTGGACAACCTTTCTCCTTTTATTACGTTCTATGGCACAGGACCGTATCCTAAACACAAATGATTTGCTTGAGGATGAGCAAAACACTTAGGCATACATAGAACATTCTGGGCTTAAGGTTCTGAGCTCCCATAACAAATTTCTACATGGATTCCACATACTGAGATGCATGGTGAGTAGCCTTCATGAGTATAAGAGCAAGGATAAGGTCAAGCCCATGAATCTGAAGAGCCAGGCTTGGACCCAGCTCCTACCTGTATGGAGAAGGGGCAGCAGGTTCGCCGGATTTCTGGGAGCTCTCTGTATCCATTCAATGTCAGCAACACCCAGACCTGCTGCGATTTCAGAAGTTCTCATAGGGATCAAGAGGCTTTACTACCTTCACTCACATTTGGAATTACTTAGGAAGCCAGACAAATCATTTAAATCAGAATTCCTGTGGTGGGATTGGTGCTTTAAAAGGATATTCAGGTGATTCCAATGTTCAGCCACCATGCTGGTCTAGAGTGGGGCTTCTCAAACTTTAACATGCGTACAAATCTAATCACCTGTGCATCCTGTTAAACTGTCCCTTCTGATGAAGTCATTTGGGGCTGGGGCCCAAGATTCTGCATTTCTTTTTCTTTCTTTCCTTTTTCTTCCTTCCTTCCTTCTTTCCTTCCTTCTTTTTAAAAGATTTTATTTATTTGACAGAAAGAGACACAGCGAGAGAGGGAACACAAGCAGGTACAGAGGGAAGAAGCAGGCTTCCTGCCGAGCAGGGAGCCTGATGTAGTGCTGGATCCCAGGACCCTAGGATCATGACCTGAGATGAAGGCAGACGTTTAACAACTGAGCCA
This sequence comes from Mustela erminea, assembly GCF_009829155.1. Taxonomy (NCBI): domain Eukaryota; kingdom Metazoa; phylum Chordata; class Mammalia; order Carnivora; family Mustelidae; genus Mustela; species Mustela erminea. The sequence goes on from NC_045629.1 coordinate 20,651,680, forward strand.
CCCAGATGTCCCAAGATTCTGCATTTCTAACGAGCTTCCAGGTGATGCTTATGCTGCTGGTGCATCAATCACAGTTTGCAGAGCGAGGCCTTACTTTAGAATGAGGTCTGATTTTTCTCCTTTCTCTCAAAACTGGAGGGGGGTGGGTAAAATCCTTGGAGCAATTCATCTCCTCATTTTCTCCATGTTTGTGATGAAGGTGTGTTTTTCATCTACGTGCTCCTATCCAGATATACCAGAAAACCCATCTGGAAGGATATACTTTGCTCTAATAAATAAGAATGGCCTTATCTAGGGTGATTCCCATTTTGCCCCATGCCAAGGCCTGGTCCTATTCTGGAAGAGTGTGGGAGCCAGCATCTCTCTATATGCTCACACACTTTTCAAATTTCCCAAAGATTCATAGCCGAGGATTCTGTGTCCTCCAATATTACGTCCAGAACACTGGTTAGAAGAGAAAGTACCATATCTTTTCTTATCTTCTCTACTGAAGTCATAAGTTTGGTGTAAGAGATCCGTAATGATTTTCAGTTAGAATGATTCTCTAAAGCTTTCTTGACTACCCAAAGGTTAGTTTAATCTCTTCTCTGTGTCCCCCTCTCTAATAACCAGTGTGTTGCCTATTGAAGGGCATAGCACATTGAATTTAAGTATTCATGTGGTTCCCTCCCAAGGCTGCCTTCTCCTTGAGTACAGAACAGCACGCCCTTTCACCTTTATGTCACTTCCTTATATCTAGTAGAGGGAACACAATGTTTGCTGAAGCAATGATCAGCCATGCTGAGTGAATGATGAACCTGAAAAGGGTTTCGTTCAACATATATTCTGTGACTTCTGTATCCAAACAGAGGAAGATGGAGGCCCTAGAGTAGTGGACAGTCCCAGGTCTCCTGGTTTTGTTTCTTGTTTGTTTGTGTTGTTGTTTTTTCCTTCGTGACTTTATGGCCTGGATCTCCTGTCTTTGAAGGGGTGAGGCTGCTCTGCAAGGTATGGCCATGCATCCTGAGGCCATTTTGACAAGGCCAAGAAAGCCTATGTAATCATGACTGAACTGTTGAAATAGGAGGTTACTGTGTAAATAAAACACTTCATCTCTTTGAATTTTATTATGTCAGAATAATGTATAAATCTGTCATATTCTATCACAACATTAAACTAGGAATGTTCAGTCTCCGGCTGAGGATTAAGCTCATCCTCAAATCATTCTGAAGAATGGGATCCGGTGAGCATGTTCAGCAAAGGCTCTCCAGACTCTGAGACCAGGGTGATCATTTCCTGGACTATCAAAAACACAAGAGACCCAGGGGACATCCTATAGCCTCCCTTAATATTTCAGATCAAAGAGAAGTTCTCAAACAATTGAAGTCATTCCTAACAATCTTCCTCTGGTTTTCTAAGGATGAAGTTGTCTAATCAAACTTCTCCTGGAGTAGATAAGCTCTCATAAAATGAGTGATAAATGGAGTCCATTTAGTAAGTGGGAGGAGAAGAGAATGGCTTTACAGACGGATTCGAAGATAAAAGTTCCATTTTTAAGGCACTGAGAAGGAGTGAATTATTAAACCAGTGGAAGATTTAGAGATGGAAAGATGAGAATTTCTATTTATCGACTATGCCTTTGTCATATTTTAGTTGAAGAGTGAACTTTTTAAAAAGAAATTATTATTACCCTGCAGAGAAACAAAAGGAAACAATAATTGGGAAAGGAAAATGTCATCTTGATTTGGGTCCATTGTTGTCCATGAATAGATAAATTTTTATTAAAGTATAGTTGACACACAATATTGTGTTAGTTTCCTATGTATAATACAGTGATTCAACATTCATATAGGTTATGAAATGATCACCACAATTAATCTAGTTACCATCTGTCACCATACAAAGCTAATATGGTATTATTGACTATATTCCTTCTGTTGTACCTTATATCCCCATGGCTTATTTATTTTATAACTACAAGATGGTACCTCTTGATCCCCTTCACCTATTTCACTCCCCCTCCCTCCACCACCAAATCCTCCTCTCCTCTGGAAACCATCAGTCTGTTCTGTTTATCTGAGTCTGGTTTTGTTTGTTTGTTTTGTTTTGTTTTTTAGAATCGACATATAAATGAAGTCATATAGCATTTGTCTTTCTCTGTCTGACTTATTTCACTGAGCATAATACCCTCTAGGTTCATTAATGTCACAAATGGCAATATTTCATCTTTTAAAAAGATTGTATCTATCCATTTGAGAGAGAGAGTGAGAGAAAGCATGAGAGGGGAGAAGGTCAGAGGGAAAAGCAGACTCCCCCAGGGAGCTGGGAGCCTGATGTGGGACTGGATCCTGGGATTCCGGGATCATGACCTGAGCCGAAGGCTGTTGTTTAACCAACTGAGCCACCCAGGTACCCAGATTTCATTATTTTTTATGCTCAAGTTTTTACTGTTGGATATATATCCACATATTCTTTATTCATTCATCTATCAATGGACACATTGGTTGCTTCTATATCACAGCTATTGTAAATAATGCTACAATGAACATAGGGGTATACATCCCTTTTCAACTTAGTGTTTTCATTTTCTTTTCTTATATCATGTTTTTTATTTTAATTCCGGATAGCTAACTTACAGTATTATGTTAGTTTCAGGTGTACAATATAGTGATTCAATAATTCTATACAAATTATTTAGTGCTCATCAAAGTACACACTTTAATCCCCATCCCCTACTTCCCTTGTCCCCCAGTCTACCTCCCCTCTGTTTTTTGGTCTGTCTCTCTTTTTGCTTTGCTTGTTTGTTTTGAATGAGATCATACAGTATATGAATATATGAATGAGATCATACAGTATACGTTTTTCTCTGACTGACTTATTTCACTTAGCATAATGCTCTCTAGCTCCATCCACGTTGTTGCAAATGGCAAGATTTCATTCCTTTTATGGCTCACATCTTCTTTATCCATTCATCTATTGATGGGCCCTTGGACAGCTTCCATGGTTTGGTGGTTGTAAATAATCTGCAATAAACATTAGTGGTGCATGTATCCCTCTGAATTTGTGCTTTTGTATTTGGGGGGTATATACCTAGCAGTGCAATTACTGGGTCATAGAGTAGTTCTATTTTTAATTTTTTGAAGAACCTCCATACTCTTTTCCATAGTGGTTGTATCAATTTACATTCCTACCAACACTATGAGTGTTTCCTTTTTGCCATATGCTTGCCAACACTTGTTATTTCTTGTATTTTTGATAATAACCATGCTGACTGGTGTAAGGTGACATCTCATTGTGGTTTGGATGTTCATTTTCCTCGTGGTTAATGATGGTGAGCATCTTTTCATGTGTTTGTTGGTCATCTATATGTCTTCTTTGAAGAAATGTCTATTCAGATCTTCTGCCCATTTTTAAATTGGATTCTTCGGGGGTTTTGTTATTGAATTGCAGATTATATATTTTTAATGTACCTTCCATATCTGAAATTATATGATGTTGTAGGGAAAGATTGTGCACAACCTTTTCTTATGTATGTGAATGAGAGCCACGTAGATTTATTTTTGTAAAGATATCTGGAGGAGAAGATAAATGGGTATGGCTGGGCTTTGTGATACAGAAAACCCTCCCATTGCAGTTTCATGCTCATTCTTCAATGTCTTATTAACATAGACCTATTGCTTGTCAGGTCTCTTTTATGGCCTTTTGCTATTGTTCCAACATGTGAGAAATTAGCAAATGTGATGTTAGGTTGCTGCCTTATGCAGTCTTGGCAATTCTGTAAGGAACGTTCTGAAGCTTCCTTTAACAATGATTCCCTCGCAACTGTCCTTTTTCAGCACCATCAGCCATCTCTTCTTGCCTTATGTTTTTAATCTTTCTCTTGTTAACTCTCCATGTTTCTCCCTTCCTTAAATGCAAGCTGACCCCTTTCTTTTTTCAGGCTTCTCAAAAGCACACTCTTAAGTTTGACAATTATGTTTTCCATCCCTACCACCCCAATGAAACTGTCTCTTAAAGATCCATGGTTATTTCTAAGTGAGAAGCCCTCTGTTGTCACTCTGTATTTGTATATTTTCTAAGACTATTTATCACCCCCTGTTTGAAACTCTTCTTTCTGTGATTGGGGACATTGTTTCTCTATTCCTTTCTTTCCTAGAGTTATTTCCTATTTTTTGACTGCTTACAAAGTTGATGTTTCATGGCAGTGTTGGCCTTCTCCTCTTCTTGATGTGCTGTGGACAGAAATGGGTTGAAACAATTTTGTGGGATCAGACTGCCTTAAGCTGGGTCTGGAAGGGAAGGAAAGATTGGCTGGACTGAAATAAGAGGGGGTGGAGAAAGATGGCCATTATTATCAAGAAAACATTGTAAGCAAATACAGAGGATGTGGACCTTGAGTGTGATACTTGGTACTACTGCCAGAGGGGCTGGGCAGACAAATAAACATAGAATTGCACTTGGTGGTTGAATTAATTATATGCAAACACGTCAGAGATGCAATGATAGAATATTAGAGGGGAGTAGATTACATATATAGGGTGTTATGAGGAAGTGGACATTTAAAGCAAATATGAGAAGGAAACAGCTATAGCAATAAAAGGGTGGTGGGGGGATTATGGGTAGGAACAAGACCATTGCAGCTCAGGCTGGAGCTTAGACAAAGAAGTCCTGTTCAGAAATTACTGTCCTTCTTTATGTCAAGACAGGAGAAAGAGAGGGACATTCGGCATCTTCAGTCTGGCATTCAAGGCACTTGAGAACATTTCCACTTTTATCCTCTTCAATATTTCCTTAATACTCTGTATTATCTTTTCCTTCCTCTGGGTTGGTTTATATTTCTTTGATAATAATGACCACCTCTCTCCAGCCTTCATGTCCTCAATCCAGCCACTCCTTCCATCCCTTCCAGACACAGTTCAAGTCAGTTTCATTTATGAAACTGTTCCAATCCCACTTCTGTCCACCGTCCTCACCTTCCCAGCACTGATACATCCATTCTTGTATACCCTTATGTTCTAGTGTGTATTCACACTAAATTCAGTAGCACCATTTACTATAAACTGCTCAAGGGCAGGCACTCTATTGTGTACATCTTCATGGTCCATAGTGCCTAGAATTCTGTTGGGTCCACAATTAACATCCATTAACAACAAAGCTGTTGGCTTGCCTTTCAGCCCAGTACTCATGGGACCATTCAGCTGTCAGGGGAGCCCTTTCCTAGAACTCCAGACATCACCCTTGTCCTTGGCTAGGTCTCTCACAAAGAGAATCTTGCTCACTCAGATGAAAGAACAATTTGAAGAGCAAGCTTTATTGATGGTCAAACCTATTATTACATTTTTAAACTCTTGTAATTATGTCACAATGATGTTTTACAAAATTTATGGAGCAAAGCCAAAGTATTTTAATGCAGGAAGGTGGTAACAAGGAGTTTGGTCTGCTGATTCCAAACAGCAGAAGAAACTTCCCTTCTTTTTCTTTCTCTTTGTCTTTTTGTTCTTTTCTCTCCCTCCTTCCCTTCTCTTCTCCCTCCTGGTTCCCCTTCCTTCCTGATACCAGTCTCCAAGGCTCTCATTTAGAAAGAAGGTAGGGAAAAATAGTAAATAAAAAATACTTTAAATATTATTTCAAATGACAGAGAATGGATGTTTGTATTATACCATTTGTAACATTAAGTGTTTTAATGAAAACTAAGAGAAATTTGAGACAGATGGAGCATGAAAGTGAGATTAAGAAAGCTTGATTAGAATAAAGTCTAAAGCAATATTTAAGCAAATGATTGAAGAACTACCCTTCTATCCATTTGCCTATGGCAGTGGGAGGTGATAAAAGACAAAAACAAGTAAGCGTGGGAAAAAAGTAATGACAGAAAAGGCTCAGGTATAAGCAACACTTAAAAAAAAAAAAAGACTAGGTAGAGAGGGAGTTTCTGATACAACAAAGATCAGCAAAATAGGAGATGGAACCTGTCTTAAGAAAGAAAAGCTGTGAGGAATGAGGGAAGTCGGGCAGGCAACAATGTTTCATGGTCAGACTACTCATAAAGGCAGAAGGAGGAGAATGTGTTCCTGATGCTAAAAGACAGAGAGAAAGAGTAAATAGAAAAATAAAGGACCTCTATTCAAATGAAATTATAGAGAGAAATGTGTACTTTGGTTATCCCCCAAATTCCAAGAATATACAGAAGTTGACTAATACTTCCAATATGCTATTATTTTTTAAGATACTGATGCTGATACAGAAACTAAGAAACATTCTAAGAATCCAAGTTCATATAATAAAGGTAAAATTTTGGCAAATATGACTGGTTAAGTAATTTTGGTATGATAAACAACAGCGATATTTACTTTAATTTTCCCATGTTAAATATAATATAAAAGTGCTTTTTAAATTCTATTTGGGTATGCTTTCTGTAAACCTATACAGATTGGTTATAAAAATGTGATTCTGTGTATTTAAAATTCATTAACATTCAACACACTATCTTGAAACACCTGGCATACTAGAAAACACCTTATTTCCATAGGAATTGTGTTTTCTTGTTTGTGCCAGCTTGAATTTCTAAGATCTTTAGGGAACTTAACAATAAAAATACAAATAATGAATTGAAAAATGGACAAGGGATGTGAATAGACATTTCATAAATATATACAAATGACCAGTAAGTACATGAAAAAGATGCTTAACATCATTAGTCACTAGGGGATTGCAATTAAAAACCACAATGAAATGCCACTTCACAAACACTGAGATGGCTATAATCAAAGGCAGATAATAATGACCATATGTGAAAATATAGAAAAATAGGAACTCTCAGAAATTGCTAATACAAATGCAAAATAATGCAGCTGCTGTGAAAAATACTTGTGTTTTTCTTCAACAATTAAATGCAGAGTTATCATATGATCTAGAAACTCCAACTCCCACATTTCATTCCAGAAAATCCAATCATATGTTCATATCAAGATCTGTACACATACATTCATAGCAGTGTTATTAATAGCCCAAAGTAGAAAAAAAAGCATATATCTGTCAACTGATGGAGGTATACATAATGTGGTATATTCATACAATGGAATATTATTTGGCAATAAAAATGAAGGAAATACTGATATATGATATATATGGCACCCTGGATGAACCTTGAAAACATCATGCTGACTGAAAGGAGCCAGAAACAAAAGGTCATATGTTGTAGGATTCCATTTATATGAAATATACAGAATAGGTAAAACATATAGACATACAATAAGTATATTAGCAATCGCTGAGAGTGGGGGAAAGGGGATGGGGTTTTCTTTGGGAGTGATGAAAATATTCTGGAATTGGTTAATGTGATGGTTGTACAATCTTGTAAATATACCAAAACCAATTGAATTGTACATGTTAAATGGGGAATTCTATGGTATATAAATTATATCTCAACTATTAAAAAAAAAGATCTTGGGAACTTAAAAAAGTTCAAGGGAACTTGAAACTTTAGATTAATTAAAATGAGCTAATCAGTGAATGATCCTGGATACCTAAATCATTTCTAAGTAAGAACACAGAAACACTGATGACTGAGCACACTTTTATGTTTATATGCTTTTGCTTTTAATATGCTACAGATAGGCTTTGTCTTTGGTTAAGTTCTGCCACTTTTAGAATGTGTATTAGGCTGTAGCAAGCATGTGTCTATAGAAAGTTGTTCTATGTATACTTATGAGTTCTGCTTGTGGCTAAAATGCTGATTTGTGGCAGACTGTTCTCCATTATCCACAATGAAATTTTCCCTGTGAAATAGAAGTCAGTTACTTAGGTTAAAAGTTTTCATTACCGGCCACAGCAACTTCTTTCAAGACATGTCCCCAAAGGCAAAGGAAACAGAAGCAAAAATGAACTTTAGGACTTCATCAAAAGCAAAAGCTTCTGCGCAGCAAAGGAAACAGTCAACAAAACAAAGAGGCAACCCATGGAATGGGAGAAGAGAACCGCAAATAACACTACAGACAAAGGGCTGATATCCAAGATCTGTGAAGAGCTCCTAAAACTCAACACACACAAAACAGATAATCACATCAAAAAATGGTCAGAAGATATGAACAAACGATTCTCTAAAGAAGACACACAAATGGCTAACAGACACATAAAAAATGTTCATCATCATTGGCTATCAGGGAGATTCAAATCAAAACCACATTGAGATACACCACCTTACACCAGTTAGAATGGCCAAAATCAACAAGACAGTAAACAACAAGTGTTGGAGAGGATGTGGAGAAAGGGGAACCCTCTTACACTGTTGGTAGGAATGCAAGTGGGTGCAGCCCCTTTGAAAAACAGTGTGGAGATTCCTTAAGAAATTAAACATAGAGCTTCCCTATGACCCTGCAATTGCACTACTAGGTATTTATCCCAAAGATACTGATGTGGTGAAAAGAAGGGCCATCTGTATCCCAATGTTCGTAGCAGCAATGGCCACAGTTGCCAAACTGGAAAGAACCAAGATGCCCTTCAACAGACGAATGGGTAAAGAAGTTATGGTCCATATATACAATGGGGTATTATGCCTCCATCAGAAAAGATGACTACCCAACCTTTGTATCAACATGGATGGAACTGGAAGAGATTATGCTGAGTGAAATAAGTCAAGCAGAGAGAGTCAAGTACCATATGGTATCACTTACTTGCAGAGCATAAGGAATAACACAGAGGATGTTGGGACATGGAGAGGAGAGGAGAGCTGAGCTGGGGGAAATTGGAGGGGGAGACAAACCATGAGAGACTGTGGACTCTGAGAAAAAAAAACTGAGGGTTTTGGAGGGGAATGTGTGGGAGGTTGGGTGAAGCTGGTGGTGGGTATTATGGAGGGCATGTATTGCATAGAGCACTGGGTGTGGTGCATAAACAATGAATTTTCAAACACTGAAAAAAAATTAAATTAAAGGCTTCTTTTTAAAAAAAAATATCATGGGGTGTCTAGGTGGCTCAGTGGATTAAGGCCTCTGCCTTCGGCTCAGGTCATGATCCCAGGTCCTGGGATCGAGCCCCGCATCAGGCTCTCTGCTCAGCAGGGGGCCTTCTTAACTCCTCTCTCCCTGCCTACTTCTGATCTCTGTCTGTCAAATAAATAAATAAAACCTTTAAAAAATATAGAAAAAAAATCATTAGTTCTTTCCACAGTTTGGCAATTGTGGCCATTGCTGCTATGAATATTGGGGTACATAAGGCCCTTCTTCTCACTACATCTGTACCTTCGGGGTAAATACCCAGTAGTGTAATTGCTGGGTCATAGGATAGCTTTATTTTTAATTTTTTGAGGACTCACCACACTGTTTTTCCAAAATGGCTGTACCAACTTGCATTTTCACCAACAGTGTAAGATGGTTCCCCTTGCTCCAAAGTTGCCCTTCAACAGACAAATGAATAAAGAAGATATGGAGCAAATATACAATGGAATATTATGCAGCCATCAGAAAGGTTGAGTACCCAAGTTTTGGGTCAACATGGACGGGACTGGAAGATATTATGCTGAGTGGAATAAGACAAGCAGAGAGAGAGAGTCAATTATCATATGGTTTCACTTACTTGTGGAGTATAAGGAATAACATGGAGGACATTGGGAGATGGAGAGAATAAATGAGTTGGGGGAAATCAGAGGGGAAGACAAACCATGAGAGACTATGGACTCTGAGAAACAAACTGAGGGTTTTGGAGGGGAGAGGGATGGGGGGACAGGTGAGCCTGTTGGTGGGTATTAAGGAGGGCACATATTGCATGGAAGACTGGGTGTGGTGCATAAACAATGAATCTTGGAACACTGAAAAAAAATTATCAATAGTATTGTTGATTGAGACTACTAGGAGCAACAGTAACAGAGAAAATATAACAATATATGTACTTCTATTTTCAAGGGGAATAATAATTTTTTCCCTAACACAGTACTTCTTTGTTCCTTTTCCTCTTTTTTTTTTTTTTTTGGTTCTTCACCCATTTATACCCTGAAGATTTATCAAGGACACCAAAGAGTTTGTTCATGAGGGTTATGTCTACTGATATTTAACTGTATTGGCAACTAAAATGGAGAACTTTTAAAGATGCTTATTTATTGGTTCATTCGAGGGTAATAATGGTGAAAGCCTTGTATTCTGTTTCTTATAAAATTAGTTCTCATCGTCTTGCAAGATTTGTCCTAAGGTCCCAGTATGTTGTAGAATACTAAAAAGCACAATGAAAGGCAAAGCTTGGAATGTAAATTTTATTTGCCTTGGTTTATAATAACTGAGTCTGAAAAGCTATGGAATGCCTTAATAGTTTGGCAAAGTTTGCTCAGTGTTGATGGGATTGATTCCTTGGTTTCCTATTTATTGCTTTCATTATGATATGAAGGGTTAATCTTTCTGTGTTATTTGCTTACATAACAAAGATTCTCTTATCAGAGTAACTTTCTGTGCTTTATGTTGACTTTATTACATCCGGTATTATTTTTAAAAACAATTAAAAAAAGAGAAGAACAAAGAAGCTTCGCTTTTGAAAGGGTTCATATTTTTACAATTATGTTACATTCTATGTGTATTTCAAATATCTTTTGTCACTTCAGTTAAATAGGTAGCTAGTATTATTCACAGGCACCCATGATCTTATCTTAATCAAGTCCTAATCTCCTCCAATATTTATTTTTGTCTTCCCCAAACCAAACTCTCAGTATCAGAAAAAAAAAAAAAAAAAGAGTAAAACTTACAGTATATCTTTTGCACCTAAAGCTTTATTTGTGATTTCCCAGGGGGGGTCCCTGCAAAATCACAAAGACTTGTTCATTCACCTTGTAAAAAATACTAGAAGTGATTAGGTTTAAAAAGAAATCTGTATTCCTATCAATGTGTTACATGAGAAGAGTTGTTGAATCAAAAGAGATGTTTATTCTCCCCAAAGTAAAATTTTTTATAAACAAAATATTGTTAATATAAATAGTTCAGAAATTGCATCCTATATATGAAGTTCCTAAGGATTTGCCTATGCTCTTGCTATCCATGACATGTTTCTTCTTGGTGCTATTTTATCTGATGATATTTAGACATGAAACTAAGTGCTAAAGTGTTATTACTCATAGATTTCAGTTATCATTTAAAATTCTTATTGGCTATAAGCATGCTTCACTTGGATCTAATATCTTCTAGGCCAGTGACTCTCAGTTGAGGATGTACATCAGATTCATGCTTTAAGTTTTATGATGTACTCCAGACTTTCTAGATCTCTTTACTCGATAATCTTAGGATATTCTTAACATACTAGTTGCATACTGTTGGTATGTGTGTTATGTCTCAGGATTATTCTATCTCAAAAGTATTTCTTCCGTATCTTCATTTAATTTTACAAATCAGATAAAACATCCACTGACTTCTTTGCAAATAGGCTTACGCATGGTCCTTATAGACATTTACAGAAGCATCTTGAAAGGACGTTATTATCTTGTTTTTCATGCCACATATAAGTCAAATTTGCTTGTCAGTTACACCACTCTTGTTATGACCTTTCATCAGACCTTTCACATTTAAAAATGATCAGTAATAAGTCAGCCACAACTGTTTTAATTTCTGTCATCTGCAGATAGTTTTGTTTTACTCTGGTGCTTTTTTGCTGTAGGGATAACAGTTTGAAAAGTCATCAGCAATGACAGAAAATAGGGAGTTTAACCTTCTTTCCTCCTTCAAAACAGGATATGAGTGGCTTTCTCCCAGCTGCTGGCATAACCACTGTCCCTTTTAGTTGCAGGCACACTCCCTTTTCCTTTCCCTGCCCCAAAGTTTGCCATGTTAATTGACCTTCTTATGCCTCTTCTCTCTTGTTTGGGGACTCTCTTTTTTGCTTGTTTCTTTCATTTCTTGTCTCTCCTATTCCTAATCATTAGTTCTTTATTCTTCTATCTACCCATTCTGTCTGATCAGGGATCTCTCTCATTCCTTTTTCCTTTTTCCTTTTTCTTTTAAATTGCCACCCCAACTTTTAATCTTTGACTCCACCAAGTAACTTGGAATCCCCCTTCTAGGGGGCTCGCATCGATTTCCCTCCTGATTGCATGCACGTTTCTTTCTGTGTGAACTTCTTATTGCATCATAAGCAAACTTTTGTCTTTCCAGAATGCATTTTAACTCCATTTTACTTGCTTGCTAGAGCAGAAAATTTACTAACAAAATTTTATTGAGCTATTTCTGAGTTGCCCTGTAGACATGGAATTCCCAAACTGAAAAACAATCCAGCGCTTCCCTAAGTGCTTTAAGTGCTTTTCTGAATTAAAGGAAAACATCAAATATCCAACCAGCATTTCAACACAAAAGTTAACAGCTGGTGTATAAAGAATTTCAGAGAGTCCCTTGTTATCTGAATTAGGCCTTCTTTATTGAACTTTATTTGAAACATGTGACTTGGCATAAAACTCACAGCTGCAAGATCTCTAGGAGGGAGAAAAAATAGTTTGGATCGGGTTACATCAGCCTCAGAAGAAATAAAATCTATCTGTGATCTTAATTCTTCAGGCAGTCTGAAGTGGTGGTATAAACTGTTTTCAGAGCTGCTTAGAAGGTGTCACTACAAATTGTCACTGGGGCTGAAGGTGACTCTTCATCGGCTCTTATTTAGTCTTTGCATTCTGGTTTTGCCCACTATTTGGAGGTATAGTCACACTCTTAGGCACATTTTCTTTGCCTTTGTCCAACATTTGCTGAGCAGAGCTAAGTATCTACTTAATTTTTGTATAAGAACTGAAAGTTTTGGTGCGCTGAATGAGGAAAACATAATGTAATTATACTTGCCAAAGTAACCCTTGGATAATGAGCAATAAATTTACAATTTGTCAATTGCACAATAATTTCCACTCTCTTTCCCCCACAAACCCTGTCCCTTCCCACCAAGCTTCCTCAACTTAATCATACCAAAAAAGTTTTCTAGATGCTGGCATTGTTCTAAGCTAGTGTGTATCAAACCTTCCTGCCCATTAGATTTCGCTGGAGAGTTTACAAAATGCTAACCAGAGTGGTGTGGGGTTTTTTTGGGGGGGGGTGCCTAGGTATCACTATTTTAAATAGATTCTCAAGTGATTGATACCAAAAATGCAGCGATTGTTCTAAGTGATTTATCTATATATCTGTTCAAAATCTTGGCCATTACCACTCTGAGTTATCAGATTATCCCAGATCACGTGGGTTGGTCAATCCAGTACTCACGGTTCATCTCACAGGTTACATTTAATAATTCATCATCCTTAAAATACATATTCTTTTATTTGTCTTCCAGAAAACTGCATTTGCACTGTAATTTTCTCTTAGCCCCTGTTTATGGCTTCCTTTCTTCTCATCCTCCTTATGAGGATGTGCTCCAGAATGTATCCTTGATCATTATTTATCTTACACTTACCCCCTTGATAATCTGATCTAGTCTTCTGGCTGAAAACATTATCTATGAGCTGACAATTCCTATATGCCCATATTAATATTTGTAACTCTGAATTTTCTTCTAACTTCCAGATTCCTAAATACAATTCTCCATTTAATATCTCAACTTAGATGTCTAATAGTCATAATAATACTGACTAAAAAGCAGAATGTGTGGTTCTATTTCAACTACCCCTCCAAAACCAGTCCTTTTACAGAAGTTTCCATTTGAGTTGATGACAATTCAAGTTGCTCAGACTGAAATGAAATAATCCTTGGATGACTCTTTCTCTGAGCACATTGAATCTGTCATGTGGGATCTATTCTTCAAAGTCATCTCCAGAATCCAACCACTTCTGACCACTTTCAGTGTTACCAGCCTGGTATGAGGTGCCACCTTTGTCTCCTAAACCACCACAAGCACCTTCTCACTGTTCTTGCATCATGTGTTCCTGTATCTCTTCTCAATACAGCCACTGCAGTGATCCTGTAAAGACACAAGTTCAGCTGTGTCACTGCTCTGCATAGCTCTCCATTTAATATATGGTAAACCCCAAGATTCTTTTTTTTTTTAAAGATCATTTATTTATTTGACATGCAGAGACAGAGAGAGAGGTCAAAAGTAGGCAGAGAGGCAGGCAGAGAGAGAGGGTGGAAGCAGGCTCCCCGCCGAGTGCCAAGTGGAGAGCCCAATGCAGGGCTCGATCCCAGGACCCTGAGACCATGACCTGAGCTCAAGGCAGAGGCTTAAACCACTGAGCCACCCAGGTGCCCCAAACCCAAGATTCTTATGACGGCTTTCAAGGCCCATGTAATTTAGTTCTTAGTCACCTCCAACCAGTCCTCACCTTGTTGACTATGCACAGTTGGGTTCAGCTGAATAATAGTCCTCAAATGTGTCCATGTCTGGATCTCTGGAAGCTGTGAATGTTCCTTTATACATATGTAAAGAGACTCTGCAGATAGGATTAAGTTAGAGATTTTGAGATGAGGAGATGATCCTGGCTTACCTGGGTAGGCCCAATGTAATCACAAGATTCCTGGTAAGAGGAAGTCAGACTGAATAAATGGAGATATTACAATGGAAGAAATTGTAATATGACTGGGAAAATTACTAATTCAGCAAACTTTGGTTTTATCATCTATAACACGACCCATATAATACCTACCTCACAGGGTCATTCTAAAGATAAGGTTAGAAACACTACATATTTGCCTTCTGAATTGGTAGTAAAATTCTCTATTTATATTTCATAAATCTCACCTTAGTTATTTTGGACCCAATTTTTCACCAGTCTTGGAAAAAAGGCAAAGATCTATTTGCCTCTATAGAAGTATTTATTCTATAATTTTAAAAAGTCTTTTTATTCCCATTCAATGAAATAATCATGCAGTTGAGATTTATGTGCCTTCTTAGTGTCCTTTCACCATCATTACAGAAAAGAACTAGATCAGATCAAAACTCCTTAAGCCTCTAAGTAGATTCTCATTCATCTTTAACATTATTCAACAACCTATGAATTCACCTACATTAAGCATGTGAATATGTCCTTGGTTCATGAGGGTTTTTGAGAAGCTTTTAAACTGCATTGTTAAAATCCTGGTATTTGGTATCTGTGAAATTCCTTAACTGCTGCTTAGTTGAGCAGTTCTTTCCTTTAGTGAACCCATCTGGTCTCTGTCAGTCATTGTGACCACTTTTTTGTGTTCAAAGTATTGGCAAGTCAGATAATTTTAGGATTTTGTTAGGTATAGATACAAAGTTTATTTGTCAGTAGTTTCTTGGGCTAACCTTTTTGGAAGAGAGAGCTCTTTTTTTTTTCAAGTCTTAAGATTCTTTATTTCTATATGATTTCTCACTAATAATCTATCTGGGTCCTTGACTGCACCTGCACATTCCTTTTGTATCCTGTGATATATCTTGGTCTGAAAGTATGGTAATATTTATTGTGACCAATAAACAGTGGTCATTCACTCTTCTCCATATCTTGGAATTCAGCTCCTTCTTAATTATATTTGACTTATTTGCATGCTTTGAAGATCTTTTGTCTCAATGGACAAGGCGGAAATTGTTAACATTGTCAGATAATTTCGTACCCCCAGTATGAATGTATGTATGTATGTATTTAATTTTCAAGTAGGTTCCAGGCTGGGAATGGAGCCCAGTGCAGAACTTGAAGTCACAACCCTGAGATCAAGACCTGAGCTGAGATTCAGAGTTGGACGATCAACCAACTGAGCCACCCCATGTACTCTCAATTTTTTTTAAGGCATCAGTTTCATTACAGTACTGGGAGTATTGCTTTCTAAAATGAATACAAGATTGAGTTTCACATAGATGGATTTTATGTTTGTCCCTATAAATTATATTTTTATTCTTTAGAATTCTACTTCTGAAGAAGGCAGGCATCATTTCCCTCCTTGGTTTTTTATCTTTTTATAAAAAAAAAATAGAAAGCTTCATTTCACTTAACTTTTGGGTTTACAGGATAAGAGTGATTTAGGATTGTTAATATATAGCACTGGAACTGAGTTAGTTCCTATATTTTAAGATATTTAGCTTCCTAATATGTGAAAATGTGAAATGTGTACCTGATACTATTTCCCAAGGGGAAAAACTGAAATGTGTTGATGTTCCCTTTTTCAGCTCCAGAAATAGCTGCTGTGTGCTCCTTTACCCTGTTTGTGAAACATCAGCCCTTCCCCTGCAAGAATCTCTGAGGAAGTCAGCTTCATTTATGGAACGAACTTCATTAACCGGACCACTTGGTTTTTACTAAACGAGGAAACTATGAAAATAAGAACAGAAATAGAAAATTATTGTCAATTAGTTCACTCCAAAGTTAATGTTGAGACATAGTTGACATATTTTATTTTGTATTTCCAGTAAACTGAAAACAATTTCTCAATAACCTATAACTTCCCCCATTTTTTGCTTCATAAATAGATATTTAGTCATTAAAAAGAATAATTACATAGGTAGCATTCACTCCATGGGAGGGAAACATCTAGAAAACGAACTCTTAAAAAGATAACTGATACCTTATAAATATGAAAATGTTACCACTGATCTCCCCATTTCTGTATGTCTCGTTCTTCTGACTGTACTAATGGTTGTAGTGACTAACCTTACTTACCGTGTGTTAGGGACTATGCAAAGAACAGGGGTGTTCTTATTATTAGTTGTCATGGAAGCATCATGTAGCAGGTACTATTATAATCTTCATTTTATAGAAAAAGTAGTAGAGGCTCAGAAAGCTTAACAAAAGTTCAGATAGTTATTAGCTGGTAGAGCAAATTTTAAAGCAAGTATGCTTGACTTAGAGGGCTGCTTTTTTCCAGTACACAATGCATTTTTCTGCCTTTAGTCACTGTTAGAGACACCCCTGGAAGTTTGTTTCCTCTCAGGTGACTACTATAGTTATTCTGGGAATCTCTAAGCTGTGTCCCATGAGCACTCATTAATAAAATTCTAAAGTTAACCCGAGGAATCTTCCATTTCCCCACTCATAATCTTCTCTTGGTGATAACTACACCATTCCTGAGGTTTACGCTGTCCTCCAAATCTTCTGAAAGACCCTCTCCCCTGCTTTGCCTTCTGGAGTGGGACCCAGGAACTTCATAAGGGCTGTCTCCCACTGCTTCCAAAGGCATTAGGCTGTCTGCCTTGCCTGATAGGGCTGCTCTTCCCACCTGGGGTAGTTGGGATTCTGGGCTTCACCGCCATTTATGGGCAAAAGGAATGGATCCTGTCAAGATAAGAGTGGGTGTGCTGGAATAACATGGGTCCCTTGAGTGCCAGGGCCTCTCAGTTCCTTCCTTTGTGCCTCTATGCATCCCAGCAAATATTTCAACAACACCTCGTGTGTTCTTTTCTACTCAGAATGCCCTTCCTCCCTCCAATTTTTCTTCTCCTGTCAAAATCTTCTTTATTGTCTTAAGACCCAACTCAGGAGCCACCATGTCTCAGAACTCCTCCCTGTTTGCTACAACCAATAGGTTGCCCTCCTCTGTGCTTCCATAATGCCTTTGACTTGTCTGCAATGCTGCCCTGATATGTTGTATTATTAACATTGCATATGTGTCTGTTTATCTCACTAGACAATTGAGTGCATTATGCAGTTGAAGATACCGATTGTTATTCATCTTTGTGCCCCAGCACAGTGCCTGGCATTTAGAACCAGGTCAATAAATGTTAAATAATAAATAACTATGAGTCTAGCTAGAATAACTGAGAAGGGGGGATGGATGACTCAGTAAATCTTCCTTATTACATTTTCCCTGACCCTTCCCCAGATCACATCTTTATCATCTCTCACCTGGACTCCTAAAACAGCTTAACTTTTTTATTGTGGAAAAATATATGTAATATTAAATTTACACTTCAGTCACTTTTAAGTGTAGAAACCCTTTAACTCTTAACTTGTGTCCCTAATTTCACTAAGTCCTTCTCAATTCCAGATTTCACTTCGTTGCTCAAATGAACTAAAATCGCATTTACCTGCTGTTTATGATGCTTCACTGACTCCCCTTTGCCAACAGAATATAAAGCCAATACCTTTAAAAATGTCCTATAAAATCCATGTTTGCAACTCCTTAGACCTAGACAAGTAGGTTATAGTAGACTTTTAGTAGGTCTATGCAGGATTGCTATGAATATTTATGGAGATGTCCAGTTACGACATCAAGGATTATTTGTCCCCAACAACCACAACATCTCTTAACAAACTGACTTCTTACCCTGACTTCCTCAGTTTTCTCTTTTCCTGGGTGAGAAACCTAAAGGCCTATGCCTCTCTCATCCCATTATATCTTGACTTTTATCAAGCTGTGTTTCTTTTTCCCTTTGAAATATCTCACAGTTTTCCTTTAATCTCTGTCACTTCCTAGCTTTATGACCTTGGATAAGTTACCCAATCTCTCTCTATTTCAGCTTCCTTATGTGTGAAATGGGATAAAAAATAATGTGTGTTTTACATATATCCTTTTTAATCCCTTAGTCTGGGGTTCTTGTGAGAATAAGTTAATATATTTGAAACACTTAAGACAGTGCCTGGCACTTTTGGTTATGGAATGAAAATGTCATGGAGATAAAAGATATAGCATAGGGAATATAGTCAAAGTGGTATATGGTGACAGATGATAGCTGTACTTGTGAGCATAGCATAATGTATGAACTTGTGGAATCACTATGTTGTACAATTTAAGCTTAAGGTAACATTGTGTGTCAACTATCCTTCTATTAAAAAAACCAAAAAACTGAAAACAAAACAAAACAAAAAAACCATGGCCTGGCATATGAGATTGAATAAATGTTAGATATAATTGTTACCATTACTATTTCTAGTATCATTACACTACTATAGGATTATTATGATACTCTCCTAGGTGGTTCCCTTACCCATACTCTAGCCTTCTTGAATACAACTTCCCAATCATCCTTCTAAAACCACTTGAATCATATTTTTATGATGAAAGGCATATAAGCCCTTCACACTACTTATTTAATCTAGCCTAAATTTTTTGCCTCATTTTTTCACATAACATGTCCTTGCCTTACTTAGCATTCATCATTCATTCATTAATTCATTTATTCACACATGCCTGCATGCAACAATCATGTGCCAGCCACTATGCTAAGCATTAGGGATATGATGATGGATAAGGATAAGACATAGTTTCTCCCTGAAGGAATTCACAGTCCTGCATTAGCTAACCATATTTCATTTCCAATGGAGGCACAGAGACCCCCATTGGAGCCTACCCTAGAAAACATGGCTCAGCCTGAACAGAGCCTCAAGAGGAAAAAGCAATTATCAAAAAACAAAGGTAAGAGGTAGAGGGGGTAGAAGATGAGGATGTTAGGGAGTGGCTCAGAGAAGGGCATACCAGGTAGAGGGAACAGCTTTGGGTCCAAAGGCATTGGGTTATGTGGGAAAATATGGGGTGCTCTGGGAATAGCAACCATATGGATTCAAAGTTGTGTTCCTTCCCTTATTCACATATTGAATAAGGCCCCATCTCCAGATACTCCAATATTGGAGGTAATTGGGAGGTAATTAAGGATAGATTAAGTCATAAGGGTAGAGCCCAGATGCAATAGGATTACTGTCCTTACAAGAAGAGACATAAGAAAGCTTACTCATCTATTTCTCACTCTCTGTGCATGTGTGCCAAGGAAAGGCCATGTGAAGTCATAGTAAGAAGTCCACCATCTACAACCCAAGGAGAGCTCTCACCAGACACTGATCCTGTTAGCACCTTGATCTCAGATTTCCAGTCCCTCGAAGTGTATTTCTATTGTTTCAGCCACCCAGCCTATGGTATTTTGTTGGGACAACCTGACTCAACTGAGACAAGTAATTTAATAGCTGGGGAGAAGGATGGAAGCGGGGAAAAGGCAAGAGATAAGGCTGAAGACTAAGTGACAACTATACTATAAAAGGTCTTGTATCCCACGGTTGGGCTTCTTCCTGGAGATAGTAGGTGAGTCACTGAATGATTTTAAGCAGAGGAGTCAGTATCTGGTCAATTTAATATGGAGAGGGTCATTCAGTGGAGGACGGATTCAAGAAAGGCAATAGTGGAGGCTGGGACAGCGATTTGCTGGCTGTAGCAGAAATAGGGGTGAGCCCTGATGAGGTTCTGAGTTAAGGTGGAGGTGGGTAGGGATGCAGAGAAGTGGGTGGATTTGAAGTTCCTCCTGATGAGAGCTATAGCTCTGAGTACATTTGCAGGGATGTGGGAAGACTCTTGAAGACACCATGAGCAGCAATCAGTCAGTCTCACTTTGGAGAAGCCTCCTCTCTCTGATATGCTTGTCTCTATGACTTTCACCTGTCAAAACCTCCTCAACACTGAACTGCCCCACTTATACAAAATGTTCCAAGACTGATGTGAAGTCATTCCTCCCTGGGTCCTCTTCTACCCAAGGTCCATTATCTAAACTCCATAATTTAGCTCTTAATTAGATCTTATCCATATGGTTATTTGATAGATACTGCTAATTATAAGCTCCTTAAGGCCAGGAGCCATGTCTTAACTTTCTTGTAATTATCAAAGTCAACATATCATTGCATGTTCTAGGGCAGCTGTTCTCAGTGCCCTCTTTCTCTCTGTGAAATGTGATGTTTGCGTGTCCCTTGTGTAAAATCTGAGTGTCACTGTAACTCTACTCATTTCTATCTCACTCAAGAAAGCAAATCAGAATAATCCACATACAACTATAGGGATGACTTTAAATGTGGTCTAATTTATAAAGAAGAAAGGAAATTATTCACTCTCTTTAGTACCATTGATGGTAAGAAATTACTTTATAACTGATGTGTGATGATGCCAGTATGAAAACCTGTACCAAGATAGTAAATTCTTAGAGGGCAAGGACTTTGTCTCACTCATCCTCATATGGCTTGCTCTAACTTCAAACACACCTGCGGCAGAGGTAAACGCTGTGACACTGGGGAATAGGAGTTCAATGATAAACTATGGTGGAAATGCTGATGTGGGAACAGGTGTTTCTGCTCCATGACATAAAAGTTGCTCTGGTGTATTCCAAGTTTTGAGACAAGAACATTTTCTGACTTTAAACAGCATTTCTAGAAAATGTGTAGTTTCTGGGAGTTGGACGTAGCTAGCAGAATTTATTTCCTGTGAACTGATGTCAAATAGGAGAGAATTTTCCTCACTCTGAATAAGACAGTGGTGACGACTGTAGAAAGGTTGTCATATGGCTATGAGGGCTAATAACAGGGCTTCTCTTGTATTTCAGAGAAAGAAAAAGGAAAAAAAATTTTCTTGTGCTCCCTCTTCACTCCTCAAAAGAATTTTGATATGGTGAGCACAGGAAAAAGAGCTGGAGGTCCTTTCTATTAGCAGGGTTTAGACTTCAGTGACAAAGTTCTACATAGTTGGTATGTGTTTGGCAGGTTTAGAGGAAGAAGAAGTCCTGGGTCATTGTGCCTTTCCTTTTACATGTGAGTGTAGCTTGTAACCCATCCATGACCTGGAGATGAAGTAAGGAGGCAATTTGAAAGGATGACTAGGAAGGGAAACCCTAACATCAGCCCTATAGAGCAAGTGCAGATAGATTGTTCCAGAAGTTCTGATAAGGAAATCTGTAAAATCAAAACAGAAATTTGTAAAAAACAAAACAAAACAAAACAAAACAAAACAAAAACACCCAGAAACCTGTAAAAAAAAAAAAAAGTCTATCACTGTTTTTTAAGTCTATCACTGTTTTTTTACATATTTTACTCATGAGGAAATTGAACACCAGAGGGTTAAGTGATTTGTCCAGAGTTGCTTGGGAGATGAAACTGAATTGCAAAACAAGTTTTCTGACTCCAGACTTACAGTAGAGCAGGGAGTGGGTCTTTGTGTAGAATTTGAAACATAGTAAGTGCTTGGTATGTATAAGGCAAGCTACAATTAGAGGATTCCATCTCTAGGCTGTCTCACTATACTGCATTGCTTCTTACTAGTTCTCACCTTTGTATTATTACTCAGGAGGATACTGAGGGTTCCTCATTATCACTCTAAAATCTCAAGGACTTGGAGATGGGAGAAATGGTGGATTTTGTCAGCGATGTGTTGAGTCATGTGCTGACACGACCAGGAAATGGTGTGTGATTGTGCAGCATGAGAACAAAAGAGTTGGAAATTTACCAAACTCTAAGGGAATCAAAGCAATAATTAAGAGGCCAGGCAGAAATAGGAATTTATTTTAGCAAGGGGAAATCTAGTCAGATTTATTATATTAGATTTGGAGACAGACTATATGAATTGGTCAGGTTGCAGAGGATCTTAACCTGAGTGGACTGAACTATGTTTCATTATAATGGTTTCAATTATAATCCTATGTGTTGTTGTAGGTATTTAAAATTACTATTCTAAGAAGGGATTCATGGGTTTTGTTGGACGGCAAAAGGAGTTGGTGGCCAACAAAGTTAATAATTTCAGACCAGTAACATAAAAAAGGGACGCGGAAGGACAGAACTAGGTGATGGTGCTTATCCTAACCCTGTTTAGAAGAGAGTGTGTCCTGTCAGGCCAGTGAAAGACCATATCCAGGAAGAAACCTGCCCATGCTAGAGATGGATGTCGTGAGGTAACACGAATTTAAAAATGGACACTTTACCCCTTTCCTTTGATCTGTTCAAATGAAGAACCCCTTGGAATATGGCCTTTGATGCACCCTGCTTCTTGGGAGACCTCACTCAAGCAGATGTGAATTGCCTGCCACCTGGTGGTGATATTGTTAATGTAAATTATTAGAAGCCAGCATTCTACTCCAGAAGTTCATCTATGTGAGTCTACAAATCTGAGGTCCAGCCTTGCCCTGTTGGGGAATTCACCACTGGCTGCCATTTTGTGAGTGACTGGTCGACTAGCTGGCCTTCTCCTGGGAAGTGAGAATTGCTTCCATTGCAAACTACAGGGCGTTTCTTTCTTTTTTTTTTATTTTTTTAAGATTTTATTTATTTATTTGACAGAGAGAGATCACAAGCAGGCAGAGAGGCAGGCAGAGAGAGAGGAGGAAGCAGGCTCCCTGCTGAGCAGAGAGCCCAATGCGGGGCTCGATCACAGGACCCTGAGATCATGACCTGAGCCGAAGGCAGCGGCTTAACCACTGAGCCACCCAGGCGCCCCTACAGGGCGTTTCTACCTAGGAATTGGTGAGTTATCTTTTGCTTGTTCTTCATAATGAGGTATTTGTTAACAATTATAGTCAAAAGAGATTACTTTTGGTTAGTTCACTGATTTACAGGTGGGGAAATCACACAAAACCATAAATCTACGACAGTGCAGTTCCACGTGTGCATCTACATAAAGGCCAGACCAGGCACCTTGACAACCTAGACTTAAGAAGTAGTGATCAGCGTCACAGAGTCCAATAAGCCTGTAAGGCCCTATATAAGTACAAAGATCACTAATGCATTTCCGGTGCTCAAGGTTGTATTGATGCAAATATTGTAGTGCTATGCTCAGCAGGTATTAAAATCTATAAGCATCCTGTTTCTTAAAAGTTACTTGCAATGATTTTCCCAAATTGTGACCAATTTTGTCTTAGCACAATTCTGACACATGGTCCGTATTCAGCTGTGTGGCAGAGCTGAAATGGAATGCTGATTTGGTGTTTGAATTTTCTCCAGGCCCTATATTCCTTTGTCATTATCTTACATGTACAAAAAGAACGTCCCTAATGGGGATGACCTTCCTTTGTACAAATGCAGTTTCAACACAGAACCTGTGTTTTGTTTTGTTTTCAAGTTGCAAGGCACAGAGACACACTCAGAGACAGCACCTGCTCAGTGATCTCACAAAAACATCATCAGGGATATGAGTTTTTGTAGGGATACATAGGGAAATGACACCTGCAATTTCATAGCCAGGCACCTAAGGAAGTGAAGTGTCACTCCTGGCTGTTTGGGCCACTGCAGGAGCTGTACCAACACCAGGCCCCCATCCTCCTCCCCTCCCGCTCTCTATTTTAATTATGCCACTATTCTGGACCCTCAGTTTCTGTTGCTCTGCTTTATGCCAAGCTACAACTTCTCTGTCACCTCCTACTGCCTTCTTCACTGTTCTCTTGCATTCTATAGCACAGTTTGTGTCTGCTCCTGGATGTTTCTGCTGCCTGGCTTCTGCTTCCATTGAGACTTCTAGAGAGAATAGGTTATTGGACTGCGCTGACACTCTTGAGTGCAGCATGCCTCTGTGGGGTTCTCAGGCTAAACTGGACCATTGGCTACTGATCACGGGTGTTGGCTCAGACCCCAGACCCTGATCCCATTTGCTTGTGTCCAAGATGATGGGTCACACAATATATGATATGAAACATGTGGGTGAGAAAGATCTGCTGACTGCTTGGAGGCTGGGGGGGGGGTGCGGGTTGGTGAGGAAGGCGTTTATAATTCAGGGACAGTTCACTATACTCCCCAAAGCATCAGTGTTTCCTCAGACCAAAGCTTGACCATATCTGACTCCATTCCAGAAGGTAATGTGCAGCTGAGTACATGCACATTTAGGTGTTATTATTGAGAAACCGTGTCCTTAGTTATAGAATGCCTGCTAATAATTTATGGCACCATATGTTCCAAAGCCGGAACTAAAGCTGTCGGTCTCCACTTTGATTCACATGTGGCTCACAAAGAATGTTTCCCGTAGGACCTGCTGCCCAGTGCATAGGTGGTGATGGCTCCCTCCAAACCTTTGAATTGTATGAAGGGTTTCATTTGCTTCTGTAATTACCTATTTTGAGACTGACAGAGGAACTAAAAAGCTAGAAAATACTGTTCAGCTGTAAAGTCCATATGAGATGATTTGTTTGTTCCAGCAAAAATGAAAATAATGACACTCAAAATAATATTCCAGTCTTGACATTTCTTATTTAGAAAGTATGGTACCCTTTAGCAAGAGTGTTTCCTGTTCAAAACTTTTATATCACCTTCTAGGGATATCTCCTTGGGAGTCAAGTCCTACAGGAATCATTTCCTGCCCTGAGGGAAGAGTATGCTCCTCCCAGCTTCTGTATTCAAGGCTCACTTTAAGTGGCTCAGTATTGAGTTTCCCCTTACACGGGGCTATGCAAGTGAGAAATAAGGTCCATTCTCTTCCTCTCTCCCTTAGGTGAAGTTAAAACTGTGGCTTAGGGCCTGAGTAAGGCTCTGTATTTCGTACAGCGTTGATGGCAAGATGGAACAGTCCATGCTTCAGGCTATTCTAATCTTCTTCAGTTTGTGTCAAACCAATCAAAGCTCTGAGAAACGGAAGGCTGCTAAGAGGCACCTTAGTTCCTGTGTTCGCCTGAAATTGAGGATACACTCAATCTTTCAAAAGTGATCTCCAAGAAAGATTATCTTTATTCTGGATTGTGGCCAACTCTTACACCTCAGGGCAAGATCTTACATGCTGTGACTGGTG
Organism: Mustela erminea; assembly: GCF_009829155.1. NCBI lineage: Eukaryota > Metazoa > Chordata > Mammalia > Carnivora > Mustelidae > Mustela > Mustela erminea. Next base: position 20,676,990 of record NC_045629.1, read on the forward strand.
GGAGAAGGGGTAGAGCTGCTTATACTTTAGTTCTTGAAGTTTCCCAGTCTTACCAAAGTATATGCTATTGTCTGGTGTGATAATTATTCTTTGTGTCCCAAGGCCTTGGCCAGGTCTGGTTCTAGGAAAGCCTTCCTCTTCTTCCCCTTCAGGCCTGTGGGTGGTAATGGTTTTCAGCTGCTGCCAGTCCTCAAGCATGCTTCAGCACCTCCTGTTGGTTTCCTTAACCCTGTCTACACCACTGCAAACAATTCCTCACCAAAAAGGCTTTCACAAACATACCAACTGATGGTGTTGTCTGTCCAATTCCAGGACCTTGATGGAAACATGTAGTATGCAAACATCTTCAAAGTAATATCTTACCATGGGTTTCCAAAGTAGATAACTCCCATTTCCATTCTGGAGATTTATCAATATGGTAACATCTTATGCTTATCAGCTTAAAATAATTTCTTCAGATTTTTAATCGTGTATTTATAAAAAGCCACTATTTTATTTCCAGTTTTTATTCTGGCCCAGATGAAATGAATGCCTTATGGAAGATCATTGTAATTCAATTCCCAAATGTTTGATCTCCTTTAGCAGTACTTTTTCACTAATAATCATTCCTTAATACAATTAACTGCCTATTTGATTATTATACATTGTGTACTTATGTTGCATAGAACAATATAAAAAGAAGATAAAAATCCAAATTTTGCAGAAAACTATAATAGAGCAAAAGATGAGCCAATGATGTTGTAAAATTTCAGGAACTAGTTATTTTACATTCAGAATTGCTGATCATTATGACAGAGGCTGAACCAACCTCTCTTTTGTAAATCCATTCTTCATTGCATCCAAGTTTTCAGGACTTCCTTCAGCTTAGGGCTCCTCTCCTTTCCATGTACCTCAGCTGTAACTAGGGGCTCTGCACTTGGTCCTTATAACTGACTCATGCCCTAGTATTAGCTCTTCCTCACTGATTTTTCCTCTCATACTCCATGTTTTCAGCCAGGTTGATCCTAAGTGATGGCAGTGTCTACTCCAGTAAACCTGTATGCTGGTCTCATCCACCATTCCATGAAAAGAATACATCTTTTGTAAGTAAATCACACACTTTTCCCACATGAACTGTAGTGGGCATCTCACTAATCTCTTGGTCAAATGGTGTTTTAGTATCTCTCTCCTTCTTTCCTTCCTTCAACACCACAGGGGTGGATAGAGGGATTGGCATATTCTCCATATCCCACTGCCAATTCCAGACCAATCTTCCAATTGAATGATTATGTTTTTTGTCACCATTCAATCACTCGAGGACAAGAATGAAAAAGTGGCCAAAGGATTTGGAATTGTTTTTCTAAACGATGTTGTTCTAGTCTGGATAATGGCCTCCAAAGATATCCAAGTCTTAATCTCTAGAACCTGTGGGTGTTACCTCTTAAGGCAAAAAAGAACATCACAGATGTGATTAAACTAAGTGTTCTAGGAGAAGATGATCCTGGATTATCCAGGATGGCCCTAAATGTAATCACAAGTATTCTTACAAGAAGAAGGCATAACATCTTAGGGAGATTTAACACCAAGAAGGAAGGCAATGTGACCACTGAAGCAAGATGCTACACTATTGGCTTTAAAGATGGTAGTGGCCACAAGTCACAGAATGTGAGAAATGCAGCACTAGAAACTGGAAAAAGAAAGGAAACAGATTCTCCCCTAGGATTTCTAGAGGGAGCATGGCCTTGTTAACACTTTCAGGCCAGTGGAACCCATTTTGGATTTATGGCCTCCAGAACTATAAAAGAATAGATGTATGTTGTTTAAACTAAGTTTCATACTTTGTTATCACAGCCATAGAAGGATAATACAAATTCTTGAATAGCTTCTAAGACAATTTGGGGATTAAAAAGAGATGATATTTTAGCTCTCCCTAAGCACTGCTACTGAATTAATCCCTCTAAAAATATAATACCATTCATATTCCTAACCATTTTCAAAATCATCTGAAGATGATGATGATTTTTGGTGGAGGGATGATTTTTAAAAAGCCTAATTAGCTTCCTCTACATTCTGGCCACACTACCTTTTTAGCCATACTGCTCCTTTTTGTCTTTTTACACCAAACCAGGCACACCTCTGTACTGTGCATCCCACATGCAACACATCTCCACCTCTGGACCTTTGATCCCCTACCTTCTTTAGCTTTGTTGCCCTCGTTGTCATCACAGAATGCCTCATGTGTCCATTAAGGCTTACCCAAATGCCCACATCCTCCTGGACTTCTTCCTGGTTCCAAGCATAAGTTACTCTCTTCTGAACCCCTGAAGGGTTTCCTGCTTCCTCTCTTCCTGACTCTTATTTTGTTCGACATTTCCTCTTAGTTGTGATCCATAAGAGTTAAGTACACACATTCTGAAGCCATATCGCCCAGAGTTGAATTCTTATGTGAATATTCACTAAGTGAGTGACCTTGGGCAAGTTACATAATTTTTCTGTGCTTCAATTTCTTCACCTGAAAAACAAAACAAAACAAAACAAAACAAAAACCAAGGATCATAATCATGACCCATTAATGGTTATAAAGATTATAAGAGTTTATGAAATTAATGCCTAGCACATTGAACATGTTCAATAAAGACCAATTATTGTTTTTAATTATACATTATTTTGTATTTTAATTATAAGTTCTCTAATAGAAACCCTACATTTTCATCTTTGGCCTATCTTTGTCTTCTCCATAGTTCCCTTTACCACAGTATTGCATTAAGCAGGTGCTCAGTAAACTTTAGTTTTAATGAAACAGGCAAGACACCATTTCCTGGTAAGACATGAAAATGTTGTCTTCCTATGAAGGAAGAAATATCACTCTCTTTATTTCATCATGTGCTATATGCTCCTCATTTCTCTGTAATTTGCTTCAACTTCGCCTGTGCTACGGTGAGTGCCATCACCAATGGCTTCCTAAATGCTGGATTCAAGGACATGTCGTAGGTCTCACCTTACTGCTAGCCATTTCCTTTTTCTGGAATCTCTTTTCTCTCTTTTCTTTGGTTACTCTACCCCTGACTTTTCCTTTCTTGGTCTCTTTGTAGGTTCTTTTTTCTCTCCATGGTTCTAATACTGTGTGCTCAAAGGTTTAACCTGAGATTCTTCTTTTTATTCTACATAATCTTTCTGGGAATCATTGCCACTCATGATTTTCACAACTCCCTAGCTGCCATATATTGATTATTTCCATATTCATACTTTTAAAATAGACATCTCCCTTGAATTTTGGACTCAAACGTCCAGCTGAGTGCTAGATAGCTTATCCTTGAGATACCAAAGACATCTCCAATTCCATAACATTTGCCAAAAATAGCACATTACCTTCTTTCCACTAAACACCCATTCCTTTTGTATATTTTCATCTCTGTTGGAAACACTATCATTTACTCAGACTCTGGGAGTTAGGCATGGCCCTACCTCTCACTCAAAGCCCATATCTAATCAGTCACTAAGTTTTGCTGATTTCATGAGCTAAGTAACTGTTGGATTCATTTTCAAACAGCCATCCTTCCTACCAATGTCTTATGTCATGATCGTTTCTTACCTGGGCTTCTGTATGAATATTCTAATATTTCATTTACCGTGTATCTTTTTTCCTAATAGCTATAAGAATAGACCCCAGTGAAGCACAAACTTAAACTTTGTCTAGAACTCTTCCTAACAATTTATGAATGGCTCCCACCTGGATCAAATCCCTTTTCTTTTGGCTAACTTTTCCTACAAGACTCAGGCACCATCTCCTGCAGAAAGACTTAGCCGAGTTGTGGGTGAGCTGAAAAACTTGGGATATGTTCTAGAATCTGAGAGCACCATGCAAAACTAAGGAAGGCATTGAATGGGACCTGGAAGAGACAACTCTCCTATCCCATCAGCAGTGGCCTGATGCATCCTAGGGCTGTCCTAACAAATTCCCACAAATGTAGCAGCTAAATGACACAAATAAATTACCCTACAGTTCTGTAGATCAAAAGCCCAAAACAGGATTCACAGAGCTAAATGAAAGGTTTCTTAAGGCTGTGTTCCTTGCTGGAGACTCTAAGGGAGAATCTATTTCCTTGTTCATTTCAGGTGATTGGCAGAATTCTGTTCCATGGTCTTTATTTTCTTATAGCTCTCAATTGAGGAGCACTGAGGTTCTGCTGGCCTGTGGTCCTGTCTCTTCTACAAAGCCAACAATGGTCAGTCCCCTCTCACACTTCTTATCTCCCCTCTGCCTTCCATTTCATGTGTTGGGACCTCCTCCTTCTGCCTCCCTCTTCTGAATTTGAGTTCGTGGGACTAGACTGGTCCACCTGGATAATCCAAAGCAGCTCTCCATTTTAAGATTTTTAATCTTAATAATCTCTGCCAGTCTCTTTACAGTGGAAGGAAATATACTCATAGGTTCTGAGAGACAATTTTTCAGCCTACCACACTAGGTTTGAGACAAATGATCAGTGAAAGCCTTAGATCACCTGATTTGAGTTCTTTGTCCACAGGACTCGTGATTTGATCATTTTTCTTTGTTTTGTTTAGCTATTTGAATTTCTAACTTTAGCTTTGTGTTTTGAATCCAAGGGATATAGGAAGGGACTGAGCTCTGTCTGGCTCATTTAGTGGGTAATTCCAGAAATGTTAGGTGTATAAACATCTTTCCGGGCACTTAGGTAGAGGTCTCGTGCAAAAAGGCATTGACAGGTGTGCTAGTAATGGAAGAGCACCCAGAAGGCTGTTCAGAAGATGACTGGAAATCAATGAACAGAGTTCCATCATTTGAAATTTAAGTCATAAACTGAACATTTAACAAGATTTTTTTCCACATTTTTTGTATTTTATTAAATTGAACTAGCTGGAAATTAAAATTTTAAATTATTATAAAATGAATTTAGGATTATCCATTACAAAAAAAAAAAACAGTCATTTAAAGTAATAAACAATCAAGTAATTTCATGGAAAGGGCCATTATGAAAAATAATTTTTTTTCATTATTAACATTCTAGTTCCAACTAAAATTATTAAGCTAAAACAATTGAGCTTTATTTTAATTTTGTTTATAATTTATTTTAATTTTTACATTATTTATTATTTTTTAATTTTTAATTTTTATTATAACTATTATAATTTATTTTAATTTTGTTTAATTTTTATTTATAATTATGTTTGATTATAACATAAATATTCTTAATGGGCCTGTTCTTTCATATGAATTAAACTCTTATTGGCTTCAGGCCAAATATTCTAAAGAATCTGAATTAGCTGATGCTATATCTATGTGTATATATTCTTTTATTTTTTTATTTTTTATTTTTTTTGACATTAAATGCTTTTTTATTGAATAAAAAGAGATAAAACATGGAAGTTGAAATCACTGAGCAAAAGCAGCTCCCCAGGGGAGGCTGCTACACTTTGTACTAAATAACCTTATGAATTGAGAGTATACAGAACACAGATAATATGCAAGTTACCTCAACAGCAAATGAGAAGGCGTAGATTAGGGACGCCTGGGTGGCTCAGTTGGTTAAGCAGCTGCCTTCGGCTCAGGTCATGATCCCAGCGTCCTGGGATCGAGTCCCACATTGGGCTCCTTGCTCAGCAGGGAGCCTGCTTCTCCCTCTGCCTCTGCCTGCCATTCTGTCTGCCTGTGCTCGCTCTCTCTCCCTCTCTCTAACAAATAAATAAAATCTTAAAAAAAAAAAAGAAAGAAAGAAGGCGTAGATTACAGTTTCAGAAGGAAAAATTTGGTCAAGTGACAAATTTAGTTGCTCAACATTTCTAGCCCTTGTCCACCTAAATTCAGTAGGATTCTCCATGTGTGCTACTGAATTCCCATTTTAACAGAAGCTGCTTTTTGGTAGAAATTTTAAAAGATCATTCAGGTTTATTTGATGTGACATTCCATTTTTAAAATTTTGTGTCTTCTCAATGTACGTGTGTGTATGTATTTATACACACTTTAGAAACCCCGAACTCTTGTTTCTAAGCAGAGGGGTCATGCTGTTTCTTTTTATTATTATTAATATTGGTGAATTTCAGTTATTATTTCTCCTGTGTGTCTAAGAAACTTCATAAGTTTTCAATGCACCCACGCAGATAGGTGGGTTGACAGATATGTCAAAAATACTTTATGAAAAGAGGGAGGTAGCTCATGCGAGTTGGCAGCCTTTTGTCTATTGTTTCCTGTTGGAGCAAGCTGCCTCCCTTCGACATCTCACAGTCAAAGATGAAAGGAAAACTTTTTAATTTGAAGCCGAGTTAGCACAGTTGTACACTTACTACAATCCACCTTCGAGTTGGTTCGCTGGGCTTTCTAATGTAAGATGACAAATACCTTACACCCAATACACAGCATCGAAAAATTACTGAAGAAACATTTTATAGACAATATCTTGGGTTGGTTTTTTTTTGTGGGTTTTTTTTTTTGTGTGTGTGTGTGTTTTTGTGTTTTTTTGTTTTGTTTTGTTTTTATATGTTAAACATCAGCTTCAATGGGATACATTTCCAGAATGGTTTTGTTACCAACTTTATAAACACCCTAAGCCAAAGAAACAGCACAAATAACATCAATGTTGTCTTTTTTTTTTTTTCCAATATCTGTAACAATTACTGGAGGCTAATCCTAACATACACTACTAAAGGGGGCGCAAAAGAAGAGAATTCATGACACGCTGCAAAGATAGGAACACAGCATCTTAGTCGCGGGGCGGGGTTGATCTTAAGGTGCAGAAAGGGGGGACTCTCTAGAAGGTGATGGTGTGGTTTCTTCGGGCGGGAACACCGTGAGTGTACAAGCTCGGATGCCACCGAGGGACTCTGGGAGATCAAACATCTTATGCCACTCATCTTTGTCAGGGTCATATTTCTGCACTATCTCCACCATACAGTGATTATTCCAGGAATACCCATCGACCACGTAGATCTTATTTTCAAAGACTGCAACCCCGACATCGCTCTGCCCCCTTAACATGGCAGCAATTGGGGTCCACTGGTCAAGGATAGCTGAGTAGTATTCACAGCTTAGGACATCATCATAATCACTTGTGCCTCGAAAGTGATTGCCGCCAATGACATAGAGCCTCTCGCCCACCGTACACATGCAGTGCAGGCCTCTGACCGTGGTTATCGGCGCCTTCTGGATCCATTTGTCGGTGTCAGGGTCAAAGCACATGAGCTCCTTTTGGAAAGTGTCATGAGTGATTCCCCCTGAAATATACATGACTCCTCCATACACAGTTCCAGCATGGCCCTAGTGGGGTTCACTCATTTTGGCAACATAGGTCCACTCATTTGTTCTTGGATTGTAACACTCCACTGTGGGCAGTTCACCAGCTGCATTTCGCCCACCGACTGCATACAGACATCCTTTGAGGGCACTTAGGTGGAAAAAGGTGCGCTTTTCATTTAAAGATGGGACCTGCATCCATTTATTGTAGCGAGGATCAAATCTGAAGACCGTATCGACTGCTGTTTTTCCTTTTGTGTCATAATTGCTCTGTCCGCAGACGACATAGAGGAAATTTCCAATGACAGCAGTGCCATGCTTGTACCGCGGGGCATCCATGGGGGCTAACGATTTCGATTCATGGGCCTTTTCATCATACATGCGCAATTCCTTGCTGACAACCAGCTGCTGCCTCAGAACTCCTCCGAGTGTGACCAAATGAGTGGTGTCAGAGCGAATGGCAGTCCTGGCTGACTGCATCACTGGCTGCATGTATGGCATCATTTGGTAATTGCTGGCTTCCAAAAGGAGATTCACACAGGTATTATCAGTTCTCATGAAATTCACGGTTTGCACATAATTGATGAGCTCCTGCGGTGTCATCAGTGGAAATCGTATGTTCTTCATTAATTTGGCAGCAAAGTCCATCCGAGGCTCTTCTAGGCGTAGCCAGCGACAGGTAGCCTTAAAGAGCTCAAGTTCAGTGCAGTGCTTAAGGCTATTACTGGAAAGCACAAAGGCAAGACGCTCAAAAGGGAGCTTCAAGAACTCCCCAGTGCTCAGCAATGCGGGAAAATTCTTCAAGACAAAACTGTTGACATATTTATCCACTTCTGTCAGAGTGTAGGTGTTGGCAATCCGACCAACTTCGACACAATTGTCTAAAGTGACCCCAGATATGAGAAATACTTTGCAGAAGTCCAAAACCAGCAGAATCTGAAGAAAACTGGCAGCTTCGAGGGTGTCCTGAAGGTTGTCCATGTTAAGAGAAAGCTTTGCAGTATAAATGAAATCAATAATTTTCCTTAAGCCGACTTTGCTCACACCGTGAAGCTTAATGCACATTAAATCTTGTTCTTTCATTCCACCTGTGAACATTGCCTTGAAGTAATCACTAGCCGAGGCCATCATGACTCTATGCACAGGGAAGGCGTCATCTGTGTCACCAGGCATCAGTCACATCGCAAAGCAATCCTTCAAGTCGAAGCTGGTCAAAGCCCTGTAACACCACCGAACTGTGGGTATTGCTGGTAAAGATGCGTGTGGTCCCTGCCTTGGAAGACTGCAGATGGGATGAGAGACCCATTTTGCTGCTTCCAAGGGACAATTTCATGTGCTGGTCCTCCTCTTCCACTAGAGATCGGTTACGGAGTATTGCAGCGACTGACTCCCCTCTATGAAGATGATCCACCACCTCTAACACTTGGATAATGACCTTGTTTGCCGCGTCCCCGCGTCCCGCCGTCCGTCAGTCCGCTGCCGCACGCACTCCGAGGGCCAAAGAGCGAGTCGCACGGCGCAGCCGGGGCTCCCTCCCGCTTGCGAGACACCGGCCCGCCACCTCCGCAGCCCCTGGCTCGTCCTAGTCACTTCGCCCTCGCGCAGGCGGAGAGCAGGGACCCTAACCCGGACGCCGCTCCACTTATTTTCCAAAGTCCCCGTTCCAGGCTTCCCCGGAAGGGGAGATTGAGCTGCTGCGGCCGCAGCCGCAGAGCCTCCGCCTGACCTCACGGGTTAGGGGGTGCGGGGGGAGAGGGAGGGGGCGGGAGTCCACTTAAGGAGGGGAGGGGGGCGGGGGGAGCGAGCTCGCGGGCGGGGGGATCATGGCGGCGGGGGTGGTCCCGGCGGCGCCTCGTATATATTCTTTTTTAGAATTAAATTAAATTAAATTGTGTGTGTGTGTGTGTGTGTGTGTGTTCCAAAATTCATTGTTTATGCACCACACCCAGTGCTCCATGCAATACGTGCCCTCCATAATACTCACCACCAGGCTCACCCAACCCCCCACTCCCCTCCCCTCCAAAACCCTCAGTTTGTTTCTCAGAGTCTACAGTCTCTCAGAAGTGACTTGGGGGAAATCGGAGGGGGAGATAAACCATGAACATTTAATAAGATTAAATAAACTTCTGAGAAAAGAAACACATTGAATATATGAATAGTCACAGCAGAAAGGAAGGACTTTTTTTTTTTTTTAACATCAAATGAAAACTATTAAACAGAAGACATTATGTTAGGGGAAATGTGCATTCTTGAGATTATTATCCAATAGAAATATTTATTTCTTTCCTATAAAAATGATTAAAACAAAAATAATCGAGCTTATTATTTGTTATATTTATGAGTGTTTATGAATTATTTGCTGGGAAAATATGTATTTAGCACATTATTTTCTCCTTTCAGAAAATCATTAAGATTCCCTAAATATGACATGTATCTTTAAAGGGTTTTGGAAATAATGTACTTTAATTTCCTGCCCTCTAGTGACAAAAATAACACACTCATGCCTTTCCATTGAACAAAGTGCATGCTTTAGTATCAGGAAATAAAATTATATTAGAGAATTTGGGGACAGACAATATGAGAAATTCTCGTTGTCATTAATGTGTTAAACTTTAGTGTAACAAATACCATTTTGGCATTTTATTTTATTCAGAGTTTGGTACATGACATTAAAGTTATTAAGTAAAAGTCGATATGCTGCTACTAGCTCTCACTTGGCTATCTTTGACCTGTATCTATAATTACAGGGTATGTACTATAAGACCTGGTAACAACCAGGAAGTCGGTAATTTAATATCTTTTTTTTTTAAGATTTTATTTATTTATCAGAGAGACAGAGAGGGAGAAAGCGAGCACAGACAGACAGAATGGCAAGCAGAGGCAGAGGGAGAAGCAGGCTCCCTGCCGAGCAAGGAGCCCGATGTGGGACTCGATCCCAGGACGCTGTGATCATGACCTGAGCCGAAGGCAGCTGCCCAACCAACTGAGCCACCCAGGCGTCCCGGTAATTTAATAACTTTAATCTTAAGTGTCAGAAGTGAAGAAAACTATCTAACCTTAAAAGTGACTGCCAATACTAAATTCATTTGAATCTTAAGTCTAGGCAGTAGTAAGCTGGATAACTTGCCTGGGAGTTTAAGCCTGAGATAGAAATAATCAAATAGTTGATTGCTATAATAGGACTAAATAAGGTAGAACTTCTGGATTTGATTAAGTACGATGTTAGCATTGTTTGGTATCCTAATTACTGACTGCATCATTGCTTCACTGCCTGAACATTTTGGCATTCCTGGGCCCAGGAATGTATGTGGCATTTGTGCCAGGAATTTATCACCAACAAATTTACTGAGTTTGTATTAACCCCATCTTTGGTGTCTGGTAACTAAATTCAAAGTGAAAGAGCTCGGTCATCACACCATACTCTCAGGTCTTGTTGGAGCTCTGAGTTCTTGCATCCAGAAGGGGTGGCACTATGTTCTGATGTTATACAAACTGGGTCAATGCTTTGCATATGTAGAGGTTCTTTAAAATCCATTACCCTACTTCATAGGACATATGTTTAGGGCTGCAGACAGGAACTCATTTTCACAGGGATGGAGGTCTTAGGTGGAAGTGGGTACTGCAGGGCCAGCTATTTCCGAGGCCACCGTCTGAGACCACTACAGTGGTGCTTTTCCAGGCAAAGCCAGAATGTCCCTTGAAAGGGTATGAGCTCTCCACCAACTTCCATGTGACTGTCCCTGTGTGGAGAACAGGGTTGAGTGGGATGGCATCCTATGTGAGGTGTTAGAATATGAGTTTGGGACCAGTACACCCCATGCCAAGCTCTCACTCACTGTACGTTACCTATATGACCAACTCTGCATCAGCCTCTCTCTTCCTTACATCAGCCTTGTCAGATGGGTGTTATCCCCCCATGCGAAGAGGCACTAACTGATGGAAAGACTAACTTTTGGATCTCATGTCTACTGAGCTTCTAAACATGACATCTTTCACTTAATACCGATTTTGTTACTTTTTTAAAAACAGAAAATAGTAATTGCTTCATTTTAGGCCTTAGAGACAGAAATTGCCAATGGTATTATATGCAGAGCATAGAGGAAAACACAATGCACAACTTAAGAAGAAAGACAAAGAAGAGAATTAATATTCTCCAACTAAAAAACATACTAGAAAAAAGTATTTTAAAAAACACTAGGAAAAAAACCCATCTGAAGCAATATTTATTATATCCATTTAAGAGATAAAGAAACTGAGGCTCAGAATAACTTTTTAAAGGGAGATAGTAAAAAGTACAGGCTCAGAATCACTTGTTAAATGGCAAAAGTAGGGCCCAACATAGGTTTGGCTGTATCTACAGCATTTCTACTACACCACATGTATTTTATCTTAAATAGCAATGTAGGCATAGCCTAATTTCTAGGACATATGAAGAAATGAAATAATTTTTAGTACAATTTTTAAAAAACTAAAAATTATAAGTTTGGTTTTTGTTTTGTTTTGTTTTAGAAATTTCGACCTGACTTTCCTCTGTCTCTGAACAATTTTCATAACTGTACTTCAAAGACGGGGAAATATCTTAGTAGGACATGCCTTCTGGTTGAAAGACTTATAGAAGTAGTTGTTCTGTTCACCTCTCCAGTTATTTGGGGCTTCCTCTGGAATGTAGTCCTTGTTAGCCACTCCCTTTTTTTAGAAGGTGATGGGAAGAGGAAGATTCTTCACAAGAAAAAATTGTTTTTGTTGGAGGTCTTGGTAAATGCAGGGGGCAGAGGATTTCCCAGTAATGGCAGGAACAATAGTTCACAGAAGAGTGGATGTAGCTCTTCTGAGACTGGGCAGGAATTCTTCTGTGTTGCTCTTGGAAAGGATAAAGAGACAGGAAGAATAAGAGTAAGGGTGTGGAGCTGTTAAGACCAAGTCTAAGATGAGCGGAAGGGACGATGAAACTCCGCTGTAGTGGATGACCAACCAATGTTTGAAGAGCAGGGAGATCTGGGGTGCCTATTGTCTCCATTTATGACTCCCCTAGGAAAGCTGTGGCGTGTCCAGGTTGCTTCTGCATGTTTTGGGGTATGCAGCTCTTTGGGTCTTCCTGCCCTGTTATGCTCACATTGGAGTCAAAGAGGGACAGAGAAGACACAGCTCAAGCATGTTGGTGCCCGGGCTGTAGACAGCACTACGAGAAAGTGACCACTTGGGTATTTGCATAAATGCAAGAGAATTTGTGCCAGCTATACCTAACCACCTTGAAGAAAATAGACCTTGGCCAACATTGCACTACTTTAAATAACTTGTTTTTGATAGATAACAAAATAGAAAGGAATCTACCTTATTTACTCAATGTTTAGAAATCTTACTTTTGACCTTCAAAAAATTAGGAATTTTTGACTTAACAGATGAAATGTGCATTTAATCTGAATGTGTAACACCTCACCCCCATCAAAAAGCTATTTTATAAACCTGATGCAAGACATCATACAACTAATGCCATGTTAGAAGTGAGGAATTATGTGGAAGAAAGGCATATGATCTGCTCCAAGTAATCATTGTGGATAAAAAAAAAATATTTTTTTCAATAACAAAGGGTGCCTGAGTTAAGCTTCTGTCTTCAGCTCAGGTCATGATCTCAGGGTTCTGGGATCGAGCCTACATTGGGCTCTCTGCTCAGCAGGGATCCTGTCCCCCCCCCGCCTCTGCCTACCTCTCTGCCTACTAGTGATCTCTGTCTCTCTGTGACAAATAAATAAATAAATAAATAAATCTATCTTTTAAAAAAAAATTCAATAACAAAAAACCTCAATAATTTAAGAGAAAAATGTCTAAAGAGGCCCAAGACCAATATTTATTAATTCAGCTGATTGAAAGAATGGCAGACAGTGTTAGTGAAGGGGATAAGAATTAATATTTTGGAATTTTTGTATCTTTACAAATGTTAAGTTTATCACAAGGATTCTTTGATGTAGATTTTTATCTTAAGTTTTCAAAAGAAGAAACTAAATGTAAATTGCCCAATGCCACATAGCTACCAAATGGAAAAACCAGATATGAATCCAAATCATCCTGACTCCCTACTGCCAAGGGTTGAGAGTGTAAGTGTGTGGGTTCCCTCACTGTCCTCTAGCCAGTATTCTTGCCAGAGTCAACAGTTAACTATGACCCACTTGCTCTGGAGCTGGGATCTCCCTGGAATCCTTCTCTTTCTGCCAGCCCCCATTCGCCACTTTCCAGGCAGCCCTCATTGATCATTAGAGTTTGCATTGAGCCAAACCTTCCCTGCCATGCCTTTCCTTACCTGCTGCCTCATGATCCAAGTTCACACTGGATGCAAAGACACGTGGTCTTGAGTAAGGATATTCATGTTCAGAATAGGGCAGTGGAAAATGTACCTGCTCCAGAAGACAAAGATGTCCCTTGAAGGGAGCACTGAATGTTTAGAGAAACTGTGCTGAAGAAGATTCAAAGAAAGAGAAAAGGAGAGACATAAGCCTTAGACAGCTTTTCTTAAATCGATTCAAAACTGGCACAGGAGCAAGAATTGATGGCAGCAGGGACTTCTGCTATATGGACATTTCTCAAGGCTCTTTTCCTGCCAAGAATAGAACATCTGAAAAGTTATTGATTTTTTTTTTTCTAATGACAATTTGAGCTCCCAAGAGCCAGAACAAGCAATTAGAGGAACTGCTGTTACCAATATAATTCTGGCCAGTGAGGAAGCTTGTAAGTGTCAGATCTCAAGGGTGACAAATGTGTCTTTCTATCACTGCCTCCCATTCTGCTGAACTCTTCACATGAAGACTGTGGGGTAGGGTTGGGGCAGAGGTAGGGAAGATACCTTTGGAGCTTGGAGCATTTCTCTAGCAGGGATAGGAGGATTGAAGTGGTATTAAAGGGGGAGGAGAGAGAATAGCCAAGACACTTTTAACCTATTAATGCTAAGTAAAATAGGGGCAAACCTCACTGTATTGCCTTTCCTCGTACTCTCCCCAAAAGATCCTGTTGTCTGGACCCAGAATTTAGGTTGTGCTGTTGGAAATGATGGCTTAGGTATCTCATGGCCTGGGGTCAGTTCAGGAAATTATCCACCATTTATTTCCACAAGAAGATACATTCTGAGCTCCAATTAGTCAAACTTTCCGATATATTTTTGGAATGCAATCAAGTTTTAAATTGGGAAATGCCTGTAGCTCCTCATTAGCATTCCTCTGTGCCAATGCCTGTAATCCTGTTAAGGATGTAGTTTAAGAAATCATTCATTAGAAATGAGAAATTCATGTATACTAAAGAAAGTAATGATCTTTATCAAATTTTAGGGGTACAGGGAGATGCACCGGTTGGGGCTGGTATTTCTGGATTAATAGAGGAGACTAATTCCATGCAAAATAATGCTAGAAGGCCAACTATGATTTCAGAACACTGAATAGCATATCTATTTTAGTTAAGGGTTTCTTTATGTAGCTATGGAACTGACTTTAGTTCTGTGCTTTTGGAAAGTCCTGAATTTATTTCTTTGTAAGCTTACCATACATCAATCTCATGCTCCCTCCTTTTACTCACTGGCTCCAATTTCTGTGTTTTTTGGCTTCGACTTTCCCATAGTACATAGCTGTGGTTGTCAAAATCATGTGTTGTGGTTTTAAAAATTCACAAGAAGATGGATAATGTTAAATGCTATGTTTTGTCACATTTACATGCTGGTTTTCCAAGCATTATATTAAAGAAACAAAAGACTTGTTGCTGATTTCTAAACCATAGATTTTATCATATACCTTTTATTCCATGCACTTTTATTCTATTTCATCTGACTTCTGTCGATAATCTGGGTCAACTAAATTTAAATCATATACTTTCTTTTAGTGCTATCTTTGGTGGATTTTGCTGTTTCCAAACAAGTAAAAATATTGTTCTCCTAAACCTTTTCATTTAGATAACATTGTACTTCATTCTATCAGAAGTATAAATGTCTTTTTTTATTTTTCCAAAATCTTCTGAGAAGACAGGGTTATAGAGACAGGAAGATGTTTTAGAATGATACCCTAAAGACTACTTCCCACATACAGTGTCAGGACAGTGGAGGGTTGAGGCTATGCTAGGCAGTGGTGATTCTGAAAGACTTATAGGACCTAAAGCATATCATCCATGGGGGAGTACCTGAAGCCTTCCATTTACAGTTGCTTCACTGGGTCAGGTTATATTCAGAAAGTAATTTTCAGATTTTCCCTTACAGTCAGAAAGAAGGTCCTAACTTGTTAGGACAACACAGAGTTTTTCATCACTGGCCTTCAGCCGTTATTTTTAGCTTCACTTCCAGATGTTCTTGTCCATTCTTGTGCTCAATTCTTTTTTCTGTCCAATGTCTCCATAAGAGTTTTTGCACATTTCTATTATTGTACTTAATGACACTGTGTTTTGTTTGTGTGTGTGTGAATAGTGTTTAGGTATGTACCCTTCCTCCTAGCTAGAATGCAAGCTTCTTAAATGCAGAAAACACATTTTATTCCTTTTGTAGCATGGAGCTGTGTCACAGTAACTACTTAATGTGTAAGTTAAGTGAGAAAAATAAAAGATGCTATTTTCCAAGAAAGGTAGTATTAATGCGTTTGTCCAATTAATTGGATTACTGTTTTTGTCAGAGAAACAAGAAGATATCAGGGTTCTAAGAGATACAAATGAAATATAATGCATACTATTTGATTGCACATGTGAGAAGAGATAACCTTTCTTATCCATATAACTCGGAAGGTTATTCCTATTACCTGTCCTTCAGGAAGTACAGTACAGATGGGATCCCCCAGTGGCCACCTTCAGCTATTGGCAATAACGTGAGGGCAGAGTGGGTTGGCAGGGTGTCGGTGACCTGGATGGAAGGAGGAAATGCAGGAAATGCAGAATTTCACACTGAAATGCAAAGGGGGAAAAGGCAACAAAGGAAGCCTTTATCAGCTTCACAGTTTTATCTTCTCTTGGTTTTGTTTTTGCCAAGTTTTGTTTCAGGGTATAGTTGGTCAGAAAGGAATAGAAGATGACAACAGCTGGTGTCTGTGCTTGTATGTACTCAAATAAAGTGACTAAGGTGGCATGCAAGATGGTAGGACAGATGGCCGGCCCTTGGATGGCTTTGAGGAGGTGGGCTGGGCTGCCCTCCTCCACCTCCTATTTCTCCTGGTGTGAAAAAGGTATGAAAAAAGTCATGGAGGGTACTTTAATATACATTGAAAGCAGAGATAAAATGATACCTCATAAAACTGTCACCTCTGGGGGCGCCTGGGTGGCTCAGTGGGTTAGGCCGCTGCCTTCGGCTCAGGTCATGATCTCAGGGTCCTGGGATCGAGTCCCGCATCGGGCTCTCTGCTCAGCAGGGAGCCTGCTTCCCTCTCTCTCTCTCTCTGTCTGCCTCTCCATCTACTTGTGATTTCTCTCTGTCAAATAAATAAATAAAATCTTTAAAAAAAAAAAAAACTGTCACCTCTGAAGTCCACTTACTTCAAGTATAAGAAAATGCTAAACTTGGGTCATACACCAGCATGGATATTCTTACCATTTATTTTTTGTGAGTTTGAAGTCCTGGGGTCAAATCCATGTGCTTGCTATGTGACTATGTGGTTGGCAAAGGTAGGGTGGAAAGGCTGCATGATAGAGCACATTGAAAATTGCCAGCTGTCTTTAAACGGGGCAGAGAATAAGCTTCTGGTGTCTCTGCTCCCTCTCCATTGATCTTCTGATCTGTGAAATTCTACCTTGAGGCTTAGGGAGATGGTAGCATAAAACTGGGGTGAGGGGAAGTAGGTGAATCTGGAGATAGAGACCAAAAACCCTAAATTCTAATCCACAGGGCACATTAGTTTAACAGATAAATGATGCCAGGTAGCAGTGAAATTCGCTGAACCACCATCCTGTTGGCGGGCCTGGAAGCTGCTCCCTCACCTTAGACATTTGTGAAATTGAGTCAGGCTTTTCAGCCTCCTAATCATAATTATGAGCAACCTATAAAGCATATATTTCCATGGAGAGTTGTTTAAGCCCAATATATTAGTTTTTTTTTTAAGATTTTATTTATTTATTTGACAGACAGAGATCACAAGTAGGCAAAGAGGTAGGCAGAGAGAGAGAGAGAGGAGGAAGCAGGCCTCCCACCAAGCAGAGAGCCCGATGCAGGGCTCCATCCCAGGATCCTGGGATCATGACCTGAGCAGGAGGCAGAGGCTTTAACCCACTGAGCCACCCAGGCATCCCCCAATCTAATAGTTCTTGATGCAAAAGCCAGAAAGCAGCCCTGTGCTTCTAGGTTTTAGTGATCTGGAGAGGAAAACAAGCAGAGTCGTATGTTTTGCTCCTAGATTGAAATGGAAAATGATTCCCAGGGTGAAGAAGCAGTGTGTACTTCATTGAGGGCAGAGTGTGTATTATGTCATTCCTTGCAACTTGCCATGGGACTTAACTGGAGATTGCTTTCTAGACAGAATGCCATTAGAAGGGAAGCAAATCCCTATGGATAAATTCTTTCTGTGAACCTAATTGCAAACACTGTATGGCATTCACTGAATAAAAGCAGGCTTCAGTACTCCATTGTATCAATCTGATGTTAGCTCCTGTGGTAAATGTGTCAACTCTCACTAAGCCTATCACTAAAATATTAAATGTTGCTCTTCCTATCCCTGAGCAAACAAAGTACCTTAAAGCATGACCACGACATCTACGATGATGGCATACACAAATGTGATAATGGGTTGTGTTAGAAAATGCCACAACAGTGGGTCAAAAGCCAAGGATTATTTCCCTCTCTGACTTTTAGTTACTAGGTTCTTAAAAATAAAGCACACCTTGGGGTCCTTCATTGTTAGGAGATCACACCTCAAGTTTCACTGGCACTAACCAGGTAAAGAAGAGAGATCAACACCGTAATATGAGAATGCATTTAATGTACTCTTGGAATGAGGTATAATGAAATAGATGCTGAATTAATTATTGTAGGAACTACAATATGGGAATGAGGGGTGACCTGCTGGAACAAGCTTTAGGAAGGAAACAGAACATGTTAATGCCAAGTAAGTACTCTATCTCTTTATCAGACACTCAAAACACTCAAAAAGAAGGCATATTTAAAGTCTCAATCTTCAGGTTTTTAGTTCACTCCCTCTGTCTGGGTAAAACAGAAACACACATACACACACACAACAGTGGCAGAATAAATGTCACTGTCTAATATCTTAAATTATTCAGGTGAGGATAGCCTCTCATAAGCAGAGAAAAGAGAAAAATGAGTAGGGAGACTTTCTTTTTCTTTTCTTTTTTTTTTTTTCTTCTTTTGAGTAGGGAGACTTTCAAAGGATGCTCTTGAGATGACATCCTTGTGAAGGTACCTGTTTTGAATGAGCCAGAGATATAGCAAAGAAACAGAATGGAATAGATCAGTAGTTCTCAAATTTTAAGGGCAACAGAATCACATGGAGGGCTTGTGAAAACCATATTCCAGGACCCATCCCAGAATTTATTATCTTAAACTTTTAATTCAGACTTTTTTCTAGAAAAGTTTGACTGCTCTGAACTGCCTGGCTTTGCAGATGTTGCTTTCTCTCCCCAGAGCTAGGACATTCCTCTGCCTTCACCACAGGGGGCTGTGGGAGGATGAGTCTGGGGCCTAGGGACCAGATAAAAGAAAAGAGCTAAAAGAGGGAGAGAGATCCAGGGAGAAGGGACTGGATGCCTACTCAGGATGCAATTTCTGCAGTTGAAGAGGAAACCAATGTTAATTATATGGCATTTATTTGATTTGTTTGATCATTTTCTGAATTTTGAGGTGGTTGTTACAAGATCATGTGGGTTTTGTTTTTTCTGTATTTTTTTTTTCTATATTATTTCCCAGATACTGGCAAGATTTGATACATATTTCTAAAACAAATTATTTTCTCTTCTGCTAGATAAGGAAATGATATAGAGTTTCTGCTGCTGGTTGCTGGAACAGGCTGCAGATTGTTGATGCCATTTTGACTGGACCCATCCGTCCCAGCATTAGGTTCACGTACTGTGGAAGAGCCTCTCCTACCTAAAGCAAGGGGAGTCACCATAGGGCTGCCATATTGCACAACTCCGAGGCATCATCCACAGCTGCTGTACTCTACATGGAACGTTCTTCACTATTTCCTGAAAATCTAGTTATTGTTATGACCTTGCCTATTCACTCTCACCTATTGTCTTTCAGTGTGAGTAAAAGATCTTCAAATCCACTCTGGTAGCAAACTAAAAATTAAATGACAATGAAAATTTATAGCAAAAATGGAAGAAAACAGCTCAAAGTGATGAAGAATCATCTCTCACTTGTCTAGTTTTACAGATGAGAAACCAAGTGCCTAGAAACATGCATTAAATACATTTAAGATTTGTCTGTAACATAATTTTAATAGGTGCATAGTGTTGATTGCATATATAGATATAATAGTTTATTTAATGAATTCTATCTTGTAGGAACTTAATATTTTTTTTTCAAAATTTCACTGTTATGGGCAATTTTCCATATTACTATTCATTAGAGAAATGATACAGTACAATTTTTATTTGTGATGGACTGGAATGTCAGTATTATATTAGCAATGGTATTTTAGTATGCCACATTTAATGCATCAATGTCAGCAACATATAAAATGCATAATATTTACTTATACATATTTTATATAAGAACCATCCTTCATTAGGTGTCCAGTCTAAGGCAGGTTCTGTACTAAGTGATCAGGATGGTATCTCATGTAGTCCTTGTACCTGTCTTAGCACATAGATTTGATTATTATTCCCAAGTGGCCAGATAAGGAAACCAAAGTTGGCCAACTTTGGCTGGCACAACTGCCCCAGATGCACAGGTGCTAACTCAAATCACCTACTATTTGGGCCACTATCACGCTTTCTTTCCTTGCTTTGATGATAACAAAGCAGAGTCTTTAGCAGGGAAGAAATGGAAAGTACCTGACAATGAGAACAGGATCAGGTGGAGAAAGATTATGAGGTAATTTTTTCCATTTTCATATTATTTTCAAAAAAATATGGACATTGTATTAAGAAATGGACAGTCTAGGTGTTTTGAATCCATTTAAATGAACATGAATCTTATTTATTAAAATGCTAATAATGCATTAAGTTATAAACATAAAAAGATTTAAATATCAGCTATGTAAATTTCAGTATTAAACTTCAAATTAAAGGCAAATAATTCCTAGCTGTGGAATTGCTGGGTCAAAGAATGTTGGTTTGTAAATGCGCGAATTTCCTGAATGAAATCTAAAAACTCGCCCAGCACATGGAGGGCAAAGAGAGACTGAAGAAACCAGACTGGTAGCTGGCAGTTTCCATAAGCAAGGGAACTTACATATGGGGCTCATCTTGGGTGCCATAAGATAAGTAGATTTCCACACCCACCTGCCAGATCTTAAAACTTTATAGAAAGACCTTACCTAGGTTCAGTCATTTGCCTTAGTCCAGATGGTCTCAACACCACATTTCTCTCTTGAGTTTGCATCCTTGAATCTGTCTTGTACAATGGAAATGGTGGGGAGAATGTACACTGCAAGGATATAGGAGACGGTGAGGGGCCTCCAGTTGCTTGGGTCCAGCTCATAGTTCATTCAGCAGTCACATTCCTTCAATAAAGAGGTAGGGAAAATTTTACTTTTTAAAATATTGTCAAATTTTCCTTCAAAAATTTCTTAACAATTTGCTTTCCTTCTAATCTTTCTTCCTGACATTCTTATCGCATTGGAAGTACTTATTTTTTTTAGTTCCTCAAAGCACGTGTTTTGAAGAAAATTCCTCAGAAGTGCTTCTTTAAAAAAAAAAAATGTTTTGGGCTGCCTGTGTGGCTTGGTCAGTTAAGCGTTTGCCTTCAGCTCAGGTCATGATCCCTGGATCCTGGGATCCAGCCTCATGTCCTGTCAGTTTTCTTTCTAAGGTTCCTGTGTCTGTTCTTCTCAATGAAGCTCACATTTATTAATTTTTTTAAAATTCCCCAACTCCTTATTGTCCTAGCAGCATCGTTTTGAGGAGCAATGAACAATTGTTACTCTACTAAAGCTTGCTGCCTCAAAATCATTTTCAGATGAGGAGGAGGAGGAGGAGGAGGAGGAGAAGAAGAACAGGAAGGAATTTAGTTTAACAGGCTACAGGCTGGACCTCTTTTGGTGAAGGTTAGAGACAGACTCTGCACAGCTTTTTTCTGAAAGGTGATCTTGCCTGAGAGAAATGCTAATGACTGAAATAAAAGGCCTCTTTCACATCTCTTGTGTGCCCCCAGCACATTTTAATCCTAATTACAGAAGAAGTCCAAGAGAGCCTTTCACAGAAAGAGCCGATTATAACCACAGCCCCATATGGAACACATTGAGGGCTATAGTCGCAGCTGTTGAGCATTATAGTGTGAGACACACACTGGAAATGTCTCTTATGAAGCATACGTTGAAAAGTGGTTTATTAAACTCAGCTGTATGGGAGTCCTTTGGTGTTTTTAATACCAGGGGACAGGTTTTTGTTTTTTGGGTTTTTTTTTTTTTTGAATACCAGGAGGCCCCTCATATTTCTTTAAGCTTTGGTTATGCAATTTTTATGCATATATTGCATGAAACCATTTGGATTGTTTAGAATGCCCTGGATCTATCCCTAGCAGAAGGCATAGGACTCAGTTTCAGATTGTTATCTTCGGGCACTGGCTTTGGTTTATTTTTGACTGTACGGAAATTAGAAAATAGTAATTCAGTGGCTTCTAGGTTACATATTTCTGGGGGCTGGTGAAGTGCATGATAAGGGCAAGAGGTGAAAGGGTCTTGGGGATGAGCATATGCATCATTGAAGCTTTACCCCAGAACAAGATGGTGTGCTAACTGGCATTCACAGCAGAGAGATCATGACCAGGGAAGACGAGAGATCTCTTTGTTATTTCAAAACTGAAATAAGGTTTTGGTGTTGTCTTGGTGGCAATATTATGAGTATCTTAGTGGTTAAGTTTTTTTCTCTTCTTACCAGTTGTACACAATTTTGCACCAGTAGTAATCAAACAGAGTAAAAACCAAAACCATAGCAAACAGGAGAGAAAAAGCACATATCACTGGAATTTAAAGATAATCTCACATTCCATTTTAGCTAATATTTCCTATTCTCACCTTTATTCAACTCAACTCTTGTAAGCTGTACAGTAATAAGTGTTAGTCACAACTCCAAGGTAAAGACAGGTGTGCAGGTAAAGTGAAATAGCCAATATGCTGAACATGCTGCATTTCCCCTGGCTACTCAGTGTGATAGTAGATTCAAAAGGGAGAAAAGACACCCATACATTAATGGTCAGGACCAGGAGAACGTCCTAGCACAGAGGATATGCGTAGGGAAACATTTTATTTTTCTTTGAGGCTTTGGACCTTAAAGCCATTGTAGTCTCTAGGTGAATTTGGCAGCTGGGAATGTCATGACGGATTTGCTCAGACGAGGCAGGTCCCAGTGATACGAATGATGCCACTTTCCTATGCTACCTATTCCCCACATGTCACTCTTCAATAGGAAGGGTCATATGAAAGCTTCCCAAGTACAAGGTGATGTCCTAATTATAGGTTAGGACATCTCCAAGGAGTCTTGCAGTGTATTGTTATCTTTAGTTTACAGAGTCAAGGCTGGGAAACATCTGAGAATGGCGTGCGGTGGGCATCCAAGACCCCATAACAGTTGTGCCTATGGCCCAGAATATTTTGATGCCACCGATTTTCAAAACATGAAAAGCTGAGCTTATATGGCAATTCAGAGACCTTACTTTAATTGATGAGAAAATTATAGTGTTTTATTTTGGTGATAGTTATATATGGTAAGGCAGGGAGATAATTTTTAAACAGGTATCAAACAGTTAAATTAATGATAGAGATTCTAGTCCAAAAAGTCTTCTGGCTTTGAGGAGGTCATAATGGGCTCGGATTGTCAGAATGGCTAAAATTAACAACTCACTAAACAACAGACATTGGTGAGGATGCAGAGAAAGGGGAAACCTCCTTACACTGTTGGTGGGAATGCAAGCCAATGCAGGCACTCCAGTAAACAGGATGGAGGCTCCTCAGATCCACACTACAATAGCACTTGCACTACTAGGTATTTAGTCAAAGGATACAAACATAGTGATTTGAAGGAGCACATGCCCCACGAGGTATATAGGGGATAGCAATGTCCACAATTGCTAAAATACAGAAGAGAGACCAGATGTCTATCAACAGATGGATGGATAAGGAGGTTGTGGTACACGCACACACATGAGCACACACATTGGAATATTACTCAGCCCTCCAAAAGAATGGAATCTTGCCATTTTCAATGATGTGGATAGAACTAGAGAGTATACTAAGTGAAATAAGTCAGTCAGAGAAAGACAAATACCATATGTTCTCACACATATGTGGAATTTAAGAAACAAAACAGATGAACATAGAGGAAAGAAAGGAAAAATAAAATAAGAAAAAAACAAAGAAGGAAGTAAGCCATAAGAGCCTTTTAACTACAGGGAACAAACTGAGAGCTGCTGGAAGGGTGATACGTGTGAAGGTGCAGTAACTGAGTGATGGGCATTAAGAAGGGCACTTGAAGTAATGAGCCCTGGCTGTTATATACAACTGATGAATCACTGAATTCAATCTCTGAAACTAATAATACAGCATATGTTAATTAAATTGGACTTAAATTAAAAAGAGACAAACATTTGTGCTTTTATGAAGTTAAATTTGTGAGACTAATACATGTAAAAGTGAATTCTGAAATATGATAGAGGGCAATGAATGCTACAGAAACAAAAAAAGCAAAACAATGGAGTTTGGAATATAAGTGGGAGCAGATCAGGGTGCTAGGGTTGTTGGGTTCTGGTGAGAGTCCTCTTCCTGACTTGCAAACAGCTTTGCCTTTGTATATCTTCACATGGTAGAGAAGAATAAATTAGCCATATCCATTCTTGTAAGCCATATCCCTTCCCCACCCTCATGACTTCATCCAAAACTAACTACCCCCCAAAAGCTGACCTCCAAATGCCATCACGTTGGGAGTTAAGGTTTCAACATGGCATTTTGGGAAGACACAAACGCTTAGCCCATTGTAAGGGGATATGCCTAATTTTGGATGAAGACATGATTCCTCATTTAAATTGGGAAATAGAATGGGAGTGATTCTAGAAGTAAAGAAGGAAGCCTCTTCAGCAAGTACAGTGATACACCATTTAGATGACTCATCCCACTGGTAGGCAGTCCTTCATTGTGCACTATTTGCATGCGAGTGGCTTGAACCACCTACTGGCATAATGAACCCCACACTGATATTCTTCTCATTGTACCATCTGAGTATATATTGGGGAACTGTGATTCTAGATCTTTTTCTTTGTGTCTCAGCATTACTTGTTTGAGATTAACAAAATAGTGGATACTTTCTTAAATCTACTAAGCCAGAACATATGAGGATAAAACCATTTATAAATACTTTATATGATTCCGATGCATATCCAGGTTTAGGAAACATGAGCTTTTACTTGGTGTAGCCTTGGAGTAAATATCACTGAAATAGTTATCTTGAACCATTTCAGAGACTTCTGGAAGCAATGTCGAAGAAATGTTTTCAGGACACTCAAGGAGACCGATTAAATCCATAGCAAGGATTAGAGAAGTGACTGAGAAAGATAAACTTTTAGTACGTCATTGATCTCTAGTATCACTTGTTAATACATAGGAATATTCAGACAACACTAAATTAAATGTTATCTTTATTCTGTAATTTATTTAATCTGTTAAAATTTGTTCTTAATTCATCTGTGTTTGGAAACTTAAAAATTGAAGTACTGAGTAAAACTATGAGTCTTACAAAAAATGAATATTATGTTGGAATAAAAAATAAGAATTACAAAGTACTTAAAGAAAAATATATTCTCTATAATTTGGTAATTTAAAACTTTATAAAATGACTGTTTTAAGGGTATCTTTGATATGATCATTGACATTATTTTTCCCCCGTAACATAAAAAACTAGTTAAGCTTTATATTCAGTTTTAAAAATATATTATTTAGTGAAATGTATTTCTAAAACATCTGATGATATTTTGTTTTCAATTCATTTGAACAAATGTAAGAAAGAAAAATCATTCTGTTAGGGTTCTTTGGAGAAGCCTAACAAGCCTAACAAGTCTTTGGAGAAGATAAATGTGTGCATTTATTTGTTTGTTGGTTTATTGATTATGACATACTGGTTTACACAGCTATGCAAGCTGAGAAGTCCCACAAGGTGGCTATCTGCAGTCTGGAGAACCAGGAAAGCTTGTGGTATAATTCAGCCAAAGCCCTAAGCCCAAAGGCCTGAGGGACTTGGGAGGCAGTGATGTAACTCCCAGTCCCAGGGCAGGAGAGGACAAGATGAGATGTCTTGGCTCAAGCTGTGAGTCAGGAAAAAGGGATGAATTGTTCCTTTCTCTGACTGTTGTTCTATCTCAGTTGCCAATAGGTTGGGTGATGCACACCTACCTTGGGAAGGGTGATCTGCTTTCCTGAGATTGTGCTAATCTTGTCTGGAAATATCCTCACAGATAGACCCAGAAATGTTTAATCTGGATACCTCAAGGCCAGTCAGGTTGACATATAAAATTAACCATCACAGCCATACTTGTGAAAAACCTCTTTAAAACATTTTATTCTTTGGGCACCTGGGTGGCTCAGTTGGTTAAGCACTGCCTTCGGGTCAGGTCACAATCCCAGAGTCTCAGAATTGAGTCCCACATCAGGCTCCCAGCTCCATGAGGAGTCTGCTTCTCCCTCTGACCTTCTCCCCTCTCATGCTCTCTCTCACTCTCTCTCTCAAATAAATAAATAAAATCTTTATTTTATTTATATATAATCTTATGTGTAAGATTATATATATATAAAAATATATAATCTAAGATATAAAATCTTTAAAAATTTTGATTCTTTGAATTATATGCGCAATATATTTCAAATGAGAAGACATAGGAAGAAAACAGAACCCTTCACATCAGAGATACTAAAATATTCATTTGTGCATATCTAAGTTATAAATAACTAAATAACTAGAGAATGGTGAATTTTCATAAGGATAAATCACTTCCATTTTAATAAAAACTTTGGTTGTAATTGACCAATATCATGATACAATATCAACATAATAGTAATGTTCATTGAAAGTCATGAGTTTATTTATTTATTTGTTTGTTTATTTATTTATTTCTAAATATTTAGCTATTTGTTTGAGAGAAGGCAAGTTGTGGGGAGGTACATAGGGAGAGAAACTTCAAGCAGACTCCCCATTCACCAGGAAGCCTGAGACAGGACTTGATCTCACGACCCATGAGATCATGACTTGAGCTGAAACCAAGAGTCAGATGCTCAACCAACTGAGCCACCCACGCTCACCGAAAGTCATGACTTTATAACACAATCCAATAGTATGAATATTGCTATTATAGTTGACCAGTTGCTGTCTAAAAGGGGGGGCTACAGTTTAGTTAACTATATTTTCTATATTGAAACAACAACAACAAAACCAAAATCTACTGGCTGAGCAAAATGAATGTTTTTGCTCCTGTAAAAGTGACGGTTGGTGTTCATAGTCAGGAAGCAGCTTTTTCCAGGTGATGATTCAGGCACTGGAGCTCTTCCAATTTTGAGGTCCCAACATCCCACACGGTCTTCAGTCTTCCTCTGGCTGCTGGAGAAGGAACAGGCAGTATAGGACCACCCCAGTTGGTACTGGTGTACATTCATGGATAATATCTTACCACAAAGTCACACCTACTCTGTGTATATCTACAGAGTCTTCTGCAAACCTGTCTCTCCACTTCAATTCTTTACTTTAAAAAAGAGAGCCTAAATGCCTATGGAATCTGGTCTCTCTGTTGCAGCTTGACCTATCTGGTTCATCAATGTTAAATCAGAACATTTGTCATATAGCATACCTTTCATGCTGTAGTTAGCATAATGCACTTTGTCAATATGAGTAATTGCCCTCCTGAGAAAGATTTACAAATATATTGCTTAGGAAGAAATAAGCTTAATTAAAAACAATAAAAACAAAATGAAAATCCTTCAATAAAAATTCTAATCTAAAATGTGACTAGGGATTATGTTTCATTTTACTTTCGGGGAGGTAAGGTTGTTTTGTTTCATTCTTTTTTTCTTGGTTCTACACCAAATGTTTATATATATACACACACACACACATATATATATATAATATTACATATATATTGATCCATTATATACCCATATATTATATATATTATAATATATATTATTTTATATATCCATTATAAATATTGCATTTATATTAAGGAATTCTTTAGGAATAATAATGATGTATTTTATGTAAAGAATTAGCAAATTTCACCATAAATAATAATTAAAATTATGCATGAGTAATTAGTTTACTACAGTTTTACTGTGTGTTGGGCATATGACTGAGAAAATGATTCGTGTTGTTTCATGGCCATTTATAGGCATATTAGTAATAGTCTAGCAAGTGTTTATCAAAACAGAAAATTTCAACATCTTCTGGCAATGTGATATTTACATTCACAAGAAGTTTGGTAATGGGTTCCTACATGCCACAGGTTAGGTATCCCTCTTTTGAAATCAGCTCCCACAATAAGAATGCCAAGAGACTGACATGAAAGTAGGGAAATTATATTTTGCTTCCATTTTCCTCTTTTAGTTGCAAAATAGTTGAGGGAAAAGGCAATGAATTATGGGAATACCTATGGTTGTTCTATAATTGTGGCAAAGTGATCCCTAGGTCTTGAGAGCTCTTAGAAATTTTAAATACATCAGTGGGATTTCCATCACCTGTAGGGAGCAGGAAAGTTCATTTGCTATTTTGTCTAACCTAAATGGGTTTATTTTTTCTCCACATACCTAAATAAACCCAGCATAAAGATGGTCATTCTTATTCTTTCATTCAGGTAAGCTTTTCCTTTATCTGGGCACCAAAGGGATATGTGAAAGAATGTTAAGAATAATTTTGTTAGAAGATAAACTCAAAATGGACAAAAGACCTCATTTCAAGCTTTACTACAAAGCTGTGATCACCAAGACAGCATGGTACTGGCATAAAAACAGACACATAGACCAGTGGAACAGAGTAGAGAGCCCAGATATGGACTCTCAACTCTATGGTCAAATAATCTTTGACAAAACAGAAAAAAATATACAGTGGAAAAAAGACAGTTTCTTCAATAAATGGTGTTGGGAAAACTGGGCAGCTATATGTAGAAGAATGAAACTCGACCATTCTCTTATACCGTACACAAAGATAAACTCAAAATGGATAAAAGACCTCAACGTGACAGGAATCCATCAGAATCCTAGAGAAGAACATAGGCAGTAATCTTTTCGATATCAGCCACAGCAACTTCTTTCAAATATGTCTCCAAAGGCAAAGGAAACAAAAATGAAGATAAACTTTTGGGACTTCATCAAGATCAAAAGCTTCTGCACAGCAAAGGAAACAGTCAAGAAAACAAAGAGGCAACCCACAGAATGGGAGAAGATATTTGCAAATGACAGTACACACAAAAGGTTGATATCCAGGATCTATAATGAACTCCTCAAACTCAACACACACAAAACGGACAATCATATTAAAAAATGGGCAGAAGATATAAACAGACACTTCTCCAATGAAGACATACAAATGGCTATCAGACACATGAAAAAACGTTCATCATCACTAGCCATCAGGGAGATTCAAATTAAAACCACATAGAGATATCACCTTACACCAGTTAGAATGGCCAAAATTAGCAAGACAGGAAATAACATGTGTTGGAGGGGATGTGGAGAAAGGGGAACCCTCTTCCACTGTTGGTGGGAATGCAAGTTGGTGCAGCCACTTTGGAGAACAGTGTGGAGATTCCTCAAGAAATTAAAAATAGAACTTCCCTATGACCCTGCAATTGCACTACTGGGCATTTACCCGAAAGATACAGATGTAGTGAAAAGAAGGGCCATCTGTACCCCAATGTTTATAGCAGCAATGGCCACGGTCGCCAAACTGCGGAAAGAACCAAGATGCCCTTCAACGGGCGAATGGATAAGGAAGATGTGGTCCATATACACTATGGAGTATTATGCCTCCATAAGAAAGTATGAATACCCAACTTTTGTAGCAACATGGATGGGACTGGAAGAGATTATGCTGAGTGAAATAAGTCAAGCAGAGAGAGTCAATTATCATATGGTTTCACCTATGTGTGGAGCATAACAAATAGCATGGAGGACATGGGGAGATAGAGAGGAGAAGGGAGTTGGGGGAAATTGGAAGGGGAGGTGAACCATAAGAGACTATGGACTCTGAAAAACAATATGAGGGTTTTGAAGGGGCGGGGGGTGGGAGGTTGGGGCACCAGGTGGTGGGTATTATAGAGGGCATGGATTGCATGGAGCACTGGGTGTGGTGCAAAAATAATGAATAGTGTTATGCTGAAAATAAATAAAAAATAAATTAAAAAAAAACACATTGAGATACCACCTTACACCAGTTAGAATGGCCAAAATTAGCAAGACAGGAAATAACATGTGTTGGAGAGGATGTGGAGAAAGGGGAACCCTCTTCTACTGCTGGTGGGAATGCAAGTTGGTGCAGCCACTTTGGAGAACAGTGTGGAGATTCCTCAAGATATTAAAAATAGAGCTTCCCCATGACCCTGCAATTGCACTACTAGGTATTTACCCCAAAGATACAGATGTAGTGAAAAGAAGGGCCATCTGTACCCCAATGTTTATAGCAGCAATGGCCACAGTCGCCAAACTGTGGAAAGAACCAAGATGCCCTTCAACGGATGAATGGATAAGGAAGATGTGGTCCATATACACTATGGAGTATTATGCCTCCATCAGAAAGGATGAATACCCAACTTTTGTAGCAACATGGATGGGACTGGAAGAGATTATACTGAGTGAAATAAGTCAAGCATAGAGAGTCAATTATGGTTTCACTTATTTGTGGAGCATAACAAATAGCATGGAGGACAAGGGGAGATGGAGAGGAGAAGGGAGTTGGGGGAAATTAGAAGGGGAGGGGAACCATAAGAGACTATGGACTCTGAAAAACAATCTGAGGGTTTTGAAGGGGTGGGGGGTTGGAGGTTGGCGGCACCAGGTGGTGGGTATTAGAGAGGGTAAGGATTGCATGGAGCACTGTTTGGGGACACTAGGTGGTGGGTATTAGAGAGGGCACGGATTGCATGGAGCACTGGGTGTGTTGCAAAAACAATGAATACTGTTACGCTGAAAAGGAACAAAAAATTTAAAAATTTAAAAAATTTTTAAAAATTTCAAAGAATTTTAAAAAATTAAAAAAAAAAAAAAAGCTGGGGAGGAGTCAAGATGGCAGAGAAGTAGCAGGCTGAGACTACTTCAGCTAGCCGGAGATCAGCTAGATAGCTTATCTAAAGATTGCAAACACATGCAAATCCATCGGCAGATCGAAGAGAAGAAGAACAGCAATTCTGGAAACAGAAAAACAACCACTTTCTGAAAGGTAGGATTGGCGGAGACGTGAATCCAAAGCGATGGGAAGATAGACCCCGGGGGGAGGGGCCAGCTCCCGGCAAGCGGCGGAGCAACGGAGCACAAAATCAGGACTTTTAAAAGTCTGTTCCACTGAGGGACATTGCTCCAGAGGCTAAACCGGGGCAAAGCCCACACGGGGTCAGCGTGGCCTCAAGTCCCGCAGGGTCACAGAAGGATCAGGGGTGTCTGAGTGTCGCAGAGCCTGCGGGCATTGGAACAGGAAAGCCGGCTACAGAGACAGAGTGGACAGTAAGCTCACAGCTCTGTGTTACCTTGAACAGGTCGCAGGCTCGGTGAGCTCGGAGCACGGCCGGAGGTCAGGCAGACGGGAGTAACTGGGCGCTGTTCTCTGAGGCGCACTGAGGAGTGGGGCCCCGGGCTCTCGGCTCCTCCAGGCCGGAGACCAGGAGGCCGCCATTTGTATTCCTGTCCTCCAGAACTCTACGGAAAGCGCTCAGGGAACAAAAGCTCCTGAAAGCAAACCTGAGCGGATTACCCAGCACAGCCCCTGGTAAGGGCGGTGCAATTCCAACTGGAGCAAAGACACTTGAGAATCACTACACCAGGCCCCTCCCCCAGAAGATCAACAAGAAATCCCGCGGAGACCAAGTTCATCTGCCAAGGAGTGCGGTTTCAATACCAAGGAGAGCAGCAGAATTCCAGAGGAGGAGAAAGCAAAGCACGGAACTCATGGTTTTCTCCCTGTGATTTTTTTTAGCCTTGCAGTTCATTTAATTTTTTTCTTTTTCATTTTTTGTTTTTTTTCTTGCCTTCTGGTAAAAATTTTTCTTTTTACCTTTTACCCTTTTCTTTTTTAACGTTTTTTAACTAGTTTATCTTATACAAATATTTTTTCTCTCTTATATTTTTCTTTTTCGTTTTCTTTTTTTTTAATTCTTCTCTTTTCTTTCTTTTCTTTTTTTTTTCTTTCTTCC
The DNA here is from genome assembly GCF_009829155.1 of Mustela erminea. Taxonomy (NCBI): domain Eukaryota; kingdom Metazoa; phylum Chordata; class Mammalia; order Carnivora; family Mustelidae; genus Mustela; species Mustela erminea. The sequence continues at coordinate 20,708,708 of NC_045629.1, forward strand.
TTTTTGAACCTCTTTTTATCCCCTTTCTCCCCCCTCACGATATGGGATCTCTTCTTATTTGGTTAAAGCATATTTTCCTGGGGTTGTTGCCACCCTTTTAGTATTTTACTTGCTCCTTCATATACTCCTATCTGGACAAAATGACAAGACGGAAAAATTCACCACAAAAAAAAGAACAAGAGACAGTACCGAAGGCTAGGGACCTAATCAATACAGACATTGGTAATATGTCAGATCTAGAGTTCAGAATGACAATTCTCAAGGTTCTAGCCGGGCTCGAAAAAGGCATGGAAGATATTAGAGAAACCCTCTCGGGAGATATAAAAGCCCTTTCTGGAGAAATAAAAGAACTAAAATCTAACCAAGTTGAAATCAAAAAAGCTATTAATGAGGTGCAATAAAAAATGGAGGCTCTCACTGCTAGGATAAATGAGGCAGAAGAAAGAATTAGCGATATAGAAGACCAAATGACAGAGAATACAGAAGCTGAGCAAAAGAGGGACAAACAGCTACTGGACCACGAGGGGAGAATTCGAGAGATAAGTGACACCATAAGATGAAACAACATTAAAATAATTGGGATTCCAGAAGAAGAAGAAAGAGAGAGGGGAGCAGAAGGTATACTGGAGAGAATTATTGGGGAGAATTTCCCCAATATGGCAAAGGGAACGAGCATCAAAATTCAGGAGGTTCAGAGAACGCCCCTCAAAATCAATAAGAATAGGCCCACACCCCGTCACCTAATAGTAAAATTTACAAGTCTCAGAGACAAAGAGAAAATCCTGAAAGCATCCCGGGAAAAGAAGTCTGTAACATACAATGGTAAAAATATTAGATTGGCAGCTGACTTAACCATAGAGACCTGGCAGGCCAGAAAGAGCTGACATGATATTTTCAGAGCACTAAACGAGAAAAACATGCAGCCAAGAATACTATATCCAGCTAGGCTATCATTGAAAATAGAAGGATTATATGGAACCAGAAAAGACCTCAAATAGCCAAAGGGATATTGAAAAAGAAAACCAACGTTGGTGGCATCACAATTCCAGACTTCAAGCTCTATTACAAAGCTGTCATCATCAAGACATCATGGTACTGGCACAAAAACAGACACATAGATCAATGGAACAGAAGAGAGAGCCCAGAAATAGACCCTCAACTCTACAGTCAACTAATCTTCGACAAAGCAGGAAAGAATGTCCAATGGAAAAAAGACAGCCTCTTCAATAAATGGTGCTGGGAAAATTGGACAGCCACATGCAGAAAAATGAAATTGGACCATTTCCTTACACAACACACAAAAATAGACTCAAAATGGATAAAGGACCTCAATGTGAGAAAGGAATCCATCAAAATCCTTGAGGAGAACACAGGCAGCAACCTCTTCGACCTCAGCCGCAGCAATATCTTCCTAGGAACAACGCCAAAGGCAAGGGAAGCAAGGGCAAAAATGAACTACTGGGATTTCATCAAGATCAAAAGCTTTTGCACATCAAAGGAAACAGTTAACAAAATCAAAAGACAACTGACAGAATGGGAGAAGATATTTGCAAACGACATATCAGATAAAGGACTAGTGTCCAGAATCTATAAAGAACTTAGCAAACTCAACACCCAAAGAACAAATAATCCAATCAAGAAATGGGCAGGAGACATGAACAGACATTTCTCCAAAGAAGACATCCAGATGGCCAAGAGACACATGAAAAAGTGCTCCATATCACTCGGCATCAGGGAAATACAAATCAAAACCACAATGAGATATCACCTCACACCAGTCAGAATGGCTAAAATCAACAAGTCAGGAAATGACAGATGCTGGCGAGGATGCGGAGAAAGGGGAACCCTCCTACACTGTTGGTGGGAATGCAAGCTGGTGCAGCCACTCTGGAAAACAGCATGGAGGTTCCTCAAATGTTGAAAATAGAACTGCCCTATGACCCAGCAATTGCACTACTGGGTATTTACCCTAAAGATACAAACGTAGTGATCCAAAGGGGCACGTGCACCCGAATGTTTATAGCAGCAATGTCCACAATAGCCAAACTATGGAAAGAACCTAGATGGCCATCAACAGATGAATGGATCAAGAAGATGTGGTGTATATACACAATGGAATACTATGCAGCCATCAAAAGAAATGAAATCTTGCCATTTGCGACAACATGGATGGAACTAGAGAGTATCATGCTTAGCGAAATAAGTCAAGCAGAGAAAGACAACTGTCATATGATCTCCCTGATATGAGGAAGTGGTGATGCAACATGGGGGCTTAAGTGGGTAGAAGAAGAATCAATGAAACAAGATGGGATTGGGAGGGAGACAAACCATAAGTGACTCTTAATCTCACAAAACAAACTGAGGGTTGCTGGGGGGAGGGGGTTTGGGAGAAGTGGTGGGATTATGGACATTGGGGAGGGTATGTGCTTTGGTGAGTGCTGTGAAGTGTGTAAACCTGGTGATTCACAGACCTGTACCCCTGGGGATAAAAATATATGTTTATAAAAAAATAAAAAATTAAAAAAAAAAAAGCTGAAATCACAAGTATGAGGCTTATTGGACTGAGTCACCCAGGTGCCCCTAGGCTGTGTATATTAATAATGTGTGTGGCTCACACTTTTATTTATATTGTGACCTGTGGGATATATTTTATTGATGTTGCTCAAAATCTTCAACTACTGGTTGTATGGGAGTGTTTGGCATTTTTAGGCTACAGTTTGACATTAAATTTCAGACAAGTTTCTGTCACCTTAAATAAAGAAATATCCTTGTTCAAAAAAAAAAAAAGAATAATTTTGTTAGGGTGCCTTGGTGGCTCAGTTGGTTAAACATCAGACTTCTTATTTCAGCTCAGGTCATGATCTCAGGGTCTGGAGGTTAAACCCTATGTCAGGCTTCCCTCTTTCTTACCCTCTGTGGGGGTCTGCTTCCCCTCTTCTTTCCCTCTGCTCCTACCCCCACCTGAGGGCAATCTCCCTCTTCCCCTCTTTCTTAAATTAAAAAAAATTTTTTTTTAAAAAGAATATTTTTGGTAATGCCTTCAACTAGGGATCATTTAGTTTAATTTCTTATAAGAAAGCTTGAATGAAACAAATATTATCATATTTTGTCAAGAAAAATTACTCTGATCATGATTTTTTTTAGTCACAAAACTATACACACATATATAGTACCTGAATTAACAACAGATATGATATCTGGGTGATATTCAAGTCACGTATTAGTTCAGAAAATTAGAATACAAATGGAGCAAGATCTCTAGAATTATTTAGGAATAATAGTGATGCATTGTGTATAAAGAATCAACAAACGACACCATAAATAATGCTAATAATTAAAGTTATGCATGACAGAATTGTGCTCCGTTTGTGTTGTAAATTTCCTATACTAATACGTGACGGGGGTGTCACTCAGATATCGTACCTGTTGCTATTTCAGGTACCATATGTGTGTATATGGTTTTATGAGTTTGGTCAGTTTGTCTCTTCAGGAGAAGCAACTTCTAGAGATGAAGAATGAATGAATCTTTCAATGAATGACCTCACATATAAAAAGAGGATGTATAAATAAATGATGTGGATAACAGAAAGGGAGTAGAATCAGATCATGGAGAACTGAGAAACTGAGAAAAGCTTTATACCAGTGCTTGGGTCTCCAGGTTTTGAAGAATGGGAAGAATCTGCATATCTGAAAGGGCCAAGCAGAGGTAATGGCCCAAACCTGAAGATCAGAGGACCAACAGAAGAAAAGGTACAGAACTAATAATGTGCATGATAAATTGCCTATAGCATGGAAAATATTTTTTAAAAAACATGATAGTATGTGCTCAACCATATATGGGCTTAGAAGTGACTCAGGTGCCAGTTTGCAATCTCTGAGTCAGAAGTGGAATGCAGGCTGCAGTTTTGTTTGCTCTTTACATGTATATGTTAATATTTATAAGGCTGAATTTGCACATACACGGGGGAAACCAATAGTCATAATTACTGTATAGAAAATTATGAAGAGGAATTAGAGATTCTTTAAAATTAAATATTTACCTTTCTTTGAAGAAGCAAGCATCCTAAAGAGAGTTAATTATTTAGCATAAAAACTCAAGAATATATAAACATAAAGCACTATGGGTCACTGTAATATAATGCTGATTCATTAAGCCATAACAATGTCCTCTTCAAACATGATGTAGTGAAATATAATTTCTTTAAAATGTCTGAAGTCCCTTAATAGACTAAGTTTCTGTAGAGAAGGGCCTGTCTGATTCATTTTTGTTTCCTCCAGAACATCAGCACATAGAAGCTATTCAATAAGTATATGTCTGGTGGTGACGAGATTAATAAGAACCTTAAAACTTGATAAATCAGTAAAATATTTGAATTGAGGGGCACCTGGGTGGCTCAGTGGGTTAAAGCCTCTGTCTTTGGCTCAGGTCATGATCCCAAGGTCCCGAGATCCAGCCCCACATCGGGCTCTCTATTCTGTGGGGATCCTTCTTCCTCCCCTCTCTCTGCCTGCCCCTCTGCCTACTTGTGATCTCTGTCTGTCAAATAAATAAATAAAATCTTAAAAAAAAAATTTGAATTGCATTGGGAAGGAAGTGCCTCGATTATAAATGATAATGATGGTGAATATTAGACATTGTTGGGAGACAGTATACATGACAACTTTGAGCACCAGTTAATTTTACTCAAGAAGGTAAGGGATAGATGAAATGACAGACTGGGATGAATTTTAGACAAAGAAAGTTAGAAGGAAAAAAGTCAGCTGGGGTTAAGCAGTAGAAATCAGAGGGTGGGTCTGAAATGACAGGAAAAAAGGTTACTGTTATTGGAAGAAGTATGATTCCTTGATTAGGTAGAATATGAGTGATAAAATCAGATTAAACTGATTTTTATTATAATTATGTTTAAAATTTTAGAACTCATCAGTTTAGTTTATACGCACATACACATACATACACACTTATATAATTTACATTATAGATATACAATTCACATGATATAAATGATATAACTTTTGTTGATACTTAATCCCAAAAAGAATCTATTTGCTTTGGAGAAATCAGAACTCTGTCCCTTTCCCCCTTACATAAAGACTAGAAAGTACTTACTGCTTTTTCTTCCTCAGGTTCATTCTGGTCTTATGGAATATACATTTTCAGTTTTATTTCAACAGAACATATATGGATAGCTTACATTTCTATTTCTTTATCTTTGTCAACTTTTTTATTTCCCCAGTGGACATTTCTGCAGAATCCATTTTTACTTCTATGTGATCCCAGGAACTCTACTGGTCAAATTCAATAACGTCCTTGGTGTAATTTCAGGAGGAAATTCCAGAGAGCACCTCAGGTTTACCACTTTCTTGGAAGGTAAATATTAACACCCTCACCTCTTGCTCCCAATATAAGATTCTGGGTAGGAGTGAGTTACTCATTTTCTGAAGAAGGATTAACTCTTTTAGACCTCTCCAGTCACTTAGTAAATTACCTCTTTTCTTGTCCAGAACAGAGATTTCAAGGACTCAGAGATTTCAAGGACTAAATGCTTCAAAAGTAGAAAAATGCTAAGAAACCCATTATATAAGTGGTTTCCTTCAAATTTTATTTTAAAAAAGTGTTTCTTATATAAGGACATGTACATATAGATTTATGTATGAGTGTATGTATGCATTTGTATTTATACAAAAGGATATTGGGGCTTTTAGTTGTATATTTATATTATTAGCTAAGCTACAGGTTTTCTGGCTATAATAGAAATCCAACAAAATAGTGGCTTACTCTAGATCAGGATTTCTCAACTTTGGCACTGTTGACATTTTAGACTATATAATTCTTGGAAATGTGTATTGTAGGATGTTTAGCCACGTCACTGGGTGCCAGAAGTAACCACACTGTCCCAGTTAATGATAACCAAAAATGTCTCCTAAATGTCCTCTGGGGGTCAGGGGGGCCACGTTGGCCCCTACTGAGAATCACTGAGCTGGATATAAATGTGTGACTCACCTGGAGAGCCTAAGTGGGCACAATGGCTTTGTTCCGCATTAGGACCCCTTGTTTTCTCATCTCTGGGACCTGCCCTCATGATACAGGCCCACAGATCTTACTCAAGTATCCTGATTCTAGGAAAGCAAGGAAAACAGTGCTGGTAAACTTATTCTGTGTATATAAAAAAAAAAAGTCCCCAGCTGGGGGATATTGGCTCTGATTGGATTAATGGATTTCCATGTGGTAAACACTTTTCTCATGGCTGATATTAAACTACCAACAGTTTAATAACTGGCTTGCTAGAGTCTTGAATGTTTAACAGTCAACTTTTGTAAGGTGGTTTTGGTGGGAAGAAGCATACCACAGACAGAAAAAAGGGGAAGAGGAAGGAAAAGGTACAGCCTTCTGTTTAATGGTAAAGTGAGGTTTCATTTCTGTTCATGACCATGTTCATCCTAGCTGCAAGGAGGCTGAAATGCCATGTTTCTTCTGGTCAGCATACAGCTGCCAAAGAATCAGACAATCGATCTCTAAGAGACATAGAGAATATTTATTGGGGGGGGGGACTGCCCCTTCTATACTATTATAGCAAAAAATCAACGAGGAATCTCAGTGAATTTTATTTAAGAGGATATTAGAAATCTCAGCAGATGAGATACATCAGAGACCTGCCTACTCCAACAGTCAAAGTTTCCTCACACAGCTAATATCAGAGGTTGCTGGGTAAATGTTCTTGCAATTTCTTAAACTGAAGGTACACGTGTCTCTAAAATTCTAAACTTTTAGCTCAGTTTGTTTGAGTTTGAAGTTGGTTACCTATGTTCTCCAGGAATAAATATTGGAGGATTTTGGAATTAGAAGAAGCTTAATAATGATAATGATAGCAGTTTTAATAGATAACCTATATAATACCATGTGTCAGTCACTATCTAAATATTTTACATATTTTTATGTTAATTTAATCTTCACAACAACTCAACTAAGGCTGAAATGGGGTAAGTAGGACAATTCCAAGGCCATAAAAAGCCAGATCTAGCATAAAACTGTGTTAGCAGTTTTAGTGATAGAGTAGAAAGCTGGATTTGGGTCTTAAATATTTTTAAAAATTTATTTCTTTTGAGAGAGGTGGAGAGTGAGAGAGAGAGGTGGAGAGAGAGTGCACATGTAGGGGAGGAATAGAGGGAGAGAATCTCAAACAGACTCCCACCTGAGCACAGAGCCAAATGTGGGGCTCAATCCAAGGACACTGAGATCATGACCTGAGCCAAAACTAAGAATTGGATGCTTAACTGCCTGAGCCACCCAGGCACCACTGGGTTTGAGTTTTAGACTTAGGTTTGCTACTTGCTGGTTCTGGAAACTTGGTAGGTTTTTGTTTTGTTTTGTTTTTACAATTTCCTCATTTGTAAGATGGAGATAATAACCTTTCCTTTTTAGGATTGTTGTGAAGATGGAATGATTTATCAGGGAGTTGCTTTGGTGCTAATGACAGATCCAAAATAATAGTTGATTAAACAAGATGGACATTTGTTTCTCTATAATGCAAAAGTCCCAATACACAGTTCAGGCTTGGGTTGCAGCTCTCTGATCTTCAGAATCCAGGCTCCTACCCTGTTGCTTAACATTTATCAATATTTAGTACTCAGTAGTGCTCTAAGATGCCTATTCCCACATCCTAGCAGTGGGAGCTGGGCGAAAGGGAAGTAATCAGTATGTCCTTCCTTTAAGGACAAGACCTGGAAGCTGTGCACATCATTCCACTCATGCCCCCTTGTCTGGCAATTAGACTTATTTTCATACTTTTTTTTTTATTTTGGTGGGTGCAAGGCAAGATTTATTAAAGGCACTCTCTGGTGATGTTTCAGGGCTCAGGAGAAGGGGAGCCAGGAAAGTTGCGCAGGGAGGAGGTGGACACCCTCAGGCGAGGTTCCTCGACTCCGGAAAGGGGAGTGGAGGAAGCTGCACTCTTATTTTCACACTTTTGATGCAAGCGTCATCTTTAAATTGCAGCCATCAGCTAGGCAGTTATGGTCTAAACATTTTTAACTCAAAGCTTGGGAAGACGGCAGAGTAGGAGGACCCTGAGCTCACCCTGTGCCATGTTTATAACTAGGTATCATCAGCATCCAAATCAATAAACTGGAGCGTGATCCAAAGACTGGCAGAACAAACTCCACAATGAAACAGACAGAAGTTGGATCTGAAAGATTAGGAAGGTCAGAAAGGGAGAGGGAGGCTGCCGGCAGGAACGAAGAAGCTGTGTAGACAGAGAGGACTGAGAAATGAGCCCTGGCACTGGGGAGCTCACACAGGGAAAACTAATCACCATAGCATTTGGCTTTAAAACCTAGAGGGGTTGATTACATGTGTGTGTAAAATCAGTGGGACTTAGAGCCTGAAGCTTTAAAAGTCAGCTGACTCAGCGCTTCGTGAGCTGGGAAGGCAAGGGATAGCTGGGGCACCACACTCAAAGAGACAACAGCCTGCATGAACAGGCAATAAAAACAGCAGTTACACACGGCCCAGGGCAAATGGGAGATAGATCTGTTCATACTGATTTCAGAGCACATTGGGGAACTTCTCTAAAAATGAGGGATCTGGCAGGGGCCATTTTCCTCCTTCATCCCAAAACATAAACACAGAGCTAGCTACAGGAGGCAAGGCTGCACAGACACTTGCTACCTAACCTGCAAGCAGTGGACCATACTCACAAGGTGTCCTGAGGCCTTGCCTAGCCTCCACCCAGAGCTCAGGGTAAACTGTGTTAAAGCTGTGTGCACACCTCACACGGCTATTGGGTGCAGCTGCTGCCACACCCCGTGCCTAGCCTTGTGCCCCTAACCACTGTCATTTGCTGCCCCCCAGCCTCATGCCTCTGACTGCCCTAACATGCAGCCCCCAGTCATCAAGGGCTTTGGGGGATCTGGCATAGGACTAGTGGCCCAACACAAATTTGATAACACAGGTGCTCCACTCCCAAGTTCCCCAGAAGACACAATGGCTCAGAACTGGCCTGTGTCCCACTAACACCACAGAGAACAAGCACAGCCCACAGCAGGCAGAGTCAAGAAAGACAACCCACTGAAAGGACAACTGACCCAGACACAACAGTAGAGTGTAAGCATCACACACAGGGTCCCCTCCTGAAGTGCCAGGCTCTGGGGAACAGGGCACCACAGGGCACTCCAGGACCTACTCTTCATAAAGCCACTACTTGCAAGAGCAGAAGCCATAGATGACTTTCTTCACACATAGAAACAGACACAGAGAGGCAGATAAAATGAGAAGACAGAGAAAATTTATTCCAAATGAAAGAACAGGACAAGGCCATGGCTAGAGGTTGAAGCAAAACAGATATAAGTACATACCTGATAGAGAATTTAAAGCAAGGATCATGAGGATATTCACTGGACTTGAGAAAGAGTAGAACACAAAAGTGAGACCCTTAACACAGAGATGAAGCATAATGCAGCAGAAATAAAGTTCTCAATAAAATGAGAAACACTTGATGGGATGAATAGCAGGTTGGAAGAAGAAGAGGAATGAGTTAGTGACCTAGATGATAGGGTAATGGAAAGTAGTCAAAGTGAACAAAAGAGAGAAAGAAGAATTACACAGAGTGAGAATAGACTTACAGAACTCAGTGGCTTCAAACATAATAGCATTTGTATTATAGGATTTCCAGAAGAAGAGAGAAAAATGGGCAGGAAATTTATCTGAAGAAAATATAGCTGAAAACTTCCCCAATCTGGGGAAGGAAATGGATATCCAGACCAAGGAGGTACAGAGAACTCCTATCAAAATCAACAAAAACGGGTCCATACCAGAACATAGCATAATTGAGTTGGCAAAATAGAGTGATAAAGAAAACATTTTAAAAGCATCAAGACAAAAGAAGTCAGTAACTAACAAGGGATAGCCCATAAGGTTAGCAGGAGATTTTTCATAGAAACCTTACAAGCCAAAATAGAGTGGTGTGATATATCTAAAATGCTAATTGGGAAGAATGTGCAGCTGAAAATACTCTATCCAGCAGGACTACCATTCAAAAAAAGGAGAGATAAAGAGCTTTCCAGACAAACAAAAACTAAGGAGTTTATGACCAGTAAACCAGGCCTGCAAGAGATACTAAAGGGGATTCGTTGAATGGAAAGGAGAGACCCAAAGTGACGGTATAGAACTCAAGAACACAAACACAGAAAAAATAAATACTTCTCTTAAAAATATCAGTCAAGAAACTCACTAAAAGAGGGCATAAAATATAATAAAAGATGCCTAAAGTACAAGGAGGAGAAAAGAACTGGGCTCAAACTTCACTGATCTACATTTATTGACTGCTATATTCAAAGAGATTATATACAAACCTAATGATAACCATGTATCCCAAACCACTAAAGAATATGCAAAGAATAAAGAGAAAGAAAGCCAAATACATCACTAAAGGAAACCAAATCAGCAAAACATGGAAGACAAGAAAGGATCAGAGAAAATATTCAGAAACAACAACAAAACAAGTAATAAAATGGCACTACTGAATATACATCTATCAATCATTACTTTGAATGTCACTAGGGGATGGGGACTAAGGAGGGCACTTGTTATGATGGACAAGAGGTGATGTATGGAAGTGTTGGATCACCAGATTGTACACCTGAAATTAATATGACTGTAAGTTAACTAACTGGAATGAAAATAAAAACTTGAAAAATGTTTATCTTTATTACTAATAGTATGTAAGAAAGCTATTGTGGCTGTATGGGATGACTAGAGTCTCTGCCCCAGATGGGATAACATAGGCTAAGTGCTTGGTACATGTGCAGTAATAATACACAGTAATATTAACATCCTCTTTTTTATTGACTTAGGGTCTTTTATCTCCCAGAGATAAGGTTATTTCAGATTTCCGTTGTAAAGGTAATAGTTTGGAATTGTGTTATCCGAACACTTTAGGAAGTACTATTTGTCTCTGAATCAAGCTTGTGAAATAGATCTTGAACCAAATGCTAAGAGGAAGTGTTACTGTCCTTATAAAATGATTTTTTTGCTCATATATTCCCTTGCAGAGAAATAATAATAATTAATGACATTTTGGAAACTTATTGGGGTGTTATACACACTTCAAGCTTTATGGCAGTTCCAGGTGACATATTTGCTTTTGCAGAATACTGAAATCCTCAATGCGGCTGGTGGCTATAAGATTGTTTTAATTATTGTTTTCAAACAGTGAGTTCTGGAGTTAGCAAAAGACCTGATCAGTAGAACATTGTCAGTTTGGTTGAGGGGCCTGGGAACTTATCCAAGAAGACCTTTTATATCCCACAATTCTAACTTTAATTAGTGAGAAGAGAAGAGGGCAATCATGGGCACTGAAATGGAGTGGGCCTTGGAAAAATTGTGTCACAAGCAAGCTTGCCTTCAACATTTGCCCACATTCCTTTTTAAGTTTCCTTCTTCCCTCCCACGGCAGTGCCCAGCCCATTAGGCTCCTGCCAGGTGTATCTCATTTTACTATCTTGTTAAAAGAGCTGAATACTGACTATTACTCTCACTTTGCAGGTGAAGCAAACTTTTATCTCAAAGACATGAAGCCCAAAAGCCTGAGAAAAGGGTTCCAGAGGTATTTGGAAAGATTTTCTTTGTACCCATAAACTCACACCATGTTGGCAGCGACTCCCCACATACAGAAGTCGCACCTGGTTAGATTTGCTGGAAGTTAAGCATTTCTAATTTGGGGGCAAAATTAGCATGTTATTATACAGATAAGTAACTATGCAAGGGTCATTTAGCCTGCTTACTGAGACTATCAAAATATTACATAAAGTTTGGAGTGGATCCTGGATTATAATTTTTTTAAAGATTTTATTTACTTATTTGACAGACAGAAATCACAAGTAGAGGGAGAGGCAGGCAGAGAGAGAGGAGGAAGCAGGCTCCCTGCTGAACAGAGAACCCGATATGGGCCTCCAACCCAGGACCCTGAGATCATGACTTGAGCTGAAGGCAGAGGCTTTAACCCACTAAGCCACCCAGGCGCCCCTGGATTATAATTGTTAATACTGTTATTCTTGATCAGAGCAGAAAGAGGAGTAGCTATTCCTCTTTGAGAGTTTTCTATTTCCGCCTCTGATCATACCACATGGAGATGTTCAAAGTGGCCTGCCTAGAGAAATGACAGAAGTCACAAAAGATATTTAAATACCCTCTGCTTCCTATAGGACTTCTGCTCTCTGTAAGTGAGGTCAGGGGTGATTTCTCTGTCCTCAACACTTGAAGCAATGGCTGGAGAACTAATAGCTGATTGCAGATTCCATTTTTGGGGTAGTTTTGGAATCCCTCAGCTGCATCTTAGGCCACACAACTCATGTTTAATTTTGTGCTTTAAATTCCACGTTTTTCATTTAAAAATCTGCTTTAGAAACTAAAAGTGCTGCTGAATATTAAAAAACCATAAAATCCTCCATGTTTATCTTGTATGTAACTCTCTCTCTCTCTACATGTCTTTTTTTCTAAAAGGTCTTATTCATTTATTTTAGAGAAAGGGTGAGAGAAAGAGCAGTGGGAGGAGCAGAGGGAGAAGAAGATAATCTTCAGCAGACTCCATGGCACTGAGAGCAGAGCACCATGTGGGCCTCAGTACCAGGACCCTGAGATTATGACCTGAGCCAAAACCAAGAGTTGGATACTTAAACCAACTGAGCCATCCAGGTGCCCCTCTCTACATGTCTTTTTATCCCATTGTTTAGCTTTGGAAGCCCAACTATTAATCCAGGGCAAGTAATAACAGAGAAGATGTGTCAATAAAAGATACGCTCAAGATGTTTTGTAGTTGGCAAGTGTGACTATAAGAAGAAAAAGAAATCCTCTAACAGTGAATTCTAGACCTTTGTTACATTAAATGGGCCAGCAGATGTGGCTCTGTAACTTATAAGATTTAAAAAGAAGACAGGGTGCCCGGGTGGCTCAGTCATTAGGTATCTGCCTTTGGGGCAGGCACTGATCCCAGGGTCCTGGGATCAAGGCCCGCATTGGGCTCCCTGCTTGGTAGGAAGGCTGTTTCTCCCTCTCCCAGCCCCCTGCTTGTGTTCTCTCTCATCGTCTCTCTCTGTCAAATAAATAAATAAAATCTTTTAAAAAGAAGCTAAAACTAGCAGTCAAAATTTAAAAAGAAACAGAAAAGGGTGAAATTCATATTTGTAGCAAGAGGTCCTAATTAGAATTCAGTTCCTAAAATCAACCAATGAACTAAATGAACATAACATTCTGTTGATGGTAGAAGTTACAGCAAATTCTGACTTCAAATGTGCCTGCAAATGATTTCTATCTACCAAGAAAGAAAAACTTGAATTCAGACTGTGCTTGTGTTTTTATGAACAACAGATTATTTACCCAAATATTAATAATTCACTCCATGATTCTTAAGGAAAATTGTAAAGTGATTAAAATGCAGACGTGTAAGATTAAAAACCTACATGTTTACTTGGTAATGTGAACTCCTTCCATTTTTAACTAGGGTGCCATTCTTGTAGATTTTAATTCTTTGGGAAATATTGCTCTTCTCAAAGATTTAGCCTGGGTGTATGGGACCCAGAATGTGGAGATGTGTGTGTAAGCAGTCACCTTAGGGAAACAAGGCTGTACACAGGCAGGAAATTCACCTCACCTTGGAGGAAATTCGCTCATAATCTCCTGGGTAAACAGCTTGGGATTATGTTTGAGAGAGTTCCCTGCAACAAAAAATTATCTGGCCTAAAAATGTCTATAGTGCCATGACACCCTGTTATAGATGAAGAAACTCTGCCTAGACAGGCTAAGAAATGTGTCCAAAGACCCACAGCCAGCAGGTGACTGCGTAGCACTTGGCATCTAGAGGGCTCTGAACCAAGAGCCTTCTGCATTCAGTCTGGAGTGAAGGCTCCAGGGTACCTGACTCATGACAACGCACATAAATTTGCTTTTTTTCCCCTTTAAACTAAGCACTCTTAATTTTTCCCTACTAAAATTGAGTTCAGCTGTCATAAAGAATATAAAGAGCTTTGCTTATTTTTCCCCCAGTATAATTTCATTTAAGCATTGAAATTGGGCTCATTTTTATTCTATTTTTGGCCCAGGATTGAGGTGCCTTAGGTGATTCTTAGATTAGCTCCGTCTAATTAAGGGTCGGTGCATTGTGTTCTAGACTGTCTTCCATCATTGTGGCATGCCAGTGTTATATCCTAGGTGTCTAGCAGTGTCCCTTGTCATCTTTCTCCTATTAACTCCTCCCCCCACCCGATTTTATTTCAGTGATTTGTAATGGTCCACAAATAATGCTTTTTTTTTTTTTTTAAATTTTCTTCCACATACTTTTTAAATGACCAAAATAGACTAGAAAGGTACAGGATGTATTTGAGAAGGCAAAATTCAGGTCTGATTACATATTGGACAAATAAGTAACAAAAAGGTATACAGCATGATACCCAGTGAGAAAGAATAAATAAGCAAGTATGAATAACAACTTTTGTATTAATAATATGTAGCCATATTCCAATTAGCAATTTTACTTCTATACATTTTTCACCTGAGAAAGGATTTGATATGATTTATAAAACACTCACTTTACAGAATTTGTAAATCTGGAAAATAAATGTTAAGTTTCTTAAGATGTATTTCATTAGATTTATGATCTTTTTGGCTTTGCATTTCTCATCATCTCATGTTTGGAATACCCCCAATCCTCTTAACATGTTTACCTGCTGCTAATGAAATGTCCCTCACATTTTTCCCCCATCAGGGTACACTTTCTAAAATTTAAATTTGATCATATCATTATTCTGCTTAAAATTCTTCAACTGTTTCCATAAACTTTCTAAGCACCTGTTGAAATATGTGAAGACCTCCACCCACCCACCAAACTCCCTTTCCTTCCAGGCTGCCCTAACGCAGGCCAAATGGAACAGTTTGTAGTTTCTTGTACAAGCCGGGCTTTTTGGTGCCTGGCTCCATTTGCATTTCGAGTAGGCTCACTGCAGACTGTGTACCCAACAAACTCACTTATTTTTTAAAATGCAAATAATCCCCTTCTGTAAAATGTCCCATAATAAGCCATACATTCCTCTATTATAATATTGAACTATATTGTATTTTAATTAATCTGTTTACCCATCTGACTTGTCCACTAAATGTTGAACTCCTCCTCGGCAAGTCCTTCCTGATCATGTTTGAACACTCTGCATTTGACATGCTGGTATATAGTAGATCCTCAATGAATATTTTTAGAGGAAGAGAGTGAGTAAGTAAATGATGAATATATCAAATTACACTAGAGTCAAATTTAATCAGTCAATTTCAAGAGCTCTTCTTTATCTCTTAATCTTTTTTGTTAAAGCATTCTGTAAAGAGTTTTATCTCAAAGTTTGGTTATAGCATATTTAAAATGTAATTGAGGATATTATTATAGGCTAACCAGACAATTGCCCATACTCATTATTGCGAAGATTGAAGGACTATTTTGATAAGCAAATAGAATATAGAAATGCATTCAAAATAAACTCAAATAGCATGACTTGAAGTGCTGTGTTATCGCAAAATTTCATTAGACTGCAAACATATTTCCAGTATTCATAAATCCAGTGATGAATTACTGCTAGAGCAATATTTTCAAATCCC
Organism: Mustela erminea; assembly: GCF_009829155.1. Classification (NCBI taxonomy): domain Eukaryota; kingdom Metazoa; phylum Chordata; class Mammalia; order Carnivora; family Mustelidae; genus Mustela; species Mustela erminea. Next base: position 20,724,336 of record NC_045629.1, read on the forward strand.
ACTTCTAAAGAAGTATTTTATCAGCTAGAAGGAGGCTAGTTTCTGCTGAATGATTTCATATTTTATGTGTATATTTAGAGGACTAAATTGAGCTTAGCTTTAGTCATGCTTACTTTAAAGAGAAAAAAAAACAATAATTTTCTTCCAGAAAGGTCCTTCTGGTCATCATCTTTTCCATGTAATTAGTAACCTGTGAGAGTCCTGTTATTTAGTTAGTATTCATCATAATTTCCTGCCCTGAAAAAAAATCTCATACATTAAGTTCCCAATTTTGCACAATGTTTGCTGTATAATGTTCACCAAAAAAATGAGGAAGAAAATTACCTTATGAGGAACAGCTGTACTGTGAGGGTTTTTTGATTTTTGTTTTTTGTTTTGACAACAGAAAATGTTACAGAAGTGGAGGCAGTAAGAAATTGGGTAGCCACGAAAAGACAGATAATATTTCATCAAACTAATTTTTTTTCTAATTTGATAAAGAGAGAGAGTGAGGGAGAGAGCCTAAGCAGGGTCGGGGGTGGGGAGAGGGGCAAAGGGAGAAGCAGACTCCCCGCTGATCAGGAAGCCCATCACAAAGCTCCATCCTAGGACCCTGGGATCACGACCCAAGCAGAAGGCAGACACTTCAAACCAAATTCTGATGGAACAAGTCAAATTACAGTATGCTGGATGTCGTGTGACTTTCCAGTTATCAGAACTTCACACATTCAGGGGGCACCAGAAATGGGAGCATCTCAGTATTACTCTCCACTTTAGCAGTGATTTGTGACTTTGTTTGTAAAATGAGAAGAAATGGTTGCTTGCCCTGTAGTGTCAAGGCAGCTTAAAGGAACTATGTAAGCTTCTTCTGACAAGTATAAAGCCAACCCTCTTTTACCAAGAGTGAATTCAGAAGTAGTAGTAGGCTGAGGAACTGCTAAAAACATGGGCCAAAACAGAAATAAACCAATACTATGGCAAACTCCTAAGGGGGAGCCAAGCTCTGGGGGAAATAAATAAGTACTTTACTTTGACATCAGATGATTTTAAAACAAGCTGATTTCAAAAAATAGTTTTGAGGATTATCATCTAGTATTTTCAAATGCATTTTTAAACTTTATGTCAAAGATCTAATATCCCATTGAAAAGAAAGCTTATGCATAGGTTATTTGAAATAATGTTCTGAGGAACGCTATTCTTACAAGAATCCACTAGAGGGCAGTATATAGCAAGCGTTATTCCTGATTGCCTGGAATATTGATTTGTTTCAGAGAATATAACCTGAATATCATATTACAGCTTAATTTTTTAAAATGACATACAGTTCTACTGTCTGTTTTAAAGTTTAAAAAGATTTCCCACATTAGGTGCCGGGATAAGTCTGCGTATTTCCATTTGTTGTGAAGAATGATGGGGCTGATTATATGTTGAAAGCATTTCTGTCTTCCTGACAAATCAAAGTGTGAAGAATTCGTTTCTGTACTCAGTTGAGCAGTGATGCATTTCAATCTGGCTAGACTTTAATTTATACTCTCTACCTTAGGAAAGAAACCAGGTTTCCAGAGACAGCTGTCATTAATTGCAGTTAGGTCACACTGCCTCACACACCTTGACCCCAGAACATGGAGTGCAGTGGTCTTGATCCTATCAGCTGCCTGTGTAGCACACGCTTCCTTGAAGAAATGTATTTAATTTGATTTCTGAGAGTAAATGACACATCTGTGAGATAGAGTTTAGAATTCAAATTGCTCATTTAACTGTAAGGAAATACTACAGTTGATGAAAACTAGGCATCTTTTGCTTATAATAATACCTGCCTCCTCACCTATAGTTTCTTCCTTCCTCCCAAAATCCACCCATTCACCATCTTCCATTAACTTACTCAATATTTATTATTCTTTTACAATGTATGTGCCATGTAAGCCCTGAGGTTAAAGGTGAACATGAAATTTCAGTTCATTAGAACGGATAAACTTTTCTCAGAATATTAGGACATGATGAGCCTTAGATGTTCCTCAAATAAGAATAGCAGATGTATGTATAGCCATCTGAACCAGGCAATTGTTCTGAGCTCCTTTAATAATATCTTTGGGAGGTAGGTTCCATCATTATCGTCACCATGACCATCTTCCTCCTCCTTCTCCTCCTCATCACTATCATTATCATCATCATCAACATTCCAATTACTATCACCACCATGATCATCCCCCTTCTCATCCCCATTTATGGATAGGTACATTGAGGCACAGGAAGATCAAGTCCCTTGCCCATGGTCATACAGTATGAATGGCAAAGCCAAAATTTGAGACTTGTTCCAGACTCCATGCTCTAAACAGCTGATCAAGCTATACTTCTCCTTCAAAGCAAGAGTTTCAGGTGAAGCAAAAATCAGCTTGGAAAACAGGTAATTTAAGGATGGTGTTTTGCTTTTGTGAAAGAATGTACTAGACAATTAAAGAAATGTTTTATCTAGGCTATTGCAGTAGGGAGAATGTTCATTAATGAATGTCTCAAAGAAGAGGGAGAGAACTTAGTGGGCCAGACAGCCATAAGGAACTCTGACGCATGTCTGCTGTGACCCATGACCCAGGTCTGCTGTGGTGTTGAGTGCTTTGAGGTTTATATGAAGTCCTCGGGCTGCAGCTCACAGGGCTTCTTCATAATTTGAGGGAAAGGGCCAGCTGCCAGACAACCTAGAATCCTAGTAGGGATTTGGGAAGTAATCTAGACAGATTACATAAAATCAGAATAATCTTTTACAACCACTTCTTAGAGCGGGCCAATAATCCAAGAAAAATTTTCCATATTAACAAAAAAGACCAAATTCTGTCTTTGTACCAATACAACATTTATCAGAATTTTTTTTTTAAGATTTATTCACTTATCATTTGAGAGAAAGAGTGAGAGTGCATGGAGGGAGAGGGAAAGGGAGAAAGAGAATCTCAAGCAGAATCCCCACTGAGCATGGAGCCCAGCACGGGGTTCCATCTCATCATCCTGAGATGATGACCTGAGCCAAAATCAAAAGTTAGATGCTTAACTGACTGAACCACTCAGGTTCAAAAAGTTTCATAACAGGTGTCCCTGTTTTGAAACTTTTTGAAAAGTTTATAATTAATTCATTGTGGTAGGTGGGGAAATGGCCCCTCAAAGATGCCCACTTCCTAATTCCTAAAAACTGAATATGTTATGTTACAGGACAAGAGGGAATTAATTCCATTGCAGAAGGCATTAAGGTTACCAATCAAAACCTTAAAGTAACAGGATTATCCCGAATTATCTGGTAGATCCGACATAATCACAATGGCTGTTTAATTAATGTAGAAGAGGGAGACAGAGGAGTCAGTGTTAGAATGATATAATGTGAGAAAGACCAACTGGTTATTGCTGGCTTTGAAGATGGAAGTGGGCTGTGAATCAAGGATTCTAGGAAACCTCCACAAGGGTGAAAAGGAAAGAAAATAGATTCCCTCCTAGACCTTCCAGGAGGAATGAAGCCTGCTGTCTTGACTTTAGCCCAGTGAGACCCATTTTGGACTTTTCTGAACTGTTTTAAGCTACTTCATTGTGGTAATTTGTTATAGAAGCAAAAAGTAACTAACACACCCCTCAAACTTAGTCAGCTTTGACCGTTACAAAAAGAAAAAAAAATAATAATAATTCCAGCACACTTTCCACAGCTATCGGTATTCATTTGGGTTTTATCCTATATTTTCCTCTTATTCTGGAAAGTCATTTTACCTTAAGGCAAAACTACTCTCATCTCCTTAATATGAACACATCCCTTATAGTATAGCTTCTCAAAGTAGCAAAAATGAACATGTTAACGGACCCAAATACATACTCTCTCTATACCGTAGAATTAAGAGGCAAAATTATAAGCAAAATTATGCTTAGTAATTAATGTTTCAGTATTCTGTCTTACTTAGAAATGATCTAGGCATTTAGTAAATATTGATTGATTAACTCAATTTAATATCAATACAAGGGTTTAAGTTACCTAAAAATCTTAGAAATTGTCTTCAAGTTCACATATTACAAAACACTGACACTGTTTTTAATTAGGAGTCTGCCTAAGTTGATGTTTGACTACTCTAGGCAAGTTGATAGGAAAGACCAAGTACTTCCTCCTTTGCTACTGGTGGGAAGTTCAAACCATGCCAAGTCCCTGCCAGCACGTAGGAAACTTCACTCCAGCCCCTTCCCCACACCGCCATAAAAGACCCATGCCAGTCTTCTTATTCTCTGTCAGGACCCTTTGGACCTGTTTGCCAGGCCTGCCCTGCTCTCTCCAGAAAGCCCCCTAATGTGAGTAATATTCCTACCTTCTTGGTGTTCCTGTAGCAACATCAGTCTCCAATCTGAACCACATTTTGGGTGGATGTCCGTCTTTTCTTTGCAAGAGTGTCTAAAACACTGTTGAAATAAAATTTGTCAAAATTATTATTCAATTTTGGTTAAGCATATTCATATTTTTCATAATCTTAAAGATTTAGTAGAAGTCATATCTTTTTTTTAATTGTTAATATGTATATGTTTAGGAAATCCTTACCAAAATAGAAAAAAGACTCTATGCATATTATACTTAACTTTGATCTAATAGAAAATTGGTAGCTGCTTTTAATTAAATCAAAACATCTTATTTGCCAAGGATTTACCTAAATTATGTGCACTTGAATTCTTAAAACATTTCTGGGTTCATTTCTATAAGGATACCTCTGTTTTTGACTTAGAAAATATTTCAGTTTAATTTCCTTAGTATCTGGAAATTTTAGAAATACTCAGCTTACTTAAGTGATTTTTATCACTAAGTCAATCAGAGTACAGCTCCTATAAGAGATTTTATGATCTAATTTATTAATACCATGAAGGGTAGGAAAATATTATACATTGCACAATGAGATGTAAAGACCTTTCTGAGTTACAAATATATAAACATACAGACACAAATGGAGAGCTTATAACTTTATTGTAAAACATTCAGCCATGAGTCAAGCATAAACACAGAAACAAAATATCACTGGTCTAAATAGGGTTTTATTAGTAGTGGGTACAATTCTTAGCTGTTTTTAGCTCAAGACAGGGAAAAAGATAAACAGAAAAGACTAACACCAGATTGGTGATTGTCTTTCAGCCAAAAAAACAAGATCTCTATAAACCACTGATACATTTACAGAAATCACAAAAATGATCAGACCATGAAACCAGAAGAATCTGGCACCATATATGAAGCAAGTACTCAAAAGGTATCAAATCAAATCTTTATCATGCTATGAATGGACAGGAGTCCAGAACACAGGATTAGGAACTGAGCTCACTTTTGGGTCCCTGGATCATCACACAGGAATGAAGCACAAAAGCTCTGAAGGGGTCTCATTACCTGGTAGGAGTAAACAGGATCCTGAGGCAGGGACAAATACTACCTGGGTCGTAGCACCAAATCCTGAAAGACAAAATGTTCCAGATAGTTATGGAAATAATTTTATTCAAGCCATTGCAACAGAGAGAACATTCATTATGATAAATATCTTAAAGAAGATGGACAAAATTGGAGATTTTTTAAAACATGAGAGTCCTTCAGGAAGAGTCTTAATTCAGAGTATGAAGGGGCATGGTGGTCTTTTGAAGTTAGCTGGTTAGCTGCTTGGCCATTTTGTCACTTCTCAAACAAAGAATTACAAAGGGATAGGGAGGTTTCTCACCTGTCGCTGCTCTCAGAAGCACAGGGCTCAGAAGAAGTTCAACCTTGTTATTTTATCGTAAGTCCTTTGCATCATCACCTCTTTGACCATGGAACTCTGATACACAAAGACAGATGGCATGATCCTTAGGAGGGTTTTGGCTTGTAAAACATCAGATACTATATAGATATTTTGTATCATTCAAAACTATTTTTTTATGTACTACATGATTAGGTATTTGAAAATTTTTTAAAAAGAAAAACACATTTGTTGCTTATAAAAATTTTAGAGTCAGCATGAAGAGCAAATTACTAAACAGAAAATCATCTTTTAATTTGGTTTTCATTGAATTTGCAGGGTGAGGAATTGAAGTGCTTTTAAGAGCAAGTAAACATGTTCTAGATGCATCTACTATGACTGAGGGATAACGCTGCTTAGACTTCCTGGGAATCTACTTAAAATGGGCAATCTTAGTTTTCTTTCAAGAGGAGCTTTATGAACGGAAGGGCAGAGGAAAACTTTGTTCAGTATCTGTGAGAACATCAGGGACTGAGGGAGATTAGATATCATGCATGACAGTTTAAAAAATATTGAACAAGCTTGGTTGCACCATGGTGGCCCCTGGCATTTCAGTCCACAGAGTAGCAGAAACAACTCAGCAAACATAGAAACTATAGAATCCTGCAGAGCAGTGTTCCTGTGGAAACCTCATAATTCAGGATGTAGAAGTTTCCAGAAATGTTTCATATGTGAGGAAAATGGGTATTCTCCAATTTTTGTTTAGGGTTCTATGTATGTCCATTAGATCAAGCTGGTTAATCCTGACATTCATGATTATTTTTACCTATTTTAAAAATCTACTTGTTCACTATCATATGATCTCCCTGATATGAGGAAGTTGAGAAGCAATATGGGGAGTTTGGGGGAAAGAAAAGAATAAATGAAACAAGATGGGATCAGGAGGGAGACAAACCATAAGAGACTCTTAATCTCACAATACAAACTGAGGTTTGCTGGGGCTGGGGGGATAGGGAGAGGGTCGTTGGGTTAGGGACATTGGGGAGGTTATGTGCAACAGTGAGTCCTGTAAAGTGTGTAAACCTGGCAATTCACAGACCTGTACCCCTGGAGCTAATAATACATTATATATGTTAAAAAAAAAAAAAATCTATTTGTTCTATCCATTATGGGAGATGTGTCAAAAATCTTTTTCTGTAATGGTGAATTTGCCCATTTTATTTTTCCTCCTAGTTTGTCTTATTCATTGGAGTCTATTTCTTCCAGAATCCTGACCTTAAGTCAGTGACCTTTGATCCAGCTCCCTCCTCTACAAAGGCACAAGACTTTGTCCCCAGCTGCACTTGTGTCCTGAAGCTCCAGGCTTCAAGGCGGAGGTTGCTCCTAATCATCTCACAGAGTTGGTGCTCATTCTCTTCCCTCATCTCATGCTCCCTTGTCTATATGGTTTTTTCCCTCCACATTTCTTTAGAGGCTCATTTAATATTCCAAAAGAATTTTTTTTTAATTTTTTAAATTTTATTTTTTTTAAGGTTTTATTTATTTATTTGACAGAGAGATCAGAAGTAGGCAGAGAAGCAGGCAGAGAGAGAGGAGGAAGGAGGCTCCCTGACAAGCAGAGAGCCCAATGTGGGGTTTGATCCCAGGACCCTGAGATCATGACCAGAGCCAAAGGCAGAGGCTTAACCCACTGAGCCACCCAGGTGCCCCTTTATAGGGTGTCAGAATAGATTTTTTTTTAGATTTTATTTATTTATTTGACAGACAGAGATCACAAGTAGGCAGAGAGGCAGGCAAAGAGAGAGGCTCTCTGCTGAACAGAGAGCCTGATGCCCGGCTTGATTCTGGGACCCTGGGACCATGACCAGAGCCAAAGACAGAAGCTTTAACCCACTAAGCTGCCCGAGAATTTGAAAAATATATTTTATTAAGTATTTTTAGAAGTTATATTTAGAAGGTAAAAATTCAAGTTATAAAATATATTGAAATAACAAATAAGGGAAGCAATTACACAAACTTTTAAAAAATAGTATAGAAATACTATTCAAAATCTATTTCATTGTATTTATTAACATTTTACGCACTTACTATGCACTTACTATGCATCACACTCTGCTAAGCACTTTGCATACATTATCTAATTCAATCCTTGTAACAACTCCATGAAACAGGTATTATTATTACTACTATTATCACCCCATTTAACACCTTGGAAAAATGAAGCTCATAAATATTAAGTAACATATTACAAATCATAACATATAAGTGTTAGAGAAGCATTTGAACCCTGGATTCTCTGACTATAAAATCCATGTTTTTAACCATATTTCTGTAAAATTTCGTACATAATAGAATGAGTGGGCGGGCTGTGCTACATCCAAGTAGTCATCATAAGACATTACAGAAGGTTATTTGAGTCAGAAGGTTATTTATTACATTTTTAAATTTCAAAATTCTAAAGTCCACTTTTCTCTGAACTCTATTCATATCAAAGACTTCACTGGAGTCTGGCAAGCTCCCAAAACTTCGTATCTGCCTTATCTGTTCTTTTGGTCTTTTTTAAACCCTTACCCTTAAAACATGCTAAGTGTCAGGTAAATAGGTAAGAAAAATAAAAAGAAAGAGATGACAAATCAAACAGAATTTTAGATGACAATTAGCAACTCGTGCTTGAGATCCCTCTCCTTAGCATAATTTTTTGAAAGTATGATTATGATTGTGACAAATCTTTTTTCTATGAATGTGAATTCAACTTAATATATGTCACATTGCAAATCAAAAACAAACAAAAGAAACACAAAGAAACTTCACAAAAGACATTGAATAAGGATAATGGGAATCAGATTCTTTTAAAAAATTATTCCTAATTTGAGTTTTAGTTTCCTTGCAGCAAACTTTTTATGTGTGATCAGTTTTTTCTCATCAACTTAAAATTTTATTTTATTTTATTTTTTTGGTGTTCCAAAATTTATATTGCATGGAGCACCACACCCAGTGCTCCATGCAATATGTGCCCTCCATAGTACCCACCATCACTGTGATCATTAATGAAAAATCTGCAAAGCAGTAGAAAGCCAGGCTCAAGAACAAGTGAAAAAATAAAGAAATGAATATTTAGAAACTTCATACAGGGTTTTAAAAAAAAGAAATATGAAATGGAGATTGGACAATATTGTTGATTAATCGCTGCAGCAGGCATAAAGAAACATGCGGAGATAAAAATACTATAGGAGAACCTGAGCAGAGCTTAAGTCTATCCAGTTCTTGCTGTACAATGAATGCAGAATCATTCAGCAATTAAATGAGTTTTGGTCATTACCAAATGTTAAAATTCCCTCTCCCTATGCCTATGAAGAAAAATAGCTTTCATTTTCTAGGATCTTTCAGTTTTCACAGCTAATGTTAAAAATTGAAGTGATTCTCATGAAATCCTTAAAGTTTAGTTCAAGAAGTAGAATGCCATTACCATGAATGGTCTTTGAGAAATATTAAACGTTCTACTTAATCTAACAAAGATATTTAAAAATGGAGTATTACTGTACTGTTAGAAAATGACAGTGTGCAGAAGTAATATATAAATAAGAAAAGCAGTTTGGCGGGCGCCTGGGTGGCTCAGTGGGTTAAGCCGCTGCCTTCGGCTCAGGTCATGATCCCAGGGTTCTGGGATCGAGTCCCGCATCGGGCTCTCTGCTCAGCAGGGAGCCTGCTTCCCTCTCTCTCTCTCTGCCTGCCTCTCTGTCTACTTGTAATCTCTGTCTGTCAAATAAACAAATAAAATCTTTAAAAAAAAAAAAAAAGAAAAGAAAAGCAGTTTGGCTTTTCTTGGTAGTTGAATCCTGAGGTTGATTCAGTCCAAGAAACTCTCTTTTGTATCTAATATTATCTAGTATGGAAGATGGGTTTTGTTGGCATAGCAAGATGAACAGTTTTCAGGTTACCTGATGTAACCTGTGTTAGAAAGTGGGGAGACAAGGAATGAAATTCTGGTATCTACTTATGATTGTATCACCATATAAAACCCCTTTATTAAGTTTTAGGATGATGGAATTGCATGTTGTGATATACAAAGGGATGAGCTTACTGAAAAAGCAAAACATTCCACTAGGAATCTCTGCACCGACCAGGACAACAAACCAAACACATCTTTTACTCCATTAGCTCTTCTACCTTCAGTGACTTGTGCCTACAGTCTGCAGCAAAATTTACAACAAGGTTCCTATGAGCCACATTTCCTGCTCAAGGTACAAACCCTCATGTACACTAACACTTGTGTAAGTAGGAAGATCTCACTCTACATCACCCATGCAGAGTTCATGGTGCTATTTATGCTCAAGAAAGAAAATTACACAATCTTATTCAACCAAATATTTACATTGACCTCTGTCCCCTCTATATATTATACTGAAATGAGTATAAGGAAAAATTTTTTTTTAAGATTTTATTTATTTATTTGACAGAGATCACAGGTAGGCAGAGAGACAGGCAGAGAGAGAGGAGGAAGCAGGCTCCCTGCTGAGCAGAGAGCCCAATGCAGGGCTCGATTCAGGACCCTGAGATCATGACCTGAGCCGAAGGCAGAGGCTTTAACCCACTGAGCCACCCAGGCACCCCGAGTATAAGGAAATTTAAGTTAGAATTAATTCATGATGGTCCTGAGAGGAGAGGAAAGAACAACCAAGATTAGAGATCAGCTACACTTAACACGGTGAGCACGGTGCAATGTGTACAAGTATTGATTCACTATGTTGTGCACTGGAACCTAACCTAATATTGTAGATCAACTATACTTCAATTTTTAATAAAAAGCACCAAAAAAGTTTCTTAAAGATGTAAAACCAAAGCAGTGATATTGAAAAATTAACTAGAGCAGAAACTAAATTTCAAAAGACTATTAAATAAATGTCTATGATAGAAGTAACAGCTAGTGCCATTGCCATGGAAAAATGATAGAGAAAGAAAGAGAAAGAAAGAAAGAAAGAAAGAAAGAAAGAAAGAAAGAAAGAAAGAGGAAGAAATTAAGGAAGGAAGGAAGAAACTAACTACAGACCAAGAGCTGGTAAGAAGGAAGACAAGAATGGGTAAGTGATTTATTAAAGAGTTATCGAAAGAAGTATTTTGATCTTGGGCTATCACCCCCATCACTTGCCATCATCTCCTCAATATATTCTGATAGTTTCTAAGATAAAATGGTAACAGTGATCTCTAAAAATGTCAGCTGATCTGTGTGAGGAAGAGCTAGGTACCCGAGCTTAGATAGAGGCACTCCAAAATAAAGTCCTTTTTGTTGCTGTTTGGTGGGGATGGGAGTTTGGTGGGGTATTCTCTCTTGCCAGTTGAAAGGAAGTATTCATGTACATGGAGACTAGAGTTAACCTTCCCATTCAGGTGAGGGAGTTAGCAGGAAAATTAGAATGTACATATTCAGAACATCCATGCTGTATAGCACATTAACAACTCAGCCCTTTATCCATGAATGAGAATAGACAATTAACAGTCATTCATTTTCAAGGACATTAAAGATACAAAAGAAAAAGAGAACTGACCTTAGATAAAACAGACAATTGAGATATCAGAAGAGAAATCAAAAGAAATGTTGTTAATATGCTCTGAGATATTGGAAAGATAATGATCTATAAAACAAGAGTTAGTCTACATATATTTTAGTAATTTATGAACACAGTGTCTGACTATGTCCCCTCATGGTGGTGGAGATGGTGTGAAAAATGACAAGGAAACACAAAATTACTTTTATTAGGATTATTTTTTGTAGTAGGGTGGGTGAAGCAATTCTGTAACTATTTTAGCTAAATTATAGGATCAAGCAAATAACTATATGTATTGATGTTTCTGGAAGCCAGGAAGAAAGATCACATGTGTTTGGAAAGAGAGAAAGCAAGGAAGATCCATAAGGAGATAAACTTGAATGGGGATGTTGATGTAAGTTCATGAATTTTAAAATATGTTTATGTATGTGTATGTGTGCATGTACATATATGTGCATGCATGTGTGTGTGTGTGTTCAGTTTTATCTGCTGAAAGATCCTAGAAATAGAGACATTCTAATAGTAATAGTTACCTCTAGTACTCAGATCTTGCTCTGTACTACCATTACCCACTAAAAGTACTGGGGCTCCTCAGAGAAGCAGTTGATTGCACAGCCACGGAAAGGAAAGTACAAAAGGAATAGAATGTCTTGTTAAGCCAGAGGCAAGAAAATATATTTTTTTTAAATGCTGGAGACATGATAAGAGGACACAAGATTCAACACACATAAAGGTGCTCCAACTGATGAAATGTGGAAAATTTGGTCATTAAACTAATGAAGACTGTAATGAATTCTAGATTAAAAAAATGAGATTCTATGTATCCTTTCTATGTAGATAAATAAAAACATGCAGAAGGAAAAATAACTCTTATTTAAAGTAGAAAGACTTCCAACCAGTAAATGTAGAGAAAGTACTGGAACAGGAAAATTATTGTTTGGGACCAAAATGGTAAAGATTGATTCAGACAATAATCATGAAAAGATGCTAAATCTGAGAAGGTAATATTTTTGAGAGGGAGGAATAGAATGTGGTCTTAATAATTCTACGGATTATTAGTTGCTAGAGAGAAACAGTGACTATACAGTAAAGAAATGACAACATCTTTACTGGGTCATCAAAACTAACATCCCAGTTGAGGGGCAAATGGACATTGAGTGCTCTATTAGTTGGCTAGACAAAATAACAGAAGCTAGGAGGTTTAAACAACAGAAATTTACTGCCTCATAGTTCTGGAGGCTAAAAGTCCAAATAAAGGTGTTGGCAAGGTTTCTTTCATTCTTTCTTTCTTTCTTTCTTTTTTAAGATTTTATTTATTTATTTGACACAGAGAGAGATCACAAGTAGGCAGAGAGGCAGGCAGAAGCAGGCTCCCTGCTAAGCAGAGAGCCTGATGGAGGGCTCAATCTCAGGACCCTGAGATCATGACCTGAGCTGCAGGCAGAGGCTTAACCCACTGAGCCACCCAGGCGCCCTGGCAAGGTTGGTTTCTTTAGAGTGCTATAGGAGAAGAATCTGTCCCAGGCCTTTCTCCTTGGTTTATACATACATACATACATACATACACAGAGATACTCTGTGTACATACATGGAAATGACTAAGCCAATGGGGCAAAAAGTTAGCAACTGGTTAATTTGGGTAAAGGACATATAAGTGTTTATTATACTGTTTTTGCAAATTTTTCTATAAGTTTGAAGTTACTTCTAAAGAGAAAGTTAAGAAAGATACAAATTGCTGCAATTTTTAAAAATCAGCAGGAAATTTGTAAGAAAAGATCTAGGGAATCTCAGAATTTAGTGCAAAATGACTAAGAAGTATGAACCAATACACAAAAGATGAGAAAAGAGGGTAAGTCTAATCCATACAGAGTTGTGTATGTTTGAAAGAATGAGTAGAGAAGATTCAAAGAAATTATAGGAAGATGTGTTCCCAGAAATAAAGAAAGCCCCATATTATTTTTTAAAGATTTTTTATTTATTGGAGTGCTGGGTGGTTCAGTGGGTTAAGCTTCTGTCTTCAGCTCAGGTCATGATTTCAGGGTCCTGGGATTGAGCCCCAGTCAGGCTTTCTGCTCAGCAGGGAGCCTACTTCCCCTCCTCTCTCTCTGCCTTCCTCTCTGCCTACTAGTGATCTCTGTCCATCAAATAAATAAATAAAAATCTTTTTAAAAAGATTTTTATTTTTTTGAGGGAGAGAGACTGAGAGAGAAAGCATGAAGCAGACTTCGCATGGAGCTGGGAGCCTGATGTGGGACTGGATCCTGGGACTCCAGGATCATAACCTGAGCTGAAGGCCATTGCTTAACCAACTGAGCCACCCAGGCACCCCAGAAAGACCCATATTATTGTTGAAAGGACTCACTGAGCATCAGGAAGAATGAATAATAATTTTAAAAGGATCCACACTCAGTCCCACTCTTGGGAAATCCCAGTACCTTAAGGATAATGCTAACATCTAAAAGGATGAGGGAGTAAAAGGCAGGTTATTTACACTATAATCTGATGCCAATCAACATCAAATTTGTCATCAGTGTCACTAGATTCTAAGGAAAATGGAGCAGTACCTTCAAAGTGAGATCTGCTGGTGAGAACCAACAATACTAGGACAGTAATGATGTCATACAAGTTCCAAGGAAAAATTACTTTAATACTATATTTTGACACTAATCACATGGCCAATTAAGAATGAAGGCAGAGTTCAGCCACAGCAACTTCTTCCTAGGAACATTGCCAAAGGCAAGAGAAGCAAGGGCATAAATGAACTATTGAGACTTCACCAAGATCAAAAACTTTTGCACAGCAAAGGAAACAGTTAACAAAATCAAAGGACAACTGACAGAATGGGAGAAGATATTTGCAAATGACATATCAGATAAAGGGCTAGTATCCAAAATCTATAAAGATCTTAGCAAACTCAACACCCAAAGAACAAATAATCCAATCAAGAAATGGACAGAGGACATGAACAGACATTTCTCTAAAGAAGACATCCAGATGGCCAACAGACACGTGAAAAAGTGCTCCAAATCACTCAGCATCAGGGAAATACAAGTCAAAACCACAATGAGATACCACCTCACACCAGTCAGAATGGCTAAAATTAACAAGTCAGGAAATGGCAGATGCTGGTGAGGATGCAGAAAAAAGGGAACCCTCCTACACTGTTGGTGGGAATGCAAGCTTGTGCAACCACTCTGGAAAACAGCATGGAGGTTCCTCAAAAAGTTGAAAATAGAGCTACCCTACAACCCAGCAATTGCACTACTGGGTATTTGCCCTAAAGATACAAGTGTAGTGATATGAAGGGGTACATGCACCTGAATGTTTATAGCAGCAATGTCCACAATAGCCAAACTATGGAAAGAGCCTACATATCCATCAACAGATGAATGGATCAAGAAGATGTGCAATAGAATACTACGCAGGCATCAAAAGAAATGAAATCTTGCCATTTGCGACAACATGGATGGAACTAGAGCATATCATGCTTAGCGAAATAAGTCAAGCAGAGCAAGACAACTATCATATGATCTCCCTGATATGAGGAAGTGGTGATGCAACATGGGGGCTTAAGTGGGTAGGAGAAGAATCAGTGAAACAAGATGGGATTTGGAGGGAGACAAACCATAAGTGACTCTTAATCTCACAAAACAAACTGAGGGTTGCTGGGGGGAGGGGGATTCGGAGAAGGGGGTGGGATTATGGACATTGGGGAGGGTATGTGCTTTGGTGAGTGCTGTGAAGTGTGTAAACCTGGTGATTCACAGACCTGTACCCCTGGGAATAAAAATATATGTTTATAAGAAATAAAAAATTTAAAAAAAAAAAGAAATGAAATCTTGCCATTTGCGATGATGTGGATGGAACTAGAGGGTATTATGCTTAGTGAAATAAGTCAGTCAGAGAAAGACAACTATCATATGATCTCCTTGATATGAGGAAGTGGAGATGCAACGTGGGTGGTTTGGGGGTAGGAAAAGAATAAATGAAACAAGATGGGATCAGGAGGGAGACAAACCATAAGAAACTCTTAATCTCCCAAAACAAACTGAGGGTTGCTGGGGGAAGTGTGGTAAGGAGAAAGTGGTGGGGTTATGGACATTGGGGAGGGTATGTGTTATGGTGAGTGCTGTGAAGTGTGTAAACCTGGCGATTCACAGACCTGTACTCCTGGGGGTAATAATACATTATATGTTTATTAAAAAATTATTTAAAAAAAAAGAATGAGGGCAGAGTGAAAACAGTTTTAGATTTGGAATATTTCATAAATTTGTTACTGACACAACTACTTTAAGAAAAGTACCATAAAAATGAAAACAACAAGTATACATGAAAAAGAAAGACAAGGGACCCAAAATAGTGGGGATAATTCAGAAGTATAACAAAAGGGAATCTAGAATGATGAATGGATACTATGCAGAAGTCTTCAAATTGTTGATTCAAATTCAAATGGAAAAGTTTTCAAGATGTCTTCAAGAAGAGAATTAATTATACTTGACAAAAATTGTATGATTAAAACACTGGGTGGTCTTTATGATAAAGATAAGTCATGTGATACCAATAATACAATAGTAATAGCAACAGCATCATGAATGCAATTCCTTGAGCCTCTGTCTTGAAAGAAGGCCTCTTCCCTTACACTTTCCCTTCCCTTCTCTCTCCGTGCTTCCTCTCTCTCTCTCCTGCATTCCCTCCCTTCTTCCCTCCTTCCTTCCTATTATAATGTTATGGGGTGAAGAGAAAGGAGATGTTTCTTTTAAATTATTAAGTTATATTCAAATACAACTGAGAAAGTTGTATTTTCATCTTAAATTAGACTTTAAACAGTTGTTGCATCTAATTCTTTTCATCATGCCTTTAGAAGCCCTGTTCCATTTTGAACAAAATACCCCTTGATCTCAATTATTCCTTGAAATACTTCAGAAAGCACTCTAGTATCCCTTTGCCTTTATATTCCTTCTCTATCCATGGAAAGGACCACTTGAGCACTGGCTCCAGACTCTGTGGCTGATTTGTCCTTTTTTCCTCAATATTCAAATGTTTTAGCATTGACTCAACCCCACTTTGACTTTGTGTCTAAATTTTCATAGTTGGGCATTAACCAACTTTCCACTTTTTTTCCTTCTAGTTCCAGTAACTTGGGCCCTATTCCTCTTGCTGAAATTCCTGTGTCAAATACTTGCCAAGTGTGCTGGTCACCTAGAATAGGTCCTGCCCCATCAGGCTTCACATCTGCCTCATGGACTGCTACTTGGATCTCCACAAGTGACTGGCTCCACATTCACCTTTTGGGTTTAATCCTGACAACAATTTTTACTTTCTTAAACCATGCTGATGTCACCTCCCCAACTTAGATTTCCATTCATTGGCTGTCATCACATTTTCTGGAATCCAACTTGCATTCCTAAAGTTCTGAACCTTTTAGAGAGTGCGTCTGGCCACCAAATGGGTATTTCTAGCTCCAGACCTGAAACTTTCTGTTTCGTCCAACCTTCTGAAAGAATGCATTCATGCTCTCTACCTTCTTTCCCTTTCCTATAACTGAAACTTGGCTTTCCCATGGTGATGCCATTGCTTTGTCCCACTTCAGCTGTAACTTTTGCCCGACTCAGTGAACAAGGAGTACAGAGTTAAACCTTTGTCTGTACTGATGCATTCAGATCAGACTGTTCTTCACCATTATTATTTACACCTACACTTGGAAATGCTGTCCTTGTTCTGGTGCTTGTCACCTCAAGGCTGACCTACTGAAATATACGCCAACTGTTTTCTTTTATATTTGTCCCTACACACTAATCCATTCTGCCACTCTGTCCAAGTTATCTTTCTTTTCTTTTTTTTTTCCCCCAGAAGGTCTTTATTAAAAAATTAAATAATAAAATAACTACAATACCACCATTGTACCAAAAAATATTGATATTACTTCCTTAGTATAACCAAATCCAGACTGTTTACATTTTCCTTCTTGTCTGATATAACCTCATACTCCTTATAATCCACATATTGCATTTAAAGGATCTGCCTCTTAAATCTCCTTTCATCTAAGATTCCCCTGTCTTTTCACTCCTTGCATTTCACTTGAAGAAACTGGATCATTTGTCTTGTCCCTGGTCTCATTTTATAATGGGGAGGGGGGTGGCACCTGGGTGGCTCAGTTGGTTGAGCACCTGACTCTTAATTTCAGGGTCATGGGATTGAGCTCCAAGTCAGGCTCACCACTCAGTAGGGAGTCTGCTAGAGATTCCATCTCTTCCTGGCTCTCTGCCCCACCTTCTGCTCGTGCATGTGCACACGCACACACACTCTCTCTCACAAATAACTAAATAAAAATCTTTAAGAAATGCAATAGAGAAAGGGCCAAAATTATAGTCAAGAGGTTTTAAAGTAAAGAACAAGTGTGGAGTTGTCTGTTGTGAGCATATTTATGGGAGGTGACCTCTTCTCCTTCCCACCATCTCAGAGCGGCTTGTTGCACTGCCCGTTTTCCTGTAAAATAGCAAGACATCCTTATTGTCAGTCTATCTGTGTATATGGAGTTTGGTTGGACTTGAACACAGGTTCTTTGTTTTGTGTGAATTCCTTGTACCGACTCCTCAGTGTAATAAACTGTTGCTGACTACTGGGGTATTTTGTGTGTAAGAAACTTCCAGATACTGACACAGCAGCATCTCTGACTTGGCAGCTCTGGTCACCTAAGGGACAGCTCAGCCTCACGGTGTTGAGAAGTTGCTTCCAGTTAGCAGGAGGCTCCAGCCTCTGCCACTGCCTGAGAGCAGGTTGCTTCCTGCCTGTGGCTTTCTGCTCAGTCTGGTGACACTTGTCTCCTCTGCAGAGGACATGGTGCTTTCCTTTACTATGTAAAGTTTGGAAAGCTATCAGTTGGAGCCACCTGAGTTGAAAGCAAAGACACTGAGCTGTGTGTCAGCGGTAAGGCATGAAGGCAGATAATGATGCTAAGTGCCACAGGAAAGCACAGACGCAGATGGAATCATCAACCAGCCATGCATGTCACGGTGCTTTAAACCTGATGTGCAGCTTGAGGTGGTACAAAGATTTTCGAGTTGCCAGACACCCACCTTCAGATTCCTGTTGCTCCATTTACTTGGAACACTGGGCACATTCTTTCATCCATTTACTCTTTGGTGGGATGGAGCCAGAGGTGAGGAGTGAAGGTTGTTTACTTACATTTCTGACCTTGCAGGATTTCTGGGAGAATGGAACCAAATCCTGTATGTAGAGCAGCTCCTATAGCTTCTGTAGTTCACATGGCCACTATGATGGATGGGGGAGGGTGTGCGGAATTGTTTGAGAACTTGACATTTGAACTGGACTTTCAACAAAGGGTTAGATTTTATTGTGAGGAGGTTAGTAGAACAGGCATTTTGGGTAGAGCCCAACACAGAATTCTTCACTATCTCTCCTTCAGATCTCACATATTTTTTTCCCTAGTAAACAGGAGTGCAAGTACGATCTGGAGCGGCTACATCATCCATCTATGGGACCCAGGCCCATGCCGAAGCTTCACTCCCATGTCCCTCCGCGAACACGCGGGTGGGTGCCTAAAGTTATCTTTCTTAAAGAGAAAAACATTTCTACTGAAAACACTGTCTCTTTCCAAGTCCACGATGATTTTTCTATCTTTTGGAAGGAATCATGAATAATCATTAATAATTCCTTGTTCTGGAGTCAAGGCCCTCCATTGTTTTGAGATAGCCATTGATGCTTAGACCCTCCATCTCTAAAGTATATATTAAAATGACCCTCTATGTAGCCAAGCCATTGAGAGACATGGCATGTAAAAGTTGTTTGGAGGCTTTGATCATTTTAAATGTCACATAAATATTTTGTACCACCAACAATAAACATAGCTCTGTTCCCAAGGAAACACAGTTGAGAAATGACCTTTATTGCAATACACGGAAGAAACAGATCTTGTTGTTCTTTGATCACAGAGCACACTTCTCATATTTATGTCCAGTACATCTCACTGTAGTATCTTGTGAGTATTATACGCCCTGAGGTATAGGATCACAAAATTCAGTTAAAAGAGGGGATTGTAGTAGACTACTGAGACCTTCTAAGTAATAAATGCAGTTTAGTTATTATGAAATGAAAAAAGAAATCAAATATGAACAGTTAGTGGCATTGGTAGGAACTTTCTCTTATGCCACATATTTTGTTCTTAATAAATCTGAACCAGATGTATATTTATTTGTTACATTGTCATGTAAATGTGAAACTGACTTTTCTAACCAACTCTGTTGGTGCTATACTTGGTATCAGTTACTGTGGTCCCTGACCAGTATGGTATTATTATATTAAAGTTGTTTTGGCTGAGAAAAATTTCAATGTATGGTCATAAATACCATGACAATCAAGACATAAAACATATCCATCATCTTCCCACCTCCAGAGCCAGGCACCCGCTAACCTTGTTTAGATTTCTTTCTTTTTTTTTTTTTTTAATTTCATATAAATGGAAAAATACAGAATTTTAATTTTGCTCTCTGGTTCCTAGAAATCATTTTTAAGAAGATTTTGTTTATTCATTTGAGAGAGAGCACAGAGAGAGTGAGAGAGGAAGGAGCAGACTCCTTGCTAAGCAGGGAACCAGCCTGATGTGGGACTCGATTCTAGGACCCTGAGAGCATGATCTGAGCAGAAAGCAGATGCTTAACCAGCTGAGCCACTCAGGCACCCCTAGAAATCAATTTTTAAATGCTTTATTTTCTTATATGCATGTGCATGAGTGTGCACACATGTAACAAGTTTTTTTTTTAATTTATTTTTTATTTTCAGCATAACACTATTCATTATTTTTGCACCACACCCAGTGCTCCATGCAATCCGTGCCCTCTATAATACCGACCACCTGGTACCCCGACCTCCCACCCCCCACCCCTTCAAAACCCTCAGATTGTTTTTCAGAGTCCATAGTCTCTTATGGCTCACCTCCCCTTCCAATTTCCCCCAACTCTCTTCTCCTATCTCCCCATGTCCTCCATGCTATTTGTTATGCTCCACAAATAAGTGAAATCATATGACAATTGACTCTCTCTGCTTAACTTATTTCACTCAGCATAATCTCTTCCAGTCCTGTCCATGTTGCTACAAAAGTTGGGTATTTGTCCTTTCTGATGGAGGCATAATACTCCATAGTGTATATGGACCACATCTTCCTTATCCATTCATCCATTGAAGGGCATCTTGGTTCTTTCCACAGTTTGGCGACTGTGGCCATTGCTGCTATAAACATTGGGGTACAGATGGCCCTTCTTTTCACTACATCTGTATCTTTGGGGTAAATACCCAGGAGTGCAATGGCAGGGTCATAGGGAAGCTCTATTTTTAATTTATTGAGGAATCTCCACACTGTTCTCCAAAGTGGCTGCACCAACTTGCATTCCCACCAACAGTGGAAGAGGGTTCCCCTTTCTCCACATCCCCTCCAACACATGTTGTTTCCTGTCTTGCTAATTTTGGCCATTCTAACTGGTGTAAGGTGATATCTCAATGTGGTTTTAATTTGAATCTCCCTGATGGCTAGTGATGATGAACATTTTTTCATGTGTCTTATAGCCATTTGTATGTCTTCATTGGAGAAGTGTCTGTTTATATCTTCTGCCCATTTTTTGATATGATTGTCTGTTTTGTGTGTGTTGAGTTTGAGAAGTTCATTATAGATCCTGGATATCAACCTTTTGTGTGTACTGTCATTTGCAAATATCTTCTCCCATTCTGTGGGTTGCCTCTTTGTTTTCTGGACTGTTTCCTTTGCTGTGCAGAAGCTTTTGATCTTGATGAAGTCCCAAAAGTTCATTTTCGCTTTTGTTTCCTTTGTCTTTGGAGACATATCTTGAAAGAAGTTGCTGTGGCTGATATCGAAGAGATTACTGCCTATGTTCTCCTCTAGGATTCTGATGGATTCCTGTCTCACGTTGAGGTCTTTTATCCATTTTGAGTTTATCTTTGTGTACGGTGTAAGAGAATGGTCGAGTTTAATTCTTCTACATATAGCTGCCCAGTTTTCCCAGCATCATTTATTGAAGAGACTGTCTTTTTTCCACATTTTTACAAAACATGTAACAAATTTTAATGATTATTATCTTTCAGTGATGGTAGCATAATAGCAGACATTTCCCATTCCCATTCTTTCACCTTCAGTCATGATCCCCAGTTCTCATTACAGTGTCAAGCTCTCCACTACTGCAGGCCTTGTGCTCTGGGAGAGGACTTCACCTATGGTTCCCTGAGTTAGTCACTGCTGAACGTTTGAGGGATTCAAAGCCGGGCCCATTTGGAGCCAACTCAAATCTGAAGCTTTGGTTTCAGCCTTTAGAATTGCAATTTTTTCTTTTCTCATAGATTTGGAACTTTAGAATAGTTGCTGTGTAACCATGCAGCAGCCTTCAAGAGGTAGCCCATCTGAGAATGAAGTCAGCCTCATGCACGGCAAAGCCAGAGATGGTGAGACAGAAATCTAGTCTTCATAACATCATTTGACCTCAAGTCAAGTGGTAACTGAAGCTAGTTCAATCCCTGCTGTTTTCAGTACTAGGAACCAATAGATCCCCTTTTTGTTTAAGTAAATTTAACTGGGTGTTCATGTTATATAGAGTACAAAGATTCCTAACAGTTATAAATTATGGATTTTTTATCTTAGTATCTTTCTGTATTTTCCATTTTTCTATGATATACATAATAGTTATAGATAGAATCCCCCCACCATGACCCACAAGGGTTACAAAATTATTTTTAATTCTCCAAAATAGTATTACCAAATTCTTTCTCTTATTTTTAGTGTTGAAATTTTAGTCTTTTAATGTTATATCTGAATCTTATTTTGCATATAAGGAATATATTTCCTTAAAGAAATATTTATTCCTAAATCTTGTTCAAGCTATTTTGGTAACTGACAATACCCAAAATGGTTTCAGAATAATCTTCTTACTTTCTCTGAAGCTAACATATTTAAGAAAACCTTGTTTTCCTTAGCAATGTCAATGTATTGTGGGCTACATTTATCATTCCATGCAGATTTCCATCCCAGACTAAGAGAACTATGACACACATTTTTCTTTTGAAATAACTCTTCATAAGTAGTTGTACGCATATTTTTAATATGAGGCACTATATTTAACACAAACACTCACAGAATAGTTTTGATTATTGAATATTTGCTGATAAACTGTTTGAAATCCTTGATCTTCTCTAGTTAAAACTTGCTGGAATTAGAGAAGTTGAAACACGGGGGTAGGATGGAGGAGAGAGCTAGGTGTCATCTTTAAATAAGAGGAGTCAGAACTCTGCATGGAAATCTGGAAACAATAAATTATGTATTGTCTTAGTACTTTCAGGCTGCTATAATAGACTGGCTGGATTATAAAAAAACATAATTTACTTCTCATCCTTCTGGAAGCTGGGAAATCCAAGATCAAAGTGCTAGCAGATCTGGTGAGGATCTGCCTTTTAGTTTGTAGACAGCTGTCATTTCTCTGTGTTCTCACATGACGGAAGGGGCCAGAGAGCTCTCTGGAGTCTCTTCTATAGGAGTACTAATTCCATTCATGTGGACTCCACCCTCATGATCTAGGCACCTTGCCACACCCTGCCTCCAAATGCCAGCACATTGGGGATTAGATTTCAACATATGAATTTGTGGGAGAACACACAAATTCAGTATATAGTAGGTTATGTTTCAGGAATTTGTTTTAGGCACAAAATATATCTAGATAAAAAATGTCTTTCCATACTCAAGGACCTTAGCTATTTAGTAAGTGTCTACAATTTGCTTGATTCTACTTAGCTCACTCATGTGGGAGAACCGTTAAGGCTTTTGGTGAAAAGCAAGAAAAACTGGCTCTGAATGGAAAATGACAACTTCTGGAAGGACCTGGCATGGCTCACCAAATAAAAGAGCTGCTGAAGAACTAGGCTGGAAAGGATAGGAAGATGGGATGCTCTGGGCATCCCATAGCAGGGACTAATCTATAACTTCGATAAATCAGCTCCATAATTTTTCCCTCTCTTTGTTTCTCTCCTAAAAATGTAAAGTCCTAGGAAATAAGTAGTCAGGCTAAGAAGGGCAAATCATTTTGTCTTGATAAATTCATCAATTCTTCTTTTACCAGAATAACGGTGATAATAGATGCTAGGCATCAAAAACCATAATATTTACCACCTTCAGTTAGGTTGTGGCAGTGGATATAAAACTTGGCTACTCAAAGCTCCCATTCATGAGATGGATAGTTCATGTTTTAGAGTAACTCCTTATGGATATCTCCTATTTTGTGAAATAATTCTGTAAAGTACTCAGCACGATACTGGTCATATATTAAGCCATCAATAAATGACGGCAGTTACTAAAGCTTTTATCATTCCAAAATTATGGCTTTTATATTTCCTTAAAATATTTCAGTATGTTGTCCTGGAAAACATTCATATTAGGCCACTCCTTTAGAATACAGTGACATGACATGAGGATAGTGGCATGACAATCACTCTACTAGTACATTTTGGAATCAGTCTGGACAAGGAGGAAAATTGACTTTTGACCTGGAATGAAAACTGAACAAGAAGTAGAGCAAATGCTGAAGAACTAACCTGGCTGGTCGTTAGGGTTTAGGCCTAGATGTGTATCCTGGTGGTCCAGGAATAGGATTCAGGGTTTAAGGAAGCATACCTGTCCTCAGCTACCATTTATGGCAAATGACCTTTTGGTTCTGATGTGTAACTCTGTTGTGATAGAGTTAGACATCTCTGCAGTTGCCATGGCCTCATCTTTCTGCCCCTTGACTTCAGGTCGTATGACTTGCTCTGACCAATGTAATGTTCAATGTTAAAGAGAGGAGGCTTTAAATATGCTTGTACTTTAAGGCTTCTTATTTCTGCCATTCTCATGAGAATAGAATGAAACACATGGCCCCAGAAGAGACACATGGAACAGAGCCACCCATGCTGAATCTCAGATATATTACTGAGAAACAGATACTTATTGTAAAGTGCCACAGAATTTTAGGGTAGCTGGTGAGCAGAATTATTGTGTCAACAGCTGACAGATAGGTTATTTTAAAAATTCTTTATATATAGTTGGGAGATGAATGATTAGAGGATGTGCAATGACCTCTAGCACAGATCACTAGGAACCCCAAAACCAGCAATGAATCAAAATTTGATGGATGTATATTCAGACATTATTGTTATAAAACCTCTGTACTTCACTGAAATAGTTTCATCATTTTATAATGGAGAGTTCTCAAAAAATATTTAAAGAGGTTCTCTTTTCAAAATAATGCAGCTCCATCAATTAATGAAAAAATATGAAAATTTTAAGTTGAACTTAATTAACATTCTTTTAAGTGCCCATGAAAATTAGAAAAGGATAATGACATTTGAAAGCCATTTTCAATTTTAAGAAGTTAAATGTTTCATGTCTGAACAGAGGAAGGGACAAAGCAAAAGATCTGCTCAACAGAGTATGTGGAAGGCAAGTTCTATTTTTAATGCTTACTAAACAGAAGAAATGGTCAATTAAATGAATAACATTAAGCAATAAAAAAACAAATTTTTTACCATTATAAGATTGTTATAATATGCCTTCATTTTATCCTACTGGTGTATTTCTTTTATTCTTTTGCAAAGATGTCATGCAAACTTTGGTTTTTGTTTTGTATTGTTTTAAAGATTTTTTTTTTATTTATTTGACAGAAATCACAAGTAGGCACAGAGATAGGCAGAGAGAGAGAGGAGGAAGCAGGCTCCCTGCTGAACAGAGAGCCTGACATGGGATTTGATCCCAGGACCCTGGGATCATGACCTGAACAGAAGGCAAAGCTTTAACCCACTGAGCCACCCAGGCACCCCGTAAACTTTGGAAATAAAAAGTTATTTTCAAGAAGTGTTTTTTTCTCTAGACTTTTGTATAGGTGACTTGTAAAAGATCACAGTGTTTGTCAGAGTGTTCCCAGAAGCAGAGTTTTTAAAAGATCAAAATATGTTCAACTAATCCATAAGACAAAGGTAAAGCCTTTGGGTCAAAAGCTATTTCTGCCATAGATGAAGTGAAAAAAATCTAAATTAGTTAAGTAACCCAAGTAAATAGTAAAGTCCCATCTATTGGGAAAAAATAAAAGTAAAGTTGAGTATGAGTGATGGTAGTGGTTACTACCCGTTTCAGTTGCCTATTTCTGTAAGCAAACTACCCCAAAATTAGCGTCCTGCAACAAGAATCATTTATTGTTATGATCTCTCATAGATCTGAGGATAGACTGGACTCAGTTAAGCATTTTTCAAGGAGGATATCTCCTGTAGTATAGGCAGAGAGTGGCTAGACTAGAGACATCCTAATGGCTTCATAACTCAAATGTCTGATGCATGGGCTGGGCACAGTCAAAAAGCACACCCATAGGCATGGGATTCAACCTCTATTTCCTCCCTCCCTGTCCTGCCAAGTAACATTATAACCAATATTGGCAAGTGCTTGTTTTGCCAACCTCCAGAGTGGTCATCCTATTTTAAGTCAGTAAGTATATACATATATAGGAGACTGGGAAGGTTGTGGAGTAGGAGAAACCTAAGCTTGCCTTGTCCTACAGACACAACCAGATAATACTCACATCAGGTTAATAACCCAGAAAACTACCAAAGACTGGCAAGGAGAGTCCATCTTGAATAAGGTAGGAAAGGTGGAGAGGTGATTTGAAGCCTAAACAGGCCATGGCTACTTGTGGAAAGGAAGGAGCCAGGGGTGTTGAGAAGGGTGAGAAACAGACTGTCACACAGAGGAAACTGCAAGGATAATACAAACCCTGTAACATTTGGCTTTGAAGGTGAGAGGGGACACATTTTACTAGTTCTTAACAACAAGCAGCCTTAAAGCTTGGCCTGGTTAGTACCTGGATAGAATTCTAAATGTCAGTAAGCTCAGCTCTAGGAGAGCCCTGAATGTTAGGAAGTTAAGTCCCCAGCCTTAAAGAGATAGCATGCCAAGCAACCTTAGCAGATAGAACATAGAACCAGAAATTTGAAAAACCACCAGGGAAAGACTAGAGGGAGAGTAATTTGCTCATGACAGGGCATGTCCTAGAGATACAAGGATCTCAGAGAGACTCCTCCAGGAACAAAGGAACTGATAGGCACCATTCTCTTCTCCCTCCCTTCCTCCCTGCCCTCAGCTCCTAGCATAAACACACTGCCATCTGCAGAAAACAGATCAGTGTCCCCACTCCCTACTTAACTTGTTTGGACCAAGCCCTGTCCCCATCACTTCAGTAGATACACTTTTCCCAGTCACATTTGTCTCAGTCCTGGTGCTGCCAATTCACGCCCCTAGAAGACCAGTGCAAATCTTCACAGCAAAACAAACCCTGCCTTTTGTGGGATTCTCTTTCCTGGAAGTGACAGCCCATGCACTCTTGGCACTTCTGCTAGGTCAGCCCCTGAAGCAAGGGCTCCAGGTCTCACTTAACAAGTAAATGGGCATGTACCTTGTTAAAACCCACTCTGCATCAGCTATGCTCACTACAGGCAAGAAACACTGCTCACTACAGGAAAGAAAGCCACTGCAGCCAAAAGGACTGAAGGAAAAAGTGTCCAGAACAAAACATGACACACACAACAAACACAGGAGTCAGTCCTTGAAGTGCCAGCTCCCAGGGAATAGGAGACATGGCACTGAAAGGTATTACAAGACCGCTTAGTCATAAGGCCACTAATTGCAAGAGCAAAGGATGTAGCTGATGTTCCTAGTATAAAAAAAAAAAAAAAAAAAAAAAAAAAAAAACAGACACAGGTAGTTAGAAAAATGAGACAGAAAAATATGTCCCAAATGAAAGAACAGGACAAAATGACAGTAAGAAAGCTAAATAAAATAAAGATACATAATATGCCTCAGAGAGAACTTTAAGTGATGGCCAAATAGATACTTGACTTAAGAGTGGAGGACCTCAGTGAGACCTTTAATAGATAGAAAACATAAAAAAGAACCAATCAAAGATGAAGAAGTCAGTAATGGATGTTAAAAATAAACTAGGGGAAATAAATAGTAAGCAAGAGAAAGCAGAACAGATCAGTGACCTGGAGAACAGAGTAATGGAAAACAATGAAGTGGGGGGACAGAGAGAAAAAAATAACAACAACAAAAAAAAAGAATATAGACTAAGGGAATTTACTGATACATTCATAACAATATTCACACTATAGGGATCCCAAAAGACCAGAGAGGAAAGTGGGCAGAAAAATTATTTGAATAAATAATAGCTGAAAACTTCCCTGAATCTGGGGTGGGAACAAATATCCAGATCCAGGAAGCACCCAAGGAAATCAACCCAAGGAGGTCTAAACCAAGACATATATTAATTAAAATGGCAAAAGGAGAATTTTAAAAGCAGGAAGAGAAAAGAAAACAGTTACATACAAGGAAATCCCATAAGGTTACCAGCTGATTTTTCAACAGAAACTTTGCAGGCCAAATGGGAGTGTCATGATATATTAAATGCGCAAAAAAATGAACAAACAAACAAACAAACAAACAAAAACCTCTGCAAAAAAAAATACTCTATACATCAGGACTATCCTTCAGAATAAAAGGGGAGATAAAAAGTTTCACAGACAAAAAAGAAATTAGAGAAATTCATCACCACCAAAGAAATCCTAAAAAAAAAAAAAAAAAAAATGGTACCAGGGACTCTGAATGGAAAGGAAAGACCATAAGAAGGAATAAGAAAAGTAGAAAGCAGAAAGTGGTAAAATTAAGTATAATTACAAAAATCAGTCAAGGAATTCACAAAATTCACAAAAAGATGTAAAGTAAAACACCATATGCATAAATCTTGGAAATGAGAGGAGAAAAAATAGGTTCAAACATAAGCAATTATCGACTTAGTATGGACTGTTATATGCAGATGCTATATACAAATCTAACAATAGCCACAAATAAAAAAAAACTGGTGATAGATATGCAAAAAATAGAGTAAGGAATTTCAATTGGGGTGGAGTTTTTTGGACTTTTCCACATAAAGTATCATGTCATCAGTGAAGATTGAGAGTTTCACCTCTTCCTTGCCAATTTGAATTATTTTTATTTCCTTTTGTTGTCTGACTGCTGAGAGTAGGACTTCTAGTACTATGTTGAACAATAGTGGACATCCATGGTTGTGTCCCTGACCTTAACAGAAAAGCTCTCAGTTTTTCCCCATTGAGAATAATATTTGCTGTGGGCTTTTTGTAGATAGCTTTTATGATATTGAAGTATGTTACCTCTATCCCTACAGTGTGGAGAGTTTTAATTAAGAAAGAATGGTGTATTTAGTCAAATGCTTTTTCTGCATCAATTGAGAGGATCATGTTTCTTGTCTTTAGTTTTATTAAATTGATATGTCATATTTGATTTTCAAATGTTGAAACACCCTTGCAGCCCAGGAATAAACTCCACTTGGTCATGGTGAATAATCCTTTTAATGTATCTGTTGGACTTTACTATTATCTTGGTGAGAATTTTGGCACCCATGCTCATCAGGGATGTTGGTCTGTAATTCTTTTTGGTGAGTTCTTTGGATTTGGGATCAAGGTAATGTTGGCCTCATAGAAAGAGTTTGGAAGTTTTCTTTTTGTTTCTATTTTTTGGAACATGTTCTGAAGAGTAGGTATTAGTTCTTCTTTAAATGTTTGGCAAAATATCCCTGGAAAGCCATCCAGACCTGGACTCAGGTGTTGGGAGATTTGGTTTTTTATCACTGCTTCAATCTCCTTGCTGGCGAGGGTTTGTTCAGATAGAGTTCTGGTAGTTTATAAGTCTCCAGGAATGTATCCATTTCTCCCAGGTTGCTTAATTTGTTGGCATATAGTAACTCAAAATATGTTCTTATAATTGTTTGTATTTCCTTGATGTTTATCATGATCTCTCCTCTTTTGTTTTTCAATTTACTAATTTTCAATTTATTTGGGTCCATTATATTTCCTTTTAAATAAATCTGGTTAGGGGTTTAACGATCCTATTAATTCTCTCAAGGAATCAGCTTCTACTTTTATTGATATGTTCTACTTCTTTTGGTTTCTGTTTCATTGATTTCTGCTCTAATCTTTATTATTTCTCTTCTGCTTAGTTTAAGCTTTATTTGTTGTTTTTTTTTTTCTCCAGTTTCTTTAGGTATAAGTTTAGATTGTGTATTTGAGACTTATCTAATTTTTTGAGAAAGGCTTGGATGGTTATATATTTACCACATAGGAACACCTTTCCTGTATCCTGAAGGTTTTGAACAGTTGTGTCTTCATTTTCATTTGTTTCCATGAATTTTTAAAAATTTTCTTTAATTTCCTGGTTGACCCATTCATTCTTTCGTAAGACGTTCTTTAACCTCCAAGTGTTTACGTTTCTTCCAAATTTCCTCTTGTAATTGAGTTCAAGTTCTAAAGGATTACTGGGAATAAAGGTTCTAAAGGATTACTGGGAATAATTTCAATCTTTTGGTACACTTTAAGACCTTATTTGTGACCCAGTATGTGGTCTGTTCTGAAAAATGTTCCATGTGGACTCAAGAAGAATGCGTTTTCTGTTTAGGATTGAATGTTCTGTATATATCCGTGAAGTCCACCTGGTCCATTGTGTCATTGTCATTCAAAGCCCTTGTTTCCTTGTTGATCTTCTGCTTAGATGATTGTCCATTGCTGTGAGTCGGGTGTTGAAGTTCCCTATTATTATTGTATAATTATCAACCTGTTGCTTTAATTTGGTTAATGTAATTGGCTGTTTCCAAATTAGGAGTATAAATATTTAAAATTGTTAGATCTTCTTGTTGGATAGACCCTTTAAGTATGATATACTGTCCTGCTTCATCTTCTATTATCATCTTTGGTTTAAAACCTAATCTATCTGTATCAGCCACAGCAACTTCTTTCAAGATATGTCTCCAAAGGCAAAGGAAACAAAAACAAAGATGAAATTTTGGGACTTCATCAAGATCAAAAGCTTCTGCACAGCAAAGGAAACAGTCAAGAAAACAAAGAGGCAACCCACAGAATGGGAGAAGATATTTGCAAATGACAGGACACACAAAAGGTTGATATCCAGGATCTATAATGAACTCCTCAAACTCAACACACACAAAACAGATAATCATATCAAAAAATAGGCAAAAGATATAAACAGACACTTCTCCAGTGAAGACATACAAATGGCTATCAGACACATGAAAAAATGTTCATCATTTTTTCTCAGCCATCAGGGAGATTCAAATTAAAAGCACATTGAGATACCACCTTACACCACTTAGAATGGCCAAAATTAGCAAGACAGGAAACAACATGTGTTGGAGAGGATGTGGAGAAAGGGGAACCCTCTTCCACTGTTGGTGGGAATGCAAGTTGGTGCAGCCACTTTGGAGAACAGTGTGGAGATTCCTCAAGAAATTAAAAATAGAGCTTCCCTATGACCCTGCCATTGCACTCCTGGGTATTTACCCCAAAGATACAGATGTAGTGAAAAGAAGGGCCATCTACCCCAATGTTTATAGCAGCAATGGCCACAGTCACCAAACTGTGGAAAGAACCAAGATGCCCTTCAACAAATGAGTGGATAAGGAAGATGTGGTCCATATACACTATGGAGTATTATGCCTCCATCAGAAAGGACAAATACCCAACTTTTGTAGCAACATGGACAGGACTGGAAGAGATTATGCTGAGTGAAATAAGTCAAGCAGAGAGAGTCAATTATGGTTTCACTTATTTGTGGAGCATAACAAATAGCATGGAGGACAAGGGGAGATGGAGAGGAGAAGGGAGTTGAGGGAAATTGGAAGGGGAGGTGAATCATGAGACACTATGGACTCTGAAAAACAACCTGAGGGTCTTGAAGAGGCAGGTGGTGGGAGGTTGGGGGAACCAGATGGTGAGTATTAGAGAGGACACGGATTGCATGGAGCATTGGGTGTGGTGCAAAAACAATGAATACTGTTAAGCTGAAAAGAAATAAAAAGCAACACACGCACACACACACACACACAAACTCTATTCTGTCTGATATAAGTATTCCTACTTCAGCTTTCTTTTAACATTCATTAGCATGATAAATGGTTCTCTACCCCCTCACTTTCAAACTTGTGGTGTTTTAGGTCTAAAATGAGTCTCTTGTACACAGCATATGGATGGTTCCTGCTTTTTTATTCAATCTGATATCCTCTGTATTTTGATTGGAGCATTTAGCCTACTTATATTCAGAGTAACTACTGACAGAAATGAATTTAGTGCCATTGTATTACCTGTAAAGTCCCTGTAGATTATCTCTGTTTTTTTCTGGTCTATGCTACTTTTGGGCTCTCTCTTCACTTACAGGATCCTTTTTAATCTTTCTTGCAGGGCTGGTTTAGTGATCACAATTGTTTTAGTTTCTCTTTGTCCTGGAAACTCTTTATCTCTCCTTCCAGTCAGAATGACAGTCTTGATAGATGAAGTATTCTTGGCTGCATGTTTTTCTCATTTAGTACTCTGAATATATCATGCTAGCCCTTTCTGGTCGACCAGGTCTCTGTAGATAGGTCTGTTGCCAGTCTAATGTTTCTACTATTGTAGTTTAAGGAGCTCCTGCCTTGAGCTTCTTTCAGGATTTTCTCTTTATCTCTGAAATTTGCAAGCTTCACTATTATATGGCAGGGTGTTAATCTATTTTTATTGATTTTAGGGGAAATTCCATTTACTTCTTGAATTTGAATGCCCTTTTCCTTCCCATATTAGGGAAGTTCTCAGCTATGATTTGCTCAAATATACCTTCTGTCTCTCTCTCTCTCTTTCTTCTTCCTCTGGGACCCCAATAGTTCTAATATTGTTGCACTTTATGGTATCATTGATTTCTCAAAACCTCCCCTTATGGTCCATTAATTGTTTTTTTCTCTCTTCCTCAGCTGCCTTCCTTTCAACTGTCTTATCTCCTATGTCATTGACTCTCTCTTCTGCCTTATTTACCCTAGCTATTAGAGCAGTGATTTTAGACTGCATCACAGTTAGAGCATTTTTAAATTTCTGCCTGATTAGATTTTATTTCTGCACTAAGAGATTCTCTAAGTCTTTTTTTTTTTCAAGAGAGCTAGTAACTTTATAAGCAATATTTTAATGCCAGCTCTGACATTTCACTTATGTCCATATTGATAAGATCTGTGGCAGAAAGTATTACCTCTGGTTCTTTCTTTCATTGTGGTTTCTTTCTTCTAGTGATTTTTCCCAGAGAAGAAAGGATGAGTGGAAAAACAAAATAAAAAATATCAAGTGAAATACACACTAGACAAATCGGAAGAGGTAAGAAAACAAAAAAGAAAAGAAAAAGAAAAAAAGTAGAAAGAAAGAATATAATCTCACAGGTGAGGTGGACACAGGTAAACAAAACAGGGTAATCCAATTGCCCTGTGTGTATTGTGTCCTGTTTGTTAGAAGATGCTAAATCTCAGAATTGTAAAGAAAGCAAAATTTATATATAATAAAAATAAAATTGTATACAGAGAAAGGAAGCCAAAAATGAAGTATAGATCCATAAAGTGAAAATGGAAAAATGGAATTTAAAAAAGACTTAAAAACAAAGATAAAGTAAAAAAACTAGTTGAAAAGGAAAAAGAAAAATCTTAAACTGAAAGATTAAAGACTCATCCCCAAACCCCAATTCTATATACTATTTTCCCCTAGCACAA
Source organism: Mustela erminea (assembly GCF_009829155.1). Lineage (NCBI taxonomy): Eukaryota > Metazoa > Chordata > Mammalia > Carnivora > Mustelidae > Mustela > Mustela erminea. The sequence continues at coordinate 20,757,228 of NC_045629.1, forward strand.
GAGTTTTTCAGTTTTGAGTGATCTATTAATTTGGTATTCCCCTGAGGATCCTCCTGGCCTTCTGGGGAAGAGGGCTGTTGCACTGATTCTTGGGTGTCTTTGCCTGGGTGGAATTGCACCATTCCTTGCCAGGGGCCAGTCTCAGTGTAAACTCATTTGGATTGCTCTATTTGTCTTTTCCTGCTGCTTTATAGGGTGAACAAAGAAACTAAAAAAAAAGGTGCCACCCCAATCTCCAGCCCCAGAGCTGAAGGATCATGTCCCCCACTCTCCAGTGCACCTTCAGGGAAAGACAATCAGACCCTTTCATATGCTTCAAACTCCCCAGACTCCTGTTGTGTGTACTCACACCAATCCTCCCAGGGGAAGGAGAGGTGCCTCAACAAAACCTGTTTGGGGAGGTTTTGCCTTATCTTTTTTTAATCCATGCCACTCCTCCTGGGAAAAGGAGCCAGCTCTCATAGCAGTTGTTCTTTTTTGGGTCCCTGCTTGGAGAGTGGTCTCCTGATTGTGTTAGGGTTCAGGGTTTATTGCAACACATAGCTGAGAAGCCACTCTGGAGCTCGCTAACTATAGCTGGCTTCTCTGCTCCAACACTTGGGCACTCTGCTGCACTCAGGCATCCCCCTTCTTTCTGTGACCCTGTGGATCCTGAGACCACACTGCTTAAGAATCTCGCCTGCTTCACCGCCTGAGCATATTTCAGCTAGCGATGTCCCTGATGGAAGCAGACTTCTAAAACTTCCGATTTTGTGTACTGCTGCTATATAACTTTCCAGTGGCCTGCTTACAGAGGCTCCCTCCCCACTGTGGTTTATATATTCCCTCAAATTCATGTCTCTGCACCTTCTTCCTTTGCAAAAAGTGGTCTCTTTTCTATTTGTAGAATTGTAGCAATTCTTTCCTTAGATCTCAGGTTGAATTTATAGATATTCTGAATGATCTTTTAGATATCTAGGTAAATTCAAGAGACCAGATGAAACACAGTTCCCCTACTTTTCCATCATCTACAGAATTCTTCCAGACAAAATTGACTTTGAAAACAAAGACTATAACAAGTTACAAAGAAGAATACTATATAACCATAAAGGAAACAATTCAACAAGAAGATATAACAATTATAAATATTTATGCACCTTCCAATGGAGCCTTCAAATACATAAAGCGACTAATAACAAACAAAAAGGAAGTAAAAAAAAAATAATAAAAAATAATATGGGACTTTAACATCCTACTTACATCAATGGGTAAATTATTCAAACAGAAAATCAATGAGAAAACAATGGCATTGAATCACACATTTGACCAGATGTATCTAATTGGTATATTCAGAATATGCCATCCTAAAATAGCAGAATATACATTCTTTTCAAGTACACATTGAATATGCTCCAGAATAGATAATGTATTAGACCATAAAACAAGTCTCCACAAATTAAAAAGGACTGATATCATACCATGCATCTTTTCTGACCACAAAGCTATGAACCTAGAAATCAACTATAAGAAAAACTCTAGAAAGCACACACATACAACTAGGTTAAATAACATGCAACTAAACAAGGAAAGGCCAACCAAGAAATCAATGAGAAAGTTTAAAAATACATGAACATGAATGAAAATGAAACACAATAGCCTGGAATCTTTTGGAGCAGCAAAAGCTATTCTAAAAGGGAATTTTAAAGCAAGTTTAGGGACCTACCTCAAAAAGTGAGAAAAATTTCAAATAATTAACCTAATCTAAAACCTAAAGGAGCTGGGGTGGGGGGCCCAAAACCAACAGAAGGAAGGATATAAAAAAGATTGAAAGCAGAGAATGAAAAAAAGATTGAAACAGAGATAAATGAAATTGAATTTAAAAATGAACAAACAAAACATTGGAAGAGATAAATGAAATTAGTAGCTTGTTCTTGGAGAACATAAAAAAAAAACTGATAAACTACTAGTCAAACCCATTGGAATGAGAGAAAGAGAGAGAGAGAGAGAAATAGGAAAATGAAAGAGGAGAAATAACAATCAACACCACAGAAAAACAAAGGCATGACAATATTATGAAAAATTATATGCCAACAAATTGGACAAACTAGAAAAAATGGATAAATTCTTAGGAAAATATTACCTCCCATAACTGAATCAAGAAGAAATTTAAAAATTTAGCAGACTGATTATGAACAATGAAATTGAATCAGTAATTAGGAAAATAAAAATTTAAAAAAAGACCTCCCCCAAACAAAAGTCTAGGACCAGATGACATCATAGGTGAATTTTACCAAACACTTAAAGAAAAGTTAATACCTATTATTTTTAAACTATTACCAAAAAAAAAAAAAAAAAAAGGATGGAAAGTCTCCAAATTCATTCTGTGAGGCCAGTATTACAAAAACCAGGTGAAGACACTACAAAAGAAAAGAATTACAGGCCAATATCTCTGATGAACATAGATGCAAAAATCCTCAACAAAACACTAGCAAACCAAATGCAACAACTTGTTAAAAAAAAATCATTCACTATGATCATGTCAGACTTATTCCTGGGATGCAAGAGTTGCCCAATATAAGGGGTGCCTGGGTGGCTCATTTGTTAAGTGTTTGCCCTCAGCTCAGGTCATGATCCCAGGGCCCTGGGAACAATCAAATTGTTTCATTGGCTTGAGCCCCACACCAGGCTCCCTGGGGGAAGCTTGCTTCTTCCTCTCCCAGTCCCCCTGCTTGAGTTCCTGCTCTCACTGTCTCTCTCTCTATCAAATAAATAAATAAAATCTTGAAAAAAAAAGGTTGTCCAATATTTGCAAATCAATCAACATGATACATCACATCAATAAGAGAAGGGTAAGTACCATATAGTCATTTTGACAAATGATAAACGTGCTTTTGACCCAGTACTACACTAATTCATGATAAAAACCCTCAACAAAGTAGGTTTAGAGGGAACATCCCTCAACATAATAAAAGCTTTATATGAAAAACCCACAACTAATGTCATACTCAGTGGTGAGAAAAATGAAAACTTTTCCCTTAAGGTCAAGAATAAGACAAAGATATTCACTCTGAGCACTTTTATTCAACATGGTACTGGAAATCCTAGCCATAGCAAACACACAACAAAAAGAAATAAAAGTCATCCAAACTGGTAAGAGAGAAGTAAAGCTTTCATCATTTGCAGATGACATAATAATATACTGAAAACCCTAGAGGTCACCGAAAAGCTACTACAACCAATAAATGGATTCATTAAGGTTGTAGGATACAAAATCAATGTACAGAAATCTGTTGCCTTTCTATTCACTTATAATGAAGTAGCAGAAAAAGAAATTAAGAAAACAATTCCATTTACAGTTATACCAAGAATAATAAAATACTAACAAATAAACTTCCCCAAGAGATGAAAGTCCTGTACTCTGAAAACTATGAAATATCACTGAAAGAAATTAAAGATGACACAATCAATGGAAAGATATTCCATGCTCATGGATTGCAAGACAAATTTTGTTAAAATATCCATACTACCTAAAGCAATCTACACATTTAATGCAATCATTATCAAAATACCAACAGTATTTTTCACCGAACTAGAACAAATCATCTTAAAATTTGTATGGAATCACAAAAGACCCTGAAAAGCCAGAGATGTCTTGAAAGAGAACTACAAAACTGAAGGTATCATAATTCTAGACATCAAGATACAATACAAAGATGTGGTTATCAAAACAATATAGTACTGGCACAAAAATAGACACACAGATCTATAGAACAGAACAGATGCCCCAGAAATAAACCCATGATTATGTGGTCAATTAAACTTTGGCAAAGGAGACAAGAATACACAATGGAAAAAAGATAGCCTCTTCTATAAATGGTGTTTAAAAAATGGGACAGCTAGTTGCAAAAGAATGTAACTGGATTATTCTCCCACATCATTAAAAAAAAAAAAAAAACCCTCAAAATAAATAAATAAATAATCTCAAAATGGAGTGAAGACTTAAATCTGAGAACTGAAACCATAAAAATCCTTGAAGAGAGCACAGTCACTTATTTCCCTGACATTGCCCATAGCAACATTTTCCTAGGTTAAGTCTCCTGAGGCAATAGAAACAAAGCAAAAATATACTATTGGCACTATATCAAAATAAAATGTTTCTGCATAGCAAAATAAGAATCAACAAAACAGAGGCAATCTACTGAATGGTAAAAGATAATCGCAAGTGATAAAAGATTAGTACCCAAAATACATAAAAATCTTATACAACTCAATCCCAAACCCCCCGAAACAAAACCTAATAATCTAATTAAATGGATTAAAAATGGGCAGAAGCCATGAGCAGACATTTCTCCAAAGAAGACATACAGATGCAGATGGATTACTCATAGGAAGAAGATGGAAGGCACATCAGGTCATCCTGGAATTTGATTTTCTTAAAAATATTTTTACAATATGTACAGTAGATTTATTCACATAGAAGGTCAAAAATATGTAATTTATATATGGTTATGCATGTTGAAACAATTTGAAGGATGTAGTGAATTATTTAAAAAGCAAGGCATGGGGCACCTGGTTGGCTCAGTCAGTTAAGTGGTTGACTCTTGATTTTGGCTCACATCATGATCTCATGGTCCTGGGATCCATCCCCACATCAGCCTCCATACTCAGCAAGTGCCTTTTTCTGCCCTTCCCCTCTACCTCTCTAGAGCACACTCTCTCTTTCCAAAATAAATAAATAAATCTTAAAAAAAAAAAAAAAAGAAAATAAAAACAACAACTAAGCAAAAAGCAAGATCCCTATTCCTTTGGTGTAAGAATTCTTTTATGTTTATTTAAATTAATAATCTTCGGGATGTGCCCAGGGATATGATATGTTATGGGATTATTAAATGAATATATAAATAAATGAATAATATTTGGTTACTAAATATGCCAGAAAACCTGGGTCACCATAACAACATAGTCTTTCCCTGTAAGTAGATATTTATAGGCAAGTCATATTCTAATTAGAAGCTTGCAAGGGGAGCACATAATTATGACAGGTAAAGGGCATTATTGGTGTTAATATCCCTAGGGTACAATAGCCAAATCTAGTAATTTTCAGAGGGACATACTTGCCACAGGAGAGAGAAAAATTAGGTCTAAGGGCTGGTGGACCCAGTCAACCATTGGCTTGACTTCTAGTCCTTTGGCTATTCCATCCCTTCACTATGTGAATTGGACAAATTATAAACTACTGAATTAAGATTTTTGCTTCACAACTTTTATATTCCAGCCAGCCCTGCCTTATTCAGATTTTTTTCAGGCTTTCCATTTCTTCTGTTTTTACTTTTTTTTTCCTTGACCCCATGTTTTTTTTTTTTTTTTCATAATTTCAACTTTCTACTTAGACATTTCTCAATGCAAGAATATTGATTTTCTTACAATGTCTTTATAATTTCATTTTGTTTTTAAATCTTTCAGTTATTGATAATCAATTTTGTATGGTATGGGGAAGGATGTACACTTTTTCCTAAATTGTCTTAAATGAATAATTATTGATTTCTGTTACATATTCTTAATCTTTTGTACATTCAACCATCTCCAGAAAGAATGGAGGGGAAAAAAATGCTGAGAGATAACTTATTTTTGTGAGCTGAGGATAACATTGTACGGAAGTGATTGCATCTATTATTGTGTTATTGAGATGTTGAGAAAGTTGGTTGATACCACCTCTGGCTCTAATTTGTCTATATAAAGTAGCATAATTAACTCTGTATTGCTGACTTTTTTTTTTTACTAATTAATTATTTCTATAACTAACTCATGCTCAATGTAAATATTCAAGGAAGTCTAAATGCTTTAATGCCCAGTCAGGTTGCACGAGTAAGAGTTAACTTTCTGTTACCCAGTTTTCTGTCTTAGGTCATATTGTGAAATCCCAAGAATAAAGACCTTATTATAAGGTTTCCTAACTTGAGTTTGGTTGATTAGAAATGACACTGGAAATTGATCTGTGTGGGAGTATAGAAAAATCTATCACAGAATAAAAATAGTAATGGTGAAGGAACAAAAAAATCAAACCACAGACCATCATCAGGTTTTCAACATCATTAGTTATATAGTCTGGGTTTAGAATGAGATTTTGGTTCAATTTCAGGATATTTTGATACTGAATTCACTTTGAATTGGCTTCTTTTTCTGATGTCTTAAGAGGGGATTATCATTCAATATTTCAATAATAGTTTTGTGTGCTAATGAGAGTTTTATACTATATTAGAAAGAAAAAGATTCAATTCTGAATCTAGCAGGAATAAGCAAGTTGGGATTGACTTTTCCTTTTTCAGTGTATTTGTGAAGACTGAACATCAGCAAATAGGGCAAATAAAGACTTTACAGAGTTGAAAGGTATTCAGATATATGCTCTTCAAATATTTTGCAGCTGATGATGGGAAGGGAAGTAAATATCTTTTTTATATATCTTAATCTGTGATCCTATTTCATATAATATGTGGAATCGATTGATTATAATTTATGGGAAATTTAATACTGTGTAAATGTTTACTATTTTTAAAATTTGGAATTTTTGAAAAAGAAAGTCAAAATATGAGATGTTAATTTTTTTAAACAAGGTAACAGAATATTCTAGAATATAATTTTGGGATTCATAACTTTACTTTTCTTTCTTCATGTAGCGAACAGCATTAGATAGTATTAACAATAGACCATGTGTGCATGTAAATCCTCATCAACAATGTTCTCATGGACAATTGTGTGTGTATTTTTTATTTTGTATATGTGTGTGTATACAAAATAAAAAATACACAAATATATATACACACATATATATACAAAATAAAAAATATACATATATATATTGCAACCATCACCACCATTATCTCAAGAATTTTCCATCTTCTCAAAGTGCAACTCTCTAATCACTAAACAGTAACTCCTCATTCATCCCCAGCCCTGGTAACCACTATTCTAATTTCTGTCTCCAATAATTTGACTATTCTAGGTATTGCACATAAGTAGGATCATATAATATTTGTCCTTTTGTGTCTGGTTTATTTTACATAGCATGATGGCCTCAAGGCTCATCCACATTGTAGCATGTTTCCCAATTGAATGGATTTGGTATCCTGACTGAAGATCATTTGACCATATATGCATGGGTTTCTCTCTGGGATTCAAATTCCATTGAACTACCATTTGTTTTTAGGGCATTATGATTCCCATCTGATCACTGCAGATTTGTAGTAAGTTTGAAATCATGAAGCATGAGACTTCCAACTTGTTCATTTTTTAAGATTGTTTCAGCTAGTGATATAGAATCCTTTGAGATTCTGTATGAATTTAGGCTAGATTTTTCTAATTTGGGGGGATTTTGATAGGGATTACATTAAACCTGTGGATCACTTTGGGTGGTATTGATGTCTTTAAAATTTTCAGCCTTCCAATCCATGAACAAGGCATGTCTTTCCAGTTGTTTATGTCCTTGACTTCTTTCAGCAACACTTTATAGACTTCAAAATATAAGCCTTTCATCTTCTTAGTTATATTTATATTCTGAGTATTTTATTCTTTATGATGCTATTATAAATAAGACTTCTTTCTTTTTAAGATCTACTTATTTATTTGAGAGAATGGGTAAGGGGCAGAGGGAGAGAATCTTTCAAGCAGACTTCCCACTGAATGTGGAGCTGAACATGGGGCTCAATATCAGGACCCTGAGAGCATGACTTGAGCCAAAAACAAGAGTAAGATGCTCAACTGACTGAGCCATCTAGGCACTGTTCATAAATAAGTTTTCTTAACATCTTTTTTAGATTATTTATTGTTAATATATAGAAACTCTACTGATATTTGTGTGCTGATTTTGTATCTTACAACTTTGTTGAATTCACTTATTCTAACAGTTTCTTTGTGGAATTTCCAAGGTTTTCTATGTGTATAAGGTCATGTGATCTGCAGACAGAACAAAAATTTACCTCTTCCTTTACAATTTTGATACCCTCATTATTATTATTATTATTTTCTTATTTAGCTGCTCTGGCTAGGACTCCAAGCACCTATGTTGAACAGAATACTATTTCTTTTCTTTTCTCCCTCTCCCTCTCCCTCTCCCTCTCCCTCTCCCTCTCCCTCTCCCTCTCCCTCTCCCTCTCCCTCTCCCTCTCCCTCTCCCTCTCCCTCTCCCTCTCCTCCTTCTTCTTCTTCTTCTTCTTCTTCTTCTTCTTCTTCTTCTTCTTCTTCTTCTTCTTCTTCTTCTTCTTCTTCTTCTTCTTCTTCTTCTTCTTCTTCTATAAAGGCCTGAGTCAGTGTGGCCAAAGGAACTGGAGGCTACAGTAGAATTTTAAAAGTACCTGACAAGTGTTATACAAGAAAAGTGTTATGTATAAGGACAGATTTTCAACACTGATGAGACCAGCTTGTTTCACAAGGACCTTGGCAAACAAACCTATGTAACACATATTGTGTTTCAGTTGATGAAAATGTTTTGACCAGAGACTCACAGAAACTTAACCCTATATTCTGTGACCCACACCACAAAGTAATAGCTCAGTGTTCCCTAATTCATTGCTCACAAGTTTAAAGTATATAACTACCATGAATAGTGAGAATTGATTATGCTCTCCAATATTATTGCCTTAGGGTCTCCATTTCCACTGCACTATTTGTGGTTGCCTGTAAATGCTTTTCCTGGTGTTCTTGCCCTCTCCTCTTCATTTAAACACCTAGATTCAACCATTAAACCTAGGCAACATATTAAATAATAGAAAATATATATATTGGCCTCTGGCCCTGGTTACTGGCAGAGAGTTCCTGAAACCGTTATAATTTCCCAAGAGATAGGAGCTTTATCTAGGAGCATTTGTTCTAATATCTGGTCTTTGACACTGGTTCCTTACACAGAGCTCCTAAATCTTTTGGAATTTTCTAGCTCCTGGATGACAACTGGTTGCCAGGAATATGCTTGGAACTTTTAGCCCAAGCCCCAACCCCAAGGAACAGAAGAGGGGCTAGAAATTGAGTTAACAATTAATCATACCTATGTGATGAAGTCTCGATAAAAATCCCAAAGGTATGGGATTCAGGGAGCTTCCAGGTTGGTGTACACAACCACATGTTGTGAGAGTACTCAACTCCACAGGGATAGAAGCTCCTGTGCTTAGGACCATGCCAGACCTTGTCTTATGGAGCTCTTCATCTGGTTCCTCATCTACATCCTTAATCATATACTGTATTTATAATAAACATAATAAATGCAACTAAGAGTTTTCTTGAGTTTAGTGAGTTTTTCTAGGAAATAATTGAATTCAAGGGGGGAGGGGAAATCATGGGAACCTCTGATTTGTAGCTAAGTTATGGGTAACCTGGGGACCTATTACTTGCAATTGACAAGTTGAAGTTGGGTGCAGTCTTGTGGAACTGAGCTCTTAACTTGTGGGGTCTGCATTAATTCCAACTAGTATTAAAATTGAACTAAGCTTTAGGATACCCAACAGGCATTGCAGAGAATTGCTTGGTTTGGGAAACACACACACACACACACACACACACACACACATCTGGTATCAGAAGTGCTGTTAGTACATTAGTAGAGTAATGAGAGAGAAGCAGCACACAGAAAGAGTGTTGTTTTATTCTCCACACTCTGTAATGGCCAGGGAGTCTCTCTCTCTCTGGACACCCAACCCTAGTGTACCTGAGGTATTCTTCTTCTTGTTAACACACCGTGTGTACACCTCTCTCTCAGCATTTATCACAGCAATCTATTTGTTGATTTGTCTGTTTTCCCCATCCATTTTTAAGCTGTTAGATGCAAGTTCCATATCTCTCTCTCTATATATCAGATAAAATAGTTTTATCTGATATATTTATTTATTTATTTATTTATAAAATAGTTTCTGATATATATAAGGCAAAATAGTTTTAACATATTAAATTAAGTTTTTCTCCTTAAATATTTTAATAATTCCTCTACCCCCCCTTTCTTTTTAATTTGAGCTATCTATAATAAAATTTTGCTGAACATAAATAAACTGCAGCTTAATCCAAATGGAATAATTAGAAATTTGGAACAGGCTATCTGAATTAATGTGTTTCTACTGTGCTCAGAATAATTCTAGAATATTAGAGCCAGAAGGAATCCTAACTTATTTACACACTTGCTAATTAGCTCTTCCAGGTTATCTAAGAAGATAGGAAGGATAAAGATCTGAAACAGCTATCTGGGGCCGGAAAGGAAGGTCATATGAGGAGAGTGCCATGTCCAGCCTCTGACAGCAGCTCTGTGATTAAACAACTCCTAGCTGTCTTCTCATGAACAGGCATACACTGCTGCCAGAGCTGGAACTACTGTTATAGAGCCACTGCTCTAGGGGCTACCTATTCCCAGCTTGTCGTAAGTCATTATTTCTATCACTACTCTCTCTGCCTACTTTATGCTCCTGTCTAGAAGTGCAAGTGTTGATGTTCTCTACAAGCCTAAAACTCAAACCAAACCAAATTTCACAGGATCAGGTTTCTTTAGATAGCTACTCTCCTTCCTGCTGCATGGAGATCTTGTGCATGCCCACCTAAGATGCTGGTCACCCTATAAATTAGTTGCCTTTTGGACAAGCACTTCCTTGATGAGTTATAATGGTGAGAAGGTATGATCCAGCTTCTTAGAGGTCCTAAGAGTGTGGAATGACCACAAGTTACACCACTGGGAGCTCCTCCTCCTTCATTGAACAGAGGCAGAAAGTGAAACCTAAAAAGTTAGTTGATCAGCGCAAGAAGGGTTCCATTCAAAGCCTTCCCTGAAGTACATCATCTCCTCATAATAAGAAACTGTCTCTTTGGCTCAGTCCTTTTGACCTATTCCAAATGTTTGGGTTAAGCCCACAAGGGCTGAATTAACAGACACATCAGGTTTATGGAATGTGTAAACGTATTGTCAATGTATGTTTTATTAGAATTATTTAGGCTTAAAAATTAAGGGTGTTTATGGTTTCTGGATTGGTATGTAAGGACATTAGAGGGTCACCACTTTATCTTAACAACAGATACAAAACTGAACAAACTGAAAAATCAACAGTTTTTTGGTTTTTGGTTTTTCTGTTTTGTTTTGTTCTTTTTTTTTTTTTTTTTTCCTTTAAGAGGATTAAGGTCTTAGGGCAAACTGTTTCCAACAAAATTGGACAGATAGAGAATTACAATATATTGGAGTAGAAACCTCCCCAGGAACCAGTAATAGGGTCAGAAAATCTGAGTTTATTGGTAAATTGCTGGAGGCTAGGCCTGTACAAATCTGAGAATTAAAGGCTTTAGGGGAAACGAGTCATAGGGGACTGCCACACTTTTGTGACCTTACTGTCAGGAGCTTGACTGGTGCTCACAGGAAATATCACAGTAAATTCCCTTCATGTTTCTGACAGGGAGAGGGAAAAGGAGTCATTTGGAAATATGCCAGAACACTCTACTCTTCTTAACATGGTCTATCTTTGGGAAAAACTAGTTAATCAGAGCCTAACCTGCTGGGATTTTCTCTGAGCCTATCTGGCCTAAAAAGGAAAATACCCAATTTCAGCCTTTGTGGAGTTAAAAAATAAAATAAAAAATAAAAAACAGAATCAGTTGTGAAGCTCACAGTCCAGAGGCACAAGCACACTAAAAGACTGAGACCTAACCACTGCACTAGAGAATGCTTCCCTCTCACTAGAACTACAACTACATTACCAAAGGCCTACTTACTATTGTTCATTTCCCCTAACACATAATATCCAGTAATCAAGAGAAAATTACAAGGCATATTAAAGGCAATAAACACAGTTTGAAGAGAAAGAGCAAGCACCAGAACTGGACATGACAGGGATGTTGGAATTTTCAGACAGGGAACTTAAAACAATGAGGATTGGACATCAGGAAAGAGAGCAGAGTAGGAAGCTCTTAACCTAACCCTTCATCCCCTGGACACAACTAGAAAACACCAACAAAAGTGTAAATAATCCATAAAATGACCTGAAGACTAGCAAAACCTAGTCCCCACAGCTAAATGTAGAGATGAGCCCACATTCAAGACAATAGGAAGGCCAGAGACATAGTTGGAAGCCAAATGGAACTGTGAGACTGTCTGCAGGAGGGAGGGATGTTGTGGGCTCAGTGGGGGAGAGGAACAGACCCCACACCAGGCATCCCAGGCATGGGAGATCCAGACTGGGCAAACAAATCAGCAGAATATTTGGCTTTGAAAACCAGACTGGGCAAACAATCAGTTCTACCTGGAACTTTAAAAATCAGCAGCTTGGTTCTAGGAGAGCCATACATAGCACAACAAACACTGCTCCTGAGACACAGCACAGAAGTAGCAGTTTGAAAAATGCCTAGAGTACACAGGAAGATTGATTGATTAATTGATTTCTTAATCTCAGAGTATGTGCTGGAGGGCAAGGATTTTTGGGAGACTTCACCAAGAAAAAACAGCTGGCAGGTACCATTTTGCTCCCCTGCACCCCAGCCTAAATACAGGGACACCTGAGGGAACTAGCACAGCATTAATACTCTAAACCTAGCTTGCAAACAGTATGACTTGTCCACACACAATTCTGTGAAACCGTACCTTCCATCCCAACCTGACTCCCCAGTTTTCCCAGGCAGCTGCAGGTCCTGTCCCGCAGCAGGCCAGCTCTAACCTTGCTGGCACCATGTGTCCTGCCCCCACATTCTGCAGACGTGCTTCCACCAATACACCCTTGGCTGGAGACCATCAAAAGCAGTGTTACAAGCCGAGCTGTGTGCAAGCAGCCCAACAAGCAGCCTGCACCACTCTAAAGTGATTCCTCCCCTGGGAAGAGGAGAAGATAACCACACACACCAGTTCCACTCTGGACCCAGCAATGAGCTAGGGGCAGACATCTGGTATGACTGCAGGCCCCATTCACCAATGAAAACTTCTCAGGGAAAAACACAGGCAAAGCACCCTGCAGTTTGGTGTTACTGCATCTTTAGCAAATGCCTGGTCTGAAAACATGATTTTAAGGTGATTCCACACTAGCCCACTAACACGGGGACCACTCACTGCATACAACAGGCAAAGAGAACCATTACAAAAAACTGGACTGAAGGCAAACATGGCTCAGCCACATCAAAAGGGTACATACAACACATATAGGAGAAACCCCTAAAGTGCTAGTTTTTGGTGAATAAGGAACAGAGCACTACAGGACATGACAGGACCTCTTCTTCATAAGGCCACTACTTTCAAGAGCAAGAGATGTAGCTGACTTTTGTAATACCTGGAAACAGACACAGAGAGTTAGACAAAATGAAGAAACAGGAAAAAAAAAAATGTTCCAAATGAAAGAACACAACAAAATCACAGAAAGAGAGCTAAACAAAGTGGAGATTAGTAATACACCTGATACAGAATTTAAAGTAATGGTCATAAAAAGAGAAAAGAATGGAGGACCTCAAGGAGGTCCTTGAAAAAGAGATAGAATGCATAAAAAAGAAGAAGTAAGAGATGAACATCTTAAGTAAAGTTAAAAATATGCTAGGGAATAAATAGTAGACTAGAGGAAGTAGAAGAATGGGCCAGTGATCTGGAGGGCAGAATAATAGAAAGGAATGAAGCTGAAAAGGAGAGAGAAAAAAGAATTATAATAAATGAAAATAGACGAAGGGAAATAAGTGACACCATCAAGTGTAATAGCATTAGCATTATAGAAATTCCGGAAGGAGAAGAGAGAGAAAAGAGAGCAGAAAGTTTATCTGAAGAAATAATAGCTCAAAGCTTCCTAAATATGGGGAAGGAAATAGATATCCAGATCATGGAGGCACAGAGGGCCACCAACAAAATCAACCCAAGGAGGTCTACACCAAGACACATAGTAATTGAAATAATAAAAAGTAGTGACAAAGAGAGAATTTTTAAAGCAGTGAGAGAAAAGAGTTATGGACAAGAAAATCCCATAAGACTATCAGCTGATTGTTCAGCAGAAATTTTATAGACCAGAAGAAAGTGGCATCATATATTCAAAGTGCTGATGGGGAAAAAACCTGCAATCAAAAATACTTTATCCAGCAAGGCCATCATTCGGAATAAAAGTAGAAATAAAGAGTTAAAGGAACTCATCACCACTAAGGCCACTCTATAAGAAATGTTAAAGGTGACCCTTTGAGTAGAAAGGAAAGACCAAAAGTAAAAATAAGAAAAGTAGGAAGCAAAAAAACAATAAAATTAAGTGAATCTGTAATTATCAGTGAAGGGATTCACCAATTAAAAGGATGTAAAATATGACACCATATACCTAAAATTTGGGGGGTGGGGAAATAAGTAAAGAATGGGTTCAATCTTAAGTGACCATCAACTTAATATATACTGCTGTAGGGCGCCTGGGTGGCTCAGTGGGTTAAAACCTCTGCCTTCGGCTCAGGTCATGATCTCAGGGTCCTGGGATTGAGCCCTGCATCTGGCTCTCTCCTCAGCAGAAACCTGCTTCCCTTCCTCTCTCTGCCTGCCTCTTTGCCTACTTGTGATCTCTGTCTGTCAAATAAATAAATAAAATATTTTAAAAAAGTATAGACTGCTGTATGCATGAGATGTTAGGTACATACCTAATGGTAACTGAGAATTAAAAATTAGTAACAGATATGCGAAAAATAATGTGAAAGGATCTAAATACATCATGAAACTAAAGCCAGAAAACTGTGAGAAAAGAGAGCAAGAGAAGAATGGAAGAGAGAACTATACAAACAACCATAAAACAAGTAACAAAAAGGCAGTAAGTACATACCTATCAATAATTATTTTCAATGCAAATAAACTAAGTGACCCAATCAAGAGATATAGGGTGATGGCATGGACAAGAAAGAAAACAACCATCTATATGCTGCCTACAGGAGTCCCATTTCTGAGCACATGCAGATTGACAGGGAAGAGGAGGAAAAGTACTTATCATGCAAATGGAAATGAAATAAAAGCAAAACTTATATCAGGCAAAATAGATTTTAAAACAAAGATTGTAAAAGAGACAAAGAAGGACACTATATAACCATAAAGGGAACAAATCCAACAAGGAGCTCTAACCATTGTAAATATTTATGCAGCCAACATGGGAGCACCCAAATACATAAAGCAGCTAACAACACACTTAAAGGAAGTAATCAATCCAATACAATACTAGGGGACTTTAACACTCCATTTACATCAATGGATAGATCATCTAAATAGAAAATCAACAAGGAAGCATAGCTTTGTATGACACATAGAACTAGAGGATTTAACATATTTATTCAGACATTCCATCTTAAAAACAGCAGAATACACATTTTTTCAGGTGCTCATACTATACTCTCTAGAAGAGAGGACAAGTTAGACCATAAAACAAGTCTCAACAAATTATAAAAGACTGAAATTTTATCATGCACCTTTTGACCACACCACTATGACACTAGAAATCAAGCACAAGAAAAAATCTGGAAAGAATACAAATATATAGAGGCTTAATAACATGCTGCTAAACAATGAATGGGTCAACCAAGACATCAAAGAGGAAATAAAAAAAAATATATGGATACAGATGAAAATGAAAGCACAATGATCCAAATTCTTTGATGTTACAAAAGATGTTCTGAGAGGGAAGATGATAGCAGTACAGGAATACCTTCAGAAGAAAGAAAAACTAAACAATCAAACAAACAAACAAAAAACTCAACTTAACACCTAAAGGATCTAGAAAAAGGCCAAACAAAACCCAAAACAGTAGAAAAAAAGAAATAATAAAGATTAAATCAGAAATAAACAAAATAGAAATGACAAAAAGTCAACAGAAGAGATCGGTGAAACTAGGAGATAAACAAATTTGAAATGAGCAATGAGAAATAACAGCTAATGCCATGGAAACACAAAGGATTATATGGGATTACTATGAAAAATTTTATGCCAATAAATTGGGCAACTTAAAAGAAAAGGATAAATCCTTAGAAACATATAGCCTCCTAAAACTAAAGCAGAAGGAAGTAGAAAATTTCAACAGACTGATTTCCAGCAATGAAATTGGATAAAAGAGAAATTAATAAAAATCCAATTTATAATTGCCCCCCCAAAATATCTAGGAACAAACTTAAGCAAGGAGGTAAAAGACCTATACTCTGAAAACTATAAACAATGATGAAAAAAATTGAAAACACCAAAGAAAAATCATTCCATGTTCATGGATTGGAAGAAATCCAATATTGTTAAAATGTTCACACTACCCATATTAATCTACAAATTTAATATAGTTCCTACCAAAATACCAACAACATTTTTTTAAAAAGATTTTATTTATTTGAGAGAGAGAGAGAGAGAACACAAGTGGTAGGGGAGGGTAGAGGGACAAGAAAACTCCTGCTGAGCAGCAAGCCCAATACAGGGATTGAATCCAGGACCTTGGGATCATGACTGAGCTGAAGGCAGACATTTAGCCAACTGAGCCATCCAGGCACCCCAACAACATTGTTTATAGAGCTAGAAAAAACAATCCTAAAATTTGTTTGGAACCACAACAGACCTGGAACAGCCAAAGAAATTATGAAAAAGTAAAATAAAACTGGAGGTATCATTATTGCAGTCTTTAAGCTATGTTACAAAGCTACAGTCATCCAAACAGTATGGTACTGGTGCAAAAACAGACCTATGGAACAGAATAGAAAGCCCCAAATTAAATACATGACTATATGCTCAATTAATCTTCAACAAAGGAGGCAAGACATTGCCATGGGGAGAAGTTTCAACAAATGGTTTTGAGAAAACCAGCTACATGGACAGCTACATGCAAAAGAATAAAAGTGGACCCCTTCTTTACGCCATATACAATAATACTTTTAAAATGGGTTAAAGACCTAAATGCAAAATTGAAACCATAAAAATCCTACAGTAAACATGGGCAGTAACCTTTTTGACACTGGCCATAACAACTTTTTTCCGGATATGTATCCTGGGGAAAGGGAAACAAAAGAAAAATAAACTATTGGGACTATATCAAAATAAAAACCTTCTGCACAGTGAAGTATACAATCAGTAAAACTAAAAGGCAACCTAGTGAATGGGAGCAGGTATTTGGAAATGACTTATTTGATAAAGGATTAGTATTCAAAATATATAAAGACCTTATAAGACTCAACACCCAAAACCCAAATAGTCCAATTTATAAATGGGCAGAAGACATGAACATGCATTTCCCCAAAGAAGATACTCAGATGGCCAACAGACACATGAAAAAAAGTTCATTATCACCTACTCTCAGGGAAATGCAAATTAAAACTATAATGAGATATCAACTCATACTTGTCAGAATGGCTAACATCAAAAACATAAAAAATAAGTGTTGACAAAATGGGGAGAAAAAGGAAACCTCATGCACCCTTGGTGGGAATGTAAACTGGTGCAGTCACTGGGAAAAACAGAATGAAGTTTCCTCAAAAAAATTAAAAATAGGGATGCCTGGGTGGCTCAGTGGGTTAATCCGCTGCCTTTGGCTCAGGTCATGATCCCTGGGTCCTGTGATCGAGTCCCGCATCGGGCTCCTTGCTCAGTGGGGAGCCTGCTTCTCTCTCTGCCTCGGCCTGCCTCTCTGCCTGCTTATGTTCTTTCTCTCTCTCTTTCTGACAAATAAATAACTAAATAAAATATTTTAAAAAATTAAAAATAGAATTATCATATGATCCAATAATCCCACTCCTGAGTATTTCCCCAAAGAATATGAAAATACTAATTTGGTAGGATATATGTACCCTACATTTATGGCAGCATTATTTATTATAGCTAAATTATGGAAACAATCCAAGTATTCATCAATAGATGAATGTCTAAAGAAGTGGGAGATATATAGATAGATAGATAAATATTAATAGATATTATAATATCTATCTATACAGATATCTATATATAGATATCTACATCTATCTATATCTATATAGATAATATAATATAGTATTACTCATCCATAAAAAGAATGAAACCTTGCCACTTATAACAACATGAAGGAATCTAAAAAGTATAATGTTAAGTGAAATAAGTCAGAGAAAGACAAATTCACTTGTATGTAGAATTTAAGAAATGAAACAAATGATCAAAGAAAAGGGGATAAACCAAAAAATAAGACTTTTAATATAGAACAAACTGAATGTTACCAGAAGGAATGTGGGTGGGAGATGGGTGGAATTGGTGACCAGGATTAAGAGTACAGTTATCATGATGAGCACTGAGTAATGTATAGAATTATTGAATCATTTTATTGTACACCTGAAACCAATAAAACACTGTATATGTTAAATATACTGGAATTTTTAAAATTGTAATTAAAAAACCCAACTATGATTAATATGCTAAGGGCTTTAATACATAAATTAGACAGCATACAAGAACAGACAGGCAATGTAGGCAGAGAGATTGAAATCCTAAGAAAAAAATCAATGCTAAAGATAGTTAACAGAGACAGAAACAAAGAGTGACTTTTTGGGTTCATTAAAGGACTGAACATGGAAAAGATCTTGGAGCTTGAGAAGGTGAAAATAAAAACCTACAAGAGTAAAAAATTTGGGAACAAAGAATGAAAAAACAGAACAGAATATCCAAGAAATGTGGGACAACTATTAAAGATGTAACATATGTGCAATGGGAATACCAAAGGATAAGAGAGAAAGGAACAGAAATGAAACTGAAGAAACAATGATTGAGAACTTCTCTAAATTAATGTCACACATCAAACTACATATCTAGGAAGCTCAGAGAACAAGCAGGATAAATACAAACCCAAACCCAAACCAACCAAACAAAAGAACCTCATACACTACACCTAAGCATATCATTTTCAAACTATAAAAAAGTCAGATAAAATCCTGAAACAAGACAGAGAATAAAGTACCTTGCCTACTGAAGACAAAGATAAAATAATTATGTCCAACTTCTTTTCAACAATCACAAAAGTAGGAAGAGTGTGGGGTGAAATATCTAAGGCTTGAAAGAAAATGCCACCAACTTAGGATTTGGCACATTACAAAATTATACTTCATAAATGAAAAATTAGTTCTTTTGCAACAAAAATTGAGGAACTTTATTGCCATAGACTTACATTTCAAGAAACATTCATTAAAATAAATTTTATAGAAAGAAGGAAAATTATGGATATCAAAAACTCATATCTACATAAATAAAGGATAGTATTAGAGAAGGAATAAATGAAAATTAAACAACAAAAATAAAACTGGTGACATCACATTACCTGATTTTAAGCTTTACTACAAAGCTGTGATCACCAAGACAACATGGTACTGGCATAAAAACAGACACATAGACCAGTGGAACAGAGTAGAGAGCCCAGATATGGACCCTCAACTCTATGGTCAAATAGTCTTCGACAAAGCAGGAAAAAATATACAGCGGAAAAAAGATAGTCTCTTCAATAAGTGGTGCTGGGAAAATTGGACAGCTATATGTAGAAGAATGAAACTCGACCATTCTCTTACACCATACACAAAGATAAACTCAAAATGGATAAAAGAACTCAATGTGAGACAGGAATCCATCAGAATCCTAGAGGAGAACATAGGCAGTAACCTCTTTGATATCAGCCACAGCAACTTCTTTCAAGATATGTCTCCAAAGGCAAAGGAAACAAAAGTGAAAATGAACTTTTGGGACTTCATCAAGATCAAAACCTTCTGCACAGCAAAAGAAACAGTCAACAAAACAAAGAGGCAACCCATGGAATGGGAGAAGATATTTGCAAATGACTGTACAGACAAAAGGTTGATATCCAGAATTTATAAAGAACTCCTCAAACTCAACACACACAAAACAGACAATCATATCAAAAAATGGGCAGAAGATATGAACAGATACTTCTCCAATGAAGACATACAAATGGCTATCAGACACATGAAAAAATGTTCATCATCACTAGCCATCAGGGAGATTCAAATTAAAACCACATTGAGATACCACCTTACACCACTTAGAATGGCCAAAATTAGCAAGACAGGAAACAACATGTGTTGGAGGGGATGTGGAGAAAGGGGAACCCTCTTCCACTGTTGGTGGGAATGCAAGTTGGTGCAGCCACTTTGGAGAACAGTGTGGAGATTCCTCAAGAAATTAAAAATAGAACTTCCCTATGACCCTGTCATTGCACTACTGGGTATTTACCCCAAAGATACAGATGTAGTGAAAAGAAGGGCCATCTGTACCCCAGTGTTTATAGCAGCAATGGCCACGGTCGCCAAACTGTGGAAAGAACCAAAATGCCCTTCAATGGATGAGTGGATAAGGAAGATGTGGTCCATATACACTATGAAGTATTATGCCTCCATCAGAAAGGATGAATACCCAACTTTTTTTTAAATTATTTATTTTTTTATTTCACACAGAGAGAGAGAGATCACAAGCAGGCAGAGAGGCAAGCAGAGAGAGAGGGGGATGCAAGCCCCCTGCTGAGCAGAGAGCTGGATGTGGGGCTCGATTCCAGGACCCTGAGATCATGACCTGAGCTGAAGGCAGAGGCCTAACCCACTGAGCTACCCAGGCGCCCCAAATACCCAATTTTTGTAGCAACATGGACAGGACTGGAAGAGATTATGCTAAGTGAAATAAGTCAAGCAGAGAGAGTCAATTATCATATGGTTTCACGTATTTGTGGAGCATAACAAATAGCATGGAGGACATGGGGAGATGGAGAGGAGAAGGGAGTTGAGGGAAATTGGAAGGGGAGGTAAACCATGAGAGACTATGGACTCTGAAAAACAACCTGAGGGCCTTGAAAGGGCAGGGGTTGAGAGGTTGGGGGAACCAGGGGGTGGGTATTAGAGAGAGCACGGATTGCAATGGAGTACTGGGTGTGGTGCAAAAACAATGAATACTGTTACGCTGAAAAGAAATTTAAAAAAAATAAAATGACTATTAAAAGTTATACAAAAATTTTGTTTTCCTTTATTTAAAAAAATAAATTTGACATATTGTGAAATTTAAGGTGTACAGCATGTTACTTTGAGACACTTACATATTGTAATATGATTGCCATTGTAGTGATATTTATTAGATTACTTAATTTGAGTACAATGTTGTTGTCTATGTTCATTATATTGTGCATTAGATTTCTGTTTGTTCAAAATACAGCAATGCATTTGATGATATATACTTGTTTCTATATTTAACATACAATATATGCTTATGTATGCTTATGCAAAATAAAGTGAATGAAAGCACTGACAAAAGATGGGAAGGACAAATTAGGTTTATTTTATTGTTCTAAGTAACTTAAACTATCTTTGAAGCTGTATGGTGTTATTTGAAAGTGATCTTTTATTAGCTATAAATGTATATTGCAAATCCTATGGCAACCACTAAAAAAAGCTAAAAAAAATATATAGCTAATATGTTAAGAAAAGAGATAACTTGGAATAAAGGAAAAACACTTATTAAAGACAACATCACAGAAAAAGAGTGGAAGACAAAAATAGAAACAATTGGGACAACAGATAGATAGAAAACAGTAACATGGTAAATATTAATCCAATTATGTCAGTAATCAGTAATTGAATGTCAATTAATCCAATTATGTCAGTAATTGAATGTCAATCATCTAAATATTACAATAAAAAGATTGTCATAATGGATTTAAAAAAACCAACTATATGTAGTCTGTAAGAAAATAACTTTATTTATTTATTTTTTTTAAAAAGATTTTATTTATTTATTTATTTGACAGAGAGAGAGAGAGAGACAGCTAGAGAGGGAACATAAGCAGGAAGAGTGGGAGAGGGAAATGCAAGCTTTCCACTGAGCAGAAAGCCCTATGTGGGGCTCAATCCCAGGACCCCAGGACCACAACCTGAGCCAAAGGCAGATACCCAACAACAGAACCACCCAGGCACCCCATAAAAGAACAACTTTAAAACATAAAGAAATACATAAATTAAAAGTAAGTGAATAAAGAAACATATTTACTGCTAATATTGATCAGAAGGAAATGAAGGAAAGGAAGATTATAATACTAATATTAGACTGAGCCAACTTGGAAGCAAGGGAAATCAGTCTCCAAGGAAACATAACAGTTCTTAGTGTGTGTGAACTTAATAAATGATCATCAAAATATATAAGGCCAAAATTTATGAGGCAAAAACTGGTAGAAGTGCTAAGAGAAATAGATGAATACATTATTATAGTTGGAGACTTCAGCACCCCTTTATCAGAAATGGATAGATCTAGCAGGCAGAAAATCAGTAAGGACCCAAATGAAATCAACATAGCTATTGATCACTTGGCTATAATGGACATCCATGGACTATTTCATCTAACAGCAGATAAACATTCTTCTCAAGTTCATATGGAACATTAATCCAGATAGACCACATGCTGGACCAAATACAAACTATGACCAAATGGGATTTATTACAGGTATGCAAGGTTGGTTTACCATCTGAAAATCAATTAATGTAATAGTTCACAGCAACAGGCTAAATAAAATCACATGATCATATCAAAAAATATCAATAGATGCAAAAAAAAAGTATTTGACAAAATCCAATACCCATTCATGAATACCCATTCATGATAAACTAACTCCCTGTAAATTAGGAATAGAGGGGAATTTCCTCAACCTGATAAAGAATATCTATTAAAAAAAAACTCTATAGCTAACATTATACTTAATGATGAGAAACTAGAAGCTTTCCCACTAGGATTAGGAATAAGGCAGGGATATCCCCTCTCACCATTCTTTTTCAATACTGCACTAGAAGTATTAGCTAATGCAGTATAATAATGAAAGGAAATTAAAAGTATATAGACAGGGAAGGAAGAAATAAAAATGTCTTGTTTGGCATTATTATGTAAAAAATCCAAATGAATCTGTAAAAATATTCTGGAATTAATAAATGATTATTGTAAGGTTTTAAGATATAATATTGATGTACACAAGTCAATAGCTTTCCTATATATCAGCAGCAATTAACAGGTGAAATTTGAAACTGAAAATACAACATCATTTACATTACAAACCTCAAAAATGAAATATTTAGATATAAGTATATAAAAAGTACAAAATCTACATGAAGAAACAAAAAAATTCTGATGAAAGGAATCAAAGATGAAATAAAATTAATTTCTGGTCTATCTATGGAAGATATTTTTGAGAGAATGAAAAAAGAAACTATACATTAAGAGAAAATATTTATAAAAGATAAACCTGATAAAGAGCTATTATTCAAAATATATAAAGAACTCGTTTTAAAAAAGTCTTAAAACTCAAGAGGATAATAAGTAAAAAAAAAAAAAAAAAAAAAAGGCACCGGGTGGCTCAGTGGGTTAAGCCTCTGCCTTCGGCTCAGGTCATGATCTCAGGGTCTTGTAATCAAGTCCCACATCAGGCCCTCTACCTAGCAGGGAGCCTGCTTCCTCCTCTCTCTCTCTGCTTGCCTCTTGGCCTACTTGTGATCTCTCTCTGTAAAATGAATAAATGAAATCTTTAAAAAAAAAAAAAAAAGAGAGAGAGCGAGAGACTGAAAATAGACCAATGACCCCAGACACCTCACTAAAGAAAAGATATAAATGGCAAATAAACATGAAAAAAATGTTGCACATCATATGTCATCAGAAAATGTGTATTATAACAATAAGATACCACTATACACCTATTAGAAAGGTCAAAATCTGGACCATTGACAACAGCAAAGGCTGGCAAGGCTGTGGAGCAACAGGAATTCTTTATTCTGGTGGGAATACAAAACAGTGGATTCACTTTGAATGACTATTGGTGTTTGTTTTTTGTTTTTTTTCAACTGAACATACTCTTACCACACAACCTAGTCATTACATTACTTGATATTTACTCAAAGCATTTGGAAACTTATACCCCCACAACCCTGTACTTAAATGTTTATAGCAACATTATTCATAATTACCAAAACTTAGAAGCAACCGAAATGTTCTTCAGTGGGTGAATGGATAAACTATGACACATCCTAACCATGGAATATTGTTCAGCACTAAAAAGAAATGAGCTATCAAGCTATGAAAGTCACAGAGGAAATTTAAACACATATTACTAAGTGAAAAAAGCCAATATGAAAAAACTATACACTGTATGATTGTAAAGATATTCTGGATAAAGCAAAATTATGGAGACAGTAAAAAAGATCAGTGGTTGCCAGGAGTTGGGGGACAGATGAATAGGTGAATTACCAGGATTTTAGGGTAGTGAAACAATGGTGTATGATACTACAGTGGTAAATACATGTCATTATACATTTGTCCAAACCCCCAGAACATACACCAAGAGTGAACCCTGATGTAAACTGTGGACTTTGAGTGGTAATGATCTGGGGTCCTCAGTCCTCAGTTGTAACGAATGTACTAATCTGGGTGGGGGTATGTTGATAATGTGGGGAGGGCAAGGGGTAGAAAGGAAATCTCTGTACCTTTCTCTCATATTTGCTTTAAACCTAAAACTGCTCTAAAAATGGTCTTAAAGAAAATAAGAACGGCTGATATAATTGAAACACTGACTAAATGGGTCTATAACACATTATTTTCATTTGTCATTTCATTTGTTTTCATTAACTTTAATCTAAATAAATGAATTGGTGCCTAAAAATAAATGTCACACCACAAGGAAAACTGGTGTGAAACTTACCAGAACTGTCGTTATGTGAAGCTCTTAGTATTTCGTTTAGAAGTTGGAAGCAAGGTAATATGGAAGGTAGAAATTCACTTAATTGATATTTATTGAGAACTAAGTATGTGTTGGACACTGTACTAAGCTTTGAAATCAGCAGTGAATAAGGAAGATACAGTCCCTGCTCTCATGTATCATAAATAATATATATTCAATAGACCCATTTTCCCTTTTTTTAGAATGAGGAATAGGGCAAATGATGGAATGAGGGTTTAAAACTAAGTCATACAGAGTACTCTACCACAATTTTCTAATTAAAGTATAAATGAATAACCTTAAGCAACCAAAATAGAAATCTGAACATTAAAAGTGACAATTTGTCTCCAATTTTAGCCAAAATTGTGAGTCAGAATAATCCCATAGTTTATTTTCAAAATTAATGACTCTGATGCTCATTAGGGTTTCTTCCTTTTCCTTCTCACCCTACTATCATTTCCCCTGATTAAAAAGAAAGTAAAACAAAACCAAAAATCTCTCAACAAATATTAGTAGTCAACATCTTAATTATTGGCTTGATTTTAAGCTTTCAAAACTTCAGTGATGTAGGATTATAAATCTCAGACCCGGTAGCCTTGAGCAGTTACAAGTTTGCATCACTAAAGACTCATTATTGCCTCAGCGAGTGTCCATCCAAGTCATTCAGCACCAGGCCAATGGTAAAGAATCTGTCTTAGGGCGCCTGGGTGGCTCAGTGGGTTAAGCCGCTGCCTTCGGCTCAGGTCATGATCTCAGGGTCCTGGGATCGAGTCCCGCATCAGGCTCTCTGCTCAGCAGGGAGCCTGCTTCCTCCTCTCTCTCTCTGCCTGCCTCTCTACCTACTTGTGATCTCTCTGTGTCAAATAAATAAATAAAAAATCTTTAAAAAAAAAAAAAAAAAAAGAATCTGTCTTAATTCCAGCTCTGATTTCCAGCAGATTCATTACTGCTCACAAAGAAGTTTCCTGAAACCCATTAAAACCCCAGAAGTATAGGCTCATGCATGGAGTGCTCCTTCCTGCTGTTAATCTCAGTACCAGAAAAGACATGTTGCCAGCAGTGGAATATCAAGCAGAAGATTTCTGGAGAATAAGTCCAATATTCCTCCATGTTTACTCCTTCCCTGGAACTGAAAATGTCTGGATTCCGGGGGAAGACACTGTTACTCAGAACTGTGAAACTCAGGTCAGGGTCAACAGATATGGACTACATCATTCCCCAAACAAAAGAATATTAGGCCCTAAAGTCAAATCTCATACTGTGCTCATATTTAATATCACTTCACTTAAATTGGAGCACAAATTTACATCTTTGAGCTGTCTCCCAACTCCATTTCGTATTCTTATATAGTTTGAATACTCTGCTTCCTCAACCAAAGACTCTCCCCATGCTTGGCCCCCCAACTATTACTCTATGTAATTAGTAGATATACCCTTGCCCTCCACTTCCACCTTAAATGCTCCCAATTTAGATGGTATTGCAATCCCAAAGAGCAAATGTGAGCACCCTGAGATACTGGGCCACAGAGTAGTTTCACTGGGAGAAGGACACTTCTGATCCCCTGTACTCCTGGAAAATGAAGCAGCAGTTAGATTCACCTAGAAGACACACAAGCTCAACTGCCTGCGAGACACTTCAATCTTGCACACTGACCGACTCACAGGAATACTTAAGTGTCTGGACAGATTATGCCTGTTTCGGTAGAATGATTGTTGGATTCAGTTTCAGGATAACACATTTATTATGAAATGAAATGGAAATCTTGTCATACTAGTGAATTTATAAAACTAGGATAGATTTTTCTAAGGCCATATTCACTTTTATTATAATAATCTATCCTCATATTTAAAAATAATGTCAATTATTATTAAAATATGATGTGCTTCTATAGCTTATTGGTGCAGAAAAGTAAGCCCTCAGACAACTTAAAGCCCTCAGACAATAGTCATTTCAAGTCAACCAGGTGAGCTGAGCTTACAGGTTTCTGTGACTCTTGAAATTAATTCATTAAGAAATTTATGTTTCATTCTCTGGGTTTCCTTATGGTAATTTTGTGCATAGAAATCAATTTGGTTATCAAAACAAAGGCCATCTAGAAGGTCCAGAATATGCTGATCTCAATTTTTTGAGATGATTATCTAAACAAAACATTTAAAAACCTTTTTGAGACTTCTGGACTCATTGAGAATATAAGTACAGATCCTTGCAAATTTTGAGAATCTTTCCATAGTTTATTTCTGCACAAAAAATCAAGAGCTCCATCTGTCCTTGCCAGGATTGAGAGATTCCCATAAGATGTTGGACTGATCCACAATCTTGATTGGATGCATATGCTTACAAATCTTGCAATTACCAGCTATAAACTTTACAGAAACGTCTTTCTTCTGGCAGAATATGCTAATATTTAAAAGATTACATAAAATACGGCCCCCTCTTTCTGATATTTAGCAATCCTACTCCCACCATCTATGTTAATCTATGTTACATTATAATTATAATTAAAATATAATAAAATCCAGTCATAAATTAACACTAAATAAATCAGAATCCCAGCAAGGTTTTCAAAAGGGAAGTTGATAATCTGACTATAAAATTTGTATGATATGCAAAAGGCCAAGAAATGACATTCTTAAAGAAGAATTAAATAAGAGAAAGAAGTATTATACAGATACCAAAACTTAATGTAAAGCTTTAAGAAGACGGTAAGAGTGAAACAAGAATAGAAAATAAACCAATAGAAAAGATGTGTCCAAAAACAGACCCATGCATAAGAGGACACATCATCTATGACAAAGGAAGTACTAAAGATTAATGATAAAAATTAGTGATGGTGCTAGGTCAATTGCACAACCATATGTAAAAGGTAAATCTTGAGATCTGTCTTATACCACCTAAAAAATCTATTCCTGAAAGAATTAGCTTGGAATTATAAAAAGTAAATATTTCATAAGATAAATTATTTTTATGACCTTGAGGTAGGAGAGGTAGGAAATGATTTCTCCTTTTTTTTTCTTTTTTAAGATTTATCTACTTATTTGAAAAAAGGGAGGGGCAGAGGGAGAGTAGACTTCCTATTAAGCATGTGGAACCCACACAAGGCTCAATCCCATGACCCCGAGATCATGACCTGAGCCAAAACCCAGAGTTGGATGCTTTTTTAAAAAAGATTTTATTTATTTTGAGAGAGAGAGAGAGAAAGAGAGGCATGAGGTGAGGAGGGACAGAAGGAGAGAGAGAATTTCAAGCAGATCTAAAGTCTGAGTGCTGAGTGCAGAGTCCAATGCAGGGCTTGATCTTACAACCCTGAGACCATGACATAAACTGAATTCACGAGTTGGATACTTAAATAATTTAACCATCCAAGCACCTACAAATGACTTCGTGAACAGATTATAAAAAGCAATAACTATAAAAGAGGAGATTGATAGACTAAACTACATTCAAATCAAGGATATTTTATCAAAAAGACCATGGTGAGAGTGAAGAGGCAAGTAACAGTGTGAGTAAATATATGCAACACATATACTGACAAAGGTCTCACATTCAGAATATGTAAAAACCTCCTAAAACTTAATAAGAAAAAGTCAAATGATCTAAGAGAAAAATGAATAGAACTGAGAGGGTAACTTACAAAAGAAAGTATGTAAGTGGTATTTACTTTCATTAATAAATATATCAGAGCAAATGAAAATTACAATAATGAGGCACCACCACAAATACGGCACTAGCTAAAATTGAAGAGATTGACAGGGAGACAAACCATAAGTGACTCTTAATCTCACAAAACAAACTGAGGGTTGCTGGGGGGAGGGGTTTGCGAGAAGGGGGTGGGATTATGGACATTGGGGAGGGTATGTGCTTTGGTGAGTGCTGTGAAGTGTGTAAACCTGGTAATTCACAGACCTGTACCCCTGGGGATAAAAATATATGTTTATAAAAAATAAAAAAATAAAAAAAATTGAAGAGATTGACAACCCTTCAGTATTTACATGGATGCAGAGCAACAACTCATTTGTGACAGGAGGAAGCACACTGAGTTTGGTCGTGTATACTAGATCTAAAAATTAGCATACCCTGGGATAGCTGGGAAGATGACAAGTGTAGGAGGACCCTAAGCACACCTAAACCCATAGAAAATACTAAATAACAATGTAAATAGCCCAGAAAATGACTCCAAAACTGGCGAAACAAACCCCACTAAACTAAGTGTAGAAGAGAGGCCACATGGTAGAGCATAGGAAGGGCAGAGACATAGTTCCTAAACAATCCCTTGGGATTATCCACAGCTAAAAGGGATGTCACCTGTAAAGAGAGGAGAGAGAAACATGCCCTCACACTGGGGAACCTGAAAGGGCAAGACAAATCACCATAATATTTGGCTTTGAAAACCAGAGGGGCCAAATTTTATAAGTACTTATAATCAGTGGGACTTTAACATGGGATTTTAAAAAATCAGTGGGTTTGGCTCTGGGAGAGGTGGGAGGTCCATAGGAAAGAATCCCTACCCTTAAAGAGACAACACAACAAATAGTCCCACAAGATACAGCATAGAAATAGCAGCGTGAAAAACGTGTGAGGCATATGGGTGAGAGAGTTCTTTAGTCATCTTGGAGCATGTCCTAGAGGGATTAGGTCACTGGCAGAATCCTGCAGGAACAAAGGAAATGGCAGGCACCATTTCAGTCCCCATGTCTCCCCGCATAAACACACAGTCACCTCACTACCTAACTTGATTAACAATGTGTCCCACTCCCTCCATCCAGGTGGCCCTCTGTGCCAGCACTGCAGAAACCCTCCCCTAGAAGACAAGAGTGAAGGCCTTGCAAATCAGCATGCATCCTGCTTCTGTGCACACTGCAGATCCATCTCCTCCAAAACGCTCTTGACCACAGAACAACCAAAGCAGTATCACAAAACTGGCAATGTGCAAGCAGCCTTGACAAGAGCCAGCACCACTCCATACTGAGTCCTGCCCAAGGGAAAGTGAAAGATAACTACACACAACAGTAAGACCACCCAACCCAGAAGTGGGCTGATAGCAAACAGCTGGTCTGAATGTAGCCGCACCCACCAGTGAAAGCTTCTCAGGGGAAAACACTCTGCAATTTCATGCTATTACTTTTCTGACAAACAACTGGGCTGACTCAACTTCAGCCCAAGGTGGTCCCAGACTAGCCTACTAACACCACAGGGACTGAAACCTGCCCACAACAAGCAAAGAGAGCTATTACAGACAACTGGACTAAAGGAAAAATGGACCAGCCATAACATCAAGGTACATGCAACACACATAGGAAACAAGACTGAAGTGCCAGGTTTTGGTGAACAATGGACGGGACACTGCAGAGCACCATAGGGCCTCTTCTTCAAAAGGACACTACTTTCAAGAGAAAGAGACATAGCCAACTTTCTTTCTTTCTTTCTTTCTTTTTTATGAACATATATTTTTATCCCCAGGGGTACAGGTCTGTGAATCGCCAGGTTTACACACTTCACAGCACTCACCAAAGCACATACCCTCCCCAATGTCCATAACCCCACCCCCCTTCTCCCAACCCCCCTCTCCCAAGCAACCCTCAGTTTGTTTTGTGAGATTAAGAGTCACTTATGGTTTGTCTCCCTCCCAATCCCATCTTGTTTCATTTATTCTTCTCCTACCCACTTAAGCCCCCATGTTGCATCACCACTTCCTCATATCAGGGAGATCATATGATAGTTGTCTTTCTCTGCTTGACTTATTTCGCTAAGCATGATATGCTCTAGTTCCATCCATGTTGTCGCAAATGGCAAGATTTCATTTCTTTTGATGGCTGCATAGTATTCCATTGTGTATATATACCACCTCTTCTTGATCCATTCATCTGTTGATGGACATCTAGGTTCTTTCCATAGTTTGGCTATTGTGGACATTGCTGCTATAAACATTCGGGTGCATATGCCCTTTTGCATCACTACGTTTGTATCTTAAGGGGAAATACCCAGTAGTGCAATTGCTGGGTCATAGGGTAGTTCCATTTTCAACATTTTGAGGAACCTCCATGCTGTTTTCCAGAGAGGTCGCACCAGCTTGCATTCCCACCAACAGTGTAGGAGGGTTCCCCTTTCTCCACATCTTCGCCAGCATCTGTCATTTCCTGACTTGTTGATTTTAGCCATTCTGACTGGTGTGAGGTGATATATCATTGTGGTTTTGACTTGTATTTCCCTGATGCCGAGTGATATGGAGCACTTTTTCATGCGTCTGTTGGCCATCTGGATGTCTTCTTTGCAGAAATGTCTGTTCATGTCCTCTGCCCATTTCTTGATTGGATTATTTGTTCTTTGGGTGTTGAGTTTGCTAAGTTCTTTATAGACTTTGGACACTAGTCCTTTATCTGATATGTCGTTTGCAAATATCTTCTCCCATTCTGTCAGTTGTCTTTTGATTTTGTTAACTGTTTCCTTTGATGTGCAAAAGCTTTTGATCTTGATGAAATCCCAATAGTTCATTTTTGCCCTTGCTTCCCTTGCCTTTGGCGATGATCCTAGGAAGATGTTGCTGCGGCTGAGGTTGAAGAGTTTGCTGCTTGTGTTATCCTCAAGGATTTTGATGGATTCCTTTCTCACATTGAGGTCCTTCATCCATTTTGAGTCTATATTCATGTGTGGTGTAAGGAAATGGTCCAATTTCATTTATCTGCATGTGGCTGTCCAATTTTCCCAACACCATTTGTTGAAGAGGCTGTCTTTTTTCCATTGGACATTCTCTCCTGCTTTGTCGAAGATTAGTTGACCATAGAGTTGAGGGTCTATTTCTGGGCTCTCTCTTCTGTTCCATTTGATCTATGTGTCTGTTTTTGTGCCAGTACCATGCTGTCTTGATGATGACAGCTTTGTAATAGAGCTTGAAGTCCAGAATTGTGATGCCACCAACTTTGGCTTTCTTTTTCAATATCCCTTTGACTATTCGAGGTATTTTCTGGTTCCATATATATTTTAGGATTATTTGTTCCATTTCTTTGAAAAAGATGGATGGTACTTTGATAGGAATTGCATTAAATGTGTAGATTACTTTAGGTAGCATAGACATTTTCACAACATTTATTGTTCCAATCCAGGAGCATGGAACATTTTTCCATTTCTTTGTGTTTTCCTCAATTTCTTTCATGAGTACTTTATAGTTTTCTGAGTATAGATTCTGTGCCTCTTTGGTTAGGTTTATTCCTAGATATCTTATGTTTTGGGGTGCAATTCTAAATGGGATTAACTCCTTAATTTCTCTTTCTTCTGTCTTCCTGTGGGTGTAGAGAAATGCAACTGATTTCTGTGCATCGATTTTATATCCTGACACTTTACTGAATTCCTGTACAAGTTCTAGCAGTTTTGGAGTGGAGTCTTTTGGGGTTTCCACATATAGTATCATATCATCTGCAAAGAGTGATAATTTGACTTCTTCTTTGCCGATTTGGATGCCTTTAATTTCCTTTTGTTGTCTGATTGCTGAGGCTAGGACTTCTAGTACTATGTTGAATAGCAGTGGTGATAATGGACATCCCTGCCGTGTTCCTGACCTTAGCGGAAAAGCTTTCAGTTTTTCTCCATTGAGAATGATATTTGCGGTGGGTTTTTCATAGATGGCTTTGATGATATTGAGGTATGTGCCCTCTATCCCTACACTTTGAAGAGTTTTGATCAGGAAGGGATGCTGTACTTTGTCAAATGCTGTTTCAGCATCTATGAAGAGTATCATAAGGTTCTTGTTCTTTCTTTTATTGATGTGTTGTATCACATTGACTGATTTGCGGATGTTGAACCAACCTTGCAGCCCTGGAATAAATCCCACTTGGTCGTGGTGAATAATCCTTTTAATGTACTGTTGAATCCTATTGGCTAGTATTTTGGTGAGAATTTTCGCGTCTGTGTTCTTCAAGGATATTGGTCTATAGCTCTCTTTTTTGATGGGATCCTTGCTTGGTTTTGGGATCAAGGTGATGCTGGCCTCATAAAATGCGTTTGGAAGTTTTCCTTCCAGTTCTATTTTTTGGAACAGTTTCAGGAGAATAGGAATTAGTTCTTCTTTAAATGTTTGGTAGAATTCCCCCGGGAAGCCGTCTGGCCCTGGGCTTTTGTTTGTTTGGAGATTTTTAATGACTGTTTCAATCTCCTTACTGGTTATGGGTCTGTTCAGGCTTTCTATTTCTTCCTGGTTCAGTTGTGGTAGTTTATATGTTTCTAGGAATGCATCCATTTCTTCCAGATTGTCAAATTTGTTGGCGTAGAGTTGCTCATAGTATGTTCTTTTAATAGTTTGTATTTCTTTGGTGTTACTTGTGATCTCTCCTCTTTCATTAATGATTTTATTTTTGGGGGTCCTTTCTCTTTTCTTTTTGGTAAGTCTGGCCAGGGGTTTATCAATTTTATTAATTCTTTCAAAGAACCAGCTCCTAGTTTCGTTGATTTGTTCTATTGGTTTTTTTTTTTTTTTTTTTTTTTTTTGGTTTCTATTTCACTGATTTCTGCTATGATCCTTATGATTTCTCTTCTCCTGCTGGGCTAAGGGTTTCTTTCTTGTTCTTTCTCCAGCTCCTTTAGGTGTAGGGTTAGGTTGTGCACCTGAGACCTTTCTTGTTTCTTGAGAAAGGCTTGTACCGCTATATATTTTCCTCTCAGGACTGCCTTTGTTGTGTCCCACAGATTTTGAACCGTTGTATTTTCATTATCATTTGTTTCCATGATTTTTTTCAATTCTTCTTTAATTTCCCGGTTGACCCATTCATTCTTTAGAAGGATGCTGTTTAGTCTCCATGTATTTGGGTTCCTTCCAAACTTCCTTTTGTGGTTGAGTTCTAGATTCAGAGCATTGTGGTCTGAAAATATGCAGGGAATGATCCCAATCTTTTGGATACCGGTTGAGTCCTGATTTAGGACCGAGGATGTGATCTATTCTGGAGAATGTTCGATGTGCACTAGAGAAGAATGTGTATTCTGTTGCTTTGGGAGGAAATGTTCTGCATATATCTGTGATGTCCATCTGGTCCAGTGTGTCATTTAAGGCCTTTATTTCCTTGCTGATCTTTTGCTTGGTTGATCTGTCCATTTCAGTGAGGGGAATGTTAATGTCCCCTACTATTATTGTATTATTGTTGATGTGTTTCTTTGATTTTGTTATTAATTGGTTTATATATTTGGCTGCTCCCACATTGGGGGCATAGATATTTAAAATTGTTAGATCTTCTTGTTGGACAGACCCTTTGAGTAGGATATAGTGTCCTTCCTCATCCCTTATTATAGTCTTTGGCTTAAAATCTAATTGATCTGATATAAGGATTCCCACTCCTGCTTTCTCCTGATGTCCATTAGCATGGTAAATTCTTTTCCACCCGCTCACTTTAAATCTGGAGGTGTCTTCGGGCTTAAAATGAGTTTCTTGGAGGCAACATATAGATGGGTTTTGTTTTTTTATCCATTCTGATACCCTGTGTCTTTTGACAGGGGCATTTAGCCCATTAACATTCAGTGTAACTCTTGAGAGATATGAATTTAGTGCCATTGTATTGCCTGTAAGTTGACTGTTACTGTATATGGTCTCTGTTCCTTTCTGATCTACCACTTGTAGGCTCTCTCTTTGCTTAGAGGACCCCTTTCAATATTTCCTGTAGAGCCTGCTTGGTGTTTGCAAATTCTTTCAGTTTTTGTTTTTCCTGGAAGCTTTTAATCTCTCCTTCTATTTTCAATGATAGCCTAGCTGGATATAGTGTTCTTGGCTGCATGTTTTTCTCGTTTAGTGCTCTGAAAATATCATGCCAGCTCTTTCTGGCCTGCCAGGTCTCTGTGGATAAGTCAGCTGCCAATCTAATATTTTTACCATTGTATGTTACAGACTTCTTTTCCCGGGCTGCTTTCAGGATTTTCTCTTTGTCACTGAGACTTGTAAATTTTACTATTAGGTGACGGGGTGTGGGCCTATTCTTATTGATTTTGAGGGGCATCCTCTGAACCTCCTGAATTTTGATGCTCATTCCCTTTGCCATATTGGGGAAATTCTCCCCAATAATTCTCTCCAGTATACCTTCTGCTCCCCTCTCTCTTTCTTCTTCTTCTGGAATCCCAAATATTCTAATGTTGTTTCGTCTTATGGTGTCACTTATCTCTCGAATTCTCCCCTCGTGGTCCAGTAGCTGTTTGTCCCTCTTTTCTCAGCTTCTTTATTCTCTGTCATTTGGTCTTCTATATCACTAATTCTTTCTTCTGCCTCATTTATCCTAGCAGTAAGAGCCTCCATTTTTTATTGCACCTCATTAATAACTTTTTTGATTTCAACTTGGTTAGATTTTAGTTCTTTTATTTCTCCAGAAAGGGCTTTTGTATCTCCCGAGAGGGTTTCTCTAATATCTTCCATGCCTTTTTCGAGCCCGGCTAGAACCTTGAGAATTGTCATTCTGAACTCTAGATCTGACATATTACCAATGTCTGTATTGATTAGGTCCCTAGCCTTCAGTACTGCCTCTTGTTCTTTTTTTTTGTGGTGAATTTTTCCACCTTGTCATTTTGTCCAGATCAGAGTATATGAGGGAGCAAGTAAAATACTAAAAGAGTGGCAACAACCCCAGGAAAATATGCTTTAACCAAATCAGAAGAGATCCCAAATCATGAGGGGGAAGAAAGGGGATAAAAAGAGGTTCAAAAAGAAAGAAAGAAAAAAAAGAAAAAAAAAGAAAAGAAAAGAAAAGAAAAGAATTTAAAAAAAGAAAACAAATAAAAAAAAATATAAAAAAGAAAAAAATATATATTAGATAAACTAGTTAAAAAACGTTAAAAAAGAAAAGGATAAAAGTTAAAAAAAATTTAGCAGAAGAAGAGAAAAAAAATGAAAAAGAAAAAAATTAAATTAACTGCAAGACTAAAAAAATTACAGGGAGAAAGCCATGAGTTCCATGCTTTGCTTTCTTCTCCTCTGAAATTCTGCTGCTCTCCTTGGTATTGAAACCGCACTCCTTGGTAGGTGAACTTGGTCGTGGCTGGATTTCTTGTTGATCTTCTTGGGGAGGGGCCTGGTGTAGTGATTCTCAAGTGTCTTTGCCCCAGGTGGAATTGCACCGCCCTTACTAAGGGCTGAGTAATCCGCTGGGGTTTGCTTTCAGGGGCTTTTGTTCCCTGAGTGCTTTCCATAGAGTTCCAGAGGACGGGAATACAAATGTCGGCCTCCTGGTCTCTGGCCCGGAGGAGCCGAGAGCCCGGTGCCCCACTCCTCAGTGTGTCCTCAGAGAACAGTGCCCAGTTACTCCCGTCTGCCTGACCTCTGGCCACGCTCTGAGCTCACTGAGCCTGCAACCGGTTCAAGGTAACCCCGAGCTGTGATCTTACTGTCGATTCTGTCTCTGTAGCCGGTTTTCCTGTTCCAATACCCGCAAGCTCTGCAACACTCTGACACCCCCGATCCTTCTGTGACCCTGCGGGACCTGAGGTGACGCTGACCCCGGCTGGGCTTCGCCCCGGTTTAGCCTCTGGAGCAATGTCCCTCAGCGGAACAGACTTTTAAAAGTCCTGATTTTGTGTTCTTTTGCTCTGCGGCTTGCCGGGAGCCGGCCCCTCCCCCCGGGGTCTATCTTCCCGTCGCTTTGGATTCACTTCTCTGCCAGCCCTACCTTTCAGAAAGTCGTTGTTTTTCTGTTTTCAGAATTGCTGTTCTTCTTCTCTTTGATCTGCCGATGGATTTGCAGGTGTTTGCAATCTTTAGATAAGCTATCTAGCTGATCTCCTGCTAGCTGAAGTAGTCTCAGCCTGCTACTTCTCCGCCATCTTGACTCCTCCCATAGCTAACTTTCTTAATACCTAGAAACATACAAAGAGAGTTAGACAAAATGAGGAGACAGAAAAAATACCAAGAAGAGGACAAAATCACAGCAAGAAAGCTAAAAATACCAAGAAGAGGACAAAATCACAGCAAGAGAGCTAAATGAAATAGGGATGAGTAATATGCCTGATAGAGAATTTAAAGTATTGATCATGAAGATACTGGGTTTGAGAAAAGAGTGGAGGACATCAGTGAGACCCTCACCAAACAGATAAAGAAGAACCAATCAGAGATGAAGAGTACAATAAATGGAGTTCAAAGTACACTAGACAGGATAAATACCAGACTAGAGGAAGCAGAAGAATGAATTAATGGCCTCAGGACATAGTGAGGAAATAAGCAAACTGAGCAGGTGAAGGAAAAAAAAAAAGAAATTAGGCAAAGTGAGAATAGAATTAGGGAATCCAGTGACACCATGAAGCATCATGACATTGACATTATAGAGATCCCAGAAGGAGAAGAAAGAGAAAAAGGAGCAGAAGATTTATTTGAGGAAATAATAGCTGAAAACTTCCTGAATATGGGGAAGGAAATAGAAATCCAGACTGAGAAGGCACAGAGATGGCTCAATAAAATCAACCAAAAGAGGTCCACACCAAGACACACAGTAATTAAAACTGCTAAAAGGTGGTAGTAAAGAGAATTTTTTAAAGCAACGAGAGGAAACAGTCCCATACAATGGAAACCCTGTTATGTTGTCAGCCTGATTATTTTTAAAGAGTTTATTTATTTATTTGAGAGAGATACATATAGTGAGAGGGAGTAGGAGTGGGGAGGAGAGAGAGAGAGAGAGAGAGAGAGATTCGGGCTCCCTGCTGAGCACGGAAACCAATGCAGGATTCCATCCCAGGACCCTGGGATCATGACTTTAGCTGAAGGCAGATGCTTAATAAATGACCCACCCAGGTGCCCCTGTAAGCCTGATTTTTCAGCAGAAAATTTGCAAGCCAGAAATGAGTGGCATGATATATTCAAAATGCTGAAAAAAAAAAAAACCACCTTGCAACTTAAAATAGTGTATCCAGCAAAGCTTTCATTCAGAATAAAAGGAGAAATAAAGAATTTCCCAGATAAAAATTGAATGAATTTATGACACTGAAACAATCCAACAAGAAATGTTGAAGGCGACTCTTCTAGTGGGAAGGAAAGGTCATAAGTTAAGAAAAGCAGGAAGCACAAAAGCAGTAAAAGTAAGCATATTTGTAAAATTTAATCAAAGGACTCACACACACACAAAAAAAGGATGTAAAGTATGGCATTAAATACTTAAAACATGACAGGAAGATGAGGCAAAAATGAGTTCAAACTTATGCAAACATCAACTTAATATAGACTGCTATATGAAGATGTTATATACAAACCTCTTGGTAATGCAAAATCAAAGAACAGTAATTGATATACAAAAAGTAAGAAGAGAAAAATCCAAGTAAATCACTAAAGAGAGGCAAATTATTGTGAGAGAAGAGAACAAGGAAGAAAGGAACAAAGATCTATAAAACCAACGATAAAACAAGCAACAAAATGGCAGTAATTACATACCTGCAAATAATTATTTTGAATGTAAATAAACTAAATGCATCAATCAAAAGACATAGAATGATGGAATGGATAACAAAGAAAAAAACACCTACATGCTGCCTACAAAAGACTCATTTCATATACCTAAAGATACACACCTATTGGAAGTAAAGCATGAACAAATATTCATCATGCAAATAAGTGTGAAAAGAAAGCCACAGTAGAGAATCTTACATTGAATGAAACAGACTTTAAAACAAAGATGATGGGGCGCCTGGGTGGCTTAGTGGTTTAAAGCCTCTGCCTTCAGCTCAGGTCATGATCCCAGAGTCCTGGGATCGAGCCCCACATGGAGCTCTCTGCTCGGCAGGGAGCCTGCTTCCTCCTCTCTTTCTGCCTGACTCTCTGCCTACTTGTGATCTCTGTCTGTCAAATAAATAAATAAAATCTTTTTAAAAAATTAAAAAATAAAACAAAGATGATAATAAAAGACAAAATAGGGCACTACTTGATAATATAGATGAAAACCCAATAAGAAGGTATAGCAAATGAAAATATTTATGCACTCAACACAAGAATAAACAAATGCATAATATGATTAATAACAAACATAAAGGTAGTAATCAATAATAAAACGATTACAGTAGAGGGATTTAATACCCCACATCACTGGAGAGGCCATCCAAACAGAAATTCAACATGGAAACAAGGAACTGAATCCCACATTGGACCGGTGGATTTAACAGATACACTCAGAACATTTCATGCTAAAACAGCAGAATACACATTCTTTTCAAGTGCACATAGAATATTCTCCAGAATATATCACATATTAGCCCACAAAGTAAGTCTCAACAAATTCAAAAATATCCGTCATACCATGCATATTTCCTGACCATAATGCTATGAAACTAGAAATCAACCATAAGAAAAAAATCTAGAAAAAGCACAGACATATCAAGGTTAAATAACATGCTATGAAACAATGAATGAATCAACCAAGAAATCAAAGAGGAAATAAAAAATTACATGGAGACAAAGAAAATGAAAACACAGTGGTCCAAAATCTTTAGGATGCAGCAAAAGATGTTCTGAGAAGGAAGTTTATAGCAATACAAGCATACTTCAAGAAGCAAGAAAAATCTCAAATAAACAACCTAATTTTACAATCTAGAAAAAGAAGAACAAAATCGAAAACAAGTAGAAGAAAGGAAACTGTCAAGATTAGAACAGAAATCAACAAAATAGAAACTGAAAACAAACAAACAAAACAATAGCAGAGATCAATGAAACCAGGAGCTGGTTCTTTGAAAAGTTCAACAAAATTGATAAAACTTTAGCCAGATTCATCACAAAAAAAAAAAAAAAAGAAAAGAAAAAAGAAAGAAAGAAAGAGGGAGAGACAGAGACACAGAGAGATGAGAAAGAGAGAGAGTGAAAATCAGAATGAAAGAGAAGAAATAATAACCAACACAACAGAAATACAAAGGATTATAAGAGAATATTATGAAAAATTACATGCCTAGACATTGGACAACCTAGAAGAAGTGGGTAAATTTCTAGAAACATACAACCTCCTTAAACTGAATCAGGAAGAGATAGAAAATTGGAATAGATCAATTTCCAGCAATGAAAGAATAAGTAATTAAAAAACTTCCAACAAACAAAAGTTCAGAAGGGATTCATAAGTGAATTCAAATTTTTCAATACTTGCAAATCAAACAACATGATACATCACATCAATAAGAGAAAGAACACAAATCATATGATCAATTTAATAGATGCAGAAAAAAATTTGAAAAAATACATCCAATTATGATAGAAAGCTTGTAGGTTTAGAGGAAACATAATTTGAATGGTATAAAAGTCTTTAGGCAATAATAAATTGTAATTTGTTGATGTTAATTGTTATAAAAGCAGCTCAAGAAAGTGATGGCCAGTGTTCTCTAAGACAAATGCAAATGAGAACTAATTCAAAACTTAAAAGCAACTCAGAAAATAAGATAGCAAATGCTTCCCTATTAAATACTTTTATTGCATTTATTTCTATAGAACCATCTCCCGTCTCCCATAAACATGGAAGAGAAAGGAAGAATAGGTGAAGGGAGAAGTACCTTGGGAAAAATAGTCCATTGTCTGAAGTTTCACCCAGCCTGTGGTAAATGACTGACTTGCAGCTAGGAATGGCTGGTGTTTTGTATCCCAATAGGCTCCTGTCAATTCTTTAAACTTAAGTTTAGCAGTTCTTTTAGATACAATGCTTTTGAATTCCATGAGTTGCTGGATACCTTAATTTGAGCTCCATGGAGAGAAGGCAACAATTTGCACACCTCCATCCTCTACTGCTGAAATTATGGGAGAGGGGAGATGGTTCTACAGAAATAAGTGTTTGAAGACTTCTATACCATTCCAATTAATTTTAGCCACAAATGACCATTTTTCAGACTGGGAAATAAATGCTTAGTGAAACTGAGGACCTTTTTGCAAATCACACAGCTGGTGAGTGACTGAGCTTATTCTGTGTAATTGTTCTCTCAACCTCAGTGCTATATGGTTTTCCTCGACTCAGGTCTGGAGGCCTCTAGAGTTCTGTTTTAAGGTTATTATTGTGTCTCTCAAATGGACATTTCAAAGTCACATGAGAGATGAAACAATCAAATTGCCTTGTGTAGCAATTTTTAGTGTTCTTTGTGAATTAATTTGCCTGCAGTCCCCTAGGTTGTCCTCTGCACAGGCCGGACACAGTACAAATTCTACTTTGAAAATGTGGAAGAAAAATGCAGCTGTCCAGAGTGCTGGAAATGCTTACAGCATATAGAACTCCACACTGTTTAGCTTTAGAGACCCTTTGGCACAAGGGTTGGCCTTCTTGGTATTATAGCTTTAGCAGAAGCCTAATCCAGATCTAAAGCAGAGGACAGTGGCTAGAAAAATGGTCTCCTTCCTCCTCTCCTACTTCATAACAAAAATTTCTGTTGAACTAATTACCAAAAGTGAAATAATGTCAGGAGGATGAACATTTCATATTTTCTCAAATTCACTTATTATACTGGAAGATTCACCTTTCCCTATCCCAATTCTTTTCTATTAATATATAAATTAACTTATCCAGAAAGTTAATATTTTGACTCTTGTGCAGATTTGAGGAGCTGGATATGTATAGAATATACACAAAAAGTATTTTTGTAAGTAATATATTTATTGGATAGCTACTATCTTCTTGCATGGTGCTAGAATAAGAAATATGAGTAAAATATTACTTGTCCTTCAAGAGCAAATATATTAGTTGGAGATTTATTCCCAAGCATTTGTTGAATTACCTTCAACTTCTAAACACCAAGCAAGTAATAAAGAAGTATCTATTTACCTTTATTTGCTGAATGGTGGAGATAAGTATGGATGAGGGACACTTGATCCATCCTGGGGGAGGAGAGAGTTTAGGGCTGGTGGGAAGTAGAGAAGGTGAGACATCCTACAGGACGCAAAAGAAGTGATGACTGAATGGTCTTCAAAGATGAGTGGAAGTTAGCTGGCTAAGGAAAGAGGGTAAGGCAGACCTTCAGAGTGCTGGCACTGAGAAAGACAACAGAGTATACATTTCAGGGGTATATTTCAGCAATGAACACTGTGTATATGGTAAAAACAGCACTCCTTTCATTCAGAAAGGTAGAGCAGAAGAAATAAATTCTAAGCTTTTGGAGCTTATAAATTCAGAAAGTCTACCTCACCACTTTGTGGGGTTACCTAAAACATAGACATTAATAAGAAGATTTCAAATGCATAAACTCTTTCCAGAAGATGTTCTATAGAATATAAGATGTTTGGTATAGTAATAAAAACCACTTAATAAATAGGTCCCAAGGTCAAACCAGTTGGGAAAATGTAAATATTCATTGTGAATCTTAAGAAGGGACAAAGTGTACAGTTTTCCAGAAAGTTTGGATAATTTTTCACCTGAGCATCTTGAGAAACTTGTTCTCACAATACACACTGCGAAATGACATGCCAGCACATGGATGCTACAAGTGCTAGACCTAACTAGTCTAATAGATCCCATTTGTCCTGAAGACAAGCTGACTCTCTGAGATCATTCAAGCTAGAAACAGGGTGGAGGGAGGCAGCTATAGATACAGTAATTATGGGAAGACCCCAAAATGCAGAGTGAAAGTTGTCTATATATTTATTTATTTATTTTAATTTATTTTCAGTATTCAGTGTTTTTTGCACCACACCAAGTGCTCTATGCAATCCGTGTCCTCTCCAATACCCACCACCTGGTTCCCCCAACCTCCCACCTCCCCCATCCCTTCAAAACCCTCAGATTGTTTTTTAAAGTCTATAGTCTCTCATGGTTCACCTCCTCTTCCAATTTCCCTCAAATCCCTTCTCCTCTCCATCTCCCCATGTCCTCCATGCTATTTGTTATGCTCTACAAATAAGTGAAACCATAGATAACTGGCTTTTGACTTAACTCACTGCTCCTCTGCTGTGTGCTATATATTAGGTCCTTCAGCTCTCCAAAGTGCCAGCTTTCTGCTAGGGCCAAGAAGCATTTCCTCTTGTCTTCTCTCACTTCTTTGTATTTTTCTGATCTCTTTAGGCAGTACAGTGACTCACATGGATATTAGAGTTAACACTTGTTTTTATAGCTAACCTATTAGTTGAGAGAAAGTAGGAATTCTGGGTAAGGATAGGAAAGGTTGATTAAGAAATAATTTGATCTATTTTGGTCCCTAGACACTTGAGAAAATTGTGCCCCCCCAAAAGTCCAGTTTTCAGAGTCAAAAGAAGGTAGCTAAAATTCTAAATGAAAGCTATGTAAGAGTTATCGCTCATCTATATTGGAGACATCAGGGTAATTGGCA
The DNA here is from genome assembly GCF_009829155.1 of Mustela erminea. NCBI lineage: Eukaryota > Metazoa > Chordata > Mammalia > Carnivora > Mustelidae > Mustela > Mustela erminea. The sequence continues at coordinate 20,800,082 of NC_045629.1, forward strand.
AGGGCTGGTCACTTAGAGAGGATCTGACCTACTTTTGGACATCAAAGGCGAAAAAATAATAAGTTTGTTCTGATTCCACGGAGCCTTTAGTTTTATATCACTTGCATAAAATAATTGCTCCATTTACTCTCCTGATGTCAGTATCTCCCAAGATACTCCCAAGTGTTAATTTCAATAGGCTATTCATATTTTTATTATGTTTATATATGTGTAAAATCCTATCTTTAAAAAGATCTTTACAGGTCACAGAGGACAGTGCACTCAGTTTATGTTCTTCTATTTCTTGTATAGGCAGACTTTATTGTGCATCTATTAGGGTGCAGAGGATCTACATATAAGAGGAGGAAATGGTAGAGATGGAGGCACTTGGGATATATTGAGGGGAGTAGTTCTTGTGTTTGCCTTTCTCTCATGATTGAACATGAACTCTGTGCCTTGTGGGACATGAGGTTAGGACAGTGCAGCAGTGATAGAGTGAGAACATTCACACAGGAAAATGTATAGAGAGCAAAATTTTTTATTCATCATGTTATGTCTACTTCACAACATTTGTGCTAGATGTCAGCTATGTCTAGCTTATACCGTTAGCATCATTTTTCATCCATATAGAAATTTATCATATAAATGCTTACTTTTGAAAGTTCCATTGTGGGAGAGGAGACAAAGATCACAGAGTAGGGGACCCTAATTCAACCTGTCCCCTGAATTGAGCTTGGTATCTGCCAGCCCACTCTGAACACCCATAGAATCAGCCTGAGATGTAAGAAGATATATCCAGATCTCTATAAACAGAATACCTCTGGTGGTTGGTTTTGAGGTATGAAGCAGAGAGCCATGAGCGCAAATATTGGAAGATAAATGGAAGGGAGAAGGAGCCTCCAGGATCCAGCACCTCTGGAGCACGAAAGCCTCCACTCCAGGAACCAGGCACAAAGACCCATTAACTAATGGTGGGGAAAGGACTTTAGGGCAGCCCCCAGACTGAAACCTGGAGCTGTGGGGGCACACGTGCAAACAGGGGGTGGCTGGCAGTTTTAGAAGCACAAAGGGCAGAGACTTGTCTGGACTTGGAAGTGAGCACTGGGAGTTGTGATATGGGGTGCACAACCCAGGATGTTGCCCCTTCTAGCAGCACAGACAAAAACAGAAACAGTGTGGCCTAGAGAGCTCACTGGAGAATAGAATGCAATTTCTCTGTTTTGAGACAGAAGTTTGGATATGGTCACTTCTGCTCTGACTCTTGGAAACATGCAGAAAGTTGCCAGGGAAAACTGGCAGAGAAAAAAAACCCTCCCAAGCCAGTATTCACTGAGCCTGTTCAACTATGCCCAAACAGGGTTGCCTGAGTAATGGATTTCCTAGTTCCAGTCCCAGAAGAAGAGGCCTACAACCATAAAGTCCTTATAAAACAGGTGCATGTTGTTCAGGTTGTGGTCAATAATTTCAACTCTGTACATTAAACCTAACCCATGCATGAGAAGGGAAATAATTAAGATTAGAGCAGAAATCAGTGAATTAGAAACCAGAAACACAGCAGAACACATCAATGAAACTAGAAACTGGTTCTTTGAAAGAATTAATAAGTTCAATAAACTACTGGTCAGACTTATATCCAAAAGAAAAGAGAAAGGACCCAAATTAATAAAATTATTAATGAAAGGGGAGATATCATGACTAATACCAAAGAAATAGAAACTATTATCAAGAGGAAGAGTCAAGATGGCAGAGAAGTAGCAGGCTAAGACTACATCAGATAGCAGGAAATCAGCTAGATAGCTTATCAATCCATTGCGAACATGTACAAATCCAACAGGAGACTGAAGAGAAGAAGAGCAACAATTCTAGAAACAGAAATTTGACAACTTTCTGAAAGGTAGGACAGTGGAGAAATGAATCCAAAGTGACAGTAAGGTAGACCACGGGGAGTAGGGGCCAGCTCCCGGAAAGAGGCAGAGCAACGGAGCACAAAATCAGGACTTTTAAAAGACTGTTCCATGGAGGGACATTGCTCCAGAGGCTAAACCGGGGTGAAGCCCTCATGGGGTCAACATGGCCCCAGGTGCCACGGGGTCACAGAAGGATCGGGGGTGTCTGAATGCTGCAGAGCTTGCAGGTATTAGAGAGGGGAAGCCAGCTACAGAGGCAGAGCTGAGGAGTGAGCTCTCAGCTTGGGGTTACCTTGAACTGTTAGGCTGGGTGAGCTCAGAGTGCAGCCAGAGGCCAGGGAGATGGGAGTGATTGAGCACCTTTCTCTGAGGGTGCACTGAGGAGTGGGGCCCCGAACTCTTGCCTCCTCTGTGCTGGAGATTGGGAGGCCACCATTTTCATTCCCATCCTCTGTAACTCTATGGAAAGCATTCAGGGAACAAAAGCTCTCGAAGGTGAACCCTAGCAGATTACTTAGCCCGGCCCCTGGTAAGGGCGGTGCAATTCCACCTCGGGCAAAGACACTTGAGAATCACTACAACAGGCCCCTCCCCCAGAAGATCAGCAAGAAATTCAGCCAAGACCAAGTTCACTTGCCAAGGAGAACAGTGGAAATCCAGAGGAGGGGAAAGCAAAGCATGGAATTCATGGCTTTCTCCCCATGATTGTTTAGTCTTGCAGATAATTCATTTTTTTAATTTTTTTCTTCTAAATTTTTTTTAACTTTTACCCTTTCTTCTTTTAACACTTTTAAACTAGTTTATCTTAAAAATACCTTTTCATTAAAAAAATAATCTTTTTTGAACCTTTGTTATTATAGTCATATTTTATCCTTCATTCTATCTAACTTTATTTTTTGTATACACATGGGTTTTTTCCTTCTAAAAAGTTTGGGGTACAAGTTCTTCTAATAGATCAAAATATACCCTAAATCTAGCTCCAGGCTTGTTCTAGTCTCCAGCCCGAGCAAAATCTCTCCACTTCCTTTTTCCTTATTCTTCCAACTAACGTACTTTATCAACTCCTTTTGTAGAAATTAAAAAAAATTTTTTTTTCATCTTTATAGCCATGTTCCATCCCTTCATTGTATTTACCCTTATATATGTTTTTCATTCTTTAAAATTTTGGGAGGTAGTTTCTTCGAAGAGACCAAAATACTCCCAAAATTAAGTGAGTTACCCTCTTCTAGTCACCTGTCTAATATATATATATATATTTTTTTTTTTCTTTTTATATTTTTAAAATTTCCTTTCTTTTTTTTTAAAATGTTTTTCCTGAACTCCTTTTTATCCCGTTCCTCTACACCCCATGATTTGGGGTCTCTTCTGACTTGGTTAAAGCACATTTTCCTGGGGTCTTTGCCACACTTTTAGTATTTTAGTTACTCCTTCATATATTCTTAACTGGACAAAATGACAAGGCAGAAAAATTCACCCCAATAAAAAAGAACAAGAGGCAATAACAAAAGCTAGGGACCTAATCAATACAGACATTGGTAATATATCAGATCTAGAGTTCAGAATGACAATTCTCAAGGTTCTAGCCGGGCTCGAAAAAGGAGTGGAAGATATTAGAGAAACCCTCTTTGGAAAGATAAAAGCCCTTTCTGGAGAAATAAAAGAACTAAAATCTAACCAAGTTGAAATTTAAAAAGCTATTAATGAGGTGCAGTAAAAAAATGGAGGCTCTTACTGTTAGGATAAATGAGGCAGAAGAAAGAATTAGTGATATAGAAGACCAAATGATAGAGAATAAAGAAGCTGAGCAACAGAGAGACAAACAACTACTGGATTACGAGGGGAGAATTCAAGAGATAAGTGACACCATAAGATGAAACATTAGAATAATTGGGATTCCAGAAGAAGAAAGAGAGGGGGAGTAGAAGGTATATTGGAGAGAATTACTGTAGAGAATTTCCCTAATATGGCAAAGGGAACAAGCATCAAAATCCATGGAGTGCAGAGAACCCCCCTCAAAATCAATAAGAATAGGTCCACACCCCATCACCTATGAGTAAAAATTACAAGTCATAGCGACAAAGAGAAAATCCTGAAAGCAGTCCGGGAAAAGAAGTGTGTAACATACAATGGCAAAAATACTAGTTTGGCAGCAGACTTATCCACAGAGACCTGGCAGGCCAGAAAGAACTGGCCTGATATATTCAGAGCACTAAATGAGAAAAACATGCAGCCAAGAATACTATATCCAGCTAGGCAATCATTGAAAATAGAAGGAGAGATAAAAAGCTTCCAGGATAAACAAAAACTGAAAAAGAATTCGCAAATACCAAACCAGCTCTACAGGAAATATTGAAAGGGGACCTCTGTGCAAAGAGAGACCCTAAAAGTAGTAGATCAGAAAGGAACAGAGACAATATACAGTAACAGTCACCTTACAGGCCATACAGTGGCACTAAATTCATATCTCTCAATAGTTACCCTGAATGTTAATGGGCTAAATGCCTCAATTAAAAGACACAGGGGATCAGAATGGATTAAAAAACAAAACCCATCTATATGTTGCCTCCAAGAAACTCATTTTAAGCCCAAAGACACCTCCAGATTTAAAGTGAGGGGGTGGAAAAGAATTTACCATGCTAATGGACATCAGAAGAAAGCAGGAGTGGCAATCCTTATATCAGATCAATTAGATTTTAAGCCAAAGACTATAATAAGAGATGAGGAAGGACACTATATCATACTCAAAGGGTCTGTCCAACAAGAAGATCTAACAATTTTAAATATCTAAGCCCCCAATGTGGGAGCAGCCAAATATATAAACCAATTAATAACAAAATCAAAGAAACACATCAACAATAATACAATAATAGTAGGGGACGTTAACACTCCCCTCACTGAAATGGACAGATCATCCAAGCAAAAGATCAGCAAGGAAATAAAGGCCTTAAACGACACAGTGGACCAGATGGACATCACAGATATATTCAGAACATTTCATCCCAAAGCAACAGAATACACATTCTTCTCTAGTGCACATCGAACATTCTCCAGAATAGATCACATCCTCCGTCATAAATCAGGTCTCAACTGATATCAAAAGATTGGGATGATTCCCTACATATTTTCAGACCACAATGCTCTGAATCTAGAACTCAATCGCAAGAGGAAATTTGGAAAGAACCCAAATACATGGAGACTAAACAGCATCCTCCTAAAGAATGAATGGGTCAAAAAGAAATTAAAAAGAATTGAAAAAAATCATGGAAACAAATGATAATGAAAATACAACGGTTCAAAATCTGTGGGACACAACAAAGGCAGTCCTGAGAGGAAAATATATAGCGGTACAAGCCTTTCTCAAGAAACAAGAAAGGTCTCAGGTGCACAACCTAACCCTACACCTAAAGGAGCTGGAGAAAGAACAAGAAAGAAACCCTTAGCCCAGCAGGAGAAGAGAAATCATAAGGATCATAGCAGAAATCAGTGAAATAGAAACCAAAAAAAAAAAAAAAAAAAAAACCAATAGAACAAATCAACGAAACTAGGAGCTGGTTCTTTGAAAGAATTAATAAAATTGATAAACCCCTGGTCAGACTTACCAAAAAGAAAAGAGAAAGGACCCAAAAAAATAAAATCATTAATGAAAGAGGAGAGATCACAAGTAACACCAAAGAAATACAAACTATTAAAAGAACATACTATGAGCAACTCTACGCCAACAAATTTGACAATCTGGAAGAAATGGATGCATTCCTAGAAACATATAAACTACCACAACTGAACCAGGAAGAAATAGAAATCCTGAACAGACCCATAACCAGTAAGGAGATTGAAACAGTCATTAAAAATCTCCAAACAAACAAAAGCCCAGGGCCAGACGGCTTCCCGGGGGAATTCTACCAAACATTTAAAGAAGAACTATTTCCTATTCTCCTGAAACTGTTCCAAAAAATAGAAATGGAAGGAAAACTTCAAAACTCGTTTTATGAAGTCAGCATCACCTTGATCCCAAAACCAGACAAGGCTCCCATCGAAAAAGAGAATTAGAGACCAATATCCTTGAAGAACACAGATGTGAAAATTCCCACCAAAATACTAGTCAATAGGATCTAACATTACATTAAAAGGATTATTCACCACGACCAAGTGGGATTTATTCCAGGGCTGCAAGGTTGGTTCAACATCCACAAATCAATCAATGTGATACAACACATTAATAAAAGAAAGAACAAGAACCATATGATACTCTCAACAGATGCTGAAAAAGCATTTGACAAAGTACAGCATCCCTTCCTGATCAAAACGATTCAAAGTATAGGGATAGAGGGCACATACCTCAATACCATCAAAGCCATCTATGAAAAACCCACCGCAAATATCATTCTCAATGGAGAAAAACTGAGAGCTTTTCTGCTAAGGTCAGGAACATGGCAGGCATGTCCATTATCACCACTGCTATTCAACATAGTACTAGAAGTCCTAGCCTCAGCAATCAGACAACAAAAGGAAATTAAAGGCATCCAAATCAGCAAAGAAGAAGTCAAATGATGACTCTTTGCAGATGATATGATGCTATATGTGGAAAACCCAAAAGGATCCACCCCAAAACTGCTAGACTTTTACAGGAATTCAGTAAAGTGTCAGAATATAAAATCAATGCACAGAAATCAGTTGCATTTCTCTACACGAACAAAAAAACAGAAGAAAGAGAAATTAGGGAGTCAATCCCATTTACAGTTGCACCCAAAATGATGAGATACCTAGGAATAAACCTAACCAAAGAGGCACAGAATCTATACTCAGAAAACTATAAAGAACTCATGAAAGAAATTGAGGAAGACACAAAGGAATGGAAAAATGTTCCATGCTCCTGGATTGGAAGAATAAATATTGTAAAAATGTCTATGATACCTAAATCAATCTACACATTTAATGCAATTGCTATCAAAATACCAACCATTTTTTTCAAAGAAATGGAACAAATAATCCTAAAATGTATATGGAACCAGAAAATACCTCGAATAGCCAAAGGGATTTTGAAAAAGAAAGCCAAAGTTGGTGGCATCACAATTCTGGACATTAAGCTCTATTACAAACCTGTCATCATCAAGACAGTATGGTACTGGCACAAAAACGGACACATAAATCAATGGAACAGAAGAGAGAGCCCAGAAATAGACCCTCAACTCTATGGTCAACTAATCTTTGACAAAGGAGGAGAGAATGTCCAATGGAAAAAAGACAGCCTCTTCAACAAATGGTGTTGGGAAAATTGGACAGCCACATGCAGAAAAATGAAATTGGACCATTTCCTTACACCACACATGAAAATAGACTCAAAATGGATGAAGGACCTCAATGTGAGAAAGGAATCCATCAAAATCCTTGAAGAGAACATAGGCAGCAACCTCTTCGACCTCAGCCGCAGCAACTTTTTCCTGGGAACATCACCAAAGGCAAGGGAAGCAAGGGCAAAAATGAACTATTGGGACTTCACCAAGATCAAAAACTTTTTTTTTTAATTTTTTATTTTTTATAAACATATATTTTTATCCCCAGGGGTACAGGTCTGTGAATCACCAGGTTTACACACTTCACAGCACTCACCAAAGCACATACCTTCCCCAATGTCCATAATCCCACCCCCTTCTCCCAAACCCCCTCCCCCCAGCAACCCTCAGTTTGTTTTGTGAGATTAAGAGTCACTTATGGTTTGTGTCCCTCCCAATCCCATCTTGTTTCATTTATTCTTCCCCTACCCACTTAAGCCCCCATGTTGCATCACCACTTACTCATATCAGGGAGATCATATGATAGTTGTCTTTCTCTGCTTGACTTATTTCGCTAAGCATGATACGCTTTAGTTCCATCCATGTTGTCGCAAATGGCAAGATTTCATTTCTTTTGATGGCTGCGTAGTATTCCACTGTGTATATATACCACATCTTCTTGAAGATCAAAAAATTTTGCACAGCAAAGGAAACAGTTAACAAAACCAAAGGACAACTGACAGAATGGGAGAAGATATTTGCAAATGACATATCAGATAAAGGGCTAGTATCCAAAATCTATAAAGAGCTTAACAAATTCAACACCCAAAGAACAAATAATCCAATCAAGAAATGGACAGAGGACATGAGCGGATATTTCTGCAAATAAGACATCCAGATGGCCAACAGACATGAAAAAGTGCTCCACAACACTCAGCATCAGGAAAATACAAATCAAAACCACAATGAGATACTACCTCATACCAGTCAGAATGGCTAAAATTAACAAGTCAGGAAAAGACAGATGCTGGCGAGGATGCAAGCTGGTGTAACCACTCTGGAATACAGCATGAAGGTTCCTCAAAAAGTTGAAAATAGAGCTACCCTATGACCCAGCAATCGCACTACTGGGTATTTACCCTAAAGATACAAACATAGTGGTTTGAAGGGGCATGGGCACCCAAATGTTTATAGCAACAATGTCCACAATAGCCAAACTATGGAAAGAACCTAGATATCCATCAACAGATGAGTGGATAAAGAAGAGGTGGTATATATCATGCAGCCATCAAAAGAAATGAAATCTTGCCATTTGCGACGATGTGGATGGAACTAGAAGGTATTATGCTTAGCGAAATTAATAAATCAGAGAAAGACAACTATCATATGACCTCCCTGATATGAGGAAGTGGAGATGCAATGTGAGGGGTTTGGGGGGTAGGAAAAGAATAAATGAAACAAGATGGAATCGGGAGGGAGACAAACCATAGTGACTCAATCTTACAAAACAAACTGAGGGTTGCTGGGGGGAGGAGGGTTGGGAGAGGTGGGGAGGGTAATGGACTTTGGGGAGGGTATGTGCTATGGTGTGTACTGTGAAGTGTGTAAACCTGGCGATTCACAGACCTGTACCCCTGGGGATAAAAATACATTATATGTTTATATAAAAAAAAATAAAGAGAGAGAATTGAGAATTGATACCATTTATAATAGCATCAAAACCCATTAGATTCCTTGGAATAAACCTAATCAAAGATGTAAATGATCTATACTCTAGGAACTACAGTACACTAATGAAAGAAATTGAATAAGCCCCAAAAAGATGGAAAAATATTCATTGATCAGAAGAATAAACATTATTAAAATATCTATGCTGTGCAGAAGAATCTATACTTTCAATACCACCCTGATCAAAATATCAATGGCATTTTTCCAAGTGCTGGATCAAACAATTCTAAGATTTGTATGGAACCAGAAAAGACCCAAATCACCATGGAAATGTTGAAACAGAAAAACAAAGCTGGGGGCATCACGTTGCCCAATTTCAAACTATATTACAAGGCTATGATCACCAAGACAACATGCTACTGGCACAAAAACAGACACGTAGTCCAATGGAACAAAATAGAGAGCCCAGATGTGGACAATCAACTCTATGATCAAATAATCTTTGATAAAGCAGGAAAATATATATAATTGGAAAAAGTCAGTCTCTTCAATAAATGGTGCTAGGAAAATTGGACAGCTAAATATGGAAAAATGAAATTTGATCATTCTCTTATACCATAAGATAAACACAAAATGGATGAAAGACCTCAATGTGAGATAGGAATCCATCAATACCCTACAGGAGAACATAAGCAGTAATCTCTTTGACATAGGCCACAGCATCTTTATTCGACACATCTCCAAAGGCAAGGGAAACAAAAGTGAAAATGAACTTTTGGGTCTTCATCAAGTTAAAAAAGCTTCTGCACAGCAAAGGAAACAGTCAACAAAACAAAATGCAACCTGTGGAATGAGAGAATATATTTACAAATGACACTACAAAGGACTGATATCCAAGTTCTATAAAGAACTTCTCAGACTCAACACCCAAAAAACAAATAATCAAGTTAGAAAATGAGCAGAAGACATGAACAGACACTTCTCCAAAGAAGACATATGGATAGCTAACAGACACATGAAAAAATGTTATTGGCAGAGATCTGGGAAATTCAAATCAAAACCACATTAAGATACCACCTTACAGCAGTTAGAATGGCAAAAAATTAACAAAAGAAGAAACAATAAATGTTGGCAAGGATGTGGAGAATGGGGAACCCCTTACACTGTTGGTGGGAATGCAAGTTGTTAAAGCCACCTTGGAAAACAGTGTGGAGGTTCCTCAAAATATTACCCTATGGCCCAGTAATTGCACCAATGGTTATTTATCCCAAAGATACAGATGTAGTGAAAAGAAGGGCCATATGCACCTCAATGTTCATAGCAGCAATGTCCACAATAACCAAACTGTGGAAAGAGCTGAGATGCCCTTCAACAGAAGAATGGATAAAGAAGATGTGGTCCCTATATACAATGGAATTTTACTCAGCCATCAGAAAGGATGAAGACCCAACTTTTGCATCAACATGTATGGGACTGGAGGAGACTATGCTAAGTGAAATAAGTCAAGCAAAGAAAGTAAATTATCATATGGTTTCACTTATTTGTGGAACCTAAGGAATAGCATGGAGGACATTAGGAGAAGGAAAAGAAAAATGAAGGGAAATCAGAGGGGGAGAAAAACCATGAGAAACTATGGACTCCAGGAAACAAACTGCGGGTTTTGGAGGGGAAGAGGTGGGGGGATGGGTTAGCCTGGTGATGGGTATTAAGGCGGGCACATATTGCATGGACACTGGGTGTTATATGCAAATGATGAATTGTTGAACACTACATCAAAAACAAATGATGGGGGTGCCTGGGTGGCTCAGTGGGTTAAACCTCTGCCTTTGGCTCAGGTCATGATCCCAGGGTCCTGGGTCGGAGCCCCACATCAGGCTCTCTGCTCAGCAGGGAGCCTGCTTCCTCCTCTCTCTCTGCCTGCCTCTCTGCCTACTTGTGATCTCTGTCTCTCAAATAAATAAAATATTTTAAAACAAACAAAAAAAAAGGAAAGATGTACTGTATGGTAATCAACATAACAAAATAATTAAAAAATGAAATTTACATTGTCTTGAAAACGAAATCTGGATGAATGTTGAAACCTTCAACTACCAACCCTTCCTCCCTTATCCCCTAAAATCTCTCATATATATTGAACTATCCTTGAGAATTGAAGTAATATTGTCCTGGAATTGGTAGTAAAGATTAATTAGATACTTCCTTGGTTGCTGAGATATGTGTATTAAGACACAAAAAAATAGAGCTACTCATCATTTATTGTGTAAAGAAATGTCTTGCATTACTTTTAAGTAACTTCGTGTTGAAGCATTGCAGTTTTTGGTGTCTCCCAGATGTGAAATAAAAGATCTGAAATATTCATTAGTTTTAATTGTGTCATTTACAGGGGAAGAATGTAGAGACTCTGCACTTAAGAGTGTGATAATTTACACATGTATTTCTAGCTTGTAATCTGAGGGGATGGGAATAATGTTTTTATTTAGGGCATGTATTTCTAAGAATAAGTACAATATGTTAACAAGGCAAGACAGAATCAGAATACTACGTTTTCCCTTTTCTCCAGAATAAGCTAATGACATCATTTAGGGCTATCTCCTTTGCATTATCCCCTCTTTGATAATCAGAGCCCCTCTTTGGTAGAGTAATATAGATGTCACTTGAGTGCATCCACTCCTGAGATGCTGGCTCACATTCCCCATATAGGGTTCAGACACTGCAGTTGACCCCCTGAGCTCTGGTGTGTGCCAGGCTTCTGTCCTCTCAGATAGTCCCAGGTGGAGGGCACAGAGATCTCATTTAGCTTGAGACTTTTGAGCATTTTCAAAAGTAGGACTGTTGATGAGGTCACTGAACAGTCTTGGAAGGGTCCTTGGCTGAAAATTTTGTGGTATGCTTTCTTTCTGCATGTGCTCTAGAACAAGGTGCAACCCTTTTGACATGGACTTTCCTCTCAAATATTTCTAATAGAGTGCCTGACATGTAATAAAGCTCAAGAAATAGTATTTTTTCCTCTTTTTCCTGCACAAAACTTATTAAAAAAAAAAAAGAACTACAGGGAATTTTTAGGAAAGGGAGAGTCCATGTCTACCTGAGGTGGGGATGAGAAATGTTTTGTGGATGAGGCTGATTTGAGTCAAGAACTGAAGAACAGGTTCACTTATTCATTTGACAGACATGAGAGCCTACTTATTACATTTCAAATGAGAATATGATGGTAACCAAAAACAAACACAAGAGATCAAAGTCTGAGAAGGGAAATAAACATTCATCAAATCAGCACATAGATAAACATGAATTTATATGGCAAGTGACCTAAATGCCCAAACTAATGCTGCAATCTAAATGTCAACCTAAATGGTGAAATAAATTATGTTCGACTTCATCTATGAAACCACGGAAATTGTTTCAAATAATGTAAAATGATTACAATACACTGGATATTTAAAAATGGGACACAACTGGTACCAGGGTGACTCAGTCAGTTAAGCATCTGTCTTTGGCTCAGGTCATGATCCTGGTGTCCTGGGATCAAGCCCCGAGTTGGGCTCCCCGCTCATCAGGAAGTCTGCTTCTCTCTCCCTGCTCTTGTGCTCTTGCTATCTCTCTCGCCCACTCGCTCTCTCAAATCAAATCTTTAAAAATTTAAAGTGGGACATAAAAGTATAGAATACAATCCCTATTTTATAAAACAAATGCATGTTTGCCCATGCATAGGAAAGTTGATTATATACCACATTGAGATTTTGAAGCACAGAAGATGTTCTCATTGAAGAATAATGTTTTGGAGCGCATGGGTGGCTCAGACAGTTAAGCAGCTACCTTTGGCTCAGGTCATATCTCGGGGTCCTGGGATTAAGCCCCACATCAGACTCCCTGCTGAGTGGAAGCCTGCTTTTCCCTCTGTTTGCTGCTGCCCCTGCTTGTACTTTCTTTCTCTCTGTGTCAAATGAATAAATTAAATATTTAAAAAACAAATAAAGAAAGAATAATGTTTTTTGCCAGGAGACAAGTAGACTTGTTTTTCCATTGTTTGAATTTGCATTTAGAGCCTTTGCATGCTTCAATGAGGAACTAAAGTTTTAACATATATTCTTTCTCTTTTGGTTGCTTCTTTTTGGTTTTGATGGGGTAGGGAGTAAAGTGAAGGTCCTTGAGAGAACAAACATTAAAGTTGTAAGTACAAATTCAAAGGGGTACATGCACCCCAATGTTTATAGCGGCATTATCAACAATATCCAGAAAGACGGGCAGATGCTCCCTAAGGAAGCCCAGTCCCTCAGTTGGTCATTTCCGAGCCTAAAACACAAGACATTGTGTGGGTCTGGAGATTGGGATTGTAGGTTTAAAAAAAAAAAAAAGGCTTCCAGGTTCTCAAATTTTGATAAAGAAGCGGCTAGTTTGTTGGTGTAAAGTAGCTGGCATTTGCCTTTTCCAGAGGGCTTGGGGGCCTTTTTCTCTGGTTGCCTCGTTCAGTTGGCTCATCAACTGGCGCGTGGAAATGTAAGAATATCAAGGAGAGGGCAGGGAAAACCATGGATTAACAGAGCCATAGCCCAGAGCTCTTAAAAATGTTCCGTTTAGCTCTGACTTTCCGAACGCCCTCACAACACCCGGGGTCACTAAGTCCGCGTCCCTCCCACCCTGCTTGCTGCCTGGGGCCCCCAGATTCGCTGGCTGCTCCTGAATGTGTTACTTCAAGAGGCTTCTGCTTTGATCTTTGCCAAACTTCTGAGCCCCCAAGGGACTAGGAACTTCAACAGCTTTGCCCTGAACCAAACAAAACCAGGAAAAAACTCACGTCTGAGCCGCATGACAGCCGTGTTCTGAGGAGTCTGGGCATGATTTTGGATCCATCTTCACTCTGGCGGGGTCAGTCTCCACGTGAGCAGCTGAGCTCCTTGAAGACACCACCCCCTTGGCCATGGTCCCTAGAACAACAGCACAACCCTGAGTCATGGTCAGAAGGGGCAGGGCAGGGACAGGACTCGGGATCTCTGTGCTGTGTGACACAAGGCGATAAGTGACAATCTTCCAGTCCTGACCTCCACAACCTTAGAAAGTGTAGTGGTAATTTGTGTGCAAAGATTTGACATTTTAAAATTACCAAGTTCCTGAAATTCAATAAAATATGTTTACTAATTTAAAAAAATAGCCAATTTGTGGAAAGAAACCAAATGTCCATCTACTGATGGACAAGTCGATAAAAGGAGATGCAGCATATATATATATGTATATATACATATATATATATGATGGAATATTACTCAGCCATCAAAAAGAATGAAATCTTGCCATTTGTAATGATGTGGATGGAGCTAGAGTGTATTACACTAAGTGGAATATGTCAGTCAGAAGAAGACAAATACCACATGATCTCACTCACTTGTGGAATTTAAGAAAGAAAACAGATGAATACATGGGAAGGGGGAAAAGAAAAAATAGACAGGGACACCTGGGTGGATCAGTCAGTTAAGCATTTGCCTTTGGCTCAGATCATGATCCCAGGATCCTGGGATTGAGCTCTGCATTAGGCTCCCTGATTGGCAGGAGTTTGCTTCTCCCTTTTCTCCCCACTCATGCTCTCTCTCACTATCTCTGTTTGTCTCTCTCTCTCTCAAATAAATATATAAAATCTTTTTAAAAAAAAAAAAGAAAGAAAGAAAAAATGGAGAGAGGAAAACAAGCCATAAATGACTCATAAGGACAGAAAACAAACTGAGGGTTGCTGGAGGGATGTGAGCAGGAGATGGGATAAATGGGTGATGGGTATTAAAGAGGGCACTTATTGTGAGGAGCACTTGGTGTTCTATATAAGTGATGAATCACTGAATTCTCCTCCAGAAACCAATATTGCACAGCATGTTAACTAACAAAATTTATATTAAAATAAATAAATAAAAAGAATTAATTAACAAATTTAATAAACTTGCAGGATACGAAATCAAGATTCAGACAAAAAAATCCTAAAAAATTTTAAAAATGAATTGTAAATAAAACATGCTTTCAGTGGTCTTATTTGTGTACTAATGAATTAATACATTATTACCTGGAATTTTGTCTGAGAAAACCAAGGAATGTCAGATTTTATCTTTGGAAGAAATCCAGCTTCAAGGAAATTCTGTTGTGGTGAATTTTTCCTTGAACCTTGAATGGATATGACAGATACTACAAAGTTCTGGTTCCAATCTTCTTCTGGAGCACACTCAGGGGAACTGTTCTTTCCTGACTACTTATAGTTAGGTGTGTTCCTGGGCCTAGTTCTGCCCAATGCTGAGGATCCTTTCTGATTAAGATTGTACAAAATGCCAGTAGGTGGCCCACCCGCTCTGCTCATCCTTGTGAGGCAAATGTAGAAATATGTGCTGACATAAGGTTCCTTCGAGTGACTACTGAGCAGAGACTCTTCAACCCCTTCTACTGCCCCCACCTAACACCACCCCAGGACCATGTTGGACATTTTAACATAAGAGAAAAATACACCTTTGTTGTTTAAGCCACTGAGATTTGGGGCGTTCAGGGTTACCACAGTTAGCCTATCCTGAATGACAGGGACAGCAACTTGAACTCCTTACTGACGCTGGCTCACCCAAAGATCAAAAGAGCCTTCTAAATATCCAAGTTTTCTATTATGACAGATTTCCATGATGTGGCCATTTTCAGTGGACAGTGGAACTTTCTTTTAGAACAGTACACAATATTGTAGTAGAGAAGATTACATGAAAATGCCTAGAGAATGATTTCCTTCTGTGATTTCTAAAGAGCGTGTGTATTTAGTGCCAAATGCAAAATTGCCAGACAACAAATGAAAAACTCAATCAAACATCTATGTGTTCTCAAATAGTATCTGGATCCTTCATATCAGACAAAACATCTGGTTGACTGCTGAACTGGAACGTTTTGCAGTGGATATTTAGCATTGTCCATAAATAGGACTAAAGTCAATAATGCAGTCTGAGTTTGGGCATAGAAATCCTCTGTTTGGTGAAGTGAACAAGAAATAGACATAAGCAGAAGCATTAGATGTTTTGTTAAATGCTTTGTAGCTCTAGAAGTTGGGAGATTTGTTCTCCTGATAAAAGATATCTTTTAAAAAGTCCACTGTCAATAATAGACTAGTTTCTTTTTTTTAAAATAGATATTTTCTCTCTCTTAAAATGCAAATATGACAGAGGTGGTCACAACAATTTGTCAAATATACATGCAAAGGGGCACCTGGGAGGCTCAGTGGGTTAAAGCCTCTGCGTTCGGCTCAGGTCATGATCCCAGGGTCCTGGGATCAAACCCCACACTGGGCTCTCAGCTCAGCAGGGAGCCTGCTTCTCCCTCTCCCTCTAGCTGCTGCTTCCTCTGCTTGTGCTCTCTCTCCTCCATTCTCTGTGTCAAATAAATAAATAAAATTTTTAAAATACATACATGCAAATCATGGAAGGAAAATTGTCTGGATGTTTAGGCTAGAGTAAGCTGTAAACTAGGAAATGGGTAATTAGAGAAAAATATGAATAGGGAAAAGCAATTTCAGGAAGTAAGCAAGAGCTCTTCAAATTAAGTGACACAGAAATTTCTCAAAGTTCTGTTTTTCCTACACAGACAAACACTTAATCTTTTTTCTCCTAAAATGAGATTTTCATATAAAATGTGCAAATGGATTCTGGAATTCCTGAGAGAGGCAGACACACACATAGATGCACAAAGACAGAGACAGAGACAAATAGAGGAGAATTTTTTTCATAATTAAAGACACAGCATGTATGCTATGAACAAGAAAGTTGATAAACAGTACTTTTGGGGGGGAAAAAAAGCATTGATTTTCATATGTTTATTTGGGCCACTTTTCTACAATTAACTGTGTCTTAGTGCTAGCCAATGATTTCTACCTTTTAATGTACTGTTTTCCATAAATTGATACAGTTTAGAGAGGCAAGGAGTCCTGTTCTGCTTCATGACTGTGAGCCTTGTGTCTGCCTGATGTCAGTTACATTTGTTCTGGGAAATTTGCTGCTTCATTGCTGTTGGCCTCACAACAGGATCACAAAATACTTCAAGGTCATGTACAGTGTCCTCTGGAATGAAGTGGAGGAAACCCTATTTCCTGCTAGAATCAGTTGAGCTTCTGGTACAAAAGGTCACTATTGGCTACAACCTCTTGTGTGGCTCTGGAACTCTCTGAGGGAACTGGTCCAACCAGACATGGGTGTGGAGCAGGAATTGGCCTGTCGTTAATTTACTTGGCCTCATGCTGATGAATAATAATGACTTATATGTCATAGATTTTTATCTGATGGGAGCATAAAAGGTTTTAAATCCCCATACTCCCATCAACTCTTTTGCAACTAACTGAAACTTAAAAAACTGGCATTTTTCCTCCCTATTGTTGCTTAAGATAGCTATTTAATAGAAAATACGTAGAAATGTCTGGATGGAGATAACACTTCAACTGACTTGATAATAATCAGATTCCTGCATCCTTCCTTCAAATCACTGAGGACAATTGTTCAGATTGATAGTTTTACATTGTATGTCTCCGTGTAGTTAACCCAATCTCATTATTGTTATTAAGTATAAAAACTCCCCAAGACCCATTTCTCCACCTCCTCCTCTTCTCGCTTTGTTTTTCCTTGTGAGAAACCCACTGCTGCCTATAGACTTAATCAGGTAATAAATGTGTTGTTATAGCCAATAATCTTTTTTTTTTTTTTTAATATCCAGTGTCAGTATCAATTCCCCACCTTAGGTCACGAGTGTCCTATTACTTCTGACCTCCAAACTTCAGTGTGTTATCACCTATATTGATCATTTGGTTTTTTGCTTATGGGAGATAGTCTTATGTGAGTTTCTACATGTCTTGCTGGGTGAGCCAAGACTGCAAGTCCCTATTACCCAGGCCATCTCTGATGTTTGTTTATGCAGCTGGGAGGCTGCGAGATGAGGTAATATTTGGGCATAGAGCATAGTAGCTTGCTTCTTGCTAAAAAAGAAATGGATTCCTCAAGCTCCACTGATGCTTGCTGTGTTGCAAATAACAAAGTCCTTTGTTTCTGACCCAAGATCTTGTGTCTTCTGCTAAGCACCTGGAAAACTGCTATAGGCTAAATTTATAGCCTATACATGGAATAAAACCAAATCCATATCCGCAGTCTATACCACCTTGATTGCTTTTATGTATGTGCTTTTGCCCCCAAATAGTAAGCCCTTCAAGATCAAGAGTCTGAGTCCTCTTTGCACTGCCTTTCATAAACTTCAATAAACATTCAGGAAGTGTTCAGTGGCTATGGTGATATCAACTTATATCATGAGGGGATGGAATTTTGATATCAACACAACAAGGATATCATTGTGGCAACTTGTAATGCCATAAGAGGATGCCACTCCTTGCTTTCCCCTTACTCATCCTAACTCATGAAGTAGATGATACCATGTTGTGGAGAGATTTTTCTGTAGGAAACAGATGTGAGGAACTAGACTGTAATGGAAAGATGCTGGGAATATCACAGACAGGGTTACTCCACCCTTCTGTCCCCACCCTAGTAACAGAAAGCTTCAGCAGAACAGTCACTTGCCATGAAGAAGAAAAGCTCACTTCAGGAAAAAAACAAGGCACAAAAAGAAAACAAAAAAGAAGGAGGAGGAGGAGGACAGGGAATGAATGGAGCTGCTTCTTCTCTATATTAGTAAAATAGCAAATCTTTGTCTCTCTCTTTACCGTTTACTGAGGAGGAACTGACAGCTTTCTTCGAACTGAAAACCATCATATGGCTTCCAAAGGAGTCCAGTAGGTGCAAAGATTCTCTGAGTAATAAGTTCCTTTATCTTTTTGAGGTCGCAAAGTACTCATTTCCCTGTCAAGTAAATATATAAACTAATTTCCTTCTCATTTAACCAGACATACTTGTTTGTCTTTTTATTTTTTAAAGATTTTATTTACTTTTTTGATAAAGAGAAACAAGGAAAGAGGGAATATAAGCAGGGGGAGTGGGAGAGGGAGAAGCAGGCTTCCCATTGAGCAGGGAGCCCCATGCAAGGCTTCATCCCAGAACCCTGGAATCACAACCTGAGCCAAAGGCAGACACGTAATGACTGAGTCACTCAGGTCCCCTGAACAGACATATTTGTAATGCTAAATGATGCACCGGTAAATGTGCTGTACTGATTCTATGCCTTGGAAGGTGTTCCCAGGAGAGCGGACTCTTTGGTGTGACCACCATAAGAATCCGTGTCTCATAACTCCCATGGCAGGAAGCATCACTGACCTAAAGCCCAGCCACCTTGCTTTGAAATCCATTTCTCCGTTTGGACAAAGCTCATGCTTCTCAGGCCTTGTTCTTGGACACTGAGTGTGGCAGGAATATTATAGCAGGCCCATTCCTTGGATGTGTGCTACTGTTCTGATGGGTGACTTCTGTTCAAGATGTCCCAGCAACCTTGTGGAACTCCCCTTACAAGTGAACTTCTACATGACAGTCTTTCCTTGTTTCTGTTCTTCTCTTGAGGTCAGACTTGCACCACAGTCTAATAGCTCTCCTACCTTCCCCCAGTTCCCTCCATATTTTCTCCTTAGGGGCATTAGCCCTAATAAATTTCTAGCATGTTCTATCCTGTCTTGGTATTGGCCTCTCAAAAGATGGACTAACTAATGTGCCTTAGAAATTAACAATGCTATTTGTTGAAAGCATGGAGATTCTTACAGCGGTTTGAGATGAACATAATGTAATCTGAAATTATGAATATTGGGCTCGTTTATAACAATAAAACTCTGAGAGTTCCAGGAATTTTGGAGGAAATTATAATAAAATACTATTTATGCTGTGTACTTAGTATTTCAGCAGTTATAAATTTTTTATTCTAACGTGGGTTATATTTATCAGGATAATGGTCTCTCAAATGCATCCTTGGTTTCTCAGACCATTCCTTTGGTTACAGAGGTTGTGTGCCCCAAATCCACTTGCTTTCTCTCCCTACAGTCTTCAACCCTTATTGTCTTATTTATCCTTTAAGATTGGTTCCAACTGTCTGTGAAGCCTTTGCAGCCTCTTCCCAAGCAGAGTGTTTCTCTGTGTTTTCCTTGCTTACAAAGGACTTTTATTTAGTATGTTACCGATTATAGTCACTACCTGTCATATTTGTTACATTACCATGAGATCCTTGTGTTATCTTTCATGGTGGAAGTGTCTTTTGAGTGGGTTGCATTTTATGAATACGTGGGTCCCTCTCCTTCCAAGGAGAAAGATCAGGACACATTCTGTGCACACTTACAGATCTGAGTGTAACTACTATCTCAGTCATGGCTATTTAATAGAGAAGCACTTGAAAGTTTTGCAATTTAGATCCCACCACTGGGGACTGCTTTCGTCTTTTTTGCCTGACTCTTGACTGCTGAAAAATAATGTTAATTATAAAGTTACATAATGTTCTGTACTGATAATTTTAAAAAAGACAATAATGATTTAAGACCAGTCCATCGAATCTTTTAATTTGAAATTATAACTACTTTCTACGAGCCGGCCAGATCTCACTTTTGACTTTTCTCTCTAATTGCTTCCAAAGTGAATGCTCAACTCCATATTCTGTTATCCTCTTCAATATGTTGCAGCATTTTGGGGGGCACTTGGGTGGCTTGGTAAAGTGTCTAACTTAGGTCATGATCTCAGGGTCCTGAAATCAAGCTCTGAGTCCGACTCCCCAGCTCAGTGAGGAGTTTGTTTCAGTACTCTTTTTCTCTCTTCCTCTGTCTCTTTCTCTATCTCAAATAAATACATCTTTTTGAAAAATGGTACAGCAGGGGCGCCTGGGTGGCTCAGTGGGTTAAAGCCTCTGCCTTCAGCTCAGGTCATGATCCCAGGGTCCTGGGATCAAGCCTGGCATTGGGCTCTCTGCTCAGCAGGGATCCTGCTTCCTCCTCTCTCTTCCAGCTTCTCTGCCTACTTGTGATCTCTGTCTGTCAAATAAATAAATAAAATCTTTTTTTAAAAAATGGTACAGCATTTTCTATATTATCTCAATATATTGCCCCTCATACTGGAGTTGTTAGGAGCCATCAGAATGATTTGTGTTTCTGTGGAGAAAATCACCTTTCCTCCCCTGGGATTCTCATCAGTTTTCACGAGCCTTCTGCTAAAGGCCTGAGACTGTTAAAGATTTAACATCTGGACCCCTTTGAAGTCAGAACAGAGATCAGGTCCCATCCTTTCATCTGGACATCTATAAAGCTGGGATGTGAAGAGAGAGACTTCTGACTGTTGCCAAATTTTTGTTATTCTCCAGTCTCTTCCCTCTTTCCTACATCTGCCTGTAAAATTGCACTGGAGATACAGAAGATTAGAGAATTTATTTGCATATAACAGTCTCAAATGACCATTTTGTTTTATGGCTTTGTAAAAACATCACATGAAAATATTGGTGTTCTTTTAAAATATCATGATTTAACCCCCAGTGAGTGCATTCAATGGTATTTGGTTGGCAGCTATTGTAAAATAATTCAAATTGGGCTAATCTTCCAAATTAGAGAATGGTGAAATTTGGGAAGAAACTTTCAGCCATAAAGTGAAGCAAAGCAAAAAGAAACTTCACCTGTGTCTTCTCTATTCCCCAAAAATGCAATAGCTCTCTGTTGAATGTATTAAATTTTATTAGACACAATTGAATATGTTTTGAGCTTGATTTTTAAAATTCATTCATTGCAATAGAAACTCTATATTTTTAGGGTGATTTACAATGTTTCATGTAAGTAATTCAGCAGTAACCCAGGCACTGTGTAAGGGAGGCTCAGCAAATATTTCTGAAGTTCTCTGGCCCATATGTCTGTATATATATATATGATAACCTATATAGTCATCTACTCTACTATTTTTCAGCATGAGAATGCATGAAACTTTCAGTGGATTCTATAGTTATCATGAGTAGAAAGGGAGCAAGCATAATACTCATCCCTCTTATTTCAGACCCCCAAAATATAGAATTCTATCTCAATCTTGCTAGAAATTATCCTGGAGGTGAGCATAGATTTCCTTTTTCTGAGACCCTTCCTGATCTAAAATCTCATTAATCTCCCTACTCTATTGAGCTAGAAGCATTTTATCAAGTACAGGGAAATGGTGTATTATAGATGACAGGGAATGTAAGCTTTACCCAACTGAAACCTGCAATATTTTTTTCTTCTTTTTCATCTGAAACTAGTCTTCTGCACTACATAGTCAGACTTATTGCTTTCTTCCCTGTTTCCTTTATTACTCTTCCCAATTTAGAGCAATTATTAGTAGTCACTGAGCAGAGATGACTTTAATAATCCACATGTCACCTTGCCTATGTCAAGATATAATCTTCAAAAATAAACAGGTAACTCATACCATGTGCAATTAATTCAAAACGAATCAACAACATAAATATAAGGGCTAAAACCATGAAAGTCTTAGAAGAAAATACAGTGTTAAATCTTCATGACCTTAGATTTTGGCAATGGATTCTTAGATCTGATACCAAAAGCAATAAGAGAACAGTAAAAGGAAAAAAATAGGGAAATTGGATTTCATTGAAATTTTAAAAATTGTGCATGAAAATATATTATCAAAAAAGTGAAAAGATAACCTACAGAATGGGAGAAAATATTTACAAATAATTTATCTGGTAAGAGTTTAATATCCAGTGTATATAAAGAATTCCCAAAACTCAAGAGAAAAGAAGAAAACGATTAAAAATTGGCAAAGACTTGAATAGACATTTCTCCAAAGAATATTTACAAATGGGTAATAAACACATGAACAGATACTCAACATCACTAATCATTAGGGAAATACAAATCTTAATGAGATACCACACCACCTTACTAGGATATACTACCATAACTTCAAGAAAATGGAAGAAGAACAAGTGTTGGGGAAATTGAAACTCTCCTCCATTGTTGATGATAATGTAAAATGGTGCAGCTTTCTGTGAAAAAGTCTAATACCGCCTCCAAAAGCTAGATACAGAATTATAAGACCCAGGAGTTATGCTCCTATACATATACCTCACAATATTAAAAGAGGGGCTCAAACAGATATTTGTATGCCAATGTCCAATGGAACATTATTCATGATAACTGAGTGGTGGAAACTACTCAAGTGTCCTCTTAACAGATGAAAGGATAAACAAAATACAGTACATACCTATGATGAAATACTATTAAGCCATAAAAATGAATGAAGTTCTGATATATGCTACAGCATGGATGAACCTTAAAAATATTATGCTTAGTGACAAAAAGCAGATGGAGAAGGACAACTATTATATGACTCCACTTAACATGAAATATTGAGAATAAGCAAATTCATATACAGAAAGTGGTCTAGGGTTTACCAGGATGTAGAAGGACAGGACACAGGGGAGTTATAACCTGATTATATAATCTCTATTTGGGGTGATGAAAAGGTTTTGGAAATAGACGATGGTGATAGTTGTGTAATATTATGAATGTAACTAACATTGCTACATAATACACTTAAAAATGACTAAAATGGCAGCAAATAAATAAATACATGGCTTTGTTCCCCTATACCAAGTAGACAAGCCAAATTTGGAAGATGAGTTTAAATATTAGTTTAAGGCTACTGAAAATTGATATTTATTCCCAGAAAGATAATTTAGAGTAGAAACAGCAGTGTTTCATAAGAACCATGAGAAAAAATAAGTATTTCACCCTTTGTTCAGAAGGTTTTCTGTTTGTGGAAGAGAATTCTCTGAAAGAGGGACAGAAGTTTCCTTAAACCTTGTTGTCATTGACATTTGATTAAGACAACCCACATTAGAGGCTATTTGGTTGGTGGAGTTTTCCATTAACTTCGTGTGAGTTTTAAATAATATTTTAAATAATAATTTTAAATAATATTTTTCCTTTAAAATTCTTATATATGCTTGTCTTAGTTACTAAATCTTGTAGTCTGTCACTATCAACAAAACATAAGAGCTCTCACTAAGGCAAGTCTTTAGTCAACTTGTCTTTCTTCTTATTTTTTTTCCTGTATGAAATTAGTAATAGGATTTACTAATATTTTTAAATAATTACTTTATTTCTGCTTGGATGACCACCTGGATTAGGACTAAAACTTTCTAACTGCATAACACCTTTCTTCAGGGAAATCTTAAATCCTTGGACTTATTTCCATTCTAATTTGTTTTGTAACCTTAACCTTTTTGGAGGGTAAGAAAGATGGCAAGAAGTGAAGAGAAATAGTAAGAAGCAGCCAATACCTAACTTTTTATCCTCTTACATGGCAACTGACAACACATTAAAAAAAATTCCAAAATTGTGCTTCTTGATGCCAACATACCCTTAGTTTGGATTTGCAAAAAAAATTTTGCTGGAAGTCAAAAATTATTTGTAAGCTCAAGTTTGTGTAATCACATAAAAATATAATATAAAGTGGTATCTAGAGATAAAAACACACATACAGAAACAAATATAGACACATCACAATCCCAGATTTTCTGGGACATGATAAGTCCCTGAGGGAAAGAGAGGGAGGGGGATATATTTTTAAACATAAAGGATACTTAACTAACTTAAGGATAAAGGATTTATGATGTCAGAAACTGGGTAGGATAAGTAGAATTCAGTGACATAAGGGGATATGATAAGGTCCTGAGGGGAAGAAAGGGAGGGGGAGATATATGTTAAACATGAAGGATACTTAAGTAACTTAAGGATAAAGTATTTATGATGTCAGAAATTGGGTAGGATAAACAGGGTTCAGTGACTTTGATTAATCCTAGAAAGAAAACAGCTATAGTGAGCAGAAAAGAAGGACGGATAAAGAAAGATGAGTCCAAAAAAAATGGGATTCTTGGAAGAAGTACATAAAATAAGTGGGAGTGGGGACACTGGTGACTTTCTCATTCACTTTCAAGTGGCCAGGATGTTGTAGTGTTAGATTACCTGGGTCTTTTGCTTTTCAAGACTGTTTCTTCACTTTGTTACCCCCACATATTCGAGGGGTATAGGTGTTCATGTTTGTGTCCCTCTAGTTTCTGCTGTAAAATTGTTGAAAACCAGAATGAGGACTATATTCTAAGTGAAAAACTCCTCAGATACCTGGGGATACATAGCGTCTGTAGCAACTTAAACATTTCAGAAGAGATTTTAACTGTTACAATCAAAACAACTTCTCCATCAGAAGCAAATGACCAATTTGACCATTGCTTTATATGATCTTCTAATAAGACTGTTATGGGAATAGTGTTTTGTCATTGACTCATTCCTTGATTGATGCTACCATGCTGCTATACCTCACCTTATGAGTGCTTAACTAGTGCCTTTTTTTTTTTTCAAGTAGGCTCCACATTGAGTATGGAGTTCAATATGGGGCCCAAAGTCACAACCCTAAGATCAAAACCCAAGCTGAGATCAAGAGTCAGATGCTTGACTGACTGAGCCACCCAAGCGCACCTAGTTAGTGGCTTTTTGACATATCTTGGAAAGTTATACTACTTTTCAAACAAGGACCTTTTCCCCCTAGAATAGCACAATTTTCACCATGAAGCACACTAGATAAACATGCTCTTAAGAAGTGGTATTTGGTGGCTCAGTGGGTTAAAACCTCTGCCTTCGGCTCAGGTCATGATCCCAAGTCCTGGGACCAAGTTCCGCATTGGGTACTTTGCTTGACAGGGAGCCTGCTTTCCCCTCTCTCTCTCTCTCTGCCTGCCTCTCTGCCTACTTGAGATCTCTGTCTGTCAAATAAATAAAATCTTAAAATAAAAAAGTGGTATTTTAACGTTATGATTTCAGACAAAGACATGCTTATCAATTCATTCAAAACAAGTTTTTAGACAGAGTACAACATGTGGAACAAATTTAAATTGCACACTGTGAAGGATGCACCCAAAATATTTTCCTCTGTGTACACAAGACAAGTGAAAGAGATGAGAACACAGCATCTTCAGCTAGTTACTCACATGGGTTATTTTGAAGTGTTTTGAAGTATTCTCATGGTTATTTAGTTTTTATTTTGCCCTAAAGGTATATTTCTGGGCTATAACTTTGAGTGTAGATTTGTGTGCTAGACAATGATGTACCTAAGAATGATTGAAAAATTGGCAAAGTGAATGATGAAGAACAGACCCTCCAAAGAATATGTTTCCTATACCCCTCCTCTAAAACCCACCACCCACTATGGTCTTTTATTACATTTTAAGTATAAACTATATTTACTTTAAACTAGTTATTAATTACAATAAATTATTTTCTTATAATTCAATTCATATATTTTTTCTAAGAAGATTGGGCATTTTTCCTTTGGTATTGATAAAAAACATCATAAATTTCCGTGTTAAATTTAATGTATTTTTATTGAATGGTCAAGTTGCTTCACTTCTCTGAGCCTTCCTTTCTTCATCAAAAAGAGGGTTAATACAGCCGCAGCAACATCTTTCTAGGAACATCGCCAAAGGCAAGGGAAGCAAGGACAAAAATGAGCTATTGGGATTTTATCAAGATCAAAAGCTTTTGCACAGCAAAGGAAATAGTTAACAAAACAAAAGACAACTGACAGAATGGGAGAAGATATTTGCAAACGACATATCAGATAAAGGACTAGTGTCCAAAATCTATAAAGAACTTAGCAAACTCAACACCCAAAGAACAAATAATCCAATCAAGAAATGGGCAGAGGACATGAACAGACATTTCTGCAAAGAAGACATCCAGATGGCCAACAGACACATGAAAAAATGCTCCATATCACTCGGCATCAGGGAAATACAAATCAAAAACACAATGAGATATCACCTCACACCAGTCAGAATGGCTAAAATCAACAAGTCAGGAAATGACAGATGCTGGCGAGGATGCGGAGAAAGGGGACCCCTCCTACACTGTTGGTGGGAATGCAAGCTGGTGCAACCACTCTGGAAAACAGCATGGAGGTTCCTCAAAATGTTGAAAATAGAACTGCCCTATGACCCAGCAATTGCACTACTGGGTATTTACCCTAAAGATACAGACGTAGTGATCTGAAGGGGCACGCGCACCCAAATGTTTATAGCAACAATGTCCACAATAGCCAAACTATGGAAAGAACCTAGATGTCCATCAACAGATGAATGGATCAAGAAGAAGTGGTATATATACACAATGAAATACTATGCAGCCATCAAAAGAAATGAAATCTTGCCATTTGCGACAACGTGGATGGAACTAGAGCGTATCATGCTTAGTGAAATAAGTCAAGTGGAGAGAGACAACTATCATATGATCTCCCTGATATGAGGAAGTGGTGATGCAACATGGGGGCTTAAGTGGGTAGGAGAAGAATCAATGAAACAAGATGGGATTGGGAGGGAGACAAACCATAAGTGACTCTTAACCTCACATAACAAACTGAGGGTTGCTGGGGGGAGGGGGGTTGGGAGAAGGGGGGTGCGGTTATGGACATTGGGGAGGGTATGTGCTTTGGTGAGTGCTGTGAAGTGTGTAAACCTGGCGATTCACAGACCTGTACCCCTGGGGATAAAAATATATTATATGTTTATAAAAAATAAAAAAATTTAAAAAAAGACTGTTAATAAAACTGGTGCTGAGAGTGCTGTTGGGTTTTTAAATAAATAAATAATTAATTAATTTTTTGAAATGTCATGAATAAATAGTTTCAAGCACTTTTGCAGCATTTATTTATTTACTGGTAAATGTTGTGTTACTAATAAATCACTCCTGGGGCATCTGGGTGGCTCAGTCAGTTAGGCATCTGACTCTTGGTTTCAGCTCAGGTCATGATCTCATGGGTCATGGGATCGAGCCCCACATGGGGCTCTGTGACCAGTGGGGAGTCTGCTTGAGG
Source organism: Mustela erminea (assembly GCF_009829155.1). NCBI lineage: Eukaryota > Metazoa > Chordata > Mammalia > Carnivora > Mustelidae > Mustela > Mustela erminea. The sequence goes on from NC_045629.1 coordinate 20,827,706, forward strand.
ATACTCTCCCTCTGCCCCTCCCCCTTAAAATAAATACATAAATCTTAAATAATAATAATAATAATAAATCACACTTATTTACACATTAAAATGTTATTAAGTACATGAGATATTCAAACTACATTCTTTGAAAATTAAAAAAGAAAAATTTAATGGATTTCTTTTTCATTTAATGGTTCTTCACATGGTGGCAGCATTTCACAAATTAAGTAAAATCATTAAGCAAGGGAATACACTGATGGAATAAAAGAGCTGAGTAAGTTATAGCCTCAGCCTTGAAGGAACTTGCACGTTTTTAGAGAAGATGAATAGATCTGTACTTAAGAATGTGCAAAATATAAAAGTTCATGTAAGTTATAAAGAAATAGGACCACATTTTTAAAAACAAATAAGCATATCTGAGTTTATACACCAAAACTACAGTTATCTCCTTTAAAAAGTTCCCCTGTAAAGTATACACTGTCATTTTTCTAAAACTTATTTGATTGAAAGATAAGTTATGATGATAAAGGGGAATGACATCACAGAGAAGCATTAGGATATAAAATGCCCAGAACATAGATAAGTGATTTTTCTAAAGGGGTGACTATTCTTGAGGATCTTTCCATGATCTATTCTCCTTTCAACATTTTCTTTATCTATCTATCTATCTATCTATCTATCTATATTCTTAATATATATTATTTATATATATATATATTTCTTAATTTTTATTTTAAGTAGACTCCATGCCCAACATGGGGCTTGAACTCATGACCCTGAGATCAAGAGTCACATGCTCTGCTGACTAAGCCAGCCAGGTGCCCCTCAACATTTTCTACATAAGACCATAACAAGGTTCAGAAGTGCTGATCGAAAGGAGCATTCAATTGTTAAATTCCCATTCAGGAAAGTAGGTCAAGCTCGGATCCAACAGTGTGGACATTTTTGCAATGGGAAACAACCAACCACAAAAGGAACTGACTTTGAATACCAAGTGAATAGACTCATTCTAGAAGATACTCTTTTCCCTACTTAAAACTGTTGTCAGGAGGCAATGGTGGGAGTAAGTCGTAGTCTCATACCTTCCTATACAGCAGAAACAAGCATTTTCAGAGGATATTCGTGGACATACAAAAATATTCTAAAGGAGTTTATATGACAAGAGAAATAAGGCTAGGGGCCCCTGGCAGGCTCAGTCAGTTAAGTCGCTGTCTTAGCTCAGGTCATGATCTCAGGATCCTGAGATCAAGCCCTAGGTCAGGCTCCCTGCTCAGTGGGAAGTCTGCTTCTCACTCTCCCTCTGCTGCTCCCCCTGCTTATGTTCTCTCACTCTCATTCTCTCTCTCTCTCTCAAACAAATAAATAAAATCTTAAGGAAAAAAAAGAGAGAAGTAAGGTTAATGAACTTTGTGTGTCTGAGAGGGGTCTGCAATATCAAACATAAGCATTGGTATATGTCAATGGGCACCCCATATGAAACAGGTCAAGATTCTAATTAAGTAAGATCAAGAATATCACTGAATTAGGACACAAAGGAGTTCCTGAAAGTCATTCTAAAAGCTTCTGACCAGGCTCTTCAGTGTGCCCTATGATAATGCTTTGGTAATAGCGTCATTGCCATCAAACCCACTTGTATATTTTGGTATGTTTATTCCATAATGTGGGTTCATTTGTGTTCAACCAATTCTTTTTTATCCCAAGTTAAAAAAAAAAAAAAAAAAAGGTTTTATTAAGGGGGATTCTGAAACTGAAAGGACATTGTGTTTCTGATCCAAATGGACACTGTATACTCTTTACACCCTGATTTGCTCACAAGTAGATAGAGTATCAGTCCCATTATATAGTAAGCAGGGCCATTTGGTAAACATCCTTACATTAACCAAGGATTGTATGTGGTTAGTGTTTAAATTTGTTTCCCTCAAAATAGACATACAGAGGTTTCTTTAGTACTATACTGACATATACCTCTATGTCAACATTATCATCATTCCTAAATGGGTCACAGTGGAAGAACTCAGACTTTGTAAGGTCCCCACTGAGGCTGGTTATTCTGTGTGTGAGCCTCTTGTGACAAAGTTTTTGCTCTTCCCCATCCTGCTCCATGCCCCAAGAAGCTAACCTGGAAGTCTGCACTGTCCAGACTCATCTGTCCTCTGTCATTTAGTTAAGTTTGACAAATGCAATGCAGGAGATTAGAGAGTAAGAGGAGGAAGAGGTCAGGGATTTATTCCTGCTGCTCTCTGCCTGGTTCAGGAGCACCTGTGTTCCTTTACAGATGGCCTCAGTGCTCGTTGGGTGGCTTTCCTCCAAGGATTACAGCCCTTACCATGCTCCAGTAGTGCTCTCTTTTGGGACTTCCTGTTGTCTCCTCAACATCCTCTGTTCGTTCCTTGACAATCAGTCCCTACATCAAACCCTCTTTGATTTCCCCATTGGAATGGCTTCCTGCCTGAAACATATATCTTCCATGTATTATTTTCTTTTATATTATTTTTTCTCATTAACACAAATATTTATTAACACTATTTATACACCAAAAATAGGTTGAGTGTGAAGTTTGGATAACTTGAAGTCACCATTTGCTTCTGCACAAAGGTATTTTCTTATTTATTGATGAACATTTTTCTTTGCCATCCTTAGTTTTTGTCCAGATATTGGCCTCTGTTAAATATTTAAAAATTAGCTTAGTTTCTATTAAACAAAACTAAAAGTGATTCTGTGACAGTGACTATATGGTAACCAAATACAGCTGATGTCAAATATCATTTAAAATGTTTCTTGGGATGCCTGGATGGCTCAGTCTGTTAAGCATCTGCCTTTGACCCATGTCATGATCTCAAGGTCTTGGGATCCAGTTCTGCATCAGGCTCCCTGAAGCCTGCTTCTCCCTCTGCCTGCCACTCCCCCTGCTTGTGCTTTCTTTTTCTGACAGATAAATAAATAAAATCTAAAAAAATACACACTCAAAAACAAAACAAAACAAAACAAAAAAACCAACTTAAAAAAACCCCACCAAAATTTAATAAACAAAAGACAAACTAACAGAAATGGAAAAAAACCCCTGTTCCTTGATCATCTCTGTCAGTTTGTGCTACTTATGACAGAGAGGGATGGAATTTTATAAATTCCAAGCCTTATCTGAACAGTGTGCATATAAAAGTTGTCTTTTAGTTTAGTGAAGGGGTATCCATGAAGCTGTGGACCTCTGCATTCTTGCCCCTGCTCGTCAATAACAGCCATCCTTCCAACTGTCCTCTTTCAGGCGACCACAGGTTTTAGGATCTGGCAAGGGTCCATGAATAGGTTGTGCAAGTTTACTGTGAGGCACTGGTATACCCCAGGAGAAGGGGAAGTGGGTATCTTCAAGCCACTTCTCACTGTGGTTGTTCCTGCAGATCTGGTTGAAGTAGGGCTATTGATATTGTTGGGAAGATTTGCTGGGACTGTATACTCTGAGCCATGGGAGGGCCCGGCTGGGTAGGTGATTGGTATGAGGTGTTGTTTCTTTGGTACCCGGAGAACGAGAGCCATGGTTTCTTTTGGTACCTGGAGAACTAGAGCCATGGTTGCTAAGTGCTTTTACTGGTTGCTGGAAAGCCAAAGGGGAAGATACTGCAGGGAAGCAGAATTTGCCTGGAGAGGTATGACTGAAGCCTGAGGTTGCATATGAGGTATTTCTCCATTTGACACGTGAGAATTTAAGTCACTTCTGCTGCTTTTCACTGAGTCAACTTGCATGTTCGATGTTTAGGACTCTCATTCATTACTTAATATAATTCCCACAATGCCCCTCTTAGAAGTATCACTCTGAAGACCACCAAAACAGAATCACACTTACCACAAAGTTGTAACTTAGAAGTAAATCTACATTTGGCCAACTCTGAGCCTTTCTCCCTCCACTTCATACAGTTTCCTTCTAGAAGGTTTGTTAATACTTACTTAGCAAATCATCCATAAATATGCTATTATTATTCCCATTTTGCAAATGGAAACTAAGAATCAAAACCATCTACTCGCTCCACGTCACAAGCATACTTGACTATACACATTATCGTGATTTTACTTTGCCACTGTCTTTATCACAATGTCTTAACTATTGCAGGAAATTTTTGTCCAGAGAGATAAAAGTTAAAAATAACTTCAATGTTCCTTTCAGGAACTTCCTGAAAAAATCAATTTTTAATGAACATAAGACTGTTTGGCTTTTCAATAGATAGCATCAAATAATTCTTTGCTTTCTGATTTTTCCATACCTTTAGCTCAAAGCCCTCATTTTGCTGTACCCACAAATCTTAAAGCATTCTGCTGTGATCTTTATCCCATCCTAATTAAAAGCCATCCCTTGCCTTGAAAGACTTGCCTTAAACCAAATACTGAAACTTCATATTACAACTTTGCTCTCTTCCTTCCAAGATGCTACTAATTCATGGTCAAAGCAGTGTTCTCCCTTACTGAGGTAAGCAATAAATTCAGATGTACCTTTTCAACAGGTTATTTTGATGGAATTTTTGAGGATCCAGCATTTGGCAACACTAACACTTTAGGGACTTAAATAATCACCCAAGTTCAGCTAGATAGGAAGACATGGAGCTGAGATTCAAACTGAGGCCTTATGACCCTGGAACCCTCCCATAAATAGCACACATTTTTGCCTCTAATAAGTTATATTATTAAAAGAAAATGTGACAAATCACTTAGCATAAATGTTACTAATTGGTCACTAGAATGTTTAACACAGTCCCTGATGGCTTTGTATAAGAGCACTATCTTTTCAGGTATTCAGAAAAAAATTATTAAAAATTGGTCTTTTTCTTTTATCATCTCCCAAAGCTTAACTTTTTAAGAATTTTGTTACTTAGATTCACAAATATATCAAGGTAATTAGCAAAAGTAATAGTATTTCTTTATATATCAACTTGTCATATGAAAATGTTGAGCTGTGTTTTATCACTACTTAAAAGTAAAAATTATGAGGAAGTGGTGATGCAACATGGGGGCTTAAGTGGGTAGGAGAAGAATAAATGAAACAAGATGGGATTGGGAGGGAAACAAACCATAAGTGACTCTTGATCTCACAAAACAAACTGAGGGTTGCTGGGGGGAGGGGGTTTGGGAGAAGGGGGTGGGATTATGGACATTGGGGAGGGTATGTGCTTTGGTGAGTGCTGTGAAGTGTGTAAACCTGGTGATTCACAGACCTGTACCCCTGGGGATAAAAATATATGTTTATAAAAAATAAAAAATTAATTTATAAAAAAGAAAAAAAAAAGTAAAAATGGGACTTGCCTTTACATGGCATTATGCATCAAAGTACTGATTTCTGAATTGTCTTCACTGTACAGCACTGATTATTTTATCATCTGAATGAAATAGAGCAGAATTTTACTTGTTCTAAAAAAGTAGTTATTATAATAAAAGTAGGCATTTCAATAAAACAGCATATGATTTTATTCTTGAGATACCAAAGGCAATAACTCAGAGAGACTTGAGTAAGAATTATCATTTTTAGATTACATATTTGAAAGCAATTATGAAAATAGGAACCAATGAATAAACCAAAGGAGTCAAGAAAATTCCTAGAAAATTCTGGAAATAGATTATCTCCCTCTTGTTTATTTTATTTTTCTGGTGACCTATGTCCTTTAGGAACTCTCAAATAAATCTGATGCAAACAGATGTTAATGTTTAATGTCATTTTAGTCTGATGATATGGGGAGCGACTCACTAAGGCTTCCACTGAGGGGACTCTCAGGATTAACAGACTCTCTACCCTCTCTCTGTGAATTATACTGGCTGATTCCCACAGCAAACTGACCCTCAGCACTGCCATACTAGCCCCCATTCTATCCTTGTACCTGTGCTCCCATCAGCTGAGTTGTATGCTTCCCTATACTCAATTGTGTTTGATTTGAAACCTTGTCATTGTAATACTATAACAACTACATGTTAATACTTGACAACTACATACTACCCAAGATGACAGGTTGTAAAAGAAAAATGTTGCTGCTGTGAAAACTAAATTAAATACTTCAGAAAGCAAATTGCTTTTTAAAATGAGATTAAATCAAATAATTATAAAGAATTAAGGGAAAAAAAACTTTTAAGGCCTAGAAAAATTTTGCTTTTAGCTTTAAGATCTTTTTCTCACTTGAAACACACTAGGAAATGTAGATGAATTATGTAGATGTATATGAAAATGTAGATGAATTATGAGTATAGTTTTGTGAAAAAGACTATCTGGAACACCAGTTACCAGATTCATTAATTAAAAAAAAAAAAAAAAAAAAAAGCTTTGGGTCTACTATAAAAGGAAGGTAGGTAAGTAAATATGTATTTATATGTTTGATGTAAAATTCAAAGTTCCAGTTTAAGATGTATCTATTTTATGACTGTCTAATATGACTGACATTTCTTGATTAACCAATTGTGATGGTTAATTTTACATGTCAATTTGACTAGGCAATGATGTGCTCAGATATCTGGTCAAACACTATTCTGACTTTGTGAGGGTGTTTTTGGATGAGATTAATATCTGATTAGGTAAACTGCGTAAAGAGACTGCCCTTCCTAATGTGGGTGGACCTTATCAAGTTAGTTGAAGGCCTAAAGAGAAGAAAATTCTGACTCTCCCATGAGTAAGAGGAAATTCCTCCTGCCTACTTGAGCTGGAATATCAGTTTTTTCCAAGCTTTGCACTCAAACTAAAACATCAAACTTCATTGTGTCTCAAGACTACCAGCTTTCAGACTAGAACTTACACCATCAGCTCTCCTGGACTCACATTGGAACTGTACCATAGACTCTTCTGGGTCTCCATCTTGTTGACTACAGATCTGGTGACTTGTACTTGAACATTTAAAGGTGATGGCAAAAAGAGGAAGAGCAAACGAGGAAGACTGAGGACCAGGTAAGGAAGTAAAAGAAAACCAGGAGAATGTGGGATCATTCAGCCCCTAAAAGGAGAATTTCAAGGAGTAACCAGTTGTATTAAAGGCCAAAATATCAAGGAATATGAGGTCAAGGCAATCCCCAATGTATATAGCAATATAGTACAGTTTGTTGTGACCTTTATGGAAGTAATTTCACTGAACTGATAGGAATGAAGTCAGATTATAAGGACTGCAGAGAAAATTATAACTTTAGTTAATGAGGTCTATCAGACACAAGTGGTTACTTCTGTCCATTTTATAACACCATTGAAAAGATAGCAAAAGAAGATTTTCTAAAGAGTGATAAACCCAGAAAAATAATGATGAAATTCCAACAAGCTTTTGAAAGATGAGAAATGGATGGACTGTGGTTATGATGTAGCAATCTAGAAAAGGTAAATTGAAAGGATAAGGGGCAAGCAGACAAGGAACAAGATGATTCATGTCTCAGAACCCTGGAAGAACTTGGTAACTTTAAGTCTTAGGGATCTCTGAAAAATCAGTTGGCAATTTGTTTATGAAACAGCTTTTCACATCTTCACCAGTCTTTAGCCAATTGGTACCCTGTCCTCATACTACAGAAGACTGGAACTTCCCTATCTAAGAATGTTGAAATCTTTCCCCAAACAATATGAAAATTCTCCCAGCTTCACTTGTACATAACCAGGTGGGAGAATAGAGAATCACTGTCAGGGAAAAATCTGCCAGTGGTGAAAAAAAAAAAAAAAAAAAACACAGAGAAATGCTGATATTTGTGTGCCCTTCAATGAAAAATTCAGCTTATTGTTAAGTGATGTTCACCAGTGACTGATTCTGTTCATGCAAATAGAACTCTGAACATGAAATACAACAAGAAAAAAAAATGCAAACAAACTATTTAAAAAAAAAAAATAGAAAATGTAGGGGCACGTGGGGGGATCAGTTGCATCTGTCTTCAGCTGAGGTCATGATCCCAGGGTCCTGGGATCAAGAGCCCTCTGCTGCTTCCCCTGCTTGTGCTCTCTGTCAAATAAATAAATAAAATCTTTAAAATAAAATAAATAAAATAGAAAACGCACGGAGGATCAAGAAACTTCAAAAGATATTTTAATAGGATCTTCACAGAAGTACAAGATGATATTGCATCCACAAACAAAAATAGAATGTTATTAAAAGGAATTACTAAGCCTAAGAATGGCTTTGGACACCAAAAATATATGAGAACTAGAAGAATCAATAGGAGGTATGAAAGGTTAAGTCAGGAAAATCTTTCTGAAAATGGATAAAAAGGAAATGGACAATAGATGAAAATTAAAACAAATTTAAAGATCTGTGTAGGAGGTCCAATATTTGAATGATATGAGTTCCAGAAAGAAATACAGAGGAAAGTATGAAAATGCCTTAAATCAGAAAAATTTCTAGAACTGAGGGACACAGTTTTCCAGATTAAAATGACTCACTGGGGATGCCTAGGTGACTCAGTCAGTTACACATCTGACTCTTGATTTCAGCTCAAGTCATAATCTCAGGGTTGTGAGACTGAGCCCACATTAGGCTCTGCGCTGGCCATCAAGTCTGCTTGAAATTCTCTCTCTTCCTGTCCCTCTGGCCCTCCCTTCCTCTCTCCACCACCCTCCCCCCAAAAAAAGAAAAGGAACAGTTAAAAGACCCGTTGAATTTGCAGCCATACGAATAAAGAAAGGCAAATAAGAACAAAAAAGAATCTTAAAAATATGAGAAAGAAAAAAAAAATCAAGTCCTATACAAAAGATAGATTCTGAATGTCATTCACAGGAATTCTGAGCAGCATCGAGAAGCCTTCTGATTTAAGGAAGAGCACATCCAATATAGAATTTCTAGATGACAGGGAAATCCCTTCATGGAGGCCATATAGTAAGGAAAGAAAGGATGTGGAATGTGTCAGGAGTCTTTGTGTGTGTGTGTGTGTGTGTGTGTGTGTGTGTGTGAGGAGTCTTGATTGCTGTGAAACCTGAGGTATGCAGGATTAAAAGGCATGAAGAACTCATGACCGGCAATAGAATGGGCAATCAGCCTGGTACTGATATAGCCCTTTGTATGGCGGGGCCTTGGCCAGCTGTTGTTTGTTCCTGTATCTCTACTGAGGCAGACAGAGGGGGACTCTGTGCTAATGAAAGTGTAAGCTCCAGCTATCCAGTGGAAATTATCCCTACCGGGAAATACAATCCTCTCTCGAGTCTTATTTTTGAAAGCTTTCTAATATGTGATTGCCAATGCCACCAAGAATTTCCTAAGGTGGAAAAATTCCCTCATAGGAACTACCTATTCCACAACTGCCTTTAGTCTCCATAATTACAGGTTACATGGATATTATACCTTATATGACATGGGATTTTCAAGCAATTGGTTATTTTCCTTTGTGACAAAGGCACACTTTTGAAGTCCTAGTGGAATTTATGTATTGGGCTTATTTTCTTAACAATTGGCACCAGTATGCCATTTGGGGAGGAAACTACCTTTGAGGAAATTACTTGATTAGCCACTGGGTATAAGGCGGGACCCTGTGGTGTGTGGTGTTCAGCAAAATGAAAGCCACAAAAGAGTCTGGTCAAATTGCTCTTAGGAGAATTATAGAGGAATTTCTTTTGTTTCTGAGAGGGAGAGGTGGGGAAGATAGGGAAGCAAAGAAGGGAGGGAGGAGAGCAGAGAGTAGAAAGAGGAAATTGTGATATGTGCTGCAGAATAGGAAGTAAAACAGCCAGTGGAAAAATTAAAGTGCCTGAAGGATTTTCTATGAAGACATATATTGAAGACTCAACATAAACTATCTGCATTTCTACACTAAAGACATTCCTTGGCTTGCCCATGCCATACCAAGTCTTAAGGCGAACACTCACAAATGGACGGACCAATTGGCTTGACGATAGAGATGATTTTTATGCCTCAGTCAACCTGATGTTAGAGACAGCAGATCCAGAAACAGATTTGACCTCCAGGAATGGGAAGACTTTGGATTTCCACACTGTGCAAAATGAGAGTTCAAGTCTAGACCTCTTAGCTCCTAAGAGTAGAAGACTCCCGCTGATACGTAGATTATGTTCCTAGTAATGCCTCACTAACATGACAAAGTCTTAAATGTGACTTTCTTCTCTATAATGGCTGATTTCCTCTCATGTTATTTTGACCTAATGCATATTCAGTGCAAGCCACAGCTCGGTTTTCATTTAGTTACTTTCAGAAAACCCTGCGTGAAGTTAATTACATCTCATGAACGTATGGTTGTGTGTGTGTGTGTGTGTGTGTGTGTGTGTCCTATGCTTTAAAAAAGGAGGCCAGTTTCTTATTAAATAAGGTTTTTGTGAAAAATCATTTCATTATTCACAGTTGTCCATTGTTTCCCTTATTTTGTGATGCTTAGTATTACTTTAAAAACCCTGTTACTATATTGCACATATGTGCCAGATTTGTTCCACTGTCTGTCCCTTTCCCCCTCTCTGCATAGATGGATAGATAGAATTTTTTCCCCCCTTACCTGTCCATTATCCAGTTTCTCATCTTTGTAGCTAGAAATTTTGCCTCTTGGCATCTTGCCCTCATTAACAGAAGCGAAAGAAGAGCTTAACAGATCTTCCATTTCCTTTTCCTACTTGCTGTTCACTGTCATTTTTTTCTAACCAGATTAATTTTCTTTTTGCTGACCCTCACAAATTAATTTAAAAGGCTCCTCTGTGTTAGTTCAAAGATTTTTCATAGTTAACATTGCTCCCCTGTGCTTCTTATTAAATTGGTCTCTGTAATGAAACCCATCTCTGTTATAATTAGCTGATTTTTAAAGCTACCAGAGGTATTGTTTTATTTTCCTTTATCTCCAATATCAGGACACGTTCTTTTAACAAGTTGATACTTACTGCACTTACCAGAACATGCCTCTGATAAAAGACCTCATCTCTTCTAACCCACAATTTATTTGGAAGATACTTTTTTGAAAGTTAAACACACTGAATCCATTCCTAGAGTGTGATGTCAAGCATAATTTATAACCTGCTATTTCAAGGTTTAGTTCATTTGTAAATCAGGACACAAAAATCCTATCAGACCATCACCAGATTGTGTTGTTAAATAGTTAATTATTAGAATATGTGCATCATGGGGGTAATCGATGAGAAAGGATCAGGAAAAAGAATGCTGCTACTTTTCTAGTTCTTGCATTGTCAACAATACCCATACTCTCTGTTTTCCTTAAAAAAATTGGAGCCACCAAAAGAAATACCCTCATTTTCCGACATGACCAGTAGAATTGCCAGCCTCTTCACTTGTCCTCTTCTCCTTGCTCCCAGGTGCATTTCTTTCTTCAAGGTGTTTCCAGGTGTACCTGATATTCCATCTTGTCTCACTTTCTAAAAAAAATCTACTCTACTGGTTAGTTCCTCATCCTACGTTTTCTGGTTTGACCTATCTCATCAGCATTTAAATATGTCCTAACCTTTCCTATCTTAAAAAAAAAAAATCCAATTCTGCACTCTATTCCCACAACCATTTTAGCAGGTTTTTTTCTCCTTTTTACAGCCAAACTTATCAAAAACGTTCTCTATGTTCACTGCCTCTGCTTTATCACATCCCCTTTGTCCCTCCACACTTTCCATCTGGCTTCCATTCCCCATGATTCCAACCAAAATGACTCTAAAATCTCCAGAGACATTTTCTATTAAGATAAACTCACGGTCTGCTGCTTTCCTTCCACCTGGCTTCTCCTTATTTGACACAGATTACCATGTTTTCTTCTGTATAACATGACACCTGGGGCTTCCATCACTACCCACTCCTCTGATTTTCTACTTCTCTGGCCATTACTTCTCAGCCTCCTTTTCTGGGTTTTTTTTTTTTTTTCTTCTTCTTCTTCTCTTTCTTCTTCTTCTTCTTTTTTTTTTTTTTTTAATTTAAACTAGTCATGGCAGCTGCCCAGGGCTTGGTCCAATTACTTCCTCTCTTTTTAAAAATTTTTTTAAAGATCTTTATTTATTTATTTGAGAGAGAAAGAGAATACACACAAGTGGGAGGAGGGGCAGGGAGGGACAGAGGAGCAGGCTCTCTACTAAGCAGGGAGCCCAATGTGGGGCTCAATCCCAGGACCCTGAGATCATGACCTGAGCTGAAGTCTAACATTCAACCCATTAAGCCACCCAGGCGCCCCACTTCTTCCTCTCCTAATCCTACACTCTTCCTCATGCATTCATATATTGGCAAAGGTTTTGCTTCCCATCTTTTCTCAAAAGATTAATTTAAATGCCAGTGAATAAAAGTAAGATTCTGGTGATTGCTATTTCTGGAAAGCCTTTCTCTTTCAAGTCAGGGAAACATTCACAGGAATGGGTATGTGCAGTAGCTGACATTTTGCAATCCCCACATTGACAAATAATCAACATAGGGACTTCTTCAACAGATCATGAGCTCTTTGGAGAATTTTGATAGATCCATCATTTTGTTTTTCCTCAGGTCTCAGTGTGATCACTCAGAGGATCACGCTCAGAGGATCTTCGTTTTTAAAGTTCTTATTTTAGCTTCAAAAGACTATTTCTTACATTGGATCATTGCTAATTTCCACCCAAGGAGAGCACATTTTCCTAGGCTTTTGATAAAATGACCTATTTTTATTATCAGGATACTTGATAATCATCTTAGTTTTCTCAGACATAATCAAGATTAACTCTCTGTTGGAAGAACTATTTAAAACATTTACTGTAGAAAAATACCTTAAAACTTTTTTAGTGCAATGTAATATTTTGTAGCTGAATGGACTAAGTGGCATGGTTACTTCAATAAATTCAGAAAACCTTACCTAACTGGAAACTTTGTTTAAAATCCTGTGTATTTGAGTATTGAGAAATGCCAGCACAGTGAAAGAGTCCTTCTCTGTGGGAAATATTTGTTGCTGAATCTATCAGACTGAAAGTCCTAGTTTTATGATATGCTAACTATATATCTCATTTGATCCTTGGTGGGCAATTTCTTCAAAGAATATTGACTTCTTCAATTAACCAGTTTAAAATCTTTCATTATAACCAGCAATTATGTAGAATAGCAGAAAGGTGTGTACATTGGCACTAAGGCAGCCTAGGTTCAAATGCTGACTCAGCCACACATTACCTATAATATTTACTAGGAGATGATTTAACTTTCCTGATTCTCATTTTATTATCTATAAATTAGTTTAAGAACAGTTTTCAGAACTGTTTTACATTTACAACAAAACAAGGGAAGGTATGGAGATTTCCCATAAACAGTTTTTTCAGAACAGTTTTACATTTTTTTCAGAACAGTTTTACATTTACAACAAAACAAGGGAAGGTATGGAGATTTCCCATAAACCTCCTCCCCCTACACAAGCCAAGTGTCCCCCATTATTAACACCATTCATCAGAATGGTACATTTTGCCAAGGATGAACCTACGTTGACACACCATAATAACCCAAAGCTCATAGTTTACTTTAAGGTTTCTTCCTGGTGTTATACATTCTGTGAATTTGGTCAAGTATATTACATATATAATATGATTACATATATCCATCATTACAATATCATATAGAGTATTTTTTTGCCCTAATAACCCTCTGTGCTTTGCCTATTCATTCCCTGTCTCTCTTCTGCCTCTACTCCTGGCAACCATTGATCCTTTTATTATCTCTATTGTTTTGTTTTTTCTAGAACATCATGTAGTTGAAATCAAAGAGTATGCATGAAACCTGTTCAGACTGGCTTCTTTCACTTAGTAATATGCATTTAAAGTTCTTCCATGTTTTTTCATGGCTTGATACCTACTTCTTTTTAGTGCTGAATAATATTTCACTGTTAATATTTCACAGATATATTACTATTTATCCATTCACCTACTGAAGGTCAGCTGGGTTGTTTCCCAGTTTTGCCAACTATGAACAAAGCTGCTAGAATCAGCCATTGTACATTTGTATGTGTGTTTTCAATTCCTTTGGATAAATACCAAGGAATGTGATCACTGATCACACAGTAAGAATATGTTTAGTGTTGTGAGATGTTGCCAAACTCTACCAAAGTGCCATTCTGCACTCCCAACAGCAATGTAAGAGAGCTCCTGTTACAACATCCCTTTGTCAGCCTTTGGTGTTGTCAGTGTTCTGGATTTTGGCCACTTTAGTAAGTATAGAGTGATATCTCATTGTTGTTTTAATTTGCATTTCCCTGATGACATATGATGTGGAGCATCTTTTCATAAACTTATTTGCCATCTGTATATCATCTTTGGTGAAGTGTCTTTTAAGGACTTTGGCCCATTTTTAAATTAGGTAGTTTGTTCCTTTCCTCTTGAATTTTAAGGGTTCTTTCCCTACTTTATATAACAATCCTTTATCATATGTGTCTTTTGCAAAAATTTCCTTGCAGTAGGTAACTGTCTTCTAATTCTCTGAAAATTGTCTTTCATAGAGCAGAAGCTTTTGATTTTAATAAAGTCCAGCTTATCAATTATTTCTTTCATGGATTATGTCTTTGCTGCTATATCTAAAAACACATTAAAGTCATCTAGGTTTTCTCCTATGTTGTCTTCTAGAAACTTCATAATTTTTAATTTTATGGTTAGGTCTATGATTTATTTTGAGATAATGTTTGTGAAGGGTATAAAGGTTTGTGTCTAAGCAAATTTCTTTGTATGTGGATGTTCAGTTGTTCCAGCTTCATTTGTTAAAGAAACTTTCTCCATTGTATTGCCTTTGCTCCTTTGTCAAAGACAAGCTGATTTTATATTGGTGTATTTCTGGGATCTCTATTCTCTTCCATTGATGTATTTGCTTATTGCTTCACTAATACCAGATTGTCTTGATTATCAAAGCTTTAGAGTACCTATCGAAGTTGGGTAGCATCAGTCCTCCAAATATATTTTTATTTCCTTCAGTATTTGTGTTGGCTATTCTCGATCTTTCGCCTCTCCTTATAAACTTTAGATCATCAGTTTGTTGATGTCCATAAAGTAACTTGATAGGATTTTGAATGAAATTGCATTGAATCTGCAGATCAAGTTGGGTAGAACAAGCATTTTGTCAATGTTGAGCGTCTCCATTTATGAACATGAAATATCTCTGCATTTATTTAGCTTTTCTTTGATTGCTTTAATCAGAGTTTTATCATTTCCCTATACAGACATTGTACCTATTTAGTTAGTTTGGTACTAAAGTATTTCATTTTCTCAATAGTCAATATACATGGTGTTTTTAATTTCAAATTCTACTTGTTCATTTTTGGTATATAAGAATTCAGTTGAGCTTTGTATATTAACCTGGTATCCTACATCATGGCTTTAATAGTTTATTAGTTCCAGGAAAGTTTCATCAATTCTTTCAGATTTTCAACATATGACAATCATGTCATTTGTGGGCAACAATAGTTTTATGTCTTCCTTCCCAATCTATGTATGTTTTATTTCCTTTTCCTGCCTTATTATTTTAGTAAGAATTTCCAGTCTGAAGTTGAAAAGCAGTGATAAGAAGGGACATCCTTGCTTTGTAGCTGATATTAATTGGAAATCTAACTTCTCACCATTAAGTATAATGTTAGGTTTTGTGTAGATAGTCTTTGACAAGTTGAGAAAGTTCCTCTTTATTCCTAATTTACTGCGAGATTTTCAGGGTTTTTGTTGTTGTTTTTCTTTTTTATTTTTTTTCAGTCACTTAAGCATCTGACTCTTTTTTCTTTAAATTTTATCTTATTTTATTTTATTTTCAGTGTTCCAAAATTCATTGTTCATGCACCACATGCAGTGCTCCATGCAATATGTGCCTTCCATAATACCCATCACCAGGCTCACCCAACTCCTCAAACCCCTCCCCTCCAAAACCCTCAGTTTGTTTTTCAGAGTCCACAGTCTCTCATGGTTTATCTCACCCCCTGATTTCCCCCAAATCACATCTCCCCCACATTCTCCGTGTTATTCCTTATGGTCCACAAGGAAGTAAAACCATACGACACTTGACTCTCTCTGCTTGACTTATTTCACTCAGCATAATCTCTTCTAGTCCCACCCATGTTGATATAAAAGTTGGGTCTTCATCATTTCTGATGGAGGCATAATATTCCATTGTATATATGGACCATATCTTCTTTATCCACTCGCTGGTTGAAGGGCTTCTTGGTTCTTTCCAGTTTGGCCACTATGGCCATTGCTGCTATGAACACAGGGGTAGAGATGCCTCTTCTTTTCACTACATCTGTATCTTCGGGGTAAATACACAGTAGTGCAATTGCAAGGTCATAGGGTAGCTCTATGTTTAATTTCCTAAGGAATCTCCACACTGTTTTCCAAAGTGGCTATACCAACTTGCATTCTCACCAACAGTGTAAGAGCACTCCTCTTTCTCCACAACCTCTCCAACACCTGTTGTTTACTGTCTTGTTAATTTTGGCCACTCTAACTGGTGTAAGGTGGTGTATCTTAATGTGGTTTTGATTTGAATCTCCCTGATGGCTAATGATAATGAACATTTTTTCATGTGTCTGTTAGCCATTTGTATGTCTTATTTGGAGAAGTGTCCGTTCATGTCTTCTGCCCAATTTTTTATATGATTATCTGTTTTGTGTGTGTTGAGTTTGAGGAGTTCTTTATAGATCTTGGATATCAGCCCTTTGTAGTGTCATTTGCGAATATCTTCTCACATCCTGTGGGTTGCTTCTTTGTTTTGCTGACTGTTTCCTTTGCTCTGCAGGAGTTTTTGATCTTGATGAAGTCCCAAAAGTTCATTTTCACTTTTGTTTCCTTTCCCTCTGGAGACATGTCTTGAAAGAAGTTGCTGTGGCCAATGTTGAATATACATAGGCCAATACTGCCTATGTTCTCCTCTAGGATTCTGAGAGATTCCTGCCTCACATTGAGGTCCTTTATCCATTTTGAGTTTATCTTTATGTGTGGTATAAGAGAATGGTCGAGTTTCATTCTTCTACACACAGCTGTCCAATTTTCCCAACAACATTTATTGAAGAGACTGTCTTTTTTTCACTGTATATTTTTTCCTGCTTTGTTGAAGATTATTTGACCGTATAGTTGAGAGTCCATATCTGGGCTCTCTACTCTATTCCACTGGTCTATGTGTCTGCTTTTGTGCCAATACCATGCTGTCTTGGTGATCACAGATTTGTAGTTAAGCTTGAAATCAGGCAACATAATACTCCCAGTTTTTTTTTTTTCTTTTTCAACATTTCCTTAGCAATTTGGGTCTCTTCTGGTTCCATACAAATTTTAGGACTGTTTGTTCCAGCTCTTTGAAAAATGCCAGTGGAATTTTGATCAGGATTGGCATTGAAAGTATAGATGGCTCTCGGCAGTATAGACATTTGAACAGTATTTATTCTTCTGATCCATGAGCATGGAATGTTCTTCCATCTTTTTTTTGTCTTCTTCAGTTCCTTTCAAGAGTGTTCTGTAGTTCTTCCTGGTGAATATGGATGCCAAGATTCTCAAAAAGATCCTAGCTAATAGGATCCATCACTACATTAAAAAGATTATCCACCATGACCAGATGGGATTTATCCATGAGATTCAAGGTTGGTTCAACACTTGCAAATCAATCAATGTGATAGAACAAATCAATAAGAACAGAGAGAAGAACAACATGTTCCTCTCAATTGATGCAGAAAAAGCATTCGACAAGGCACAGCATCTGTTCCTGATTAAAATGATTCAAAGTATAGGGACAGAGGGAACATAACTCAACTTCATAAAATCTATCTATGAAAAACCCACAGTGAATATCATCCTCAATGGGGAAAAGCTGATAGCCTTCCCTTTGAGATCAGGAACATGACAAGGATGTCCACTCTCGCCACTGTTATTCAACATAGTACTAGAAGTCCTAGCAACAGCAGACAACAAAAAGAAATAAAAGGTATTCAAATTGGCAAAGAAGAAGTCAAACTCTCTCTCTTCGCAGATGACATGATACTTTATATGGAGAACACAAAAGACTCCACCCCCAAACTACCAGAACTCATACAGTAATTCAGTAATGTGGCAGGATACAAAATCAGTGTACAGAAATCAGTTGCTTTTTTATACACTAAGAATGAAAATACAAATAGGGAAATGACAGAATTGATTCCATTTACTATAGCACCAAGAACCATAAGATACCTGGGAATAAACCTACCCCAAGAGGTAAAGGATCTGTACTCAAAGAACAACAGAAAACTCATTTTAATTGTTTTAAAAAAAACATGAATGGGTACTGGGTTTTGTTAAATGCTTTTTCTGCATCTATTGATATGATCATGTGATTTTTCTTATTTAGTCCACTGATGTGGATTGCATTAATTGATTTTCAAATATTCAACCAGCCTTCCATATCTAGGATAAATTCCACTTTGTCATGGTATATAATTGTTTTCACATTTTTTTAGATTTCATTTGTTAATTTTTTTTAGGGATTTGTATATATGTTTACGAGAGCTTAGATCTGTAGTTTTCTATTGTACAATTTTGGTATTAAGGTAAGAGGCTGGGGGCGCCTGGGTGGCTCAGTGGGTTAAAGCCTCTGCCTTTGGTTCAGGTCATGATCCCAGGGTCCTGGGATTGAGCCCTGCATCGGGCTCCTGCTTGGCGGGGAGCAAGCTTACCCTCGCAACACCCACATGCCTCTATGCCTGCTTGTGATCTCTGTCAAATAAATAAATAAAATCTTAAAAAAAAAAAAAAAGGTAAGAGGCTGCCTTCATAGCACGAGTCAGGAAAAATTCCCTCTGCCTCTACCTTCTGAAAGAGATTGTAGAGAATTGGTAAAATTTTTTCTTAACTGTTTAGTATAATCCAATAGTGAAACTGTCTGGTCCTGATGGTTTCTGTTTTGGATAAATTGGCTTCAATTATGTTTATGCCATAGGGTTATTGTAACCATTAGATGAAATGATGTATGGAAAATAACTGGCAGTAATAATAATTATACTCCTAATAATTAAGTCCCCAGTCAGGATCGAAAGTTTCCTCTAGATATCTATGTGTTCCTGAAATGGACATATTTCCAGTTAGACATAATAATAATTAAAATATGGACAAGATTTTGTGACTTTGTACATATATTATATAGTTTTATTCCTTAAAATAACCACCTGTTTGATGGACTTATCCCTATTTTGGATGAGGAGGTAGATTGTGGGAATTGCTAGATACTTTCTTCATAATTCTCTTCTTAGGTTAGTGCCAGAGGCAGGTGGTGAAATCATAGTCTCTCATTACCTTACAGTGTATTGACAGGGCTAGACTTCTGTAGACTGAAGTTAATTAATCTTAGAGAAAGTGTAATAATATTCAGCATGATGTGTTACACATAGTAAATGATTGTCAAATGAGTCCACCTAGAAATACTACAATGTGAGGCAGAAACCTAATACTGCTTTTACTTTTTTATTTATGATAGTAAGAATAATTAAATATTAAGCCTATTTGCAATACAAACTGAAGGAAAGCTGGAAGATAGAGTGTTAAATTATTTTTTTTAGAGTTGGTAATAAGTTATTTTAAGATAACCAAGAGTTTTATATTATGTCCCATGTGATGACTGTTTCAACCTAACTTTGCATTTCTGACAACTCAGATGGAGGGTTTTAGAATTTTAATCATTGCAATATGCCAATTTCACATCCTACTCCTATGTTCTTATGTTAGTGTTTTTATTATTATTATTTTTTACTATTTTATTTATTTACTTGAGAGGAAGAGAGAGAGAGAGAGAGAGAGGAGGAATGGGGGAGAGACAGAGAGATTGGAAGAAGCAGACTCTCCCACTGAGCAGGAAGCCCCATGAAGGGCTCGATGCCAGGACCTGGGATCATGACTTGAACCAAAGGAAGACACTTAACCACCTGAGCCAGCCAGGCACCCCCCCTATTTTAGTGTTTTTAATACCAAGTGTGTAATCAATTTCTTAATTTTTACCTCCAGCAGGTGCACACATACACACACACACACACACACACACACAGAGACTTTAATTTCTCATTAACTACTTAGTGGAGCTTTAAACTTTTTGTTTAGTGCATAGTAAATGCGAACATAACTGAAATTAAAAGCTTTTTTTCACAAATTAATTACACTATTTTTAACTACTATTATAGTCTGATGAAAATAACACAAGTAGGAAAATTATTGGGTTCAGTTACTGTAATTTGGAATCACAGTTGTATAGTTGTGTTACAGAATATTTTTTTAAAGTGAAATCATGCTTTTCATAGAAATATAAAATGAATATAGGCCAAAGATTTTCTTATTAATTAAATGAGGAAAAAAAAAAGATGTTACAACTAGTTTAAACATCAAAAAGCAGAGACAGTTAGGGATCAGGAATACTGAGTAACTGCAAATGGATGCAACACAGCCTTCCTCCCACCGCCCCCCACCCCACCCCACCCCTGCCCCCTCTCATCTGGGAGTGGGGGTATGGGGGTGGGCCTTCCCTCCACTGGACAGAATTTCTTCCTATATTAATCACCACACTCTTATTAGTGTTTTATAATACAGAGTTGTAAAGTACCCTAAAGACAATGAAGGCCAAAGAGTGTCTATGGCCTCAGTCAGTTAACCCTGAAGATTGTGCTCTGAAGCCTTAAACTGTGCATAGTTTTCTGTTGAAGCATATGTTTTCCCTATACTTAGAAAATGGTGATAGGACTTCCCACCTTATGAAACACTGCAGTCAGGTTTGAATAGTCTCTGTTTTAGTGTAGCTTACTTTGGGACAGAAATACTTGTTTACTTCTTAGAGCAAACCTGAGCATCAAAAGAATTCATGAGATTTCATATCAGCATGAGAGAATGGGCACAGGGTAACTTCTATGCTTCTGTTTTGACAAAGCCTCTGAAGAGTTAAATAAGCCATTTAGACCTTTGGACAACTTTTATGGTCTCTTCCAAATCTGTAATTCTAAGAATTTGTAGCAAAGAAATAATTTATTTGCCCCTCAACCCAGCCCAAATATACTGAATCAGTTTTTGCAAGATTAGTGAGAAGTTTCTAGAATTGGGCATTTTTCCAGCCCTCAAAGAGGAAGTGAGGTCCTAAAAAGTGTGTTCTAATTTGCACATTGCTCCCCGTTGTTCATAAATTTGATACAGAATCTCATCTTGAAACTCAGCAAGAGAACATGGCTTTGATTTTTAACAAGCTTAAGTGATTGGACCTGGTAATGCAGTGACCAGAGGTGTTCCAACATCAGGAACTGCTCACTGTTGGTGTAAAAATCCTCCTTAGCAGCCTTGTTTGCAACTGTGAGCCAGGGGGAAGGAAAACAAACATAAAAGGGAGAAGAAAAGGAAAATGGAGATTTGCTACTTTTTGGAATGTCTGTTATTTGAGGAATGTTGGTTCCTCATTTTTGAGAGCTTTCAAAATTGTTGAGTTTCTCACTGTGATCAACGTGCTTGAATAACGTAGTTTACACCATTTGATGGAGTTTGTATTTTTCTTTTAATGAGAATGAAGTTCTCCTTAGCATTAATGACAATTTCACATTGTTCTTGTGCCAATTTGCCAACTACCTTATTTCTTTTGGAAAATGGATATTTTCTTTCCATCTCTCCTAAAACTTCTCTAGCCTTAAATATTTAGGTAGGTCTATTTATTTATTTATTTATTTATTTATAACGGTTTTATTTATTTATTTGAGAGCGAGAGCATGAGATGGGGGAGGCGTGGGGGGAGGGTCAGAGGGAGAAGCAGACTCCCTGCTAAGCAGGGAACCAGATGGGGGACTCAGTCCTGGGATTCCAGGATCATGGCGAGCCAAAAACAGTAGTAGCTTAACCCACTGAGCCACCCAGGCACCCTAATATTTAGGTGGATTAAAATGTGTTTCAAAGCCCATTCTTCTATAACTTCCAAATATTTGCAAGTTACATCTTCATGCAACTTAGTGAGCATATCATGGTAAATAAGTGATGGAAAGAAGTATTAAAATAAAAGTTTAATTTCTTTAGTGGGATGTTTAACACATTCTTCATTAAGAAAGAAATACACAGGGTGCCTGAGTGGCTCAGTGGGTTGAGCCTCTCCCTTCAGCTTGGGTCATGATCTCAGGGTCCTGGGATCGAGCCCTACATCGGGCTCTCTGCTCAGCAGGGAGCCTGCTTCCCCTCTCTCTGTCTCTGCCTGCCTCTCTGCCTACTTGTGATCTTTGTCTGTCAAATAAATAAATAAAATCTTTAAAAAAAAAAAAAGAAAGAAAGAAATACACATTTGCAACAAACTCCGTTTGTGTGTGTCTCTGTGTGTGCGCGCACATTTGTTTTCCTGCATCTGTTGTAGACTCCCAAGATTATTTTAGTATAAACTGTAATTGTCCGTTTTTGGAAATCAATACAGTGTAATGAGGCATATTTCCTCTAGATAATAGTAATTCTTTAAATGGAAAGCACCTTTGGCCATTGTTTCATTTTTTAGAGGCTCAGATTATTTTAGTATGATTAATGAGAGCAGCGGTTCCCTGACATTCTTCATAACTGTATCCTGTTAGTTTAAGACCTCACTTTGCCCAATTTATGATTAAATGCTCCAATTATACTTGTAACACAAACAGTTCTTGTGTTTGACTATGCAGAATTTGGAAACTATAGCTTTGATCAAACCAGTATCCTCATGGATATTAGAGAATATAAATAATTACTGTGGTCACCTTATTATCTTGCTGGTGCTTCAGCTTTATTGACTAATATGGAGTAATTTTCCAGTTTAGTTGAAACTCAAAGCCTACCATATAAATCAGTAATTGATGGAATCTCAAAATGTCCTAATAATACTGATTTCCTTAAAGACAATACCTCCCGAGGTCTTCCTCCTGTCATCCTTGGTATTCTGAACATGGCTAACCCTTCTGAGGAGGAATAAAAAGAACCTGTTTGGTTCATACCCAGGACCTTTGTGCTCTCTGTCCTTACTTGTCTCTGTGATTCTTATATTCGTGGAACCTTAGTTTGGTGATGCATTTAGAGTCACCTCTCTGGCCTTCTGGACTCAGCTTTGATTGTAGTTCTTCCCAAATTTCAAATAAGAAATTCTCTGTATTCCTGCAATGACATACATCTTGCCCCTGAATTATTGTGAAGACCAAAAGTAATCTTCAGTCTTGCAGTTCTCCATTATTTTCAATGAATCCAGAATAATCTTTCTTAAACTCAAATTTCAGCCTATCATTCTCTGCCTTAGAGTCTTTAGTGATACCTCTTTCCCCTCAGCTCCTTTGGGAAGGAAAAGAAGCCAAATTTATGGCTCCAGTCATTGCTCATGCCTTGACTCACCACACACATTATGTTCTAGTCAAGGTATTTTAGAATGGGATGCTCTGGCCAGTAGCACAGCACTACCTGGGAACTTGTCAGATAAGCAGATTCCTCAGGTTTCTACCCCACACCCACAGAATCAGAAACACTGGGATGGAGCCCAGTGATTAGTGTGTTAATTAAGCCCTCTAGGGGATTCTGAAGCAGGCTCAAGTTTGAGAACTACTGTTTTCATCCCAAACACTTGCAATTTTAAAGCACGATTTCCCTTTCACCTTTCCAGAATTAATTATCTGCCTCCCAACCCCCAAACTCAGTTCCCACTGCTCTACCCACATCATCATTCATTCACTCTTCTATTTGTTCTTCAGTACAAAACCTGATCTGAGTGCTCTGTATCTTCCATACTAGGTCCCACATCCCTTCTTTGTGTCCCCATGCAAACTCTGCGCTATCTTTATGCAAGTCCTTGTCAGCTAATAGCCTGATATTTTGCCATCATGCTCCCTTCTCCTCTCAAGATCATAATTACTACAAAAGTAGGGCAGTAAGCTGATGGTTCATGAAATTTCTTTTTTCTCAGGTGAGTATAATGCCTGAAGCAAAATAGATCAGTAAGTATGAAACAAATGTTTACTGGATGAATATGTTAAAGCTCTTTGCTTTATATTAGCTTCTAATTGTCATTTAAAATGACTGATACCAGGGGAGGAGTCAAGATGGCGGAGAAGTAGCAGGCTGAGACTGCTTCAGCTAGCCGGAGATCAGCTAGATAGCTTATCTAAAGATTGCAAACACCTGAAAATCCATCGGCAGATCGAAGAGAAGAAGAACAGCAATTCTGGAAACAGAAAAACAACCACTTTCTGAAAGGTAGGACCGGCGGAGAAGTGAATCCAAAGCGACGGGAAGATAGACCCCGGGGGGAGGGGCCGGCTCCCGGCAAGCGGCGGAGCAACCGCGCACAAAATCAGGACTTTTAAAAGTCTGTTCCGCTGAGGGACATCGCTCCAGAGGCTAAACCGGGGCGAAGCCCACGCGGGTTCAGCGTGGCCTCAGGTCCCGCAGGGTCACAGAAGGATCAGGGGTGTCTGAGTGTCGCAGACCTTGCGGGTATTGGAACGGGAAAGCCGGCTACAGAGACAGAGCCGACAGTAGGCTCACAGCTCGGTGTTACCTTGAACTGGTCGCAGGCTCGGAGAGCTCGGAGCGCGGCCGGAGGTCAGGCAGACGGGAGTAACTGGGCGCTGTTCTCTGAGGGCGCACTGAGGAGTGTGGCCCTGGGCTCTCGGCTCCTCCGGGCCGGAGACCAGGAGGCCGCCATTTGTATTCCCATCCTCCGGAACTCTACGGAAAGCGCTCAGGGAACAAAAGCTCCTGAAAGCAAACCCGAGCGGATTACTCACCCCGGCCCCGGGTAAGGGCGGTGTAATTCCGCCTGGGGCAAAGACACTTGAGAATCACTACACCAGGCCCCTCCCCCAGAAGATCAACAAGAAATCCAGCCAAGACCAAGTTCACCTACCAAGGAGTGCGGTTTCAATACCAAGGAGAGCAGCAGAATTCCAGAGGAGGAGAAAGCCAAGCACGGAACTCATGGCTTTTTCCCTGTGATTTTTTTTTTAGTCTTGCAGTTAATTCAATTTTTTTCTTTTTCATTTTTTTGTTTTTTTCTTTTCTCGCCTTCGGGTAAATTTTTTTTTTTTTAACTGTTACCTTTTTCTTTTTTAACGATTGTTTACTAGTTTATCTAATATATATATTTTTTCATTTTTACATTTTTCTCAGGTGTTTTCCTTTTTTTTTTTTTTTAAATTCTTTTCTTTTCTTTTTTCTTTTTTTTTTTTCTTTCTTTTTTCTTTTTTTTTTCTTTCTTCCTTTTTGAACCTCTTTTTATCCCCTTTCTCCCCCCTCACGATTTTGGATCTCTTCTAATTTGGTTAAAGCATTTTTTCCTGGGGTTGTTGCCACCCTTTTAGTATTTTACTTGCCCCTTCATATACTCTTATCTGGACAAAATGACAAGACGGAAAAATTCAACACAAAAAAAAAGAACAAGAGGCAGTACCGAAGGCTAGGGACCTAATCAATACAGACATTGGTAATATGTCAGATCTAGAGTTCAGAATGACAATTCTCAAGGTTCTAGCCGGGCTTGAAAAAGGCATGGAAGATATTAGAGAAACCCTCTCGAGAGATATAAAAGCCCTTTCTGGAGAAATAAAAGAACTAAAATCTAACCAAGTTGAAATCAAAAAAGCTATTAATGAAGTGCAATCAAAAATGGAGGCTCTCACTGCTAGGATAAATGAGGCAGAAGAAAGAATTAGTGATATAGAAGACCAAATGACAGAGAATAAAGAAGCTGAGCAAAAGAGGGACAAACAGCTACTGGACCACGAGGGGAGAATTCAAGAGATAAGTGACACCATAAGACGAAACAATATTAGAATAATTGGGATTCCAGAAGAAGAAGAAAGAGAGAGGGGAGCAGAAGGTATACTGGAGAGAATTATTGGGGAGAATTTCCCCAATATGGCAAAGGGAACGAGCATCAAAATTCAGGAGGTTCAGAGAACGCCCCTCAAAATCAATAGGAATAGGCCCACACCCCGTCACCTAATAGTAAAATTTACAAGTCTCAGTGACAAAGAGAAAATCCTGAAAGCAGCCCGGGAAAAGAAGTCTGTAACATACAATGGTAAAAATATTAGATTGGCAGCTGACTTATCCACAGAGACCTGGCAGGCCAGAAAGAGCTGGCATGATATTTTCAGAGCACTAAACGAGAAAAACATGCAGCCAAGAATACTATATCCAGCTAGGCTATCATTGAAAATAGAAGGAGAGATTAAAAGCTTCCAGGACAAACAAAAACTGAAAGAATTTGCAAATACCAAACCAGCTCTACAGGAAATATTGAAAGGGGTCCTCTAAGCAAAGAGAGAGCCTACAAGTGGTAGATCAGAAAGTAACAGAGACCATATACAGTAACAGTCAACTTACAGGCAATACAATGGCACTAAATTCATATCTCTCAAGAGTTACACTGAATGTTAATGGGCTAAATGCCCCTGTCAAAAGACACAGGGTATCAGAATGGATAAAAAAACAAAACCCATCTATGTGTTGCCTCCAAGAAACTCATTTTAAGCCCGAAGACACCTCCAGATTTAAAGTGAGGGGGTGGAAAAGAATTTACCATGCTAATGGACATCAGAAGAAAGCAGGAGTGGCAATCCTTATATCAGATCAATTAGATTTTAAGCCAAAGACTATAATAAGAGATGAGGAAGGACACTATATCATACTCAAAGGGTCTGTCCAACAAGAAGATTTAACAATTTTAAATATCTATGCCCCCAACGTGGGAGCAGCCAACTATATAAACCAATTAATAACAAAATCAAAGAAACACATCAACAATAATACAATAATAGTAGGGGACTTTAACACTCCCCTCACTGAAATGGACAGATCATCCAAGCAAAAGATCAGCAAGGAAATAAAGGCCTTAAACGACACACTGGACCAGATGGACATCACAGATATATTCAGAATATTTCATCCCAAAGCAACAGAATACACATTCTTCTCTAGTGCACATGGAACATTCTCCAGAATAGATCACATCCTCGGTCCTAAATCAGGACTCAACCGGTATCAAAAGATTGGGATCATTCCCTGCATATTTTCAGACCACAATGCTCTAAAGCTAGAACTCAACCACAAAAGGAAGTTTGGAAAGAACCCAAATACATGGAGACTAAACAGCATCCTTCTAAAGAATGAATGGGTCAACCGGGAAATTAAAGAAGAATTGAAAAAAATCATGGAAACAAATGATAATGAAAATACAACGGTTCAAAATCTGTGGGACACAACAAAGGCAGTCCTGAGAGGAAAATATATAGCGGTGCAAGCCTTTCTCAAGAAACAAGAAAGGTCTCAGGTACACAACCTAACCCTACACTTAAAGGAGCTGGAGAAAGAACAAGAAAGAAACCCTAAGCCCAGCAGGAGAAGAGAAATCATAAAGATCAGAGCAGAAATCAATGAAATAGAAACCAAAAAAACAATAGAACAAATCAACGAAACTAGGAGCTGGTTCTTTGAAAGAATTAATAAAATTGATAAACCCCTGGCCCGACTCATCAAAAAGAAAAGAGAAAGGACCCAAATAAATAAAATCATGAATGAAAGAGGAGAGATCACAACTAACACCAAAGAAATACAAACTATTATAAGAACATACTATGAGCAACTCTACGCCAATAAATTTGACAATCTGGAAGAAATGGATGCATTCCTAGAAACATATAAACTACCACAACTGAACCAGGAAGAAATAGAAAGCCTGAACAGACCCATAACCAGTAAGGAGATTGAAACAGTCATTAAAAATCTCCAAACAAACAAAAGCCCAGGGCCAGACGGCTTCCCGGGGGAATTCTACCAAACATTTAAAGAAGAACTAATTCCTATTCTCCTGAAACTGTTCCAAAAAATAGAAATGGAAGGAAAACTTCCAAACTCATTTTATGAGGCCAGCATCACCTTGATCCTAAAACCAGACAAGGATCCCACCAAAAAAGAGAGCTATAGACCGATATCCTTGATGAACACAGATGCGAAAATACTCAACAAAATACTAGCCAATAGGATTCAACAGTACATTAAAAAGATTATTCACCACGACCAAGTGGGATTTATTCCAGGGCTGCAAGGTTGGTTCAACATCCGCAAATCAGTCAATGTGATACAACACATCAATAAAAGAAAGAACAAGAACCATATGATACTCTCAATAGATGCTGAAAAAGCATTTGATAAAGTACAGCATCCCTTCCTGATCAAAACTCTTCAAAGTGTAGGGATAGAGGGCACATACCTCAATATCATCAAAGCCATCTATGAAAAACCCACCGCAAATATCATTCTCAATGGAGAAAACCTGAAAGCTTTTCCGCTAAGGTCAGGAACACGGCAGGGATGTCCATTATCACCACTGCTATTCAACATAGTACTAGAGGTCCTAGCCTCAGCAATCAGACAACAAAAGGAAATTAAAGGCATCCAAATCGGCAAAGAAGAAGTCAAATTATCACTCTTCGCAGATGATATGATACTATATGTGGAAAACCCAAAAGACTCCACTCCAAAACTGCTAGAACTTATACAGGAATTCAGTAAAGTGTCAGGATATAAAATCAATGCACAGAAATCCGTTGCATTTCTCTACACCAACAGCAAGACAGAAGAAAGAGAAATTAAGGAGTCAATCCCGTTTACAATTGCACCCAAAACCATAAGATACCTAGGAATAAACCTAACCAAAGAGACACAGAATCTATACTCAGAAAACTATAAAGTACTCATGAAAGAAATTGAGGAAGACACAAAGAAATGGAAAAATGTTCCATGCTCCTGGATTGGAAGAATAAATATTGTGAAAATGTCTATGCTACCTAAAGCAATCTACACATTTAATGCAATTCCTATCAAAGTACCATCCATCTTTTTCAAAGAAATGGAACAAATCATTCTAAAATTTATATGGAACCAGAAAAGACCTCGAATAGCCAAAGGGATATTGAAAAAGAAAGCCAACGTTGGTGGCATCACAATTCCGGACTTCAAGCTCTATTACAAAGCTGTCGTCATCAAGACAGCATGGTACTGGCACAAAAACAGACACATAGATCAATGGAACAGAATAGAGAGCCCAGAAATAGACCCTCAACACTATGGTCAACTAATCTTCGACAAAGCAGGAAAGAATGTCCAATGGCAAAAAGACAGCCTCTTCAATAAATGGTGCTGGGAAAATTGGACAGCCACATGCAGAAAAATGAAATTGGACCATTTCCTTACACCACACACAAAAATAGACTCAAAATGGATGAAGGACCTCAATGTGCGAAAGGAATCAATCAAAATCCTTGAGGAGAACACAGGCAGCAACCTCTTCGACCTCAGCCGCAGCAACATCTTCCTAGGAACAACGCCAAAGGCAAGGGAAGCAAGGGCAAAAATGAACTATTGGGATTTCATCAAGATCAAAAGCTTTTGCACAGCAAAGGAAACAGTTAACAAAATCAAAAGACAACTGACAGAATGGGAGAAGATATTTGCAAACGACATATCAGATAAAGGACTAGTGTCCAGAATCTATAAAGAACTTAGCAAACTCAACACCCAAAGAACAAATAATCCAATCAAGAAATGGGCAGAGGACATGAACAGACATTTCTGCAAAGAAGACATCCAGATGGCCAACAGACACATGAAAAAGTGCTCCATATCACTCGGCATCAGGGAAATACAAATCAAAACCACAATGAGATATCACCTCACACCAGTCAGAATGGCTAAAATAAACAAGTCAGGAAATGACAGATGCTGGCGAGGATGCGGAGAAAGGGGAACCCTCCTACACTGTTGGTGGGAATGCAAGCTGGTGCAGCCACTCTGGAAAACAGCATGGAGGTTCCTCAAAATGTTGAAAATAGAACTGCCCTATGACCCAGCAATTGCACTACTGGGTATTTACCCTAAAGATACAAACATAGTGATCCAAAGGGGCACGTGCACCCGAATGTTTATAGCAGCAATGTCCACAATAGCCAAACTATGGAAAGAACCTAGATGTCCATCAACAGATGAATGGATAAAGAAGAGGTGGTATATATACACAATGGAATACTATGCAGCCATCAAAAGAAATGAAATCTTGCCATTTGCGACAACATGGATGGAACTAGAGCGTATCATGCTTAGCGAAATAAGTCAAGCAGAGAAAGACAACTATCATATGATCTCCCTGATATGAGGAAGTGGTGATGCAACATGGGGGCTTAAGTGGGTAGGAGAAGAATCAATGAAACAAGATGGGATTGGGAGGGAGACAAACCATAAGTGACTCTTAATCTCACAAAACAAACTGAGGGTTGCTGGGGGGAGGGGGTTTGGGAGAAGGGGGTGGGATTATGGACATTGGGGAGGGTATGTGCTTTGGTGAGTGCTGTGAAGTGTGTAAACCTGGTGATTCACAGACCTGTACCCCTGGGGATAGAGTATTATGCCTCCATCAGAAAGGATGAATACCCAACTTTTGTAGCAACATGGACGGGACTGGAAGAGATTATGCTGAGTGAAATAAGTCAAGCAGAGAGAGTCAACTATCATATGGTTTCACTTATTTGTGGAGCACAACAAATAGCATGGAGGACATGGGGACTTAGAGTGGAGAAGGGAGTTGGGGGAAATTGGAAGGGGAGGTGAACCATGAGAGACTATGGACTCTGAAAAACAATCTGAGGGTTTTGAAGGGACGGGGGCTGGGAGGTTGGGGTACCAGGTGGTGGGTATTATAGAGGGCACGGATTGCATGGAGCACGGGGTGTGGTGCAAAAATAATGAATACTGTTATGCTGGAAATAAAAAAAAAAAAAAAAAAAAAAAAAAAAAAGAAGTAAAATGACTGATACCATGTCATACATATATATGAAATGTGTATGTTTCCTTAGTTTGATTTTAAGATTGAAAAAAATCCTCAAGTGTACAGGTCACTCTTTTGGTATGTCCTCCTTTTCTTTCATCAATACTAAAGCAATACCATCTGTACATGGAATTTTATTTCAAAGCATTACCTGAAATGGCATACCAACAAATGCTTAGAATCACTGATTATTGTCAGGAGGAGGATGAATGTGTAGCCAGGAAGATGTCTGTACCAGGACTAATTTTGAATGAGTCCTCACTATTCTTTTTTGTTCATGCATGTTCATGTATGTTGATTCACAGTATGCAAAGTCTTCCGGAGTTTTCTTGGAATACTAGACTTATATATCTGGATTTTGAAAGTATGTTCTCCTATTGCCAAGCCTATAGTTTTTCATACAAATAAAAGCATTTATTCCAGAAAAAAGGCTGACAGATAATCAAGAGCTAGTGAATTCCCTAAAATCACTGAATGACTTCTACCGAGAAGTTCTATCTCAACTAGCACTCCCATGGGTAAGTAAAAGAGTAAACAGAGATATCTCTATGGTATATCCTAATAATTTCCAGGTTCATCCTTAATAAAATCAGTGGATGAGTTGAGTCAGGGTCCCATCTTATGGAATAGCTTCTGAAATTCTACTCTACAAATGGTTAGTGAAGATAATTTAAAAAGTATTTCAAATATGGAATTGCTGGTAATGCCAACACTGTCAAATATCACTAATCACTTAACTTGTATCTTAAAACAAATGAGAACTGAATATTGAATCATATTTCCTTATGTGATCCAGTGTCAGTCCCTGGAATACGGTGTTCAATGTATGAGAATAAACTTCTAAGAATATGGGTATTTTAAAAGGATTAAAGGGTTTTACTCTCTTCTTTCTGGAAAGAATTATCTCCTTGCTAACATTTATAAACTACTTTTGAAGTTCATATGGTGTAAGATAAAGCTAACTTATTAAGATACTTCCTGGGAAGACACGTGCCCTGACTATTTCTAATTGGAAATATAGACTTTGTTGTATGGGTCAGATAATTAGCTATTCATTTTTAAGAATGGATTGTTTCTAAGTTTTTGTTCTTTTTTTTAAGATTATATTTATTTATTTGTAAAAGATATGGTGGGAGAGAGAGAGAGAGAGGAGAGAGAGGAGGATCAGAGGGAGAAGCAGTCTCTGGTCAGCAGGTCTCTATCCTAGGACTCTGAGATTATGATCTGAGTGAAAGGCAGAGGCTTAACTGACTGAGACACCCAGGAGCCCCTAAATTTTGTATAGATTCAGAAAGTCCCAAAGATGAGATGACTAAACCTCAGGATCATGAAATTGAAGCATGGTCCTTCATACTTAAAATGAGAGTGTAGGACATCATGATCTCTAAGGATCCTTGATAGTTTTCTAAACAGGAGGATTGTCTAGTTAGAAAAGAGAGGCTTTGTGGTCAGGCAACCCTAAAGCTACCATCTGCTGGCTGTGATCCTAAAAAGTTTTTCGGTCTCTATGAGTCCCACTTTGTAGACCTGCAAACTGAGAACAATATGCCTATATCACAGAATTAAAGCACAATTTCATTCATGGTTAGTGAACCCAAAGTACACAGGACTGCACCTGGCATGGTGAAGATGCTCCTTCAGGAGACGTTATTAAGCAGGTATGCTTCCACCATGGTCAGCAATTATGTGTGTAACTTTAGGAAAGCCACTTAAACCAAAATTGCCACCATCAGCCAAACCTGGACTCTGAGGTCTAATAGAAACTGCAGTTGTGAGTCTCTCACATCTACAAAGAATCCTTGGGTGAGAATATCAACCATTTTCAGGCTGACCTATTCTCATGGGAAAAATATCCCATGGTTATTATTATTTTTGGGTGATTTACTGTTTAAAAATAGATTGCCTTGGGGTGGTGGGAGAAGTGCTGAAAGGATGCATTTTCACAAAATTTGAAAAACAGTTTCATGGCTCTACACACACCCCCTAAAGCAGTTTCTAAAAATGGTGCTTGGTGTTGTATCCCTTGGCACAGAACCTCTCATTCACTATGGGCACACTGAAAATAATACAGGAAATACTTTATTCGAGAGAAGTTAATTTATCCTTTCTTCAGACAGCCTCATCTGTGCCAGATCTAAACCACTCTTAAAGGTCTACATATGAAGCTGTACTGGTTGTGTTTTAAGTGAAAAGGAATATATTCCTTTGTTGCTGGGTTCTAAGATGCAAATGTATGCAGTTGAGTCAACAGTACAACTGAAGTCCAAGCATGCCATCCCACTACTCAAAACCACCCAACAGCCTCCCAAACACGCAAATCCTCACTCTAGTTGACATAACCCAGCACAACTGGCCCTCTTTTCCCTGGGACCTCACCTACTGCCATTCTCTGCAATCACCAGCTCCAGCCACATCAGCCTTCCCAGATTTTTTTGCCTCAGGGCCTTGACACTCACTCCATCTCTGCTCAGAAGGCTTTTTGCCCAGATACTTACCTACCTTCCTTCTTTTCCCTCACACTTCCTTAAGGCTTTTACTGATATTGTCATCCTCTCACTGTGGACTTCTCTGGCTACCCTGTTATTGCAACCCTATCATTTATGTATTTCTCCTTAGTAACTCTAAGTAATATTCTATACACTGTATTTATTTATCTTGCTAATTGTTTTCTCCACTACCTTATGGGTTATAGTAAATTATAATGAGTTATGAGTTATAATAAGAGAACAGTTTTTTCCCCTCTATTCACTACTTATAAAATATTTAAAATAGGACCTGGCCCAGGTTCCTAATACATTCTTATTGAATGAATGAATAAATGAATGTTGGTAGCCTCACTGAGGAGAGATCATTCATCAGGACAAACCATCAGAGATCTTATGGCATAAACTCTCAAAGGAAAAAACTAAGTTTTGCTAATTGTCTGCTTCCTGAGAGCTTTGCAAAGCTCAGGCGTATGGTGAGAATACAATAAGTATTTATTTATGAATTAATTAATTTATTAATTAATGATGTAAGCCTAATTATCATCACAGAGTATTCTGAAATAAAACATCATGCTATGAGTAACTGGTTTCATATCATAATTTGGCTATCAATTTTGTTTTAGAAACAAGTAGATTCCTAATATTTTTGAGACTCAAAGTTCATATTTTTGGGAACAGTATCAATTTTTAGTGGAAGTATCTAAGAATTAGAATAGCTAGACTCTATACAATGTCTTATAGATAGTTATAAACACTATATATTATTTTTCTTTTAAAAAAATCACTGTAGCTCAAAGGTGATTCCTATGATACAATTTACATCTACATTGTTCTTTTTGAGAAAGAATTTAAAATCTCAGCAACAACACAATCAACTGTAATAATAAAACAAATTGTAGATTCATATTCTCTTAAGTTCCTCCCTAAATTTCAAGTTACACCTGTACAGGAAGTATTATAGCACATAAACAAAGTCTTATTCATTGATTACCATAAAAAAAGCGGGGGGGGGGGGGCGGAATCTACATCCACAGGAAATTCCAAGCACAAATTCTCACAGCTGCCTCTGTTCACTTGTTGTTACTGCTTTGACCATTGTTTTAACTAAGGCTCAAAAAAAGTGGTACTTTTACTGCTTAAAATAAAATACTATTATTACTCTCCAGCCTTGATGGTTGTAATACCTGCACTTATCAGCCAGCTGAATTAAGCTAGGCAAACTAGGAAGTGAAAGATTAAATTCTGGAAGTTAAATTTAGAGTGTAAAAATTTTTTATTCCATGTGCCATAAAGTGTGTATATAGTTCCTTCAATTGTAGCCCCAGAAATCAGTCTCTGTTGGAAGGCACACTTTATTAGCTTTCAGCTTCATAGGACTGGGGCTGACAAGAACATCATCTTATAAAATTAATAGTATTATGGTTATAATTTTCTTCTTATCATCAGGAGTAGAAAATTTATAAGAGTAATTGTTTTAAGGGAAACTTGATAAGGGAACTAATATTATACTGCCGAGAGATTTCTAAATTTATCCCAATTGTGAACTTGCCCTATTTATCTAAATTCCTGGAATTTATTTTTGTTTTGTGCTGACCAGTCTTTGACTCATTCATCTCATTAGTCCTTCTTTGTTAAACTTTAAGCTCAAAGAGAGGCTATGGTTAGAAAACAGCGCTGATTGCATGTGGTATAATTTATTGTCTGAGTTGGAAAAATTATCGGTTTTGACAATTTTGGGTCATTTTCTGACTCTTCAGAGTGGTTAAAACTTTAAACAAATATTTTTAAAAGTAAATCAGGCAAGTTAACAATTGGAATAAGTGTGGAAATTTTTTAGATATTATACATTTTGGGGGTAATTTGCTTGGAATATTAATAATATCTTAATATGATCTATAAAGATTGGCTTTGAAAGATTCTTAAATTCAAAGAGAAAGGCTCTCAGTTCCACCCAAATTAATTTTGAACTTAATGTTGGCTACTTTATATTGATTGCATGCTTTGGTCAAGACAATACATGGATTCTCCATCTCTATACAGATTATTATTTTTTTTTAAAGATTTTATTTTTTTATTTGACAGACAGAGATCACAAGTAGGCAGAGAGAGAGAGGAGGAAGCAGGCTTCCCCACTGAGCAGAGAGCCCTATGCGGGGCTCGATCCCAGGACCCTGGGATCATGACCTGAGCCGAAGGCAGAGGCTTTAACCCACTAAGCCACCCAGGCGCCCCTCTATACAGATTCTTGATCCTCTTTTAGATGCAGTAGTGAAAACAACAGTTTTCACTCACTAGATTCTCTGGGTTGATTTTTTTTTTTCCCCTCTGAATAGTCCTCTGGCTAACCAATGCTTTTAGAAGGAGGAAGATATGATATTTAGAGGCTTATGGTTGAGGTAACATGTCTAATATTTTCATTTATTTATACTACAAGTATTTACTGAACACGGCTTTATTACCTATTGCTAAATAACAAACCACTTCAAAATAACAGTAGCTCAAAAGAACAATCTCATTTTTTGTAATGATTATGTGTATTGGCTAGTGCTCAGCTAGGTAGTTATTTTGCTGATCTTGCTTGGGGTCTCACACATGAGATTGCAGGGGTTGTATTACCAAGATGGATTCTTCACTCACTGGTTGGGAACCTTGGTGTTCTAACATGTGGCCTTTCTCTCCAGTGGGGCTGGCTAGATTTCTTACACAATGGCTCATGATTTTAAGAGGTGGTTAGTGGAAGCTGTCACACTCCTATAACCTGATCTCAAAGTCCAAGGATGTCACTTCCACTATGTTCTATTGGTCAATGCCAATCACAAGATAAAGCCATTTTCAAATGACTTTTAAAGGAGGGAAATGAGTCCTTCAGCTCAGATTAGAAAGCTGATAAAACATCTCTCCAAATTCCATGATAGGAAGAAAGGACAAACTACATACTACTGACATTTTGTGAGCCCTTCTAAGAATTAAGGTCACTGGACAAAAACTACTTAAAATCTAGAGAGAGAGGCATGTGCAGGGTGAAATAAAATTTGGGCATTTGCTTACCTTGGACAGACCCCACCAAACACCATATAAGCTGGTCTGAATATTCAGCTAGCAATGAATTGCTAAAGACCAAGTATGAACTTGAAGGAGAAAATGAAGCCCCTGGAGGCTACAGACATGCGGCAGGTGTTGGGATGGGTGAGTGTTTCATCCTCTTGCAGCTTTTCCTTGCAAGAGCTCTTTCAGGTACTGACAGGGAAGACCAAAGATAATCCTCAGAAAACTTCCCTAAAGTGCTGGTTTGGGCAGAGAGTAGCAGCCACAGCCACAGCTTTGTCCAGATTTATCTCCCTTATCTCCTTTATGGAACAAAAGTCTTAATCCATTAGGAAAAGGGCAACAAAAACTATAGCTCGAGGGTAGTGGTAGTAGCCCACTGTAGCTGGGAGAGGCAAATAAGAAAACAAAACAAAACAAAACACTTTTACCCCTGGTGGAGGGAAGGAATATGTGCTAGGTCCAACTTTACATATAAAGAAGATGCAGGAACACTTGTGAAGGGCATATTCTCCTGCACTTGCATTCCATTGAGGCTTATTCAGAACACCAGAAAACAAGCCCTTTTCCCCACCATCACATTAACAACTGTTGAATACAATTAAAAGTGGAAGGTACAATGGGAAACCAATACAAAGGAAAGACCTTAGGCCAACCAGGGAGAAGGTGTTGAGAAACCCACTGGCAAATTAACCGTTACCCTAAACATAAGATATCATTAGAAGAATTTGGATCATTAGTGCACTGAGGGTAATCACAGCAACAACAAACTTAAAATCCTGCCTATCTCTGGCGATATTAACATAAAACTCCAGTTTATAAGCCTTACAGAAAAAAGAGGCATGCTTAAC
The DNA here is from genome assembly GCF_009829155.1 of Mustela erminea. Taxonomy (NCBI): domain Eukaryota; kingdom Metazoa; phylum Chordata; class Mammalia; order Carnivora; family Mustelidae; genus Mustela; species Mustela erminea. The sequence continues at coordinate 20,864,738 of NC_045629.1, forward strand.
ATTAAACTTAAAAAAACTTACTTACTTCATTATCTAGTATTTTGTACAACATGACCAGATTTTAACCATAAAAAGTATGAGATTTGCAAAAAGGCAAAGAAAACAAAGTCTGAAAAAATAAAGCAGTTCTCAGAACCAGACTCAGAATATGACAAAGATAATGGAACTATCAGATGGAGAAATTAGAATAACTACGATTAATTTGTTAAAGCCTCTAATAGAAAAGAAATATGCAAAATAAGACAGGCAATTGCAGCAGAGTGGGAAATTATAAGATAGAATCAAATGGAAATGCCAGAGGTAAAAAACACAGTAACAGAGATAAAGAGTGACTCTGATAAAGTGATTTTGACTTCATTGGTGGCCTTGACATAGCCTAGAAAAGAATCAGTGAACTGGAAGATAGGTCAATAGAAATTACTCAAGTTGAAAAACAAAAAGGAAAAACTGAAAAAAAAAATCAAAGATTACCCAATAGCTTGTGGAATAATATCAAATGGTATAACACATGCATAATTGGAATCTCAGAAGGAGAAGGAAAAGAGAATGGTACAAAAGAGGAATATTTTCAAAATATTGGAATATTTTCAAAATTAGTGTCAGACATCAAACCATAGATCTCAGAACCTCAGAAAACACAAAGAAGGGGCACCTGGGTGGCTCAGTGAGTTAAGCCTCTGTCTTTGGCTCAGGTCATGATCTCAGGGTCCTGGGATTGAGCCCCACATTGGGCTTTCTACTCAGCGGGGAGCCTGCCTCTCTCCCTACTTGTGATCTCTCTCTGTCAAATAATTAAATAAAATCTTAAAAAAAAAAAAAAAAAGAGGATCTAAAGATGGCTGCCTCTGCAGTGAGGGGTGCTGTGGCGCTGCGAACGAGTGTTAGCCGGCCCGTGGCTTTTGTCAGAAAAATCCCCTGGACCGCGGCCTCGAGTGAACTGAGAGAACACTTTGCACAGTTTGGCCATGTACGAAAGTGCACTGTACCTTTTGACAAAGAGACTGGATTTCACAGAGGTATGGGTTGGATTCAGTTTTCTTCAGAAGAGGAACTTCAGAATGCACTACAAGAAGAACATCACATTCTTGATGGAGTAAAGCTCTACGTTCAAGCTCAAAGACCAAAAGTTTTGCAAGGGGATCAGACATCTGATGAAGAGAAAGACTTTTGAGACTATTACTGCCTGTTAGAGTAAATAAAATCAAAAATTTTGTCTAAAAAAAAAAAAAAAAAAAAAAGAAGAAGAAAAAACAAGCCTAGGTGCACATCCTATTCAAACTACTGGAAACTGAAAACAAAAAGAAAATTATAAGATCAGTCTTAAGAATACTTACCTATGGGGTGCCTGGATGGCTCAGTGGGTTAAACCTTTGCCTTCGACCCAGGTCATGATCCTGGGGACCTTTGATTGATCCCCACATTGGGCAAATTGTTGGTGGAGAGCCTGCTTCCCCCTCTCTCTCTGCCTGCCTCTCTGCCTACTTGTGATCTCTCTCCCTCTGTCAAATATATAAATAAAATAAGTTAAAAAAAAAAAAAAAGAATACTTACCTACAAAGGAACAGTAATAAGAGTTAACAAATTTCTTGTCAGAAACAATGTAAGAAAGATGAAAGTTGAGGACATCATTCAAATGTTAAAGGAAAATTCTATATCCAGTGAAAGCAGTCTTCAAAAGTGAAAGAAAAATAATGTCTTCCTCAAACGAAGGGAGAGGAGATAATTTCCACTCTTGATATAAAAAGCATCCTGTGCATATTAGGGAGAGAAGAAATTGGAGGATACCTTTGGAGATTAGCTATAGGCATCTACTGCATGCAAGTTAAGTTTATGCTTTTGGGCAAAGTCCATGTTAACTCATTAGTATTAGTTTTTTCCTATCTATAAATTGCTGGTATTGATCTCTATGATTTCCATGATTTTTAAAAATTTTACTATTTATTTTTTCATGGTAGTTGTACATTGTTTTTCATTCTTTTATCAGTCTGGACATAGGCATTTTTGTGTGTAATATATAAAAATAGTCTATTTCAAAATTCATTAACATATCTAAAAAATTGTAGAATGATTGGCTACATATAGTAGCTATGACTGATTATAATCAATGTTTAGAAACTTAACTCTCTATACATAAGCTGAAGTCTACATGCTAATGATAATAACTGTATCAATCAGGAGTCAAATTGATTAACAACGGTCAGCAAAGATAATTTCAATTTTAGAATTATTTTTTATTAACATTATCTTTGACGTTTCTCTTTTATCTTACGTTAACAAAGAAAGGCCCTGGATATTATAATTCAGTTTTGACAAATACAGATAGAGTCAATCTCTTCACTTTTTAAAAAAGATTTATCTACTTGTTTTAGAGAGAGAGTGTGTCAACATGAGCAGAAAGGACATAGGAAGAGGGAGAAAAATCTCAAAGAGACCCGGCATTGAGAGCAGAGCCTAATTCGGAGCTCAATCCCAGGACCCTGAAATCATGACCCGAGTCAAAACCAAGAGTTGGATGCCCAAGTGACTGCACCACTCAGGTGCCCCAATCTCTTCACATTTAAAATACTAATAAAATTATTGGAATCAGTTATAGATTTGATACTCTTAAAATTATTTTACTGCCACTTAAAAGGATATTTGTGACATGATGTAAACTATGACTTAACACTACAACTTCCAGATAGTCTAAAGCTTAAAACATTTGTGTATATTTGTTAATAAAAATATAATTAATGAGGCTTTTTAAGATAGTGAGGTAGACTTTATTCAGGACATTGTGATAGGCATAGAGACCACTATAATGGGATTGCACAAGGTGGGAGAAAGAAGAGGCTCAATTCCAAATACAGTATGGGCACATGAGAATTTATAGCCAAAGAGCAGGGGGTGGATCAGTGGATGGAAAATCACTAAGAGGAAACACCAGAAGTAAGCGGGTGGGGGTTGGGTAAATGAACCTAACAGGACTCTTGTTAAAGAGAGGCCAGAGTGATCAAACATCAACTGAGGGATGGAGAAAGAGGAGGAATCTGATCCTATATTGAAGATGATGGAGATATCAAAGATATAGAGTGTGGGTTAAACCATTTGGCAGGGTTTTTACTAAAACTGGATTTTATATGGAAGTGCACAGATGAACCTAGGAGAAGTTTCAAGAACCTCACTAAAGTTTAGCCAAGCAAAGAATATTTGTCATAATATAACAATCATTATATGATAATATATATTAAAAGGTAGCACTGAATAAAGCAGTGATTCTCAAGTTTGAACAGGCATCAGAAGTACCAGGAGGGCTGGCTTAAAAAACAAAAACAAAAACAAAAAACAAAAAACAGATCGCTGAGCCCTATCTTTATAGCTGAATCAGTAGACCCTGAATAGGGCCTGGGAATCTGCATTTATCACAAGATTCCGGATAATGCTATTGTCTTTGATCAGAGAAGCACCCTTTGAAAACTCCTTGCATAGATGAACAAATTTATTTTCAGATCAGACACACTGGAGTAAAACCAAGATTTGCTACCAATTCACTCTGAGAACTTGGGCACAACCTTAATGTTTTAATCTATAAAATGTAATACTGGGGTGCTTTAGTGGGTCAGTTGGTTAAGTGTCCAGCTCTGGATTTCAGCTCAGGTGATGATCTCAGGGTTGTGAGATCAAGCCTCATGCTGGGCTCCATGCTCAGCATGTGTCTGACCCTCTCCCTCTGCTCTTCTTCCCACTTGCTCTATCTCTGAAACAAACAAACAAACAAGCAAGTAGATAAAATGGAGTATTAATAGCTACTGTGTGTTTATTTCTAGAATCCCATGAAGTGCTTGCCACAGTGTCTAAATCACAGGATAAATCTAACACATTGAAGCTGTGAAACTATTTTGAGTGTTTGATAATGAAGGCATCATTGGAAGAGTATTATTGGCAATGAAGAAGTCAAACTCTCTCTTTGCAGATGACATAATACTTTATATGGAAAATCCAAAGACTCCACCCCCAAACTACTAGAACTCATATAGCAATTCAGTAATGTGGCAGGATACAAAATCAATGTACAGAAACCAGTTGCTTTCTTATACACTAACAATAAAAATATATAAAGGGAAATTAGAGAATTGATTCCATTTACTATAGCAGCAAGAACCATAAGATACCCTGGAATAAACCTAACCAAAGAGGTAAAGGATCTGTACTTGAGGAACTCTAGAACCCTCATGAAAGAAATTGAAGAAGACATAAAAGGACGGAAGAGCATTCCATGCTCATGGATCAGAAGAATAAACATTGTTAAAATGTCTATACTGCCAAGAGCTATCTATACTTTCAGTGTCAATCCTGATCAAAATTCCACTGGCATTTTTCAAAGAGCTGGAACAAACAATTTTAAAATTTGTATGGAACCAGAAAAGACCCCAAATTGCTAAGGAAATATTGAAAAAGAAAAACAAAACTGGGGGGAATCCCATTGCCTGGTTTCAAGCTTGACTACAAAGCTGTGATCACTAAGACAGCATAGTACTGGCATAAAAACAGATATATAGACCGATGGAACAGAGTAAAGAGTCCAGATATGGAACCTCAAGTCCATGGTCAAAAAATGTTCAACAAAGCAGGAAAAAACATACAGTACAAAAAAGACAGACTCTTCAATAAATAGTGCTGGGCAAATTGGTCAGCTATGTGTAGAAGAATGAAACTTGACCATTCTCTTACACCATATGCAAAGATAAACTCGAAATGGATCAAAGACTTCAACATGAGGCAGGAATCCATCAGAATCATAGAGGAGAAGATAGGCAGTAATCTTCGACATCGACCACAGCAATGTCTTTTAAGACATGTCTCCAAAGGCAAAGGAAACAAAAGCGAAAATGAACTTTTGGGACTTCATCAAGATCAAAAGCTTCTGCACAAGCAAAGGAAACAGTGAACAAAACAAAGAGACAACCCACAGAATGGGAGAAGATATTTGCAAATGACACCACAGACAAAGGACTGATAACCACGATCTGTAAAGAACTCCTTAAACTTAACACACAAACAATGGATAATCACATCAGAAAATGGGCAGAAGACATGAACAGACAATTCTCCAAAGAAGACACAGAAATGGCTAACAGACACATGAAAAAATGTTCATCAAAATTAGCCATCAGGGAGATTCAACTCAAAACCACATTGAGATACCACCTTACACCAGTTAGAATGGCCAAATTTAACAAGACAGTAAACAACAAACATGTGTTGGAGAGGGTGTGGAGAAAGGGGAACGCTCTTACACTGTTGGTGGGAATGCAAGTTGGTACGGCCACTTTGGGAAACAAATTCCTCAAAAAATAAAAAATAGAGCTACCTATGACCTGCAATAGCACTACTGCATATTTACCCCAAAGATATAGATGTAGTGGAAAGAAGAGCCATCTCTACCCCAATGTTCATAGCAGCAATGACCATTGTGGCCAAACCTTGGAAAGAACAAAGATGTCCTTCAACCAGTAAATGGATAAAGAAGATATGGTCCATATATACAATGGAGTATGATGCCACCATAGGAGGCATAAAAGATAGGATGAAGACCTATATTTTATATCAACATGGATGGGACTAGAAGAGATTATGCTGAGTGAAATAAGTCAAGCAGAGAGAGTCAAGTATCATATGGTTTCACTTACATGTGGAGCATAAGAAATTACACAGAGGACACTGGGAAATGGAGAGGAAAAGTGAAATGCAGGAAATTGGAGGGGGAGACAAACCATGAGAGACTGTGGACTCTGAGAAACAAACTGAGGGTCTTGGAGGGGAGGGATTAGGGGGTTGGGTGAGCCTATTGGTGGGTATTATGAAAGGCACATATTTCATGGAGCACTGGGTGTGATGCATAAACAATTCATTTTGGAACACTGAAAAGAAATAAAATAAAATAAAATGGAAAAAAAGAGTGTTATGCTTTTCTCAATACAATATATTTAATTCATATAGCAGAAACATTGAGCAAATTAAGTAAATAGATGAATATTTTGATCCCGATAACATTAATAGGAAAACTACCTTTTGAATTAGAGGTGACTATTTCAATGCCATTTCTCAAGAGGGATTCCTGTTTTGCAAAACAAAAATTGATCAGTCAACCAATAATTACTGAGGACCTTTGTTCTCAGACAAAATACACTCTTTCACAGACATACTCATATATGCATATAAACTTTAAAGTGAATACAAATTGACTGTTTTATTTTTCTTCTCTTCTCTTATGATATTGTCTATGGAATTGGTGCCTCTGTTTGTTGGTGGCATTCCTTTGCTTTGTGCCACCTCCCCCAAGCTTCAACAGACACATCTTGCATCAATTGAGTACCTACAGCAAAAGTGGCAAACAGATGTGTGGGCTCTGTTGTATTTCAGTATTGTAATTTCCTATTACTGGAAAAAAAAAATGAGAAGTGTCACCAAGGAATCCAGGGGCATTTCCTGACTAGCAATGCCTTTGAAGTTGAAGAATATTTTACAAGAGAGGGTTTAATTGTAAAGAATCTTAATCATGTAGAAAAAATATGCCTTTGAAATATTTTCCTTTGAACAGCACATTTACCAGTTCAGGAAGCTCATTTCTATGAAAAGATATTTTAATTTTAATACACTTACTTTCCTTACATTGCATGTATCCATAAAACCACAATTTTATTCTTAGTCTTATTTACTACATTACAATGAAAATTAGGCTACTTGCCTTTAGCTATTCTGTATAAAAATTTTTATTCCCGAAACCCATTATTTTGGAGATGTAATTTTACCTTTAATTGAAGAAAACAGTATAAAGTGGCACAACTGAGATTTTCTGGGTTTATATCCCTGCCATTTCTGCAGGGGACTATTCTCCACTTGAAAAGTCTAAGAATTCCTACTAATGTTAATTCTGGTTATAAACTCATCAATGTGAAAGAAAAGATTTTATTTCTGATCCAACTTCCCTAACAAAGGTAATTTGCTTGAAGTTTGACTAGACTAGACTTACCTTGACATAGAGATTTGATCATGCAAAAGCTGACACAAGGGGAATGAAAAGCTTATCATTTGTTTAAGATAGGAGATTGACTCTGTTCAGTTTATGTCAAAAACACATATTACCATAAATATTTCATTATTTCTTCCAATTAGAAGGTAAGATTATTTGCTTGTATTCCTATGTAGCATATATATCGTGTAGTATATATATCATGATCAGGAACATATTTCATGTCTTGTCATAATAACACACACACACACACACACACCCAGGACCATTGAAATCCAAATGAGATGTCATTCATTAGGAAACCACACTGTTCTGAATTAACTGCGCTTCTGAAATGAAATAAATATTTTCAGTTCCTTTACTTAAAACACAATCACTAATTGCAAATGGATGTACTTATATCATCAACCTAGTCTGAATAAAATATCTACCATATTTGTAAATATACTAATAATTAGTATGTATGTATGTATATTAATATATCTTTTGCCCCAGTATCTCTTAAGATTTGGGTTGCAAATTTGATTTCTAGGTTGCTTGTTTTGTCCAGTTTTTGTCTTTAGTGGTGTCAGTATTGCCATTAATAAACTTGATTTTGACTTGAGGGAAGACCTACTATTATCTTCTTTTATCTTTTCCACAAATACTTATCAAGTTAAAACCTGTGGCTAACCAATAATATTTTCTCATAATAGAGGAAATGTAAGGCAAAGAAGACTATGCCAGGTAATGCAAGTCAGGTGAGGTCTCTTCAGAAGACCCTAGCAGCAGCCTTAAATTTGTGTAAAGGAAAGCTTATAGAAGATGAATAGAATAGGGAGTGAAAAGCTTGGGGAACCACCTAGAAGCTGAAATTAGACTGCACGTTTCACAAAGCTGAGGAAAAGTCAATGGAAAGTCACAAAGAATGGGGGTGGGGAACAGAACGTGTGGAGTAAGGTGGGGCTGGTGATAGGATGACAGAGATTATAGTTACAGTAAAGCTAATATAGAAAGAGGGTAAGAGGTATAAAAAGATTGGCAAATTTAAGTGTCAAGAACATTATTTTCTTCTTAACTAGGAGGCTTCTATGCCAACCTAGTCAGTTTTTGAAAAATAAGAATTGTCTGGACTTCCTAAATATGCTTTCATCCCTGCTTTAGTGAGAAACCCAGAAAAAGACCTAAAGCAGTTTCATAAGACATCATTTTTGGCTAAAAACAAACAAGTACATTTTTAAAATCCCACATTCATCCATCTAAAAGTTTTCTTAGAGTCTAATAAAAATAGTGTTTCTTCTAAAATGAGCATTTAAAAAACCTTTCCTTCCCACAACATGAGCAATAACTCCTGGGAATACCGGTATACTGGAAATTTCTGATAAAAATCAAGGGCAAATTTTCCAGGGCATTTAATTTGACTACATTTTCCCTAAATTTTTTCTTAAAAAAGAAAAGCTTGCATTAGCTATTCTTCAAACATCTCAAAAGAAATTATCAGATATATTCTCCAATGCCTTTAAATTTTCAAAGACCATGTCAATCATAACAAAAATAGTGCTTTCTGTTTTAGCAGGTTATTTTGAATTCTAGAAAAGAAATATAAAGTGAAAAATACTTTGCTCTGTTCATAAAGATTAGGGATTAAGGTCAACATTAATAAGTAAATATCTTTCCTGTGGCAACAGTTAAGGCATAGTTTGAATTTAAAACACTATAAAAACACTTTACTTATAAATAGGCCAAATTTTGATCTTAAGATCTGAGGGAGGCCTGTGAGCATGAGCCCCACTGTTGCAGACCTTCTCAGCAGACAAAAGGGCTTCCAAGAACTGTTATGAACTAGAAGGTGTTATGCAGGATGTTATAGCTGACCGCAGATAGACCACCGGGACATGGGGTACATGCTACAAGCAACATCAACAGCAGCAGATGAGCAGCCTCACACGTACAGCAGACTGCAGATTAACCGCAGGCGCCCTTGACGCAGTGACTGAACTAGCATATAAGCAACACTGGCCCTCTGCTTGTCAGAGTGTGCTCTTGGGACACTCTCGCTCAGATCATCCTCCCGGTCGATGCCCCCAAAAGGTGTGCTCCAGGGAGGGGATCGGTTACCTTCTCAGTCGATGCACCCAAACGGTGTGCTCCAGAGAAGGGGATCGGGCGGGAGTACCCTGGGTCCTCTCCCTAGCCCATGCGGCTAGAGTTGTCTGTCTTGTATTAGCTATTGTGTGGTATGCGCTAATAAACACCTTTCGCTTTCAGTTATTGTGTGTGACCCGTTTGCTCCCACCATCGAACCGGCTCACTCCCCTGGGAGCTCCGTGAGCGGCAGAGAGCTCCCAAGATCTATGGTTGCAGACATAAGGTCTATGATTCTGACACCAATTCCAGTGTACATGTCTTTTCCCTCATCACCAAGTAAGTCTTGGATACCAGCTCAATGTCCTACAATTCAACTCATTCTGATACTATCTAATTGAAGACAGTGTCTGGTCCCAGAGGTTAATTGCTCAGTCTTACAAGAACCCGCCAACCCCCACCTCAAGTCTAATCACAAGTCTAGGTTGTCTCCTGTGATTCTGACCTACAATAAATCGGAGGTTCCAAGGCCCTTCCTTCTCCTTGGGTTTCATTACTTTGCTAGAGCAGCTCACAGAACTCAGAGAAAGTTTTACTGACTATATTATTCGTTTATTATAAAAGGATATAACTCAGAACAGCCAGAAGGAAGTAATATACAGTGTAAGGTCCAGAGAAGGGGCACAACTTCTATGCTATCTCCAAGCATGCCACTCTCCCAGCGCTTCCAAGTGTTCAGCAACCCAGAAGCTGTCTGAACCCCACCTTTTGGGTTTTTATGGAGGCTTCATTATATAAGCACGTTTGATTTAATCATTAGCCATTGGCAAGACATTCAACTTCTAGACACTTTACCCTTCCAGGAAGGTCAGGAGGGTGGGATTGAAAGTTCTAGCCCTCCAATCACATGGCTGGTTCCCCTGGCAACCAGTCCTTTTTCTCAGGAGCTTTTCAAAAGTCACCTCATAAATATAAACTCAGGTGTGGTTGAAAAGGGTTCATTACGAATATCAAGACACCTTCATTGCACTTATCAATTAGGGAAACCATAAGATAGATTTAATGGAGCTCTCAAGTTTGCTTATCATTCTTTTTTTTTTTTTTTTTTTTTTAAGATTTTCTTTATTTATTGACAGAGAGAGACAGTGAGAGAGGGAACACAAGTAGGGGGAATGAGAGAGGGAGAAGCACTTTTCCCACAGAGCAGGGAGCCTGATGTGTGGCTCGATCCCAGGACCCTGGGATCATGACCTGAGCCAAAGGTAGACACTTAACAACTGAGCCACCCAGGCACCCCTTTGCTTATCATTCTTAATAAAAATCAAATCCCTGGAAATACCATAGAATTTTCAGATTCTCAACACATCTTAAGTGTAGGGTAGCCATTTTTATTCATAACTGTTTCAGAGTCCAAACCATCTAGATTTATCCAATTTCAAGTACTCTATTTGTTGTGCCCTTATTTGTCTCAGAGTTTCTGATTTTCTAATACAAAAAACAAAATTTCTTTATCTATTGACCTGAATGCTTTCTGATTCTGCTTCTCAGAAAATTTAAAATAAGAGTAGAAATAAGCCTCAGCTTATAAGGTCAATTAATCTACAGCAAAAGAGGCAAGAATATACAATCAGGAAAAGACAGTCTGTTCAATAAATGGTGCTTGGAAAACTGGACAGCTACATGCAAAAGAATGAAACTGGACCACCATACACAAAAATAAACTCAAAATAGACTATAGACCTAAATGAGACATGAAACCATAAAACTCCTAAAAGGAAATAGAGGCAGTAATCGCTTGAACATAAGCCTTAGCAATATTTTTCTGTAACTGTCTCCTCAGGCAAGGGAAATAAAAGCAAAAATAGAGCTTTTGCACAACAAAGGAAGTGGGTCCTCACCAGAATCTAACCATCCTGAACTTCCAGGCTCCAGAACAGTGTGAAAGAAGTTAAATCCAGTCCCTATTATTCCATAATGGCCAGAAGCAGACCCTAATTTTCCTATTACATTCTTTTTCAATTCACAAGTTTTTATTTAAATTCCAGTTAGTTAACATCCTTATTACATTTGAATACTGCCTATGTCAGATATTGAATTTCTACATATATTATAATGTATCTATTGACTATTCTCTGTTAAAGTAGCCTATTCATGTGCTAATATCATTCTTTTGATTATGGTGGCTTTATGTTAAGTTGTAATATTTGCAAGGCAAATCTCTCCCCTACTTGTCATACATCTTTTATTTACTGCTCCCAGATATTTTTTAATGATAGAAAGACTTTCCCTTTTTAGACCTTGTTATATGACCTCAAATAACTTCTAATTATATTCAACTAATTGACACTTTATCCTTACTGTTAGAAATAAATCTAAGGTTTTTAACCACATTATAAATGGAACATATTTCATATTTCTGTTTATTGCTTATTATTCCCAATACAGAATAAAGCTACTAATTGTTGCATGTTTATCTTTTAAAAAGGAATCAAATCTTCCTGTTAATAATACCATAAATCATTTAGCAAAAAGATAATCTCTTCTTTCAATATTTACCAATACAGACTTTACCATATTTAAGCCATTTATTTCAATGCTTTCTTAGAGTTTTTATTACAATTTTGGCTGCCTTTTATCAAGTGCTATTTCAGAATGTATTGAAATGATGAAAACAGTTTCTTCTTTAATGTGTTAATTAGGGAATTATGTTAATTGGGATATTCTGATGTTGAATTCCCTTCCATTCCTAAAATAAATCCTACTTGATAATTTTGATACAGTTATTATTATTAAAATTCTAAATATTATTAAATTCTATTATTAAATAGAATTCTATTATTAAAAGTCAGACACTATTAGATTGGATTGAAAAAATAGCCTAGAAATAGGTTGATTTCAAGAATTATTCTTAGGGGCGCCTGGGTGGCTCAGTGGGTTAAGCCGCTGCCTTCGGCTCAGGTCATGATCTCAGGGTCCTGGGATCAAGTCCCGCATCGGGCTCTCTGCTCAGCAGGGAGCCTGCTTCCTTCTCTCTCTCTCTGCCTGCCTCTCAGTGTACTTGTAATTTCTCTCTGTCAAATAAATAAATAAAATCTTTAAAAATAAAAAAGAATTATTCTTAAAGCCAATAATAAAAAATACTGCATAGTGCAAAAGGGTGCAAGAACATAAAAATATAATTAATTATAGTGGGAATTTTGATATAGCTCTTTCAGAATCTGATAAAATGAGAAAACAAAAATTAAAGATATCATGCAATTAAATAATCCATAAAATCTTAATTTTATGTATATATAATATAACACTCTATATTGAGAATAAGCTTTTTTTCCCACATGATCAGTGCACGACTTTTATAAAAAGTTTTATCACAAATAAGTTTGCCACAAATAAATACTGAGTGTAGGGACACCTTGGTGGCTCAGTTGGTTAAGCTGCTGCCTTTGGCTCAGGTCATGATCCCAGGGTCCTGGGATCAAGTATCGCATTGGGCTCCTTGCTCTGCAGGGAGCCTGCTTCTCTCCCTACCTCTGCCTGCTGTGTGTACTATTTCTCTCTCTGGCAAATAAATAAAATCAAGAAAAAAAATACTGAAGGTATTTTTTAAAGATTTATTTTTATTTATTTATTTTTTATCTGACAGAGATCACAAGTAGGCAGAGAGGCAGGCAGAAAGAGAGAGGAGGAAACAGGCTCCCTGCTGAGCAGAGAACCCCAATGTAGGGCATGATCCCAGGACCCTGGGATCTGAGCCTAAGGCAGAGGCTTTAACCCACTGAGCCACCCAGGCACCCTGAATGTATTTTTCAAAAGCAGAGATCACTAATTACCATTTTTTAAGAGTTAAAAATAAAGGGGCACCTGGGTGGCTCAGTGGGTTAAAGCCTTTGCCTTAGACTCAGGTCATGATCCCAGGGTCCTGGGATGGAGCCCCACATCTGACTCTCTGCTCAGCAGGGAGTCTGCTTCCTCCTCTCTCTCTGCCTGCCTCTCTGCCTACTTGTGATCTCTGTCTGTCAAATAATTAATAAAATCTTAAAAAAACATATGAAATATATGACCCAAACTAGTGACTTGAAAATTAAAAAACACACTCCTAAATCACTTGGATCAAAGAAGAACTCAAAATAGAAATTACAAACTGCTAAGGAAGCAAGGTAAAGAAGAGAGTTAAAATTACTGAGATGTAAAAAACAAAACAAAACAAAACAAACAAACAAAAAAACTGTGCATAGGAAGATGTATAGCCTTAAATAGCTTCAGCATTAAAGAAAAATTATCGATTGTATATGATCTTAGTAATTATCTTAGGAAATGAGAAAAAAAGCAGCAAGAGAAATGTGACGAAAATAAGAAAATAAAATTAATAAAGAGGTAAAAATAATTAAAGAGGAAAAAAATGTATAAAGACTAGAAATTCCAAAAGCTAGATCAATTTACAGACCAGTAAAACAGAAAACCTCCTCACAAACCTGGTTAAGAAGAAAAGGACACAAAACAAATATATAAACTATTAGAAATAGGGGCACCTGGGTGGCTCAGTGGGTTAAAGCCTCTGCCTTAGGCTCAGGTCATGATCTCAAGGGTCCTGGGATGGAGCCCCACATGGGGCTCTCTGCTTGGTGGGGAGCCACCCCCTCTCTCTCTGCCTGCCTCTCTGCCTACTTGTGACCTCTGTCTGTCAAATAAATAAAATCTTTTAAAAATAAATAAATAAAATAAAATATAAGGAATAAAAAAGACACAACATTGATATAGAAGAGATTAAAATATGGCATTTTTGTATTCAATTATATGGCAATGAAATGAAAAGCTGGGGAGTAATAAAGATTATTGTGCAATGGGGCACCTGGGTGGCTCAGTGGGTTAAAGCCTCTGCCTTCAACTCAGGTCATGGTCCTGGGGTCTTGGGATCGAGCCCCGCATCAGGCTTTCTGCTCAACAGGGAACCTTTTTCCTCCTTTCTCTCTGCCTGCCTCTCTGCCTATTTGTGATCTCTGTCTGTCAAATAAATAAATAAAATCTTAAAAAAAAAAAAAGATTATTGCGCAAAATGTAAACTACCAAATTTTTTCACAAGAGACTATAAATAGATGTTGCAAGTTAGGTTAATCACTACTACTTAAATAGGGACTACAATTAGATGGGTTGACTTCCAGCTCACATGTTTAATCCAGATAATTTCGATGTTATTTAAACTATTCCAGACCACAGATTTTTCTAGATGATTTCTCATTTATGGTAAGAATTCAGGTTAACTTTAATAATAAAACTTGTTAAGGAGAGCACAAAAAAGGAAAACTAGGCATCCAATGCTTTTATGAATATGGATGCACATATTGATGATCAAGTAGAACCCATTAAGTTGGCACCACATTTTAAAAAATAAAATATGATTCAAATGCATACAAATGTGAGAGGACAAAATGTAAGAGTTGAGAGAAATCTGCCTGGGATATGCATATTCCCTTCCAGCTTTTTCTTTTTCACTCTCCCCTCATTCCACAGACTACACATGTCAACCTGACCTCGGGTGCAGCTGCAGAGCACTTTCAAAGCAGCAGCAAAACATAAGAAGTGGGAATACACAGAACCTCCTAGGGCTTCACAGTTGTTAAAGTGAGAAAATCCTCTCTGGCAGCTGTTGAGGGAATGTATGAATGAGATCCTGGAGACACTCTTCAGGGATCCAGATGTTTGACTTCCAAGGGAGGCCCACAGATCATTCTGGGTGGCAGATGTGGCGAGTGTCCTAGAACTCAGAGTACTTCCTAAAATTCCGGCTCCTCCACTGGACATTGACCTTTCTCTCTTTTATAGATGATTTTGCAGTCGAAGCTGTTCTTGTCACCTCAAAGCTACTGTGCTTCTAATGGCAGGGATACATAGCCTTTTCCAGGCCATCTGTGAATTCTGTGCCTTTGCAATCAAGGTGGGGCCAGATACTCTCCTCTTCTTCCCCATTTTGTCCTTTATTTCTGCCTCATGTCTTCTGTCTTTCCAACTTTACCTTCTTAGTTAGACCTTCTCTATACCCTGTTCTCAGCTCAGTTTAGGTTGGAACGCAGTCCAGCACTTTGACAGTAGCTGCAGCTCACGCTGAAAGTCATGATTACTGAAGCTATGGAGTAGTTTCAGAATGTTGGCAGCAATAGCTTGAAGTAATGGCAGCAGCGATTAGGTAGACTCAAAGGTGACGATTCTAATAGTTGCAAGTTGGGCAAAGGTGCCAGCAGTTTCCATAGTGATAATGTTGGTTTCAAGAGAAGCAACAATGAATAATGGTCATGAACAGAAACTTTTCCAAGGTGAGTTACTAGCCTCCTCCCACCTGTCCTAAACATTGTAATTGCCTCTGTAGCATCCCCTTTACTCCTACTCAACTGGTTTCCATGAGATTGAACTCACCCTCAGTGCTAGGGATGACCTGGTTTGACCTAAGCCCCTCATGACAACTTCTTGCTACACTAACTAGTTCAAGGAAAAGCAAAAATTCAGACCTAAGCCAATCAGTATACAGAATTCCTTCAGTCACATTAATTGCTGAAGAAATGAATCTGTACCATTAAAATGGCCCAATAAGAGGGTCACCTTGGTGGCTCAGTTGGTGAAACATTGAACTCTTGAACTCTTGAACTCTTGATAGCTCCATAGCTTCAGTAATCATGACTTGATTTTGGCTCAGGTCATGATCTCAGGATTGTAAGACAGAGCCCCATGTCATGTTGGGTGTGAGCCTGCTTAAGATTCTTTCTCTCCCTTTCCCTCTGCCCCTCCCCCATCCCTAAAAAATGTTCAATTAGACACAAAGTTCAGAACTTCTGTTAGAGGTTGTTTTTAAAAATCCATTGCTCAAGAAAAAAAAATACATTCCAAAACTTAGTGACTTAAAACATCAATATTTATTATTTTTCTTAATTTTGTGAGTAGACCACGTGAGTGTTTCTTCTTTTGGTCTTGCCTGAGCTCATTCATATGGTTGCAGTCATGTGACAGCTCACTTACAACTAGAGTCCCAGATGGTATCACTCTCATGTCTGACAACTGATGATAACTGTTGGTTAAGGTACTTTGGCTCTTCTCCACGTGGCTTCCAATCCTATAGTAGGTTAATCTGGGCTTTTGTCTAGATGATGATCTCAGGTTTTCAAGATGGCAAAAATGGAAGTTACAAGTTCTTCCAAGGGCTTAATCTCTGGAACTTATAGATCATCACTTCTATCACATTCTTTTGGAAAAGGCAATTCACGACGTCAGTTAAGACTTAAGGTAGTGGGAAAAAAAGACTCTATCCCTTATGGGAGCAACCAAATTGTGAAATTACTAAATGATGTGGATATAGGGAATTCATTAAGGGGCATTAGGTACCTACAATGGTTGAATGAGGTCAGTTATGCTGTAAAATACCACATGTTGTGTAACCCACTATCTAGTATTATCTTTAAAAACTTATGTAGGGGTGCCTGGGTGTCTCAGTGAGTTAAAGCCACTGCCCTTGGCTCAGGTCATGATCTCAGGGTCCTGGGTTTGAGCCCTGCATCAGGCTTTCTGCTACTTCCCCCTCTCTCTCTGCTTGCCTCTCTGCCTACTTGTGATCTCTCACTCTGTCAAACAAATAAACGAAATCTTAAAACAAAGAGCCACTTACTATTTTTTAAAAATTATATAAACTCTTCCATCTAGTGTATTTCAGTTCCATAACTTTCCTCTTAGAACTGGTTATTTGTTCTACCACATCTTGTGTGTGTACACTTATTTAAGTGTATGTATACATGTCGTTAATCAAGATATGAAGTCACCACTAGTTTTCTCTTTTTGGTAATACACACTTTTTAATTTAAATGTTCCACTGGCAGCAGTGTTACATAGAATTTGAAATTTGTATTTCTAGGTGGTACAAGATAATGGGCAGAGGGTGTGTGTTTTTCCTTAATCCCTTCAACCCCCCTACCAACGTTCAGTAAGAGTAAAAGAAAACACCCATTGCCGCAAAGGGAATAAAATAGAAACATGAGCAGGAGAGAGATTTCAACACATTTATGAAAGGTAAAAAGAGGATGGAAGATTTTCAACAAAAAAAAAAAGAGAGTGAGGCAGGTGTAGAGCAGAAAATAGGAGAAGGTTGACCTAGAGGAAAGTTGGAGTGGGTAAAGGCGACAAGAGTAAGAAGAGTGACATATCTGAGAAGGCTATTTGCACAGCAGCCTCATGTTTTCTCCCTGACATGCTCATTTCTTTGCTTCCCTTCTCTGTGTTTTCTGATGCTTAGTGTAAAAATCAAGCATCAGTCTCAGACTAAAAACACCTAAGGATTCTTCTCTAATAAGATGCAAGCATCGATATAGGCAGAATTGGAACTTTTGGTGCCAGCACCCCAGAATAAAGTTCTCCCATTTTGGCAGTTGGGACCTCCACAGCTAAAGACCTGTTACCTGCCTGTACCCATTAAATAATTCAGCTCATTTAGACAAGTCCTAGACACCCACATAAAGGTCTCAGTAAATGTCTATTAATGAGAGAAACCAAGTAGAAAAACAAACCCACATAAATAGAGGAAACACATCCCTGCTACAGAGAGAAACAATCCCATTCCCTTTTCTTAATTGGAATGAATATACTGTCAACATCACAAAAGGACTGGATAAAAGAAAGACAAGACAAAAAAAAAAAAAAAAGAAAAAGAAAAAGAAAAAACCCCAAAAAGCAACAACAACAGAAAAATTGTTGCTAGAAGAAATAAAGAAATTTCAGAGAAAGATTTGAGAAGGTAGTACAAGTACAAGTACAAGAGCAGAACGCTACAAGAAAGAACAGTCAAGGAACAAATTGGAACATTCATTATATATTTAATTATATGCCAAATGAAATATTTAAAGAAGGGTTAGAATATAATGTGAGTAGTTCTCACACAACATAAAGAGAAAAACAAAGAGATTGAATGAGACAGAGGCAACAACAACAAAATAAGGAGATTGAACACTTGAAATAGATAAGATATTCAGAGTATAATTCTAAGAGATCCAACTCAACTAACAGGATTTCCAGAAAAATGGGCATACATTAACAAAGGTAAAGAAATTTTCATTTTAATTTTAAATTTTAATTTTAAAAATTTCTATGCCTAGCATGGAGGTCAATGGGTTTGAACTCAAAACCCTGAGATCAAGATCTGAGTTGAGATTAAGAGTCAGACATTTAACCAACTGAGCCACCCAGGTGCCCCACTAAGAGAAAGAAATTTTAAAGAAATACTACAAAAAAACTTTCCCAGAGGTCAGAAAACACTATTCTGTTTGAGCCTATCAAGTTTCTTGTAAATTAAGAGAAAATCCACATGTAAACGTATGCCTGAAATCTTTCTGTCAGAACACAAAAGAAAGAGAATTCCAAAAAACTTTCACATAGATAAAACAGGTCATCTACAAAGAATAGAGAGTCAAAGTCACACTGGATTTCTAATCACCAACACAACTGGTAAGAGAAAAATGAGCAATGGTATTTACAGTTCTAATGGATAATAATTCTGAAGCAAATGCATCATGGCAAAATAACTACATTTTAGATATCCTAGGACTCAGAAAATTTATATCTCATGTACTCTTCTAAAGGAAGTCATTTGAGATATAATCCAGTAAAATGGGTGTAGATATCAAGTGCTGTCAGTTGAATTGTATGCCCCCAAAAGATTTTGTCATTCTAGTCCCCAGTACCTATGAATGTGACCTTCTTTGGAACAAAGATTTTCAGATCAATTTAAGATGAGGTCATTAGGAGAGACCACAATCCAATATGACTGTGTCCTTCTAAAAAGGGAATAAAGACATGCACAGAAGAAAAACAGTGTGAAGACATGGAGAGAACACACCTACAAGCTAAGGAGTATCTAAGAACACCCAACAATAGGAGAGAGGGATGACCAGATTCTCTCTCATGGACCTTAGAAGAAATCAACCTTTTTAACCTCTTGATCTTATACTTTCAGCTTCCAGTACTGTGAGATGTTAAAACTTAGTTATGGTAGCCATAGAAAATGAATATACCAAGAGAAAAGACTCTGAAAAGAGAGATGGTGGAATTCACCTGAAGGCCTTGGAAGACCAATCCCAGGATGACTGTTTTTGATCAGGTACTTAATCAATCAGTCCAGTGTGGGAATGAAATCAAGGACTCCAAGAAGAATGAACAGAATAAAAACAAAACAGAGCAACAGATAGTACCTAAGGGGCTGGAGAATATTAATGATTTTCCAAAGAAAGGATATACTTCTTCTTTTCACAGAAAATTAGAATCTCTACCAAAAATAGAAAATAAAACCCAAACCTAACAGACTGTGTAATAAAGTCATGGTTCAGATATGAAAGAAACCGAATGTCATGTAGGTCTTTCAACAATCGATAGTGCGTTATGAAACAGAATCCATTTAACCTAGAAGAGGTCCCTGAGTGTCCTGAGTGTTATGAATTTGGACCTAAAGAGAAGGAAGTACAATTTTATTGTACTACTTATTTATGCAATGAGCATTATTTAAGTAGTCATATAATATATACACTGTTAATTGATTTTAAACTTTTAAAAAGAAACGTGGGTGTCTTAAATGTAGTTACAGAATACAAGATAAATATTATCAATCCTGACAGTACAAAACTAAAGATACTGATTAAAAGGTAAAGGTGGTAGGTGGTGAGTCAAAGAAAGAAAGGCAGAATTGTTAATAGTCTCATGTAATACAGTGGGTAGTCAGGAGACATTGCATAACTTTTCTGTAACAGGAAGGAGTATTTTAAGTGTGCTGCTTATTTACAGATGTTGCCAATATAAGAATTAAAACAACTATCAAAAATGGGCATACCCTCTCTCAACTTGATAAAGAACATCCTTGAAAACCTACAACTAATATCATACTTAATGGTGAGCAACTAGATGCTTTCCCACTAAGATCAAGAATACGGCAAGGATACGTGCTCTCACCCTTCTATTTTATATTGTATTAAATCCTAGCTAATGCAATAAAATAAGAAAAGAAAATTAAAAGTATACAGATTAGGAAGGAAGAAATAAAACTGTCCTTGCTGTAGGATGACATGACTGTCTATGTGGAAATCCAAAACAATAACAATAAAAACCTCCTGTTACTAGTAAGTGATTAAAACAAGCTAGAAGGATACTAGGCGAAAATAAAAATCTAATTGCTTTCTTCTATACTAACAATGAATAATTAAAATTTGAAATAAAAAACACAAGACCATTTACTGGTAAACCTCATGTCCACACAAAAACCTGCACACTAAAGTTTATAGCAGCTTTGTTCTTATTTTTAGTACCAAAAATTATACTTAAGTATAATGTTAACAAAGTATATGTAATATCTATATAAGAAACATAATGAAACTCTGATGAAAGAAATCAATGAAGATCCAAATAAATGAAGAGATATTCTATGTTCATGGGTAGAAATATTCCATATTGTAAGTATGTCAGTTCTTTCTAACTTGATATATAGATTCAACATAATTCCAAACAAAATCTCAGCAAGCTAACTTGTGAATATTGAAAAAACTATTCTAAAGTTGATATGGAGAGGCAAAAGACCCAGAATAGTCAATTCGATATGGCAAAGAACAAAGTCAGAGGAGTAACTTTAAGCCATAGTATAAATCTAGAGTAATCAATACAGTGTGGTACTGGGGAAAGAATAGACAAATAGATCAAGGAAAGAGAATAAAGAGTCCAGAAAAAGACCCACACAAACATTATCAATTGATCTTTGATAAAGGAGCAAAGGCAATTTAATAGAGAAAGGATAATCTTTTCATCAAGTCATGCAGGAACAACTGGACAACCAATGCAAAAAACAAACCAAAAAACCCCCACAAATCTAGACAAAGACCTTACACCCCTCAAAAATATTAACTCATGGATCATGGGCCTGAATGTAAAATGCAAAGCTAAACATCTGAAAAGACAACCTAAGAGAAAATCTGAGCGACTTTGGGTGTGACAATGATAAATCCAAACATATTTCGGATAGAGTGCCAAAAATGTGATCTATGAAAGAAAAACTTGATAAGTTGGACTTCATTAAAATCAAGATCTTCTCTGCCAAAAGACAAAGTCAAAAGAATAAAAAGACGAGCCACAAACTGGGAGAAATTATTTGCAAAAGACACATCTGATAAAAGGACTATTGTACAAGATATACAAATAGCTCTTATAGCTCAATAAAAAGAAAACAACCTAATTAAAAATGGACCAAAGACCTTAACAGACAGATTATGAAAGAGGATATACAGAAGACAAGTAAGCATATGAAAAGATATTCAGTCTTGTATGGCACTAGGGAATAAAACAACAATAGGATGCAACTACATACCAATTAGAATGGCCAAAATCCAAAATCCTGATACCGCCAAAGGCTGGTGAGGATGTGGAACAACAGGAATATTCGTTCACTGCTGAAGGGAATAAAAAATGATACAGTCTCTTCAGAACAGTTTGGCAGAAATACACTCTCATCTTGTGATCCAGCAGTCATACTCCTTGGTATTTACTCGAAGGAGTTGAAATGTTCTATCTGTATAAAACCTGCCCAATAATGTTCATAGTAGCTTTCTTCCTAATTGCCAAAACTTGGAAACATTCAAGATGTCCTTCTACAGGTAAGTTGATAAGCTAGTACATCCTGATAATGGAATTTTATTCAGTGATAAAAAGAAATGAGCTATCAAGCCATGAAGAGAGATGGAGGAAACTTAAATGCAGATTGCTAAGTGGAAGAAGCTTGTCTGAAAATGTACATAATGTATGATTCCAATTATATGTCACTCTGTAAAAGACAAAACTACAGAGACAGTAAAAAGATCAGTAATTGCCAGGATGGGGGAACAGAGAGAGGAGCAAATACGTAGAGAGCAGGGCACTTTTAGAAATTATTTTCTGACCTGTAATGGTGGATATATGTCATCCATTTTTTTTAAAAAAGATTTGCTTATTTATTGAAGAGAAAGAGAGCAAAAGAGCATGGTGGAAGAGGCAGAGAGAGAGAGAGGCAGAGAAGCAGACTCCCCTCTTAGCACAGAGCCTGATGCAGGGCTCAATCTCTGGACCCTGAGATCATGACCTGAGCCAAAATCAAGAGTTAGACGCTTAAGAGACTAAGCCACCCAGGCGCCCCTATATCATACATCTGTTAAAACACACAGAATGTGCAACACAAGGAGTGTATTCTAATGTAAACTATAGATTTTCATTAATAATAATTTATACATATTGTCTGATTAATTGTAGCAAGTGTGCCACACTAATGTAAGATGTTCACAATAAGAAAATCTCTGTTGGGAAGATGGAATATAATGGGGTTTATAGGAACTCTCTAGCCTAATACATTATATATCTGTTTTCAGTAAACTTGCTTTTCTGCTTTGGTAATGTGATTTCTTTCCTGAATTTATTATCATGTATTTCTTTCAGTTTTCCATGTTTGGTTTAGGAATAGTGTTTATTGATTTTAATTATGTGATTGCCACATTTCAGGGGAAATGAATGATACTTCTTTGAGAATATACGAAATTTAATATTTGTAGTTTCTTCTTGTTCCTTAAACAGGCTCATAATTCACAGTGACAGTTATTTACATATACACCATTTTTCTCTGAGAAAATAAAAGGGTATCTATCTTGCCTTCTCCTGAAGAATGTTAGAGGAGAAGCAAAAAGCCAAGTCTAAACAAAGACCATTTATGTTTAGAGAGAATGATTAAAGAGTTCCAGTGCAATTCATTCATTCATTCATTTGACCAACAAATACATATTTAACAAGACTGTATGCCAGATTCTGGAGAAGCTGTGGTGACACTGTCTTTTCCTTGAAGATACTGTGGTCCGCTAAAGAATTCCATCAAGTGATCTGGCAATTATAATGAACGTAATGGATGCTATGATAAGGAAAAAGGACTGTGCTATGGATTTTGGCATTCTGAAAGTACTTCCGCATGGCTGGGGTTCGTTTGCCAAGGTGGGAGTGGTATGAAATAAACCCTGAAAGGCTGGGTCATAAATGACATTTGCCTTTATCCTGAGGGATTTGAAGCAGATTCAAACCCTTCTTGTATTCCAGGAAAAACTCTCTTGACCTCTTCTCTTATTCTTGATGACCATGGATGCAGTTCCTCAAATGCTCTCACCAAGTTCATACAGGAAGAATCTAAGAGCGCCTCCCCCTTCTTGCTTCCTGACTCCAGTCTTACCTGTGCAAACCTCTAAGCATTCATGCAAGGGCACCATGCAAGTACAAAGTCCTATGAATGCCTTATGAGCAATCCTTGACCACCTGGGAATAGGAAATAATGAATAAATTCTTCCCTCTTTCTTCCCCCAGGATAGTTCTGAGATGTATTTCATAAGACTACTCAGAAGGTCCTGTAGAAGAGAGCATCTAGTTTCCCACTGGAATGGTCAACTCTATTTTGTATTCTTGTATTGGTTTTCCCTTTTTCTGTTTCACTCTTTTCTTCCCTCACTCTTACTGCCCTAGAATCACATTACCATATATATTATCTTCATGTTAGCTATTGTCTCCTCTCTGCTAAGAAAACCAGGATAAGACACACAGGCAATGACATGAAAGACATATATTTTTTATAAATTACATATATATATTGATAATAATAAAATATTACATATATTATATACTTCATGTACATTTATATATATTAGAATGAAAACCTTGGAGGACACAGGAGAGGGTGTTAATAGAGGCAACAAGACAACCGGGTAGAAGTTTTTATGGGGAGGAGGGAAATAAGGTATAGCTTGCAGTTTATGAGGTTGGAGAGGATTTTTAAAGGGAGCTAAGCAGGCAGATGGTACAATGTAAGAACGGTATTCTTCTGAGATTAACCATAGACAAAAACTGGCTGTTTATTTTGCAGGCATGGTTGTATAAGGACCTATTTAGCCAGAGTGGCTCCACCTTGGTAGAATAGCCATTTTGTTTTTTATGCAGTAAACTTAAACAGACCCAACCCCCACCCCCCTCAAGGGGAACTTACTTAAAAGGAAGTCCTGGGAACCAATAAAATATGGTCAACCAGTTTCTGATAACAGAGCCCAAATACAAGGGCGGGTCAGGTCAGGTGGAGATAACAGAGCTTGAATGCAGGGATGAGTCGGGTCAAGTGGAGACATCCAATCAGTGGAGTACGTATGTTGTCTCCTAGCTACCAAGGAGTGTGGGCCCCACCTTTTGGGTGCCTTTTGGGTGCCGATTCTGACTAAGGAGATAGACTAGTTCAAATAGCTACTATGGGGTGAATTGTAATACAATTGGCTACCTGTGTGTGACCTAGCATGACTGTGCAGCTTTCTCTGTGTGTTGTAATCTCATTGGCCACCTGTGTGTGGCCACACTCAACCACATAGCCTTTGCTCTATAAAAGTTAGTCTGTGAGGCTGGGGGAGGCCGCCCTCTCTTTAAGAGGTGGCCCTGAACGATCGGTTTGATTCTCGATGCTTGGCGCGAAAAAAAGCTTTGTATGACTTTCTCTTTGTATCAGTCATGCTCCTTTGATTACGAACCTAACAGTTGTTTAAGTTTCCATAATGAGGAAAGTGATTATCCATTACATGTTAGATTATGGCTGTGAAGATGATTTGGGGTTGATCAAGCTAGTGTAGAAAGGACCACACTTTTAAGAACTTGAGAGTCTTGGGGCTCCTGGGTGGCTTAGTGGGTTGAGGCCTCTGCCTTCGGCTCGGGTCATGATCCCAGGGTCCTGGGATTGAGCCCCGCATCGGGCTCTCTGCTCAGCGGGGAGCCTGCTTCTTCCTCCCTCTTTCTGCCTGCCTCTCTGCCTACTTGTGGTCTCTCTCTCTGTCAAATAAATGGATAAAATCTTAAAAAAAAAAAAAAAGAACTTGAGAATCTTCCTAAAGAAATTCTATTCAAACATTTATTTAGTTTGCTATGCCATGAACACTGTATCTAAAATTAAAATATGGCTGTGAAACTATATTTGTTCTTTTAGGTAATACACATTCTAAAATCCTAAAGTAATAAGTATTTTTAGAATTATTTCTTGTCCAAGACTCTTCATTATGCTTTATACAGCTCCAACAGACCTTTAATTTTGTACGAGTATAGTCTAGAATCATCTATCATAGGCTGGAGTAGTAAGGGAAATGCCAGAATCAATTTTACTTGTAAATAAAAAAGTCTGTCTCCTAGAATTCTCTGTTTAGCAAGATGGCCGTGCAAAGAAGTGATCTTTCTTTCTATTTTTTAGCCAGTGCTATTGTCTTTTAATGACTTCCACATCAATCTGATTTATTACTTCACCTGGGCAAACACTAGTACCAGAATGGCAGGCAAGCTAAAATGATCTCTATCAGAAATAGAAGTTGGGAACTCTTTTTTTTTTTTTTTTAAAGAGACCATCTTGTATTCTTCTGTCCAGGAGTTGTTCTTCTCTAAATCTGACCAAAGAAAACCTACTGTGCATTGTACTTTGGCTCTTTGAACCCTATAATAATAGATTCTAAACCGAACAGTATATGCATATGAAATAAACTTAATGGCTGGGCTAGTTTACCACTTACCTTTTCTCACTATCTTCTTTTTTCCCATCCCTTTTTTATTGGATGCTTCAACCTCATTAGTATTTCAGGAAAAAACTGGATCCTGTCCATCATTTTTGTTGTTGCTTTCCTTTTCCTGGCAGACAGAGCTTAAAGTTTCAATAGAGGAACTGGGGAGGGATACAACACATTCAGAGTTTATGAAAGACCCTATTTGCCATCAAAGTGAAGGTTTCCAGATACTCTGACCCTGTTTTCTTATGCTCTTAAGTCTTTGATAAGGAATTAAGAACTCCTGCCAGGGCTACAGAAGACACTGAGAGGTGCCTGGCAGAAGGCACTACATAGTGTTCTGAAGCTATTCATTAATTATAAATGGTGTTGAGGAATACTACACCAAGGAACAGAAGAATGGGGAGAAACTGTTAATATCATAATAATTTCTACATGGGCACTTCTGAGAGACAATTGGATGTCTTCGATATTTTTCTGTTAACGTCCTTGCACTTTTTTTTTTTTTCAAAACATGCCTTGCAGCTTCTTTTTAACAGAATTACTTATATTTATAACACTTTCCTACTCAATTACAATTCCTTAGAATGGTGGCTCTTAAATAGTAGTGGGGCTAAGAAAAATATGAAAACCCGTCAAAAGAGTTTAGGGTTTGCATCTCTGAGATTTTCATTCAATACATTTAGGATGAGGCCCAGAAATGTTTAACAAGACCTCCGTGTAATGGTCTGTGAAATACCTTCAGAAATATTTGCCTAGACATCAAGTCGCTGTGGTCCTCAGGCCATAGGTCTATGCAATGCACATAGAAGTACTCAATACATGTTTGTAGATTCAAGGCAAATGGTTTGGATAGGTAAAACCCCACTGGAGATTTAAGCTCAATATATTACTCTCAGAGATGAGGCTGAAGCTCTAGTGGGTTGTATATAAACTAATTATTTTTGATAGAAGGATAATGGCATAAACAGGCTCAAACTTGGGGGGCGGGATTGGTTAGAAATATATATATATATTTACCTATAAGAGTGCCTGAATGGAAAGCCTGATTTATTTACTCATGTTTTTCATTTGAGAAGGGTAGATGTAAGAAGGAGGAAAAGCATTCATTCCTAGCTGCTTGTGGTACATTGTGAAAAGGATAAACCATGTTTGATTTTCCCCATTAATTGTTGGATGTGTATTTCCTTTGTCCTCCTCTTGTTTCTTTTGTTTATTGTTTACTAGGGGTTATGAGATCTGCTCTTTAATGCTCCTCCTTTTTTGTGCTTCTGCCACAAGGTGTGAAGCCATTTGCTTATTTGTCCTTTGCTCAGAGCTACCTGTATATAGGCATGCACAAAACAAAGGAAAATCATATCTTGTCCATCAGCTCCTCACACATTCAAAAGCTGTGCCCTTAATAAAAGAATATTTCACTCCCTCTTTGCTCTTTGAGGGACGTAGGGATTCATCATGCTCTGAAAAGATATCTCTGATAATTATTTTAATGTAAGTAATGTGGAAAATATCTTTTATTTTTAGAGTTTTGCTAATGCTTTCAACTATTGGAAAAAATTAACATGCTACTTTCTTTCATCAAAACCATTCACTCTTCAATTTATTTAAATGTCATTAGTGTGGAGTGCTTCAAGTTCTAAGTAGGAAAAAAATGACACTGAAAAATCAATGTGGATAATATAAAGACAAAAGTATATATGGATTATTCTGCTTGGAATTGTAAATGTTCAGTGCTCATTAGCTTCTGATTCTGTATCCAAGTGAGAAAAGGCAATAAATATACACATTCCAATCAGGACATGCTCTGTGTTTCTCTCCTTTTTCAAATCCTAAGAATATATCTGTATCTATATACCTTTATGTGTATCTACATATCTTTTGATAACCACTCAATAAGAGCTTTAGACAAAGCTGCTCATTTAGTGACACTGTTAAATCATAGCAGCTCTTAGAAACGAAATTGGCACAAGTATTTTTGCCTGTGATTGAATTTCATATTATCTTGCTATTGGAAAAAAGTCATAGGCATGCAAAGCATCCCTCCAAAACAGCACAGTGCAATGGGGATGCTCATTCTATCTGGAGTCTGCTGTTTGGGCCAGGGCTGTCACTTTCCCATAGTGTCTTCATTTATTATGCTAATTGACTTTCCAAGCGCAGGCAGGAGGGTATCTGCCTGGTGAATTATTCTCGGTTGGGGGCCTTTTAAAAGCAAACCTATTTTGTGCCCAAACAAAACCAAAAATCAATGTGTTTCTTTTCAAAGATGGGAGGGTCAATACCATGGTTGTTTTGTTCCCATCCAGTTATGTAATCGTGGGGACTTGTGTCTTTGCTTTCAGGATTTGTACAAAACACATTAAAGCTAAACAATAGGCGGGAGTCATAGAAGCAACCCTCGAGCTGTGTCTTGGAGTACGTCCTCCTAGGTTTGGGAATCTCCAATTAGTTCCAACTCAAGTGCTGACTCCGTGTGTGTGT
Organism: Mustela erminea; assembly: GCF_009829155.1. NCBI lineage: Eukaryota > Metazoa > Chordata > Mammalia > Carnivora > Mustelidae > Mustela > Mustela erminea. The sequence continues at coordinate 20,892,878 of NC_045629.1, forward strand.
GTGTGTGTGTGTGTGTGTGTGTGTGTTTAGTTAGCTGGCATGCAACACACTTCCCCAGGGTTGTTTCCTTTTTCCTGAGATTTGGCGAAGGGTAAAGGGTCGGAGTCACATGGATACAAAGCATTTGATTAATGTCCAAGTCACCGCTGTGGCTGTCGGAGCTGCCTCCCCCCCAGCCCAGGCCGCGTGAGGCCGCAGCCGCGGGGCTCGGCGTGCAGGTCCCGGGCCGGGGCCACCTCTCCCGGGAGTTGTCTGCCCAGAGCCTCGCGCCTCCCCCGCCGGAGTTCCAGCGAGCGCCCTCTCGTCTCCCACCAACCCAGCCTCTCCCCAGCATGTAAAGTCGCCCGTACCTCCTCGGGCTTCTCGGAGGCAGCAACTTTCCCCTCTGGCCGGCGCGGGGCCGGGCACCGGTTGGCGCGCGGGATAGCGCGCAGCACAGCAGCCCTGCGTCCCGCCGCCCACCATGACGGACGAGAGCCGCGGGGACTGCCGAGCCGAGAGCGCCAAGGACCTGGAGAAACAGCTTCGCCTGCGCGTGTGCGTGCTCAGCGAGCTCCAGAAGACCGAGCGGGACTATGTGGGCACGCTGGAGTTCCTGGTGTCGGTGAGTGTGTCCCCGCGCGGCGACGCAGGGTGTGGCGGGCGGCGCGGGGCGCGGATCCCGGAGCGGCCGCCGGCGCGGGGCATTGTCTGCGGGGGGACGGGGCACCGCTCGGGGCACCGCTCCCGGCATCGCGGGACCATGAACCCGCGCACGGACACTCTGCTCGCCCGCGCGTGGACCCCGGGCGGGACTGTTTCACGCCTGGACACGGAATAAGTTTGCCAGGGCCTTGGACATATGCGGGCTTGAAAAGTTAGCTCCAATGGGAGAAGACTTGTCCCGGGAATCCCTGCTTACCCCATCTTTCCTCACTCTTTACCCCGTCCCCGGCTGGCTGCCTTGTGTAATTTTTTTTTACCCTCTTCTCCTCTTCCCCTGGGATTTTAAGACTTTGACTTGGTGATTAAACTCAGTCTACTACATTCAGGTACATTTAGTTAAAAGAAAAAAAAAAATCCTTGATTGTTTTGGAGCTTGAGTTCATTATTCAGATTAGATGGCAGCGAAGTCCCTTTAGTTACAATAATCTTTAAAACACAGGATTCTGGCGGCGGGTAGAGAACGAGCAGTGGGGTTATGATCTCTAGCAGCTGTTGGATATTAAAGCCACCTGTGGTGCTCACCCTGTACTAGCCCTGCCGTCTCCTACCCCCATCCTCCATCCCTGGTTTAAATTTGCCCCCCGCTCAGCTTCTGGATTCTCTGTTCACACTGAGCCCAGGAGAGCAGTATGATAAAACTAGTGTCAAAAAAACTTAAAAAAGATTTCATAGAAAGAACTGGCAGGAACTTTGTTTCAAAGTTTCAGCTTGACGTATTGGAAGCCTGCTCTGGAAACGTTTCATTCATTTTAGAGCCAGAAGGGGCAAAACTGAGTGAAAGAAACTTCTGAGACATCACTCAGAAATTGAATTTTTTTTCTATTCATTGTTGCAAAGACAAAAGAGTTTGAGTATTGACTGCTTTCCACCCAGATGCCTGGGAGAGCATAGGACTGAGGAGCTCTTAGCCTTTGCAATCTAATTCACATCTTCAAACCTTCTGCTCCTTCCACCTCCGTGTTGCATGCCCTCCTGGTCCAAAGGGAAATGTTTCAAAGGCCAAAACTTCGAGCTCAGTGTTCTGTAAGATGTAAACTTTCTGCTTATAATTATGGTAGAGGAATTCACTTCTTTGCTATATCAAGAAGGAGAGAACAATGTTTCAACACAGACTGACTTCTGGTTGACTTCTCAAATTAAAATCAGTATACTCAGGTATACTGAGTGTACCTGGGGCCACATTCTTTGGAAATATTTAGATATTTGAGAATATATGGGTAATTGATGATAAATTGGATTGTTGTACACTTCCATGCAGCAATGTCAAAAAAGCATGGTTTTAAGATTTGACTTTTTTTTTTTACAAAGTTATTACAATGTTATAGACTATATTCCCTATGTTGTATGTTTCTATGACTTATTTTATAATCAGAAGTGTGTACCTCTTAATCCTCTTCGTCTGTTTCACTTACCCCCCACCACCCTCCCTGCTGGCAACTACTTGTTTGTTCTCTGTGTTTATGAATCTGTTTCTCTTTTTGTTATATGTTTGCTTGTTTTGTTTTTTAGATTCCACTGTAAATGAAATTATATGTTGCCTTTCTGTCTGACTTACTTCACTTGGCATAATACTGTCAATCTGTGTTGTCACAAATGGTCAGATTTAATGCTTTTTAATGGCTGAGTAATATTCCATTGTGAATTTCATATTCTATTCCATACTACATCTTCTAGATCAATTGATCTATAGATGGACGCTTAAGTTGCTTACATACTGTAAATAATGCTGCAACAAACATAGGTGTACATATATCTTTTTGAATTGGTGTTTTCATTTTCCTCAGACAAACGCCCAGAACTGGAGTTACGGATCATATGACACTTCTATTTTTAGTTATTTGAGGAACTTCCGTACTATTTTCCATAAGGGCCCCACAAATTTACATTACCGCCAACAGTGCATGAGGGTTTCCTTTCCTCCATGTCTTTACCAACACTTGTTATTTTTTGTTTTTGTTTTTGTTTTTTTTTTTTTTTTGATACTAGCCATTCTGACTGATGTGAGGTGGAGATTTGACTTTTAATAGCTTTAGATTTGCCTTTCATGAAACTTCATTGGTAACAAAGTCCTTTGACTTTTGAAAAATCTGAGCCACTACTTAAACTGTATTAGTTACTTCTTTCTAGAGGTATTTGAAAAAAGTACTGTGCAGAGTCCTGAATTGCAGAAATAGATAACCTAATCTACATCAAAAACCAATTTGTTGATCTTTATTTAATATATGAGTTGATTATTAAAATTTATTTAATATATGACTTGATTATTAAAGTTGAAAACTTATTGCTAGATAGAGTTGGGTAAAAAATTGTGGGAGGGGACACATGGGTGGCTCAGTTGGTTAAGCATCTGTCTTTGGTTCTGGTCATGATCCCAGGGTCCTGGGATTGTGCCCCACATTGGAGTCTTTGCTGAGCAGGGAGCCTGCTTCTCTCTCTGCCTGCTGCTTCTCCTGCTTGTGATCTTTCTTTCTGACAAATAAACAAATAAAATCTTAAAAAAAAAAGAAAAAAAAAGAAATTGTGGGAGGTTAAAATAAATTATATGTACCTATTTACAAGTAGTTCATTTAATGATTTCTTTCTTCTTATTTCATTCATAAATTATGGACTCTTCCACTTTTATTTTTCTTTGCCCATTATTTTGTGCACATACGTCCCATACTTATGCACAAACTGTTCACACACACACAAACACACTAATTGGCCTGTCATCCTAAACAAAAGTTTACCCTGACTTCTTTTTAATCATAATCATTGAAAGCCTCAGATCTACTTGTAATACACGTTTAGATTTTCTTTTCTGAGTATTTATTTTTTTATTATTATTTATAGTAACACTGAATACGCATGTATTATTACTTGGTCACCTTCTGTTGATGTAGTCAATCTAGTCCTAACTCTAGCGTAAGCTAATAATATACCAAGCTTTAAAAATATTCAAACTCTTTGGCCTGGCAGTTCTTTTTCTAGGAGTCCCATCTTGAAGGACTGATAAGAAATGTAGACAAACCATAAAAGTGATTTTTAAAAAAAGTTAACACAAGTATTAGATAAGGGGCACATTTGTTGTAAAAAATCTGATAGCGCATTTCTAAGTCAAATATAAATATTTGTTAGGTTAGTCATTGTTTTAGATTTCTGTCATTGTTTCAGCCATTAACACGCATGAAGGGTAACACTTATCTTTATTATGAAGAGATATAAAATGGATTTTTAGTTTTATCAAGAACTTATTTTTTACTTCAAGCCCATAAATAATCAAACAAAATGGTATTTTTTCTCTTGATTAAATGATCATATGACCTGAAGGGAAAAACTTTTCATACTAAGATCTTTTATACTTCTTTTTCTTTTAAAGATTTTTAAAAATTTTATTTGAGAGAGAAAGAAAAAGATCACATGATCATGAACCAGGGGAGAGGCAGAGGGAGAAGGAAAAGGAGAAGCAGACTCCCTGCTAAGGGGAGCCTGACTGGGGTTTGATTCTAGGACTCTGAGACTAAGACCTGAGCATTTAAGTCAGATGCTTAACTGACAGAGTCACCCAGGTACCCCTAAGATCTTTTCTACTTCTAATTCCTTTTTGTTCTCATTTCCAACCCTTTCATTTTTTAAAGCGAGAACAACTTTCCCCACTCCCACCCCACAGAGAGCTGGTATATAGAGTGATTCTCTCTTCCCATGGGATCTCTGGCTTCTTTTGTTTCTTGCTAGCCCTTCTATCCTTTTGTATTCTCACTGGGCTTTCAGGGCTCCGTTTCTTCAGGCAACTTCATAAACCTGTCCTCTCTGCTGTCCCCCCTACCCCATCCCAGTCAACAGTGCTCACTGCTTTGTAGTTTCTTCTCCCTGCACCGAAGGAGGCTTATATATGTATGTGTTTACTTTGGTCTCATTCTATTAGAATGTAAGCTTCTTCAAGACAGGCCATATTTTACTTGTATGTTTTTCCCCAGAATTTTGTGCAGTGCTTGTGAAATCATAAGCCATACCAAGATCAGGATGTCTTCCCAGACCCATCTGAGTGAACAGAAGCAGAGCAGGGCCAGCTTCATGGGTGTGCATGCTCTGCACTTTGCTCTGGGCTTCATGCTCAGAAGGACCTGGAACTTGGTTCAGAGCTCTGCTACCAATGTCTTGAAATTTGTGCTCGTTTTATCTTTGAACTTGTGTTTTTACAAGTGAAGTCCATTGGGACAGTAGAGTGTGAGTAGAGCTAATATATGAAAGAAAGAGAAAAGCTTTATATTTCAGTACCACTTTTATTTTTTTAAAGATTTTATTTATTTGACAGAGAGAGACAATGAGAGAGGGAACACAAGCATGAGGAGAGGGAGAGGGAGAAGCGGGCTTCCTGCTGAGCAGGGAGCCCGATGCGGGGCTCAATTCCCTGACCCTGGGATCATGACGTGAGCTGAAGGCAGAGGCTTAACCAACTGAGTCACCCAGGTGCCCCTATTTCGGTACCTTTAATAACACATTTCCCCCTGGTTTTGAGCAAAAGGCCTCACACTTTTATTTTGCACTGGGCCTGGAAAATCTTATAGACACATTTCACTATGGCATTGTGGCTGGATGGCTCTGAACATTTTTGTCTAAAATGGGACACTTCTGAGGTTGAAAGGGAGTGCTGTTAATAATTACACTGGGAAACAGATGTAACCCTGGGGTGTTCCTGGCAAATCAGAATGTGCTGTTCCTCCATGTTGCGGGCACATGAAGACAAAGACTTTGAGTTACATGTCTTGTCATAAACAAAAGATGTTGAAATTTGTTACCTGTCTAGGCATTGACCTCAGATAGCCCAGAATCTGAGTCCTGTTTCTAATATACTAGTTAACTTTGGACACATTCCTAAACTTTTCCAGCCCCATTTTCTTCATCTGTAAAATGGGGAAACAATAGCATTTCTCAAGGTTGCTATAAGGATGAGATGATGGATGCTTTGGGCTCTGCCCAGTCCCTGACTTACAGGAGGGCCCTATATATGGTTACTGTTATTTCTTCTGGTGCTACAGTTGCTACACAGAGGTACCCATACTGGTCAGCCTTAATGTCTAATTTTTGCATGTGTGATATTCCTGTTTACACTTTCTATCTCTGAGTCTCTTCTTTACTTCTTCCCCCGGTGTTTCCCTTTCTTTTCATGCAGTCCTTCTTCCCATGATATTCTTATTTTTTAAAAGATTTTATTTATTTACTTGTCAGAGAGAGAGAGAGCGCAAATACACACACAAGCAGGGGGAACGGTAGGCAGAGGGAGAAGCAGACTCCCCATGGAGCAGGGAACCCAATGCGGGACTTGAACCCTGGAATCATGACCTGAGCCAAAGGCAGATGCTTAACCAATTGAGCCACCCAGGTGTGCCCTGTGATATTCTTATACATGCTCAGTTGACTTAAGACTGCGAGAACACTTTGCAGTCTACAAAACAACAACAATAGTTAGTATGCTATTTTATAGTTTACAGTAAACAATTGCATATTTATTATCTGATTTGGGTTAATATATGTGCACCTTACTCTTTCAAATGGTGCTCTCTAGGGTTCCAGGGTTCTGTGGTTTGGCTTCAGGGTTCTGTGGTTTGTCCCTCATAGAGGGTGAGCAGGAACTGAATTGGATGGCTTCAGGCTTTCCACTGAACCTCTCCTAGCATAGCCCCACCTTCTTCTGATTTGTGCCTTTGCTAAAGCAGTTAGAAAAGCCTCTTACCTAGATAATAAACTCTAAGAGAACAGGAGTGGTGCATTTTTCTCTTAGGTACAATTTTCTTGGCCTAAATATAGTGGTGTGTAAATAGGTGCACAGGGAAACAAACAAATCAAACAAAAGCAAACACACAGTTTGAATGAGTCCAAAAACAACTTCCTTCAGTAACGATCTAACTTTTTCCAGGCAAGGATAAACTAATTCAACACATTACGTTTAGGTTTGTGCGATACTGGCTGAACTGTGTGACCGTCAAATTCATATACTGCCATCCTAACCCTCAATGCCATGTGGGCGAGGCAATGATAGAGTTATGAGCAAAGTTGCATGGAGGCATTAAGGGGCCCCTTCAGTGCCGGGTCAAGGGAAGCTTTGGGAAAGAGGTGAAGGATAGCTTCTGAGGGATGAGGAGAATATGCCAGAATGGGAAGACAGCTAACTATCCATCTGGAAAGAGCAGCGTGTTCCGTGTGACCTTTATATGACATTTTGGGGCTGCTGGCATCACGTTGCGTAGGCGATGTTGACAATTCTCTGTTGATGGGAATTGATAGGTTCTATATCCTCTTTGGATACTTTTGGGTATTGGTAAGAGGTGAAGTAAGTTCAGTCTAGTTTGAGAAGGATTGTATGTTTAAGAATTCTTCCTCCCTTTCTTTCTTTCTCTCTATTTTTATTATTCATTTGAGAGAGAGAATGAGAGAAGAAGAGAGAGAGAGAGTATGAGGAGGGAGAAGCAGACTCCCTGCTGAGCACAAGCCCGATGCTGGACTCAATCCTGGGACTCCATAATCATGACCTGAGCTGAAGACAGTTACTTAACAAGCTGAGCCACCCAGATGCCCCAAGAATTCTTTTTTTTAAATTTTTTTTATTTTTAAAGATTTTTTTAACCTATTTAAAAGAGAGAGTGGGGGAGAGAACATGAGCAGGTAGAGGGACAGAGGGAGAAACAGACTCTCCACTGAGCATGACCTGAGCCAAAGGCAGACACTTAACTGAGTCACCCAGGCATCCCTATTTGAAGAATCCTGACTTGTGAGGGGATACCTACTGTCCTGTTAGTAATAAACAAATTTGAGACCGCCAAAGTTAACACTGGAAAGGGATGTCTTGTGGGATAAAGTTACTAGGCCAAGATTTCCTGAATCACTGTCTCTGAATTTCACCTGATTCCTTCTCTTCATTCCCTATATCTATGACCTCTCTGGTCATCAGCAATCCACATAAGCATACGGAGAAGACCTTTCCTTGCTTCTCTTAATCTGGGACATGTTATAATCTTCAAAACATTATTCTTGAGTAGGGAAGAACAGAGGCCGGTAATCCTAGAAACAGCATGAAACACAAACATAATCCAACTTGTATAATACAGATTCCTGCTCCGAACAAAGTGATCTTTTAGGTCCCGGAGACTCAGACCTATTTTTATCCTAAGCCCCAAGGTAGTTACTCCTGGGCTGACTTGGGGGAGTGCTTTGTTTTCTAAACATTAACTTGAACATGTATGTATGAGGATGGCCTCAGGACTCTGCCCTTAGGATGTCTTGAGTCTCGTAGTGAATACACCTTAGTTCATTCATAATTCAGATATTTGGAATATTAATCATTATGGCCAGAGCCTACTCCCTATACAGAGGAATGTATTTTTTGTCTTATGGTTTCATCTGCATAGCTGTACCTTATTATAATGCCATTAATATAAGAATAGTATCTACTGAGATAAGCTTTGTTTCTCAGCAAGAGAGTTCTGTCAGTAGGATTGAGGAATGAAGACTGGAGTCTGGTTACCCATTGGGAGCTTCTGCCATTGCATTGGTCCAGGTAAGAAATGTGGAATGTCTGATTTAAGACAGAAGCAATGAAGAAGATAAACAAATCAAAACAGAATAAAAACCAAACCAAACCACAAACAGGCAAACAAACACCCACCAACTAGGAGACATCCTTGGGTGGAACTTTTGGTATGTGTGTTCCTTCAGAAGTGGAAGTTTCTGTAGAAGGGAGAACATTGTGTGGAACTTGAGCCTGTAGTTTGAAAACAAGATGGATACAAGGGGCAGAAGAGCATTGGGAGGAGGAAAAAGGTGAATTTGGTTTTGGACCTACCGGGCTGCAAATTCTGCTGCTTTTTGAAGATATAAATATGAAAGTTAAGAAAGAATTTGGGGCAAAAATTAGAGTTCTAGAAATTAACTTATATTTTTTGAAGTCACCAGGTGGATGAGATGCCCTAAGGGGAAGAACTTGAGGAAAAAAGACATATAGACAGAGGGTAGGTTTTTGGAAAGCCAGCATTTGAAGGATGGAGAAAGAAGTAGACTGTGCTGGTGACTCAGACTGAGCCATCAAAGTTTGAAACAAAGAACCAGGAGAGAGTGATCTCTTGAAATCCAAGGAAGGACCTAGTACCCAGAAGAGAGTCTTCCTTAGAACTTTTGAGAAGTAGGTGTTGGGAAGACTGGAAAGGCCCCTGGATTTGTCAATTAAATGCCTGTCATTGGGCTTTAGTTCAGGAGTATGTGTGAGCAGAAGACTGACAGAGAATGAGGTGAGACCCCAGTGGAAGCTGAGGGCTGAAGACCAGTGGAAAAACTCTCCTGAGTCTTTGTCAGTAAATGCAAGGGGAGAAGTAGGTTAGTAACAGAAGCAGGTGATTTTTGTCCAGGGATGTTTGAGGAACTGCCATGGCAAGAAGATAAAGAAGATAAAGAAGATCCTTGGCAAGATTCAATGCCACGAAACACCCACAACAACACATCGTTGTAGATTGTAACGCCAAGAGTGAGCCGGCTGTCTTGGACACTTTTAAATTTCTGCTGCTTCTTTAGTGTAGCATGTGAGGAACTGCTGGGATAGCCCTTGTGCCTCCTTTTGCACACTCACCAGCAGCCCTGCTGGGACAGTAGGGTGCAGTGCGTGGTACAGAGCATGGGTTTAGGGAATCTGAGGACCTGGGTTAAAGTTCTGGCACTGAAACTTACAAACTGTGTGTAACTTGGGGCAAATTACATAGCCTCTTTATTCTTGGTTTCATATTTGGAAAACACATTTAATAATATCTCACAGGCTGGCGTCAAGTTCAAATCAGGTTGTGTAGGTACAGTCCTGATAGGTAGTAAGGCTTTCCTCTTTTTCCTTTCTCTTCCTGCCTCACAGATAGAGTCTGGTGGTTGTTGAGGCCACCTAGCCTGCTTCTGGGCCCTTTCTCTTCCAGCCTGGAAGCATACTGGAGGTTTTAATAGATAAGTTTTAATAGAAAGGTCCTGAGGAGGCTGGAGGGGCCTTCAGGAATGCAGGGGAGGTGTGGTCTTAGAGGAGGAGAGGGAGCGTTAAGGGTGTGGGAGATGTGGTTGGGGGTGTGTGTGCTGTGGAAGGTGCAGAGTAGTTTGCCTCTGGGAGGAACAAAGGATGCAATGCCCAGAGTTATTTTAGAGGAGGGGGGGTTGGAGGTTTCTGCCTGATGACCTTTACTTTTCTATGAAATTGAACTATTGTTTTCTTTGTGTTCTGTTTTGTTTGTTTTTGCTGAGAGTAAGGCCTATGAAGACAGTGATAAAGATTTGAAACATACACTTTCAAGAACAGTAAGGGGAACTGAACTCAGGTGTCTGATGTTGGATGTCTGACTGTCTTTGTGTAATCATTCTTTTATTTATTTTTATTATTATTTTAAAAGATTTTATTTATTTATTTATTTGAAAGTGTGGGGGAGAGAGAGTATAAGTGGAGGGGGGAGAGATAGATGGAGAGGGAGAAGTAGATTCTTCTACTAAGCAGGGAACTCAACGAGGGTAGAGGGGGGAACGACTCAATCCTAGGACCCTAGGATCATGGGATCATGATCTGAGCCAGAGCTGAAGGCAGAAGCTTTTAACTGAATGAACCACCCAAGCGCCCCATACGTATTCTTTTAAATGTGACTTTCTTAATGCAACTTATCAATTTAGAAATCAAAATAGAGAAATGGCTTCACCTGATTTCTTATATTATGACTAGGTTCAAATCTTGGAAATAATGACATAATCATTTTTTTAAACCATGACACAAATTGTGTGGAACATCTATACTATTACATTTAAGGCACACAGCAATTACTGTGCATACTCTTTGAAAAGAAACATTGATTTATCTGACAACATTTTGATAACATTACATTTTTTCTCAGTACTGTCTTTTAGCATTGTTCTGTTGAGTGTTCTCTTATTATATTCCTGGTTTATCCTTTAATTCCAAATAAAATTCTTATGTTTGAGTTTTGAGTAAAATTAGTTTGACCTAAAAATAGTTGTTTCTGCTTACATGAATTCTTTAAAATTCTTATCTATAATATTTACTTTTCATAATAGATGAATTTTTATTCTCAGTGTATTATAATTGCATTAGCTATATTAAAACCAAGATTTCTTTGACTTATTATATTATTGCTTCAAACAATAACAAATTCAAAATCACCCCTTAATAAGTGTTTCTTTGCTTAAAACTATGGTTGGGTCACTTTTCAAATGGTGTTGAGTATATTCATTCAAATCCTGAGACATCTTATAAAAACTTTTTTTCAATTTTTCCCATTCTCATGAACAATCATTGAATTTTATTCACAACCATTGAATTCAATGATTGTAATTTTAAGAAAATTGATATGTTAAGTTGAGGTTATGGTTTTTAAACATCTCTAGTTAGTATAGATGACTTCAGACTTTGATTCCATGCATAAATTTGTAGTAGTTTAGCCTTACCATTAGCTAAGCATACTGTATGGAAAAGGACCTGTGTTTTTAGAGAATAGCTAAGCCAAGGACATTATGTTCTGTCATCAATGTGAAATGAGTATTTTCCATTAAAAGACAACCCCTTCACTTGGAAAGGTTAAATGGTGTAATACTTAGAAATGACGGCATCTGGTTAAATTTAGAATACTGACATAAAAATATTCTCTGGGTTAATAGCAAAAATGCAGTAATATAGAATATGAATGAGTAAACATTTTTATTTATTAAAAAAATTTTTTTTAAATTTATTTGACAGAGATCACAAGTAGGCAGAGAGGCAGGAAAGCAGGCTCCCTGCTGAGCAGAGAGCCCGATGTGGGGCTCGTTCCCAGGACCCTGAGATCATGACCTGAGCCGAAAGCAGAGGCTTTAACCCACTGAGCCACCCAGGCGCTCCCATTTTTATTTATTTTAAAACTTTGTTTCTCTGAGAGAGTCGCCTAAGAGTTGATATCTGTGTTTGACTTTGCTTTGCTACTTTTGTTCTTTTAATTATCTATTTAAGTTGTCTTCTTGACAGTAGAAGAGGCTTTATAGAAGGTGACACATTTTCAGTGATTGTGCAAGAAATGCGGATGTTTTCCTTTGATGCCTTGTAATGCTTCACCTTGGCCTCGCTTTCATGTTCCTTTGGTTTCTAGTTTTTTTCTTGTTTGAGACTATTGCCCCAAAGAAAGAAATCTTAGGATTCCAGAAATAACATCTCCCATTCCAAAGTTTTTTTTTCTGTCAGTAACACTTGGAGGAGAGCTATGGAAAGACATTTTATCACCTAGATGTTAGTCCCATACTTGCAGATTCCAAGATTGCTTTAATAATTCATTATTTCCCCAGAACTAAAATTATGGAAGCAAAGGGAATTTTCATTTTCTACACTGTGTATCTGTGTGTTGGATTTTGTGTGACTTTAATATATTTTTGTATGTTATTTAGGAATATTTTTGTATTCATATATTTATTCTCCTAAAAATGTTTGCATATTCTAAACATTCTATGCCAGGTTTTCTAGTATCTCTTGAATAATAAGATGTCTGGCAGAGATTTCTAATTGCTCCCAATGTCCAATATTCTTTTCTTCCATAGTGATAAAAGTTTTAGCTCAGGACACGATTATCTAACTTAAGATTGCATGTCTCAGCCTCCCTTGCAGTTAAGTGTGGGCCTATGAATAGGGTCTGGGCACTGTGTTGTGAGCAGAACTGGCATGGGTAACTTCCAAGGTGTACCTTGATAATGGAGGAGTATGTACTCTCTCCCTTCTCCCTGGGTGGTGTGAGGATATGATGGTAGGAAATGAAGCAGCCATTTTGGACAATGATTTCATTGACATGGAGTCACATGTTGAGGATAATAGAACAACAAAACAGAAAGAGTCCATTTCTTTATTAAAACAATCTAACTGGTATCCTGTCAAAAATGGGCCTGTAAAAATAAGTCAGTATTTACTTAACTCTGTCTTAACATCATCTTTTTTGACATTTTTACATTGTGCTTCCAATTTTTCACTGATTTATGCAAATTATTAATGAATTGGCAAACTTTAATATATTTTTCTGCCTTTGTCTTAACTGAGTAATCCTAACGTTTTAAATTTATTTCTAGCTTTTCTTTAATGAAAAGCTCACCAGCGATTTCCCTGGATTACACTAAAACTACACTCTCTTTTGCTCTTGGTAAACTTTCTTTTTTTGTTGTTAGAAAAAGAACAGTATTATTTTTAACCTATGCTTCTATATATTTTTTTCCTGAAGACCAGAATTTGTGTGTTCGTTATGTATATTTATAAGAACATTTGTTCAGCTGCTTTCACTGAGGTTAAACAACAGTAGTTTAAACAACACGGATTGTTTGTGACTCTGAAAGCCGTATGTAATCAACATGGCTTTTTTTGTGTGTGTTCTGTCTTGGAGCTCTGGTTATTTAATTTTTCAGTTCGATTGCCTAACAGTATTTCAGAGGAGTACGCAGCTCGGCTCTATCAGGTCATTGAGTATCCTGTTCCTTCTATCTTATTGCTCCACCATCCCCTAGGACCCATTAAATCAAAGTCTAGAGGAGAGAGAGCCAGGCATCAGTATTTTATATAGTTTCTCCATGTGGATCCAATGTGCAGAAGGTTGGAGAACCAATACACGAGGGTCTTCTTGTCCAGATGGTCGAAGCTGGCTTACAGATCCCTTTCTCATTTCAGCTCTAAGGGGACAGAGGCAAATTCCACACATCACTTTCACTCTCATCCCCTTGGCCAGAACGTCATTACATGGCTGAACCAGCTGTAAGGGAGACTGGAAATGTGCTATCTAGTTGGGTAGCCATGTGTACGGCTGAAATTTGGGGAGTTCTGCACTAATATAAAGAAGTAGAAAATAAATATTGAGGAGCAAGGTGTAATTTCTGCCACACTTTAGGCTCCAGTGAAACCTTAGGATTGGTTCTTTTTTTTTTTTTGAAGACTTTATTTATTTATTTGACAGAGACACAGCAAGAGAGGGAGCACAAGCAGGAGGGACAGGACAGGGAGAAGCAGGCTTCCAGCTGAGCAGGGAACCTGATGTGGGGCTCAATCCTAGGACCCTGGGATCATGACCTGAGCCGAAGGCAGATGCTTAATGACTGAGCTACCCAGGTGCCCCTAGGCTTGGATCTCAGAAAATCATTTATATTAATTCTTGGGTTCCTTAACTATAAGAATCTGTTCTACTTAACATATAATTTGGATTATTTCCCCCTAAACTAATATATTCTTGTCCATATAGAAATATATCTAATATTTATCTATCTTTTCACACATGTTTGTAAGAGCAACGTAAAGGGTTTTTGTGTTTTTGTTTTTGTTTTTTGTTTATTTTTGTTTGGTTTTTGTGTTTTTTATCCCCCCATTGATTTTCACTACAGGAAGAATGAAGAGAGGGTTTGGAAATTTTGTGTAATTAAACTTTTTTTTTTTTTTCCTGAAGTCTCAAACAAATGATAAAACTGTCCCAGGAAAATACGGACATCATTTAATATGTCTTTGTTCTATGTCAGGCACTGGATATTCATGTATAACTCACAACTCCTTTCAAGGCTTGTATCATTGTAACGAATACCTAAGTATACTCTGGTTGGTTCCTCAATGAGAGAGGGGGGATTCTGAGCTGATCCATTGTGCAGCTATTCCAAGAGGTTCTGCTGGTGATTTACTGGCCCAGGCATTTCTAGATTGTGGGAGCACTGTTATTAATCAGGACTCGGAAAACCAAGGCAGATGTTGGGATCAGGGTGCAGAACTTGTTGACTCCGGAAGTACACAGAAGCTAGAAGTCAGGAAGGAACAGTAGTTCATTTCAGGCAAAGGAACAAGAGCAAAGGAGCAACAAGAGTCTCATGGTCAATCCAAGACAGGGGTCAGAGCCAGGCAAGCACTCAGGAGCCAACAATTACCCAGAAGTCAAGAGTTTCCAGGACAGAAATGAGGAAATGCAATGAATCATTTAAAAATAGACAACCTTAGTTCTACTGTTAGATATCTGTTAGTGTACATCATTGCTAAGGGTGATTTCAGTGTGGATACTTTTGGATCTCTATGTGCTTAATTACTTTCTACTTACTCTTGGTTTTATGTGTTGAAAGTGGCTCATGTGTCTCCTCTATATGATTAAATCATATGCTATTTGAAGCAGGAATTAAATACACACACATGCACACGCACACACAGACACACATCCTCACTCTTCAAAATGTATATATTGTTCTGCATTCAGTGGATATTGTATAATTGGCATTGGTAGAAAGCATTAATGTAATTAAAACACAGAGGAAGTGAACTATAATTCAAATGATTGTTATTCCTGGAAGTACTCTATTTGCCAGGACTACTTCTTTTGATAGGATAGACAAGGGAGAGGAACAGGCATTGTAGTAATCCCAGAATGACGTTTGATAAATAAGCCATGTTATATAGGTGGGGCCATTTTTCTTATTTTCTTATTCTAGCAAGGACAGTTAGCACAGCTGTGTAATCTTAGAGTCCAGAAGGTAATCATGCTATTGATAGATGAATATAGCTTTCAAGTAAAATATGAGAAGTTGATGTTTCTC
This sequence comes from Mustela erminea, assembly GCF_009829155.1. Lineage (NCBI taxonomy): Eukaryota > Metazoa > Chordata > Mammalia > Carnivora > Mustelidae > Mustela > Mustela erminea. Next base: position 20,908,145 of record NC_045629.1, read on the forward strand.
ATGTATATTTTGAAATAATAATTCTCACATATAAATTGTACCTTCTCTGTATGGTGAAATTTTCTGAGGATAGCAAATATTCTTTGGGCTTTAGGGCTGTTTTTAAAAAAAATTATTTTACATTTAAAATTGACTTAATTATAAGGAATTTAATGAGTTAGGTTATCAGAAAATTTGAAAGTTTAGTTGACAACTTCATTTTAAACATTCACATTTCTATAGTTGAATATTTGGTTCAGATTCAACTTTAATGGCATCAGAAAAATATACACAAACCTAAATGAGAGGTCCAGGAAGTCAGCCAGGATATTTGAATAAAATCTTAAAAATGAAAAAGTCTGCTAACTAGATTTAAAGAGAAAATTATAGCTTTACTATATTGTATTATATATTCTTTCTACAAACCATTTCTTTTCCAGCTTGTCAGTATTAAAGTTCCAATTATTCTGTGATATTCTAGAATTTTCTTTTCTAGAATTTAATTTTTGCCAAGTGAAATCTGTAGTAATTTTGTAATAAGTAAAGACAGAACTAAGCAATCAGTAAAACAAAAAACAAAAAACAAAAACCAAACAAACAGAAATTACTACGGAATGGAATTGGAGTGATTTTTAAATTTATTTCAAAACCAACTTACATTTGAAAAACCTTTTAACAATGCAATTTATGTCTCAGGTCAATTAAAAAAATACCTCTTTTTTATACTAAGCCTTATGATTTAGTCTCTTCAATAATTGTTTTAAAAGCACAAGATTCAGGTATTTTGATTCTTTTTTTTTTTTTTAAAGATTTTATTTATTTATTTGACAGAGAGAAACACAGCAAGAGAAGGAAGAGAAGCAGGGGGAGTGGGAGAGGAAGAAGCAGGCTTCCCGCTGAGCAGGGAACCCGATGCATGGCAGGGCAGATGCTTAACGACTGAGCCACCTAGGCACTCCTGATTCCTTTTTTAAAGACTTATTTATTTATTTGAGAGAGGGAAAGAGAGAATCTTAAGCAGACTCCCCATTGAGCACGGAGCCTGATTCCAGGATCAGTGGAGACCACCCCTGCCGAAATGAAGAGTCAGATGCCTAAGCGACAGAGCCACCCAGGCACCCCCAGATATATTTTTTTAAGATTTTATTTATCCATCTGAGAGCGAGAGAAAGTGAGAGGGAGAGAGCATGAGCGGGGTGAGGAGCAGAGAGAGAAGCAGATTCCCAGCTGAGCAGGGAGCCCCCTGTGGGGCTTGATCCTGGGGCTCCAGAATCATGACCTGAGCCAAAGGCAGACACTTAGCCAACTGAGCCACACAGGTGCACCAGTTTTGATTCTTAATATTCCAGGGCATATTCATTAAGCATGTAGTGCATGCCAATCACTGTTCTAGGCTGGGAGGAGGAGTTAAAAATACCCTGTTTCATGGAGCTCCCTTTCTAAAACAGTAGCTACCAGATAAACGAGTGAAATGTTTGGTATATTAGCTAGTTTAAATGGCAATGAGAATGAGTGAAGCAGATGGAGAATAAAAATCTGTGTATGTTTTTACATTTTATATAGGTTGGAAAGGCAGAAAGTCCCTCCTTTCTGCAAGGCTCTAAGAATATTTAAAAATAACTTTTTTATTTTTATTTTTTTATACTCTAACTCAGGCAGTACCTAAGAGGAAAGTGCTACTCAGGTTTCTTGTTCAGCTCTTTAGTATAATTATAATTTAATGATGAAATTAAGCCCAGATATACATTGCTAATAAATTTAATGGAACAGATTAGCAATAGCTTAGTGAGTGTAAGACTTAAGGCTTTAACTAGTTAATTCTTTAGCTGTCATTTCTCAGTACCCTGACTTTAATAGAGTAGGCATATGTTTTTTTGGAGGTTCAGCAAACTAACAATATACCTACCTCACCCTGTCACTGTTACATGTTTATGCCATTGAGAAGCTTATTTTGTAGAGTGTTTGTCAATACGGTTTCACATTCTGGCAGCTTTGTGTCTAGTGGGAATTGCAGCCAGGGTTAGAATCCATCACTGGTGGGAACCAGCCAGCTGAGCAGTGCACCACCTCGGGGAGGCTTCTGCTGGAAATGAAGTGTCCTTCAGCTGCGAGTGGACTAAAGCATTAAGCAACGAGGGTGGGGGTGACAGGTTGAGGATCCTGAAGGTGCAGCAGGATCTCAAGCCAGTTTTATAACTGTTACCTTAGATAATCCCAGATGAGTTAAAAGCTAAGGTATGGAATGCTTTCTTCCATTTTATCTATTAAGGTCTTCCCCTGAGAGGAAAAAGGAAGGGTAACGAGTGTATCTTGCAACCCCTCCCCATTCCTTGTTCTGATAGTATTAGCTCCCTTATGGCCCTCTAGAGGTGACTCCCTGGAGAAGTGTGGACAGCTGGAGGGCCCCTCTGTGGCCTATAAAGTGTCATTGGGAGCCACAGCCAGAGACTGTGGGGGAGGGGAAGGGTCACTTCAGGTCTGTGGAAAACACTCCCTTTTCCCTCAGCATCTTGAGGCCTTGTTTCTTGCGTTATTGTTAATAGAGTCTGGGAGCTTAGATTCTGGTGCTGAAATTTTTTTCTGGGTTAGTTCTATAAATGATATTTTTAAAGCAACCTTTTGTGGAGTTTCATTCTTTAGTTCACTGAATTTGTAGCACAAAGGAATGGAAAGAGATTTATTGCTATCGTCATTACCAACTTCAGAATAGAAATTGGTGAGTAATTATACTTACATTAGACTTTTAAAAAGTATAACTGAGGGAAAGGGATTCAGCTGGCTGTATTTTTTGATAAGGTTCTGTGCTTTCCTCTTCCGTTTCTCTTTAGAGACCATTCTATGGCTAATACATCATAAACGTGAAAAGGAAGTGCAAACACAATTACCACAGAAAGTCGAAATCTCTTCCATTCACTTCTTTATGCTGTTTGTGACTTGTCTGCCTGATTGTTTCAAAGTAAGAAAAAGCTTGGGATTCTTATCTATCATTATCAGTGACACTGGTTTTGAGTGTGTGGTGTGGTTCTGACAAAACTGGGACAAAATCAACCTTCATGCTAGCAGCCATTGTACCAAACTAATCACAAGAATGTGTGCAGAATACACACAGTGAGCTTTAAAGGCAAGTACATTTGTCTAATGAGATAATGCAAGATACAATGCAAGGAGGGAGATCAGATACAGAATGAACATTCTGTTAACTCTGTAACAGAATGTTCAGTGCCATCGGTAGTTCTTCCGTGGGGGCTTTGAGATTTTCTGCTCCACTCTGCTCAGTTTCTTAGTCCTCATCTAGTCCTGAAGCCCCCAGAGGAGGAGCTGAGGGCTGATGGGGCTCCTTAATCAAGAATACAGTGAATGTGGGTGAGGTGATCCCTGGGAAACAAGGCTGGGTTTAGAATTTGGTCTAAGATAACATCTGGACATTTCAGAGGTCCCAAAAGGATCTGGGGTCAAGGGTTAACACAGCTGAGGTCTGCAGTCTGTGACACAGAGCCAAGGAGCAGCTTCAGGGGATTTCCACCATCTTTTACACTTGAGAAATGTAGCTCCTATTCCTTGGCCCCTTCCCGTGCCCTCTGGTCTAGTCATTCCCTCTCCCCATTCACTTTCAGGTTCCTCTAGCAGTTTTCCTAGACTGACCAGGTAGCTTTGAGTATGGGCTTTAGGCTTATGGTAACTTCTGAGGGATAGGTAATCCCATAATGATAAAGATTAGGATCAATATTTGTAATCCAAGATGAGGTAGATTTTGACTGCTTCATTAAACTTATTTCATTAGATGATTAGAATAATCGTTTAAACCATTTGGTTCATAGTTACTCCCTTAATGCATTTTTTTTTTCATCTAGAAAGCTTTACTAATGTTTTATGATTCTTGTATAATTTTGAAGAATATTTATCAGACTCGAAGAACTTCCCTGATAGCTCGAGTCTGGTCTTAGTGACAAACTGTGCCATTTGGAAAAGCTTGAAAACTTTCCTGACCACTTGTTTGAGGTTTGCTGTTTATTTTGATCAGCAGGTTCACTTGGCTACCCCTGTGGAAATTTTAGAAGGGTCTTCTTTCAGTTCATTTTTGGTCTCAGGTAGACACAGATGAAGTGAGTTGCTCCAAACAAAAGCAACAGAGTTAGAGAATCTTCCGCCTATCATCTGAGCCAGCCTTGTCTTAACATCTTACAATTCAAGTTTCTATGGCTTGATTTGTTCTAATTCCCAGGACCTGGAATATTTCTTCTCCTTTTTATTTATACCGTTGCTATAATTTGTTTAGAAATTCAGGAAGTATGGAAGAAAAATTGAGAGAAATCAGTTATCTCCATTTTGGGAAACCAAAGAGCAAAGTGGTTTTGTTTATTAACTTGATGTTGTATGTTTGAGTAACAGTTGTTGAGAGGTTAAGGTCTTTTTCACAGAGTCATAATCTCTGAATTTCACATAAGACAGTATAAGGTCCAGATACAACTTAGTTTTCAAACTGCCACCCCAAACTGAAAACAAAAATGAGTAAAAAAAAAAAAAAAACCCAAACCCCCAAACCTCAAATGAGAGCTATTCCTGTTCACATGAAGAAATACTATAATGATCATCAGCCTTTCAACAACATGGGATTAATTATCCCAGTAAAAAGAACAATACCCCTAATCTGTTTTCACGCTTCTATGTCTCTGATGGAATCAATTTACAAATAAAGGCTGACATTTTACTTTGTAGTTCTCAGCCTTGCCAATCCCTCATGGCAATTGCACTGGCCTGCCAGTTTGGGAAAATACACTAAAAATAACTCGGAGTTAAGAGTTCTCACACTAGTAGCTATAAACTCATGTTTTCTCGATCAGGAGGTAATCCTCTTTTGATTTCAGAGTAAGAAATGTGAAATGCATCAAGAGAAGACCATTCTCCTCTTCTAAGATTGTGATGCAATTGATGCAAGGATCCTCAGAACCTGCTAGACTAGAGCCTGGAGGGTCAGGACAGAGACCAATGGTTCAGGGCTCCTTTCCTCCACCTGTTGACCTAGCAGAGGTCTGAAGGATTTATCAGTTACGTTCTTATACTAATTTACCTAATGCAAACAGATTCTCCTTCCTCTGTCATGCTAGTGCCAAAGAGGAAAGGCCTATGGTTTTTGAGTAGATTATACTTTTGATGGAAGTTGCTGGAAAGACTGTTTTATTTTATGGTTTTGTTTTTGTGGAACAGTGATTAAAGTGGTCTGACCAAAGGAGTGGTGTAAGGGAGTCGTGGGTGGTCAAGGTAGCCTAGGGTCAGATGGTTGAGTGGCCTTGAATGCCAGATTCATTTAGAACTATTGGTAGACAGTGGAGAGGTAGGGAGTTTTTTGAGCAGAAGTCACAGAATTGGGCCTTGATTCAAGAAGGGTCATCTGGCAGAAAGTCTTTTAGCAACAGGTTGTAGGAATGGCTTCATTGGGCATAAGTAAGACTGGAAGAGACCAACCGATGAAGCCCAACAAATGTCAAAAGATTAAATGAGTGGAGAATATGCTGAGGCCCCCATCCAGACCACCTTAATTAGAATCTTGGGATGGGGAGAGAGAGTGGAGAGTCAAGAATTAGTATTTTTAAAAGGCTTCATAGCTGATTTGAATGTGTAGGTAAGGTAGAAAAATAAAAGGAAATGAATAAAATAACAGTAACAATATATATATATCAATATAACAATCAGGGATTGAGATGAATAATCTATTTTCCAATATGCTGCTAAAAAGTTGATGAGTGTGGTTTAAGTTGTGGGCATACTTGCTTGAAAGGAGAGAGTGCTCTGAGATGACAGAGGAAAGACGTTGAGTTGAGGACTGGAATGCATTATGGAGTAGTTTAAAAACCACCACCAGAAAGACATTATTGCATTAGCCAAAATGATCAGAAATGGGGCAGAATGATCACAATCATGACCCAGAACAAGCTTTTTCTGCAGTTGAATTTGTTTAAGAATTTTGTTTCTCCCTTTTCATGCTTTGATCTATTTCTCCAGATACATGAATCTCGGGGGGGAGGGGTGGAAAGGAGTTTTTTGTTTGTTTGTTTTAAGTTTAAAGTACTGTGCAGTGGGATAGTTAAGTTGGCTACCTGGTACGGTGAAATCTGACTTCTGGCCCTTCTGCTACTTATTAGGAAAAGGGAGAAAGTAATTGATGTGTGCCAAATAATTCCCATACAGTGGGAATTTATATACATTATCATTAACCTGCCCAATAGTCCTGTGATGTAGGGATTAACCTCCCAGTTTTACAGGAAATAAAAGGAGGCTCTAGCTTTCAAGAGAGCACACACCTGCTCTTGCTCCCAAGCCTGTGCTATTTCTTATTACCTGTCCTGTCTCAGCAGACATGAGAAACAGTGGAGATAAACCATGAGTGCAAAGGTTAGTATTATTATTGTCATTTTCAGGTATTATAGAGATAACCCAGATGGATGGCTCATTCAAGGCTATGTGAAAGTAAATGACAAAGGAGAAGGTGTACGGAGGAAAGCAGAGTTCATGAGCATACCCAAAGAACAGAAGGAAGGTTTAGGCTGAAGAGGCAAGTAAATTCACTTCACTCTCCTCACATTTTCTTTTGAACCCAACCCTATGGGCTTTTATTTCATCACTCCACCAAATATATATTTATCCAAGTCACCAGTGCTATCCACGTTGCTAAATCCAGTGGCCATTGGCCAGTTTCTCAGTCCTCTTTTTGCTTGACCTAACGGAATGTTGATCTTCTAATTGAAACAATTCCTTCCAGGACAGTATATATTGACTTTGTTTCCGACTCTGTGCTCCACTATCTCAGTGTCCTTTGCTGGTTGCTCATCTTCTCCATGATATGTAGCTGTTGGAGCCACATGGTATCTATCCTAGAGACACAGGATTCATTGTTCTGACCATTTTTCTTCTCTACGTACATTTATTCCTTTGGTGGTCACCCTGAACTTCAGTTTTGAATGTCTGTGTCTTCCATGAATGTCTAATATGTGTCTTAAACTTAACATGGCCAAAATCAAACTGCTTAACACCTCCCCTCACCTCATTCTACCTTCTCCCAGCCAAACCTCATCTTTCTGAGATCTTACTCTTGTCAGTAAACAACTTAATCTTTTCTCATTGATCACATTTAATAGTGGCAAATCCTTTTAGCTCTATTAAAAAAAAAAAAAAGAAAATCCAGACTTTACATATGTTCATGATAAAAACCCTCAACAAAGTAGGCTTAGTAGGCTTTCACCTCAACATATGTGAAAAACCCACAGCTACCATCATTCTTAATGGGGAAAAACTGAGAGCTTTTCCACTAAGGTCAGGAACAAGACAAGGATGTTCACTTTCACCACTTTTATTCAACATGGTATTGGAAGTCCTAGCCACAGCAATCAGACAACAAAAAGAAATAAAAGACATCCAAATTGGTAAGGAAGAAGTATAACTTTCACTATTTGCAGATAGCATGATATTATATATAGAAAGCCCTAAAGACTCCAACAAAAAACTGCTAGAATGAATAAGTGAATTCCATAAAGTTGCAGGATATAAATCAAAGTACAGAAATCTGTTGCATTTCTATAGTGAAGCAACTGAAAGAGAAATCAAGACAACAATTCCATTTACAACTGCACCAAAAATTATAAGGTATCTAGTAATAAACTTATACTCTAAAAACTGTAAAACATTGATGAAAGAAATTGAAGATGACACAAAGATAGGGAAAGACAGTGCATCCTCATGGATTAGAACAGATACATTAAAATGTCTATGCTACCCAAAGCAATCTACACATTTAATGTAATCCCTATCAAAATACTAAAAACATTTTTCAAAGTAGAACAAACAATTCTAAAATTTTTATGGAACCACAAGACTTTGAATAACCCTAGCAATCATGAAAATGTGAAACAATGCTGGAGGTATTGTAATTCCAGATTTCAACCTATTTAAAAAGCTTATGTCATCAAAACAGTATGGTACTGGCACAAAAAATGGACACATAGATCAATGAAACAGGATGGAAAGCCCAAAAATTGGTCTATGAAAAAGGAGGCAACAATATGCAATAGGAAAAAGTCTCTACAACAAATGGTGTTAGGAAAACTAGACAGCTACATGCAAAGAATAAAATTGGACCACTTTTTTTTTTTAAGATTTTATTTATTTATTTAACAGAGAGAAACAGAGATCACAAGTAGGCGGAGAGGCAGGCAGAGAGGGAGGGGGAAGCATGTTTCCTGCTGAGCAGAGATCCAGACATGGGGCTTGATCCCAGGACCCTGAGATCATTACCTGAGCTGAAGGGAGAGGCTTAACCCGCTGAGCCATCCAGGTGCCTCTGGACCACTTTTTTATACCATACCCAAAAATCAACTAAAAGTTGAGGAAAGACCTTATTTGTGAGATACAAAACCATAAAAATCCTAGAAGAGAACACAGGCAATAATTTCTCTGACATTGGCCATAGCAGCTTTTTTCTAGGTATGTCTCCTGAGGTAAGGGAAACAGAAGCAAAAATAAATTAGTGGGACTTACTCAAAATAAAATGCATCTAATTAAAGAGGGCACGTATTACATGGAACACTGGGTGTGGTGCATAAACAATGAATCTTGGAACACTGAAAAAAAAAATAAAAAAGTAAAATCCATGTACAGAAAAATAAAGGTCCATCACTGCTGTGGTTAATTTTTCAAAATGCAATGGAGAATATAAATGTAACTCCAAAGTAAAAATGATTGAACAATGTGTTAAACTACTATAAAAATCACAAAAATAAGTGTGAAAAGAATAATATTCTTTAAAAGCTTTTAAAAAATAAAATGTATCTGCACAACAAAGGAACCATAAAACTAAAAGACAACATGCTGGATGGAAAGAGATATTTGCAAATGACATATCTGATAAAGTCTTAGTATCCAAAATGTATTAAGAACTATACAACTCAATCCTAAAAACCAAATAATCCAATCAGAAATGGGCAGAAGACAGGAACAGACATTTCTCTAAAGAAGTTATCCAAATGACCAACAGACATGAAAAAACGTTCAACATCACTCATCATCAAGGAAGTGCAAATTAAAATCAGAATGGGATATCACCTCAGACCTTTCAGAATGGCTAAGATCAAAAACAGAAGAAACAGCAGGTGTTGGTGAGGATGTGGACAAAAAGGAAACTTCTTGCACTGTTGCTAGGGATGTAAGTGCTGCAGAGACTGTGGAAAACTGTACAGTGGTTCCTTAGAAAGTTAAAAATAAAACTACCCTATGATTCAGCAATCACACTACTGAGTATTTACCCAAAGAATAGAAAAACACTAATTCAAAAGGGATACACGTACCCCTATGTTTATAGCAGCATTGTTTACCAATGCCAGGATATGGAAGCAGCCCAAGTGTCTATTGGTTGATGAATGGATAAAGAAAAAGTGGTATATGTACACACGCGCACACACACACACACACACACACACACACACAGGAATATTTCTCAGCCATAAAAAAAAAATTAAGTCTTGCCATTTGCAAGGACATGTATGGAGCTAGAGAGTATTAATGCTAAACAAAATAAGTCAGGGAAAGACAAATATTGTATGATTTCACTCACATGTGAAATTTAAGAAACAAATGAGCAAAAGGGCCTAAAAAAGAGAGAGAAAGAGAGACAAACCAAGAAATAGACATAACTATGGAGAACAAACTGTTGGTTACCAGAGGGGAGGTGGGGGGGCATCAGTGAAACAGGTGATGGGGATTAAGGAGTACAATTGCTATGATGAGCACTGGGCAGTGTAAGGAAGAGTTTATTTTTTAAAGATTTTATTTATTTATATGACAGAGAGAGAGAGCATAAGCAGGGGCAGTGACAGAGGGAGAGAGGGAGAAGTAGCCCCCCACCCCTACCCCACAGAGCAGAGAGCCCAATGCAGGGCTCAATCCCAAGACCCTGGGGTCATGGCCTGAATTGAAGGCAGATGCTTAACCAACTGAGTCACCCAGGCGCCCTGACATATGGAAGTGTTGAATCACTATAGTGGACACCTGAAACTAATATGACACTGTATGTTAACTAACTGGCATTAAAATAAGGACTTTAAAAAATTCACACTTTAACCGTTTTTCACTACCTCTGTCCACTGCTGTTATCCTGACACAGCAGCTTCCTGCTTGGTTTCCCTGGATCCCTACAACCAGGGTAGCTGGGTAATTCTTTATGAGCATGTCAAATCATTTCACTCTTTTGGTTTAAGCCCTCCAAATACCTTTCATCTCCTTCAGAGTAAAAGCCATGTCCCTCTAATGGCCTGTGAGACCTTGTGATCTGCAGTCTTCTCTGTTATATCTCAATCTCATTTCCTGCTATTTTTCCAACTTGCCTTCCTCTGATCACAGTCACCCCTTTGCTGATCCTCAACAATGCTGGGCATGCTCCTGCGTCAGGAACTTTGCAGTATTGTTCTCTTGGCTTGGAATGCTCTTCCCCCAGGTACTCTCATGCCCACCCTGACCACTGTGTACCAAGTTGTATCTCTTCCCTTTTCAACCCAACATTCCTCACCCACCTTTACTGCTTTAATTTCTCTAAAGCACCTGCTGACCTACTAAATACCTTGGTTATCTTGTTTGTTCTTCTCCCACTAGGAAGCGAGTTCATTAGGAAAGGAAGGAGATCCATGAGTGCTTGTTTATGGCTATTCGCACAACCTCTAAAACAATGCTTAGCACATAGTAGGTGTTCATAAATGTTTTTTGAATTGATTGGTGTGACTCATACTCAATATCATGTAAGACATATATATGTGTATATGTGTATGTGTGTGTATTTAAACCCTTTGTTAAGAAAACTTAAAACATACACAATGCATTGGAAAGGTATTAGAAATCTAGTAAAGGGTTACAAATTTGAGTCTGATCTATAAATTCTAAGAGTTTAACAAAGTAGATATTGATAATAAAATGGATGATGAGAAAGGATACGCTGACAAAATTAACTCATAAAACTAAGAGGCAAGAAAACATTGAAGAAGATGCTAAAGAGAAATGAAATTAGCTAAGGGGCTGCATTTATATGGAGATGTCATTCGGTGATTACCCAATAATACTTTTTAAAGTTACTGAGAAATACTGTAGTGGAGGAGATATTGTTAAACTTTCGATTTGTCTTAGAAAGCAGTCAACTAATTATTTTCCATGTCTCTGAGCAGTGTAATAAGACAACAGTGATTAGTGGAAAGTACTTTTGGTGTGGGAAAGGAAGTATACTACTTTGGGAAATAAGGATGTTGTAGAAATTAATATTTTAAAGTCTTAAGAGGATTCCCATAGGAGACCGATGTATTTTCCAAAGTCCTTTGTTGTGATGAAAAATGGAAGGTTATTTTCTAAGTGCCAATTTGTGAACATAAGCATATGTATGCCAAGGGAGATTTGAAATTCAAGAAACTGATTTATATGAAACCACTTGTTTGATGTGATGTCCTTAATGATTTGGTTTTATTTTCATCCAATCCCTATGTCTAAACACACAATTAAAGTTCACCATTGTGAGAGGCTCAGATGTCCTTTCTTTTGGCTGTAATAGTAGAAGTTTGATTTCCAGTTCTAGTAATTCTTATAAATAAAGTCTACTGGTGATCTCCACAGAATGTAGGCTATTAGTATATATGAAGAGGCAGAAAAAGTGTCATTTTAGTTTATATCTTTCTATGGAAATACCTTACACTATCAGATTAGGTAGGTCTTTTGTGTTGAAAAATATGAGTGAAACCTCCTGTGGATTCCATTGCTTCTTGCAGCTGCTGTGGAAATTCTCTCGCAATGCTTTCAGACTCCTTTCAGACCACACTGTTGTATGTATTTACTGTTACACTGACTGCTTTCTTGCCCTGTTTGAAGCCTTTCCCAACCTGGCTTTTTTTTTTTTTTTTTTTCCACAGACAGAGATCACAAGTAGGCAGAGAGAGAGGAAGGAAAGCAGGCTCCCTGCTTAGCAGAGAGCCCGATGCGGGGCTTGATCCCAGGACCCTGTGACCATGACCCAAGCCAAAAGCAGAGGCTTTAACCCACTGAGCCACCCAGGCGCCCCCCAACCTGGCTTCTTGACCCTTCTTTTCAGAAGAAAGACTCCTAACCTTTTCCCCATGACCATCTTTTAACCATATATTTTAACTCTGCCCTAGTAGGATCTCCTTTTGCTTCCCTGTGGCATTTGACATTGCTCATCAGTGTTACTTTTTTGAAATTTCCTCCTTGGGTAGCATCCCTTGGGTTCACTGATGAAAGTCTATAATATCCCCCTTTGCTTTCAACTCTCGTTCTTGGCTTTTCTTTCCCTTTTTTATATAAATTTTATGTCTTTTTAATAAACTTATCAACTCATCATGGCCTCTACAATTACCTTTACATAAATAAAACTAAAGTCAAATATATCATTCCAGTTAAGATGTCGAGTCCTAAAGTCATGTGTTCTGTATATGGGACATTGCACCATATGTTTCACTTTTGCCTCCAGTTCTGTCATTATTTTTCCTCTCTTGGGCCCTACTACCTTCTTATAATTGGCATTTTCCAATTTCCCTAGACTGGAAGGCTCAGTGTCTTTTGGTCTTCTTGTTTTTTTATCCCCTATTAAACCAGTCCCAATGCCCTATTGATTCCCTTTTCTGATTGTGTTTAGACATTTCTAAATGTGTCCAGGATGCTGCTACTTACATAATGAATTGATCTCCCTTTGTTCAGGGGAGATGTAACAATGACAGAGCGGGCAGAGTGATAACCATCCAACAAACATGCCCAGATTAGTTTTCCTAAAATACTATTTTCATCCTTTTATTTATTTATTTATTTTGCCAAAGACAGACCTCACCTCCTTGAGGCTCACAAGTCCTAATTTCTCCAGTTGACATTCTAGAACCTTCATAAAAATCTCCTTACCCTATCTGTTCACACTTACCATGGCTACCCCTAACAAATCTCTCCTGTAGGGTTAGTTGTTTCTTAAGTAATCCAATCAGTTATCTTGCTGACTTATCTGATTGTCTTTGCTCATGCTCTTCTTTCTGTTGGGATAAACTCTTCTCTCTTCTTAGATATCCGTATTCCACTTGCCTTGTAAGACTTGATTCAAATATCACATTTCTATAAAGATATCCCATACCATTCTTGCCTTTCAGCACCTCCCAATGTTTTGTTGTTCATATCACAAATTTCATCATTTCAATGCTGCTTTTCTTGCATCATCATTTGATGACATCATTTGATGATGTCTTGCATCATCATCATCATGTGGTTTCTGTAGTAATTATTTGTTTGGACATCACAGTTTACAAATCATTATTATATTTGTGCCTGATAATAAGGCAAATCAGTCATTTTACATTTGGGATCAATAATACTAGTAAGAATTTCAGAGCACACAGATAGTGAGAGTAAAATGTGAAATAGAAGTGCTATGTAAGGATTAATGCTAAATGCAGCACTTTTTCCATCGCTTTCAAAGTTTGTTCTTCCTTCCTTTCCTTTCTTCTCCTTTCTTTCTTCTCTTCTTTCTTTCTTTCTTTAAGATTTTATTTACTTATTTGACAGAAAGATACACAGAAAGAGAGGGAAAAAACACAAGCAGGGGAAGTGGGAGAGGAAGAAGCAGGCCTCCCACTGAGCAGGGAGACTGATGTGGGGCTCGATCCCAGGACCCTGGAATGATCTGAGTTCAAAGCAGATGCTTAACTACTGAGCCACCCAGGCACCCCTCAAAGTGCTTGCACTTATTGTAAAACTTACCTCATTTTTTTCTTTATGCTTTCCACAGAACCTAGCTTATGTCTGTTACCTAGTAGATGTTAAGTATCTTACTGGCTGATTGTAATATATGCAATAAGTAATCAAGAAAATGTTTTCTGAGTTATATAATTGCACTTAAAAATTTACCTTTCTGCATTTAGGGAGAAGGAACAATTGGAGAAAAGGTCAAATATTACTAAAATTTGCTTTGCTGTGTTCTGATAAACAGCTTTCTTAAAATAATTCAAATTATAAGAACCTCATGTTTGAAAGCTCCTCTCTGAGAGTTGCTTTTGTAATACTACTCTGGACTTACATTGTTGAAATAGAATTTTCCTCATGTCTTGGTTAAGAAGAAAAAGCACGATTATTAGGTTGAAAAAGTAAAAGGTATACATTTTGAAGGTATAAATTTATGAGCATTTTTATGTCATGTTCTAAAAATATATTTAATATATCTCTCTATATAAATATATACACTTTATATTTTAATAAATGTATCTTAGAACATGGCATGAGATCAGTTAGCTTAAATATTACCCAGAAATATTCTATTTTATTAAGGTTTGGAGTTAATTTTCCCAAATAAGGAATAACAAAAGGATGAATGAAAGGGAGTTGATTTTTTAAAATAATGTTTTTGTAGTAGGTTAAAATAGTGTGATTGGTCAACTGTGAGGTTGGCAAAATGTTTCCATTATTAATCATGCAAATTCTGAGAATTTGTTTGGGACTGGTTGTACAAAACTAATACAAAGAAGTGACTTAGCTTTTACTACAGTGAGTAGTTATGCCTGTTCTAATCAGAGACAATATAATGATGCCATTTTAAAGATAATTGTTTCAAATCCATTTACTGCTTAGGTCTCTTTCAGTTTTACTCCCTGTTCATGTGAGGGCATAAACAATTGGATATTAATTTAGTTGTAGAAACAGGTACAAAAATGGACAGTTTTTGTGTTCAAGCTAGTCTCTATTGTATCCTAATTGCTATGTCTCAGAACCAGCACCTGATTTCTTTGCTCCTGGCTGTTTCTGCCACTCCCTGGTTTCCACGTTTGTTCCTCTTTCTGGAGCTCTCTGAACTGTTTTTTGCTTTTATTATCTCTCAATTTTTCCTTGCTAAGAAATTAAATTTCCTAATGAATGTACGGCTTTTACTTTATTATTTTCTCTCTAAAAAATGTAAAAGAGCTCAGCGACTTACCGAGAACCAGTCCAAACTCATGGCCTCTTGTGGTTAGAGCCTCCTAGTCTTTTGAACTCTTATGAACAAATGAACTGGAGCACCTGGGTGGCTCAGTCATTAAGCATCTGCTTTCAGCTTAGGTCATGATCCCAGGGTCATGGGATTGAGCCCCACATCAGGCTCCCTGCTCAGCGGGAAGCCTGCTTCTCCCTCTCCCACTCTCCCTGCTTGTGTTCCCTCTCTCGCTATGTTTCCCTCTATCAAATAAATAAATAAAATCTTTAAAAAATAGCAACAACAAATGAACTGATAGATCTGGCCAACGTTATGAGTGCATAGCCTGTGCTTTTCTGTCTCTATGTCCTTTTCATTGTGTTTTCTCTACGTATCTTTAAGCAGAAACTGTGCCTTTCTCCTATTTTTATTTTCTATAATTAGTTCATAATGCACTGCCAATCCTATAGTGAACCTAGAGAATGAATGAATGGCCAAATGCATTTAAAGTGAAACAAATAAATGTTAGTATACATCTTTTTTAAAAAAATCTCTTACATTTCCAAGTACATGATAGTCTGAATAAACTAAATATAGGAAAAGATGAGGGCAATGGTGTTGAACAAAGTCTTCGATGGAGATTATCATCAATAAGTAGGGCAAGGAAGTAGTGCCTAAGTAAGTATTATATTTTAGCATGTAATTATATCTTTTCAACCATATCTTATTCACTTAGTGTTCCCAGTATTTATCAGGAATTCAGTAACTGGTTTTTGTGAAATGAATACATGAATTATGTCTCATATATTTTTAAGTATTTGCTTAAGTAATAATGCACGGCCGCAGCTGATTTCCAAAGTTGTCTCCCCAAGGAACTTTACCTCCCAGTGGTCACACCTTTGTGGCATCCTTTCTTTGACTCTGAGCTGGCCCTGTAAGTTGCTGTTGACCAAAGACTCCTAGATCTAGGTCTTAAGAAGCTGTGCAGCTTGAAGGAAGATTTGCTTTTGTGATGCTTCGCCTCGAAGCCAGCCACCATGTAGAAGTATACCTATTCTGAGACCACTGTGCCATGAGAAGCTTGAGCCATGTTAAAATCACACGAAAGAGAAAACACAGTCACTGTACTATACTGTAAAAATGTACCTGTAAGGAGAACCATGCAGTTAAACTCATGTTAAAGGTAAACTGTTTTGTGTCTCCTATTTTTCACATACCACTGTTTGTGTAATTTACCTGTAGTTTTTTAATTGCTACATTGTATCCCATTCTGTGAGTGTATCACAATTTATCCATTCTATTCTTGATGGACATTAGAGTAGTTTCCTCTTGATGACTAATATGGATAGTTTTGCTGTTAGCATTCTTATAAATGTCTTTGATAAAAGTAGGTACCCCTTTCTGTTGGGTGGTTTTGAATTGTCTTATGGCTATTTTGCATTGCATTAGTTTTGTGTCTACAAGTAGCCTATGTGCCATTTTAGAGTGTAATGACTAGGGTGTATGTGTTTCTCTTTCTCATCATAATGCCTACCAAGCAGAGTTTATAGTTTAATTATTCAAGAAATATACATTGATTGTTCACTTAGAAATTTTAAAGCACAAATGCTTGGCTTTTCAAAAAACGTTCTAAATTAATCATAGAGTTTGTACTCCAGTCTTTAAGGACAAAAAATAGGGAATATCTTTTTAATTAGACATTCCTGTTGAATAAATAGCAGTTTGTTGGAAAATATTTCATCTGCCCAGAGCTATTGTTTATTGTTTTACAAATAGCATGAGAAAGAAAATCACTTTTCTCATAATGATAAACGAAAGGATAGTAATAAACAACTGAAGTTTCTGTGTACTATTATCATACCTTAGGGTTCTAAGCTTCAGTGAATCACTTGTTAGGATAGAGCTTATCAATTATCCGTGTGTGTAACTTGAGAACAGTGTTAGAGTACATATTTTCTATTTGATGAGCTATGTTTTAGAGCTGCATTAAATCATTTACTGTAATATAAATTAATGGGTACTAAAATTACAATATTTTTTCCTTCACAGCTAATCAACTTGAGGAATTTCCTTGTTCTTTGCCTCTTTGCCATAACATTTGGATTATTTATTTTAAAAACTACAATGATAAAGCTATTCCAAATAGGCCAGGTCTGATTACTTTCCATCCCCAGCAAATTTACTTTAAGTGCCAATACCATATGGAAAAGTTTGACTTTGATATACCAGACTTTTTTTTTTTTTTCTTTTTTGGTAAAGTGTAGCTCTTGAACAACAAAAAAGTGAGTGACATGGAGATTTAAATTAATTTCAGATGGTTCATAGTTTGTGCTTTGTGGTTGTTAACTCTAAAGAATCAGGATATATAAAAAGATTAAAGAATCTTTTCAACTACCAAGCTTAAAATATCCGTGTTTATGAACAAATGCCATGCATTTTCTATCTTGGTTTATCCTTGTTCCTTTCATTCCTAGTATTTTTTTTTTTTTTGAATACCATGATGTCTTTTGCATCTTCCTATTCATGTATTTATTCAGCAAACATTTACTGAGTGTTTTTCTTGAGGTAAACATTATTGTGGGCCTTCCATTTTCAGAGACTTGGCTCTTCCCTGGAGGAGATCAAGTGTACTGGGAATACCAGCTATAGACAGATACAATATAATATCAGTAAACCTGAGCAAAGTAGGATCAGAGCAACTTATTCTGCCTAAGGGAGTCCAGGAAGTTGTACACAGCAGATAACATTGGAAGTGAGACATGAAGAATGCATAGTAATTTGGGCAAAAAAGTGGAAGGAAAGATCTTCTGTGCAGAGAGTAGTGTAATACAGAGGCACAGATATGAGAGAGGTTTGGCATGTTCAAGAAACAATAAGTGCCATTTTCTTAGAGCTTAAAGCACACTGGGATAAAGAAGAGGGGGAAGACTTGAGATGAAGAAGGTTACCATTTCCACTGCCAGACATGAAAAGCACAGCCTTCCCCCCAAATGACCCCCTCCTTTTTCTCTTGGAACAGAACAGTAATATGGGAACTGGTAACCCTTTGTACAATTGGCAGGAATTGAATAAAAGTAGGCTTTTGATCAGCAAAGAAAATAGGATTGAGTTTTCTAAAAAAAAGTGTAAAAAGGACAAATGAGAGTAAAACCCCAGCATAGTCTCAGAGCAATAAGCAATCAGTGGTCATTCCCAAAGTGCAACTGGATGGAATTAGGTAGACAGTAATGTGGTTGATAACAGAAATAGGCAACAGAATGATTATGATAAGGAGATGTGCTGGCCTGAGAGTGAGAAAGTAAAGTTTAAAGGCATAAATCCAAATTTCTGCAATTCTATAATTAGTGGGAAAGAGATGTTCTGTGTTTTAAACAAGCCCCTAAAAGAAGGGAACAGTATTAGAAGACTGTTAAGAAAGTAAATGTGGTCTTACCAGGAAGGTGTTGGTAAAGACAGGTGACACTGGATAGAGGTATCACCTCCATCAGTGCATTTCCCTTTGTTCTGGAGGCCATATTTTTAGAGATAATTACAGAGAAGAGAATGGCCAGGGGAGGTAAACAGGGTGGCAAATGGTCTGGGAAGAATATTGCAGGCAAAAGAGACAACGGAACTGAAGCTGATCAACCCTCCCATTGAATAAAGGAGACAAGATAGTCAAAAGCAAGAATTGTCTAGAGGGAAGGCAACAACCACTAACTGTAAGTCCGAGGAGTAGATTTAGTTCTATGAAGAAATTCAGTTCTATGATCTTTCTTACGACTTTCATTGACAATAGGGAAATAAACAACTTTGGAATAAATACCTTCAAGATAATGAGTTCTCTGTGTATTGGGGGTGTTCAAGCTGTGATGGGTGCCAACTTGTCAGTAATGTTGTGATTTGTAGGCATTTTGACTAATGACCTTCAGTGTCATTAGAAGATGTCTGAGAATGTAAAATATGACACTCTTGATAGCCTTAAGATGTATGTGAACCAGATGGCCTCAGCTGGATGCATTTAGGAGCCCTGATGCCAGCAAGCCCTGGGCATGCGGTAGGGCTGCGTGTGAGCTTTCATTGGAGATCTGACTGGTGGGAAATGACCTAGTTGCTAAATTGAGATGAAATAACAATTATAGCCATTAGGAAATGAATGCCTGCTAATGCCCAATTCTCAGCTGGGTACTTTATACACACTATCTGACTTAGTCATCACAACACACTTGGGTGGTGGAGTTTATTATCTATCCCTTCTTTTATCAATGAACAAAGAAAGGATTGACTAGATTGAGTCCAGCTGCAACATTTGCCAGCTGTGTCACTTTGGAGACTTACGTGTCTCCATGCCTCTGTTCCCCCATCGAAAAGTGTGGATAGTAAGAGTGGCTGTCACATAGATGAGGGTTAAATGTGTTCAGTACATAGTAGATGCTTAGTACAACTCTGCTATCATACTTTAATTTTTATTATGGCTCTAAAGCTCATGCTGTTTTCCCAGAGATGCAGTTGGTTGAGGGAATGTCACAGCTAAAGAAATTTGAAAAAATATTAGAATCTTCATTCTTTACAGGGGGGAAATATATATATAATAAAAATATATCATTCTACTTGGGAGTTTGGGAGAGAGCCAGGTAGCAGTTGATGATTACATGAGTAGTCTCGTATATTTATGCATAAGAACAGTGTACAGTATTGGGGCTATATATCCTTCTTCAGGTAAACAACCTCTTAAAACCAATCCAAAATGCTACTTACTTTACAAAATTTTTCCAATCCTCAAACTGGGATGGAATTGTTTTCCTTTAACTGCCCACCCTGCACACACACCTCCCACCCCGAATGTTCTTACTTGTTTATTATTTCCTGATTTATATCATGGTTACTTGCATACTCTCCAAAGAACCTGAAGCTCAGCTTTGGCCTGGCCTTTAGCATCTCCTCTGTGGGATTTCTTGGAATACCTCGGTTCTGGTATGCAGGTACTCAAGTCTTTATTTGAATTGAACCACATTATTAAGTTTTCATTTTTATCCTTTTTTTTTTTTTTTTTTTTTTACTGACCCCTTTAGACAATACTGAAAGGCGTCCACTAGACCATAGAGTTTGTTTTTTTAAAGCAGATAGGCTAATTCCTAAAATTTTAAGTTTGTGTACTTTAAAAACAAACATTACTTTAATGAAAACAGATCCTGAATCTGGTATTTGCATACCAATGACTAGGAATCAGTGGGGGAGGAAAGAAACTGTTTCACTCTGGCCCCAAAGGGCTTTCATGCAAAAAGACTAAATGCTCCCTTTAACTGACTCAGTTGCACAGATCTGTGGATGCCTATGCCCCCTTCATCACCCAGCCATGCTGGTGCAGTGATGCTCGAATGTGCACACGCTTTGCAATACCTTCCACCGCTCCATCTTCACTGTCACTTCATTTAAATTCTTATACCTGAGTTATTGTACTAGCTTCCTCATTGAGGTGCCTGCCACCATTCTGGACTCAGGTAACCTCCACTCTCCGTGATCATGAACATTCTATGCACAGAGCTGACCATCTTCATGGACCTAGAATGCCACAGGAGTTTGAAGCAGTGAAGCTGGCCTCAGGGTCCTTCCGAGATCCCCCTCTCCCCATAACAGATTTCTAGCAGCAGTCTTTCCCTGTCCGTTCCCTTCTGCCAGACCCCTTGGATTTTATGCTTCAGAAATATAGGTAGTTTTTTGTTGTGTTATTCACTCTTTGATAACCCCTTAAATTTTATTGTAGTTATTAGGGATGTGGGCTCTACATTCAAATTTTATTTCCTTCAACTTTCATAACTGTAAGATGGGGATTATGTTAGTGCCTAAGTCATAGGATTGTTATGAGGATTGAGTTAATATGTGTAAAGTAGTACATTAGTGTACCTCTGTGCTCTGTCCTGCTTTGGGAATGTGTGTCATCACGTCTTTATTCCTGTTCCTGCTGTTCTCCCTATTTTTTTTTTTAAGATTTTATTTATTTATTTGACAGAAAGAGCATACACATGAATGGGGGGGTGGAGGGGCAGAGAGAAGGGGAGAAGCAGGCTTTCAACTGAGCAGGGAGCCCAATGCAGGACTTGATCCCAGGACCCTGAGATCATGGCCTGAGCCGAAGGCAGATGCTTAACCAATTTCGCCACTCAAGCACCCCTGCTGTTCCCACTATCTTAAGAGTTCTTCTCTATCTGAAGAATTTCTATCCGTCTCTTTAGAACCCTCCTTTAAGACATCAGTCTCTTAGCCTTTTCATGTTAACCTTTACATGCTCAGAAAGATCTGATACTCCATCTACTTCTGAACCTTGAAAATAAATTTGCATGGAACATACTGTAATGCAAATATTTTTATATGTATCAGTTTCCTCTACTGGACCATCAACTCATGAAATCATTGTTGACTTATCATTGGTTCCTCAGAAGCTAGCTCAGTGTCAAACACATCATTTTTAATAAATAATCTTTGGACTTTTTTTTTTTTTTTGACTGAACAGAGAAGCATTTTACGACAGAACGTGGTGGTGGTAGTATTGAATTTCAAGATTTTGTTTGGACTTTGGTCCAGAGCATGGTGTTCTTGTGTGATTGTGATAGGTATAGATACATATCTGCATATGTGTACTTTTATTAGTGTATGCCTGATTAAATACAATCATTTCTTCCAGTTTGCATTTATTTAACTACTTCTGGTAGCTTATAAGAAATTAATCTTCTGACTTCCCATGTAAAAATGCAAGCCGGGAGTTGTGGTGATTCCGTGCCAAAGATCTGTTGCTGTTCACCTGGAAGACTGACGCGTCCTCTGGTTCAAGCTGTGCTTTAATAAACAGGAGCTCAAACACTTTGTGATGGGAAGTACAGCTGAGGACTCTTTCAAGTGCACAAGCGGATCATGCTGAATGCTTTTCTAGGTCATGTTCATTTCATAAAAACAGTCAATTCCCAGCCATCCCAGAAGAGGAAATGCTGAAGGTCCCTTGTTGCACTGCGGGGCGAGGAGGAAACCAAGGGCTGCAAGCAGGAGGGGCCCCACCGCCTGGCCTTTCCTTGGCTAGTAACTGGTGGGCATGGAGCCCGGTTGCACAGGTCCCCACACAGCAGCTTTCAGGCTAAATTTGTGCCGCTGTTTCAATGCAGAAGTTTTTTTGTTTGGTTTTTTTTTTTCCCCCCTTTCCTTTTGCAGCCACCACATAGTTCCAGGGACCAGAGCAACATGACACAGAAGCAGAGAAAACACACTAAGTTCTTGCCAGTTGCTAAGCAGAGAAAATGCTTTTGGATGTTTGAAGTATGCTTCCCATGTTGATTTCCTAATCATGACTTGTTTTCAAAGCCAAACACAATAGCATCCTGAATACTCATCAGCATTTGGCCAGCTTTGCCCACAAGCTAATTAACAGATTTTTATTTAGAGGGATGAGAATAAAGGGGATGCTTTTGGTAAAGAAGTACCATCGTGGGAAATTTGATTTTTCTCTTCTGTTCAAGGATTGTTATTTCTAATTTTTGGATATTATGTTGTAAATACTAATTCCACTGGCCATGTTTACTTTAATTTGAACATACACAGTTTTCAGATTATGCTGACCATTGATACTGACACATTTGTGTTGGATATTACCAAGTTATCTTTTTTTAAAGATATTATTTATTCATTTGAGAGAGAGACAGTGAGCAAGAGCATGAGAGAGGAGAAGGTTAGAGGGAGAAGTAGACTCCCTGTGGAGCTGAGAGCCAGATGCTAGACTTGATCCTGGAACTCCGGGATCATGACCTGAGCCAAAGGCAGTTGCTTAACCACTGAGCCATCCAGGCACCACCAAGTTATCTTTTTAAAAACCTGATGAGTTATTGAGAAGGTACCACTTTGGATCTAAATGCCAAGATCAGAGCAGCTGACAAGTAAGTCTACTTGTGTGCTGACAAAACTTATTTTTCCTTCTTTTCAGGGATGAGAAAACAACGTTTTAGTCTGGAACAGCAGGCTTCTCACTGCTAAGCCGTGAAGCTCGAGAATCCCAAAACCAGAGGCAGAGAATCCTGTGGAGGGTGCTAAGTGTAGGGGGCTGAAGGGGAATCGGGAAGGAATCTCTCTTCTCTGGCATGACCACACATTTGGAAGGGAGAGGAGCAGCTAGGTCATTGGAGGCAATTTGAGTGCAATGTCTGGACAGGGCATTTGGGCTTGGCTAAGGTCCACAATTTATCTGGGGTGTGGAGCTGCTCCAACCTCATACAACCAGTGCTTCCCACCAAAAATATCCAGAATGATGTCTCTTTAATTCTGTTATCAGGACCATGAGGTTTCTTGTAGGGAACAGCTCTGCTGGAGGCTTTCAGGAAGCTTGATGAATAAGAAGACTCATGTAGTGGTGGAAAGATCTCAGGCAGCTGTCACTTGGGAGATGGAAGTTCAAGGTTAATTTCACTTGGTTGGCAAACGTGTATTGAGAAAAAAGTTCATTTTCATAATGCTTCTTTTGGCTGGAGACAGGAGAAATGCAGGAAAGATTAACATTTTTTTGGCTCTCTTTTGGGCTAATCAGGTTATACTAATGACAATATTTTAGTGTACAATGCACAGTGTTAAGTGCAACATGTGTGTAAATTCTTTTAATTCTCACAGTAAACCCATGAGGTAGGTGCTCTTATTCTGCCTTTTTTACAGTTGGGACATTGAGGCACAGAGAGATTAAGTGATTGGCCCGGAATCACCCAGCTGATCAGTGGCACAGCTGGGATTTGAACCATGTCTTAGAGTTGAGCTTCTGCTCTTTGTCAGGACACTGTACTGCCTGAGCATGCAGGGAGCATATAGTTACAATAGTTGGATTGGTCTCCGAGCTCTCTGTAACACTTCATGGAGCATTGATTTATCTCACTGGGTTTAAGCCATTGATTTCCATTTATATTACTTCTCTCCTTCTGTAACCTTCCAAAGGCAGGGGTTTGACTTTGCAACCCTGGCACCAGCTTGTGTTCCTGGCACCTTAGGAAGTTCTGGAACATGATGCCAGCAACCTGGGGTCCAAGAAGAACAGCAAGGCTGGGAAATTCAAGTGACCCTGTGGCCTTTCCAGCTCTGGTCAGCGGACTAGAGATAATGTGTCAGAGTTTAGAAGTCACTGAAACCAAAGTTAAAGATGAATAGAATCACTGATTTGTGATGGGTTTATGTTTGCTCTCCTTTTATTATCAGTATCTTCATCTTTCCAGAACTATGTAAAGCTGGTCAGTGTTCCCCGGAAGGTAAGCTAGTGAGACCGTTAGCTAGCAATGCTAAATAGATCAATTCAGAGCCACTATTGACATTATAAAGCCCGATTCTTTTTCTCTGTCCTGGCTGGGCAACTTTAAGATATTTATTATTTCTTTCCAACCTGCTGTACTTCTGCAGGGATTCTGAGGTTATCTCTGGGGCAAGCTGTGTGCATTGGGAACAAAGATTCAGTTACTGAATGTGTCCAGAATTAAGTCGCAGACTGACAGTTCCTCTCCAGGTTTATTTCAAGTTCATCTGCCACCTTGTTCCCCCAAGTCTCCATCTCGTGCACTGGACTGACTATTCCCACATAGATCTGGTAGCTGCTGCCCTTGGGTCTGGCCTCAGATCGTTGCCTTTTCGAGATACCCGATACCCTATTTCTTCCTCTTTTTGGAAACCCTTCTCGGTCTATGATGTTCAAACTCCACTTTTTCTAAGCATCTGTCCAGAATCTCCCCACCTGCATTTGACTTCTTCCTTCCCTATTCTTTCTAGACTGTTCTTACTAAGACAAGCCTCATATTAGGTATTTGAATGTGTCTGTCTTTTTCATTAGGAATTTTGGAGGTCCAGAAATTGTGTATGTGTGTGTGTGTGTGTGTGTGTGTACATGTGGTTACTCCCACGCACATAAATATACCCAATGTCTTTGCTGTCCCATAAGGCAGAATAGCAGGTACTCAAAGATACTCTTTCCATTTGAATGACCACCCTCCGTCTTCCTGTTCACCTTTTGCCTCCACACATCCTGGATGCCTCATTCTGATACCACAGAAAATATTTGAACACTTCTGTTTTCTAGTCATACAGTTTTTGGATTGTTTCTCTTCCCATTCTTTTAATTTCTAAAATGCTACAGAGTCCACAGCCACCTAGCATCTGCCTGGCCTCAGTTCTAGCCAGCGCGCCTCCACTTCCCCCTGCAGTGGGACGAGGACTGGAATCAGAGCAGTAGGACTGATGATGATAGAGGTTTGGTGAAAGTCAATGCACTCCATAGCAGACATTCTCCTGGCAACCCTTCTGTCATTACTCCAGGAATGTTGCCTCCAAGGAGGAAACTGAAGCTCACGGAGATGATGGAGTGCAGCTGGGATTCAAAGCCAGATTTCGCTACCAAATCCCATGTTCTTTCGCCTACCACTCCCTAAGTGTCCTAAGCCCTGAGTGTGCATGACACGGTGCACTCATCACCCTAGTGACTCTTTACTCAGAGAGAAATTGGTAGCCCCATTATCCAAAGAGAGCGAGCTCCACCCAAGGCCCCACCAATGATAGTGGGAGAGCCCATGATTCAAGCACAGATGTTCCCCACTCTTCTCTTTCCATTGAACCACACCATCTCCTGACTCCCCAAAATATGTATAGGAAACTTTGTGTGTCTTCTTTATTTCCCAGGGTTGTTGCCTGTCACTCGTTTTTTTGTCTTCTAGGCCCCTACCTTAGTTGTGGAGTCTTGTTCCTGAGTTAGGGGTCTCTTACTTGATTAGTTTATCCTTTTGTTGGAAACTCAGAAGCTTCCAGAGGTAAAGCAGGCAACGCATACATAACAAGCAGGTGGTGATAACTGGTCAGGTGGAGGGAGCCTGTGCCCCATCCAAAGGGGCAGCGATACTCACGTCCAGTCAACTGTTGCTAAAGACTGTGACCCCAATGTTCCAGGAGCCCCTTCTTTTCCAGAATAAGATGGAATTCTGGATTTTTATCTGAGTTTTCCAAATTTTTAAAATGCAGAAGAAGCAAACCAATCATGTGTATGGACCAGATTTCCAGGCTGCTGTTTTGTGGCCTCTGCCTGGGGACTTGACTGCCTGCCACTACTTTGCTGTTTTGTGTGATTTCCCTACCCTGTAGAGATCTGGGTTTGTGATCTTGTTTGGGGGAAAGGAGAAGGAAATTAGTACATGAGATACAGATATGGAAAAAAAACTTCAAAAAGTGTTAATATTTGATTTAAAAGATTCATGCTTAAATAAGAAGGGCACATTTAAATTTACATTTAAATACACATGGCATCCTAATTTAGTGACTACAAAGAATATTAGATTTCCTCAAAATAGAGTTTTCCCCAAATTAGTTATCCCTATACTTAAATTTTGCCTAAGAATGATCTTTAAATGTATCTTAAAAACATCTAAATCTTAGATATTTTAATAATTAAAATTTCCAGATCTAATTAAAGACTGATAAAGAATAATACTAATATTTTATTTTCTATACATGTAGTTTGATAAGCATTTAAACTGTTTAGTCAAATTAGCATAGAACTTACATATATAAGCAACATTTTAATAATGTTGCTCTATATTTCCTGCAAAACTATTGATGATTTTGTTATTTTTAAGTAGAAAGCTATGACTTCTTTATAAAAATTTAAAGTTGTCTCACTATTAATTGCAACTAGCTTTATACGTCCACCTTTAATTACTTAATGTGGTATTGCTAAATTCAGTCACCTTCTGAAGACTCAAAATTATTGTCCCTCAGTCTGTGGAATGCACTTAAAACAGGCATTTAAAATCACTTGTGTGGGGATACACTTGAAGAAATACCACATTTGTAAACAATGATCTTCCTATTTTTAAAAAATGTAACTCACTTAATCCAAAATGCAGACATGTTTACAAAATGAATATTTTCTGTCAGATGAATCAGTAATTTCTAGATTTTAATGCTTCCTAAGCTGCTCATTTTTTAAAATGTGAACCCCTGTCTTGTATCTTTCAAGAGTCCTAGACATGGCTGGAGAGGGCTGGTGCTCTCTGTGCCATGGAACAGTGGTTCTCAAGCCTGTCTGTACATTAGAATCACCTAGGGAGCTTTAAAGATATATCTAGATCCACTTTAATAGATCTGACTTGCTTGGTTTGGTGTAGGGCTTGGGCATTATTTTCTTTAGTTTTTAGACTCTCCGCAGGTGACTGTAAAGTATAGCTAGGTATAAGAACGGTCCCGGGACTTCGAGGAGAATGCCAGCCATAACTGATACAATGCACTGAGTTTCTGCTTGGGTCCACCTCACTCAAGATCCCCAGCAGCCTACCCAGATTGTGCTACCGGGGCTGTGGCCCGTGTTCCCTTGGCCTAAGGCTGACAGCCTCTGAGGTTATAGCTCTATACACCTAATGCAGTGGGGCAAAGGGGGTTTAATCTAGCCCAACTCGTGTGTGTCTGTGTGTTTTCCTTAATAATAAGTACATTTATGGATTCACTGGGCTCTGTACTTGATGTCCATTTTATTTTTAATTTCCCCAACAACTCTATAAAGTAGTAAAAATTATTATAACTTTTCAAGGAGAAAACAAAAGATCAGGGAGAGGGAAAAAAGTAATACGCCCAGGGTCATACAACTAGGAAGTGTTGGGATTTAAATCCAGGTAGTCTAACTGCAGAATTCACACGCTTAAACCGTTCGAATAAAATGCTCATGAGGTAAGGCAGGGGAAAAAAATGGCCAAAGCTGCTCAGGGGCAAACACTAGGGAGTGGTGAGGACTGGGGAGCGCAAGGAGGGCAGCACCCCTCTGCTCCAGCCAATTGCTGCCAGGCAGGTGTGTGGCCCCAAGTATAGTTAGCACATCTGATGTTTTAAGAGGTACTCTAAAAAATCTAAAATTTTAATTTTTAAATTTTATTTATTTATTTAAAGATTTTATTTATTTATCAGAGAGAGATCACAAGTAGGCAGAGAAGCAGGCAGAGAGAGAGGAGGAAGCAGGCTCCCTGCTGAGCAGAGATCCTGATGCAGGGCTCAATCCCAGGACCCTGAGATCATGACCTGAGACGAGGGCAGAGGCTTTAACCCACTGAGCCACTCAGGCGTCCCCCAAATCTGGAATTTTTAATATGAATCTTCCTCAACTTTTAAACTAGCAAACCTCTGTTACAAATCATGCTGTCTTCACTGTTCTTCATTCTCATTAAGGGACGCCCTAGTCACAGACAGAAACACTGAAAAGACAATATGAGCAATGCATTAAGCTCTGTGAAAAGAAGGCATGTACATTCTTTTGGGGAGGGACTGGTCTTTCCACATACAGGACCTGCATTGATCTACATAAGCTCTTTGTGTTACTCTTCTGAATCTGGTATATACTGTTCTTTGTGACATTAAACTAAGCTGCAGGTACGGGAATGTCTTATTGATCTGAAGGTCATATCAAGGACATCTCTCCAGTTTCTTTGTCATCTCTGTGCTCTGTGGTTGAGCACAAGTGAGGGTATCATGATATCATAAACACAGGTGTTAAGATATAACCTGCCCCCATCAACTTAATATCCTAATTTTGCTTAATTTTCATGTATAAATTTCTCATTTTTGTGTATGTGCATTAATTAGACTCAGCTGAGAAGTATGATGAACATTTTCTTAGTATTTATTCATTCAACAAACATATAGGCTGAGAAGTATTTATGAACTTGGAAAAATAAAGTGTTTTATAATTTAAGGAACATTGCTTTAAATCTGATTTGGTCAGATATTGAGCCTTTCTAAATAATACCTAAGATTAAGGAACATTAATTATAAGCAACTTTTGAGACATAGATTTCTCCTTAGTGTTCTAATACAGCACAGTAGTTCAGACATTCTTAAAACAGTGCAGCGTTTTGCAAGAAATGTCATTGCTAATGGCAGTATAACCATGGGACCAGAATGATAGCACTTTGATTTAGAAACAGTCAAAAGCTTATTTTTCATAGCCTCTATAGCAACGGTTTGGATTCCATTAGTTTGAGTTATTCATCTGAACATAATAGGAACTGTCTTCTTGTTAGAGGAACCAAACTGAGTTCTTTTAGAAGATGTAGGGGGTCATAACTGGTACCTTAGAAAAACAGGGGCAATGCAATTCGTTATTCTTAAGGAAAAACTTCAGATGAATTCATTTCTCTTGGAAAACCTAAGGTTATGAAAAAAATAGCACTGTTTATTTTAAAAAATAAGTTTTGAAGATTATGGATTGTTTATTTCAGAACTTGAACTGCTCAAAATTATCCTTGGCTTAAGTTTGTAAACAGATTTCAAAATATTCTGTTTTTTTTTTTTCTTTTAATGATGAGGAAATAATTATTAAAATTTGTTCTAGATTTATAAGTATTTAGAGATATGTGTTCTATTGTTTAAGAATTCTGTTTCTTTTAAATACAGGTAGATCCTCAAATTAATGCCATGCTTCAACTCGACTTTCTAACCATACAGCACATTTTATTGGACTGTGTTCTTTTTCCAGTAACATCCACTTGTAATCATATGATTGAAGATGAAATGTTCAATTCGTACATAAAATTCTAGTTTCTTAGAAAGAATACTATGTCTAACTTTTTGAAAATTTAGAATTACTACTTCAGTTTGGTAGCTACTTATTGAGTATTTTATCTACTAATTCTATGGGTTATCTAATTAAGAAAAATAATATATGGGCCAAAGGATTGGAGGAAATCTTCTGGAAGGAAGTGGGCTTTGATCTAGGCACCGGAGGATAGATTGAAACCTTCCTTCACCACTGCAATAGTGGCTGCAGTTCCTATCAATGACACTGGTGATTGAAGGGAAATGATTGGAATTAGAGTATGACTTTGAGACGAGGAAAGGCTGAGCAATAATATTTAAAAAGCTAAATGAAGTTCTGTACGAACGATTTATATAATTTTAAACTGATTATTGCTCATCTACTATCATCTGGTCCTGGGTGATTCCACTGGTAAAAGCATATATCTAGTGCAAGCCAGATCATGGTTGCAGCTTTTTCTTCTTCTTTTTCTTCTTCTTCTTTTTTTTTTTTTTTAAAGACTTGAGTTATTTGACAGACAGAGATCAGAAGGAGGCAGAGAGGCAGGCAGAGAGGGGATGGGCGGGGAGCAGGCTCCCCGCTGAGCAGAGAGCCCAACGCGGGGCTCCATCCCAGCACCCTGGGATCAAGACCTGAACTGAAGGGAGATGCTTTAACCCACTGAGCCACCCAAGTGCCCCTCGTGCTTGCTTCTGTCCCAAGGCTATAGACTACACTTATTATCTCAGAAACCTGCAGCTTGGGTCTTTAAGAAGGTGGCTATTGACAGGCAACAGGAAAAAAAAACCTGCATTAGCCAGCCCAGGAATCTTCTCTTTTGCCTTTGACAATTATTTGACATGGCATAGATACCAGAACAAAAATTCAGTTGGAGTTGCCTTAATATTGTCACTGAATGCATTATTCTAAGTTTTCTGGTAGAGAAGAGAGCAGATTCTTTCACTGTTTACAGCCCTTTGATGCTAATTGTTTCTCTTAAATCTTGAATGAAATATCTTCCTGTACTTGAAGAAGATAATACAGATGATTATGAGTTATTTACATATAATCATATATTAAGCAGTTGTTGGAAAATTGGAATTCAAAGAAGAACACTAGAGAAATGAAATCGTTATACCCGATGAATTTAACATGTTTTCGTTACTCATCTGTTATGAGTGAGATTCTGGGCTAGATTCCGCGAGAGAATCAGGGAAACAGATTTAATCCTGTCTTTAAGAATTTTATCAGTAACTACCATTGCTGACTCAGTATTCAGGAGCTGCTTCACCATGAAGTCCAGATAATGTGTTAACACATGTGTATGGAGCTTGTGCTACGTGTCAGTCAGTATAAAATCCAGGACACATTAAGAGTAAGAGCTATGCCTGGAGAGGACACAGGGTTTAGACCTTAGAAGACAGTTTATGCAAAGGAGATCTATACAATTTGAATATAAGTCGATAGGTGTATAATTCTATCCTAAAACTAAATTTTTAAACATTTTGAGGGGAAGAATTATTTCATCTTTTCTCTTGTCTTTCCTTCTTCCTGTTCCATAGTTTTCTCCCTTCTTTTAGACAGTTTACTTAGTACACTCTTTATGTTGATTGCCCTCCATACATAATGATATATAATAAAGCTTTACAGATAGTGGAAGTATAAGTTTTAGATTATTGTAAATCTACCAAATAGAATACCATTCTCATGCTTAGATTCCTTATAATTAGTATAATGCATAACATTTATTTAGCCTTTTATTATGGGTTTTCATTTTTTTATTTTCACTGCTTATGTATTACAGACAGGCTATGATATAAATTGCTCTCCTGAAGATGATTGAGAATTGGCACTTTAACTTATTTTTAGAGTGTCATTTGTAGTCCTAGATAAAACCACATTCTCCCCAACACTTGGTATTGTTAGTCTTTATAATTTTAGTTCCTGGTATTAGTGTATCTTATTTTCATTTTAATTTGATTGTTCCTGATATTGGATTGGATGATCCAAGCTGCTCTTTTAAGTGTTTATCAGCATTTTTGTATCTTCTTTCTGTTCAAATGTTTACCTGTTAAAAGATTGTAAAGTATTTCTTTTTTTATTATTGATTTTTTAAGTTTTTGTATATTCTACATAAGGAACCTTTGTCGGGCATACATATTACAGATATTTTCCCCCAGTCTGTGGTTTGCCTATTAATTTCCCTAATTAATGGTGTTTCAATAGGGGCAAAACTTTGATTTAACATCATAAAAGGAACAGTTAGCTTTCTGGAGAATGAGTGCTTAGGATAATTATCATCATTATTAACTCCATTGGTCATCTTCAAAGGAGATTTTATGCTGTTTTGAATTCATTAGTACATTGTTTTGGATGTCTGAAGACTGATTCAGGGTTTCAGGGTTTGGGATGTGTCCTATGTCCTAAACCCTTATAAGCTCCTGTATTTCTCTGTGTAGTAGTAATACAATAATTTTGGATGAAAACAATAAGTCTAAGTATCTAAATTCCTCAAATGGTGAAAGGCCATTTCCATTTGTAGGTGAAACTAGTGGGTAGTATGCTAACCAGGCAGACTTTGGTCTGCTCCTGGTAATTGCTGGAATTCGTTAGCTGAAAATAGGTACTCAATTGTATTGTGCTCTTTAATGTGGTCTTAACTTACATGCTATAATTAGGTTAAGAGGACAGGATTTTCAGAGAATTTTCTTCTGTAAGCAATATTCTGTTACAGATATAAGAGCTTACTCAAATTCTGTGCTTTTTATTCATTTCAGGAAAAAGTCCCTACAATCAGATCAAATAGCCTTAAACAGAAGCTTTCTGTGCTCAAAGATATGAGGGAGTGCCATCCTTTTCCAAAGCAGGGCTAGGAATTTTGGAAATCAAATTTAGAAACTGAACACAATTTGGTTTCTGTCTCAGCCTCTGCATGAGGTCTCCTGACTTAACTATTTTAATTTCCCTGTGGGGGAGTGTGGGTCTCATAATCCAGTGAGCTAGGGGAGAGTTGGTGCTGAGTCAAGCAGGACTATAATAGAGGCTCCCTCTTATCCTGGCTGCTTGACCTTGGAGAAGTTACTTCACTTCTTTGAGACTCAGTTTCTCCATTGTTAAAAATTCAGCTAAGATTATATCCAAATTTACAGGATTATGGAAACATTAGTTGAGTTAATTTATATAACTGGTGAAAAAAATGGACACTTTATTTATTAAATAATTAATAAATTAAATATTATTGCTCTATATGTGATAAAAATAGTAAGTTTGACCAGTAACCTTAATTATTCTGTACCTGCCTTTCTTTTTCTGTTCATGCGGCCATGGTTAATTATTTTATGTCCCTTTATTCATGTGAATAGGCATCAAAGCAGTTATGTCTGTCTTTACTTAGCCAACTGAGAATTCAGAGTTGTTTCTATTTCTTGCCACTGAGAAAAGGGCCATGTCAATTTATATGAAATACTCTTATTTTAGATTTTTTAGTTTATTATTTAGGCAATTTACTTGTTGATTAAAATAATGTTTAATATTTTTCTTAAACAGTCACAATCCATATATGAAAATGTATATAACATTTCTCATTTCTGAACAAATATTTCAGCAAGTGTGGACTTTTGACCCGGGGAGTTCATCATTCATTTTTATCACTTTGGAATGAGAAAAGAACCCAGTATGGCCACATCCCATTCATTCTTAACTTAATGAAGTGATACATAAGAAAGCAATTGTTGACACTATAAGTAATATTTTTTGATGGCTTCCTTAATTCAGTCTACAGAACAGAAGGGAATATTTAAATGAAAAAGAGAAACAGAGAACAGAAGAAACAGCCATGCATCTATTCCTTAACTGGCATTTTAAATGATTTTGAGAAATAAAAAATGGGATTACTTGGCTCAGTGTTTATTAATGGAAATTGTGTATGTGTGTGTGTGCACGTGTGCATGTGTGTGAAAAACATTTGTAATTATGGAGGTACGAACAAAATTCATTTTAGTGAATGAGAGATGCAATAGCTTCATCACTCATCTTCCTGCTTCTGAGCTTGCATCTCATTTGTTATTATCAGAAAGCTACCAGACTCCATCCAAAACATAGGCCAAGTCCTGTCACTACTCAGTTCGAAACCTTCCCCATTGCACTAGGAGTAAAAGTCAAAGTTCTCATAATGGTCAACAAGGTCCTATACTCTCCCCTCTCCTTACCTCTCTGCTCTCATCCTCTACCTCTTTTCCTTCTCTATAAAGTGGTACTATTTTTGGCCCCTGCTTACACGTGAAGAAACGGAGACCCAGAGACTTCTTAATCTAGCTTGCATTCAGTCCATTGTTCATTTCTGAAACATTGAATTTCTACTATTTGCTAAACAATGGCCTGCTATTTTGGGTATAAAGGCGGTTAAAATATTGTGTTTATCCCCATAAGCTTCAAGCTAGAGGGGGAGAGGGGTACATAAATTTAATGCAATCAAATAGTGCACAAGGTACAATCATGAGAAAGTGCACAGGGCATTCTGGAAGCTGGAAGAGCAGAACCAACTCCAACCTAGAGAATTAACGCAAGGCTACCTACAGAAGAGGATCCTGAACCACTGTTAGGGAGGAGTAGAAGCTGACTAAATTTAGAGTGGCGGAGGGCATTCCAGGGAGAGGGCATGGTGAGGACACAGGCACAGAGTACGAAACAAGGTGATAAACGGACACTGGGAGATGGCCGGTGTTTCAGGACCATAAACTTAACACAAAGCAACAAGCGATAAACAGACTGCATCGCCTCTTCCACCCTGGGAAGCAGGGTCTGGAATTAGTTTTACTGTCTCAGGTCCAGGGAACTGGGATGAGCAAGGACACCAATTCCTGAGTTTCAAGCTGATAACCCGCTTCTACAGTGTGACTCGGCACTATAAAGTCACGTGCTACTTCATTTCTGAATTTTATTTCAGTTTTTTATGAGCTCTAGGGTCCAAATCTAAATCCTATTGCATTTGGAAGAGGCCATGACAATAAAAATTATTCCCCGGTAGGTGCCATTTTCCCTTCCTCCCACCTCCTCTTCTCCCCACTCCACGTCAAGGAGCATCTGTATATTCGTATAACTTTCAGACCAATGACAGCGGCACACATGCTCCCATCTCCCTGAATATTATCATTGCTGCCTGAAGTCTTCTTGCTGGGGGCACTTA
Source organism: Mustela erminea (assembly GCF_009829155.1). Lineage (NCBI taxonomy): Eukaryota > Metazoa > Chordata > Mammalia > Carnivora > Mustelidae > Mustela > Mustela erminea. Next base: position 20,942,795 of record NC_045629.1, read on the forward strand.
GGACTTCCAGACAAACCCCCAAACATTGGGTGTAGTTCTGATTAGATTTTAGTTTACTGTTTAGTTTGTTCTTTATATTGTTTGCATTTCCAAGCTCTAAGCTCTGCAAATAATTGCCCTAACCCGTGTTAGTATTGTGCACTCAGCCTAGGGACAATTTCATTTACATCCCATTAAGGCTGCTTCTTGAGGATCTAGGATGATTTAAGTGTTCTGAAATAAAGAAAGTACTGGTATTAGAGAGTATTTGCTATTTTGGAGCTGTAAGCAAATCTATTGCATCTTTGTGGTTATATAACAAAATTCATAAAGTTTTGAACGGACATTAGCTTTTTCTTTGTTATTTTACATAAGCCAGGTCAGGAAAAAATACATAAATTTTTGTTGTTGTTATAATTGCTGTTTTCCTGTAAGGGAAGTTTTCTCATTTACCTGCATCCAACTTGCTTCATGAATATTCAGCTGTTGATGGAGCTGCAAGCTAATATCTATGGAAATGAACACATTAATAGTATTTTCCTGGCTCCTACTTGGTTCATGAAGTATACAGACTATTTATGATACTCTCTATTTCATTTTCCTCTTGGCTTTTGAAACATAGTAGGATTGTTGATAATAATTGTTATCCCAGATTTTAAGTTACTTTTTCTCATATTTCTTGAGTGCATAAGCAAAATTCTTTCAGATATTTGCCTTTTTAAAGATTGTTAATGTATTTTTACAAAGCAAATTATGAATAAAAATTATAAATGGCTTAAAGACAAAATAAAGATATTTTAGATATTTATACATATATGATGCTAATCCTGTTGTTAATGCATTGATTATCACATGTTGTATAAAAGACTGATTCTTCTTGAAGGTCTTTCAGAGATTAAATGTACTGTCATTTAATGAGAATAACATCTGGCAAGTATATTTGGTGATATAAAATAAAATAGGAAAAAATAGTAGTTATAGCTAACAGTGATATAGTGGTTTTTGGTGTAATAGTTGCTTCACAAATATTAATTTATTTAACCTTTGCCTGAAGGCTATAAGAAGAAATACCATATTATTCTCATTTTACAGATGTTGGGACTGCATCAGGGAGGTAAATTTACTGGTGAGATGTCTTCTATCTAGCATTTGGTAGACCTGGGGTTTGAATCCAGGCAGACTGGCTCCAGAATTCAAACTTTAAACCACTTCATGTTCTTTTCTTTTATGTTGACAAAGTCTGCAAACTGGACTGACTGTTGTCTCAACACCTGTGCATTCCTTCCCCACTGATTTAAAGTACCACGTGCTTCACGGGGCATCTGGGTGGGTCAGTTGGTTAAGCCTCAGACTCTTGATTTTGGCTCAGGTCATGATCTCAAGGTTGTAAGATTGGGCTCCACGTGGGGCTGTGGGCCAGCATGGAGTCAACTTGAGGATTCTCTCTCTCCTCCTCCCTCTGCCCCTCTCTCCTCTCCCCTGTGCATGCTTGCAAGTGCTCTCTTTCTTTATAATAAATAAATTAATTAAAAAAATAAAGTGCCACTTGTTTCAAATATAGAATTCCCTCCTACTCAGAGTGTTTTCTGGACTCTCTTCTGTTCCACTGATCTGTACTAGCCCCAAACTAACTGTTAACATTACTATACATTAGTTCCTTTTAGAAATAGAGTTCAGATAGAATGAAAATGGAAAGGAAACAGAACTACAGACTGAGAAGTGGATGGTATGGTGAATATCTAGACATGAAGAAAGGAGAGAAGGGGGTATGGTAAGTCAGAAGGGGCAAAAAGATTTTGGTAGAAAAGTCATAGGTATCTTAAGGATAGGAACAGACAATTTTAGGAGTTCTGAAGAAAAGGTAAAATAGATACAGAAATTTCTAAATAAAAAAAAGTTCTTTAAATTAGTTCAAGCATACATGTATCATGAAGCAAATTTAAAAAACCTTTCTTCTCTACCTTGTGGGATTCTGTGAGCTAGAACAGAGTGTGGAAAAAAAAAAAATAAAAAAAAAAAGAGGTCTGGATGCCAGGCAGAGACGAATCCTCGTGTTGGGATCCTCAAGTCATTTCTCTGGGTTGTTTTCCAGCATTAAATACTTTTCCTTCTCTCGCTGCTACATTTCCTTTTCATGGGAACTGAATTCTCAAATAACGACTTAAACAGGAATAGTGTTCTGCACTTTAAATTTGGGAAATGACCAGTTTCCTGTGCCAGAGAAAAATTTGTGCTTGAGAATATTATCTATATAGTGTGCTTTGTACTTCCTGCTTAGCCTTTTCTTTCATTGTGCTGTTTTTTAAGTTATCTGATATCACTGTGAATTCCTGAGCAGCACAATATGAAGTATTATATTAGAGCCACAATAGTCTCCTGGCATCTCTGAATAAATATTTGTGCAATATTAAAAATAAGTTAATGAGCCGGCATTTTGTTGAGAAAAAATTTTCACAAGTATGTTCATATAAACTTACGAACAGCCCTTGGAAATTCATTTTATCCCATATCAATCACCAACACCGGAAACATACTTTTATCTTATTAAATGCCACCCAAAATTCTGAGATATTTGAAATGCCCCTTTTTGTTATTAATTCAGAATGTAATGAAATGTTCATTATTTCATCTGACTTTGAGCTCTTTTACAAATATTATGACTTTTAATACATAAAGGAATAGATTTTAATTTTTATTTTATAATCTCGCCTAATGCACCATGTTTGTTTAATGGTTCTCTTGGTGCTATAAAGAGTTGATAGCATTCAGAAGAGCTAAGGCAACTCCAAGAATATTAGTCTTCTTTTCTGTACCTGACTTTTCTCCAGAACTTTTTTCAGATTGGCCTGTCATTTTACTTTATTTTAAACTATTAAATATTTTTTTAATAAAGTGACTTTTTGGCAATAAATTTTTCTTGGCTTATATATTCCAAGTATCATTTGATTCATGATGATCTTGTGTTCCTTGTATTGTTTTGGGTGATTGATGTCTTTTTCCAGAATGGTCAGTGAGACACCAAACTTCAGGAAAAAAACAACTAAATAAATAAGATTAAGACTATGCCCAATGTGTATAGTCTGCTTTTGAAACCCCTCAGAGCTAATCCTCCTCAACACACCTTTAAACACCTACCACACACCTACGCAGATACAGGATGTCTCATAGGCCGGGAATGCAGCCAAGGCTCTGAGCCTCGGTTTTCTCACACATTAAATTAGGTTAAAAATATTAGTACTTTTTGATGTTTGGGTGGCTTAGTTGGCTGAGTCTCCGGCTTTTTGTTTTGACTCAGATCACTATCTCAGGATCCTGGGGTAAGCCCCACATCCAGCTCTGCACTCAGCAAGGAATCTGTTTGATATTCTCTCTCTCTCTCTCTGCCCCTACCCCTGCTTATGGTTGCATGCTCTTTGGCTTTCTCTCTCTCTGTCTCATTCTTGTTCTCTCTTAAATAAATAAATCTTTTTAAAAGAGTAATAGTACCTACCTCACAGAGAGGTGAAAAGAATTCACAGAGTAATTTTTGTCGACACTTTGCACAGTGTCAGTGCATAATCAGGGCCAAATAAATGCTAACTGGTATTTCTGCCACTACTGCTGCAACCACAGCATCTACTGTGGTAGATCTATTACATCTACTTGGTTTTATTTATTCGTAACACTAGAGGGAAAAAAAACTAAAGGGTAAACCCCCACCTCCCATTTTTGCTTCTCTCTTAATAGTAAATCAAGCCAACTAATGCTAACTTCAAGACAATTCCTTGGTTTCAAAACAAATAACTCAAGGTATTTGTGTGTGGGGGGGTTGCTATTGTTTGTTAAAATATATGTATATTCCATATTGTCATATAATATTGGATCTTTTCTGCTCAGAATTCCAGGTTTGCCCTCAAATGTGGTTTATGTCAATCAATCTCTTCAGTCGTATTTTCTAAACATTTCAGAAATTTAAAAACTAACAAATGCAAAGAAGGTAGAAAAAATTAATTCAAGATCAAACTCTAAGGTGTTTATAGAGACTGCAGCCCATCTATAATCCTTGAGAGGACTTAGAACACAAAGTACTAATAAAAGTTGAACAATGTATGTGGAGTAAGGCCACACTATGGCTTTGATTTCAGTGATCTGCTACATGATCTTGGTATGAACAGAACTCACACAGGATGATAAAGTAAAATGACATGCCCATCTGAAAAAAAAATGTAAACTTTATGTTAGAATTAACATCTAATGTAATTGTTAATGCCTTGAAAAAACAGATGTTGAGTAAATAGGCTTTAATTTTCTTCGTGCTTTTTCTTCAAGCTTTTTCTCTTCTCATCTGGGGACTTTTTCACTCTAATACTTTAAGATCAAGTGCCATTTTAAAACTTAGAACTCTGGGAGCTCAGTCAGGGAACCATGCGACTTGATATCAGGGTGCTGAGTTCAAGCCCCACGTTGGGTGTAGAGATTATTAAAAATAAGCACACTTTGAAAATAAAATCAAATAGAAGTTAAAAGTGTGATATGATTACTATTAAAGAAAGCTTTATAAAAGCCAACAAGGCCTTGGCAAAACCTCAAGATTATGTGCTGAAAATTTAAAGGGCCACAGAGATTTCTAAGTCACAAAAATCAGTAAAATGAATTTTATATAAATTACATACTTATATTAGTGTTGAAAATAAAAAACAATTGCCATTTAGTTTTGGTCTGGGGGTAACAGGGAATAGTGATGACTGCAGGGAGTGAAGGGAACTTGTGGTTGCTTTTGCTCCAGGCTATTGCTACCATTCAGGAATGTGGAACCTGGGTTGATTTTTTTTCCTAGTGTTTGAAGAGGGACTGTAATGATTGATTTTATATAAATGTTCTTATTTCCTTAAATGGTAGCAGTTGAAACAATATTTTAAACAATTGTGTTATGTTCAAAAATACCTCTACTGCTTTCAATCCGCTTTAGACTTAACTCATTGCCTTAAGTCAGTGGAAGTTAAATATCCAAGAAAGATGGCTATTATTAATCTGTTTTTATGGGCTGAGTGGTGAGGATGAGGTAGGAATTGAAATCGCAAAAACACACAAGAGAAAAACAAAAACAACAAAATAACAAAAATTGACAAAAAACATACTTCAGAAAAGTTTGCTTTTATTTTGGTATGTTATTGAAATCACTTAATAAATTTTCTGATTTTTACTCTCCTTTCAATTTTATGCATCTCCGAGATTCCATTGATCATGGTTTTGGTTTTTCCTTCATCTTCTGTCCATTTTCACTGTGGCTTTCCAGCCACCTTTTAACCACCCTTAAAATCTTGTGCCTTGTATGTAGTTAGAGTACCGATGACATGTTGATCCTTCATGAATTCTTTCCCCTGAGAAGTCCTGAAGAGCACAGTTCTGTCATGCTGCCTTTTAACACATTGAGGACAAACAGAAGACACTAGATAATGTTTTAATTATCCTCAAATCCTGGGGAAGTTTCAGCCAAGGAAGTTTAAAAAGTATGGTTGTATGGTGAAAAATTATCTTCGCCTAGATGTTGGTGATGTTAATTTTGAAATAATAGTTGTTTTGAGAAATAATAAAACATTTTTTGCTGGGAAATTGAATACATATTAACAGGCTCTCAACAAATATGACATAATAAATCCTTTGGGTTCTGAATCATGAAAAAAACACCAACATTCCAAGGTTTTTTCCTCTGGATATTGACATACTGTTTGGTATCACTGTGATCTTTTTAGGCAACTATTTGAGTAACCCAGGGTGGCATATATTTTCCTTTAATGGTTTGTAGAGAGATAGATGTCCAAGAGGGTTAGTCTTCAGTGCTACTGAACGAGTGACAAGTGATTCATTATTCTCTCAGTTTTTGTAGTTTTGTATGGATGGAATGTTTTCATGGCAGTCTAGGGACAAACTAATATCTGTTCCAAAAGATGAAAACATGCTGTCCATACATTTTCTGTAGCATCATATAGTCTGATGGAGAATAGACATGCAAACTCAAAGTATTTTATAATTGTTGTTCATTGTGTCTGAGTTGAAACTACACAACAAAGGGAGCTTTAAAAAAATCTGCTTTGTTTGAAAGGAACTTTAAATATAAACTCTGCCTGATAATTTTATAAAAATGTGGTGGACTTTTTATTTATAATCTAACAAAATCATTGAAATAAGAAGATATATGGAGAAATATGGGACATTACTAAAGCCCAGGAAGACAGAAAAAATTACTTATTTTTATAATGTAGCCCAGAGATGTTGATAAAGCAGAAGCTTTTAGTCTCAAATTTGTGAATTTCTTTAACAGTGCTATAGGTATTTTGGGATTGTATATACCAGGGGCGCTCAACTGCACCACTGTGGTGGTGCTGAGTCATGGCAACGTGGAGAGACATTTTTGGTTGTTGCAACTGGGATGGTAGTTGCTGTTAGCATCTAGTCAGTGCAGGCCATGAAACTCTTAAACATCCTACATGTACAGGACAAACCCCACAACCAACATTTTTCTGGCACAAGTGTCCAGAGTGTTAATATTGAGATACCCTCGTATATGATGATGAAAAAGAAAAGGGATTGTATGATATTCTTATATTCTAAGTTGCTGATGATTAGCTGTATTCTAATATCTGGGAAGATAATACACTAGGGAAATTAATACTACACAGTATGGTGGTCTTTAGAAACAAAGACCCTCTAGTGAAGAAAATATTTTTTACTTATACCACTAAACTTATTGAGTGCTTACCAAGTGCCAGGCATTGTTGGGAGACACTGGAGAAACCCGAGTGGACAAAACAGATAGACTGCCTTCACAGAGCTCTGGTATGAATGTGGGGGACTAGTAAACAAATACATAAAAGGGGACATGGAGGAGCAGGTAGTGCCATAGGGTAGATAAAGTGGAGTAATGGGGTAGGTAGGTAATGATGGGGGGTGGGAAAGGGAACACTTAGACTGGATGGCCATGAGAGACCTGAAGCTTAGGAGTGAGTGACAGCAGGAGGCAGCCAGATGAAGAGGGTTTTAGGCAGAGGAAGCAGGTTGTGAAAAGGTGCCAAGGTGGAAGTAGGCGTGGCTTGTTGGGGAGGTGCAGAGAGGTGGTTGTGTTTGGGCAGTGGTCCAGAATGGGGAAGCTGGGATGAGACAGAATAGGAGAGGAGGGAGGGGCCAGATCATGCTCATTTCTTTTTTAGGTTGAGAATATTCCATTGTCTGGATGTATTTATCCATTCACTTACTGAAGGACATCTTGATTGCTTTCAACTTTTGTCAATTATGAATACAGCTGCTATGAATTTCCAGGTGCAGGTTTTGTTATGGATAAATTTTCAGCTCCTTTAGGTAACTTCTAAGGAACACGATTGCTGAATTGGCATGGTAAGAAAATTTATGGTAAGAATATAACAAATTGCTTCCCAAAGTGGCTGTATCAGTTTGCATTCCCACCAGCAATGAGTGAGAGTTTCTGATTAGTACCCATCCTGCCAGCCTTTGGCACTCTGAGTATTTTGAATTTTGTCCTTTCTGATAGGTGTGTAGTATCTCATTGTTGTTTTAATTTGCAGCTGCCTAATGACAGAAGATTTGAACACCTTTTCATATTCTTATTTGCCATGAGTATATCTCTTCTTTGGTGAGGTGTCTGTTCAGTTCTGCCCATTCTTTAATTTCATTGTTGACTTTCTTATTGTTGAGTTTTAATTTGTACCTTTTGGACAGTGGTTCTTTATCACATGTGTCATATAATTCTTAGGGAAATACTTTCTGGTTTGTGGCTTGTCTTCTCCTTCTCTTGTCATTCAGAGGGAAAGTTTTTAATTTTAATGATGTCTGGATTGTGAATTATTTTTTTCATGGATCATGCCTTTGGTGTTATATCTAAAAAAGTCATCACCATATGTGGGGTCACCTAGAAATTTCCGCCTATGTTAATCCTAGGCACTTTATGGTTTTGTATTTTTATTTGGGTCTGATCCATTTTGAGCTTGTTCTTCTGAAGGATGTAATGTCTGTGTCTAGATTATTATTATTATTATTTGTCTTTTTACATGTGGATGTCCAGTTGTTCCCAGTACTGTTTGTTATAAAGACTATCTTTTCTCCATTGTATAGCATAGCCTTTGCTCCTTTGTCAAAGCTTAGTTGACTATATTTGTGTGTCTGTTTCTGGGCTCTCTGTTGTATTTCATTTATCTATTTGTTCTTTAACCAAATCCATACTGTTTTGATCATGGCTTTATAATAAGCCTTGAAATCAAGTAGTGTCAGTCTTCTTTTTTCTTATTTTTTAGTACTGTTTTGGCTATTCTGAGTATTTCATTCTCCATATAAACTTATAAATCATTTTGTTGATATCCACAAAAGAACTTGCTAGAATTTTGATTAAAGTTGTGTTAAATCAGGTTGGGAAGAGCTAGCATCTTGACATTACCGAGTCATCCTATCCATTAATGTGGACTATTTTTCTCCATTTATTTAGTCTTTTTTTGATATATTTTTATCAGAGTTTTGTGGCTTTCCTTCTGTTGTACATATTTTGTTAGATTTATACCTAAGTATTTCATTTTTGGAGGTGCTAATGTAAACGGTATTGTGTTTTTAATTTCAATTCCATGTGTTCACTGCTGGCACAGAGGAAAGTGAGTGAATTTTATATATTAACCACGTATCCTGCAACTTTGCTATAATTGCTTCTAAGTTCCAGGAGGTTTTTTTGTCGATTCTTTTGCATTTCCCACATAGACAATCATATCATTTGTGAACAAAGACAGTTTTATTTTTCCTTTCCAACCTATATGCCTTTTACTTCCCTTTTTGTCTTATTGTATTAGCTAGGAAATAGAGGACAATGCTGAAAAGGAGTGGTGACAGGAGACATTCTTGCCTTGGTCCTGATTGTAATGGGAAATTTTCTAGTTTCTCACCATTATATATGATGTTAGCTGTAGGGTTTTTTTAAAAGATTTTTTTTAATAATGTTGAGGACATTCCCTTGTATTCTTAGTTTACTGAGTATTTGTAATGAGTGGGTGTTGGAATTGTCAAATGCTTTTTTCTTCATCTTTTGATCAGATCATATGATTTTTCTTTTTAGACTGGTAATGTGATGGATTTCATTAGCTGATTATAGAATGTTGAACCAGCTTTGCATACCTATGGTAAATTCCCCTTGGTTGTGGAGTACAATTGTTTTTAGACATTTATGGCCTTTATTTGTGAATATTTTGCTAAGAACTTTTATACTTATATGAGATATTGGTCTGTTATTTTCTTGTGAAGTTTTTGATTTTGGTATTAGGGTCATGCTGGCCTCATAAAACAAGTTAGGAAATGTTTCTTCTACTCCTGTCTTCTGAAAGAGATTGTAGAGACTTGGTATAATTTAAATGTTTGGTAACATTTAATAATTATTATTTTTTTCAATGTGTGTAGATATGTTTTTATTATTACAGTAAGTTCATTGCTCAGTTTTAGCACCTAGCTTCTATGTTTATTATGTTTATTGCATATTGTCTGCCTCCTCCCGCTAGAATAAGAGCAGAAATTCTTGACTATTTTGTTTATTGATATGTTTTATATGCCTAAAACAGTGGTTCTCAATGTGTGCTTTGCAGTTTTTTTGGATTTTGCAAAATCCTTTTGGAGAATATATAAGGTCAAAGCTATTCTCGTGGTAATACTAAGACTTTCTTTGCTTTCTTCCCCCCCCGCCCCCCCACTGTGCTGTTGCTTATACTGGTGGGGGAAAATCAGTCATGTGTAAAATTGCTGATGTTTTAGTGTGACCTGAGCAGTGGCACCAAACTCTACTAGTAGCCACTACATACTTCCTGGTCCTCACTCATGAGGGAGTGACAAGGGGATGCCAATTTCACTTAAAGCTGTAAAAATTATGTTTTATTAAGTCCTGACTCTTGAGCATGTGCCTTTTTAATATTCTGTGTGATGAAATGGGAAGTGTACCTAGTACTTCTGCTGCATACTCAAAAATATGGTTGTCTCCAGGGACTAGAATTTGTGATTGAGTTGCTGTGGAACATTATATTTACTTGAAATAACAACTGTAAGATAAACTATGTTTCAGTTTCAGGGCATTCGGGCATTTGGCAGATAGTTTTTTTTTTTTTTTTTTCAAAAAAAGAATGAAGTAAGCTTGTCACCTCAAGGAAAACAACTGATAGTATTTGTTGATGATGATAAATTCAAGTTTGCAAGTGAATTTCGAGTTTTAGAAAATTTACATCTATGAGCTGGATACTTTCCTTAGTTACAGATTTTCCTAATGAGTTGGATACTGATATTAACTCTTGTGATGGTGGGTTTTCTTTGATATTAAATAACAAAATTTGTTAATATCTTGAAGATATGTTTAACTCCCAGTGAATCATTGCTAAAAAAACTTACAGCATCAAGCATATATAATAGGTCCCTTCAAACTGCAGATAGATCAGTTGGTTTTAATGCTACAGAGTGTGGAGAGTTCACTGATATGGTTGGTTTCAGATTAAAAATCATGACTATCCTTTAATAAATGACCACTTACCGAGGTTTGGTGCTGTATTAAAGAAGAATATGCACAACTATCTGAAAATGTTATAGCAATGAACATGTCTGTGTGACTTTTAAGAGTGATCTACTGTGCGTGCCTGAGGGAAAGAGTGGGGAAGAAAAAAAATGAGTTGAAGGAGATAAATTAGTACATCAAAATTATAAAGTAAACTGGTACATTCTGAGAATGATATTCATCGTGGAGTTTGCCTTACCCTTTGAGCAAGCAGTGGCCCAGATGGGCAGACATGGAGGAAGGGAATTGCTGTCTTCTCTCTCTTATGTCCTTAAGAGTTTTCTTCCTTCTTTTACTTTCTTGGTAGCACATTTGTGACATTTTTAGCTTTCTTAAGCTTTAACTAATAAATGGTACTTACCCCATTTTACCAAATATATGGTAGTAAAAAAACAAAATGGAAGAAACTGAAGAGGAAATGAAGAATTCTGTTCTTGGTGTAGGGAAAGAGAAGCCCCTGACTGCAGCGCATCTAGGAATGTGTTGTGTAATCATTGTTAGGGGAATGCTGGCAAACTAAGTTCATGGTGACACACCTGCAAGCTGGAAGGTACAAGAAGGGGCAACTGTGAGCCTCACCTCTTTCAAATGCAACGTAGTCTGTCTTAGCTCACTGGTCTCTGCATCTCCCTAGCCTTCAGACATTATTATGCCCCATTTATGCAGCCCATATTTGAGGTTCATTGTTCAAAGGGTATCCTGTGGTGTGATGATCAGGAACATCAAGTGGCAGATCCAGAGGTTATTGTGCATAGAGGGAGCTGACATAGGGTTTGAAAATGAAGAAGAAATAACTGAACCCATTTTTGCTATTGAGACTCACTTATTTCTTCACAGTCAGTTTCTTTAGACTTTGGAAGAATAGATTCACAGGAGTGTTCATCACTCCATGATGATGACTCCATGATAGAGACTCCATGTGGTCTCTAGACCAACTACATCAGAATCATCTGGGGAACTTACCCAAAGTGCAGATTTCTGGGTCCTCAACTAGTCTGCTGAGTCAGACCTTCTGGGGTTAGGGCAAACTGCAATTAGAAGAAACTCTACAAATTTCATGCACAATAAAAAGCTTGAGAACCATTGGCATTACAAGCTTTTTCCAGTACTTATTTTCAACATATTCATATCAAAGTGAAGATGACCTAATTCTGATGAAACTCTGGACCAAAGGGAATTAATGAATGCAGAGATAAAACAGCGTATGAAATCCCTCATGTATTTTTGTATTTAGAGTATTAATGCTTCTGTGACTGATTGGAGAAAAATTAAATGCTCCAATTACAAAGTCTGAAAGGACTTTGTAGATGCTGGTTGTTACAAGAGGATTCTCAAAGCACGTTATTTTTCTTTATCTTAAGGAAGGAAGACTTACATGTTTTGTCAAGAATGTCAGTTTTTGTGATTTTGTGCTCTAGGCAAACTATTTGAAATCTGACTAAACGGTGTGTATAAAATGAAGCTCTTAGGAAGATAAATGCCTCATGAGAAATGTTAACAATTTCCAGGTTTTCTTTCATATGCAGTTAAACAAAAAGTTCCATGTTGTCAGAGTCTAAGAAGATAAAAAGTCAGGTGAAGATACAGTTTACTTTCTTAGTTTGTATGTGCCTTTCTAACTCAATTTTGATTCATTCGTACTGTCTCCTTCTTTAATTCATGGGCTTCAGAATGTGACTGAGTTCAGCTCCTAAGAAAAGGTTTATAAATGTAGAGGTGAACTTTCGGTTTTTCTTGCATGAGAGGTTACCTGTTTACTGTGTCGTCAACATGAAATGTAAACTAGGCGACTACACCACCACATTATTTTAAGACCAAGTGGAAAGAACTGATGGAGCCTTTTTGATATGAGCATACAAAACCAAATCTAAAAGTAAAAATGAGACTGATAGTGATTAAAATGGGCAAAGTCAGAAAATTTGGAATTTCTTTTCATGGGCAATTTTACTTAACTGTAGATAATAGTTCAAAAATCATATTACATGTTTCCAATTAAAAGAACAAGGTGACATCCATTACTTTCTTATTAAGTTTATTTAATTCAGCCAAATTATTTCATTCTGTTGAGGCTGTTAGTATTGATGTGGCTTTGTAGTTATAGACTGAAACATGAACTAATTGAATCGGGAATAGAGATGAGTTTGAAACTAATGCTAGGAATGAGGTCCTATGGCTCATTTGTTTTGTTTCTTTTAGTTTTGCTTTTCTTTTTACTAATGTTACAGTATGCTCACAGCCAAATATTCTGTGCATAAGGAGGTATACAAAGGTCACTTTAACCACTGTTGCACTTTGATATGTGCTACATATTTTTTCTTAGTATGAATGCACACTGCCATTACACAAGTATATTTATGCCTATAAGCTTGTATGTAATATGTATATGTGTGTACTTATATGTGTGTACCTATTAGTAAAGCTGTTTGATAAATTTGTTCATGAAACAATATTTTATAGACCTCTATCTACACATATTTCTATGAAATTTTTGTCATATTCCATTTATGATTATAGTTCTGCATAGTATTTTGTAATTTGCATGTACCATAATATAAATGATTTCCTTATTAATGGGCATTTAGGTTGTTTCCAATGTTTTCACTTTTGTAATTAATATTTCATCCTGTCTGAAAGTTTTCTTGGGATAAATTCATGGAGGTAAGAATTTCTGGGTTAAAGGGTATGCCCATTTAAAAATTTGAGATATATGGTCAAGTTGTTCCCAGAAATGTTGTGCCATTTTATATCCCCCCTTTTTTTAGAGAGGGAGGGGGAGGGGCAGAGGCAGAGACAGAGGGAGAAAGAGAATCTTAAGTAGGCTTCACACTCAGCCCAGACCCTGATGGGTGGCTCTGTCTCACAAGTCAGAGATCAGGACCTGAGCTGAAATCAAGAGTTGGATGCTTAACCAACTGAGCCACCGAGGCGCCCCTGTGCCATTTCATATTCTTACTCCATTGTGCTTGAGGGTGATAACTTTGGAACATTATGAGTAATACTGGGTTTTCTTAATCTCTTAAGTCTTTGTAAATATAGCATGTCAAAAATGGGATTCCTACTTTAATCTTCATTTGTTTGATATAGTATCCAGAGGTTCCCTGGAGACTCTGTGTGCCCTGGGGATTGATGGGCTGTAGTCATACCCCAACTTGGCTGGTAGTGCTTGAAGTTCTTAAGACAGACAAGGGAAACAATGATTTTACCTGGTTACTAGGTGGCTAATGAGCAATGTCTTGAAGACACAAGCCAGATTTGCTGGATGGAAAGTCACTTCTCCATTTCCTTCCAAACTTTCTCTTTTAAGACCCAATATAAATAGCTCTTTCTACTCTTTTCTTCCTTTGCAAAAATAATAGCTTACTTGGTCATGGGTCCAAGCTTAATTAATGACTTATTAAGGAGAGTCCAGATCTTTGAAATACTAAGAAACTTTTTTGCCTACCATAGGGCTTTGGAGAGCCCTGACCTGATCCCAGAAATTCAAAATCTGGCTTTCTAAAACTTGGGAGCGGGTAGTTAGGAAGGGAAGGGAAATCGTTTCCTTCCTTCTTGAAGAGTCACTTTCTTTCTCTCTCTTTCATTCTCTTTCTCTCTTTGACTCCCTACTTCCTTCCCTCAGTCTGTCTCAGTTCCAAAGGATCACCTTGGAATTTCTGAACCCCCCCCTTTTAAAAAATCAGAAGTCCCATTTTTCATTAGATTTTGGTGTGTTGTACTTCACAAGACTTTGAAGTTTAGGAAACATTTGACTCCTAAATGTTTACCACAGAACATTGAGATCGTGGTGGATAAATTTATTCATATATACATGATCACTTTTGGTCTTGCCCCCAAATTCTGAAGGATATAATTCCCAGGGAGAAACCACCATGAACCAGGGTTTCACCTTTTACAACAAAACTATTATTCTTAGTAGTTATTGGGTTTTTAAACTCTGGTTTCCTATAAAAAATTTAGTTCTAATCAACACCCCATTATTTTATTAACCTAATGTTGCCTTCACAATATCTTTTTTTTTGTTTGTTTCATGTAGGCATTCTTACACCGAATGAACCAGTGTGCTGCATCAAAAATTGATAAAAATGTAACAGAAGAAACAGTGAAGGTGAGGAGGCACAATTGGCCCTCAACCCTAGCACACATTCCCTTTTAGTTAAAATTTCTTCTGTGGGATGTTACTCTAGGCTTTTCAGCTTCTCCTCAGTTCCACTGTAAGTTCTGCACCAGTCACTTGTGTGGGCAACCCTGAGATAAAGGGATAGAGGGTTTGGGAAAAGAAACAGAGAGTGATGAGGATGGCGTAGAAGACATGGAACAATTTTTTGCTGAGGCCTTTGGACAGCTTGAAAAAAGGAAGAAAAACAAACCCACGACCAAGAACCTCAGTGTCTGTGAGCAGTGGGGAGCAGAGCCCTAAGTGGGAGCATTGTCAGAGTTGACTTAGGAAGGCAAGATGTGGACAAATGTGACTTCCAATCTTTGATCACCAAAGAGTAAATGATTTGAGTGGTTCCGTGGTGCAGAAAATGTCTGCATAATGTCCCCAACTCAGAAAAACCTGTATAAGCCTTTCCTTTTAGGCTGTAGGAAAGGAAAATGATGAAGAGTTTTATAAAGGGGGAGGTAAATGAAAATTAATTGCACTACTGTTATTATTCATTTAAGCTGCCTAAATTATTATTGATGTTTATTTTTGGTGCCAATTTGCTGTTTTATTTTACCAAAAAAAAAAAAAGTTCCCAAGGATTTTCATAGGTTCTTCTGACTATTTTTTCATAAACTAAAAACAAACTTTCAAATTCTCTTACCATGGGAGCATTTTAGTTTGTGTGCTTTAGGTCGCAAGCAAAAGACACTTATTATTCCAATGACTTGAAGATACTTTACTTCAGCTCTCATTTGGGGACTCCAGACAGAAGAGAAGGTTCAGGACCTGTGACTCAGGGAGGTCGATCAGATTGCCAGGTTCTGTCTAGCTCTTCACTTTGCCATCCAGGTTATCCACTTTGCCCCAGGCCTGGCTCCTCTCATCCCTGCAAAATGACCTTGTAGCTGTCCAAGCTATCACTTCCAGACACAGCACCTTTCCAGAGGGGAAGCTGTCCATTCCAGGATGCCGTTCCAGAGACCAAAGAAGCATTTGCCCCCAAAAGCCTGCCAGCAAATCTGCCTGCACTATGTTACCTGCTGCCCATTCTCACTAATGGGTTGGGGACTGGCTTGGATTTAGTCACTTGGGCTTTTCCTGAGAGCCAGGAATGGGTTCCTGGTTCCCAGAGCTGTGTAGGAGTAGAAAGGATGTCCAGACAAAATTGGTCCTCTGTCCTCTGGGTGGGTGGAAAGGATAAGCATGCCCTGAAATTTTCAGCTTGGAAAGAGAATACCATCCTCTCATGGACTTTCTTTTGACCTGCTTCACTATTGCACTTATTATATTTATTTGTAGATGCTGTTCTCAAACATTGAAGATATCCTTGCTGTACATAAGGAATTTTTAAAAGTCGTGGAAGAATGCCTGCATCCAGAACCTAACGCTCAACAAGAAGTGGGAACCTGCTTTCTTCACTTTGTAAGATCAATTTCTGTTTATTTTAGAAGCTCTGCCCCCCACCCCCCCCCACCCCCCCACCCCAGATTTTAAGGTTTAGCTTTTGGCACAGTAGCATGTGAGAACTCTGTGTAGAAGTAAAATGTGACACGGAAAGTTTGGGGTCTTTTAAGGCCAATGAAATCTTCCACTGAGAGCCAGAAAAGGGGTGAGGGCCTCACATCATCCATTTTATTCAGTGAAGAATAAACAGCCTTTTCTTTTTCCCAACAAGTTAGTTCTTCGCATCCTCTGTAGCTTTGAATCCTAATGAATATTCAGGCTGTTCATAATGAATGGATTTTTATGTTTCTCCCAAACATAGAGCATTTCCCTTTTGAGACAGAAAATCCTTACTCTTATAATGGCGTGATGAGCCTTTTGTGAGTCAGAATGTTCCCTTGTTAATCGGCTGGTGACAAGCCTGCAGGTGAACGAGCTGTGTCACTCTAGGTACACAGACGCCGGAGTCTCGGTGTTTCTCAAGGGTAGTTTCTCAGAAGGCTGTACTGAGTGGTGGAGAAGTATAACCAGTCAGTCCTCAGTTGTTTCAAATTACACATCATGCTCGTGTAATTATTTCTGTCTCTTCGGACAGGATAGTTGAAATTATTTGTGCAATTGATTTATAAAGTAAAAAGTCACCTATAAAATGAAAATTATTTTCAGAACTGAAGGGCATTCATGGCAAAAAAAAATAGTGCTACTATTTATAGCATTCCACTGATGCTAATTTTCAGAACATCCACCTGAATTCCTTTCTGTACCAAAATGCTATATAATTGATGTTTCATTTAAAAATGCATAAGAGTCACAGAAGTCAATTTTTGTTTATTTTTATTTCTATTTAGCCTTTAGAAAGGTAACGGTATATAGTCTCTAGGTCTGTAATTCTGTATGGAGTGGGCAGAGCTGCTTATGTTCTTTTTATAATCAGGAAATACTTCATAAAGGTAATTAATATTAAACGGAGAGAGGCTCCTTAGCGTAGGAAGATCAAGCCGTACTTTCCTTGGGTATGACTGGAAACCATGCATGTTTGTGTCCAGTTAATCCAGATTGTTCCTCTTCATGAAGGAATTCACATCTTCTGCCAGCTGGAGCATTTGCTGCCTTAGTCCAGGGCCTCACATGGGAATCTTGCACTCTGACATCCATTTCCTCAGTAACACACTATGAATCTGTCATCCATGAATTTAGCTAAACTATTTCTGAAGCGTATTTCATTCTGGGTCATACCATCTCTTGAAATAAGTAACTCAATATATTTTTTGCTGGCTATATAAAATAGCACTCAGTGTTGCTTTCCAAATGTATGTCATGGAAATTCCAGAGGGTGTACTTTGGTTCTAATATTTGATCAATTCATTTTCTGTGTCTTCCTTTTATTGGAGCTGCTTTGGTAGATACTAATCCTAGCCACTGAGAGAAAAATCTAATGATGGAAGGATGCTTAGAGGTCATGATGGTGAAATTACTCCCTTTTTAAAAGCACACCTTCTGTGGCAAATATGAAGGCTATTTATTTTGTTCCTACTTGATCACTTTGAGTGAGAGCTATAAACACTAGAAGATCTTTATGTTAATCCTGAATCTGCCTACCACTTCCCATTATGGATTGCCCTTGTAATTTCCACCCAGTGGTCTTAGTTTTGTGTTTTGGAGCTACACAGTGTTGTAAGTCCCATTACACTGTGACAGCTGTCTGAAAGTAGCTACCATTTCCTTACTTTATTATACTAACAAATCATTCTACTTGAAATGACCTCTCATACGTTGTCACAGAGAGTCTCATATTAGAGTAGAGTCTCCAAAGTCCATCATTACCTTAGTCACTTGTTGCTGACTATTCTCATTTGTTCATGTCCCTCCTAAACACAGCTGTCCAGATTGGTGCATGTGAACTGCAGGGTACTAGGTCTCTCTATTCCTGCATGATCAGGCACATGCTTTTCCCTGTTCCTAAAATGCTTTCTTCCCTCACCCTGCCTGGGAATGATGGATTCATCTCTCTGACCCTTCTCAGATACTACTTTTTTTTTTTTTTTTTTTTTTTTAAGCTGTATCTGAACCCTCTCAGGAAAACTAAGTACTCTCTTCTCTGTAATTTGCTACTATTTGGCTCATTTACTTAGTATTGCATATATCATATTGGATTCTAGTTAATATAAACTTTTTTCCTAGATTATTCTTCTTGAATCAGAGAAAATTGATAAAGTGTGCTTAGATACATACATAGAGTAGAGCTCCCAACATATAGTAAATGCATTGGACACATAAAGTATGTTCACAAACATCACACAGGTTAATCTTTCCAAATAGCTACTACCATGACTCTCTCTAACTTATCCTTATTCAAATTCACAGAAAGACAAGTTTCGTATCTATGATGAATATTGTAGCAACCATGAGAAGGCACAGAAATTGCTTCTCGAACTTAACAAAATAAGAACAATCCGCACATTTCTTTTGGTAAGTATATATATGAGTGTTACCATATGCTGTGATTTGTTGCTAGGCCGTCTAAGGAACCAAGGACTAGCATCAGTGTGGTGTAAAAATTACTCCTGGGACAATGCTTTTAAATGTGTCCAGGCTAGGAGACTAGAGTCCCAAAAGACTCTAATCTTAAGAAGGGAGAGTTGGCAGAAGCTCATGGATGGGAAAACACTGATAATGCCCTCTCCTGGCTGACTGTGAATTGTTTGTGAGAACCACAGATTCTTAGTAAGAGAAGACATTTATGCCAGAGTTCATCATCGCTTTTATATCCCTCAGCTCCCTAGGGTTTCATTTACTTTTGCTAAGAGAGCTGTAAGTGGGGCAGTCACAGGAAGGAAGCAGATCCTGGGTATGGTAGAAAAGAAATTTAAAGATTGACCTTTCTCCTGCATAAATTCCTTACTAATTTTCCACAGAAAGAATAAGAATCTATGTTTCATTTCTTCAGGATAGCAGGATAGCAGAAATGCATATTTTGGTAGTAATTTGGACAATTTAATTGCCAGTGAGGACCACATTGTAAGTGTACAATTCAATAATATTTAGCCAATTGTGGAGTGGAGGAACCATCCCCACTACCCAGTTATAGAGATTTCTAGCACCCTGAAAAGTCCCTCATGCCTGCTCATGGCCCATCTCTACAACCCCTGTAAACTTTAGGCAATCATTGATTTATTTTCAATCTCTGTAGTTTGCCTTTTCTGGATAGTTCTTACAAATGGAATCCTTCAATGTAATATTTTACACCTGCTTTCTTTTACTGAGTAAAATGTTTTGAGGTTCATCCCCATTGTGACATGTATCCATATGCCATTCATTTTTATTGCTGGATAGTATTCGTTGTACGGCTATACCATATTTTATTTATCCATTTGCCGATGTATGGACTTTGGTCAGCAAGCAGGTATGATTAATGATGGGCCTTGAAGATCTTTTCAGAGAGAGGTATTAGTATAGAGAAAGTCAGGAAATGTCCAGTTTGAACTGTTTTATAAACGATGCTGAGATGAACATTCATGTACAAGTCTTTGTGTGGATACTTTCATTCTCTTGGATGGATGGTAAGAGTGGAATTGCTAGGTCACAGTAAGTGTATATTTAAGAAACTGCCAAAATGACTATGCCATACACACCAGCAATGTACGTTTCCAGTTTCTTTATATCTTTGCAAACACATGGTATTACCAGTTGCAATTATAGCTGGGTTAGTGGATGTGTAGTTTATCTCAAGATGATTTTTATTTGCATTTCTCTCATGACCATTGATATCAGGCATGCTTTCAATGATCTTATCAGACATTCATATATCCTGTTGGTGAAATGCTTATTCAAATCTTTTGTTCCATTTTTAAATTGAGATGTTTATCTTATATTGAGCTATAAGTGTTCTTTATTTTTGACACAGCTTCTGTATCTGACATATAATTTGTGAATATTTCCACTTGGTGTGGTTTGTTTAAAAATGTTATCTTTTGGAAATCAAAATTCTTACATTTTGTTGAAGTAGGATTTATTAAATTTTTCCCTATGAACATATTTTCATTTTATTTAAGAAGTCTGTATTCAGGTTTTATACTGACTTTGTTAATTTTTTTCCCAAATATTTTACTCTTTTTGATGCTGTTGTAATCGGAATGATCTTAATATTATTTTTTGGACTGTTCATTGTTGCCATATAAACATTTGACTTTTATTTATTTTTGTTTATTGTATATTTTTGTATCGTGTGCTTTAAATTCATGTACTAGTTCTAGTAGTTTTTTATAGAATGAAGTCATCTGCGAGTAAAGACAGTTATATTACTTCCTTTTCAATATAGATGTCTTTTTTTTCCTCCTGGGTTTTGCACTGGTTAGAACCAGTTTACTATTGAATAGAAGTGATAAGAACAGACATGCCTGCCTTGTTCCTGATCTTGGGGGAAATCAATCAGTTTTTCATCATGAAGTGTGATGTTAACTGTAGTCAGAGATGTCCTCTTCCAGTTGAAGAAGTTCCACTATATTTATAGTTTGTCAAGAGTTTTAATTGGAGTTTAATTTTTTGCTTTTTCCGACATAGGTGTTTAAAGCTATGAATTTTGTCCTACACACTGCATTAGCTTTATTCCATAAAATTTTACATGTGTTTTCAGTTTCATTCAGTTATTGAAAAGGTCTAATTTCCTTCATAATATCTATAGTCTATTCTTTAGGGTTTGTCTTGGAAGGCAGTTCTGCATGGGACTGTGTCCCTGCACATTTTCTGAGCGGAGGAACTGACTGCTTTTGTTCTGGCTGATCTTTAAAGGATGTTTATATCATGATATAAAGGATGTTTATATCAGAAGGTAGAGATATTCTCTTCCTCCTAAGCAGTGGGCAGTCACGCCTGCTGCCCTCATGAAAGATTCATGGTTCTTAGCCTCAGGTCTCCTCTCCTGGTGTCCATGTGCATGGGCCACCTGGTCTTCCTTGTGTTGCGATTTGGGAACTGAGTCTTGGCAAACTGGCCCCCAAATAATGATACTCTGGCTACTGCTATTGCTCTAAGGGAAAAAAAGTCCTGTAGCTCTGGCCTAGGAGTTTCACGTGTTCTTCCAGCATCCAGAAATCTCTGGCCGGTTGACTTTTGAGCTTGTCGGTAGGGTAAAATCGTAGAATCATCAGTTTTAACATTCCGTTATTTTATTCCCCAATGTTGGAATTTTCCAGATTTCATCCTGTAGTTGACTTTTTAAATTTAATTCCATTTTGGTCAAAGAACATAATTAAATCATTTAAATCTTTTTAAATTTATTAAGACATTTTTATGGTTTAGCATATGGTCTGTCCTGGAGGTTTTTTTTGTTTTTGTTTTTTGTTTTTTGTTTTTTCCCCCTCTCTGTATGCTTCATGTGTGCTTTAAAACTATGCATATTCTGTAGCTGTTTGGTGGAATGTTCTATAAATGTTAGGTCAGTTTTGTTCATAGTGTTGTTCTTCTCTTGTCTTTTCCTCTAGGTGTTCTGTCAGTTATTGAGGGTAGGATATTGAAATCTATAGGTATAATTGTTAAATTGTCTGTCTTGCCTTTCAATTATGTCAGTTTTGTTTTATATGTATTGGGGCTCTGTTGTTAAATATATACCTATTGAAAGTGCTTGTATTTGTATTTCTATTGATCATAAAATGATTTTCTTTGTCCCTAGGGATATTTCTTTTCTTAAAGTCTGTTTTGGCTGTATTATAGCTATGACACTTCTTGTACTGTTTGTTTATCTTTTTCCAGTATTTTACTTACAAACTATTTAGGTCTTTGAATCTAAAACATGTCCCTGGGAGACAGTATATAGTTGGATCTTGCCTTTTTAAGAAAATTTTATTTAAATTCAATTAGCCAACTATAATACATCATTATGGATCTTGCTTTTTTATCCAGCCTGATCATCTCTGACTTTTGATTGGAGTGTTCCATTCATTGATCTTTAACTGAATTACTGATAACTGTTGTATTGACAGGTACCATTTTACTTTTTTTTCTATATGTGTTTTTGTTGTTGCCCCTCTGTTCCTCCTTTACCTTCCTTAGTGTACTGTTTTATTTCCTCTGTTGATGTCTTTGAACTATTTTTTTTAGGGGGGGGGGTGATTGCTCTAAGAACAATATTCATTTAATTTATCAAGTCTATTTCCTGAAGGTGATTGTTGGTTTTTGTTTGTGGGTTTTTTGTTTTGTTTTGTTTTGTTTTTGTAACTTTCCTGGACTTGATTTAAGAACCTGTGGCTCTTGTATGTACAGCTGCTATCTCTACTCAATTTTTTGTTTTATAATTTAGCCCCTCTTTTTAGGGGGTCACTCCAGTAACTGCTTAACTAGTTCTGTTGGCGATTTGTCAGAGGTGACCAAACATTGTTAATCATCTTGTCTGTGGATCTATGTATTACTTTGGGGGGAGTTGGGGAGACATTCAAAGGGTAGGCAGTTTTCAAGTCAGATCTGGGTTTTTCTTTCCATGGGGACACCCTTTCCCCCTTGGGTCTTTTCTGCAGATGCATAGCCTGATATCTGCTTCAAAAAGGGCTATAATCTCAGGCTAACAGAATTGTGGGCATTCTCCATTTTTCTTTTTCTTTTTCTTTTTTTTTTTTTTTTTTAAAGATTATGTATTTATTTATTTGACAGACAGAGATTAGAAGTAGACAGAGAGGCAGACAGAGAGAGAGGAGTAAGCAGGCCCCCTGCTGAGCAGAGAGCCCTATGCGGGGCTCTATTCCAGGAGCCTGGGATCATGACCTGAGCCGAAGGCAGAGGCTTTAACCCACTGAGCCACCCAGGCACCCCTCTCTGTTTTTCTTATAGAGTGTGCTAACTTTATGGACAACGCCCTCAGGAATGAGACATTTACCCTCTGCAGTCCCACATGAAAGCAGGTTTTCAGGGTCTATCACTATGTCAGGGCCCCTGTGTTGGGGCTATTGCAGCAGAGCCACTGTGGAAGAACCATTTTGATAGGGCCACTGTGCAGGGTGAGCTGAGGAGGGTCGGGGCATGAGGAGGCAGGAGGAAGGTGGGAGAAGCTCTTGTAAGAATGCTATAGACTCCCACCTTTCTTACCTGAAATTTCAGCAGTTTTTCATGAATAAACACTTCTCGTTTTTTTGTTTGTTTGTTTGTTTAACTTTAGTTGATTTCCAGAGCCCTGAAGTTGATATTTTTGACAATTTTGCTGAGGTTACAGTTGTTTTTTTTTTTTAGGAAAAGGATTTACTGATTTTCTCTGCCACAGCCAGAAGAGGCTTCTATGCCACTAAAATTTTAGGGCTTTTTAGGAGGTGTTAGAGCTTCATTGTCTCAGTGAATCCAGTCTGTTCTCAGCACAGTTGACTCTTTGATCCCCTTGATCTAGTTTATTGACTGAATTGTGTCAAGCCATGCCAGTAAAGTCCGAAGAGTGCTGGTTTTTAGATGATCCTGCAGCATAGTCCAGTAGGAAACCTGGCTTTTATAATTCCTGCTCTGGTACTAAGTGACCTCTAATTACCTGAATGACTTTAAGAAATTCATTATATCACTGGTGTCATTTTCCATCTCCATAAAATGGGGGATAATAACAGTCACCCTTGGGAAGACAGGTAAGAGTTTACAAATTTGGTGATGGTATTATTTGGGTACTTGGATATGCTGCCACCATTTTCATCATCAGGGAGATCTCTGGGAGCTCATTTAGAAGATATTCTTTCTGGACGCATGGAGAGAGAGTTGGCTTTCATAAGCCAGTCTAAAGTGACAACCCACCTCTGCTATTATGAAGACAGTTCATGATCTGTACAATCCTATTAGACAAGGAAATAACAGTGTGTTAAACAGTCATGAATTTCTTAGGGTACTTCAACCCAGGGCTAGGGAAAGGGGTGACTGTGTTTATAAGGAGTGCTAATGTATGTAGGGATGCTGAAACATCACTGGAAATACAGTGAGATGTACATAGTTGTGTTTCATACAGTTCCTCTGGGGACAATACCGTGCAGGGTTGGAAAAAATATTTTGAAAAACTGATTGCAATGGGGGATGAAGCCCTCAAAGAGCATGCTTGAGTCAGAACACTTCTTTGCTCCCCTGTCTTCTAAAATGTCTGGGTGAAGTTAAAGGCATGATGTTAGTTTTGCTGACTCGAATACACTAAGTGTATTCGAATAGTGAATATTAGTGACTCGAATACACTTGGCTAAAGCCAAGTTGCTCACGACAGTCGGGGGTGGGGGGCATATACTGTTACCCCCAGTCTTTTCTTTTTCATCCTTTCCTGCTCAGCTCTTGGTCTCTCTTCTCAATGTATGTAGGACAGTAGTCTCAACCCTTGTAAAATGCTGGTATAAAGGTTGCTAAATTATCAGTATGATATTTGAGGAGCCCTTTCCTCCGTTTATTACATATTTATCGACTACTTTCTTTTTGCCAGCCACTCTGATAGGCATTGTAGGAAAAGGATTTGGCACAAGTTTCTAATCTTTTTCTTTTTTAAATTGATGCTTAAACTATAAAATAAAGACCAGATGCTTCAGAGGATATAGGCTTTTTTTTTTTTTTTTTTTAAATCAGAGTTGATTTTCTCTTCTATTTCATCTTATTCTGATCGCTGCTTTTGAGATTTCTCCATTCATCTTGCTTCTCTGGTGATCATACCTGACCTCCTTCTCAGAGACTGGCTGGCCATTGTCACTGATGGGGTATTATAGCTAAAAGTGACTTAGTAATCACTTGGTTAAAACATGACAGTTTCACAGGCAGGAAAACTAGCATTCTGAAATCAACCCAAAGTTACATCACTAGTCAGTGGTAAGGATGTATAGAACCCAGTTGTCTCCAGACCCTGCTCTTTACAACACAGCACAGCACCACAAATCAGCTACAACACAACTCCCTTTATAAGCAGGATTGATCTGTGTATCTTTGTGTCTATTATTTATTTATCCATCAGTCCATTCATCCACCCATCTGTCCATCTATCCATCCATACATCTACCCATCATTTATTCCTCCATCTCTATCCTATTTCTTTTTCCTCAGACTTCTGAGGATAGTACATAAAAATTAATTTTAAAGGTATGTGTTTAAAACACATTTTGGTTTCTATAACTAACATGATATGAAAATACTTCTCTTTGTCATCTGTAAATATTCTTTGTGATTTCACAGGCTCATCTGAGAGAAAGAAGGTATAAAGACAGGCTTTCACAAGTTTTTAGCAGAAAATGTTATGATAGAAGAAAATTTCATGGCTTCAGCTTTAAAATATTGTGATTAATTATTTTTATTTCCACTGCAGAACTGCATGCTACTTGGAGGACGGAAGAATACAGATGTTCCCCTGGAAGGATATTTAGTAACACCAATACAAAGAATTTGCAAATACCCTCTCCTTTTGAAGGTATTTTATGTGTTTATTTCACTGCAGTATCTTCCTTGTATCTGCATATTTTGTGCATATTTTGCTTTAAAAATTTTTTCTTTTAAATAATCTGATTTTCTGAAGAAAGAACAGATCATAGTTACTAGGGAAAATAGCTATTTCATCACATCTATATGGATTAGGAAACAAATCTTTTAGGAAAAGAGGCTTTTAGTGCTCTTTGTAGAAAACTTATCAATTTGAGTTTTATTTTGAGTAAATGCATTAGTTTCAAGATAGATCCCATTAAATACTTTATGACAAGTTTATATTGCATATTATCTACAGGGTTCGTTATCTTAAGTAAATCTACTATTGTTGTATTTTTTGACTTCCCCTTATACTGGTGTCTTCTTGATGCTAATGAACTTAAAGTGAAAGTTACATAATTTCACAGTTTGGTTTTTGAATCAGTATTACAAGGAATGTTGTGGGTCACATGGGACAATAAATGGTAGGATGTAGAATGACCATGCTAAGCAAGTACTGCCTCTGGACACATTGCCTCATTACAATGACTAAAAGTGTTATTGTGAAAAACGTATTTTAATGTGCTAATTATGCTTGTACTGTAAGAATATGTGAATAGATTAGAATAGCAATTCTGGAAATGGTGCTTCTTGGAACTACAACAGCAGTTTGGGTTGGTGGTTGAGCACGGGAGCTCTGAGTTCAGATCCTAAGTATTCTGCTTACTAGCTATGTGACTGAACACATAATCTAACTTCTTAAAGCCTTGGGTTTTTATTAATGAAGCAGAAATAATGATGATGAAATTGTAGCGTATGTCTGCAAGGATGTGTATAATGGATGTGTATGTCTGTGTATGTGTGTATATACATACATATATATACACATATGGAAAATGTATTACATAAAAATAGTAATTAAACTGTTATGCAAATCATTTAGCACAGTATGTACTCCGTATATGTTAGCTATTATTATTCATATATATTTGATTCTGATTTATCTTAATAGTTTAACTACTTCTTTAAATTTTTAAACATTTAAAATATTTCAATATGTTATGCACATATTAACTGGTGTTCTTATTGATTTACTTTTTGAGAAACAAATGTAAGGAATTTGAACTTAAAATACATTTTTTAACTACAACTTCCATGAGTTGCATAACTGGGTTTTATGTAAAATTTCTTTGAAAACAATTTCTCCTTATTAAAAAACAAGTTAAAATTGCTTGCTTAAGCCACAGAGGGAAGCTAACATGGGGATCTTCAGTTCTGCAGACCTTTAATATGGTCTTCAGTACAGGAAGGTTGGGGCAAACATGACTCCTGTCTTTCTGAGAGTCCTTTCAGACTCTTGACTTGGTGACTCAGATCACATCAGCTATTCCTGGACCTGATTTTGGAATCCCAGGCATTTGTTTGTTTTAAGAGTCAGAAGGGATAGTGATATTAAGAGAAGGATATCACGCTAAGTAGTTGTTCTAAATCACTTCTGGATGGGGATGACCACCAGATAGGGTTGGCTGATCTGACCTCTCAAAAGATAGAATAATGGACACCTCCTTGCTTAGGAAGAAAACGATCAACTCAGAGCTCCTTCGAGAAGGGGAAAGATGCCATCTTTCCCCTTCTTTGGATGATTATCTTCACAAAGAAAGATGAAGAAACTATTTACTTGTGTAGTAGATATGTTGGTGTTGATAATTTTTTTGTTGTTGTACCATTGTGCTGATAGTCTCTGATTTTGGTTGGTTTTATTTATTCAGAGAAAAACATTAGGGGTTAGGCTATATGTTAAACAATCTATTGCTCATATTTGTGGGACTTGAAATTATTGGTGTGGCCATCCAGTACAGCGTTCATAGAAAGTAATTGACAAAAGATTATTACTAGTCATTTTTCTTGCTATTTCACATTGTCTACATTCATGTCTCAACTTCATGGATACCCACTGGGCACAATTCCATAGGACCTCAAATCACAGTCTGCAGACTGACTTGACCACTTCACATAATTTACAAATACTTCTGCACTTTAGAATTTTTAGAGAAGCCAGCATATCTCTTTTATGGATTTGTGATCCAACATGAGTTTTTAAATCTTGTCTTGGGAGTGATGTAATATGTATTCTTCTGGTGCTAGCTCTGCCGAATGGAGTGTGAACATACTGAATGCGGGGTCAAAGTTTATGGCAGATGTTTCAACAGTAACAGACCTCAAGAGAGTATAACAACTGCATAGTTTCCCACTGGATGTTAAGAATTAAGAAAATTATTTTAAAGACTTGCCCCAGGATTTCTGTAATTGTGTTAGTTACGTGATGATGGCAACTGTAGTAAAGAAACAAATGACTAATTAAAAAGCAATGCGGTCACAACTGTCTAGACAGTGGGTGAAGATGTTTAATTTTGTGCTTTAAAACAACAAACAAAACCTTTTAATATATTTAAAAGATTAAAGATCATGCTTGCTCTGATATCCTGAATGGAAAAAACATAAAATGCCAAAAAAACCCCAAAATCAAAACAACAACAACAAAAACTATTGAGGGGCATATGGCAATTCATTCATTGAAGAAAGTGAAACCGAGCTATTGGTGAAAATAGCATAAATTGTTCCGTTAGTGACGGAGTATCATGGAACTTGTAAATTATTTATTTTTCTAGAGTATAAAACGTTATTTAAAATTTTTGCTTTATTTATGGCATGTTTTTGTAGTTTCTCAAAAGTGTGTTAGGAAATAAGGCATTGAAATTATTTTTGAAATTATGGGACATATTTATTTAAAGACTTACTGTTCTACTAAGAGTCTAAGAAGACATACAGAGTTCTATTTCTGTTGGAGCAGAGGTCAATCTTAGAAACAAATTACATGCTGCAGGTGAGATATTTGACAATTCAAAAGGAGAAATCTAATTTAGTTTTTAAAACAAAATAATTTAAGGCAAAAAAAATTAAAGGAGCTGCAAAATTTGTGTCAGGGTAACGTATATTCATTGATTCAACCTTTCGTTTTTTGATCTGAATTTTAGTGGAGTTTGTGATGTCCCTTCTGAAAGTAGCTCTCACGATCTCTGCAGTTCTCATTTCCTGGTCATTCTGAACCTGCTGTACCAGAAAGCTGAAGATCAAAGGGAGATTTGTTTTTTTGTGTATAAACAGGAGTTGCTGAAGCGGACTCCAAGGAAACACAGTGACTACGCAGCAGTAATGGAAGCCCTCCAAGCCATGAAAGCTGTCTGTTCCAACATAAACGAGGCCAAGAGGCAGATGGAGAAGTTAGAAGTTTTAGAGGAATGGCAGTCTCACATTGAAGGCTGGGAGGTACATTCATTCTACTCAACAATGGAGCTTAAAATAGTTTTGTTATGTCTTATGCTACGTGTAGAATTGTTGACATTGGATGGAGCCATAAATGGTCATTTTCCCAGATAATGCCAGAGGGCTGTAACCATTTCTGCAAAGTGCTGTCATTATTATTTTTAAATATCTTTAGAGTGACAGTTAATTGACTTAATATCAACCTGAAAGCTTTGTCATAGAGCCATCTAATATTGTGTGGGCTATGAGCTTTGGTATTTTAGTATTTGTGCATCTTGATTATCCTTTTCTCTGCCCTCCTTTGGTCAGTAAGTTCATAGCCTGAATCCTGAGAGAGTAAGGAAGGGGAGTAACGCTCTGTATGTGTTCTAATGATACTGTTATTTTCAGATTTTAAATTAGGTGTTTGATGATGAATTTCATTTTAAGGCCACTTAATCTCTTAAATTGCATTTCATTGCAATTATTTCATCATTTCTAAATGAAGAAACATCTGTGATGTAGTTTTTAAGGTCCATTCAAGATGAAAAGTCTTATGGATTTATGACTCATTGGAGAAAGATTTTTTTTAATGATTAAAAAAAGCAAACAAAGAGTGATATCAGACTCTATGTTTTCATCCATGGTAACTTTGAATCCCTATTATTTCATGGGGTTGGAGCCCTATGTTATTTTAATGCTATATAAAGCATAAACTAAAATTTTGTCTTTAAATTGACTTAACTGAGATGAGATGAGCTTTCAACTGGGATCATTTATTTTTATAAAGTAAAGCAATTAAGACATTTTTTAAAGGTATTGAGAAGATTTAAAATGTTTCCAACCAAATAATGTATCACACAAATTCAAGTGGATTGCTTTTTATCTTTAGGACCTTATAATTAACTGATTTGTTTCGTATCTTCAATAGGTTGGTTTCCATTTAGATCTAAAATTATATCCACTCAGATTTGCAAAGAAACCTCAAACGTTGACTTCTGGGAATTCCCCAGTTTACCCACTCTTCACCATGAAACTTTTCAAATCCAACTGGGATCGAAGTTTTCTCTTCATCTATATTCTTTCATTTCAAGTGTCCAGGGTGACCTTGCATTTCAGCATGAATACTACTTATTTTAGTCAGTTAAAATGGTTGTGTGTTTTACAGTTGATTCATGATGATAATTCCTTTCCTGGGGAGCGGTTGTCCTGCTGAGTTGAGAAAAATGGACTGAAGTTTGTTTTTGTCGTTCTGTTGTCACTCGAGCATTGGAAGAAAAACTGGACGTGCTTTAAATTGCAGGGTTTCTCATTGATATCTGCCAGGCCTTTTACCAAAACAAAACCTCACAGATTCTACTCGGTACTCTAGGGGAATGGAATCTGTCATAATTTTGTTCCTCCTCATGTATATTCTAAAAAAATTGTATCTACTGCAGAATTAAGAGATTCTTTAAAAAGTTGATATTTCTTGCTCTGGGCATGCCAGTTACTCAAAGGAAGAATGTGTGTGGATCATGTTCCATTACTTACAGCCCCTAACAGGGGGTGCCTCAATCTCACCAGCTCTCTGTGTTTACAACAAACAGTTGAAGTGCAAGAGGAAAATGCAGCCTCAGGACAGAGGAAACTGGCTGCAGGAAATCAGATATGACGACAGTTCCAGCAGGCACAGAGGAGATCACTAGTGTCGGGTCCCAAAAAAGGGCAGCAATGTAGATTCTATCTGAGTAGGATTTGAATATAATTGTGTAAGACACAGCCAGGCTGCTTTGGGGGGTTTTGGGACGTTGAGGGAACGCAGCTTGGAGGAAGAAGGCCCAGCTAACTG
The DNA here is from genome assembly GCF_009829155.1 of Mustela erminea. Lineage (NCBI taxonomy): Eukaryota > Metazoa > Chordata > Mammalia > Carnivora > Mustelidae > Mustela > Mustela erminea. The sequence goes on from NC_045629.1 coordinate 20,973,434, forward strand.
CTTGGCAACTTTTTTTTTTTTTTTTTTTTTTTTGCTTGGCAACTTTTGGTAAGAACATGATTCCTCATCTCAGTCCACCAGCTTGGAGAGAGGGGGAAAGCTCTTATAATACTCACACCTGATCTGTTCCTGGAAGCTTTGGAGAAACTGCTGATAGGACTCCGATTTGTCCAGGAGAAAGGGTAGACTTATAGGATGAATGCAGGCCCTGGGAGGGAAGGGGGATAGTTACAGAGCTTTCTTCGAATTGCAAACAAAGATTACTGCTCAGCTTGCAGACAGCTTTGTTCCATGTTTAGAGTAGCTCTAGTGGGTTTAGGACATGGCCAAGGGCAGGTGTCGGGTGGCATGCGGGCCAAGAACGGAGAGTTCCCTAAAAAGCCTTAAAGGTGAGAAGTCTTGAGCTAAGAAGGCTGGGAAACAACTCCATGTCTAGTTCCTTCCCCAAGCTCCTGCAGACCCTTGAGGACCACCTGAGGGATGACACACCTGTTCCAGTAATTAAAATTTCTTGAATGGGATCTGAATCTGATATACCATGAATTAGCATTATTTTCACCTTAGGTGGATTATTTATTTCAAGTAAGTCACTTAATTATCCAGTCTTATTTTCCCATTAATGAAATAAAGGCTTTTTATAGTGAAATCTGTCCGGTATCTTGCCTGTCTAATATTCTGTGCTATAAATTATCATTACATTCCTTTATGTTGAATTTAGGTAAACAAGTGATTGAAATCTATGGTCCCAAATTAGATGACATAGAGCTGAAGCCTGATTTTCAAGCCGACTTCATCTCTAGTCTGGACTCTAACCCTTACTATGGGGATGACGCATCAGACCTCTCCCATATACTATGTGGGTTATTACAGGAGTGAAACGAAATAAGTGGAAGTGCTTTGAATACTGTAAAATCCTATGCAAATGAGTAGTATTTTAAAGCTCTGGTTCAATGGTAGGATTTTGCCCTTGAGAAATTCCTATTTGTCTAATACATTCTCCTGACTACTGAAGGTGTTATATCACTTCAGTTAAGGTTAGATAGTTCCAAGTCACAGAAACTAAAAGAAAAATTAATTTAAAAAGATATGGGGTAGCTCACAGAATCAGTAGAAAAGCTACACTCTCAAGGGTGTCTAGGCAGCCAGCGCTGGTAAGTAGGTTCATCAGTGCCCTGACTAAAATGAATAGACTCTAATAATTTTTTTTACCATTCTATTATATCACTCAAGATTCAAGATCAAAATCTAAGATTCCTGTAGTCTTGCCTAGGGGAGGACAGAGGTCCTTGTTGGCCAGTTAGCCACTTTCCTTTTGAGGAAAGGCTGATCTTCCATTGTATGCAATCTTGGTGAACCCTTAACAGTTTGCTGAGGTATTATAATCCCCATTACACAGATTTAAAAAATGAAGGCCACATGATTTACCCCAAGTGCTTACAGCTAATGGATGGCAGAGTCTAAACCTATATTCCTTGTCACCATGTAATATTGTATCTTCTCAGAAAAAAGTTAAGCTAATTCTTTAGATTAAGTTGATTGCTTGCCATTTAGAAGTAAATTGACTTTGGAAATTAGGTTTTTGTCATCATTTACATAGTGACTGCCATTACAGAAGATCTGTAGTTTAATTGCTCATATTTGAAGTTCTGCCTTTTATTAGTATAATTTATATCTCAGTTTTATGTCTTATCCAACATTCAGAGCATTGCACAGGATATTCTGCCAAAGGTAATTGGAGGGCAATGATCAGTGTGCTTGGAAAGGTAGTTCATTAGTTGTTTAATCAGAGTCACTGATTCATTTCATAGAACAGGATCAGTCGCCATCTTGGTCTGCTTTTTGGCTGATTGATAGTATTGTAATGGTAACTCTAATCTTTGGAATCATAATGAACTCTATCAACAAGGGAGTATCAAAAAGCATTATATCACTTGGTAATTCAGCTTTATACCCATGATAGCATTGTTTGGAATAGATCTCTCAAATCTGAAAAAAATCATATTAAAAGATAAGAGGGAGAATTATTAATATATGAAGGTGCTGGAAAAAATAAGATCAAAATAGTTACTGCATTTTACGAAATAGAAAGAAACAGAATAGAAATTTGACACCTCTTGGCTTTCTACATGGAGAAATATAATGGCACAAAATAATTTTAACATCCATTTCCTGCTTTACATATGATTAAGTTTGTGTCTGACAATATATTGACTTCAAGTCATGTTCTCTTACTTTATGGGTGTGAGTCTAACAGAGGTTTTGATGAGAATTTTTTTTTTTTCTTTTCTACAAGGTGATTTGGTAGATACAAATTTGTCTACTGCCTTGAGACAGAATTGATAGATGGCCCTTGTTACTTCAGGATAGGTGGTTTGGGAAGAAGGCCATTGAAAGTCAATCTGTGTAGAAAGGGAGCAGAATTTCCTAAGTGAGAGGGGGCGAAGCTTGATTGGGACTTCATTTCGGTAAAACGAACATTAATGTTGTTAGTTTTATCTAATATATGACAGAATCTAGGTTAAACATCAGTTAATAAATTGAATCTCAAAAAGAGTGAACCAAATGCTGAATCTTGCTGGGCGGCATACATTTTATGACATTATATGATAAAATGACGTGATATTCTTCATTTCATGTTTAACTTTTCTAGTAGTTTTAAAAGATTTTTTGAAAAAATATTCAAATGCTTCATTCATTTTCTCGAGACACTCCTTTGATATTGAAACCATTCTCTTATGAGACGCCCACCTAGTTGTCATTCTTGTCAATTTTCTTTTCTTCCACAGTGAGTGGGTCTAGCTCTTGTTAGATCGTCATCTGTCAGTGCTTTGTATATGATTGGGGGAAGTTTCAGAGCCTCCTGTCATCCTTCTTCTTTGCCAAGATTATGCCTTCTCTCTGCAGTCTGCGTTTTTCTGGTATTGACATTCAACATTTAGTTGACAAGATGAATGGGGTAGACTCTGGTGTTAAGCAAGGAGTGCTGACAATGGGGTCAGATAATTAGTGACTAGTTTCCTATTATAGTGATTTTTTGCCTCCTCATAGCTACAAAGAATCAGTAATGAACCCTTACATAACATATTAAGAGAACCTAACATAAAAAGATTTAATCTTTCAAATAATCCAGATGTGGTTTAGCAATATTATTTTCGTTGGGTCTTTTTCAGAGGTGGGGCTTTGTTCTATTGTTGCAGTGTTTCATAAATCATTTTAATGATTGAAGACACACTGGAAATTAGAAAAGGAGCCATAAAATAAATACACATGCTCCTGACTGTCTTTTCTGGGTGTTGTCATTTTCTGAAAGCATACTTTGGCATCTAACTAGTGTCCATCTATAGAAATTCATTATATTCCACATTAAATTAAATTAAATTACATTAAATTCTGTAATGATGCTTTGAATTTACTAGTCTTTCATGTATGCTGACTGTATAATTTATACCTGATTATACCTCAAATTATAGAATCAAAATTATTCAACTTCTTAACAAATTAGATTCTGAATTGTCACCATTTTCTGACTGGATCTTGACCATGAGCCACCCACAGTGGGAAGGGGAGCCGTTGGTGAGGAGTGTTGCCAACATGGACTGCCTCTGGGTCCTGGCTTTAGTGACTGAAGTCATGGTTTGCTCCATCCATTTCAGACTGATCTTTTCACCCTATAGGAAGGTGATACTGAAATGGTGTACTTTGTAAGTTTGACAAAGAAAATCCCTAAAGAATGATTGAAACCTGAAATCACGGCATGGAATGAACTCTATAGTTAATGATAAACAAATAATCATACACCCACAGCTATCTCTAAGAGTGTTAATTCATGCCAGCTTTCATTTTGTTGATACTCTGCTACTGCAGTGATCACACTGCATTTATTTCTATGCTTTCATATCTGTTTCTTCCACTGGTATCGGGAACAGGGGTCATATCCCAAGCCTTTGCACCTGCTGGGACCAAGGTGAAGGAGGAGGGATGACATAGGTTTCCACAGACTGGACTAGAAAGAGAAGCTTTTGGAAGGAGAGGCACTGGGTGAGTAGATTCCCACCCATGGTGCAGTTATTAGTGGATGGTTACTTCTCCCCTTGAACTGCCACTCAGCCTTCTTTTCCTGATTTAATAAAAGTGGTCAGGATTAGAACCATCCATGGAACTTCCTTGCTGGGGCTTTGCTGTATTTAGTTCTATATATATAATTCATCACAGGTGTGATTTTACATGATGAATGTTTCTTCTTAAAGGGAAATGCATGTTAAAAGGATAAATCATCTAGATAAAAAAAAGTACATTATTTTGGTTATTTATTTTTTAAGAGACTGTTGAGACAACAAAACTCTGAATCATATGGGTAAACACATTATTTAAAAATATCTGTTTTGGGGCGCCTGGGTGGCTCAGTGGATTAAAGCCTCTGCCTTCGGCTCAGGTCATGGTCTCAGGGTCCTGGGATTGAGGAGCTCCACATTGGGCTCTGATCAGCAGGGAGCCTGCTTCCCCTCTCTCTCTCTGCTTGCCTTGCTGCCTGCTTGTGATCTCTCTCTCTCTCTCTGTGTCAAATAAATAAAATCTTAAAAAGAAAATCTGTATTGAATATGTACATATACATATTATATTATGGGTAATAGCTTTAGGATAGTTCAAAATTAATGATTTATACAAGCCCTTTTACTTTTTAAAAGTAATTGTTTTATACCTTGCCTCTTAAATGTTGGTTTATGACTCTGATCTATCACTGTACTGTTAAAATAGCTTATTTTCATGGGCAATATTTTTTTCACAGACACATGAAATTCCATCTTTTTTTTTTTTTTAAAGATTTTATTTATTTATTTGACAGAGAGAAATCACAAGTAGATGGAGAGACAGGCAGAGAGAGAGAGAGAGAGGGAAGCAGGCTCCCTGCTGAGCAGAGAGCCCGATGCGGGACTCGATCCCAGGACCCTGGGATCATGACCTGAGCCGAAGGCAGCGGCTTAACCCACTGAGCCACCCAGGCGCCCTGAAATTCCATCTTTGTAAAAGTATTTCTATAGGTTTGATTTTTTCCCATAGTGAAATAATCTGCCGCCTTCAACATCTACTTGGTGACCCATGAAAGACTGTACAAAACTGATCTAACCAAACATCTTTCCCTTTCTTTTATCTTCCTGCCTCCTGTCCTCCCTCCATCTTTCTTTCCTTCTTCCTTCCTTTCTTCCTCCCTCCCTCCCTTCCATCTCCTTCTGTCCCTCTGTCCCTCTCTCCCTCTTGCTTCCTAAAACTTTACAAACAGAGAAGCCAACTTGTTAGAGATTTATAACAGGAAAAAATGTTTAACACATTGTCTGGCATGTTATAGAAATGTTAAAACCCTGACTTCAGTATTCATCTAGAGAGAAGTGTTTATCATACATGATTGTTCAGTGACTAAATATGGAATTGCCAAAGAACATAGTTCTAGATTTAAAAATTAGCATCAATTTTCAAAATGAAGATAAAACACTAACTAGGTTATGTAATATTATTTAGGTGTAAGTGAATATTCACCAGTGATGAAATGTACCAGAGGTGACCATGTGGTATATTTGCGACCATGGTAACATGATCAATGCCTATCTGCTCTGGGACTAGGAAGCAGTCAGGACTACCTCAGGCAGAGACCTGTGCTCACCTCTATCTCCCTGTCAGCAGGGTTGCCATCCGATGCACTTGAGCACCTGGATTCAGGTACCCAAAGCCTCCAAGGCAATTTTACTTAGAGTGTTCCACATGCATCGGCATTTACTGGAACGACCTGGGGAACCTTCCCTTAAGGTCCTACCTTACCTCCTACAGAGGTAGGACCTTAAGGGAACCTGGGAATTTCAAGAAGTGTATCAGGTGTGTCTCCCAAACTCTAAACTTTGAGAACCATTGCCCTAGAGGCTTTGCTCTCTTCTGATGATCTGCCTGGCTTGTTTTACTGCTTCCACATTTTTAATATTCTAGTTCACTTGCCTGACGTTGTCATTTTGATAGACTTTAGTGCTCCTAACTCTTACCTAGAAATCTGATGTTCATAGCCATACTTTATTTCAATTTCTTCTGTAAATTTTGTACCTTGACTTCTTTATTCCTAACTCCAGGGGATTTCTAGGTAAATGAAAAAAAAAATGCATGTAATTTCAAAATATCATAAATTTCATCTACTTTAAAGATAAAGTTGTGAGGTTTTTGCTTTGTTTTCTTTTGTTTTAGCTACAGAGAAAGATAGATTTATCATGTAAGCAAGGGGGAAATTACCACAACATTATTTAAAAAGAGACACTTATTAAGTGTCTACTTGTACATGGGATGGATTTGAAGTGAGAGATGTATCATGACTATACAGAAGACTGTATATACACTTGGTCAAATTTTTAATATTTGTAACATTGTACATCTCTGTGGTTAAAAGATTCTTTTTTTTTTTAAAGATTTTATTTATTTATTTGACAGAGAGAGATTACAAGTACACTGAGAGACAGGCAGAGAGAGAGAGAGAAGGAAGCAGGCTCCCTGCTGAGCAGAGAGCCCAATGCGGGACTCCATCCCAGGACCCTGAGATCATGACCTGAGCCGAAGGCAGCAGCTTAACCCACTGAGCCACCCAGGCGCCCCGTGGTTAAAAGATTCTTAATGATTTCTACTTGCCATTGTCTTAGTAATAATGCGCAGATTCAGTCATGGTAAATCAAGAGCACAATGGTTCTTCTTTACCACTTACAGCTTATACACATGGTATAAAGAGAAATGCTATAGGCCATTCATATAGAAGGAGTTTTTTAGACAAATGTGTATGTTCAACACAGATTCCTTTAAGTGTATAAGCAATTCTCTGGGAATTATTTAATGGAGATTTCATATGATAATAGTAGATTACTATTATCTATTACTATATTACTATTCTACTATGGTAGAAGATGGTAAAGGTACCTACTGTTCTGATTCTTTTTTTTTTTTTTTAAAGATTTTATTTATTTATCAGAGAGAGAGAGGGGAGAGAGCGAGCACAGGCAGACAGAATGGCAGGCAGAGGCAGAGGGAGAAGCAGGCTCCCCTCCGAGCAAGAAGCCCGATGTGGGACTCGATCCTAGGACGCTGGGATCATGACCTGAGCCGAAGGCAGCTGCTTAACCAACTGAGCCACCCAGGCGTCCCTACTGTTCTGATTCTTAAAGCTTGCTGTTAAATATTAAAGACATATCACTTCAGTGATAGAAATGTCTCAGTAGGATTTAGTAAAATATAATATGAGTGATGTTATGTTTATAGTGTGAGATATACTTTAAAACATAACAAGATTGTTGGGCTTGATGTCATTACCCCACAAAGTTTCATTAATAGATTATTAAACAGATGCTTTGGGCTGTTTTTGAAAAGAAGTGTTTTACCTCACAGAGTTCAATTAATATTATTCTGATTTTTGATCAGGAGCTAGGAGCTAATGGGAACTTATGGTAATGACTTAAACATAATGTAGCTTTAAAGATTTTTAAAAAAAATTTTATTTATTTGACAGAGAGAGAGAGCACAAGTTGGGGGCAGGGAGAGGGAGAGGCAGGCTACCTGCTGAGCAGGGAGACTGACTTAGGGCTCTATTCGAGGACCTTGGGATCATGACCTGAGCTGAAAACAGACAGTTAACCAACTAAGCCACGCAGGTGCCCCCAAACATAATGTATTTGTATATTAGTAAGGGGTTTGAGAGTTTGCTATGATACCAATCTAGATTAAATCACAAGTTGAACTATCTAGGGGCGCCTGGGTGGCTCAGTGGGTTAAAGCTTCTGCCTTCTGCTCGGGTCGTGATCCCAGGGTCCTGGGATCGAGCCCCGCTTCGGGCTCTCTGCTCAGCAGGGAACCTGCTTCCCCCACTCTCTCTCTGCCTACTGTGATCTCTGTCTCTCAAATGAATAAATAAAATCTTGAAAAAAAAAAAGTCAAACTGTTTAAGCATACAATAGAGGAAAATCATCTAGAGGCATTGTTGACTAATGGAGCACTTTGAATTAGTTGTCAGATGGGATTGCCATAGATGTGTTAATACAATCTTATAGAATCAAGATATATATTGTAGGGGACTGAAGAAATACTGATATCACTACATGATTTATTCTCCAGCTTGCATCTGAGTGGTAGTGTTCACTTCTAGAGATGTTCCATATTAAGGGAGACCCTCACAAACTGGAGAAGGTTCAGAAGAGATCTTCAGGGATCTTGCAGACCTTTTCATAGTCCATACTGTGGACATTACTGCTATCAATATTTGGGTGCATGTACCCCTTCAGGTCACTACATTTGTATTGTTAGGGTAAATACCCAGTAGTGAGAGTGCTGGGTCATAGGGTAGCTCTATTTTAAACTTTTTGAGGAACCTCTATACTGTTTTCCAGAGTGGCTGCACTAGCTTGCATTCCCACCAGCAGTGTAGGAGGGTTCCCCTTTCTCCGCATCCTCTCCAACATCTATTGTTTCTTGACTTGTTAATTTTAGCCATTCTCATTGGTATGGGGTGGTATCTTACTGTGGTTTTGATTTGTATGTCCCTGATGCCAAGAGATGTTGAACACTTTTTCATGTGTCTGATGGCCATCTGGATGTCTTATTTGCAGAAATGTCTGTTCATGTCTCCTGCCCATTTCTTGATTGGATTATTTGTTCTTTGGGTGTTGAGTTTGATAAGTTCTTTATAGATTATGGGTACTAGTCCTTTATCAGATATGTCATTTGCAGATATCTTCTCCCATTCTGTCAGTTGTCTTCTGGTTTTGTTGACTGTTTCCTTTGCTGTGCAAAAGGTTTTGATCTTGATGAAATCCCAAGAGTTCATTTTTGCCCTCGCTTGCCTTGCCTTTGGTGATGTTTCTAGGAAGAAGTTGCTGTAGCTGAGGTTGAAGAGGTTTTGCTGCCTGTGTTCTTCTCAAGGATTTTGATGGATTTCTGTCTCACATTGAGGTATTCTATCCATTTTGAGTCTATTTTTTTGGTGTGGTGTAAGAAAATGGTCCAGTTTCATTCTTCTGCATGTGGCTGTCCAATTTTCCCAGCACCATTTGTTGAAGAGACTGTCTTTTTTCCACTGGACATTCTTTCCTGCTTTGTCAAAGATTAGTTGACCATAGAGTTGAGAATCAGTTTCTGGGCTCTCTATTCTGTTCCATTGGCCTATGTGTCTGTTTTTGTGCCAGTCCCATACTGTCTTGATGATTATAGCTTTGTAATAGAGCTTGAAGTCCGGAATTGTGATTTTGTGAACTTTGGTTTTCTTTTCAACATTCCTCTGCCTATTTGGGGGATTTTCTGGTTCCATATAAATTTTAGGATTATTTCTTCCATTTCTTTGGAAAAAAAGGATGGTATTTTGATAGAGATTGCATTAAATGTGTAGATTGCTTTAGGTAGCATAGACATATTCACAAAATTTGTTTTTCCAATCCATGAGCATGGAACACTTTTCCATTTCTTTGTGTCTTCCTCAATTTCTTTCATGAACACATTATAGTTTTCTGAGTACAGATTCCTTGCGTCTTTGGTTAGGTTTATTCCTAGGTGTCTTATGGTTTTAGGTGCAATTGTAAATGGGATTGACTCTTTAATTTCTCTTTCTTCTGTCCTGTTGTTGGTGTATAGAAATGTAACTGATTTCTGTGCACTGATTTTATATCCTGACATTTCACTGAATTCCTGTATGAGTTCTAGCAGTTTTGGAGTGGAGCTTTTTGGGTTTTCCACATAAAGTATCATATCTGCAAAGAGTGATAGTTTGACTTCTTCTTTGCTGATTTGGAAGCCTTTAATTTCTTTTTCTTCTCTGATTATTGAGGTTAGTACTTCTGGTATTATGTTTAATAGCAATGATAATAGTGGACATCCCTGCTGTGTTCTTGATCTTAGAGAAAAAGTTCTCAGTTTTTTCTTGAGAACGGATATTGAGAATGGATATTTGAAGTGAATTTTTCATAGATGGCTTTGATGATATTGAGGTATGTACCCTCTATCCCTACACTGTGAAGAGTTTTGAACAAGAAAGGATGCTGTACTTTGTCAAATGCTTTTTCAGCATCTATTAAGCGTATCATATGGTTCATGTTCTTTCTTTTATTAATGTATCACATTAATTGATTTGCAGATGTTGAACCAACCTTGCAGCCGAAGAATAAATCCCACTTGGTTATGGTGAATAATCCTTTTAATGTACTGTTGGATCCTATTGGCTAGTATTTTGGTGAGATTTTTTGCATCCATGTTCATCAAGGATATTGGTCTGTAATTCTTTTAGATGGGGTCTCTGTCTGGTTTTGAGATCAAGGTAATGCTGGCCTCATAAAATGAGTTTGGAAGTTTTTCTTCCATTTCTATTTTTTGGAACAGTTTCAGGAGAATAGGTGTTAATTCCTCTTTAAATGCTTGGTAGACATCCTTAGAAGCCATCTGGCCCTGGGCTCTTGTTTGTTGGGAGATTTTTTTTTTTTTTTGTAATGACTTCTTCAATCTCCTTACCAATTATGGGTCTGTTCAGGTTTTCTGTTTCTTTCTGGTTTAGTTGTGGTAGTTTATATGTCTTTAGGAATATATCCATTTCTTCCAGATTGTCAAATTTTCTGGTGTATAGTTTCTCAAAATATGTTCTTATAATTGTTTGTATTTCTTTGGTGTAGGTTGCGATCTCTCCTCTTTCATTCATGTTTGTATTTATTCGGGTCCTTTCTCTTTTCTTTTGATAAGTCTGGCCAGGAGTTTATCAGTATTATTAGTTCTTTCAAAGAAACAGCTCCTAGTTTCATTGATTTGTTCTACCTTTTTTTTTTTTTTTTTTTTTTTTTGGTTTCCATTTCATTGATTTCTGCTTTGATCTTTATGATTTCTCTTTTCCTGCTGGGTTTAGGCTTTCTTTGCTGTTCTTTTTCCAGCTCCGTTTAGGCTGTGTCCTTGAGACCTTTCTTGTTTCTTGAGACGGGTTGTATTGCTATATACTCTCCTATCAGTCTCCCTTTGCTGTTTCCCAAAGATTTTGAACAGTTGTGTTTTCATTTTCATGAATTTTTTTTTTAAATTTTTTAATTTCCTGGTTGACCCATTCATTCTTTAGTAGTATGCTCTTTAGCCTCTATGTATTTGAGTTTTTTCCAACTTTCCTCTTATAGTTGAATTCTAGTTTCAAAGCACTGTGGCCTGAAAATATGTCGGGAATGATCCCAATCTTTTGGTATCAGTTGAGACCTGATTTGTGACCCAGGATGTGATGTATTCTGGAGAACGTTCCATGTGTACTAGAGAAGTATGTGTAATCTGTTATTCTGGGATGGAATGTTCTAAATATATCTGTGATGTCCATCTGGTCCAATGTGTCATTTAAAGCTTCATTTCCTTGTTGATCTTTTCCTTAGATGATTTGTCCATTTCAGTGAGGGGGTTGTTAAAGTCCCCCACTATTATTGTATTATTATCAATATGTTTCTTTGATTTTGTTATTAATTGGTTTATATAATTGGCTGCTCCCATGCTAGGGGCATAGATATTTAAAATTGTTAGATCTTCTTGTTGGACAGACCTTGTAAGTATGATATAGTGTCCTTCCTCATCTCTTACTATAGCCTTTGGCTTACAATCTAATATTTTTGATATAGGGATTGCTATGCCAGCTTTCTTTTGACGTCCATTAGCATGGTAACTTGTTTTACACCCCCTGACTTTAAATCTCGAGGTGTCTTTAGGTCTCAAATGAGTTTCTTGCAGTCAGCATATCGATGGGTCTTTTCTTTCTTCTTCTTTTTTAAAAAAATCCATTTTGATACCCTGTGTCTTTTGATTGGGGCATTTAGCCTACTTACATTCAGAGTAACTATTGAAAGCTATGCATTTTTGTGCCTTTGTATTGCCTGTAAGGTGACTGTTACTGTATATTGTCTTTGTTCCTTTCTGGTCTGTTACTTTTAGGTTCTGTCTTTGATTAGAGGACCCCTTTCAATATTTCCTGTAGGAAATTTGGTGTTTGCAAATTCTTTTAGTCTTTGTCCTGGAATCTTTTTATCTTTCCTCCTATTTTTAATGACAGCCTAGCTGGATATAGTATTCTTGGTTGCATATTTTTCTCATTTAGTGCTCTGATTATATCATGCCAGTCCTTTTGGCCTGGCAGATCTCTGTAGATAGGTCTGCTGCCAGTCTAATATTTTTACTGTTATAGTTTACAGACCTCTTATCCTGGGATGCTTTCAGGATTTTCTGTTTGTCACTGGGACTTGTAAGTTTTACTATTCGATGACAGGATGTGAACCTATTTTTCTTGATTTTGAGTGGGGTTCTCTGTGCTTCCTGGATTTTGATGCTTGTTCCCTTTGCCCAATTAGGGAAATTCTCTGCTATAATTTGTTCCAATATACCTTCTGCTTCTCTCTTTCTTTCTTCTTCTGGGATCCCAACTATCCTAATATTATTTCATCTTATGGTATCATTTATCTCACAAATTCTGCCCTCGTGGTTCAGTAGTTGTTTGTCTTTTTCTCAGCTTCTTTATTCTCCATCATTTGGTCTTCTATATCACCAACTCTCTCTTCTGCCTCATTTATCCTAGAAGTAAGAGCCTCCATTTTTTTTTAATTTCACCTCATTAATAGCTTTTTTGATTTCAGCTTCGTTCTTTTATTCCTCCAGAAAGGGATTTTATTTCTCCAGAAAGGGATTCTCTTGGGTCTTCCATGCTTTTTTCAAGCCAAACTAGCACCTTGATAATCATCATTCTGAACTGTAGTTCTGAGGTATTACTAATGTCTGCATTGATTAGGTCCCTAGGCACCAGTACTGCCTCTTGTTTTTGTTTTGTTTTGTTTGTTTTATTTTATTTTTGTTGTTGTTGTTTTTTGTGGTGAGTTTTTTCACCTTGTCGTTTTATCCAGATAAAAAAGATGAATGAGAGAACAAAATACTACAAGGGTGGCAATGACCCCAGAAAATTATATACTAACAAAGTCTGGAGAGACCTGAAACTGGGAGGAAAACAAAGGAGGAAAAAAGAAAAATATATACATATTAGACTGGTGAATAGAACAGACAAAATAAGAGTAAACATCATGAAGGGATGGAATATGACTGTGAAGATGAAAATTAAAAAAGATTCTAAAAAAGGAATTGATAAGATAAGTTCTTTGAAAAAGGAGAGAAAAAAAGAGGAAAGAATGTGATCAGGCTGGAAACTAGAACAAAGATATGTGCTAGATTTAGGGTATATTTTGATCTATTAGAAGAATCTGTGTCCCAAAATTTTAAAGAAATAAAATCTGTATGTATGCAAAAAATAAAGTTAAATACAATGAAGGGATAGAATATGACTATAACAATGAAAATTTAAGAAGATTTTTAAAAAGATATTGATAAGATAAAATAGTTAAAATGATAAAATAAGAGAGAGGGCAAATTTTTAAAAATAGAATAAGAAAAAATAAAATTAAAAAAAAAAAAACTAACTTTCCAAGACTAAAGAATTAGTCTTTTTAGTCATGAATTCTATGTGTTGCTTTCCCCTAGCTCTGGAGTTCTGCAGTTTTCATTGAATAGTATACTTGTTTTGGGCTAGATGTTCTTGCTAATCTCCTGGGGGAGGGGCCTATTGCAGTGATTCTCAAATGTCTTTGAGTGAGGTGGAATTGCACCACCCTTGCCAGGGCCCAGGCTAAGTCATCTGCTCATGTTTGCTTTCGGGAGCTTTTGTTCCCTGAACACTTTCTGTATAGCTTTGGAGGACCAGAATGAAGATGGTGGCCTCTCAATCTCTGGCCCAGGAGGAACTGAGAGCTTGGGGGCTCTACTGCTCAGTGCACCATCAGAGAAAAGCAGTTAATACCTCTGTCTCCCTGGTCTCTGGTTGCACTCCAAGCTCACCCATCCTGTCACTCCCATTTGGAGTCTCCAAACCCAGCTGATTCCAGCTCTGTGCTCCTACGCAACTCCTCTTGGAAGAGGAAGTGGGGGTTCTCCCCTGATCTGCTCCTTGTGGGGTTCCTGCTGGGAGAGTAGTGGCCCGCCCATGCCTCGGATCATGGTGCAAGGTAAACCCGAGCTTAGTTCTCCCTCCTTGGCTCTGTCTCTGCAGCTGGCTTCCCTGCTCTGTACCTGGGAGCTTTGCCACAGTCAGACACCCGTGGTCTTTTTTTGACCCTGTGGGTCCTGAAACCATACTATCCCCATGAGTGATTACTTCCCCGCCCCCCCGCTTGCCTCTACAGTGACATCCCTCAGTGGAGTAGATGTCTTAAAGTTCCTTTTTTTGTGTCTGCTGCTCTTTCTCTTGCTGGGAGCTGGCCCTTGCCCCACAGTCTGTCTTCCCATATGTTGCCTTGGATTCACTTCTCTGCACGTTCTACCTTCTGGAAAGTGGTCTATTTTCTCTTCTTAGAATTACTGGTCTTTTTCTCTTTGATTTCCTGTTGAGTTTGTAGGCGTTCAGAATGGTTTAATAACTATCTAGCTGAACTCCTGGGACCCGATGATATTTAAGTCTTTTACTCCTCCCCCATCTTGCTCTGCCCTTGCAGCTACCGTTTAATTAGATAACAACTTAGCTTCTTTGCTTTACTTTTTTGGGCTACCATGAGAAATAATCTAAGGTGAAGTATTTTGTACCTTTTGTAAAATTGTTATCAATAAAACCACTTTCATAACTTTGTATATGTCCTTGTGCAAGAATCAATGTGATGTTTCCTTATTTCCATTTTTTTTTAAGATTTATTTATTTATTTATTTGACAGAGAGAGAGATCACAGTAGGAGAGAGGAAGGGAAGAGATCACAGAGAGAGAGGAAGGGAAGCAGGCCCCCTGCCGAGCAGAGAGCCCGATGTGGGACTCGATCCCAGGACCCTGAGATCATGACCTGAGCTGAAGGTAGCGGCTTAACCCACTGAGCCACCCAGGCGCCCTCCTTATTTCCATTTTTATTAGTATTCTATCATAGTTTTTTTCTGAGGTAAGGATAGTACTTAAGTAAGAAATCATTGCCACTGAAATTGGGATTTATATTCATATTTGATGACAGTTTTTACTTAATTATTACATGAGGAAGGATATGAAATTATATAAATTTTTGATAGATCTCTAGTTATATGTCCACCTTTATGATGAAAGACAAAGAAAAGGGAAATGTCTTAAATCTAAAATATTTTGTAACAGATGGTCACCAGAGGGGAGTTGAGTCGGGGGAAGGGTGAAAGAGGTGAGGGGGATTAAGAATACACTTCTTGTGATGAGCACTAAATAAAGTATGGACTTGCTGAGTCACTATATTATACACCTGAAACTAGTATAACACTGTATGTTAACTCTCATGGAAATAAAATTTAAAAAAATTAAATTAAACATAAAAACAAAAAATAAAATATGTGTGGAGGGATGCCTGGGTGCCTCAGTCAGTTAAGCACCTGCCCTTGGCTCAGATCATGATTCTGGGGTCTTGGGACTGAGCCTCCTTCTTTCTCTGCCTGTTTGTGCTCTCTCTGTTTCTCTCTCTCTGACAAATAAATAAATAAAATCTTTAAAAAAATAAAGTTAGTAAAAAATAAATAAATAAAATGTGTTTGTAATGCAGATGCTCAATACAACCATGTTCTCCTAACTTCCCAATTGGGGTGTTTCTTACTGACATGTATGAGTTATCACTAATTTAAATTTTTATAATCAGAGAAACTGTACCAATTATTTCTGTGGAAATATGAAATTTACAATTCATGATCTGATTTTTAAATATCAAAAACAAAAATAAAAGCATTGAGTTGAAAAAGAATCAGAAATTTATCCCTAGATTTAAAGAGACCAGACATATTGAGAACAGAGCATGCTTATCAGCTATCTACTGAAAACTTTTTTTTGTTGTTTTTTTGTTTTGTCTCACTCAGTGCATTAGTTTGATAGTTTAGGATGTAGAAACAAATACACTGCCACATTTATAATGGCTCAAAGGACAGACTTTTGATCAGCTCACACAACAATCTAATGCTTGTGCTCTGCTTCATTGGGCAGCTTTCGTCTGTTCATGATTCAGGCTCTTTTCATCTGTGGCTCCTCTCAGTGGTTAGTTCTTATGTTAAGACTTAGTTTTGTCACTAGTCATCTGACCTTAGCATGCACTCAGTGAATGCTTATTTAAGGAATGAGTGTGCCTATGCTAACTTTTGACTTCTGTTAAAGCTCTATGGAAGGTTGCCCTCTTTATTTTTATTTTTATTTTTTTTAAAGATTTTATTTATTAATCTGACAGAGAGATATCACAAGTAGATGGAGAGGCAGCCAGAGAGAGAGAGAGAGGGAAGCAGGCTCTCCGCTGAGCAGAGAGCCCGATGCGGGACTCGATCCCAGGACTCTGAGATCATGACCTGAGCCGAAGGCAGCGGCTTAACCCACTGAGCCACCCAGGCGCCCAGGTTGCCCTCTTTAAATAGTTTTTTTTTCCTTTAATTTCTTCTTTTTTCTTCCCTCCGTCCAAGGAGTGGATAAATGAGTTGAAACCCATTGAAAAGTTAGAGAATTTCATGTACTTTGTGATATATCCATGGAACTCTTTGCCCATACCAAGGGAAGAAAGGAGGGGGAGAGGAGTGCTAGACACATGAATTTTACACATCAGTTTGAAATCATCTCCTTGCAAAAGAGCATAGGTAACGTGGTATCATCCATGCTTATATATGCCTACATGTGTAAGAAAGCTAAAAGAAGACCCAGAGTCTCCTAACCACAGTTGTAACTGCTGAGACTGATGAGGAGGAGTCTGTGAGGAAAAGAGACCTCCATCCAGTGTATAAATATTTATGGTGTACCAACTTTTATCCTGTCCATATATTGTATCTTGAAATAAAAACAGACTTTTAATGAGAAAAAGAATTACACACAAAAGTTTCTGTTAAGTAATCAGACATTGTCTCTCTCTCTCTTTTTCTTTTTTTAACCTAGGGATCCAGTATCACCGACACCTGCACTGAGATGCTAATGTGTGGCGTCTTGCTGAAAATTTCTTCTGGAAATATTCAAGAACGGGTGTTTTTTCTTTTTGATAATCTTCTGGTGTATTGCAAAAGGAAACACAGGTAAGGTGATAAAAAGGTACTACTTCAGAAATAACTTATTAACCTTGGAAAATATTTTTTAAGAAAAAAGAAATTATTTATCAATCTCACAGTTTCAGCCTTTTCCTTTGTGTTCCTGGAAACTCAGGATCTCCTCGGTAAAATTCACATACTCTTAGCCTATTTTCTGATTCTTCTCATTACCTTCTTGTAAAACCTGGCTGAAATGTGACTATTATTCAATAACACTACCTTCCCAGGAAGCTTTTGGAGGAAAAATAAATATTTCTGTTGCTAATCCACATGCCTCAGGCTCTGTAGGAAAGGTGAATATGTCTTCCGTGTTTCCCAGTGCTGTTTCCCAGTCATTTCCTCCCCTTCCTTGGAAATATTTTCCTTAACTGCCCCATCTAGTATAGCCTCCCGGCAATTTTATATAAATAGCTAGAAAATTCTTGCTAATATTTTCTTCATTCTTTGTTGCCACCTTTGCTGGATTAGACTGTAAAGTCCATGAGAATATTGGTCTTGCTGCTTATTCTGTGCTATTCCCCAGAGACTGGATCTGCCATGTAATAGACACTCAAGAGGTATTTGTTGAATAGTGAATAAATGAATGAATAAGTGAATGAATGAAACCCAAGCAAGTTCCTGGTATAGCTTAGTTATCATTAGTTTAAGTAATTTAATGTAGCAGTGTTATTGATGTATGTAATTTTTTTAAAGTAGGGATATAATTTTTTCTTCAGGAGGTACTTAGAGGATGTTTCCTTGAACTCCTGGTGAAACGTTGTACAGATTGTTTAAGCAAAATAATAAAGCTGAATTTAATTGGGAAATTTCCTTTGCCTTTATATACTTCTTCCTAACCATATCTAGGATACATTATTTTCAGTGAAAAGGTACTAAAAGGTTTCATGAAATTTAAAGGTAAAACAGATGGGTTGAGGATGCAGGGTTTATACGAGTGTTTATTCTAGAAATGAGGTTCAGAAATGAGGACAATGTAACCAAAGATTTTTAGTAGCATGAGAATGAGAAACTCAAAAACTGACTGATTTCTGAGGCAAGATTAAGGGAACATCATTCTTCATCTCTTGAAATGGGATTTCCTAAGTCAATAAACAAGATGTCAAGAGCAAGTTCTCTGATTTGGCAGCTATGTTGATGACATGGGAGTTCTGCCTCTTAGATTATAGTATCAGAATGCCCTAGCAGGAGACATTAGTGCAAAAATACAGTGATGCTGAGAAAGCATAGAACTACTCATGTGTCTTGCTGAAAGGGAACAGGTTAGGGTTAAAGTCAAAAGATAGTTAAGGGGTGCCTGGGTGGTGCAGTTGGTTAAGTGTCTGACTCTTGGTTTTGACTCAGGTTATGATCTCAGGTTTGTGAGATTGACCCCCATATCAAGCTCTGCACTCAAATTGAGTTTCTCTCTCTCTCACTTTGCCCTTTCCCAATCTCACACATGCTCTCTCTCTTTAAATAAAGAAAGAAATAATAAATCTTTCAGAAAAAGATAGTTGTTGTTAATCCCTGCCTTAATGAGCTTTTTTTTTTTGAAAAAAAAAGATGTTTTACCACATATGAAAATGAATTCTTTTTTTTTTTTTTTTTTTTTTTACTATGCTCTTCTAAACTCTCTGTGTTTTGCAGCAAGATTGGGATTCATAGAAATAGGTTTTAAGAAGATGTAGAAAAGGCTGTTAATTTTACTTGTATATAACTCATTAAAAAATTATAATGTGCTTCAAGTTGTTTAGGTACAATTTTTTTCCAGCTTTATTGAGGACTAGTTGACAAATAACATAGTAATATATTTTAATTGTACAACATGATGATTTGATATACATCATGAAAGGATTTTGCCCATGAAGTCAATTAACACATCCACCTAGGTGCAGTTATTAAAGGCATCCATTTGAGAATGAGATCTTTTTTTTTAAATTACAACTGATCTCATACTTATTTATATATATATGCCTGCCTTCAAGTGCAAAGCTTTTGCAAAATTAGCCATGTACAATGATGATATGATTTATGGTCTTACGACTTTCCTTGTTAAATTGGTAAACAACAGAAAAGATTTTGTAAAATTAAAATCCTGAAGGGTTTTTTTTTTTTTTAAGACTTATTTATTTATTTTGAGAGAGAGAGAGAGTGAGCAGCAGGAGGGGGAAAGGGAGAAGGAGAGAAGCAGACTCCCTGTTGAAGTGCAGAGCCTGACATGGGGCTTAGTCCCAGGACCCTGAGATCATGACCTGAGCCAACATCAAGAGTTGGACGCCAACTGACTGAACCATCCAGGTGCCCCTACAATCCTAGTTTTTGAACAAATATCCTTAATGGGTATATAATGTGGACAAAATACATAGTGACTATAAATGGAAATACTGCATAAATGTTATTGTCTATTCCCTTCCTGAATTGAAATAGGAAGAATATACCATCAAGTCCCTTCATTTTAGTTTACTTCATCCCCTTAACCAAGTACTATTGAAGCTCTAAAGATTGTTTAGTGAGTGTGAGTAAACTGAACCTTTTCCAGATTTCCAAAGTATTTTAATTGCAAAATTTGGGGACTTGATGAATTGAATCTTAGAGTTACATTCACAAAAGCCAAGAGTGCTGATTAGGAATCTCAGCTCTGGAATTTACTAATGTTATTAATCTCAGGAGAAACTAGTATTTAAAAAAATAATATGTTGTATAATAGTTAATACATAAAGCATAATATGGCTTAGTTTGGTTTGTTAATGAGCTCTTTAAGTATTATAATGTATTTTGTTTTCTGCACTTTATATTTTGTATACAATATAGTTTGTAGATTATTTATCCATATGTAAAGGAATAGTTTATTCATTTAACTCTTGCTTAATAGTCCATTGGTTGAATATTATCACAATTAAATTGATAACAACTTAATTATTCACTCTCCTATCAGTGGACTTTAGGTTTTTGTTTATTTGTTTGTTTTAATTTTACTGCCGTTATGAAGATTCCTGCAACGTGTATCTGATGACCACTAAAATAATTAATTAGGAGGGAAATCAGGAAATTGGGATAACAAATATTCTACATTAAAACATAGAGCAAGAGAGCTATAGACCAATATCCTTGATGAACACAGATGCGAAAATACTCAACAAAATACTAGCCAATAGGATTCAACAGTACATTAAAAAGATTATTCACCACGACCAAGTGGGATTTATTCCAGGGCTGCAAGGTTGGTTCAACATCCGCAAATCAGTCAATGTGATACAACACATCAATAAAAGAAAGAACAAGAACCATATGATACTCTCAATAGATGCTGAAAAAGCATTTGACAAAGTACAGCATCCCTTCCTGATCAAAACTCTTCAAAGTGTAGGGATAGAGGGCACATACCTCAATATCATCAAAGCCATCTATGAAAAACCCACCGCAAATATCATTCTCAATGGAGAAAAACTGAAAGCTTTTCCGCTAAGGTCAGGAACACGGCAGGGATGTCCATTATCACCACTGCTAGTCAACATAGTACTAGAGGTCCTAGCCTCAGCAATCAGACAACAAAAGGAAATTAAAGGCATCCAAATCGGCAAAGAAGAAGTCAAATTATCACTCTTCGCAGATGATATGATACTATATGTGGAAAACCCAAAAGATTCCACTCCAAAACTGCTAGAACTTATATAGGAATTCAGTAAAGTGTCAGGATATAAAATCAATGCACAGAAATCAGTTGCATTTCTCTACACCAACAGCAAGACAGAAGAAAGAGAAATTAAGGAGTCAATCCCATTTACAATTGCACCCAAAACCATAAGATACCTAGGAATAAACCTAACCAAAGAGGCACAGAATCTATACTCAGAAAACTATAAAGTACTCATGAAAGAAATTGAGGAAGACACAAAGAAATGGAAAAATGTTCCATGCTCCTGGATTGGAAGAATAAATATTGTGAAAATGTCTATGCTACCTAAAGCAATCTACACATTTAATGCAATTCCTATCAAAGTACCATCCATCTTTTTCAAAGAAATGGAACAAATCATTCTAAAATTTATATGGAACCAGAAAAGACCTCAAATAGCCAAAGGGATATTGAAAGAGAAAGCCAACGTTGGTGGCATCACAATTCCGGACTTCAAGCTCTATTACAAAGCTGTCATCATCAAGACAGCATGGTACTGGCACAAAAACAGACACATAGATCAATGGAACAGAATAGAGAGCCCAGAAATAGACCCTCAACTCTATGGTCAACTAATCTTCGACAAAGCAGGAAAGAATGTCCAATGGAAAAAAGACAGCCTCTTCAATAAATGGTGCTGGGAAAATTGGACAGCCACATGCAGAAAAATGAAATTGGACCATTTCCTTACACAACACACAAAAATAGACTCAAAATGGATGAAGGACCTCAATGTGCGAAAGGAATCCATCAAAATCCTTGAGGAGAACACAGGCAGCAACCTCTTCGACCTCAGCCGCAGCAACATCTTCCTAGGAACAACGCCAAAGGCAAGGGAAGGAAGGGCAAAAATGAACTATTGGGATTTCATCAAGATCAAAAGCTTTCGCACAGCAAAGGAAACAGTTAACAAAATCAAAAGACAACTGACAGAATGGGAGAAGATATTTGCAAACGACATATCAGATAAAGGACTAGTGTCCAGAATCTATAAAGAACTTAGCAAACTCAACACCCGAAGAACAAAGAATCCAATCAACAAATGGGCAGAGGACATGAACAGACATTTCTGCAAAGAAGACATCCAGATGGCCAACAGACACATGAAAAAGTGCTCCATATCACTCGGCATCAGGGAAATACAAATCAAAACCACAATGAGATATCACCTCACACCAGTCAGAATGGCTAAAATCAACAAGTCAGGAAATGGCAGATGCTGGCGAGGATGCGGAGAAAGGGGAACCCTCCTACACTGTTGGTGGGAATGCAAGCTGGTGCAGCCACTCTGGAAAACGGCATGGAGGTTCCTCAAAATGTTGAAAATAGAACTGCCCTATGACCCAGCAATTGCACTATTGGGCATTTACCCTAAAGATACAAACGTAGTGATCCAAAGGGGCACGTGCACCCGAATGTTTATAGCAGCAATGTCCACAATAGCCAAACTATGGAAAGAACCTAGATGTCCATCAACAGATGAATGGATAAAGAAGAGGTGGTATATATACACAATGGAATATTATGCAGCCATCAAAAGAAATGAAATCTTGCCATTTGCGACAACATGGATGGAACTAGAGCGTATCATGCTTAGTGAAATAAGTCAATCAGAGAAAGACAACTATCATATGATATCCCTAATATGAGGAAGTGGTGATGCAACATGGGGGCTTAAGTGGGTAGGAGAAGAATCAATGAAACAAGATGGGATTGGGAGGGAGACAAACCATAAGTCACTCTTAATCTCACAAAACAAACTGAGGGTTGCTGGGGGGAGGGGGTTTGGGAGAAGGGGGTGGGATTATGGACATTGGGGAGGGTATGTGCTTTGGTGAGTGCTGTGAAGTGTGTAAACCTGGTGATTCACAGACCTGTACCCCTGGGGATAAAAACATATGTTTATAAAAAATAAAAAATTAAAAAAAAAAACATAGAGCAAAATTATTTTCAAAGAAGAAGCTTTTTAGTTGATATACTTTAATAGAACCACCTTCTGAAGGGACTGAAGATCTCTCTTTTTAAGCCAAGTGTTAACAATATTGATCAGACACTTAGTGGAATTTAATACTGATTGTTACCATCTACAGGTCAAGAGAAATTTAAAAGCGTATACAGAACTCACAAGATCACAAAGTAAATTAATGCTTTGGAAGACAGGACCCAGTGATAGATTCCACACCATGATTCTTTGCCTGTGAATAAAACTGTTACCATGATGCTTTGCCTGTGAATAAAACTGTTATCTTTGCCTGTGAATAAGACTTTTAAAAAAATGATTGAAGTATGATGTATCAACTTACAAGAAACTCTGTTTTGCAAGAGACCACAGTAATATGTCCTACCTGGGAGATTATGCAGTTACCTACATACTAAACTTCTTGGCATTCTTCTCTATCCTGGCTTTCTATGATGCCAACTTGCTTACTGTATGGCCTGAATCCCTAATTGGTAGCATTTATTTAGGGTTATTAGCAAAGGAGATTTAGAGGTGACTTTCATAATGAACATAGGAGTGCAAGATGGTGAAGGCCTGGGGCTGACAAACCCTAATCAGGTTAACTAATCTATTTAATTAGTTTCTTTTAGTAGGGATGAAGGACTCCTAATTTCTGATGAGGCTTTAGACAGATAAGCTAGGAATATATGTTCTCCTTCAAGGACGGAACTCAGAGTGGGACAGCACCTTGTGACCCCTCCCTGCACCTACTCTTCCTGCTTCAGGGCTGATATCTAACTGCAGGGGTGGGGAAGAGAGGGACACTGAAGTTGGTGAATATTTATGCCTTCACTTTTGCCAGATGTGTCTGTACAACAAATGTATCAAATGAATAATTATTTCAGTATATTAAATTATTCGGTAGACTTTTGTCAATGAGTCAAACGGAATAGTTCAAGTTAATTGAAATCTTTTGAGTGACTAGGTATTCTTGAATCCTTCTGAATTATTTCTTAGAATCTTTCCTCTTTAATTAAAAAAACCTGTTTTTAAAATAATCTCTTTTGAATGTTCAGTGATTCAACTACAAACACATTTAGCCACATAATTCATTATTATAAATGTTCATCTATAAACCTGGATATTTTAAGTTTGTGTTACAAACATTTTAAGATTAAAGACCAATATTAGACACACTATACCAAAGTTCTGGAATGTTTTAGACTATTTTAAAAATAAATAAGACCCTTATAATGTATTATACATGTATTAAGAGACTTATTCAACAAGTATAGAGGTCTCACATCATAGAAATAATATAGGAAAATTATTTTCAGCCGTGTAACACTGAACTTAAGAATTTCCAGCACAGTTTCTTTGCAGAGGGATCATAAGTACTAACTGAATTTTACCCAAATTTGAAAAAGTGGAAATTACCAGCTAGTTACTGAAAAATAAGAAATGAAAGTGAAAAAAATAAAAGGAAATTTAAAAATAACCAACTTTTAATGTGTAACAGACTTTGATTTGGTACATTTAATATTTTAAACTGAGCAAAAGCTCCTATTTACCCACCCGACTGTATGTTATTCTTAGTCTGAAGCTTCCATTTGTTTACAAAAGCTAGGACATAAGCCTAGCTTTGTGTGGACACAAGTAAAAAACACCAAGAGCCTCACAGTTGATATCATTGATGGCATTGGTGTCTTTCTCATTTTTTTTCTATGGCTAGTTTACATCATATTACTTCAACGCTGTTTTTTATTAAGTTTAGTAACAATGTTTTTGTGATTTCATTCCATTGTAAGACGGTTGAAGAATAGCAAGGCATCTACAGATGGACATCGGTACGTTTTTCGTGGCCGGATCAATACGGAGGTGATGGAAGTGGAGAATGTGGATGATGGCACAGGTAGGTAATTTGTTTTTTAGAAGGAAAGACCAACGGTAAACTCCTTCATAAGGCAGACTTTTCACCTGAATAATTCATCTGTGGTGCACTAGAGCTTAGAAGTATTTTGTTGTGTAGAACAGTTGGGGGAGAAAGGTAAGATAAAGGAGAAGAAGACTATTGGCAAAGTAGAAAATTATATTTGGCCGAAACACAGTAGCATTCAACACAGAGATACAAAGAAATAGCTGAGTAGGAGTGATGTACACACTCACAGTTTCTGGCATTGCCAGCATGAGGGCAGAAAATAAGGGATTCATTTATTTTCTTCAAGTTATACTATGTTTTATATGTATATATGTGATATTTTTCATATAATATGCTCACTGTAGAATATAGAAAACTCTAAATTTGTTTTAGCTATAAAGCCACTATGTGTATAAACATGTCGATTTGCTTGTAGAAGGGTATTTTGTGTATTTTAAGTGTACATTTTAAGTGCTTTATTACTTAAAGATAGTGCATTTTCACACTGCAGATTTGAAGGTACAGACTTTGAAAAGTAAACTTACCAAATCATGGTTAGTCACAAACATTAAATAAAATGAGGTTAAATAACTTATTTTCTATTTGCAAAAATAAATGGGTCATTTTGAGTAATATGATAATATACTAGTCTATAATATGAATGGTTAGTAAATTGGATCACATTTTCTCCCCAATGATTTTAATTAGAATTTCAAAGCAATTCTAGAAGAAAAGACAAGATGAAATAAAATATATTAGTTGTTGCTAAGTGACTTTAATTTCCATATGGAGAAATGCCTTAATAATACTCCATTTAAACATGGGATGAGGCACAGGTCAGCTCCCCACTACCACATACCTTTGTTGCCATCTCTCAGTCCCAGAGGGGAGAAAAATGTTTATCATCTGTAGGCGCACAAATTTTCAGATTATCACCTGTGTGCTCTCTATCCCATTGTTAGCACCCTTAAACATGGTCTAGAACATAAATAGTGAAACATGATTGCTGCAGGTAAGGGGAAAGGAGGTGCAATGAGCAGAACTTCGGTGTACTCTCTTGGGAAGCAAGTCATCTTGTGGTGAGGTTCTTCATGGGCTAAGGGAGGGATGGAGGTGTGGAAATATCTGACCACCTGCACAGCTGAAAATCTCTTTCTGTGCTACAGGCATCAATACAGTTGCAAATACTCACAGGCTAGCATGTGGGACCTAGTAGGCTACCTTTCCATGTTGGGATGCGCATGGTATTTTTTTAGAAGGTGACATTTTAATTCATTTTAATGCTCTGAGAAGACACTAGTGACATTTAGCAGTGTTGTCTGTCTACATGTGAACAGCTGTCTTGCTTCAGT
Organism: Mustela erminea; assembly: GCF_009829155.1. Taxonomy (NCBI): domain Eukaryota; kingdom Metazoa; phylum Chordata; class Mammalia; order Carnivora; family Mustelidae; genus Mustela; species Mustela erminea. The sequence goes on from NC_045629.1 coordinate 20,999,386, forward strand.
AACCTGACTCCTCAAGAGAATATCCAAAAGCCCCTGTTGTTCTTGAGGTGGGGGGAAGTAAGGCAGAGGAAGGCATACTCAGACCTACACTCGGTTCTTTCTTGGCCCTGTCTCCCCCTGGTGGAACCACCTGTCCCCTGTTGCTTTAGCCTTCTCTTTGTTTTCTCCCCTTTTTATACCTTTCCGTGAACACACAGCTCCTGGGTCTTACTTCCTTCCCTACCCCCATATGGTGTGATCATGCCCATTTGTACCATTTGCACTGGTCATCTAAGTGAATTTTGGTAAATTTTGATGAATTTGACAATGATTCCTATGTTTTGGGAAACAGGGGCACTAAATTAATCTAAGAGACTAGGGCCTTTGGAGGCATTTGCATAGAATACCATTTTCAGCATATCTGTGTCTGATTTAGGGGAGTGAGAGCCTATGTGGGGTGATGGAGTCTTAACGCAAATGGACTTTGGATTCAATCCCATGAAAATGTTCTTTTAGTGCTGTTAGGATTGTGTACCTTCAGGACTTTGGTTCCTGGGGGATAGGGATGTTAGGGAAACAAGCCTTCAGACCCTGGTAGATAGGAATTAGTGGGAAAGACAGGACATTTTGGAATATTTAGTCATAAATTATCTGATGACACCTCTTGGCACAAACTTCCAAGGCTCATGTTTCGTTGAAATATGATGAAGAATTTAATTACACTTTGTAGCACACAGTTAAGGCCTTAATTTGCCCTTAAATGTATATACACAGCATGAATCTGACTACAGATAGTTGTTACAAGTTAGAGAAATTTTAGGCTGCAGCTAGATGCCTCCCATTTGCTTCCTGCAAAGAAAATTTTGTTTTCTTGTAAGTGTGACCACTAGGTCCTTAGGATAAGTATATATCCTCAGCCAGGACTTGAAATTCAAAAATAGAATTTCTGAAGATGAATAGGATCTTGAATATCAACTAATATACCTTGTTAACATTTCAGATGATGGAAATGAAGCCACATTGAAGTCATGTCCAAGTTTACCCAGCTCTTTATTATGAAGCTGGGACTGGAGTGAGGTTTCCTTGGTGACCATAGCATGCCTTGAGAAATATGGAGCAGAGGTTCCATATAGATTTTAAATCTATGGGGACCAACTAGAGAGCGGTGAAGAAATAAGGCATCAGTATATAGAGATGAACTTTTGTTGTTTGTTTCTTCTAAGAAATGATCTGTGTGCTATGCCAGCTTTTTCCTTTTTTGTTTTCTTGGTCACTTCCATCACAAAATCTCCATTTCTTTTGATGAGCTCAGGTTTTAAGTGTTCTTACTTTAAACTCTATGAATGGGAGCTCTGATGAGCTAACCAATGTCCATATGCCAAGTCCCTCCCACCCTTGGACCCTGGATAAGTTACATGAGGGATGGCAAACACTCTCAGGCTCATCTGCTCATTGCCAAAACCCAAAAAAAACAATGAGTATACCATGTTGTGCTGTAAATAATACAAATTGATTAATCAAGGTATATTTTTAAGCATGCTCAAAACTTTTGATGAAAAGTTTAAATGTTCCCCCATCTATTTGAATATATTATAAAAATACTAGGTATTTTTGCATACTCTAGGTATAAGGAAAATACTTTTCTAAGTAAAGGACTCTATTAGACACTGATTGCATTGATTTAGCTCAAAACTTGCAGAAGAAATAATTGCATTTGGAATGAGACTAAGCTTTTAGCCAGTGTATAACTATTTAAATCTTTTGAAATATAAACTTGATTATACTTTCACTTATAATGTTTTATGAATTGAATTACATCAGTTATATCTCAGAATACAACAGATTAATGCAATAATGATATGACATGTAGAAATGTGAAAATTTGTTTGTTTTCATATATCCATGTTATCCATTACTGCTTATGTTGAAGGAAGATGGTAGCCATTGAGTTTGTCTCCAAATTTCTGTTCCATCATTCTCTAGACCAAATTCTCATTTTGGTTAATTCTAATGTAATTATTCTTTGAAGATTCTTTCTGAGATATTAGTTTGAACATGATGCATAAAAAGTATCCAACTTAAGACCTAAGTAGGAAAGCTGTTGAACTTTCTGCAATTAACTTCCTTGGTAATTTTCGTAGTATATGCTTAGAAATTCATTCAGGAAAGTAACAACAGGTCATGTATATTCTCTTTAAGAACTAGTTTACTTGTGTAGTTGGATAGAGGGCAAAATGGTGACCTTTAGAAAATGTGATCTGTAGTAGCAAACCACAAATTTCAATACAATGGTCAAATTTGAATTGATTTGATGGAATTGAATTGAATAAGATGGAAATTTTTTATTCTTTAAGGTGTTCTTTAGTGTGAATTGATTTTTTTAAGGAAATATTTCAGATGTCATTTTCAATATAAATATTTTAGACCATTTAAAGATATAAACACATTGAGTTTTTTAAATTAAATTTTGCTTATTAGAGAAAATTTGGAAATAACAGAGAAATAAATTGAAAATATTAGATAATTTCATCACCTAAAAAGAAGTAAATGAGAATTTTAAAATATTTCCATTTTCTTTTCATGCATAGATTTTTAAAATGCTTAAAAACATGAACTCTGTAGTTTTGTATCCTCTTTTCAGTTAAGTAGAATCATTTTTTGAATTGTAGTCATCTTTATCTTCATGTCTTATCATCCTTATAACATATATTTATTGTTACTTAATCAACAAAATAGACAAACCATAATTACCTTAACAACCATACTACTGTAATATAAGCGCTATTGAATACTTTCCTAATAAAAAAGTAGCATAACATTACAGTGTTGAAAAGACTACCAAGATATATTAGTTCCTTCCTAATACACTTAAATTTTCAATGTTATTAATTTAAAGGAGTGTTCTTGGGAATTGTAAAAAAGGTCAGTGGAGTTACTTCTAGTTTTAAAAGGAAAAATCTGTTACAACCTTTAAAAAAATTTTTTTTTGCCATAAATAATGTCAAATGATTTTGGATGCCAGAAGATCTTCTTATGTTATTTGATAGAATTGAAGATTTATTCCAAAAGTAATTTTTTCAGCATTAATTATTCATAATGTGAGTAAATTGTGATTTTTAAAATTTCTCTTAGAAATTTATGCATTTACACCATTGATCATTAGGATAAGAGTTAAATACAATGTTTAGATATCAGTTTCTTGATGTTTTGAATAATATTTTTTGGCAGTTTCTTATGTTTCCTAGCTTGAGTAAACAGTACTTGGCTAGCTTCCATCTCATTAAAACTCACACTATTGAAAAGATACCAGTATTTCCACTGAGAGTTATAGTAGTATCAGTTTTAGAAAAACCTCATCTCATTATGTAAAACTATGCTGAATTAAGAGTGAGGAATTTGCAAACTGTATAGCTTCAAAGTAATTAGTGAGTTGTTCAGGGCTGCCCCTTGGATTTTTCTCTTTTTGGAAAAAACATCGGTGCCTGGAGACTGTTCGGTTTGGATATTCTACACTTAATGAATGACAATTTTAATTCCATTCCTTTTCAACACCTCCTGTAGAATTATATTTTAGATCCATTGAAGTTTGCAAATTCCTGCATTTTGCATTAATAAATTATTCTTTCATTAAAAAATATTTTTAAATTTCTACTAAGGAAAAGCATTGTTGGGCTTTTCCATGTTTTGTTTGTTTGTTTGTTTTAGGATTTCATTTATTAAAGAAAGAGAGAGGGAGAGAGAGAGCATGGAGGAGAGGGTCAGAGGGAGACACAGACTCCCTACTGAGCAGGGAGCCTGACGTGGGCTAATGGGGCTGGATCCCAGGACTCGGATCATGACCTGAGCTGAAGGCAGATGCTTAACCGATTGAGCCACCCACACACCCCTTCCATGCTCTGTATGTTACTGTTCTTAATAAATAAGTTGAATTCAAATTTATTTTTTAGAATGAAGTTATTAAATAATGTGCTGTGATTGAAATTATGAAGCAATTTTTATATCACTAATTCTTATTTTGAAATAAGTGGTAATTTGGTAATGGATATCATTGTGATATTTATACATTTTGAGGCCTGTTGTATGTATATATACATTCATGTTTACACATATGTTTAAAATTATTTATGATTTTTAAAATTAGTGAAAGTGGCTAGCACATAAACTTTAAAAAGGAACATTATCCTTTCAATTTATTTATTTATTTATTTATAAAGATTTTATCTATTTGAGAGAGCAAGCAAGAGAGAGAGAGAGAGAGGGAGAGGGAGAGGGAGAGAGAGAAAATGAGCAGGGTGAGTGGCAGAAGGAGAAGCAGACTCCCCGCTGGGCAGGGAGCCTGATGTGGGCTGGATACCAGAACCCCGGGATCATGACCTGAGCTGAAGGCAGACACCTAACCAACTGAGCCCCCCAGGCATCCCCTGTCTTTCCAATTGAAATTATTAGGTGATATAATCTATTCTTTCAAAATATTACATTGGTGCAGCAATTAACCTATTACTTGCCTTGGCAGATTGTTAACAGATAGTTAACAGTCTCGCTTTCTGTTCATGAAGCAATGGCCACATGCAATCTCATGCTGAGTTGTCTAATTCTTTTTTTTTTTTTTAAGATTTTATTTATTTATTTGACAGAGAGAGATCACAAGTAGGCAGAGAGGCAGGCAAAGAGAGAGAGAGGGAAGCGGGCTCCCTGCAGAGCAGAGAGCCTGATGCGGGGCTTGAACCCAGGAACCTGAGATCACGACCTGAGCTGAAGGCAGCGGTTTAACCCACTGCCACCCAGGCACCCTGACTTGTCTAGTTCTGAGTTTAATCATTTATTTTCCAAGGGAAGTCTGAATGCATGGGTTGTAATGGTTAGGCAAGGCTTCATGAAGGATCTGGGTACACTATAAAGGGAAGAAAGAGTTGCTTGAGGCAGTGAGCAGTTGCTGGGTAGCTTGATGGGCGTGTCAGCCTGCAGAACAGGTAAGTATTCACAGGACAAGGAAGAAAGCCACAAAGGGTGGCAGGGCCACAGAATAACGCAGTGAAAAATGGCATTGTTCGATAGGGTGGGGTTAGTTTAAGGAGAAGCACAAAGCAAGCTTCCATGTTTTCACTTGGTTCAGTGGTGAGCTACCAAAGGCTTTTGAAGTAAGGAATGGCCTGATGAAATATTGAAGGAAGAGTCAGCAGGGTGTGGAGAGAGCAAGGCCAGGATCAATTGTCCAGGGAGGAAGGGAAAGATGGAAGACCCAGCTTACAGGGATGACTGGCCCAGGACATTCGATATGCAGGGTCAAGAGCATCAGCCTGGCACATGAACTTGTGTTTCCTCAGTTATTCTATGGGAAGAATACATTATGTTCATTTTAAAGTAAGTCCAATATTTTATCACTGCAGGTTGTGTGTGGTTCTTGTGATTTTCTTTACCTGGAGTAAGATTAAAAGTGGAGTAGCACTAGGGCACCTGGGTGGCTCAGTGGGTTAAGCCACTACCTTCGGCTCAGGTCATGATCTCAGTCAGGGTCCTGGGATCGAGCCCCACATCGGGCTCTGTGCTCAGCAGGGAACCTGCTTCCCTTTCTCTCTCTGCCTGCCTCTCTGTCTACTTGTGATCTCTCTCTGTCAAATAAATAAATAAAATCTTAAAAAAAAAAAAAAGTGGAGTAGCACTAGTGGGACTGTGGGATCTTTTAAGAAGCAGTGCTGGCTTCACTCAACTAATCTCGGTCTGATTGTGGAAGGGGGGAATCCCGCGTCTGAAAAACTGATGCTTGTTTGTGATACTAGTCCTGTAAGGTGACACATTTGTGGAGGAGGGTGTGTAGACATGTATAATTTGATCTTTTTTCCCCACCAATTTATCATGATTTCTCACTTAGTGATTTTTTTGTAGGAGGTAACAAGGCATTAAAGCCATTGATACCTATCTGACATGTATTACTAGGTGCTGCTACTTTGTATAGGATACGAATATGAATTAAATATGTAAGGGTAAGAAGGAAAAGGTAAAAATTCCTTTTAAAAACAGACTGTTAACACTATACTTTCAGGGATCATTTCTATAATTTGTTAAAAACAGACTGTTATTTCCTGATGGGGGAAATTTTCTGATAGTTTGATTCCCTATTTTATCAGAAATTGTTATTATTAATGGGATTATGGTGTATGTGTATACATATGTGTGTGCATGTGTGTGTGTGTGTGTGTGTGTGTATAATAGACTAACACCTAATATCAGTCTATTTTGACTCAGATAATTTGGAATTTTTAAAGACCCTGAACTATACAGAATCATTTGAAAATGTGTTTTTAGAATATTTAATCTGATCAAAGATACTATATGGTGATTTGGGAGCTAAAAAGATAATGGGGACAAGATTTTGGGAGAATGAGTGCCAACCATGCCTGCCTCTACTTAGAACTCACCAAATAAAATGGGCCATTTGAGAAAACCTAAAGAAACAAAAAATAGCACAGTGCGACCACGTTATTTCTCTAAACCACCCTTACCATTTTGTGGCTCACCTCCTGTCTACCCACCATTACTGTTTAGTGACTCTCCAGGAGATGAATGAAAATTGTCATTTTAAATTGGTACAGGTGCTGACTCGGTCTTTGTCATATGTTTTTTCATTCTGGATCTTTGCTTTGCAGGCTGTCATGCCAGTAAAGGCTGGATACAAGTAACATCACTATTCTCTACCTGTTGTTATTAGACAGAAAACTGCCATAGAGGGGTTCCTGTTGACATTTTCAAATCTAGCATGACAGTATAGCCAAAATTATGGTGAGAACTAGAAAAATACAATGTGAATTCATACTCAAAAAAATTTTTTTTGTTTCTATTCGTGCCAGTTATATGGAATGATGTGGTTTTACAGAGTGTGTATTTTTCAACTATGAGCAATGATAATGGATTGGCATTTGTATCTTTCCCATTTATTGAAGATTAGGTCAATGTACTCTTGGTATGTTCCCTTCATTTGTTCTGATTCTTACTGCAGGGTTCATTAAACAGCTGAGAATTGTTCTGTGGCAGTATTGTTTGCTTTTGAAACCTAGAATAATATTTCAAAGGAATATTAAAAAGACAAAATGAACGTGACACTTTGGATATTTGATTATTGAGATGAAAATTCTTTTAAAAGTTCTTTTATTACTTTAGGGACTTTAACAACATTTTTGGACATAGAGGAAAGGAATGTTAATTAGTTCAGATGTTCGATTTCATGTAATATAATAATGTTATGAGTTAGAATGTTCCATTCCTGAGTACTGATTGCATTTAACATATAAACACATAATTTTTTTGGTTTTTATGTTCTTCATTTACACATATAAAGCAAAGATACTTTTTTTTTTTTTAAGATTTTATTTATTTATTTGACAGAGAGAAATCACAAGTAGATGGAGAGGCAGGCAGAGGGAGAGAGAGGGAAGCAGGCTCCCTGCTGAGCAGAGAGCCCGATGCGGGACTCGATCCCAGGACCCTGAGATCATGACCTGAGCCGAAGGCAGCGGCTTAACCCACTGAGCCACCCAGGCGCCCTAAAGCAAAGATACTTTTAAGAATTCAGTGATCCTGGAACTGTTATGAATTGAATGGTTATATTGATATAATATTATATTTGTTGTTCAACTTTACCCATTAATTTCCAGCTGACTTCCATAGCAGTGGACACATTGTTGTCAATGGATGGAAGATACATAACACAGCAAAAAATAAATGGTTTGTGTGTATGGCAAAAACACCTGAGGAGAAACATGAATGGTTTGAAGCTATTCTGAAAGAAAGAGAACGGCGAAAAGGTGGGTGTATGAATTGGGCACTATTATACTTTATGAAGATTCTAACTTAGCAAGAAAGAAGATAATGGGCAGAAGTTACGAGAAAGGAAAAAAGCATATGATGTTCACTTAGATTTCCCATGTAATGTAAGGCTCATGATAAAATACTTTTTTAAAAGATTTTTATTTATTTAACACAGCAAAAAAGAGAGAAAGCACAAGCAGCAGGAACAGCAGGCAGAGGGAAAAGGAGAAGCAGGCTTTCCACTGAGGAGGGAGCCTGATGCAGGACTCAATCCCAGGACCCTGGGATCATGACCTGAGCCAAAGGCAGATGCTTAACCGACTGAGCCACCCAAGCACCCTTAAAATACATTTTGAATACTTCTTCTTTTTTTTTTTTTAAGATTTTATTTATTTATTTGACAGACAGAGATCACAAGTAGGCAGAAAGGCAGGCAGAGAGAGAGGAGGAAGCAGGCTCCCTGCTGAGCAGAGAGCCTGATGCGGGGCTCGATCCCAGGACGCTGAGATCATGACCTGAGCCGAAGGCAGAGGCTTTAACCCACTGCGCCACCCAAGCGCCCCCATTTTGAATACTTCTAATATTATTACTAAAAGAAAATAAAAATGTTGAATAGTTAGTAAAATAATATATTGTGGCCAGCAGTGTCTTTTAAATAGTATCTTAGTCTGTCGAGGCCACTATAACAAATACCCCAGACCAGGTGACTTACAAACAACAGAAATTTGTAGCTCACTCTTCTGGAGGCCAGGAGTCCCAGATTCAGTGTCTTGTGACAGCAATTTCCCAGTTCATAGATGGCCATTTTCTCACTGTGTCCTCATATGGTAGAGGGGCAAGAGATCTCTCTGTGTCTTATTTATAGGGCCTTTAATCCCAATCCCATTCATGAGGACTCTAGCCTCATGACCTAATCACGTCCCACACGCCTTACCTCCTAATACCATCACGTTGAGTGTTAGGTTTCAACATATGAATCTGGGAGGCATGCAAACGTTCAGTCTACACAAATAATTTCATTTGCTTGAAAATTTGTTCAGTTTTCTTTGCACTTTATTCTTGCTATTTCAAAAACATCATTATGTAGTTTTCCTGTAAGAGACAGACTTCAGTAGTACAATGCAGTGCTGTAGGGCCTTCACCAGTTATATCTTTAACAGTACATTGAACATTTCTAGACCAAATACGTTAGTATCCTAATTCTAGAATAAAGCACTCTGGATATACATTAACATTTTAAATTGTTACAATGTCATTGAATATAATGCAGCCCAATAAGGAGTGTGTTCATATGAGGAGGACTGGCTCAAAATTGCTTCACATTTTTAGCAAGATTTGCAAAAGGTACTTGATCTGTCAATATTCAGTTATGTGAAGTTTATCTGCAATTAAGCACATTTCTGCAATTCAGCTAGGAAACAGAAATGCTTTTGTTACTACTAATTTCTTTACCAAATAACTGATAAGACAAAAAGCAGTGTTTATCCCTTTTTCCTAGAGATTTAGGAGCAAAATATCTCATTGCTGATGAAATTTCAGGACACAAAGAACCCTTTCTTCCACCTTCAGAAATTTTCCCTTGAAGAACATGCAAAGCTTCTACTTCTATTAAAATATTCATAGTACACATTTGTTTGAGAATTTCCAAAGCATTTCAAATACTTAACTCCTTTGATTGATCTGGGATGGAGAGCCTGTTAGAAAAGTTTAAAACAAAGATTATGAATACATACCTGATTCTTTAAGTTTTGTTGAATTGAGCAATCAATTCAAATAGCATAGCAAATCATTTCAAAGGTAAAATAAATGTTTCATCAAGTTGAACCTTTATTTTTTTTTCAGAATAGCTATGCATATAGATAAATCTGAAGTGAAAAAGGAAGGAGGGAAAAAAGGGAGGGAAAAAGGAAAGCAAAGCAAGCAAACAAGCATGTTCTATTAATTTGTTTATGTTAACAGGCTCTATTCTTAATAAATATTATTCTGTTACTGACAAATGGTAATTCCTCATCCATTGTAAAAAATAAAAATTCTAGTAAAAAATTTTGTAGTTAGAAGACTGAAAATAAAAATCACAGAAATCTTGTGATTTATGTAGGTCTCATGATAAAGCCACCCATTAACTTCCCTTTGACCCCTTCTCTTTCTTTCCCCTATGCTCCAAATTCAGGTTTTTTTTTTTTTTTTAAGGTTTCATTTATTTATTTATGTGAGAAAGAGAGAGAGAGAGAGAACACTAATGCACATGGGGAGGGGCAGAGGGAGAGAGAGAAGCAGACTCCCTGCTAAGCAGGGAGCTTGATTCAGGACTCCATCCCAGGACCCTGAGACCATGACCTGAGCCGAAGGCAGGCACTTAACCGACTGAGCTACCCAGGTGCCCTGTGGTAGAGAGCTCTGTATCTGCAACCCCCTGCCCATGCTTGATGTGCAATAAATTTTGGTTTCATGCAGGCAAGAGTGAGTGAGGAGACTTTTTCAGTTACCTGTCCTTGGTTTCCTTTTCGATAGGTTTAAAATTAGGAATGGAACAAGACACCTGGGTAATGATCTCCGAACAGGGCGAGAAACTCTACAAAATGATGTGCAAACAAGGGAATCTGATCAAAGACAGAAAAAGAAAACTGACCACATTCCCTAAATGCTTCCTTGGAAGGTAAGGTCCATAGTCCGGTTGCATGGATTTCTTTCATATTTTCACTATGTCATGTATCAACTACCCTTCCTTCAATGATTTGTTTTTCTTTAAAAAAAAAAATATTCCTCTGGGCATTTTTGAATATCTTTTTATTGTCAACATTTCCTGGATGATAGTGAGGTGAAGGAATGGACCTAGAGTCCGATATCATGGAAAACTTTAGACATCTATCCTTCCATCCCTGACATCAACAATTTCAGATGTATGGTGTTCTGAGAATGAAGCAGACACTGGGTTCAGGAGGGGATGGCAGGCGGCAGGTTCACTGAAGGGGGATGACGTCTAGCAAGGATGTGGTTAAAGGGCCTACAAGTCAGAGAACCAAAGAATGTAATACACAGAGTCTAAATCTGAGACAAATCAGCACTTTGACACCTGGGCTCAGGTTGAAGGACCATCGATGAAGAATCTGAAAAAGAGTGTCCTGCAAGGGGCCTGGCGCAGAGCAACAGGCGGAGAGGTTGCCTGGGTTTTGAGCCTAGACCCGCTGTCAGTCCTCTGGGGTCTGCAGGCAGCTGCACATGGAAGTCCCTGCCGGGTTAAGTGTGCAGGACCAAAGGGAAGGGCAGCTGCCTTAAGGCATGTCCTGTGCTGGCTGTTTCCATATATTTCTAATCCTCAGATGCATACTTTGCATTTATAATCTTTATATTTTTTAAAGATTCAGAAACCAGCAGTCAGGGAGTTTACCATGCCCACCTTCCTACAACCAGTGAATGCCAGTGTCAACTCTGTAGGAGACTGGAGTGGTAGTTCAAAGCCCACAGTTCACAGTCAGACTGTCTCCATGCAAATCTGATCCTGCCTCTGGCTAGTTGAGCGATGTGGGATGTTTAAATGTCTTTTTCCTCTCTAAACATGAAGATGATTATAGTGCTTACCTGTAATGCCTACCAGAATGTCTTCTCGATAAGTTATGCAAATACCATAAAACAACCATAGGCCACACCAGCTCCTAACCCAGTTAGAAGAATATAAGCCAGGAAACCCTGGCCTGCAGGGCAGCATGGGGTCCCTTCTTCAGGGTCTGGGGTCCTCACAGCAGAGCACTCAGCTGCCAGCAAGCTGCTGTTGCTGTCCTTGGTAGGCCCCCAGCCGATGGCTCTTGTGGGAGAGAAAGAGTGGAGGGGAGCCCACCTTGGCTTAGAAACCCCATGTTGCAAAGAAGACCCAATTTTTTGAACCACCTCTGGGGCATAACTTCCAGGGTTCTGAGAGGGACATGGCTGTTTATAGGAGTCACTTCAAGCTATAGCTTCTCACCAAGAATGTATTCATATTCCATTTAGCCATCAGGAGTCATTTTGGCCATGAGCAATGCTGCCTGGTAACCCAGCAGACGCCCTGCCTCCATCAGGTTCCAGGGAAACAGAGCTCCAAGGCTGACCCAGGGTCAAGTTTTCCTAATTAAAGGAGCAGGAGTCTTGTTAACTAAAGAGTTAACACAGTGGTTGGAGTGTGGAGAGGGTGGCTGGGTGATGGGCATTGGGGAGGGCTTGTGCTGTGATGAGTGCTGTGAAATGTGTAAGCCTGATGATTCACAGATCTGTACCCCTGGGGCAAATAATACATTATATGTTAATAAAAATAATAAATAAAAAAAGAGTTAACACGATCTTACACGGCCAAAGTGCTAGTTAGTTACAATGATATGTGAGCGTTCTCCACAGTGCCTGATACACAGGAGAGACTTGGTAAATTTTAGTTGTGTACATTGTGGCTTTTTCCATAACAGCACACAAGCTTAGTTACTAGTTACTAATTATAGACCAAGTTTGAGATTGTTTTTGACTGGATCAGGATCCTTTCACAGAGTGTTAATGGGATCTTGTGATTTCTGTAGGTCCCATGATAAAGCCACCCATTAACTTCCTTTCTTACCCCTCTTTCCTTCCCCTATGCTCCTATTTAATAGCAATACTTACAGTGTGTTCTTTTCCTCATTTTAATTTGGCATATTCAGGAATCTGCTGACATCAGAACAGAGAATGATGCTTTCGCTATGTACCAACCAGCTCAACCCATTTGTCAACCACTGACGTTTCATAAGTGCTTAAAATGTGCCAGACACTGTGCTGAGCTCCTGACATTCATCAGCTCATTTAATCCTGTGACAGCACTGTGGAGTTGATACACTTTTTTTCCCCCCAAGATTTTACTTATTTATTTGAGATAGAGAGAGAGTGGGGAGCAGAGGGAAAGGGACAAGCAGACTTTTTGCTGAGTGCAGAGCCCGATTTGGTGCTTGATCCTAGGACCCTGAGATCATGACCTGAGCCAAAGGCAGATGCTTAACCGACTGAGCTATCCAGGCATCCCTGGAGTTGCTATTATTATTTTTGTGCTATTGAAGAAAAAACTGAAGTTTTACTTCTTTTTAAATTTTCTTTCTTTTGAATGGCTTTAACAACTTCTTCTGCCTTAAAATGTACTTTTTAGACTAGATATCCATTTTTAGAATTTCATGCCCCTCGGTTATTTGATTTTAGCCATAGGTGTTGCTTTTGGTTTTTAAATAAATGGAAAGGTAATTTCCTGACACCTTCTATAGCTTGGCTTCTCTGAGCTCTGCACAATGTTGAAATCATTCTAAAATGTATCCATTACTTTATGTAAAATTTCAAGTGTTATATTTTTATAATATGAGCACAATAAAATATTTTATTGTAAAATGTTTCTCTATTTAGTGTTCTTTTAATGATACCACGTGGCCAGAAAAGCAGTACCAAGCTTGTGCTCTCCTGTGTTATAAAATATCATCCTACTTATCTGTGCTGTGGGGCTCCTCTCCCCACCCCAAAGTGGTAAAAGATGTGGTTTTTGCATCCTCCCTGGCCTTTCACAGCCACAGCAGATGGATGTGGTAGACAGTTCTGATGGGTGGTTTTGTGCTGGAATATTCCTTTTGGATGACAGTTTATTCTTTCCTAAAGATTTTATTTACTTATTTGAGAGAGAGGGAAAATCAGAGAGAGAGAGCACAACAGGCGAGAGGGACAAAGGGAGAAACTGATGTCCCAATGAGCAGGGAACCCAATGTGAGGCTCGATTCCCAGACTCCAGGAACATGACCTGAACCAAAGGCAGATGCTTAAGCAACTAAGCCACCCAGGTCCTCCCGCCCCCACCCCCCAGATGACATTTAAATACAAGAATGGATTTATTAAAAACCTTATTTATTTATTTATAAATATTTATTTATAAATATATAATATTTATTTATTTATTTATTTATTATCTGAGAGGAGAGAGAGAGAGAGAGAGCGCACAAGCATCGGGAAGGGCAGAGGGAGAGGGAGAAACAGACTCCCTGCCGAGCAGAGAGCTAGAGGTGCGACTGATCCCAGGACCCCGAGATCATGACCTGAGCCAAAACAACCAACTGAGCCAGCCATGTGCCCCACTAAATAACTTCAAAATTTGAAAACACTATAGTAAAACTATTGGTGTGTACTAATTTTATATTGCTGCAGAATAACTAACAACACACCTAGTGCCTTGAAACAACACCTATTCATTAGCTCATAATTCATACGTCAGAAAGAAGTTGAGGTGAGCAATGCTTGGCTGTCTGCTTAGGGTCTCACAAGGTCAAATTCAAGGCCTAAATCAAGGGCTGAGCTGAAGCTTGGCCTTATCTTAAGGGTCTGAGGAAAAATTCACTTGCAAGCACATTCAGGTAGTTGACAGAATTCAGTCCCCCGTGATTGTAAGAATAAGTCCTACTTCTATGCTGGCTGTTGGCCGGGACTACTCAAAATCTGCCTGTGTTCCTTGGTACGTGGCGCCTCTATCTTCAAAGGCAGCAGTGGCTCACTGAATCTTTCTTGTGCTTTTAATTTTTCTCTTACTCTTGTGCCACCAGCCTGAGAAAACTCTTTGCTTCAAAGTGTTCAACTGACTGGGTCAAGCTCACTTGAATAATTTACATATTTTGAGGTCAACTGACTTGAATTTTATTTATTTTTTTAAAAGATTATTTATTTATTTATTTATTTATCTGACAGAGATCACAAGTAGGCAGAGAGGCAGGCAGAGAGAGAGAGGAGGAAGCAGGCTCCTTGCTGAGCAGAGAGCCCAATGCGGGACTCGATCCCAGGACCCTGAGATCATGACCTGAGCCGAAGGCAGCGACCTAACCCACTGAGCCACCCAGGCACCCTGAATTTTAGTTTCGTATACAAAATCCATTCATACCACTACCTAGATTAGGATTTGGTTACAAAACCAAGGGATGGGATTCTTGATAGTGGGGTAAGAGAACACGTTTAGAATTCCATCTACCATATGGGGTGTGCAGATTTTTTGAGTTTGCCTTCTTAGAGTTCAAACACGCTGTTTTCTTTGCCTGGAAAGCCTATTCCAGACAGTCTGTCTCTTATATTAAGTCATTATTATTCTGTCTATTTTGTCTATTTGCTATCTTTAGGATCTTGCTATATTCTCTTTACAGTTAAAACTACTCTAAAATTTTCCCTTTGTGTTTATTAGAGGTCTCAGTAAGTTGAATAGGTATTATATATGGTTTAGGTAAAAATGAATGGGTATGGGTTTTCTAGAATAGGGTAAAATTTAAATAATTTGGGGCTTTTCATATGTGAAAAAATGCAATCTGAAACTCACTGCAAGTAATTCTTTATATCTGAGACTCCTTCCAAGGCTGCTTGATGAAAGCAAGGTAGAAATAGTCTTCTTGGGGAGGCAGGGGTGGGAAAACCCTTTAACTGTTTCTCTGGATTTCTATTGCAGTGAATTTGTGTCATGGCTCTTGGAAATTGGAGAGATTCACAGGCCTGAGGAAGGTGTACACTTAGGACAAGCGTTATTAGAAAATGGAATCATCCACCATGGTAATTATTTTATTAATTACTAAGTTATTCTCTTTGACCACCACTTGGAAGCATCCTGATTCTGTTAACTAATCTGGCTTTTAGTAAATGTCTACATTATAGGATGCTTATGTATTTTTAATATTTCATATACCTAATATATATAGAACTGAAGTTCTGGGAATTTTGTGGAGTATGGGTTTATGGTGATATATTTGCTAATTTTAATGTGAATGGCTATGAAACAGGCAAAAATTAGAAATACAGGTAAGTATTTACCTGGGATAGTGGAGGAAGACATGGCAAGTTCTAACTGGAGTATTTGGGGCTGCATTATGAGGGAAAGGGCCTCATGTAAGGCATTTAGAATGAGTAGAACTCTGACAGAGCAGAAGGGAAGAAGGATGTCCTTCCCTGAGGCATGGGAATAGGGTAGCTCATGGCAGCCTCTTAGGAACCAGCACAAACTCTCACGAGGCAAGACAGTCTACTTCATAGATGAATATACTGGAGAGGAAGGGTTTGGTGGGAGAGTTAGGCACATCTGATCCCATAAGATCTTAATTCTCTGGCTGTAATATGTTGGGTTTATTCTGAAGGAGATGAGGAGATGACGGACACTTTTAAGCAAAAAAGTGGCCAGAACATGGCTTTCAGAATGCTTAGGTGCAGCAATGTGGACTGTGGAGTGGAGATGTTGGAGACACTGTGGGGGAGCCCCGTCCATCAGGCAGCCCCCGCCTTTCCCTGTGGTAGGAGGATGATGGCTATGTTCTAGGGCGTGATGACAGTGGCCCATCTGGGAGACTTTGGTGAAGCTGAAGCAGCCTGTTTGAAAACTGTTGGATGTGGGAGATGAGGAGTGAAGAGCAAGATCAGGTTACTGTGAGATTTCTGTCTGGTTGACAGGGATGACTATTCAGGAGAAGGAGCAGGGTGGGAAAGGATAAAGGTTTTTTGTCAGGTTTGTTATAAGACATCCACAGGGGAACACCCAGCAAGAGGTTGAAAATGTATGTGTAAAGCTCAGTGTATACAATCATGGGAATCATTTCAAGAGAGCACCAGTTTCCTGAGGAGATTAGTAACAAAGAAAGAAGAAAGCAGTGATAATGGGACTTTTTTTTTTTTCAATTAGAGTGGGATGAAACTGAACTAGATTCTCCCAGTTTTTCCTCACCGTCCTGGGTTCCCTGTGAATTCTTCCACCAAAAATAGATTGCTAATCAGACCACTTCTGTCACTTCCAGATCCCACCTTCTTCCCAGTTACAACTTCTCTTTCCTTGCTCCTGCTTTTGTCCACCATCCCTATGACACAGCCTCCAGGAAACAGCTGGAGACCTTTTAAAACAAATGTAAGATCAAAGCATTCCCCTGCTTATAATCATCTACTGGCATCCCATTACACTCAAAGAAAAGTGTGGAACCTCTTACTTACTATGGTCCAGATCTCTTACCATGGCCCACAAGGCCCCACATAATAGGGCTCCTGACTTCCTCTGTGAGTTGGCAAATAATGTTGTACCCAGCTCATTACACTGTGGCCCCTGTGGTTTTCTGTCTCTTCCTTAACTCTGGGATGACTCTGCATTTAGGATCTTTGCTCTTGCAATTCTCATTCAACTATTATTTATTAATTCCTAGTATATACCAGGGACCTTTCTACGTGCTGGAGGGACGGCAGTGAATGAAATGACAAGAGTCGCAGTATTCATGACTCATGTCTTCAGTGACACTCTTTTAGAATCTCATCCTATTACCATAAACTGTGTTTTTAATTTTTGAAATTTTCTTCATGAACTTAGCGCTCTCTAAAATTATCATGCTATTTTATTTGTTTATTTATTATTTCTCTCTTTACCTCCCATATTGATTCTGGCGCCCCATCAAAATAGAAGTACTATAGGAACAGGATACTGGAGTGCCCGTCACATGTAGGTGCTCAATAAATATTTGCTCAGTGAGTGAATAAAGGAGTAATTATATTGTTAGTAAATAAATGATAGTAGTGGTAAATTGTAGGTGATTTTGTTCTTGATTCTTTAGCACTGCCAAAACACACCACATAGCATCTAGTGTGTTAAAACACATCATCCAAAAACTCATAAGTAAAAATGAAAAGATGTTGAGTTAGATGACTTTCCACTTGGCTGCTTCTCATTCCTTTCTTCTAACCCCAAGCCCAGATGAATATGTGGGTCAAGAAGGGAATATGTTGTGTTTTGTCCTGCAGTCTACTGAAGCTCAAGTAGGTGGACTATTGAGAGGTTCTACATACAATCATAGACCTTCAGAAATCAGGTGATTCCTCTCTCATTTAGGCTACATATTTCCAGGAACTGTCTTACCAGTAGAGCAAAGAAGGGAAAATCTATTTATGAACTATTTGTTTATTCCTTTTCTTACTGACTCTCTCCTCCATTCTGTGTGTAAGATATTATGCTACCTAGTGTAAAATTATCATTTTGTGGCCCTTATTTCTTATGGCCTAATAGTTTAAACCTATCTTTTTACCTTATTCATCAAACAATCCAGGTGTGGACATACTTCCTTTCAGAAAGGTAGAAATCCACCAGGATGGGATAATTACCTTTTTGCTGGGAACACTGAGAAGGAAAACTGTATTGGTTAACAATAGCTGCTCTAACAGATTTAAACCTCAGTACCGTGGCTTCCATTCTAGAAGCTATTTTATCACTCAGGTAAAATTCAGTCACTGGTGGAGGACGTTGCAGGCACCAGGGTTTTAGTCCTGGGAGAGGCTCACCCACCTTCAATGCAGGGCTCTTAATGGTCATTTTGAAAGAGTGGTGGTGTTTTTGGTTTGTTTGTTTTAAATGGGCCTGTACACTCCATGTTTTGCCTTACTTTTGTGTGCATGTCGTTAGATGCAACTCAGTTCCATGGCCACTCCTTATTGCAAGAAAAACTTAGAAATGTAGTGTAGGTTCATGCCCAGGGAAAATAAAAGCTAAACCAATTTGGTAAACAACAATCCAATGTCTGCTACTGAGGTATAGCTGTCAGGTCAATATAAAATCTAGGGAATTATATTAAAGCCAGAGTAATCATCATATAAACTTGTCGATGTTTTATAGTGATATCAGCATATAATAGTCATAAAACTGACTTTTTAAAAATTTTTTTCAATTTATTTATTTTCAGAAAAACAGTATTCATTATTTTTTTCACCACACCCAGTGCTCCATGCAATCCGTGTCCTCTATAATATCCACCACCTGGTACCCCAACCTCCCACACCCCCGCCACTTCAAACACAAAACTGACTTTTAACATTTCAGTAGAGGTTTTCCTAACTTCTATTGTTAATTTGAGTGATTTCAAACTATTATGAGTTAGAAATAAAAAAGATTTTAAAGCTGTCAACAATTGATTCTGTTATTTAAATTATTTAAAAGAGTATTTTAAAAATGTGACTTTTGGTACTTGTATGGGATTGCTTACTGTATTTAGAAAGACCTACACGCTAAGTTTGTTATGATATTTTCCTTTTTGATATGAGGTACCTTGTAATAGATAAAAGTTAATTACAAAAATTGTATTTCCAGAGCTGAGAAGAGTCAGGGCGTGGGGAAGAGGATGTCCTTTGAAGGGGATATTAGGTTATTTTCAAGCCCCACTTCTACTCTTGCTTTTATATTTCATAACAGGTGACCTAAAAATTATATGAGAACTAGTCACTTATTTGCATAGTGCATTGGGATCTGAAAACCAAAAACATAACTATTATGGGTGACATTACACTGACTTACAATGTCAAAACTGTTATGACTTTCCCTGAAATCATGAGTAGCTAGCCAAACATTTACAAGTCAATTGTAAGTTAGTACAAAGCAGAGATTAAGTAATATTTGTTAAGTATCTTCATGAATAGTCTTTTGGTCTGACCTGTTCTTCAGTTTATAACTGCTAAAAGCTTTTGAAGGAATCAGAGAGTTACATGGAGAGAGAACCACCCTTATTTATTCTGTTAAGATGTTGCTCACTGTATTTTTTAATTGCCTTCCTTTATTTATTTATTTTTTAAAAGATCGTATTTATTTATTTGACAAAGAGAGAGACAGTGAGAGGGAACACAAGCAGGGGCAGTGGGAGAGGGAGAAACAGGCTTCCTGCCAAGCAGGAAGCCCGATGAGGGGCTTGATCCCAGGACGCTGGGATCATGACCTGAGCCAAAGACAGATGCTGAACGACTGAGCCACACAGTCACCCCAGTTGCCTTCCTTTAAAAAGAAAAAAAAAAAAAATAAGACTTTTTCGGTAAGGGATATCAGAATGGGAGAGTTTCAGTCCTAATCAACTTATCCTCCAACTTCAGATATCCCTTTTCTCCAATACAATTTTGAAAAGGAAGTAAAGAGATAAATTCTGGGTCAAAATTTATTTTGAGGGATGCCTGGGTGACTCAGTGGGTTAAAGCCTCTGCCTTCAGCTCAGGTCATGATCCCAGGGTCCTGGGATCGAGTCCCTCATCGGGCACTCTGCTCAGCAGGGAGCCTGCTTCCTCCTCTCTCTCTGCCTGCCTCTCTGCCTACTTGTGATCTCTGTCTGTCAAATAAATAAATAAAAATCTTAAAAAAAAATTATTTTGAAATTTCAAATGCAAAAACTTTTTTGATTACTTAACTTATAAGAACTTAAATCTTTTTGAACAATGATATTTATAACCCAATTAACTCCTTTTCTGATAAAGCACTGACTACTCTCTATTAGTATCGTTCTATTTGTCAGTTTGATTTTAGTGTCCTGTACTATTATTGTTTCAGGATTTGATCAGTTGTAATGTCAGATTTGGGATACAGAATTTTTGTTGCTAAAAGTAATCACTTCTTTAAGTGCCCAAAATTAACTAGTTCAGATTCCCCTGAACTAGGAGTAGGAGAACATATTATGCAATTTCACATTAATAATTTTATTTGAATGTAGAAATATGAGCCAAACATGCTAGTGTTATTGGTATGTGGCTTCAGTTGCATTTAGTGAAAATAGAGTTCCTAAAATAAAGTTGGATGAACCATCTGTTTTAAAGAGAGAAAACTTGAAGAGTTGACTGTTACTGCTGCCACTATTCACATTGCAAATATTGCTGAGAACTTCATAAAAGCAAAGCCTTGCTATACCAGGAATTACTGGGTTGAAACAGCATATGTTTTCGGTATGATATGCTGATACATTTTCTTGTCTGGGTCTACTATTTACATTATAAAGGCTTATGCAATTCAGAGACCTCATTTATTATATCCAGTAGTGTGCTGAAGTTGGCTTATACAAACTTGAGAGAGCTGGTAATTAAATTTCTTATAAATTTGCAAGCTAGTTGTAAGACACAGCTATTATTAAAAAATTATATGAAGAGATAGTACATAAATTATACTATAAGCAAAGTTCATATATTATTAAAACTCATTACTTTCTAATTATTTTACTATATTTTATTGTTCTCCAGGTCCTTAGTGTTAATGTATCACTGCTTGTCTAACTCGGTGTTCAGTGATTTTATTTTGGTAGCTTGAAATTGGCTGGTGTGAATACTATAATTGGTGAATACTATAGGTCAGCAATCCTACCCCACCATGTAGAAAGCCAGCTGTATCCCTAGTAATATCTCAATATTGCATAGTTGTTTAGAAGACAGCGTTAAGCAACCTTTCTCACATGACCTGTACTCTCAAGAGTTAATAAACCCATTTTTCACATTCAGGAAGTTGGGGGAGTGCATTTGAGTGCAGAGCTATTCACCATTTTTTCCAAGGCAATAGCTAAGAGCTCCAGATTAACCCAAGATGAATTATCAAAGTCTTGTAAGAGTTTGCCCTATAACTAAGCACTCCAATTTAAATGTTGGAGGCCACGGCACGGCTGGAGTCGAGGACCAAACCAGGCCCTGACTTGTGTCTCCTTCAAAGTCTGGACACCTTGACAAGGTTAAGGATGGGAAAGCTGAGTGCACTGAGAAAGGGTCTGTGCTATGTGTCGTGCACTCGCCTACGTGACTTCCCACACACTCTCCCTACAGTAGGGAACAATGTGGCCAGAGTCCCGAGTTCTTGGTTAATCCTTGTTGTTCTGTACCTCCCATGATCCACTCCCTGGCTGATTGTCTTGCTAGTGGATTTAGCCAAAACTACCTGGGCTCACGAGGTTTGCTTGTACTTAATGTAAACTTGTTATAGGAACTTGCGGTCATCTGACTAGGTACTGATGTAATGCCTTATAAATTCTATTCTGGTTTGCCTTATAAATGCTTGTAAGACGTGGAATAAATTTGGCACTGAGGGACATCATCTTCAGTGTCCCTCCTGCCCCCATCTCTTTGTCTCTTAACTTTTTTTCATCATCCTCTTATCCCCCACTGTTACCCTGGTCGATTCATGCTGGCCGCGACATTTGAATAGGGATTTTAAACCACCAATCATTTTATTGTGGCAAGAGACATTTGGGGCCAATGTTTCCTTGAATTTTGAAATATCAAGACAATCTATTTCAATGACTCCTAGGGGATAAAAATTAGAATAGGTAGATTGTAGAGAAGAAATAAGTAACTGGTCTCGAAACATGCCATAGGATTGCAAAATATTTCTTGCCATGTTATTTTTCTTTCACACGTGTTTTTTTTTCTTTTTGGCTTGATCTGGAAAAAAGGAGATGGCAAAAGGCTGTGTTTTCTATCTTTCTTTGGCAGCCATCCTGTGTCGATCTGATGGCTGCAAGCCATGCACGTGGTTTGGGTAGGTTGGGGTAAAATAGCTGAAACTTCAAATCTGTGCGTGTATGTGTGATAAGTCTTTTGGCTTTCTTCTGGATTCAACAAACGTAGGGTTTTTTTTTTTAAGATTTTGTCTATTTATGAGAGAGAAAGAGCACACAAGTGAGAGAGTGAGAGAGCACGAGCAGGGGGAAGGGCGTCAGGAGAAGCAGCCTCCCCACTGAGCAGGGAGCCCCATTTGGGGCTCCCTCCCAGGACCATGTATCCATGACTTGACCCGAAGGTAGACGCTCAATGTACTGAGCCTCCTGGACACCCCTCATCAAATGGAGATCATGAAAATTAATTCTGACAACTTTTTCTCCCCCTTCAACATTTTAAATAAAAAGTAAAGGTCAAAGTCTTCTAGCTAATCATGAAAACAGAGCCCATTGCAACAAATTATCTCTTCTGCGAATGTTGCATTTCCTCTAAAGAAAATATTTAAATATAAACTCTTAACGGTTTAATTTGTGAGTTTTTTTCCCCTCCACAAACATCATTTTTTGGTTAAAAGTGTCTGTAACATACTTTTCCTGGAAATCAAAAGAAAATGAGAGGAATTTAAATAGGAGTCTTTATGAATATGAAACTCTTGTCTCAAGGACGAAAGCAAAGGATGACCATTCTCATTTCTACTAAGGACAAAAAATATTAAGTGACATGTGAGAAAGGCATTTCTCAGTTTCAGAAAACTGTTGAAATTTTGGAATAAGTTGCATATTGATATTATATAGTCTACTCCAGAGATGTAAACACAGAATAAATGGTCAAGATTGGTGTATGGGTGGTCTTGGCCTGATTGCTGTGGGATAAAACAGATAAATACTAAAATTCACTTCTAGGACTGAGAATTGAATTATAACTCATTAGTTAGATTATCTGCTCTTTGAAGGACACTTTTTGCTCAACTTTGTGGCACTGTGAAGAAATAGAAAACACAACTTTGTGTATTTATATAAATAAAATAATACACTGTACATACCCTTGTACTATGCTAACCCAATATTACAATCTCAACTTATTTCTTTAATCATTATATGGAAATCATAAAAGTATTATATAACAAAATCCTAACATGAATCCTATCAGAATACTGAATTAGTATTACTGTGTTAGGGAAACAAAAGTTTTTTATGTTTATGTATGTATATATATATATGTGTATATATATATATATAACATGTAGTTTTAGCATTTGGGAATATGTATTTTATAAATACATATTTATGTACTATGTACATAAATATGTATTTTATAAATTTATTTGTTTTTGTTTGCCAATTTTTAGATTGTTGATATTTTAGCATATTGTTTCTGTGTTCTTAGTTACTGATAAACATCAATTCAAGCCAGAGCAGATGTTATATAGATTCCGCTATGATGATGGAACATTTTATCCAAGAAATGAAATGCAGGACGTGATTTCGAAGGTAACAGCCTCTCCCAGAACCTTTTATCAATAGCAGAATTCATGTTGTCATACTGCACCAAGACAAAATGCTGTTGAGAGACTTAAAAAAAATTTCTAGTATAGAAAATGGCATTCATAAGCAAGCCTCTCGGTCTTTTCTTGCTATTTAAAGAATTCTAGGGTTAGATCATTTTTTTCATTCTCTTGTGTAGCTCTCAATGGAACTAATGAAATTGCATCCTCAGATTATATCCACTGAAAAGTATGTCACATGTGGCAACAAGTGGCCATTATACGTGAATACATTTTAAAAAAAGGTATATAAAATGTATGTAACATCAGTTTTCTTTGCACACTTGATGAGATTTATATTGACATAAAATGAACACATAGTATGAAGTGTTGCTGCATAGATTTATTTTCTGCTAATAGTTTGGAATTCTACATTTTAAGAAAAATAATTTTAACTCTTTATATATGTATATGTCAT
The DNA here is from genome assembly GCF_009829155.1 of Mustela erminea. Lineage (NCBI taxonomy): Eukaryota > Metazoa > Chordata > Mammalia > Carnivora > Mustelidae > Mustela > Mustela erminea. Next base: position 21,023,367 of record NC_045629.1, read on the forward strand.
ATGTATATGACAAATTCATAGTACAATTTAATCCTGTTTTTAATTATTTAAGTTATTTATTTATTTATTTATTTATTTAAGTTATTATTTAAGTTTTTCTGATGTAATGCAGTAGTTGAATAACTTTTAAATTGGTAGAGATTATATAATGATTCCAGAATGTTGACAGTGTATTTGTCTCAAAATTTCATTGGTCTGAACTTTGAATGATCCTCCTTGTTTTTGACATATCTTTATTTTATAATAGGGAGTGAGATTATATTGCCGTCTTCATAGTCTGTTTACTCCAGTGATAAGGTGAGTCTGGTTTCTAAGTTCTGGGCAACTTACATGGCAATATTTGTATTGCATATTAGGTACTTATTATTCAGCTGGAACCTCTTGGTTTATTTTATTATTTTATTTTATTATTTCACTTATTCTATAAGTGGAAATTTTACTTTTAAAGATTATTTTAAGTAATAATTAACCTGAAAATATTTCTAAATTTTCTGAGACTCTAATTATGCATTTTCCCACTTTTTTATTTTGATTTCTAAAATTATTAGTCATTAATTCAACTAAATTATAGAGTTGATAATGAAATAATCCACATTTAGTTAATATTTAGTAAATAATAGTTCACTGGGAAAGAATTTGAAAATATTGCTTACTATAAATACTACTCTGATTACTGTCTGATTTCCTTTCTCAGTAAATTGTGTAATCAATTCTTGGATATGTATTTTTATAATATGTGTAATACTCTTTTATCCAAAGGAAAGATTTTATACTTGAAAATTCAGAATTACTTTGGAGTTAATAAGTAAAACAGTATAATTGTATTCTCTACCAATTTTTCCTTTTGAAAAGATATGCCCTTTTTTTTGAAGTGGAATCATAATTAATTTTCAGTTTACCTCTCTGGAAAGACAGCAGAAAACTGAGTTTTGTGTTATGATAACTAATTGAAGTAATGTATTTTTATAAAATTTATACTGATATACACTGATAGAATGTAGTATGATGTTACACTAATTTCAGATGGCCAGCTATCATTCAGAGTTTATTGACTGAAACTTAATATTCAGGACACACAAAAAAAATGGATGTACTGTTTCCAAAAGGAATAAAAACCTTTTTTTCATTCATGGCTATAGAATCCAAATGTTTGATGTGCTGTGTTTCTACTTTTCATTCCGGTTTCCAATTTCAAGGAAACTCAGAACTTAGGGGAAAAAAAATCCCAAAGTGGCTGTTTAAGTGTATTGGAATGCTCACTAATGTTTTCTAGAGAACACAGTGCAGATCCTGGAGGAAGAAAGAAAATTTACCCATCATTCCTGAAATTGCCCTGTCCGCTTTCACAAACAGACTTCCTAAAGTAAAAAGAAGTGCAAATGAAGCTATATTTATAGATTCCCTACTAGATTTCTAGCATAGCCTCCCTGAAAATATTTTGGATAATCTAACACTAAAAGATGGTTACTTCACTCAATAGTAAGTTGGTACTTAAATCTGTTCTTTCTGCTAAACTCATAAAAACGATCATGGTTACAGTTTTCATGTTACCTGTGTATATGTAGATTTCGTATGTGAGAAAATGTGCTCTGAAAATATATTTTAGCCATATGGGATTTCTTATCAAGAACATTACATTCCATAAGAGCTGATAAGAAGGGATTATTCTTTGGCTAGAAATGACAATTGTTTATGAGTTGTTAAGGAAAAATTTATGGGAAAAAAACATAAAACAGATGGAATGTATGATAGTCATGCTTTTAATATGTGTGAACTCAGCTTACAAAATGAAAAATTACTTGGGTGAAGAATTCACTAACCCTCGTGTGTTTTATAATATACTGACTATCCTTTTCCTTCTTATTGGTGCTTATGGAAACCAAGATAAAATGGGCAGTGAGGTATCAGAAACGTGGACATAGATTTAAAAAGATATAATCAATTAATTAATTAATTTTAAAAAATTAATAAAAAAAGAATCTGCTATTGATTACTGGCTAACCTGGTGTATTTATTACTAAAATCTCTTTTAGTAATACCAACTATTTTTCAGGGACTTTTTTTTATGAAGGTGGATAAAAATGATGTCAGTATTAATTGTCAGTTGCTGACAGGGGCTAAAGAACTGTGAGCAGAGCTAGTAATTATTTATCACTTCAAGTTGCTTGCAGTTCCGATCTTTTGACATTTTGAAAAGACTGTCATTTTCTCTTTGATGTAGGCCTGCAAAATGAATGAATTATAGATTTCTGCCCTGGGGGCCCCATTCTGATCAGGAACACTTGTTGGTATCTAACTTAACTTTGAATGATTTCCCAGATCTGGGAAGTCTACTGAAAGGAGAGGCTAATGTAGAGTCAGCTGGTTCCTTTGGTTCCCTGGGGATGAGGTGTCACTTGTCCATGCTCTGATCAGACACGATGAATGACAGCGTTCTCAGCATGTTTACCTTAGGATGGACCTGCTGTATGCCACTGCATCTGAGCCAAACAAATAATCCTCCAGTGCTAATCCAGCCTTCCTGGAGAATTCAGGAATAAAAGGGGTTGCTTTATTCTCCACATTTTGAGGAGTTGTTGTTGTTGGTTTTTGTTTTTGTTTTTTAGGCTCATTCTTGATTTTAAGGGAAGAAATTCTATTTTTATTATTCTTTTATTAATGAGATACTGTATTTCTAGCTAAATCATTGTCAGATAATATAGAAGCAATAATTTATTTGTGTATATGAACATGTCAAAGGTGAACTATCCTGTTTTGGTATCATTGTGGCTCTCTTCCAATATAAGCTGATGAAGGAATTTTCAGGTGTTATATATATCTTGTAAACCTCTCTTATTTGCACATAATTTGGATAATAGATTCAGATTATATTTAGTAGACTTTTCTGTTGCACACCGATATTAAATGAAACATTTTCCTGCTCTTACTTATCCTCTCACCGGTTTTGGTTTCTTTTTCCTTATAGAGATAAAGATTACCATCTACGAACCTACAAGTCTGTAGTCATGGCCAACAAGCTGATAGACTGGTTAATTGCACAGGTAAATAGAAAAAGAACTTGCTGAGTTACATTTGCTGCTGCTTTAAGCTTTGAGGTGATTTAGGTACCTTCTTTGGTCACCATGTGCAGAGGAGACACAGGGAAATAGCTTGACTAAGTTCATAAGGTAATACAGAGTTAGGATTTGAATCTAGGTACTCTGACTTTATAGTATTCAAACTTAATTTTTATGCTATGTGGTCTTTTAAGAGCAAGATGTTCCTATTTTTAAAATATCAACTGAGGGGCACTTGGGTGGCTCAGTGGGTTGGGGCATCTGCCTTTGTCTCAGGTCATGATCTCAGGGTCCTGGGATCGAGCCCATGTCGGGCTCTCTGCTCAGCGGGGAGCCTGCTTCCTCCTCTCTCTCTGCCTGCCTCTCTGACTACTTGTACTCTCTAACAAGTAAATAATTAAAATCTTTAAAAAAAATATCAACTGAGATCCAGTGAGAAACTAAGTGTAGGGGCACCTGGGTGGCTCAGTCAGTTAAGCGTCTGACTCTTGATCTCTCCTCACATCTCAATCTCAGGGTCATGAGTTCAAGACCCACATGGGCTTCTGTGCTGGGCATGGTGCCAACTTAAAAATAAAAAGAAAAGAAAAGAAAACGAAAAAAAACCAAACAAACCCTAAGTGTAATTTGAATATATCACTGAAGAATACATACTCACAGACACTGAAATTTCTGGCATGTTTTGTTCATAATTTGTTTAAAGATATCTGTTTATTAGTCCTAGCAAGTTACTCTAATCTCCCTATGTCTTTCTGTTAGATAGTAATTGTGCTTTGACAATATAAGCTTTACTATTTATCTACATACATTTTAAATAGGAAAGTATGAAATTTATTGTTATTGTTGCTCTGTTTCTCAGAACGTGGGAGTTGACAGCAGGTACTGAGAAAACGTTATTTGCAAATTAGGGTATTTACCCCCAATATACTAGAATTCAAATATAAATTTAAATGTTTTATCATTCTAGGTCACCTAATATATAAACAGTGTTTAATACTGGTTACAAAACACTTTGACAGAACTTACTGTTTTGTTAGGGGATATTGCTTGGTTGAAATGTTGTTATGCTTAGGTATTTGAGTCAATTTCATAAGCAGTTTTTACTTTTTTGTAATTAAATAAAGTGACCTACATTTGATAATCCTAGAATGTTCTTTGCTTCAAATATCAATATTTGAAGCAATTCAATATATGTTTAATTCATATTCAACTCATCTGTGCACATAAATTTTGAGATTTTTATTATTTAATTTTAATTTCTAGACTATCCAAGACTGCCTGCTTTTGTATTTATAGCACTTAAATGTATTCTATTTAGAAGTTAGGATTTTAGATTAAACCAAGCAATTATTTTTAGATAAAAACTAATTCAGGGGTGCCTGGGTGGCTCAGTGGGTTAAAGCCTCTGCCTTCGGCTCAGGTCATGAACCCCAAGCCCCACATCAGGCTCTCTGCTCAGCAGGGAGCCTGCTTCCCCTCCTCTCTCTGCCTGCCTCTCTGCCTGCTTGTGATCTCTGTCTGTCAGATAAATAAATAAATAAATCTTAAAAACAAAACCAAAAACTAATTCATACATGCAATGGGTTTACTTGAGTCAGACTTTTATAACATTATGGTCAAATATGTGTCATTAGAATTGGTTCTGTACTTAATATCAGAGTTGGCATTTCACATAGCAATTAAAATCTTACTGAATTCACACACTCTTATACTATATATTGACCATGTGGGAAAACTGAAGAAAGGTTTCTTGAAGTGAAAGTTGGTGCCTAATAAATATTTAAAGTCCTGACCCAGGAAAGCAGTGAGCACCTTTTTTTTTTCCCCTTTTTTGGCATTGTTTTACTTTTCAAATATGAGCATCAGAAAAACAGAATAAAAACTAAACCATGTTGCAGTTATTTTTTTCTTCAGATTTTCTTAGTGGTCTGTTACAACAATGTCTTAGAAATTACATGTAGTAGAAATTAGGGTGATGGAATGGGACTCAGGTAACCTACCATCTCATGATGGTTCTTCTGATAAGTAGTTATGCAAAATTGGACAAGTCCCTTCATCTTGACCGATTTTTTTTTCACAACTGTCTACTTCTTACTAGAATTATGATCAAACAGAGAAAACAGCACAGGGACATTAGAATAACTTGCTAGGACTAACAACAGATACTTTAAAACAAGTGGGTGGATAAAACATGTAAAACGTGCATTGTAGGTATGAATAATCGATTTTGAGTGAAAGCAAGGACAAAAATAAGCACAGAGTCCAGAGTTCAGGGGAGCAACCCGACTAGGAAGAATTAAAATGAGAAAGTACTTCTAAACCATTAAATCTACAACTCTAAGTTTAAACACACCTATGTACATACGCTTGTTCCTTTATATGAGTCCTTAGATGAATAAAATAGAAGTTTCCTGGATAAAAACCTAACAGAAGGTTGCATTGGGCTTTCATATTTGCTTCAGTTATATGATATGATTATTTTTTCTGCAAGAGAGTGAAAGAGAAGCTTGTATTTACAGGCTCAGCTGAACAATTTACTTTTAGAGTCTTATAAATCACCCTGTATTGAGTCTCTTTAGGGGTCCTTAAAGAGCAAGACCATTGGTAGAAGGAATGTGATAGTAGAGATTATGCATAATGATTTTTCATTAACTTTAGTGTGTTTTCAATACATAGGATATTTTTTTGCTGCACAATTGGGATACAAGATTGAAAAAATAAGAGAAAGGGATCACTTGTGGTAGCAATAAATTTTAGTTATTTATAAATTTTCATATTTAATACAGTATGGTTTTACTCAAGAAATGGATCTTTGTTTTTTCCCTTAATGTCAAAAAAAGATGTTTTAATTGAATGTTTTATAGCAATTAGGTACATCATGAGCTTATGAAAGCAGTGTGTGCCCTAATAAAAGAATGTTTCTGTCAGTGTGTTGCTGGGAATGTCAAATGCAGTGAAGACACAACAAAGCCTTCAGTTGCCTATAAAGTTGTGCCATGTTTTTGTGGTTAACAGGGGGATTGTCGCACCAGAGAAGAGGCAATGATATTTGGTGTCGGACTCTGTGACAATGGATTCATGCACCATGGTAGGTATTTTTAATCCTGAAGCTTACAGATGTATTTTTCTGTTTTGTTTTTGTTAGGGCACTGGGACTATCTCATTGTTTTAGTGAATTCATTTAGAGATGAACCAATAAAACTGTATGGGTCTTGCCATGTGCCCAGACCAGATCACATCTGCATTTTATTTCACCACTGGTGCCATTCCTATGTCTATTGCTGTTATCTACCACTTGCCATAACTTCTATTTTCTTTTTCTAGACTGACTCCAGAAGAGCAAGAACTTGAACTAGATGTTTTTTTTTTTTTAAGTAGCTTTGAAAAAAAACCCTTTGAAATTACTTTCAATCACGCTTACAGTTTTTTTGAATGCCAGTATATGTTAAAATGATTAAGTGAGAGCATATTATGGTTGGATAATCATTGTTCTTTTTAGAAAATAGAAAAATGATTTTAAAATTTCATCAGAGATAAAATTATAAATCTCTGGAAAAAATGTTTCATTTTGGCTACTAATTAAAGATTTTCTTTCTTGTTTGATGAACTTCATTTCACCTAAATTTTAAAAATAATGAGACTTAGTCTTCCCTCTCTATTCATAGCATCTTATAGATTCCACAAACTCATATTTTTCACTGTTTACATATATATAACATATATATGCTTATAAACACATATTGATAGCACTTCTACCTATTTGTCAATTACTTTCAGAAGGTTATTACTTTAAAAAAAAAGATTTATATATTTTATAAAGAGAGAGAATGGGGGAGAGTCAAAGAGAGAGGGAGAGAGAGAATCTAGAGCAAACTCCCTTATGAGGGTTGACCCAGCCTGGGCTCAATCCCAAAACCCTGGGCTCAATCACACCCAGAATCAACCCCACACCTGGAGGTCTGTCTCGTCATAAAGCCAGACCTCGTACAGTGCCATGGGACAAGCGTCTTCCCTTTGGCTACCCTGCTCAATGAATCACCCTGTTCCAACAAGTATGCTTCAACCTACCAAGCATACATACATAAATAGGAATAAGAGAAGATTTCTCTTTTAAAATATTTTGACTGTTGTCAGGATCTCACTGAATATAAATTCTATCAGTATTTAGCTTTATTTTTAAAAAGGTTAATCTTTGGGACTTTGGGCAAAAATATTAATATTCAGATAAAAGGGGAAAATGACCTTTATTGAAATAAGATTATTTGAGAATAATGTTTTTAAACAGGAAAAAAAAAAACCCAAAGAATTAGTGGAAACTAAAATCACATTTCACCCAGATGATATATTTCTGGTTTGAAGTGTTAGAACACAAGTAGCCACCATCGGAATTGCTCACACACATAAGAGCAACACTTACCCATTTGAATTTTCCCATCATTGTTCAGGATATTAAAAACACACTTCAAATGTTTACTACAAATTCAAAACAATGTAGGCTTCTATGTTTTGGATTACATACATTTTTTGACTCAGTATAATCTTTTATTAAATTTGGGTGAGTACAAAAAGTTAACATTGAAAAAATACTTAAAAATTCAAAATTCTTTACTTAATAGTAATTTAGAGGAAATATCAGCTTGAAGCTGTTGAAAGAAATAGAATAATATCATAGGGATATTTGTGAATGAAACTTCTTCTAAGAGTATGACATTGAGGTTATAGGACAGGTATTAGTTTATTTAATGTCTATTATTATGGAAAATGGTTTCAGTTTTTGGATTAATTGGAACAATTTGGATCTCTGTTTTTGTAGTCCTTGAAAAAAGTGAATTCAAAGATGAACCCCTGCTTTTCCGCTTTTTTGCGGATGAGGAAATGGAAGGATCAAATATGAAGCATCGACTTATGAAACATGATTTAAAAGTTGTGGAAAATGTTATAGCCAAATCACTATTGGTAAGATCATCAATATGTTATATAAGTTTTCTTCATTTATTCTGTTTGATTTGTACCTTTTTTCATAGTTTCTTTATTAGTAACATTAATATTTTGCATTTCAGATTAAATCCAATGAAGGCAGCTATGGTTTTGGGTTAGAAGACAAAAATAAAGTTCCAATAATAAAGTTGGTAGAAAAGGGGTCTAATGCTGAGGTAATGTAAATTAGCATTTTATTTAAATTTGTTGTCTATAACATACAAATATAAGAGTTCTAAACAAATTGAAATCAGCTTTTAAGTATCTCTGTTGAAAATAGTGTTTCTGAATAATCTTATTCTGAGTTGCTACTCCACTATTGGAATTTGTGACAGAGTTCATGTACTCAAAGATACATGAACTTGTTGGGAGGTAGTGCAAAGATCTATAGTTGTGAACTTCTTGACCTCCTGGGAGGTCACATGGCTCATTCCATGTCCCTGAGACTTCCCTGTTCATCATCGTTCTAGTCTAGAACCCTGTGGAGACTGTGTATAGTGGGACTACATTTTCTATGTCAGATAACTGTTCTGTTAAATCAAAGTCTATGTCTTTTATTTTCCTATCACTTTTGACTGTCTTATAAAGATATAATTTTTTTCTATTTTATTTATTCATATTTTATATAATCAGTAAGGTGCATGCTTTGACTTATTTTTTCATTAGGTTAATGCCGTTTGATGTTCTCTCACCTCAGTAGTTTTTTAAACAAAGGAATATCCTGGTTATTCATTCAGAATTATTTATTTAGTACCTATTATATGCCAGGCAGTTTCTAGATTCTGGGAATACAGCAATGAACAAAAGAGACAAAGTCTCCTGCTCTCATGGAACCTACTGGGAGTGTTATATCCCAAATATGTGAGATTTAAAGTATTCTCACCTTGGTACCTGGCTTGTAAACATGCCTTAATCCTCAAGCAAGCTTCTAAATATGGAAATCTTAAATGAAGACTGTGAGAATAAGTAAAGTATGACTTTTTGCTTTGAACCTATTTAAAGTTAGTAGCAAACTTCCATCCACCCTCCTATCTGCTAATACCCAAGGTCTCCATCTTTTACCAAAACACAAACTCATGCAAGACAGTGTTTTCGGTACAGCACATTAATTTCAAATGAAATAACTCTGGTCAGCTCATACTTTGTTAGTGGGCTGGGCCAACTAATGACTAGTTTTAGTAATTTTCTGCAAGAAGGAAATGTTTCTCCTAGACATTTTCTGTGGGTGTTCTTAGAGCATAGCTTCATCTGATTATGTCACTGATTAAGTGCCCTCTCCTAGGTTTTCATCATTTCTCTGGTAACCAAAACAGCATGTAGTTCAGAGGCAGTGGGATTGGTTAAGAATGGTGGCCTGGTTGTAATGCAGAGATATTGTCTTCTTTGCAGTCTTTTCAGCTCCTGACAATCTGTGCTTTTTTGGAGCTCTTTTCCAGGCCATTCCTCTCTCCTGCCCTGGAGATGTTTATGCTGTGTCATGTTAGCAATGCATATTCAGTTGTCATTGTTGGCTATAGAGAGGTTGAATCTCTCTGAATTAATTGGATATAAATGGAAAAGAGTAAAAAAAAAAATTAATTAATTAATTAATTAATTAAAGGATGAAATAAGAAAAAGAACTATAAGATTCAACTGAAAAGAGGGCTACAGGAGGAGTACAAAATTAAGTCATAAAAGAAGGGGCAGGGAAATTCAGTGCAAATGGGTGATCAAATTTAAAACTAGGTCAAAGAGAATAACTGTGTTATCTCCCCCACAGTTCTGTTGTGTGAAATTATATAAAAAACATTGCAGATGTTTTGAAATGTCAAAAACCTGTAAGTTCTAGGTCTTTTCATTCTTCTAATTCTGTGAAAAAAAAAAGATTCCTTATTAAAATATAATTTGATTTTTTTTCCCTATTTCTCTCTTAGATGGCTGGCATGGAAGTTGGGAAAAAGATTTTTGCTATTAATGGTGACCTAGTTTTTATGAGACCTTTCAATGAAGTGGATTGCTTCCTGAAATCATGCTTAAACAGCAGAAAGCCTCTAAGAGTTCTTGTGAGCACAAAGCCAAGGGAGTAAGTTGTATTTTATGTGGGATTTTAAAAATTAAACATAGGTGAATAAAATAGAAAAGTTAACTAAGTGTATGTCTAGAATTAAATATCACATTGCTTGGGACATTTAGACCTTACCAAAATCACTAATACTGGTCTTTAATGATGGGAAAAAATTACATTGCTCATGCTGCTAATGCTTGCTCCTCAAATCAGATAGTTTCAGCAGAAATAATACTTCCTCCTTGCTGCCCAAATTTTCCTGGTCTGGGTTAGGTTGAGTCTGATTATAAGTGAAGAAAACTGGTAGAACACTTGATAATAAGGAACGTATTCCCCATGTTCAGCTCTAAGAATTTCAGGTCTATGATTTGGTCAGATATTAGGTTTATAATTAAATGCTTATAAGAAATGGGAGCACAATTATGTGAAATATACTTGCATGCTTGCTGGTACTTAGTGATATGTCAATTCTTTTTAAAAAAATGCCTAGTTATCTTCCTACCTATGATTAAGGAAAAAACCTCATGTTTATTATAGCCAATTCAGAGAGTATAGGTTTTCTAAATGAAGATGTGTTTCTTATAATCATATCATCCATAAATAGCCATTACTTTTCTGAAATTCAGTGATAGTTCATTTTTTGAAGTGCTGTACAGATTTACACAACCATGTATTTATAAAATCATGCATTATAATCTTTTTTTTAAATTATAAGAGATTTTGGATATACTTGGTAGACATTGGCTTTTCTTCTGCAAATCATTGATGGTCTAGTGTTTCTGTGTCACATTTCCATGATTTGTTTAACCAATAAGTTAATTAGTATAATTTATGTGAAGTACTTCATGTAATGTTTTAATGTACTATGATTATATCAAAATTGCTGTTTAAAATTTAATTTTATCGTTTCTTACTTGTAATAAGCAACTTTATTCACTTTAAGGTAAATGAAGATTACCACTTAAAAACAAAAGGTTTATTTTAACTACTTAGGAAAATATTCTCAGTATATATAGCATAGTATTCTTCCCTGCCTTAATATATATATTCAGCAATAACTAGGTGTACTCTTTAACTTAGTAGTTGAAATGCAATGTAATAAGCTAGAATATATGTGCTGCCAAAGCAAGCATGCAATGTAATGAGCTAGATTCTATGGCATTAAGTCATCAAGGTCGATGTTAAAATGTACCAGGAAAAGAGTGAGTGTGACTCATTAAAATTACTCATTTAGGAAGACTTTGGTCTAGAGGGCAGAGAGTAGCCATAACAGTGTCTTCTCTCTAAACCTATTGTTCATCTATTACTCCCTATTAACCCAACTCTAAGTAGGGTAAGGCTCACCTAGATGCCTACCTCTGGTCACTTTGAGGACACTTAAAAGGAAAAGGACAGACTGGAAAGGAATAAGGGGGTCATAGCCCAAATCAGTCATTAGTCAACAAAAACATCCTCCCCTTGCCCCCATTGCCCCTGATTTAACCCTGTAACTACTGATTCACTGATCATAGACATTTCAACAGTTGGATCATTCTGAAGTCCTCAACTTTAAGACTAAATAGATAGGGGCAAATCTTCAGTCCAGGAATTAACTAATAGATGAGCAGCATTAGAACCTGTGTCTCCTGACTCTTCCTGCAGTGTTTGTCACACAGTATCTGGAACCCCCTATTTCCTGTTCAGGTTCAAGCTTCTGTTCCACTGCTTGCTTGCTAATTGTGTTGCTTCAACATCTTCATCCATAAAAAAATGGCGATGATGAGTGTCTGTGTTGTGGAGCTGCTAAGAACATTAAATAAATTTAGGTTTTTAAAGAACTTAGTGACTTGTTCAACACATAGTGTGTGCTCTAGTGATGTTTTCTGTGATGCTTGTCTATTCTCTTATTTCAAGTTTTCATTGCTCCTTTACTATATCAGAAACATTTTATATTGTATTTCAAAACAGTTTTGAGGATAGAGTACTCATTTTTCATCTTTTACTTTTATTTATTTTTTAAATATATTTTTAAAGATTTTATTTATTTGATAGAGATCACAAGTAGGCAGAGAGGCAGGCAGGGAGAGAGGAGGAGCAGGGTCCCCACTGAGCAGAGAGCCCGATGTGGGGCTCGAACCCAGGACCCTGAGACCATGACCTGAGCCGAAGGCAGAGGTTTTAACCCACTGAGGCACCCAGGTGACCCCTCATCTTTTACTTTTAATTTGCTTGAAATCTATAGCCTTTCCTTTATGTCCTTATTCTAATGTATGATTCCTATAAATCATTCTTTCATATTTTCTTACAGTACCCACTTATACTTGATGTATTATCTTGTCTGGGGTTAAGGAGGAAAGCAGAGATATGAGAAGTTAATCCAATAGAAGTTTTCTTTTGAATCTAGCTGTATTTTACACTTGATAGCATCAAAGAATTTTTCAAAAGGCTTTGTAACAGATTATTTAGTGCACTTACATTCTATGAGAATGTTCCTTTTGTATAATTTTAATTCTTCGTTTAATAGATAATATAGTGATCCCAGCAGGGAAACATGTTTTCCAAAGATCATTTGATGAAGAGGGCCCCAGTATTATTACCAAAATGCACCTCATAGTGTTTGTACAAAATTTATAAATCTATAATAATTTTCTTGAAGATTAGAGTAAGGTCAGCCTTCACTAGCAATATTAGAAGGACAGAAGACCTTGCTCAGAAAGAACCAAGAAGGCTGCTATGAATTCCTCACAATCCACAAAAGCAACAATGGCTCACCATGGCCTGAAAGCTTGAAGTTATTTCAACAAAAGTGAACTCTCATTTGTAATACATAGAAGCATGAGCTACTTCTACTTTTTTGGTTCATGCTCAGAAAATGCATTTATTATTCCCTTTTTCTTTCCCTTAGTTATCTTCCATTTTCAGGTATCTTTTTTTTTTTTGTTTTTGTGACAGATAGTAATAACAAGGTGCTATTCAAAGGAAACAAATACAGCCTTATACACCAAAAAGTATATAATTAAAGATAAAAGATAAATTTGTCCTGTGACCTCTACTCCACCAATATGTAGATCACTTCATAGTGTATAGCCTATGGTGTGTAACCTAATTCATAATATGGCTTTCAAGTTTCCCTAAAACGGATCATTTGTATTTCAATCAAGAAATGCTGGACTGCCTGCCTCATGTATATTCCAGATCACAGGACCAGCCGTCTGCCGCCAGACACTAACGCCGTATAGGGCTTTCTCAAGGGTTCTAGGTATAGCGTTGCTCAAATTGCTCTAGCAGCTTTTTTAATATACTGTAAGTAAGTGCTGCTGCACCTAACTTCAAACTCTGTCTAATGTGCCCTTGAAGTGCCGCTGACATTTACTTCATGATTAATTCATCATCTTTTGGAGAACACATTTGTTTCTTGGGCATCTAGGGCTATCCATCAAAATTTACTGCATTGTATTCGTTTGTCTTTGTTCTGTACTGCAATTTATGATACTCATTTTTATAGTTGTGATGTTCCGCCTTATCTCATCTTCTCTGCTTTTCATTGTTGCTCTCTGATCTCCGGCTTCCTTCTGTGGAGTGGCTTACTTATTAGTGCCAAACTGGACATCCCTCATGGGTCTGTCATAGCAGCAGCTTACACAGGCTCTCCTTTCCTTCAGCTTCTTTTCCACATGGCTTCATTGAAAATATTTCTTTTCTTATTCAGGTTTTCCCTTTTGATGTAGTATTCTTTTTTTAAAAAAAATTTATTTATTTATTTATTTATTTATTTATTTATTTATTTGACAGAGAGAGAGATACAGCAAGAGAGGGAACACAAGCAGGGAGACTGAAAGGGAGAAGCAGGATTCCTGCTGAGCGGGGAGCCCGACAAAGGACTCCATTCCAGGACCTTAGGATCATGACCTGAGCGGAAGGCAGATGTTTAACGACTGAGCCACCCAGGCGCCCCTTGATGTATTATTCTTTCCAAGTTTCACTGAATAAATACTGAAGTTAATCACATTCTTAAATTATTTTGGTGTAGTGTTTGACAGATCTGTTCTTTATTACTAGCTTTTTGTTGTTGTTCTTTGATGAAGTTCCCAACAGCTAAGATGTATTAACTCTATGTTTCTTTTATTAGTTTTCACAAAGAAATTCCACAGTGCACTGTCTTCTTTGCAACAGTAAATTAAGGAGTTGGGTGCCTGAGTGTCTCAGTCTGTTAAGTGGTCAGCTCTTGATTTTGGCTTAGGTCATAAACTCAGGTTGTGAGATGGAGCGCTGAGTCTGAGTCTGGTTCCAAGCTCAACAGGGAATCTGCTTGAGGGTTCTCTCCTTCTCCCTCCCTGCTCATGAACTCACACTTTTTCTCTCTCTCTTTAACATAAATAAATTAATTTTAAAAAATCAACTAAGGAGAGAAGCTTCCATTTTATTGAAGTGCTTACATAATTCATAGCATGATGTAGGGCAGTTGACCAAAGATTCCTTTTTTAATCTCCACTGACACCCTGCAAAGTAAGTTTTAACTTTCTGTGGAAAGTCAAGCTCAGAGAAGTTAAGGAGTTCATGGAAGTTATTCAACTATCAAGTGAGTAAATGAGGACTCAAAGCTAGTTTTTCCTGATCCTGGAGCCTGTTCCTTATTCAGCATATACCGTGCACTAGCCGTGCTCCATTGAGGAAGTCTGTCATGCAGACTTCTGGGTACCTGTGTGAGGGCATGCACCCTATTTGTTTCCTGTTTCTAATTCAGTCAGTGTCTTTTATACAGTAGACTCTCAACACATTTATTAAAAGAATGAATAAAAGTGGACATATTGTATTAACCAACTGTGGCATTTTAACATCATCTTACCCTATTTTCTGACTGATTTTAGGACAGTGAAAATCCCAGATTCAGCTGAGGGACTTGGATTCCAGATACGAGGATATGGCCCATCGGTTGTCCACGCAGTAGGAAGAGGTGAGGAATTCATCCTGCATGGCAGACAGCTTTTCAGCATATTTGGATATTGCCTGCTGAATAAGAATATGTACAAAACGTGCATGGTCATGTTGTCATGTATTTTCTCAAAAGTATTTTTACTTTACTGGCTCAATGGCAGTACATTCCTAAAAATAATCATGGGACGCCAGGTGGCTCAGTTGATTAAGCAGTACCTTTGGCTCAGATCATGATCCTGGAGTCCCAGAATCGAGTCCTGCATTGGGCTCCCTGCTTAAGCAGGGGAGTCTGCTTCTCCCTCTGACCTCTCCACCCTCCCCAACTCATTCTCTCAAATAAATAAATAAATAAAATATTAAAAAAAATAAAAACTTTTAAAAATTGTAAGGCATATTTATCACTGTTAGAAACTGATGACATGAATGGAACCAGAGCATATTATGCTAAGCAAAATAAGTCAGTCAGGGAATGATAAATACCATATAATTTCACTCATATGTGGAATTTAAGAAACAAAACAGATGAACATAGGAGAAGGGAAGGAAAAATAAAATAGGATGAAAACAGGAAGACAAACCATAAGAGACTCTTAACTCTAAAGAAAAAAAATCAAGGGTTGCTGGTGAGTGGAGAAATGGGGTAAGTGGGTAATGGGCATTAAGGAGGGCACATGATGTAATGAGAAATGGACATTATACGCAACTGATGAGTTATTAACTTCTACCTCTGAAACAAATAATATACTATATGTTAATTAATTTGAATTTAAATAAGAAATTTTAAAAAACTGATGAGAGTATAAGAAAGCAACTGATTTCTGTACATTGATTTTGTATCCTGCCACATTACTGAATTGCTGTATGAGTTCTAGTAGTTTGGGGGTGGAGTCTTTTGGGTTCTCCATAGAAAGTATAATGTCATCTGCAAAGAGAGAGAGTTTGACTTCTTCTTTGCCAATTTGAATACCTTTTATTTCTTTTGTTGTCTGCTGTTGCTAGGACTTCTAGTACTATGTTGAACAGCAGTGGCGAGAGTGGACATCCTTATCGTGTTCCTGATCTCAAAGGGAAGGCTGTCAGCTTTTCCCCATTTAGGATGATATTCACTGTGGGTTTTTCATAGATAGATTTTATGAAGTTGAGGAATGTTCCCTCTGTCCCTATACTTTGTATAATTTTAATCAGGAACAGATGCTGTATCTTGTCACAGGCTTTTTCTGCATCAATTACGAGGACCATGTAATTCTTCTCTCTTCCCTTATTGATTATTCTATCACATTGATTGATTTACAAATGTTGAACCACTCTTGCATCCCATGAAAATATAGAAAGGGAAATTAGAGAATTGATTCCATTTACTATAGCACCAAGACCCATAAGATACCTGGGAATAAACCTAACCAAAGAGGTAAAGGATCTGTACTCGAGGAACTACAGAACATTCATGAAAGAAATTGAAGAAGACACAAAAAGATGGAAGAGCATTCCGTGCTGATGGATTGGAAGAATAAACATTGTTAAAATGTCTATACTGCCTAGAGCCATCTATACTTTCATTGCCAATCCTGATCAAAATTCCACTTTTCAAAGAGCTGCAACAAACAGTCCTAAAATTTGTATGGAACCAGAAGAGACCTGAATTGCTAAGGAAATGTTGAAAAAGAAAAACAAAACTGGGGGCATCATGTTGCCTGATTTCAAGCTTGACTACAAAGCTGTGATCACCAAGACAGCATGGTACTGGCACAAAAACAGACACATAGACCAGTGGAACAGAATAGAGAGCCCAGATATGGACCCTCAAGTCTTGGTCAAATAATCTTCAACAAAGCAGGAAAAAAATATACAGTGGAAAAAAAAGGCAGTCTCTTCAATAAATTGTGCTGGGAAAATTGGACAGCTGTGTGCAAAAGAATGAAATTCGACCATTCTTTTATACCATACACAAAGATAAACTCAAAATGGGTGAAAGACCTCAACATGAGGCTGGAATCTCTCAAAATCCTGGAGGATAACATAGGCAGTAACCTCTTTGACATTGGCCACAGCAACTTCTTTCAAGATATGTCTCCAAAGGCAAAGGAAACAAAAGTGAAAATGAACTTTTGGGACTTCATTAAGGTCAAAAGCTTCTGCACAGCAGAGGAAACAGTCAACAAAACAAAGAAGCAACCCACATAATGGGAGAAGATACTTGCAAATGATACTACACACAAAGGGCTGATATCCAAGATTTATAAAGAACTTCTCACACTCAAGACATGCAAAACAGATAATCATGTCAAAAAATGGGCAGAAGACATGAACAGACACTTCTCCAAAGAAGACATACAAATGGCTAACAGACATTTGAAAACATGTTCATCATCATTGGCCATTAGGGAGATTCAAATAAAACCACATTGACACCTTATACCAGTTAGAATGGCCAAAATCAACAGAACAGTAAACAACATATGTTGCAGAGGATGTGGAGAAAGGGGAACCCTCTTACACTGTTGGTGGGAATGCAAGTTGGTGCAGCCACTTTAGAAAACAGTGTGGAGATTCCTCAAAAAATTAAACATAGAGCTACCCTATGACCCTGCAATTGCACTACTGGGTATTTCCCCCAAGATACAGATGTAGTGAAAAGAAGGGCCATCTCTACCTCAATGTTCATAGCAGCAATGACTACAGTTGCCAAACTGTGGAAAGAACAAAGATGCCCTTCAAAGGACAAATGGATAAAGAAAATATGGTCCATATATACAGTGGAGTATTATGCCTCCATCAGAAAGCATGAAGACCCAACTTTTGTACCAATATGGATGGGACTGGAAGAAATTATGCTGAGTGAAATAAGTCAAGTAGATAGAGTTAATTATCATATGGTTTCGCTTGCTTGTGGAGTATAAGGAATAACACAGAGGACATTGGGGAATGGAGAGGAGAAGTGAGTTGCGGGAAATAGGAGGGGGAGGCAAACCATGAGAGACTGTGGACTCTGAGGAACAAACTGAGGGTTTTGGAGGGGAGGAGGTTGGGGGATTGGGTGAGCCTGGTGGTGGGTATTATGAAAGGCATGTTTTGCATGGAGCACCGGATGTGGTGCATAAACAATGAATTTTGGAACACTGAAAAAAATGAAATAAAATAAAACTTAAAAAAAAACCAACAACAATAACTGATGAAGGAATGATGCCTGCCAATCTCATTTTTCTACATGTTTCACTTTAGCCAAAGGGTATAACAATTTTAAGGTTGTCTATTTGTATTTTTCTCTGGCGGCAAATAGCTGTATTTTTGTCAATAACTCAAAGATGTAAGTTTTCAGGTTTAAGAATGATCTGTGTGCTTTATAACCTGTTGCTCTAAGATTACTTCAGGTGTTTCTATAAATAACATTTCTTAAACCGTAAAATGCATTTTATATTAAATAATAACGTGTTTATATTTTATTCTTTTTTATTTGATAGGTAAGTAAACCATTGATATCTCTTTTTCTATGTATTTTAAATTTTATAGTATACTAACTAGTAATAGTTAGTATACTATATATAGTATAGTAACTAGTAATGATTTAAGGGAATGACTTTTAGAGCCCACATAGTGTATAACTTGCTGCTATAGAAAGAAATGTCATTATAAGCAAAGAAGCTATGTGTTCATCTTAACCAGAGACATACATGCTTTTCATTACCAAGAAACATAAAATGTAAAGTATCTTCATGTGATCACCCAAATATTAGTCTGGAAAATTTGGAGAGGGGCATTGCTATCAGAATCAAATTGATCAAGAACATATGAGCTAGACCTTTATTACATTATAAAATTGCCTTTGTTAGTGTATATATGACAAAAATGAATCTTATTTCAAAAACTTGTCTTTTCACTCAGGTGTTTAAAATATATAGACTAATAGATATTTAAAACATTTCCAACAACTTATTCTTATTATATAACTGAAATGGGATATATTTAATACTCAAAGGGGATAGTCGGTACTTCCAAGATCTTCATTTTCCCTGAAGACAAAAGAATAAGTCACATTATCAGTACTATAAAATAACTGAAAACCTGATTGAATGACGGTGTGCTTCTGTCCTTACTACGGTGTCATTTAAAGAGCCGGATTCTTTCTTTGGAAAGTAGTTGTAGGGTAGGCCCAAATCTGGTTCCTATGCTCTTTGCTTCTGAAGAGTAAAAGAAATGCTTATGTGCTTTTCCTTTCAGATGCATATTAAAGGGAAAGATACTATTCAGTGGTTTCTTTTTGCACAGTAATTTTGCTATAAGAAGGAAAAACTTATTTCCCTTTTTCTTCTTTGGTGCCTTCCCATCTCCACATACTAGAGTATATCTATAACTGAGATTTTACCTTTGGAATCTAAAATTCCAATATGCCAATTTCTTATTGCAATCTCATCACTTTGGTATTCTCAGCTTGTTTTTTATTTTATTTTGTTTTGTTTTGTTTTGAATTCATTTGGGACTTCCAGGCTCTGGATCCTTCTTTTTCCCCTGAAGCCTCCCTTCTTTAGCAGCCCTATCCCATGGCAGGTCACCTCAGTCATTCTTGCTAGCATCACCAGGGTCCTCTTGTCCTTATTCTTCAGGTGCACTAAATCACCTCTTTAGCCTTGGATGAACTTAATCATCCTATTTGCTTTTCCTCCTGAGTGGGGAAAAAACTATCATGGATGTGGAATTAGCATTATCCCAGTTTGCTGTCTTTTGCTGGGCCTGTCTTACTATTCAGCAACCTCTTCATGTCTCTCATCACTTCCCTCTTTCTCTCCTGTCTCCCAAAATGAACTTCCTTTTTCACCCCACAGACAAATTCAGGGTCCTAAGTATAAAACCCTCAGAGCCCCACACCTTTTTCTGTACACCCACACCTTTTGCTGGTTCTACCACCATCACCAGCTTCCTCCCACCCTAGAGGAAGAGGTGTTTTTTTTTTTTTTTTTCTTCTTAGAGTTCAAGGTGAATTTCTCAGTAAGTGTTCTAGATCTTATGCCTTCTCTGGAGCGCCATGCTGTCCGGTATTCCCTTCCAAAATTTCAGCCTTTTTTTCTTGGATTATTCTAGTACAGGCTGTGAGCATGCTCAATTCTTTCCCACTAAACTAAACAAACAAAATGATCTTAAACTAGAACAGCAAACACAGAACTTGTCCCTTTTCCTTCTTTTCCCATTTAGATCCACAAGGAATTGGCGTTGCCTGGGACCAGTTAGAAATGCAGGATCTTAGGACCCACCCAGGATGTACTGAGCAGAATCTACATTTTAATGAGATCCTCAGATGATCTGTATGCACATCCAAGATTGTTAAGCTCAGCTCTAGAATAGTGCTCTAATAACTTTTTTTTGTCATGACCAAACTTCCTGAAATGCTGTTTGTATTTTCAGCTGCCCTTTTTCTCTTCCTATTTGAGTTTTAGGACAGTGCTATAGACATCCGTCCCCATCTCTCCCCACCCATGTCTCCAAAGTCTGTCTTACAAGAGTTATCATAGCCTTGACTGAAAAATACTACGGACATTGATAACATCTGTATTAATTTGAGCTTTCTGTGGCATTTGATTAAACTGACTACTCCTGTTTGCAGAAAACGTTCATCTCTTGATTTTGAGATGATGCTTTTCAGATATTTCTCCTATCTGTCCTCCCTTCATCTATTGTTGGCTCCCTTTTTTCTTCTCTGCCTTCTTGTTTTCTGTAAGAAATCTTATTGATGCTCTTGCTGGAGATGTTTAAATCTCTGTCTCCACCTCAGACCTCAGCATCTCTCTAAGTGAACTTCCCATCCATTCTCTGAACTTGCTTTGCCTTTTGTATTCTCTTTATTTGAATGACTATCTACTCAGCCACCGAGTCCAAAGGTAGAGGTGTCATCCTGGGGACCGTAGCCTCTTCACAAACTCTGTCATCAAATATCAAATACTCGATCTTGATTGCAGTAGATGCGTGTTATGATTTTGATTTTTTACTTAAACTGAGATGATTCATTCTCTGTTTGGGGTGGGGGGAGGGTCATCTCACTTGTGCTTAAAATTCTTCAATGCTTTTCCTCATGCATATATAGTAAGGTTAAGGTCTTAGGACTTCACATGGAGTAGGCAAGGACTTCACAATCTGGCTCTGCTTGACTCTCCAGGGTCTTCACCCACCACTCCCATTTTAAGCTCTCACCAACTGCTCACGTGCTCCCAAATGTCCAGGTTATTTCTTGACTCAGTGCTTTTTTTCAGACTATTCTTTCTATGGGGAATGTCCCATTTCCCTCCAAGACCTACTTCAATCCAGAAAAACCACTTGGAATTTCTGGGCGTGAATTTTAGTGAGAAAAAACATATATATATAGATAGATAGATAGATAGATATAGATATAGATATATAGATATATAGATATAGTCTTCTTGAATGTAAATTATGTTCTCTAAGATATATCATAATTCTTTCATGAGAGAAATTGCTTATAAAAGAAGGCTCTTCTAACATAAGTTTTATAATCACTTATATTAATTATATTCATTGTATTTATTAATGGTGCTATATAAATGTTGACTTGCTCAGAATATCAAGTAATAATGACTTGAAAGTTTCTGAAGATCTTAACTCACTGGATATTTCACTTGCTTATTTAAGTCTATATCTGTGCAAATGAATGATAGACAGTTGCTGTCATCTGATTCATTTTATTCTCCACCAATTCTGTGGTTTCTGACCCTTTGAGGATATCCTGAATGCTTATTTTACTTAGCAAATCCAATCTATTTGTGGTTGCTAATTGATTTGATTTTTTTTCTTAAGAATTTCTTCTGTTTGCATTTTAAAAAATGAAAGTGATTATAGAATTGATGAATCATTATATTGTATACATGAAACTAATATAATGCTGTACATTAATTATACTTTAATTTAAAAAATAAGAAGTAAGACTGAAATTTACAAGCTGTAAATTGTAAATTTCAAAAATGTTGCAATAACAGTTACTAAGAAAAACCAATGAAAGTGAATACTATTTTAATATTTAGATATTTCATAGACTAAAGAAAGATAAGTAAGGCATACATTTCTGGCTTTCCATTTTGCCATTATGTATGGATATGTAGAAAATTAAGACTGGCTAGATATACAGACATACAGAGAGTCAGGATGAAGCAGTGATCTATTGGCTGAAAATCTGATGACATGTGACGATGTGAAAGTATAATCTTGAGTTGAGATGGAGTTTCTAAGTAACATGCTACCAGCAAGTTCAACACTGCTATTTTAATGTTTTTGTTCAGTTGATAACTTTAATTTCAAGTTTTATAGTGATAACTGTAAATGATTTGGCTGCTGAATTCTGTTATAATTTTTATTATTTTGTACACTGTATCGTACACATCATTACAAATTAATATGAAAGGGAATGTTACATATCAAAATTTGTGACTTTGAATTCTAATATGTTTAGTCTTCTTGCAGAAATGTTTATTTTTATATTATCTGTGATTTTAATATAGTTTAACTAGATTTCTTTGTGATTAAGTTTCATTGAATGGGGAGTATGGAAACAGTGTTACTTGACATTTTGAGCCTTCTCAGGTTTATCTAAATCAATGGTAGCTTAACAAATTCCAGACTTATTGTACGTAATTGTGTTTTTAATAAAAGGAATGTATATTTCCTTTAAGTTTGCATGCAGGAGAGTGTACAATATTGTGTGCTTATGTGTGTGTCTAAGGCATGCAGCCAACTTACTATCTGCTATTTATAATACAGCTTTGATATGATCATCAGAATTGTACCTAAAATAGATAATTAAAACTGAAAATGTCTCAATAAAACTATGAAATG
The DNA here is from genome assembly GCF_009829155.1 of Mustela erminea. NCBI lineage: Eukaryota > Metazoa > Chordata > Mammalia > Carnivora > Mustelidae > Mustela > Mustela erminea. The sequence continues at coordinate 21,046,188 of NC_045629.1, forward strand.
TGAAAAAAAAAGTTGAGAGGGAAAATAACTGATTAGTATTATAAAGGTCACTTTACAATATCCCTTCACATTCATTCTCAGAGAGATGGGAGAATATTCTGTTAATCACAGCTTGAATGGCCAGATGAAAAGTAGAAAAATGTTGAGAGGGCATTGCTATCAGAACCAAATTTATCAAGAACTTACTAGCTAGATCTCTATTATATTTTAAAATTGCTTTCCTTGTTGCCTATGTGATAAAAAGGAATCTCATTCCTCAAATTTTTGGCAATTTTCTCATTTGTATTTGAAGGAACTGTCGCTGCAGCAGCTGGTCTTCACCCTGGACAGTGTATTATCAAAGTAAATGGAATCAATGTCAGCAAAGAGACCCATGCCAGTGTTATTGCACATGTTACAGCCTGCAGGAAATACAGAAGACCAATGAAGGTAAATTGCCCTGCAGTATACCCGGATCTCGTTGCAAACTTGGGTAGAAAGCCGAGAGGTCAACACAAGATAGTGCCAGAGATGTCTGTGTTTTCTACCTTTAGGTTCACATTTAAGCACAGCGTTGTAAATCTCTTGATGATTGCTTTATCTGCATAATTATTTATAATCAATTATGCTTAAATGATTGCATCTTATTGTTAACAGTATTAATCATTGTTTTAAAAGTGCTCTGGGGTATTTTCATTTGCATTGTGATAGGAGTTTTCAAAGACTTAACTGTTTATCAAATTGAAATCCAAAGGTTTGAATTGTTTTCTTGACCCTTGTGAATGCTTTAGGATATATAATGGTCACTGTACATCTGTGTGGGTTTTATAGGGTCTGTGATTGAGTTTTGGATATATTTATTTAACTGGATTTAGCTCTTAAAAGAAAATACCAAAATGTACTTATCATTACTTAAAATTCTAAGCATTATCCTCTGATTCAATTTCAAGAGCTGTAGAAAAATAAAATTAGAATGCTAATTTATAAGCAGAGCTTATCCCATGAGGTACAATTGCATATTGGGCTATAAGAGAAAATTCTCTCAGATTAATCAACTAAATGTAAAAGGAACTTTAGAGGAGAGGCTTTGTTTTTTTTCCTTCATGCATAGCCAAGTACTCTTTTGGACTTGAGAATATGATTTTATGTCCAAACCAGAGAGAGGAGTGGAGTGGTTATTTTCTCATAGGCCAGGACTGACATCCTATAAAATACTGAACCTACAAGAAAATAGCTCATCAATTTTGCTTATTAATAAGGTCAAAATAGCAAAGCAAATTGGAATTCATGCATAGACTCATAGTTATTCTGGTTGATAATGGTAAAAGGCGAAAGATTTATGCAATCTGAAGAGAAAGCAGAGAATGATTGATAATGGTTTAATAAATATTTATTGAACTGTATTATTGAATGAATTTTTTTAAAAAGACACTTTTGAAATTATCAAAACTTTCCCCTTCAATTGGAATTTTGATAAGTGACCAAAGTGATTTGAGTTTGGTTCCTTTTCACTTTCCTTGACTGCCTTCTTAGAGAGGGGGTGGTTAGTGAAATGATTAAGAAAAGCAGTAAATAGGGATTCCTGGTGGCTCGGTCGGTCATAATTGGCTTTGGCTCAGGTCATAATTGCAGGGTCCTGAGATTGAGTCCCGATCAGCGGGAAGTCTGCTTCTCCTTCTGCCTCCTCCACCCCCAGTCCTGCCACCGTCTGTTCTCTCTCTCTCTCTCTCTGCCTCTCTCTCAAATGAATAAATAAAATCTTAAGAACACTTATGAAGATTTTTATTTGGGTGTTATAGGCAACTGATAAATTACTCCCCAAATTAAAAAAAAAATCTTTTTTTTTTTTAAGAAAAGCAATAATTAGAAAAATTCACTAGGCAAGTCACCTGCTCCATCATGTATCCATTGCCACAAAACAGACTGTCCCAAAACTTACTGGCCTTAAAACAACAATGATTGATTATTTCCCTTGATTCTGCATCTGCAGATAGATTGAGTGTTGATTCCTATGAAGGTGCTGATGCGCAGAGTTTTGCTGGGAAGGTCTGGGCTCTGCATCTCCCCGCTTGAGTTCTCTCACTCCAGAGCTCCTCCCTATGGCCTCCCTTTCCAGTCTAGGGAGTTTTCCTATCTGCATGGTGTCTGCCTTTGAAGAGGGCATAAAGCGATCAACTCTATTTAAACCATGCTTGCTAATATCCCTTTGGAAAAATCAGATCCCATGACTAAGCCTTGGCACAGTGTGAGAAGGAGCTACACAGAGGTGTGGATACCAGAGCATGTGGTTCCTTAGGGGTCACAACAAGTTACCAAGGGGTATTTGAATGATCGATATTAACTAGCCTTTTAATGATGGTTGGCAATATAGTAATGAAACACAACTGTGAAGTTAATATAAGAGAAAAATGGATGATGTAAATGATACCACAGTTACGTAGTGCAATTCAGTTTCATCATCTGACCTAGGAAAGGTATAAACTTTAAAGTAAATAATGCAGACCTGAAAGAATTTGCATGGTGGCCATTTCCTCTTTCTCATTTATTTAGATGAGCATGCAATTGCTATTTTAATTAAAATATAGGATGATTAATGATATGGAAGGATTAAAAAAGTTACATCACTTGGGAACCCAATGAAATGAAAGATGTTCTTCCCCCAAAAAAAAAAAAAAAAAAGATGTTCTTCCAATTTTCTTATTGGTTTGCTTCAAAAAAGCATTAACTGTATTAAATATATGTGTCAGGAGAGCATTTAAGTGGTTTGTATAGTGATACATGATTGATTCTTCAGAAAACTGCCCATCTGGCATTTATTTATTTAAAAATGTAATTTATAATTTAAGATATACTTGAGGCATTTAAGTAAGACACTTGGGAAATGCAGCCTATTTAGAAACATCTTTGGAAGATAAAATTTCAAGCCTAAAAAAAATCAATTTGCTAAATAATATACTTGCTGTTGACTTTTTATGAGTTTCTGATGTTGATTTTCTTTCTCTTTCAAATTTTATTATCTTTAAATAAACTAGAAGAATAAATAAGATTATCAACTCTCCTAAAATGGGTTTGTGAAATGGATATACATTTTTAGAAGCACTAATACCTCTGAGGTTTCTTTCCCCCTCCTCATTCCAGCAAGATTCCATACAATGGGTGTATAATAGCATTGAGAGCGCTCAAGAAGACCTTCAAAAGTCTAACTCCAAACCTCCTGGAGATGAAGTAGGGGATGCTTTTGACTGCAAAGTAGAAGGTGGGTTCCTTCTTTTTCTCCTAATTTGTCATAGTAGTATTCTTTTTCAGTGTGCCTGTGTCTCATCCCAAGTATTGAATATCTTCTATGTTCAAGCAACTTTCTTAAATCATTATCACCAAATAGATGTTATGTCAAATACATATGTAATAAGAGCTAGTCACTAACATGCCATTGTTGTAAAAACTCATCAAAAAAGAAAATCTCTCCATAGTGTTATTGTCATCATCCTTATTTTATGGAAGAAGAAATTAAAGCATATTTGCTTAAAGGATTTGCCTAAGTCAGTAAATGGTAGAATGAGGATTCAAACCCAAGTTATAACGTGCTTCCTTGTTTTGAGTTTAAATGCTGTGTGGACTTTCCTAATCCAATGTGGTTCACAGACCAGCAGCTGCAGTATCGCCTGGAGAGATGCAGAATCTCAGCCCCTGCCCAGACCTATTGAAACAGAATTTCCAGTTTAAGAAGAGCTGATCTGTATGTGCACTAAAATTTGAAGCCTGAGTTTAGAAAGAAAGTCTATAGTCCCTTTGAAAATACTTTCTTGATTCAAATAACTTTTACTGTATTCTAACATTAATTGTAATGCAAGAGACAATGTAAAAGTGAGAGAAGGAGAGAGATCTTTTGATAAGGACTCATACCATTTCTGTTTCCTCCATGAAGCAACCAGCAGATTGCTGTATTAGTGGCCTCTTCCTCAAAAGTAAAGGGAGAGAGGCAATTAAAGTTATATTTTTGCATTGGACAAATACCTTGAATTATTGTTTCAACATTTTTCCACAGAAGTCCTTGAACCTTCGCTTACCTTTTCCTGGTATCTTTCCATTCACATTACTAGTAGATAACTCTGGACATCTTTATTGTACTACTAGGTTCTTCCAGACCAGCAGTTACACAATCTACTACACACACTGATCATAAGGGCGGCGCACTCTGCCAAAAGCTGTGTTCCCTCTACTCCTACAAGGCCACTGGGTAGGAGCCACTAAGATCATGGGTGATATTAGAAATATTTCAACCATACTGGAGCTCCAAGGTTGTTTTGACATACCAACTTTCTTAATTATTTAAACTAGTACAAATCTCAGGACCTTGTCTTGAGGCCTTTATTCCTCATTTAGAGTTAGCTGTTTTTGCTTATCATCATTAGTGCCACAGTGAAAAGGTTGATGAGTTGCTCTGATAATTTATTTCTAGCTATTCTGGGACTCAATTATTCTAAGATAAACCATTATTCTGATTTTTCCTATGTTATTTTTGCTGTGTCTGCCATTCTGGGACTTAATTGTTTTTAGTTAACTAATATTCTATTTTTGCTAATTTAATATTTGCTGTTAGGTTTCTCAGGGGTTTTTCTTGCTTCAGATTTTAGGTGATTTTATGCCACTAGTCTGACCATTGGCCAAAAACCGATAGGAAGATAGTCCAGATGAAAACGTTATTATAGCAAACAATGACATTTTCTCAGTGAGCTATCTACAGAAGATATGCTGTCTGGGGGAAATTCATGCATCCTGTCTGCTGAAAAAAAATTATTATTGGATCTCCTTTCCACTTCTTCAGAATGGCTTTTTATTTTTTTCTGCATTGAACAAATATTCATTCAATGTTTGAGGCAATTTTAGGAGCCCTACTTTAAGTCATGCATGGTTCTAATAAAAAAAAAATTGTTTGTGTAACGTTTATAATGGTATAAATAGGCATACATATGGTCCATAGATCAAAATAAATGTGCAAAGACTAGTCATGTTAGAGTGGTGAGATTCGGATCACTCAAACATATGTGTTTTTTTTTTTTTTAAAGTGTTCTTGTTTTTAAAAAATGGTAACGAGACATCAGATATAGCCATCCTTTAAAGAAATCTTTAAAAATTATTCAGAGAGACTCAAATTCTTTGAAGAGACTAGCAAACCCTTCCTGAATTTGTTGAATTCATAGTGTCTTTGTTCCAGAGGTAATTGACAAGTTTAACACCATGGCCATCATCGATGGGAAGAAGGAGCATGTGAGTCTGACAGTGGATAATGTGCACCTGGAATATGGGGTCGTGTATGAGTACGACAGCACAGCTGGGATAAAGTGCAACGTGGTAGAGAAGATGATTGAGCCCAAAGGTTTCTTCAGCCTCACCGCCAAGGTATGAGTGATCCCAGGAAAACAAGGGATTTTGTTCTAAATAAAGTCCCTGACACCACCCCCACCTCCACTTTAAAATGTGTAAATAGCTGTATGTGCTTCAGCTGTCAGCTCATTCAGCTTTCTTTTCTTTTTTCCCCCCATTACTCGATATGCGTACAACCTTTCTTTTTATTGATCTCTTTTGGAGTACAGTGTGATGTTAGATGGGACTCTTGCCCAGGCAAATGTTAGTTGATTTGGCAAAGGCTTTTCTGCATTTAGTTGAGTTTGCTACATCTGTTGATTCAGTATCATGATTACCTTTCAGATGGTTTTTGTGACAGGTGGTGCTTTTTTAAATGTAGATAATCCTCTGAAAAGTATTTGAAGTCTTGAAATGTATTATAAGAAACTTCAAATTCTGCAAGTCTCATGTTTATTTCATAAAATTTCACAAGGCGTAGAGATCCATTTATGAATTAGACCCTCAGACATTTATGTAATTCTTAGCTGGGAAGGATATCATCCTTAGTCTTCAGACTAAACCAAGATAGAGCGGGAGGAAGGGAGTTTTCATCAAATGGATAAAATATTGTAAGTGAGAGGTGACCCTGTGCTTGCTTTTCATGACCCCTCCACTAAGTAAATAAGTAAAGCTCCTATTAGACCCTCCCCAGGCCTAAGCTCTAGTATTTAATCTGCTTTTCTATCACTTGGTAAGGATTCAGGTATTATATATAGCTTCCCTACTTTTATTTTTTCATGTTAACTCTTGTTTCATATATGAGTAGTTGAGATAGACTATGCACTATTTCAAAAATTCTTTTATGTTTTTGTTTTATATTCTAAAAGTCAACCTCAAAAATATTCCATTATTCTGATGCTGTCCTACCACTATATATCTTTTGATATAGAATCTGTGTTTTCAAAATGCAACCACTTACTATTACATTACTAAGGCAATCCATGTAAAAGTTTGGCACCAGGTTATTAGCATTATTTTATCTCCTTTTTCTAGCTATTTCAGATTTTCAAAGTTACATGGGTTATTTTATGTATGAGAACTATATAAGTCTTGCAGATATTTCTATTTTACACATGAAGAAAAGAAAATAAAAGAAATTAGAAATTTAACCAAGATCACATGGCTAATGATAAAGCGAACTCTATTATTTAGAGAAGCGATTAAACAAAAAGCTTAAACTTTATATTCTGTAAGTCAGAGAAGTAGAGGTGGTGAGGGAGCTCAAGTAAACATAGCATCTATATATTGTATCCCTCATCCAATATTATAAAAATGTCAGGTAAGGGTGTAACTGGTCCTTGCAATCTTTGAACAGTCATCAGTATGACACGTAATTAACTCAACTCGTTGGAAATTCTCAGCGATCAGTAGTATGCACACACAAATACACACAAGTGCTGTCTTACAATTGATTCAAATAGCCAAAGGGATTTATTAATTGAATATATCACAGGGATGTTTTTATCAGATGGAGCTCAGACCCTGCAACTATCATTGATTTTACTTTAGCCAAACAATTTCTTATTCATTTCATCAGCAAATATTCGTTATATGCATTCTCTGTACTGGCCTCTCAGTAGAAAGTAAGGATGCCATTCTGTTGGTTTTCCTTCATGTTTGTGGTTCTGCTACCAAACTGAGAAAAAAAAAAAAAGTTCTGAGTAACTCCAACTAAAATACAGGCAGTGTGCTACCACATCAGAGCATACTGACTTATCCAGCAGGGAGTCTTTGAAGTCCACTCACTTTCCTCAGGCAACCTTTAACAGCTGGCAGAAGGCAAAGCATGAGGGGCCAAACACACAAGCCCATCACTTCACTGGGATGGTTTTACTGAACACAGAAATCCCAAGCAGCTCAGGGAAGTGTGCCGGGTAGGGTCACCCTGCGTTCTAGAATTGTGAAAATTTTATTTGGCTAATTTTGAAGGTTTTCTTTTCTTGTTCCATGTGCGTGTGTGTTACTCCAGATTCTTGAAGCCCTGGCTAAAAGTGATGATCATTTTGTACAAAACTGTACCAGCCTTAACTCTCTAAATGAAGTGATTCCTACTGACCTTCAGAGTAAATTCAGTGCGATTTGTAGTGAAAAAATAGAGCACATATGTCAGAGAATATCCAGTTATAAAAAGGTAAGAGGTTTATGTATATACTTTGCATGGAATTATTGTTTAAATTATTTAAATGTCCAATTTAATTCAATTCTTGATATTTTCATTACTTATGTACCAGTTTATTGAAATAGTAACATTTATATAACATTTTAGAGTTTTTAATAGGCCTTTACATCCATTAGTCTTACTTGATCTTTATAAATCTGAAAGCTATCATTATTCCACATTTTCCAACTATAATAACTGAAGTCTAAAGAATTAAATTACTAGCAAAAGATAGAGTTGGGATGTAAAGCCAGGCCACTTAATTATGAGTCAGTAGTTCTTTTCCTTTTCTCTTAACAGAGGGACTCAAACTCTCAATCAGAAAGTACCTGGAACACCGTCTCCTTGAAATTTATTTGACATATTTATTGAGCACATTTTGTATACCAACCACTATTCTTGGTGCTTAGAATATAGCAGCAAAGGAGAGAAGATCTTCCCTCTCAGGGTACTTATATTTGAGTGGGAAAAGCAGCAAAGAATTAAATAAATCTTTACAAGGGCCCCAAAGCAAAAACAACAACAACAGCAACAAAAACGGGGTGGTGGGGGAGGGGACCTGAGGGGGGTACAGGTCAGAAGGATGGAGGCTTAGGCAGGGACCAGTGTGAAGAGCTTGGAAACTTTTTACCTTTAGGAACTTTGGAGGGAGTTTGGATTTTCTTCTCACATCAACGAGAAGCGATCAGAAGCTTTTAAATAGGGGAGTGACTTCATCTGATTAAGGTTTTAAGAAGGTGGTGCTGTGTCTTCTGTAGGAATGGATTGCAAGAGGCAAGGATAGAGACATAGAGATGAGGAGGAAATTGTTGCAATAGTCCCAGTGAGTGGTGATGATAGCTTGGCCAATGGTGAAGGTGGGGGAGATAAAAAAAAGTAGAAGACATAATTTAGAGGTAGAATTAGTATAAATTGATCTCCAAAATATATCCTCTAGTAAGTTTTTTTTTTCTATTTGTGTCAATAGGAGATTGGCTAATTAAATTATTTCCCTCAAAATGAGGTTTGTTTTTTTTAAATTTGGTACAGCCATACTAGGAAATATTATTTACCATAGTTTTTATGAATGTGAGTTAAGTGTGTATGTTTTATGCTTCTGGTAAATTAGGTGAGAGATAAGCCCATATGTGTCCAAATATGGCTGTGGGAGAATAGGGAAGTGCAAGAATTAATACTTCAGCATTGGTTGCCTCAGGTGAGATGTGGACAAGGGGAAGAAGAATCACCATGTTTTTCCTTAAGACTTCCTAAAATCTTTAGCTTGGGAGGTTGAATATGTATTGTTGTTTTATTTTTTTATAAGTCCATTTGCATGAAGAAAAATGATTCTCAAGATCACTGCTTAACTGTCACATCTGTTAATCCTATCTCTGTGATCACTGAGGTCAGGTCACCTATTTGAGTTTGGGAAAGATGCCATGAATACACCTTGTTGAAGCTGAAGGACAGAAAATTCTCTTTAGTTCTCCCTTCGGTGTAAGATAGGACAGTGCTTGTAAGTAAAATTTAAAAGGTCTAAACAAATGCAAATTAATATTTCCCTTTAAGCACATTTTGAAAAGAGAATCATTCTATTTCAGAAATGGATTTGTGTGAAGTATGACAGGGTTTGGGGCCAATTTTGGTTGTCAAACTTGTCAGTGTGTGTGTCTCATTTCTTTTTCTTTTTCCATTCATACAAACAACAAAAGCAGTAGAAATAGCTTAAAGAAATACACATGAACAAAAGTAAACTATGTAAGTAAAAACAAAACAGTAGGATGAGGGTATATTATGTAGGGTATTGATTCAGCTGCTGTGAGAGGGACCAAGATAACACAGGCTTAAAACTGAAAGCTTATTTTTCACTCATATGGAAGTTCAACTGGAGTCCAGTGGGGTGCGGATTGATGATATTCTAGGGATCCTTCTCTATTTTTGTTCTCTCCCCTAAGACATCGCCCTTTCTACAAAGTCAAAGTCGGCTCATCAGCACCATGTCTAAGCTATAGTCCCTCAGAAGAGAAAAGAGGAAGTAGAAAGTAAAGAGCTCCTGTTGAGGGCATGACCAGGAAGCCACTCTCCTATTCACATCTGATTAGTCATTTAGTAGAAGCAGGCTGAGAAATGTTGTCCCCAACAAGGCATTCACGTGCCCAACTAAAACTCACAGAATTGGGTGCCTGGGTGGTTCAGTGGGTTAAGCCTCTGTTTTCGGTTCAGGTCATGATCTCAGGGTCCTGGGATTGAGTCCCACATTGGGCTCTCTGCTCTACAGGGAGCCTGCTTCCTCCCCTCTCTCTTTCTGCCTGCCTGTCTGCCTACTTGTGATCTCTGTCTGTCAAATAAATAAATAAAATCTTTTAAAAAATAAATTAAAAAAAATAAAAAAAAAACTCACAGAATTTTATTAATAAAAGGAAAAAAGAGAGAATGGATATTAGGGAAAAATTAGCAGGTACATTTATAGGTAAAGTTATAGTACACTGATGATGTATAGACCCATCAGGGGAAAAGGGTGATGAGATCAGCAAGTCCTAAGACTCTAGTTAGTTGCTAATGTGGGATATGATATCTGAACTTCAGTTTCCTGATAACCAAAATAAAAGAAGAAACACAGTCTACTACATATTTATCAGCAATCCTGTGATTTATACATGTTTCTCAAGAGAAGCAAAGCTTTTCTTAGACTGAGTTCCAAAAGAAATCTCTCACACTGAATTTCAAAGAGATGGCACCAGGAAATGTCAGGGCAGTGCCCGTAAACATGTCCCTGAAAAAGAAATAGCAATTTGTTTTATGTGACAGACATTTTTAATATACTCTTTAATGAAAGCCAGTGGCACAAGTCAAAAACTCAACTTCTCAGAAGCAAATTTGCTGCAGGATGGGGCAGGAAGAAGAGGAAAATATTTACTGAATGTGTATCTATTAGGTTGTCCATAATTACTTGAGGGTAGCTGCCCTACCCCCATGTTTACCATTTGCATTATAAGAAAGGTCAAAATACATGAAGTAAGTAATAATAATAATACTGACTACTTAACCTACTAGGAGGTCTCACCATAACAAGTGGAATGTGCTCCTTGGAGTTCTGTTGCACACAACAGTTTATAGCAGTCCCCTACAGGGTCTGGCATTGCACTGAGATTTTACATAATTTTATCAGCACAATCACATGAAACATCATCTATTTTATTGACGAAGTGACCGAAGCTCAGAGAGGTCCAGTAACTTCCCCAAAGGCACGCAGCTGTGGATTTTGAACCTTGTTCCCCTTTATCATAAGTTTGGTTTTTCTTTGCTTATCTGCATTTGACACTACGCTACATAGCATATGTATTGTTCCAATTCCACAGCTAAATCCCACTACACAGCTAAACACTATGGGTCCAACTACGAGGACAATAGCGTTTCAATAAAGGAGAAATTATTGTGGATGGAGTAGTCAGCAGTTGCTAGCTGCTGCAAGTTGAAAGATTTGTCAGCGAGAAGAGAAATAGAGAAAGGACTCCAGGAAAGAGAGATCTCGTAAGTGAAGACAGAGGGATCTCGTAAGTGAAGGCAAAGATGTAGAAACGAGACTGATTTTATTGATAAAGAACTGGCATATTGCCTAGACTCGAAAGGAGGGTTCGAGTTGGATACCATTAAGAAGAAAACTGACAAAATCTGATTTTTCGGGTGATATTTTAGAATGGCGTAATAATCAGATTTGTTTGTAAAAGAGTACAAGTCTATGGTGAGTTGGTCTCATGTAGAAGCATTAGGGATGGAGAGAAAAGAATCAATTCAAGTGGAGCATAGGAGGTAGGATGCATCTGGTTCTATGATGGATGGGTCATGGTGGCTGGAAAATGGTGTTATAGCTTGGTTTCCAACCAAAATCTGGTTTGTGATAAACTGGAGAGTATGTTGGGGGTAGGATTAGAAGCAGAAGGGGCAAGGTTTTTGCCCAAATGTTGGGAATTCTCAAAAACATCATCCTGGGGAGTAAAAAGTATCTTCCATTTTCTCGGAAGTAACTAAGAGCCTAGAAAGCTTTTAAAGCAGAGATGGACAGGTTAATGGGCAGTGATTTTAGATGATAAAAATAATATCACTGAATGTGGAAGGCTCGTGGATGTACATTATTGTTTGAGCCTCGAAACAGCCATATGTACTGAATACTCATACCATCTGCTCCTTTCGCAGGGAGATTAAGAATTTGCTTAAGGTCACTTAGCTGGCAAATAGCATAGCAGACTAGGTATCCATCCTATGGAATGCTGTCTCACTTGTTTTTATTTTTAATTTTAGAAATAAGGAGAATCTTGCAGTCAGCTAGGACGTAAGCACTTTGTAAGGTGTCCTTTCATCATCCCTTATTGACTATGCATATTTAGAATAATTGACTGTCTTTCCCACTAGATAGAGAAACAAGATTAACAGGAAAATATTTCAGGGATATTTTTTATTCAAACAAAATTCAAACAGCGAAGACAATAATAGCCATACTAGGTTATGTAAGGTTAGCTCCGTTTGTGTAGCAAAGGCATGTCCACAGAAACTATAGCATTTGTGAATATATATTTTTAATTTCCACAAACTTACTTTTAAACTATTATTAGTAACATGTATTTTTTTTCTTCCAGATGAAGGCTTCAAATACCTCTCTTTTTGTAAAACTAAATGTATCCATAGAAACTAAAATCTCACGAAGGCTGGTTTTCCTTTATTTTGACTCTAAAAGTTTTAGGTTTTAAAAATAGGAACAAGTTGATTTCTGCCATTTCTATAGCCAGGATGCTGCAATCATAATTGATTTTCTGGCCAGCTGTACAGGGCCACAGATGTTTTTTAACATGTGTATGAGAGAAGTTCAGACCTTATACTGGAAACTTGAATGAATCCTAAGCAAGCTTTTCATCTTCTCTGGGCAGGATGTGTGGGTGATCCAGACATAAAACTATGCACTGTTTGGAGAAACATTCTTACCCTGTGTTGTCCTTAGATCCCTTTTAAATTCTAGATTCATTCCCTGTTGGAGAATAATTCCATAATTGGGTTTATTTTGTGTATTAGGGATTCTTCCATATAAATATTTAATGAGCTTTCAAGAGGTACTTCCTCTTTACCCAAAACTATTACAGGTAGGAATCCACAGTCTTACTTGAAATATTCCAAGTACCTTTAATTACCAATGCCACATAATACTCAAGTTAACCTGTGGATTAGGAATTGGAGCCAAAATTTTTCTCCATGTCCCTGTCCCTCAATACAGAATTTTTGTAACTCCATGCCAATGGGGTTTAACACTTAATTGAAATGGGAGACTATCTGTAAAATAGTAGCTTACCTCTGTCTTAGTTTTTATTTTTAGTCAAGTGACTGCAACTGGATATTAATGTGTTGTCATGGTTAATGATTTATGAATTAACTACCAATGCAGTAGAAACCCATAGCTCCATTTCTGAGAATTATTTATTTGTATCAACATACAAATAGGCTTTAATATCACCTAGAGTACAAAATCAGTTATTTCTCTTGACTCTCATACTTTTCTCTACCTCTTGTTTCATTTCTTGAACTCTGTTCTGAAAAGAGCTCCCTATACTTGCTGTCTAGACCTGCTGTCTCACTCACTTTTCATTCTTAACACACTCAAGATGGGCTCAGGTCCCCTCCATGTAACTGGGGTGGCTCTTTTTAAGATCACTGAAGACCTGTATTTTGCCGAAATTCATTCACCGTCCTCATCCTATTCCTTGTTTTAGTGGCATCTGTGCAGTCAGCCTTGTACTTCTCTTGAACCTTTTTCCTACCTCTGCCTGGTTTTGTCTTTTCTGGGTGGCTCAGTCACAGTGAGTGTTCTATGCTTTTTCCTTCTTTTTTCTCTGACCTCTTCTTGCTGCAGAGCTCAGCATTTGCTCCCTCCCCTTTTCTCACTCCATTCTCCATCCCCTGGTGATCACATTCAATCTCCTGGGCCATCTTACCTCTCCGTTGGAGTCTAATAGTTATCTCAGACTTCATGTGTCCAAAATAAAGTCCTGTTCCCGCCCCTGCACCGTTTGTCATAGCTGCTGTTTTCTCTACCTGAGAATGAGACCCACCCTCCACATAGCTCAGTCTAGAAACCTTGCGTGCACTCTTTACTCCTGGCTCTCACATACCATTCTCTGGGTCCCACCTTCACCTTGTGCAGCCTTTTCTCACTGCTTCGATTACTGACTGCCTAGGGTGAGCCAGTGTTGTCTCTCCCACAAGTAGTCTTGCTTCCTCCCTTGCCCACAGGCAGTCTGTTCTGAGGGGCTGTGAGTCTCAATCATAGTAAGAGCTAAATCCTTCCAAAGGCCTCTGAGCTCCTAGATTATCTGTGCCTTCCCTCCACCCAGTATCTCCCCACTCCTATCTCCTCTTCCTTTCCCCTCTCTGTCTGCTCTAGTCACACTGGTCTTCTTGATGTTCATAGAATCATACCATCCTTGGAACTTTCGCACTGGATGCTCACTCTGCTGGGAAGGCTTCTGTTCCTGTGCCCACATTCCCAGCTCTCCCTTCCTTCAAGATTTTACTTAAATGCCAGCTTCTCAGTGAGGATTGCAATCAGCAATGCGTTCTTCACCTTACCTCTGAAACTCCCAGCCCTCTTTTCCTGTTGATTTTGTTTTCAGCTGCACTTATCATCTTCTAGCCTGATGAAACTGACTTATGTATATTGCTGGCTTCTCCCCTCACTAGAATGTAACCTTCCAGAAGCAGAAATCGGTTTCATTCACTGATGTTTCCCAAGATGCCTAGAACAGGGCATGGTTTAGAGAGCCCTGGATGTGTGATTGTTGGGTAGAGCAATAAAGATGGAGTAAGTCTGGACTGTGCTATCCAAAATAGCTTTAAAGTGTTGTGTTTCAGCTCACCTTCCCCTATACCCTGTACATTTCTTTATCACAAAATTGTGATTTTCCTTTATGGGAAAGAGTTGGTTTTTTTGTTTGTTTGTTTGGTTTTTTTTTTTTTTTTTGGTTTTGTTTTGGCTTTTTTTTTTTTTTTTGTCTTTCCTTGCAAGCTTCTCCAAAGCAGATCAATGAACTCTGTGTTTCTTTTGATGTTTCTAAGAAAGACGCCATGTACTACTGGATGGCCTGACCAGAGTGTGTTCCCATGCACGTACTACAACTGATACAAGAACTGTACCTACTTCATTTTAGGTTTGCATTACAGAAAGGTGGCATAATTACATATTAGGGCATGCTGTCTAGGAGTAAATTTTTTTTAAGATTTTATTTATTTATTTACACAAGCAGGGGAGGGGCAGAGGGAGAAGCCCACTGTTGCAGAGCAGGGAGCCAGCCCAACTTGGTGCTCAATCTCAGAACCCGGGGATTATGACCTGAGTAGAAGGCAGATGCTTAACCACCTGAGCCACCCAAGTGCCCCTAAGAGTACACTTTTTTTTTTTTTAATTTATCAGAGAGGGGGGGGGGAGAGAGCAAGCACAGGCAGACAGAATGGCAGGCAGAGGCAGAGGGAGAAGCAGGCTCCCTGCTGAGCAAGGAGCCCGATGTGGGACTCAATCCCAGGACGCTGGGATCATGACCTGAGCCGAAGGCAGCTGCTTAACCAACTGAGCCACCCAGGCGTCCCAAGAGTACACTTTTGATCCTCAAAATGTATTCAGTAAATTTCCAGGACCCATGAATTTAAGATCTTTCCTTTGTCTCCCCCTTTCCTAGGGACAGCCTAGATGGAAGAGAGCACAGTTTTCATAAGACTCTTTCTTCTGCAAGAGAGACTCTTAGCAGAGAAGTTTCCTCTCTGACACTCTTTGAAAGAGTTCAAGCACATTTAAGCCTGGTTACACACCCCGTCTGGGTGTATGGGGAGAGGGAACATACATTTGTATTGAGATACATGTTGGAAAGCTATAGGAAAGTGAGCACACTGGGAAGGGAATCTTTTCCCTTACCTGATCACTCTGGTAACACCCCATCCTTCTGTTCATTTCCTTCTTAGCACTTACCAAATTACTAATTATCTGGCTGTTATATTTATTATATAATTGTTATATATGCACATAGCTGGTCATATATTTATATACAGACATTACATATACTTGTAATAATATAATTGTTAGATTTAAGAATATTATATTGTTTTTACCTGTGTCCTACTAGACCATGAATTCTGTGAGGGCAAGGGCTGTATCTCGAGCATTTAGTGCAGAGTCTGGAATAGATGCTTCTTTTTATGTTTGAATAAACAGGTAAAAAGTTATAATGGCAGAAGGCAGAGTGCCTGGGTGGCTCAGTTGGTTAAGCATCTGCCTTCACATTAGGTTGTGACCTCAGGGTCCTGGGATCAAGCCCCAAGTTGGGCTCCCTGCACAGCAGAGAGTCTGCTTCTCTCCCACCCTGTGCCCCTGCCCCCTGCTCATGCTCTCTCTTACATTTTCTCTTAAATAAATACATAAAGATCTTTAAATAAATAAATAAATAAATAAATAAAAGAAAGTTTGAAAGAAAGCAAAAGAAGCAAACTACCTATTATGGCCAGTGCTGTGCCACAACAAAATTAATATCTGTGCCTTTGTGTGTGCCACGAAGTTTTATCTGAGATTTTTGTCCTGCAGCCACAATGAAAAGATCATCTGACTGCAAGTTTGAATCTGGCCTTAAATTCTGGGTCTTTCCCAGATAAGTCTTCAAGTCAGTTTCTTTATTAGGTGAAAGCATAGACTAGGAATTCTCTAAATTACTCCCACTCTTTTAGTGTTTTGGATATTTTCCTTATATATTATTATCAAATTTGTTAGTAATTTTGTTGACAATTTCCTGCATTTCAACCCAATCTCATTTTATTTCCTCCTATGTGCTTGACTTTACTGAGATATGTAGCTTCAGACATGTGATTTGAAGGCACAATTTCTTATACAGATAAAATATTTCATATTCTAATGGTGAGCTTACATTTATAACATGTGAGTTTTTTGATATCACATCATTATTTTTTAATTTAACCTAGAAAACTTACATAGTAACCAGTGTTAGTCTGAATTTTTAATCTCTTAGTGCCCAAATTACTTCCCTGCTAGTAAAAACTGTAAGGGTCTGCTTATAGTTTTCAAATAAAAAGAGAACACAGAGATCATTCCATCCATATTCCTTGTTTTACTAAGAATGGTAGAAAGACATGACCTACCCGGAATCACATCAGTTATAACTAAATTAAACACAACTAAAACAAATGTACCTGGTTGCTCTCAGTCTTTTGCTTCTGAAACTATAATCCAGTTCAATTCTATGAGATGGCTGTTTATGGTGCACAAGACAGACATGGGTATTACTGTCATGGAATTTATCATCCACTGAGATAGAGATAAGAAAATCATTCATAATTATAATGAGGGTTACAATGTGCTGCATAGCCAAGGAAATTGGACCTAGATGAAGGCTCACGATACGAATGGTGATGATTTCATAGAAGTTGAAAATGCAAAGGAGTAAATGTGACGATGAGGGAAGAAGAACATTCTAGGCACACCAACAGGCCATGCAAAGACTTAGAATGAGTAGATCGTATGTGACAGGACCTGAGAGAAGGAGAGAAGAAACCCAAGGGACAAGGAGAAGAGAGCTTAAGATAATAACCTAGGTGCAGATCAGACTTTGGGCAGCCATCTAGACCATGACAAGGATTAGATGGATTTTGATCATAACGTTCAAAGTAGTAGAGTGGTCATTCTTGAAAGTTGTGCAGATGCCTTGAGTATCAGTTTATTTCCAGTGACATAAAAGCAGAGTCCACACCAGTCTTCAGGCTGATCCTGATCCAGATGCTGAGCAGTGATTCACAGGAGGCATGGAAGATACAGTTGGTTCTGCTTGTTGTCCTGCCCTTCTGGGTCAGCACCACCATGCCATTGCTGTCCAAACTGTTCATAGACTCAGGTTTAGGCTGGCTTTCTGACAGTGTTTGGAATAGCAGCTACCCACTTCTGCCACTTGGCCTCACTTGAAATGTTGTGTTCCTATCTCAGTATCTGAGGATGCCAATTGAAATTCTCTGTCAGACTCTCAACTCCTAGCAGCCTGTGGATTTGGGTCTTAGTAATGGTACTGGTCACTTAAATTTATGTCTTTCAGCATCTAACTTGTAATCAGAGTTTCAAAAGAATCCTATGCATTTGCTGCCTTTATTGCTTTTCTTTACTTAGAAAGTGTGGGTTTTAAAATAATGACTTAATTTCCAACAACTTACCATTTATTTCACTTGTGCCAACTGACATAATTAAATTTTTTAATATTTCGTTATGGGTGATGAGAGTGATGAACGCTGTGTGTTCAACTGCTCTTTGTTTCTCCTTTAATTTACAGTTTTCACGCGTACTGAAGAATAGAGCCTGGCCCACCTTCAAACAGGCCAAATCTAAAATCTCCCCATTACACAGCAGCGATTTCTGCCCCACCAACTGCCATGTCAACATAATGGAAGTTTCCTATCCCAAAACATCAACCTCCCTTGGGAGTGCATTTGGTGTTCAGCTGGATAGCAGGAAACATAATTCTCATGATAAGGAAAATAAATCTGAGCAAGGTATGTTAGCTTTTGAAACTTCCTCAAATCACGAAACATAATTTAGGCAATTGTTAACTATTCTAGCATCCCTGAAGTAAGATAGATTTCTGATGTCTGAACAAGTCTGAATTTTATAAAGACAGGATTCCTCTCTATAATCATTTGGATAATTCTACATAAAAGTTTATAGAATAAAAATAGAGTTATGCATTTTTATTATCTTTCCTCTAAGAAGAACAATCGTTCTTGCCTTCCTTACATGTATGACAGGCACAGCTTATCCTGTTGTGAGGGCCGTTAGTCTGAAATGGCCCTGTAACGATGAGAAAAATATAGGAGGAGCAGCTTCAGGGATGGACAGTGCCATTCCATACCATCACAGTAAAGCATGAGATGGAAGGATATTTTAATCACAATTCCCATAAGCTTTAATTCCTGAATTATATTCAGCACTGGATTGGCATTTTATTTAATATAAGCCTGGGTGTCTAGAATGAATTGCAACGACCATTACTGTGTGTTAAAGGTCATAAATATCATTCTGGAATGATCTTACCTCCTCAGGGAAACTGAGCCCTATGGTGTACATTCAGCACACAATCACGACCATGGCGGCCCCTTCAGGTTTGTCTCTGGGACAGCAGGATGGGCGAGGGCTCCGGTACTTGTTAAAAGAAGAAGACCTGGAAACTCAAGATATTTATCAGAAACTGTTGGGCAAACTTCAGACTGCGCTGAAGGAGGTGGAGATGTGTGTTTGTCAAATTGATGAGTAAGTATTTTATTTATTGTAGTTTTCAATGTGCCTAACAAAATAGCTATAGAAAATGTGACTTTTGAACATCCATCATTCTCTCTTTCATTTTTAGAAATGTAAGATTTCATGAGTATGAACCATACAGATCCTCTTCCTTCTAACACCTTAAAAGGGATATAACATGGCAAATATATACATTTATATTTTAAGGAAGCATTTAATGCCAGGGAAGAGAGTGGCAAAATTCTTTCTTATAGAAAACACTAAGAAAGTCTCAATGTGAAACTATTAAACTCAAAAATATGATGGATAGAGTACCAACTAGGTATGCAGATTTCCTGGTATCCTTTATAGAGCAGAACACATCTACACTCAGTAGATATGTATAAAAAATATAAAACAGCAGATCTTTAACATACTTGTTAAATGAGTAAATGCAAAATTATGTATCACTAAGACCAAAGACAACTGAATGAACTTTTTTTCCCCCCGATTGAATTTATGGTTTACTAAGCAATAACCCAAATAGCTGTGGCAGTCACTTGGAAATTTTTATCAAAATGGAGAAGAGAAGGAAGTTAATTAAAACTTTTGCAAAGAGGCGGACTCTGATTCTTATTTAAAAAATTGATGGTTGGCCAATTGCCTCTACTCTGTGGCATGCTTTGCCACATCATGGTTGTGATTGTGTGTCACAGACAGGCAAGGCAACTCTGTATAGTCACAAAAACATGGGCTTTGGGGGAGCTTGGTCTCTCACCTATTAAACAGGATGAAGAATAATAACAGATTACAAGTCTGTGGTGAAAATTATAAAAATCAGTACAAAAAATAGTGCAGTGTCTTACATTATGCTTACTTCTCATTCAAGGGATTGAAATTGGTAGATAGAACTGAAGTTGGTAGAATCTGAAAATAGTATAGACACCATTTTCCCTTTTTTGTCATGCTCTCTTTATGAAGTTACACATTTAGATTTTGCTGTTGGTTCTATATTGTTTAATTCCTGCCCCCCACACATCATCCCATACTTCCCTGGAAAATTCAGTTTTGACATAAAATATTTAGGACTTATTTTGGGACGCCTGGGTGGCTCAGTTGGTTAAGCGGCTGCCTTCAGCTCAGGGTATGATCCCAGCGTCCTGGGACCAAGTCCCACATTGGGCTCCTTGCTTGGCAGGGAGCCTTCTTCTCCCTCTGCCTCTGCCTACCGCTCGGTCTGCCTGAGCTTGCTCACTCTCTCACTCTCTCTAACAAATAAATAAAATCTTAAAAAAAAAAAAAAAGGAACTTATTCTGAGCCTTTTTGGTAATTAGACATTATACAAATAAAATCTTAACTGACAGGATTTCGCTTTTTAAAACTTTTTTTCTTTCTTTCCTTTTTTTTTTTTAAAAAAAACTTATTTATTTATCTATTTATTTATTTGAGAAAGAGACCACGAGGACAAGTGGCACAGAGGGGCAGAGGGGCAGAGGGAGAAGCAAGCTCCCTGCTCAGTAGGGACCCCCAATGTGGGACTTGCTTTCAGATCATGACCTGAGCTGAAGGCAGACCTTTAACTGACTGAGCCACCTAGGCACCCCGACGTGATCTCTTATTTTACATGTCTTTGAAATTTAGTGCTCAAAATCACCATATTAGATGTACCATATTTCTAAGGTTATCTTTAGATAGTTACTATTTACTATGCTAATTTGTTCTGACATTTTTATCAGTTAATTTGAACTTGAAATTCTGTTTTTATGGGTTCTAATACATTAGTTTTAAAAAAATGTTTATATTATATCGGTTTACTATATTGTGACTGCCCCATTTACAGATGAATTAAATAGTTTGGGGTTGCTAAAAGAACAGCTGGCTATTTTTAGGCAATTGTATGATACTTTGGATTCTTTGAGAATGACCCTGTGACACATAAGGTAATATCTTAAGGCATAATATTTTGTTTCATTTAATAAATGGAATTTTATTATATGATATGTTCTATTTTAGAAACTAGCTTTTTTTTCTCCCTAAAGTATTTAGGAAGTGCACAGAGTAAGAATCTTTATTAATAAGGCAATAAATAGTGGCACTGAATCATGTATCCTAGCTCTCGGAGGGATTTTAGGAGAACATCTGGACCAATCCCACACTGCCAGTTGGGCCAAGAGTTATTATTCCTGCTTTTCAGATAAGTCCTTTACCAATGGCAGGATTATTGATGTGCCTGAGCGCATAGTACCTCAGAGACCAGGACTCTAATGCATTGACTACTCAGTACTTCCTGGCAGTTGTCCAGATTTGGCTGTCTTTGTTAATTTATTGATTTTTTTTTTTTAAAGTTCAGCTGATGTAGATATATTTTCGAGAAAATGGTAGAGCCAAAGGGCTCCCTTTATTTGGCTTCAAATGCTTTGTATTTGAAGCCCTCATTGAAGAAAGGTGTTAAGCTATTTTTATTAACCAAAACTACTTAAAATAATTACCTATTTTTACTTAAGAGTTTCCCACTCTGTTATTCTAAAAGTCTTTCCCCTACTGTGCATGTTTATTAGGAAAATGACATGAAATGAGCAAGTGATTTGAGAAACTAACTTGGTCTTCCCTGTGTGCACCATATAATTTAATTCTAAATATAAATATGTTCCACATAATTCAATGTGCAATATATTCCCTTCAAAACAGTGCAGCCGTCCAACTGCCTGGATTCCCTTTTGCCCCATTCAGAGATACTGCAGTGCAGTCGAGCTTGACGAATTATTTGAAAAGCTAGTTACCAAACAGTTTTCTCACTATGTAGTAATTACTCTTGGTCAGACATAGATATCTCTGCAGAGCAGAGAAGCAGATCTCAGATACTCTGCCAAGTTTTAAGAGAAATTGCTTCACAACGTCTCATGGCTGGCCTTTCTAGAAATCCTTCATTCCTGGGAAAGGGCCTGGTCCTGAGCTTGTCCGCTTACCCTGCCCCTTGGGAACACTTCTCCTAGAAATAGCATTTCCTTCAACACATAGACATTCCACTAAATGCTTCCACTTCCTTCAGATCCAAAGATGGGACTAGAGACACATTTGTTGTCTATTACCATGAAATAAGGGGATGTTGGGAATTTATTCAACATTCTATGATTCTTATCTCATTGAAGCTAAACACTTTTGTCCTCTGACGGGCTACTTTCTGGATAATGACAGTTAGGTACTAGACATAATTAAAGGACAAAATAATTTGTGGATAATCCAAAACCATTGACAGGTCTTTAAAATACAGCGTTTGTGTATTCTCTCAGGGAGGAGATGAATAAAGGGTCCTGGGGGCTGGTGAAGATAGGAAAGCTGAGAACAGACCTGTCTCTTATAGGGCCCAGATGCCCCGGACTGAATCATGAGCAAACCTCACTGTGGGACAGACACTTAGTGACTTGGGCTTACAGGTAGAAATGGTAGGGCTGTTGATGGAATTATCTTTGAGCATTTTGCTGGTAAATGTATGAAAAGAGGGCCCAACTTCATAAGCACTAATGTGTATCAGAGGGGTTTATGTGCCAGGCATGATTTTATTAATATAAGCACTGCTTGATTTCATTCCTACAGCCCCTCTGTGATGTGGGTTATGAAACACAGGGACATAACACATTAAATCTCAAACTTAAAATTTGTTTCCAAAACTGAATTCTAGATTTCCTTATGCAGAAAGCTACTGTGACTCCTCCCCCATGAACATATTCCCTCTTCTCAGTCAAGTATTCCCCATCTTTTCAGTTCTGCAAGGCAGACTGTGGGTGTTACCTTTGGCTCTTGTTCCTGTCCCTTCACCTCCAGGACCTTATCAGGTTTAGTCAAGTATGCATCAGAATGCATCCTCCCTATCACCTTAGGCTGGGTCACCAGTGTCCCCTCACCAGCTATGCCCCTCCAATGCATTCTACATTCAGCTAATGCCAGAAGGATCTGTAAAAGTAAATCATGCTTGTTCCCTGCTTAAAACCATTCCATGGCATTGCAATGCCATTAAAATAATATCAACTACATTACTTTGGCCTGTGTAGCCCTATACACTCTGCCCCTATCATCCTCCCACTCTCATGTCTCTGAGCTCCAGCTGCGCTTGTCTTTTTCTGAACCTGGAACGTGACAAACCTCCATCTGTCAGTGCTGCTCCTGAGGTCTACGTCTAGCCTTCTAGGCACTCAGGTATCAGGCTAATACTGATCTGTACAGAGGCTGTGCCTACTTCCCCAGAATAAGGTAGCGACTCCTCTAGCCCAGTCACATACATCATCCTTCTAGGTACCCGACTCTCTATACAGCTGGTTTTTGTTTTGTGTTAACAAAACCCTAAAGCCTTACAGACTTGAAACAACAGGCTTTCTCTCTTGCTTGCTCTCCATGCCCATCTGTGTCATAGAGTTTCTGCTCCATGCTGACCTCACTCAGAGTTCAGGCTGACAGACCCCCTGTCAGCTGGAATGTCTCTTGTTGTCCCCTCAGCAAGAGGGAATGATGTAGGCTGCACATTTGCTCAAAGGCTTGCACCTAGAAGGGACTCAGGTAACCTCCACTTATGTCAAACATAAGTGAAAACAAGTTAGAAAACAAGTTAGATGGTCATTCTTAGCCATATGGGGGAAGGGAGGCCACCCAGCAATGTGCCCAGGAGAACTGGGATATGGTGGATAGCACTAATGACTTCCTTCCTCTCTCCCGAGTGTAGAAATGATATGCAGGGAGGGGCTGTTCTGCATCATTTGCAAAGTATATGTATATAAGAGAGTGTCTCACTCGCCCCATCTCCAAAATGAGGATCACCACCATAATAACAGTCATAGCTACTTCCTAAGGAGGCTTTAGGATCGGATGAATTGATTACTTAGCATAGTGACTGGCATAAGAGGTCAACAAATGTTAGGTATGATGAAAATGGTAAAGATGATGACATTTAAGTCTCACTTTAGTAGAAGAACACAGGTTAGATGTAGAATGCTGTGTACAAAAATCTGTATTCATCAAGGGTGTGAGAAGGGGATTGGGCCGTTCAGGGTTTTAACTGAGAATTAGCAGACCTAGAGTAGGTAGCTTAATATTGTACATGAGCAAAAGTGAAGGAAAACTATTTCTGTATGCATAAATATTATAAAGCTAAATTTATGCACTATTACTACTTTTAAGAATCTAGAAATTTTATGCGAAAAACATGATATCAAAAACACTGCTTTTCTATCATTTATTTGTAAGCCTAACACTTATTCCCACAGGGTCAGTGCAAGCCTGATTACAGCTGTTTAAAATGAAAAGCAAGTATGTGAATATAATTCACAGGACTTAAAAAAAAAAAAAACAAAAAAAAAACAATGAGTATGTTCGTCCCCATGACTTCTAATTTAAAAGATACGTAAAGCAGAGAGTACTCCTTGCAAATGAGAACTCCTGCATCTCCTTCCTCTTTGGCATTCAGAGTTCATCTGTCTGTGCAGTATAGAGCTAGGGTAATTGGAGTTAATCTAATGTTTTAAGCTTTTGGGTGGAGGGAGTGAATAAATACATATCTATCTTCCAAAACATAAAAGTGTCCTTGCGAACAGAAAAACTGCTTAAAATAATTTATAGCTTCATAGGGCCTTGAGCTGCATAACAGCCCCCTGATTTTCACTGGTATCTAAAAGGTATAAAATGCCAAAATATTATTCAAATGTTATCTCACAGTAAGACCTTCCTTGACTATACTGTTCAGAGTCACAGCTCCATCTCCCTTCCCTTCTTTATTTTCCTTCTTAATATTTGTCTCCATGTGATATACTATACAGTTTACTTGTTTGTGGTTTGTTTCCTCTCAGTAGAATGTAAGCTTCAAGAGCACAGGAGCTTACGTTTGTTTTATAAACTTCTGTATGCACAGCAAAGCAGTGCACGGTACAAAAGATGTCTCTAATGAACTAATTAGTGAAATCCCTTAACAAATATTTACTCAGTGCACAGTATGACATGGTGGGTTACACGTAAGAGGTATAAGACAGTCTCAGAGTCTTGAAATCAAACAAACATGACATTGCACTAGAAAAATGAGTGTGAATATATGTACTTATGTGCTGTGGACTAGGACAGAGTGTCTCCCGTACTTGGTAAATGAGAAGATGATTTTTGGCTGCAGAGGCCATGCAAGGGCCCTTTCTTAAGTTATGGTTTAATTCATTTTGCAAGTTTTACAGCATTTTGTTTGATAGCAAAGACCGATTCCATGTTGGCATAATTTTTAGAGAGTACTAACAGAAACTCTTGACAGCCCAGCAGTCAAATCTGGAGTGATGGAATCCATGCTACCCAGAGTCCACACCAAGTGTGACACCAATTTAGAACTAAAGGTTGTGTTTCAGCCTCAAGTCCAAGTGGAAGAGCTTTCCATTTGGGCAGATTTGCGACATGCCATCGTGACTAGATTGTGGTTGATATAGGCGTGGCCCCTGTTGTCTCCTGTCCTCACATTGTATGCGACTCTCTTTAATGTCTTACTATTGTGATGGTCAGAACACCTGCTTATATGAGCAGTGAGAAAGGACTGCCACATGATATTCTTCCTGTCCAATAAAGACCACTTGGGAGAAACTCAAGGTGGGGGTAGATGGATAGATGGGTTTTTAATATCTGAGAGTAAGCCAGTGGGGATAGTTAAGCACAGTTAGTGTTTATTTTAATATTTAGGTGGCCCTTTAAAGTTCTCCAAGTATTTTCAGATGGTAGTGATAATGACTAGGGGAGGGAGTTAACAATCTTTATATACTGGAGTATATTCTCATTTCATTGTCACAGAGTCATATGGGCTAGTTATTATTATCCCCATATCCTAGATGCCAAAGAGAATCATCATAGTGTTGCTGTGATAACAAAACCAGTAAGTGGCGGGACAGATTACCAACACAGTTTCCTTGTCTAAATGGGGTACGGTTTCTGTTACTTGTTCTGAGAGGAAAAAGTGAACTTCATACAGCTGTTTTAATGCAATCAAAAATTAATTTTATGTGAAGCAAACACCCTAGAAATATTTCTAAGCCTATCATATTCAACGAGTAAGGTAGTTCTCTGTAGCAGCCAGTTTGAAAATGTGCACTTATTTTTTTTTAATATCACATTGCAGCCTTCTGTCTTCCATAACATATTCTCCTAAATTAGAACGTAAGACACCAGAGTGCGTAGTACCACCAGAGAGTGACAACGAGAAGGGAGAGAGAAATAGCAAACGGGTCTGTTTTAATATGGCGGGAGACGAGCAGGAAGACTCGGGTCATGACACCATCAGCAACAGAGATTCTTACAGGTAATTCATCAATTCCGTAAACTCAGTCATCAACACAGTCAAATATGATTCCTTATTTTCCACAGAGGTCTTGAAAAAAAGTTTTGATTATCATTTTTGTTTATCACCCTCTCAACATAACCGCCAGCTATTACCAACCGCAGATAAAACATCGTGATCCTGCAGAATCTTTCAAATTATTCTTTTTTCATAATCTGAGTAATTGGGAAAAAGCGTTTTTTTTTCCCTCCAGGTCTATGGAGCTAATCTGGGGGACTTGTTCCTGTTACAAATTCTGTAACATGTATAGCAAATAAGCAAACAGCCTATATTAACATTTTTTCCAGATATATGTTTCTGATTATTGGACTGTGGGGTGAACAGGAGTTCTTTGTGTGTGTGTGTGTGTGTTTCTCCTCCTTTTTTCTTACATTCTGTGTTCCAAACAAATTGGACTAGTTTTTCCTGCTTACCTCCATGACCAGCCTTCTTTCTTTCCCTCTCTTCCACAATTTCTAAAGATTTATTATTATTATTCATTTGAGAGAGAGTGAGCAGGAGCAGCAGGGAAGGTCAGAGGGAGAAGCAGATTCCCCACTGAACAGGGCTCGATTCTGGGACCCTGGGATCACAACTAAGCCAAAGGCAGATGCTTAACCAGTACAGACACCAGGTGCCCCTCTCTTGCACACTTTGTACAATCTTGATTTGATTGCTGTAACAAAGTACCAAGGACTGGGTGGCTTAAACAGCAGATGTTTATTTATTCATTATCCAACAGTTCTGGGGCCGGAAGTCCATAATCACAGTGTCAGCATGCTGCTTTTTTCTGAGGTCTGTGGAGGAAGGATCAGGTCTGGGCCTCTTGCCTTGGTTGTAGATGGCCATCTTATCCCTGTGTCTTCTTGTCCTTTACCTCTTAAGTGTTTCCCTGTGGCCACATTTCCCCTTCTCAGGAAATCACCAGCCATACTGAATTTGGGCCCACCATAATGACTTCATTTTAACTTAATTATGTCTGTAAAAGTCCTCATTCCAAACAAGATTGTATTTCTGGGTCATGAGTGTCAGACTTCCACCTGTGGATTTTAGGGAGAGATGCAATCAACCTGTAACAGCTTCCCTCCAAGGTCTGTTATCATCTGCCTACCATCATCCTTCCAACGATGGAAATCTCATGACCCTAAGATCATGACCTGAGCCGAAACCAAGAGTCTAACGCCCAGTGGACTGCACCCCTTGCGTGCCTCCTGTCTTATTTACTTTAATAAAGGGCAAAAACTCTCTTACTCACTGTTATTTATTATACAGTATTTTACAGTGAGAAAATATTAAGTAATTACTATTAAAGTTATTCTCTTCAGAGATGTTTAGCACAAATAGCTAATGTTAAAAACATTTTTACTGGACACATGGGGAAGCAGGATGATCTCACATAATTCCCAACACTGTCCTACATGGCACATGCTGATATTAACCCCATTTTACATGTGAAGAACTTGAGGCCACAGGAGTTACATAATAGACATGTTAAACCAGGTGGGCCGGCCCATGGTTTCTCTCTCTCTTTTTTTTTTTTTTTAAAGATTTTTATTTATTTATTTGACAGAGAGAAATCACAAGTAGATGGAGAGGCAGGCAGAGAGAGAGAGAGGGAAGCAGGCTCTCCGCTGAGCAGAGAGCCCGATGCGGGACTCAATCCCAGGACTCTGAGATCATGACCTGAGCCGAAGGCAGCGGCTTAACCCACTGAGCCACCCAGGCGCCCCATGGTTTCTCTCTTAACCACTGTACTATCCTAATTTCTACATGAAAAGGATTTTAACAAATACATAAGAGTTAATTATTCCTAGAAATATAATAGTATATAACACAGATTAACCATCCTGACCATTTCCTTTACTTTTAGCTTCAAAGGATACCAGTAGACTATTTAATAGGAACCTGTGGTTTTTCTCCAGTGAGAAATTACAGATCTAAAAATATTTTCTTACCTCAATTTCTAGTTCTCAGATAATTAAAATTACCTTCCGAGTCTCCCTCTAGGCTAAACTAGAAATTTTAAATATAAATTTAAAGTTAAATAAGTGCTTCTTACTGATTCTGAGGGGGAAAAAATATTCCATCTCTGATACTCTTTCTGAAATTTTGTAATGTGTTCATATTCACACACAAAGCTTTTACTCATTCTTTCCTTCCACTTTGACCATTATCGAGCCCTTACCAGATGTGGTGGTCAGTGCTGAGCTCTGTGGTGGAGACAGGGTGCTGTCCTCTCCCGGGAAGCTCAGAGAGCAGCTGATGAGTCATAATTTAAAGCTACCAGAAAGACTCGAAAGGCAGAGATCACGAAACAGGACCTTGTCTTTATGAGCATGTTAACTCAGGCACACCGCCTCAAATAGATAATGACAAATTTTAAGTGCACTTTGACTCCTAGTTTTCTTTCTTTCTTTCTTTCTTTGACAGACAGAGATCACAAGCAGTCAGAGAGGCAGAGGAGGGGGGCAGGGGAAGCAGGTTCCCTGCTGAGCAGAGAGCCTGATGCAGGACTCAATCCCAGGACCCTGGGATCATGACCTGAGCCAAAGGCAGAGGCTTTAACCCACTGAGCCACCCAGGCACCCCAACTCCTAGTTTTCTAACTTCAGATTAAAAAGAAAGAAAGAAAGAAAGAAATTCAGGATCCATCTACAAGGCTTAAGAGATTTTGAAATACAATTGAATTTAAAATTTTTTAGACCATAAGATAAAATGGGAGTCAAACAAAAGTGGTTCTTCTCGTAATTTTCTCCAAGACATGTCAATAAGCCTAACTGTGGTGTGAACAGGGAGAGTGGCAGCAAATTCACTCTGAAGGTGACGTGTTGTGTTCCTCCTTCTCCCCAGTGACTGCAACAGCAACAGGAATTCCATTGCCTCCTTCACCAGCATCTGCAGCAGCCAGTGCAGCTCCTACTTCCACAGCGATGAAATGGACTCAGGTGCGTCTGGTGGAGGCATGTGACCTTTTCTGTTGCCTTTCCTCAGGGAGATACCTTTCGGGGATGTCGATCAGTGTGTGATCGACATGCGTTTTCACCTTGGATCAGTTGTCCTTGGCCGCCACACGTGCTGAGTGACGTCAGTGTCCCAATCCCGTGGTGAACAGAGTGAATTAAAAAGAGATGAAAGAAACAAATGAAGTCTGATCTTAATATATATTTTAGGATTTTCTGTGGTACTATGAAGGAAGCTAGGTACACAGGAAACAGGTTATCCTAAAACATGGGGTGTTGTTGACTGTGTGAGGAGGTGGGATGGGCTTTGAACCTGAGGACTTCTGAGATAGTAGATGCACAGGGAGGGGAATGATGAAAACACTGACTGAGAGAAAGATCTTACAAATGTCTTATCAGGGGTATGTTAAGAACAGAGACTTTGCACCCAGTTGGGACACTTCTTCATTTTAAAATATGTAGTTTGTTTCAACTATTTAACTGTTAGGAATTGCACTATTTGAAAAAATCATTGACATAGGGTATAGAATGTTTTCTCCAGTGAGGCACTCTGCTCCCACCTCTGTTTCAAAGAGCAATCATCTGACATCCTAACTGCTATTAAATATTTTGGAATTCTTTATCTGATCATAAGAACATGATGGAATAAGACTGCATGTTTATTATTTTTTGGTGTATTTATATTAAAATATTTTAGTATGTTAAACAAAGATGGGTGACTTATTTTTTATTTCTAGGTGATGAACTTCCCCTCAGTGTTCGCATTTCTCATGATAAGCAGGACAAGATACATAGCTGTCTTGAGCATCTTTTCAGCCAGGTATGATTGGGATAACTAGAAGTTTCTTTTCCCACACATCAGACTGTTGGGAATCCCTTTTTCAGATATAGTAAAAAAATGCTTCTTTTTTTTACTTTGCTTCTCTGCAGGTTTTCAGAATTCTTCATGACATTTCTTGCTTGACTTTATTCCTAATTTCAAGAAGCACAAGATTCTCTTGGTGCTTGTGTTGGTATTTTGCATTTTTAAGAAAATTTGTATCAATAACCAAATTCATAGAGTAGAAGATTTTACTGCTTTGAAAAAGATTATGATGTCTTTTAGGGTTTTTAAAAATAACCCTAGAAATCTTCTTTTGTGAAATGAATATGTTGAGCATATTTATATCTTATATTAATATATGGTGGATAATAAGAAATATTGCAAGTGTTGTCAGTGAGTTTATTCCAATATTTTATTTAAAGATGGATTTTGCAAGCATCATGCGGTTTCAAAAATAATTATGGCTTTAAGACAAAAATATTTTACAAGATTTACTCTTAGAAATACATTTGTTATGTATTATGAGAAGTATGTAACTTTCAGAAATCTCTGCTGTTATGGTAGGTGGATTCAATTACCAATCTCCTAAAAGGGCAAGCTGTTATAAGGGCCTTTGAGCAAACCAAGTACCTCACGCCAGGTCAAGGATTACAAGGTAAGGTTTAAAAAGTCACTATTAGAGGGGCACCTGGGTCGCTCAGTGGGTTAAATCCTCTGCCTTAAGCTCAGGTCATGATCCCAGGGTCCTGGGATAAAGCCTCGCATTGGGCTCTCTGCTTGGCAGGGAGCCCGCTTCCCCCCCACCCCCCGCCCACCTGCCTCTATGCCTACTTGTGATTGCTTTTTGTCAAATAAATAAATAAAATCTAAAAAAAAAAAAAAAAAAGTTTTAAAAATAATTAATTAATTAATAAAAAAATTTTTTTAAATAAAAAGTCACTATGAGAAACCATTGGGAAACGAAGGTGGGAAATAATACAGTCATGAAGTAAAGGCATAGTGTAAGAAGAAAATGGCTACTCATGTTTCATAATCCCCTTCATATTAATTCTATTTTAATAACTTTGGAATATAGATAAAAAGTCAGTATAGGATGTTTTAAATTTATTTGCAAATTTAAAATGTGCAATGCCTATAAGGACTAGAATAAATAGGAATGAGTTAATTGAAGAGATGTAAGTGTCGCATAAGTGTGAAGTGTTGCAGCTTTTGCTGAAATCAGCATGCCTACTTGGTTGTAGCCCATTCATTGGTGGGGGAAGGGGTTTCAGGAATGAACTTTGACAAAAAGAACAGCCCAACAGAATAAGATCTAGAGCTGCCACTTTCTGACATCTAGTTTCAGACATTGAAAAGAGAGTTTTTATCTAACTTTGCCCTTTGTTTAAATGTTTGTAAGAAAATAATAAGGTTAGCCTTTCTTTTTTCGATTTAACCAATTTTCTCCTGAAATATAATTACAGAAAGTACCACCATGCTAATAAACCAGGACAACAGGAATGAAAGATGATTCTGCAGCCCACAGATTTGTTAACTGTTTGGTAAATGGTTGAAACTTAAAAGAGATTTTCTGTATTTATTTAGAATTTCAGCAGGAAATGGAACCAAAGTTGAGTTGTCCAAAAAGGTTAAGACTTCACATCAAGCAAGACCCTTGGAATCTTCCCAGCAGTGTCCGGAATCTTGCTCAGAACATCAGAAAATTTGTTGAAGGTCAGGACGAAAAGCAAAGAATATTGCATAGCATTAGCAATAATGATTTAAAACCAAAAGTTCAGTAATACCTTGATTACTTTTTCACAGTATTTCATATTATGAGGAAAATCAAAGAACTGGAAAGGGTAAGGGAGGGAGGAAGCAAAAGGAGGAATAGGATTATAGAGCCTTATGTTCCAAGGATCTAAACGATGTATACTGTATCACGGAGAATTTTCTCGGTGAATAAAATAAGGGCTCATACTTGGGAGGACATGGAATTTGAAGAGTTTCATATTTTAAAATATGAAACAATATCAGCAAAATTTCTAAAGATTCACCAAAGTCACAAAGCTAAGTTTTATAGGAAGTGTAAAAAGTTAATTGTGAACTTGCAAGAATCGAAATAATAAGATAGGTCATGTCATTGGTTTATAAGTTTCTTTTTCATATTTTCTAAGTTTATTGTTTTTAACTCTCATTACATTGTTTACTCAACATCCCGTGACTGATATCTGCAGTTGGAGATAGGACATTTCGGACAGCTCTAGTGCATCTGATTACATGTTGTTTAGGGTCAGGGTGTAGAAAATTCTGAGCGTTCCCAAAACAAGTATGGTAGAAAAGATGAAATGAGAAATTTGTTTAACTTTTTTAAAATGCTTAATTTGGTGATTTTCTTCCCAACATCAGACCAGTGGTTGGCGACTTCTGGAGATATTTTCGGTTGTCACCGTTGTGGGGGTGCTCTTGGCATCCAGTGTGTAGAAGCCAGAGATGCTAACAAATGTTCTGCATTATACAGGACAGTTCCTCACGACAAAGAATTATTTGGCCCAAAATGTCAATAGTGCTAAGGTTGAGAAACCTCCACAATAAATACGTATATGCCTATGTTTACATATTTGTTCCTCAGTCTTCGTATGTCAGTTGCATGTGATAAATAACACTCAGCAGAATTACAGCGTATCCTCTGGTTACTGCTAGAGAGAGTTAGAGAGGGTTGTGTAGAGAAAGTTAGAGAAAGTTACTGACAAAATTCAGCTCTTAAATCTGACGAGTCTGGGCCTGTGGCATAACTCCTTTGGGCCTCAGTTTCTTCATTTACCAAATGAAAAAGATGTGTATATGTTCTGTGATTACTAAGTCTACTGCCTAGAAATATACTCAAATATAATAGCTTCGATACTCATTTAGAGTTCAGTGGAGCAAAGGTTTGTACAGATATGGAAAGCTCCAAATAAATCACAGCAGTTCTATTATGCGATAAAATCTTTTGTTTTTGACAGCTGTATTTCTTGGCTACATTTTTATTTTATAGCTACATATAATGGTTATTTGTGACAGATTATAACATCATATTTGATGAAAAGTCTGAATTTAAAACCTCCCAAAGTAATGAGTAGCAGAAATGATAACTACATCTTTTAAAGACTGCTTGGTTTAAGGAATTCAAATGTATTTTACTGAGTAGGTTTTTGGGTTTTTTTTTCTTTTTGCAGAATAAATGCCAGTATCATAATACTCCTAGAAATTATAATTCATGAATCTAAATGCACTTGTTCTCTCTACCCCTGAAACTAATAATATACTATGTGTTAACTAACTTGAATTTAAATAAATTTTTAAAAATATTTAATGCATTTGTTATCATCATCTTTGAGAGTTTTTTTGTTTTTTCTTTTACATTATAGTTGTTTTCAGAGTAAATGCAATATCAGTTAAGAACAGAGAAATCTTTAAACCTTTTCTTGTTTTGTTTTTTGAGCTTTATCTTTAAGATATAAACTTCATCTAATGCAAGATCAAAAACTTAATTTTAATGGTATTCATTTTAAATATCTTAACATTTTCATCATAAGTCCTGCTTTTATAACCTCAATACCTCACTCATATCACAAGAAGCAGCTATAAGAATGATAACTATTTACATATATTGATTGATGTGTGTCGTGAATATGGGTGCCAGTCTTGGTCAGGGGAGCTCAACAACTGGTTGAGTATGGTTGGGTGTGCTGACTGTCTTCTAGTGAATGGTGTGGGGAGGGCTCTTTGCACAATTTAAGTTATATCCCTGATTGCAAGTTTTAGTGAGATGCTCTTCTTTGGTTATGTTTTGTGATTGTCACCATGTTAATTGACTCTTTAAAGAATGATTAATCACTACTTCAGTCCAATGGGCTGTCAAGAAAGAGGTCAAGCTGTCCTTTCCTGCTCATCTGTTTGTTGTCTGGTCCTGTTATACAGAATGGAAGCAGCAGTATTGAGATTCTTGTAATCAACTGCTTGTTACGTGGAGGTTCTCTGATGTAACCTCACTGATTCATTATGAATTTATTCTACTCAACTTAAAGTACTTCTTATTCTATTTCCCATTTATTTATTATTTAAAGTACTTCTTATTCTATTTAGGTCTTGGCTAGAAATTCAACATAATGTCACCTTACCAGAATTTCATGGTTTATTATACAGCAGGGATAACCCCATTCTCATGTTTCTGTAAGGGAGGAAAAAAGTAATTTTTTCCCCCTTCTACCCTCCTAGGTTCTTTGGCTAGGCCCTATAGATCAGTCAGACAAGACAAAATAACTAGGGAAACACATATAAATGTATTTAATGTGTTTTATATGATACAAGAGACTTTGTAAGGAAATGAATTCCAGAAGAAATGGTTAAACCTGAGTGCTTTTACACTAGGTTTGATAAAGAGTAGAAAGCTTTGGAAAAATGTGATAGGATGAAAGGGTATGCACTAAGGGTAGCAAACTGGAGAAACTTAGCAAGGCCTGTTCTTCTCAGTTTCCTTTGTCTTTTGAAATAAGGATGCTCCTTTCCTCTGGGATTGGGAGGGCACTTCTCACAAGAGGGTTTTATGACCAGCTTCAGGGGAGTATGGGGAGATCAGAGAGTCCTCCATACACCTGCTGTTTATCAAGTTCCTTCAGCTTAAAATTTTCAGTATGCCAAATTGCCATCTTTTGGGGTAGCATGTTCTGAACCTCCTCATTTGTTCATCTCTGATTTCGAAATATCCTATCAAGTATATATCAGAATATAATAATCCTATGATCTTTATATAGGGAACACTGTTACAGTACCATTCCTAAGCTGCATCACACTGTACCATTCATGTGTTCAAATCATAGTTTGCCAAACTGAGGGCAGAAGAGAGCAGAAAACACAGTGGACTAAGTGGGGGATAGATTAATTTTGTTGTGTCACTAAGCACTAAGGTGATGTCTGCCTCCTACTTCATCTCTACACTAAATTATAGTCACAGATTATCAGCCAGCTGAACATGTTTTTACATGATTAGCACACAGTGATACTGGGATTTATATAAGAAATATATATTTGGTCTTTGTCCCCTTTCCTTGCTCAGATTTCCCAAAACTCTTGGAATTTCTTATGATGAGAGCTCTAAAGGTGTCTTTTGTTATGCCCGTGAGGTGACTTTTGGAAAATTCCTAAGGATGGGAGCTGATTTGCCAAGGAAGCCAACCATGTGATTAGATAGTTGGAACTTTCAGTACCACTCCCAACTTCTGGGAACAGAGAGGGGTTGGAGATTGACCAATGATTTAATCAGTCATGCCTATGTAATGAAGCCTCCACAAGTTCAGAGAGCTTCAGGGTTAGTTCTAGAAGAGTGGTGCTTTCAGAGAGCATGGAAGTGCTGCACCATTTCCCCATACCTTACCCAGTGCATCTCTTCCATCTAGCTCCTGAGCTATATCCTTTTATAATAAACAGGTGATTTAGTAGGTAAATGTTTCTCAAAGTTCTGTGAGCCACTCTAGCCAATTAATCAAACCCAAAAGAGAGTCACTGAAACCAACAATCTGCAGCCAGTTAGTCAGAAGCATAGGTGGCAGCCAGGATTTGCAGTTGGCACATGAAGTGTGTGTGTGTTGGGGCGGGGGGCAGTCTTGTGGAACTGAGCCCTTACTCTGTGAGATCTGATGCTATCTCCAGGTAGATAATGCCAGAACTGAGTTGAATTGTAGGATACCCAGATAGTATTAGACAAGTGCTTGGTGGTATGGGGGGAAAACACACACTGGAATTTGTGACCCACTATCCCCTTAAAGTCAAATGTTTATTAGTAAACACATTTTCAATTCTTACCCCCTACAAAAGTTGTACTCTTTTTTTTCAAAATCTCCCATTGTTTCAGCAACTTATATTATTTTTTTCCCTCTGCCTTTGTCCCAAATATCCTAAAGAACTTCTATTTTTTTTTAATCAAAAGTCTCCAATTTCCCCCTTTTTCTTCTTACTGCAGTAATTGGAACAGTTTTCTGGATAATCCCTCATCTCTATCTTTTCTGATTTATATATTACTATATACCATATTCAGTTTCCTAAAATATTACGTTCATTTTAGAACCCTGCCCAGAACCTTACATGATTTTTGTTAGCTAAGTCTAAACTCATCATTCTGGTGTTGGATCCAATTTTTAAATGTGGCTTTCTAATTGTATCCCAAGCTCAGTCTCTAAATGATATAATAAAATCTTTTCTATGCTAAATTGTTGGATATTTGGTATTCATTTTTTACTATACTCTCTTGCTAGCACTCTTTCCCACTTTTAGGATATGAACCTATTCCCTTGACACTGTAACTTTAAAAAATGTTTAAAAACATTTTCAACACACAGAATTCTATACCAAATTTTTAGCTGGATTCAGATTAGAATAATAGCAGTGCTTCACAGATACACAGCATATTAAAGAATTTCCCAAGGCTTTTAATATATATCCCTGTTTATTTTTCCTACACAGGCCTATAAAATAGATAAGATAGGTGTTATCATCACTTATAAATGAGCTGAAACTCAAAGTATGGTTGACCATTGAATAGCATGAAGGTTAGGGGCACTGACTCCCTGCACAATCTGCATATAGCTTCTGACTCCATCCAACCTCACTACTAATAGCTTACTGCTGACCAGAGCCTAACTGATAACATAAATAATCAGGTGTTACATATTTTGTACATTACATGTATCATATATTATATTCTTTCAATAAAGAAAGCTAAAGAAAAGAAAATGTTTAAAAAATCATGGAAAGAAAAATGCATTTACAGTACTATACTGTATTAACTGAAAAAATTCCACGTATGAGTGGACCCATGCAGTTCAAACCTGTGTTGTTCACAAACAAGGGTCAACTATGGTTGAGCCATTTTCTGAAGACCACAAAGCTGGTACAGCTATACCACACTATCCTTTGTTTTACTTTCCTTGGTTTCAGTTACTAATCAGACACAGTCCAGAAGCAGATGATTCTCTTTTTGACTTAGTCAGCAGGCCAGTCACAGTCTAACTCTACGTCTCAAATCATCACAAGAAGAAAAAGTATGGTACAATAAGATATTTTGAGAGAGAGAGGGACCAGATTCACATAACTTTAATACAGTGTATTATTATAATTGTTCTATTTTATTATTAGTTCTTGTTGTTAATCTCTTACTGGGCCTAATTTATAAATTAAATTTTGTCATAGGTATGTGGATGTACAGGAAAAACCATAGTATATACTGGGCTTGGTACCACCCATTGTTTTAGGCACCCACTGAGGTGGGGGAGTCTTGGAATGTCCCTCATAAATAAAGGGGGATGACTGTAGCAGGTGTGTCTTGTGGACACTTTGTCCAGGATACTTTTCTGCCTCTGAAATTCTCTTGTTCTCGTGTTATCACTTTTAAAATGTAATAGCCTCTCAAATATCTCCTGTACTTCTTATCAGGTAATTTTGTCACTCTGACTCTATTGTGAACCTGTTTGGAATAGGATGCAACTTAAACCTTTTTTTACTTCCCATAATCTGGGGACATGAAGAAGCTCTGTATGTTTTTATATTTACTCATTGAGAGTAAACTATTTACCAATTAGAAGTAAAGTAATGAGTATGAAGCTAATACACAATAAACAGTTGTGATTGCCCTTGTTTGGAGATGGGCTGGGGAGAACAGTATTTGAAACTATTTAGTATTGTTCTGCCCTTTAGGGAGGTTCTTGACATAGAGATAGGAAAGGAAGTCTAGAGAGAGAGAGATTTTATATATATATATATATATATATATATAAAATATATGCCCTGTATATATTACACATATATACACATGCACACACTCCATAATCTGTAAGTATAATTTGTATAATTACATATGATTTATAATTATTATATGTAATGAATAATATGATATGTATTATTACATATAAAGACTATTAATAGCACATATAATCTTCAAAAGTGTAAGTAACTAAGAAAAAATGCTGTTTGAGAACTTATTGATCAAGACCATAATCGCTATAGGAGTTTAGAGAACACCATGCACACTACAGCAGTTAAGGGTGACTTAACAAAAGTAGCACAATTTGAATGGTGTTGCACAAGCTAATTTAAATCAGAACTGTAAGAAACTGTAACATCTAGAGCAATGGATAGAATTTATATAGGTAGATAGGAAGAACAGCATGTCAAGTAAATGGGATTTTTATTATCTAATATAGTAAGATTGTGCAAATTTTTACTGCACAGTTAAAATGTGGTGCTAGTGGGAGAAAAAGACTAAACAACTGACTGTTAATTTTTTTTTTTTTCTGCAGAGGTCAAGTGTAGGATACTCCTGGCTCTTCTTGAATATTCAGGTACTATTTTCATTATTTTTATGATTTGAAATTATTGTGGTCCATGACCTTGGAAGTCTCATGATATCAAGGCAGTGCTTTCAACAAATTAGATGGAAATACAATCCCTAGTTCCTCTAAAGTCTGGCAAAGATTTAAGAAAATGCTTAATTTTAATAAAAGCATAAAAACATGCTCATCTTCAGTTATAGGTACAAAGTGGAAACTTATGTAAGTATATGTTTATGCAGAATATAATTAAAAAGTAGAAAGAAAGCAGGTTTGGTAAAGCAAATTGTACATGGGATTTATTGTTAAACTATGTCTAACTTTTGTTTATGATCAAGGATGTAGGTGGGCTCAGATTCAAGGGATAGAAAAGCAGACCTGTACTTTGAAAGGAGGAGTCTTTTATAATCTACAAAACCTGGAAATTTAAAATTAAAAGTGAATGAATAAGTCAAGTTAACCAGGGTTTTTTTTTTTTGTTTGTTGTCCGGTTTTTGTTTTAATTAAGGAAGTAGTTGTCTTGTTTTTGACTGAGTAATAATAATAAACAAAAGTGTCTTACTTTTTTAAGTTTCACTAATAACAAACCAGTTGGTAGACTTCATATTTATGGATTTCCTTGGGTCCTCACAATCACTCTATGAGAATATTATTATTTTTCCACAGGTTTAAAAATGAAGAAAATAACATTTAGGCCAATTAATAATAATAAGTAGGAATGGTATTCATTCAACACATATTTTTGAGTATCTGGAAGACTAATTAGATGCTTGATTGAGTAAAGGCGTAAATAGTGGGTGGCAGATGAAATTCAAACTTAGTTATGCCAATTCCAGAAGCGGTCCTGGAATGCATTGCTTTATTCATTAATTTCAAAGGGCTATTCTTATAGATCTTTATTTTGATTTCAATTTTATTTTTCTATCCTGTCATAAGCCTCCTTTTTCTTACTTTGTTTACTCACTTTTTTTCCCCCTCTGTAATACAGGATGGCAAAAGAATGTAGCCAAATTACTCCATATTGTTGGCTGCAGAATTATGCTCGCCACTTGAAAAGGGTGGATTGTGTCTGCTAAATATATTTTTTAAAGATTTTATTTATTTATCTGACAGAAAGAGAGATCACAAATAGGCAGAGAGGGAAGCAGAGAGAGAGGAGGAAGCAGGCTCCCTGCAGAGCAGAGAGCCCAATGCGGGGCTTGATTCCAGGAAGCTGAGATCATGACCTGAGCCGAAGGCAGAGGCTTAACCCACTGAGCCACCCAGGTGCCCCTGCTAAGTATTTTTAACTCACCTTTATTCCTATCCTTCTCTCTCTCTAATCTCTCTTTTATTTCTTTGTTGTTATTTTTCTATTATTGTTTTCTTTTCCCTACGGTCTCAGGATAATGACTGTGATTACTTGTGCGCCTAGAAACCATCTCATTCTTTTTAGACCAGCTATGGAATTTGAGTTTTTTAAACCAGGGAGAGAAAATGAAGTATTACTATTTTAAAACATGCTTGTAGAAGGTGAGTTTAAGTAGGTGCTTAAATACTGGGATGAGACAGAAGCCTTTGATAAGTTAAACATCCATTTCTTTTGAGTGTATTCCTGCTACAAGAGAATTCTAACTCTGCAAAAACAATGAACAATAAACAAACTGTAACCAAAAAACAGCTCTCCCTGCCTTTATTCTTTTGCTAGAAGCTGAAAGCAGCTGTTATTGATCCTGTTGTTGTTTTTATTGATAAAAATGAGGAATGAGAATAGTTTTGAGGAAGGACAGACACTGGTGAGTTTCGAACAGCTGTGTAATTAAGACTTGTCAGTTTTTCTTGAGAGTTTGCTTATTTTGGTGTATTTATTCATCCTATGGTTCCTTCCCTGGTCAGCAGTAGAACTGAGCCCCACTCAGTGCCAGGTACCCTGCTAGACGCTGGAGAAAAGAAGAATAACAATGCTGTGCAATTTCACTTGCTAAATGCTTGATCTTTGTATCCCATTTATGTTTATTGTAGGATGAGTAGAAATAACCCATACTCTATAAAAGAATCTGATACCTAGGATTATATGGTTTAAAATGAGTGGAATGAGTAGATGAAACAGATTATATGTCTCTAGGTCCATGAGTGCCATTCACATTATATGCCCCTTCCTCTGTCCTTGATGTTCTTATGGTCTCTTGGGGAACCTAAAGATGTAAACAAACTCTCACAATGCTGAGTAATTAGCCATCTAGTAGAGGGAGGTCCCCAGGCCCCTGATGGCAGAGCAGGAAGCCCATGATACCTACGGAAGGAGAGAGGAAATTTTGCAAGGGAAGATAATATTTCAGTAGTTCAGTGGGTTCCCAGTAGTTCAAGGAGTCAACTCTTAAGAACGATTTATTTTATTTTATTATGTTCAGTTAGCCACTCTATAGTACATCATTAGTTTCAATGTAGTGTTCAATAATTCATTAGTTGCATATAACACCCTCTGCTCATCACAACATGTGCCCTCCATCACCCTGTTATCACATCCCTCACCCCTCCTCCCCTCTGAAAACCTCAGTTTGTTTCCTGGGGTCCCCGGTCTCTCATGGATCATCTTCCTCTCTGATTTCTCTTCCTTCAGTTTTCCCTTCCTTCCTCTATGGTTCCCTATGCTATTGGTTATGTTCCACACAGGAGTGAAACCATATGATAATTATATTTCTCTGCTTGACTTACTTCACTTAGCATATTCCCATTACAGATAAAAGGCTGATATCCAAGATCTATAAAGAGCTTCTCAAAATCAGCATTCAAAAAACAAATAACCCAGTGAAAAAATAGGCAGAAGACATGAACTTCTCCAAAGAAGACATACAAATGACTAACAGACACATGAAAAAATGATCAACATCACTAGCCATTAAGGAAATACAAATCAAAACCACAATGATGTACCACATTACTCCAGTTAGAATGGCAAAAATTAACAAAACAGGGAACAACAAGTGTTGTTAAGGATATGGAGAAAGGGGAACCCTCTTACACTGTTGGTGGGAATGCAGGCTGTTGCAGCCACTCTGGAAAACAGCATGGAGGTTCCACAAGATTTTAAAAATAGAGCTACCCTATGGCCCAGCAATTGCACTACCAGGTATTTACCCCAAAGATACAGATGCAGTGAAAATAAAGTGCACATGCACCCCAATGTTCATAGCAGCAAGTCCATGATAGCCGAAATGTGGAAGGATGATTTAAAGTTTGTTGGTGGAGAGGATGGGAAAGAGCCCACACATAGCCAGAGGGCCTCCATAGGGACAAAAGTGTGAGCTATAATAGCATTTATAAGGGCATCTAGCATTTGAGGAACCTGAGCAGTGGTGTGCGGCTCCAAGAGGAGAGGTCTATACCGCCAGGATTCTGGCAACTTTCAGATACATTGTTTTATTATATTCTCATAACAAGCCTGGGAAGATCATTGTTGGTGTGGGGGATGAATGAAGGAAGTAATGGATTTATTAGCTGTCAGCATAACTTGAGGAAAGATTGTATAGACCCCTTTCTGCCACTCTGAGTTTTTTACTTTTTTACTCCCTGGGGGGTGATAATGTATACAGAGTTACTTGAAAAACTCAGTATGATGGGTCTATTGAAGTCTATGCAAACAAGTCATTTACTCTGTGGGAAATAGGAAAGTGTAACTGAAAATCACCTCATAAAGTAGTAAGGAGTTATAAACTATTTTTTATTCGAAAATATGTTGGTTTAAAATTTAAATGGCAGTGTGGTCCAGAGCATCTTGTGTATCAAATTCTGTGAGCATACACATGTCCCAAGCCTCAACTTGGATACCTTCAAATCCCCCAAAATTGGTGCCATGTGTAATTCCTGTGGTGTATTCAGCGTGAAGGGTTTGAAGAAATAGAGAAATAAAACTTTGGCGTGATCACTTCTGACTTGATAATGAGGTTGAATGAAAATTCTATTGGGCTTATAGATATCTTAAGATGCATATAGAATATAGTAATGGAATGTAGAATAAACATTTATGTATTCTTTCTAAGGCTAAAAAAAAAGGGAAGAAATTTGGGCATTTCTTCTCAAAAGCGATTTGAAAATAATTTATTTCTACTAGTGGCAAAGTTACTAAGCCTTGTGATCTAAAGTGTTTCAGTAGAACTGGATCCTTCCTCCTATAGACATTGGCTTTCCATTTTTGATAGAAGGCATTTCTTTCCAATTAAGTTTTGGTTATGAAATTATTCGCAGGTTATAAGTGGGAGTATTTCTGTCAAAACTATTGAAGTATTTTTTAAATTTCCCTAGATTTTCTGCTTTGCTATAGAACAACGGAACCCAAAGCAAGACTGTGTAAGAAAGATACAGGACAGTTTTATTTAGTTTCTGTTTGAATCAGCTGAACAGTTGGGTTAACAAGCTATGTGAACTACCCTTTTAGGTCGAACTAAATCCAGACATTTCAAGAAGTCAGAGAATGAGTTCATACATTTTTGTTTCACTTACTTAGTTTGTTAGTTGCTGTACTGGTTCATTATTTTCATTAATTAATTCAATAAACTGTTATGGAATGTCTACACTTTGTTAGAATTTGTATACAACAAAAAAATAGGTGTTTTGCTTTGTTCTTAATTAAGAATTG
Source organism: Mustela erminea (assembly GCF_009829155.1). Lineage (NCBI taxonomy): Eukaryota > Metazoa > Chordata > Mammalia > Carnivora > Mustelidae > Mustela > Mustela erminea. The sequence goes on from NC_045629.1 coordinate 21,089,074, forward strand.
GGCAAAGATTTTTCCTACTTTAGCTGTTTTACAGTTACCTGTAAAATTCTATTTTCCATCTATTTGAATGAGGCACATAGTATATAATTACTTAAGGGAAATGACTAACACATGTTATTGACTAACTTAATAAGTTGAACCATATGGAGTTGCTATATTCGACCATTTTGACCAAGGAAAGCAACAAGTTCGTATAGATCAATGTAATAAATGAATATTCATTATAAAATTAAATATTTTAAAATTTAATCCTTTTTCTAATAAGATTTTCAGAGTAGCTTTTACTAACAGTGAAACTAGGCAATGCAGCAATTACAGTATGTGTTCACATGCTTTTGATGGTTATTAAAGACATATGTTCATTGTTCTTAGTAAACAACTTAAAAATTATGCCTTTTTATCAATAAAGCAAAAACTTATGACAACATTTATGTCTATGTTATGCAGTAATATTGACAGTGCTTCATTTCAGAAAATTCTGAGCCTTTGAAATATTCAGTACACTTTTGAGAGTATGAACATTTTTGCTTTTGTTGTTTATCTAGTACAAGTGATTTTTCAGTGTACAGAATGTATGGCTTGGCATTTATATAGTTTATAGAGTTTGTATACATCCAAAAACTCAAAGAGGTGAATCTCTCTGATCAGGTTTTCAAAGGCAAGCTTCTTTCCACTTGAAAAATCTGTGGCCAAGGAGTGGCCATTCATAGGGTAAATACATCTTCTGTGTGGGTCAATCAAAAATCCAGCCAATTGCAGAATAAGAACCCATGTGAAAATCGGTGTATGTTAGAACCGTAAATACATTCCTTATTTCAAAGAAATATAAGAATTTATAACCTAGGCATGTTTATAACTCATGAAGTTTAATAGGTAAATCCAAGAAATCCAGATTTGGTTATTGTTATGATCGGACATCAATACTCTTTCCCCATGTGCATGTCACTTAATATTCAAATAAGTTTGTTAGGTCATTTTAAAAAAGTTTGTATTAATAATGTAGCTCATCGCCAACAAACTGAAAAATTAGACTTTAAGTTTCCTTTGGGAAGTATCATTCAACAAACACAAATTGTATTCCATCAAAAAATACTAAATAAAGCCTTATTTTTTCCCTCGGGTTTTATAAAATAATTTAATGATTGCAAAAAATAAAATCACAATACTAGTTAAGAAAAAGTTAATTTTTTTTTACATTTTTTGGTTTTTAGTGTTTTCTATAAAGCATATTTGCTGAAGTGTTTGTGCTCATTAGTGGGGTTCAAATTGACATTTTTCACATGGTTTGAGTTTGGTGAGAGGATGAAATAACAAAAACTATAAATGCTTAATGATCTGGTTTTATTTACCTGTGACATTTTTCAAAGCTGTCTTTATGTCCTCCTGGCTTACAGACAGTGAGACACAGCTCCGAAGAGACATGGTTTTCTGCCAGAGTCTTGTGGCCACCGTGTGTGCCTTCTCTGAACAACTTATGGCAGCATTAAACCAGATGTTTGACAACAGCAAAGACAATGAGATGGACACGGGGGAAGCCAGCAGAAGGTGGCTGGACCAGATAGCAAATGCAGGTGTTCTATTTCACTTTCAGTCACTCCTGTCGCCAAACCTGGTAAGGAATCCCAGTGTCTCCCACAGGAACACACATTGTAACACATTCCCAAATAAGAAGTGGTTATTCATTATGTGTTAGCAGTCAGTCAGCTACTTGAAAAGAATGTATTTTGCTATGAGCAAATACGGTTGGGTAAGTAGAAGGTATTCCTTCTTTCCTGACTTTTATTTATTCTCCAGCTTCTGAAAGCTGAGAAAGCCTCCATCTGTTACTAATTCCTGTATCCCTAAGCACGAACTCAGAAAGATCATCAGAGGGAAGAGGGTCTTTCTGCTGTGGTTCCTTATTTCCAGGCCAGAAGAAACAGCCTGCCGTGAAACCCAAACTCCCACTGAGGTTGATGTCAGGAACGTGCTTGATAGACAAGATCGGACAACCTGTCTGCCGTACTGTCTGACAGTCTGTTTAAAATTTGCTATGTTCAACGATTTTATTTCTTTTCTTGGTAGGCATGTTTGTCCTGTTAAATCTGAGAATATCCCGTATTTACATATCCATTTCCCACAGTGCCTATGAAGAAAGTATCTCAAAGTATCTGATAAATAGAAGTTGTCTTTTAAGATATTCTTTCTGTGGTTCTGATAGTTGTCACGATGTTTAAAGGCAAATATGTTCACTCATGTATAAACTTAAGGTACTCCTTAAATAGAATCGGGATTTTAAACATGAGATGCTGTGTCACCCATTAAATTACACATAGAACATGTGGCTACCAAGTAATGGTTGAATTTTTAAGCAGATGTATGTGACTTTATATATCAAAATGCTTTTCTGCAAAGGTAAGGAAGTTCACCTCCATGTACTTCAGAGAAATTGTTTTTAAGGTTTTACTTACTTATTTGACAGAGAAAGAGACAGCGAGAGAGGGAACATAAGCAGGAAGAATGGGAGATGGAGAAGCAGGCCTCCCACTGAGCAGGGAGTCCCATGCGGGGGCTCAATGCAGGGTTTGATCCCAGGACTTTGGGATCATGAACTGAGCTGAAGGCAGACACTTAATGACTGAGCACCCAGGCATCCTGAAACAGATTCTTTTGAAAAGACTCTTATGTATCCCATGTGGGTGATCAGTTTCTTATTTGGCTGCTAATAAAACTACGAAAGGTTTAACTAATAAAACTTTTGAAATAAGGCACTTTGGGAAAAGTTTAAAAATTTTAAAAATATATTAATTAATCATTGCTTACCAAATAGAAATTACATGAGATAGGAAGACCACATAACACATGGTAGCATGAAGTGCCTGTTGAATGAGTGAATGAATGTGGCTTCATCCCTATTCTACTCCTGCCTTAAAACCTCCATTGTTTAATCAACCGCTGGTACATTTAAACTTAATTTTGTTTGAAATCCCAAGGAATGGGAGAAAATATTTGTAAGTTATATATCTGATAAGTGACTTATATCCATACTCTCAAAAAGAATTCTTAAAACTTCAAACAGTAGAAAGACAATTCAATTAAAAAGACTCCTGGGGCACCTGGATGGCTCAGTGGGTTAGAGCCTCTGCCTTCTGCTCAGGTCATGATCCCAGGATCCTGGGATCGAGCCCCACATTAGGTTCTCTGCTCAGCAGGGAGCCTGCTTTCCCCTCTCTATGTGCCTGCCTTTCTTCCTACTTGTGGTCTCTGTCAAATAAATAAATAAAATCTTAAAAAATAAAAGACTCCTACAGAAATAATCAACGGAGTAATTAAAGGGTATACAGATGGGAGACATGAGAACCACTCAATTCAGTCAAGTGCTGAAAACAACATTATGAAAACAAAAACAAAACAGAAGCGCTTATGAAAAATGGGCAAATAGAATGGAATATTATTTGGCAATAAAAAGGAATGAAGGAATGCTTTAACAGATGGATTAATCTTGAAAACATTCTAAGTGAAAGAAGTCAAATCTGAATGATTCCATTTATGTGCAATGTCCACAACAAGGTAATTCAGAGAGACAGGAAGTGGAGTAGCAATTGACTAAGGCTGAGGGGGTTTGGAGGGAAAGGGGAATGGGAATGACTCCCAGTAGATGTAGGGTTTCTTTTTTTGGGTGATGAAAATGTTTTAAAATGGAATGTGCGGTGTCTGGGTGACTCAGTTGGTTAAGCAACTGCCTTCAGCTCAGATCACAATCCTGGAGTCCCAGGATTGAGTCCCACATCAGGTTCCCTGCTCAGTGGGGATTCTGCTTCTATCTCTGACCCTCTCTGCTCTCATGCTCTCTCTCTCAAATAAATAAATAAATAAATAAATCTATCTTTATTTATTTATTTATTTATTTAAAGATTTTATTTATTTATTTGACAGAGAGAGATCACAAGTTGGCAGAGAAGCAAGCAGAGAGAGAGAGGAGGAAGCAGGCTCTTTGCCAAGCAGAGAGCCCCATGCGGGACTTGATCCCAGGACCCTGAGATCATGACCTGATCCAAAGACAGAGGCTTAACCTACTGAGCCACCCAAGTGCCCCTAAAATCTTTTCAAAAAGTTAAAAAATAAAATAGAATGTTATGATGATTGCACAACCTTGTGAATATACACCCAATATACTTTGGGTAAATTGCTTGATACTTAAATGACATCTCAATAAAGCTGTTAAGAAATTTAAAAAAGAATGGGCAAACATATTCAGATATCCTTGGAATACTGGAAATGTAGCTGTATGCCCTATGATTGTTCAACTCTGTATTTTTGGATCTAAAAGCTTATAGATAATAAAGTTTATAGACTTATCAATAAACATACAAAATATGGGAAAAAAAAGCACACAAAGGATTTGAATAGTATTTCTCCAAAGAAAATATAAAATGGCCACAAAGCACATGAAAAGGTGATCAACATCGTTAGTCCTTGGGGAAATGCAACTTAAAACTTCAATGAGATATATGACACTTGTGAGGGGGATAGCTGTCATCCAAAAGACAATCCCAAGTGTTGGTAAGGAGAAATTGTAGCCCTTTCATACATTGCAGGTGGGAATGTAAAATAGGGCAGCCATTTCTTAAAATTTCATATATATATTTTTTAATTTGAATATGGTTGACATACAATGTGACGTTAGTTTCAGATATACAACATAGTGATTCAACTTTTCTATATGTTATGCTATGCTCACAAGTGTAGCTACCACCTGTCACCACATAACACCATTACAGTATCATTAATTACGTTCCCTGTGCTGTGCTTTCTATTTATTTATTTTTCCTTATGCTGTGCCTTTTATTCCCATGACTTACTCATTCCACAGCTGGAAGCCTGCATCTCCCACTCCCTTTTATCCATTTTGCCCATCCTTCCCTTTGGCAACTGTCAGTTCATTGTGGTATTTATAGATCTGATTCTGTCTTTTGTTTGTTTAATCATTTGTTTTGTTCTTTAGATTCCACACCTGAGTGAATTCATATGGTATTTGTCTTTCTCATTCTGACTTATTTCACCTAGCATTATACCCTCTAGATCCATCCATGTTGTCACAAATGGCGAGATCTCATCTTTTTTATAGCTGAGTAATATTCGTGTGTGTATGAGTGAAGTAAGCCAGTTGCAAAATACCACATATTATCTGGGTCCATTATTATGTTATGTGTGAAACAGGCAAACTTCAGAGATTAAAAGTAGACTAATGCTGGGGCTAAGGACTGGGGCTTGCCTAAATCCTTGCCTGGAGCTAAGGACTAGGGAAAAGGATGTGGGGAGTAAATGCTAATGGTTTGGAGTTCCTTTGTAGGATGGTACAAATGTTATAAAATTAGATTATGGTAATAGTTGCACAACTCTGTGAATATACTAAAAACTGCTATGCTATGCACTGTAAATGGCAAATCTTATAATATGTGAATTAGATCTCAAGAAACTGTTTTTTTCTTAGTCTTTTGAAACCCATAACTTCATTTAAAGAGTTGATAAAAAATCCAAAGTTTGCTTTAAAAAAAAAAAAAGACAAAGAAACCTGTATTTTTCTTCTGCCTTTGCAACAAGTGCATAAAAGCCTCATACTATTGTGAAGCGTTCTCTGGGAGCTGCAGGCGCCAGCAGTGTGTATGTCCCTGAACTCTGAGCACAGTCTGTTATCACTTTAGCCACATCTGCTGAAGCATCATGACTTGCACTATAGGAATCAGCGACCGACCTTTTTGGGTCATTTCTTCCTTGTGTGTATTCCTCTTAATTGGGAAAATGCTGATTCTTCAGTCCTGTCGTTCTGATTCTAGATTCATGGCATACTCTTTCTACTTCAAAGGACTTTAAAAAATAAGTTTGCTACACATTTATCCAGCACTTACTGTATACCATACATCACAATAGTACCAAACCAAGGGACAAAGGTGATCATTCTCTAAACTTTTTGGTTTCCATGCTATAGATCTTTGGGATCTGGAGTTGCCTTGCTGATCCATACAATGGATGTTCTTTACTATCTCCTTCACCCTCTGTTCATGCTGCCTGAAAAATATGGCTATAAGCTTACAGCAACTTTTAAAAATGCATATAAAGTGGTGCACCTAGGCACCTCTGTTGGTTAAGCATCCAAGTCTTGATCTCAGTTCAGGTCTTATCTCAGAGTCATGAGTCCAAGCCCTGTATTGGACTCCACACTGGGGTTGGAGTTTGTTTTTTTTTTTTTTAAGTGTATAAATCATGTTAAAAATCATTATTTAGGGGTGCCTGGGTTGCTCAGTGGGTTAAAGCCTCTGCCTTCGGCTCGGGTCATGATCCCAGGGTCCTGGGATCGAGCCCCATGTCGGGCTCTCTGCTTGGCAGGGAGCCTGCTTCCTCCCCCCTCTCTCTCTGCCTGCCTCTCTGCCTACTTGTGATCTCTGTCTGTCAAATAAATAAAAATTTAAAAAAAATCATTATTTAAAAGGATCATTGATATTCTTAAGAAAACAAATGTTTAAAAGATAAGCTGTACATGATAAAGCTAATTATTCTTTCATCATGCACATAACTGCTAATAGGAAAACCAGAATATATACTACAAAAATGATATTGTTGAGACATACACTGAACTTGTTACCATATCTGGCCCTTACTTGCCTCAGCTGTAAATAGTATGCCATTAGAATGAAAACAAACCAAACTGCATAGTCACAGGATTTTAGATTAAGGCCCTATAAAGGCAAGGAAGATAAAAACGATTCTTGTCCCCAAGACTCTTGGAAGAAAAATCATTGCATACATGCAAATTACTTTTATTATTGTAAAACAGGTTGGCAACTATGTACTGTAACTTTTCAATAAAATGATATTCTTGCTTTTTAGCTCTTCCATTTTTTTAAGATTATAGAAGTTTAGAGGCAGATAGATGTTAATTGTGTACACACTTACTAGTAAATGTTAAAAATCAGTATGGTTTGAATATAGCTACAAAATAGACTGAAAAGTTGTATAAACCATTTAGATAATCTAGAAAAGGAAGAATCTAAAACTATAAAAGAGACTTATAACTTGAGGGATTTGTGGATTTCATTTTAGGCAGTAAATTCTTAGGTAAGTGTTGGTAATTTGGTTTGCATGTAAACAAAACACAAGTGAAGCTCCTTAAGTTCTGGTGATGTGATGTTATGTTCTATCCTATACAATTCAACCATATCATGTATTATTTCCTTTTCCTTCAGACAGATGAACAAGCCATGCTAGAAGATACACTGGTTGCGCTATTTGATTTGGAAAAAGTTTCTTTTTACTTTAAACCATCAGAAGAGGAACCACTGGTTGCAAGTAAGTACTTAAATGGTTCACAGCTGTTTCATAGAATATTTTTGTCATTAAACAACAACATATGGCTTAACTTTGATATTAATATATTTGATATGTTGTTAAAATTATTTTAAACAAAATATTATATTTTGGGTAAAATAACTAATCGCCAATTGGGGGACTGATAGAAAATATATATAATTTAAATCCATAGGTAATAGTAAACTCTATTTTTATCTATTATTTTGGCCTCCAAAAGTTTTCTTGAGTGTGTGCATCAAAATTTTGTGCTAGTCAAGATTTTTTTCCTAAAATAAAATATATAAATGACAAAGTTTACCATTTAACCAATTTTCAGTGTATAATTTAGTGGCATTAAGTACCTTCACAATGTTGTACAACCTTTTCCACCACCAATCTCCAAAACTTTTTCATCCTTGAAGAGAAACCCCATACTCATTACAGAATAACTTCCCATTCTTCCTCCACCAGTCCATGGTAACCTCTGTTCTGCCTTCTGTCTCTATGCAGGTGCCTAGAGTACTTTACATAAGAGGGATCATAGAATATTTGTCCTTTGTGCTGCTTTTTTCATGTCAATTTTTTAAAATAAAAGGACTTCCCTAATATTTCTGGCTCTATTATTGGATAAACTCAATGGCTTCCAAGACTTTTATGCAAATATTGAATAATTATATAGCAAAACTGACTGAATTGAGTTTCCTTCCTTATTCCAGTTGATCCTATAGAGAATGTATTAGCAGGAAATGAATACAAGTAGTTAGAGCCAAGGAGAAAGAGAAGAAATATAAGTTATGTTCACATTGTATAAATTTAGATCTAAACCAGCCAAGAAAGACATAATTATTTGATTTGGTCATAATGGATAAAATTAATAATTCAGAAGGTACAAACATATATTCTACATTTTTCCTAGTTTAGCAATGAAAATTATCCATCATTACATCTGAGTGTCAAATTTTAACATGTATAAATACAATTATATTAACTGTCTTGATTCATTTATTCATCGTGTATGGTTTCCAGGATGGCAAAACCATTCCTGTCTTGCTGTCCTATCTCCAGCACCCAGGAGAGTGCCTGGAATGAAAAAGACAATTTTTTCCCCAAGGAAGTTAATGAACAAATATTAATTAAGTATATACAATCAGTAGGCAAATGGTTTTACAGTTATAAAAATGGAAAGAAAAACAGATGTAAGGGATAAAGGAGAGAATTTCAACAGAACAGAGTTGTAACTAATGTTGCAAAGAAGTTATTTGATGAGTGGAATTGAAGAATTGAAAAGTATTCCTTCAATTTTGCTGTTTGCCATCATTAAGTGTCACAAATAAAATATTTCAGAAGCATGTATTCAGAGAAATAACAATACTTAGGCTTTAATCTCTATATCTTCGCTACAAGTTATCATCATATATCTACCATTTCAACATTATCATGAATAGGTTTAAAATGTATCTATCAATGCAAAAAATCTTGTTTGTTGTTTTTCTGTTTCTTGTTTTTTCATCGGGGTGAGGGTATATATTACATAAGGTAGAAGATGTGAGTTTCTTCAGGAAAGGTTCTTCTTTATTTTCATATTTCTAATATGAAGAATGATAAATAGGGACCCAATAAACATTTGTTTAAATCATTAAGCATTTAATCTGATTTAAGAGCAATAAGCATTGATTCATTCATTAAAAATTTCTTAAATGCCTACTTATGCCCAACTGCTAATCTAGGTGTTAGATAAGTAGAGCACTAAGCAAACATATCCCTTTTGGAGCTGGTATTCAAGTGGGGGGAGATAAATAATAAGCAACATAAGTAAGTTAATCTGATCATAAGCTTGAAGACAATAATATGAATGTATAAGAGGAAATAGAAGAGAACAAAGGGTAACAATGCAGGGGCAAGTGGGAGGTTGCAAATATTTAACAAGCTAGGAAAGCCTTACCAAAAAGAACATCCAACTTTTATATCAACGTGGATGGGACTGGAAGAGATTATGCTGAGTGAAATAAGTCAAGCAGGGAGAGGCAATTATCATATGGTTTCACTTACTTGTGAAGCATAACAAATAACACGGAGGACATGGGGAGATGGAGAGGAGAAGTGACTTGGGGGAAATCAGAGGAGGAGATGAACCATGAGAGACTATGGACTCTGAAAAGCAATCTGAGGGTTTTGAAATGGTGGGGGTAGGAGGTTGGGGGAGCCTGGTGGTGGGTATTATGGAAAGCATGTATTGCATGGAGCATTGGGTGTGGTGCATAAACAATTCTGTTATACCGAAAAGGAATTAAATTAAAAAAAAAATTGTGGCGTGGGGGAGGAGAAGACCTAAAGGGGTGGAGGAGTGTTTGGAAGAGGGGTGTTCCACACTGTGAGGTGGAAACAGGTGTGGTATGCTCTCAGGATAGCAAGGTGTCCTGTGTGACTGGGGAGTTATGGGTGAGGAAAAGGAGTAAGGGATGAGAACAGAGAGAAGGCCAGATGATTGAAAGAACTTGACCTTTATAACTAAGCCACAGAGCAGAGGAATGACCTGATCTGGTGTACATACTGAAGACTGCCTCTGACTGCTGTGTTGACTAGAGCATTATTGGGGTCAAGGACAGAAGCAGAGCAACCAATTAGGAAGCTACTTCAGTGACCCAGGTTGAAAGATGACAGTGACTTGACCTTGGGGGTAGCTGTGGGGATGGTAAAAGTTCATTCTGTATGTACTAAATTTTGAAGGAGAGAGAATAGAATTTTATTAGAGTTTCATCTTCACGGATAAATTAGAGAGAATGAGAACATGAATTACAATGTTAAGGATTCAGGTTATATTCAAGGGAGAACTTGGCAAGGGGGACTAATTGATAAGGATAATATTATTTAAACAGGTTGTATGGATCTTCTGTGCACATGTATAAAACAGTACGTATTTATATTTACTTTAATAATGTAGGCATAATTTTGCCAAAGGCAGAGAAACTCTATTTTCACAATATAACTTGTCTTTTCTTTTAAATTTTGTTTGAGGAGTCATGAACTCACAGGAGTACTGTTTTCCATTGTCCAAATATGACACTACTGGTGAATGTTCTGTTGAACAAGCAGGCAAGGGATCCACGTTATAAGCTCAAGAAAATAATTTACGTATTGCATAGCTACCATGAAAGCTTTAACTTCAGTACATTGAAAAATATAATAAACATTAAAGATAAAATAATTAAGACCATGTAATTAATATCAGTATGTAAATGTGCATGTATCTGTGACTAACATAAAAATTCTTATATATTTTTAAGTATTTCCACAAAGGATAACCTGAAAACAGGATAATCTGAAAACAGATTCCCTAGTGAAAGGTCACTTCCAATGCTACACTATTAGATATTCCAAGCAAGTTACTAATAGTGATGACAGCAGTATAGTTATCCTTTTAAGTTGATTCAGGAAAGAAGAGAATTTTTCAATACCCAAGTGTCATCACATCCTATTTAAGTGGTGGAAGGAAACTAGAGCTTTATTATTAATTGCATGTGATTTGATCTTTCTGTAAGCTTAGAAGCAAAGAAGTCAGATCTGACAAATTTATTAATTTATATCACTGTAGTGAAGATTCCTTTGGCTGTGTGTCTTAGAGGGAAGGACCACAGGGGGAGGCATGAAAATATAAAGAGAACACTGATTTTGAAGATAAGAAATTTGAGTTCCAACCCTGTGCTCTTCTCATCCACAAACATGAGAGTACATGCTTTCCCAGACTCATGGGGCTTAAATAAGATATTGTATTCAAAAGTCTCCGGCATTATGTGAGGTTTGTGGTAGTATTCAGTAAATACTTGAATCAATCCTCCTTACTTTATTATTCTGTGTTATTTTTTAAAAGCTGTATTTAGCATTTCTCATAGTCATGTTTTTGCGTTAAAAAATAATGAGATTCTGAAGAAATGTGGCATGCCAAGCAGGTAGAACTCAATTGTCTGGATTTAAGACATTTTATTTTCTGTGAAGAAATAATTACTAAGTACATACACCATACCAAACTAAGTTCTGAAGTTATAGTAGTGACTAAGTAAACACTCTGCTTTTGCAACTTAGAAACTAGTGGAGACACAAAGTGGGCAATGTAACCCATTACCGTCTAGGGAAAGTAAGATCTTTCCTATGCCATATTATGTGCTTAATGAAGGCAGAGTAAGTGAGCTAAATGATTAGGTTGTATAAAACTGAATTTATTTTATGGACAGTCTTCATGTTTTTGGAGAATAATATGATAGCAGACCCCCCCCTTTATGGTGATACTGGCAATTTTACTGTAATAACTAAGGGAATTAATATTTTTTGAGCTTCCACTCTTTTCTTATGGGCTAGGCATTGTGCCTGAAACTGCGGATGTCATGGTGAATAGGACAGGCATGTCCCTATCTTCAGGAAGCTCACAACATACTTGGGAGAAAACAAATGAGGAATCAACGACAAAGGTGATTAGGATCATGCTGACTAAATCCTATGCAGGAAATAAGCAGTGCATAATGAATAAGGGTAAGGTGGTGACCTTTTAAGGGGTCCACAAGGAAGGGCTCTCAGCAGAAGTAGCTTTTATGCTGAAATCCAAAGGGTCAGCAAGACCCAACCCTGCGGAGAGTCAAGGAAGAACAATTTAGGTAAAGGGAACTGACTACTTCTTAGAGACTTACCTTCAAACTCATGGGCCCACTCAGTGATGGAGGGCCATGCTTACAGGGATGGGATGTTGAAACTCCTCTGCAGAATGAATCTCTCTGTAAGGTGGAACCAGAGAACTTTTCCTCATGCGATAATGTTTTTGAAGGCTTTAATCATTACGCAGTCCTAATAATGGAGTTTGTTTTTCATAGCATATGAATTTCCACAAATAAAAGGCAACAGTTGTCAGCTCCACGTTATTGTGCGTTTTTATAAGTATGCCAATTACTTTGAGAGAAAGTCTTCATTCTTTCACTCTTAGATTTAACTTCATTTTAAATTTAATATGCTTGATAATGTTGGGTCATTTTCAGTTCCTTAGGTCCTAGTAGACCATCTTTATATGTTCTTTGTTAGTCCTACAATGTGGAACTCCAACTGCTACATTATTATTTTCCTTTCAAAAACATTATCCATTTGATAACAGAGATTGGCCACTTTGGTATCAAAAAGTAAAGAAATGGAATTTTAAAAATTGAAATATAAATGAAAGATATTGCATGAAAAAAGGAACTAAAAGATACAAATAGTTATGTACACATCAGGATTTTCTTCAGTGTCCATATCCTTTATCTTTATTATAGAGCCAGGGAAAAATGGGATTTTCCCAATCATTAAAATCCAGTTAATTGCCAACTCTTCAACTGAGAAATGTGTTCTCTTTCCTAAATCCAAATCCTTCATACCTCCCTGACTTGTAGATGTTAATACAATACCTTTGATATTGACAGACCTAATTAGCTACATTTAATAAGAAACCTGGAATCTCTGCTCATTAGTGAGTTTAAATAATCTATCAATCAATAAATAATCAATTATTTAAACTTGAACTCTGCTTTTACAAATAATTTTATTTAAGAAGCAGGTTAGAATTAATAAAAATTGAGTCAAGAACATGTATTAAATGTCTACTATATTTTTGCCTTAATTTTTAACTGGTTAATATAACTATTCTAGCTTTTTAGGAAGATTCTGCATTCTTTTCTTAGTGAACTGGATATTATTTGTCATGGATAAATGACATAAAGTGAAAAGAATTTGTGATAGCACTGTGAAATACTCCTACAGCATTGTAGCTTCTCGGGTTGGTTGCTTCTTGGGGTTTGGGTTTTTTTATTTTTTGTTTTGGGGTGATTAAATTTAGGATCTTTGCGAAAACAAGGAATTTCGACAGATAATTTCTAATGACTGCAGAGCATCAACGGAGGTAATACACTTTTGATCTGGTGCTCAGAGAATGGAACTTGGAAAACCCATGTTAATTTTGGTAATGGTTGCTATATACCCAATTTCTTGTACACTACTTAGAAATCGTACCCCAAGGACTCATTTTGACTAAAATATGAATGAGGCAGATGCCCTGGGAGATTCTGATTCCAAACCATGTGTAACTAAACTTCTCATTTAGTTAAGTGAGACATCTGGAGTGTCAAAGTATAACAAAGTTTCCTATTGTAGAATTTTATATACAGTAAAGGAATAAATCTGTTGCTTTAGCTGATAGGAATCTGATTTAACACTTTTCCACTGAACAGAAAGTTTGCCTAACCTGAAGGTGACAAACATGGGTACTTTTAATGTATAAGTTTCTAGTGATTTTCAAGATTTTTTAAAAAGTTAGCAAATGTACTTTATAACATATCCTGATTTTTGGAAGTAATGTAACATTAAATGTCATTTTAGATATTCCTCTTACGTATCAAGTAGAGGGAAGCCGGCAGGCTCTGAAGGTTTACTTCTACATTGATAGTTACCATTTTGAACAACTGCCTCAACGTTTGAAAAATGGAGGAGGGTTTAAAATTCACCCCGTTCTTTTTGCACAAGGTAACCTGTTTTCTTTTTTTTACACATGTACTTAAATTATTTTATCTCTTGATTTTTTAAAAATACATGTAATTGTTATCATCGTGGGGATTTTTTTCCCATTAATTCAAAAATTCCTTCATAGTATCTAGGTAATATGTTTACTTCTGGGAATGTTTATTAAGAAAACAATAAGATATGGTTTAAATGTTTATTAAGTAGTACTGTAACTGTATTTATAATGGGGAAGCATGACCTGAGTGGTTGAAATAGTAAAGATAAATTAATTTGGCCTGGGGCACCTGGGTGGCTCAGTGGGTTAAAGCCTCTGCCTTCGGCTCAGGTCATGATCCCGGGGTCCTGGGATCGAGCCCCACATCGGGCTCTTTGTTCGGCAGGGAGCCTGCTTCCCTTCCTCTCTCTGCCTGCCTCTTTGCCTACTTGTGATCTATCTGCCAAATAAATAAATAAAATCTTTTTAAAAAAAGATAAATTAATTTGGCTTAAATAAATTATGGGACAGTCATTAAAATTATGTGGTTAAAGATATTTTACTAGATAGAAAAAAATTGACAATATACACATGCAGGTTACAAGAAAGAATTTCTGTTATAGATAATGCAATCCATTATCTTAAATATACTTAATGTACACAAAGTGTTTTCGGGATCATTGGGTGATTAAATTGATGATTTTTTTTATTGTTTGAGTTTTCCTGTATTGTGCCATTTTTGGTTAGTAAAAATAGATTCCTTTGTAAATAAAAAAATTTTGTTTTGGCAAATGAACAATGAATTTTAATGCAATAGAAGAAATTGAGTTTAACATGGATAGGAAGATTCTTGTGGTGAACTGGTTTCCAAGGGAAGGTCCTGGATCTTTTTTATTTCTGGAGTCACAAAAGCAACCTCAAGCTCATCAAAAGTCCGGATTATTCTAGTGTAGTTTCTTCTGGTCTATGATTTCTTTCTTTCTTTTTATTTTTTTAACTCATGCTGTGGTCACAAGATTATATCAATTTCTCTGAGCAATTCCACGGAGCATTTCATATTTTTTTTCTGTGGAGTTTTCAAGAACTGCATTGGTTTTGCTGTGGAATTTTTATATTCTAATAAAAAAATGAGAAGAGTAGAGGAATAAAATCAATCTCTGTAACTGAAGAACAGACAGGCATATGAAATCAAAATCCACTGCCAAGTGAAAATGCTTATACCATATGCATATTATTATAATTCTAAAAGATAAATTTCCCTTCCTTCGATTGACATGTCTTAAAAACAATGATTACCTCAGATATTTGTAAGAATACATTTTGGGAGAAGAAAATGTCAGGTGCAGAGATCTTAGGAGTTATTAGAAGTTATTTTCATTTTTCTTTGCAGGACTCTGGTAGGCTCCATATAGGTAATATAAGATTCTATAAAGGAATGAAAAAAAAAAAAAAAAAAGAAAAGAAAACAGCAAAAATAGACCTTTGGAGCTATGTTAGGAGAAGAGTTTAGCCTAAAATATGTTAAAAGCCATTACACAGAGAGATAGTTTTAGAAGACCAAAAAGGATGCTGGTCTGGAATATTAACTTTTATAGGGTTTAGCCAGAGTTTACGGTTATTAAAGATTCTTCACTTCCTTTCCTTTATTCCCCTTTTTAAAAATTCTGTCTTTGCAATCATGACTGAGATGACAGATGGCATTCTGCATCTTTTCCAAAAAAATTATTACATTTGTGACACATCAGCCATAAATAGCTAAATATTCATACCCAGCAGCAAATGTTCATAGGAAAAGGAAGAGTATTTTCCAAATAACCTCTATGTTATAATTGTGGCTAAAGCTAATTTAAAAAAAATCCCTAACTGTATATTATTTTAATGAATACAGTATCAGTTTATCAATGTAAAGAAAAACTGTTAGATAAGATTAGGTTTTAATAGTCACACAGCAATAAAATGTGAAAAAGCCACAACAGAAAGATTTTCGGAGTCGAGGTCACAAAGAGGGAAAGATGACTGGGAAACAGCTTGTCTCATTAGCACCGTGGCAGTGATAAGGCTGCTTCCGTAGAGGGGTTGCGGAAGTTCTCTGCACTCACCAGACTCCCAGGAGGATTCATTATTACTCACTCTTACTATTCTTCAGATTGAGAGAAGCCCAGAAAAGTGAGCCTTAGCTGGAGTAGAGATTACCATCTGGTAACTGAACATGGTGGTAAATGAAGAGACTCCAAATGGTGTCTATTCTGGAGATGAACGTTTACTCAAAGGGTTTCATGACTCTGATGGCTCCCTTCCTGGGGAGATCATCTAGAAGAAGCACGGTAAGGGGGCAAGTCATAGCCTGTGCTGCCACACATCTCCCTTCTTATGTACTTGTTAGTAAATCAGCCTTGCTCTCAGCCTGAAACTTCCGGTCTCAGTGGCATGACTAAAACCTACGTTCCCAAGGAGCATGATCCCCCTGTTTATTCTGTCCTTCTCAAGACAGGGTTGCTGCTTTGTCCATTTGCCATCAAATTTGGAAAGGGAAGTACCAAGAGGAACCTGAGTGGATTCACTGCGTGTCAAACCTGTTCCTTCCTGCCCTCATAATGTAACAATAGTCCTACTTCCTTATGATGACCAGGGTCCACTCTCCTTGCCAAGAAGGTGATGACCCTCCCTAAGTGCCTTGGCACAGGGGCCTCCAGTGCCCCCATGGCAACAATAGCTTACGTTCAGAGGGACCCCTGCCTCGTCTCCTAGGGAAAGTGTGCCTCTTCGGTGATCAGTACCTTTTAAACCTGTAGAGCCAGAATTTCAGGGATGGAAAACACACATCCCCAAGTGAGGCACTGGGACTGATATTGTTTTAGGTTCTTAGAGCTGCCATAACAAACTACCACAAACTGGGTGACTTAAAACAACAGAAATGTATCCTATCATCATTCTGGAGGCTAAAAATCTGAAATCAAGATGCCTAAAGGCCGTGTGCTCCCTTGGAAGGCTCTAAGGATGAATCCTTCCTTCTAGCTTCTGGTGCTTTTCTGCAGTCCTTGGCATTCCTTAGCTTGTGACAATGTAATTATAGTCTCTGCTTCTGACTTCACATGACCTTCCTCCCGCTGTGTGTCCATCTCTGTATCTCTGTCCAGATTTCCCTCTTCTTAGGATAAGAGAAGTCCTTGGATTTGGGCCCGCCCTACTCCAGTTTGACCTCATTTTAAGTTGATGTCTCTGCAAAGACCCTGTATAAAACCTAAGTCACATTTGTACCCACCCGAGGTTAGGACATTTGTTAGATCTTTTTGGAGGACACAATTCAGTCCTCAACACAGGTTAAGCAGGGGCCTTTCTCGCTTCCACCCTTGGTTCCTGGACCCATGTATTCTACCCATTAGGGATGTGGCATCATTAAAGGTATTTGATTTTAGTTGTACTGTTTCCTCAAATATGGCATCTCTTCTTTGTCAAGTATTAAGCACCTGTTCCCTGGGTCCCTTATGGTGGTTTTCCTTACACTAACTAGGACGTGCAATGTGGTCCTTTGTCCACAAACACACTTTTGTGTATATTTGTTTTTCAGCACTTATGAAAAAAGCTGGCCCCACAAATGATAAATTCTACCTCTTGTTTTTTTATAAGCTGTCTTTTCATTTTCAGAGAATAATTAAAATTGACCAGAAACTTGAGCATTTTCTCTTCTATTATCTTTTTAAATATTTTTAAAATCCCAGTATAGGGCATTTTCTCTTTTAAACAGAAGGGAACAGTTTGTGATAAACATTGCCATTTTCTAAGGTTCCTTCATTTGAGAAATTATTTTTCATTTCGAGTTTTTGCAAAATTCTATGTTCTTTAAAAGATGAAGCCCTTGGTTTTCCCATGGGGTTTTATACAGTATTTGAAATTGAAGCATTAAATAGCTTTTTAAAAAAGAAGGAACAGTTCCCAGAATTGAGATTTCCTAAATGTTAGTGTCAGTCTACGAACACATGAACCCACCCCTCTTCAAAAGACAGAACCTTTCCCACAAACTGGTCATGTTGGGATTGATAAAGCTTGTTTTCATCACAGAAATTATGACCACTTCTGAATTCTGACCAGTCGTGACCAGTGCAGACGTCTTGTTTTATTTAACCATTTAAGTGTCTCCATGCTATCAGTAAAGAGTATTAGTTGATTGAAACTCCTCTTAAAATTATTCTTCAGATATTCTATATTTTTTCTGATCAATCCCTTTCTTGGAAAAACCTTGAAATGGTATTTTGATTAAGAGGAAATGCAACTCATTTTCAGTCCTAGAATAATTTAACCTTTACTTTCCTCTAGTAGTCATTGTTTTGTTTTGTTTTGTTTTTTTCACTGACTACCTACATTTGTTGGGGTGATTTATTCCCTCAAATTCAAAATTGGTAGAAAGAAAATAAGCAAAGAAATTCATTGTATTTTCAATATTGCTTTTAATTAAATACTATTAAATATTTATGCAACCAATAATGTCAATACTACTTTTATCTGAATAAAGATATTATCTGGATGATAATATCTATCCTTTGGATGATATTATCTGGATGAGAAATAAGGAAACTAGACAAGAAAATGCTGAGAGCCAAACTTGGAAATTTGGACATTATATATTTTAACCTATTTTAACTCAGTGTAGAAATTGAATTTGGTGGAATATTTTCCCACTTTCTAAGATCAGGAATGTTGTTCTCTTTCCTCTTCTTTGCCACACAGTTTACTTTTAAATATAGAACTCATCTTTCATGTTTTTGTTCATTTCCTCACAACCCAACACATGTACCATAACATTTTGCTGATTGTTAGACGTTTCCCCATTTAAAAAAATTTCTATGTAATTTGTATTTTAATTGTTGTTAATTTGGAAATATTGTCAAGGAATGTCATAAAAATGTCAGTTTTTTTTTGTATGGCAACAAGCTTTTAGAGCAGGACTGAATATTCTGGCCAAAACTGAGTCAACAAGACTTTTATAAAAATTAGACCCTAGGTGTTTTCCTGTCTGTCCCCACCCCAACCCCCACCCCACCCCTCACCCCGGATTTCCCTGTAGCTCCTTCCTGGTATTTATCTGGTCTTTATAATTTTAAATTACAAACTGAAGTATCTTTGTATGGACCCTCCTCTTTAGTTCCCAGAACTTCCTGTTTGGCTAAGCAGACTTACACATATTCTTTATCTCCTAGAAATTGAATTAGATAATGCCTGTAGGGCATTGGGCATGTATGAAACACACTCAATACATGGAAAGAATATCATGGGTCTCTTAATGCTGTTATTTGATTTAATTATTTCCCAAGAATCATAATTAATAGGTACTCTTATTTTTCATTTCACAAATGAGGAACCTGAAGACCCTGGATTTTAATTAACATGCTTAAGGAGTGGAAGTGGTGGTTTTACTCCAATGCAAGGACTTTCATTATTAGCTTTACAACTATTAAGAGGAATTCACATTGAAGGATGACTATTGATACACTGTATCCTCTGAATATTTGCCTCTCACAAATAACAGCTCATTAATGGAAGTGAATGTAGCATTTATTTGAGGATTGTTTTATCAGGAAGAATTCCTTTTGTTTCTTGTATGTATTCAGGACCAAAAGCTTGCTAAACCAGTTGCAAATATTCTAATTAATACAGATGTCATAAGGAATAAACAAACAATCCTTAAAACAAACCCACAAATTTGATATCATGTACTGAAATAAATGTAGTAAGCATCTTTCTAATTTTCCGTAATGTTTTTCTCAATTATAAGCCAATGCCATTTTTTTATTTCAAATTTGGCAATACTCTAAAAGGTTGTTTGTTTCTTCAGTGCTATAGAAATCTGACTAGTTAAGAAAGCAGCACAACAAATATTAGTAATGAGCTTGCGATAAGCACTGGGTGCTTTTATGTAAGTGATGAATCACCAAATTCTACTCCTGAAACCACTATACGTTAACTAACTGGAATTTAAATAAAAGCTGGAAATAATAAAAAAAATTAGCAATGACTTTTCTATTTTTGCCCCTAAAATGGTAAAGTTTCTGTCAATTTGAAGAAAGTTATTTGTTTAGAAGCTATTGCATTTAGTAGTTTTGAAACAAGATTAATTTTTTTATCAATTTTGAAATAGTCTGCTGAAAATTGATACTTACTAGTGGCAATAATTTCAAGGGGAAATAATTTACATTTCCAAATAGGCTTCATTGCCATTCCTGTTGCTGGCAACCTCTCCATAAGAGATCTTGTATTTCTAGGCACTTCATGTAATTCATTTCCTCTCCAAAAGGTTAAAAGTACCATCACGTAAAATTTGAAGGAAAAAGAAATACTTAACCAAAAATGTTAGTTAAGAAGGAAATCCATTTCAATCAAAAGACATTTAAAATTAATGGGAAGTTATATATATATATATATATATATATATATATGTTTACACTTGTTTATTTTCAACTAAATTAAGAATTATAATAAGGGTAATATTCTAAGATTATACTTTAAATTTATTACACTCATATTTCATAATTTAACTGTGGCTACAAGGGAATGTATGTATACATGGAAAGCAGCAATTTCAACTTTTTTATTCTTTTTTATTCTTATGTATGTTGATACACAGTTCTTCCTCCCATACATATGTATGTATATATGTAATATATGTATGTATATGTGTGCATATATACATTAAAAATAGAAGACCGTTTATTTTTTATTTTTTTAAAAGATGTTATTTATTTATTTGACAGACAGAGATCACAAGTAGGCAGAGAGGCAGGCAAAGAGAGAGAGAGGGAAGCAGGCTCCCCGCCGAGCAGAGAGCCCGATGCAGGGCTCGATCCCAGGACCCTGGGATCATAACCTGAGCTGAAGGCAGAGGCTTTAACCCACTGAGTCACCCAGGTGCCCCCAAAATAGAAGACAGTTTAAATTAGAAATTACCTTTGCCTACTTAGATATAATCACCAAATGTTTTATATTTATTTTGAGAACAGAGGAATGATTTTCATTTATTTCTGGACTGGTGAAAGATTGTTTCTTGCATGTGTGGTCATATTTAGTGTTTTAAATACATTTATTAATAATCAATAAGATTACACTAAATGTGGAGAAATTGAGTTACAAGACCATGTGAAAGAGAACATTTAATTCTTTACACAGCACTGGAAAGCATGGAAGGATATTATTATAGAGACAATGTTTCAGTGGAAGAATTTCAAGCCCAGATAAATGCAGCCTCATTGGAAAAAGTCAAACAATACAACCAAAAGCTCAGGTATGTAATTGTTCAATTTTTTTAAAAAATAAGCTTTTATATTTTGTCAGGGACAAGATAAATTATGTTTTTGACATATTATTAAATGATGGATGATTTTTTTTGATAGAAAGTCTTTTTATTTAGGGTTTAATATTCAAAATATTCTAATGAGTATACATTTTAAAAATAAAATAGAAAAAATGTTTGGAAATTCTTGTGCTATTGTCTTAATTCCTGAAGAAGATCAAAAATTAAATATTTATTACACCATCTCCAGGGGTACAGAAAGCATGGATATTTTTTAGGTATCCCCAAGAGGTTACAGTGGATTAAGGATAAATAAAATAGGTTCCTTTATGTGCCATTAAACACCTTGCACCTTGACATAGAGAGAAGAATATGGTTAACACAGAAGATATGACACAGCATGTACTTGGTATTAGAAAAATATCTAATTTCAAATACATACATTAATGCTTGGATTTTGCTGTTTTTTCTCTCTAAAGATAGTGTATTAGCAGAATGATCATGGCAGGGAAAACTAAATACAGTAAGTGAAAGAGAAATGTGTTATAATTCAAAGTTTTAATTTTCGACAAATTATTAGCATATACATCTCCCTCTTACCTTATGAATTATTCTGTAAGCAGATCATCTTTTTAAATTACTTACAGTTTATAGTTTCTATTTTTAAAAGAAAAATGTTCTCGTTCTAACTTAAGCCTTAATAATTCAAAATTAACTATTGTGACATTTGTCAGTTTTGTCCACAATATGACTAAACTCTGAGTATAAATTAATTCCTAAAATTCCTGTATATGGGGAGGTGCTGGTTCTCATAGTTATGACCAATAGGCTTTCTTTCACTACAGATGCTTTGTCTTTCTCCTCCGGCCTCACACAAACCTGTCCCTTTTCCTTCATGCTTTATTCTGTTCCACCATTTCATCACTTGTGAAGCTCTCAGGCTGAAAGCCCCCAATATCTTTTTGATTTCCCATTTTATCTTCCTCCTAAAATGTCAGTTAGAGATCCTGATGAATCTGACTAAAATGTCTCTTGGACTATGCCCATTTTATTACCTAGTCCAGATCAGTATTTCCCAAAGGTATATAATGTACTGACTTCTTTCACAGGGAAAAACAAAAAAGTTAATCTTGAATTCTTAGTGTGTCCACGGACTAAGAAACACTGATTAAAAAAGCTTAAGCCCAATCTTGTGAAAATCTTCAGTTGAAGACCATCATCACAAAAGACAACCTTGGCTTTTATTAACTGATCAAATACAGTCTTAGACTATCTTTGAAATAAAGACAGAAAATTAAAACATTTGTATAGAACACGTGGGCCCCAAGAACACATTCCCAGAGCCCAGTTTGACCATTGGTCTAAATGGTCAAAAAGCCTAGACCATTGCTGTCACATCCTAACAGTCTCCTGTCGGTACCACCCAGGGTTGTTTTTGGATTTTGCTTCCAGATAATAATTTTATCTCATATCTTACTATGTCACTCTCTGGCTCACAGGATATGGTGATTTCTTATTGCCCCAAAAGGGAGTCAAAACCTTCTTAGCATGGCAGTCAGAATTTTTCAGGACTTGGGGCCACCTGGCTGGCTCAGTCCGTTAAGCCTCTGATTTTTTATTTTAGTTCAGGTCATGATTTCAGGGTCCTGGGTTGGGAACCCCCTCTCCCGTCCCTCCCTCATCACTCAGTGGGGAGTCTGCTTTCTCCCACTCTCTCTACCCCACCTCTTTCTGCTCATGCTCTCATGTGCACGCCTGCACTCTCTCTGAAACAAATAAATAAACGACTCTTTAAAAAAAAAAAAAAAAAAGATTTTTTCATGACTTGATCTGAGATTTCTTTTCTCCACCTATGCTCCAGCCATGCTGTACTCTCATTTCCAGTCATGCACCATAGTTTCCTTCTCCCATGACTTTTCACTGTCCACCTAGCATCTGTGTCCTTTCTCTCCAGCAGTTTATAAAAGTACTATTCATATGATTGAGTGTCCAGCTCTAGCATAGTCTTCTTCATAAAGTATTTTTCTTTTACTATTGGGCTGGGATGAGATACAAGAAGCAAAATCTCCCCATATCAAGAATTTTAGGAATTAATTTATCTTCGGAGTTTACCCATACGGTGGACAAACTGAAAAATGTCACAATAGTACTTTTGAATTATTAAAGCTTAGGGTAGAACAAGAACATTTTTCTTTTAAAAATAAAAGCTATAATCTGTTAGTAATTTAAAAAGAATCCATTAGGTTCTCTAGAAGTCCCCTAGAAGATTCTGATGTGTGGCAAGTATTGCAAATCAATTCCCTAGATCCTGAAGCTCTCAAAGGATGATCCCTAGACTAGCAGGTCAATGCCATCTGCAAACTTCTTTAAAAAGAAAAGAAAAGAACAGAACAGAACTCTGGGGTGAGCCCAGCAGTCTGTATTGTAACAAGCCTTCCAGATGGTTCTCATGCACGCTCAAATTTCAGAGCCACTGCACTAGGCTAAGTGAATGTCCAATCACTCTGACAGTCTCTCATTTTACTTCATTTATGGCTAAGACAGAATTTAGCTTTTCTCTCTGCTGATACAGTTATGTGTACCGATTTCTCATCTTCTTTATTCTATGATAAGCTCCTTAAGATGAGGGATATTTAAAAAGAAAAAAAAAGATGAGGAATACTTTTATCTTTGTGTTTCCTGTGGTGTCTATCAAAGTATTTTGCATAAGATGTTCTCCGAAATGTCTGATCAGTTGCATCAAATTATTTAGGTGTAACAGAAATGGGGATGTAACCTAGCATTCACACCCCTGGATATTTTTTTAAAACAGAAATATAATAGATACTCATATATAACAGATACCTGATAAGATGTTTAAGATTCTTTATTAAGAAAAAACAGCATTATACTAATGCATGCTATCTTCTTCACATAAGAAAACATTTTAATGTATCTTTTCCAGAGAAATATTTCGAAAAGCACATAAACTCCTCAGTAAAAATTAGTATCCTTGTCAGTAATTAGCTGCTCTATATCCTACTTGTTGCATATTTAATTTCCTTTACACAGGAAGACAATTATTTTCCTCTTTACTTCTTCCAGTAATACCTTCTCTTCCTGCTTACTTCTTGAATAAGGGTGTTAATTTCTTCCGTAATTTATCCTGTTACTGTGTAACCACAAATATTCTGCAACTGCTTTTAGGCCATCTGTTCTTGGTCTGAGGGGCTACAGGCCAACAATGACCATTTCTTTAAAGGGCTTTTTACTATCCATTGTAGAAAAATAGCTCTCAGGTGTCTCTAGCTCCTCATAGCCCAGAGTTGTTTTTTTTGTTTTTTTTTTTAAACACTTTCACAGAAAACCACTTCATTCTGGATGTTAATTTATTTGCTAATTAGACCTCAGAAAAGGCCTTTCCAGCCTTAAAAGAGACTAAAAACATAAATAAATGAACTAGTGTTTTAATAGAAAACATTCTTTAGATTACAAATTTCAGAAACCAAACTCAAAACATATATAACATGTATATCCAGGGGTGTGTCTGCATTAGGCAAAGTTGGATCCGAGGGTCTGGATGTCAAGAATCCCTTGCTTTCCCTGTCACTTGGTACTTCTTTCCTCTCTGTGGGATTCATTTTTAGGCAAGGTTGTTTCACATTTGAGTAGAGATGGTCAGTGAAGACCAGTGTTGGATTCAAAGAAGAGAAAGTGTCTAACCCATTACCCCTCCATGGAGAGTTCCAGCAAAAGACCCGAGGAGGCACTCATTAGCCTGATCCAAGTCATGTGCCCATTCTTGGGTAGGCTTAGCACCACAGATCAGTGGGCTATCACAAAAAGTGCAAGTAAGCATGCTGGACAAGAGGGAACAATGGATTCCATTCTAGTTATAGAGATTTCTCCAGAACAGCAAATAGTTGGAAATAATTTGCTACTTAAAAGATGATGACGGGCGCCTGGGTGGCTCAGTGGATTGGGCCGCTGCCTTCGGCTCAGGTCATGATCTCAGGGTCCTGGGATCGAGTCCCGCGTCGGGCTCTCTGCTCGGCGGGGAGCCTGCTTCCCTCTCTCTCTGCCTGCCTCTCTGCCTACTTGTGATCTCTGTCAAATAAATAAAATCTTAAAAAAAAATGATGACAGTTATAATATCTATCAGTTTTTAAGAACATATCGAGCCAGTACTAATGCTAGATGAGTAATCTGGATTATTTAGCAAACCAGTGAGTTTCATATTATCATTTCCACTTGAAGGGAAACTTACACAAATTTATCCAGATAATAAGTAGTAAAACCAGGATTTAAATTACAGACTTTTTTCTCTTTAGAGTCTATACTTTTTGTACTATGTTAGGCCATCTTAGTTACTGGAGTGAACATAATATACTGAAAATACATTATCTGTTACTAAAGTGTCAGATACTGCCAAGTGCTCCCAATTGCCCTGATTTTGGACCATCAGTTATTCATTGATTCAGTGTGCTCATGAATTCTCCATTTCTATGAAATTAAGCAAAACAGGGAAAAACAAATAAATAAATCTATAAACAAATTATTGTAGATGGTGAAAAGTGCAATGAAGAAAAACTAAAACAAGTTATCATACCAGTAGACTGGTTATTTAGAGGAGGTGGTTAGCAATGACTTAATTATTAAGTGGTATTTGGAGAAAAGACTGAATCAAAAGGAGACAGCCTTGCCAAAATTGAGGGGAAGTTCTTTCCCAAAACAGTGAACTAATGTACATAAATCTCGAGAATAAGCTTATCATTTTTAAGGAAGATGAAGAAGGCCAAGAGGATTCTAGACATTAAGGATAATGCATGTTGAGAGATATTTGTAGACACTTGGTTATATAGGGCTGTAGGCCATTATAGGTAGTATAGATTTTATTGTAAGTACAATGCAGAAGCTATTGGAAAGTTTTTCTTAAATTATTGTTGTCCATTTGTATCTTATACATTGTCCATTTGTATCTTCTACTGCAAATAACATCCAAAATGGCTGAAGTTTTCATTAAGTGAGCTGAGACCAGCTGGCTGGTCTGACAACTCCTCTTCCAGTCTCTATGGAGATACAGACCATGCAGTACACCTGGGGAGTCTTTGCCATATGCATCGTAGCTCTGACACTGGTTGCCTGAGGACACTCTGTTACCCCCAATGAACAAGTTTCAGCCAGCAGAAATGTTTAACAGCTCTGTCTAAAATATACCATCCTATGCCAAATCAGACAAAGTTCTTGATTATTAAGAAATAATACCATGTAAGGGTCTCCCTGATGTCTTCTATGCTTCCTCAAACCCAGTGAGGCAACTGATGAAATGGGAGAAGGTATTTGCAAATGACATATCTGATAAAGTGTTAGTATTAGAACTTAGAAACTCAACACTCCCCCCGGCCCCCCCCCCAAAAAAACCCAAATAATCCAATCAAGAAATGGGCAGAAGACATGAATAGACATTTCTCCAAAGAAGACATACAGATGGTTAATAGCCACATGAGAAGATGCTCAGCATCAACTTACCATCAGGGAAATACAAATCAAAGCTATAATGAGATATCACCTCTCTCCACTCAGAATGGCTAAAATTAACAACACAGAAAACAAGATATTGGCAAGGATGTGGAGAAAGGGGAACCTCTTATATTATTGGTAGGAATGCAAAACTGGTGCAGCCGCTCTGGAAAAAGGTATGACAGTTCCTCAAAGAGTTAAAAATAGAACTACGTTATGATCCAGCAATTGCATTACTAAGTATTTACCCAAAGGAAACAAAAATATTTATTCAAAGGGATACATGCACTCTAACGTCTATTGCATCATTATCAACAATAGCCAAATTATGGAAAAAGCCCAAATGCCCATTGACCAATGAATGGAAAAAGATATGGTATATATATTCAATGGAATATTACTCTTGCCATTTGCAGTGATGTGGTTGGAGCTAGAGAGTGTTATGCTAAGCAAAATAAGTCAGTCAAAAAAGACAACTGCCATATGATTTCACTTACATGTGGAATTTAAGAAACAAAACAAATGAACATAGCAGGGGAAAAAAGAGGCAAACCAAGAAACAGGCTCTGAACTCTGGAGAACAAACTGATGGTTACTGCAAGGAAGGTGGGCAGGGGAATGGATTAAGGTTATGGGCTTTAAGGAGAGCATTTGTGATGAGCACTGGGTATTGCATGTAAGTGATGAATCACTAAATTCTATACTTGAAATTAATACTATGCTGTATGTTAATTAACTGGAACTTAAATAAAAATTTGGAGGAGAAAAAAAAAGTAATAGCTTGTCAAGTGTTTAACTCAGAAATTCTAATCCAGAAATTTAGGAGAAGGGGCATTCTTATTCCCTACACCATTTCCCTTCACCATTCTCATGCAATTTTATTCTCTATCTTCTACCTCAGGCTTTCCTTTTTATTCCCTCTGGCCATGAGCCATCTTTCCCATTAGCATCACTTTTTCCTGCCCTACATGGCTGTAATTTATCATTACCACACCCTTTGATTTTAATGTATCCTGCTTATTGGCAAAAAATAACACTGCATGGTGATCAGTGAGACAAAATGTAATGAAAATGGGGACAGTATCCTGTGTATTAAAATATTCCTTTCAGTTTGAGGTTCTAGATGGTTATTTTTTAAATATTATTTTCAGTATAAAGTCAACAGTAAAGTATAACAGAAAAATTAAAGGAAGCAAGTTGTATATTAGTTATTGAGATCATTTATTATTTTTGTGAAGTGATAACTTTATACTGAATATTTTAGGGTTTATAATTTTGGATATCTAAATATAAATCCATCTAAATGTAAATCCATTTTATAGAAATAAACCAATAAAATATTAAAAGCATATATTCTCTTAAGGTATACCCTTGTGGATACAGAATTTTCTTTAAAGAAAGTTTTTTAAAAGCCAAAATGTAGTTTATATAACAAGCAGAAGGAAGATGGAAATCTTATCTTTGTTAACAAGTAATGCTATACAGATACCAATCTCAGAGGCATATATTTTGAACGATGTTTTCAACTGAGAAATGTCTGGCCAGAAGTATGCCTGTGTTTGGGTATTCCCATGATAGCACTTCCATGAAATGTGTCAAGTCTTTCTACTTATGAGGAAGAGAAATGTCAGCGACTATGTTCTCCTGGCATAAGATAGATATCAAGTATGGCATGGACTCACTGCCATTTTTTGTCTTTAAGTACAGCTATCAAACAGCATGAGAAAATAAAGAACACCAGGACCTGAGCCTTTGCATCTGTCTCCTCTTGTGAGATCATAACCCCATTCCCGTTTCTGTTTTCCCTCAGAGTCTTCAGTCTATAAAAATACTCTTTTCTAGTCCTCACTTGGATGGCAAACAGTATGTCCAAGCTTGAAATGGCATATTTTGGTTGTTCTATTGATGAGGAACTGTGAAAGCTACCTTAAATCAATAAGAGTATGGATTTAATGAAATCTGAGAGAGACAATAAGAGAGGGAGAAGGAGATAGAATGAGACAGAGAGAACATTAAATAGAATATAAATAATGTCTTTGTCTTCCAATTGTTTTCTTTATAAAGCTGCAGCTTTTTGAGTTATTAAGTGATACGATTTTTTTAAATTAACTGGAAACATTCCAGATGCATATTTATCTCCTCTATAGCAGTTTTATGTTTGTTTCTCATTCTGTCCTTCAGCTGAGTTTCATTTTTTTAAATATTTTAAAATGCATCCATATTTCTGTTTCTGTAAGACAAGTTGTAAACTCAATGTGTATATTCAATGTCTTTCTGTTTTCAAACCAGGAACACAGTTTCCAGGTTGTAAATTTTGTTTTATATTAGAAGTGATTCTTCAATAGCAAGAGAAAAACATCTAAGTCTACAAAAAACTTGAATTCATTTATAAGGCTTAAAAGTTTCTAGAATCCTTTTCTATATATGAATTATATAAAGGATTTAACATTTACAGAATATAAATTATACTTAAGTGCCAAATTCTCACACAGTGTAAATCTAAAGGAACTGCTGGATACTGAGATTTATTCACTCTGGGAAACAAACTGAGGGTTTTGGAGGGGGATGAGGGGTAGGTAATACCTACCTGGTGTTAGGTATTATGGAGGGCACGTATTGCATGGAGCACTGGGTGTGATGCAAAAACAATGAATCTTGGAACACTGGAAAAATAAAATAAAGTTTAAGTAAAAAAGAAAAAGAAGAAAGAAACCCTGCACGTTCACCAGACACCAGGGATCGCGCTTCACATTGGGGCCATTGCAGTACACAAGACAATGCTGTCACACAGGAAAATTTTGCCTGTGGGTTATGATAAATATTAAACAAAATCTTTACTAATAATTTACAGCAATATGTGAAAAATGTATGTAGAGAATGTGTAAGGTACTATATAGGTATATAAGAAGGGAATCAGTCTTCATTGGGGTTGAGATGGGAAGACTGTTGAAGGTTTTGGGAATGAATGCTTTGAGGGAGTGACATTTATGTAGCGATCTGAAGGAGATGGGGTTGCATGGGCTTGCAGTGCTTAAGGGACAGGGAATGGGAGATGAAGGTGTGCAGAAGGGGTATTTCCTAGCAGAGGGAAGAGCATGTGTAAAAATCCTAAAGGGGGAAGGAGAAATTATAAAGTGTGTGTTGACTAGAATTCAAGAGGAAGAGGGGCGTGAGACAGATGTGTGAACAGAATCACTCCCATACTTCCTTCACTAACAGTTCTTCCTCAATTTCTTTAAGCCAGCTGTCACCCAGGGCATGCTTCAGCTCTTTCCATGTGCTGAAAGAGTATAATTATTTAAGATCCATCTCAAATTTATCTTCCTGCAGGAAGCCTTCAGTTATAGCCTCAGCTAAAACTAATCACTTTCTTTTTTTAAGACTTAATAATTTCTTTGATTTCATTTGTTTTACTTGGACTTGAGTGTTATTTACCTGTCTGGCTCAGTACATCTGAGGGCAACCAGACCCTAGTTCTCCACTGTGCTTGTTATGTAGTAAGCACCATAAAAATGGTTGAATTGAATTGGAAATCAGGTTAATTGCAATGTAATGGTTCTTCTATTTTTGTGCTATTAGCATTTTATTGAATTTATTCCAGTATCCAGGCTACTTCTTTTTATATCCAGAAGATTAAGTGCTATTTGAAGGGTACAGATGCTGACTCTGTTGGATACCTCTCTCTCAAGAAAATTATCAGTGTAGCCAAGGTTCATAAATTTCACATGGGACAAGATCTGATAAAGTTGAAATTATAATGACACTTGCAGAACAACATATCTCTTCTTTATTTGAGAAATACTGTAATTCTATTAAATGTTGCCACCATTGCTTTCGGAGACTGAGATGTGGCTGCATATACATTTAAGCATGTAGTCATTAATTTATCTGGACTGTACTTAATCTTGTCTGCATTCAGATGAATTCATTCATTCTTGAGAAGCTGTAATTATGTCTAATATTTATTTTTATGTTACTTTAAGGGAATTTTTAATGCAGGTTTTAAATAAGTACAGCAAATGAGATTCAAATTAATTATGTGTTTTCACATTTTTGTGATAAATCTTTCATTGTGATAATATTTATCAAGGATGAATAGATATTCTGACTGACAAGGAGAAGCAGATCATCTTTAAAACAATCTTTTATCTCCCTGATATGAAGAATTTGAGAGGCAGGGTGGGAGGTATTCAGGGTAGGGAAGGAAAAAATGAAACAAGATGGGATCAGGAGGGACACAAACCATAAGAGACTTTTTTTTTTTTAAAGATTTATTTATGTATTTATTTATTTATTTGACAAACAGAGATCACAAGTAGGCAGAGAGGAAGGCAGAGAGAGAGGAGGGAAGCAGGCTTCCCACTGAGCAGAGAGCCAGATGTGGGGCCTGATCCCAGGAGCCTGAGATCATGGCCTGAGCAGAAGGCAGTGGTCCAACCCACTGAGCCACCCGGGAGCTTCTTAATCTCACAAAAGAAACTGAGGGTTTCTGTGGGAGGAATCGGTATGGAGAATGTAGTTGGGTTATGGACATTGGGGAGGATATGTGATATGGCGAGTGCTGTGAAATGTGTAAGTCTGATAATTCACAGACCTGTACCCTTGGGGCAAATAATACATCATATGTTAATAAAAATATTAATAAAAAAAGATGCAGTTTAGTAGTGAAAGCAGAAAGATAAAACAAAATCATCTTTTAAAGAAAAGAAAAAAACCTTTGAAGAAAATTGCCTCTATCTCAAAGTAAAAAAAAAAAAAAAAGCTATTGTTTTCATCAAAGCAAAGGGAAGATCAAAGTTCTTTTTGCTTAGAATTTCCTTTGGAATAAATGAGAGCTAGAAGTGTCACAAAGTATACACTGAAGAATCAGGGAAATATACTCTGTGAGGAAAAATTGTCAGTGCTTATGGAAGCAAGATCGATTTTTATTTTTAACTCTGCTGACGTTTCTAGCTCATCACAAGGACAGTCTTAAAAAATTATATTCAAGTCATCTTAGTCAAGCTCTTCTGTGAATTGTTTCCTATTTCTTTAGTTCATTGCCTTTTTGCTGACATTTTAAACTTCTTTTGTCTGGTAGATGTACCATGGAAACTTTGCCCCGATACCGGTCAGGAAATTTAGCTTGGGTCTAGAACTTTTGATTCAAAAGACATAACCATGACTTAAAAGAATTTTAGGTAGATTCACTAAAGATCATTATTTGTGTGAAACACAGAACATTATATTTATAAAATTAGCTGTCTAACAACATGGACCACCCAACTTCAACTGAGGGCAAAGTTCTGTCTTCTATAGATTCAAGTTTGTGTCATTCTGTCAGTCATACAGGAAGAAAATCAAATATATTTTTGCTTGGTTTTTGGTAATTTCAGCCAGAATGACTCTAATTAGCTAAACTGTTTTGGCCATTTCTTCTCCATTTTTCCTGTCACACCCCCAAATTCATGCCCCAAGAGGTCTCACCAGCTCCCATAAATTAGTCTTTTTCTTTATATTTCCTTGTACAGCTCTATAACATTTATGACCTGATGCATTTTATTCTTTGTAAGTGTTTCTGTTTCTC
The DNA here is from genome assembly GCF_009829155.1 of Mustela erminea. Taxonomy (NCBI): domain Eukaryota; kingdom Metazoa; phylum Chordata; class Mammalia; order Carnivora; family Mustelidae; genus Mustela; species Mustela erminea. The sequence goes on from NC_045629.1 coordinate 21,121,252, forward strand.
TTTTTCCCTTGTCTTTTTCTTTTATCATTGCTGTTAAGTTATCTGTTAATAGATGACTAATAAATGTTTGTATGTGTCAAAAGCTGAGGCAACCCAGCTAGGAAACAGAATATAAACAGCAATGGGTTCCTGACCGACACCATGATGACTTCAACATAATATTTGGAGAATGGTATGGACTTGTAATGTCAATGATGAAAGAATCTTCCTAGCCATTCCCATTCTGTTTTGAGTATGTTCTTCATGATTCAACAATATTTATTGCACCCTTATATGCAAATGCAAGAATGTGATATAGCATGGAAAATACAGAGATGAATCAGGCAGTACGTCCTTGAGAATCTGAAAAGAGAGGAAGAGTGAATGTGGTAAACAGGCTATTTCAAAATACCCTACTAACACCATGGTGGAGGTAACAGGATGCCCAGAAACACAGAAGAAGAACACCTAGGGAAGACCGAGGAGCTCAGGATGGGATGCTCTGACACATTATGGCCAGTGGACCAGAAGAAGAAAGGGAGAGAAGGTATCTCAGGAGGTGGGAACATTATGAGCAAAGACCTGTAGAAACATATAGGGCAATACAGGAGGCAGGGCAAAAAGGAAGCAGGGGGTAGGGCAGGAGTAGGAACACTGTGCTGGGGTAGGGGGAGGGGAGTTTGCATTTTATTTTATTTTTTTTTAGTATTTTATTTATTTGTTTGATAGTGAGAAAGAGAGAGAGAGCACACACACAAGTAGGGGGAGCAGCAGGCAGAGGGAGAAGCAGGCCTTCCGCCGAGCAGGGAGCCCGATGCGGGGCTTGATCCCAGGACCCTGGAATCATGACCTGAGCCGAAGGCAGACACTTAAAGACTGAGCCACCCAGGCGCCCCGGGAGTTTGCATTCTAAACTGAGCACTTTGGTGATACCAGTGGGGACAAATTAGGAGGGAGAACAAGACTAGAGTCAGAGAGACTGGTTAGGAAGCTACTAAGATCATTTTGGCAAGGGGTAATAACCCTGAGAAGACAAAAATGAAGATGGAGAGGAAGACATAGATTTTAGAAATATCTGAAAAAGTCTCCCTCATTGAATTACATATGGAGGGAAAAGGAGACCCACTGGATTGGACACCTGGATCATTGTCTGATATAGTGAGGGAACAAGAGAAGAAGGGCCTTCAAGATGAGGAGTGGCAACATATGGAATTGAACTGGATTTAAGAGGGAGCATTTACATTCAAGAGGCTCTATCCAGTAGGCTGGAGACACTCATATTTACCTCATATAGAGGTAAATAGATGAAACCAAAATCATACATGAGATTTCCCAGGTAATAGTGCCACATATACAGAGAGGTGAAGTGAATTGCTCCAAGTCAGGCAGCTGGCAATGAGGGGCAAAGGCTCAAACTTGTTATTTCCAGCTCTAAAATGTATGCTTTTGTTACAGTGTTCCAGTACTTCTCCAAAGTAACAAATGATCCCAGTAATCCTGGGTGTGACTTGGGAAAATGATTTAATGGAATTTTAATTACTTAACTATGGAAGAATAGTTACATACAACACAAACACATGAAATCTTCTTTGAACAAAAGGAGAATTTTGAAGTGTTTTAAGGGAAACAGAAGAATTCTGGTTTGTTTTCTCTGAAAAGGGAGGTTTCCACAGCTGTAGAACTAGAGAAGAAGATCCGACAAAGACCAGAGCAGAAGAAAAAGGCAAAAGGGACTAAAATTGTTGAATCTCACTGTTGCTTGAAAACAAAAGAAAGTATCTCTCTAGAGTTTGGCTGTGAATCAAACTCACTAATATGTTTTTGTCCTTGCAATGAATGCACCGCATCGAATATTACACACTGTCAGAGAAGGAGAAATCATCTGCATACATTTTAAAAGGCATCAAAATGGATTATCAGCCATGTTCTTTGCATCAAATTCCAAAATTAAGTATTGAAATATGTACCATGTAACATTACATATAATACTATATAATTAAAATTATGTAATGATACATTATAATTAAATATTAAATAGGATAATACTCAACTTAGGATAGAATAATACCTAACTTAGAATATTTTCCTTTGCCTATTCAAATATTAATATTTTAGTCATGTAAGATTAAAAGCCCACAGTTCTATTCCATTCATAGCATATTTTACATAATTATGTATACATTCATAAGTTAAAAGCCTCTTAGATGTGCTTCAGTTTGTGAAAGCTTTGAACTTCACCTACTTGAGATATTAGTGAACTCAGATGTAAAATTAGACACATTCAGAAAACACAATGGAAGATAATAGATGAACAAATCCCTTGCTAGTCCTATGGAGAAGCATTTTTAGTAGATCTAATGACATACGTAGCATTTCTTATGGGCCAAGTAAGTAAAAGCAGAAACATTCTTAATAGACCAGGTGGATTTCGGTCATGGGGAAAAAATTTCAGTTAGTTTGTAAATATGGAATTTCTACAGTAAAATGAATTAGAAGAAACAAAGTGCTATTGATCTGGAATTGCCCGCTTCATTATTACACCAGAGGATGGAGAGTCAGTCAAACCTGGATTCCATTCCCCACTCTTACCTTGACTAGTTGTACAATTTAGGTCAAATTCTTAATAACTCTGAGCCTTGATTTCCTTATTTGTCCACTGGAGCTAGTGATGCTTCATAAGCTGCTGTGAGTATTAGCTGAGAGGAGATGCATACAATCTTCAATATTTGCTTAATGTGAAGAGTAACAAACCATGAAGACTTTTATCTGAAGATGGATTTTCATGGAAGAAAGCATATTGGTTTCTCCAAGGTCTTTGTGTATTGGGACAGCTGACCTCATTGCCCAGTGGCAATGGGGAACTATCTTCCAATGAGACAGAGAGGGAACTTGCCTAAAAAGCTATGCAAAATGGAGCTAGAAGATCCTTATTTGTCCACAGAAATAATCCTGAGAATAAGCCAGATACTGCGCTTGATTTCATACCAGAAAGCTAAGAGGTTAAGAGATGATGGTGGAAAATTACCCAGAGGATGTATAGCCCTCACCGTGCTTCCAGTCCTGGATTTAGCCCAAAGGCAGAAAAGATGGCTGCCCAGCTCCACTATGGATAAGGTGGCAGAACACTTCGAAGCACCTTAAATGAGAGTACTAGGAGCAGGAACTTTTTTATACACTGTGGAAATAAAAGCCAAATGGAACATAATGGCATTCAGCTCTGCTTCACTGCATCATGAATACTACCAGATTCTTTAGGCCATTAATGAAAGATTGTCATTAAAGCCATTCATGTTATTCTGCACTCAAAGATAAAATTTATGAGGGATGACTGGGTGACTCAGGCAGTTAAGCTTCCAACTTTAATTTCAGCTCATGTCCTGATCTCAGGGTTGTGAGATTGAGCCGTGCATCAGGCTCTCTGCTCAGTGGGGAGTCTGCTTGAGATTCTCTCTCTCCTTCTCCTCTTCCCCCCTACTCTCTCTCTAAATAAAATAAGTAAATGTTTTTTAAATAAGTAAATAAATACAAATTATGAGTGAAATTGTGATTCCCCATATTTAATTCTTTATGTATACTTTGAACACTGTATACCAATATTCAAAGCTTTTAATAGGAGAAATGAGCTGGTTTCTTGCTTAGTATCTTATCTAGGTTAGGATTTCAGTATAGTTTGCAGGGGGAGATGTACACTTAAACTCTCTCCATGCTTGTTTTAATAACTCATATAATAGAAGAAAACAAATCTTACAGAGATATGTTGATGGGAAGGGAAGGAAAAAATAAAGAGCAATCTCTTAACAAAAATCCAATGAAATTATATTGTCACCTGTAAATTATGGATAAATATTGTGTTTTATGTTTCTAATTTAGATGATGTTAAACCATCAATTTAAAAAATTCTGATTAGTAACTAAAATGACTGTAGAGGTGATGGGTTTTAAATAAAAACAAATTCTTATGTTTGTATTCAATTTTTAAACACTTTTGTTTCATAACCGACCAACTAACCTTCAAATATCACTTAGTGCAGTGGGGCCCTCCTGTGCATGATTGTTTTGTGACTCACAGCACATGTGACTTACTGTACTGTACTGTTCTGTACCTTGTTCAATAAAACAAATGCTTTTAAATGCTTTGGATGTTGATACCATATAAATTGTTACACAGTTTCTAACTTTTTGCTGACAAATTATTTACTTAAGTCTTCAGACCACATTTTGAGCAGCACTAAGCTAGAAGACATAGGCTGGGATTTCAAATAAATAGTTACTAGTGCGAGATGTAGCTTTGGCCTTTCATATGTTTGTGTGTGCTTTCTAAACAAGGATGAGAACTGAAAAGGGAGCTGAGGGCAGATTCTGAAGGAAGGAGAGTAAACTTGCCTCGTGTCTGGGTGAAGAAATGTTGCTGAAGTCAACACTGGGGCCAGGGTTGGACTATATGAGAGAAGCAGATGTAGGAAGAGCCGGCATTGAGAGCTTCTGTTTTCCCATAAAGAAGGCCTGCTGTAGTCAGGTTCTTCAGACCCTACCAGGGAAGGAAAGACAAGTTCACACCTCATGTGTACCAGAATGCAAGTTTCTAAAGGAACCTGTTCATGGATCTATCATTAAAACATGGAACACTGCTTTATACCCAAAAAGATGTTCCAAAAATATTTTCAAAGTAACTGAGTGAAAGTACTGACCACACATTCTTATGTATAGAAAACCATAGTATAGGATGAGTTGTTTTGATTTGTTGTTGTTTTACTCTCAAGTCCCTAAATGCCATAAAGTTTTTAGAAGATTTAGGGGAGATTTACAGTAAGTTTATCAACAATAAGGACAAGAGGGAGGTCTTTTAAGTTTCACATCATTTACTTCTTCTCTTCTATTTAATACAACATAGCAGATCCATGACAAATAAGGGATAGAGCTGTCTCTCTACACCTCCCTCTCTCTCTTTCCCTTCTCCCTCACACCTACCCTCTCTCCCTTGTCTGTCTTATCTATCTCCTCCTCCTTTCTTTACCCTCTTTTCCTTTTCTTTCTTTTCTATCCTTCCTTTTATTTTCTTTCATTTAGTCATTTAACTACTGCTTATATCTGCTGAGTAATCTCCCAATGGCAGTTGGGAGATTAGGAAGAAAGACCATTTCTCATGTCTTCCCTTCTCTCCAGAAGATAAGTAGCTTTCTACAGATTTAAAGTCCATGGCCTGAATGGACTATTCTTTTTTTTTTTACACTCTTAAGGTTCTCCTTATGCTGTAAAGACCCTTCATTCCCTTTGCCTAAGGGCTACTTGTCATAATGTTCACTTTAGCACTCTACTAAACCTTTTTATTTTAGATCACTTATCATGCTGACTGTAATTACCTGTTTATTGTCCTCTCTCAAATGTAGCTTCTTTGCAAGTAAATAATTGTCTTATTTTCATTCTTTTATCCACAAAACCTGCCACTATACCCAACTTATTGTTTATTATTAATGTCTATTGAACAAATGAACAAATTATGATTATTGCTTATTGATCAAATGAAGAAACACACAATCTGGAGTTTAGAGATGTGCATATTTGGGTCTCTTGGAGGAAAAAAAAAAGACTCAAGAGAGTGTTCAGAGTGAGAATAGTGAGGTAGGACAGAAAACAGGTAAGGAAGACGAGCGCATGGAGGGAGGCAGAAAAGGCAAGCTTAAGTGAATGTGTGAAAACCAACAAAGCACAAGGCTAATGATAAAAGACTTAGTGAATAGAGAATTGAGGGTGACTCCTATATAAGAAGAGATTGAGAGAACAATGTCTGGGATTGGACAGTATAAAGTCATTGTCATTGACATCGTTAGGCAGAATGATTTGTAAAGGGTAAGGGTAGAGGTGAGGTCTGGCTACAATCAACTGAGGGGAGGGGGTTGCAGGTTTGGAAGTAGGATTAGCAAATTAGACTTCTTTAGGAGAAATTTAAATGGAAGGGGAAGGAGGTTATCAGACAGTATCTAAAAGATTCAGAGTCAGTGCAAATTTATTCTCATTAGTTCATCTAGTTAAGAATGAAGTTGATTGAACTTACTGTTCTTTGTGGGAAGGACTCAGTAGTGCATGAGAGTCCTCCTTGTTAAGCAAAACTGATTCTCATTTGCCCTTAAATTATTTACTTATGCTTCATTCAAAAATATTTACTGAACAACTGCTTTGGGTCAGGCAGTGTTTCAGGTACAAGTCATAAGTAAAATGATGTAGTCCCTGCCCTCATGGAGATTATATTCAATTCCAAATAGTTCTTTAAAACTTACCTTTGATCATTTTGCTCATCTGATGAATGAAATTAACCAAAAGACAGTCCCAAAGGGAGCTTTAATTAATTAATGCATTTTTCACTTACCATATTCTGCTAATGACGTCTTTCTAATTTCTGTGTATCCGTATTTCTAGTTTTATTACCTTTTCCCTGCCATTCTCTCTGAAGCAGATGTCTACATTCATTTGTAAGAGACTCCTCTGAATAGTTGTCCGCCTTAATATCTTAGAAGTCAGTATCAGGGACGCCTGGATGGCTCAGTGGGTTAAGCCGCTGCCTTCGGCTCAGGTCATGATCTCAGGGTCCTGGGATCGAGTCCCGCATCGGGCTCTCTGCTCAGCGGGGGGCCTGCTTCCCTTCCTCTCTCTCTGCCTGCCTCTCTGCCTACTTGTGATCTCTCTCTGTCAAATAAATAAATAAAATCTTTAAAAAAAAAAAAAAAGAAGTCAGTAACAGTTCCACACTGCCTCAAATGGTTTTAATTATGTACTTTGGAAGTTGAAGATAGGGCGGTCTTTTTCATACAGTTGTCTTTTTCCTATTATAAGGTTCTTAAACAAAATAGTGAGTATATATATTTTTTGTAATGGAGGAAACTTATGCTTGGCAACTTTTTCTTGACCAGTAGTTACTGGTCATGATAGATGATTTCCAATTCTTTCTGACACAGACTTCCTTTTTCTGAAAGAAGACCCATTTTCTTTGGAAATGATTTAGAGCTGTCACTTATCAATAAATTTAGGAAATTTAATTTAGGTACCTTAGGAAGTTTATTTATTGTACCAAAATATATCGAACACTCATAGTTGTGGGTGGTGCTATGCAAGGTAATTGAGTAATAAAGATAAACTGTACATTGGCTCTGTCTTCAAGGTGCTAGTAGTTGGGGGGAAAGAAACATGTAAACAAATCCTCGCAGTACACAACAATAGATATCAACATTAGGGAAGGTACTAGGTGCTGAAGAAATGGAAGGGCCTTTGACTCTGAAGATACTGAGGAAGGTTGAGAGAGGAGGTGATGTTCAACATGGGTCTTAAATAATGAATAATAATGGAAAATGATGCTAGCAAGATGATGGTACAGTAGTTTCCAGTTCCCTCCACTTACAGAAACATTAATTTGAACAAATATCCGTGAACAAAATTACCTTAACAGGAGCAAAAGGTACTAGGTGAAGGATTATAGCACCTGAGTGGATCACGGAAATAAGAAAATATGAATTATATTACCCCCATCAGCCCTCCCTTAAACCTGGCTAACCCAGGATAAAGAGATACACATTCCCCATGGAGAAAAAAGAGTGATGTGAGCACCCAGCTTCACCATAATCCCAAGAATCAGGCCTATATCAGTGCCAGACCAACCCCCATGACCTCAGGCTCCAGGTGGGCTCCTGTGGAACACTGTGAACCTAAGCACTAGCCCTGCCTGCCTGCTGACCAAGGCATCAGACTTATTCATCCATGGACCCTACCAGATGTCCCCTCTTATCCTAGAATCTCTGGATGGTCTAGCTGGTAAAAAGTTTTCCCTGCTGAAGGCAGTTTGTAAAGACTGGAAGAGTTGTCTACTTCTTTAAATGCACAGACACCAAGACCATAATGGACACCAAACAAGACCATAAGGATCTTGAATAATCAAAGTACGGCACCACAAAAGTAAATTAATAAAGCTCCAATAACTGACCCTAAATAATGGAGATCTATAAACTGTTGGACAGAAAATTCAGAATTCTCTTAAAGAAATTCAGTGAATCACAGTGCAAGCAAATACAGACAACTAAATAAGAAAACAATACATAAACAAAATAAGATGTTCAAAAAAGAAATAGAAACCATTAAAAAAAAAACAAAAACAAAAACCAGAAACCCTAGAGTTAAAGAATGCAATGACTTAACTGGAATTTAATAGAGGGCTTCCACAGCAGATTCAACCAAGCAGGGAAAACAAAAGCAAAAACAAAACAGTGCACTCAAAAACAGGACATTTGAAATTATCCAGTTAGGGGAACAAAAAGAAAACAAAGCCAAAAAAAAAAAAAAAAAAGATGCAAAAGAGTGAAGAGAGGAAGAGAGCCAACATGAATTATAGGATACCACTAAGAGAAACAACCTGCACATTACTGGGGTCCCAGAAGGAAAAGAGATGGAGAAAAGTTCAGAAAGCTTATCCAAAGATGTGGTTGCTGAGAACTTCAAGTCCAGGGAGAGATTTGGACATCCATATGAAGCACATAGGCCTTCCAGAAGTTTCAACACAAAAAAGATCTTCTCTAAGACACATTAAAATAAAAATATCTAAAGTCAAAGACAAAGAGGAATTTTAAAACAGTAGAAGAAATAATATTTCTCATGTACAAGATTCCCATGAGTACAGTGAATATCTCATCAGAGACCTTGCATGCCAGAAGAGAGTGGGGTGAACCAGAGAACATTATGCAAAGAGAAATAGGTCGAAAAGAATTACGGAAATCTGGAATATATGGAATCTAGAAGGAGAAGAAAAGAAGAAATAATGTGTGGACATGTGTCTGTACTAAATAATACTATGTTGAACAAAGGAAATATGCTTAGTAGAGAGTAAATAGTAAGTTTTAGGCTCATTCATCACTTATTAAAAAAATGGTAACTGAGGAGATGATATGTTAATTACCTTGGTTGTAGTAATTATTTTCATATATATATATATATATATATATATATATATATATATATATATAATATAAAAATTCTGAAGAATGAAAAACAGCTCTATTATGATGTTATCTAATATTGAGTGACTGGGTCTGTGTTAATACTATAGTAAGGGCCTTGAAAAATAAAGGGAAGCACAGCCTTTTTATAGATTCTAGTATAAAAGTATAAAAGCTAAGAATTAGACATTTAAAACTCAATATAAGTGTGCTTCATCCATATTTATTTTCATCTTTTCTTATTTATAAATGAGCAAGTATTTTGCTGGATCCTTTCTGCTAGTCATTTAGAGGTGAAACAACACTACTGTGTATGAGTCTTGCAAGGGACCCAGTGTATATTTTTCTCTTGAGCATAGCTGTCTCTCACTGAGGATGGATCATTGAAACACCCTTCCTCTCTAATTATAGGTTCCAATGACTGTTAAATGCTTTCCTTTAAGTGTTGCTTTTCAGTGTTCATTGAGATGTAGCCTAATATTTCTAAGCTTAGAAGAATCTTTTCTGCAAATAATCCTTCTTAAAATGTGCATAATATCATTTTATCTATAAACTAAGACATTTAATATATTTCTTGGAGCACCTGGGTGGCTCCATTGGTTAAGTGTCCAGTTTGTGATTTGGGCTCAGGTCATGATCTCATGAATCATGTGAACGAGCCCCATGTCAGACTCCAAATGAAATAGAATTCAATTTAGTTCAATACTGTACCAAGTATAGATGCACTGTCTTTGGTTATGGAGTGACAAATTTTGTGTGTATGGCAGGCACTATCTTTGGTTATAGGATTACAAGGTTTTTTTTTTTAAGATTTTATTTATTTATTTATTTATTTTGGAGAGTGAGAACAGGAGCAGGGGTAAGGGCAGAGGGAGAGGGACAAACAGATTCCCTGGACACGGGACTTGATCCTGGACCCCAAGATTATGACTGGGGTCTAAGATGCTTAACAGACTGAGCCACCCAGTCACCTCAGGGTGACAAATTTTTAAAAAATGGTTCTCTGCTCTCTGAGAGTATGTAATTTAGCAAAGATGATAGAATGAGTGTAACCCAGTGCCGTGTAGTGAGATAAATTTTTTTCACTTGGGAAATTTTCAAGAAGATGTCATATTTGAGCAGGGTTTTGAAGATCAACAGAATCTTGCCAAGCAGCAGAGGTGAGAAGAGATTCTAGGCAGATAGTATAATATGAGAAAAGGTGTGGCAGTTTTCCTGTGGGTGGATGGTGTGTTGGGGGAATCAAGTATGAACATGACAGGGCAAAGAGAGAGATGAGAGATAGGAAGGGAAGTCTGTTGGTAGATTGCTAGGGGAGGTCTTGAAGGCCTAAATTGTAGGTTTTGGGTACTGGGTAAATCTGAATGACTTTATGCAAGTTAATAAAATATTCATCTCTGTGCTTTAGAAAGGTAATTTTGAAGACCAGGTAAAGTCAAATAAGGAATACAGAGAAAGATGTGGAGGAGGAGAAGCGGATCTGTCAACTTCATGTCAGTTGAGACTTTTATGACTTTAAACCAAAAAAGACTTATGATTTTAATTCTAAAAATTATCCTTTAATATTGAGGTGCCAAACTTTCTTGAGATGTAACTGTTGTCAAATTAAGTAGACTTAGTTTAAAAATAGAAATGTTACTTGACTCTACTGTTTTTCCTGGTGTAATGAGATGTTTTGTTTTTAATATAGTTAAACTTTATTTTTGGAAAGGTTTTCCTTTTTGGAGATTGACTTTTTCTGTCCATTTCCACAGAGATTGTGTCCTGTAGTAGCAGAGTATGGTGTTACCGTTAGAAAATATGTACACACACAGCATTATAAGTCCCTGGTGATATATGTATGTTGCAGGTGTAAGAAAAAAACATCACCTTTCAGACTCATGAAAAACAGGGCAAAAATCAGAATGCAGTAGAAGAATGTTTGGAAAATAGACAATTGGATTTTAATTTTTAAAAAATTGGAAGTTTTTCCAGTTTTAAAAATTGGAAGTCAGTGATTGAAGGTGTCAGAGGAAAAGAGGGAAGGAGGGTGTCGACAGCAGTAAAAAGGAATGCAGCATAGCCCCACTACCTCTGACACCATAATTCTCTGCCCAGGGCACCAATGAAGTCCTTTTTTTTTTTTTTTTTAAATGTGAGAAAGTCGCCCTGTGTGGTCATGAGGATTATTTTGTTAGCCTTCCAGGAATCCTCTCCCCAACACTAAAGTAGAAATGAAGTTGTTTATTGATATGGGAAGTTATATAAGGACTATAACCTTGGGTGCTCCATTTTTGACAAGCCAGAAGACAGATTTATCCAAGCATTCATTATCTGGGACTTCTCTTCCTATTACTTTTAGTAAAACACATTCCAGGGCTAAAGCTTGTGGTCATGGAAGGCTAGTAGGGGTAGGATAGAGATACAAATTAACATTTTCCCACCTACTTATTCATCATGTATTTTTTTTACCCATCCATGGGCACAGATTGAACCTCTCTGGTGATTTTCCTCTTTACAAGAAATAAGCTCTTTCAATAATATGTTCTGTAGATTTTTTTCTGAGTTAAGTGCTATGGTAGGCCAATGCAGCTTAATGATAATTCTCATTAGACACCCAGTCACAGCTATAGTCAACTGTCATGCCATTGTAATAATGATATGTCTAACCATACCAATGACTAATACCTGTAACCGAACAAATACTGTTATAGTTCTTTTTTTGAAATGCAGAGTAATTGCTAAAATCCAAAAGCTAACTTATACAGTTTAGATTTTTGGGATAGGACATGATGTTATAAGGAGTATAGATGAGTCTGCCTAAGTAAGAAATTTTCATAAATTATTATAAATAGTGATCTCATAGGCAATGATCTGGAGAAAAAACAGGAAAATAACAGAGAGCTGAGCTGAATACTGTAGTTGTTCCTCCTTATTTATAAAGCACCAGTGGCTCTTATGCCTTAATCAATCTCTCTTGGATTGGATATCCTCCAACTTTCCCAGAAAAAGCAGGGGGGAAAGGTGCCAGATGAGAAGAATGTGACATTCTTTGTCACTGATTTAAATCCTTAATGACAAAAATAGTAGTTTTAAATATTTTACATTAAGCTGTTGCATTGCCTCTCTTTGTGGGAAAACCTGACCCTTTGAAGTACCTGCCAGACTCTATAGAGCTATGATCTTAATTCTTTACCCAGTTGAGAAAACATTTTCCTAATTTTTAAATTAGTATATTAACCTGCATAACTCTACATAAATAATCTCAGTGTTCCCCCAAATTCATTGTTTTGCTCTTGTGGCAAACATCAGTTCCCTGTTTTCATTACCATGATCTTATTTTGAATGCCAAATAATTCTTTCTCTTCTAGGACTTCTTGCAGCTCTGAATTCCCTACATTTTCAAATCTTATGTGTCACGTATTTCTTTCCATTTATTTTTACCTTTTTAATGATAGCTAAGTGTATACTGTGTTGTGCTTCTCTCCACTGTTTAACAGATAAATTATAATTTTTCAGCTCAGTATTTAATTTCCTCACAGTATGGAACCAGCCTACTTGCACAACATTCTCTCTCTCTACCTTCTATGAACCTGCTCTTCAGCCAGATTGGCTCTACCCACTTCTCTATCTGTTCTGCTGTTCATGGTATTGCCTCCATTTGAAATGCTGCTTTCCTATTTTGACCTGTTCAGAATCCCCTCCATCTGTCAAAGTCCAACGCTTATGGCATATTCTTATTTATATGGGCTGGCTTCTTCCTCATGCGAGTATATCCCAATAACATTTTTCACCTTTAAACTTACCTGTCAGTTAGTTCTACCTTGCATTATAGATACCTGTGTACCTGTCTCCACTATTAGATTCTATGAGATAAATGCCCAAGATTAGTTTCACTGTAGTTATTTGATTTGGGTATATTTATATCACTACATATTATAACTTATGACATTATCACCCCTTTCATTGGTATTTTATTCTATAGGGACTAAATGAAAAAATATTATCATAATGTATCAATTTTATATGGCAGAGTTAATTTCCAAAGGTGACAACCAAGTTTGATGTATGCTAGCCTGAAAGGAAACTGACTGTCCAGCCTCTATGAAGTAGTGGCAGCACTTGCAAAATGGTCTTAATAAGATTTGCTGTATGAGACAAAGGACCATGACTTCATTCTTACTAACCTCAGAAGCATAATAAACTATGGTCAGTTTGGGCATTTTCCCAATTCTGCCATTAACTTGCTCATAAATTTTGATTAGGGGGCATTGTAAGACTTTTATAATTAAGGGGAGTGCATTCGAAATTTATTTTCTGCGAACAGTTTGTCATATTCTGAAAAATACTGAAGTTCTGTGAATACCTGTAAACTTTAGGGATGGTAAAGTAGGTGGCTGAACAGACTTTTTTCTGATAGCGAGTACCTAAAATTAGTTGCAACCTCAAGTCTAAATTTTAATTCTAACAAGTAATTGGTTGACTTAAAATATATGTTGGCTAGACAAACTTCTTAAGACTAACAAAGTGGCTGCATTCCATGGTTATCTCCTCTAGACTTCATCAGCACATAGATCTATTTTGTAATGATTTCTTGCTTTCTTTAATCATGGATTAACAAATATTAACTCTTTGTACAAGTCTGAATCAGTAAATACATGTAATTCTGTATTTGTAGGAGGCATTTATCTTCTAAGAGTGTTTTGAAGGGTGCAGTTATATCATTAGATGCTTTTTCTATTTTAGTTTTGCTATATAGCAACTTGGAAAAGACTAGATTGTTTCCGAATAAGGTTTCACTTGATATGGGCATGTATACATTTTAAATTTATAAAGGTTATTTTTCAACAGGCTCTCTTCATAAAATCTCTTTTTTTTTTCCTTCAAGGATTTTGTCCCATTGGAAACTTTAAGATTTCTGCAAAGTCAGGTTTTTTTTTTTTTAAAAGATTTTATTTATTTATTTGAGAGCGAGAGAGAGAGCATGAGAAGGGTGAGGGGCAGAGGGAGAAGCAAACACCCCACTGAGTAAGGAGCCCTATGCGAGGCTCAATCCCAGGACTACTGGGATCATGACCTGAGCTGAAGGCAGGTAGATGCTTAACCAACGGAGCCACCCATGGACCCCGACAGTCTTCTTTAACCTAAAGAAAGATTCATTTCTTTTTAGAACTGAACCACTGTTTGTGCCCTAATCATGGAATTATGTAGTTTCCAAGTACCTACTTAAATTTTCATTTTTTATGTGTATCAGAAAATATCACAGGTGGCCTTAAGGGAAAGAAGAAAGTTTGGGTCTAATTTTTATTCCTTGCTATGCCTTAAAAATGCTCCAGAGGATGCCTCCCACTGTGTGCACTTGAATAGCAGTTATTATTAACTATTGAATGCATCCTATTTGCTTACCACAGTACTGAGTACTTCTCATTTTGATTAATATTCGACATTATACCATATATATATATCAGGCAATTTTAATATACATTGTAAAAACAAGGTACTTGAGACCCTGGGAGACTAAATAATTTGTCCCTGAACTTGTGCACTTCTTTTAGTTGTTTTACTTTTTCTGCCGAGCACACTTGAGGGAAGGCCTGAAGACATCTCATCAAGGTACCTCTGCGAGTTCTGGCTTTGAAGCACCACCTTCTTTCCAAGCATATAGCGCTGCTAGGTAAAATGCAAAGTCAGAAAAAGTCAAAGTCACAGCTGAGCTCATCATGATTTATCATCTCAGTGGCCCACAAATCAAAAGAAAATGCAAGTGATGAGTAGTGAGCTATGCTGAGGCCTCTCAAGGTGGCCAGAAGGGCCGGAATGACTACTTCCAGAGATTGAAGTCCTTCTACACTGAGTGGAGATCCAGAGCTGGCCTTATAGGTTGAAACCAGGACATAGAGGAGGACTCGTCTGCTTCTGAGCAAGAATGAGAAACCTGCTGCCCACTACTTTGGGCTATATCTTTTGATGCCAAGAATGACCCATATGGCAGGAAGAAGGCAGCACCGCCAATAAACTGGGGCTTGAATCCTATCACTCATTGGTTCAGTAATGTTAATTGTAATAGTCCAGATGCCAGCACAATGTAATACTTGAATTACCAATATGAAACTGATTATGTCTAGGTGGTTCTGGGCACCAAATGAGCACAAAATCATTTGTAAGAGAAGGATAATGAGAGAATGGGGTTGGAGGTATATCAAAAAGCTAAATAAAATTAAATTTTAAAAAATCTCCTGACTTCAAATGAACCTGCAAACAAGAAAAAAAAATCCAAAGCACATGGGAAAGCTGTACACTAAGAAAGAGCCAATAAAGTCGACCATTGAGAATAGATTTTACTGGAAGAAATTAAAATATTGAAACAGCCTGAGAGAGCATATTTTGGATACTCAAAATATAAACAAAGGATTGGCATCTGTAAAAAGGTAGAAAATCCTGAAATAAAAACAGTCATGATCTAATGCTTTATTTATTTACAAATAATTTTTAAGGTTATACTGTGGTCCGCACACTCTTATGGGTGCCAGAGATGTAGGAATGAACCCAAGTAAATAAAAACCATACCTACATATCCTCATGGGGGATTTACCTATTGGTGGTGGAAATGAAATAAGAATAGGCAGAAATCTCGGAAGTGAAAGAGAGCCATTGAAATAAAATTCCCAGTAGAAAGTATAAACTCTACATTAGGAATAACATGGAGGACATTGGGAGATGGAGAGGAGAAGTGAGTTGGGGGAAATCAGAGGGGGAGACAAACCATGAGAGACTGTGGGCTCTGAGAAACAAACTGTGGATTTTGGAGGGAAGGGGGTGGGGGATTTGATGAGCCTGGTTGTGGGTATTATGGAGGGCATGTACTGCATGGAACACTGGGTGTGCTGCATAAACAGTGAATTTGGGGACACTGAAAATAAAATTAAATTTAAAAAAGAGAAAGTATAAACTCCAGACTTGACAGTGACACATTTTTTTTTTAATCATTTGGAAGTTATTACTTAGGAAATCACCTAAAAGGCAGTCACGGGAAAATAAGACTATAAAGTGTACGTGCAAGGAAAGAAAGAGAGAGAATGAGAGAGAGAACTTCAGATTATGGGAAGAAATAATAGCTGAGTTTATTTTAGAATTGAAGACAAGACTCCTCGCATTGAAAGGACACTCTGAGAACCTATCTGGATAAACAACAATAAATCAGTGCCTGAACACTTGAGGTAAAACTTCAGAACATTGAGGATAAAAGAAAATCTTTGCCCATCAAAGAAAAAATACAGACTAGCCCCAAAGCAAAGGCAACTAGATTAAGAGCAGACACCAAGAGCATTATTGAGGGGGAAAATGTCCTGTAATTTGGATTCTAGAATTTAATGCTACCATATACCACTGACACACTGATCAAACATAGTAATAGAATATCCAACTTTTAAAAACTGAATATTTTGAGGAAGCAAGCCTAGAAAAAAAATGTGTGGCTTAAAAAAAAATAGTAAAGAGGAACAGCAACTTCTAAATGTCACCAAATTTAACTCTTGCTATAAAAAGTCATAACTAATTTCTATGTAAAGGAAGTTAAGACTACACAAAAGAAAAATGCAAAATGCAAGAGAAGAAGAAGAAATATGGCCCACAAATAAATACAAATTGAAAATAAAAAGACCAAAGGTTGAATTTCTCATGACATCAATGGGAACAAGGATGTGGAAGAATGGTCATAGCCGTTTTTTGGTCTGGCAGTCCACATGGGCCAACTGTGTGGGTGACCTTGTAAAGCATGGAAGTGGTAAATGCCAGCTTCTGGGTGGTATTTACCTTAGGAAGGGAGAGTTCAGAGCAAAAGTGGGAGTGGAGAAGGGTGAGCAAGAAGGGGCTCACCTGTATCTGTAATGTTTCATTTCTTTAAAGGGGGAAGCAAAAGTGCCAAGTGCCAGGATCTGTTAAAACATGGTGGTGCATACCTGAATTTTCTTACTTCATAGTATTAGCCTAAATGTGTATGTGTGTAACTGAAATGAGAAGACACTCAGAACTTTCAGGAGAACATGAATATTTATGCACAGCAATAAGGTTTTAAAAACCCAAAGTCTTTGTCAGGATCTGTTAAGTCCCTGCCTACAGACTCTGCCCCTCTGACCTCTCTCAGTCACTCATTCATTCTAACCTAACCCCAGCCCCATTACATATTTTTGTACCTCACGCAAGTCTGGCTCATTTCCTCTTCTCATACCAGCAATCCTGTTGGAGTATTGCTATCTCTTTCTGATACTGGAGAAGATGTCAAAAATTTTAAAATGTCTCAGATGCCTTTGATTTTGCTCTTGGTCCAGTGCTCTTAGTAGATACTGACTCTGCCAGCTGAATGAAATGATGTTTTCTTGGTGTTTGACTGATGTTCCACCTGGGAATAGTTTATGCCACCATAACCTAGTCCTTGCGAGCAGAACACTGCCTGGGGTGACTGGAGTCCTCATACTCCTGGCAGCCTTATGTGCTCAGGAGCAACAGGTAGCTGTGGGATTTAGACTGAGGGAATAACTTTCCATGGACTCATGTGCTCCTTTCTACCCTATTGATTTTTCTACCAAGCACACTTGAGGAAAGGCATGGGAACATCTGGTCAAGGTATCCCTGTGAGTTTCAGATTTGAGGCACCACCTTTGTTCCAAGATGGTATGTGGAAATCTTTAGGAGTTCAAATGAATATGAGGAATAATAACCTAACTTTGGATGCAGAACTGCTTTTAAATTTTTGTTCTTGTTTGAGTTTGCATTTGAGAGATAAGCTAAATCTCAGTAAGACTGAGCCTGATTTTCATTTTGGAAGTGACTCCTAAAGTTTTCCTAATTTAAAGTGTAAAAATTGATTAAGCCATGCTACTTTATCTTAAAAAGACAAAAACACTAGGTATAGTGCTAATGGGAATAGCCATGTATGTGTGTGCACTGCGCATGTGTGCATAGAAGGGGACTCTGGACATAAAGGTCTCTCTCACTGATTTTGCCCACTACTACTCATGCATTTGATAGTAACTGGATGGTATTTTGAGGTTCTAAGTGGTGCTCCAAAACATCAGTCTAATCAGTTTTATTCTGATATCTTGTCTGACAATCATTCTAATACTGTGGAACTTATTTTGGTACATTGATACTAAGTGTTCACATCTTGAAAATAATTTCACTTCATCAAAAATAAATAGTAGATGAAATTTAACTTAAGTGTATCCTGTCTTCAGGGGTCATTTCCTTACAATTTCAGCTTAGTATTGAGCCAAGAGCTAAGCAAAACTCAGCAAAATTCTTTGGAAATTGCGTTTAATTATTGCAGGTCACTAAGATTCAATTTCCGGTATTTAAAATACTTGGTTCCGCATTACATCCTGGTGACAAAGAGAAAGAGTATGCTTGAAGAGGGTTCTAACTTCCAGTCTGAGCCTAGCTTAGTAAATGAAAGAATTCAACTCAGTACTCGGTTTAAAATTAGTTTTTTGAGTATTACTTTTATAATCTGGCCCAATGAATGAAAACTAGATAATGTTCACCAGTAGTCACAAGAAAATATTATCTCTTCAACTTTTGTGATAATATTAATTATGGAAAATATTAGTGAGCACTTACTCTGTGCTATGTACTATTCTCAAGGTTTTATTTGCATTAACTCATTTAATCTTCTTAGCAGGCTTGTGAAGTAGAAGATAATGTTATCCCCAAATTACGAAAGAGGAAATTGAGGCATACACAAATTAAGTAATGTCTCTGAGACCACACAGAGTGTAATGGAGCTGGTGGTAGCTTTAGTTCTTTTCTTTTTTTAATTTTTTAAGATTTATTTGAGAGAGAGCATGTGGGAGGCAGGTGGGTGGGTAGGGGCAGAGGGAGAGGGAGAGAAAGAATCTCAAGCAGACTCCCTGCTGAATTCAGAGCTGGAAGCAGGGGCTCCATCTCACAACCCTGAGACCATGACCTCAGCCAAAATTGAGTCAGACACTCAACTGACTGAGCCACGCAGGTGCTTCATTAGGCATTTTCTACTAACAGAAGACTATTGACTTTTTTTGCACTCCCACCCATACTAGCGTGCAACTTGTTTATTCATCTGTCTTCAAAAGGAAATCAGTGAAACTTGCACATCTTTATGCATTTTAGTGTTTCTAGCAATAAATGACCATCTATTCCTTGGATTCTTACAGGGCCTTCTACTTGGACAAGTCAAACTCACCACCCAACTCCACATCCAAGGCTGCCTATGTAGATAAGGTAAAAAGAGATGACTTCATTTGTTGATGCTTTGCTGTTCACAGAGCTCCCTTATTTATTTTTTTCCACTGTTGTTCTTAGATAATCTGTAGTTCTTAGACAAATATCTGTAGCCTCCAAAGCTGTTACCTCCACGAGGAAGATATTTTAGACTCTTCATTAAACCTTTTAACAATGGTGGACTGTAGCCCATCGACAAGCATTTCTTCCTACGGATGTGTGGAGCTTTATGTTCGTCGCTTTTTTTCTGCAGCTAATGAGGCCTCTCAATGCTCTGGATGAACTTTATCGGCTGGTAGCCTCGTTTATCAGATCCAAGCGTACCGCGGCCTGCGCAAACACAGCCTGCAGCGCGTCGGGGGTGGGGCTGCTGTCTGTGTCCTCGGAGCTGTGCTCCCGGCTGGGGGCCTGCCACATCATCATGTGTAACAGCGGCGTGCACAGGTATGTCACCTGCCCTGCCATGTCGGCCTCTCTCGGGCCCAATTTCGTTTGGAGGTTCTTGCTTAAATTTTAGTTACAGGAAATGGTTAATGGAAACATTCAGAGGACTTGGGTGTATTTGGAATGAGATTTGGGAAATCAGATCATGGAGACACCGTGTTTTCTGGCTTCCCTTTTATGTTTGGTGGCTGGTGATTCATACAAATGAATGCAATCCCACATTTATATCACTGTAACTTATCTGCCCAGAATCTTATCACCCTGGCATTTATATTACAAGATATTTATACTTTAGGTACAAACTTGTACATCCATTATCTTCATTGTAGGAACTTGCCAGGCTGGAAAGTAGCTAAACAAAACTTTTTTCACTGTACTTCATGGACCTTCCGTCTTCGCTGGTTTGGGTTTCTGTATTCAGTGATTGTGAGGTGGGTGCTGCCTTGAGGATACCACAGCCTTTCCACTTTTAGCAAAATTAGGTCCAGAAGCCCACACAATATGCATTCCTGGAAATGGAAGAGGAAATCTTAGATGGGTCCAGTGCAGGTGGTTTTTCTTAGGCAGCTGTGCTCAGTCTGGGGTGGCCAAGGTAGGCTTAGGAACTCATACGGCTGCATCAGCTACAAAATGGGGGTGTAGGAGCCCGTGTCAGGTCCTTCCCCATGACCACATGCTCCTCCTCTGTCACCTCACCATTTTCACAAAGAAGTGAAACCATAAAGCAGAATGTGGTCCTCATTGCAATCTGAGTAGGCAAATAGTGCCCTGTCACCCACCATAGTCTCTTCCTGGAACTGGGCCAGTTAGATTTTGAGATTGGTGTTATTGTTTAGTCAGATTTACTTGGTACTGGACCTCTGTAAAGGACGGCAGTTGGACTATTAGCTGTGTGACATCACAAAGCAATGATGCTCATGTTAGAGGCATAAATATGGCATGACAGTATGAACAACAGATAACAAAAAAATAAGAAGAAGATATAATAAGATAACAGAATAAGAATAAATAGACCTCCACTGCAAGAAAATGTAAATGACCTCAGAAAGTTACAGCCAAAAACCAAGGTGCAGATGGAAAACAGATCTCTGTGATGGGGAAACCTTTCCCTAAAGAAGGTGATGTTTGAACTGGGTTTTGATGAGTCAGGGTGAAGAGGTAAAAAGTGGGAGAAAAATGATCTGAGGCAGCAGGTTCTCATCTGTAAAATTCCATTTCAATTTGGTATGCCTGGATCCCAGTCTTACGCAGCGTGTTCTTGCTTACAAAGTATGGCAAGACCTTATTTCTCTGAAAGGAGTATTATATTCTGTGGTTGAAAAAATATACAGAATTTTCTCCTTTATTTTAATGGCTGTGTACTACTCTGTGCTCTATTGCAAGCTGTAATAAGCTTAATTGAAAATATCGTCTGCAACCAAATGAATAAAATATTATTTCATAATTTGTTTACTAGCTGAGAAGTGATCTCTCCTTTCTGATCAACTCGTGTTCACTCCTTCTGTTCCCACTTATTCATTCACTCATTTATGCATTCATTATTCATTCACTCAATAAATATGCATTGAGCACCAATTACGTGCCAGCCCTGGTCTAGTTGCTGGAGGTACAGGATTGAAAACTTAAAGTCTCTGTTCTCAAACAGAGTGCATCCTGTTGGGGGTAACAGATGATAATGTAAATAAATACATATGTAATGTGGTAAATGGAATAAATAGAAAAAAGAACAGAAGTCAGAGGGGTAGAAGGGGGGGTAGTACCATCCAACAAGGGATTTCATCAGAGACTTGTGTGAAATGAAGGAGTGATATTTATGCAAATATCTCAAAGAAAGAACATTCTATCTTGGGGAGCAGCAGTGCAAATGTGGGAGCTCAAGGAACGGCATCGAGGCCATTGTGGCCTCAGCCAAGTGTCATTTCCTTGAATATTATTGTTCTTATCTCACCCTGGTGCAAGAGCATAGCTGTCTGAGGACTGGATGCACCATGAGCATGGAGGGGGCACTTCAGACTTCGAAACTACAAGCATACCCTCTTACCTCAACATTAATTTGCTGAAAGTTAATGCAATTAAATCTGCATTTAATCCTAGAACCATGACAAGGTTGTCCCAGTTATTCTCTCTGCTACCCCATGAGCAGTTTTAGAACCTGACAAATGTTACCTGGGAGAAATAGATTGATGGCCTACAGCTGTTTTATAATTACCATAATCACTGGTTGGTGTGTTGAGACCACAAGGAATGTTGAAATTTCAAAGTAGTTTGATTTTTTCCATTTCTACTGTTCAAAATAAATGTAGCTTTAGTTAGTTCATTTCAGACATTTACTGAGGTATAGATAGCCACAAATACTCCATGACAAATGCTGAATTTAAAGTTAACACTAGTTGAAAATGGTACAAATTTATTTTTCTATTATGCAGAATAAAATGGGAGTTTAATATTATCTTTTAATCTCTCAGTAAAGGCTATGCTTACATTTTTCATGACAATAAAATGTGCTAACTTATATTGGATTTAGAAATCTCACATAAAGACTGTTCTTAAAATAATTCTTCCATAATTATAATTCAGTCAGCTAGAGAGAAACCCAAGTAGATCCACACCTGAACATAGCAGTGAACATGGAGGCTTGCCTTCAGGTTCTGAAAAAGGGGAGAAGTTGACAGTGTGAATCAGAATAAATATTACACATACCACTTTCATAATTTACGTTTAAAATCAATACAAGAAATGGTCAACAATATCGACGTTAGACAATTTCCTGCCTTTTCTGATTTTATTTGCAAAATAAACAGAGAATCTAAAATGTTTTTAGAGTATTGAATGATTCTGCGTCTGTTTGATATTAAAGAGAAGAATGTGGTTTTTCAGAATGAAAAGGCAGATTTAATTAGCATTAATGTCTAGATGTTTTAACGCCAACCTGAATTGGATGGCAGAGCTGCATACAGCAGTGAATGCAAGATTAGTAGGAATAGAATTCAGGATGAATTATTAAAATCTTCTCATAGCATTTAGCCTGGCTTTGTTTTTATTAAATTCTTTTCCCTCGGGAAATCCTTTGTGTGTATTACAATTCTACTGATGAACTTCCCAGCCCACACTCTCTTAACTATTCACTTGTATCCCTTATCTTCATTGCTATTGGACCGTGCGAGAATAGGACTGTCTCTTCTTAAAGACAGGTTTTTGCCTTTTGAACAATGTAAACTTGATATTAAAGGTAGCTTAGCAAATGGAACATTTTTATATAATGTCTTACCCTGACATGACTTCTTTCATGTTCATTTTGTGTCTTCTCTTGCCATGTCCATCAAACAGCGCACATTGGAACCTGGTTTTATTAGTAAATAGAGATCAACAACCTGCTTTATGCTCAAAACAACTGTCTGTATTTCCAAAATGTACACATAAACTTTCTCATTATCATTTTCATCGGTTACATGGTTAATCCAAGCAGTCGCTGTGCGGTGGTTCACGAAACGATCACTTTAGTGGTTTATCTTCCTTGTCCATTGCTGAGAGGCTTGCAAGAGAGGCTTCTTTTATTATGTAGCTCTTCAGATTTCCATTTTATTTTCTATTAAGTTAAAAGAAAAACAAAAATATCCTCCAGTTAGAATTACTAGGTCAAGGAGTTTAAACCTTTGTGGTCAATAATATATCTTGTTCAGGTTCTCGAAAGGAGTGTCCTCATGGACAACACAACCAGCAGGTTAGATGGCTGTGTAGCATTTTCACCCTTTCCTGGTCTGCAGAGGGTTCTTGAATCCATTTATCTATGGTGCTTCTCTCCTAGATGTACAATGATACGTCACTAGCGCTTTAGTTTATAGTTCTGCGATTAACAAATACAAACATTGGAATTGAATAGTTTTTTTGAATTTCCTTTTCAAAGATTTATGCCATACACTGTCTGGATATATGCTTTATAGACAGAATTGGTTTCTGCCAAACTGAACCTTTTTAAAATATTGAATCGGCCTGTGACTTTTCCAGTTCTCTCTTGTACTCCTGCCAGCTGCTGGTTGCAGGCAATCCAAAAGCATGCAAACAGGGATTCTCAATTTCCCTTTTATTTCACTCTGCAGCATCCTTCCATCCAACGTGGTATTTCATTCTGCCGTAGTTCTTTATTCCCACCCCAGCTTAACAGCCAACTCTTTGTCTTTAACCAGTATACATCAGTATACTGCAAATGTTGCGAAACCTGAAACGTTCTGTGTCCAAAAACAAAGATGTCGTTTTCTTCCCACCACATTAGCTTCTGCTTCCTTCGCCACCAGGAACAAGTGGGTGGAATTTTCCAGGGGCTACCTGAAAGGGTATGTCAAAGAAACTTCTAGTGAGGGCAGGCAATCTGGGATCACAGGTTTTCCCTCTAAGGACTTGGTCCAAGGAGTTTTTGTCCTCGTACTCTCAGTATCTTTTAGTAGTTGGTTTTCGGTGATATCAGAACTTGGTACAACCTCACTGGAAGTTGCGTGAGGTGAGGTGATGTCTTTGAACCCAAACCTTGGAGATCTGTATATATAAATTACACTTTGTCTTCATGCTTTGTTGTGAGGACAGATGTCTTCCAGGAAACAATGGGCTGCGTTTTTAATGTACCTCGTACCTCACGTTCACTCCTCTAGTGGAATTTGAGACCAGCAGCACCAGGAAGGTCATACTGCGTCAGGGATTCTCCAGTACCCAGCCTTAGTCAGTGTCTTGTCTTCTGATTAGAAACCTGCATGGGATTGGGGGAGGTGGGCCGGCGGGGGAAGAACCCTGCACGGGGATGAGAAAGAATCAGTCTGTGGCAAGGCCTACCTGTTCTCATTCTTTAAAAACATATTGATAAACATCAAGCTAGCTACTACTATCTGTGTATCACAGTGTTATACGTCTCTCTCTTTTTTTAAAAATAACTTGTAGAAATTAGTTTTAATATATATAAAGTTTTAGAACGCAAGGGCCACAAAAATGTGAAACTTCTAACTTAAGCGGGGTCTGTTCCCAAGATGCTTTCCTTCATTGGTTGTGGGGACCTTGAGACGTATTTTTGCACTTGACTGTATTACCAGTGGTGCTTGAATCTTCAGTCAGCCCTCTCTTCCCCTTCCCCGACAAGCACTTACATAATCCATCCTGTGATCACAGTCTGGGTCCCAAAGTATGACTATAAGCATTTCTTAGGAAAATGAAATCTTGGAGTTAAAATATAAAAACTGAAGAGAAATGTATTACTAGTTTGGTTCATCCAAGTTTTTATTTCAAATGAAGATGAACATGTAAGCAATTTTTTTTAGAGTTTTTAAATTTATTTGACAGAGACAGAGATCACAAGTAGGCAGAGAGGCAGGCAGAGAGAGAGAGAGAGGAAGCAGGCTCCCTGCCGAGCAGAGAGCCTGATGCGGGGCTCCATCCCAGGACCCTGAGATCATGACCTGAGTGAAGGCAGAGGCTTAACCCACTGAGCCACCCAGATGCCCCAACCACTTTAAAACAAACAAACAAACAAACAAACAAACTTTTTTTTCAGGTGACTATCAATTAGCAATTTTAGAAACCACTTTTATTTGAACTTTGAAGGACTTTCTTAGCAATGTTTTATTCTGTCATAAACGTGACATCAAAGGACAAATTGACAAATAGGCCCAGCTTCAGGAATGCAGAATCTTACAGAAGTGGGGCACTCAAGGTAACCTGACTTAGGTAATCAGAGTCCTAATAGGGCAGATGATAAAGCTGCATCTTTTTCCATTGTGTGGTGAAAACATCAAGTAAAATGAGTAGATTTATTCTGGGGATTTCATCTGTACCTTATAGTCTAGGTATCAAACAGAAAAAAATTACTGTAATAAACAAATGTTGGTTTCAACCATACCCATTTCTCTTTTGTTCAAAAATTACTTGAGAGATTCATTAACAAGATGAGTAGAAATACTTGAATTTTAAATCTCCAGGAAAAACATTTTTGCTGGCTCATGGTCTCAGGATCATGATCCCAACTAGAAGTTCTAAAATTATGCTCTGTAGGAATCTGAAGCACATTAGTCTAAAACACTACTTTCGTATATAAAGGTAGTAGTAGTAATGACAGAAATGACATTTAAAATTGCCATTAAATATAGCTGCAGTTATTATTTTTAACATTTATAATTTGATTTTATCAATGCAATTGTTCTCATTTGTTTGAAATCTAATAAAATCATTAATGTATCAAAACAAACAAAAAAATATAAAATTGTTTAGAAGAGAAAAAATCAGAATCTATTAGGATGGAGCTCTGGGAGAAAGATAAAATATATTCTACTCATGATAGGATTAAGTATAAATCTTTATTACTCTGCCAAGCTCATAGGAGCAGAGGATAGAATGGTGGTTAGCCTGGGCGGTAGGAGGAGAAAATGGGGAGATGTTGGTCAAGGGATCCAGAGTTTCAATTATGCAAGAAGAATAAGTTCTGAAGATCTAATATACAACAGTGCGACTATAAGTAAAAACACTGTTTTGTGTATTTGGACATTTGTGAGGAGGGTAGATCTTAAGTGTTTTTACTACCAAAAAAAAAAAAAAAGGGGGAAGAAGAAAAAGAAAATTTTGTGTGTGGTAATTGTGTGGGGTGATGGATATGTTGATCAACTTGTTTGGATGAATATTTCATAATGTATATGCATATGTAAATATATATCTATAAAATCATCAAATTATATATCTTGAACATATACAATTTTTTATAGTCTATTAAACCTCGGTAAAACTGGGGGGGAAACAAGAAAAAAACAAACCCAAAATTTCAAATTATGCTGATGTATAAAATAGGCAAATAAACCTCTACAATTTATACAAAATTATCCTAATTTTAAAAACCAGATAAATAATACAGGTATTTTAAGATTTTAAGAAATTCAAGTATTTCAAAGATGACAGAAGTTTCATTCTTTATCTCTCTTTATCTTTTATAAAAATTCTTTACCTTAGAGGTGGGTCAGATTTGCATATATTTTTGTTTTGTTACTCTGACTTTTCTTTGTACTTGATATGAACCTTAATAAATTAGTATATTAAATTATTCTGTAATTTTAAAATGCCCATTGTTCTCTTCAAATTAGATTACTGTGAAAGAAGAATAAGACAGTAATTATGAGAGTGACTTACTGCAGTGGTTTCTAGTTTTAACCTCCAATTACCACATGATATTGGCCTGACCAGCCTTAATTTCTGTACATAAAAACGAGAGCTTATACATGATTATCTTCCATCATTAAAACTGGGGAAGACTCGGTAATCTTAATACATTAAACATATCTTGATGAAAATAATCTAGAAGAGTGGATTTTTAAAAAATAAATTTTAATATAAGCTCTACACCCAATGTGGGGCTTGAACTCACAACCCCAAGATCAAGCGTTGTGTGCTCTACCACACACACTACTACCTGATCCAGCCAAGCACCCTGATAAAAATAATCTAAATACATAATTATTAGTTAAATTTCATCAGTATTTGCCAAACCCAATTTTACTATTCGAGCATATTAGTAAAATTTAAGTATTTGTGTTACTAAATTTTATTTGTATTTAGCTATTTAAAAGTGTTAAATATAAAAATCTACTATACAAATTGTTAAAGAGAGCATGATTCTTCAAAATTTATTTCAAATAAGCTGAAGTTGTTGTTTTTCCTAAACCTCCAAAATTATATTTAAAGCAAAATAAAATGCCAGTCACTCTCTGGAATGTGTTCCTGAGGGCTTCAAGGTTAGTGATTTTATAACCACTCTATTGTCATAAGCCAAAATTTCTGTCCTCCCGAGGAAGAAATACAGGTATCTCTGTATGAACCGGGAGCAGGTGGCGTGGAGAAAGTTGACAGAAGGAAGTGGCAATTTCTGCCTTTACAATGTGAAACTTAAATCGGTGGTAGGTCACCTAACATCGTCTGGAGGAATACAGAGGCGTGAGATTGAAATCCTGTTAAGCGAGAAGGATGTAAGGTTACACCTGCTGTAGGTTTTAAAGCATGACTCGTGCTTACCAGGTGAAGGCAATGAAGGAGGATGGCTCAGTGGAAAGGAAAGGGATAAAAATACAGTGCTGAGATGGGTAACAGCGTACTACATGGGGGTGGTCACAGTAAGGAGTTTACTACTTCTGGGCAATGAAGTGAGAAAGGGCATGGTGGGGAGATGAAACCAGAAGAATGGAAGGGCCAGATAGCTAGGTTAAGAATTTGGGACTCCCTCCCTGGGGCCCCAGGAAGCCAATGAAGGGTTTTCAGCAAAATAATATTTGATTAGATTTTTAAAAGATTTTTATCTATTCAGGAATGCCTGGGTGGCTCAAAGGGCTAAGTGTCTGCCTTCAGCTCAGGTCATGATCCTGGGGTCCTGGGATCTAGTCCCACATCTGGCTTCTGGCTCAGCCAGGAGTCTAATTCTTCCTCAGCCTAGCACTCCCCCTGCTTGTGGTCTCTCATTCTTTCTCTAGCAAATAAGTAAATAATCTTTTTTAAAAAGATTTTATCCCCTATTCATTTATAAGTGGGGGTAGGGAGCAGAGGGAGAAGCAGACTCCACACTGAGCTGGGAGTCAGATGCAGGACTCAATCCCAGGATTCTGGGATCATGATCTGAACCCAAGACAGATGCTTAATACGCTAAGCCACCCAAGCGCCCTAGAGTTTTTTTTGTTTTGTTTTGTTTTTTTAAAGATGGCTGTCATGGTCTGTGATGGGACAAGGATGGAGACAGCGAGACAGCTGCAACTTCACAATAGTACAAGCAGAAATGAGGAGGTCGCAAACTGAGGCATTGGCAGAAGGTGGAAGAGAAAGGGGAGACGTGACTAGCATGAAACGCCAAGTAACAGAACTTAGATAATAGGTGAGAAATAGAGGAAAGGGGGAGAGGGAGAGATTTTGATGATTCCCCACATCCAGCTTGGTAAGATGGTGGGGATGGGGGTTGCCACAGGGACAATATGCATTGTTTAGGGGCATGGTGGAGAGGGATGTGGAATTTATCCGTTACATATTGAGTTTAGATGTCCTTGGCGTCTCCTAGGGGATGTCTTTTGACAGATTTATAGTCAGCAAGAACTGAAGGTATATATATGCATAAATGGACATAATATAAGTGGGTACACACACACACACACACACACACACACAGAAAAGAGGCTATGGAAATACAGAGGTGTGTCACCTTCCAGAGGTGGTGGGGATCCTGGTGATTGGAACCAAAATGATGAGGGGACTACTAACTGAGATCAGTAGGTGACTTTATTTCTCACAGTCACTTCTTCTATACTTTACAAGATCTTGTTACAAACAGGATACAGTGACGTATACAAAGATGTACTTGTTTACAGGGTGTGAACTGCATGTGAGACATGAACAACAACGATTATCTCTTAGCTTCAAACGAGGAGAGCAAGTTAATGATTCTTCACACTTATCAGATCCATCTATTCTAAAGGAGGACAGGAAAGCACTCCGGGGATCCTCCCATATCTATTCCCGGCACCTGCCCAGGGAGACTTTTGCCCTCCATCTCCTGGAGTTTTCTCACAGAATCTGACAGAACACTAGCTACATGGGTGAGGATCTGGGTTGTGTTCCAACAGTTCCCCATTTTTTGTTTTTTAATTGCAACATCTTAAGAGCCAATTCCAAGCTAGATGCCTGTTGTTTGTTCACTCGTCGTTTGAGGAGACAGTACCCTATAAAGTATTTTATATCCTAGAGAAATGTTGAAAGGGGTACCTTCATCATGAGGATGTTTTGGTCCCTCCTGCGTCCAAGGAGAGGGCATATGCATAGAATCATTTGTGTATATTATAGGCGCCTTTCCACTCTACTGAACCAAGCATAAGAGTGGTATGAGGTATCCATGCCCAATATATATAATTTCTGCTTACCGCTGATGTACAGGTCAGGAGAGCAACCATAGCCAAAAACAAATTCTCAGGAGTCTGTGCTTCTGATAGATCGTAAAACTGCTTCCCCTTTAGCTGACAGGGCCTTAATCTGACCTCATGTGGGTGGATCAGTCTTACACTGATGTGGTCATCTGTGGTCTCTTCTTCAGAAGGGACAGCACATGCATCTTGTGAGTGACCTCCTTGTCTCTTGTGTCTCCAGATCTTTCTCGGAGATCGAGGGTGCAGTAGTTATCAGCAGGGTCAAGGGTCTTTCGGGGCCTGATGAGCCAAAGAGGAAGCCATGGTGTTTCGGAGGGTCCATCACTAGAATCTGAGGACGTAAGAGCGGACGCTCGGCCTTTTCTTAATAGGAGGCCAGGGAGCCATTCATTAAAAGATTTGAACCAAATACGAATAGATGCTTCAAGGGATTGCTGTGATTGTGAGAAGTGTTTTTCTGCTGCTGTCTGAACGTGGTCACCTTGGGATAAATTCAAAAAATTAAGAGTAGATAAAAAGAGTGCTAAAACAGCCTTGGAGGTTCCCCCTTTTTGCTTTTTAATAATTGCAGTTTTATTGTACCATGAGCTCGTTCAACTATACCTTGTCCTTGTGGGTTATAAGGTATACCTGTAGTATGATGAATCTGCCGATCAGAAAAAAAAGGCAATAAATTCATGGCTTGTGTAAGCCAGTGCATGACCAGTTTTTGTGGTAGTAGGGACCCCCATAACACTAAAACATTGCAATAGAGTAGAGTGGACAGCAGTTAAGGACTTGGAGGATTGAGGAACTACCCGAAGAAATTTTAGAAAATGTATCAATAACAACATGTAAATAAGGTTGACGAGGGAAGAGATCAAAATGAGTTACATCCATCTGCCATAGTTCGTTGGCTTGTGAGCCACGAGGATTGGCTCCTGAAGGATGTGGGCGACAGGAAAGGATTGAACAATGTTCGGTGCCCTTTGAAGTGGAATGCGGTAATGGTTATGCAGCCAATTAGCATTAGTATGTAAAACCGAGTGTTTATCTGCAGTGTTTCATCTGATGTGAAAATAGGACATGTCAGGATATCTGGTTGGCGGTTATCTTCTACCATGGGTCCTGGGAGAGAAGAATGGGCCCTAATATGGGTGACGTAGAGAGGATGGGAATGTGATTGTACAAGGGACTGTAGTTTTGTGAGAAGGTGTAACTATTTTTGTGTTGTAGGTATCTAAGCTGTTTCAATGGTGGGAAAGAGACCAACTACATAAGCAGAATCAGAGACAATAATAGGTGCAAAGATATACGAGTTAATAGAGCAGTAAGAATGAATATTTCTGCTTATTGTGCTGATGAATACTCGCTTTGAATTGAGAAGTTACGCCAGGTCCATGTATGCCCCCTTTTTCAGTAGAGGAGCTATCAATATAATACGTGGGAACACCTGGAGTTGGACTAGTTTTACAGACATTAGAAATTATAAATGATGTCTTTTTTAGGAAATCCCATAATATACTAGCAGTGTAATGGTTTCCAGTGGTTCTGGAGTATCCTGCTAAACCATTAAGGAGATGATCATTCATAGGGAATAGGGAAGAAAAATGTTTTATAGAAATAGGAAGAATGATAATGTGAGGGTCATATCCTTATATTTGAAGACATCTGGTTTGGGCAAGAATAATGAGATCTGCAAGGAGGTCAACATATGCAGTTAAAACCTTAGGAGCTCGGTGTTTCAAGTAGATCCATTCTAAAGAAGAGTCTTGTTGAGCTGTCACCCCCTAGGTGAATGGGGAGTAGGGAGCAGAAGTACCAGTACAGGGAATATAGGATCAAATGGACACAGGAACATTTGATGAAGGCGTTCTTCAAGGAATTGAAGTTCCTGTGGTGTAAAGCTTCGAGGACTATCAAGATTAATGTCTCCCTCAAGAGTGGCAAATAGATTTGTAAGTTGATATGTAGGAATACCCAACATTGGGCATAACCAATTAATATCTAATGATTTTTGAAAATCATTTAGAGTACTTAAAGTATCTCTATCAGTGGAGAACTTTTGAGGACCAATGGTGGTACATTCTATAATACGATCTAATTAGAAGAAGGGTGGAGTAAATTGTACCTTTTCAGGAGCTATTATAAGACCAGCCTATTGTGGGTACTGTTGTGTGTTTGAAAACAATTGATGTAAGACCTCTGGAGTTGGGGCTGCTAGTATGATATCATCCATGTAATAGATAATATAACATGTGGGATATAACTGTCAAGAGGGCTCAAGAACTTTTCCTACAACGTATTGGCACATTGTAGGAGAGTTAGTCATGCCTTGAGGGAGAACTTTACATTGAAATCTTTGTAAAGGTCCCTTTTGGTTTACTGTTGGAATTGAAAACGCAAAATGCTCTTTGTCTGAGGGGTGGAGAGGAATAGTGTAAAAGCAGTCTTGTAAATCCAAAACTGCTGAAGGCCATTTATAGACATACAAGAGGGAGCAGGAAGTCCTAGTTGTAATGCACCCATAATTACCATTGCAGCATTAATATTATGGAGCTATATTAATAATCTTCATTTGCCTGACCTTTTCTTTATAACAAAAATTGGAGAATTCCAAGGAGAAAAAGAAGGTTCAATATGTACTTTTTCTAATTGTTCTTGAACTAAGCCTTTTAGAGCCTTCATTTTTCTAATGTGAGGGGCCATTGAGGGGTCCAAATAGGCTTGTTACTT
The DNA here is from genome assembly GCF_009829155.1 of Mustela erminea. Lineage (NCBI taxonomy): Eukaryota > Metazoa > Chordata > Mammalia > Carnivora > Mustelidae > Mustela > Mustela erminea. The sequence goes on from NC_045629.1 coordinate 21,153,514, forward strand.
TTCCAGGTGATTGGAATTGGTGAAAGGGCTTTATCAACCCCAATGCCCCCTATATAAAACCCAGCCCAGCATAAGTATTATTAAGGTTAAGACCTATAGGTTCAGGCACCTTTGTAAATTTTTACCTAAGCCTTTCCCAGGAATATGCCCCATGTTTTTCATCATGTTTTTTTTTTACAATTGAGGATGTAGGTATGAGAATTTCAGCATCCCATTGTTGTAAAAGATCTCGTCCCCAGAGATTAATGGGTACAAGGGCAATGAATGGTTGAATATGACCTTGTAATCCCTCTGGGCCCCTAAGGGGCAGAGGTCGGCTGCTTTGTCTCAATTGTTGAGTAATTACATAGCCAAGACCTTCAAGGGCATAATCAGCAGGCACTGTAGGCCATTGGCATGGCCAACATTGACAAGAAATGATAGAGATATCTGCTCCAGAATCTAAAAGCCCTTCAAATATTCATCCCTTAATAGAAAGCTTCATTTGAGGTCAACTTCCTTCAAATAGTTTCTTAGAAAAATGAATCTTTTTATTAGTACTGCAGAATCCTCCTTCCCTGAAGTTTGAAGATTCAGTAGGCATAATATAGGGAAGTAACAAAAGTTGGACAACGTACCCAAATTAATTTTTTGCCGGTCTGTAGGGCCACTTCAAGTACGTGGGGAAGGGCTGCAGGAGGAATGTTATGAGTCTGATGATTAGAAGTCATCCAAGCTCCTGTTCCCGTGAGTGTATCATAAGTGACAGCTGCGACATTCCCTCTCTGACCTAAGTTCCTAACCTTTTCATGTGCCTTCTCAGAAAGCCACATTTTCCATTGTAGAAATTCAGAAGGTTAGTACCATTTTGGCTCTGAGATAAAAATCATAAGGAATCCAGTGGGTGTTATTGCTCCAATTGGATAAATATTCATAACGAAAGGAGAAGTAGGCTGGTACATAGAACATGCCTTTTTAAATTCCCTTACAGTCTCCATCGGCTTCAAGTATTTGGCCCATTAGTATGAAAAGTTACAGGGAAAACTAAGTGCAGCTCATGGGGACCAGACAGTGTAGAAATAGAATTGTGTTTTCTAGGTTTTGTTGGTCTTAACTGTAATGTGCATAAATTCTCATCCAACCCAGTGTCATCTCCCTCATCCCCAAAGAGGTCTGCTGCTATTTCCTCATCCTCATCCTGGGAGGGAATCAGAGGTGTGGTGGCCAAAGGAGAAACATGGCATTTGTCATTTTCACTGAAAAATATTTTTTACTTTCAGGTTGAATTCGTCGGGTTGTTTCATCATCTAATGCATACATATGCAGAGAGGCGGCTGTTTCAGCCTTAACATCCTCTTCCTTAACGTTCCCCTCCAAGATTAAAATTACTGTTTTTACCAACACCCATGTAACCCAAAACTCCACCGGAGTTTTTTCACCTTGTCTGTAAGCCTTTTCCATATTATGGTGTGTGTGCTCCCAAATTGCCTCTTCCAAGGTTCCTTCACCAGGACACCAAGGATTACATTCACAGATAGCATCCAAACAAGTTCTTAACTGACATCTGGATAATCGACTGCCTCCCCGAGATAAAAAGTGTTTTATTAATGCTAGAAAAGGCTGGGCACGACTTTGATTCTGCCCCATCGTTCTCATTTACTCCTTCTGTGAGGGCCTCCGGATCACTGGGTGACAGTTCATCAATTTCAGGTCCCTGCTCAGGTGCCACTCGTCACCTTCGTGAGGTGGGGATCCTGGTGACTGGAGTTGAAATGATGAGGGGACTACTGACTGATGATCAGTAGACGACTTTATTTCACTTCATTTATACTTTACAAGATCCGGTTATAGTGACTTATAGAAAGAAATATGTATTTATTTACAGGATGTGAACTGTGTTTGGGATGTGAGCTACGCGCAGGGTGTGGGCTACAGGCAAGCGACAGGTGAACAACAACGATTATCTCTTAGCTTCAAATGCTGACAGCAAGTTAATGATTCTTCACACTTATCAGATGGCGGACAGGAAAGCCCTCTGGGGATCCTCCCATGTGTCTGCCGGGCGCCAGCCCAGGGAGACTTTTGCCCTGCAGCAACTGGAGTTTTCTTACAGGATCCAACACGTGCCCAGTCACATTGGCAAGGATCCAGGTTGTGTTCCAAAAGAGGTGGGGTGACTCTTGAAAATAGGGAGTATGTATGAGTACAGGGAGATTGGCGAGGGGAACTATGTCAGAGAAGGCTTCACAGAGAGCAGGTTTAAAACATTACTAAGAATTTTCTGGGAATATACTTCAGGTGTTAGAAACAAGGAAGAGATATTCCAGGAAAAGGGGCAGAGGTGTGAGAAAAAGAATAATTAGCTGCCAACCATGGACATTGAGAAATGATCACCGGGGAACGTGTGTGGCGTGTTAATCTTCTCTGGTTCTCCACTGCCCCATCCTCTGTGAGCCCTGATTAAGAGGAACAACCAAGAAGGAGCCTCAGAATAAAACACTGAAGGAAGGATCCTTTAGAAAGTTATGAAACTTACTGAAACAAAGCTTTATTCAGTGACTCAGGTAACAGATCTAAGAGAAAATAGTTATATAGAGCATCAGAGTATTGGGGAGACAGATGAAAATCACATGCTGGACCCCCTCAAGTGTTGGTGTCATCAAAGGATCTACAGAGTAAGGACAAAAGGCAGACAGCAAAGTAGAGGAGATGAGACTAGAGAGGGAGTGTTGGAGAACTTTGGGCAGCTGGGAAAGGTACCCAATCTATGCAGTTAAATCCTTCAAAACGAAACAGAAATGAAATACATTGGTGAAACAGTCCAGGCTGAAACATTTAAAATGCAGAAAAGCAGATTCAAACCTGGTGGCTATGGTAATTAAGGTCCTAACTCACACACAGATGTTTCATATTCACACACATTTTTAGCATAGCAAATACATCCTCATGTGTCTAAGTGCTCATTAGCCATCTGCGTGATCGCCTCTACACTAACCTCAGCAATGGAAAAACCATGTCCGAGAAAAACACACCTTAATGGGCTTGACTGCAAAGGAATGAAGAATGTGGAATATTTTTGCCTGGTAGTTGATTTTTAAGCCTAGGCTTAAAGATATATGCCGAGAACTTTCAGAGAATGTATTGAAAGTTGCAGTAGAAAGTCCCATTATCTTTAATGGGACTTTCATGGCTAATTCCCTGTGCAGTGCTGAAAATGTGCCCCTTAAGCTCAATTGCTTTTTTTTGCCTTAAGATATATGGAGTTAGTGGAGTATTCAATTTGGCTGTGCTTCTGCTGCCAGGATCCCGCTCCAGCTGTTGCCCATCTCTTCTGCATTCTGTTCGGTGGTTTTGCACAGTGCCCCTCTCTGCCTGCTGTCCTTTTGCCTTCTTTTCAAATGCTCATGAACACTTTTGTCTTTCAACTCTCTCAGGCTGGGACACCTAGGAACCCCGAATGGTTGTGGGAAGACTTCATCAGTACTGCGCATTTGACCAGAGTCAGACAATAAGCTTGAAAGCATCAATAGACATCCAGAGGTTATTTCTAGAAAATCTCCTGGACACTTGGCTGAGCAATTATGGGCTTTTGGATTGCAACACTTGTTAGACTGTCACTCACATTTTCTTATACAGAGAATGTAAATATTTATTATCTTATTAGATGTGTGTGTGTGTGTGTGTGTGTGTGTATCAGATGAGTGAATTTGCTGAAAACAAATACCTGTTGGCCCTTTTTTCATGTGAACGTATGTACGTGTTTCATTTGAAAAGCGCCTTCTCTGTTACAGGGGAACAAAGACATAGGCGTTAGGTTTTGGAAACCCCTGTAGACTTGTGGCAATTTTCTCAAGCTTTCCATATGTCACAAACACTTGGCTAAAGGTGATCAAGGTAGGAAAGATCAATAGGACAGCAGCGGGCCTTTCCATATTAATTTTGCAGAGACTTGATGTGTGTGGCGAACCATAGCATCCACCTGGGGAACTGAGCAGTATGTAACGTATTGCATCAGCCCTCAGCTATACAATTCTTCCTCGGTATAAGGTAATAAAAGGGAGCCGGGAAAAGAAACAACATTAAACAAATAGTTTCTTCATTCAGGTGCTTCATTCCAGTCGTCAATAGACTTTCCACATTGGTGCTCTGTGCACAGTACTTAAAAGTAATTAGAAGCCAGAATAAATGAGATCACGGCAGGAATGAACATGCTTTACAGAGAACAGTGCGTTTTATACAGAGAAATGCAAATCTGTAGTAGAGAAGGCATGTAGTCTCCCTTCAATTTATTTTTCCTACTTGATGGCTGTACAAGTGATATACTTGCTTAGCAAGCTTCAAATCTAAATCCTTTTTAATCATGAAAGTATTTTCATTTTATGGGGTGTACATTCATAGTGAAGCAGTTTGGGCTGGCTGAATTAATCTCTACCAAAACAATGCATTTAAAGTATAAATGCTGAGACCAAGACTATGATTGTTGAATTATGGATGTGGGGAGCTGGAATTTTCTAAATGCAGTAATCCACATGATGTGTTTTTGGTATAATGGAAAGAGCCCTGAATTTTGAAACAGAAAACTGGTTTTGTTTTGTTTTGTTTTGTTTATTTATTTATTTATTTGACACAGAGAGAGATCACAAGTAGACAGAGAGGCAGGCAGAGAGAAGGGAGAAGCAGACCCCCCGCTGAGCAGAGAGCCCAATGTGGGGCTCGGTCCCAGGACCCTGAGATCATGACCTGAGCTGAAGGCAGAGGCTTAACCCACTGAGCCACCCAGGCGCCCCCAGAAAACTGGTTTGAATCCTGTTACTTACTTGCTGTGTGACTGTGATTATATCACTTGGTCTCTCAGAGACTTTATAATGATTTCTTTCTGAAAAGATGGCATAAGGAATAAATGAGCAACGTGTGTGAAAGCATATACTGTAAAACACTGAGTTTTTCTTTCTCACTCTGTGTTTCTGATAGTGAATTCATCTTCTCATTATGGAGTTAGGTATATGAAATGCATCTGTTTAAAGTAATTAGCTCATTCCTACTAATGTAAGGGAGATCTTGTAAGAACTATTTCAAAAAGCACAGTAGTTGCAAAGTAGGTCTTAAATGTTCTCACCACAAAAAAGAAGTGGTTAATTTTGTGATGTGATACAGGTATTATCAAACCTTACTGCGGTAATGATTTTGAACATATAACTCTAACAAATGAACCTGTTATATACCTTAAACTTGCAAAAGCTTATATGTCCATTATATCTCAACAGAGCTAGAAAAAAGTAACAGTAATGAGTCACAATCACATGAAAGAGGAGTATGAGAAATATGAGTTAACTCCTCTGATCTGTAAGAAATAGAATACACAAAACACTAGGCCCTAGTAAAGCTATTTTTAGAATCCTCCTTGGGTAGCTTATAGAAAATCATTCAAGAGCAGTTGAACAGGATCCCCTTGAATTCAAGGACAGGAAGTTTTCTTTCCTGGTGTCAAAAACCAAGTGTATGTGTTAGAATAGAGACAAATATTTAGGACTTGAAAAGAATCAGGTGCTAGCACTTGTTTCTTCATTCATTCACTGGGGGGAACAGGAAACCATGGAGCATCACTGTGTGACGTACACTGTGCTGTGCCAAACCAGAGCGATGAGAGAGTCCTTGGGTCACTGCACTTACAGTACAATGTCCAACTGACAGCTCAGTTGGTTAAGTGTCTGCCTTTGGCTCAGGTCATGATCTCAGGATCTTGGGATCGAGTCCCATATTGGGCTGCCTGCTCAGTGAGGTGTCTGTTTTTTTTTTTTTTCCTCTCTCTCTCTCAAATAAATAAATAAAATCTTTTTTTTTAAAGTGGGGGGTGTCTTGACAAAGAACCACCTTGGAAACCAGACAGCCATACAATGGAGCACTGCTTCTCTTTAGTGATGACAATAGGAGAAAAATGGTCAGAGGATTGACTTTATATGAAATGACTCAAGTAATAGATTTTTAAGTTTCTAAGCACAATAGAGAGGAAGAATATATAACATTGAGCGTGTGAAAGAACTCATTCTGTTAGGGTTTCAAATGTTTTCTTCTGAACCCAGAAAATATTGATAAATGATAATTGGACAATTTTGATGAAAGTAATTAATAATTAACGAATTTGGGATTCCTGAGTGGCTCAGTCAGTAAAGAGTCTGCTTTTGGCTGGGTTATGATCTCAGGTCCTGGGATTGAGTCCCACATCCAACTCCCTGCTCAGCGGGGAGTCTGCTCCTCCCTCTGCCTGCCGCTCTCCCTGCTTGTGCTCTCTCTCTCTCTGACAAATAAATAAAATCTTTTTAAATTTTTTAAAAAATAATTAATGAATTAATTTAAGAATAATTAATTGGAAATACTGTGACATGTATTTTCCAAGTACTACCAAAACTCATCCAGAGTTGTTAATCAAAAGACATGGTATGAGCTGCGGTTACACCCAGAGAAAGGGAAGGCAAGCCATTTTTCATAGAAAAGCCATATGCTATTTAGAAGCCATAAGGGAATCTGTGATTATGTTTTTACTAATATTTATTGTCCCTATATTACATTTATTACTTCAACAAGTTTATTTGAGCAGTGAACACTTCTTGAACAAACACATACAATACATTGAGCAAATACAAAATATAAAGAAATGAATCTTACCTTTGAGGAGTATACTTATAATACCATTGGCACACATTAAGAATTCATGTAATTTTTTTTTCAGTAAGTATGTATGGAACACTTACAGAATCCTGGGAAGTACGTAGAGTCTAGGAAAGCAACTGTGGGTTTAGATACCAGTTCAGCTCCTGATGGTGGCAGTGGTAGCAGTAGTAATATTAATAAAAATTGGTAACATTTGTTTAAGAATATACTACATGCTATGCCCTGTGTTAAGTACTAGATATGGATTATTTCATATAATCCTGGAAACAACACTCTGAGGTGTGTATATCATGAAACTCAACTGAGGAAACAGTTTCAGGAGCTTAAGTAACTCATCCAAGTTCCCACAGTTTTAGCAAATCCAAGCTCCAAATGGGAAGTTTACCTGCAATGCCTATGTTCTTTAGCCCTACGCCATTCCCACAACTATGGTACGGCATGGTGAGAGGAGTGATGTGTGACACAGACCAAGGATTCTGAGATCATGTCCATGAGGGAGCAGTGCGTGAGAACTATGTGAGAACTACGGGTGATTTCAGGGAACTCTACATAGTAGAGTGGAAGAATGAAGAAGGAAAACTAGGCACCGTGTTGTGATATTGTGAACATTTTGTATTGCACTTTAAGAAGTGGGAAGCCTTTGAATATTTGCATTCTCATTTGCATTTTTTAAAAGATTTTATTCATTTGATGACTGTGAGAGAGCAGGTGAGCAGGGGTGGGAGGAAGGGCAGGGAGAGAGAGAGAAAAAAAATTCAAGCAGACTCTGAGCTAAGTGCAAAGCCTAAAGCAAGGCTCAATTTCAGGACCCTGAGATCACGACCTGAGCCGAAATCAACAGTGGGATGCTGAGCCACCCAAGAGCCCCTTTCATCTGCATTTTTGTTTGGGGTGGAGGGTTAGCAAAAAGTAGTTTATTAAAGCAAGGGGACAGGACCTGTGGGCAGAAAGAGCTTCACCGGGGTCAAGAGAAGTGGCCCATTATATACCTACAAGTTGGGAGGGGGAGGGAAGGAAAAAGGGAGGTTTCAAAAGAATTTTCATATGCAAAAGAGGACCTACAAGATACTAGAGGCCTTGCCATTGTCAAGTTAAGGTTGTTTTTTCCTCTAGCTTAATTGATCACCTTTGTGATGGGGTAAAAACACTAGGAAGAGGCAAGACTAGGAGAGTCAGGAGAGATTGTACCAAAATAGGCAAGAGATATTAGCGGTGCTCCTAGAGAGGAGAGATTTATGACACAGAAAGAAATAGGAAATTAAACTAGCATGAAAGGTACTAGACTTAGGTACGTTAACAGGTGGAACTGTACAAAATATTCATCTCTTATAATGGATGAGTTTAGTGTGACCGCCTGGGGGCTTATAACATTTCTCAGTCTGGAGGTGAAACAGTGGGTAAATCATAAATAACTAGACAGATTTTAGGAAAGCAGTGATTTTAATCTTGACCACACTCAACTCTGGGAAGGTTTTGTAAAAATGGGAACATTGAAGACACTAAAAATATCATTTCACAAGAAAACTTTAAGGAATTAGATAATCTCTAAATCTTATTTCTTCTAACTACTTTCTTACGAGGGCCACTGTCAATGGAGAAACTTGGGTATTTTCCCACAACTGCTTGTTTTATCATAGTTGAATAAGGCCAGGAGCATGAGAAAAGCACAAAGAAGTAAAGTCACTTGGAAACTGAGCAGAATCATTTATATTTTTCCAACAAGAAGAAATGTAGCTTTAGTTCAAAGATTGTTGAAACTAATCTGCTTTAGGCTACCCAGGACAGAAGTTCAGCTGATGCTCTCGAGTGCATAAAATCAGACGATCAGCGGAGCCTTCCATCTATCATAAAAAGCTTCTGTGAGTGTGCAAAGAGCAGCAGTAGCTGCTGTATTTCAGTTTACTTCACCTATTCCATTCTCTTGAGATTGAAATAGTCATTATTTCTCTGTGAAATTCGAATGCCGCCCAGGTAATCAGCTTAGTAGAGTCTCTGGGAGAACCATAGGTGATTAGAGTCCTAATCACTTGTTTGTGACAGTCACTTGCACAAGTATAATGGGTCTGGCTTTTAATTAAAGGAGAAAAAAAGACTTCTGTAGAAAAGGGGGAAATTATTTCGTGTTTTAAAAATGTCAATCTGTAAGACTAGATGTGTACACCTATAACCATAAAAGACTTACAGCTCAAGTGAAGAATATAATCAAAATAATAGTTTCCTCGGGATGTTCTTCTATAGAGACTTGAGGGATGCATTTGCCCTAGGGGAATGTTCTCCATCGTTCCCATGACTAACTGGCATCATCAGAGTTACAAAGGATGGTGAAAATGAGGTGGTACACTGGGAAGTCCAGAGGTTTAAAAAAAAAACACCAAAATCAGAATGTAGAATTCTGTAGCAGAACAAAACTCACTGATTTCAGAATTGTGTGATATTTGCTTCACTTTACATTTTTCTAGTACAAAATCAACTCAAGCCTCATACTGATGCAAAGGTTTCAGATGAGTTTCAGTAGTTAGGCAGTTTCTACAGATGGTTAAGGGTCATGTCTAATGTCGCCATTTGCAAAACTGGTCAAAACTGTAGTTTGACATATGGTCCCTTAAACTCAGAAGACCCCCACCCCCATGCATGCCTTTAGATGTGGGTATGTGTTTCCCATATATCCTATTTTTTCAAATAAGAAATTATTATGCTAATTATACTGCAGGAGCACACACAAAAAAGAGAATATACTTCTCCAAGTACCCCAATTCTATTATTTTTGCACTAAACAGTTACAATCGCTACTCAAGAAGCTTTTGAAGTCTCAACACGTATCCCTAAATCCAGTGAATCCAATGGGTCTTGTTTGGAGGATAGTTTTCCGTTGTAATTAAATATGTAACATTATTGAGGGGTACAATAGAAATTTTCAAAATAATGTTTAGCCTCAATTTTACAAATATGGGGAAATAAATAACAAACCATCCCTTGCTAAATGTTGCATTTTCTACTTTAATATTTCTCACTTAATCTTCGACATTGTGTTAATTTATGGCAAACTGTTGTGGCTGCAAATTCAGAGCTCTTCATCACACTAGTGTTGTGTCAAATCTGAATGACCCTTCTGCACTAGTAAAAGAAAAGTTTGCGATCACTCCCAAGAAAGAACAATGTAATGATTAGCTACTAAGGAAAACAGCAGAGTCCTGACTGTGAACTAAGAGTCTCAGCAAATAAATCCACTCTCAGAAAACAGAGCTCGAAGCCATAAACCTCACATGGTTCTGGTTTCCCACATCGGTTTCCCTGTGAGTTACTGTGTCACCCTTGTGGTCCAAAAGGGGTGATGTGATACATGTCCCCAAGGGCTCAATTTAATGCATTTCAACCCTTGGGAACTTGGCTTCCTTGTTCAATACAATTTGAATCAACATTAAATGAAGCATTAGAGCTCTGAAGTTTTTAAAAGGTAATTGGGGATTTTAAAAACCCCCAAATTTTTTTTAAACAAGGTAACTGAGAATACAATTGATGTTTTTGTATGGAATCATGGTAAATGGCCAAATATGTAGATGATCCTTGGGTTTTGAGAATCTTTAATGTAATTTATTATAGAAATGTCATGACTCATCTTAAAGAGAAGGACTAGCATTTTTCTTTGAAAAAAACAACTAAAGTAACTTGCTTCCAGATTTGAAGTCTTACAAGGTGAATTAAATATAGTGTTATAGACATGAGTTAATAAATGGTCAAAATACAATATGTTGCATTTAAAGTAATTCCTAAAGTAATTTAGGAAAATAAGGTTTGTCTCTCCAATGAGACTTAGTTGACAGAGAGGTTTGGATGCTGATCTTTTGTACCCTGCCATCTGGAAATTGGACTGGCCAACAGGAGGCTCTTTCATATACTATCCCTGACCCTTTACTCTACAGTTTGACATGTAAAATAAAATTGATACCTGAGGTCTAGAATCAGTTGGGACAACAATATGAAATAAAAATCACAAAGACGCATATTAGACGCATATTAGTACCAAATTATAGTCAGGTGAACCTACTTCCACTAAACCCCAGTGTATAAAGGAAATAGTCATAGAAGTGTGTCATTAACTTCATGAACTTATCATAACCATATAACATCATCATTTTGTAAAATTAATAGAATCATAAAATTCTATAAAAATTAATCAAGGTCATTTTAATGAACATCTTTTTCTTTTTAAATAAAAAGCAGAAAGAGCTTCTGTAAATAGTTAAAATACAGCAGGTTTTGGGAAATGGGATTTATGAAAGCCCACATTCCTCTGATTTTCCAAGTAATATGTTGCCCATAATGAGCGCATGTAGGTGGACTTCCAGTGTGAGCTCAGGAGCAAAGAGGGATGGGAACCGCATTACTGCAGGCATGGCTAAGTGATCACACATGCCACTTCTGGTAATTCTTATAGAACTTTATGCAGCCAATATGCCAGTTTTTGTCATTTCATAGATGAGAAAATGAGTCAGAGAGTAGAGGTAACCTGGCCCAAGTCCTACAAGCCATCCTCAAATCCCAGTACCTCTGGTTGGGATATCCATGTTGTCAACTACTATTCTACATTCAGAAAGGTTGTGGTATTTTGAAAGACACTCGAAAAGTGGACAGGCATTCCTTAATTGCAGAAAGATTTATGCAGTGGTACCAAGATGTTGACCACAAGCAGAACGGAGTTCTGGGGAGGGTTGGAATATAGCTGGGGTGCTGGGAAGATGGAATGGAGCATGGGAGACCAGTTGATAGAAATCCTTAAGCATCAGGATGAAAAGTTTGCTCTTGTAAATGCTGCCTGGAAAGCAACTGAAGATGCTTTGAATACAGTATTGATAGCATATTAAGGATTCATGGTTAGTAAATTAGTTTGATAACTTGCTTAACAAATTGTTGATTTACATCACATAATGTAAATGTTGAAATTTTTTTCACATCAGCCAAGGAAATAAATGAAGGACTCACTTGGTCCTAAATCCTGACCCCCAAGGCCATACATGTTGGGGCCTAGACTGCTTCTCTAACTTCATCTTCTTCTCCACTCCATGTGCTCCTGCACACTGAGTTCCACACTTGCTCTTCGGCAGACAGAACATGCATTAACCTCAGAGCATTTGCACTTCCTCTCCCTGAAATGGTCTTTCTGATAACAGCATCTCCCTCTGCCATTGCACCCACTTCACTTTCTAGTCCCTTAAAATTTTCACATTTCTGGATAACTTATCGCCACTTGGTATATGTATTTGCTTCTTATTTTCTTTCTTCTTCCCCCGGAAATTTGATCTCCAGATCAAATTTTTTTTCTGTTTGCTGTTGTATCCCCATTGTATCACACTGGAGTGGATAAAGATTTGGGGATCTGAAGTTAAGTGCCCTTTTCAAGAAAAAGAATAGAAAATTTATGAAACAAAATAGAAGTGAAACTTAATATTTATTTGGAATGCAAAAAAAGTTACAAAGTTTAAAGTGCTAACAAGTACCACAAGCATTATAAAATCTGAAAGGCAAAACACTGTTTTTATTACTTGATTGCCTGACCCACCTCTGTACTTTTTTCCTCCACAGTTTTTGGTAACAGATTCTCCAGACTGCCTCTTCAATGTATAATAATCTTGTGATATAATCTTCTATAGAAAGAATGGGAAAACAATTTAGTATTTTTTCTCTAGCATGGCTGATCAAATTTTTTAAAGAAAAATTATTGATTAGAAAAGCCTTTTAGGGGCACCCAGGTGTCTCAATGTCAGGTCATGATCCCAGGGTCCTGGGATCGAGCCCCACATCAGGCTCTCTGCTCAGCAGGGAGCCTGCTTCCCCCCCACCCCGCCTGCCTCTGCCTACTTGTGATCTCTGTCTGTCAAATAAATAAATAAAATCTTTAAAAAAGAAAAGAAGAGAAAAGCCTTTAATTTCAACACTGTTGCTAAATCGCTTATAAACTTTTAAATTGTTGTCAAAAATGAGAACCCCTATAAAGTTCTATAGCATGTGAACCATGACATTTGGAAGAATAGCAGACTAGCTTCTGGCTCTATACATTTCTAGCCTGGTTTTCCCTCCACCACATATAGCCCTGAGTGTCCTAGGATATGAACACTGCATTACAACCTTGGGTCCTGCTCTTCCTTTTGAACATTAGGTGAGTGAGTTTGCACAATGGGTGGTACGAATACTCTGGACTCCATTTCTGCACGAGGAGACTATAATAACCTAACTAGAAATGGAAGTAACTGTGAATCACATGCATAGGTTCTAGTCAGCCTAGCCTAAGTGCTCCATAATACTACATTCTTTAGCTCAGTTCCAGATAATCCTGGCCATTTGAACACTGCAGAACACGACAGAGGGAAATTGCGGTAGACACGGTGAAGACAGCAGTCAGAACCATTTGCAGTTAAAACATTCTGTTTCTGCAAATTTATAAAAGCATGTGACTCTGTGAACAATGTGCTAGGGATCCATATGAGTGAAGAACACTGATTTCCAATCGTTTTTAGCTTGATAGCCAATCTCCTTCTTCCAGCATCTCATGGCACTTGTAGGTACAAAGAAGACACTCAAAAAATATTATTCAGTGAATGAATGAACAAAAGTTACTTCTTTGTGACTCTTCCATCCCACAGTTAAATCAAAGTGCCTTTCAAATTAAATTGGACCCCTTGACCACAGGTTACATTTATCATATTAAAAATGTGCTAAATCTCTGATGCGATGTGGGATCTATTCTTAATACACAATATGTCAAGAAGATTTATTCATTATAAGCACAGATATATTGACCCTTTCTTTTTTCTTTCTGTGGGGAAATTCACAGTTTCTGCATAATTTTATAGCCCTGTCAAATACATTTTCTCAGGAGTATACCCTAAGCAGCACTGTCACTCTTACTGCTCAAATTATGGAGCAACTTTCTTCAGTGCATATGTTATATTTGTCTTTTAGAAGGACAAAGTCTACTCTGTGACCTTTATTTTTTCATTTTTGTGACTCCCAGGAAAAAGGTTGTCTAAATTTTAAAAATGACACTATAGCTAGAAGGAGCTGAAGACCGAAGGCCTGTATTTTCCAGGATGGGGCCAAAATATAGATTTCTTTAAATTTTAATTCAACTGCCTAATGTGAAAACAGAGCTAGAAAGGAAATCTGTGAGTCAGATAAGAACTCTTGTACTCAACAGATGTGCCTAGGATTCCCAGCCGTCCTAATGCTCCTTTATTCTCTTGCCCAGAGTCAGCAGAGCTGTCTCAGTGGTAATCACCAAAGTACCTATAAAATGAAATGATCTCTTGTAAAACCTGACTCTGAGTATCCATTTATGCACCATTGAAAAACCATGTGCCACTCTGTGGATCTGGAATCTTTCCGAGAATGCTAGAATCAAAATGCTTCTTGCAAATGCGGAATTTTTCCAGTTGACATTCAGATTGATAAAGCTGAGAGAAGAGAAAAAGCTACGAGGCTTATAGTGATATATTAACAGCAAAGTTGCGGGCTTACTGCTAGGTTTTGTCCCACATGCCTAATCCAGAAAAATGGAATCCTCTGATGCCATGAAGGAAAAAGTAGGCCTCAATTGGACAAATTGTGAATCAAACTCGGGCAGTATTTCCCACATTGACCTTGTTGTATCTTTTTAAATACACTTTTTTTTTTAAATACACTTTTTTAAAGCTTTTTTTTTTTTTTAAAAATATGTTTGAGAGAGAGAAGTGGAGCGAGTGAGTGAGAAAGAGAGTACATGTGGGTTGGGGGGCAGAGGGAGAAGAAGCAGACTCTCCTCTGAGCAGGGAGCCCGATGCGGGGCTCCATCTCAAGATCCTGGGATCATGACCAGAACTGAAGGCAGGTGCTCAACCAACTGAGCCGCCCGAGTGCCCCTAAATGTTTCATGTTTTGTAAAATTTTTGAATTAATCCTAGGACCTAATTAAAACATACACAGTGGTTAGTATGGACGGCCAGATATAGCTAGACAAAGCTGTCTGTTTTGGACATGGTAGTGAAAGAAAGCATACATCCATTATAAGGAAGATTTTTCCATTAGGTGATATGTGCGTGATTGGTTTTAAAAAATGACACTTTCAGGTACCTTCTCAGAGAGCATGGTGCTGACCACACTGATTGATCAGGAGATTACAGTAAACTCTTCTAAAGTCTCTGGCAGATAATTTGCTACTCTACTATTGTTTATTACAGCCCAAAGGAGGGAGAAATAAACCCGTTTAAAAAGATTTTAAAAATGGATAAAAATTATGGGCTACTTGTTAAATATTCTTTGTAAGTTAGTGTTACAAGCAGATGAGGGCAAGTCATGTTTTATCTAGAAGAACAGACATATTTCAGTTTGATTAAAAAAAGATAAAGATTAAAAAAAAAGATAAATATTTTTTTCCTAGTGTCGTTCAGCCAGTATAATGAGGGTTATTGATTAAAATGTTAGAATCAATAAAGACCTAAAATTGGAGTAGAGGAGACAGTAAGGAGGAAAAAAAGGTTATGGTCTGTCAAGTAAGCTGACAATTAAATGTTTTGTGAAAAATTGATTTTTTAGCGTGAACTGTCAACTGTACTCCTTGGCTCTTTCGGGCATGTGAGAGCATGTAAAACGACAAGTATCTATTGTTATCAGACTCAAACACTAAATATTTGTAAATATCACCTACTACCAAAAGCTAATTGTAACATTCAGCACATCTGACTATGTTTTACTAATGCTTTTTAAGGAGTTTTGTGTCATGTTAATGCTTGTCAGGTCTATGAATACTTAATGAAACTTAACAGGTTTCTCCTTAGATTCCAATGATGCATAATAATACAATTACACATTGTCAGGGTCTTTCCAAAATTTAAGCAGGAATGTTTAAAGCCCCTTACCCTCTTTTTCTTAACTCATCAGTATCAAAATGTGGCAAGCGTGTTGGACTTCTGTAGTCCAACTACCTAACCCAGGATAGGTGAGTTAGCTATTCCTCATGTAGAAGGTCTCCAGACCTTTCGTTTGCAAGAAAAAACTGGACAGACCTGGATAAATACATGTGTAAAAAAAACACCAAACTACAGGTAGGTAAATGCAGAAACAGGAAAAAAGACAATCAAAATACCCATAAATGGAAAAGTAAAATAAAACAAAATCTGCTCATATGAATTTTACACAAAACATCAAAAAGTAATGAACATTTTAGTGAAATGTATGTAAAGGGTCCCTAAAAAGCAATTCAAAGACGAGCACCTGGTAATGTTAGCAAATAAATAGTATCTAAGAACTACCAAAGAGGAAAAAAAAAATGTGGAAGGACATAAAGGAAATGCCTTGAAAGGGAAGGCAAAGGATGAAGGCTCACCAATGTGAATTCAGAGGTTGAATTCTGAATTTTCTCAAGGTTGCTCTGGGCATCACATTCCTGTTTTATTAATTAAAAGTTCCTTTTAAAATTTTTACAGTCTTTTAGATTAGGCCCAGGAAGCATTCTTTTTAAAATACCAATTCTTTTTTTTTTTTTTTTAAGATTTTATTTTTTCATTTATTCCTTCGTCAGAGAGAGAGAGAGAGAGTGAACACAAGCTGGTGGGGGGAGCAGGCAGAAGCAGAGGGAGAAGTAGACTCCCTGCTTATCAAGGAGGCTGATAAGGAACTCCATCCCAGGACCCTGGGATCATGACTTGAGCTGAAGGCAGATGCTTAACCTACTGAGCCACCCAGGTATCCCTTAAAATATCAATTTTGATCATAGTGAATATTAATTTCACTGTTTATTTTTCTAAGTTATTGGGCATAAATGGGTATAGATCTATTAACTATCAGTCAGACATGTATGAAAAATATTAAGAAGTCTCTTCTTTTAAATTACATGAAACACCAGTAAAGAATAATATCTGATAATAGATTTTATTATAATTCTGTTTAACTGTATATATATAAACTTTTTCATAAACATAGTTCATTATAAATTTGTTAGATTTAAATAGTTAATTTAGGACCTCCATCATCGAGCTCTATAAACTCTTTTTAAACAGATGTTCTAGGGACCCCTGAGTGGCTCAGTCGGTTGAACAACCGACTCTTGTACTCAGATCAGGGTCTTGATCTCAGGATCATGAGTTCAAGCCCTACATTGGGCTCCACGCTGGGTGTGGAGCCTGCTTAAAGCCAAAACAAAAACAGGTGTTCTGTGTAGAAAAATCTATGGTTCATTGTCTAGCCGCTTCCATTTTGGCTGGCGCTTTTTGATTATGCAGTTAGGGTAGGGGAGGGAAAGTAAGTTTCTCTCTATCCTTCTGAGTTCTTAGCTGAAACCCTAATAGTAAAAAAAGAGATTAATAAGAGAAGAGCAGAGATTTATTAACATGTAAACTTATGACTACCTGGGGGGGATACCCAAAGAAACTCTCTGAGGAAACAGTAGGAGGAGTATATTCTATCCCTCTTCATTTAGTAACCCAAACTGTCTTGAAGTGCTTAATGGGAGCCCGAGGCATTTGACTCGCTTTTGCTTTTGCACACAGGTGCACTCTGAGCGTGACCCTGGAGCAGGCCATCATTCTGGCTCGAAGCCACGGGCTGCCTCCCCGCTACATCATGCAGGCCACTGACGTGATGCGGAAGCAGGTAAGTCTCATGCACTGTATAGGGACTGTTTTACAGGACCTGGATTTGAAACTGCCTTTTAATCAGGATTTATCAATTTTTGTCAGAATAATCAGCATTTATCAGGTGTCTCAAGGGTGCCTGGATTTGAGGGACATTTTTTCCAGGCTCAGAGGGTAAGTATGGACAAGAAACACTCCCAGAGATGAAAGCAGTACAGACATCTATATGAAGGTTCTCCAAGAAATGTAGCCAAGCTGCAAAAAGAGATGTCTGAAGAGGTAACCTGAAGGAGGAAAGGGGTTGATCAGGCGTATTGGGCAGGAGTGGATTTGGGGTTTATGTAAAGGATGATGTCAAGGGATGCATGGCACTTTCGGGGCATTGCGGGTGATTTACTAAGGCTCTGGAAATACATTAAGGAAGAGGGTGGAGACAAGGAAGAGGAAAGAATTGAGGACCCTGCTTGCTCCTGGAGCTCCCAGAGGGAATGCCAAGCCATGCTAAGAAACTTGTGCACTATTCTGAAGATAAAACGCATACCTCAGATTTTGCTTCAGAGGATGAATAGCAATTTTAGGAATGTCTTTAGGTCACTGAAGTATTTATAGGTGAGAATATACTCTCTTATCAAGAGAATGAACTTTTGGCCTAATACCCAGTGGTATTTGAAATATGACAGTTTGGTTTTTAACTCATAAAATTCTTTTAAAAGATAAGAAAAATACACTACCTCCAATTTGTTGATTATTAGGAAAATGTAGTTAATCTAATAGAAAAACACAACTTAGTAGAAAAGCAAAAGAAGTCGGAAAAGATCAATTTTATATTTTCTTCTGTCACATTGTTCTCAGGTTACCACAGAAATTAATTTAACAAATCTCTACTTACTCACTTGGTTTGAATTGCCCAGTGATAGTGAGTGACTTTGTTTGTTTGTTTGTTTGTTTTTAATGATTTATTTATTTTCGAGAAGGAGAGAGAGCATGGGCACACATGGGGGGAGGAGCAGAGGGAAAGGAGAGAGAGAGAGAGTCTCAGGCAGACTCCCGGCTGAGCTCAAGCCCAGTTCAACTCAAAGCCCATCCCACAACCCTGAGATCAGGACCTGAGATGAAACCAAGAGATGCTTAACAAACTGTGCCACCCAGGCACCCTAAGTAACTTAGTTTTTAAGATATGCTTTTGTAGTTAAAACTGCTCTATTTACTCAGTACTTAGTGTATAACTCTTACACAAACAGATAACTTCCTGTGGGTTTGCTCCCAAGATTATAATACAGAATGGAAAGAAAGAAAGAAAAAGAAATCCATGGAAACAGTCATGAGGCCAGTACCAGTTTAGGGTCTGCAATTCAGAAATAAGGTGCAACAAGTGGAGATACATTGTAGCTTCAGGCTTCAGGTTCCCAGCTGGGAACCCTGAAGCTAGAGACTGAAAACCAAGATCTCACAAGGTCCAAGAGGAATTTGCTAAGTAAATGTTAGATCCACAAGAAGCACAGGACACACGGTGGTTCAGCTGGGAAAGGGCAAATGCAGATACAAAGGCCAGCAGATTTTGGAAGGATTTTTTTGGGTGGATATACAAATTTGGTTTTAAAAAAAGTAGATCAAAGTAAACTTGCAATTATCCCTATCAGGTTGGGTTTGGAATGCCAAAAATACATAAAGAGACTAACCATTGTTTCATTCTATTGCCATTAGAGTAAGTTTACAATAAGACTTGAAGGAACCATCTCAAAAATCATAGTTTATGGCAAGACTAAGAGACTAGTATTAACCTGTTTTAGAATAATCTAGTACAGGAGTAATGACGGATTGGCTAGATATACATTCATGCTATATAGACTCCAATAATCAAAACCTTTAAGTTCTCACAACTGAAAACAGAGATAGATAAAATAGAGAGGGAAAGTAAAAATCATTTGTAAGCCTTAATGACTTGTTTAACTGGTGCAAACCCTTCTGAGGATACAATGTACATAAGATATTTACATATATTATTAGTATATATTATTATATGTTTATAAAATATAACTTAAGGCAACTGAAAAGTTAAGAAGTTTCTTATCAAATCCTGGTTGATTTCTAAACTTCCCTGCTTTTCAGTGTTTATCACTTCTTCCCCCGTCCATATTTTTATAATAAATACATTCAGAATAGATAGCTTCTCTCCTTTGTTACATGTTTCTCTGCTCCAAGTGGCTTGGAGACAAAGAACTAATTTCTGACTTCTTCATGAAGAATCAGAGAGCCTGGGGCCCCTCTCGATGGAGAAACCAGGCTAACCTGGTACACAGAGAGATTTTTGCAGTGTTCCCTCTGTTGCTCATCTTCTCCCAAGGGTTTAGCTGGTACAGGCAATGGGAATAGCAGTTGGGATCCACTCAGCAAGCCAACTTTTCCCTGCCTGTGATCTGAGTAGTTAGAACACTTGTGGGAATCAAAGATCTCACTTTTCTGTTCCCTTTGCCTTTCAGCCATTTAGATATAACTCTCTGGACACTGAATGGTTGGGATATTTTCTAGGTTAATGAATAAGATTCTCTAAGACCTTTAGTTTCCTTTTTAGGAAGAAGAAGCTCTTTAGCACGATTTCTTCTTCTGACTGCAATATTATTTTCATGTACAGATTTTGTATGTGTCCTTTTCATAGATTTGTTGAATGCCCTGGTTGAGATATTGGACGGAAAGCTAAAAGATAGCAGGCGGGGTCCCGTGCCCCTTTTTGATAACGATTGTCATAATCCTAGGCAGCACTTTTACATAACCAACGGATCTCATTAATAAAAGGCTTGAGGGAAAAGTTCTCATTGATATTAGAGACAAAGCTTTCTATCCTACAAATTATACATTCCAAGTATTATTTGGTGGAAGCCAATCTCAAAAATGTTTTGACCTTTTTAATAAAACTGGAATTTCAAAGAATTCTGTCTCTTTACCTACAATATCAGGGCATTATATTGGCCACCAGTAACAGACTAAGGAAGATGTGATTCTTGCCTTATCTCATGGTGGCCACATGGGGGCAAATCATCATGACACAGGCACCAACAGACAAGTGGAATTCGACTTCAGTGTTTTAGGCCAGAAAACAGGAATAAATGAGTGGCTAGACTGTGAGCCCCTCAATGGCTGGGACACTGAGTATATTTGTTCTGGCGTCACAGGTTTCCTAGAATAGTTCCTAGCAGAGGGTAAATGCAAAATGACATGTGAGCAATGAATTAGTTTTAACTAAGAAAATCAGGAAAAGCCTTCATGCCACAAGTTATAATATGATAGTGGCTTAATAGCATGGATTCTTGAGTTTAAACAACTTCAGTTTTAGTCCAAGCTCCAGTGTTTACTGTCTATATCATATGGGACAAGATTCCAAGCCTCACTCTTACTTAGTTTCCTCATTATTAAAACAAAGATAATAATAGCACTTACATAGTGGTGTGAGGATTAAATAAAGCAATACACTCCATGTACTTAGAACAGTACCTGACACAATGGAGAACCAATTAATTACTGCCCAAGATGGTATTTGATTTGAGCCTGCGGGGATGAATGTGATGTGGACAGGTAGGAAACAGGAGAGAGAGGGTATTTAGGAAGAGGGAGCAACATGAGCATGAGCATGGGTGTAAAAGTGAAAGTATCAGGGCACCTGGGTGGTGCAGTCACTTAAGCATCCAACTCTTCGTTTCAGCTTAGGTCATGATCTCAGGGTCATGAGATTGAGCCCCGCATCAGGCTTTGTGCTCAGCCTGGTGTCTGCTTAAGTTTCTCTCTCCCTCTCCCTCTATCCCTCTGTGCATGCACCCACTCTCACCACCCCTCTCTTTTTCTGTCAAATAAATAAATAAATCTTTTTTTTTTTTAAGTGCAAGTATCTGGCTTGTTGAGTATATGATGAATTATAGAGTTGAATTCATTTTGGAATATGCCAGTAATTGTTCAGCATGATAAGCATCAATTTATTTGCAACCTTTTAAGAAAGTAAAAGTCTTTCATTAGATTATTTAATGGAATATTATGGAACCAAAGACAAAAGCAATCATATATAAATACTATAGTAAACCTATTTCTCACAAGGATATGATTCAAAAATTCTAAAACTAATTTATGAGTATATTAGGCTTATATAGATAAGTAAATGTATTGTAAATAATGAGAATAAAATTTCTTACTGTCAGAAAAGAAAGTTACAAAAGGGAAAGGGAGAAGGCTGTAATCCAGAATGAACCCTGTTGCATGGGATTGAATCAGAGGTAGCAGTTTGAACTGATGGACACACACACACACAGATATACATAGATGTAGAAATAACTATAGACATCTGAGTATGCTTGCCCTAGTCACCTAGCCCTATCTACTGAAAAGACCTAGAAGCACTTACATGCCAGTAGTAGCAATGAACATACCCAGGGTCCAGATCTTGGGTTCCAAATATAATTCTCCATTAAAAAGAACCAAGGATGCTTGGAGAAGTGGTTAACTTCCAGCTGAGACAGAGAAGATGAGCCTGGAACATCCCGAGGTACCAAAAAATAAGCAAGTATTCAAAAATGATTGTGATTCCTTCAGTAGGACATGAGAAGCCACCTAAAGGAGTTCCTAGTGGTCTATCTGCAACAATTTGAATTTTAAAAAGTATTAATAATAGAAATATTGGATACTAACTCAGAATAAAATAAATATTTATAAATCCATGTTGATTTAAATAAATACTTGAATAAATAGATAATGGCTTTGGGAAGAACAGATGACTCTTATTCATAGAAACATTCCTTCCTAAATGCTACATTATCATTGTTGCAGCAAGATACATCAATGGAGATTAAAGCCAGTGAGCAAAGTTTGAAGAGAAGCAATATATGTGCATAGTCTCATAGTATCTTCTCCAAATTATTAACTACAAAAAGAGAAGTAGAAGATGTACAGTGGAAAAATCTGACATACACCACTTGAACCAAGTGCCAAATTAATGGCACCAATGATGAGGTAAAGCCATCCTATAATAGTCAATGTCAGTGATTTCATGCACTGAGAAGGCACCAAATCACTTCTTGCCCAAAGTGCATGTCCTCTAATCATGAGGAAAGATCTGACAAACCCAAATTGAGAAACATCCTACAAAATAATGACCAGTATTCATCAAAAATATTAAGGTCATGGAAGGCAAAGAGAACCCGAGGAAGTGCTGTAGATCAGAGGACCAAGGAGACAAGAAAACAAAATGCAGTAGGGAATCCTCGATTGAATCCTGGAATAGGAAGGGGACACACGTGTGGGAAATGGTGAAATCTGAATAAGACGCTGCATTGTACTAACGTTGATTCCCTGGTTTTGGTCTTCATGTTATAGAGTGAAAACTCTTTGTTCTGCTTTTATAACTTTTCTCTAAGTTGAAAAATGCTACAAAATAGTTCATTTTTTTAACATTTGAATTGTGATTCCTAATTTCCTTTCCATTTGTCTTTCTTCCACCCCCACCCCTTTTCCCTTTCTGCTTTTCTTTACTGGGTCCATCTTAAGAAAATAGGTTTTGTTTTGCTTTCTTCCTTTTCTCCTTTTCTTTCTCTCCTTCCCACAGCTCAGAAATTTGGTAGCAGGAGAGAGAGAGTTTCAGAGTTCTTTTTAAACCACTCTCTTTCATCTTTTCTCAGCCCCAAACCCTGGTGTTTGGTTCTATGTAGTAACTGATTCCTGTTGGGAACTGAGTAATGATGATAGCTTCATTCATGAACTTGACAGATTGTGAAGCACATTGTCTTTGAACTTTAAACTTTGAGGCAGAATTCTTACATTTCAGAGACCCATATGCCCATGGCTTGTCCTGAAATTGCTTTAGCACTATGTAAGAAATGTTTTCTTGATACATACCGTGAAGTTTAAAATAGCTAATTATTCAACTAAGGACAAAACAGGTGCATGAGTGCGATAGAACTGTGATTTCTGTTCCACGAAAGTGGGAACACAGCAGATATTTGTGTCCTGCTCATTTCTTGTCTTCAACCTCTGAAATACTGCTTACTTCTAGGAATAACGACCTAGCTGAGATAATGAACAGGAAGCTGTGATTAAATATATTTTGAATGATTCGGATGGCTACCGAAATAAGTATCAATCCTTTGGAACAATGTATCAGCATATTTTGATTCCTAAAAGCGTTAGTTATGAAAATATTCAGATGATGATTTCTCTCTTCTGCTTCATCTAGTTTCTCTTGGTGTTAAATATGATGTGGAAATAAATACTCTAGGTACGCCTGGGTGGCTCAGTTGGTTAAGCAGCTGCCTTCGGCTCAGGTCATGATCCCAGCGTCCTGGGATCGAGTCCCACATCGGGCTCCTTGCTCGGCAGGGAGCCTGCTTCTCCCTCTGCCTCTGCCTGCCATTCTGTCTGTCTGTGCTCGCTTTCTCCCCCCTCTCTCTCTGATAAATAAATAAAATCTTAAAAAAAAAAAAAAGAAAGAAAGAAAGAAATACTCTAGGCTCAAATGTTAATGGTATGTTAAATAATTACTAATACCATGTAGAGCTAAAAAATTACTTTCCTTGCTTCTTTCAGGGAGCAAGAGTTCAGAACACAGCAAAGAATTTGGGAATCAGAGACCGAACCCCACAGTCTGCTCCAAGGTAAGTGACTCCCCAGGTCTGCTCTTTGGCAAAGGGCCACCATTTCCCAAGCAGCATCACTTACAGCTAACGCACCTGTCCCAGCACATTGTCTAGTGCAGTCCTGATTGTAAGCATGCAAACTGGCCTTGTAAACACTCTGTGGCTAAATGTGACTAGGCCTCGATGATCTCTGAATTCAGAACTTTGAGGGAAGCAAACTTAGAGGTAATAGGTAGAAGTCTTGACATTATTCTGTTTTGCAAATTCCATCATGAATTCAAAGACAGAAGTCCACACAGGTGCTATTGAAATTTGTATTCCAACTGTAGTGAACCAACACAATGCCATTTTTCATTTCTGTTTCTATGCCTGCCCATGCCATTACCTTGGGCATGATTGCTTCTCCCATCTATGTCTGTATGAAAAACTTCTTAAGCACAAAACCCAGCTTAGATGTTCTTTCCTCTTCAACATCTTGGATGAGTTTTCTCCCTCTTTGTGCTCTCTTATCATCTGGTATTGGTCTGTTTTAGCCCTTATCATATTGTGTTACAAAATATTGTTCCACGACTCCTTACCCAACGTAAATATGAATTCTTTGGAGGCAGGAAATATGTTTTTTGGGTTTTATTCCCTGTTCATCATAGTGCTATATAGTAGACATTGAGTATTTTATTTCAAGAATGTATGAATGAAAAAATGAATGAATGAGCTTTTTCTTTGGGATCATACAAATATTCACAGTTCACATGTCATCAAAAGAAAGGACTCGAATCCACCTTTAGAATAAATGAACATGGGAACAGCCATCATAAAAATGTTAATTTCATTTCCCTGGTGACATTAGGGTAGGCAGCCATCTATCTTGAAGTGGGATAGTATTAAATGATTTCTTTTACATTTGATTGTTTTTATACATTGGCATTTTAACAAAAAAGTAGGCTCTTCCAAGCACTGTCTCAGATAAGACATTCTTTGTTTCCATTTACAAAGCAGTTACCAGAGTGAGAATGATGACTGTAGCATTTATGGAGTTACATTTCATTCTAAAAAGTATGTGGGTGGTGGAAGTACTTTGGAAAGGAAAAACATATTTTCCCCCTGAAAATGGATGGAGCACTCATGTTCTAATTGTGTTTATTTTTAGTGCTGACTCCTGACTCTAATCCTCCAGTCTTGTTAATGTTATCTTTCATAGTTGATTAGGTTAGAAAGACTTTATTGCTAAAGAATCATTTCACATAGTCATTCTCTCTCTAACACCTTGAGCATTCATGTATATTTGGATAACAGACCCAGTGAAGTGTTGAAATCCCAATAACAAAACAAGAGAATGGTTTAGCAAGGTCCCCTTAGCTAGAGCTTATAAACACTAATAAACAGGGGGGTTAAGATAAGACTTCAGCATCCTGATCAATAAGCCAGTACACAAACTGAATACAAGAAAGTAACCTGATGAACTCACTTTTTTCTTTATTGGGATGTGTTTTAAAATACTTGAACTGAAACACAACAAAATAAGCCAACTGTAAAGTTGACATTTTTTACAAGAGAGTAATAATTCCAAGGCAGAAATCTAGAGTAATTTTTAAATTTCATTCTATTTATTCTTTCTTTCATTCTACAAATATTTATTGAGGACTTGAGAGATGCATAGCACCCTGCTATGCCCTGTGGAGAACATAAACACAAGATAGAAACAGTTCCAACCCTCAAAGATATTTCAGGTAAAGAGATGAGAGGGCAAAACATAACTGGAAGGAAAGGCAGAATGTGAGAAGCACACGATGAGGGGGTGTGGAGAGACTCCTGAGGGCCCAGAGGGCCAGAGATTCCACCCAGCTGGGAAGTGGGATTCCTGCCCAAAGATACCAAATTGAAGAACAAATCTGGCTTTCAAGGACAGGCCACCCATAGACAAGTCTGGGGTCATATTTCTGGAAATATCTTCATGGAGGAGATAGAGTTTGCTATCTCTGCCTGAGATAATATTTGGTTCAAATCCCTTACCGATCTCTCCCATAGTTTTCCTTTCCCCATTCACTCCTTAAAATTCACTCAGTCAACAAGATGTTGGATATTTTTTTTCCATATGTTTGTAGATGTCAGACACTGTGTTAAAAGCTAGAAATAGAGACTTAGTCCCTTCCACAAGTCAGTGGGGTGCAGTAGTAGAGAGACAACTGAATAAAATGAGGACAGTATCCAAAGTACTGTGGCAGACATAGGCACAGCTTGCCATGAGAAACAGAGAGAAGGGGCATAAAACTCAGCCTAAAGACAGAGGGGAGGTTGCAGAGTGTTCCTGGCCCAGTCAGCATGGAATAGATGTCCTCCACAGATGATGCAATCACACCAACGCCTGAAGAGCACATCTTGCTCTGGGAACTACACCCAAATCTCTGTGACTGCTGGTTGAATGTTATTTAAGAATGATGCAAGGTGAGGCTAGAGGCACAGGCAAGGACTGCATCAGGAAGAGACATATGTGAGATACTGAAGAGCTCTGATTTCACTTGAAAACAATAGGGAGGCATTAAAATGCAACTTTCCTGTCTGGAAGATTTAAAATTTCAAATGTATCTCTGTCACCATTAAGAAGATCCATCTGAGGGAGCTAGAGCTTATCATGCTTGGCGAAATAAGTCAAGCGGAGAAAGACAACTATCATATGATCTCCCTGATATGAGGAAATGGTGATGCAACATGGGGGCTTAAGTGGGTAGGAGAAAAATAAAGGAAACAAGATGGGATTGGGAGGGAGACAAACCATAAGTGACTTTTAATCTCACAAAACAAACTGAGGGTTGCTGGGGGGAGGGGGTTTGGGAGAAGGGGGATGGGGTTATGGACATTGGGGAGGGTATGTGCTTTGGTGAAGTGTGTAAACCTGGCGATTCACAGACCTGTACCCCTGGGGATAAAAATATATTATATGTTTATAAAAAAAAAAAAAAAAGATCCATCTGAGGACAGCTAAGACAAGGCAGGTGCTTGAGAGGAGATGATCATAGTATTAAGGATGAAAAGGAGAGGATGGCTCAAGAGATATTTAGGAGACAAAATTAATAATCTTTGACACTAATTGGATGAAGGAGGTTAGGAAAAAGGAAGATTCTAGAATGAAAACCAAATCTTTGATTTGGGTGACAAGGGGCAAATGGTTCTATTCACTGAGAAAAAGAAGCAAAGTGTAAGGCAAAGAGGCTGAGCTCATCTCACTAATACTGGGACTGAGGATCAATGGGACACCTACGGGGAGATGCCTCTGTGGGCAGTACTAACCATGTGCTTCCCCCTCACTGTCATGTGTTGCATCTTCAGATGAATAAACTTAATCTTCATCAAAGACCAAATATTACATTTTAGATGTAATGGCACACTGGTCTTATTTTCTATTATGTCACAAAACCTCGAAACTACTGTGCTATGATAGCTTGATTGTCTTTATTTGTTTAATTGTGAAGCAGCATCCTATAGAGGTTACAAGTGAAAAACATAGTTCTGAGTCCCAGCTCCTGTTTGTGACCTTAGTTAGCCCGGTTATTTATTTTCTCTGAGACAGTTTTCTCATCTGTAAGATAGGGAGAATTGCCTTGGGACAGATGATTATTGACACTCTAGCCTTCAAAAGAGGCATTTGCTTTGCAGTCTCCCTTAACACAGCTTTTATTTATGACATGTAGAAAGGTAAAGGGCATGATCTATAGATTGAAGTTTGAAAGTTCTACTTCCGGCAGTTGGGGACTGGGCTGGAAATCCAACTCCAAGATGGCACCAGAGCCCAAACAGGAAAAGAAGAAAGTGGAGCCAGGAACAAACCTTTTCATGCAGGGGCCTTGGTGTGCATGAGTGGAATGAGAATAGGACAAGTGTCCTAAAATGTTGGGCAAAACCAGGCCTCCCATTACCTAATGGTATAGCTGCCAGAAAAACAAACGCCTCAGTGCAGGGTTAAAGTCCAGCTCTTAACTATTACATTTTGCTTTCCAACTTCATCTGCCTGTTCTAAATTCCCCAAGCCCCACAATTTCCATTACAAATGTGTCTGAACTCAAATAACCCTGAGTCACTTCCAAGAAACCTCACAGAAGCTGAATCTGCCCAGCTCTACAGTAGCCAGAGCTATTATTTCATTAGGTGATCACAGGGAGTAGCCTTTTTGCCAATTTGCAAGGCAGACATTTTAAAGACTTGTCTACCCAGTGGCATTAGCTCCATTATGTGGAAACGTGCAGTGCAAGGTAATGGAATGTCATGGTGCAGCCCAGAGCTCACGGGGGTAGGACATTCGCTACCCAGCTTACGGTTTCTGTTCTACCTGAGTAAGGCCACTGCCTTTCCACTCATTAGGCAGCACTGTCAGGGAAATGAAAGGATAGAAATTAAAGAGGAAAAGAACTTTCCGATCATTCTATTATTCCAGTGCTGGGAATGCATTTTGAAGCAACACCATATTTTTCAACTGCAAAGGCAACTTTGAACTATATCAGCCCAATTTAATGTATTCTTTTCTCCGGGAAGGATGAAAAAAGCTCTTCTGATGTGAGATGTCCTTATTTCAGTATTCATTTTCTTCTGTGGAGGTGACATATAGAGTATTAAGCACCTTTCAGACTTGAAATACATTTTGCAAATCTCCAAAGGCAGTTACTTTTTCTGAGTTGTTTCCAAACATGGACAGTTTATTTTGTTAGCTAGGTTTCTAACTCAATATTTGTCCTTTTTCGGCCTTTTCCCCCCTTTGACTTAGAATTAGCATGGGAGTAAGTGGGGAAGGAAGAGGAAACATAATTTGCTGAGTTTGTCAACAACTCATGTAAATTTTGTCCAATTTAATCTATAAAAGAAGTTTATCACCATAGCTACCCCTGAGTTTGGAGTACTTTTTAAAAGGAGCAAAGTTGACACCTGTACCTGGGACATTTAGATCACAGATGAAGCTCTGAAGCAGGGCCAGCATGCCCACGGAACTGTAGGACTGGACGTGTCTGTAGTCGGACACCCAGCCAGCATAGTCCCCGGATCTTCGCTCAGCCTACACCTTCAATAATGAGTTTACCCCGCCTGGTTACTGGCTGTCCTGTAGCATTTATGTTCCCCTTAATTTCATTCTGGAGCTATGATACAACCATTCGGAAGAATGGGGAACTCTGGAACTTCTACAGTCCTAGTTCAGTTCCCCCCCTCTTCTTGCCTTCATGCTCAGTGACCTCCGACACTGAGATATGAGATGCTAAGAAGGAGCACTTCCAGGCATCTCCACCAGCTCAACTAGATGCCTCGACCCACTTGAATCTCCACCTGATTCTGCTGACAGATGAAAGGAAGGATGGGCAAAGCTGGGCAAGTATTTCCCAGGAAACACCAGATAATGGTGCCTGGGAGAGTCACTCCTCAGGACTCTGCTACATCAGCCCAACTCACAACTGACTGCACCAAAGACATGGTACAAAATGAAGCAGCTTTTGAAAATGGGTCAGGAAATCAGCAGACCCTTCTGAGCAGGTGCTGCTTTGCTACAAATTAATCATAATAGACACGATGGTAATTATCATAATAATATCGTCTCCTAGAATTGAGAGAATCGATTTTGCTGACAGCAAGGTGAGCAGTCGGGGTTGGCAGCCCTGGACCAGAAGCAGCTGGTGTGGAGAAGGGAGTACTGCTCCATCGCTAGTCATCTCGAGCAGCAAAGACACATTGGGGTTTTCTGAATAATAGAACCAAAGTTTGGGAGTTTGCTAATTCATATGTGATTTTTAGTAAAGTAGACAATATGATCATGATTTCTGGGCCAAGAAATCATTTCAGTATCCTTTTCCTCCTGGTAAAAACATATCAGATAATGGTGATATGCCAGGCCCGTGTCACACTCTTCCATGCCTTTTCTAGGCTCTACAAGCTATGCGAGCCGCCTCCCCCCATGGGTGAAGAATGAAGAGAATCTCCAAGGAACCAGACAAGCAGAAGCTTCTGCTAACCAGACAGAGGACATGCTGGCTACATATTCTCCATTCAAGATAAAGAAACAGCTTTTTTTTTTTTTTTTCTCTAAATCCTTCACCATGGAGTAACTAACCAGTGTTCGACTTGTACTTGGATATTTGTGCTGGCCACAGATCGGAGGTCATTTGGACAATTTGAAGCTTCACCAACTCATCTCTGTATGTTTTGACACTCGCTGTTCATTTTTAGGGTAAAATTCATCCCTCGAATTTATAAAAAAAAAAAAAATCAGAGTTGAACAATGAACCATTGTGCCTCCTTTCCCATTTATTAAAATTATTTGATTGTGTTTATTTCCATCTTCTCTAAATGGGATCGTGTAATCATGGACATTTCCACTTAAAGAAGCCTTTCACTGAAGAAACATGGACACGCTTTCCGAATCCTTATACAGAAATGTTACAGAAAGTGGAGGCTGGGTGCTGTCATAGGGATTCAGTCCCTCACCTGCGTCACAGAAAGTAGTTCATGTGTGTGAGGTGAAGAGCATGTTCTACTCTTTCTCCTAAGGGTTTATTTCTCAGTAAAAGAGAGAAGAGCAGATGGAAGCTTTACCAAGACTTTCTTCCAGCCCCTTCTAGGTATGCTTTGTGCTTGTGGATTTTTCCAGTAGTCTGGTGCTCTCCCTGGTCTCTGTAATGGCATGACTTCCTTGTGCACTGGGGCTGTGCCCCCAATGGCCACGGATGGGGAGCAGTGGGGACCAGACAAGTTTAGAAGGGTATAGGAGGGGTAAGTAGGGTAAAGGAGGAAACTTAAGCCCATTTAAAAATTCAACCTTTATTTTAGAAAGATACCTAAAATTTCTCACTTTTAGGAAGGCTTTAATATGAGATCTGAGACTCGTAATAGAATATACTATGCTGAGAATTCCTCTATCAAGGTATGTGTATAACATATGAAAATAAAGCTTTATTTGTTGAACTTATCAAGGACTATTAGAGACCTTGATAACATGTGGAAGCACAAGGTGTGTTCTATTTTCATTCTAAAGTATGTGTAATGATTATCATCTCTATGTTGATAAAATAACATTGTTTTTTAGCATAAGGAATATGGTCATATTGGTTTTGAATCTATAATTTTCAAAGCAATTAAAATGCCCTTACTGTGATTGTGATAATTATATGGATTTAAACTAATTTAGTATGTGAAATGCTTTTAATAACTAAAGTATATACAGACTATTATTGAATTTTAATTTATGAAATTTGATAATGGTTTCAAATGATCATTAAAAACTTCACTGCTAGCAGTTGTGTATTGAATAACAAAACTCCTGTGTTACATGTTTATGAGGTATTCATATACTGGTCAAGCTGATAAAAATTGTCCTTTGTCACAGAAGCACTTAAGATTTTTGCCTTAAGTCCATATATATAATGAGAAGTAAAGAAACAAACTCCAAAGTTTCCAAAGAAAAAGTTGAACATTATGCATTTAATGGAAATAGGACCTTAACACAAATATCTAGATTAAGTACATCTTAACTTCTAGGGATTTAACATTCTGGATATTAGTAACAACTGATCCCAAAGGCCCATGATATTAGTATCTTGTGATTTTCCCATATTGAAAAATTGATGACATTCAATGCAGGCTAAGGAGGGAGCAAAACCGATCAACTATCAACTGTTGTTCATAATGTCATTACTGTTTTCTAATCACCATCGTGGAAGCCTTATTTCTCAGTAGAACGATGAAGAGGTCACTTAAACACTTTGGCCATACTTTGCTGTTTCATGGGATAAATTATCTGCTATTATGTTATATATAAATTAGCATATCTTTAAAAATCTAATCTTTGTATAATAAGATGTGGTTAATATTTTAAGGGTGCAATGTACCATCTATCAGAGTGCTTGGTACTTACTAAATGCTCGAAAGTTAGTAGTCATTTATATTATCATCAGTCACTGTTATTTTTTTCTTATTATAATAAAAATTATAGCTAACATTCAAGCAATTATTATGTGCCAGGCAATACCTCCACGTGCTTTACCCCATCTTGTTCTTGCTTCACTAACTGTCACAACGACGACATCACCCCATTTCACAGTTGAGGAACTAAAGCAAAGAAGAGCCCAGTGACTCTCCCAAGTCAGTCACGTGATTGATAAGTGGTAGAAGCAGGATTTAAACCCAGCAAGACTGCCTCCTTCATACATTAAGCTCCTCCTTACTAATAGAAGAATAGTACTAATTAGTTGTTAATAAAGCTGGAGTTAGGTGACACATGTTGCCATTAAGTTACGCACTTTATATTGAGGGAAAAATGGATGGAAACATGAAAGCGGTTTTTAGTATGTGAAAATCATAGGATTTCTTAGACATTTACCACTTTGGATACATGTTTTGAGGCAATTGCTATGCTGTTGCAGTCTGAAAAAATAGATTCCTCATCACTGAAGATAACAGTTTTAGATATGTTTTGAAATTTGGAAAAAGTATATCCTATAAAATTTGCTGTGATTCCAAAACAGTCATAACAATTTAAAAATGTCCAATGAACGAATGAATAAAGACAATTTTTGAATATCATAATGTACCTCCATGCAACATTGGACATTTAACCAGCCTTGAGTTTTTAGAATGGGTTTACCTACATGTTCACATATTCCTCCCCTTAACCACTCACCTACTCCTCTCTAACTCCTTTAAACATTGCTAAAGCCTACTAACAGTTCTTCTGAGTTCTGCGTTTGGATATTTGCCTCTCTTCCCCTAAAAGGGAAGGTCTTGCATGGTTATCTAATATTAAATATTACCAAACTTTATATAATGTTAACAGAATGAGTAATTTGAAGAGACTAGAGTTTTATATATATTTCCATTACTGTTTAACAAAAAAGAAAGAAAAATAATTTCTGTATGACTTCTAATTATATTGGATATAAAAAGTTGAATTTAGAAGGTAAGCTTTATTTTATGAACAAATATCCTAATCTTAGATGTCTCACAATATTTTCTGTCTCTTTAAATCACATTCATTGAGTGGCTTAAATTTCCTAAGCATTCAGTGGTCACTCTTCTTGCCCCAACAATGTTTAATTTTAAAATGGGCTAATTTCTTGTGATAGTATAATATATATGATATTGTAATGATACTGGTTCTGACTCTATCGATTTAAATTTTGTGATAGTTAACTAAGTTCAGTATGAAATGATATTATCCTTGGCACTAGCTATAAAAGCCAAGACAATGAATAGTTTTAAAAAATCCTGAGTGGATATTAACTAATTTAAGAAAATAAACTCTTTTGGGGTCACCTGGCTAGCTCAACTTGTAGAATATTTGACTCTAGACTTCTGGGCTGTGAGTTCAAACCCCACTTTGGGTGTAGAGATTACTTAAAAATAAAACATTTTTAAAAAGAAAGAAAAACTATTTTCAACCCTCTGTGCACATACAACTTTTAGGAAAAAAATAATATTTAGGGATATGAAAGCATTTAGTTAATGTATTTGAAAATGATGTGTTTGTATTTAGTACTAAAGTATTCCCTGATTAGTTCATATGGATCTTTTCTTGTGTAGCATGATTTAGGGCAGATTACAAGGGCATATTTTTATTCATTGGTATTTTAAAAAACCACAATATTGAAGTTTAAAATAAATAACCCACTCTAAGTCATTTTACTTCACAGGTTATTTTTAAATTTTCTTCACTAGTGGCATTTACTAATATGGAAACTAATGTTTTATATATGATTAAATTGCTTCTGAATTTTTAGAAACTATGTTTAATTCTTAAAGACTTATTTTTAAGTGAATTAATATACTAAATTATAGTTTAATTATAATTATAGTTTAATTACTTTCTTACAGCCAATAGTAGTTTTTTCATTAATGTATATATATATAAACACATGTACACAGAAAAAGACATAATTGCCAGTTTGCTGAATGAGTTGTTAGTTGTTCTACTGAAGTATAAAGGCAAAAGCTTTTGAAATGCTTTAGAATGATCTAAAGTTCGATTAAGAAAAATATTCTGTATGCACTCAGATTTTTGAAGTTTTAGTGATAAGCCTCAGAAAATTTTCACCCTACATGAGGTAGAAGAGGTAGGGGAAGTTATGAGAGGAGTCTGAGCCAATAAAGGGCTCAGACTAATTCTTTTTACTTATAGTGGCCACAGTCTTCTTAGGTGCTGTAATTTCTGTAATTGTTATCACAGTTAGTCTTTGGTTTAAAATTTTTTTTTACTGCTTCAAACCTTTGCTTTTAACATTGATCTCAGCATTCATATCGCCACATTGAAGATATGGAAGATTGTAGAAGTATGGCCTATGCATTCTCTCATTGTTCCATAGACACATGGCCTACTTAACTCAGGATAGCTTGCTTTTCTCATTGAGAAGAGATATCTGAAGTCTACCAAGATAGATAGATATAGAGATACTGTATCTCTGTATATGTTTCTATATACATATATTTGCTAGTTTTTGTTTTTGTGATATACATTATAGAAATTACTTAGATTCTCATGTCTTGTTTTGGTGAAGAGATGAAATATGGGGTTGTTCAATATATGAAATGTTTGTTCTATAGACATTAGATTTGTCTAAATTCACAGTCAGCACACCTGGTAGGCCATCTTCTGATCACTGACAGTACTGTTCTACTCAGTCTGGAGCCAATTCACCTACCTTTGCCATCCAAGAAGTAGCTGATGAAGAATAAAGTTACTGAATTTTCAAATGATATTTCTACTAGAAATAGAAAACTTTGGATACTTTCGCATGCAGATAACAGAAGAAATGTCCTCCATTCATGTATTCACTCCACAAATATGTTCAAGAATTTACTTTGTAAGAGGCACAGCCAGTGGGCCTCGTTGATGCATTGGCTCTGTTTGATTAGAAAGTCGTTGCAGTATCTCTTTTATGTTAGTGGTCGCTTGTGTCTTTTACTTGAAATGACATGATGTGTAAGGCAAACCTATTCTAATACCTTGTAGTATATATATTGTATGAAATCAATACTAAGTTGGTAAAATGCTTTAGAAGACACATTTAAATTTGAATATCTAATGCCTCAAGCAAATTTATTAGAGTTTCAGAAGAATATATATTTTTGTAACTGCCAAGTAAATGAGTAGATCATAGCTTTTGCTTAAAAAATATTTTTATAAGTATTCAGTTGAGAGTTAGTTCCTTTATGTATTTGAATATAATTTACATTTTACTATTTTAAATAGTAAAGTATTTTACTATAATTTTACTATTTTAAATAGTAAAATATGAAGTTTGTTCTATAAATAATAATTCTCTTGAATATATTCATATTTAACATTGTATAACATCCAAAATGTAATGATAAATTTCACCTGAGTGTGTTATTATAGGAGTCAATTTTTCCTTTGTAAAAGATACATGTAACATAGTTTCAATCATTCAGTATTTTGTGAATGGTTAAAATGGTTGAAGTGTATTATGTATTTTATATCATTTAATTTTGTCTGCATAAAAGACTAGAATAGTAGCATTGTATCATTAATGTCAATAATAATAAAGTGAAATGTAGTAAGACTATACCAGCTACTTTGTTTTAAATTTATTTAACCAATTTCTATTATGTTCTCACCTGTTTGGGAGACAAAAATCCATGAAACACAGACTTTCCCCCCTTTAAGAGATCACAAGCCTCCATAGGAGAAACTTCATATACATATGAAACAAATCTACAAACACGGGCCAAGGTAAGTTATAGAGACAGTAACTGCTAGGAAGGGGACAGGAAAAGAAGTTTAATAAAAGCCACAGCATAGGAAAGCTTCCTGGGGGATATAAGACTTGGGCAGTTTCTAGAATTAACCAGCCAATTGTTCAAGATTTATTCAGTACATATTATGTATAAGCCCAAGTCCTAGTTGTCGAGGGTGTTCTAAACGCACATAATTCCTAAACTTTGCAGTTAAAGAACTTGATATCTCTATTTTACAACAATGATAGAGCATCATAGGGGCACCTGGCTGGTTCAGTCAGTGGAGCACGCAACCATTGACCTCAGGGT
The DNA here is from genome assembly GCF_009829155.1 of Mustela erminea. Lineage (NCBI taxonomy): Eukaryota > Metazoa > Chordata > Mammalia > Carnivora > Mustelidae > Mustela > Mustela erminea. The sequence continues at coordinate 21,189,401 of NC_045629.1, forward strand.
CCTGAGTTAGGGGAGTTGAAGCCTCATATTGAGGGTGGAGTTTACTTAAAAAAGAAGGAGGAGGAGAAGGTGGAGGGGGAGGAGAGAGAGAGGGAGGGGTGGCGGGGAAGGGGGAGGAGGAGGAAAAGGAGGAGAATTAGGAAATTCCAATGAGGAGTTTGAAAAATGTAGATGTTGTTGATTGTGGGGGCAACTTCAGAAAAGTAAAAAAAAATAATAATCATTGAAGGAAACAAAAATCAATAGCTAGATTTTACTTTTTGGAGATTGCTGGTATTCCCTGAGATTGTAGAACTTCATATAGTAATAAGAAAAATATGGAATCAGCAAGCACAGGCAATTTGTTTTAGGACAACATTCCAGACACTGGTATTCTAGAGATGCTATTGAGACATACACAAAGTATTTTGTAGCCAAAATATGATTAAGACACATGGAATTAAACAGGTGTTTTTATCATGGGATTTCTCTCACCTTTTAATACACTTAAGAAAATCATGGCTTTGGTCGAGAGGGATGCTATGCTATGTTTTCCAAACTTATTAGAGAGTAGGACATATTTTATTAAAGACTTGTTGTGGAGCCTGGGTGGCTCAGTCAGTTGAGATTCTCACTCTTGACTCTTTTCTCTTCCTGGAAAGTATTTTGAAATATGCTAAGTTTAGGGTTTCCCAGACTGACATTGATTGGTCATTTGAATATGATCCGAATGTAGTAATACAAATATCTCACTGATTGTTTGAAGGTAGGTCTTGATAACATGAATGTCCAAGTCACCTCAAGATTCCTTGAGATCAGGAATTTTCCAGAGGTAAGTGTGGGCCCCTTCACTATTAATTAAAGAGGATACATGGGAGGAAGTTTAAGCATAAGACTTTCGAGAATGTAGCAAGTCACAGAGTTCTTAGACTCCCTGCCCTTGACTCACTATGTTGTGTTTATTTAGGAGAGATCTGTGAACTCTTTGTCAGAAAAGTGATAAAATATATTATTTCAGGGCTGTGCACTCCAAGAAAAAATGCAGTGGTCACCACATGATATAATAGTGTGTTCTGTTTAGGGCACATTAGTTCAGAAGGTGAAGACAAGTGAGGGTATAAAAGATGGTCAAAGAATGAGTAAGGACGTTTGGGATTGATGGCCAGGAAATATTAGGTCCACAAAAACTGCTGCTGCTCTAATTGTCCACGTGTGGATTCACTGTTGAAACTGCCTCTGAGATTAGACATGAGGATGTTACCTCACTTTAGCGATGGGGGATCTGGAAACTATAACCAAACATAGAGAAAATAAGTTCGATGATGATATGAGAAGAGACTTTTATATGCCCTTTGAAAAACTTATTTGAATTGCATAAAATGTTAGTTGGAAGTTTAGTGAGGATAAGCTTTTTTTTCCCCACTTTTTAAGATTGAAGTGAAATTCACATAGCATCCAATCAACCATCGTGAAGTACACAATTCACTGACATTCAGCATATTCACAGTGTCGTGAAGCAGTCAGTCTAGCTAATTCCAAAACATTCTCATCACCTACAAACAATTTTATTTTATTAAACTTTTATTTCAAGGTAATCATAGATTGACATTTTTTCACAAAATTGCAAAAACAGTTCAATGGAAGAAGGGTAGACTTTTCATCCAGTGGGCTAGGACAACTGGACAGCATTGGCATAAAAATGATTCTTGAACCCAACATTACACCTCATACAAAAATTAACTCAAAAAAGATCATAGGCTCAAATGTAAAACATAAAATTACAAATATCTTAGAAAAAAATATAAAAGAAAATTCTCAGGATCTGGGGCTAGATAGAGTTCTGGGTCTTGACACAAAAAGCATGATCCGTAAAAGAAAAAGTTGATAAATGAGACCTTATTGAAATTTAAAACTTTTTTTTCTGTTTTAAGCCCTATGTGAAGACAAAAAAGACAAGTTACAGATTGGGAGATTTGCAAACTACATATCAAACAAGTTAGTGTCTTAGAACATGTAAAGAATTCTGCAAGCAGCCAGTTGCAAAAGGTTTCATACTGTATGATTCCATTTACATAGCATTCTTGAAATGGCATAATTATAGATATGGAGAACAGATTAGAGAGCAGGAAGGAAGGAAGTGGGTATGTCTATCCATAGTCAACAAGAGTGATCTTTGTGATGATGGAGGCTTCCCCCACTTGACAATATTAATGTTGATATCCTGGTTGTAAAACTCTATTTTTTTCAAGATACTACTTTTCAAGGAAACAGGATAAATATGAGATTTCTCTGAATTATTTCTCAGAACTGCATGTGAATCTACAACAATCTCAAAAATTTCTATTAAAAATATAGAATGAGTTTTAGATGACTTTCAAATAGTAGTTGATAGGTAGCCTTATTGGGTGCCCAGGTGGCTGATTTGGTTGAGTGTCCAATTCTTGATTTCAGCTTAGGTCATGATCTCAGGGTCATGAGATCGAGCCCTGCATCATGTTCCACACTGGGCATGGAGCCTGTTTAAGATTCTCTCTCTCCCTCTCCCTCTGCTCACTGGTCCCCACTTGTGTGTGCACACATGCACTCTCTCTCTCTCTCTCTCTAAATGCTACATTTTCAGCATCGTCTCCATTAATAGTTACTGTCACAATGTGTGTGGTACAGTTTGTCAGACTGTGAGTATGGATCCATACACACAGCTGGAGAACATTCTGCAACATCACCTTTATAGCCAGTTTCTTCCTCAAGCTCCCGAACTAGTATCAGTAAGGAAAATGAAATCACATTTTAAGAAAATGGCTAATAAACATAGTGATTCCCTTCTTTATTATTCTTCCCTTCCAGCATTCATTCATTCAGAGAGTCAACTGCTCAGATTGAGCACCCACTCTGTTGCCCTTGAGCAGTGCATATTTTATATGTGTGGCAAACCCATGGCCAGGTATACAATCTAGTGCTCTGATTTAGAGGCCCACTCCAGCCGTTACTATCTCTGTAACCATGGACAAGTTACTTCTTTGACCCTCAGACTCCCAGAGCTGTAAAACTGTAGTAACAATACCACTTACTTCACAGGGCAATAGCATGAATTAAATGAAGTAACAGAGGTTAAGAATTTAACGCTGAGCTTGACACTTGGAAGCACTCTAATGTTCACTAGGTAATAGAACATTATTTGTATGAGGTTGAACTAAGATAAAAGTAGGACGAGGGTCCTGGGATTAAGCCCCACATCAGGCTCCCTGCTCAGCGGGAACCCTGTTTCTCCCTCTCCCACTCCCCTGCTTGTGTTCCCTCTCTCTGTGTCAAATAAATAAAATCGTTAAAAAAGAAAAAAGACAAAAGTAGGAGGAATGACTACAGAGATGTTTTCTTCAGACAGATGGCTTATTTGGCGAAGAGAGAGATGAGAGTAGAGGGGTTAGCTGCAGTTGGAAAGCATGGTGTTCCCTGTTAAGGAGTTTGTAGTTTATCTTGTGGGCTGTGGTGAGTATTTGGAAATTTTCAAGCAGGTAAACAAATAGATGATCAAAAGAGTTAACATATACAGCAGTGCAGTTAGGAGGCTGTTACAATGATAAAAATAGTTTTTCTCAGAGTGGGATTCTCAGGCCATATTCATCAGAATCCCTGGAAGGATTATGCTCAGGGATTTCTTTCTTTTTTTTAATTAATTAATTAATTAATTAATTAATTTTATTTGAGTGCGAGAGAGAGCACAAGTGAGAGAGCCGAGCAGTGGGAACAGCAGAGGGAGAGCAAGAAGCAGGGTCCCCACTTAGCATGGAGCTCAATGTGGGGCTCCATATGAGGACCCTTAGATCATGACCTGAGCTGAGGCAGATGCTTAACCAACTGAGCTACCCAGGCACCCCAGTGACTTCATTTTTAATAGACTTTATAGGTGATTCTTTTTGCACACTTGGGTTTGAGAATTCTGGTCTAAAGGAGAAAGGATGGAATTCTTAACAAAAGAGTATCAGCGATAACAGAGAAGAGGGGAATTTTGAGAAATATTTGAGGAATAAATTAGCAAGATTTGTTCATCCATACGATGTAGGGAAGTAAATTAAAGAAAAGAATTAAGGATGTTGCCAAAGTTTCTAGCTTGGACAGTTGACTAATGGAGATCTGAGGATAAAATTCTGGAACACTAAAATTTAAGCAAAAGAAAAGATGCTGTGAATTAAATCCAAAAGAAATATTTGAAGTGGTTGGGAGGAGATTCAAGAAATTGGGTGGTCATGGAAGTCATGAAAATAAGAGCTCAAAAAGCTAATTGTCAAATGATTCCAGGATCATGAATATGATAAGAAATGAAAAGGGCATTTTGCCCTTGAATTATTTTTATTTACTTATTTTTTTGCATTTCCTTTATCTTTAGTTGCAAACATCTTACAAGCTTTTTTGTAAGATCAAGAAGTATATGTATTTTTTTTAATTATAGTAATTAACAATGACACCAAGAGCACCTAGTGCCTGGCATCATTACCAACATTAGATGATATTTGTGTTAGTCCAGTTCTTTCCATATAAGTAATAGAAACCAAAGTCTGACTGGTTTTAATGCCAAAACAAAACATAAAAAAGGTGAAGCTAAGCTGATAAATGCTGTAGGTGGATCTGTGGGGCAGGACCAATTTCCAGGGTTAAAATAATGTCATCAGAAATTTCTCATTACCTCTCGACTTTGCTTTCCTCTGTTTTAGCTCCTTTCTCAGACCAGCTCTACTTTAATGACCGCAAACTGGTGACCAACATCACTAAGCTTTTATTTCATAGTTTACCAATACCAGCAGAATAGAACTTACCAAAATTGCCTCAAAACTCCTGCTTGCTTCTGATTGGTCTAGTCAGAGTCATGTGACTTCCCCTAAACTAATCCCTAGAGCCAAGTAGATGCTTTACTGTTGTGGGCAAGGATTACATCCTCTGTCTCCTGATTAAGAGTAGGAGTTGTCAGAGGATTCCCAAAAGGAAATCAGAGTGATATTACCGGAAACAGGAATGAATCCTGGGCAGACATAAACAACAGATGGCCACAGAAGTAGTACTAGAATATTCATGTGCCAATTTTAATTACATGCTTTATCTTGTGTTGACGTGTTTATCAGGATATTTCCACTTATGTGAATTTCCTGGTCTTTTAAACCTAAAATAGGAACGTGGTAGTAGTAGTAGTAGTTATCTTTTTTTAAAAGACTTTATTTATTTATTTATGTGACACAGAGAGAGAGAGAGAGATCACAGGTAGGCAGAGAGGCAGGCAGAGAGAGAGGGGGAAACATGCTCCCTGCTGAGCAGAGAGCCCAATGTGGAGCTCAATCCCAGGACTCTGGGATCATGACCTGAGCTGAAGGCAGAGGCTTTAACCCACTGAGCCAGCCAGGTGCCCCAGTAGTAGTTACCTTTAAAAGAGATACTTGGTCTAGAAGCCAGGTTATAGTAGGTTATGTATGGAGCAGATGAGGAAAACAGTGCAACTATAAATGTTTGTTTTGTTTTTTTTTTTTTTTAGTAAAATTCATAGAAAAGAAGGGCACCTGGGTGGTGCAGTCAGTTGAGCATGAGACTCTTGGTTTTGGCTGAGGTCATGATCTCAGGGTGGGGAGATCCAGTTGCTCATAGGGCCCAGGGGTTTCTGAGCTGGAGTTGGCTTGAAACTCTCTCTCCCTCTTCCCGCAAAATAAATAAAATCTTAAAAAAAAATAAAGATAAAAATAAAATTGGTAGAAAAAGAAAAGGAGAGAGCTGGAGCTATAGTTTCAATAAGGGGCTGTGTAGGGGCACCTGGGAGGCTCAGTTAGTTGAGCCTCTGACTTGGTATCTGCTCAGGTCATGCATGATTTCAGGGCTGTGGGTCCAGCCTTAGGTTGGGCTCAGGCTCAGTGTGGAGTCTGCTTGTCCCTCTCTCTCTGTTCCTCCCCCTGCTTGTGCTCACACTCTAAATAAATAAATATGGAAATGAAATCTTGGGAAAAAAAGAGATTATGCAAAGTGAGTTTTTTGTTTTTCAGCTTGTAGGCAAGGGATCATTGGACAATTCTCTATTGAGAAAGAAAATGCTTACATTTTGTTTTGTTGGTTTTTCTCCCCCCCCCCCCAAGGAGTTATTAGGTAAAATGTTTTTCACAATTAGGGTATGTAAATACACATGTCTTGGACTTCTTTTATTTGGCTTTGGCCCTTAGAGATACATTACTCAATTCTAAGTTTCTAGTGTGATGTTAACCTTGGTAGAGATCATGTTTTGTGGGAAAATGGGTACAGGAGTCCGAGTAAACATTTGGCAGATTGATGATCTGGACATGACCTCCATGTTTGTATCAGACATCCTCTAAATGTTGAAAATGACAATATGGTGATCTAAATGATGCAGATTAATACATTTAAATGACACACATTTTTGTCTCCAGAATGAAAGCATTCTTAAAAAGTAAAGAGTAAAGAAGGTCTTTGGCACACTATTTTGAATTCAAATCTAAACCGTGGATGGAGTGTGTAATTCTGAACTTATCCTTGACCATTGCTTTTGGAATAGGATAAAAAACCAGTACCTGACGATTATTACCAGGGTAGCAATTCACTGCATAAGTTAAAAAGTAAGAGTGGCCTTGAATTTTAACACCAAAATCCAGAAAGAAATGTATCTTGTGCACTCTGAGTGAAAGAAGATGAAAAGCCATTACACAGTGTTTTCACATCTGACGTTATAAATCACAAAAACATGAAAGAGGCATTGCCTGCAGCTTTTCTCAAGCCTCTCGGATACAGTTCAAGCATCTTATGGAGAAACTTTAACCCACTGTCACTTTATTCTTCCACCAAAGGAGAAAAGGGAAAAGACTGTCATCAAGTTTCATTTTTCCCGGGACCATTTCATCAAAGTCTATGAGATCACACAACAGAGTTATCAGCCGCCTGAGCCTAGGGCAGCAGACAACAAATGATGCCTGATTCTTCAAGGCTCAGGCTCAGGCTCAGTGTGGAGTGAGGCTCAGTGTGGAGTCTGCTTGATTCACTTGTAGGGAAGAGGCAGAGTGAAAAGTTATCTGGAATATCTTATATGAGCATTTATATGGACATTAATTAAGGGAATGGTTGAAAAAAATCAGCTGTTTGAGAAAACTGAAAACATGGAAACTTGACGGCAGGCAAACTCTGCCAGTGTTCATAGGAACCATTTGAGATGTTAAAGTTGAATCATGCCTCCATTTCCAAAATCATCATTATTATTATGTTTAAACATAAAGACAATGGAAAATCTCAGAAAGGAGATGTATAAGGAGATTTTCTACATTTAAGGTGGTGCTAATTCTATGATTGACAGAAGGAATGTTGCTGATCCTGGCTGAGTGGGGGGGGCCCAGCAGGCGGTAGTAACCCTGTCTCTTATATCCTGCCTTCTGATGTTTTGACATCTGGGGCCTTAATGGCCCTGGAAGAACTGTAACACACAGCATCTTCACTTTGTGCTGCTGAGTGGGGTTGGGGGTGAAGAGCCAGCAAGGGCTGACTGCTCTGTACTGGGCAAAGCAAACCAGATGGTAGAGAATTTCAAAACACTAAAAATGCATCACAAGTAAGAAACTATCGGGAGTAGTGGCAATACCCCCACAAAAGCCTTTCTTGTCCAAATGATTAAAAAAAAAAATTTCATTTCTGAGTCTTTATCAAATACACCCAAGACTCTGCCAAAGGAAGATAAAGACTTTTCTTTCCTTCCCTCTTTCTAGAGACCTTGAAGAGCCCAGAGGAAAAGCTGATTGGGATGAATTTAAATGAAGTCCTTTCTCAAGGCTAGAAGATGGTTACTAACCTACTGCATGATCCTTAGAGTCTTATACTTATAAAATGTGCTCAGTGCCCACTTGTCCTAAACCAATATTTTATATAAAAACTTTAGGCCTTTCAGAGTAAAAATCAAATCAAATAAGGTTGTGTATCTTGTGCATGTTATTTCATGTAATAACTCTTAATTCCCAGATTTTATATTTGCTGTTAGAACCAAATTTTAATTTCCTTTTATGCTTATAAAATAATATAATTTTATGCTTAATAATAATGTTGGGGTTATAAATCAATAACAAAAACTCACTGTAATTTTTATTTTTGAATTGTGAAATTCTCTCAACTCTCTCTTCTCGGGTCAGCTGATGGGCTTGTGTTTGAGTAGTCTGTTATGTAACTGAATGTGTCTCTCCAAAATTCTTATGTTGAAACCTAATCCCCAGTAGGATGGTATGTGGAGGTGGGGGGCTTAGGGAGGTGACTAGGTCATGAGGGTGGAGCCCTCAGGGATGGGATTAGTGCCCTTATCAAAGAGACTCAGAGAGCTTTCTTGCTCCTTCTGCCATGTGAGGACAGAGTTAGAAGATAGCCATCTATGAACCAGGAGGCCAACACTTACCAGGAATTGAATCTGTTGCCTCCTTGATCTTGGATGTCTCAGTCTCCAGACCTGTGAGAAATACATTTCTGCTGGTTCTAAGCCACCCATTCTGTGGCATTTTGTTAAAGCACCCTAAAAAGACTAAGACACAGATCTACTTGGTCAGGGCCAGACACACAGGAAAAGCCTTGCACATTACTACAACAGTTCCCATATTGCCCATATTTGTTGGTCCTTTAGGAAAATAGTCTATTTTGCATCTTCACACAGAAACTGTGGAATAGTGGAAAGAACAAACATACATACATACATTTGATGTGAATTGTTGGCCAGCAGTCTGTACCACCAGCTAATCAGATACTTTGGCCAAATCTCCCTCTTTCACAGTATGATTGTATAAATTGACTAAAATACTTAAAGTCATTCCTGGCACATAGCAGCATTAAATACATACTCCTTTGCTCTCATACAACCCTTCTCTCTCTCTCTCTCTCTCTCTCTCTCTCTCTCTCTTCCCTCCCCCCGCCCCCCAGTGGTACTTTCATTTTTTTGTCAGCTTCTGAAAGAGTAACTTTTATCCTTATTTATTCCTGGGTGAGGGGTGTTTTCAGGAAATCCAAACTTTAAGACTTCTTATTCTAAACTTTCATCCAGTGGCAGCTAGTTTCTAACTGCCTGTTTATCAAAAATGTCCAGACTATCAACCCTGCTCATTTTAGAGCTCTAGTTATGCAGTATTCGCAGTATTTTTTTCTATTTTTTCCTCATAGTTAAGTTCCAGTACAAGAGGTAACAACAAAAGTAGGCTCTGCCTATCTGAAAATATTTATGCTTATTCATGCTGTTCCCAGTGCAAGGGTTCATTCATCTCCTAGGATGTGGCAGATGGAGCAATCGCTGTTGACTGATTTACGGAGGAATTCTGAGTCAGTCATGAACTTGGCTGGGCCTTGAAAGGTGAGTGTGGTTTTGCTAGTTGTGGTTAACAAGGAACAACAGACAGGGTTTATGCTAAGATGTTCAGAAAATATAAGAAAGTATAGCTCTGGTAGAACAATGTTGCATTGACTATGGTCATTATGTTCTCTTCTGTAAGGGCCCCTGAATCAATCTTTGCTAATAATGACATATGAACAACAAGACATGTTAACAAGTAAAACCAAAAATAGAGCAGGCAGCAAGGTAGTAATGGAGACTAGGAAGGCATTGTAGGGATCATAGAGAAAATATACTTCTACAAAAACTCTCTTCAACCTTTGTTAAATGCTTTCACTGTAAAAGCTGTAGTTTTGTTTGGAAGAAATCGTCTCTTTAGAGATTACTATCACCATGATGGAATCTGCTTTAAACACTCTTTTAAAAAAAATCTAGAATCAGCATCCAAATTGCATGACATTGAGCAATGTTCTTCAAATATTATAATCATTAATACAGATGCATTTTGCTGTAAACATTTCTGATATACAAATACCCTAATTTATAAATACACATATATATTTATATTTATATGAGTAAATTTATAGAGAGATAGCTAGAGAGAGAGAGAGAGGGAAACAGAGAGGGAGAAAGCAGAATTAATTTTTTAAGAAAGTTTGGCCACTTTTTAAAAATTCTAAGTATCCCCATTATGATCATTTATATTTACTAGCATATCCATACATCCATCAAGTGAGTTAGAATTCACAGCTGGTAACAGTGAAGTTGACCATGACCTCAGGAAGGCAACATTGTCCAGGGGAAAGAACACAAGAGACTTGACTTGTAGGCTGAGGTCCTCTACTGAGTAGAGTCACCCTGGGAAAGACCCTACATGTTTTAGGGCCCTGTTTTCTCATATGTTGAATCAGAGAGTTGGATCAAATTAAATTTAAGATAGCTTATGCATAGTTCTAAAACTATATAAAAGAAAGTGATCAATGTTCAGGAATCCCAAATGGGAAGAGAAGATGAAGAAATGCTTCCTAGAGAAGGTGAGAATAAACAATGAAGGATACACAATGGAAATCAGTCATGTTGAGTTTGCAGTCCTGGGGGAGCCACCCAATCTACAATAAGTCTATAGGTATCAAAGTTGGGAAATGTGGAGACTTTAGAGGAATAAGTGGTCTAGTTTGGTTAGGATAGGAAGAACAGGTAGAGAACAGGTTTGAACATGCAGATTGGAACCATCAGTTTATTTATTCAGCAAGCATATATTAAGCACTTACTAAGTGCCAGACACTATCCTACCATAAGATACAAGGGTGAGTAGGGTAGGCAAGGTTCTTTAGGGAAACTTATAGTCTTTTGGGGGAAGAGAGACTATTTAACAGCTATGCTAAGAAAGCATATGATAAGAACAGCTAATGCAGTCTGGAATATGAGAGTCTTTGAAGATGTCATATTCAATCTGAAACCTAAAGGTTGAATCAACGTCAGCCAGATACTGCTTGGAAGACTGTTCTAGGCTGCGAATATCTGCCTTCCCTAACCCTTGATGTGTAACTCCTATCATCAAATTGTGGGCCGTATGTCCAGAAACCAGTACAAATGGGTTACTGGCACTCCAAGCAATTGAAATTATCATGCAGAACAAGTGTGTTTACCATCCCTGGTCTAGGAGATATTATACCAAATAGAGCCTGGCATCTCTTCATTTTCAAATACAAAAGTATACTTACAATTTGAAAGACCTCACGAACAGTATTCATGAAAATCCACAAATAGAACATCAACTTATTCATTCAAGCTTAGCCAAATTTTAATAAAATAAGATAATTTTAAAAAATACATGCAACGTGTGATTAGACAGCTTCTGATTCTATGTTCAGTGTTTGATGAGAACCCAGAGGGAGGAGGCTATAAATTTTAAGCTGTGAGTTTCTTTATCAAGATTAACCTGTTGAAGTATATAATGAGAAAAGTCTAATGGTTGGATTCATCAAAGGCTATAATTTGACAGGGAAAATAGAATTATTGACAATTGTAACTGAGGGTATAGGCAACATAGAAAAAGACAGAAAGCCAGAAGGTTGCTGACCAGTGGGCGAAAAGGAACTGACAATTTCAGTAAGTTTAAAGAATTCATTGGGAGTGAGGGGAGACAACCAGTGAAGGTTCCTAGGGAGTGGGATACTGAAATGTGAATGTCAGAAAGGGGGATGGAAGCTTTAGGGTGTAGTCATGGGAGTGGGAGCTGAAGGAAACAGGAAAAAGCAAGTGACTGTGAGGCCATAATTTTGATTGAATGCTCCCATCAATATTTAAGTCATCTAGGATTATAATGGGAATAAGAGTCAAATCAAAACTTTAAGCCTTAATGTCAACCTTTTTAAAAAACATGGGTAATTTTTACCTATTTGGGAAACAAAAGGGAAGTAAAACCCAATAACAACTGCAATAATCCATCTGAAAGCCTTGGGATGGAGGAGGAACAAGAAAATATTTAGAAGTGATAGTGGCAAGCATAAGGAATAAAACCACCTTCTCCAGGATGACGATGTGTGGAGGAGGAGAGGCAAGGTGAGGCAGTCGGATTGAAGAAGAGTCGGATTACACTTATGGTAGGCTTTTGGTGTGAGTCTAAGACAAGGGGGTTTGAGGGTGTAAGGTGGGCACAATGGAAGGAAATGGAAAGACATAGTCAGGGGGTCAAAAGAACAAAGATGGGCTTGGAAACCCAAGGTCTAGGATGACAATTCAGAACTGTGAAGGGGATGGAAAGGCTTGGACCTATCATAGTGGTGAAGGGATAAAGGCCTTGGTGTTATCAGCTGATCTCAAAACTCTTACTAGAACCTGGTTGAAGAGATGTTTCCCTGTTGATGCAGGCAGGAGCGCTCATTTATACCTGAGTCCAGACAACAGTCTCTGTCCTGGAGCTGAATTCCTGACTTAAAAGCTCAGCAGCTTTCGGTGGAGAGGTAGCATCACCTGGGCTGAGCCACCATAGTCTCCCTCAGGATTTTTCTATGACACACAATAGGCTTATTGGAAAAGGAGTGGCACCTTATTTGAAGATTACCAGGCAGGGTCAGGGTTGGCATTAGCTAAATCAGCTAGAGTTCTCAGGTTTATCCCAGTTAGAATTCAGGTCTGGTCTCCATGCTCAGCATGGAGCTGGAGTGGAAGCCAAATTGACCCTGCATGATAGAATGGGAAGTCCGGAGTGTAGAAAGAAAAGCTAAACTGTCCTTCAGCGTGTCGGTCTCATGGGCTACTAGGACTTCCTGTAGCCATGGAAAGCCATACATACAGGAACCAGAGCACTGCCATATCTGGCAAGAATTCCTTAAACAGTTCCAAGGGTATCTCCTTGTGATAACATGACTGGGTGTGATGAAGCAGGACAAGACCCATCCAATCATGCCTGTGAACACTTTGAGAAAGAAGCCACTTGAGTGCAAGCCCTTTGAAGATGATTTGTTAGACAGTATATGAATGTCAGCAGGTATATGGTACGCACCAAAAAGGAGTAAGTCCATCCCTCCTCTGGGAAATGAAGCCTGAGGTGGACACATTTGACCTGTCCTCCTATCTGCTTTCAAGAGCAATCTGAAGAGGTTGTGCTCTTCCATTTTGTAAGCTGGCTGACAGACATCTCCCTACCCCTACCCTTCACCACCTTTAAGATTAGCTTTTGCAAGGACAAACTAGAACATCTTAGTGAGATGAAATAAGGGTGTGGGTCCGGAAAGGTCCTCGACCACCAAATAGGATGGATTTCTGCCTTCTGAAGTTCAATTGTATCCAAAAAAACTTCTGGTAGCCAAAATTCTGACCCATTTTAAAATATTTCCATTAAATGTGTTAAATACACTTTATATAGAGAGAGTTAAATACCCTTTATCTCATACAGAAATTTTTCTTGAATTTAATTTATATGCCTCCTTCCACCTATTCTTAATCATTTTGACCTAATTCTTCTAGATGCAGTTAAAGCCTATTTCCTCTACTTTTGATAATTAGAAAAATTTCCTCTAGGTAGGTAATTTGAAAAAAGAAAACACTGCCAACATTTCCTTCCTAGACTGCACATCTTTAGTTACCACATATTTTAATAGTGTGAATGAAAATTCAAATGGAAAACTCAGCAAACATGGAATATTCTTGAGTTAACCTCAGTTTACCTCTGATGCTTTACTCAGTCTCTGTTTTTATAATGTCAGTTAACTTAACAACTTAACAAAAATCAGTTCTAATTTCTATCAACTCTCAGCAAAGTTGATACGTTAAGGCCCATTGGAGTTAGCATTTTGATGACACAAATTCAAATGTCATTGAATCAAGTCATTTGATACTTGACATGAAAATTTATATAATAGGTTTTCCTTTTCCTACTGCCTCTTACAAAGCTATTTATTTTGAAGTTTTTGGGGGTTCTCAGGCATGCGTTTTTTCCAGACCCCAAAGCTAAGAAATGCACTAGGATTGATGTGCTTTTTGGAGACAATTCTTTTCTAAAGTCTGGTTTTATCCAAGAATTATTTGCTCCATGAAGCTGTAATCATGAAATACTTTTTCCAATAAAAGTCCTGCGGTAATATATCAGGAGTTTTACAACAGTTTATTACTACAGAAAGAAGTCGTTTAAATCCAATAAAGCACCATCCTCATTTAACCTCTTTTATGAAGAGATGAGCTTAGCTATTATGAAATATATTTCCAAGTTTGGCCTTAAAAACAATTATGCAAACAAATAAAGATTCAGCATTGGGTAAGAGCATAGGATTTGTATTTAGAAGGTTTAAATCTCTGTTCATTTATTTACTAGGCTGCCTAAACTTGGGAAAATTAACTGTTAACTTCTCCCATCTGAGAAACAGAGGCATATGGGGCACCCAATGGTGCTTGTAAGGAATAAATGGCAAATGTATATAAAACACCCAGTCCTGCAACACTGCAAGCATCTACAGATGGTAACTCTTTGTATCAATTGAGTTATACTAATTTGCAGTTGCAACCTTTTCTCTTTTTTCCATTTCACTCATAAAAATGCCCCATATAATAAAAATATAGCAATGAAAATTGGAAAGGTTACTCACTGAATTTATTTTAAAAATTAAAATATAGAATATTTATTAAATGAATTATTTTATTACATCTACATTATTATATTATATATTTTACACATACATTTTATATATAATATATTAATGAAATTGTGAATTTTATTATATATTTATATATGTAAAATTATATGCTTCATTTTGCTTACAGCAATGTATTAATATTTAATTAACTTTCAAGTGGTTTCTCATAAGTCAAATGACATCATAGTACTTCCAATTCATAACACATATTTTACATGTAAAATTTTCTGGACACAGAGTATCAAAATATAGTAATAATCATACATGCCCAAGTGTGTACAAATTGCCAATAGGTAAATGTCCAATCATTAATGAAGTTTTGTAGAACAATTGAAATTATTTGCATTTACCTCAAGACTTATTATCCTGATAATAACCTGTGTTTCCCATAACCACGTACATGGATTTAAGAGATCAGGGAGCAAACCATAGCAGCTAAAAAGGCAAAACACCTGTGTTGGTCACTCTGAAGTTCTCCCACAAGCCCACACCAGTCTTTCTTGCTGAGATAATCTGAGAGCTCTACTAGGGAATGCTGGGAATAAAGTCTGGAAAAACAGAATGTGCAATCAAATCCAAAGAGTGAAGCACAAGCCAAAAGGAGAGACAGAGTCTAGTGAGGGTTAGAACATGGCGATGAGCAAGGTCCCTTTGAATCTAGCAAGTCCAATCTAGCAAGTTCATTTATGACAAATAGACCAAAAATCATCTTGCTTTTTTATTTTTCATTCTTTTATGTATAAAAAATTTTACTTGAAAAAATTTTTTGAAGTATAATTGATATACAATGTTAAATTTGTTTCAGGTCTACAACATGGTCGACCTGAACTTCTCCCTACATTATGCTGTGCTCCCTACAAGTGTAGCTACCATCTGTCACCATACGACCCTATTATAATACCATTGATTGTACCTTTCACCCCCCCATGTCTTACTTTATTTACTCACTTATTTTATAACTGGAAGCCTGTTTCACCTTCTCCCCTTACCTATTTTGCCCAACCCCTTCCCCTCCCCTCTGGCAACCATTACTTTATTCTCTGTATTTATGGGTCTATTTCTGCTTATTTTTTTTTTTAATTGGATACATTGCATGGTGTATCGTGAAACCAGTTTGCTTTTAAGATACACATTTTCAGAAATACTCATGTAGCAGCAAGGCCAAGGTTGCTCAGTTAAAAAGCAGTAATTGTGGAAAGAAATAGTCAAAAGCTGACTTGGGGAAATAAGTACAGAAATGGAAAAGAAGGTAAAATAAAGAAACTTACCTTGGTAGTAGAACTGGCATACATTGACGACAGGTTATTTATGAGAGATTTCTGATTAATCTATTTTTTCATAATTCTTTTTTTTAAATTTTTTATTTTTTATAAACATATATTTTTATCCCCAGGGGTACAGGTCTGTGAATCGCCAGGTTTACACACTTCACAGCACTCACCATAGCACATAACCTCCCCAATGTCCATAGCCCCACCCCCCTTCTCCCAACCACCTTCCCCCCAGCAACCCTCAGTTTGTTTTGTGAGATTAAGAGTCACTTATGGTTTGTCTCCCTCCCAATCCCATCTTGTTTCATTGATTCTTCTCCTACCCACTTAAGCCCCCATGTTGCATCACCACTTCCTCATATCAGGGAGATCATATGATAGTTGTCTTTCTTTTTTTTTCATAATTCTTAAGAACACATTCAATAATTATGACTATATGATAGGAAATCTTTTGCCTTTTATATGTTTTACCAAATGCTCCCCTTCTTGTTTGGAACCAAGAGCCAAGATTCTAAATTTTGTGATCTTGCACTATGACCTGGTGGTAAGTATGCCCCTTTACACAAGTATCGAATGCCATCGGCATAGAACTCTAGAAAATGTAATCAGCATAATACACAATCTAATACTAACTCAGCAAAGTATATATAGTATTCCCTCAACTTCCCTCTTTCTTTGCCGTCTCATTTATGCATTTGTGATTTGTTTTCACATTATTTGGGGTGTCTGAAGTTTCTATTCCATTTTTATAGCATTTCTGTTTACTGTCCATATCATAATGGGCTCCAATCCACACAACTCAGACCCATAGTTATGTAATTTCTAACTGATTTGAATAGTGTCTCTCCAATAGTTTGACACCATGTGAAGCCCTTGCCAGTTTCTGATGTTTCAATTAAAGTGGCATCCTAGTTTTATTTTCTCATCATTGCCGTCATTACCCCAACTTTCTGCAAAGCTTTTGGCTTTGAGGGATGGAGTATATTCCATTCCCTTTTTGTAGATTTTGCCCCCATTTAAACCCTGAAAGATTTCTGTGCCCAAAAGCTCCATCCCCATTTTTATTTATTTATTTATTTATTTATTTATTTATTTATTTATTAGAGAGAGAGAGAAAGAGCAGGGTGGGAGGAGTGGGGGTTGGGTCAGAAGGAGAGGGAGAGAGAATCACAAGCAGACAACCCCTAACCGTGACCTCAACACAGGGCTCCATCTCATGATCCTGAGATCATGACCTTAGCTGAAATCAAGAGTTTCACGCTTAATCGACTGAACCCCCCAGACAGCCCCTCCTCTCCTACTCTTTTCTAGCCTATACAATTTTTTACCACACTTAAATGTAATAGTATCAAGCATCTTTAGTTTTGGAATTGAAATCAATGGAAAACATTTCCTGCATCATGTGGAAATGGAAACTAAGTTCCAGGTTACTTAAGGGATGTCGTCCAGGGAGCTGGCTGTCCCCCAGGAAGACAATGATGCTGGAGGCCAGAGGCAGCTGCCTGTGGTTGGATTGGCACTCCTGTGGATGGTTATGTTTTTCACAGATGGTGCCTTGATAGATGCTTGTTCACTGTGGTGCTGAAAATGTTGTGGGCACTGAACCACAGGCAAGTTTTCATTCCCATTATTTCTGAAGCAACGAGAAAATACTTCCTGTGCCTCAGAACAATGCTGCAGTTCCTCTGAGACAAGTTCGAGAGTGCAACTCAAGCCATTTCAGATTTCCACTCTTAGGAAGTGTAACTACAGGGTTCAAGAGGCCATGTTCTCTCTCCAACCCCCACCCCATTTATTTTGGGAAACCACCATCTAGTTCTATTTTTATTAGAACTTTTGACCTGTGGGATATTTTATGTTTCCCAGGTGAATAGAAAAATGAGAACAAATGCATATATACTTCCATACATAAAGACATCATTAGTAGTAATTGGCTTGGATTGAGCTGTAATTTCTTTGGCCAGGAGCAAATAACCACCTGTCTCAACCAAGTGACACCAGATTCTGCTCTAGCAGAAGCCAGCTAGGGAAGCCTAAATAGGTAGAGTTTTAAAATAGAGCTTGTTTTCTTTGTCCCTTCCCAAGGAGAATGTTTTTAAGGAAGGAAGGGTTGGGCAACAGAGCCCATGTCTTTTTCATTTGAAATACTTTGTGGATGCTATTTTACATAAAATTTCTGTTTCTGGGATTCTTAAAAAAAAAAAAATTGGCAGCATCGTAGTGAGGTATTGTTTAGTTTTGCCTTCAGAAGCCTTGGAGCAGAGTGAAGAAAGGATCAGCAACTACAGAGGCTGCCCCTTTGTCAGTAGCTTTATTGTTTATTTTAGAGAGCGTGGACCAAGCTACCCATAGATTTCCCACTACTTTCTTCCCTCTCATCAGCATACAGAATGTTCTGTTTCTGCATCCATATTATTTTATTTGTTTATACACATTTGTTTATACACATAAGATCTATCACATCTTGTCCCAGTTATCTGTTTATACAGAAGAGCCTAACTGCTTCCTGCAGCATGGAATTTATAAATCAGAGACTTCTCCATCTTTAATTACAGTGTGCAAACTAATGACAGCAAAAAAAACCACCATTTTTTATTCAAGGTTCAAGTCTAATAATTGGCAACCATCCATTCAAATTTGGCTGTAAAAAGATGTTGGACAATTCACTATTAACATCTATATATGACTTTAAGGTCGTTGTTGTCCCTTTTGTGAAATGAAACATACTACTTGGAATTGCCCCATAATATAGACTTGAGATTTATTGAAGAATCTCTATCACAAACAACTGTAATTTTACCTGAAGAATTCTGAAGTGAGTGGAAAAACCTAAATCCCAATCTCATTTTTCTATTTTGTAGCTCTGTAAATGTGGGTGAGTTTTTGAGGCTTTGTTGTCTCAGCTTTAGGAGGAATCACCCATAGGATTAACATAGGGATTACCTGAAAGTTTACAGAAAGTGCTTTTAAACATAAAGCATTATGTAAATATTTGTTTTTAGAGTAGTGGAACAGGCATGGGTCTTTGGCATCATGCTTTGCAAAAAGTATCTAGTTATTTAATCTTCTATGATAAAAAGTTAATATTTCAGGAGACTATATCTCAAAAAAATAATTTCTTTACTCAGAAAAAATAGACATAGTATTCAGAAACAGTTAAGGGAATGTCAGCTTTATGAAAACTACTAAGTAATTATAATTCAATGATTTAAGTATTCTACCTGTAATTCTGTACTCAATTTCACATCCGGCTAGATAATTTAGAAGAATTGAAGATGTTTCTGTTTTGTTTTGTTGGTTGGTTTGTTCTTGAGATTTTTAAAAAGTGATTTACTTTCTAAAAATATTAC
Organism: Mustela erminea; assembly: GCF_009829155.1. Taxonomy (NCBI): domain Eukaryota; kingdom Metazoa; phylum Chordata; class Mammalia; order Carnivora; family Mustelidae; genus Mustela; species Mustela erminea. Next base: position 21,208,464 of record NC_045629.1, read on the forward strand.
AAATCTGATTAATTGATTCACAAAACAGTTTTTTTTAAAAAACTGTAGTAATTATGTATATAGTCTGAATACCAATTTTTTTTGTTTTTATTTTTGAAATGTTTTAAAATACATTTGCCAAAGTTAAAATCAAATGATACCATAACTAACTCTTTCCATAGGCATTCTTGGCTGGAAAAAATGGATTTTATTATTGTATATATGCACATGTTAATTTGAGTAGGAGTATCATTGTTACTCACACAGTATCTTTGACCCCTGAGTTATAAACAAAAGAAATGCTATTCGGTTTTCACATAAAGATATAATCCAAGAAGAACTTAATTATTTTGAAATTCTGTTTAGTTTAGTTTTGTGTTATTTACAGCATTGGTGTGGAGGGTGTTCTTTTTGTTGGCTCAGCCTGATAGTACTGTCCTTCAGCCTAGTCGATTTGTGGTAATGTGTTGTCTTTCTGTCCTCAGCAAGACAGTGAAAAGCAACGACAAATTGCTCTTATCCAGTTTATAAAATGCTTGGTGTCGCTCTGAGCTGGGAATCAAATTACAAAGAACACCAAGACCTTCAGAAAAGGCTGGGGCACAGAGTTCCACACTGATACAAAATGAAGCCCCACCCCAGATGTGAAGAGAGGTGCTCCTTGATCCCACACCACCTTGGCGATCTGCTGCACCCTCATCCAAGATGACCACTCCCAGCCTTGATCCCACCACCCCCAGCCTTTCTCAGTTTCCATTGTTCCTGATGTCTGGGACAGGACACTGTGGAACCACCTCTTTTTTGAAATGATTTTGTCAGTAATCTTGCTATGTATACAGCTTCCACTTTTGCCCATGAGAAAACTTCCAGATCAGGCCATTTGGTCCTAGAAAGGGAGGTAGTCTTAAACTAGAGAGTCAAAAATGCGTATAGTTAGTTCAGCAGTGAGACATGGACATAGTACAAATAGTAATTGCTCTATAAACAGCTCCAAATCAAAAGGATAGTCACTAAGTACAAATGCACAAATCAGAAGATGAATTCTATGTACAAACAGGGCTTAGAGCTGTTCTTTTGACTTTGCTGTCAATAGCTGGTTTCAAACACAAAAAAGAAGCAATATGCTTAAATGCTTCAGAGTGAAGGAGTGTTTTATGTCTTTCTGTACGAGGTCAAAAGCCTAGGGTAAGGTCGGATTTTGGTATTAAGGCCACCCTTAACTGATGGTGGATCAGGGTGTCCAGTTGGTAACACACATTGTATATCCCAGATGCAGATTTGCAATATGCTCTTTTTGTAATCTGTTCCATGTGAAACATATCTGAGTTCACAGAAGAGAAATGATCTAGTTCTCTAATTTCTTACTTGAACTGAAAAAGGAAACCTTTTTAGAAAACAGACTATTCCCTCCAACCAACATAAAAATCCCTGTAATTGTGATAATTTAATTAATATATGCTCTGTGGATAAATTCTATCAACTTATTTGTACAAGCTATGAAATTTTTAATGCCCTTAACGGAAAGGTTTTAAAATGCTGTTGGGACTGAAATATTTTCTGAAATATAATTCAGTTAACTTTGATTGTTTATATAAGGAAGGATGGGAAACTTGTCAACCCAGATAATGCTTTTATCTCTAAGAAAGCATAAATTCCTTATTATTAAGCAACTGCAAAATCCTTTTATGTGTTTAATGATATGGCTGTTACAAAACTAGATTGAGTAAACTGTTTGCTGTATGTTTTCTTGTGAGGCAGTTTCATTAAGAATAGTTACAATTAGATGTGTGACAATGTGATCAGAAATGGCTCTCATTTAAGTTAGTTCTAAAATGTTTGAATAACATAGTCAGGGAGCATATTAACTGTATTCGTTAGAAGTCCCAGTTTCCAGTCTTGGGCTTTTAGCAAAAATATTTTCAGTATGTCTTAATTTAACTTTGCATCCTTAACTTTTTCTTTATAACAGTATTTTTTAATTGACTTTTTATTGGAGACATGAGTTCTGAAAATCTGTGAGCTTCAAGTTCAAACTGGCCTTCAAGGTTAAATGGAAAGCTCATTTTTTTTTTTCTACCAAACTCCCTTTCTCATTCCTCAGAGCTGTCTTTTTAGAACATCACCATTTTCTCAAGTTCCCTTTCTTGCCCATTCTTGTGCCAACTTTTTGGTGTTTTCTTTTAACCCATTGGTGTCTTTATATTTAGGGTGTATATTTAAAGTGCAAGTTGACTCCTGTTTTTGTGTTTTTTTCCAGTATAGTAATTTTTGTCTTTTGAGGGTTTACTCTACTTACAAGTTGAGTGTTGATATAGTTGGTTTAACTCTATTTTCTTGCTGTTTGTTCTCTACTAATCCCATCTGTCCTTTCTTTAATGTCATTTGTTTCTCTTTTCCTAACTTCTTTCAGGTTAATCAAATATTTTTTATTATTTCCCTTTTTTCTCCATTGTTAATTTTTAGTACTACTTTTTTGGGCTTTCAGTGGTTGAATATACATTTCCAAATGGATCCTTGTCTTATTGTACTGTACCTCATGTAAATACCTGTACCAATTTCCAAATCTTACAAGAATCTTACAAGAGTTTATTTCATTTGCTTTCTTCCCCGCAAATCAGAACAGCTTTGAAAGTCAAAAGGGTCGCCCTTAGTAATTATGTTGCCTGAATTACATAAACTGGTTGGACTAGTTCCATACATAGGAAGATCCTATTTATGTAATCCCTCTCTTCCTGGATCATGTTTCTTTATAAACTGCTGCTGTTTTGAACAAAAGCAACTCTAGGTAATGATTAAGGAGAAGGCTCTGGGGGGTCACAGATCCTGGCCCAATCCTTGATCTGCCACTTTCCAACTACATAATTTTTGTCTAATTAAACTGTGCTGTCTTAGTCTTTTCACCTGTAAAACAGAGGAAAAATATGATCAACTGAGATCAAACTCATATGGATATTATGAGGATTTAAAAACAAAATCCCAGAGGGCACAAGATGTTGCCCTTCATACAGTAGTTACTCAACAAAAAGTAGCAATTATTTTTTCCCCCAATCTTTTTTAAAAACACTTGCTTGCCTTTGGCCAAGCTTATACTTTGCATTTTTTGAGAACCCTTGCTGTTGGTTGCAATAGAATGAGAGCATTATCCCACCAAGCTTTGCTGGAATGGCCTCAGTCTGTCTAATCTTTCCAAATGTATACGGAGCATATCTTTCTTCTGCTTGCAAGTCTTGATGGTTGGCTATCCCCCAAGAATAAAGTCCAAACATATTAGCATAGCAAAGATTTTCCCAAGTCCTTCCTTGCTGCTCCCTCAATACAGTCCACATTCTAAAAAATTCAGCTCCTTGTTGTTTCCTGTTCAATACTCAGGCCTTAGGGCCTTTGTTCAGGCTGCCTGGAGAAGGCTCACTTATTCTTCATGAATCATCTCATCTTCATTGTTCAGGTTTCTCTGGTCTTTCACAGTCGGGTTAATTTTTCCCCTTTTTTGTGCTTTGATGTAACTTGGTACACGTTGACAGCTCTGAGAGCAGTGTAAATGAGTTAAACTAATATGTGACATCAGCACAAAATTACTCTAGAGATAAAACTTCCCCAACCAGAATTATGAAGAAAAGTAACAGTGGTTCTCATTCCCAGAGGACCATTGAAAAAGTTTGTGGGATGTTTCTTGATATAGCAATGATTGAATGTGCAGTCACTTCTGCTATAATACTTGTTTTGAACCTGTGAATTTTTTCCAAGGCAATTAATATATTAGGAAACAAGTTGAGCATAAGGCAAATTTGAGTTTGCTTTTTGCAAAATTTCATCCATAGGAAACACTAAGGTAAATGCAGAGAACTGTGCATGTGGGAAGGATGAACCCAATTGTATGGGAAAACAGAAAAAACACACATGCTGGGGAGAGCTGAACACAACACCCCAGAATGTGCCACTTCACACATGGCTTATTTTGAGCTGAAGACTATCAGGGCCCATCAGACTAAGGAAGAGCATTTTACCTCCCCATTAACTGCCTAAAAGAATTGAGACAGGTGGCCTGTTACAGGAAGAGAGCTATTAGCAGAAAGAACGTTTTGTATCCAGAAAGTCTTATCTGCATGGCAAGGCAAACATTTTTAAAACACTTGCTCTTTTCCTTTTCCTGTGAATTATCTTCAACCCTGTTGAAGCCCCAGAACCCTAGCTCCTTCTCCTTATCTCAGGATGGTATATAAATCTCCATTACCTGACTGCTGGGGAGTCTCATGTTTTATTAGGACTCACATACATGTGAAATTTGTTTTTCCTTTGCTCATTTGGCTTATGTCAATTTATTTATCAGACCAGCCGATGAACCTAGAAGGGAAGAAGGGAAAAGTTTCCCACCTCACAGCGCTCACGTTCACACACACACACACACACACACACACACACACACACACTTTCTCTTTCTCCAAACATCTACCAGCTATCTCAGTTCATCAGATGTTATTCTATGAAATTATGTTTTCATATTCTTTTGTATTGTGAAATGTCATATATAAAACAAAACAAAAATACTTGTGCAACATCTTAAATCTGTTTAAGAATTCTAGTTCAAAACACCAAGTGGTCCTTGCAAAAGAGAAAGCATGAGAGGATCCCAGTGGAAATCATCAATACTTCTTATGGTCCTTTTGGTGCTAATAGTGTTGGGTTTAGGGGTTTCCCACATCACAGTTTCTGCAGTCTTCAGCTGCCAGGTAAAGCTCCCAATGCAGATGGGAATCCTGGAAAAAAAAGTTTCCAGCAAGGAAGTAGACATTAATTGACTACTAAGACTAAGATTATACATTGAATCAAAATTTCAATTTTGATGATCTTGGTGTCTATTATAAGCACATGTTCCAAAAGGTCTACATCTCAAAGGCAAAAAGACTTGCCCCAGGAATGAAGACAGAGAGATCACCGACAGGAGGATGATGAGTCATACCTGTCTACATTTGATATTACAATTTCCCTCCACCCCTCACACTTTCAGAAAACCTTCCTTTCATTACTTCACAATAACTTGAAAGCTGAAGCCCTTCCAACCCCCACTTCCCCAAGAAAAACTAGGACTTCTTGGCAAGGTAAAGTGCCATATTCTCCCTAGAAGTTATAAATTTACTAATGTTGAACAAACATAAAAATTTTGTTAACATTTTTATTAGGTTTTAGTGATTTGCTCTTTTTTTTTTAAATTAACATATAATGTATTATTTGCTTCAGGGGTACAGGTCTATATATCATCAGGCATACACAATTTACAGCACTTATCATAGCACATACCCTCCCCAATGTCCATCACCCATCCTTACTTAACCTTCTCCCTATCTCTCTCCTCCCCACCAGCAACTGTCAGTTTGTTTCCTGAGATTAAGAGTCTCTTACGGTTGTCTCCCTCCCTGGTCCCATCTTGTTTCATTTTTTCCCTCTAGACCCTCCATGACCCCTCACCCTGCATCTCAAACTCCTCATATCAGATATATCATATGATAATTGTCTTTCTCTGGTTGACTTATTTTACCTAGCATAATACCCTCTAGTTCCAACCATGTCATTGCAAATGGCAGGATTTTGAATTTATTGATGGCTGCATAGTATTCCATTATATATATATATATATATATATATATATATATGTCATATCTTCTTTATCTATTCATCTGTTGATGGGCATCTAGGTTCTTTCCATAGTTTGACTATTATGGACATTGCTGCTATAAACATTGGGGTGCACGTGCCCCTTCGGATCACCACATTTGTATCTTTAGGGTAAATCCCCAGTAGTGCAATAGCTGTGTCATAGGGTATCTCTATTTTCAAACTTCTGAGGAGTCTCCATACTGTTTTCCAGATTGGCTGCACCAGCTTGCATTCCCACCAACAGTGTAGGAGGGTTCTCCTTTCTCTGCATCCTCACCAACATCTCTCATTTCCTGACTTGTTAATTTTAGCCATTCTGACTGGTGTGAGGTGGTATCTCACTGTGGTTTTGATTTGTATTTCCCTGAGGCTGAATGATATGGAGCCACTTTTTATGTGTCTGTTGGCCATCTGGATGTCCTCTTTGCAGAAATGTCTGTTCATGTCTCCTGCCCATTTCTTGAGACGGTTCTTTGTTCTTTGGGTGCAGAGTTTGATAATTTCTTTATGGATTTGGGATACTAGCTTTTTATCTGATATGTCATTTGCAAATATCTTTTCCCATTCTGTCAGTTGTCCTTTGGTTTTGTTGACTGTTTCCTTTGCTGTGCAAAAGCTTTTGATCTTGATGAAGTCCCGATAGTTCATTTTTGCCCTTGCTTCCCTTGCCTTTGGTGAAGTTTCTAGGAAGAAGTTGCCACAGCTGAGTTTGAAGAGGTTGCTGTCTGTGTTCTGCTCAAGGATTTTGATGGATTCCTATCTCACATTGAAGTCTTTCATCCATATTGAGTATATTTCTATGTGTGGTGTAAGGAAATGGTCCAGTTTCATTCTTCTGCATGTGGCTGTCCAATTTCTCCAACACCATTTTTTGAAGAGATTGTCTTTTTTTCCACTGTACATTCTTTCCTGCTTTGTCAAAGATTAGTTGACCATAGAGTTGAGAGTCCATTTCTGGGCTCTCTATTCTGTTCCATTGACCTATGCATCTGTTTTTGTGCCAGTCCCATACTGTCTTGATGATTATAGCTTTGTAATAGAGCTTGAAGTCTGCTATTGTGATGCTGCCAACTTTGCTTTTCTTTTTCAACCTCCCTCTGGCTATTCAGGATCTTTTCTGGTTCCATATAAACTTTAAGATTATTTGCTCCATTTCTTTGAAAATAATTGATGGTATTTTGGTAAAGATTGCATTGAAAGTATAGATTGCTTTAGGAAGCATAGACATTTTCACAATATTTATTCTTCCAATCCATGAGCATGGAACACTATTCCATTTCTTTGTGTCTTCCTTAACTTCTTTTATGAATACTTTATAGTTTTCTGAGTACAGATTCTTTGCCTCTTTGGTTAGGTTTATTCCTAGGTATCTTATGGCTTTGGGTGCAATTGTAAATGGGATCAACTCTTTAATTTCTCCCTCTTCTGTCTTGCTGTTGGGTATAGAAATGCAACTGATTTAAAAAAAAAAAGAAATTCAACAGATTTCTGTACTTGATTTTATATTCTGACACTTTACTAAACTCCTGTATGAGTTCCAGCAGTTTTGGAGTGGAGTCTTTTGGGTTTTCCACATAAAATATCATATAATCTGCAAAGAGTAAGAGTTTGACTTCTTCTTTGCCGATTCTGATGCCTTTTATTTCATTTTGTTGTCTGATTGCTGAGGCTAGGAATAGCCTGAATAGGTGAATAGCAGTGATAATAGTGGACAGCCTTGTCACGTTCCTGAACTTAGGGGAAAAGTTCTCAGTTCTCCCCATTGAGAATGATATTCACTGTGGGTTTTTCATAGATGGCTTTTATGCTATTGAGTGAATCATATGGTTCTTGTTCTTTCTTTTATTAATGTATTGTAGCACATTGATTGATTTGCAAATTATGATTTCCTGCAGCCCAGAAATAAATCCCACTTGGTTGTGGTGAATAATCCTTTTAATGTACTGTTGGATCCTATTGGCTAGTATTTTGGTGAGAATTGTTACATCCGTGTTCATCAAGGATATTGGTCTGTAATTCTCCTTTTTGATGGGGTCTTTGTCTAGCTTTGGGATCAAGGTAATGCTGGTTTCATAAAATGAGTCTGGAAGTTTTCCTTCCATTTCTATTTTTTGGAACAGTTTCAGGAGAATAGATACTAATTCTTCTTTAAATGTTTGGTAGAATTCCCCTAGGAAACCATCGGGCCCTGGACTCTTGTTTGTTGGGAGATTTTTAATGACTGCTTCAATCTCCTTACTGGTTATCAGTCTGTTTATGTTTTTTATTTCTTCCTGGTTCAGTTTTGGTAGTTTATATGTCTCTAGGAATGCATCCATTTCTTCTAGATTGTCAAATTTAGGTGTATAGTTGCTCATAATATGTTCTTATACTTGTTTGTATTTCTTTGGTGTTGGTTGTGATCTCTCCCCTTTCATTCATGATTTTATTAATTTGTGTTTTTTCTCTTTTCTTTTTGATAAGTCTGGCCAAGTGTTCATCAATCTTATTAATTCTTTCAAGGAACCAGCTCCTAGTTTCTTCGATTTGTTTTACTCTTCTTTTGCTTTCTATTTCCTTGATTTCTGCCCTCATCTTTATTATTTCTCTTCTCTTGATGGGTTTAGGCTTTCTTTGTTGTTCTTTCTCCAGCTTCTTTAGGTGTAGGGTTAAGTAGTGTGCTCGAAACCTTTCTTGTTTCTTGAGAAAGGCTTATATTGCTATATACTTTCCTCTCAGGACCGCCTTTGCTGTGTACCAAAGATTTTGAACAGTTGTGTTTTCATTTTCATTTATTCCCATGAATTTTTAAAATTCTTCTTTAATTTCCTGGTTGACCCATTCATTCTTTAGTAGGATGCTCTTTAGCCTCCATATATTTGAGTTCTTTCCAACTTTCCTTTTGTGATTGAGTTCTAGCTTCAGAGCATTGTGGTCAGAAAATATGCAGGGAATGACCCCAGTCTTTTGGTACCAGTTGAGACCTAACTTGTGACCCAAGAGGTGATCTGTTCTGAAGAATGTTCCATGTGCACTAGAGATGAATGTGTATCCTGTTGTACTGGTATGGAATGTTCTAAATATATCTGTGATGTCCATCTGGTCCAGTGTATCATTTAAAGCCTTTATTTCCTTTTTGATCGTTTGTTTAGATGATCTGTTCAATTCAGTGAGGGGGATGTTAATGTCTCCTACTATTATTGTATTACTGTCAATGTGTTTCTTTGATTTTGTTATTAATTGGTTTATATAATTGGCTGCTCTCATGTTAGGGGCATAGATATTTAAAATTGTATGATCTTTTTGTTGGACACACCCTCTAAGTATGTTATAGTGTCCTTCCTCATCTCAGATTATAGTCTTTGGCTAAAAATCCAATTTATTGATATAAGGATATCCACCCCAGCTTTTTTTTTATGCCCATTAGCATGGTAACTTGTTTTCCACTCACTCTAAATCTGGAGGTGTCTTTGGGTCTAAAATGAATTTCTTACAGACAGCATATCAATTGGTCTTATTATTATTATTATTTTTAATCCATTCTGATACCCTGTGTCTTTGGATTAGCAAATTGAGCCCATTTACATTCAGGGTAACTACTGAAAGATAGTTACAATGGCCTGTATGGTGACTGTTACTTTCTGGTCTACTACTTTTAGGCTCTGCTTTTGCTTAGAGGACCCCTTTCAATATTTCCTGCAGTGCTGGCTTGGTGTGTACAAATTCTTTTAGTTTTTATTTGTCCTGGAAGCTCTTTATCTCTCCTTCTATTTTCAATGACAGCCTAGCTGGCTATAATATTCTCGGCTGCATGTTTTTCCATTTAGTGTTCTGAGTATATCATGCCAGTGATTTCTGGCCTGCCAGGTCTCTGTGGATAGGTCTGCTGCCATCTAATATTTCTACCATTGTATGTTATACAACTCTTATCCCTAGCTGCTTTCAGGATTTTCTTTGTCATGAGACTTGTAAGTTTTACTATTAGATGATGGGGTATGGACCTATTCTTACTGATTTTGAGAGGGGTTCTCTGTGCCTCTTGGATTTTGATTCTTGTTCCCTTCACCAAATTAGGGAAATTCTCTGCTATAATTTGCTGCAATATACCTTCTGCCCCTCTCTCTCTTTCTTCTTCTTCTGGGATCCCAATTATTCTAATATTGTTTCATCTTAGGGTATCACTTATCTCTCGAATTCTCCCCTCATTGTCCAGTAGTTGTTTATCTCTCTTTTTCTCAGCATCTTTATTCTCCATCATTTGGTCTTCTATATCACTAATTCTCTCTTCTGCATCACTTATCCTAGCAGTAGGAACCTCCATTTTTTGTTGCACTTCTTTAATATCTTTTTTATTTCAAGTTGGTTAGGTTTTAGTTCTTTTATTTCTCCAGAAAGGGATTTTATTTTTCCAGAAAGGGATTCTCTAGTGTCTTCCATGCTTTTTTTTGAGCCCAGCTAGCACCCTGATAATTGTCATTCTGAACTCTGGTTCTGACATGTTACTAAAGTCCATATTGATTAGGTCAGTATCATTACTTCCACTTGTTTTTTTTTTTTTTTTGAGATGAGTTTTTCCACCTTCATTTTACCCAGATAAGAATAGAAGAATAAGAGGACAAAATACTAAAAGGTCACAACAACTCAAGAAAAATATACACTAACCCAATTGGAAGAGACCTGAAACTGGGGAGAGAAGAAAGGGGAAAAAAAAAAAAAAAAAGATTAGGCTGGTGAATAGAACAGAGTCACCCACTTGATTTTAGGTGTATTTTTGGCTATTAGAAGAGACTCCCTCCTAAAATTTTAAAGAAAGAAAAACTTATATATATACACGAAAATTAGGATAAACATGATGAAGGGATTGAGTTGACTGTAAAGATGAAAATTTAAAAAAAGATTCTAAAGAAGGAATTGATAAAATAAGAAGCTGGTTGAAAAAAGAAAGAAAAAAGAAAAAAGAAGAAAAAGAGGAAAGAATGTGATCAGGCTGGAGACTAGAATAAAGCTATGCACTGATTTAGGGTATATTTTGATCTGTTAGAGAAAACTGTATCCCAAAATTTTAAAGAAAGAAAAACCTATATGTATACAAAAAATAAGGTTGAATACAATGAAAGGATAGAATATGACTATGACAATGTAAATTTAAAAAGAGTTTTTAAAATGTTATGATGAGATAGAATAGTTAAAAATGGTTAAAACAGGAAAGAGGAAAATTTTTTAAAAATTGAATAAGAAAAAAAAATTAAAAAATTTTTAACTTTGAAAGACTAATGAATCATGTGGAAAAAGCCATGAATTCTACGTGTTGCTTTCCCCTAGCTCTGGAGTTCCAGCATTCTCACTGATGGGTGAACTTTGTCTTGGCTGGATGTTCTTGCTGATCTTCGGGGGAGGGGCCTGTTGCATTGATTCACAGATGTGTTTGCCTGAGGCGGAATCGCGCTGCCCTTGCCAGGGATCAGGCTATGTAATCTGCTTGTGTTTGCTCTTGGGAGCTTGTGTTCCCTGAACGCTTTCCATAAAGCTTTGGAGGACAGGAATGAAGATGGCAGCCTCCCAATCTGCAGTCTCATAGGAGCCCAGAGCTCGGGACCCCACTCCTCAGTGCACTCTCAGAGAAAAGCAGTCAATCCCTCCTGTCTCCCTGGTCTCTGATTGCACTCTGAGCTCACCCAGCCTGTGGCCAAGCATTTCTATCTCTAGTGCATGGCCCCGTTTGGAGTCTCCAATCCCAGAAAATTCCTGCAGTGCACTCCCACACCACTCCTACTGGAGGAAAAAGGAGAGGGCCTCCCCAGATCTGCCATCTGCAGGGTCCCTGCTTGAAGAGCAGTGGCCTAACTGTGCCTCATATAACGGCTTAAGGTAACCCAGAGCTGAGAACCCATTCCTCGGCTCCATCTCTGCAGCTAGCTTCCCTGCTCTGACACCTGGGAGCTCTGTTGTACTCAGATACCCCTGGTCTTTTTGTACCCCAGAGTGATACTGAGTTCACACTGTCCCCTCGAGGGCTTCCCCCCAACTCCCCCCAGTTTAGCCTCTGGAGCTACATCCCTCAGTGAATCAGATTTCTAAAAGTTCTGATTTTGTGCTCCACTGCTCTCTCACTTGCCAGGAGCCTGCCCCTCCCCTCACAGTCTATCTTCCCATATATTGCCTTGCATTCAATTCTCTGCACGTCCTACCTTCCAGAAAATGGTTGATTTTCTGTTCCTAGAATTGCCGCTCTTCTTCTCTTCGATCTCCTGTTGAGTTTGAAGGTGTTCAGAATGGTTTAACAGCTATCTACCTGAACTCATGGGACCTAATGATATTTAGGTCTCCTACTCCTCTGCCATCTTGCTCCTCCCCTGTTCTGTTTTGTTTTCAACATGTTGCTGACAAAATGTTTGAGTGTTGTTCCTCTAACTCCATTTTCCCCTACCATAAGTCCTGTGGTTTTTTAATTATACAGTTTTGTATGACAAGTGTTTTTAGGAGTCTGTCACATTCTAGCAGAATGGACTGTACCACTATAACTAATGGGCTTGTGCTCAGAATGCTAGTCAATGCCATGTGTGGGAAAAAAAACAATTTTCTTATGTTGGACATCATTTCCTATGTCCCTATTGGCATAAACATATAAGAAGAGCTCTAATTATCTAAGCACAGAGCCTAACTTTATTTTACAAATAGACAAAAAGTGGTTTTGAACAGTTGATTCTTAAATATATACTGAAATTTCAAGAAACATCTCTACCGTACAAGTTGAAGGAGGATTGTATTTTTTTCTAAGAGTTGTTCACAGTTTGGGGAACACAATCCTCTGGTTACAATACTAAACAGGATTATTTAATCTCAAAAAGAAAAATAAACCTACACAAAGAAGTAATCAGTGAAAACACCCATCAGCATTAGTCTGCTCTCGTGTCATTCCTGTACTGATTCTATGTATTCATGCAAATATCAGATCCTTCATTATATCTTCCAGTATAGTCATGCCTGAGCATCTGTATACTGAAATACATCAAGTTCCCCTAATAGATTTAGGGTATAATGTGCTATTAATCACATCTTTTCATTTTCCATTTTCTAACATTGTGACATCTGGGGTCTTGTTATACCTATTGGAATTGACCCTTGTAGGATTAACCAATCTCTAGAGGTAGTTTGTCCGAAGTCATGTTTTTCAAATACACACCAGCCAATCCAGGGGGTACACCCCAATCATCTCCTTTATAGGTTCTCACACTTCAGGCCACTATCTACCTGCTCTAATCACTCCAGCGCCAGGTGCCACACAACTAGGGGCAGCCCCTATGTTCTGGAGTCTGTTGAAATTATTCAAACTAGCCATTCCTAAATCTGCTTACTTTGGGTCACCTTCTGTGGAATCTACTGTAAAGACTCTGACCCACAGTTCCCCACCTCCCACTTTCCTCTGCCTCCTGACCAACACCGGTGCTTCCCTGTATGGCTCTCTATGACATTGTATGTCCCCTCCTCTTGGGAACTGTATAACTGAATAACAAACTTCAATCACAATTGTCTCTTGCTCTGTTGGCCTTACCATACCTCAAATTTTCTATAATATACTGTATGTTAAAACATGTATTTATTTTAAAATATGGATAAAGTTTGGCTTATTTTCTATGCATTTTATAATCATAAATGGGGTATGACAACTAACTGTTATACAATGGTACCATCACTTCTGATGGGATTGTAGACTACTGAACCAGTTGCTGACTACCTTATGAAGAGTATTAGCATAGTTTTAGAGTAACTATTTCAGTTAGAGGTTTGTTAGTCAACTTTAAGGTAAAACAAATGGCACTTTTTGTCTGTGTATCTCAGCATGATAAAGTATTTTGACAATGTCATGGAAGTCTGGCTTTCCTCTATGGAATATAGGATGCATGAGATGGAGTATGATCCCACCAAAGACTCAAATCAGAGCAATGACTCTCTGTCCAGGCTTCATGATTAAACTTACAACATTCCATCAATTGGGCCTCAAATATAATGTTTTAACAGAGAGAAAATATGATAATCAGAAATTGAAATTCTTATTTTTTGGCAATTAAAATTTCTATATAAATTAAAGACTGTAATTGTGACTTATACTTCCAGTCCTTGAGAGTTGAGTTAGCATAAATCAGCACCCTAAATTTGACAATCCTGAGACAGTGTCAAGATCAAGCAACCAATCCTGTAATGATCTGACAATCTTTTAGGAGAGACTTGGATCTTGATAAATTTACCAGAAAACCGAAATAAATCACAACTGATATTAGAATTGTAATTCAAGTTCATATGTCTCCTCTTACTCTAAATCACTATTTCCTTTTGTTGGCATGTTTCTAATTCCCATTATATTTGCATAACTACTATCTGTTTTTTTCAACAGCAGATTCTTGAAATTGAGTTGTACCTTCTCTAGATTTAGAAAACATAATGTCTACTGAGTGACTGGCACATAGGGAGTGTTGAATGAATAATATAGATAAAGCTATAAAGTTATCAATCATTATAGCCTCACTACAGTGATGACAAAATAATGTACTCCAAGGCTAGAGGTCTCTGAGGTCAAGACCCAACTTTGCCACCTACAGCTATATGTCCTTGAGTATACTCTTTAAATTTTAGTTTCAACATCTCTGAGAATTTACATATCACTTATGTTATAAGGTCCATAATTATTTAAACATGTGAAGTGTTTAATGAAAGACAAGGTCCCATAAGCTATTGGTTAAATCTAATTTTCATTACCACTGTTATTTCTGTTTTTATCTTTTTTTTTTTCTTCGATAGAGAGGGTTGGGAGGAGCAGAGGAAGAAGGAGAGAGAGAATCTTAAGCAGACCCCATACCCAGTACAGAGCCTTAGGTGGGACTTGATCTCCTGACCTTGAGATCATTACCTGAGCTGAAATCAAGAGTAAGATGCTTAAGTGACTGAGCCACCTAGGACCCTCTGGTTTGATCATTTTTAGCCCTTATCCTCCATCTCATCAGAACTGATAAACTGAATTGTTTTCACCATCAGAAAAGCTGAACTGCTTTCATCCTTAACTTTGGAATATGTGTAATGCAAAAAGTGAGACTGCATTAATGCAGAATGTGTAATGTGTAATGCAGAAAGTGATCATTTGGTTCTTGAATCTAGGATCTGAAATATTTAAGTACTCCAAATTGCCTCACCTCTGCTCTATCTTCTCAAATCTGATCTTTGGAGAAAATGGCTTTTGCCTGGCATGAGACTGTTTTAACTAAAAGAATTTTGTTCACATCGTCTTGATAGTTTTGACTAAAAGGGTTAGTTGTATGGGTAATGAAGGGTAATAATACATTACAATTGATATTAACCTAATTAAATGGGAAAATATCAGGTATGACTTTCAGAGGAAACTTAATTAATAGAAGACTCAAAAGTAAATCACTTAACTCATTTATGCATAAGTGTTTCTACTAGAATTGAGACATTTTTTTTCTTCATTTCTTCCCCTTGGTTCTAAGCATAAAAGAAATCCATGGGAACAAAAACCTCTACAAATTCCCAATTCTAGGATTACTTAGGTAGAACAGAAGCATACAGTTATTTTTGTGTTTGTGTTATTACAGAAAAATATTAAAGACATGGATAAGTACTTTAAAATTAACAGAAATTCACATATCAGGAACAAAATTTCAAACTTTTAGTTTCATATATTCACTGAAAGAGCACCTGTAAACTCACAAATTTTGATTCCTGCTATTGTCTTAAATCACAGGGCCAATTTCCCTCTATTATATTCATTAAAGTTTAATGTAGGTTCAAAAAAAATGTGGAGTTCTCTGCCAGGATTTCCTAGTGGTGCTACAAATCAATTCCAAAAAATAATTGTGTTGGAAACACAATAGTCAACCCAAGCACAATCCAATATTTGCTGGCCATGTTGGCAAGTTTCCACAAAGAAGTACCCTGAGAGAGTGGGGAGAAGTTCATTGCCAAGCAGTCATTGGTCATTTCAGTCATTACCTTTTGAGTACTGTGACATATTGCAGAGATGTCCCCAAGTAAAGTCAGGGTGAATAAGACCTCAAAATATGGAAACAAGTGGAATACCCATCTCTATAACCTCCAACAAAATCATGTAAATTTCTGATATACAGTGAGAAGAATCATGGCTGTGTGAGTTCAAAAACAAATGTCAGAATATTTCTAAGCCTTTTGGTTAATATTCCCACAGCTGGTACATTTGTGATTTAAACCCTTTCCCTGGTGACTTAAATTATCCAGACTCTCAGTTTTTGTTTTTGTTTTTCTAATGGTGTCCATGGGATTCCTCTTCAGGTCAGGGAGAAATGAACCTACATGAGTTGTTCCTTCAGTTGTTAGATCAGGTGTCAGGAAAAACCCAGACCTGGGTGACTTTCTTTTGTTAACTGTGGGAATCGACAGCTGTGTTATTCCTCCAGCCCTTGATGTCCCAAACCAGTTCTCCTTCCTCTTGTCGCCTTTCAGAGTTGTCTTTTGGTTGCCTATTGCGTTCTTTCTGGGGTTTATAATCTTAGTAAGTCAGGAAGAGCAGAGAGAAATGAAGCCTATGCCATTTTATCTGGGCTAGAAAATCTACATTGACTAAAGTCATGAATTTTAAAATGTGTGAGTGTTATATTTCAAAATCAGATGGCTTTCTATGTGTGTGTCTGATTTTTGCACCCTATTTTATTTCACAACTATGTTTGGATTAATCAAGTTTGCCTCTGTTTTTCATCAGCACAATTATGCCTCTTCTCACTGCCCTGTTTAAAAAAAAAGTTACAGTTTATGTATATTTTTGCTGCTATTGCTCTTGCTTGTCTATATTCAGCTGATATGTTCTTGAACAAATCAAATTGTCACATTGTCTCCAGGCTCATTTTCCCATTTGTAAAAATAGAGAGATTCATTGAAAATATGTCTCTGAAAATCTGTTACCAAATAAATACTGAGGACATGAAAAATGTAAGCCAGCAAATGAGGGAGATGGTTTGGCAGAGACTCTCATGAAAGTCTGAACCAGAGATTTCTTCAAGTTTATCAAATCACCTAGTATTTGCTTGGAATGTTTCACCATGTGACTTTAGACTTGGTACTTTCTCTCCTTGATAATTTTCCATTCTGTAATTCATCTTAAAAAAAAAAAACATTTTATTTATTCATTTGACACAGAGAAAGAGTGAGAGAGGGAACACAAGCAGGAGTGGAAGGAGGGAGAAGTAGGCTCTCCACTAAGCAGGGAGCCTGATGGAGGAGGGCTCAATCCCAGGACCATAGGATCATGACCCAAGCAGAAGGCAGACAATTAATGACTGAGCCCCCCAGGCACCCCTAACTTTCTATTCTATAATTCAGCTTTTTAATTTTTTTAATTATTTTTAATCTCCGAAGATTCTACCAGTTTTCTTTGACTCTGTTTTTCTAAGCTCTATTCTGGACAATATATTCAACACAATGATTGAGACAATCTTAGAAGTGTTTGAAACATAGTTACAGTCATAAGACTTATACCTGTATAACTATAATCACCAAGATATATTAGAATCAGAATGCCGTCCAATGTGTGAATGAAAGCTTGCTAGAATAAAAGCTCCATGAGGAGAAACACTGAGCTGATTTTTATGCACTGTTTACCCCAGTGTTTAGAGCAGAGGCTCAATGAATATTCATTGAATTAATACCAGGCAGCAGAAGTAAGATGTTAAATGTTAAAAATCGACACGGTAGGGCGCCTGGGTGGCTCAGTGGGTTGGGCTGCTGCCTTCGGCTCAGGTCATGATCTCAGGGTCCTGGGATCGAGTCCCGCATCGGGATCTCTGCTCAGCAGGGAGCCTGCTTCTCTCTCTCTCTCTGCCTGCCTCTCTGTCTACTGTGAACTCTCTCTGTCAAATAAATAAATAAAATCTTAAAAAAAAAAAAAAATCGACACGGTATAATTTACAGTGAATAAAAGCTATAGCTAACCAAATAGAATGGATGCTGGCTGGTGTGTGGCACCAATGTGTACGCACTACTGAGAAGGAGATCTGGGTACAGATCCAGGAGAGAAAGAGAGAGACTCTCTGGTGGCTAAAGGAGATGCCCCTGGAACAGGGATTCAAAGATTTGTACATTTCAAATGGGTTGGGAGGGTGAAGAATGGTGGGGAGGTAACCCGGGAAATGATTTGAATAAAAGTACCCAGGTCAGAGTTCTAGAGAGTGCATTACAACAATGTTAAATGTTCTCATACAATCAAATGAAACTTATTACTGATATTAAAAAAACTGAAAGAAAAAAGGTGTCTTTTGACCATATTGTTCTTGCTGTCTGTGTGTTTAGATCTTCTCTATAGGGAGAAATAGAAACAACTAGGAAATTTTTCATGTGGCATGAGTAATCAGGAGAGTGGGAGGGTCACCTTATGCATGCATAAATAAATCACATTAAGATTCCTGCATGTGTCTGACAGCCTGCCTTGACCCTGTCCTGATCTGGGAAGCAATAAAGAGAACAGTGAGTCAGAGCCATTATTTAGTTATACAGAAGAAAAGACTAACAAATGTTAAATCCACTATTGGCCTCTCTTCTGTCCTTATATTTTCCCAGCACTATTAACCAGGACGCAGACTATCCCCTATCAGAATCTGGAAAAGCGAGAAAGATTTAGTTACTGACTAAAGAGCATATATCTAAAGGAAATATTCTTATTATTACAGAGAAGCAGACAAAAATGCCCATTTTAAAATTTGATTTGAGGGGCCCCTGGGTGGCTCAGTGGGTTAAGCATCTGCCTTCAGTTCAGGTCATGATCTCGGGGTCCTGGGATCAAGCCCCGCTTCGGGCTTTCTGCTCAGCGGGGAGCCTGCTTCCCCCACCCTCTCTCTCTCCTTGCCTGTCTGCCTGCTTGTGATCTCTCTGTCAAATAAATAAAATCTTCTAAACATTTTTTGATTTGAACTTTAAATCTCATCGTATACACTGTATATACTGGGGAAGAATGCCTGTAATAATAAGTAAAGTATCAGAATGCCATTCTGGCTTAATCACGGGACAGAAGAGATTCTAAGACCTGAGGGCACTATTGTGTTTACTCCACCCAAAAGCATAAAGGCTTCATTCTAGGGAAACAAAAAGATAAAACGGTGCCTCTAAACAATGAAAATGCCTATGTGAAGTTAAGTCTGTAACAACCTAAATTCCCTTCTCATAAATTGGCAAAACACAATTATGTTATGTGTGACACAACACAAAGCATTGACCTTGAGAGTTGGTTTTACACCTGTAAAATGTTAATTCATCACCTTCTAACTAATTCAGCTTCTCTGAAGGAACATTGCAATTTATTGAAGGAACACACAGAGACATTTAGAAGCCTCCCCTTCATTAACTTTAAAAGTTGCTAATCTCAATGATCTCCATAGGCCAATTTATTAAAAGAAAAATTAGTTTAGTGCTTGATGAGTGGAACCTCAGAGCCTAAATTAATCAGTTCAGCACCAATGTCATTGTGGTGGGCAATCATCTTCCCTTTTAAACCCTTCTCTTCTATCTCCTGTATCTTCCAAAAGCCCTTTAGGACTCCGATTTTTCACTTTTGTTTCATTCTTTCATGCATCCTCACATTCACTACATGATATCTTACACGGCTCTTCGTGTCATTATTATTTTTTAATTTTAATAAGATTTTTATTTAACCAAATAAATCCAAAATCTTGTCATTTTAAAATGCAAGCCACATAAAAATGAGTAATACATTTTATATTCTTGATTTAAAATGAGTGCTCAAATCCAATTATAATTTTACATTTACAACACATCTTGATTTGAAAGTTAAATTTTATCAAATGTATTTCATCTGTACTTAGATGTTATAAGATTCACAGTTGAGAAAGAATATTCATATGCCCAAGTTGTTCCAAACATACCTTAAAATTTTTCAATAACTGAATCAAATATCAGTGTTCTAAGTTCAATTTAACACTAATTAAAATTAAGCCAAATTTTAAAAATCCTTTTCTTTTTAATTGCTATGTAGTATCCTGTTGTATGGATGGCCCACAGTTTGTTTATTGATTCACCCAGTGAAAGATATTCAAGTTGTCTCCAGATTTTGGCAATTGTAATAGAGCTGCTATAAATATTTGCATACAGGTTTGTGTGTTAGCATAATGTTACATTCTTCTAGGGTAAATATCCAAAAGAGGGAATGCTGGCATATGGTTAAGTCTATGTTTAACCTCGTGGAAAACAGTTATTTTCCAGAGAGCTTGTATTATTTTTTCATTCTCACCAACACTATAGGAGTGTTCCAGTTGCTTTGTATCTTACCAGCCTTTGGTTTGGTAAGTAACTTTATTTATTTATTTATAAAATTTATTTATTTGTTTGAGAGAGAGCACAGATGGGGAGGAGGAGAGAGGTAGAGGAAAAGGGAGAAGCAGACTCCCCACTGAGTAGGAACCCCCCCCCCAGCCGATGGAGCTTGGTCCTAGGACCCCAGGATCATGAACTGATCTGAAGGCAGAGGCTTAACCCACTGAGCCACCTAGACACCCCTATTTATTTATTTTTAAAGACTTATTTATTTTAGAGAAAGCACAAGCAGGAGAGTCGGAGGGAGAGAGAGACAGAATCTGAATCAGACTCTGTGCTGAGTGTGGAGCCCCATTTGGGGCTCAATCTCACGACCTTGAGATCATCACCTGAGCTAAAACCAGGAGCTGGATGTTTAACTCACTGCACCACCCAGGCCACCCCTGCTGAGTAACATTAATTTGAGCCATTCCATCATGTCTGCCGTGATGTATTTCCCTTATAGCTAGGGACATTAAACATCACTTTATGTGTTGAATTGCCTCTTACATGTCCTCTTTGGAGAAGTGTATATTCGAGTACCTACTCAGGTTTCAGAATTGATTATCCGCATCCCTTGGGAAACAACTTTATTAACTAGAGTACAGTGCTTTTGTCAAGGTCCCTTTGCCTTTGGTCCTACAGACTATTAATTTCCAAAGTTATTCAAGTCAGCACCTTTCCCCCAATTCACTTGTTTTATACCTTTCATTCCCCCAGTAAGCTCGTGTCATACATTTTCAGAATGGTTAAATTGAGGCTTATGAAACATTTTTAGAGTTTATTTGAGAAAAATCAGTTGCAATTGGGTAGTACCAAGCCAGAAGTTGTTGGAAGTACTCCACCAACTGGAGCCAGGGGAAAGCATTGTATAGAGGTGAGGCTGAAGCAAAAGAAGGAAATGATTTGACTGGCTATAGCTTAAGCTGTTGCCTTATTGGGATAACCTAGTTGGCTGTTTGATTTGGTTGTCCTTAGATTTTGATTCCTTAACCTTAAGGCATTTCAGGCTTAGATTCTGGTTTGCTTACATGGGCTGCTAAGGTATTAAAGCCACCTCAGTCTAAGGCCTCCTTGATAGAGTAATTTAACAATCCAGTCAAGATCGTTCGGTCAGTATCTGCATTTCACTCTGAGATCTCTGAAGTGCCTAAATTATTTTCTAAAATCTGCATATGTTAAGGGTTGTTCTTTGGGCTGTGAAGTTCTAATAGGTTTTGACAAACACATAGCATCATATGCCTGCCATAATATATCATAAAGAATAGCTTCACTGCCTTAAATAAATCTTCTGTGGTTCACTAATTCAACCCTCCCCATCCCCAATCCAAACCCAACCATTAATGTGTTTACTGTCTCTATAGTTGAGACTTTTTCAGAATATCACGTTACATAAACTTTGTACATAAACTATGTAACTTTTTTAAACTGGCTTTTTCATTCAGCAATATGTTATTTAAGATTCATCCAAGTCTTTTTGTTCTTGATAGCACACTGCTTTTTATCATTAAAATAGTATTCAATTGAATGGATTGAAGAATATTTTAATTCCAGTTTTTGGCAATTATGAGTAAAGATGCTATAAATATTTGGACAAAGGTTTTCTTTTTTTTTTTGTGGGACATAAATTTTCAAATCCATTGGGTACATACCTAGGGGTGCAATTGTTGGATCATATGGTAAGATTATGGGTAGCTTTGAAAGAAGCTGACAAATGGTCTTCAAAGTGGCTGCATCATTTTTATTCTTAGCAGAAATCAGTTAAGAGTTCCTACTGTTCTGCATTCTTGTCAGCAATTGGTATTGTCTGTTTTTTGGATTTTAGGTTGGAGCCCTACTCTAATGTGACTGCCATATTTCTAAGAAGAGGAAGAGACACTTTGATACATGCACATAGAGAGAAGACCACAGGAGGTCACAGGGACTCCAGAAAGGATTCAGAGCTGGAGAAATCTGAATGCCAACCTAAGCCAATCCCAGCAAACCCTCACTTTCAGCAGACCCCTGGCCTCAAACCCTAATCCATGCCCTAAACTCAGCTTCCCCGGGAAGGAAGCTATATAGCTGGCTGTGAGGGCAGCCATCTGCTACCCAAAGAGAGGCTTCAGGAGAATCCAAACCTATCAATACCTCTTCCTGGACATGCGACTTCCAGAATTGTGAGAAAATAAATTTCTGTCATTTAACCACCCAGTCTGTGGTATTTTATTATGGCTGCCCTAGCAAAATAATCCAGTAGGTTCTATAGGTTTTCTCCTATGTTTTCTTCTAGAAGTTTTATATTTTTAAAATTGATATTAGGTCTACAATCCATTTTGAGTAAATTACTATGACAGATACAAGGTCTGTGTCTAGGTTATTTTTTATTTTTATTTATTTAAATATTTATTTTTTGCATATGGATGTGGAATCATACTTGTACTTGTCATAAAAAGACTATTCTTTTTCCGTTGAATTGCTCTTGCCCCTTTGTCAGAAAGCAATTGACTATTTTTTATGTGAGGTTATTATTATTTTGATATTTAAATAAGTGAATTTGAATTAAAAATTAAAACCAGATACTGAAAATAAAGTAATGATCTAATTAGCTCAATATTAACTACAATGCTATAAACAGATCTGTTTAACTTATTGAATCATCTACTCCACCTTGAATTTTTTTTTTCCACAGATGAGGTCAGATTGAGGTATTCCTTAGAAGAGAAGATTTTAATTGAATACCAATTATTTAGATTGGCATTTGCGGGAATCCAGGTTCAGGCCAAAATTTTATATGAGATCTTTCAGGTCCCATCATAGGCTACTGCAGAGTCCTTACCTGAGACACTTGATAGAGGAGAGCTGCCCTCCTCACACCCAACTCAGCTGTGGACAACCAGTGCATTCCAGTCTCAAGGGGGTTGTAGTCAAGGTCACGGCCGTGGTTAACTTTTCACTCCCAATCCTGCCTCCCAGTAGCCACACTCTTCCCATATCTGCCTTGTGTTCACCAGTACAAAGCATTAGCATGCTATAGTTATATTGATCATGTTTTATCATTTTTTCCTGTTTGTTTGTTTGTTTGGTTGGTTGGTTGGTTTGGTTTCTTTTTTGATTCTTCAGAGTCCATCTGGCTAGGTGAACATTCTCATGGTTTTAAATATTAATTTTCTTCACATCTGGACTGAGGAAATTCATAAAAATTCTCTGTAGATTAGTGATCCACTTATTATCAGAGAAGTATTTCATTTGGCTGTTGTGAACCTTAGATTCAATACCTTTAAAGCAAAGATAGATTTGTTTGTAATTTCTCTTGCATTTAATTCAAGGATGGCTGAAGTTGTTACTTAATGCAGTCTTACCACATCTGTAAAAGCATTGGTTTCTTTATCATGTCACATTTCTTACATCTATGAGGTACTGCTTCAATTCACAATCCTCAAAAAATTCTGTAGAATTTGAAGCTAAATTTACTTGGAAAATATTTTTTCCTAATGCTTTGTCAGATTCACACAACAGCTGCTGGGGTCTCCTGCAAACAGTTTAATAACATAAAGATCTGGAAAGAGTACTGTTCAGGGCTCACTCTATACGCTAGGCCTAGGGTTTGTCACTTACAATTGAAACATAAACTTCCACAGATTATTTTATAAGTACTGATTCTATCTCTATTATTGTGTAAAATCTATAACACTTAAAAAGCTGTTTTCTATATTTATACAGCTGACACCTGCACACATGAATACACAGTATCTCTAAATGGAAACATATTGCAAATTCACTACAGAAACAACCATCTCTTTTGTGTTAAATTTTGCAGCAGAAATCATAGTATATAAAAGGAGAACAGACTCTGGGCTACGTGTAAGGCATACATTTGAGTTTACAGAATGAGGCTCTCTAAGTAATCATAACTTAGAATTTTAAATACTTGAATATAGAATAACTTTAGTTAATACTCTCCTAAAATACCAATAATGACACAAATAGATATACAAACATGGATACACACACACACACACACGTGTGTGTGTGTGTGTGTGTGTGTGTGTGTGTATTTTTAACGAAGCTATTCCATAATAAAAGTATAAGTTCTCATCTGGGGCAATCTGATTCTTACCACAAGAGAGTACTGATTGTGATTGGTGTGGACCTCTTTAGTCAATAGTGGAGATGCTCTTAGTTGGTAAGAGGTTTCATAAAATCATGTGAGTCCTGACTACATAGAATTCACAAACCAGTAAGGGAGACATAGAAACAAAGTTATTAAAACAGAAATCAGTATTTCAATAGAGGTGATGCATTGCTTCAGGTAAGTATAAAAGGGATGAAGAAGTCAGACTATGTATGGAAAAGTCAGAGGTGCTCACAGTAGATCACCATGCTGGAAATTGAGGGAAAGAAGAAGTTCTACAGCCAAACAGAAAGAAAAAGAGCATTTTAGGAAGAAAGTGTATTCAGTGTAAAGTCATGAAAGCGTGAAAGAATAATATCTGTTTGACAGAAAATAAATAGTTTTGGATGGCTGTAACATAGAATATATGTGACAAAGGGCCTCTCTTCCTGGGGATGAAGTAAAGTCTCAATGAAAATAAGGGGTGATTGGAATATGATGCCATCATCCAGCACTTAAACCAAACTTTTAAAATTTGAGAGAGTTCTGCTTGTTTTTTTTTTATATTTAAACTGAAATATTTAATCCAGTCAATATGCAAGTATTCACTGAGAAAAACACAAAAGAGTGCATTATATTTGAAGAAGGGATTGTAGTCAAGGTCTATATTATATATATATATGACTGACAACCACCCAATTAATAGATTTTTGGTATGAAAATGATTTTTAAGGTATTTGACCGTATAACTGACCAGCCCCAAAGAAAAGACATATGCATATGCACATTTGAGGGTCCACAATCAAAATCATGAAAATATCTTGGCAAAGTTAGCTTTAGGGAAAGTCTACCACTCACTAACCATCAGTGTGGATCATCTCATCTGCTTTTGGTGTGTCACTGTTAAAAAAGAAAGTGCAACCAAAGGATTACTTAAGGATAGTTTTAATGTGAAAGAAAGGGACCCAAATGAATAATCTGAGATCTTTAGGAGAAAAGAGAGAACGGAGAAAACTTTAAAAATAAATTACTGGGGGTACCACTTCTTTTCCACAGACAAAATATGAGAAACAACTACCTTGTTAACTAAAACAAGGTAGTGAATAAAAGCAGGCAGATTTTGGAAAGAAGATGGAATTTGGAAGATGGTACCCTTGCTTTTAAAATGGCTTTTAGTCTAAGAGCAGACTAAAGTGGCACCACTTTGGGTGGCTAAGATCATGAAAGAAAACATACTTTTTCTGTCCTGGAGAAATGAGAACAGAGTTTAAGCTACCAGACACACTGGAGAGTCTTGGAGGAAATGCTGAGAAGGTGAGAGAAAGGGAAGGGAATCTTTTAATTCTATGTTTAAGCTTTGCAAAGCTTTGTTCGATCCCTGGTCAGTACTTTTCCACACATTTGTATGACAGAGTCCAAACAGCAGAGTTCAGTAGGAAATCAACCAAGTTAATCAAAACAAAATTCAGTCATTTTGAAGGAATAAAGTGGAATGCAGAGTTTCTAAATTATAGAATTCATGATGTGAGGCTATAGTATGGAATTACTCAGAAAAGAAGAATAGGAAAATACTACCCACTCTCAAAAAAGAGAGGACAAAGAAACACTGAGCCCCGAAATGACCTAAATGTTGGAAACAGCAGAGAGGATTTAAAAATGGATTTTACAACTATGCTGAATAAAGTAAAGGAAAATATATACTATTTGATTCAATACTATTTGAAGTTTAAAACTCAGTGAATAGATGTGTAAAATGGAGGTGGCAAAAGAAAACACAAGTAACCTTGAACATAAATCAGTAGAATTTGTCTAATCTGAAGAAGTAGGAAAAAAGGATGAGCACCAAAGGAACTTGTGAGACAATATGAAAATGTCTAATATACAAGTATAATTGAGTCCCCGAAGGAAAATGAACACAGGAGAGAAAAAAAAATGTGAAAAATAGTGGTTGTGCAGGGCACCTGGGTAGCTTAGTCAGATAAGTGTCCAACTCTTGATTTCGGCTCAGGTTATAATCTCAGGGTGGTGAGATCAACTGTTGGGCTCTGCGCTTAGCAGGGAGTCTACTTCTCTCCCTCTGCCCCTCCTCCCACTTGTGATATCTCTCTTTCCTTTAAAATAAATAAATAGATCTTTAAAAAAAAAAACATATTTAGAAAAAAATGGTTCTGACTTCCACTTCTGGCCAACACAGAGTAACATAGACCACATTTACCCGCTATATAACGCAACAACAAAAAAATTAAACAAGATACATGAAACAGCAGATTTCAAGATTTTGGCCATCAGACAATAAAGGACAGTGATGCCTAGATATGGGAAATAAGGTTAGTACTATGATTGCTCCTGCTTACTGCCTTAAGAGAGTTTCTAGGTTACACTAAGCGGAAAATGAACCCAGTTGGGCCAAGTCTCCCTGAATTTATGAGACAGAGCTGAGAGTCTCAGAAGAATAAAAGAGTTACAGTTTGTAGTACAGGATATTAAAGAGGGGAGAGTTACAGAGAGACACTCCTGGAGATTTCAAAGAGTCCTCTTTAGAGTGAGCAGAGAACTGATAGGTGTATGTATGTGGTGAGGAGACTACATGAGGCCATAGAAGGAATGATCAGAAAGAATTTAGAGGGAATGGTGCCTGATACTCACACAGAGATAGGAATAATGCCTTACCTTTACCATTCTGAGTTATACTCTGAAAAGGAAAAAGATATTACTATGAGAAATTAAGGAAGACTAAACACAAGGAAAGATATACTGGGCTCATGGTCATAAGACTCCATTACTGTCAAGATGTCAGTTCTTCCTGAATTCATTACAGACTCAATGCAATCCCAGTCAAAACCCCAAGATTATTTTGCCTAAGTTGACAAATTGACTCTAAAATTCATATGGAATGTAAGTACCTAAAACAGCAAAAATAACTGAAAAAAAAAAAACAAAATGAGAGGACAAATGCCTCCTGATTTAATACTTATTATAAAGCTATAGTAATCAAGACAGTATGATGCTGATAGTGACAAAGAGATCAAAAGAATAGATTGAAGAGTCTAGAAATATACCCATACATAAATGGATAACTTACTTCAACAAAAATGAAAAAGCAATTCAATGGACAAAAGATAAACTTTTAACATGGTAATGGAGCAGGTGGGTATCAACACATAAAAATGAACTTTTACCCATAACTTTCCACCATATTGAAAAATTAACTCAAAATATGTCATAGACCTAAATGTAAAATTGAACACTACAAAACCTCAAGGAAAAATCTGTGAGAAAATCTTTGTAATCTTCAGTTAGGTAAATATTTTTAGATATGACCCCAAAAACATGATTCATGAAAAAAATCAGCAAGTATTATGGTGGTGCCCAGGGGTTAGGGAGGAGGAAATGGGGAGTTGTTAATAAGTATAGATTGCAGTTTTGCAAGATGAAAAAGTTATAGAGATTGATTATACAACAATGAGAATATTTAATAATACTAAATTGTACAGTTAAAAGTAGTTAAAATTTTACATTTCCTGTTATATGTATTTTACCTTACCAGGTTTTTAAAAAAGTAAAAACCTAGAAAGAACCTAAGCATCCCACACTAGATAGCAGACATTAAGTTAAGTATGGCATTGCATTTGATGAAAATCTTTATAATCACTAAAATTGATACATTGTAGAAAGATCATCAGAAACTGATGATTCAGTATCAAGAAAAAAAAGTGGATTAGAAAACAGTGTGTGAATCTCATACACTTTTTAAAAAAAAAAAATCCATTTTTTAAAAACAAGTATGTGAGAGGTGCCTGGGTGGCTCACTCAGTTAAGCATCCAACTCTTGATTTTGGCTAGCTCATGACCTCAGGGTTGTAAGATCAAGCCCCCTATTAGGTTTTGTGCTGGGTGTGGAGCCTGTTTAAGATTCTGTTTCTCCCTCCCTCGGCACCTTCTCCCTCTTACTCTCACTCTCTCTCTCCCTCTCTAAAATAAAATAAAATAAAATAAAATAAAATAACATAAAATAATAAAATAAAACAAGTATATGTAAGTATTGAAATAAAGTCTAAACTGTTAACAAGCGTTATGACTAACACAATAACAGATGTTTTTATGTTATTTTTTGCATAGCTCCACATTTTAGAAATTTTTTACAAAACACATTAGCTTTGTAATCAGATTTTTAAGTTATTTAAATCAATTTTAATACACACAATTACACTGGTGATAAAATTTTATAGACCTATTAAGTTCTATATTATTAGATTATTTTTTTTTAATTACTAAAATGAGGAAAGATCAACCAAATCAAATGTTGGTAAGGATATGGAGCAAATGGACCTCTCAGTCACTCTGGCGAGAATGTGAGATACAAAACCTGTTTGGAAAATACCAATAGTTTAGTAGTTTCTTAAAAAGTTAAACATGCACCTGCCATGTGACCCAGCCATTCTAGTCATAGGTATTTACTGAAGAGAGATGAAAAGATTGTATGTGAATATTCATGGCAGCGTTATTTGTAATGGCACCCAAATGGAAACAATCTAAATGTCCATTAAGAGGTGAATGGATAAACATAATGTGCTGTATCATTATGGTAGATTAGTGCTCAGTAATGAAAATTACTGAACTTTTGATAACACACAATAGCATTTGAATCTCAACATAAGTATGCTGACTAAAAGACTTAGACAATACAGGGGCACATAGGTGGCTCAGTCAGTTAAGAAGTGTCTGACTCTGATTTTTAGTTCAGGTCATGATCTCAGGGTCATGAGATGGAGCCCCATGTTGGGCTCTGCATTATGCAGGGAGCCTATTTAGGATTATTTTTCTCTCTCTCCCTCTGTCCTGCCCTCATGCCCCCATTCATGTTCTCTCTCTTTCTCTCAAACAAACAAAAAAAAAGTATACAGAATTCTAGGAAATACAAAGTAATGTGTAGTATCAGGAAGGAGACTAGTGAGCCTGTGAATGGGATGAAAGGTGGGAGAAATTACAGAGGCAGAAGGAGACCTTCTGGGGGTAACAGACGTGTTCATTATTTTTATTGTGTGATGGTTTCTGTAGTATGTATGTATGTCAAAATACACCCAAATGTATATTTGTATGTGCACTGATTTATTTTAGGTCAATTATACCTCAATAATCTGCTTTTGAAAAATAAGGGAATGCCATATATGAAAAATAAAAACAAAACCAAACTTCAGTTCATCATAATAAAATTACTGAATATTGAATATAAAGAGAAAATCTTGAAAGTATCCAGAGAAAACAATACATTGTATATAGGTGAACAAGATAACAGAACACATATTTAAGAGTTCTGAAAGAACAGAAAAAAATATGACAACTCAAAATTCTATATCCAGCAAAAATGAAGAAGGCTAAAGAATAACAATGGTAGCTAAGAAAAAGAATTCATCACCAGCGACATGCCCTTTGAGAGATGTTAATGGGAATTCTTCAGGCTGAAGGCAAATGACACCACATTGAAATTCTGTCTTTGTGAAGGAATTAAGAGCACTGGAAATAAAGAGAGACTTTTCACAATGTCAAGAGAGTCCGGAAGAATCATCAGGAAGCCGTAGTATTCATATATGTTTTTTCCTCTCATAACAGCTTCAAAATTCATGAGACAATGACAGAATCAAGGGGAGAAATAAACAATTCTATAATCATAGTTGAAGATTTTTTAACATTATTTTTCAGCAGTTGATCAAACTAATGAAAATAAATAAAAATATAGATGGATCTGGGATGGCTGGATGGCTCAGTTGATTAAGGAGCCATGATGTCAAGGTCCTGGGATTGAGCCCCAAGTCTGATTCCACGCTCAGCTCGGAGTCTGCTTGAAAACTCTCTCTCTTCCTCTCCCTCTGCTCCTCCTTCTGTTCTCTTGTTCTCTCTCTAAAATAAATAAATAAATATTTTTAAAAAGAGAGAGAGATATGGATCTGAACAAATTATCAACATCTTGACCTAAATGATTTCTATAGAACATTACACTGAATAACTAGTTGCATAATACATATTCTTTTCTAGTGTACCTGATATGTTCACTGAGATAGATCATATGCTGGACTTTCCAACAAGGCTGAAATACATTTAAAAGGATTGAAAGCATATGTTTTCTGAACATAAAACACTTAAATTGGAAATCAATAACAACATGACATCTTAGAAAAATCACTGAAATTACAGAAAACCGTTCTCATTTCCTTAGTGATGAAATCATCAAAAAATTATAAAATATTTTAAACTGAGTAATAATGAAGCATAAAACCATAAAACTTTCTACAAGGAAACATAAGATAGTATCTTTGTGATTTGTGAAAAGCAGAGTTCTGAACTGTAAAGCAATCACCATAATAGAAAAAATTGATTAGTTCAACTTATCAGAATTAAAAACCACTTTTAAAAAGGCACTATTAAGAAACTGTTAATAAGCCACTGTGTGGCTCAGTCAGTTAAATGTCCCACTCTTGTTTTCAGCAAGTAGGTCATGATCTCAAGGGTCATGATCCCAGGGTCATGAGATTGAGCCCATGTCAGGATCTGTGCTCAGTGTCAAATCTTCTTGAGATTCTTTCTCCCTTCCTCTCCCTCCCTTTCTGCTCCTCTCCCTCTGTTCCTCCTCCTGCTTGTGCTCTCTCTCTAAAATAAATGAATGAATGAATAAATAAAATCTTTAAGAATAAATAAATAAATAAAAATACACTGAAGAGACATGCAACAGATTTGAAGAAAATTTGTATTACAAAACACAAGCATGACAACAGACTGGAATGCAAAGTATATAAAGAACTCCCACAATCCACTAATAAAGACAAAATAGATTGAATTGAATAGATGCATCAACAGGCTTATGAAAATTTGGTCAATATTATTAGTCAGTTGGGTAATGCAAATTAAGACTACGTATACACACCACTCCACACATGTCAGAATGAATAAAATTAGGAAGATTATCAATACCAAATTTTGGTAAGGATGTACAGCAACTGAAAATCTCATATATTGTTGTTGGGAATGTCAAATGTGACAAGTATTATAGCAAAAGATCTAACATTTCCTTGTAAAATGAAATACACATTAACCAATGCTCCAGTAATTCCATCTCTAGGTGTTTACTTAGGAGAAATAAAAGCACGTATACACATAAAAAGACTTGTACAGAAATATTCAAATCAGCTTTATTCATGAGAGTTCAAAGTCAAAAATATCCCAGAGATCCTAAAATAGGAGAATGGATAAACAAGACAGGGCATATTCAAAAAATGGAATACTACTCAGCAATAAAAAGAATCAACTACTAATCTCGAAAACATGCTGAGCAAAAAAAGTCAAACAAAAATTGTGCATAAATATTATTTAATTTTTATGAAGTTTTAAAACAGTCAAAATCAGTCAATGATAGAAGGAAATTTGAACAGTGGTTTTCTTGGGGTGGGACTAGTATCAGTAACTGGAAAGGGCATGCAGGAATTTTCTGGGGCGATAGTGATGTTCTATAATGACATATTTTGGGCACTTTTTAAAACTCAGAAAAATTTGTGCATTACATAGTATATAAATTTTACATCAAAAGAAAAAAAAACAAATATTGAACTCTGGTTAATGAGAGGAAGGCTGAAGTACCTAGGGGGACATACATTCTCTGCAAGTTATTTTAAAATGCATAAAAACATGCAATGTATTGATGTAGGAATAAATATGTGGAAAAAAGCAAGTACAGTAAAATGTTGATGCTAGAATCTAGGTGATGGGTATATTGGCATTCACTCTAAAATTCTTTCAGTTTCACTCTGTTTCAATATTTTGCTAATGAATATTTTGGAAAAGTTCTATACCCAACATCTTGAGAGAGAAGAGAAAGCATAGCATTGGGGTGCGCTGGGCCTGTGGGGCTGGAGCTGGAAGGGTCTGTGTTAGCAGTAAAGTTAGGGATCTTGGAAGAACTGACAACATGTCTGATGTTCAAGAAACCACTGACCAACTCTTGGATGTGAACCTTCAGGACAGAAAATAGCCTCAGAAATGAGTCTGCGCCTCTCCAGGTCATGAGTCAGCCACTGCACCTATAGGTTTTGTGCAGATGAAGTGAAAGAGAAATTGCGCTCATCATGCAAAATACGGAAATGAAGTGAGATGTGTTTTAACGTTTTGGTGAAAAAGCCTGGCTCAGGTCTCTTGTCTGGAACCAGTTGATAGCTTATTTGTGGTTGTTCAGGAGTTTGGAGATTAGCAGTTCAAGGAAACGGAAGTTCTAAAGGATTTTGAAGAATTTCTGGAAACTCCCATGATCAGACCCTTGAAGAATATGGAAAATTAACACCAGTTTCAAAGACAAAACTACAAAAAGATAAATGAGAATTCAAGTAAAGGTAAAATTGATAATGGATGAGGAGACAAAAAGAAGACAAAGATGTTAAAAGAGTTTGCTAACACTGGCTTAGATTCACATGTCTTCGACTGATGAAAATCCAGCTATCAAAGAAATACCATGTTAGAAGGTTCTGGCTTGGCATCTTGCAAAGATGAGACTGACGAAAGCTCAAAAGGAGAAATTGATCCTCGAGTGTTAAAGTTTATATTCATAAGCAAAAAGGCAGGAGAGAAACACAGCAGCACCTCAACTCAGGCTGCCAGAAGTTTTAGAGGCGGTGTTCAGGATTAATTTAGGTGGAAAGTTGACATGACCAACTTTGATATGGAGGCTCATTTGAAAATCCCTGATCATCAAATCACTGAGGGCATTGCATTGACAGAAGAGCGTCTCCACCAAAGAAACATCTCACATTTGGACCTATAACTCAGATCTGCTCTCGCCTACAGGACACTGAGTCTCTGTGTTCCTCAACATACCGATAATGATAGTTGATGGCATGTATGGAATGGAGGCAGTACCAAAAGAGGGGGCTACAGAAGTTGGTGATAATAATACACTGGCTGTGAATACGGCAGCAAGTAATATCTCTTCTGGATTGGCCAAGGGCCAAATTAAAGAGGCAAACTGTCCTGGGGTTTGTCCATAGATGATGTTCAATGGGATATCTATCTGCAAGTCACCACTGAGACCTGGCTCTGTAGATATTATCGGAACTGATATGCCATTTGGAAAAAGGATGGCCTCCGAGAAGAAAAACTACAACCTTAATCCAGCTTGCTTACAGAATGAGCTGTATCTGTGAACTGAGACAGGCCAGGCTCTACTATTTACAAGGACCAGAAATGCTCTCCCAGGGCATTACCTCTAATGAGACACATCTGGCACAATGCACCTACTCTCGGGGTGAATACAGAGGGCCTTTCTACAGCAGTTTGTGTTCTGAAACATCCATTTCAGGGTGTTGATTATCCTTCAGAAGCAGGTGGAGAAAGAGGAACTCTCTGGTAATGCAAAGAATGCAGTATTAGTACTTCCCAATGCTGGAAATGTCAGCACAAAAAAAATGAGAAAACTAACATTAGCAAAAGCGCAGTTTGCACTATTTAAACTGGCCAAAGGCTTTTCACCCTACTTAGCAAAAGACGTGAACCTCATGTGATGGGATTGAAAAAGATCGTATGAGGAAGCAGAGCTTTTCTTTAGATCTGTTCCAAAGAGGTAGCTGACTTGGCATCATGGGCCACTACATGACTGAGCATTTAGTACTTTCTTCAAAATGCTTCAAAAATGTCCAGAGAAAAGCCTACTGAAACATTCTGGGATTTGGGTTTAAAACAGTTTGTTCTCAGGTTTGAGAGCAGTTTCTGTTTTCCACTGTGGCAGGTACAAAATTCCCCCAGCCTAAAGGGAAGGCAGAGGACATGAGAGCATCTGAGGCCATGTCCCATTGCCTGTGGAATTTCACTGTTTAGCTACACAACATTTCATTACCTCAACCTTAAAAAACAAAGTCCTGGACAAGGTGAAATCTCATGAGATCTATAGGAAAGTTTGCCATCTGCCTTGAAAATGAAAATAGGCAGCCACTATTCAGATTAATACACAGGACTAAAATAGAGGATTGAATTCATTGATGGAAGTACAAAGATCCTTTACAATTAGTATAGGACATGTCTACCTATAAACAGTAGCAAATACACTGATAGACGAAGCATGGGAGCAATAAGCCAGATTAAAAGCAAATTCATTTTTCTTTCAGTAAAGAAAGAAAGAAAGAAAACAGCGTTAAATTAAAAAAAAAAAAAGATGTTCTAAACAAAGAGTATTCAGATAGCAACAATCTCTTACATAGTAGATCCTATCTCCTAAATACATACAAAATCAACAGGAGGATAGGAAGTATAGGTTGAGGTAACCTCCCCAAGAGACAAAAAGATAGAGAAATAGAAGAACAAAGATGAGAAAATTAAGAGAATTAGGCAACATTAACTAAGTGGTATTCTAGGCAGTGAGAATTGAAAACATGTGACAAAGAAAATTATCAAAGAAAAAGGAGGAGAAGGAGGGGTGAGAAGGAAGGGGAGAAAATAATAGAAAAATATTTCCAATAACACTTTGAAAAGAACATGCTTTCCTCAACTGAATGGCTAAGTGCTTAGCGCAGTGACTAGGGGGGAAAATGACCAATACCAAGAAATTTCAGAATACTAGGGATAAAGATATGAATTGGAAAACTTCCAAGCATAGTGCAGGGGAGGGACTGGCATGTGGGGTGAGCTGAGGAGGACAGCAGAAGAGGTTGTCAACAAAGCTGGGGACCACGGTGGCATTTGACTCTTATTTGAACACTGTTGTCAGAAGATGATGGAATTGTGCTTTCTTAATTCTGAGAGAATTCTTTCCAATCTAGTATTTTATGGTCAAATAGTCAAGGGGTGAGATTAGACTAAAACATTTTAAAAGATTCAAAACATTGATCTTCATGCATACTTTCTCAGGAACCTACTGGGTGATGCTCCAGTAAAATGAATTTTTAGAAA
The DNA here is from genome assembly GCF_009829155.1 of Mustela erminea. Taxonomy (NCBI): domain Eukaryota; kingdom Metazoa; phylum Chordata; class Mammalia; order Carnivora; family Mustelidae; genus Mustela; species Mustela erminea. Next base: position 21,243,427 of record NC_045629.1, read on the forward strand.
AGATAAGGAATTTGGGAAACAGAAAACCCAACTGGAGAGCCAGGTGAAGTTAATTTCTGACATAATGGTAAAGAGAAATCCTAGAATCATGGCAGGGAAGTGGGTCCAGGAAGCAAACTCACCCAGTAAGAGCAGGAACATCAAGGGATTCTGGAAGGATTGTTCTAAGAAACAAAACAGTCACATTCACCTATTGTTTATGAACATGTTCTGGGGAGCTTTAGTCACACTAATGGGAAGGAGTTTAGGCATGAATCTGTGGAAGGTACATAAGAAATGGATTAAACATATAAGAGGCATTGATTTAAGCTAGGGAAATAAAGTTATGTAAGGAAATGCTTCCTTCGTTAATGAGTACATGATTCAGCTGTGATTTTTATATGACAATATTAATGTCAAATTGAATATTAACCTAACATGGTATATAATTACATTAGGTGAATAGAGAAAGAGTATATTAGGAAACTAAATCCTCATCTTTAATAGTATGAAATCAGCAGATATTAGTATTGAGTCAAAAAAACAATATATGCTATAATTTAGGAATATGATGGTAAATAACAGAAGAAAATGAGTCGAATATCTTTCCTCTGGAAAACATAGATCGGGGGTGAGGAGATTAGAAGATAAATTTTTTCCAATATAAAGTGATTTGACTTTTTAGTAAATAAATAAGAAAATAAAATTTAATATGCAGTGGTGTTAAATTGTATCATTCAGATAATACTATTTTTTGAAAAAATTTATTCCTGTAGCTCAAAAAATATACATACAGGAATATTGTATTTCCAGGTTCTTTTCCTCCCAGCTTTATTGAGGTATAAGTGGCAGATACAATTAGAAGGTATTTAAAATGTAAATTGTGATGCTTTGATATATGTATACAATTGAAAGGATTCCTGCCATCTAGTTCATTAACTAGAACATTATTTTATCTTAAAAATTAAAAATTCTTTTATTTTAGAAATCAACCGTTGGTTAACCTTACATCTCTTTCTGAATTGTGAATGTTATGTGGTAGGCAAGCTATAGAATTAGTTATTGATGTGTCCGCCATATAGATTAACCCTATTTTGGTAAGAGATTTTTTTTTCTTTTCATGTTTTAAATAAAATAATAATTCCCTATTCCCCTGCAAAAGCATTAAGTGAAGTGGAAAAGTTTAGTCAAAGGCCACTTGGGTGGCTCAGTTGTTTAAGCAGCTGCCTTTGACTCAGGTCATGATCCCAGGGTCCTGGGATTGAGTCCAGCATTGGGCTTCCTGCTCATTTTACCTACTTGTGCTCTCTCTCTCTCTTTATCAAATAAATAAATAAAACCTTTAAAAAAAAAAAAAGTTTAGTCAAGGAAAATGTGGGATTGCAAACAAACTTGTCCAGTCTACCAGTTAAGGTGTGAAAAAAGAACACAATGATTTTTATTAGCTGCTTAAGAAATCAACTCTGTATTTCTAACAGAATTCGTACCTTTCCAGGCAGAAGAAAGTCCACAGTAGTCATGAGGAAATCACCTCCCATCACTCCCCTCCAGAAGAGAACTGACTTTGGCCTGCGTTGTGGAGAACGGACACCATATAGAGGAGGGGAGCTCACTGGTTGTCAAGTTTTATGCAAATCCATGTCACTGTGGGACATTATTACTGGGTCTGTTGTAGGGGCTATATGGTGAGCCTCAATCCAACTTAAAGTGTATTTTGTATCTACTAAGAACACAAGATATTGTGGTGTGTGTATGGCGTAAAAGGACGGTAATAACAACACACTACGTAATAGAGGCATGGGTAGTGCCTCATGGATTTTTTTCCTAAGGTTCCGTTCCAGCACAGGGACAGATCCTTGAGATGCCATTTCTCACAGCCCGAACAACCTCAGACATGCAGACTGTCTAGACTAAGAGAAAGCTTTTTACCCTGTTTTGCTCAGATCTCCCTCCTCTTTGAACCTAAGCAAGCTGAAGGGCCCACTCGGGAAGCAGGCAAGAAGTTGTGTGTCTGAAGCAGGAAGAGAGTGGGGGGCCAGCAGGGAGGGAAGATGGTCCCTAAGGGAACATCCTGCCGGCACTCTGACCTGGTCCCTGGTTGGGAGGAAGAACGTATCTGTATTACTTTTCTCCTTCTTCTCTTGTTTATTTTCTTCTCCATCATACATCTCTTATCATCCTTACTCCTAACCCATATAACCCCTTGGTTGGGCAGGCAACGTTTTCCCTGTGTCTGGGGCATAACGGACCACAACAATTTTGTTTGTATTCTGGGGCACAGAGATTCTCTTAGGTAAAAGTCATTTAATACTAGAATCATTAAACTTGAAGAGCTATGATGTTGCCAACGTTAGATGGTCCTGCTGGGGATTGAAGGAAAAATCATTACTTGAATATTCATAGGTAATACAAATATGAATTTCTTATATTTATTATTTATTATATTTATTATTCCGTTCTTATTTATCACATGATGACATGATACATGCTGTGTGTCAGATATAGTTCTAAACATTTTCATAAATATTAACTTATTGGATCCTTACACGAACTCTTCTGGGTAGGTTCTATGATTTACCTTACAGATGAAGAAACCAGGGCCCAGAAAGATGAAATAAATTGCCCCAGGTCACACAGTTAGGGAGCAACAGAGTTGGGAATCAAACTCAGACCATCTATAAAGTCCCTAGTGTTTATTGTCATTCTGCCCTGCGGTGTGGTGACTAGTGAATACAGGCAAAGAGAGAGTTTGATGGCTCATCGTAGCTGCTAACTTGATTTCACTTATTTTCTTTATGATGTCCAACATCTGGGCAGCTTAAAGTTTAAAGATTGCTCAGGTGCTGAAAAATGTTGTCAGGCATATAAAAGTCTGTTGGTGCAGATAACTTGAAAACCCTCCAGCTACAAACACCAAGAATTGCTCAATAAATTATAACTAACTTCCTTATAAATGCATGGCTGAACTGCCCAGAAAAGCAGGGAAATTGCCTTGGGTCAGAAATGAAGAAGAGACTGGAAATCAGAACAGTGAACTGCGGAGCTGACACAGTGTCTGCCGGGGTAGGGGTGGGGGGGGCAGGGGCAGTGAGGTGTTTATCACATTTGATAACACAGGGGCTTGACGTTAATAGCAGTACGTGGAGAGAGAGAATTGGGACTGAGAGCCCCATCTTTATAGTGCTATCCCTGCAGGATGAGTGAGGATTCAGGCAAAGGGAAGTCTCAAAAGTCGTGGGAAGAATTATAAATTTATACAACCACTCTGGAGAGCAATGTGACAATATCCCGTGAATTTGAATGTGTGCGTCCTTATGACAGAGCAATTCCTTTGCTAGGTTTATATGTTGGGGAAGCTCTAGGCCATGGGAAAAATCAGATATGGATGAGAGTTTTTTTGCAATGTTGTTTGCATTAGTCAAAACTTGGAACAGGAGAGTGGATAAATGAATTGTGCCGTATTTGTTTAATGGAATGCACAGAGCAGTGAAAATCAATGTACTATAGACATGTATCATCAGGAGTAATTCTCAAAAGCTTCACATTTGTGAAAAAGAAAGACAAGCTGCAGAGTATTTGCGAGCATTAAAGCTAAGAGCTGAAATGTAGAGACTCAGAAAGAAATAAAAAAAAAAATGTAATTCTAACCTCAAGACAGAGACCAAAAAGGGCTTCTCTCAAAAATGAAAGCCACACCAGCATTGCAGATGTAACTGGCTTCTATTTGGCCCAGTATCTACCTTGCAGACCAGACCTTTAAAACAGGTCCAGGATATGGCAGGAGAGATAGAATGGTGGCTTTATTAAGTAGGAAATATTCTCATATTCTCACTTATTTCACCAAAATTCAAATCAACTCACTCCCTCTGTAACACTGCTTTCTTTCTATGCTACATCTTCTCCTCTGTCTGGCCTCACCAAGTGTCTCCCATTTCCTGAATCCACACATATGCCATGGTTTTAAACTCATGCAAAGTCACTTAACTTCCTTTTGCTTTTAAACTTGTGTCTTTAGCCCATCATGCTGTCCATCAAATAAAGGCTCCTTTTAACCATCTGTTTATAATGGTGTGTCTGTGTTATAGCAACATTTTTTTCTGTTACAATTAAAAAAACAAAAACGCAGCAGGAGTCTGAGGACTGGGAAGCCAACAAAATTTAGTAATTATTGCTATTTCTTAAATAACATCTTTCCTGAATTATAATCCACACACCAAACAATTCACCTATTTAAAGCATACAGTTGAATGGTCACAAAGTTGTACAACCATCAGCACAATAAATTTTGGGACATTTTCATCACTCCTAAGAGAAACCCCAAGTAGAAGCATAAACTATATGGTGTTTTATGATTGATTTCTTTTATGTAGAACAATGTTTTCAAGGTTCATCCATGTTGTAGCTTGTATCAGTACTACATTTTTAAATAGATTTTATTTATTTATTTAAGAGCGAGAAAGAGAGCATGAGAGAGGGGAGGGTCAGAGGGAGAAGCAGACTCCCCCCTGAGCAGGGAGCCCAATGTGCGACTCAATCTTAGGACTCCAGGCAGTCGCTTAACCAACTGAGCCACCCAGGTGCCTAGTACTACATTTATTTTTATCACCACATCATATTATATGGTATGGTCACACCACATTCAATTTAGTCTTTTATTGAATAGTGGATATTTGAGTATTTGGATTATTTTGGCTTTTTGGCTATTTTGAATGTTGCTTTATGGACCTTCATGTATAAGTTTTTGTGTAGTCATATGTTTTCATTTCTCTTGAGTATACACCTAAACATATAATTACTGGGTAGTATAATTCAGCATTTAAACCTTTAAGACTGTTTTATAAATTGGCATTATCATTTAAGTACACAACAGCAACGTGTGAGGATTCCAGTTTTTACACATGTTGGCCAACACTTGTTATTATCTATCTTTGTAGTTTTAATTTAGCCATGCTTTTGGGTGTAAGTGGTATCTCACTACGGTTTTGATCTATTTTTCTCAAATAATCATGTTAGTTACCTCTTCATTTGCTTATTTCCTTTGTATATCTGCTTTGGAGAAATGTCTGTTTAGCTCCTCTTACCATTTTTTAATTGTTATTTGTCATTTCTCATTTTGGTCATTGAGTTTTTCATTTTTGTCAAACTCAATGTCATTTATATTATTGCCTATTTGTCATTTTTACTATTGAGTTTTAAGAGTTCTTTATATAGTCTAGATACATGTCCCTTATCAGCTATATGACTTGAAAATATTTTTCTCCCATTCCGTGGGTTGTCTTTTAAATTTCTGGGTGGTCTTTGCTTCAAAAAAGTGGTTTTTTTTTTTTTTTTTTTGTTGTTGTTGTTGTTTTTAAAGATTTTTTTTTATTTTATTTATTTGTCATAGAGAGAAGCGAGAGCAAGCACAGGCAGACAGAGTGGCAGGCAGAGGCAGAGGGAGAAGCAGGCTCCCTGCCAAGCAAGGAGCCCGATGTGGGACTCAATCCCAGGATGCTGGGATCATGACCTGAGCCGAAGGCAGCCGCTTAACCAACTGAGCCACCCAGGCGTCCCCAAAAAAGTGTTTTTGATGACATATAATTAACCTATTTTTCTGTGCGCTTTTGGTGTCATATCTGAAAAATCATTACTTAATCCAATGTCATGAAGATGAACACCTTTTTTTTTCTTATAAATTTTTAAAAAATATTTTATTTATTTGAGAAAGAGAAAGTGTGTTCACAAGAGAGTATAAGTGAGAGGAAGGGCAGAGGGGAAGGAGAAACAGACTCCCCTTTGAGCAGGGTGCTCGACCTGGGGCTCAATCCCAGGACCCCGAGATCATGACCTGAGGCTAAGGCAGATACTTAACCAACTGAGCCACCCAAGTGCCACTTCTTATAAGTTTTTAAAAATCAATTCCTCCTCCTCCTCCTTCTTCTTCTTCTTCTTCTTCTTCTTCTTCTTCTTCTTCGTCTTCTTCGTCTTCTCCTTCTTCTTCTTCTTCTTCTCCTTCTCCTTCTTCTTCGTCTTCTTCTTAGTCTTCTTCTTTTTTTATTAGAGAGAAAAAGCACAAGTAGAGGGGGAGAGTCTTAAGCAGGCTCCATGCTTAGTATAGAACCCAACATGGGTGTCAACCTCAGATCCTGAGATCAGGACCTGAGCTGAAATCAAGACTTGGATGCTTAACAGACTGAGACACACAGAAGCCCCTTTCACACTGTTTTGACTATTGCAGAGCTTCGTAGTAAGTTTTGAATTCATAAAGTGTACCTTCCCAGGTTGCTCTTCTTTTTTTTTCAAGATTGTTTTTGTTATTCTAGGTTTCTTGCATTTCCATATGAATTTTAGGCTCAGCATGCCAATTTTTAAAAAGAAGTCAGTTGGAATACTGATGGGAATTGTCCTAAATCTGTAGATCAGTTGGGGAGGATTACTATTTTAACAGTATTAAGTCTTCTGATTTATGAAGACAAGATATCTTTTATTTTATTTAGGCCATCTTTAATTTCTTTGAAAATTTTTTACAATTTTCAGAATATAAGTTTCACACTTTTTTTTAATTAAATATATTCATGTTTTACTCTTTTTGATGCTGTTATAGTTGTTGTATTCATTCCCTTTTTGAGTTGTTTATTGAAAATATATGGAAATACAATTGGTTTCTGTTTGTTGAGCCTCAATCTTGCAACCTAGCTGATAATTTATTTATTTCATAGATTTTTTTTTAAGTGGATTCCTTAGGATTCTACATGTATAAGATCTGTCATCTACAAATATAGTTTTTGTTCCTTGTTTTCTGATTAGGATAACTTTTCTCTCATTTTCTTTTCTAATTATGCTGCTAGAACTTCTAATACAATGCTGAAAAGAAGTGGTAAGATGTTATTATTTTTTTTAGGCTGTGTTTCTCTCCGATTTTTTTTTTTTACACTTTCTTACAACTAGTAGTAAAATAAAAGAGCTTGTTTCTTTTCTTCTTAGAAGCAGTAAGGAAAGAGTGAGTTGGAGGAAATCAAACACTATCCTATAACTACTGACTGGGAACAACTAAAAGGGAGAAAAGTAAGTTGTGACTATTAGCAATATGAAGGAAAGAGAGCAGATGGGTCTCATGCCTCTTCCAGGAACCAAAAAGAGTATAGAAGACTGGTCTGGGCCTGAAATATGGTCTTGGGAATTAATAGCATGAAAGCTTGTGGAGGTTTCTTGTTAAAATATAAAGCTTATTCTTTTAGAATATATATCAGTTTATATGTAGGATTATCACACAGTCAAGAGTTCATTAACATAGTTGGATCTCAAAGCTTTGGCTGGAGGAAAAACTTTATTTAAAAAAAAAAAAACTAAAAAAGAACCCACCCTAACTTTCTGTCAGTTGTTTTTATATAATTCACATACAACAAAAATCAAATTCATCAGTGTTGGGTATTAAATGATCTATATACGTTTTATGACACAAGGGAATAGTATATATTGTTTTAAACCAGGGCTAGGCAGCTTATGTTATGTTAATTTTTCTTTGAGTTTGGTAATGAATATGTGTCATCTAGAAAAAATTTAAATATATTAAACTGTCAACAATAGCATCCAAGTTGGGGTTTGTTTTTTTTAATCTGTATTCCTTCCTTTTTGTTTTTAATATTGGCATTTAAAATCTGTTAAAATTTTAAATTCTGACCAATACACATACATCACTTTGAGTCTCTTAATTCTTCATAAGGAGCAGAATGGTGAAATGGGAGATATTAGAGACTAAGACGTAAGATTAATGAGAAAAAAAATCAATTTAGTTTTTTTGGTTAGTCATTGCTTACCTTCAAAATGTAAAAAGAAAGAGAGGGAAAATATGAATTATCTCTGAACTATTTCCCAGCATAATCAAGAACAATACAGTTAATATTTACTGAGTACTTACACCTTGGCAAGGCACTGTGCTAAGTGCTTGACATTCTCAGGGAACCTCACAACAACTCTACAATAAAGGTCTATTAGTATTGTTGATTGTATGTCTGAGGCAGATGAGGCTTAAAGTCTACTAGAACCAGGATTAAAATCCATGGAAGTCTGTTCTGTGTTCTTTTATGAGATGGTGGGTCGGATGTGGCCACAGGTGCAGACACAGGGGAGGCTCAGGAAAACAAAGATGATTATACACACAAGTCCTCAAGACTGGAGACAGGCAGACCACACAGGGCCACATGGGGATGGAGGCCTTAGGGTGGAAAGGAGGCAGAAAGGAAGAGCAAAGAAAAAACTAAGGCTAGAATATTTATGGAGGTTTCCAAGGAGAAGTCAAGGCAGGGCCGTGTGAACAGTTTAGGATCGGCCAGTTTCAATAATTTCCTTGGGCTCTGAGTTATACTGAGGGTCCTTAGATGACTGGTAGCTGGCCTTTGGATGATTAAGGCAGAGGCATACTGCCTCCTGGGGGTACGTGCCAGACTGAGAAGGTCCGCCTCCCCACTGGTTATTTTGCATATCAAAAGCAAGCTTGAGAGGCTGAGCTCTTTGTTATCTGGAAATGAATGGGCTAGCCCAGAGTTGGGCCGCTCTCTCCAGCCTGAAAGGTTTTTAAGATGACAAAAATACCATAATATGAAGAAAATTAAAAAAATATAAACAATGCAAAGTCTAACTCTAAGCCCATATTTTTTAAACATTCTCCAATATGGCCTCTTTTATTCTAAAACAGGTAGTGAGAAATTACCAAAAAATTATATTACAATGTTCAAACTCATATTTCTTCCTATTGTTGAGAAATATGAGTTGATCAGTTGCATTACAAGTACATTAAAAGATATTTTCCTAAAGATTTTACTTATTTATTTGAGACAGAGAGTGAGAGGGAGTGAGCACAAGTGGGGAGAAGATCAGAGAGAGAGGTAGAATCAGACCCCCTGCTGAGCAGAGAGACTTTATTCAGGGCTCCATCCCAGGACCCTGACATCATGACCTGCGCTGAAAGCAGACACTTATCCGACTGAGCCACCCACGTGCACTTAATGAATATTCTTCCAGATAGAAATAGCTTTGAAAATAAAAATGTTACAAAAACAAGAGATAATTGAGCTGTTAAAGGGTATTCAAAGCATTCAACTATAATTGAAACTGATCCTGAGAAATAAAATGAAAGAGCACATGCTTTGGAATAAGATAGACTTAGATTTGAATTTTGACTTTTCCATCAACTAGTATATGTTATCAAACAGCTTTTGGCTTTGGTTTCCTCATATGTAAAATACGTGGTGATAATGATAGGTGATCAAGGTCACACAGTTGTCAGTACATAGCTGACCCATAGTTTAACCTCAGGTTTGACACCAAAGCCACTTTAACTACCTTTGAGAAATGGGCACTCTGAAGGAAACAAAAAATGTCAAAAGATACTTAAACTTATACATAGCAAAAACAAGCAAAAAACCCAAACAAAACCACAACAACAAAACCAATCCCCCCCCCCCCCCAAAAAAAACTTGTAGGTAGTAACTAAAATACTGAACAAATACAAAGACAGACCATTTACTCTGGGGAGAGATACGAGTCATATTAGAAAATTTAGTCTCGCATATTTTCATTTAATAAGCTGCCTGTCTATTACTACCTAATTGTAACTTTTTACTGGAGGGAGACTATTTTGAAATGAAGTATCAGTGAAATGTAGAGTGTTTGACTTATATCTTTGTTGTCTGTTTGAATTCTGAAATATTCTTACTGTCAATGCTTCATTAAGACTCCAAGTTTTTACTATAATGCCATTTCATTAAAGATAATGAAATGAAAAGGAGAAAAATGTTCTTCTTCTGACAATATTTTTTTAAGCAAAACAGATTACATGAATCAGTATATGCTGAGAGTAAGGAATAATTTTCCAAAGGTATAGGAAATCTTGGGTGCTCTGGCAGTGGTTTGATAATAAAATATGTCTAGGAATATGACTGTCAGTGGCATGCATTTACAGACAAAGGGATCTGAAAACATTTAGAAACAGATGTAGCAGAAAACATTTGTCATCAGTTGTAGTCAAGTGGTTTTCCTTCGACCACTGACAGTTGTTTCAGGCCTACACCGGAAGATGAACAACATGCTTTAAGAAGAAAATAAAGTAAAAGACAAAAGTGAGAAACAAAGACAGTGGCAAATTGAAGAGGAGAGGCTAAAAAATACATAAAGGCATATCAGTGTTGCTATCTGACTGAAACACAATATTTAAGTACTTACAAATAGAATCTTGAACAAAATCAATCAGATGTTATTATGCATGTAAAAAGGGGATTTAAACATAAAGAGATTGAGGACCTGGTTATTAGATATGCTTCATGGTTACCTAATGAATTACCAGCATTTTATTCTTTTATTTATTTATTAGAGATTTTATTTATTTATTTATTTATTTATTTATTTATTTTATTTGTAGTGAGGGAAGAGGGAAAGATAGAGATAGAGAATCCACACGTAGACTTGCAGTGAACACAGAGCCTGACTTGGATCCCAGGACCCTGAGATCATAGCCTGAGCTGATATCAAGAGTCTGGTGTTTAACTGACTGAGCTATCCAGGTGTCCCTATTCTTCCTTTTTAAAATTCATTTATTCTTTTATTCATTCATTCATTCATTCATTCATTCATTTAGTTTTTAGTTTCCTAACCCTCCCAGGCAAAATTAGTAGGTTTAGCTACTATTCCTCATGACCTCATCATAAATATTTTGTGTTAGATATCTAGTCAGTCAGTGTGATTCTGTTTGTGGAAGCTTAGCGGTATCCCTAGATATCACAAAATTCTCTCTCAGGACCAAAACCATCTGGAGGACTGGAGGCGGGGTATTATCTATAGCAAATGGGTCAACATTTGCTTTGGAAGGAGGGTGTTTTTGGAAAAAACATTGTCATCTTTTTTTTTTTTTTTTCAATTTAAATCCACTCTAGGCAATGGTGGGTCTGTAACCCAAGCAATGTAAATTCACTCCCTGGTGAGTCACGGATAAACCAGGTGGAATTATCACATGAAGTAAACTTTACTCACAAGTAAGGAGATCACAGGGAATGACTTCCATAGCTATGACTCCCTGAGCAAGAGTTAATAGGTTCCTTTTGTTTAGGATAAGGATGAATACTTAGGCAGGGGAGCATTAGGATCAAACATAGAGGTGGGCATAAGGACATACATGCATGCACCTTAAGGAAACATGCCAGGGCACCTGCGTGGCTCAGTCATTAAGTGTCTGCCTTCAGTTCTGGTCATGATCCCAAGGTCCTGGGATAGAGTGGGCCCCTGCTCTACGGGAAGTCTGCTTCTCCCTCTTCCACTCGCCCTGCTGTATTCCCTCTCTTACTCTCTCTGTCAAATAAATAAATAAAATCTTTAAAAAAAAAAAAAAAAGGAAACATGCCTATGCATACATTCTGTTATGTAAATGAGGCTTGTGCTCCTTCTTTGGCAGATTTTAGTATTAGAATGAGGTAAAGCAGCTGTCATTCTAGAGGTCACTCCATAGTTCCTCTGAGCAGGTACGAGTCAGGGTTTAGGCTCAAACTCATCTGGGTGGTCTGGGACCCTGGAGGTCTTGTTAAGGGCGTCGCTATCACTTGAGGGGTGGTTTTGGTTTTCATTTGCCTGAGTTAGATAGACTAGAAAGAAGAACTTTAGGAAAAATGAGGGACAAATGTTGGTAAATATAAGCAAGTGGGCTGTAAAGGTCAGGTCTTGGGGTCTAGCTGGTGACAGTTTCACTAATTCTGGTAAAATGTACCTTTAACCTTTAGTGCTGGGGTTGTTGAGATAGGCTGCATGACTGAGAATTAGTTGGCATTTCCAGAGATGCATGTTTGAGAACTAGGTCCCATGTTACTTACTCCTTGAGAGCTAGATGGGTGTGATCCTGTCCTAGGGAGAGTGTCTTGTTCCCTAGGGTGCACAAGTAGAATTATTTCTCCTTCCCAAGTCATCTTTTGATTGCTTAGTTGCTCTTATTTTCTCCTTCTTTTCAATAAATTTAGTATCATGTTATAGTATTCTGTAACATTTTTCATTGTTGAAGTTTTTTTTTTTGTTTTTGTTTTATTCCTAACAAAGACTCTCACTAATTAGGATGAAAAATCAAGACAGCATCGTTTTGGAAATTACAAGCAGAAAGTGTGTCAGAGTTAACAGTTTATTGATGATTAATATGAAAGTTGTCTATACTGTTTGATATCTGTAGATTTCCTTTTAGTGATTCATAATGTAATTCAAATAAACAAGTGATAAAAAGATATTGACATAAAGTGTTTCAGATGATAATTGCTCATAAATATGCTGCATACTAAAAATTAAATATTAAAACCTAATATTTAGAAGTGGAGATTAAAGACAGAGAAATGTCATTTGAGAAAGTTTGATGGCCAGGCTTTATAAACTGGCAGCATCACTTGAGTTCTGTAGGTCTGGTTAAGTCATAGTAATTAGTGCGGTTAGAATCAGTCCCAATGTGATTATCATTATTCAAAAGCATGAGAGACACATACAAGCCAGTTGGTCAGTATATTCATTTAGTATGCAGCCAGAAAATTACCATTGCTATCTTGCCTTATACTACCTCTTTTTCCATATAAACACACTAGGGAAATAAAATTAGTCATCAAAACACCTCTCGGGCAAGGAGCGCTTGGGTGGCTCAATCAGTTAAGTGTCTGACTCTTGAGTTCAGCTCAAGGGCTAGATTGAGGCCCGTGAGACTGAAACCCATGTGGGGCTCCGTGTTCAGTGGGGAGTTGACCTGAGGACTCTCTCTCTCTCCCTCTCCTGCCCCCTCCCTGGCTCGTGAGTACACACGTGCGCACGCACACACATAACACACACACACGCACACCCTCAATCTCTCTCTCTCTCTAAAATTAAAAAAAAAAAAAACTTAAAAAAAAATGCCTCTTGGCCAAAATGAAGAGGGAAGTGTTATGCCTGGAACTTTGGTACTCGAGGCTTTGGGAGGCAGAATAGTTGTATTTAAATATGGACTCTGCTACTTACTAGCTGTGACCTTCTACAAGTTACTTACCCTCTGTGTGCCTTAGTCTCCTCACCTGAAAAAAATGGGAGTAATAGTAGTGTCTACTTTGTGACATTGTTTTGAGAATTAAATGAGTCAGGGCAGTGGATAAAGAGCTTGAAACAGTACCTGGTACACAGGAGGTGCTATATATGTACTCATCATTTGCATTAGTTGTGAGAGGTATTTCAGGCGGAAATGAAGGAAACTCTCTGACCACCATCATTCCCTTAATGGACAGATTACTCATATATGCTGGGTCTCATAGCTTTCTGTCTTGTAGAGAGGCCTGAATAGTCACCCACAACTCCTATTGCCTCACATTTTGTAGGCTTCGAATTTTTCTTCCCTTATTATAATTGTTTTATGTAAACAATTGAGTAGATCATTTTATATTATAATCTACACTTATCCTACAGCTCTCTTTTTGCATCTAGAATACCTTCTTTTAATTAAGGGGACTATAATACCGTGTTCCACTGCTTTGATTAGCAAGATATCCCTTCTACCTGCGAATCTTCAGGTAATTGTTTCAATATAGTTGATGTGAATTTGGCAAGTCTAAGTCTCAGGGAATTGATAATAATGATAGAGATAATGTTGATGATATGGTGACAACAGTAACAATATTAGCACTACCCTTTATTGAATCTTTACTATGTGTCTGGATTTACATTAAGTGCTTCCTGTGTTATCTCATGTAATCTTCATGATAAACTGATGAACTAAGTACTATTTATCTCCAGTTCAGAAATGAGGATACTGAGGACAGAGAGGCTAAGAAGTTTGTGAAAATTACATGGCCAGTAAATAGCAAAGCCTAAATTCTATCCCATGTTAGAACTCCAAGGTCAGTATTCTCAATGATCATGCTTGATAGGCTCCCGAAAAAGTCCTGCCCTTTTAGCTGAATTTGAACTACTGGCCGAGTAAACAAGAAAACACATTCTAAATTTTCCTAAGGAGCTACTGAAGAGATAATCAAAGTCACGGGACACTTAAATGACCCTTCACAAATACACAGATATGAGGTCTCACGCTAATCACAGATCTAACACTTTGTTGAAATTAGTATCTTCATAACAACATAACTATGCTGAAATTAGTACTTCATAACATTGTATCTTCATATTATATACTATAATATATAATGATAATAAATATTCTTTCATTAGCATTAAAATGTACCCAGGCATCATCTGAATCGCTTCCTGAGATATATATCTTAATATATATAATATATCTTCCTGAGATATATAATATATATATAATATACATATATATATATTCAACTGTTACATAGTGGGATACTCTGTATATGTAAACCTTCTCTCTCTCTCTCTCTCTCTCTCTATATATATATATATATATATATATGTTTGTTACATAGTGGGATACTCTGTATATGTATACATAGAGAGAAGGTTTACATATACAGAGTATCCCACTATGTAACAGTTGAATGTGGTTTAAACCATAATTATCATTCATTTTTGGCAATTCAGACTTGGAAATCTAAATACATTTGGAAAGTCTGTCACTTAGGACAATTCCATGTCCCTACTTTTCTACTTCATCTCTTCTAGAACCTCCTTTATTTCAGTCTTAGAGACAACCTTTCCACCCAATGGCTCAAAAATAAAAGTCCTGGATTCTCTGTGAAGATATTTGTACCTGTTTGTTATAAAGTAGAAAAGTGAAAGAGATACAGGCAAGGGGCACATATGCAACTTGTATAAATTTCTCTGCCTGTTGATTTTGGTATTTAATAAACTTCAAGGGATTACATTGCTAATACTTCCTAATTAGGTCAATGGGCTTTCACCATTGTTCTCTCGTCTCATCAAAAATCATTTGTTTAAGGAGTTTTGCAAGGTATCTTACAAACAGAGTTAGACAAGAGCTTTAGTACATTCTATAAACTGGATTCAGTATATTTGTAAATTATGCTGACAGGCCCTCCTATAGCACAATGAGGTCAAAACAATCTCACTGAAAATGGCCTTTTCATGCTGTACTCAAGCCAAAAAAAGGAAAGGGATCATAAAAGCACCATACTATGTGTACAGAAGAAAGTTGTTAATTCAATCTAAGACAATGGATGCTTTTCGGCTAATCTTAAAGGGACTAACTGAAATAAATTCTTTAAATGTATAGCAACAGGACGATAATTAAAGATGTATTTATAAAGAACCTACTGTATGAAAAAATACTATGTTACAAGCTATAAAGTATAAGAGAATTATTAAGATACAGGGGCGCCTGGGTGGCTCAGTGGGTAAAAGCCTCTGCCTTTGGCTCGGGTCATGATCTCAGGGTCCTGGGATCAAGCCCCACATCGGGCTCTCTGCTCAGTGGGGAGCCTGTTTCCCTTCCTCTCTCTCTGCCTGCCTCTCTGCCTACTTGTGATCCCTATCTGTCAAATAAATAAGTAAAATCTTTAAAAAAAAGAGAGAAAGAGAGAATTGTTAAGAAACAGTTAATGATTTTAGTGGGTTTGCAACTCAAAAAAGGGATCAGGATATGCATACAATTAAATGGAACAAAACCAAACGTAAATGACGTGTGTTTGAGACAAAGTTTAGCCTGAAAGAATATAATTAGATTGACTAGATCTACCAAAACTTAGTTCACTCATTCAGCTGTTATTTATTGAGTGCCTACTAGGTTCTCTTTTCACCTAAGGGACACTGATATCTGCAAACTAAATTCTTAACTACTTTTCAGGGTACAGGACAGAGAATGGAAATAGTGTCTGCTTTGAAGTTAGAAAAACCTGATTCTAAACCCTATCAACTACTCATTGGGTGAGTTGGGCAAGTAATTTATAATCTCTTAGCTTTGTTGCAGAAATTAGAGGATTATCTTTGATTCTCTCTTCCAACTTCATCCTATGTATAGTTAGTTCATCAACAAATTAGTCTTTAAGTATTTCTTGGATACATTCCATTGTCTCGATCCCCACATCCCTAATCCTAAGGTGGGTCTCCTGATTGCTTATGGATTCTGCAAACCAAATTGGCTTTCTATCTCAATATCATTCTTTTTAATCTATCATGCAAGTTGTAACCAGAGCAATCTTCCCAAGACTTATAGCTCACCACAACACTCCTTGGCTCAAAATTCTTTAGTTACTTCTCATTGTGCAGAAGATGCAAGTCTACATGTCTTAAGGCATTTAAGACTTTAATGAGTTGAACTCTGCTTACATTTTAACCTCACACAACAGTCTTCCTCCATGTAAACCCTACATGTCTTTAGCCACCAGCCTGTTTTGTGCTCTGTGTCTTTGCAAATGCTGCTTTTTAATGACAAAGGCGGAAACATTGCCCCCACCCACACTCCACCAATCCCATCTGGAAAACTTAAAAACTTGAGTCTTCCTTTAAGACTTTGCTCAAACACCACCTCCTCTGTGGAGATTTCCTCGAGAATCTTGGTACAGGTAATTTTTCCATCATCAGTATGTGCACAACACGTTTTATATACCTATATTAGCATAACGCATTCAAATGTCATATCTGTATATATGCCAATTGCGTCAATAAGACTGAACACCGAAGAGCAAAGACAAGGCTTTTCACCTTCGAATCCTCAGCCCTAATGTAACATCTGCCACGAAGAGACTGTAGAATAAATATTTATTGTAATAATCAAGTCAAGTTTGGGAATCAGTGGAAGGAACCAAGAAATGCTTTGTGAAGGAGGTGGTATGTAAAGTTGGCCTTGAAAAACTTCTGAAATAGTTTCTTAATTTTAAAAATGTAATTTTGGGATGTTCTGTGTTTTAACATGCATAATGTATATATCTTCATGATTCGTTCTTTAATATGTGTGTTTTGTCAGTAAATCTTTGTTTCTTCTATTCAAGGCCCAAGGTGCAGTGGCTCTGAGTTTGATGAAGACTGTGTATGCTAATTATCTGATTTAAAGAAGCACCTTCCTCATGTCTTTTGGAAGAAGATAGCACTCTGATTCTCCTGCACAATGTGGTATCAAAATTACTTGAATTTTTAGTTGGGTCATAGATACACCATACCTTCTAGCAAATAAAAATGTTGATATTCAGTATGTATATTTAATTTCTCCTGAACATCTTTAAAAATATACAACTATGCTTTTGATCCATAATGGAAGATACATGACAACCCTATGCACCTCACTGCTATTCAATTAATTCCCTCTGGGCAGATGACCCACCTCTGATTGTAAAAGTAATAACTGAGAGATCATTTCATCCCAAATCATGTGTAATTCAAGTTGTCAGTGATGGGTAAGCTCTTAGGCATTCTGGCAGATTTCTTATGTTTCCACATAAGTAGATCTGTTTAAGTAGTCCTACGGAAGGAAAAACCAAACCAAACCAAAACATCAATACCAATAAAGAAGTTATGAATTACAGAAATCCAGAACACAGAAAGAAAAATAAACCTATAATGCGGCAGTCTGCTTTAGGTACAACTATTCATTTCATTATAAACCTTCATATTTACCAATACATATCTTAATTTTGGTAGCACTTCATGGTTAGAAGCCACAGAAATCGTCTTTGGAGACCTCAAGAGCGTTTCTCAAGAGAGCTCTGTGAAGAAACCTCTGCGGTTTGTCGATCTTCAACTCGGGAAATCCCCGCATGGTAAGAAAGGTATTGGCTAAGCTTGAGGATCTCCTGCAGTGTCTAAAGGGAACATTTTTAAGTGGAATAGAGTGGTAGCATCTGGTGTATATCTACAAATATATAAGCACAAAGACATGTGGATTGTAATCTACATAGTTATATGTGAATCACGAATTCCAATTTGGAACCGAGGGCTGGCTCACTATTT
Source organism: Mustela erminea (assembly GCF_009829155.1). Lineage (NCBI taxonomy): Eukaryota > Metazoa > Chordata > Mammalia > Carnivora > Mustelidae > Mustela > Mustela erminea. Next base: position 21,261,238 of record NC_045629.1, read on the forward strand.
CACCCCTTCTTCCTGACAAAAGTTGAAGTACAACCTTTGGGTGTGTACACTTTGGGAGTCTTCAGCTGGGTTCTCAGCTTCTAGTTGCGCGTTGACTTGCTCCAGGCCAACCCAGACATTCTAAAGGAAAGCAACCTCATTTTAGCGGCCAGTCCTCAGACCCATGCGCCTTCTCATAACTCTGCCTTTTCTCGGATTCTGAGCTCGTGGGCGCAGAGCACGAGGTGCCCGAGGACAAGTTCACAGGGGGCGCCGGGGACGACCCTTTTTCCAACAGCATTTGTAGCTGCCAAGAATAGCCAACAAGCACCAGATTTATGAGCACTTTGAAAGAAGCACCTTCACCATTGGCTTTTTGAGCGGCGCTGTCGCTAGGGAGCGGCGGGCTGGGCGAGCACAGCCCCGGGAGAAGCCCAGGCTGTTTGTTCCCGTAACCCGGGAGAGGGGACGCACACAGTCGGGCGCGCGGACACACACGCAAGCGCACGCACGCTCGCGGCGAGTTCGAGCCCCGCCGCCCCCTGACCGCCCGAGGGCGTCCCCCGCGCCGCGCCTGGCGGAGCAGCACCCGCCTCCTGGTTCCTGCTGCTGCCGCCCAGAGGAGAGAGGAACCTGCAACCTCTGCCTCGAATTTCCCCCGGCGCGGCGGGCTGCGGAGAGCGGCGGAGGTGGGCGTGGGGAGGGGAACGCGATGAATGAGTTCTCCCCTCGTCTCGGAGTTGACTGAGTTGGCGGCGCCGCGCCCGGGCTTCCGGCTCTCGGCGCCCCAAGCTCTCGCGGCTCCCGGGGCTGTAGCCCACGCCCGCGGCCCGGGCTCTGCCCGCCGCGTCTGGGGAGCCGAGGCTCCCGAGCTCCTGTCCCGGCTCCAGTCCGGGGGAAAAAGGAGGGCTGTCCCCTGGCTGAGGCGCACGGCCGCGCGATTTTCCCGCACTCTCCCCGGCCCCATCTGTGTCTCCATGGCGTCTCATCAGCAATCACGGATCCAGGCTTACCTGGAGAAGAACAAGATAGGTCCCCTGTTTGAGGTAAGGCGCTGTGGATGAGGGCGGTCCCGTTTGTGTTTGGGGGAAGGGGTTCAGAACACCCAGAGGAAGGAGGGGTAGTGAAAAAATGCGCGGGAGGAGGCGGCCGTGTGGCATTCGCTTTGGCCAGTCCAGGTGTCCTGGAACGCGGCCGAGCGGGTACCTCGCTGGTTACTTGGGCGCAGACAGGTGAGCTGGAGAGGGCCAAGCCTTAGTCTGGCAGGGGAAGTTTGAGCGGTTTGAATGTCCTGCATCTCGCAGCCTCATGCACAGGACCCGGGACAGGCTGAGACGGATAGATGCACACACTTAGGTCTTACACATGCACACTTTCTTCCTGGAATTTACACTGTATTGCGTGTTGGATTTTTTTTTTTTTTTTTTGAATGTGGTCAGTAGTAGAACCCAGAAAGCTGGAGTTGCTTAGCAATGGAAAGGAATATGGTTAACTGGGAGAAAACTGAACTGGTAAAGAGTAGGCTTCGGTAGGTGCTGGCGCGTTGAATGAAATTGTCAAACTGAGACGCTGACATCGATTGTCTGGATGAAAGGAGTCTTTGCATTGCAGACCCTACATGTGTTAGGGAGAGAAAGGGGCGGAGAAAGATTCAGGAAAAGCATACACGAATTTATGAGAGAAGACGTGTAGCTCTGAGCTGCTTCCTCTCGCCATCAAAGAATTGATGACAGAAATACAGTAGGAGAAAGGGAGAGCGGGACGACGTGAGAAAAAGGACAGGAGACTGAACCCGGAGCTGGCAAAGCGTCCCGCGGATAGCCAGGGCGCTGGGCAGATGCCGGTGCCCGCGGGGAGGGACGCCCACTCTCCTTTCCCATTCCAGTTCAGCAGTCCAGCTGGGCACTAATAGGAGACGATAGGACGTGGGAGGGTCAAGATCCCCCCTACCCCGCAAAAAAAGCAGTTGTGCTTGTTATTGGGGGGTTATGTGTCCGCGGCGTCGGAATAAGGCTGGAACGCTCAAGGGGCAGAGATAGAGAACCGAGCTGTTTTCCTAGTACTGAAAAGAGGAATAACTGCAGAGAAAAAAAATAAGGCGAAATTAATGCCGTAGTAGAAAAGGGAGAGGCGAAGAGGGATGTGATCAAAAATGGGAAGGATGGGTTTCAGATAACTAAGATTTGCAAGATATTTGAGTTTTTCTGCCCAACTTTAAGTTAATGTTGTACTATCTAGAGAGATACGGCCATTGTTTCAACTGAAGCTCATTGTTGTATAGAGTCATAAAGTCCAGTAATGCATACCTTGAGTCTTCTTTCAGCCCAAAGTGTTACCAGAGGAAGTCTATATATAAAAGCAATGTAGAATTGCTGGCGCGACTAGATTGTTTTCTTTAGTCTAATGATTAGAGACTATACATAATTCTATCTATTAAAAGCTGAAGCATAATAACATTTTGTGACACAGTGTATTCATTGTGTCAAAAGAAACATTAAAAGAAATACTTTGAGATTGTGTCTACTCCCCTAGAATATAAAGTACAATTTACCAGGGAGAACAAGGCAATTCTTTTAATAGATTTATTAACTTATTTTAAAATTCCTGAGACTCCCTTCAAGTGATAATGATAGAGTTGGGCATATATGTAAACTTTCTACATAACTAGGAAATAAATCCAACTTGATTTTTATCAAGTGCTCATTTAAAAAAAAAACTAGCTCACTTGATAATTCTGCATTGATGAATTTTAAATTATGGCAGAATTGTCTTATAAAATCATATGACCTCCTCACCAAAAATCAAACAATGACAAAATTATATGCTGTGTATTTTATTGATTTTTGTAGGGGAAACATATTACTTACATCCCCATGAGCTTGGGTTGCAGTGATGAGTAGTTAATTTTTGAGGATTGAGATGCGCTTTAAATAATTGAAGGGAGAAAATAGGTACCTTCTGCTAAAAGCAGGTTCATATACAACAATTTTGATCATAAGAGAGCTAGGTTTTGAATAGAATTCTACATACTTCACAAAATTAGAAAATATCATTAACTTGTAGCCCCTCTTTCCTCATGCTAGAAAACCAGTGAAACTAATGTAAAATGGATATTGTTGTTCTGGCATTCTCCTCAAAGCTCCCAGGACTTTGGTCAATGGTTCTCATAAGAACTACTTTAGGAGATCGATCAAGGAGCATCCCAGAAACATGAATTTAGTAAGAAGTGGCAAAAATGATCATTACATATTTAAATCCTGGACTACATTTTAAGAAACAATATATAAATTAAAATCTCTTACCTATCCCAGATTGAAATAGGTAACTCCCAAGTTTTATTATCTGTTCTGTATTGTTATTTTGTGTGTGTGTGAGTGTGCTGGGGCATTGGAGTTGGGGACAGCAGCTTACTTTAGTTTTGAAAATATACAAGACCTGGTAATATGTTCCCTTTACAGATTTTGTAAGGTAGGAAGGTTTTGTGAAAACTTTCTGGAGTAAGGCGCTTTAAAGAGATCACATGAATATTGTTTAAAACAAAAAGTAAAGATAACATATACTGGTTGAGAATACCTGGATCCTGCTGCTTTTACCTATACAGCTTAATTACTTAATTTAGTTACTTGGTTTATTTCTTAGATTATTTCCTTTTTTATAACATTTTATCATGTGAGAAGCTTATAAAACTGTACACAGTGCTGTATTTCAAAAACTACTCTAGATGAAAATTTATCTTGTTTCCAGGTGATTTAAGAGTATAAATTTATATTGCTTTTAAGTGATTTAACATGCTTTGAGACATTAAAAACCATGCCTAGAAATCATTGCATTAGAGTCTTGAGTAATGATATTTTAATTATATAATATAAAGATGTAAGGTGTACAAGGTAATAATGACTTATACTCTATAACCTCTTTGAAATTTTTGTAAAATGGAATACTTTTAGTATTCTCATTGGCTTATTCAGGATGGGTGAGTAGTGAAGAGCCGAGGCATCAATCTATAAGGAATGCTTGGCATCACTTTAATAAATTAGAACTGTAATCCTATTTAATATAGATTTCCACATGTAATGACTTACTTAATTAGCAAGATGTGAAATGGTTTGTCTTCCACCAAAGTACTGTATTTTGTAGCACATATAGGCAAGATTCATGGTGCAAACACAAGACTTATCTCAGCCAACCACTTAATAGTTGAAGGACCTGACAGTCAAAAATTCTTAGACTGAATAATTAACTGGCATATATCCATTTATGGGAATCAAGTGATCTATTTTATCTATATTGTAAGCAGTTTAACTTCATTCCCAAGGAATTATATGATGTGCAACACTACAATAAGTTCCTTATTTTCAACATAGAGAAGTATATACTTTTCAGTTTCTCCCATTTCCATGAAAGAAACAGAATAATTATTTGAATAATATTTGTTAGAAGGGTGTTAAGGCAGTCATATATCCTGGTTTAGAAATGATTACATCTACAAGAGAGTGAAATCCTAAACTATTAAAAGGAAGGATAATGGAGTCCCCATTAAATCTCAGAGAGTATTAGATCTCTGTGTATTGGAGATGTGGCAAACCAAATTCACTACATTTCTCCAAATGTAGTCTGACCCACTCCAAGTAGAATGCAACCACTTTATCACCTGTTTACTTCACAGTACCTCTACTCACATGGGCTAAATTCATGTTAACCAGTTTGACATATATGTTACGAGGTGAAATCATGTCAGACAGGTGGTCAACCATCAGCCTGCTTCATTCATACACCGACTACTGCGCAGCTTGTTTTTCTCTGGTACCCTGCCCCACACTTTCTAGCCACATCTGCAACCTTGAATTCCAGTTGGCCTGAAGATTACCAGGGAGTGGCCTGGCAGGATCAGAACATTTGTTACATATGAAGTAGGGGGCTATTGAGAGAATAAGTAAATATATTGAAAATAATGCAAGCCAGCTCTCTTGCTATTAAAAATGGGAGTCATAAATATAAAAAGGAAAACATGTAGAATGAACTCTGTGGTGTTCGATTGAAATTGGAGGTATTGGTGTATCTCATGGCTTTATGAATAGAAATAGATATAAATGTAATAGAAATAAGTATAGATTTATAGGTATTAACATATACATAAGTAGATATATGGTTGCCTGGGAATAGCAACACTTCAATAGCAATGAGCACACCTAGTGACCACGTTTTACATATCACTCAACATTAGGTAGAGACAGGTATCCTTGGAGAAATGGTTGGTTCTAGACTTGGGTCTGGGAAAGTACAAGATGAACCTGTACCATATTATGTCAAGAACTAAGGAGGTTGTCTAAGAATTATAGGACTATGTCAAAAGCTTGAAGTGGGTCCATTAACTAAATCTGGGACAACTTGAGACTCAAAGTATGAGAGTAACATTTTGTCTTACTTATAAAATAGGACTATTTTATTACACTACAATATAATGGGATACATGAATATATTCAACTTATGGGGAGAAGAGAAAGCTTTATCTTATAGTAGAATACCAATTAATAAGAGTAGAATGGGAGATGGAATTAGAAAATCACTGTTTGGCAAGTATTTAGCAATAATTCCAGCAAGAAACATTAATTGTTGCCAAAAATAATAGGTACAAGTTGGAGGAAGAATGAGATGTTTATCTAATCTCTAGTATCTTTCCACATAGTAGTTGTTTATAATTACAAAGGGAAAAGAAAGCTGGTTGACAATACTTAACTCAAATGAAGGGAAAAACCAATAATGTGTGCCTCCAATGGATACAATTAAAACAACATGATTTTGCTTCTTCAATATTTCTGCCAATCATGCATGACTTGAACTGAATAATGAGAAAATATTTGATAAACCTGATAGGGAAATTCTGCTTTTCTCATATCGTCGAAGATGTTAAGGTCTTGCAGGTTAAGGGAAGTTTCAGACTGATGGGACAAGTGCAAAATATAGTCCTAGAACTGATACTTTCACTCAGAAGGACATTCTTGAGAAAGTTTTGCAAAAGATGAATGCGGCCTTTAGGTGAAGGAGGGTATGTGGAGTTATTTGTGCGTTTCATACACCTTTTCTGTAAGTGTAACATTATTTCAAAGTAAAAAAAAATATTAAAAATAAAAATAAAGAAGAACATCTAGGAAATAAATACATATAGTTCACCCATTGGGTTTTCCTTAGACATCAAACAATGAATTTTGTTAAGAATTATATCAGTGGTTTATACATGAAAATCAATAAAGTAACAACCTATAATTTTGAGGAAAGAAAATTTACAATTCTGGTCAACTAAGCCTATGGATTTTCCTCTTTTTCCTCCAAAATTTCATTGAAATATCCACAAAAATCTTAAAAAAAATAAATGCACAAGAATACTGGAACATAAGGAAGGGTACTGAGGCAGAGAGACAGTTTCTCCTTTTTTTATAACAGAATCTCTTTGTTATGAATAGTGATATCTCCTTTGCACCTATATATGGTGAAGTGGCATGGAGTCAATGATAAGTAGTGGAAATGTTTGGAATTCCTTAGACTTATTTAGGACGTGCTCTTCATATGCCCTTCCTCCTTCTTGTTGTCTGGAATGCCCCTTGTAATTCCTCCTTTGTACCTTTCCTTACTCCCTCCAACTCCCCAGGGAACAACTGGTTCCTTTCTGTCACTATAGAATAGTTTTCTTTTTCTAGAGTTTTGTATAAATGAAACCATACACTATGTACTTTTTGGGGGGACATACCTTCTTTCACTCAACATAATCATTTTACATCCATGTTGTATCATGTATCAGTAGTTTATTTCTTTTAATTGCTGAGTAGTATTCTGTATGGATGTATTTGTTTGTTTTTCTTGGATAAATGCCTGGATTGGCTGGACCACATGGTAAGTGTAGGTTTAATTTTTAGGACATTAGCCACCAATTTTGAAAAGTGTATGAACAATTTTACATTCCTATAAACATTGTATGAGAGTTCCAGTTGTTCCCTGTTCTCACCAAAAGTTGGTAGCATCTGTCTTTGTAATAGTAGTCATTCTAATAGATTTGTGTGATCTCTCATTGTGGTTTTATTTTACATTTACACTGTGGCCCCACCATTAACCCTACCATGTGAGACCAGTGTCAGTGGGGGCCATCTGGGAAGCCTGGCTTCTCTTACCCCTGGCAATAATGAGATATACCTCTCCTTCTCCACTGGGGCCATGTCAGAGGAGGCCTAGAAAAGGCGCCATTGCTGAATGGTAATGAGGCCACTCCTCCAATGAAATCCATGCTAAGATACATTATAATTAAACTTCTGGAAAAAAAAAAAAGACAAGATTTATCTTGAAAGCAGCAAGAGAAATGAAATACCATACCTCTACAGGAAAAACAATTTGACAGCAGATTCTCATCAAACTGTAGATATCAGGAGGCAGTAGTACAACATTTTTTTAGATGCTAAAATAGGAACCTAGAGTTCTGTACTCAGAGAAAATATCCTTTAGAAATGAAGGGGATGTCATAATTTGACTATTGTGGACATTGGTGTACCATAAGAGACACTGAACTCTAAGAAACAAACGGAAGGTTTTGGAGTTCTGGGAAGTGGGGAGGGGGGTGGGAATGAGGTAATTGGGTGATGGGCATTAAGGAGGGCACTTGATGTAATGAACACTGGGTGTTATATGCAACCGATGAATCACTATATTCTACCTCTGAGGGGAAAAAAAGAAGGAAGATCAAGAGAATTTGTCACCAGCAGGTCTACCCTAAAAGTATGGCTAAAGGAGATCTCTTCAACAGAGAGAAAATTATAAAAGAAAAAGTTTAGAACGTTAGGAAGGAAGAAAGAACATGGAAAGAGCAAATATGACTAAATATAACATATTTTTCTTCTCAAATTTTCTAAATTATGTTTGGTGGTTGAAGCAAAAATTATTAACAGTGTCAGATGTGGTTCTGTAGAGGAGTATTTAAGACAGTTGTATTATAAGCAAGAAAGAGGAAAGAGGAACAAAGGAGGTAAGATTTCTATAGTTCACTTATATTGGTAAAACAGTACCTGTGGATAAGTAGTATATATATAATGTCATACCTAGAGCAATCACTAGAAAAGCTATACAAAAAGATGCTCTCAAAACCTCTAGTAATTTGGGGTGCCTGGGTGGCTCAGAGGGTTACGCCTCTGCCTTTGTCTCAGGTCATGATCTCAGGCTCTCTGCTCAGCAGGGAGTCTGTTTTCTCCTCTCTCTCTGCCTGCTTCTATGCCTACTTGTGAGCTCTCTCTCCGTGTGTCAAATAAATAAATAAAATCTTTAAAAAAAAAAACCTGTAGTAATTGGTAGATTAAAAAAAAAAAGATTTTATTTATTTGAGACAGAGAGAGCATGAGCAGGGGGGAGGAGCAGCGGGAGAGGGCAAAGCAGACTCCCGGCTGAGCAGGTAGCCCTACATGGGACTCCATCCCAGAATTCTGGTATCATGACCTGAGCCAAAGACAGATGCTTAACCAGCTGAGCCACAGGTGCCCTCGAAACTGTAGTAAGTTAAAATGGAGTTCTGAAATGTGTCCAAATAACTCACAGGAATAGGAAAAAGAAAAACAAAACAAAGAACAGAAAACAAAAAATAACATGGCAGACGTTAGCCCTAATATGTCAAAATGAAATTAAATGCAAAAGGACTAAGTATACCAATTAAAAGACAGAGATTGCCAGAGTGGATAAAAAACATGATTCAACCATATGCTGTGTTTAAGAAACTTACTTAAAATACAAAGATATAAACAGGCTAAAAGGAAAAGTGTAGAAAAAATATGCAAACATCAAAAGAAAGGAGGAGTGGTTATTTTAATACCAGATAAGTAGACTTCAGAGGATAGAAAAATACCAGAGATCAGAACTATCATTATATAGTAATATAAGAGTCAACCCACCAAGAAAAATAGCAGTCCTTAGTGTTAATAAACATTTGTAGACCATTCTATGTAGACTTAGTCAACTAAGTCCTAGTCAACATTTGTAGACCATTCTATGCAACAACTACAGAATACACGTTTTTTTTCTAAGTGGCATGGAATGTGTACAAAGACAGACCATTCCTTGAACCACAAAGCAAATCTCAGTTGAAATCATACAACGTATCTTTCCATCACAATGGACTAAAACTATAAGTAACAGAAACAGGAAAATTTCTAATACACTGTGAAAATATACATCATACTTCTAAATAATAATGTCAAAGAAGAAATCTCGGCGGCATCTCTATGGCTCAGTTGGTTAAGCATCTGCCTTCAGCTCAGGTTGTAATCCCAGGGTCCTGAAATTTAGTCCCCTTCCGGCTCCTTGCTCAGCAGAGAGCCTGCTTCTCCCTCTCCCTATGCTACTCCCCCTGCTTGTACTCTCTCTCGCTTTCTCTCTCTCTGACAAATAAATAAATAAATAAATAAATCTTAAAAGAAGAAATATCAGGAAAATATAAATCCAACAAACAACTAAAAGGAAGATACAATGTATCAAAATTTGTGGAACACAGCTCAAGCAGTGCTGAGAAAGAATTTTATAGGCTAGCATGCCTACATTTAAAAAGTAGACTGATGTGATTGGTTGGAACCAGGAGCTTGCTTTTTCTGTCACTCCTCTGGGTTCTTCCTCTTATAGAGGACAATCTATCCAGCTAGACAGAGAGCTCTTCTACAGTGAAGGAGGTGTGAATATCAATAATCTGCTGACAAGAGGTGTTTGTTGTATATCATGTTTGGTATTGAAAGTAGATCTTTAGGGGTGCCTGCGTGGCTCAGTGGGTTAAAGCCTCTGCCTTCAGCTCAGGTCATGATCCCAGAGTCCTGGGATCGAGCCCGGCATCGGGCTCTCTGCTCATCAGGGAGCCTGCTTCTTCCTCTCTCTGCCTACCTCGTTGCCTACTTGTGATCTCTGTCAAATAAATAAATAAAATCCTAAAAAAAAAAAAAAAGGAAGTAGATCTTTAGTTCTTGAAGGTAGGAAATGAGTGTCTTGCCTCATTCTTTATTGTGCATCTACTGTAGTATCTAGTGGAACACAGACTATAACGCAAGGCTTAATTGATATCTGTTGAAATAAACAAAACATTGACTTGTTTATTCTTTTTCCTTCTATGGAGAAAAGTACATTGAAGACATAACCAGCTAGCAAAGAGCATCTTCATATTTATTCCTTTAAGACCTAGAGAAAATATTCCTCATCACATTAATTACCCTTTATATACGGTGAATAACTTAATTATGTACTTAACTACCTAATTCATTTTCAGTCATATTTTTCCCTTTTTAATATCTGCTTTCAAGGGAGGATCTGATAAATTAATTCACACCATCGTGCAAGGCTTAATGCATACCTCTCAAGTGCTTAATGCATACCTCTCAAGTGCATTTGCATGAGGAAGCCACATGACACAGTTAAATGGGATGAAGAAGGTGATCTTTGGAAATATCTCACACTTAGCATTTACTCTCTGCTTGACCCTGAGCCCTTTACTTGCTGATCTCTGTGAACATCAGTATCCTCATCTGCAAAATAATACCCAAGAAGGACTTTATGAGGAATACATAAGATAAAACCGGGTCTAAAGAACGCAGGCCAGTAGCTGGCACTTGATGTACACCTGGTAAATTTTGGCTGCTGTCACGTTAGATGCTGCTACTTCTCTTTTCTATTAATATTGATAACTCAATGACAGGCCATGTGGAGAGATGCTTTGCTTTTGAAGGATGACTTTCTAGTACCCTAAAATTAGAACTAATTCAAAGTATGCATCTGCGTTTTTATATTGTAGCTCTGGCATCTCTGAAAAAGTATTGTGGCACAGGTAGGAAGGAGAGTAGCACTTGGCCAAACAAAGTGTGTGTGTTTATGTGTGTGTGTTCTTTGCTCAGCAGTGGGGGAAAGTCTTGCTTATTGGCTGTATCACAAAAATATACTTTCACTAAATTTGGAGACATTATATGTAGTTAGAAAACAACCCTGAATATATATTCTTGTCTCGGACAGGAAAGCTAGGTCACCCTCAATTAAAATAGCACACACAGACCCTGCCTCCCCATCACTCTCTGTAGCATGATTTTCTTTCTTTCTTTCTTTCTTTCTTCTTTCTTTCTTTCTTTCTTTCTTTCTTTCTTTCAATATCCCTTATTGTCATTTGATATTGTTTTATTGGATTATTCCTTTTATTTCAGTTTATATTCTGTGGATCCCACTAGAATATAAGCTTCTTATGGGAAGATATTTTGTCAATCTTTTTAGTTGCTTATATCTTCATGCCTAGAAAATGTCTGGTACATAATAGGTGTTCTACCAAATCATTGTCAAATACATTTATGAGTAAAAAAAAAAAAAATCAGGACCAACCTATTAAATTTGAAAAGTGTGGTTTGGGTATGAATAATCATTTGCCACTAGCAGTCTTGGACGATCTCAGCAGTTTATGGGAGATTTCACTTTCTTGAAAATTCATTATGACTTTGTTATCTTTTCAACAGCTATTAAATTCTTTGGTGCATGATATTTGGAACTTCATTTACATTCATTTGGTCCATTTATTAGGTGCTGTATTATGTACTGAGAAACATAAATTCAAATAAAACATATCCTCTCTTCAAAAACCTGTGTATTTAGAAAAGACTGGTAATACTTGGGGGCACTCTCAACTATTATATTCTGGTAATTTTACAAAAGCCCCCCTTGGTATTCTGTTTATGTGCTTGGTCCATTTTCATATTCATCAACACATTCCATCATTATACTCATAGAAATAAGAATTTCATATTTGAAATTCATATTTTGAGATTGTTGTTCAAGAAATTTGCCAGAGAATCAAGTATATAAATTAAATAAGGTAAAAGGTAGAAATGTTAAATAGAGTAGTTTCTGTTATCTTTGTTCTTAGAAGTTCTTAACAACACTGAGACATCTAAACATGAATTATTAAAAATATCTAAAGGATCTAATGGTTGGGTAATGTTCTACATGAAACACACTGAGTTTAAGGTTGTAAGTTGTTCCTTTAACATGAGAAAGAGAACTTTTATTTTTTTTTGAAGTATAGCTTGGAGCATAAAGGAGTGTTTAAATCTGGTTGTTTCTTCACTTTCTGAACATGATCTAAATTCAAAGCGACTAGCTATATTGAACTGAGAATACATTTGATTTGTCTGTACGTCAAAATAATATATCTATTTGTATGAAGTGAATTTTATTGCGTAAGATTAATTGTAGCTGTGTGCTTTTGAGATATTTTTATTTTTATGCTATTGTACTCCTATGAACTCTCTCCAGAGGATCTGGTATGTTTTGGATATTTCATTTTTTCCTGTTGTATTTTTTGTTTACAATGTATAATAATCCTCTTAGTATTATATAAAATGATAATTAAGACTAGCTATAGTTTATTAAGTGCAGAATATTATTCTATTCTGACTGAAAATAATTATTGAAACATTTCTCATTATCTTTCCTCTTAGTGGTATAGCAATGATATGAAAAACAACACTCTTAAAATATAGAGATGACAGTCTACTACTCACAAAATTGTTTTAAATCTAACCCTTTCCTAACTTTCAGTTAGGATATTGAGGTCTGTGCACAATGGGCACCATTCATTGCTACAGTCTATGGATTGATAGGGAATCTAAGAGATCAGTAGTCACCAGGTTTATCAATAGTTCAATTCTGAGAAATAATATCTAGTGAATAATTCATGAAGGTCATACACATTAAGTTCTCAAGTTTTTAGCAATCATATTTTTGGATAAAGTTGGTTGAGCAGTGACTTGGTCACCCATTCAGCATTAGGATGACCCTCTAAAGAACACTTTTCCCTGAGTTATGCAGTGGAGAGATTTAAGAAGCCTTCATTGAGAGTCCTAAGAACCAAGCCATGAAAATAAAATTTTGTCATCTTCTAAAAGATGTTGTGGAGGGCATGTTCATTGCATTAGGCAGCATCCTCTTATGAGACCTATTGTTCAGTTTCATAATGTCAAAAAGATAGTGTTCGTACCTCACACCTGTCAGAATGGCTAAAATAAAAAACACAAGAAACAACAAGTATTGGCCAGGATGCTGAGAAAAAGGAACCCTCATGCACTGTTGGTGGGAATGCAAGCTGGTGCAGCCACTGTGGAAAACAGTATGGAGGCTCCTTGAAAAATTAAAAATAAACTGATGGTTACTAGAGGGGAAGTGGGTGGGGAATGGGTGAAATCGGTGAAGAGGATCAAGGGTACACTTACCATGATGAGCACTAATGTACAGAATTGTTGAATCACTATGTCATATACCTGAAACTAATATGACACTGTATGTTAATTATACTAGGATTAAAGTAAAAGATAAATAAATTAAAAAGAAAACAAAATCATATACAAATATTTTGAAGTGTTTAATTTTTAGTATTCTTTTTCTTTCTTTTTTTTTTTTGCATAGACTTCTGGAAAACTCATACCTAGTGGTAGTCAGAATTTAGTCCATTATCAGGAACGCTTTCCTTCTTTTTTAAAAAAAATATTTTATTTATTTATTTGACACAGAGAGAGAGACAGTGAGAGAGGGGATACAAGGGAAGCAGGAGAAGGAGAAGCAGGCTCCCCCCACCGAGCAGGGAGCCTGATGTGGGGTTTGATCCCAGAACCCTGGGATCATGACCTGAGCTGAAGGCAGAGGCTTAATGACTGAGTCACCCAGGCACCCCTCATTTTTCCTTCTTTTTATTGAAGTATGATTAACATACAATGTTATATTAGTTTCGTGTGTACATTATAGTGGTTCAACAATTCTGTGCACTTTTCAGTGCTCATGAAGATAAGCGTATTGATAATCTCTTTTATCTATTTCACCCCTCCCCAATTTACATTCCCACCCCTAGTATGTGAGGATTCCTTTTTCATGAGCATTTATACCTTCATTCTTTCCCCACATTTTCTACATGTTTTACTTTATCTTTTTCTCTCCACTTTTCATGTATGCTATTTGATCATAATTTATACTTCTTTGGAAAATACTTTTTCTTTCTGAAATAAGGATGAATATAAATATGTCCTATAAATCATTAAATGACCTACTCTTGGTCCAAATAATTTAGGCATATCCTAGGATATATTTGAATCTTCTGTTTCCTGTTGTTACACACGACAGCTGGCTTTCCTTCTAAAAATATTTGTTTGGCTCATTCTGGATTGTTTAGTGAGAATATATTTGCAGAATGATGTCTCTCAGGGTTAGCCTTATGAGTAGCAGAGACAAAACTGCCTAAAAGGCAAGCTTTGAGACTCAGGGCTTTTGCATGGTCTGTTTTCCCTCTTGCCTCACTCACATGGTCAACTCAGGGCTTTTGCATGGTCTGTTTTCCCTTTCGCCTCACTCACATGGTCAACTCCTCCTGCCATTCAGGGTTAAACATGTTGTCAGAGAGGCCATCGCAGACAACCCAGTCTCAACAGCTTCCCATCAGGCTCTACCCATGCCACAGTGTTTCATTCCCCTATAGTACTCATCAGGTGTGGCAGTTTCTTATTTGTTGAGTGTTTGCATTCCTCTCTTAAAAGAAACCTCCACAAGGAAAGGATTTTGGCCAGCCTTGTTCCCTGACTTATTTCCTCAATGCATGGTAGCCCATTTCCTACATTTAGCTATTCTTACTCTTCTTACTAAACATTATTTTGAAAGATTAAATAAACTTCTCTAGATGGGATATTATGGAACCATTTAAAATGTAGAAAAGATGAATTCAAGATTATATGTATGATATTATTATAACTGTGTGGCATATGCAAAAAGATAAGAATGGATAAGAATGGGATCCAGCTTTTATAGGGGTACAAAGTTAAAGGGCTGTTTTTGCTCCTACAGCCATTCTGAGTTTTCAAGCTCTCTGTGATACCTGTGCTACTGTTTTTAGCATTAAGTCATTTGTTTTAGATGATTTCGTCTTCTTGAGGCCCCCTACTAACTCCCACCTGCACACTGTATTTGCATATTAGTACTGAATTTCTTATAATGAAACCATTAGTGGGACCTATTGGCAGAGGCTGAGAGGAAAATCCCTCACTGAGCAGACAACTCAGAAGTGATGGTTAGGAGAGGCTAGGAGCAGGTAGCCTGGAAATGAGCATCAGATGGGTAGAAATGGTGTTGGGCAGGTGGAAGGAATGAGTCAGCATTTTCAAACACAACCCTACTATCATTTTTACCAACCCCTTCTTTTTTAAAGTCCTCTTTTAAGAGCTGAAAACATTGAGAATTGCATGCACATGCGCGCGCACACACACACACACACACTATTTCTCCACTCATTGTGTCCATGCTCCTTAAACAAGAATATGCATTCATGATGACAAATGCTGATAACTGTGGGCAAAATGCAAGAGTCACATAAATTAAAAGATAATCAAACCTCAGAGAATTTTCATGCTTCCAACTTCATCACTTTTAGCTCTGTGTCAAGACATCTAGGAGAGGGGCGCCTGGGTGGCTCAGTGGGTTAAAGCCTCTGCTTTCCGCTCAGGTCATGGTCTCAGGGTCCTGGGATCGAGCCCTGCATCGGGCTCTCTGCTCAGCAGGGAGCCTGCTTCCTCCTCTCTCTCTCTTTGCCTGCCTCTCTGCCGACTTGTGATCTCTGTTTGTCAAATAAGTAAATAAAATCTTTTAAAAAAAAAGACATCTAGGAGAAAGAATTCGCAGTCCTGGGCCACTGAAGATGCAAGAGTTTTGGAACACTGGATTATGGAATGAGTTCCAAATGAGGGTGGCATTCGGAGTCCTCCAAAATCTATTTAACCATACTTTTCACGCCCCACCCCCACACTGGCTTCAGTGTGAGCCAATTGGACAAACTATTGTCCAATTACTCCAGTACGTATAATGTCAAGTCTTTGCTTGGCATTCTCTCTACGTTGAGTATTTTCTTTGTTTTCCAAAATGTCTTAGACTAGGTTCCTTGGGAGACAGACTCTGGGGTAGAGATTTTCATGCAGAGGGTTGATCGTGGAGTGCTCATAGGAGAATCTTGAAGGGAGTGAAGGCTGTGGGTTTGAGTGGAGGGACAAAGTGAACTATGAGGCAGTTATAAGAAAGCCCTCAACTGATCACATAGGAAGGAACCTTCACTAAGAGAGCCTTGTAAGTGGGGAGGCCTTTAAAGGCTGTTCAGTAGAAGCATGGTGCCAGGCTTTTGTACTTCAGTGATTAGAAACACTCTTCCTTCAGAGAGAGAGTGTGACCTTGGATGAGGCAGTTGTCTTCTTGGAAGGACAATTCTGGGCAAGGCCGTAGGTGAGAGCCTCCAGCAGCTAATACTCCTGGCAGCTGGCACAATGAGTTTTTGTTTCTGAACAAAGGATCTGGGCATATTCCCCAGAACCTCCATTTTCCCATCTGATTATCAACCACTCATTAAGGGATACTTCATGTTTTATCTCTTTAATGAAATGTTTTGGACATCTCTGGCTACCCTAGATTTTCTGTTTCTGTGAACTCTTGACTTAGGGGCTGTGCCACTCACTTTAAGGGTTAATGACAATGTTATTTAACTACTTTCTGGTTTACTTTCTGGGTTTGTTTTTATAACTAGACTGTTGGCTTTTCCCCTGTAATATTCCTCCTAAGTACCTAATTTATAATTATAAGAATTTAAATACTTGTTTAATGAATAAATGCATAGAAACTGCATGGCTTGCAGAAATGAGAGATAATCTTTACTTTTTCATAAACCTGGCTAAACCTTTCCACTACTTCTAATTTTCACAAATGAAAAATATGCAGAGACCTCAAAGAAGGCTAAAAGATGATCCACAAAGTAAAAGGCATTAAAATCTCCATAGTACAGGAGTCAGTGGCTCCCCCTTTTTTGTATACGTGTAAGATGGACTGATTTGGATTTTCTGTTGTTTGTTAAGAGTCTTAAGTTATCCATGTGTGGTTAAAATATTGTGATTTTCATAAAGTAAAAATATAACTATTTTTGTGACTCCATTCAATCTAAGCAAGCCTAAGAAAGATGCAGCTAAAATAAATGGCATCCCCTTTTGTTTGTTTAATTGATTGCCTTCTCACTCACATGGGGTATACATCTGGGATTCTTAAGTGGAGGGTTTTTTTCTTGCTGGCTCATTTTGACCAAATAATGGTTATTCATAAAAAAAATATATATATAGTTTGTAGAAATTAATTCTGTATTTGATGTTTTCTTTTCACTGATACTGAGATTTTATTTAATATCCAGCAGAGTTTTCATTTGTAAAAAGTAAATGCCTTGCTGAGGTAAAAATAGGCAAATTGGTCATTTTACTCTTCTCTGGGTTAGTGAAGGTGTTACGGAATCTCTATTAGTTTACTTTCTTTTTTATTTTAATAAAATCAAAAGTGTGATTTTGGAAGATCATCCAGCTTAATGAAGTCCTGCTTCAAAAGGGCTTTAATGCCAGCCTGTGCTGAAAGTGAGGAGGTTTTACCATGGATTATTCTCTGATATTGGACCAGAAAGTGGATTTAATTATAATGAAAGAAATTTATCACTTTGATTTTAAGTGTACATGGTGAAACATGCTAAATTACCTTATTTATTCTTACTTAGAAGCTATTTGGAATTTTCCTATGTAAGGAGCCATATTGTTTGTGAAAATGACATGTTGTTTCTTTCTTTCCAGTTATCATAACTTTTATTTCCTTTTGTCTCCATATGATGATATGACTGCTGTCATTAGTGAAAAGTAGTAAAAAAATGACAGTTTTGTTTCTTTTCTGTCTTGATAGCTTTTATGTCTTTTTAAAAATCAGAGCTAAGAATTTGAATACAATGTTGAGAAGAAGTGGTAATACTTCATAATTTTTGAATGGGTCCTGATTTTAAGAGGAATGATCATAACATTAGTAGGTTTTTAATAGATACTTTATAAAGTTAGGAAGTTTCCTTCTCTTAGTAGCTTGCTAGGATTTTTGAATTAAAAACTGAGTTCACTTGGGGTACCTGGCTGGCTCAGTTGGTAGAACATATGACTCTAGATCTTGAGGTTGTGAGTTCGAGCTCCACATTGGGCATGGAGATTACTTTAAAAAAATTGAGGGGCTGCCTGCATGGCTCAGTCAATTGAGTGTGTGACTCTTGATTTCTGCTCAGGTCATGATCTCTGTGCCCTGGGATTGAGCCCCATGTTAAGCTTTGCACTCTGTGTGGAGTCTGCTTGTCCCTCTGTTCCCATCACCCCCACCCACTTGTGTTTTCCTTCTCTCTCTAAAATAAACAAACAAATCTTTAAAAAATTAAGTGCACTTAATATTTAATAGTTTTTCTTTGTCTATCGAGATGATCATATGACTTTTCTCTTTTATTCTATTAATTCGAAGAATTACTTTGTTGGATTTTTAAAATGTTAAGCCAGTTTTGCATTTCTGAAGAAATTGATTCTGATTGAAATGTATAATCCATTTTTTACATTGCTGGGTTTGGATTGCCTATATTATTTAAGACTTTTTCCCTCTACTTTTGGAAGTTTTAAACTTAATTTTGTGTGTGTGTGGTTTTCTCAGAAGTAGTAGGGTGTATGTTGAGTCATATATTTACTTTCCTAGTGAGTAGTGCAGAGACTTTCGAGGCCTGTGCCTCTTGCCACCACTTTCCCCACCTTATATATTGTTGTTCACTATTCCATTTATTTTTTTTTATTCCAACCAACAAAACAAACAGGTAACAAATACCTTAATCATTTATTCACATTTTAAGTTGTCCTCTCACATACTTAGACATCCGTGAAACCAATCTTCCAATCTTCCAATTCTGTTCTTCTCAGATCTTTGAGCCACACCATTAGCCACTGTCCATAAATCAGTGAATCCCTACTTCTGGCAATAGATCAGTTATGTGGGCAAGTAAGTGTTCTTAAAGCTTCGGAGCCTTTCTCTCTATCTTACTAGAAGACATCTTAGTGGACATAGCATGCTTTAACAGTCTACCTTTTTTTTTTTCCCCCAGCATAACAGAATTCATTGTTTTTTGCACCAGTGCTCCATGCAATACGTGTCCTCCTTAATATCCACCAATTGGCTCCCCAACCTCCCACCCCCCACCCCTTCAAAACCCTCAGATTGTTTTTCAGAGTCCATAGTCTCTCATGGTTCACCTCCCCTTCCAATTTCCCTCAACTCCCTTCTCCTCTCCATCTCCCTATGTCCTCCATGATATTTGTTATGCTCCACAAATAAGTGAAACCATATGATAATTGACTCTCTCTGCTTGACTTATTTCACTCAGTGTAATCTCTTCCAGTCCTGTCCATGTTGCTACAAAAGTTGGGTATTCATCCTTTCTGATGGAGGCATAATACTCCATAGTGTATATGGACCACATCTTCCTTATCCATTCATCCGTTGAAGGGCATCTTGGTTCTTTCCGCAGTTTGGTGACCGTGGCCATTGCTGCTATAAACACTGGGGTACAGATGGCCCTTCTTTTCACTACATCTATATCTTTGGGGTAAATACCCAGTAGTGCTATTGCAGGTCATAGGGAAGCTCTATTTTTTAATTTCTTGAGGAATCTCCACACTGTTCTCCAAAGTGGCTGCACCAACTTGCATTCCCACCAACAGTGTAAGAGGGTTCCCCTTTCTCCACATCCTCTCCAACACATGTTGTTTCCTGTCTTGCTAATTTTGGCCATTCTAAGTGGTGTAAGGTGGTATCTCAATATGGTTTTAATTTGAATCTCCCTGATGGCTAGTGATGATGAACATTTTTTCATGTGTCTGATAGCCATTTGTATGTCTTCATTGGAGAAGTGTCTGTTCATATCTTCTGCGCATATTTTGATATGATTATCTGTTTTGTGTGTGTTGAGTTTGAGAAGTTCTTTATAGATCCTGGATATCAACCTTTTGTCTGTACAGTCATTTGCACATATCTTTTCCCATTCCGTGGGTTGCCTCTTTTTAACAGTCTACCTTGATCTTTATGCCAGTGTATTATGCAGGTCTGAATCAGTTTCAAATTTTGTTTTGTTTTGGTTTTGTTTGTTTTCCTCTTTTTCCTAGTCATGGGTCATAATGAACTCCCCATAAAGATGTATATACAGATTGAGGGAAAGGAGGCAATGTATCAGAAGTATGTATTTAAGGAGTCTGAGCCATCTGCCAATGTAACTTACCATACTCTGGGTTTCTGCTGTACATATCCAATCTTATGGCTTGGTAGCCCAAAAATACCCAGTTCATAATGGACATTTCAGGTCTCATGGCCAATTCATGTCCAATAGGCAGGTGTTCTTCTGAAACATATCTAGAGGTATATTTCAGAAGGAAACTGGTTGTCTGGAGAAGCACACAGGACTTTACTAAAAATATCTTGGGGCCCGAGTGTATTCTCCTGTGCGGGCTTGCTAGGCACTCAGTGCAGTATCCCACTTGGTCCAGGCACTTGAGTATTCTTGGATCTCCTTCAACATAAGGATTTAGTGCTAGAACGGCATGTACTGTGGCTGGATCTACTGCAGAGTCTGGCCTTGCTCTGGACCCCAGTAAGAAACAGCAGCCTAATGGGCTAATCAGCATATTCAAGTATTCATGATATCAAAGGCATGCCCCTTTGTTGTGGGTGGTGGTGTGGGCACAGCAACTTTGGAGGGGTAATCTTGCAGGATTAATGGCCTTCAGAGATTTCACCAACTTGGTACATCCCTAGATTTTCGTGAGGCCAGAATCTCCATTCTGGTAACTCAAGTCAGGTTTTAGCCTACCAGATCTAGTTTTTATTTTTTTTTTTTCTATTTATATAGATTGAGTAATATTCTGTAGGCTGCCCATCTGTTCTAATTCTAGGGACACCATGATTAATTATTAGACAATATGAAAGACTACTGCTGGTCAGAACATTTTGCGTAACATTTGGTTCTTGTTGCTCATTGTGATAAATATGTCCATCCTGTCTATGGAAGTTAAGCAGTGGTGTCTGACCTTTGTTACTCTGGAAGCCATCATTTCAGTTGAAGGGAGAGCCTGTCTCAGTGGCATTGTTTTCCCTCTCATCCCTGGCCTTCAGAAGACAGTAACCACAGGGCTTTTCAAGGATATACTCTCGCTCTTCTCCCTAATGTGTTTCTTAATGTTTTAATGAAGTGAATTTTGTCATCCCTGTGTAGATTCAAAGGTGAGTGAATGTGCAGTTTTCACATAATAAATTTGCTCCACTGTTCTTATCTTTCTAAACATTTGGATTCTTTCCTTTGTGGCCTGATATACTATGGAATCTCAACGTTATTGAGTGCAGGAATCTGTTGAGGCTCAGTGTCAGTCAACTGACTCAGCAAATTGTTAGAACATGAGAGCTAACACTTCACATAAGGAAACCATAGATTCTTCCATATCAATCAGCCCAGCACAATCCAGTGTTTTATTGCATTTGCTCTGATCTAACATCCTTAGAATTCGTTTCTACATATATTTTTGCCAAAATAAATTAGGGACATCTTATGGAGTATAGACCATCTCCTAAATGGTCAGCCTTTTTACCTGTCTTCCAAGAAGAAGCTGATACCTGATTGTGGTTATAAAAAACGGGTGGTTGAGAGAGTCTTAATGAGAAATGTTATCGCATTGCAAGGTAGCTACCCAGGTGAGGTTATTCAGGACCCGAACAAAGTAAGACAGACCTGAACAAAGTAAATTCCTCAACGAAGAATAGCATGACTCCCATGAAATCATATGTATAGCTAAAAGAGATACAAGATTGTTTTACTGCAGCTCGTGGTTCTCTGTGATTTGAGCTAGAGTTTAAAGGTCTGAGCTTGCCATTATTTCTGTAAGCAGTCAGTTGAGTCAGAATCCCCCTTATGATCATTACTTGCAGTCCTTATGTTCACCATTATTATAATCATGGTCAAATGTAGCAGCCATTCAGTTCCCCGAGGCACAGCCTTCTCCAAGCAATTTCTCACAGTCAAGCATAGGTGATAATATTTTAAAGTGTTATGTGTCTACATGTCACATATTGTTAGTATCATAACTCTCATTGGCAAGGAGTTTAACGTTGGGGTTCAAGCATATGACCAAGCTCATCATAATGTTCCATCTCCAAGGGTCTCAGTCCTAAGTACTGATGAGGAGCAAGTTGGAAAACAGAAACCACATTTACTATTTCAACAGAAATAATTTATTATGGGGAACTGCAAGAATAGGGGTTGGAGGACTGAAAAAGCAAACAGGGAAAAGCTGGGGTAACGCCAATTCAGTAACTTCAGGAAGCAGCTTCACCGACAGCCTTGGGAACAAAGGGAAGAAACTGTAGTTATCTGAATTTAGAAACTCAGTGGAGGGGGGCCCCTTCTGCTCAGAAAGCAGCTTAACCTAGATGGTACTGGTACCTCTGTGGAGGTACTCCACAATGAGAGTGGCTCCCCAAGTACCAACAGAAGCTAGAGACAGGAACCCAGTGGACAAGGGGTTGTGTTGACAGGAACAGCAAGCAGTCAGGATGGGGTAAGGAAGGGCCTTCTTCTCCCCTCTTCCAATTTTCCTCATGCTCCCTCTGTTGGTATAAACTTAATAGGGAGCCAGCTGCCAAAAGAAATGAAGTTTTCAGAGTCCTAGCTCCTGAATTATAAAGCAGACTATAGAAGTATGGGTGTGTTGAGAAATAAGGTTTCATAATTGGCACAAATATTACAAATTTTCTCTTGGCTTGGCTTGGGGGAGTACATCATGGAAGGAGAAGGAAACCATCCAGTTTTCTCTGCATATAGGAATTCCCTTCAAAGAATTTTCCTCTCTAGCTTTATGTTACATTGGCTACTGTAGTTAATGGTGTTTATACCAGTTTGGTCCCTCTTAACAAGCCCTGGGTGGATGTGTGCTGCATTTCATATTTGTATTAGGGGTCTCCAGAGAAACAGTACCTATGTACACACACACACACACACACACACACACACACACACACACACAGATTTGTCATAGGAATTGAGTCAGATGGTTGAGGCCAAGAAGTCCCATGATCTGTTGTCTTGAAGCTAGAGATAAGGAAAGTTGGTGGTGTAATTCATAACTAGTCCAAAGGCCCGAGAACCAGGAGAGAACCAGTGTCCAAGGTTGAAAGAAGGTGGATATTCCAATTTTAACAGAGAGAGTAAGTTTCTCCCTTTCTCTGCCTTTTTGTTGTATTCAGGCTCTCAGTGGATTGAATGAGGCCCATCCACTTTGGTCAGGACAGTGTTCTTTACTCATCCACTGAGTCTCAAATGCTAATCTTCCCTGGAGATACTCTCATGGACACACTGAGAAATAATGTTTTTCCAGTTATGTGGGCATCCCTTACACCAGCCAATTTGACACATCAAATTAGTCATTATAGTTTTCAATATGGTTTACTTCTAATCCACTGTTCTCTGCTTTAAAGCTTTAGCCAAAATTTCTGAGACAGTTGGAACTGCCTCATTCCACATCCTAGCACACTGGTTAATTTACTAATGAGATATATTGCCTTTTTAAAAAAGTCACAGTATATTTTATTTATAGCAGCATATGGCCAAAAAATTAAAATGTTTTTATATATTCATTTTTATATGAAATACATATTTTGGAGTTTATTTTCTAATTAGTAGTCCTGGTATATGACAGAATTAAAATAAGTACAATCAGAAGAGATTAATAACAAGACACAAAGTGATGTAATTCTTTGTTAAAGGACAGTTATACTTCAAAATTTTTGATTTGAAGATTCTATTAGAAATATATTTGCATGTCTTCTGATGTGTTTTAGATAAATCTACAGCAAATATAGGATTCAAGCTCCTAATTCTTGATACTTAGCTTCTCTTTTTATGAAATACAACTTAAAATGAAAGTTTTCCCCCATTTCTGACTATAGCACAACAGATGTGAACCTATTTTATTGTTCATATTAGTTAGGATTTGTTGTAATTCTAAACTGACCAGCCATGGATATAATTTGAGGTCCCAGCTATCTACCAAACACAGATGAAGATATTTGAACTTTCTTGTAATTATTCAGCTTGAGCTTTGAAATTCAGAATGAAGCCTTGAGGATACCACATAGCTCCTAAAACATTAGCTATATGAAGAAACATACCAATCAACTTAAGGTAGTTATCTTTATTGTTCTCTTTTAAAAAATAAATGATCAAGGCTTAAAGAGTTTAAATAATTTGCCCAAGATCGTGTTTAAGTGCTAAAATTAAGATCTGCCTTAGGGGAAAAATGCTTCGCCCTTGCAATTGTTCAAATACCAGTTTCTCCTTTTACTAGAAGTGTGACATTAGGAAATTACTTAACTTCCTTAACTTTCATTTAATCAACCATAAAGTAAAGAAAATATTTCCTACCTTTAGCGGCTTATTGTGAAGATTAAGGATATATGCTTGGATTTAGTGACTAGTATAAAACATGAGTCAATAAATAGTTTTCTCCATATAGGAAAAGGTTTTATAGAATCAACATCATTAAGATTCTTTGAGATGTTTTCTAACTCTATCAGAGATAGTTCTGAGATGACTTATCCACTTAGAATTAATTGGACTTAATTTTACACCTTATAGGAAAGACATTTTATTTTTGAGCAATAAGGTCACATAGGAAATTGAATTTTCGACATGGCTTTCCCTATATCATGTTCCAACTGAAATGTTTTATTTGTGCAACCCTATTCATAAAAATCATTTATGTACTGATATTTATATGCATGTGTTAGTTATAGGCATATATAATAGCATTAATGAATTTTATACATAATAAGCATGTGAACAAAGACCTTTTCAAAAGATGAGATAAAAATAAATCTAAGTAGAAGTTCTAATATTTTCTTCCTATTCCCTAACATATGGTCATGTACACTCCATTAAGAAACCACTGCTCCAACCATTTAGTGGACATAACAAGGATTGTTACAATAGAAACTCATTATATAGGATATTCCTACGTTCTTTTCTGCTTTTCTTGCTGTTGTCTTTCAAGCCCAGAAAACAGATGGGATGACCTGAGACAACATGCTCTTTCAGTCATGAAAGATTGATTCATGAAGTATTGTTACAGAGCGGGCCCCTAAGAATATTATTTTGCTTAGAAAAACAAAGTACAAACTACTTAAAATACTCACATGTCTTGACCTATTGTAGTCTAGAAATTATCACCTAGTGAGTGAGTTCTTATTATATACCAACACTGTGCTAGCTGTTAATTTGTTCCAAAAGTATGATTAGACTTGGTGACACTATGTATTACAAATAATATATAGATGCGTTCAGCAAGATAGCCAAGTGGTTAAGAGGTTGGACTTTAGAATCAGGCACATCTAGTTTTGAATCAAGTCCTGAAACTTGCTTATACCCCTAATCTCCCTCCGTCAATCCAACCATCATCTACCCTTCAAAGTTTATGGCATGCCTGCAACATATCATTGACTGTGCTAGGTGCTGAGGTGCTGAGGACACACAATGTTGCATGAGGCAAGGTCAAGGTCCCTATCCTTTTTCTGTTCATATTTGTATGCCCAAGACCTAGAACAATGCACATTTTTATTGTGGAAAAGAAGGAAGGAAGGAAGGAAGAAAGGATGAAAGGAAGGAAGGAGGAAAGAAGGGGAGAGAAGGGAGGGAGTAGGGGAGGGAGGGAGGGAGTAGGGGAAGGAAGGAGGGAAGGAACGAAGGAAAGAAGGGAGGGAAGACCTTCTGGTATATCGAAAGGCAGACATCAAATTAGAAGACTTAGGTAAATAATTATATAATTTTAATTGAATTGAGAAGAGAAAGGGAAAGTACAGCTGTTGTGAGACCTTATAAATGAGAGTACGTCATGAAGCATAGGTAGGCTATGTGAGTATTTCTTCACTTAGTGAAAAGACACATAGATTTAATAGGGTTGATGGATGTAAGTTGAAAGAAAGAGTAGGAGCAAGATTTGGGCAGAGGAATAACATAATAGGATGGGAGAATGCCCTGAGGTAGTGAGGTGCTTGGTCTGATTGACACTGGAATAGGCTGGTGTGCCTTGGAAATAGAGAATGAAGGGAGGAATTGTGCAGAAAATGCTGGAACAGTGGTCAGGATTCAGAGCCTCCAAAAACCTATAGGGTCATTTCGCTACCTACTTTTTGGTTCCTCTGCCTTTCTTTTTATGTGCTGTGTGTCTTTCTCTTTTCCCCTCAATCATTTCACTTCACTCTACTCATGCCTGTTTATTTGACTGTATTTTTTTTTCTAAAGATCTTATTTATTTATTTGATAGAGATCACAAGTAGGCAGAGAGGCAGGCAGAGAGAGGAGGAAGCAGGCTACTCGCTAAGCAGAGAGCCCGATGTGGGGCTCCATCCAGGACCGTGAGACCATGACCTGAGCTGAAGGCAGAGACTTAACCTACTGAGCCACCCAGGCACCCCGGTTTGACTGTATTTTAACTAAACAAATAAAAACAAAACTAATGGCAAAAAATCTTTCCTACCATGTTGTACATCCTTTAAAGGAAAGCCATCCTGAGTTCTTGTATGCACCATGAAAATTGAGTCCATAGTACTCAGTGAATTGTTAAGTGCTACTAACTTAGAATCTGATTGAGCTAGCCTATGACATTTCTTTTTTATACAGGAGATTTCTATTTCAGAATTTCTGGTGAAGAGATGTCAATAGGGAGACCATGCTCTTGGTCACAAAGGCTATAGTAAAAAGTTGTCTGTAACCTAAGGATTTGGATCTCAGAGCTCCAAAGTTCCAAAGGAACTTCTATGGTCTAAATGTTTGTGCCCCTCTGGTATGTTGACATTTTGATGTCCAGTATCATGGTATTAGGAAGTGGGGCCTTTGCAGAGTGCTTAGGTCACGAGGCTGAATCATGAAGTGTTCTTTTAAAAGAGGTTCCACAGAGATCCTTCACCCCTTCCACCATGTGAGGACACAATGAAAAGATAGTCATCCGTGAACTGGGAAGTGGGCCCTCACCAGACACCCCATCTTCTAGCACCATGTTCCTGGACTTTCCAAACTCTGAACTTTGAGAAATAAATGGTTTTATTTATAAGCTACCTACTCTGTGATATGCTTTTTGTTTTGTTTTGTTTTATAATACTCCAGATATTCTAAGACAGGAATGTGCTGTTTTGTTTTGCCTTTTTTTTTTTTCCTTGTTTGAAATGTCAGCAACAAAAGCTGAGAACAGGAACCCTGCTACAGATCCAGTTGTGAGAAAGGCAGAAGCAAGAAGCAAAAAGCAAGAGTGATGAGTTGGTAAACCTGTCATTAGAATTAAAAGCAGATGATAGAAGTACAGGTTTCAGTTACAATCTCAGTAAGAATCTTCTAAGATTCTGCTACTCACAATTGTATCTAACGTCATAGTGTGTCGTTGGACATTGTGTTATATTAAGTGTGAGTCCTTAGGAAATATTTATATGACTCCCCCTCTCTGGTTCATTTTGTAAAGTTATTTAGTGGGTTTTTTTGTTTGTTTGTTTGTTTGTTTGTTTTTAAGCCATACGTGTGAATGTGCTAAGGAAGAGACCTGATAATGTTGATTTGGAGTCATACTATGTAATTTATTTCCTGGATAATTAATTTACTTGCTTTTTCAACAAATACTTACTGAAAACTCTATTTTTTCAGATTCTATGCTTGAATGGTAATAGTCTTTAAAGTAAATTCCTTGTCCCCTAAACTTCTTCATGCCTTGATTTTTTTTGGGTAAGATTAAGTTTCTCCTACAGCAGTGAAGAGCCTTCTTTAGGATGAAGCCCACAGTATGGATATCAAAGCAGAGAAGCAGAAATGACCAGGTCCTTGCTGGGTCCTTAGTGATGCTAGTGAGCCCTTCAACCAACCAACCTGAAGTCTGTCAAGCTGAGGACTTCTAGCTAAGTAAGCCAATAAATCTTGTTTATTATTTAATGTAGTTAGAATTGGGTTTTCTATTACTTGCAACCCCAAACATCTTAAGCCATACACAGATAAGATGTATAAATTGAGGGATTAAACAATAAAGAGGTTTGGGTGCCTGTGTTGAAAGGAACATTAATTTTTAAAGTTTGAAGCTTGGATCAATATATAAAGACTGATACTAAGAATATCTAACTAAAAATAGAAACCTGATACTACAAATTTCAAAAAAACAAAGGATTATCTTTGAAATGAAAAGGGACAATGACGCATCCAACATTTGTATGAATTCCCTATATATTATTAAATACATTTTAAAGTTGTTATTCAGGGTTCTCAAAAAAGAAGACTTGCTATGCAAACAAAGTAAGCATACTTTAAATGACCTAATTTATTAGTAAAACACATATGTTTGTATAAACAAATAAATTAAATTAAATACTATACTAATTTATAAACAATAGCTTGTACTTAGTGTTTGGAGAGAGAATGAGATGATGGAATGCTTTAGCTGTTGGTGGATATTTGAAAATCAGACTTTGCATCTCTAGGACATTCCATTTTTACTTCAGTTGTCAGTCTCTAGTGCAGCCTGTTCTGGTGACAAGAATCAGACTTTTATGAACATTACTCTAGAAAGCATCTGTTCCCTTTCCCACAAAGGGACAATGTCTACTACAGTTTTCACATTCCTACAGTAGACTAAGCATAAAGTTTATCTCCCTCCGTCTCTCTTTGCCCCACTCCATAGCAGCGTTGATTTAGATAAAACTTATTGGGATATCATTTTATTTTATTTTAAAGACCCATTTACTCACTTATTTGAGAGAGAGAGGGAGGAAGAGTGTAAGTAGAGGGAGAGGCAGAGGGAGAGAATGCCCAAGCAGACTCCACACTGAGTAGGGAGCCTCACCCAGAGCTTGATCTGGAGCTTGATCTCATGACCCATGACATCATGACCTGAGCCAAAACCAAGAGTCAGATGCTTAACTGACTGAACTATCAGGCTCACCCAATATGGAATATTATTTTAACCATTGTTGGTACTTTTGCTTTTCTTTCTGAGTTTGGTCCCAGTCCTGCTGTTACAACTTTATTTGTTCTCTTTTCTTCCATTGCTTGGACCTTCCTTTCATTTCTCTTTGTAGTGTTATCTGATTCCTTCCATAGGTTGTCGATGTTCAAAGAAATAAATAAAATAAATATAATAAAATAAAATAAAACCTGAGCAATGTAGGCTACTTTTTAGAATTTTTTTTTTGAAAAATCCATACTGTTATTTTGGACACAAATGTGCCAGGATATCCTTCTGTTCCTCCTGGGCACATATGTATCTACCCTTCACCTTTGTCTTGTTATGTTAATCCGAGGCTCCTCTAATTGTTAAAGAAAATATCTTCAGGGTTATTAAGATTTGTACTATGGCTCAATATGCCTTTAAATTTGCTTGATAGATTAAAAAGAAAAATAGTAGCTACATTTTCTCTGACAGGAACAAGATGTACTTGAAAGAGAAATTGAGTTCAGCCCAGAAAAATAAGTTGTAGAGAATGAAACTTGAAGAGAAATCCTGCATTTAATTATGTTTAATTGTCACTGTGGAAATTTCTGTTTACAGTATTGTCATTTTTAAAAAGATATTTTTAGAAGTGACATTTTGATTAGGATAATTTCCTGCTTCCAACAAGTGCGTTTTTATCAGTATTTGGCTCCGTGGCTGTCAAACCAGCAAAACTGTTGATAGGTTTTTTAGATTGGATGAATGCAAGCTCTGGATTTCTTGGCTGTAATTGGGGCTTACTGAATGCGTTGATATTTTATTGACATAAAAAATCCATTTTATGTAACACTAATTTAATTCAGTTGTATCACTTGCTAAATAGATATACATAAGACACTGATGAGGTCAGCAAATGTTTTATTTGCGCAGACAATTTGGAAAGAAACTCAGGTTGAACCCAACCTTGGAAGAATATATATATTATTTAATGCGAGGCAATCAATATTTACAACACAGACACTTGCTTCAGAAGATTCTTTTGGGAAAACAATAACATTTTTATATGTTGAATTGTGCCTTGAAGCTAAATTTCAATGGAGAGTCCATATTAATAAATAGATAATAAAATGTAGGTAGAAAGGTGAAAGCTGCTGAGATAAGTTGTCTTAAAAAAAAAGAAGACTTTTAGGTGGAGGAATTAAAATTAAGAATTTTAGAATAATTATCATGAACTAAAGTAGGAAGGATTTTAGTTATTTAGTAGAAGAGCAGGTTAATGAAAGAATACTTAAATATTTTTTCCTGAATATTTTAAGGATTACAAGAAGAATATATGGGATTGGCTAGTTTGTCACATTACCTGAAAGAGGAAGATTAGCTTATGATTCTCTAAGAAGAAGGGAAAACAGTAAATTTCATGAGTTTGTATTCAGAAGCCCTGCTCTCCATTTAAATCTTCTAAAGGGAAGACTTCTAGGTTAGCTAATCAGACTTTAATTTGTCTACTTAATCCCTGCATTTCATATTCAGCCAGTACCATATTTTCCAATTTGTAAATGTTGCTTTTTGAATATCCCATCATCATTGGGAAGACCTCCACCATTTATATCCTATGTTTAAAACACCAAAACATTTATAAGATTTATTAGGTAATTAAAAGAGGCAACTAAATGCGTTGCAAATTATGTGTCTTAAACATGGTATGTGTTCTGTTCCATTTACAAAATATTTAAATAATCATTGCTTAAAAATAGAGATTAAAAATCATCAAAATAAGTTTTATAACATCATGATCAGAAGTAACTGTGATTAAATTTTTAATATATATTTTCCATTCTTTTTTATGCATACATTTTGTTTATTTAACAAAAGTGATTCATACTACATAAACTGGCAACTTGAAAGTTTCATTTAGAAATATATCCTGTGGGGCGCCTGGGTGGCTCAGTGAGTTAAGCCGCTGCCTTCGGCTCAGGTCATGATCCCAGGGTCCTGGGACCAAGCCCCGCATCGGGCTCTCTGCTCAGCAGGGAGCCTGCTTCCTCCCCTCTCTCTGCCTGCCTCTCTGCCTGCTTGTCATTTCTCTCTGTCAAATAAATAAATAAAAAATCTTTAAAAAAAATAAAAAAAAGGAAATATATCCTGCATAAAACATTATACTGCTAACTTAAATTTAATACTACTTCATTGTATAAAGCATCATAACTTATTTAACCAGTTTCCTATTTTACTGGGCATTTGTTTTTCTATTTTTCCATCTTTGAAACTGTAAACATTACTGTGATGGTACATATATATCTCTGCTTCCTAGAGGAAATTCTCATTAATATATTTGTTATAAAAAGATGTGCTCAGTTTAGGGAATTTTTACATATATTGCCAAACTGCTTTCCAGAGCGATTTTTACAGGTTACAATCTCGGCAGTGTTGTAGGTTTTTTTTTCCCCCTTCATATTTAGCCTTTATTTCCTCATCTATAAAATAAGATAATAATATAATAATAATACAGTTATTTCCCACTTTCTAGGCTTGTTGGGAAAACACATTGTAATGACATGTGAAAATGGTTTCTATAGAGAATTAGAAGATTGATGTTTCCAGGTCCCAATGGAGTTTTCTCCAATACCTGCCATTCTCTGTCTTACTGTGGCTTCCATGAGCCTCTGTACTTGCTGATTCTCTCTCTCCTGTCATTGAGTTCTTATGTTCTAGATACTGAGCCAATCACTTTACATTCAGTACAAATAAAATAGTCTGAAAAGTTGATATTGTGACCCACTCAATAAATCAGTTATGTAATTGTATCTGTTTATCTGCTTAATCCTTAAACTCCACATGCCTTTATTAGTTGGAAATAACATGTTTCTGTCCCAACCTACTCTTTGTAAGTCCCAGGAAAACCCAAGGGGTTATATAATCTAAAGAAAAGGGAAGCATCGGTCCATCTCCTTACATACTCTAAATACAAAGGACTTGATATATAGATTTACAAACCCTGCTTTTTCTTCTGTAAGAGCCATTCTCTTTGCTGCTGTGATTTACCCTCTGTGAAAGACCCCACACATGATTCCAAAGAGTATTTCCCAGTATCTGTCCATCTAAGGAAGATTATCTTCCATAATTCCATGTGGTCCTCTAGTTTCACATAATTTCCAAAATAGCTTAAAACTTTTCTTACTAAGAAAATACATAATGTAATCTCTGTCAGGGAACCTCTGCCATTAGATGGCAACCATCAGAGAATGTCATCTTAGGAGAGGCCATTGCGATCTGAGCCTTGGCTTGCAAAGTCCAGAGACTAGCTCTTGATATCCAGCATTGGTGAGCAAGCCCTGGAAGAAGCAAAACAACACAACACAAAACAAACAAGCAAACAAAACAAAACAAAACAAAACAAAACAAAAAACCCCACCTCACTCTTCCTAAAATACATACCAGCCAGGGGAGAGCAGCAGAATGCCAAGTTTATCTTAAAAAGAGAGATTGAGGGGCGCCTGGGTGGCTCAGTGGGTTAAAGCCTCTGCCTTCAGCTCGGGGTCATGATCCCAGGGTCCTGGGATTGAGCCCTGCATCGGGCTCTCTGTTCAGCAGGGAGCCTGCTTCCCCCTCTCTCTCTGCCTATCTTCTGCCTACTTGTGATCTCTGTCTGTCAAATAAATAAGTGAAATCTTAAAAAAAAAAAAAAAAAAAGAGAGAGATTGATAAATGTATCCTGGGCTAGCAATACTGGTGGGTGTGACCAGGAGTTTTTCTTGTAGCCAAGCTTTATGAGAAGAAAATTATTTTTCTAATACATTTCATCAATTGTTTTCTGTAAGAAATCTTCGTTATTGGGGTTGAGAATAGGCAGACTATATATGTATTTTCCAGGATTTTCTCTCCATGTGAAACGAGGTATGTGAGACTCAGAAGATTCCTTAGGGACATTGATTGGAACAGCTGGAGCTCGATGTGTTGGTATCAGGCTAAGATGTTCCATACATTAGTTGTGTGAAAGGAAGTTTGACTTTCTGCAAATAGGTAAATACTTAAAGACTATTTATTAAGATCTTACCACTGGATGGGTCTTGAATGAGCACTGCCATTGTTTGCCTCTTCATTCTACATTTTATGCTTCTATAGTTGACCACCATCCCTTCCAGCTGACAGATTTCTTTTTTTAGGGTTGTTAAATATAGCCATGTAGGAAGGAAGTCTCTTTTTAGATAATTTTTTTAAAGATTTTATTTATTTATTTGAGAGAGAGAGCGTGAAAGGGGAGAGGTCAGAGAGAGAAGCAGACTCCCTGCCTAGCAGGGAGCCCAGTGTGGGGCTTGATCCGGGGATTTCGGATCATGATTTGAGCCAAAGGCAGATTGTTTAACCAACCAAACCAACCTGAGCCACCCAGGTGCCCAGAAAATTTTTTATATCTATGTTTTCACCTCTTGTGTGTTGTTATTTATAGATTTTTGCTTAGTGTTCCAGTTATCTCATTTGTAAGTTTTTTTAGAAGTGCCAAATCTATAGCCCTCAACACTTAAAACACATGAGTTATTTAGTACTTTTGTTATTATTTTTATTGTGTCCATTTTGCATTTGAAGGATCTTAGCTTTATAGAGATGACATAACTTTTCCAAAATATACAGAGCACAATTAGAGGAATATGATATGAAGCTGGGATATGTCTGAATCCAAAGTCTATACTTAAACTTTTTTTAAATTTTTAGATTTTTTAGCTTTATGGAGCTACGACTATTTATAACATTATGTAGACATTATATACATTATAAGTTTAAGATGTACAAAGTGTTAATTTTGTGTACTTATACATTGTAATACGACTACCACCATAGTATTAGTTAACACCTCTATCAGGTCACAAAAGTACCTTTTTTCTTTTGTGGTGAGAACATTTGAGATCTGCTCTCTTGGCAATGTTCAGGTAGATCATAGAGATTATTAGCTATAACCACCAAGCTGTACATCAGAATTTATTCCTCTTTTAACTGGAAGTTTATACCCTTTGACCAGCATCTCCTCATTTCTCCCACTCTCCTAACCCAGTAGGAGAGTATGTGTTGGACTTTTTAAGATTCTGGGTATAAGTGAGATAATACAGTATTTATCTGACTCATGTCACTTAGCATAATGCCTTCAAGTTTTATCCATGTTGTTGTAAATGTTCCTTTTCTCATGGCTCAATAACAGTCCATTGTGTATATACACACTACATATTCTTCATTCATTCATCTGTTGATGGATACTTCGGTTGTTTCCATATCTTGGCTTTTGTGAGTAATGCTGCATGGATGCTATATGTAATGAACATGGGGGTGCAGATACTTCTTTGAGATCCTGTTTTCATTTCTTTTGGATATGTACCTGGGAGTGGAATTGCTGGATCATTTGATAGTTTCTTTTTCTTATCTTCTCTCTCTCTTTTTTTTAAAGATTTATTTGAGAGAGGGAGAGCAGAGAGAGAGAGAGACAAGGGAGAGGCAGAGGAAGATGAAGAAACAGGCTCTCCATGGAGCAGGGAGCCTGATGCAGGACTCCATTCCAGGACCCTGAGACCTGGGCTAAGGCAGACATTTAACCAACCAAGCCACCAGGCACCCCATTAGATATTTTCATTTCTAGCATTAAATTTTAATTTTTAAAGGGACCTCCATATTGTTTTCCAGAATGGCTGTATCAATTTACATCTTCACCAACAGTGCACAAAGTTCCCTTTTCTCCACATTCTCACTAACACTTATTTTCTCTTGTCTTTTTGATGACCAAAGGTCATACTTTTAACTATTAAGCCAGTTTTCCCTGTACCTCCTTAAATTCTCTACTCTGCCGGTGATAGCAGCCACTTGTAGCTATTTAAATTAAATTAAGTTAAATTAAATTAAATTAAATATCCAGTCCTTTGTCTCCTTAGCCACTTTCAAGAGTTCAGCAGTAATATGTGGCTATTGAACACTACAAAAATAGGTTTTGCCGTCATTGCAGAATATTTTATTGGGTGGTCTTGCCTTAGATTCAGAGCTATTTCTATTTTCTATCATTTCTGGCTTTCCAACTATTTTGCACAGTGAAATGCCATCTTCCTTGGGCCCCAATGATGCCAGTGTTTCTCTTGCTTCTTTAGGCCATTTCTGCTCAGTCTTTTACCTCCACCAACTCTTTAAATGTTGTATATTCTCAGGGCTCAGTCCTAGACCTCATCCGTCTCTTTGGATTCAAATGCTTTCTGTTTGTTGACAATTTTGAGTTTTATATTTTCACTTCAAATCACGTCTTCTGATACGTCTACTTTATATCCTTATTTCTTACATTAGTTGACAGCTCCATCTTCCTGGGACGGAGGGGGCTCCTTAGACAAGAACTAGAAAATGAGAAGATGATTCTAGTGAGCAGAAAAAGAGTGGACCAAATACTAGATACCTATGAGCTATTCAGTGTAGCAGAGGTGAGTGATGGCATCAGGCCAAGAATTCAGAAATTCACAAGACAGGCAAGATATAACCATCATCTTAGGTCCAGTACACTTGAAAGTAAAGTTATCCAACATCATTATCATGACTGTGTTCATATAACTGTTTTCTTACTTCTTAGTCTTAGTAAAATTTTATTGAAAATTCTGAACTTATTTCAACTATATAATATGGAACCCATTAAGGAGAGAATATTTTGCCTGAATTTGGGGAGGTTGTTATACATGAAATTGTGTCCTGCATCCCTCCATCTCTTCATCTTCTACTTCAGACCCATACGATGGTGCCTGTGATCATTCATGAGCTGCTACAGAGATCTCTCTTGCTTGTATGGTTTAGAGATTATCCCATCATAATATTTTTCCTTCTAGTGTTAACGGTGATGTTTATAGCATATATGCCACTAAAAACACACATTCTTTTCAAACTGTTTACTGAGAGGAAATACATTTGTGTACAGAATGTTCATTTAATGTTTCAAGTCCAATATGTACATCTACATTTGCAGTGTGAAAATGATCAATATCAATATCAGTTATCACATCTGGATTTATGTTTCAAGTTGTAGGGTATACAACAGTGAACCTTTCAGAAAAAAATACGGGAAAAACTTCCTCACTCAACACTGCAGCCCATCATAATTCTTTAAAGTGTGGTGAGAATTGCTTATATCCTCTCTATGGTTATTGGTATTTTCATAAATATTTTGTAACCATGTACCCAGAAGATTATCTTGGCAGTTACTAGGTACTGAGATTTGTTGGATTAAAAAAAACTCCAGGTTTGTGTCATTAAGCGGTCTAAATGAATTTGTACATCTCTCTAGTCAGGGGTGGAAAGAGTATTCCACTAAAAGCAATACACAAGACACTGGCATAGCTATGGGTGTATTTTAAGTAGTCTGCCATTCAAATGTGTGTCCTATTTATAAGTTTATAAGTGTTTAACAACACCACTCTTTCTCAGCAGATATATTAAGAAGGAAAGGGTCACCTTTTAAAAATTACTTGAACTAAAGCTATGCTTCAGAGATAGAAATTTGACTTGTTCCAATTATATTTTCTGAAACTACTTTTAAAAAATTTTGTTTGCATCTCAAGTCACTGTCAGTTTAGAGTTCTTAACCCTCTTCTTTGAAGTTTTATATAGAGGGAAAAGATCTCAACAGCAAAAACAATGGATCAAAAGAACATGGATTCAAGGACTTTTGCCAGTTTAGTGTTCAAAATACAGATATGTTGCTGTTCGCATCCAAAAAAGATGCTCAGTAGAAGCCAGTATGAATTTACTTTATAAAGGCACAGTTTAGCCTTTGCGGTTGCTGGTTACTATCAGATTAATAGGCTAAAGTTGGTTGTTTAAATACAACCTTTTGACAAGGGAATTGATTTAGTCATTATTTGTAGACATAACTGTTATTACCACTCAGCTAAAGGCATTGTTCTCTCTCTGCATATATTTTGAAAGACTGGAAATGTAGGTTCTAATAATATGATGGAACAAAGCTCATGGTGGGAGCAGATGGTGAAATTTTAACAGATGACATGGAGAAAGTGGAGTAATTAAGCTTTTATTTTGCTAATATATTTTCTATCAAAGAGGATTATCTTTAAACACCATAAAACAGGATGTTCTTGATTAAGAGGAAGCTGAAGACCAAGAAATGAGAAAAAAATAATGCAATATTCTTTTTAATGAGCTGAAAGTCTTTTGGCTCAGAGTTATATCCTTGTGACTTCAACAACAATTGAGGTCATAGAACCACAGTGTACCTTTCTTTTATTAATAAGCTGACATCTCACTACAATTATGATGTGCTAGTCACTGTTCTCAGTGTAAGGATATTATCTTATTTGATTCTCACAATAGCCCTATGTGATAATTTTATTAGCTTCTTTTTAATGATAAAAATATTGAGCCATAGAAAAGTTAACTTTACTAGGGTCATGTATCAATGAAGTGGAGGGACTAGGTTTCTAACCCAGGTACTTCAGTACCAGTGTTCATGGATTAAACTCCATGCCATACTTGCCAAGCTGAAACACAGAAGTGCCAAAACACTGAAGGCCAGAAAGGGGGTTTTTAATTTTGAAGATAGAAGACTAGGTATATTCAAGAATCACTACAAAGCAAGATTAATTGATCTAGAGTCAAATTATAGATTGTTCTTGCAGAATAATGTTTTCTTTTTAAATTATTAAAATACAGTTGACACCATGTTACATTAGTTTCAGGTGTATAACATTATGATTTGACAAGTCTATACATTATGCTCACCACAAGTGTAGTTGCCATCTGTCATCATAAAATGCTATTACAATACCATTAATTATATTCCCTATGCTGTACTTTTCATCTCTGTGAATCACTCATTCTGTACCTGGAAGCCTGTACCTCCCTCTTCTCTTCAATACTTTTCATCCATCTACCACCTTCTCCCCTAGGCAACCATCAGTTTGTTATCTGTATTTATGGATCTGTTTCTGCTTTTTGTTTGTTTCTTTGTTTCTTTTAGATTCCACACGTGGTTTATTTTTTAATTTCGCAGAAGAGTGAAACCATATGGTATTTGTGTTTTTCTGATTTATTTCACTTAGCATAATTAATACTCTCTAGGTCTATCCATGTTGTTGTAAAAGAATGCAAGATCTCATTCTTTTTTTTTTTCTTTTTTTTGGGGGGGGTCAGCAGTACTCCGTTGTGTATACATCACACACACACACACACACACACACACACACACACACACACACACCCCACATCATTTTTATTCATTTATCTGCTGATGGAGGCTTGGATTATTTCCATATCTTGGTTATTGCAAATAATTGCTGCAACAAACATTAGGGTGCATTTCTGTTTTTGAATTGGTGTTTTTGTTTTCTTTGGGTGAATACCCAGTAGTGGAATTACTAGATCATATGGTAGTTTTATTTTTTATTTTTTGAGGAACCTCCATACTGTTTTCCACAGTGGCTATACCATTTTACATTCTCACCCCCAGTGTACAAAGTTTCCATTTTCTCCACATCCTTGTCAACACTTGTTACTTTTTTCTTTTTTTTTTATTCTAGCCATTCTAACAAGTGTTAAGATAATATTTCATTGTGTTTTTGATTTGCATTTCCTTGATGAGTAGTGCTGTTGAGCATTCCTTCATATATCTGTTGGCCATCTGTATGCCTTCTTTGGAAAAAAGTCCATTCATGCCCTCTGTTCTTTTTCTAGCTCTGTTAGGTGTAAGGTTAGGTTGTTTATTTGACATTTTTCTTTCTTTTTGAGGTGTGCCAGTGTTGCTATAAACTTTCTTCTTAGAATAGCTTTTGTTCTAAGCTTTGTATCCCAAAGGTTTTAGACCATTGTGTTTTTATTTTCATTTGTCACCATGTGTTCTTTTTATTTCCTCTTTGATTTCTTGGTTGACCCATTCATTGTTTAGTATCACATTATTTAACCTCCATGTTTTTGAGTTCTTTCCAGATTTTTTTCTTGTGCTTGATTTCTAGTTTCATAGCATAGTGGCTGGAAGAGCTATATGGTATGACTTCACTCTTCTTGAATTTGTGGAGACTTGTTTTGTGGCCTAATATCTCATCTGTTCTGGAGAACCTTCCATTTGCACTTGAGCAGAATATTTATTCTGCTGTTTTAGAATGAAATGTTCTGAATATATCTGTTAGATCCCTCTGGTTAAATGTGTAATTCAAAGCCACTGTTTCCTTTTTGATTATCTGTTTGGATATCTCTTGATTGATGGAAGTGGGATGTTAAGGTCCTCCACTGTTATTGTATTACTTACTGATTATTTCCTTTATGTTTGTTAATAGCTACTTTACATATTTGGGTGTTCCCATGTTGAGTGAATAAATATTTACAATTGTTATCTTCTTATTGGATTGTTCTCTTTGTGAATATAAAGTGTCCTTTTTCTGACTCTTGTTATACTTTGTTTTAAAGTCTATTTTTTCCCAGTGTAAGTGTTGTTTCCCCAGCTTTCTTTTCATTTCCATTCCACAGGTTTTCTGTTACTTCACTTTCAGTATGCATGTCTTTAGGTCTGAAATGAGCCCCTTGTAGGCACCATATATATTGGTCTTGTGTTTTTCCTCATTCTGTCACCCTGTATCTTTTGATTAGAGTGTTGAGTCCATTTACATTCAAAGTAATTATTGATTGGTATGCATTATTGCCATTTTGTTATTTGTTTTACGTAACGTTTTTGTAGTTCTCTTTTCTAGTCTTCTCTTGCTTTCTCATGGTTTGCTGACTTTCATTAGTAATATACTTAGATTCTTTTCTCTCTCTCTTTCTCTTTCTCTTTTTGCTTATCTGTTGCTGTTTTTTGATTTGTGGTTACCATTAGGTTTATATATAACATCTTGTGCATATAGTGGTCTATATTAAGTTCATGGTTGCTTAAGTTTGAACCCATTCTAAATGCACTAAATTTTTACTCACCTCCCTTTAAGTATACTGTGTCATAATTTACATGCCTTTATTTTGTGAATCCCTTCACTGATTTTTACAGATATACTTTTACTGCTTTTGAGCTTCCTACTTTTCTTACTCCTGGTTATGGTCTTTCCTTTCCACTCGAAGAGTTTCCTCTAAAATTATTTTGTAAGTTTGGTTTAGTTGTGATGAATTCCTTTAACTTTTGTTTGTCTAGGAAACTGCTTATCTCTTCTTCTATTCTGAATGATAGCCTTGCTGGGTAGAGTGCTTGGTTGCAAGATTTTTGTGTTTTGTTTTTGTTTGTTTGTTTGCTTTGGTTTGGTTTGGTTTTTCCTTGGAATATATCTTGCCACTCTCTTCTGATGTGCAAAGTTTCTGCTGAAAAATCAGCTGAAAGTCTTATGGGATTTCCCTTGTATATAACTGTTTTCTTTTCTCTGCTTCTTTTAAAATTCTTTCTTAAATCTCTACATTTTTAATTACTTTGTGTCTTTTAATTACTATGTGCCTTTTAATTACTTTGTGCCTTTTTAATTACTATGTGTCTTGGTGTGGACTTCCTTAAGTTGATTTTGTTAGAAACTACCAGTGTTTTCTGGATTTGGATTCCTGTTTTCTTCCTCAGATTTGGGAAGTTTCCAGCTATTATATCTTCAACTAAATTTTCTGCCTCCTTTTCTCTCTCTTTTTTGGAATCTCTATATTGTAAATATTACCATGCTTGATCTTATTGCTGAGTTCCCTAAGTCTATTTTCTTCTCTTTTCTTTTCTTTTTTTTTTCTTCCTCTCTCCTGGTTTAGTTTGATTGTTTTCCATTACTTTTTCAGGTTACTCAATTCTACTATTTATTCCACTTAGTTTATCTTTAATTTATATATTGAGTTCTTCATTTCTGATTGGTTCTTTTTCAAGTTTTCTTTTTTTTTCTCTTTGTGAAGTTCTCACTGAGATCCTCTCCTCTTCTCTAATCCAGTGAATATCTTCATTACCACTATTTAAGTTCTGTACTCCATGTGATTTATTTTTATTTCATTTAGGAAGCTTGCTGTGATTTTGTCCCATTTCTTCATTTGGGATGTATTCCCCTGTCTTCTCATTTTGCTTAACTCTGTGTCTGTTTCTATATGTTAGTAAATTCAGCTACATCTGCTGTTGAAAGTAGTGACCTTATTAAGAAGTGGTCTTGTACCCTACTATGGAATATCTCCTGTTCACCAGAACCTCACACTTCAGGGGTGTCTCCGATGTGTGTTGCCTGCACCCCACTATTGTGGCTGAGCTGTGTTTGCTTTCAGTGTGGTTGCCTGTAATGACTGTCTTTGTCTATTATTGGCAGTGTTTGTTTCCTGTGTTTTTAGTGGGCCAAACTGTGGCTGTGTTGGGCTTAAGTTGAGTAAGACTAGGCATTTACCAGAGATGCAGTAGCCTTATACTGCAGAAGAATGCAGGGTCAGAGCACAGGGTACCAGCAAGGACCACACCAGGAGGGGACCTACAGCTGCTGGGACTGAGGTATGGGAGGTTGTAGGAGTTGTGGAGTGTGGATCCATGGAGGTTTACAGTGATGGGAGGTGTGGTATTAGCACAGGTTGTTCAGGTAGCTGTTGGAAGAGATCTGGAGCTGAGAACTAACTTGAACAGGAGTGTCTACAGGAGAACGCAGGTTGGGATGCACTGTTAGTGAGTTAGATAATGAATGTTGGAGCAGTGCTCATTCCCCCAGGTGTCTCTGTGTTTATGCTGGGGCCTGGAAGAGGGAAATAGCACCTACCAGTAAGGAGCTACTTTTTTATTAACACCAATTGTATATTTCTCAGTAGTGTTTCACAGGGAATACTTGGTTGCCTCCTATTGTTGATGGTTATTTTCCACTGATCATTTCTAATAATGAATTCCATGAAGATTTCTTCTGATTTTTGTCCTCAAGACCAATGTTGTTTTTTTCAGTAAAGAGACATTCAGTTTAATGTTGTTGTTGTTGTTGTTTTTTCTCTCTCTTACTCATTATTCCATGGAGAAAAATCTTTACAAAGCTTGCATAAAGAATTTGGGGATTAAATGCGATTGCTTATATTTTTTATTTAGCCACTTTATTCTTTAAGTTTGCTATCCTCATTGTTTTTCATTCCAGAGAGCCACTGGAGTCTAACATAGTTTTCTTCCTCTGCAGAGTGCACAAAAAGGCTTATCTGATCACCTTAACTACTCAGCTAGCTGGAACCCACCCCTCCTCTGAGGTATGAATTACCTCTAACCACTTATTACCCGAGTCATTATGATAGGCATTTTTAAAAAAAATTAATTTCTTTTCAGTGTAACAGAATTCATTGTTTATGCACCACACCCAGTGCTCCATGCAATACATGCCCTCCGTAATACCCACCACCAGGCTCCCCCAACATATTTTTCCTTTTCTCTCAAATTTAAGCTTCTTGGGACTAGGGGCTTATATTCCTTTCCCTCCCATCTCCCTTGGCTACAGGCACTTTAGCAGACTGAAGTGCTGTGGTGTTATCATACTGAATCTACTGAGCCAGAAACAAATGGGTACTTACTTTTTTTTTTTTTTTTTAGCTTATTCTTTCTTGACGCAGGTCAGAAGCTTGATGCCAGAACACAATGCAGACAAAGCAATGTTATGGAGGGCCAAAATAACATGCCTTTTGGTACAGAGAAGTAGAAAGACCTCATAGCCTTCAAACTATCTTCCATGGATGCTGTTTCACTGGTCTAGTCTAGTTTTGTCTTTCTCAGAATATTAGCATATATTAAAATAATCTGGAGGGTTTGTTACAGCACATATTAGTAGGTCCCATTGTCAGAACTTTTGGTTCAGTAGATATGGAGTGAGACCCAAGAATTTGGCTTTCTAATTTCCAAGCATTCGGATGTGGCTGGTCCAGGAATCCCACTTTGAGAACCAGTGCTTTGTACTGGCTTTAGATGAATGTTATACATTTCATGATAGCCTTTTCTGATTAGGATCTGTACTGTAACCCCTTTTGTGTATTATCAATTGATAAAGAATACATGTGAAATACCTATTACAAGATGTGCCACCCAGCAGATGTTCAGTGAATTGAAGCTTTATCATTGCTGGTAAGATCTGGCATCCAGATTTTAGTATGCATTTATTGCACAGAGATTTATTAATTCCCACCCCTCTCCTGTAGGTAGATTAATTAATGAATTATTGCCCTCATGGAATCTGTAGTGTATTGAGGAAAAAGAAGAACAAGTAGGCAATTATAAAATTTAAGACATGGTTTTCTTCTCAGTGATCGAGCATGATCTATAATCTTAGGCATTCTCCTCAGTTTTTATATCTGTAATGTAGTGATGATGATAAAACTCACATAACTTCCGTGAATTGAGGTATTACAAGTTTCTTGTATACTATCAGGTGCTACTTAGATGTGAGATACAAACAAAAAAAAGAATGTATATATATGAGAGACCATGATAAATAGAAAGAAAAAGATTCTCGTAAGGCATTGTAGTGACTTAGAGGCACATTTCGAGCACACCCAGGACCTAAGTTTACTTGTTACTCAAGTTGTTGTACACAGCACATGATCCTCCCCCTTTAAAGGCAAGAATTTGTTTTGTAAATATTG
Organism: Mustela erminea; assembly: GCF_009829155.1. Lineage (NCBI taxonomy): Eukaryota > Metazoa > Chordata > Mammalia > Carnivora > Mustelidae > Mustela > Mustela erminea. Next base: position 21,304,635 of record NC_045629.1, read on the forward strand.
TATTATAAAGGGCATGGGTGACAATCTTTTTTATTTTTTTTTTAACTGTAGCTTAGGAACTCAGAATTATCAGGCACTTGGAGACTTATTCATTCAAGGGGCTATATATTGAAAATCTGAAGGTGAGACTGAATAAAAGAAATAAAGTGATTTTTTGATAAATGGAAGAGATGATTGGACAATTTTTTTTCTATTTATTTTCTAAAAGGCTTGGTGAATTTGTGTGGAGAGAAATGTATTTACTTTTCACATAAGAAGCAAAATCTGGTTCAAGGACAGTTTCTTTAGAGGGAAATTGTTTTTAAGCTTATATAATCCTAATGATGACCACTTTTCTTTTAACCTCTTTCTAAGGTGCTTATGTGTTGAGGCATGTGAGTAAGCATTTTGGTGAGCTACAGTTACTGTTGAAGTTATCTCCATCACCATTACTATTAATGAATAAGTTGCACTGTCATTGCCCTGGGTTTATGTATTCTATTTCAAATTTGAGTTTCTTTTGTCTTTTTCCTCACTATTGTTATATATATATTTTTTCCCCTTTTGGTATGGCATCTTTTGCCATGGAAGGGACTAAAAAGAAGCAGGATGCAATGAGCATATACTTGATTGAGGATAAAGGATGGGAGTTCTGCCTCTGAGTCTGCCAGTCTGTTTCCTGGACCAGTCTTTGAAAATTTTAGCACATTGGGCTCCATGTCCATGAATATGGGACCATGAACTAAATTTATTCTCCCTGGAAAAGCAAAGTAGAGGGATAGATGAATGTAACTAATTATATTTATGAATTTTTTTTGAACTAGAAGGCAACAGCTACTTGCTTTCTACATACTCCATAAATGAGTCAAGAAGAAGTAGTTAGCAGTAAGATAATATATACAAAGGCAAATGCTCTGGTGGTGGAAGTTAATACAAATCAGAGAGGATTTTAAGTGGAGGATGTATCTCATAGATTCTTTAAAACTAAAACAGGCTTTCTTTTTATCCCTATTACATTTGTCCTTTTTCCTTTGGCTATGGGATGTTTATCAAGTTTAAAACTTTAGCCTGAGCATCTCTCCCAGACCATAGGCTTTGGAACCAGGGGATCTGAGTTTGCATTATATTGTACCACTTAATAGCTCAGTTTTTTTATCTATAAAATGGAGATGAAGGTTTTTAATGTGTGAGCTTATTTGGAGTATGTATCATTCAGGGTACTCCAGAGAAACAGATCCAATGAAGATTTATTTTAAGGAACTGACTCATGCATTTGTAGAGGCTGGCAAGTCTAAAACCTGTAGGGCAGGACAGCAGGCTGGAAACTCAGGCAGAAGTTGGTGTTGCAAGCTGGAGACAGAATTTGTTTCTTAGGAAACCTCAGTTTTTGCTCTCAGGACTTTCAACTGATTGGATGAGGCCCACCCATATTAATCAAGGGCAATATTTTTTACTTAAAGTCAACTGATTGTAGATATTAACCAAATCTGCCACATATTTTTGTAGCAACACTTAAATTTAGTTAGACTAAATGACTAACTACTGTGGCCTAGTCACATTGACTCATAAAACTAATCATCACACAGTTGTCATATTAATAATAGCTAATATATACTTATTCTGAGCTAAATGTTCACATGGATTACTTTATTTGGTTCTGATAAACAGTATAGGAGGAAATTTTACTTTTATCCTTTAGAAAGGATAAAACTTACTACTGTCCCACTGTAGGTTGCACAAGCATGGGAGTCATGTCTGGGTCAACTAGAGTCCTGTCACGAATGTTTTCCAATTCATATTGGAAAAGGGAATATTTTTCTCACCATCACAATGCTTAGGCTGTACTGACATGTTGGTGACCATGTCCCCCATGCCATGTAACAGGCTGGTTGAGGGGCATGTGACCAACATGCTCAGAGAAGCAATGATGACAATCAGAGAAAGGTAACAACAAATGGTACAAGAGGTACAAATACATCTTCTCTCCTACAATTTGACCTTATTAACAAAATGTTGCTTTTCTTTCCTTAAGCAACTTTCAGTTAGATGTTTGGCAAATGCTATCAGATTCCTGCGTAGTACTGCCACATTATTATCAAAGTGACACATAACAACCGACCATCAGATCACAGTAATTTAAGCCACAAGTTTTATTTCTTGCTCACATTCTGTGCTCGTTTGGGTCCGTGGGAAGTTCTGGTCTCTGTCATCTTCACTCAGAAACTTCTGCTTTCTGAAATATGGCTGGCCACCAGAGCAGAGGGACAGGAAGATGGCAGATTATGTACTGGTTCTTAAAAGCCCAGAGTGATATAAATCCCCTTCTCATATTTCATTGTCCAAAGCAAATCACACAGCCACCCCCAAATGCAAGGAACTGGGAAGATGTAATCCTCTCACATCCAGAAGGGCAAAACAAGGAAAACTGATGAATATTCTTAATAAATACCGAATGGAAAAACAAAAAGTACCGAATGCTTTGTACAACTTCAAACTCATGTAAAACACGGTAGATAGTTTTGTTAGTAAAATATCTGAAGGGAATATAAATTCTGATTTCAGAATTATTGATTTTCTTCCTTTTTTTTTCTGCCATGAGTTATATTTCTTATCTACAAAATATTTTCCTTCCATGAGGTCATGAAGATCTTCTTTTATATTTTCTTCTAATAGCTTTTTACTTTTTTCATTTAGACATTTAATAGATCTGGAGTTTGTTTTGGTATGGGGTTTGAATTAGGAATCTAGTTTTATTTTATTTATGTATACAAAGTACATTGGTCCAATACCCTTAATAAAATAGTCCGTTTTTCTTCTTGGATATACAAGGATACCTTTAAAATATATTAATTTCTCATATTTACTTGGGTGCATAGGGGATTTTGATTATTCTCCACAATGTTTTTTTCCCCACAATGTTCTATTTTTATAGTAAAAAAATTACAAACCGGGAAACAAAAATAATGTATGTTAATTTTGAGTTTGATTAAAAGAATGTTTGGTGGATTAGTCTTTGTAACTTTTTGTATATTTTGTATATAAAAAGGTAATGTTTTGCCAAAACTATTTTTTCTTTGTAAAGTTTCTAAGGATATTACAGACAAAATTTCATTATAACATAGCTTTATCAAATGCTTTTTATCCCCGGTTATGCTTTGCTTAAAAAATACTAATGGAGGAATATTCCAATTAAGTATATAAAAACTGATAGCTTCTCAGAATCCATTTTTTAGGAGCTTGACCCTAGTTCATCCTCAATCTGTTCTTGGGTTGAAGAATATGCCTATGTTAGGCACTGCAGTCCTATTTTCTTTTATAGGTTATTATGATTTTGAAAAGTGATAACATCATGTTCTTGGCTTCAGAGAATAAAGACTAAGCTTTGGAAAAAGCCCAAGGATTGAATGTTGACCTTGGAAATGTTTTATAAGGAAATATGTTAGAGAAACATACTACTTTCTTAATTTTGTTTAATCCATTAGCCAGAATTTCATTTCATTTGTAAAACAATGCTGTAATTCTCACTCATGATTTAAACTAATAATTTGGGGCTGGTGAAAGGAGGAAATGCTGAAGACTGAAGTGGATGTAAGTCTATCTATGCAGTAAATTTTCTACAACTAAGTAGTCTCTTGTGAGTAACATGAGTTGAAGTCAAGTATAAGTGGTGGTTGGTCAAGCCCAACCTGTCTAAAAGTGAGGGATAATCTCGGTTTCATTCCATATATTACAAAGAATACTGTCTATGTTATATAATGTGATGAAATAAAGAACTGTGGAGATTTGACACTTTGAGCAGAATTGTTCATTGTTGCAGGAAATAAATGGAAGATATCTTGAAACAAAATGTAATTCATAAGTATCTCACATTTTTTGGTAGCACAAGTCATGGGGATGTTAGCAGATCAGTGAAAAGTGGGGAATTTTGTACTGAACCTTCTTTTCCACCGTAATGGAAGAGTACCAGGCTGCAGTGACAAATTAGAAACTATATCGCAGCCTAAAAAATCAGGTGAGTTTTTCTTTCACCTGACTTCCTAAGATTGGCATAGGGAAAGAAAACTTAGAACATGGAACAAGTAGAGAAAGGGGAACCTTTAGAAGATACACGGGAAACAAAATATTTCAGTGTAGTGTTGGAGAAGAGAGAAGTGAAAGAGATGAAATTAGAGAATTCTGCAGAAATGAGTTCATGTGGGTCCATATAACCATCTCTGGGAATGAGGGCTTGTTTCTGGAGGGATAACAAGCCACTGAAGGGCTCTGAAACAGGTTAGTTAAATAATTAGATAAAAGCTAAAAGTATACTTAGGCTTCAGGAACCTAGTAATAAGTCAATGTGTCATCAGTGAGACTTAGTATTTGATTACCTGTGGGGCTGAGAGTGAAGGAGTATTTGAGATTAATGGTATAGGTAGTGAAATCAAGTGGGTAGACAGGCTGTTTCTGAGAGAAGAAACACACATCCCTGGCAATTATTGCCTCATTTTTAAGTGCCCAAGTATTATGCAAAGTAATTTTGTTTCAGAATTTGTGGTATTTACTACAGCTTTAATGATGAATTCCATCTTGCTTTGGACTCAGGCTTTACAGTAAGCATATAATTTTTCATCTTAAGTGAAGGCAGTTATCTCAATGCATAATTTAGTACTAAAAATGATGACGTTTCTGCTGTTGCCATCTAGTGGCTATTATTAGTTATGATACCTTTCATTTAATTTTGTGCTCAAGATTTCATTTCTTGACTTACATTGCTCTGAGAGAAAAAGCAATAGTATAGTAAATCTTAGCTATTGGAGAATCAGCTTCTTTGGAAATTCAGTAGGAATCCCTATAGTTGAATGAATCATATTATATAGAGGGTTAGTGATATGAAGATTCTGTTAAGTTTTATAGCATAAATTCTAGAGTAGGACTTGAAACAACTTATTTTAACACCTTTAGGGAAAATTTAACAAAACAGTCAGCAGTAGTTCAAATTCCTTCATACCATGTCAAATAATAGAATGCCCCTCAATGGCAAATATGTGGAAAAGATACAAAAGATTGGTTTTTGTTGCTGTTATTTGATTTTTTTTTTTTTTAGAAAGGGGTTTTTATAACTATCAGGGTGTAGATGCCTTCTGAACAATTTTTGTGTGCCCAGAGATTAATGTTGTTGTACTCTGAAGGACACAAAGAACAAAACACAAGGTTTTCCCTGGAAATATAACTTCAGTGGGGGAAGATAACAACATATACTGTTTGCTTCCAGCCCTCTCTGAATCCAACCACACACACACATGCATAGCCACACACATATATACATATACACATGCCCCACCCAATAATTCAAGATTATGGATATCTGGAATGGGACCTTCTGTTCCTATTGAATATCACCGGTCAAGTACTACTGGTGAAATCCTTGATGTTAAGAACATGTTGTTTTATATTTCTTATGTTTGCCTTACCATGTCAAACACACAAAAATTAAAATAAAAGTTAATAGTCTGACCTAATTAGTATAAATCATTGATATGAACTTTGAGAAATTTAGAAATAGATAAGAGCACAGACTTTTTTTTTTTTTTTAAGATTGGCTCCATGCCCAGTGTGGAGCCAGATATAGAGCCCAACATGGAGCCCAGTGAAGAGCCCATGCAGGGCTTGAACTCCATGATCAAGATCTGAGCTGAGGTCAAAAGTCAGACACTTAACTGAGCCACCAAAGCACCTGGCACTCAGGCACCCATATAAGAGCCAGACTTTGGTGGTTTAGAAGTATATAGTCTATTAGGGGAGAGATATGTGGACACTTGTTTTATTAGAACTATGTTATTAAAACAACTGTATAATGACAGGCAAGAGATGTGGGAGAGGGCTATTAGGAGGGCCAAGTGGGAAACCCATCAGCTTCATTCAGTATCTGTGCTGGAGCTTGGTGTTGTGGTAGAAGACTAACATCTCTATTTTGTCTGAAGTGTTCAGGCATATGGAAACCTACAGATCCTGAGGGCAGGGAAATAGGAAATGTGAATGCTACTTTTAATGGAAATTTACCTGTAATAAAACTGTACATTTTCCATTTATACTTCTTCCTAAGGGTGCAGTACCTATAGAAGTTCAGCAACTTTTACACCAAATGGCAACTTTGGGGTCCTAATTTTGTCTCCACTCCTGCTCCCCTCACCCTGCCACCAAACAGTAAGAGACATGTCTTATTCATTGTAATATTTCTAAGGCTTTAGCACAGAGTATGGCATGTAATTTAAAAAAAAATAAAAGCCCATTGTCTGTTTACTGAATATATCAGCATGTTTCTATTTTTGTAATATTTATACAAATTTTAATGATGAAATAATAATCATGGTAAGAAATAGATGACTAAGTCCATCACATACAGTATACAGCACAGCACTTAGTGGCTTCATCAGCTTAGCCAAGGCAGCTTACCCTGTGTTCTTCAGGTCCCTCATCTGTGAGAAGGCTCTGCCAGGTTATTTTCAAAGACTACTCGGGTTCCAGCCATGTTAGATGGTCATTCCTGCTCCTCTCACCTTCACACCTTCTTCAATCCTTTACATCGAGACAGTCTCCTTTCTCTCAGCCCCCCAAATATTTCCCCATCCTCCTTTCTTTTTTTTTCAGAATTCAATTTTTTAAAAATTTTTAAAATTTATTTTCAGCGTAACAGTATTCATTGTTTTTGCACCACACCCAGTGCTGCGTGCAATCCGTGCCCTCTCCAATACCCACCATCTGGTTCCCCCAACCTCCCACCCCCTGCCCCTTCAAACCCCTCAGATTGTTTTTCAGAGTCCATAGTCTCTCCATAGTCTCTCATGGTTCACCTCCCCTTCCAATTTCCCTCAACTCCCTTCTCCTCTCTAACTCCCTTTATCCTCCATGCTATTTGTTATGCTCCACAAATAAGTGAAACCATATTTTAACTGACTCTCTCTGATTGACTTATTTCACTCAGTGTAATCTCTTCCAGTCCTGTCCATGTTGCTACAAAAGTTGGGTATTCATCTTTTCTGATGGAGGCATAATACTCCATGGTGTATATGGACCACATCTTCCTTATCCATTCGTCCGTTGAAGGGCATCTTGGTTCTTTGCACAGTTTGGTGACCGTGGCCATTGCTGCTATAAACATTGGGGTACAGATGGCCCTTCTTTTCACTACATCTGTATCTTTGGAGTAAATACCCCGTAGTGCAATTGCAGAGTCATTGGGAAGCTCTATTTTTAATTCCTTGAGGAATCTCCACACTGTTCTCCAAAGTGGCTGCACCAACTTGCATTCCCACCAACAGTGTAAGAGGGTTCCCCTTTCTCCACATCCTCTCCAACACATGTTGTTTCCTGTCTTGCTAATTTTGGCCATTCTAAGTGGTGTAAGGTGGTATCTCAATGTGGTTTTAATTTGAATCTCCCTGATGGCTAGTGATGATGAACATTTTTTCATGTGTCTGATAGCCATTTGTATGTCTTCATTGGAGAAGTGTCTGTTCATATCTTCTGCCCATTTTTTTATCTGATTGTCTGTTTTGTGTGTGTTGAGTTTGAGGAGTTCCCCATCCTCCTTTCAAACCCCTTGTTTTCCTAAATGTTACATTAGTTAGGTTCCCAACTTCCATTTTACTGGATCATTATCTTAATAATCATAAGCTAACTCCTTGTTTGTTTTTTCATTTAGCAGTTTAACTTGGAGGAAGATGGTATGTGTATAAACTACTTTCTTCTGCTTAATAATTGTAAACTGATCTAAAGTGTGGTGTATAGTAATTTCTTTAGCCAAAATCTTAAGAGACTTTTAGTTGCTTACCATCTTTGTTATTTTAAACAGTGCTTTAAACAAATGTCCTTGTTTATTTGTCCTTTTTGAACTGGGTAGATTAAGAGGCACATTTTTACTTTTGAAATGCCTTGCTATATTTTACTGCACTGTTGAAGAGCCATTCCTTTTGTCCTGTGAACTGTCTGTGTCTGTTTTTTTACTGGTTCCTTTTAGTCTATTTTTTTTCTTTTGTTTATGACATATGTACCACAAATAATGCAATTTTTAAACCTTTTGAAACACAGATTTTTAGAAACACAAAGATATGAAAATATAGCCTATGATTTTTCTGTAGCCACTTTAATTACTGAAGTCTCTAGGGCCCCTTCATTAATTTAAAAGCCTAAAAGGTATGCTTAAACAAAGCTAATTAAAATTCCCTTGCAGTAATTAATATTTGTGATGACTATCCCATTTATATTAAATGTGTAAGCCTGAAAGACATATGTAATCAAACAATCATTAAGACCAAAACACAGTAAACTAAAATAGTATTTTGAAAATCTAGTAGTATCATCACAAAATAGAGTCATTATTTTGGCACAGAAGAATTTACTTACATAATCCAACATCCCTGAGAAAGAAATGATTTCAAAGCAGTTTGAGAAAGTTTCAAGTACTCTTGAGATATTCATTCTATATTTGAATTGTTTTGCTAAATATGCAGTTTTAGCATTGGGGAAATTTACTGAAAAAGCAGTTTACAGCACAGCAGTATCTGACTCAGCAACTCTTAACTTTCCTTTAGACAGGGCTGGCTTTGAGGGTGCAACCTGTGCCATCACACAGGCCCCGGACTCAGATGTCTCTGCTCTTGGCTTAATGCTCTGCTGTTATTGTCTTGAAATTCTTAATTATTTTTTAATGAGGGGTCCCACATTTTCTTTTTCTACCCTTCGCAGTCATGGAGAACCCCTTGATGAGTTTTCCTACTATTACAGGAGTTTCAAATCCTTGCAGTTCAGTGCTTCCAAGGGCCAATTTACTTCTTGAAGACCCTGATTCTGCAGAGATTCAGCTCTTCCACTTTGTACATTTGTGCCCGTAGGGGAAGCCACTGGCAGGTAGGAGTGCTTGAAGATCAGACATGACTCCTGTAGCTGTCGGGTCACACTCCACCTCCTGGACACTTGCTCATTCTCACTACTGGCCATCTTCCACTTAACCTTCAGGGCTCTTCCCCTATCTTTTGGAAGCCTCAGAGTCACCACACATCAATGAGTCAGTTTGTCTTGGACTCTGTACATTTTTGAGGTGATTGGATGATCCTCTGTCCATCCGATCCTGACATCAAAGTTAGCTTAGATGTCACTTACTTACTTTGACATAAGGATCTTATATTGGATCTCACAGGAAATCTCTAGAGCCCTTAGGGTTACTTAAGACCTAAGGATTTGGTTTACTCTGGGATCCCTGGGTCTACCCAGATCCTGAAATATAATATTCTAAGTCTGTTATCTAACCAGGATCTTCCCTAAAACAGTGTAAATTCAAAGGTGTGGGCCAGTCTGAGCTGAGTCATTGCTTGTTAGGATGGTCTTCACAGATCCCCACAATAGCTCGGTGGTGGATTGAACTAGACTGGCAGAGAATATATAGTAGATGGGTGATAAGTTACGCTTTGCATGTCATCTGAAGTCCATCCAGGGAGGGTCCATTACTTCTGAGAGTATTGTAATCATGTCAGACATAGGAAAGAGCTGGCAAAAGAAACACCCAGACAAAATCTGGTTACTTTACTACTGCTAAAAACTAACTCAAAAGAAAATAAACATTTGATTTTTGTTTCCAATCTCACTTCTTCCCATAATTACATGAGAAGTTAAAATAAAGACAAATTAAATTTTTTTAAAATACCAAAGCAAATAAAATAAACTCTTCTAACTTCCTGCTGTAATGAAACTATTAGGGAGTTTTGTTGTTGTATCCCAACTTTTAGATTTCCTGATTTTCCTGGCTTCTTTTGCCGTGAAAAATATCAAAAAGAGCACAAAAAAGTTGGCTACTGGTGGGGAGGAATGAAAGGTATAGGAACATAAAAGCCATGTTACCAAAGGAAAAGCACAGAAGGTTATTTACAGAAATTACTTTAACTTACAGGGTAGAGAATTGAGTATCAGAGGGCAGAGGGAGTGTGGCCCTGAAATGTGAAGTAGTTTGGTCCAGGGGATCTAATCGCAGTGCTAGGAGCCTCGGGGTAACAGAGGAAACAAAGGGGGAAGAGGTGTGGATAGCATGATAAGTCAGTCTGCTGGTTCTCTCGTGACTTTGGTCTTTGTATAATTTAAATGTGGCTTCAGTCCTCCTTGGAGCATATTATCACAGAACAATGGAAGGATCCACAATCATAGAGAGGAGCTGAAGATAGATTAGATTTGTGACTATACAGAAGACTATAGGTGTGGCATGCTGGGTGGCAAGCTGAGAGGTGGGTGTTTCTGCTGATGACTCCATTGGGAGAATGTGAGGCATGGCAGGTCCTGCTGAAGAGCCTCATGGGTGAAGGAAGGTCATCTGCTCACACGGGATCAGAGTTTCCTGGGCAGCAGTGTTCTCCCCATAGATTCCATGGTGATGGTGTTGTCAGAGGACTGCTTTGTTGGGTGGCCTAGAGCACAGGGAACAAGAGGACATCTTCCTTCTGGTCAACTCATGGTGTGGGCAGCTCAGGGAGAAGAAGGCCAGCCTGGAGCCAGAGGCTGAGGCTGCCCCAGAAGTAGGGTGAGGCAGGAGATGTGGAGGCACTGCATCTGCCTGTGGCTGCAGAGCCTTGTGGGTGGACTGTGCCCACAAAAATCAAAAAGTAACCATGTCTTATTAGAATATTCTCACCCAAAGACTTGACTAAAGATCAAATTCTATATTTAATTTTTTTTTCTTTCTAACATTTTACCACATTTCTGTATACCTGGCTGTCTCTGATTTTTATATTCATACTATATTTTTTCTTTTCCTTTTTATCTTTATAGAATATCTCTTCTTATACATTTTTTCCTACATACGGTGTGAGGGAGATAAGCTCTGAATTTCATGTCTGAAAATGTCCTTATTTCCTTCCCATGCTGTTGATTATAACACTACATGTTCATTTCCCCTCAATAATCTTTATTTTTTAGGTTACTAACATTGCCTTTAATTTATTGAGTTCTTCCATTTATATTTTGATTTAGCCATAATATTTTAATCTCCATGGACTCTGTGTTTTTCTGATTTTTAACTTTAACTTTTCATGGCAGTAAGTTTCTCTTTTATAAATGCCACATTCTTTCCAGCTGAATTTCTTGAAATAACTCTATTTCTTCTTGGCTCAGTTGTGCTCTTTGTTTATACACTTGTACCGTTTTTCCTAAAATTTCTGGTGATTTCTAGTTGTTGATTCATATATATGAAAGAAAATGAGGTTGCTTATTATAGATAGCTTTCTCTGTATTTGACTAGATTTCCCCATCTGACCTCTTCCTTCACTGGGAAGGCTGTGTGAATTGTTTAACAGTTTTGCAATGGCATCTTCATACAATGCGTAGGTGGGACACCCAACTGTCCAAATGAGGAGGGCCTTGCTCTGGGAAGAAGAATGCTTCCATGTAGCTCACTCACAAACATCTGTCCTCACTTTTCATGAGATGTAGAGTGCAGTGTTACCTCAGGTTCTACTCTGCTACTTCTTGGAGTCTAACACCATTCCTGAAGACTTTCTCAGACAGGTGCCATGGGAAAAGAGTTCTCTGACCTCAATGTGTGGGTAAAAGCCCCAACTGTCAGCAGCATCCCTTAGAAAAGGGATCCCAACTAGCTCAGTTGCTCAGAATGCCATTCATAAAAGTATGCGCAACAGGTTTTCCCTTGGCTTCCGGTTATGTGCTTTAGCTTGAATGTTCTCCCTAGCTTTCTTGGAAAGAAAAGAACTTACTTCCATGTCTTGGGCTGTAGTGTCTCTCCTGCTCTGATGGACCCACTAGTCTTACCCCACCTGCTTCTTCTTCATGCTTCCAGAGTTTCTGAAACTTTCTGGTCCATTGATGGCACCCTCTTTTGCTTTCTTTTGTGAATATGTCTTTGTTCTTTAAGTAATATCTTTTCTGTTATTTTAATAGGACTTTGGGATATGAGGGAAGGACTAGTCAGCATGAAAATGTGTAAGATCATTCCACTATATTACACGAGAAAGTGATATGTTTTTAACTTATTGCACAAATGTCACAAAACCACATGGCTTACAAATAGTATTTGTGGCCTGGATTTCCTGTTGAAGGGAACATTTTCGGTCAAATAAAAGTATGTAAGTGTACACAGCATATTTTGTATGTAAAGCAGTCCTGAAAACAGCTGGCAAGTTTATTCATTGCCTTAGCAGAAAATGGATTTTACTGAATGATTGTGAATCTTTCTAAATCACCTTGTGGTTTACCAGCTGCAGTGAGCTTAGTTGGACTCTGAATGTTTGTTGAAACTGATTGCTGTTTATTGTTCATGAAGGAATTTTAGTCTAAAGCACATGATATCTGTTTTTATCAAAACATATGTAATTCAACAAAACCTTATATAAAGCAATATAAACAGAGCTCAACACATACCTTGTGAATGGGGGTATTAGGTTTTTGTAAATTAGAAATGTGTTACCAGCCATTACTGATGACTTGAATATGCCCTTTTACTTTTCATATACCATAGGGAGTGTATGATTACCAGCATGCTGCTAAATTAATTTATGTAAGAATGTCTGTCTATGCCTAATGCCATGACTTTCACTTTAGTGTAGATACAGTATTTAGTACTAAGTGCCTTATTAATTAATTTCTTCTATATTGACTTTTCTACATTGCAGATTAGATATAATATTTATTCTAAAATGAATACATAAATTCAGATATTAATGTGATGTTTTATAACTTTAGATTTAATAGTAGTAGTACAGCTGAGAAAATATTTCTAATAAAAGAAGAAAGATTAGTACTTAATTGTTTTAAACTTATTAGATTTAAGAGATATTTTAAATATAGTCCTGTCTTTCAACTACATGTTATCAGATTATATTGCCCATTACCCCTCATTCTTACTTTTATCTACAGACCCTTGGGTGGTTCCCCATATTCCTCCATATTCTTAACTGTCAATCATTACCACTCTTTCTAATACTACACATGTGTTCATTCTTCACAATTTTCATATATGTGTAGATGACCTTTTCTCATTCTAGTATTTTTAATAACCTTTTAACCAATGATTTTTATCTGATTTCCCTCTTCTACCATCCCTATTCTCATTACCAGTAACTGCAGATTCTCTATAGTCTCACTTTCAAGCGTCCTTCTCTCCAACCATCTCCTCCTATCCTTTTAGCTCACTGCCTCTAGTATTCCAACCCCAACCTTTCTTTGACCCTACCTAAACATCCAGTCTATGGACCCTACCATGTTTTCATTTTCTGTTACCTCCTTGATATCTTGACTCTGCTTCCCATCTAGCTTAGATTCTGGTGTCATTGGCCAGTCATAATTGCTTCCTGCCTGCACCCTCAAGCACCTCGCTCCTCTCTTTGTTCATCCCATTCAATTAGCAAAACCATAACGTTGCCTAAATAGAAACATTTACCTCTTTAAGGTCTATACCTGTGTAGCTGAACATGGCTGGGAGGGAAACATGTGGTGACACTGACTTGGCTTGCTTTCAATTTGTGACCGCAAATATAAAGTAGCCAGGCAGTGATCACATTCATAGTTCCGTCACTCTCATACATCCTGGGTCACTATTTACATGTTTCCCTCTCCCCAAAACTCCCAGTCCTCATCTCCCATGCTCTGTTTCTGCTTTTGACCTTCTTTCCTATTTTCCTGGGACAATTGGAGCATTCTGATCTAAATAGAAAATCTCCAGACTAACACCACCAGCTACAGAGCATGGGTATCCTTCTCTTCGGTTCACTGACAATGTACAACACACAGTGCCTGGCTTACAGTGAGTGCTTATTAAATATCTGCTGAACAAATAAATAGTATCATTGATATTCTAAAGGATGTGTTAAAATATTAACTTGAAAATTGCTGTGAGCACTATCTAAATCATTTGTCTGGCTACTTCACAGCTCCTTTTTTTATCAAGTTGGAGCTCTTGGTCTTCCGCCCCATCCCTTGTTTGTTGATGAGTTGTCACTCATCACAATGAGTGACACTGGTCTCAGCTCAGTCATTTGAGCTCAACAACTAGAAGATTCATTCCTCTGCTTTTACCAGAGGAAAAGTTGACTGCTTTTACCAACTCCCTCCCCAGATCAGCTCTACTTATGAAATATGTATAGAGTCAGGCCATGGGCTTTGCACCCTCTGTTATGCCACCACTGTAGTAGGCTAGTGGTCTCTGAACAGTTCTTCTGGATTGCCTTCTTGACCTTTCCCTAGTGGCCAGAGATCACCTTTTAGAAGGGCAAATATGTGTCACTTCCTTCCTGAACAGCATTCGTTGGCTTTGTACTCTGTACTTTAGATGAGAAGACTCAGCAAGGTCTGGCATCTGCCTACCTCTTCAACTCACATACTGTTCAGTCTCTTTGGGCATTCTGACAGCTCTTCAGAATGTGTCAAGCTATTCAATGTCCAGGGGACTTTGCATTTACTGTTTTCTCTGCCTGGAATGTCTGGTTTAACTTTTACCCTCAAATCTCAGATCAAATATCACCTCCTTAGAGAGGTTTTGTTTTTTTTTTTTTACCACCCTCTGTAATATATCTCACCCCCCATTTTTCACTAATATATTATTCTGCCTTTTTTTTCCATAGAGCTTTTGAGAATTTGTATTTATTTATTGATATGAGTGTTTATTATCTTACTCTTCCAAAGAATGTAAGCTCTCTAAGCCATCTAATTTATTTTGAGGCCAGAGACTACTATAAATATGTGATATGAAAGTGAAAGATGTATTGAGGGAACGTTTGCTATCTGTAGAGTCTAGAGCATATTATTGTAAGAGATGAAACGGCAGGTTGGGAACAGTTTTTACATATTTATGAATGCCATGATAGGAGGTATGTGCAGTTGTTTTTGCAGGTAATATACAGCTACAGAAGATTTTTGGTAAAGCTATTGCCATAATTAATTGATTTACTCATCTTTTTTTGTAGCAAATGTGCCAAGAACTGTTCTTTGATCTTGGGAAACCAAGATGTCTAAGACATGTTTCCTGAACTCTGCAGAGGGCTGCACTGGTAAACATGTGATTTAATACAGTGGGATGAGTGTTGTCTAGAATTGCATTCATAATGTTATTCACATACTTCTATTGCCTAACCAGCTGTGCTTGGGGCTGATCAGACCTGTTTTGTTTTGTTTTTTAAATTCCATGTGGTTCTTATTATGACAGTCACTTCTTTGAAGCTGATATCTGTAATATCACTTTCCCACCATTTCCACTTCTAATAAAATGCCATTTTCACCATTGATACAGCTATTAAAAAGGCTATGATATTCTTCATGAGAACCTTTCCAAATGTCCATTCTGTCTCTTCTTTAGGAATTTTTATATTTGAAACCCAGAGTGTCAAAGTTCATTTATGTCTTGTTGAGCTGACATGTAGAATCTAAGTTAGGTTAGCTGTGTATGACCATGAAACACCGCTACAGCCACAGAGAACAGTTGGTTCAGAAGTTGCAGGAATGGATTCCCAAAACGTGGAGAAAGCCAGCTACAAAGAAAGGGAAAATAAATGGAGTGAGACATATAATGAGCTTCAAGAGCTTGCCTCCAGTTCCTGAAAGCCAGCATTTTTCATTTCACTTCCTGTAGATTGGTTTGTTCAACTCATTCTGGAATCTGTAAGCCAATAAATCTGCATTTTTGCCAAAGCTAAAGATTTGATGGAACCATACATTTTTGGAGGCAGTATTATTTTTTTCAGTTTTATTGAGATATAAATGACACGCAGCACTGTATAAGTTTAAGATGCACAGTATAATACCTGACTTACATATATTGTGAAATGATGAACACAATAAAGTCTGCTAACATCCATTATCTCACACAATAACAAAAATTTCTTTTTCTTGGTAATGATAACTTTTAGGATCTATTCTTTTAAAAAATTTCAAATGTACTATACAGATGTGTTAACTATAATCATCATATTGTACATTATATCCCCAGGACATGGTTGTCTTATAACTGGAGATTTGTACCTTTTGAAC
The DNA here is from genome assembly GCF_009829155.1 of Mustela erminea. Classification (NCBI taxonomy): domain Eukaryota; kingdom Metazoa; phylum Chordata; class Mammalia; order Carnivora; family Mustelidae; genus Mustela; species Mustela erminea. Next base: position 21,320,613 of record NC_045629.1, read on the forward strand.
ACTTTGACCCAATTCCTCCACCCCCCAGGCTTTTGGTAGTCATCCTACATGAAATAAGCCAGACAGAGAAAGATAATACTTTCTTTCTTGTATGATCAATACTTTCATAAATACTGTATGATCTTACATGTGGAATTTATTTATTTATTTTTAAAGATTTTATTTAATTATTTGACAGAGAGAAACCCAGCAATAGAGGGAACATAAGCAGGGGTAGTGGGAGAGGGAGAAGCAGGCCTCTTGCTGAGCAGGGAGCCCAATGCGGGGCTTGGTTCCAGGACCCTGGGATCATGACCTGAGGTGAAGGCAGATGTCTAACACCTGAGTCTCCCAGGCGCCCCTCACATGTGGAATTTAAAACAAAAACAAAAACCTTACAGACAAAGATATCATATTTGTGGTTACCAGAACCATACCTTTAAAAATATTAACCACAGAAAATTCTCCATCTTATCTACTTTTTACTTTATACAGAGGAAGCATCAAATATATGGCTTCATCTATGCTCTTAGCAGTGATGTTAAGGGGAGTTGTTCTTTAGCATATGCTATAGCAAATGGTACCCACAGCTGCCAACTCTGCTCGAAAGGGCTTCTCTATTTGTGCTGTGATATACATATGGAGCCTGGATTATGTTCAAAAGTCTTTTATTTTTTTTTATTTATATGGGATGGACTTAGCAATTAATTGATACCTTGGGAAAGTCACTTAAAATTTCTGTATCTCAGTTTCCTAATTCTAACATGAGCAAAAGAATATCTGCTTCATGGTTATTGTTGTGAGCATGAAAAGAAAGCATGTCTTCAACACCTAGGACTGTGCCTTGAAGATGAATTTTTTCTTTCTTCATTCTTAACTGGGCTGTATGACTGGAGGTGGTATTTTAACCTTTGGGTTCTTAGTAAGAAGAATAATGTTAAGGTTGCAAATAATCTTTAAACAACATTTTTAAATGTTAAAATGACATTTTTCTGAGTAAAATTCTGAAACCATTCCCAACATGGCAACCTGACCCCTTTCCCTGCCTTATTTTTTATCATAATACTCATCACCCATCAATATGTTATATAGTTTGTGTATTTATTTTATTCATTGTCTTCTCCCTACCACCATAATGTAAATTCCCTGATAACAGAGATTTTTTGTCTGTTTTGTTCACTTCTATATTCCAAATATCTAAAAAAGGGACTGCCACATATCAGGTGACTAGTAAATATTTATTGAATGAATGCATATTTTAGAATAATGTTATGACTGTTACTTGTGTTGTGTTTATGACAATCAATTTCAAAAGCAGTTATTTATAAACTTTCTTTTGTGTTCCTTAAGTATTATATTATTGCTTTTCTCAGAGCTGACATCTTAAGACATGGGAGAAGGGAAGGATAGAGGAAAGATTTAGGTACCAGATGGGAGCAGTTCCACTCTTGATAAAAATGGCTCATAGTTTTTAGCAACAGCTATTAAAGCTACTGTTCATATAAAGACTTAGTATACATAGCAATTCCTGAGATCCTTTTAGAGATTCCAACTTCCATTCTTTTAACTAAAATATTTCTAATTAGAGTTTTAAAAATTAATAGACTATTATTATGATTTTTATTTTTTGAAAGATTTTATTTATTTATTTGGATGAGAGAGAGAGAGCACAAGCTTGTGTGTGGAAGGGATACTCAGGGAGAAGCTGACTCCCAGCAAAGCAGGAAGCTTGGGGCAGCCTGATGCCAGGACCCCAAGATCATGACCTGAGCTGAAGGCAGATGCTCAACTGACAGAGCCATGCATGTGCCCTGATCGACTACTATTTTAAAGTAGTAGATTTTATTTTATTAATAGACTAAAAAAGTTCCAGAATTCTCAGAGTGTTTAAAAAATTTTAATGACAAGTACAGAGAGTTCCCATATACTCTTTTTTCAAATTTGAAGTTTACTTTAAGTCTCTTTGGATCTTATTCCATAGCTATATTAGCACACATACAGAATGGACCATATATTGTTGCAGTTTGTCTTAGCAGAACACTGAAATTAACCCTGTGTCTCTCAATAAGACACTGATTAAATAAACTTTGTATACCCAGTGGAATATTATACAGATGATTTTTTCTGTGTGCTGATATGAAAATACCTAAAGGATATGCTATTAAATGAAAGAGTGAGGTATGTAAAATATGTTACTTTTATGTGAGAGGAAGGAATAAGAACATATGTTGTTCTAGAACACATTTTTATAAATAATACTGAAAAAGCTCAGTAATGGTGTACTGGATAATTTGGACCAAGCATTCAAATAAGGAAACCTGGAATAATTGGTCAAAATATAGAAAACATATTTTGAGAGCCTCAAAAAGCTAACAAATTAATGAAAGATGACTGGGCCAAGATCAAGAAGACAATGAAAATCCAGGGTGGTAAGCCATGTGGTTTGGGGTTACTTTTGCTCTGAGAGCCTGGGTCCTTTCTAAGAGGTCACTAAGAGTTGACCAGGAAACCCCAACAGAAACCACTGTACAACTGAGGCACCTGTGTGCAGTTCAGTCTGCCAGCAGTGACATCACTAAAGCTCTAGGCCATTCTAGTCCCTTGTACACAGTTAGAGAACCCTAGTCCCTTGTACACAGTTAGAGAACTAGTAGATCATCTGATGTTCCCACAGCGGAAGGGCAAAGCCGTAGGCTGACCTAGTCCTCTATGAGTTGGCACATCAGCAGGCAGTTCCATTTACCTGCAGTCCTATTCACCTGTTTTCTAACAAATGACATAAGAACAACAAGGGCTGGAGGCTTCTTGCCTACCCCCGACCATGATCACCTGTTGATACCAATCAGTTCTTAGGAAAGAATTTTAGCTTCTACTGATTGCAATACCAGGATAGACCAGGAGTTCCAGCAGTGCTAGGAGAACAAAGCAGATTAAAATAAACATTGCAAGGGCTCCAAAAATTAAGCTGTATTTTAAACAAAAGCTACAAAAGTAGGGCAGAACCCACTTGATAAACCCAGAGAGTGTGACTGTGTGTTAAATGATAGGTTTTTAGTAAATAGGATCAAGAGTTTCCTAACATATCAAACAGAATAGACATATCTATATCTATCTATCTATCCATCTATCTACCAATCCTGGATATTATATAATAATATAAATGTTGACATACCTCACTGTGTAAGTTTAAGGTAGGCAGCTTGATGGTTCACATAGGCTGTGAAATGGTTACTGCAATAGATTCAGCTAACATCCATTTTCTCATATAGATATAATAATACGAATGGAAAAAAATTTTCCTTCTGATGTGAACACATAGGACTTATTTTCCTAACTTATTTTCCTCACTTTTGTATATGTCATGAAGCAGTATTAACTACAACTATCATGTTGTTATATAGTATCCCTAGGACTTATTTATCTTAGAACTGGAAGTTTGTACCTTTTGACAACCTTCTTACTATTTCCCTTTCCCCTACCCTCTGCCTCTAGTAATCAATCAGATCTCCCTTTCTATAGGTTTTTTTCTTTTGTAAGATCCCACATATAACTGAGATCATACAGTATTTGTCTTTCTATGTCTGACTTGCTTCATTTAGTTTAATGTCTTCAAGGCCCATCCATGTTCTTTCAAATGGTAGGACTCTTATGTTCTATTCTGTATATATACATACCACAACTTGTTTATCCATTCATCAACTGAAGGACACTTAAGTTGTTTCTGTTGTCTTGGCCCTTATAAATAATGCTGCTAGGAGCATGGGGGTGCATATATCTTTTCGAGTTAGTGTTTTCAAATCCTTTGGTTGTATACCCAGAAGTGGAATTGTTGGATCATATGGTAATTCCCATTTTTAAGTTTTTGAGGATCCTCCATACTGTTTCCCATAGTAGCTGTACCAATTTACATCCCACCAACAGTGCACAAGGGTTTACTTTTCTCCACATCCATACCAGCATTTGTTATCTCTGTCTTTTTGTTGATGGCCATTCTTTTATTTGAATGGCCATCATTTATTTATTGAAAGGATTTTTCTTTTCTTTTTCAATAAACCAAAGATTTATTGAAAGACTTTCTTTTTCCCCTGAGTATGGCATGAAACCATATCTCATTGTAGTTTTAATTTACATTTCCCTAATGACTGGTGATGATGAGCATCTTTTCATGTATCTATTATTGCCTTTTGTGTATCTTCTTTGGAGAAATGTCTATTCAAGTCCTTTGCCAATTTTTGAATTGAATTATTTGTTTTTTTGCTATTGAGCTGTATAAGCTCTTTATATATTATTAACCCCTTATCAGGTATAGGTTTGCAAATATTTTTTACCCATTCCTTATGTTTTCTTTTTACTTTATTAGTGATTTCCTTTGCTGTATAGAAGCTTTTTGTTTGTTCCCATTTGTTTATTTTTGATTTTATAACTTGTGCCTTAGGTGTCGTATCCAAACATTGTTTCCAAGACCCATGTCAAGGAGGCTTACTCCTATGTTTTCTTCTATGAGTTTTATGGTCTCAGGTATTACATATAACTCTTTGGTCTATTTTGAGTTAATTTTTGTGAATGGTAAATGTTATAGGTCCAGTTTCATTCTTTCATGTGAATATCCTTATGCCCAGGCAGCAGATTCACCAATCCTGATCCCAACTATAGCCCTACAAATAGCTAGGTACCCTCTGAGTATTCACAACAACCCCATGTGGCCTTAATCCTGTCAACAGTACCATACAACAAGGAACCCAGGAAGAGTTATGCCAGCTATTCATGGGGTACTAGGCATATAGACCTCAGTCTTGGCTGAAATGCTGATGTGGCCCATAAACAAGCTGCAGCTTCTTTCTGATGTGGTCTGGGAGCTCCTGGAGATAAGGCTATTAAATTGGGTCAGCCTTGGGCGCCTGGGTGGCTCAGTGGGTTAAGCCGCTGCCTTCAGCTCAGGTCATGATCTCAGGGTCCTGGGATCGAGTCCCGCATCGGGCTCTCTGCTCTGCAGGGAGCCTGCTTCCTCCTCTCTCTCTCTGTCTGCCTCTCTACCTACTTGTGATCTCTCTCTGTCAAATAAATAAATAAAATCTTTAAAAAAAATAAAAAAAATAAATTGGGTCAGCCTATAGATTTTAAAAGGGCTCTGTAACTGGGCTCCAGTCCATTTTACCTGCATGCTGTGAACAGTCTCTTGGCACAGGGACCCAGCAGGAACTACTTCTGTTTGTGCCCTCCAAGATCCTAGAAAGGCCCTATATTTGGCTCCATCCTCTTCAATATCCTAGCAGTCCAGTTGGCATAAGGATCAGGCAGGACTCACTAATATTTATGCTTCAGGAGATCCTGAAATGGTGCTATACTTAACTCCAGTCCCTGAAGCTGTGGTCAGGGAGCAATCAAGCAGGTCCTGGGACCTGACAGGAGGCATATCTATCTGTTCCTTCAGAACTGGATATGCAGACCTTAGTCTTAACTGTGGAACCTGAAGCAGTCCTGGTGCTTGGTTCTTGTCCCTCTCAACCATGATCCAGGGCCATCCTTCTACCTATGGACCCATCCAGTGACCAAGTGGGAGCTCTGCTGTGAATCTGGTGGGACACAGCCATCTGCATACCTGGTAATAGATCCACTATCTGAAAACCCAACTGAGGAAACTGCTCCAGACCTTTTCCACAGCACCGTCCTGCTGAGAAAGGTACAGAACGCAGTCTCATTTCACCCAGAGACCAGAGAAGATCCTTGTCCAACTAAGCTCTTGAGAACAAGCCCACCAACATGGACCCCACTACAGTCCCAGAGACAGCTTTAAACCAGCTGTAACCCTTAAATTCTGGAAGTATACCCATAGAGAACTGACAGGAGAAGGTCTTTACCCGCCCACACCAGTCTTTAAAGACGGAAGAGGTGTTTGTGTTTTCAGATACAGAGATACCAATACAAGGCTATGTGGATCATGAAGAATTGGGCAGGTATGACCAAACCAAAGAAAACCAACAAAGGTCCAATAACCTATTCCAGTGAAATGGAGATATATGATTTGCCTAAAAATTTCAAAATAATCATCTTAAACTCAAGGAAATATAAGAGAACACACACAACTAAAAAAAAATCAGGAAAATAATGCATGAACAATACAAGCAGTTTAATAAAAAGGAACCATAAAAAAGAACCAGACAAACATCCTGAAGATGAAAAATATAATGACAGAATTGAAAACAAAAAGAAGAAAGAATGAAAAGGAGTTAAGAAAGCCTACATGTGTTATAGGACACCAAAAATTGAATAAATATTCACATGGAGAAAAGGGAAGAAAGCTTATTATTAAGCAATAATAGTGAAAACTTCTCAAATCAAGGGAGAGGTAAGGACACTCAGGCACAGGAAGCTCAAAGGACCCTAAGCAAAATCATTCCAGCAAGATTACTCCAAGACATAATCAAAATGTTAAAAGTCAAACACAAAAGAACTTTGAAGGCTCAGGAGATAAATGACACATCACATATAAGTGAACACCCGTTAGGCTATCAGCAGATTTCTCTACAGAAATTTTGTAGGCCAAGAGAGAAGGAATGATGTATTTGAAGTATCTGAAATGCTGAAAGGGAAAAGGGGAAAAAACAAAACAAAGCAACCACCATTAAAGAATACTATGCCTGACAAAACTATCCTTTAGAATCCTTTAGAAATGGGGAGATAAAGACATTTCCAGACAACAGCTAAGAGAGTTCATCACTACTAGACCAATGTTAGAAGAAATGTTAAAAATGTTAACAGGAGTTCCTCAAGCTGAAATGAAAGGATGCTAAGTAACAACATGAAAACAAATAAGAGTATAAAACTCATTGGTAAAAATAAATATATAGTCAAATCCAGAATACCCTAAAACTTTAATGGTGGTATGGAAATCAGTTTTATCTCTAGCATTATTATTACAAACAATATTAAAAATAACTATAGCTATAATAATTTGTAAGTGGGCACAGTATAAAAAGGTGTAAAGTGTGACATCAGTAACATAAAATGTGGCAGAGGTGAAGTAAAAGTGTAAACTTTATCTTAAGCATAGAGTTTTTTAATGCAATTGAAGGTTGTTGTCAGCTTAACATAGACTGTTATATTTATCTATAGAGAAAGGAATTAAAGTGTATTGCTAGTAAAATAAATCACAAAGGAAAATGAGAGAAGGAATGAATAAAGGAGCAACAAAAAGAAAACAATTAACAAAATGATAATAATTTGTTACCTATCTATAATTACTTCATATTTAAATAAACTAAATACTCCAATCAAAAGACACAGAGTGCCTGAATGGATTAAAAACAAGACCCAACAATATGCTGCCTACCAAAGTATCACTTAAGTCTGAGGAACACATATAGCCTGAAAGTGAAGGAATGATAAATGACTACATTAAGAAAGTACAGAAATCTCAAACAACTAACTTAAAATACTACAAGAGTTAAGGGGGAAAAAAAAGAACAAACTAAACTCAAAGTTAGCAGAGAAAATAAAAAAGATTAGAGCAGAAATAAAATAAATAGAGACTAGAAAGACAACAGGAAAAAATCAATGAAATTAAGAGTTTTATTTATTTATTTTTTAAGATAAACACAATTGTCAGATCTTTAGCTAGATTAACCAAGGGGGAAAAAAGAGAGAGGACTCAATAAAAGAATTATAAATGAAAGAGATGCTGGTGATTTTTAGCAAACATTTAAAGAATGAATGCCAGTCCTTCTCAAACTCTTCCAAAAAACTGAAGAGGAGGGAATGCTCCCAAACTCATTTTATGAGGCTAGAATTACCCTGGTACCAAAGCCAGATAAGGACACTATAAGAAAATAAAATATAAGAAAAGAAAATTACAGGCCAATATCCTTGGTCAATATAGGTGCAAAAATTATCAACAAGTTACTAGCAAGCTCAATTCAACAATACATTGAATAGATTGTAAACCATGATCAAGTTGTATTTTTTCCTGAGTCATTAAGAATGGTTTAACATACGCAGATCAATAAAAATCATTCTGTGAATGAAGGAAAAAAATCCCGTGATCCTCCCAAAAGAGGCAGGAAAAGCATTTGGCAAAATTCAACACTCTTTCATGATAAAAACTTTCAACAAATTGGGTATAGAAGGAACATAAAATAAAGACCATATATGACAAGTCCACAGATAACATTATACTCAATGGTGAAAAGCTAAATGCTTTTTCTCTAAAATCACAAGCAAGACAAGTGTGCCTACTCTCATCACTTTTGTTCAACACAGTACTGAAAGTCCTAGCTAGAAGAGTTAGTCAAGAAAAAGAAAGAAAATTCATCCAAATAAGAAAGAAGAAGGAAAATTTTCTCTATTTGCAGTTGACATGGTGTTATATATAGAAAATCCTAAAGACTCCACTAAAAAACTTTTATAATTAATAAGTGAATTCAGTAAAGTGCCAGGGTACAAATTAATATACAAAAATCAGTTGCATTCCTATACACTAACAATGAACTATCTGAAAAATAAATAAAGAAAACAAAATAATCTCCTTTACAATATATCAAAAGTGAAATGTATAGGAATAATTTAATCAAGTGAGTGAAGGATCTGTACACTGAAAACTATAAGATTTCAATGAAAATTGAAGACGACAAATAAATAGAAATATATCCCATGTTCATGGGTAGAATAATTAATATTCTTAAAATGACTACACTGCTCAAAGCCTCAATAGATTCAGCACAGTTCTTATCAAAATTCCAATGTCATTTTTCACAGATATAGAAAAAAAATCCTACAATTTGTATAAAACCATAAGAAACCCCAAATAGATAAAGCAATCTTGAGTAAGAAGAATGAAGCTGTAGGTATCACAATTCCTGATTTCATATTTTATACTACAGAGCTATAGAAATCAAAACAGTATTGTAATGGCATGAAAACAGACACATAAATCAATGGAATAGAATTAGAGAGCACAGAAATAAACTCATGCATATATGGTTAACAATATTTGATTAAGGGAATCAAGAATTCTCAATGGAGAAATGATAGTCTTTTCAATAAAGTTTTGGGAAAACTGGTTATTCACATGGAGAAGAATAAAATTGCATCCTTGTCTTCCACCACTCATAAAATTTAGCTTGAAATGGATTAAAAATTTAATTGTAAGGTTTGAAGTTGTAAAAGTCCTAGAAGAAAACTTAAGGGGAAAGCTCCTGAACATTGGTCTTGGCAGCAATTTTTATAGATAAAGCCAAAAGCAAAAGTAAAAAAGTCAAGTATACTTTAAACTAAAAAGCTCTGCACAGCAAAAGAAATAATCAACAAAATGAAAAGACAACCAATGGAATGAGAAAAATGTTTGCAAACCATATAACTGAGAAAGAGTTAATATCCAAAATGTAAGGAGCTCATACAACTCAATAGCAAAAAAAAAAAAAAAAAAAAAAAAAAAAAAAAAAAGATTAAAATGGAGGGATGACCTGAACAGACATCTTTACAAAAAAAGATGTACAAATGGAAAAAGGGTACATGAAAAGATGTTCAGTGTTACTAATCATCAGGGAAATGCAAACGAAAACCACAATGAAATATTACCTCACACCTGCTAGAATGGCTGTTGTCAAAACACAAGAGCGATAATAAGTGTTGATGAGAATGTGAAGAAAAGGGAGCCCTTTTACACTGTCGGTGGGAAGTCAACTGGTACAGCCACTATGCAATTAAAACAATGGTAACGTATCATTATAAAACTACAAGAATGACTAAAATTACTCATTGCTGGTGTGAAAGTAAAATTGAATACTCTAAAAATGGCTTAGCAGTTCCTTTTAAAACTAAGAATGGCCTTAGCATTACAACCCAGCAAATGCATTCTTAGGCATTTATCCCAGAGAGATGAAAACGTATGTTCACACAAAAGAGCACGCATCCATGTTCGTAGTAATGTTATTTGTAATACTTAAAGTCTGAAACAAACCAAATGTCCTTCAATGATTACTGATCGTTATTAATGAGTGATTAAACATTATAGTACATCCATATCATGGAATAACACTCGGAAGTAAAAATTAATAAACTTGTTTATTGTGCATATCAATTCAACTTTAATGGATCTTGAGGAAATTATGCTGAATGTGAAAGTCAATTTCAAAAGAAGATATATTGTATAATTCCTGTTATTTGATAACATTGTGAAATAACATAATAGTAGAAATGGAGAGTAGAATAGTGGTTGCCAGTGCTGAGGTATGGAGCAAGGAAGTGGATGGGTCTGACTCTAAGGTGATAGCAAGAGGGAGTCTTGTGATAATGGTGCAGTTAAGTATCTACACATGTGTAAGATTATGTAGAGCTACACACACACTGCTTGTGAATTGGTGAATGTAAATAAATTCTACAAACCGTACTAATGTCAATTTCCTAGTTTTGATATTACGCTAACAGTTTTGCATGAGGCAAGCTGGGTAAAGGGTACATGAGTCTTTTTGTATATATCTTTGCAACTTCCTGTGAATTTATAGTTGTTTCAAAATAAAAAAAGTTTCTTTAAAAATGGTAAATAAATAAGAAGTAATAAGGAGAAGATACTTAAAACATCCTTAGAAAAATTCAGATTTAAAAAAAATGTGGCTGAAAAAAAATGTGACTGAATTCTCAAAAATAATAATAGAAACAAAAGAAAATGGGAAGAAAGTAATCCCAATACATGGTAAGATAGAGTGAAAATATCTTCAGGTCTAAAAACAAAAACAAACAAACAAAAAAAACAAAAAAAAACCCAAAAACCTGATTGCTGTACAAAACAAAACACAGATTTTGTCACTACTAAAATAAAAGGTATTCCGTATGCTGCTGAGTATGATCCCAGATGGATGGTAGGAGATGAAGGAAGAAATAGAGCAGTAAGAATAGTAAATATGTAGCATACATAGAAATGTACGCTAATGCCAGGTGTGATAAGTGGAATTAAAGTATTCTAAGTTCCTTGCAAAATCTGAGACGAGGGAAAAGGACCAATGAATACGTAATGTACATAAGTCAGTATTAATTTTTAATCTCTGAATAACCACTAAAAGAATATTAGAAGTGTGTATGACTTCCAGACTAACAGAGGGAAAAGTAGAATAAATTTCAGTTAATGCAAAGAAGCAGGAAAATGAACAGTTTTGACAAAATAAGTGGAAAAGTTGTTGATACAAGATAGGAAGAATTTTTCCACAAGCTATCAGAATTTACTGTATGGCTATAGTCATTAAGATATTGTAACGATGGTGTAAGATTGGCAAATAGGTTAATGAAAGAGAACACAGATTCTAGAAATAGGCCCATGTGTCTATGGCCATTTGATTTTATGACTTCATGGTGCATGCAATCAGAATAAATAGTTACTATGTAGCAGTGTTCACCTATGATAGTCCAATATATCCATCACCAATTTGAAGCTATACTTTCCATAGAGACAGAAATGTGTACATCCTTTCCTTAGTTCATTATTAGTTCTAAGAGAAATGCTGAGCATGCCCTATGAAATTTCATTATTCTGTCATGCTGAACACCTTTAGTGTTTTAGTTATTTAGTGTTTAGTTAGTATTTAGTTAACTAGTATTTAGTTGGTGTTTATTTAGTGTTTTATTTATTCTTTACAAATGATAAAAGTCTAAAATTAATTCATATCAAATGAGAGACATCCTTCTTATGGTGATTTCTAGATATATCTGCTACTTTCATCATGGGTTGATTTAATTAATTTCTTTGAGTTTTGAAGTGCTTTACTATTTCTTCTAAGTTTCACCTATATTTTACTCCTACAGTGGTATTTTCAAGTAAGACTCCGGAAATTCCTACTTAATGCCAGATGAGTTGTTTTGATAGACTTTTATGTTGAACAATATCATACCCTAACTGAAAGTACTTTCATAGGGTATGTTAATATTTTCCACTGGGGACCTTGACATTTGCCTGCAAATGTAATTATAAGCTTGTACTTTTATAGGAAGATTTTCTCAAAGTGGCTACTAAATATTCAATAATTTACTCTAAAAAGACATTTCTGTATTGGAGGAAAGATTAGTAGGCATTAGATAAATATTCTATCGCTTGTCATCATTCAGTAGTTCTGCTGGTTCGATTTACCTATTATTTGCCTATATTACTAAAAGCAGGGAAGATTCAGTGTGATTGTGACTTAGCTTTAGATTTATACTTAGCTTGAGATTTAGAAACTTTAATTTCAATTATGGTAATTTCATTATTCCTAATTTTCGTTATAAAACAACTTAGTTTTTGCTTTCCCTAGATTGTCTAGATTATATTCCATAATATGCAACAGGGCTAATTAGATGCCTTTTCTCATTATAAATGAGGATTATAATCCTAATTTTATATTAGATTATATTTGAAAAGGGCCAAGAGCCTTTCAGAATAGGAGTGCAAACTTTCTTTTCCCTAGGCCTGTATTGTTGCGAGTGGGTGTGTGACTGTGATGGTTTTCATTGATGGGTTGTTGGTGAGGGGCAGGTAATCAGAAGTAAGCAAGGATTTGACAAGCACATACTAGTTGGGTTGTGCATCTTGTATGCAAGCCTACAGTGAATGATTAAATCTAGATCAAATACTTGACACTGGTGCATATTGGGTTCAATAAATAACATATTTTAATTATTGCTATTCATTTTGCTCTGTTTTCTTTTGAGATCAGTGTTCCAATGAAATCCTCTGTTTTGACTGGGAATGAGGGAAGTGAGTTTAGGGCAGACGTGGGCATGGTTCTGAGGGGGAGGAAGGTTGAACAACCAGCAGATAATTTGAGTTCTTTGAATAAAGGACAGCGAAACATCCAAACAGATGTCTGTCCCCTTCTCACATGTGCATGGAAACCTGGAGAGAAAAGAAAGCATGGGTTCCGGTGTGGGTAGAAACCAAGTGGAATTCAGTCAACTGGGAATGGTGACATCAGTTCAAAATAATGCTTTTTCAGGGGTTCCTGGGTGACTCAGTTGGTTAAGCATCTGATTCCTAGTTTTAGCTCAGGTCATGATCTCATGGTCCTTAGATCAAGCACCATGTGGGACTCTCTGCTCAGCATGGAGTCTGCTTGTGATTCTTCTTTCCCTCTCCCTCGCCCTCTCCTGCTCTCCTTCTCAAATAAATAAATAAATAAATAAATCTTAAAAAATATCATTTTTCAGAAAGAGGTGTTTCTGGGACAACTGAATTTTAAGTAGATTTCTCTCATATGTTTGTTGGTAACCTAATGTCCATTACCTGCCTATTTAGGATACATAGTTGGGTGGTGAGGGTAGGGTGGGCATTCAGAAGGTTGAGATTTCAAATGCGAATTTTTAAGAGACCTAATTAAAAACAGAAAATTAAAACGTGCAGATTTATAATTAATTCAGTGATTCAATTGTAATACAGTTTTGAACTAAAATAACATTCTACAGATGATAATGTGCCATATGTAATTAGTTTTTAAGGTAATTATAGGTGTCGAGTAAAAAATATACCTGATTGACACCACCTGCACTATTGAATTTAATTGTCCTACATGTTTATTGACTTAAAATTAAGACTACAAAGTCCTGAGATTTTAGAACTGGCTTTAATTTTGTTTCTTGATAACTTTCTCCTGAGGTTAAAAGGAACAAAAGTTATTACTTACCTCTTAGGGTAATGAAGTACAAAGTAGCTTACTCCCAATGAAGTAATTAGGTAATTAATTTGGGGGCAGAATGCCATGCTGTCTGTATGCTGTGGAACCCAGAACAAGGGTTCTCAACCTGGAAAGTTGGAGAGTCAGGGTCACCCTATTGATGAGTAAATACCAGGAATATTATGTAAAATTTGGTGTTTGTGTGTATACTTGTGATTTTTCTGTTCGTTTTTTTAATTAAGGAATCCTTTAGCTTTCATTAAATGAAATGACCATTTATTAAAATAATTTCTACTCTTGACTGATTACTCATTCTAGTTTTGATAATGACTCTATGATGAGCTACGTCCTCACTCATGATTTTGCTTTTATGTAGTGGACATTAAAATGTATTTTGAGACACTCATCATTGTTATTTAATTAGTATCCATTCTCCAGCTCATTAATTGTTGCAATGTTACATATAGTACTTGGCTGTCTACTATTAGATATAATAGCCCCAAATTCCATTAGTCTTTACATGTTGTATAATACAAATCTGGATTCAGTAATTACTTAATAGCCCTTTAAATTGTTTTTCAAAAATTTTTTTTAAAGATTTTTATTTATTTTTTTGAGAGAGAGACACTGAGAGAGAGCATGAGCGAGGAGAAGGTCAGAGGGAGAAGGAGACTCCCCGTGGAGCTGGGGCCCGATGCGGGACTCGATCCCAGGACTTCGGGATCACGACCCAAGCCAAAGGCAGTCGTCCAACCAACTGAGCCACCCAGGTGTCCCTGTTTTTCAGAATTTTATAAAAAGGATGTTATGTTCATATGTGTATTTTTAAAATTAATATATTTGAATTGGTACCAGTAACAAAATTGTAATTAACAAGGAAACAGATATTAATGCAGGGGACTATTTCAATATATAGTATGTTCATGAAGATAAAGACTATAGTTGATAATAAGCTATATTAAGAGGACATCTAATAGTTTTATAACCAGAAAAATAAAGCCAATAAAAAGATGCAGTATGCATATATAGCATCAAAAAATGCATGCTATAAAATGTGATAAAAATGGTAATGATAGTAGTAGTAATAATAAATATATACACATTATAAATATAAAATATTATGTAAATATGTAAAAGTACTAGTAAATGTGAAAATATAAGCTAAAACTTCTTTCGGGTGGATCATTATGGATTCAGTCAGGAAAAAAAACTACTCTATGTATCTGGGTCATATAGAGTTTAAAACAAACCAGTTTATATGATGGTAAGTTAGAAGGTGGGGCACGGAAGCCAGGGAAATGCTGCTGAAGGTTGTGGGACTGTCACCAAAGGCAGGAGGAGCTGACCCTTAAGGTCTGTGCCTGGAGCACAGAATGAGTGGCTCTCAGATGATTGTCTGGAAACTGATGCCCTTCTCCAGTATCTTTGTAGAGCTCCTCCTACAGCTATGCCAATCTGCACTGCTTTTCACAGATCTGCTGGGAAATTGCAGTGAATTTCTCATCCGCCCTCACATCTGCTTGCATTTAACTCTGTGGAGAGCTTCTTCTGCCTCTCTCTGCTCTTTCCAAGTCTCTCTGAATTCCTCACATTGGGAAACTCTAACCCAGATCACACAAAGGAAGTTTTGGGAAACATTTCCCAGCCTTAGGAGGAAATGTAGACAACTTATTACAGTAGGCCACATGTATCCCAAGGACTTTATGAATGCTTTGCAATCATTTTATTTAATTCTCCTGGCAACTCTATGAAGGTAGTATCATTCACATTTAGTAGATGGAGGTATTGAATATTAAAGTGATTGTTTTGCCCAAAGTCTTAGAGCTAGTAAGTGGAAGATGATTTTAGAAAGTGTCACTCTGATTTTAAAGCTTTGGTGTCTAATCACTACCTTATCCTGATGTCTTCTATTGCATTTCGTTTACATTAGTAATACTATTATTATTAGTTAAGTATGAATTAAATTTTCCATTAGTGCCAGTTGTTAATATATTTTGTTTGTGGGGCACCTGGGTGGCTCGTGGGTTAAAACCTCTGCCTTCGGATCGGGTCATGATCCCAGGGTCCTGGGATCGAGCCCCACATCGGGCTCTCTGCTCCGAGGGGAGCCTGCTTTCTCCTCTCTCTCTGCCTGCCTCTCTTCCTGCTTGTGATCTCTGTCAAATAAATAAATAAAATCTTTATATATATATGTATATATATATATATATATATACATATATATATATTTTGTTTGCAACTTTAATGCCCCAAATCTAACTAAGCTTGTAAGTGTAAATCGATCACACTAAAATCAACACCTGCATTTTAAAATTTAAAAAAATTTTTTTTATAAACATATAATGTATTTTTATCCCCAGGGGTACAGATCTGTGAATCACCAGGTTTACACACTTCATAGCACTCACCATAGCCCATACCCTCCCCAATGTCCATAACCCCACCTCCCTCTCCCAACCCCTCTCCCCCCAGCAACCCCCCAGTTTGTTTTGTGAGATTAAGAGTTTCTTTTGGCCTGGCTCCCTCCCGATCCCATCTTGTTTCATTTATTCTTTTCCTTCTCCCAAACCTCCCACGTTGCATCTCCACTTCCTCATTTTAGGGAGATCCTATGATAGTTGTCTTTCTCTGATTGACTTAATTCGCATAATAATAATTGAATTAGTAAGTATAATACCCTCTAGTTCCATCCATGTCGTCGCAAATGGCAAGATTTCATTTCTTTTGATGGCTGCATAGTATTCCATTGTATATATATACCACATCTTATTTACCCATCCGTCTGTTGATGGATGTTGATGGTTCTTTCCATAGTTTGGCTATTGTGGACATTGCTGCTATAAACATTCTGGTGTACGTGCCCCTTCGGATCACTACGTTTGTATCTTTAGGGTAAATACCCAGTAGTGCAATCTCTGGGTCGTAGGGTAGTTCTATTTTCAACATTTTGAGGAACTTCCATGCTGTTTTCCAGACTGGTTGCACCAGCTTGCATTCCCACCAACAGTGTAGGGGGGTTCCCCTTTCTCTGCATCCTCCCCAGCATCTGTCATTTCCTGACTTTTTAATTTTAGCCATTCTGATTGGTGTGAGGTGGTATCTCATTATGGTTTTGATTTGTATTTCCCTGATGCCGAGTGATATGGAGCATTTTTTCATGTGTCTGTTGGCCATCTGGATGTCTTCTTTGCAGAAATGTCTGTTCATGTCCTCTGCCCATTTCTTGATTGGATTATTTGTTCTTTGGGTGTTGAGTTTGCTAAGCTCTTTATAGATTTTGGATACTAGCCCTTTATCTGATATGTTGTTTGCAAATATCTTCTCCCATTCTGTCAGTACTGCCTGCATTTTATCAGTCCCTAAGTCCTTAGCCTAAAGTTTCCACCAGTGTTTTTTGTTCCAGGGCAGGAGTGCTATTATCACTCCCATCATTTCAGTTTGTATGTGCCCACAGCCAACATCTCCCAGAGATCCTTGGTTAAAGGAAGACTTAAATGTCACTGAAGCAGCAGATGAGGAGGGCGCCCCCACACTATAGGCCCGATTCCTGGCTGAGAAGGGGGCAGTTAAGGCCATTAGTAGAAGAGGCCCAGGTACGTCCTCTCCAAATCTTGCCCTAGCTCAGGGCAGCCACTGAACTGTTGGCCTGAGTTTTGGGGAGGGCTTTTGTCATTGAGCTGGAAGGCGGGGTCCGGTGCCTGGTCCTCAGAGCTGGGGAACACCTCCACAGGATGGTTCCAGCATCTCCGTTGGGTCTGAGGCTGGAGTCTTGCATGGTAAGTTGGGAGGAGCAGGAATGGGTGTATGGCAAAGCAGAGGACTCCAGAGGCAGAGATACACTCCAGAAACCCTGATACACTTCATCTAGCTCCGGGGCCACAGGATTAGGGGGTGTCTTCAGAGTGTGTGCTGGCCCTGGGACTCAGGGGATGTCTACATCCAGGGACAGGTTTCCGCGGAGTCCAACGAGCAGCTTTGGCTGCTCTCCCTCAGGACAATTGCGGAGATCACTGCAACCCGGGTCAGTAAAGGTGTCGTTGCCCAAGGACTCTACTCTCTAGGCGTCTGGGCGCTGTTAGGGCTCCCAGGCAGGCGGGTGGGTACCCCCAAGACGCCAGTCGGTCTGGGATCTCCCGCTAGCGCGTGCGCCTCGGTTTCCACCTGCGCTGGCCAGCTGTCGCGGCAGAGCGGGAAGGCGCGAGCGTGCACTGGATCCCACCGTGTCGGCTGTCGCCGCGGTCTCTGCGGGCAGGCGCCCAGCACAGCCCACAGGTGGCCGGTGTAGTGTGGACGGCCAAGCGCACTGTCTCCATCTTGGTCAAGTTCTAGCACCCAGGGAATTTCACTCACAGCTCTTGCTCTGATGGCAAGGACTATAGGTAAGCCCCCTCTCACTCCCCGGAAGTTCAGCCACCTTACCTGACCCCGGTTGCCTTTCTGGAGTACTTTTTGCCTTTTGTGAAGGATCCCTGTGAAACTTTTCTGCATGGGGTTTCTGTCGCCAACCGACATTCTAGCAACATGATTCTTTCTCATTTCCCCAATCTATCTGTCCTTCAGTGTGTCTCTGTGTATATAAATCTGTGGGGTGGGATCATGGTGGTGGAAATCATCCTTTTTATTGCCAGGAGCATTCTGTTTAGTTCAAGTCCTCAAAATTATTCACTTGCTAATGCTAGTGGATATACGGATTGGGAGTCAGGGTAATTCCTCTTATAAAGACAATAATCTGAAGGTAGATTGTTGTCCAGTCAAGGTACCCAACATACCCTATAGCAAACGTTAACTATTTTCATTTTATTTATGATTGAGTTTGTCCTCTGTCGTGAATATATATTCATTAATGGAATGTAAGGATATTCAAAATTAGTAACTAGACTAATGATATTTTTAAAATTTACCAGTGTTTACTTGGTTTATCAAGACTGTATGACCCATCATCTAAAGATAATATAGGGACACTTCAGTTTATTTTAAAAGAAAGAAAATACCCACAGAAACTTTCCATTTAATTTGACAGGTAAAAAGAAGTAAACGAGATCTTTGGAGGTTTCAGAATAGAAATTGCTATAGCTTTAAGCCCTTGTTATCTGAACTGATTTTGCTTTATCTGAGTATCCAGGCCTTTTGTGACAAGAGTAATCTAGTTGGTTCTTCTATTTCTTTTTCTTTTCTTCTTTTCTTTTTGATAGTGTACAATGAATTTAAATAGAATATAATACATCTTTTCTACAGAAGCAAATCCAAAATGTTTAAATTGCATTCCACTGATGTATAATTGGGATTTAATTAAACCCTTCATCGCTTTAACCACAGAATGACATTTTTTTAGTTATAACTGATAGTTGAAATCTTAAAAAACAGAAATCAAAAAGACCTGTGCCAACCGGTTGTTTGCTTACCTCTTTTTCAGAATATTTAAAATAAGCACATTCGTCCAATAAGTACTTTGCCACACAGTGTTTTTGGGGTAAAATCCTTTGCTCTTTTCAGTTCCAACTCGGTGTTCAGTCTGCACATTTGAGATACCTTGAATTATTTCATCCATGTCTCTAAGATCACCTTGGAATCTTGTCATCTATAAAGTCCATTTAGCCTCTACTCAGATAAATCCATGTGTTTCTAGGCTGTTAGAAATGTCAGCAAGTATACCTGAGGTACGAGAGCAGTTTTTTTTTTTTTTTTTAAGATTTTATTTATCTATTTGACAGACAGAGATCACAAGTAGGCAGAGAGACAGACAGAGAGAGAGGGGTAAGCAGACTCCCCGCTGAGCAGAGAGCCCAATATGGGGCTCCATCCCAGAACCCTGGGTATATGACCTGAGCCGAAGGCAGAGGCTTTAACCTACTCAGCCACCCAGGTGCCCCAACAGCAGTTTCTTATATAGGAATTATGAAGAGTGTTTTTTGCTGGGCTAAGGAATCTATGAATGCTTTAATTGTTTATTAGGAGATTAGGGGATTTTAATTACTAATATTTACCTGGGATCTGTTAACCAAGAATGAATGAATGAATTTCATTACTATCTATGAGATATAAAGATTTCCAGGCCCTTGGGTGAGAGTTGAGATCAAACCAGGTCAGCCTATGTTCTTAGTGCTGTAGTAGAGGACGAGCAGAGGTACATACAAAAAGATGAGCAGATATTTAGTATATGTGCTGCTGAAGCGAGCACAAGATGAGCAGATATTTAATGAGATGATTCTGAGAATATGGTACTCTGAAGAAATGTTATGATGTTATGAAGAAAATAAGAAAATGAAGTGATAAAGACTTACGAAGATTCATTAGGGTAAACCTCTCTTAAGAAGGTATCATCAGAGACAAATGATGACAAGCCAGCAATCTGAACATCTGAGAGAGGAGCATTCAAGGCAGAAGAAATATGCCACCAACAAAAAAAGACAATGGGATGGGGGAATTTCCAATATTCCTTCTGTTAGCACTCCTAGGAATCTGATTTTTCTGGCCCACTCAAGACCATTTCCTCTCACAGAATCTAAACTTAAAATGATAATTGACAGACTAAAATTCTGGGCTAAAGCTAGCAAGGTGAAATGTGATTGATATGAATGTACAATGGTACATAAAATTTCACAAACTTAGTTACACAGCACAGAATGATAACCACCTGTCTTGGCAGCTGTTCATATGGGAACAATCTGAGGATTCTAATTGACCACAAATTGGAGCTTGCTCTTTGCTGTTCCTGACTGGAAAAAAGCAACATATAGATATTACCCTCAGGCAGCTTTCCGCCCAATTTAAGGCATCATTATAGCTGTCCAAAAATGGAACAGGCTGCTATAGCAGGTTGGGAAATCTTCATTGTTTAACTCATTAAAAAAAAGAAGAAGGAGGAGGAGGAGGAGGAGAAAGAGGAGGAGGAGGGGAGGAAAGAGAGGAAGGAGAGGAAGAAGAGGAATAATAATAATAATAATAAAATAATGAATGAATACCCATCAGGACGTTTGGAAAAAGTAAATTCTGTATTGTTTGGAGACTAGTTTAAGTTGAGTTTAATTTTTTGGTTTCTGTGAGTCTGTGGCTTGTTAGTAGTTTCTTTTATGACAATAAACTTTTCTTCATTTTGGGATAGGTGTATATGGTTAAGAAGAAAAAATGACATTGATATGTAAGGTATATGGTAAAGTTTACCAAAAGTAAACTTTATTAGTTTGTAATGGCATTTCTCAAAAATAGTAATCTGGAGTTTAAAATTCTTGGACTATAGTTTTAAAAGAATTTAGAATTAGTTCTAGTATTTCTTTTGCCAAGTAGAATAATAAAAGTAGATATAAGTAAATATAGCTTGGTTTTTCCTGTGTTAGCTGTATAACATAGTTTATGTTTCTGCATTTCACTTTCCTCACAAGGAGGACAGTAACTTGTACCTTCCTTAAAAGATTGTTATTAAGATTTAATTATTTGCTGTATGTAAAGCAATTAGAGCAGTGTCTGGCATTAGTAAATGCTATGTAATTGTTCACTATTGTTATTAAAAATAAATGTATGCTCTTTTCTGCCTTCAGGAATTAATGACCAAATTAATAACTGAAACGCCTGACCAGCCAATCCCATTTCTCATTGACCATCTTCAGTCTAAACAAGGAAACCATGGACAACTTCAAAGAACTTTATCTGGATCTGCAGCTCTCTGGGCAGAAAGTGAAACATCAGGCAAGTGAAAAACATTTTATAGTTGATTTTTATATATTTAATGTAAAAATGTACAAAAGTCTTTCTGATTATAATAAAATAAATGTGGATGGTTATCAAGGGTTTCATGTATTCATTTGCAGCTTCACTCATATGCTAAGATTTCTTTCATGTGTGAAATTTAAGAGAAAAAGCTAATGAACAAATAAAGAAAAGAAAAAATGACAAAGAAGACTTAAATACAGAGAACACACTGATGGTTACCAGAAGGGAGGGAAAAGGTTGGGGGAATTGGGGTAAAATAGACAAAAGAGATCAAAAGCATACTTAGTTTGGTGAGCACTGAGTAATACATAGAATTGCTGAATCATTATATTGTACACCTGAAATTAATAACAACACTATATGTGAATTACACTTCAAAAAAGAAAAAATTCCAATTTGTCATAAAATACTCTTGATTATGAATATATTGTTGTATAATATGCTATGTATTGTGCTTTAAAATATGGGAATCTGTGTGTGTTCAATTTTAAGATTGAGATTTACATGAAAGGTTTCATTTGGTATGAATTCAAATTAATTATTCGAGGGTTATTTCTTTTCTTTTCATGAAGAATTTGAATTAAAAGCTCAAAGCTTATCTATAGAAAGAAAGGTAAACAAAAATTTTTAAAAAGTTGCCTTTCACTTTTCCCAAACTGATGATGATTCTCTATTTCCTGTGGTGCCTATTTTTATCTTATGTAGTAAGTTTAACTTTAGAAAGATGCGTTTACTCCGGGCATTGGGGAACCAACCTTACTAAGTCTGCAATAGCCCCGTCTCCCCCAGTAAGCACCAGTTAAGATAATTGGGTAGACCTGATGTCAGTCTTTACTTATGAATTTTGTGTCTGACAGATTTTTTATTCTATATACAGATTTATTGGTTTGGCACTTACTTCTAAAACCAGTTTCCTGTGCCTGTTATGTCAACAGCCATCTCCTTGCCTAATTCCCCTGGGAATCTGACTGACAGGAGTTAAGATGTGTTCCCAATATCTGCATTTTTCTTATCCTCCTCATGCTTTATGAGATTCCCTGAAAGGATTTTGGTTTTCTTTGGCTATATTCTCATATTAGTACCTTCTTGAGACCATGTCTTAAAGCCACAGTAACGTGGGTAGGGAATAGGGTATCCTCTGAAAGAATGTAGAGCTCTCTGCTGGCAGTTATCCATACAGAAGATACCTGCATTATACAGGAATCTAGCACACAAACTTTTAGCATAGAAAAGAGAGAACACTTACAGTTTCCTGGCTTCACTTTCTTGGTTTAGATTCTAAGTAGCATGGGTATATAAACATGAACTCTGGTTTGTAGGTGCAAAGATGGCACCCATCATGTAAAGGCAGACCATATGGAGTCTGTGAGCCCAGTGAAGTTCATATGAGCCCATATTTATAAACTATAGTATCTGGAGAGATAGTAGTATGTTCAACTCTGCAGTTCCTATGTTTAATATCTCATACTTTCCTTGGGTCAGAAGTCTGTAACTAACACAAAAGATCCTCTGTCCGATCTCACAAGGGTGAAAATCAAGGTATAAGCTGGGTTGCATTATCATCTGGAGGCTGAACTAAGAAAAACCCTGCTTCTAAACTCATTCAGGTTGTTGGCAACATTAATTTTCTTGCAGCGGTATGACTAAGGTTCCTGTTTTTGTGCTGAGTTTTAGGCTAGGGTTGCTGTCAACTCCAAGAAGCAATCTGCAGTTCCTTGCCACATGACTCTTTCACATCATGGCAGCTTGGTTCTTTAAAATCAGCAAGGGAATTGCTGTCATTCAGTCTACTTAATATATATAACATAACATAATCATAACATTGACATCCCATCATCTTTACTATATACTGTTGGTTTGAAGCAAGTCAAGGTCCAATCTACTACACTTAAGGTGAGGGAATTATATAAGACATAATGTCACAGGCAGAGATCATGGGGATCATCTTAGAATTCTGAGTAGTACAAGTACTGATGACTTACTGCTTGGAGAGGGAGAAAGAGGGGAGGAGATTATTATGACTCCCAATTCACTGACTTGGTCAATGGCATAAATGCTTATTTAACAAAGCAATGTGGGAACAGAGGAATAAATTTGTGAAGAACAATAATAAGTCCACTTCCTATTGATGACTTTGAGTTTTTGTGAGGCATCATAGTAGATAATTCCAGCAGGAAGTTAGATATGAGTCTAAAACTCTGGGATGGGTCAAGGCAGGAGTCACAGTGTGGCATTCAGTATCGTATCTCATAATCATTAAAGTTACAAGAGTGAGAGAATGGAAGAAGTTGTGGTCAAATTTTCCAGGAGAGTGGGAGATGAACCAGGGGAAGGCAAGGGTGAAATTTTATCTGATGCCTGAAATTTTGTCTTTTTTATTAAGAAGTGAGGTTGTTTGCTGAGGACAAGAGGGTTGGGATTTAAATTGTGAAAAGTCACCAAGGAAAAGGAGAAAATAGCTGGCAAAAGGAAAAAAAAAATGATGGAGGCAGTTCTGGGACCTCTCGGAAGTCGAAGACACAAATGACTCTTAGAAACCATCAGCACAGTTGTGATTTTCTCCAGCTGTGCCCGGAAGCAGTGGGAAGGGAGCAGAGCCAACAGTTTGAGGGACTGAGTGAGAATTGTGGTTGTGGCATGGCTAGGGTAGAGGTCAGAAGAACAGTTTTGCAGAGCAGTGAGGACATTTGTGAGCCATTTATTCAAGTGATCAAAGCGCATGGTCTGGCATGAGAGGGTAGTGAGCAAGGATAGGAAAAGAATTAGACAAAAAAGCAGATCAGAGAGCTGAAGAAAAAGAACTGTAGAAGGCTGGTGGTGCAGGAGTAGGTGCAATGAAAATCTGAGAGCGATTAGAAGGACAGTAGATGGTGGTATTTGAGATAAAGATTTCTGAGGTGGGGTGAGTCCAGGTGATGAGGTGGTCCTGTTGGTAGCCTTAGTTGTGGGGTATCTTAATAATCAGGGAAGCGAAGCCTTTCAGAGTTAGGGAGGACAATGAAATATGAAACTTAATGCATGATTAGTCTGAGGATTAAGAAGATGAAATCAGGGGCACTTGGGTGGCTGCTTTCAGCTCAGTTCATGGTCCCAGTGTCCTAGGATCCAGGCCCTCCTGGAGCGCCGTGCTCAGCAGGAAGCCTGCTTCTCCCACTTCCCCTGCTTGTGTTCCCTTTCTTGCTGTGTCTCTGTCAAGTAAATAAAATCTTAAAAAAAAAAAAAAAAAGAAGAAGAAGAAGATGAAACCAGGGTTGCATTCAAGTTGAAAAGTCAAGGGAGACCATGCCAATGTTTTGAGTTCAGCTGTGGAGTAATCAGGAGTAGAGCAGTGACCACACTGAGGAGCAGTGAGTAGTGTAGACAGGCAGCAGTTACCACCAGAGAGGAGGGACTTCCAGCTTAACCCTGCTGGGCCAGAAAACTCAGCCTGTGGCTGGGACCACATGGGGGAGTGAACCCTCCATTCCAGTAAGCTGCAGAGGAGGGAATGTTCTTATGGAAAGAGTGAAGTCTCTTAAAACATGAAAGGAGGGGGTTCTTGAGAATAGAAGAGTGTTTGCTTGCTGTGGAATGTATGTCCCAGGAGGAGAAGGGGCAAAATTTTAGAAAGAAAGAGTGTGACAGGAGAGAAAAGGAAAGTACAGGGTAATTCTTGGGTATGAATATAAGTGATGAAGTTATAATTTGGGTGACAGTATTAATGCCAGTTTACAGCTTGACTGCAGTTTCAAATTGTTTCCTCTGGTGCATGTTCTGATTAGCTAGAAATTATCTCAATAGTCAAAGTATTTTGGTATAGTATCTCTTGAAAATATCTAAAGTTGTCCTCTTATTGTCATCAAATGTATCTAGCAACTCAGGACACATCATCATCTAAAAGTCTGCCATTTAATATTACTGTGCAGAAACGTAAAGTCTTCCTTATTTTTATTTTTTAGATATCTAGTTATTTTTCTTAAATACTTATGGAATTTGTTTTTTCTTTCTGATATTGACAAGTTTTACTGGGAATATATCTCAACAATTATCTTTTTTCTTTAGGTTTTTTTCTTATATTCAGTGAATCTTTTCAATTAGCAAATCCAGGTCTTCAGCCTAAAACTGTTTTCCTCTTGTGTACTTAGTTGTTGTTTTCATTATATTTGCTTTCTATTTCTTCTTCAGGAAGATCAGCTATGTGTAAATTGAGTTTGCTTTGCTGTTCTTCATTCCTCCCATTTCATTTCACATTATATTTGCCTTTCTTTGTTGACTAACTTCTGGGAAGATTTGTCAAGTGTGCTCTCTGTGTTACTGATGATTTTCTGCAGTATCAGTTTTTTCTCTCTGGCTTTGAAAACAAATTTAAATGTTGGTATTGCATTTTGGTTTACTGTCAGCATTTCCTTATCTTCTTTATTCATTTCTGTTTGCAGTTATATTTTATTGTAGACTAGTTGATTAACCTACCTCCTCTCACATTTCTTTTTGTTCCATAGAATCCATTTTCTTTATTTCTTTATTAAGAAGACAATTAGCCATATTCTAAAATGTAAAGGTTTTTCAGGGTAAATTTTTCTAAACTATGAATTTTCTTTGTATCTTGAGTGTGGTGTTCTTGCTTTTCATATTGAAAAAATTTTTTTAGAATTATTTTTTCCATTTATTCAAATTTAAATGAGGAGTATTCTATCTAGTTTTAGGTTTATCAATTAATAATATAGTTGGACTCTTCTTTGTCCCCTCAAGGTATAGCTCAGGACAATTTGGATCCCTTTCAAACATTTTAGAGAGAAAAAATCATGACTGCTCCTAAAATTCCATTATCAGTTAAATCCTATGGGTCTCTCCAATAATCATGAATAACGTTGTCTCATCTTGTTTTTTACCAACTAAATATGAACAGTATCATTGCTAGATTATTTAAGTTAATGTGGATTTTTCTTCTAGCCTATAGTGGAAAAATTAAAAAGCCACAAAATCCAGTATGCTATTCCTCCCTTGTTCTTTTTAGCTGTTTTGTTTGTATCATGAAATGCTTTGTTTTATGATCAGGATTCCTTGTTCCTTTAGCTGTGTTGCATTAGAAGATATTATGGACCTAGGATGGATATAGAAAGACAGACTCTCCTAGAACAACAGAAACAGATGACTTTGATACAGGGGCAAGTGTCAGGGATGCCTAGAATTCTTCCAGTCCTTTTCTTATTTGCCTGTCTTTTGTCTTATTCCTGTCTGTGGAAATATGTCCTGCATTTTGGCAGACCACAGACCGATATTTCTGTTCCTAGAGTTTTAGAATATTTGTACCTCTTTTGGTATTGAATGGCATGTTAGGAGTTCATAAAATTAGGTAACAGCTAGTTTAGTACAATCTTAAAATAACAATTTGGGGAATCCATATAATGTTTCATGATTTCTATTTGGTATTTACAAGTGGGTGGCTAGAGAAAGATTGGGGAGTCATTCATAAAGCTAGGATGATTTGACAACTTATAAATTTAAACAAGAAGGCAGAAGGAAACTCTAAAGTTTAAGGAATGTCACACAGATGAAAGAGGAAGATGAGGAAGCAGTGAATGAGACAGAGAAGGAAGAATCAGATGGTTGATATAGAGATGAGGAGGATGTAGGGCCCTGAGTATAAGAGAAGAAAATATTCCACAAAGATAGGCCTGTCTAAAAATATGAAATGCTTGGCAAAGTTGTTGAGAGGGATGAATTCTTGGAAAGATCATTTAATTTGGAAATTGGTATGACTTTGACCACCTTTGAAGGGGAGCTATAATTGAACGAAGTTGGTTGAATTACCCTTTCTTTAATAGAGAAGTGGAAAAAAATGGGTGATTCTAGGGAAGGAATGTAGGTGACTATCAGTGGTTTAATATGTCTTAGTGAAAAATAGATAAGGTAAAATCAGATGAGTAAAATTTACATAAATGTTTAGTTGTTTTTATTTATTGTATTTATTTATTTATATATATTTTTAAAGATTTCTCTATTTACCTTTGAGAGAGAGAGAGAGAGAGTGAGTGTCAGGGGAGGGACAGAGGAAGAGAATCTTCAAGCAGGCTTCCCACTGAGCACAGAGCCCTGCACTTGCCCCATCCCACCACCCTGAGGGGAAACCTAGGGCGGGTTCTCTGAGGGACTGAGCCACCCAGGAGCCTCAGTTGTATTCATTTACATTAGAATACAGTGCTTTATTCCATAATACGCATTTAAAGAATGTTATTTTAAGTAATGGTAATCCATGCCTTAAAGAGTCATACTAAAAGCCTTTCACAGTTTAACATGGTCTTCATCATATTAATATACAAATTGAATCACATCAAATTCAAAACTAAAATGTACAGGAGAAATTAAGCAAGAAATGCTCTTGAATACTTGCATTATTTTTGATGTGAGGTGAACTATAGCTTTTGCCAGGCATATCTAATGACTTCATAGATTTAGTTTTTGATCAATCTTGAAATCATTTATCGTTGAGTTTATATATATATATATATATATATATATATATATATATATATGTATTGTTTGTTTGTTTGTTTTAACAGAACATAAAGGAACAAGAAGGGATTTCAGAAGTTATGATAAGCCTTGGCAATTAAGTGCAAAGAAGCCTAAAAAGTCAAAAAGTGACCTTGCTGTGTCTAACATTTCCCCACCATCACCAGAATCCAAATCATGTAAGGAATTTTGTCATTCAAATATTACTTAATGTATGTAAGTATGTATTATTAACGAAATGAAGAAAAGGTAAGAATTGAAGTCAAACTTTTTATGATATTTCTGGCTATTAATCCTAATGAATGTCATGTTCATTTCAGCATTATACACACACTCATATGCTCAAGCATGTTTAATTGATTTAGACCTTCTTGAGTATAATAGTCTTTTAAGAATATAAGCTGCCTGGAGCAGGTTCCTTGCCTGTCATGTTCAGTTGCAGCATTGTATCACATTCAAGGCAATACTAGACCTACATTTAATAAAGTACATTTAGTAAAGCAAATTAAATCTTTTAGAGGGGAAAGAAAGGATATTTATATTAAAAAATTTAACAAAATTTAAATTTTTAATCCTTTTCTCTTCTTTTAGCCCCCTCAAATTCTGCTTCCTCAGAAATAGTTTGTATATTTTCACATCTTTTGAAATAGTTTGCATCTTTTCACATCCTTTTCTTTGTACAACTAGCATATAAAGTAAGTGTGAGTTGATTTGCCTTTAGACTATACACATTCTTCAGCAATTTGTTTTTATTATTTTAGAATGTGTTGTGGGTATATCTTCATGCTAAACTTAGATATAAATTATACTTTTTAAGAAGTGTATACTGTAGTATGCTGTGAATGTGCCATAATCTATTTATTCCCCTGTGGGAGAATGGTTAGATTGATTATAGAGTTTTGCCTCCACAAACTACTACCTGAAATAAATGAATATCTTGCAATTTCTGATAAAATAAACAACATACCACATAAATATAGGTGTTCTCACTTCTTTATGATAATTCACCAGCTGTAAGATTACTGGGTCAGAGGGTCTGTGTATTTTTATTATTTCCTATTTCTTTTTTATAAGTAAATATTTCCAATTACTTTTTTAAAAGGGGCAGAAAAAATATTTTGGTAGTCTGAGATTGCCTTTGGCATAGCATTACCATATAGATATTTATTTTAATCAAAACAAAAAAATACAGTTTGAAAAGTGAAGTAGTATTATAGGCTTCTAATATAGAGCCAGTTTTTAACTCTTTTAGATGTTCCTTTGGTACACAAATGTACATATCCAAACATACAAGTTGTTTACATAGTTCCCTTTTTTACTTTTTAAATTTGAGGCATCATCTCTTGACCTCCTTCTAAGACATTGTGGTTTCATACCTCAGGCCCATTTTGTCCTCACAGTACAATCATGCAAGTATTTCAAATATTGAATATATACTACACAGCGATGTTGTATTAATTAGCCATAATTTCAAAGTAGGGCCATAGATATGCAACTATTAATTTGTTTCTAGAACTTATAATTGTCTTGTTTTTCTATTTGCTTTGTTTTCTGTGTACCCCTCGCTAGTGTTTCACCAAACCTTGCCTTAACATATTCAGCACTCAATATGATCAAATACATCAAGTAATTCTAACTTTGATCTTACTTTATTTTATATTTTATTTCATTAAAAAAATTAGAGACCTTTCTTCTGCAGCCCTTTGTCTTCTTGCTCTATCATGGCTTCTTGGTTTTTAGCATTTTTCTTAGCTGTGTTCTGAGACCATGCTTCACTGCCATCCTGAGGATTCTCTTTTCTTCCTTCTTGTGGAGGACCATCTGTCTCCTGTCTCCACATCTCCTTTCCACTTTTAGGTTTATTTATTTGTTTTGATGGCACACCTTCACTACAGGTTTTCTGAACAAGAATGATTGCAAGACAAATATTTGAATTCTTATAAATAACTTGATTAGTTCCTCAGTTGGGTATAAAATTCTAAGTTAGAACTGATTTTCAGTTGGAATTTTGAAGGAATTTCGTCTGTGTCTTCTGGGGCAAGTATGGCTATTAAGAAGTCTGAGAAGAACTTGATTGCTGTTTCTGTCCCTGAAAGCTTTTAGGGTCTTTTTCTTTTTTGCCACTGTTGTAAAATTTGGGGATAATATGGTTTGCATTGTTTAGGACATTTAATGGATCCTTCCAATCTGAGAAATGGGGTTTTATGTCCTTATTGCTTTGGCGTTTGTCCTCCTTGATTGGAGCTTGAGTGTTGAAATGTTATGAAATAGCCACCTTGTTGGGCATCTCTCTCCTCAGGGACTAGATTTCGGTATTCTCTACTTTGCTAGATACAGTTACCACTCCTCAATTTATACTGCTTCTTCTTCAAAAAAAAATGCTATTTCTTGCCTAATAATGTCTTCTCTTCTTGTTTGTGTAATAGTTTGACCCAAACAAAATTTAATATACTTTTATTAGGAATGTGGGGGAGGTGAAGGGAGATGTGTTCTGTCTTCTCTTTTATCAGAAGATAGCAAAATGTCTAAAAAATATATACTAATTGCTGATGAAGAAATTAGAAATTTTTAAGCTACTAGATGATGATATAAAATATACTTTGCTTGTATGTTTTCCCTAAGTTACAGAAGTCACTAACAGTAAACAGTGCCTGAATTTTCTTTTTTCTATAAATAGTCACACTTCCCTTTTACGAGTTCAGTTAAAACGTTTCTTAAAATCCAGCTTCATAACTTCCCTCTGTTTGCTCATAAGGAAACTATTTCCAAAACAAACATTTTAATTCTGTACATTGATCTTGATACAGTCTTTCACATAATGATGAATAGTAAATTTTTATCATTATGTAGCATGCTTATGAAGTAATCATTTTTTTTAAAACATAGTGCCAAGGTCAGTAGATCATCCTAAGTGGAACTGGCGAATTAAACCACAAAGCCGTGATTTTGATGAATTGAACCACATCCTTCAAGAGAGCAAGAAGCTGGGAAAAGCCCTTGAGAATCTCTCTCGAAGTAAGTTCATTTACTTGATTATAATAGAAATTCCTAACCATATTAAAGTAGAAACATTTATTACTACTGCCAGGAACCCATTTCCAGCATCCTCATAATTACATGAGAGGTTGTAAGAGAGTGCATGAGATTGGAAATGAGGATTGATCTTGCATTTTCCACATGCTCCTGGGAAGACAGGTATAGAGAGTAGGAGGAGCCATTTGACTCCAGTCTCTCTACCAGGTCTCTGTTATGCAGGTTAGTTGCACACATACAATGGTATCTTACTCACTCTTCTCTTTTGGACCTGATTGTTCTGTGTCATCCTAAAAAGTAAACACACCTATTGCCTCTATGAGTATTTGATGTCTCTAAACTTTTTTTTAAAAATTATTTATTTAAATTTAGTTACATATCATATATTATTAGTTTAAGTGGTAGAGTTAAGTGATTTATCAGTTGCATATAACATCAAGTACTTGATACATCAAGTTCCCTCCTTAATGCCCATCACCCAGTTAACCCATGCCCCACCCACCTCCCCTCTGGCAAACCTCAGTTTTTGTTTTTATTTTAAAGATTTATTCACTTATTTATTTATTTATTTATTTGATGGAGAGAGAGAGAGAGGGACAGAGGCAGAGGGAGAAGCAGTCTCCCTGTTGAGCAGGGAACCCGATTTGGGACTTTATCCCAGGACCCTGGGATCATGACTTGAGCCAAAGGCAGACACTTAACTGAATGAGCCATCCAGGCACCCCCTCAGTTTGTTTCTTACAGTTAAGAGTCTCTTACGGTTTTACCCCATTTTTATCTTATTTTATTTTTCTTTCCCTTCCCCTATGTTTATCTGTTTTATTTCTTAAATTCCACACACGAGTCAAGTCATATGGTATTTTTCTTTCTCTGACTGATTTATTTCACTCAGCATAATACCCTCTAGTTCCATCCATGTCACTGTAAATGGCAAGATTTCATTCTTTTTTATGATTGAATAATATTCCTGTGTGTATGTGTGTGTATGTATACCACATCTTGTTTATCCATTCATCTGTCAGTTTTCATCTGGGCTCTTTCCATAGTTTGGCTATTGTGGACATTGCTGCTATAAATATTGAGGTGCATGTGTCCCTTGGAATCACTATTTTTGTATCCTTTGGATAAATATGTAAGAGTATAAATGCTGGGTCATAGGGTAGTTCTGTTTTTAACCTCTTGAGGCACCTCCATGCTGTTTTCCAGAGTGGCTACACCAGTTTACATTCCCACCAACAGTGTAGGAGGGTTCCCTTTTCTCTGCATCCTTGCCAATATGTTGCTTCCTGATGTGTTAATTTTAGCCATTCAGACTGGTGTGAGGTGATATCTCATTGTGGTTTTGATTTGTATTTCCCTGATATCATTGATATCTCTAAACTTCAAATGGTAGCAACTGGGGCACATTCTTCTTAAAAATCCTTTCAGAACCCAGCAGCATACTTTTCTGTAAAAATAATGATTCTGTAATACAAGGCCTAGGTTATAGGTTTTGCTCTGCCACTTATTAATAACCTTGGGTAAATCATTAAACTTCTAATGAGCCTTGGTCCTCTCATCTCCAGAGAAGGAAAACATAATTCTGTTTCCTTTTTCTGGTAGGTGTGAAAGTTTAAAATAATGTACTTCAAGTAAAAGCTTTTAAATATTACTGTCATGAGAGTAGGCTATCGAATACTTGATTTGATAAACGCATTCTATATATGTAGACATACATATATATATCTGTGGTTTTAGTAATGAGTTCAGAGTATTCCTACCTTTCTCTGGTTCTTAAATATATCTCAATTTTAAGATTAGATGCCTTTAGAAGCACATTAATGCCATGGTCTCACTAAAATTTTCTTTTGCTGTCATGAAATATTAAAAATTCTTAAATAGAAAATAGCATACTAGCTTGTTCTAGTGGATTATATTTTAAGAGCTATATGTTTCTTTAGGTAGCACAGTTTTACTAGTTTTATGATGTATCAAAGTTAAAAATACCTGGGGGGATGAAAAAATTGGGTGAAGGTGAGTGGGAAATATAGGCTTCCAGTTACAGAATGAATAAATCATGGGAATAAAAGGCACAGCGTAGGGAAACAAAAAAATAAAAAATTTCCCCTTGGTATATTTTGACAGAAATAGTGTATATATTATATGTGTATATAATATATGTATATTTGTATTTTGTAGTAGGTTATAATTATACATATTTGCACATTATATTTTATTATATTATAATTTTATATATAGAAAAAGGTTGAGTTTTTTCATACGTCTTAGTGCAAAACTCACTAGAGCCTTTTTGAACTTTTGTGTGGTAAACCCATGTCCAAGTTAATTTGCCCTATGGTAAGATCTTATAATTTTTCAACTAAGTTTTTAATTTTAATTCCAGTATAGTTAACATATGGTATTATATTAGTTTCAGGTGTACAATATAGTGATACAACAGTTCTATATATTACTCAGGGCTCATCGTATTTGTTCTTTTTAATTCCCATCACCCGTCTTCCTCCCACCACCCTCTGGTAACCATCAGCTTGTTCTCTATAATTAAGAGTCTGTTTCTTGGTTTATCTCTCTTTTTTTATCCTTGTTCATTTGTTTTGTTTCTTAAATTCTGCATGTGAGTGAAATCATATGGTATTTGTCTTTCTCTGACTGACTTATTTCACTTAACATTATATGCTCTAGTTCCATCCATGTTGTTGTAAATGGCAAGATTTCATTCTTTTCTATGGCTGAATAATATTCTATTGTATATATACACCACATCTTCTTTATCCATTCATCTATCAGTGGATACTTAGGCTACTTCTATAGTTTGGCTGTGGCAAATAATGCTGCAGTAAACAGGGATTATGTATCTTTTTGAATTAGTGTTTTCATATTGTTTGGGTAAACTCAGTTGTAGGATTACTAGATCATATGATAATTCTATTTTTAATTTTTTGAGGGCCTCCCTACTGTTTTCCACAGTGGCCGAGCCAGTTTGCATTCCCAACAGTGTACAAGGGTTTCTTTTCCCTGCACATCCTCACCAACACTTGTTGTTTCTTGTGTTTTTGATTTTAGCCATTCTGACAGGCATGAAATAATATCTCATTATGGTTTTGACTTGTAGTTCCTTGATGATGAGTGATGGTGAGAACATTTCCACATGTCTGTTTGGCCATCTGGATGTCTTCTTTGGAGAAATATCTGTTCCTGTCTTCTGCCCATTTTTTAACTGGATTATTTATTTTTAGGGGGCTGAGTTTTATAAGTTCTTTATAGATTTTGGATACTAACCTTTTGCAAATACTTTTTCCCATTATATGAGTTACCTTTTAGCATTGTTATTTCTTTTGCTGTGCAGAAGCTTTTTATTTTAATGTAGTCCCAATAGTTTATTTTTGCTTTTGTTTCCTTTGTCTCAAGAGACCTTTCTAGAAAAAAGTTGCTACGACTCATGTCACAGAAGTTACAGCCTGTGCTATCTTCTAGGATTTTTATGTTTTCAGGTTTCATATTTAGGTCTTAATCCATTTTGAGTTTATTTTTGTGTATGGGGTAAGAAAGTGGTCCACTTTCATTCTTTTGCATGAAGCTATCCAGTCTTCCCAGCGCCATTTTTGAAGAGATTGTCTTTTTCCCAGTGCATAGGATCTTATAATTTTGCCATTATTAGACATCTTCTGGTTGGGATTCAAGAAGGCCCAGCTTTTGGCTAGATTTATTTTTGGAAGAAATAATCATAAATTGAGTACAGCTTATTACTATATTATGTTCATGAAATAAGTCTTATCCTATTAAATGTCAAAGGTTTTTATTAATGTGTATAAATACCCCTTTGGGCAGAGCCTGTGGCTCTTCATAGCCTCTCAATTTATATAAAAACATGAGTTTAAAAATGATTGAGGAATATGCCTAATTATTACACAGATCTACAAATAGCATATTAGTCAATTTTTGTTCTTTGAAATATAACTGCCTTACAGAGACTTGTTATATCATTGTTAATTGGCAAGAAAATATTTGGCCTGTTCCTAAAACTTCTAATGAAGGAGTTGGATTGCCTTTCACTTATGTATTTACCAAGATGTGGAGCAGAATTACCAAGGTTCAAGCAATGGCCTGTCCCAAGAAAACCTAGGGTGTGACCTTATAGGTGGTACCTAGCAACTTATTCAGACTTAAATTCTCTGTTCCCTCTTTCTTGACAGGATTCAAATAGTAACAGGAAAGACTAGATATTCTCTCCAGTTCACAAACAGGATTTTTGTTTTAGTAGCAATTGTATCATGCTTCTTTTTCCTAGCTTTTTGCAAACCTTTCAATGTAATGCTTTATCTTAAAGTCAGTCAGGAGCTATGTAATTCTTCATGCTATGATTCTCTTAAAAGGTAGATCTGCTAGAAAAACTTGCAGTGGCTTGTAATGCGGCTTGGTCATGATGTGTAGACAGATTTTTCGTGCCTGGATCCCTCCCTTTGCAGCATTTCTGAACATTCTTTAAACATGACTTTCTCATTCTAGGAGCCTGGACTCCTGCCCTTTCCTTCAAATGTTTGTTTCCATCTGACTTTCAAGTAGTGAGAAAAACTGCTTCTAAATAGGGAAATTGGGAAGATACAAGGCCCTCATATCCCTAAATACTGTATCTCTTCTAGTGGCTGTGATTGAAAGGCCTTAGGGTAGTATCTTTCTCAGTGCATTCTAATAGGGCCCATCATCTTATTACTGGTGTGTTAATCTCAATCAGTTAGCTAAGGTGATGTCTGTCAGGTTTCACCACCATTAATACTTTTCCTTTTTGTAGTTAATAAATATCTTAGGAGAGATACTTGAAAACAAAATATCATGTTTCTTTTTCACACTTTTACCTAGTAATCTCAGCATCCATTGGTAAATCTTGCCTGAAACAATTATTATAGGGGTTTTCTAAAACATAGTGTTTCTTTCATTCCTTTATTCATTGTAATTCTTCTTTAATGGAGAGAAGGAAAATGGACTTATAATCACCCCCAGAATAACAACGTCTATTCATCTTTGGTCATGACTGGTCATATTTCTGTAATATTCAGATATGCATTGGATATGAATATGGATACATGTGGATATATGTATATGTAGATATGGGTATAAATGTGAATATAGATATAAGCATTTCTCTTTGGATATTGATATAAAAGAATAAAATACATATTCCAAAATTAATCCACACTGATTTTTCTTGGTTTTGAATATGCTAAATTTGCCAGGTTAAATTTACTTAATAGCTTTTTCAAGAAACCACGGTCTAAAAGGGACAGATTTGTTAAGAGGTCTTGATATTTCTCTTCTACCTACATTTTCTATGCCTACTCTCTACATGTGTGAAAGACATCTTCTAAAACCTAGCAAAGTATCTCCAGGGATTTGTGCTTCAGTAGAAGTATGAGATAGCATTAGTAGTAATTATTGCTTTGCAATGGTCTAGTGTCCATCAAAATAAATAATTTTTCTCCCTAGAATGTCTTGTGGGAATAAGGACAAGTGTATATATAATTAATAATTTTAGGAGTGTTTTCCAGAGATGAAAGAAAGAGTAGTGCACTTGTATTATGTCTTGTATTAGATAAATGTCTTGGATTATATATGTATTATGTTATTCTGAATCCTTCTCTGTTGAATAAGATCTCATTTAACTAAACTTCAGTCACACACATACACACACTTATGTACACATGTGTCTGAATTTGTAATTAAACTGTAAATTCAGTCATTGTTAGGTACACATTTTTCAAAGTGTTTTTTAAGATATTATAATATTATATACTCTATGCTGTCTTAGTTCTATCCTTTTTTGAGACCACAGTGTATATCACATAGAATAGATGCAGGTGTTGCTGTGGGAAATGTCATGGGTCCTGCACTGCCCTTTACTTGCTTGCAGTTGTGAGTATACCATTTGTCCTCCTTCCTCAAGTTTCCTCTTCATTAAAATGAAGTAACTTATCCCTGATTACCATCAAGAATCTCTCCAGTTTTCACAAGTCTTTATTTTAATGATCTGTAATTTATATTCCAAAGTTAAATTGTGTTCATGACTTATAGCTTGTGGTTCAACCTCCTTGCATTCTTTTTTTTAAATTTTTTTTTAGATTTTGTTTATTTATTTGAGGAGAGAGAACACATGAGCAGTGGGGAGGGCCAGCAGGAGAGGGAGAAGCGGACTTCCTGCTGAGCGGGGAGCCCAATGTGGGACTCAATCCCAGGACCCTGGGATCATGACCTGAACCAAAGGCAGATGCTTAATGACTGAGCCACCCAGGCACCCAACCCACTTGCAAACTTTCTAGCTCTTTGTTATCCTTACTCTGTTCTTCCTGCATTGTGACTTTCAGTCTACAGGAATATCTCTGTTGTATTCTCCCCTCATTCTTTTTCATCTTTTTCCCTCACCTCTGCTCTCCCTCTTCCTCTGCCCAGACTGAACTCTGGGTCAGTTGTAATCAATATCCTCTTTCCCTATTGTTTCCATCCTTCTGTTGTGTCTCCTTGTCAAATTCCCATCTTTGAATAAGTGCTGCCATCTTCAGCTCCACTTCACCAGTAAGGCTGAGAGCTCCAGGGAGGAATGGCAGGGCCCATGAACACTATCCTACAAATTCTTGGTTTTCAACACTGTTACTTATCTTGGTCAGTCCTTCCCTTTTTATCCTCTTCTTGCAACTATGAAAAACCCACACAATAATCTGCACACCTCTATTTATTCCCTGTCTCACTGTTTTAGCAATTAGCTTTCCTCTAACTTTAGAGAAAAGCTTAATTGTGGAATGCGTAGAATGTGCTCTCCTCTACCATCTGCATACGTAATTAAATCCACGGCTATTCTGCCCTTCTCCTTTCATTATCAACAGAGAAGGTGTTTCTCTTGTTTAAGGCTTTCCAAGCTTTCCACCCTTGATGCTGATCCCGGTTCCTGCCCAGTATTCTGAGATCTTATTCCATTAATTGCTTTGTCTTTTCTTTATGTGGAAATCTTTCCAATTCTAGTCCCCCTAATAGTAGTTTTGTGGCCATAGGAAAATTTCTTAACCCCTCTTTGACTCAGTTACCTTTTCTGCAAAATTGCAGTAATAATGGCTCCTATTTCTTAAGGTTTTTGTGAAGATAAAATGAGATGTTGTGTCTCTAAAGAGCTTCACATGGTGCCTGGTATATCATAATTGCTAATTAAAGGTTAGATATTATATTTCTACTACTGTGTAACAAATTACCACAAACTTGTGGCTTTAAAAAATAAAAATTTACTATCTTATAGTTTCTGTGACTCAGCAGTACAGGTGTGGGTTAGCTGAATCCTCTGCTCTGGGTCTAGGTAAGCTGAAATTAAGGTGCTGGTTCATGCTGTGATCTCACCTGAGGCTTCATGGTCTCTTTCCCTGCTCATTTAGGTCATTGGCCAAATGTAGTCCTTGCTAGATCCCTGTTTTCTCATTGGCTATTGGCCGGAGATTGCTCTTAAAAACTAGAGGCCATTCTCAGGTTCTTGCCTTGTGATTTTCTCGTAATGGTAGTTCAGTACTACTTTTTTGAGTGTACTGGGGAGCATCTCTCTGAAAGCTTCTTTGAGTGTACTGGGGAACATTCTCCCTGAAAGGCTTACCTGACTAAGTCAAGGCCATCCAGGATAATTTCTCTCTTATTTACTCAGTTAACCAGTGAGTAACCAAGTTAGGAGAGTGATATCCTTTCATATTTGATGGTCCCATCATGCAGACTCAAAGAATTACACAGGTGTGTACGTGGGGGGCCATCTTAGAATTCTGGCTACCACATATATTATTAGTATTACTACTGTTTATCCCTAATAGCCTGTAAGCATGGCCCAACAGAAATGTAATGTGAGCCACATGTGTGATTTTATATTTTCAAACAGGCACATTACAAAAAAGCAAAAAGAAGTCTATGAAATTAATTTTAATAAAATATTTTATTTAACCTACTATATCCAAGTTATATATGGAATACAAGCTTAACTTGTATTCCATGTAATTATTATTGGCTTGTTTTTTTTTTTTATACTGAGCCTTCAAAATCAGTTGTGAATTTTAATGTACATCACATCTCAATTTGAGCTAGCCAAATGTTCAGTAGACATGGGATGAGTGGCTACCATATTGGATACCACAGCTCTCATTAATGTTAAAAACAAACTCATAAAAACTCTTCTCTCGAATTTGAGTTACCTCATGACATTATCAGAATTCTCCTTTCATACAGATTTTCAAAAAAGAAATAATGAACACTCATTATTTCTACTTGTTCATCTTCCTTTCCTCCCTCAGTGTGGCTGTGTGATTGCACCTATCATTCTGTTGAAACCTTTCTCACTATGGTCACAAACTGAAGCCACATTGTCAAACTGAATGAATACTTTTCTAGTCTTCATCTTACAAAATTGCTCTGGTAGTTTTGTCACCATTGATTATTCTGTTCTTTCTTCAGATGCTCATCTTCTACTTTCTGGGACCTGGCTCTTATTTTCTTGATCCTCTTGGATGCCCTTCACACCATTTCTTGTAGGCTTCATTCCAGTGCTCTTCTTTCTTCCTGGCCACTTTAAATGCCGTTCCCACCTGTCGTCTTTTGTTCTTTCAAATGCTGTCTGTTTCCATTGTTATCCTCCCTCATAGTTTTAACTATGACCTCTACACAGCTAAGTCAGATGAATATATTGCCCATTCAGACTGTTTATACTTTATATAAAATGTTCGAAGTGTATCTCCACTTGGATATCCCACTGCCATCTAAACTCAGTGTATCCAAATAGATCATTCATCTCTCTTCAAACATGACCTCTTTTCTGCATACCATTCTTCAAGTGATGGCACCATTGCTTACCAGTTCACCCAAACTGGAACCCTTAGAGGCTCCTTTCTCTTCCTTGCTGTTCATAAATAATCAGTTGCCAAATTTTGTTCATTTTCCCCTCTATCTTGGGTTTGATTCTATTCATCCCTATTAGTACTCCCAAGTTCACACTCAGCATCACCAACCAGATCATTGGTTTATCCATTCAGCATGTTCTATTTTGTTCCATTTCATTCCTGTCCTGGGACAGAGGAGAACAGATGCAATCCCTGCCCTTACTGAGCTTATTGAGCCCTTATTACCTTGCAATAACCTTATGTAGGGTAGTCTCATGGCCAAAATCTCTGTGGCTTAAAACAATACAAGTATTTTCTTACTCAGGAAGTAGCCCGACGATGTGTGCTGGGGATGCAGACTGCTTCCATCCTGCTATTCTGCCATCTTGAGTATGTGACCTCCAAGGGTCCTGCTGAAGGGGGAGGTTTCTAATGCCTAGGGGTAGAAGTGTAGTGCATTACATCTGACCACAATGCACAACTAGCTGTAAATAAGGCTGGGAAATGTAATCTAGCTTGTGTGTACAGGTCCTCCATGGAAATGGTTTGAGGAATGAATAACCAGTCTTACCCACACTCTTGTTTCTCAGTTCCTCCAGTACCTCACTGTGATCATTATGATGGATCTAAAGTGAAAACCTGACACCCACTTCTTGCAGATATTCAATGTCTCCTTAAAACCTCAGAGAAGATGCCAAGTGATCTGACCCTTAATCCTGTCTCCGGTGTCACTCTCATGAC
The DNA here is from genome assembly GCF_009829155.1 of Mustela erminea. NCBI lineage: Eukaryota > Metazoa > Chordata > Mammalia > Carnivora > Mustelidae > Mustela > Mustela erminea. Next base: position 21,361,081 of record NC_045629.1, read on the forward strand.
TAGCCATTTATGTACAAGCAACATGGGAGTTTTTCACACTTACTGAAGTTCTTCCCATTTCACATACTTCCTTACACTGTCCCTGTACCCTCACATGCCACTGTCATTTCTCTCCAGGGCTTCCATTTCCACCAAGTTACTCCTATTCCTCCCTCAGCTTAAATACCACTTCTTTCAAAATTATTTCCTTTTGCTGTCCTTCTATGGACTGGATTTGGTGGCCCCTTTTTGTGCTTCCATATTTTTCTCTGAACACTCTTCTTTGTTGTTATCTGCTTTTCACTCATCTCCACTCTACATCTGCCCTTCCCCAGCACGTAGCACATAACTCAGCTATGATGTGCTGAGTGAGTGCCACCTGTGATTCCATTTCTTCCTGATCCCTCTTCTCTGAGACACTTCCCTTACTCTTTCTTCACTGCAGAGTTACTTCCTACTTTTCTATGTGTGGTCCTTTGATATCAGTTGATGGGTTTGGTATTTGTAGATTTGATTTGTTTGCTGAGCTCTTTGGCTTTGACTGTGGCTTATCTATTTAAGGAGTTATGCTTAAAAAATAGATAGATAAGTGAGTAGGTAAATAACAAACTAAAAGTAACAGAGCAGTAGTTCTGTATTATATGACATTGGTCAACAGAATCTTTTTCTTAGAAGAGTTGTTTCTAGGGTAGCAGGGCTTCCAGCATTTTCCAAGCCCAAGGCTTTTGCTTCTTTTGGCAGTTTTCTCTTAAGTGAGGCAGCAATAGGATGAATATCTTTAGTCCATCCAGACGTCAGTCTACAGATTGCAGTTCATGAGAAACACTGACTGGAACTTTTCCAAGGAAAAGAGCCCAGCTGTTGAAAGGACAGAAGACAGATATTTATGCTTTGTGACTGATAATAGCAATCTGGACTCTGCCAAGAAAATATCACAAATGATTTTTTTAGTTTGTCAATCATGAACATACCAAGAGGTCTTGTCTGACAAACAGCCTGAGGAGTTAGAGGATGACAATCTGTGAATGAGAATGGAAGCAGATAAATAGAGAACTGTTTGTCCATTCATTGCCATATAGATTTATCCAGTCTTCATACATTATAAGATGGTTAACATGGGCACTCAGACCTCAAGTTTACCTTTTAGTAGGAGGGATAAGTGTGAAAAGCAGAATTTCACAGCCTTCTATAAGGTGCCTTAGGAGGGCCTATGGGAGTGTAAAAGAACCTCCAACAAAGGGGTTTAGGCCCCGTCTGATCGAAACTATGTCTGAATGGAGTCTAGAAGGATGGAAAGGTAAAGCTAAGGTAAAAGAAGAATGAAGATGTGTAAAGCTAAGGTAAAAGAAGAATGAAGAGAGAGAAGCATGTATGTAAGAGGAAAATTTTGTACCTTTGTTGCATAAAGGATGAAGTGAGTAAGAAAGGCTATGAAGAAGGAACAAGTCTTTTATAGTAAGGAGATGGGTAGGGGCCTAATGAAAACCCTGAAAGTTTGGAAGTATCCTTGAAAGAGTCAATTAATCAAGGATAAAAGCTGGAATGTGTTTCTAGAACAAGACTCCACAAATTCTGAGCAGGGAGCCATATCTAGCCTGTGGTCCTTGTAGCCCATGAGCTAATAAATATATTTCTTACATTTTTAAAGGTTGTTTTAAAAAAAAGAAGAAATATATGGATATGACACAGACCATATGTAACTTTAAAATCCTGAAGTATTTACTATTTAACTCCTTACAGAAAATTTTTCCCAACTTTTTTCTTTGGTAATGATACTGAAGATAGAATCCCTCACTTTGTAGCAGGAACTCCCTTTGCTCTAAGAGCAGTTAGTAACCTATCTAAAGAGTGTTTTAATTGGCAAATGGTCAGGTATAGGTCTGAGGTATCAACAGTGTTCAATTTATTGGTATGTGTGATACTTACATAGGTATTTGCTCTAACACTGTGCAACCCTTGGTAGTATCCTGGGACACTAACTCAAAAAGTAATCCCTAATTTGTAACATTTGCCAATTTCCATGCTGTAAATATGCCTAACGTGGCTTATTTCAGGCTACCAATTAGTACTCAATGAGAAGTTGGGAAGAAATGTGCAGAATTGGTTCTCACAAGCTAGTTTTGGACCAGTTTGGATATCTTCTATAGGGGAACATTTTGGAGAAATAGCTCATTCCATTTCATACAATATGAATTTTCTGACCTACCCTCATGGATTAATTACACTGACTAAGCTGTAAAGACTCTTGAAAATTTTCTCCTTCCATTTCTGTTAGCTACAACTGAATTTTATCTGTAGGGCTAAGTTGATACCTGGGAAGATGCACATTATGGTAAAGCAGATAGCTGTGGTTTCCTTGATAGAGCACAACTCACATTTGGAAATGTGAGAACTGTGTTTTGGCATTAATTTCTGATACCACCGAGACTTGTTTGGGGATTGGAATAAATGGAAATGCCCATAGGCTGAAGTACACAAATGAAATTCATCCAGATGGGCTTGCACTACAGCAGAACCAGGAAGCCACCTCAGATATGCCTGCTGGAGCCCTTGCTTCTTTATCTAGAAGAGAAGCTTAGTTTCTGAGGGAACTCATTTTCCCCAGTTTCTTATGGGCAGCCCACTTTTATAAGGTGGACACCCATTGCCACCCTAAGCCAAGCCTCTTTGGCTACTCTGATAGTAGAGTGTTTCCTGTAAGGTATTGGTGTGACTTTTAGGAAGACCACATATGTCAGTGTGCATTGAGAGTCCCACAATTAGGTTGCTGGAGGGGGTTTGGGTGGGAGGGATAGGGTGGCTGGCTGATGGATGTTGGGGAGGATATGTACTATGGTGAGTGCTGTGAATTGTGTAAGACTGGTGAATCCTAGACCTGTACCCCTGAAACAAATCATACATCATATGTTAATTAAACATATAAAAGCTGTATTTGTTGAAAAAATAAATAATAAAAAAAGAAGGAAATAAAAAATCCCACAATTAAACTCTAGGCCTTCTTTCCTTACAACATATTATAGCAACCCACTATATTTTTTCTTGCATATTTTCCAGGGTATTTTCTCTGTTCCCCACTTCTCAGCTTCTATAAACTGAAAAAATATGACTTAAGATACAATGGATCTTAAGAGTTAATGAAATGGCCAAAAATTGTTATTCTTCTCTCAGGGAATATCTGTGAATGCTCTGCTAGGCACTAGGAGAAAAATCCTGGCTCTTCAATGTGAATTGTTCTCATCACGGCTTCATGCTTCCGTAAAGGAGCATTTCTTTAACATTCTTTCAACTGCTTTTAATCAGTTCAAGCTTTGATTAAAAATGAAATAACAAAAAGTGAAAAATTTCCAGGCAATTTGATATAAATAATAATAAGTGGAAAGAATTATATATATAATAGAGTGGAAATTCATTTAGGTAATTTCTTGGGAAAATTTATCAAAATATGTAAATGTTAGGAAAATATAATAGTAGGTATTTGAACAAAATATGTAAGGCCAAACACCTGGAACAATTAGAGGCATAATTCCTTTCCCAAATGAAGTTTCCTGTTTACCTAGTTTGAGTTTTATTCTGGGACCTGTCACTTCATCATTCTTTAATATCTCTTCATAGCAACCTTCTCTTTATAGCCAGTTTTCACTGGCAAATATTTCTTTGTCTTGCAAAAAAGCTCCTGATGCATGCTAAAATCAAGAGTAATGGACCATGAACAGAGGCTGCAAAGAGTTAGCTCATAAGGGTCGGGTATTCTCACTATTCAAAGGCCTTTTGACTTACTTGCTTGTTCTTGGCTACATTCTAGATAGGTGGAGTATTACTATTATCTTTATGAATAATGGGTTTCATAAATATGAGGGGTAAAAAACTTAAGGATCAACTGAATGCTTTCTAACAATCGAATGAGAAAATTCATTGCAGGGCCAAGGGCATTAATGCAGAAAGTTGAAAAAATCAAGAGAGTTTAAAAAATTCGAGTCACTTGAATCATGCATTATTTAATTCTAAATATCTAAGCTTTATGACTTTGGATGAGAAAAGAGTTTTTTTTTTTAATATATCTTTGTTCTCTCTTTTTTAAAATAGACTAAGTCTCTTAAATATTTGTTTTTATACCATATGTTCAATTTTAATCTTGAACTCATTGGAAAGGAAAGCTTCTTTAGTACTATAATAAATGTAAATACAAGCATTTAAAATATGTATTTGGCTTCTATAAACTAGAATAATGTATTTTAAATCATCCATAGACTATGACATAAACCACTTGATACTCTGAAATTCCTATATTAGCTTGAAATTGGAGTCATCTCTTTGAGCATAGTGACACATAAAAATTCTTAGTTACCAATAACTTTTACCAAACAATTATTTCATAGAGTACTGTGACGAAGAATGTGTCTCAGATACATTTGTGTTTTAGTTTTATCTACAAGGGGAAGTGTCGGGCAGCTTACCGAAATGAAGTAGGGCATCTTTTTCTACTTTGTGTATAATTGATTTAGTAGGTCAGTGGAGAGCGAAATAATATATAGCAACCAACAAAGTACTGGCATTCTGTACAGACATTCTGCACCTGATAAGGTGAGGGGATTTTTACTCAGACTTATTTTCTTGCTACTGTTTGCAGGTTCTTTTTTCCAACCCAATTCATTCGTTCTTAGGTTTTATTTATAGCCTGCTGAACGTTGGCTACAATCTGTTTTTATTTTCTCTGTGTTTCCTTTGACTTCAAACCTTAGGACTTTCCTTGTCTCTTGGCCTATCCTACACTGGAATTTGACACCAGCTTCCCTTTACCCCATGCCTCAAACCTGAGGGCTGACTGGGCCTGCTCCTGGGCCTGCTCCTATGGCTGCTGTCCAGCTGCAGGCAAACTATTGTTCAAAAAAGAAGTGAGGAGATGGGAGGATGAGGGCTTTCGTCTGACATGTCGCAGTTGAAATGCCCACAGGAATTCAGCGACCAGGTCAGGAAGGTCTATGCTGGGGATAAAGATTCGCTGGTCATCACCATATAGAGAAATAAAAATGTCATTGGTATGAGTTAGATTACCACGGGAAGTATATTAGTGAAAAAGAAAGTCAGCTCAGCAAAGAACCCCAGGCATTTCAGGGAAGGACTCCCTACCCCCAAAGAAGAGGACTCCTGTGAAGAAGACAAAGAGAATGAAGAGAGAGGGCAGCATTTCAAGGAGGAGAATGAGGTTAAAAGAGCCTGATATCACAAAGAAACAAGTTAAGGATGAAAACTTTTTATGTTGCTGACTTAGACCAATTTTGGAGGAATAGTAAAGACAGAAATTAGACTGATACACAGTGAGAAATGTGTGGATGATTTGAAGGCAAACTTGTGAGGAGGAGTCCTTCATCCACTGGCTCAAGAAGCTGTCAACCTAAAGGAATGTGGGGCAAATTCCTTAAGCTCTGTTGTCTGTGTTTTCAGCTATAGAATAAGGGAATTAAAATAAATGATCTCCAACCACTATTCCTCTATAATATTTTATCACTCTAGGAGTCTAAATCAATTCTTCAGAAGGAACAAAATTGTAACATGCTAAGCTGTATTGATTGTCATTATAACATAAAGACAACATCTCCACACTTGTCTTTGCATGTTTGCTCTGCATTTCACAATCTGCAAGCAGTATAGTACTTGTTTTGTTTTTGTTGCACATTTGCACTATTCAACACTTTGTGCTGTTATAGTTGACTTAAATTCCTAATTTGTTAGTAGAAAGGATATACCACATTATCTTGAAGCGCTACTAAAAGCCAAAAATTGACTGGCAAATGTACTAATTTTACAAATAGAACTTTTACTTTTGTTTCTAACATTGGGTTGTTCAAGACTGCTTCTAAAACTTTTTTTATACATCTCTTTTGAATCCCAGGTATTGCAATTTCAGATGAACTCGATAAGGTAAGTTGAAAAGAAAATATAGAATTTCCATTTTAATTCACTGTCTAAATGAAAGACTTTCTGAAACGTAAAAAGTGTTCAAGTATAATTTATTGGTGCTAACTTTTCAAAACTTTCAGTTACATGCTTTGATTCTTTTATGAAAGTTATTGCATGAAGGCTCTATATCACTACTCTTTAGAGTCAGGAGTTTTAGAGTTTGGTTAGAGAAAATTGAATCACTGAATCACTATACTGAAAAAAGGAAAACTAATAATATATTATATAAAGTATATTTTTCTTGTATCTGATGATGAAGGTGAGGATATGGAAGACACTTGTACTTTTTTATAGCTATTCTTTAGAAACCTTACTCAGTTGTTTTGCTTTTAAATTCCAAGATGCGAAGAGAATATGATGGTGCCTTCGCCGGGGTGATAGTTGTGAAGGTGGTGAGAAGTGACATAATTAGGAATATATTTTAACACTTGTGTCAGTAGAACTTGTTAAGTGTATCCGATGTGGGGAGTTGTAGAAGAAATCAGTCAGTGATGATTCATTCCTGGGTTTGGGAGAGGAACAACTAGATAAACTGTAGTGGCGTTTACCCAAATTGGAAAAACTGGGGAAAAGCAGACTAGGCTGATTGCAGTAACATTAAAAATTCTCTTTTGGCTTGTTCATTTTTATTTATTTATTTATTTATTTTGGCTTGTTTATTTTGAGTTGTCTGTTAAGCATATTTATATGCGCTATTACTCATGAGAGATTTGACTGAGTTATACATTTAGGAGTCATTGGGATAGAAGTACTCATTTTTGTTTGGTTTCGTCTCGGGACCCCTCTACGCTCTTATGACAGGGACCTCAAGAGCCTTTAGTTAGTGTACCTCTATCAGTATTTACCATGTAAGAAATTAAGGCTACTAAAAATTTACAAGTTGTTTATTTTAAAAATAACAGTGATAAAACCATTATATTAACAAAGATAACATTTTTTATGGAAAATACTTTATTTGCCAAAACAAGGTATTTGTAAGAATATTACATTATTTACATTTTTTGAAAGTCTCTTTAATGCCTGGCTTAATTGGAAACTTCTGAATTTTCGTAACTACTTCTGTACTCATTGTGTTATGATATGTTGTTTCAGCTGAAAAAAACCTGATTTCAGATATGTAATTGGAAAAGGGCAAAGCATCTAGAAATAGCCATGAATATTTGGTGAATATTGACCCAAATATCTCTTGAAACAGAAGATATATTATAGCTGGCTTGATGGCTAGACACATAGAAAGAGAATGATAGAAAGTACTGCACAAAAAATGGAATTCTCTAAATCATTAAATTTTAAAATAATAATCTATAATGTAATAATTGTATTATTTTTACAAATACAATAAAGTCACTACTCTTCTATTCTAAATAGGATTATACCTTTTGAATTTTGTCCCCTAAAAATACATTGCTATTTGACTAAATAAGTTAAATTTATCAATATACTTTTAAGTATTGGGTTAATAAACCATCATATTTAAAAATTAATTTATATATGTACAACTCTGGGCAAAAGTAGACTTTGACGAAAATAATAGTAAGTAGAAAAAGTGGCAGATGTGGTCTCTTGGCTTTGTCTTGCTTTTCTAGTCTTCTTCCTCTGCGTGTCCATCATTGACTTTGCCCCAGCTGGTCTCTTTCTTACACCATGATCTTCCTTAAAGAAATTTCATACACCCTGCTCCTTCATTTTTATTCTGTGTTCACTTAAAGTACAAAGACCTCATCATCTCTATTTCTAGGTTCAGTTGCTCTTTCCAGTATATTCTGCAAAGCCCCGGCTGCCTGATCAATAAATGAGCTTGTATGATTTTGCTTGGCCCTTGTCCTTGCTTTCTTCTGGGTTCTAACTAGCAGTTCATGTCTACACCTTTTTGGTGAGCTAAAGAATATAGAAATTGTTCTTTCAACTGAAAATAGATTTCACCCTCACCCTCAGGGGTTGCCATGACACATCCATACAGAAACCCTCTCTCTTCCAAGTACTAGCTGAGAGGAGTTTCTATTTAACTACATTGCATACACTGCTGATTTTCATTTACTTACCTGATATTCCTATTTTTGAAGACTTCATGGAAATTGCTGAAATTTATTACAGATTTAGTATTTTTTATTTTTATTGGGAAGATGTCAATAATTGTAATAAGTAAACTTTTATTTAAAAATACTTATTTTGGTGTAAAGAAATTGTTTCCATTCTCATACCTAACTTTTTAAGAGTTCCAGATAATGAAAGGCAAACACAGGCTGCCAGAGCCATAGCCGCTCACTCTTATTTGCTGGCCTGGAAAGCAGCTTTGGTTGAGAAGAGAGGTGGCCCCATGGCGCTCTCTGCTGACCATGGAGCTCACAGTCCTACATTTTTCTCTAAGAAAATGTGAATCTCAGACACTAAAAAAAAAAAAAAAAAAAAAAAAAAAAAAAAAAACAAAACACCAAACAGAATGATTTACAACTTGCGTTGACCTGATACCTACGTCTCTAATGTAATAATAACTCAGTTAATTTCTTCCTTTTAATCTTCTATTAAAAGATTGGGGGGTTTTCTAAAGATCTATTTTTCTTAACTTTTATAAAGTACCAACCTTTATATCCAATTCCAATTATATTCAATGGTCATTTTTTTTTAATTATTTTTTTCTTGTGTTTTAAAGTTTGTGAATTCTGATGAACGTAGTAAGAATGATTAATTTTACTTAAAATGGAAACAGTAAGATAAAACAGAGGCTAATGTTAGCTTTAAGGCTTTTATTTTTAATTGTGGGAATTCTATCAATTTCTTATTCATTAGTCTTGTCCTTCCTCTCTATTGGTTTCCTATTGCTGCTGTAACAAATGAAAAGAATGTTTCTATAGTTCAGAAGTTCAACATGAGTCTCCCTGGGCTTAAATCAATGTATCATAGGGTTGCATCCTTCCTGAAATTCCAGGGGAAATCTTGCCTTTTCCAGCTCTTGGAGGCTGCTCTATATCTTGGTGCATTGTTATTTTCCTACATCTTCAAAACCAGAAACCTCTCATCTCTTGCTAACTGTAGCAAGGAAAAGCTTCTGCTTTTGTGGGATCATGTGATTATACTGGGGCCACCTGGCTAATTTGTATAATCAAATCTTAACATTTTTAACCTTAATCATGCTAAGTCCCTTTGCCACATTTAATGTAACATATTCCCAGGTTGGGGGTATGGATGTGGATATTCTGGGAAAGCTGTCATTTTGCTTCACATTCACTATTCAGGTTGATAGTATGACCTTTCATATTTGTTTCTAATTCTTCAGGCTGCTACCATTCCAGTTCATCCTTTAAAATGCCATGGCTGGTGCCTGTTCAGTTTCCATTCACAGGGGCAGTGTGACCCACCAGTCCTTCAGTTGTTGTGAGGGTTGGGTGCTTTTGGACTCCTTCTTTTCCTGAGGATTGCTTCAATCCATTGGGAGCCATCCTGCCCAGAGATGCCTGGGTTGGCCCTCAGCTAGAGACTGACTGAAATAAGACCCTGACTTGTCATTTACCTTCCAGATCCTTATGAGATCAGGCTGTGAGTAGATTTTGCCCAAACCCATGTATTTGTCTAGTTTCTTCCCCTGTCTTTTCCTTACTTTACTCTCTTACAGGTTCACTTGAGAGACTCTATGAATATATCACTTTTTTAGCCTCTGGTTCTAGGGAAACTTACTTAGAGAATCCTGCTAGAAATTTTCCTTGACTCCCTGCTACTTCAAATTAAGTCCAAATTTATAACACCAAAATAAACAGGCTCCATTTTGTCTCTCAAATCTATATTTAATGCTTTGCTTCTCTCTTTTTCTCTATTCAGAGTCTGTCTTGCGCTCAATAAGGAATAGTGTTAGGCAGCTGGACTACAGTACTTCTAAGTCATATTTTTTGTTTATTTCTACAATTTTGCTCATTGTCATTCCCACCCCTCTCCCTAACTTTTCCATTTTTCAAGCTCAAGCCTTCCCTGATCACTCTTGCAGAAAGTGATCTCACTCCTCTGACTTCTTAGAGGATATAGCAATCACATCACAAGTGACACTTCTTGTCTCATATTATGGAAATTTTTGTTCACTGCTTGAAGAAATTGCCAGATATTTTGGAAAAATCCATAGGGTAAACCTTGGATTGAACCTTGGCTCCTGTTTTTTACTAATTATGTGGACTTCAGAAGGTTATTTATAGACACTGGGCTTATTTTCCTTCTCTGTAAAACGTTATGGCTTTAGTAACTATTGAAAATAACATCTCTTTCTCTCCCACTCAAAAATAATTTTAGGCAGATTGCTAAACTATCTAAAATATAAAACATTTAAAAGGAATATTTGGGAAAATCATTTCAAAGGGAACAGAGCATAGATATGAGTTCCCTGCACAAAATGCAGTCTTGAAGCTCAATATCATCACTCTGATTGAGCCACAATTGAGCTTTTTTGTCACTTGGTATCATCACCACTCACAGGATCATAGCAAACCAGTTGTTCATAGGAAAACTAACTATTCCTACTACTGAATCTTAAGAAAAATATCTCCCATTTATCCTCATGAAGTGGATATATCGAGTAATATTAATATTAATGTATCAATAATATCCTTAAAAATTTTGTATGCTCCTGTGCACCAAATGATATAATCAACTGAGTGCAAAAATAAGATTATATTCCTCATAATCTGGAGGTAATTTTTGCATATATATATAATATATATATCATATATATAAAATTATATATATATATATATATAAATAAGAGGTTAATACCCAGAATATATAAAGAACTCCTGCAATTCAACAACAAAATAAATAACCTGATTTTTAAATGGGCAAAGAATTTGAATAAACATTTCTCTAAAGATGATATATAAATGACCAACAAATATATGAAAAGACCCCCATATCACTAATCATTAGAGAGACGTAAATCAAAACTACAATGAGATATCATCTCAAACACTTAGGTTGGCTACTATCAGAAAAATCCCAGAAAATAAGTGTTGATAAGGATGTAGAGAAATTGGAATCTTTGCACACTGTTGATGGGAATGTAAAAGGATGCAATCACTATGGAAGACAGTATGGCAGTTCTTAAAAACTTTAGAGATAAAATTATAAGATGATCCAGCAGTCTTACTTCTAGGTACATATCCAAAAGAATTAAAAACAAGATCTCAAAGATATTTGCACATCCCATGTTCATTGTAGCCTTATTCACAAAAACCAAAAGGTGGAAGCAACCAAGTGTCCACTAATGGATGAATAAATAAACAAAATGTGATATACACATACAAAGGAATATCATTCAGCCTTAGACAGTAAGGAAATCTTGTCATATGCTACCACATGGATGAACCTCGAGGACATTATGCAGTGAAAAAAAAAGTCACAGAAGACATATGCTATATGGTTCCAGTTCTACAAGGTATCTAAAATAGTCAAAGCCATAGAAACAGAAAGTACAATGATAGTTGCTAGAGACTGGGGGAGTGGGACATGGGAGTTATTCAATGGTTATAGGGCTTCAGTTTCACAAGATGAAAGGTCTGGTCAACGTTTGTTTGGACAGCATCATGAATGTACTTAACATTACTGAACTGTATACTTAAAAATGGTTTAGGAGGTTCATTTGTTCTACATTAGTTTAAAATAATGTATTCTTACAGTAAATAAGACCATTAGTTCCATAAGCATTCTTTGAATGATGTCTGCTGCCCTAGAAAGGTGTCATAATGCAAAAGCAAAGTTTAGTTGGAACAATTCCACAGGAAGTTAAATAATGGGGTATAGGAGCAGGGCTCCCTGGTGTTCTGGCTTAAGTAAAAGATACATTTTAGAGTATTTAGGGTTATAGACAGTTTGGATTACTTTTAGACAACACATCATTTAGACAACTTATTTAACTAACTTTTGTTAACTATTGAATGACAGCTTGAGTCAGCTTTAAATAGGTGTAATAATAATAAAAATGGATATAATAATAAACTATTTAGTACATACTATATTCTAGACCTTGAGATAACCATTTCTTATAGATTATGCCATTTTATCCTAATGAAAAAATATTTTACATTTGTTGAGAACTCACTGCATGCCAGGCAATATTCTAAATTATTTACCTGCAGTATCTTATTTAATATTTACCAATATCCTGTGAAACTAGATACTATTATTCCCATCTGACAAATGACAAAATTGGGGTGCAGAGAGGTTAATAAACTTATCAGAAGTTATACTAATTGAAAATAGAAGTGGGATACAGACTCAGGAGCATTAACCTCAGAGCATATGCTCTTAACAATTATATCATGTATATGATATAGTTATTGTTATCAGTCTAATAGATGAAAAATAGGAGCTCTTAGAGTCTCATAATTCTCCTTGGTCCCACAGTAAAAAAAAAAAAAAAAAGAACTGGAACTCAAACCTGGACAGTTTATACTCCAGAGTATATGCTCGTAGTCTCTCCAGTGGATTATGCTAGTACAGTTCTTATTACAGGTGCTGGTGCAGAATAATCACTCAATTAATAATTACTTTCTTTATTAGAAACTCTTTCTTCACAGTGCCTACTAAGTCTGCACTAAGTCTTTGGAAAATAATTGTGTAATAGCCAGAACTAAATATGTTTCATTTCTCTAATCCAGCTTCGCTTTTTGTGGCCTCTTACCATTTTTTTCTACTATAAAGACATTTTCTGGGGCACCTGGGTGGCTCAGTGGGTTAAAGCCTCTGCCTTTAGCTCAGGTCTTGATCTCAGGGTCCTGGGATGGAGCCCCGCATTGGGCTCTCTGCTCAGTGGGGAGCCTGGCTCTCTCTCACTCTCTCTCTGCCTGCCTCTCTGCCTACTTGTGATCTCTGTCTGTCAAATAAATAAATAAAAATCTTTAAAAAAAGACATTTTCTTTGAGTTATTATATTTAGAGCTCTAGCTCTAATATGATAGAAATCTAGAAAGGGAGGTAGTCAGTGTGGTGTTTATGCTCACAAATAATGTTTCAGCAAGGAATATGTATATATGAGACCATGCAAAAGACTAACTAGTTGCGTAATAATGGATTATATTTATTAAGCTTATAGTATGGCTGGTACTGTGCCAGGTGTTGTAAGTACACTTTCTTACTAACATTTGCAAAAGCCCTATGACAAACCTGTTATGTCCATTCTATACAAAGGATAGTTGAAGCCCATGGAGTTTTGTGTGAATTTACAGATATAGATAATATACTGTAGAACTTAGATTTGAGTGTGAATTAACTCCGAAATCCATTTTCTTAAGTACTATGTTATATTGCCTCACTATGGAGTAAGAAGCTCAAAGAGAGACTATTTTTTATTATTTCAGACTGGCTATATTGTATGAGTAACATGATCTTGTACAGACATAATCTGCCATGGGCTTTCTAGCTACCTGATGATTGCCCCCACTAAGCATACCAATGGAAAGACTGAAAACTTAACTCCTTCAAAGATAAGATATTTTTCTACCAGATAGATTTGTTTTGCTGTTGACTTTCCATTTCTATTCATTTCTCCTGAGACGAACAAATCTGGATTGCATTCCGTGTGTGTGTATGTGTGTGCCAGTCTATGTGATTATTTGGAGAATGGTTTTGGGATTTAGGGCATGCTTACACTACTGTGATCCTTTGTCTTGTTTCTGTGTTTCAGAATCTCTTGCCCACCCACACATGACCATCTACATGGGTACTCTATATTTTTGGCAGGAGAGGAAAATCCGTAAAACTGCTTAATATCTTGTGTTGGCCATAAGTTTGATTTATAACAAGCAATGGTCCTAAGATTAAGTGAGACCACCAGTATAATTATTGTTTATGTTTTATCTTAAAAACCTGTATCTCAAAAAATAAAATGTGAGAAGTGACAATCAAGGAAAAATATTTGCAGTTTATATCACAGGCAAAGCTTAATAACCCCAATTATAGGAAATGTCTAAAAATAGAGAATAAATTCCACTAAAAGTGAGCCATATGAATAGATTGTTCACAGAAAAAAAGATGATAATGTTTCTTAATCATATGAAAATATGCTAAGCACCTCATTCAGAATAAGAGAAATGCAAATTAAACACTACTTCTTACCAGTCAGATTTTTAAAAATCCCCAAGTTAGTTAAAATACTCTTCAAAGCAAAACCACATTGAGATACCACCTTACATCAGTTAGAATGGCAAAAATTGACAAGGCAAGAAACAGCAAATGTTGGAGAGGATGTGTAGAAAGGGGAACCCTCTTACACTGCTGGTGGGAATGCAAGATGTTGCAGCTGCTTTGGAAAACAGTGTGGAGGTTCCTCAAAAAGTTAAAAATAGAGCTACCCTGTAGTTGTAGTAATTGTACTACTGGATATTTACCCTAAAGATACAGATATAGTGAAAAAAAGAGCCATATGCACCCCAACATTCATAGTAGCAATGTCCACAATAACCAAACTGGAAAGAGCCGAGAAGCTCTTCAGAAGATGAATGGATAAAGAAGATGTGGTCCATATGTATGATGGAATATTACTCAGCCATCAGAAGGGATGAATACCCAATATTTGCATCAATATGGTTGGAACTGGAGGAGATTTTGTTAAGTGAAATAAGTCAAACAGAGAAGGACAATTACCGTATGGTTTCACTTATTTGTGGAACATAAGGAATAGCATGGAGGACATTAGGAGAAGGAAGGGAAAATAAAAGGGGGAATCAGAAGGGGAAATGAACCATGAGAGACTATGGATTCTCGAAATAGGATTGAGGGTTTGGGGCAGGTGGGTGAGCTGGTGTGGGTATTAAGGAGGTGACATATTGCGTAGAGTACTGTGTGTTATATGCAGACAATGAATCATGGAACACTACACCAAAAACTAATGAGTAGCAGCAATAGCCACAGTTGCCAAACTGTGGAAAGAACCAAGATGCCCTTCAACAGATGAATGGATAAAGAAGATATGGTCCATATATACAATGGAGTATTATGCCTCCATCAGAAAGAACGAAGACCCAACTTTTGTATCAACATGGATGGGAAGGGAAGAGATTATGCTGAGTGAAGTAAGTCAAGCAGAGAGGGTCAAGTATCATATGGTTTCACTTGTGGAGCTTGAGGAATAACACGGAGGACGTTGTGAGGTGGAGAGGAGAAGTGAGATGGGGGAAATCGGAGGGGGAAACAAACCATAAGAGACTGTGGACTCTGAGAAACAAACTGAGGGTTTTGGAAGGGAGGAGAGTGGGGAGTTGGGTGAGCCTGGTGGTGTGTATTATGGAGGACATGTATTGCATGGAGCACTGTGTGTGGTGCATAAATAATGAATTTTGGAACACTGAAAAAAATGAAATAAAATGGAAAAAGAAACTAATGATGTGCTGTATGGTGACTAACATAACATAATAAAAATATGTATAATAAAAAATACTCTTCTGGTGAGACTGTGAGGAAATAGGCACTTTCAGACATTAATGGTGAGAATGCAAAATGGTACAAACACTACACAGGGAAAACTTCCAGAATTTTAAAAACCTTATGTGCAATACTTTTTGATCAAATGAGCCTAGTTCCTTGAATCTATTCTAAAGACACACTGGCAAAAATATAAAAAAGATTTATGCATAATGTTATACCTTGTCATGCTATTTTAATAGCAAAAATTTAAAACCACTAAGTGTCTGTTAAGAGAAAAATACTGGATACATTTTAATACCTGTACACAATAGAATACTATATAGTTGTAAAAATGAAAGAATATCTCTATAGAGACTTCAGAGTAATTCCCAGTATATACTGTTATATGAAAGAAGCAAGAAGAGGAAATGTGTTTATAAGTGTGTTAGCATTTATCTGAATAAGTGTAATGAAAATATAGATAGGTATTTGATTATATTAAAACCAAAATAACAAGAGCAAAATCTGTCATACTGTAAAATACACACACACACACACACACACAATTTTTTTAAAAGTTACCTATAGAAATGTGTAGAGAGAGGTTAGGGATAGAGGCTTGGTTTCTTAGACCTTTGAATATCTATGCTTTGGGGACCACTTAAATATATAATTTTAAAACAAAATATTTTTAAAACAATAATTTTTAATAATCAAAAGAAAAATGAAACAAGTCAGCACAACTGTGTTTCAGGTTGATGGTGTAAAAACACTGAGTTTAATTATTCTACATCATTATAAATACAGTGATTTGATTGTGCTCTGTTCCCTAAGGACAGAGGGAACAGCAGTACACTCTTAATCTGTTTTTGGCAATCGTATCATTGATGGAGAGTGTTGGCATTATTATAAAGAGATTATTGTCTATGCTTTGTGTGATATGGCAAAGAAGTAATTATGTTGATATCCTTAAGAACCAGAATTTTTGGCATAGGCAAAAAGAAATACAGATGTAGAACGAACATTAAGCAAAAAATCCTATAGTCCTGTTTTGAAGAGGAAGTATCATTAAGAACTCACAATTTTTTGATGAATCACTAAATTCTACACATTACATTACATGTTATGTAATGTACATTACATTATATGTTAATTAACTGGAATTTAATAAAAACTTGAAAAAATACTTTTTAAGAACTTATTTTTAATTTATTTTTATTGAAAACCAGTTAGCCATAGTACATCATTAGTTTTTGATATAATGTTCAATGATTCATTAGTTCAGTATAATACACTCTTCATTGGCACTGAGCACAACTAGAGAGCAGATGCTGTTTTCTAAATATCATTCTCTATTAAAAGGAACAAGGGCTCTTTGGAGAAATGGCTGAATCTAGAGCTTCAGCCAAGAAAGTATGCGTTGTGTCTGGATTATCTTTTAGTGTCAGGAAGTAAGATGCAACCAAAGAATGATGGAATATTTCAGAAAGACTCAGGAGCCTACTTGTAGGAGCTCCTTCTAGGAACTTTTTAGAACCTAAAAATAATGATACTAATATGTTATAATCCCTTGAATGAGATAATCCATATACCCATTCTCATATACCTACATATATTCATACATACATACACATATGGAAGTGAGAGGGAAGCTCTTTCTCACAGGAGAGTACCAACAAATAAAATTTGGAAGGAATGGTGAAATTAGAAAATTGCACATTGGTAGCCATCATGGATTTGATGTAGGGAAGGGTCAGAAAAGGATGTTAAAATTAGTGAAATTTTGATGAATTATAGGTTATCTACATAGTTTCAGAGTTACTCCCCAGAAGATAATAAGAGAGAAGTAACAACTTTACAATGGAGAAACATGAAAGACATCACCTTAACCAAGTGGCCAAGGTTAGTATCACCTGTGATGAGACAAATCAGTATCATATGCATTTTGATATGAAAGGACTATATGACCTCTGTGTCATTCTTGCCCAAAATGCATGACTGACTATAATCATATGAAACATTGGAAAAAGACAAATTGAGGGACCTCCTAAAAAATATAAGTGGCCCATATTTTCAAAAAACATAAAGGTCAGAAATGTCAAATACTGAAAACTATTCTACATTAAAGGAGATTAGGCAACAACAATAAGAATTTGAAAATTCAATGTCATATATGATGTTGGATTTTTTATTGCCATGAGCAACTTTATTCAAATGAGGAAATTTAAACAAGGTTCATGTATTAGTATTGTATTTGTGTTAACTACTGGTTTTGATAATTATACTGTAGTTACATAAGGAAACATCCTTCTTTTTAGGAAATAACACCCTGAAGTGTTTAGGGATAAAGAGTATCATATCTGTAACTTACCTCCAAAGGGCTCTGGGCAAATTTTATATTAAATCTGAAAAAGAGAGAAGGAAAATGATAAAGCAAAATATTAACCAACAATATTGACATTATTCCATTAACATTTGAGCAATCTGGATGAAAGGTATACAGAATTTTTTTTTCTTTTCTCAACTTTTTTGTAGTCCTGAATTATGTCAAAATAAAATATTTAAAACATACGTATTTCTTATATCTGTATGCTGTTACTGGCCCCAAAATAACAAGTATGTCCAAGTGTCCAGAATCTAGTCTTAAAATATATTTCTCACTAAAATGAATCTGAGTCTCTTGGAATAATGGCTGATTCTGGGTTAGAAACAAAATGAGCCTAAAATATTCTGTCATGCCAGAAAGGAAGAATGTGTGAAAGACCACTTGGCTGTGTCAAAAGAGCTCAGGAGCCAACTTTAAATAGTCTCCCACTGGAAAGATTTGAGAAAATTTGAACATGAATAAGAATAATAACTGCAATGCAATGAATTATATCTAACATTTAAAAATTTTTAAGTTCACCCCAAAATTAATAATCTTAAAAGTATATTAGGAGGCCAAAGTTACTACTTTCAAAAACTGGTGAAAGTAAAGGGAAAGAATCAAACATTTAATCTACTTTTCTTATACAAATTGTACTTCAGGGTAACCAAATATTTGAGGAACTTTCTCTTGACAGAAGTTTTCCAGCAAATAAATGAATATGATCTTCCAAATTAGTCACCATTTGATAATCTTTAGTGAATTAATGGATCTAAACAATAATTATCAATGCTGCCAGCATCAGTCAAGAAGAGTCAACAAGATGTTATGTGCCTCCCGATGGAACAGTTGTCAACCTCGCTTATCTGTGGGGGATACATTCCAAACGCCAGTGCAGAGGAGGCCTAAAATCATGGATAGTACTTAAACCCTATATATATGATATTTTCCCTACATATACATATGTATTACAGAGTTTAATTTATAAATTATGCAGAGAGATTAACAATAAGTAATAAACAGAACAACTATAACAATATATTATAATAAAGGTTATGTGACTGTGGTCTCCTTCAAAATATTATACTGTACTCACCCTTCTTGTGATTATGTGAGATGTTAAAATACATATGTTCTGTGAGAAGTGAGATGAATGATGGGGGCATTGTAATGTTCTGTGAGGCTGCTATTGACCTTCTAATGATATGTCAGAAGGATCAACTACTTCTGACCTGTAGTTGACTGCGGGTAACTGAAATTACAGAAAGTAAAACCGCAGATAAGGGGGTAGGAGGACTGATGTATAACCATTCTCTCTGAAGCCATACTTGGAACAACAACAATAACAAAAACTTTATCCAAAACTAACTACTAATTTACAGAAATTACAAAGGGTAGAGGGACATTTCAAGCCACATCACAGGGATGTAAAGGGAAAAATCCAGACCATGGAAAACTCACAGGACAAACAATTTGGATTTTTTTAAACAACAACAGCAACAAAAAATTACAGGACAAAAAAATGACATAGGAGAACCTGTAGATTGAAAGAAACCTAAAAGTAAGTTATAGCACATAAAGTCTTGCATAGAGACTGACTTGTACAAACAATTTCCCTGAGATAACCAAGGAAATTTGAAAACCAATGAGATATTTGTTGATATTGAAGATATTGTTCCTTTATTGTTGAAAATGATAATGGTATTTGTTTATAAAAGCACTCTTCTTAGAGTAAATAATTGACCATTTACAAATGGCATGATGTAATGAATGGGATTTGCTTTGAAACGATCTGGGCAGGGAAGGGGGCTGTGGAAGGGACATAGATGGAGATAGGATGAAGTGAGTTTACCTGTGAGTTGATTATTGATGAAAATATGTGTGACTACAAAGGGGTTTATTTTGCTCTTCTACTTTTGTATTAGTAAGAAAATTTCCATAATGAAGAATAAAATGTTTTAAATCCCAGAAGAGAGTGGGAGAAAAGAGGAGGGAGCATGGGGTCCTAGTTAGGGATAGCATGTAGGCTAAGGGCTTTTTGAGGTGTTATTGAATTTAATTTTTGGACCAGTCCAATGAAGTGATTGTGTTTTTCCTGTTTTACAGAGAAGAAAACTGAAGCCAGAGTGATTAAGTGATTTGCTGAAGGTCTCAGAATTAGTACTTACATCTAGAGTAAATACTTCCCTCTGGCTTCTGATTGTTCATCTGACTTCAAATCCATGCTTTTCCCTTATACTACATACTGTACTCCACCATGAAAGGGGAAAAGCTAAAATGCCTTTAATGAATTATTTTAATAACTCTATTAAGATAATAATTCATATAATAAAATCTAAACTGGTTTTTATTACATTCAAAGTATATTAGCAGAACCTAAGTTCAGAACATTGTCATCACCCCAAAAGAAACTTTGTACCCATTCTTATCCCCCCAGTCCTTCAGCCCTAGACAACTACTAATTTGCCTTTTGTCTCTATAGCTTTGCCTATTCTAGAAATTTCATATAAATGCAGTCAAACAAATGTAGTGTTTTGTGACTGTCTTCTTTCACTTAGTGTAATGTTTTCAAGGGTCAGCGATGCTGTAGCTCCTATCAGTACCTCATTCATTTTTGTTGGTGAATAATTTTGTTTATTCATTCATCAATTTATGGACATTTGAGTTGTCTCCACTTTTCAACTATTATGAATAGTGTTTCTCTGTATATTCATGTAGAAGTTTTTGTGTAGATGTGTGTTTTCATTTCTCTTGGGCATATCTGTAGGAGATGGGAATGCTGGCTTGTATCTTACTCTGTTAAACTCTTTGAAAGACTGCCAGACTATTTTTCACAGTGACAGCACCATTTTATGTTCCAATCAACAAATGTGAGGGTTCCGATTTCTCCATATCTTCGCTAGTACCTATCTTTTCACTTATAGTCATCCTCATGGATGTGAAGTAGTATTTCATTGTGGTCTTGATTTACATTTACATATGCCAATAACTAGTAATGTTGACAAAACATTATGAACAATTGAGTCATATATTACCTAAGTTTTGTCATTTTTTAATTCACTCTACGATTAGAATACCTTCTATATGTCAGAAAAGAAGAAATGACAGTTCATCTTTTGTCACTGTAGACAAGAATGCTAATAGCTAGTGAGTTTGTTGATGAAAAGATAAACAAATTCTCTTCTGATTGCTTTCATTTTCCCATTGAAATAAGAAGCAACATAATCAGCTTAGAATTAGGAGAGAGACAGGAAATGTTGAAATTAACTGAAGAATGAAAATGTCTCTGGACTGAAAGAGAAAAACGCAACCAAATGAACTTTAATTAATCTACTCATGTGGCATGTGTATTTTTAACATTACTAGGTAATGCAGAATTTCTAAAGGTTGTATCATTTACACTTCCACCAACAGTTTGTAATAATACTTTTTGCTCCTGATCCTTGCTCACACTAGCTGTCATCAAACATTTTAATGAAAAATGGTTTCCTGTAGACTCAATTAATGATTTTATAATTTTCAATAAGATTGAATGCCTGCTTGTCTCTTTTGCCCATTTTTATTGCCCATTTTTTTCCTTTAGATTTGTGAGTTTATTCTATATTCTGGATGTCAACTCTTATTGGCTATATGTTTCTCAAATATGTTCTCTAAGTTTGAGGCTTGTCATCACTTTTAAAATAGTGCTTTCTATTAACAGACATCCTAAACATTAATTTATAATATTGTTTTAAGAAATCCTTTCCTACTTGATGTCATGAAAATAATTGTTTTTTTTATTTTCTCTTAAAAGGTCTGTTTTTCACATTTAGGTCTTTCATTCACTTGAAATTATTTTTTAATATGGTAAGAAGTTGGAACATATTTTACCCATATGGATAATATATTTCTTATAACTGTCTATTGAAAAATTCATCATTTGTCCATCAGTATGCATGCTTCTGTTAGTTGTATTATTTCTGGGCCCTTTTTCTTCTATTGACCTATTTGCCATTTCTGTTATTCCATTTGGTTTGAAGTTATATTGTATTTTAGATTGATATGAGAGAATTGACATTGTTACATTTCTGAGTCATTGTATTGTAAACATGGCATATTTCCATTTGATTAAATATTATCATATTACATGACAAAGTCATATAGTTATATTTAATAAAATCATGCAGGTTTTATTAAATTGATTCCTAGATAACTTGTACTTTTGGCTATTATTGTAAATGGAATCTGTTTTATAAATTACCATTTTAAAACTTGCTGGAATGTAGGAATGAAAATTATTTTTCTAATTTTATCTTAAATTCCATAAACTTGCCAAACTCATATATTATAAATTGGCCTCTGAATTGTCTTGATTTTTCTATATAGGGAAACATAGGTGACTGATAGTTTTGTTTCTTCCTTTCCAATAAGTGGTAAGAATGACGTGAGGTAACCACATTAAATATTCCTAATAGAAAAGGGAACTAATGAAAAAAAAAAGAAGAAGAAAGAAAGAAAAGGGAAATAATGAGAGGTTTATAGAAATTATTGTTTCTTATGGGAACATATCATTAGGTACTCTTATCTAAGAGTTGGAAGTATGACTGATAAGTTTTGTTTCTTCCTTTCCATTAAGTGATGAGACTGACATGAGGTAACCACATTAAATATTCCTATTAGAAGAGGGAAATATGAGAGTTTTATAGAAATTATTGGACCTTATGGGCACATATCATTAGGTATTCCTATTCATAATTTTGGAAGTGTTCCTGAATCGGGCCCCAGGTCTGGTCTGTGAGAATAGGAACTAGGTTCCCTGGGAGTCTCCATCTATCATTTTCTATGGCTTCTGGCTTCTTCCTGTAGGATTTTCTTTTTTGTTACTTTTGGCTACTTCTGAAGAGGGCTTTAGAAAAGATACCTTTGAGCAAATTTTCAGGTTCTCTCTCGTAGAAAAATGTCAGCCCCAAGGGGTATTTACATCTCTGTCCTTTTTACTTCAGCTGCTTTTTGCCAATTCAATTGTCTTAAAGAATCTTTGGGTTTCCTTTGTATTTGATTCCTCTCTTCTTCTTGTGCCAAAACCACACCCATAGTTCTTTTCAGGACATGCCTCTCTTTCTAGATTTAATTAATGGCATTTGGGATGTTGTTTACATCCTTAATTTCTTCTCTACCCTGAGGCTTTGTCTTTTTGGCAGGGCCATGGATTTAATATTTATACAAGGATTATCTTTTTTTTTTTTAATTTTTTATTTTTTTATCCCCAGGGGTACAGGTCTGTGAATCGCCAGGTTTACACACTTCACAGCACTCACCAAAGCACATACCCTCCCCAATGTCCATAACCCCAACCCCCTTCTCCCATCCCCCCTCCCCCCAGCAACCCTCAGTTTGTTTTGTGAGATTAAGAGTCACTTATGGTTTGTCTCCCTCCCAATCCCATCTTATACAAGGATTATCTTAATTTAAAACTCTTGAGCTGTTGAGAAAGGCTAGATGTAAGAAATTCAGCCAGACTCTTAAATATTTCCTCTAAATTTTACTTGCAAATTGGCAGTTTATATTTTGCACTCATCTGTTTCTTGAAGAAATATATCATATGTAAATAAAAGGAAGTAGGTAATGTTTACAGATATTTTTCTTAGAGATCTTCTTGAGCAGTTTTGAAACTTGATTAGATCACTTTCTATCTTAACCAAGATGATAGTTTTACCAAGCAACTAACACTACAATACCCTGGCCTCCATTTTTCCAGTCTCTTATAATAATTTCCTCACTGTTTTTACAGCCAACTCCTGCTTCTGCGTTCCACAGCCAAAGACATATATTTTAGGTTTTTATTAAGCAGCACTCTACTTCTAGGATCAGTTTGTTTCAGTTAGCTATAGCTATGTAATGTTTTAACCCAGAATTCAGAGGCTTGAAACAGTAAAATGTATTTTTCCTGCTTTTCTGGAATTCAGCTGATCTAAGCTGGATCTTGATTAGATGGGGTCAGCAGATGTCTACTGGAGTTTCTCATGTGACTGGAGGTTGGTTGGTTACTGTCAGCTGATATAAGGTGGGCTTGTTGGGTGTCATTCAGGTCTATTACAAGTGTTTCTTATCTTCATTTTGGGGCAAGGAGACTTGCATAGGCATATCTTTCTCATGGGAAAGTCAGAAATACAAGAGAGTAAGTAGAAACATGTAAGGTGCCTTAAGGCCTGGGCTTATATCAGGCATACAATAATGTGCCTATTCCATTGGCTAAAACAGGTCACATGTAGAGGGTAAATTTGCCCCACTTTTAAGAGAAACTATAAAGTCACATGCTAAAGGGATTGGATAAAATGAGGTTGAACAATTAAGACCAATAATGCCATCATATGTTATACTAAAGTCGTGATCACTAAACCAAGAGCTCTAGGCTACTAGGGATCTGTCAGAATGTTCAGAATGTATTTCAGTGTTTTCACAGAATGTGATATATAGTTTTTGAGAAAAACTTGTGCTAAGTAAATATATTAAAGACTATAACAAAATAGTTTGAATACTTCCAGTTGCCGAGGTCCTGGCTTTTAGCAGTTTATATTGATTACTTAGGAAGAACAAGGACTACCAAGGTAGCAGAAGAAAGGAAATAATAAAGACAGAGCAGACATAAGTGAAATAAAGAATAGGACAGTAGCAGAAAGATTATTGAAATTGAGAGTTTGTTCTTTAAAAATATAAATAAAACTGATAGATCTTTAGTTTGGCTAACCAAGAGAAAAAGAGAGAGGATTCAAATAAAATTATTAATGAAAGAGGTGATATTACAACTAATGCTATAGAAGTACAAAGGATCATGAGACTTCCATGAACAACTAGTGCCAACAAACTGGATAATATAGGGGAAAAGCTGGATAAATTCCTAGAGACATACAACCCACCAAGACGGAATCCAAAGAAATAGGAAATTTGAACAGACCAGTAACAAGTAAGGAGATTAAAACAGAAATCAAAGGCTTTCTAACAAAGAAAAGCCCAGGACCAGATGGTTTCACTGATGAATTCTACTGAACATTTAAGGAACTAACACCAATCTTTCTCAAACTCTTCCAAAGATTGGAAGAGGAGGGAAGACTCTGAAACTCTTTTTTATGAGGCCAGCATTACCTTGATACCAAAGCCAGGTAAGGACACTGCCGGAAAAGAAATCTATAGACAAATATCTCTGATGAATATAGATCAAAAATTCTCAAAACAAAGTCCTAACAAACTGAATTCAACAGCACATTAAAAGGATCAGATAGCAGGATTGCAGTCACATGAGATTTATCTCTGGGATGCAGGGATGGTTCAACATATGTAAATCAATAAATATGATGCATCACATTAACAGACTGAAAATTAAAAATCACATGATCATCTCAATAAATGCAAAAACCCACATTCAACAAAATTTAACATACTTTCATGATAAGAACTTTTGACAAATTGGGTATAGAGGGGACTAAAACTCAACATAAAAGACATATGTGAAAATCCTCCGCTAACATTGTACTCAACAGCGAAAGTTTGAAAGGGTTTTCTCTAAAATCAAGAACAAGACTAGAGTGCCCATCTCACTACTCCTATTCAACAAAGTACCAGAAGTTCTAGCCAGAGCAGCTGGGAAAGAATAAGAAATTAATGCATCCAGATTGGACAAGAAGTAAGACTCTGTTTGTAGATGACATGTTCTTATGCAGAGAAAACCCTTAAGACTCGAGCAGTAAACTGTTAGAACTAATACATGAATTTAGTAAAGTTGCAGTATGTAAAACCAACATAGAAAAATCTGTTGCATTTCTATATATTAACAGTGAACTATCCTAAGAAGAAATAAAACAACCCCATTTATAATAGCATAAAAAACAAGAAATAGGAATATATTTAATCCAGCAGGTAAAAGATCTATATCCTTTTTTTGATGAAAGACATTGATGAAGACAGATATAGGTGGAAAGATAGCCCATGTTCATGAACTGGAAGAATGAATATAGTTAAAATGTTTCTGTTACTCAAAGCCATCTGTAGTTCAATTCAGTCCTTACCAAAATTCCAAATGGCATTTCCCAAGAAATAGAAAAAACAATCTTAAAATTTGTATGAAACCACAGATAGACAAAGCAATCTTAAGAACAACAACAAAGCTGGAGGCGTCTATTTCCTGATTTCAAACTATGTTACAAAGCTAGTGTAATTAAAATAGTAGGGTACTCGTATAAAAATAGAAACAGACCAATAGAACAAAATCAAGAACCCAGAAATAAATCATACATACTTGGACAATTAATGTTTAACAAGGGATCCAAGAATACTTAGTGGGGAAAGGATAGTCTTTTTTTTTTTTTCATATTTCTATACAAAGGAGTTTATGATCATCTGTTCACACTATTTCATCTAGTTACCACAGAGAACAACTGTCATTAAATTTTCTGGTTGAAATGTCCCTGTTGACAGTCTTTTTTTTTTTTAAATTTTTTATTTTTTATAAACATATATTTTTATCCCCAGGGGTACAGGTCTGTGAATCACCAGGTTTACACACTTCACAGCACTCACCAAAGCACATACCCTCCCCAATGTCCATAACCCCACCCTCCTTCTCCCAACCCCCCTCCCCGCAGCAACCCTCAGTTTGTTTTGTGAGATTAAGAGTCACTTATGGTTTGTCTCCCTCCCAATCCCATCTTGTTTCATTGATTCTTCTCCTACCCACTTAAGCCCCCATGTTGCATCACCACTTCCTCATATCAGGGAGATCATATGATAGTTGTCTTTCTCTGCTTGACTTATTTCGCTAAGCATGATACGCTCTAGTTCCATCTATGTTGTCACAAATGGCAAGATTACATTTCTTTTGATGGCTGCATAGTATTCCATTGTGTATATATACCACATCTTCTTGATCCATTCATCTGTTGATGGACATCTAGGTTCTTTGCATAGTTTGGCTATTGTGGACATTGCTGCTATAAACATTCGGGTGCACGTGCCCCTTTGGATCACTATGTTTGTATCTTTAGGGTAAATACCCAGTAGTGAAATTGCTGGGTCGTAGGGCAGTTCTATTTTCAACATTTTGAGGAACCTCCATGCTGTTTTCCAGAGTGGTTGCACCAGCTTGCATTCCCACCAACAGTGTAGGAGGGTTCCCCTTTCTCCACATCCTCGCCAGCATCTGTCATTTCCTGACTTGTTGATTTTAGCCATTCTGACTGGTGTGAGGTGATATCTCATTGTGGTTTTGATTTGTATTTCCCTGATGCCAAGTGATATGGAGCACTTTTTCATGTGTCTGTTGGCCATCTGGATGTCTTCTTTGCAGAAATGTCTGTTCGTGTCCTCTGCCCATTTCTTGATTGGATTATTTGTTCTTTGGGTGTTGAGTTTGCTAAGTTCTTTATAGATTTTGGACACTAGTCCTTTATCTGTTCTCCTCAAGGATTTTGATGGATTCCTTTCGCACATTGAGGTCCTGCATCCATTTTGAGTCTATTTTCATGTGTGGTGTAAGGAAATGGTCCAACTTCATTTTTCTGCATGTGGCTGTCCAATTTTCCCAACACCATTTATTTAAGAGGCTGTCTTTTTTCCACTGGACATTCTTTCCTGCTTTGTCAAAGATTAGTTGACCATAGAGTTGAGGGTCTATTTCTGGGCTCTCTATTCTGTTCCATTGATCTATGTGTCTGTTTTTGTGCCAGTACCATGCTGTCTTGATGATGACAGCTTTGTAATAGAGCTTAAAGTCCGGAATTGTGATGCCACCAACTTTAGCTTTCTTTTTCAATATCCCTTTGGCTATTCGAGGTCTTTTCTGGTTCCATATAAATTTTAAAATTATTTGTTCCATTTCTTTGAAAAAGATGGATGGTACTTTGATAGGAATTGCATTAAATATGTAGATTGCTTTAGGTAGCATAGACATTTTCACAATATTTATTCTTCCAATCCAGGAGCATGGAACATTTTTCCATTTCTTTGTGTCTTCCTCAATTTCTTTCATGAGTACTTTATAGTTTTCTGAGTATAGATTCTGTGCCTCTTTGGTTAGGTTTATTCCTAGGTATCTTATGGTTTTGGGTGCAGTTGTAAATGGGATGGACTCCTTAATTTCTCTTTCTTCTGTCTTGTTGTTGGTGTAGAGAAATGCAACTTATTTCTGTGCATTGATTTTATATCCTGACACTTAACTGAATTCCTGTACAAGTTTTAGCAGTTTTGGAGTGGAGTCTTTTGGGTTTTCCACATATAGTATCATATAATCTGCAAAGAGTGATAATTTGACTTCTTCTTTGCCGATTTGGATGCCTTTAATTTCCTTTTGTTGGCTGATTGCTGAGGCTAGGACTTCTAGTACTATGTTGAATAGCAGTGGTGATAATGGACATCCCTGCCGTGTTCCTGACCTTAGCAGAAAAGCTTTCAGTTTTTCTCCATTGAGAATGATATTTGCGGTGGGTTTCTCATAGATGGCTTTGATGATATTGAGGTATGTGCCCTCTATCCCTACACTTTGAAGAGTTTTGATCAGGAAGGGATGCTGTACTTTGTCATATGCTTTTTCAGCATCTATTGAGAGTATCATATGGTTCTTGTTCTTTCTTTTATTGATGTGTTGTATCACACTGACTGATTTGCGGATGTTGAACCAACCTTGCAGCCCTGGAATAAATCCCACTTGGTCATGGTGAATAATCCTTTTAATGTACTGTTGAATCCTATTGGCTAGTATTTTGGTGTGAATTTTCGCATCTGTGTTCATCAAGGATATTGGTCTATAGCTCTCTTTTTTGATGGGATCCTTGTCTGGTTTGGGGATCAAGGTGATGCTGGCCTCATAAAATGAGTTTGGAAGTTTTCCTTCCATTTCTATTTTTTGGAACAGTTTCAGGAGAATAGGAATTAGTTCTTTTTTAAATGTTTGGTAGAATTCCCCTGGGAAGCCGTCTGGCCCTGGGCTTTTGTTTGGAGATTTTTAATGACTGTTTCAATCTCCTTACTGGTTATGGGTCTGTTCAGGCTTTCTATTTCTTCCTGGTTCAGTTGTGGTAGTTTATATGTTTCTAGGAATGCATCCATTTCTTCCAGATTGTCAAATTTGTTGGCGTAGAGTTGCTCATATTATGTTCTTATAATAGTTTGTATTTCTTTGGTGTTAGTTGTGATCTCTCCTCTTTCATTCATGATTTTATTTATTTGGGTCCTTTCTCTTTTCTTTTTGATAAGTCGGGCCAGGGGTTTATCAATTTTATTAATTCTTTCAAAGAACCAGCTCCTAGTTTCGTTGATCTGCTCTATTGTTTTTTTGGTTTCTATTTCATTGATTTCTGCTCTGATCTTTATGATTTCTCTTCTCCTGCTGGGCTTAGGGTTTCTTTCTTTTTCTTTCTCCAGCTCCTTTAGGTGTAGGGTTAGGTTATGTACCTGAGACCTTTCTTGTTTCTTGAGAAAGGCTTGTACCGCTATATATTTTCCTCTCAGGACTGCCTTTGTTGTGTCCCACAGATTTTGAACCGTTGTATTTTCATTATCATTTGTTTCCATGATTTTTTTCAATTCTTCTTTAATTTCCTGGTTAACCCACTCATTCTTTAGAAGGATGCTGTTTAGTCTCCATGTATTTGGGTTCTTTCCAAACTTCCTCTTGTGGTTGAGTTCTAGCTTCAGAGCATTGTGGTCTGAAAATATGCAGGGAATGATCCCAATCTTTTGATACCGGTTGAGTCCTGATTTAGGACTGAGGATGTGATCTATTCTGGAGAATGTTCCATGTGCACTAGAGAAGATTGTGTATTCTGTTGTTTTGGGATGAAATGTTCTGAATATATCTGTGATGTCCATCTGGTCCAGTGTGTCGTTTAAGGCCTTTATTTCCTTGCTGATCTTTTGCTTGGATGATCTGTCCATTTCAGTGAGGGGAGTGTTAAAGTCCCCTACTATTATTGTATTATTGTTTTTGTGTTTCTTTGATTTTGTTATTAATTGGTTTATATAGTTGGCTGCTCCCACGTTGGGGGCATAGATATTTAAAATTGTTAGATCTTCTTGTTGGACAGACCCTTTGAGTATGATATAGTGTCCTTCCTCATCTCTTATTATAGTCTTTGGCTTAATATCTAATTGATCTGATATAAGGATTGCCACTCCTGCTTTCTTCTGATGTCCATTAGCATGGTATATTGTTTTCCACCCCCTCACTTTAAATCTGGAGGTGTCTTCCGGCTTAAAATGAGTTTCTTGGAGGCAACATATAGATGGATTTTGTTTTTTTTATCCATTCTGATACCCTGTGTCTTTTGACTGGGGCATTTAGCCCATTAACATCCAGGGTAACTATTGAGAGATATGAATTTAGTGCCATTGTATTGCCTATAAGGTGACTGTTACTGTATATTGTCTCTGTTCCTTACTGATCTACCACTTGTAGGCTCTCTCTTTGCTTAGAGGACCCCTTTCAATAAGGATAGTCTTTTTAATAAAATTTGTTGGTAAAAGTAGATAATCCATTGCAAAAGAATGAAATTGTATTTCTGTGGTGTCTGTTATATTGTTTTCTCTTCCTTTTCTCATTTTGCTTCTTTGAGTCTTCTCTCTTTTTTCTTAGTTTATGTTGTTAAAGCATTTCCAATTGAAATTTTTTTTAATTGGTCATTACTTTCAATATTAAATTATGGTTTACTCTGGTCCCTGTTTTATTTCTGGTCTTTCTTATTTCCTTCTTCTACTAAACTTCAGTTACATTTCTTTTTCTATTTTCTTGTGGTGTGATGTTTTTTCTTTAAAGATTTATTTATTTTGGAGAGAGAGCAAGCACAAACTAGGGGGAGGGGCAAAAGGATAAGCAGACTCACCACTAAGCACAGAACCCAATGCAGAGCTTGATGTGGGGCTCAATCCCAGGACCTGGATATGACCCGAGCCTAAGGCAGATGCTAACTGACTGAGCCACCGAGACACCCTATGAACTTTGTTTCTTATTATAAGCATTTATAGCATAACAAAATTAAAATTAAAAATAGGATTACAAAAAACAGAAAAGAACTTTGACTCTTATTTCGCACTAGTACAAAAATCAAGTCAGAATGCTTTAAAGACTTAAATGTAAGACTCAAATTATGAAACTCCTAGAAGAAAAATCTCATACACATTGGTATTGACAGTGGTTTAAAAAAAATTTCTTTAGAGTTTTTGGGTGGCTCAGTTGTTAAGCATCTGCCTTCGGCTCAGGTCATGATCCCAGAGTCCTTGGGCTCCTTGGTCCGCAGAAAGCCTGCTTCTCCTCCCACTCCCCTTGCTTGTATTTCCTCTATCACTGTGTCTCTCTCTGTCAAATAAAAAAAATCTTTAATAAAAAAGTTTTTTGACACCAAAAGCACAAAGAACAAGTGGGACTGCATCAAACTAAAAAGCTTCTGCACAGAAAAGAAAAAAAAAAAAAAATCAAACTGGAAAGGTAACCTGTAGAATGGGGGATAATATTTGTAAATCATATATCTGATAAGGGTTTAGTATCCAAAATACATAAGAAATTTAGATAGCTCAATACTAGAAAAAAAAATATGGCTTTTCAAAATTGGGCACAAGACCTGAACAGACATTTTTCCAAAGAAGATAGATAAAGGGTCAAGTACATGAAAAGGTGCTCAACATCATTAATTGTCAGGGAAATGCAAATCAAAACCATAAGGAAGTATCACTCCAGCCTGATTCAATGTCTCTTATCAAAAAGACAGGAGATAGCAAGTGTTGGCAAGAATGTGGAGAAAAGGAGACCCTTGTATACTCTTGGTGGTAATGTAAATACATTTAGCTACTTTGGAAAGCAGTATGTGGGTGCTTAAAAAACATAAAACTGATTCAACAATCCCACTTCTGAGTATATATCTAAAGGAAATGAAATCACTTTCTCAAAGGAATATCTGAACTTCCATGTTTACTGCAGCATTATTTACAATAGCCAAAACATGAAAACAATCTAAGTGCCTGTTGATAGATGAATAAAGAGAAAGTGATTATTTACATACATATAATCATATATATAATATAGTAAAATATTATTCAGCCATAAAAGGAAGGAAATCCTGCCATTGTGACAATATAGATGAAACTTGAGGGCATTATGCTAAGTGAAATAAGCCAGAGAAAGACAAATATTGTCTGATCTCACTAACTTGTGAAATCTAAACAAACCTATCCTGTAGTAAGAAAGA
This sequence comes from Mustela erminea, assembly GCF_009829155.1. Lineage (NCBI taxonomy): Eukaryota > Metazoa > Chordata > Mammalia > Carnivora > Mustelidae > Mustela > Mustela erminea. The sequence continues at coordinate 21,392,964 of NC_045629.1, forward strand.
GTAGAGTGGTGTTTGCCAGAGGTGAGAATGTGGAGGAAATGGGTGCAAGTGATCAAATGTGGTCTTCCAATTATGAGATGAACAATCTAATGCATAGTGTGGTGAATAAGGTTTACAACACTATATTGTATACTTGAAGGTTGCTAAGAAAGTGGATCTTAAAAGTTCTCACCACACACACACACACACACACACACACACAAAATGGTGATCATGTGAAGTGATGAGTATGTTAACTAACCTTATTAATCATTTTGCATTATATATATATATGTCAAATCATTATGGTATAGTATAAACTTACATCATGTATGTTAATTATATCTCAAAGCTGGAAAAAAAAATAGAAGTAGAAGGGGGGGCAGTAGGAAAAAACCTTTTAACTATCTGCTTACATTAATTTCTTTAAACTCTAATGCAACTTCAGTGTGTGGATTACTTTAACAATTATTATTAAATTAAACATTTAATGAAATTTTGTATTAGATATTTAATTTCCATAATTTTCTGTTTTTTAACTGGTAGGATTAAAATAATTTACTCTAAAGCTTAAGAGTTTGTAAGAGATATTTAATGATTTTAAATAGATCACATCTTGTAGATTTTCTTCTGATATGCCTTAAAAATGTATTAATCAGTGTTGTCCATGAATCATTAATATGATTTTTAGTTAGACATAAAGATACTTCATAACTTACTATATTTGCATTGGTTTTCATTATAGGAATTATTCTTAATTCATTTACACAAGTTTTATGCTTATTTGTGAAATCATAATTATGCTAGCTATTATGGAGGAAACAGGCATTTAAGATGTGATCTCAGGTTTCCATAAACATCTTGACTTATTAAGAAGAGAAAGACCTCTCGGGAAGATGTCAGAGTAGGAGGATCCTAGGCATAGCTCATCCCACAGATACACATAGATAACACCCACATCACTGTAAATAATGCAGAAACAACCCAAGAACTGAAAAACGGACTCTTCACAGTTGGACTTAGAGAAGAGACCACATTCAAAGTGGTGGGAAGGGTGGAGACAGGGGTGGAAATGAGTTAACCCCTAAGACTGTCTATGGTGGGGAGAGACAACATAGGCATGGGGAGGAGGAAGGAGCAGAGCCCATACTAGGCACCATGGGCATGGGGGACCTGCACTGGGAAGATAATGCTCATAACATTTGGCTTTGGAAACCAGAGGGGCTTGACTTAGGAGTTCTTAGAGTCAGTGGAACTCAACATGTGGAACTTAAAAAAATCAGTGGGCTTGATTCTGGGAGAGACAGAGTGTGATAAAAAACTGAGTCCCACTCTAAGAGACAAACAGCCCTACTGAGATACAGTATATAAGCAGTAACAGTTTGGAAAATACCTGAGATTTACTTGCTAATCTCAGACCTTGTGGTGGAGGGCAGAGACATTTAGGGAACTTCTCCAGAGCAGGGGAGCGACTGGGAGTCATTCCAGACCTAGGAATAAGCTTAACCAAGGAGGAGAAAGAACTGTACTCTGTAAACTATAAAACACTGATGAAAGTAACTGAAGATGACACAAACAAATGGAAAGATAATCTATGCTCATGGATTGCAAGAACAAGTACTGTTAAAATGTTCATACTACCTAAAGTAATCTATAGATTTAATGCAGTCCCTATCAAAATATAAAAGGCATTTTTCATAGAACTATAACATAATCCTAAAATTTTCATGGTTCTACAAAAGAATCCAAATAGCCAAAGCAGTCTTGAAAAAGATTAACAAAACTGGAGGTATTACAGTCTCCAATTTCAAGATATACTACAATGCTCTAATAATCACAACAGTATAGTAATGGCACATAGATCAATAGAACAGCATAGAGAGCCCAGAAATAAGCCTACTACTACTATATGGTCAATAGATCTTTGATGAAGGAGACAAGAATGTTAAATGAGAAAAAATCCTTTTAAAAAATGGTGTTGGGGGACACCTGGGTGGCTCAGTGAGTTAAGCATCCATGTTCAGCTTGGGTCATGATCCCAGGGTCCAGGGAGCCCCAAGTCAGGCTCCCTGCTCAGTAAAGAACCTTTTTCTCCCCTCACCCTCTGCCACTGCCCCTGCTTGTGCTCTCTTTCTTTCTATCTGTCAAATAAATAAATCCTTTTTAAAAAAATGGCCTTGGGAAAACTGGACAGCAGCAACTTGCAAAAGAATGAAACTGGAGCACTTTGTTATACTACACACAAAAATAAACTCAAATGTATTAAGGACCTAAAAGTGAGACCTGAAATCACAGAAATCCTAGAACACAGCATAGGCGGTAATGTCTCTGACATTGTCTGTAGGAACATTTTTCTAGATATGTCTCCTGAGGGAAGGGAAACAAAAGCAAAAATAAACTACCTGCCTACATCAAAATAAAAAAGCTTCTGCACGCAAAGAAACAGTCATCAAAACTAGAAGAGAGCCTACTGAATAGAAGATATTTGTAAATGATGTAATTGGGTAAGGGATTAGTATCTAAAATATATAAATACTTACGCAACCCAACACCAAAAAAACAGATAATCCAGTTAAAAATTAGCCAAAGATGGGAGCAAACATTTCTTTAAAAACAACATCAGATCATGCACGCCTGGTTGGCTCAGTTGGTTAGGCAACTGCCTTCAGCTCAGGTCATGATGCCGGAGTCCCAGGTCAGTCCTGCATTGGGCGCCCAGCTCCACAGGGAGTCTGTTTCTCCCTCTGACCTTCTCCCCTCTCATGCTCTCTCTCACTGTCTCTCTCTTAAATAAATAAAATCTTAAAAAAAAGGAAGAAGACGACGATATCATATGGCCAAAATAAACATGAAAAATTGCTCAGCATCACTCATCATCAAGGAAATGTAAGTGAAAACCACAATGATATCACCTCATGCCTGTCAGAATGGCTGAAATTAAAAATGCAAGAGACAACAAGAGGTGCAGATGTGGAAAAAAAGGAACACTCGTGTACTGTTGCTGAGAATGCAAACTGGTACCACCACTGTGGATAACAGTATGAAGGTTCTTCAAAAGATTCAAAATAGAATTACCATATGACCTAGTAATTCCACTACTGGGTGTTTATCCAAAGAATATGAAAACACTAATTTGAAAAGATATATGCATCCCTATGTTTACTGTAACATTATTTTTAATAGCAAAAATATGAAAGCAATGCAAGGGTCCATCAATAGAGGAATGGATAGATAAGATGTAGTGTATATATACATATATACAATGTAATATTAGGCATAAAAAATAACAAAATCTTGCCATTTGCAAAAACATGGGTGGATCTAGGGAATATGATGCCAGGCGAAATAAGTCAGTCAGAGAAAGACAAGTACCATTTGTTCTCACTCATGTAGAATTTAAGAAACAAACCAAAAAAGAAAAAAATAGACTTAAATATAGAAAACAAATTGGTGGCCACCAGAAGAGTGGAAGGGATGGGCAAAATAGTTGAAGGGGGTTAAAGTGTACTTATGATAAGCACTGAGTAATATGTAGAATTGTTGAATCACTATATTATACACCTGGAACTAATATAACACTGTATGTTACTTATAGTGGAGTTTAAAAAAAAAAAAAGGCAGAATATAATCAAATGTGATAAGGTGGTCAGAGCAGTTGAATTCACTGTGAGTTAACCAGTAGGAGAGTAGGAGTAGGCTGCTTGGAGAGAGTAGGCCTGTTTACTTTAACTGCTTTTAATAGGATAGCATTCTGCTGATCAAAAATACTAAGCTAATCTGGGATCTTTGGTTGAATTTTTGACCAGAAATGCTATTCTTATTAAATTTAAGCATATTTGCTTAAGAATCTCAACCTCTAGAGACTCTAGCCTTAAGAGGGCAAAGGAATATGTGTTTATATATTTTTAAAAAAATAATTAGGATTTACATGTTTAGCATAGACACTTTAAATTATTTGTTTACCATGTACTTAGAATATTTTCAAGAAATATTTTCCTTGCTTTTCATGGGCATTTTAAAATTTCTTTTACTATGTACTGACATTTGTGATGCATTGTATATAGTGTTAAGAACTGCTTTCTTCATTGAAATCCTTTCATAAAAATTTATGTTTACTTGGCTTAATCAAATATAAGCAATATATCCAAGGAAATATTTGCTACTTTAATCTATTTCAAGTAATTGGATTATATTCAGTAATTTCTATAGCTATAACATTTTCAAAAAGGCATAAGTAGCTTTAATCATTCTGAAAAATAGAAAAAGTAGGGTCCCGTTTTTTGACCTGTAAAATGCTCATTTCCTAACTCCTTTAACCCTGTTTGCAGCTCTTGGTATTATTTTGTTCATCAGCTATTTCTCACTGAAATTTCTGCTGCCAGCTAGTGTTAAACAGGCTGCATATCAAACGATTTATCCTCTCTGTGCTCCACTTTCCAACAACAGTGGCATCTATCATTTTATTTAATTTCCCAGTAAACAACAAGGGAGTTATTTCTGATTCTCTTCAGCTCTCGACTTTTGATCATACTCAACTCTAAATTCTATTTCGCATTTTTCATTTACAGTGTCCATACCCGCTCCTTCCTGTTGTTATAGTGGTCAGTCTCTTTGTCCTCATTCTTATCTGTTGACTCTACAATAGGACAAATCTCCAAGCCAAATTCTGCTTTTTTTACATAAATGAGATTAATAAATTGAACTAATAATCCAACTTTAAAAATATTCTATAAAATATTTAAATATTTTAAATATTTTAAAATATTTTAAATTTTTAAAATATTTAAATATTTTAGAATATTTAAAATATTCTATAAAATATCTATAAAATAAAACTTCAGAGGTTGAAAATTTGTCCCATCAAGTCTCTGTTCTGTTACCTTGCCCATATCGACAACCAAGGATTTATTTTTACCCAACTTGCCCATTCTTGCACTTCTTTTTTTTTTTTTTAGAGAAAGGTTTATGGTTTTTTTTAACACACAAGTATGTAAGTAATTTATTTACATTTTAACATTTAATTATATATCTATGTGAAAGTATAAAATAGATAACATATTTATCTTTAAATTGATGCTTACAAATAAGATTTTCCTTTGTATTTCCATTATTTAAATGCTTAAATGTGTCAACTGTTAATTCTAATACTTTAATAAAGTAGGATTTTTAAATTTTTATTTTTTATAAACATATATTTTTATCCCCAGGGGTACAGGTCTGTGAATCGCCAGGTTTACACACTTCACAGCACTCACTATAGCACATACCCTCCCCAATGTCCATAACCTCACCCCCTTCTCCCAATCCCCCTCCCCCCAGCAAACTTCAGTTTGTTTTGTGAGATTAAGAGTCACTTATGGTTTGTCCGATCTTGCACTTCTGTTTACCATTTTCGCCCCAGATATATCACACTTGTAGAAGTGGCTTTGATATAGTCCACATCCTTAAATAATTGTATCTAGCAAATGTACAGAATTCTTTGGTTTAACTGTGCTGCCTATGAACTCATTTGATACAGTAGGTTTATAATTCCCATCATCAGTGTTTTACATTTGGAGAAAGTGAAATTCACAAAATAAGTAACACTTCAGATACAGGCCAAAATTAATCCTGAGGCTATAAATATGTTTATAATTTTTTTTAATTTTAAAATGTGCCTTTATTTCAGTTTGATTTTAAAAACAAATACAGGTTAAAAATCTAACACTATTGCTGTTAATTTTAATTGTTATACTTCAAATGATATTAAATTGTGATAGGTGAATGTGTCTTTCTAGTAATTTCAAGACAATAATTTGATTGCATGATTTCACAGCAGAAAATCATTATAGTGCTTTGATTTCCTGACTATGGGGACATAAATACAGAAAGAATTCAGATTATTTGCTATTATACAAGCACTGATTACCAAAATGTATCTGGTACATTTTCATGTGGGCTAGAAAGTCAGTATTAAGATATCCAACTATTTTCTATTCCTTGTTATCACTTGGATAAATTTATCAAATATATCCTAATCATATTTCACATGTTGCCTTTGGTATTATATTTGTATACTAATCAATATTATATTGTACTTATCGTTATGCCATATATGCATTGTGTTGTATTTATATAATATTTTGGAGAATTGTAAAGACTCAGAAGACCAGGTCTGAATTTTTAAGAAATTATTCAGAACTCTCGTAATACTAAAAACTATAAGGAAACATAATTTAAGTCAAGCCTATGTTTCTCACATCAGGTTATTTTTAAAATGCATTTTTTCTTATTATAAGACAAGTATATATTTATCATAAGTTTACAGAGACATTGAAACACAAAAAGAAGAAACTAAAACTACCTATAGTCTCTGTTCAGATAAAACCACCAAATTATGGTTTTACTGTTGTTTTTCCCAAAAAATAAAGCAGTATCTGCCACACAGTGGGTCTTAATAAATATGAGAAAATTAATAAATGAGTAATTAGTGTATGAATGGTGGATTGTAGTTAAACTCTAACAATTGGTTTTTCTTTTTACTTTTTGTAATCCAAGTGCCCCACTTAAGCCTTGATTGTCAAAGTGTCTACTTCAAAGATGGCTATTTCCAATAAACATACTGTTAGCCACAGTAGACTAGGTAAAGGTCCCAGCCACCTCCCCTGGCTGAAGCTTTTTTGTTTTAGAGATGTTGTTTGATTTTAATTACTGACGATTTGGGCCACTTGTTTTTTCTCTCCCCAAGGTTTTAATTCCCAATCTTATTTTTTAAACTGACCATTTTTTAAATTGACTTATTTTTTAAATTTTAAAGAGTGAGCCCACTAAACCCTAGGCTTCCACCCTCAACTCCAATAAAAGCAGAACCCCAGCATTGTGATTGCTAGTGCTCTCTCTTTCACTCTCTACCTATGATTTCACTGTGTGACCCCCAGGTGTGCTGTATACTTTACAGGTCTTATAAACAATAAACTTTTTTTTAGAGGATTTTATTTATTTATTTGGGAGAGAGAGAGTGATAAAGAGCATGAGAGTGGAGAATATCAGAGGGAGAAACAGACTCCCTGTGGAGCTGGGAGCCCAATGCAGGACTCGATCCTGGGACTCTGGGATCATGACTTGAGCCCAAGGCAGTTGCTTAAGGAACTGAGCCACCCTGGTACCCCTAAACAATAAACTTTTAATTTTTCAAAGTCTCCTGATGGCTCTTGCTGAAGGGCATCTTGCAGTCATGAGAACCACAACATTGGTTATTGAGAGGCTGACACCAGCACAAAATATTGATATACACCCATATGAATTTTTATTTTTTTTAATTAAAAAATATTTTATTTATTTATTTGAGAGAGATCACAAGTAGGCAGAGAGGCAGGCAGAAAGAGAGGAGGGGAGGGGAAGCAGGTTCCCCGCTGAGCAGAGAGCCTGAGGTGGGGCTTGATTCCAGGACCCTGGGATCACGACCTGAGTTGAAGGCAGAGGCTCTAACCCACTGAGCCACCCAGCCACCTCCCCTATGAATTTTTAAAACAAAACTAAGATCATAGAGTAAACATTGCTTTTAACCTTTTTTCCCACTTACTGAGATATCTCTAGCAATTACACAATTCAGTATTCTAGTACCTTTCAAATTATTAAATGATTTAAGTAGTTTAAGTATCATTTTAAGACCCACATCATATGAAAAGAGGTCACTTTAACATTTTTTGAATTATCACACCATGCCTGTCATTGATATTGCCCTGCTTCCAATCTCTACTGGATCCCTACAGGTTCAGACTGCTCCACAGTCAGAGGCAATCCATCCTTCCATCATCGTTTCTTGACTTTATTCTCTGACCTCACATCAATTTCCTCCTAAGAAACGATTTACCATTTCCCAGCAACTCTGAGCTCTTTCAGTGTTAGAGCCTTACCACACACTTTTCCTTCTGTCACGAATGCTAGTCTTAGCTTCTCCTTCCTGAGAATACACACGCAGCCTTCCAAATCCAAATCTAAGATTTCACTCCTGGATCCTTTGTCACAGTGACCTTCAGGAGTCAGCACAAATTACATAGAGTAAGTCACCTAACAGAAATGGAGAGACCTCACATTTTGAGTCAATTCAGAAAGAAAAAACGGAAAATTTTGATTTGCAGAGGCAGTCAAAACTCTGGACAAAATAATTGCCCTGTTGTCCCATTAATAAGAATAAGTCATCTGAGTCAAGTACATTCTTTTCTTCTTCTTAGGAAACAGTGGCATTTAATTCTTCTCTTCTGAGACCCCGTGTGATTGGAGAATGGATTGGTCGAGAAGAGAATGATGCTGACCCACTGGCTGCTGAAATGCTCCAGCCCCCAGTTCCAAGAAGTAAAAATGAACAATGGGAAAATGAAGATAATAGCTGTAGCCCTGCAGGAAGGTGAGATGAAATGCCTTCTTAGATTCTGAGTATTGTTGATTGTTAAAAGCGAATGGGAAAATAAATCCAAGGATGTGATTTTGATGAAATAACTTAACAATTTTATATAGGAAATTATGTTGGGTTCCACATAAGTTGGAAATTAATTTCTCTGTTTTAAAATTAAAATTTTGCAGATTTGCTTTTAGATTTTGGTCTTAATTTTTTCTTTTTATCTAAGAAAATCACCATCTCTTTGCTACTAAAACCAAATAGAGAAATAATTTCAAAGACATAGGCTGTCATTCAAGACCCACTATAATGCTGGGCAGGGAGTGGCTGACTATTAAGAATTGGAGATGAAGGGCCTCTCCTTTACCAGAGAGATGCAGCTGATCAACAAGAAGAAAACTATTAAATGTATTATAGACCAAATGAAGCAGAATTAATGGAGAATATGAGAGAACCTTGGTTTAGAATCGTTTACATTTAGAGTTGGTAACTATGATTGAACATTATTCTTTTCATATTCTATATTTAATTATTATTTGTGAATTTGAAAGCCCATATTTCACTTACTCAGTCTTATGACGCTCAAAACAGTGGTAGGAGATGTTGATAGAAGTGAAGCAGTTTTGAAATGTCCAGATCATATTTATTAGAAAAAAGTATATTCAGGACAACCTTTTTCTTGTTTTGTAATACCAATTGCAGTAAGTAAAATCCCAAAATGAAAACTTCCACAAGAAGTTGGAATAAAAAAGCATATGGAAGCATGGCTTACACAAGCCTGAGAAAATAGATTTAAATGCTTGTGAACTGAATGTGAGAGCACCACAACTTTTGTTGGGTGCTATTAGCTGATCACCACAGAAAAGTTTTTCCTATGCATAGCATAGCCAGAGTAACTTTGTATTTCCTACATTAAATTTAGCAGCAACCAGTAACTATTCTTTCTCAAAGAGAAAATTGTATTTTCTACAATGTAATAGCTTTCAGGGTTTTTTTTCTTTTTACTTTGACTTATCACTTGGCTAGAAGGAAGGAAATTCAGAATACTCATTAATGTGCTTCAGGCATATAGAAAATTGATTCTATTTCCATTGAGAAATAACTTTTAAATTATTTAAATAGTTGAAGTGTCCTGTGTAAGGAGAAGAAAACCATTTTAAAAAATCCATTTACCTTCTTTTGTGAAATGCCAGATCAATTTCACCTGTCAATGAGGGTAATTTTATTTTTAATACCAGACTTATGAAACCCACTAGACCTTTATCTTAAGTCATTGCCAGATCTTTAATGTAAAGTAGAGAAATGTCAACTTTCATTTTGCTTTCATTTAGTCATAATAATAATCGGAGCTATTTATTGCAAATGTTAGTGCTTCTATTTTCTTCCTGGCTTCAGTGATCTCTGATTCCCTCCTGAATACCCAATAAAGGGGAATATTTCCTTCAGTGTAAGTCAAATCCCTTTCCCAGAAAACTCAATCTATGAAGATCTCTCTCAAGTATTTGCTATGAAAAATTTTTCTTAATGTTACTGTTCTCTATCTTTAAATGATGAATTGAGGTATTCTCTATGAAATGAAGACAGATGAAATCCCACCCCGATGCCCCATCAAAACAGAAAGAATGCATGCATACTTGAACTTAGTTTAAAGAATAGCAATAAACTATGGGTTAGACACTGTATCTCTCCCATCTTCTAATATCAAACAGGATTCTGAATTTATAGCAGGAACTCACATAGCAATAGATTTGATTTGGATGAATAAAAATGGATTGGGAGAAATTCTTTAATGACTTTAGACGTTATAACTCGAGCATTAGCTTTTGCCTCTAAATAGTAATGAACTTGTAGTATAGCAATCTTAAACATTAACAGGCTAAGTGGTATTCCAGGCTTCAGAAGGAGAATTAATTTTCAAGGTGACTTCTTCCATTTTTCTCTCCCCTACTGGGCCTGGAACATTGTCATTACCAACAGACATCTGTTATATGAGTGAAGGAGGCACATGGAAGGCTGTGAGTAGACATCTGCTAAATAAAGCTTATTTATAAGAAGGGTTGTTTATAGTCTATCCTAACTTTTTGCCCTTTCCTATCACAATGTTGTTAAATGCTCGAGTCTCATTTGAATGGCTTATTAACAACACTCCATCTTTAGTACAGAGCCAACTTTTCTCCTTAGGTCCTGCATATGGAACATTGTATAAAGAGGGTCAGCAACTTTAGAACACAAAGCTGTCACCTGAAGGGTTAAGTGCTAGTTAAAAAAGAAAGCGGTTATGAGGGCAATATGGAGAAACTAATAGGATATGAGAAGTGACTGACATGGGGTCCTTGACCACTCTGTAGTCTCTGGATGGACCCAAGAGATCTGTGGATCTCTTGAAATTAACTTATGTGGACAAGGTTCTGTGCACATGGGCATTTTCCCAACACATTCTTCTTAGATTTTCCATAAGGTTCTATTAAGTAAAATTAAAGGATCTAAGCAAGAAAAAGAATGGGGATTTATAAAAGAAAAAGGTGAATACATTGGGGAATGATTGAAGGCTTTTTAATACTACCAATTGGCATGAATTGCAATGGCTTATCTAGCCATTTAATGGGAATGGGAAATCTATGTGTTTATTGCACATTTAGAGATATTAAAAATAATCATACATTGATAATGTAAATGTAAATAAAAAATGAGTGTAATAGATCTATATAATTCTGTTTGAAGCCATATTTTTCTATTTTAAGCTATCTTAATTAAAGTTTCCAAAGCTGGGTAATGGATTTCCTAAAATTACTAGCTAAATTCTAATGTGAGTTTGTAAATAGGCTTATCAAGCCTTGAAAGCCTAATGAAGCTCCTCTGAGCTTAACTACTTTATTAAAGCAAGAATAATATTAATAAATATTATAGATCTGGTGAATTGGCTTTATTTGTTCAGTGAGCATTGTTATTAGACGGTAAATATGCCATAAAATGAATAGAAAATCTTATAATTTAGAAATATGTATTAAATATTAAAATAAAAGCTAAATTCACTTTCCACTAAGCAGTGTTTCTTTTTATTAAAGCTCCTAATTGCTTCTCATGTATCTGTTAACAGAGCCTAGAAATGTTCCCCTTTTTTTAGAGCTTCCTCAATTGGCAGGAAGAGACAAATGATAAACAAGTAAATATACAAACATATACCATAAATTCAAGTAGTGATTAGTGGCAAGATGGAAAATAAACCAGAATAAAAAGGAAGAAAATTAATAAGGGGCACTATTTTACATAAGAAGTCCACAAACAACCTTAATATTGTCAGATTTTGGCTATTGTGGACATGATAGAAAATATGTAATACATTTCAGAGACTGAATTAAGCTTAGTATTTTAGGGATATTCTAACTTGTAAATTTTAAGGAGAGAGAATATTGATTAATCAAAAATTAATCTGTCAAAGGAATAAAAAAAACAGAGGCCTTAAAAATATCTAAAACATGCAAAGAATGTACCTTATGACTACACATTTCTTTTTTAGAGCCAAAAAAGTATGTAACTAAATCATGCATTTATTTCAGAAGGTTGATGAGGTCATTTTGATTTGTTCAAAATTTGTTCTTTCTCATTTATTCATTTATTTCTTTAGGAGATACATATCCTAATTCAAGTTATTTTATGAAAATATTGCTAATTACCTATGGACTTACAGACTCATAGGTGATTTCTTATGAGACCAGCAACATTTTGAACTTACTGTCTAGGACTCATGGCCTAACACTATCTTCATGACCAAACCATGTATTTTAATGAGATTCAGGAAAATACTTCCTGCAAGCTTTATGAAATTATCATGCTCATTGTTGGCTTTTGAATAGGAGTTATGCATCTATAATATACCATTTCTTCCTTATCTTCAATATTCCAATCTACATAGTTTCCCTTTTTTCTTTTTCACTACCAATATATTTTCCCTCAGTTTTCATATCTGTCAAGTAAGACTCATATACATATTCTTAAATTAATTCTTACTTTATTTAGTGTGTTTAAAAAATGGAGTTCAGAAAGAAAAAGTGAATTTGTGCTAGATACTGGGTGAGACCAATATGAAAAAGAACATCCTAGATTCAAAGAAACTCTTTAGGATCTCCCTTCAACAACCTGGGCCCATCAGGAGGGGGAGGAAGGTGCTGCCTGGAGAGATAAGCTGAGGGAGAGGAGTGGCCACATTAAACCATCCTTTTCCATCTGATCTGGTTTAGAATTTAACTTTTGAACCAAAGTAAAATGACGTCCTAGATTGTGTAATTACTACATTGAAGTATTAACTGCTTTTCTTTCTCATAAGGCACCTAACCTCTCCCCATCCCACTCACCACTCGTCTGCAGTAAAAGCCTTGCTTCCCTGAGGCAGGGTGCGATTTTCTCTCTAATGTTGTGTTTTCACTTCTACAATCTATAGGTAATGGAGTTGGAATAGAGGAAGGTGTCATCCTTGCTCCCCTTTCCTGCTTGTAGACCTTGCTGTCTCCTTATTGTGAATTTCATGTTTTATCCATGGCAGTCTTCCACCACTTCTTGTAGCAATAATTTGTCAGTTCCCAGGTCATTCCCTTTTTCCTAAATATGCAAGCATCTGGCTCAACTGTCACTTTCCCCTGCACCCTTCCTATCTTGATGAAGTTAATAACCACATTAATGATTTCTCCCCACCTAGCGTCTTCTTCCTTTGCCTACTCTTCACTACTGATCTTGAATTCCACCCTACTTCACCTATTCCCTCTGTTATATCTAGGCCTCATTATTATTAACTGCAAACTCTAGTGTCAGTTTCTATGTATTTCACTTTTTGACTACACCTTCTGTCTTTCTAGTTCATTCCCTCTGGTACCCAGCTTTAACTAGGACCCAAATATACTGGTTCTACTGAGTTTTTCTTGCCACTCATGTAGGTTTTTTATTTATTTATTTATTTATTTATTTATTTATTTATTTGCTGTCACAAATAGTTTGTTCTTTTATTTTATTTATTTTTTCTTTTTAAATTTTTAATTTCTTTTCAGCGTAACAGTATTCATTGTTTTTGCACCCCTCCCAGTGCTCCATGTAATCTGTGCCCTCCCTACTACCCACCACCTGGTTCCCTCAACCTCTGACCCCCCTCCCCTTCAAAACCCTCAGGTTCTTTTTCAGAGTCCATAGTCTCTCATGGTTCACCTCCCCTTCCAATTTCCCTCAGGAGAAGGGAGTTGAGGGAAATTGGAAGGGAGTAGTTTTTATTTTTGATTCATTATTTTGATCTACTTATTGACTATATCCTGATTCCCTTACCTCTTTTGTCCTTTGTTTTCCTTGTGTGGTAAAACTACCTTATTTAAATCTAACTCTTTGTCTGTTCTGTGGCTGAACTGGCATGCACTTCTTCAAGTGGAGAACACTTGGCTACACTGACTGGTATCATTGTGAATTCATGACCACCAAGAAGTCATTGGTCCTGCCCGAAGACACTCTGCATTCACCTAGTCTGTTCACATGTCCATGCTCCTCAATGATGATTGCATGCCTTTTCTTGTCTCCACAAATCTCCAGCACTTCTCCTCAATCTTCATATTCAACTGATGACCCTTACAGGACTATAATTGTCATAGTCACTCTGGAACACAGTCTGGGATTTTTATATAAAACTAGCCATGCAAATACCATATGGCCCAACAGTTGTACTAACCATGCAAATACCATATGACCCAACAGTTGTACTCTTGGGCACTTTTCTCAAATAAATGAAAACTTAGTTCACACAAAAGCATGTATATGAATGTTCATAGCAAGTCCATCAAAATAGCCAAAAACCTTAATCCAAGAATCCTTTAAATTTGAATGGTTAGATAAACTGAAGTATATCCGTGCAATGGGATACTACATAGGAAAGAAAAGGAATGGACTATTGATACATGTAACAGCATGAATGAATCTCCAGGGATTTAAATTGCCTGAAAAAAGCCAGTCTTAAACTTGTATGATCCCATTTATATAATATTCTTTTTTTTAAAGATTTTACTTATTTATTTGACAGAGAGAGACACAGAAAGAGAGGGAACATAAGCAGAGGCAGTGGGAGAGGGAGTCAGGCTTCCCACTGCAGGGAGCGTGATGTGGGGCTCAATCCCATGACCCTGGGATCATGACCTGAGCCTAAGGCATACGCTTAATGACTGAGTTACCAAGGTGCTCCTATATTATTCTTGAAATGATAAAATTAAAAGAATGGAGAACGGACTAGTGGTTTCCAAGGATTACAGACAGGGAAGAAGGCATATGGAGGAAAGCAGGAGTGGTTAGAAAAGAGTCTTGTGGTGTTTGAAATGGTCTGTATCTTGATTCTGATGGTCGGTATATGATACACAAAGCTACACAAGTACTAAAGTTATCTAGAACTAAATACACACAGGCATACACATACAAATGAGTACAGTTAAAATGGGAAATCTGAATGAGATTGGAAAATCATATCATTGTCAGGAACCTGGTTATAATATTGTACTCTAGTTTTATAAGATAATGTTATTGATGGAAACAGTGTAAAGAAAGAGTACATAGGATCTCTCTTTATCATTTCTTAGAACTACATGTAAATCTGTAATTATTTCAAAGCCAAAAAAATCAATTAAAAACATTAGTGAACTGTTGAAAACACCTTGAGATTTTGACAGTCAACTTCCCCCAACAATCTTTCAACAACGAACGTTAGTATCAATTGGTGATTCTAGCCTGAAGAGTTAAACTATGTTGGTGGTTGCAAAATGGTGGTTTTCTGAATCTGTCATTTCTTCTACATTTATTAACCAGCATTAGTGTGGAAAAATAAAAGCTTTTTCTCCATCCCTATTTCCCCTGACCTTCTCTAACATATTCACCCTAATTTGGAGGTGAACAGGGAGGTGGGGCTGATTGATCTTTGCTCACTGGTGACATGCAATGTCATTTTGCTCTTTCCATTCCCTACTTTGACAGTGTTGAACCTGGTACTTCTATTAAGACAGCTTGAAATATTCTGATCTGTGCCCTGAAATTTATCTGGTTGGTTCTTTATTTTTGTTTTTTGTCAAGCTTCCTCAGCGTTTTGTCCTGGAGGCAGTGGGGACAATGCATTTAACCTATTTGCCTTATGGTTCTTTACCTTTAGAAAGTGTTATCTTTCCATCCTGCTTGGGGAAGACTTCCTCTACATATCATGTGTTTTTCATTTTATGGGGTGACATTTGGCATTTCCTTTCTTTGGGCAATAACAGGAAAAGAAATTGAATTACAGAGAAGAGAAGAACTTAGGGACAGTTTTTGAAACTCTATGTGTTTGCTGTTTGTACTTGTAAGTTGTCTGGTCCGACACTGTCTTGAGAAGTTGGAGGAGAGGGAACCATGAAAGGCAACATTTACCCAAAGGATCCCAGCTTTATCACCAAGAAACTCTTCCAAATTTACAGACTCTCTAGACTGGAAGAAACTGAGAAACATTTAATTGCCAGTTCTGTATCCATCCTTTCTTTTACCTCATCCTACCCCAAGATCTAGGCAGCATGATAGGACAATGAGGAAATTTACTTTAATCATAGAAATTAAAATTTTTTGTTGTGTGGGTGGCTCAGTTGTTAAATGGCAGGCTCTTGATTTCAGCTCAGGTCATGATCTTCTGGACGGAGCCCCGAGTCATGCTCCGTGCTCAGTGGGGAATGTGCTTGAGGATTCTCTCTCTGTCTCTCCCCCTACTCGTGCTCTCTCTCTCTTTCAAACAAATAAATAAATCTTAAAAAAAAAAAAAAAAGAAATTAAAATTGTCATTTAAAATAATCTTGTCTGTGGTGCCTGGGTGGCTCAGTTGGTTAAGTGTCTACCTTTGACTCAAGTCATGATCTTGGTGTCCCGGGATAAACCCCAACATTTGGCTCCCTGCTAAGCAGGAAGTCTGCTTCTCCTTCTCCCTCTGCCCCTCCACACTGCTTGTGTTCTCTCTGTCTCTCAAATAAATAAACTTTTAAAAAAATAATCTTGTCATAGTATGTTAAAATAGCTATCCCATTACATTTGTTTGTAAGTCAAGGAATTTCATATAAAAATCTGGATTTTCTGCCTCCTCTTTAAAAAAAATCAGAAAAATTCTTTAACAGTGGGCTCTCATTATGACTTGGTGACAATTGGTAGGAGCTGAGTAGCACCTCCTCCCTTAAGTGGGGCAGAGTTTCAGTTTGCCATATTTCTTACCTATACTTACTTGTGAGATGGTCAATGAGGTACCAAAGGATGTCTAGGAAGGAAGACCGTCTGTATTTCCCTTATCCTTAGGGAAGATATTGCTAATATGACTATAATTTTACATAGTGAAATTAATCAAATGAAAATTTAGTTTTAGATTATTTCATTTATCAGAGCTAATTAATAGAGTTGTCATCATTGAAAACTAACATTTAAATATTTCTTCAGCTTAAAGGTGGAGCCCAAGACTAAAGGATTAAAACAGCAGCAACAGCAACATAAGAAACTTCTGGCAGCAATGCTCTCTCAAGATTCTTTTGAGTCTCTCCACAGCCCTACCCCATCTGTAACAGAAGAAGATATTGATAATGAAGATGATGCAATGGAATTGCTGGGTAATTTTAAAAATTAATAATTTCTCTTTTTCTTCTTCTCTGGCATTGTAAAAATGTGTAGTGATTAAGAGATTTTAAAGTTTTTGAATAGTTTTGTCTTAGGGGAAAGAAATCATTTAACATATACTCTATACATTAGCCTTTCACAAAGTTGCATGTAAGAACTAACTTGAAATCACCTAAGCATGTGAAGTATTTATTAGACTGTATTTTGTGCTTTGTATATGCAGCACTTTACCTTCTGACTCCTTACTCAACCTTTATTCCATGTGCAATTGTGATAAAAATTCAAGTCTGTCTGCTTTATTCTCTGATTATGGTTGCCTTGATCACATCTTTTGTCTATAAAATATATCCAAAATACGTATTTCAGCCCTCACCCCAAGATGTTCCCCTATTGCTTCAAGGATGTTTTAGAAAAATACAGTAAAATTTAGATAACAGTTAGTAAATTAGTGTTTTATGTCTTCCATAAGTTAGAGGAGAGTTTGCAAGATTTCAGGGTTTTCATAAGCTTGTTACTTTCATGAAAACCCTGTTGTATAGGTAGGGAACCCTTTATATCTTAAGTAAAGTAAATGTGTGTTTTTATTTAACCTTAAATCTTTGGTTAGTACTTTTTTTAAAATTGAACTTTCCTTTTATTCTAAGTCACTAAAACAATTTCTAAATACTTTTTAATCATGTACTAAAGGGTATAAATAATGTAATCATATGAAAGCTACAAGTAAGTTTAACATAGAATAAGGAGTCCCAGAAAATAAATAATGTAATCATTTGAGAGCTGCAAATAAGTTTAACATAGAATAAGGAGTCCCAGAAATATATAGACATTTAAACTTTTTTTTCCTAAACCAGCTTCCTGGGTTATAAGTGTTTATGGAAGTAAAATGTTATCATGATAAAAAATGGTATAGGTCTCCTTGCATAGACCTACAAAGATGTTATTTACTCAGTGATGGCAAGGTCACTGATGTTTCCTGATGTTTTAATACTGGTTTTTTTTTTTTTTTTAAAGAACAACGAAGTCTGGGTGTTTTATGTTTTGTTGGTTTTTTTTTTTTTTTTTAAACAAATCTCATCTCCCCACCTCCAAATCATTGATGTGGGAGATGTGCCTGATGTTGTGGTATCCTCATTCAGCTTCAACTCAGACAGTGTTTACCAAGCACTTACCATGTGCTAAGCACTGAGCTCAGTCCTAGGGACATAAAAAATAAAATAATCATAGATCCTGTTTACAGGAACTTTACATTTCTAGTGTTTGAAATAAAAATGTAAATACATAGTAGTTTTTGCTACAGGTGCTAATTTGATTAAGCACAAAGTTTAATGTAGGGATAACACCTAATGTGGAGGTAGGGGATGGTGACCAGGGAATGTTTCATAGAGAAACCAACTGCAGTGGTGGAGGACAAGTAGATGGAGTTACAGCAGGCAGGGTATGGTCATTACCCTCGTAGGTTTGCACTTTGTAAGAATAGCCTCTTTTGCTATTGTGCTCTGTAACAGTGCCTGTAAATTGTTCCTTTGCTTTGGTCAGTAACAGTGAAGGGGGCAAGACTTAAATTGTGACTGTCAATGGAAGGGCCAAGAGGTTGTCCATATAACATCAAGGTTAGCTTTTTGGTACATCGACACTGGGTTGTGCCGATAGTATTCTCTCTCTCCTTTCCTTTACATGACAGCTCTTGGTCAGTTGATATCCCCAGGAAGGCAGTTATACTTAACTTGCAAAGATAATCTTTGAAAAAATCCAGGCATGTTCCAAATCACTTTGGATTTCCTGATAGCCTCAGGAGTATCTCGACAGGGTGCGGGAAATCATAAACTTCAGTGATACTGAGGAGTCCTTTACAGAAACCCAAGTGTCAGTCAGTGCTGGTACCCTCCAGATCTCAGCTCCTCTGAAGTTTCTAGTCTCCCAAGTTGAAGACCAGACAGGTTTTGGAGACTATTTAATTTGGACAGTTAATAGCTGGTCCTCAGGTTTTTTTGTTTGTTTGTTTTTGGGATTTTTTTTTTTTTTTCATTTAGACATTTTAGTCTGTGGTCTGAGCAAATTTAAGAATGAGAAATATTTGAAAGTTTGGACTTTCTCCATGTAACTACATTATCTCAGCATAGGCTGCAGTAGTATACTAATGCTGGTCCCTAGATCATGAGATTGCTCTGCCATGACATGGAATGTTCCAAGTCCACTGGGCTATCCTCTAAAATAATGCCATATGCAGCCCTGTTGCCTAGTTTTCTCAGTGAACAAAGGTCATATAGAAGAAAATTGTGTCCAAAAGACTGTTTTGCCTAGTTCACTAATTATGTAAAATGGTACTTGAATGTGAAATATGTCTTTAAGACCCAAGTATTCCTATCCATTCAATTATTTAGAAAATAAATATTTAAAATATAAGCTCAGTTTTCTTCAAAAGTAGTATATATAAATTCATGATTTAAAATTTTACTTATGCTTTTATCTAAGAGGATGATTAATCTCTTACATGAAATCAAACAGATTTATGTGACAAATTTCAGTTAATATAAAAGTCAAAACTTTTTCAGTCAAGATGTAGTAATGGATGAATGATTATTATGGATGAGTATGGATATAAAATAAAATGATTATTAAGTTATTCAGTTTTAAGATCTGACATCTTCAGTAGCCATCTATGTCTCTATTAATATTTCAGTAGATTTCAATCCCTAACTAATCAATTGATGTTATATTGCCAAATCAATTTAGAAACTGATGTCTACTTTTCCAGCTCTTTCAATATTAGATTTCAATCATATTGTTTATTATTAAAGAATTTTAAGTCCAAGTTTTTTGAAGCCTGGTCCCAGAGAAACATACATGATTGTACATATTTGAGGAAAATACAAATGCTAAGTTCCTGAAAATTTATTTGAAATCAAATTTTAGTATGTAGAACCATTGTAAAAGATGAGAGACATCTGGTATTTAAAATATCTTTTGCAAATCTGCAACATTGTGTAGAATAAGTTTGCTATAACTTATATGTGTTTTCAGTGTATAACTTGTCTGTATGAGGTATAACTGATTGAAAAATTTATTATGTCCAAGGGTAGTCTGTACTCTTTGTGAAGTGATAAATAAATGAGAAGTATAATTATTAATATTAATGTAACAAGGGATTGTTCTTCAGTAAATTGGTTGAAGGAGGAAAATAAGTCTTTTAGTTGAATAAGTAGAAGTAAGTAAAACTTCTTACCTTAATTTTTTTATTAAAGGATCTAGCACTAATAATACGTATTGGTTAAGATTTAATTCTTCAGAGTTGTTTAATTGTATGTTTTTGGATTTCTATTCAAGTGTATTGGGCATGTGAAAATATAGAACATATAGCATCTATAATTTTTAAAGTAGATTAAATATTTACTGTAAGATTGTTTTAAATATAACTTTTAAATTCTGAGCACAAAAAATGTGGAATTAATATATAACAGAGAACAAAATATCCAAATTTCTGGAATTTTAAGATATAACAATTTTAAGCACCACTGAAATTGGTGCTCTAATTACAGAAGACATGAATATAGTATCTGCCAGCTTACCTCAAAGTAATTAGTTCTCATCTTCAAATATAAGATACTCTCTAATATTTTAGTAACTATGCTAGAAATACAATGATCAAAGTGATTAAATTTGTGTATTTTTAAAAGTTATTAAAATCAATAATTTTTCAAAAGTAGAAAGACAAATTACAGTGGTACAGCAAGGGATTTATAAAAAACCTATCCAAATCTTTTACTTCCTTAACTTTCATAGAAAATTTGAGGAACTTCACTAATTTAATAGATATTTGAGCTTGTAAATGTAAGTTCATTTTCATTACATGCATTTTTATTTTATTTTTTAGTGAAATACTAATTGCAATTATGTGTTTTATTATTTTCTATGTAACTTATACTCCCTTGAAAATATCAGAATTTTTTGAAAAGCACAAGTATTTGTCTTACACATTTTAGCGTAAGATATTACTTAAAAAATGTTTTTTGGCTTTCTCGGAGTTGATGATGAGGCAAATATCTAAAAATCACATTCCAGAGATGCTAAAAAAAGAAAAAAACATTTATATTTTCTGGTCTTGGAAAGTATAATCATATAAATAAAATTAAATAATCATATAAAAATGAAAACTAACATTTTATTACCAAAAGCAAACAAGGTAATAGCAAATATATTTTATTTGTTTTAAATATAGTAATTATGAACAGTTATACTGCTATTCTTTGCAGAATACAGTGATTTCTAAATTTCTAAAACCCCAATATCTTACCAGATTATATATAACATAAACTTAAGTTTCAAGAGAAACTCATTGCATTAAGGCAGTCTTACGGCAAATTCTTTTGCATTGTGACCAGTCTTTATAAATTTAAAGTTCACTTTCTGTTCTTTTCTTTTTTTCTCCCAGCTGAAGGCTTCTTAAAACAGAAAGAACCCATATTTACAGAATAAAAACATGTATTTCAATTAGTGAAAAATAGATACTATCATTCAGTGATGTTAGAAAAAGAGGGGAGAGGATGCTAAATGTTAAAAAAAAAAATCTACCTACTTACCTACCTATCTGTATACTTATATTCTAGTGATATTAAGTATGTGAACCAGTCTAAAAAACATGTAAACTTTGTTTTCTTTGAGTATTGATCATTGGAAATACCAGGACAATAGAAGAGTTATCACTTTAAAATAAAGATTCTTTGTAGAAAAGCTTCTTTTAAAAAGTCAAGGACTTCACAAAGTTAAATTTATGGATCCTTTAATATTATCTGTAATGTTGCTTTAAATACTGCTTAGAATTTCATTCAGCATAGTACCAAAATAACTTAATATGATACATATTAAGTACATATTAATGAGTACATATGAGTAATTTGTACAATGAGTACATATTAGAGGTTAAAATATTCCAAATTTGTGGGGTGTTAAGGCAGAGCGATTTTAAGGACCATGGAAGTCAGTGAAATCTAGAACATACCGAATAAAATAACACCCAGATCACCTCAATCTAAGTAGCTCTTTTTTTAAAATACAAGATACTTTCAGAAATCCCAGTATTTAAACTGGCAGTTGATGACCACAGTTACCCAAACATAAAAAATCTGCACATATATTTTTAAATGTTCACTAAATGAATTAATATACTTGAAAAACTAGGACTTCACACAGATGTGAGTAATAAGTAATAACAATAACAATAAGTAATAACAATAGTTAATACTAAGTAATAAGTATTAACTATTGTTGAGCTGTGTGATATTTGTAATAGAAATTCTGTGAAATGGTCCTGCTATTGGATATGGTCCTGTATTTTTGAATTCTAACTTTAGCTTGCTTTAGAGCCATCAATGTCTGCACAAAGACCAAGTAAGTTCAGGCTAAAGTGTCTTCTAAGTGGAGTTGAATAGCACTGTGTTTGTCTCTCTGGACTACAGTGACAACATTTGAGAAAATCCACCCAGACACATTTTTTCATTTAACACATAACATGTACCTGCTATGTGAGCTGTACTAATTCATATTATTATACAGCACTAGAATATTAATCTTTTATTTTTCTAATTACTTGATCTCTTTGGGCTTTGAGAGAATGTTGTATCTAGTGAACATTGGCATCTGTATAGAACCAGCAATTTATAGATTTTAGCTTCAATTACTAGTTAGCCCATTTATTAATTCATTCATAGGTTTATCAATTTCTCTACTTACAAAGTGACTCTGCACCTTCCTGGGAGTTCAAATTTATACAAATATGAGCATGTTTCATGAAATATTAACTATTCAGGGATGATTCTCAAAATTTCGTTTGCTTAAGAAGTTTATTTTAAATTAAAATTCCAGTCCCCTCTATCCCTAATTTTTGGTTCATTAGATTTGAATACATCCCATGAATCACGATTTCCAACAGGAATGCCCTTCCTCCTGTTCTTTAAGAAATTCTGTTGCAGGTGATCTGTACAGCATACACTGAGAAACATTTTTTTGTTGTTTGATCTAATATATCACAAAGCAAGGGGAATAAAATTATAGAAAGTGTAATTTTTATAATAAAAAGAGCATGGAATAGAGTTCCATGGTTTCTGAGTTAACCAAGCTCTTTTGAAATATTTCCTGTAAGACATGGACAAGTCTTGCTTAGAAGCTTTGGTTCCTATAGTTTGTATTACTAATTATTTCTGTCTTCCCTCCCAATATTATATTTTATAGGGCCTCTTGAAAGATGAACTGCTAGAGTACAAAAATTACATAAGTTATGAAATGATTCTAGCATAGACCTGTGGACATGGTTTCATTGAGATTCTATTTTATCAGATTATTATTCTAAACTTTATGTGGGATTCTGACTTTGCTTTTGTTAGACATGACTGATAGACCCCTGCACAGTCTTCTACAAGTACTCATTTTGTGTTTGGAATTGCATTTGTTATTCATTCTCTTCATTCCTCATTTGTGTTTCTTTTCAACAAAATATTGGAACATTCCCAAATGATAACTGACATTTACATGTAGAGATTGGCTTTTAAATAATACAAACTTGCATGTCACCAAAAACATACGTCATCCTACCTGATAAACTTTTATGGCATTTAATAAGAATTTTTTCTTATTTTTTTCTAGTGGTAAAAGTAGATCAACATAGCAGAATAAAGTCAAGAGTTTGAAAATAAGATCTAAACCCATAGATATATTATTGACAATTGTCCTTCTTCTCCACTGTAGACCTCTATGAAAATTCCTTTATTTCAGAAATAGCTCTTTTAGTATATTTGTAATTTGTTTAATACATATTTCTCACTTTGAAATAAGCTACAGATTGTTTAACATATAACAGTAATATAAGTTAATATGCTTTTCCATATTTAGGTCATACTTTTCATTGAGTATCTTGCAAAGGTGTGAACCACATTGTGATGTGATTATTGGTCTATGTCCAGAGCACCGAACTAAAAAACTCTAAGACCAGCTCCAGCCCTCATGCTACCTTCTGTTAGTTTTGTCATCTGAGCTACAAGTACCTAATTATAAAATGTTGGTAACAATTTCAATCTTCCTATCACATAGGGATGTTGTAGGAATAAAAATGGGGTGTTCTCTGTCCTATTTATATTATATATAATAATTATTTTCTTTTTGTCATAATAGGAATATTTGGGATAAAAACCTAGAATTTATAGATAGAATTTTGCTTCCAAGTAAATTTATATCCTCCAACCCCATATACATTTTGTCTGGCTATAGTCAGAGAAAAAAATAGCTTCCTGTAGCTTGGGGAAGTAGCAGCTAACCGTAAAAATTGATGTTTTCCACAAGATAATACAATCAAAGTCTTGAATAGAAGGAGGTAAAGCTACAAATGTATTTGCAAACCAAAATAATTAACATATCAATATAATGCATTACTTTTTAAAATTTTTAACATGGATATTTAAGAAAGGGCAAACACTGATGTGGTTTGGTTAAAGATAAAGAGCAAATTACTCCACTGTCTTTAATTTTCTTCCATATAAGTATGTAATTTCTAGGAGGAAAAGAAAAATGTTTTGTGCATGCATAAGAGTATCCACTAGCATAAGTGAGCTGGGAGCTGAATAGAGGGAGAGACAAAGATGAGATATGTAAAAACTAGAATTTTGTACCAGATATTTACATGCTTTTGTGTAAATAAAACCATAAAAGTGTTGAAAAATCTACAAGCTTTAAAAACTCTTCAGTTATATTGATAAGAATGAAAATATTGATACAGCATACTTTTCTGGGTTTACGTTAATTCATTGTATAATCAAATCACAAACAATTTGAAAATCAGTGTTAACTATTATTAGGGTTTTGTTGCTTTTGCAATAAACTTTCACATTTCAAATACATAATAAAATGGTGATGTTATACTTCAAGATGATTTGTTTAGCTGTGGTATTGATTTTCACAGTTTGAATTTAAATTAATTTTGTACTCTATGTAAAAGCCATTTGAAAGTAGTACCAAAATCACTATTTTATTGTATTTTTTGCTTGCTTGAAAATATGCAACAGAATGTTATTAACTTAGCATTGACATTAAAAATATAGGCATTAAAGAGGTATTAAAACTCTTCTGAATTGTTTAAAACTTCTTGTGTAACAGCAGTAATCTGTTTAGATTTCTACATGTTACAGTATTACTGGTACTTAATCATCTCTAAATAGAAAACTAAAATTATTGAGATTATAATATTGAATATGCAGTAATAGAGGGGTTATAGAACTTGTTAATTATTTTCAATATCTGAAAGCAACAGTTTTTGTAAAGTTTCGTTAAAGATTTTTAAAGGTATTTTAAAATACCTTTTTGAAAAGCACAAGTATTTGTCTTACACATTTTAGTGTAAAATATTACTTAAAAATGGTTTTTTGGCTTTCTCAGATTTGATGATGAGGCAAATATCTAAAAATCACTTTTTAAATGTATTTTAAAGATACATTTTTCAAAATCTGAAATATTTAAATGGTTCTATATAGGAATTTCTTTTAGAATGAAAGTATTATGATTTTCTTTTTTTAATAGTCTTATAGTGTGTAATTTCAGAAAATACTCTTAATAATCATGAAAATATTTTTTTAAGTTGCTCTAAAACTTTTAAATAAAAGGGTACTAAGGAACACAATGGGAAAAAAATATGACACTGTTCTAATGGAGGTAAATTAAATTTAAAGTGATTTTATTTTACTTTTCAACATTTTAGTTTCTTTCTACAAAAGAGATTCAATATCTAATATTAATATAAAATGAATTTACAGAGTATAAATGTAAAATTTAATGTAAAATTTTAGTTTCTTTAAAATTTACTTTTTCAGGAATTGTCAGAAAGGAGCCTATTAGGTCAGCTGCCTTCATCTTTTAAGCACTATCATATTTACTTTTTAAATTACCAACATTTGTTTGAGTAAACTCTATTTCAGGAGTTTAATGTAGAGTATTATAAATTTGGTAAAACAAACAATCTAATTGTGAAAGATAGTATAGCGTGATATTAGAAATAACAACAGCATACATGAGCTTTGTATGAGCTTTGTATTCAGGCAACCTTTGTTCCAAGTTTCACTGTTGCCTCTTACTAATTCTGTGATTTGAGAACACTAACTTTTTTCTTTCTAATATCAGATACATCATCAGAAAAATAGAAACTTTGGCAATACTTATAGGGTTTTGTGAAGATTAATAAATAATTCATATGAGGTATTCAGTGCATCTGATAAAGGATTAGAGCTAGGAAAAAGATTTGTTACTGTACTTCATATTATTTATATACCAATTCCTTTCCTATCTCCATCTAGTAGATATGGTTTAGTACATGTGAGAAAGAAATTAAGATCCTAGGACTTTGGCCTTGGGGGTTTAAGTTTAGTCTTTATCATAAATGTCTCATATAGATATGTTCCACATATTTAGAAATTATTTCAACAGGTACTCTCCACTTGATATTTAAGTCCTACTTCTAATTTTTTCCCTTACCTTAAAAAAAAAAAAAATCACAGGCAACTTTCTCATAAGAGAATGCCACATGAGCCTATATTTTCCCCAGTGTGTCAGAAAGAATCTTGGCTTTTTCTTCCATTGAAAGATAATATCCCCATTAGAAGAGAATATTATAATATTCAATTTTTTTCCTAATAATTTGACTGAAGAAATTATTTTCAGCAATTTTAAATACTAAAACTTTTTAAAAATAGTATCAAAACCTAGGAATTTATATTTGATTTTCTCTTATATGTTTTTGTTTTTGTTACCAGATTTCTGCCTCCCTGATTTACAGTCATTGACATTCATAGGCCTTAACTAGTCTAAGAAAGGCGATATCTGGTTTGTAGAAACATGGAGACTTTTTGGCCCATGCACCCCAACTTACCTTGGGAATAAGAATTGTTGCATTCCAAAACTGGCTCAAAGAAGTAATCATTTTCCAAAGCTTGTGCAGGCTATATGCATTTTCATAATAAAACGCATTCTTCTCTTTTTTTTTTCCCAATAATGCTATCTTTTACCCTCTCATGATACAGAAAATCCACATCCAATAATATAAGCAAAAATATCAGGAGAGGAAGAGGGTTTGTTTTTTTTTTGGGGGGGGGCTACAATCTGGTGTTCCTATCTTTTTTTTTGTGGACTTCAGTTGTTCATAATCTAAAACTTTCTCAAATAACATTGTTATGATTTTGATACTATCTGATTCCTAACATCTGGGTGGCTGAGTTAAGGACATCTTTTACTGAAAGTAGTAGTTTAAGATAAGAAATGTGTCTCTGCTCATATATAATCTAAACACAAAAGGACCAAGGGCCAAACAAACTCCTAGCCACTCTACTTTGATAAAGAAAATTAACAATGTGAGAGAAGTGGGGTTCTTGGGTGGCTTGGTTGGTTAAGCATCTGACTCTTGATTTTGGTTTAAGCATTATCTCAGGGTTTTGAGATCCAAGCCCCATCTCTGCCGATGCTCGCATGGAGCTTCCTTCAGATTCTCTCTCTCCCTCACACTTTGCTGCTCCCCCGCACCACTCACACTCTTTTCTCTCTTGAAAAAAAGAATGTAAGAGAAGTTATTCTCCAATATAAAAGTTTTTAACTGGAATAAAGACATTTCTAAAACATACATTTAAGAAGATCAAAAAAAACATTTTTTGTGACAAAGTTCAGATTATTTCCTCACTAGTCCACTAATAAACAAACATGGTTGTTCCTTTAGAAATGTTATCTTTGTTTAAAATACAATTTCCAGCCATAAAGTGAAATGCATTTCACATTTATAAGTTTATTTTCTAAATGGTATAATTTCTAAATTGTATCTTGCTTTCTCTAGGAATCAGGTATTTAAGTAATTCTTGGTTCAAGGGGGGAAAAAGCAAGAACAGTCATATGTGTTCATTACTGGTCTTACAATGACTTCAGGTTTTGGCATTCTTGGTTCGCTCTTCCACTGAATGTTCAAATGTGCATACTATCAACTTATTTTATTGTTTTTTGCCTTCCTAATAGGCAAAAAAAAAAAAAAAGGAAACTTGAACAAAGAATAATTTTCTCTAGAAAAATACTGGCAATTTTTGACAATATAAGCTAATTTAGGAACTTCTAATAGCAAATATTCTAGAAGTCAACTGTCCTTTAAAATAATATTTATTTCTTATTATTAAAAGATATATATTCAGTGTAAAGAGTGAAATTATAGAAGTCAAAGTAGATAAATGTTAAATGTTACACAGAAATAATTACTGTTAAAATATTTTGGTGGTATTTTAGATATTTTTATATATGATGTATGAAGAATATTATTATCATGTACATTTGTAATATGCAATAAACTGTGCTAAGTGCTTTCTTTTTTTTTTCTTTAAAGATTTTATTTATTTATTTGACCGACAGAGATCACAAGTAGGCAAACAGGCAGGCAGAGAGAGAGGGGGGAAGCAGGCTTTCTGCCAAGCAGATAGCCTGATGCAGGGCTTGATCCCAGGACCCTGAGATCATGACCTGAGCCAAAGGCAGAGGCTCTAACGCACTGAGCCACCCAGGCACCCCGGCTAGGTGCTTTCTATACATTACTTAGTAATTACAATAACCATGGGGTAGGCTGTATTATTATCCTCACACTATAGAAAAGGACACAAATCCTTGCAAAGCAAAATTAACCTAGATTATATAGTTGATGAACTCAAGAATCAGATTCCTAAGCTTTTGAATTAAACACTAACTATGCAACCCACACATTAAAATGCATGTTTAAATTAACATATGTATATTTACTTGCCATATATATGCAGTTTTCACATAATAAACAAAATTTAAAATTTAATATCAAGGGCTTCTGCTTCAAGTTATGATGGAATAACTGACATGTAGGACACAATGAGAAGGTGGCCATCTGCAACCCAAGGAGAGAGCGCTCACCGGTTATTGCCATGTTGATCTTGGACTTCCCAGACTCCATGACCATGAGAAAATAAATATCTGTTGTTTAAGACACTCAGTCTAAGATATTTTGTATGGCAGCCTAAGCCAACTAAGACACTCATAAACATTATGCTGACCTAAAGAATCCAGACACAAATGATTATATATTACTAATTTAACCATAAGAAATTCAAGAACAGGCAAAACTAATCTATGGTGATAGAAATCAGAACATGGTGGGCCGGGTGAGGGATTAGAATGAAGAAACTTCCTGGGGTGATAGAAATATTTTATATATGACTGGGTTGTTCATTACATGGGGGTACATATACATTTCTCAAAACTCATACACTGTACACTTAATACCTATGCGTTTTACTAAAAATTTGGATTGAAAGATAAAATAGCAATTTTCACAAATAAAAATTGTGGCTGTATACTTTTACATCATGATAATATTCCAGGAGTTAAAATTAAAGTTGACATTTGTTATTGTTTCTGAAATGAAATGATGGTTGAATTTCATGTAAAAGCACATGAGGTATGAAAAGTAATTTGAGACAATCATATGGGTCCTTGCTACAGAAAAGTCTTATAACCGTGACCTCTGATAAGTTTTGTAAAAATATGTGCCTTTTATAAGCATGATGTTTGAATAATCCTGAGCAGAAACAGAAATTGTCATTTTAATTTCATAGTAGCACTTCAAAAGTCAGAATTTGATCTTTGATGATAAATTTCCCAGTTTTAAATATAAATACTCTTCCGATGTGGTCACTATGATTTATTTGAAATATTGAAATTTCCTTTCTTACCAGTGTGCCTGTGACTTAAAGAATGAAAGATGTGGTAATTTGACCCTGAAAATGCCCTTACTGTCAACTGAAAATGTATAGTACTATACTGTGAATGTGATTATATTCCTTTTCTAAGTCTCTTTATTGAGATTACAACATTACATAAAATTCATTCATTTAACATGTATGTTTCAATGGTTTTTGCATAATTCACAGAATTTTGCAAGCATTTCACAATCCAAGAATACTTTCCTTACCCCAAAACAAACACAATTTTAGCAGTCACTACTTGTTTCTCACACCACCCACTCCCTCACCTCTAGGTAATCTTTAATCTATCTACCATACCTACTCTCAGCATTACATATAAATGGAATCGTATACCATGTAGTCTTTTGTAAAGGACTTCTTTTGCTTTGAATGAAGTTTACAAGATTTATCAATGTTGTAACATTTAAAAAAATAAAGCAGACTTTAGGTATTAGAGCATTTTTAGGTTCACAGAGAATTGAATTGAAGGTACAGAGAGTTCCCACATACCACCCACTCTCATATACACATAGCCTCCCCTTCTATTAACACCCCACACCAGATGGATATGTTTGTTATAATAAACTTATATTGACTCTTTACTATCATTCAAAATCTATACTTTACACTTGGGTTCATTTTGATATTGTATATTCTATTAGTTATGAAAATGTATAATACATGTATCCTCCATTTTAACATCCGAGTAGTTTTATTACCCCCCCATATTCTCTATGCCATATTTGTGCCTCCTTCCCCATAACCCCTGGAAACCACTATTTCCTTTACTTTCCCCTTAGCTTTGTCTCTTCCAGAACATCACACAGTTGGACTTACGCAGTTTATAGGATCCTGAGATTGACTTCCACGCAGTTCTGCACAGTTTATTTATCCCTTCATCTACTTAAAAGACATCTTGGTTGCTTCCATGTTTTTGTGGTTGTAAATAATGGTGTTGAAAATATCTGTGGGCAAGTTTTTGTGTGTACATGAGTTTTTCAGTTAATTTGAGTAAATACCAAGGAACATGATTACTGGATTGTATAGTAAAATTGTGTTTAGTTTGTAAAAAACTGCCAGTTGTCTCCTGAGGTGGCTGAACCATTTTGTATTCCCATATACTTTTGCGGCACATCTTCACTAGCATATTGTATTTTAAATTTTTTTGATTCTAGCCATTCTATTAGGTATGAAGAGTTATCTCTTGTTTTAACTTACAATTCCCTAATAATATATGATGTTGAGCACTTTTAATATGCTTATTTGCCATCTACATATGTCTGTTCAGATCTTTGACCTATTTTTTTTATTTGTGTTTGTTTTCTTATTGTTAAGTTTTAAGATCTCTTCGTATATTTTGGATAACAGGCTTTTATCAGATGTATCTTTTACAATTATTTTCTCTGTCATTCTTTGCCATTGTCTTTCCCAGAACAGAAGGTTTTAGTTTAATCAAGTTCAGCTTACTAATTCTTTATGTTAATTCATTCTCCATGGATCATGCCTTTGGTGTTGTGTCTAAAAAGGTATTAACTTACCCAAGATCACTAAGGTTTTCTGTATGTATCTTTTAGGAGTTTTATAGCTTTGCCTTTTACATTTAGGTCTGTGATTCATGAGTTAATTTTTGTGAAGGATGAAAGGTCTGTGTCCAAATTAACTTTTTTCTATATGTGAATATCCAGTTATTCCCGTACTGTTAATTGAAAAGACGATATTTTCTCCATTTCATTACCTTTACTCCTTTGTCAAAGATCAGTTAACTATAGTCATGTGGATCTATTTCTAAGCTCTCTATTCTGTTCCACTCATCTGGGTGTCTGTTCTTTAACCAATGCCACATTGCCTTGATTATTTTAGGTATATGATAAGTCTTGAAGTTGGGTCTCTCAGTCCTCCAGTTTTGTTCTTCTGCTTCATCGCTGTGTTGGCCTCTTTTGTCTTTTCAGATAAACTTGTGAGTAACTTTCCCACAAAATAACTTTCTGGGATTTTAATTGGGACTGTAATTGAATGTATAGATCAAGTTGGGAAGAATTGACATCTGGATAATATTGAGTCTTCCTGTTCCTGAATATGGAATACCTCTCCATTTATTTATTTATTTGATTTCATTCATCAGAGTTCTGCAATTTTCCTTTGTTAGACTTAGATAACAGTATTTCACTTTGTAGGGTGCAAATGTAAATGGTATTGTACTTTTAATTTCAAATTTCACGTATCTATTGCTGTTTTTTTTTTTTTATGCAGTTGACATTTGTATACTAACCAGTGTCCTGAAATCTTGCTATGATTCCTTGTTTGTCCTAGGTGATTTTTTGTCAGTTGTTTCACATATTTTACATAGACAATCATGTCTTCCTTCCCAATTTGTTTATCTTCTATTTCCTTTTCTTATTACATTGGCTAGAACTTGAAATACAGTTTCAAGGATTGATGATAGAGAACATTCCTTCCTTTCACCTAATCTTAGTGGGAAGGCTTTGAGTTTCTCATCAGTTAGTAGTAGGATTTTAGCTGTAAGTTTGTGTAGATTTTCTCTCAAGTTGACAAAACTCCCCTTTATTCCTAGTTTATTGAAAGTTTTTGTGAGGAATGGATGTTGGATTTTGTCAGAAGCTTTTCTGCATCCCTTGATTTGATCAAGTGATTTTTTTTAGTCCTTTGATGTGATGAATTATGTTGATTGATCATTTTTTGAAAGTTGAGCCAGCCTTGCATACCCAGAATAGACCTAACATGGTCATGGTTAATATTCTTTTGATACATTATTTTATTCAACTTCTAAATATTTTGTTGAGGAATTTTGCAACTTGTGTCTATGAGAGGTATTGGACTGTAGTTTTCTTGTAATATCTTCATCTATTTTTGGTATTGAGTTAATGCCCTCCTCAAACAATGAGTTAGGAAGTATTCTCTCTGCTTGTATCTTCTGGAAGAAATTTTAGAGAGCTGGTATAATTTCTATCTTACATATTTGGTAGAATTCACAAATTAAGTATCTGAGTCTGTTATTGATTCAATTTCTTTAATAAATATAGGCCTGTGCAGATTGTCTATTTCTTATTTGTTTTTCTTTGACTTTTGGTAGTATTTGTCCTTCAAGTAATAGGTGCATTTGATTTAGGTACATACCTAAATTTACATACATAAAGGTGTTCATACTATTGCTTTATCATTGTTTTCATGTTTGTAGTATCTGTAATGTGTTCCCTGTTTCATTTCTGATCTCGGTAATTTGTGTCTTCTCTGTGGTTTTCTTCGTTAGCTTGGTTAGAAACTTACCAATTTAATTCTGCTTTTCAACAACCAGATTTTGGTTTTCTTTATTTTTTTCTATTGATTTCCTGTATAAATTTCTTTGGTTTCTGCTCTCATTTTTGTTAGTATTTTTTCTTCTCCTCACTTTGGACTTACTTTGCTCTTCTTTTTCTAGTTTATTAAGGTAGAAGCTTAGATTATTGATTTTAGAGTTTTCTTCTTTTCTAATATGTGTATTCAATGTTATAAATTGACTTCTAAGCACTGCTTTGGCTACATCCACAAATTTTGATGCTTGTTTTCATTTTCATTTAGTTCAACATATTTTTTAATTTGAATTCATCTTTCATCTTTAACTATCTGTTATTAAGAAATATATTGTTTAATCTCCAATTATTTTCTGACCTTCCATTGTTTTTCTGTTATTCATTTTAATTTAATCCCAGTGTGGTCTGAAAGTAGACATTTCATTATTTTTATTTTTTACATTTGTTATTTTTTATGGCCGAGAATGTGGCCTGTGTTGGAGACTGTTTCATGTGAGTTTGAGAAGAGCATGTATTCTCCGGTTGTTGATGACATAGTCAATAGACATCAATTATATACAATTGACTGATAGCACTGTTGAGTTCAACTATGTCCTTACTGAATTTTTGCCTGTGGAATCTGTCCATTTCTGATAGAGTTTCCAGCTATAGCAATGAGTCCATTTATTTCTCCTTGCCATTTTTTCCATCTATTTTGGTGCTTCTTTGTTAGGCAAGTACATATTAGGGATTAGTATGTTTTCTAGGAGAATTGGTCTTTGATGGTGTAATGCTCATCTTCATCCCTGATAACTTTTCTTGTTCTGAAGTTTGTTCTGGGTTGTTGAGTTTTTTCTCTCAACACTTTATTTCACTTCACTTTATTCTTGCTTGTATGGTATTTGAGAGGTTGGAAGTAATTCATATCTTTTCTCTAGAGATAGTGTGTTCCCCACCCTACCCCTGGCTTCTTTCAAGACTTTTTTTCCTTATCTTTGATTTTCTGCAGTTTGAATACAATATGTCTAAGTGTAGGGTTTTTGTATTCGTTTTTGTTTTGCTTTTTAGATATTTATCCTGCTTGATATTCTCTGAGCTTTCTGGATCTGTGGTTTGGTGGCTGACACTAGTTTGGAGGATATTTTCAGCCATTATTGTTTCAAATATTTCTTTTGGCCTTTTCTCTCTTTCTTCTGGTATTCTTATTATCCATATGTTATACTTTTTGTGGTTATTCTGTAGTTTTTGGATATTATGGAGATTTTTTTTTTCAAGTCTTTTCTCTCTTTGCTTTTCTGTTTTAGAAGTTCCTATTGACATATTATCAAGCTTAGAGAGTCTTTCCTCAGCCATGTCTAGTGTACTAATGAGCCCATTAAAGACACTCTTCATTTCTGTTAGTTTTCAATCTCTAGCATTTCATTTTCATCCTTTCTTAAAATTTCGTCTCTGCTTAAATTGTCCCTCTATTCTTACATGCTGTCTATATCCATTAAAGCCCTTAGCATCTTAGTCATTGTAGTTTTAAATTTCTGGATTGATATTTCCAACATCCTTTCCATATCTCAGACTTACAGTAAGTCTTCAGTTTCAGCCTTTCAGCTTTGTTCTTCTCCTTTTATATTATGTTGAGTCTGAATCTGATGCTTGCCCTATCACTTGGATTATTTTTTGATTTTTAGTATGTCTTGCAGTTTTCCTCTTGATAGCCAACCTTGACATATTAGGTAAAAGAAACTGTGGTAAATAAGCCTTTAGTAATGTAGTTGTAACTTTTGGGAGCAGGAGAAGTGTTCTATAGTCCTATGATTAGGTCTCAGTTTTTTAGTGAATCAATGTCTCTGGACTGTGAAATTTATAAGTATTTTGCATTCTCCTTGCTCCGTCTAACCCCTTAGATGGAGATAGGATAACTACAGGATGCTGGCATTAAGTAATTCCTTTGTGTTAGGTATCTTACTTCTCCAGGTCAATTAGACTAAAAAATTTAATAGTTTGGGTTCTGGTAAAATAGTTTCTTTCAAAGGCATGCCTTGTTAAGAACAGAATACTCTGGCATATTTCAAGATGTTTAGTTTTCCCCTCTCCCTGCCAGAAGCACAAGGGGGATTTTTCCATGGTATTCACTGTGAGAATGTGGTAAATCTCCTGTAAACTCAGAAATGTATTGGTGCTCCTCCATGACTGAGCCCCCTGAAGTTTTTAACTTTCAGATTTGTCTAACCTATGCCCAAGCAATTCATCAGTTACAGATTAGGTATACTTACCAAGGCACTGCATCCCATGAAGACCTCTATTTATAGGTTTCTTCTCTAGAAATTGTGATTATCTGTCTCTGCCTATCTATCCAATTCTGGGGGCAGTGGTTTGCCATACATGTACACACATATTTTTTATCATTTTTGTCTAGTGTATGTGTGTATACACACACACACACACACACACACGTATGTATATATATTGGTTTTGTCTCTTGTTTTTAAAATTCAAGCTCAGAGACTTGTTGCCTACTTGGTAGGTATATTCTATTTACATTTATTTTATCTGAAAGTATTTAAATTTATTTTGCTACCTTGTTTTGTGTTTTATATTTGCTATACTGTTTTTTCTTCTTCTACCTCTTTTTTTCCTAGTTTCTGTTTGTTTTACTACTTTACTTCCTATCCACAGATTTCTATTGGCTTGTCAGTTTTTGTTAAACAATTCAAAAGAGGTAGCATGGTCAAGAGAATGGCCTTTGGAGTTAGCATGCCAAGATTTAAGACTCCCAAGTTCACCACTTAGTAATTGTACAACCTTAAGCCAGTTATTTGAACCACTGTCTTCTGCAGTTTTTTTTCATTTGCAGAATGAAGATGACACTCTGAGAATTGTCTTGAGGACTGAAAGAGTAAATATATGTAAAATAGTACTCAATGCATAGTAATTGTAAGCGCCACATGAGTGTTTGCTATTCTCCACTTCTCCTTTTTTCTTGGCTCCTTTATTCTGGTGAGATTCTTGCATTCTCTTTACATTCTTTAAAATTTTTAACATACATTTTTGACATAACAAAGTCTAAGTGTAATCAACATCTCTAGCCTCCTTCTTAGCAAAAATAAAATTTTAGAACATTTGCTATTAATTTTCCACCTCCATGTTCTACTTTATTGTGTTCTATGATTTCAGCTCTATCCTGTGTTTTAATTCCCCAAGAGTTTGTCAGTCTTTGCTTTTATAGTCAGTGCTTCTTTAGATTTGCCAGTGTATTTTTCATCATCTTTGCTCAGTTTTGTTTTTTCCTTCTGGATTCAATTTCTCTCTTTCTGAATAAGACTTTTTAATAGTTCTTTTCCTTAGGGTTCTTACAAATGCACACTCATTCTTAAATGATAGTTTAGCTGATATAGACTTCTAGGATGGTGGTCATTTCTAATCAGGATTTTGAAGACAGTACTTTGAAGAAGTCAGTTTGTCTTTTCTGTATACATATTATGTCCTTCCATTTCAGTGACTCTTGAGATCTTTCTCTTAGTCATAGTGCTATCCTTCATGTATCTTAATCTCTGTCAAATATTTTTAAAAATAAAATATAATCATGAAATATTTCAAGAATAGAGGAAATTATGGAAAGTAATCACACATATCTATTGTATTCATCATTATATTTAACAAATTTCATCATTTTGTCATACTTACTCAAAATACTTTTTAAGGATCAAAAATCACATAGATACAGCCAAGTTCCCTATCCCATTCCCGTTGTTTCATTTCTTCCTTCTTCTCCAGGGCTAACTACAATGCAAAAGTTGGTTTGTATTCTTTCATTCCATGGTTTTATATGGTAAAAGATGTGCCCATAATAATATACAATTTTAAACATTTACATCTGTGGCATCATATTGTACATACAATTTGGGTAGTTTCTCTTTTCGATTAATTTTATGTTTTGGAAAAGTATCCATGTTGATACATGTAGATAAAGTTCAATCAATATAGCTCCTGTATTCTATTGTATAAATATAACAAAAATTTTTTATCCATTTTTCTACTCATCAGTTTCCAGATTGATACTATTACCTTCAGTGCTGCTATGAATATTCTTATCCTGTCTCCATGGGCACCTGTTCTGGAGTTTCTTTGGGGTTCATACCTGACACTGGTACTTCTGGGTTGTGGGTGT
Source organism: Mustela erminea (assembly GCF_009829155.1). NCBI lineage: Eukaryota > Metazoa > Chordata > Mammalia > Carnivora > Mustelidae > Mustela > Mustela erminea. The sequence continues at coordinate 21,430,161 of NC_045629.1, forward strand.
TTGTATATATGCAACAGTTTTGGGATTTTACTTAATTTCTCTCATTTATCTCTTGGTATACCTGGGTTAGTTTCTCTGCAGACTGGGTAATGATTCTCAACTAGGGAGAGTGCTGCACCACTTAGGTGCATTTCTGAATGTGTGAAGGCATTTTTACTTGTCATAACATCTGAGGGGCTCCTCTGGCATTTATTGTGCAGGAACAGGAATGTTAAATATCCTGTATTGTGCAAGATTGTTGTGGGTACTGAATAATTTTCCTACTTAAATTGTCAGTGGTACCCCTGTTAAGATACATTTCATTGCTTGAGGGTATATGGCTAGGAATGATATTGCTGTTGTTGCCATATGATGGAAACATTTTCAAATGTGGCTCAGATTGCCATATTGAACTCCAAAGTTATTGCACCTATTTATTGTCTTAATAGGAATGAATAAGTGTTTTTGGTTTTCTACAATTTTTGACTATACATGATACTGTCAATTAAAAAAATTTTTTTTGACTGGGGTGATGGGTGTATTAATTAATTTGATTGTGATAATCATTTCACATTGTATACATATATTAAGTCATGCCCTAAAAAATCATGTTACATACATATAACTTAAAAAACATTGTCACTTTAATTATGAAATAACTCATTACTTCAAAAATTTTCATTTCTCTGATAACTAATGAAGTTGAATTACAATATTTTCTATTTCCTTAATTATCTCTTTAGGGTTATAGATGATTTCCTTAGATATGTTGTCCCATTCTCTCTGTTTGACTGTAGTTATCTTGTCCTTTAACATATTTACTTCCAATTATTGTATTTTTCACACCCAGAATTTACTTTTTAAAATTCAAATCTATTTGTTTTTGTTGTCTTCCCCATGTTTACCAGTCTTTCATTATAGTTCCTGAATGTTCATTTTTGTCTTCAACATTTTAAATAAACTTATATTTAGTCTTCGAAGTGAATCTATCATCTTCAGTTCTTGGGGTATCAGTTCTCCCTTTGTTTTCATTTGGTTGTGTTCCCTCTTGATGGTATTCTTTTTTAATGTTGTTTATGGCTTTTAATTGTGACCAAGTTTGGTGGAGAGTGCCACCCATTTAGCATGGGCTGTGGAAACACTCATATAAAGTGTTATTGAATTTCTCTTATAGGACAGTAGGAGGATTTCTTAGTTCAGTTTTCATGTTAATTTCTCATCTTGGGCTTTTCTCATCACTTGGACATTGTAAATTGGGATTTTACACTGCCATGTAGTATATGTTTGTGTTTCCATTTCTAATGGCTTCTCTTCCTACAAGAATCTGAATGACAAGCTTCCTTACCACTTCCATGGCTGAGTAGGAGAATTTTTTTTTTTTTTTTTTTTTTTTTGGTCTCAGTTTCTGGGCACAATTTAATGAAACATACAGCATTTGGAGGTTCTTCACTTTATGCAGAAGACTCCATTCTAGCTCCACAATTTATGTGAGCTAAAGGCCTCATCTCTTTACTTCTTAAATTCCTGCCACTAGCCTCATGGCCTACTTATCCAGTCCTAGATCTCTATAGGCTATAGGCTTTAGACTAGATGTCTTTGTTCCAGATTTTTTCTTCTTTGTTTCTGCTACATGAAGACTTCCTTTCTTTTAGAACTTATTTGAAGTAACTTTATTTTATTATATGTTATTTAGCATTTCTGTGTTTGTGATGACAGAAAACCTTTTGTGACATTCAATTAGCCACATTGGTAGAAATTTACATTGTTTAATTTTAATGAAATCAGAATACTAGTTTTTAAATGCAACACATAGGGGTGCCTGGGTGACTCAGTCTGTTAAGCTTCTGCTTTAGGCTATGTTCATAATCTCAGGGTCCTGGGATTGAGCCCCACATCTGGCTCCCTGCTCAGTGGGAAGCCTGTCTGCTTCTCTCTCTCTCTTTCTCTCTGCTACTCCCCCTACCTGTGCTCTCTCTCAAACAAAGTTTTTTAAAAATATTAAAAATTAAAAAATAAATGCAAGAAATATATAGGGAAGTATATAAAATTTGTTTTTATAAATAAGCAGCAAACATGTAATTTAATTTTTGAAAAGCAAATTGGTCAAAAATTGTATAAATTTATATGAACTATAAATATATAAATTAGCATACAGGTATCTATCTCTATCTCCATGCATTAAACCAGACTACTATCCATGGTTAACTTAGGGGGACAGAACTAAGAAAAGAGGGAATCTTTCATGTTTCTACTTTATATATTTCCTTGTTGTGTGATTTTGTACATAGGCATTTAAACAAGAAAAAGATGTTGAAACTATTAATAACTTTAAGACAAGGCAAAAACCTTGTACACCTAAAAGACAGATTGTGAATTTGTTTCGCTGACTGCTGTGTAATGGGTAAGTCTGGAAATGCAGCCAGCCTCAGAGCAAACCCCAGGATCTGGGTGCAGGAGCAGGTGGTGAAGTGACCGAGGGCAGAACGTGTCTCAGATGCCTGCTGGAGACAAGGACCACGTGAATCAGACTGACTGCAGCCACCCATGGAGGAAATCAGTATCGTTCTGTGTGTTCTCTGTTTTGTCAACCTTATGGCATTTTGAGCTTTTTATAGAGGGCCACAAAGTTCTTGTGGATTTTAAAACATTTATAGTAATGCAGGTTGCAGGTATGATAGATACCAGCCACAAATGGCATTTAAAGGTCAATTGAATTTCCCTTTCAGAGCACACTGCCTTCAATTTTGGTAGCCACATACTCCCTTTTTAAATTTTTCATTCTTATTCAACCTTCCACAAACCATATTTGATTTATTATAAAATAAGAAATAACAATGATTCCAATAAATTTTCCTAAACCTAAGTTTCTTAACTCATTTTGACTCTACCTTTAGATCATTTCTGCCACACATACAACCTACATTTATCCACATCAACAGACAAAATGTGTGTTTTATTGGATTTCAATGCATTGATAGAACCAGGGGGAAAAATTTTTGCTTCCTCTACATATTAATTGAATAGTTCTTCAGACTACATTATTTCCCTGCAGGGTAAAATAAAGTTTGTTAGCTTCTGTGTTTTGTAATTAACTCGTTAACCATTTATATTTGGCATCTTACTCAGCACTTAGTTCTAGGCAAATAACTTTACACTGAAAACTCCATTAACCTTCTCTGTGGGGAATCATTTTCTTGCAAATTAAATTGCCTAATTAGCTGATCCTTTGGAACTGATTCTGAACTTGATCCCCAAAAGGTTAACCAAAATATTTCTTTTAAAGTAAGTTACTTACAGATTACTTTGTGAAGATACCATATTCAAACTACTATTAGACTAACAATGAGGCTATTTATCCTACGAATTCAGTGACCCATCAAAATAAAGTTAATATATTTAATCAGTTTGTATTTGCTACGTGTCCACATAGGTTTTGCACATAAATAGAAATCCCCACCTTTCATGTGGATTCTCAGAGGTACTTTGATTTCCTTATAAATGGCCTTACCATAGAACAGCCCATAACAAAAAGTGTGACTATCATATCAGCTTTCTACACCAATAAGGAATAAATACACTTCCTACAGTGTGACGGAGAGACATGGTTACTCAGGGAATATTGTGACTCTCATTATGGCTTATGGCTTCTACTTACTGTTCAATCTGTAATAACAGGGATATATTTTATGTGTAATTTTATTCAGATGGATACGAGTGATGGTGCCTTTCCAGACCAGGCGCTCATAGCATAAACATCAGAATATGGACAGCAGGGTTGTTGGCAGTCAGAGATGAGAAGCTAAGAATTAACAACAGATGTGAGTTAGTAATGAAATGTTTTAGAGTGTTCTCTGCCTCGATTTCTGGCCACTTGAATAAAATGCCCTTATAACTGGAAAAAGAAGTGGAAATTTTCCACTTAAAATATGAACAGATGCGAAAATGCCTGTGGTTCAGAAGGTGCTTCTTCATGAATCTCGTTCTCATCTATTGGTCCTCATTTCTAAGTTGTGAATTTTTCATAAATGAAAGTTGTAGAAGAATAGATAAGAATTATACATTAGCCCTCAGTATTTTTATTCTGAGTCAACACACAACAAAATGAAGTCCATTCAGCAACCTAAGTTTATGCAGACACCTAATTTAAGAGTGGAGTTAGAAACTAATTCTTCTTCACTTTATTTGGGATTTGAGTCTGATTGTGATGACTAACCTGAAATGTAAAAATCATAAAACTTGCCACTTTTTAAATTTTGGAAAACCTGTGTATGTTACATTGTTAGTTTTTTTTTTTTAATTAATAAAATGTACCTGTTTTACAATAAATTGTTTTCACCGAGCTGAAAAGAAAATCCCTAACCATGTAGTTTCTCTTTTTCCCTCCTCATAGAATGTAACAATGTGTAGAATTTAATTATTTGAATTTTTTTTTCATAATTGTTAGGAATATAGTGGTAGGGGAAGAATGAGAGAGAAGAGGGGGAGAGGAGGGAGAGAGATCACACAAGTAGAGGAAGGAATTTCAAAAAGGATTTTTCAAAAAGAAATTCTTAAATATAAAAGTAAGCTAATTCTCTTTGTGATTATAGTTAGGCAACACAAGGTTTATGATTGTATTCCCATTTAGCTATTTAGGTCATTGACTATGCCGTGCCCTGTGTTAGGTGCTGAAAATACAGAGCTAGATGAAATACAGTTCCTACTCAAATGTAATATTAGGTAAATAAATAACATAAATAGATAACATTAGATAAATAAATGACATTAAGATCAATAAACATTGAAATCAATAAACCCATGGGATATGTAAATTAGATAAATTAGATAAATATTAGATAAATAGATAACAGATGAACATTTAAATAGGTAAGCCATGTGATAGATACATAATATCAGAAATATATACAAGATAAGATGTGATTCAGGAGAAGGGATGGTTTCTGTTAGTGGAAGAATCAGGGAAGGCTTTATAGAAGAGGTGATTAATAGGGTTTCGACTGGTAAAGTTGGGTTTTATTGTGAAGACTGAGTGGCGGAGTTTATACCACTCAGAGTGAACAGTAAGTGCTGATTTAAAAGTATGTGAAACAAGGTAAGATTAGGTTGGCACTTTTGAAGTTATTTTGATGGTTATGGGAATGATTTGATTAAAATTAATTATCACTGCATTTGGGAACCAGAGGTAACTTTGCAAGAATCCAGATGAGAGGTGGTGATTATACTTGAGAGGTGAAGAAGATGGAAAAATCTGAAATGATTTCCATATATCTGGCATCTGTGAATGTTGGTGTTACCAACCTAGAAAAGGAATATAGGGGAAAATAATTAACTTTCAGTTTAGGAATGATTTCATGTTAAAACGAGTTTTGAAATGTTTTTTGACATTGTCTATAAATTAAAAGGCATGTTGGTAAGTCTATAAATTGGCAGTGAAGTTGATGAAGGAAGTAGGATATGAAATTTAGTTTTGCAGATTAAACTGCTTAGAGAGAGCTCTCAAGTAAAAACAGAAGGGTTACTAATGCAAACTTGAGAAATGACAACATTAGTCATAAGGTAAATGCTCATTTTTCCTTAGTTGTTACAGGTGACCTGACTTAATATGGACAAATCATGTATATGAGAAAATCATCTGGATTTGTGTTTGTTCTTACATGTATCTACAACCATCTCAGCTTTAAAAATTAAGCCTCAGTGTGATTTAGGTATGAAATTAAACACATAGCCAAGAATTTCAAGGAGTTAAGAAGGTAATAGGTTAGGTGAACAGTGATCCGTGCTATCATGTAGCAAGAATGTGAGGCTGTGGGGAACATACAGGTGAGCACCCCGTGAACGGAAGAGGGTAGGGTGTGAAGAGAAGGATTCATGGAGCTGATGATGGCACAGAGTCTCTGAAAATCAAATGGTTACAGAGCAGAAAATTAGGTTTTAAATGAGGACAACAGAGAGCATGGAAGTATGTGTACTGGGCTGTTCACGAGGTGGGAGACAGAGCACCGAAAGTGATGAAGCAGACAAATTGGCTGAGATCAGATAACGGAGGGCTTTGTGTTTCACCAATTAAACGGTCTGGATTTTCTTCTGCGCTCATTTTCCAATGACGCTTATTGGAAAATGACAGAATGGTATAAGTAAGGGAATCACATGATCCTATGTGTTTTCATGAAATTGTAATAATGTATCGGAAAAACCTCCTGACCAGAGGTGGGGAAAAATACACTCGGACATATGCATACAGAGAAATACTTCACACATATGCAGTAGGGGAAAGGAACAGGAACTTTCATTCCTGACCTTGTGTTCATTTAGTTTCATGTCAGAAAAAAATGCACGAAATTTTATAGTTGTGCTTTCTGACCATTTTAATTCTAAGTATTTTCCTTTCACTGTCCTGTACTATTTCCCAGTTTGCCCTGAAACTGGGACCGAAATAAGTGACAACAGATTTACCTTCATTTAACTATTTGGTAGGGTGAGGGCATGATTCTAAAATGAAGTTGATATTTGGGAAACACATTCTCTTTTGTGACTTTTATCATGTTTTAGCTGCTCGTCTAAGTCAATATAGGGGTTTGTTCTCACTCAGTGTTCTGTAAATCATTTCTGAAGTCTCGCCCTATGGCAGATACTGTGTTAGGCAAAATTTGTCTATCTCTGAGCCTCTGATTATTGGGAAATTGGAAGGAAAATGTGTAAAGTTCCAATACATGCAGTTACTTGAAACAGTGGTGGGGAAAACAGGAGAGATGAAGGAAAAAATAGCCTGATTAATCTTAAAAATACTAGGGTGAAGTTGTGTGTTATTTCTTGTGAAAGGCTTTATTGCATGGAGGTAGAGTAGTCAGGGTCTTTTTTTCTTTTTTAATATTTTATTTATTTATTTGAGAGAGAGAGTGAGCAAGTGAGAGAGAGAGAGAGAGAGAGAGCACGAGCAGAGGGAAAGAGAGAAGCAGACACCCCGCCCAGCAGAGAGCCTGATGTGGGACTCCATCACAGGACCATGAGATCATGACCTGAGCCAAAGGCAGATGCTTCCTGAACAGAGCCACCCAGGCACCCCTGTTTGACCCATTCCAACACCATTAGCCCTCTATTAATGCTACCACCGCCACATCCTCCATACTGCCATAATAAATAAGGCTTTAGACAAAGGATCTAACCTGGTTTGTTAGCCAGGGAAATGTTTTAATAAATAAGAAACTTAATTAAAATGCTGGTTTCTTACCAAAAGAAGTATGTAAAAATAAAATGATGTCTAAGGCCATAGCTCCCTTTATTTTGAAAAGCCGGTCTTTCAGACTTGATAATTGTGGCATCTCTAAATATTCGCAGCTCTATTTAGAGGAGGGATTGAAATTGAGTCAGGGAAATCAAAGCATTAAAGAAAAGCTATGTTTATTGGAAACATAATAAGAAATGGTCACGTGAGTGACCTTAAAAAAGGCCTGTGGAAGTTTAAAATAAAAACACAACTTTTAAAGCATTTTAAAAAAATGTTTTCTTTTTCCTCAGTGGGGTGACCTGGGGATCCCAGTGCCACAAGGGAAGAAGGAGAGCTCAGTTGAAAGCCAACTAGGAGATTTTGGAAGGCTCATGTTTCAGGTTTGAGATTATCCACTTGAGAGAACTAAATTAAAAAAAATAAAATAAAACAGACATATTAGCACCCTCAACACTCAGTATGTGCCTGATGTTCTATTATGCTGCATTGATACTTAAATAATAAAAGTTTCTGTCCTTAAAACTTTTGTGGATTAGTGAGGAAATGGGTATGTAATTGAATAATTATATTACGTGGTGAGTGATATAACAGAAGCATGTGCAAATATCTATGAGGAATTGGAGAAGGAGTGAATAACATTGTCTAAGAAAAAATCAAAGAGATATATAGAAGAAAGGAAAATTATTAAACACAATTTAGTTTCAGAAAATCTGCTGGAAGTTTGCCACACAACATTTAGTATTGACTGGATAAGACAGAAGGATATCTGAAAAAGAAGTACCTATAATTTGTTTATTTGAATTTGAAAGTAAAATTGCGGGCACCTGGGTGGCTCAGTGGCTTAAGCCGCTGCCTTCGGCTCAGGTCATGATCTCGGGATCCTGGGATCGAGTCCCATATCGGGCTCTCTGCTCAGCACGGAGCCTGCTTCCTCCTCTCTCTCTCTGCCTGCCTCTCTGCCTACTTGTGATCTCTCTCTCTGTTAAATAAATAAAATCTTTAAAAAAAAAAAAAAAAAAAAGAAAGTAAAATTGCTATGTTACATAACTGTGGAAATTGCATATCCTTAACTAGGTAATTTTGTTGTTACTAGTTTCTTAGTAAGGGGGCGCCTGGGTGGCTCAGTGGGTTAAAGCCTCTGCCTTTGGCTCAGGTCATGATCTCAGGGTCCTGGGATCGAGTACCGCATCGGGTTCTCTGCTCAGCGGAGAACCTACTTCCCCCTCTCTCTCGGCCTGCCTCTCTGTCTACTTGTGATCTCTGTCTGTCAAATAAATAAATAAAATCTTGAAAAAAAAAATAGTTTCTTAGGAAACATCTTTATGCCCTATATTTTGTTACTGTGGTAAAAATGCCATCTATGTATTTTTTATTTCTAAATTTTTATTTCTAAAATATTTGTTATTTTACAAATGAACAAAAACTCCAGTTTTCATAAACTTTGCAAACGGCATTTGCAGACACTATCCTTCTCTTTAAAAAAGCAACTGTGTTATTTTAAAAGAATAAAAATTAAATAAAATGTAGTTGATTTAGTTATAACCTCAGTCATTTGAAAAAATAATATTTCATTACAAAGATTGTCATCTTTTCTCTCTGAACTGCTACCTTTGAAGTTAGAAAAGATCCCAAAAGGCAGGCAAATGTAGTACCTGCTAGAACCTGCTCACTCAAAAGGCATCCTGGGAAGTGTGACATGTTTACATGGTAGGAAACCTATTCTATGGGTTTTGTGTGTGTGTTTGAAATGTGGGAGTGGACCTAGACTAGAAATAGAAGAGGGAAGTCCGATGGGCTGACTGAGTGCCCTGCCTTTGACTTCGGTCCCCTTGGCTTTGCAACTCATCTCATTCTGTGGGCTCTGGTTTCTTTCTCTCTATAGTTAGTGAATGGACCAGGGAGCCCTAAGCTTCTTTCCTAATAGAAGAGGATATTGTTATCAGAGAAAAAGTGGTACCAAGAAAAGATCACTTAAATTGAAATAATCTAAAATGCTGTGTACAATTTCATAGTTAAAATTGGAGAAACGTTTGACTAGACTATTTCCTTAAAAATTAAATGAATGATTATCTTTAAAATTATGTTATATTTTGCTTATAAAATTTAGGTTGCTGTTCCACTAGGTGCTCATTTTTATTTTTTTTTATTTTATTTTTTTTTAAGATTTTTTTATTTATTTGTTTGACAGATAGAGATCACAGGTAGGCAGAGGGAGAGAGAGAGAGAGAGAGGAGGAAACAGGTTCCCCGCCAAGCAGAGAGCCGGATGTGGGGCTCGATCCCAGGACCCTGGGACCATGACCTGAGCCGAAGGCAGAGGCCTCAACCCACTGAGCCACCCAGGTGCCCCGGTGCTCATTTTTAAATTTTTTTTTTTAATTCTTAAATTTTTTTTTAAAGATTTTATTTATTTGAGAGAGAGATAGTGAGAGAGAACATGAGCGAGGAAAAGGTCAGAGAGAGAAGCAGACTCCCCGTGGAGCTGGGAGCCCAATGTGGGACTCGATCCCGTCACTCCGGGAGCATGACCTGAGCCGAAGGCAGTCGTCCAACCAACTGAGCCACCCAGGCGTCATTTTTAGATTAATGAATAAGCTATGTGAACTTTCTGGGCCTGGTACTGTAGGATAACAGTGGTCATTGTATCCTTCATTCACATTTAATTGTTAAGCACTTTCATTTTGCAAAATTATCTGGATGACTTTGATATTTGCAAAATATCATTTTGCTTTTGCAAAATTATCTGGAGGCTCTGATAATTTTTCCAAGGTTCTCTTTCAATCTTTTTATTTCTCAAATACTCCTCTTCTAAAGCCCCTATGATCTCACCATTGCTATCTGTATTTTTTTTTTTTCCAGGTGCTTCCCTGGTCCAACTCAATCCCATCCTCGTTTCTCAATAGCTAAACATGGGACTCAGTGTTCTCTAGTCCACTTCCAGCACTTCACATTATTCTTTCTTTTTCAAGATTTTCGGTTTGCAATTTTTCACTGAATTGCCAGGTTCTGGCCAGACTGACTGTGGTTGAAAAGACAAGAGAATAAGGCTGACAGGAATTTTCAAATGTGTATGTAGCCACTTAATTGGCAAGTATTTCTGAGTTACTTATCTTTCTTCAGTGCTGAAATGTGTGGACTGAGATAAATGAAGAGTTAATGGTGCATCCTTCTCCTATAGCCTTCTTTTACCCTGGTTCTTGTGTGGCTAAATATAGGAGTCCTATCCAGAATCAGAATGCGACTTTTTGGAATACTTACTTTCTTTCTTTCTTCCTTCCTTCCTTCCTTCCTTCCTTCCTTCCTTCCTTCCTTCCTTCCTTTCTTTCTTTCTTTTTCCTCCTAAATCAAAACAAGGAACAGATCCAGGTGGCAGCTCCTTCCAACCACCTCCCTTGCTTTTCCTCCTGAAGCCTGTTTTTCTCATTGGTCCACCCTCTGGTCTCTGATCTGCAGCCACCAGGACAAAAGGCAGAGAAAGTGAGAGAGTCGGTTTTGGAAGGAGGTGAAGCAGAAGAACACACAGGTTTGTTGGTGGAAATAAATTCTATAGAAGTTACAAAATATAAGCTGAGTGTTTGGATTTAATGGACTCTGCAGGGATGGGTTGTTCTGAAGAAGAGAGAGCAGGTGAGAAAGAAGGAGGAGGTGAGGAGGGAAAGAGGGATACTTAGAGAAAGAGAGACAAAGAAGGAGGCACACTGAGACTTTTAGATTTTAGTTAAGTACACTGAATAACAAATGTGCAAAGGAACTGAAGAGTGTTTGGTTTGCCTACCCACCACTAGAGAAGGAAGCTGATTGCCCCGGCCATGCTCTCAGAGCTGAGGCAAGGGCAGAGTGCCTGGCATTTCTTTCTTTCTTTCTTTTTTTAATTTTTTTTTATTTTTTATTAATATGTAATGTATTATTAGCCCCAGGATACAGGTCTGTGAGTCGCCAGGTTTACACATTTCACAGCACTCACTGTAGCACATACCCCCCTCCCCAATGTCCATAATGCAAACACCCTCTCCCTCCCCCCTGCAACCCTCAGTTTGTTTTGTGAGATTAAGAGTCTCATGTTTTTTATCCCTCCTGATCCCATCTGGTTTCATTTTTTCCTTCCCTACCCCCCAGGCCACCCATGTTGCCTCTCAAATTCCTCATATCAGGGAGATCATTGATAATTGTCTCTCTTTGATTGACTTATTTCTCTCAACATAATACCCTCTAGTTCCACTCATATCATTGCAAACAGCAAGATTTCATTTCTCTTGATGGCTGCATGGTATTTCATTGTATATATATACCAAATCTTCTTTATCCATTCATCTGTTGATGGATATCTAGGTTTTTCCATAGTTTAGCTATTGTGGACATTGCTTCTATAAACATTCAGGTGCACGTGCCCCTTCAGATCACTACATTTGTATCTTTAGGGTAATACCCAGTAGTGCGATTGCTGGGTTGTAGGCTAGCACTATTTTCAACTTTTTGAGGAAACTCCATGCTGTTTTCCAGAGTGGCTGCACCAGCTTGCATTCCTACCAACAGTGTAGGACGGTTCCCCTTTCTCCACATCCTCACCAGCATCTGTCGTTTCCTGACTTGTTAATTTTAGCCATTCTGACTGGTGTGAGGTGGTATCTCATTGTGGTTTTGATTTGTGTTTCCCTGATGCCAAGTGATGTGGAGCACTTTGTGTCTGTTGGCCATCTGGATGTCTTCTTTGCAGAAATGTCTGTTCATGTCTCCTGCCCATTTCTTGATACAATTCTTTGTTCTTTGGGTGTTAGTTTGATAATTTCTTTATGGATTTTGGATACTAGCTCTTTATCTGATATGTCGTTTGCAAATATCTTCCCCCATTCTGTCAGTTGTCTTTTGGTTTTGTTGACTGTTTCCTTTGCTGTGCAAAAGCTTTTGATCTTGATGAAGTCCCAATAGTTCATTTTTGCTCTAGTTTCCCTTGCCTTTGGTGATGTTTCTAGGAAGAAGTTGCTGCGGCTGAGATCAAAGAGATTGCTGCCTGTGTTCTCCTCAAGGATTTTGATGGATTCCTTTCTCACACTGAGGTCTTTTATCCATTTAGAGTCTATTTTTGTGTGTGGTAGAAGGAAATGGTCCAGTTTCATTTTTTTGCATATGGCTGTCCAATTTTCCCAACATCATTTATTGAAGAGACTGTCTTTTTTCCACTGGACATTCTTTCCTGCTTTTTCAAAGATTAGTTGACCATAGAGTTGAGGCTCTATTTCTGGGCTCCCTCTTCTGTTCCATTGATTTTTGTGTCTGTTTTTGTGCCAGTACCATACTGTCTTGATGATGACAGCTTTATAATAGAGCTTGAAGTCTGGAGTTATGATGCCACCAACTTTTCTCAACATTCCTCTGGCTATTCGAGGCCTTTTCTGGTTCCATATAAATTTTAGGATTATTTGTTCTATTTCTTTGAAAAAAATTGATGGTATTTTGATAAGGATTGCATTAAATGTGTAGATTGTTTTAGGTAGCATAGACATTTTCACAATATTTATTCTTCCAATCCATGAGCATGGAACATTCTTCCATTTCTTTGTGCCTTCCTCAATTTCTTCCATGGGTACTTTATAGTTTTTTGAGTACAGATTCTTTGCCTCTTTGGTTAGTTTTTTTCCTAGGTATCTTATGGTTTTGGGTGCAATTGTAAATGGGATTGACTCCTTAATTTCTCTTTCTTCTTTCTTCTTGTTGGTGTATAGAAATGCAACTGATTTCTGTGCATTGATTTTATATCCTGAAACATTACTGAATTCTTGTGCAAGGTCTAGCAGATTTGGAGTGGAGTCTTTTGGGTTTCCCGCATAAAGTATCATATCATCTGCAAAGAGTGATAGTCTGACTTCTTCTTTGCCAATTTGGATGCCTTTAATTTCTTTTTGTTGTCTGATTGCTGAGGCTAGGACTTCTAGTACTATGCTGAATAACAGTGGTGATAATGGACATCCCTGCTGTGTTCCTGACCTTAGCGGTTTTCTCCGTTGAGAATGATATTCGCAGTGGGTTTTTCATAGATGGCTTTGATGAGGTTGAAGTATGTACCCTCTATCCCTACACTCTGAAGAGTTTTTGATCAAGAAAGAGTTATTGATCGAATTTTTGATCAATACAAAAATTTGCTGTATTTTGTCAAATGCTTTTTCAGCATCTATTGAGAGTATCATATGGTTCTTGTTCTTTCTTTTATTAATGTATCATATAACATTGATTGATTTGTGGATGTTGAACCAACCTTGCAGCCCTGGAATAAATCCCACTTGGTCATCATGGATAATACTTTTAATATACTGTTGGATCCTATTGGCTAGTATTTTGGTGAGAATTTTTGCATCTGTGTTCATCAAGGATATTGGTCTGTAATTCTCCTTTTTGATGGGGGTCTTTGTGTGGTTTTGGGATCAAGGTAATGCTAGCCTCATAAAATGAGTTCAGAGGTTTTCCTTCCATTTCTATTTTTTGGAACAGTTTCAGGAGAATAAGAATTAATTCTTCTTTAAATGCTTGGTAGAATTCCCCTGGGAAGCCATCTGGCCCTGGGCTCTTGTTTTTTGGGAAATTTTTGATGACTGCTTCAATCTCCTTACTGGTTATGGATCTGTTCAGGTTTTCTATTTCTTCCTAGTTCAGTTGTGGTAGTTCATTTGTCTCTAGGAATGCATCCATTCCTCCAGATTGTCAAATTTGCTGGTATATAATTGCTCATAATATTTTCTTATAATTATTTGTATTTCTTTGGTGTTGGTTGTGATCTCTCCTCTTTCATTTATGATTTTATTTATTTGGGTCCTTTCTCTTTTCTTTTTGATAAGTCTGGCCAGGGGTTTATCAATCTAATTCTTTCAAAGAAACAGCTCCAAGTTTCATTGATTTGTTCTCTTGTTTTTTGTTTGTTTGTTTCTATTTCATTGATTGCTGTTCTGATCTTTATTATTTCTCTTCTCCTGCTGAGTTTAGGCTTTTTTTTTTTTTTTTTTTTTTTTTTGGCTGTTCTTTCTCCAGCTCGTTTAGGTGTAGGGTTAGGTTGTGTATTTGAGACCTTTATTGTTTCTTGAGAAAGGCTTGTATTGCCATATACTTTCTTCTTAGGACTGCCTTTGCTGCATCCCAAAGATTTTGAACAGTTGTGTTTTCATTATCATTTGTTTCCATGATTTTTTATAAAATTCTTCTTTAATTTCCTGGTTGACCCATTCATTCTTAAGTAGGATGCTCTTTATAGCCTCCATGTATTTGGGTTCTTTCCAAATTTCCTCTTGTAATTGAATTCTAGCTTCAGAGCATTGTGGTCTGAAAATATGCAGGGAATGATCTAAATCTTTTGATACCGGTTGAGACCTGATTTATGACCCAGGATGTGGTCTATTCTGGAGAATGTTCCATGTGCACTAGAGAAGAATGTATATTCTGTTGCTTTGGGATGGAACGTTCTGAATATATCTCTGATGTCCATCTGGCCCAGTGTGTTGTTTAAGGCCTTTATTTCCTGTTGATCTTTTGCTTGGATGATCTGTCCATTTCAGTGAGGGGGGGTGTTAGTACTATTATTGTATTATTGTTGATGTGTTTCTTTGATTTTGTTATTAATTGGTTTATCTAGTTGGCTGCTCCCATGTTAAGGGCATAGATATTTAAAATTGTTAGATCTTCTTATTAGACAACCCTTTGAGTATGATGTAGTGTCCTTCCTCATCATTTATTATATTCTTTGGCTTAAAATCTAATTTATCTGATATAAGGATTGCCACCCCAGCTTTCTTTTGATGTCCATTAGCATGGTAAATTGTTTTCCACCCCCTCACTTTAAATCTGGAGCGTTTTTGGGTCTAAAATGAGTTTCTTGTAGACTGCATATTGATGGGTTTTGTTTTTTTATCCATTCTGATACCCTGTGTCTTTTGATTGGGACATTTAGCCCATTTACATTCAGAGTAACAATTGAGAGATATGAATTTAGTGCCATTGTATCGCCTGTAAGGTGACTGTTACTGTATATTGTCTCTGTTCCTTTCTGGTCTACTACTTTTAGGATCTCTCTTTGCTTAGAAGACCCCTTTCAATATTTCCTGTAGAGCTGGTTTGGTGTTTACAAATTCTTTTAGTTTTTGTTTATCCTGGAAGCTTTTTACCTCTCCTTCTATTTTCAGTGATAGTCTAGCTGGATATAGTATTCTTGGCTGCATGTTTTTCTCATTTAGTGCTCTGAATATATCATGCCAGTTCTTTCTGGCCTGCCAGGTCTCTAGGGACAAGTCTCCTTCCAATCTAATATTTTTACCATTGTATGTTACAGACTTCACGTCCTGGGCTGCTTTCAGGATTTTCTCTTTGTCACTAAGCCTTGTCAGTTTTATTAGATGACGGGATGTGGACCCATTTTTATTGATTTTGAGGGGGGTTCTCTTTGCCTCCTGGATTTTGATAAGGGAAATTCTCTATAATAATTTGCTCCAATATACCTTCTGCCCCCCTCTCTCTCTTTCTTCTTCTTCTGGAATCCCAATTATTCTAATATTGTTTCATCTTATGGTATAAATTATCTCGATTTATCCCCTCGTGGTCCAGTAGTTGTTTGTCTCCTTTTTGCTCAGCTTTATTCTCTGTCACTTGGTCTTCTGTATCACTGACTCTCTCTTCTGCCTCATTTATCCTAGCAATAAGAGCCTCCATTTTTTATTGCACCTCATTAATAGCTTTTTTTTATTTCAGCTTGGTTAGATTTTTAGTTCTTTTATTTCTCCAGAAAGGGCTTTTATTTCTCCAGACATGGTTTTTCTAATATCTTCCATGCCTTTTTTGAGCCCAGCTAGCACCTTGAGAATCATCATTCTGAACTCTAGATCTGACGTATTACCATTGTCTGTATTGATTAGGTCCCTAGCTTTTGGTAATGCCTCTTGTTCTTTTTTTTTGTGGTGAGTTTTTCTGCCTTGTCATTTTATCCAGATAAGAATATATGAAGGAGAAAACAAATACTGAAAGGGTGGCAAAGACCCCAGAAAAATGTGCATTAACCAAATCAGAAGAGACCCCAAATGGTGGGGGGAAGAGAGGGGTTAAAAAGAATTTCAAAAAAAAAAAAAAAGAAGAAGAAGAAGAAAGAAAGAATAGAACAGAGCCACCTACTTAATTTTGAGAGTATTTTGGTCTCTTAGAAGAAACTAGCTCCCAAAATTTTAAAGAGAGAAAAACTTCTATATACTTATACAAAAATAAGGGTAAACATGATGAAGGGATGGAATATGCCTATAAAGATGAACATTTTTTAAAAAATTCTAAAAAGCAGTTGATAAGTTGGTTGGGCTATGGAAGAAAAGGAAAGTGGAGAGAATTTGCTCAGGCTGGAGACTATAACAAAGCCCCATGCTAGATTTAGCATTTTTATTAGATTTCTATTCTAATTTTCTATTTCTATTTCTATTCTAAATTTCTATTCTAATCATTTCTAATAGATTTCTATTAGAAGAAGTTGTATCCCAAAATTTTTTAGAAGAAAAAACCCTATATGTATACAAAAAATAAAGTTAGATACATGGAAGGATAAAATACGACTATAATAATGAAGTTTTGAAAGTTTTTTTTTTTAAGAAAGGTATTGTTAAGATAAAGTAGTTAAAAAAATTAAAAGAGGAAAAATTAAAAGTTAAAAATTAGAATAAGAAAAAAAATAAAATTTAAAAAATTTAATTAATTTTTCAAGACTAAAGAATCATGAGGAGAAAGCCATGAATTCTTTGCTTTCCCCTCCTCTTGAATTCCACTGTTCTCCTTGATCAGTGAGCTTGGTCTTAGCTGGATGTTCTTGTTGATTTTCTGGGGGAAGGGCCTGTTGTAGTGATTTTCAAGTGTCTTTGCCCGAGGTGGAATTGTACCACCCTTGCCAGGAGCTGGGCTAAATAATCTGCTTGTGTTCACTCTCAGAAGCTTTTGTTCCCTGAATGCTTTCTATAGAGCTCTGAAGGATGGGAATGAAAATTGCAGCCTCCCAATCTTCACTCTTTTTTTTTTTTTTCTTTTTTTTTGTGGTCAGGAAAGTTTATTTTATCAATGCCTAGTAATAAAGCTGACAATGAATTAGAAAATAAAGGTTTGGTTTTGTTTTTTACTACTAATTTATTTCACATTTATTCTTAAAACTCCTATGTAAAATACTTCCACATCAAATGAACGTATTATGCATACACAATCTAGATAAGCTCATAACCATGATATTGATGCACAGCATGGTAATGTACCTTTACATATTCTCTCTGCAACTTGAATTTAATAATATCTGTTATGGTTTTAATATCAGCAGGAAGATTCCTTTTCCGTAGCTTTCTGCAAAGGGGTCTGAGATAGGACTCGGTTTGTTTTTGATTAGCACTGTTTAGTTTGCCCTGCACACTGTGCTTCATGTAATCTTCTCACGCATTAAATTCTTTAGTCCAAACACCAAGAAGAAACTTAAGGAACTTGGTAATGATGACCATGTCCTTATGATCATCCCCTTTTCCTAAAGACTCTCCCAATGCCTCTAACTCTTCAGTTGTGGTGTTTTCTTCATGAACTTTCAAATCATTCTGTGTGTCTTCCTCTCCAGACTCCTGACCACCCACAGGCTCATTGAGGTACTGCTGGCGATCTTATCCAAAGCTGCTTTCAGATCATTCCTCAATCTCTTGTTAACTTTTGGTGTGAGAATCTCTATTTTTCTTAAATGTTGAAAAGCATCATAATCAGTTTCTCTGAATAGTATGATTGGTTCTCCTCAGGGCCCCATTCCTCAATGTGCCTTCAGAGAAAAGTGCTCAATCACCCCCATCTCCCTGGTCTCTGGCCCCGCTCTGAGCTCACCCTGCCTGTGACTGAGCATTTCTGTTGGTGCACAGCCCCCTTTGGAGTCTCCAAACCCAGCAGATTCCTGCCACTCTGCTCTTCCAGGGGTTTCTCCCCAGATCTGCCACTTGTGGGGTCCCTGTTCAAACATCAGTGACCTGACTGTGCCATGGATCACAACTTAAGGTAACCCTGAGCTGAGAGCTCACTCCTTGGCTCCATCTCTGTAGTTGGCTTCCCCGCTCTAACACCTGCGAGCTCTGGTATACCCAGACAACCCCGATCTTTCTGTGACTCCACAGGACCTGAGACCATGTTGTCCCCAAGAGGGCTCCACCCCCACTTGGCAAGTCTCTGCAGCAATATCCCTCAATGAAGCCAACTTTTAAAAGTTCTGATTTTGTGCTTTGCTGCTCTGCTGCTTGCCTGGAGCCGTCCCCTCCCCCCGCGATCTATCTTTCTGTCATTTCAGATTAACTTCTCCCCATCTACCTTTCAGAAAGTGATCGATTTTCTGTTTCTAGAATTGCTGCTCTTCTTCTCTTTGATCTCCTGTTGGATTTGTAGGTGTACAGAATGGTTTGATAACTATCTAACTGAACTTCTGTGACCTGATGTCATCTCAGCCTGCTACTCTGCCATCTTGACTCCTCCTCTCTGTGCTTGGCTTTTCTAATCACAGAACCACTCTTGTCACAAAAACATCATCTTAAGTATCATTTTCTTCCATGTGGCCCAATGGCGACAGGGAGGAATCACAGTTGATTTTTCCTTCATTTTCCTTTTCTTAATTTCTCTTCTTTGCACTTTCAGATATCTTTTTCTCTGTTTTGTATTGCATCTAATCCCTTTCTATTTTGTCCTTGTCTGTCCATGTGGGCCTCAATGTTTCTGTGCTTTTGGGTAATTTCTAGCACCATAGTCTCAATGTTTTTTCAGAACTGGATCTCTGCTCTTTTAAAGAATGGGCTTTTGTACAAGGTAGGTCTCCTTCAGATTCAACTCCATTAACTGACACGCTCTACCTTTTAGGAAGCAAATCAATTTCCGAAAGATAAAGTTGCTAGCTCAGTGATTAGAAGTCACTGTGAGCCAGAATGAATCAGTGCCATCATTCCCTATCTAGCCTTGAAACGTACCTTGCAAAACAGGAGTTTCTTCAGCTCGCCTTCCAGAGGATAGAGTAAAGGAAAAAGCAGTGCACAGAGAGGGAAAGGAAGAGAAACAGGGAATAAGCATTTAAAGGGAAAAAATAGAAACACAGGGTACATTTCAAAAGCTAAGTAATGCTGATAACAGAATGGGACCATCAATTGTACCCCAAAGCCAAGAGTTTTCTAATTGCAATGAAGATCAGTGATGAACAGCACAAAATGTATCATAAAATTGTTTAAACTGTTATGTTATCTGGCAGCATGGAATAAGATATACTCATATTTTATCTTAACCTTTAAACAGAATGTTTGAAATAGGCCTTGGTTTGTTACACGACAATATTTTTTTAAAAATGAAATATACCTATATGGTTACCAAGGATTTTTTGTGTGTGAAATCTTGGTGTATTCAAAATGGACAGTCATAGTAAGAAACAGGAATAGGTTGGAAGAACATTCAAATTATACATAAACAGGTAAGGAGAAGTGAACTAATAAATAAGAGTCTTACTCAAGATGCTGTTATTAAACATTATAGCATTTTTATAGGTATTTTAATTATATTTTTGTTTTATCTGTTAAACATTTCAAAGACATAGCATCATATTATGGTTAGTTATGTATAAGATTATGTTTTTAATTTTACTTGTAATTCTATCAACTCCTTCTTATTTTTGCTGTTTTAAAGTATTAGTGAGCTTTAGGCAGTACCAAGACTCCACTAAATAACAAAAATAATGCCAGAGGAGATTTTAAGATTAAAAATTAGAATAGAATTTGGTTTTTAATATTGACTCTGTCACTATAGTTGTGTGACCCTAAGAAATCTAATAGGTTCTTTATACTTCTGATTATTAGTCTGTAAAGTGTATTACTGTGTGGAGCAACTATAATGATGTTTTTATATTTAAGAGTATCTAGCACAAAGTAAATGACTAATGTATGGCAATTTACATTATAACTACATCTTTATAAAGACCCCAATTAGACATAATTAGATATAATAAAGACATTATAACTACATCTTTATAAAGACCCCAAATTTTTATAATCATTTGTTGAAAGACCTTTATATAAGAAAGGATTCCATCTTTAAGGTCAAGAACAGGGGTCAGAAAACTTTTTTCTGAAAACGGTCAGATAATAAATAGTCTAGGTTTTGTAGACCACACCATCTCTCGTTACACAACTCTGTTGTTACATCACAAAATCAGTCATAAGTAATAAATAAACAAAAGGGCATGGCTATGTCTCAATAAAAGTTTACAAAACCAAGCAGTGGGTCCGGTTTGGGCTATGGGCTTTCATTGGTCAACCTGTGTTTGAGACTGTCTTCTTTCCCTTCCTTTCATCACTTATCTAAAAAACAACACCTGATTTATTGGCTCTCAGAAATAAGATGCATGTTTCTATGCCAGGACCTTCAGTCTGTACACACTGACCCCTACTAAGAAAAGACAATTGGGATTTAACACTGCATGACTTAGAGTCTGCTAGGAGAAACAAAAGAAGTTCTAAGACTGATGAAAAAAAAAAAAAAAAAGAATTTATTGTAGGATTTGACCACATACATGGAGGGAGCTGGTTAAATAGGCTGTGTGAGGCTGTTACTTCTATGCCTGGTGTTGGGCTGATGTTAGCTGCACAGCAAGTGAAGGGGGAAATATGGATATGAAGTAGGAGATAGCAAAGACAAACCAAAGTCATGAGGGCCAACTGGATCCCATATCAGCTCCTTCCCACCTTGACCTCCAACTTCAGTTATATAGGTGACTCCCAGAGCTAGTGCTCTTCTCCACAGAGCTTATTAAATGCTCCTGGTCTAGGGGGTCACAGACCCTCAAGGCAGACATTAACTAGGAGCCTAAGTGGCTGTAGGCCCTATGGTTGTACCCAACACATCATCTGAGCTTGTCCCTACCTTCCTGGTTCAACATGGCTGCTGCTTCACCCCCTCTTTGCAAATCTCCTAGACAGTTCTTAACTGTTACCGAGCTATGCTACAAACCTTCTCCCTGAATTCAAGTATCTTTTGCCAAGGAATTCAGAGGACAATGTCAGTCAGTGTCATTAAAATTTAAACAGACTTCCCGTACGTTGGCTTTTAAAATAGCCTTGCAGATATATATTGCTGGCTTTAGTAGTTTAGTTGCCTCTGTGGGGCACCTGCATTCCCTCTGTACTTATAACTTATCTCTATGAATAATTGCATAACTTCAAGAAAAGATGAGATGAGGTCATCAACTAAGTTATCAGCACCAAAGCTTCTGTTCAGGATGCACTTTGAATTTCAGCTTTCCCGAGACCCAGTCTTATCTCATTGCTAATTCCCTCTTGTCACCTTCTCTCGTATTTTCTGTTATCATCAAAATAATTGGCTGGAAACCCACATATTTCTATATCAAAGGCAATTTTCTCTCCTCAGTCTATCAGAACCATTACCAGAGGGAAAACCTGAACATTACTTAAACACAGATTCACTGGGCAGGAAATACAGTCGTGAAGTTGAATCTAGCTTAAGGACATTTAAACAAATTTAGGGAAGATCTTCCTTGTTGTATTTTCTGGATTCATTGTCTCCAACTCATCCTTAGAAAGCCTCCCCCCAAACACATTTTCTAACTGTGTCATCATGAAACTATTTAATGTCCAAATGCTCTCAATCATGCAACAGTAACAGGAGACTCAGGTCCTACCTGAATAAAACTAGGCAGTGATGTTGATATTCAGCAACATAGCCTTAAAGCTCTCCTCTGGTGAGGAGGGCAATCCTCATGCTAATAAAAATCAATCAATCAAACAAACAAAAAACCAACCTCATTGTGGATGTTTGCAAAGTATCCATTATTAGCTGCAGCTCCCCTACCCAACTTATAAACATTTTGAAATATACATTTGACTGCTGTCAATAGCAGACTTTTCCTCTGTTAAGTATAAGCCCTGTGAAATAAGTCATTAACCCCTTGTTGCTCAAAGGGTGGGTACCTATGAAATAGCAGCATAGGCATCACCTGTGAGCTTGCAATGTGGACTCTTAGCCTCAAACCCAGAGCTGCTGAATCATCATGTATGTTTTAGCAAAATTCCCTTGTCATATATTTGCACATTGAGATATGAGAAGTGCCAGCTTAATTCTTGGAGTGTTCTCATTAAATTGGAAATCATAATATATAAATGGTCAAAAGGATTAAATTAGATGGTATGTGCTGAGTGTCTGACACCAAAGCCTGGGGCAAAAGGACTTTCCTCTACTTAAGAGAGGAGAATGGGTGCTTTTGTTCCTCTCTGCTTGATCATGAAGGCTGATGGAAGAAGTTTTTATCCAAGGGAATATTTGGGAAATGGTTCTCTCCCACAGACAAGAGCAGGGTTCTGCAGAAACTTGCCCATTTTTGGGAATTAAGCATTGAGAACAGGTACAAGGTTGACCTCAGCAATCTCAAGAAAGCCATTTCCGTGAGATCCCTCCTCTCTATAGAGGGGAGTGCCATGTATGTTTGGCTAGACCTAGATTCATTTAGCAACGGGACCATATTTTTTTGTTGGTATGTCTGCTTCCCACATAATGAGGTTTTTAAATCTCTTTTTAAATTGTGCTTAATATGTTCATAAGTAAATCCCCAGAAGGAAATTACCCCTTGGGAACTTCGTAATCAGTCTTCTGTCCCCAAAGTTGAAGACAGTTATAGCAGTACATACAATGTCAAGCCCACCAGAAACTATCCAGCATTCTTTTCATTTAAAAATGGGTGTGGAGCACCCACAATCTGTAAAATGATTTAAAAGTTACTCTTGATATTGTGCTTATCGTGCTAGGGGTTGAGATTAATGTAGGCAGATGGCCCATATGCCTGTGAATAGTGTGAAAAGAGGTAAGGAAAAATACTTTTTGTGTGCAAGCTTATTTATTTACTATGACTGATAAATAAATAGCAACTATATCAAAGTAGGAAGAAGCCTAGGAAAATTGTAAACTAGTCTTCTTTTTATATTTTAATGCCAAAGAAAGCTAGATGTGCACTTGGATTTCTAGCAATTGATTTCAGTGTGTGAACATACTGACTGAACCCTCTAATTGCCATGGAAAGCAAATGTGTGTATTTTTAATACTAACAATAATGATAAATACATATTATGTATATCTGTAGTGTTTCAAACAAATTGTTAAATAGTAGTTTAATGAATTTGATCACTGGTTTTTTCCAATGAGATTATTTGTCTGCTTTTAGTGTTTTCTAACTGAAGACATCATTAAAACTGTATATAAGCTATGTATTTTGCACTATCCATTTGACGTTTTCACACTATAAATACATAAAATATTTTGGAACAGTGTTGTGGTGTTATTGCAATCATTATTTCCAGACATGTGTGTATGTTTACAGAATATATATATATATTTGATATGATTTCAAATGTGTATTTAAGTATACATATATAAGTTCATATATATACATATATGTGTATGTATTTGACACTGATTATTCAGAAAAAAAATTCCACTTCATTTATCTACATCTTCAATCAATGTGTATGTTTTCATTTCTTACCAGGTTGCAGAAATAGTTCACCACTTTAAACTATTCTTAGAGATTGTGTTTTGCTGATAGGCATTTTACTCTATTTGTTCAGATTTGATTACTACACTTTAGTGCACCATAAACATGTATTTGGGTTTTATGACTGCTGTCTTGTTTCTGAAAGTGCTAAGCTTAGAAGGATTATACTGTGATGACTGTTGCTTTGAATCTGACAGATTTTATGTGTTTCAGAGAAACATGGGTAATGATAATGCATGACCTGTTTGTTCATAAAGGACTGAAGTTTGCCTTTCTGTTATTTCAATCTCCTGGAGCAACTCTGAATAATTCAGGGCTCTCCTTCATACTCAGCCTTCAGTTGAGTAGAATTACCATGGTTGTGCCAAGTCTTCTTTCCTTCCGCTGAACATCCTCATTTTCTTCGATAGCTCCGTAATATCCTCATTTGTAGAGCTGTTTCTATCTCTGGCATCTTTTCATGGTCCACTCTAGTTAAATGTGAGCACATAAATGAGCACATATCTTGGATGTTGTTTAATATTGCATTTGGCTTTTTCTGTGTTCACATTACAACATATTCTTGGCTCATATAGAACTATGGTAGATCTCCCTGTCTTTTACTCATTTCGTTGACCTTTCAACTATAATCTAAATATGTAATTTTGTATTGATCCCTATTAAATTTCAGTTATTTGGCCATTTATATTAGGTTAGGTCATCAAAAGTGCATATCCTGATTTCTATTCTGTGCTACTGATTGGTGTGTTTTGTTTTTATGCTGATATCCTACTGATTTAATTATTGTAGCTTCATAATGTAGTTTGAAATCAGGGAGTGTGATGTCTCCAGCTTTGTTCTTTTTTCTCCTCAGGTTTGGCTATTTATTTTTGGATTGTTTTTGTTTTTGTTTCCACACAAATTTTAGGGTTATTTCTTTTATTTCTCTGAAAAAATACCATTAGAATTTTATTAGGGATTGCATTGAATCTGTATTTTGCTTTGGGTAGTATGGACATTTTAATGATTGGTCCTTTTTGTATCTTGACTATATCAAAATCAAATGCTTTTTTTTTTTTAATTTAAGTCCTAACCCCATACAATTTTTTTTTAAAGATTTTATTTATTTATTTGACAGACAGAGATCACAAGTAGGCAGAGAGGCAGGCAGAGAGAGAGAGAAGCAGGCTGCCTCCTGAGCAGAGAGCCCGACGCGGGGCTCAATCCCAGGACCCTGGGATCATGACCTGAGCAGAAGGCAGAGGCTTTCACACACTGAGCCACCCAGGTGCCCCTCAAAATCAAATTCTGATTGTGATATTGTCTTATATTCTTGGAAGATGTTGGGGGAATCTAAATAAAGAGTACCGGGTTGGGAAGGGTTAGTGCCTCTTATGACATGCTAATCCTATGGAATTTTCCTTAAGAAAAAAATGTTTGTGGTCAAATAAATTTGTAAAATTATTTATACTGTGTTTCATATCTTACAGATTTTCAGTCACCATTATTAAATAATCAAAACTTCTGAGAAGTTCTCCAGTTAAGAAACCAATTTAAACTTCATTTACCTAATATTTCCCGAGTTTATTTGACTATTGAATTATTTTCAAGTAATGCTAGTGACATATCATAAAGCTGGTGTTCTGCTTGATACAGTTTGTGAATTGTTAATTTATTCTATTGACTCTATTTAATTTTGATTTGATTTTCCAATAATATCAGCTGGTATTTCAACATCTGTGTAATAATGTATTTGATAGAGGTGATCTTTATCTTCATCTAAGCTAATGAGAAAAATGGTGAGAAGTGAGTATTGGGACAATCTACTAGAGATCTTACCTTAGCTTTTATCTGTCCCATGATTATGTGATATTCTCCGATTATCACTGTTCGATCAGAAAGTGTTTCTCTATCTGACACAGCATCCATCTTATGCTCGTTCATCTTGTTCACACAGTTAGTGTCTTAATACCAGAATATTTCTCTAATTTAAAAAAAAAAGCAACAACTAGGGTAGAGCAAAGGTCCTCTCTGTTGTGTTGTGCTTTAAAATTTTGTAACTGCAGAATAGACAATACTTATTAGAGATCACATAGAGCTAATTAAGTAGTATGTGACCCATAGAGGAAATCAGAGTAAGAGAACCCCAGTGATCATTTTTCTTACAAGTGATAATGTATTGCATGCATTTGTTTTCCATTGCATACAGACTCAAAACACACATATAAAGAGCTACTATTCTACTTGATGGAAGATATTACTTGAAATTCTATTAGATTTTATCATTTTATTTGTCAAAAATCTGACAGGAGTGGTGGTTTCTTCAGATGTAGAAAATAGACCAACTCAGTCCATCTTGGGAGATTTTATGTGCTTGTTAGAGCTTCCTCAGTGAAATATTTCTCCTCCTCCTCCTCCTCCTTCTTCTTCAAAAAAGAAGGAAATAAGGAGATCTGAATTCCTGATGTTGACATATATAGAAATTTGAATGAATATTAACTCCACAGCTGGAAGCTGTTCTAAGTAAAATAATAAGTTTATGCAAAATCTAAACTCTAAATGACACCTCTATATTAATTATACTATGTCTGCAAAGAAAGAAATATGAATATAAACCATTAAAAGTTGGAACTGTCATTAGGAGACCGGCACAGGGGTTTTATAAGTTCCTAATTCTTTGCTTGTAAATATGACTTGTACTTAGCTAATGTGATACATTCCGATTTTTGTGAATTATACTAAACTGCCAATAAAATGGTATACACCTAAGTCAGTATAAACTAAGTATCTATAGCTAAAAATAATTTATCACACTTACTTCTTAATCACTCTTTTCGTCAAGCTGTTATTCTTCAGTTTATATTGCTACTTTTGGCACAGTATACTTTCTAATCCCTCATATTGTCACTTACTGAAGTGCATGTATAACTGCCTACTCATATTTTCTAGCCCATATGTGTTACAGTGATACATTGGAGGGAGTCTGCAATTGGCATTAGAGATGGATACTGTTTGTTCATTTTATGAAATAATTGAAGTAGGATAAAAATATTTTGTTCTTACAGAGGTGTGCAATCTTTAGAATTGTCCACGATGATGACATGCTAAATCTGTCTCAAGGCCACAAAGTGCTCAGATCCTAGCATGAACACTGACCACCCAATATTGGATGATCTTTTAATGGGGTTCTATGTTAAGAGTGAACAGAGTAATATGATGAGTCTTCCGTATGCTGTATGTCCTAAAGTTTCTACCTATATTAAAGAGCTATAGTTCCTGATCTTCAGGAGCATAGTGTTTTTATTGGGACTTAAGTGTTATCATTGGCTCCAAGTGACAAGGTAAGTCATTTATCTCCTTTTAACTTTGATTACCTAATTTGGATAAGTTGGATGATAATACATGCTTACTATTTTTATGATTGATACATAGGCTATGAAAATTTTCTCTGTTTTCTATTTATTTTTTAATACAATTGTGTTATTTAAACATCAAAAATAACGGTCATTCCCAGTGTTTCTTCGAGGACCTGGGGTTGCTTTTAATCCTATCCCAAGATTCAGACTGTTCGGGCATTTGCTTATCTCTAGTTTAGTGTTCTTTACACACACACACACATACACACACACACACACACACACATGCACAGCCATCTTTCTATATGTTATCTCTCAACTTTTCTGGAAATACAAATTATTAGAATAATATTGTATGTATATGGAAATATTTTAGAAGAAATAGTAACCTTCCCCTGAGGATTTAAACCTTTCAGTACTTGGTGATAAAGTATAAAACACAAACAGTAAAATGAATTTGGCTAATGTTCAAGTAGTTTTTTTTTCCTTCTTCTAAGTATGGTGCTAAATTAGGGATGGAAAGTTATTGAAACCAAGAGTCTTTAAAATAGCTGTTTAATGTCATGGGTAACAGGCTAAAGATCCCTTAGCAGAAGGAATCATCACTACCTAGCTACTTTTGCTTAGTTACAATCCTTTCAGTGTAATTGTCTACAAAATCTACAATAAAGGTATTATACCTGGAGACTTTGAATATTGTATTTGATGGAATGCTATAACAGTAGTTAAAATTTACAAAGTATGTCAAATACAGTGTTAAATGCATTGTTCCATGACATTTGGTGCTGATAAAAGTTCTGGGTCAAAATTAATTCTTCTAATTGATTTTTAACTCAAGCACAGATTTCTTGGAAATCTGACAGAAACATTTAAAAGTAAAATATATATCAAAATAGACTTTTGTTTCCACATACGCAAATCAGAAAGGCATAAAAGAAACCCACAAATACAATTTGGGAATTTTCCAGGCCATCTGGGTAGCTCAGTCAGTTAAGTGTCTGCCTTCAGCTCTAGTCATGATCCTGGAGTCCCAGGACTGAGCCTTGCATGAGCTTTGCATCAGCAGGGCGTCTGCTTCTCCCTCTCCCTCTGCTCCTCTCCCTTGCTCATGCTCTCTCTCACTCTCTCTCTCAGATAAATAAAATCTTGGGACTTTTCTGTAAACTTATTGATGTAAGCTGGTATATTAAAATGTACATAAATACAGTTGGTTTATAGAAGTGTTGCTCTTTTAAAAATGCAATCAGATTCTAAAGGATTATGTCTTTATATTGTTTACTTAATTCGTTGTATAAAATATTCCTAAAGATTTGTAAATTCTTTATACAAAAAACTTAAATATTTTACCACCTAATTACTTCTCAAGGTGTGCTGTTTGGACCAACAACATTAGTATCTGCAGGGAGATTAGAAAATGTCAGGCTCCATCTAAACCTATTAAATCAGAATTTGCAGTTTAACCAAAGCCCTGCTGGTTCATACACACATTTGGTAAGTTCTATCTACTTTTAAAAGATACATATAAGTGCCTTTAAAAATGCTATTATTATCATAAGGTCATAGAGAAAAAAGTCACATAAAGTGTTAATATAAATACATAACAAAGTATTAAACTTTTCTTTAAATCAATAATATTTCTTTTTAACACTTTTAAAAATGATTTATGCTGTGCATTTGTACTTTGAAATGATTATATTATATTTAGAATTACATGTTATGAGATTTTTAAGTTATTTTATGCATTATTAAAAACGGAGTGAAAGAAAAATTGAGGCAAATTTAAGGAAAGCCTTTTCTGAGCTTAAAATTTGTTATACCACAAGGGGGTGCTAATGCTTTTGATTTGCAATTTGAAGATTTACATCTAGATAAAATAAGTCTTCAAAAAGAGTGACTATGCGTTATATATGTAAGTAAATTCCACACAGAACAAAGTGGTGTAGGTTATTAAAATAGAAACCTGGGTTAAAAATTAAACTTATTTTTACAAGTTTCTTTTATGTACAAAGATTAATTTAGAAAGCTTCATATTTCCATTCTTTTTTGAACATTATGCAAAATTTAGAGAAAATTTTAGCATAAAAACATTGAAGAGAATATGCCAAAATATGAACAGTGGCTACTTCATGAGACTAACATTACAGGAAACTATTATCTTTTTTATGTGTTTTTGTGTATTTTCCATTTCATATTCTCACCATGGTCATTGGAGATTACATTTAAAACGGGGGGGGGGGGGTTAAGAAGGAAAGGAAGGCAGGAAGGAAGGAAGAAAAGATTTAGTAGTCAATTGTCAAGGTATGTTGGGGCTAATACTTGAATTTTGCTTGAAACTTACAAATGATTTAAATGTAAGAAAGACACAAGAAACAAAGAATTTGAAGTCTTATGAATAAAATTAGATAATACTTGCAATGCTAAGATGCCCCCTGAATTTTCCTTTCTTCATGTCGTATTTACCGAGGCTACAAGGAAGGTAAAATAACTTGATTTTGGATTCCTGCTTAAATTAGTGCAACATTAGATATTCTTTCAATAGAAACTTCTTACTGAGTGAGACTACACCTAAACTACTACAAATGTGTTCCTCTAGCAGGATATACAAATTCTTTTTAAATCAGGAGGGTAAATTTGATGTGGTTGCCTTCCTAAATCTAGAACAAACTTGGTGGCCAATAGAAATAGCTGTTGTGTGTGGCTTATCCACACAGCAGAGCAGAGCCGTGACACAGATGGACCCAGGAGCGTAGGAGTGAGGGGAGCCATGGGCTTGATCTCATGGGCACGAAATGTCCAGAACCGGCAAACCGTGCAGCCAGGAGGTGGAGGAGCAGAGGGTGGGTGTGGGGGTCGGGGGGACGAGGGGAGTGACGCCAGTGGGTACGGTGTCTCCTTGGGGGCGATGGAATGGGAGGTGGCGTAGCACGCTAGATGTTGCTAGGTCGTGCACGTGAAGTGTGGGCTTCATGTCTTGACAGTCGCATCTCATCTCCAAGACTTTCCGAGCGGAGACGGGAGCGGGGAAGCCACCCCGATGTTCCTGGGTGACTTCTGTCCTGCTGGGGCTGGTAGGAGCAGAACGCATTCGCCCATGCTGGTGACAGAGTGGAGTTTGGGGGGCACTAGACCCAGGTGGGAAAGGGATAGAGGTATGCATAGTGCTGGGGGCAGGAGACCCCAAACCAGGATGTACCCCATGGTGGGAGACAGAGGAAGCAGAGTTTGGGTGGGGCGGAGCCGGCTTGGAGGGAGTGAGCAGGCGTGGGGTCTTCGGAAGGGTTGTCCACGGACTTGTGTTTCCGGGGCGAGGCAAGGGCATAGCAGGGTTTAGGTGCGTGAGAAGGTACCGTGTCTTCCCAGACAGCAGGGTCCCTATCAGGGTTCCGGAGCCGCCCGCAGGCCTCAGGACAGGACAGGACCAGGGCCGGCCCCAGGGGCGCCCTGGTCTCTAGGGACGGCTCCCCGGGCCCCTGCGGGCCCCTCGCCCCTCCCCAGGCCCCTGAGCACCACAGAGGTTCTTACTGCTGTTCAAACGAGCGTTTCCGGAAAACTGCATTACTGACGAGCTAACACGGGTGACGTGACTTGCCTCCGCTGTTCTGAACGTTTGAGAATCAGCCCAAGTAGTTCAGACGTGACCGTGAATGTGAAACGGCGGGGTGACTGCTTTTGGTCCAAGGACTCTGACACGGGACCTATTTTTGGACGGAGAAACGGACTTTTATTCTGCTCTGGTATTTTTAGCGTATTTTGAAACCTACACCGCTTCTTGGCATTGCGAGTTCTTGTGGCGTCTGATACAGTCACAGCAGTACTGGGGTGGGGGGGGGGGGTGGACTTGCTGGTGCTGAAGCTGCCCGCGCCTTCAGTTACTGGGACCCTCTGTTTCTTCTTCCGTGAGACAGAGCGGGGGCTGGAAACATTCTGACGGGAGCAGACGTTCCGAGCCCTGGTCCGTGGACCCGTGTGTGGAGTTTCTGCAGCGGAGCAAGGAAAAGGGAAGTGGGGGTTTCACAAAGTTGAGTTAATTTCTTATAAAAAACTGTTTTTGTTCTGAGTTCTGTCTTCCAACATTTGTGATGCCAAAATGTGTTATTAGGAAACACTGAAATGATTCACCAGTGGTTAAATTCGGTATCTGGAAAAACAGGAAAGAAAGAGGTCAGGCCTGTGTGACCCCAGAGCGGTTGCTGGCCATTCCGTGGTTGGTGATTTCCTAAAGCCTGAAACCCTGCTGTCGGGGGCTCATGTCCTTCCGTTGTCCAACTCCGAGACCCAGTGCCGACCCCCTCGGATGGGCCCCAGAGGGCCCGGTGGGGAGGGTGAGGGTGGGGGCCCAGCTGTCAGTATGGCTGGATCGCAGGGGCATTGGGCAGGAGGGGCCCCCAAGGCTGGGCCACTCAGGGATCCATCAAGCTCAGTCCCACTCCGAGCTGGGAGTCAAGGAGGGTCCCTGGGGTGCTGCGGTGGATGCTGTGTGGGAGAAAGGCACCAGACCCTGTGGGAGGCAAGGGGACAGGAGGTGGGGTGCTGGCCTGGGAGGGGAGCTGTCTTCAAGGGTGACTGTGGGTCTGCCACCGATTTGGGAGTCTGTGGTTGGAGCCAGTGGCCGGCCCTGTGGTCCCCAGTGGCATGGTTCATTGTAGATGATATATGTTATATAAATATGTATCTATTCTCCAATGTTTATTATCTACAGTCTGAAGAAGTTAGCAGGGTTGGCTTGGTTTGCCATCATTTTGCCATTAGTATATAAAATACACTTGGATATCACTAATATATTTGTATTTCATGCAGTTGCATATCTAATCCAAATCTGATCTATTACTCTTCTACTCTTGGCAGATACCACTTAGAGAAAAAAAAAAATACCATACCATTTAAAAGTTAAAAGCAAACAACTGATCACAATTCCTGAACATGCTTTTACTTTCTTACTTGGAGTACCAACCCTCAGTAAACCAACATGGAAAATAATTAAATCTCTTTCTTTGTTAAGAGGTAGAGGTCTTTAGATGTTTATTTATTTATTTATTTAAGATTTTGCTTATTTACTTGACAGACAGAGATCACAAGTAGGCAGAGAGGCAGGCAGAAAGAGAGGGAGAAGCAGGCTCCCTGCTGAGCGGAAAGCCTGATATGGGGCTCCATGTGGGGCTTGATCTCAGGACCCTGAGACCATTACATGCACCGAAGGCAGAGGCTTAACCCACTGAACAACCCAGGCATCCCTCTTTAGATGTTTATAGAGCACAAGCCTACCTCACTAAAAGAACACAGCACAGGTCTTCCAAAATAGCACAGAAAATATATATATATTTTAATGTCCAAATGAGAATTAATGAGGAACACCTATTTAGGTGGCTGGTGTTCCAGAATCTGCCCTTCTGAATTCTTGTCCCCCTAAGGTTCTGAGGTTTTATTTTTTGGGATCATAGTTGTGTACACTGCCTTGCTGCTCCCAGGTACAGAAACTTCTTTGCCTTGATTCTTGACATAAATGGCGAGGATTCCTAAATAATTTTTATCAAATTTTATGCGAACGCAAAATGGAAATAGTTGATGAGAGCAGAATTTAAATTTTTCTTCACTTTTCCAAATCATCTCCATTCCTACAAATGCAATTAGAGGGGTGCCTATGTGGCTCAGTGGGTTAAGCGTCTGATCCCAGTATCCTGGGATCAAGTCTCACATTGGACTCCTTGCTCAGCAGGGACCCTGCGTCTCCCTCTGTCTGCCATGTGCCATCGTGCACTTGCTCGCTTTCTCTCTGTCAAATAAATAAAATAAAAAGTCTTTTAAAAAATGCAATTAGAAAGATTGAACCAGGTATACTTATACCTGACTCAGTATACAAATATAAAGACACGTAATATAAAGACACATTCATTCCAAATGACCTATTAGTTCTTTAAATTCATTCTTCTTGGTTTTGTTCCTTCTCAGAAAATACCAGTCTCTTAGCCAGATCAACTTTGATTACTGTCTTATCCTCTATTGCCTGCAAGAGCTAATCTGATGGTTTATCTTACCTCTTCAAAAAAAAAAAAAAAAAAGTAGCAAACTTTTTGTTTTTCATGCTTTCTCTTCCTTGCCTTGCCAAGTGTTTCCTATAGATCAGCAACAGCAGCAGCAGCAGCAGCACCTGGGAGCTTGTTAGAAAGGCACACATGCATCCCATTACCATTTGTGGTCTGAAGGCTATGCCTAGCTGAGTGCTTATTCTAAGGGCAAGGATGACTGAATAGTGAATTTTAGATGAAGAATGGCAAATATAGGGCCCATGTGCTACTATTTTCCTCTCTTCAGACCTGCAATAATAACATTCATCATTAAAGGAACATGTCACTCTTTTCCCTTGATCCCAGACTTTGCCCGAGACAGATTCTCAAACCAGCATTCTAAATAGCCCTTAACATAGACTTACATTAAATCTATTCATTAAAACTTATCTAAACCTTCTGGACAAAGATTATCAACTTTGCCCCCCCCTAGAGAAAATAAATGGTTGCATATAAGAGTATTGCAATATAAATTCAGAGTAAGTACAGAAACTAGAACAAATACATAATGAATGAGTAACAAGAGTTGACATGTAGATAGTGAGAGAGGATTATTCGTTCCCAGAACTGTAAAGAATATCTTGGACCAAGTCCATGTAGACCAACAACTAATTTTTTCTTAAATAGAGAAACAGTATCAGAGCACTAAAGGATATGAGAAATAACCCTGCCTTTTAAATTTATAAATTTATAAAAGAAAAGAAGAAAGAGAGGAGGAGAGGAGAGAAAAGGAGGAGAAAGAGGAAGAAAGGAAGGAAGGGGACCTAAAAGTATGTATTTGACTTGTTAGTAGTTATATTCATTTATACTATACTATATTATATTATATTATATTATATTATATTATATTATATTATATTAATGTATAATCATTAGAATTGGGATTTTTATTTCTTTAGTTGGAAGTAAAAGAGAAATATAATCCTGGTAATGTTATAATGAATGTTATCAGTGATAATATTGTACTTATAACCCTGATCGGCTTAATTCAAATAATATGTGTTCTGGCTTTAACAGGTTGCAGAAGAGAACTGAAGTCATGAGGAAGTTACATGGTAAAAAACTTGAGTTATGGGATGCCTGGGTGGCTCAGTCAGCTAAGTGTCTGCCTTCTGCTCAGGTCGCGATCCTGGGCACCTGGGATGGAGCCCCACATCAGGCTCCCTGATCAGTGGGGAATCTGGTTCACTCTCTGCCTGCCACTCCCTCTGTTTGTGTGCTCTCTCTCACTCTGTCTCCCATAAATAAATAATATATTTTTTAAAAAGATTTTTAAAAATTTCTTTATGACAGAGAGAGATAACGAGAGAGGAAACACAAGCACAGGGGAGCTGGAGAGGGAGAAGCAGTCTCCCTGCCAATCATGGAGCCCAATATGGGGCTCGATCCCAGGACATTGGGATCATGACCTAAGCCAAAGGCAGATGCTTAACGACTGAGCCACCCGGGTGCCCCAAAATCTTAAAAAAAACAAAACAAACAAAAAACTTGAGTTACTATGTCTATCAGCATAATCAGTACCTAATACTAATAAATTATGAGAAGATAGGCCTAATTACTTCTGAGAAAATGAGAAATCAAAGAATTTATATCAAAATTAATAAATAATTTATAACATAACATTTTCCAGAGAAAGCTTTTAATGTGAATAATGAAAAGATATTGATTTTTCTGATGATGGAGTTGCCTACTCCCTAGGCTCACATTGTTGAAAACAGAAATAAAATCTTTTTCTATTCTAACCTTTCCCAGCATTTAGAATGCGTTTAGAACCTAGTCAAGGTTCAGGGCAGAAAAACATTTAGCTATTTCAAGTGAAGAGTGCTTTAATACAGGGATTAGGTACTAACAAAATTATTTGCAGGATGAAGGAGCAAAAATAGGGTTTTCAGTCTTTTACTTTTATTGTTGATCCAAAGTTTCCTGGAGCAAATGCTTCTACCCAGAGATCAGGAAGCTTCATGAAACTGCTGTTAAGTCAGACATGTCCTGCAGTGCCAAAGCTGGTAACTAGCTGTGGAGACCAGTCATGGAAGCCCACCATTGAAAAACAAACAAACAAACAAACAAACAAAAAAACATTTCTATAGTCTCTTTGTCTGGCATCAGCACTGACAGAGAGAAAATGCCCTCTATAACCCTCATCTTCCAATTTTTCAGTGCATCTCGTGACAGAACCAGATTGCATCCAAAGTTCTAGCTGCAAGAGAATCTCAGGATAGAAATCCTCAGTCTTCTAACTCTAATGGAACTTGGAAAAGCACGTAAAAGGATAGGAAGGGGTGCTGAGCAGAAATAGTGCTGAAAAACATACGGAGAGAGAGTAATTTGCAGGAAGGAACATAGCACATATATTAGATGGCGTGTATGTATGAGAAACTTTAAAGAGCCTTTAAGTTATTTGATGTTCCAAACAACTTTTAAATTATTACTCTATTTATACTGAAGCTTAGAGAATTTAAGTAACTTGGACAAATTCATGTAACTAGTAAATGATAGATCAAATGTTTAATATTTGAACTCAGTTTTCTTGAGTAAAAAATTATTTTCCTATTCATCATATAATGCTAATCTCAATGGATTCTTCAGATAAATAATGACCCAGATATATTTAAATTATTACTCATTTGCAAATCCCCACAGTGGTATTTTTCAATGTATTGATCCAACTTCATTTTTTTTTAAGTCAATAGGACATATATATAAATGGTTCTCAACAGAAGTATAAAGCTATACTCTTGGGCCATCAATAGCTGTGAGGAATTTTATAATTTTTGTCGAATGATATTGAAAGAACCTAAGATTATACTTGATCTTAGCCAAAAGTTTGAGAAGCAATGAGAACCTAAAATTATAAATGAATCCCTTTTTCAAATTCAAACAAATTCTGAGTTCTTCTAAAATAAGGTCCACTTCCATTCCAGTTTGCATTCTTGAGAGGTAGAGATAAAATGTACATCCAAGAAATGCTATCTAACATTATCTAACCAGTCGCACACTCATTGTGAGTGGCTTTTACTGGTAGTTATGAATCCTAAAGTCTATTACTTATGATTAAGAAAAAAAGTTAAGTACAGGAACTTTTAAAAAAATTATGAATATATCCATAGGAATATATCATCTGTGTGAATGTGTTCTGTCATATGAAGGCAACCATGGAAAAAATTCACCATTGCTAAAGCCTGTTTGTCAGGCATTACAAATAGGGGATTAACAATGGTTGAAAACTGCTGATGTGGAATATTGAGGACAACTTTTCATTAACTGTGGATTCATAGGCAAACACTTAGTGCATTAATTCTTTTTATATTTCAACAAATATTATATGCCTACTGTTTATAATGTATTACATAGATAGAATTTGAAAATCTGCCCTGATTCTTAAATGGTACCTACAGACAGATCTGCTTCAATTTGCCCCCCAAATCCCTTGATATTGTTGCCAAAAACTATCCATCCTCAAAGAATTCTCTAGGAGAAAAAAGTCTGTGGAACCTGATCAAAGAGTGAATGCAAACAAGGAGGGATGAGCAAAACAGAGTACTCATAAGGGTATCTATTTTCCTCAGTGTGGGAGCTATTTTTGTCCCACCAACTGAGATGTATATATTTTTCTGTGTAAATCCTACTTATATGCATATAAATACACATGTCCCTATCTCCAATGTGTAATCTCTTAGGCACCAAATGCACAGAAAAAGCAAATGCAACACAAAGAGAACAGCTGGGAATCATTAGTCGTAAGCATGGCCAGGATCAAGGTAAAAACCCTGCAGGTGGAGTGTTCTCTCTGACAAAGTAGTCCAGAAATCTGGAAAGAGAAACATTGTTTAAAACATAGATCTTAAAATAAATCATGACTGTAACTTCCTTTGGTCTTGGCTTTCTTTTCTATTTTTTTAAACCTAGTTCTTACTGCTTAAAAATGGAATATTTGGCATGATAAAAATAATAACCATGAATTGGGTTATGATGGGCTCAAAGGATCCCATAAAGGACACAGAGTTAGATATAACCCTTTCTTCCTCTGCCTCTGCAGTTTATTAACTGTCATACCAACATCATTTTTTGTTTTAACGTGGTGATGTAGATATAGGACTAGACGGAGAAGTAGAGTTCCTACAATCTAATGCAGACCTGTCATGTAGGTTACTTACTCTCTGTAGACTTCAAATATAAAGACTTCTGAACTAAGATTCTTTTTAATTGACTACATTAACTAAAATTCTGTCTTTGAGCTTGATGCTCAGTGTTGGCTTCTAGGTAGAAAACTTAAAAGCCGGAGATTTGAATTTAGATTGCTCTTAGGATGCTTATAATTAAATTTATTGAGCAAAATGTAGAGAAAATAGCAGTATGTTGAGTGCATCTGTAGAAGAGAGAGAGAAAGAAAACTTTAATGCTTAATGTAGCTTCTGGGAAGTGCTGGAACCATGATGAAAGCTTCAAAGGGTAGGGAGGAATTTTGTGGGAATAATTTGTGAATTTAGTTTGAACAAGGATGAGGTAAGACACTTTCAGTGTATGGTTAAACAAACAAACAAAAAAACTAGATTCTCATATTGGATGAAAAGCGTATATTGGGTAAAATACTGAGCAGACAGTTATGCAGTAATTTGTATTTTGTTTTACCATGAGTTACAATACTATATTAGTTATCTATCATAACCTAACAAATTGTCCTAAAACCTAGTGGCTTAAAACAATAAACATTTATTATCTCACAGTCTTAAGGGGTCAGGAATTTGGACTCTAAACTGCAGGGTGGTTTTGACTCAGGGTCGCAGGAGGTTACAGTCAGGATGTCTGCCAGGTTTGACATGGACGGGGGCAGTGTAGGTTCACAATCCTCTCAGCAGCTTTCCTGGTATCATCTGAAACTGTTCCCTGTGTGAAGAGGGCAGGAAAAGACTGAAGAGAGAGGCTGGCAACTCCGTTATAGGTGACAATTTTAATAATAGCAAAGTGAACTTATACACGAGACTTGCTTTGGACAGCAGTAAGATAAATGGATCCCTACACCCACCCGCTAAATCTTAAAAGTTTATAATGAGGGGGCGCCTGGGTGGCTCAGTTGGTTAAGTGTCCAACTCTTGATTTTGGCTCAGGTCATGATTTTAGGGTCCTGAGATCAAGCCCAACATCAGCCTTCATGCTGGGTGTGGAGACTGCTTAAGATTCTCTCTCTCTCTCCTCCTACACCTTTCTGTCACCTCTCCTCCCCACCACTCATGCATGCTATCAATCTTTTTCTCTCTCTCTCTCAAAAAAAAAAAAAAGAAAGAAAAGAAAAAGCTTATAAAGAGGCCTTAACAAGGCTCAGTCTCATACCATGCAGATGTTTTCAAGATCGTATTACCATCTCAAGACTATGTCCTTGGAGCAGCCTCTGGGAGTAGGAAAAGCAAGTGGAACCCACATTTCCATGACAGGGGAGCACGTGAGAAGTCTGTGAGGACCTGGATCCAACTCATTGTTAACTAGTTGAGCATATATTTTTTTTGTTTTGTTTTAATTTATTTATTTGAGAGAGAGATTGGGGGTTAGTGATAGGAGGGACAGAGGGAGAGGAAGAGAGAGTCTCAAGCAGAATCTGCAAGGAGCACTGAGCCCCACTCTGGGCTGGATCTCATGATCCCCAAATCATGACCTGAGCCCAGAACAAAAGTCAGATGCTTAACCAACCATGCCACACAGTCCTGTCTTTTTTGATCACATTCCCCAGTGGGGGTTGAGGTGCTGGAGAATCTGCTTCCAAAGAGGCTCACTCATGTGGCTGTTGGCAGGAGACCTTGGTTCCTTCTTATATAAACTGCTCCATAAAGCTGCCCAAGTGTCCCCATGACATGGCTCCTAACTAGCATTAGAGTGAGCAATCTAGGAAGGGAGAGAAAGAGTGAGAGAGGCAGATAGACAGAAACGGAAACCATATGTCTTTAATACGCTAGCCTCAGAGGTAAGCCACCATCACTCCTGGCATATCCTAGGAATCACCCAGTTCTCCCCTGACACAGTGTGGGAGAGAACTGAGCATAAATCCCAGGAGACAAGATCACTAGGGATCAGTTTGGAGGCTGGCTACCACAAATACTAAAACAATATACAACACTAAGAACTGAAAATGGATGAGATTCTGATTCTAAGTATAGGTATAAAAAGGAGAAGAAAGACTTTACAGAGCTGGATATTTAATATGTCCTTTATTGTGCATTTTACTATTTGATGAGAAGAATGCAAAATATTACCAAATCAAGTTAATTTATAGTTAAAGAAAAAAATCTTAAATGAAATATCACTGAAATGGGTTACATTTCCAGATAAGCTATGTATTTGACAAGTTTAGGCATTGATCTGAAAACTAAGTGCTTTAAATGCTGAGAGATATAAAATACTTCTGAAACACTACAGAAGTCTTTCTAAACCAAGAAGCCTTAAAGTTTCTTTCTTTCCACTTTGTCCATTAATATTTGTTATAGAGTCGGGCATTATAGCACATCTATTCTTTTTTTTTTTTAAAGGAGATTGAAGTTTATTGACTATACTGCAAGGGAGGGGTGGGCAGGATGGCAGAGGAGAGGCTGTCTGCCTGGTCTAGCACATCTATTGTCCTAATGATCTTTCTTTTTATTTCCAAAATTTTAATGATGATTTATAGGGCTTAAATACAGTATCGTTTAAGTTTCCATATGAACAACAAATATAAGATGCCCCTATTCACCTTGAGTCAGTGGGCCCCCATGATTTTGCATAGTCGACTTGATATTCCCAGGAATAATTTCTTACTGTATGAGTAATCCTGTATTACTTGCCTCCTTGTCTTTAACTGAAGAGTTAGAGTGTAGGAATGATCAGACTAAGGTTGTATTGTTGCATTAACTTCAGCATTCAGTATGTATTTGGAAGTGCATACTCTTTTCCAGGCACAGTGTGAGGCACTGTGTGGATCACTATGGTCCTTGCCCTAAAGGGCAAGCACAGTGGTCTCTAGCTATGTTTGATTATGCCCCTCTCTAAAGAAAAAGGGGGTGGGGGTAAGAACATCAATGCATTATATGTGATTATTTTCAAATTGTTTACATGTTCTCTATCATCAGTAATATTTCAATAATAAATATGTACTTATATAAAAAATTGTACTTATCAGATGTGACTAGACTTTATTTATTTATTTATTTATTTATTTTTACTTCTGGCTGACACAGATACTATTTGAAAGAGAAAGGCCAGTTTTACCATTTTCTTGTTAATTCCTTACTTTTCATTGTTAGTGTTATCTTTAATCTATAACTTCAATCTACAGACCTGTTAAGCCAATCTCTCTATTTTGTGAGGGGTACTTAAGTAAAATTGGATAATAAAATCTATTAATTTCCTTCATCTGGCTAGATAAACTGTAATACCTTTAACTCACTGAGAGCCAATGAAGAAAGAAAATGTTGACTGCTGAGGTAAAGAGAATCCTATGCTTCTCCAGATACTTCATGTTCTTTCCCTAAAATGTGACCATGAGACATAGAAACAAAGGGCACCAGCATTAACTTATAAGTAAAATAAAGATTAATTTCTTTTATTTTTGAAAAAACAAAACACTATGTAGCATGTTTAATATTTTCTTCTATACTTTATTTAACCTGTTTCATAGCTAAAGAGTTTCTCAAATCTGATTTGGCTTTAGGGAATCGGCTAAGAAACAAGACACATGCCATCTAGATCAGAGGTCAGCAAACTGGCCCGCCCAAGAGTTAAATCTGACACTTTGCCTGTGGTTGTAAATAAAGTTTTATTGTAACTCAGCCATAGACATTTGTTTACATTTTTCCTGTGGCTACATTAATGCTACAATGGCAGAGCTTGAGCAGTTGTGAAAGAGACTGTATGGCCTACAAAGATGAAAATATTAATTATATAACTCTTTACAAGAAAAGTTTACCAGCCCTTGTTGTAAGGGCTTTAAGTGAGTGTCCAGAGTAAATGAGTGTCAGGTAAATTTGAAAACAGTGTGGCCCAGTGTGGTCTAGTGATTAAAGACACAGACTTTGGTTACTTACATATTCCTAAACCAGCTCTTGCCCTTTTTGATCTTATGAGCTTGGACAAGTTACTTAATTTCTTGGAGTCACATTTCTCCTTTAATTTATTATAGAATTTTTTTTTTTTAAGATGGATGTTAAGTGTACAAAGTGCTTAGTACAACACAGTATGTAGCTGTTGGACAATGGTGAAACTTTAGGACAGATTATAAAACAGATGACCTATAACAATAGAAATAAATGAAATGAGAAATTCAATGCAAATACCTTTGAGCATAAGCATTTAACTGACTTTTACATTATGTAACGTTATTATTTTATAGAATCTGTGTTGATTGATTGACTTTAATCTAGACCCCACGTGGAATTCTGAGGGATTGCCTTTAGGATTTTTTGACCATTTTGCCAAGAATTGAATGGTGACAGATGATATACTTATCATATTTAAGTGGCCCAAAGATATCAAGGATAGATAAGCATTGTATAAAAAGTACAGATTTGGAAGGACTTAGAATAAAACTAAGGCATGGCTGTTTATAAAAGGAGAAAAAGAGAGGAGTGCAAGTAAGATTATGAGGGAGAGAGAATATGCAATCTCAGGTTCCACTGAAAGCATACAAGGTACAAATCAAAGGATGCCAATCAGACCTATCATATTTAAGTAAGTATTTGCGTTCAGTTGTAGATGCCATATATTTTTTAATGTGTGTGTGTGTGTGTGTGTTTTCAGTAAGCTCTACACCCAGTGTGGGGCTTGAACTCATAATTCTGAGATGAAGAGTCGCATGCTCTACTGACAGAGAGCCAGCCAAGTGGCCCTAGATGCCATTTTTAAAGAGAACATTGATCCCCAATAGGAAAAGTTAAATTATATTATATTTATATAATTATATTATATATATAATATATGTCATATTATATATATATTTACACAGATTATTTTCATAGGTGTAGCTATAACTCTGTAAGTTAAGAATTGTGCTAGAGACTTTACATATGTTGACTATCTGCCCTTCCCCATCAAAAAGCTGAGGTGTTTTAAGTAGAAATCTAGCCAGCCTCTAGCTTTGAGCCTGTGTATATCAGAGATAGCCATTATTTTTATTTTTATTTACATTAAAAGACACTGAATTTTATGTGGGTTGGTAATAATAAAGACTACGATATAGTATTGCAATAAAAATCAGTGTAAAAAGCATACAGGATAATTGTGATACACAAAAAAATCTAATGCAAAATAAAAACAATAGAGATGCACTAAAATATTAATAATTTTCTTATATTTAATCATTAAATATTTATTGAGCTTCCACTAGATACTGTTCAGGGTTAAGAGATAACAGTGGTAAACAAGGATTGTGTGAATATTGAGGAAAACAAGTTGCCCTAGGAACTTATTGGAAAATGAGAATAAGACATTAAATAGGACATTAAATAAGATATTAAAAGGTTTAGAAATCCAGTCGAATGAAAAATAAAATGAGCTATAATTATTAGTCAATGCAACAGAGGTTTAGGGCTGGTCGTAAATGAGGTTTTATGAATTTGAAGGACTGTCTGGTGGAAAAGCAGACTGTCATTTTACGTGACACCTAAGGGTAGAGTCAAGATTAATGACAAAAAGTTGCTAAGGACTGATTTCAGCTCTGCATTAAGAACTTCTAAGAGTTGGGGCTCTCTAACATAATAGGCCAGAAGTCAGCAACTTTTTTCTGTGAAGGACAAGATAAAAAAAATTTTAGACTTTGCAGGCCACGTGGTTTGTCACAGACTCCTCAACCCTGCTGTTGTAGTGTGGAGCCACCTTGGACAGCATGCAAATGAGCGACGGTAGTTGAATTTCAAAAATAGTTTATTTACAATGTAAAGAACAGGTTAAACTTGGTCTGTAGGCCAGTTTGCTGAGCCTACGACTATGCAAATTTACAAGTACTGCAAATGCAATCAAGTAGCCTATCTACCAATCCCATTTTACACCGATTTTTGAGGATGACTTAGAGATCATTACTTTTCTTCAAAATCCGGGATAGTGTAACTGTAGGTACCCATCTCTGTTCCATATCTATCTATAAATGCATTCCTCTCTTTCATATTCATTATATGTTGCTTCTCTCCTATTTGACCAGACATATCTATTTATATGAGGGAGATTAAGACTGATATAGCAGGAATACAGAAAAAGAAGGAAAAGAAAGGAAAGAAGGGAGGAAGAAAAAAAAAAAAGGATGGTGGAGAAGGAAGGGGGTAAGGCAGGAGGGAGGAAGAAGGGGAGAAGGAGAGAAAGAAAGAAAGAAAGAAAGAAAGAAAGAAAGAGAGAGAAAGAGAGAAAAGGGAAAGAAAGAGAAAGGAAGGAAGGAAGGAGAAGGAAGGAGGAAAGGAAATTAAAAGGAAGGGAAGCAAAGGGAGGAAGAAAAGGAAAGAGGTAGGAGGTTGGGAAGAAGGAAAAACCTTTAAAATACAGAACATGACTTCAATTTCTCAGCAATAATTTTATTAAGAAAGAACATTTTCTTATTCCCTTTCATTTTCATTAACCTAAAGAGTCTAGTTTTTGAAGTGGATCATGGAGTTGTACTATAAAGTCAAGGTGTCAAGAACTCAGGCTATTAATTAAAGGAAGTTCCTGTTCACAAAAATAGGAGGAAAATCCATGTGGCGGAGGAGGAAATAACAGAGAACAAGTAGATGAAAGAGTCCTGATTCTCACTCCCCCTTGAAGCCAACTTCAAGAGATTGAAATTGCTAAATTAATAACACTGGAATCAATGACATCATTAAAACATCCAACTACACCCCCCACCCCAGGTATTGAGGCTGTGGATCTATAAACAGGATTAAGTTCCAGAACCCCAGGCCTTAGCTCAGATTTTTACCCAGTATGATGTGGGAGCAAAGGGCTTCACTGGCAGAAGGGAGTGAGTAGTGATGGATGTGAGGCAGTTGCCTTCCCACAGCCAGCAATATTTCCAGGCACACAGGATGGACCTTACTCCAGCTGAGACAGCCAAGTGGCAGAAACCTTAAGTTAGAATAGAAATGCTGTAATGAGCGGAGCCTCTCACTGGAGTCAGGGGACACTAGCACAACCTTCTAAAAAACCTAGCTGAGACCTTTCCTACTACTAAGGATACCAGAGACACA
Source organism: Mustela erminea (assembly GCF_009829155.1). Taxonomy (NCBI): domain Eukaryota; kingdom Metazoa; phylum Chordata; class Mammalia; order Carnivora; family Mustelidae; genus Mustela; species Mustela erminea. The sequence continues at coordinate 21,474,478 of NC_045629.1, forward strand.
AGGCCAGTATCAGACAGTATCAGGAGAAACTCATGAGAAAGTAATACAGAGATTTGAGGCCCCTTCTCTATTTCTGCCTCAGAGTCATGTGGTCATGTGAGTCCCTCTGAATCCATGTTACCATCTTGAAACTATCAACAGGAGGGGAGCAAAATCTGATACCTTGAGATATGCGAGATTCATTCAAGAGAAAACTATTGAGCTGAAAATTCTCCAATCGCTTTATTTGACAAAATAATGTTATTGATGGTTTCTTTGCTTTTTCCATTACCCAATAGGATAGAGACCTTAAGAGGACTAGCTAGAAGAGAAAATAAAGAAGCTACATTTTCTTTGGACATTTGGGCAACATCAGGTAAAAAATTTAACCATCCCACAAGATTAGGATTCTGAAAAAAATATGACACTTCTGCTTTTAGGATAACTGAGATTCACCTCACTGATGGTATGAACAATATTAATTTCACCACTGTGGTGAGGCAGTGTGGAATACTTAAATATACCTAATATTTTATAATTAGTGGATCCTCCAAAGTTTGGTGTGGAATAAGCTAATTTAACTTATTTTCTCCTACACATCATAATTTATTCCCACAGATCATCCAGAGCTTATCCCCCTGGAGAATACAGATAGTACCTATCACACATGAGAAAAGGTGCCAGGCACAACCTTAACTGCTTTTACATGTACATATGTTCATGTACTTCCCACAGACTTAAAAAATACATGTCGTTATTTGCATGTACTTTTATTCGGATAAATAAACTAGGAGTTAGAAAACTGAATTTAAATGAATTGCCTGTGATCAGACTGTTACTTGAGTCTGACCCCAGGAGATCATCTCATGATCTGAGAGTGCTTCAATGAATAAGATTGTTCTTATATTGAAATTCATAAAAATATGCACAGAGTAAGATTATTGTTAAAAAGAATCCCTAAAAAGGGACACCTGGGTGGCTCAGGTAAGACTTTGCCTTTTATTCAGGTCATGTTCCCAGGGTCCTGGGATTGAGTCCCATATGGAGCTCTCTGCTCAGTGGGGAATCTGTTCCTCCCTCTCTCTCTGCCTGTTGCTCCCCCTACTCATACACTCTCTCTCTCACTCTCTCAACTAACTAAATAAACAAATCTTAAAAAAAAAAAAGAGAGAAGATCCATACCTGGGGATGATAATTAAGATGTTTTGACCTACTGCTCCCTTTATTTAAATATGATTCCCCTTTTCCAGTTGAGATGTCTTCCTACATTAAATTCTCTTATCTTTTAAATTAAACTATTAATATTTTTAATATTAAACTGGGTAATGTAGAATTCATTGTTTATATATTCATGGTTCATTATTTTCATATCTTTATGTTCTGCCTTCCTGTACTTTTTTCTTTTGTATTTATAGATTCTAGCCAATATATTTCTAGATCTTTTAAAAAATTCAACCTGAGTGCCTTGGACCTCTGAGCAGTAGACCTAACCCGTGTAACTTCATTGTAATTCCTCTTTGGTCAGGGAATAATTTTGCTATCTTGTCTTAAATTTTCTGTCCTTTTTTCTTTTTTCTTTTTTCACACCTTCAATAGGATAGATGAATTTTACTTTTGCTGGTTTAAAATTTATATATTCTGGGGTGCCTGGGTGGCTCATGGGTTAAAGCCTCTGCCTTCGGCTTGGGTCATGGTCCCAGGGTTCTGGGATCGTGCCCCACAGTGGGCTCTCTGCTCGGCGGGGAGCCTGCTTCCCCCTCCCCCTCTGCCTGCCTCTCTGCCTACTTGTGATCTCTGTCTGTCAAATAAATAAATAAAATCTTTAAAAAGAACCTTAAAATTTATACATTCTATTTTTACTTTCTGACATTTTCCCTGACTTTAAAATTAATGCATATTTGTATCTTTCCTTAATGATTTTTGAGCTAACACAATTCTGTTTGTTTACTCTCACTTCCTTCTGAGCTTCCAGCTCTTCACATTGGCTGCTTTCATCTATAGTCCTTTCAGTTCTTGATTTTTACTGTTTTACTTTTTGTTTGTTTACAGTAATAAACTCTTCTAAGTGATTAACTGATACTCACCTCCCAGACACTTTTAGCATCCTCTTTGGTCCCCTTCTCTCTTTATAGGATATTTTCTGTAATATTTCTTTCAAAGAATATCTTTGGTTGATAAATTACAAGGACTTGTATATCTGAAAATATTACTTAAATTTTGTTTTGCTCTTCCATTAAATCAGGAATAATATAAAATTCTAGTTTGAAATTTTGTTCTTCAAAAATATGTGAATATTGTTCTTGTTGAAAAGTCTGAGGCTATTGTAATTGTTTCTTGTAAACAATCTATTTCTGTCTCTCAAAGCTTTTAGAGTTTTCTTTTTCCTTGAGGTTTTTACATTTCTGTGTAATGTTTCTGTGGGGGATGGATTTATTTCCCTTTACCTATTCTTTAGATATGCCCCTTATAAATCATTTGATTTGGAGGATTTTCATGTTCAAGGAAAATTTCAGGCAATATATGTTCAAATATTGACTTTCTCTATTGTTTTCTCTTTAACTAAGACTTCCATTCTATAGAAATTGACACTTTTGTTTATATTCTCCGCATCTTTTAATTTTTCTTTTTCTTTTCATTTTTTTATCCTTTCCTGAAATTCTGGCAGAGATCCTAAAAAGTATTTCCAGAACACTGAATCTTTGTATCTTTACCTATATTGAACAAATTCAACTGTTTATTGTGAATACTGCATCCTTTGATTTATATCCAATATCTTCATATGGTCTTTTTTCTTATAACTACTTGTTTTTGCTATGTGTTTTGAGATCTTCCTTTACCTCTCTGTGAAACTTCATTATGCTCCTTATGAATATTGTTCTTTTTGCTCTCCTAATTCTACTTACTTTGGTATAGATTATCCAGTTTGTGTGTTTCTTTTTATTGCACTTATGCTCCTAAATGCCACAAGAGTTCTTTCACTATGACTATATGTTCCCACTCACTAACTTGATTGAGATCTAAGAGAGTAGCAGAAGCCCAGTTCCCATCTCCAAGTAAGTTTTAGGGATTTGGGGATAGAAGTAGGATAAAGAATCTTGTGTTGTGCTATGAACTCAATTACCACCCTTGGATAATTGTATTCCTTGGATACTTCATTCCTAAAGCCTCTTTCATCTTTTAAATATCATGGCCTTCTTCTGAACACATTTACTTTTACCCATTCATATATGTATTGTTAAATGTATATGTCAAAAACTATGAAGGGCAGGGCACCTCAGTGGCTCAGTTAGTTGAGCGTCTGACTCTTGGTTTCAACTCAGGTCATGATCTTATGGATGGTGGGATTGAGCCCCAGGTCGAACTCTGTGCTCAGTGAGGAGTCTGCTTGAGATTATTCTCCCTCAGCCTCCCCCCCCCCCCCACCGGCCACTGTGTGCTCTCTCTCTCTAAAATAAATAAATAAATCTTAAAAACAAAGAAACAAATAACTGAAGTATTAAGGGCCAGTTATTTTTGCCCAACTTTCTAGCCAATAAGATAATCTACGGTTTCATGAATGCTGGCAGAAGACACAGAACTCCTGTATTAGAGACAAGGGTCAGTTCAACACACACAGCACTAGCAGTAGCCAGGATATTAGCATTTCCTTATGGTGATTTTTCATACCCCAGTTCCCACAGGTGGCATCATGAGGCCAGGTGACACCTGCACATGTGTGGATTGTATACAGGAAATTAACCCTAAGCCAGAGCAACTTGTTTTTTTTTTTCATTTCATTTTATTTTATTTCTTTTCAGTGTTCCAAAATTCATTGTTTATGTACCATACCCAGTGCTCCATGCAATACATGCCCTCCATAATACCTACCACCAGGCTCACCCAACCCCTCACCCCCCTCCCCTCCAGAAACTTCAGTTTGTTTCTGAGTCCACAGTCTCTCATGGTTTGTTTCCCCCTCTGATTTCCTCCAACTCACTTCTCCTCTCCATCTCCCAATCTCCGTGTTATTCCTTATGCTCCACAAGTAAGTGAAACCATATGATAATTGAGTCTCTCTGCTTGATTTATTTCACTCAGCATAATCTCTTCCAGTCCCCTCCATGTTGATACAAAAATTGGGTATTCATCCTTTCTGATGGAGGCATAATACTCCATTGTATATATGGACCTTATCTTCTTTATCCATTTGTCTGTTGAAGGGCATCTTGGTTCTTTCCACAGTTTGGCCACTGTGGCCATTGCTGCTATAAACATTGGGGTAGAGATGGCCCTTCTTTTCACTACATCTGTATCTTTGGGGGAAAAACCCAGTAGTGCAATTGCAGGTTCATAAGGTAGCTCTATTTTTAATTTCTGAGGGAATCTCCACACTGTTTTCCAAAATGGCTGCACCCACTTGCATTCCCACCAACAGTGTAAGAGGGTTCCCCTTTCTCCACATCCTCTCCAACACCTGTTGTTTACTGTTTTGTTAATTTTGGCCATTCTAACTGGTGCAAGGTGGTATCTCAATGTGGTTTTGATTTGAATGATGGCCAATGATGAACATTTTTTCATGTGTCTGTTTGCCATTTTTATGTCTTCTTTGGAGAAGTGTCTGTTCATGTCTTCTGCCCACTTTTTGACATGATTATCTGTTTTGTATGTGTTGAGTTTGAGGAGTTGTTTATAGATCTTGGATATCAGCCCTTTGTCTGTACTGTCATTTGCAAATATCTTCTCCCATTCTGTGGGTTGCCTTCTTGTTTTGCTGACCATTTCCCTTGCTGTGCAGAAGATTTTGATCTTGATGAAGTCCCAAAAGTTCACTTTTGCTTTTGTTTCCTTTGCCTTTGGAAACATATCTTGGAAGATGTTGCTATGGCCGATGTTCTCCTCTAGGATTTTTTGATGCCTCACATCGTCTTTTATCCATTTTGAGTTTATCTTTGTGTACGGTGTAAGAGAATGGTCAAGCTTAATTCTTCTACACATAGCTGTCCAATTTTCCCAGCACCATTTATTGAAGACTTTTTTCTACTGTATATTTTTTCCTGCTTTGTTGAAGATTATTTGACCATAGAGTTGTAGGTCCATATCTGGGCTCTCTACTCTGACCCTCTGGTCTATGTGTCTGTGTTTGTGCCAGTACCATGCTGTCTTGGTGATCACAGCTTTGTAGGTCTTGTTTTTTTATGATGGGATGCAAAACAAACCTACCCAACTTTTTTCCTGGAGGGAAGTATTAGTGTTGTGCTCTCTATGTCCCAAGCCTGTTTACAATACAAATAGCATTGAAAAGACAGTTCAGAACAAAAGGCTGTCAAGGGATGCAGAAACAGTTATTTCTGAACATGGGTGAGTAAACTATCTTAATAATCAATTCAGATAATTTTCCAAAGTATGTATAATTATGGATCCTCCATGTACATATAGTTTCAATGAGTCATTTCAGCTTTTAAAATATTTTCTATGTTGTAGCTGAGGATTGAAATTTGATTTCTTTATTTTTAATTAAAATAATAATGTTGTGCAGTCATCTTGCTCCATGGAAATATGCACACTTTCAAAGCCACAATTCACACAGAGGTGGAAAGTTTATGGTTTTGCTAGGATTCTTAACTAGGCCATCATATTCCTCAAAAACATACCATATGTCTATAGCGTAAAATTCTGAAAAACTTAGCCATTGCTTAAAAGGTCAAAGATGAAGAAAATCTGAATCATTTCAAAGAGGATTTTACTTTTCAAAAAGTGCAAAAATACAAAGGAAACTCAGAGGGACGCTCTCAAATTAGAATCCTGGTGTCAAAACGTCAAAGATGTCAGAAGATATCCCCTGAGAGGATTTTAGGTGAACCTACTCTCATGAGTATGCTCTTGAGGTCAGACCACTCCTTATGGTACAAGGAGTGAGGGTCACACAAAGAGAAGCATTGTCGGTCTCAGTCCAATGGCAGGCATCTTGTGTCTCATATGTGTGAGTCATATGGCCTACAGATTGGCTGACTATATTCTAATGTCTGACAGGGTTTTTTTATATGTATGAAATAATAAGATGTTTATTTTAAAATGATTTATTCGGAATATCTTTATTCTTTAAACAAAGGACCTCATCCATGTGCTTTGGAAGAGTGGTTGAATTATAAGGGCATGAACTTTACATTGAAAACTCATCTGTCTATTTTTCTAAGTACAAATCCTGGGAAATTAGAGGAACTTAAATAAATTCATCCTGCAGTTCAGATAATACATAAGCCAAATCAGTATGTGTATATGTGTGCATGTGCACTGATAAGGGAAATTTAAATGGATTTTTTCCCTCATTATTTTGGTATCCAAGGAAGAACCCCAAAGGGGGTCTCTTTCCTAGAAAATTGATACTGTAAGGGCAATTTTTCTCATGTTTCAGATAATACCTTTAAACCCACTTTAAGCCTTAAAGTAATATAACTTCTAGGAAAGAGTAACTTTGTTCCTGTTTCTTGTCATGGTCTGACAGCCAGTAGCACATATGTCTTAGTTTTAACTTTGTTTATACTTATAAAAAAAAAAAATGAAGGTGGTGAATATTTTAAAACCAAGACTTTTTTCTTCCCACAACTAGTTAGATTTAAGCACTTTTGAATTATGATTGTCCTTTTTATTTCTTTACTATATTCAAGAAAATTAACATTTTGGCACAACTGTGATAATGTAGTTTACAAATTCAAACTAATGTTAATTGTTGCTTTTAAAAATTAAAAACTAGTATTAGGCTAAGAGACCATTTTAACATATTTAAGCAACTTTCTCTTTCATCAAACCCTCCCATAGCAATCAAAATTGTGCATTACAACTGACAGGCAAGGAAGATGGCCACCAATTCCATAATCCTTGAAGCTAGAAGCTTGAAGCTAGAAATAACACAGCAGAGATCAAGCTTCATAGATCGGCTTTAACTCTGCTCCTTAGGCAGTATTGCACTGGCCCATTAATATGCCCAAAATGTTTAAAAGGGAGAACAAGATGTACAATATTCTTCTTTTTAAAAAATTTTTTATTTTTTATAAACATATAATATATTTTTATCCCCAGGAGTACAGGTTTCTGAATCGCCAGGTTTACACACTTCACAGCACTCACCATAGTACATACCCTCCCCAATGTCCATAACCCACCCCCCTTCTCCCAACTTTTTTTTTTTTTTTAAGATTTTATTTATGTATTTGACAGAAATCACAAGTAGGCAGAGAAGCAGGCAGAGAGAGAGAGTGGAGGCGGGGAGCAGGCTCCCTGCTGGGCAAAGAGCCCGATGCAGGACTCGATCCCAGGACCCTGGGATCATGACCTGAGCCAAAGGCAGAGGCTTTAACCCACTGAGCCACCCAGGTGCCCCAGATGTACAATATTCTAGCAGCATGCCATTTGGGATTACTTTTGCTACTGGAGAGCAAAAATATTGGGTACCAACGGTTCTTGGGGACTAAGGTTCATAGGATATAAGAGTTAACCTTGGTGTGGCATGAGATTAATTACAGCTAAAAGCACCAATGGGAAGAGTCCATGTCAGAGGTAACTTTGCTGACATGGATAAAGAAATCTGGATCATGGCTTTAGGATATCAACAAACAAAAAGGAGCTAGACTAGTAGAGGAAAAAACTATATAGAAATATAGTGAAGTATTCACTTAGCAAAGTCCAATCACTATGTCTAATCACTATGTTGTCTAATCACTATGTTGTATACCAGAAACTGGTGTTGTATATCAATTATATCTCAATTTTAAAAAAAGAAATAATTTTTTTTTAAAAAGAAGAAGCTAGAAACCAAATGAAGAGATTCCTATCCTAGATTACCTGTGACTCCAGCTTTCTCCCAAATTCTAAGATTCTTGGTTCATTGAATATATTATAGAAGTTTTCTTCTGAAAGACCTTCCTTTTCAGATGTGAAAAGTTTCTTATATTAATTAAGTGAAGAATGAAGGAATCTAAGGAGAACTTACCAATTCTCTTTTGGAGAAAATGTCAGATCTGAATAGAAATCTACGTAACATTAACTTAAAGAAAAGTGAAAATATTCCAGATCATAAAGAAGAGAGCCTAAAATACAGATGAGCAGGATTTTTCTGTTAATGAACAGAGAAGATTTTCTATAATCTTAAAGATGGGTTAAGTTCAGACATTTGCTTTGTACTCTCAACATTCAGATAATAAGGTGTTTATGAAACAGATTAAAAAGAATATAAAAGGATAACATGGCAAAACTTAAATGCTTAAAAAGAGAAAGAAAATGCTTAAAAAGAGAAAATTAAAATGGAAGTTAAACATGATTAGGTCATTATACAAAGAACAATCTTAGTTCTATATATTAGCAACAAAAAATAGAAAAAAACAAACAAACACCAAAATACCCACTTAAGATAGCATTGAAGACATAAAGTACTTAAAAATAAATTTAGTAAAAGTTAAAGAGTCTGCACGAAATGCTAAACATACATTTCTGAGAGATAATAATGAGAACCCAAATAAATGGAAAGGTGCATTATGACTGTGGACTGGGTAAATCAATCTTATTAAGATGTCAATATAGTTTTAGTGCAATCCCAGTGAAAATCCCAACAGGTTTGCTTATAGAAATTTGACAAACTATTTCTGAAATTTGTATGGAAACACAGTTGTTCCCAGATAGCCAAAAAACAATATTGTAAAAGAAGAACAAATAGGAGGACTCATATTATCTAATATTTGCAAGCTATCAGAAAAAATACAATGTGGTACTATAGGTACCTATATAGGTAAGAAAAGGAAAATAAGGCAATAGAAATAATAGAAAATAGTGAATATAGTGAATTTATGAATTTAGTTGTGAATTTAGTTGGAAATTTGTGAATATAGTTGGAAAGCAAGTTTTTAAATTAATTATGCTTGATAAAAATAAATTTGGACTCTTCCTTTCTATAATATAAAAATGAATTTAAAAGTAAGTGCAAAAGCTAAAACTATAAAACTTCTGTATGAAAACATAGGATAGTATATTCTTGACCTGAGGAAAGCAAGGATTTCTTGGAGAGGACATGGAAAGGTCAATCATTAAAGTAACAAATAAAGCATCATCAAAATTAAAAAGTTCTTATCAAAAGTCACCTTTAAGAAAATCAAAAAGCAAAAGTAGCATCTATATACACACAAAGATATATATCAAAAGGATATATAGAGAATTTCAATAGTTTAATAGTAAAAGCATAACCCCCAAATGGAGAAAAATTTAGAGATTTTTCTTTTCTTTTTAAAAAAGATTTATTTGTTTATTTCAGTGAGGGGAAGGGGCAGAGGAAAAGAGAGAGTATCCTCAAGTGGATTTCCCCACTGAACACGGAATACAGGGCTCGATTCCAGGACCCTGAGCCAAAATCAAGAGTCAGATGCAAAACCAACTCAGCCACCCAGGCACCCCACACATTTTTCAAAAGATACACTGATGGCCAATAAGGGCATGAAAATATGGTAATAAATTAAATTAATAATTAAAATATAATTAGGTGATGTTATAATTCTGGTTCAACCACCAAACATGATTTTTAAAACTTGTGATAATGATAGCCTATTATTTTGCCTATTCCAGTGGTCATCTTTCCTTTTTAAAGTTTTAATTCTTCTGTTACTATTTTCTTTCTGTTTAGAGAACTTCCTATAACCATTTTTTAAGGGCAGGTTTGCTACCAACACATTCTCTTAGTTTCCTTCAAGTGAGAATGTCTATTTCTCCTTCATCCCTAAAGTATATTTCAATTGGCATAAGTTGCAGTTGACAATTCTTTAATAACATCATTTGAAAAATGTTGTCACTTTCTTCTGACACCCATGGTGTCAGGTAGGAAATCCATCATGGAAGTTGATGTTCTCCTCTAAGTGATGTGGCATTTCTCTCCAGATGCTGTTCTCAAGATTTTTGTCTTTGTCTTTAGTTTTCAGAAGTTTAATTATGATCTGTCTTAGAATGAGTTTATACCTTCTTGGGATTTGCTCATATTCTGGTTTCTGTAGATTTATTATTATTATTATTATTTTGCCAGATTTGGAATGTTTTCAACCATTATTTCTTCAAATACTATTTCATTCTCTCTCTCTCGTTCTTCCTTCTAAGACTGCAATTAAACACATACTACCTCTTTGTTATTTTGCATGGGCTCATCATGTTCACTCTTTTTCCCCCAGTCTATTTTTTCTCTCTGTTGTTCAGATTAGATAAATTCTATTCATCTGTACTCACGTTTATTGATTCTATTCTCTGTCATGTCATTCTATTACTGAACCTATCCAGCAAGCTTTTTATTTCAGTTACATTTTTTTTTTACTTTTATCATTTTTCTTGATCTCTTTTAACTACTATTTCTTAGCTGAGGTTTTCTATTTTTTTTTTTTCATTTGATTCAAAGGAATTTATAATTGCTGTTGAACCATCTTTATGATGGCTGCTTTAAAATCCTTGTCATATAATTCCAGCATCTAATTCATCTTCATGTTAAAATCTGTTTACTGTATATCTAGGGTTTTTTAGTTGTAAAAGGAAGGAACTGGGAGGAATGCAGCTACTTCATCTTGGCTGGAACCAGATATTGCATCATTACTTTTGAAAGCATAAAATGGTAAAACCACTTTGGAAAAAAGCTTAATAGTTTCTCCTTAAATTAAACAATTTACCCTATGACCTTAACACTTAAACATACACCTACCACAACAGTTCTTTTTCCAGGTATAGGCCCCAAAGCAAATAAATTATAAGTTCCTTATCATTCATACTCTTTATTATTACCATATTTATAAATTAATTTAATTATTTTGTGTATGTAATAGTCCCAAATGGGAAACAATCCAGATGTCCATTAAAAGAAGAATGAAACACCAAACTGTGGTGTACTCATACAATGGAATGCTACTTAGCAATTAAAAAAAAAAAGATCCAATTACTGGAACATTCAATAGTATAGATGAATCTCAAAATTATGTTAAGTGAAGTAAACCAGATAAAAAGAAACCATATTGTATGATTCTTTTTATGTAAATTTCAACAAAAGGCAAAATTAATTTATAGGGATAGAAAATCAGAATGGGATTGGGGTTAATGGTTGCTGACTGGAGGAACAAAAAGAAACTTTGCTGGGTGACAAAAAAATCTTTGTGCTATGACTGAATCTTTGTGCTGCAGACTAAATTGCCAAAAGGTTGGTTCATTTCACTGCATGTAAATTTTTACTCTGATTTAAAAAAAAATAAGGTGATGATATACATGTTCTAAAATGTATGGGAAAAAAGATTTCTGCATCCTCCTGACTAATATATTTTAAGGCAGAAAATGAAATAAGGATAGGAAAGAATTTAAGAAAACTAAAGAGTAGACCTACAGAAGTAAAATTTGCTTTAGAAGTAAAGGCAGAAAAATACCACTGAAATTCTAATTATTGCATGGAAGGCACTGTTTAGAAGCTTTTCACAAAATGCAGAGGAAAGAAAAAAAAAAACTGAGGATGATGAAAGACATCATATATGATGTAGAACTAAAGAAAATGTACCATGAAGAAGATGCCAGAAACAAATGGAAGCAGAGTAGGAATAAAAGACCCAAGAGTAGTATAATAATTTGCAGACCTAGTGGGCTCCCTGTGTACCATGCAACACTGAGTGTTTAAAAAGCCAGCATATGGGGGATGCATGGGTGGCTCAGTTGGCTAAGCAGCTGCCTTCAGCTCAGGTCATGATCCCAGCGTCCTGAGATCAAGTCCCACATTGGGCTCCTTGCTCAGCGGGGAGCCTGCTTCTCCCTCTGCCTCTGCCTGCCATTCTGTCTGCCTGTGCTTGCTCTCTCCCCTCTCTCTCTCTGATAAATAAATAAAATCTTTTAAAAAAATAATAAATAAATAAATAAAAAGCCAGCATATGGACAAATTTAATAACATTTTTTAAATTTCAGGAATAAATTGTTTTAGTTGACAAAGATAAAGAATCCATAATTATTAACAAATGATAACAAATCATTCTGTTAGAAAATACAAGTAAAAATTAAGTATAGACAAGTTCCAGATTAATGAACTGTAATGTACGGTATTACATAATGTAAACTTATGTCAATAAAAGTAAATCTTTTTAATGACAACAATTTTGTGGTTTTCAAAATTTGGAATTCCTCATAAAGTCAGGAATAAGATACAAGTATTATATTTTTCTGTAACTGCCAACCAATGGTATATGAAGCATAAGTGATAGAGAAAAACAAAATCCTGATTATTAGGACTTAAATATATTATCCATTGAGAAAAACCTGGCAAACAGATTATTGTAATTAATAAGTAGTTGACAAAGTGACCTGTATTTGGTATAGTATTTGGTAAATTGTTCTATATTAGCATTAGGAAGAAACATAGCTTTAGTAACTGAGTGCAGGAGTAATGTTTTACTTTATTTCATATCCCAGTTCCTGGAATAACATATTCAACAAATATCTGTTGTGTGGAGAAAAGAATCTGTAACATCGTCTGACCAGAGATTGACAAAATCATAAATAAACAAGATATTTGTGGATAAAAGATGGGTCTTTTAGGGAGAAGTAACAAAACAAAGGATTTTACTGTCCACTAGCTCATACTTTAATAATCAGATGTTGGTTGAATTTTAAGAACTTTGATATCATTTATTATCTCAAACTGAAAGCTTTTGAAGGAAGCTAAATTGTATTTATTGGTATTTAATTAGAATCTAGTGAGATTAATGTGATATTATAAATCTGCAACTAAGCACAGGCAACCTGATATCCTCCCTCCTAATCTTTACAATTACGGGGGAAAATGTGGGAAAGCAATGGTCATGGATTTTTTGTAGGAAGAAGAGGGGCAGTATGGAATTGGTTAAAGGATGGTGTAGTTGAGGATCATGCATCACATTTATTAAACTAAAAATGCTCTGATACCACAGTGTTCAATTAATTCCTGGTACTAGGATAGATTTTTCTGGTTGGATTTTACTTGTTTCTTGTGTATTTTGAAATGAAGGTAAACTAGTGGAACTAAATGAAGATCTCCATGTGTCTGCCTCCAAAACACTGCTGGCCAAAGGAGTAAAATTTTGCATAGTAGCATCTCTCAGGAAATATTCACACACAAAGTATGCATCTCCAGATGTTTACCATTTTAAGTATTTGAAAAAATGAAAACTACCATCTGTGGTTTCTTACTTTCAATCAGAGTATATCACCAACACTTGAAGGTATTCCTAAGGCTTTCTCAATCAAAAACAGCAAAGTAGAAAGGCTAATTTTTTTCTTGCCTGCTTCACTGATAGCAAGATACATGTTTCCCTGTGATAAATATTCTTTCTTATAATAAAATATTCAAGATTAATATGTGGTCTACTTTATTAGTTTACTAATTTTGTTAGTTAGTTACATAGTTACTTTTGTTTTGTTACTAATTAGTTTACTAATTTTGCCATAACAAAAATATAGACTCAGTGGCTTATAATTATAGAGGCTGAAAGTTCAACGTCCAGGTCCAAGGTACAGAGTTCGTTTCTTCTGAGTCTTCTCACCTTGGTTTATAGTTGACTGTCTTCTCTTGTGTTTTCAAGTCCTCTATTTTTTCTGCCCATATCTTTGTAAAATGTCGTGTTCTTATAAAGACAACAGTCATATTGGATTAAGGCCTTCCCTATAGAGTTCAGTTTCACTTAATTACCTCAGAAAGACACTATTTTCAAAAATAGTCATGTTCTAAGCTACTGGCAAGATAAGAATTTGGGCAGATAGGTGCATGATTTAGCCCATAAGACCTACTTATTTACACTGAGGCCTGAAAATGCAGGTTTATTGGAAAGTAGGAATCATTCCTGGTGCAGTATGAATGAATCACCAAGTCTGTTGAATACCAAAATCTGCAGAATCTCTTTTCTATTACTTCTCCCTTAAAGTTTTTGGCATCAAAGAGAGTCAGTGAATAGTGCTAAAGGGTAGCACATATACTGAGTCTTGATCATGATTTGGTAAAGTTTATGGTTAAGATACGTTCAAAAGGATATGGTTGAGATGTTCAGTGAGACTCTAATGAATATGAACTGTAAAGCAACTTTGGAAGTCTGGGTGTGGTCAGAATGGTCAATGAAGTTCCTAATGGGGAAGTAAACAGAATTTCTAGTCAAGAAAATAGACAGATGGTAGCAAGCGATACAATACTTTTTATTAATTTAGTCATTCTCTCATTTATTCAACAAACCTATTCTATTTTGTACTAGGCAGTGAAGTAGATGTTGAGCACAAAAAGAACAATAAAACATGGCCTCCTTACTCAAGTTTTTCACTGTGAAGAAGACATACCAAGCAAAAATTATAATACCATGTGGTAAAGAGAGGAGTATAATAGCATAGAAAAGAGTAAGCCAGACTGCACTAGAGCGGGGTTGAATGGGTTGAAAGAGCCTTTAAATTATGGGTAGAATTTCTTCAGTGAAGAGGAAAAAAGGATGAGCAGGTGGAGAGAACCCTGGAAAGCTCAGGGAGCTATATGAAGAAAGGCACACTGCTAAGAAACAGCATTGTCTATGAAAGGAAGCTAGAAGCAGTCGTTTAGTGAAGCTAGATGATAGTCAGTAGCAGGAAAATAAATTGAGAAAAGGACAGGGTCTCTCCTCACACATACAGGGCCTCCTCTGACATTGAGAGAAGTTGAGATACGTTCTGTAGTCAGGGAAGGTCTAGTATGACATGAGCTGATGTGTGTATTCTCTAGATCATGTGGCAGCTGTTTTGGAAGAGAGTTTGAGGGGACAGGGCAAGAAGTAAGGAGGAGAGTTGAAGGCTTTTGCAGTCTAAGTGCTTTAACCCAAGGAATCAGTAGTAAGGATAGAGTGGAACAAGTGAATACAAGACGTATTTGGGAAGTAAAACTGGCAGACCTTGATGGTAGGTTGGAAGATGGGGATTGGGGAGTTGAGGGTGGGAAAGGAGTCAAGATGGATTCCTAATTTCTGTGTTACAAATTCAGGTGCCCTTTGATTATATGGGGCTCAGCAAACTGGAGATTTCTTGGGAGTTATTAGCATGTCTGTGATAGTTGAAACCAATGGGACTTAAAAGTCCTTTTCTAGAAGAGAAGAGAGAGTAAGAAATGAAAACTAAGCATGTACCTGAGGAATCTCAAAATGAAGGCTGCAAAAGGAAGAATTAACAGAGAACTACAAGGGAAACCAGAAATTGGCATGGTCACAGAAGCCAAGGTGTGGAGAGTTTTAAGAAAACTTGGTGATCACTGGTGTCTAACTAAGATGGAGAATGAGTAGGCTCATTGGGTTGGACATCTGGGAAATCACTGGCTCACTTGAGAACAGTGGTGTGGTGATGCCAGCATCCGGATTGCAATAAATAAAAAAAAAATCGTGGGTAAGAAAATGGAGAATACTCTCCTGTATAGTTTGAATGACTCAAGGATCATGTTAAGTTCTTCTTACACCATTAATATCCTTCTTCAGGTTTGGAGGTCTATGGACCTCAAGGGAGAAGCAGGCCAGATAAATACCAGTTATAGTCCAATCACTAGTTTCCTAGAAGGTGGAAAGTGATAAGATCAAACAACAAAACTGGAGAGGTAGAGCCAGTTGGAGATAAGAATGAAAAGATGTGGGGCACCTGGGTGGCTCAGTTGTTAAGCGTCTGCTTTGGCTCAGGTCATGATCTGGGGTCCTGGGATCGAGTCCCAGTTGGGCTCCCACTCCCTCTCCTTATGTTCCTTCTCTCGCTGTGTCTCTCTCTGTCAAATAAATAAATAAAATCTTTAAAAAAAAAAAGAATGAAAAGATATAAAGAAGGTGAACTAATAAACTAATCAATAGTATCTCCTATTTTACTGGGAATATATGTGATTTCCCAGATTCTTCCAAATGCAACTAGGAATAAAGAAAGACTGGAAGCCTGAGCATGGAAGCAAGTCAGCTATGATTATTACACCTTAACTCAGGAAAAAGTACGAGAATATAGAATTGAAGACCAATTTCAAGCATGAAATTCTGCATTCAGTATACTTAATGTTTCATATATATGCAATATAAGAGTTTCTAATAAACAGAAATATGTCTCAACATAAATTTTTGTAGGAATTATTAATATGAAGTTTAGATACTTTAAGAGTTCTGTAAGAGCGGATACATGAGAGAGGGACGGGGACAGGGAGAGAGTAATTCATGAAACCAATTACATGGGGCAATGCTTTGAAGAATGTTACTATTTGTGGCACTGCATGAACCAAGAGTTTGGTGTTGACCTTTGTATGTAAATGGTGGTCATATTATTTATGTAGTGATTCTCCCTAATGAGGTACTGCCTCGACATTTTCTGAATTATTCCTAGGGGATAATCAAATGTGTGTTAGTGTGTTATAAATCTGCATTAAGACCTCAGAAATATATGTGATATTAAGGTCTACTGCAATCATATTTGGACTTAGAGGTCATTAAATAACAAGGCAAATTTTTATATATTCTTGCCTCGATTCACACACTCAGCAAGTCCTCTTAGGTATTTATTAAGCTTTGGGAGATGACTGGCTATTAAGCCAGAGCTATAGGAGGAGGTAGAATATTGTTAGTGTCCCTTTTTCAATTAACTTAGTTGAGTTAGTTTAACTTAGTTTGACTTATTAACTTAATTTTAGGACACCTGAAAACTAAGAAAAAACCCAAGTATTAAAAGTACCCAGTAAGGACATATTAGTGTGATGTACATTTTATTATGTATGCCAATGATGAATAAGAATTTTTTTGGAAAATTTTGGATCAAAGTTTTGCGGTAATAGTAAATCTTTAGTCATGTCTTCAAGGGTGTGATTTATACAGAGAGACATCAGGGAAACAGCATGAGCTAAGCCGTGGAGATGGAAACAAATAGCAATGTTTAGGAAGAAATGAGGAAACTGATGAGCTTTTTACAAGAAAGAAAGAAACAACAACTTCTGTATTTGTTCTTGTTCTTAGTTGTCAATTCAGTTCAGCTGCATTTGTTTTGGTAAAAAGAAATTGAAGAACTCCTAGGTCTAAGGTAAAGTAACTTGGTATCTCAGGAGGTCTCTCATAAGACTGTTAGCTGAGACTGAAAACAGTGGATGCATTTTACACATAAATATCTTTAAGCCTTTCGAGTCAATTACAGTTTTAAACATAAAGTACTCATAGAAGTCAATATATAGCACTATTTTATGTCAGATTGGAAGAAAAGTTCCTAATTAAATTTCTTAGTCTTTAAAATTAAATCAAAATCTTTTCTTGTATTTTACCAATATTCATTTTGTAGTATCAACTAATTTATTGATTACTGTAGATTGTTATATTGCTTAGTACCCACTGTTTATAGATTTTTGAGTCTGCTAACAATTTTGATAACAGAGGGAACACAAAAATGCATGTTAGTTTTGTCTCCGACTTCAATTGTCCATGTACTCACAAACAACAAACGGTAAGCAGAGGCACCGAGAGTAAAATCACCAACAATGAAGTTTTGTACTTCAGTGGGTAAGAAGAGAAAAGCTTTGTTGTCAAATGACATTTGTTAAGTTTAATATTTGTTATATTTTCCTGGAAAAGTTCAGAAAAATCAAACTTGTGAAGGACAGCTTTGTAAATAAAATACGCTAGTCAGTTGTACCTATGAACTGAATAAGAGGAATGATGGAATGTTCTTTCCCCATAGCTTTAGGGAAATAAAATAATCATCTGGTCCCATTCCCAGCTGTGTCTCCAGTTCAAATCCATTTTTATCTTGAACTAATAATGATGCAAGTACCATTTATTGACAGCTATCTATGCGCCAGACACTGTTTTGCACTTCTCATGTGTTGGCTCATTTAACCAACATAATAATTCTGAGTTAGCCACTGTTTTTCTTCATTTTACTTATGGGGCAGCTGAGGCTCTGAGATGTTAAATAGTTTGCGCCAAATCACACAGCTGGTAGCTAGTAGGAAGTGTAATCAGAATTTGAATTTAGTAGTCTGACTCCAGAGATAACACTGACCCACTGAACTATTTTATCTCTCCATGTTCTAAAATACTACAGAAATCATATCGTGCCCTAGCTCAATAAACCTTTTACTTGTCTGATCATTTCAACCTATATTGCTATTCAAGACCTTAATTAATTATCACTTTATTCATCCAATTGTATTTCCCATAAAAACTTTTACTTATGTATATATTCAACAAACATTAAATATATTCCAAGAACTGTGCATGGTACTAGGGTAGCAAAGATGAATATGCTATGGTTTCTGATTTTCAGGAACTAAAAATTAATGAGGAGCACTGACAAATAAATTAATTAGTATACTTTTTCTTTCCCTACTTCATTGCTTCTGCTAAGTTCTTTCTCTGTTTGTGTGTCTGGACCTTTTGCTACCACAGTTCCTCTTGTGAGCCATATAGATCTGTTTGAATTAATAAGTCAACATCCACAATAAAATGCCCATGCTTAGAAATCTCAAATTCCTGGCTACCTCACAAGATGTTGACTATCCCACAATGGACTAACTTTATTTCTAGCACTATTTAATACTTCATTGACTTGAGTAGGTATTAGTGGTTTTGCAAATGCAAAGTATGGTTATTTTTTCATATGGGGAAAATTAAAAATATTTATTATGTCTTCCAGAAAGTTGTAACTGTGAGCTTATAGCCTACCTATTATAAATGGGATAAAAATCATTGATTGGTTGGATAATTGACTTTGAACCCAGGGATTTCAGAGAGACTGGAGGCAAGTAAGAATGATGGTTGTTATTGGAATTAACCTCAAAAGGACAATGAGGAGAAAGCTGTAGGAATTCTTGTCCCATGGTCTGAACTTCTTTTGTGAAGAAAATATTTTTTTATGAGTGTTTCCATTTTTATGCCTTTTTAAGTGCTGTTTTCTCATTTGGATCACCTACCCCTTTCTATCTCTCAATTTGATAAAAATCAATCTTCAAAGCTTACTGTAATCTTGTAATCTGAATGTCTCAAACAGGTATTGATTTTCTTAAAATAATTGTGAGGGATGTTAAAGTCATGTTCTCTTTGCCTTTTTAATAGAATAGCAGGAGTGATGATCAAAATTACACTCCTGAAGTAAATATCTAAGGCCCTTAGTTTCACTATAAAGTTGCAATTCATATACTTGTTAGATTTTTAAAAATCTCTCTTTCATTTTTTCATTTAGATACAATTCTTTACCTCTGCCAAAAGTTGAACATCTGTTACTTCGTTTAAAAGGTCAAAATTATTTGGATAAAATTAAGAAATGTAAAATCAGTTTGCAGCTTGGAGGCTTCCTATGTGAGTGGACATGGTGCGGAAGGAGAAAAAGAGGATCCACATATGTGTCAGTTCTCAAGTACAGATGTATAAGTCAATAAATGAGCAGACAAATATTAAAAATTAGATAAAGATGCAAAGCAAATATATTAAGTTTCAAACACCAGGGGTAATACCTTATTGAAGTTCAATAGAAATAAATCATGACTGTGAACTAGAGTGATGAGAAAGACTGTGTAGAGGAAGTAACATTTGAGCTGAACTGGAAAGAGACTTTTTTATTGCAAGAGAAACCCTGAGAGGCTTTGCATTTGAGATAAAAATTTGAGTGAGAACGTGTAGCCTACGATAAACAAGACATGTGGGAAACAAGGTTTTCATGAAAAATACCATAATATTTTGTCATTGAAAGAAATTAATTTTTTTTTTTTTTAGATAGAGAAAGAGAGAATGTGAGTGGGGGGAGGGGTAGAGGGAAAGAGGACCTTAAGCAGGTTCCACACTCAGTGCAGAGCCCAACATGGGGATCAATCTCATGACCCTGAGACAATGATCTGAGCCGAAATCAAGAGTCAGATAACTGACTGACCCACCCACGTGCCCCCCAATTTTAAAAATTTTTAAATTATTTTTTAATTTTAAGTTATGCTTCCCTGTTGCCTTTGACCACAGTGTAGCTATCACCTCATGGAAAAAGAGGTACGGCCTGAAAGAAAGGTTAGTTCTGATTAGCTTTACCTTTTAAAGCTAACTTCCTTGAGGGTAAAGGGATGTAGTCATCTTAAAGCAAGACCTATGGGAATAGAAATGTATTTTCCAAAGTCCAAAAGGATCCCTTTGCATCTCTAAAGCAAAGCCCCCCAGGTTTAATCATGGATCATATTCATAGTGGAAAATGAAATGTAAAGAAAGTACCCAGCTGACAGAGTGAAAGAGGAAATCCTGTACAATTCCGGATAGTAGGAAAAGACAGACCAGCTTTGGAGATCAGAGACAGATGTCCTTGTTCATCTCTCAGGATAAAAATCCCAGTCATGTAGGGTGTAGAAACATCCAGATGGATTAAGAATGGGGAGGAAGGTGACAAAACCTTTACTCAGAAACCTTAGACTGGTTGATGTAAACTCTGAAAGCTCTTGGGTTGTTGATTTCCCGTCTTTGTTCATGTGGCTAGCAGTGAAGAACAGAAAGGAGAAGAGAGAAGAGGACTAGCAAGATGGCTTCAGAGGACACTTTCAGAGTTCTCCCTGAGCTCCAGGTCAAGAGGAGGAGACCCAGGAGCTCCTGCATGCCCTGGGAGGGACATGGAGGAAAGCTGAGAATGTAGAGTTAGGGAGTTGCCACAGTGAGGGCAAAGGGACCCCATAGCAGAGATGTGATGTCCTAACCTATGCTGAGTCCTGGAGGAGGAAGGAGGTGGGACTCAGAGGATCCCAGAATGGAGGGGGGCTGGATCAGTGGTGGAGGGATGATGGCTAGTCTCCTAACCATGCTGAAAATAGACCCCAGGCTGCAGAAGCACAGTATTCTCAGTGTCCAGCCAGGAACCCAGAGGAGGGCATCGGGGGTCCACACACAGTAACTGCCTTCTAGCCATCGTGCTGAGGACACATACTCTTCGCTCAATATCCAGGTGCCACCTTAATTGGCAAGAGAGAAAAGTGAAACTTGAAAGAAGAAAAAAAGTCCTTTTGGGGAATTTGAACCTAAATTTGACTATATCTAAGCTAAAAAGAGACTACACTTGTGAAAAAGAAAGTTTAAGCCAGAGGAAATGAAAATGCCTTTAAAAAGCAAATTTAAGAGTTTATTATCATTGTTTTCTAGTTTTCTTTTATTTGTCCCCTATGCAAAAGGATGGACCAGTTATAGATTACTTATAAAAAATAAAGAATGCTACATTTTTTACTCATCTGACTTATAACTAGTTCTGTAACAGTCTGCATATGTTTTGGACACTTTGAATAAACCAAGCCTCCTGGAGTAGAGTGTTCATGTTAGGAAATAGTGATCCATAGACTTAGAAATATATAAATATTTGTCTGAATGTGGGAACACCAATACATTGAAGCTGGATCTGGAAATATATTCAATGTGTTTTATATGAAAAAGTGCTTTAATTTCAAAAGTTCCAGAAGATGAAACACAGAAATGTTGGATGAGTTTTCCTCTGGCTCTGGCTTTATCTAAGCTATGGCAATAGTCCATCCTGGAGATTCTGAGTTAGGATAGTGTGACATGATAGGTCATATGATGCTTTAGTCCTCCAGCAGAGTGTGTGTGTGTGTGTGTGTTTGGGTATGTGTGTGTACATAAGTTTATATGTGTGCATTTGTATGTTCATGTGTATATGAGTATGGGTGTGTGTGTCTGTATGCATGTATACGTGTGTCTGTCTGTCTGCATATATGTGTACCATCTATAAAAAGCTGCCACGGGCTGACTCTATTTTTTTGTGAAAATGTAGTCATGAAAACCACATACTGAATCTGAGACTCATAAAGGAGATCATATGTTTCCTACCCAAATGATGTTATAATTTTGGTTTAAATTTAAGATACAGCATCAAATCCTAGTTGTAATAAGAACTGCAACTACAAAGGGAAAATTCAGTTGCTACAAAATTTTATAATAATTTAAAATAACAAAAGTACATCATGATAGTATTAACTATGGATGAAAGTATTATATAAAATAATTATAGGCAGAACTCCAATATACTATGAACTGTATGTAAAATACTCTACATACAACTTAGCTGTATGTATCATAAATTTGAACAAATATTAAATTATGATAGCTATTCAGCTTTAATTCATAATTTTACTAGCCATTTTGAAACTGGGAAAACACTTTAAGGAAATATTTGAATGACCAGGTGTCTTAAAATAAGGTTGGTTGAAATTTTAATTGTCTTATATATATTTTGTTCAACTAATCTTCAACTAATTAGTTCAACTAATCTTCAAGTCAGGTTATTTAATGTAAAATTACCCACTAAAGTAATTCTTTCAGGCTTCAGTAAGAATTTCATTCTAAATAATTTGGAGAAAAGAAAAATCACTTGAATGTTATATTTGTTATCAATAGCTTTATAACCAATTACCATACACTTACAGTCTTAAGACAATACACATTTATTATCTCACAGTTTCTTCAGGTCACATATCCGCCCAGCCCAGTTATTTTGGGGTTTCTTACAAGGTTGTAATCAAGGTGTCAGTCAGGGCTCCTGATGCTCAACTGGGAAAGGATCTCCCTTCAGGCTCAAAGCGTTGTCGGCAGAACTCGGTCTCTCAAGGGTTTCCGACTGAGGACCTCAGTTCCTACTTGGGTGTTGGGGTGAAACCACCTTGCGTTTCTTGTCACATGAGCCTCCACAACAGGTGATTTATTTCATCAAAGTGTGCAAGTCAAAGGAACACAAACAAACAAATAGTAGAGAAAATGTGCTAGCAAGATGAATGTCATGTTTTTTAAAAAAACCTAATCACACAAGTGATATCCAATCAACTTGGTTTCATTCTACTATTTAGAAGATAAGTCATTTTATTCAGCCATACTTGGAGGGGAGAGGATTGTACAAAAGGATAAGGAACTAAAAGCAGGGATTATGGAACATCTTAGAGTCATCCTGACACAGATGTGTTCAGCATTATTAACCTTATGTAACTTTTCTTGTTTTCTTTCTCATGTATGGTGCTCCTGAAGGGCGAAGGAACAATGTTGTGAGTGGAGAAAGGACCAGAACATATGTGCTTTTTGCATTGTTCATCCAGCAGAGTGGTAGGATAATGAATGATACAGCCGTAAGATTTGTGCTTTTGTCGTACTAAAAGACATTGTAATAAATGGTCATGGCAGAAACAATTTCATAAAGATGATAAATCTCAAGGGGAAATGTTTGCTTTATTAATCATGGTGTTGAGTGGGGACAGAAACTGAGAATAAGTTCAGTTGTACTCTAGAAGGACTGTGGATAAGGCTGTAGTTAGGAAAGGTGGGAGAATTAGAAAAGACGGGATGCAAAATCTGGAGGAGCCTTAGGGAGCAAAAACTGATGAAACACCCAAAACCTTTAAAGGTGGTTGGGGCAAGTTTTGCCGTTCAAAATTCAATTTAGTCAGGATAGATAGTCAAGGGTGCCTGGGTGGCTTAGTAGGGTGAGCATCTGCCTTTGGCTCAGGTCATGATCCCATGGGCCTGGGATCAAGCTCTGTGTTGGGCTCTCTACTCAGCAGGGAACCTACTTCTCTCCCTCTTTCTGCCCCCCCCCACCTTGTGCTTGCTCTCTTTCTCTCTCTCTCAAATAAATAAAATTTTATTCCTTTAAAGCAAAAGATAGTCAAGAGACTCTCTCTTCCATAGTCTAATGAAATTTTCAGGAAAAATATCCATTGGATATCATTTGGAATGAGGGTGTATGATGAGAAATGTTAGTGAGATTGGTGTTACGGTAAAAGCACAGTAGCTCCTGCAGACTAAGCAATCTTTGTGAAACATAGAATTAATCAGCAATGTAATATGAATAGAGTATCATGCTATGGTTGAGAAAACATCACCTTAATGTTCAAATCCAGGCTGCACAACATATCAGCTGTGTGACCTGATCAAACTAAAGTCTGGTTCAATTGTCAGAATCCATAGGCTTAACTTGGCCTACACTATTGTTTTAACTCCCAAAGCTGCTTAACCTCTTGGCAATATTCAGTTTTCTTATCCCTTCCATTTTATTCATCTAAGGTACCTATCTGTAATGCAGCTAAGGGAAGAAAAGAAGGCTTAGAGCAGGGGTTCTCAGCTTCAGCACTACTGATATTTTGGACGTTATTGACACTCTTGGTGGTGAGAGGCTGGCCTCTACCCACTAGATCCCAGTAGTATCCACCACTCTCTCCCCCTCAGTTATGACAACAAAAAAAATGACTTCAGACATATTCTGATGTCTCCTTGTAGAGGGAGGTGGAGGGGGATGAATTGCTTGTCGTTGAGAATGATTGCCTTACAGGGTCCTTGTGTAGGGCAAAATAAGGTGTAACATCTGAAAAGCACATAAAAGCGTGATTAAAACATAACTGACACTGAACAAATGATAGTTTTCCTCTCAACTTTTTATATTGGAGAATAGTATTATACATGGAATTAACTTGATATAAGTTTATTGAAACACAGAAGGTAAGTAATGCTATGCTAATAATAATTTATATGAGCACTGATTTGGGAAATCATTTGTTGTAGGCATTAATATGTATATATATAAAAGCTGACCCTCATCCATGAAGTCAAACCAGTCAAGCTTCAGTTACTGTCTCTTCCAGTTAATACCCTGTGTCTTGGGGAATTGCTTCACATTTTCCAAGGGACCTTATCTATAATATACCTTATTTATCAATGAAATGGAATAACAATGGCATGGATATGGTTTGGGGATGATTCATTCACTCATTCATTCATCATATACCTATTGAGCATCTATTACATTCCAGGGACTGTACAGGAAATATAAGACAGTTTCTACCCTCCTGGAAATTTATTAGTGGAGAATCAAATGATGAACAAATAAATATAAAATGTTCTTACAGAATGTAAGAAATGTTCTGGAGATAAGGAAGGATAAAAAGAATAAGCAATGATCAATGATGCTCCGTTAGATAGAATAGTCAAGGGAGTCCCCTACTAAATGTCAGTATTTGAGCACAGCAGTATGGTCATGTCTAGGGAAAGGGCACCCAGTTAGGAAGCACAGTAATTCTAGAGACCCAAAGACATTAACATTCTTGGGTTGTTCAAGGCACAGAAAGAAGCTAGGGTTGTTATAGAAGGAGTACATTGTATAACCAATTTGTATATCTTTTTGGTTTTTATATTTTTTCTTATCTTGAAATATCCATTTTTAGTAAACCCAAACATTTATATAATAGAGGATATGAGATGAGTTCTTGGGTGATACCATGACACATGACATGTTATAAAGAATAGTTCCATAGAGGCAACTATCCAAGAAAATGAAAGAAAGTTGAAAATGGCTTTGTAAAATTTCATTTGGGGTAGCAGTGTTTTGTGGCTTGAAGTGTAAAGGATGAGAACAGAATGTGAATTCCAAGAAAGCAGCATAGAATGGAAAGAGAATTTATAGTGTGTCAGACAGGGTGGCAACATCTTGTGGCATGTGGCTCTCATCTCAGTGATGGGAAAGGTATGTCTTGTGCTTGCTTCTTGCCTGTGGCACACCACAAGGGAGAATGAGTTGGCAACCACAGCCAAAATACATCAGTAGCAATTTTAGTATATGGGCAGCCATGATCTTTTTTATTTTCCTAAAATTTGATTCTTTTAAGATTCATTCTGAAGGACCGAGTATAAAACAGAATTAAAGAGAGTGTAGAGGGGACAGGAAGAGGGGTAGCTGTGCTACTTAATGCTATTATTGGATTAACCATATTGAATTTAGAAGTCCAACAAATATGACAAGCATGATGATATACTTCTTTATCTAACTTTGAGAAAGCTCTTAAATGTGCATTTAGTTAGCTAAAATTTGCCCAATTGAGAATAGCCCATGATGAGATGAAAAATCTCAATATCACTAGCATGAAGTTGAAAGAGGGAGTAAAGCAAAGCACAAAGGATTTACAATGGAGCAAAAGAACTCTACAGTGTCAAGGATCTCGTGAAGGAAGAATACGATCAAAGCTGAAGACTTAAAAATGACGTCTTCTTAAAAATGAAGATACAATATAAGAAAAGAAAGAGGAAAGGAGGATTGTGGTGGAAGATGTCAATGACCTTGGATAGGTTACAACTGAAATCCAAGAAAAAAGTAAACTAACAATAAAACCTGAGTTTAATCACAGATATCACAGTAATTTACTTCTGTGTATTTGTACCATGTACAATAAGTAAACTGACTTCAGGTAGAGTCAACTCTACTAAAAATAAGTTTAGAACATGGACACCGAAAATTTAACTGCTAGTCTTAAAACTATAGCAATTAGTGTATAAATTTATTATCCTCTCTCCAAAGGACTTATTCTGAGTTGGCAAATTATATTATCAATGCAGAAACACTCATCAAAATGAGCCTGATTAATAATCATGGTCTGGATCAAAAATCAAAATGTCACCAAATATGGCATAGGGTATATACATTAGGTTGATGGTCAAAGTTCATTAGCAGTCAACAAAGTATTAAAGTGCACATAGGGACTTTTCAACATAGGACCTTATTTATTTAACATAGAACCTGTAAGAACATAAAAATTATTTTTAACAGGGTTAACAATTAGTTTAAAAACAAAAAGAGTAGATGTTTGTATGTTGTATCACCCCTAGTGGCTGAAATCATATTTTCTATAACATAAAGGTGGCTAATACAGCCAACAGTCATTCTATAACCATTGGGATGAGAAATGCCTTCTCACTCTTGAGAGATAATAATTACATGAGTGCTTTAGCCAGAGACACATCTCAGGGAAATTAAAATGGAATAAATAAACTTTTAAACAGTAGTAAAAATGATAATCTTTTGTAAGATTTTTGTGGTGATTTATATATTTGAAAAAATTACACTGTTTTACTCATCACCTTATAATAATTGATTTAATCCCAGTCTTTCAGATTAATCAACCTTTCCCTCTGACCTACCTAGATACCATCTCTGCCTTGCCCGTGTCTACACCTTTCTCCTGGCTTGCCTCACATTCTGTTTTCCAGTTGTATTCCTGAACACCTCTATTCCTAAGCTTTTTGCTGATCTCCTGTTTGAGCCTCCCCCTCTATCCCCCAAATCCTGTCCCTAATGCTACTCCTCTGATTCAGTCTCTAGTTCTCTGTTGTCCACAGTGTGTCCTCACTTCAATTAGGGCTGCAACTGAGCTTTCACTTCTATCAGGCCATTGTGCTTATCTAACTTAACCTGACATGAGTCCACATGCCCGGAATTTCAGTAAGTTTCATGGAAGAGAATTGTTCACAATCTCTATCTGTAAAACCTTCCAAGAGTGAGAAAAATTTCGGGGAAAGCCATTATTTTTTGTTGTTGTTTATACAATATAATCTCTTGATTTGTGGTGGGTGAAAATTAAGAAAAATAAAGATACACTGATACAGAAACCAGACTTTGGGTAGTGTCTGGATTTGAATTTGCTAGAAGCAGTAGTATTTTCTTGCAAACTGGAAAGAGAAAACCACTCCCAGATGTCTTAATTTTTCCGACTAACAGAAAAGCCTTCACAATTTACAGCATGATGGGTTCAATTAGCACAAGTCTTGTGATTCATTTGCAATCTAAGTGAACAAATTCTAGCCTAAATTTTTACAAATGTTTGTGGTCATGATATGTTTGGCTCTTGAAGGTCAAAGAAATTAAACAGGAACTGGTAGCTAGCAAAGATATCTCAGGAAGTTTCTTACTCTTTTCAGTTAATAGTAGAAGATACAGAAGACATGTAAACTTAAATTTCTATAAACATTTTCCCTAACTTACTGGTCTAATCACTTTCTTTGTTTATTGATCTCATGTGGTCAAGGAAAGTAAATATTCTGCAACCTGCTCTCTCTCATGTTATTAAAGAGGGAAGCCAGCACAGCATTTAAATTCCACAAGAAATTTTTTTTCCAAATGCAATTCTAAGTTAATTTTTTTTAATTAAGGTCATTCTAAAATTTTACAGCCTGTAATTTTTGATATCTTTATTTTTACTATTTATAAATCTGATTAACTTGTACTATTCTGATGTACCAAGAAAGAATGCTGAACTCATATTTCAGGCATGATCTTAGAAAGAGCACCCAAGGAAGCATGGCCTTAACATTTTTCCTATACCTTTCAACCAGAATTTGTCCTAGCAAATGCTCTCCATTTTTTTCTTTCCTTGTTATAAGGAACTATAGCTGTTTCACATAACCAAAAAAAAATTCATAATATTTTTATTTAAACTTGTCTAATTTCTTATATACTTTCTCAACATTTGTTTTATTTTTAATAATTCACTCAGAATATATAACATCTGCTTAAAATATTTGACCAGATCAGCACTATCAACGTAAATCAACAAACCAATTGCAATGCAGGAAAAAACTGCCATATAATTCTTATGTAACCCTTCACTGAATCACTGTGAAGGGACTTATGTTTGGAAAGCTTTTAATTTTCGTTGTAAAGTTTCCAGAAACAGATGTGAAAATTCACTCATATCCCACATTGTCTAGCTTAAGCAGCTGTAAATTATTTCATGGATTACACTTGAATGAAATGAAAGTCTTGAGATTACTGCATCTAGGCAGCTGTTAGTTCCTTAAATTAAATCAAAACAGTTCTTTGCTTGATTAATTCTTGGTTTAGATTGCATAAAGATAAAGTGCTCACAGTCTTTAGTCATAAATTAGTTCATTTTTCTCAATAGTGTCCCTGTGAGTCAAAGGTTGCCACACAATTTTATAGGCTACCTTTAAAAATAAATAGCTGTGGTTTCTATGATGGAAAAAAAAAAAAAAAACCAACAAAAACCAAGTTTGACACTCTCTTTTACAATACAATATTAACATAATGTATCATTTCACCTGTAGAGAAACTTAAAATAAGAACTGACCCTGCTTGATTTTAACTGCTAGGCTGAGAACTGTATCTGCTTTTCTCCCCAATGTGGTCTCTTGCTTCACTCCACACTCTCTTCCTAGCCCTAGGCTTACGCTTCTGTTGTTTACCAAATATCCGGTTGGATATCTGGAAGACAACTCATCTCAGCATGGGCCAAACCAAAGGTATTCTCTCTTCCTATATGCTCCAAAAAGCTAGTGTGAAGATACCTACTAGGATTTCACTTTCAATCACGAACCCTATTGAGTCTTGCTCTAACTTGACCTTCTAATACATTTCTCTCCTTTTCCTTGTGACTTTCTTGCTCTAGGCTTCAGAAGCTCCTACATTCTCTCCTGATAAGGCTCTCCTTCCTGTCTCATCTCCCTGTTTTTGGTTTTTCTTTTCCAAAGGACTGTTGGCAAGTGCAGCCAATGTATTCAGAAACCGTTTTCGAAAAGCCAATTCCACGTAAAAGATCAATTTGTCAAATAATTAACTGAATTTATCAGATTATGCTGAAGTCTCCCCTGGAGACTGGTGCCTTTAGTAAAGTCTCACAGGAACTCAGGGATATCCTCTAAAAAAAAAAAAAAAAAAAGTCCTATAGTCAGCAAATATCAATGAATACCCTGTGCTAGACACACTACTGAAACACTAAGATTATGATAGGAAATGAGAGAGACTTCATTCCTATCTTGAGGTATCAGAAAAGAAACAATTTTTTAAAAATAAAATTGCAGGGGTGTATGTATGTTGTCTTTTGTGTATATGTGTGTGTGTATCTTCAGGTTATATATATATAGACACTTATAAATATATTTTCATGTAGTGATAAGGGCTATAAGAAAAAAATAAAGCCAAATAGCAGGATAGCAAGTACTGAAAGTAAATAATGTTTTGAATAGAGTCAATGAATATGATTCTGTTATTCACAGAAATATTATTCTTGCATATATTCAGTAACCATTATTTGCATCAATTTAAGGCATGTTAATTTAGTCTAAAGCTCTAAGGCATAGCATAGTTTAATTTATTTGAAAATATAGCTTTTATTAATATATTCATGAACTATATGTTCTAGAATAGCATTGTCCAATAGAAATACAATGTGAGCCACAAACTGGAGCAACATACATAATTTTCAACTTTCCAGTAGTTACATTAAAAAAATGAAAAAATAGGTAAAATTCATTTTCATAATAAAGTTTATTTAATCCACTAGACCCAAACTATTATTATTTCAACAAATAGTCAACATAAAAGTTATAAATTAGGTATTTTGTATTATTTTCTTTGTACTAAGTCTTCTAAATCCTGTGTTTACTTTACTCTTAACAGCATATTGCAATTCAAACCAGTCATTTAAGTGCTCCATAATGACGTGTGGCTAATGACCACTGACTTGGATGGTACAGTTCTATAATATATTGATTATATAAACTATATCAAATACATTGTTTTTTAAGATTTTTATTTATTTATTTGACAGACAGATCACAAGTAGGCAGAGAGGCAGGCAGAGAGAGAGAGATAGAGGAAGGGAAACAGGCTCCCCGCTGAGCAGAGAGCCGACATGGGACTCGATCCAGGAGCCTGGGATCACGAACTGAGCTGAAGGCAGAGGCTTTAACCCACTGAGCCACCCAGGCGCCCATATCAAATACATTCTTGATATTTATTTGCATGTACAATTGCATATTCTTTTTTTTTTTTTTAAGATTTTATTTATTTATTTGACAAAGAGAGAGATCACAAGCAGGGAGGGAAGCAGGCAAAGAGAGGAGGAAGCAGGCTCTCCACAGAGCAGAGAGCCCAATGTTGGGCTCCATCCCAGGACGCTGGGATCATGACCTGAGCCGAAGGCAGAGGCTTTAACCCACTGAGCCACCCAGGCGCCCCCAACTGTATATTCTTATGTAAGAATATCTTAATGAGAAATGCATTTATAGCTATGAGTAATATATTTATGAACTTATTCACTAAATATGATAGTTCAATGTATTGATTTCAATGAAGAGTATTTTATCAAGATTATATATTGTATTACATATAATATATATCTCTTTATTATAGAGATTGTAGCAAAAAGAATTTTTGTTCAAATTATAAAGATTGTTCAAAAAGAATATTTCTAAAAATTTTTATAACTTTAGAAAATTGTTTATTTTAATAAATATACCTACAGTTATCCTTTTAAGACATAGATTTGATCACTTTATCACCCTTCATTATCTGAGGCTAAGTTCTTTTTCAGTGTTGCATCCTAACATCCCTGCGCATTCAGGTTATAGTCAAAGAGCTATATAACATTCCCCAAAATACTATGTACTTTTAAATCTGTGTACATTTTCCTGTTCTTCCATCCTTTCAAAAAGTCCTTTACCACTTGTTCTGGCCTATATTTTTTACTCACTTCTTACTTAATTTATTTAGCTTTCTAATAATTCCTTTATCAAAGAAATTTAAGTTAGAAAACTGAAAATATTCTGTATAATTAAAATAGGGGACACCTGGGTGGCTCAGTGGGTTAAGCCTCTGCCTTCGTCTCAGGTCATGATCTCAGGGTCCTGGGATGAAGCCCCGAATCCTGCATCGAGCTCTCTGCTGGGCTCTCTGCTCTCTGTCCCCCTTTTTTCTCCACCTGACTCTCTGCCTACTTGTGATTTCTATCTCTTGGTCAAATAAATAAATTTTAAAAATCTAAAAAAAAAAGAAGAAGAATCATGAAGTTCTCTGATGAAAAAAATGTATTCCTGATTGCTTTAAGGAAATTTCTCGTTGCCTAGAGTCTCTCCTTAATAGACTGAATTTGTATCTACTTTCCACAAAGATGGTATATGGTCTATTGACTTCATCTACAACACCGGGCTGCCTTTGGTGGGGGGAATATCTTGGAGAATATTTTATTTAGGAAAAAGCCCCTTGGGGCACCTGGGTGGCTCAGTGGGTTAAAGCCTCTGCCTTCGTCTCAGGTCATGATCCCAGCGTCCTGAGATGGAGCTCTGTATCCTGAGTAGGGCTCTCTGCTCAGCAGGGAGCCTGCTTCCCTTCCTCTCTCTGCCTGCCTCTCTGTCTGCTTATGATCTCTGTCTGTCAAATAAATAAACAAAATCTTAAAAAAAAAAAAAAAAGGCCCAAAGGGAAGAAAGGAAAGATGGAAGGAAGGAAGGAAGGAAGGACAAAAGAGAAAGAGTGAGGGAGGCAGAGAAGGAGGGAAGGAAGAAACGAAGAAGGAAACGTTGAAAGCATTGATGTTCTTAGATTCTAAGTTTTCTATATTTAGAAAATGTGCTCAGCATTTCTTCCCTTGACTTATCCGGTATTGAAAGTTCTTTGGACAGGATCTTTCTTAAATTCTTTAATTTGTTTTTCTCTCTCTCTTTCAATTTGTGTAAACTTTCCAAAATTTTTTTAAGTTTAGGCATTTCTGTTTCCTTCTTTTGATTTATTTAATCCTAGACACCTGCTCCCTATAATAAAGTTGTTAAGGAAATGGAGCTATGGGGATCTAGATTTGTATTTTTTTTCCTTTGCAAACTAAACATAGATTATTAGTATTCTTTCATGACTAAACAGGATGCCGGATTCTTTCTAGTTGTTTCACCCTTTAAAGCTTGGGGAGTACTCAATAGTTTTTAGGAGCTTACTGATGTTCTGTGGCAGAACTGATATTGGTAAGGAATGAAAGGTTGAGTATTTCTCAGGATAAGGCTTCTCTCAAGATTTCAAAAGGCAATTGCACTGCCGTCATCACAGCTGCATTGGACAGTTCACAGCTGCATTGGACAATTCACAGCCACCACAGCTGCTGAAGTATTTAGCTTACAGCACCCTAAAGTCTCCAATGAACCAGCAAGTAAATTCTAGCAGTCTTCTCACTCTAGGGTTCCCTTTTTATCCCACACTGTGATAGTTATTCTGAGCTAGGAAAAAAAAAAAAAAAGATGATAACCAGATGTAAATAGGGTAGTTCGGCTATCTTCAAAAGGCCTTATGAAATACCCCTCTTGAATTTGCAAGTAGAAAGAGAATTCTGGCAAGGAGATTCTACCATTTGTCGGGGGAGGAGATGGGGTGGATGGATGGCCTGAGTATGTTTTGATTATAAGTTGTTGGCATGGGGACCTGGAGGTAAGCTAACTAGAAGCATTTGGTTTGGAGAGCATATTTGACTTTCTCTGGTTCTGAGTTGGAAATGGAGTTAAAGGAGGAAAGCGGGCCTTTATGAACCAAGTCCTGAATGTTTGGGGGCTAACTGCTGCTGAGGCTTCCATGGTCGATTCCAACAGAGGTTGTGGATAGTGTTCTAATATCCTGTATGATCTTTCCACTATCTCGTATGTTCAGTGTCTAAGTCCTCTCTTTTAGTCATTCTCTCCTTGCGGGAAGTTGGGCAAAAGATCTGTATCTTCAGTGTTTGATGATTGTTCACTTGTCTCCATAATCAATTGTATCAAAGGGTTTCTTAATCTTTTTAATGTTGTATCATCGTGGTGATCATCTGATAAAGAAGTGGCTGATAGAAGCATTTAAAACTTGCACTAAGTATTATGTATTAAGCTGGTAAAGTTAAATGAACTGGTATCATGACCACTGTGACATAAACAAGAATTATTAAAAGTCCACTTAAGATGCTTCAGAACCAGAAACCTGAATGTCCAACGAAGGCCAAGAGAATAATTCCACAGGTCATAAAGATCCATCTTACAGAACCATATAGCTTTTTCCCTTAAGATGATATATAGCTTTCTCTAACTTAGGTGTTTCATCGGGCCAAGTATAGCAAGAAGTCTAAGCAATGGCAGAGATACCATCATGACTAAGTGCACAAGAAATTTAAATTGTCTATTACTACTCTTGCCAAGGAATGGAGATTGATCTATATTCCATCTAGATTATAAGGGTATAATTTTATAACTTCTGTCAGAGTTAAAATGACACCTGTCTTATAGTCTTTTGTTTGTATGAATCTTACAATTGGAAACACTGTTTTGATTGTTTGTATAAATTCTGAATTTATAACCTCTTGGGTCATGTGCTTGAATAATGAAAGATAGCCTCATTTTTGGAGCTTGTGACTCAATTATAATTTCCAGATTTGATGACTTATAGAATTAGAGTGTCTGTGTACAGATAAATTCTGTAAAACTATTCTTAATGTGCATGAGATAATTAGTGAGACAAGGAAG
This sequence comes from Mustela erminea, assembly GCF_009829155.1. NCBI lineage: Eukaryota > Metazoa > Chordata > Mammalia > Carnivora > Mustelidae > Mustela > Mustela erminea. Next base: position 21,508,506 of record NC_045629.1, read on the forward strand.
ACTAGTTATTCCAGCTGCAAAGGAAGTAGTATCTGATAAGAACACATGGATATCCAGAAAAAAAGGAATTATTCATCACATGAGGTTAGAACAAAGGCCTCACATTGGCTGGCTTATGTATTTGTATTTCTTTTAGTCTAGATGACAAATAATTGACCCCTTGATTTAAGAAGGTCCCTCTCTTTTTCTGTAAGAAAGACACACTAGCAGAATCACAAATTAATCTGTTTAAGGTCATTTGTCCCTGTAGGTACAAGTGAAAACACCATTGGTTGTAATTCCCTTTGATCTCATTTCCATAGATTGGAATTTCCCTTAGATTTTCATCATTAGGGTCTAGTGAGGAATAACATAGTCCAGCAATCAGTAAGCTTGAAGGTTATTGCTAGGATAATCTGAAATTGGTGTTATTATGATTGTGTTCTAATCTAATTTTAGTAAGAGGGAAATAAAAGAAAAAGGGCCTTTCAGCATGGCAATAATGAGGGGTCTCTAGAAAATGACAAATGATTATAAGTCAGCAGATAAAAAACAAAATAAGAATTAGGCAGGGGTTTTGATCCAGCAGGAGCTGCCCACTATTTCTGGTGGATTATTCTAAAGTTGAGTCTTGGGTCATTGTCTACTGGGAAGATCTGCTGCTTCTAAAGAATCTCTGAGAATCTTTTAGATGAGATTCCCTATTAGGCCAGCCTTCCAATCTGGTTCATTCCAGATTGCTTCTTTAGTCGTGAAATGTGAACCTAAGGACTTATCAGGGAGTTTTACTTTTATATCTGTTGTTAACACTGTCTGATAGAGTCCTTTCCACTGAGGCTCAAGAGCAGTTTTTCCCCAATATATCTTCCAACAGATGAAATCTCATAGCTGAATATCATGAAAGAGGCCATTTAAGAAGACTATTTGAATCTACCCTTAACCTTTAATATTTTGTGATGTCTGTGTACATGAGTATAATATCACAGGTAAAATCCTTAATCATGGGGGCCTTGCAGTTACCAGTTCACAACAAAGCAAACAATGTATCCCTGGAGGAGCAGACCATACTGCTTTAAGGGTAGGTGGGAGTCCCTTTGACTAAAAGAGCTCAAGGGTTCTGAAATCTTTGTTAGTTTTATTTCAAGGACATCATTGATTCTTTCCAGCTTTTCAGAACTTTGTAGGAGGTAAGAGCAATATGGTTTCTGAATAAGGGGTAATACCTTGCAAAGTTCTTTAACAGCATTTCTTGTGAAAGGTGTGCCTTGGTCACTTGATTAAAAAAAGTTTATATTCCCAAGGTCAGAAAAACACAGAATTGAGCAGATTTTTAGCAACTGTAAAGACCATAGCTTTTCAACAAAGAAATGTTTCAACTCATCCTGAAATTCTATAGACATACAATAACTAAAACATAGAAATCTCATGGAAAGTGGAAGGCATGTAAAATCCATCAGAAGGTGTTCAAAGGACCCTTGAAGCTTTGGTTTCTGGCGAGGTCCCATATTTACAGTTTTCCTAGAATTATGCTGGTGACAAGTCCATGTAACTTAAAAAATACCTCACCTGGCTTTTTAAAGTGTACCAGCCTTGCAAATATAAGATAATAACCGATTTATCTGTACTATGATGGGTAGTGTGATGGAGAAATTTAGCTAATATACCTTTGAAATCATCTAGTGCCACCAAGCAGTTGTCTTGAGAGTACCAGAGATTAGGTAAATGAAGCTAGAGCCACATTTTTTTCCATTTTATGTTTTTCAAAATGAGGGACTAAATGTTGATATTTTATAATGGTCTCTTTGAATTCCTTTATGGATTTATCTTTTGAGTTTAGATTGGATCAAAACCTTGGTTAAGGCCATTTGTTTGGCAAAATGATCTGCCAGAGATTATTTCCTTTAGCTTCCATATATACTCTGTGGTCTTTTGTCTAGTTGACAGGCTCACGTAAGTGTATTCTGTCACCTAGACTAATTTTACTTCACGTGGAGGACTGTATTCCAGAGTCAAGTTTAAATTGGTGATAGCATCTTCTGCTACATTTTGAATTTTTGAGGTATGATCTATCAACAAATTTAGGCCAGACTTCTCCATGGGAATCCTCAAAAAAACTGAGTGGGGGTATAGTAAGTTCCCTAACCGAGCTAAGAAAATTGTGAGGTTCTCTTCTTCTGGTTGGGGCAGGAGAGGGGCATATCAATGTGTTGCAGTGGTAAATAGTAATGTGAGGATGAGACACTAACAGAATCTCACAGAAGCTAATTAGCTAGCTGGAAAGTGCCGTGTTCTCAGATAGTGGTAAAGTCTATGTTGTATGAGGGACACAGATCCATAAGATCAAGAGAGAAGGCTATATAACCAGTTTAGCAAAAGTGCCAAGTTTTGAAGGGATGGTTATTGCCTTTAAAACAAGGGGAAGAAGCTTTTGCAACCAGGTCAAGGTGGTGAGTTTTTATGACTCCCATGAAACTGAGTTAAAACTCAGTAGGCTTGCCCAGCTTGCTCATATGCAAGTAGATGAAAAGATTTTAGCTGGTATTGTCTATGGAAGGAGTCTATTGACAAGTCTTCTTCAGATTATAGAAAGCCTATTTAGGACTCACACTAAAAGTTGTCACAATCTCAGGAAAATTTGATACTTGTTTGTTACAATATCCAGTTAAACCAGAAATACTCTTGATTGTTTTGTGAAGGGTCTAAGATGTTTAGATAGTCTATAGCCTTGTCAGGAAAGAATGATTTACCTCCTTAACTAGGCTATAACCTCAAATAATGTATTATGTTTTGGCAAGATTATAATTTATTTTTTTGAAACTTCATGTCCCTCTTTTGTTAAGGATAAGAACAAATAAATGGAATCCTTTTTACCAGAGTCCTTGCCTTCAAAATAAAACAGGAGATCACGTACCTATTCTATCAGGACTGCATTGCAAGGGAAACTTAGCCCCACATGAAAACAAAAAGGAAGGGTTAAGAGTGAAAACAGAGAAGGCTTAATAGAGGTTGTTGCATGGGGAAGTGTCAAGGCAAGCTAATTAGAAACAACTGATCTTATATAATTAGTTTGGAAGACTATGTGTTCTTTGGTTGGCTCTGAGTTGGAAGCAAAGGCAAAAAATAGAGAAGCTGTCAGTCATTGACCAAGTCCTGACCATTTGGGGCTAATTACAGCAGAGATTTTGGTGTGGTTTATCTGAATGCTCACAGAAAGGTGGCCGGTTCGCGTTCCATAGTCATAGATGATGGTCTGCCCATTGTCTAAACGGATTCAGCCTCTCATCATTTTTCGTCTGTAAATCTTTCCTTACATATCCCTCCAGCTACATCTAAAAATGATTTGAAAAATAAATGATACATGAGGTAATATTTTTGCAAGGCAGAAGTATAATGGTTTACTTAACTACTAGCAGATACCTGAAAACATGCACTTTTCTTATTAATTCTATTAGGGCTAATTTTTTTCTGCAATTGTTTATGTTGTTACAGAGGATCTTGATGATTTAAGAATGGAGGGAGTAACTACCCTTGTACCTTCTGGGAGCAAATTTAACCAAGCTCGTGCTACTCACCCTGCTGAACCTCAGGCCAAGGTCACACTGAACATCTGTTCAAGGTGTGCCAGGTAAAACAAATAATAGGTATAGTATACATAAACGTAATCTTAATTTTTAAAATCTACGATTTTGATGCAAAGGGTGTTAACTCCTCTGTGTTAAAAAAAAAAAAAATCATTTCTTTCAAAAGGTCTTTTGTGCTAACATTGGAGAGGGAGTTAGCCGTGCAGTTTTTCCTCGCATCCAATGCTACTCAGACCAACAATGAAATCAAAGAGTTTAGCTTGTCCTCACTACACAGTTTGAGGAGTTTTAAGTCTTTCTGTCTCTGAATTTCATTTGCTATCCGCCCTACTGGTTCCCTTTGAAAGGCAGAGTCTAAGGCCTCTGCAGGTTCAAAGCCCCTCTTAAAGCACCTGCATAAAGGCGAGTTTGCCCAGGTATAGTTTAAGATCTGATGTTATTGGCCTCTTAACCTGCTCCGCATCTTGTCCACCTCCTGGAAAGAATTTAATCAGCTTGACACTTTTCAGTTTTGGCAGCTGGAAGCAATCTTTGCATAGACCGTATGTGGCCAAAGAAGTAGCTTAAGTTACTGCCAAGTCAGCTCCCAGTGCTGGTCTAGCAGAAACTCACCAAATAGCTAGAATTCATTCTTTTGTAGGAACTAAATCTCATTTGCAAAGAGGCTTTTAAGCCTGTTTAAATGATAAAACAAGCCTTCTAACCCTTATGTAAATGGTGCAGATTAGCAAGAACAATACACTGGCTGGCCAGTTTTATCTTCTTTTCTTTATGTCTAGCTGTTCTATTGTATTGTTTGAGAGGGGATTAGCTGCTTGGAAATTGGGAGGGAGGGAGTGTAGGAAAATCAAATCAGATTTTTGTAGCTTTTCCTCTTTCCTTTTAGCCTTTGGAAATTTTTATTTTAATTGTCACAGGCTTAGAAAAATAGAACAGATACCTCTTAGAAAAGCAGGGATGTTATTTGAGACTATTAGAATGCCACAGCACAGTGGAAACAGCACATCAATGGAAATACTGCTTCAGACAAGTAATATTTGGGTGATTTGACTTTGATTAGAGCTGCAAATAAAACTTCTACTGTTTCTGTGATGGTATTCAGGCATCTTGAGTGTACAGAGTTATCTATGTGAAGGTTGTGTGGCAGTTTTGAAAAACCTTTGTGGTATGGTTAAATAACAAAAATTCAACTGAGTAAACTTTGAAGATCTAATTGTCTTTATCAAATAATTCCTGAATCAGGCAGCATCCCATGTAGCAAACACAAAAGAGTTCCACTGAGCAACAGGAGAGGAAAGGTTTTCAAAGATACGGAGGAGCACGTACTTCTTAGAGCACTGGGTGTGGTGCATCAACAATGAATTCTGGATCACTGAAAAGAAATAAAATAATATGGGGGGGAAAAAAGAAAAAAAGGGATGTGGGGGGAATTGTTAGCCAAGAATCCATTGTTTTAGGCTAGGCTGCCCTCCTAGGTGGAACAGAAGTGGTCTGTCAGTAAATTTTGGGCTCCTTGCTCAGTGGGGAGCCTGCTTCTCCCTCTTTCCCTCACCCTGCTCCTGCTTGATCTCTTGTACACACACACTCTCTCTCTCTCTCAAATAAATAAATAAAATCTTAAAAAAAAAACAAAAAAAACAACCGCTGGATTAGTTACCAATTTTACATAAAATATTGAGATTTCTGTCTTCTCTTGAATACCCATTCGGGTCGTGTAACACCGGGCCCACATTCTCAGATGATCACACAGTAGCAGCTTCCCTCCCAGACCCTTAGACCCCACAGCTGTGTGCCAGTTCACGTCGTTAGCTTGTCTGTCCAGCTTCACTCATTTGCACTACCCATCTAAAGTCTAGAGGCCTTCGTAACCTCTGATCTGCAGAAACATAGGAACTTTGATGATAAAGCAACAAATCAGGACTGGAGGAATGCAGCCTGAGGTACCTAGCCAGGCCACTGGGAGAAGATTCTGGTGCCCAGAAAAGGCAGATGATACTGTCTCAGGGTATCAGGCTCTGCCCAGGAGATTATGGTAGGCAGGTGGCAGTTTTAGACCAGGTGATCCCTCAGAACTCTGTGAGTCAGAATTCCAGTGCAGCAGACTAGACCAACATGGAGAAAATGGTTGCTTCCTTTAGAGAAATGTACCCATTCTCATTGTTCTTCTCGAGTGGGCACTGGCACCCAGCCTGGAAGATAATACGAGACAATGTGGTCTTTAGAGAGGAAGACTGGACATTAGAATTTTTTTGGACCTTTTGGGATCAGGGTTTAATTTCAAGTCTCACTGGATTGGAGGCAGTATAGTGCTAATGGATAAGAAAGTTTTGGATAATTAATGTTCAGTTGCAGAATATAATTACCGACACTTTTCAAGACTTTATGGCAAAGGTAAAATAGAAAGACAACCTCCTTCAAAGTTTGGCAAAGAGATCTTTATATACCCTAAATTACCTGGTGTATTATTGTGGGAAAAATTATGCAAATATTCAGAAAATCTGGTCCCTCATCTGTGAAATGGAGTTCTTGCAATCCTGGAGATAACCTCTAAAGACTATTGAGAGGTCTGGACAGAATAATGTATGAAAAGGCAGCTATCAAATTGTTCACAGTGCAAGGCTGTCAAGAAAAAGGGGTTTCCTCTTTTTCTCTCACTAGGATAATCACCATGTAAATACTTAAGCAGTTTAAAAAGCTTCAGTATTTTCCCCATCTTTTTGAAAGGCTTGCACTGAAGTGCTCAGGTATTGTAGAAAAAAGAGCCTCGTTCTTCTGACATTCTGGAATTTTCTCTTTGGCTTCTAACTAGAGAAAAAAAAGGATGTCCATTTCCCAGGATTTCTATGTTTAATAAAGCATTTGTAAGGTAGCAATATTTTTGTCATTTGTTTGCTGTTTTGTCAAGTCTTAAGGTCAAGAAATCACTTTTTCCAAAGTACTGGAGAGGTAAAATGCATAAGTGATCTTAATGGTTTTGTTGTGAAATAATACCATAGTTGCAAGATACTGATAACAAGCTCTGTGGGGCATCAGTGAAACTTAAGTAATGTTGAGAGTTTCTGCAATGAACCCAATCAATGAGCAAGTTAGTATTAAGAGGCAGAGTCTTCTCTATAGATTGCCTTTTTTCTCAATCTTTTTTTCAGATACTACACTATGAGCTACTTATGGGATCACATTATCTAGAAGTGAGCTTGCATATGATATGTCCACAACGTTGTTGCTCTTATCAAGTTGAGGGCATTTAGCCAAAGGCCACAGAGCCTTTCTCATTCAGAACCTGATGGGAAGACATAATGTGTAATGAGAATGATATGTTTCTACTGGAATGATTGAGGGATATTAGATACACGTGACCGCTGGAGACACTTCTACTTTCTAAGACATCAGGAAAAGAGGAATTCAGCCCACATTAAATTGTTCTGTAAAGCTTTATGTGGGACAAGGTGACTAAAATATCAAGAATGTCAAAAAGTTTATTGATTAGCCTAGTTACAAGAAATAAGATTACAGAATTTTTTTCCCCCCCATAAATACTTCACACATGGTTGGGAAAGTGCAGATGAAAGAAAGCTTGTGTTTTCAAGCTGGAAAATTATTCCAGGATAGTGTTACTCCTATAGCTCCTGATGGCTTCCGTCTGATGTGGGCATTGCTGCAATTTGTGTGATTTAAACAAAGAGATGACATCATCTGGCAAGTGGGAAAATGTTGGCTAGTAGAGATCTGACCAACCAAGATATTTTAAGATTCCAACCAGAATATCTCATTTTTCCTCTCAGATCATGAAGTAAAGAAGCCGTTATAAAATAGCAATTTTAAGTAAATAAGAATTTTCTGTGTAGGGTGTAGCGGTATCCTTATAATGGGTGATTTTATTCATTACAAAGTAGATTTTTAATATATTCATTGAGTACCTTGCTTTGACTTTTAGAAGAGTCCACCAATATAGCTACAAATCTCAGAATGTATGGGCAAAACAAGTTTCATTTGTTGCCTAGGAATCACACTAAGTAGTATCAACTAAAAAGTAAAGTGTCAGTAGGTCAGTAATGCAATTTATCAGTAATTACCAGCAACACTTCTGTGGTTTTAAAAAACTGTGGTTTGTAAAATTCTGAGTTTCAAATAAAATTTTTTATTAAATGTCCTGAATTTTTGTTGTAAGATTACAATTAAGATACCAAGAGCAAATGTGGATACGAAGGCACGAAATTACTATTTCAGTGAAGTTTATAAGCCATTTTTCTGGAAAGACCACCCATTAATTCTGTCTACCTACTGCCATCCTGAGGCGTTAAATCTTGTTTTCTTGGACTCCTGCCAGGGCATTCCGGGTGGTAAAATGCTATTTGTTTTTGATGGTGCAAGTGTTTGCCTTCATTCATGCTTTACATCAATAGTGCACACACAAAAAGAACTGAAAGCCATTTTAAAAGAAATTAGATTATAGAGAATGTACAGTGCCACTGGCTTGGAAACTCCAACATGAGAATGCTAGGACAAGTTTGTTTCCAAATAGCCGGCTGAGTTTTAACTGATTTGCTTCATGTCATTGTACTAACACTTGTTCATGATTTCTCCTAAACATCATGACATTAAAATACTGAGTTTGTGCATTGATGTGATAAAGCAGGAGGAGAACGTCCTTGGTGATGACAAGCCGCGGTCAAGGGGAATGAGAAATCTTGTTAAGCGTGAACTAGTTTCAAACTATCTATATTAGGATTTCCTAGCTGACCTAAGGAAATCTGCATAATTAATCATACATTATATTCTGTTTCACATTCCTAGGCATTTTTTTTCTTTTTTCCCCAACTATTTTTAGAAGGCTTAAATTCAGCAACTTCCCATTGGAAGGAAAGGTGAGCAGAAGGGACATAAAGAAAAATGGGTAAAAACAAAATGGGACTGCTATCACTTGTTTAAAGTGAAAAATTTTTGAAAAAAATTGAAATCTCATATTTTATATCATATCTACATATAGCCTTAGCTTTACATTAAATTTAATGCAGAAGTCTAAACCCACATGGTATCAAATGATATTTCCCAAATTCACAGCATGAGGTTCAGCTATGACTGTATCAGTAACTCAAAGTAAAACTCATAATTGCTCTCTTAAAATGAAAGTAAACCCATAAATCACTCAATTTCATTACAAAATAATTTTTTCCTATTATAAATTACAATTGTAACTTGTAATTACATTTTAATTTTAATAATTACTGTGAATTAATTAATTGTAAATTAATATAAATTCCTTGATTTTGACTGGATGGAGGGTACGGAAAAAAATAAAAACAAAAACTCCACAACAACAGCAATAAGATGTAAAACCCAGTGTTTCTCTGATACGGCAGAGAAAGGTATTCATTCTACTCCCATCTTCTAGAATTTGGGCTTTGGGAGGGTAAACCCCCTAAGCTTTAGACACAGGCCATTTTTTCATTCTTTGCCCGTGAACTTTTTCTTGTTAACCTTAAGTTAAATTGTTCTTTTGGAGCTTAAAACTGCTAAGGGGAAAAATTTAACTCAAAGAGGACCATGTTAAAAGGTTCCGTGCCCAGTGTCTCCCAGCTTCCTGAGACCCCTCAAACACTACCACTCAGAGCTGTGAGCTGTGGCCCAGAACTCCACCCATGTTAGCTACTGAATCCACACCCATCTACTGCGAGTACTGGTTTCCACACACCTGCAAAGGCTGTGACTAACAGTGGAGGGGAGTGGGCCAACTGTGGGAGCAACTAGAGAAACTCATGTCGGGCACACTCTATAAATAAGCTCTTTCTCTTGGGGAACCTGGGTGGCTCAGTCATTAAGCATCTGCCTTCGGCTCAGGTCATGATCCCAGGGTCCTGGGTCCGAGTCCCGCATTGGGGAGCCTGCTTCTCCCTCTGCTTGCCATTCCCCCCTGCTCGTGTTCCCTCTCTCGCTCATGTCTCTCTCTCTGTCAAATAAATAAATAAAATCTTTTTTTTAAAAAAAGAAGAAGTTCCCTCTCTGGAGATAGTACTCAACATAAGTGCACAAAAGCAAAACATACTTGTGGACCTACCTCTTTCCACTCTCGACATCCTGATGCCTGACCTGTGTACAATTTGACAAGAATATCAGGAGCTGATGAGAGGAGAAGATGGAAAGGATTCTAGTGACTTAAAATCTCTTAGCATTGTTTCTGAAGAAGTGCATCCAGAAAAAATAAATATAAAACTATTAGCCTTATAGCAAGAATAATTCCTCAAAATGCTGAGGACACTGGGAGCAACACCAGTGGTCAATTGTATAAGAATTCAAATGATTTCATCTGGTTTCCCTAGCAGTTGATGAGCTTACAGACGCCACTCTTGGTGTTCAGTTCTTTCTTCAGGGAGTCAGTGCTGGGTTTGAAGTGGCGGAAGAATTAGACTCCACCAATAGTCTGCTTGGAACAGCTGGAGATACTTTGTGGAAAATACCTGAATCTCTCGTGTGTTTGAACCAGTAGCATCTCTGCTGAACTTTCACTTGCTGTCGTGGGCCGAACCATCATCAATTCCATGAATTTTTGTCAAAAAAACTGAATATTCTGACTTCCCTTACTGCACATTGGTTTGATGCCCTGTTAGTGATGATGTTTTCTTGCAATTTTTTGAGCTAAAGGGCTGAGATGAAAAATTTTCTGTATGAGAAGAATCACCCTCAACTGCTGTTATTGGACACTGAAAGCTTTGGAAATTAGCTTTTGCTTCGGACTTGATAATGTTCCCTAATGAATTCAACCCCAAATTCCAAAGTAAAATAGTGCTTTTATGAAAACCTTATATTTTATAAAGTCATCTCGATGACAACTAACTTAATTGGAATTACATCATGTCAAGCTCTTTTACATGCTTGTGTTTTATTGCTTGTGAATTTAGTATTTGGTAGTACCTAGGTATGTGAAAGGACACTTTCAAAGCTGAAATACATTAGATCTCATAACAGAATCAGTATTAGCAGATGAAAATTTGCTATCAATTTTGATGAAAGGGGAGCCTAATTTTAAAAAATTATCCTGCTTCCCCCCAAATTTTTCACTAATAGACCTGTATTAAAAAAGATTGTAATTGGTTATTATATTTTAAATTTAATCACTAAAAACTTATGGAAAAATCAATTAACATCATTTTTATTTGCAGATATTACAGGTATTCACGCTGTGGCCCCCAAAATACTGTATTCAAACACACTGTTTAAATTCACTTACCAGATTTCATGGTTGTTAACTTTTATATTTTAATTGTTTGTTGTGAGGGCACCTTTCCAAACAGATAATGCTGTAGACACTCACATCTCTGTAATTGCTTTAACAGGATGGCATTCTAATTAATTTGTAACACAGGGATCCGTCTCTGTAAAGAAGGAGCAGTCTTTTACCCTTAGGGTTATTTTAGAATTTCCTGAAAAGTATTCTTCTCCAAGATTTGTGTTTCTTTCCCCTTGACATCCTTTTTTTTTTTTCTTTTTAAGATTTCATTTATTTATTTGAGAGGGAGAGGGAGGCAGAGTGAGCACGAGCAGAGAGGAAAGGGAAAACAGGATCCTGCTGAGCAGGGAGCAGGATGTAGGACTCGATCCTAGGACCCAGGGATCATGAATGAGCCAAAGACAGACGCTTAACCAACTGAGCCACTCAGGCGTCCCCACCTCCCCACCTTGAAGTCTTTAATGAGTTTCTGCAATCTTTACTAGATATTTTTTAGAGAGACCATTAAAGAGCTTTGTTTATGTTGTTTTTTGTTTGTTTGTTTGTTTGTTTTTTACAGCCTTATAGATACCATGATTCCTTCTGTCTGAGATAGGAATTGGATACTTCAGGGCATCTTGGTCTGGGATTAAACCAACGAAATCAAATAAAGGAAAGAAAAGGCCTGTGATACTCTCCTGACCAGAGAATTGAGGAATACATCTAAAAACCTGAGTAGCCAAGGGACAAGAATAGAAAAATCCCGTTTTTGTTTGCCTGTTTTTCCCTGGTGAGAAGAATAACATAGCTACACAAGAGGCACAGAGATTCAGTTTATGATTTCCATCTGAATCAAAAAGTCATTCTTTTTTTTACTTTTTAAATTTAAATTAATTTATATAATGTATTATTAGTTTCAGAGGTAGAGTTCTTGATTCATTAGTCTTATATAATACCCAGCACTCATTATATCATGTGCCTGCATTAATGTCCATCACCCAGTTATACCATCCCCCTGCCCCGTCCCCTCCAGCAACCCTCTGTTTCCTATGATTAAGAGTTTCTTATGGTTTGTCTCCCTCTCTGATTTTGTCTCTTGTTTTATTTTTTCCTCTCTTCCCCTATGATCCTCTGTTTTCTTTCTTAAATTTCACATATGAGTGAGATCATATGATAATTATCTTTCTCTGATTGACTTATTTAGTTTACTAAAATACCCTCTAGTTCCATCCAAACAAAGTCTTTTTGGTCTGAAAACTGTCCCAGTATGAATCATAGCCAATCCTTCCTAGAAGTGGAAGAAAGTAGGGAAGACAAGATGAAAATAAGAACCTTGTCCATGTCCTGTAAGCTGCCTGTTGCATTCCTAGGGTGTGCGTTACCCAAATCCTACCCAGAGTATGACACATTTCTTTAAAAAAAATAAAAAATAAAAAATAAAGGAGCATGGACTCAGTGTATCTTAAAATATGGCTTATATCATTTCATCAAAATCTGCAGGCAGGAATAACTGAAATGATATACTCACCCAGCTTCTAGGATAAAGATCTTGAGAAAACAACAAGGCATGTGTCTAAATTTCCTAGTCTTAGGGTGATAGCTGTAAAGATGGTGAGAAATTATCAGACTTAGAAATCTTTTGAGGATAGAGCTGACAGGATTTGCCATTAGTTTAAGTGATACATATGAGATAAAGGGAAGAATCCCCGATCATTCCAAATATATTTGCCAGAGTAACCGAAATATGGCATTCCATTGATGAGAGAGAAGACAGAAGGAGTTTGTTGAGGATGATGATGAGTTTTTGCACATATTAAATTTGAGATTCTTATTGGACATACATGGTCAAAATCTGTCCACAACAGAACTGGCAGTTAATAGAGTGCAAGATTATATTCTTTTTTAGGAGTATGAAAGAAATTAAACAGTTCACTGTGTCTTTACAGAACAGGTTTTGTGACTGACTGTCCTTGGCATTAGGATTAATCAACTATACCGATCAAAAACCACCTCTTGTCTCACAACTCTTCACCTCTCCCAGCATGGTTGGTTCAAGATCACCATAATCTGCTTAACCTACATTTCCTTTTTAAAGCATTTATCATTCTTTCACTCTCATTAGAATAGTAACTCTATGAGAGCAGGGACCAAATCTGTCTTGGATCACGAATACATCCTCAGTACCTTAAATAATTCTTGACCTACATGAGATAATCAATAAGTACTTGGATGGACAGAAGATTAGAGGAATATCAACTGGAATCACTTTAGTTCTATTCCTCTCTCCCTCTGTGTCTCTTTCTATTTGTATCTCCATCTCTCTCTCTAGATTCATCTTTCTTTCTATCAACATCTCTATTTTTACCCCCAGGTTTTACTTTCTGTTGGGCTGCTCCATGTAGATGGTTCTGGTGCCTGGAGGCCCCATATTTAAAATATCCTTATAGCTTATGTCCTTATTCTCCCAGGGTTCATATAATGATCTTTAAAAAGGCCCTGCTAAGCTCTCTCCAAGTAATGTGCCTGCCAGAGATTAGGCACTGCACGGAGGTGAGGAGATCTAATTAATTTCCAGTCCTGGGCTTACCTGTATGTTAGGGAAGAAACATCCGTATTTGACAGTTTCAACAGAATCATGAGAAGTTGGGAAGAAGCATCTATCAAAAGAAAGAGATTCAGTACAGAAAAAATAAGAATGGCCATAACAATACAATAAAATCAATAATCTGTTCTATTTCTAGAGAGCTTTAAATTATAAAAAATTTTTGAGAGACATTAATTCATTTAAAACCAATCCTCACAATTTTTATATCAACTGTACAAATGACAAAACTTGATCCAGAGAATTTAAATAACTTCTACACACAGCTAGCAAGTGTCTTTGGTGGGCATGAACCCAGGGCTTTATTGTCTTTATTGTGCTTAAATATTCGATGTTCTTGCAGCTATAGTACACTGCTTCTATAAATCTCTCTAAAACTCGGTCTCATTCCTGATTTTCCATTTTCTACCTTAGGGTTAATAATAGCCTTTGGGATTTTCTTTCCACTAACATTGTTATCACATGAGACCCTCTCTAAGTTTCCTTTTGCAGCCAACACACACTTGAGTTGCTCTCCATAGCTACCTTGGTGATGCTTTCCTTACTCCTCTCTCAAGTGCCCAGTGTCTTTAACTCAACCCACTCCTGTAGATCCCTCTCCCTTCCTGGATCCAGGGTCTACTCCAAATAGCTTTTTCCCCTTCAAACATGAGAATTCTTATATTGTGACTCTAGATTCTTAGAGTACCAAGTCAGCAGGACAAAAGGTTAATAGTTAAGTCCTGAAAAATGGAATCTTCTTTTGGATTTTAGTAAGGAGAGTAAAAGGTAGGTATGTAAGAACAGCTTTAAAAAAATAATTTTTGTCTCTATCTTTTAATTTTTTTTATCTTATGCTCTAAGTCCCAGCTAAACTGGGTTTCTCTCTTTCTCCATAAGTGTTCTTTGTGCGTACCCCATAGACATTCTTCTAAAATAAACTCACCTCACTATGCAAGGAAGAATTTTGCCTTACAACCCACAAACATATCCAAATACTCATTCTTCTTCCAGCACAGCTCCGATTTGCTTCCTTCCCTTTAAAGTTCTCTCAGTACTTTTAAATTGAAAGCAATTTTGTTGTTGTTATTCTCCTGCTGAACTTTTTGTCTTTACTTCTGCCCATGTTCACTTTCTTACTAGTTGTTATATACTCCTATATTCTTAGAGAAGAAAAATGGCAACATATGTGTTGATTCATCTTGTATCCATCCAGTTCAGAGCTCCAGCAGCTTATGGGGGATGTGTTTGGAATGGTTGTCATCCCTGCCACACTGCCTATATGGACAATAAAGGGGAGAGGGTTGGAGCTGCAGTTAAGAGTAGAACTAAATAAGAAATTTGTGATGAAACCTGAAAGTTGGACAGTTTTTCATACTGAGTGGCCTAGTGAGTATAAATTTCTAATTTGATAGTGTGAAACTGTCTTTATCGTGCTCTCATATTTTTATTAATCTGTTGATTTTATTCACCTGCTTCCAGCTGTTTTCTTCTTTAAGAGTAAGCGTGTATTATGTCCCTGTTCTCCAGCCCATATACACCCCCCCCCCATAACAACAATATCAAAAATACTTTTCTTTGAATCTCAGTAAGTTTGGGGATTTTCCCATTTTAAAAAACGTCACTTCCTAAAACACATTTTTCCGACAATTTACCTTTCTTCTTGCTGTAAGAAACCATTTAACAGTTTCTTCAGAGACTCTGTGGGTAGTAAGTTTTAGTTTTTGTATCTGAAAATGTCTTGAATGCTTCCTTTTCTTTCAATAATGGTTTATCTAGTGATTAGTGTTTTATTCCACTTACGGTTGTTTCTCCATTGTTTCTCCATATAATGGTTATAGTTGTTATTTCTTCATAGGTAATCCTTCTTTATCTCTGGAAACTCTTAAATTTCTTTTTTTGCTTGATATTTAACTACCATTTAATGTAAGACATCAAAATTAATGTTTATCGCCTGAAACTCATGGCTCTTCTTGTTTAGTGAGGCGCTCAGTCACTCTGCTTTGACTCTTTCCTCTCTGATATTCATTCTCTCCTGTCCTTCAGGCACCTATCTAGACCTTTCCAGACTATTCACTACACCTTCTTATGTCTCTTTGATCTCATTTTTCTTGTGTCTTTTAATTTCATTTTTTCTTACTTAATTCTCTTTTAATTTCTTGATCTTGCTTTCAAGTAACCAAATTGTCTCTTTATGTCAAATTTAGGTTAAATATCTCTATATTCTTAGAATTTACTCCTTTTCCCCCCTGCAATATATATTTTTAAAATCTTTTTTCTTCTTTCTTTGAGATTCTTAATTTTTTATTTTTTATAAACATATATTTTTATCGCCAGGGATATAGGTCTGTGAATCATCAGGTTTACACACTTCACAGCACTCACCAAAGCACATACCCTCCCCAATGTCCATAATCCCACCCCCTTCGCCCAACCCCCCTCCCCCCAGCAACCCTCAGTTTGTTTTGTGAGATTAAGAGTCACTTATGGTTTGTCTCCCTCCCAATCCCATCTTGTTTCATTGATTCTTCTCCTACCCACTTAAGCCCCCATGTTGCATCACCATGTCCTCATATCAGGGAGATCATATGATAGTTGTCTTTCTCTGCTTGACTTATTTCGCTAAGCATGATACGCTCTAGTTCCATCCATGTTGTCGCAAATGGCAAGATTTCATTTCTTTTGATGGCTGCATAGTATTCCATTGTGTATATATATACCACATCTTCTTGATCATTCATCTGTTGATGGGCATCTAGGTTCTTTCCATAGTTTGGCTATTGTGGACATTGCTGCTATAAACATTCGGGTGCACGTGCCCCTTTGGATCACTACGTTTGTATCTTTAGGGTAAATACCCAATAGTGCAATTGCTGGGTCATAGGGCAGTTCTATTTTCAACATTTTGAGGAACCTCCATGCTGTTTTCCAGAGTGGCTGCAACAGCTTGCATTCCCACCAACAGTGTAGGAGGGTTCCCCTTTCTCCACATCCTCGCCAGCATCTGCCATTTCCTGACTTGTTGATTTTAGCCATTCTGACTGGTGTGAGGTGATATCTCATTGTGGTTTTGATTTGTATTTCCCTGATGCCGAGTGATATGGAGCACTTTTTCATGTGTCTGTTGGCCATCTGGATGTCTTCTTTGCAGAAATGTCTGTTCATGTCCTCTGCCCATTTCTTGATTGGATTACTTGTTCTTCGGGTGTTGAGTTTGCTAAGTTCTTTATAGATTCTGGACACTAGTCCTTTATCTGATATGTCGTTTGCAAATATCTTCTCTCATTCTGTCAGTTGTCTTTTGATTTTGTTAACTGTCTCCTTTGCTGTGCAAAAGCTTTTGATCTTGATGAAATCCCAATAGTTCATTTTTGCCCTTGCTTCCCTTAACTTTGGCGTTGTTCCTAGGAAGATGTTGCTGCGGCTGAGGTCGAAGAGGTTGCTGCCTGTGTTCTCCTCAAGGATTTTGATGGATTCCTTTCGCACATTGAGGTCCTTCATCCATTTTGAGTCTATTTTTGTGTGTGGTGCAAGGAAATGGTCCAATTTCATTTTTCTGCATGTGGCTGCCCAGTTTTCCCAGCACCATTTATTGAAGAGGCTGTCTTTTTCCATTGGACATTCTTTCCTGCTTTGTCGAAGATTAGTTGACTGTAGAGTTGAGGGTCTATTTCTGGGCTCTCTATTCTGTTCCATTGATCTATGTGTCTGTTTTTTTGCCAGTACCATGCTGTCTTGATGATGACAGCTTTGTAATAGAGCTTGAAGTCTGGAATTGTGATGCCACCAACGTTCGCTTTCTTTTTCAATATCCCTTTGGCTATTCGAGGACTTTTCTGGTTCCATATACATTTTAGAATTATTTGTTCGATTTCTTTGAAAAAGATGGATGGTACTTTGATAGGAATTGCATTAAATGTGTAGATTGCTTTAGGTAGCATAGACATTTTCACAATATTTATTCTTCCAATCCAGGAGCATGGAACATTTTTCCATTTCTTTGTGTCTTCCTCAATTTCTTTCATGAGTACTTTATAGTTTTCTGAGTATAGATTCTGTGCCTCTTTGGTTAGGTTTATTCCTAGGTATCTTATGGTTTTGGGTGCAATTGTAAATGGGATTGACTCCTTAATTTCTCTTTCTTCTGTCTTGTTGTTGGTGTAGAGAAATGCAACTCATTTCTGTGCATTGATTTTATATCCTGACACTTTACTGAATTTCTGTTCAAGTTCTAGCAGTTTTGGAGTGGAGTCTTTTGGGTTTTCCACATATAGTATCATATCATCTGCGAAGAGTGATAATTTGACTTCTTCTTTGCCGATTTGGATGCCTTTAATTTCCTTTTGTTGTCTGATTGCTGAGGCTAGGACCTCTAGTACTATGTTGAATAGCAGTGGTGATAATGGACATCCCTGCCATGTTCCTGACCTTAGCGGAAAAGCTTTCAGTTTTTCTCCATTGAGAATGATATTTGCGGTGGGTTTTTCATAGATGGCTTTGATGATATTGAGGTATGTGCCCTCTATGCCTACACTTTGGAGAGTTTTGATCAAGAAGGGATGCTGTACTTTGTCAAATGCTTTTTCAGCATCTATTGAGAGTATCATATGGTTCTTGTTCTTTCTTTTATTGATGTGTTGTATCACATTGACTGATTTGCGGATGTTGAACCAACCTTGCAGCCCTGGAATAAATCCCACTTGGTCGTGGTGAATAATCCTTTTAATGTACTGTTGAATCCTATTGGCTAGTATTTTGTTGAGTATTTTCGCATCTGTGTTCATCAAGGATATTGGTCTATAGCTCTCTTTTTTGATGGGATACTTCTCTGGTTTTGGGATCAAGGTGATGCTGGCCTCATAAAATGAGTTTGGAAGTTTTCCTTCCATTTCTATTTTTTGGAACAGTTTCAGGAGAATAGGAATTAGTTCTTCTTTAAATGTTTGGTAGAATTCCCCCGGGAAGCCGTCTGGCCCTGGGCTTTTGTTTGTTTGGAGATTTTTAATGACTGTTTCAATCTCCTTACTGGTTATGGGTCTGTTCAGGCTTTCTATTTCTTCCTGGTTCAGTTGTGGTAGTTTATATGTGTCTAGGGATGCTCCATTTCTTCCAGATTGTCAAATTTGTTGGCGTAGAGTTGCTCATAGTATCTTCTTATAATAGTTTGTATTTCTTTGGTGTTAGTTGTGATCTCTCCTCTTTCATTCATGATTTTATTTATTTGGGTCCTTTCTCTTTTCTTTTTGATAAGTCGAGCCAGGGGTTTATCAATTTTATTAATTCTTTCAAAGAACCAGCTCCTAGTTTCGTTGATTTGTTCTATTGTTTTTTTGGTCTCTATTTCATTGATTTCTGCTCTGATCTTTATGATTTCTCTTCTCCTGCTGGGTTTAGGGTTTCTTTCTTGTTCTTTCTCCAGCTCCTTTAGGTGTAGGGTTAGGTTGTGTACCTGAGACCTTTCTTGTTTCTTGAGAAAGGCTTGTACCGCTATATATTTTCCTCTCAGGACTGCCTTTGTTGTGTCCCACAGATTTTGAACCGTTGTATTTTCATTATCATTAGTTTCCATGATTTTTTTCAATTCTTCTTTAATTTCCCGGTTGACCCATTCATTCTTTAGAAGGATGCTGTTTAGTCTCCATGTATTTGGGTTCTTTCCAAACTTCCTTTTGTGGTTGAGTTCTAGCTTTAGAGCATTGTGGTCTGAAAATATGCAGGGAATGATCCCAATCTTTTGATACCGGTTGAGTCCTGATTTAGGACCGAGGATGTGATCTATTCTGGAGAATGTTCCATGTGCATTAGAGAAGAATGTGTATTCTGTTGCTTTGGGATGAAATGTTCTGAATATATCTGTGATGTCCATCTGGTCCAGTGTGTCGTTTAAGGCCTTTATTTCCTTGCTGATCTTTTGCTTGGATGATCTGTCCATTTCAGTGAGGGGAGTGTTAAAGTCCCCTACTATTATTGTATTATTGTTGATATGTTTCTTTGATTTTGTTATTAATTGGTTTATATAGTTGGCTGCTCCCACGTTGGGGGCATAGATATTTAAAATTGTTAAATGTTCTTGTTGGACAGACCCTTTGAGTATGATATAGTGTCCTTCCTCATCTCTTATTATAGTCCTCGGCTTAAAATCTAATTGATCTGATATAAGGATTGCCACTCCTGCTTTCTTCTGATGTCCATTAGCATGGTATATTCTTTTCCACCCCCTCACTTTAAATCTGGAGGTGTCTTCGGGCTTAAAATGAGTTTCTTGGAGGCAACATATAGATGGGTTTTGTTTTTTTATCCATTCTGATACCCTGTGTCTTTTGACAGGGGCATTTAGCCCATTAACATTCAGGGTAACTATTGAGAGATATGAATTTAGTGCCATTGTATTGCCTGTAAGGTGACTGTTACTGTATATGGTCTCTGCTCCTTTCTGATCTACCACTTGTAGGCTCTCTCTTTGCTTCGAGGACCCCTTTCAATATTTCCTGTAGAGCTGGTTTGGTGTTTGCAAATTCTTTCAGTTGTTGTTTGTCCTGGAAGCTTTTAATCTCTCCTTCTATTTTCACTGATAGCCTAGCTGGATATAGTATTCTTGGCTGCATGTTTTTCTCGTTTAGTGCTCTGAAAATATCATGCCAGCTCTTTCTGGCCTGCCAGGTCTCTGTGCATAAGTCAGCTGCCAGTCTAATATTTTTACCATTGTATGTTACAGACTTCTTTTCCCGGGCTGCTTTCAGGATTTTCTCTTTGTCACTGAGACTTGTAAATTTTACTATTAGGTGATGGGGTGTGGGCCTATTCTTATTGATTTTGAGGGGCGTTCTCTGAACCCCCTGAATTTTGATGCTCGTTCCCTTTGCCATATTGGGGAAATTCTCCCCAATAATTCTCTCCAGTATACCTTCTGCTCCCCTATCTCTTTCTTCTTCTTCTGGAATCCCAATTATTCTAATGTTGTTTCGTCTTATGGTGTCACTTATCTCTCGAATTCTCCCCTCGTGGTCCAGTAGCTGTTTGTCCCTCTTTTGCTCAGCTTCTTTATTCTCTGTCATTTGGTCTTCTATATCACTAATTCTTTCTTCTGCCTCATTTATCCTAGCAGTGAGAGCCTCCATTTTTGATTGCACCTCATTAATAGCTTTTTTGATTTCAACTTGGTTAGATTTTAGTTCTTTTATTTCTCCAGAAAGGGCTTTTATATCTCCTGAGAGGGTTTCTCTAATATCTTCCATGCCTTTTTCGAGCCGGCTAGAACCTTGAGAATTGTCATTCTGAACTCTAGATCTGACTAATTACCAATGTCTGTATTGATTAGGTCCCTAGCCTTCGGTACTGCCTCTTGTTCTTTTTTTTGTGTTGAATTTTTCCGTCTTGTCATTTTGTCCAGATAAGAGTATATGAAGGAGCAAGTAAAATACTAAAAGGGTGGCAACAACCCCAGGAAAATATGCTTTAACCAAATTAGGAGAGATCCCAAATCGTGAAGGGGGAGAAAGGGGATAAAAAGAGGTTCAAAAAGGAAGAAAGAAAAAAAAAGAAAAAGGAAAAAAAAAAAGAAAAGAAAAGAATTAAAGAAAAGAAAACGAATAAAGAAAAATATAAAAAAGAAAATATATATATATTAGATAAACTAGTTAAAAAACGTTAAAAAAGAAAAAGGTAAAAGTTAAAAAAAAATTTTACCAGAAGGCAGAAAAAAAACAAAAAATGAAAAAGAAAAAAATTAAATTAACTGCAAGACTAAAAAAAAATCACAGGAAAAAGCCATGGGTTCCATGCTTTGCTTTCTCCTCCTCTGGAATTCTGCTGCTTTCCTTGGTATTGAAACCGCACTCCTTGGTAGGTGAACTTGGTCTCGGCTGGATTTCTTGTTGATCTTCTGGGCGAGGGGCCTGGTGTAGTTATTCTCAAGTGTCTTTGCCCCAGGCGGAATTGCACCGCCCTTACCAGGGGCTGGGGTGAGTAATCCGCTCAGGTTTGCTTTCAGGAGCTTTTGTTCCCTGAGCGCTTTCCGTAGAGTTTGGGAGGACGGGAATGCAAATGGCGGCCTCCTGGTCTCCGGCCCGGAGGAGCCAAGAGCCCAGGGCCCCACTCCTCAGTGCGCCCTCAGAGAACAGCGCCCAGTTACTCCCGTCTGCCTGACCTCCGCCCGCGCTCCGAGCTCACCGAGCCTGCGACCGGTTCAAGGTAGCACCGAGCTGTGAGCTTACTGTCGCTCTGTCTCTGTAGCCGGCTTTCCCGTTCCAATACCCGCAAGCTCTGCGACACTCAGACACCCCCAATCCTTCTGTGACCCTGCGGGACCTGAGGCCATGCTGACGCCGCGTGGGCTTCGCCCCGGTTTAGCCTCTGGAGCGATGTCCCTCAGCGGAACAGACTTTTAAAAGTCCTGATTTTGTGCTCCGTTGCTCCGCTGCTTGCCGGGAGCCGGCCCCTCCCCCCAGAGTCTATCTTCCCGTCGCTTTGGATTCACGTCTCCGCCGGTCCTACCTTTCAGAAAGTGGTTGTTTTTCTTTTTCCAGAATTGCTGTTCTTCTTCTCTTCGATCTGCTGATGGATTTGCAGGTGTTTGCAATCTTTAGATAAGCTATCTAGCTGGTCTCCTGCTAGCTGGAGTAGTCTCAGCCTGCTACTTCTCCGCCATCTTGACTCCTCCTCTTTCTTTGAGATTCTTAAATACACTTATTTAAAGTTTTGGGGGGTTTTGTTTTGTTTTTAGGATGGATGTATCCTTACCATTTTATTTTCAGTTGCTTGATGATCTTTCATCATCTTTTATTCCTTTACTTCAAAGTTTTTAAACTTTTAGACTTGCTTCCTCTTCTTTACTCCTGTCTGTTTCCTGGTGTTTCTTCCACCCTTTCCATCATCTACCCCTCTCTGGGGTGCCCAGTATAATACTACTGTAGTGGAATTCAAGATCTTATATTGGAGGCTCAGGGCTCCCAGCCAGCAGAAGTCTTGGTTGGGTTTCTTGCTGATGGCTGTTTCTGCTTCCTTGAGTCATTTCCTAGTCTACAGCCCTGCAGTGGTTTTGCTCATTATCAGCCTTGGTTCACTGATAGGGCATCTCATTCAACTTCTTCTCACTCAGTAAGCCTGGTTTCAAGAATAGGATATTTTGCATTCCTTTCCAACCTCTTCTGCCTCTTTCTGATGCTGGGAGCTAGATAGTTCTTAGCTGTTTTGATTTTAGCCTCCTATTACTGTTTTCCATTTAAGTCCATGATTGTGTTTTAACTGGTATGGAGCATGGTTCTATCTTTTAAGATAGTTTTAAAATGTATTTTATCTCTTACTAGTTTTTGTGTGTGTGTGTATGCGTGCATATGCATACAAGCAACAGGTTTTTTATATAAATTTACTCAATCATCTTGACTTAAAGTTATCTCATTGGTTAAATTATTATCCATACACGAAAGTATTCATAGAAGCAGATGAACGGGGTCATTAGGTAAATATACTGAGAATTAAAAGAAAGATTCTCTTGAAGAAAACCTTTATAGTGATAGTAGGGAAGCAAGTCAGAGTATCTTTAAAATAACCACATGTATAATTACTTTCCTATTGTATTTTTAAGGAAAATATATTTTTTGGTCGTGTTAGTCACAAACCTTCATGTTATAAGAATCAGAAATGTTAGTGGGATTTACTTTAGCTAATGGGGGTTTAAGATAAGGATGTTTGAGAAGAAATAACAGAATAGTTCAGTCTCATTGACATCTGGAATATTACTCATGCCTAATTTGCATACATCAGTTTCTCTAGTAGCCCAACAATAGTGGTGGGACCAAACAAGATGCCATTCTCCTCTCCTAACTCCTCCAAATCTGCTTCTATGTCAAGGTACTCTTTCAACTTTTTGATTACTCCTGGATTTTAATGCGTCTTGGCTTCTGTTTATGGTCTTCTTATGCCTCTCTATTTCTACTGTTTTGGAATAAATATTTGTCACTCCCACAAAATGCATATGTTGAAATCTTAAACCTCCAGGGATGTTTGGGAAGTTATTAGGTTTAGATGAAGTCATGAGGTAGTACTCTCATGATGGGGTTAATGCCCTTGTAAGAAGAAGAAACAGGAGAGCTCTTTCTAAATGCACACAAAGAAGTCATGTGAGTACACAGTGTGATGGGGGTCGTCTTCAAGCCAGGAAGAGAGCCCTTACCAAGAACCAAATTTGAGGCCACCTTGACCTGGCACCTGACCTATGGTATTTTGTTATAGCCTGAGATAAGACAACTTTATGATCATATCTTTCATTAAATCTTATCTACAGTTTCCTAGAGAGGAAATCTGATGGAACTCATCAGTTAACATTTGGTATTGTGTCTAAATTTGAAGAACAGAGTTCTTATTCTTCACCATTTTGACATCAGTGCCTCAACTTTGAGTGATCCCTGGTATTATCTCCCAGAACCAGGGGATCTGGAGCCATTTTGTACAAAATGGGGGTATTTAGGCTTCAGGGGCCTTACGAGCACCTTGCCCAGGGTTTTAAATTTAGTAACCTAGACTTCTTAGACTTTTTTTTTAACCCAATAAAAGGTATTACATTGCCAATTTTTAAAAAATAATTTGCCATGCATTTGTTAGATTAGTCAGATGTCCCTTCCCTCCTCCTGAAGTTTGCATGCATTAGTGTGCTCTAGTCCATACTCAGAGAAAGAGCCATGGAATCCATTGTATGCCATGTCTCACTACATGCATGAGAGGATGTGCTGGTGAGCAGAGTAGCTGCTGCCCCAAGAGATTCATATTTCAATACGATTCACAATGCCCATTAACCATAAAGGTATTATAGAATGGGGGTACAATTCGTATTTTAGACCATGGTTAGTTAGAGACTTTCTGATGTAGCTCTTAGGGTATCTGATGTGTTTATAATGGAGAGAATGCCTAGAACTTAGACTTATTAAAAAAAAAAAAAAAAAAAAAAAACCAAGGTGTGCCCAGGTGGCTCAGTTGGTTAAGCAGCTGCCTAGCTCAGGTCATGATTCCAGGGTCCTGAGATCAAGCCCCACATCAGGCTCCCTGCTCAGCAGAGAGCCAGCTTCTCTCTCTCCCCCTCTCCCTGATGCTCTGCTTACTTGTGCTCTCTCTCTCTCTGTCAAATAAATAAAATATTAAAAAAAAAAAAAAGAAAAACAAACCCATAATCTAATGTGATACTCAAGGAGTAGACTATGTTGTAAAAGGTAATTCTCTACCATAGATTCAGCCAGGAGAGTGTGGGTTCAATTCAGTAATGTTATAAGGTCAGAAGAAAAATCATTGCCAAGATGAAATTCACATTTGTGTAATGAATAGTCCACTCCTTCAAGTGAGCTAATATAGAGGTACTTATGACTGTCTTAGTAAATCCATTTTTATTTAAAATACACATAGAGATAAGAAAGGCAACTTTAAATTATGTATACAGGCATTGTGCAGCAGTGAGTATGTTCAATTATCTGAATATTTCAGGAGAGTACCTATTATGGAGTGAGGAAGCGTTGTCCTTTGGATCCAATCACTCCATTTTATTATCTTCCCTGAGCGGAATTCATGAGATAATTACTTTACCCCCTGCTCAGAATTCTCTAGCTTTCAGAGAAGCAGGTAGGCTAGAGTGCATGCCGCATTCCTTTCTCCACAGCTGTCTCATCTCCAGCTGCAGCTTTCCTTTACTGTTGAATAAAGGCTGCTGGCTAAAAGGTGTTGCAGCGAAGCCTTCCTTCCTACATTTGCCAGAAGCTCTCAATCCTGCTCACCTGTAAATAGAGTCAGTGCCAGCCCTTTCCACCTTCCTCTCTTAGATCATTTGTACCATTTTCCCCTTGCTCCTGATGGGCAGTCACACTGGCATTTCCTCCAACAGGTGAAGTGCATTTCAGTCTTGCTCTAGGTACTTGCTAGGTCCCCTGAGAGATAGGACACCTTGCGTGGTCTACTCCTTCATATTAAATGTCAATTCATCAGAGGGGCCTTTCCTGATCCCAACTCCATCACTCTCTCTCACCCCTTACCTGACTTTTTCCCTCCAAGTTTCACTTATTATTTCTTTCACTGCATGCTTCCTCTGTCTCCCGCTGCTAGAATACCAGCTGCATGAGGCCGAGAATTTTGCCTGTTTTGTTTGCTGTTCTAATTCCAGCCCCAAGAACAGTGGGTGGAACACATATAATTATTGAATGGTTGAATAGGACAGTGGCAAGTGCCTGATGTGCTTTATGCACTTGACACTATCTTATTAGTGTATCTTATGCACTTGCACATTACTTATTAAAATTGGGAATAACTGTTGATTTTTATAAAGTGTGTTCCTTATCAGGTGTTTTTTAAGTGCTTTACATACTTTAATTCATTTAATTCTGACAGTATCAAAGAGGTTGGGTCATTTGCCCAGTGATACCTAATGTGTACATTTCAGAGCAGGGAATTTAATCAAGAAGTCTTGCTTCAGATTAGGTACTCTTTCTTCCTTTACTGCCAATGATGGGGAGAGGTAGGTGTGGGAGGAGGCTGGGAAAGGAGGAAATGATGTGGCCATGTGGCATGTGCCACCATGGTGAGCTGAATTTTCTATAATAAGTTATCCTGTCATTTTCTCATTAGTATGATAAATAATCAGTAGAAGTGAATTGGCCAGTGTTAGGTGCCTGTTCTGGTCCTACCCCCCTTACAGTGTATGATCTAAACAGATATTACTGTTTAAGCTAGAATAAAGGGATAGTCAGAGTTATCAAAAAGTTTGAAATGTTTCCAACCAAGGATCTTCACTGTAATTCTTTAGAGAGGGATGTGTATGTGAAAAAGAAAATTTAGACTTTAGAGTCACTATGCTGGGCTTTGTGTTGGTAGCAGGGTTTACAAGGCACTGAGTCCACTTCTCATGGGATGACCAGAAAGTCATCACAAACAGACCCAAACTGCATTTGACTCATGTAGATTTGAAATAAAATTTGCTTGTATATGTTCTTAAGTAGGTTTATTTCAAATTATGTTTTGGCTTGCATACATATAGAAACAAATTTAGAAAAAATACACAGATTAATGTTTTTCTTGGCTTTAATATAATTTTTGTCTTTTTAAAATGGCTTAAATTTGGAACAGGAAGAGAAAATTTTTAAATTAAGAGGAAAAGACCATTTTTATCTTTACTATTATTTTATTATCTTGCCATGATAAAAATAAAATAAACCTCTAGACAGGCTAACTAAGAAAATGGAGAGAGGATACAACTTATTCCTTAATCAGAAATAAAAGAAGGGACGTCGTTACAGATCAATGGACAATAATGATTGAAAAGGAATACTATGACAGCTCTATGTCCGCAAATTTGATAACCTAGATAAAATGGACCAATTCTTTAAAAGATGAAATTTACCAAAACACACACAAGAATAAATAGATAATGTGAATAGGCCTATATTTATTAAAGAAAGGGAATCAATAATTAAGCCTCCAAAACAGAAAGCATCAGATTCAGATAGGATTGCTGGTGAATTTTACTAGTAAAATATTTAAGGAAGAAACAACTCTCTGTAATTTCTTTCAGAGGGCAGAAGCAGAGGGAATACTTCTTAACTCATTCTATGAGACCCAAATTACCCTAATACAAAACCCAGACAAAATGTTGTAAGAGAACTACAGACCAATATTTCTCATGAACATATATGCAAAAATCCTCAACAATATATTAGTAAGTTGAATCCAACAATGTTTCAAAAGAATTATAAATTATGACCAGATGAGGTCTATCCCATATATGCAAGGTTGGTTTAACATTCAGATATCAATCAACATAATTCATCACATCAACAGACTAAAAAAAGAAAAATCACATGATCAAATCAAGGGATGCAGAACAGCATTTGACAAAATCCAACACTCATTCCTCAAAAAACTCTTAGTAAAGTAGGAATGAGAGGAACTTCTACAACTTGAGAAAGAATATCTATGAAAACTTACAGCTAAAATCATGGTATTTAATGATGAGAAACTCAAAGTCTTCCCACTACAAGACACATACAAGGCAAAGATGTTCTCTATCAACAGTCCTTTTCAACTTCAAGTTCTAGCTAATATAATAAGAAAAGGAAATAAAATGTATACAGATTGGGAAGAAAGAAATAAAACTGTCTTTGTTCACAGATGACATGATTGTTTATGTGAAGCAAGTGACAAAACCCAGAGCTAATAAGCAATTATAGTAAGGTTACAAGATATTGGTTAGTATACAAATGTCAGTTGCTTTCCTAAAGAACAGTAATAAACTAGTGAAATTTGAAATTCAGGATACAATACCACTTAAATATTCACCCCCCAAAATGAAATACCTAGGTATAAATTTAACAAAATTTGTATAAGATTTGTACGAGGAAATATGCAAAGCTTTGATGAATGAAATCAAAGAACTAAATAAATGGAGGGGTATTCCATGTTCTTGAATGGAAAGACTCAATATTATCAAGATGTCAGTTCTTCCCAATTTAATCTTTAGATTCAATTGTAGTCCCAGTCAGAATCCCATCCATAAGAATTTATTTTGTGGATATCTGCAAACTGATTCTAAAGTCTATATGGAGAGGCAAAAGACAGAGTGGCCAACACAATATTGAAAAAGAAAAATAAAGTTGGAGGGCTGATAGTAATCTACTCTAAGGCCTACTGTAAATCTAAACCAATCACAATAATGTGGCACTGGTAAGAGAACAAACAGATCAGTGGAGCAGAAAGAAAAACCTAGAAATAAGGAATAGACCTATGTGATTGTAGTTAACTGATCTCTAGCAAAGGATTAAAGGTAATAAAATGAAGTAAACCCAGTCTTCTCCACCATTGGTACTGGAACAACTGGACATCCACACGCAGAAAAACAAATCTAGACACAAAAGACACAAACCTTATGCCCTTCACAGAAATGAACTCAAAGTGCATCACAGACCCAAATGTAACCCCTAGAAGATAACAAAGGAGAAAACATAGATGACCTTGGGTAAAATGATGCCTTTTTAGGTACAACACCAAAATATAATCCATGAAAGAAATAACTGATAAGCAGGGCTTTATTAAAATTAAAAACTTCTACTCTGTGGAAGACAATGTCAAGAAACAAAGAAGACAACCCACTGATTGGGAGTAAATATCTACCAAGACATATCTGATAAAGAACTATGACCCAAAGTACACAAAGAATGATTAGATCTCAACAATAAAAATACAAACAACTGAGTTAAAAAATGAATCAAAGACCTTAAAAGACTTCTCACCAAAGAAGATATACAGATGGCAAATAAGCATATGAAAAATGTGCCAGAGCAGATGTTACTGGGGAAAGGCAAATTCAAGCAACAATAAATTAAAGCACCCAAATCTGGAACACTGAGCACCAAATACTGACAAGGATGTGGAGCAACAGGAGCTCTCATTCATTGCTGTTGAGAATGAAAAATCATACAGAGAGTTGAAAGAAATTTTGGTGATTTCTTACAAAACTAAACAGTTTTATTGTTTGATCCAGCAGTTGTGCTCCTTGGTATTTACTCAAATGAGTTGAAAATTTATGTTCACACATACACTTGCACGTGGATGTTTATAGGAGCTTTTTTCCTAATTGCCCGAATTTGGAAGCCACCAAGATGTTCTTTAGTAGGTGAATAGATCAATAAACTGTGGTACATCCAGACAATGGAATGTGATTTACTGTTAAAAAGAAATGAGATATCAAGCCATCAAAAGGCATGGACAAAACCTAAATGCACACTACAAAGTGAAACGAGTCAATCTGAAAGTCTAAACACTATATGGTTCCAACTATGTAACTTTCTGGAGAAGACTAAACTATGGAGACAATAAGATCATCAGTGGTTGCCAGGGGTGGTGTGGACTAGAACAGATGAATAGGCAAACCACAAAGAATGTTAACTCAGTGCAAAGCTTTTGTTTGCTACCATAATGATGGATACATCATTCATAGACAATGCCAAGAGTGAACCCGGTGTAAACTATAGACTTTGAATGAATATGATGTGTCCATGCTGGTTCATCAGTCTTAACAAATGTACCACTTTTGTGGGGAATGCTGATCATGGGGGAGGCTGCAGACTTGTGGGAACTGGGATTTATGAGAAATATCCATATATTCCCCTCAATTTAGCACTGAACTTTAAACTGTTAAAAATAAAACCCCAAGTTTTAATAAAATTTTAATGAAGAAAATAAAATACATCTATTATTTATAGTATGCATTATTATATCCCTATAATTTATGTTGATTTATTGTTCATTTGTTTGAAGATTTATTTTTGCATGTAGAAAGAATAATTCTATTGTGAAAAGGAGATTTTACAAAACTCATAGAGATTAGCTACCACAAGATATTCAAAAAAACCTTTAAGAGCCAAAATGTAATTAATTTTCCTTACAAATAAATCAAACAAAAGGATACCTCCTTATTTGTTTACTGGCTTACTAAACAGAATATAAATAATAAAATAACAAATTTAAAAGTTTATAATTCTTTTTGTCCCTCAAAATAGGTGTATTCCTTAATGCTTACCAAATGATTTTATGCCTTAAAAGGTAAATAAAAAAAAATTTCACAGAGATTTTTTTTTAACTTTCTCTTTTTAGAATGAATCAAATCAGACAAGAACCAAAGCTGCCCAAATTAGATATCCTCGTCCCTGATTTCCAAATCCTTAATTTCAGTTTTAGGAAATATTTGTTAAACAGAAGATTAATGTCAACACTTCAGTTATTATCTCAGTGGTCATAGACTTTTTTCTCTTCTGTACCAGATTTTCCTGCTGAGCTAAGTCCGGGAGCAGCTGTTGTTGTTACAGCAACTTGGTTAGATTTAATCAATATTTTTTGAATGCCTACCTTGTGTGAGGAACTGTGGTACTAAGAAAAAAAGGAGACTTCATCTAGATGTAGTCTCATGAGCTGAATGTAATAAACACTTCAATGACAAGGACTCAAAAACTGGCCCAATAGTGTTCATCGTTCTGGATCCAATTTCACTCATTTTTATTATTAATGAAAAACACTTTACACCAAGATTTTAGTCAATTCTCCTAATATGTGAATAGGTGCTTACCAATGAGCCAATTTCCTAGTCACTAAGGGACTTGAAAAGAACAGTATCCAGGGTAAATGTTTCTGCTTGGCATGAAGGAACCCGAATTCTCCCTCTCAACTGATCAGCGAACACACTTTGAAAGAGACTTCATAAAAGATATGGAATCAAATCACTTTCAAACAGCTTCCAGCTCAGGTCATGATCCCAGGGTCTTGGAATCGAGCCCCGCATTGGGTTCTCTGCTCAGCAGGGAGCCTGCTTCTCTCTCTCTTTGCCTACTTGTGATCTCTGTCTGTCAAATAAATAAATAAATAATCTTAAAAAAAAAAAAGAAATTCTAGAAAATAGTCTAGATATTTAATAATCAAGGACGTTCCTTTCATACCTTTATTTTAAAGTATAAATTTATATAAAAGACATTCATTTTTTTTCTACATGTCAGTACAAATCTACTATAGTTAGTCTCAAAAATGCCTGATTTTTGG
Source organism: Mustela erminea (assembly GCF_009829155.1). Lineage (NCBI taxonomy): Eukaryota > Metazoa > Chordata > Mammalia > Carnivora > Mustelidae > Mustela > Mustela erminea. The sequence continues at coordinate 21,539,407 of NC_045629.1, forward strand.
GGTGCCTGGGTGGCTCACTCAGTTAAGCATCTGCCTCTGGCTCAGGTCATGATCCGACAGTCCTGGGATTGAGAGTCCTGTGTCAGCTTCCCTCCTCTGCGGGGAGCTGCTGGACCCTGCTTCTCCCTCTGCCTCTGCCTGCCACTCCCCTTGCTTGTTCTCTCTCTCTATCTCTCTGACAACTAACCAACAAACTAAATAAATAATCTTAAAAAACGCTTGATTTTTTTTTTTTAAATTTTGAACCACGATTAAAAATCACCGTTGGATCTAAATACCAAGTTGTCCAATGCAGGAGAAATATAAAATTTTCCTCAGCTCAATGGTTCAAGAAAATAGGTGGATTTAGGGAGTTTATATTGGAAAAGAATAAATAGAGCTATGCATATTTGAAAGGCAGTCCCATGGAAGAAAAAACATACTTATTTTTGTCGCTCTGAAAAAGCACTACTGGCACTAACCTAAAGGACACACAGGCTTTACTTCAACTTAAGGACAGTTGGGACAACTGGAGTAGTAGAAAAAGGGAAGGTCTGACTTCCCACAAATGTGACTGCTTGATTGCTGGAAGTGCAAGCAGAAGCTAAATAACTCTTCGGTGCAGCATCCGTGTGGAGTAAGAGACTGGGCAAGACGACCGGGTAGGCAGAACCTCCAAAACCGTGAGAAGTAAATGTCCAGTCTTCATAAGCTATCAGGTAGTGGTATTTTGTTATAGCAGCCTGAATGGACCAAGGCAATATTCTATCCATTTTCTTCAGCTATGGATAGGGCTCCAAACCTGAGCTTGAAGTCACACATCTATCACTTGCTGAGCCAGTTCTTCCAGTCCAACCAGGTAGGCACCTTAGTGTATCAGTAGGGGGTTCTAGAGTTCCAAGAAGAGATGCAAACCACTAATTGGAGTGATGGAGCTCTACTTCAAGGTGAATTATCATCTCAGGGGGGCACTGTAACTTCAGGTCCCCTTTACCCACCTTGGGATAGGTTTCTGCTTCCCAAAGGAATTGAGAAAGATGCTTTTCGTTGCTGGGGACAAGTACAATGAGCTTGATAACCCGCCTACCTCTGCTCACTGAGCAGTCCTGCTTCCAGGATAGAAGGTTTGCGCTGACTGCCTTGACACCGTTCATGACTGTGGAACTTCTGGATCGAGGGCGTGCTGCTGTCCTCCCTGGTCAGCACGTCTCTCTTCTACCTTGCCGTCGTAATTTCCTGACCAGGTGAAGTCACCCAATTAGATGAGGTGACGTAGCACTAGGACTTCTTACAAGACTTTAAAAGATTGTGACAAATCAATAGTTACTGATAATAATAGCCACTTAGTTATTGGGCTTTTCTCTTCTTTTTAGAAAGTGAGCTTCATGTAATATTTAGACTGAGTCTGTCATGCTCTTTCATTTATTTTCCAAATAGAGAGCAACATAACCCACATACCATGTGCTTAATAATGTATTGAGGATCTAAATGGATAACTGGCACCAGTACCTTCCAAAAGTGGAATTGCTGTGTCTAGAGTCATAGCTGGGGCCATGTCTAAAATCATGAGTGATGGTTGAGGGGGGATATCTGACAGCCACTGAAGTTTCCTAGACGAACCTAGGGTTTTTCAAATTACGTTTTATTTTTGGATCCTCACATTTTCTTTAAGAACTAAAGATTAACTCTGTGTTTTCGTTTTAAAGATGAATCAGAAACTATGAGCATTTTCTGGATCATATGGACATATGGATGGCCATCTGATCCCTGAGAACCATCACACGATGTGAGTTCCCACAGGTGAAATTAAAGTACACCAGTACTGACTAGTTCCAAGTTATTTAGGAGAAGAACAGCTGCAGCTATATTTCCAGGACATATTAGAGCTAAGTAAAGGCCAAAATATGTCTCAGTTTACTCAAGAACTAAATTTCTCAATAGTTCAAGTGGAGAAAGTGGAGGGACATCTGAGGACATGCATAATAGCAGAGGCACGCTACAATCGTCAGCATCACATATACACATATTTAGTTCTTTAAGGACTAAAAATTTTATAAATGTTTTTATAATTTATAAATTTTATAAATTTTTATAATAAAAGAACATGGGTAGAGATCAAAAGGACAAATTTGATCAGTCTGGAAAGAGGTCTTAGTTTCAGAAAGAAAATATATCTCCCAACAATTTTTAAATATTTATTATAGTACAAAATCAGAATCTATACATAATCTCTCCAACAATTAGAAGAAAAAATAGCAGGTAGTTTGACAACAATAAAAAAGAGGTTATACAACTTAATCTCAATCTCTAATTGAGTTAAATTATTGCTGAAAACGTAAATGATTATTACTTTATAATTTTGATTTTATTTAACTTGCAATTTAAAAATTTTAAAATTGAGAATTGTCTAAGGAGTTTAGACTTAATAGTATGGATTATTTCTTATTACATTAACATTTGAAGTTAATTTAAATCGATGCTAGGCTTCCAGAGAATTCTTTCCCTTTAAACAGTTAACTGGGGTTTGAATTCCCCTGGTTAGACTAGTACATTCAGTACGTGGGAATCACTGTACTAGAGGCAGTTTAAATGATAAATAAGCAGTGTTGAATTATAACAATTTGCACTGGACGCCTGGGTGGCTCAGTTGGTTAAGCATCTGCCTTCGGTTCAGGTTGTGATCCTGGAATTCCAGGACTGAGCCCTGCATCATTCTCCCTACTCAGTGGGGACTCTGCTTTTCCCTCTGACCCTACCCTGCCTTATCGTGTTCTCTCTCTTTCCAGTAAATACATAAAATCTTTAAAATAAATGAATAAATAAATAAATTTGCACTAAAGTATCAATTTGGAAATCTAAAAAGCAAGATGCCGAGCAAAGACATATTCACAGTATTTTCTGGCTAAAGGAATTTTATAGTCGATTCATGAAATTCTTTTTTCAAATCTTGTTTACTTTTTACAAATCAAGAAGCAAACCATTATATTTCCATTGAGTTTTCAGGAGAAAAAAAATATTGTGTGCCACTCTATGTGGAAAGATACTCCTAGAGATTCCACAGTTTATAGACTCATTATAACTGAGTGCCCGCAAGGCAGACTGAATGTTAAGAGTGGCTATGGAGATTTAGCACTGATTTTGGACCCCAAGTTTTTGGAGCACAGTCACATTGAATGGAAAGAAATCTGGTGTTTACAATTGAATTTGACAATAGTGAGAACACGGAAAACTCTGGACTCTCAGACCCACGTCTGAGACATATGTCATTTGGAACATTGTTTGGACAGATGGGTTTTTGCTTAAGAGGATATTTGTAAGATTTAGACAAAATTATGGCTTAATACTGATCTGTGAATATCGATCTTCCTCACCGTTGAAATTTTAGAAAGGGAACCAGTAGTCAGGCTCCGTTAGATGGTATGGAGCTTAAAATTGATTCCTATGAAGAGGAACAAAGACCCCCATTGTAGCAGGAAGTATTGATCTTTTTCTTTACAAACTACCCATTCCTCAAAGTGCTTGGAGAAAGAGTGTTACAAAGGGGTCATTACACTGTTTTTGCTTTGCCCCTCTTGATACTCAACAGAAAGAGAAACAATAAAACAAAAAACTGTGACATATACAAGTCTAAAATATGGGTAGAGATCAAAAGGACAAATTTGATCAGTCTGGAAAGAAGTCTTAGGTTTCAGAAAGAAAATATATCTCCCAACAATTTTTAAATATTTATTATTGTACAAAATCGGAATCTATACATAATCTTTCCAACAATTAGAAGAAAAAATAGCAGGTAGTTTGATAACAATAAAAAAGAGGTTACAAATGTTATTTTTTCATACCGGGCTTTGAGGAAACTTCACATTCAAATTATGAAAATAATCACAAATATTAGGTGTGGGCAGAGCCACTTGTACAAGCCAGTGAGTGCTGACAGTACCCACAGGCAATGTAACTTGCAGATAGCAGGGGCAGACATGGAGTGGTGCTCTGCTTACCTTCAGGACTATTTTAAAGGTTGGCTAATGTCTTTATTTTATTATTTTAAAAATGTGTTTAATTTAATTTAATTATTTGAAAGATTGTGTTTATTTGGCAGAGAGTGGGAGAGAGAGAGAGCTAGAGAAAGCACAAGCAGGGGGACAGCAGAGGGAGAGGGAAAAGCAGGCTCCTCACTGAGCAGGGAGCCTGATGAGATGTGGGGAAGTGAGGCTGTATCCCAGGACCCCAGGATCATGACCTGAACTGAAGGCAGACGCTCAAACAGCTGAACCACATAAGTGACCCTGGCTAATGTCTTGAAATTGACTTTTAAAGCAAGCTAAAAAATATCCCCATAAGAACAGTAAGCACTATGTGTAACATCTTAAGGAGAGTAAGTTTCCTTATTTATTTCTTTCATCTGCTTTCTTTCATTGTTTCTACTTCCCTCTTTTTTTCATCATCTGAATGAAGTCCCCTGGGACCAGCCAAACTTTTGTTTATTTTAACATGTTCAATGAACACATAAATATAGAGCATGATGGGGTTTTCTTCTGAGACTCAGTGTGTGTGAGTGTTGGCCCAGGATATGTCTGCTTCATGGCAAAAATAAAACATAAGATTATCACTTAAGAAGAAAAAGAAATTTGGAGAGGACGTTGATACCTTCTTTATAAAATGGTTCCATATCACAGAAAGACAGTTTTTTTTTTTTAAGATTTTGTTTATTTATTTGACAGACAGAGATCACAAGTAGGCAGAGAGGCAGAGAGAGAGAGAGAGGGAAGCAGGCTCCCCACTGAGCAGAGAGCCCGATGTGGGGCTCCATCCCCGGACCCTGAGATCATGACCTGAGCCGAAGGCAGAGGCTTTAACCCACTGAGCCACCCACATGCTTCCAGAAAGACAGTTTTTAATAGGCATAAAGTATACTGATCTAGGGGCCAGTTTGGGTAGATATTGGGATTGCAAAAGAATTCAAGTTGTAAGAAATATTCTTTTTTTTTTTTTTTATTTCCAGCATAACAATATTCATTATTTTTTATTTTTTTTTTTGCACCACACCCCGTGCTCCATGCAATCCGTGCCCTCTATAATACCCACCACCTGGTACCCCAACCTCCCACCCCCCGTCCCTTCAAAACCCTCAGATTGTTTTTCAGAGTCCATAGTCTCTCATGGTTCACCTCCCCTTAAGAAATATTCTTAAATTTTATAGAGGAGTGTATTGCTCTGATTAAGAAACAGTCATTCGGATAGCAAGCTGTTGTCCTTTCTCCAAAGTCATGAATTGTCATTATATCTTTATCTTTTAGGCTTGAATAAGTGATATGAATTTAGAATAATTACTGTTTTGTTATATATTGTTTACTTTATTATATTAACTATATATTCTATTAGTATGCCGTAGTTAAAAAAGAATGATTATGTAAGTAAATACATAAATTTTAAATATTAAAATATTTTAATATTTTAAATATTAAAATATTTTAATATTTTAAATCTCAAAAATTCAGAGATTTCTACCAGTTGTTTTATTAATTTAACCCTTGGATACTAAGGTACTACATAAGCAACATAGTAAACACTGTTCTGGAAGAAAATGATCTATGATAATGGAAGTGGTTGAAGAGTCCATGAATGAATGCTTTGTATATTTAATGTGTAAACCTATTGTTATCTCAAACTTTCCACTGTATCCTTTGTTTGTTTTTCACAACCAGAGCTCTTCTTCACTATCACTTTCATTATCCTTAACACAGACTTCAGAGGCATAGAGAGTTCAGATTAAATTCAAGAAGCCTGTTAAATTCTCCAAGTGCAATGATCAGGAAATAAGTGGGGAGGAAAGGTAAAGATGTAACAATTCAGAGTCAGAACTGACACTTACAAAACAACTCAGACTCAAACATCCTATGTCTGTAAAGTGCTAAAATAGATGATCAGTCCATTCAAAATCCCAGTGAATGAATTCAGCCAAATTGACCAATGCAATGGCCTTATACATAATATTGAAACAAAACAGTTCATTGATGCATGGATTTGGAAATTGCTTCAAAAGCAAGGCAAAAGTATTCCTTGCTCCACAGCATTTTGAAGTCATGGTTGATACAAAGTACCCGCTGTCTACCAACCCCCCTGAAGGCATTTGGAAACATCTCTGATGCCCACAGACTCTTCTTCCCAAAGGGTGATTTTTAGCCTTATTCTGCAGATGAGAAATAAAGTTCAAAGGGACTAGGTAAATTGCTTGAGGTCAGAAGGCTAGTAAGCGGCACAGGTGGAATTTGAACTTTGCTCAAATGGACTTGAAATCCCCCAATTCTTGTTACTATGTGGTGCTGCCTCCTTGCTTTAAAGCGCATTTAAAGTTGGTCCTAATTTGGAATTAGGCACATTTTTCAAATGATTTATTGTACTGCCTAATCTATTGTTAGAATAAAAAGCTAATGGGATGGAGTCAGGCATGTTATTTATAAGAAATATTAAAAACTTAATTTGTCAGGCTACAAAGTACAAATAGAGCAAATATTAATTTTTGTCCATGCTATTGGAGATGAAATAACTATCCTATTTTTATAGGTTATGAGCTTTGTGATGTAGACACTGTGTTAGAAATTTAGAATCAAAGTAGTAAGAACTTCAAACTGAGACATCAGTTATTTAAACATCCTTATTCAAGCTACGTTTTAAGATAAACTTATTTAGTTGCTACTGAGGAATGAAAACACAATGAGCTATGAATTTTATAGATATCTTGATTCTAGTTATTACTGTGCTTCTTATCAGGGATTAGAAGAGGCATTTTTTTCTAGTTCTTAGTGGGTTTATTTGAAGTTCAAATTCTATTTATGCTTCTTTTCATAAATACTAGCTTTTCAAAAGAATATGTAGGTGTTCTAATTAAATGTTTGCATCTCCTCAAAATTCATATGTTGAATACTAGCCCTCCAGGTGATATAGCACTAGGATGTGATAATGAGGTCATGAAGGTGGAGCCCTTATTTTCAGATTGAATTTATTTATTTTCAGATTGAATTGTTATGATTTGATAATTGATCTATCTCACTGGGTGAGCCAGCAAAACAAGTAGTTAAGGCCTTGAACCTCAGACTCTAACAGTGTCCCAGGTTTGCTACTTCATGGCTGAGCATCCTTGAGCATACACTGCAGTTCCCACACCATTGTTAATGACTCTCAACAGTCATCTAGGAAGGAGGTGAGAATCAGGAAGGGGCACCACAAGAGTAGAGGAATGTTGCAATGTACAAGATGTTATTATGTTCAAATAATCTCCCTCAACACAAGCAATATCCCCAAATAACTCTTGATTTCTTATGGAGATGCCACTGAAATTCCAATTTTTATAAGGCTTTTTTAAGTGCCTCTAACTAAGGTTTTATTTGTTTGTTTGGTTTTTGGGTTTTTTTTTTCTTGTTGTTGTTGTTGTTTTGTTTTTACTGATGTTTCCTAAGGGCTATCCTCTTGGACATAGGAGGGCAATTGTTTCATCAGCAAATTATCTACCTAGATAAAGCATCTACCTTAAAAAAAAATCTTAGGAAAATAGTAATAGGCCTGAAGTGTGTTTGGCATTTTTTTTTCCCCTTTGGAACATTAAAAGAAGATGTTTGATAGAATGACACATGATAAAAACATGTTATTCAAGTGATTTGATAAATGATGACAGTTTGGTTGAGAAAGGATTTTTATTTGAATGCTACCTCTGTGGATAAAATAATCATAGAAATTGCTTTGACAGAAAATCATAGGTTCCTCAGTTTTGTGCATATATATACAACCAAGAATACCAAACATGATGTGACAAGAGTAATTTTTGAAACTCTGCTAATATATTGTCTTGCTTAAATACCCTTTCTAATACTGTAATAACAATAGCATGTGGACTTATTATTTTGTTGTCATAATATGGGAAGGTTGATTGAAATGAATCTTCCTATTTTTTCCCCCATTTTTATTTCCCTACTGGCACAAGATGAGTTATTCTATGTAAGAAACAGGAACAAAAGTGAAAAATTGTATTTCATATCATTATCTGTATCTGAAAACTTATTTATTCACTTGCTTGACATTCTGGACCTCCTTGGTACACTTTGTGGTAAAATTGAAATTGCACTTACTTTCAATTATTTGTTATGCTAATTACCTTTATAATTGGATCATAATTCCTGAATGGCCTATATAAGTCATATCACACATATAATTATATTAATTTTATCTCTGTTAATGTCTTCTATTAACTGGTTCCAGAATTGCCAAACTGTTAATTAGCTTCATTAATATAAGAGAAATATTTTAGAATCAAACCATATTATTACTATTAAAACAAAGAATACTGTGTCATTAAATTCTGGATTTTCTGATAACGTTTCAGAATAAAACCCCAAATTCTTAGAGTATATAATATTTTCATTTATAAACACTAGTGCTCAAAACAGAGTATGAAATTCCCCAAAAGAAAAGCCAACAGTTTTGATATCACTTCCCATGATGTATTATGTTTTAATAAACCTACGTTTATAGGAAAGTTGTTTAAAGTTTCTAATGAATTTTATTCAGAGTCTTAAATATAATAATCTATTTTCTCACTTGAAATCAGAAATTCTAGAGCATCTAAACCATGCTATATAAAAGTCAGAAAAACAAATAAAACCTGTGGAATACTAACGTGATTTCAAATATGATAGTTATACAACAATAAATTAAGAAATACTTAAAACCCCTTGGAAGAAATCTCATGTACAAGCTGGGTCTTGGTACCAATACAAACCATTTTTTTATTTCTTAAACCTGAAGGCACAGAGAAAAAAATTTCACTATAAAATTCTGTGAACATTTTGAGAGATCAAACAATATGCACATCAGAAAAAATAAATTCTAAACTAAGGTAACTAAAATTTAGCAAAGCAGAATTTATATTCTCTAGTAGGTCACTGAATGTATTTCTTCTTTTAGAATGTTATCCCAAAAGATGAATCATCCTAATATCTTTATGTCTTATTGGCTTTTCTAATTGTGCAGACGTTTGTATTCAGGGTTGTCCTTCTTAAGAATTTTAAAGGCATTGTTAAAAGAATAAAAGAATGCCTTTATTTTTTCTATTATAATCTCTTTAGGGATCCCACATATGTAACATTTTCTAAACCAATCTTATTTGCCAGATCATCAACTTGCTTATCAGAAAATTTCATTATATTGTCCAAATATTAATAAATATGGCAATTTAATATTGAAGAATTAAAAAAAAATTATTATCCAAGGTTGCATTTATTACCCAGGTTCATTGCTGAAAACAAATTTAAACAAGCCAAGCTTCCTGTCCCACAAAAAGCTTACAACATAGAAGAGATCTCAAACTTAGAGATAATGCTAAAGACTGATTCACTAAATTAGCAACTGTTTATTGTCTGTTATGGGTACATCAGGACTACATTAAAGCATGGAAGAAAGGGAACTGTGTTTGTATGCTTAAATGTTGTGTATTGTACTGTCCTTTATTGGAACATGGAGAGTTACCCTTATGGTAACTCTGACTTTATAGGAAAGTCAGGTCATAAAATCCCCACCAGAGGAGCCTTTCTGTTTGATGTAGAAGCAAGCTAGCTCACCTTTTTTAGGCTATAACCTCAGTGCATAGTGGTTTCAGATTTCTAAGGGAATCTTCTCTGATTTTCCCTGTCCTCTATCCACTGTCCCTCCTAAGTAGGTGAAACTTGGTAGGATTTGGTGGGATTTCCTTTATTTACTCCTCCCCAAAATGGACAACTTTATCAAGAAGGGTTGCCATGGGGCTGCCCATGGTTCATTCCTTCATGTTGGTTCCATACCTAGTAACAATTGCTCAGTGTGTGATACTGCCTATCACTGGCAACATTTTCTCAATCACCATGTGTGAGCAGATAGAACCCTGCTAAAACATAACTTACCTCAGGTATAAAGTAATAGCATCATAATTTGGGAATTTCAGCATACCATAATTCTACTAGTTACCACAACTGAATTCTAATTATTCCAAATTTTGTGAAATAGAGAAAGGAAAAAAAAAAAAAAAAAAAAGGAACACAAACCATCTAAGGCAGCAAGATACATTGTCTCTACCAGCACCGTAGCATAAAAAAGCCTGACAGGGTTGAGTTTGTTTTTAAGTACTAGAGAGTGGGAGAGACACTGGCTCCTTACAGAAGAACTCAGCAATCTAACAGATGCTTCCAGGGGATACAGGAAAGAGGTATGGTCTTCTGTAAGGTACATATGTGAGGCAGCCTTCTGTTTTGGTACTGTGAGTAAAGTACTCTGATTTGGTACTCTGATTAAAGGAAGGAATGCCTAAAGAAGGAACAAAAGTTTTGGCGGTTTTCCAAAAGGGTGTTTTGGCTCCCCATACAATCTCATTTTTCAACCTGTTAGAAATCGGTTCTTTAAAAAGACCTCTCACAGCTGCTGCTGAGTTAGATGCCTGCTGACCAGGCAATTCTCTGATTTAGGCTAAGTATATAGCATCCTGAGCTCAAGAGGAATCCAACTTGGATTTTTAACTTCTATTATGGAAGAGATGGATATAAGATGGAATCATATATACCTGGGAATAAAATTTAGTGTTCAGCTAAAAAAGTCAATACCCAGCAAGTTAGAGAAAGGAAAAAACTAACATCACCTGGTAGATCCTTCTCTATTTTTGGAGTTCCAGTATGGTGCAACGCTAGGACAACCTTGAGAATGGTTGTGGGGGCGGGGTGGGGGGCATGTCCTTGCATAGCTGTGAAGAATGGAGGCACCGCAGAGAGGTCAGTCCCCTGGCCTTCAGTATCAGCTTCACCTGGGAACTTCACAGAAACAAATGCTTGGGCTGTAGTCCAAACCTTCTGAATCAGAAACTCTATGGGTGGAGCCTAGCAATCTGGGTTTTAATGTTCTCTAGGGAAGTCTACCAGAAACTGAGAACCACAGGTCTACAAAGTCAAATAAGTACCTTAACTGCCTATTTCTGTTTCGATAGATTTTAAAAATGGTTCTCCAATGCCCAGAGCTGCCTCTAGTTCAGACCTTCTGCATTTGGCTGCTTTCTCTAGACATTTCATTAGCTCCAGAGCCATCTGGCAATTTGATTTTAATCCTTTCTCATGGCTGCCTCAGATTTGGGACAAGTTGGAGGGCCTCTGATGCCATCCTTCGTGTGTTTAACAATCTGGCCAAGGTGTGGGAGTCAGTGGCCCACATTCTGGTCACATCTGCCTGGGAACTGTCTAGTAGTCCCAGAGTGTCTGAGAATCCATCCTGCTTGGTGCCTGATCTCCTCCAGCTTACTTTGTGTTGACATTTTTACCTTTGAGTTGAGATAAAGCAGAGAAGACTGAAAACAAAGCATCTATTTTCCACGCGTGCTTTCCTCAGATTTAGCTTTGAATTCTTAAGCCTCTGCCAGGAGGGTAATTAGAGCCCAGATAAGAGGCCAGCTATGGCAACTACTTGTCTGCAATACACCCATTCCCCCCTCCTCCAACCCCCCCACCACCCCCGCAAGAGAGAGCTCTACATTTGATTAGAGAATTTCTACAGAGAGTTTGCAGACCCATAGCTCATTTTCGGGAGATAGAAAGTTAAAAGGAAAATTTAGCAGGAAAGAGCACGGTTTTTATCTCTGTGTTACCATCAATCATTCTATTTTAGAGGTTCACATTCAGAGGTTCTTGCGAACAAGCGAGAGAATTTACAAAGCCATATTTAAGGGAAGCCCTCTGGTGAAGGAGGATGTTATTCCACTGCCTTCTGCTTGCAGGAAAAAGGTGCTTCATCCTGCTGCATTGTTACTTATCCTCATGTGACCTGAACAGCCAGAGGCAAGAACGAACAAGAGTGCCTTAGATGGATGAGGGAAGATTTTTAAATGACTATGCTAAAATAAGAAGGGAAATCAAGGGACTGCTGGAAGGCGTATTTGGTGGAAGCTCTGGGAGGTCGATCTGTGTTGGGGGTCCAGAGGAGGGTGCTGAGGAGTCATGTCCAAGATGGTGTCTAAGGGCCCAAGTCATAGGAAGCAGACCATTCACCAGAGGGTCAGATTGGAATGGACAGGGCTAAGGGAGAATGCTGGGTTGTGTCCATGGTTTGGAAAGGAATATGGGAGGAAGAATGTCCAGGTAATTCCGTGAAAAACTTAGGGAGGAGGGCAGCAAAGTTCCACAGGGCAGCAGCCAGGGGACAGAAAAGGAATTACTGTTAAGTGTTTAGTGAATTCAGAGACATACCATTCAAATTACGTTGTTATTTGAGGGGGCACAAAGGTTAGGGAATATACTAGGCCCTAATAATGTCAGTAATCTCAGGCCCGATTTCTGACTTCACAAAAGCTTGCAAAGAAATTAGAAAGACCATGCAAATCCATGTAGACCTCCTGCCAGATTGTGGGCTCAGGGCTCAGTGAAGAGCTTGGCCTTTGAAGATCCCCAATAAATTTTTGATGTTGATGACAATTTGGGCTTTTTTAAGAAGTCAAAAGTGAGTGAGTGACAATAAGTTATTAGAATTTTTCTCAAAAAATAATTCTGGAGACACATACTGGAATCTTAAAATGGACTATTAATGTTTAGAAGGAGACTTGGAAATGACTGGTGACTGATTTAACAAAAGAGGTTTTGTGAATTAAAAGCATACTTTGAAGGGGGAAGATGAGTTAATTTTTACCATTTGAAGAAAATGGTTCAAAATTTCTGAAAACTAGAACTGTTTGTTGTGGTTTACTTGCTCTAATTGACATTTATTATGATATATTATCTCAGGATATCATATTCTTCAAAACAGCTGACCTAAATGTAGTGTATCATATTCTGAAGTCCTCTGTAGAGGTTTTAGAATCCAGAAAGGGCAAGCCTCCCTCCACAGCTCCATGCAATCTTTTCAGCATCTCTACATGGACTTCTAGCTGCTGCTCTATACCATTACCTACATGTCCAAAATGTATTTACACTTCCATGTCCCCAGCTTAATCCCCAATAGATCTGCTTTCCCCTCAGTGTTCCTTATCTCAGCAAATGGCAACATGATGATTTCTGTTGCTCGCGACAGAAAAATAACATTTTTTTTTTTTAAATTCCTTTCTCTCTCCCCACCCCAAATCTCCTTGATTGGGTATACCATTGGTCTCCACCTACAGAATTTATTCATAATCCATCCACTTGTTACCCTCACCACCACTGACACCCCCAGGCACACCATGCTCAGCTCTCAACAAATCAGTGGAATTACCTCCTAAAGAATTTCCCTGCTTCCATGCGTGTCCCCCTGTAGTCTATGCTCAACGCAGCACATGCTTCTCAAAGTGGAAGTCTGATCATGTCCCTCTGCTTCAGCCCTCCACTGGCTTCCGTTTTCATCAGGAAGGAAGACTAGGTACTTCAACATCGAATTTCTAGATGACGTTATAGAAAGTCCTGCTTCATCTAGCCCCAGCTATACCCTATACCTCTCTCTCTCTCTCTTTTTTCTTTTTTTTTTTTTTTGCCTAATCAAACTTCAGCTTTATCAAAGCTCAGTTCAAATACCCCTTACTCCCTTAATGCTTCTCCAGTTAATCGAGATTTTGTTTATCATGTCCTCTGAACTATATAGGCTAGAAATGTTAGCTTGGCATTTAATTTTGTGCATACCATAGTATATTCAATTTGGTTCAAGAAAACATTGGAAAAATTCCCATTCTAGTTAGAGTTAGATACTACTTTCTTCCAGAAAGATTTCAAGGAAGATTAAAACACATCATGGATAGCACGATAAAATAACAGAAAGATGGCTGCTCACAAGTTTTAATGTCTTCTAGGCCAAAGTGAAAAAGTAAGAATTCACTTATTTGAATCTTCTCTCATCACATCACATAATTCAACTGGATTGACAATACCGGAGATTTAAAGGAAAGGGAACTATTTCTCCCTTTCGAGTTGTTTGGATTTTTTTCAAGTAAATAAGAGAACAGGCCCTAATCATCTTTATTATCTTTTCTATTCTCCCACTGCATACAGTATTCAAAACTTCCTCCTCTAAATGGATACAGAATAATGTGTTTTTACCGACCATTTTGGGCTAGGACTGAGCTGTTATTTCACCCTGTTTTTGGTTTCCTTGCTTCTTCATACAGAATGAGACTTTGAGATCAACTGAATCTCAAAATATCTGCAAATAAGCAAAATTTGAACTACTGCTGTAGCTACCAGTCTCCTAAATGAGCGTCAATCTTCTTTCTCTTGACTGGTCCATCTACCTTAACTCAATTTTATAAGACCCAGAGACTTTTTGATAACATTTACATTACATTACATTTGATTACATTACACTGATCAGTATTCCTATTGATCACATACAGGTGCCTGGTACTACGATAGGCTCTGTGATAGATATTACAACAGTCTCTTAGGGTGCTATCTTTCATTGTTTTTGTCACTACTAAGACTGAGTTAAGCACCTACGCAGCTCCATAGGTGTCTGCCTTCAGCTTAGGTCATGGTCTCAGGGTCCTGGGATCTAACCCTGCATCAGATTCCCTGTTCAGCAGGGAGCCTGTTCTCCCTCTCCCTCTGCCTACTGCTCCCTCTGCTTGTACTCTCTCGTACTCTCTCTCCCTCTCCCTCTCTCTGTGTCATATAAATAAATAAAATCTTTAAAAAAAAAAACAAAAAAAACAAAACCTGAGTCAAGGGACAATGATTGTTGACTCAGAAACTTGGAGCTAGAATTTACTAATAGGTATAATAATAGCATTTCCTCTAATCAGGTCTCATTGGTCAATATAAAATTAAATCTGACTGATTAGTTTTAAAGCCAAACACATTTACTGTTGTTATTAGTCCCACTTGTATGTCATTTCAAATACTTATTAGCAACTGTATCTTCACATATTCCTAACTGTAGCAACCAGCTTTGTGCCATTGTAATCTTTAGCATCCCACTTTTGCTAGTATCTTTTGCATCTCATTTCCTGCCCTGGGATGACCAATAAGAATCGCTCAATACTACTGTATATACAATTTATAGGGTCAGGTTTATCAGTGCTCAAGGACCACACTTGACCAGAAGCCTATGGAAAATTCTTTAGACTTTCATTCTTCAAGTGGACACATTTTGTAAGGATCCTCATAATTCTTGTGGGATTGTGTGGCAGCCATCTGTACAAGGGCTGGTTCACTAACACATATTTTATTGGTTTTCTCTCCATTAGTGTTTTACCCCCATGTCCTTCCCTCCTGCCCCCCCAGATCATACAAGCACTAGCACATAAGCCTCTGACTCATGTTTTGCATTGAGTCCAACCAGGTTAAGAACTGCTTAACCTTAAATATCCACCAGATAGTGTTACCTCTTTTCAAGGAAATGAAACTCTATTATTAGAAGATGCTATAGAAAATTCCTCATATATAGGGCATGCCCTGTTTTCTTGTCCTTATCTCCAGGGTGAGCTAATCATTAAAAAATGCCTTAGGAAATCTCTTTCAGAACTTAAAATGTAGCAAGCTCAACCTAAGCTAGGTTTTAGGAACATAAAAACATGAAAAATAAAATTCCTGCATTCAATACACTTGGAGTATATGGACAAACAGACATCTAAACAGACAATTAGAATATAGTGAAGCAAGAGAAATGGTAAAGTTTTGCATAGGTGCTAAGACTTCTGGAAGAGAAGATTCTGAAGAGATTCTAGAATGAAAAACTAGGATTAATCCAAATAGTAAAAAGGGGGAAAGTAAGCTATGCCAGAGATAATTATATAATAGTCCAGAGACTTAATAACAAAATATCTGCAAAAAAGTAAAAGAAGTGGAGTTTATGGAGTATGAAGTCAAAGACGATGAATTTGCAGAGACAGGTAGGGGTTGTGCAATAGAGAGACTCAAATGACTTGGTAAGGAAACCATAACTCATCTTGCAGGTGATGAGAAGCCCGCAAAAATGGTAGTTCTTAAACTTTTTTGAGTCAAGGATTATTTTGAAAATCTGGTTGAAGTTACTGTCTCCCTGTCCAAAAAGAGCACATCTGCCAAAAATTTTTCATTCCATTTATTGTGAATTATTGTGATTCCCCTAAAACCTGCCCACAGACTCTCTATAAATACTCATGTTAAGATCTCTTGCACTAAAATATTTAAATCATAAGAGTAATATGTTTGGATTTGTTATGAACATTCTGGTAGCCATATGGAAAATGGATTTTTGAGGGGCAAGTTTCTAAGTAAGACCATCAGTGGGGGCACTATGTAATAATCTAGGTGAATAAAAATGAGCAGCAAACATATAGAGTGTGCAGAGAGGAAGTGATGGATTCAGAAAATTTCCTTAGGAGGTATACTTAACAACACCGGGGTTGATTAGCAAGACAGGGTGTTGATGAAAATGAGTTTGTTTTTGGACATGCTGCCTTTGTGATGCTTTTGGTGTATCCAAGTAAAATGTCCTACAAAACTTTGGCTATACCAATCTTGAGGTGAGGACTCAAGAGAAAGATCTGACAAATGTCAATCTATATGTGATTAAAACCACGAGTAGATGAGTTGATTCAGAGAGACAGTGTAAGAGAGTGGGTAAGAATATTCATACAAAGTACAGTTAAAAGTGACATAAATATGAGGTATGAAAATTTTCTGTTTTATATGGCAAATAGGTCAGACAGTCATTTCAGAATGGCAGAGACACAGACCAAATTAAAATAGGCTGAAGAATGAGTGAAAACTATGGAAGCAAAGGCAATGAATGAAGACTATTTAGAGAGTTTGGCTCAGAGAAAAATGAGCAAGAAAAAGCAACAGTTAGATGTTTGAGATAATTATGAGAGGGATTTTGTTTTGTGTGTGTGTGTGTGTGTGTGTGTGTGTGTGTGTGTTTTAAGGCTGAAAGAGAAATGAACTTGCTTCTGCACTGTGGAAAATGAGCAATGGCAATGAACAGAATGAATGGTAATGGATAGAATAAATTAAGGTCCAAAAGAGATGAGAGGAGGGGATCCAAATCACCAGCCTAAATGGATTGTCTGAACCTTACACTGGAGAGAGGGTCTCACCCCTTGTGAACTGGAAAGGTGGCTGGGTTGAAGATAATTCTGTAGGTGCTATGCGAGGAAGAGTAGCAGATCTTTCTTCCTTAATATATCATTTTTCTAGGTGACCTAAAAAAGAGATAATAGTTTTGTAAAGACTTTGAAAGGAATGGAAGAAAGACAACCAGGAAGCCAAGAAGCCAGAGTTTAATGCTGGAGACCATTGACTTGTACTCACAAATCCTAGAGTGTCCGACTTTCTCCTGCATTGCTCCAGGGGCAAACGTGTAGGAAAATGATGGATTAATATGGAATTAGGGTCTGGTTGGTCAGTAATGACAGGAGGATATAGGTGCATGGGAACTGAGGAGACCACAAGACCCAGCTGAGTAGGGCAGAACTGGAATGAAGGGAGGCGAGGGAGAAAATAGAAATTGGGATCCATATTTGACTAAAGAGAAAATGTTAAGAACAGTGAGTTTGTGAAAGAGCCTAAAGGAGGCGAGTTCTTTGTCAGAGAACAGAACATTGGACTTAAAGATTGCTGACCTGGAGGAATTCTGGGTTAACTGCCCTTGGGCGAGGGAAGGTGGGGTAGAAGGGAATATCTCCAGATTTGGGATCAAGAGACTTTGAAATTAGTGGGTAGATACACAAGGACATGGAAATCATTCAAGGTGATAATGATGCTTGAGGTGAAGAATAAAACTTTGATTCTGAGCAAAGTCTTCACAGGCAGAAAGATAGAAGGTGAATATTTCTAATCCTGTGTTATCTGAGGTCAAGGGATTAGGCAGCCTCCTTTGGAGAGGAGGCACTCTCATGTTCTCAGAGGAAAAAAAAAGGTTGTAATATTCTTAGAAAAGGGTTTCAATGGTGACAAGGCAGAGCAGGAAGCATTTTATTTAGGCATTGAGAATATGAGAGACTGTTTAAAATGGAAAAGGAGCTTTAGAAACCAAAGAGAAAAGGTTTGGGAGTATAAGTACAACTCTTGTAGTGTAAAGGGGAAAAAAAAATTAACTTTTAGTAAGACTGTATTTCCCGGACTTGCCCACATAACCCTTGTTTGCATAGTGCCTATTAACCTCTTACAGAAGTAGTGCTGTGTGGATTCCAGTTTGGGAAACCTTGGCAGAGCACTCAAGGATGGCAGGGCTGTGAAGCATTCCTTGATGGAGTTGCTGCCAAGTCACGGTAAATCCAACTCTTACGGTATC
This sequence comes from Mustela erminea, assembly GCF_009829155.1. Lineage (NCBI taxonomy): Eukaryota > Metazoa > Chordata > Mammalia > Carnivora > Mustelidae > Mustela > Mustela erminea. The sequence goes on from NC_045629.1 coordinate 21,557,617, forward strand.
TGGAGGGCAGCGTTTGGATGAAGATGAGCCAGCTTCAAGGCCACCCAATTTGTTGAGTTGCTTTCATGGCTGTTTGTCTTTTTGACTCAGCTAAATTGGGAAGTCTGTGAAATCAGGATCATTTGTAATTTATTTACATCTCTTCAACATTAGGCTTATTACTGAGCATACTAATAAATAAAAAATAAATCTTTCTTATTGAAGCTTGCCATGAGCAAAAACAAATTTACAACTTAGTTTTTATTTTTTGCTTCTTTCCTTCTGCCTTTGTTAGGGATTTAGCTTCCATTTAGGTTTTTAATCTAATTTGAAATATCCAAATGTTTTGGAGTTCTTTGTCAATTTTTTATGATAATTTTTGCTTATACCTTTCAGTATCTCATATTTCTACATACTTTCTTTCTTTGAAAATTTGATGAAATGGTCATAGACAAAGGAAATGTGAAAAGACTATTTGATATTGCAGACTAGTGAAGTGTTTATTCTAATTATTAGAAATAAACAAAATAAATGATTAGACAGATTTGAGAAGTATGTATCTAAATCATTTAAAGGCGATGTTGTTCTTTCAAACTAAACTTTTAAAAAATTAATCCAGAGTATAAAATCAATTAAAAAAGTATAAATTGTACATATTTGACCAAAAAGTGTTATGACTATCAGGAAATTACTCTTGAGAATTCTTTAGTTTGCTTATATAATACAGTAAATATAGTTTTATATATAGAAGGGAATAGGTAACTATTAATATATATGTTAAAAATGTGCAGAATTTAATATTAATATTAATTTAGTATTAGAAGAATAAAGATGAAAACATAATTTATAGTATTTATAGTTACACAAAAGATAAAGAGTCATACATATGTGCTTGAATATACAAAAGCAAAATGCAAATTATATGTGATTCTACTGTGGCATATAAAAGCAAAGATGTAAAACAGTTAAAGAGTTTAACTTCTGAGCCTGGTACAGTTATGAATTGTTCTTGAGTTTGTATTTTTAAAAATATTAATACTATTTGTTATGCATTTATTAATATTCTCCCATGAGGGCACTTGCCATCAGCTAAATGCAAGAAAAAAATAAGGGTACTTATAGAAACTTCCAACCTCTGGATTATTTGATATATTGTCCTCCAATATTAGCAGAGCTTATTGTTAGGACAGAGTTCCAGCAGTTATTAATAAGCTCTATCTCCCCTGCTAGGGTGACTTCACAATACAAGATAAATCCAGACTGTTTGAATTAGATATCGCTAGTCTCACTATTGCAAGGTGGACATGAAAGTTCAGAAATATATTGTCCAGAAAGTACCCATGTCTTCCCTTCTTGAAGACCCAGTGTCTATGAGAACCCTGGGGAGTCACATAGATTAGGAATCTTAACTTCCATTGTTGAGACTTACCTTGACCTGTAGGCCTTTAAGCTCAAGTTTGGTTGATTTGGAGAACTGTGTTTAATAAACTTCTGTGTAACCATGGAAGCCCTCTCATGCCATGGGATCCAGAAGTAAGGAGAGCCCGCTGTGTTAGACTTCTGCTTTTCTTCCACTCACTTCCCCATTACAGTTTTAATGAAAACCTTTGCTTATAAACCTTCCTCTATGAGGCTAAGAAGAAAAACAGATTCTGCCTGACTTAATATTCCCAGGTGTATAAAAAGAAGATGAGGAAAGACTCGTTTCCTTAAAGGCTAGTAAAACAAAAACACTCTATGACAAAGGCTTTCGTAAACCTTTATTTCTCCTTTGAAGAAGGATGTCTGATTTTAAGTAAAAGTTCATAGTCACATCCCCAGTAGTATATAGTTCATGTTTCACAATTCCACATTATTCAAGGTTTCAATGACCATTTTTAATTATGTAGGCTTCAAGGAGACAACCTGGCAGAAAGGACAGAGGAGACATCGCAAGCACTGCATTCTCCAGATGAAATAGTCCCAGATTCTTTGGGTAAGTTTTAAATCCAACAATATTTACTATATTTGAATGGCATCTGAAGATTAAAAAAGAAAGAGGGGCGCCTGGGTGACTCAGTGGGTTAAAGCCTCTGCCTTCGGCTCAGGTCATGATCCCAGGGTCCTGGGATCAAGTCCCGCATCGGGCTCTCTGCTCAGCAGGGAGCCTGCTTCCCTTCCTCTCTCTCTGCCTGCCTCTCTGCCTACTTGTGATCTCTCTCTGTCAAATAAATAAATTAAATTAAAAGAAAGAAAGAAAGAAAGAAAGAAAGAAAGAAAGAAAGACAGACAGACAAAATGAAACCAAACATCTTGCCCCGCTCCAGGTCATGGTAACAGTTAGTCGTATATCCACCTCTCCCCTGGGCTGTGTGTCAGAAGGTTAAGGACAAAGGAGAAAAGGAAGCAAGACGTATGGATTCTCAGGCGCAGCCTCGTAATGTCTGTGCCCGATTTAGGTAGAAACAGGTCAACTATATTTTGGCTCCTTCCCAAATTTTGTCACTACTTGCAACTTGTTTTGGTAACTTACATTGCCTACTCCCATTTTCACATTATAGATCCCCTCGACTTTCAGCAGAAATGTCAACACCATATTTGATTTTCCTTCCTCTTTCTCAGCCCTACATTAAATTGGTATCAAATCGTGGCAGTGAATTTCCTCTCCAGTGAATTTCCTCTCCTCTTCATTTTCCCTGACACCACCTCTGTGCTTTTGTCCTTTTTCTCTGCCTACTGGAACAAGCCTGTAAATAGGTATTCCGTGTACTATCTAATCTTTTTAGTTTATTATCTTTCTAAAAATAAAGCTGCTTCTTTTACCCTGTTTTCTGTAGGACACAATTCAAAACCCTTAACACAGCATATTTAAGGGGCACCTGGGTGGCTCAGTGGGTTAAGCATCTGCCTTTGGATCAGCTCATGATCCTGCAGACCCAAGATCAAGCCCCATGTAGGGCTTCCTGCTCAGTGGGGAGTCTGCTTCTCCCTCTTGCTCGCCTTTCCCTGCTCATACTCTCTCTCTCTTTCTCTCTCTCTCTCATAAATAAATAAAATCTTAAAAAAACCCACACATTAAATTAATGTCAGGGCACTTCAGAATGTTTCCTATGTAAATAAAAAAGTACATATAATGCCATGACAATGACATCTAAGATTTATCACTGTTTCATCATTGAGCATTCTGGCCAGATGCAATCAGTACATCCAGTTGGGATAATTAGAAAAGAAGCTATGGAAAAATATTTTCCTTCATTTGGATAGAGAAGGACTTATTAAAAAAGTGAAAAAAAAATCCTAAAACATAACCAAAAAATTAAGTCAACTATAGAATGTTAAAAACTCCTGTTCATCAAAAGATAAAAAGAATAGGTGAATCAATCAGCCACAAAAATAGCAAAATACATTTGCAATATATTTGTTACTGATTAAAGATTAATATTTAGAATATATAATATATTTAGAATATATAATATTATATATAAATATATAATATTTAGAATATATAATTTAATTAATATTTAATATATAATATATTAATATTTAGAATATATAATGTTTAGAATATATAATTATAAATATATAATATTTAGAATATTTAATTATATAATATTTAGAATATATAATTAAAGATTAATATTTAGAATATTTAGAATATATAATATTTAGAATATATATAATATTTAGAATATATAATATTTAGAAAATATAATTAATATTTAGAATATATAATTTAATAAAGATCAACAAACAATAGAAAAATAAATAACAGATATGAACAGATATTTCACAGGATAGGAAACACAAATGACAAATGAACATATGAAAAATGCTTGACTACTTTAGTAATCAAAGAAAAGCAAATGAAGACCATAGAGAGATGCTGTTCTACTACCCTTGTTTCGGTATTAATTAAGAAATCTGGCAAAAGTAAGTGCTGGTGAAGACAGGGAAGAGAGGAAATTCATACACTCTAGGTGGGGCATAAACAATTTTGGAAACAGTTTTCCATTATTTTAAAGTCTTGGATATTCACATAATCTAAAGCTCAGAAACTCTACTTCTGGGGGAATATCTTAGAGAAACAAGTCTCAGGTACCATGAAATGTGAATAACCTTTGTTGCAAGCAGGCGGACAGGAAAATGGATACATTGTGGAATTATCCCATTGTAGAAAACTGCATTCCAAATACACACAGAGGATGAATGAAATCAGAGGTGTGCTGGCAAATGTTAGCAACTGTTTCTTTGAACACAAAAGACCTGATTTGTAAAGATTGATGCTTCCCATGATGTAAATACTACCACTGTGGCTAATTTAAAGCAACTGATCTGAAAATGTCAGTGAGTCTACCAATCTGATACGAGCGAGTTACAGCTCCCAACTGGATGAATCTTAAAAGCATAATATTGATTAAACAAAAGTAAGTCATAGAACACCGTTTTTATAAAACTCAAAACTAGCAAATGTAACTAATATATTCTTTAGGAAAATATACGTAAGTGATAAAACTATATTTAAAGAAAGGAATGAAAGACTCAAAATGGTGGTTTTCCTAAGGGGTGGGGGAAGCAAGGACATGGGATAAGAAAGGTGCTCGCAGATATATGCAGGTTATTGGAAATGACTTAATTCTTAAGTTAGAGTTTGAGGATGTTCACCATTATGCTTTGTATAGATGTATATAATATATTATATATATATATGCATATACACAATAGACCCTTGACCAACATAGGGGTTGGTCCTGTGTTGAAAATCCTTGTATAGGATATATATAGGTTTTATGAAAAATGCCTGCATAGTTTCAAATCCGAGTATAACTTTTGAGTCCCCAAAAACTGAACTGCTAAAAGCCTACTGTTGACCAGAAGTCTTACCAATAATATAAATAGTTGATTAACACATATTTTATATATGTTATATACTCTATTCTTACAGTAAAGTAAGCTTGAGAAAAGAAAATGTTTCTAAGAAAATCATAAGGAAAATACATTTATAATACTGCTCTGTGTTTATTGAAACAAATCCATGTGTAAGAGGACCCGTGCAGTTGAAACTTGTGTTGTTCGAGGGTCAACTATTTATACTTTTCTTACATGTCAAATATTAATATTAAACATTAAAAAACAAAGTGTTGGGGCACCTGGGTGGCTCAGTCAGTTAAGTGTCTGCCTTCTGCTCAGGTCATGATTTCTGGGTCCTAGGATCAAACCCTGTGTCAGGATTCCCACTCATTAGGGAGTCTGCTTGTTCCTCTCCTCCCAGCGTGTGCTCTGTCTTGCTATTTCTGTCACTATCTCTGTCTCTCCCCCTCTCAAATAAATAAATAAAATCTTAAAAGGAATTGTTGTGGGAACATGAACCAATGATAGTGTAGCACAAGACAAGAAATGATAATAGTTTCTTTATACTCAAGTCTCTTGTAGTACGAATGAGATGGTACACACCCATGGCAGATCTTTAACATTGACAATGAAAGTTGAACCATGTGGCACTAGTGACATGGAGGACCCGGGTTGGCCATTCCTTGACACTCTAGGTTTGGAATCAGACTGGCTTCTTTTCACTGTTAGTCTTGCATGTGTACCTTTACTTAAGCCATTCTTCTCTGATTCATAGTGAATTCTTTCTCCTCCCCTCTGTCTATTCAGATCCTGTGCTCTAAGATCACATCAATTGTACCTGGTGTCCAGCCCACATCAGTGTTTTCCTCTTCCTTTTCCCTTAATAGTTTTTGAATTACTTCTTGTGTGTTGTTCTTGCTCAATTGGATTATATGCTTCTTGAGGTTTTCTTGTTTTCTGCTCCATGCCTGGTATAAAACTAGACAAAAAGCAGATATTATTTCATTATTGGCCCATTAGTGTTTTTTAATTTTATCAAAACCACAGGAATCCACTAATCCACCAAGAAGATATATATCCTTCAGCAATCACATTTGCATAATAACTGAATATTGTAAGGATTTAAATATTTTGGAAAATTTAACAATGCATCATCACAAATTATATTTAATTCACTGATTATACTTAATTGCCTCCATTGGGGGGGGATATTCATTAGGCTCCTTTCTTGAACTGCTTATATCCTGAATTCCTTGCATTCAAATTTTAGTAAACCTAATCAGCAAATTACAAAATTTAAGTTTCTGATTCAGTACACTCTTTTCTACTTAGTTTAGATCACTAGATTCAGTAATTAAATATTTTTGGTATTATCCAAATTTGATGTTGTTAATTTTAAGTCAACTGTGCATCCACATTGAGCTTGGCTCCATAAACATACATATTTCTACAAATAGGTGTAACTTTCTGCATAAAAAAATCTGTTGTGACATAAACAGCAAAGGTAAAACTAATGAGAGAAACAAGTTGGATAGAGCTAAACATTAAGATAAACCCTACACATTTCTAAGTTCTTACCTGAGAATGCCCAATCAATTGCGTTGGCTAAGTTTCTCAGCCCAGTGCTGCCAGATATTGTTAGATTTTGACAAAATTACTTTGTTTTTCTGTTTTGGTTTCTTGTTCTCTAAAGTGAAAAGAAAAGATAAATTCTAATATTTGAGAAATTTAGATACTTATTTCCCCCTCCATGTGATTGAAAAAAGCTCAAAGAGGGGCATCTGGGTGACTCAGTGGGTTAAGGCCTCTGCCTTCGGCTCAGGTCATGATCCCAGGGTCCTGGGATCGAGCCCCGCATCGGGCTCTCTGCTCTGCAGAGAACATGCTTCCTCTTCTCTCTCTGCCTGCTTCTCTGCCTACTTGTGATCTCTGTCTGCCAAATAAATAAATAAAATCTTTAAAAAAAAAAAAAGCTCAAAGAGTTATAATTTAAAATACAAGATTTGCTTGTATTTTGAAAATCATTTATACTTCATATAAGTATGGTAAATATACTTTTATAAAGAAATTGTTCTGAAATAGAGCAAAATAGTTCACACATATGCCTCCACCAATTATGGTTAATAAGCAATGCATTCAGAATTCTTAAAAAATGCAATGTACTCTTCCAAGCATTAAATACTAAGATTTTATTTTCATGATATCTATTGTCCCTACAGGTATATTAGATTGATATTCTGGCCTAGATTTAGAAGGGTTCTTTCAATTTAACAGCTTTTAGTATGAATATGTAACTTTGCAAATATTCTGGTAGTACTTCACCATTATCTTTCTACATTAAATTGAATGGACCTCACTGGATGGCATCAATAGCCAAGAAGAATTCAACCAAAACAAGAATAGAATAGAATAGAATAGAATAGAACAGAATAGAATGTAAAACCATAAAAAGTCACCACTACCTTCCTTTTATAAAAATGTTCATTTTTCTTAAAAAATTAATACTGTAAAGGTGTTCAAGTATATTCCAAAAGAGAAAGAGTCATAGAAAATTATCTTGCTCAAATTGTTTTGAAAACACCAAGTTAAATGCCTGGCATATGGTATTTATTTATTATTAAATGAATATACAAATACAAAATAAGTGGGTGATGAATTAATTAGTGCATACATGCATTAAAAATCAAGCATGACAGGGGTGCCTAGGTGGCTCAGTCATTTAAGCATCTGACTTCAGCTCCAGTCATGGTCTCTGGGTCCTGGGATCAAGTACTGGGATTTGAGTCTGCTAGGTGCTAGAGTCTGCTAGGTGCTCAGCAAGGAGTCTGCATCTCCCTCTCCTTCTGCCCCATCCCCCCTCCCCAAGAGCTCTTTCTCCTTTAGTCTTTCTCAAACAAATAAATAAAATCTATTGAAAAAGAAAAACCAAGCAGAATGACAGTATTCTTTAAAAATCATCAACTGGGATGTCTGGGTGGCTCAGTCCTTTAAGCAAGCATCTGACCAGCTCAGGTCCTGGGACAGAGCCCTGCTTAGAGCTTCCTGATCATCCGGGAACCTGCCTCAAACTCTCCCTCTGCCTCTTCCTCTCTCCCTACTTGTACGCTTTCTGTTTCTCTCAAAGAAGTCAATAAAATCTTTAAAAATAAATAAAATCATTAACTTATTGAGAAAAACATGAGAATAGTAAGTATTTCTAACTTAAAAAATCAACAAATCCACAAGAGGGTTGATTTTCTTTTTCTGTATATGTCATGTGCTTTGTAATGTAGAGTAGAACATTTTAATATTATTTATTAAGTAAATATTCTACTTAATAGTTTTAATACGTAAGTGAAACAAAAAATTGTGAGTGAATACTAAAATTAAACTAATATTTCCTCACAGTTACAGAGAATATAATTCAGCCTTACTGGACTTAAATTATGCTAATTTATACACTCCAATTTAAAGAATCGCCGTATTGTCACCCTTACAACTGGGTGTTGGTAGGTAGGGGTTCAAGTATTCTTCATAAATGACTTAATATTTTTGATCCTGGTACAATTCTCATCATCTATCCTGATTTTATCAACAAAAATTTGCTGTTTTTGGATGTCATCATTCTGTTTGGAAGGGTGGTAGGTAACATTGTAAAATTTATCTACATCTCAAGAAAGTATCCATGTCTCAAAGAACATACTTTCTTGAGATGTAGATTTAAAAAAAAAACAACTTTTTTTTAGTGTTTTAGGTTTTTTTAAAGTTTTTTTTTTAAACTAAAAAAAGTTAGCTTTATGTTGGAAAGAATTCTGTGTTCTAAAAAAAAAAAAAATTCTACATTTACATCTAGATAAACTATGTGCCCTGGGATTTAGTAATTTTTTTTTTCTTGAATGTAAAACTCTGAATTATTAGAGACAGAGCTCCATGGTTCAAAAGCTATGATTATAGATTTGCACTAAGCTTTCCACTGTCTCTCTGGTCTTAGGTGACCATTAAGCTTTTGAAGGATTTAATGCTTTGATTTTCTTCCCAGAGTGCACATTTTTATGCAGTGGAAAAAATCTGTCTCCATATGTATGTGAATCTGAAGGAAAGTCTTCTTGAAGGATTCATATGGCTCTTTCAAATATTAATAAATATAAAGAAATAAATTTTAAAAGTTTCCAGTAGTTTAAAATACTTTCCTCTTAACTGATTTTTGAAACTCAATTTTGAAATTTGAATAGAAAGTTATTAAAACACAGACTTTTTCTAATGTTCCATATATCTATCCTTATTGCAGAATTATTATAACCCTTAGAAATCCTTGTTGTTATAATTAACATAATTCAGTAGACATATGGAAAGGGCTGCCATCATTTTATTCACGTATTAGAAAGTCAATACTCACCCACTCCTCAAATCTAGTCATGCTAACTAATCATGACTTCTCACTTGATACTTAACATGGAAAAGCCCACTATCATTTCATGGGATGTATCTTTCCCCCAAACTTTTCAGAATTTGCCACCCCATTTAATAGAGAGAACACAAACTGGTGCTTAAATTGTGTAGCCAGAAAAAAAAAAAGAAGGGAAGAAAGGAAGGAAGGAATTAAGAAAGAAAGAAAGAGAGAGAGACAGTTGAGAGATAAAATAAACATAAAATTATAAGCCAGAAAATGGACATCAATAAAAGTTCCAACAGTAAGCTAAATCATACGCCGAAAGCAGGCTTGCTCTGACTAACATAACAGCAGCTGTCATACATTTTTTATTTCATCGTGTCCTTCTCAATTAGAAGTAATTAACATTTTCATATGTTGTCTTTAAATTAAATAAACAGCATTCTACTGTTTGTTTTAACTCAAAAACACTAAGATTTTTCAAGTGCCAATTTGGCCACTTTCATATCCTTCTCATAATAGGTTTATGTATCACAGAGTCAGTAAGCAAGATGTGACAACAATTATTCATTCTTTTTGTAAAAATAGATTCTTTACCCGGGACTGAAGAAGCACTAATGGAAGAGGGTGAAGAATTTGAGAAAGCATCTAAATTAGCAAGACATGTAAGTACAGTCATTTGCTTACTTTTTTCTCAATTCCTTAAACTAAGGTATATTACCAATAGGAAAATCTAAAAGGAATAGGAAATATATTCTTTAAATTAAAAAATATTTTCAAATGTGAGTCCAGTATATCCCACGCTGTCATGCTGAGTGCTTATATTAGTAGGTGACTAGCTTGTTAACAGGTATAGTGCAAGGCGGGACTAAGCTTTAACAGCAATTGGGGCAGAAGAATTTTTTTTTTTTTTTTTAAGATTTTACTTATTTCAGACCAGGAGAGAGTGAGAGAGAGCAGGAACAGGGAGAGGGGCAGAGGGAGACGCTGACTCCCCTGAGCAAGGAGCCAGATGCAGGACTCCATCCTAGGACCCTGGGATCATGAAGTGAGTTGAAGGCAGACGCTTAACCGACTGAGCCATCCAGAGGCTCCAGGGGCAGATGATTTGAATGAGTTAGAAAAAGCTACGCTCTGCTATGATTAACGGCTGGCTTGTGTACATGAATATTCAGAAAGATTATGAGCTGTCATCCTAAACTTCATTAACTATATACATCTTGATAAAAATTAAATATTTTGCATATCCTAAAAGTTTACACATGACTTAAGCTTGCTGTTATTGGTTGTGAAGTCCTTGTGATATTTTTGTTAAACTAGATCTCTTCAGTGGAGTATATTGAGAAAAAAACCATTGGGTTAAGATTTTCAATGAAATTTAATGTTAAAAGAATAAACACAAAAAATAAAATCAACATGGGAATACAGAGTGTAAAGTTTATAAAAGGTTTTGAGTTGCTGTGAAAATAACTAGGCAATCCTGCATCACCTTAAATTTAATATCTAAACTGGGTTTATATCCTACAGTAGTCTCTGTGTTAGCTTGCTAGACCTGCTGTAACAAAGCATTGTAGATTGGGTGGTTTACATAATAGAAATTTATTTCACACAATTCTGGAGGCAAAAGTCTGAGATCCAAGTATCAGGATTTCTTTCTTCTGAGGCCTCTCTCCTTCTTCGTAAGTGATCTTCAGATATTAAAAGCTGTTAGCATCTCTCATCCGAGACTTTTGTTCAGCCCAAATAGAATCTGTTCTTTCATCAAATTCTGACATTGTGTCATTTTTCGAAGACTTCAGTATGTTTGATACTTTCTCTGAGCATATTTTTGTTTGCCAAGTTCCCTTGCAAAGTGTGGGTTCTGCCTCAACCAAGCCCAAGGTTCCAGATAACATTCCCACATCAGAGAGTGTCATGGGGTATGCACTTGATCAAATATTATTTTTGGATTATAATTTGGGATTTTCTTAACTTTTTTAAAGAAACTTTCTGACATTTGTAAAATTCAGTATGTTTTGATAATCTCATGATGATAAAAGCATGTCATCATTCAGGTTGTGACAATGTTTCATTCATTACTTTTTCCAAGCTTTTGTTTTTATTCCTCTGTGAATTTCACCAATGTTTGTGTATCTCCCTCATATGTAAAAGAATCCTACCAGATTCTTTTCTGAATCACTTTCTAAAATCAAGATAGATCTTGCACATAGTATTTGATTTGCTTAATAACACATAACAAGCCAAAGAGGGAAAGAAAACTTCTCAGTGATTTCAAGCTGATTGTGAGAGACTTTTACTTACTTTTTTCAGTGCTCACATAGTGCTTCTAAAGCAAAAATTTGTTCTAAGCCAATTTTACTTGTTTTCACTTATCATTCAGTAGATTTGGGGTTCTTAAAAATTCTACAATTCTACTTAATGTCAAAATAACTATTTAATTCTTTTTGGAAGCATGCAGAATATAAATGATACATGGAGAAATAAATTATTATCAGGACCCTGAACATAATTTCTACACAACAGCTGCTTTTGTCATAAAGAAAACATGGATTAAAAAAAGAGTCAGATGATATTTTAGATGTTAATTCCCTAATAATATTTTTTAGGATTTTATTTTTGGTAAATCAAAGAGAAAATTGTGGCCTTATCTAAATATTAATGGAGAAATGGAAGAAAACAGAACTTTTTTCTTTATTACCATAAGAAATGCAAAATACTTCAAAGCAAATTTTGAGTCACATCCTGTAAAAATATAAACATGCCACAAATGTTGAAATCCATCTAGAGCAGTTTCAACACATGCTGTCTTATTTGCTAACTTTCCTAGTTGGGTATTGGATATTAATAAGTAGGTAACAGACTCTTGAAAACTGTTTTCCCCAGTGGCTTAATTCGTGTTTAAAATGTTTCGTGAATATTTTGTGACTATTTGAATGAGGTAAAGGGAACATTAAGATTTACATTTTTATCTTCCCCCAAATAAACAAGTCATTTTTTGAAATTCCCCTTTCCTCCACCTCCTCCTTCTGCATTCTGGAATCTTTCTTAACTTATGTACATGTTATGAAGATCAAAGGTAGACTTGTCAGAGATATCTATTTATTAGAAATGAACCAACAAAAAGAAAATCTTAGGAAGAAAATGACAAGGAGCAGACTCTAATTAATGGACTTTAGTTCATTATATGTAGTTCATTATATATATATATAGTTCATAAATATAGTACACAACTTTTTGTTTAAATCAATGATCCATAAAGATTTAGTATTAATGATTTTTTAATTTCACAATTTCTATAGCTTTCTGAATCTTCACAATTCCATTTTGTTTTGAAAGTATGACATACACATCTGAGCATAATGGGAAGATGAAAAGATAACTAAGAAAGACATTTAACATTCAACATCTTATTGACTTTTTTCTTTTTCCTTTGTAAATCTCTTATTTATTTTATTCATTAGTCAATACCAATCAGCCCATCATAAGCAGATTCCCAGAGCATTTTATGTAACTAGTCATCATTTCTTAAAGTAGAAGAAAAATCTTAAAGAAGACTCCAGTAGGGAAGGTTTTCCTGATGTTTTCAGGAATTACTAAAAATGTACTTCTAATACATTTTCCTTCTGAAGAATTTTAGTTCCTTGAGAAGTTATGTTAAACTAACTAGAATGATAGTAGTAATAATAGTAATGATAGCATATGTTTCTATAGAACTTTTTAATTGTTAAGTATTTTTACATACTTAATATCAATTAAATATGAAATATTAACTAAGTATGTCTCGGAATTTTGCAAGTCCTTACACACATGGCCATGACACCCTTCAGTGAACTCAGTAGTAGTCTAAAATTCGGGTGAGTATACCAAGCCTCCAGACGATCTGGTGATTTGTCCCATGTCACATAGGGCAGAACTGAAACTTGTATTTCCCAGTGCCCCACACTTTCACAGAACTTGTTGGGATCCCTACAATTACTAAGGTAGTAGGGCCACTCTTAAATAGCAAATGTAATATAGAAAAATTAAAAATTAGGCCATTATTAGTAGCCAATGTCAAAGATAAAATTATTCATTAGATTAAGTAGATAATGAAAAAGGAGAAGTTTAAGGTACTGGATTGTGACAAGTAAATTTTAAAAATTATTTTATTTAAATTTTAATTAACATATAGTGTATTATTAGTTTCAGAGGGAGTTCAGTGATTCATGAGTTGTGTGTAACACCCAGTACTCATTTCATCACACGCTCTCCTTAATGACCATCACCCAGTTACCCCATCCCCACCACTCCCTCCCCTCCAGCAACCCTCAGTTTGCTTCCTAGAGTAGAGTCTCTTATGGTTTGTCTTCCTTTCTGATTTAGTCTTATTGTTATTTTTTCCTCCCTTCCCCTATGATCTTCTGCTTTATTTCTTAAATTCCTTTGATTCTTAAATTAATGAGTGAGATCATATGATAATTGTCTTTCTGATTGACTTATTTCACTTAGTATAATGCTCTCTAGTTCCATCCATGTCATTACAAATGGTAAGATTTCATTTTTTTGATGACTGAGTAATATTATTGTGTGTTTGTGTGTGTGTGTGTGTGTGTGTGTGTGTGTACCACATCTTCCTTATCCATTCATCTACAATAGCTAATTTTTTATGAGAGGAAAGGATCAATAAGTTTGGAACATAAAAGACTAGTCTTGCTTGGGTCCTTAATTTTGAAGGAGTCTGAGAAACCAATGCAGCATGAGAAGAAGGGGGATCTTAAAATTAGGAGGAAGGAAAGGGAAAAGGATAATAAATAAAACAGCTTGGAAAAATTCCTCTGACGAACAATTCAAAGTGAAACTCAGGGGATCCTGGAATTTTCAGGATTAGAGGTGAACTTTGATTACTTTTAAGCATGCATAATATTGTGCTTTGTTGATTATTATATAAAAAGTTTTGTTTGGTGATATAGGGACAAGTGGATGGCCTCTCTATCTCTCTCTCTCCTTCACTAATTCTTTCTACTTTCACTCACAAGTAGTAAGGTAGAGACTTGATTGTCTGATGTTGAAATTTTCCACACACGCCACATTTTCCCGATATTCCATGAATATGAAGTTAAAAAAGAGTAGATATGGGTTAGATATAAATACTATTCTCTTTTGATAACAACTGTAATTGGAAGAGACATAAAGATAAAGAAACATTTACTTGCATACTTCCAATAACACAGGCAACTAATGTACAAATTTGGAAAAGAGTTTTGATAGGAAGGACATTGTTTCTAAATGAATTTCTTTTTGATGGAAAAAATTAGGTGAAACAGTTTTTGTTAACTTAAAAAAAATTATTCTGCTAATGAGGTATGTACATCAGGAAAGAGTTCCACCTGTATTTCTATTCCTGGTCTGATCGTTAATTAGTAGTGTGGAATCTTCTTTTAACCAATCCTAAGTGCCCTTAGGAATGATGTTAAAAAAAGAATTCCACTACACACAGGGAGCACTGATTGCTGAGATTTAAGGGAAATTTTGTAATCTGCTGAAATCCCATGATTTTCACAATATATGAGTTGCACAAATGCCTTTTTTATCTCCACTCTATGAATCTACACACTATTTTCAAGCCAAATAGCATGTGTCTCCTTGAAGATTCATTTCTTTTATCCAATTTCTTCCTTCCAAGATCTTTATTTCTTCTCTTATAAGCCATGCCAAGAAAAAAAAAGACATTTATACATTTAAAAGATATAAAAGTACAAAATTATCAAGTTGACTTAACAACAAGCATAAAAAGAGTTGTAACTGTCGACTTCCAGGTAAAAACTACAGGTAACAACATTTAGTGGACCTTTAGACCATTTCTTTATGAATTTTGATACTTCTACTTTCTAGTTTACTTTTTTTTTTAAGACTTTATTTATTCATTTGACAGACAGAGATCACAAGTAGGCAGAGAAGCAGGCAGAGAGAGGGGGAAGCAGGTTCCCTGCTGAGCAGAGAACCTGATGTGAGGCTGCATCCCAGGACCCTGGGATCATGACCCGAGCAGAAGGCAGAGGCTTTAACCCACTGAGCCACCCAGGTGCGCAAAGATTTTTTTTTTTATTTATTTAACAGAATGAGAGAGAGAGAGAGAGCATGCAAGTGCGTGAGAGGGAACGCAAGCAGGAGGAGTGGGAGAGGGAGAAGTAGGTTTCCCGCTGAATGGGGAGCCCAATGGAGGGCTTGATCCCAGGACCCTGAGATCATGACCTGAGCTGAAGGCAGACACTTAACAAGTCTGAGCCACTCAGGCGCCTATCTTGTTTCTTACTAGTCTTATTCCACCTTACACACAAGCTTCCTCTTGGAAATTTTGTCTTTTGATCCTTCTCTCAATTTGATGTCTTACATCTTTCCAGTAAAACAGCTTCTAAATTCTTTTTCATACCCAAGTATTGTTTCATGATAAATAAATATTGTTACACAGAGTTTGGAAGGTTTATATTTCTCTGGAAACTGATTTAAAGATCTGGTCAATGGAAGCAATGTTGAATGAATTTGCTAATGAACATGTTGCAGTTTTTTTTTTGCATTATGTGCCCAGGGTGGAAAAAATAGACACCAACTGGCATTTATGGAATTAAGATGAAACACATCTCAACTTGTACTTTGCAAAGTAAAAAAGAAAAGAAGATTGATGTTCCTTATCGCCTCACCAAATAGAAGTAATGAATTGGAGTGGATTTCATCTCTTGAAAGATGATGTTGACAAATGGCCGGCCGCTAATTGTAGCAATGAATGGTCTGCTACAGAACAGCAATTAGTGCACATTTTGCTCAACCCTAAAGGTTTTTACCATTTCTTATTCCTTCTAGCCTGTGGAATTTTGCTTGGCTTTTATCACTCACAGATCTAGGACACCAATAAAACTGTTTCCATTTAAGTACTATAGTAGGAAATTTATCTGACCAAGTTTTGAAATTTGTAAGACTTTTCCTTTTGACATTTCAGGTCTGTTGATTTCTAACACATTGAGGATGGAAATATTTGCCCAAACCTATGCAAATATTATTTTTTTAAAACTTCTACGAATTTTTAAAATGTAACTTCTAAATGTCACATTTGCATCAGAGAAAAATGGCTTAAAAGGATAAAATTATGACATAAGACATGTGAAAACATTGTAACTTTTGTCATTAATCAGTCTCTTTACATAATTTCACTGTTTCCCTGTTAGTAAAATTAGGAAATTATTAGGATTAGTTAAATTCTGCATTTTCATTTTTAAGGTAGTTGGAAGGAAGAGTGCCCTAGTATGCATCTATGTAGAACAAGTTGATTTCTAAACATATAATACCCAAAAAGACATAGGAAAGCATGCTATTAATGTCCTGAGATTTTAATTCATGATGAGGCCTCTCATTCATATAAACATAGTGGGCAAAAGAGAAGATACATTTCTGACATTTTTAGTATTTTGAAGTTATTGCCAATTCTTTATTAAAATGGTTGCCAGCTACTAGAAATTTCATTTGATTGGTATATAGATAGACTGAAGAGGAAAAAAACAATATAGGTTATGTTTGTATAGTGAGGTAAAACCCCTGTGTATACTCTGATTAGGAACTATGCTGGGTATGTGCTGGAATGGCCTGTTTTGTGTGAAGTACATGAAATTAATATTCAGTCACTAAGTGGTGATGAAAAAACATTAAGATCCTCACGAAAGGTTTTCTTTCATGTGTTCATCTTCTCCTTCAGCTAAGGGACCAATGCAGATTTCCATAAAAATGATTAGAGGCTAAGCTTTCCCAAAGAAACTTAAGCTTGTGAGCTTCCTTTCCCTCTGAACCACAGTGATATGACCAAGGTCATTTTTTGCCTATTATATAAGAAGCAGTCACACATAAAGTCTGCGTCTCAGGAATGTGCTGACTCAAACTGAAAAAAATATGGTATATTCCTGCTATTAAGTTGACCTAACATGATATGTATTAAAAGACAATTAAGGAAAAAATTGTTTTAGAAATTATGTTTGAAAGGATCTTGACTTTTGGGTCAGATTGGATGACCATCCCTTTTTAAGACAATAAACTCTTTTTGCTTCTTTCCCAAGCATCACAGATTTTTAAAGAGATTTCCAAATGTTAATAAAATACCAAAATGAATATCACATTCAATGTGCAATTTTATTTTATTTTTTTAAGATTTTATTTGACAGAGAGAGACTCAGGGAGAGGGCAAACACAAGCAGGGGGAGTAGGAGAGGGAGAAGCAGGCTTCCTGCTGAGCAGGGAGCCTGATGTGGTCTTGATCACCGGAACCCTAAGACCATAACCTGAGCTGAAGGCAGACACTTAACAACTGAGCCACCCAGGAGCCCCAGTGTGCAAAATATTTTTAAGTTATAATTTGGTTTAACTTTCCAGCATCTCTGTTATACATTTCTTTATTTCAAATTTGTTTATTATAAATATAATACTGTTTATTGTACAAATTTCGGAAAGCCTGGTAAAGAATATAATTTAAAATCCAAAACCCATAACATAGAAAGAATTGTCATTTTATTTTTCCAGTATTTTTTAGCATGTGTATCAGTAAATATGTCATATCATATTTTAAATTTTGGACCGTGGCCGACAAGCAACTTTACGTTCCACATTTCTTTCCATAACATAATGACAATAGTCTCACATAAAATTCTTCGTAAAGCTAATTATCACAGCCTTACCTGTTTTAGTATCAGACCAAATATTCTATCTTTTTAAAATTTAAGATTTTAGGGATGCCTGGGTAGCTCAGTCGGTTAAGCATCTGCCTTTGGCTTAGGTCATGACCCTAGGGTCCTGGGACTGAGTCCCACACTGGGCTCTTTCCCTTGGTAGGGAGCCTGCTTTTCTCTCTGCCTGCTACTACCCTTGTCTGCCAACTCCCCCTGTTTGTGCTTGCTCTCTCTCTCTCTCTGACAAAAAAATAAAATATTAAACAAATAAAGTTTAGGACTTTAATTTTCACATCAAAACACAACACAGAGTTGTTATGTTTGATTTAATGTTAGAGTTTTAGGCTGGTTATGACCAACTAATTTGTCCCAGGCTGATGATGGTCATGAATTGGTGACAGATACGTTAGGCTCCAGACATCCCAGTCCTCCTGGTAACTGTTTTGAGTCCCATTCAGCTGCAAGCAGTCTATTCCAGGCCCCACTGTATGTTGTACAAATATGATTTTCCATGTTTGTTTTGAGGTGAAAAGGGCTGGAAATCACCGCTTTGGATTGCTTCTGAGATTCTGGACTGGGGCATATTGCTTTAGAGACCAACCATGCACAAAATCATCAATGTCTCAGTGTTTTCCTTGGGCTAGATTCTAAGAAAGGTCAAAGAGTATAAACTATTTCAAGTTCTTGATACATAACTAGAAAAAATCATTTGCTGTTTTAACAAGAAATCTCCCAAAGTCTTACCAGAGTTAAGTATTCTCTTAGAATGAATGAAATGAAATGAAATGAATGAATACAAAATTTCACAAAATTAATTTATCATACTGATAATGTAAAATGGAACATTTTTGGCCGTTAAAGTTAGACTTCTTCACTTACTAATAAATTTCTTTGATTACTAATGAATAATTTTTACATTTATATGTTGGACTCATGTAATTTCTATTTTTTATGAATTATTTTTCTTTGCCATTGGCCATATTTCTTTTGGGGCATTTGTTTTTCCTATTGAATTGTCAGTGTTTATTAGGCATTAAAAATAATGACTTTATGTTTCTGGCAAATATTTTTAGTAAAACTTTTTGCCTTTTAATGTTGTTTATGATAGTTTTTTTTAAAATTATACTGAAGCTGTACTTTTTCTGATTTCTTTCATTCTTTTTAGACATAGCTTTCCCTTTCCAATATTTGATAAATATTTACCTAAAAGTTCTTCACATTTTCTCCTGAAATTCTTTTATTAATTTTGAGTTCATTTTAGTGATTATTGTGAAGCTCAGATCTAAATATATTCTTAGAGAAAATTTGCTGTTGTCCTTTGCTTTTGAGAACTTTCCTTTTCTTATTAGCATATATTTTTTTCTTTTCACTTAATTTACTAGGTATAGTAATATCACAATTAATATTTATTTGATTTTAATTTTTGCCAAGTATTTTATAAACATTATCCCTTACTCTTTGCCAATAGGTCTTAATTATTATCCAGCTTATAGAGGGAGACTAAACTTTAAGATGTGATAACTTGCCTTGGGTTTCTCAGTTTGTCAGCCAGGGAGCCAGTATTGTATTTACCCCAAGTGGTCTGAATCAGACTGTGCTCACTTAACCATTCTACCATCTGGGAAGTGGAGACTCAGCCTCAGTTGGCTTGTATACTATTTTTGTTTTAGTTCTTGTAATTTAATATGGCTTTATTTTTTTATTATTATTATTTTTTTAAGATTTTATTTATTTATTTAGGTAGGAAGGCAGGCGGAGAGAGAGGAGGAAGCAGGCTACCCACTGAGCAGAGAGCCTGATGTGAGGCTGGATCCCAGGACCCTGGGATCATGACCTGAGCCGAAGGCAGAGGCTTAACCCACTGAGCCATCCAGGCGCCCCATGACTTAATATGTTTTAATATAGAAAAGATAAAGCCCTCACTTTCATTCTTTTTTTTCCAAAATCAAAGAATTTAGCCATGATACAATAACCAGATGTTTTTTAACTATAGCTCTGAAGCATGCCTTCTTACATATATATTTTTAAATATAGGTTTAAGGTTTTGATCTTTTAAGAGAAGCTTGGTATATCATTTGTCAGAATATAGGAACCTACCTGTCAGTTTCTGCAGAATATTTAATTTGCTTATATAAAAAGCATTTCACCTAGTGATTTTTACTGTTTCTGAAACAAAGCTTCGATAATATTTACAAGAATCTTATAAATTAGAGACAGAACTGATATCTTAACTTCCAGTTATTTTGTTCCATGTATTGGGACATTTTGATTCTGAAATAACACAAGCTTTTTGAGAAAAAGGGAAGTTGAGTAATTTTTAAGTAAATATTTCTCTGTGATGTCACAACTACAAAAAAGTATTTGTATTTCTTAAGAATCATGAGTCAGATGCCTGTATTTGTTTTATTTAAATCTGAATTTCTGGAAATTGGCATTTCCTTTTTATGGGTTTTTTTTTTTTCCTTTTCAATACTTACTGAAAAAGTATTTGCATTTCAATAGTAAAAAACCAAGCATGTCATAAAAGAATTTCTAGAAAGATTGCTTAATCAAAGAAGAGATATAAAGGTTTTATTGTCTAAGAAGACAAACTTTAAATGAAGTCAAAAAAACATAATCAAGAATTAACAGACATTTTTACTTGGAGACTACAAAAGTTGAGAAATAGCCATGTAGAGTCTACTCTTCAAGAAGGGACAAAAGTATCCCAGCCTGGAGTACCAGCAGCCCTAGGACAATAAAATGAGTCAATAGTACCCAGGTCTTAGATATTCAAGCCATTTATCTCTGCCAGGGATGCCATTCCCTTATAGTTGTCTCCTTCCTGTCATTCCACCACTTGAGATCATTTGGGGGAAATCAATAATACTTTGATGGACTTGCCTCACTAGATTGTATTTCTGGTTGATCATAGGATACATGAACACTTCAGGACTCCAATTTGCTTGCAGTCGTTTCCATCCTCAACATAGCTTCCATTTCCAAATCTCTTCTCCTTTCATTTCTCTATTCTGGCCAGCCACCCTCTTAGCAGAAATCGCTTTCTACAGAATGCTACCACTGTGTCTCCCAGTCATCTAACCTAGGAGGCTGGCAACCAACCTAGATCCCTCTGTCTGCTTCAGTCCTGGGTCAGGGAAGTTATACACCATCTTAACGTCTCTGCACTAAGCTGTTCGAATTTGTCCTCATGGAAGTCCAACCCAGAAATTCTCTTCCAGCAGGTAGTAGACTACAAACCTTCTAGGAGGCCAGATCTCTCTGCTTAAGATTCACTGCTAAGGATATTGACAGATATACAGAAGGGTTCTTATTTGAGAAAGGCTAGCAACTGTCTTAGAGTATATTTCCCTTGAGAACAGGGACACTTGTAACCATGTGAAGTGCTTTAACTTTATTTACATTAGCTTATTTGAAATTGTATAACCACTCTCTGAGGTAAGTTTATCTAAGTTTATCTCCATTTTTAGATGGAGACACTAAGTCTCAGAGAAGGTAAATAACTATTACTAAAGGTGAAACCATGATTGGAATCTGCTATAGATTAAATGTTAGTGTCCCCTCAAAATTTGTATGTTGAAATCTATTCCTCTAATCCCCTATGTGGTGGTATTTGGAGGTGGGGCCTTAGAAGGTGAGCAGGTCATAGGGGTGGAGGCTTCATGAATGGGATTAGTGCCTTTATGAAAGAAACCCCAGAGAGTTCCCTTGCCCGTCTGCCCTGTGAGGACACAACCAGAAGACAGCCATCTGTGAGCCAGGAAACGGGCTCTCACCAGACAACATACAGAATCTGTGTATACTTTGATCTTGGATTTACGAGTCTCCAGAACTATGAGAAGTAAATTTCTGTTGTTTATAAACCGCCCAATTTGTGATATTAAGGCAGTCTGAACAGATTGAGGCAGAACCCAAGTCTGTCATACAATAGGGTGGGTGACTGTGGCACTGGTGGAATTCAAGTCATTTCTTTTCACCTGTTTGGAGACCAAGCAGCATGTACCTGTGATTTGGGGAGCACCATTCTGTCCTCATTTTCTATCCAGTGAGAGCAGTTCCAGTTTTGTGTATTTTATGCATATGAGGTTTGGGTGTAACATTTCTTTTGAAAATACGAATTGTCCTCCTATAAACAAACTTTGTAAATTATCATTTAGATTATCGAGAAACATGAGTATTTATTTTCTTTTAGAGCATTAACTTAACGTAAAGCTGTTTTTTGTTTGTTTGTTTGTTTTACAGCATGTGAATATTATGTCTTTTTGTTAAACTTTTAAGGACTCAAGGATTGAGAGACTTATAAAAGCTATTTCTTTCCAAGGAAATTTATATTAGAGATTTTGAATGCTTTAAGGTCCTGGAAAATCATGTGAGCTTTTTCAAGTAACAAACACATTCACTTATATGAAACAAAAGAATATTAAACTTTGTCAGAACTGATAAAATTTGTCAGTTACAATTAGGCAGCTATAATTTCTTATTCTTTAAATTATTTAGAAGTATGTCTGATGAATTCAGCCCTTATAGATTTAATAAAATATGTGACTGCATCTTTGAATTACTCTTCAACTTGAGAGAAAGAAAAATAAAAACACATAAATGCAGTAGGTCATGAATATATGAAAATTGTCAGAAATTCATGAGGGAATATTTTATACTCAGAGATTGACCATAGCCAATCTTATCATTTTCGCTTTTAATGGACATTAAATTTTAACTATTTTACTCCTGACCCAAATTTTTAAAACACCAAATTTCCACTTTCCTCTCTTTTTATGATACTGCTTAATTACTCAAATTCTGTCCTGGGGGGATTTTTCTACAGAATGGAGTTAGTTCATGACCTTCAATTCAACAACAGCTTTGTAGCATTTAGGAAAGCCTCCTTATTCTACTGTTGCCCAGTTTCTAGCTAGACAAGAAAATACTGATGTTCTCCATTTCTTAGATGAGTAAATTTTTCATATAGTTGCTGACATAAAAGGAAAGCAAAGACACTTACTAAATCATCTTTCCTATATTGGAGATTCAAGCATAACATATTAATTTTATCTGTGGTTTTTCAGTCTTTGCTCAGCCATGATGTGCAGATGTCAATAAATAGTTGGCTTTTGATGTGTATTGACACAGTTGGTAAGAGAGACTGTAACAAGGCAAACTTTGTCTTTATGATTTGTGAAAAGAATCTTAGAGAGAATAGTTGCCTCAAATCACATAGAACTGGAATTTCTTTAGGCTTATTCTGAATGTCTTTTGGAATTTTAGCAAATAGATGGCAGTGTAGCTTGCAAAATCACCCACCAAATTATTTTATCAGTGTTTGACATGAGTCCAGAGATTTCCATCATATGGATTCTGAGATTATCACCATTATGATATTTTTACCAATAATATAATAAAGTAAAAGGTAAATTTTCTATTACAACAAATCATATTTATCTAAAGATATTCACTGCTTAGCACAGTGCTAGGAGTAGGAGATGTTCAATGAATGCTTATTGGATTGAATTGAAGGAAGAAAAACTACTCTGTGAATATTTGGGTGTTCTTTTATTCATCAGCCACCTTTTCCAAAGGTCTGATATCCTACGTGGAATATAATGGTGCCCTTAAACATAACATTACAACTCTTGTAACTGCATGTGAAGTCACAGTTCTCTTCTCTTGGGTACCTCCCAGTTTGCAGAATAATTTCTATTTTTTGGCCTTCAATCTCTTTTCCAATTTCTCCTTTTATCTAAGGTAACAGTACCTCCTAATCAGATGTTTGAATATAATGGGATATTGTTATTGCCATTGTGGTTATTATGTAAGCATAATTCTAAGTAATGGAATTGTGCTCAGGTTGACATTAGAAACCAGGAGGTCCCAGTACCTCTAAGACATGTCTTTTCTTCCAAAACAGGCTTGGAAAACACTCCCCTGCAGAATGTTCTTAAAACTGTCTTATTTTTGAACTCTTATGGAAAATCAAATTTCCGGTATCTTCAACCTCTTTACCTCTTGGTGCTTCCATTTGTTGTCCTTAGTGATAACCTAAACTGATGATCCCTAACTTAGAATGATTCAAGCTACAGGTTTTTTGTTTTTGATTTTTTTTTTTAATTTTATGATGGTGCAAAAGCAATATGCGTTCAGTAGAAACTGTACTGTAAATATTCAATTTTGATCTTCTCCTGGGCTAGCAGTATATGGTATGATATGGTATGATACAGTGCCTGCAGCTGATGGTCAGCCATGTGATCGCAAAGGTAATCAACTGATACACTTAAAACCATTCTGTACGTATATAACCAATCTGTTTTTTCACTTTCAGTGTAGTGTTCAATAAATTACATGAGATATTCAGGACTTTAAGATACGCTTTGTGTTAGATGAATTTACCCAACTTTAGGCTAACGTAAGTGTTGTAAGTGTTGTGGACATGTTTAAGGTAAACTAAGCTAAGCTGAGCTATGGTGTTTGGTAGATTAGGTGTATTAGATGCATTTTTGACTTAGGATATTTTCAACTTATGATAGGCTTACTGGGGCATAACACCACTGTAAGTCAAAGAAGATCTGTACTTTCCCAGACATTTCTTCACTACTCATGCTTTTATACAAATTCTCATTATTTAGTTATACCAGTTATAAGAGACAATATTGTGTTTATCCTAGTTCTTCATTGCAACTTATTGGCCATTTGTTTTCAACTCTAAATAACAATTCTTCTTCCTCTGAGGTTTGTATTATCTGATACGGTGTTAATATACTGGTCACATTCTTCATTGAGGACTTTGATATTTGTCATTACCAATCTATTTAGCATGTTATATTCAAGAATATTTTGTATACTACTCTTCAATAACTTCCATCCAATATGTGGATGGATCTGTCTACATTTCATTTAGCCCAGTCCTCTTTGCTAGGTTTAGTCTTCTGTCTGCCTCCCAAATTTTGGTGTTTCCCAATACTACTTGTCTCTGTTGTTTTCTCTTTTCATCTTCCATACTGTCTCCAAGTAATGTCATTCGCACCCATGACTTCTGTTGGCTTTTGGTCTAGATCTCTTCTGGATCTCTCCCTAAGGTTCAGAATTATATATATCAAACCAAACCAATCCAAACCAAACCAAAACACCACCACTACTACAAAGAGAAAAACAACATAGAATCTTTTCGCTAAAGGACCTATTGGCATTTCAGTCTTAAAACATCAAAGCTGAAATCCTTACACTTAACCTGTTTTTTACTTAATCCAGAGAACTCACAATCTCTCACCCAAATTATTTTCAAAAATTATCATAATGGCTTCAGTCTTTTACTCAATCAGTCTGCCTACTCAAAACTAAGGATATTTTTCTAAAATAAAAATCTGATCATGTTATTGTTTCTGGTTGGTAGGGTAACATTCAGACTAGTTGTTAGTTTGTCATGCATGATTCTCAATAATCTGGCCCAGCTATCTCTCCATCTTATATCCTACCCTTGGAACCACAGGTGTTGGTTTCAAACATTCATATGTAAATATTCTATTTTCCTGCTTTCTGGAAAACTCTCTTCACCTCTTTTTCACTTCTTGAATCACCTGGAAAATCCCTATCTTCTATTAGTGTTAAGCCTTCCAAAGGGGAGACTTTGGTGACTCCCCTTCCATATTTCCTGTGTTCCAGTTGCTGTTGTGTTCCTGTGCCTCTCTCATTCTCACGTGCTACAATTCTTTAAGGAATTTTGTTATTAACCTATTTATCTCAGCCTATTAGATTCTAACCTTCTCAAGTCAGAAGCTGGTATTACTTATCTTTATCCCAGGGTATAATTATGTGGAGGGATGAATGAATGAATGGTTCAACTATGGACCTCTGGAAATAAAAATTTGTTATTTTTCTGTTTGCTAATGATCTGATACAGTGTGTAGCTTCATGTTACAGTTGTTCTCTGGCTGTTGCATCCAAGTACAAACAAACTCAAGAGGATAGTCATTCAGGTAGAACCGGGAAAAAACCAACAATTCCATAATACTCAGCATAAATACAGAAACTCTGTTTTCCTTAAGGTTTTTTTAAAAAAATAACTAATCAACCAATTAATAATTCCATCAATAAAAAATTGCTTAGTGCTATAGAGAACACACAGACATTAGATATAAATCACATTATCAAATGTATCATCTAGTCATCTGAATTAAGGCATTCATTAGAAATAAGATTACAATTTTATGTAGAAAATAATAAAAATTGTAATAAGAACTGACACTTACTGATTCTTTCAATGTTCCAATAGCTGTGGTAAGTGTTCTCACACATGACATACAATTTTTGCAACAGATTAGTGATAAATTATCTGTTTATAAATGAGTAAATTATTAAAGGTTATTAGACTTGCTCAAGGACAGAGGTGGTCTGGGGGTAACTCAAACCAGGTATTTTGTTTCCTGAGCTTTCTATAGCTCAATAGCATCTGTGTTTAAGGGTACAAATCAAGAAGTAACACAACTGTTACTACAAAGCACTAAAGTAGGCTTAAAACACAATAAAGAACTCTTGAGTGATATAAAACTTGAGGGAAATCTTAAATGTTGGGAAGGTTTCCTATGCACTATGAGAAGGGGTAAAACACATGGGGTGAGAAAGAGATATGAGAAGTCTGTGATATTGTAGCAGATTACTTTTGGTAGCTTTTTTTTTTTATTAAAGATTTTATATATTCATTTGGCAGAGAGAGAGAGAGAGAGAGCAAGCACAAGCAAGGGTAAGCGGCAGAGAGAGAGGGGGAAGCAGTTCCCCTCTGAGCAAGGAGCCCAATATGGGGCTTGATCCCAGGACCCTGGGATCATGACCTGAGTTGAAGGTGGACTCTTAGTTGATTAAGCCACCCAGGCATGCCAGATTATTTGTTTTTGAATAGGAGAAATAATGGTGGATTGTGGGTCCTGAATGCTAGGTTGAGGGCAGTAGGTAGAGATCTTTGGATACCTCTGAGCTTGTTCTTTCTGTTTTGGAATAGTAGAAGGAATTACCTGAGGGTTACTTGCTATGGTTAAATCTGAATGGAGAACATTACAGAGGTGACAAGGACACCACATGGAGTCTTTGTAATCTTTGAGTATGATGATAAATTTCTTAATAGCAATGGATAACAAGGAAAAATAGTATGATTTTTGCCATGCATTTTCCTCTGTGGAAGTGTTTTTACTTTAAGAGATATAATTTATGTATTATAAAAATTCAGCCATTTCAAGGATACAGTTCAATGATTTTTATTAAATATTATGAGTTTGCAACCATCCTCATCATTTGGTTTTAGGCGGCGCCTGGGTGGCTCTGTTAGTTAAGCATCTGCCTTCAGCTCAGGTTATGATCTCAGGATCCTGGGATCCAGCCCTACATCGAGCTCCCTGCTCAGTGGGGAATTGGCTTTTCCCTCTATCTCTGCCTGTTGCTCTGCCTGCTTATACTCTTTCTTTCTCTCTCTTTGTGTCAAACAAATAAATAAAATCTCTAAAAAAAATAATTTGGTTTTAGGACATTATCATCACCCCAATAAGATAACTCATTCTCCATTTATAATTAATCTTCATTTCCACTCCTAGTCCTAGGCAACCACTAATCAGTCTACTTTCCGTCTCCATAGATTTGCTTATTGTGGACATTTCATATAAATGGAAACATATAGCATGTGGTCTTTTGTGTCTGTCTTCTTTCATTAGACATGTTTTTGAGGCTTATCCATGTTACAATATGATCTGTAGGTTCATTCTTTTTTATTAATGAATAGTAGTATTCCATTGCTGGATATACTGTATTTTGATTATCAGTTCATGAGTTGATAGACATTTGAGGTGGTTCCAATACTGGACTATTATTAATATGCTATGAAAAGTCACATGAAGATCTTTCTGTGAATATTTTGCATTTCCTGTGGGAGATTCACATGAGTGGAATTGCTGGGCTTATGCTAAGTTTATATATAACTTCTAAAATTTTGCCTTTGCAATTTTTAAAGGCACAAAATGAAAGCTGTGAAACAAAGAATTACCATATGGCCTAGCAGTTCCACTCCTAGGTATATACCCCCCCAAATTAGAAACAGATGCTCTGAGAAAAGCTTTTGTGACTATTTAAGCAGCACTACTCACAATAGCCAAAAAGTGGAAACATCCCAATCTCTGTCAACTAATGAATAGATAAACAAAATGTAGAATAGGATAATACTCATCCTTAAAGTAGTGAAATTTTGATACATGCTACAACATGGAAGAACATTGAAAATGTGCTAAATGAAAGAAAATGGGCACAAAATGTTACATATGGTATGAAATATCCAGAATAGGCAAATTCGTAGAAACAGGCAGCAGATTAGGGGGTGTCAAGGGCTGGAAGGAGAGGAGAAAGGGAATTCATTGCTTGATGGGTTTGGTGCTTACCTTTGGGGAGATGAAAAACTTCTATAATTACATAGTGGTGATGGTTGCACAACACTGGGAATGTACTTAGCGTACATATACTTTAAAATGGTTAAAATAGTAAATGTTATGCATATTTTGCCACAATAAAAAAGATTAAAGCTTTGTATGATCCAAGGACTGAAAATTTTTAAATCCACATGAATAGAGTAAATTGATTTGCTTTGGTACACTGCTGTTGGAGAGTCAGGATGCCAAGGGAAACTCTTCTTTTTGAGAATCAATTAATCATCATCATTATCATCATAGCACACGTATTCATTGTCTACTGTGTCCATACATTCGTCTCAGGGCTCTATACACATTATCTCTAATTTTCATAGCTTTCCAAACAGGCAGGCATTATCCCTAATTTTCAAGATTAGGAAATAGAAGCTCTACGAGATTAATATATCCACAGTCACAGAGTTAGCAAATGCTGGAAGTGTGAATCAAGAGACATCCTCTTTTATTCTAAAGGCTTTGGATTTCATATTATATTTTGTTCTTTTAAAATCATTTGACCATGTACTAGCTGAGAGGCTTAATGCACAAAAGAATAGGAAAACAAAGCATTATTATTGAAGAAGGCAGAAGAACCTGGAAAGGGACTTTATTATTGGAAACCTCAGTGTTTTAGGAAATTCACATTGTGTTTAATGCTAGTGAACCCCTGGGTAAACTGGAACAATGACCATAATTTACCCCACATTGTAGCATGACAGTTCATAGCTCTATAGATGCTTACTATAAGCTGATTTCAAATATTCTGGCTTACTTCCAAGAAGAACACAGAGCTTATAATTTCAATTACATGGCATTTCAAGCAGAACCATGTCCCAATATTGGACTGAGGGATTAGAGTTGACTGCCAGGACAGCAACACAGTTCAGGGAAGAATTATTATTTTCAGATCACTTTGAGGACCAACTGAACCAGCTTACCCTTGTACAAGAAAACGTCACAAGTGCTAAGGAGCTTAATACTTGGTGGACCTTAATAGAAAAAGGTAGGTTATATGAAGTTGTTGTATACAGGATCTCAGTGGAAGGCTAAAAGTCTCACACTCCCTATTTTATGAAGGAGTTAGAGGCTTGACTTACATTCAGCCTCCTAAACTGTGGGTTAGGATTTATTTGACATCAAGATTTAACTGTTAGTTATTAGAAAAATATGAAATTATTTTGAGAAATATTTGGTTATGCTAAACTTGAATAGATAAAATATAGGGATTAGAAGAGATACATGAATTATTTTATTATGACATTGTTTTCTGAAGTTAATAAAACATTACATTGAAGTCTTAAAAATATAAAATATTAATATCTGTGAATTTAAAATATTATTACAAATAATTTGTCAAAATGTCTTGTATAAATTTAGAGATATATCCACAATCCATGATCTTCCTTCAAATCACAAGGTGAAAAGTTTAAGATTCCTTATGTTTTAGTTTAATTGTAATCCCATCTTCATTGGCTCAACATGTATGGAGAATCCTAAGAGCAATTCCACTTTCAAACATTGATGTTGAGGCTTTCCAATCTTACCTCAACTTTCCAGGTTAAAGGAAACTAAGACCTCAGGATGAAAAACATATCTCCGTTAAACTTGTTGGAGAGCTCTTTATTATTTAGTGATCAAAATTTGATCCTTTTGACCTCTCACAGATGGTTTGTATTGATATCCCATTAAATTCAATTTCCATCCCTTTGAATTCTATGAAAGAACAACTCCTTGAAAGCTTTCTAACTATTTCTTTGGCAAGGCTTATACCTGTAAGTTTGTTCCTTATCACATAGGACATACTTTTCCTTTGACCAGACTGCTAGCATTCTGAGCAGTGGCTGGAGCTGGCTCACAGTGGTTTCCCAGCTCTGTGTTCAATGACATCTCACTGGTAGCTTGACATCAGTGTTCTGGGAATATTTACATTGCAGAAATCAGCAAGTGCTGCATAATGAGCCTTAGTTTGTTTCCCCTGTAGAACCAGTTGTTAAACTTTGCCATATCCCTGATGTGAAGAATCTAGGTGAAAAGA
The DNA here is from genome assembly GCF_009829155.1 of Mustela erminea. Taxonomy (NCBI): domain Eukaryota; kingdom Metazoa; phylum Chordata; class Mammalia; order Carnivora; family Mustelidae; genus Mustela; species Mustela erminea. The sequence continues at coordinate 21,587,941 of NC_045629.1, forward strand.
CAGAATAAGTGAAACAAGTCAGTCAGAAAAAGACAAATATCCTGTGATGTCACTCACATGTGGAATTTAAGAAACAAGACATATGAGCAAAGACGAAAAGAGACAAATAAAAGACAGACTCTTAAATATAGAGAACAAACTGGGGGGTAGCCCGAGGGGAGGCAAGTAGGAGTTTAAGTGAAATAAAGGGGTTTAAGAGTATACTTATTTTGATAAGCCCGAGGTAATGCATAGAATTTTTGAGTTACCACATTATACATCTGAAACTAATATAACACTGCATGAATTATACTTGAATAAACATAAACAAATTAATAAACAAATTAATAAATAAATAAAGCTTGAGAACACACGCACACACACACACACACAAAAATAATACAAGTGAGGAACATGGAGAAGGGTGTCATAAAAACTGACAGGTCATGGCTCTAGGGTCTCACTGGCAAACTTGATTGTGGATGCATAGCTGGGGCTCCAGAGCTTATAGGGACTTATCCTTACGGGGACTGCCACAGGGTTGTGTTTATAATTACGATTAGGATTTCCAGATTTAAAAGTGGGGAGATTTTCTCCCATTCTTACATAAAATAGCGGTGCGATGCTGTACTCTACAGATCAAAGACAGAACAGTTGAGTTAGAAAATGTTTCTTAATTTCAACATTATGTGGTGTATTTAGACCAGCATTTCTCTTTAGTTAAGTTTTAAATTGTGTTTTTTTTTTTTTTAATGCTGTGTTTTTTGAATATCAGGAAAGTCCCCATAAATTTGTAGGTAGATCTTTTTGAGAATAGCATGGATCCAATTTCCTACCAATGCACCAGAGAATGTTGATGTTTTAAAATGATAGTATCTCGTGAAGTTCTCTAGTGCTGCACATTGTTTCATTCTTGAAGTAATACTTAAAGGAAAATGACAAATAGCATATTTTACGGCTATAGCACTGAAATATTGGAAACATATTCTCTTAGAGCAAATTATTACTATTTTATGAACAAAAAGCACCTTTGGATCATACCAATATGTTTGTGAATACTAAGTATAAAATTTAATATACTGTTAGGGCATGCATCCTGTTTTATTAACCAACTGAGATTTATTTATTAATATATTAATATGGCCTCTTCTACTGCACTCATTGCATAAAGCCTCATAGAAGAAAAGTAGAAAGTAAAATAGTTTTAGCTCTAAAGATATTTTCGTTCTTTTAGGAAGATTATCTAAATGCATCTAAATTAAGTAAATTGTAGGATCCGGACTGTATACATATTGTCAGTTTAGAGATAAGAGAACTTTCTACAGGTTGGAAGAGTTAGGTAAGATTTTAACAGAGATTTAAATTTGATCTTTATACCACAGAAGTCATTTTAAATTACCTGTCTTACTATTTGAAATAATATCTCTCTGTATCTCTGCAAGTAAAGACAGAAAGAAGATAGAAAACTAGAAACCTCAGGGACATTTTATGTGACCCTCCTTTAGAAATCTGAGGATGTAGTTTACATATGGCTCAATAGACCTCGTCTTACAAATTATTCCTCCAAAAAAATTTTTTTAGGAATATGGTTTGTAATACAATCAAGAGGATTCTGATGTATAAATAAAATGCTCCAGATTATTGAACTAGTAACTGACCTGTCATACAAGGCCTCTACATGATATTGCTTGGTATGTATTCTGTTCCTGGCAAGGGACAGTCATGGTCAGTGGTACCAAGCCCTTTTTGTGGCTGCTGGAGGGGTCAAGTCATGGTCTAGTCTGGAGCCAGAGGTTCTCGAAGGAGCCTCCCACATTCTGTGCAAGTTCCCATTTCTGTGGTTTTCTAGCATTTGGTTACCATGTTCTTTCAAACAATTCTGTGCATGTATTAAGTTTAAAAAAAACAACAAACACTTAAAAAAAAAATGCCAGGAGTGATTTCATTAACCAAACGGCTTAAAAAATATATAGTGCTACATATTAGAGGGAAAAAACCAAACTAATTAATCATACTATAAACTAATAACGCATACTGTTCACCTTAGAAATGGAAAAGTATATCCTGAATGAAAAGTATATCCTGGAAGTGTTACTTTTACATTTTTTCCTAAAGCTCTGTTAAATTGCTACCTTAGTTCCAAGTGGGGAAAAGAAGCCAAGACCTGCTACCGGGAGTTAAGTTGACAAGCAGTTCTTTCAAGATTACTTTGTGTTAGGGCATAAAATTCCTTCTCGATGTAAACAGGGCTTTTAAGAATCTGGAAAGAAATGTTAAACGGCAGGTGAAGGGTGGAACCTTGAGGCCAAAGAAGACATTAAGTAAATTTATCCTATTCACCCTGGAACGTGAATAAATCTAGAGCCTGGAAAAGAATACCTAAGGCTTTTCTGGTCACAGTAAATTAATGTCTGAGTTTAACTGAAGCTATACTATTTGCACAGAGAACTTCTGGGATTTTTATGGGATTTTTAAGAAAACAGAAATACAAAGACAACTCCAATAGGCTCTACCTTTGAAACATGTAAGGGGATATGAACGTCATAGACTATCAATCATAGTAAAAAACACACTTAGAAATGTTTATATAAAATGTCTACATTTACCTAAAAACCAAGGTAAGGCAGATTTCTCAGAGCAAGCACTGCATGTTTCTATGTAATTCAGCTAGCCATAGACTAGACACGTCAAAACTATTTTTTAATGGTTACTTAACCTTTAGCCAATAAATGGTACATTAACATATTTTTCTGCATTCAGAAACTTCTTGGAAATATTTAACCTTGTAGGAAATTCCCGACCCTACAAAAACTAAAAATTCTGTAGCACAAGTGAAGTACATTTTGGCGTTGTTTATTCTGGTAAAATAATGTTTGCTATGGCATTATAAGTACTCACATCATTTTGAATGTCCTCCTTCCAACTTGCAGTAAATATTTCTTACCAGGCATGTATAAGAGATATTTCTAGAAGATAAGAGGATCACTCAAGGTCACTGGCTTCAAAAGAGAGCCCAAGTTCAGCTCTGGAAGAAATGTCATGATTTCACTATTGAGGAACGGTTTTATCCCACATTAATGAGGTCTCCTGTTGAAAGTCTTCCTGACATGAAAACAATTAAATCTTCTGTAACTCCCCTCTAGACTCTGACAGAAGGAGCAGGTGTAATGGCCATGTCAGTAATAACAGTAGTAGAATAATAATAATTCAGCTTCAGGTTAAGAGCTGCCTTTGTAATGAAAATGTATTATTTGCTAGAAACTGTGCAGTCTTCCCAGATACTATCTTATAAAATCTTCATATGCGACCGGCGTTGTTATATCAGCTTCACAGCTGAAGAAAATGCTGTCAAGAGGGTCACAAACACTCAAGATTTCAAAGCTAGGGAAGAGCAGAACTGGCTTTGACACAGGTCTGTGTGGTTCTGGAGCCGGGCCTCTTACTTATGATGTTTAAACTGCTGCCTCTCTCTAGATGTCCGGCACCTAAAATTGCCCAAGCCACCTGGGTACCCATGGGGAAATACAGCCCCAGCTCTGTAAAAAGTAACCACAGGTACATGTGCATCTGTGACTTAAAATTTAGAGTGTCCTCAGTGTAGACAGTGCATGTGACAGCAAATGGTAGCTGTGCATTTGCCATTAGACCCTCCGATGTCTCCTGCATTGAGTACAGTATCTGTCAGGACACAGAGTGATGCCTGCTTGAAGGCATGAGGTAGGCAGCCCGGGGTGGGGGGTGGGGAGGACTCTATTTCCCCTACATTCATGGCCTGCAAGAGATAGAAGTACTCAGATGATGTAGACCACTTATATAGAATTAATTCAATTAGGAACTAATTTATTCTATTTTGAAAAGCATAATTTTAGCACATTTCTGGACTACTCTTCACGATAAGTGTAGAAAATGCAGTCTTTTTAAAAAAAATTATAATGAGGGGTGCCTGGGTGGCTCAGTCAGTTTAGTGTCTGCCTTTGGCTCCGATCATGATCCCAGGGTCCTGGCATCAAGCCCCATATTGGGTTCCCTGCTTGGTGCAGAGCCTGCTTCTGCCTCTCCTTTGGACTTGTGCTCTCTGTCATTATATCTGTCTGTCTGTCTCTCTCAAATAAATAAAATCTTTAAAAAATTATAATGAGCACTAATTCCTTCATTATCATATCAAATTGATATAGTCATATCAAAATCCCTAAATATTTGCTAAGCACGTATGCTGGGTGTTATGCCCAGTAGAAAGGTACTGTTGAGGTGTGGAGTGTGAGGGGGTATGTGAGAGATGTGAGGAGGTGGTAGGGCAATTTTGCTTCTGAATTGAGTCCTTAAGGATGAAGAAAAGTCATCTCTGCTTAAGGTAAAAGAGTTTTAAAAAAGTAAGAAAATGTAAATAACATTTTAGTCAAGGATCCTATACTTTTTTGTTTTTGTTCATTTTTACTGTTCATCAATGTGTTAATTGGAAGGATAGTAAGGAATGTTAATCTAAACAGGACAAGTGGGGAAGCAAATATGCACACCACAACACTCCAAAAATTCTATATAAATAAATATCCTGATCAAAATCCTGAATAACTTAAGTGGTGTTGATTGATATGATTTTGAACAGGACTAGCTTATTTCACTGAAAATATGGAGTCTTCACATATGGATATTTCTTCCTATAGATGAAAGAGAATTCTTACTTAGTTAAACACAGTTGACAGAGGGCTTAATAAATGATTTACACACAGGGTGATCAGATGCGTACAAGTATACTAGTCACGAATTGAAACAATTCCTCCTCCATAACATAAAAAAAAGGCATCTTATCCTTACATATGCAGTTCATCATTAAAATGTGATTGTCAGAGTGGAAATAAACTTGATCCATTTTAAAGTCTTGCTGTGCAATTGATAAAAGATAAATTTTATTATTATTTTGCATTTTTCTTACAACCAAGATCCTTGAAGCTGATTTTAAAAATGGAAGTTAAACCTTGTACCATCTGTAGGAAAGTTTTGTAATGTCTCTGTCCCTGTACATTTTCTACCATCAGTCTCTGGAGGTGCTGGGACAAGGAGGATGATTAACTAGCTCACTAGCTGATTAGCTCACTTTAAGAAGTTTGCAAACTTAAAAATGTTGCTTGCCTTGAACATAATGCTAAATCTATGTAGTTTTTCCAAAATTTAAACCTAAACCAGACCAAATCTTGTATGTGTTCAGAGAAATAAAGACAAGGCACAATGGATAGAACGTGGACTCTGGAGTTCTAAAAACCCAAGGTCAAATATAGCATTAGTTGTTTTTAGCTCTAAGATACTGTGCAAGAAATGTGGTTTCTCCGAACTCGGTATTTTCACTCATAAAAGCAACTCTGTACGATTGCATGAAGAATGAACTGAGATCATTTATAGGTAAGGTGCAAAAAATCGTAGCTATTGAACTTGGTCACAGTTGTTCTACATTGCCATTGGTTCTTGGATTGAAATAGCCCAACAGGGTATGATTCAGTCAGTCAGCAGACATGGACAGAGTACCCGCTGGGTGCCAACCATTCTGAGGGCCCTGAGAACACAATGGTGATGAGGCCCTGCCTTTGTCCTCCAGGAGCTTCCAGTCTCTTCCAGAGATCAGGACAGGCTGTGCACTTCTGCCAACCCAGGGTGGGCGCCACCATGGCAGGAGGGAGAGTCACAGGGATAAGGCGGCTTGTTTTTATTTTTGTTTCTGCTTTTAAATTCTCTTTTTTATATGAACAATAAAACAGACTTGCTTTTCTCCCCCATGCATTTGTTTTTGTGTTGGCTCAGAGGTTTTGGGTCTGCCTACCTTTTGTATTGTAACAGCAGATTCTCAAGCTCAACTAGAGTCAGGACAGGAACACAGGATGACTTCCTCATGAAGCTGAATTCAAGCCATACTTTTTGGCTGGGATTTTCAGGCTGGAACATCCTCTCCTAAAACGAGTGATGTATGAACATACTTGCATTAGTTCTGAGAAATCAGGGAGTATAGTATCACTATTAAGAACTATCTATCTTTTCTGCGCTTTGCAGAGTCTGTTAACTTTATTCCAAATTCAGGCAGGAAGAGTTATAAGGGATTGTGGCGGCTCGCTGTCTGCGTGGGAACGTGGGGCCTTTCAGAATGACACTTCCTTTCCAAAGCAGAGATGATGTAGAGCATGCAAATGATTCTTAGACTTATTTTCTTATACTGTTGTTAGGCTCACTCATTTAAATAGTGTATTGTATTTAATAGGTAGGCTTCCTTACTATATGGTCAAAATGTTCCTCAAAGGTTGGAATTTGTTCTGAACTCAGTGGTAAAGACTATTGAACATAGAGTTACTTTTCCTGTAACTATTTTTAGCAACATTGCTACAACTATGACAATAATGATAAAGATAAAAAATAATTATTTTAGCTTTAGCTATTTTGCATTTCCAAGAAAAGTGCCAGAGCTTTTGAAAAAAGCAATATTTAAAAATTTCTTTTTTAAAAAATTGTTATATCAGACACCATAAAGTACATCATTAGTTTTTGATGTAGTGTTTCATGATTCATTGTCTGCATATAACACCCAGTGCTCCATCCTCCAAACCCCTCCCTTCTAAAACCCTCAGTTTGTTTCCCAGAATTCATAGTCTGTCATGGTTTGTCTCCCACTCCAGTATCCCCTTCATTTTTCCCTTCCTTCTCTTAATGCCCTCCATGCTACTCCTTATGTTCCACTAATAAGTGTAACCATATGATAATTGACTTCCTCTGCTACACATACACACACACACAGTCTATATTTCTTTAAACCATTCTAATATTTGCACATGCTTAACCAAATTCACTTTTTTTAACCCATTATATACATATTGGTTTTATTTAGGGAGGAAAAAACATTAAATTATCAGTCTAAAGTTAACATCTACTACATTTGCAAGAGAATACTTCACTTCCATTCAGATGAAAAAAAAAAAAAAAAAAACAATGGAGACTCTGGCCTTCCTCTGTGTGGGAGGAGTGAAAATTAGAAAACCGTAAGTTACAGTTTTCTTGTTCTTCCACACAAGTCCCCTTGTTTCAGAATCATCCCCCTCCAGCATCTGGAACCTCAATAACCAGTCTGCCAGAAGTGAGAGTTCTCTCAAGATGAAATTCTTAAAAGACTCCTTGTCTTTGAAATTATGAAAGCATGGATAAGCCCCTTGTTCATATATGTTGGGCCTATTGAATTTACACATACATGTAGTAGTAAATAAGTGGTGTCTTTGACTATCAGTAGAAAATACAGATAAACTTAACCTTTGACTTTTCTGGATTCTTTTCAGGTTATCTTGTTGTTATGGTCTGAGGGTTTGCGTCCCTCCAAAATTCCTGTGTTAAAATCCTCATACCCAAAGTGATACCATTAGGAGCTGAGGCCTTTGGGAGGTGGTACCTTTGGGAGAAGATTGGCTTTCAACCCATGAGTGAGTTTAATGCTTTTATAAAAGACATCCAAGAGAGCTCCCTTGCTCCTTCCACTATGCAAATATATAATTAGAAGTCTGCAACCCAACAGAAGGTCCTCACTGGCCACGCTGGCACCCTTGGATTTCCAGCCTCCAGAACTATGAGAAATAAATATTTGTAAGATACAAATAGATATTTGTATCTTATAAATAAAATACCCAGTTTACAGTATTTTGTTATAGCAGCCCAAATGAACTAAAATGCTTGGAAGGGCACATTTGTCTTAAGTCAGCTGAATTCTTACTTAAGATTTTGAGAATATTGACAGATAAAACCATTCTTAGAGAATGATTTATGTAACAGTGAAATAATATGCTATCCTGACCTCTGGGCTTAGTGCATCTGTTCTTTCACCAGACGTTCTTTGACCATCTTCTACTGTAAAGTATTCTTTGAGGGACTGGGCATCCAAAAATGAAAGATATACTTCATAGCATTAAAGAGGTGATGGTATGATGGGAAAGGCAGCTGAATGAACAGACTTTGTGAGAGCACAGAAATGCTCTGATATGTAAACACACAGCATGGACATGGGAGGGGGAGCCATTTAAAGGAGCCCACAGGGTGAAGAGTGATCAAAGACAGCTACCAGGAGAAGGTGGCCTCTGGGTTGATGGCTAAGTGAGTTCTTGTGGATGTTCACTACCGGAGGGAAAGAAAAGTCTGCCCGGGAGCCCACATGCAGTTAGGCACAGCTGGAGAATTAGATGGCAAAAGGGCAATGGGTAGAGCGAAGGCCATGGTCTTGGAGTGCTGGCTCTTAATCAAAGTGGGAATGATTTATTGAGGGCCTATCACCATGCATTATGGATATTTCCCCTAATCTTTCAACTGAAAGCATTCTTACTCTTTTTCTTCTCTCTTCACAACTGAAAAAAGAGAGAGAGACTTGCAGAATCTAAGGGACTTGACCCAAAGGTCACATGCTGAATGAATGATACACACACACACACACACACACACACACACACACACACACAAAGAGTCAGACCTAATCTTGTCTCCAAAGCCAATACTTTTTCTACTGATTTGGGTGCTTGGCTTCCCAGAGTATTGAATGACATGTTTATATCCTGAAAGTCTTGAAGAGACACTTAATGATTCTAACATTTGCTCTTATGCCCTACCCCTGGCAGAAATGAAATAATTTATCTGGGCATGAAGTTTTTGCAATATTACTTCATAAATTCTCATAAGAACGTAATGCAAGCTTTGATGATTTACAGTAAGGTTGTTTTTTGTTTTTTGTTTTTGTTGTTGTTGTTTTTTCCTTAAGTTACTTTACATGTACTTGAATGGGTTCATTGTCCAGAATAAGAATTTACATTCAGGTTTAGTGTAAGTAATTTGTTTGGTTGACCCTAGATTAGCAAAACTAAGGAGTAGAAAATTATAGATAGAGGAATTGACGGAACTGGATTAAGGGTCCAGGTAGGGACTTAATTCAACCTCAGTCATAGTCTATACATTCAATTTGACTAATGCAATTGATTTCATTCTCTATCTTCTAGAAAGATCATAGGGATCAAGACCATAAAATTCAAAACCTGGCTCTACTTTGGAATTTCCTTAGTCTATTTCTTTGTCTGTAAAATAGAAATTATTAATTGACATGAATATTATGAGGATTAAGCACAGAGCCACATGTGTGGTCTGTAGTGGCTACAAGATAAAGACCATTCTCCCTTCCTTTTTCAGATAACACAGTAAAAAGCAAGGCTAGCTATTGAAGGTTTTTACCTCATTGTCCTGAATTAAATACAACAGGGTTGGGGTGCCTGGGTGGCTCAGTGGGTTAAAGCCTCTGCCTTCGGCTCAGGTCATGATCCCAGAGTCCTGGGATTGAGCCCCACAGCCCATCAGGCTCTCTGCTCAGCAGGGAGCCTGCTTTCCTCTCTCTCTCTCTGCCTGCCTCTCTGCCTACTTGTGATCTCTGCCCATCAAATAAATAAATCAAATCTTTAAAAAGATGTAATAGGGTTATAATTGTGGGAAACAAAAGCCAGTCTGATTCTATCCCTTTGCTGCCAATATGCCTCAGTGTAGATGCCCAGGATGGGAACTCTAGGAAGAGATCAGGTTTCCTAAGAGAAGGAAATATGATAGCTCAATGTGAGACTATAACGCAATATCTTCCTCAATGAAGAACTCCTGCTGTAGCTTACTATCTTATTTTGCTCCCAAGATTTCAGGCAACAGCCTTTCCTGAAACTTCTTGCTCCCACCCATATTTTATTACTCTACAACAATGCCTCCTCTTTTGGAGAGAAAAATCTGCCTCCATGAAACATTTATCTATATCTCCCACTTTTGCTCTCTGAAACAAGAAAGAACTCTGTTTTCCTCTCCATCTTTTAAATCTTCTCTTAGTTAAATATCTCACTCTTTCTTTACGTCTTCTGTCCTTATGATGAAAAGTAAATGACTTCTTTAAATATTCTTTATGTCACATTCTTACTAGACTTTTCTCCACCTTAATCATCTCTCCTTACAACATACCCAGCCAAAGCACAACACTCTAACCAAGTCAGCTGTGTACAATCTATTAACCCGAAGGAGCTGATTGTGAGGCACTGAAATAGCTTTACAGTACTGCCATCTAGCTACCTTTTTATAATGTTATATGTGATCTTTTAAATAATATAGTAGCATATTTAACGATTAGTTTAACTAGGTTAGTTTCATCTTCTTGAAAAACTTGAAAATGTGTTGCTGTGTATTGCTTTATCTCACCTGCCCCTGAAGCTTTTCTCCTCCACAAAAGTAGCCAACATTTGTCTCCGTCACCTCCTTGGTTGGAGTATATGTTGCGTGATTGTATGTCGTGGTCAGCCCTGAGGCCAGCGCTCAGCCGAGTGAGATGAAAGCTTCTCAGTAATCTAAGGCAAAACTCTATGTGACAGGTACCTTGATTAGCTATATTTGTGTTGTCTCCAAAGGGCATTTGGGAGGAGTAAAGAGAACTGTTTCCCAGGAGATTTGTGATCTTTAAAAATACCAAGCCTGCCTTCTCATGACTCAGCTTTATTAAACTGGTATGTTTAACTAACTGGCAGTGACCATAAGATGAGCTACATTGAACTTCTAACTTGCAGTATTGCTCTGGATATGAGACAGGACTAAGTAGTTTGGCTTTGAAGTGCATTGTCAGAAAGTACCCAGGATTCCAGGTGTTTATTTCAATTAACGTTGAGAGTATGTAAAATTAGGGTACACATGTTATAAGAATTATTTTTTTCTCTTGAAATTTCTGGCTTTTAGATTCCCAGACCTGGCAGCAAATCTTTTTGGCTTCTCTGCTTCTGATCCTAGCTGTTGTCACAAAATGCAAACACATGCAAAAACATTGTAATAAACCTCAATGTTCAGTCATGTTCAGTAAGACTTCAAAAGATGTTTGCTTTGAACATGGTTCTAAAGATGGGCATACCTTCATGAGAATGGAAGATATCTTCTTACTCTCTGTGATGTGGTTTGGCCCTTTTCAAGGCCCCAAAGTAAGCTTTGTTCTGTAAGGCACATTAAATTTACTTTTTGGACTAAGAATTAACATAGAAATTTCTTCTTATAGAACATCTTGGGGCTCTACTTCCCAAAGGGGCAAGGGTTTTAGACCACAAAGAGAAAACAGTACCGCATCAAAGAGACTTGGAGCATCATTATGAGCTCCACGTTCTATGTCCTGCCTTAGATTTAATCAAGCATTCAAATTGTGGTTCCCAAGTTTGTGCGTGTGGCTGATCCGCATAAACTCTGGTAGCACTTCATAGTTCACAGAAATGTGAGACAAGGCTGAAGAAGTGTGGTATACACTACAGTTAGCAGAATCTGATTGCAAGGGTATCTTTGGTAAACAGGCCCTTCCACATCCTTTTCCACTTTGTTTCCTTTTAAAGTTTTATCCAGCTTGCTTGGTGATCACACTGCAAAGCATTCTGCCTATCCTAGAGAGAACTGTGCCTCTGATCTTTCCTCAGATGGGCCATTTTAGATGGTGAGGCTGAAGGTCTGTTTTTTGATAGGGCAATTTCATTGAATCTCACTCATTTATTGTTATTCTTATAGTCTATCCTTAGTTTATTTTTGTTTATCTATGTTTTAGAATAATTGTCCACATCAAACACACACACACACACACACACCAGAACCCATTTTTAAAGTATCTTTCTTTAGTTCATATTTGAACCATATTTTCTGTGGATCCTAAAAAGATCTAAAATACGACCTTTCTCCCCATCTCTTGCTATTAGAATCTCCACGATTCTGTCATTTCTAAAATATTCAAGACTTTTACAGTCTTTGTCTTCCTATGTTTCTAACCACATTTTCTAACTATCTTTTGATAACTTGGCACCTTAAATTAAAAATATATGCCTTTTGTAATAATCCTCATTCATTCAAAAAAATACTTTGGAGTGACTCTTAGATGCCAAGTCTTGCATTAAGTGCTACAGATACTAAAGAGATGGAAGTGTCTACTGTCAGAGAGCTTCCATGGTGTCCTTAGTCTAGCTCCAGGCTGTGCCCCCTGCATGAGATGAGGAGTCCCTCAGTCAAGGGACTATATCTACTTGGAGCCTGACCATATGCTTTGTACAGGATCTTGGAGTCTTCTCCCCAAAAAGATTGAAACCTACTTCCTGAGCCTCCATGGCTTCTTTCTTTTGTCCATCCCTCCCCAAAAGCTCAGTTGCCAAGCCTGAGATGTGGACAAGCAGCAGCTATCTGGGAGGGTATAAATGAGCTTGGAGATGCAGGCAGGGACATCTAAACATACATTCACAAAGCCCCTGGTGGTACAGCGTGGGATGGGGGAAAAGAGAGGCAAGAATATGGCACTAGGGTCAGCACTGCCTTCCTGCTGTCCCTTTTCTGCCCAGTTATGGTGCAGAACTTGAAGGAATATAAGAATTTTGAATTTGAAGCTAGCCTGCCAAATCTGTTTGAAAGTCAGAATATATTTTATTTCATAACTTGTTGGCATTGTGGACCTCTGCTTGACCTCTTACCTCAGGCCCGCAAACATAAAAGGTGTGTCTGTGGAGTTGACAATGTAGTGGACTGGCCGAGGCTGTCAGTGTGGTAATTTCTCTAATTTTAGGGAATCATGGGAACACATGGAAAGAGCAACACAAATGTGTGGGTCATTCCTCTTGGAATGAGAAGTACTGCACTTAGCCTTGTCAAGAGTAGAATCTTGCTAGGCGACATCAGGAAGTAGGCATGAAATGCACAAAGGAATGGCTTGAGTAGGGAGGAGGGACAGGAGGAAGGACAGAGAGACAAAGAGACAGAGGTGCTGACTGTATAGGGATCTGGAGTTTACTCAGTATGACTGGCTTATTTGGGGACACTCTTTTTTTTTTTTTTTAAAGGTTTTGTCTTATTTATTTATTTGAGAGAGAGGGAGTGAGAGAGCCTGCGAGAGTGGTGTGAGGAACAGAGTGAGAAGCAGACTCCCTGCTGAGCAGGGAGCCCGATGTGGACTCCGGGATCATGACCTGAGCTGAAGGCAGCTGCTTAACTGACTGAGCCACCCAGGTGCCCCTATCTGGGGACACTCTTGAGTTGAAGAAGAGATGGTCAAGAATAAAGTCCTATTAAGGATGCTGTCTTATTCCTTTTTCTCAACAATTTCTCTTCATTTGTGTCATTTGCTTCTTTCTAGTTCTAATGTCCAGTCTTGTAAAAGTCCTCTTTCTCTCACCATCAGCCAACCTTAAGTTACTGCTGAAGATTTATTTGTACATGAAGTCCTTTGGCAATTACCTGTCATTGAAAGTGTAAGATCCTTGTAATTAAAGTGACACCAAAATAAGACTAGAGAAATGAAAAATTAACATGTGATTTCCCCACAGCCGGGTCCCCTTTCCAGCTATCTCCTTGAAGAATTAAGCGTATCTCTAATTTTCTTACCTTGCATAGTAGCAGGTTGGCTTTCTCAGTCTTTCATTCACTGAAAACCTCCTAATACTAGTACTAACACTTATTATCCTGATGAATAATGATAACAGCTAGGCTTTCAGTCTTGTTTTCTGTGCTTTATCAACATTATTTCACATAGTCCTCATGGTAACCCATGAGATGCACATGGTGTTGTCACCATTTACTGAAAAAGAAATTGAGACCCAGGGAAGTTATATAATTTGTCCCATGCACATAGTATATGTGGCAGAACTGGGGTGTGAGCCCATAGTTGCTTGACTCCAAAGCCTGTTCTCGTGCCTCCTGAGGACATCATTTTTTTTTTTTTTAAGATTTTATTTATTTATTTGACAGAGAGAGACATAGCAAGAGAGGGAACAGAAGCAGGAGGGAGAGAGGGGGAGGCAGGCTCCCTACTGAGCAAGGATCCGGATGTGGGGCTCGATCCCAGGACCTTAGGATCATGACCTGAGCCGAAGGCAGCCGCTTAACGACTGAGCCACCCAGGCGCCCCCAAGGACATCATTTTTTTTACCACCTTCTGATAGTATGTCAAATCAAGGCCAAGTCTTAGTCCAGTGACCAACACATATTAAACAAGAAATGCTATACATAAACACAGGAGGCAAGTTCAGACATAATAGTGGGAATTGTCTTTTCAAATTATGCTAGAGACTATAGGCAAAACTTCAGAGTCAGTAATTGGGAAACTTTGAATAAATACCACCTCTATCTTCCCCTCTAAGTCACTTTTCTTATTTATTTGGAGGTCACCTCTTGGAAAATTGATTATGTTCCAACATATTTCCTCCAAGCAAGTCACAACTCTCCTAGTGACACTGTTTATGACATCAGCTGCCAAGTTTGTGACTGGCTAGATAATGTTACTTCATACATTTTATTTATTTGGTTTGAAACTTAATTCTGTAGATTACATTCCCCTTGACCACTTAAGGAATCAATTAAAACATAAGGAAATCAACCTCCTTTAAATAAATGTTTTAAGGAATAAAAATACTTTTAACACAGTACTTCTGCACTATACTGCCTACATTTGTTTACATTTACAAGTCAGTGAAAAAGAATTTTTCTTATTCCATAGTCCTATGATGTTTTTTAAATAATGTAAGAGTGTCTGAAATATGAAACTGGTCTTTCTGTTGCTGAATTAAAAAATCAGAGATAATGTTGGAGGAAACACAAAATTATTTGTGTCCATGATCTGTAAGAGAAATAGGTTTCTTTCAATGTAGAGAAATGCCTAGTATTGTTACTTATCTAAAAAAATCAATCACTGTTTTTTTTTTAAAATTAAGGAAACATGGGCTGAGAACAGGAGAGAAATAAAAGTCTTGGTATTTCATGAGCACTGGGTATCAGTTTTCCTGCCTGCTCCCATTTGAGTCACAGTTCAGGAAGTTGGCCATCTTAGCCATTTAGCCATTTAGCAAAGACACAAGTTAATTTAATTTTAAAAGAATACATTGTATGTTTGGTTTAAATTATGACGCTGACATTCATATTTCATTGACCTTAGAGAATTTATACAGGTACTTTACAGATTCCAAAGTGACATGTATTGATTTTTTTAAAAGCTTAATGGAAGAGAATTTAAAGGCGTAATTATTTCGAATGGTAAAAATCAAAATTGCCAACTGATTTTTATGAGGTCAGTGTTATAATTAGATTAGCTTAAGATTGAATCAGAACAATAAGAATTTTCTTTAACTACTTGTCTAGATATATAACCAATAATTACTTCGTTACATACACCTAAAGATTTGGATCAATGAGAGATTAGATATGTGACCATGGA
This sequence comes from Mustela erminea, assembly GCF_009829155.1. Classification (NCBI taxonomy): domain Eukaryota; kingdom Metazoa; phylum Chordata; class Mammalia; order Carnivora; family Mustelidae; genus Mustela; species Mustela erminea. Next base: position 21,603,149 of record NC_045629.1, read on the forward strand.
GATGTAGCCAATAGTAAATAGAGCATTATAACATTTCACTCTAATTTTTAAAGAGTTTCCCTTTACATCTGTAACTTTATAGCTTAATATTAGAATTGGCTGCTTTTTAATTTTATATAGCTTTTGTTACAAAATAGAACACAAATATACAGAATGACCTAAATGAAACTTATGGCTTCATGACTTATTATAATGACACTACTACCCACATTAAGAAATAGAATTTTGCTAGACAACTGAGAAATCCCTCTACTGTGCCCTGTCCCAGTCACAACCTCTGCCTCTCCCCATAAATAACAACTATCCTAAATTTTATTAGCATCGGTTCCTTCCATTTTAAAAGTAGCTTTATCACTCAAAAATGCACCTATTGACATTATTGTCAACTTTGCCAACTTTTTAAAATCAGGTATGTCTTTAAATCTCTTTTAATCTAAGAAATAAGATAAGCATAAGTTAAACATAAGATGTCCCAAGCCTATGTTTTACATATCCTGCACCAAACATGGAATAAACCAATGTTTTTTGAAAAACCCCTCGTTTTCTCTAGTGAGAAACAGTATTTCTAGATCACAGTCTAGACACTAGGGATGCTCATTGCTACTGGGTTGGTCATTATTTTTAGCCCTTTTGAGTGGGCAGTTAGTTCATATTGACACTTGGAATTCAGATTAGAGAATACCAAGACTTTAATTTAATCTTCTATTATTATATCTTTATCTCTTTCTTTTTCATACCCACAGTTTTGATATTCAATGATAAAAGTGATATTAGAGTTAATATGGTCCGTAATAACTTATTTGTTTTAAAGCATTACACCCAACAGTCTCAGTCCATCTACCAATATGAATACCAAAAACAAAAAAATGCATATGCTTTTTCTATTCTCTCTCAATTTTTTAATAATTGTACAAAATCCACATTGTCAGAGTAGATAGCTAATTCATAATATATTCTCCCCTTTCAAACTGCCATGTGGCCTCAAGACAGGTTAACTCTGTAGTTAATGCTCACCATCCATTCATATGTGTAGGCATTTTGGTTTTTTGAAGCTCATTCTCTACCAGATTCCTGGGCTCACATTTTCTTTCCTTCAGTATCTTCACTTTTCTACTGGCATATATCGCTGTTGTTAAAATTTAATGATAATCTAAATTCCCCCATATATTATGTGATCTCTCTTTCTAAATGCCCGAAGGACTTTTTCTTTTTCTTTAAAATATAATAAATTTGCTAGAATTTGTCTTTTGGTAGTCAGACTGTCTGGCTAAATATTGTCAGATATGCTGTTCAGTATGTAATTTGTTATTATTATTTCAGGGAAATTTTCTGGAATTACAATTTTTTGCATCTATTCTGTTCCCTTGCTTTTGTTTTCTTCTTTAGGGTCTTCTATTATCTGTAGTTGACCCTTGGGCAACATGGGTTCAAACCATGTGTAGAGCAACTTAAATAGGGATTTTTTTTTTCCCCATAAATATAGTACAGTGCTGTAAGTGTATTTTCTCTTCCTTACCGTTTTTTTAAAAAAATTATTTATTTGGCAGACAGAGATCACAAGTAAGCAGAGAGGCAGGCAGAGAGAGAGAGAGGGTGAAGCAGGGTCCCTGCCGAGCAGAGAGCCTGATGCAGGGCTCAATCCCAGGATCCTAAGATCATGACCTGAGCCAAAGGCAGAGGCTTAAACCACTGAGCCCCCCAGGCGCCCCTCTTCCTTACCATCTTCTTAATAACATTTTCTTTTCTCTAGCTTACTTCATTGTAAGAATACAGCACATAATACATATCACATATAAAATATGTGTTAATTGGTTGTTTATATTATGGGCAAGGCTTCTGGTCAACAATGGACTATTAGAACTTAAGTTATGGGTGAGACAAACCTCCCACCCCCCGTCCCTTCAAAACCCTCAGATTGTTTTTCAGAGTCCATAGTCTCTCATGGTTCACCACCCCTTCCAATTTCCCCCAACTCCCTTCTCCACTCTAAGTCCCCATGTCCTCCATGCTATTTGTTATGCTCCACAAATAAGTGAAACCATATGATAATTGACTCTCTCTGCTTGACTTATTTCACTCAGCATAATCTCTTCCAGTCCCGTCCATGTTGCTACAAAAGTTGGGTATTCATCCTTTATGATGGAGGCATAATACTCTATCCCCAGGGGTACAGGTCTGTGAATCACCAGGTTTACACACTTCACAGCACTCACCAAAGCACATACCCTCCCCAATGTCCATAATCCCACCCCCTTCTCCCAAACCCCCTCCCCCCAGCAACCCTCAGTTTGTTTTGTGAGATTAAAAGTCACTTATGGTTTGTCTCCCTCCCAATCCCATCTTGTTTCCTTTATTCTTCTCCTACCCACTTAAGCCCCCATGTTGCATCACCACTTCCTCATATCAAGGAGATCATATGATAGTTGTCTTTCTCTGCTTGACTTATTTCGCTAAGCATGATACGCTCTAGTTCCATCCATGTTGTCGCAAATGGCAAGATTTCATTTCTTTTGATGGCTGCATAGTATTCCATTGTGTATATATACCACATCTTCTTGATCCATTCATCTGTTGATGGACATCTAGGTTCTTTCCATAGTTTGGCTATTGTGGACATTGCTGCTATAAACATTCGGGTGCATGTGCCCCTTTGGATCACTATGTTTGTATCTTTAGGGTAAATACCCAATAGTGCAATTGCTGGGTCATAGGGCAGTTCTATTTTCAACATTTTGAGGAACCTCCATGCTGTTTTCCAGAGTGGCTGCACCAGCTTGCATTCCCACCAACAGTGTAGGAGGGTTCCCCTTTCTCCGCATCCTCGCCAGCATCTGTCATTTCCTGACTTGTTTATTTTAGCCATTCTGACTGGTGTGAGGTGATATCTCATTGTGGTTTTGATTTGTATTTCCCTGATGCCGAGTGATATGGAGCACTTTTTCATGTGTCTGTTGGCCATCTGGATGTCTTCTTTGCAGAAATGTCTGTTCATGTCCTCTGCCCATTTCTTGATTGGATTATTTGTTCTTTGGGTGTTGAGTTTGCTAAGTTCTTTATAGATTCTGGACACTAGTCCTTTATCTGATATGTCATTTGCAAATATCTTCTCCCATTCTGTCAGTTGTCTTTTGATTTTGTTAACTGTTTCCTTTGCTGTGCAAAAGCTTTTGATCTTGATGAAATCCCAATAGTTCATTTTTGCCCTTGCTTCCCTTGCCTTTTGCGTTGTTCCTAGGAAGATGTTGCTGCGGTTGAGGTCAAAGAGGTTGCTGCCTGTGTTCTCCTCAAGGATTTTGATGGATTCCTTTCGCACATTGAGGTCCTTCATCCATTTTGAGTCTATTTTTGTGTGTGGTGTAAGGAAATGGTCCAATTTCATTTTTCTGCATGTGGCTGTCCAATTTTCCCAGCACCATTTATTGAAGAGGCTGTCTTTTTGCCATTGGACATTCTTTCCTGCTTTGTCGAAGATTAGTTGACCATAGAGTTGAGGGTCTATTTCTGGGCTCTCTATTCTGTTCCATTGATCTATGTGTCTGTTTTTGTGCCAGTACCATGCTGTCTTGATGACGACAGCTTTGTAATAGAGCTTGAAGTCCGGAATTGTGATGCCACCAACATTGGCTTTCTTTTTCAATATCCCTTTGGCTATTCGAGGTCTTTTCTGGTTCCATATAAATTTTAGCATTATTTGTTCCATTTCTTTGAAAAAGATGGATGGTACTTTGATAGGAATTGCATTAAATGTGTAGATTGCTTTAGGTAGCATAGACATTTTCACAATATTTATTCTTCCAATCCAGGAGCATGGAACATTTTTCCATTTCTTTGTGTCTTCCTCAATTTCTTTCATGAGTACTTTATAGTTTTCTGAGTATAGATTCTGTGTCTCTTTGGTTAGGTTTATTCCTAGGTATCTTATGGTTTTGGGTGCAATTGTAAATGGGATTGACTCCTTAATTTCTCTTTCTTCTGTCTTGCTGTTGGTGTAGAGAAATGCAACTGATTTCTGTGCATTGATTTTATATCCTGACACTTTACTGAATTCCTGTATAAGTTCTAGCAGTTTTGGAGTGGAGTCTTTTGGGTTTTCCACATATAGTATCATATCATCTGCGAAGAGTGATAATTTGACTTTTTCTTTGCCGATTTGGATGCCTTTAATTTCCTTTTGTTGTCTGATTGCTGAGGCTAGGACCTCTAGTACTATGTTGAATAGCAGTGGTGATAATGGACATCCCTGCCGTGTTCCTGACCTTAGCGGAAAAGCTTTCAGTTTTTCTCCATTGAGAATGATATTTGCGGTGGGTTTTTCATAGATGGCTTTGATGATATTGAGGTATGTGCCCTCTATCCCTACACTTTGGAGAGTTTTGATCAAGAAGGGATGCTGTACTTTGTCAAATGCTTTTTCAGCATCTATTGAGAGTATCATATGGTTCTTGTTCTTTCTTTTATTGATGTGTTGTATCACATTGACTGATTTGCGGATGTTGAACCAACCTTGCAGCCCTGGAATAAATCCCACTTGGTCGTGGTGAATAATCCTTTTAATGTACTGTTGAATCCTATTGGCTAGTATTTTGTTGAGTATTTTCGCATCTGTGTTCATCAAGGATATTGGTCTATAGCTCTCTTTTTTGATGGGATCCTTCTCTGGTTTTGGGATCAAGGTGATGCTGGCCTCATAAAATGAGTTTGGAAGTTTTCCTTCCATTTCTATTTTTTGGAACAGTTTCAGGAGAATAGGAATTAGTTCTTCTTTAAATGTTTGGTAGAATTCCCCCGGGAAGCCGTCTGGCCCTGGGCTTTTGTTTGTTTGGAGATTTTTAATGACTGTTTCAATCTCCTTACTAGTTATAGGTCTGTTCAGGCTTTCTATTTCTTCCTGGTTCAGTTGTGGTAGTTTATATGTTTCTAGGAATGCATCCATTTCTTCCAGATTGTCAAATTTATTGGCATAGAGTTGCTCATAGTATGTTCTTATAATAGTTTGTATTTCTTTGGTGTTAGTTGTGATCTCTCCTCTTTCATTCATGATTTTATTTATTTGGGTCCTTTCTCTTTTCTTTTTGATAAGTCAGGCCAGGGGTTTATCAATTTTATTAATTCTTTCAAAGAACCAGCTCCTAGTTTCGTTGATTTGTTCTATTGTTTTTTTGGTTTCTATTTCATTGATTTCTGCTCTGATCTTTATGATTTCTCTTCTCCTGCTGGGCTTAGGGTTTCTTTCTTGTTCTTTCTCCAGCTCCTTTAGGTGTAGGGTTAAGTTGTGTACCTGAGACCTTTCTTGTTTCTTGAGAAAGGCTTGTACCGCTATATATTTTCCTCTCAGGACTGCCTTTGTTGTGTCCCACAGATTTTGAACCGTTGTATTTTCATTATCATTTGTTTCCATGATTTTTTTCAATTCTTCTTTAATTTCCCGGTTGACCCATTCATTCTTTAGAAGGATGCTGTTTAGTCTCCATGTATTTGGGTTCTTTCCAAACTTCCTTTTGTGGTTGAGTTCTAGCTTTAGAGCACTGTGGTCTGAAAATATGCAGGGAATGATCCCAATCTTTTGATACCGGTTGAGTCCTGATTTAGGACCGAGGATGTGATCTATTCTGGAGAATGTTCCATGTGCACTAGAGAAAAATGTGTATTCTGTTGCTTTGGGATGAAATATTCTGAATATATCTGTGATGTCCATCTGGTCCAGTGTGTCGTTTAAGGCCTTTATTTCCTTGCTGATCTTTTGCTTGGATGATCTGTCCATTTCAGTGAGGGGACTGTTAAAGTCCCCTACTATTATTGTATTATTGTTGATGTGTTTCTTTGATTTTGTTATTAATTGGTTTATATAGTTGGCTGCTCCCACGTTGGGGGCATAGATATTTAAAATTGTTAAATCTTCTTGTTGGACAGACCCTTTGAGTATGATATAGTGTCCTTCCTCATCTCTTATTATAGTCTTTGGCTTAAAATCTAATTGATCTGATATAAGGATTGCCACTCCTGCTTTCTTCTGATGTCCATTAGCATGGTAAATTCTTTTCCACCCCCTCACTTTAAATCTGGAGGTGTCTTCGGGCTTAAAATGAGTTTCTTGGAGGCAACATATAGATGGGTTTTGTTTTTTTATCCATTCTGATACCCTGTGTCTTTTGACAGGGGCATTTAGCCCATTAACATTCAGGGTAACTATTGAGAGATATGAATTTAGTGCCATTGTATTGCCTGTAAGTTGACTGTTACTGTATATGGTCTCTGTTCCTTTCTGATCTACCACTTGTAGGCTCTCTCTTTGCTTAGAGGACCCCTTTCAATATTTCCTGTAGAGCTGGTTTGGTATTTGCAAATTCTTTCAGTTTTTGTTTGTCCTGGAAGCTTTTAATCTCTCCTTCTATTTTCAATGATAGCCTAGCTGGATATAGTATTCTTGGCTGCATGTTTTTCTCGTTTAGTGCTCTGAAAATATCATGCCAGCTCTTTCTGGCCTGCCAGGTCTCTGTGGATAAGTCAGCTGCCAATCTAATATTTTTACCATTGTATGTTACAGACTTCTTTTCCCGGGCTGCTTTCAGGATTTTCTCTTTGTCACTGAGACTTGTAAATTTTACTATTAGGTGACGGGGTGTGGGCCTATTCCTATTGATTTTGAGGGGCGTTCTCTGAACCTCCTGAATTTTGATGCTCGTTCCCTTTGCCATTTTGGGGAAATTCTCCCCAATAATTCTCTCCAGTATACCTTCTGCTCCCCTCTCTCTTTCTTCTTCTTCTGGAATCCCAATTATTCTAATGTTGTTTCGTCTTATGGTGTCACTTATCTCTCGAATTCTCCCCTCGTGGTCCAGTAGCTGTTTGTCCCTCTTTTGCTCAGCTTCTTTATTCTCTGTCATTTGGTCTTCTATATCACTAATTCTTTCTTCTGCCTCATTTATCCTAGCAGTGAGAGCCTCCATTTTTCATTGCACTTCATTAATAGCTTTTTTGATTTCAACTTGGTTAGATTTTAGTTCTTTTATTTCTCCAGAAAGGGCTTTTATATCTCTCGAGAGGGTTTCTCTAATATCTTCCATGCCTTTTTCGAGCCCGGCTAGAACCTTGAGAATTGTCATTCTGAACTCTAGATCTGACATATTACCAATGTCTGTATTGATTAGGTCCCTAGCCTTCGGTACTGCCTCTTGTTCTTTTTTTTGTGTTGAATTTTTCCGTCTTGTCATTTTGTCCAGATAAGAGTATATGAAGTGGCAAGTAAAATACTAAAAGGGTGGCAACAACCCCAGGAAAAAATGCTTTAACCAAATTAGAAGAGATCCAAAATCGTGAGGGGGGAGAAAGGGGATAAAAAGAGGTTCAAAAAGGAAGAAAGAAAAAAAAAGAAAAAAGAAAAAAAAAAAAAGAAAAAAGAAAAGAATTAAAAAAAAAAAGGAAAACACCTAAGAAAAATGTAAAAAAGAAAAAATATATATATTAGATAAACTAGTAAAAAATCATTAAAAAAGAAAAAGGTAACAGTTAAAAAAAAAAAAATTTTACCCGAAGGCGAGAAAAAAAAAAAAAATGAAAAAGAAAAAAATTAAATTAACTGCAAGACTAAAAAAAAATCACAGGGAAAAAGCCATGAGTTCCGTGCTTGGCTTTCTCCTCCTCTGGAATTCTGCTGCTCTCCTTGGTATTGAAACCGCACTCCTTGGTAGGTGAACTTGGTCTCGGCTGGATTTCTTGTTGATCTTCTGGGGGAGGGGCCTGTTGTAGTGATTCTCAAGTGTCTTTGCCCCAGGCGGAATTACACCGCCCTTACCCGGGGCCGGGGTGAGTAATCCGCTCGGGTTTGCTTTCAGGAGCTTTTGTTCCCTGAGCGCTTTCCGTAGAGTTCCGGAGGACGGGAATACAAATGGCGGCCTCCTGGTCTCCGGCCCGGAGGAGCCGAGAGCCCAGGGCCGCACTCCTCAGTGCGCCCTCAGAGAACAGGGCCCAGTTACTCCCGTCTGCCTGACCTCCGGCCGCGCTCCGAGCTCTCCGAGCCTGCGACCAGTTCAAGGTAACACCGAGCTGTGAGCTTACTGTCGGCTCTGTCTCTGTAGCCGGCTTTCCCGTTCCAATACCCGCAAGGTCTGCGACACTCAGACACCCCTGCTCCTTCTGTGACCCTGCGGGACCTGAGGCCACGCTGAACCCGTGTGGGCTTCGCCCTGGTTTAGCCTCTGGAGCGATGTCCCTCAGCGGAACAGACTTTTAAAAGTCCTGATTTTGTGCACCGTTGCTCCGCCGCTTGCCGGGAGCCGGCCCCTCCCCCCGGGGTCTATCTTCCCGTCGCTTTGGATTCACTTCTCCGCCGGTCCTACCTTTCAGAAAGTGGTTGTTTTTCTGTTTCCAGAATTGCTGTTCTTCTTCTCTTCGATCTGCCGATGGATTTTCAGGTGTTTGCAATCTTTAGATAAGCTATCTAGCTGATCTCCGGCTAGCTGAAGCAGTCTCAGCCTGCTACTTCTCCGCCATCTTGTGAAAATCCCTCTGTTTTGTTTTTTAACTTTTTAAAAAAGATTTTATTTATTTATTTGTCAGAGAGAGAGAGAGCACAAACAGGGGGATTGGCAGGTAGAGGCAGAGAGAGAAGTAGGCTGTCTGCTGAGCAGGGAGCCTGAAGTGGGCCTCAATCCCAGGACCCTGGGATCATTACCTGAGCTGAAGGCTAAGGTGTCCCTTCAATGGATTTGTTAAACAAGCATTCAGTAATAATTTCCTCATTTAATCATTTTAAAAAGCAATTTACTTCTTTTATCCCATTATTTATAAATTTTGAATCGTATAGTCTCTGCAGAGATCCAGAGCACATAAGATCTACAGATTGTTTATTTATTCATTCATTCTCCATTTTGTCAGGCCCAGCACCAGGACATAGGAAGCAAAAATTAATAAAAATAATTTTTGCTCTCCAAGAACTTAAACAGGAAAGACTGAGCAAATAACCAGTGATTATAATAGAATGTGATACATGTTTTGATAAAGATGTCATGGTATCAAAGGAACACATAGAAATTTGAGTAAAGGGGCCAGGGCAAGAAGCAGGAAAACCAATAGGTGGGGGATCAATGGAGGTACAGACATTTGCGAAATAATAACACTGCACTTGACAGTGGAAATTTCGCATATTCTTACACATTCACTATGTCATATGAAACACTACCCTGTGGTTCTCTGTCTAAGTTTTATCTATGAAGAAACTCTGCTTCAGAAGAAAAGTTGACTCTCCAAGATCTTACAGCTGATAGTTTGCTCGTTTGGCACATTAAACCATTTTATTTTTATTTTAATATTTTTTAAAGATTTTATTTATTTGAGAAAGAGAGAGAGGGAGAGAGAATGGGAGAGGGGCACAAGTGGGAGAGGGGCAGAGGAAGAAAGAGAAAAACAAGCAGACTCCCCACTGAGCATGGAGTTATGTCAGGGACATGAGGCTTGATCAGCAGCTTAACTGACTGAGCCACTCAGACGTCCCTAAATCATTTTAGAAAGAATGAATGAATAATACTTTCTGCGTATGGTAATAGTGAAACAGTATTAATCATTGATATGATAAGTTCATCAACATATCAGAGAAGACATGTATGACTAGTATAATAATCATTGAAGGTCAAAAGGATTTTCCTAAAATCAATTGACCAATAATGTAATATATATCTGTATCTGTTCTACAAGTCAGTGCAATTAAATATCATTAACACTAGCCATCCATTCTTTTTTTTTTTTTTAACATTTTATTTATTATTTGACAGAGAAAGAAAGAGAGAGGTCACAAGTGGCAGAGAGGCAGGCAGAGAGAGAGGAGGAAGCAGGCTCCCCACTGCAGCTCCTTTATCTGGCTCATTGACTAAGTGTGGGGCTTGATACCAGGACCCTGAGATCATGACCTGAGCCAAGACAGTAGCCTAACCCACTGAGCCACCCAGGCGCCCCCTAGTCATCCATTCTTATAGCTGCACCCTCTCATCCTGTCCCTTCTCTTGCCCCAAATCTGCTGATAAAAGTTACCACTCTCTCAAACAGGGAGCCTTTCATTACTGGCTTTTCATTTCCCCCTCTTTTGTTCACATGAGATTAAAGGAAAGAAAAGAATAAAATGTTTTTTTCCCTCATTTTTGCAACTGAATTATTACTTTTCAGAAGATAAGAAGGAACACTAAAACACCTTAAATTATTTAAAATTTAACATTATTAGGGTGCCTGGATGGCTCAGTGGGTTAAAGCCTCTGCCTTTGGCTCACGTCATGAGCCCAGGGCACGTCACGTCCTGCTTCCCCTTCTTTCTCTCTGCCTGACTCTCTGCCTACTTGTGATCTTTCTCTCTCTGTGTCAAATAAATAAATAAAATCTTTAAAAAAAATTTAACATTATTAGTGATAATCATTAATTCCATAATTGCTCCTGCCTATTTCCTTTTTTTTTTTTTTTTTTTTTTTTTATAGTAAGTCTCTAAGGCAAAGGCATTACCATAAGGGAATTATTTAGTTTAACATTTAAAAAAAAAAATTGGAAGAAAAATGTAAATTTCTTCATTTTAGTTTAACAGTTAGATATATGCTTAGGGATTGAGTATTATTTGTCCCTTCCGAGGGGACAAATTTGACTTCTGATCATGCCTTAGATTGCTGATTTCTAGTGCAGATATAACCTGCAGCATCCGTGGAACTTAAAGACAGAGTGAATCATAACATCTTATCTTATCAGTCTTTTAACTCTTAGCAATGCTAAGCAGTCAGGTATCTCCTCTATTGGATAAAGGTGTTATTTTCAGAGAAAGAAATATCTGCACTAGAGCAATGTTTACTCACAAGATCGTGGGCAAAATTTCAGAAAAAAAGAAATTTAACTTAATATGAAAAATATCAGGGCCAATTAGAAACAGTACTTGTTAATATATGAGTCTGAAGGCAAGTATAACTATTAAGTTATTGACTCCATCAGTGATTTGAAAGAATTTTGAGCTTTCCAAAAATTTCTGAATTACAAACTACTGTACCTAGCTTTTTACTGATTGGAAATAGATCACTGACTATTTTCTTAGACATCAATAGTAACTCCTGCCTGTAGAATGTGCTGGAGTTTGGAAAGCTGAACTTCAATTTCTTTAACATCTGCCAGAAATTCAATAATCCTGTGTAATAAAAATTAGAAAACACAACATATGACCATCATATTAACAGCTGTATTACAGGAAATTGCAGTATAAAATTAGGAAATGATGTATGATATTAATACCTCTCTTTCTAAAAATAGAATATATTTCTGTGCATAGTCTAATTAGTGGTCTTCATTGTAATACTTGTGGTTTCATGTATTTGCTGTATTGTGTCTGGGCCCCCACATAAAATCTTCCTTCCTTGCAAGAGTGCTCCTCTTTATGCAGCTCCTTTATCTGGCTCATTGACTAAGTCTTTAAGACTAATATTAAAAATAATTTCCGGGGTGCCTGGGTGGCTCAGTGAGTTAAACTCTGCCTTTGGCTCAGGTCATGATCTCAGGGTCCTAGGATTGAGCCCCACATCAGGCTCTCTGCTCAGCAGGGAGCCTGCTTCCCCCCTCCCTCTGCCTGCCTCTCTGCCTACTTGTGATCTCTCTCTGTCAAATAAATAAATTAAATTAAATTAAATAAATAATAATTTCCACTTGGAAATTCCTAAATTCCTCTACTTTGTCTTTTTGACCACATGTATGCAATGGCTACAAAAACTTTTAGCACATGAGAATTCTCAATACTTATTAAATAAATGAATTAAATAAGTTCTCAAGCCTTATTAAATAAATGAAAGGCTAGGTGCCCTTTCCTCATTTTTTTTCCTCATAGCACCTTGAGTTCACCTATGTCAAGTAACACTTGCTCTATATTCGAATAACTTGTATATCTGTCTTCTTAAAGTATACTTTTTATGGTAGGGATGAGTTCTTGTTCACCTCTTTGTCTCCACACCTAGTGCAGTATGTGGCGTTGGTAGGTGCTTAATAAATACTTTGGAATAAATAATGGGTGACATTTACGAGTCCCTGGAGTTTATATATGCCTTGGCCATTCCTATCAAGCAACCTTTTTTCCTACATGTTCTTCTTAAGAGCATGCTTTCTGTGTTAGGATTATTGTTTAATTTCATTCATAAAAGCGGGAAGAAAGAGCATTCTGGTGAAATTAGGGTTTTCATGAAAATTTCTTTGGAAGAAATTCATACCAAAGGCCTAACACATAAAACATTTGTGAAAAAATATATTCTATGTAAAAGTGGAAGGTTATATGTATTTTATCTAAGGATTTGTAAGAGGTGAGTAGAAAATACTGATTTAAGTAAGAGAAGCATGGGATAGTGAAAAATGGTATTGGATTCAGGAGAATGTGAGCCTAGTCTAGCTTAGCATATTCTAGCCTAGTATGTTCTGTGAGCCTAGTCTAGCTAGTATATACTAGCCTAGCCTAGTATATTCTGTTTCACTGAGAATATTTTCTTAAATGGAAAATAAAAAGGGGAGCCTCAAGAGCCTCACCTCTAACAGCCACAATCCCATGCCAAATGGTAAACCGTAATCACACCAGTTTTTCTTTATTTTCTCTCTCTGAGTTTTTGCATTTGGGTAATTTTCATTTACTTCTGGATGATTATCAAAATATTATGTTGTTGAATGACGTGATACTTAAAATGCCAGTTTTTTAAAATTTAGAATAGGATGACCTTAGTTGACAACCGTGTGCTTTGAAAGGGATTTTATTTCATTAGCACCCCCAGCAGGGGAAGGAGGGAAGGTCAGCATCAGTATTTCAACAGTCCCATGTTGGAAATGGGGAACCCCAGACAGTCATACTGAATGGAGCCTCTTGATGGGAGCCACCCTATTCCCACCCTAAGAATTAGAGAGCCTGACATCTTGTTCTTTGTTTCGTTCACTTGGCCCTGTGCCAGATTTGTAATCCTCTCTGCAAAGTGTTGGCTTCCTTAGTATTTTCCTCTCAGAGTCTTTTTACTTTGTGGTCCTCATTCATCAGTGCCACCCAGGTCAGTGATTTCTGAATGGAAGTTACAGCCTAACTCCAGTCTGTGTGGCCTTTGAAACAAATGGTGTTGTGTGGGTTTCTCCTTTTCTGTGATGCAGACACTGAAAAGTACCTGGCACTGTGGGAAGAAACAAGCCTGTCAAGAAGCCCTATAGTGTACACAGTGCCTTGGTTTTATCTGACCATCAGGAAAACCCTCAGTCATTCCCAGGTCATACCATAAGACTGTAAGTGTCCAGACAAATTGGGAAAACCCTTGCATTCTAGTTCTAAGGAAACAAATAGCCTTCTTCAGTGAGTAACCAGGGGCTGCTCTCTAAGCCCTCACTGTGACCCCTCAGACGTACAGAAGTCAACCAGTCAGGCCTCCTACACTGGCCCCTCCAGAAAGCAGATCCATACCAGCCAGTCATTTGCCACCTTGTCTTCTTAACCCTAGCAACTCGGGCTAAGTGGGGGGCGGGGGGGGGGGCGAAGGGGTACAGCGGTTGCTATTAGTACACAAAAGACAGGTTCTGTCATAGGGAAGAGCCAAACTGGAAGAGTCCACAGCATGCTTTCTAGACTAATTGTCCAAATAAAGGGAGATAGTATAGCAAGTTCAGCTAGAAAAAGCAGCTTATCTGAAGAAAATTTCTAGCCTTCTTCGTATGCTTTGAGTTAAATTCCTCACAGTTTGGAGGTTTTATACAGATTTGATTTTTCCCAATAGTTTATATCTTAGCTTAAGTAAATATAGCTGCCCTATCTCTACAAGTGTCTTATCCATTGAAAAGTCCACAAGCTTGGAAGCATTTGGAAATATTTAAACTATAGCGTATGAATTTATTTTATTTTATTTAAAAGATTTTACTTATTTATTTGACAAAGAGAAACACAGCTAGAAAGGGAACACAGCAGGGGGTGCAGCAGAGGGAGAAACAGGCTTCCTGCTGAACAGGGAGCCCAATGTGGGGCTGGACCCCAGGACCCAGGGATCATGACCTGAGCTGAAAGTAGATGCTTAACAACTGAGCCACCCAGGCACCCCTAGCATACGAATTTTTCACCAGTGGAAACCATGATTTGGAAAAAATAATATATATATCTGTGATTTCTAAGCATTTAGGGAAATCAGCACTTTATTTTTAGCTTAATTTTTGGTTTGAAATGAGCATTCTTTTTATTTTTATTTTTGAACCGCCTCAAAATGCTTTGGAATATACATCACAGTTTTTAGAAAATAAAGTACACTTAATTTTTTTTTTTTTTTTATGTTTTAAACTTTTCATTTCAGTGAGATAGAGAAGTGTCAGAGTTGAGTCAGGTCCCAGCAGAGCTTTGCCTATACCAAGCGCCTTGAAGTTACACATTTTCCTAAGCCCCTATGGCTTTAGGGTCTTTATATATCAGATTGGTTTGAGGATGTCTTGCCCTTAAGCTGTAGCGAAAAACCAGTCAAGTGAGGTAATATATGGAGAGTCTTTGAAATATAAAAAAAGAATGTCCTTGAAAAATTAGAAACAAATGTAAACTCCATTCACACTTACTTAGTTATCTTATAAACATATATGTTCTCCTAGAATTTATCTTTTTATCATATCTCAGAATTTATGGCCAAATATCTCTGGCCGCATAGTATAAAAATATAACTTATTCAAACTAATGAGTTGTTTGACCATTTTGACTACCAATGTTTACATGAATTGGGGATATATATTTAATTTGATGTTGAATTTCTATGATTTAAATCTCAGTGATTACTAGTGCCCAGTGAAGGTCTAGTAAAAAGCACAAATAATGGAGAATTTACTAATAATGTACAAGCGAGGTGAGAAAGGCTGCATATAAACATTGGGGAAAGGACAGGTTAATGATCTATACTCTCCCCATAAAAATATTTTTAAGTCCATGTGTTAGATCTTCATACAGATTTATAGAATACGGAATGAGTGACCTTTTTCTTAATCTAACTTAAAGAACATATCTATAAACTAGTAACAGAAAATTTTATCCATTTCTTTTAGTATTCTATCCTAAGATTTAGTTAGCTATTCCTAGTGGTTATTCGTTTATGTGACTTAAAATCCACTTAAGAGAAATATTGTTGCCTTGAAAAAATTATTTCCTTCAGAGGAGAAAGTTGCCAAACTGACTACCCCATAAATATCAACTGAGATGGTGGGAAAACAGTAAGGATTTGGTGTTGTTCCCAGGTTTCACTACTCTCCATGATTCATCTTCCATCGTTCTCTTTCTCTTTCCTCTGACTTTTTCAACTTCTCTTCCTCTTTGCCTCTAGGGAGAAGTCTCCAGTGGAGGACAGTCACTGAAAAACTACGCGGAAGAAGTGAGTTTTAAGGTAGCTTTGTAACATAGTCTGAAGTCAGTCTGTCATATAGGACGAATATTCACTTGGGATCTCTCCATCTGCTGTAGGATTTCCAGTCTATAGCAATTCACTGGCCATGCCCACAAAACCAAGATAATAAATAACATGTTATCAAAATGTTTTTTTCCCTCATTGATAGAGGGAAGCCTTATAACAAGTCAGTCATCCTGAAAATGAAGGCAAAACTGCACAAACCTAGGGCTATCATATATTTCCACTCACAAACATTTGTTGATATCCTAATAAATGAGAAACATGTGTACATAATAATAAGATATTATCATTGCTCTTATGGAAAGAACAATCTGTACCAAAATGGCTTTCATTCATGTGATAAATGCTCATCAAGGACATTACTTGTGCAGGCCATTAAGCAAAGTGCTCTCTTAACAAATAAAAATATATGGTAGATTTTTGTTAGGAAACCATTTAGACGTCTGGATTTATTTTGGAGATATTCAAGGGTGCTCTGTGTCACAGGATGTGTCTTTGGAGTGTCTGCAAATGGTATTTGGGAACTTACAGATTCTATCTGTGGATAGAATCCATAAAACTCGATCTGAAGCCAAACCACAGTGGTCACTAAATTAGGCATCTGAATCTGTTGTAGGTGAAGGGAACTGGGAAATAGTTTAGTGATGATGTTGTGGAAGTACCAAATATTTGGTTTGAATATTGCTCCTCAGAAATAAAGAATCCAGTTCTCTAAATATTTTAGTCTTGTGTGCATGCATCCATTCCAAACCCAGTTTGAGTGGCTTACTAATGTGCCACTGAAAATTTATTCAGAACAGTGTACACACACTTAAACTCACACTTGCTTCCAAATACCACTCGGAAAGGAAAATCAGAGTGCCTAGCACCCCTTTAAGTCTCTAACATCTTCCATTTGCATGTTTGGAAGTGGTTCAAGTTTTGACAAAGGCACATGGAGAAGAGATAATGAAAGGAAATAACCAGGTTGATTTTCTGGGTTCAGGTTAGGAAAATCGAAATATATGGTGTGAAAAAATTGGAGGGTTAGAGCACCAACTTTCAATTTAGTTTAATCAGTTTGATGCAGAGATTGAGTAGAATATATTAAAGCAATTAATGTTGCCAAAGGGAGGCAGACACTGTTTTCAATGTACAACAGCAGACTTTCTCTTTAGGATTCTGTGGTTGCTGAAGCTCCTAGCTCAGCATTTCTCTGCAGGGAGCCTGATGCGGGGCTTGGTCTCAGGACCCTGGGATCATGACCTGAGCAGAAAGCAGATCTTTAACTGACTGAATCTCCCAGGTGCCCTGGAACTTTATAAA
The DNA here is from genome assembly GCF_009829155.1 of Mustela erminea. Classification (NCBI taxonomy): domain Eukaryota; kingdom Metazoa; phylum Chordata; class Mammalia; order Carnivora; family Mustelidae; genus Mustela; species Mustela erminea. The sequence goes on from NC_045629.1 coordinate 21,619,846, forward strand.
TAAATCTTATTTTAATTTTATAGTTCTTATCCAGGAAGAAGATCCTTATTTTCTCTGTTTTTATGAATGTGCAATCTAAAATACATATTTTACAGAGTTGTGAATGCTTAATGTGAGAACAGGGTTAAGAATTTGTGCCTTTTCATTGGAGGTTCTGGCAGGACATTGCTGCTCAATGTGGTTCTCTGATAAGGAACATGGACAATATCTGGGGGATTGGAAGAAACGCAAAATCACACCAGATCCAGATAATCTAAATTTGAATTCTAACAAGATCCCTGTGTGATTCAAAATACCCTGAAGTTCAAGAAGCTCTGCCTTAATGTGTTCTTTCAATGTTAGTTCTAGACAGTGACTACATACATCATGGAAAACCCCCAATTTTTATAATATAGGTAAAGAGGAAAATTCTATTAATACATTTCTGAGTTTTATTTGTTCATTTACTCTAAAAAGCAAAATTTTGATTGCTTAGGGGTATAAAATCTCTAACTTAAGAGAATCATCACCTACTTTGAGTTTAAGATTACAAGTATGTGCGAACTGCCCATAAGCATTTTGGGGGGGTTTGGTATCACAGAGGGTTTTTACCTATTATTGGTCGATGTTTAGATTCTTAACCTTTTTTTTTAAACCAGAAAATGATCATTCTTTACAATAAAACTATAAATATGACCTTAATTAGTGAACTATTAGCTCATTACTAGTTGGCTTCTTTCTGTAGATATTAATGCATTTGGTCTTTAGGAAATATATACTCAAATTCTTCTCCATTGAGGACATGTTGAGAATGTGAGCCATAAAATGATAGTTGCTTTTTTCCCCCCACTTGTGCTCTTATTTCAATTTTGCTCTCTTTCTGCATGTTAGTCGAACCAGCAAACAATAAGGAAAAATATTTATAAATGTTAGAAGCATTGAAGTTAAAACAGTGCTAGCAAACATTTGCTTTTATTTAGTATACACTAAAACTCAAATAAACCATAGTGTTTACATTTTTAATATATTTAACATTTCTTCTTAAAGTTTAGGCAACTCTTTGCAGATCAAAGTCTGGGTTTTTTTTTTTAATTTAGTCTTATAATTAGACAGAATTATAACCACATGACATTAGACAATATTGTTTAGACCTAAATTGAAACTAGAGACAATAGAATTTCCTCTATGAAAACTAAGATGGAATTTCCATTCTATATTTTCTGGGGTTTAATGTATTATTTTTCTAGAATAGAATTTGTATTATTTTAAAGATTTTATTTATTTATATGAAAGAGAGAGTGAGAGAGAGCATGAGCAGGGTAAGGGGCAGAGGGAGAAGCAGACTCCCTGCTGAGCAGGGAGCCTGACATGGGGGACAGTCCCAGGACCCCAGGATCATGACCTGAGCAGAAGGCAGATTCTTACCAACTGAGTCACCCAGGTGCTTCTAGAATTGGATTTGTATTTTTACCAAATAAAAAATGAGATATTTTCTAATAGTCTACTTTTCCTGATCTTCAAAATCATTCTTACAGTTTAATATTTTGAAGCAACTATGTGTTTTTCACTTGAAGGACCCTTGATAACTCAGGCATAATAATTTCATATTGCATAAATTTCAGTTCTGAAATAAAACTAACATTTATTTTTTAAAAAACACATATATTTTAAAGGAACTTATCAAAATCAAGTACCTTCAGACCTTGATTGATTGTCACACCTTTTATAGAGAAGCTTAGAGAAGCTAATCCATTTAAAATACCACATTTTCAGGTAACTAATTGGAAAGTAGTATACCATACTGGCTAAAAATCCCCTCATCATGGGAAATTTATTAATTTAAATATGTATTTATCAGAAAAATATCATTGGCTTCAATGGTTAAGAAGCTATAAAGAACTGAAGACTCAAGTTAATGATTTTTTGAAACTTTCTAAAGAGTAATTTAGAAGCAGTTCCCCACAACTTCAGGAAGTTAGCTGGTGAAGGCCAGAGGCAGCATACACGGGAGTGTGAACTAACTCAAGGTGTCAAGAGGCAGCTTCGCAGTCTCTAAGTGTGTCAGACAGGAAGAAAAGCATGTTAAGCAAGCAGGCCTTTTCCAAATCTGTTGAAGCCGGATTTGCCAGCTGTACCATCTGAACTGGAAAAGGGATGGATTCTAGGCAACAAAATATCTTCAAATCACTTCTCATGCCAGGCTTGGCCCATCTTGTTTCTCTTGTGTTGTACTATTTGCATGCTCACTACTGTCATGAAATTCCTCCCAACCCTACTTCCTATAAAAAATAAGACATAATTAAATTTTTATCATAAACAGAGATTTACTTTTCAAAAATTGATGTTACTATTTAATGATATGGTTTTATTCCCTTAAGAAACAAGGAAACAAGAAATTTTGTCAAGAAAATCCTGTTTTGTCTTTGACATTCCTCAAGAACTAATATAGGTTGTTAAAGGATAAAAATATTTTAAAAAGGTATAATCATGGCTCTTATAGAGATATAAAATGAACATGTATCAAAGATTTATTGAACTCAGTAATTAGTAAGGGAACCAGTAAAGTATTACAACCAGTTCAAGGGAGAATTTAAACTCTCTCTTAAATAAGGAATGCTGAAATGAAGTTATGAAGAGGGCAAAAACCAGCAAAACTGACCCATATGCGTAGAGTAATAATCAATTACATTCAAATGGATACAATGTAGGACTAGTATCATTTGCACTATCAGTGTCTATGAATTATGTAGTTATTGAACAGTTCAAAGTCAATGCAAGATCCAGAGCCTCCACAGAATCAGGTAGCAGGGAGGATGTGCTGGAAAAAGATACTGTTTTTCATTGTGTATACCCATAATCTTTCATCCATTTCAAAGTTTTACAATTTTATCCCACAATTTCCTTGAGAGAAGTCACCAAATGAAATGAATTCGGACATAAAATGGAGCATGATCCCCGTGCACGGTAGAGTATAAAATTTGTCAGATAAATTTATTTTAGCACCTTGCATTTATTTTGTACTATTTTTCACAATCTACCATTTATTTCTAACTTCATTATTGCCTTTTCTCTTGTCTTTTCCCAAATTCTATTAGTTCAAACTTATAGCTTCCTAAACTTATTACTCCCCTTTTCTTTCAATTAAAACATAATTGCCCTTTTACAATTCCCCAAAGAAATGGGCAGTAGAAGTAAAATTTCCTAAAAAATTATGGATTTTAGTCTGATAATATAAGGAATTTCATTAGCAAATGCAAAAAGAAAGGTATTTTCAAACTTTACAGCTATACCTCGGAGATATTGTGACTTTAGTCCCAGAGCACTACAATAAAGCAAATATTGCAATAAAGTGGGCCAATGAATATTTTGGTTTCACAGTGCATATAAAAATTATGTGTATACTATATTGTAGTCTATTTAAAATGTGCAATAGCATTGTGCCTAAAAATGTATATGTTTTAATTTAAAAACACCTTATTGCTAAAAAATACTAACCATCATCTGAGCTTTCAGCAACTCATAGTCACTGATCATGGTTCTCCATAACAAATACAATAATCATGAAAAAGTTTGAAATATTGAGAGAATTAGCAAAATGTGACACAGAGACATGAAGTGAGCAAGGGCTATTGGGAAAATGGCGCCGATAGACTTGCTAAAGACAGGGCTGCCACAAAACTTCAATTTGTAAAACAAAACAACACAAAACAAAACAAATACAGTGTCTGAAACGTGATAAAATTAAGTATGCCTGTATTGAGTAAGTAAGTTATTATATATGGAGAAATTCATTTTAATGGAAGTATAGGCTTAATTCTTTGTCAGTAGAAGCAGACTATTAAATGTATCTGAAGAAGAGGGTAATTTTGTTTTGCTTTACATTGAACATGCTTCAGGGATTTTTATTTTATAGGGATCCTATGGTTATAGAAGTAAAATGAAAGTGATTAATCTTCTTTGAAAGTTAGAAGATTTTGTGCATGATTTTCGTATTGAACCAAAGGGAGAGAAGTATCTGTTGATCAAAATTGAAGTAGCCAATGGTGAAAGTTTAAGCAGAGGAACTTTTTTTTCTCTAAACACACTGAACTTCCATGACCACAGATGACATAAATCACTGATTGATTGCATTTAGAGAATCCAAAAATAGGCTGTCCATGTGGAATAACAATACTGCTGAAGTTTATAAAGTACTTATTCTGTTGGCAGATAAAATGATATGTTGATACAGGGCTAGCAACTGTGTTCCATGTGATGCATGTCACTATTTCTCACCACTCCTCGTCCTTGGATGTTTACATACTTATGGTGAAAGTGTTTTAGAAAAAGGATGAATGGCATTTCTTCTAAAAGCAACCCAAGAGCTTACTCTTGGGGCTTTGAAACAGTTTGTACTAGGCTCAGATTTAGTTTAATATTCCTGTAGAAAAATTTTTGAATAAGTTGGCAAAGATGAACATGTCAGCTTTTGTTTTTAAAAAATGTTCAAGACTTCAGCTTCTTTTTTTTTTTTTAAGATTTTATTTATTTATTCGACAGAGAGAGAGATCACAAGTAGGCAGAGAGAGAGAGAGGAGGAAGCAGGCTCCCTGCTGAGCAGAGAGCCCGATGTGGGACTCGATCCCAGGACCCTGAGATCATGACCTGAGCCGAAGGCAGCGGCTTAACCCACTGAGCCACCCAGGCGCCCAAGATTTCAGCTTCTTGACTTAATCAAAAGGTTTTATGAGGTCAAGTTTGAACATACATTTTATTGCCTGTAGGCATTGATGAAGCAAACAGGTGCATTATATTACTAATTGTATTTAAGGGAAAAATATCTCTACAATTCCAACAACTCAGCATTTTAAAGTTGTTTCCAAACTACATGTTTTACTGAGCTCATGTTCCATTTTGTACTTTACATAATTTGCAATAAACAAAAGAATAACTGGATGCTTATTATCTGTTCAGGAGTAAAGCCATTAAAACTGGAAACCAGTCAGTAGGATTGCTTAGTATTCTGAACCATTGTGGGGAAAAAGTAACACAAATGACTTATTAGCTTTATCTTTTCTTATGTAAATACGTTTTAGTATTTGGGCCCCAAAAGGTAAATAACCAAAATACTTTTTAATTAAAAACATTTTTCATGGTTACTTTAAAATTTTATGTTTTAAATGAGTAAAATTTAGTTATTTTGATTTTAACTTACAAAACCAAAAAGGCTATTATTTTTCATAGTTCTTTTTTAAATACCAGAGATCATGTCTTCTATTTTTGAGAAATTGCAGGAAGGTGATTTTCTTCTCTGTTAAACAAAAATTTTTGAAATTATATTTCTGCTGTCTTCTATACTGCTATGGAGTTTTACATCTAAGACTTTTTTTTTCTTTTTTTTTTTGCTTTTATGCTGTTTCTTTAGTCATGTCCCTGCAAGACCAAATCCAATAATTGATCAATTTGAGAAAAAAATGTTAAATTCTAAAAATAAACACTGATTTATATGTAAAGTGTATCTTCCGGGATTAACTATCTTTATGTTTTCTTTGCTAACTTTCCTTACAATAGCCCTTCTAGTGTCTCACACATTCTATTGACTGTCTAAAGAATCTAGACCTAGAAATTTTCCACTTTTGAAATACTAGAGATCATCCTACCCGGTACCTTTACACACTCCATTCCATCACAAGAGAAGTGACATGCCCTAAATTAACCACAGTAAACAAACAAACAAAAAAACAACAGGAAACTGTGACTCTCAACCCCTGATGCAAGGACTTTTCACTGCAAAGCCTATCTGTCATATGACAGAAATATAAGTTTTTTGTTTTGTTTTTTCTTTTCTAGGGTTATTGAGAAGTAATACATTACTGTGTAAGTTTAAGATGGTTTGACTTACATATATTATGAAATGATTATCACAAGAGGTTTTGTTAACATCCATCATCTCATATTGATACGATTAAAAAAAAATGTTCTCCTTGTGATGAAAACTCTTTGTATCTATTCTTTGGAATTTAAGTTTTAATCTGATTAACAGACAATTTTCGAGTTGCTGGTGCTAAAATAATGTGCTTTTATTTTAAAATTGCAAGTCACTTAAAAATACTATTTTGATTATTTTAAAACTTTTTAAATAAACCTTTTTATTTTAGAACAATTTTAGGTTTATAGAATTGTTGACAAGGTAGTACAGAGAGTTCCTATAGACATCTCATCCAGTTTTAGTTGTCATTAATACCTTAGTATGATATATTTGTCACAATTACTAAACCAATATTGATACATTATTAGTAACTAAATCCATTTTGCATTCAAGCCTCCTCAGATTTTTTTCTAATGTACTTTTTCTCTCCCAAGACCCCATCCAAGTCATCATATTACATTTCATAGTTATATCTTTAGGCTTTTCTTGGTTGTGACAATTTCTCTGACTTCCTTTGTGTTTGATAATGGTAAGAGTTTTGAAGAGTATTGGGTGTCTATTTTGTTGATTGTTCTTCAGGTGAGATTATATGGTATTTTTCTTGTAGTTAGACTGGGATGATGTATTTTGAGGAGGAAAACCACAGAGGTCAGATTCCATTTTCATCATATCCTACCAAGGGCATATATGACCAACATGAATCATTGCTATTGATATTGACCTTAATCACTTGACTTTTGGTGGGATTTGTCAGGTTTCTCCGTGGTAAAGTTACTCTTTATTTGCCCTCCCTTTCCATACTGCACTCTGGTAGAAAGTCATTCTACACAGTGTGTACTTAAGGATTGGGAAATTATTCTCCATGTCCTTTGGGGCAGAGTATCTATACAAATTATTTTAAATCCTTTTGTATGGCATATTTATCTGTTCTTACCCATTAATTTATTTAGTCAGTCATTTATTTTTATCAGAATGGACTCACAGGTATTTATTTTATATTGCATAGTAACCCAGTGCTATCTCATTTATTTTATTGTATAAATTGTGCTAACCTTGGCCATTGGTAGATTTTTCAGTTGGTTCCTTTAATCTTTTGATATATCCCTCATTATGTTTATGTGAGAGAGAGTTTGCATGTGTGTATATATGTGTGTGCATGCATATGTGAACGCTTTCTTGCTTTCTGGCACTACAAGATGCTTCAGGTTTATCTTGTATCTTTCCTGCCTCAGTCCTAGAATGAGTCATTTCTTCAAGAGCTCTTGTTCTTTCATTGGAGAATGGTGTTAGGAACCAAGATCTGGGTGATAGTTTTGTTCATTGTTATTAGGATGTCATTGCTTTAAGCCCTCTCAGCTCCCAGAGCAGATAGATGTATGTGTATATAGTAACCTATGTATAATAAATATCCATAAATATTTCTGTATGTAGCCTTCTGTATATTTAGTAAGCTAAATATGAGTTCATACTAATGTCTCCAATTCTAATACATTACACATGAATCACTCTAGCTTTGCTCTCTATTAACTCCCACTTAAACAGTGAAATATTTGGCTCCCAGCATCTGTCATCCATTTATTTCATTGTTCGATTCCAGTATGTAAATATAGTAGTTTCAGAATTGTTAACATGTATGTACATAGGGAACAATTTATCAATTAGTATACAATATTTGTGCACAGTTCTTTTTGGTTTTGCTTTCACAGATGCCACTCATTTTCAAAGTTACTTAGGTTAGAACCTTATTTCCCCACCACCTTCAATTACATTTCATACATCTGTAATGTATCTAGATCACTTTTTAGTATTTTGCCTTCCATCTTGTGATCCCCAACCTTCTAATTGACTTTTTTCATTTGCATACACTAAGTTTTACACTGTTGTGTGAAGTTCTATAGATTTTGACAAATGCTAGCGTTTTGTATTTACCATTATATAAAATTTTTTCACTTCCTTTAAATATCCCCTCTGGTTCACCTATTCAATCTCCTATTCCCCTCCCAAACAACTGAAAAGTTGTAACTTTTTGAAACTCTGTATTGGAACTAAACATCTCCAGAGGTAACTGTCACAATCAAGGAATAGCAAATAGGATGTTTTTCTCATACAAGAATCGTTTCAAGCAAAGTGGACATTCAATACTTGGTAATATCATCTTTCTTAGAAAATCAGGAGTTGTGGGCACTTATTTTTATCTTGTTAGTATTTGTCTGAACAAAATGAACAAAATACCTCAAGTTGGAGAAAAAGATTATTGAAAGAGGGGGAAGACAATAGATTTGAGACGTCAAAGGAATACATTGACAGGTCATACTGGATTTATTTGAAAATTTTAAAATTATATTTGAAAAGATTTCCTTATATCATAGCTCAATAAATTTGAAATTTAGAGGTGACAAAAGTTACGCTTGCCCTTAGGGACGTTCCACATTATTTTTGAAGCAAGAGAATATGAAAGGGCAATTACTATGCAGTAACTATTACGTTGGCATAATAGCCACATAAAGGAATAGAGCAGTAATTCTGTCTTCTGCAAGGAAGGCTTTCAGTAGCGATGACATCTAAACCTTGGGAGAAGTGTGTTCACGTTTGAGACAGATAAACAAATGTAGGCAGGAATTATAGCATGTGAAAACATCTTGGCATGTCAGACAGAATGACCAACTTGAGAACTGCCAGTTAAGTGTAGCTGGAGTGGAGGTGTTAGCTGAGGAGGATGGAGATGGAAGTGGTGGTGTATTGGGGTAGAGAAGTATGGATCATAAGGAACCTTGAGTTTAGATTTTATCCTGAGAATTATGAAGCCCCTGGAAGATCATGAAATGGTAATAAGTACATTATATGGCATCTAAAAAGCCCACTCTGGCAGGAAACTGGTGGGGAGAATTAGGAAGGAACCTGATGCTAGAGAACATCATAGATGGCTATCACTGCCGTCAGGGTGGGAGAGAATGAGGGTCCGCTTCAGGGCAATGACAGAAAGCATAGAGCAAGAAGGAAGTATGAGAAATATCTTAACAAAAATAAGGAAGTGAGAAGAGAAAGAAGGCAGTGAAATTAGTACTGAGAGGTAAAGTTGAGAATGTTCTGTAAATCCTACTAATCGTTTTTTCTCATTAAAAGGAGTTTGAAACTTTGATAGCAAACATGCACATTTTGTGCAATTTTATATTGAATATTTTATTGTTATATTTCTAAGCATGCTTGCCAATTTCCATAAAAATATTAATTCAGGAAGGAATAGAGTCTAGATATTTCCTCTTATTAAGACATTAAATCTTATTAAAAGGGGAATATAAAAAATGAGTTCAGAGTTTATGGCATGACTTTGACATGAAAATGGATTTAAACTTATAACTCTTCCCTGTTGTGAGGAAATTATTCTTCTTCATTTTTTTTTTCTTTTTTGGACATGTAATTCATAGAGACTAAAGTGTTCACCCATGTTGGTATTCATGCTATCCATCTAGAGTTTAATCCAGAATGAACTCTTTCTTTGGTAGGATGAATCCTTAAAGCAATTGCAAGTAGTTCATCAGCCGTGGATCTTGCCAAGTGACACAGAAAGTGAAGGAGTCGAAGCAGAACAAGATAAACGTGAGTAGACATAGCTATTTATTGACAAATTGCTCTTAGCCAAAGGAAATTCACAACAAAGGTATTTCCCTTTCACAACATTAAACGCCTGCAAAAAAATTCAGGCTTGTTTAGACAGACCATGTAAAGATAGGCTCTACTTCAGGTGAAATCTTGATTTAGTCATGTTTTCATTGTGGTGCAAACTGACTTTGCAAAGAAGGTAGGTAGCACCTCAAAAGAAGGAATTATTCTTCCTGAAGACCAGCACAGAATGTCCATTTGGAATATGAATCTGCTATAAATATTGTGGAATTAGATCAGTGATAAATTTTAAAGCATGTGAGGATCATCTCATAATTTATTATATGTGAAATTATCACTATTGGTTAAATGAATAAGTGCATGAATATAGAAACCCTCGCAAGCTCACAAAACAAATTTATATTATAGTATTTGAGAGAAATAGAATATATGGCTCTTGATTTAAGTCTTTAGATTATAATCATAACAAAGGATGGATTACTCTGCTTTGGCATGACACAGTGCATGCTTCCCAGGGGTTTACTGACATTGTCAGATATGTGGGCTCAGCAAACCAGATGACAGGTTGGAGTCTGGACTGTATAGAAATAACAAAGTAACATACCAAAATTTACTTTTTTAAATCAGCAGTAGCCGGCAGAGAGAAATAAAAATTGTAAATGGTAAAGTAGCTCTCATGATAATTGGTATGAAGTGATTAATTGAAGATTCCCCTAAGCCATAGCTACTAGGAATACCTACTATGTTACACAGCTAACATTATGATTCCTCACCCAGGGGGATCCAGGAAATTGCTGTCCTGGGTTAAAAGGCATTTAAAAATATCCTTATCCCATTTCCATAGCTGTAGGCTTATGTGGTCAAAGCCAACAACCAGGAGAGGGACAAAAGGCAGAGCACTCAGGTAAGAGGAGGCATAGAGCTGATGTGTCACTTGGCTGGCACATTCAGAAAAGGAGAATAACTTGGTGACATTTTACAGATTTTCTTGGAGGGAAACAACTCCTTCTTCAGACAACAGCTGATAAAAGACTCACAACGTGAGCTGTACTTTAAGCAAGTACAAAAATAAAGAGAATATTTTAAAGATGTTCAATGCAAGGGATCCTGAGTAAAATGGTCTAGGAAAAGCATGGGATACAAAGAAGGGACTCCCCCAAGTAAGAAAGAATTAATAATGACCCAAAACTTTTATGAAAACAATGCAAACCCTCTTATACTCTCTCCTTACTCTCCACACATTTAAATATACATGAACATTCATTCTACACTTTGGATTCAGTCATTTTTACCAAATTCTTTTGAAGCCTCATAAATTTTGTGTTTAAAAAAAGCCTTCAAAGTAATGTATATGTGTATTCAATAAATACAATTTATATCATTTTGCTCTATCAGAGTCAACCCATAGGTACCCAGAGTGAGCAAGTCGAGGTAAACAGCATCCTTATAGGATGCACAGTGTGTTAATTCTGTGAGTGTGCTATAACTTATAATGAACTAAACCTTAAAAGCAAGAACAGAATAGATCAAAATAGTGTATTTAATCCATGTGCAAATTTAGACTTATTTGATCCCTTAAATCCAATGCCTCTAATAAATATTAAAGTCCAAAAAATAGCTTAATAATGCAAAGGAGATTTAAAAAAATTCCTAACTTTCTTTAACACTTGTCCTCTAATCATATTACCTTTCTGCATATACTTTCACAAGATTTTGATAAGTTGCAATAATTTCCTCTTCCACTAGGATGCAGTTTTTGAGAGAAGGTATTTGTTTATATATTGACATATACAATAAGACCTCAATAAATATCAGAATAATGAATGAATATATTTTTCTGATTCTTTATAATTCATTTATCAAGGCAGTTGGAAATTTAAACAAATAAAATAAATAATAATTGTGATTAATTGTCATAAAAATTATGTATAGTTTTAAAAATTTTAATATTGTATTTATAGTTTAGCCATGGGTTTTGCCATATGGTCTATCAATCACTCTAAAAAAAGGCCATTCTTGAACTCTCCTAGCCATAGACCTAGAACCAAAAATATTTGATTTCAGCAATGTTGTACTTGGAGGTGACCCTTGACAATGGTAAACTGTTTGAAATAAAATCAGGTTTTAAAAATAATTAGGTAGTAATAAGAGCCATCTGGAAATGGAATGCTAGCTAGTATTGTAGCCAAGCTCATAACACAGAGATGCAAATATTTTTCAAGAACAGCATCCAACATTCAGGTGCTGGGACAATTGTAAAATGGAGCAAGACACTGAGACACTAGCATCTCTACATATACTTGTACTCAATGCATGTAGTGTGTAAAACAGCTGGCAAGATATGTATAGATCATCTACCTCTTGATTTTCTCAGTGAAAGAAAATTAATGACATAAATAAATGTGAACCCAACATCTGATTTAGAGTCTAGAGGCTCGTATATTAGAAATTTATGAGTGAGGAAAAGGACAAGATTCATCATTCCAACAGTAACACCTGTTTCTTGAGTCAGCTTTCTATAAATTATACCTAGGTAATTTTGCAGAATTTTCTCATGTCTCCTGAGACAAAATTATCATAGCAGAAAGTTTCCAAATAATGTGAGAATCTTTGTAGTAGTGCATATTTCTTATTGCATCACTTTAAAATAAGACAGCTCAAATAAGTTTTATAAAAGACACCTTTTAGGAAAAGATATCTTGAGTCATTAAATGCGAAGCTTTAAAACTTTTATTGTAAATAAGATAAGCAGAGCCCTTAATTAAGTAGATTTTTTTCTTTATTCTGCTTTTGTTTAAAAGTATAAATCACAATTTTTAAAAAGGTCATGTTAGGAGTATGTTTGTTTGTAATCTCTCAGGTTATATTGTGAAGTCATTAAATACTCAGATTACAGATATTTCAGTCTCCTGGGATACTGTTTGATGCTTGTATTCCTGGTTTCATTCAGACCTATTCAATCAGAATCTGCATGAGACTCTGAATTCTGCATTTTCAATAAACCCCTCAGGTGAACCTTGATTATTCTAAAGATTGAGAACTACTGGAATGAGAAGGCCAATGAATCAGAGGATTGTGTTTTCAGAATTGTCTCCATAGTGTTATTAGATTTGGGACCCAATTTCTCTAGGCTGCTTTTCCTATCTGTAAGTTAAATTTGGATGCAAAATGAGAGAATGGAGAAAGAAGGCTTAAATTTGAAGGAATAAATGTGGAATGAAATTGAATGTGTACTCTCCAGTTAGTAGGTTCAACATATACCTGGACACAAATAGCTGATAAAGCTCTGGGTTTTTCCTGAGCAGATGCATGGTACTATACATATGGGTGGACTTCTAGATCTTCAGGGATTCATCATATCTTTTGAAAGCTTGTTTTGGGCGTCTCATCCATGAGGTTTTCTTTTATTTTTATTTATTTATTTTTTTGTAAACCTTGTTTGCCCCAATTGGTATCACTGCCTCAGGCACCTGCTATGTAAAACTGTTGCCTCTAATTATTTTTGCCAATGTTCTCATTGATTTTTAGGGGAACAGATTTTTGGACATCCCTACACCCACATTCCAGAAGTGCTTCTCCTCTCCTATTTTTCCTGATTTCATCAGCCTACTTTTCTCTTTGTTTGAAGAGGAGTATGATATCTTCATAATGGGCTGTAGAACAAGATAATATCTGTTTCTTAAGTCCTAATTTCATGATAAGTTATTAAAACAATTTTGTAGTAAAATAAGTTTTGGGACTTTATACATATCATTGTATTTGAGAATCTCTCGTAAGATATACTAATGATACAACAACTTTTCAAGAGGAGCAAAAAGAGTTCTACACTTTTAAATGAATACATCAAGTGTAATTATCATCTTGGCTTAAAAGGAGAGAAATTATTGTCCATTGTTTACTTGAAGACATGCTATACAGTCTTTTCTAGAAGTCACTGGGTGGTTCTGCAGCAAGATCTGCTGGACTTTATATAGTCCAGCATTTTTTGGCTCTTGAGTTCTTTGTGCAGAATGCTTATCTTCTGTTTTCAGAATGCCTATTAACTGCTAGAGGAACAAATGTTCTAGGAGTTAAGGAAGTGCTAATCTAATCCAATCCTCTCAAACTCAATTCTCTTAATTTAATGAAGCTGATTCTCTAAGAGATTGTAGGCTTGTTCATGTCACCTAGTTAGTAGCAGATGCCAGGAGTAGAATCAAGAGTTCTTGTCTGGGCCCAGTGATGTTTACTCTTAGTGCTTCATTCTTTATTTATGACTTCTCTTTGTTCCCATTACCACAGGGTGACACGGTTTATGTTGTCACTCTTCAGAGCCAAAGTGCTTGGGGCAGTAAATGGGGCTACAGGACTCCCCTGTGCACTCAGGATGTGATGTGCCCTTTGTTTTCCTTAATCTAACCTCACCTTACTTTTTTCCAGGTAGCCTCCCAAATTTGTATTTGAACAATGCTTGAGGCAGTGGTGTTACTGTACCACAGCTGATTATTTTACCAAGCCCAAGACAAGGTACTAACACCCTATCAAAGGAGAGAGAAGAAGAGGATGTGTTACAGGCAGTAGAATATAATAACACAAAGACTGAAATGAGTTAATAGCCAATTGCAGATAGGTGTCAGGGCTTCATGATACTTGGAACTCAGAGTTTAATATTAGGGTTGTGGCATCAGAAATAGGGATTAGAAATATATTCCTCAGGAACTAAGTGAGACGGGACTTCAGTATTTTGTTCTTATTTAAAGGTCAACTGGATTATCCTACACAGTATGTATGTTTGTAGAGAAAAGACATACACACTTTGGAAACAACCAAGAATAATTAGTAGTAATAATAATAGTAATATAATAAAAATAGAACAAGAGTAACTACAGAGATGAGCTCTAAATGTAAAAAAGACAAAAACTTCTGGCAACCTGTTTCAGGTTATTTTTGAAGTCCAAAAGAAATCTTGATGATTTTTAATCTCACTTTTCATATTAAATCTTCTATGAGTATTCAGAAAATTCTAAAGATTCTCCTAAAAAATTCAGGGCATCTGAACTCACACCAGGCAATATCCTATAAATTAAGCATTTGCATGTTTGGTATCTGTTTTCTTCGTAAATATTTAAGGATTTATCTTCAATCAATAAGTATAAATATAAGTTAATAATTACTGTTAATTATCTGTTGCAAGCAAAACAGACTAATGTCAAAATGTAATTTTCCATTATAATAGTGATTATAGAGAATTATTTTGGCTTTAAACAAGTTTTTGCAATTTCTAAAGGCCAAATGCCTCTGAATTATTCATGTGGCATTCTTATTTTGAAATGTTTCCCATGTCTGTGATAAAACCTGATATTATGAATGGTTCAATTGATTTCTAACCTCCTAGAAAAAAATTAAAGGGTAATATTTAATAACATATAGAACTTAATCTCACCAAATAAACTATTCCTAAGTGTAAATGGTAAAATGTGTCAAATTGCTCTGCAATATATAAAGTTACATGCTTCAGAATAGATAGAAAGCTTACCTGCTTTATTTATTGACATTTCCTCATTATATGCAATAATAGTAGTCAGAACATTTCATAACAAGTACCAGAGAAGGCTGTATTTAAACAACAGAACAGTTCTTTTGTGATGCAGAATTCTTTGGATTAGAATCTTGTATGGAGTTGAATTCTTTAAAACCGAAAATGGAGATACATGGTCCAATTTTTGGTTATTTTAAAAAAATCAAAGTTATAAATGAGTAGCACATGTTTTTAATCCTTTTGCCAAACACTTTTTGTTTGTCTTGGAATATTCTTATATTTGCTCTAGGTATAGCCTGAAATGACAAGATATGATCATGAAAACAAGATGAAGAGAAGTGTAGTTCATTCTCTAACCTTGGTAGATGTAGTTTATAGGCAGTATTATATTAGATGGATGTATCTTTCACAAATGAGAAGAATGTATTGACTGGCTCCAGGTAAAACCTATTTGTTCTCCACAAATTTTGTTCTGTATATTTTCAGTAACTGTAAGGACTTCAGCATGTTCACACCAGACAAACTGGTTCCATAATTTTCTGTGACTTGTTTTGTGAAATTGACCTGCTTCACCTTCTCAAATTAAACAGACCTGGACATTTGTGTCCCAAACTAGGACTTTTTTAGTTAAGATTCTCCCATGTGTCATATCTCCATAGACCAGTTTACCTCCTTAGAATCTCCTTAGAATAATGTTTATGAATCTTAAAATTCAATACACATTAATGAGAAGCTGCTCTGTGTTGGGCTTTACGGCATGGGGTATACATAAAACAGCAACAACAAAAAGGTTATGATCTCTTTTCCCTAGTAAGTTAAAGACAAGTGCATAAGCATTTGTAGCATAAGGTATACTATTTCTTAAGAGGTAAATAGAATGTTAAGGAAGCCAAAGGAAGGAAATATCACATGAAGTTGGCAGTAGGAACATGTAATTGGAGAGATCTTATGAAGAAATGGTGTTTGAACTAAGAGATGGGTAAGCTTTTGAAGTACAAGGATGGACAAGAATGTCATCTGATTAAGAATAACACATGGGCAAGAACACAAACATAGGAAGAGCATTGGTTATGCCCAGGGAACTAACAATTCATACTTTTAGAGAAAAGCACTAGACACAGGGAGTCAGAGAGAAATAAGTCTGGAAAGATAAGTCATGAAAGAACACAGGGGGTGCAAATTATAAGGATAAAAAATGTGAATTGATAAACAGTAGAGAAATCTTTACATAGGGAGGAACTCTGATGACAATATTCATATTCATAGCTTTGGGGTAACATTAACACAAATGATGAGGAAGACCCAGTGTTTGGCCCTTTACATATTTCTTACCTTGATGAGAGGAAAACTAATTTTAAAACTACCTGTGCTTTAGTGCTATTTCAAACAGAAATCATCATCTCCCTAAGACATGCCATTTTTAAAAGACTTATAAAATAAAGTGATGGTATATGTATGCAATGGAATATAACTCAACCATAAAAAAGAATGAAATCTCACCATTTGCAATGATGTGGATGAAGCTGGAGTATATTATGCTAAGTGAGATAAGTCAGGGAATGGCAAATACTGTCTGATTTTACTCGTATGTGGAATTTAAGAAATGAAACAGATGAACAAGAAAAACAAGAGAGGGAGGCAAGCTAGAAGATAGACTCTGAACTATAGAGAACAAACAGGGTTGCTGGAGGGGAGGTGGGGGAGGGGATGGGTTAAAAGGATGATTGGTATTAAGAAGGACATTTGTAATGAACAATGTATGTTGTATGTAAGTGATGAATCCTAAATTCTACTCTGAAACTAATATTACACTGTGTATTAACTAACTGGAATTTAAATAAAAACTTGAAGTAAAAAAATAAAAATAAATTAAAATGAGTCTCTTGTAGGCAGTAATTAATAAATAAATAAACAGATAAATAAATAGCTCTTTAGAAGTTATGTTCTTTACTAGGCAAAGAAGTCAAACATGGACCATAATACAGCTGAACTTATAGGAGAAGAAATAAATCATTATTGAAGTGCTTTTTAAAACTTTTGTTATTGGGTATAGTTGTTAACTTATCAATTAAGTATCAATAAATATATGTAGTTCAAGCTTATAATTTTAATTCATTAAAACATAATTAATTTTAGAGGTCTCAAAATATGCATGATTTATGTATTTTTATATTACAACCCTTATCAGAAATATAGTTTGCAAATGTTGTCTCCCAGACTTGAGGTTACTTTTTATATTTTGGTTTTTTTTCCCTCTTGCTGTGCAGAAGCTTTTTAGTTTGATACAGTCCTACTTACTTATTCTTGCTTCTGTTTCCTGAGCTTTTGCCATGTCTAAAACATTGCCAAGACCAATGTCAAACAATTTTCCCTATTTTCTTTTCCTTTTTTTTTCTTTTTTTAAGATTTTATTTATTTGGCACAGAGAGAGATCACAAGTAGGCAGAGAGGCAGGCTGAGGGGGAGGGTGGGAAGCAGGCTCCCTGCTGAGCAGAGAGCCCAAAGTGGGGCTCGATCCCAGGACCCTGAGACCATGACCCGAACTGAAGGCAGAGGCTTAACCTGCTGAGCCACCCAGGTGCCCCTCCCCCTGTTTTCTTCTAAGAGTTTTATAGTTTCTAGTCTCACATTTAAGTTTTTAAAACATTTGAGTTGATTTTTGTGTAAATTGTGAGATAAGGATCTAATTTTGTTTTTTTGCATGTGGATACACAGTTTTCCCAGAAATATTTATTGAAGGGAGTGTCCTTTCCTCACCATGTATTCTTAGCACTCTTATTAAAAACTTCTTGACCTAGGTATCTTATGGTTTTTGGTGCAATTGTAAATGGGATCTATTGCTTAATTTCTCTTTTTTCTGTCTTCTTGTTGGTGCATAGAAATGCAACTGATTTCTGTGCATTGATTTTATATCCTGATACTTTACTGAATTCCTGTATGAATTCTAGCAGTTTCAGGGTGGAGTCTTTGAGTTTTCCATAGAAATAATCATATCATCTGCAAAGAGTGAAAGTTTGACTTCTTTGTCAATTAGGATGCCTTTTATTTCTTTTTGTTGTCTGATTGCTGAGGCTGGACTTCTAGTACCATGTTGAATAACAGTGGTGATAATGTACATCCCTGCCATGTTCCTGACCTTAGGGCAAAAGCTTTCAGTTTTTTCCCCACTGAGAATGATACTGGTTGTGGGCTTTTCATAGATGGCTTTTATGATATTGAATTATGTACCCTCTATCCCTACACTATGAAGAGTTTTGATCAAGAAAGGATGCCGTACTTCATCGAATGCTTTTTGATCATCTATTGAGAGTATCATATTGTTCTTGTTCTTTATTTTATTTTATTTTTTTAAAGATTTTATTTATTTATTTGACAGAGATCACAAGTAGGCAGAGAGGCAGGCGGGGGGCGGGGAGAAGCAGGCTCCCTGCTAAGCAGAGAGCCCAATGCGGGACTCGATCCTAGGACCCTGGGATCATGACCTGAGCTGAAGGCAGTGGCTTAACCCACTGAGCCACCCAGTGACCCCGTGTTCTTTTTTTAATTAATGTGTTGTATCACACTGATTGATTTGCGAATGTTGAACCAAACTTACAGCCCAGGAGTAAATCCCACTTGGTCATGTTGGATAATCCTTTTAATGTACTGTTGGATCCTATTGGCTAGTATTTTGGTGAGAATTTTTGTATCCATGTTTATCAAGGATATTGGTCTGTAATTCTTCTTTTTGATGAGGTTTTTGACTGGTTTTGTGATCAAGGTAATGGTGGTTTCTGTGGTATATATATATATATATATATAAAACATATTATATATATTTTATATTATAAATTACATGTTACATAATAATGGAATATTATGCAGCCATTAAAACTTCCCAAATCTTGCCATTTGCAATGACATGGATGGAACTAGAGGATATTATGCTAAGCTAAATAAGTCAATAAGAGAAAGACAAATTTCATATGATCTCACTGATATGAGGGGTTTGAGAAACAAGACAGAGGATCATAGGGGAGGGGAGGGAAAAATGAAATAAGATGAAACCAGACAGGGAGACAATGTGTAAGAGACTCTTAATCTCAGGAAACAAATTGAGGGCTGCTGGAGTGGAGGGGAGTGGGGAGGATGGGGTGGCTGGGTGATGGACATTGGGGAGGTGCTACAGGGAGTGCTGTGAATTGTGTAAGACTGATGAATCACAGACCTATATCCATAAAACAAATAATACATTATATGTTAAAACAAAACCAAAAACAACTAGCTGACCCTATATGCTTGGGTTTATTTTTGGACTCCCTATACTATTCTGTTGGTCCCTTTTTGTGTCAGTACTATACTGTTGATTATTATCACTTTGTAATATAATTTGAAATTAAGACCTGTGATGCCTCCAGCTCTATTCTTTCACAGGATTACTTTGGCTATTAGGAGTCTTTTGTGGTTCCACAAGAATTTTAGAATTGTTTTTTATTTCTGTGAAAAATGCCTTTGGAATTTCTATAGAGTTTGCATTGACTCTGTATATCATTTTGTATGACCATTTTAGCAATATTAATTCTTCCAATCCATCAGCATAGGGTATCTGTCCATTTATTTGTGCCTTCTTCAATTTCTTTTATTACTGTTTTATAGTTTTAGTGTACAGATATTTCATCTTCTTAAATTTATTCTTAAGTATTTTATTCTCTTGAGGTATTATAAATGGAATTGTTTTTTTTTTAAATTTCCTTTTCAGATAGATCAATTTTAGTATACGGAAGTACCGTTGATTTTTGTATGTTGCTTTTGTATTCTGTAACTTTACTAGATTTATTTATTAGTTCTAACAGGTGTGTGTGTGTGTGTGTGTGTGTTTACATGGAGTCTTTAAGGTTTTCTATATATAAGATTATGCTATCTACAAACAATGATGATTGACTCTTTTCTGATTCAGATGCCTTTTATTTCTTTTTCTTATCTGATTGTTTTTGCTAGCACTTCTTGTACTCTTTTGAATAGAAGTGGCAAGAATGGACATACTTGCTTTATACTGTATCTTAAAGGAAAAACCTTCACTTTTCTCCATTGATTATGATACTATCTGTGGGAGTTTCATAAATGACCACAATTGGGTTGAGGAAATTTCCTTTTATTCTTATGGAGAATTTTTGTTAAACCATATATCTGATACAGGATTTGATAGCCAAAATATATAACAAACACATATAATTCAATAATAAAAACAATAAGAAAGCCCAAATAATCCAATTAAAATATGGACAAATAAACTTAATAGACATTTTCCACAGAAGAAATACAAATGGCCAATAGGTACACAAAGATGTGCTCATCTTCACTAATTATCAGGGAAATACAAACAAAACCATAGTGAGATATAACCTCACACTTTTTAGAATGGCTTTAATCAGAAAGATAAGAGTTTGTGAAGATGTGGAAAAAAAAGAACCCTGTATACTATTGGTAGGAATGTAAATTGGTTTACCCATTATGGAAAACGGTATGACTCAAAAAAGTAAAAATAAGACTTCCATATGCTCCAGCAAGCCCTTTTCTGGATATACATTCTAAGGAAATGAAAGCATTAGGTCTCATTCCCGATCTAAGAAGGAAAGCTTTCAATTTTGCATCATGATGTATGATATTTGCTATAGGTGTGTGTGTGTGTGTGTGTGTGTACACTTTTTTTAGGTTAAGAAAAATTTCTTCTATTCTGAATCCATTGAGCTTTTTTTTTTTTTTAAATCATGAATGAATGTCAAAATTTAGCAAACATTTCAATCAATTTTTAAACATTTTCTCACTTATGTTAGTATGGTTAATTTCATGAGTTAGGTTTTGAAAATTAAGCTGGTATTATCTTTTGCAATAAATCTAACTTGATAAGGATGTTGGTAAAAGTTTGATTAGGATTTTTATATCTATATTTATAATTCAGTTGGCTTATTTGGGCTTATTTGGGCAAAAGATTTCCCTTTTTATGCATTGTAATCAACATTAGCTAGCATCATAAAATGTGTTGGGGAGTATTTCCTGATGGATTCTCTGGAAGTGTTTGTGTAACACTGAATTACTTTTTTAATGATTAGAGGAATTCAGTAGTGGAGCTATATGACTTCAAAATTTCTTCGTTTGAAGAAATTTTAACTATGAATTTAATTTCTTTAGTAACTGTGTGACTACTCAGATTTTCTATTTTCTCTTATGACAATTTTGGTAAGCTTAATTTTTCCAGAGATTTGCACATTTCATTAGAATTTTTGAATTCATTTTTACAAAGTATTGGAAATATACTCTTATAACGTTTAGAAAAATGTGTTCCAGTTCCTTAGTGATGTCTCTTTTTTAATTAATTGTTTTATTTTGTTGATTATGTTGTCACAGGCTGTAGATTCAAGGTCAAAAGACATGTTCTAGCAAATGATGGGAAAAATGTAAAAGACTTTGGGGATTATGTTTTAAAATTACCATGGCCAGCAATTAACACATATTGGACATTACAACTGTATGAAAAATATGCCCCACTTCCATTTTCCATCTGTTTGTTTCTGTGTATCATCGTGGATGTTTTATTCTGATCTATGCTCAAGTTAATTATTTCTCTCTTCAGTGCTATTAGATCTGCTGCTTAACACATATGCTTATTTTCAAATTTCAGATACTGTATTTATTTTAACATTTTCATTGATTTATTTATAATTTCTAGTTCTTTCCAAAAACTCTAGATATTGTTTTTCATTTCTTATTATCCATACTTATTTTGAAATCTGGGTTTAAGTCCATTATTTGATTCCTTGTGAGTCTTTCTCCTCTCTGTCATTTTTTTCTTGATTTTTGATCACATGATGTTGTCACCATGTTTATTTATTTTGGATTAGGTACAATTGTATATGAAAAATTGCAAAGATAATTTGTGGCCCAGAATGATGTTATCTTCTTCCAGATAGGATTTTACTTTGTTTCTGGGGTACTGGCAATCTTAGATTATTTGAATTCAACACAAAGTTGAGAAGATTTTAAGTAGGCTTTATTCATTGAAAGGGTGCTTTATTCTGTTTTGCTCTTTTTTTATAGTGTGGCCCTTCAGAGTAGCAACCCCAAACCTAGGAAATTAATCTGCATCATCTTCCTCAGTAATCCTGGATCCCCAGTTTTTGTCCTCCCTCCCTAGGAATCTTTTGCAAGTTGTCAGCCTTTAAGGATTTTCTTCCATAATGGATGGATACCTTTAGAGGAACATATCCCCAAATTCCATGCTCATTTCTGTTTATTTTCTTATTCTCCCCAATATTGACCATTTAATACCTTATTATTTTGATGGATCCCTGATGCTTTAGCTGAATAAGTTACCCAACCAAACTTGGATATTAAATTTCTTACTTCAATGTATTTCAGTAAATGTGGGCAAAATCTGAACATTTTCAGATAATTGCATTTAGTTTCCAAAAACTAAGAAAACATTTCTTCTTCATTGCTTTAATTTGTGCCATAGTGCCAGACACATAGTATATGCTTGCTAAATATTAGTAAATTCTAAGTTTTGGCTAAGCATATATCATATAAAATGGTTTCTCTTTGAGCAGAAAGAAAGAAAGAGGACAATTTATTTTCTAAACCACGGAACTTGTCTCTTGCTTCTTATTAGGTTTTCTACTTACCTTTACTGATTCTTTTTAAAATGACATTATTTGTTCCCAGACACTTGCACGTTCTTACTGTGACTGACTAATGGACTCACTTTTTTATTGTGAGCATACACATGTGTGATTTAATTATCTCAATGGAAGGCTACTTTTCTCTTTCTAGATGTTATGATGAAGTGGGAAAAAATAAGGAGTTGGAAGACCATAAGATCTTTCTCCATCCCTGTGCTCCCCAGGCTAGTAAATTGCAGAGAATGGGTTGATACGCAGGTTCATCTACAATTGCTTGGTTCTCAGAAATTGACTATCAGAGGTACATTAACTTCTTGGGAGTAAAAGAGAATGCTTTCCTTTAAGATTCTGTGCCAGATAATTTTTGCTATTTACTTGCTAAACAGGAATAATCTGTCTTGACTTTTGAAGCTACAGTTCCTTTTTCTGATTTTCTTAATTTTCTATGGCTTTTGCATTCAGCTTGATGCTTCTAAAATGACTTGGCACTAGCAGAGAAGAGAAGGATTTTATAGTCCTACCTTGGGGCCAAAGGAGTAACCTCTCCCATGGCTGGTTCATGGATGGTATGAGTATCTTATGCATTGTTCTTATGTATTCTCCCAGGCTGGAAGATTTCATCTCATTTCTACTCACTGGGGTTCTTGCAGCCATACCATCGTTGATCCCAACCTACCTTATTATTTCACTCTCTTCTTTCCTCTTATTTCAAACTTAAGTTCTTATCTACCTCATACTAAAGGAAAAAAAAAAAATCAAAGAAGAAACTCTTTCCTCCAGATGATGTTATATTTCCGCTGTCTGAGCTAGACTGAAAGTTGACCGGCATAGTCTTCTAAAAGGTGGAATAAAAGCCGAAATATATTTGTTACTAGGATCTGACAGGAAATCCTGGCCTGAAGATAGGCATTGTAGCTGAAGAAACTAGTTGTGTAGGCATAATAAAGAAGGCATATAAAGATAGAAGAGGAGTTCTAAGCACAGAACCTCAAAAATGTGGCATAATAAATCTTTTCACTGAGACAGTTGGTATATTCTCTAATGGATATATGAATTAGAAAAAATTGTCACATAGGCTAACATAAAATAGAATTATAAAGTCTATTTGAGTAATTAGAATTTTATCATTCTGTTTCTCCTTAAAGCCTACTATGAGTCATTTACATTTTAAGGCTTATATAGAAACACATGTATCTTCAAAAGAAGAGAAAATGGGAGAGAACTTATTAAATTTTTGATGGTATGTGCTATGTAGTATTTCGTTTAATCCTAACAACTTAATATATAGATGATACTACTCTGGTTTTATAAACTCAGATCTGTTAAATATCCTTTCCCAAGGATACACAATTAATAAGTGCAGTCTACATTCTAGCTCAGTCCAAGGCCATATGTTCTACTCTAAGAATGTCATTCCATCTCTATAAGCTAAAAATAGGAGGGGGAGGGAGAATGTGTATATAGATAGTATCAAGAGAGGAATTATTTCACTGAGTGCAGGCTTGTATAATAAAGAAAACACTATAGAGCATGAAAATAAGAAAAAGTGACATTAAAGAAACATGCAGTAATACATTTGGTAGAAAAATCTGCTTTTAATATAAACTTCAACTTGATTTAGTTAAATTTACACTATGTTCCAAATTGTTATCTACATACAAAGTCATCCAGAAAATTAAGGGAGGCATACATGATAAACATTAAAAATTAAAGCTTTGACAGAATAAAATAAATAACATTTAGTAATTACACTAAGCATGTTTTAAATCCCATAGTTAGATATTAAAAATACAACAACTGTTCAAAGCAGGCTGCCAAATTTCTTCAAAATGAGTTGTTATGAAATGTTGACTAAATATACCAAAACTATATATCAACTTCAGTATAATTAAACATTCTTCAGACCAACAACATGGCTTTCCTTATATTCTTAAACATATGTTATATGTGACTTTCTCCTTCATATTAGGACAAAAGGATTATCCATTTGTTAACATTTAAAATAATTTTCAGAAAGTTTCTACTAGTCATTCAAGACTTCACAATTTATAAGTTGCTTCCACGTATTTAATCTCCAAAATTAACCTATTAGGGAAAATTTATTCTTAATGCTCCTGTTTGACATTGTAAGTATTCAACACATTTATTTAATAAATATTTATATATTCACTATTGATTATTTAATAAATATTTACTGAATGAATTGAATGAATGAAGTTCATTTAGTTCATTTTGTTTAAGTGACCTTTGAAGGTGACTTGAGAAATGGCCAAGGCTGAGTCTCTACCTTCTGATTATTCAGGGAGGCCACAATGTCTAGAAACATACACATAAATATGTAATAAGTAGTTTATCAGTCTACACAACAAAACATGATATGTTCAATGACATTTCATATGTTCTGGGTGTTCTTCCTCTGTTGTAATGATAATTTAATCAGAGTTGCAATGAACATAGAGCATTAATGCAGCATTTAAATCTATCCCTACATATGCATTTGTGATCACTGCCTCAGGTGATTTGTGTTGCTGTTTTTCACTGAATATATCTGTACCTATAGCATTCAAGAAGAAAGTAAGCAGGTTCTAATCTGCAAACAAAAATATTACCTTTATTTCTAGACTTTATGACTACTCTCTCGTTTGCTTTTTCTTCCCCCAACCAAAAGCACTTCATTTCTTAATCCCCTTAAGTAATAATGGGCCATCCCTAGTGTAAGCAGTCCTGCTTCACAGAGAGAAACAGTGTAAGGCTGGACACGTACATCAGCTGCCACACAAGAGCGAGTGTTATGCCAAAGTTCAATTCAGAAACTTGAGATCAGTTAATTTTGTCTTTTATTTCTATTATCTTTGGCCACTTTGCCTTGCTCCACTGACCCTACCAAAATAAAGTCTCTTCATATGTTTGTTTTCTTAAGCACTGTGGCTATATTTCCCAGATCTTTCCACTGTGCCCTATGGAACTGGAATTTTATTTGCAAACTGATTGTCCACCAGTGCTATTCAAAGAACACTCTTCATGCACCCTCCCTTTCTTTTACCTTATTTGAAATGGTTCCTAGAAAATACTGCTACCCTTATAACCTTTAGCAGGAGAAGCTGCTCCTTCTTCCGTTTCCTTTTTTTTTTTAAAGATTTTATTTATTTATTTGTCAGAGAGAGAGAGAGAGAGTGCGCGCACAAACTGGGGGCATGACAGGCAGAGGGAGAAGCAGCTTCCCCCATGAGCAAGGAGCCCAATGAAGGGCTAGATCCCAGGACCCTGGAATCATGACCTGAGCCAAAGGCAGATGCCCAACTGACTGAGCCACCCAGGCATCCCTGCTCCCTCTTTCAGTTGCCAGATGTCAAGTATCATGAGGTAGCATTAACATTCTACTTGAAATTCTCCTCCTTTTTTGGTTCACCCATTTGTCTGGCTGTCCTGTTTCTTTCCTTGTCATGATAATCTTACTGATAATTCCTAATCTTTTATGTGGGGTTTTTACATTTGATTCATTGCTTTTGTCTCTGCCCCAATCTTACCATTAGAAAAACTTAATTGCTACTTGGGAGACTTATCCAGTTGCTCTACTATTACAATTTTTTGGCCCTCTCAAATGTAGTGATCATCTAAGGTAATTTTTTTTTTTTGGTCAAATGTGGAATAGCATCCAATTCTAAAATCTTAGATTACTGTAATACATTCTCTGTACCAAACCTCCTGCCCTTGAGATTACCTATTTCCTGCTAAACTTACACTTCCATCTGGTTTTGTACCTAGAAACCTCACTACTTTTTCTTCAAGTGTATCCAACCACAGCTGGCTTCATCCTTCACCCAAAGTCCATGTTACACAGAGCAGTGATACACAAAGTGTGGTTTACAAACCAGCCTCACAAGCATTAGCATCAGGATCTCTTTGGAAATGGAAAGAAACACAATTTCCTTGGATCCCTCTCCATAACCGCTAAGTCAGAAACTCTAATAGTGAAGTCTGGGCAACCTGTGTTTTACAAAACCCTCCAGATGCTTCTAATACACTTAAAATTTGAGAGCCACTAATGCGGAGCATTAATTCAATTGCTCTCTTGCAAGCATCTTTAATATCTTTGGATGGTAAAAAAACATTTAAATATGAATGCATCATTATTTCATTCAAAACCCTTCCATGTGTAAGATTTCTAAAGGTTTATCAAGTTCTCCATCCATACAATCATCACTTTCAGTCCAAATTTTTTTGTAGTTCCTATTTATCGAAATTTGAATACTGTAAAATTATCAAATATCTACTAAATGATTCTTGCAAAGGTGTTTCCCTTTTAACCACCCTCTGAGGGCCATACTGAGCAAACTTGTACAGAGTCATGTATATAAGAATGGGGGGAATCAGAATTTGAACTCAGGTCTGAGTACAAAACCCACACTTTTTCAAATTTTGTTGCTGAATTATGTGAAACAGCATTTGCACTGATATGTGTCTTAGACTCTAGTTGAAAAAGAATTTACCAATGGATCACTACAGATTTTTAAAAAATGAGCTGTATGAAAATCTAATATCAAATAACTTTGATAAATATCCAGTTACAGTTTTATTTAGTACATTTATTTAACTTTGATAAATACCAAGTTACATAAGACTTCTAAGAGCCTTTATTTAATATGCTTGTGTGTATGTTGATTCTGCAAAAGGCAAATATAGTGTGTTGCTGTCCAAAATTATTTTTTTAAGATTTTATTTATTTATTTATTTATTTATTTATTTGATGGAGAGAGAGAGAGTGAGAGGGAAAACAAGCAGGGAGAGGAGCAAAGGGAGAGGGAGAAGAAGGCTCCTTGCTGAGCAAGGAGCCTGATGCCGGACTTGATCCCAGCACCCTTGGATCATGACCTGAGCTGAAGGCAGACACTTAACCAACTGAACCACTCAAGCATCCCTGTCCAAAATTCTTTGAGCAAGGAGCCATTTTTTGTGAATCAATCATATTAACACCATGCAGGACTAGCATGCCAAGATCTGCTTTGGAGGACTTGGACTTAATCTATTTCCCTTCTCTTCAAGATATGTGGAATTGCTTATCTCCCTTGATCTCTTTAGTTCTGCTTTTATCCTCCACTCTACTTTGCCATTCTTTTAACCTAGAATATTGCTCTCTTTGTCTCACTGTTCTTCTGCCTCAGGGATGCATTCAGAGGAATTACATTTAGCATGTAATGTTACATGCCAGGCATTATGAATAAAGTATCTATGTATTTATATGTACTACTTTTATAGATACCATAATAATTTTGTGATGATGACATGAAATTGCAAATAGGATAGCATCACCATTCTGTGATGTATATATATATCCAATCCTGACTAGGTTGTGTTAGGGTAGCCACCTGAACTGTGTTACTTTCTTTCCTAACCCATGCTGGACATAAGAATTATGAATATGATTCATGTGAGGTCTTCTTAAAGTCCACATATATATTCATAACACCAGTTGGAGGGCATTTTGCCTATATTTTATTTAAAATTCAGCAGATATTTGAATTGAAAATGACTGCAGTATGGATAAGGATATACACACTATTAAGCAGTTAACTTATATGTAATTCCAGCTCACTATATACTCTAAGTGTAGTTTTTTTTATATTAATTTCAATTAATCTGCTAAGGAATTATGTTTAATAGATTTCTTTTTTCCTGGTCCAGCATATTATCTCTTTTTCTTTCACTGCGCAGGTTCTGCTGATCTTCTCCTTTGTGTTCCATGCTCTTCTTGTCCTACCCTGGTCTACTCTGGTATGTTTGCTCAGGGCATTTAATATCAATGTCAGGTAATTATGGGTACTATCCACAACTGCTCCAAGTTCAGATTTTTTTAAAGCATAGTTCACATAATCTCTAGCAAGAAACAGAGTTCCCTCCTATTCTGCATAATGTTTCCTTTCTCTTTTTGTTATGTTCTATGGATCTCAGGCTTCTCATTGAGTCTGTATTCTCCCATGCTGAGGAAGTGGGGTGGGAATTTAAGTCCCTTCCCCTTGTCAGGAAAATCATTTTTAGGTAGAACTGAGATGAAGACATATTCCCCCAATGTGTGAAGATCATGGACTTTATGACACCATTAAATGTATCTTAGAGATACAGAATCTCAGAACAATTTTACATCCATGGACATGAGACTAATATAAACTGGATATTAATATAAATAATTCATAGTTTCTTCTCCCAAGTGTGTTACAGAGAGAAGCAAAAGGTTGAGTCTGTCCTTAGCACTCAGAGAATCACAGAATATCAAAATTAGAAAGAATTTTAGAACCTCTACTTCTCTTCTGATCTAATGTTGATTTCTTCTCTACTGTGCCCCTACAAAATAGACATTCAATCTTACATCAATATCTTGAGTAGTGGGAAATATACTACCCCCTATGGTTGCTCATTAACCTAATAATTCTATATTAACAAATCACCTAAAGAAATAATTTCTGCAATGCCTCTACTGTGTTGTTTCCAGAATATTATGTTCATTGCACATGTTTTATAATAAAACAAAAAAGTTTTATATTAAAACATGGAAAACATGTGAAAAGCTGTGAACAAGCCAATGACCAATAAAAGAGAATTGATTTAAAAAGTATAGCATCTATATAATGGAATACTGTATATCTTATGAAGGATGAGATTTATATTCACTGGATAAATACATGTATTTATACCGATAGTAACTGGATCCATCTATCTGTGTATCTATAGTCTGATGTGGAAATATTCTAATAATAATGTTACAATAAAAAGTAAGTTATAAAACAGTATATTAAATAAGTTCATTTTTATCATATACAATGCATAAACACACACATGATCATATATTTACATCTTTAGAATACTGTCTGGATGGTTACAAACAAATATGTCTTGAAAAGATATCTGCATCCCCATGTTCTGTGCCCTATTTACAATAGCCAAGATATGGAAAAAACATCAGTGCCCATCAACAGATAAATGGATAAAGAACCATAAAGAATGAACTTTTGCCATTTGCAACTACACGGATGAAACTTGAGGATATTTTGCTGATTGAAATCAGTCAGAGAAAAACAAATAACATCTTCTCTCACTTATATGTGGAATCTAAACAAAAACAAAAACCAAGCTCATAGGTATGGAAAACAGATTGGTGTTAGCCAGAGGCAGGGATTGGGCAAATAGGTGAAGGTGATCAAAAAGCACAAACTTCCCATCATGAAATAAATAAGTCATGGGGATGTAACATACAGTATGATGACAAAAGCAGACAAGTAAGCAAACAGTATTGCCCAAGTTGTATAAAATTTTTAAAACCTACTTCAGGTGAGGTTATTCTCTTTTTTTTGCCCCCAAATTTGAATCCTTGTAGCTGCCTTCTTTCTGGTTCTTTCTGTATCACGGACAGAAACTTTCTCTCTCTTCCTCTACCATCGTAGAACACACAGATCATGCTGTTCTTTTCTTTAGTCCTTCACGTGTTCTTTGTATAAGATGCACGTATATGGCCCTTCTGTCCAAGAGATCTAAATAAGTAAATCATTCATTTGATGCATATTTAATAAAGACCTATGACTATGCCAGAGAATAACATGTCACTATCATATGTGACATAAGCTTACTAAATGATGAAGTCATACATTTAACATGATTTACATAAAACACTGCAGATTATCCTTATGTAACCAGGGTGAGATAGGTGCATGCAGCCGAGAATTCTACCTTGAATTATGGTCAAAGAACCTAGAGAAAGCGATATTGATGAGTAAGTCCTAAAGGAGTAGGAGTTAGTTAGATAAAGGAGTTAGCTGGGATTGGTTGGGGTAAATAAAGTATTCCAGATAAGGGAAAATACGTGCGACAATAACTGGATTCCCTTCTTTCCTCTTTTTCTCCCTTTCTCCTCTCTCTCTTTCCTGCCATACAAAAACTTATTGAGCAAACACCATGTGCAAAATATTCTTTCAGGTCCTATACATAAGTTGGAGATTGATATTTTCCTTTCAAAGTATTCGTGGTCTAGTAGATGAATCTGAAATATTAAATATAACAAATTATATTAATATATTAATCATATATTTAATACAAATATTAAATATAACAAAACAGGAAAAAAACAGATAAAATATTCTAGAAGCATGTATCTTTCCATTTGCCATCATAATCATATTACTCTAGGAAAAAAATAAAGGAATTCTTTTCAATCAAGCAGTATGGGCACATAGTTCCAGTGCTGAAGTAAGGCTATAGCCTGATTTATCTTATGCCACACTAGTTTCCTAAATTCAGTTTTCATAATTCCTTCCAAGATAGTAATTGTATACATGCCTTGCAAATATTTCTCATTGGCTATATTTCTCCCTTGGCTCCCTCCTACAGGAAGGGGGGGAAGCAAGTCTTTTTCAACAGTCCAAGGTATCTGTAGAATATCTACTTCTAATTAAATATACAAAAAGGGTTTATACAGATACCAGAAATTGACATCCTGACAGCCAAGTACAGTTGATAGTGGTTGTACCCTAGGGTCAGTGCCATTGTAACAGTTCATACAGAGTACAGGAAAGCATTAAGGTCCCAAACTTTCTTCTTAATATGTTTCATTGTAGATGTATTATTAAGCACATTTTCTTTTGTTTTGTTTCTCTCCTACAGGTCTGTGAAGCAGGCAGAAGTTGCAGGTGGTCCTTAAAGAAATTGCAATTATTCAAATCCTTATGTATAGTTCTAATTTTATTTACTATGTGTAATAATTTAGAGAATGGTTATTTTTATAATATCAATAATAAACAAGTACTCTTATAACCAGGGGGTGCCTAAATGTGTAATCAGAGAACACTAACCTTGGCAAAGGATTCTGGGGTGGTCAGGATGTTTGCTGCCTTTTGACATGGTTAGTGTCTTGGGTTTAGATTCCTTTGTACCTAGTTATTAAGATTACTATTTGATACATTAAATATTGCCTGATTCAAATAACTTTGCTTAAAATTTTTCTGTATTTTAACTTGTGTAGGGTTTTCTACTTCTTATATTTTTATAATAATTTCTCATTTTTTAGATGAATAAACATTATACTTACCCACATGTGCCATGCCATTCAGCTCCCTCTGGGAGTTAGCTGTTTGGTATCATCACCTGCTATGTGTGTTCTGTGCAGCAGCAAGAGACATACTCTCTACCACTGCTCCCTCCTATGATTATCTTCCCTGTTCCTATCAAAACAAATAATTGAAATGTTAATTCAATAAAGCAGATCAATAAGGAATGAAATGCATGCCCAAAGCATATGCAAATGAAAATTGTTTGACCATTTATCCAATTACTGAACCCAATTAAGGTTATCCATTTTGCATTTGATATATGCTCGCTTTTGGAATATATTATGCGTTGATGCTAAGTGAATGGATCTAAGTAAATCTATTGAGTATCTTATTGTCTGTTTTATCTTCTTTGTCTTAATCTAAGTTTGTTTACTGGACCTTTAAGGCATATGGTTAAATTATAAAATTGCCTGTATTACTGTCAAAGAAACAATATTAAAGACCAGAACATGGCTAAAGAATAAACAAAGAAATTCTGATTGTATGAATGACATTATACTCCTAAATCAAATAATACAATAAATTTTCTTACAGTAACACATTCATGTGTATAGAAATTTGAGACTAATTTTCATAAAATTTATTATTTTTTATGGGTAGAAACAAAGGCTTAGAAAATAGTGTATTTTTGGGCACCTGGGTGGCTCAGTGGGTTAAGCCTCTACCTTTGGCACAGGTCATGATCTCAGGGTCTGGGATCGAGTCCCAGGTCAATCGAGTCCCACATCAGACTCTGCTCGGCAGGGAGCCTGCTTCCTCCTCTCTCTCTGCCTGTCTGCCTCTCTGTCTACTTGTGATATATGTCAAATAAATAAATAAAATAAAAAATAAATAAAAAAAGAGTAAGCTTGTGTGACCAGAACCTTCCTCTATTTAAAAGTTCTTATGATAAAAAAAATCTTCAAAAATATTCAATTGTGGATCCAAATGTTTCCTCTATTAGGAATAGTCTTTCTTTAAAACATGCCATCCCTAATGCTTTCATCTGTACTGTATTTCCTCCAACCTTCACTTGGTCAGTATTTGCCTCTTGCCCACAGACATTTTCCTGGAGATAGTCACTCTCCTAAGCGCCACACCAACCTCAGGAATCAGATCCACCAGGATATCAGAGTGTATGTTGCTGACAATGCTACCAAAGACATACAAATCTAGACACTAATTAAAGTAGTAAGGATAGATTTTAATCAGTAATAAACTATTGCAATAGAGTTTCCAGCATGAACTGAACTCAACTTCAATTTGTGCAGAGGTGACAGCATGTTTCAAAGGAAGAGAGAGGCGGTAAGAATGAGATTTACCAGAGCTTGAGGAGAGTCAGGGAAATGGAAATTTACAAAAAATAGGAAGGGTGTTCATGTGAAACTCATTTGAGTTTGCTTATTGAAGTCGGACTTCTGTTCTTCCACAGAGACTGGGAGGCAGGGGCTCTATCTTCAGATGTTGGCGGGAACAAACAGTAAATTCTTTTGGCAGCCTTGCACTTTCCTAGGAAGGAACTTAAGGGTGGCTACAACCATCATCCTGGAGATTCTGCTTTGACTATTAGAAAATACGTTTGTGTTTGTTCATATCTTCTAATGTGGGAGTGAGTTGGGGTGGATGCCATAGTTTGGGCTCAGAGTCTGCAGTTTTTGTAGGCCAAGGTTGAGGCCTGGTCAAGAAGAGGGCACAGGGGAGCCAAGCTAGAGTTTGGTCAAGAAGGGAATCTTGATCAATGACAGCCACACACACACACACACACACACACACACACACACACGCACACTACAGTCTCTGCCCTGTCTTCTTTGTCAACTGCTATAATCACTTTTGGAGTCCAAGGACAGAGGCCAAGGCCAATAAGCAGCTAGATCCCAAATCAGGAGATTTTTCCAAGTTGCTTTTCTATCTCCTCTTTCAAATGTCATACATGAACTCTGAATCTCTTGGTACTCACCTTGACTCCCATTACTCATTTTGTCCTGCCCTTCCTTCCTTCTTTCCTTCCTTCCTTCCATCCCTCCTTCCTCTTCTTTCTTTCTTTCTTCTTCTCACAACCCTCCCCCTCTCCCCCCTCTTCTCTACCTCCTCCCCCACCCTCCTCCTCCTTCTTCTTCTTCTTGTTCTTCTTCTTCCTCTTCTTCATTTGTGTTTCTCAACACAGCTCCAGAATTATTGCCACGGTATGGCTTGAAATCCCCACACAAAAAGTGCTTCTAGAAAGGATCCTCACATTCCCCACTTTAAGACCACTACTATGGACAGATGGCATTTGACTCCAACCCATGCCATGACTTCAGAGTGTCCCTTCCTGATAACACCTGCGTCTGGACATGGAAACTAGACCCTTATGCTCAAAGATATCATAGATTAGTGGGACAAATATACATATATACAGATAATTTAATGTACAATGATGAAAATATCTATAAGCTAGACTACTATGGGAACACAAAAGAGCAGTTGGGAACCCATCTGAGATCTGGACTTGGATGAGAATGAGTTGTCAGGGGAGCAGAAAGTCAAAGAAGATTCTGGGGAGGAGGTAATACCTCAGCTGGATCCTGAAAGATGAGATAAAGTCAACTGAGCAACAAAAGCAAATAAGAGCATTTTGGTGTGAGCAATAGAATGAACCCAGTATAGAAGTCTGAGTGGGCAGAGTGTGCATGGAAATAACAACAAATGCATACACATACAGTATGATAGATGTGCCAGAGCATGTACAGTAGGATATGATGTGACAGTTGGTGGGGCAGAGAAGTTGGCGTGGATGCATCTAGGAAAAACCACATGTTCCATTCAGGGGTCTTCATGTCTTGTTCTTCATCAGGATCACAGATACTTAATCCTACTCTCTGGGATTAAGATTCACTTGGTTTGAGGTAGACCCCAGTATATTGAAAAGCTTTTTATTTGATGCTAATGAATAGCCAAGGGTGAGAGCCATTGCCGAAGAGAGTTACTAAGGATTTTCAGCAGTAGAGAGTAGAGCGACACTGACAGATAGATGTTAGGATAGCTTGCTCTAGCAGCTGTAGAGAACAGCAGAAGTAGGAGACATGAGGAATGGGCAAACCTAGAAATGATGAAACCAGTTAGAAAGTTGTTGCAGGAGTTAAAAAAAATAATAAAGTCTTACTTATACTTATTAAGACAAAAGGAAATTCAGGGTCTTACTGTAGCTGGTATACTCTGAAATCAAGGGAGCAGACAGAATCAAAACCTATTTGAGGACTAGAATTGTCAGCTTTTATGGAATTATTACACATACATAGAAGAGGACAATAAAGTATTATCAAGAATGCATCCCAGGTGTATGGCTTAGGTGTGGGGGTGGCTATAAGACAATAAAGGGAGCAATAGGGAGATCTGTTATTGGAAATGATAGCTACAGTTTAGATAAGTTGAAGAGCAACTGCCTATTTGATCTGAAATGTCCAGAACATATTGAGGCCAAGTGCAAGGCTGAAGAAGCAGATTTGTCATTCATGTGCATATATGAGTTTATAAAAACTATAAAAAATGGGTCACATTGCCTGAGAGGAGCCAATGAATTCCTCTCTAAAAAACACCTAAGTTTAGGGGACAAGCAAAGAGACTGCAGGAAGGAGACAAGAAAGAACTATTGAAAAACATAAGATATTAAAAAAAAAAAAAAAAGCAAGGGGTGCCCGTTACCAAGAGAATGGATAACTGTGATTTTCATACTATTTTCATGGTAAGTTTTCCCCATTTAGATTTAAATCTTTCATCTGACATTAGATGCACTATATTCCCTCCAAGATATACTTTCTTAACGAATGACTTGTTCTTCCTTTAACTTTTGGAAGGCCAGAAAAATGTTCATCTTGGGTAGAGCCTCCAGGGATGAGACAGGCAGGGACTTTGACTATCTTCATGTGATGTCACTACAAAGTATGAAAAGAGACAGAGAAGGGAAATATCACGTGAGTGATTATTTTTCTACCTCCTTTAGAAAAAGGGGCCATCTCCACAGGCTTTTGAGGTGTTTGAGAATACGTCCCATGCAGCTCCATCTAACACTTACTGAACAATCCTTAATTGTCAAACACCCACTATGTAATACCAGATTAGACTCTTCAGACTCTGCAGTAGTGGGACAGACATGTCCTTGCCTTTATGTATCTAGATGGCTACTGTGGGTACAGCACTGACAGTCATTTCACAGTACAGGGTGTTAGGACCCCACACCTGAGGAACGTCTAATCTACACCACAGATAAGCAATCTTGGGCTCTGGTTAATCTGGAATCTAAAGGAATAGAGGGCTTATTCAGGTGAAGTTGGGCAAGTGGAAGGGAGTTGGGGATAGTAATGGAAAAAGGGGTTGAAGGCTCTTTTGAGAGAACTGCGTGGGTAAAGATCCAGAGATAAGGAAGAACATGGTGGATCAAGTGAAAACAATTGAGTATGGCTGGAATATAGGGGACACACAGTATTGTCAAGTAATGCAGATGATAAATTGCTGCCATACTGTATAGAGCCAAACTATAAAGGGTATTATGAGATACATTACATTCAGTGGGCAGTGAGACACATGGAAGAGTTTTGAGCAGGTAAATGGTAAGCTTTGCATTTTAGAAAGGTGGTATTTGACTTCATTATGGGAAAATGGATCATAAAGGGAAAATACTGAAGGCCAGGAGAATGGTTAGGATGCTGTTGCAGTAGTCAGCATGAGAGACAGGAAGTGCATGGATAGAGGAAGAATCTAAATGGGTAATGATTAAAGTCGAGTGGGAAGTGTTACAGGTAATGGTCAGATTTCCAGCCCAAACATCTGGTAGTGAAATGTGTTTGGATTGAGGGTAAGAGTTGAGTTGAGTTCAGTTGGGAACATGTAGAATTTAAAGAGACTGGGACACACCTGAGACTTTGAGCACCATCAACACAAAAATTATTAAAGAGCCCACCATAGAAATCAGGGCAGTAGATGGCAACAGCCAATGAGAGTGGGTGTAATGAAAATAGAGGAGAGACTCATGAACACACCAGTGCTTAAAGGACTGGAAAAGTGATTTCAAGAGCAAAGATTTTATGTACACTGGACAGAGTGGGTGGCCTACACAATGTTTCTAGGAAGTAGAAGGTCAAAATCAATGCACTTCAAGGTCCCCAGTTCCTGTAAGCACAGCTGGATTTCAGGGGGGAGACAAGCATGGGCTCATTTGTTGAACAACCTTTAGTAGTCTAGTTTAATGAGGCTGTAGAAACTTCCTGTGGGTGGATAGATGGAAAAACAGCTCTGTGTGTGTGTGTGTGTGTGTGTGTGTGTGTGTGTAAGGAACATAGAGTTTCCCTTATTTAGAAAGAAAAAGTAAGGCATTACCAATTTGCTGTCTCTCTAGTCACTGTGTGGAGACATCAACTTTGAAAATTCCTTTTCCTTTGGTTAATAGTGATTAAGAGACAACTAAAATCTTTAGGAAAAATCCAGCTGCAACATTTTTACCTTCTCCCCCCCCCCCCCCCCCCCCCCCCCGCCAAACTAATCACACATAAGCTTTTGGTTGATTTTAAGGAGGTTAACCACTGCCAGCTGCTGAACTCAGAGTCTTTAAAAGGCACTCCTTCAAGGGAGAGGAGGGAACATCTTTCCTCAGTCCTAGGGACAGAGCTCTTCCCTTGCTGCAAATTGTGGCTTGCTCACACTATAAATATTTGTTGGTTTCTCAACTTGCATTTGGCTCCCTTACCAGTGTTCTATTTTTTTTTTCTAGGATGGCTTCTTGTCTCTTTCAAGTCTTTGATGTTTATAGAACCCATCTCTGAAAGCCAACATAAATGGCATTGGATATGAGTGGAAGCCATGATTTGGCCACTCCCCTCAGTATTAGAATAATTTAAAATGTGCCTGAGAAAATCCCTGAGTGTTTCATGTACAACAATAGAGGTAAAATAACCCACTATTTAAAAAATACAGTAGTCACACAGCAATTTTCTCCCAGAAAGTGCCTCGCTAATGGCAAGGGGAGTGACTGGATTTGTGGATGTGCAGTGTACATGACTTCTCTGGGAAAATGGCCAATCTATAGTTTAAAAATGGAGTCTTTGAAAGAACTTACAACTCATCAGTTAGACTAGCATTTCCCAGTATAGTACAGTATTGTTGTGTCTGAAAGGCCCTTTATAAATCACAGGCATTTTCCTGAGTGACCAGCCCAAGGGTTACCACCTGGATTCTGAGTCAAAGGGGGAACTGTTGCGCCAGTGGAAGTTTTATTACTGTATTTTGCAAAACTTTTTAGGTAAAGATAATGAGAATAAACAAGGAATATTCCTTGGAGCATCATCAACATCATACTGTCAGTGACTTAAATTAACCAGTGGAAATTTGTGCTTCATTGTGGAAAACAAATATGTATATATCTTAAGTAAGTTATGAACCAAGATTTTAGCATCTTTTATATACTCATTGTTTGAATTCCTTGCAAAATACCTTTTTTGGGGTCTGTGATAGCGGTCAGTATTATTCAACCTAATGTAGTTCTCCTCTTCCTCCTGGGTACTTGGGAAGATTTCCCAGCCCCCTGCAGCTAGGCAGGGTTATAGGACCAATTCTGACCAATGGGCCATCAGTGCAAGTGATGGAACATTTAGCAGAGGTTTGAGTTCTCCACACTTCCTTTGGTGTGGTGATCCTATGTGTTATAAACAAAGATGGATTGAGTTGGCCATGTCTAACAATAACCCCCTGAGGTTAGGAGTTTGTTAAGCATAGTCTGGCTTATTTTGAATAACGTTAGATCAAATTCTCTACTTGCAGAAGATTATGGCTCCAAAATTTGCAGTAGACATTGCAGACATTCCTGAGTTTAGAGCAGGTATAACTGATCATGATCCTTGTAAAGAAACTACAAGTTGTACTTTGAGAAAAGGAGATTGCAGCCAGGTGCATTCATAAGACAAATTAAAATGTCCATCTAAAATAAGTCTTACCTTAACTTCTTCTTGTTTGTTTATGGTATCACAGATTTAACTCTTGTATACTTTAAGATATATGCAAGATAGCCATGTCATTTCATTTAAGATTATAGCTCCATCAGTCTTTCTGGGATTTTGGATTTAGATGACTCAAGAACCTCACGGTAGAATCAAGTTTCAGATGACAAATAAAGGAATTAGCTTCCCAAGGCTATGAAGTGTATCAAGTACATTATCAAGTACAGAAGGGATATTACTTTTCCATAGGCAGATCCTAGCCACAGACACCAGGGTTTATGAAACAGATTGTACAATTTCATGTGCATTACAGTTACTTCTTTTAGCACTACTTTTTATCTTTGGTGTTTTTTGTACTCAAACTGGAATTGTATGCCTTGGAAAACCCCTGTCACTGATAATAATAAAAGTCATTGAAAAATTAAGTTTATAGAGGGAGTCTTTGCCAGTGATAAGCAGATTTGAACATAGCCTTCATATTAGAAGAAATATTATTGTGCCAAGTAGACATCTGTTGAAGGAGGAAGGCAAGGACAGTGTATTGTAGTGATAAGATCATGTGGTTTGCTGTTAGGTATGTGTTTGAACACCTCCTGCATTCTTCAGAAGCTGTGCAAATTTAGGGGATATAACTGAACTCTCCCAGGGTCAATACGGTAATAACATTGCTGCTGCTGTGGCTACAGTGCTTCACAGGGTCTTCTTCTGTGCCTTGTGTGCATTATGTCATTTAACCTTCACCATAGTTCAAAGAAGCTTAGAACCACACCTCCCCTCTTGTCATTGGTGTGGAGCTTCAGCTCTGTCCTAGTGTCCCTTAGTCCAGTGCTATAATCACTTTGTCAAGGGGCTTATTGATCTACAAAATAGTAGTAGCCACACTTAAATGAGGCTGGGAATTCAAGGTTAACATGCCAATGTGGTCTGGTTTTAGTGAGAGCTCTTTTCCCTGCATGCAGACGACCACCTTTTCACCAAGTTTTGTGGAAGAAAGAGTTCTGGTGTCTTATCTTCTTATAAGGACACTAAGCCCATCATGGCCTTATCAAAACTTAATCACCTTTCAAATGCCCCACCTCCAAATATTATCACATCAAAAGATCAGGCTTCAGCATATGAATTTGGGGAGTGGGGAACACAAACATTCAGTGCATAACAGATAAAGTGCTAAATAATGGCAGTAATTACTATTTTTTTGATAGACACAATATTACTGCTACTCATCTTTAAGAAATAGCTGTAGAAATGTAGATGTCAGCTATGGAAATCTGGTCTTCGCAGTCTCTGAGGGCCTTGCAATTAGACGTGATCAGTGTAAAACATCTGATATCAGAAAACTGGAATTCAGTTTTAGTGCCATGTTTTGCAAAATAACCTACTTGACTGTAACTCCCTTTGTCATCTGTAGCAGCTGAACTACAGAATCAACGTAAGATTGGAGCATGCAGGTCCAACTTCACTCAGTAAGGAACAGCTTGTACTTGGCATTCTTCTAACCCAAGTCATTCTCAAAACTAACAGTGCCTACTGATTGACTCAGAGAGAGACTTTTAAAAAATCAGGCCTGGGATCCAATCCCAGAGCAATTAATTGGAATACCTACAGGGCGAAGCCAAGGCATGAGAGTTTGTGACTCTTCTCAGATGATTCTTATATGCAACTAAGGCTGAGAAATACCACAACCTGAAGGGCTATGAACAATGATGTAGCTTATTAAAGAGATTTGAAGCCTCCATTGCTCTTTAAGCAGAAGTTAAGCATACCTATAATTCCTTCATGAGACAGATTTGTAGTTACACATAAAAAAAATTATTTTTTACGAGTTTTTATTTATAAAAAAACTTCTATAAAAATACTATTTGTTTGTTAGTAATATATGTTGAGGCCTTGTTGCATATCAGCTGCTTCCGTGAGAGTTCCATATATTGTCTCATCTAATCTTCACAGCAACCCTAAAGGTAGTACTATGATTATCCTCATTTTATAGACGAGACAATGGAGATGAAGGGAGATTTGAGTTAACTCATCTGGGATGATGCAGCAGGTTTCAGGGCAGGTCTGTGAACCTCAAGACTCCAAAGGTCAGGCCTTTGCACTGTGCACCACCAGGATGAGGGTGTACGCTTTCCAGACCTATTATAACTTCATGAAGTTTAGTCACAGAAAGACTGTTGACTTGATGATTCTGGAAAACAACCTCTGAGAGTATGTCATGCTGCTATTTACATAGGGCATATTTCTAGCATGTTGTGCCTCACCTGAAGTTACGTACAGAGATGAGCAGATGGTCTCAGCCACTTGGTTTTAAGAAATTTCTGTAATGATGGTGTCTAACTCCTTTCTTAAGTTTGGCTCTTTTTTAAGGAAGCAGTCAAGAGTTTTGTCTTCCTGGAAGAGAGGTTACCATATCTTATCACCTTAAAAATCTAACAGCTAGACTCCAGGCAATGTGCTGATTTTTTATGTCGGAGGAGTTGATGACAAGAACAAATAAAAAAAGATATTAATCGTGATATTAATAGTCTTAGTATTAATTAAAAAGAAATACAATTAAATCAAAGATCCAGAGCTGCAAGGGATACCACTGTTTGTTCATGGGGTAAGCCAACTTTTCTTGGGAGCGCCAAGAAATGAAACAGGTTGTGATGTTAAGAAAATTGTTCCAATGTCCATAAACAGTTGAGTCTAGCCTGGCATCCTGAAAGATGGACCTCCACTAATTGTAAACACTGTAGCCTAGAGGAATTATGTCTCCAAAATATGTTGGGAGAGGCCTCTTTGGATATATTTAGTAAAAAAGAATAGCTACCCTCTTTTAGTATTTACTATGAGACAAACATGGTACTAAGTGTTTTACATGCACAGCATATTAGTCCATTATTTTCCTCCTCATGTGATGGATGAGGAGAGTGATATTTGATACTCAGAGACTTGGCCTATGCCAAGAAGTGGTGGAGCCAGGATTTGAACCCCAGTTGGCTGACGTGTGAAGCCAAGGATATAACTGTCATACTCAGCCTCATCTTCATTGCTGTGTGTAAGTACATTGCCATGGCTACACAGAGTAAGTGATCAGATGTACAATAAACCAAGATGTGACCTCAGTTTTCCTGCCCCCCTCCTGGAAGAGACTACTACAACACTTTTTCCTTTGATGAGGCTGAATAGCATGGGATTAAAAGTCAAGATTTATGATTGTTCTCTGGTCTTTAGAGAATTCCTGGTCCTCTCCATTTCTTTAATTCAAGGTTTTCAATGACTTCAGATACATGTACATTTCAAGGCAGGCCAAAGTTGTGTAAAGTTGTATTCAAAGGCAAGCTATGGCTGAAAGGTACGGTACGTACCTCCTTGGAGACCAGGAGGCCAAATTCTTTGCCTGCAATCAAAAGCAAAGGATTTCCCATGTGGAGCCACAGCCAGGCAGCTTTGAACTCAGATGGTTCTAAAGAAAGAGATTATGATTAATCCTGGCACATCTCCCAACTTGGTACCTCATTCCCTGACATTTCTGGCTGCCTCTATCTAGGCATTTTTTTTTTTTTTCCTTGAAAACTGTGGTGAAATACTTAGGAGTTTTTGTTTCTAGGTTAATGCTACATTAGAAAGAACTTGTAAATGGGAAGGAGAGGGAATGACTTTCTGAGTTACTCGTATTATTCTGTTCTGTTTTATGTAACCTGCTCTGAGATGAACATCTTTGGCAAAAGCAGAATGAGCTCATAGAGTTTCCCTTTGATTATTTTTTAAAGTCGCATTTCAACAGAACAGATAATCTTTAGGGAGAAAAGAAATGTCTAGTATGTTCTGATCACAGATGTATGGGAAACACACCAAACTTGCTTTCACTGCAAGTTGAAGGTCTTCATCTGCCAAGTTGATTGGTTCCAAAAGCAGGTTCCCTATTGCCTGCCAGCTTTCCTCTTCTGAGCCGACGGAAGCCAAAGCAACAGATTCATGGCATCAACACTGTATCTCTGCCTTGAAATCTTGCCGAGTGGAATGCGAGGGGATGAAAAGGAACAGAGGGAGCTTGAGTTGGTCTAAACTACATGGAAACCCTTGCCATGAAAATCAAACCAGATCCTTGTTGAGGGCTGAAGTCATTCGTCAAATTCTCTTCCTGTTTTCCTTTTCATACTCTTTGTTTTGTTTGCCTGACCCTTTGACTTCATGGTTCTTATGGAATCGGAAGTAAAGCAATACCACAGAAGAAAGTGAGCTGAGCTTTGTGGTGTCCCTCACTGAGCCAAACCCAAGAAACACTGGAAATATCCATTGCCAATTTGAGCGTGTGAGATTTCCAGCCTGATAGCCAGACCAAAGAGGTTTGGAGTGATGTGTGGGCCTCCTCAATATAAACCATTGCAAGGTTTCTGTTTATTATTTCACTCATCTGTCAGCAACATTGACTTATTGGGTTAACCTTTCTTTCTTTTTTTTTTTTTCAGAGCCATTAAGTAAATATACTTCCAATAATCCAAGAGATATAGCTTTAAAAGTTGTGATATATTATACTAATTCTTCCCCTTCCAAGCAGATATCAGAGTTCAATCATAACCAGTCTGCATGTGTGATACTTCATTTGTTAAAGACCCTAAGGCTGGGGACGCCTGGGTGGCTCAGTTGGTTAAGCCACTGCCTTCAACTCTGGTCATGATCCCAGAGTCCTGGGATCGAGTCCCGCATCAAGCTCCTTGCTCGGTGTGGAGCCTGCTTCTCTCGCTGCCTCTGCGTGCCTCTCTGCCTGCTTGTGTGTACTCTCTCTCTCTCTGGCAAATAAATAAAATCTTAAAAGAAAAAAAAAAAAAAAGACCCTAATGCTGATATAAGGGCAGGGGCTAAAGATGTGTTACGGCTGTACTTGGATGGTGTGTTAGGAAATATTTCACAACCTGATCTCCCCTAATAAAAGGCCCTAATTTGTAGTGTATGCCTTCCATATAGTGTACTCTAACTACACCTGATCCCAAGCTTCAATGTGTTCTTACTGACCATGCAGTAAGAAAGAGATGTTTATAATAGGCCCTTGCCAAGTGCAGTGAACTGACTTCCAGAATACAACTTACACATTGTACCTGGCTTTTTCTTCTACAGCAGATGCATGGGGATGTTAGGCTCTTTGGCCTTCTTGTGGGCAAATTGGGAAGAGAACTGGGGGATGGGGGGAAGGCACGATGACTCCATGTAACCTCCATATTCATTGCCTGTAATATCATATACACACCCTGTGTTTTCTGAGTTAACACGTGTAGTTTATGGAAGCTTGAAGGAAAATCAAGATGTATATTTCTAGTTCTCTTTTTGCATGTCTATTGAAAAGCTAAGGAATGGTTTCTAATGGGGAAATGAAAGTTGACCATTTGAAGTT
This sequence comes from Mustela erminea, assembly GCF_009829155.1. Lineage (NCBI taxonomy): Eukaryota > Metazoa > Chordata > Mammalia > Carnivora > Mustelidae > Mustela > Mustela erminea. The sequence continues at coordinate 21,663,940 of NC_045629.1, forward strand.
AAACTGGGTCTGATTCCAATATCACTGATGAATATGGATGCTAAGATTCTCAACAAGATCCTAGCAAACAGGATCCAACAGCACATTAAAAAGATTATCCACCATGACCAGGTGGGATTCATTCCTGGGCTACAAGTACAGTTCAACATTCGCAAATCAATCAATGTGATAGAACAAATTAATAAGAGAAGAGAGAACAACCACATGGTCCTCTCAATTGATGCAGAAAAAGCACTTGATAAAATCCAGCATTCGTTCCTGATTAAAATGCTTCAAAGTATAGGGATAGAGGGAACATTCCTGAACTTCATAAAATCTGTCTATGAAAGACCCACAGCAAATATCATCCTCAATGGGAAAAAGCTTACAGCCTTCCTGTTGAGATCAGGAACACAAAGATGCCCACTCTTACCACTCTTTTTCAACATAGTATTAGAAGTCCTAGCAACAGCAATCAGACAACAAAGAGAAATAAAAAGTATCCAAATTGGCAATGAAGAAGTCAAACTCTCTCTCTTCGCAGATGACATGATTCTTTATCATGGAAAACCCAAAAGACTCCACTCCCAAACTACTAGAACTCATACAGCAGTTCAGCAACGTGGCAGGATACAAAGTCAATGTACAGAAATCAGTGGCTTTCTTATACACTAGCAATGAAAATACAGAAAGGGAAATTAGAGAATCAATTCCATTTACTATAGCACCAAGAACCATAAGATACCTGGGAATAAACCTAACCAAAGAGGAAAAGGAACTGTACTCGAGGAACTACAGAACACTCATGAAAGAAATTGAAGAAGACACAAAAAGATGGAAGACCATTCCATGCTCTTGGATCAGAAGAATAAAGATTGTTAAAATGTCTATACTGCCTAGAGCAATCTATACTTTTAATGCCATTCCGATCAAAATTCCACCGGTATTTTTCAAAGAGCTGGAGCAAATAATCCCAAAATTTGTATGGAATCAGAAGAGACCCCAAATCGCTAAGGAAATGTTGAAAAACAAAAATAAAACTGGGAGCATCACGTTACCTGATTTCAAGCTTTACTACAAAGCTGTGATCACCAAGACAGCATGGTACTGGCATAAAAACAGACATATAGACCAGTGGAACAGAGTAGAGAGCCCAGATATGGACCCTCAACTCTATGGTCAAATAATCTTCGACAAAACAGGAAAAAATATACAGTAGAAAAAAGACAGTCTCTTCAATAAATGGTGCTGGGAAAACTGGACAGCTATATGTAGAAGAATGAAACTCGACTATTCTCTTACACCATACACAAAGATAAACTCAAAATGGATAAAAGACCTCAACGTGAGGCAGGAATCCATCAGAATCCTAGAGGAGAACATAGGCAGTAACCTCTTGGATATCAGCCACAGCAACTTCTTTCAAGATATGTCTCCAAAGGCAAAGGAAACAAAGTGAAAATGAACTTTTGGGACTTCATCAAGATCAAAATCTTCTTCACAGCAAAGGAAACAGTCAAGAAAACAAAGAGGCAACCCACGGAATGGGAGAAGATATTTGTAAATGACAGTACAGACAAAAGGTTGATATCTAGGATCTATAATCAACTCCTGAAACACAACACACAAAAAACAGACAATCATATAAAAAAATGGGCAGAGGATATGAACAGACACTTCTCCAATGAAGACATACAAATGGCTAACAGACACATGAAAAAATGTTCATCATCACTAGCCATCAGGGAGATTCAAATTAAAACCACATTAAGATATCACCTTACACCAGTTAGAATGGCCAAAATTAGCAAGACAGGAAATAACATGTGTTGGAGGGGATGTGGAGAAAGGGGAACCCTCTTCCACTGTTGGTGGGAATGCAAGTTGGTGCATCCACTTTGGAGAACAGTGTGGAGATTCCTCAAGAAATTAAAAATAGAGCTTCCCTATGGCCCTGCAATTGCACTACTAGGTATTTACCCCAAAGATACAGATGTAGTGAAAAGAAGGGCCATCTGTACCCCAATGTTTATAGCAGCAATGGCCACGGTCACCAAACTGTGGAAAGAACCAAGATGCCCTTCAATGGACGAATGGATAAGGAAGATGTTGTCCATTTAAACTATGGAGTATTATGCCTCCATCAGAAAGGATGAATACCCAACTTTTGTAGCAACATAGATGGGACTGGAAGAGATTATACTGAGTGAAATAAGTCAAGCAGAGAGAGTCAATTATCATATGGTTTCACTTATTTGTGGAGCATAACAAATAGCATGGAGGACATGGGGAGATAGAGAGGAGAAGGGAGTTGGGGGAAATTGGAAGGGGAGGTGAACCATGAGAGACTATGGACTCTGAAAAACAATCTGAGGGTTTTGAAGGGGCGGGGGGTGGGAGGTTGGGGGAACCAGGTGGTGGGTATTAGAGAGGGCACGGATTGCATGGAGCACTGGGTATGGTACAAAAACTATGAATACTGTTAGGCTGAAAAGAAATAATAAAAAAAAATAATAAAATAAACTGGGTCTGATTTCTGATGTGCTCCCTAGTCCTGAGGGCAGGGGGAGGGGAGCTGACTTAAAATTTCAATTTCATTCACCATGAGTCTGCAATCTTTCTCACTCCCATCTGAGACTACTCAAAGCAGCAGAAAGAATCTCACGGCCCATTTCTGAGTGACAGCACTAGGAGGCAATATTCTAGTTACTGAATGTACATTATCTCTAATCCTCTTTCAAACCCGTAAGGCAAAGATTATCTGCATTTTAGAAGTGAAACTGAACCCAGAGAAATTAAGTTGCCGAAGTTTGCAGTGATAGACATTACAATTTAGTTACAAAGAAATGGTAGAAACACTTAAAAGGTTAAAGAGATAAATAATATCAAGGCACTAGAAATCTCATGCAGTAGTCATGATTAGTTTCCAAATAAATGGCTCTGACAGCTGTCATAGGAGCTCAAAGGAAAACAAAAAAATCAATGAGTGATACATACAGTGTTTTGGGGGAATACATTGAGGAATAATTTGGCAGACTCTAGAAAGAGAAAGACATTGATAAATCAAGGACAACCCAGAATGGATACAAAGGTGCTGTTCTCCCATGATTCATATATAGAAGCCCTAGGGTGGGACCTTAATCCAATAGAACTCTTCTGCTTATAGAAAAGATACCAGGTTCTCTCTCTCTCATTCTCTCTCTCTGACACAATGTGAAAGTAGCAAGTCAGAGTTCTCACCAGAAACTGAACCCTGTCAGAACCTTAACCTTGGACTTTCTAGCTTCCAGAACTGAGAAAATGGACATCTGTTGTTTAAGGAACACAGTCCAAGGTGTTTTGTTATGGCACCCTGAGCTAAGACAATAGGAATCATGTAAGTAAAAAAGAGGAGGAAAGGATGTAGAATTGGGGAGGGTATGTGCTATGGCGAGTGCTGTGAAGTGTGTAAGCCCGATGATTCACAGATCTGTACCCCTGGGGCTAATAATACATTATATGTTAATTTTAAAAAAGGGTTTTTTTTTTTAATTGACATTTTGACTAGTAAGTAGATAATGTTGGAGTTTAATGTTTAGAAAACTATAGAGTGAAAAAGATAGAGAATAAACCAGGGTCAGGTTAAAAATGACATTGAATGCCTCTAAGAAATGAAAACTTTATCTTGTAGCAAATATGAATACATCTTAAGTTTCTGAACAGGACACAATATTTGGTAATAAAGCAGCACCTTAACAAGAATGATCCTCTAGGAATGAGAAAGATGAATTTTACAGAGCAGAGAGACAGGTATAAGGTTGTTGTAATAATTCTTTCAGAGTTTGGAGCTAGACAAAAAAACAATTTTCAGTCTTTCTCAAAAGTAAGGTTTCTAACTCATCCCATTCCTGGATCTTTCAGGAAACTCAGCAAATGCAGCAATTCTGTTTTATTTATTTGTTTCTCTCTCTCTCTCTTTTTTAAAGATTTATTCATTTATTTGGTAGAGTGGTGCACATGAGCAACTGGGGTGGGGGGAGGGCAGATGGAAAGGGAGAGAGAAACCCAAGCCTACTCCACTCCAAGCCTGGAGCCCCGAGATCACAACCTGAAGGGAAACCTAGAGTCAGAGTCAGAGGCTTAACTGATTGCACCACCCAGGTGCCCCTCATTTATGCTTTTCTGACTCCAGTACATCATTTATCTGTTTTTTTTTAATAGTTCTACTTATTATTCACAACAAATATGTCACACAAACATGTCTTAAAACGTACTAAATGTCAAGCACTCTTCTAGAGGAACAAAACAGCAATACAGAACAAAGATTCCCTGTCCCATGAGCTTGTGTTCTAACAAAGAGAGACAGAGAGCAATTATGATACAAAAGGAGGCTATGACATATTTCAGAGGTTATACCATATAGAGTACACATAGTATATGATTCTATTATATGCCTCTGATATATATTAGAGTGCTTTTTCATAAGTTCTCAGGGGGGGGCGGAAATCAGAGCAAAATAAGGGAGATTGGGTAGTATCAGGAAAGTAGATGGCAGTTCAGTGGTCAAGGCAGGCTTTACTGAAAAGGTGACATCTAAGCAAAGACTTGAACCTGCATCTCATATTGTAAATCGATACCTCCTTTTCAAAGGAGAGTTCAAAATAATACATGAAAGAATAATTTCGGTGGTCAAGCATGCAATGATAAAAGCCTATACCAGTGTTGTGGTGGTAAAAAGAGATCCATGTAAGATATCTCTTACTAACCCCTTTTGCTTTTGCTCTCCATATTTAGAAAGGTGGCTGAGGTTCTAGACTTTGAGGAATTAGAAACTTATAGCTTCATTAACAAAGGTAAGGCTTTCAGTGAATGATGGTAATGTACTTGTGAAATCTATGAAACCAACCCAAAAGAACAGAAAGAGAGAGGGACAGACAGACAGAGAGAGAGAAGAAGGAAAAGAAAAAAAAAAAAAAAGAAAAAAGAAATAAAAGAAAATTCTATTAGCAGTGAGGATGAAAAAAACTCTACTTCCCTAAACAATATTCTATGAAGAATATATGCCAAACATTCTGAAATTCAGATGAATTGAGGGCTGCTGAAAGCCAAAATAAATGAATATCTTCACATCTTGAATGAAGCATAAAATTCTCTAAAAATAAGTGAGAACCCTAAGGGAGCGTGGGTGGACTGAAGTAATAAACATCCCATAGGATATAGGTTTCTTTGAAATCTGGGCTCCTATATGAGAGCAGTCTGGATTTGAATTGAAGTTAGGAAGAAATAGAAAATACTAGCTCCTGATCAAAGTCAATAGGGCATAAGTAAAATAAATTCAATAACCTAGCAAAAGATAAATAAGATGTTTTATTTTGAGCCATATCAACCTGCTTGGATAATCTGTTCACTTTGTACATGAACAGATTACGAACAGTACGGACAAATGTACGTCCAAGACATAGCATAAAAAAAAAATGATGATAAAATGAAACACATCTCATTTAAAATTGGTGACAGCCACAGATTACTTCTGCTACTCTGTAAATTATTCCTGAACAAATAGTAAAAATAGAACTATACTCATTCAAAACTGATTAATAGGACTTCTAGCCAATATGGGATAACAGGGACCAGATTTACCCTCCCAAATGAAATAAATAAAATAAAATAAAACAGTGAGCAAAATATATGACATACTGGAATTCTATATGTTAGACATCAGGAAATGAAAGATAATGCTCAGAGTCAGGAAACAAATAAGGAAAAGCCTACCATTGTTCCAATTTACTACCTGGAGAATGTTTCCAGTTTCCCGACAATGGCACAGGAAGGGAAAACCCAAACAAGATTTTCTCATTTCTCTGAATTGAGGTGACAGATCTGGGGAGTGTGGAAGGTTGAGGAAGCTTGAGTTCACAAGGAAGAAGACAGAGACAGAAAATTGGACAGAGAAAATTCCAGAGAATTCTAGAGCATTTCCTCCAAATCATCAACTGAGTATGATCACCACATGCATGTGAAGAAACTATATAAAATTAATAAAAGAACTGCTCTAGAGGGTTAGGGGGGACAATACTTGGAGCTCCCACTTGGCTTAGAACATTTTCTGTTACTACCAGAGTACCAAGCCTTATAATTCACTGTATTAGGTAGACAAAAGGACTTTACCTGTATAGTGGGGCAAAATTAACACAAAACTGACTGCACTATTGTCCTGTTCGTTAACGCTTAAAAGCAAGACTTGAAAAGATAAACTTATTTCCCAGTAACTTAATTATGTCCCAGGACAAAGTTTTGGAATATATATAGTGGTACAAATCATATCCAAGTCACATTAAATGCAAATGTTAAAAGAACTGATTTAAAAGTACTAGATTGCAGATTGGACAAAAATTGTACTCCAACTATATGCTCCTTATAAGGGAGCATTTAAAATGTAAAAAGGTTAAAGGTAAAAGTTGGAAAAAGGTACATCATGTGGACATTAATTTGAAAAATCCTGGTGAGGTTGTATTAATATCAGACAAATTCGCTTCTAGAGGGAATAAAATCACCAGTGATGAAGAACACTTCCTAATGGCAAAGTGGTTAATTTATCTAGGGGACATAATGGTCAGTGTCAACGGACTTAATTAATAACAGCTCCATAATGCATCAAGTAAAAAAAAAAAAAATGTGGGGAGTTTTCAGTCAATATTTTTTGACCACTTTTTCCACCCTGCCCACTTTCTCTTCTTCTGGGACTCAGATGATCTGATTGTTAGATTTTTTTTGTTTTTGTTTTTTTGAATCTTTTGTTATAGTGCTGTTGGTCCTGGAGGCACTGTTCAATAATTTTTCTTTCTATTTTTCTCTGCTTGTTCAGATAGGCTAATTTCTAGTTCATTTTCCAGTTTACAGCTTCTTTCCTTTGTTGTCTCCATCCAGCTTTTGAGCCCACTCACTGATTTTTTTTTTTTTTAAATTTTGGCTATGGTATTTTTCAGTTCAAAGCTTTCCATTGGATTGATCCTACAATTATAGAGAGAAGATTACATGTATTTTTGCTACACAGTCACACACATTATTGCAAATAGTTCTGACGTAGTAACTCTCCTGGTGTGATCCCAGATTAATGGAGACGGTCTCAGGGGCCTTGCCGGACAGTCACACTGAAGCCGCACCCCAGACCTATGCGGTCAGGAGTTCGGATGTTGGAACCCAGCTGTCTTGTTTTAACAAGCCCTCTAGTGATTACCATCTAAGCTAAAGCTTGAGTCCATTCTTCCCAGAACTTGATTTCTAATATTTCCTTCCATACTCCTCCCCACCCATGTGCACATGCGTGCGCACGCGCGCGTCCCCCACACACAAGCACACATGCACACCATGGCTTCTGCTGGACCTTGAGGGATGTCCACCTTACTGCCAGCCAGAACAACAGGCCTAGGTTGAAGTAGGAAGCTCTTTAATAAACAATAAAACGGTTTGGCTGACATATAACGAGTAATGACAAATATGAGAGCTTTTATTCCTCACTCACCTACACTACTATTAGTAGTGCTCATAGTTCATGCTACGAACAATACGCTCAGGCTATGAACAATACAGAGATTTTTGAAGGGGCTGAATGAAAATCACCCTTCCTCCTCTGGCTGCTTACTGCTCCCAAGTTCTGTGTGATTTGAGAAATCTGACAAGAGCATGAGCAGACAAAGTGCCAGAGTCAACTGACAAGAAACCTTGCCCATTGAGAGCAAAAATGCATGTGTTCACACCTACCCTCCTGTATAGATCTTGGAAATGCCCACCAAAGTATAAGTTCCAATACACAGAGTGTATTGGAAAAAGCTCCTCAGAGCTTTTCCTCCCACCGGACCTGATACAGAAGAAAGAGGAAAGAATCCTGGTGTTCTTGCTGGGGATTTTTGCTAGTTCAGTCCCTCCCATGTGAGAAACCTAAGCTATTGCTCACTTCCTTAGTAACAGCTTTTCACACCACAGATAGGAGTAAAGATCTGGGTAGGGGGTGAGAACCGGGGGTGGGGGAATCCCAGAATCTTTAGGAAACCAAAATAGCCTGGTAAGCGATACTCCTTGCGGACATTTACGATAGCTTACTATGAATAAACTACTCTTCTTTGTAGCTTATACACATAACCTTTGGTATACTTATCTTTTTTTAACTATCCATTACCTAAATGTATTGCTAAACCCATTTTGCAGATGGGGAGACTGACACTAGGAAGTTAGAAATCGGTCCAGCATAGAGATGGAAGTAGAGCTATTAAAGAGAATCCAATAGCTGCTGCTTTTATAGCCAGTTTAGTTTTATAACTCAGCTCACATTAACCAGGGAAAGCAAACGATCAAAATAAGAGTTTCTTATTAAGGGCAGGTGGCAGTTTGAAAAATCTGATGACACTTGATAGGGGCACCTGGGTGGTTCAGATGGTTAGGCATCTGCCTTTGGCTCAGGTCATGATCTCCAGGTCCTGGGATCCAGCCCCACATCAGGCTCCTGGCTGGCTCAGTGGGGGGCCTGCTTCTCCCTCTCCCTCTGCTTCTCCCTTGCTTGTGTGCTCTGTCTCTTCTTTCTCTCAAGCGAATAAATAAAATCTTAAAAACAAAAAAACTCAGTAGAAAAAACATTAGCAGCTGGAAACAGACTTGCATAAGCTTTTATTTTATTTAGAATATCTTATTTCTCTTGGGCATTCTTTCACCCTTCTTCTCCTTACCAAGTTACCTCGGTAGTTACCTATTCTCTAGTTTTGTTTCTGTGGTCAGTCCGCAGGTAACCTGTAAGAAGACTCAGAGCTCTGTGAGAGAGACCTTTTGAATTTCCCTGCTTTTGTATTTCTAGTGTCCAGAATATACTAACTAATGATGTATTGAGGTGTTAATGTTTTATATGAAAATTAGAGCTTCTTACAGAGTTTCTCTTCATAGGTAACCCCAGAAATAATTGTTTTCTCTGATGAGCCTAACCCAGCCACTGTATACTTAAGATTTCAGCTAGAATCAATATTAAGGCCCTTCTTGTTATAATTAATTGAACACAATGTCTGAGGCCTCAAACTTGCCTAACCTTCAATTCCCTTTATTGCCCTCGCTTTATTGCTTCTAGAACAACTATCTCTACATGCTCCCCCAGTGGGAGTGCTCTCACATAATTTAGCTCTCCCTTCCCAGAACTCCAAGTGCTGAAAACTGGAAATGATCTTGTCTGGGGCATGTGAATATATGTGCTCATGAGAAATCAACTGAGCTGAGAATATCCACTCAGGCCATAACTTCAAATCCACTGTGTGCTAAGAAAAACAGGCTCCATGGTAGGGTGAAGCCTGCATATGCTAACAGAGCCATTGTTTTTCCAAATTTCTGATTCTTATCCAAGCAAACCCACTCTTTTCTAATATATTATGTTGTCATAAGAAATGTGCAGCATTACAATCTGGTTCATCTCTAAGTGTCTGTAGAGTCTTTGTTTCTCTGTCAATTCCTTGGCTTTTTCCTAGAAGTCAGACGATATAAATACCCAAGGCAGAACTCCTTGGGAAATGCCTCCATGACCAGACTTGTGGGAAAGTTCAGGACCAGATGGTATTAAAGGAATTATGGTAATTGCCCTCAGATGCCCTTTAAACCCGACCAGCCTCCTGGAATACGAGAGGGATGGGATTTGTGTCCTAGCGCTCTTAAAGCCAGGTCTATACCTCGCGTGTTAGAAACACTGTGTGTGTGTGTGTGTGTGTGTGTGTGTGTGTGTGTGTGTGTGTGTGTGTTTGTTTCTGGTACTCAGAAAGCACAATTACTTCAGCACAAAATCTCTCCTCTCCTCTTGGCTTCTACCTGCTGTCATCCAATGAAACTTTATATATATATATACATATATATATCTTTGTAATTACGTAACTTATCTCTGAAAGGTCCTATGTTGCATTTTTGAAAGCTCTGTTACATAGGGGACTTAAAAGAAACTTTTTTATGGGATGTCTCTGCTACAATGCCAGACTGAAGACTTCTTTTTTAGGCAAGTAAGTTTTAAGTATTGCTTGGCTTTGTACACTTCCATTAACCCCGTCAACGACCATGGCAATATTACAATGAAGTTTCTTTTATCCCAGTAGGAACAAGGAAGTGGTGTTTTCTTACCAGAACTTAATCATGGAAGACTTATTCAAAGATGCAAATGGAGCAGATGATGCCTTTTGATCATGCAAAGAAGTTCATCTCAGGTCCCTTAGCGTCTTAGAAAGACAACAAACTTGCTATCCTGTTCAAGTGCAAAGTTTATGTGAATCTCAGGTAAAAAGAAAGGAAATTCGAAAGCGGTTTATGCTTTTACAGATCTACCTAAACAGGTCAGAAGAAAAGATCTACGAATAATCCAAGAAACCTAGGATGTGTTTCTCAGATGAGTGTGTCTTCACCAACTCTTCTGTTCTTCAACAGCTACCCATCTATATATCTGTCCCTACTTTCTCCTCCAGTATAGCCAATTGGTTAGAAAATTCTAATTAATTCTTTAATATAGCTTTTCCCTTTTCACTTGACCTACCAACTTAGTCCCTGCCTTCCAATCTATCTTCTGAGGTATTTCCACAGCCTGCTTCCTGTTAGTGCTGATCCAAGTTCTCTTTTCATGGAATTGCTAGTAACTTCTGTCAAGCAAAACAATAACGACAACAACAGAACAAAACCAAAAAAGCAAACAAACTAACCATGTTACTTCTGTAAGAAACACTCTTAGAAGCCTGTTGCCAATGTTTGTGGTACATCTCAAATAGAAAAGCCTGTGTATCCCCAGAAACAAAAGCATGTGCCCAGAAAGTCTGTGACTCAAAGCCTGGGATGTCTTCCTGGAATGTCCGTTCAGCCAAAATTCAGCCCCCATGCATTGCCTACCCCTTGTGCCTCAGACACAATAAATGTTACTCAGTAAATTATAATCTCAAGTTTTTAAATTAAAAACCATAACATAAAGTTTAGAGATAAAACAAATGATTCTAGATAAGTTTGACTTTTTCATTGAGAAACGGAGGGGTACATGCTCAGACTCCCTCAAGCAATGAAGTGCACCTACTATACTATCAGAAATACTTTGGAAAATCATAAAAACTCCAATTCCCTCACTGGGACCTCAAAGTTGTTCCAAACAAGACATTACATTACATTTTCACTGCCATCTTGCAGCTTTACACAGCTATGCAGACGTCATACACACCCAAGACATTTGTGCCATAGATATTAAATCTACTTTACATGAACTTCATCTTTCCTTTTACTATCTAACTCACTTTCATTCCTCAATTTTCATGTATCTCTTGCATGGAAACTTATTTTAATTCCTTCAATCAAATCTTCCTTACATTTTTTTCTCACAGGAAAAAAAAAACAACTTTATCATGATTTTTCTGAAAATTTATGGCAGGAGAAAACAAGACATATCTAGAATGGGGAGGAGGGAAGATCACTGGTATCATTTACAGTGTTCCTTTCTAGGTTATCTGTGCTTTTCACTGTCTCTGAACTATTTAAGACCAGTTGTAATGTGGGGTGCCTGGGTGGCACAGTTGGTTAAGCATCTGACTCTTGATTTAGGCTCAGGTCATGATCTCAGGAATGTAATCTCAGGGTCATGAGTTCGAACCCCAAGCCAGGCTCTATACTCAGCATGGAGTCTGCTGGAGATTTTTTCTTCTTCTCCTTCTGCCCCTCCTGCTCTGCTCTCTCTGTCTGTCTCAAAAAAATTAATTTTTTTAAAAAAGACAAAACATAATGTAAATGATTCTTTTTGAGAAATGCAAATAAATTGGGTCCTAGTAGAATGCAATCGACTATTGTCCTGTGGATAAACCAGTTTGCACTGACTTATAGATTTGTTTTAGCATTTTTTATTGCCTACAGTTGTGTAGTTTTTTTTTTTTTTAATTCTGCTCTGAACTGGTTGTAACATCTTACTGACTCCCTCATTAATGAATTTAATAAAATCTTTTACAGGTGTTCATCGTACATTTTTTGAGAGCCATTTTTTTATCTTTTAAAAAATGTTATCCTTTAGTACACATATTACCTTAGTATTATAGTTACCATCTGTTCCACTAAATTACAGTTTCCTGAGGAGTGGGTTGACAAGATAAGAACTCAATAAATGTTAAATAAATACAAAGAATAAATGCCCTATTTTTGTGCTTTTAGATGGGACCTGAAATAAGAAAAGTAGTAGCTCAGCTGTTGGTCACATTTTTAAAAGTATAGATAGAGTTCTCTTGAGAATCTGTTCAAAGTATGGAACTTCTTACCAGAAAAATGTGCATATGTATAGACAAACATAAAACAATGCATGTCATTTTAGTGGTTTAATGGTATTTCCACCCCCATTCTTCTTCCAAAAACTGGTTTAAATGCTGTGTCTTGCCAGCTTTGCAAAGTGAGCCATATTTTGAAACCCTCATCCTCAGTTGTATCTCTTCATCTAAGAAAAACAGTTCAACAAAAACAAAACAGAAGCTTCTGTCTCACTTTAAAACCAGTATTACAATAGTCATGACGACAAACACTATTCATGAGTTTACAGCAGAGAAATTTTCAAAAATTCCTATCCTCACCCAGTTCCTCCACAATTGCTTAAGACCAAATGACTAAATATGATTCAAGTGCATGGATAAACATGATACATGCCGAATATAGAGGTCATAAAAATATATGAGTAGCTACAGCTTTTGGAGAGGAATCAAATGACCCAGTGAGAAGAGACATTTGCCCTCTAAAGATGTCTCATTTTTTAAGAAACATGTACACCGTTGTGGGAGATTATATTATCTGTTAAAGAAGAAAACAAGAGCCCAGCTAACTTAGAATACAGGCTCTGTTCACTGTTGTTGCCTCAGTATGATATTCTTGTTTATAAAGATGAACATGTCATATTCTAGGGATAGTGTCAACCAATACAATGGAATAGTTACCACGAAGTTTAGTTCCTCACTCTTCTGATTGTCAAGGAGAATGTTAGGGGCACCTGGGTGACTCAGTGACTTAAAGCCTCTGTCTTCGACTCAGGTCATGATCCTAGGGTTGCGGGATGGAACCCCGAGTTGGGCTCTCTGCTCAGTAGGGAGCCTGCTTCCTCTTCTCTCTCTCTGCCTGCCTCTCTGCCTACTTGTGATCTCTCTCTCTCTGTCAAATAAATAAATAAAATCTTAAAAAAAAAAAAAGGAGAATGTTAGGTCTTTGGGTATAGTGACATAGATGAGATTCATTTGTTTTGTTGGAAAAGAATTCTATACTGTTAGCTAGGATACAGTGTTACCTTTTATTTCCTTTGATTAAAATAAAATGAACATATAGATTGAACTTCATCCTGAGTGTGCATGGTAATATCATTTTCCTCGTTCATTTTTCTGGATCATTTTCATTATTAACCTGGACTGTATCTGGGAGCTGAATAGAAGCAGTTCAAGGGTATGCTAAATGCTGTGGCTTTGCTTGGGGAAAACGTCCAGGAAACAAACACCATTTTAAAGCATTAGAAGACTATATTCCACTAAGAGTGGTTTCATATACTCGCTGCTATGACCCAATAGCAAAATCGATAGCTTTATTTTTTTTTAATATTTTATGTATTTATTTGACAGAGAGAGAGAGAGATCACAAGCAGGTAGAGAGACAGAGAGAGGGGGAAGCAGGCTCCCTGCTGAGCAGAGAGCCCAATTCGGGGCTCGATCTCAGGACACTGGGATTATGACCTGAGCCAAAGGCAAAGGCTTTAACCCACTGAGCCACCCAAGCACCCCCAAAATCCATAGCTTTAGAGCTTATTAAATCACGAGTTTTTCTTAACTGAGTTTGAATCTGTCCAATCTCTTATTGATTTCTGATTTAAATTGCTGTGCTCATGTCAATGACTATATTCAATGCCAGAGTACAGAATTAGAAACTATTCACTTTTCAGTGCCTTTTAATACCTAGGGAGCCAATGAAAGGCTTTCCTTTACAGATTATTTGCTGAAATTTTATAACCAAAATATAAATGAATTAGTAGTACTTCTATTTATACACATAAATGACCTATCAGAAATTTTATTTCTATTTCTCCTTTTCTCCCAAAATGCTGATGAGTTCAAGCAAAATCAATGAGAGATTTTCTTTTTTAACCTATGGAGGAAGGTAGAAGGCTGTTGTATGTATGTATATATGTATTTTTCGATGCCTGGGACACCAGAGATAGTCACTTTGACAGTTAGTTGACTCTAAGTTTGGACCAGAGGCCAGTTTTTAATAAAAGATCTCATGAAACAGATATTCTTATAGTCATTCATTCTTTGTTTTTTTGTACCTCTTATTCCTCATATCCATCCTTTATCCACTTTTGGGGAGGCTGCCTTCCAAGTTAGCCTCTTTCCTCAACACTTTGGGAATTGTTGTAGTGGCCACAGTAATATATTCTTACTAGTTGAGTAACCAACCAACCATTTGCATCAATGACTTGTGTATTTAAGAGTTGAGCATTTTGGGACGCCTGGGTGGCTCAGTTGGTTGGACGACTGCCTTCGGCTCAGGTCATGATCCTGGAGTCCCGGGATCGAGTCCCACATTGGGCTCCCAGCTCCATGGAGAGTCTGCTTCTCCCTCTGACCTTCTCCTCGCTCATGTTCTCTCTCACTGTCTCTCTCTCAAATAAATAAAAATAAAATCTTTAAAAAAAAAAAAAAAAAGAGTTGAGCATTTTATCATCATTCTTGCCCCTTTGATCTTGAAGTATTCTTAGATTTCTAATTTCTGGCTTCATGTTATTTGTTACATGGGATTCCCAAGTATTTTATTAGCCTTTACCTATGTTCCCTTTTATATTTATTTTCTCAGCAACTTCTTCCAATCTTCTGTTTTCAACAAAATACCTTATATTTAGGGATTTCAACAATACCTTAGATTTAGGTGCTTCTCAAAACTACAGTACTGGGGCGCCTGGGTGGCTCAGTTGGTTAAGCAGCTGCCTTTGGCTCAGGTCGTAAAAAACAAAAACAAAAAAACCCTACAGTGTTAAAGACTGAATCTCACACCCTCAACCCCAACCTGAAGCCCCAACTCCCAGAACCTGGGAATATAATTATATTTAGAGATAAGGTCTTTAAAGAAGTGATCAAATTAAAATGACCAGAGTATGCCGACACCTTGATCTTGGATTTCCAGCCCCCAGAGCTGTGAGAGGTAAGTTTCTGTCTATAAGTCACCTAGTCTATGGCTTTTAGTTATAGCTGCCTAAACAGACAAAGGCACTGCTAACACTGTGACCTTAACACTCCTTGTCTCCAGGACTGTGAGAAAATAAATTCCTTTTGTTTAAGCCACCCAGTCAGTGGTATTTTGTTGAAGCAACTCTTAGGAAACCAATACTAATAATAAGCTGTGGCTTTCCCTTTCTAGAAACCTTCTAATTATCTTAAATATTTTGGAGTACAATTCCAGATTATCTATTTTTGTTATTATCTTTATCATTGTCTTCTCAGTGAAGCTTAAGATTTCTGAGCAACCACTGTGTCACCACTTGTTATACTATGTGTAATTCTGACACTAACCACCTGGTTTAACCTGTGTCAGATTCCACAGGTGAAACCGCATGGTCTCCAACATGAGTACCCTCACTTCAAACACCAGCTACATTTCAGGGATCCCCAGGTTTCATGCACTTTTTCCCAACCGCTTACAAATTCAGGGGGTCATAAACCTCCTCAGGTTCTATAATTTGCTAGACAGATTCAGAGAATTCAGGAAAGTGCTATACTTGTGATTACACTTTTATTGTAAATTATATAAATCGGGACCAGCCAAATGAAAAGACTCAAAGGGCAAGGTCCAAGAGGGTTGTAAATGCAGAGCCTCTGAGCTGTCTCACGGAATCAGTTTATGTTACTTTCCTGCAATGTGTTCACCAGCCAGGAAGCTCCACTGGGCTTCAGCATCCAGAGTTTTTATTGGGATTTCATTATGTAGGCATGATTGAATCATTGGCTGTGAGTGAACTCAATCTCCAGTCGCAGTCCTCTGTTTACCTGGTTGATCTTTCTGGTGAGTCGTCCAAATGCTGAATCATCTCATCTCTTAGCATAAATTCAAGTGTGATCCCAGAGGCTTACAATCACAGAGATACTCCTATTACTTGGGAAATTCCAAGGATTTAGAGTTTTCCCTTCCAGAAAATAGGGATAAATGCCAATCAAATTCTTTATTATACAACAGCAACCTCTGATTTTATCTTTTTTTTTCTTTGTGAAACAATACCCAATTAGTTACTTAATCCAGTAGTTTTTTAAATAATCCAGTAATTCTTAGATAATATTTCTTATTTCCAAGCTATTACTGTAATATCTCTTACTTAGATACTGCAATAGTTTCCAAAATAAACAAGAGTCACATTAACTTTAGAGGCAAATTTTCAATTGTTTCACTATACTCCCAAGAGTTCTCTTCATTTTAAAAATAAATCTGATTTTTTCAACCAAAACTTTCTTCTATTCGACCCTACTACTCAGTTCCAGCCTTAAATTGGAAGTGAAGTACCACTTAATTTCTACAGATAAAGTACCACTTAATTTCTACAGATAAACCAAACTTACCTACAGGCAACCTGGTATATTGTTACTAAAGTGACTTAAGAATCAGACAAATCGTAATTCAACAAGAAAGATTAAAATTATTTACTAGTTGTTTCACCTTAAGTAACTTACCCTCTCTATGTACTGGTTCTCTATTTTATAAATGGATATAATAACTTCACAGGAACACTTTAGGGATTAAATGTTTAAAATATTTATTAGAACGTCTGGCACATAGGAAAATGTCAACAACTGGCAGCTACATTTATTTTTTATTTTACTCTCCCAGAATATTGTTTCGTTATCCCCACATGGAGGTTTCCTACCCATCTTGCTAGATCCAGTTCAAAGAGCTTCTCCTTTCTGAAGCTCTTCCTAATTTCCCCCCCAACCAGATGCAGATTCTTATTAAAATTGCAAAGTGTTCCCAGTTCCTCTCAGGTAGTTTTCATGATGTTGTTCTTCATTCTTTGTGCTGTCCTCTCGCAACATTGGAACATATGACCATTGAGCACAAGACCATTCCGCTGCATCTTGAATTTCTCATGGCACTCAGCACAGACCTCACACTGGAAGATGACTGTTACACTGAGTCATCTGTCATTCAAAATTTGTGAAAGATGCTTCCTATGACATATATTAACTTAAATATTAGAATGAAAAATTCCAGGAGTACCTTATCCTCTTATGGTAGTAACTATTTTTCCTTTTCTTTTTTTTTCCCTTAATAGTATAGACAAGTGACAATTTTGTGTGTGTGAGTCTTTTGCTTTAAATGCATATATGCTCATAAAGAAAAGACCTAGTTATTTTTTAAAAACCTAGATAGATGAGTTTATCTCTAATTTTCAAAATAGTTATTTAATTTGGAGGCTAGTATGTACACTTACAGATGCAAAAATAAGATTTTGAGAAGTGAACTTTCTTAGGTTGCTCAGTAATTGAGTGGTAAAGCCAGATCTGAAATGCAGCAGGTCCATCTGACCCTAAAACCCGTCCCATTTTCAACATTCATTATATTGCCTCTTGGTGAAATTCCTACATGCTTTTGTATAACATGTGTTAAGGAAACAGCCCTTTAGGCTAAAGGCTTAGTTAAACCTCTAAAAACAAACCAGTCAGGGGAGTGAGTGACAAAATAAAAACAGAAATGCGGTAATGTTTCCCAGGGCTCACAGTGGTATTGTGCGGACATGAGTGATTAAATACCTGCATCCTATAAGAAAGGCTGAATTCACTGAGGCAACACAGGACTAATGTCTTGGGCATAGCCTTGGCAGAGGGCCAAGATGCAGGAACTCTAACACAATAGATATATTGATTGAAAACCATCTCTGCATTAGAAGCACTGAGTTCAGTGAGCATGTAGGAGGGAGCTGGCTTTCTTAGGATGGTGATTTGGTAAATATCAGTATTGATAACATTTCAAACAAGGTAGCTGAAGCTTGTGACCTGCTGGGCAGATTATCACAACTGTGTCTATCTATCTGGTTATGAGCGTGTTGACTCTATGCAATGAAACATCTAGAATTCTTTTGGGTCAGTGTTGGAGAGCCAGTGGGATGTGGCATGTCTACTTCATAATATGGTCAGTTGGAAACTTTATTTATGGTCATACATACATGAATGAATACTAGACAGTTAAGTAAAGATACCTTTGTGATGTGCCTTCTCAGAGAGGTGGACCATGACCTTGCCTATGAACCTTAGGTCCTCCAGGGGGCACCAACAAGCAGCCAGAATTGGTGAAATGTATATCAAAGTCCATCCTGGGACTGCCCATATGTGACTTCTTAAGCAACTGACTCTGAATTCCTTCTGTGATAGCCACAGTCACCCAACAGACATTGAGTTTTCCCTGGCACAGCAAATAAAACTCACATCCAATTCTGGTGGTCCTAATTCCAATCCCAGTAACCCCAATGGTACTTTCTCCTGGGGTTATATGAGACATAAAGAAGTTCTCATGCAAAAGACAAACCCATTAGAAACTGCCTCTTCTACTTAACTCCAGTTGAAAAGTTTGTATAGTTAGACAAGTAGTACAGACTGTACCTCTTGACTGTATGTCAAACTGTCCAGAGAATGTGTATTCAACTAATTCTTTCTAGTGAGCAAACAGAAATGTGTTTATATTAGGCACTATGCAGGTGAAGCTGAAACAAACCATTCTTATTCCACTTCACAAATATTATCTTTGCCTTGCAATATTTTCATGCAACATTATTACATACATAATAACTACTTTAATGACACAATTTAAATTTCTGCACAATTGATATTCTGTAAGAATTGAGTTCTTTTATACCACTCTTATAGCATTCAATTTATTCTTTTCTGTGCTGTACAGGACTTACTCTGTCTAAATTCCTTCTTAAAATCCTTGGTTAACTCTTTGGTGACTATAGGAAAATATCCATACCTTTTAAAATGTATTTGCTTTTAGAGACATGAAATTATTTTTGGATTTCCACTTTTGAGGATGTGATATATAGACAGTTTTGCCTTTTGAATATCTCTTAAAGATTAATCCTAAAACCAAAAGAATGGAAATACACATATGTACAACAAGAACAAAATTTAAAGAAGTTTGGGGAAGGCTAGGAAGGTGTATAATTCATTTTATAGCCAGGACTCAATCCATTAATTTAAGAGCTAACAAATCAGGTAACTAAGTTGCGTCTTTTTCATGTCATAAAGCTAAATACTATTCAAGAACCAAGAAAATAACATCAACTATTGTATTGGTAACAATGAGAAGAAAGAAAAGAAGATCTAAAAGGAATTAGGTAGGATATGTTAATTTCTTGTGGCCTCACAGTGGAGAGTCAATTGATACTATCAAAATAAATAACATATTAAATATGTTATATTCAGTTATACTTACAGAAGTAACTACTAAATGTTCTAAAAACAGAAAGGCAAACTTCCCAAATTAAAAGGTCATCATCAAGTTCACAAAGCATAAATCGAGGACACACCTAAACAAAGTGACTAAGAAAAGCAGATGGTAAAAAATAAGAAAAAAGTATCTTAGGAAATGAAAAGAAAACAAAAAACAACAATAACAAAAAACCAGTGGCCACCATTACTGTATCAGGCAAGTAGAATTCAGAGTAAAAATACTGGACAAGACAAATAAAAACACTTATGATAGCAACGGACACAATCTATAAAGATTTTCTGACTTTCATCAATATCTAAGCATCAATCTTAACTGGATGGTTCAGTCGGTTAAGTGTATGCCTTCAGCTCAGGTCATGATCTCAAGGTCCTGGAATCGAGGCCTACATCGGGCTCCCTGTTCAGTGGAGGGCCTGCTTCTCCCTCTCCCTCTGCTGGCTGATCACCCTGCTTGTTCTCTCTGTCTGTAAAATAAGTAAATAAGATCTTAAATAAATACAAAATATATTTAATTAATATATATCAATTAATATAATTATTAACATAATTAATATATAAATATATATGTACTCATAAACACACAGATACACATAAATAGAGTGAACACATTAAGATATTAAGAAAAGATTTGCTTGTTTTACAAGCCAAATGAAGATGATAGAGATCCAAGTAACATAATAAATTTATGTGTATACTTGTAATTCTATCATCTAAAAAGAAAGAATGTACCTTCTTTTCACATTTTCAAGGACCATTAATACACATTGACCAAATACTAGGTCACAGAGGAGATCTCAGTTAATTGGAACGGCTTGGGATACAGACAACATTCTCTGCTTATACTTTGAATTGACTGAGGTCCCACATTAATTAAAATGTAGAAAAAAATATCACACCAATTAAACAGCTCATATCAAAGATATAAACAAAACTGAAATTGCACATATATAGAAAGAAAATATAATGAAAACAAATCAGAACTATGTCTGCTCTATAAAGAAAATTCTTAAATAATCACATTAATAAGGAAGATAAAAAGTCAATGATCAAGAATTGATTAAAGTGGTTTGAAACATGATGAAAAATAAAAACCAAAGAGTATAAAGAAGACATTAAAGAAATAAAGAACATATTAATGAATAAGAAAACAGAAAAATGGCAGGACTAATTCAAATAAGAGTCAATTCTTGGAAAAATAATTAGCCATATAATGGGAACGTTATTAGCTAATTTAATCAAGGAAAAAGTATAAAAATAAATGTAAGAAAAGAAAATAACCATAGATGCAGAAGAATTAAAGGAATTATGAATGACAGCTTTGCTTAACTTGAAGAAAATAAATTTGAAAACCATGATAAAATAGATCATTTTCTAAGAAAATGTTATAGATTAAAACTGACAAAATGACCAGTTTTCCAAAGAGGAAATTGATGTGGGAAACAAAGGCAATAGAGAAAAAATAAACTTCCTTACTGCTTACAGCCCATTGACAAAGTCTGTGAAACAGGCAGAGTGACATTCCTCTAGGAACTCAGCTACCTTGATGCTAATGTTTTGCTAAGGGTAAAAGGCAATAAGCTTAACATTATCCTGACTCCCCAAGATCCTATAAGTCTACTTTAACATATAAAAATTTTTTTGGAAACTTCCTTTATCTTTGCCCCCTAAGACATATGTCAGCAACCATTATCTAAGCATATGGCTCACTGATATACGTCTGAAGGGTCTCAAGATTCGGGTTTTATAAGACAGTAATAAATGACATTTTCCTAAAAATAGCAAGGCCCCTCAAAGTCCCAGAAACCTTGCTTTCAAAATTCTTTAGGCTTGTGCTATCCCTAACCCTCTCCAAACTTGAAAGTATATAACCAGCCACCTGTCACAACCCTAGTGCAGGTCTTTCTATCCACGGGTCCTATCTCAGTGCTATAATAAAACCATTTTGCACCAAAGATGTCTCAAGAATTCTTCCTTGTCCATTGGCTCTGGACCCCAACATTTCTACATCAGAAATAATGTCTGCGAAAAGGTCTTACCCATCTCCCCTAAAGCATCAGAACCATGGTTTGCCAAAAGGACTATATTAAACCTATAAATGATAGGAGAGAAACAGCTATTTAAACTATGACAGAAGATGGACAAGGACACCTTTCAATCTTTTTTGTGAAACCAATGTAATGTTGACGATAACATTCAAAAAGGTAGCACATAGAAAAGATCTGTGGATATTAATCTAATAATCTGAAATATTTGCAAAGAGAATAATAGTACCTGTCCAAGAGAGGTTCATATACACATTTTACCATGGCTTAATAGGAAGAAATCTATTAATTGGATCATCTCTGTAAATGCCAAAAGGGAATTTTTCTACTTTTGTATTTATACTTGACTTTAAGAAAAGTCTCAAAGTAAACAGTAAAGGAGACAAACTAATATCATGGAATGTATACATTATCTCAACCCAAAGATGTCTTTCCATGATGATTAGGAATAGGACAAGAATTTCATTATCATCACTATGCTGTAACATTATTTTGAAAGTAGTATCTGATATAACTCACAAGAAAGAAAAGAGAGGAAAAACTGGAAAGGAGATAAGAACTCTCATTGTTTGCAAATAATGTAGCATGATACCTTCAAAACCACATATCTAAAACATTATTCAAATTAAAGAATTCAATAGTTTCTGAGTACAAAATTAACATATAAATCAATAATTTTCTTATGTATGACTAATGGACAGTAGAAAAGATAACACAAGAAAGATCTTATTTTTTTTTAAATCTTGTTCTTAATAGTAGCTCAATGTGTGAAATGCCTGGAAAAAGCTTAAGAACAAATAAGGAATATCTGAATAAATTTAAACCTCTCAAACTCTTCAAGTGTATCCAATTTATACAACGAAGATTAAATATATAAAGAGATATACTGTTTTCAAACAGGAAGAACCAAAATGACAAAGAAGCAATTTTTTTTCTAAATTGATCTATAAAAGAAATACAGTATCAATGAAACAATAAAAGGCATTGTGTGTCTATGTTTGTGTTTTAAATCCTCCAAAATGATGTTACAGTTCTGTGTGTCTGTTTCTGTGTGTCTGTTTATGTTTTGTATAAATATGTGTGTGTGTGTATATATATATAATATATTATATATACATATGTACATGTATTTTTTATAATTTATATATGTTACATATATAAAAATATACATATTTTATACAGTGTGGGAAGACCTCTTCCCTTATGACTTCAAAAACAGAAGGCATAGGGATGCTGGGTGGCTCAGTCAGTGAAGCAGCTGACTTTGGCTCAGGTCATCATCTCTCATCATCTCCGGGGCCTGGGATTGAGCCTGGCATCCAGCTCCCTGCTCAGTGTCTGCTTGTCCTTCTGCTCCTTCCCCATTTATTCCTTCTCTCTCTGTCTCTGTCTCTCTCTCAAATAAATAAAATCTTAAAAAAAAAAAAAAAAAAAACAACAGAAGGCATAATCAATAAATTTTGCCCTAAAGTGAAAAATCAAGATACAAATGGCCAAGTCAGAAGAAATATCTGCTACACACAAAGCAGTAAAGTGACCACTTTTCATTTATAAAAATGCTCTCTGAATCAGTGCTTTAAAAACTAACAAGTGAATGGAAGAAAATGCTGAAGAACAAGAGAAGAGTATGCAAACTTCACTACAATAATAAGTATAAGGTATATAGTAAGTATATAGCGTATACTGAATGACAGGATATTGTAAATATTATATAATTTATAGTACAACCAATACAAGGAAAAAAGCCAGGTAGGGGGTGTTGATTGAAAAATGTTAAGTGCCCCAGGGAAAACTGCAGTATTACAGGTTATTTAAGGAGACTTTCTTTGAAGAGGTAAAATCAGAGAAAAGATTTGCAGAGGGTGAGAATTAGCCAAGCAGATAGCTGGGAGAAGCAGACCAGCCAGAACCAAGTTTATAAAGCATGAGCTCTCCTGGCCAGCATTGAAGATGAGAAAAGGCCAGTGTGGTGCAAAGAAGAGAGCAGGGGAGGGAACAGCCAGACCTGAGGCTGACGCCAGCCGAAAGTACAAGGGCCATGCAGCATAATGGAAGAGGGGCCCAGGAGTAAACCCAGGGAGGTAGCTTTCCCATGCGGAAACCGAGTACTCAAAAGGGAGGTTTGCGGGAGCAGAGTGACCTGGTGGACTCAGGTTTTCATTGGTTTGCTCTGCAGTGAAGATTTCAAATTGACTGTAGGGAGGGAAATGTAGAAGCAGAAAATAAAAATGACTCTAAAACTCAAATTAAGAGAAATATAAATTAAACAATAGTCCTAAACTGTTGGCATTCATTAGATAAGCAGATATAATACATTTTTTTGAATGGTAAATGGCTATGGCCAAGTTGTAGAGAAACACATTCTTTTTCTGGTGCAAGTTACATTGGTTTGAAAGCATCTGTCAAGAAAAAATAAAAAACTACAATTCCCCATCTATGAATTCATACTATAGGTTTAGCAGAAAATGTCTGAAATTATGTATATTATGTATATTTATACACACATACAC
The DNA here is from genome assembly GCF_009829155.1 of Mustela erminea. Taxonomy (NCBI): domain Eukaryota; kingdom Metazoa; phylum Chordata; class Mammalia; order Carnivora; family Mustelidae; genus Mustela; species Mustela erminea. Next base: position 21,687,931 of record NC_045629.1, read on the forward strand.
ATATACATACACAAGGATATTATATGTATTTAAAAACATATTATATGTATTTAAAAACATTCAAAAAGTCCATGAGTATAAGACTAGTTAAATAAATTTCAAAAATATATCGAATGGGGTATCTTACAGTTTTAAGAAAATATGATTACTGATATATTTGCACTTCTACAAGTTTTGTTTGTTTGCATGCACATTTTACACACTTTTCCTTTGCTGCTGCTGCTTTTTATTTTTTTTTTTTACCCTGTTTTCCTTTTCTCTATTAGATTAATCTGGTTATCTGATTTTCTTTATTACTTACCCTACCTCATAAGTTTGAAGTTATCTATACTTTTATCCTTTCAGTGGTTTCCTTTAAAATCTCATTCAGTCTAATGATCTATAGCCTATCCCTACCCACAAGTATTTGAGAACACACAAAAGTAATCATTATGGCTTCCTCTTTCTTTGGTCGTTAGAATTTCAAAGATATTTATGGACTAAATCAGATTAGCCATTTCTCAGGGCACTAATTTTCCTTTGTTGTATATGTGGACTTGACTTCATGTTTTCTTGTGTGGTTGTGAATCTCGGTTGTGAGCAAATCTTTTGTCGGTGTTGCTTTGTTCACCTCTGACTATATTCTCAGAGGCAGTGTTTCTTTGGATTCTGCAAGTGCCTCTGTGTTTTACTTGTCTCAGACAGATTTTATGTTCATGTTTGGTCTTAAGGTTCTAGCACCATACAGGTTCACTGCGTTTAAACCACTGTGTTACATATGGAACTGGCTCCGATTCAATTTCATGTTGGTGTCTTTTTCCTTCCTCACTCATGGTCCCAGTTAAATGGCAAGATTCCTTTGCTGCTATCTTAGGCTGGTGTATGATTTTTTCTGTTCCTGAAATAAAACTAAGGAAATCTTTTGAGGCCCCATCTATATGGAGACTTCCCTGCACGATATCCTATTCTAAGACTGGTGGGTGAGAGGAGACAAAACTCCAACCACAGCCCATACAATGTATCTCTTCCAATACAGCTCTAGACTGTCAGAATCTCACATGCCCATGCTCACAGACACTTGGATAGCAGTCCTTTGTCTCTGATGTTTAAAAACCTTAATGGTCTGATACTTTGTCAAAAGTTCTTTTTTTTTTTTTTAAACAGCTATAATATACCAGTTGTTCCATTATTTTTCCCAACTTTGGGGTTCCCATTTTCCTGTTGTTGCATATGTTGTCTTTTCCTGATGATGGGACAATTCCTTCTGTCACTAATATTTTTTTTTTTTCTTTTTTAAGTAGGCTCCATGCCCAACACAGAACTTGAACTCATGACCCTGAGATCAAGAGTCAGATGCTCCACCCACTGAGCCACACACGCACCCCTAATAACTTTTTTTTTTTTTAAGTGAACTTATCTTTGGTGTAGTTAATTTATTGTGGGATTGACATGTACGAGTCGCTAAAGCGTTCCTACATACTTTCTGCATTCTTCCTGGGTCCTGAGACCAAACCAGGTACTATTTATTTGGTTCATTTTAGTCTCCTAAGCCCTAGCATAGTATAAATCCACACCTTACTCTTGCATATGTTACTGCCTAATTTCTTTAATTTCCCTCTGTACCTCTCAGCAGTTCCTAAAAATATCAAATTCCTTAGGCAGTAGGCAGAATTTTCTAGTCCCACTTTCATGGAAGGTACATTCCTTAAGCTGCCAATTTTCCTCAGGGCACCCTGTGATCTATCCTATCCCCTTTTTTACAGTCGAGACCTATTCTCCTATTCCAGCTTAGGTCCTAAGCCCTACTCCTCAAAGGCTTTTATCCAGGTCTACTTCCTCTGTGGCTAGAGCCTTTGGCTTGTAGTAACTCTTCATTTTTGTCATAAAGAGATTTTTCTTTCCTTCTTTTGACCTTGATTATATATTTAAAATTATTTTCTTTTTCTATTTTATCCAACATTTTTGTGTGTTTGGAAGGGGTGCCATATAGATGAAGTCTATCTTCCACAGTATCTAGAAATCAATTACTGAGATAAAGATCTTTCAAGATCTGGAAGTGTTAACACTTAGTCTTTCTTAAAACAGAAAAGTGAGTATGTTTTCCTGAAATCTGATTTTCATTTTTATTTTTATTAAGATTTTATTTATTTAATTGCAAAAGAGAGAGAGAGAATGAGAGAGAAAGAGCATGAGAGGGGAAGGTTTAGAGGGAGAAGCAGAGGGAGAAGCAGACTCCCCACAGAGCAGGGACCCTCCCATGTGGGATTCGATCTTGGGACTCCAGGATCATGACCTGAGCTGAAGGGAGTTGCTTAACCAACTGAACCACCCAGGTGCCCCAGAAATCTGATTTTTAATCACAAAACAAAAAGTGGGAAGAACATTTAAAAGGAAGCAACAAAGGAATAAATATAAACTGAAACAGCCAATGTTCTTGCCTAGATTATAGTGCAAGATAGAATATGAAGTCATTTGTGAATAGTAAAAATGCACTTAGCAAAATGGAAAAATTTATTTAGCACCTACCATATGCCAGTTCCTGTATTAATCCCACTAAGCTCAGAATATTTAAATAACTTTAAAAATGTCATAGATCCAATAGATATTTGTGCTGAAATTCAACACCAGGCATAACTAGTTGTTTATTCTCAAGCGTGGGAGTCCAGAGACGTATTCTGAGAATTCAACAACATATGAATTATAAATACTGACTGTAATAAGAATTCACATCTGAAAGCCATTTCTGTGGAATCCACCTTTTCTTAAGTCAGTGTTTCTGGGGTCTGAGGAGCCTTGATAGTAGAAATAAATGACCCAGACATGCTCTGGGACAGGGCCGAAATATCTTTCCCTTAAACTGAGTCTCTATTTCATTCAAGTTTTCCAAGATCAAGTCAGTGTGACAAGCTTTTATGGGCTTTTTGTTTTATGTTCCCTCAGATTTTTTTTTCTTTTTTTAATACTAATCTTGTTGGTGTTGTAGTAGGTTGAAATGGATTTTCTCACATCTTTTTTTGGATAGGAAGGGAGACCAGAGTTCCCAGCGATTGGCTGGCTTATTTTACAGAAACTCTCAGGAAAGTTCCCTGCTTGGTCCAACTCTGGGCCTGTGGGAACTGGGGAGGACAGCCCAAAGGCTGTCCCACCTCAGCTGCCTCTTCATGGAGGACCTTCTTGCTCTGCAAAACGTCATCCTTGTGTTGTCCTCCCTCTCCCACTAAGATCCAGCACACAGATTTTTTAAGGGTCAGAGACAAGGCCAAATTTGTCAAATACTTAAGTATTTAATCTAATCTTTTATCTAAACTAAATTTTTCCTTTGTAATCTTTCTTTCTGTCTGGTTTCCCTTTCATGTCATTGCCATTAGTACCATAACTTGCCTCTCCACCCACTTTTTTTCAACCTTGAAGATATTGATAAGACTGGGGGGAGGTATTTAAAAGGAAATAACCAAGATAACTGAGGGTGTGGACTTATTTGTGCAAGAAAACTGATCCCAGAAGGAATCCCGTCATTTAATACTCTTACAACCCCTCTGCTCTGAGCTAGAGAAGGGGGGTGCTTAAGTAATTTGAATAAGCAATTTTACTTTCGTAGTTCCTGTTTTTCAGGATTTGTAGATGTTTAGACAGAGATCAAATATCTGTGATTTTTCAAAATGCTGTAACTTACATTTGCAATCCTTTTGTTTCTTTCTGTTAGTTCTTTTTCAAAAATGTGAGCTTTTTTGAAACATGGAAGAAATGGGCCTTCTTGTGAGCCCTGGGACACTTATGCCTGCCAGTAAGTTTATGATAATGAGCATCTGTGTAGGCTGTGGCCAGGAATGGCAGACGCACACAGGTTTGAAGACCTCCTAGCCCACAGTTTTAGTCTGTGGGCCAACTGGACTTTAGCCTCTCCAGCTCTTTTGGAGTGTATAGGGAAAACATGGCACCAGACCCAGATCCCACTGGCTTATCCAAAAGATAATCCAAATGACTCGGCCACATAAGACTCAGAGCTTACAAAATGTCCAAATACAGCTTCGCCTAATTACCACAATTAGGTCATGTAGACTCTCCTATATCACATTGACTCTCATCTAAAGATAGGAAACTGAAACTTCAGGAGGTGAGTGTCTTAGGTCACCATAGAAGTATGTAGCAAAACTGAAACCAAACACAGGTCTTCTAAATCCCAAATTCAACTTTCAACTGCAAAGGAAAAGGAAAATGCTGGATTTCCTCTTATCAGAAATTCAGGCTGCTGAAGCTGGTGGTGGAGTATACGCACTGAGCAAAGATTCTTGGTTGAGGAAATAAGTCTTTCTGAAAGTGTAGTCCATGCTCTCCTGTCTGCACCCTGTGCCTTATACTGGCAAAGAGGACTACATCTATCAAAGAAAAGGGTGCCTGTTTCTTCTCAGCATGTGCCCTCTGTTCTCCCAGCCATGACCCCAGAGACATCTTTTTCCCAATGGGGTTGTATTATTATTATTATTATTTTTCCTTATCAGAGGAACTGCATAGACTAAAATATACCCTGGTTAAAAAATCCTACCTGAGTGGAAACTTCCGAGGTAGGTAGAGCTGCTGATACATAGCTCATGCCAACTTGTCAGTGATGTGACCATTCTACAGATTGAACTTAATGGCACAAATTCAGTGTGTTTGTTTTTTGTTTCAAGTGAAGGAATATTTCTTAAGGCTGAAGCTGTGTCTAGACAAGGGTTCCCAGATAATGGCTCTCCCATCACCCCCCATTTTGCCCTTCTCTTTTCTTTAGTCCATGAGGCTGCTTGGCTCTTTGAATTTTTCCACTGGTCAGAAATTGGAACTTAAATGGGACTTTTTACTCCCTTCTTGATAATCCAAGATCCATATTTTATTTTATTTATTTATTTTTTAAGATTTTATTTTTATTTATTTGGCAGAGAGAGACAGAGATCACAAGCAGGCAGAAAGGCAGGCAGAGAGGGAAGGGGAAGCAGGCTCCTGGCTGAGCAGAGAGCCTGATGTGGGGCTCAATCCCAGGACCCTGAGATCATGACCTGAGCCGAAGGCAGAGGCTTAACCCACTGAGCCACCCAGGCGCTCCAATCCAAGATCCATATTGTCCCATGTACCAGGATCTACTTTCCCAATTTACTAATTATATAGCAAATCCATATAAAGGATCGTAAGAACCAAGTAAGATGTTATCACTCCCCTAGTTGAATCATTTTGGATAGTGCCAATTTTGAAGTGCCAATTCTTTAAAGTTAAGACTTAAGAAAATGAATCTCTGATGTGGGAAATATTGTTATATATGGGTGTAATAAGTAGCTTTCTAAAATAGTTCCCAATAATCCCTGTCTCTGGTATTCTCACCATAGTGTGATCTCCCCTTGAGTGTGGATTGGACCTACTGAGTTAGCTTATAAATGACTGTGGCTTTTCTCTCTTTGGCTCAGCTTGGGTGCTTGTCCTGATGGAAAGGACCACTTGCCAAAAAACAGAGGGCTGCCTCTGGCCAATAGTCAGTGAAGAACTGAAACCCTCAGTCCAACATCCGACACAGAAATGAATCCAACCAATACCTCATGAGTGAACTTGGAAGCTGATCCTTTCCCCATCAAGCCTTGAGATCAAATACAGATTTGTCCAAGGCCTTGATATGGCTTTTTGAGGAACCCTAAAGTAGAGGACTTAGCTGGATTTTGATCTAACAAGTTGTGAGATAGTAAATACATGTTGCTGCTAAGTTTCAGAGTAATTTGTTATATAACAATAAATAACTAATCCAGTGGGTGCATAGAGAACATTCTGATAAGTAGGGTTTTTCTGACATCCCGTCATTTAGAAAGAAACTATCTGGGGGGTGGACAACCAAGTTCTTCATTCAAATTGGGAAATTTCAGATAGCTTTCTTGAGATATATTTGAAATTGGAATTTAAACTATGGTAGATTCTCAGTGATTTTATTAATATTAGTAGGAATAAGACTGTTACTTTAGAATTCCATGTGAGAGTTCAGATTATGCCTCAGAGAAGGAAGATAAAATGTATAGAGTGAACAAAGAAGTAACCACAATGTTAATGGAAAAATTGCTTACTTTTTAAAAGCTTCAGTTCTATGTTACAAAAGAGAGCAACTGGACTAGACTATCTCTAAGGCTCCTTCTAGGTTTAGATTCTATGGACAAATCTTGACTGCTTCTAGAGTCACTGCCCCACCCTCTCCAAAAGAAAGAAAGAAGAAAGAGAAAGTAAGAAAGAAAGAAAGAAAGAAAGAGAAAATTAAATTAAACTTATACCAAAGACCTAATTTTCTCTACAGTATTTCTCTATGGATCTTTTGTTACCCTTGGGAATTCTGAATCTTCCTTGGAATAACTGAATAAAAATATAAAAATCCATAAATTGGATAAATGATATATTAGATTCTAAAGAGGAGGTTACTTCTATTTATTTATTTATTTATTTTCAGCATAACAGTATTTATTGTTTTTGCACCACACCCAGTGCTCCATGCAATCTGTGCCCTCTCTAATACCCACCACCTGCTTCCCCCAACCTCCCACCCCCGGCTGCTTCAAACCTCTCAGACTGTTTTTCAGAGTAAGAGGAGGTTACTTCTAACAAGACCTGGAAAAAATTACACATAGGAGAAAATCCTCATGTTCTTAGAGCCAAAACTGCTTACACAGCATGCATGCTTGAGAAGGAGTACTTAAGAAGCTTGGATCAGGGGCGCCTGGGTGGCTCAGTGGGTTAAGCCGCTGCCTTCGGCTTGGGTCATGATCTCAGGGTCCTGGGATGGGGTCCCTCATCAGGCTCTGTGCTCAGCAGGGAGCCTGCTTCCTCCTCTCTCTCTCTGCCTGCTTCTCTGCCTACTTGTGAAGTCTCTCTGTCAAATAAATAAATAAAATCTTCTAAAAAAAATTCTAAAAAAGAAGCTTGGGTCATAAAACATACATAGGGGCACCTGGGTGGCTCAGTGGGTTAAAGCCTCTGCCTTCATCTCAGGTCATGGTCTCAGGGTCCTGGGATCAAGCCCCGCATTGGGCTCTCTGCTCAGCGGGGAGCCTGCTTCCTCCTCTCTCTCTCTGTCTGCCTCTCTGCCTACTTGTGATCTCTGTCTGTAAAATAAATAAATAAAATCTTTTAAAAAACATACATAAAATTGATAAATTAGACTACTAAAATTTAAAAAACTGGTCTTTGAAAGATACTACTCGTAAGAAAAAAAGAAAGGTACAGAATGTGAGGGAGATAATATTCACAATATATATTTCTGATAAAGGACTGATCGTCAGCGTATAGAAAGAATTCTTACAACTCAGTCATTAGGAGACTAATAACCCAATAAAAAAGATTGGTAAAAGATTTGAACACTTCTCAAAAGAAGATATATTAATGGCAGATAAGCACATGAGAAGAGGCTTAACAAGTGTAGTAATTGGGGAAATACATATGATATCCACATGAAATGTCATTTCACACTCATTAGAATGTCGAAAATAAAAAGACAAAGGGGTGCTTGGGTGGCTCAGCTGGTTAAGCGTCTAGCTCTTGGTTTCAGCTCAGGTCATGATCTCAGGGTTATGAGATCAAGCCTGGCCTCAGGGTCTCTGCTAGGCATGGAGGCTGCTCAAGATTCGCTCTCTCCCTCGTCCCCCTACCCCCTGCTGGGCTCTCTCTCCTTCTCTAAAGTAAATCAATAACTATTTTAAAAAATAGTAAAATTAAATTAAATTAAAAAGATTAAGAATACACCAAGTGATGATTAGGATATGGAGCAGATGAAACTCACACGTTGATAGTGGGAACATAACATTATATGGGAACTTTGGTAATCTTTTGCAGATTTTCAAAAAAGAAAACATGTATTTACCCCATGAACCAGCAATCTCACTTTAGGGTAGTTAGCCAAGAAATATAAAAATTGAATATTTTGAACAGAATCAACCCTTAAAGCTTGTTTGGGGCACGGGTTAAGAGCCTTGTGTATCAGTTTCTGTTTCATTTCACTGCTCTTCTTCCATCTAACATGTCTGGCTTCTTAGAAAATCTACCCCATTTAAAACCTGGTTCGATGTGAATGGTATTTAGACAGAAATAGTCCATTTCAAAATAAGAGCTTTTGTACAAACAGAGCAAGGGGCAGGTAATATTTTATCACTGCTTCTAGTTCACACTCAGTTCATAAAACTACTTGCTGAGAGAGCCAGCTTCTTAAGTCACTGGGATTCAATAGTGCTACTCAGGGCGATCTTGAAAGAGTAGGATTGAATTAATTAGGCAATGGAAAACCTTGCTGGGAATAATGGGGTTCCTATGTGCATTTGGATAGCTTTGATAGGCAGTCCTTACTAGAGAACAGGAGATCCAATGTAAGCCAAGAGGTGCTGTGAGTCCTAGCCATACAAAGCAAGCATGATCAATGCTTTTCTAACCTGGAACTTTGTAAGTTTTAATTGGTCAGTGGTTTAATGAGTTCTGGGTATGTTTTTAGCACTGAGATGCTGACGCAGGTGACAAAAGAATTATAAGATATGGTTCTTGCTAGTAATGGTTTTATGTGATTGTAATAGTGTGTAGGAAATATAAGCATCTTAAACCATAAACATACATAAAAGTGTCTTCTTAGTTGCCCAGTGAGTGTTAAGCCTGTTAGTGTTCTGAGAGCTGAAAGTTGAGATCATTTAGCTCTTCTTCCTAGGCTAGGAGTACAATAATCAAACACTAGTAGAAGTTTGGGGGCCACTAAGAGGTATTCTTTTCACCCTCTTTCCTTTAGACAAAACAGGCCTCCCCTGACCTATATAACATATTTACCTCCAAGTCCCAAGTTCCCTGGTTAGTTATAAAACGTGCTGTCAAGGGGGTTGGAAGAGATGGAGTGGCCGATTGATGGACATGGGGGAGGGTATGTGCTATGGTGAGAAAATAAATAAAAAAGAGAGCCAGAAAAAGTGAAAAAAAAAAGTGCTGTCAAAACTGATTGTTCCTCCGACTAAAGAGAGTAAAATGTAGAATACTTTGCATAAATAGACATGGTGTGAAGCTGATCTCTGTGAAAGAAAATACTTAATGGGTAGTAGGTGGATTTGTCAGAAGTGTTCATGACATTTGTAAATAATTTTGACTCCTGACACACATGACATTTGAAAGTTTCAGGATTTTTATGTTGATATTCTCTTCAATATTCTTGTCACAATGTTATTCCTTATGATATCTCAGGAAAAAAACCAGATTTTGAAAATGTGAGAAGCGTTTTTTCTTCAGGAACTCTAGTTATTACTTGTAGCCTCTTATGTGAGGCTTCTCTGGGAGGTGGAGCTCATACTGTCTTTCTCTTTTTCTCCTTTCCTGAGCCCAGGTGGCCATTCTTATTAAAGAAATGATTCCCTCAACTGGCCTTTCCAGGGCCTTTAAAAAGCACCCACTGTGCTTCTCCTGCCTCTTTGAACCTTCTGTAAGTCTAGGAAAATTTCGTCTCAGAATATTTCCTTGAAAATATAATTTTCACATATTGTCTTTTAAAAGCCATCCTTTTGAAGCTCATGCCATTGGACTCTACTCCCTCTCCCTGTTTCCCCTGTCCGAGGGTTTTTGCCCATGTCTTTGTCTCCACACACCTTGGTCATCCGATGTGACTCAACCTCCACACAGATGACCCACCCCAACACTCAGTCTTTGTCCCTTCACTGCACCACGTTTGCCAAACATTCCCAGTCCCACCTCAACATGTAACTGCTTCACAGCAAAACCTTATGCAGAGCTCTTTTGTTTACCTGTCCTGTAACTAATCTTCTATGAGGATATTTAGATCTTTAGCTAAAAAGTCCTCCTTTCTTCCAAATCCTTTAGCCTTCCCACTTCTTCACTTCTTTCTTTCTTCAGGAAAGAACCCATTGTCCATCATTTCAGCCAACTTTTTGACACAGTAGTCCCCCGTATCTGTGGTTTCAGTTACTTGGAGTCAACGACTGTCTGGAAGGAGATGATTCTCTTTCTAACGCTTTGTCAGGTCAGTAGTAGCCTCACACCAGGTCTCAATGCCTCGGTCATTCTCTTCTCTTCATGCCATCGGGCAGGCATTTCATCATCTCACATCATCACAAGAAAGGAGAGTAGAGTACAATAAGATATTTTGAAAGAGAGAGACCACATTCGTTTAATTTTTATTATAGTATATTTTCATAATTGTTCTATTTTTGTTATTATTGTACTGTTGTTACTCTCTTGCCATGCTTTATGTATAAGTTAAACTTGATCATATGTTTGTATGTGTAGAAAAAACATAGTATATATAGATAGGGTTTAGTAATGCCTGTTTTGGATATCCACTAGGGGTCTTCAGATGTACCCCCACAGATAAGGGGGGGTACTGTCCCCTAATTTCTTTGGTCTTCAGGCTTTTGGTCACTGATGTTTAGTTTAAGGTTGGATTGTTGTGAGTATAATTTTGTGATTTCAGTGTGCTGTGCATGAAGGAAATGTTTGGTTGGTAGGACCCTGATATACATTTGTTGACACTATTCTTCTTTTCTTTTCTTTTCTTTTTTTTTTTTTTAAAGATTTTATTTATTTATTTGACAGAGAGAAATCACAAGTAGATAGAGAAGCAGGCAGAGAGAGAGAGGGGGAAGCAGGCTCCCTGCCGAGCAGAGAGCCCGATGCAGGACTCGATCCCAGGACCCTGAGAGCATGACCTGAGCCGAAGGCAGTGGCTTAACCCACTGAGCCACCCAGGCGCCCTTTTTTAAAAATTTTTTTAAAGAGTTTATTTATTCATTTGACAGACAGAGATCACAAGTAGGCAGAGAGGCAGTCAGAGAGAGAGAGGAAGAAACAGGCTTCCCACTGAGCAGAGAGCCCAATGTGGGGCTTGATCCCAGGACCCTGGGATCATGATCTGAGCCGAAGGCAGAGGCTTTAACCCACTGAGCCACCCAGGCACCCTGACACTATTCTTCTTAACAGCAATGAGAAATCCTCAGGAATCAAACTCCCATATTTTTCAGTTAAATGATCCTCTAAGTGAGGTGGCTTTTCACTTTTATGCTGTGGATCTCTTTGGCTGGCCGGTGAAAACTACAAGTGTTTTCTCAGAATAAGTTGCTAAATTCCCAAAATAAAATACCTAGGACTATAAAATGAAACAAGTTTCACTGAAATGCAATTATCAAAACATCACCAAGCACCTTTGAGATTTGGTAATCTATGGGCTTTTTATTAACATATTAAATCACAAGAGGTCGTGTGAGGTCAAATAATTCCCAAGTATTTCAAAAAATCTGTAACATTATATTAATAACAACAATGGAAATGATAAAAATAATAACAGCAGCAACAACAACAAACCATTGCTAATGGTCAGAGGTTTGTTGCCTATATTCAAGTTCATGAAACCTCCTAATCTTCTCCATGGACTTCCAGTCTCTGTACCCCCACCCCACCCTGTGCTCCCAACTACAAATGCCAAGGACCCAGGTTAAGGGCCATTACCGTAACTAGGGTTCAGTTTGACCCTTCAGATCGTTATCATATCAAAATGATTAAAGTGTAGAAATTAAGAAAGGTCTGCAAACTCAGCCAACTAACAGTCACAGGTTGGCTGTGTCCAATGGATCAATGTTGAGACTTAATCAACGTTTCTCCCCCCACCCCAAAGAAAACATATGGTAAGTAGAATGGTGAAAGGGGATAGCTGCTGCTGACATGTTCTATAAGGAATTCAGAAGACAGAACTGGAAATCTTAGTAATGTTATTAGCCCAGATATATGTTATGCTCAGAAAACATTCATCTGAACTAATATATGCTGTGTTTGGGACGATGACCACACTACCTGGAGCTTAGTTACAGCTCAACAGATGTTTATTAAAGGTCAGAAATCTAATAATGAAACTTCTTAATAAAGCGAATGAAAAAGGAAAGTAATGAACAAATAGGCTTATAAGAAAATAAAATCTGACTTCATCTGATTCCCTCCAGCCTTGAAAAGAAGCTTGAAAGAATTGAAAGGAAGAAGAGTAGAAAGCAGTGTCAATGTCTGCTAGACTACAAAGTGCCCTACCGTTATAATCACAGGAATTTTTGAAGATATCTAATGACAGTTATATTTTCAATACCCCCAAAAAACAAGCTGGAAAAGTAGGTGCTTGCATTTAGAACTTGTCATAAAAGGACTCTTTCAAAGTTGCGTTAAAAACTGGTTATGATATTTCAAATAACTGGAGAATATCCAGAGAACCTTTTAGCTAATCTTTTAGCTCATGAAAAGATTTTTGAAGTAAGCCCATGGTAAGAAAGTTCCAGCTGATTGGCAACAGGTAAAGTACTTTTATATTTACTTCTATCTCAAGGAAAAAAACATTTCAAAGTCAGATATTTATTTCCATTGAAATCTGAAGGTGACATACAGTTGCTTGATTCCAAAATGATCTGCTACATAAAAGTGCTTCTGATATTTTATCTTCTGAAAGGAGACACCTGTGTAATGCTCCCATCATTTGTAAGTGCCACAAAGACAGGGAATGTAAACACATTTCATTTCTACATTAAAGATACTGCTTTAATGGGAATAAAATGAGATGACTTATCAACAACCACTTCCCTTTTGGTAACAAGATACTAAAGACCATTCCCCAGACTTCAAATCCAAACTCTTTCCCATAAAATACTTGCATTTGGTCAAAAATTTTTTAAAAATTAAAAATCGATCAGTCAATAAAAGAGAGTGTCTGTTTCTTACGGTTTCATTCCTGTGTCTATTCACTTACTAAAGAACTTTTTTTTACAACTCTAATAGAAAAATACCCAGAGTTACAGCCATTTCTCTTACCTATTTCCTTTACAAATCAAGACAGAGACACTTTACTTCTAGCATAAAACTTATCAAGGAAAAGAAAGCATCAGAGTAATATTTTGTTTATAAAACTTGTTCCAAATTAGTCACCAGTAAAATGACAGCTTCAACAATAGTAAAAAAAAAAAAAAAATTTTTTTTGACATATCTGTAAATGTAGGAAAAGTTATCATTTTTTCTCAAAGTAACAGTTTTATAATTTTATAAAAATTCTATGCTTTAATAATATCCTCTGTGATAATTTAATAAGAACTCTAAGCTTTAATAGTATCCTCAGTGAAGGAAAGCATCATGTAGGCTTGCTAGACTGGTGGGAATTCACAACTTAGAAAATCAAACTGCTTACTTTAGTAGTTAACTGTCACTAAGGTTAATGTTTTTCCATTAGAAAGCCTCCCAGTTAGAGCGCAATGCAACCTCTACACAAGGCAGAAACGTCTTCGTTGCTTTCTTTGCTGCAGTTTCAGAGCCATTTGCTTGGCTCGTTCTGGAGGATTTCAGAGCGGCATCACACATAGCCCCTCTGTTTTAGTCTCTAGACTAGACTAGACTGTCGTGCAATACGATTTTGAGCATTAGAATGGATTTGGCAATATTGAATGGTTTGCCTTTCTTTCTGAAAGTGTGTGAAACGTTACAAAGAAAAAAAAAACGAACTTTTTCTCGTGGACTATGAGTACAAATCGAAATCTATGTGTAGTTTCCCATTATCGTAATGCGTGCTAAAAAATGTTTTCTAGAATACGAAGAACGGTACCATCAAAAGATTTCAATTTGTAATCTGTCTACAAATACTATAAATCTTAACAGTTAGTAGCAGAAATGTCTGTCCATTTTACTTACACTATTTGTTTTTCTTTGAAAGCATGGTGTGTGCAAAGGTATCTGGCTTGGGTTTTGCGGAGTGGAAAAACATAAATGAAACTAGAAAAAGAGCTTGTGGTGGTGAATGTTGTAGAGTGTAAATTAAATCCCTAATGACATAACTTGGTGAGTTTTTCATTTTTTGACAAGTAAGCTTGCATGAGGTAAGCTTGATTCCTGTGGAGACAGCGCATTCAGCAGTTGGCTCGTTTGATCTTACCTCTCAATATCCGAGCGGAGATGAGCTCTTGGATGGGGGTTTCTCTTATGTCAATGTCTACATAAAGTTAGCTCATGCCAGCTGCTAATGAAACCTGGCTTCAGATGAGCAGGTGTTGTTCTTTTAATAGAAACATACCCTCCATCTGGAGTTCTTGATAGCAATTTCTCCTAATTTTATTGTGTGTATAACTATGCCTCTTAGTTTTTTGTTGTGGTTGTTGTTGTCATTTTGTTTTTTATTTTTTGTGTTTTTTTTCACAAAGATATTCAACTCTTCTCCTTTTCTCTTTTTGGATCATGTTCTGAGTAATAGTTCTCTGGGCATCAAGAATAAGTGGAGTAATTCGTGCTGCAGTTTTGCTTGGAGGACAACGGCAGTCTCCATCATGCATTTAATAGACAATCGTGTTTTCAGGTCTAAAATAAATACAAATTATCAAAGGATAAGATGACCTACTGAGTTATTTTACTTATAAATCTTCTTTGATGTGATTCTTAAGTACTTGGAAGTACCAAATTTCAACTGTTCTGTAACTTAAAAAGAAAAAAAAATGTCAAAACTTTTCTAGTTCAAAATCCAGGTTGAGACATTTTATAAGAACTTTGTAAATGTCTATGAAACTATGTTATCCAGGCCATTTTTGTTTTATTTGGAGAAAATGAAGTATCCAAAGCCTGTTTTCTCTAGCACAAAATACAGATACTCTCCTTCTTATCGTCAAACACTCACAGAGCCCCATTCCATTGGTTTGTTGGGATCAGTCAATAACAGATTCTAGTTCAAAGTTTGATCACTCATTGACCTTATGATTCCTACTTTTTGTTGTGTGGTTTCAAATTGTCCCATAACTTAGGCAAGTTATATGACAAATGTGTCAAAAAAGAGGGTTTAACATTTAGATCACCACTGCCCAAAGAAATAAATGCAGTAGGTATCCACTGATAGGTCAGTGAGTAACTTTCGCTTCACTTACATAGCCTGATAGAACACACACATATTTATTGATATACACACCTTGCTATTCAAAAAATTACTTGACGATAAGCAGCTTATAGTAAACTTAGAGCTATAATAAGGTCTAATATGTATAAAATCAAAGCTTAATTAATTTTGCCTTCTTTCCACTAATAGAAAAATATATGTTAAGAAAATGATTGCAACTATATATAAAATTTAATTATAAACTTTTTGCAAGCTGAGACCAAACATAAAACTCACAGTGTTGCATGAATTTCATTGTATAGCAAAAGTACAAATGATTTTAATCAATGTTTCTTTAAACAGCACTATGAGCTCATTAACTGTTTAAACAAATTAGTGGCAGAAAAGCTTAAAATATATATGAAACTATGTCCATACGTGAGATAACCTTCCTACCCTTTTTTTTTTTCCAAAATAACTTTAAAAACTCATTCCATATAGCCATTCCTAAGGATATCATTCTGAGAAGATGGATGGAGTATCGGCTTTTAGATATTATTTATGTTACATTTATTCTACATGTATCTACTTTTAGAATGATCTTTCAATCTACCACTGAAAATTTTGTACAAGAGTTCTAGTGACTTCAGAGATAATTTAGTCGACTGGTTGTATTGCATACAGCATGCTTTTAAATTTTTTTCTCAAAAATAAAAATAAAATAAAAGGTTTTTTTCTTTCTTTTTTATGATGCCACTTACTATTTCACTTGCTTCTGAGGTCATTTCCCAAAAATAACATAGATTTCTCAATAGATTATTATTCATGCAGCATTTATAAAATGTATGCAGACATGTGTATATGGCAACTTCATAAAGAGATTCTCTCTGGACACTCCACCATCCTGACCAGGCTAAAATCACACATCCCCTCAAAGCTGAGCCAGCTTTCTTCTCAGAAAGCCTTCTCTTGTAACTACTTTTAGGCTAGAGGGAATGTAAGCATCCAATGATGTCTTGCCTAATTCCTATTCTTTGATATCTACTCTCTATTCAAGTAATATATTCTGCTGTATTTCTTTTTTAATCTCTAGATATCTTAATCTTATGCGAGCTCCCTAAATCAGCGCACTTCAACTATGGGGGACTTACATGGGCAGGACAGCTTTAGTACTTAAGTTAGTCTGCATCTGTTGTTTTCTTTGGAGTTCCAATGGGTGACATTGAACTCTTAGTTGTTCATGTACTCCAGACTCCACACTCATGAGTGATCAAAATGGTACCCTGAGTCAACTCAGCAATGAAAAAAACCCCATGGTCTCTATAAGGTTGAAATAAAATGCCACATATTAATTTATATTCTATTTTATTATAGTGATTTACTCTAACTACAGCAATACTTGAACTAATGTATTAGAAAGAAAAGGTTTGGTATCTAACACAGAACTTTGTTCATAATTACTAATACTTCCTTCTATTGGGCTGTTGCACATGATAATAAAATAATTGATTATGCAGTCATCCTTTTAGTCTTGGCATTTCTGAATATTTTCCATTATCACTAGAAATCATGTCCAAGTCTAGTTTTATCAGCCATGGATTCTAGGCAAGATCCCAATTATCTCTTAATGGCCTTTCTTATAAAAAATGTATGTCTAAAAAGCTAACTTGACAGCTAGCTTGGAGAGGATTATCTGCAGTCCCAAGTAGATTTGGAATATAAAAATCCTGTTAAATGTTTCTGTTTCTCGTTAGTCTACATTATATATCAATGTAGTTTAATAGAACAGTCACTTTTTCTTTGTGGAATACAGACTTTGTTCTTTGTGAGTATTAGGACTGAAGTGTTGGAAACATAAACCAGCATTCTCACTGGGCTGCTTTTGCTCAATTGTGACATTATTCTAAGATTTGCCAAAGAAAAAAGTACAGTAATCATAAGAAAATTGAGAATTTTTGTCTGGTTCCCAGCTATCTAGGGTAAATCTCAGGATGTCTGTGAGACTGCATCTGTATCAAAACAATTTTTTTGCCTGGACAGTCCTTAACTTCCCGCCAGACTGTGCTCCTAATAGGAAGGAGAGACCCAATTATCCTGTATGCCCGAACAGCTATATTTAGGATTTGTCCCTGCCTCAAAGGCATCCGTCTAACCTGTAAGATTGTTTTTGAGGAATTCTAAGTTCATTTTGAAAACGGAGATATAATTTGAATGGTCGCATAAGTCACACCTCTACCCATATTGGTAGCCTTATAACAGAAGGACCACCATCCTCATCTTGTTACATCACCAACATATCATAAAATTTTCCATTTTTATCCACTCAATAAACTACATTTTATTGCTGCACAAATGAGGAAGGTTATTTTGAGTGGAGAAAGAATCTAGTCAGTCTGCTCACTCTTTCACTCAAAAATATTTATTACATGTTTTCTATAGAACAGACTCTATGCCAGACACAATTAGAGTGTTGGATAAAACAAATATGATAATGTCCTTCATGTTGCTTTTCCAGAGGACCCTAAAGAGTTGTACTTAAAATCCAGAGTCTCCCTTTGATCTCCAATGCCAGCCAGAAACAGTTATCCTTACTTTCAGTTTGGTTCTGGGCTCTCCTCTGCCCATTGCTCAGACTAGAATATAATCCAGATGTTTGGTATTGTAAATTTTGAAGGGGAAAATAAAACTTAGCAGAGAATCTGGGAACATTTGTGCTGTACTGTAGAATGCTCTGGAAGCTATTGTGGCAAAATAAGACCTCTGTAAGATGCTGTTTAAAAGTTGCATCATCCTAGCTCCAGTACCAAGGGCAGGGCATGACCAGTTTAGCATGCTTTTAAGTAAGAGTTCAGAGAGCCAACTTCTCAGACACCCCAGCTCTGGCCAATGTCTCCTTTGCACTTATTATTTGGCTCTGAACTATTGACTTCAGAATATCCTGAAATCAA
Source organism: Mustela erminea (assembly GCF_009829155.1). Lineage (NCBI taxonomy): Eukaryota > Metazoa > Chordata > Mammalia > Carnivora > Mustelidae > Mustela > Mustela erminea. The sequence continues at coordinate 21,705,706 of NC_045629.1, forward strand.
GCTTCATGTATCTTCCTTCTCTGAAAATTATTTATGACCCCCCAATTCAATCGTTGCATCTGGTTTGTGGACTAAAAATTTAAAAAGGCCATCAGGAACTCGTTAACTTCTCTCTTTCTCTCTCTCTCTCTTTTTTTTGCAACTGGAAACACTGTAAATGCTGTGGGCATTTTATCTGTTAGAAAAGTGCCAAGATTTGGTTGAGTTCATTCGTGTTCTCCAGCCTTCCTGTGCTTTCTGTAACTGCTGCTTAACTATCAGCATGCACAATTTGACCAGACACTGCCGATTTCCTCACACCACTTTAATGGAAGTGAAGCTGTGGTGTTTCAGTGCTCAGCTTAGACTACCTAAACAGTACAAAATCGCAGGAGTCAGTAAGTTCCAAAGGCACACTTTCAAACCTTTCAAAATGACATTGTAAATACAAAGATACAAATAATAACAAGATAGACTAAAGTAAGTATTTTTATGTAGAAATTTTAAATCGTCAGAATGAAAAACTTAAACTAGATCTTAAAATTAAGGGCTAATAATAAAGACTGATAGTTACTAAATCCTTAGGGAAAAAATCGTTTTTAAAATGTGAACAAGAAAGAAAATAGGTATAAGAGGAAGGGGCATTTATTAACTCCAACTAAACTGAGTTTGTAAGCTGAGTATGATCACAATCCATCATTGTGAGGAGCCTGGGAAGAAAGGAAAAGAACCAGAATGAAGACATTGATTTTCTTCCTGAAGAGATCACCTGCTGATTACACCATTCTGGAAAAAAATGAGTTAAAAAAAAAATCAATTTTGAGTGAATGTGTTAAGGGTAGGGGAGGAGAACCGTCACTGAGACTGAGAGTGTGAGCAGTACTTTGGGAAGAAAATTTCTTCAAATTACCTCAACTTTTATTATTATCCAAGCCCAAATCAAGACTTTTTTTTTTTAAAAAATACAAGAGGAAGTACATTTAAAAAAAAAAAAAGATTTTATTTAATTATTTATTTGGTAGACAGAGATCACAAGCAGGCAGAGAGGCAAACAGAGGAGGTGGGGGAAGAAACCTCCCTGCTGAGTGAGCAGAGAGCCCAATATGGGGCTCGATCCCAGGACCCTGAGATCATGACCTGAGCCGAAGGTAGAGGCTTAAACCGCTGAGCCACCCAGGCACCCCAAGGAAGTACATTTCAAATACATTATTTATCCCTCTGCTTCAATTTAATTTATAATTAGCAATTATAAGGATTGCTTTAATCAGGTAACAAAGCATATTTATAAAACACATTAATGCATACATTAAAACAGTAAAATGACTTATGTTAAAGGCAACGTTGACATTTTAGCAAGGAAAAACTAATGCTATTTATTCCAGGGCTCAGTTTAGAGAAAAAATCTTCCTGGGATACTATGAGAGATTATGTTTTGTGATTACTACAGGTGAAACACCATGAAGACAGCACTTCTTTGAAACAATACTGTAAGAAAGCAATGAAGAACAGGGTGATAAAAGCAATGCACTGGGAACTAAAATCTTCGCATTCCTGTTGAGAGAAAAGCCACAGGTTTCTTGTTGACATTATTTGTCATTTAAAAATATGCAAATATATCACGTGAAAATGATCCATGCAATGAGAAATTGCTACTGTGGGTAAGGGCTCTGAGGCAATGGTCCTAACATAGGATGCCAGACTACCTGGGACTCTTGATGTCTATGGGTTCTTGACTTTTCTGGCTCATACCTTTACCTTCTTCCAAAACTGATGTTCCAGCTCACTACTTCTTCACATATGGTCATGTTTTCCAGTGATAGAAAATTGGGATTAAGCAAGGTATGCAGACAAGAAAGAAAAAAAAATAATAAATGGCATCCTAAGAGAAAAAAAAATTGGTATGAACAGCGGTAAAGGGTAATTTAAGAACTATGTGTAAGTTGGCACCTGTGGACAATTCACTATGTTTCTATGTCTCTTCTATCTATTCCAAACTCTTTGAAAAAATTCTAATTTAAAGAATGTGGAAATAAAGAAGTCAGAAAAAAGCCTTTAGAGTTACTGATTTTTGCCAAGGGTTCAGAGACAAATCAGTAGTAAAAGAGTTGTTTTTTGAAGAAATGGTGCTGAGACAATTGAATAACCTTAGGCAAGAAAAAAAAAAGAAAAAAAGAAAAAGAATAAAGAAAAGCAATTCATTTAGATTTTTACCTCATACCATATATAAATATTAATTCCAAATATATCATAAACCTAAATGTAAGAGCTAAAACTATAAAATTAAAAAAAAAAAAGAGAGAGTGAGAGAGAGAGAGAAAATATGATAACCTTAGATTTGGCAAAGATATATCAGTTATGATACCCAAAGCAAATTTCATAAAAGAAAAAAAATGGATATATTAACTTCCATCTGAATGAAAGATCTCAGTTTTCACAAGATATAATTAGGAAAATGAGAAAAGAAGAAATATACTTGGATAAGATATTTATAAATCATATATCTGGTAAGGGACTTATACCCAGAATGCAGAAGAACTCTTACAATTCAATAAGAAGAAAATAATTTTAAAATGGTCAAAATATGTTACTAGATATTCACCAAAGGAAATATAGGAAAAACTAATAATAACCACCTGAGAAAATGCTTAATATCATTAGTCACTAGCAAAATGTAAATTAAAACTACAGTAAGATGTCACTTTATATTCACTGGAGAGGCTATACTCCATAACACTGAAAATATCAACAGTTGGTGAGAATATACAGAATCTAGGAACCTTATACATCCTTTCTGGTAGGAAAGCAAAATGATAAAACCTGTTTGGAAAACACTTGGGCAATTTCTTAAAAGTTATACATGTACGTACCATATAACCCAGCAATTCCTGTTCTAGTTACCTACCTGAGAAAACTGAGAACATAGGACTACACAAAGGCATGTATGTGAATGTTCCTAGAAACATAATTTTTAATAGCCCCAATCTGAAACCAGTCTTGATGTTTATCAACCAGTGAATGAATATACAAAGTGTGATATATTCATACAATGGAATTTTATTTTCTAATGAAGAGGAGTGGACTACTTTTACACACAATAAGACAGATGAACTTCAAAGACATTATGCTAAGTGAAGGAAGCCAGACACAAAGGAAAACACAGTGTATATTTCGTTTATATAAAATTTCTAGAAAAGGTAAATTCACAAAGAAAAGAGATCAACAGTTGGCTTGTGTTGGTTGTAGGAGTAGGACTGACAGCAAATGGGCATGAAAGAACCCTTTCAGATGATGGAAATGTTCTATAATTGTATTGTGATGGAGGTTGCACATTTATATAAATTTAATAAAAATCTCCAACACTTATAATTGGTGAATTTTGTTATTATACAAATTATACAAATTATTATTCAAATTATACCTTAATAAAGATATTAAAATTTTTAAATCTATGTGAAAGGCAAGTCTCCATGAACATAACTATTTTTTTCATGTTCTTAAGAATAAGCAAATATGTAGCTTACTAGGAATATAGTGTTTATAGAAAAGAACGAGTGATTTACTTGTGACTGTAAAAATTATTTCAAAGTTTAAGGTTGTGATTATGTCCTCAGTGGACTATTTTCACATGAACTATGTCCAAGGAACCTTGTACTTACCTGGTTTTTCTGTAAATACACACAGTAAATCCAGCAACTTAAAAGATGAAGGAGGCTTTTTCCCTTCTTGCCTGGTACCAAGGACTACTTGCATCTGTCAATGTTATTGAAGTGTTACGTGCAAATTATCTGCACATCAGGAGGAGTCAAGATGGTGGAGAAGTAGCAGGCTGAGACTACTTCAGGTAGCAGGAGATCAGCTAGATAGCTTATCTAAAGATGGCAAACACCTACAAATCCAACAGGAGATTGAAGAGAAGAAGAACAGCAATTCTAGAAACAGAAAAGCAACCACTTTCTGAAAGGTAGGACTGGTGGAGAAGTGAATCCAAAGCGACGGGAAGATAGACCCCGGGGGGAGGGGCCGGATCCCGGCAAGCGGCAGAGCAATGGAGCACAAAATCAGGACTTTTAAAAGTCTGTTCTGCTGAGGGTCATCACTCCAGAGGCTAAACTGGGGCGAAGCCCACGCGGGGTCAGCGTGGCCTCAGGTCCCACAGGGTCACAGAAGGATCGGAGGTGTCTGAGTGTCGCAGAGCTTGCAGGTATTAGAATGGGGAAGCCGGCTACAGAGACAAAGTTGGGGAGTGAGCTCACAACTCGGAGTTACCTTGAACTGGTCCCAGGCTTGGTGAGCTCAGAGCGCAGCCGGAGTCCAGGGAGATGGGAGTAAATGGGCGCTGTTCTCTGAGGGCGCACTGAGGAGTGGGGCCCTGAGCTCTTGGCTCCTCTGGGCTGGAGACCGGAAGGCTGCCATTTTCATTCCCGTCCTCCAGAACTCTATGGAAAGTGCTCAGGGAACAAAAGCTTGTGAAAGCAAACCTGAGCGGATTATGCAGCCCTGCCCCTGGTAAGGGCAGTGCAATTCTGCCTGGGGCAAAGACACTTGAGAATCACTACAACAGGCCCCTCCCCCTGAAGATCAACAAGAAATCCAGTCAGGACCAAGTTCACCTACCAAGGAGTGCAGTTTCAATACTAAGGAGAGCAGCAGAATTCCAGAGGAGGAGAAAGCAAAGCACAAAACTCATGGCTTTCTCCCCAGGATTCTTAGTCTTGCAGTTAATTTATTTTATTTTCTTTTTCAATTTTTTTTTTCTCTCTTCTTCTGCTAATTTTTTTAAACTTTTACCCTTTTCTTTTTTTTTACGTTTTTTAACTAGTTTATCTAAAATATATATATATATATTTTTCTTTTTCATATTTTTTCTTTATTCATTTTCATTTTTTAATTGTTTCTTTTTTTTTTTCTTTCTGAACCTCTCTTTATCCCCTTTCTCCCCCCTCACGATATGGGAACTCTTCTGATTTGGTTAAAGTATATTTTCCTGGGGTCTTTGCCACCCTTTTAGTGTTTTACTTCTCCTTCATATACTCTTATCTGGACAAAATGACAAGACGGAAAAATTCACCACAAAAAAAAGAACAAGAGGCAGTACCGAAGGCTAGGGACCTAATCAATACAGACATTGGTAATATGTCAGATCTAGAGTTCAGAATGATGATTTTCAAGGTTCTAGCTGGGCTTGAAAAAGGCATGGAAGATATTAAAGTCCTTTCTGGAGAAATAAAAGAACTAAAATCTAACCAAGTTGAAATAAAAAAAGCTATTAATGAGGTGCAATCAAAAATGGAGGCTCTCACGGCTAGGATAAATGAGACAGAAGAAAGAATTAGCGATATAGAAGACCAAATGACAGAGAATAAAGAAGCTGAGCAAAAGAGGGACAAACAGCTACTGGACCATGAGGGGAGAATTTGAGAGATAAGTGACACCATAAGACGAAACAACATTAGGATAATTGGGATTCCAGAAGAAGAAGAAAGAGATAGGGGAGCAGAAGGTATATTGGAGAGAATTATTGGAAAGAATCTTCCCAATATGGCAAAGGGAGCAAGCATCAAAATCCAAGAGGTGCAGAGAACCCCCCTCAAAATCAATAAGAATAGGTCCACACCCCGTCACCTAATAGTAAAATTTACAAGTCTCAGTGACAAAGAGAAAATCCTGAAAGCAGCCCGGGAAAAGAAGTCTGTCACATACAATGGTAAAAATATTAGATTGGCAGCTGACTTATCCACAGAGACCTGGTAGGCCAGAAAGAGCTGGCATGATCTATTCAGAGCACTAAACAAGAAAAACATGCAGCCAAGAATACTATATCCAACTAGGCTATAATTGAAAATAAAAGGAGAGATTAAAAGCTTCCAGGACAAACAAAAAACTGAAAGAATTTGTAAACACCAAACCAGCTCTGTAGGAAATATTGAAAGGGGTCCTCTAAGCAAAGAGAGAGCCTTAAAGTAGTATATCAGAAAGGAACAGAGACAATATACAGGAACAGTCACCTTACAGGCAATACAATGGCACTAAATTCATTTATCTACATAGTTACCCTGAATGTTAATGGGCTAAATGCCCCAATCAAAAGACACAGGGTATCAGAATGGATAAAAAAACAAAACAAAACAAAACAAAAAACATCTATATGGTGCCTACAAGAAACTCATTTTAAACCCAAAGACACCTCCAGATTTAAAGTGAGGGGGTGGAAAAGAATTTACCATGCTAATGGACATCAGAAGAAAGCAGGAGTGGCAATCCTTATATCAGATCAATTAGATTTTAAGCCAAAGACTATAATAAGAAATGAGGAAGGACACTATATCACACTCAAAGGATCTGTCCAACAAGAAGATCTAACAATTTTAAATATCTATGCCCCTAACGTGGGAGCAGCCAACTATATAAACCAATTAATAACAAAATCAAAGAAACACATCAACAATAATACAATAATAGTAGGGGACTTTAACACTCCCCTCACTGAAATGGACAGATAATCTAAGCAAAAGATCAACAAGGAAATAAAGGCCTTAAATGACACACTGGACCAGATGGACATCACAGATATATTCAGAACATTTCACCCCAAAGCAACAGAATGCACATTCTTCTCTAGTGTACATGGAATATTCTCCAGAATAGATCACATCCTCGGTCCTAAATCAGGTCTCAACCAGTATCAAAAGATTAGGATTATTCCCTGCATATTTTCAGACCACAATGCTCTGAAGCCAAAACTCAATCACAAGAGGAAATTTGGAAAGAACCCAAATACATGGAGACTAAACAGCATCCTTCTAAAGAATGAATGGGTCAACCAGGAAATTAAAGAATTGAAAGTCATGGAAACAAATGATAATGAAAACACACCGGTTCAAAATCTGTGGGACACAGCAAAGGCACTCCTGAGAGGAAAATATATAGCGGTACAAGCCTTTCTCAAGAAACAAGAAAGGTCTCAGGTATACAATCTAACCCTACACCTAAAGGAGCTGGAGAAAAAACAAGAAAGAAACCCGAAACGCAGCAGGAGAAGAGAAATCATAAAGATCAGAGCAGAAATCAATGAAATAGAAACCAAAAAAACAATAGAACAAATCAATGAAACTAGGAGCTGGTTCTTTGAAAGAATTAATAATATTGATAAACCCCTGGCCAGACTTATCAAAAAGAAAAGAGAAAGGACCCAAATAAATAAAATCATGAATGAAAGAAGAGAGATCACAACTAACACCAAAGAAATACAGACAATTAAGAACATACTATGAGCAACTCTATGCCAACAAATTTGACAATCTGGAAGAAATGGAGCATCCCTAGAAACATATAAACTACCACAAGTGAACCAGGAAGAAATAGAAAACCTGAACAGACCCATAACCAGTAAGGAGATTGAAACAGTCATCAAAAATCTCCAAACAAAAGCCCAGGGCCAGACGGCTTCCCGGGGGAATTCTACCAAACATTTAAAGAAGAACTAATTCCTGTTCTCCTGAAAATGTTCCAAAAAATAGAAATGGAAGAAAACTTCCAAACTCATTTTATGAGGCCAGCATCACCTTGATCCCCAAACCAGACAAGGATCCCATCAAAAAAGAGAATTACAGACCAATATTCTTGATGAACACAGATGCGAAAATTCTTACCAAAATACTAGCTAATAGGATCCAACAGTACATTAAAAGGATTATTCACCACAACCAAGTGGGATTTATTCCAGGGCTCCAAGGTTGGTTCAACATCCACAAATCAATCAATGTGATACAACACATTAATAAAAGAAACAACAAGAACCATATGATACTCTCAATAGATGCTGAAAAAGCATTTGACAGAGTACAGCATCCCTTCCTAATCAAAACTCTTCGAAGTATAGGGATAGAGGGCACATACCTCAATATTATCAAAGCCATCTATGAAAAACCCACCACAAATACCATTCTCAATGGAGAAAAACTGAAAGCTTTTCCACTAAGATCAGGAACACGGCAGGGATGTCCTTTATCACCACTGTTATTCAACATAGCACTAGAAGTCCTAGCTTCAGCAATCAGACAACAAAAGGAAATTAAAGGCATCCAAATCGGCAAAGAAGAAGTCAAACTCTCACTCTTTGCAGATGATATGATACTATATTTGGAAAACCCAAAAGATTCCACTCCAAAACTGCTAGAACTTGTACAGGAATTTAGTCAAGTGTCAGGATATAAAATCAATGCACAGAAATCAGTTGCATTTCTCTACACCAACAACAAGACAGAAGAAAGAGAAATTAAGGAGTCAATCTCATTTACAATTGCACCCAAAACTATAAAATACCTAAGAATAAATCTAACCAAAGAGGCTAAGAATCTATACTCAGAAAACTATAAAGTACTCATGAAAGAAATTGAGGAAGACACAAAGAAATGGAAAAATGTTTCATGCTCCTGGATTGGAAGAATAAATATTGTGAAAATGTCTATGCTACCTAAAGCAATCTACACATTTAATGCAATTCCTATCAAAATACCATCCATTTTTTTTCAAAGAAATAGAACAAATAATCCTAAAATTTATATGGAACCAGAAAAAAACTCGAATAGCCAAAGGAATATTGAAAAAGAATGCTAAAGTTGGTGGCATCACAATCCTGGACTTCAAGCTCTATTACAAAGCTGTTATCATCAAGACAGCATGGTACTGGCACAAAAACAGACACATAGATCAATGGAACAGAATAGAGAGCCCAGAAATAGACCCTCAACTCTATGGTCAACTCATCTTTGACAAAGCAGGAAAGAATGTCCAATGGAAAAAAGACAGCCTCTTCAATAAATGGTGTTGGGAAAATTGGACAACCACATGCAGAAAAATGAAATTGGGCCATTTCCTTACACCACACATGAAAATAGACTCAAAATGGATGGAGGACCTCAATATAAAAAAGAAATCCATCCAAATCCTTGAGGAGAACACAGGCAGCAACCTCTTTGACCTCAGCCGCAGCAACATCTTCCTAGGAACAACGCCAAAGGCAAGGGAAGCAAGGGCAAAAATGAACTATTGGGATTTTATCAAGATCAAAAGCTTTTACACAGCAAAGGAAACAGTTAACAAAACCAAAAGATACTGAGAGAATGGGAGAAGATATTCGCAAACAACATATCAGATAAAGGGCTAGTGTCCAAAATCTATAAAGAACTTAACAAACTCAACACCCAAAGAACAAATAATCCAATCAAGAAATGGGCAGAAGACATGAACAGACATTTCTGCAAAGAAGACATCCAGATGGCCAACAGACACATGAAAAAGTGCTCCATATCACTCGGCATCAGGGAAATACAAATCAAAACCACAATGAGATATCACCTCATACCAGTCAGAATGGCTAAAATCAACAAGTCAGGAAATGGCAGATGCTGGCGAGGATGTGGAGAAAGGGGAACCCTCCTATACTGTTGGTGGGAATGCAAGCTGGTGCAACCACTCTGGAAAATAGCATGGAGGTTCCTCAAAATGTGAAAAATAGAACTACCCTATGACCCAGCAATTGCACTACTGGGTATTTACCCTAAAGATACAAACGCAGTGATCTGAAGGGGCATGTGCACCTGAATGTTTATAGCAGCAATGTCTACAATAGTCAAACTATGGAAAGAACCTAGATGTCCATCAACAGATGAATGGATAAAGAAGAGGTGGTATATATACACAATGGAATACTATGCAGCCATCAAAAGAAATGAAATCTTGCCATTTGTGATGACGTGGATGGAACTAGAGGGTATCATGCTTAGCAAAATAAGTCAATTAGAGAAAGACAACTATCATATGATCTCCCTGATATGAGGAAGGGAAGATGCAACAGGGGGGGTTAAGGGGGGGTGGGAGAGAATAAATGAAACAATATGGGATTGGGAGGGAGACAAACCATAAGTGACTCTTAATCTCACAAAACAAACTGATGGTTGCTGGGGGGAGGAAGTTTGGGAGAAGGGGGGTGGGGTTATGGACATTGGGGAGGGTATGTGCTATGGTGAGTGCTGTGAAGTGTGTAAACCTGGTGATTCACAGACCTGTACCCCTGGGGATAAAAATATATGTTTATAAAAATAATTAAAAAATTAAAAAATAATAATATTTTTAAAAAAATTATCTGCAGATCATCTGTTAAATTATCTTGAATAAAGACTAGAAAAGATTAAAGGTCAAATATCTCTGTTTTAGAAATAAAATAATAAAATAAAATAACATCTTAATAATGTTTAAGCACTGAGAGAATTTTTTTCGCTCAGATTTATGTTCTTTCTGATTCATTACAATAGAGGAGGTGTAAGAGATGTGAAGTGAGGAGAGGAGAGATGGGGCAACACTTGGGATGGGATAATGTTCAACAATAAGGGATGAAACTTATTTTAATATCCATTATGGATTTCTTGACATGTGGCTTTACTTAGGGGTAAAACAAACTATATCTATTTTCAAATATCAGGTGATTGCTTTGTCACACCCATCATCAAATGATGTTTTCATTATCTTTTATTTAGTTTTAACTAGCCAAGATCCATTGAAATTCATTTCAACTCTGTGTCAGCAGAGATTTTAAGACAGTGTTTAGAGGGAGAAGATAGGACATTTTATTCTGTGTTTAATGTACATCTTGCGCCGGTTTAAAAAAAAAAAAAAATTGTACTAGCACCAGGAAAGCTTTTGCCAGCATGGATTCCAGTCAAAATGAAACAAAACCAACCAAACAAACAAAAAACAAGGCATAGTTTCCCTGTGAAAATGTTTCAGTTTTGAGATACAACCTGATAGAAGTTGTAGGGTTGAGAGAAATAAAGCAAGGGATCATCATTTCTAGAGTCTCTGTCTAAAGGTTCAGATTAGGTTATGCTCGCATATGAAAGCTGTGTCTTAAATTAGCAGTAGTATTCAAATGCTATGGAAAATACCGACTTTGCCACAGAGTCAGTCCCCAGACTGGAGGAAACTAGGTATTGTTTTCTTGGGAATGTATATAAGCTAAGGTTGAAAGCTAATAAGTACCATCCTGTGAGGTTTTAAAAGATTTTATTTATTTATTTTTGAGACAGAGAGAATTCACCAGCGAGGGGAGGGGCAGAAGGAGAGGGAGAGAAACAGTCTCTGTGCTGAGTATGTAGCTGGACTTGATCTCACAACTCTGAGATCATAACCTGAGCCAAAACCAAGAGTGGGCACCTACCCACCTGAGCCACCCAGGCACCCCAATCCTACAGGGTTTTTAATATTACCAGTTTTTGTTTTTTCACGATGGTGTTTAAAATTGACACAAGATTTTGTTTGTAAAATTATTCTTTATTTCTCTAGAGCCTATTGGAGAAATGATGATCACCTTCATCATTTTCCTTTTGATTATCATTTTCAATAAAAACTTATGTTAAATATGGACTTATTATTGAAGTTGTCATCATAATTACATTATTATCACATGGTTAGAAGAGTATGTCTGTGATAAACTGTTTTAAGTAATTAAATCTATTAACTGTTAATAATGACTTTGTCATTTAAATTCCATATTTCTTCTTAGATTCCTAAAATGAGTTGCCTACATCCTAATCTCTCATGTAGCTAAAGAGCATATCATGTGAATCTAAGAGTTTCCAAGTTTTCAAAGACATCTCTATGCCTCTTCTCTTCATTTTTTTACTAAATCAATTTAATTGATTTTTACTCTCAACATAGGAAGAATTATATTAAGCATAAAACTTGAGAGAAGCTTTGCCTGGTACTCATAATATGAATAAACTCATTTGTTTTAGATTTTTCCTATTGCATTCTTCTACTTGGTTCTTATAAATCAGCCTGCAAAAGAACATATTACTTACTTACTCTCACATTAACAAATTTAAAGTTACAAATTACAGGTAGGTTAGTCCACATTGTACAGAAACAATTTTAATTATAATTAAGAAAACATTGTCATTCCTGCAAAAATTTCTCCCAAACATTTCTTGTCAGATTGAAACATTCATGAGGGCTTATGACATCCGAGGAAGAGAAGGGAAGACTCAAAAGAAGCATGAACACAATTTGGGGAAAATTTATTTTGAGAAAATATTGTTCCTTTTATTTTCAAAAGCATCTACTGCGCATTATAGAGGCTTTTGTGACTCATTAGGTTAAGATGCGGTAATTAGGATCAAAGTATATATTTTTATTGAAATTAATTACATTTTAAAAACTGACTTGTGAACAATAATAATTTTCTCACATGAAAGACAGAAAAGGGTCTGAAAGGTCTGAAACTGAATTTCACTCCACAGCAGTTGGGAAGTCCTTTGGTAAAAGGCAAATGACTAAGGGGTACAGGATATCATAGAGGTTTTCTGGTTCCATGCAAACTTTCTTTTTGGTCTCTAAAATATTAATCAACACAAAGTTACTCTGGCTGAGCTGGGTGTTCTCTTTCATGTTACCTTCTCTAAGCTGAGCAAAATACTTTGGCAGTTATTCAACATTAGACTCCATTGGTCTTAAGTCCAAGGGAAGTTGGTAATTGCTTTGCAAATATTAAAGATAGAAATGGCATTTTAAAAATTTAGATTTTATTCTTTTTGGTTTGTTATGGATTTTGCCCAGAGGTAGATTTTTTAAGAATTATGGAAGCTGTATTTTGTGATTTTGCCAGGTATGTATTTGTGAACGTAAATTGAAAGAGATGGGACGATAAGACTGTGTTTGCATTTTAGGAGAGAATAAATGAAAATATGTGGTGTCTGTTTTCTTCAGGGTGCAATGTGTCATTTAGTGAACAATTTTCAAATATGTTTTGCAATCTATCATCCTTATTCTCCTAGAAAATAAAATTGTAGTTGGCTATACCCCAGTGATGTTTTAAGCTCACAAATTCACAAAGGATTCTGTCTTCTTGGACTTGACATAGGCAGATGTTGTTCATGAAAAGAAATTAGAAATAGAAGAAAAGGATGGGAGAAATGGATGTTAAAATTGAAAGGAAGGTGTTTTATTTGTATCAGGATGGAGTAAATTACATTTTGGTAATAAAAAACCACCCCCAAATTCTAGCACAACAGAAGTTTCTTTCTCTTGTACATTATCCACCTAATGTGGGCCAAAGAGAGTTCTACTCATTTTGGTTACTCAGGGACCTAGAATGGCAAAAACTTCAGCCTGACAAAACTTCTCTTGACAGTGGAAAAAGGGATGTTGGCAAACCTCAGTCTGGCTCTTAAAAATGTCTACTTAGATTTCATTGGCCAAAGCAAGTTACTTGGCCAACTCTAACTTCAAAGAAGATAGAGAAGCCCAGTTTTGCTCCATGCCCTGAAAGAGAAGAGCCAGAAATATGCAATGAAGAGCCATACGGACTCAAACAGCATGATAGTTCATATTCAAGGAATGATTTGTTGGAGACCTAATTGATCATATCTTAGACAATTAGTTTTACTCCTAACAACTTACTTTGGTTTCTTCAACTAGCCTATTTATTGGGCAAATAAGCACTATTTTGAATTGGAGAGTCCCCTGTGGTATATACCATTTCCATTTAGTCTTGTCATCAGGAATTATTTTGATTCTAATTGAAGAGAAGAAAGTGATTCTCAAAGAGCTTGGTCTTGCCCTGAATAATATTTTCATAAAATTCTCTGAAATAGGTCCTATTTCAGTAGGCACCTATTTCAGTAGGCATGAGGAAGCACTTGAATATTTTGCCTTGCACAGATAACTCTTACAGAATATAAATTGTTCTCACTATGTTAGGAGTGGTGACTTGTGGCCAGATCTTGATCCTTGAAACTAAACTAAATTACAATTAATAAAACAATTACACTCTTATCTGTTGTATCTGTTTATTAAATATCACATCAAATTCCTATTACAGATCACTGAACACAGGCCATGTTGTATTTTGACGCTAACTAAAGTTACCATATTTTTCACCGCTATTGTTAGAATACTTTTTTATTTTTGGGCGCCACTTCTATGCATAGGAGGTAGTCTACAAAATACAACTTGGATGTTAAGGACACAGGAGGTACTCAATAGAGATTTGAAAATAAAGGCAAGAAAGTTTAATTTTCTGAAACATTTTCTTTACTGGAGCAAGCTGTACTTGAAAGTATATATGATTATCTCCAAAAATCCATGACCAATGCATATTGCAACATCCATTTTTCAGCATTGCTAGCAAAGTAAATGTAAAATTATTATAGGTTAGTTAAAAAAATTATTAATAGGTTAAAATTTTAAAAAATTATTAATAGGTTAGTATTGGAAAGAAATCTGAAGTCAATTCTTCCATACCTTTTCACAGTAGTACTCTAGCATCATGCCCTAAATAACCTCTGTTGCTTTAATGTAGGAAGTCCTTAAAAATAATGTTTAAAAACCCACAGAAATTGAAGAGAAAAACCATTTCAAATAAAATTTTTTTTAAATCAGAGATGCAGTCAGGAATTAATAAAACATCTAATGATATAGGATGGCAGGGTAATTCACCATTTTTATAGTAGCTTTTATAAAATCACAGAGCCCCCTATATTGAACTAGAAGCTGAAAAGGAAACAGAAATTTCTTTTGATTTGGATTGTCAAAGGAGTCCCAAGACTGAGATTTTAAACTCCCCAATAGATTTTTGGTTTTACAGTGGTTGGCAAAGTTATTTCCGTATACTCCCTGAATTAGTAGTAGATGTTTCACTTGAAAAATAGAGAAAAATAAACATTAAATAGAGAGTACAAATCACTCATAAACTATTAAAATTTATGTAGGCTCTGAAGTAAAAGTCCCTTTGTCCTCTTCAATCCTAGTATTTTGTTCTCTGTGCTTATGCATACACACTCACATGGATATGTAACTTTTAAAAAGGGAAAAGAGCATATAACACACATTGACTTCTAAGGTTTGCTTGAATGCAATATATCATGTATGCCTTAGGTTTGTACATCTAAAATTACCTTATTGAGATAACTATTTAGTATATCACTATCCTGTTGTCCTTACTTACCCAGTCATTCTCCTACTGATGGACATTTTTGTGGTTTCTAATTTTATAGTAGTCCAAATAAAACTAGAATAAGTATTTATACATTGTGAATACTTTTAAAATGTCTTAATTATAAGAATCAAAATGTCTTAACTAAAAGAAAATTTATTAATTACAAGAATCATGGGACCAATAGGAAGAGAACAAAAAGATGGATAACAAAGAAATCTCTGTTGATTAGCAATCAATTGGAGAACTCAGTACAGATTGCTTCTCTGGGAAATCATTTTTAGAATATTCTATATGTGCTATTATTGATGCTTTGTGACATTACTGAGGTAATATCTGTTTAATAATATCTAATACCGAGGTAGCATCATGCCACTGACCCTCTGGATTCCTAAATATGTGTCTTAATTCAAGTTTAAGTGAGCACTTTCAAGTACCACATGATTTGGGAATGACTGTGGGAGATGTGGATTAGGTGAGTTTCCCTAATAATAGATAATCAAGGCTACTTGCTAGTCCCACCATAAGATTTCTGTTTGGTTTCAAACCCAATGAAGAAAATAACTCCTGTCCAGAAGCTACTTGAGAAAACATACACTTTATATTTTAGTGTCCAACACATAAACCCAGATGATATGCACTTCACTGTTAATCAACCAAGGTTTATATTGGAGAGACTCGGTTAATTTACATGGTATAATTATTTCTATATTTTCCATGAAGTTTTCTTTTCCAATTATTTGCCAAAAAAAAAAAAAAAGGCCAAAACTCAAACTGATATTTTGCTGCAGAGTGGAGAAAACTCTTTATACATTTAGAGGGATTTCATGATCAAATCTGGAAGAGACTGGGTTATTTTGAAAAATTAACTATGGAGTTAGACTTTGCCAAAATCCACATTTTATTTTAAATGGATTCTGAAACATTTTAAATTATCTCAAGTTCGCCTAGTTTTACTCATGGTGACTGTGATGTGTAGGATAGCTCTAATTTTACCACTTACGGCTTACTTTTACATGTTTCTTCTACCACTAATTTTATTGTTTAGATCAGATTTCAGATTGCTGTGATTTTTTCCAAAATACTCAGCCACTTTACATTTGGAAATAGAGAAATTAGTTTATTTTTAGTTAGCTTTCAAGATCATAGTTGAATTCCTTGCACATGATTATCAGGTAGAAACCATAGGGTATGGAAAGAACTTATTAGCTTCTTAGGCATCAGCTTCGTAAATAAGGAATTCTACAAAATCCTCTTTTGAGAATATTTGATTTTAGATCATGGAAATATATGCATTATATTAACTTTTAATTTTCATTATTTTGGCTTTAATTTTATGGCTAAGAGAATACCATTAAGCAAACCCATAATTTATTGATAGGCTCTTAGAAGTTCATTATTCTCATTCTATTTTTGTCTTCCAGAGGGGCCTCGCTGATGTAGGTCCTCCTAAATTAGGTGCATAAATGAACCAATGCAAATAGTCATAATAAATAATATTGGCCCATACTCACAACCTTTCAACTTATTAGGGTACTAGTGAAGACATGTTAACAAAAATTCAAAGACTTAAGCTATCACAAGTCATGTGACTTAATTATTATGTATTACAGACTTACATTTGAAATTCAATCCATGATTCAAAGCATAAATTCACTTGAAGAAAATTACATACTAATCTTATCCAAAATAATTGCAATTGACTGTCTTTAGATTAATCTTATGCTCTCCTGTTTGCAACTGTCACTAGCAGTCTCCATTTTTATTTTTAACATAGTCTCTTTCATTTATGTCTGACCCTTGTAAATCCTTTGACTCTGCTATTCATACCTTAAATAATCCTATTATGTTTCATGTGGTATCATACAAGGAAAAATGTCTATTAATTGACTCAATGCTATAGTATTTCCAGTCAGTTTAAAGTGGACATTATAGTTAAAGTTATGATTTTAGGCCACCCAATGTCTGAAGCCCCTTCTCATTTTTGGAGAATGCCCCATCTTGAAAATGCCAGATACTAATTGTCCTAGAATCCTTTGCAGTGAGATACAAGCACATGAACTAAGTTTCCTCTAGCAGACCCACCTGCCTCAGAGACTCTCGGGCAGCAGCAGTAATCACAGATGGCCTGAGTACTGGGATATAAGCAGTGATGTTAGGGTTGGACTCCATTGGTCAGTGCTAATGGTATTAGCAGTGCAAGCTGCAATATTTATTTATTTTTTCCTTTTTTCAGTATTCCAAGGTTCATTGTTTATGCACCACAACCAGTGCTCCATGCAATATGTGCCCTCCTTAATACCCACCACCAGGCTCAGCTCTCCCCCTGCCCCCTCCTTTCAAAAACCCTCAGCTTATTTCTCAGAGTCCACAGTTTGTCTCTCCCCGCCGATTTCCCCCAACTGACTTTTCCTTTCCTTCTCCTAATGTCCTCCATGTTATTCCTTATGCTCCACAAGTAAGTGAAACCATATGATAACTGACGATCTCTGCTTGACTTATTTCACTCAGCATAATCTCCTCCAGATCTGTCCATGTTGATGCAAAAGTTGGGTATTCATCCTTTCTGATGGAGGCGTAACATTCCATTGTATATATATGAACCATATTTTCTTTATCTATTTGTCTGTTGAAGGACATCTTGGCTTTTTCAACAATTTGGCAATTGTGGCCATTGCTGCTATGAACATTGGGGGTATGTATGGCCCTTCCTTTCATTGCATCTGTATCTTTGGGGTACATATCCAGTAGTGCAATTGCAGGGTTTTAGGTAACAAGCTGCAATATTTAATGCTAGTGGTGGTAACAGACTTGGTATCCTAACTGGGTCAATTCCAACAAAACTTTTAACATTATTCCTGTGGTGGGCTCTTCAACCCTCCTGCTGAGTGTCTAAGCTACTTAATAGTCATTAACAATTTCTTTTCTGTTTAAATCAGCAAGAAACTTGAGTAACTTGTCCTGACCTGTAGAAAACATTTGGAGTCGCCGTTCTCTTTGTGACAAAGGTTGACAATTTTTTTCTGTAAAGGGTCATAGAGTAAATATTCTTGGTTTTATAGGCTATATGATCTCTATTACAACTACCCAACTCTGCCATTGCAGTGAGAACAATAATAAATGAACAAAAATAATATATAGTAAATAATAATAATAATAATAAATGAACAATAATAAATGGATAAGTGTGATGATGTTCCAGTAAAACTTTATTTACAAAAATAGACAATGGACTGGATTTGACTGCAGGTTGTAATTTGTCCACATCTGCTTTACTATTTTAATGACAGATCTTGTAATGGATTGGACTAATTGAATCTGTAGATTGAAACTATGTCATCTGGTATATCCATCTCTGACTTCTTCAACAACATTGAGTAACACTTAACAATTTTATAACTTCTAATATCTTTGCAACTTAGTCCCAATTTGACATTACTAACTATGCATATTCTACTTCTACCTCCCAAAATATATGTTTAGTTTATGAGTTTAGAGGAAGCAATTTCCATGTCCTATGACAGAGACACATTTTCTAAAATGCCTCTTAAAAATGTAATTCATCGGGAGGAGTCAAGATGGCGGAGAAGTAGCAGGCTGAGACTACTTCAGCTAGCCGGAGATCAGCTAGATAGCTTATCTAAAGATTCAAAACACCTGAAAATCCATTGGCAGATCGAAGAGAAGAAGAACAGCAATTCTGGAAACAGAAAAACAACCACTTTCTGAAAGGTAGGACCAGCGGAGAAGTGAATCCAAAGCGACGGGAAGATAGGCCCCGGGGGGAGGGGCCGGCTCTCAGCAATCGGCAGAGCAATGGAGCACAAAATCAGGACTTTTAAAAATCTGTTCCGCTGAGGGACATCGCTCCAGAGGCTAAACCAGGGCGAAGCCCAGGCGGGCTCAGCGTGGCCTCAGGTCCCGCAGGGTCACAGAAGGATCGGAGGTGTCTGAGTGTCGCAGAGCTTGCGGGTATTGGAACGGGAAAGCCAGCTACAGAGACAGAGCCGACAGTAAGCTCGCAGCTCGGTGTTACCTTGAACCGGTCGCAGGCTCGGTGAGCTCGGAGAGCAGGCGGAGGTCAGGCAGACGGGAGTAACTGGGCGCTGTTCTCGGAGGGCACACTGAGGAGTGGGGCCCTGGGCTCTCGGCTCCTCCGGGCCGGAGACCAGGAGGCCGCCATTTGTATTCCCGTCCTCTGGAACTCTACGGAAAGCGCTCAGGGAACAAAAGCTCCTGAAAGCAAACCCGAGCGGATTACTCACCCAGGCCCCTGATAAGGGCGGTGCAATTCCGCCTAGGGCAAAGACACAACAAGAAATCCAGCCGAGACCAAGTTCACCTACCAAGGAGTGCGGTTTCAATAACAAGGAGAGCAGCAGAATTCCAGAGGAGGAGAAAGCAAAGCACGGAACTCATGGCTTTTTCCCTGTGATTTTTTTTACTCTTGCAGTTAATTTAATTTTTTTCTTTTTCATTTTTTGTTTTTTTTTTTTCTCGCCTTCTGGTTAAATTTTTTTTTTTTAACTTTTACCTTTTTCTTTTTTAACGTTTTTTAACTAGTTTACCTAATATATATATTTTTTCTTTTTTATATTTTTCTTATTTGTTTTCTTTTTTTAAAATTCTTTTCTCTTCTTTTCTTTTCTTTTTCTTTTTTCTTTTTTTTTCTTTCTTTCTTCCTTTTTGAACCTCTTTTTATCCCCTTTCTCCCCCCTCACGATTTGGTATCTCTTCTAATTTGGTTAAAGCATATTTTCCTGGGGTTGTTGCCACCCTTTTACTATTTTACTTGCTCCTTCATATACTCTTATCTGGACAAAATGACAAGACGGAAAAATTCACCACAAAAAAAAGAACAAGAGGCAGTACCGAAGGCTAGGGACCTAATCAATACAGACATTGGTAATATGTCAGATCTAGAGTTCAGAATGACAATTCTCAAGGTTCTAGCCGGGCTCAAAAAAGGCATGGAAGATATTAGAGAACCCTCTCGAGAGATATAAAAGCCCTTTCTGAAGAAATAAAAGAACTAAAATCTAACCAAGTTGAAATAAAAAAAGCTATTAATGAGGTGCAATCAAAAATGGAGGCTCTCACTGCTAGGATAAATGAGGCAGAAGAAAGAATTAGTGATATAGAAGACCAAATGACAGAGAATAAAGAGGCTGAGCAAAAGAGGGACAAACAGCTACTGGACCACGAGGGGAGAATTCGAGAGATAAGTGACACCATAAGACGAAACAACATTAGAATAATTGGGATTCCAGAAGAAGAAGAAAGAGAGAGGGGAGCAGAAGGTATACTGGAGAGAATTATTGGGGAGAATTTCCCCAATATGGCAAAGGGAACGAGCATCAAAATTCAGGAGATTCAGAGAATGCCCCTCAAAATCAATAAGAATAGGCCCACACCCCGTCACCTAATAGCAAAATTTACAAGTCTCAGTGACAAAGAGAAAATCCTGAAAGCAGCCCGGGAAAAGAAGT
Organism: Mustela erminea; assembly: GCF_009829155.1. Lineage (NCBI taxonomy): Eukaryota > Metazoa > Chordata > Mammalia > Carnivora > Mustelidae > Mustela > Mustela erminea. Next base: position 21,726,163 of record NC_045629.1, read on the forward strand.
CTGTAACATACAATGGTAAAAATATTAGATTGGCAGCTGACTTATCCACAGAGACCTGGCAGGCCAGAAAGAGCTGGCATGATATTTTCAGAGCACTAAACGAGAAAAACATGCAGCCAAGAATACTATATCCAGCTAGGCTATCATTGAAAATAGAAGGAGAGATTAAAAGCTTCCAGGACAAACAAAAACTGAAAGAATTTGCAAACACCAAACCAGCTCTACAGGAAATATTGAAAGGGGTCCTCTAAGCAAAGAGAGAGCCTACAAGTGGTAGATCAGAAAGGAACAGAGACCATATACAGTAACAGCACCTTACAGGCAATACAATGGCACTAAATTCATATCTCTCAATAGTTACCCGGAATGTTAATGGGCTAAATGCCCCTGTCAAAAGACACAGGGTATCAGAATGGATAAAAAACAAAACAAAACAAAAAAAACGTCTATATGGTGCCTACAAGAAACTCATTTTAAACCCAAAGACACCTCCAGATTTAAAGTGAGGGGGTGGAAAAGAATTTACCATGCTAATGGACATCAGAAGAAAGCAGGAGTGGCAATCCTTATATCAGATCAATTAGATTTTAAGCCAAAGACTATAATAAGAGATGAGGAAGGACACTATATCATACTCAAAGGGTCTGTCCAACAAGAAGATTTAACAATTTTAAATATCTATGCCCCCAACGTGGGAGCAGCCAACTATATAAACCAATTAATAACAAAATCAAAGAAACACATCAACAATAATACAATAATAGTAGGGGACTTTAACACTCCCCTCACTGAAATGGACAGATCATCCAAGCAAAAGATCAACAAGGAAATAAAGGCCTTAAACGACACACTGGACCAGATGGACATCACAAATATATTCAGAACATTTCATCCCAAAGCAACAGAATACACATTCGTCTCTAGTGCACATGGAACATTCTCCAGAATAGATCACATCCTCGGTCCTAAATCAGGACTCAACCGGTATCAAAAGATTGGGATCATTCCCTGCATATTTTCAGACCACAATGCTCTAAAGCTAGAACTCAACCACAAAAGGAAGTTTGGAAAGAACCCAAATACATGGAGACTAAACAGCATCCTTCTAAAGAATGAATGGGTCAACCGGGAAATTAAAGAAGAATTGAAAAAAACCATGGAAACAAATGATAATGAAAACACACCGGTTCAAAATCTGTGGGACACAACAAAGGCAGTCCTGAGAGGAAAATAGATAGCGGTACAAGCCTTTCTCAAGAAACAAGAAAGGTCTCAGGTACACAACCTAACCCTACACCTAAAGGAGCTGGAGAAAGAACAAGAAAGAAACCCTAAGCCCAGCAGGAGAAGAGAAATCATAAAGATCAGAGCAGAAATCAATGAAATAGAAACCAAAAAAACAATAGAACAAATCAACGAAACTAGGAGCTGGTTCTTTGAAAGAATTAATAAAATTGATAAACCCCTGGCCCGACTTATCAAAAAGAAAAGAGAAAGGACCCAAATAAATAAAATCATGAATGAAAGAGGAGAGATCACAACTAACACCAAAGAAATACAAACTATTATAAGAACATACTATGAGCAACTCTATGCCAATAAATTTGACAATCTGGAAGAAATGGATGCATTCCTAGAAACATATAAACTACCACAACTGAACCAGGAAGAAATAGAAAGCCTGAACAGACCTATAACTAGGAAGGAGATTGAAACAGTCATTAAAAATCTCCAAACAAACAAAAGCCCAGGGCCAGACGGCTTCCCGGGGGAATTCTACCAAACATTTAAAGAAGAACTAATTCCTATTCTCCTGAAACTGTTCCAAAAAATAGAAATGGAAGGAAAACTTCCAAACTCATTTTATGAGGCCAGCATCACCTTGATCCCAAAACCAGAGAAGGATCCCATCAAAAAAGAGAGCTATAGACCAATATCCTTGATGAACACAGATGCGAAAATACTCAACAAAATACTAGCCAATAGGATTCAACAGTACATTAAAAGGATTATTCACCACGACCAAGTGGGATTTATTCCAGGGCTGCAAGGTTGGTTCAACATCCGCAAATCAGTCAATGTGATACAACACATCAATAAAAGAAAGAACAAGAACCATATGATACTCTCAATAGATGCTGAAAAAGCATTTGACAAAGTACAGCATCCCTTCTTGATCAAAACTCTCCAAAGTGTAGGGATAGAGGGCACATACCTCAATATCATCAAAGCCATCTATGAAAAACCCACCGCAAATATCATTCTCAATGGAGAAAAACTGAAAGCTTTTCCGCTAAGGTCAGGAACACGGCAGGGATGTCCATTATCACCACTGCTATTCAACATAGTACTAGAGGTCCTAGCCTCAGCAATCAGACAACAAAAGGAAATTAAAGGCATCCAAATCGGCAAAGAAGAAGTCAAATTATCACTCTTCGCAGATGATATGATACTATATGTGGAAAACCCAAAAGACTCCACTCCAAAACTGCTAGAACTTATACAGGAATTCAGTAAAGTGTCAGGATATAAAATCAATGCACAGAAATCAGTTGCATTTCTCTACACCAACAGCAAGACAGAAGAAAGAGAAATTAAGGAGTCAATCCCATTTACAATTGCACCCAAAACCATAAGATACCTAGGAATAAACCTAACCAAAGAGACACAGAATCTATACTCAGAAAACTATAAAGTACTCATGAAAGAAATTGAGGAAGACACAAAGAAATGGAAAAATGTTCCATGCTCCTGGATTGGAAGAATAAATATTGTGAAAATGTCTATGCTACCTAAAGCAATCTACACATTTAATGCAATTCCTATCAAAGTACCATCCATCTTTTTCAAAGAAATGGAACAAATAATGCTAAAATTTATATGGAACCAGAAAAGACCTCGAATAGCCAAAGGGATATTGAAAAAGAAAGCCAACGTTGGTGGCATCACAATTCCGGACTTCAAGCTCTATTACAAAGCTGTCGTCATCAAGACAGCATGGGACTGGCACAAAAACAGACACATAGATGAATGGAACAGAATAGAGAGCCCAGAAATAGACCCTCAACTCTACAGTCATCTAATCTTCGACAAAGCAGGAAAGAATGTCCAATGGAAAAAAGACAGCCTCTTCAATAAATGGTGCTGGGAAAATTGGACAGCCACATGCAGAAAAATGAAATTGGACCATTTCCTTACACCACACACAAAAATAGACTCAAAATGGATGAAGGACCTCAATGTGCGAAAGGAATCCATCAAAATCCTTGAGGAGAACGCAGGCAGCAACCTCTTCGACCTCTGCCGCAGCAACATCTTCCTAGGAACAACACCAAAGGTAAGGGAAGCAAGGGCAAAAATGAACTATTGGGATTTCATCAAGATCAAAAGCTTTTGCACAGCAAAGGAAACAGTTAACAAAATCAAAAGACAACTGACAGAATGGGAGAAGATATTTGCAAACGACATATCAGATAAAGGACTAGTGTCCAGAATCTATAAAGAACTTAGCAAACTCAACACCCAAAGAACAAATAATCCAATCAAGAAATGGGCAGAGGACATGAACAGACATTTCTGCAAAGAAGACATCCAGATGGCCAACAGACACATGAAAAAGTGCTCCATATCACTCGCCATCAGGGAAATACAAATCAAAACCACAATGAGATATCACCTCACACCAGTCAGAATGGCTAAAGTCAACAAGTCAGGAAATGACAGATACTGGCGAGGATGCGGAGAAAGGGGAACCCTCCTACACTGTTGGTGGGAATGCAAGCTGGTGCAGCCACTCTGGAAAACAGCATGGAGGTTCCTCAAAATGTTGAAAATAGAACTGCCCTATGACCCAGCAATTGCACTATTGGGTATTTACCCTAAAGATACAAACGTAGTGATCCAAAGCGGCACGTGCACCTGAATGTTTATAGCAGCAATGTCCACAATAGCCAAACTATGGAAAGAACCTAGATGTCCATCAACAGATGAATGGATCAAGAAGAGGTGGTATATATACACAATGGAATACTATGCAGCCATCAAAAGAAATGAAATCTTGCCATTTGCGACAACATGGATGGAACTAGAGCGTATCATGCTTAGCGAAATAAGTCAAGCAGAGAAAGACAACTATCATATGATCTCCCTGATATGAGGAAGTGGTGATGCAACATGGGGGCTTAAGTGGGTAGGCGAAGAATCAATGAAACAAGATGGGATTTGGAGGGAGACAAACCATAAGTGACTCTTAATCTCACAAAACAAACTGAGGGTTGCTGGGGGGAGGGGGTTTGGGAGAAGGGGGTGGGATTATGGACATTGGGGCGGGTATGTGCTTTGGTGAGTGCTGTGAAGTGTGTAAACCTGGTGATTCACAGACCTGTACCCCTGCGGATAAAAATATATGTTTATAAAAAATAAAAAATTTTAAAAAATGTAATTAATCTTTGTATAGTGAAGCATAAATGTCAATATATTCTTATGCAAAAAGTTGCTTTGAATTTACTCAGTAATACAGTAAAAACATAGGTGGCAGTTTTAATTTAATGGGGGATAATATATCTATAAGTATATTGGAAGCATGATGTGTAAATGAACGCTGAAAAGCATGAGAATATGGTATATAAATTTGAGACACAGATTGTTATGTAATTTTAACAGAATCAATTCTGAAATATGGATTAGAATTTCTATTACAAATCTATTGTGCTTAATCAAATTATATGATTGTTGTAGTCTAAGACTTAAAATATTTATTAACATGTTTGCCGTACATACTTTTGAAATGTCCTGATTAAATAATGTAAATGCCAATGCATTTACAGTGATTTATTGTCTCTGACACCTTGTTAGTGTTCTCTTATGTTTGGTAACTTAAATTACTTAGCAAATGGAAAGAGGTACTTCTGAAAATAGTCCTAAATTATTTTGCATTGCTTTGCATGAGATTTTTTTTTTTTAAGTCAGACTTTGTTCAAATTTGAAAAGAAGACAAATTAGGATAGCATTGTAGGAAATTTTCTTCTGATGCTCTTTTATACTCATTAGTATCCTTGTCAACCTGCCTTAAATAACAACATTTAAGTGAATAACAGATATATCAACAAGAGAAGTTATTTACTATTGTTAGGAGACAGTTGTCCGTGAGCCTTTCGCATTTCTACACTTCTTACAACCACACTGGAGAACAGTACGTGACTGTCTTTGCTCTCAGCAATATTTTCAAGGACATTTGTATAGCAAACAGACTTTGAAGGTTGAGGAAAGGACAGATTTGTTTACTGTTCGATATAATAAAGAAAAATCTTCTCTAAAGGTAAAGATCAGGAAAGTTTGCTGTCCATTTTAAAAGATTCGGTGTCCCTAAGCTCAGGGTTCTTGTCCTATAATATGACCCTCTATATGTACAGGCATCACCAGGCCCTCTTAGCATCATCCTGGAAATTGGGACTCAAGGAAACAGATACTCTAGATATTGAAATTGATGTGAATTATAAACTGTCTTTTGAATTTGTCTCAGGAGTCTCATCTCTTTTTTCCAACATCCAAGAAACTGGCAGTCTGTTTTTCAGCTTACAAGAATAGTAAAAAATCTTTGAAACAACAAAACTAAGATTTATTATTTTTTAACATATGATTCATGCTTTATTTAAAAAAAAACCCTTTAGTTCTTCAATGAACGCATATTATGTTCAATGCTACATGCTAAGTACTATAAATAGAAAGAAAGCTGTTTCTACCCTCAGATAAATGGATGTCAGTGGAGAGAAAGACATTGTAATACAAATTTTTAAGTATAAAAAAGAGCTTTGAACCACTGAATGCCTAATTCTGCTTGGGTGAGAAAGTTTCACACAGAAAGTTTCTTAATGAAGAGAAGACAAAGATAAAACATGGACTCTAGAAATAGATTTTTTTAGAAAGTGACAAGCAGGAAAAATTTCCAGGCATTGAAAACAAAATAACGACAGAATTTATTTGTATGGCTGAAGCTATCTACAAAGAGAAGTCAGCGAGGTCTGCTTACATTGTATGCCAAGGAAAAGAGTTTTGATTTTATCAGGAAGGCAATGGAGAGTCATTGAAGGATTCTGATAAGCAGAATGATATGCTTAAGTATTGTCTTTGTCAGAACTTGACAAATTATATACTCATTTTATTGTCTACTACCTTAAAATATACATTTCATTAGAGCAAGATCTTCTTGTTATCACCGTTTACAGAGATCTGCAATGTCTAAAATAATGCCCAACAGTTTGTATTCTTTTAGTATTTCTTTAATGAATTAATAGGAGCCACATAAAATATGGATTATAGATGAAGAAGTATGAGATAAGAGGCATGGTACTCATAGTGTTTATTATAATACCCAGATGTGAGATTATAATGGTTTGAACAAAACATTCTTTGTAGTAGGTAGATAGACGCAGGTTTGGAGGAGATAATAAATTTATTTTAGTGCGCATCAAGTTTGAGATACCAGTAAGACATCTATATGGAGCTATCCAGTAAACAGTTAGATATATGGTGCTTGCACTCTGGTAAGAAATCTTGACTCAGTGTAAACATTAGAGAGTCATAAGTAAATAGGTGCTAAGTAAAGCCACGTCCAAGATTAAGATTGGCTACAGAGATGCCAGCTGAGAAGAAAACCAGTTAAGAATGTCTTCCTTTAAAACAAGAACATCTAAAGAGTGGGATGAAAAATAATCTGAGAGTAAGGAACTGGAGAGGTAGAGAAGTACGAGAAAATAATCAGGATTAATAAATAATTGTTTCTTTTTCAGGAATGTATACTTTATACAAGGCAGAGAATATCTAAATAGGTAATCATTCAATTCTGAGGGAAAACCTTCTGGAAAAATTTTTGTGACATATTTTAGCCTTTGAAAGTGAAAAAGAAGAAATCATTCTGTTTTGGATCTTAGGAGAACCTGTGATCTGATCATGTTAGATTAGCTATAGAGGAAGTGTATTTAGAAGACTCAGCTAGAATCCAGACAACCAAATGTCACTTGAAAAAACTTGAGTTCCTATGAGTCAAACTGACAGTGAAGCAATCACTTCGTGAGCCTATTTAAAATCTGAAATAATCTCTTTCAATGTGTTAGTAAAATTCTATCTTAGCATTTACTGTGAACTTCTTAAATACTGAAGCTAACAACCATTCTCTTAGCTTTATATTCAGAATAGATTAATCTTGAGAGGATCAGTTCACTCAAGATAGAAGGACTAAGCAAATGAAAATAGAAGGAAGAAGGAGCAGAAATGTTTTGGGTCAGTTGGTCAAATTCAGTTACCAGATCAAAGGATCTAAAGAGTTTCATAGAGATGCCTCGTCAAGGTCAGCCTATATCAGGAGCTCTGAGCAAGCCTCTTCTTGAACCCAGAAAAAGTCATTCCTGTTGAGACTGATAACTGGATACTGTCTTTTTAGAAATTCCTTGAAAACTTTCTGGTGAATGCATGAAATGTCTTACTCACAAAATCCTTTCGTATCAAAGTTGATCTATCAATATTCCTGCTGGCTTTACTTTTATATTTGATTAATATACCATCTACTAATTTGGGACCTAAAATTTTGTTAAAATCCAATTACTTTTGTTCTGTTTTTCTTAGTCTCTCCAGTTCCCCTGTATTTTGTCTATAGTATCTGTTCATTGGCAGTCATCTAAGATTAGACCTCTGTCGAGGTCATTTTGGCAAGTGCTTTTCAAAGACAGCTCTACAGAAAAAGTGGTAGACATGCAAAATTATTGTTGGCTCTTTGCCATGAGAAAAATACACAGAGTTGTCCACAAATACCAACTCAGACCTCATAATATTTCTGTCAAATGAGGTGTGAAGCAGTCACAGATATACATCAACTAACAGAGAGTGACTTTGAGTATTTTGTTTTACCAGAAACGTAAGAATACTTATGGTTTAAATCATGAAACACTGAATGTTTGAGTCCTTGTATTAATGATGTCCTTTTTACAAATTGCAAAAGAAGTTTCAAGGTTAATAGTGGATCTGTGTTACTAATAAAATAGTAACAGCACAGTAACATTTTCACAACTGGAGTATAATGCTTATAATTTTAGTGTTTTAGAATACAGGAATTGAAAATTGTCCCATTCGTCCTATTCAAGCAAAATAGGCCATTTTTAAAAAATATATACAGCCTAAGTCACCTTTTCTAAAAGCTACAGATGACAATGTTTTTCTTTTCTTTTCTTTTTTCTTCCCAGCTTTATTGAAGTAAAATTGACCAATGAGATTGCATATATTTAAAGCATACAGCATGATGATTTGATACATGCACACATTGTGAGATGATTACCACAATCAGGTTAATTAACACATCTATCACCTCACATGGTTACCTTTTCTCTTTCTTTCTTTTTTTTCTCCCCCCGAGGTAAGAATGTTCGAGATCTTCTGTCAGCAAATTCCAATTATATAATACAGTATTATTAACTCAAGTCACCATGCGGTATGTTAGATCTCAGAACTTATCCATCTTTATGTAAAGGTTTGTCCCTTTCGACCAGCATCTCCTCATTTCCCCCACCTCTCAGGCCCTGGTAACCATCATTCTATTCTGTTACTATGAGTTTGACTTTTAAAAACATTTTTTTTTTTAAGATTCCATATACAAGTGAGATCCTCTTTCTCACTTATTTTGCCTAGTTTAATTCCCTCCAGATTCATCCGTGGTGCCTCAATGGCAAGATTTCCTTCTTTCTTGTGGCTGAAAAATATTCCATCTGTTCACTCATATCTTCTTTGTCCACTCATCTGTCTCTGTCTGTGGAAAGTTAGGTGGTTTCCATATATTAGCTATTGTAAAATAGGCTATTTTGAATTGGAAAATATTTAGTAATTTCTGAAGTATGTCATTGGATTTTTTTTATTGCTGTAGTACTCTGATTTTTCTCCCTAATTTTCATGCACTTATCTATAAAAGATTATTAATGATGATGATGATGATGATTAATGGGTATTTGTGTTTAAACATTTTTTTTTAGATCGGAGATTCTAAATATCTGTGCCATAGATATAATTCATTTGTAATGACTATATCAATATCTGGCATTTACAAAATATGGGCTTGACATGTAATACTTTAAAATTGCTTATTTATATGCTCTGATGATACTAATTTTTAATTATACTCTGGGATGTCCACTCTGGATGCCCTGGATTTTTCTCTCATGTTAGTTGAAGAAGGAACTGAGCATGAAGATTCTTAGAAGATTCTCAGAGACTGAGCCAGCTCTGGAAATCAAGCATTCTGGGCTGTGGAAGAATCTTTAACAGCTTCTACATAAAGTTCAGGTAGGTAGGATAAAGCTCATGTTCTCTAAGTAGCCAGTATAAGCTTAGTTCCTGCAGAGGCCCCCATAACCAAGCCAGTGGAGTGGAGACTTTCAGGGCCCTGTAGGGTGCCCTGAGGGGTCAAGGCAACTGTTCGATCACAAAAACTCTGACTCAGTAGTTGTCTCTAGACTTCACATAGGACCATGCTTCCTTATTTTGAATCTCTCAACTGTCTCCCTCTTCCTTACAGATTTCTACTTTTAGACCATGTTTAAAGTCCATTTCAAATGTCATTTTCCTAAGAAACATGAAGAAAATGATTTATCAACACTGTCAAGATTTTGACTTCTACTTCACGTTCACCAGTTTCAGAATATCATTTATGCAGTTTTCCAAAAACACCATATAGATTAAAGAGATGTATTTGAATATTTAGAAAGGTGCAATGAAATATAAATTCTATGTGTACCTTCTAATTCTACTTGATGTATTTCCCAACATCTGCTGTGTGTTGGCCCTGGTTACATTTATTGAATGAATGTAATGTTGACAATTTAGCTGAATAGGGCAATGAATCCATTATTGAAATGTGATAGGAGGCAAAACTTTGAACTTTAATTTTAATTTTTTTTGAACATTAATTTTTAAGTGCAACAAAGTTTGTACTATATAAAGGCAGGTGAAGTTTAAAGAATATACTTAAACCCTCATCATTTCGTACAGATCACTGAATCAGTTGTGAGAATGACTATGTCTGCCTCAAAACTAATGAAAGTTACAGAAATTTTTAAAATATTCTATTTTTATCTAAGTATTTTTTTTCTAAAGTCAATAAAGCTTGAGAAATTGAGGAAAGACCACATTAATATACCATGCTGTCATTTAAAATTCAAAGTTCTTAGTAACAATAATTTGCATTATTTACCATTTATGATTTAATAAATGATATCAAAGTTTATCATCAATAAAATGAATTTGAATGCCAAGGAGTGATACCAGGCTACTGTGAACAATATGGTCAACTCCTTAAATGTTGACTGAATGATGAATATCTTTGGATTGTTATAAGTGCCAGAAATTAACAGCTACTTTAAGGCCCAAATCCAACGAAAGTGTTATTCCTGTACTTTTGCTATGTTCTGAAAAAAGAGAAATGAATGGAATATAGGCACCCAAATTCTACAGAGCATTTAATACTGAGCCCAGGGACAGTTAAGAGTTCAGGCTACTGGCATTTAAGGTAAAGATATATCAAAATTTAACAAAGAGACTTAGATTCTTTGTGGATCTGAAACAAATGACCCTAAAAATTCACACATGGACTAATTTAAGCAAAGGTTTGCTTGTTTTGTGTAGAGAGACAGGAATCTGAGAAGAGAGGAAGTTTCAGGTCAAATGGGAAAAGCACTTGGGAGTTTCAAAGCTCCAGGATATTGACAAATATATAATACTTCTCTGAGGGGTCTTGTTGGGGCTCAGGAAGTAAATGTGATGGTTGACATCGTGGTGATAATAAATGCACAAATATACGAGGCAATCTGCTTGATTTTCTGAAGTAGAGACGGTTGGTTATGAAGAAATGCAACGTGAAGTTGAATCTAAACTTTCGCCTATTAGATATGATTGTAGAATTACATCTAAAAGTGTTTGAAGAACAATCATATTTCCTAGAATGAATTAATTTTTTGCAATGAACTTCAGTTTTGAGAGAGACTGATACTATTATCCAGTATACATTTAGGGCACAAAATATATTAAGCTAATTGCAAAGAAGATAAACACAACTGGCAGCTTTGTGTACGTGTGTACTTGATGGAATGAAAATACACTTCAACAGAAGCATGGTGAGACAAAGGGGCACTTGGTCGCAATTCTAAACCTTTGAGAATTCCTGTAAGTGACAGCTGAGATTTTCATCTCCCTATCCTCACGAGATTAACCCTTTATGAGTGAGACAAGGTGAACTGGATGTCCTGTCTACATGTGACCCATTGCAATAGATTCTCAGGAAATCCAATGCAGACTCTCCTGCTGGAACTTGGAATAGAAGTAGAAGGTCCCCTTTTCTACCTGCAAATGATATCCTTGGCTTTCTTCTTGTTCTCCAACCAACTTATTTAAAGAAAAATATTCTTAAATACATATTATGTGATGGAGGATAAGGGATGGTATCCCTCCAAAATCTGATGGAAAAGAAATAAATGCTGTGTAGGAAAGAAACCACTGATGATCACTAAACTTGGAGAAAAGAGTCTAATTCTAGCTTCGAGAGCTGACATGGTACTTTAGAGCCTAACAAATAGGAAATAGAAGATGTTTTAAAATAATTGGTAAGTGACAAATTTTGCATGTCTATTATTTTTGGTTCTGGTACATAACATATTTACTGATAAGGGTTTTTGTGGTTTTTTTTTTAAAGAGATTTATTTATTTTTAGAGAGAGGGAGAGGGAACACAAGTGGGAGGGACAGAGGGAGAGAGAATCTCAAGCAGCCTCTGCGATCAGCATGGAGACCGACATGGGGCTGGGTCTCGTGACCCTGAGGTCACGACCCGAGCCAAAACCAAATGCTTAACTGAGCACAACACACTGAGCACACCACCCAGGCATCCCTATAAGGGGCTTTTGATATGCAAAAAGCTGCACATAATTAATGGACAACATTTTGAGCATTTGGAGATAAACTGAAATCATCACCACAATCTATGCCATCAAAACCTATCCTCCAAAAATTTCTTCCCTCCTTCTTATTTCATTACTATTTATTAGTGCTATTTTATTCTGTGGTAAGAATACTTAACATAAGATCTATCCTCTTAGCAAATGTTCAGTACTCATAAGCTCTTATAATTAAAAATTTTGTCATCGCTGTGATTAAGAACTGGCTTGCAAAATTCCTGAGGGTTGGGCAATCAGCTCTCTGAGGCCACTGAGCGGCAGCTCCAGGATGTCCCCCCACTTCCCTCTCCTCCTGTGGATGTTAGAAAAGTTCGAACTCTGATAGTATGCGGAAAGAACCCAGATTCTGTCTGGAGGAAAAGAATATCTCCAAAGTGGGAACTCGTCAGATCAGTCACGTGAGCCTCAATTTTAAGGGAGACTGAAATGATTGCTATGACTTCTAGGACCATAGGCAAATGGTGGGTCATAGAAACCACGCTGAAGGAGAAACACTTTGCAAAGTTATGTGAATTGTGGGAACAATACATATGGCTCTCTAAGTTGGTTTGAATTCACTCAAACAAATTATGGAAATGAATAAAAAGTACTTTTATTTGTGGTAGAAATTATGTTTAAAAATGACAAATCCCTGACTGGTGCCAGATCTAGCTCCTGCATCTGAAAATGAACTCCTATAAATAGCTGAAATCCGAGAACAGAATCAATTTCAGAGTGTTTGTGTATCTGTTATATTTATCTCTGTGTTTCCCTATAATTGTTCAACGTCTAGACACATTTACTTCAGTAAATTAGAATATAAGTTGACTTCTATTTGTGCAACATATGAAATGATATGAATGAGATGAAAAACGTGTTATCAATTAAAATTTCATTCCTGAAATCCTATACATGTTCATGACATAAATAACTGCTTGTTTTAATTTTCTCAGGCTAACTTAAGTTAAAATGAATCCCAGTAAAACTGAAGCTGTAAAATATTTTATCACGTATTTTATGCCGATACTGGATGCGTTAAAACGAACAGAATTCTAACTCTAAATATTTCTCAGGCAGCATCTGTTACACAGACATTTATAAGGATTCTGCATCAATACTGTGCACAGTATAACTTAAGAGGAAGTTCTTTGATGCTGTCACTGTTGATCTGTGTAATCCCATCTATCCTCCTCTGCCTTTGTTTATTTCTAGTTCACAGCGTTCTCTTTCCTCTTTTTCCTCCAGTTTATTTGCTGAATTCTCCATAACATCCGTGATACAGTCAGAGATTTTTTAAATATCACCAAATAAAAGTCAGTTTGTTCCAATATCATATCAGATTTTTTTGCACTTGACTTCAGTAAAAGTACCCTTACTTCTGGAAAAATTTTTAATTAATAATGGCTGAGTCTTTGGCACAAATCCATAAAGTGCTAGCTTTGTGAGGCAGGTTGTTTGCATTTGAGCTAATATCCCACTTAAAGCTGTGGCTTCTCTAAGGGCATTCTCATCAGAAGGTGAGCACTCTTTCTGAAGGTGAACAGATCTTGTGAAGGGCCAAAAAGAGTCAGCTATGGTGGTGAAGTGACAGGCAATATTGGGGTGATAGGCTTCTATTTTGCTAAAGGGGCCATAGCGAGAACCACTCAAGTGAAACCACATTATAGTCACCTGCTCCTCCTACAAATGAGATCACCCTTGACCAAAACCCAATTCTGTGACCACTAAGCTGAACTAGCTAGAATCCAGTGAAGAGTGATATTGGGGAGGGATGCAACGAGCCCATCAGCTGAGGCTGGCCTCTGTGTCCTTTTGCATCATCTCTTGACATTGCTCTTTCCAAGTCATGAAGTATTTTTGAATTATTGCTTATTAGTCATCAATATACTTTGAAAATGGTCTATGCTGCAATGACCGTGATTAGAGTCGATTGTGATGTTCTTATGCCTGGTGTTAAAATACAGCTCTGGGAGAATGACAGGATGTGGAGCATTGCTGAGGTCTGACTGAATTCACTCTTTCAGACAATAATCACGATGTACATGCACAAGTACACATGTCGTGGTCACTGCTCCAGTAATAAAGTTGTGGAGTTTTTTTGGTATGAGTTGCTGTATTTTATATAGGACATGTTTATTTATTCTAGGATATTTCTGAGATGTCAAGTTCAAAGGATCCTGCAGATATCCTCCAAAGTAACATCTCCCCATGAAGACCAAGTGGTGTGGAAGACAGAGCATATTAATGTAGGACAGTTAACTATTTCACTTGCTGCCATGTCAGTGGGGAAGATTTTTCCACCCATTAATGAGCCCCTTGCAATGATGAGAAGCAGTTCATGGCCCCCAGAGTGAAGTCTGCATTGTTGCTCTTCTGAAACAGGTGATATTGGGTTTGTTTGATTCAATTCCAAAGCAGTGAAGCAGCAGTTCTAAGTGCCATCCCCTAACTAGTGGCATCATTATCACCTAACAGCATGTTCAGAATACAAATTTCCTTGGCCCCTCCCCGGACCAATTAAATCAAAGCCTCTGAGGCTGAGATCCTGCCATCTGCGATCTAATAAAGCCTCCGGGTGATTCTCTCATAGATCAGTTTGAGAACAACTGCCCTACAGCACCCCATTCCATCAGGAAGAGGCTAGGAGGCAGTTGATCGGCAGCTGAAGTTTGTGGGAGATATGGAGGCTCATTGAGACCACACTGATGCTGGTTTAGACTGTAGATTGAAAGCCATATTAGCTTTAATGGCTCAGACCTGGTGTTTTTCCTCATCCTCTCCATGGCTGTTTCATAAATTGAGAATTTATCATAGCCGAGGCCTCACCCTGCCTTTGAAGACTCCATGCATTGATTTGACCTCTGGTTCCTGCCGTTTTGTCTAGTTCTGTTCCTTGCTTGCAGACATTCTCACCTTGCACGAGCTCTGCTAAAATCCCAGTAAACAAAACTTCAAACTCAATCCCTCTGTAGGTTCCCCCTGCTCTGCTACCACGCGTGCACCATTATTGCTGTATATACGGTGTGCAAGGGTAGCTAGTCAACACTTGACTGGAGAATCTAGGAAGACAGGAGCCTTATCAAACCTTTAGTTACCTCTCCATCTGGTGATATGCTAGCAAATGTTTAACAATGGACTCTGAAAAAACAACCCCATGGTGTTGCTGACTGTGGTGATGTCAATACTCCCACTCTAGTTAATTTCAAGTTACCCATATGACCATACTAAACACAGGGTTGGGAAGAGATGAATGTAAATGGATCTCACATGTCATCTGTAGGAGCTGGGCCCTGGACACTGCGGCCTCCATTCCCAGTTCCTACCTGGGTCCCTGGTGCACAGTAGGGGGTCAATAAATAAATATTTAATGAATGAATGAAAATGAGTAGATCATTGTGGCCCTTTCTTCACCACCCCTGGAAAAGCAAGTCAACATGCATGGGCCAAGGGTGACGAAACACGACATCTATACACGTGGGTAGCACATTTCTGGTTTTACATTCCTATCCAGCCTCGGAGAACAAACGGGTGATATCAAACTGTATAAACATGTGTCACATAATCAAAAACAGTTATGTTGTTGTAAATAGGCATAACTCGGCTCTTCTAACTCATCCCTAAATAATCCGGACATGCAAATTAATCGGAGTTTATAATTTCAAACCAGAAATTGTCTCTATTTTTAACATGCTTAAGTGTTTGAATTCGTCAATGAAGTGTATTCATTAAATTGGTGAAACTGACATTTGTAGACATGACTTTTCTTTTCCCTTTTAGCTCTTATTAAGGGTATGCAATGTGATACGAAATTCACTATTAAAGCTCTAGTTGCCTTGATTCAACATTACCAAGTACCCTGGAAAAAGAAGTCATATTTCAAATTTCAGTCATATCATTTGATAAGGATTTCCCCCCCGAGCTGTTTATGAAGACAAGAGTATTTGTCAAATGTTTTCAAAATAAATGTCTCTTATTTACTACAAATGTATAACTTTATTGGAAAGAAAAGTTATGCATTTCTTTCTGCAGGAGTAGAGCTGATTTTTGTGACTGCAAAACGTGCATTTTGACTACAAAGCTTTTGTTAGCGTCTCTGCAATTAGATAATAGAAATCACTGTGGTTCTTCAGTTCCCCGCTCTGTTCTGCCCTTTTTAAAGGCTCCCTGTGGGTGTTCATGTTCACTGGTATTTTCTTTCAACAATTCCTGTAAGTTATCCTTTCTTTGTGGATAAGTAAGAGTTTGCAAAACTTTACACCCTTATTCTTCAATTAAATACTGACACGGAGCAGCAGTGTGAAGCATGCTAATCAGCAGGACCTCCCTGTGGGAATCTGTGCTAGAAGACTGGGTCACATTGAAGGCAGACAGCGCTGTTGACACTGGCTGTCAAAAAGGCCTCACGTCTTTGAAAGGAAATCTTAATCTTCTTTATTCATGTGTGAACAGGTCCAGGCCCCCATCCCGGGACTCAGAGGCATTGGCTGTTTAAACTCCAGGTTGCTAGGTTTTGGGGTAGAGTCTGTTTGCTGTGTCTAGTTCCCCCGAATGGATGAGGACTGAAAATTAAAATCTGTCTGACACAGACCATGGTTTCCCGTCTCTGTTTGAAGAGACATGGCAACCTAGGGTGAAATGAAAAGGAATTTTATTGAGCGCAAAACCACTCAATGTTTAAATGTTGGATGGGGAGCCAAATGGTGATTTGGGGCAACCGGTAGATTGTTTATAGACAGTGGGATGGCTGTCAATCAAAGCACAATGGTAAAATTTGTGTCAGGAAAAAAAAAAAAGTGCTTTTCTAGTGGCTGAACTCCCATTTCCTGTTGAAATGCTCGGCTCCAAATAAAAAGCTTTTTTTCCCTTAAGTTTCCAAGCACAAAAAATCCAAATAACAGAGATGCTGTTACTGTTAAACATCTTTTGATCTGGGTGGCACAGCACTTATTAAGAGTTTGAAGCTAAGTTATATCCCAAAGATCTCCCATACAGATTCTCCACCGCATCTGAAGTCTTTTCCTCTTGGTTTTATCTCTTTTTGCCACATTTTTCACAAATGGGAAACAGAAGAAACAAAGATGTAACCCCCAATTGGAAATCATCAAAGATACTTGGGAACAATACATACTGTAACATTTTGAAAACCTAATACTAAAGAGACCTTAAGCATAATTTGATTTTATTTTGGGAACCATTTCTTTCTAGAAATCTGAAATTTTCCCGAGTGTTCTTTGAGATCGTTTGATACCTTTTTATTGCAGATGGCATTTGGAAAAGCATATATAATAAAGAAAAAAAACCTACCAATTAGCAATGCAAACTAGATTTTCAAAATAAGTTTTGACTCTATGTTTCCACAGAAATCTTAGGGTTTGCGAGTAATATAAGTTGCATTTACCTAGTGTGTTAGTCAAATGAGTTTTTTAATTTAATTTTTTTTTAAAAGGCGGGATTTGAGATCTTATTAGATAATAATAGAGCCTC
Source organism: Mustela erminea (assembly GCF_009829155.1). Classification (NCBI taxonomy): domain Eukaryota; kingdom Metazoa; phylum Chordata; class Mammalia; order Carnivora; family Mustelidae; genus Mustela; species Mustela erminea. The sequence goes on from NC_045629.1 coordinate 21,743,612, forward strand.
TAATTCTCTGAGTATTTCTTAGATTTCTGTGTATCTATAGAAGGCTAATCCTACATATAATGGGGATAGTAGTGCTGAATCATTGATAAGGAGACACACATCCCTTGGTGCTGTCCTAGGAGGGAGGATAGTTAATTTGCTGTGTTGGGTTGATGACCAGCTCCCCTTTGGATTCATGTCACATATTTATAAAATGACTACTCAGGGACATTGGTCCAGCCTTGACGAAAGAAAGGAGCAGACCTACAGGAAAGAAGGCCAGCATAAACATTCTTTTGTCATTTTTGGTTTGGGGGAGTGCTAATTCATCATATTTCCTACTCCCTAACAGCTCTGAACAGCTTTAGAAATAGTCACAGGACTATTTATTCCTGCAATTAAAAATTTGGCAAAGCCAAAATAAAGAACATGCTTTATTCCCAAGTCTGAATCAAGCTTGTCACTACTTCCTTTGAGAGCACTTCCCTGAGTAGACTAAAATGTTGGTAAAAGTTTATGCCTTATAGCCCTGAGTTGGTGTCCCAGGCAAGTAAATCAGAGTGCCCCAATTACAAGAAATTTTATGAGATGAAGCCAGGCGGGGTGGGGGAGGAGGGGTGGTGGCGATAGTACATCCTAGGAATGTTCTGGTTGTCCTGACAACCATCAGAATCACTAGAAAATTGAATGGCTATTTATCCAATATGGCCATTTTTGCTGATCATAAAAATAACAGTGGGAGAAAGGGAGCCATGTGTCATAGTCCCAACTCCAAAAGAACCAAACACCCAGATTCTTTGGGTGCCCTTCCCACCCCCTCAAGCATCTCTATCAGTTATCTGGTGGGAAGAGGTTAGAACACTACCCTGTCTCACCACAAAGCATAGAATTATTGGCCTCCCAACTCAGGCACTGAGACTCTGAAAGTAAAAGTAGATTTTTAAACATAATCTCAGTGTTGATAAGAGTGGCAAGATGTGGCCTATATATACTGTTAGCTCCAAAACAATAAAGGATCGAAAAATCTTTGCAGTTTTCTATAGTCCCCCCAGACTTCCAGAGTAAAGATATAGTAAAGATATATGTGTATACATATTGCCTCAGGAATTAGGAACAGCAGAGTTATCATATCTTTATGTTGGCATTCGGGATTATTAGCGCTGGCCAATTTGAAGTTCTTAAATCACCTGGGGCTTCAAGGAGGGGAAAAAAAAAAAAAAAAAAAAAACCCAAACCATGAATGTAAATAATGTTAATACAGTAATAATAATGTGGACACCCTGGGGATTAGGAGGAAATATTTGAAATGCCACAGCACAAAAAGGTTTTTGAAACATACATTTCTCTTTAGGGCGGGGAGGAGAGGGGGTGTTGTTTAACCAAACTGTCTTCTGCCATTTAATTTCCTTGTTCCAAGGCCATCACTATATCCTTCAGGTGTTTTAGCTGCTAGCACTCATTGCTTCCCTGAAATTAAAATTCACTCTCATTACAAAGGACTGAGAGAGGCATACAGTCTTGGACAAGAAAAACACTCTTATCTATTTTCTGGAACTATTTTATCTGTCATTACTGGGCTTGTGTCATCTTCCCCTGCCCTTATGACATGGAAAATTTTTGAGTGATGCAATAGCTATAATTTCCTGGGCTTTTTCAGATTTCAGCCCTTGATTATAAATCAACCTTAACAAAATTAACCCAACATTTGAAATTGTCTATGACATTACTATTGATTCCACCCCATTTTACAAAGGTTACTTTTTCCCCACTGTAGATACTCCAAAGAGCTTCTGAGTAGCCATATCAGAGACTGAAATGAAAATAAAAATAAACTACCTTAAACTGCAAATGCTAGAAGGGAAAAATTATATTAGGTTTTCCATGTTTCAAATAAAATGCAATGAATTTGTCTTAAAAACAAAAAATGGAAAGGAACTTCTCTCTATTTCAAAACTGTAGGATATGGTAGTAAAATAATGTTAAACAAAATGATGACTTGGAAGTACATACATGCATGTATGAATAAATAATCTTGACCTCCTTCCCACCCCTGTTCCCAGCACACACACCCCCATCCAGACTTCCCTGAATAGGAAAGGGAGGAACAGAGAATTTTTTTTTTTTTTTTTTTAAGTAATCTCTACATCCAACATGGGGCTATAACTCACAACTCTGAGATCAAGAGTCTCATACTCATCCGGCTGAGCCAGCCAGGCATTCCAGCACTTTGTCTTTGACCAACCACCACATTTATTTATTTAGCTAGTTACCTATTTTTTTTTTTTCTTGACCCTTGGTTTCTGGTTTTTTTGTTTTCTTTTGTTTTGTTTTTATCATGACTTCCATCAACATTTTCCCCAGTATCTTGAGGCTTCTCTTGGCTTCTGGTGTCTCTATTTTCTCACTAAGGAATTTCCTTAAAGTTTTATCCAATAATACACTGATTTTGATGCAGCCAAATACCAGGTCCTCATACGGTCAGGTTTGGCTGGCTTTGGTGAGACAATGGCATCATTTCTCAGATTCTGCAGATCTAGTTAGTTCTTAAGGAACTCCTGTTTAATACTGAACCTCTTTCCTCTGTGTTCACAAGAAAAAGAAATGAATAAGTAACTCTAGTGTAAAGTCTAACTTCCTAGTGATCACCCTCCCCCATAGACAAAATTTCAGAAAGGTCTTCAGCTTTTCTTGCTCCTTTCAGTCTCAGGTTAGTGATTAAGGTCTCATCTTAATGTTGCATTTCAAGTTTTACCTGATGGAAAGTTCCTTTCTTCCCCAGTTTGTGGTCACTTTTAGCTTGAAGGCTTGAGGTAAGTGAGGGGGTGGTCAGTAGTCGGCATCCTCTTTCTTCCTGGTTCTGTGCTCTCTACTCCCTGAAGCTGCTCTTGGTTTGGAGTTGGTGGAGTTGAAGGAGTGAGGGAGGGGTTAATAGCTGAAATTTAGGGTGCTGAAATTCACGGGCCATTCTCACGGAAGCACTGGCAATTCATGCAAGGAAATTCTGACTACAGTTCCCTTGTCCCAGCTGTGCTTCCTCAGGCTCTCTTTTCCCTGGTCCTTTAGCATCTAGACTTCTAGATCCTCACGCTCACTCCGACCCAAGGATTCACAACCTCCTAGTTGGGGCCCAGGCATGGAGGGGTTTTCTAAACTCACAGGTGATTCTAACCTGCCATCACACTTGTGATCTATGGATTTATACCGAGCAGACTTTCCTTATCTCTCCCCTTGCCCCTCTAATACCACACTCCACAAAGCAAAATCTCACCTCAGTGAAATGGTTCCATCTCAACTACATACAATAATTTTCATTACCAAAGAGGACACTAAACATCATCCTAAAACATTGGCATTCACTTTAAAGGTGATCCTCTGCCTCCCACAATAAAGATGCTTTAATTTTTTTTTTTTTCTGAATATTTGACATGAAGGTTTGGGTAACTTTCTCAAAATAAATAAACAGCTATTTTTAGGGAAAGCAAATTGCTTGCAAATATTAACCCCTCTCCCAACTTGCATTCCTCCAGTCCCTGTTGATAAAGTTTTAAAAAATTACGGGATCTGACCTCAGTAAGGGTACTCCAAAACTACTTATGGCTGGTGCTACAATCACCAAAGAAGAACCAAAGTTCTTCTGTCAAGGACACAGAGATGACCCCGCCTCCATTTTGGCTTCTGCCAAGCTACAAAACAAAAGGAAAATCATCAGTTTGATGACTGAAAGTCCCAGAACCTACATATTTGATCATGAAGCAACATCTACACCATTTGCCCTCCAAAAATGAGCATTGTATGAACTATAACTCATTTAAACCAGATATTCTTATGGAAGATCTCCTTAACCCATGAAAGTAATTGAGATTAGTTGATTATGAGTGCTAAGGAAACTCAGAAGCTATAATAACTTTTCTGGAAATACCAAATGAGTAAAAACCTTGATTTGTTTAATAGTGTCTTTTAAAAGGTACTTTTATTTTCTTTTTAAAAAGATTTTATTTATCTTTTTTTAAATTTTTAAAAATTTTTTTCAGTGTACCAGAATTCATTTTTTATGTACCATACCCAGTGTTCCATGCAATATGTGCCCTCCCTAATACCCACCACCAGGCTCACCCAACCTCCAACCCCACCCCTTCAAAACCCTCAGATTGTTTTTCAGAGTCCATAGTCTCTCATGGTTCATCTCCCCCTTAAATTTCCCCCAACTCCCTTCTCCTCTCCGTCTCCCCATGTCCACTGTGTTATTTCTTTATTTATCTATTTGAGAGAGAGAGAGAGAAAGCATGAAGAGGGTGAGGGGAAGAGGGAGAAGCAAACCCCACTGAGCAGAGAGCCCCTCGAGGGGTTCCATCCCAGGATGCTGGGATCAATCCCAGGACCTGGGGATCATGACTTGAATGGAAGTCAGACACTTAACAAACTGAGCCACCCAGATGCCCCAAAGGATACTTTTAATGTGAGAATAAGTGCCATGTCAAAGACAGCATCCGTACTGTTTATTTTCCCAAATGTGAGTTTGCAGTAAGCATTGAAAGTACCTTAAACAAAGGCAAAAGATAGAATATCCCCAGATACACACATAGCTCTTTCCATATGGTCCTAGGCTAAACATGATTTTTAAAGCATATAAATTGCTGGCAGGCTTTAAAGTGGATTGATCATAAGTTTGTAGACAGCTGAACCAAACTGTTCAAATGCTCTCCCTTTGGTCAAAACTTCAAATGAGAATTCATGATTTGTCAAATTGGGATAATCCTGGAAAAGAAAATACAAGAAGAGATTCACCAAATTCAAACACGAAATGGAAACTGTGGCTGCTGGCAGGGACAGCTCGAGCCGGATGCATTTTATAGAGCAAATCAAGATCTGGCTTCTGGGTAAGATGACATCAACATAAAAAGAATGAATGTAGGTCATGAGATGTCTGGGCAGGAGATATCAAAAGAATGTAGGCCATGGAACCCCGGCCATTTGTTGCATCTGAAGCAGCCAAGTCATATGCCATCTCTTTCCCAAACGTTCCTTCCTCTTCTGTCTTCTCCTAACACTCCCTTCTTCGCCCGCAGACATCTGCTGTTATGTGAAATGAAACTTGGGGTTTTTTTCAGAGTGGTTGGGTTTAAGTCAAAAGTCATGTGGAGCCTGATCCAAGACGCACTTCTCGGAGTGAAGAGATACTTTCCCTGGGCAGGCCAGACTACTCCTTAAATATACAAAGGAGCCAAGGCTCAAAGATTTCAAAACATTTTTTAAAATGCTATACATTCCCAGGTGCTTTTACAGAAACAAGGACCTAGGTAATGAACTAATCTCTGTGAAACCATGAACCTTCAGAGCCAACTTAATCCGTGATGGCAAACCTGTGCCTCTCGGACCAAGGCTAATTTCTCTTCTTTTGGGATCATTATGCATCTTGCTATTTGATATGGTGATGCTGTCTGATGGCTATCTGTATTAGTTGTCTAACTGTAAATACCAGAAATGCCTAGTTCTGAAAGGAAGAGTTGAGTTGTCTCAGATGCCCCACCTCAATTTCAAGAATGGGGGAAAATTTGGTGAATTCCCCTGTAAGGCACTCAAAGGGTCTCCCTGATTTTCCTTTTCAGGCTGTTGAGCAGCATTTTTCATGGATTTTTACAGACACCGTGTTCAGTTCTTCCAGCAACATACAAAGCATTGATTCGTTAAGAAATCACCTCCCTGTTAAGTCATCCAAAACCACTGTAAGGAAAAATGGGAAATTGTTTTGAATTAAAAGAGACATAGATACTAAATAAAGAATAATTCCATGCACTAACACTTACTTTTTGCCAGTGTCAGGCACAATCTTGTAAGTATTTTAATGTATTGTTTCTTTTAATGACTAAAATACCGGTGAGATTGGTACTTCCTCTCCACATGTTAGAGGTGGAAGAGATGAGATATGTAAGAGCGTTAACTCATCCAAGGTCAGACACTAAGGAGGGGAAGAGTCATGATTTTATTCCAGAGTTGACTTTCATATAAATGATGCCCAAATCTGGTTGTTAATTATGGAATGACTCGTATAGAAAGTTCTATTAGGGTAAGCTTTAGCTTAGTCTTAAAACAAAGGGGAAAAATGCTTCTGTCATGTGGGTTGGTTGTGAGAAAAGAATAAAATAAAATAAAACATAATTCCTGGTTTAATAAAGAGTAGCTACCAGAATTTTAGAAGAATCAAGACAATTATCTTCACAAAGGGTAAGAAGGACATTTTAGTCTAGATTATTGATATTGGAAAGCTTTGATTCTTCATTTATTTAAAGGTTCATAGTGCTGTAGAGAGTTTGAGCTCTGCAAAGAGGAGTGAAACAGACATACTTTAAGGAAGAGTATAGAGAAGGGAAAACTAAGAAAATTGTGCATTAAATTAGAAACTAAAGGTGCTTGGAAAGACAAGAATTGGCCGAGGTGAGCATTCTGGTGTTTCTGAGAGTGACACAATTCCTTCTTGGAGCACAGGGCTTCCTCGTCCATTAAAATGTAAAGGTTTTTGAATCTATCATTTTCCCAATATTTCACAGATGATTTTTTTTAGGTCTTCTGATAATCTTTCCTGAATGGGATAACTAACCACATGTAGTGACATATACACTGCTCCTCTAGGTGCTTATATTCTTTTTCTCATTAAATTTAGAAATGAGTTGTAATAACAGATGGTTCATAGGATCTGATAGATGTAGGAAATACACATTAAATCCCCACAATGGACTTTTTACTAAAAGAAAATAAATAGTAGCCTCTGAAAAATTACTCTCCTGGTTTGTTTTTGTATTTCAAACTCCTCTCGTTAAGTTAGAACATGTTGATTTGATGATATAGTAATTATGTTTTAAACTAGCCAGTATCAGTATCTAGTAAAAGGTCCAATTTTATCATGTATCAGAATGTTCGACTCCCTAGAATACAGTCTCAATACCAAATTAAGGATCAGTGATTGTTCCAGAAATTCTATGCTAACTGAAAGCAGTTCCTTAGGGATTAAAACTGGATGGCAGGGGATCTTGGGACTTTTCCTGAAGCTGTGTTAATAATCACACCGTTTTTAAGTAAATATTTGTCAGGGTATATCCATAATGGAGATTATGCATGATGGATAATGGAAATTAATAGTAATAGATTAATAAATATAGATAATGGATATTGGAGATTGTGATGAGGAAATTAGAGATTTGGGCTGAATTCACTGTTCAGCCCAAGTATTCCACAAAACTGCAACTCTCCAAGGCCCAATGTATGGCAGGAACCATAGATGAGAGTTTGCAAAGGATGTGATCACATGCCTCTGATGGCGATATTCTCAGGTGTTGCCTGCATCGGTGAAGAGTATGGCAGGTTTACGGGGTGGAATGTGCTGCCAGCTCTAGGAAGTTTGTGAAGACAAATCAAGAAATTGGGGCAGAGCTGAAGTCTTGCCAGAAGAACTGAACCCGATATTCTCCGACTTTGCCAGACCTGCCAAGGGTATTATGTTGGTTTTTTTCAGCAGCAGATCTTTATTTCTTTTTTAGATGAGTTATTCTGAGCTTTCTGTATTTGTTACATGGAAAAGCAAAACGTACTTAAATAAGTGTACCCATGATTGGACAACTGTGCTTGTGATGAATGCAGTGCAGTCGAGAATGAGACCACGTGAGAATGAGACCATGTTCTGAGTGTCACCGCCTGAGGTTGAGTTTATGATTTGGCAGGGCCTCTCTGTGCTGTCAGCAGAGTCTGGTGACACAGCGGCTGTCACGTTGGACACCCCAATGCTCTGGGGAAAGTTGTTGGATCATGCCAACCTTAGCACGCTCGTCAGTTAAATAGGGTTAACAGCATCCAGGGTTGTGATAGAGTCAATTCACACTAACTTTTGAGACTCCTGTGAGTGTTAAATTTTCAGGAATTTTATGAGCTGGTTGATGTCACTTTGGCAACTCTCGGTGGCAACTCTCCCAACAGTTACATCATAGAAATCAGCAATACTCAGATCAGGGCTTCCCTCCTCCCCACTCCCACCCAGCGCCCCTAGGGTCCGTGGCTAAGGTTTACCTACACAATGCTGGTAAAACCAATCTCATGAGACCACTGTGAGAACTGAATGATATGATGTATGCAAAGCAGTGTCTGATCGTAGGAAGTTCTCCAACAATGACAGTCATTTAATTGGTATTAACATTATTAGTCAACATAAGCTGCATGACAGACTGTTTTAATTTCCCTAGTTTCTTTTGTTTTCCCAGCTATCCTTTCCTACTGTATTAGATTCTTAGAGCTGCCATAACAAAGCACCACAAGCTGGGGGACTTAAAATAACAGAAATTTATTGTCTCATAATTATGGAGTCTAGAAGTCCAAAATCATGGTATTGACAGGGGCATTTTCTCTCTGAAACATGTAGGAGAATCTTACCTCTCCTAGCTTTCTGGTACTTTTAAAAAAGATTTTATTTATTTATTGGAGAGAGAGAGAGAGAGAGCAGGAGGAAGGAGGAGAGAGAGAATCCAGAGCAGACTCCACGCTGAGCACAGAGCCTCACACAGAGCTCGGTCTCAGGACCCTAGGTCATGACCTGTGCCGAAACCAAGAGTCAGACACTTAACTGACTTAGCCATCCAGGATTTCTGTGATTTTGTTGGCAATTTTTGACATCCCTTTGTTTTCAGCTATGTAACTCCCAACTCTGCTACCATTGGTTCATGTCATTTTCCATGTGTGTCTCCATCTTCACATGGCTGTCTTCTAATAAAGGCACCAGTCATCTTGGATTAAGGGTCCACCCTACTTCACTGCAATCTCTATTCTAACTAATTGCATCTGCAACAATCTGATTTCCAAATAAGGTCATATTCTGAAGGCGTAGGGGTAGGACTTTAACATTTTTTTTTGAGAGGACACAATTTATCCCATAACTTCTTTCTTGCATCATTCGAAGTTGTCTTGCCATCTGCCTCACAGCATTACTCAGGTTGTCTCTGCTTGTAGTCAGTCTGTTTCAATTTGCTCTGAGTGTTTATCTGTAACCTGATAAAGTTGTAAGGTATGTGTTAAAGCAAACATTGCTTTAGGTCACTACTGCAGTGGTTTACATTGAAGAAATAAAATACATTCATAAAGCAGTAAATAGTAGATACTGTTCTGAAGGCACACATTATAGAGAGGCATGAAAGATGGATTGGCCTTCAAGGAGCCACATAGGGGAAATGGATGTACAAAAACCCCCATCTGCCCAATATGCTATGGTAGCCACATTCATGCTCATGGGGCTTGAGCCACATAGAGGGCTTATGGATCCCTGGGCAGGGCGGGTAAAGGAAGGCCAGAAAAGCTTCTCTGGGATGGGGAGGAGCAAAGGTAAGTATTCACGTTCCTTAGCTTCCAACAGATAAACAGATATTTTAAAAGCCATTTTTTAGTGCCTGTTTATATCCACCTTTGGAAGTCATGCTGCCCAAGTAGTAGACACAGGTGGTCATTACCTTTTAACCCAGTGAAAATCAGAGATGATCAAGCTTCTTAATGCATGCTGGCAGTGTGAGTCATGGGTTCATTGAGTTGTCCTCTAAGGAGATTTTTAGGGCTTTCCATGTATTTATCAGATGCATAACCTACAATTAATGGCTCCTCGGTACCACCTCAAGATTGCTAATAATTTTCTGAGTGCATTGAGTTAAATAGCCAAGAATGTCAGAAAAGTTAACAACCAGCTTATTGGAAGCCTATATCCACATCTATGAATGGAAAAAAATAAATTGGATAGCACACATTTAATAGACAATCATGAAAAAGTCAGTAATAATATAATAAAAGAGAAGAGGCCTTAGAGTTGGAGAGAGCAGTTGAATTCTGGCTCTGTGTTTTACGAACTGTGTGACCTTTTAATGATGTTATATTATATGGTTGTTGTAAAAATCAAATGAAATGACATAGAAAGACAGATTGGGCACTAGAATCTGGTAAAGCTCGGATTTCATTTGCTAAGTTCAGTTTCTATATCAACAAAATGAAGATAAAGTAATACACATTTTAGAGAAAAATGTATGTACTGATATAATCCATTCTCACATGACAACCTAGACTTGATCATGAGGTCTCTGTCACAATTCCCCAATTCTGCTGTTGTAGCAAGAAAATAGCATAAACAATATGTTAATAAAACATGTTGATGTGCACATGTAGATGTTCCCCAAAAAACTTTTGAGCATTAAAATTAAAATTTCATATAATTTCTATGTGTAATGAAACATTCTTTTTTTTTTCAACCATTTAAAAATGTAAAAAATCTTTCTTACCCATAATTTCGCAAGCTGTGTTCTACACCATTATGGAACAACCCTTGGATCTATGGATATGACTTTTGGTTGGTGTTGGTGAAAGCTGCATGCTGTTGAATTTTTAAGTTACTTTTTAAGTAATATTCCTGGAGTATTTTCCAAGTTTCAGATTCTGTGATAATACCTACATTATCTTATTTAAAGTGTTTTTAAGAACACCAGGAGGTAGGCAGTATTTCTTCTTAGTTGATGAATAAATTAAGGTTGTAATGGTTAAGTAAATATTTATTCACTACTCTATTCCAGGAAATTCTTGGTAGGGTGGAAAATTTGGCCATATAAACAAGGTTACTGACCTCAAAGAACTTAAAATCTGGGGAGAGGGGAAATATAATGAAAAAATAAAAAATCAAATTGTAGGATCCTTGCACATTATAACAAATTTTAGGTAGGGAATAAGAAGGTAGATATGATAGTGAAAAGTAAAACATCCAGATAAATATTTTAGATAGAATATTCTAGAATATTCTAGAAGTATCTCTGACATTGTTGCAGAGTTCCAGAGACTAAGGATTAACCAGCCATGGGAAGAGTTAGGGCAAGCCCCCTGAGGATGGAATGGCTTGAAAATAACAGGTCATTGCGTCAAGAATAGGATGCAGAAAAGGAGTAGGGAGAAGTGAGCTTGGAGAGGTAGGCAGGGTCATTTATGTAGGGTCAGTGAGCCATACAATTCACTTTGCTTTTTCTTACAAACACAATGGGAAGTTATTAATGTGGTTTACAAGGCAAGTGTCTGCTCTGCAATGAATGGTTTACACGGGGTCAAATTTAAGAATTAGGACAGTGAGAAAGCTGATGTATCCCCAAAGGGAATAGTGGTGGTTTCAACAAGGAGGTGAGAGCAGAAGCAGAGGAGTAAGTAGATATAAGGTAGAGTTTGACATAGAACTGATAGGATTTGCTGACAAGAGTGACTTTTAGGAAATGAGAAAAGCAGTAAATCAAGGATGAGCCATAGGCTTCTGGTTTACACACTTGATTGGATTGTGCTATGATTTATTGTAGATCATATTAGGACAATCAAGACTTTTATTTCAAAAGTGGCATTAAAGATGTCAATTATATATTTGTGTGGCTATACCAAAACAACACTAGACTCTATGATTCTGGAATTAAAAAAGAGAGGTCAGAACTGGAGATACAAATCTGGGAGTCATCAGCTGATAGGTGATGGTCAAAACCCTTGGATCACATGGTATCAGCCAGAGAAAAGATAAATGGGAAAATCTCAGGACATTTCAAATTAAACTCTTGAGAATGAGGATTGGCCAATGTGGTAGCAGCACGTGGTGTCACAGAATCTACAGGCAAAAAGTGTTTCAAAGTGGAAGAATTAGTTATTTAGTTAGTTCTGGTGAGAATCATACCCAATGTAGGTATTTGCAAGAGGCCAGGCTAAGGTTTGCGATCACCACTCCCTCTCACTCTACATCCTATGGCTTTCTACCATTTTGTGTTTCTAGATTAACAAATTCCCCAGTTCACTGGTGTATGCAAGTTCTGTAATTCAAATTCTAGTATTCCTCTTAATGCCCATGGTTGCCTCTCAGTAAGTTTACTGATTTTTTTTTTTTAATTTAAAGAAGATTTTATTTCTTTATTTGAGAGAGAAAGAGAGGGAAAAGCAGACTCACCCTGAGTGTGGAGTCTGTGGGATTCAATCCCAGGATCCTGAGATCATGACCTGAGCTGAAATCAGACACTTAACCGCTTGAGCCCCCAGGTGCCCTAATAATGTTTTATTTTAACTAGAGATTCTAAATTATGCAGGATACTATTAACTTTAAGTCACCTTTCTGCCTTTGCATTTGGAGCTGATTTATTTAAACTCATATTAATGCATTATCTGAAATCATTAACTCAACTATTTCTCTAGTTTTTTAATTTCATGATATAACAAAATATTTTATATGTTTTGCTCCAACTGTGTAGTTTTATTCCACTTAGATATTTAAAACAAGAAACATGAAATTGCTTCTTACTCCTTTATTAAAGGGAGTAAAATCAAAAGTGATTATAATGATTCTAGGAATACAAGAAAAAAAGAACTTTGACATTGTCCTTTAAGACTAAGGTATATATTTTACAGTACTCATCTATAATTAAGAATTACGTCTTGGTTTTGTAATTAAACTGACACTGTGATTTTGTGATTTATGATTTGTGATGATATGAGTTATATGAGTTAAATACTGCAATTCAATATAAAGGTTATATACTTATAAAATAGATTCATAATTGGAAAGTAAGGCTAATTGTATATATGACAGGAGAGAAAGAAGAAAATTATGAGATGCTATAAGACTGATTTCATGGGCTATTATAAATCTAGTAGGACAATGATGTAACACAACGCTTCGGACTTAAAATACCATTATAGGATTCTAGTGATCCAATGCATGAGCAGATAGATTTCAAATACTAGTAAATTACTATTTAGTTTAAAATGGTCTAAAATATATACAAAAATATTAACAATTAAGAATTTAGAAAATTCACAATAAACACATAAAATAACTAGGTTAAAAGTTTAATACAATTTTAAAAAGGGAATACAAAAAAAAATTCACACACACACACTACCCACCCAAAGCCCTCTAATACAAGTTTATTTGTTTAAATTACTAGCACTAATCAACTACGAAAAACACTTAAGATCTCACACTCACCCTCTACCACTTAGGTATCCGTATGTGCGTATATGTGCATGTTGTATATCTTTGCATGTAGCTTAAGAAACATTTTATTCCACTAAAAATTTAGATCATCCTCTGCAAAAAATAGTTTTCTAGTTAACTGTTTACACTTCTATTTTTTACCTATTTTCCATTTTTCTATTTGAGGTTTACCTAATATGTTTTACCCTTTAAATACTTAGCCAGGTTTAAAAAAAAAGAAAACACAAATCTCGATAGCATCTTTATTTGTACAGCTTTTCTTTTTTAAAGCCTTACGTTTAAAAAAAATTTCCGACATATAATTTTTCTTTCAGCCTTACAAAATAATCTCAGGCACCAATAGGGCTTTACAGGGCTAAATTCCAGTAGCAAATAGAATTTGCAGCATTTAATTCCTGCACTTTAAACATATTTGCAAGAGAGGTAAACTTAAGCTGGCCAAAATTTATTTAAGGTCAATCAACATTTATTGACTCTTAACTGTGTATGTAGATATCTATCTCATCCTTGGCATCAAGTTTACACAATCCCGGCATACGATGGAGACCCATGAAATAGCCTAAGGAACATTTACTGAACAATAAATTAAAAATATTACCTAATAATGTAGCTGGGAATTTGAGCCCATATAAGCTGAGGAGCATCGAGCAGAAGAATAAATAAGAGACCACTGATGAAGGTATCCAGGCCTCTGAAACTGTTCGGCCCATATTTCTACGTACATTAAATTACAAATAAATAACATTAGGGATTTTCTTTTCTTTGTATGTTTAACATTAGAATAGTATGTCTTTGCTGTTAAAGCACATTTGCTATGACTTTTGCTGTATCTTAATTTATGTAGACTACTTATTAATTAAATAATGTGTTTAGATTTTTCCCCAAAGATTCCTTATAAATTGAATCTTTTGTCCAAAATTTTCTTAAAAGTGTATTTTTGTTATTTTAGAAAAATTAAGGGAAATCAAGATCAATAAGTAGTATTTATGGATAAAGTGTCACTATACATAAAGTAGTATCTAAGGAATATAATACAGTTAGTGGTTATGTTCTAGAGAAAGGAACTAAGCAAGTGTTGATGTCTTGGGATACTACAGAACTACAGTGTTCAAGGAGAAATTTAGAGATTATAAAACGTGATTCTTGTTTTATAGGTGAAAAAACTGAGGCACTCAGAAGTAAGTTGTATGTCAGAATTGGGAATAAAACTGAGAGCCCTGGCCTCCTGTTCTGAGTTTTCACCATATCATGTGATCAGTAATAAATCTCTGGTGAAAAACTGTTAATCAAAACAATGAATGCTTATTTAGTTTGCCAATGAGAGACTTTTTAAAAATTCCGTATTAAGTTCACAAAGTGCACTTCTATTCCAAAATGCATATTAATTTTTCTTTAAACTCTACTAATAATGACAGAATTTTGTGAATTTTCATATTTGTTATGTATTAAAAAACTGTGAATGGGTACAGATCTGTATATACAATAGAGATGGGGCAACAGGGCACCTGGGTGGCTCAGTCGGTTAAGCATCTGCCTTTGGCTCAGGTCATGATCTTGGGGTCCTGGGATTGAGCCCCACATCAGGGGTCCCTGCTCAGTGGGGAGCCTGCTTCTCCCTCTTCCTCTGCCCCTTCCCAGACTACCTCCCCCACATGCTCTCTCACTTTGTTTTTCAAATAAATAAAATCTTAAAAATTAATTTTAAAAGATGGGGCATGGTCCCTCAGTTCAAGCAATGGTTCGTGGTAAATTTTATTACTTTATATAAAATAAACAGTTCTCCCAGCAATCACACTACTGGGTATTTACTCTAAAGATACAAATGTAGTGATCTGAAGGGGCATGTGCACCCAAATGTTTATAGCAGCAATTCCACAATAACCAAACTATGGAAAGAACCCAGATGTCCATTGACAGATGAATGGATAAAAAAGATGTGAGATATTCATATATATATGTGTGTATATACATATATATGATATATATATTATATATATAATGGGATACTATGCAGCCATCAAAAAATGAAATCTTGCCCTTTGCAATGATGTGGATGGAACTAGAGGGCATTATGTTAAGTGAAATAAATCACCTCAGAGAAAGACAATTATTATATGATCTCTCTGATATGAGGAATTTGAGAGGCAGAGTGGGAGTGGGAGGACATGGGGGCTAGGGAGGCAAAAAGGAAACAAGATGGGACCAGGAAGAGAGAAAAACCATAAGAGACTCTTAATCTCAGGAAATAAACTGAGGGTTGCTGGGGGGTTGCGGGGAGGGATAGGGTGCCTGGTTATGGACATTGGGAGGGTATGTGCTATGGTGAGTGCTGTGAATTGTGTAAGACTGATGATTCACAGAACTGTACCCCTGAAGCAAATAATACATTATATGTTAATAAAATGTAAAAATTTAAAAAAAAAAACAGCTCTTCCTGTAAATCTTGTCAGTATTGGGCAGTTTAATTACCCATTAGGACCACAATATAAGATTAGTTAGTGATGAACACTCCACATGCGGATTTCTATGAGGCTCTAGGTAAACCCATATGCAGGAAGAGCTGCAAGTTCTGTTTTATGAAAAACCTCACCAAAAAAACAAAAAAGGCAAAAACAAAACAGACACACACAGACAAATCTCACCAGGTAGGATAAAGAGGAGCACTATGACAAAGTTTGGGTTCTTTTTCTTAAAATGTTTCACCATCTTTGTAAGAAAACATCTTTTTCAGAGTTCTGCTATAGTTTGATATCATATTTTTATATCTTTGGTCTTCCTATGCTTGCCAGAGAGATTTAGGGAGGCATATGTCCAAATGTAATTTTGTAACACCAACACATTAACATATTTTACTGAAAATCCACTCAACCTTTACTTTTGAGTGTCTATGGAGATGACATTTTTGTAGCTGAAGGTTCACTCTCCTTTAAAAATAATAAAATATCCAGGAGTAAATTTATTCATGTATGCCTATAATGAAATTGATAATGACTTATCATCCTATTTAAGAGTCACAGAGGAATTTTATGATGGTACACTTTTTCCATGTTTAAAAGAAAAGAACAAAAACACATTAAAGGGACTCTAAATAGAAATATGATTTACATCTGATATGTTTGGATGGTCTCCAAACCACAATAGAATCTCTCTTCCTCTGATCAACTTCTGGTGCTGATCTTGCCATCATTTAGTTATTCAATGACTCAAATTCTCTTGTCAAAAGCACATTGATCTATCTCAGAGCTGCTCTGTGTAACTCATGACCATAATTTTAAATATTTCTTAGACAGCATGTTGCAAGATCCTTTGTGTGGGAAGTATAGGATGAGCATCTCTACTTCTCAGTTGAAAAAAAAATAGTTATTTTAAAAGACCAAGATATAGCCATGGGAAT
This sequence comes from Mustela erminea, assembly GCF_009829155.1. Lineage (NCBI taxonomy): Eukaryota > Metazoa > Chordata > Mammalia > Carnivora > Mustelidae > Mustela > Mustela erminea. The sequence goes on from NC_045629.1 coordinate 21,760,003, forward strand.
AAGACCACATTTCTAAGTACTGCATGACTTAAAGAAGAATTTGCTAATCTAAATGCTGTGTATAGTATGCAAGGGTTGTTCCAGTCTTTAGGGTCAGTAGGGTATAACTTGACATTTGCTTAATTAGACAATAAGGAAATAATAAGTTCCAATGCTTGGAGCTTAGACTTTGGGCCAGAAGGTCAATAACTATATTATCTCGAGTATGGATCTTAAACTCTATAAGCCTCAATTTACTTAGCTATAAAATGGGGGAAATATTACCCAATTCTTAGGGTTATTATGAAGCTTAATGAGAACCTATTTATCAATTGATTAGCAGAATGTCTAAGACAGAGTAAGTATTCAATAAAAGTCAGTTGTTTTATTATTATTATTAATTTGTAGATATCAGCTAGATACTTCTAGATGTAAGAGTGCCAGTTGTTAATTAAACAGGAGAAAAGTTCACTGAAAGGAAATTTTTTTTAATCTGAAAAAAGATGATTAGAAATGTTCTGTCATGTAGCTCCAGTAATCTAGTTTATTGATATAAATTCTAGAATTGTGTAGTGTTCAGAAAACTCAGAACAAGATGTTAGTTTTTGAAATACTGCTATAGGCAAGAGCCCTCAGAAAAGATTTTGACTATAAGAGGGTTTTGAGTATATGCCTCTGATAATAATTTCTCCACAGGAGGCCATAATTAGCATTCCAGATTATAAGGAAAATAGTTGGTGCCACTTTATCCAGTGTTAACTGGACAAACACTCATATATATATATTAACTGACTAAGTGTTCCTCCTGGAAGAAAACACCTCTGCTAAAATCATATTTCTTGGATGGGGTCTAGCTTCACAAAAGAGGGAAAGAGCATTTTCTCTGTTCAACACATTAAATGCCTGATATTTCTAGACCAGTTTGTGTGGGAGTTTAGACATGTCTCTCCCACCATTACCCAAACTTTCTGGGTCTCCAACCCAGGATAAGAGAATGCATTTCTAGTTAAAAAGGGCAAAAGGAGATAAATGCAGCCCAGACGATCAATGTCAGCTCCAGAGAAAGATTTGCTGTCCTTCATTCTGAGGACGGAACCGGAGGGTCAGTGATTCTTCATGCCATCCTCCTAGGAGTTGAAGCCACAAACCCCCATCCTCCGACTCCTAACTTCTACTCCCCTACCAGTTCCCTCAGGCAAAAGCTACTTGGAATTGGTTAAGGGACAGCCTAAGGATGAGTCTGAAAAAAAGAAGAAATGAGCAGGACTTGTGAGGAAAGTAAAATGGTAGAAAGACAGGACTTTAGAAGAGAAGGGGAAAAAAAATGATGGTAGACTAGTGGGAAAGCCCTTTCTGCCACGAACCTGAGATAGATAGGATAGGGCTTGAAAGGTAGGTTTATATCATTGGGATTCCTTGCAGGTACTTCACTTTCTTTGTAAGCATGTCTTTCCAGTTATTAAGAACATAACTAATGACATTCACTTGTATTGTTATGTTATTCAGCTCAGCTACGATAATATTTACTTCTCACAGAGAATTACAAGATCAAGATGCCGGGATATCTGGTTCTCGGTGAGTGCCCTCTTCCTGGCTTGTAAACAGCCAGTGTTCACATTATGTCCACACACAGAGTACTGAGAAAGGGGGGGTGGTGCTCTGATCCCTCCCTCCCTTTATGAGGGCATCAGTCCCAACCAGGGAGCTCCACTCCCATGACTACAAACTCAAAGGCTCCACTTCCAAACTTCATCATATTGGGGATTAGTGCTTGGACATGTGAATTTTGTTGGCAGTGGGTGGGGGACAAAGTCAATCCATAGCAATGTGACTGGCTCAGGAAAAGTGAAAGCTAAAGGGTAGAGGCAGGACTGGGGACAGGGTGCTGTGTGCTGATGTCAGAGGATTGACCTTTCCACTTTCCATCCTTGGTTTCCAGTTTTCCCATTGTCTTTCTATAGTGATGTCATGTACTATATACAGATAATACATTTAATTATAAAATATGAAACATTATTTCTTCAATAGAGAAATATGAGACAGGAATATTTTATTAAGTCTCATCTTTCTTTCCTGGTTTCCTTCTAGAATGTAATACTTTCTTTTTTTTTTCACATTTTCAAAGATTATTAGTGTACTTTCTCTTCTCTCTCCATTTCAGAAATTTAGTGATCCCAGAAGCATTGTGTAAGCTGGATAGAGTGTTCAAAACATTGTTCAAAAGTGTTCAAAAACATTGGACAGACCCAGCTTCAAATCCTAGCTCTCTATCTTACTTGTTGGTTTGACCTCATTCAAATTGAGAAAATTGAGTAAGAGAATTTAACACCAAATATGTATGCATTAAATGGCATACAATAAACCCTTACTGGCAGTTTTGGTAGCATTTTCTGCTTTCCCGTATCTGGAAAGATCTAGTATTAAAAATTATAAAAGAATGCCTGGGTGGCTCAGTGGGTTGAGCCTCCGCCTTCGGCTCAGGTCATGATCTCAGGTCATGATCCCAGGGTCCTGGGATCCTCTGCTCAGCAGGGAGCCTGCTTCCCTTCCTCTCTCTCTGCCTGTCTCTCTCCCTACTTGTGATCTCTCTCTCTCTCTGTCAAATAAACAAATAAAATCTTTTAAAAATTATAATAAAATCATAGATTTGTTCTACTGAGATTAAAGCAGTTTAAGTTGAGAAAATTTATAGTCCCCCTGAAAAAGCACCCAAATTCACATAAACACACAAGAGCCCAGAAACTGTAATCCACATGTAAAGGTTACCTCTGCTCAATCAAGATGCTTTATTCTTACTCTTAGAATTTACATCTTAATGATTTCCTGTATTACTGGATGATACCGTGTTTTCTAAAAATCATCATCTCTTTCTCTCTTTCCCTCACCCTCTGACAATCAGTCATTGGGTCCTTTTAATTCTATCCTCTGATTATTTTGGAAACCCATTGGCTCTTCTCTATACTCACTGCCCTTGTGCATTTCTTGTCTGGGTAACAGTGACCTCTCAATCGGTTTGTTCGTTTTTTCCACTTGCCTCTCTAATCCATCCTTTGCACCTTGGCATTTTAAAAAAACAAATCTGATCATATTTCTCCACCTAAAACCTACCCGGTGGTTCTCTATGCCTTAAGCAATTCATCAAAAGATTCCCAAGTTGGGCTGCCACATACCACTGTTGTCTTCTAATTATCCATTTCCTTCTTTTTTTAGGTAATAGAACCCCTCCCCCATTTTTAGGAGGCACACAGCTGTCCTCACTGAAGGTTAAATTCCCCAGCTTCCCTTGTAGTTCATTGTGACCATTTGCCTCAGTTCTGGTCAATGGAATGGAAAAAAGTGTCACATACCATTTCTGCTAAACGTCCTGAAAGTGAGGCAGAGTGTCCTACTTCATCTCTCTCTCTTTCCTGATAAATACATTGTAGTATGACAGTTGGAGCCAGATTCGCTCTTTGAACTTGTGAGGTGGGATGCTAGAGACAGTGGGCCAGCAAGAGAGAAACTATATTTATTTATTTGAAAGATTTTATTTATTTATTTGACAGACAAAGATCACAAGTAGGCAGAGAGGCAGGCAGAAAGAGAGAGAGGAAGGGAAGCAGGCTCCCAGCTGAGCAGAGAGCCCGATGCTGGACTCAATCCCAGGACCCTGGGATCATGACCTGAGCCGAAGGCAGTGGCTTTAACCCACTGAGCCACCCCGGTGCCCTGAGAAACTATATTTAAAGAATCAGACCTTCCAAGCTTACCCTAGACTGGCTTCCTCAGGTAATAACTTATGTATGAGAGAAAGCAACTTCTGTATGTCAATATTATTTTGATTATAGACACATTTAGGCAAAGTAAATCCTAAAATATATAATATCCACTATCTTTCAGATTTTTTTTTTTTTTACTTTTCATGTTTCATTTTCCATCCCTTTACTGCCAGACATCTTTCTACAATACTGATCTCAGAATGGTTTCAGTCCGACTGTTTTTTTCATGTTAGACCCTGGAACTTGCAGTTCTAGTCCTCCTTATTTGGATTTTAGAATTCTTACTTGATTTTAAATACCCTCTCCAAACATCATCTCCTGTAAGCAATCACTGACAATCTCTGTTATGCCCTCAAAAAATTTTGCTTTCTCTAGGTGCCTTATATCTTCCTCAGTTGTACAAAATTACATTATTTCACCATTCATATACATTGACAATTCCTTGTTTTTATGTGTTCTTCCCCCACCCCCCGCCTGGGGCGCAGTGATTCTATTGTATACATTTGCTGGGTCTAGCAGTAACTGGCAATTAGTAAGTAATCAATAAAAATTTGTTGAAGTATGGTTTTGGCTGTATAGGGCATAATTACATTTCTGGAGTTTTTAAATAAAAATAATGTTGCATAGTCACTTTCTCAATTCAAAGGGAAAAATGCACATTTAGTGTTCCATTAAAGCTGTTAAAAATTTTCAATATTTCTGTTTTATGTTATTAAAAAGACGCATGACTTTATTTCAGATACTATATTCTGTTTTGAAATGCTTCATAATAAAGATTGTGTCCTCAAATCGATGTCAGAACATTAAAGTAACATTTACTTCCAGTGTAATAAAATTGACTAGAATTGTAAAAGCAGAATTTTAGATACATCTATTATCTTTTTAAAACATAACTTTCTAGCAACATTTCTTTCTTGTATAAAATTTTGTACCCAACTTTTGTCCCCCTAAATGTTCAGATTTAAGTTGTCCTTAAAACCATTCAAAAATACCTGCATAATCTCTTCCTGATGGAGGCATAATACTCTATCCCCAGGGGTACAGGTCTGTGAATCACCAGGTTTACACACTTCACAGCACTCACCAAAGCACATACCCTCCCCAATGTCCATAATCCCACCCCCTTCTCCCAAACCCCCTCCCCCCAGCAACCCTCAGTTTGTTTTGTGAGATTAAAAGTCACTTATTATGCTGAGTGAAATAAGTCAAGCAGAGAGAGTCAACTATCATATGGTTTCACTTATTTGTGGAGCATAACAAATAGCATGGAGGACATGGGGACTTAGAGTGGAGAAGGGAGTTGGGGGAAATTGGAAGGGGAGGTGAACCATGAGAGACTATGGACTCTGAAAAACAATCTGAGGGTTTTGAAGGGACGGGGGGTGGGAGGTTGGGGTACCAGGTGGTGGGTATTATAGAGGGCACGGATTGCATGGAGCACGGGGTGTGGTGCAAAAATAATGAATACTGTTATGCTGGAAATAAAAATAAATTAAAAAAAAAAAAAAAAAAAAAAAAAAAAAAATACCTGCATAAGACTCACTTTATGGCTTCTGTACTTTATTTAACTATGCTACTTTCTGTCCTCATGGATTTGCTGGACATTTCATAAAACTGACATCAGGCAATAACTGGTCTTTTGCAACTTTTTTTTTTTCACTTTGCATCAGGCTTTCAAGGCTCATTGGTGTTGTATCAGCATATTGTCTGTACTTCATTCCTTTTATTGCTTAAATATACCATCACATGTCTATACCACATTGGGTTTATCCATTCATCAGCTTACAGATACTTGGAGTGTTTCCATTTTTTGGCTGTTATGAATAATACTGTTGGGAACATTCATGGACAAGTTTTTATGTAGACAGATGTTTTCATTTCTCTTGGGTATATACCTACAAATGGGATTGCAGAACCCTATAGTGACTCCATCTCTAGCATCTTGAGGAACCATTAGACTATTTTCCAAAATGGCCGCACCATTTGACATGGCCACCAGCAATGCTTTATGGTTCCAACTGCCCCACATTCTCACCGATGCTTGTTGTTGTCTGGTATTTTGAGGACAGCCATTCAGGTGCATGTGAAGTGGTATCTCATGGTAGTTTTAATTTCTTCTCCCCAGTGACTATGGATGTTGGCCATCATGTGCTGTTTGGTCATTTTTATATTTTCAAAAACTCTTTATTTATTCCTACAACAAATCTCACCGGTCTGTTTTTGTTCATAGAATTTAGTGTGTAACGCTCCAGTGCTAGTGCATTCTGGAGAGAGTCAATGTCACATAGCAAAATGGAGTAGGAAGGGACCTTAAGAGTTTTCAAGTGAAATACTCTTAATTCACAGTTAAATGAGTTAATAGCTAGAGAGGTTAAGTGATTGCCAATTGAGGTGAAACAGCCTAGAAATCAAAAGCAATGATTACTTTCAAACCACTGTGGTCTCCTTGCAAATCAGGGAGAAGTGGGGTACTTTGTCAATGATATAAACTCATTTTACACTTGAATGCTTTGGTAGCAAGAGAATTGAATATAATAGATAGTTGAAGAGTATTCTGCTCTACTTTTAGCTACTGAAAGAAACTGGTAATATTTTGGATCTGTACAATTTATCTCAGTTGATGACCTAGACCTAACAATTCTGTCCATAGTAAAGCACAATATTAATAGGTGGCAAACATATCACTCAAGGAAAGATATTGAGCTTATCCGTTGCTGGATTAGGACCAGGATATTAAATTCTTGGATTTCTGACTCGCTGGGTTGGTAATCTTTTAACTAAACACTACACTGCACCTTCTTTATTGGATCTTTCCAGGAAGCAGGGTTGTCTGCCATCCGTGGTGTAATTACTCTGGGAGTTGTTCATTCTAATAAAATCACACTCAGGAAATATTAAAATACTTACAACAACAAAAAAAAGGTTGGCTCTATAATTTGCTGTTTGTGCAGATGACGTTCTGTAGACTACACAGAATATTGCAATGCAACCTATGACAGTGTATTACTGACTTGTTCTTTCCCAAATGTTAGTGTTCAGAATGTTTAAACCTAAGACATATCTGACACACATAGCAGCAATGTCATTGATATGCAGTGTTATGGTTATCAAAGCCATTTCACATCCAAGAGGTAGTCATTTGATGAAAAAATGCAAAGTATAAATAATTTTTCAAATTATACTAGTTAATCCAAGGTCACATTCATCTAAGGGGACTAATTTAATTTTTTTGAAGTTTTTATTTAAATTTCAATTAATTAACATACAGTATTGTATTAGTTTTGTATAAGATAGTGATTCAACACTTCCATACAACACCCAGTGCTCATCACAGCCAAGTGCTCTCCTTAATCCCCATCACTCATTTTATGCCCTCAACCTCCCTTCTAGAAATCATCAATTTGTTCTCTATACTTATAAGTCTGTTTCTTGGTTTGCCTCTCTCTTTTTTCCCCTCTGTTCATTTGTTTTGTTTCTTAAATTCCATATATGAGTGAAAGCATATGTTATTTTTCTTTCTCTGACTGATTTATTTTGCTTAGAATAATAATCTCCGGATCCATCCGTGTTGTTACAAATGACAAGATTTCATTTATTTTTATGGCTGAGTAATATTCCATTATATATACACCACATCTTCTTTATCCACTCCTCATCAGTCAGTGGACACTTGGACTGCTTCCATAATTTGGCTCTTGTAGATAATGCTGCTATAGACATCGGGATGGATGTATCCCTTTGAATTAGTATTTTTGTATTCTTTGGGGATATACCTAGTAGTACAATTGCTGGGGTCTTAGGGTAGCTCTTTTTTAAACTTTTCCAGGAACCTCCATACCATTTTCCATAGTGGCTGCACAAGTTTGCATTCCCACCAACAATGCAAGAGCATTCCTTTTTTCTTACACCCTTGCTAGCACCCATTCTTATACTGTTGATTTTAGCCATTCTGACAGGTATGAAGTGAGATCTCTGAAGTTTTGATTTGTATTTCTCTTATGATCAGTGATACTGAGAGATCTTTTGATGTATCTGCTAGGCATTTGTATGTCTTCTCTGGAAAAATGTCTACTCATGTCCTCTGCTCATTTTTAATTGGATTATTCATTTTGGAGGTGTTAAGTTTTATAAATTTTTTAAAATATATTTTGGATACTAACCCTTTATCAGATATGTCATTTGCAAATATCTTCTCCCATTCCATAGGTTGCTTTTAGTTTTGTTGATTCTTTCTTTGCTGTGCAAAAGGTTTTTATTTTGATATAGTCCCAATAGTTTATTTTTGCTTTTGTTTCTCTTGCCTCAGGAGACATACCTAGAAAGAGGCTATGACCGATGTGAAAGAAGTTACTTCCTGTGTTCTCTGGGATTTTGATGTTTTCCTGTCTCACATACAATTTGAATTTAGTTTTGTGTATGGTGTAACAAAGTGGTCCAGTTTCATTCTTTTGCATATTGTTGTCCAGTTTTCCCAACACCATTTGTTGAATAGTCTTTTTCCTTTGGGATAATCTTTCTTGCTTTGGTAAAGATTAATTTACCTTATAGTTGTGGGTTCATTTCTGGGTTTTCTATTCTGTTCCATTTATCTATGTATCTTGTTTCAGTATCATATTGTTTAGATCACTACAGCTTTGTAATATAACTTGACCTCTGGAATGGTGAGGCTTCCAGCTTTGCTTTTCTTTTTCAAGGTTGGTGACTTGGGGTTTTTTTGTGGTTCCAGACAAATTTTAGGATTGTTTGTTCTAGCTCTGTGAAAAATGCCATTGGCATTTTGATAGGGATTGCATTAAATGTATAGAGTGCTTTGGGTAGCATAGACATTTTAACATAATTTATTCTTCCAATTCATGAACTAGCTTTAATGTTAATGGTAGATAACATCTTGTGATTGAGTAGTGAAAGCAGCCTGGGTGTCTTGTTATTATCCATGGCAAAGCCACCTGAGAACTACATATTTTAAAAGGGCAGGTAACTAGGAATTTTTGCCTTTGAATAGAAATAGCTACTGATGGATAATATGTCTCAATGATTATACTTGATATTGGAAAAATTAGTATATTTCTCACACTATATATATTACATATATATAATATATATACACACATATATATGTATAGTAACCTAGAAATCAACCATAAAACACTAGACTGAAATGAATATAAATTTTGTTATGGAAGAGATGTTCAGGATTTAATTATATTAGTACATCATTTCTTTTTTCTGTATTTTTGCATTATTTTATCTTTTTCTTTTTCTTAACATAGTGTAATTTGAGTATAAAGTGAAGAACCATAATTGTCAAGGACATTTGAGACAACTTAATTATTTTTTGTGTGTTTCTCTGAAATCTCTTAAATATTATTTATTCTAGATCTTTAATGTTATTGAAATCAAACTAGTCACACAATAAAATCTTCTAAATAAATATGTTGAAAAATTTCTAAGCTTGATTCCTTTTGTAGGCCTGCTTTCTCTTTTGTGACCAGTGAGAATTTAAAACAGAAGATTCAATTTCATCCTCCATGCTTTCTTTTATGAACACTTTTTATATTAAAGTCCATGAAATACAGAAATTATTGTTTTTATAAAAAAATTTTGTATATTCTGAATCTAACACTGAAAGATGAAAAAATTCTAAACTTGCATGTACTATTCATAATTACAAGAGAAATACTGATACTGATCACAGATAAAATCCATCATGATCTAAAGATACTCTTTAAAAGTTAAATGAATTACTACCTCTCAGCCACTATGAGGCCATGCCAAATCTATTTCCCTTCTCAAGGGAAATTTCATTTCCAAAATTCCATCATAAAAACTGAAATCTAAGTAATAATTATTTTAAAATATTTAAGGATTGTGCTCTCAGAAATGGTTCTTATTCTTTTCTCTCTATGCTTAATTTTACTTAAGTATACTGAAAGGTAAGTACCAGTTTGAATTTTTTTGTTTCTTTGCTCAATTTTTGTTCTTTTATTCATTTAACATTTATTGACCATTTACGATAACAATAAACTATACTGGGGCACCTGGATGGGTCTGTTGGTTAAACATATGCCTTCAGCTCAGGTCACGATCTCAGGACTCTGTGATTGAGCTCATCAGGGAGCCTGCTTCTCCCTCTCTCTCTGCTTGTGCTCTCTCTCTCTCTCAAATAAGTGAATAAAACCTTAAAAAAAATCTGTACTGAAATCTATGCAAGACAGAATTAAATGTCAAATTAACCCTGCTCACAATCAACTTGGATAACTACTTCATGCATAAGTTGAAAACAAGGAAAATAAATACTTTTCTTTCTACTGATCTCCTGTGGCCAAGAAATAGGCAAATCATAAATGAGAAAGATATTAATGTTGTTAGCTAAAATGAGAATTTAATTCTAACTTATTCTGGTGCTAAATACTGTGCTATGATTTAGGGGTGTAATAATTTGTAGAATGTATGCCTCTTTTTTTTTTTTTTAATCTTATTTATTGTTTACTTGTCAGAGAGAGAGCAAACACAAGCAGGAGAGCAGCAGGCAGAGGGGGAAGCAGGCTCCCCCCTGAGCAAGGAGCCTGATGCAGGACTGATCCCAGGAACCTGGGATCATGACCTAAGCTGAAGGCAGACACTTAACCAGCTAAGCTACCCTGGTGCCCTGTATTCCTTCTTTTAAGTATTTACAGGTCTGTTGTGGAGTCAGATATATGAACAGGTGCTCACTACACAATTTGACAAGTAACTTAATAGTGGAAAATCCAGAGTAATTAGAGAACACATAGGAGAGAGACTGCAGTGGCCCAGATGCGTTTACTGGAGGACAGAACTTTTAAGTCTGGCTCTAAAGTTCTGAAGGTAAACATGAATATATATCCAGGTGGGCTGAGAATGACTGAGGATGGAAAGAACAAGTCAGAAGAATAGACATGGTACTTTTATGTAACTAAATGTATGGAAATGCCCCCTCCAAACCTGGATAAAATATAAAAGCACTGAGGGTTTTTTGTTGTTGTTATCTAGAAATAACATAATGGAAACTCCAGAATAAGCCCATGGAGCAGTTATCACCTTCAATTTTATTTCTTTGTGAATTGCATGAATTTGTAAGTACATATTTTTTTCATGTTAAGGAAATAATTTCTTTTTCCCTCTAATTTATTAGAATTTATTAGTGTTAACCTCTAAGGAAGCACCTTTCATAATAGAGATCCTGACTCAATCATTGCCTATCTGTGAGGGCTGGAGAACTGTAGAAAACTGAGGGGACTGGACAGAGAGAGAAGGAATAAATAATGATAACAAACATCACTGATATATGCCTAACCAAAGAGAACTGTAAGTTAGGAATCTTACAAAAGCAAAAGTGTTGTCAGTCGAACGTGTTCAACATCTGCAGTCACCAGGGAAATTCAGATTCAAACTACAATTTTTCACTATATGCCACCAGAACATCTAAAATCAAAAAGTCTGACAATAGAACATATTTTATGTGATCCAGGTGGAGATACATAATGAAAAGTTTTTAAAGGTTAATACTTTCCCTATCTGTTTGGCAATTACAAACCTACCCCAATTTTCACCCAGCACACTAAGTTCGGCATTTAAAATTACTCACCATACTGCCTTTGATAGATGAGCAGAACTATGAAAAATGAAATGCTGATGATATAAGGGATGCACGCCTTCACTCCTCATTTTGGCTTTGTGGTTCCCCCTTTTTATCACTTACCAGGACTATTCAATTACATTACACATGTCAGTAACGATGATGGTAATGAAGCATTGCACAAGTTATTAGATTAGATATGATGAACAAAGCAGTTTAAAAAATATTGATATAAGAATGAATTAATAGAGAAGTAAATTTATATGTATTTCCAGAATAAAAAAAAAACAAGAAAACCAATATTATACAGAGAAATATTCAGAATTCATTTAGTTTGTAAACCTAGCTTTTGCCTAGTTTGATCTTAAAGCATAGTTATAAAACATGAAGTAATTATGGTAGAGTAGGATAAAAGCCATTATCTCCATTTTGTGGTGGCCAATGATTTCTCCAAGGAGATGCTGAAAAAGTACATTGAAATTTTATCCACATTAGTATTGATTTTGATATTTCACTAAATTTCTGGGCTTTAACAACTAATTTATGAATCAGATATGAGAATTCAGATGTTTTAATTCAATGAGTTTCATATTAGGAATGAATTCCGGTGGAAATCCTTTTAAATTCTTTAAGGCTATAGAAGAGAACATGTGGCAATGGTTACCACTAAGATTATTTTCCTTTAAAGAGGAACGTGAACACTTTCATGAAACATCAGTCTATGGCATTAAATGTCTTTTACAATACCGGAGCTGATAAGACAGCTTTAGGATACGTGAAACCCATTCACAAATGTCTGTATTAAGGAACGATGGTTTATAAAGAAGAACCTGTAATATGGAAAAATAGTCTTCCGAAGTAAAAAATCTTCCTCTAAAACCAAAGGATCAATGTGTTTAGTGGTAAGAAGAAGAAATTCTTTAGGTTTTTGAGTCACCCAAACGTTCTTTTTTTCATAAATTGGTAACGATCGATTTTTAAGTGACTTTAACATCTACTAAGCAATAAATTTCTGCTAACAATCATAATTGGCACTTCGGTGAGGAAGGAATGTGTTTTTGTCTCATCTTATAGGATATCCAAATCACAGACACTCAGTTGAATAGATTAAATTTCCAAAACTTCTAAAAAAAATGGAACAAGATGCACAGAGATAGGCAGTTCACAACCAGTATTCGTGACTCTGGGATGCCATCAATGACACAGCACCACTCAGTTCTCCATCTGGTACTCTGTGGGGCAACATTTAGATTCATGGCTGTAGCCCCGTATTCTCTGATTGGATTCTCTACATTTAGCATTTTGGGGAGGAAAAAGTAGAATAAAAGTTATGGACAAGCGAATGGATTCTCTTTTAGAAAGCTTTTTCAGAACTCTTAGAAGCGTCCCCTTTCATTTCATTGGCCAGAATGACCACATGGCCATTTGTACCTTCCAAGGAGGCTAAGAGATGTGATTTTGCACCTGGTTACACACTACCTCCATCGAATTCAGGTTATATCACCAGGGGAAGAGAAGAGACATTGAGTCTACAAAGAGAAGCATCTGTCACAGTGGACAGAAGTTCAAGTGAACCATACAAACTTTGCCATCTGTACAACATGATGGGATTTTTTTTTCAACTTTTTTGAAGAACAAAAGTCTTTTATCCTTAAATTTTAGTCTAAATTATTTGTTGCCAGAGTGAACACTATGCTTCATAGTTTAGCTTTAGTAGTCAAATGAGTGTATTTGGAAACAGTTTATATACTAGATTTGAAATAAAATAGAAATGCTATGTTTTGGCAACATATGCACCTGGATTAAACCTATGTGTAATATAGATTGTATTTTACCTAATTCTCTCATAATATTTGTGTAATTAGTGAATTCTTTCTCAAAAATCAGTTTGATATTCCAAATGGTTTTTATTCGTTAAAAAAAAATCTGTCAAATGGCTCTGGTATACTGCTATGATGAGGTATTTCCAAAAGCTCTTGTAACTAAAATCTAGCGCTTATAATTGATCCCTATAAAATGAATTGTACATGTGTGTGTATTTGCATTAAACATAATTAGCTAACCACAGCTCACAGCTTGTCTGTACAGCGTGTGTAATCTGTTTATAGAACAGACCAGATGACATAATGTAGATTTTGGCAAGTAATCACATTCTCCTTCCACAAACAACATCTGAAATGATAAAAAAAAAAAAATACAGATGAATAGCTCCTAATAGGTAAAACCATTATAACCCACATTTGCCAACACAATTTTAATACTGTTTTGTTGGTCGAATATTTTGAAAGGAAAGTATATGATTTTAGCATATGGCTCAATATTTCACTTTAACATAAGAGTAACTCACAGGCATCAAGGATGTGGGGCCAGGAAACCCTGCAGTTGGAAAGCTGAGCTGGGGGCTGAGTCATGTGCTTTGGGTTAGCCTTGCTGAAAATGCCAGTGCCATGATCCTACTCACAGTCTTACCCTCATTATGTCCATTTCCTTATCCTTTGAAACGGAGTTCCAACTGTATATACTCCCTCTCTGTCCCCTGATAAAAGAGGAAAAGAAAAAAGAATGTCATCTAAGGACGTGGGGTTCTCCCTTTTGCTCTGCTTCCTACCATGTAAGTGTAGAAATCCCACATCACATGTCAGGCATGGAAGGACAGGGCTCTCCCTAGCCTTATCCAAAGTGATGAAGATGTTGCTATTAATCACTAATTTTTCAGTATATTCTTCCAGCATCCTGACTAGTCTTAACTGGATTCCTAGTTACTTTCTCATAAAGTTTTCAATTTCCTGATAAACACATGTTTTCCTGATTATAAAAGACTTGTTCTTCACTGTGTTTATTTAGAACATTTACAAAAATAATGAGAAACATATTTTAAGTTATCTAAAATTAAAAGATAAGAATTGTTAACATTCTTAATATTCATCGGCTTTTTAACATATATTTAAATATGTGTGTGTATATATATGTATATATATTATTATATGATATATATATTATATGTACATATATATATATTAAAAATTCAGTTCCTATCCTCTATACACAACTGAGAATTGAAAAAACATTATAATCTATTTTCCAATGCCATTAAATATTGCTTGGACTATCTGTGGTGTTTTTAGGATCCATGTCATGCCGTAATCACTAATGCTATTTCCACCTTTGGTATTATGATTATCATGGCAATCTTTTTTTTTTTAATTTTTTTTTTATAAACATATAATACATTTTTATCCCCTGGGGTACAGGTATGTAAATCGCCAGATTTACACACTTCACAGCACTCACCATAGCACATACCCTCCCCAATGTCCATAACCCCACCCCCCTTTTCCCAGTCCCCCTCAACATGGCAATCTTTATACAAAAATCATATCTGTGTTTCTGATTATTCTCTTAAGCTTAATGTATCAGTTGAGATGTTTTCATTGCACAGTAGAACAAGACCAAACTCTGAGTAGATTTTGTTTAAAAAGAATTTTACTATCTCATCTAAAAAAGTCTTACTATTACTGGCTAGCATGTTAAAAAAAAAAAAAAAAAGTTTAAATCCTGGCTTCAGGGAAGTTTCTTTTACAGAAGGAATGTGTAGTGAGATGCGTTCTTCAATCTGGCAAATAGACAGAATTCCATTTCTTTTTAACTGTTTGTTAAGAGGACCCCAGAAAACAATTATAAGGCCAGAAGTTCATTTCCCGTAGGTGCTTATAGGATTCTCCAAGCCCCACAAAGACCTTAGACTGTCTGAGAGGCATTTAATTCATTATCTTATATTCAAAAGAGCTTAGGATGCCAGGAAATTTGAAATGATTAGAATAAGAAATACAATGCACAATGAACTGATGGTTTAAGGTGGAATCTCGAAGAAACATTGAGATCCCACCTTAAACTATCAATTCACTGTGCATTGTTTTCCCTGTCCTAATCATTTCAAATTTCCCGGCATCCCACAGTCTTTTGAATCTAGGGTAATGATTTTATATGTCTCTCAGACAGTCTAAGATCTTTGCAGTTAAAACATTTAACCTGATTTGAGCTCTCATTATATATCAGGAGATGACCTAGCTAACAACAATGTAAGGTGTTTAGACATAACCCCCCTTTTTAATAAAAGGCAAAGTAATGCACGCAAAGAGCTCCATGAGCAAATTGCTAACACAATTAGCTTTTCTCCCCCAACCCAAACTTTACAGCTCCTGGTTCCCCTAGGGTCACATTTGTGCTTTGCATGAGGCTTCAGAGAATTTTGGGTGAGGCCCAGAAATAGGCAGTTTTAACCTGTCAGGTGATTCCCACCTGCGGACCATCGGTTGAGAAATACTACTTTCAGTGATCTGGCTACTTTACTTCTGGCTATTTTTATTTCCCTTGTGCTGGTGAAATAAGTAGAGATGGATCAAAAGTAGCTTATAGAAGGCATGTTAATGTCTTCAGTTTCCAAAATGGTCTAATCTGATTAATTCCAGAGGCTACAGAAATAATGTTTGTTTGTGTGGCTTTTGTTTTGGGTTTGGATCACGTCTGTCCCTTATCATACAAAATAGAGTTTATGAGAAGTAAGATTTATCAATTTGGAAGAAAGATGATAAACACGAACTGGTGTATATGCCTAATTGGAAATAAATTTAAAGGCTTTCCTTTGTATTTGGTGAGAGTAACCAATCTAATATTTATCACCAAATTATTGCTTGAGTATATCCAGACTGTACCGCTGGTTTTTAAGACAGGCTATTCATATGGGACATTTAAATAAATGTTTCTTTTCTGTAAGTAATACCTTGGAACACGGCAGCATGATTTCCTTAACACACCATATGATGTTTAATTGGCCCTTGCTTGGTTTTCTGGAGGTGGTTTTAAAATACTACAACTTTGGGAACAGTGGTCATTTAATGAACAAATAATAGTTGCATTCCAATTAATATATAAAGAGTATAACAATATCCCCTCTTTTATACTCAGACAAGTAAAAATTTTGAATCAAATCTTCAATTTTGTTTTACATTAATGTATTAAAAAGATAAAATTTAAAAAGGACCTGGTTCTTTAATAAGGACTTTTCAAAGTTTAAACTAAGAACTAATAAGTTATATAGTTTGTACTTCTGGTCAAGTTGTATCTGTTATCCTTAGATCCTGAAAATCTTACTGTAAGATTCATCATTACAAAATAAACCGCTGCACTAGAAAGCGTCTTTTACCTAGCATTGTTTTGTTATTATTACACGTAATTCTTGAGCAGTAGTACAAATCTCTAAAGAAACATCTCTTATGTTCCAGACATGATCCTTTGGATTATGACAAGAAAAATGACAAGATACAACTCTCTTCAAATAGTGAGGCATTTTCTTTTCTTTTTTTTTTTAATGTTTCTTTTTAATTTTTTTTAATTTATTTTTTATTTATTTTCGGCATAACAGTATTCATTATTTTTTCACCACACCCAGTGCTCCATGCAATCCGAGGCATTTTCTTTATTTTAAAAAGTGTGATTATTTCTAACACATGCTTCCATAGTATTTTTAAATGATACCAGGTATAAACCCTCTCCCTACCACTTCACTCATGTTATCTTGTAAAAACTATAAAGCAAAAATGCTATCCCACTTTGAAATGAGAACTGCGGTCCAATGCAGGGCAAGAAAGAAGACCTTTAAGTCTTAAGCCCACATTTACTATAAGATAACCGTAGCTATTATTTCATATTACTCTGCTTTTAAGATGAGGAAAAGGGGATACAATTAGGTAAGAACCTTTCCTAATGTTACAATGTAGGCAATCAGAGCATCTCAGGAACCAAACAAGAGCAACTGAACTATGCCTCACTCAGTAATCTCCTTTGTCAGGATTTTAGAGAAACATAACACATGCGTATCTCAAAATCATGCCAAATAATATCTCTTACCACTGGAATGTGTATTAGTGAGTGAAAGGGCTGTGCTGAGGGGTTCCATATTTGCCTCTTTAACTGAGTTGGTTCTAGCACAGTGGGTAGGGGCTTGGAGGAAAGCAGACTAGGTTCACATCCAGCTCTACCATTTCCTTGCTGTATGACCTTGACCAAGTTAGTTAACTTTTCTAAACCTCAGTTTACTCCTATGTAAAATGGAACAAGTATTAGAATTGACTTATAAAGTATATGTAAAAATAAAATAACAATTGTACAATGTTCTAGACCCAGAGTCTGGCATGGAGTGAGAGTCATTCTTCATTGTCACCCTAGATAGGATTATTATTATTTTTAGTTCACAGGAGAGGAAACTGAGGAACATCGGTTAAGGCACCAACCAACTATCTGAAACCCTGTAACTAAAAAGTGATAAATTTGAGATTGACACCTAGGCTGAATTACTCCAGATAAACAGGATGCTTAATATTTAACCACTGGGCTAAATGGTCAGCAGGCAACTGCATTTGGATTCCTCTATCTAAAACACATTTCCTACCCTATCCCCCCTTCAGGAAAATCAACTTCTTCTGGGCATTTAGGATGATATGAAACATAATGCCAAAGAACCTTCTACAACTAAATGGAAGGTTAATGGGAGTGGCTTTTGCCAATTCTCATATGGCACTGTCCTTGGGTTATTGCTGCACTGATGCAGATCTCCATTGCATTCTGTTTAGTTCTTTGAGGTTCTGAAAGAGAGGTATATATTAGAAATGATAATAGCCACCTTATCCTGTTTCCAGGACTCTTCCTGCATCTATTCCTGCTGACAACACAATACTGGGGAAGGTGATACGCCCCAGAATACAGCAGTCCTCCGTCAGCCTCTTCCATTCTTCTTTCCATCTTGAACATTTCCTAGAATTGCAGGCTCTGAATTAGTATAGAAAGAAAAGCTTAAGGAACTAAACAATTTCACTTTGGCCACCTCCAAAAGTAGCCCTTGGGTACAAATGAGATAACAGCTTGATTTTCTACAGGGCACTGAGCCCTCTGACTTGGGGGAAAGAGATTTTCTGACCCTCTTTCAGGTGGATAAGATACTCTAGTTTCATAAGACACAAATTATTGCCTTCAGACCTGGTCTGTGGCTGTGCATGTGCCTTTGAACAATGCTGGGAAGTATTGATTGGGTTTCTTGGGCACAAAGAACCCTCTCTCTAAGTGAGAACAGTCACCTCCACCAATAATAAGAGTCTAGAGCAATGAGTGCTATAATACATGACATGAAGGAACACAGAAGAAAAGTAAATAGCTCCATTGCTTGGACAGGGGAAGGGGGAAAAGCAAAAACAGGTTGCCAGAAGGTGGCTTCTCTGTCCATATTGCAGGCATTGATGCAAGACCCAAGTTGGGATTATAGACATGAATATAATCCCAAGAAGGAAAACAAGATGATACTCAACCATGAAACGTTTTGTAGAGAGTAAAAAATAACTTTAGGCAATTAATATAAAAAGAAGATGGAAAAGTAAATTTTAACCTACAGCACATAGAAATGTGAGGACCCAGTTAAGAGTCTTAGGATTTGTGTTCTCAGCCTTGTTCTCTTCCTACTCAGTATATGTGGCAAGTTAAATCCAATCTATGGGCCTCATTCCTCAGCCATAAAGCAAGATGGGTAGACAAGATGGACTCTGAAGACCATTCCAGCTCTGGTGTTTTCTGACTCTGTGTCTTAGTCCTGGAAAGCAATAACAATAGGCGACTCCGGTGAAACTCTCACAGTCAGAGAAGGCAGAGTAGTGCTTACTGCTACAATTCAGAAGTAAGGTAGCACCCCCGAACAATGTCAGGCCTGCAAAGGAAGCATAGCCAGTGGGCATAGTACAGATGTTGAAGATTTAGAAATAATAGCTATGGAGTATATTTAAGTATATTATATCAGACTCAAATCATACCAAAAAATAAACTAATTGTTCCTGAATTTTTTTTTAAAAGAAAAATCCCAGAAATGAGAAGAATGAATTTGCAAATAGAATGAGAGTAAATAGAATAAAATGAGCAGGGATGATAGTTTTCAGTAGTCACATGTTTGCAAGTCAGCTGTTTGTAATAAGCTTAAACTTTAACTTGAAGAATTATTTTATTGTTCTGTCTGTTCTTTGGAAAATAGTCACATCAAATAGTTTGGAAATGGATCCAGATGTAGATCTTCTTTGGCATTATTGGGCATATATGGGCAAATGGAAGATCGATGATTTGATTAAAAATAGCTAAAACCTCATCTTATGTTAGAAATACCTGAAATAGTTTAAGTGCTAAAAGGATAATATACTGTATGGTGACTAACATAACACAATTAAAAAAAAAGTCTAATATGTAGGGGTGCCTGCGTGGCTCAGTCAGTTAAGCATCCAGCTCCTGATTTCAGCCCAGGTCATGATCTCAGGTTTGTGAGATCAAATCCTGCATTGGACTCTACACTTGGCATGGAATTTGTTTAACATTCTCTCTTTCCTTCTCCCTCTGTCACATCTCCTGACCTCCATTCATGCTTTCTCTATCTCTCTAAAAAAAAAAAAAAAAAGTAATATGTAAACTTAAAAAACATTTAGGCTATTTGTAATAGTGAAGGAATATGTTGGCATTATTGCTAATTATTGAAGATTAGTGTATCTATGTAGAAATTCATCTTCAAAGAGTTATTGGTTATCTCTTCTTTCTTAAAAAGAATAGAGGGGGAAGAAAAAAATTTAAAGTAAAAGAGAGTGGAAATGTGTAAAGTTATTATGAATAGCTAACTCTCATAAGGATGTTACAATAGGTCTTTGTTTATAGAGGCAAAAAGATTACGAGACTTTTCAGTAATTGGAGAGAGCATTTATTTAATTATAGATATTTTCACTATAATTTTAGAGGAAATACCACACAATTACATAAACACTGAATATAATATCTTTTTAATTTGCATAGTGTGTGGTTAAATCTATACTCTAAAATAAAGAGAGCCATAATTATATATACTTTTGAAGTTAATGCCTAATCTTTTTACCAAATACAATTCTCTATTATTTTATTTGTAAATATGTTAGCATATCAACACTTTTAGCCACTAATATATGGTGATTTCTTGACAATAATTATTTATATTCTCTTTCTCTTTTGAAATTATCTGTATCATTTCACCTGGTTAATATTTTCGAAGAATATGGTTGGGAACATTTTTAAAATTCCATGTTTAAAATTGTATTTAAAGTTCTTTGTAGAATATATTGCTTATTGTTTGCAATCTGTAAGGCTTTATGTCAAAATTTTTTTCTTTTCACTTTGAACCATAATTACTATGTTTATGCTATTTAACAATTTTATGTACACTGAAGTGGTTTTATTTGGTTCAGTGTACATTGCCAGTATAGTTTTACAATGTTTTCAACAATGCACATTTTTATAACTGCTATATGAAAGAATTGATCTATTTATCTGAACCTTTCACAATATAGAGCAGATCTTTGGAAAAAAGAAATAATTTTTAGCCTAAATAAAAGAGTTTCTGGTGATTACAGTGTATTTCATTTAAAAAAAAAACTTAATTCTCTTAGTAAATCTTCATTGCTCATTTGCTATGATCAGGGCTTCGGAATTCACACAGGACCTGGCATGAACATTGCCCTTAGAGAGTTTACCAACTCTGAGGGGAGATAGGACACATACACCAACAAATCAGATAGAAACGAGATAGAAAATCAAAGTTTTAGAGGCACCTGGGTGGCTCAGTTGGTAGCATCCAACACTTGATTCCAGCCCAGGTCATGATCTCATGAGACGGAAACCCAGGGCAGGCTCCCACTGAGCATGTGTCCTGCTTAGGATTTTCTCTCTCTCCCTCTGCCCCTCTCTGCTCTCCCTATACTTGACTCACTCTCTTCTCTTTAAAAACAGACAAACAAACAAACAAACAAAACCACAAGGTTTTATAACAGACAAAAGAACAAATTTGGAAAAAACAAAACTGTAAAAATGTTGACAGATAATAGACAAAGGAGTGTAGGCCTCTTATTCCTTCCCATTCCTCCTCATTCCCTGCGAAATGCTACCGGGCTTCCTCTTCACTGAGAAAAAGGAAGTAATCAGAAGAGAGCATCCATGCAGGGGTGTGGACAGACACCTCTTCTGTCCACATCCCTGCTCTCCTCTCTCCCCGGTCTCTGTGGATGACCTATACCTCTCTCCAGGCCAGTCCCTCCATTTTCTCTCTAGACCTTATTCTTTCTCGCCTCACGTGGATGCTTCTCCAGCTGTTCTCACTTCTGCCTCCTGCATCATTAGGTTTTTTTTCTCTTTGGATTATATTGATTAGCACACAAACATTCTGTGATTTCTTTTATTAAAAAAAAAAAGCAAGGGGCGCCTGGGTGGCTCAGTGGGTTAAGGCCTCGGCCTTCAACTCAGGTCATGATCTCAGGGTCCTGGGATCAAGCCCCGCATCGGGCTCTCGGCTCAGCAGGGAACATACTTCCCCCTCTCTCTCTGCCTGCCTCTCTGCCTACTTCTGATCTCTGTCTGTCAAATAAATAAATAAAATTAAAAAAAATTAAAAAAAAAAGCAAACCTCTTGACTTCATTTTCATCTCCAGGGAATGATGTCATCATATTCCTTTTCTTCACTTTATAAAACTCCTTGAAATAATTGTCCCTATTTGCAGTCTCCAAAAGAAATCTGAGCACATATTTAATCAGCACTTCCCATTTTCAATCCAGCAAGAACTGTTTTTGTCATTAAGGATGTCTTCCTTGATTCATCCCTTCTCAGTCCTCAGCTTCATCAACCTTCACCTATCAGCAACTAAGGATGCAAGCAATCCTTCTTGCTTGCAACCTTTGCTTTGTTTAGGCTTACTGTCTACACTTCTCTGGTTTCGCACCTAACTTTCTGCCCTCTTCCTAGCATTCTTTACTATTTCTCCTCATCACCTGACCTGACCTCTACCCGGACTGTCAGGACTCCACCCTTGGATCAATTTCACTGCTGTCCAAACTTACTCCTTTGATGATTTCATTCAATCGCATGACTTCAAAGATGGTTTTTACGTTGATCACGGCAGCCTCTGACCTCTTACTCACTATTCAACTGCCCACTTGATAGGATTGCCAGACTCATCAAATAAAAATGGAGGGCATCTGGTAAAATTAGAATTTTTGACAGGCGAAGTATACTTTTTTTAGTATAAAGTATATACCATGAAATTACCTGTTTTGTATTTATCTAAAAGAAGTTTTTGGGTTTATTGGAAATTGTAATTTAACTGGGCATCCTGTGCTTTATCTGACAGTGCTACTACCCAATACGTCCATGGCTCCACTTTGATGTCCAAGAGGCATCTCCATATAAAATATCCAAACCTAAGCTCCTGACATTCCCTCCCACACCAGTCCCCCATATAGTCTTCATCTTAGAGCAAGGCAAGTCCATTCTTCTAATTACTCAAACCCAAAACCTGTGGTTGTCTTGATGCATGTCCTTTCTCACATTCCAGCTGAATTATTCATCATATATACTAGGTCTAAGCTCAAATTCAATTATCCAGAATTTGACCTTTCACCTGCTCCAGTGAAAGGACAATTGTCTTCTCTCTTCTCCCAACAGGTGTCTCTGCATCTATCTTTATCCCCCTTTCATCTGCTCTCTGAACAGCAACCAGAATTCAAATAAGAATGCATAGCATTGGTGTCTACATAAAGTAGGTGACTGCTTTAAAAAAATACCACCAACCTTGGATTTTTTAAAAAATGCCTTTAGAATTAAAAAAATACAGGCTTGAATCTTGTCCAGATTGTTTTTAAATATTTTTTTATAAGTAAAACTTTGTGGCTCACTGAAGATTTTTCTTCCAAGGTTTAGAGGAAAATAAGCTGCCATTATGTAGCCTGTATTTGCATCCCTGAAGTTATGTCATACTGCAGGGAAAGTGCCAGAAAGTCCTGGCAACGTAGCCGAAGGCTGAACCCTTAAAAAGTTTTGAGAAATTTCAGAGATCAACAATTCAAATAACCATGAGGTGTTGGTTTTCTCCTTCTATTTTCTACAAAATAATAATAGATGACATTTATTGATGAATTACTGTGTGTCAGAACCTGTTTTAAGTATTTTATATGAACCTCTACTACTCTATACTCATGTACATATGAAGAGCAGAAAGGTTAAGGGACTTGGCTTGGGCCAGCACGATAGATACAGAGTTCAGCATGCTGCATGTGGCTAAGTACATCAGGGGCTCCTTCACCTGAGCTCTTCAGAGTCTTTCTTTTCCCCTTTCTGCAAGCTAGAGTTACAGTGAACATGTCCATGCTTTATTTAGTTGGAGTTCATATTTCCTTTAAAAATTCCCTTTGCAATACTTTCCTTCCAACCTTATATCATCAGAGAAAAAGATGTCAATAACCCTGAAAATATAAACTGGCTATTGAAATTCATACAGTCACACACACATACATTCCCAGAGTTTGAAAAGACTATTATGTTTACATCTACAGTCCCGACCTGCAGAGATATGTTTGAAAGATTAGAACTTAGTAATTATGCTTTTCTGTGACTCCTTGAAATTATGTTGGTTAAACAACACAACTGTATTCTGAAGCCCAACGATTATTACTGATGAGTTAAATACTATGGCTTAGTATTATTAGGGGGTCTCTCATGTGATGCTTAGGAGGATTATGCAGCTGTCCTGTGTCTCTTTTGGAATCCCACAGACCCTAGAAGAAGGTTGGCAGAAACCTGTAATGGGACCCATCTACCAAAGACCACTGCATTCCTCACAGCCTTTATTGGCCACATAGGAAAAAATTTTCCAACCCAAACAAAGACATTAAGTAAAAGTTCCAATCAGCAATGATGTATCAGCAATTCTGGGGTTTAACCCTGAATGTGCTCATCATCCGGCAATAGGAAGTTAGTCTTCATGTCGAAACCCCGGATTTCTCAAAGAGAGTAACTCACGGAATTATTTATGGAACATGTCACATGGCGACAATAGACAGTGGCAGTGTCACTGTGGGCATTTGGCCCCACGGTTAGTTGGGCTTTGTTTATTATTAATGAAAGAAACTAGGTTAAATAGAGCCATTTCCCTTGAATGTAATCTCACCCAAGAGAAATAAGAAAGTGTATATTTGATGCCAAAATATCGCACTGATTCACTTAAAAGACACAAATCGTCAAATTGACATTTTGTGTGTTATAATGGCAAAACAACTGACTGGTAGTCTGATTTTTGTTCACTTTTTAATTGATTGAGCAATATATATTTTGGGGGAGAGGAAACAGAGGATAACTATCATATTGATTGGACTTAATCAACTCTCTTGGATTTTTTAACTAAAATGAACACATACTCTTTTTTTATGCTAAAGTAAAACCAGTAGTTGAGAAATGAAATCATAAAAAAATCAGAGAGTTATTCTCAACATTTTTGTTTCTAGTAAAAGAGGTTTTGGCAGTATTCATGAGGATATTAAAAAATCAAAATGATACTAAACAAGTCAGCATATTTAGAAAGATCTTTCTGCTACATCATAACATAGCCTATGGTTAGTTGCAGTAGTCACTTGCTTACCATTCAGCATTGTTGGTGTTTAGAAAGATGACTGTTGCTTTAACCACACTCACAAAAGAACCCATAAGGTAAAGTTCCTGCTGAGTTTTTTTTGCAACATTTATTAAATGTTTCCTGTAGCAAAATGAACACTTCTCTAGACTGCAGAAAAATTTTACTAAGTTCTGTTTATGATGATAGACATTGCTGTAAAAATTTATACTCAGTTAAAGCAAAATGCTTTATGTGTAATGTGATGAAAGATGCATTCTAGCATGAGAATTTCTTTTAAGAAGTATAATGCTATTCAAAAAAAAAAAGAAGTATAATGCTATTCAAATATTTCTACAATTCTTTTTCCTTTCAAGACTTTATTCAAATTCAAGTTAGTTCATGCATAGTGTATTATTAGTTTCAGAGGTAGAAGTCAGTGATTCACCAGTTGCCTATAACACCCAGTGTTCATTACATCAGGTGCCCACCTTAGTGCCCATCACTTACCTCATCCTCCCACTCACCACCCCTCCACCAACCCTCACTTTGTTCCCAAATTTAAGAGTTTCTTATTGTTTGCCTCCCTCTCCATCTTTATCTTATTTTTTCTCCTTCCCTTCCCCTATGTTCATCTGTTTTGTTTCTTAAATTCCACATATGAATGAAATCATATGGTTTTTGTCTTTCTCTAACAAATACTTAGCATACTACACTCTAGTTCAATCCATCTCTACAAATTCTTTGATACTTCTTCCTTCGAATCCCCATTCCTTGCAACTGGGCTATACATAGTGACTTGCTTCTGACAAATAGAATATTGCAACATTGGGGCACTGGGTGGCTTAGTTAGTTAAGTATCTGCCTTCAGTTCAGGTCATGATCTAAGAGTCCTGTCTTGAGACACACCAGCTGGAATAGGACAATAAGGTTTGTCATCATATTTTAAAGGCTCTTTCTTTTTTCTTTCTTTCTTTTTTCTTTCTTTTTCCTTTCTTTTCCTTCCTTCCTTCCTTCCTTCCTTCCTTCCTTCCTTCCTTCCTTCCTTCCTTCCTTTCTTTTGAAGAAAACATGGAGTGGATTCACATTCAGCATGGAGTCCAACACAGGGTTTGAACAATGGCCTTATGGGACCAAGAGTCAGACACAGCCACCCACTCACCCCAGTTTTTCTTAATGTTATTCCATAATGCCAGAGGAATAAAACCTAAACTGATAGGTCATTTGATTGGACAAGGTCTGTTATCTTCTTATTTACCTATCTCTCCCTACATTCACTCTCTTTCTAACCCTTGTTATCTCTAAATAACTTTCTCTCCAGATGTCCATTCTGCATCTCGTTGAGGTAGAGCACCATGTTATTATTCTAGAAATACCATGGTCTTTGGAGTCAGACAGTTCTGGGTTCAACTCCAAATTTACATTTTTACCTGTAAGCTGCTGTTACAGCATCCTACAAAATCTTCTTAACCCCTTTCAGCCTCACTTTTCTTTCATGTGATATGGGATTTATAATACTTACAACCTAGGGGTCTTGTAAAGATTAAGTGAATATAACATACAGAGAAACTTTACTCTGGGCTGAGCCAAAATTGGCAACTCCCATATGGGAGAGAATGGTTGTTCTTGTCATTATGATTATAACTTGAGACTTGCTCTTGGCTGTCTCCCCTTAATAAAATGCAAGCTGTTAAAAGGTAAGTTCTACTTTTCTATATTACACCTAAAAAGAAACAAGAGAATTGTCTGGTGAATTATTCTGGAATCTCAGGTTACCCGTCAATGAGCCCTTTGAGATCTGGGTTTTGCCTCCCTTAGGTCAGGGGAGAGGGCTTTTCAAGCTCAGTAAAAGAGGCTGCCTCTGAATGTAACCACTGAGCTTAACTTTCCATGAGAATGGCAGAAAGAGGCTTCCTTTTCCCTTAGCCTGAAGCCTCTTCTTATAAGATCATCAGGCACTAACACTTGGTGCTATCAGAAACTTCCCCTACTAAGGCTTTTTTGTTGCCAGAGCCCTATTGACTAATAGGCATACACAAGGTTATTCTCACTATAAAAGACATGACAAAGGACCAGACTTCATCCTTTGGAGCACAGCCCTATGCTATCCAGAAGTATCTCAAATGCCTCTCTGTGACACTCAGAGAATGAGGTGTGCTTCCTCTTAATGATCTTGGGCTTTCACAGGTCCAAAGTGAAGTCTGACTTTTTCATCCATAGTGCATGACATTGTTCTGCTATCACGTACCTTGCCTGTGTTGAGCCAAACAGATAAAAATCTTTGCCCTGAGGTGTATATTCCATTGAGAAAAAGAAAAACAGGAACAGAAAATAATGAAAATGGATTCATAAAATACATCACATGGACAGGTAAAATACATACAAGATGTAAAAGATATATATGTATGTGAAGAATATGTAGTAGAGAAGGTAAGTGCTTTGAAGGTAAGTGTTTTGTTAAGCAGACAATATGGAGTGTTGGGGAAACACATATCTTATGATCTGTTCATTTACCAACAGTTGGATGTACCTACTCAATATATGTTCTAGGAGACATACACAGTGATGCTTATTATGGTAATGTTTAAAGTTTTTTTTTTTTTTTTAAAAAGGAGGAAAGTTAGATGTCCCTTAAAGAGAGGCCACCTGTTAATGAGCTTCTGAGAGAAAGATCACAGTGGTCAACTATAGCTGATGGAAGGCAGGGAGGTAAGACTGGCAGCATAAAGAAAACTTGGTAAAAGATCATGGAGGTAGATTAGAGGAAAATAATCATAACAAGTAATATTTTTGGTGGCTTTCCCTATGCTGGGTGATATTCCAAAAAGTTAGTAAAGCCCATTTAATCCTCACAACAACTCTATGTAGTAGATATTATTGTCTTTTAGAGAAAGAGAGAGCTTAAGGGATCTTTGCAAGATCACACCTTCGTGGTAAAGACAGGGCTCAAACCAGACAGTCTGAGTTCAGAATTACCATTTCAACTGTGATTAACTGTTCTACATGCCATATGTTCTCAGTAACCATAAGAGCAGAGAAAGCATGAAGAATTTCCACAGGAGAATTTTTCTAGGAAAAATTATATTTCCTTCTACCTAGTTACCAACATTTATGTTCTGTGATTCCTGGACAAAAGTGTTATATGGAGAATAATTTATGTAAAAAATAAAAAATTAATTAAAAAAAAAAAGGAATCTAATAATAATGTTTGAGATTATTGTGTTTTGCAGTCCCACATCTAGTTGACAGAACAAAGTTTTCATCTTCATCAAAATCTGCTTAGAGCAATTTGTCTGCTCTCCTAGTTAGATTTAAAAATATTTGAAGGAAAAGTATAAGAGTTTTGTATATATCATAAAAATATAATTGTCTCCCATCTGCTCTAGAGAGAAATTTCATTAAGTGCTAACTTATGAAGCCTAAAATTATATCAAAGGTATTTTTCATTTGTATTGTCTCATGTATGTGTTTTTGTGTTATTGTTACTAGCCTTTGATTTAATGCCAGATTTTTTTTTAGTTATTCCATTATCATTTGCAGTGTGAATCATAAATCTAACATTTTAATGAGATGGCAATAGCTTAAAATCAGACACCAAATGTTCCAAATTATAGTGGGCCTGGATTTTTTTTTTTTTATTGCAACCATCCTTTTCCCTCAACTGTGAGATCAAGTGTGTGCTATACAATAGAGTTTGTAGCTCTAAGACTTATAAATACTTATAAAACAGCCTCTCTTATACCAAAAATATCAGAAATAATGTTGTACAATGTCTACAGCAAGAACATTGATAATTTTGAACATGGTGAGCTTCTTCTTTAAAAGTTTATTATCTTCTTTTAATGCATTTATCTTTAGGTAGAGTTCATTTTATTGTTTAGCCATAAAAAGAAAATAAAGTAACATTTTAGACAGATTATTGGGTTTATTGGCCTAAGCCAATCCACTTTGGAATAATAAGAACCTCATTGAGTCATTAAAGACTGAAATAAGGTATATTTGTTTCTATAACTTGAGCTCATGTGCTTCATGCTACATTGAGATATTTAGAACTTAGTAACTTTTTTACCTTGAGATAAATATGTTGTTCGACTATCAAATATAGTTTCCCTTCTTCCCAGAAGTCTCAAGGATGTCAATAACTTTAAAATCCTGTGACATTTTTCTTTTTTGTAAGCAGGAAATAACCATAACTCAAATATATTCTCAATCCAGCCTAGTCTTTGGGAAAATTGAGAAACTTACTCTTCTATGAAGAATAAATGCCAAAATCTCCATGGGCTATAGAAAATCACTAAGACTAATTTCTACTGTTTCTGTACAGTCAGATGAAAGGAAGAATAGACATTAGTAACAGAAAGATTTGGGTTCAAGTTTCACTTCTGCCCCATATTCTGTGATCTTGGAAGAGTCTTGTTTTCCTTTTTTAACTTTAGTTAGGCTCAATTTCCTCGATCACATTTGTAAATATGAGATAAAAGTAGTGCCTACCTTGGATAGCTGTGATGCAGGTTAAATAAAACAAAGGTTCAGTTTGGTGTTTAGAATATACTCAGAGCCCCATAAATGGCAGATCTTGTCATTATTTCTGCTTCCTTATTTAATTAAAGCCTTCATGATATCCTGGAGTACAGTTTGTCAGGCATGCATGATAAAATTGAGAGACTATGGTCTCTCCAAATGGTAACACTACTTGAATGTTCCAGGAAGCCAGATGCTGGGCAAAGAAAGTGTAAGTTTTTTATTTAAGATAGACACCCTAAGATAGCATGACCAACATATCAATATAACCCATGATTCAATAATGCAGACATTGCACAAAGTGGATTTCAGCATGGGTCACATCATAAATTAACCCTGCTTACAGAAATAAAAAGGATCATAAGATAATACTATGAGCAAAATTTGTATGTCAACCAATTGGGTAATCTAGATAAAATAGGCAAATTTCTGGAAACATGAATTATCAAAAGTGGCATAAGAAGAAATAGGAAATCTGAATAGATACATAACAAGTAATGAGACTGACTTAGTAATCAAGAACCATGAAACAAAGGAAAGTCCAGGACTAATTGGTTTCATTGTTGAGTTCTACCAAACATTTAAAGAATTACCACCAACTTCTCTCAAGCAACTCCAAAATTAAAAGAAAAGGGAACAACTCTTAACTCAGTTTTCAAGGTCTGCATTACACTGATACCACAGCCAAGAAAAGACAGTACAAGAAAAGAAAACTGCAGGCCAACAACCCTTATGAATATAGATGTAAAAATCCTTTGGAAAATACTAGTAAATGGAATCCAACAGCAGAGTAAAAGGATTATAGACCAGGTTCAAGTGGGAATTTTTTTTTTTAAGTTTTATCCCAAGAATGCAAGGGTGTTTGAAATACTGAAATCAACCAGTATAATGTATCACAGAATAATACTTCAGTAGAATAAGGGGAGAAACCACATGATCACCTCAACTGATGCAGAAAAGCATTTGGCAAATGTCATGATTAAAAACACTCAACAAACTAGGAATAGTAGGACACTTCATTAACATGACAAAAGACATTTGTCAAAAACCTGCAGCTAACATCATACTTGCTATGGACTGAATTGTGTTCCCTCAAAATTCATATGTTGAAGCCCAAACCCCAATGTGACTATATTTGGAACCAGGGTCTATATTGAAATAATTAGGATTAAATTATGTGGAAATGTGGAAAAAGGAGAATAAAGTTGGAGGGCTCACAACTCTTAAAACTTACTACCATTTGATAGTAATCTAATCATTATGGTACCAATATAAGAATAAAAATATAGACCAATAGAGTAGCATTGAAAGTCCATAAATAAACCCATACTTCTATGATCAAGTGATTATAGACAAGGATGCCAAGACCTATCAATGGGGAAACAATAGTCTTTTCAACAAATGGTGCTGGAACAACCAGATAGCTACATGCAAAGGAATAAAGTTGGGGGCGTCTGGGTGGCTCAGTGGGTTATGCCTCTGCCTTCGGCTCAGGTCATGAGCTCATGGTCCTGGGATTGAGCCCCACATCAGGCTCTCTGCTCAGCAGGGAGCCTGTTTCCCACCCCCCCCCCGCCCCACCCCACCAGCCTCTTTGCCTCCTTGTGATCTCTCTCTACGTCAAATAAATAAAATCTTTAAAAAAAAAGAAAAAAGAAAAAGAATGAAGTTGGACCATTACTTCACAACATACACAAAAATTTCTCAAATGGAGCAACCACTTAAATGTGAGAGTTAAAACTACGAAGTTCTTAGGAAAAAAATAGGGAAAAATATTCATGACCTTGGATTTGGCGAAAGATCTTAGATATGACACTACCGATACAACTACCAAAAGAAAAACAGATAGATAAATTGGACTTCATGAAGATTTAAAACTTCTTATGCAACAGAGGGCATTATCAACAAAATGAAAAGAGAACCTATAGAATGTGAGAAAACATTTGCAAATCATATATCTTATAAGGGTCTAGCATACAGAATTATAATGAACTCTTACAATGCAACAACAAAAGACACACGACCCAGTTAAAAATGGACAAAGAACTTGAGTGGGCAGTCCCTCAAAAAACATATTCAAATAGCCAACAAGCACAGGAAGACATGGTCAACATTATTAACCATTAGGGAAATGCAGATCCAAAGTACAATAAGACTTCACTTTACAGCCATTAGGATAAGATGTCATTTTTCAAAAAGGAAAGGAAAAGAAAAGTGAGTCTTGGCAAGGAGGTGGAGAAATTGGAACCCTCAGACATTGCAACCCAGCAAGTCCATTCCTGGGTATAAACCAGTCATAATGAGAACAAGCGTTCAGACAAAAACTTATATACAGATATTCCTAGCAGCACCATTCACAATAGCCAAAATGTGGAAATCACCCAAATGCCCATCAATGGATGAATGGATAAACAAATTTGTAAACACATACAATGAAATACTATTCAGCAATAAAACAGAATGAACTACTGATAGCAGGCTACAACATACCTGAATCTTGAAAACATTATGTTAAATGAAAGAAGGTAGGCACAAAAGGTTGCATGTTGTATTCTTCCATTTATATCAAATATCCAGAAGAGACAAATTTGCAGAGACTGAAAACAGATTGGTGGTTGCTAGGGGCAAGGGGAGAGGCATCGAAAGTGACTTCTTAATGGGCATGAGAGTTTTCTTGGAGGTGATAAAAATGTTTTATTAGATAGAGGCAGAGATTGTAGAACACTGTGAATGTACCCACTGAATTGTGCATTTTAAAGTGATTAATTTTATGTTGTGTGAATCTCCCTTCAGTTTTTAGGAAGGAAGGGAGGGAGGGAGAGAGAGAGAGAAAGAAAGAGAGAGAAGATGGAAGAAAGGAAGGGAGAAAGGAAAACTGACACCTGTCCCTAGAATACCACAACATCCAATGGCATTTTCTAGAATCAAAAAACCTGTAAGGGGGCACCTGGGTGGCTCAGTGTGTTAAGACTCTGCCTTCAGCTCAGGTCATGATCTCAGGGTCCTGGGATAGGAGCCCCGCATCAGGCTCTCTGCTGAGTAGGGAGTCTGCTTCCCGCACCTCCCCTGCCTCTGTGCCTATTGTGATCTCTCTCTCTCTGTCAAATAAATAAATAGAATCTTAAAAAAAAAAAAAAAAAAAACAAACCTGTAAGAATCAGCTCCGCATATCCAAAGGCAAACTCCCATCATTACAACTAAGTGTAGGATTACTTCTTGACTATTTTTCAGGTTTCTGGGCTCTGGGCTCTATTCAGGCAGGGTAGCCCTAAACTCCCTTGAGTTAGGTAACTTTCCCTGACTCCTCATTTCTTCTGTTGCATGTGTCCTCCTAATCCCCACCACCATCAATCCCTACCATAAAAGAGTTTAGTCATCTATTTCATTCTGGCTCTCAATGTAAATACTCTCCAGTATTAAAACAGAAGCCCAAATAAAAATACACTATTCTGGATCAACTTTACCCATATCTACCTATCACATATCCCCCCGACTGCCCAGGATTCCCTCCACAGTCTAGCCAGATAAGCTTAAATATCCTTTTATTCCTAAAGCTACACTTACTCAACTAAACTATGCGACTTTACAGCTCTACTCATAAGTATTAATTCTTTTTGAGATGAAATACATTCATTAGTATTATTTAAAGCTTGCTTGGCTTAAGTTAATTTCTGATCCTCTTTTATGAGTTTCTGGCCTTGGGCTTTAATTAATCTATGCTGAGAATGGTAAACTCCATCCTTGTCATCCATCATCCCTTATTTTAATAAGCTTAAAAATGCTAACACACATTCAGCCTCTCCAATCCATAGCATTATGTCCACATGCAAATATTTGGTTTGGAGGATAAGGCAAAGGGCTGCATAAAGGCCGGGAAAGGTCTTGAACTTCAGGAAGGAAAGGAAAAAAATGTGACTTTCGAAAGATGTAAAAATTTTGGTTCAGAAATGTTGGACCAATAGCTTGCAAAGTAATTTAGCAGAAAGGATTAAGAACCCTTCAGTCGCCAAGTAGTAAACATCGCCACCCTCACAGAGGCCTTTAATTTAGAAAGTCCTGCAGCACTAGAAAAGCAGATGAAGTCAAATCATACAAGAGATCTTGCACATTTCCAGCTTCGCTTTTCAAAGACTTTGTACTTGATCTTAACCCATTTAAACATGCCACTCCTAGGACTCACAAACTTCCAAAAGATCATTACTTCTGTAGTAATAGCTAGCATTTATGTGATTACAAAGCAATTTTAAACACACTGTCTCATTTGACAGAATGGAAAATATAACTGTTATCACCCTCATTTTAGAGATGAGCGGCCTAAAAATCAAAGCATTTAAATAACTGATAAGCCTCAGAGCTGGAAGCCAAACCCAGATCCTTTGATACTCACACTCTCCAAACTCATTATGCTATTTCTCGAATCACACATTATGCCTGACTGTGATGAATATCTTTTTGTCTCTATTATTTTTTGTCTCTACTTTTTCTGGAAGGATTTTAGGTACATATAAATGGATATCCTGTATGTGATAATTTTTAATTCAAGCAGATATTCTTTTTTATTATTAGCTAATCTGTAGAAAACTTTGCATAAGACAGGTTGGAAGATTACAACCAAAATAAACGAATAAGACATTGAAATGAATCTACTGAGTGATAAGATTTACACAAATGGCTAAAATGCACAACAGTGTTAGCCCAGGTTCCCCTACAATACAATCCCCCTAGGCACACTTAGTAAGCCTATAGCATCCTGCAGGCCTCACCTGAAAATTGTGGTTTCATGTTGATATGTTACCAAGTATTATGGGGATTCTTATGATGAGAAACACCAGATTATAGAAAGTTGGTAGTAATAATAGGAATAACTTAAGTACTAAGGCGTCTCAAAGAACATACAGGTTACCTCCAGTTGTGGAATTCTACAAAGGCCACATGGATAAAATGATATTTAAATCATTAGAGCTGGTTAGGGTTCTAATAGCAGAGGAAACTCACAAAGTACCATGAGTACACAGAATACATTTTGGAATGGAAATTATTTCAGCATAACTAATGCTTATGACAGGTATAAGGAAAGATGAGGCCATCTTAAAAGGAGTTTTTGACCATTTATGCTAGAGAATTTAAATTAATTCCGTGTGTTATAAGGAGCAATGATATGCTTAGGGTTCTTAGAAACAGAACCAATGGATTGTCTAAAGTTCTCTGTTGTTTTTTACTGACTCCAAAGTGAACTAAAAGTGACCTCTTATTTTCATTACTTAAAGCAAAAACAGTTTTTTTTTTTTAGAAAAAGAAGAAGAGCAGTTTATGTACTTTGCTATGCAAGTGAATCAATCATTTATATAAATACAAGATTACATGTGCCAATATAATAGATAATTATTATACTTTGTGTATATTCATAGATTATTTATAAATCTTTCCTGGTAGACTTAAACTAAATTTACCACAGTGATCTTTGTACACCAATTTTTTTATATGTATCTATTGATTTCCCTCTTGCATCCTAGTATAATTATTTCTCTAGCATCCAGCTAAAAAGCTTTATTAAAGTACCTCGACTTGGGGAAGTATTTTGGATCCCAAATTTATTTGTCCCTTATGATTGGGAGATTCAGTAATGGGGTGGGTAATAATCCTACCAAGCAATCATTGAGTCATCCAAATATTTATCAATTTAGACTAAGCACCAAGTTTAGGAAGGCACAATCCTGCCAATGAGGAGCTTACATTCCAATAGAGGGAGACACAGGAACTAATAAATTAAAGCAATGATTCACTACAGTGCTGTGATAGAGGAAAGAGATGGTAAAAGTGTAGAGAAGTGTGTTCAGTTCTGGGGATGAAAATAAATGAGGGAAAAGACTGGACCAGAGGTAGAAAAGCTTCTACTTACCCAAGGGCATTCAAACCAGATTCACTGTATTGCACAGATCATGACCTGCAGATACTCAAGAGAAATTTTGCTTATCTTTCTGAAGCACTCACAGTGGGCCCCCAAAGCGAGTTTTTCATTTCTAATCATTTATATACATTTATGTCTTAAAGCCATGCCATTTCGAAAACACTCTCTAAATATAGTGAGATGTAGAGATGCTTTGTTATATATAATGGCAAAAATAGGAATAAACTATTAAAAATTTAATGTGTTAGATGCCAGTTAAACAGTAAAGAAGGACTGGAAAGTTAGCATTTATGATACATGTGTATCAAAAATAATAATAGGTCATAAAATTTCACAAAGCACTCACTGTTTGCAGTAAAAAACAAACACCACCACCAACAAAAAAACGTAGTTTGGCCAGTGCTGTGTGTGGAAGCTTCGTCTGGCATGGCATGGGTGGAACAAGAAGAGGGGACCTGGGTGACTATTCAGGGGACTGTTGCCAGAGTCTAGGCAAGGGCTAGAGAACTGGAAATAGTTAAGGTTAAGGCTTCCAAATAATATGATGTGAGGAGACAGGAAAGGAGAATCCAACATTACTCTGAGGTCTGAGGTCTGAGCAAGTGAAAAATGAGGGGTGTCATTTACATAAGCCAAGAGAAAAGCTGGCCTTGAGGGAGGGGTGGATCAATTCTAGTTTGACTTCAAAATATGACAGCAAGTGATTGTGGGTAATGCTTGGTTCATTGAGCCGTGCGGACTGCTATCACTTGTAACAATAGCCTAACGGGCAGGATCAATAACACATTCTGTTGGAAACAGGGAAATGTTATTATGGTTTTTCATCAGCATATCCAAGTGATGAGTGAATTCTAACCCCAGACAACCACCCTTCCCATAGATTCCTGTGAGAGGTACGGATAGAGATTAATATTAGGGAAAGAAACATCTACTGGGATTTTGGCTCCAAAGTGAAACTTTAAACCTATGCAGAGCAAGGCTAGATTGTAGAAAGTCTTAAAGATTCCTTTTGCCTAAGTGGTCTCTTTTCTCCTAGATTTCTCTCTGGTGGTTTCTTGGTTTAGATAGAGTTAAGTGCTGGGGGTGTAGGTGTGAATGTGTACTTGTTGGAGTATTGGTGTGGGTTTGTGTGTATATCTAGGACATTTACCTCCAAACTGGAGGAATTTCTGAATCTTAATTGCCTCCAGTTTGGTGATAGATAGTAATAGCAGTATTTAGCATTACTTCGATTATTTAAGTGTAACACAGGAATGAATTATTTAATTCTTATAGAAACCATGTATTACTAGCTCCATTTGACAAAGGGGAAAACTAGGGCAAAGAGAAGTTAAGTAAGTTAACTGAAGTTGTAGAGTTAGTAAGTGGCAGAATCAAGATTCTAATCCAAGCAGACTGTCACACTGCTTCTTAGTAGATTCTTTTTTAGTAAATTTCAAATTAAGTAACTAACCAGCTAGACTAGTGTTCTCCATCAACTATGTAAGGTCTAATGATGGCTCACTGCTCTGCATCCCCTCTCTCAGATCCAATGACCATAATGTAGTCCCATTATATATTCTTCCCTCCATTGTCAAAGATTAGTTGACCATATAATTGTGGATTTATTTGTGGGTTCTCTATTCTGTTCTATGATTGTGTGTCTATTACTGTGCCAGTAGCATATGTATTGATACTACAGTTTTATATATCATACCTTCCAATCTGGGATTGTGATGCTTCAATTTTTTTTTTTCAAGGTTGCTTTGGCTATTTGGGGTCTTTTTTGGTGTCACATACAAATTTTAGGATTATTTGTTCTAGTTCTGTGAAAATTGTTATTTTAATAGAGATTGCATTAAACTGATGTAGATTGTTTTGGATAGGGTGAACATTTTAACCATATTTGTTCTCCCAATTCATGAGCATGATATATCTTTCCATTTTTTGGTGTCATCTTCAATTTCTTTCATCAGTGTTTTATGGTTTTCAGAGTACAGGTCTTTTACCTCTTTGGTTGAGTTTATTCCTAAGTATTTATTACTTTTGGTGCAATTGCAAATGGGATTGTTTTGTTAATTTTTCTTTCTGCTGCTTCATTGTTAGTAGCTAGAAATGCAATGGATTTCTGTATATTGATTTTGTGTCCTGTGACTTTACTGAACTCATTTATCTAGCAGTTTCTTTTGGTGCAGTTTTTAGAAATTTCTTTTTTGTTTGTTTGGTTTTTTTTTTAATTTTTTATAAACATGTATTTTTATCCCCAGGGGTACAGGTCTGTGAATCAGCACTCACCAAAGCACATACCCTCCCCAATGTCCATAACCCCACCCCCCAGCAACCCTCAGTTTGTTTTGTAAGATTAAGAGTCACTTATGGTTTGTCTCCCTCCCAATCCCATAGAAATTTCTATATTTAGTATTATTTCATCTGCCAATGGTAAAAATTTTACTTTTTTTTTTTTTTTTTTACCAATTTAGATGGCTTTTCTTTTTCTTGTTTGATTGTTGAGGGTAGGGCTCCCAATACTCTGTTAAATAAAAGTGATAAGAGAGGATATCCTTATCTTGTTCCTGATCTTAGGAGAAAAGCTCTGGTTTTTGCCATTGAGTATGATGCTAGCTCTAGGTTTTTCATATATAATCTTTATTACATATGCTGCACTTAAACCTAATTTAACCTAAACCTACTTTATGGAGGGTTTTATTATGAATGAATGTTGTACTTTGCCAAATGCTTTTTCTGCATCTATTCAAATTACCATATGGTTTGGATCCTTTCTCTTATTGATGTGATATATCACACTGATTGATTTACAAATATTGAATCACCCTTGCATCCCAGGAATAAATACCACTTTATTGTGGTGAATGTTAACATATTATTGGATTTGGTTTGCTAATTTTGCTGAGAATTTTTGCATCTATGTTTATCAGGGGTATTGGCCTGCAGTTCTCTTTATTTGTGCTGCATCTGCTTTTGGTATCAGGGAAATGTTGGACTCACAGAATGAGTCTGGAAGCATTCCTTCACTTCTATTTTTTTTTTGGAATAGTTAAGAACAATAGAAATTAACTCTTATTTAAATATTTAATAGAATTCCCCTCTGTAGCCATCTGGCTCTAAGTTTTGTTTTGTGGAGTTTTGGGTTACAGATTCAATTTCATTGCTGGTAATTGGTCTGTTCATATTTTCTATTTCTTTCTGATTAATTTTGGAAAGTTATATGTTTCTAGAAATTTATCTTTTTTTCTAGGTTGTCAAATTTGTTGCATATAATTTTTCATAATATTCCCTTATAATCCTTTGTACATCTGGTGTGCACTTATTTCCTCTCATTCATTTCGGATTTTGCTTATTTGAGTTCTCTCTACTTTTTTTTTTTTTTTTAATCAATGTGGCCAAAGATTTATCAATTCTGTTGATCTTTTCAAAGAACCAGCTCCTGGTTTTATCAATCTGTTCTTTTTGCCATTTTAATTGCTATGTTTTTATGTGGACCACCTTGGGTTGATTTGGTTGGGAATGCTCTGTGCCTCCTGGATCTGGATGTCTATTTCTTTCCCAGGATTTGGGGAATTTTCAGCTATTATTTCTTCAAGTAATTTTTCCTATTCCTTTTTCTCTCTTTTCTTCTGGAATCCCTATAATGTGAAGATTATTAAGCTTGATGGCTTTGCTGAGTTCCCTTAATCTAGTTTCTTTTGTTTATCATTCTATTTTCTTTTTCTTGCTCAGTGTGATTGCTTTGCATTCCTCCCATTTCCAGTTCACTGTTCCATTCTTCTGCTACCTCTGGTCTACTATTTATTTCCTCTAGTGTACTTTTAATTTTAGTTATTGAATTTTTCATATCTGATTGGGTCTTAGTTTTCCATCTCT
The DNA here is from genome assembly GCF_009829155.1 of Mustela erminea. Classification (NCBI taxonomy): domain Eukaryota; kingdom Metazoa; phylum Chordata; class Mammalia; order Carnivora; family Mustelidae; genus Mustela; species Mustela erminea. The sequence continues at coordinate 21,799,105 of NC_045629.1, forward strand.
TTGTTGGTCTCACTGAGGTCCTCCATTCTCTCCTCAAGTCCAGTGAGTAACTCCATGACCATTACTTGAAATTCTCTATCAGGGATATTACTTATTTCCATTTCATTTACTTCTCTTCCTGTGATTTCGCCCTGTCCTTTCATTAGTGACATATTCCTCTGTCCTCTCATTTTTTCTAACTCTCTGTGTCTCTTTCTGTGTTAAGAAAGTCAGTCAAAACCATTTCCTGGTTTTGAAAGTAGTAACCCTATGAAGAAGAGTTCCTATAGTGCCCTGTAGTGCAAAGTCTAGAACCTGGGGCTTCAGGAGTGTCTCCTATGTGTATTGCATGCACCCTGCTATTGTGGCTGAGCTGCATTTGCCTTCAGTCCAGTTGTCTGCAATGGTTTTCTTTGCCTGTTATGGGCAGAATTTTGTCCCTGTGTTGTTAGTGGGCTGGTATAGGGCTGCTTTGGGTTTGAGTTGGTTCAGACCAGGCATTTTACACGCTATTGGGTTTCCCTGTGCTGTCCCCTAAGACCTTCATTGGTGGGTGGGGCCTGCAGTCAGTCCAGATGTCCACCTCTAGCCCACTACTGGGGCTGCAGTTGAACTGTGTGTGGGGGGGAGGGGGTTCTTTCCTCCTCGCCAGGGTAGGGGTCACTTTGGAGTGACACTGACCCCTGTTGGGGCTTCTTGCATACTGCCACACTTGTTGCCTTGCTTTAGATGGAGTTCTGATGAGGGTGTGTTGGATAGGGTAGGTCCACAGGAGAAGGTAGTGGTGGGACATGAGCTGTTAACAAACTATGTGGAGAGTGTTCTTACTACACTGGTAGTGTGTAGACTGGGGGGCCATGGTGGGAAATGGTGTCTGCCTGTTATTTTATTTTGGAGAAGTCTCCTAAAGATTCCTGCCCCTCCAGGATACTTGCTGATATTGGTAAATAAGTCTCTTTATACCCCAGGCATTTTTCAAACTGTTGCTTCTATGCTGTATCTCAGTGGGGCTTTTTGTTATACTGTGTCTTTAAAAGCATAGACTCAGTTTCCTATCACCCTCCAGCAATCTCAGAGCCCAGCCTGCTGATTTTTAAAGTTCCAGGTGTTAAGCCCCACTGATTGTTAAAAACCACAAAGTTAAGCCCCTCTGGTGTTCATAGTTAAATATTGTAGGGATTCATCTTCCTGGTGTGGGTACCTAATGCCTGGGGTGTCTGGTGTGGGATCTGTTTTCCTCTCTCCACACCTCCTGTGATCTTCCTTCCCTGTGATAGTTCTGTGGTTCAGTATGACTCCCCACTGGGTTTCTATGCTTCCTACCATTTTTTATGTGGCCTCTTCTCTATGATTAGTTGTGGATAGTCTGTTCTGCCAGTCTTCAGGTTGTTTCCTGGATTATTTACACATATGGATATTCTCTAGGTATACCCATAGAACAAAGTAAACTTATAATCCTTCCACTCTGCCATCTTCTTCAGAAACCAAATAACTACTGATATTATCATTTTTCTCCAATTTAAGAGATTTTTAAGTCTATTTAACAGATGCTTAAGGATTTATTTTTTTTTTATTTGAGTGTAGTTGACACACAATATTATATTAGGTTGGGGGGTTCAACATAGTGATTCAACATCCCTATACATTTTTCTATGCTCACCACAAAAGTAACTGCCATCTGTCAACATACAATACTGTTACAATGTCATTGATTATATTCCCTGTGCTGTGCCTTTTATTCCCATTACTTATTCATCCCATAACTGATAACTTGTACTTCCCACTCTCCTTCACTCATTTTGCCCATTACCTCACCTCTCCCCCTTTTAGGAATCATCAGTTTGTTCTTTGTATTTATAGGTCTGATTCTTCTTTTTGCATGTTTATTCATTTGTTTTGTTTTTTGGATCCCACATATAAGTAAAATCATATGGTATTTGTCTTTCTATGTCTGACTTATTTCACTTAGCATAATACCTGTTAGGTCCATCTGTGTTTTGCAAATGGCAAGATCAAAGGCTTAATCTGGGAAAAGATACTAGAAGAGTCCGCAAACTCTGCTACCTTTTGGAGCCAATCTAAATAAGTATTAAAAGCAGGTATTTGTTGCAGAATTCAGAGTTTTACTTTTATCATGATATCATGCTGTTGGGGTATCCATTTTCCCTTATTTGTTCATAAATACGACTTATATTTCATTCACAGGAATCTCAAGAGTTTGCAAATGAAAGACATTGAAGGTAAAGGTTAAAGTACTTTTTGTCATTGCCTGTGTTGCCTCTATCAACAATGTAAGGAATGTTTAGAATGTTTCTGTGTGTGGCCTAGACACTCTGGCTCTGTTGTGATGTTTCTGTAAAAAACAAAGAATCACCAAACTACAATAACCCACAAAAAAATAAAGATTGAAAGTTAAGGTTCAGGTTTTACCCTTCCAAAGAATTTATTCTCAGATGGATATCACATTTGAATTTAGCACAAACAAGTGGATGCAGAAACTTTGGAAGAGATCCCATAGATTTTTTTCTGGTTGTTTTGTAGCTGCCATTCAGGAGCATAAAGTTTTCTTCTCTTCTGAGTAGTGATCTTGTATTTTAGGTATCAAATTATAAATCTTTTCAGAGTCACACTCAGGTGATGCTGAGTTGATTTCTGTTGGAAATAGGTTCAGGAAACCATCAGATCATTTCATGAGAATCAGAATATAATAAAAATATTAAAGTCATTACAACTGAAGATTCTAAAAAAGAAATCCTCACATGTAGGGTAAATAAGATTTAAATGCATGTCTTCTTCACATCAACACACATACATTCTGTAAAAATACTCTAGAGACTCATAATTGAATGCTTATAAACGCTTCATTTAAAATGAAGTGATAACTGGGTATTTACCCCAAAATATGTATGTATTGATAAATGTAGTGAAAAGAAAGGCCATCTGTACCCCAATGTTCATGGCAGCAATGGCCACAGTCACCAAACTGTGGAAAGAGCCAAGATGCCCTTCAACAGACAAATGGATAAAGAAGATGTGGTTCATATATACTAGGGAATATTATGCCTCCATCAGAAAGGAAGAATACCCAACTTTTCTATCAACATGGTTGGGACTGGAGGAGATTATGCTGAGTGGACTAAGTCAAGCAGAGAGAGTCAAGTATCATATAGTTTCACTTACTTGTGGAGCATAAGGAATAACACAGAGGACATTGAGAGAAGGAGAGGAGAAGTGAGTTGGGGGAAATCAGAAGGGGTGACGAACCATGAGAGTCTGTGGACTTTAAGAAACAAACAGGGTTTTGGAGGGGAAGAGAGTGGGGTGTTGAGAGAACCTGGTGGTGGGTATTAAGGAGGGCTCATATTGAGTGGAGCACTGGGTGTAATGCATAAATAATGAATCCTGGAACACTGAAAAAATAAAATAAAATTTATAAAAATAAATAAATAAAATGCAGTGATAGAATTTTCAACAAAGTATACTCTGAATTATGGAAAGAAATGAGAAAACATCTTTTTGTAGGGAATAGGAGGAGCTCATAGATATTCTAATCCCATGATTTGTCTCAGAATAGCAGCTTCTTGATCAGCCACACTACCTTTATAAAAATGTGTTGTCTTCTTATTCCAAGTTTCCAAATGGTGGACTGAATCACACTTTGAAATGTTGCTCTTCTTACCAAACATACTGAACAAATCTTAATAGGTTCCAATGAAGGAGTTAAAAGAAGACTTTTGTGGTAAGGGAATAAAGGTAGTTATTTTAAAGAGTTACAAAATAGGGCACATAAAATTCTCAGTGATTTTTGGATGGGAAATACTTTTCCACCCATTTTCACATAAAAATCTCTACACCACAGTATTATAATACACCAAGGAGGAGAAAATCACGCATATTCTTTTAGAATATATTCACGAGCTCTCGGGATATAATTTTCCACTTTTTTGAAGTCAAATAAGGGAAAAATAGATTATTACTGGATACTTCTTTTCTAAATGATGGCCAAATAATGAATGACAAGCACTGGGATTATCACCATGGTCTTTCCGCATCTTTCCAAGCCAGATCTGGCCCATCAAAATGGAATGTCCCCTTCATGATTTCTTTCTTTTTTCTTCTTTCTTTCTTTCTTCCTTCCTTTCTTCCTCCCTCCCTCCCTCCCCCATACCTTCCTTCCTTCTTTCTTTCTTTCTCTTTCTTTCTTTCTTTCTTTCTTTCTTTCTTTCTTTCTTTCTTTCTTTCTTTCTTTCTTTCCAAGGGGATTTGTTTCTTCTTTTTGCATTTTCTATTAACATGTAAACAAATGTCTATAAAATTTTGGTTTTAAGGGGTCCATCTTCTATTTTTTTTTTTAAGATTTTATTTACTCATTTGACAGAGAGAGATACACTCAGAGAGAGAATGAGCAGAGGGCGAAGCAGGCTCCCCAGTGAGCCAGGAGCCTGACAGGGGGCTCGATCCCAGGACCCTGGGATCATGACCTGAGCTGAAGGCAGACTTTAATCATCTGAACCACCCAGGTGCCCCTTAAGGGGTCCATCTTCTAAAATGGTATGCCCAGGACTCTTATCTTGCTAAAATTCTTTACTTTATTCACCTTCTTTGCATTCATCTGGAAGTGAAATATTTAAAAAGAAAATTAAAAGAAACACTGAGGTATAATAGAATAAGAACTTGGTACTTGGTAAACTGAAGACAAAGGAAGAAAGGAAGAAGTCAGCAGAGAGGACAGGAGTTTCTTTAAATGAATGCATAAGGGGAACTGAAACTGAATTTTTAAAAACTGGTTGCTGTATGTTGTTTTAGTAAGGGGATATATTTGGAATGTCATTGCCACAAGTACAAAGAAATTTTTCTATTTCATTGAAGAGAGAGAGAGAGCACATACTATTTCTCTAAGTTGCAAAGCTCTCTTTTAAAGGATAGAGTTCTAATGGATAATCCTTTATCTTTGTACAACAAAAAGATGGAGGTGAAAGTGAGGTGTCAAACATACACTATTAATATAAAAACCAACACATTTTTAAAAAACATTAAGTCTGTAGGCAGTTTAGAATAATCTGGTAAAAGAAATGTTTTAGAAATTCAGCTTCATGTGTAATAGAATATATGCCCCTAAAAGAAATTTTGGGGGGCCCTGAAGAGCTCAGTCAGTTAAGTGTCTGATTCTTGGTTTCAGTTCAAGTCATGATCTCAGGGTCCTGGGATTGAACTCTGTGCCTAGCAGCCAATCTGCTTGTCCCTCTCCACCTGCTCCTCCCCCTGATCTCTCTCTCTCATGAATAAATAAATAAAATCTTTAAAAAAATAAAAAAGAAATTTTTCTGGAAGGTCAGGGGCTTTTTAAAATCAAATAAATAAGGGAGGGCTAACTGCAAAATTGTGTTTATGTACTACGGACTGTCTATGACCTTGAATACAACTGTGACATTTCTATCTCTGGAGTCCTACTATCCAGTGTCACCTCACAACATCAGCAATTCAGTGGGGCCTCCTCTTTCTGTTGTTGATCATAAGAACTGCAGATCTGATTCCAGAAGTCCATGTGGCTCTTACAGAATAAAATTGCGTAAACCAGAAAGAGTCCACAAAATCTACAGCATTTAAAAACTTATCTCATTTTAGCTAACCAACCACCACTTAACAGAAAATAAAGCTTTTATCATTTTTTATTTGAGACAGGCGAGAAATGAATATGCCTGGTTAATAATCTGTTATGGTTTATCAACCCATTATCCTTCTATGGTCCTAGCTATATACCAGGAGCAATAGGGCAATGGTCTTCCTCCCTCTCTTGTTGTCTCCTTCTCTCTCGCTTCTTCTCTTTTTCCTTCTTTCCTTCTTTCCTTCCTTCCTTCCTTCCTTCCTTCCTTCCTTCCTTCCTTCCTTCCTATTTTTCTTCCTACCTTCTTCCCTTTGAACCTTTTGATACTGGTGTGCCTGGTGGTATAGTTTGTTGAGCATCGGACTCTTGGTTTCAGCTCAGGTCATGATCTCAGGATTGTGGAATTGAGGCCCATACCAGGCTCTGCATTTGGACTGAATTCTGCTTGACATTCTCTCTCCCTTTCTCCTCGGCCCTTCCCCTCCAAGCTCTCTCTCTTTCTCACTGTCTGAAATGAATAGATAAATCCTCATGACTTAAAAAAATAAGTGTTTTTTTTTTTTTTACCAATAGACTATATTTTTTTAAATTGTATTTCAAAAAAATTATTAAAATCATATTTCAATAAAGGAAACATAGAACATGAGACAGTTTAGGCTGGAGTTTAGAGAGCCCAGACCTTCATTTCCCTTACAAATAACCTTATAAGATACACCAGAAAAAAAAAAAAAAGTGGAAGTCCTACACTAAGAAAGCATACAGGGTAGTCAAAGAAGTACAATGAACACACATGCAGCAATTACATGATGTACAACACATAAAATGTGCTAAATTAGTCCATCCAGACTGGGCCATTTGTACAGGAGTGTGTTGGAATCTCTCACCTGTGTTGGTATTTTGTCACATCCTTCATGGTAAAGTTGTTTGGGTTACCTACCAACTTAAAGGTGTAAATTTCCAGCAGAACCTTTTGAAATATTTAAGAACTCAGAGGAGGGAGCAACAGCATCTTCCTGGCGACTGAAGAGAAAAACCATGAATATCACTGGGCACAACAGAATATTCTAGCCAAGTAGACACTGCTGGGACTGGAGTTCCCGGGGATAAAGTGGGATGAAAGATATCTGTTGCTTTGAAAATGTTATTTCATGTGAACTAAGGTCTCTTTTACCTTATTTCTTGGAATGCTCTGTTTCATATGACTTATTCAACAAAGAAGTATGACTTCACATTAATTTGATAGTTGAGTTGCTCTTAGATTTCTGGCAGAAAATGTTTGTCAGTTCCTTATAACTTTTTATCTAACTTTTATCAGCAAAAGACCTGAATATCCACATGATTTTGAGAACCAAAGAATAAAAATGATTATTTCTAAGTACTTTGTACACTTTCACTTAAGAATTTACCGAATTTTTAACATATGCTTGTTTTCCATCACTGTCTTTGACCACATGACTAGGAAAGCAGATAGAGATGTAGAAATTTCATGAACTTAATGAAAATATTTCTTAATGGAAATATTTCTCAATGTTGAGTCTGATTATATTACAGTAATATGACAAATAATCTATTTCCCCAACAATTTGTTCTTGGGCTGAACCCGTAAGATTATTTAAAAGTGTCTGTTCATTATAGTCATGGGTACTAGGTACAGATAGTTTCCACCCTCCCTCCATTATTATCTGAAATAAGAATCATAGAGGTGTTTCTTCCTCTTCTCTTTCTTGTTATCAGTTGTAAGCTTACAATATTTAATGCAAAGGTGAAACTAACTGGTACCAGTATAAAGTTGGTATTCTAGGATAGTTTTAAACATATCTCAGATTCCTGGGTTGACCAGCCTTGAGAGAATATTTAGTGATGTTAACTGGTTCTTTGAATGCAACTTTGTAAATATTCTGTCTTCAAAGGAGGAAACTCAAATTAAAAAAAAAAAAAGTTTCTTTTGTTCTAAATGATCAGTGCACATGAACAACTGAAATATTTTTTTGAATACTATAAAACTGCTTTTCAGATGTCCAAGCCTCATTTTTTTAAATGATTTATCTGAGACTGAGGGGGTTAGTTTGCCCAAACAACGGATAAAGAGTGGGGCTGGGATTCAAATTCAGGCCTGCCTCCACTATTAATACATGATTTAAACCCTATCTGTCTAAGGGTCTAAAGCCATTTTCTAAACTGGTTTTCTATCATAAAATTTCTGGAGTCAGAATTAGAAATCAAGTTTTTAGGAATATACTTTAACTAAACTTCCAAAATCATTAGCCTAATATTATTCAAAATATTGACTTACTATCCTTTGAAAGTCTTCAGCATCTTAGGTTATATCTATCTACTTTGCCCCCAATATTTGTTGTTGTGCTTTCTCTTTTTTCCTTGGATTGTCTCACCATGAGATTGGCAAGTTTTCTTGTCTTTGTAAGGAATCCACTTTGGGCTTTGTTCATTCTCTCTTTTATGTCTTTTCTCTCTACTTCATGAATGTCTTTTCTACCCATTATTATTTGTTCCTTCTATATTCTTTGGGAATGTTTTGCTATGCTTTTTGTTTGTTTGTTTACCTGCTTGAATTTTATTTTCTCCTATATGCAATTAAGACTGAGTGCATTTCTTTCACATTGTTTCAGCTATATTTTACAAGTTATAAACTATTATTTTATTCAGAGTATTTTATCATGTTACTATGATTTCATATTTGATCAATGAGTTCTTAAGAAGTTTCCTAATTTTTAAATCTGTTTTTTTTTTCTGATTGTGTAGTTAATGATTTTTGGCTTAATTGCATTATAAACAGAAGACATGTTTAACTTATTTTCACTTATTTAAAAAATTGTTGTAACTTATTTTATGACCAAGTATATAGTCAATTTTCTAGTAATGTTCTGATTTGCTTGAAAAGAAAGTCAGTTGGCATAATGGTATATGCTCATTAGATCTGGTTTGCTCACCACTGTTCAAATCTTTCTTGATAATTTTTAACTTTTTTTTTCTTTTTCAACTACTAGAAGAGGAATGTTAGATTTCACCACATTGTCTATTCCTCTAAATAGTTCTGTTAATTTTTCCTACCGAGGTTGGGAAACCATGTTATTAGAGCCTTAATATATAAATAATAACTCTTCCTGGTATATTTAACTCGTTTTTCTTACGAAGTGATTTCTTTTACTTTAGTAATGCCTTTCACATTAATGTTTTCTTGGTCTAATATGCATACTATTCCACTAGTATACTTCTAATTCATATTTTTGTGGTATATTTTTCCAACACTTTTTAGTCCTCTGAATATGGCTGTGAGACATGTCCCTTATGAACAGCATATAGTCAGATTTTTAAAATATTAGGTTTGTGTTCTTTTACTTTGATTATTTAGCTCATTCACATATATTACATAACAATCTTCCATTAAATATATAATTCTTATGCTTAATTTTACCTATTAATATTTTTTCCACTGAGGAACTCATTTATTACAGAGTTTCCCAATGGTCAAATGAATGTACTTATCAGAAGTAGAAGAAATTTATGTGTTTCTGTTAATATGATAATAAGTAAATATGGTCTATTCCTTGCTCCTAGTGTGATGGGACGGGATGAGCAACATAATGGTAACAAGATGATGCCATAATACCACAGAGCAATGTCACCATTTCTAAGTTGCATGTTGTTAAAGAATAATTAAAAACAGAGGAAATGGAGCCTGAAAGCCAGGCTTCAAGAATGGCACCTTCAAGAATGGCAGTGGGAAGATGGGAAATAACAAGAGAATAGGGCAAATGCTTGGGAAAGAGGTATGTCTGTGAGAAAGACTTTTATTTTTTTTTAAGATGTATTTATTTATCTATTTGACAGAGATCACAAATAGGCAGAGAGGCAGGCAGAGAGAGAGGCAGAGAGAGGAAGGGAAGCAGGCTTCCTGCTGAGCAGAGAGCCCGATGCAGGGCTGATCCCAGGACCCTGGGATCATGACCTGAGCCGAAGGCAGAAGCTGTAATCCACTGAGCCATCCAGGCACCCCGAGAAAGACTTTTATAGGTTGAGAAGGAATAGAGAAGCTGAGATCAGTACATCATTAATGATGCAGTTAGGTGCTGGTGGATTTGGGGGCTGGTGAATCAAGTACATAAGTGGAGGGATTTACTTGGGAAAGAAGAGTCATTAACACAGTGACCACATTATGGACAAAGAAAGGGACAATAGACAAAATTTGAAATATTACTGGATTTCTTATTAGGGGTACCTGGGTGGCACCATTGGTTAAGCCTCTGACACTTGCTTTCAGTTCATATCATGATCCCAGGGTCATGAATTGAGCCTCATGTTGCTCTGTGCTCAGAGTCTGCTTGTGATTCTCTCTCTCCCTTTCCATCTTCCTTTCCTGCAGTATTCTCTTTCTCTCAAATGAGTAATTTTTTTAAAGATTTTATTTATTTGTTTGGCAGACAGAAATCACAAGTAGGCAGAGAGGCAGGCAGAGAGAGAGGAAGGGAAGCAGGCTCCCTGCTGAGCAGAAAGCCCAATGCAGGGCTCGACCCCAGGACCCTGAGATCATGACCTGAGCCGAAGGCAGAGGCTTAACCCACTGAGCCACCCAAGCACCCCTCAAAAGAATAAATTTTTTAAAAAGTAAAATACATTTTTGGATGTGATGGGATAGTTGCCAGAAGTTGCATATTCTAGTTTTCTTGAATGACAGATAGAAAATATTTTTTCTTTTCCCTCATTCCCTTATTTGACTGACTTTTCTGGGCCACCACAGGTGCCTCTTTCACACCATTACTGCCAACTGGAGTAGAAGTCTAGGTTCTCTATATAACCTCCTCTGACATCTGAAGTGGGTAGGTGGGTAGGTTCCTCATTCCCATTTGGGTGGTGAGTATACCTGCTCCCAAATTAGTTTCCATTCACACCACAGTTGGGATTACCATTTTACCATTAAGCAATGTAAAAGGGCCGACTTCTTCACCAGGCTTCCTCTGATACCACTTCAGCAATGAGAGGAGTCTAGGGAGTCTAGGCTCCTCTTGTGGTCTTCACTGACACTGCAGGGTCGGTCAGGGGACATGTGTTACAAGCCAGCAGAGATCAAAGTCCCAGCTCCTTGTGAGTGGTAGTGTGCATCATTACAGTCTTTCAAGGATGGAGTCTAGATTATCCACGTTTTGCTAATGGTGGTGGGGTGGGCTACAATTTTTCTTTCATGTTTCATTGGGGTAACAACATTATTGTCTATAAGTTTTTTGTCTTGTTAGGCTCCTAATGTTCCCCCTTTTCTTCATCCTTTGGATGGAGAGAGCAGAATTTTTTTTTTTTCTTTTTTGGTCTGCACCTGCTGGTATTTAATGGGGGTCTGCTTCTTCATCATCAAGTCTGGCATATATAAGGCAAACAAACAAACCACAAAAAACACTCAGAGAACTCATCATTTGTCATTTCTTGGGTCCTAAGTTTCCTAGATGATCTACCTTCTCTTCATCTTTCAGAATCTTATAATGCTTGTTTTAAATATAACGTATGTGATTTTTAGTCCTATTAGCAAAATAAGGGAAAGTAATTTGATCCGTTTTCCCAGAAACATAAGTCTCTAATATTAAGTATTAATATTTTAATTTTAAAAATTATCTTTCATTCTTATTCATATCTACTCCTTCCCTCTTTCCTTCTTCCTCTTTTGCTTCCACCTTCTTTTTCCTTTCTTTCTTACATAATTTCTTGCTCCATAATTTCTAATTTTTCTTTTCCCTCTTAAACATAGAAAAGATCTTTGTTTTATACTCTTTATTTGATAATTTCAATATTTGAAATTTTTGTGGATTTAGTTTTACAATTTCTCAATAATGTTGCATCAGTCCCTTTAGTTGTTAGCTAACATTCACCATCAACCAGTCATTCTTGGGGAAAATTGTTTGTGGAACACATTTAGGCCTGACATAAAAAAATGTTTTCTTTTAAAGAGAATTCACATTTGTTTCTTCCAAGTACCTTGGGAACACTACCAGTCTAGGTCCACTTTATAGAATATTCACAGTTTGAGGCTTATTGGATCCTTCAGTGATATAACTTTAACCCCAATCCACTTAAGAACTGAGTAGTGATGACCCTGTCTCAAAGATGTACTCTTCCTCTCATTCTCTTTCTTTGTCCAATTTGTTTTGCAGTCCTCCAGGAGAGGCAGTCAGAGTGGACTGCTTCTGATTCACTTTATCCTAATTCTGTTGTGCTTTGGGGGTTGGAATTTTGTGGATAGGATGATCACCTGAGATCGGTCCTCAGACCCCTATGCCCTGTGAGTGAATATAACAGCGGCTCCGGTTCTACCAGGCAACAATGCCCTCAGGGCAAAAGTTACCTTGGATACTCATTATCTTTCTGGGTCCAAACCTTCACTTAACTTTTGGAATGATAGTCCTCACAATTTTGTCAGGGCTTCCATGATTTTCAGAAGAGGTGAAAAAAAATTTTAATAATTTTTAACAGCATAGTAGGTCTGAATAGCCTGTATCTTTCTCAGACATGGAAATCTTAAATAAAAGATTAGCAAATTTATTCCAACACTGAAAAAGTAATACAGCCTATATAATAAGCTATACTTCAGGATGCAAGATCTGTTTAATAATTAGAACCCTAATGATAACATTTAAGCCATTAATAAACTAATATACAAAGATTGAATTATCTGCATAGATAACAAAATGAAGTTTAATAAAACTCAGTAAAAATTTCTGTTAAAATAAAATATATTAAAACCCTCTAAGTAAACCAGGAATGGAAGAATGATTTCCTCATAAGATAAAAAATTTATTTCTAAAATCTTTAGCTAAAATCATAACTTAATAGTATAACACTAAAGTCATTTCTCAATCTCAAAAGTAAAACAAAAATTCCTCTAGGCCATTATTATGCAATTTTTATCTAGCAATTTTAAGCAAATCAATCACATAAGAAGTCTTTACTATTAAAAAAGAAGCAAAACTTTTATTATTTACAAGTTTAAGACATTAGATATAATAAAATAAGAAATGTCTATTTATAATAAATATGTAAGCATCTGTTTTAATACATGCAGCAGAATCCAGTTAGAAAATACATTAGAAAGAAAAAAATGCCAATCAGAATAATAAAAAATATATAAAATATGTAAGAATAAGTATAAGAAAAATTGTACAGGACTTATATGATTAAAATAATCAAACTCTTATTAAGGAATATAAGAAAGCATGAATAAATTAGAAGATATATCAACTTTCCAAATAGGAAGACTTAAAATGGTAAAATCAATATTACTCTCCAAATGACATATATATTTAAGTCAATCCTAAACAAAATTCTATTCTGGTTAGCTTAAGACTGTGGCAATATTATTAAATTTTCATCTGAAAAAAACTCATAAAAATAGCAAAAACAATTTATATGCAGGTTATCACTGGCGGCTGAAAGAGACTCTTTTCTGCCCCTTGGAGTCATGATGTTCTATATTATTCAAGGGCCACAGAATGTGACTGTGATGCTGACATCAACACAGGTCAATGGACATAGTCACTAAAGTGTTTAAAACAATTTAGTATGTACAAGAAATGAGCACTTCAGGTCAGTAACAAGAAAATGAATTATTTCACTAATAGTGTTGGAATAATTAATTCATTTTTAGGAAAGAAATAAAGTATTTTTTGTTATCATACAGCAAAATAAATTATAAATGCATGAAGATTTAAATCTAACTTCAACTTCAGTGGTTAAGATCAAATCACAAAAGTGTTGGGAAAGCCAAAGAATATTGATATTATCTTAAACTTAAGAAATCCAAGTATAAATCCAAAAATAAAACCTTGAAGAAATATTGATAGATTTGAGTACTTAAAAAAAAAAAACTTTAAGAAATTATTGTAAAAAATTTAAACACCCTGGAGAAAGCAGGAAATAAAAGGGTTTGTAATACAGTAGTAGATAATTTATTAGTTACTGTATTAGTTATTCTTCAGGCTGCTATAACAAAATAGCACAGACCAAATTGCTTACAAAACAGATATTTATATTCTCACAGTTCTTGAGACTGGAAGTCCAAGATCAAGATGGCGGCAGTTTTGGTTTCTCTCTCTTTTGCTTGTGGATGCCGCCTTCTCACTGTGTCCTCCTAAGGCCTGTTCTCTGGGCAATGCATTCCAGCATTCCTAGTATCTTTCCTTCCTGTAAGGATACCAGTCCTTCTGGATTAAGGCCCTAACCTTCTGACCTCATATAACTTTAATTACTTCTTTAGGTCCTCTCTCCAAAAACAGTCCGCTGGAGGGAGGTCTTCAATATATAATTATGGGAGACAAAATTCATTCCGTAAGAGTTGCCATCTATATAAATGATAAGTTCCTCAAATCAATATATGAAAACAACAATACACAAGTGGACAAAGAGGAAAAAATTGCAGAATCTACTGGAAGAAGTACAAGTGTTCAATTAACTGAGGAAAATGATTCAACTAGCTTGTAATCAAAACATGGCTTACTAAACTGCCAACACAGACCATGTTATTTGCCTGTAAAAATTGGTGAAGATTATAATAAAGTATAAATAGTTATCAATTAGTAAAGCCAGAGGAAAAAGAACTTTTTAGCCTCCATGACTGAACATAAGAATCCGTTAACTCGAGGGGAGGAGTCAAGATGGCGGAGAAGTAGCAGGCTGAGACTGCTTCAGCTAGCCGGAGATCAGCTAGATAGCTTATCTAAAGATTGAAAACACCTGAAAATCCATCGGCAGATCGAAGAGAAGAAGAACAGCAATTCTGGAAACAGAAAAACAACCACTTCCTGAAAGGTAGGACCGGCGGAGAAGTGAATCCAAAGCGACGGGAAGATAGACCCCGGGGGGAGGGGCCGGCTCCCGGCAAGCGGCAGAGCAACCATGCACAAAATCAGGACTTTTAAAAGTCTGTTCCGCTGAGGGACATCGCTCCAGAGGCTAAACCGGGGCGAAGCCCACACAGGGTCAGCGTGGCCTCAGGTCCCGCAGGGTCACAGAAGGATCGGGGGTGTCTGAGTGTCGCAGAGCTTGCGGGTATTGGAACGGGAAAGCCAGCTACAGAGACAGAGCCGACAGTAAGCTCGCTGCTTGGGGTGACCTTGAACCGGTCGCAGGCTCGGTGAGCTCGGAGCCCGGCCGGAGGTCAGGCAGACGGGAGTAACTGGGCGCTGTTCTCTGAGGGCGCACTGAGGAGTGCGGCCCTGGGCTCTCGGCTCCTCCGGGCCGGAGACCAGGAGGCCGCCATTTGTATTCCCGTCCTCCGGAACTCTACGGAAAGTGCTCAGGGAAAAAAGCTCCTGAAAGCAAACCCGAGCGGATTACTCACCCCGACCCGGGTAAGGGCGGTGTAATTCCGCCTGGGGCAAAGACACTTGAGAATCTCTACAACAGGCCCCTCCCCCAGAAGATCAACAAGAAATCCAGCCGAGACCAAGTTCACCTACCAAGGAGTGTGGTTTCAATACCAAGGAGAGCAGCAGAATCCCAGAGGAGGAGAAAGCCAAGCACGGAACTCATGGCTTTTTCCCTGTGATTTTTTTTTAGTCTTGCAGTTAATTTAATTTTTTTCTTTTTCATTTTTTTTTTTTTTTTTTCTCGCCTTCGGGTAAAATTTTTTTTTTTTTTTAACTGTTACCTTTTTCTTTTTTAACGATTTTTTACTAGTTTATCTAATATATATATTTTTTCTTTTTTACATTTTTCTTAGGTGTTTTCTTCTTTTTTTTTTAATTCTTTTCCTTTCTTTTTTCTTTTTTTTTTTCTTTCTCCCTTTTGAACCTCTTTTTATCCCCTTTCTCCCCCCTCACGATTTTGGATCTCTTCTAATTTGGTTAAAGCATATTTTCCTGGGGTTGTTGCCACCCTTTTAGTATCTTACTTGCCCCTTCATATACTCTTATCTGGACAAAATGACAAGACGGAAAAATTCAACACAAAAAAAAGAACAAGAGGCAGTACCGAAGGCTAGGGACCTAATCAATACAGACATTGGTAATATGTCAGATCTAGAGTTCAGAATGACAATTCTCAAGGTTCTAGCCGGGCTCGAAAAAGGCATGGAAGATATCAGAGAAACCCTCTCGAGAGATATAAAAGCCCTTTCTGGAGAAATAAAAGAACTAAAATCTAACCAAGTTGAAATCAAAAAAGCTATTAATGAAGTGCAATCAAAAATGGAGGCTCTCACTGCTAGGATAAATGAGGCAGAAGAAAGAATTAGTGATATAGAAGACCAAATGACAGAGAATAAAGAAGCTGAGCAAAAGAGGGACAAACAGCTACTGGACCATGAGGGGAGAATTCGAGAGATAAGTGACACCATAAGACGAAACAACATTAGAATAATTGGGATTCCAGAAGAAGAAGAAAGAGATAGGGGAGCAGAAGTTATACTGGAGAGAATTATTGGGGAGAATTTCCCCAATATGGCAAAGGGAACGAGCATCAACATTCAGGAGGTTCAGAGAATGCCCCTCAAAATCAATAAGAATAGGCCCACACCCCGTCACCTAATAGTAAAATTTACAAGTCTCGGTGACAAAGAGAAAATCCTGAAAGCAGCCCGGGAAAAGAAGTCTGTAACATACAATGGTAAAAATATTAGATTGGCAGCTGACTTATCCACAGAGACCTGGCAGGCCAGAAAGAGCTGGCATGATATTTTCAGAGCACTAAACGAGAAAAACATGCAGCCAAGAATACTATATCCAGCTAGGCTATCAGTGAAAATAGAAGGAGAGATTAAAAGCTTCCAGGACAAACAAAAACTGAAAGAATTTGCAAACACCAAACCAGCTCTACAGGAAATATTGAAAGGGGTCCTCTAAGCAAAGAGAGAGCCTACAAGTGGTAGATCAGAAAGGAACAGAGACCATACACAGTAACAGTCACCTTACAGGCAATACAATGGCACTAAATTCATATCTCTCAATAGTTACCCTGAATGTTAATGGGCTAAATGCCCCTGTCAAAAGACACAGGGTATCAGAATGGATAAAAAAACAAAACCCATCTATATGTTGCCTCCAAGAAACTCATTTTAAGCCCGAAGACACCTCCAGATTTAAAGTGAGGGGGTGGAAAAGAATTTACCATGCTAATGGACATCAGAAGAAAGCAGGAGTGGCAATCCTTATATCAGATCAATTAGATTTTAAGCCAAAGACTATAATAAGAGATGAGGAAGGACACTATATCATACTCAAAGGGTCTGTCCAACAAGAAGATTTAACAATTTTAAATATCTATGCCCCCAACGTGGGAGCAGCCAACTATATAAACCAATTAATAACAAAATCAAAGAAACACATCAACAATAATACAATAATAGTAGGGGACTTTAACACTCCCCTCACTGAAATGGACAGATCATCCAAGCAAAAGATCAGCAAGGAAATAAAGGCCTTAAATGACACACTGGACCAGATGGACATCACAGATATATTCAGAATATTTCATCCCAAAGCAACAGAATACACATTCTTCTCTAGTACACATGGAACATTCTCCAGAATAGATCACATCCTCGGTCCTAAATCAGGACTCAACCGGTATCAAAAGATTGGGATCATTCCCTGCATATTTTCAGACCACAGTGCTCTAAAGCTAGAACTCAACCACAAAAGGAAGTTTGGAAAGAACCCAAATACATGGAGACTAAACAGCATCCTTCTAAAGAATGAATGGGTCAACCGGGAAATTAAAGAAGAATTGAAAAAAATCATGGAAACAAATGATAATGAAAATACAACGGTTCAAAATCTGTGGGACACAACAAAGGCAGTCCTGAGAGGAAAATATATAGCGGTACAAGCCTTTCTCAAGAAACAAGAAAGGTCTCAGGTACACAACCTAACCCTACACCTAAAGGAGCTGGAGAAAGAACAAGAAAGAAACCCTAAGCCCAGCAGGAGAAGAGAAATCATAAAGATCAGAGCAGAAATCAATGAAATAGAAACCAAAAAAACAATAGAACAAATCAACGAAACTAGGAGCTGGTTCTTTGAAAGAATTAATAAAATTGATAAACCCCTGGCCAGACTTATCAAAAAGAAAAGAGAAAGGACCCAAATAAATAAAATCATGAATGAAAGAGGAGAGATGACAACTAACACCAAAGAAATACAAACTATTATAAGAACATACTATGAGCAACTCTACGCCAATAAATTTGACAATCTGGAAGAAATGGATGCATTCCTAGAAACATATAAACTACCACAACTGAACCAGGAAGAAATAGAAAGCCTGAACAGACCCATATCCAGTAAGGAGATTGAAACAGTCATTAAAAATCTCCAAACAAACAAAAGCCCAGGGCCAGACGGCTTCCCGGGGGAATTCTACCAAACATTTAAAGAAGAACTAATTCCTATTCTCCTGAAACTGTTCCAAAAAATAGAAATGGAAGGAAAACTTCCAAACTCATTTTATGAGGCCAACATCACCTTGATCCCAAAACCAGACAAGGATCCCACCAAAAAAGAGAGCTATAGACCGATATCCTTGATGAACACAGATGTGAAAATACTCAACAAAATACTAGCCAATAGGATTCAACAGTACATTAAAAAGATTATTCACCACGACCAAGTGGGATTTATTCCAGGGCTGCAAGGTTGGTTCAACATCTGCAAATCAGTCAATGTGATACAACACATCAATAAAAGAAAGAACAAGAACCATATGATACTCTCAATAGATGCTGAAAAAGCATTTGACAAAGTACAGCATCCTTTCCTGATCAAAACTCTTCAAAGTGTAGGGATAGAGGGCACATACCTCAATATCATCAAAGCCATCTATGAAAAACCCACCGCAAATATCATTCTCAATGGAGAAAAACCGAAAGCTTTTCCGCTAAGGTCAGGAACACGGCAGGGATGTCCATTATCACCACTGCTATTCAACATAGTACTAGAGGTCCTAGCCTCAGCAATCAGACAACAAAAGGAAATTAAAGGCATCCAAATCGGCAAAGAAGAAGTCAAATTATCACTCTTCGCAGATGATATGATACTATATGTGGAAAACCCAAAAGACTCCACTCCAAAACTGCTAGAACTTATACAGGAATTCAGTAAAGTGTCAGGATATAAAATCAATGCACAGAAATCAGTTGCATTTCTCTACACCAACAGCAAGACAGAAGAAAGAGAAATTAAGGAGTCAATCCCATTTACAATTGCATCCAAAACCATAAGATACCTAGGAATAAACCTAACCAAAGAGACACAGAATCTATACTCAGAAAACTATAAAGTACTCATAAAAGAAATTGAGGAAGACACAAAGAAATGGAAAAATGTTCCATGCTCCTGGATTGGAAGAATAAATATTGTGAAAATGTCTATGCTACCTAAAGCAATCTACACATTTAATGCAATTCCTATCAAAGTACCATCCATCTTTTTCAAAGAAATGGAACAAATAATGCTAAAATTTATATGGAACCAGAAAATACCTCGAATAGCCAAAGGGATATTGAAAAAGAAAGCCAACGTTGGTGGCATCACAATTCCGGACTTCAAGCTCTATTACAAAGCTGTCATCATCAAGACAGCATGGTACTGGCACAAAAACAGACACATAGATCAATGGAACAGAATAGAGAGCCCAGAAATAGACCCTCAACTCTCTGGTCAACTAATCTTCGACAAAGCAGGAAAGAATGTCCAATGGAAAAAAGACAGCCTCTTCAATAAATGGTGCTGGGAAAATTGGACAGCCACATGCAGAAAAATGAAATTGGACCATTTTCTTACACCACACACAAAAATAGACTCAAAATGGATGAAGGACCTCAATGTGCGAAAGGAATCCATCAAAATCCTTGAGGAGAACACAGGCAGCAACCTCTTCGACCTCTGCCGCAGCAACATCTTCCTAGGAACATCGCCAAAGGCAAGGGAAGCAAGGGCAAAAATGAACTATTGGGATTTCATCAAGATCAAAAGCTTTTGCACAGCAAAGGAGACAGTTAACAAAATCAATAGACAACTGACAGAATGGGAGAAGATATTTGCAAACAACATATCAGATAAAGGACTAGTGTCCAGAATCTATAAAGAACTTAGCAAACTCAACACCCAAAGAACAAATAATCCAATCAAGAAATGGGCAGAGGACATGAACAGACATTTCTGCAAAGAAGACATCCAGATGGCCAACAGACACATGAAAAAGTGCTCCATATCACTCGGCATCAGGGAAATACAAATCAAAACCACAATGAGATATCACCTCACACCAATCAGAATGGCTAAAATCAACAAGTCAGGAAATGACAGATGCTGGCGAGGATGCGGAGAGAGGGGAACCCTCCTACACTGTTGGTGGGAATGCAAGCTGGTGCAGCCACTCTGGAAAACAGCATGGAGGTTCCTCAAAATATTGAAAATAGAACTGCCCTATGACCCAGCAATTGCACTATTGGGTATTTACCCTAAAGATACAAACGTAGTGATCCAAAGGGGCACATGCACCCGAATGTTTCAGCAGCAATGTCCACAATAGCCAAACTATGGAAAGAACCTAGATGTCCATCAACAGATGAATGGGTCAAGAAGATGTGATATATATACACAATGGGATACTATGCAGCCATCAAAAGAAATGAAATCTTGCCATTTGCGACAACATGGATGGAACTAGAGCGTATCATGCTTAGCGAAATAAGTCAAGCAGAGAAAGACAACTATCATATGATCTCCCTGATATGAGGAAGTGGTGATGCAACATGGGGGCTTAAGTGGGTAGGAGAAGAATAAATGAAACAAGATGGAATTGGGAGTGAGACAAACCATAAGTGCCTCTAATCCCACAAAACAAACTGAGGGTTGCTGGGGGGAGGGGGTTTGGGAGAAGGGGGTGGGATTATGGACATTGGGGAGGGTATGTGGTTTGGTGAGTGCTGTGAAGTGTGTAAACCTGGTGATTCACAGACCTGTACCCCTGGGGATAAAAATATATGTTTATAAAAAATAAAAAAATAAAAAAAAAATAAAACATAGTAATATTAAAATAAAAAAAAAAGAATCCGTTAACTCAGAGTCAAAACTGTCTCTATATTTTGGAATAAATGTCCAAATAATTCACAGAAATTTTCATTTTAGAGCTAAATATTAAGTATTGAATCGACAGTACATTATATAGTTTACAACCAAATTTGGAATTCAAAATGTCAAACTTGGCTTATATATACTTAAAAAACATATTTATATGAATTAAATATGACTAAAAAATCCAAGATAATTTCTCTTTATTATTCCTTTAAAATTTTATTTATTTGAGAGAGACAGAGAGAACACAAGCAAGGAGGGGCAGATGAAGAGGGAGAAGCAGGCTCCCGGCTGAACAGGGTGTTCAATGTGAGGCTCAATCCCAGGACCCTGGGATTATGACCTAAACCAAAGACAGGTGCTTAACTTACTGAACCTCCCAGGCACTCCAATAATTTATTTTTTTAAAAAGTCTGCTTAAAGTACAGGACACTGAAATGTAGGAGTACCTTCATCCCATTCATTGTATGAAGGAATTTCATTTGGCTTACTTGTAAGTAAGTGAAGAAAATACATGAAATGTTATCTAAAACTTGTTCATAATTCTGATTGTGGTAAAAAGGATGAGACATATGGGGCATGTGGGTGGCTCAGGTCATGATCCCAGGGTCCTGGGATCGAGCCCTGCATTAGGCTCTATGCTCCGTGGAGAGCTTGCTTCCTCCTCCTCTAGCTCTGCCTGCCTCCCTGCCTTCTTGTGATCTCTGTCTGTCAAATAAATAAAATACTCAAGGGTGTATAACAGTCCGTGGAAAACTGAATCAACATAGAGGAATAGTGAAAGTGGAGAAATGATAAGTAACAAACGGTTATGGTGATTTAAACCTAAAAAAAATAGAAACTTTTAAGTCCCATAACAAAGAAGCCTGCCATACTTCTAATTTAAGGAATATAATGAACCCATGAATATTGTGCTGAATTAAAAGCTATTGAGTCGAGAGTCAGTGGAACTGCAAAGGATTGTGGCCTACATTCTTCTTGCAAGATGCTGATCTAATCTGACAACCCTGGACTCCCATTAGGAGAGTTAATTGCTAGGGAATGAAACAATAGTTTCCAAGTATAAATATTTGTATAGAAAATATTAGGGAGTATCATTCTAGTTCTTATCATCCTTTGAGATTAGTTTATTGGCACCATACCCTGTGAATGATGCATTCATATTTATGTCATGAAAACCAAAGAACCTGCAAATTTGAGATAAATTGTTCCTTTAAAAGTAAGCTTTTGAGATTACATATTTGATTAATGATATAGTCATCTTTTTAAATGTCCTAAGAAATCATAAAGTGGGTGACTCAAGTTGATCTTTTAGAAATACCCATAGAGAAACAAAATACAGTAATTGGCAGAAATTAATTTCTGTTTTTAGGCAATTGAAAGTATTGAGATGAAATTAGACTGTCATCAGACTGGACATGTACAGGGTCCTTGGAATTCCCAAATAATATCATCTAAATTATAAAGACTTTGTTTGTAACAATAGCTCTTTTTATATCATTTTATTAGATAGTTAATTATCCAGAGATGCACCTATGATATTTATTGTAAGCCTAGCATATATTCAAATACTTAAACTCTAAAAATGGATTAATGTCCATAGAATAATTGCTCCTAACCAAGTCCTTAATTGGGATAATACTTGCTGTTTGTCAGCTCTAAATCATCTTTTAACTCTAAGCAGCAGGCTCCTTAGTTGATGACAGTCATTATGTAAGAAATAATGTTTTGGAATTTCACAAATGTATGCAAGATTCAGATATTTTCATTTTTGCACAGGACTACCTTAGTTAATATCTTTAGAGAAACAGAGTTCTGAAGCAGACAGAATGTTTAATTTAAGTTAATAAGTGATTAATTTTCAGAATAGAACAACAAATAGAGTCCTAATTAATGAATTTGATAATGCAAGGCAATTTGCTATTGAGGACATGACTAACCACATTTATAAAATAGTTGTATAACAGAGAGTTAGCAGTCAAGGACAGAAGACAGCCCCTAACATATATTCATCCGGAAGTCATTTATACTCTTTTATAGAGGAAAGTTAGTGTTTGGCTTCAGATACTCTGTCTTAATTCAAACTACATTATGTAAAACAGTGTGTGAAGCTGGGTCTCTGCCAAGAAATATACCCTGTGAAATGTGCACATCCTTGTAGAAACTCAAGTGCATATGCCTAATTCATGCATGTGTATAACTGAATAAACTAAAGTCTACTAGTTCAAAGGAAAAAAAATGTTTACAACTGACATTAAGACATTATCACATGGATTAATTATTTTTCTAAAATTACTTTGCTTTAAGTGTATATATTCATATTATATTAATTTGTCTTACAGGCCATCCTAGCACCTGCATAAATGACCCAGATAACGATTTTATCAAACCTTCAACCTAAAAAATATTACATTCACCCTCACCATTAGGCATTCATTACTTTGAATTGAGTTTGTGATCCTCATTGAAATGCACACATCTCTGAAGGAAGTTACATATATATGATGTTAATCTCAGTAACATTTCATTATTCATCCTTTAGCAGAGTAGTTCAAGTTCACTGAAAAAAGGTTTTAGTGTATCTGAAGGAAGAAGGAAAAATCTGGAGTTTGGAACTAAGATCAGTTCTGGTTGGAGAGGCATAGTTAGATGGAAGACATTCAAAACATTGAGTAAGGGACGAGAGGAAGAGGGTCAGCACAGAGAAAAATAGGATAACATTGAATTTCAATAACAACATGTCTAATTCATACTCTTAACTTTTCTCCTGGTGAGCTCTGTGCACAAAAATCAGGTATTCTACCACGTCTTGGACAAATTTGGATATATGTGGTTCCAATCTTACGAACACACTATCTAACACTGATTTATGGGTCAGTTATTTAGAATCTAGAAAACACTTTCCTAGAAAAACTGTGCTTTAACTTATGGATAGGATCCTGGTCCAGCCCTGAAATTCTGTTTGAACAACGTAGAATCAGAGTAACTGTTAGCTATCTATTGCTTCAGAAGTGACCACCCCAAAATTTATTAAGAAAATATGTTCCTTTATTGTTTCTCGCAATTCTATGAGTCAGCTGGTTTTTCTTTTCATGTGGTGTTATATTGGGCTACAGGTATCTGGGGGCTAAATTGATGGAAATGTCCAAAGTGGACACTCACATAGCTGGCAATTGATGCTGGCTCTTGGCTGGGAGTTCAGCTGGCTAACAACCAAAGCACTTACATGCCTTCTCATTAGATTTGGCCTTCTTATTACATGGCTATTGGTTCAAAGAGGGAACATCCCAGGAGCAAGAGTGCCAAGAGACAAAAAGGAGAAGCTGCCAGGCCATTATGGGTTACACCCAAAGCTGACAAAGCATCACTTCAGCCATATTCTATCAGGCAAAATAGCCACAGAGCCCACTAAGATTCAAGGGGTTAGAGAAATAAACTCTATCTTTTGGGAGAAGGGTAAAGTCACATTTCAACAGAGGTTATGGGATTAAAGTCATTTTTGTGGCCATCTTTGAAAGTACAATCTACTAATACCACAATCTACTAATACCACAAAGTGAATTTATCACTGTGTAAGGAGATAGCCATGATGCCTTGTACTGATTGAGGACTTCAAGGCTTCACACCCACCTCTACTTCATCTTTGTAAGTTTTAGTAACCTCTTCTAAAACACGAGATGTTATAATAATACAAAAACTGCTTATTGAAGTGGTTTATACTTATTTCTTTATTTAATATAAATGATTGCTCTCTAAAGAAAGGCCTTTTATTTTTCCTATTTTAGGGTTAGAAAACTGAAATTAAAAGAGATTAAAGAACTCTCTCAAAGTTACGAGATGAATCAGTGACAAAACTATGATTCTTCAGTATTCTCACAAGGATTAAATAAGGTAATATATGTAATTGTAGAAAGAATGTTCATATCTTCAACATTACATATAACTATTCATAATGTTGCTTTAAAATGAAACACATTTTAATTATGAGTTATTTCAAACATGCAGAAGACTTTAGGAAGCAATAGAACAGATATAAAGAGAACTACTATATGTATATCGTTTAGTAATTATCTGACACACTAGGGCTCAGTAAACTACAGCTGTCATTGTTACTGTTATAAACAGTCTTCCATTTAAATGAAAATTATGCTGCTTAATATACCATGAAGTTTGAAGTAGTCATTTTTGAATCACAAAAGAAAATTTCCTCCTGGTTTTAGCACCTTTCTCCACCACATTCTCTGAAACTTCACAGTGTGGCAAGAACTTCTCTATTTTACTCTTTGACTGAGAGATGCACTTTCTCCATGATTTTAAAATGTCTACCTTGTATGTGTTCGATACTAGAACTATTTTGAAGGGGCACCTGGGTGGCTTAGTACAGTTGAACATCTGACTCTTGAATTCAGCTCAGGTCATGATGTCAGGATGATGAGATCAAACCCTGTGTCAGGCTCTGTTCTGGGAGTGGTCTACTTAAGATTATCTCTCTTTCTCTGTGCCACTCCCCTTCATGCTTGCTCTCTCCCTCTCTCTCAAAACAAACACACACCCTGATTTGGAGAATACGGTGAATAAAATTGTTCTTTAGGCAGTCCCAAGAAACAAGAGAAACCCTATTCTAAGTGGGATACATGGGAGACAAAGGAATTAGTGAAGAAATACATTATAGGCTCTCTCACTCTCTGAAAGTAGAGCATTTCTATTAAAACTTTGTAAACTAAAATGGTGTAAAATGAAAAAGCAATTTCCATTAATTTATATGGAAAAAGCTTTGAGCATTCCCAGACCCCAAAATAACTATTCTTAGGCTTTTATGATACCTTAGACCACATCCTGCTAATGGATTCCAGAGCAAACAAGATAGAGCACAGAAGGCTCACAGACACAATTCAAAATCCTGGAGGCTGGATTCTGAAACACTGAGTATAGTTACTGGGGAAGGAGCTTAGCATGTCCACTCTTACTGCCCAGGGTGCACACTGCCTATATAACCTTGTTGAGCACTATTTTCTCTTTTTCCATAAAAGTGAAAATATTCCTCGGATTTCTTTCAGTTAACAAAAAGGGATACTAATGTAGGCAGGTCTTTTGTAAAAAGGAAGTGATAAAGGTGTACTTTTGAAGGGTAGGGAATACATGTATCCTCAAAATAAATAGACCAAGAGTTTTTAAAACTGGTGCCTTGCTAAGTTGAAGGAGATAAACTTTTGTACAATAATGGGGCTTTTTGTAGTCTCTCTATATTCAGGAGAAGCTAGAATGTACATCCCAGTTCACCAAGAAGAGTGTTATTCATCTCTGAGTATTATTGTACAACTTTTCACTAAAAAATTCCCCAATTTGGACATGAAATTACATGGTCAGCCCATGAAGATTTAGTCAGTGGAATTACAGTTCTTCCATTATCCAGTCAGAAACCTGAGTTTTGTTTATGTTCTCTTGGCTTTCATTCATTCATTCATTCAGCAAACAAGCAAACAAGCATCTACTCACTGTTTAGATTGTGGTATTCATTGTGCTTGGGACTAAGGATACAAAGATAAATAGAGCATAGTTTCTCTTCCCAGGGAGCTTACACACTTGCAGGAAAAACAAGCATACAAATACATTATTAAAAGTAATGTATCATCAATGAAACAATAGACATACACATATCACACTGTAAAAGAAAAATATGAGACTATATCAAGGAAATCTTAGAAGAGGTTATTCTTGAATTAAGTCTTAAAAGATCACTGAGCCATGTGAGCTGAGGAAGGTCTATGGAGATCAGTGGAAGGAGCATCCTTAATAGTGGAAAGAACATCCTGGACATTGTATTAATTTTCTATAGCTTCATAACAAATTACCACAAACTTAGTACCCTTAAACAGAATACATTAATTCTGTCACAGTTTTCTGTAGATCTCAAGTCTGGGCACAGCATGGCTGCATTCTTTGCTCAGAGGCTGAAATTAAGGTGTTAATCACAGTACAGTTCTACCTGAGGCTTAGGCTCTTCTTTCAAGTTCACTGGTTGTTGGTAGAATTCATCTCCTTGCAGCTGTAAGACCAAGGGTCCCTGTTTTTTCCCAGCTATTGGCCAGAGACCACTCTCAGAAAAAAGTAATGACCAACCTCAAGTTCTTGGCCTGTGGCTGTTCATAGTTACAATGTTGTTTTCTTTCAGGAAAGGAAGTGTATGTCTCTGATTTCCTAGTCTGTGATCCACTGGATAAAATTCTCTGCTTGTAAAGGACTCATGTGATTGGGTCAACCTACCAGATCATCTCCCTATTTTAAGGTCAACTGATTTGAAATCTTAATTACACCCACAAAATCCCTCACAGCAGGAGCTACATTAGTTAGTGTTTGATTGATCACATAGAAGCTGTGTGTACATCAGGGTAGGAATCAGAGTGGGTTGGGGGAATTAGAACTCTGGCTACCACAGAGGACACAAGGAACAGACTTAGAGAAATCACAAAGAATGGGTTGTGGGACCTTAGCATTTCAGACTTTCTCAGTGTTTGTCAAAGTGTGGTCTATAGCACTCTTGCTTAAGAATCACTTGCTGTCCTTGTTAAAAACACAGATTACAATTTTAAATGTAGACTTCTGAAGAAGATGGCAGAATAGGAGGATCCTAAACTCACCTGTGAGTTTAGGTCCTGTAAATATACCTAGATAGCCTCCACTTCAGTGTAAATAATCTGGAAAACAGCCCAAAGGATAGACTCTTTACAGCTAAACATAGAGATGAGGTCACATCAAAAATGGTAGGAAGGGTGGAGATATGCGTGGGAACCAAGCTGACCCCTGAGACTATCTGCAGGAGGGAGGGCCACTGCAAACACAGAAAAGACATGGGAGACACTTGCTGGGAAGACAAATACCCATAACATTCAGGTTTGAAAACTAGAAGGACTTAACATCATGAGTTTTTATAACCAGTGGGACTTAACAGCTGGAACATTAAAAATCAATAGCTCTACTGTGGGAGAGCCAGACGGTGATAGGAGACTGAATCCCTGGCCTTCAAGAGACAGCATAGCAAACAGCCCTACCAATATATAGCTTAGAAGCAGCAATTTGAAAAATGTCTGGGGTGCATGGGAAGCTTTCTTGACTAATCTTAGAAAATGCACTGGAGGGGCAAGGTTCTCTGGAAGACTTCTTTAACAAAAAAGAGCTGGTGGGGACCATTTCCCTGTCCACCCCCAGCCTAGATACACAGACATCTGCAGGAACCAGTGCAACAGAAACAGTCACTATTTTTTGCTAACAGCACAGCCCACCCCTGGACCCACCCATTCCACCCCACTCTCGACAGATACCCAAAGCAGCACTGGGTCTCCTTCCACAGCTGACAGCACAAACCTTACTAATGCTGCCCCTGTGTATTCTCCTATGGACTTGCACCCTCCAACCCAGCTGTGGCAGGAGTCCACCCAAAGCAGCGCCACAAGCATAGCAGTGTGTAAGCAGCCTTCACAGAAGTCAACATCACTCCAAAGTGACTCCTGTCTTGGGGAGAGGAGAAGAGAACCATATACACCAGTTTGAATAGAGCTCCAGCAGTGGGCTGAGGGCAGACACCTGGTCTGACTGTGGGCCCCAACCAGCAGTAAAAACTTCTCTGGAAACGGAACATAGGAAGTGCCCTGCAGCTCAATGTCATCGTAGCTCTGGCAAACTCCTGGTCTGACCCAACTCAAGCCCATTGCAGTCACAGATTAGTCAATTAACAATACAGGAACCACATCCTGCCGACAACAGACAAATAGTCATTGTAGATGACTAAACTGAAGACAAATATGGCTGAGCCACAGTAGTAGGGCCCATACAACACACATAGGAAACACCCTTCAAGTGCCAGGTTCTGTTGAACATAGGACACTGCACTGTAGGGCACTATAGGATCCCTTCTTCATAAGGTCACTACTTTCAAGAGCAGAAGATATAGATGACTTTCCTAACACATAGAAACAGACACAGAGAGATAGATAAAATAAAGAGATAGAAGAGTATGTCACAAATGAAAGAATAGGACAAAATCACAGCAAGAGAACTAAACAAAATAAAGATAAATAATGTGCCTTATAGAGAATTTAAAGTAATGATCATAAAGATTTCACTGGACTTGAGAAAAGAATGGAGGACTCAGTGAGACCCTCAGCAAAGAGAGAGAAAAAATAAAGACCCTGTCAGAAATAAAGAGTTCAATAACTGAAATTTTAAAAACTTAAGAAATAGGTAGCAAACTAGAGGAATCAAAAAGAATGGATTGGTAACATGAAAGACAGAGCAAGGGAAAGCAGTCAAGCTGAAATGGACAGAGAAGAAAGAATAATGATTTTAAATGACAATAGACTAAGGGAACTCAACAAAACCATCAAGCATAATAACATTTACATGATAGGGATCCCAGAAGGAGAAGAAGGGACAGAAAATGTATTTGAAGAAATAATAGCTGAAAAATTCCCAAATCTGGAGAAAGAAAAAGACATCCAGATTTAGGAAACATAAAAAGTCCCCAACAAAATCTATCCAAGTAGGCCCACACCAAGACTTCATAATTACTGAAGTAATTAAAACAGCAAAAAGTAGTGATAAAGAATTTTAAAAGCAAGAAGAGAAAAGAAAACAGGTACACACAAGGAAAACCTCATAATGTTATCAGCTGGTTTTTCAGCAGAAACTTAGCAAGGCAGAAGAGAATGGCATGATGTATTCAAAGTACTAAAGAAAAAATTCTGCAACCGGGAATACTCTATCGATCAAGACTACCATTCAGCATAGAAGGTGATATAAACATATAAAATTTAATAATAGAAGGATAAATGAAATTTTCCAGGCAAACAAAAGTTAAAAGAATTCAATAACATGAAACCAGCTTTACAAGAAAAGTTCACTCGAAGTTAAATTTGAGTGAATGGAAAGACTATAAACAGGAATAAGAAAAATAGGAAGCACAAAGCATTAAAATTAAGTATGTCTATAAAAATCAGTCAAGGGATTCACAAAATAAAAGGATGTAAAGTATGATTCCATGTACCCAAAATGTGTGGGGGGAGGAGTAAAGAATGGGTTTGCACTTAAGCAACCATCAACTTCATTTAGACTGGTGCTTGAAGAAGAAGCTATATACAAACCATATGCTAACCATACATCAAAACCAATAAATATGCAAAAAATAAAGAAAAAGGAATCCAAGTTTATCACTAAAGAAAGTCAGCAAACTGACAGAAGAGAACAAAAGAGTGAAACAGAAAATAACTGCAAAAACAACCATAAAGCAAGTAACAAAGTGATGATAAATATATACCTATCAGTAATTACTTTGAATTACTAAGTGGGCTAAAGACTTTAATCAAAAAACACCTGGCAACAGAATGGATAAGACCAATTATGGAATGGCAAGACCAATCTATATGCTGCCTACAGGAGATTCCTTTCAAACTGAAGACACATGCAAATTGAAAGTGAAAGTATGGTAAAGCATTTATCATGCAAATGGAAGTGAAAAGAAAGCTGGGGTATCAATGCTAGAGTTCGACAAAACAGAGTTTAAAACAAAGATTGTAACAAGAGATGAAGAAGGACACTACACAATGATGAAGGGAGGAATCCAGTAAGTTATAACAATCATAAATATTTCCACACCCAACATGGGAGCATCCAAATACATAAAGCAGATATAAGCAAATATGAAAGAAGAAATCAGTAGTAATATGGTAATGGTAGGTGTCTTTAACACCCTACTTCCATCAATGGAGAGATCATCCAAACAGAAAATCAACAGGAAAATAGTAGCTTTGATTGACACGTTGGACCAGATGGATCTAACACATAACATTTAGAACATTCCATCCTAAAACAGTGGATCACATATTCTTTTCAGGTGCACATGGAACATTTCCTGGAATAGATCATAACAGTAGGTCATAATACAAATCTCAACAAATTCAAAAAGACTGAAATCATATCATATATCTTTCCTTTTTTTTTTTTTAATTTTTTTTAAATTAATTTTTTATGATGCATCATATATCTTTCCTAATCACAACACTGAAACTAGAAATCAACCACAAGGAAAAAATCTGGAAGGAACACAGAAACGTGGAGGTTAAATAGCACGTTATTAAACAATGAATGGGCTAACCAGGAAATCAAAGAGGAAGTTAAAAAAAAAACACATGGAGATAAATGAAAATAAAATTTTAGATGTGTACTTATTTACATAATAAAGATTCAAGTTCACAGAATTGAGTTGATTATAGTTCTTAACCCCTATACATTTTATCATCATTTATGAGACAACTCTTTGCCTCTATATTATTCCTCTCCATCCCCATTCCCATTCCTACTTTTGATCCTCACATACAGTATGATGATAGTATATTTAGTATTGTTAATAATCCACCTTCTGCATGTCATTAATATATGTACATTCTTGATAAATACACAGTGGGTTTTTTTTGGGAGGGGGAGTGTTTTATCAGACTAGTCATATAAGACATTGCGCTATAGATCTCATTCAAGTTCTCTTGCTTTTTTTGTCCCTTTTACTCAACTGTCATATTCAGATTCACAATTTGCTCATCCACTCCTCCAGGTCTGGAAACTGGATAGCCTCCAACTTTTTGTAATCACATCCTTTGTTCCTTTATGGAGCAGTGTGAGAGTTTCTCAGGGCTACATATCCAGGAATGGAATTGCTGTGTTATAAAGTATATACACACTTGATTTCATTAAGTGCTATCAGATTTTTCTGCAGAAATCTTGCACTAGTTCAACCTTCCATCAGAAGTCCTTGAAGGCTTTTGTTTCTCTGTACATCTCCCTATAGTAGGTATTTTTTAAATCCTATTTTTGGCATTCTAGAGGGATTAAAAAGGTGTCTTGTTAATTGAAGTACATGTATCTGATTACCAGTGAGGCTGAATATTTCTTCATGTTCTTTGTTTGGTATTCTTTTGGATATTTTGTCTTTCTCTTATTTTATAGGAAGTTGTTCTATATTCTAGCTTTTAGATAATGGCCAGTTTTAGAAATTGCAAATACATTATTCTGTCACCTGTTAATTTTGGCTTTGATACCTATAGTTGGATAGAATCTACAATTGTGATACTTTCAAATTCCTTATTGTATATATGATGTTTACTAAAAATCAAAGAGTTATTAGATACTTTATTTTTCTTTGGAGTTATATATATAAGATAGGGATCTAACTTTATCTCTTCTCCATATTGTGAGCTGAGTATTCCATATCCTTTGTTGATTTCTGAAACTTATATTTTCTCATCTCTATCAGATTATTATCTATAAAATGACCTGATTCTGAGCTTTCTCTATTCAGTGGGCTTATTGGACAGCTGCTGTGCTGACACAATGGTGTTCTAAGTCTGGTAGTTTTATAGCACGTAGATAACTAATAGGGAAATCCACTTTCTTTGGGGATTTTTTGTTTTGTTTTGTTTTGTTTTTCTAAAATTGCCTTTGATGTTCATTCAGATACATTTTAGAATCAGTGTGCAAATTTTAGGAACAAACAGAGATGTTGAAAAATCTTATTAGATTCTAAACATTTTCGTTTTTCTTGCTGGTTTTCGTTTCTTCCTCTTGTGAATTGTATTTGTTTTCTGTTATAACTTCTGCTAGTTTCTTATGTGGACAAAGGTTAATGGCTTTTCTTTGGTCATCTAGTAACATTCCTATATTCTCACTGTAATGATCCACATGTTCATAAGCACAATTAAGGGCAATTCCCAAAAAATTAATACCTAAGGAGAGAAAATGTATTAAACTGGTTATACAATGACCTAGATAAAAGATACCCTTGATAGGAAGGAGAGAAAATGTATTACAGATTGCAAAAACCTCTTGCCATAACTTACTGTACAAATATTGTTTTTAATATCATTACTTTAAGTGTAATTATACAAGTAAAATAATACATTTCTGTAACACAAGATTCTATAACACATTGCATATTTACTTTTTATACCATTACAATATTGTGCAATACTGTATATACTTCTGTTTTTTTACTTATACAGTGAAGGTTTTTACTTTATTGATTCTTTAAAATGTGGTCTGTAAGTCTTTAACCATTTTCTTTTAACTATTACATTTTATTGCATATAATGCATTATATATGTGTGGGTGTATATATATATACACATATATATATACACACAGAACAGTGAACAAATCATTATTCTACAGTTTGATAAATGTTCATGAAGTGAAAACACTGATATAACCAGCAGCCAGACTAAGAAACACACAAAAAAGCATAATTTTGAATGTTTAGGTTGTTTCCAATTTCCCAGCACATAAAACTTTATTTACAATTCTGATTTTACTTCCTTTGGAAAGATTCCTAGAAATTTAGTTACTAGTTAAATAACAGGAGAATTTTTAAAGTTCTCTCAATATAGTGGCAAATGCCTGTTGGGAAAGATTGAATCATTTCATAGATCCAATAAAGGAGCTCATGGAGGAGCATCTGTGCCTGTAGAGTACTATTGCTTTGTTAATATTTTCCAATTTGATGGGTTAAAAAAAAACAAACTTCATTATTGTTTCAATTTTTACTACTTAAAGAATTGTACTCTTTGCCATCTCTTTCCCTGCAATTCTCTCTCCTTCCTTTAATTTATTTTCATTTGTTTTTTCTATCGAAGTTTTACTGATTTTTTAAATTAATTGAAAAACAGTTTGTATATTAAGGGTATTAATGATACAGATAGTCTTCTACTTCTGACTATTGTTTTTCACTTTCTAGATGGTTTAAATTTAGTTTTAATTTTTCAAATATATACATGTAATTCATTTAGGGATAAGTAATTCTAGAAAGCTTGACCATTCTATTATCTATTATATGGCTGTCTATCATCTATTTATCTATCATCTTCTCAATCTATATTTCAATGTCCCACCAAAAAATTTTCCTTCTAAGAGGCACTAACATTTTCCTTAGTGCTTTCTTTTGGCATTCATATTTGTATTTCTAAATAGCACATTTCTATTTCTATTTCTTTCTTTCTTTTTTTTAATGTCGGTCATTACCTTTTGACTTCCTCTCATGAAAAATGATTTCTCTCTCTTTCACTGCCTCACTATCACGCACTATCCACAAACACCTTACCCATCCACCCAATACTAATACAATAATACTATTTTTTAGGTGTCTGCATCATCATGGCTATGCAATCATGTAGCATCACAGCTACAACGTGTACAAATGATAACATTACTTTCAGTCTTCAATACAACTTTTTGTTTCCCCTGGAGTTAATATTTCTTGTTTTCTAAATTATTGTGTCTAGTTCTTCTCTCAAGCGCTCTAAATTGTGTTTCTTCCTAATATGTTAAAAATAATGATAGATATTCTATATATTTAATCGTCCAGGAGAGATTTCTTTCTCCTGGAGCCTCTGAGCAGCTGCAGTCTGTACATGCTATTCCCTGGGCCTGCTGTTCAGATGACATCTTAACACGTCTTTCTGCTATCTCCCTCGTATACTTGAACACTGGTTTTCTGGATTTTGTGATTCATTCCTTATTTGTTTAGTCCTTTGTTTTGATTGAAAACTGCCTTAAAATGTTGCCTATCTGAGATTATTTTCATCCTTCTCTCACACTTTACTGATAGTGTTGCTATATGAAGGTTCTTCAACTCAATGATGAGATATCACCACGCACCCTCATTTTCTGGGCTCAGCTTGCAGAATTCTGGCTACCAGGTTGTACCCTCCAGGCAGATCAGACAATTCTTTTCCATGAAATCTTGACCAGGCCAAAAAAAAAAAAACCTAAAGATAATGCCATCCTGGGCTCTCTAATGATATAAAAGAAAATTCCCAGATCATAGTCCCATAACCAGAAAATTGCAGTTAGAATTTCCCACACGATTTTGAAAGTACTGTTCCTTTTTCATCTAGCTGTGGGGGTTACTGTTGAGGGTGTCTTTTCATTCCAAATTTATCCTTTGAATGTAATCTGAATTTTTGTTTTTCTTTCTGGAAGTTTTTGGGATTTTCCTCTCAGTCTTTAGTGCTTCTGAAATTTCATGATATTGTACCTAGATATGCTTCCATCTTAGCCATTTGTAATGAGCATTCAATGTACCCTTTCAAATGGACACTCTTGTCTTTCAGTTAAGGAAATTTTCTTGATATGTTTTTTATTTGTCCTTCTGTGTTCTTTCTTGTTACTTTTTTTCTTTAATACCTACTGTTTAGATATCAAGCTTTCTGGACTAATACATTGATGTTCTTACATTTTACTTCTTTTTTTTTTTAAGATTTTTTTGTTTATTTATTTGACAGAGAGAGATCACAAGTAGGCAGAGGGGCAGGCAGAGAGAGAGGGGGAAGCAGGCTCCCTGCTGAGCAGAGAACCCGATGTAAGTCTCGATCCCAGGACCCTGAGATCATGACCTGAGCCACGCAGGTGCCCCTCTTACATTTTACTTATTTTTTTTTTTTTTTTTTTTTTTTTTTTTTAAATTTATTTGACAGAGAGAAATCACAAGTAGATGGAGAGGCAGGCAGAGAGAGAGAGAGGGAAGCAGGCTCCCTGCTGAGCAGAGAGCCCGATGCGGGACTCGATCCCAGGACCCTGAGATCATGACCCGAGCCGAAGGCAGCGGCTTAACCCACTGAGCCACCCAGGCGCCCCTACATTTTACTTCTTGAGTTCCATCTTTTTATCTTTCTTTTCTACGTTCTGCAAGATTTTCCCATGTATAACCTTCTTCCTTTAAAAAAAAATGCTATTATATTTATATATATTTTTTTGTTTCTGGATTAGTCCCCCTTTATTTATTATTTTAAATATTAGTTTATTTGTCCAGTACTCAGTCATAAGTATTTTTTTTTTTAATATTTAATTTATTTTTTATTTTTTTTTTATTTCCAGCATAACAGTATTCATTATTTTTGCACCACACCCCGTGCTCCATGCAATCCGTGCCCTCTATAATACCCACCACCTGGTACCCCAACCTCCCACCCCCCGTCCCTTCAAAACCCTCAGATTGTTTTTCAGAGTCCATAGTCTCTCATGGTTCACCTCCCCTTCCAATTTCCCCCAACTCCCTTCTCCACTCTAAGTCCCCATGTCCTCCATGCTATTTGTTATGCTCCACAAATAAGTGAAACCATATGATAATTGACTCTCTCTGCTTACATAAGTATTTTTTTTAAGATTTTTTTTATTTGTTTGACAGACAGAGAGACAGCGAGAGAAGCAGGGGGAGTGGGAGAGGGAGAAGCCAGCTCCCCGCTGAGTAGGGAGCCCAATGAGGGGCTTCAGCCCAGGACCCTGGGATCATGACCTGAGCCTAAGGCAGTTACCCCATGGAGTGGTCCCCTTTTAAAAGTAGAATTTTAAAATATAATCCCATTGATGTATCATGGATGCCACATGTCTTTTATTCCTCCAAGAATGTTATAAACTTTCTAAGTTTCTATGTCCTTGTGTTATCTTTGTTGTTTTTGCATAGGTTTTTTTTTTCTTTTTATATTTCATGTTTGACTTTTCTTGACATGTCTAGTTTTTACTGGTTTCCTGTTAATGTAAGAGAAAGTGCCAAAACACTGACAACAATCCTTTTGTGCCTTGGGCTATCACCTGTAGGCTTCAATACAGGCTACGGTGCTGGGCGGTTTTTGTAGCTATTGATGTTGTTTCAATGGGGATACCATGATGTAGTTTAGGTTTCTTTGGGGCTGTTCAATATGCCACAGAAAAGAATCTTCTACTCTTCTGCCTGGAAGGTATAAATCTGGCTACCGAAACTGTGGAGTGACCCCAACAATGGGCAAGGGAGTGGTTTCTTAGCATTCAATCTGTATACTTTCCTTAATCTGCTTTTTCGTAGATTACTTTTACTTGTTAGCAAAACAAGTCTAAAAAACATGTTTTGCTCTCTTCAGAGAGGATGCCTCTGGTTTTCTGCCAGGTAGAAAAGGAGAAATTCCCCCAGCTGCTTTTTGTAGTGACATTAATTAGGGTTGGGGATAACTTCTTTCTAAACAGAACCTTACACCATCCCTTTATTTTTAGCTCCAAACTCACTCTCACTTCTTGAGGTACTTGGTACCGATACCGGCATTTTGGGGGAGTCTGCAGCACAAATCAAGCTGCTTCTCAGCTTTCTTTACTGCTGACAGAATTCTCTCCCCATTTGCTAAATCAGTTGTCAACAATCCTTTTGCTCCATACTTTTGAGTTACATATCTGTGATCTTCTTCTCTTCTCCCTTTTGTTATGAGTTCACTTTTTGTTTTTCCTTTAGCATCTATGTCATTTTGGTGGATATTGGAAAGAAATAGAGGCAATTTTTCAGTTAACTCTCAACAACCTAATCTGGCTTTGAATATAGAAATATTTCACTTTTATAAAGTGGCATTTACTAACCTTTTCCTTGGCAATATTTTATCTGTTTTTATGTTTAGAATTCTTTCTATATTCTAAAATTAAATGTGTTTGCTCATGTTTTCTTCTATATTTTATGATTTCACTTATATTCAATTTCTAAATTCACTAGGATTTATTCGTATGTATATGTTCTTTAAATAGTCAATTGTCCCTTGCCATTTGTTGAATAATTTCTTATTTTGCCATTGTTTGATTAGGCTGTGTTTATGACCATTCAATTCCTATAATATCTAGGAATGCTTTTTGTATTTTGTAGATGTGTTGGTTTACTATCATGGCTATTCCATAAAACCACATCATGAGAAATCTGAGGGCTATCTTTAAAAAAAAAAAGAAAACTTTGTGATTATTCTTCATGGGAAATAAGTAAGATAATTAGGTGCCAAGTGTGTTTAACTCTGTTTTTAGAATACAAACATAACTTTTTACTTTATAATCTAGCTAATAATTTTAAGTGTAATTTTTCAAATTAAATTCAATAATTTATGCAGATACTTTATCCAGTGGAAGAATACAGAGTTCAAAACAATCAAAAGAAAACTTACTGCTTAATATCTTAGAATTTATTTAACTTGCATTGTTACATTTTCACTAGTTAATTCTGGTTCACTGGTTTTAATTCCACTGGCACTTTTTGTCTAATTTCTTTCTGTATTAATCTTGAGTCAAATATTTTTCTGTTTCATGGCAGAAGATACCTGTGGTCCTGACATTCACATTAAAAACTGTGGTGGTAGTTTAGGTAAAGAACAAGTTGGATTGTGTTATGGACTAAATAGTGTGTCCCCCCCCCATTTATATATTGAAGATCTAAACCCCTATGTGACTGCATTTGGAGATACGATCTTTAAAGAGGAAATTGAGGTTAAATGAAGTCATAAGGCCAGAACCCTAATCCAATAGAATCAGTGACCTTATAAAAAGATGAGACCCCAACAAGACAGAAGAAAGAGAAATTAAGGAGTCCATCCCATTTACAATTGCACCCCAAACCATAAGATACCTAGGAATAAACCTAACCAAAGAGGCACAGAATCTATACTCAGAAAACTATAAAGTACTCATGAAAGAAATTGAGGAAGACACAAAGAAATGGAAAAATGTTCCATGCTCCTGGATTGGAAGAATAAATATTGTGAAAATGTCTATGCTACCTAAAGCAATCTACACATTTAATGCAATTCCTATCAAAGTACCATCCATCTTTTTCAAAGAAATGGAACAAATAATGCTAAAATTTATATGGAACCAGAAAAGACCTCGAATAGCCAAAGGGATATTGAGAAAGAAAGCCAAAGTTGGTGGCATCACAATTCCGGACTTCAAGCTCTATTACAAAGCTGTCATCATCAAGACAGCATGGTACTGGCACAAAAACAGACACATAGATCAATGGAACAGAATAGAGAGCCCAGAAATAGACCCTCAACTCTATGGTCAACTAATCTTCAACAAAGCAGGAAAGAATGTCCAATGGAAAAAAGACAGCCTCTTCAATAAATGGTGCTGGGAAAATTGGACAGCCACATGCAGAAAAATGAAATTGGACCATTTCCTTACACCACACACAAAAATAGACTCAAAATGGATGAAGGACCTCAATGTGAGAAAGGAATCCATCAAAATCCTTGAGGAGAACACAGGCAGCAACCTCTTCGACCTCAGCCACAGCAACATCTTCCTAGGAACATCGCCAAAGGCAAGGGAAGCAAGGGCAAAAATGAACTATTGGGATTTCATCAAGATCAAAAGCTTTTGCACAGCAAAGGAAACAGTTAACAAAATCAAAAGACAACTGACAGAATGGGAGAAGATATTTGCAAACGACATATCAGATAAAGGACTAGTGTCCAGAATCTATAAAGAACTTAGCAAACTCAACACCCAAAGAACAAATAATCCAATCAAGAAATGGGCAGAGGACATGAACAGACATTTCTGCAAAGAAGACATCCAGATGGCCAACAGACACATGAAAAAGTGCTCCATATCACTCGGCATCAGGGAAATACAAATCAAAACCACAATGAGATATCACCTCACACCAGTCAGAATGGCTAAAATCAACAAGTCAGGAAATGGCAGATGCTGGCGAGGATGCGGAGAAAGGGGAACCCTCCTACACTGTTGGTGGGAATGCAAGCTGGTGCAACCACTCTGGAAAACAGCATGGAGGTTCCTCAAAATATTGAAAATAGAACTGCCCTATGACCCAGCAATTGCACTACTGGGTATTTACCCTAAAGATACAAACGTAGTGATCCAAAGGGGCACGTGCACCCGAATGTTTATAGCAGCAAGTCCACAATAGCCAAACTATGGAAAGAACCTAGATGTCCATCAACAGATGAATGGATCAAGAAGATGTGGTATATATACACAATGGAATACTATGCAGCCATCAAAAGAAATGAAATCTTGCCATTTGAGACAACATGAATGGAACTAGAGCGTATCATGCTTAGCGAAATAAGTCAAGCAGAGAAAGACAACTATCATATGTTCTCCCTGATATGAGGAAGTGGTGATGCAACATGGGGGCTTAAGTGGGTAGGAGAAGAATCAATGAAACAAGATGGGATTGGGAGGGAAACAATCACATGAGTGACTCTTAATCTTACAAAACAAACTAAGGGTTGCTGGGGGAAGGGGGATTGGAAGAAGGGGGGGTGGGGTTATGGACATTGGGGAGGGTATGTGTTTATAAAAAAATTAAAAATTAAAAAAAAAAAAAAAAAGATGAGACCCAAAGATGAACGCACACAAGGAAGAAGAAGGCCATGTGGAGACAGAATGAAAAGGCATCTGTCTGCATGCTAAGGAAAGAGACCTCAGGAGAAACCATCCCTGCCAGGGACCTTTCTCTTGGACTCTAGCCTCCAGCACTATGAGAAAATAGATCTGTTATTTAAATTAACCTAATGTGTGGTAATTTATTATGACAGCTTCAGCTGACTCATACAGGTAGATAGTTGTAAAAGATCTTTATGTGTGTACCTTCGAGTTCATTGGACATATTTAAGAAAACTGATATCATTGTATTGGCTTTCCTTAAATAATTCTTATTGCAGGCTATGAAACTAATTTCATGACCCACTAGTGGCTAATTTGAATTTTAAAATGCAGATTTGTCCTACTGCATTATCAGGTCACAGGACAGACAGGAGGGAGAGCATACCCAGTTGTGTAATCATGAGCTATGCCTCCAGAAGAGCAGAGTGCTTAGCTTAGCTGGGTCACTCACATGGATGGGAGAGGCGGCTTAGATGGATTTCCTGTTGCTTAAGACAAGAATGCTACTTCATCACCATGCCAATATTTTTGTGTTTTGTCATACATTTATTTATTTTTTATTTATTTACTTATTTATTTTCAAGATTATTTTATAAGATTTTATTTATTTGAGAAACAGATATTGAGAGAGAGCATGAACTGGGGAAAGAGGCAGTGGAGAGGGACAAGCAGTCTCCCTGCTGAGAACAGAGCTGGACCCGGGACTCCAGGAGGGGGCTCAAACCCAGGACACTGAGATCATGACCAAAGCTGAAGTCAGACACTTAACCAACTGAGCCATCAAGGTGCCCCTGATCATACCTTTAAGTAAAGCTAGTCACTCAGTTGTTCTCTATCCCAGTTTACCGAAAGATAAAAATGGAAATACCTCCCAGCTTAATATCAGACATTATTTGGGCTAAGATAAGTTACACGTGAAAAATAGCTGAAAGGTAAATTTTAGAAATAATTGCCAGACCATGATATTTAATGGCTTATAATTTATTTCCCTTTTGTATTTTCCCTTGCCAAAATATGTACAAGGAAGAAATCAGAACAATAAAAATAAATGATTATAAAATAAAACAAAAGTATGAGTCAGTAAATTTGAGGAATTTTTAACAATAAAGTATTCCATTCTTTGATCTTAACTTTTTTTTATCAAAAGATCAATTGGATGTATCATGTTATTTTAAAAAAATTGAACATCTTTTGGTTATGATCCATAGGCTGATTACATAAAATTTAATTGCATTTTGTTTTCAGTATTATGGCTTACTATTTTGATTTTTGTCTATTTATAAAATAATACAACCATTATATGAATTGAGAGTAATATATAGTAATTTTTTATAGTATAATTTTTATAGTATAGTAATTTTTTTTAGGCTTCTAAAATTACTAAAATTCCACCTCACAGAGATAAAGATTGCTATCATCAGTTTTTGTTCCAAGATAAAATGGAAAAAATATGAAGGAAAAACAAATGGGAATGGATCCAGAGAGAGGGCAGGCACCATCACTTCTGAGCCTTGGTTTCCAATGCACAACCATTTAGATCTTTAGCAAAGCTCCAAACAGATGTCCTACAAGTTATGCATGGATTGGGGGGGACACTAGTGAATGGACTGTGTTTCTCACAGGAGCTGGGACAGCAGGTAAAGGATATGGGGATGAGGACAGCTAGTCATAGTGCAGCTGATGCCTGGGCTACAAGACTATGTCCTCCCCACATACTGCAAGTATTGTCCTCTACTCTCCTTGGCTAGTCATCTCCATGTATATTTTAAGATACATAAGTTGATTTTTTATCTGCCCTCAACATAACCACACTTGCCCCTTGAGCCTCTTTCTCTGGAGGCCCCATGGTGCATTCTAGACCAGTCACTTCTTCCCTTGGGGCTTGTGCTTCTTCAACACTGAAATGAAGAGTTTGGAAAAGAGTCTTTAAAATTTCTGTCTCTAGAAACTTCTGCTGTCTCTGTGTAAGATCTCTAAAATATGTTTCATTCCTTGAAAGTAGACTTCTTATTTAATTTCTTCATAGTTTCCATAATGCCTAATATTTCATCTCAGTTCCATACACATTTATTACATCATTAAGTGCCTATCATGATGTTGGCACAGTATGTCAGCTGAATGATAGCCCTAAATAAATAACAAGTCTAATTCTTCTGATAAAGTAATAACTTTAACAAAAGTCTACCTGTTGTAGCTGGTTCTACTAAGTTTCTGTTTGTGTATTTGTTCATTTTTGTTTGCATGACAGAAATGCTACAAATTAAAATGCTCCCAGGGACAGAATAAATAAAACCATAAGTAATGCTTATGAATTATTAGTTTACTAGAACATAGGTGACTTGGTTACTCTAACACTTGAATAATCTCAGTGAGAAACAAACCTTTGCAAAATCATTTCTATACATATTTAACATGTTTTTCAGCAAAATCAGGATCGTTGCTTAAAATAACATAATGTCATAACATAATGACCAGTGAAAGCTTAATACACCTGTGCTTGGGGCCCATAAAAAGAGCAAACTTAACTGAAAGTTAAGCGTGTGTTAAACCTTGACTATATGTTTTTAGAATTAATGGAAATGCAAATTTCATATGGAGCCAAATCTCCAGGTGTGACTCTGCCAAGAAAAATAGATCTTTGAAGGGTAA
Organism: Mustela erminea; assembly: GCF_009829155.1. Classification (NCBI taxonomy): domain Eukaryota; kingdom Metazoa; phylum Chordata; class Mammalia; order Carnivora; family Mustelidae; genus Mustela; species Mustela erminea. The sequence continues at coordinate 21,841,639 of NC_045629.1, forward strand.
AAACAGGTGGGAAACAAATGTCTTTCTAAAAATCATTCAATCATAACCTACTTAATGAAAGTACTAGTGAAATTCAATTGCTCAAAACCAGCATATCCTCTTATACCAAGGATATGGCCAATTCTAACACATGAGGTTTTATTTCTGACATCCCCATAATAATCTAACTCACCTTATTCACCTGTATTTTAGTCATCTAACAAGTATTTATGTATAAATGCTTTGTCATAAGTGCTAAACCAGAGTGGCTTCAAAGAAGAGTTGATTTTTTCACTAGAATCTTGCAATCTATACTAGCAGTTCACCAGTGAAGACATTAAGAGGAGCTCATTCTCGCCAGAAATTGGGGTCAGCACTGTTGGACTCTTCACGTGACAAGGCCATTCAAATGAGGCCTTGCTTCTTTGCCTATGTTGAGCCATCTCTTCTTGTCCTCTGTTTAGTCCAATATCCAATATCCAATCATGCTCAACTCTTAGTTCTTTACTTCCATCAATTGCACATACACTTACTCTGATATTTGCTTGAAAAACACATTCAGTTTTTAAAAATAAATTTAACCATTATTTATTTGTTGAATCTTATTCCTGCCCACATCCCCAATATAAAACCTCTCCTTCTTTTGTGTCCCCAAGTCCTTCATGTCATCTATTTGTTTACGTGCGAGTCTCCCCTTCTAGTCCCTTTAGTGCAGAGCCTTACTTTTTAATAATCATGGAACCCTGAAGCATAAAACAGTGCCTGAGACAGTGGAAAATCAACAGATACATATTTAATAGGTAGAATCATTTATTTATGGAAAAACTATATCATGTTTGAAGGAGCCCATTCTTTCCTACAATTTGGAAGATTTTTAAATGATTAAAATTAAAACGTGCTGTTAAAACACTTATGTAAAATTAGACTTCTCCTAAAGGATTTTAGTCATCAGTAATTGGATCCTATGTCCTCCTTAACATATAACTTACATTTTTCTTAAGTAAAATTTTAAAGAATTTAAAATGGTGTGCTGAAACTGAGAATGGAAAGCCAGTGTCTATTCCTTATTCTATATTTAATCTAATATTAAAGACAGTCAGTATCTATTAAAGTGAATAAAAATTAAGCAATTTTTACTCCCTTGAAATTTTGAAATGACTAAAAGACTTCAAGCATCGGTTATGTGATGCCAGATACCTATATTATATCATATCATAGTTTGTGCCCAAGGTAATTTGACTTTAAATCCAGGTCATTATCTATGTTATATTATTCCACTCTGACAGATCTTAAAATAATAATTGCTTTTATAAATAAGTTTAAAAATTAAAAATTATGTACTTACTGTAAAATAAGATTTAATATTCAGTAAAGTATAAAAAAAGTCAATTTTTTCTGAAATATCCCTTCAGATATATCAGAAATAATCACTATTAATGGGTTAATGAATGTTCTTCATAATCTATTGTCTCTGTATTCTCTCACGCATTCATACACACACACACACGTACACAAATATACACACACATACACACACAATCAGTTGAAGAAATAGTGAAAAAGAAGATGATATTTAAAATAGTAACTCAAAAGATATTCCTTTAGGGTTACTATTTTAAATACAATTTTCTTTCTGTCTACATTGTTTCATATTTCCAATGCAATGTAAGTTTCCTTGTTTTATCCCTGTCTTTAGCAGAAATAGGTCTAGTGTTCCCAAATTAAGTAAAATGCTAGTTTGGGGATTGAGATATATATATTATAATGTCAAGGAAGGAATAGCCTTTAATATTTTCCCTGTATCTATAGATTTGATAAGTGGTTTTCCTCAATAGAACTAATAATATGGTGAATCAGACCGAAGGATTTTCCTAATATTGAACCATACTTGCAATCTTGAAGTAAATACAACTCTTTCTTTAATGTGTTATTGGATTCTGTTTGCTACTTTTATCTTAAAAATTTTACATTGTTATTCGTAAGATCAATCTATAGTTTATTTTGTGTACTTTTAATCCAATTTTAGTAACAAATAAAAAATCATTAATTTAAATGGAAAACTGGGGCGCCTGGGTGGCTCAGTGGGTTAAGCCGCTGCCTTCGGCTCAGGTCATGATCTCAGGGTCCTGGGATCGAGTCCCGCATCAGGCTCTCTGCTCGGCAGTGAGCCTGCTTCCTCCTCTCTCTCTCTCTCTCTGCCTGCCTGCCTCTCTGCCTACTTGTGATCTCTCTGTGTCAAAAAAATAAATAAAATCTTTAAAAATAAATAAATAAAAAAAATAAATGGAAAACTGTTTGATATGTGAAAATAAATGAGAGAATGGCCAACAATAAAGATATTTAATACTGGCAAAGATAACGGTGAAATTGAGAATATTTTTCTGAGATTCCTTCAAAATAAGATATTCATCTATCAAAAATAATAATTAACTTTTTTCAAAAAGATTGGACCCTCAAAAAATTGGAAATAAATAAAATAAATTTCAAAAAAATTGGACACTTACTGGGAATTCTTTCCATGGATATTTTTAAATCAGCTTTTTGCATATGACATGTTTTATATTCATAATCTACTAAATTAAGTTGCATCATAGGCTAGTTAATGTAAAAAAAAAAAAAAAGGGCTAAACCCACTAAGGATATAAGTACATTCACAGGCCACAGAATTAGTAAAGCAACCAAAACACTTAAGCACTTTATGATTCTCCTTGTTACTCCTGAAACTCAACATAAAAGTTGAGTTCTCATTTTACTTGGCTCTAATATTAACATTATCATTGTATTGAATTCCATTGTGTGTTGCAAAGCTGAACCTCAAGATGTAGGATTATATGGCCATAAATTAGAATTATTTGACATGTGTCAATAAAGTAACATTGCCAAGCACTAAAACGTGTTGGCTTTGTGTCAAGTCTGAGGTCAGGATTTGTAAGAATGACATAGTCCTTTTTCTTGCCTGCTTATTGCTATGGCCCTCAGGCTGTAGTAACCAGATGTCTGGCACTTTACATTTAAAGGTCTCACAGTTTTAGCAGATAAAGCCTCAATTTTTCTTTCTTTAACTCGAAGTTTTACTGTTTTCATTAAATACACTTCTTTTTATTAATCTTATTTTTTCTATAATCTATCATCTACAATGAAAAAAAGAAAATTGTAATTTATCATGCATTTGAATTACCCTTTCGACTAAGAACCAAAGAATAAATACATTTAATTTTTCCCTTATGTTGCTTAAATTGTGTTGTGTAAATCATAGATACTGTTTGAAATTTAATCTCCCCATGTATTATAAGTAATTTGATGGCAATTTCTTATCTTCTTCTTCATCTCTGAATCTCCAGTCCTCTATATACTTAAACAGTGTTCAATAAATATGTTGAAAGAATAAATAAATGGATGAGTCTATAACTAAAATCACTTGAAACAGTGACCTTCTAAGACTACTTCCATATTGTGATTCAAAAACAAAACAATACAAAAGAACTAAAAAAAAAAGGAAGAAGAAGAAGAAGAAGAAGAAACCAACAACAACAAAACTGGGCCGAACTAGTTTTTTAAGACTGTTCGCTAAATCCCTATAGGGGAATTTATAGTTGGATCTACTGTCACAGCTAAAGAGAATTGAATCTCATAGTATCCAAAATGTCCTCTTAGGGATGATAGCAACTTTATCATTAAGTTCCCTTTATTAAATTTTAAAATTAAATTTTATTGTGGTAATTATGACCAACCATCTGGGTTTTATCTGAGTAACTTGAAGACCATAAGGGCTCTGTTGTATCTACAATAATCTTCATTTCAGGGTTAAAAAAAGCCTTTCATAAAATATAGGAAGAGATTGTAAACACTATCTAATGAACAGCTGAATCCCAGACTAGTACTATAAAAATAAGAGTCAAGGAGTACCTGGGTGATGCAGTTGGTTGAGCATCCAACTCTTGGTTTTGTCTCAGGTCATCATCTCAGGGTCATGAGTTTGAGCCCTGTATCAGGCTCCACACTGAGCACAGAGCCTCCTTTTCTCTCTCTCTCCGCCCTTCTCTATGTTTCCCCCCAATCTCTCTCACTCTCTCCAAAAAAGTAAATAAATCTTTAAAGAAAGGAGAGAGAGAGTCAAAAAACAGAGGCCATGAAAGCACCAAGACTGATTTCAGGTCAGCCGCAACAGATACACCAATAAACCTGGGGCATTGAGTCCCATGAGAAATCAAGAAATGTATTATTTAAGGGGATATCAGAAAGACTCAGGAATCAAGTCGAAGAGGCTCCCACTAGCCAAAGATGGAAGAGTTCAAACAACCATAGCAGTGCATTGAAACACATGTTGAAAATCCATAATTTATCACACACATAGACACATCCACATCCATTATTGCCTTCATAGGTCACCTTTAGAGGATATTGAGCAAAACACCTTAGTATTTTTAGAACTGATAATAAGGGGAAACAAAGATTTATCCTGCCTTTCCTATATGAACTATATCTCAAAGTAACCCCATAAGTGGATTAAAAGAAGTTTCTAAATATAGAACCACCCCACTCATATATGAAAAATGGATGGTAGAATAAGACTATTATTTTGCCATTACTTGTGAACTAATAAATCTAAGAAATAATTACTAAATGCAGTTAACACCACAAATACTGAGGTCACCGGACATTCATTCCTGCTGTTGGAAACATACAGCACCACCTAGGAAGCTGTCCTGCCAAAGACTTAATTCTCAATCTCATGAAATAGGGGAGACAAGGGAATATGCTACATGACATTCTGAAGATTCAGAAAACAGCATGCAGATGGTGATATACTCTAAAACAGTGCCTCTCAAAATGTGGTCTCCAAAGTGAAAGGTTTGGGAATTGTTACAAGTTCATGAGATAAAGAGCTTGTGCCAGAATGTAAATCAATTACATCACTAAGCACACTCTTCAGTTCAGCCCGAGGAAGCTGTGTGTCATTGTCATTCTGAGTCCATCTTCTTATCTCATTCAGACCAGCACTATTGCAAAAATGACCTGGTGTCTTTTCAAATTTATATAAAACAGAGGAAATAAAACTCACAGATTAAAAGAGATCTAAAAGAAAAATCAACTAATTACAATGTCAAGTGTATTTTTACACTGATTTTAGCAAATTATAATGAAAATATATAAGAAAATCAAAATTTGCGGACTGGCCAATAATATAAATGAATTGGGGCATTGTGATTATAGTTAATATTTGGAGACACAATTTGGAATATTATGGATAAAATGATATGATGTTTCTTCAAAATAATATGGATGGATGTGTGGAGTGGGTAAGGTATGTTGAAGTATCAGGATCAGACATGTTAAGTTGGATTGTAGATGTATTCTTCATGTTATTTTCTCTACGTTTGTATAAGTTAAAATTTTCCAAAATAAAAGATTAAGATCTAAATAAAGAAGAAAGCCTGAATTCCATCTCTGTAAAAATAAATAAATAAGAAAGATAGAATTTGTAGAAAGTGAGAACTAGAATTCTAATTAGGACCAAAATAACACTGAGCAATTTTTAAATAGGCAGCAATAGATTATAAACATATAACATGCATACTGAATGCATACCCACAGTTTTCTTTGTCAAAAAGTCTATTTTTCTAACATTGAAATTCAACCATTGTATAAGGACATATATGGGATGTTCCTATGACCCACTATTATGAATTGAATTGAGCCCCTCTAAAACATATGTAAAAGCCCTACTCTGGGACTTCTGCATATGACCTTATTTGGAAAGAGTTTTGAAGATGTAATCAAATGAAGATGAAGTCATTCACATGGGCCCTAATCCAATATGGCCGGTGTCATTTCAAAGAGAGGGAAATTTGGATACAGGGAATAACAGGTAGAATACTAAATGAAGATGGACACAGAGATTGGAGTGACACATCTATTAACCAGGAACACCAAGGACTACTGACACTCACCATGAATCAGGAGAGAGTCATGGAACAGATTCTCCCACAGAGCCCTCAGAAGAAACCAATCCTGTTGACAACTTGCTTTCAGACTCCTGTTCTCTGAAACTGTGAGACAATAATCTTTTTTGTTTTAAGCCACTCAGGTTTGAGTACTTGGTACTTAGCTGGAAAAAGTACTTACAGTACTTAGTAGCCCTAGGGAACTAATAGGGCCAGTGAGCCTGATAAGAATGGTGGCTATGTATGTGTGTCAGTATGTTTGAGGGCAGCGAGGCAGGGAGAGGGTGGTTCCCCATGTTTTTACAAAGGCCTTTTTATTAAAGATGCTGTCATCATTTAACATTGAGTGAGTTGTTGACTTTTTATTTTCAGATTCGCAGCTCTGTGTTCTCTTTTTAATCACAAAGCTTAAGAATAAATAGCTACAGCACTTACTTATGAAGCAGGAAGGAAAAAGCATCCAAAACTTTTACAAAGCAAGTAGGCATTTTTTCCTGCAAAGTAAACCATGTCTATCCAAAACACACCACAACAACTGGTCATTATAAATGAAAATCTGATTTCTTGGTGAATTTTTGAAAATGTGGTCTGCTAATTATATGGGTATCATCTGGGCCAATGTTTTCTAGTCCTGTGCTCCAATAGGCACTTCTAAATGGTCAACTTTTGAAAAACATTATAATGAAATTCGATTTGTTTGTGCACACAGCTCCATGGAACAGGAGATGGTTTTAAAACTACATTCCTTACTACAATTGGGAGGACAAAAGAAGAAAAGGAAGAGAAAGTGGAGTATGGTGCAGGAAAGAAAAAAAAAGACCAAAGGAAAAAAACTTACAAACACATGACACCTTTTCTCTGCTTGGCTTCATGTACAGTTAATACTGGTTTGCTTTGTGATGAATAGATTTGATGTCTTATGTCTGCAATATATTCTCTGGAGTGAATAGTGTGTGACTTCTGTGATATAGCAAGGACCTGAGTAAAACAGATCGTTTACAAAATGGTAGTACGAGCAAAACGAAATCAGTCCTAAGAAAATGAGGACTCAGGTTTTCCTAGAAGAGGATCTGGGGAATGAAACTCAACCCAAAAGAAGTTTATCTGCCTTTCACAGTCATAACTTTTGCTGGCAGTTCTTAACTCCTGGCACCATTCAAAGTTTCGTCAGTGGTGAGACAACTCATTGTTATCCTTTCAACACCTTTTCTGAGTGCAATGTATGGTACTTTCCTGCTGCCTTCTAGCAGCTGCTGTCATGCTCCACAGGAAGTCTTCCAAGTTCTTCAGAGCTGCACCAGGGAAATAAACCTAGGAATGGAAAAACATTGTCACCCCCCCTAGGTGCTCCTTAATATCAGAGACCTGATGCTCAATCCAACAGTATTCTGAAGTAGTCTAAGGATAGAGTATCCACCATCACTCATATCTCTCATTGCAAGGCAGATTGGGAATGAGAGGTAAGTATATTTAAGAAAACATACGAAAAAGCATGTTGATTTAGATGATATTATTTCTTAAGAAAATATGAAATATTTCAGCTCAAACAATTTCTAAAATTTCCAGCTCAGGAACAAAATTTGACCCAACAATATGGTACATGTTTCTGACTCCAGTTTCATGTTTTTCCAAGTCACCATTAAAGAAGAGATCAGATGGTTTGAGAAAGAAGGGAATTGAGTGAGCAAGAAAGATAAAGTAGACTGGCAAGAAAGAAATCAAGGGAGGATACACAGAGAGAAGTAGAGAACAAAAGAGAAAAGTATCAGTTGAGTAAGTTCTGAGGTTAAATGTTATTTATTTGGGTTACCTAGAGTTATCCAATCTTTGGAAATGCTAATTAGCTTATTAGTCATTGCTCACAACTTGTACTTCTTCAACTTAAACCTGAGGTTCTCAGTTTTGAGTATAGATTGTAACCACATGGAAGTTCAAAAAAAAAATCCTTTTTTTTTTTCCCCCTGATTTGGGTGCAACCTGTAATTGTACTTTTTTAAAGTTCCTGAGATAAATGTATTGTGTGGCTAAAGTTGAAGTCACTTCCATGAAGCTCCCATGACTGACCAAACCAGAGCATCCTCCTCCTCCAAAATAAGGAGTGAATCAACACTCCAAGAGCTGTGGGATCTACCCATATTTTAGACCAATGGCTGTCAAAACAAGGGATCCATCAAAAGCTCTATGGAACTTTTTATAAGTATCGAATTCTAAGCCCCATATTAGTGATTCTAAGTCAGTAGGTTTTGAGGTTTTCCCTGAGCATTTGTGTTTTGAAAAACCTACCTGGATAGCTTTGAAGCAAAACAAGTACATAAAATTACCAACTTAGTTGTTTAAACTTCAAATCATTCAGACTTTGAGAGTCGGGAAAGGATCCAAAAACAGAGATGACCTTTACCAAACATAGAAGTTGCTCATGCTGCCCTAACAAAGTAACATAACTCAAACAACAGAGATTTTTATTGTCTCACAGTTCTGGAGGCTGGAAGTCCAAGATCAGGGTGTCAGCTTGATTGGTTTCTACAGAGGGTGGTGAGGGATGATCAATCCCATGCTTCTCCCCTAGTTCTGGTGGTTTGTTGCCAATTTTGGTTTTTCTTGCTTGTAGATCTCTGCCTTCATGTTCTTATGGTGTTCCCCCTGTGTTCATGTCTGTGTCCAAATTTCCTCTTTCTGTAAGGATACCAGTTATATTAGATTAGGGCCCATCTCAACGATATCATTCTATTTAATCACCTCTATAAAGATTCTGTCTCCACATAGTCATATTCTGTGATACTGGTGGTTAGGACTTCAACATGAATGTTGGGAGGGCACAATTCAGCTGGTAATATCAGATGTCTCCGTTTTTTTCTCCAAAAGTACTTTGGCATTGGTAATGTCTATATTGTCAATTCTCAAGGAATTAGAACTCAATAAAATATAAGTAGTTAATTGCCCTGAACCTAACCTAACTCTTGTTTGTAATCTTAAAAACTTTAGAAATTGGATTCTGTAGCTCATCTATCGATCATCTAACCAGATAAAACTGTAGGGAAGACATTTTACAATCGTCTGTTTGCAAAACATCAACAAGGACTTTATCATGTGCTAGACTTGAAGAATGTGTTGGCTTTGAGACATTTTTAAATTAAAATGGTGGTGAGAAAACAGTTGTATCTTATGCTAAAACTATGACGCTTTTCCCTAACAAAAATGTTTCTACCTTCCACAAGTTGTTTTCCAGGCTTGAGATAAATTTTGTAGGGAAAGCTGTACTCCTGAAGATGACAGATATTATTCTGATTCTTCATTTATCAAGCTCATTTTTGCTCATATTTTTTCTAGCCTCTTCCTTTTTCTTCCTGAAAGTTGAGTATCAGGTCTTTGGCTGTATATGATTATCTGAGATGATGATATTTAACCTGAAGTCAGCAAACTTTTAATTAAATTGATCCTTTAAGACAAAATGTAGAACATTCTTTCTTCCACTGTACAATTTCTAAGTAGAATTTTTATTTTTTGTAAAGAAACAAAAGAAAACCAAACCTGAGAACTTTTTCAAATGGTCTATCAAGCATGAAATCTGAGGGTATTTTTTTTTTCAAAACCATTCAATGTACTGATGTTTTATGATTTTTCAAAGGAAAAATTGGAAAATAACATCACCTTAGCACAGGCAAGGATCTAGTTCTCACCATTTTTGAATGCAGACAAATCAATTAAATCTCAGAATTCAACACACGAAGAAACACTGAAAGTGTTTCTGTTTTATTTTGCATCTGGGAAAGAAGAGCTAGGAAGAAATAATGGGTGAAATTAAGATAAGAACTAGTTTCATGGCAGTTTCACCAAGAACTGTCATCATCTGCTCATGTGAAAAAGGATGTCAGAGCAAGAGACCTTTAAAAAAGAAGAAATAAACAAACTGGAGCCAAAACACAAAGCTGTGGATTTGGATTAGTTCTGGGTTTTCACAGTTTCTCTTTGGGGACTTTGCTTGAAGATGGACCCCTGTCTTAAGCATTCTGCCTCCCTGAAGGGATTCCATATTTTATAAGATAGAGAACAAGGAGTGTGTGTACGTGTGTGTGCATGTGTATGTGTGTGTGATTTTTGGATTGTGTGAATGTTGCCTTTTCTCTGATATACAAAAGCAGCATAGTTTATATGCACATACTTTCCACCTAGAGAGAAATGAACCCAGAATGGAGGGAACATTTTGGCTGAGAGCCTCAGCTGGGATGTGGAAAGCAAACAGAATAAGGTGAGTTGAAGGTTAAGCTGCGTTGTATTGATGTAGTAATGTTGTCTTTAGAACAAATTAGCTCACTGGGACTTGGTGACACAGTGGTGTATTAAACCCTTCTTTACTAAAAGAACATGTGCAGATTGTTTCTAGCTTGAAAAAGGCCAGTGAAAAATGACACAACGATCAAGCTTGAAAAATGTTTACTTTGCAGAAAATCATTTAAAAATGGAATCTCAATTTTGTTGGCAGCTCGGTTTTTTAAAAGGGCTATTTATTCTAGACTGCTGCAGCATATGGTTTATTACAGTTTATATGGTATATTGGAACTCATGAGCTCGAGCACCTTAGGGAATGTTTGTTTTTATTTTTTTAAAGGTGGTTGGACTGAAATTCAGTATGAATCATATAAGAGAGATTTAGAAGCACGTGAAGATAAATGTTTCCCATGTGACACCAAACAGCACATTTGGAAGGTGAGCCTATGTAAATAAATACTAGAAAAGACCATAGTTTTAACAAATATCAATAAGGAATAGGATTGTGTCTTCCCTTAGTTTGAGAAGGAAGTACAGTTTTTTATACTAAAAAGAATACTATCATCTCATGTAAATTTCTGGAAGCTCCATTAGTGTGGAACTAGTCTTAACGTTCATTCTTTCATATTGATTCACTGACTCATTTGTTTGTTACTGAGTATCTGCTTATTATAGTATCTGCTATTCTGCTTGGCTCAACAGGTATAAATCTTAGTAAGACACACTTCTGACATTGAAGAAACTGGAGAGTAGCCGTTTTCCCTTTAAAAATATTACATTAAAAATTATATTAAATATATTTGCTATATAGTCACATAATTAATGTACAATTATATTGTTAGTCATTAAACACTAGTAAATCATCTGTTTCTAGATACCTCCCTAACTCATTATATCAGTGACCAGAACAGTATCTAGCACTTAGTAGTGGGTACTAAATAACATTTTTTTTTAATGAATGAATGGTAGGGTGGGTGAATAAATAACTAAAAAACATGTATGTTTTGCAATTGGAAGTTATTCATTATGTATTACTGATACAGTTAAAAATTATAAAAATAAAAACTCTTTAAAATGTTTGACAGAATAAATTTATTGATCTAGAACTTAAAGACAAACATTTAGAAAAAACTGTATCTCCTGCCTTTCTATGGGCTCTTTTCAATAGCCCTACTTCTTTTTAAAATAATATCAGGGGAAGAAAAGAAAAAAACCACAGCCTTTTTTTTTTTTCTTTTTTTTTTCAGGGGAAAGCGCGAACGCAGTCCCCCACTACCACAAATTATGCAGTCGAGTTTCCCACATTTGGGGAAATCGCAGGGGTCAGCACATCCGGAGTGCAATGGATAAGCCTCGCCCTGGGAAAACCACCTTCGTGATCATGGTATCTCCCCTGCCAGGTAACTAGCTCCCAAGAATAGCATTAACAAAATTAGCATAGCGTATGTCTTTAAACAAATAAAATGCAAATGAAAGCCTGTTATAGGTTCTTTTCTATTTGTGTTTATGTTTGAGAATACTAAAGAGAGTGAAGCCTTTTACTATAATTTATTGTTTCTCTTTTTTTAAAAAAAATTAAAATTATAAGGGCACATGGGTGTCATAGTCGATTAGGTGTCCCATTCGTTTTCTGCTCAGGTCGTGATCTCAGGGTCACGAGATCACCTTGAGTGGGATGCCATCCTCAATGGGGTGTCTATTTGAGTCTCTCTCTCTCCCTCTCCTTCTACCTCTCCCTCTGATCTCTCTCTCTCTCCCAAATAAATAAAACTTTACAAAAATTAAAATTAATAAAGTTGGACTATTATTCTTGACATTTGATAAATAAGCTTATTAAAGGAGACTGTCTTCTCTAACAAGCAGTATCATTCCTTATTTGATAGTACATCATTGTTGTAAGAAGCTTTTCACAAGAAAGAATTCAAATTTTACAACTCCATTAGTGAGGAGAAGCTAGGTTGATTCCTAAAGTGTATTTTGCTGATTTCATCACATACTTCCCAATAAATACACTTTCCCCAGAAGCTTGAGTATAATATAATAATTTAACATATAGTATCTTACTTGATACATTTCTAATTTTTTAATTTGTATTTGTTGACATGGTATTTAGTGTTTTTCCCCGTTTGGTCATTAAGGAAATGATCTACTTTTTCATTATAGTTACATACAAGAAACTGACTTATTGTGACTTTTATGTCTAAAGACTGATTTGAGTTGAATCATTTCAGAGAAGCATTTCTCTAATTAGTTGGGTAATTTATATTATTCTAATAAACTATAACCATATTTTTGGTTGTCTTCACTGGTCTTGATTTTTATAACTATTGCATGTACTTTTTTTACAGTACATGTCCCATTTCTTCATTAGTAAAAAGGAGAGGATGACAATTATCATTTCACAATGTTAGAGAAATAAACACATCCATTTGTGCTTGGGACAGTGTCTGGCACAAAGTAAATAATGCTATTTATTATTATAAATAAAAATTGTCCAATATACTTCAGATTTACAGGTGTCACTAAGATATAGAAAGTAAAGTAAAGGGGATTTTTTGATATTGTATTTACACTGCATGAACACCTGTGCTGGTACATTAAATATATTTATTTACTCTTAACCTCAACCCTTTGAGGTAACTGTATGAGCCTAGATAGGATGGATGTAGCATCCAGCTCCCCCAATATCCCAGTGGTTAATTGTAATTCATGTTTCTTTCTCATTCGTCTCAGAGTTGACCATGGATTCCCCCCCAAGAAACACTACTCCACCTACACATACTGAGAACCAGGCTGTTTCTGTAGAGTGGTTTATCCCCTTCTAAGGCTTCAGAGTCCCCAAACTGGGTCTCTATTTCCAGGGAGCAGATAGAGAAGAGAACGCCAGATTAAAGAAAAGATCAAACTTAGGGTCAAGGCTAAAACAATAATTGTATGATGTTATAACCTTGCTCTTTCTTAAACTATACTACTTATTCCTTTCTGTGTTCCTACCATTTCAAATTAAGCGTTTGTTTATTGAATTATGCATTCAACAAATTACTCCTTAATGGTTCATACAATGTTAGCTGAATGAATTAAATATTGAATTTACTAATATAAGAAATCACTGCTTACCTATAGATATTATCCAGAAAAATATCTCTATCAGAATCAAATCAGAATCTTTATTGGCAACTTCCTCCGTATTAGTTTTACTCTATGGTTCTATAAATTTAGTGTCATAATATTATTTAATTGTGCTAGGATTTATTTGTTATTTGAAATTAGGATAACTTTATTTCCAATGAAAGTGAAAATACAACAAAATATTGGGTCATTCTCTATTTTGTGCTTTTCTAACAAAGCATTAAAAAGCTAGTCTTCATTTAGATTTAAACTTTAAAAACAAATTGTTTCTGATCAGATGTCTCTTCTGACACCGAGGAAAGATTTAAATGACAAGATTTCTGATTTTTTTAAAATTTTTTATTTTTTATAAACATATATTTTTATCCCCAGGGGTACAGGTCTGTGAATCACCAGGTTTACACACTTCACAGCACTCACCAAAGCACATACCCTCCCCAATGTCCATAATCCCACCCCCTTCTCCCAACCTCCCTCCCCCCAGCAACCCTCAGTTTGTTTTGTGAGATTAAGAGTCACTTATGGTTTGATTCTTAATAGGAACTATGGTATCCAGAAAACTTCTTCCTTAAAAAGAATGAAACTCTTGATAGAGTAGGTTATTAGATAAAAAGCACAGAAGAGAAATTGAGGATATAGATTTACAAATTATTTATAAAACCAGGAAATCAGGCTCTGCTAGCCTACAAGTAGGTTTAGAATAAGAAGAATCACCAGAGGGGTGCCTGGGTGGCTCAGTCAATTAAGCATCTGCCTTTAGCTCAGGTCATGATCTCCCGTCCTGGGATCTAGCCCTGCATCAGGCCTTCTGCTCAGCAGGGAGTCTGCTTCTACGTTTCCCTCTCCCTCTCTGCATGCTCTCTCTCTCTCTTAAATAAATAAATAAAATCTTAAAAAAAAAAAAAAAGAATAACTGGAACCCCAGAGAACATCAGTGTTTATTGTGCCAGTAAATATCTCCTGAATTAACCGTACTTTAAATGAATGCCAACATTTTAAGAATATTTGGAGCCCCTGGTTCTCCTATCTATTGAGCTTAATACCCTAAAACTTCTATTAAAAAAAAAAATTACCTGGATTCTTTCTGCTGTATTTTTCAATTATCAAAGCAAAGTTGTGAGATCTCCAAAATTTCTTTCTTGCTAACTCATTGAGAGTGAGCTAATTTTTCACTGCAGGTAGTTTGATTTTTACATTACTAATAGCCTATTTTATTTTTTTTTAAGATTTTATTTACTTATTTGACAAACAGAGATCACAAGTAGGCAGAGAGGCAGGCAGAGAGAGACAGGAGGAAGCAAGCTCCTTGCAGAGCAGAGAGCCCGACACAGGGCTCGATCCCAAGACCCCAGGAGCATGACCTGAGCTGAAGGCAGAGGCTTTAACCCACTGAGCCACCCAGGCACCCCACTAAGAGCATATTTTAAAACTGTTGGTATTTCACTGGTTTTGAATTGTTCTAAATGGTCTGTGAAACAAAAGCAACACTTGGACTGCTGCATACCCTCATAGGACAAAACTGGATACAAAGTATGAATGACCTTGCTATAGATACTTTGGACCAATTCTGCTTTGGAGAATGCACTCCCATAGAGAATGTGTGTCACTGAATTCAGTTAACAAGAGGAGAGAATTATACAAAGTAGTAGACAAGAAAGTTTAATTATCAAAGTTAACATGAGAATGCTAAAATTACCAAAAACAATAAACAAAATAGCAAGTTTTGTACATTCATTTCTTTAGTTTTTAGTTACAGTTAGTCCTACTGGCTACAGCAACACATAGACTAAAATTGGACCATACAGAGAAGGTTCACGTGGCCCCTGTGTAAGGATGATATGCAAATTCATGAAGCTTTCCATATTTAGTTAGTCATATACTTTTCAAATTATGTATATATGTAGACATTACACATATAATGATTTATTTTATTTAGATATCATTTTGAAAAATGCATAGCACATTCAAAAAGGATTTGGCAGAGTATTTGTCACAGAGGAAGAACAGATAAATCTTAATTGTTCTTTGCTAAGTTCTTGGCATGCATTGTCTCATTTCGTACTCACCAGCCTATGAGTACATGCTACTAGCGCTTCTATTTTAAGGTAGGAAATGAAAGATTTAAAAACCTAAATAATGTTTTTATTGAAGCACAATTAAAATAAAATTTTCTATTAGTTACAGGTGTACTTCATACTTATTCGGCATTTTTACACATTACAAAAGTATTCCCATGATAAGTCTAGTTACCATCTGTCACCATATAAAATTATTATAATACTGTTGACTATATTCCCTATGCTGTACATTACAATCCCATGACTCATTTATTTTATAACTTGAAGTTTGCTCTTTGGTCATATACTCTTGCTAGCCCTGAGAATTCCTTAATGTCTTGTGATGCCATGTGTCTCTTCATTAGCTTATCTCAATCTACTATCACCTTTATCTGTCTCTCTTTCCTCCTGTATAGGCATGACCCATTTGGGGGTAAAATTTAATCCTGGGAAAGAATATATATATAACTTAAAAAATAGGTAAGCATGGCTGTTTATGGGCCATATATGTGTCTGTTTCAGACATGATTATGTCTCATAGGAAATTAGAAATGGGCAAGTAATAGGTAAAATAATTAAAATATAGGGTTTCTATTATCATCTAATAAGTAGAAGGCTCAAAATGTAAATAGGGTTTGGTTGGATTCCAATCAATTCTTCTTGAGAAATAATATGTCCCAAGTTTTAATGATCATTCAGATTAAAGTTAGACATTCCCATAATCTTATTTCAGCTAATGATATATGAAATCACTTCCTGCTGTAGCAGTCATTTCCATAAATGCTGATATTTATGTTCCCAGTATTTAAAAAAATCACAACCTTCTTAGTCTCAATATACTCAAATTTAGTACCAGATTGCTAACTGAAACCCTGAAATAGTACCTGGCCACCTACCTTTATTCGTAGACCAATAAAATCTGGAGCCTTAAAAATGCCATCACCTTGTTTGACTGCACTGAACTGTGAAACCTGGAAGGATGTAGAAACCAGAACAGGCTGCTAAAATGAAGTCATCTTGCTAAAGGGACAATTTGTAATGGGGCATTGTGCTGACAGGTCTGCAAGCCTATAGTCTAAAGTTAGTGTGTATGTCTGAGCTCAAAATAGACCTTGTGTGTGACAAAAACAGCATTATTCTCAACAGTTGAGGGAACTTGATGGATATTGCTTCTCCGAACTCTGGGAAATTAAAATTGAGGCCCTGTGGGAAGGTCTATTCATGTAGCATGCTCTTGTTTCTTAAAGAATGATGGTGTATTTAGAAAGAATGGTGTACAAATGCTCACTGAACATGAAGAATTATCTGTCTTTATTTTCCCAATTAAAAAATGACTATCTACATATATAGTCTGACATCATTTTT
The DNA here is from genome assembly GCF_009829155.1 of Mustela erminea. Classification (NCBI taxonomy): domain Eukaryota; kingdom Metazoa; phylum Chordata; class Mammalia; order Carnivora; family Mustelidae; genus Mustela; species Mustela erminea. The sequence continues at coordinate 21,858,380 of NC_045629.1, forward strand.
TGTGTCTTAATCATTAAAAGATTTATCTCAGTTTAAACTTGAAACCATATTTCATAATGCATTGCTTATGGTGAAAAAAATTAAAATGATATTAAATAGCATTGTCCCAAAAGTCTGGGTGGAATTGTTTATCTAGAACCTGATACTTTGTTGACAGAAATACCATAGTATCTGGAGTAGTTTCAGGAGATATAAAAGTTTCTTCTTTTTGTAATGCATAGTTTATGCTCTTATGTGTAATCTCTATGATCAACATAAGCAGATTTTCGCTTTGATTTTTAAAATTTTCAAACAGAAATATGCATGTGCAAAATAAGTCTTTCAATTTCAAATATTTGTCTATCATAGATTTCCAGATGCCTCAAAATTTAACATGCTCCATGTTAATTTATAGATCAGATAATTCTCCCTTAGTAAAAGCAGAATTTATTTTCCTTGGTGGAAAGGATTTGTCTGACAGTCTTCAGCAGCCATTTTGGGTGGAAGAAAATCAGAGAATGAGAACTGTAGTCCTAGCTTTGCCAAGTTTGTTCATCCCTCTAGATCAGTTTCCCCATCAGTTTCCCCATCTGAAAGATGAAGGGCTTGAAGTCCATAGCAATAGTTCATATTTACTGAGAACTTGTTTCTGATCAGGCACAAGAGCTCTCCAAGACCACTCCTAATATCAACTGCATTATGCGAATGAGGAACATTAAGACACAGAAAGATGAAGCAACTCTCATGAGTAATAACAGAGAAAGCCAGAATTTGAACCAAGACACTGGCTCCACAGCTCGTGCAAATCTGCAACTCATTCTGCCTTCCCGAAGTGTTTTCTAGCTGTGAACAAAATGAACGATTCTACATCTTGCCTTGTTATGGTTTGCAGTTTAAATCTTTGTGCTTGAATTAAGATTATGTTTTCCCACTTTTTTTATAGTAAACTGTCTATTAAAGCATGGACATGTAAGTAGGATCATATTTAGCACTGTGGTGTCCAATTAAAGACAGCCTCTTTTTCTTTTCTTTAGTTCTTTTGAAAATGAAGAACTGACCTACTTCCTATATTCACAACTAAGCAAAAAGAAAGAACCTAATAGTCATAAAAAAGAAAATAATGTCTGGAAAAAAATGAAAAAATAAGATGGCCCATTTCCACATCCCAGTAACACATCTATTAGAAAATAAATCACTTTCTTTCAACATGCCTAAGTCCAGCATTGGGAGATACAGAAGCCAAACAAACTTTCTGATCATTTTCAAAGTTGTATCTAATAGAGGCAAATTCCAGCTGAATATGTATATGGATAGATATAATTAATTGTATAGAAACAAGTCATGTGGAATAGATGAATAGTTAGTAATTTAGATCATTCCGTGAGCTCTGAAGTACCCCAAATCACACACTAAATTAAAAACACTTGTTCAGTTGAAATGGAAACACTGGCTGGACCTAGCTACACCCTAATAAAACCAAATAATTATTCTAAACTCTAATTCTGAAAAGTGAAATTATCAGCTGTTATTTAGGTTAAAGAAAAGTTTTAAATTTGACCAAATTAGCATACATTTTTTTCCTGACTTTTGCCAGCTCCAAATGGAGAACCCCAGTCCATTTCATAAGATGTTTAATGTGCTCCCAAATACATCCTATCAAAAAAGAAAATTACAGGCCAGTATCCCAAATGAACATAGATGCAAAAATCTTCAGCAAAATATTAGCAAACTTAACTCAACAATACATTAAAAGAATCCTACAGGGATGAAGTGGATGAATCCCTAAGATTCAAGGATGGTTCAACATCTGCTGATCAATCAATGTCACGGATCACATTAACAAAATGAAGGATAAAAGTCAAGATTATTCACAGAAAAAGCATTTGACAAAATTCAACATCCATTCATAATAACTCTCTGCAAACTGGGAATAGAGGGAATGTACCTCAACATAAGGAAGACCATACATGATAAATGCACAGCTAACATTATACTCAACAATGAAAAGCTTAGAGCTTTTAAGATCTAACAAGACAAAACAAGACAAGAATGCTCACTCTTACCACTTGTATACACTGCTGGAAGTCATAGCCAGAGCAATTAGACAGAAAAAGTAAATAAAAGGGATCCTAAATTAGGTATGGAACCACAAAAAACCATGGAATAGCCAAAGCAATCTTGAGAAAGAGGAACAAAGCTGGAGGCATCACACCTCCTGATTCCAAACTATACTATAAAGCTGTATAAGAACAGTATGTACTGGCATACAAAGAGACACAAAAATCAAAGGAACAAAATATAAATCCCAGAAATAAACCCATGCAAACATGGTCAATTAATTCATGACAAGGGAGTCAAGAATGTACAATGAGGAAAGAATTGTCTCCTCAACAAATGGTGCTGGGAAAACTGGACAGGCACATGTCAAAGAATGAAACTGGACAAAAATCAACTCAAAATGGATTAAAGATTTGAATATAAAATCTGAAGCCATAAAACTCCTAGAAGAAAACATAGGGGTTAAGCTCCTTGACACAAGTCTTAGCAATGGGTTGTTGGATTTGTCACCAAAAGCAAAGACATTAAAACCAAAAATTAACAAGTAAGACTACTTCAAATTAAAATGCTTCTGCACAGCAAAGGAAACCATCAACAAATTCAGAAGACAACCTATAGAATGGGAGAAGATTATTTGCAAATCATGTACCTGGTAAGGCGTTAATATCCAAAATATGTATAACACTCATATAACTCAATAGTGCAAAAAAAATATTTTTAGATGAACAGAAGAGCTGATAGACACTTTTGCAAAGAAGATATACAAATATATACATACATATACATATGTATGTGTGTGTATAGATATATATAAGTCAGAGAAAAATAAATACTGTATAATCTCACTTATATTATGGAATCTAAAAAAAAAATACTGAACTCAAAAACAGAGAACAGTTTGGTGGTTGCTAGAGGCAGGCTATGGGGGCTTGGGGTCAAAACATACAAACCACCACTCAAAATAAATAAGTACTGTGCATGTAATATGCAACATGGTGACTATAGTTAACAATATTGTATTTTATATCTGAAAATTGCTAAAAGTAGATCTTAAAAGCTTTCATTGCAAGAACTAATTGAAACTATATGAGATGGTGGGTGCTAACAAAAGTGGGACAATTTTTTCACAGTATACACATATGTCAAATGATTATATTGTACAGCTTAATAATACCTTGTTATATGTCAGTTTTAGCTCAATAAAACTAGAAAAAATAAAATTCCAAAACTATTAATTTAGAAAAAAAAGAGTATGAGCACACCACAAAAATAGAATAGAATAAATCATCCAGACTCCAAATTACAGAGGAAAAGATTAAAGAGATAAGCAGGTAAGAGACAAGTACAATACATGATAGAGAGGCCAGCAGTATGAGCAGTTGCAGTCCCAAAAGAAGAGCAAGAATGCAATACAAAAAATATTCAGTAATGAGAACCAGAATTTCCACACCAATGGGGAAATAAAGTCTGACATTCTAAAGCACATTACAATAAGAATTTTTTTTTTTTAATGAGGAAGGAGCACACCAAATCATAATAAAATAAACAAAAAGAAAAACAGAAGACCAAGGGATGCCTGGGTGGCTCAGTCGGTTAAGCATCTGCCTTTGGCTTAGGTCATGATCCTGGGGTGCTGGGATCCAGCCCAGCTTCTGACTCCTTGCTCAGCAGGGAGTCTCCTTGTCCCTCTGTCCTTCCCCCTTCTTGTGCTCGTTCTCTGTCTCATAAATAAATAAAATCTTAAAAAAAAAAAAAGAAATAAAGAAAAGAAACAGAAGACAGAAAAATTCTGAAAGGAGCTTGAGACAAACAGCCCAGTACTCACAGAAGAGGAATCATTCATTACCAACTGCTGAAAATCAGTGGTACAGGCATCATTAGAGCTATAAGCCATTATACTGTAGTTTTGTGAATCTGTTCTTACATCTAACAGTTTTGCTTCATAAATTTTATTTATTTATTTATTTATTTATTTATTTATAGAAAGAGCATAAATATGCACAGGAGGGAGAGGCAGAGGGGGAAGGAGAGAGAGAATCTTAAGCAGGTTCCACACCCAGCGTGGAGCCTGCTTGATCTTACAAAAAATTATGGATACCATCTGGAAAAAAATATACATAGACACATATTTTTAAACCCAGGAGATGACAAAAGGAATAAGAGAAATTGAGTAATCAAAAACTACCAATAGGAAAATAAAATTTATACATAGTAAATATAAAACATGCAGCGAAAGGTCCAGGAAGAGTCAAACATACCAGTAAACATAATAAATTGAATGAATTAAATCCTCATATAAAAAGGCACACATTTCAAAAATCCAATTTAAAAAATCAGTTACATTTCTTTCATTACTAGATACACATAACAGACAAATTACCCAAAATGAACGGACAAAAATAAACCTGTTAATACCTGCAGTGGTGAGTAATAACTCATTAAATAGGTTTCTGAGTGAAAAGCATTCAGCTGGATAGAGCTCGATAGCTCAGTGTTAAAAGATGAAATTTATCAAAAAGGTTTAACAGTCATTTGTGTTAATTCCAAATGATATGGAATTAAAATTTATAAGGGCGCCTGGGTGACTCCTTTGGTTAAGCATCAGACTCTTGCTTTCGGCTCAGGTCGTGATCTCGGGGTCGTGAGATCAACATTATGCATTTGTATAACGTCTCGACCAGTTTGGAAATCTTTTCCCACATTGTATTAAATTTCAGATTTACATTGGCAGAGATTGTTCAGATATCCCTACAGGTTTTCTTTCAATTTGATCACCAAAAGTTGTCTTATATTGCATGTTCCATGCTTCTTTTCTTCACTTTCTTTTCATCAAATTCTACTGTGGAATTATTCTGTGCAGAGACAATGAGTATGTACTTTCTGAGTACCAATACATCTGAAATAGAACTTTATGCATATGTACTATTTTCCCTGAGCACTTTGAAGACTTTACCTTTCTCTTCCTGCACTGTAAGTTTCATAGAAGGCTGATGAGAGTTTCGGTCTCTCTCCACAGTAGAAGTCTTGCTTTTTCGTAATTCCTTTTATTCTCATTGCTCAGAAATTTCAGGAGGTCTGCCTAGCCCTCCATGGGAAGATAGGAGTTTCTTAATCTTGGTGTAATTTTACATCTTGCCTGTGATTTCCTTCCCCTTCATCTCTTTTCATCTTGTTCTGAAACGACTGGTGGGGGACACTAGCTACGAGATATTACCTTTTCTCCAGTGCCTCTATGCTTTGCCTCCACCTTCTGAAAGGGTTCTTTTTCTATCAATGTCCAATTCAGTGTCTTAGCCAGCTCAAGTCTCCATAACAAAATAGCTTAAACTGGGTGTCAAAACAACAGAAATTTATTTCTCCCCATGCTTGAGGCTGGGTGTTTGTGATCAAGGTGCTAGCGTGGTGAGGAGAGCGCCCTCTTCCAGGGTGCAGACCACCCACTTCTCCCTGATTCTTCAAATGGTAGAGAGCAGAGAGGTGAAGGAAGTGTCTTGTGAGCCTTATTAAAAAAAAATAATAATAATAAAGGCACTGCTCCCATCATAAAAGCTTCACCCTCATGATCTGATTTATACTTACTTACTTTCCCTGCCTTTTAATATCATTTCATTGAGGGATTGTATTTCAATGTATAAGCTTGGGAGGGACGCAAACATTCAGTTTATAATAGTCTTCAATAGACATTTTTTAGCCCTTCTATTAAACTTTTAATTTTGGCCATCATATTTCAATATCTAAGAAATAGTTGCCAGGCATTCTTTTTCAAGCAGTCTCCTTGTATGTACAATCCTCTGGTTTTTCCCTAAAAGTACAAGTTAGATTTTTTTTTTTTTAACTTCTTATAATTTTTGTTTTTTGTTTTACCGAGTTCTTGTGTGGTCATTGTTCTAACTTCACTTCTGTTCTTCTTCATATTATTAGCTTTGCAGAGACCCTTCTTCTGGCTCTTTTATTTCTGTGCTCCCTAGTCCTCTTTTCCTTGACCCTTGGCCAATAGCTTCATATTTAATTACTCTGATTGGGACCTCTTTGAAATCGTTGTCTCCAAGCTGAGCATTTTTCTTGGAGTTTTGATAGAAAGTACTAATCTTACCTCATAGCAATTCTCTCTCTCCCTCTCTCCCCTCACTCATAGTTTTTATGTTCATCTGCCTTAATCTCCCAGAGATATCTCAAATTTTTTCAGATGCAGTCATGACAGTTTTATTTTTCCCCATCATGTCATGATTGTGGATAAATTCCTTTACTTAATACATATTTTATTTTCACTTTTTCATAGATTTTTTTCATAGACTTTTTCATAGGCTTTCATAGACTTCACTTTTTCATACATTTTTTTCATAGTGGTGAGACAGATACAAACACATGAATTTACTTGGCCAAATTGAACCAGAAGACTCGAATTGCTTTTTCTTAGAAAAGCCTTACCTACATCTCACCATTAGAATAATGACCAAAACTAAAATATAGTTGCTTCACTTCCTGGAAAGAAAGTGTTCCTTCTACTGGCAGTTCTTGATAGCCTAAGAAACAAAGCTAGACATGTAGGACATACATCCTCAAGTTTATTTCAGACAACTTTTTATAAGAAAACATTGGAAGATTAAAAGCTTGCTACCTCTGAGCTTTTAAGAGAGGAAAAAGTTGTTTTTTTGTTTGTTTGTTTTCCTTTATGTGAGCAGTTCTTAGCAGAGTATAATGTGCCCCTTTAGAAACCTGTATCTTTATAATCAATAAATTTTATTTTGAAAAAAATAATCTAGAACTTGAATAGAGAATGCTCCTACTAGAAATAAATAAAAATATGGAGGGTTTTTTTTTTTTTTAAGTAAACTTCAGGCACAGCATGGAGCTTAGTGGGGGGTTTGAACTCATGACCCTGAGATCAAGAACTGAGCTAAGATCCAGTCCCACGCTTACCCGACTGAGCCACGCAGGCACCCCATAATATGAGGGGTTATTTTTCCTCTTTGTTTGTATTATTCTATTTTCCAATATTTTTGGTGCAATAAACTCCATTAAGAACATTTTTTTTTTAAAGGTTCAAACTTTCTGGAAATACCAAATAAAATTCATGGCACTACACACTGCTGGTGGAAAGCCTGAGCACAGGTGCTGTGGAAATCACCGCCATTCACATCACAACCTTTAAGCAGGAAGACCACCTCAGGATTCATCAATACAGACATAATGATTTAGAAGCCTGGTCGAATTATTTATCATTAGGTTTTGTGCCAGTTGATCAATGAGCAGCAGGAAGTCTAGATTTAATAGAAAGTATCAGCAAGGAATCACTATCACTGACATCCATCTCGTGACCACCTCATATCCCTCCCTCGTTAAGTACCCTAAGAGCCCTTCCTTCCATGAGAAAGATTACATTATGGGAATGATGCTGCTGCCAGCGCTCACTGATCACTCAGGCAGCACCATTTTGCAATCTGTAGCCTTCTTGAAAGGTAGCTGTGGGACCAGAGTTCCAAGTATGAGGCCCTCAAAGAAACCACCGGGGTCTCCGATGGTTCCCCATTCAAGTCTGTGGTCTTTCAGTTTCTTATTGCTTGTCCCTTCTTAGCATTTTCACCTAAAAGAGACAAAAGCATGGTTTTCCTTAAATAAATGTAAGGCTATATCCCTGGTTTAGAATGATGTAAGACTATGAATCATGAGCTAATATTCTTCAGACAAGATGTTTCTAGACTAGTTTCTATGTCCCTAGCTATTTCCAACAGAGCATTAGTCATTGGTCCCGGGATTTTCCCCAGTATTTTCCATGAACTTCCATATGTTCTTCCAGTTACTTAGCTTCTTGTTTTTTCCCCTAGTATTCTGTGTAAGGAAAACTTCTCACAATAGATGATATGCACTCTAGTTTGGCAAGATACCCATCGTGAGTACATGGGTAACTGAAACCCTAAGTGCATATTTGCAAGTCCTTGTTTTGGTTTTTGTTTTTGTTCTAATGAAGAGATAAAATGATAAGGATTTATATTTGGAAAGTGTATCTGGAAATTTACAATAAACCAGTAACTAGAGAAATTTCACGTCATGGAAAACTCGTCTTTGTTGTTTTTGGTTTTTACTGTATTTCACTACTTGTCTATCTAAAGAGAACAGACAAAAAAAAAAAAAAGAACTGCCACATTATTATTTGCTTTTGGCATTTCTTAGAGCCTTATTAAGAAGCAAAATGTTTACCCATACTGACTACTGTTCTTTTTATGCTGACAAAAATATAAAGTAGATACAGAAAACAAATTTAGACTGGGTGACACATAGAGCCTTAAAAGGCCTTAATGATTTTATCATTCAGTATCAGTGTTGCAAGTGATTAAAAACAGAGAGAGACTGGTTCATGGTCTTCATTTTTTTATTTTTTAAACTGAGAAGTCTACAAAACCTCATCCTGTCAACTAAATATTTGGTTGGAACTTTTGAAACTGATTTGAAATTTAAAGTTTCTGTCCTGTGTTTAATGCTTTTCTTCTTTGCGGTACCTGGAAGGCTTCGTAGGTCATGGTTTCTTATTTCATTTAAGGGAGGAAACTTCTTTCTTTACGTATTGCTTGTGCCTTTCATTTCCATCTGCTAAAAAGAACTCTCCAGGAGAGTAACAGCAAAAAATAAGCACCACCAAAAAAACAGCCCTCAGGTAATAAAATGCATCTAATTTCATATTTATCCAAGCCCAGAGAGCACATTTGAGTTTGCTGGATCTCCAGTTAAATGATTGGAAACCTGAATTCATCAGAGGTGCAGATATATTATCTGTTTTCAGCATTTCTGCCCTGGAAGTATGACTTCAAAAATTACTGGCAATGATGCTTCATTCACTACAACAGCAGGAGAGCTTTGCTCTGAATAGGGAAACTTTAAAACAATTAGTGCTGTGAAATAATGAGATGGACTGCCTCCATGATTCATAAATTCTACATCTCCAGGGACGTTCAAGAACCTCTTATTGGGAAAATTGTAGAGTAAAACAAGATAATCATTAAGTGTCTTCTAACTGATTTCTATTACACACTCACCATGCCTGCAGTGGAAGATAGAGAAGATAGATAAGAAATAGAGACTGAGCCATCTCACTTCATGAACCCAAGGAATTTGCTCTCCCACCTGGTAGACAAGACAAATAGAACAAGAGGTTCTGATATCACCGGTAGTGACCAGTGTTCTAGGATTTCAGAGGAGGCTGGAATGAATGAGAAGTGAAGCAATCTGGTAAGTATTTAAGTAGAAGCTAGAACAATGCCTGGTGCAATAAAATGGTAGAGATTTGATGGACAGAATTAAAGAAACCATCTTCCAGGTACAATAAAACAAAAAATAAAGAGGAGGGACCAAGCACTGTGCTCAAGAAAACCTTTTGGAGTAAATTGGGAACAGATCCCATGAATTATTTTGCTCTTCCTCTCATTCTAATGTCAGAGCCAATGGAATTGCCTGAAACAATTTCTGGAACATTCAGATTTGGGGACTTTCCTAAAATATTGCGTTAGGGCTGACCACCCTTTATATTCTACCCTTCAGCATCTCCACATCACCCTCCACCCCACATCCTCAGGCTCGTGTCGTAAAGATAGAACTACCACCATTCATACGAGTTCATTGATCTCTACGTAGCATTTGTTAAGAAGATTCCAACACCAAACCACCTTGTCCTTTTTATTGTGTATGAAATTGTTGTCAGCATGATTGAACACAAACCAGAAGAAAACAATAAATAATTGAGAAATAGGTGGATACAAGGTCTGATTTTACCCTGTTTAGAAAAAGAAGTCTTTGTCCCAAAGCTACAAATTGCCCTAACTCAATATGATCAAAACACAATAGCAATCATTCCCTATGATTCTTTGTTATTTGAAGAATTAATTGGTTATAAAATGGTACACCGATATTTTAAATACAGGGAAAACGTTGCACATCCGATTATGGTTTGTGGTGCTCTTTTCAACTTAAAAAAAATAGCTTGTTTTTCTTAAAGTAACTGGCCTTTGAAATCATATTTTGCAGGCCACAAATTGGTGTTAGTTTACGTATAAGCCAGACTTCCAATGCTGACTTCAGAGGTTAACTATTGAAGGGTGAGTCAACAGAAGCCTGCGTATAAGAACATTATAATAAAAAGCAAGTCACAGAGATCAGATTCTCATTAGGAAAACCTCCGTCTCTTTATAATTTCTGTGAAACATTGTTTTGAGTAACCTTTGAAATCCTGATGGGGAAAAAACAAACCAGGCTTTGGCTGACATTTACAGCAAAATCGGATCCTTCATCGCAACTGGAGGGTGTAGAATGAGTGGGCGTTTGAGCGTAGACAATGGAGGGAGTTCTTCAAGTCTGTTTTACATCAGCTAATGTTGGCAGGTAATGCCCTTATTGCTGCCACTGTTTTGTTAAGCAGGAAGAATGTGGTGTAAATCCCCTTAAAATTAAAAATAAGGCACCAGCTCTCCCACCCCACAACATGAGTTCATTCCACTAAAATGACTTCTTTTAGAATGGTTAAGGAAAGGTTCAGACCCACACCTTGCTCCACCCAGTTACTGGAAGTCTTTTATTTTTTTTCTCCCCCCCTCTGTGGGCTTCATGGTGACAACCTCAGAGTGGAATGTGAATGCCTTTTCTATAACCTAAGTAATGAATCATACCAGATTTGTGAATAATGCTGAGGCTCAATTTGAGACAGAGGCAAACAAGCCAGAAAAACCAGTGTCAAGAGAACTTGAACTGAATCAGACAAGGCTATTTACTGTCAACATTTGAATCAAAGGCAACCAAAAATCCAAGGTGAAAGCATGCCATCCCTAAAGATTACAGTTAGACACTGAATCAAAACCAATTCCTTGTACTTCTAAATCAATGTAGTTGTTATGCTATCTATTTGACTTTTACAAATGTTTGGCCGGCTCCTATCAGGAGAGCATAAGTTTGCACTGAAAATAGAAGAGATAATAATCAATAGCTTTTGGACTGAGGAATGAAATCCTCTATACAGCAAGCTGCTGCCATTCTAAAACCACCTCCAAAGAATTCCAAGGACACAACAAGAAAAGCAATTGCCTTTCAAAACAAATGCAATAGATGCCACCCCACCAATTTTAAAGAACTAAGAAAGTTTAATAATGGAGAAGGAGGAGGAAGAAGAAGAAGATCTCTAAGTAATTCAAATTTTACAAACTTTATGCAAGAATATTTTGGTGCTAAAGCAAATGGTTACTTGTTTTTAGAAATTTATGCAACACTTGTCTTCATTTGCAAAATAGCCTTCAAAAGGCAATTCCATTTAGACATTGAGCACATAAAATTTATTATAATGATCATAAATGAAAAAGCAAATGTATGGAGGTAATCACTTATTGACTTCTGGTTTCTAGTTTTTTTCTTCAGAATTTGATGAATTGATAAATTATTGATTTCTCATCATTGCAGGTACCATAAAGAACATACAAAGTGGTCAAGAAGCCAAAGGAAGGACCATTAACCATGCCTTCTGCTTTGCTCTCTGTCCTTGAAGTCATTTTTATTATCCTAAAGTGGGTATTTGTGAGTTAATTTGTCTCAGAGGTCCTTGACTCATGCCACTGAAAAGGATGGAAAAGTCCTCTAGAACAACCGTCTCTAACCTAATAATACTTCCGTTTACTGGGTCCTTCATATCCTTAAAACAAAATTTGCATACATGGTTGCATATACCTCACAAATGTCCTAAGAGGTGGATCTTATTATTATCTGCAGGTGATGGGGAGGAAACAAAATTAAGTAAATTACCCAGAAACAGAAAACAACGTAATGAGATAAGAGACAAAGTTAGGATCCAAACTCAGGCCCGTATACTTGAGGGCCCACAGTTTTAACAATTACACTATTGGCTGTATATTGCTGTAGTATTTTTTTGCTTGGGGTGACCACAAAAATGGTGTATATGAAATGTGTATACTCTAGACACAAGGTATATTTGAGACAGTGAGCATAATCTAATTTGATGAGATTGGAAATAATAGAATATATAGAAGAAAGAGGAAAAAAAGAAAAAAGAAAGGGTTTTGATATCTAAGGTAAGAATGATTAAAGTAATGCATAAGACTATAAAGACCTGACCATGAATCAGCTATCCAATTTTTTCCAACCACAAATAAATGAGTATTTATTAACTACTGTGTGTTGTATGTCACCATGGAAGATATAAGGGCAGTTCTAACAAGGTCACTGCCTAACCTTCAAGCACCAGGATGTAGGAGATAATTTGCTAATGCTTCAGAGAGGAGTAGTAAGCGCAATGATAGCAAGAAACCACTTCTGAATGAGAAATGTGATGTGTGTGGCCTCCACTAAACAGACGTTAGGTAAGAAAGAAGAGACTACAAGGAAAGAGAATCAATACAAATAAGACTGATGAATCCAAGCATGAATGGAATGGAGGACCCAGAAACAGTTGCTGGCAAGAGAGTCACATAACGTGGAAGCATGTGTCCAGTACTCAAGTAGTGGGTCTTAGACATGCCAGAAAAAGATAAAGAAGCAATTGTCATTTAGTCATTCCTATACAGGCTTTATAAAGAACAGCAATCAGAACAGCATAATTTCTGCGCTGTTTTGTCTAATTTCCTATTTATGCGAACCAAAATAAGTAAGACAATGGATTGGAATTAATTGTTCCAACAAATTCTATTTATTTATTTATTTATTTATTTATTTATTTGATGGACAGCAATCAAAAGTAGGCAGAGAGGCAGAAGCAGGCTCCCTGCTGAGCACAGAGCCAGATGTGGGGCTCGATCCCATGACTTGGAATCATGACCTGAGCCGGAGGCAGAGTCTTTAGCCCACTGAGCCACCCAGGCGCCCCCAACAAACACTTCTTGACTGAGCATATTTCAAGGCACTGTGGGCCACACTAAAATGAATGCATCACACAACCTAGTATCAAGAAACAAACTGATTAAAAAATGAGCAGAGGACTTGAATAGACACAGTCTGTATCTTCAGGAGGTTTCATTCCTGTAGGAAAGATATGACCAAATAATACAAATCATTCTTCAGGGCATAATGGAGAAGGTGCCACAGACAGGTAGGAAGTATAGAGGATGCTCAGAATTATTGGCCAAGACAACAGGAAGGTAACATAAAAGGGCTGATATTTGAGCTCTGCTTGAAAGTAAGGGCAAGATTAAAGAGCTAGAGATGATAAGAGAGATTCCAGGTAGAAAAAAATCAGTAAAGTTATAGAAACACCAGAAGGAACAGATATTTTGAGTGAAACACAATTCTGAGAACATAAAATACATGTTGGGAAAAAGCAGTCCAAGTTGGAAGAGAATGGTAGAAATTGGTTTGGAAGTGCCTAAAATACTACCCAACTTCCTTTGGCAAATAATTGCCTAAAGTCCTTCCTTACCTGATGTGGAAGAGAGAAGTTTAGCAGAGAGTAACAAAATCCAATTTATGCTTGCAAATAATTAACGGAGACAAGCTTTTCAACTACAGGCGCAATTCTGAATATTTTGATCTGTGTGAATATGGAAATTTTAAGTGGATCCCAGTTGGTGACAAATAGGTAATGCTAGACAGCAGCTAGATTAAGCTTTTAAGAAATTAAAGTGTGAAAAATACAGTTCTGAAAACTGAAGCGTGTTAATTAATATGTACAATGTAGTGTCATGTCATGTGTAGACTCAGAGAATGATGAAAAAATATTCGGTAAGAGATGGCTCTCCCTCCCTGCCCCCCGAAAAAGGTGAAGAAATTTATTTTCAGTCTAGTTCCAGGAAGCTAGAATAGCAGGAATCTCAAAGTAAACACAAGTAAAACTGTAGTCCAAATAGGATTTTCAGTATATAGTGAAGAAACAGCAGGCAGCTCTGTTTTAGAAGTATATGGGAGTCTATAGAGGTGTTTCTATGTGTATGAATACACCCTCCCACAGCAGTATTTCTCCATATGCTGAAATTGTTTTATTTTGTACTAACCATCTGACTGTGGATAAATAGCATTGAGAGAATGGAAGCCAGATGTTTACATAAAGTCCAGCCAAGGAAAGATGTCCATAACCAATTCTTTTGACTGCTTATATATAAGAAAATATAAATTGTCTTCTGTAAGATAAGACTTACGGTTAATTGATTTTTAAAAATTATCTAACCATGTAATCCTAGGAACTAAACAGATAGTTCCCTTTGTGATTGCCTTAACAAAATCATCAGTATTGTAATTTTAAATTTTATGCAAAAGCCATTCTGAGCAAACATTTTAAAGCTATATTCTAGACATAAGATAGTCTTTCAATAACCATTCTGTAAGTTAAGCCTGGGGGTCCTATTGAAATTAAACCTGAATTTACCAAACTTCAAATTAGAAGTCTAGATCTTACCAATACTCAATTGAAAATTAGCTCAATTTTATTTTTCAGGTTTATTTTGAAAGCAAAAGATGACAGTGTGGGTTAATTGACATCAGTAATACTTTTTTCTCTAGAGATATTATACTATCTTCACCATTTTTTTTTTTGGGTCTCCTCAAAAGATGTCATATTCAGCCAAAAAGAAAAACTATTGCATTAGCGTGGGCATACCAAAGCAACAAACACGGGGTATTGTATCATTGCTTTCATTGCTCTATGATGCTGAATAACATTTGTTGATTCAGAAATTGCAATGAATATGTCTTATGGGCAAAAAAGGAGAAAATTTTAATAGCAATGTGTTGGCCCCTTAGTACAGCATATATCCTGTCAGATCTTATTTTAAAAAATCATGCTTTGTACCATATACCAAGTGATGTGTTGGATCACAGCAATAACAACCAAAATTTTTTTAGTTCTTTGTCTCTCTGAACAGCTGACCTACAATATGGATGAAACCAGAGGGCATTACACTAAGTGAAATAAGACAGTCACAGAGTCAAACACTGAATGATTCTACTTATACAAAGTATCTAACATAGTCAAACTCATAAAAGAAGAGAATAGAATGGTGGTTGCCAGGATCTGGCAGGGAGGGGAAAAAAGGGAATTAAGTTTCAATGGGTATAAAGTTTCAGTTATACAAGATGAATACATTGTAAAGATCTGCTGTACAACAGAGTACTTATAGTTAATAATATGGTATTGTGTACTTTAGTATAATTTAAGAGGATTGATTTCATGTTAAATGTTCTTACCACATGCAAATAAAAGGACACAAGGAAATTTTGGAAGCTGATTGATATGTTTAGTACCTGGATTGTAGTGATGGAATCATGGCTGTTTGCAATGTCCAAGCTCATCAAAATATTAAAAATGTGCAATTTTTGTGTATTGAACAAATTATTTTCTGGATTCTGAGATTTTAGCAAAATTGTAGAAAACATAAAATAAAAAATTATTGTTTTCTTGTCAAATACAAACTAAACTTTGCCAATTTATCTGCATATTTGATGGATAGTGTAAATGTAAATTTTGGCCATTTCCATTTAGTCTATAAACTTACTAAAGAGTAAGAAAAAAAGATTTTACTTGCAAATTCCTTCATACCTAGCATGCAACATTGCTGGAAAGAGATGTGAGTTGCTTACTGATGATATTTAAGTTTACATAATGAAAGTTTTGGATCACTTTTCAGTTTCTTCAAAATGTGCAGAAGCAATTTGTTAAAAGATTTTATTTATTTATTTGAGAGAGAGAGAGAGCACGAGAAGGGGAGGGACAGAGGGAAAGCAGACTCCCCACAGAGCACAGATCCCAACACGGGGTTTGAGATCTGAGCTCATGACCTGAGGCAAAGGCAGACATGTAACAAACCAAGCCAACCAGGCACCCTTGTACAAAAGCAACTAATAAAATTTTGACTTTACAGAAATGAAAGAAGATACCTTCCTTAGACATATGCCTTCAAGATGGCTCTCACTGCCTGATATAAAAAGGATGTTTAAATGTGGGCCTGCTGTAATATATTTTCAAAATATGGGACAAAAAGTTGTTCTCTAATTTGGAAACATATTGAGAATGAGAATACAGAAAAAGATAATATTAAAACATAATTCAATATGCTGAATCTCCAAAATGTTTGTTGATCTTTGAAGTGGGCATAAGGAGCTTAGAAAAGTATGAACTGATTGCACTTGAGTTGTTCAATATTATCTGGAAGTTGTTAAACTCACACGGCAAAAAAGTTACTTGTTTTGAAGAAAAAAGACTGCTTCAAAATTCAAAAAATAATATAAGCAGTGCAGAGCAGTCAAAATAAACAGGAATTTTTCAACTTCTTTGCTCAAACTCCAACTTCATTTCACAAGTTTAAATTATGTATGTAATAAAAATAATAATAAATATTTGCCCTGAGAAAGAAAGTTATAACTTAGGATGACATTCCTGTGCCTCCCAGGATTTAAAAATTACGCACATTTTAGACATTGGGAGCCTACATGATGTATTTGCAAACCCAAAGGCCCCAACTGACAAATGACCGGTCTACCAAAATGAGGTATAGATACAAAGTGGATAGGCATTTTTTGAGATCTAAAAACTAATTTTACACAAGTCTCAAATTACCTGCTGTTGCTATGAAATCAAATGCTAAGTATTCCATGCTCAAATACTTTTTTTCATTGAGAGATGATTCAACTTGACATCATCATATTGGAAGGACACCAGAAATCAGTGTAATCTGGGATTGATTAGAATAGAAGTGCAAGTCAACAAGCATTTTTTTTTTTTACCATGTTCAATTTATCACTACATAAAAGAGAAGAAAAATGTCCTAAAGGTTTCAGGCAATTCAGAGACTATTTTTGGCAGAAGAAATAGAAATAATAGAAATATCCTAATGTATCATGAATGTGAAAAAATATTAAAATATTGTTACAGTTTTCACACACATATCACTTTTAATAAGCCCTAATACTAATTACTCCTAATTGCCACTGCTTACCAGTCTTACTATAGCTTTGTTTAAACAATAGCATTTATATAAAGGAAGAGCAAATAAGAAATAATGCTTAGTTTCAAGTAAATGCCAATTGTAATCATACATATATGATTATATTGTTATGTTCTTTCTTGTTTAATATGACTGTGTTCCAGATAGGCTCTCTAACAAGTTAGTTTCCCTAATGCAATTCTAAAGATTTTATTTGTTTTATTTATTTATTTATTTTTTTTTTTTTTTGGACAGACAAAGATCACAAGTAGGCAGAGAGGCAGGTAGAGAGAGAGAGGGAAGCAGGCTCCTTGCTGAGCAGAGAGCCTGATGTGGGGCTCGATCACAGGACCCTGAGACCATGACCTGAGCCGAAGGCAGAGGCTTAACCCACTGAGCCACTCAGGCACCCCCTCCCTAATGCAATTCTGAATTCTGGTTTAGCTGTTTCTGAGCAATGTAACCATGGGAAAATCATATAACTTTCCTCATTCAAACATTATTCATCTTGCAAAATTAATATAAACAGTAATAGCCTTTTAGATGTTGTCAAGATGGTTAGAGATGGTAGATTGTCCATAGTAAGTGATAAATAAATATTAGCTCTTTTTTTCAGTATAATTGTCCCATCTGAAACTATAAATCCATGGGGAGGTCTGCAATCGAGGTTTTGTGTTTTTCCATTATAAAGTTCATCTTTCTTGACTCTATGGCCTCATGGTCCTCAGCTGGCTTGTCATTCAAGTCCTTCTCCTCTGAGGTCCTGTAATGCTTTCTGTGCAGATTTAAATTTGGACATTTCTTCCTCTGATTCGCTTTTTCATCCACTGGCACAGTTTAATTGTCCAAATTGATGTACTTCTTTTTATATTTCTGAGTACCTTCCATTCACATCAGTTCCTTTCAGTAACAAACAAACAAACAAATAAAAAACTATCATCTACTTCTGATTCTATGACTTTGGATACTCAGTTTGCTCTATCCTGTCAACCAAAGTTGGATACAAAGGAGATCTGTACATTATAGGCAGGAAAGCACCAAGTCTGGGAATTACCAAAAGGCTTCTCTTCAGGAAAAGTAGTGATTTGGAGGAATATTTTTTTGAAGCATGGCTTTTGTTTCTTAAGTGTGCTTGTAAGAAACATTTCTAAGTGGAGAAACAGGAAAACACCAGAGAGAGATTGTCAGTTTGTTTCCTAAAGGGATAATTTTCGAAGGGCTTTGTGCCAGCAACTGTTTTTTCCCATAGTCCTTTCCCACCCCTTGAACACAGTCACAGACTGTGTGTAGGGTCAGTGCAAGCTGTGTCATCACTCAGAGAAGCCAAACTGGAGAGAAATGTGAGGTTCAGCTTGTGGTTCATTTGACCATGAGGCCAGCCTGGTTGGTGGAACCAGGGGCTGCAGTGTGGTGTAATCAGAGGAATACAAGCATGTGACCAATGCAACCATTTATGGCTCTCAGGCCAACATGGGGCCTTTAGAAGATGAGACAGACTGAAACCTCTCTTAAGAGAGGATGCGGATAACATTTTTTTAAAAAAGTAAACTTTGGAGAGATCAAGTCGAGTACACTGCACAATAACAGCATCTCATACAAAAAAAATAGAAAGAAAGAAAAGAGACCCGAAACAAACAAATATAATTCAAAAAATAGCTAGTAAGAAAAAAAGTACCATATGAATTACTGACCCATGTCCTCTTGCAATTTTAAGTATGTACAATGAATGGAAAAATACCCAGGACACAGGGAGAAACTTTAGAATGTTAAGTCACTATTCATTAAGAGAAAGTGGCTCTTCCAGAGGTGTTGCTAGCTTAAGAATTTACAGGGGCTTTGAGGGTGTCCTCCTCTGGGGGTGGGGGTGAGGCAGTGGTTACAATTCTCATTGACCAAAGAATGAGTGTATATTAGATACTATGTTTTTGAAGACTTAAACTCCTAGACCTTGGAATTTAAATTCGAGGGGGTGGGTAGGAAATAAGATAGAGAATCCCAGTCCATGAGAGACTACAGACTTACTGCTCCTCGAGCCAGCTGCTTCCTTGGGTATTTGGCTGGTAGTGGTATAGAAAAGGGTGAATAAAGGGACGTGCATATGTAATCTAAAGGGGTTCAACATTGACAGTTGGGATTTAAAGAACCCAAGCATGGGACACCTTCATTAGAAGTTAGTCTGAAAAGAAAGGGATTATACTTGATTTTGAGGAAAGAGAGAGAAAATAAATGAGATCTTGCCTTGGGGATATCAAACCATGGAAGACCACCATTGTTGCAACATGCAAGGCCAGTTTCTAAAAATGACACGATGTGATGTTACAGCAAAAGGCAGGTGCAATAATAGATTGAGAGACTGTAACACTAACCTAACTTTGATACAGAAACAAATTACTACCTCTTTTTCTGTTTTGAGTTGTGTAATACCCTTTGATTCATGGAAAATCCAGGGGGAGAAGGAACTAGAATTCTTTCTATCAAAGTAAGTATTGAACCCATTGATTACATTGAAAATTAATAGGGATAGGACTATATTCTCATGCCAAGTAGGAGAACATATATTCAGTCTGCAAAAAGTACAAATTGTTTATTTTTAGAGAAAACTACATTTTTTTAAATTTTTTATTTTTTATAAACATATAATATATTATTATCCCCAGGAGTACAGGTCTGTGAATCACCAGGTTTACACACTTCACAGCACTCACCATAGCACATACCCTCCCCAATGTCCATAACCCCAGCCCCCCTTCTCCCAAAACTGACAGAATGGGAGAAGATATTTGCAAGCGACATATCAGATAAAGGGCTAGTGTCCAAAATCTATAAAGAACTTAGCAAACTTAACACCCAAAGAACAAATAATCCAATCAAGAAATGGGTAGAAGACATGAACAGACATTTCTGCAAAGAAGACATCCAGATGGCCAACAGACATATGAAAAAGTGCTCCATATTACTCAGCATCAGGGAAATACAAATCAAAACCACAATGAGATATCACCTCACACCAATCAAAATGGCTAAAATGAACAAGTCAGGAAATGACAGATGCTGGCAAGGATGCGGAGAAAGGGGAACCCTCCTGCACTGTTGGTGGGAATGCAAGCTGGTGCAGCCACTCTGGAAAACAACCTGGAGGTTCCTCAAGATGTTGAAACTAGAACTATCCTATGACCCAGCAATAGCACTACTGGGTATTTACCCTAAAGATACAAACATAGAAATCTACATTTTTAATGAACTCCCATTACATTTTTAATGAATTTCATGAACATAAGGAATCCAGTGCTATATTTTCAGAACTTGGGAATATAGTAAGCTGTCAATAAATACTTCTTGTGTAAGTGAATAAAAGTTCTAGTCATTAAAATATCTTGAGCTTCATAAATACTAATTAAATATATAGGTTGCTAAAATGAACAGAGAAAAAATACATACACACTGGTTGATTTTTTTGCATATCAGAGATAATTAAATATTTTAAATTTATTTAGGCTTAAGAAAATAAAATATAACTCAAGTATATACAAACATTTATTGGATATTTATATTATGCCATATTATTCTAAAATTTAATGGAAAGAGTATGTTCCTATTTTTAAGCAATTTACTGAAGGAGATGTACAATCCAAGGAGACATTGCAAATCACTATAACAGTGGTAATGGACAGTGATTGAATTAAAGCAAGCTGACATGAAAGGGTTTATGACAGGCTCTATGGAAGTTGTGACTGAGCTAACTTTTAAACAATAGAATAAAGAATAGTCAGCAAAGAACAGGAAAAGATCCAGGTACAAAGTATGCTCAAACCATGAATAATAGACAGAGCACCTAGTGTTTTAGGAGAGCTGAGAGTAGTTTGATATAGCAAGAGAAAAGTATGTAAGTGAGGGTGTATCAGTCAGAAGGAGAACCACTAGGAGGTAGGCAGATGATAGATGATGATAGATGGATTGATGATGGCTCGATGGTAGATTAGATAGATAGGTGATAAACATTAGATAGATAATAGATAGACAAATGTAAAATTTAATAGTTACTTGACCTAATTCAAGTGTTGGAACTGATCAAACAGCTTCTGCCATGCTGAGGTCTTTACTGACAAAGGTTTCCTCCTGCTTCTGCCACTGGTGTCCCACCATACTAGTTCATCATATCAGTGGACCTTGGTCAGCAGCTGGGTTTTGCCTCAGCTACAGCCACATGTTCTTTCTCTGCTGCTCCTGTCATTGTCTCAACTCTGTGTCTTCCATCCCTTCCTCTTACTGTTCTACTTTTTCAGACTAATATGTTACTGCTTTGAATCTGCTGCTGTTGCGTGGGTGGGTTCTCATCATTCCCAGCTCTTTATTAAGAGTTACAGTGGTTCCTAAGGAATTTGGAATATATTCTGCATGGAACAAAATTTGAAGGAAAACAGGTGAGTCCCTCAAAAGCATTTATTCCCACCAATAATTACTAGTGGATTGATACAGACATATGTGTTTCTGGTTTGTCATACAATAGAGGAAATGCCCTTTTGTATTAGGATACTTGTCTCGCCATCTAACACCCACTGTCCACCCCACTCCTGCCACCTCCCCTGGCATTGGAGTAACTACCTATTCCTTTGTTGAAGATGCTACTCCCAATACCAAAAGCCTATGATTTATTCTCCCAATCCCTTACAACCTTTTGGTAGGTTCTTTTGGAGTTATTGATTCCTGAGGTAAGTAGGTATGCAGATTAGCCCAAGTCTTACCACTCACCACCTGCCACCACGAGGCATTAAATACACAGATATTTCCATTAGCTCCCTAAATCTTTATTCTTCAAACCAAAGCCACAATATGAAAATAAGAATTACTCTTTTGTACATAAAATCTCTAAGTTTTGAAATTTTTGTTTTGTACTTTTAGACCTCTCTTTCAGAATTTCAATAAAATAACTAGATTTATCCCCTTCCACCATCTAGCTTGTTTGTCCTCAAAGGCCAACTATTCAAGATTAACTTTAAAAAACAAATTAATTGTCCTACTGCTACTCAGTTTTTTGCTGTGGGTTCTTCTTTTTAATTATATTAGCATACTGTGTCATTGTGATAAACGTTATTTTGCAGTATTTTGTGGCAAGTATAACCTAGCCAGGAAACACAATCTGGTATGAGAAATCTCTGGGCAGTATATTTCAATATCCAGACAACTCTAATAAACTTTTGTTCCAATCTTCTTGTAATGTGACTATTTTCTGCAGTCTTTAGAAGACTATATAAACTAAAACCTGAGAAACTCTTAAAATGTTAATACACACTGAGATTTTCCTACTATCAGATAAAAAATTGTGATATTTTAAGAGGGGAGTCAAAATTTGAGTCCTAATTAAAACAAGAATAAAGAGACAGTTTTATAAATAATAGTATTATCAAGGAATTTTGGATTGAAGGAAATTTCCATGTATTTCAACTATTCACTATGTGAAAAATTTCCTCTGCAGCATAGAAGATGCTCAATTAGTGTTTTGGATGAAAAGACTGGATGGAAAGAGATGAATAACTGAACTCTACTTCTAAAACTAATGATATATCATTATGTTAATTAATTGAATTTAAATATAATTTTTAAAAGACTATGTTGAAGGTGACCTGAATTAATTGATTGATATTTATTAATCCAAGTTATTTTTACCCATAAACTCTATTATATTTTATTTCCTGAACAATTTTGTTGAGTCTTATGAGATAAATCAATATGACCAAATACACACACACACATATGCACACACTTCTAGACTTCCGTGTAATAGATAAAATGGGTCTCTTTTTTCCAATAAGTAATCTGTGTAAGGATAAAATTCTTAAATCTCCTAACTAAAGTTAAATAAAATTTAGACTGATTTTTCGGAAAAGTAAACATAACCCTAATGTAAAAATATTTTAGATTATAGGAATAAACAATTTCTATTTTTAAAAAAGAGCTAGAGCCCTTTAGTTTCTTTAAACATAGCATTCCAACTATGATCAAATCCAGGTTTTTACCACAAAGAAAAGATATCCAAAGTATAAAACAAATAACTTTTTATATATTCATAGCCATTTTAACAATCTTCCTTTCAACTTTTCAATATACGATTCTTCTGAAATGTACAGCCAGGAACTCCAAGCCATTTTGACATAAATCCAGGAAGTACTGTATATTCTAGATTAAAATGGAGTCAAAAGCCTTTGATACATCATCAAAGCATTTCAGAATCATACACTTCTTCTGTGAACATTTATGTCAAACTTAAAGTAGCATGAAAATAGCTCTTTTTCTCAGTACTACCTCAAAGTCAACTGCTAACAGAACACATATTAAAGAAAATTTGAGAAATAATTTCACTTTTGTGTTTGGCTGTTGCATCATTCTTAGTTCACTTTTTGAAGTGTAGTCCTTATATTCCTTCCAGACATCAGTTTCAGCAGACGCTCTAGAATTGTGAGACCCTTGAAAAATTAGTTGCAACTACTTCTCATTTTCAATAATTAATAGTATCTTAGGTATGCCTGACAGTTTCTCAGAAAGATCTGAAATTACAGGCTTAATTTACTTACTTCTCTCTTTTTTTTCCCCTAACTTCCTGTTTTTTTGACAGCTGGAGCCAGAAACATGGGATGCTTTTCTTCAGCTGTTTTTCAAATTGTACAAGTGAAAAAATAAAAGACAAAGGAGGTTTAGCCCCATAAACAGCCTCCATTTCAACTTATTCCTTTAAATCCATTTAGTAGATATAGGCACACCAACTGGGCCTTCAAGACTGTATAATTTATTTTATGAGTGCAGGCTTGTGTTTTGGATATGTTAACTTTTGCTCCTGGTAGAACATACCATGCCAACTATGTGCAAAAGTAAGTTTGGATCCTAGTACATTACCAGAAAACATTTGGGAAATTTGTTTTTTTTCCTTTGGGAAACTCTTTGGGACAGTATCATCACAGTGAGAACTTAGGTGAAGTTTGATTTTATATTGGATCATAATATGGTTAAATCTAATCCTTCTTAGTTGTGCTTACCTATATGGAGATGGATAAAAGTAACAAAATGTTCTTTAAAGCATGAATATTTAACACAACTCCAGTTCTAATCATTTATTTTAAGGACAAAAATATGAATAAGAGTTTTTTCAAGTCAGGTTTATCATAACATCATTAATCATAAAGAAAATTCTTAGTAATCCAAATATCCAGCAATGGATCACATAAGTGTACTAATGTTTGAGAAGCATGACTCAGGATTCTTAGGAAATCAGGAGGCCCATCTGCTACTGCAGCATTACTAGTCCCAGCATCTTAGTGTTCCATCAGGGAAGAACAGGAAAATTTTGTTCAATCAAGGAGATAAAATTAACCATTATACCAGCCTTCATTTTTATTTTATCAATTCTCCCTCTAGATTTTTACCTTTCCAAATCATGTATCTATGTCAAACTCAATTCTTCTCTATCTTCTACATCAAGACAAAGGGAAGAAAATTTCGCTTACTGCAGTCTGCATGACCCAAGAGCAGAAAGAATTGTTGATGTTGTTTTTGTTTTACCCAAAAGTCATCAGATGATGCATACAGACATGAATTCTTTTTTGCTGCAACTTTCTGTCCTAGAACATTCTGCTATCATGAATCTCTTGGTGGGAATGACATTGCTGCACAAAAGGCCATACATGAAGGCTTTGGACACACACAGTTTCAGTCATAGTTTAAGGATTCCTGATGTGGGCGGTTTTACTTGTCCGAGAACACGTGATTTTTACCTAATATGCTTGCATTCTTCCTTCCCTGTCAATGTCTTCTCAACCCAATGAGAATAGTGACTTTGAGTTGTGAAAGGAGAGAAAAAAACCAACTCTGAGTTCAACTTGTAGCAACCCTAACTTCTGGAACTGAAAAAGATTTGCTCAAAATGCAGAGTCAACTGAAAGATGAATTATTTAATAAATTATTGGAGGAGGGGATTATGTATTTTTTGTTTTTGTACTTGCACAAGAGCTATTGTCATTTAAAGACTGTTCATGTCAAAGACGTTAGGAACTGCAAGGAACCAGTACTGGTGGACCGGCTATAAATTGCTAGCATCTATTTTGATTGGTTGGTACTTGAGCCATTGTGAAATGTTTCAAATCTTACTTTTGCATTTTAATCAAATCCAAATCATATTTAGGATACAGTTTAGCTATATCCTTTATGGGACTTCTCTGGAGCAGTGTTGTGCATTTTTTTCATCCTGAAATATTGCTACCTAAATTTATTACATGTATATTTTGCTAGCCATGTGACAACTTGATAGTTGTAAATCTATTTTGCTTATACTGCCTCACAATTTAGAAATGGCCCTGCTGAGAAACCCTTATTTTAATTGTGTATTACTTGACAGAGTAGGAAAATAAGAGTTTAAATACCAATTCAAAGGGTAAGTCTCAGTTTGCTTTTCTAAATGGCATTTAAGTTTGTCTCCCCCATTATAAGGTCAACAGCAATCATTCCTTTATTTTGAGAAATATCCCAATCTATTTGACCTTCTTACCTCATAATACTGTGGTTGTTATGAAGACATAAATTTGTTGCCTAATCTAATTTTTAAAGGGCTTTTATAAATTATAGCACAATCTGTGCATGTTGTAAAACCATCATACACACACACACACACACACACACACACACCAGTACTTAATTATATAAATTATAAAGTAAAATCTCCCATTCATTTTTCTGTCCATTATATATTCCCCAGAAGAAGTCACTGCACTAAAGGGAAAATCTGGTAATGCAATGTTTATTAAAAAAAATGCTGCTTTACCTGTATTTTTAGGTGACTTTAAAGGTAACCACACAGGTCATGCAGAAGCTAGTCTTAGCAGGAAGTGTTGTGATTCTCCTGGAACACACGAATATAAGAGGCTTGTGAGGGGCTACCAGGAAGCTGTCTCCCACTCACTCCCTCTCTCCCCTGGGAGGTTGTTAAGAAATTTCTCATTCCATCCCAGGTTTTGAGGGTATAAACTGTTCTTGTCCGCCCCACCCACTTCGAGCATAGCTGACACTGCTTGGCTCAGTCTAGAATTGGCTCCTAACAGCAGACTATCTCAACAACTTGTATGGCACTCACCTGGCCCTTTTTGTTTGGGTGTCATCGTTTTGGTCTGGGACAAGGGCCAGGTATGCTGGCACCTTTGGCTACTCTTCCTTTTGCAGTCTATGTTAGTAATAAATGGTCTAAATTTCAATGTATCTCACTATATCTTTACCAGGTGAATCTATCTGGTCTTGGACTTGACCTTTGTTTTGCCTTTATCTTTTGTGCTTACCATATTAACCCGTTTAATTCTCAAAATAATTTTAGGAAGTAAGTGCTTTTTATGAGAATAAACTGGGGACTATAGACTAAATGTTTCTGTCCTCCCAACCCAAAATCCCCAAAAGGAATTCATATGTAGGAAGTGGGGCCTTTAGTAATTAGGTTTGGATGATGTCATAAGGGTGGTACCTCCATGATGGCATTAGTGTCCTTTTAAGTACTGGAAGGAGAATTAAGAGCTCTCCCTCCCCATCTCTCTCTCTCTCTTTCTCTGCAAGCAAAAAGTAAGATGGTGGCTGTCTGTAAGTCAAGAACAAAGCCCCAACTAGAAACCAAATCTGCCAGCACCTTGGTCTTAAACTTCCCTCAGGCCTGGGAGAAATAAATGTCTGTTGTTTAAACCACCCAATCTGTGGTATTTTGTTATAGCAGCCTGAGTGATCAAAAACACTGTGATATAGAGGTAGCATAGGTCATCCTGGCAAGTGGTAGGTTCCCATTCTAAACCAAGATGATTTTGTCATGGAGACTGTACTCTTAACCACTGCACTAAGCTGATTTTTGTATCATCCAAAACTATAGTTCAAAAAAAAAAAAAAAAAAAAGGAAGAAAGCCAATCAACCAGGATGGCTATAATCAAAGACAAAATTCATAAATATTAATGGGGATGTGGAGGAATTGGAACCCTCATGCGCTGCTGATAGGAATTTAAAATGGTGCAAGCCACTGGGGCACATGGGTGGCTCAGTCTCTTGAGCATCCAGCTCTTGATTTTGGCTCAGATCATGATCTCAGGGTCCTGGGATTGAGCCCTGCATCAGGCTCCATGCTCGGGGAGCGAGGTGGGGGGTGTCTGCTTGGAGGATTCTCTCCCTCTTCCTTTGTTTCTCCTCTCGCTCTTAAATAAATAAATAAATCTTTTAAAAATTAAATAATAAAATAAAATAAATTGAAATTGTGCAGCACCTTTGTAAAAACAGACACTTTATCAAAAGGACTTTGCAATTCTGCTCATAGGTGTATACCTAAGAGAAATGAAAATATATGTCTTCACAAAAAACTTATACAGGAACATTCATAGCAATGCATTATCTTTATCCATTCATCCATTGACAAGACTCAGGTTGTTTCCATACCATGTTTATTGTGAATAATGTTGCAATGAACATGGGAATACAGGTATCTCCTCAAGATAATGATTTATTTTAGTTCTTGTTTTGGACTCCAATATATCTGTTATTATTTATTTTCATGGTCCTCAGATAGTTGCTTTATGTATTCTGCCCTGGTTTTTGCATTGTAATCAGTGGCATAAGTTAAAAAGAATGTACTTACTCCAATTTAGCCAGAACTGGAACTGTTTCTGGCAGATCCCCACACCCTAAGCAGGGAGGTGAGGTATTCACCTTTATAATATATAAAATAACCTTTAAAATAACTTCTTACATAACTTCTTATCATAAAGGCTACCTTGTAATAAGAATTCTTCAATTTTGTTTTCGGTATACCTGTAGAGTGCCACACATAAAAGGCCACACGGTGACTATAATTTTAATAAGAATCAAGTAATAAGCAGTGAATCCAAGAGAAGAGAGAGAGAAATCATTTTTCTTTAGAAGTTAAAAAACACTCAGTAAAATCTGTGGGGAATTAGGGCAAAGCAGCCATGTACAACAGCCAGAGATGGAAAATGAGAAATCAGGCATAGTGACTGTTCTTTTGACATCCAGTAGAAATGAATCAACATTCACTATTGTAACTCGGGCAGAATTGGGGTGGCTTTAGGGATTAGAAGCTTCCTGGAAATCTTTGAAGAGTTGAACCAAGGTTAAGAAAAGAGTAGATTTAGGAAAATAAGCTGGCAATCCAAACCATGTAAATTCTTGTATGCTCCTCTAAACTCTGCCCACCTAGTTATAATAATGTTTTCTGCTTTAAAGGTAAGTGACTGAGACGCTGCCTCTATTCCAGACATACCATGGTATGTGTGAGGGGGTCAGACTGGGGGAGGGACAGACTCAGGTTAGGCTACAATACCAGGAAGCAAGTACTCAAAGAGTGGTGGCTACAGAAGGGACCAAAAAGGCAGGGACCCTGGATTTCTTGTACCTGCACCCCTTCCTTCAAAAGCTTATGAAGAATGAAGCAATAATGGGAGATTCTATAAACACATTGTACTTTCATCTTGCTTTCAATAGATTGCTTCTTGTTTTAGAATTAAAACTCTTTCATATTAACTGAGAGAGGATGACTGTAAAACTGTGTAATTTTGGTTATGGCTGTGTTCAGACCTCTGTGTTTTTCAAATCGTTATTACAAGAAAATAAATGACTACAAATGGGTTACAGGTAAACTTCTATATATAACACTTTATTGACCCTAAGAGGAATGCTTTCCACTTTGCAATAATGTCAGTCAATATTAAGAATTTGAGGTCTTATTAAAAGATTTTCTAAAAATGAAAGCTCTTAGAAATAAATCTGTAGCCACAAAGTAAAGTAGATCATGTGATATGACAGCCATATAATGGGAAATTCACTATAAATTAGCTACATGAAACAGCACAACTAGGATGATACATTATCTTTTACTATCAAAAATGTGCTTTGTTAGGCATTGCAACATAGAGTATCTTATTGGCAGGAAAATAAAAGGCTGTTGGGTTTGTCCCAGCTGTGTACTTAACAAAGCCCCACAGCTGCTCTTTTAGATCTTTTGTGGTAAACCATTTAAGAAGAAAGGGAGTGTGTTTTATCATAAACATCCTTATCCATGTTCGCCCCAATTCTTTCTCCACCTCAGACTTCTTTCAAAATGCAGATCTTGGCCTATTATCAGAAAGTAAAGAAACCAAAGTTTTGCAACTAGAACTTTAATAATTTTTTTTTACTTTTAAGTGCATCAGTGAACCAGAGAGTGAACCAGCAGCCAGTGACTGGGGAACAGAGGGAAGTAGTTCTCCTCCGGGACACACACCACATCCCCTAGTCAGAAGCTTGGCTGGCAGTGCTGGTAACTGTTGGAGTGGTCACAAGAACCCACTTCCCAGCTCTGGCATTAACTCTAACCATAGTATGGTTACCCAGGTGGATCAAAAGAGCTCAGTCACATGCCATGAGAATTCACCAAATGGCCCCTGTTGCATTCCTACACTCTAGCCTGGCAGAGATACATCAGACTTTCTGAGCTATTCAAGAGTTTTGACCACATAATATCCAAGGAAAAGAGCACAATATACTAAAAGCTTCAAAACTTTGATGGAGAAATCCACAGAACTTTTGGCCAATTGCTTTTCACTGAAACTAAGCTGACTCTTTAGGTTTTAGTACAAATCAAAAGCAAGTATTCTCTCAGGGTATTCAAAATGGCACCACCAGTTCTTCTCTATTGACCATACCAGGAAGACGCTTGAAGCAGGCTTCCTGTTGCTGCTCCCCTTTGTTCCTTGATTAAACTGTAAAATACGAGCTCTGTGATTTCTGGTTCATGCTTCTCATTTCATGGTTTTAAATTGAGAGTAAAAATTTCCTGACCCCCTCTTCTTTCATTATTATTCATTTTTCTCAAACCAGGCAGTAGAGTGAGAATGAATAAAATGAATCCTCTGGCAAGCCTGGATCTTAGTTTACCCCCAGAAGACTACACTATCAGCTTTGGGAAGGTGTGCAGGACTTTGGCCTCTGTTTTTTAGGAAAAAAAATTGGGGGTTGTTTCCTGGTTTTCAATCTGTTCTATGGGAAATGTGAGAGAATATATCGCCTTGAATTTAGGATAGGTAGCATATCCTTCCAAGGATTTAGGAACATAAGTAGCGAGATTATGGGATTACAAAGAAACTTAACAGTTTTTCCCTACAGTTTGGTGGTTTCTTCTGGCCTCTGTGGAGTCTTGTGTCACCTCCAGTAGAAGATATCCAAGGTCTTGGAGAGAGGTGCAACAAATCACCCAACCTCCCTCTTTTCACTGTGGCAGGCAGTCCTGTTTGGTCAGTGGTTTGGCAGTGCTGATGGAGCAATGAGAGTGGAGAAAGAGCATAGGAGGTGACGGCTAAAATATATGTGAAGAGTTATTGATGCACTTCTGCCCATCACACCCTTTAACAATCAAGATTTGGTTCTACAATAATTCTCATTAATCCCAATAGCAACTGTAGAATGACTCAAAACAGATTTACAACATTTGCTTATTTGGAACTAGCTAATTCAGATATCTTACTCTCAGAGACACCCACAGATTAATACCTTTTCAAAAACTCAATATGTGTATATGGGGATTTCTTTTCTTTATTTATATATTTGACAGAGAGACAGCGAGAGAGGGAACACAAGCAAGGGGAGGGGAAGGGGGAGAACCAGGCTTCCCGCTGAACAGAGAGCCTGATGCGGGGCTTGATCCTAGGACCCTGCGATTATGACCTGAGCGGAAGGCAGATTCTTAACAGCTAAGCCCCCAGGCACTCCGTATATGGGGATCTTATCCATGAAATGACACCATAACCAATGACAGGGATAAATGACTTAAAAATAACATTCTAGGGGCGCCTGGGTGGCTCAGTGGGTTAAAGCCTCTGCCTTCAGCTCAGGTCATGGTCTCAGGGTCCTGGAATCAAGCCCCGCATTGGGCTCTATGCACAGCAGGGAGCCTGCTACTTCCTCTCTCTCTGCCTGACTCTCTGCCTACTTGTGATCTCTGTCTGTCAAATAAATAAATAAATAAAATCTTAATAATAATTCTTTGGATGAATTTTCTGACGACGAAACTTACAAAAATAGAACATCACTTACTTCCTTATTTAGTTTAATTTTTTTTCCTAGTATATGCCTTTATAGGGAAAGTTAAAATTATTCTTTAATTTTTCCTTAAAATTATGGAAACCAAATAAAGTGTTCTAAATTATTTAACAATATATTACACATTTTTTTATCTTCCCAAATATTTCTGTCTTATGAATTTTTTACTTCCTTTGGAAAACTATCTAGTCTTTACATAGACTTTAAATTGAAGATCTAGTATCATGAGAGGTGACACCAATGATTTGTACAATTGATTGACTGAATTGCTTTACTCATAGTTTTTATAACATCGAGTATCCAGAGTTTTAGGAAATCATGGATAAATCAGGCACACATCCTTACTGCAAGAAGTTAAGTGACTAGGAAGAGAGAAAACATCTGTATAAATAACTATGGTTTAAGGAATAAATGGTTACATGCAGTGAAAAATGATACATGTACTGTTATATGTATATAGTGTTTTTTGCTAGTTTTTTACATATGAGTTATTAGAAAAAAGCTACTTTAATAGAATTATATAGTTAGAAAAGGTGAACTAGTTATGGTCTTCTGTAGGGAGGTAATTTGAAAGACTACACTTTTTAGTCTACATTAAAAAATCTCAATAACATATGTGTCCACCTAAAATTTTTTTAAACTCATATCTATATTTCATAAATTATTCTAAAATTCATAAATAAAACTTTATAAAAAATAGTTCTAATAAAAGATATCTTTTAAATATCTATAAGAGAAATTCTTACTAATTTTGATAATTAAGTATTATAAGAGGGGAAGATTCTTTGCAAAACTCTGAGTATAAAGAAAGATCTTGGGACACCTGAGTGTCTCAGTTGGTTAAGTGTCTGCCTCCAGCTCAAGTCATGATCCCAGGGTCCTGGGATCAAGTCCCACCTCGGACTTCTTACTCAACAGGGAGCCTGCTTCTCCCTCAGCTTGCCTTTCCCCTTGCTTGTTCTTGCACAGTCTCTCTCCCTTTCTCTCTCTCTCTCTCATTCTGACAAATAAATAAATAAAATCTTAAAAAAAAAATCTCATCCAGGAGGTATAATATGAGCAGGTGGTAAGAAAGGGTAGATTCTAAGCATAAAAAGATAGAGAACAGGTAGTCTGGGGGAGACAAAAGAGAGACCAAACACATGGAGTGGGGGAAAGTGGGTGTATCTGTGAATGCTGGGTAGGCTTGCTGGTCTCTGAGAGCAGTTCTGATAAATTCAGTAGGGAGGTTGGAATCACAATGTAGTAGAAGGATTGCATTTATATGGCGTGGCTATTCCCGGATGACAGTGGGAAGACATCAAAGAGAATGAACATATGATATTCAAATTGTTCTTTAGGAAGACTAATTAACTGCCATGCTGTGAGTGCACTGGAATGAGGAAACTTATTAAAATGTTGCTCTAATAGTTCAGGTGAAGACTAAAGATGAAATGCTGAGTGACTGAGGGAATGAGGGAATGAAAGGTGTAACAGAAAGAAGGGGATGGTTGCCGATGACCTCATGACAGAATTAAGCATACATTAAATGATGTGAAAAACTCTAACTCTCCACTCCGTTGCCCTTGAAATATAAAAATGACTCTTGCTTAGGAAGACTATTGCATAAACACTGAAAAATTTCAAATAATGGCCCAAGTGAATCTTGAAAACAGCTCTGGTTAGCATACTACGTCAGTCTGAATTTCTCCTTGTTCTTGCATAAAAAGTTCAGAGTCATGTACTCAGCATACTTTTCACAGCACTATGCAAGTGTCAAGTTGACTAAAAGCACGTATTTCCATCTGATGTCAAACATACTGCCAAGCTTTAATTTTGCAATGAAGCTGCAGTATGTCAAATAGGAAATCAGAGAACTCTGATCGCCTGACTTTCATTGTACCAGCAAACCTGTGGATGCATATTGTCCTGGTTTGGGAATTGAAGAGAAGTCTCACCAAGGTCATTTGGCTCACAGGGTAAATAAGCCTGTGTATGTGAGCTGGTATTTTTATGTCAGTGATTTACTTGACTGTCTCTTCAAATTAAGCTTCAACTACCCTACCTTTCTTTATGTCAGTTGTTCTTACTTAAGTCTAAATAAAGGAAATTTAATCCAGTCAAACTATAGACTGAAAATAAACACTGTAGGGGAAAAGTAAGCAGCCTATGTTATTGGAATTCCAAGAGCTCTTTGAGTTCGGCCAATACTACTCTTACTGCGGACACTCCAGTGGGACCCTTGGTAAGTGCATAAACACAAAGCCAAGTACTATCAAATAATTATCTGGCAATATCAGAAGAAAATTTCCATCTTATTTAAGGAAAAAAAGTACCCTTCGGTGTCAGGGAGCATAACTTAACAGTGAGGAAATCCACACTGGCATGTGATGGCTTTCCCCCATTAAGCCATAAAGGGCAGGCTGAGTTATGTTCATGCCTTGCCAAACAAGTTTTAGCTGAAGGCAGGAAAGTGGAAAATGCCTGGTCATTTCATTGTGCAAAGGAGAACACTAGGTATATTAAGAGACAAGCAAGAGGTAGCAATTTATTGACTGACAAACACGCTCAAATGGAAATAGGGAGCCAGAGGACTGGCCATTGAATCGACTTTCCTGTAATAGTTTGCAACTGAAATTTCCTGAAAAAGACCACCCTCCTAGGAAATGGAGAACTGTTCACATGTGCCTGGTACTGGCCATCTGAATGGTTCACATGTTCAAGCCAGACAATTTAGGAAATTATATGACGGGAATTTTAAAATCTGCATTTCTACTTCATATATCCCAAAACACCACCATATTTCTTATCCTATAATCTTTTAAGCTTGAAATTCCACCAGAGAAAAGTTTAATGAAAATTGTTCTCTTCTCACCTTTGAAATCCTTTCTTATTAATTTGAAGTGACTATGCAAATTGTGATTATTGAGCAGTCTAGATCATAGAGTGTTTCTGAAGTGGCTTTTATATTGAAGGAGAGAGTAGAGAGAGAGATGAAGAGGAGAGAAAAAAGAAAGAGAAGAATAAGAGAGGGAAGAGAGAGAGACAGAACATGGGCGAGAGAATATCCCTCATTCGAGGAGAGGAAAGAGAACTAATTTACCTGACTTTTGCACATGTAATTAATTTACTTCTCAGAATAGTCCACTGTGGTTATTTTGAACCTCATTCCATAATTGAAAGAGAAAGTAAGAGATGTTAAATAAGTTGCCCAAAGTCAAACAGGTAGGAGAAACTCAATAGGAAGATTTTTCCCTGTAAACCTCTGGCTCATAAATGGTATAGCCCTGGTGCTCCCTAGAGCTTCCATGAGCATGCCAAGAGTTGATAAAGAAAGCTCTTTGAGAATTACTTTAATCACTAAAATTTATTTCTATTATATCAGTGGTTTTTATTCAAGGGAAGGATTTTTAAAATGTTTTTTTAAAAGTGTTTAGGGGCACCTGGGTGGCTCAGTTGGTTGGGCAGCTGCCTTCAGCTCAGGTCATGATTCCAAGGTCCTGGGATCAAGCCCCGCATCAGGCTCCCTGCTCAGCAGAGAGCCTGCTTCTCTCTTTCCCTCTGCCCACCGCTCTGCTTACCTGTGTTATCTCTCTATCTCTCTATCAAATAAGTAAATAAAATCTTTAAAAGAAAAAGAAAGTGTTCCACAATTCACCTTATCATTCTGGGATAAAGACGTCTTCCCCAGTTCTGTCACAGCTTGGCTGTGTGACCTTAGGCAAGTTACTTACACTCCCTGAGGCTCATTTTTTTTTTTTCATATGTGAGATAGGAACAATAAAATCACCTTCATAGGTTATTATACTATATGAGATAATCCATGTAAACTTTTAGCACAGCATCTGCCATATAGTGATGATCATACAGTGATAACCAGGTAGATTATGCCGCTTTAACAAACTACCATCAAAATATCAGTGGTTTTAAAGGATTAAAGCTAACTTTTCATTCACTTAAGTGTCAATCCTGGGGCAGCTGAGCTCTAAATTAGGCTCACTCGGGGTCTCAGAATGAGGGGAGTTTCATTTCAGTGTGGCACATGCTTCCTTGGTCACTTCAACAAGAGCAGTGATGATAGTGACTTGGGCCACGGGTGCTCAAGACCTATCATTTGTGAGTGAAACACAATACTTCTGCTTGTATTTCATTAGTCAAAGAGAGTTTCATGACCCAGCCAAATCCACTGGGTTGGGGTAGGGTTGGGGGTAGGGTAGGATGTGTAACCATATTATGCACCTAGAGCCAATCACAACTGTTTAAAATAACTTTTACCATTCATTTACAAAAAGGAATATGAACTGAAATCCTCTTTATCAAAAAGAATTTAATCAAATCATTGCTAATGAAATTTTATTATATTAGCAAAGGCAAATTTCCCTCCCTACCCAAATTTATCCATTCCCAAATTTAACTACTGCAAAATTAGAATTAAGGAACATTGGTACCTGGGAACCAAGTGTGACTCTTCACTAAATGAAGACCTTTTCCTCTTGCATAATTTTCACACAGATATCCCAGCATCCTAACTGTATTTTTCAACATTTGCTTTTTAATTCTCTCTCCTCTACTCTCTCATTCTATCTCTCAATTTCCTTCCCTTTCCCTCTCTCCCCCCATCTCTCTACTCTGTGTGTGTGTGTGTGTAACCATTTGAGAGAAAGTCACAGACATGATATTCTATTACCTTCAAGTATCTTAATACAGATTTACAACAAAAGGCATGCTCCTATATAATTATAGTACAATAATAAAAATGAGGAAATTAACATTGATTTAATACTACCCTGCAATCCACATAACCCATTCAGATTTTGTCAATTGCCCCAATGATATCATCTATGAACTCTTTCCCTTGTGGTTCGGAATCCATTCATTTAGTTATCATGTCTCTGGAGACGCCTAAATTAGAGTAGTTCCCCAGAGTTTTATTTTTCCCTCATATTTCATGATCTTGACTTTTTCTTTTTCCTTCCTTTTTTTTTTTTTTTTTTTTTTTTGAGGCATGCAGACCAGTTACTTTGTAAAACAGTCCTTATTGTCTGTTTGCCTGATATTTCCTGGATTTAGAGTATGCATTCTTTTGGTAGAAGTTCCAAAGGAGATGCTATATTCTTCTCAATGTATCATATCAATAGGTACATAATGTTGACCTACCACTCGTTTAACCAAATATCTGTCAGATTTCTCTACTATAAGAACACTTAAGTGAGTGGTGTGAATTGTATAAGACTGATGAATCACAGACCTGTACCACTGAAACAAATGATACATTATATGTTAATAAAGAAAAGAATACTTAATAAAGTTTTTGTATTTGAAATTTTTTAACAAATCATTTAATGGAAAAAATATTTTGTAACAATTTAACTATCATGCTTGTTATCAAATATTCACTCCCCAGTTTCAAAATCTATTGATCATTTTTGTTTGAATTAGTTATTACCAAGAGGTTTTTAAATGTCCACTTTTAAAGTCCATTATTTCTTAGTAGCTGACATGTTGCTCTAAGATAGAGATTTCACTTTTCTCTTATTTATTTATTCATTCATCCCTTAGATTGGCATGCACTGTTAAGTTCCTATTTTATCCAACATGTCATCACACATTACTATCATCCTTCTTTCAATGCTCCAATTTTCCTAGATTTGAAGATTAGAAGTACTGTAAAGCTGGCTTCTGTATTCTCTTGACATTTCCCTCACCATTCTTTGAGCAATTCCTATTTTCTTAGGCAAAAAGATATCCAAGTCTCATTGGTATTTTTCCTGCCCTAGTTCTGAAATCAGTCATTTCTGTAAATACCTCTGGTTCTTCTTAGTAGGAACTGATATTTAGAAAGCAAGATGTTGTCACCCATTGTTTCTGCGATTTCATTGCTTTATGGGCCCTCTCAGAAAGAGGAAATTATGAGTTCATATCAATACCTTCAATTCCAATTCAACTTCATAGGGTTTATTGTGTATCCTTCACCCCAGTCCTTCTGATTTGTTAGAGTCATTGCTCTTGCCGCAGGTTCTTGAGGTGTCTGAGGACCCTATTTTTTTTAATCATAAAACTATTTAGAAATTACAGTAAGAATTGAAAAGAAAATATTTTTGTATGTGTGTGATCTCATTTTATTCCCAGCCAAAGTATTTCTGAAATTCCCACAATAAAGGCTGGAGAAGGCAGACTACTTTCAGGTTTGAACAATGTTTTTATGCCCACAAATTTACAAAGTAGGACAATAAATGTTTTGTTTTGTTTGTTTGTTTGTTTTTGTTTGTTTGTTTGTTTTAGTATATGTACCTGTGCATATAAGAGACAGAGAACAATCTACAGTGGCACTTCTGATTCTAGCCAAAATGGAGTACCCTTGTTTCTCCCAGTTTCTCTCTAAAAAGTTATTAAAAACAAAAACAAAACAACAACAATAAAAAACAAACACAACAAAACCCTGTACATAATACACAGAAAAAAGAAGCTTAGGAAGACTATAAAAAGTGGAAGTAAGACAGACTGTCTTGGAACCTCAGAACTTAAGGAACAACATAGCGGTGAACCCTCTGGGTTTCCCCAATTGCATTCTATATATCCCAGAGAAAGTACTTCTTTGTGTCCTATACATCCCAGAGAAAGTCCTTCAACCCTCAACTGCCCACAGGTGCAGGAAAAAACAAACAAATGAAAAAAACTTTCAAGAACATCCTATTCCCCCTCGCCAAATGATCGAGAAAGGGTATTCGATCAACAGAAAGCATTTTTCCTACTACAGCTAAATATTAAGAATGAGAGCAAGAAAAAGAAAACCCCATACTCCACTATGGTTTTAGTGAGGCCAAGCAGCAAAGTGCTCTTTCACCCTCCACCCTCCACCCTGTGCATGGGAGCATGGTGTTCTATTTTCTCACTCGGTGGTGTCAATATTTCCAAGCAGCGAACTGAGCCTCCACCCCCACCCAGCATCAACAAGACAGAAAAGGTGATGAAACGCAGGGCTAGTCAACACTGCTAGTGTCAGCTGACCCAGAGAGTAGCTGAATGCCTATACCCACCCAGCAGCAATGAGACTGACTAAAGACGGGCAGCACTGGCCTAAGCTAGTCAGTACTTCATTTTCCCTATGCTGGTGTCAGCAGGGCTCAGTATGGAGCTGAGCTTCCATCCCAGTCTGGCATCAATAAAACAGGGAAAGATGGTAGAGGGCCAGGCTTGTTGGCACTCCACATAACTTCTCTACAACCCCAATGTCACCAGGGTTTGGTGGGGAACTGATCTTCTAACCCAGCTCTGCCACAGCAAAGCAGTGACACTGAACATAAACACTCTACCTGACTCTCATACCACACATCAACAGGTAACTGCCTCAAAAACAAAACAAAACTAAGGAGATATCAGAGTCTCATAATATAATACCCAGCAGACAATTGTGAATCAGAGGAAATTCTCAACCTGAATGAGAAAAGACAATCAACAGAAATCAACATCCAGAATCATCAGATTGGAATTAAGTGACAAGGATTTTAAAGCAGTCATCAAAATATTTGATTAAGCAATTATGAACATTCTTGACATAACTAAGAAAGAAAATCTTAGCAGAAATTAAGTTATACTAAAAGACCAAAATGGATGATACTAGTTGATAACACTGTATTGTATGATTAAAATGTTTGAAGAGAACAGAACTTCAGTGTTCTCATAAAAAAAAAAAAAAGCTAAAAATATAAGTATGTGAAATGATGGGTGTGTTCATTAACTCAGTGGGGAAATTCTTTCACAATGTATACATATGTCAAATCATCATGTTGTACACTTTAAATGTCTCATAATTTTATTTGTATTTAAACCTCAATAAAGTTGGGGGAAAAGAACCAAATGGAAATTTTAGAACTGAGAAATACAATAATTGATGATAAATACTTGCTGGATGGACTTAGTCATAGAATGGGGATGACAGAGACTAGAATCAGTGAGCTGATATGTAGACTCTCACAGTGAGTGAGATATGTAGAATTTACCCAGTCTGAAAAACAGAGAGAAAGTAAACCAATAAAAAGAAAATAGTGTGTCAAGAATCTGTGAAACAGTAATGAGCGCTCTAATATTTATACCAATGGAGTCACATTAGAAAAGGAAAGAAAGAACGGGATTGGAAACTCTCCAAATTCAGTGGAAAACATAAACATCACATTCAAAAAGCTGAGGAGACCTCAAAGAGAATAATCCAAAGGATACTAAGCCGAGACTTACCATAATTAAATTTGTGAAAACAAAAGGCAAAGAGAAAATTTTGAAAGCAACCAGAGAGAAAAAACCCCATTACCTATAGAGAATAACAATTTGAACCTAGCCAGTTTTTCAACTGAAACCACTGGGATTAAAGGGATACAAGAATTCTGTATCAAGAGAAAAATATCCTTCAAGAACGAGAGGAAGTCAAGATATTCTCAGGAGGAAAACTAAAACAATTTCTTGCTAACATACTTAACGCTAAAAAAAAAAAGGTGAATGGAAGTTCTTTAAACAGACAGGTAATCATAACTGTTGCGGACCACTTCTTCTTTGTTACCCCTGCAAACAGTTTCACTGGAGGAGTGAAATATAGATTATTTGGTATTGAACAATGGTGTTATCTGGAAACCCTGCCTAAGATCCCAGGACATTGAGCAATGCCATCTGATACAAGCTGGGAAGTGTGAGCTGTAGGTGTGACCCTGGTTTTCTGTTGTTGGTTTGTGACAGAAATGTGAGTCTCCTTTGGAGCCTTAGCACATCTTTTTGAAGATGGAGAGCCAAAGACAAACGACAGAGCCTTTTAGTATTTGAGTCGAACCCTGAGCTAACATGGCACCAAGAATGCAACTTTCCCAAACTCCCCCAATGACAG
Source organism: Mustela erminea (assembly GCF_009829155.1). Lineage (NCBI taxonomy): Eukaryota > Metazoa > Chordata > Mammalia > Carnivora > Mustelidae > Mustela > Mustela erminea. The sequence goes on from NC_045629.1 coordinate 21,898,257, forward strand.
AAGGGACATTGCTTAGAAATACACCTGGGAGTGCTCTTGTAGGAAAAACACCAGTGATAGAGACCTGAAACTCAGCCCAGGACTATTCTCCTGGCAAGAAAAGAAGAGTTGGATTCTTCAATTTTGTTCAAAAAAAGTTAGGGGTGAGGGTTGAGGAATAGTATGAAGGTGTGTTTTAAGGTAAAAAAAAAAATAATAATAACTTTTCCATTATTCCTCTGCCTGATATCCATAGTCTGGAGCATATCAAAAGCAGTTAAAAATAAAGTGGATTGTTTTGCTAATCTGTCATCCCAGTGTGGTTTCCATATTATTTAAAATAGCAAGCTATCTTTGGGTGACATTTGCTTCGGTGATGTGAATTGTAATTTTCTTTATGATGTCAGAACTGAGTTATTTAGTAAGTGGGAGGAAAGCTATCTAACAGAATGTACCTTAATAGGAAGAAACTCAGTTGAACTGAATAAACTAGAGTTTACATTCCCTCAGTCTCTATTTTTCAACTAATATTACCCCATGCTACTGGAGTCTCAGCCAAAAATTGAGTTTTATTCTTTCTGGTCCTGTGATTTCCTTTCTGTAAGATATGGTCAGGCTTAGACACATTAATAAATGCAAATAAATTTAGCTAAAATTTGTTTGGCTGATTCCCAAAGAAGATCAAGAAAGGAAATAGAGAATGCAAATTATAAACCTATTTCAAGGAGCACTTTGAAATTGGCAAGGTGGAAGGAATAGTGTTTTATGGTGGTTCAGATATGTGATATGTTTTATAGAGTGTTCAGAAAAAAAGAAAATCATCAAACCATAGTCTCTTAGACATAGATGGCATCGCAAGGGTTTTATTTGATACCTAGTCAATATTTGAAAATGACTTCAATTCGTTTCAAGCATAGTACTGGATAAGATTTGTTGAAGAAAACATCCTTATAAGGACCATGGAGGTATTTGGAGTAGATTAGATTTCATTTGTGCTGTAAGGGGAAAATACTCAATATTCCTTTTATATGTGAAGGAGTTATTCAATTACCAGCAGGTAGACTGCTGCTCTCGTCTCTCACAACTGCCAGGCTTGCATTAGGCAGAGTAATTACATGTGCTTTATTAAATGACTTGTTAATATTGGTCTTCCCCAAAAAAGGATTTGTGGTGAGAAATGAGTAGACTGGAGGACACCAGTCCTGAAACTCTGTGGCTGTTCTTGAGGACTGCATGGGATTGCTTTACAACAAGCACATTGAGAAAAAAAAGGAACACATTCAAACTCAATATTTATTAGTGTGCCAAAAATAAAATACAAGCCTCTATCTAAAATGCATGTACTAGAGGGAAGTTTCAGAATGACCAGCATTTTTATTATTTTGTTTATTAATTTGATATGACCTTTTCATTTTATTTTAATTCCTTAGGTCTTCTGCCAGTCACAATACTGAAGTCCTAAAGAAGCTAACTGGCATGATTTCCAGGTTGCCCAAGTAGGAAAATGTGGGATGCTTACTGAATTTGATTAGGGTAGTTTATTTTCCATATCAAGTAACTTCAGTCAAGGAAACTTCACAAACATGAACTACCAGAATCTTAGAGGAAGTGCGTGCAGCGAACCACTAAATCTCCAGGGTTTGCTTTAACCTCAGAGGTAATTCTATCTTCATAGTTAATCAGTGACATAGCTAAGAATTCAAGAGAAAACATCCTATTTTGCCAGAATTGTCTGTAGATGTTTAAATTCAAATAAGCAAGAAAAGCAAATGACCCAAAGAGAGTAGTCTTCAAGATTCGTTGGAATTCATAAAAATCTTGCCTTTAAATAATGCTGTTTTGGACTAGCTGTATTGCCTTAGACATTGAGTTGATGGGGCAATGGTTATTTTAAGGGTTCTCCTGTTTTACTGGAGTCTTTGGGAGCTTATGAACTAGAGGGAAACAGAAGGAGATGATACTGGACCAGAAAGTTTCCTCTTTTCTCTGATTGATGTGATACAACAGGTTTCAGGGAGAGTGACCTTGAATTTAGATGGCCTAACATCAGGTCAGGTGTTCTCATCTATTCACATCATGACCCTGCATGTTCTTACACCTCTCTGAGCTCATCAACAAAAAGAGGCCTACAGCTTTTCCCCTGTTTACTTCATGTTTGCAATGAGACCACGATGAATGAACAGATAGGGAACTGCATTATATAAACCATTATACAAGAAAAATATGTTTTGTTTTCATAACATCAAACTCACTAAATTAAAACCATCCTACTTATCCAAATTGGTTAAATGTGGCCAACAGTGATATCTAGTCATGTTTCACACTTACAAATGAGAAACTCATCATTAATATATCAATATCATGACTGAATCAATGGCTCTGAGGTCTTAGAAGCAAATTAGAGATGACAAATTGGCTTGCCCTTGAGATTTAAATAATGTACTCTGTGGAATTAATAATTGTGTGAGAAATATTTGCTGAATGAAACAATAAATGAAGAAGACATTCCACAGAAATAAATCCAACACCATGGATGGATGCCACAGATGCAGGAAAGTTCACTGCCCTTTTTACAGAAAGTGCCATCTAAAACAGCCTTGAGGGGCACCTGGGTGGCTCAGTCAGTTGAGCGTCTGCCTTCAGCTCAGGTCATGATTGAGTCCCTGTTTCTCCTTCTGCCTGCCATTCCCCTGCTTGTGTTGTCTCCCTCTCAAATAAATACATAAAATCTTAAAAAAAAAAAGTCTTGAATTTCCATTATTAGACAACTTTATGTTAAGGCATTACCTCCTTAAAAGCTGAATGAAATCTTGAAAGAGATCAATCATTCCAATGCCTGGATTTTAGTAACTTAGATTGTATGTCCAAGTGTATTTCTGATTGTCATGCAGGAAGAACTACCTTAAACTACCATTTTTTTCTTTTTAAAACCACCATTTTTTCTTAAAAATGAATACTTTAAAATACTTAATCATACACCAGTCAAGACTTGTGTACAAAGAATTCAAAATGAATGTAACTATGCTCTGATCTTATCACTCTTACTAATGGTATACTAAGGAAATCTGTTAAGTAGGAAGATTTAGAAAGAGATTTCATAGTACAATAGTTATAGTAAAGTTGGCTTTTTAAATGTGAGTAAACTATTCCAGTAGATGGCTGAAAATAAGAGAAAAGTCTTAGCTGGCGCTCTGTACTGCCAGCTCTGCAGAACAGCACACCATTCTGGCTTGAAATCTTTAAGAAAGAAAGACGAAAGAAAGAAAGAAAAAAAGAACAAAGAAGGAAGAAAGGAAGGAAGAAAGGAGAAAAAGCTGGGTAATTTGTAAAGAATATAAACTTGGGTAAAGTTTCTAAAAGTAAAAATTTAGTAAAATTTAGTTCAAAGTACTTACTTGCTTACTATATTTATCCATATCTAGGCTCAAAGCTCAGTCTTCAACTTCACTGTCAATGTGACAGTAATGAGTTCAGAAAAGTCTTGAGAAAATGTCTGCTGCTGACTTACTATTTCCTCAGTGTATGTCACAAAATCAATTTTTTGATGCCCTTTAATCAGCAATATAATTAAACTGGGCAGTCCATATTTCTCATAATACAGCCTCAGTATCTAAGGTAAGCAACATTCTGGTGATGGTCACTATGCTCCACAAACAAGAACTCTTGGCTGAAAAGAATTCCTTTTTCCTCTCTCTTTGTGACTCAAGATTTTACTTTTCTCCTGGTCCCTGTGCTATGGGGTTTCTCTTCAACATCTCCATTTGGAGCCCTCTCGGCCTCCATGAACAGCCTCTGCTGGTATTTGATATGACTCACAATATTGGTTGACTTGAACACTTCTCTCAGCATGGTTGGAATTATTAAGGGGTTCTTTTCAAACAAATAAAGCAAAATGTGACATCTCTCCTTGTATTAGCCATTGTCTTTGTGTGTCCCCAATGTACCCCTTCTTTTTCTATGATTAGATCTTGGCCTAATTTTAAAGGCAGTCATGTAACTGAGGGTGGAAAAACCATCTCTGTCAGCGGTTAGTTCAGATAGAAGCACAGCTAGACTACATAAATGCTTCCTGGAATTTTATATCTGAAGCTTGTGAGAACACTTTTCATCTCTGGGGGTGGAAATCTTGGAGTGTGAAGCCCATATTGCAATATGGTTATGATCTCCATTCACAGTGAAGAAGGGAAGAAAATCCATCTGTAGAAGGAGAGTATGAAGCCAAATAGAAAATGCATAAAGAGAAAGAGAATTCTAATTTTGTTTGGGGCCCCAGGCCAGCACTTCCACACACTTTTGTGAGCCAATAAATTCCTTCTTTTAACTTAAGTTTGTTAGAGATGATTTCTGTCACCTGTAACCAACGGTATTGACCATTAACCACACGCTCCCTAAAGATTCAGAAAAACAGTGAAATACATAAGACAGTTTTTTAATATGACAATAATGAAAGTTTGCCTATATATTAAATTGAAAACTATATTCACCAGGTTTACAAGTTTTGTTTGGTTTGTTTTTGTTTTCTTTTTGCTTTTTAACCTTTCTAAATCACTCAGACTTGGGTGTTTAATTAGACCGCTCAACATTTGGTCCAAAACTAATTTAGTTTGCCACTTTGAGTAGGTGAACAGGGAGATTCCAAGTACTTTGCAGATCTTTCCATTCATTCGGACCTTCACTCATTTATCAAGACCAAAGTCCTAGGCACTATGGTTGCAAATAAGAAGCAGAAGAATAGCTCACTGTAGGAGCTCATAGTGTAGTGAGGGCCTAACATCCATGGATGATTATGGGAACTCAGAGGAAGATCAGCTAGTACTCTGGATGTGTGGGGAGGTCCATAAAAGCTTGATATAGGAAGTGACATCTGAGCAATGTCCCAAAGAATGCGTGGATGTTCCCCTGCTGGGCCTTACCCTACTTGTCAATTTCTCACCTTTTCATTTCTGCATTTAAAAATGGAGAAACTAGAGCATTAAAAATGGCCTCAGTGCCAATAATTGGGAGTTAGGAAAATTTGGGCTTCACTCATGCACAAGCAGGTGAGAAAGACTGCAAGGCTCAAAAACAGATTTTATGCTATAAAAATTGGAATCAGATGAAACAACATGGAAAGTAAGATGAATAGAAAACAGATCTGTTTTGTATTTCTGGGTCGAATTTGAATTTTTTGTTCCAGGTCCACTTTTTAAACATTATTAATAATTCTGAAGGCCCTGCATAGCTCCAGGAACAATGCCAGCATTTCAGAGCATGAAGCTATGAATCTCTTCACCATGGTTTTTTAATCATTTCAGTTCTGAAATTAACTTTCCACAGGTTGTTCATATTAGTCACTAGTAATTCATACTAGTTGATCAGAAAAGGCAAATTTTTGATGATGGTATTGTTTTGAAGTTTTAGCTCTTCCCAAGGAAATAATTGCTCACATGCTATCAAAATTGAACCAGCTATCAAAATAATACTCTTAACTGTCAGGAGCTTCGGAGCTTGTATTTTCTTATTTCTTCTAAACACAGAAAAATATATCTACATTTTTAAATGAATGGTCTTGCCCTCAATTTTGTTATTAGATTCCACTTTCTTTAGAGCTGAATTTAAATAATTCTTTTGAGTTCATGTACTATCTCTTAGGACTGCATCTTTATAAAATGAAGTCGAGTTTCAAAAGTGACTTGGGTGTCTGTGAATTATTAAGAGTGTTCATATGCTTCAAGATTTTCTTCATTGTCAAAATAGAACAATTACTGTGGCTTGTTGCATGAGCTCCAAGAGAAACTCTTCATGCACACATCATTTTTATGACATCATCCACATTAAGAATGGGAAGGCAGTGATTCAAATGGAACTGAATACTATTCAGACACCGAAGAGGGGGAGGGAACATTGCAAAAGGCTGACCAAAATGAAATAACAGTAGACAAAATAGATAACAGAAAGAAAGAAACATACATTTGCATTTATATTCAAAAACCTAGGAGCAGGTTTTTTTGTTTTTGTTTTTGGTTTTGGTTTTTTTTTTTTTTTTGGAGGAAGGCAAAAGAGATCCAGAGATCATAATTGACTACTTCTAAAATTGAAACACTTTCCAATACCACCAGCAATTTATCAACTTATTTTGTGACACAAGAATGTATTTTAGAAAAGCATTCCAACGTAGTACTGATTTTGTCTGAATTCATTAGAGTCATCTTTTCCTAGGCTGTAAATCACTTAGATATCCCAAAGGAACTGGTGCTAGTGGAATAGATTCCTTTCACAGTCATTTCCCACCCAGTCTCATATTATCTGTCTTCTCTATACTAACTGCTTATTTTCTGGAACATTCAGATCATTGCACAAGGTCAAGGGCTCTGCCAGTGAGTGTTAAGGCCAGAATGACCTTGCCCTTTTTCTTCTATCATAGGATTATATGACATGTTTGCAGATTGGTAAACTAAATAATGTGACCTATGCATATTTTTCAAACTCTCTACTGTCTGTAGACAAATTACTAAAAATTTAATTTATTGAGTAACTTTCCATCAGGATTAAGCTGAAACAATCTTTAAAAAGTATTATACCCAACTGTAGTTCTGGTAAATCTACCAGTGTTTGTCTCTGCTTGATGATTAGTAGGACCATGATTTTTTTTCTTAGATTAACTGTTATTATTTTTTTTTAATTTAACAGACTCCGGGCCTAATCTCTTCATATTTTTTAGGGTAAGAGCAGCTTTAAATATTTCAACATAGACTATACTTAGTTATAGTTTCTAATATGAATAAAAATAATGATTTGGTATATATTTGTTTATTGTCTAGGTTTAAGTATTCAAGTGTAGCCACATGAAATTCAAGCTTAATTAAAGCTTCTCAAAGTGTTAGTAAATAAGTGTTTGGTAGCTTACTCTCAACTTTCAATATATTCTTGTGTGAATTAAAAAAAATCACTATCCCCCAAGCATACTCATTTTTCCAAAGAACATGAAACTAAATTGGCCAGGAGAGAGAAGAGCAAATGAATTTTTTAAAGTTCTATTTACTTTCGAGATTCTGAAGATAGCTGAGAAATTTATTTGGGATTTTTTTTCAGTTTCAACAGGATGTCTTAAGTTATTGTAAGATTATCACTTCCACATGTATGGCTAGTTATTTCTGAACTAATATTTTAGGAAGCCTGAAAGAGATTCATTTCAGAAAACAATAGGGATTCTGGGTTAATGAAAGGCTTCAAGTGTCAGAAGTTAGGAAATTATTACTCTTCTCTCCAGCTCTACTATTGACTTGATATGCGACCTCCAGGAATTTTTTTTTTATCCTTTTCTCTCTTTACTGGTAAAACCAATGGCTTTAAAGATACTGTAAGACCAAATATTGATTTGATGCTACCCAATAAAACAAAATCAGATTGGCAATTCAAAACATCATGTTCTTATATGCAGTTCCCCATTTATTCCATGAGAACAGTTTACATATTGTTACTGGCAATATTTACTGGTAAAGTCATTTTCCCAATTTCTTCAAAACCGTATCTGGAAATGTTGGAATATCAGTTCTTCAGAAAGTAGGTAATTCTTGTCATCGTGCCAATCCAAACTAATGTTATGTGAGAGAAGCATGGCTATTTCCATACTTCTTTCTTTAAAGGGCACATTACCTTATTTTGGTACCTGATATGTTCTGCACAATGAAAATGAACGTCCGATATCTGGACTCCCACCTCTCCGCTCTCAAGAGCTGTAATGTCATTGCTCTTGGCTGCCACAAAGTGGCAGTGTGCCCACTAACTTCTCCATTACTGAAGCCAACGTTGGCCTTCAGAATCAGCCAGGGTAAGAGAACTACATCTCAAGTTTAGTGTTGCCAGACAAAATACAGGAAGCCTAGTTAAATTTAAATTTCAGATAAACAACAACATACTTATACTAAAAAATTATTCAGTGTTTATCTGAAATTCAAATTTAACTGAGTGTCCAGTATCTTGATTTGTTAAGTCTGGCAATTCTACTGGATAGATTTGACTCTTGCAATCACATAACCTTTTTAAGTTGAAATATATTTATCTTTAAAGTTTTATGTAGTTTTCTCTCTCTATTGAATTACAGAAACTCTTTAGTTAGGGGTATCTATATTTCACCTCTTCTGCTTGACTTCTTTTATTACCTGGTACTAGACTCATATTTTTACTCTCATAAAAATGAATGTGTTTCGGCAGAAAAAAAAAAAGAATGTGTTTAAAGGCATATTTGAAGTATATTTTGAATGCTGGCTACATCATTGATATCACATTAAAAAGCATTTATTTATCAGACAATGTATTAAAAATGTGCACAAAAGAAGTTAGAAAAGACTATTTAAAAAGGGAGCAGAAATTGACCTGAATCTTGGGGGTGGGAGGGAGGAAGAGAATTAAATGGGGAGAACAGATACAAGAACTTTTCAGATGGGCAGGCAAGCATTTTTCATAGTAAAATAAATGTTTATGAAAATCTTAAATGTTTGGTCCAAGGAACTAGTTAAAATATTGGACCATTAACATGATTTATTCATTCATTCTGGTGTCCAAACAATCCTTGCATATATCATAGGCACTCAATAATGAATTAATTGAATTATTTCAAAAAATAGGAATGGGCTTGACTGCATTAATTTTTCCATCTTGAATTCACTTGAAATTTTCTCCTCTACTTTTGATCAAATCACTTCAAGCTTTATCAAGTTTCAGCAAAACTCAATCTGGCTTTTATTACATTAGTCCTATGTAAATTCTTATGTATAAAATTATGTATATTACTTGTTTACTGCTGTAAACTGGGTTTAAAATAGAATTTCTCTTTCTTTGTCTATAATGTATTCAAAAGTCGATTTAAATTTAAAACTTTCTAATTTAATACAAAGTGTCTCAGAAAACCCTGCCTTCAAACTCACTCTACCAAAGCGTTTGCCTCAAAGATATGGTTTGTGAGTTTTGCCCACCATTTCTCAAAGAGCTGAAATTTACATCCTAGATCAGAACTCCAGTTAAGACTGTGTTCACCTATGATTCCAAATCTCATCAAATATGATCTGTGTAGAAGGGCTCCATGTTTTCCTATAAATTTACAAGATTAATAAATGATTTATTTCTTACTACAATGAGGAGATCATGAATGAAAATCTATAAATGTTAAATTTTGCGTAGTAAATCCATAACTGAATCTACCTCAAGCTGCACATACTATCTAACACAACCATAAACAAATGTTTTCTGTTATCTATGTTACAGCTGGAAAGTATGTACTTTAGCTATTCAATGGCTTTTTGGAAATTTATGCCATATTTCACCATGTCAACAATCCATATTTAGGTAAGATTTCCTACCTTGAGCAAAGTATTATAGAGAGTTTATTATCAAATCAGCATCTCTCTTTTTGACTATATGAGCCAGATACTCTGCTGAGAGTTATAGCCCCCCAAAAAAGGATTTTTTTATAATTTACTTCTTTCTAAAAAATTGTTAAGTGGCTTTTCAAGTCAAAAGAGGTTATAATTGTTAATATAGTTACAGATATAATGAACTGAAGGTCTTCAATAGCTGCTAAAGGGGATTCACTCTCTAGTGAAGAAAACAAACAGGAAACCTGAATGTTTTTAAGAATGGCGGAGAGGTAGAATTATGTTCTCTAACATGGAACCTAATTTATAAACATTCCAAATTGCCAACTGATGGCAAATTTAAACATTTTGATAATGTAGAAAATAGAATATAAGATTAACATTTTCTTATAGGAATCAAGTATTCTAGGAGTAACAGAGTAAATGACAATCCATTTTGGCGTGGAGGGGTATGAGGGCAGAAGACCTAGAATGACGATGTTATATCTCATTCATGAACACTGTAATAGAAAGGCAGGATATTTCAATAGTACAGTAATGGAGAAAGCTTGATAAGAAGCAAATATGTAAATCCAAACAAGAACGGCCAAGTTAAGAAGGGAAAGACTACCGTGTGGTGGGAAAGAGCATATCTATTAAACTATCTGACTCGAAGAAAGCACAAATGTCTTTATTTATGTAGAGGAGTATATTCATGCTGGGAAAGGTGTTGCAAACAAAATACTGAATACTTCAGAATTTTTAAAAAAATTATTCAATGGCAATGGATCAGCGTTTTATACAGGGCCATGAGTAATTGCTGCTCTTTGTTTATTTTTAGATAAAGATCAGCAGCTAGAGAACACTTCTCCATGACATTTTCACAGAACACACTATCTAAGATTTACACCATTTCATCACTCAAGGTAATTTATTTTTCAAGAATACCATAAAATCTATTTAAGTCATTTCCTGTCTCCCAGTGAAATGAAAGGCATCTCTAAAGGGATTTCAGTGTATCCTTTTGAGTGTGTTTTATATTTCTGCATTTTCCCAGGAAGGAATGGAGACAGTGCCTCAATTAATACCTTATGCTTATTCTCTCATTATTCCATTCTTGGTTTCAGTAATCATTTGAAATAGATGGAGGTTGTTTGTTCAACTCTCTTAGGCTGGTGCTTATTCAGTAAAAGCCCTGGTCTGCCTTGCATTGTTTTTGTAGTCCAGTCATGAATAAATAGAATAGCAGCTCTCATTGCAAGTAACCTTGGGAAATTGCTTCTATTTATAACAGTAAAAAGAGAGAAAAAATCTTTGACAGTGATTAAAAGGTAAAGTTCATGCAGTCTTAATATACTGGTGAAGATCCTTGAGTATTTATTTGTAGTTGAGGGACTGTCAACTCATCAGAGACAATGGATTGGGACTAAGGATTAAGACTCCCTGACTGAATTGTTAAGCATTCTTGACTAAGAATGCAAACAATATGGGAATTAACACTTCTTGTTTTTGTTGTTGTCCTAGTTGTTGCTAAGGTAATTATGGATCCACATCTAGTTGTAAAAAAATAGTACAAAGCGATCATTTAAGTCCTTTACTCAGTTTCCTCCAATGGTATCATCGTACAGTGCTGCAGCATATCATAACCACTGTACTGATATAATATAATCCATTGACCTTATTCATAGGTCTCCTTTTTTACTGGTACTTGTTTATGTGTGTATGTGTGTACATGTATGTGTATGAGTAGTTATATACAATTCTATCAAATGTTTAAATTCAGATATCTACATCATAGTCAAATTGCCAGAAATTTCTGTCACCAGAAGGATCCTTCACTTGCTCTTTTATAAACACACCCACCTCTCACACCCCCAGTTATTCCTCAATCCCATCCCTAACCCCTAAGAACCACAAATCTGTTCTCCTTTTCGACAATTTTGTTATCTTAAAATATCATATTAATAGACTCATAGATTATGTAAACTTTAGAAATTAGCTTTTTTTCTCCCTGGAGATTCAAGCAAGTTGTTGCATGTATCAATAGCTTGTTCTTTTTCTTTGCTATGGTTCAGCTGTACCATAGGTTCTATAACCGTTCACCTATTGAAGAACATCTGCACTCTTTTCAGTTTGGGGCAATTATGAATAAAGCTGCTATGAACAATCATGTACCAGTTGTTATGTACATATGTCTTTGTTTCTCAGGATAAATGCCTAGGAGTACAATAATTTAATAAGGGATACTGGCATGTTTAATTTTAGAATTATCTTCTGAGATTTTTTCCATAATAATCTACCATTTCACATTTCCATCAGCAATATATGAGTGATGCAGTATATTCTAATGATTGCCAGCATTTGATGTTATCACTATTTTTTATTTTGGCCATCCTGCTAGGCTGATAGTGATATATCTTTGCAGTTTTAATTTGCATTTACTTTATGGCTAATGAGGCTAACATCTCTTCAAATTCATAAATTTGGATTTGCCATCTGTATATCCTCCTTGATGAAATGACTGTTCATGTCTCCTGACAATTTTCTAATTGGATTTTTCGCCCTCTTACTGTTGATTTTTTAAATTCCAGTATAAATTAACATATAATATTATATTGGTTTTAGATGTACAGTATAGTGATTGAACAGTTCTATACATCAAGTGACTCAGAGTTCATCAAGTGACAGTACTCTTAATCCCCTTCACCTGTTTTATCCATTGTCCCACCCACCTCTCCTCTGGTAACCATCAGTTTATTCTCAATAGTTAAGTCTGGGATTTTTTTGTCTCTCTCTCTCTCTCTCTTTTTTTTTTTTTTCCATTTTTTGGTTTGTTCTTAAATTCCATAGGAGTAAAATCATATGGTATTTTTCTTTCTCTGAATGACTTATTTCCCTTGCCATTACACCCCCTACATTCATCCTTGTTGTTGCAAATGGCAAGATTTCACTCATTTTTATGGCTGAATAATATTCCATTGTGCATTTATACCACTTCTTCATTCATTTCTATCAGTGCGCACTCAGGTTACTCCTATATTTAGGGTATTGTAAATAATGCTGCAATAAACATAAGGGTGCATATAACCTTTTGAAAAAAGTGTTTTGTATTCCCTGGGTAAATAACCAGTAGTAGAATTACTGGATCATAAAGTAATTTTATTTTTAACCATTTTTAGTATGTTTTTGCATATGATATGAGAAAGAGTCCACTTTCATACTTTTGTATGCAGTTGTCCAGTTTTCCCAATACAGTTTGTTAGAGAAACTATCTTTTCCTTTTTGTGTATTCTTGCCTCCCTTGTTGAAAATTAATTGACCATATAACCATAGGTTTATATCTAGACTCTCGATTCTGTTCCATTGATCCAAGCATCTATTTTGTGCCAGCATCATATTGTTTTGATGACTACAGCTCTGTTGTAGATCTTGAAATCTGGGATATAATACTCCAGGTTTGTTTTTACTTTTCAGGATTGGTTTTACTGTTGGGTCATTTATGGTTCCACACAAATTTTAGGATTCTTAATTCTAGAGATAAGAAAAACACTGATGGTATTTTTATGGGGATCGCCTTAAATGTGTAGATTGCTTTGGGTAGTATGGACATTTTAGCAATATTTGTTCTTCCAATCCATGAGCATGAAATATCTTTCCATTTGTTTATGTCATCTTTAATTTCTTTCATCAGTGTTTTATAGTTTTCAGAGTACAGGTCTTTCACCTCCTTGGTTAAGTTTATTCCTAGTATTTTGTTATTGTTGATGCAATTTTAAATAAGATTATTAATTTCTCTTTCTGCTGCTTCATTATTAGTGCATAGAAATGCAACAGATTTCTGTATATTGATTTTGTATTCTGCAAATGCACTGAATTTATCAGTTCTAGTAGGTTTTGGGGGGGGTTGGTGGAGTCTTCTGGGTTTTCTATATATAGTACCATGTCATCTGCAAATAGTGAAAATTTTACTTCTTTCTTATCAATTTGGATGTCTTTATTTTTTGTTATTGTTGTCTGATTGTTGTGTCTAGGACTTTGAATAAATACAGTGAGAGAGAACAACCTTAACTTGTTCCTGATTCAATTTCATTGCTGGTAATTGGTCTGTTCAGATTTTCTATTTCTTCCTAATTCAGTTCAAGTAGACTGTATGTTTCTGGAATTTATAGAAAACCATGTTTTCTAGGTTGTCCTTTTTTTTGGAATGTAGGTTTTCATAATATTCTCTTATAATACATTGTATTTCTGTGAGGTCAGTTGTTATTTCTCCTTTTTCACTTCTGGTTTTGTATATTTGAGTCCTTTCTCAGTTTGTTTTTTTGATGAATCTGGCTAAAGGTTGTTGGTTCTGTTGATCTCTTCAAAGAATCACCTCCTGGTTTCATTGATCAAATTTTTCTTTTTTTAGTTTCTATTTTTGTTGTTGTCATTGTTCTTGCTTTATTATTCCTTCATTCTACTGATTTTGAGTTTTGCTTCTTGTTCTCTTTTTAGCTCCTTTAGGTGTAAAGTTACATTGTTTATTTGAACATTTTCATGCTTCTTTTTTTAAGATTTATTTATTTGAAGAGAGAAAGAGAGTAGGAGGAGAAAAGCAGAGGGAGAGAATCTTTCAAGCAGACTACCCACTGAGTACAGAGTCTGACACAAGGCTCAATGCCATGACCCAAGTGATCATGGTCTGAGGTGAAACTGAGAGTCTAAGGCTTAACTGACTGATGCCTCAAAGATTTTTCTTGCCTCTGAAGGTAGGCCTGTATTGCTATGAACTTCTTAGAACAGTTTTTGTTGTATTCCAAATATGTTGGCCGATTGGGTTTTCATTTACATTTTGATTACTTGGTTGACCCATTCATTGTTTAGTAGCAAATTATTTAATATTAACATATTTGTGGTCTTTCCAGATTTTTTTCTTGTGGTTGATTTCTAGTGTTGTGGTCAAAAAAGATGCATGGTAATGCTTCAGTCTTTTTAAAGTTATTGATACTTGCTTTGTTGCCAACCATGTGACTAATTCTGGAGAACATTCTGTGTGTACTTGGAACAATGTGTTTTACTGTTAACAGTGTGTTTTGCTGCTTTAAGATGGAATGTTCTGAATATGTCTGTTAGACCTATCTGGTCCGATGTGTCATTAAAAGCCACTATCTCCTTGCTGATTTTCTGTTGGAATGTTCTCTCCATCGATGGAAGAAGGATGTTAAAATCCCCTACTATTATTGTACTACTATCTGTTTCTTCCTTTATGTTTGCTAATAGTTGCTTTATGTGTTCGGGTACTCCCATGTTGAGTGTGTAAATATTTTCAATTATTATTTCTTCTTGTTGGATTGATCTCTCTATAGTTATACAATGTCCTTGTCTCTTGCTAGTCTTGTTTTAAACTCTGTTTTGTTCAATATTAAGTATTGTTACCCCAACTTTCTTTTGATATCCGTTTGCATGATAAATGCTTTTCCATCCTTCACTTTCAATCTGCATGTGCCTTAGGTCTGAAATCTGTAGCCAGCATATAGATGGTCTTGCCTTTTTACCATTCTATCATCCAATGTCTTGACTGGAGCATATAGTCCATTTACATTCAAAGTAATTATTGATAGGTATGCAGTTATTGCCTCTTTGTTACTTGTTCTATGGTTGCTTTCATAGATCTTCTCTGTTCCTTTTTCTCCCACTCTCTTCCCTCCAGGTTTTTCTGGCTTTCCTTAGTGTTAACCTGGATTCTTGCTCTTTATATTTTTGCATATCGATTACTGGGTTTTGACTTGTCATTGTTATTAGGTTTATATATAACATCTTATTCATATAGCAGTCTATATAAAGCTGATGGTTGCTTAAGTTTGAACCTTTCTAAAAACATTAAGCTTTTACTCTTCCCTCCCATATTTTAGTTATACGGTGTCATATTTTATGTCCTTCTATTTTGTGAATCCCTTGACTGATTTTTATAGGCAAACATAATTTTACTGCTTTTATGTTTCCTACTTTTCTTAGTCTTGTTTATGGTCTTTCCTTTCCACTCACAGAGTTCCCTTTAACTTATCGTGTAAGATTGGTTTAGTGGTGGTGAAGTGGTGAATTCCTTTAACTTTTGCTTGTCTGGGAAATTCAATCTCCGCTTCTATTCTGACTGATAGCCTTGTTGGATAGAGTTTTCTTGGCTGTAGATTTTTTTCCTTTTAGCACTGTGAATTTACCTTGGCCCTCCTTTATGGCCTGCAAAGTTCCTGCTGAAAAATCAGCTGATAGTTTTGTAGGGTTTCCCCTATAAGTAACTATTTTCATTTCTCTTGCTGTTTTTAAAAATTCTTTTTTTATACCTACTTTTTGACATTTTAATTATTATGTGTGTTGGTATGGACCTCCTTGAGTTGATTTTGTTGTAGGCTCTCTGTGTCTCCTCAATCTCGATGTCTTTTTCCTTCTCCAGATTCAGGAAGTTTTCAGCTATTATTCCTTCACATAAATTTTCTGCCCCCTTTTCTCTCTTTTCTTCCACGTAAATGTTATTTCACATGACGGTGTCACTGAGTTCCTTTAATCTAGTCTCACTTTTTATTATTATTTTTTTCTCTCTCCTGTTCAGCTTGATTGCTTTTTATTCATTTGTCCTCCAGGGCACTGATCCATTCTTTTGTTTCCTCTAGTGTATTTTTCATTTCATTTATTGAGTTTTTTATCTTTAATTGATTCCTTTTTATGTTTTCTATCTCTTTGTTGAGAGTCTCACTGAGGCCTGCCACTCTTTTCTCAAGTCCAGTGAATATCTTTATGATCATTGCTTTAAATTCTCTGTCAAGCATATTGCTTACCTTCTCTTTGTTCAGCAATATTGCTGTGATTTTATCCTATTCTTTCACTTGGAACACATTATTCTGTCTCCTCGTTTTCTCTAACTCTCTACATATTTTTCTATATGTTAGAAAAGTCGTCAATATCTCCTGCTCTTGAAAGTAGTGGCCTTATGAAGAAGAGGTTCTGTCATGCCCTGTAGTGCAATGTCCCCTGTTCACCAAAACCTGGCACATTAGGGGTGTCTTCTATGTGTGTTGCATTTACCCTGCTGTTGTGACTAGGGTGTATTTGTCTTCAGTTCAGTTGTCTGCAATGGTTCTTTTTGTCTGTAGCAGGCAGAGTTTGGTCTCTATGTTGTTAATGGGCCAGTTTGGGGCTGCCTTGGGTTTCAGTTGAGATGAGACTAGGCATTTTCCAGAGATGCAGTAGCACCAAACTGTAGGGCACTTTCCCTGCATTGTCTCCTGAGAAGCTTTTGGCAGTGTACAGGGCCTGTAGTCTGACCCTGTGTCTGTCCTCAGCCCACTGCTAGTGATGCAGGTAGACTGATGTGTGGTTATCATCCCATCTCTTTAGGGCAGGAGTCATTTTGGAGTGGTGCTGGCCCCTGTTGAGGTTACTTGTACCCTGCCAGGCTGATGGTACCACTTTGGATGGACTCCTGTCAAAGACATGTTGGAGGGTGTGCCTGCAAGTGAATACAGTGATACGTCATGGGATGCTAGCAAAGTCCACACTGACCCACTCTCGGAAGGAAACTGCAGCCAGCCTGGATGGGTGGGGCAAGTGTACAGAATAACACAAGGACAGGACACATTTTTGCAAACTAGGTGGAGAGTGTTAGTACTGTGCTCATTCCTGCACATATCAGTTTCCTTAGGCTGGAGGTCAGGGGAGAGAAATGCCTACCACCTTTTCAAGAAGTCTCTCACAGATTCCTGTCCCTCCAGCACACACTCTGAGGTTATTAAATAAATAAATCTATGATTTATTATTTATTATTTAATTATTATTAAATAAATCTTCTTTCTGTATATCCCAGACATTTTTCAAATTACTGCTTCTATGCTGTATCTCAGTGAAACTATTTGTTGAGCTTCCTCTTTAAAGACAAGGAATCATTTTCCTATCACCTTTGGTTCCCAGAGCCTAAACTCTGATCTTTTAAAGTTCCAGATGTTAAATCCCACTGATTATAAAAACTTTTGAAACCAGGCCTCTCTGGTTTTCAAAGCCAAATGTTATGGGAATTCATTTTCCCAGTGTGGGCCCCTTGTGCCTAAGGTGCCTAGTTTGGGGTCTACTCCCCTCCCCTCTCTGAGCTCACAGTGTCCCTCCATTGCAGACAGTCCCATAGGTCCATTTGGCTCTGAACCATGTCTCTGCCATTCCTATAGTCTTTCGTGTGGCCTCTTCTCTACAGTTAGCTGTGGAGAGTCATCCTGGGTAGTATTTAAGTCATTTTCTGGGTTATTTAGACTAATGTAGGCATTACCTAGTTGTGTCCATGGGATGAGGTGAGCCTAGGGTCCTTCTACTCTGCGACCTCCCCCAGAAACAACTCTTACTATTGAGTTCTGAGAGTTCTTTGTATTCTCTGGATACTAGCTGTTAGTGGAATATGTAAATCAGGTGAACAGACAAACTACAGACTGGAGAAAATATTTGAAAACTACATATCCAACTAAGGATAATGTCCATAGACTACAAAGAACTCTCATTGGACTAGGTCCAATTTATGATTTGATCCTGGATCAAGTCTAGGAACTCTGTACCTAGGTCATGGTCCAAAATATTTTTCACTATTTATTTCTGTTAAAGTTTTCTAGTTTTACATTTTACATTTAAGCCCATGGTCCATGTTGAGTTAATTTTTATAAAAATGTGAGCTTATTCAATGAAAAGGCTATCCTACCTCATTGAATGGCTTTTGCACTCTTGTCAAAATCAGCTGAGCATATTTGTGTGGGTCGATTGCTGGTCCTAGATTCTATTTCATGGTTCTAGGTATTTCTCTCATAATACCATGCTGTCTTGATTCCTGCAGCTACACAGTAAGCCTTCATATCAGGTAGAGTGATACCTCAAAATTTAGTCTTACTTGTCAAGATTGTTTTTTTATCTTTGTTAGGATCTGTTTTCTTTCATATAAATTTTAGAGTAAACATATCTATATCACCAACAACAACAAAAACCCCACAGGGATATTGATAGGAAAGACATTAAAACTATAAATAAATGTAGGCCAAATTGACCTCTTTATATATGTCCATGAACATAGATGTCTCTCTCTTCTTATTTAGATCCTTTTTATTTATTTCATCAGCATTTAGTAATTTTCAGCACAAAGATCCTATATATATTTATTAGACTTAAACCCCAGTATTTCCTTTTCTTTGGAGCAATTGTAAGTGATACCATGTTTTTAATTTCAAACTCTACATGTTCATGTAGTATTCAGAAATGCAACTGATTTTGTTATTTTGAGTTTGTACTATCCTTTGACCTTGCTGAACTTACCTTGTAGTTCTAGGAAGGTTTTTTTGGTTGATTCCTGGGGATTTTCTATGTAAACAATCAGGTCATATGCAAAGAGAAACAATTTTATTTCCTTTTAACCAATCCATATCCCTTCTATTTCTTTTCCTGCCTTATTACTAGAACTTTCAAGGCCATGTGAAATGAGTTTTTATTTGTTGCCTAAATCCTCCCATTAGAACAAAAGCATCATGAAACCAGAGACCACCTGTTTTGTTCATTTGCTATACCTAGTGTCTATTGGAGTACCTGGCACATAGAGACATATAGAAAGTATTTGTGATTCACAGACCTGTACCCCTGGGGATAAAAATATATGTTTATAAAAAATAAAAATTAAAATAATTTAAAAAAAAATTTTATTTAAAAAAAAAAGAAAGTATTTGTTAAATAAAAGTATTTGGTAAATGTTGGTGGATGAATAAATGAATAAATGACTACATGCATACATGAATGATGTATCAGAAGAAAAAAAATCAGAATATATGACAGATTCTACTATTCACTCTCACCAAAGAACTAGTGATAAAACTTGACCTTGGTGCTGACAGTTTGGTCTCTCCCACCTACTCTGTCCTTTACTTTGTTCCAATCATTATCATCCTCCCTTTGGGCACTGTTGGAAATCCATATTTCTTTTCAGAACCTTTATTGATAATCACAAAGAGTCTTGACAAATTAATATGCTGAAAGTGATAAATAATTTATTTCCTTCCCCAATTTTATTTCCTTTTAATTTACATGGTTCATTCTGGGCTACCTGCTTGATTTCTTAACAGAAATGCATTTATTCATTTATTATACAAATATTATTGAGAATCTATTGTGTGCCAGGCAATGTTTTATGTATTTCTCTCTCTCTTAAGTTGAATGTTCTATACTGTTCTTCCTTGCAACTGTGCTCTCTATATGGCATCAGTATTCACTGAAAGATCAATATTCTCTATATGCTATATGTATGGAAAGCCTTTCAAGAGGGGGAAAAAAAATCACTTCCATCCCTGAGTATATAATGAAAATAGATACTTCATTTTCCAGAAACATTAACAGCCTAACACTTCCTGTGTACACCATTTTAAAAGTTTCTGGAAACATCAAGTGATGTACATTATTGTTTCCTCATATTCAAGAAGACATCAGTTATGGTATCATTAGGTTTGTATAAGAACAAAAATAAAATTATTAAATAAGCAAAATATTAAGAATGATGGGTTTGGAAATAATGAGAATTAATGAAGAAAACATTGTTTATTGTTTATTTTTGGAGACAAAAATAAAAACAGGAGCCTTTTCACAATGGTGTCTTGTTCTTCAGTCAGACATCTTAGATAATCAGAGTTCTCTTTTCCTAGTGACGTAGCCTTCAGGTTACCAAGCTACCATTGGTTTCCTGATGCCATAAAATTTCACTACAAAGTAATTTCTGAAGATAAATAGAAAATTTCCCTTACAGGATAAACAGGGATTGTAAATTGGAACTGGTATTCAACTCTACCAACTTGTTGGTCAATAACTAATACACTGTAATTAACTTAACTTTATATGATCAAGATGTATTATGCAATGCTCTTTCCTAGTCTCCTGCAGCAGCAAAAGCTTTTACTTCTTTATCCATATGTTGAGTTCAGGTTTAAGTCTGTGGATGGATGCCTTATAGGATGCTGGAGTGGTTCCTGATATTCTTAGTACATGCAACATTGGTGTTTATTCTGCCTTCCTTGATTCTGGACAAATTTATTTCCCATCTGAAGTATAAACAGATTATATGCTTTATGAATAAACCATAATGATGGAATGTCCTCTACATTTCATGTAAATAGCATAAGGCTTAGAGAAAAAAATGAATTTATTCATTCATTTATTTATTCATTCATCTAAAAGAATAATACTTGATAGACTTCTATATACAATCTAGGGGGTGGAGATGAGATAAAGTCCCCAGCTTCATGCAGCATACATTCCAGAGTTACCAGATCATAAACAAAACAATAAATCAATGAGATACTCATAGACTGTGATGAGTGTCATGAATGAAATAAGAAGGCAAATATATGGAGTGAACAAAGGAGTATATTTTTGCTTGAATGAACAGAGACCTCTCCAGTGGCCTTTACACAGCATCCCAACAAATAGAGTTCTCCAGTCAGCAAGAATATGTCCAGACCCTGAGCCATCTATCTGTCACAAAGCAACTCCCCACTTTTAATCAGTTCTGTCACTTAACTTTAATTTATCAGGCCTTTAATTTAGTGAGAAAAGTGTTATAATTATCAAAAATTATCTGTAAAATGCTAATGGCCAGATTTTTCTGTGCCATTTCAAATGATGTATCCTCTCCTTAAAGATTTGTGATCCTTCCTTCATTGTGAAGGATTTTTTTTAATGGCAATAATATTTAACTCTTTACTTATATAGAATATTATTTTGATGTAATGTAGTGTGTATAATTATCCGCTTTCTGTTGTGCACCTTTTTCTCATACTGTTTGGTGATGCCACCTTTGTCACATCTCAAACTTATGAATAATCTTCCAAGTTCTATGGCAAAAATTTTAATTTTTATACTTAGTCATTAAGTATCTGCCTTCAGCTCAGGTCATGATCCCAGGGTCCTGGGACCAAGCCCCACATCGGGCTCCCTGCTCAGGAGGAAGCCTGCTTCTCCCTCTCCCACTCCCCCTGCTTGTGCTCCCTCTCTCACTATGTCTCTCTCTGTCAAATGAATAAAATCTTTTTTAAAAAAAATGTTTATACTTATAAATAAAGTTGTCTACTTTACTGTTCTGGATTCTCTTTCCACAGTTTTGATATCAAGTTTCCACCAACTTCATAAAATACCTTGAATAGAACAGACTTCTTTGTTTTTTTAAATCTTGGAATAATTTACACAACAGAGAAATCTTTTCCTTGATATTTAAAAAATAAGTTCATCAAAGTCTAACCAGGTAATTCCCTGAATGAAGTTACTTTACACACACTTGTTTTACTTCTTCTATATTATCCGTCAATTCAGATCTCTAAAGCCAGTTTTGGCTAATTTATGTTTCCGGATATAATGTCCTATTTCTTCAAGATTTTCAAATATATTACCATAGAGTAATAGTCACTGTAGTCAAATTTCATCTCTTGCTAATCTCATTAAAAAGTTACTCATTTTTTAACAAGATGGGATTGGGAGGGAGACAAACCATAAGTGACTCTTAATCTCACAAAACAAACTGAGGGTTGCTGAGGGGAGTGGGGTTGGGAGAAGGGGGGTGGGGTTATGGACATTGGGGAGGGTATGTGCTTTGGTGAGTGCTGTGAAGTGTGTAAACCTGGGGATAAAAATATATGTTTATTAAAAAAAGGAAGCAAAGATAAACAAATTAAAATAATTATGTTTAAAAAAAAAAGTTACTCATTTTTTATTGAATTTTTGTCCTTTTGAAATCAGAAGTTTGTCTTATCTGATTGTTTCTACTACATGATAAGTTCCTGAATATATTTGTAGTTTCTTTCTGTGCTGCTATAACAAATTGTACAAACGTGGTGTCTGAAAACAACACAAATTTATCATTTCATTGTTGTGTAGGACAAAACTGGTGTAGGTCTTCCTGGACTAAAAGTGAGGTGTAGTTATGACTGTTCTCCTATTTGAAGGTGCCGGGGGTGATTCTGTTTCCTTGATTTTGTGGCTTCGAGAGGCCACCTCCATTCCTTGTCTTACAGCTCCATTTCTCTTCCTGCAATGCTATACACAGGTCTTCCGCATTACATCACTAGACCTTCTGTAGTCACATCTGCCTCTGATGCTGTCTTTTCTTATGCCTCTCTCTTCAACTGTAAGGACCCTTGTGATTCCATTGAGTCCATCCAGATTAGCCTGGATAACCTCCCTATTTTAAAACCAACTAATGAGTCACCTTAATTCTCTCACAACCCAATTTCCCTTTGCTGTGTAACCTAACATATTTATAGGTTTCAGGGATCAGGGTATGGATATCTGGGAGGGATGGGGAAACATGTTATTCTGCTTACCAATATATCAATTACACAATTGATGTTTTACATCATCTTTCTGCTTTCATTTTTATTGTTTCTTCTTGCTTCCTTGATGTAATTTTACTGCTCTTTAAAATGCTTCAGTAGAGTGGTTAGCTTATTTATTTTCATTTACTAACAAAAGGCCTTAAATCAATGAATTTCCCTTTAAGTACAGCTTTGGCTGCATCCCTGAAGTTTTAAAAATTGTGTCTAGATAGTTTCTAAGTATTAGAAATGGTAGATTTAAATTTACATGTGTTTGTGTTATCTTTAAATAAATTTTATTATTTACTATTATTTTTATTAGAAAATGGTTGATTCAGTTTTTCTTTGAAGTTTTCTTTGTAACATAATATGAGAGCTATATTTAGGAACATTCCACCCAAATGAGTAGTTTCTACTCATAGCAGACCAAATTTTTCTTACTAATAACAATAATAAGCATTTTTAAGAGTTTTAAGAGTTTATCTGGTACTATGCTATGTAACTATAGATACTATCTTATTTAATCTACATAATCATACTGTGACTAGACATTGTTAACATATTCCATTTACAGAGGGAGAAAGGAAGTCACATATCTAGTAAAAAAAAAAAACACTTGAATTTCATTATATGTATTAATCAATTTTAAAGAAATACGTTCCTGCAATATTTTTTCTTTTTTTAAAATCTGTTTTAATTTTTTAAATCTCAGGGCTGAGTAAGGTAGCAAAAATTCTCATAATTCTGTTTTTATTTATTTCTTTGGACTTACATAATTTTTGTTCTATATAGTTTGATGTTAGTTTGATCAGCATGTGCTATCTCAGAATTACATTTTTAATTGTAAGGATAAGTTTTTTTGTAAGATTTTTCCTCTAATTACAAATGATCCCCTTCATTTAATACCTTTTCTACTTTGCCTACAGCTAACATCATACCCATACTTCCTTCACATTCTTTCTTTGTTTTTCACTGATAGTTCTTCCCACTTTTTTTTTTAAGATTTTATTTATTTATTTGACAGAGAGAGAGAGAGAAGTCGCAAGGAGAGGCAGGCGGGGAGGAGGGGGAAGCAGGCTCCCTGCTGAGCAGAGAGCCTGGATGTGGGACTTGATTCCAGGACCCCAAGACCATGACCTGAGCTGAAGGCAAAGGCTTAACCCACTGAGCCACCCAGGTGCCCCTGCCCATTTGTTTTTAATATTTTGCTTCACTTTGTTAGATTTATAATGTATACATGATTTTTAGCTGGATTTTGTTTAGTAGCCCAATCCAAGAGGCTTCATTTTTAGAGTTTTAAAATGATTTTTGTTTACTTCCATAACTGATTATTTTTGCTTTGCTTTTATCGACTTATTTTATACATCTGTCATATTTGTTTTGTATTTTCTGCTTTGTGAAATACTACAGAATATGGCTTCTTAGCTTTTGTCTTCTCCAGTGTTTTAAAAAGTACTCAATATATTTTTAACAGTTCTAGTGGTTATCATGATCTTTCAAAGACTTTCTTGAGGCATAATTCTTTAATTATCCAAGTTTTATACAAATATGATATCTTTAGACTGTTATATATGTGAGATGAGGATTTGATCGGCTTTTACTATTTTCTCTATTCTACTTACCAGTCTTATTTTACAAATCTAAGCAGATTTAATCTCAAATTATTATTAATCATTTTCTATTCTTGCATTTATATATATTATTCTGGGTTAAATGTGAAAATATGGATAATCTTCATACAAGGCTTTCCTTTTTACCACTTTCCTTTCTTAGCTAAAAAATAAGCATTCTGAGAAAACTGAACAGGAGTTAAGGAAAAAAAAAAAACTAACCATCTGCAGATTTCCCATTTCTTGATTTTTGACTGGATTTCATTCACTAGAGCCTCTTCCCTGGATTTATTCCCAAAGGAACTGTCTGAGGCCTGAGCACCCAGGGCTACACCATTTCTCTATGGTTCCACTATCCTGCACCATTTCAGGGTCAGCACGTTCTGTATGGAATTCCTTTTCCACCCACCCCATCATTTAGATAACTTTTATTCACTTCATATCTCAGGTTTTAAACAGCTCAAATATAGTGTCCTCAAGGACACTTTCTCCATCTCTTAAATAAGTCAGGTTCAGGTTTGCCTGAGGTTTATAACTATACATTTATTTGTCCATTTGTTCTATATATGTTCCACTAAATTGTAAATTCTGAAGGGGAACAGAATATACCACCCAAAATATGACTCTTTGGAATAAGATTAATTTGAACTAGTCATTTTAAAAAAGAAGAGGAAGAGGAAAGCAGACAGGAGAAGTCTGGAAACCCAGTAGAAATTTCCCCTTTACATTCATAAGGGAAAACTGTTTGTAAATGTGTCTCCTTCCCCCCAGAAAAAGAGGGAAATAACTAAATCTCCAGAAACTCTTATCAATGGAGAAGGTCAAAACTAATATTTGCATAACAACTACACCCTCCTTTACTGTGCTTTGCCTGAAAACCTCCCATAACTGGCTTCTCACCCCTCTATATACTTGTCTTTAGCTGAAGTTGGTATTCAAGGTGATGGCCTGGGACTTTTTGGGGAGTTACTCAGTTTTTCTGGGTATCTGCCATGTATACAGAAGGTATATATAGTATTCAAGTTCTGCTTTTTTTTTTTCCTGTATATCTTTTTATTACAGGGAAGTCTCAACAAAGAACCCAGAAGGGTCAATTGTTTTTTCTCCCCTGCAGTTCCAGACATACATGGAAGATGTGTATGTTTCTGATCACCATATTCTTAATTCCCAATAGTACAGCACAAAGTAGAGACTCAATAAATTTATTCATTTATTCAACACATTATTTTAACATTAACCCCATATCATTCACTATTTTATGTACTCCAGCATTTTAGATGTTGGAGTTCCAGAAATGTTCTCATGGAGCTCATCTTCCAATGAAGAGAGATAGAAAATAAATATAAAAATCAATGCAAGTTAATAAGAGGCCCCATGAAGACAATTAAGATGAGGCAATGCCAACAGCTGGAAACCTGAAAGCTACTGGTGCTGTTCAGGAAAAGTCTAATCGAGGATGTGATATGAAAATGAAACCAAACCAACAATTTTCATGTAGAAAATTGCTACATGAAGATCAGAGGACAACCTGCTCAGGGAGCAGAAAAAGCAAAAGAAAATGTCCTAAGACATAAGTAAACTTTACTTTTCAAAAACCAGGAAGGACAGGGAAGTGACTCTGTAATCCTGGACAAACTGACCACAGATAAAAGATGAGAATAGGAAATGAGAATGAGCTTAGGAAGCCAAGGAGAGAAAGAAGGGGACTAGAACTGACCTAAGCACAGTGGCACAGAGAGTGAATAGTAGGAGATCAGAGTCTCCTCCAAGTCTTGATTATTCTTCTAGTAAGTGATGGGTATTCTGGAAAGCATTTTACCTGCTTTGGCTCATTGAACTCTCAGCTGTGGGGATTCTTGTCCAACTTAATGGATAAGAAACTGGAAATTTCAAGAGCTTAACAATTTGCCAAACATTCAACAAATCACATGTGGCAAAGCTAAAAAGGGATCCCATACCTGCCTTACTCTAAAACCTGTGTCCTTAACCACTATCCCAACTCAAGCAGCCCTTAGGCTCAGAGACCAGTTTACAGCAGCTGGAATAAAGCACATGAAAAGGGAAGGGCTGTAAGAGTCAAACTCTGTTTTGCCTCCCTAGAGAAATGTCTCAATATTTCCTTCCTGACTTTGCTCATTGGTTTTTCATCCTAACAGGTGCCTAGTCCTTTCACCTCGCATTCCAGCAAGCAAATGAACTGTATTTAGCCAGTGAGTGAATGCAGGAAGCCATACCTTGTACCACTCCACAGGCTTCAACTCAA
The DNA here is from genome assembly GCF_009829155.1 of Mustela erminea. Taxonomy (NCBI): domain Eukaryota; kingdom Metazoa; phylum Chordata; class Mammalia; order Carnivora; family Mustelidae; genus Mustela; species Mustela erminea. Next base: position 21,924,784 of record NC_045629.1, read on the forward strand.
GCTCTAGTGACCATCTCTACAGCTGCCTATAGTCAACCACAATTTGCCATGTCTGCCCATATCCTTCGTTTCCAAAATGCACTACTTATTGGGAATGCCACCTGAAAGTCTTGGTAATCTTCTCAAGTTTTAGCAAGATATATTAGTTTGTTCACAGGTATTAGTAAGATCTTCTAAACCACTCAATATATAAAACCAGAATACATACAAAGAGAATGACCAGTGATCCAAATTTCCTTTTACTTCTTTCTACTTCTTTTATTTGTTTGTCACTAAAATGCCTCCCATCTTATAGTTTAAACACTATTTTCTTTGTGAGTGGTTTGCCTTGTGGTGACTAAGGGAAATAGATAATTATACTGTGATGAAAGACAATGTGTCTACACTCACTCAGGCTTCAGTTGTAAAATTATGTTATTCATTTATTAAAAAAAAAGCTGAACAAAGTTAATCAGACCTTATGGAAGTGATAATAATCTTAGATATCAGTTAATTATTTATTATGTCCTCAACACTATCTTTTTATATTGTCCATTGAGACACTGCATATTTTGAGTATTTTTATTAAAGAAGAAAGACCAGGGGTGTCTGGGTGGCTCAGTGGGTTAAAGAGGAAAGACCAGATTTCTCAAGGCCCATTGTTTATTTTTAAATGAAATAAATTACTGAGCATTTTGTTGTAGAATACAAGAAATGTATTTAATTGATTGTGTAAAATTCCATCTCCAAAACAGAGACACAAATCAGTCCAGTTTGTGCTCTGTCAATGAAATATCACACAAACTCATTTTGGTTTTAACATAGTCTCATGTAAATTTCATGGGGGGGGGATGTTGTCAATATCGGGGAGTTTTTACATGTGATGTTGCTTCTCCTGAATCCCACCGAACCTGGAACTAGCCCAAAAATGATGGAATATGGAGAAAGAATGGAAAAGGAGAAAAACAGTACTCCTTAGGGCTCTAAAGACCCTCGTTTGTAATGTCATTCTTAAAATCCCTCGCCTTAGCATTTATTGTCCACACCCGTATTCCAGCAGACCATGTGTTCCCACTTAAAATGGCATGTTAGCACTTTTATTTCCAGTTGCCTGCTTGATCTTCATTTTTAATAGCTTATATGTTTCACTCAGTATATCATTTCTGGAAGACTTTGAAAGAAACTATAGGCATGTTGTAATCAGTACCATTCGTTTCAGCAGACTGATTAGGTATAGGGTCTCTCTGACTCACATTTTTTATGTGGTCCCTGTTTTTGATGATACTTCATTGAAACATCTCTTTCTGGTCATGATGACAGCATCAAGGGAAACAGCTCTGTTCCTTGCAATATCAAGTTCCTGATCAATTATTCTACTGTGACAAGAATATATAAAAGCAGAATGTGTGTGTGTATTAACATAGCTATTTAAGCCATGTTAACCATTCTACTTAAAGATGAGTCACTCTGTTTTATCTGTAAAAACCTAAATGAAGGGCACCTGGGTGGCTCAGTTGGTTAAGGGTCTGCCTTCTGCTCAGGTCATAATTCCAGTGTCCTGGGATCGAGTCCCACATCGAGCTCCCTATTTAGCTGGGAGTTTGCTTCTCCTTCTGTCCCTACCCCCTGCTCATGCTGTCTTTCACTCTCTCTTTCTCTCTTTCAAAAATAAATAATAAAATCTTAAAAAAAAAAAAAAAAAGAAAGAAAGAAAATCTGAGTGAAGCCAAAGAGGTGCTTTTCTCCTCCAAGGAAATCATAAAGATAAGTCCTGATCAAATCAGGATTTTTAGCATTTGAATAGCTCCTTAGCTTCTCTCCCGCCATGTCACCTCATCTTAGGAACCCAGCAAACTAGAGACATACACTGACTTAGCATTATATCTGTGAGCATTTCTGTTTGAGAGTATCAGGTAGAACTGAAAGGAAAATTGATTTGAATCCCCAGCTGCATCACTCTGAGTCTGGCAGGAAGACTCAGAAGTGTCTCTTCTGCTACTCTGAAATAATTATCATGAGTTTGGGTGGATAACCCACAACTTTCTGGCCCGTAGCACTACAACGCACTCATAAAGATCACATCAAAATGGGAACTTTCATTTCTTTATCTAGACTGGACTTGAGGTTAGTACTTGGAAGGAGTAGTAGAAAAGCAGAAAATGAGGACAGGGAATAAAACCACTTGTTGCTCTTGTGTAAGAAAGTCATGGGGGTCCCTTATTCCCTGGTGTTCTCTCCATCTCTTCACCCATTGTCCTCACAGGTGTTGCTTGGTTGGAGTGGCCAGTAGAATCTAACCAGTCATACTAATGGACTGGCAAGTGTTAAAAACTATAAGTAATGGAGTCTTTCTTATACAAACACTGAGATTTGAAAGAGGTAGAAATTTTGAAGAGACAGAGAATAAACGTCTGAAGCATTTATAACTGTCAGAATTGCTTCACCAGGATCCCTAGAGCCTATCCCATGAATGAAGGTCTATAAAAGTTCTGTGAGTTAGGGAGAAAAGGACTTTGCTTAGGGTTGGTCTTTTGAAACGTGCAGATAGTAAGTCATCAGGAATGTCCTCCTCAATTACAAGAGGCAGCAATGCATGTGTAAGCAAGTGAAAACAGACACCAGCCTCACCCTCAAGGGATTTTAGATTTCCCTCAGTACATTTGTAAGATGGATTCAATGTAATTTTCCCATAAAATGAGTATATGGGAAGTGATTTTTCCAAGAACACACAGTGAGACAGTAGACAAGGAGTCTAAGAACCAGACCAGATGTCATAAAACATGAAATCTGTTCTCAACCCTTTCACTAACTCACTGATGTGGCTTAGATTAATTTACTCAGTTTCTAATCCTTTTATAAAAACAATACTTCCTGTTTATTTTTAGAATGATCCACTCAAGCATTTTAGCTGTTTTTCTTGTCCATTTTAAGTTATAGTATAAGAAAAGTTAGAACTTTATTTCAGGCTATCATGATAGTCTTAACACAGAGGGAAGAAAAGCAATCAGATTGAAGTTACTATTGTACCAGAACAAATGTTAGCACAGAGCAAGGGTGTTCAACACATACTATCTCACCTGATTTCTAGAGACACAGACGGGGACACAATAACACAGGTCTCCATCCATTAGAAAGCAGCTGTCTATAATAAGTATGATTATTACATGAACCAAGGCAAATTTCAGACTTGTGCCTTTAGATATGTTTGCTAATGGTGCTGAGTCTACAGCAGTTTAAATCTGGGTGCAGACCCCTGAAAAAACACAATTCACTAAGAAGCCAGAACTCTCTGGATATAGACATCTATAGTGAAGGCAGCTTCTGATATATTAAGAAGTCACTGACTTTCAATCGAGTGACAAGGGAAGGTGCTGTCAACTGTAGATCAGTTGATAGCCTGAGTTAACAAAGGGAGGAAATGTAACATCCCTGAGACATCTTCATCCTGATTTCCCTAATCATCGACACTGACATTATAGAGTCTTTTGATAATATTGATACTTGACCTAACTGAATTGTGCCAAGGGTCTGATGGACCTGGACACCTCAGGCTGAAGTCATCAGAACAGTTCTGAAGGCAGAATAATGCCCAAGATTAAGCTAGAGTTAAACTTAAAAGCAGTGAGCTCTAAGACATGGTGGTAAGTAAGACAGGAAAACTAGAAACCCAGGACACCTAAAAGGTCAAAGCCATATGTTTGTTAAGAAGGAAATAAAGATGAAGAAAGGCAGGCACTACATCCAACTACAAAATCCCTTTCTTGTGACAATATGGCCACCTCATGCAGAGCCCAGAGCAGAGTAATAAAGAATCAGTTGCCTTGATTATATATCTCTACTTTTTGCTAACATTAATAGGCACATCATCTACCATAAAACTCTTCCCCTGTTTCTCATGACCAATATGTTTACAAAGGCAAAACAACAACAGCAATATTATGACCCCCACGTGTTTTCACTGCTGGCTTATCAGAGTCAGATTCAAACATTCATTATGGTTCATTGTGATCTTTCTTGGGAATCTTCTAGCTTAGGGAAAGGTAATTTAAGATCCAAAAGGAGTGAAAAGATGAAAATTGCAGTGGCTGAAAGCAATATTCAAAAGTTGCTCACAAAGGAGGAAAAAGCCAGCATACATGTGTCTGGGAAGGGAAGGGATTTGTAACCACCAGTCTTTAAAGTAAGAGAAGCATCTATATTATAAAACAAAGAGCAAATCACACAAACCCTCCAAACTTCAGTTAGAACCAAATGCGGTTTTCAAAATAAAAATATTTGAGTACTTGTAACCAGATGTCTATATCTTAGAACCATTCAGACTGATTTTCCTTTTTGTTGTTTTCATTTTGGGAGATGCTCTTCCTATTCCAAAACTAAAAATAAAAACCTACCTGAATTGAGTAAAAGGAATTGTCCAGATGTGTTTTTGGGAGTTAGACTCATCAGTGAATAGGAATGACTCACAATGTCCTTTGTTTTCACCTCATTTTCAGACTGTTAGAATTTAACATTAATGACTGGCTACCAAATATTTAGTCATATTTTATATTCATTACTTGGAATATTTTTCTCACTGAATTGGCACATTTTGGTAGCTAAATATAATAAACATCTGTTTATTGAGTTGAAAGTAAATAATGACCATCTGATTAACAGATGGATAATTCTTTTAATCACTAGAAGATTGACATTTTCTCCTAGTAGCTATGGGAAAGATAAAGAAGCAATGTGAAATTTAAATTTTATTTATCATAACAGATATAATATGGGGATATTTACCATTATATAATACAGAATATTATTTAGACTAAATTTTCCTTTTTCATGTACATTTGAAAATAAATTCATGTAGATTTCAAACATGAGAAATTTATTTTGAATAAATGTGGTTTCTACAAAATTTTCATTAATTATTCCACTTCCTAGAGATGGTGTAAAGAAAAGATTTCAGAAGCCTAGCTGGTTAGTGTAGTCTAGTACTCATTCTGATAAATATATTATGGAATACAAAGCCAAAGAATATTTTCCTAAGTGATTTTTTTTACCCTCCATCTTTTGATCCTTCATTGTCATTTGAATGTTCAGCAGCATTTAGAATATTTTTGAGGTTTTTTTTTTCTTCCTTACTTAATGAAACATAGGTACTTACTCTTTGTTAACTTAAACCTAACACATATCCCATTCGTAATACTTATTTTCATCGATAGGTCCTGAAAAGAAGATCAGGACCAGGCAGCAAATATTTTTGGTTAAAAATCTGCCTTATAGACTGAATCATTCAGGTAGAACTTGGGAAATGCAGTAGCATGACAAGAGTACTATCGCATATTGATCTTTTAAAATCAAGATGATGTCTACCTTTGTTTAGCTACAAAATATCTCTTTGTTTTCTTCTTTAAGTGTTCATGCATCAGATATAACTTTCAAATAAAAGCAAGGCTCACTAGGAAAAGGGACATGCTCAAATTACCCTAGGATATAAGGTAACTTATCATCCTCCCTCTATCCCATTATTTTCTTCCTAGGCACATGGCTGCCCTGCTAAAGACAAAATTTCCCAGCCTCCCTTGTGAATTGGGGTGATCATGTGACTAAGGTCTCACCAATATGATGTGAGTAACATTGATTGGGCAACTTCCAGGTCCTTTAAAAAAATGCTTTTCTGGAACTTACTTTTCTTTCCTTTCCTTTTCTGGCTGGAATGGAAATTACTAGAACAGTCCCAGAAGTCTCATGTTAAAGTTAGCAAAGATGCCTCCACTCTGTGGAGTAAAGCCTACCTATCTACCCTGGAATGTTACATATGCAGGATATAATTGTCTTTCTTCTAAGGTGCTCTATTTTTAAAATTATTTGTTAGAAGAGTTTAGCCTTTTACTTAATTAAAGCAAAGAGACTATTTAAAGACATAGAAAATAAGAGATATAGGAATGTTCTTGTTTCAAGGAAGATCCAGAATTGGAAAGTCAATTGTAATATAATAAGCTCTAGAAACTAGAATATCTTGTTTTTCTTCACTGTAAGATTTCTAATACTCCCTTCCCTAGTTTTGTCCTAATGATGATAAAACCAATCCTTGCCCTCCTGGTACCAACTAACTTCATTCTCCAGTCTTATTTCATGACTTCAACTTAGGCACACCCTCTCCTATCTTGTGGTTTTTGCTGATTGCCTTCTCTTTGTGTGCTTTTCAGCTTCTAGAACCCCAAGTAAACTGTTCTGTCTGTATGAATCACATTTTAGCTTTTTAAGAGAAAATGTCTGATTGGTTTCCATTGTAATTGTTATCCCTGTTGGGCACAACACTCATTCCAGACCACTTTATGGGCTTCTAGGGATCCAAGTGTTGGGTAGCCCTTAGGCCAAGTATTGTAGGAGACTTTGCCAATGTTGGCTGCCCTGCATCCAACCTCCTTCTTATTTGTTTAGACTTTCCATTGCACATGTTTCTAGAAACAGCCACAAGAAGGCAGGAATTTCTTCTTGTTCCTTGGCTCAAAGGACAGTCACATGACTTAGGCTCAGAAAACCAGGTGCTTCCATCTGGTATTCAAATCCAGACAAAGTGACATAAATTCCCAGTTAAAGACCATATGCAATGGTGGCAGTATGGTCAAGAGTCCAATAGCCTTGAGCAGTGTTATTTGAAGTAGATTGTATCTGGGACATTCTCTTGGCAATGTCCCTTGCTGCTTCTACACCCCTGTTTTCTAAGAATGATTTTTCAAACTTTATGAATTCTATAAGCTTTCCCACCAGAAATTTTGTCTTCCCCTCAGAAATCTTGTATGGTAAGGTAACAGTTTATCTTGCCTGGACTCCAGGTCTCAATGGTGGATATTGACACCCACCTGTGATGCTGTCAGTTGTTACCTAGCTGGCAGGGCCACGTGATTGGCTTTCCTCAGAAACGGTTGCATAAGTAAGGCAGGTAACCTAAGGATATTAGGCTATATGAATTTAAAATTAGTAAAAGATAAAAGAATAAAGACTATGGACTCTGAAAAACAATCCGAGGGTTTTGAAGGGGCGGGGGGTGGGAGGTCGGGGTACCAGGTGGTGGGTATTAAGGAGGGCACGTACTGCATGGAGCATTGGGTGTGGTGCAAAAACAATGAATACTGTTACGCTGAAAATAAATTAAAAAAAAAAAAAAAGAACAAAGTAGAAAGGGAAGCCTTTTTGCATGCACCAGTTTATTCCCTATAAACAGAAAGCAAAGCTGTAAAAACTTTGAAAAGATAATGAATTCATTCTATGACCAAAGGCTTTCTCCTAGTGGTGGCTGAATCCAGGACAGAAAGAAAAGCCAGCCTCTCTTCTGCTTATACTCACCAAGCCTTCCATCTACTCACCAGTGACTGATGCAAGCACAGTGAAAGCTAAACTCTAGTCATGGCTTTATTTCTAAAAGAGTGTTCAGAAATCCACTGTTTGGAAAAGCCACATTAACGTCCTTCAGTATTATTCTTTGCAAATTCCATAGCCTACATCAAGTCATATATACTGTCTCAATTAGAAGCACTAAATCTATTCTCTGGAAAATAAACATAGTTAGGTACTAAAATAAAATATTCCTCTTTTAAAAATAAGCATAATGGCCATTTAAAAACACCCTTCTTCCTGAGATTCCTGCGAATCATTGCTATAAAATCATGGGGCTTTAATTAGGCAAGTGAAGGATATAGCTCTTTTTAAAAGCTTTTAAATGAATGACACGGTGTCTGTGAAGAATTTTAATGGCTGCCCTTCCTAAGTCCTACTATTATACAAGGTAAGGGAGCTAACATCCTCACTGATCAATCAAGATTTTCCTTTCTTTTTTCTTTATAGATCCTTTTATTTTTCACTTTTAAAGTTTACAACAGTAATCACTAAGCAATGAAAAATAGATACCTATTCATGATAACGTAAGCCCCGTTGACTTTTGGTTTTCAGAATCAACCTACACATAAAGCACATATGAGACCGGTCTGTGGTTACCAAATGGAATTTAAGAGTGTTGATGATCATGAGGCAAAAGTACCCCCGGCAGACTGTGAGAGACGAACGCGGTTTTGAAACACTGAAGGAAGCTGATAGACTGGAAGTAGAGGTTTAAGTTGATCCTAGTTACAAAGTTTACCAAAGATGGAACAAAACAATAGGAGAGGAAGGGAGAGGCCAGTATTCCAAGGAAACCAAATTCTCATATTTCACTGATGAGTAAGTAACAAGCAGTATCCAGAGTAGATAAATCTAAATTTGCTTTTACTCTTTATTTCAACATGGCTTGGCAATAGATACTGAAACATGGATGTCGCACGAATTGTCCAGAAGATCCTACAATAAGATAGGATCTAGAGTAGGTTGTGCTCCACTGCACTAGGCCTGTGTTGAAATAATGCAGGCTACTATTTGATTATTGACAGTACTTTCTCTTGCATTGTTGATAATTTCTCTTCTCTTGTTTCTCTCTCTCTCTGTTTTACTGCCTGTTGTACTTGCAGCAAGCATGTTGGTAAGAAATGGCTTACACCTCCCCTGGGGTTGAGGATGGCTGAGAGCAGGCTCTGAGAAGCTACTGACGTCCCAGTGTGCTGCTTTACTCTGTGTCTTTGTCTTCTTGACCATCTCCTTACCACCTCTTTTCCATTCCTAGGATAGTGATCTCAAGGACAATTGAAGTACAGATGGTTTTTCACAGGTGTCTTCATTTCATTTCTCTCTTCCCTTATTGTCGCTGGCTGTCTTCTCTGTGAATCCTATGACTTCTCATTCTCCCTTGGCCATGTCTACAAGCTGTCACTGCTGTATCTTGAATCTTTCCATCTTTGTCTTCTTTTCTCTTCTCTCTCCTGAGTCTCCATTTACTTTTCTCAGTTTTCCTGTAAGAAGGTGAATGATGATAGGTGTGTGTTTAAGTGGATATACATGTGTGAATACACACATTCATGTATTGCCCTTACTCCTTTATATACAGCAAATGCAGTACACATCTCCAAAACCATATTCCCATTCTTGTCAGTTTCAACTTTGTCATTTTCAGTATTGTTGGATAACCAAAGTGAGTTTCCTTACAATCAGAGGATTTGGACTGCAGTTTTAGAAACTGTTCCCAGCTTTTGAACTTCTGTGATTGTTTGAGAGTGCTCTGCCGCAAGTTCAAGAAAGCAGCAGGGTCGAACATGAAGGTGAGGGTCACCTTTTTTCTTCCGAAGTAAAAACCGAGTATGTTACCATGTAATGCACACATTCTTACATAAGGAACATGTGTTGACATGTTTATTTTCCCTCTGTATGTCTTCTTTTGAGAGGTATCTATTCAGCCCTATTACCAATAAGGCCTTTTCATGGTTATTAGTTAAAGATTTGTTGTATTTCCACAAAGGTAGAGACATTACCAAAAAAATACATAAGATTGGATTGTAGATGTATTTCTTTTTAAGATTTTATGGTTTATTTGAGAAAGAGAGAGAGAGAGAGAGAAGCGGGCTCCCTGCTAAGCAAGGAGCCGGAGGATGTAGGGTTCCATCCCAGGGTCCTGGGATCATGACCTGAGCCAAATGCAGACACTTGACTGACTGAGTCACCCAGGTACACAGTAGATGTATGTTAAAGTGAGATCAGGACAGAAAAATGTAAGCTGATTCATCTGGCAAAGCATGAAAGGGAGAAACTTGGAAAAATATGCAAAATAGGCTTTAAATGTAATCATTTAAGCCCCCATGTTGCATCAAATTTAAAAAAAAAAAATGTAATCATTTGATGAAATGTATTGAGTGACTCTGATGTCAGCTTTCAATGAAGTATGTTAAAACCCAGATATAGACTGTATGGCTGTGGATCCCACATCGCAAAATAATGCTTTTACTGCTAATGTGTATTAGTTATAATTATTCAGTAAAATCATAAAGATGAGCTAATGGTCATCTAAATGATTTAACAATGGTTTTAAGTTGTACACTCCTAGAAGACAGAATTCATTTAACTCACTCTGGGATGCTTAGCATTGTAATCTGTGTGTCTTAGGTCCTTTACTGACGCTTTTTTTTTTTTTAAGATTTTATTTATTTATATGAGTGACAGAGAAAGTGAAAGAAAGAGAGAGAGAGAGAGAGAGAGAGAACATGAGCAGGGGGAGGGGCAGAGGGAGAAGCAGACTCCTCTGAGCAAGGAACCTGATGTGGGGCTCAGTCCCAGGACCCTGGGATCATGACCTGAGTCGAAGGCAGACACTTAACAGACTGAGCAACACAGGTGCCCCTTAACTAAGAATTATATATAATATTAGAAATGTTGCCTTTATTATGTTGGCAGGAAGATCCACCAGAATATTTCCTCAAAGAAGGACCATTTCTCACCATGGCTTTAAGGCCCTTCAAAGCCAGACAGTGCGGCTGTAATAAATTTGAAGAAAGTTAACAAGTACAGGCAAGGAAATGACTGGAAGAAATATTTTGAGAGAAAAAGAACAAATGTGGCAATTATTTACTTGAAAGCAAATGCTACATGTTTAATCGGCATGAGAAGAAAGCAGAGCAAACCAAAACAAAACAAAAAACAAAAATATTTTTTTAAGTCTCTTTTTCAGAATCTGCTATGTGAGAAGAGAGTCCTTGGCCCACCAGGGATGGGAGTGTGGGCGACAGTGGCAGAGCCATCTCCCATCCCCCACCCCCCCCATTCCCCTCCAAGGGCAATAACTTCTGCACATTTGCAAACTTGACATATGTATTCGAAGTTTTCACACCACTGCTTCCTTATTTAAATACAGAAACACACCACTTTATCTTCTTCAGCAGGATTGATTGTTAGTTAATTTTTACATGGCTTTATTCAGGGTTTGAAGCTTCTTCTCTAACCACCATAGAGCAGCCCCTCAAGGCCATCGCCACCAAGCCTAGAGAAAAGAGCATGCATGTACTTTCTTACTTATTATCTACATTTTTCCCTTCTTTCAAGCAGTAGCTCACCATTTATTTATTTTCTGAACCTTTTCCTTCCGATCTACATCACAGAATGAGCATCGAATGCCATCAAAATGTGAGAACTATCAATTCTACCAGATTTTCACTTGTTCGCTTACATGTTGTATTGGATTAGCCTATCATTTCTCATACGCAAGCGTCCTGCCTCCCCAGCCAGGGCAAAGATCTTTTGAGTCGAAGTACACTACATTTTATATATTCTTGAGCTATTACAGTGGGGAAAAAATGCTGGACATTCCATAGACACTATTGTAACAGACCCCCGATAAATTAATAGAATCTCATAGATTTATTCCATTAATTTTATGGGTCTCTCAGCATATCCAACACCTAGAACTGATCCCAATACCTAGCAGAGTTTGTGGAACTTTAAGAGAACTCAATGCATATTTGTTGAAATAAGGAATGATATATGTATTTTTTTCAAATATTTTTATTATCTTAAGAAAGATGCATTTTTAACATGGAAAGTCTCCTTTTCCTTTGCCTGGTCACCTTCTCCTTTCCAGACAGATGGTAAGGATCTCTCTCAAAGAGAGTTCTTTCTACATTTTATATCTTAGAGTCTGATTCTTTTTCTCTCAATTCAGATTTAATTTTATGGTGGGATTTGGACATGATTCTTTTGGCACTTGCCCTAAATACTTAGCACTCTGGATTCAAGTGCAAAGTGATAAGGGTTTCACTTTATATATCCCTTTTTTCTGTTGAAAGTATCAAAAACTATTTCTTTGGAGGCTAGAGCTCACAAGACTTTGCTATGAAACACATAGCATTCCATCTTTACCGATTTTTTTCGGAACCCCTCATGAGAGTTTAAAAAGCATGTAATATCAAATCAGAGTTGACATAACCTTGTGGTAGTTTCCCTACATTAGATTTTACAACTTTAATGAGCTTAAAAAATAACTGATTTCTGAAAACTCTTTCTCACTAGAAGTGAGAAAAAATTACTTCATACTAAAAACACAATTAAGTTCATTATCCTTTACCTTTTATTGTAACACCTAACTGGCCTTAGATAATATATAAAGCTGTGGTTTGATGGGGTAACTGCTTTACATCCTACTGGTAATTAGACTCTAGGATATCCATTTACCCCTCTGGAACCTATGTAAATATTTTGGTTGCATACCAGAGACTGCTTAACATGTGCTTAGCTAACTACCCATTGTGAGGCCATAAAGATAAACCCAATTTGCACCAATTATGAAATTTCAGTGAATAATTTCTGCTGTTGGATTGGAAAGATTTGTTTGACTAAGATATAAATTGTCCAGCACTAACAGTCTTCAGGCTGTTTATGTGGCGATCTGATAGTCTGGAGGAGAAAATAAAGAGATAAATTAGACACTATCGTATTCACTAAGACTTTTGTTCTCACATCCGTTCAGTGTGGGCCAAATGCATCAGAGGATTTTAAGGAGATAGGAAAACAGCTCATCATAACAGCACCTGAGACTCGGAACACAAGGTTGGTTTGCTCAAGGTCACACTGAAGGAAACGGCCAAGTTCCGGGCCAAGTCCCAGGCCAAGTTCAAGAAGACCAACACGGTGGGTTCTGGGGCAGTGTTCTTGGGCCTCTGCACCATGCTGCCTCCAACTAGGGAAAGCCAATGTGCTAAGTTTCATGCTCCTGAAAACCTTGTTTAACATCAGTCCTCATCTCCGTCCTCACTTCCTCCCTGTTCAACAGAGTGCAGTTTGTTCTCCCCTGGCTATAGGACCACACACATTCCCTCACAAATGTACCAAAAGACCAGGGCCAAGAGAATTCAGCCACTGGGCATCAGCCTCTTGGTCCTGCATGACTTTCAGCAGGATTTCCACACCAAAGTTTAAGGTTGACGGCCTTCAGGAAGCCACTGCTAAAACAACCCCAAGCAGGAGGAAAGGAAATTGGGATATCCAGGACATGGGACTTTGCTTGTTCTTCTCAGCAGAAACAAGGTAGCCCTTGATATTTTTAATTCGGTAAACACTCACTGAATATGTAATATATGCCCAATCCCATCCTGTAAAATGAAAATATTCTAACCCCCCTCTGCCCTGGAGCCTGTGGCCATGACTGAGGACATGCTACCGTGGCCGCTCAAACAGGGCTCTCCTGGCAGCATTTGGGTGTCAGACCTCATACCTAGCTCCCTAGGCCCTTTGCTCTGCATGGAGATCTGTGGGAGCTACCCCCTCATCCCTGCACAGCCCTCCCTGACATTGCTTTCTCCCATTACTATAAAGCCCACTTTAACACCACCCCATTCAGACACCCTCCAGTAACTTCCTACCACATTTTTTAAAAGATTGTATTTATTTATTTATTTATTTGACAGACAGAGATCACAAGGAGGCAGAAAGGCAGGCAGAGGTGGGGAGGAAGCATGCTCCCTGCTGAGCAGAGCACCCAATGCGGGGCTCGATCCCAGGACCCTGAGATCATGACCTGAGACGAAGGCAGAGGCTTTAACCCACTGAGCCCCAGGCCCCCTTCCTACCACATTTAAAGGAGGATTCCCAAGTCTGCCCTGGCTGTAAACGTCCTACATAATCTGGCCCCTGCCTTCCCATCTGAGTGACATCTGTCACAGCTTGTTTACCTGCTAGGCTCAAGGTTGACCTGCTTGCTTTCACTCAAAGGCAGTGTACTGGTTACTGCTGTCTTGGGTTCCCACAGTAATGGTCCCTGTGCCTAGTACATTCATCCATCATCCAAATAAATTCCTCTTATCTTGGCCCAGGATCCCAATCTCTACCAACAACCTGGGGGCCTAGTGGTTAGGATTCTGTGCTCTCACCACTGTGGCCTGGGTTCAATTCCTGATCAGGGAATACCTTTCAATGAGTAGAAAGTGTCAGTTATGCAAGATGAGTGAGTCCTAGAAATCCAGTGTGCAGCGTAGCCTGTCAATACTGTATTATGCACTTAAAAGTCTGTTACAGGGGCAGGTCTCATGTTAAGTGTTCTTAGCACAATAAATAAAATGAAATTAGTTACTCAATATTATATCATCCATCACTCTGTTTTATCTTATATCACACCTACCACTCTCTAATGGAATAGGCTCTACAAAAAACACAATGGAGATCACAGAGATAATTTTGAAGTTTCTAGTAGTCACCTTTTTTAAGTCAAAAGAAGCAGAAATTAACAAAATTAATTTTAAGAATCTATTTTATTTAATCCAATACATTCAAAATGTTATCACTGCAACATATAATCAATATAAAAATTGTTAATGAGATGTTCTACATTCTTTACTTCTGACTCCTTCTTTGAGAGCTGGGGCATATTTTACACAGACAGCCCATCTCCATATAAACACTACCTTTTCATAGGAAATGGTGTATCTATATTCAGATTTCATAAAATTTACATTTGAAAAACTAGATTCACAAACCCAAGTTATTCCAAAGGTACTTAAAAGCTCCCCCAATAACTGAATTGAGTATCCATTCTAAATTTTAAATTTAAATTAATTTATCTATAGTTAAATTTAAAAAACAGTTCTCTAGTCGCACATGTCTCTAGTGGCTATCATATCAGATAGCACAGCTCTAATTTTTTTTTATTGCTTATTTGCTCTTTTTTCTTTCCAATTTTTGTCCTCAGTTTTATTTACACGGGGATCTCATTTATCTGTCCACTACTGTATTCCTGGCACTAAACACAGCGGTTAGCACAGAGTTTAATAGATACTTATCAAATGACTACACAGACCTGCAGGCCAGAGATTCTTATTTCTCAGACAACATAGCACTGTGGTTCAAAGCAGTCTCGAGCCAGATACCTGGCTTTGAATGTGACCCTGCTACCTACTAGCTATGGAAACTTGTGCATCTGAGGCTTTCTGGGGTTCAGTCTCCTCTTCTGCTGTCAAAAGGGATTAGCAGTAGCCAGTGCCCTGGAGTTGGTATAAGGATGAAATGAGTTGACATTTCTAACATTTTTACAACAGGCCCTGGCCTCAGAAATGCAATGTGGTTGTTACATAAATTCTAGTGTCCTGTCCTGCTCCTTGCTAAAGATGTTTGAATCTTTAACATGAACTCATGTTAAAGATTCTGAATCAAGCCCTCATCATCTCCAGGTCCCCACCATGTTTGAGCCTTGCCAATATTGGAATTATGGAGAATTATGGAGAATTACAGAATTATGGAGCCTAAAAAATCCCCTGTGTAGAAACCCAGGAAATCCATTGGTATCATTCTTGTCTGAATCTGAAGGCCTAAGAACCAGGAACATCAATGGTATAAGTTCTAGTTTAAGGGTAGGAGAAGACTGATATTATAGCTCTAACAGTCAGGTACACAACTCTACGTTCCTCCTCCTTTTCATTCTATCTAGTCAGGACCTCACCGGATTGGATGATGCCCCCACATCCAGGAGAGACATCTGTTTTATTCAGTCTATCAGTTCAAATGTTAATCTCTTCCAGAAATACCTTCACGGACACACCTAGGAAGTAATGTTTAAACAAATATCTGAGTATCCCATGGGACGGTCAGTTTGACACATAAAATTAACTATCACACGCCCATGTTTGTATATGTCTGAATTTTGATTGTTGACATTTTCTAAATTCTTTTTATGGGAGGAGGGTTCTTGGCACTTGGGACTAGGTTAAACGATCACTGTGAAGCATTCAACACACTACCTGACATATAATAGGCACTCAGTCATTTGTGGATTGAAGGAATTGATGAATAAATGATGTTCCTTAGGCCTTATATAAACCAACTGGAAGAGGGGACCAGGAGTTGCCCTACTCTGTCATCTCTTAGGCTCAGCCTTATCCTAATACGTACACTATCACTAGCATTACAAAAATAAGCACGGTAAAGTCCTCACCTTAAATTAGATTCTAGTTGGTAGAGGTGACAAGCAAAGATTCCTATCACATGCCAAGGCTCAGAGGGAGGAACAACATGGCCCACTTAAATGCGGGGAGTGTGGTGAAGCCGGAAGGAAACAGAGGTTGAAGTTATATAAAGTGGGGTACAAATCCTGTCTCCATGGCTGGGTAACTAGAGACAAAGGATGAATTACCCTCACTCTCTCTTCATCTGGTCATTCTCAGCGCTCCCATATTGGAATGCACAGGCTAATTCTCAAGCACAGAACTATCCTTTCCCTGTACCCTCAATAACAGTTCAGAGAAGGATGTTTTTACAGGTGTTGCCTTTAAATATCTCACCATAAAGGAAAGCTATTTTAGTGAGGTTTCTATGGGGATTTCTTTGTTTATAAGCTGAAATAGTTCTGAAAAAGAAACCATCTATCTGGTTTGAGAATGATTTACTCTGCAGCTGATTTAATAGCAGAACATGTATATTTGCGTTACACAATAAAAATGTCTCTTTATGCCTGTAAGAATATGAAATTGAAAAATAAACCTTTTTCTTATATTTTATTCTTTTGCTCTATTAGCAAAAAGCAATTTCAGTACGAGGAAGTATATGCCGTTTGGCTAGGCCATGCTTTCCCTTGGAAGAGTGGTATTTTTGTCCTCTAGCAGGAAACTGAAGTTATTAAAATAGACTTAAAATAAAAACTAAACCAATAAAAACAAAAACCAACACAAAAGCTAAAACAACAAACACACCTGTATCTGTCATATCATAGTCTGTGGTGACCAAATTGACAGAGAGCTCTCAAATTTTGTGAATGCAGCCATTAAATGGACCCTCAGAGCTGCCAGGGAACCCTACTTCTTGACTCACACTCCTCTCCAAGCCAACTATTTCACATTTTCCTATTTTGGGTTGAATTGTATCCCCATAAAAATTATACTCCCCCACCCCCTTACTCAGAATGTGACCTTATTCAGAAATAGGATCATGGTGGATGTAATTAGTAGAGATGAGATCATCCTGGAGAACAATGGGCCTCTAATCCACATGATATGACTGGTGTCCCTATAATACAGGGGGAGAGACACACACAAAGGGAAGACCATGTGATGACTTGGATCAGAGGAAGAATCTACAAACCAAAGAATGTCAAGCATTGCCAGAAAACCACCAAAGCTAGAAAGAGACAAGGAAGGATTCCCTTCTAGGATTCAGAGGGAGCATGGCTCTGCGGACAGCTTGATTTGGGACTTCTTACTTCCAGAACTGTGAGACAATACATCTCTTTTGTTTTTAAGCCACCGGGTTGGTGGTATTCCGTTACAGCAATCCTAGGAAACAAATACACTTCCCCTTCACTCTTCAAACATCCATCATGCCTTTAACTTCTCACCACTCATTATAATCAGCTTATGTGCTTCAGTGAGAACATAGGAGTAATTATAAAAGATACCCACATGACCCTTCCTCCTCACCAACCAACTGAGCTGCCTGGGTGCCTTCCCTCCTATTCCAAGGAATGCGCTGTCCCTCCTGCAGTCTGAGGCTGGTCTACCCCCATCCGAGCCTTGCACCAGACCTCTCTCTCACCTGCTCAAGGACTTGGCTTTTGCAATTACAGTTGACTGTTGAACAACACAGGTTTGAACTGCATCTGTCCACTCATACATGGACTTTTTTGATAAACACAATACAGTACTGTAAATATATTTTCTTTTCCTTATGATTTTCTTAATTACGTTTTCTTTTCCCTAGCTTACATTATTGTAAGAATGCAGTCTAGGATGCAAATAGCATACAAAATATGTGTTAATCGAATGTTCAGGTTATCAGTAAGGCTTCTGGTCAACTGTAGGCCATTAGTAGCTAGGTTTTCAGAGGGTCAAAATTTATACACAGATTTTCAACTGCATAGAGGGTCAGCATCACTAATCCCCATATTGTCCAAGGTAAAGGTATATCCATCTGCTCGTACATCACCAAGACTTCCTCCCAGCTGCATAGTTCTATCAGCAAACAGGTATCTTTTAATTACCCAAGTGTTAAAGAAAGAATGAAAGAGGAAGGAAGGAAGGAAGGGCCTTTTCTTGACCCACATTCCCTCAAATGACCCCTCATTTTTTTTTCTTCCTTTTCTGGAAAAACACACAGAATAATTGTATATCCTCACAGACTCCATTTTTCCAGCACCTATTATCCACGAAAATGATTCTTAACAAAGTTAAAAAAGACCTTCACCATGGTTCCTCAGTCATCTTGCTTGACTTCTAAAGTAGTTGCCATAGTTGATCACTCTCTCTCTCTTTTTTTAAAGATTTTATTTACTTATTTGAGAGATAGAGAACACGAGCAAGGGGAGGCACAAAAGGAGAAGGAGAAGCAGACTTCCCTGCTAAGCAGGGAGCTTGACATGGGGGTCGATCCCAGGACCTCGAGATCACAACCTGAGCCAAAGGCAGATGCTTAACCGACCAAACCCCCCCAGATATACTAATAATTCAAAAATCCATACCTCCAGCCAAACCTCTCCTCTTAGCTACACATTCCTATATTCAGTCACCTACTTCACATTTCCACTTGGATAGCTAATAGACATTGCAAATATGGCACACCCAAACCTAAACCCCATTAACCCCCAAAGTGTTCCTCTCTCAGCATTTTCCATCTTGTCGATGGCATTCTATTAACCCACTTGCCCAGATAAATGCTTACATTAGCATTGACTCTTTTCTTTCTTTCTTATCTCACATTCAATCTAAAAAGAAAAATCTTGTTAGCTTTACCATCAAAATGTACGCTAAGTTTGTCACCTCTCAGCATCTGTGCTACTTAACGCCAACAGGCCATCATCTTTTCCCTGGTTTGTTGAGATAGTGTTCTAGATGACTTCCCCATTTCTGTTGTAGTATTTTTTCTCTGAGAAACTTTTTTTTTTTATAACTTATATTTCATCTCTCTCCTGGTCCCAATGGCCTTCTATCACATAGCAAAGAAAACCCATAACTATTGTAACCATTCAACACACCCACACACACAAACACACACACACCATAGTTTAGAGGTTACTAAACCCAGATAACTGGACTCAGATGTTTTCCCCTGTTTCCTTTAGACACTGTATTAAGTTCATTGGATGGCTTGGCAGTCAAAGGCATGATTGCCACCTTAATTATACAATCCTAATATTGGTGGGGAAAAATACAAACTTAATAGTATTTATGTGATTGTCAAAGATGTTTGCTTTGTTGTTAGAGAAAGACAAGAATTAAAAATAATTTTCTTTGTTTCTTTGATCATTTTCTACATTAAAGTGTCATGAAAAAAAGGAAATATGAAGTTTGAATACATTGAAAATCCTCACCTTAAGCTGTCCTTTTGGTTTGTATTGATGCTTGCTTCAGTTCTGACCTACTAAAAACCGTAACAGAGCCATTCTCATCACGTTTTAATGGTGACTGTTTAGCCTATCATTCGTCACCACCCTCTACACACAAAAAGTCCCTATTTCATTGAGGAGCACCTGAGTGGCACAATTAAAACCTGACTCTTAGGGGCGCCTGGGTGGCTCAGTGGGTTAAAGCCTCTGCCTTCGGCTCAGGTCGTAATCCCAAGGTTCTGGGATGGAGCCCCACATCAGGCTCTCTGCTCGGCAGGGAGCCTGCTTCCTCCTCTCTCTCCCTGTCTGCCTCTCTGCCTACTTGTGATCTCTGTCTATCAAATAAATTAAAAAACAAAAACAAAAAAAACTGACTCTTAGTTTCAGCTCAAATCCTGATCACAGGGTGGTGAGATCAAGCTCCTCCAGGCAGGGTCTGCTTAACATTTTCTCTCCTTCTCCTTCTGCCCCTTCCCTCCCTCACCGCGCTCTCTCACACTCACTCCCTCTCTCTAAAATAAAATAAACAAATCTTTTTTTAAAAAGTTCCTATTTCATTTAAAGATACCAGGTGCAGGTGCCTGAGAGGCTTAGTTAGTTAAGCCTCTGGCTCTTGATTTTCAGCTCAGGTCATGATCTCAGGGTCATGGGATGGAACCCTGGATCAGGCTCCATGCTCAACTCAAGAGTCTGCTTGTCCCTCTTCCTCTGCTCCTCCCCACTGCTCTCTCTCTAATTAATTAAATAATTAATTAAATTAAATCTTTTAAAAAATTAAAATTAAAAAAAAACAGTAAGTAAAAATATCAAGTGCTGTATTACCAGGGATCCAAACTGGAAATCAGACTCCAAATGGAATATGTTTTCATTACTGCTTGTGCAAGTTTCCGTTATTGCTTAATGCTACTTCAAGAGCACATGTTAAGAAAGAATATAGCCCTAAGTTTTCATTTATGAAAGATTTTTTTTTTTGGAAAAAAACCACTTTTTTAATTAATGCATTTTTTAGTATACAGACAACATTAAACATAACAATGATTGGTAATTATCTCATCATTTTTACAAAACGGTTAAATCACATTTGCTTCTGGAAGTCTGGATTAAATAAAACAATCATTATTCTGATGGTACCGCATTATTGGCTACATATTATTTCTATGCTCATTCCTTAGGTATTTGTAAAGAATCTCTGATATGTTTAAACATTTTGGATGCATGGTACTTTAAAAAAAATTTGTTTTAACTTCACATCTTGCTTTTTCTTGTCTCAGCTCATGTCTTTTTAAAAATCAAAATGCATTTATTTAATGAAATAAACCATAAGCATGTTTTAATAATTTTCAATAACTCCATAAGGGCAACATCTGGGTGTTTACATCAAAAGGCAAAATCTGGTATTCATAAGAGTTTATAAATAATATATATTTTAGATCACATGAGTTCTCTGTCTATGAAGTTTTCACTTTGCCACCTACAGTGAACACATAAACTTGAAAGGTTAATCGAATATTCTCTAACCATGAATAAGTAAATTCTTATTACAGCCGTAATAAGTTTCCAAATTAATTTTCACTCTGTACTGCAATTTTGTGGAATTTCATCTCTATTATGCTAATGAATATACCTTAATTTTGAATGGGGTCTCTTCATGACCAAAAAGACTTTCCAGGGCAAAGTAGGAATATAGATACTAAAACAGTCACCAAAAGATTGGTTGGTGGTCAAAATCAATGACTTCGTGTTTTAAACACAACTGTCTTATTTCTGGGAGTGTTCTATCCCTCCCAGAGAAGGTCAATCAGTTTGGATTTGAGTCATTTGAATCAATGCTTTTTAATCCTCCTTCCTCTTATTCTGTTTATGCTGAGGATCTATTACGGTTATGCCATTGTGCAGGTATATTTATTAAAACCAGTTAGTAAATTGGTGTATATTTATTTGTATCTTTTTGGTAATTACAGAAGGAAAAATCTGACTCAAATATTTCTAACTGAAACTACTGAACATTTCCTACAATTATTGATTCTACATAGGTTGCCTAAAACCCCTATTATGACACTCTGCCAGGCCTGCTCCCCATCACTATCCTTTCCCCTCTCACTCATGGAACCTGCTTTACTTTAGTTGGGCCACTCTCATTCAGGCAGAAGGAAGAAAACCCATAAAATCAGTTCATAGAAATGTAAGCACAGGGTAGCCCTCCACTGAAACCTGCCCCCAAATAGAGAATGTGATCAACAAATACTAGTTGAATATACAAACTTCCTGTGATTTTATTTTCTTTTTAATCAAAATGAATAA
Organism: Mustela erminea; assembly: GCF_009829155.1. NCBI lineage: Eukaryota > Metazoa > Chordata > Mammalia > Carnivora > Mustelidae > Mustela > Mustela erminea. The sequence continues at coordinate 21,946,259 of NC_045629.1, forward strand.
TTCAGTAAACTATTGGGACACACACACACACACACACACACACACACACACACACATACTTGTCAAGGACCCATTTTAGGAACTCCTCTGACATTGTGGATCTGACTCAGTTTTTCTGTCATAAATGGGACAATAATATCAACCTCCCAAGTAGTTGTGAGTATTAAATAAGGTACTACATTTAAAGCATGTAGACTATTGCCTGGCACACATTAAACACTTTATGCAGTTGTTATGATAATTCTGGTCAGTGGCTCCTTTGAGGGTAGTATTCAGTGAGTGCATATATATTACTTACCAGAGGTACAAACTGGAAGAGAGTGAATTGTACTCTAAAGCTGAACTTCTTGCCCACCTTCAAAGCTTCCCCTTCTCTGTTTGGTCAGCAGAATACCAATCCATGTGTCTAGAGAAATGATGCTCTCCCAAACAGAGGAAAGACCAGAGGGTAAGAACAGCAGCAATGCAGCAGTATATTCCCATGTGTCCTCTGACATCCCAGTTTCTATTTCTCAGTAGCTGTTGATGCTTCATTCTTCTTTTCTAGAACTCCAAGTGCTGGAGAACCTCAGGGATGAGCCTCATGCCTCTTGACTCATCTCCCAGATGTCGAGAGTAACCATGGATTTAAATGTTATTGTGATGCTCACAATTTACAAATTTATGTATTACCTGAGTTCCAAATAGGCATATCCAGTTTCCTGTTTTCTATCTGTGCTTGATTCTGTCACCAAAATTTCAAAATTAATGTGTCTGAATGGAGTCATTAGCTTTTTCCCTGAATGAGTCTTGCCCATAAGCCTTTCCCACTACAGAATATGAAGCTTTCATCCATCCAAGTACTCAAGTCTGAAATTTGGACACTCTCATTGATGCTTCTGTAATTATTACTCCCATCCTTAATCTTTCAGCAAATCCTGCTAACTCATAACTAAAACATCTCCTGAATGAACTTCCTTCTTTTGATTCCGCTGTAATCACCCGAGTTCTGGTGACTGTCACCTCTCACCTGGATCATCACAATGGCCTAGTACCCTCCAACCTATTTTCCAAAAAGCAGCAAAATTCATCTTCTTCCTAGTAAGTGTAAGAAATTTGGTCTCACAAATCTTTGGTTTATTGAGCAAAATTAGAAAACAAGGAATAAGATTTTTCTATACCACCTGGTCTCTTGTTCTGGGTAGCGAAGACCCATCTTTCTGAAAATGGGCCAGGCTAGTAGTGGTAGCAGTTTAGAGTCCAGAGTCAAAGATTTTCTGTAAACTACTGCAACTCTGTCAAATATCTCCATTTGTGACCCATATAGAAATGTGCCCATTACAGCATACAAGTGTAATGACGTAATGTCTAGACTATTTACTGAAAAAGGCAGAATTTAATCCCACTCAAGTGCTGGACTTTCCCTTGGGTCAGATATGTTCAGCAAGCAAGAGCATTATTGTACTGGATGGTTGTGTGCTCTAAGTAACTCCAATCTGGGTAGTGATGCTTTAAGTGTCTCTGTGTACAACCCAGGTAGACAGAATTAATGTGGATGTCACAGGATGGCCACGCAAAACCAAGTTGAAGCGTAGTCCCTCTTTTAGTTTCCTTCATACAAGCAGCAATACCTGGTCCTGAGAAATCAAGTGTACCATAGGGCTCCAGTGACAGTCTTGACACTGACATAACCACATATTTGCTTCTGTTCACAGATATGTTTGCCTGGAGAATTCACCTTTGGGCTTTTTTTTTTTTTTTAATTCACATAAGTAATGCAAAAGAACTTTAATGGCAGTCTGATGCCAAACCTTCTGGACATGGCTTAAATGAAATGACGGACACATAAAAATATCCTTTTCATTGGCTTTTAAAAGTTTTAAATGCAAAACGACACCAACACGTTTATTTATATTTCAACGTTCACAGTGCAAACTTAGAGCAAACTAAACTGCCAATTTTAGAGGAAATTTCTGACCCTATTGCTGAATTGTGATCAAGCCAATGTGTAAAGTAGTAGACCTTGAGCACTTGGCCACTTCCACATCTGGTGACAAAGGACAGAGCAGCTCTGAATGGGAATTGGGCCAGAGTCTACAACAGTAGACATGCATGTCTCACCTATGGAGACATGCCCTTAACTTTGGATGCCCCATTTCATGGAAAAGCCCTTCTCTGTGGCCTTGCTCCTCTTCCACAGTGCTTTGTAATTCTACCTTTACTTCACTCCAGAGAAACTCAAGGGACTTCTTATCTATTCCCTTAAGCATTAAGAGATCCAGGGACTGAGGTCTCAGCTCAACAGATGCTTGAGCACTGAAGAAGAATTAGGAAAAAGGAGGTATGGCAGAACAGTGCAGTCCATACATACATATTTATAACTTGCTTCTACTTATTCAGCATAGTACACATTTTCTATATTAGGGCCATGGACTAATGTTTATGTCCTTCCCAAATTCATGTTGAAACCCTAAGCTCCAGGGTGATTGTATTTGGAGATGGGCCCTTGGGGGATAATTAAATTTCCATGAGTCATGAGTGTGGGGCCTCCATATTGGGTTTAGTGTCCTTATAAGAAGAAGAAGAGACACCAAATCCCTCTCAATCTCTCTCTCTCCCTCTCCCTCTCTTTCTACCATGTGAGAAAACTCCAAGAAAGAGTTTATCTGTTAACTCTCACCAAGAATCAAATCTGCCAGTCTATGATATTTTGTTATAGCAGGCCAAGCTAAGATAGTTATAATGCAATAGTTATCAAAATAATTATTAAATCATCCTAATATTCTGCTGAGACTATAACTACATTATACTTTTTACATAATCCTTTTTCATTTGGGGGGCATGTATGTTGTTTTTAATTTTTCATAAATATTATTCCATGATGAACATTCTTGTACATTAAACTCTTACCGTATTTTGTAATATTTCCTTTGAGTTCATTCACAGAATCAGAATTTCTATATGAAGATGTGAGACCCTTAAGTCTTATTGCCTTGCTTCCCTAAAAGTTTCAATAAATTGTCTTTCTGTTAACAGTGTAACAGGAGGCCTTCCTACCACCATTTCTATTGTTTTTTTAAATTTTTTTAAATAATGTGCTAGGTGAAAAGTGTTACAAACTTTAATGAAGTTATTTTCTTAATTATCGACAAATATAAACGTTCTTCAGAGTCGTATCTTACAATAGCCTAACTATATTCTTATGAGCATTTATTTGAAAAACTTAAATCAGTGTCAAATCATTGAACACCAATTTCAATTGACACACTATTCCAGGTACCTGGGACATGTAAATAGAGAGTTATGCCCAGCCTGAGCACCATGATGAAAAGTATAGTCACTCGGAATGATGTAAGTGCTACTTAAGGGCACAGAGAGCCTTTTGGGAAGAGGGAATCCTTGAGGGGTTGCTCAGATGAAGGACAATTTGAGCCAATGAAGAGACTAAAGTGCAGCAAGAGACACTGGGCTATTCAGGGTGCAGGGGAAGAGATAGGCTATGGCACAGACTGTTGGGGGTTTTTAATTTTTATTTGAATTCTAGTTAGTTAACGTAAGTGTAATACTAGTTTCAGGTGTACAATATACTGATTCATACATGATTCCATACATCACCGGGTGCTCATCAACAAGGCACAGATTTATTTTTTTAAGATTTTATTTATTTATTTATTCATTTGAGAGAGAGAGAATAGGAGCAGGGGAGAGGAGGGAGAGGAATAAGCAGGTTCCTTGGTGAGCAAGGAACCCTATGTAGGACTCAATCCCAGGACTCTGGGATCATGATCTGAGCCAAAGGCAGATGCTTAACTGACTGAGCCACCCATGTGTGCTGGCACAGACCTTTTAAGCAGTGTATTGAAGGGTGAAAAACTGTAAATGGTCAATATTGCTGGAGAAAAAGAGAGAAAAGGGGGTCTGGAGAGACTGGCAGAGGTCAGATCCTGAAAGGCCAGGTCAAGCATTTTTAGCTTTACATGTTTCTCCTTCTATTGATCACTCTGCCTTTCTCTCTGCCTGGCCTTCGCTAATTCATCTGCATCTCCTATACCCACTCACATTTCCACCTCCTCCTGGTTAAGAGCTTCGAGACCTTCTCGGTTCCGCCCACCTCATTCTACCTAGTTGGTTCTTCTTCTGGGCTCTTGGGACACACATGGCTTTATCATAGGCATTGAAATTACCTGCTCAAATTTCCAGAATATACACTTCATAAAAATCAATACATTTAAAAGAAATCTGAAATATAGTGAAATCTGAAAGATATCTTCTGTCTTAAAGGCAACACCTTCAGAAGAAACTAAACCAAAACCTTATTTTAAAGAATGTGGTAGTCTTTGACTTTCTCTAAGGAATCATTAATAACCAGTAACAGAATCATTTAGTTTGAGCATTCTCTGATAGACTATTGCAATATTAGGGTTTAGGTTCATTCTGTTGGCTTTGTATAAAATCTTTTTTGTTCTTCAGGAGACAGAAACTTTTATTTAGAAACTTTATTTAGGTTCAGACTATAACTGAGAAAAGAAAAAATACCTGTATATACATTACAACCTAAAAGTTCTTCTGTTTGAGAATTAATACTAAAGTGAAAGCAGCTCTGTATAATAGAACTTTCTGCCATGGTGAGAAGGTTCTGTATGTGTGTGTCCCATACAGTAGTTAGTAGCTATATGTGCCTACTGAGCTCTTGAAATGTGGAACTAAATTTTTAATCGTGTACTTGAACACTTGAAGTCTCCTTGAAATGGCTTATTTTTCATTCATTAAATTAATATGTGTTGAGTGCCTACTGCATATAAAGCTGTGTGTTAGATTTAAACAGGATGTTGTTAATAAGAGCCTAACAAATTTCATTGGAGATTTAATACATATCTAAATAACTGTTTACATTTAGCCCATGTAGCATTATTTGGAAAGAGAGAATATTCAACTCCTCCGGGATGATCTGTGAAGGCTGCCTGGAGGAGGTGGCATCAGAGCTGGGCCTGGAAAGAGGAGTAGGATTTCAGCTGGGACTGAGGTGTATTATATTCAGATTCATCAGCATAAATAGGCCAAAAGGTGGCTTGTTCAGAGATCATATATGTTGTGCAGAAGTAGAGGGACGTAAGTGTTAATAGAAGTGTGTTAGGGACAGATGAGTGGTTACCAAAGAGCGATTTAGTGTTAGGTCCTCATTTGGACAGAAAATGAGGAAACCTGATAGCATTGGATAGGAATATTGACATTACCAAACTTGGTCTTTGGAGTGATTCACTTTGGCAATGTTGTGAGTTTGGACTTAAGAAAGGAAGGAAGGGTGCCTGTGTGGATCAGTTGGTTGAAGGACTTTTGATTTTGGCTCAGGTTTGATTTGGCTCAGGTCAAGAAATCAAGCCCCGTGACAGGACCTACACTTAGAGGGAAATCTGCCTCTGACTCTGGATTTCTGCTCGGGTCATGATCTCAGTGTTCTGGGATTGAGCTCTACCTACATGGGCTCCACTCTCAGTAGGGAGTCTGCTCGAGGATTCTCTCTCCCTCCCCCTGCTCACATGCTCTCTCTCTCTCTCTCTTTCTCAAATAAATAAATAAATCTTTTAAATAAAACTAATAAAATAGTCTAAGCACAAAATAATGAGGCTAAAATAGTGACAACAGGATTGAAAAATAATTCACAGATAAAAGAGAATTCTGAAAAATCCATCAAGAACTCTAAAAGTCTTTTATTCTATTAATGCTAAATTGTTATTCTTGTTCTTTCATGTAATAGTTTTTCTTTCCTTCTAAATGTTCTAGTCATATGACCATATAGCACCCAGATGATTCCAGAAGCACTCAACTAGTACCAGAAAATGACCCATTCCTCATTAAAATCCTAGAGAACTATAAGACCAATGTGCTTCTTTCAAAGGGGCTTATTCTCATTCCTAAAGTTGTCATGAGGTCCCCATGGAAGAGTAGTCTTGGGAAAAAATAGGACATCCAAACATATTTAGTTATTTTATTCCATTTTTAAGGTACTGCATTTTAAAAGTGTAAGTTAGATTATATTAAGAAGAATCTTGCATATGCAAAAAAAGTCTTCATCAAACTACTGCCTTATGAAAATAGATCTTTCTAGCAGCATGTGCTTCCACCTAAAACTATGTGAATGAATTTCAGTCAGTCAAACCACTTGTTAAAAAAAAAATGTATTCCCTACAGTATACAACAAAGGGCTTCTTTGAAATTACAATACATACACATGAACGTGCATTTAACATAACTATACAGTTAGTCAGAGTTTCCTAAACTGAACACACCTGCGTAATATCACCCAGACCAAGAAATAGAGCCTGACCATGCTGCTAAGCCCTCCTCATGAGGTTGTATAATCACTATCTCCCCTCCAAAAGAAACCACATTCCTGACTTCTAACACCTTGTTAGTTTGACCCATCTTTGTACATTTGTGATATAAATGGAATGAAAAATATGTACTCATTAATATGGCTTCTTTCACTCTGTCTTTTGTGAGATCCGTCCATTTTGCTACACATGGTTTTAGGTTACTTACTCTCTTTGTTGTATAGCATCTCATTGTGCAAATATGTAATCATTTTATTTAGGCACTGATGTATTGCCAGGGTCAGCAAACTATGGTCCATTAGACCGCTGCCTATTTTTGTGAATAAAGTTTTATTGGAACAGAGTCACGTTCGTTCATCTACATATTGTCTATAGCTGCTTTCATGTTACAATGGCAGAGTTTAGCAGTTGCAACAGAGACTGTATAGCCTATAAACCTAAAATATTTACCATCTGGCTCTATAGAAAAAGTCTACCAGCCCCTGCTAATACTATTTTATTGTGTGAATATGCCATTGTATTTGAGTATTTTCTATTTGGGAACTATTACAAATATTACACCCATGAACATTCTAGCTCATGGCATATGTGGAGTGAAATTACTGTGGCACGGGATATGTGTGTATCTGGCTTAAGTAAATACTGCCAAACAATTTCCCAAAGTAGTTTTACCAATTTATCCACCCACTAGCAATACATCAGTTCCAATAACCTTGCCTGTACTTGGCATCTTCCAACTTTCTAATTTTATCCATCCTGGTGGGTGTCTAGTGATATCTCATGGTGGATTTAATTTTTATTTCCCTGGTTACTAATGAAGTTCAGCTTCTTTTCATGTGTCTATTGGCCATTTGGATATCCTCTTTTGTAAAATTTCTATTCAAGTTGTGACCTTTTTTAATGACTTGACTGCCTTTTTTCTCACTTATTTGGAGTCACTCCTTTTACATTCCAGATATGATTCCTTTGTTGAACACATGCATTGTGAAGACCTCTCCCAATGTATGGTTCACGTTTCACTCTCTTAATTGGTGTCTTGGTGTTTCTTACATTTAAGAAGTCTTATTATTCCAGAAACATGAAGTTGTTTTCCTTTGAAGAGTCTGATTGTTTACTCTCCACATTTATGTCTTTAATCCATCTGGAATTTATTTTGTGTGTATGATGTGAGGTAGAAGTCCAGATACTTTTTTCCCCATATGAATATCCAGTTGAATCAGCACAAAATAGAATCTCCCCATCAATTGTGCATGCATGTGCACACACACACATAAACCAACTGAGATTTCCATTAAGAACACATTGAATGTAAGGACGCCTGAATGGCTCAGTTGGTTAAGCATCTGCCTTTGGCTCAGGTCATGATCCCAGGGTCCTGGGATTGAACCCGGGTCTCCCTGCATAGCAGGGAGTCTGCTTCTCCTTTCCGCCCGCATGCCCTGCTCATGCACCTCTCACTATCTCTCTTTCTCAAATAAATAAAATCTTAAAAAAAAAAAGAATGTATTGAATATATAGGTAAATTTGAAGAAAACAGACTTTCTTTACAATTACAGAGAGTACTTTGGGTTACTTTGACAGAAACCAAGGAAACCTGTATTTATTCAATCTTTATTTATTCATTCAAAAGTGCTCATGTGGATATTTTTGTGACAATTATTGCACAATATATGTAAGTAAAATTATTATGCTCTACAGTCTAAACTTACACAGTGCTATATATCAATTAGATTTCAATAAAACTGGAAAATTAATTAAATATATTTTTTTTAAACTATGGAGTATCTCTTAGCTAAGTAGCAATTGGTAGATTCAGAGGTTCAAGGAAAAATTAAGAAAATTGAGAATAGTCACCAAAGATCACTTAGTAGGAAAGCCTAGAAGGATTGATAGAAATGAAGACCATACAATTTCAGTGGTAAAATCCTAAATAAATTGCCAATAATTAAAAAGAAACTGGGGGTGCCTGGGTAGGTAGGTCAATTAAGCGGCCAACTCTTGATTTAGCTCAGGTCATGATCCCAGGGTTGTGAGATTGAGCAGGGCATCAGTCTGCTTGAGAATCTCTCTCTCCCTCCTTTTCTTCCCACACTTGTGCACCCTTATGCTCTCCCTCTAAAATAAATAAATAAAATCTTAAAAAGAAGAAGAAGAAGAAGATGAAGGAGGAGGAAGAGGATGAGGAGGGGGAGGGGGAGGAAGAGGAAGAGAAAGAAGAAGAAGAAGGAGGAAGAGGAAGAGGTTGACTAATAGGTTTCCATCTGGGTAAGGGTTTCACCAGCAAAATGCTATAGTAAACAATGGAGTGAAGGATTATAGGATGCTGGGTAAAAAATGGTTGACATACAGACTATAAAGTCTAACCTGGATAGGAAATGAAGACATAAGTGATACATGAAGATAACAGGAGGTCTTAAAGCCCAAGACAAGTATAGTGAGGGGATGTAGCCAAATGAAATAGCTGGAGTGGGCTGAAAGTGGGATGTTGGAATCGGATTTCCATGGTGGACAGTTCCAGGAAATGGCACATTCCAAAACAGAAACAGAGTTGAAGTAAAGGATATTAATGATAAGCAGTCTAAGGAAATAAGAAAAAAGGAAATTGAAGGTTACTGTAACCAACATGATGGAGAGCTGAGCAGGAAGGAAGATAAGTACATGAGCATTCAATAAATGGAGAGAGTGGTTTAACGATGGATAGGCAGTGGTAATGAGGAAGGGAATGAATGAATGAACGACATGTCCTCCCATGAATGGCATGATCTGAAAGAGCAGGGGTTTGCAGGAGTGTTGGAAAGTAATGGTTTGCTGGAAGACCAGCTGGTGAGGAGCATCTGACACTCCCTTGACCCTGCTGCATATCAGACAACCTACTTTTACTGAAGAGAGATGGAGTTCTTCTTGCAGGAGGGAGCCAAGGCTCAGCCACAGGGATAAAGAAAGCAAGAGCATAAAGGGAAGAGTTTGAGGGTGTAAGAGATGGTGATAACCATGGGGGAAAAGTGCCAGGGGAACACAGTGGGAAGATTGTTGAAGGAGACAATTTAGATAGGGAAGAGGCCACAGCAGCTTGACCAAAACCATCCAAATGAGCAAATAGATGTAGGCATTCATCAATTTGCCTCAGTGTTACAGTTAGAATTGCTTTGAAAGCTGCTCTTCTGCCATTTACATAGTGCTTCATGGTCTACAAAGGGAACCCTGTTTATTTTACCTTATATGAATCTCTAAACAGCAAAAGCGTAAATCCCAGAGCAGATGATTTTTTGAAATACATAAATGGCACTTTTCAGTATTTGTGTCTTGTGAAAATATACTAGTTTGCATGTGATGTTTATAAAATGCACGTAGACAGAAATCTTCATCAACTTCTGAATATCTTAATGCTCAGGCACCATTCTTCCACCATGTATAAGCCATTTGTGCCTTCTATTTCCTCAAGTACACCTTTAAGGAAATACACAAATTGATGTGCCTACTTACTAGTAGTTCTATCAGTAATAATCTTTAATAATTGGATTTTATCTGACTCCTTAAGGAGTTCTAAGTCTCTAATGAGTCCTTCTAAGACTTCTTGTTACTTGGAAACATATATTTGAAATAACTGAAGAAATAGGAATGAGGACTTTCAAAGTCCTTCTAGTATTAAGGATTAGCATTTCCCTGACAAAATTCAAAGAATCCAGTACTATTTCCACAGAAGATTATGTTCAACAGTGGCTCAGAAAGGAAGTAGAACTATACAAATCAAATTTCATCAACAATGAGAAGGTTCATAACAAATTCATGTGTATCTTGGTGCTTGCTTTTTGCTCTTTATAGAGCTGGCCCTTCCCCTTTTCCTAATACACAATAATAATAATAATAATAGTGGTCAGAAAGTTCTGTTCTTGCAAAAAAAAAAAAAAAGAGTCACAATGACCAACTATCAGGATTGTCATTGTTCTCTTCATTATAAAAATCAATTGATCCGTTTATGTTTAGCACACCTTATTTGGTACGGTCCTGGGCTTTCTGTGTTATGAAACATAATGAGTGCAGAAAGTTTTTATTTTCTTTTGGTTTTTTAACTTTGGCTATGAAGTTAGGAAAAGCAATACAAGTATCTACTATGTGAGTCAAAATTATCTTTGCCACATATGAGATTTGTGTTTTCTTCTTCCCTCACTGAAAAAAAATAACAAACTATTCAGGGCTGGTGGGCGTGCTCACCATACAGGAGGGGGCCAGGGGCCAGGGACAGCAGCGGATGGGAGAATGAGCTTTTGTTAGCTATCCCTTTTTTGTTTTCTTACAGGCTGGTCGTGACTATTACTTCCTTCTTTGTGCCTTATCTGTGGGCGAAATAATCCTCTGGAAAAATGAAGGGTAGCTTGACCCCTCATTTATCTCTGTCCAGACCACACTGTCATCAGACTGATGAAAAGTCGGGGAAAGGGTTCCGTCAGCAGAGCCTGCTAATTCGAAGTTCTCTGTCTGACTGGATTTGTTTTGGGAGTATAGACTTTCTTTCTGTTAAGTGAACAAATTATTTTCTTTCTGCCCAGCTCTGGCTATAGAATGATTAGGGCCCCTGAAGAGTAAATTAGACTCTGACGACTGTGGTAACAGAGAAGTTGGAAAGTCAACAGGGTTGTTAAAATAAGACTTTCTTTCCAAGTGTCATTTTGTGTGCCAGAGCCAAATGTTCATGACAGCACTGAGAAACAACTGGATTGATAAGTCTCCCATTAGATTTATCCAAATCAAGGGGGGCAGGGGGAAGGCTAGCGGAGATATGGACAAACCAGACGGCAGAGGTCCGTGGAGACAATCAAAGCTGCCTTTCGAGTGGAATGCATAAAGTGTACTTTTGTCAGTAATTTGAATTTCTTTCTAAAGTCCTCTTTGCTTTTCTCCAGAGGTATTTTAATGTGTTGATAACCTACACCATTTTCCAACATTCTCCTTCCTTCCCCTTAGTCAGCAAACTCTGAATATTTGTGCACTCACACAGATAATAGAGGAAATTAAACAAGTAGCTGTTATCTTAGAATATGTTCCTAGAAACTCTCTTTTTTAGGCCACATGTGATAAGAGTGGAGATTGTGTCAAAGTCATTGAGGGAAGACTCTAGCAGTTGTTGTTCTTCTCACCTTGAGAGTTTAGGTGATGTATGGTGTGGGAGAAGGATGAAAAATATGAGCACAGTCCAAAATGACAATTAAAAAAAAAACTCCAATAACTGAAATAAGAAAGAAGACATACAATATGTTATTCTTTGGGGGGAGGAGGGGTGTCTTAAAATAGTTATTATCCCAATTTGGAATACGCATTTATATTACCACGCCATATGACAACAAGTGGTGATTTCTGTGTGGCAGGAATTAGTAGATTTTTTATTTGTATATGTTTATCTTTACATTTTATAACACAGTTAACAATATAACTGGCATCAATTACCTATAGGTTATGATTCTGGGGGGCAAGTCCCCACACAGTTTCCCACCTGCAAAAAAGGAAAGACCTAGTTGACTGAATTGTTGTGAAAACTAAATGGGGTGAACATAGATAATTATTCACCAGAATTCTAGGGAGTCTGGGGACAGCAGATGGACCAAGAAAATGGACTCGCTGAGAAAGAAGGAGAAAATGCCAAAGAGTAGATGAAAAAAGCTTGAACTCTGACAATAGTGTGGGGAGGATGTGGGCAAATTAGATGGGAGAAGAGCCTGAGATTTGCTACCACAGTTCCTCAGGACCACAGAACTCTTCTAATCTCTTGTTACAGGGTAAAATGAGTTCAGTGGCTGCCTGTGGCACCCTCTCTGGTCACTGAGGTCTACCCATGTATTACCCATCCTGCGATGAACTCTGGAAAGTCAGAGAGCACCACCTCAGGCCTTGCTCTGTACCTCCTCTCATTCTCATCAGCTCTAGCTTTCTACATTTGTGCTTTCAAACTCAATATTCATGTCCATGAACTTGAGAATGCCTCCCCTCACCTGTCCTCTTGTGTAAAGATGTTCGAGTGTTGGCTCATAGCCCGTCACCCTGGGCCAGCCCATCACTCACATCCCCCCACACCAACCCTGAACACAGTTTGCACAAAAATGGATTAAACAACACTGGGTACTTGAAACAGATTAAAACTATGATGTGTCTGTCACTTTAAAATATAAAACTTTTTCTCTACATTACATCTCCTTGTTTTGATAGAATACTTAGATACAGAGTTGTTATTAAAAGTCTTAAAGAAGTAGTTTGATAATTACTATTTTTGGTAGCATGTGAAAGAAAAGTAAAATGAGACGTGAAAGATAAAAGCCACATAGATATGTTTGCTCTATAATTTACTTTCCCTGAATTATTAATAGCTATGATGTCTCTTACATAAGTATTTTCACAAACATACATATAAATAATAAGAATGGAAAAGTTCATTATGATATTCTTAATACATGTTTGTTCATGTCTTCATCTTCTTGAAGGTATATTTTTAAACTTCGGTTTTGGTATGCATTTATGACAAGAACCTTATTGCCAAGTTCGAGGTTTATAATAATTCTCAATTTTAAAATATTTTAGAAGTATATTCATGATTTTCTAACATGCAAAGACATTTTTACATTTACTTGATGAAAACAAATTAAGTGTTTTTAAACTTTAAAATGAGAATAAAAAGAAAAATCAGTAGCAGTTTATGTCTCTTAAACATAGCTCTAGGAGTCTGTTTCCAAGAAACAATTTTCTCTTTAGTGACCACTGTGAAAGAATAAAAAATTCTGTCATAAAAATATTGTACTTTGTGAGTCCCTCGGGCAATTAGTTGAGTCATTGCCTCAAGAAAGAGAAGACCAAGATTCTCTTAAAAGTACAGGGTTGGCTCAATAAGTGTTTATGGCTGGGCCCTTTGCGTGTGTACTTTCCTTAAGAAAAAGAGAAACTCTCATACTCATCTCCTCCATTTCTAATTGATAGAAAACAGGCTACTTCAGTATCTTTACATCTGAAAAAAAAAATGCCCCTTTGAAACTATAGTGATGTAATATCCATTTTGAAATACAGAGTTTTAGCGTAAATCTTTGGTTTGGTCTGTTTTCCAAGGCATAGTTCTAGATTGCTTGTCCAATTTTCACATCCAAAACAATCATTTTCCACAGAAGTATTTGTAGGAAACACCTAATGAATTTTTGTCTTTTTTAAAAATATCTGTCTTCTTACCACAAACTAAAAAAATTAAACTTCAAAAAAACTATATCTTTGTTGAATTACATATATTTCACAGATTTGTAAACAAAGATAAATAATTCCTTCAGAAATTAGCAATCGCCTGAGTGCCTGTGGTGTATCATGCATTGTATTAGACATCAGAATTGTGCAGAAGAATATTTGATGTGGTCTCTGAACTTAAGGAAGTTCAAAGTTAACTGGGAGTGGAAGAAACAATACCCATTAAATTAATTAAAGGATATTGCAATAAACTACATGTAACCTCTGATAAACTCTCCAGGCATTCAGTAGAAGGAACAGTCTATATAATTTGGAGCTGTACTTTTCAAAGCATGTTCTAGCATAGTCCAGTAATTTCAAAAAATTTTTTACTTTATTTAACATGTTAATATGCTATGGATCCAATAAAATGTAATATTATATTAATCTATCTATTCAAAACATATTTATTGGGTGCCCATTATGTGTCATGACCTGGGAATTCAACAGTAAAAAAATAAGGCTGCCCTTCAAATGGAGTATTAATGTAAGGCCAGCAGAGAGGCCTTTACCAATAATGTCACATCTGAGCAAAAGCCTGAGCAAAGTGAGAGAGCAAGCAGAGTGGTTAAGTGGGGGAAAGGCTTTCAGGGCAGAGAAAACCAAAAAAGGCCAAGGCAGGATCACATGAGGCATGTTGTAGGAACAGGAAGGAGGTCCTAGGACAAGAGGAAAGGTGGGGAGAGGAATCACTACCATCAAAAAGGAGGTCAGTTCTCCACATGGATTTCACCACTGAACCCTTAACTCTTTCTTGAGAGGATCTTAGGGGGTTAAGACAAAGCACAATAATATGCCCAATATGGCCAAGAATAATTAATAATTGGATGTACTCTGGGCATTGGAATGGGGCTTGGAGTTTCTGATTGACCATGTTGACAAAGGACATTCCGGGAAACGGGGACAGCATGGACAGAGACCAAGAAGAAGGAGGCAAAGAAGGGCAGGAGCTAAGACAAGAATGCTGGCCTGAGACCTGAGACCAGGTACTTATTTGGTCTAGTTTATTTATTCAGACTAAATGTCTGGAACATTGAGGGAATTACTTGTATATTTTAAGCCAAAAATATATTTTGCTAAAGTTAATGTGTGGCTTGAGTTGGCCAGAAACTTGTTTCATTTCTGACTTTGAATGAGTATGCGTCATTTTCATTGAGTAGGACAATTTTAAGTCATGATGTCTGTTCCTTGGGAAAGAAATGCCCAGCATTGTTCACCATGATTTATATGGAATTATTTATTTAATGACTTCAACAAATCTCTCCTTTATTCATTCAATCATTTCATCAGTGAGTCAGTCAGCTAAGATTTATTAAACACCTACTGTTGAGAATGTATTTTGTCAAGGACTGTGTGGGTTACAAAACAGTTGGAGACCTGGTTGCTGCCCTCAAAGAGCATATGACTTTCCGTGGAGTCTAATAAGACTGACATTCGCTTTGGAGAACAAATGATGTATTACTACAGAAGCTAATAGCAGGCTGGCTATTATTCTAGAATTCTCAAGGAAATGTGTCCAAATGAAAAATCCAGAATTGTCAAGCAACTCATAATGCATATTAAATTACTGCCCTGGGATGAATGTAAGATGAGCCTGAAGACAAACTGAAGACTGGATCGTGAGCTGAGGTTTGTCTACCAAGGTCTTATAATAACATTTGATTTGATGAAAAGGAAAAAAAAAGTGGAAATTATGAGCGTTTGATGTTGACAAAAGTTGGAAAATAAACTTATTTATGTGCTTGGCAACATGTACTCTGCAATTCTGCTGTCAGGTCTTGCTCGTTCAGGAAGGCTTGTTTTTAGGAATACAAATTGCTAAAATCAAAGCCACTGATGAGGCAGCTTCAATTCCTTTCTTCCACATTTTCCACAATTAAAAACATAGAAACACATGAAACTCGCTCACTTCACTTTGTGTGGGCTTTCATCGGTCTTTTTTAACTTCTTCACCAGACAATACTTTTAACTTGCCTTGTACTTTTGGAACGTTGTCTCTGACATGAAGAACCTCCTGCCATTTCCCTTGACGTAACTTTCTCTGCTGAAACAAAACAAATAAACAAACACATGGAGAGGAGTAAATGAATCTTGTCTGGAAGAAGGATTCTAAGCCCCCCTTACCCATTAAGGTGCACAGAGAAAGGAGAACCTGATAATAGCCAACCGACTGAATATTTTCTCTGCCCTCCTGCCCTATCAGAGTTCTGATGTCTTCCAGCACTGATACATGTGGAAACAGCACAGGGTTCATTTCTTAGGAAGAGGATTTAGTAATACAACAGTTTTTGCATACACTATGTCTTTCTGCAACTATTGTCATCATTGCTTACTTAACATGAACTATTTGCTACCTGATGGTTTTAAAATTTTAGTTCTCAGCTCTTGTGTCTCCTCAATTATACTGTGATCATTACGACAGGCTATAGCGACAAATGTGGACGGGAGCAGGGACAGAGGGAGAGGTGCGTCTTTTCCGAGTGCAGTACAGGGCTTTGAAGGCTTTGGATGCTTGTTTCCCATCTAGGGATCGGTTGCTGATTGCAGCAAAGCAACATGCTACTGAGATTGTGCCTGTGACATTGGCAAAGAACCCAGGCTCTTTTCCAGCTCTGCATTTAATTAAATACCAGCTCATGGGGAAGTGACTTGACAGCATTTGCCTCGGTTTCCTCGTTTATAAAAGTTTTTTTAAAAAATCAACTTTAATATTGCTTCCATAATTGTTGAAGTTCTATAATTCCATGGTAATTCTGTAATTCCACAATGGTTCAAAATAAGAACCATTAGCACATTCATTTAGCTTTAGGCAGGCAAAGTGCTCAGCACAGTGACTAATTTTTCTATTGAGCTTTTTCTTTTCTTCTTTTTATTTTGAAGTAATCTTAGGCTTACAACAGTTACAAAGATCATACAGAGAGTTACCGTATACTCGTCATCTAGCTTTCCGCAATGTTAACAGCACATGGGATCACAGTAGAATTATCAACTCAAGAAATTAGCATTGTACAAGACTATTAACCAGATGAAGAATTTATTCCGCTTTCACTAGTTTTTCCACTAGTGTCCTTTTTCTGTTCCAGGATCCAGTCTAGGATTCCACATTCCATCTGGTTGTCATTTTCCCTTGGTCCTCTCCCTAATTAGGTCTTTAGGCTGTTTGGAAGGGATACTTGTGGACTGTGCTAGTTCTGAAACGGTGCCATGCTGCACATGGAGAAGGCCCTCATCTGGTTCTTACCCCTTCACGAGGTTGTTATTTTTACCTTTTAGCAATTCGTCTTCTCACACAGGGTCGCTCTTGAATCTTTCTCAAGATTTCCGAAGGTGAACCTGCATCTGCAAAATGGAAGTTTCTTCTTTTCCCCCTACAATCATCCTTAGCTGGAAACCATCCACGTGGTAAACAAAGTAAGTCTTGGTAGAGAACCAGTTTTGTGTATTCTGATTTTTGATGGGGTTAGGAAGCATAATGAACTGAAGTGGGCCCCGAGAAAGCAATCCTTATCTGCAGGAAACATTATGTGATTTTTATTCTTCTGTTATCAGTAGCACTGTGTTAAGATCTTTGGCTCATGACTGAACCCCAAGTCATATCCCAGTGGCTTTTCCGTCTTGAACTTGAAGCAAGATTATCATCTCAAAAGTGTATGTGCATAAGGTTAGGTCTGTGACACATAGTGGCTCACCACCAAGGCTTGCCAAACACTAAAGCTGAAGCTCGGGGGTTGGCTCCTATTTTAACAATCGGCCACTCCAAAGCCAGCAATAATTGGGAGGCACCCCTCTGGTCGCCCGGGTGCCAGGTTTTTCATGGCGAACTGCTAAGCCCATGTCTCAAGTGAGACAGTCAGACTGGAGAATAATTGGGAACTGCTGAAAGCCTCCTCCTTCGGGGGAAATTTTGGAAGACATGCCTTTCCCTCCTACTGTTTAGGCATTACAGATTGTCAAATTATACATGGCAGATGGATTATAGTTTGTCCTTTTAGTGACAGGAAAAACTGTTTCCATACCCTGGCGGAGGCATCTACTTACACCCAGATAGGATTCCACCACTCCTCGGCTATATTTGGGAAAATGATTTTTGGTCCGTTTTAACAAATGACTATAAAAGCTTCTCATTTTATTATGCCATAATTAAATAACCAGCTTTCATTAATATATTGTACTAGAAACCCTATAGGCATCCTATAATTACATGTAAGACTTGGCTAGTATTAGCTCAACTGTGTTGTCTTTGCAGTGTATAGGAAAATTACAAGATGCATCAAATGTGCGTTGTGAGTCATCTTGGCATTATTGGGAATATGTTCTCGTTATTTAAAAGCAAAAAGCAAATGCAGCTTTTCTTTCCCTGTTGGAGCCGTTAGAGAAACTCAGTGCCTATTTTCACTTCCCATGCCTCATTTCTTCTTAATTTTTTTTTCCTTTACGTCTTTCTTACATTTTGCCCCTTGCCTTTCATATTTTCCATCTCTTTGTTCTTTCTGAAGATGTCATGGCTGTCTTCCCCAGAAGTTACTCTTAGGGAGACTTAAGCTTGGATAGATAAACTTCAAAGAATGACTGCCATTAAATTTTGTCATCTGTTGAATGAATAAATGGAAGAGAGTGGTGGCATCCAATAGAAAAATCATGTTTTATAATTTTGAAAGAGGCACCTGAATGTTCTCATCTCCTGGTTAATTTGTCCCTTATAATCCATTCTATCCTGGAAAAAAATTATTTCCAGGGTAAGAAGGAAATTCTCTAAATCCACCCGCTCTTCCCTTCGGGGCCGCTCTTTAATCTCCTCCTATCCTTCAGGTATTTCCTATTATGTTTCTGCTGTTTTCCTCAAATGCAAAATGTCCAAGCCCCAAGCGATATTTCTCCCCCACATCCCAGTCATTCATTTTGTCTGGGTCAGTGCTCCAAGGTACCAACTTCAGAATAACCAATACGCTTCCATCACTTTTGTGTCATGGGAAAGAAAGCTACTAAGTCCTGCCAGTCTCCCACTGAATGATCTCTAGAGTCCATCCCTTCTTCTCCCTCATTTCTCTCATTGCTCAGTTCATGCTCATTCCCAGACAGCTAGATCCTGACAATAATGCTTAATGGTACTACCAGCCCCTATCTTTTTCCTATGCCTGCACCCCCTCCACCTAAATTATAATCTTAAATTCCTGCTTTTATCATGGTACTTCCCTGCTCAAAAGCTATATTACTCTCTAGAAACCATAGTGCAACCTCTATTTTTTTTTTATTTATTAGGGAATACAGGAAATCTTCTGCTGATTAAACAAGAGGTCCATTTCTCTGATCTACACTACCTCCCAATGTCCTCAAATTTAGTCTGTTTTCCACTGTATGTCACAGCTCCTACTATCTATTCATGTCCCCTTGTCCTATCCCATCATCGATTGGGTAATATCTAATTGTCATCTCTTTAGAGCTCCTTCAATTTGTTGTCCCTCAATGCAAGCTGATCTGGTCACTCTGGAAAACAGCATGGAGGTTCCTCAAAAAGTTGAAAGTAGAGCTGCCCCGTGACCCAGCAATTGCCCTACTGGGTATTTACCCCAAAAGTACAAATTTAGTGATCCGAAGGGGCACCTATGCCTCTATGTTTATAACAGTGATGTCCACAATAGCCAAGCTTTGGAAAGAGCTCAGATGTCCATCGACAGATGAATGGATAAAGAAGATGTGGTATTTTATATATATACATATATATATAAAATATACATATATAATACAGTAATTATATATGTGTGTATATGTATACATATATACAATTATATGTGTGTATATATATATAATGGAATACCACTCAGCCATCACAAAAAAGCAAATCTAAAAAAAAAAAAATCTTGCCATTTGCAATGACATGGATGGAATTAGATCATTCAGAGAAAGACAATTATCATATCATATCATATCAAATTCCACATCTGAGTGAAATTTAAGAAACAAAACAGAGGATCATAGCGGAAGAGAAGAAAAAATAAAACAAAACAAAATCAGAGAGAGGGAGAAACCATGAGACTCTTAATCATAGGAAAGAAACTGGGGGCTGCTGGAGGGGAGAGGGTTGGGAGAATGGGTAACTGGGTGATGGACATTAAAGAAGGAAAAAAAGAGTGACTTTTACTCTATGTAAATGGTACCCAAATAAACTCAACTTTTAAAAAATAAATAAATAAAATAAACTTTTGTTCCCCTAAGTTGAAGACCATTTTTTTTTCAAAATTGAACTTCGTACCCTCATAGGAAAAATAATGAGTAATAAAATTAGAATTAGGTATAAGAATATCTAGCATTATTTTAGAGAGTTCTTAATATTTTTTCTCATATCTCACTCCTCCCCACCTCCATCAGGATGCAGACACTATAGATTTTCCACTATGATATAACATGGTCATGACCTAGGAGATTTTAAGAGCTGCATACTTTGGAGTGTCACATCTTAGGGAAATTCCAGATAATGTCAGCTCTTTCCTCCTGGTTATTTTGCATAGCAAAGTCACTTTTGGTTATTCACTAAGAATACTCTGACTTAAATTATCTTTTCCAGCATGCCTACCAGTAATGCCAACAATTAGTTGGTCAACAATTAGTTGAAATCCACTTTCAACTAATCCCTTGAAATGCACTTTCTTTCTAGCTCTGCTAGGCTCCTCATAGGCTCACCACCTACATTTTTGCTTCCTATTAAGAATGCTCTCTTGCCTCCTCTTTGCCTACTTTATCTTTATTCATTTTCCAAGACTCAGTTCCAATCTCAGTCTCCTCTGCCAAATCTTACCTGCGCTAATTCATGGTGGTCTACTGTGAATCCTACCACCTTTAGTGTTTATTGTACCTCTCATTTGCTGCTTACCCATCACTGTATGATACTTTAATTGATGTAGATCAATAAGTTTCTCATATCTACATCTTATTTCCATAGTACACTATAAAATCTTGAAGGGCTAATCATGGAAACTAATGTTTTTCAACCTGTTGGTCTTAGTCACAGGCATCTTGGAGCCAGAATGAGGTTGGGGAATCCCAAGATTTTTCAGAGTCCAGGAATCCATAAAAACATCAAGAATTTCCTAAAGACTAAATAGATGGTATATGGCTTACAAATATACATATTGGTATTTTATGCACATATGGATGGTGTGATTATTATGCATATATGGATGTCATGATTAACATAAAAATAATTTCTTTAAAGTCTTGCTGAATTCATCTTAATTTTAGTCATTTTTTTCAACTAATATATGCTAAATATAAAGCTGCCACGAAGGACTCTCCAAATCCTTTTTACATTAAACTATGACATCTCATACTTTAAAAAGTTTGTCATCACAACTATCATATGATCTCCCTGATATGAGGAAGTGGAGATGCAATGTGGGGGGTTTAGGGGGTAGGAAAAGAAAAAATGAAAGAAGATGGGATTGGGAGGGAAACAAACCATAAAAGACTCAATCTCAAAAAACAGACTGAGGGTTGCTGGGGGGAGGGGGGACAGGAGAGGGTGGTGGGGATATGGACATTGGGGAGGGTGTGTGCTATGATGAGTGCTGTGAAATATGTAAACCTGGCGATTCACAGACCTGTACCCCTGGGGATAAAAATACATTATATGTTTATTAAAAAATTTAAAAATTAAAAAAAAAGTTTGTCATCAGTCAACCATATAAACTAACATAAAATACTTTTTCCCTGATTACTTCAACATTAGCTTATTCTCTACAACTTGGTGGGGAGTTTTCTGTTGCAGCTAAAAAGTTTTACCAACTTTGGGTATTACCACAGTATCAATTTGGCAGGTAGGACCAACTAATTGTTGAATAAATTACCTCACATTAACTGCTCTCAGCATGAGGTGAACCCCTGAAGAGCTTGCAGATTAGAAGGAGGATATGCCTATGGAGCAAATATGTTTGCTCCATTTCTCTAGGGGCAAGGAAGAAATGGCACCAGACAAAAACATTTCAATGGCACAAACATTTTGAATTTTCCTGATCTTCCTTTCTAATCTCTTCTCAGAGAATTGGTGTCCTCAAAAGGTAGAAACTTAGTCACAGTTGTAAAATATCCTAGATAGTGGAGCATTATTGCCAAACAGTTTATTCTGATTGCCAAAGACTCCTGAACTCTTAAGAAATAACATGGAGACACTTTAAGGATTATGAAGTTAACAAATGAAGAATGAACCATGTTAAAAATGCAAGACAGGACCACGTCAAGGGTTTACAATTCAAAGTGCTCCCTTATCTACAGGTCTGTTAATAAAACCCTTTATTCTGATCTTAGGCTTATGTTATGTGACTCGTGCTAAACATTAAGAGTGCCCAGCTTCCTCTAAGAATGATTTTCTATGTGCAGTAAAGCAGAGATATTAGCCATTAGAGATCAGTGTTTCTCCATTAAGAATCTAAATGTGTTGGAACTAAGACTGCATTAACTATTATTGAATTAACAAAACATTTCTGTTGCTGACACCTTAATTAGCTCATTAATTATATTTTAATTATCC
Source organism: Mustela erminea (assembly GCF_009829155.1). Classification (NCBI taxonomy): domain Eukaryota; kingdom Metazoa; phylum Chordata; class Mammalia; order Carnivora; family Mustelidae; genus Mustela; species Mustela erminea. The sequence goes on from NC_045629.1 coordinate 21,968,342, forward strand.
ATTGTCCATAATCTACAACTGTCAACAACCAAATTTTCAGTCGTTGACGTTAACTGTGTATTCTGTAATGATTCTGGAATCAGTCTGGAGGACTCATACAAATTAGCCAATATAACAAGCCAGTGCTTTACAACCAATTCACTCTCATGAGGATGACAATAGTGACTACAACTTACATGCTTATAGTAATTACTTCAGTGAGTAATTTAGAAAGTGGATTTCAGTTAAACTTAGCATTCATTCTTTTTCCAAAACAACAACAACAACAACAACAACAAAAACAAAACTCAGTTTTTAATTATGGAGATCTAATACCAGAATAGCTCCATGAGAAACTCTGAGGGGCACCTGGGTGGCTAAGTCAATTAAATGTCTGACTCTTGATTATGGCTCGGGTCATGATCTCAGGGTAGTGGGATCGAACCCTGCGTCAGGCTCCGGGCTCAGTAGGAAGTCTGGTTAAGACGATCTCTCTCCCTTGGCTCCCTCCCATGTTAAAATAAATAAATATATATATATTTTTTTTTGTTTAAAGATACTTTGACTATGGGTATCTCATGACTTAAAAAAAAAAAAAAAAAACTTTAAATGTAATATAACTCCCACTTTAAGTGGAATCTTTGAGAACCAAAAAATAATTGGAGAATCTATTGGCAAATGTCCAGAGGGCTAAACCTGTCCTGGACCCCAATGCATGTGATTTGAGAAGGTCCAGGAATCCTCTTTCCAAAAATATCTGTAAAAGTAACTGTCTGCTCCAACTACTACTGCACTTTACTTCTAAGCCAACCCAGAAAAAGAGTCTAACAATGGATTTTTTTGATTTGCTTATTTATATATGACAGGACTTGCAAATGCAATAAAATTAAATTACATTTAGAAGAGATTTAATGAATCCTTTTTATTGAAAAGATAAAACCCTCATAATATTTGGACTAAGCTATAAAATGTAGGACATGTGATTTTTTAGACAGAATGCTTTCAATTTCTGCATTAGAGTTTTATCTCTTAGACCTCTGAAGGCTTTGAGATCCTTAAGAGGCCCACATTAAGGTGTAAATCCTCTCAGGACCAGTAACATCTTTAGCATTTATCAGTGAACACCTTAGTGAAAAACAGGCCAAAGCCAGTGAGAATTGGTGGGATTTTCAAGACTGACAGCATGGGGGACACACCAAAGCTACAATTTCATTCTTTTTTTCTGGAGCTAAGAAGGAGGTGAAGTAAAGAAATCAGAAAGATGTGCCTGTCACCCACTAAATTAACTACAGTTTTGTGTCATCTGCATGTTTAAGAAATACATACACTCTTTTGGTTTTGAGACATACCCTAAAAAAGTTTGCTTTGGGGAGGATCAAAGGTAGAACTCTGTGAAATGCCAGAAGAAGCCCCTTCTGGCATTTTATCAACTGGTTAGTTGATAAAAATCCATCCGAAGGGGCTTATTTCTCCAACTTGTCCAGAAGGAAGGAATAAGAGGCTTAATCCATTATCTCCCTGCCGGGACAGAATATGCTTGGTTATTCCTGGAGCGCAGTTGCAACATAAGCAGATCAGTGGGAGCCCAGACTAGGAACAGGTAGTTAATCTAGGTCATACCCTACTGGGCTCAAGCTGCCAACTTAGAAAGAAGATGTTCTTGCTAATGGAGGTCTTCTAAACCCTTAGAATGTAAACAATATTGCTAAATATTAAAAAAAAAAAGAACAACTAATAATAATAAAAAATAATAAAAATAATACCTAATTCTTTTTTTTTTTTTTTTTTAGTTTTCATTTATTTCCTTATCAAAGAGAGAGCATTAACAAGCAGGGGGACTAGCAGAAGGCAGAGGGAGAAGCAGGCTCCCTGCTGAGCAGGAAGCCCAATGCAAGACTTAATCCCCAGGATCCCGGGATCACGACCTGAGCCGAAGGCAGACGCTTAACCTACTGAGCCACCCAGGGGTTCCAATAACACCTATTTCTCAATTGTTCCCTTAAAAACACACACACATACCCACAAACATAAATGAACATATATATGGTTTCATATGCTTTTTCTTAATTAAATAAAAACCTGCCAGCTTCCATGGTCTCTACCCAGCTTTCGCGTTGTCTGCCAACATAAAAATAAGACTGTGTTGTATAAAAATGATTCAAATCCATTACATCCCCCAATTATTTTAAGCCCCATCTTCTGTTGGAGAAATGTTCAGACCAAATCATGAAATACATTTGTCAGTAAAAGCACAGAAGAGAAATTGTTAACAATCAGGGCATACACATATAATGTAGAGAAGGCAACCAATGAAAGGTAAGTGGCTGATAACAATTTCTCAGAAATGGGCTGCATACCAAGTATCATACCTATATTTTAAAAAAACGCACTCAGTACATTGGGGATATAAATTCCCTTTTTCCTACCAATTCTTCTATTAAAATGGATGTTTTCTATTTCCCTTTTGTAGGCCGTTCTGATGGCTAAAACATGTATCAATATTTATAGTTTCTTTCTTTCTCAAATTTTGTTCTACTTTTTATAAACTGCTAACCTCGAATGTTCGATAACCTCTACTTTTCAGCAGTCTGTAACTCCACTGATGAAGAGATTAGATGGTGGGATGCCAGAACTGTGTGATGCACCATTCACTGGAAAATATTCTACATGTTTGGGAGAGCCCTGGTCGGAAAGGGCCGTGGAGAGCGGAGCACGGAAACCAGCATCAAAACCTCCTGGGATACAGTCCTTTGCAGATCAGATCACACACCTGAGCCCTCCCAGCGTGCTTAGTTTTCTAATGTTCCCTAGGCGTACGTGTTGGAGCTCAGGCTTGAACAGAAATCTCTTGCTCCCTAGGAAAATGTTGCATGCACTCCTGACGCCCTCTTTCAGTTGTTAAGGGTCGCTACTTTTTCAAGTTTTAGAAATTTGTTTTTATTTTTCCTGTTGTTGCAGCTGTTTTGTTTTACCCACTGGGCTTCCTGTACCAGTACACCCACAACTGAGTCATCTTGTAGTGAGTCTTGAGTGGGTACAGATTTAGTTACCAATGAATCAGAGCTTTAAGTTTTGGGGATCAAGTCCCCTTCTAAAATGCCCATGCTTGGGGGGTGATAACGAAAATTATAATCATGACTTCTTGAGTGAAAACAGAATTATGAGTCATTTTATTTCATTATATTAGTCTCTAAATAAAGTTACATTAACCCTGCTTATTTGGCGACTTGACAATTGTCTGATGGAAGCAAGAAATTTAGGAAGGAAAATTAAATCTCAGCAAGGGTACTGTATGACTACCCTATTGTTTTCTCATGGACAAAACTCATTTTACTATTCTATTTTATCATAGTCTGTCCAAAAGCTATGGGGGAGACAACTGCATCTGCAGTGCCCCTTTTCCAACAGCCCGTGAGAAAGCAAACAGCAAAGCAGACACACTCAATAATTAGTTCATACTGAACTATCACTGGTAGATTTGAGTTTCTCATTTCACGCTCCCAAATCTGCTCCATCATCTGGCCGTGTCCAATCTGTTCTTTTCCTCTTCCTCCCCCTTTATCAAGTTAGCACACACAGAGTAAGTAGGTGGTTCTTGTTAGACTCTGGGACTGTTGAAATACACACACTTTAGTCATTCAAGCTTGGCTTATCACATTTTCCTGGAGGGTACCTAGCAGAATAGATACTCCAGAGATTTTCCTCTCCCCTTGCTCAATTTTCCCTCGGAACAGCATATTATGCTGTGTTATGTAATGCTTTGATACTCAATTACTAAAAGTGCTCTGTGCCTGAAGACGATTCTCCAAATTCATTTGATGACTGTTAGTGTAGGGGCAGGATGCTCCAAGATGGGCCACTTTGGCATTAAGATCATTTTGAGTTATAAGTCATCAAAATCCAGGAGGTGCATAAAACTTAATCTGTGTCATAAGGCAACCTTGTTTTTTCCCAACATCTTTCACCTTCTTGCCAAGAACTTTGTCCCCTTTGCATCCTCAGATCCTACCCCACTCCTTAGCTCATATAAGCTTCACATTGCTTCCTTGTTGTTGGAATTCCATGTCTGTAGGTATTCCTCTTAGATTGGATTGTCTCCTGATAATCTGGGTCCTGTCAAGTTGATTCTAAGTTCACCTAGAAGGACCACAGGGCAGAGGAAGGTCTTCCTCCCCAACATTAGAAAGACACTAATACCTGATATATTTCAGTTTTTCAGCTTGGCCAGGGGTGGTCTTTGGAAGGAAATGATTCATAAAAGCAAGTGTAAAGTAGGGCACCTGGGGGCACAGACCGTTAAGTGTCTAACTTTAGCTCAGGTCACCATCTCAGGGTCTTAGGATCAAGCCCCTCGGTGAGCTCTCCGGTCAGCGGAGAGTCCGCTTCTCCTTCTCCCTTTGCCCATTCCCCCGCTTGTTCTCTCTGTCTATCTCAAATAAATAAATAAAATCTTTTTTTTTTTTTTAAAGGCTAGTAAACTAATCCTAGAATCCTGATAAATGTGCCTAGAGTCCTGATAAAATGTGTCTCAGTTGCTATAAACTGTCTGTGTTCATTTCAACCTGGCATCTACATGAATTTAGTAGTTCCATTTTACTTTCTTAAAAGGAGAGTGGGATAAACAATGCCAACTGCAATTGCAAAATGATTAATTTTTAAAGCACAGATCATTTTGCAATTCCTTATACCCAAAAACTGATACTAAAAAATCTTACAATTGAAAGAGAATAAAGCATACCAGTGCCTTTTCAAAATCTATTAAGCATTAATTAGCTACAAACATCAGAAGTCTAATACTAAAGTTACTTCCATGGCCTTAATCTGATACATTTTTGTAGTACACACAAAATTTCATTTAGATCCTAGCTTTACATATGGAAATGCTAACCCAGGCAGGGATCTGTAATCTTGGATTAGAATTAGACACTTCATTCTCCTAAATCTTTCCTTTAAAGAAAGATTTTTTTTAATTGGTTAAAAGCTCCTGGTATATTAGATGAACTCTGAAACAGAGTGACGATTTGGCTGGAGTGCTCTCGCTGAGCTGATGAATGGAAATCGCTTATTCACCACCTGTTGGAAAATGTTAGTGTTCATGTTCAATCATGTGCCTAATTTAGTGTGTAATTGGAAATGTAGTGCTCGCAAGGCAGGCAGATCTTTTTGAAGATTTAGCTATTTATATTGAGCGTATTAATTACATTGAAATAGAAGGGAACACAAAGCTATCGGGAGAACAGAGACTATTTTCCAAGTAACTGCTGAACAGGACACACACTGGTTACTTTGAGAGATAAAAGCACTGTGCTGTCTGAGAAGTGTGAAATGCTTCTGGCTGCCATTTTGTCACCATCACAAATTACCAGCAGATGTTCTTCATCTCAAATGGGCACTGGTTCTTACCACTATAAAAAATACGTACACCAGTGGCTTTCAAAGTCCTTCCGTGCTTTTCTGCCCTATGTTAACATTAACATATTCCTGCTGTTTATTTATAAACATAATGGGAAATGCTACACACACCAGGTACATTGCAACTTCCCCAGTGTTCTCTGGTTTTATGCCTAAGTCCAAACATTCAACAGGATGATCCCGAGAACTCCTCTGAGTGGAACTTCTACTTAATATAGTCTGCTTGACAGCATCACCACGAGGATGGGTCCCCTCACGCATCGGCTTGAATGGTTCTGTCCGTGGCAAGAAGAGGTTGATCCTTAATGTTAAGTCATATTTAAGGGCTTGACATGCAGCCAGTCAAGTTCTGAGGCAGTGGGGGGAGAAACTCATCATCAAAAAATCGGGGCTAAGAGGACTCCCGAGTGGTGGTGATATGACAAAGGGAAAGAGGTGTGGGACAGAAGGAGATCAAGGAATGCAGCAAAAGTGTTAAATGACATCCTGAACAATGTGTACAAGAAAGATTGGTGACCAGTTATTTTACAAGACCTTCTGGTGCTGTAGCCAAAGCCAAGAAACCCATGGTAAATCCATGCATCTCTAAGAAAACCAAATATTAAGAGAGAGAGAGAGAGAAGAAAAGAAAATTGAGTATTCTTGCTGACACATCAGCTCATCCCAAACCATGACTCCAAAATGTTTGGAGAGTAATGAAACGTCAGTCTTTCATGAGAAAAGATGCCTGTGGTGGGGAGCAGAGGAGTGAAGGAGATAAAACTTGAAGAAAAAAAAAAATTCTCTTTCCCAATTCTCTTTACTCTCCCAAATTTCTCTTCCCTGATTTTTTTTTCTAACCACTCTAGCCTGTAATAAACCTCCTCCTCTCATCCGTCTTACCCCTTGTCCTTTAGAATATACTCTGGGGGGAGGAGCAGGTAAACTCCCTGTCCCATCACACACAACATTAACTTCCTTCAGCAGCTTCTAGGGCTCTTCTCTGCCCAACATCCCCAGTCAGGTCCTGAGACACAAACACCAGGAAGGATGAGAGTGGAAAGATCACAAATACTTACCCTGACCTGTGTTTTCTGTTGCACTTCTATTTGATATAATTATCTTGTTTCTAGTTTTTTATGCTTTAGTTATCTCAATAGTCTCACATTTTCTTTGAACATAAAGAGGCTAAAATTTTCTCAAAAAAATTATTCAGAGGAAAAATATATATACTTATAATATGATGTGGGAAGCAAAGGCAAAAGAAAAGCTAAATTTCTTACTGCTTACAGCCCATTGATAAGTTCTTGAAACAGGCAGAGTGACATTCCTTTAGGAACTTAGTTGCCTCAATGTTAATACTTTGCTAAGGGCAAAAGGCGAACTTAGCTTACCGTTATGCCAACCTCCAGGATCCTGTTAAGTCTACTTTAACATATAAAAATTCCTTTGGAATCTTCTTTTATTTCTACCCCCCAAGATATATGTTGGCAATCATTCCCCAAGCACATGGCCCACCGATACGCATCTGAAGGGTCTCATGACTAAAGTTTTCTTAGACAGTAATAAATGACCTTTTCCTAACAATAGCTAGCCCCCTTAAGGTCCTGGAAATCTTGCTTCCAAAATTCCTTAGAGACTTACACTATCCCTAACCCCCTCCCAACTTGAAAGTATATAATTGGGGAAGCCTGGGTGCTTTCCTCAGTTAAGCATCTGCCTTCAGCATCGGTTATGATCCCAGGATGCTGGGATCGAGCCCCACGTCAGGATGCCTGCTGAAGGGGGAGTCTCTTTCTGTCTCTCCCTCACTGGAATGTGTGGTTGTGTTCTCTCTCTCTCCCTCTCTCTGTCAAATAAATAAAATCTTTAGAAAAATAAAGTGGTCCCTGAAGTTTAAAAAAAAAAATAAATAAGAAAGAAAGAGAAAGTATATAATGGATTACTCCTCATATAATCTAGCTCCCCAGTGCAGCTCTTTTCTGCCCCTGAATCCTGTCCCTGGTCTTTAATAATACCATCTTTTTGCACTTGAAGATGTCTCATGAATTCTTTCCTGGCCATCGGCTCCGAGCCCCAATATCTCTTACATCATGAATATATGGAGAAGCCTGGCTAGACTCCAAAGAATAACAATGGAAAATGGAAGAAAATATATCAGATAAGGTTCACTTCGTTTCACAACTATATGTTCGTGATGGTGACATGTACTAAGCATTTTGCAGTATAATTTGATTCACACCACCCTAATGGAAAAGAGCAGGACTTGGAAAGTGATAATGTTAGGAAGCTAGGAAATTGTAAAATTTAGTTTATAATGAATTCCCTCTCCAAAAGAATTATTATGTTTTAAAATTGCTTTGAAAAAAAGAAAACACCCTATCCTGCATTAGCTAATTAGAAAAAAAAAATAAACTATATATACACATATGTATAAATTTTATATTGTTTATGTAGAGTTTAATTTTTTTCTAGCTAGCTAATATTTATTAAAAGCATCCTTCTTAAATAGAAATCTCACTTCTGGACATTCTGTCCTCTGCAGATTGTTACCAGAAAGATCTTCTAAAGCACAGTTATGAATCATGCCAGGCCATGTATCAAAACCGTCAATGACTCCCCATTTCTTTCAGAACAAAATCCAAACTCCTCAGCCTGGCCTTCGCATTGTTCTGTGATCTGATGCCAGTAGGCAGTCCTAAGCTATCTCCCACCATTTCTGCTCCTGTGCCCTATGCTCCAAGCAATCCAGACATGCTCACTGTTACCCAAATAAGCCATACACCAAGTCACTTTTTTCTGAAATGTAATCCTCAGCTGCAAGCCATGCAGGCTGAATTTCCACTATGTGTGCAAGCCCAGATCCAATGTTGCCCGCTCTGAGAGTATTTCCTGAGACTCTGGCACTGGACACCCACTACTATCCTTGTTTCTCTCATATAGTATGTCTTCTCCCTTATATAGCAGGTTTTGTCTGATGATAATTTGAATAGCCTTAAGTCTGTTATTTGGTCCAGGCTGGACTAGAGCTTTCTAGTCCGGACATCCTCCACAACTAAAACAGGGACTTACCTATAGAAGATAGTCAATAAATATGTGTTTGAATAATTCTCCTCAACAACCTAGTTGCTCAGATAATTGGAACGAGTCCTGTCATCCACCCATAAATTTTCTATAGCAACATTAATGAATTACAGTTTCTTTGTTAAGAAACTACAAGAAATCTGACACCTGAAAAATGATATAATCGATAAATTCACACTAAATAAAATATAATAAGATGTCCTTGGAGACTTAAACTGAAAGGCATATGGCCCAATTTGACCAAATATATTAAGACAGAGCTGTGTAATTGCTCATGTTTAGAATGGGTTTTTGCTATTTGTCTCCCTTTCATGGAGAGATGTAAGAAGCATTGAATTTCTACAAAACACAAGGAGACTGCACTGATAACTTCTAAGCAAATAAGTATTCCAGGGTTCTTTATTCTATACAGCTGTTTCCATTTAGGAAAACATTAACGTAATGGGATTCTCTGCAGTTGACAGCTAGTCCAACAATCAAAATTAAGAATAATAACCAAATTGCACAGATACAGAATTTAGTTATTAAATTGGATTTTTTCCCTAATGGTATATACAAATAATCCTCCATTCAAGGAAATATATCCCATAATGTACTTCTTAGAATCGTTAGTGTTACACTTTGTCATTTATGAAACAGAAGGCAGTGTTCAGGTTCTCACTGAATTAATAGAAGAGCAAAATAGGAAAATCCACAACTATTACCAGGATTTTTGCCTTCTCCGGGGTAATTTGCTATTTTTTTTCTGATTGATTAATAGCCCTTTTTCTTTTTCCAAATGTATCTCTCTTGTTTAGACATGCTGCTTTGAAAGCAGTTATCCATCCTAATGACAGAAGTCTGCAATCATAACCATTTTGAAAATGCTTCATGTATGTCAATCATTCAAAGGATATTTTTTCCTTAATGTGAGCCTGATCAGAGAGGTATGTGTATTTGTGGATGCCTAGCCTAACGTCTTAAGTAAAATAGGCACTGAGGAGACATTTACTGAATAAATGAATGAAGAAAGAGTGAATGAGGGAATAAAAATGGAATCTCTATTACCTTGAACTGAAACACTGGCTGGATAATCATTCACTTCTATGATAAAAGGCTGACTAACTTAGAAAAATGGAAGAAAGTTCTTAAGTATGAATTTCCCAAGGATGGGCATTATCAATGGCTTTATTTATAGTACTAATTTTTTTTATAGTTTTAGGAAATTTTATAGTTTTAGGATATATATCAGGGAATAGAACAGGCAAAATTATTTCTGCCTCCAAGGAATTTACATTTTAGTAGTTTCCAGAACTAAGTGAAATAACAAATACAAAGCATCTAAAAAACTTTTTAGTATGAAATCAGAGTTCAATAAATATATTCTTTTATAATTCTTTTATTAGTGTTCTCTCTTCTTAAACTATTTGTAGTTCATTCTAATATAATACGAACAAAAGAGTAATCTAGAAAAAAAAATAAGAACTTTTCAACCTAGTCTTTTCTTTTACATTATAAAATTCATTTCGATATTGTTTCTGAATTGCTCTTTGGGTTCATGGAAATCTAACAATTAAATAAATCTAAAGAATATGTAGGTTTTGTTGTTAAATAGCATTCTTCTCCCTCACTTGATTAAAATTTATCAATGAATAACACTAAGGCAGAATTATACAATTATATACTAATAAAGTATATTAAAAGGATTTTAGACTATTTTTGATTGATTGCAAAAAATTCATATTTTTGAAAATTATCAAACTTTTCCACTTTGTTTTTTAATCTCTGAAGTCCTTTCACTTTACATAGATATGGATAAGGATATCCCACCCAGAAGAGTAGATCAATCAAAGGGCAAAGGTGTTTTTCAGGTACAGAAGAGCCCTATCTATAATCTAGAGCACTGATGCATTTTAAAAACTCCACAGAGGTTAGAGGGAATTACCTGTCACCTTAAATTACATATATTTTAAAATCACTACCTCCAAAAGATATTTTATCCTGTCACATCCTTCTTTGTTTTCTGTTTTTCTTTTTAGTTAAATATCTTCCCCCTAATTTATTGTGTCTGAGAGATGCTGTTACTTCTTGGATGTAGATATAGAATCGGAAACAAGTAAATGTCCTTTCTTTGGCATCTAACAGTTGGACATGCTGGGGTCAAAAGGACTTAGCTGATTTGGGAGCATTTTAGAACACTCCAGAGGAGACTTTCATTTCCCTCTCTCTTCCACTTAACGGAATCCCCTGAGTCCAAGATGATTAGGTAATTAACTCTACCTCAGTAGGTAGTTTCTAACATACTGAGTATGTTCTTAATAATTAGCTTAGTTTTGGAAAATTGAAGGGATAAGTTTTTTATGATTACCTCAGGAGACATTTTCTTTATTGCTCATATCAAGAAAGAATAAACAATCATAGACACAGACACATACCAATAGATGTTAAAGTAATTTAAGATAGTATTAGATATACTCATGCATTTTTCTATAGGCTTGAATGAGGGAGAATTCTGAGGTCCTAAAAGTCAATTTTTTATTTACAAATATGAAATTTAAAATTGGCTGAAAGGGCGCCTGGGTGGCTCAATCAGTTAAGCATCCAACTTTTGATTTCAGCTCAGGTCACAATCTCCGGGTCAGGGGTTGAGTCAGCTTGAGATTTTTCTCCCTCTGCACCCCCCCAACCCCCAAGAACTCTCTTTTGCTCTTTTGTCTCTCTTTCTCTAAAAATAAGTAAAATAAAATAAAATAAAAATTGTTTGAAATTAAAAAAAATAATTCGGATTCAACCTCCACAACTGCAACCTCAGAGACATAGTAATAAGAAGGACTTTTTTTTTAAAACCTCAATAGCTCTGGAAACATCAGCTTCTTTCTATCCACCATCAACTCTTCCCAGATTACTTCAGCAGCCCCTGAACTGTCCTCCATGTCTTGCACATGGTCTTGGCCACCTTAAGTCTGCTCTCTACTATTTCTTTTTTAAATATTCTATTTGTTTATTTTGAGAAAGACAGAGATAGCGACAGAGAGCATGAGTGGGGAGGATAAGGAGAAGCAGGGTCTCTACTGAGCAGGAAGTCTGATGTGGGGCTTGATCCCGGAACTCTAGTATCATGACCTGAGCTGAAGGCAGATGTTTAATTGACAGAGCCAACCAGACACCCCGAGTCTGCTCTCTACTACTAAAGAACAAATCTGATTGATTCAGTTACTCAACCCTCTGGCACAAATCTGATCATCGCATTCTCCTGCCATGGCTTTCTTTTACTCTATAAAGTTTAAGCACTTTGCCACAGCCTTTCATGATATGGTACCTGCTTACTTTTCATCTCTTCCCTCATCCATTACTTCATCTCCTTTTCCAGTCTAGGCAACACACAATCATTTATCTCCAGACTCTTGTATATGCTGTTCTTTGACCCTGGACCGTTTTTGCCAGGCTAACTCCTAATCTTCCATAAGGAATCAGCTAAGATCTCCTCTAAGAGAATCTCCTCTAAGAAATCTCTCACGATGGCCCACCTACCCCACTTTAAGACTTGGGTTAAACGTCTCTTCACTGTGCTAAAACTGCAATACCAATTACCCCATGAGAGTGTTCACTGAAAGCACTATTTTAAAGAATCACCTGTACATTCTCCTCCTTCATCAGGATCTGAACGTTGCTTGTGAGGTTTGCTACCTACAGTGAAATCGTGTAGTGTAGTAATGACAGAGAGCAATTTTGACCTGGATTTGGAATAGAGAGATTGAAGATTTCTTCCTGGGGCGGTTCATTGTATGCGTCAATTTGACTGGGATTTCGGGTGTCCAGATATTTGGTTCAATATGGTTCTGAATCTGTCTGGAGAGTGTTTCCAGGAGAGACTAGCATTTGAACTAGTGAACTCAGTGAAGACGATTGCTCTCCTCAAGACAGGTGGGCTCCCTCCAATCTGCTGGAGGCTTGACTAGAACGAAAGGTGAGGCAAGGGAAAAAAAGCAATCTTTGCTAGTTTCTCGGTCTTGTCCTGAGCTCCATCTGGAACCCATACTCCCTGCTCTCCTGGTTCTCAGGCCTTCAGGCTCAGACTGGAACTACATCACCAGACCCACTGGGTCTCCAGGGGGCAAACAGCAGATCATGGGACTTCTCAGGCTCCATAATCACACATGCCAATTTCTTATAATAATCCCTTTTTCTATAAATCTCCTATGGCTTTTCTTTCTCTGGAGGACCCTGACTCATACACTTCCTCTGCAAAAGTTAAATTTGTTTCTAACTAGAATTAGGTGGGGCAGAACTTTTCTTTCCCTAAATGATGTAATGACTAAAAGGAGAAAAGAGGCTCACTATGCTTTCCTAAACTCACCATTATGTAGACTTTTCAGCAAGTTCTTTGCCCTTCAGATGCCTTCACTCAGTGAAACAGGTAAATTGTTTCAGTGGAGAGAGACAAAGACTTTACTATGAGGTCAAACTCAAATTCAGTTACCAGAAAGCCACCATATAGTGCATGTGGTACAGTAATCCACCAACTTTTTGCCACCAAGGGCCTGTTAGTGAATGTGCTTGGCTTTGCAGGCCACAACACCTCTGTCACTACTACTCAACCAGAAAGCGACCACTGACAGTATGGAAATAAATATGCATGGCTCTATTCGCGAAGATTTTATTTGCAGAAATAAGTGGCAGGCCAATTTTTGCCTACAGGCCATAGCTTGCTGACCCTTGGGATAGTGGTTTAGACAGAACATAGAGAGGAAAGTCATACAACTTGGGTGAGTTCTGACTCCACCAATTTTCTCCCTGTAACCATGTCCAGGTCACTTAAACTCTATTAAAAAACAAACAAACAAACAAACAAACAAAAACACTTCCAAGGTGTGTCATGAAAATGTCATGAATAATATGACTTAATTGCTTCAGAAAGCATCTGAATACAGAGTTAGTGCTATGGAAGGTTAGTCATTATTCTTTTCAGCTCATTTTCTCCGGCACTTGAAGGTTTGGGGTTTTATATATACCACCAATTTTCAGAAAAGAATATAAGAGGCCCAAAAGGAAGTTCTGGTAAGTTCTGCAGAAGAGAATTTTTGGTACAATTATTGATGCTGTCTGGGGCCTTGGAATATGTTACTACAAATATTATTTAGTTAACCCACTCTCAGTTACGTATCCTCTTTAGCAACAAAGAACATCTTACTGCAGTGAAGGCTGAGAAGCTGTCTTGAGGGAAAAAAAACAGATAAGACTTGGGGGAAGAGAAATTTTTAACTGTTTCAGCTGCTATGCTTTCTTGCATAACTTCTCGAAGACTAGACATTTTGTTTTCCTCAATTACCAATTTTGTCTTTTCCAGTTGTCTAAACTATTAGGAAATAACCCAGTAAAAACATAGCCGTCCTCATTTCTCCTTCGGATTGGTCATAAATATTTCACCAAAAATTATCTTTTCTTTCCACCACTTTGATCATTTTACACTCATTCTGAAGGGGGGAAAAAAAAAAAAAAAACCACCAAAGCAGCTTTTAGTTCTCCTATATACATCATGAATAAGTGCTTCATCTTGGAGTTCACAGCTCCTTTTCTCAGGACACTCCCTCACTACCCCTCACTCCCCCACCTAGCCATGCCCTTCACCCAGATAGGGAAGAACGTCAGCCCTTTCATCTGTGCATTCCCAGGACTTGAGCTATGTCTGGAATGTCTTGGCCCTCCCATCTTGATGGGTTCCCTCCCTTCTATCATTTATGGAGCTTATCAGATCACACTTTCTTCTCAACCTTCCCCAAATGGAAATGTAGAATTAGTTCCCTGCCCCCCAACTATGTCTTTGGGAAACAAGAAATTCTGCCTGCAAGTGCAAGATCTCGTGCACTATACAATATTTTACACTTTTTTTTTATTGTAATGCTCTAATATCTGCATTTTATATGATTTAAATGTCATTCTTCAAAGTAGCAATCTCCATTATCAATTCCTAATTCCAGTAAGATAGGTTAGGAATCTTGCTGTGTCCCCTGGTGGAAGGGTTTGCCCTCTGGGAATACATCCTATAGACTCACCAAGATGAAGGACAGGAGGCACAGATTCCCCAAGAAGGTCACTGAGAATAAAAAAGTGTGTGTGTGTGTGTGTGTGTGTGTGTGTGTGTGTGTGTGTTAAGCAGAATGGCCCCAAAGATGTCCACATCCTAATCCCTCAAAACTTTGAATATATCACATAGCAAAAGAGACTTTGCAAATGTCATTAAAGTTACATCTTTAAGATTAGGGAATTACCCTGGATTATTTGTGTACATCTAATCTGTGATTACATGTAATCATATCATTACATGGGTCCTTAAAAGTGGAGAATTTTCTCTGACTTGAGTAAGAAAGATACAGCAAAAGGAGAAGTCAGAGAGATTCAAAGTATGAAAGGGACTAAACCTGCCAATGATGGAGAAAAGCCACATGGGAAGCTTGAGAAAAAAATGTAGGTATCTTCTAGGAGCAAAGACCAGCCCCAGTTAACAGGTAGCAAAGAAACGGACTTCAGTCCTAGGTGTGAAGATTTCAGTCTTCAAGGAACTGAATTTAGCCAAAAACCTACATAAGCTTGGAATGGATCCATTCCTGGAGCTTCCAGAAAGTTGTACAACATACCTAGATGTTGGCCTCGGGAGACTCTACAGAGACCAAATCTATGGAACTGTGAGATAATAAATGTATTTTGCTGTAAGCCACTAAGTTCTTGATAATTTGCTGTGGAAGGAATAGAAAACATACACGAGGCCATTCCTACTCTAAAGCTTTTGTTTCCCAATGTGTGTGTTATACCCACTATAAACAGAGCACCATAAAATGGTTGATTGAAGGAATGTCTTGTGATCTAGAGGATGGCTTTCAATTCTCACAGAGTATTAGCCCTAAACTATTTCTCACTGTGCCTTCAGCCATTCTAATACTTTCTCAGTTTAGCAGTATGTGGGAATGTAGCACGTGATAGAACCAATGGATCTGACATTCATAGGGTCATGATTCTCACCATAAGCCTTCTGACAGTATTGAAGTCTAAGATCTTATGAGAAGGAAAGGAAAACATAGTTATCAATATAATTAATTAAGATAATTTACAGCTCCTTTTAGAGTACAAGAGGCCCAATGCAATAAATTTGCCTCAATGTGACTGTTTGGTTTCCTTAAGGGATGGGCTTTAGGGGATCAGTGTTTTACTTACATTGTGTCTCACTTACATTGTGTTTTACTTACATGTTAGACTTATGTTATGTTATGTTATGTTATGTTATGTTGTTTACTTATGTCGTTATGACATCAGCAGCCTAAGTAGCTAACTCAGTCTTGGTGATAGAAGCTCATGCTGGTGAGCCCACATGTAGCACTCACCTCTGCCACCATAGCTAAAATGCATTGATTAACTCATTGTACCAGTCCTAAGGTAGCTAATGACAAAGGATACCTATGTCAAATGGCAGGTTACTATATCTACTTAGTTACTTAGGTCCCTTCTTTTGTAGGTTATCTTTCATGGGTATTAATAACTAATACAAAGATATTTTCACTTTGCAGATGACATGGATCTTCCTAGATGACGTGGTTCTCCTAGAACCTAGAGGTCTAATTGTCTTAGTTATTTTATTGGGGCTTGTCATAAAGTTCACCTGGCACTTTTTTCTCAGCACAGATACTCTCATAGCTTAGGGTCTGCTGGTCATTTAGCTACTTGTATCACTGCCTGGATGTGCTACAGACTTTTCTGCTATGGTCCTCACCCAAGGCTGGCTGCCTTTCTTTTCACACAATAAATGTACTAAAGTAGTGTTCTCAAGTGTGGAACATGCTGTTTCAAAAACCCAGAAAGGCCCTCTAAGGCATTGTGCTCCCTTCTTATTTGTGGACATATAAGATGTAGTTTTTGTCCTTTAATTTGAGGATGATATCTGGCATGCCCTGATCATTGAACTCCTAAAAACTTTATTCTTATAATTGAATCCATAATATTCATTGAGTTTCTCTCCCATCTTCTGGAGCGTGTGTTTCACCAAATCTTCCAAAGTACTCACTATTCTTGCCCATCTATTGCTATTAGCATGATGTCATCATTATACTGGACAACCATGATGTTCTGAAGAATTCCCAGATAGTGCATATCCCTTTGAACTATGCATGAAAAAGGAGAGAGTTAATATAGCCCTGGTGTAAGATCATAAACACATGCAGTGGTAGGCACTAAGAGATCCACTAAATAGGGATTATAGTTGCTTTGAATACTATAAGCCATCGGAAGCTTCTAGCACCTTTCCTTTCATCTATTACTGCCTTTTGTGTGCCCTACATGAAAACATCAGCCCTCAGTGGTGAGTGTAGCAAAAGATAATGTCTGAGGCTTATTTCCTAAGCAGGAGATTTCTGGATAAAGTGACTTCTTCCTATCTTCCATTGTGAAATAGATGCTTTTGGGGATTCCCTCTAAATTTGTGGGTGTAGGATTGCTTTTAGAGGAGGTGCTTTATACCTTGAGCTTTATTCTTTGGCTGTCTTCTTCTCTAATGTGTCATGAATATAAGGAGAAGAGCTCTACCGCTATACCAGTGCCCTAGGACATTCCCTGGGATGTGGTCTGCATGGGAGGATGGGAAGAAAGGAGATGGTTTCTTCTTCTTCGAATAGAAATAGAGGACTACCCCTCAAGGCTGAACGGAAGCAGCAGAAGAACCTAAATGGGAATGGACGCCTACAGATGTTAGAGCTCCATTTTCAGTTTGGATATATGATTTGTTACAGGGTCTCTGGTAGCTGTTGAGGTAATGTAAATAAAAAATTACTTGGTATATATAGGTGAGAACAATGTATTTTAGGAGGAAATATTTTTAAAAGAACAATAATAGTTAATACTTAGTGAGTGGTGTCATAAATATTGCCAAGGACTTAAAAAGTGTTTCCTACATTATCTCATTGAGTCCTCACAACCCTGTAAGATAAATCCTAGAATTTCCACTTTAACAAACAAAGAAACTGAGGCAAGAGATGTGACAATTTCACATTATACAAGTTTACACAGCTAATCAGTGTTAGCAACAGGATTCGGGAAAGGCTGACTATGATTGTAGTCTGTATTAGATTAACAGACACAGAGCTAAAGCCCCTCCACTCTCAGAAATATTTAGAGAAGTTATTGTTCCTCATAAAATAAGACATCAAAAAGAAAAACAAATTATTTCATCTGAACCTAAGGCAATAGTATAACTACACTTAGAATGTACAGACCTGTCCCTGGTCTGCTCCATTATTTATTTAATTAAATATAAACTTCTTGGGGCACCTGGGTGGCTCAGTGGGTTAAGCCTCTGCCTTCAGCTCAGGTCATGATCTCCATGTCCTGGGATCAAGCCCCTCATTGGGCTCTCTGCTCCACGGGGAGCCTGCTTCCCCCTCCCCCCACCCCTCACCTGCCTCTCAGCCTACTGGTGATCTCTCTCTCTGTCTGTGTCAAATAAATAAATAAATAAAAATCTTTTTTAAAAAAATAGATAAACTTCTCAATCTGGAAGTCAAGTCCCTGTACAATGTGTCTTGAACCTGCCTGTAAAACTATGATTTTTATTTTCTGTATTTTGATGCTTTGACATCTAGGGCCTTGCTGACCCTGGGGAGACTACCCTTCCCAGGATTATCCAATCCCTAGAGAGAGTAAACAGCTCAACTCCAAGTGCAATTTTCAAATGCAAACCAACCAATCCAGAGCCCACATACCCAGCCACCTCCTTTATCAGGCCACACCTGAGGCCACTATTCTACCCTAATCACCCCAGTGTCAGGTGCCAGACAACTAGGAACAGCCTGTATGTCCCAGAACCCACTAAACCTACTTCTCCTGACTCCCCTATACTTGTCTATTGAAATCACAATGAAAACTGTTACCCACATTTCCCTCCCACTCCCTCCCCGCCTCCTGATGGACTCTGATACACCCCCTGTGCTCTCTTCTCCATAGCATGCCAAGCCTCCTGTTTCCAGTTGCCTTTTCTGACTTAACCTTCCCCCTTATTTAGAGAAACATCCTTTCTGGCTCCTGTCATCTGTTCCTTTGTTCGTGTTCTTCATCTGTGTCAATTGCATATGCTCTATCCTCACCACAACCCCAACATAGACACTCATCTCTCTTTCACACATGTGTTTTTTTTCACACCTGCCTTAAGGAAATGGAAATTAAACATGAACATGGAAGTAAAATTTTATGGTATATCTTATACTCTTTCTGATAATAGACTATAATTTCCCACTATTGACAAGGCAGGGATTATAGCTTATTCACTCTGTGATCTACTGAAGCATTTAGCACAAGGTCATCACTCATTCATCATGCAGTGTTTACTGATGACCTACTAAAGTAGGTAGTAGTAGTAGTAATAGTAGTAGTTCTCTACTAGTAGTAGTCATTCTTTACTAAAGAGAATGACTAAATAAGACAAGATTACTGAAGGATTTCAGAGGAACCACGTGAGTAGAGTCCTTAAGGAGGAGTGGGAGTCCCCAAGAAAGAAGTGAAAGGTACATCATGAGGTTAAGCAATATAAACAGCATGAATGATATATACAGCAGCATAGCAGTCATTAATGTTTGGGGACTATAGTGAGTCTAGTATGCCTGAATCAGTGATTCACAGCCAGGAATGTTCATGAGATTCATCTATGAAATTTATTGAGACATCTATGTCTAGATTCTGACACTAGAAATACTAAGTTAGTAGGCCTATCAATCAGAATCCCAACAGAAAAAGATTGGCAAAATAAAATGGTGTCATTTAAAGAGAAATTAATATAGGTACTCCTTCCAGAGGTGTGGTCAAGGTTACACCAACAAGGAAGAAATAATGCAGTATGCCAGCATCTTAGGACTACATGAGAGGAAAGAGGAGCTTAAAGGGGAAAGGGAGGAGTTTTTAACAGAACCCACATTGGTTAGCTTTATAGAAGGGGCTGCCTAATCTTCAGCAAATGGCTTTAGTCAATGCAGAGTAACATTACAGGGAGAGAGACTGAGGAATAATGACCTAATCTCTCTCTCTTCCTGGTCTTTTCCAGCCAGCCATTGAGAAAATCCAGCCAGAAGCTAGAGGTCCAGGAAATCTGTTTTTAAAATCCGTTAATTATCAACTCCCCATGGTGCAGAGCATGGTGGAGAAAGGAGGACAGTGGATCTGGATGAGGATCAGGAAGTTTATTGGAGTTTTGTTGTTGTTGCTGCTGTCACTTGTTAGTTTGCTTTTGAGAGAGAGAGAGAGAGAGCGCACATGCATGCATGTGCTTGAGAGAGTGGTAGGGAAGGGCAGAGGAAGAGGAAAGAATATTAAGTAGGCCCCATGGCCAGATATCTCACAACCCTGAGATCATGATCTGAGCAAAAATTGAGTCGAATGCTTAACCAACTGAGCCACCCAGATGCCCCCAATAAGAAAGATCTTTAACATAAGTGTGGGAAGGAGCCTGGGTATATATGTTTTGAAATAAATCCTAGGTGATGGTCTGCTTTTGTGACTCCATGGCCAGTTGACACTATCATTCCTTTATTCATTCAAGAAATATAGTTGGAATGCCTACTATTTGTATGACCTAATGCTGGTTTCTGGGGAAACAAGTTCAATAAAACAAATAAAACTCCTTTTTCCACCATTTCATAATTTCCTGGTGATTTGACCATTGCATAGCCTCAGATATTGCGTAGGTATGTGCCTATCATTGTACCTGCACAGTTGATATTTTCTTCCAGGCTGGCACAGACCACACTGCCATCATGCTTTTAGACCACATTCTTCTGTGTGGGTCACTGTCACCAATGACTCTACTACTGTCACACTATCACTCTGCTCACAACAACCCCAACTCAAAATGGACAAAGAAACTCTCCTTCTCTGTTGTTAAGCTCTTTTAGAAAAGACTGATAACAAGACTACTTAGAACCCAAGTTGTTAAAAGTTCTGTAAGTAGGCTCCATGTCCAGCATATAGCCCAACACACAATCCTGAGATAAAGACCTTAGCTGAGATCAAAAGTCAACTGAGCCACCAGGTGCCTCAGGTTCTTTTAACTTTTTTAAGTAAGTTTCCTTCCCTCAGGACATACCCTTGTCAGAATGGCAAGATGATGGGAAGTTTAAGTAACAGCCATAACACTCTACCTGAAATTACCACTGAATCTATGGCTGACCCTAACTATTTATGTCAATCCCTGTTTCTCTAGACTAGATTTTCTACCAGGCACCAAATACCCATCTTCTTTCTCTTGGAAATAATCTAAATGTAATTCAGTTCATAAAATAGATACAGCAAAATCAGATAAGGAGGGGCACCTGGGTGGCTTAGTTGGCTAAGCCACTGACTCTTGGTTTCGCTCAAGAAGTGGTCTCAGAGTGGTAAGACTGGGCCTCACATTGAGCCCCATATCGGACTCCACACTTAGCACAGAGTCTGCTTAAGACTCTTTCGCTCTTCTTCTGCCCTTTCCCCCCATGTTTGTCCTCTTTCTCTCTCTCTCTCTCAAGTAAATAAATAAATCTTTAAAAGAGAGAGAGAGACATAAAGAGAGGGCAAAAATTTCCTTGGCCTCAGGTGGGACACCTGGTGACTTACACCATACTAGGTAATTTGACTTTATCCCATAGAGAGTGAGGAGCCATAAGTTAGGGTCAGAGAGAAAAATCTTTCAAAGAAATTTGCAAGCATTCATGTTCTACCATTTAGTGATTGAGTAAATTGCCTCCTGGAAAATATTGGCACTAACTATACTGTGACACACACACACACAAATAGTCTAAAATTACTAACCCTATTTTCCCCCCAGGAGAAATGTGAAAACCATCAGTTTTGGTTATAGTTAGGGTACATCAGGCTTATGAAAGAGAATTTGTCCAAGGGACCCAGGTTCAAGGTTTAAGTTAGGGAAGCATCCACAACTTGATTCTCTTTCAGTAAGCACCAAACTGGAGTAGAGTTCCAGGCCTTAAGGTGATCAATGGGATATTTACCCTGGAAGCACATTAAAGTCTAATGAGGATGGTCTTTAGGAGAAAATCTTTGAAACAATCATTATCAAACAACAGGTTTGAGAAGCAAGTAGTAGGTTTGAACAATAGGACGAACAATGGTAAGTTAAAATGAGGAAACTGAATATAGTGAGATCACATTGCTTCAACTTTGTGTTTACAAATTCTTTTTTTTTTTTTTTAAGATTTTATTTATTTATTTGACAGGCAGAGATCACAAGTAGGCAGAGAGGCAGGCAGAGAGAGAGAGGGGGAAGCAGGCTCCCTGCCAAGCAGAAAGCCCGATGCGGGGCTCTATCCCAGGACCCTGGGATCAGAGGCTTTAACCCACTGAGCCACCCAAGCGCCCCTGTGTTTACAAATTCTTACCAAAACATGTTATTCCATGCCATTGGATGGGTCTTCAGTTTTAAGCGAATATGTCAATCCTACGTCACCACTATGGCAGTTCCTTCCAATTGTGATCACAGAGCCCTCTCTTAATCTTAAAGTGTACATTTTGGGGGCGCCTGGGTGGCTCAGCCATTAAGCGTCTGCCTTTGGCTTAGGTCATGGTCCTGGGTTCCTGGGATCGAGCCCCACATGGGGATCCCTGCTCGGTAGAAAGCCTTCTTCTTCTCCCTCTCCCACTCCCCCTGTTGTGTTCCCTCTCTCTCTGTCAAACAAATAAATAAAATCTTTTTAAAAATAAATAAATAAATAAATAAATAAAGTGTACATTTTTTTCATGTATATCTGATGCTCACCTCCTTTTATCCATTTAAGGTCTGGTTTGTCTTTTAAAAATTCTGTTGTCTGTATATTTTCTCATGTGTTTTTCCATGCAAGATTCTCCCAGAAAGCAGTCTCCACGTGCTATATCTGGTTTATTGAGAATTGTAATTAGGAGTTTAATAAATGACTTGTGGTAGAAGATGAACACAGAGCCCCCAAGGGTATACATTTGCCCATTTTGGAGAGTCCTTCTTGTACAAGACCTGCAACAATATGTGCTCTTTGTCTACCTCGACTCATTTATATCTAGTCCGTGCTAGATGTCCCCCTGATATTACAATCACCACTTTTTTCTGTTAATTTTCAGATTAGTTAACACATATACCAGTCCCCAAAATATTGGTACACAAAATCCTGATAATTATTTATGATCCTGAGGTTTGGGGGATCATTTTATTTCCCTCAATAATATTGGTCTAATATTAATGTCTAAAGTTACAAGTTTTTATCTTCTGCAATTCAGTAATTCTCGGAGTCCATTATGGAAGGCTATGAGATTAGAATGTTTTTCTAATAAAGTATCAAGGAAATAGATCAAGATTCATTTTTTCTGTTAAAACGACAGCTAGCACCATTCCCAAGGAGTTTAATCCATAAATACCATGGCTTTTGGTTGAAATGAAAAGCTAAATGAAAAATAACTGATCATCATATTTTGTATTGCAAGTGTAGGGCCCCAGGGCAGGCTGCCCTCCAAAAGTGCCACTTTAAGGATTATTTCGTGTTAAATGTGATAAAAATCCTGCAGATGCAGGAAAGGCCCTCTGCCTTCTCCCATAACTGTCTAAATTTACATAGGAAAAGAAAGCCTGCAACAGGAAGAGAAGTATTAACAGAGAGCCCCCTTTATCAAAGGAACTCATAATAAAACAATTTTGTTTTCCGAAACATCTCTGTTCACTTTCTTCCTAACAGTTTTTCTCAAATCCTTTGTGTCCTCAGAACCTAGCCCTCTCTTTGGTTCCTACACGCATCATGTTGCATGCCTGTCTTTGGAATTTCCGTATCTGTGTGGATTCTCCATACATATGCCTCCTAAATTTGATTTTCTCCTGTTCATCTGTCTCATGTTAAGTTGATTCTAAGTCCAGCTAGAAGGACAGGGCCGAGAAAGGTCTTCCTCCCTGACACAAGGATTATAAACTTTTCACTGACACATTTATTTATCAGCACTTTCAGCGTGAAAAATATTTTGCAATTGAAATTGTATCAAAGAAGGTTAACAGCAAAAGCAAAAAGATGTAACAACTGAGGTTTAGTTTCCTTAAAAACCAAGCATAGAGTTGCTCCTAAGTTCTGTTTTCCATTCTTGCTTCTCCCCCAACCTCTTTTTAAAAATTTTATTTTCTTCCTCACCAATGGCTCATAATAACATCTTTGTCTGGCCTCTGAATTCTTCCTTGTCATTTAATGCCAGCTGGAGTCTTGAGGAGCCCTGGCTTCACTTCTAGCTTTTAACTTCTCATTAATTGTTCAGCAAAAGGAGCTGAAGATCAGATAAAGTTGCTTAACCCCTCCCAGGCCAATGGCCCTTGTAGCCCGCAATCTAGTCTTTGCAAGTCATTCTGCTTCCCTCAGAGGTATTACAGGGTCAGCTCTGCAGGGTTTCCAACAGTACCTTCTGGTGAACTCAGTCTTCCTTCTCTAGGCTATGAAAAGGGTTAAGGAATATTAAAATCACAATTTATTTGGCCTTTACCCTTGCCATCAATTGTGCTCTGGTCTGGATGGATATGGTCTCTCTCTTTCTTGGTTTTCCCTCTCTGAGCTTCACGTTTATGGTTAATGGATTTGTTAAAGAGGAGGGTGAATAAAGAGGAGGGTGTTACAGACTTAGGCTGTAATTTAATATAGTTCTTTCATTTAGTTAATTAATTAACTCATTAATTGCTTCTTTCCCCCAAATTGTTCATGGTGGCTTCTAAGAATATATGGTACGGAGCACTGGGTGTTCTACGTAAACAATGAATCTTGGAACGCTACATCCAAAACTAATGATGTACTGTATGGTGACTAACATAACACAATAAAAAATTTTTAATTTAAAAAAGAATATATGCTATGGAAAATATGGTAGAGTGTGTGTGTGTGTGTGTGAGATACACACTACAGGAAAAAAATTTAAATATGCAATGCATACTATAGAAAGTAGGAGACAGAAATATATACATTTATATATGGAACTCTGTGTAATTAAATAATAATATTAGTAGATAATAGAATATTAATTATATAACTGACTATATAAAATATTTACACATGTAATTAAGAACATGTTAACTAGACAAAGTGTAAGAAATTATAGCAAAACTTGTACAAAACCAATTCTCACATGAGAAATTAAAAAATCAAGTTTCTGTTCTATCCCAAGTAGATTTTGATAGTGCATTAGTGTTACTTTTTGAACAAAACACTCAGGAAAATCTATCCTGGACCATGCAAAAGAACAGACATGCAAAGCTGCCAGATCCTTTGCCCCAGCTTCCCTGCACCCACTCACATTTAATTTCCTTAACAGTTCTGCTTTTTTAACAAAGTTAAAGGACTTTGCAAAGATAAGGGTACATTAGAGCCCATTAACACCCTCAGGGCAAGTGTCTTAAAGCAAATCTGTTAAATAAAACAAAAGTGCTGAATTTCTCCTCTCTCAGGCAAAAGTTTTTTTTCACTTAGCAAAACTTAGGACTACAGCCAGGTGGGGTACATTTCCAAAGTACCTTAATACCATTTGTATTTTACTTGTAGGACATCACGACCACAGATAAACCTCGGGAAGACAGAACCATTTAGTTAAATCTTGCATCAGACCACGTGACATAAACTGAACACAGAGAGTTTCCAGCTGGGAAAACACTTAACTTCCATTCACAGCTGTAAATTGTGATCCTGTCTCTGAAAGTCTCACAGGACAGTCAGCCCAATTCTTGGTGGGTTACCTACCAGAAGACTACAGGAGATGACATGTTTCCTTTCCTTTCTAGAAAATGTCATGGAGTCTTAACAGTTTTGTTGTAGTCACAAGACTATTGTCACAACGCCTTAAATTTAATATAACTGAAAAAGGAAAATACAATGACACAAAGTGAACTATTATTGTGGAACTCTTACTTCTATTTCTGCCACTTCTTTACTTGTTAAAAACCCTAGAAAGGGGCGCCTGGGTGGCTCAGTGGGTTAAAGCCTCTGCTTTTGGCTCAGGTCATGATCCCAGGACCCTGGGATCAAGCCCCACATCGGGCTCTCTGCTCAGCGAGAAGCCTGCTTCCCTCTCTCTCTCTGCCTGCCTCTCTGCCTACTTGTGATCTCTCTCTGTCAAATAAATAAATAAAATCTTAAAAAACAAACAAACAAACAAACAAACAAAAAACCCTAGACAGAAAAGTTTTATGTCAACCTCTAAAAACTTAGAGGCCTATAAAATGACTATCTCATGTCTATGAGTATCAGACGCTCAAGAGTAAGAAAGACAATTTTAAGAAGAGAAAGGAGAATTTTATTCTCCACTGCCAGGAAAAATTTTTTTAAAAAGCCATGTGATTATTTTTTAAGTACCTCCTTGAGTTAATAAGAACCTGCCCAGATTTATTTGAACCTCAGCCCCTGACAATGTGTCTTCTGTTGTTTGCTTAGGTTGCTCTTCTTATATTCTTACTTATTTTTATTGGTTATTCTCTCACCTATAAATTTCTTATTAATCATTCATAACACAGTTTACAGTCATTGTTATGACCATTTTCCAGACGTCACTCATAAAAGATGAAGTTTATGTGCAGAAGAAATTTCTATGTGACCACCATTGACTTTTAGACATAACATTACTCCCTTGCATGCCCTTCAAAAATATATCAAATACAAAATAAAGAAATAAGAGAGGGATCACCTTGACTATAAGCTGCAGTCTTTAGTGTAAATCATTTATAAATTTATTTCTTTCACTTGTAAGATATGCCCAAGGCAGTAAGACAAACCCGCTATATCATGACGGGACAGATTCGAAGTATAGATTAGTATCAGGCAGGGCTGGGTCTGAGATCCACCTGTGCCACTTACTATCTGTGGAACCTTGGGAATTTTTAGCTTCTTCCGTTTTTTAGTCTATAAACTGGGAAAAAGAATAGTGTGTACATGAAAAGATTCTTGAGAAAATCAAAAGACATAACACATATAACGTATTAAGCACAGTCTCTGGCACATATGAAATAAATGCTCTGTTAAGATCCCTTGGTTTAGAGAAGTTCTAACATTAAAAACTTTAGTTCAAAAGCATCAGTTCAGGCATTGAAAAGTTTTTGCTCCCATCCATTTGAAAGAAGTTTCTGCTACCATCCAAAGACACATCCTTCTACCATAACCAATTTAAAAACTGGACAACACATATTAAACACCTGTTTTAAGATATTGGATAATAGGTGGCACAGGACTGTGATTTTTGAGAGACTGGGAACAAATGAGATGAGTCCTATGATTGTCCCAGCTTTTTGCTAATAGATATTTTCCAGACTGCAGCAGAAGGAGGGGAGCTGAATAGAGAATGGTGAGTAAAGAAGACAGATTTGGAGTTAAGTGTCAAAGTGGCTGGAATTTTTGAGTCCTCTTACTCTAAAGGGGGGAGTTTAGTCAAGGAAAGAGCTCTACAATTCTTCATGATATCTACCTGACTCTGGCTGACTGCCAATCTGCACGTGTTTAGAGCAAAACTGCACAGTGCTAGACAGCTAGCAACATCTGGTGAAAGACTGTTATTAGAAAGTCTGTAATCCAAACAATTCCAAAGCTCACACAAACCCAGGAACCAATCACGTTTTCACTATCCAGAGTAGAGAGACCTGATGGAATATGTAGGACATTCTGTAGACTCCTCACAAAATCAAACCATAGTAGTGGGAACCAGAATTAGACCTAGAGTAACAAAAACTCTAGAAATTCCCTAACCTCAAAATCAGCAAACTGATCTTCAAGTAATTTGACTCTCTGCTCCAGCTCATTAAAAGATTTTTTTATTATTCAACAAAATCAAGTACTCAAAAATTTATGATTATAAAGTTCAGCATGCCATCAAAAATTAGTAGCCATCTAGAAAAGCAATGAAATGTGATTCATAACCAGGAGAAAAATAAGAAAATAGAAATATAGAAATGTTAGAGAGGGATGCCTGGGTGTCTCAGTCAGTTAAACATATGCCTTCAGCTCAGGTCATGATCCCAGGGTCTTTGGATGGAGCCCCATGTCGGGCTCCCTGCTCAGCAGGAAGCCTGCTTCTCCCTCTCCCTCTCCCCCTGCCTGTGTTCCCTCTCTCGCTGTGTCTCTCTCCATCAAATAAATAAATAAAATCTTAAAAAAAAAAAGAAATGTTAGAGATTATAGAGTGAGCAGACAGATGTTAAAATGTCACTGTAAATATGCCCAAGGATTTTTTTAATGAGCTTAATGAAAACAGAAGCTTGTGGGGGAAAAAATGAAACCTCAAAAAATGAAAAATAAATATTAATTTTATCAAAAATTGATAATAAAAATTTTATTGGATGAAATTCTTAACAAATTGGGCTCTTCAAAAGAAAAGACCACTGCACTTATAAATATAGCAATAAAACTATTCAAGATTAAACAGGGAGAAAAAAATAAGACTGAACCTCCAAAAGAAATCCAGAATCTTAGTGACTTTTGGGGCAATGTCAAGCAATTTAACATTTGTGCAAGTGGAGTAGTAATAGGGGAGATTGGAGGGATGGAAAAAAAATGGATGAAATCATAGGTGAGAATGTTCATAATTTGATAAAAGTTATAATACTACAGTTGAGAAAAGCTCAGTATGCCCCAAGTTGTATAAACCAAACAACAAACAAACAAAAACACATGAGGGTATATCATCATCAAATTACCTAAAACCATTCATAAAGAGAAACTCTTCTAGGCAATATGGGGAGACAGAGGCATATGACATACAGTAATAAGCACTACAGTAGATTTCCCATTATAAATTATAAAATCCAGAAGAAAATGCAACAATACCTAGAAAGTATTGAAAGAAAAAACCTGATTTCTAACCTAGAAATTTTTCAGCTATAAAACCAAAATGAAAGCTTATTTTTCAGAGAAACAAAAGAAAAAATCTGTAACTAGCAGACCCACATTATAAGAAATGTGAAAAGATGTTCTTTAGGCAGAAAGAAAATGACACCAGGGGTTACTTGTATCTACACAAAAGGATTGTAGAGTGACAGAAATAGTAGATATAAAAGAATTGTTCCTATTTTTAACTCGCTGAAAGAGCAAGTTCTTCAAAATAAAATCAATGTATACTGGGGTTTATAGTAGTTGTAGAAGTAATGTCTTTGATAACCATAGCACAATGCATGGTAGGGGTGAAATGAAAGTGTATTGATGTAGGATTCTCACACTATAATTGAAGTGGTATAACGTTATTTGAAAAACGATTATAATAAAATGAAATTGTATATTACAAACCCTGGCAAAAGCCAGGAGTTAAAGCAATAAAAGTTATAGCTAATAAGTCATCAGTGGAAATACAATGGAAACTCTAAAGTGTATTCAATCAAAAAAGGAAGAAGTAAAAAGAAATGG
The DNA here is from genome assembly GCF_009829155.1 of Mustela erminea. NCBI lineage: Eukaryota > Metazoa > Chordata > Mammalia > Carnivora > Mustelidae > Mustela > Mustela erminea. Next base: position 21,997,162 of record NC_045629.1, read on the forward strand.
GAAAAAAGAAAATAGTACAAATAGAAAAAAATAGCAATTTTAACTTTAAATAACTTAAACTGTAATTAAAAGAAAAAAATCTGTCAAATGGGTCAAAAGAGCAAAATCCAGCATAAAATATCTATGAGAAATTCATTTTAAGTGTAAACAATTATAATTAGGTTAAAAAATTAAAAGATGGAAAAATATATCATGTTGCAAACAATTATCATTAGAAAGCTAAATGATGGGGCACCTGGGTGGCTCAGCTGGTTAGGTGTCCAACTCTTGATTTCAGCTCAGGTCATGATCTCAGGGTTGTGAGAGCAAGCCCCTCATCAGGCTCTGAACTAAGCATGGAGCCTGCTTTGGATTCTCTCTCTTTCTCCCTCTCTCTCTCTCTCTCCCTCTGCCTCTCCCCTCTTGCACTCTCTCTCAATAAAAAAATAAAATCTTAAAAAAAAAAGAAAGAAAGAAAGGAAGAGTAAGAAAAAACCAGAGTGGTGATATTAATATCTAGCAAAGTAAATTTTAGAACAAATTATCAATGACAAAGATGAACATTTCACAAAGATAAAGGGTTAATACATCCAGAAGACAAAGCAGTCCTTAATGTGTATATACCTAATAATGGAGCTTCCAATTGTTACAGCAAGAACTGGACAGAACTGATACAAATAGAGTTATAAATGTCAACATTCTTTCCCTCAGAAGTTGAACGAAACTAGGCAGGAAAACAAACTTTTCCAAGAAAACATAAACAAGACTATCAACCAACTGATATCACCTAAGTGACATTTAATAGAATACTATACCCCATTATACGAAATGTAGAATACTCACTGTGACTGAACATATGCTGACTCATAAATATAACATACTTCTATTAGAAAAGAAAAGGTTCAGTAACAATGATCTGTAGTTCAGCTTTAGAAATCTATAGTATTATGTAGAATAAAGGCAATAATAAAAAATGGGAAAGAAATAGAACAAAACAATAATATAGAAAATAATTAAAACCAAAATCTGATTATTTGAAACAAGAGTAGTAAAAAATTACAATGTGAGTAATAAAGAGGAGGTATCACTACAGACCCTAGAGACATTATGGGACAATAAGAATATATAATGAACTACTTTATGTCAATAAATGTGAAAAACTAGATGAAATAAACAAGTATCTTGAAAAATAGAAATTACCAAATTTATTTCTTAAGAAATATAACATCTGAATGCTATATCTGCTGGAGAAAATTAACTTAGGTTAAAATCTTTCTCCCAAATAAAGTTCGGTATCTACATGGCATCATGAATAAATTATAAGAAGCTTTTAAGGGAAAAATAAAAATGCTATAAGAATTAGTATGTGAGTTATTAAGTTCACAGGATAAAAAAATCAGCTTACAAAAGTCGATTGCATTTTTACATGCAAGCAACTAACAATTGAATATTTCAAAAAAGTATCATTCACCATAATGTCCAAAGACCATAAAAATTTAAGAATAAACCTAACAACAACAACAAGGTGCAGAGACCTGTACGCTGACAACTATAAAACGTTACTGAGAAAAATTAGAGAAGACCTATATAAATGGAGAGATATACCATGTTTATGAATTTGAACACTGAATTTTGTTAACATCTCAATTCTTCCCAAAAGGATATGTAGATTCAATACAATTCCAATCAAAATCCAAGGCAGCATTTTTGGGGTAAAATTGAGAAGTTTATTCTAAAATTTCTATTTAATGAGAAATAACTTCAAGAATAGCCTATATGTATCTGGAAAGAGAAAAATGTAGTCAGAGAACTTAGAATACTTGAATGAAGAGTCACCATGGAGTTATAGTAACAAAGACAGTGGTACATTGTTATAAGGATACATAGATAAATGGAACAAAATAAAGAAATCCATGCATATATGGTCAATTGACTTTGCCAAAGAAGCCAAGATGATCAAAAGAAAAATTAATAGCCTTATCAAAAAATAAGTTGAGACAACTAGATATTTATATGGAAAAAATAAAATCCACTCTTACTTTACTTCTTACACATAAATTAATCTGAAGTTATTTACATATACCAAACATAAAAGATAAAACTTTATTTAAGTCCTGTAGAAAAAAATTTAGGAGAAATTTTTGTGAGCTTGAGGTAAGCAAACATTAGTTAGATGAAATACAAAATGCTCAGAACATAAAAGAAAAAATGATAAAACAGATTTCAAAATTACAACCATCTGCTCTTTGAAAACAACAGACTAAAAGAAAATATTCATAGTATATTTTTCTGACATATGGCTTGTATCAAGAATATGTAAATGCAAACAACCTAATAAAAATAAGGCCAAAGATTTGAATTGACTCAAATAAAAGGAGTATCTTAATAGACAATAAATACATTAGAAAATGCTCAACATTATTAGCTATTAAGGAAATGCAAAGTAAAACCCAAATGAGATCCCACTACACACCCACTGAATGGCTAAGAATAAAGGGATTGACATTACCAGATGTTGGTAAGAATGCAGAATAATCATCTATGCTTTAGTAGGAATTTAATATGGTACAACTACTCGCAAAAATAGCTTGGCAGTTTATTAAAAAGTTAAATATACTTACCACATATCCCAGCATTTCCACTCTTGGGTATTTATCCAAAACAAACAAAAACATATGTTCACCCAAAATCTTATACACAAACATTCATAGAAAATCTATCTGTAATAGTTATGTGGAGGATGGACTTTACAGTGTCCCTTACGATCCCCATTCCCTGGTGTTATGTGCCAGAGTATTTCCTTCTTCTTGAGTGTAGGTGGGACATGTAAGTTGCCTCTAAACAAAGGAACATGGCAAAGTAATGCAATATCATTTCTGTGATTACATTATGTTATATAAGACTCTTTCTTGACAGCAGCTTCTTCCTGCAGAAAGCATTGTTCTCCATTTCTGGCTTCCAAGAAGCAGTATTCCAGTTCTTCGATAGCCTCTACGAAAAACCTGAATTTGGAAGATACTCCTTCCACAATCAAGCTTTCAGATGAGAACCGAGTCCTGCCTGACTCCTTGATTGCAGGCTTGCAGAAGACTACGCTGAGCTGTGCCCAGATTCCAGGACTCCATGAAACAGCAAATGTGTGTTCTTTTAAGCTGCCAAATTTGGGACAACATGCCACACAGTCATAGAAAACTAATAATGAGTCAAAACCTGGAAACAATCTAAATATCCAACAAGTACATGGGTATGAGATTATCCATACCATATAGAGGAAAATTTGACTAATATACATAACAACAAGGACGAATCTTCAAAATAGCGTGCTGAGCAAAGGAGCAAGAAACTAAGGACTACAAACTGCATAATTCTATTTACATGACATTATTCAAAGTAAACAAATCCTAACTATAGTAACAGAAAGCAGATCAAACCTCATCAAACTACCCATAAACCACACCACAACAAATGTAACTTTGAAAACTTTATGGACTCAGTAATTGCACATCTATTTCTAAATATCTAAATTAACAAAAAGATAAGCAGCTTATGTTTCTATGTGATATAGTATATCTGGATGCTGATAACATATTTAAGACTAGAAATCTTTCTCCTGATTGAGTATTTAATAAATATTCACTGTAAAAGAATTTTAGAATCTTAGATAAAATTCTATATTTACCTAGCCACACAATGCAAATACCTAGAAATCTCAGGCTAGACAAGGGCTTTCACTTAATTTCATTGACTAATAGTATTTAGAGATAGATACCTATGCCAATGATCCCAAATTATAGCTTTATCTGGCCTCTCCATTGATGTCCAAATTCAGTATCTGCTTCCTTGATGATGACTTGAACAGCTAATGGTAATCACAGCTCTAACATGGTGAAAAAGGGATTTGGTTCCACCCATCCCCCAAACCTATGCTCTGGATATTCTCCTTCTGAGTAAATGGCACAATTGGCCATCTATTAACCAGATCAAAGAACCCAGGAGTTCCCTATGATTCCTTTCTTTCCCTCATCTTCATTGAAAATAAACTGAAAATTCCTGCCCACTTTTCCTTGAAAACATATCCTGAGCATTTGTCTCCAATGCTAGCAGCCTGATCCAAGCAGCCCTACTCTTTTGTCTGCAGTACTGCATTGGCCTGCCAACTGGTCGCCCTGCTTCCATTCCTCCTCTCAGAAATCTCCCTTGTAGAAGCCAGAATAAGCTTTTTAAAAGTTAAATTATATTGTGTGACACCCATTAAAACCTTTCATCAGCTTCACATTGCATTTGGAATACAGTCCAACTTCCTTCGAATGTCTGCAAAGCCCAATGGGGTTGTGCCATTGGCTACCTCCCTATCTAATTTCTCACAATTCTGCTCCTCATTTACTCAGCTTCAGATACACTAGTTCCAGCTCAGTTCTGCATAGGGCTTTTGCCTTGATATTTCTTCGGCCTGAAAACTCTAGCCCCATTTTGTGAAATACCTACTCCATCTTGTCATGGCGTTCTCCCTCAGCATAGCTCCTTCTGATGAACACATCTAATTAGTCCCTTATGTGGGGTTGAATCCAAAACATAAATAGTTTTGGGGATCCTCTTTAGAATCAGAGTAGAATGAGATAAGATAAAATGTCTTACTTTGGTAAATATGACCATGTGAACACACTTGTAGAGCTCTCCAAGCTTTGAGAAAGGGTCTTTGTAATGGAGGGATCCTTCAGCTTTAGCTTTATTAGCTTCACAGTAAAACTTCCTTTAGTTCCGTCTTGTCAATCTTTGTCACAGCGCTGTTTCATTTTCTTCAATTTAGTAATTTTCAAAATCAACTTTCCATTTATTGGTCTATTGTTAAAAGTTCTGTTCTCCTTTTCCCCATTAGATATTAAAATCCATGGAAGCAAGGACCTTGAAGAAATTGTACAACTGCAAATTCTGGAAAAGACTCTATCACATTGTAGAGGTTGATAACCAGAAGGAAAGAAGAGATGGTATTTGCATAGACATAAAAAGATGATTCTGTTTCAATAAAGTAAAATTATACATCAATAAGATATGAGATAAAGAACCTGGGATGGAGTTTCAATAGGTCCTCAAACAATTCACAGATTACCAATGGAATGTGAAGCACCCATCTTTCCTTTCTCAACCCCTAGTATCACCTGTGCAATTATGAGTCTATAGAGACTCTAGGAAGAAGTCACTGAGATCTACCCCTGCTTTAAAGACACCACTTCCACAGCATATCTTTCAAATAAAAGTGATTTATTTTTCCATCTCAAGCCCATAGAGCTATGAAGCCAGCTTCTTTGTACCTTCTTGTAGGGCTCCATTTCCTATCCAGACCATGATGCTTCCATCTTGATGCAAACCTCTCCCCATTGAGATGCATTTCATCTGGCTGTGAGGAACATGCCAAATTCTCTGTCTCTCATGCCCCCCTAACTTACCACTTTTGAATCTGACCAAGACTTTGGCACTCATCTTACAAACTCTGTTCCAACAAAATCCAAGTTTCCCCATAAATGACCTCTGATTCATATGTACAACTCACCCAACTCCCTGGTCACAAAACTTGTTGCTCTTCAAGAAGTCAGTGAATTTCATCTTCATTCCACTTCGGCAAACCATTTCCTTGAGGCTGAGATTCAGATTCTCTGACTTGAACTCTCATCTCTTCCACCTTCTCATTCTGTTCCCAAGACAGGAATATTCCCAAGACAAATAACTAAGAGTTATTACCCCAAAAATCAATAAGAAAAAGGCAAATCACCAAGAGAAAATGGGCAATCAGAACAGGCAATTTAGAGAAGAGGACCTCAAAAGACCTCTAGTTACTGGATTCTCTTCTTCCAGTTCATCATCACCCTGTAATTTAGATCCTTCCCATTCTGTTATTTGTGCCCTCAAAACCCTCCCCTTACCACCTGCTCTATCAACCACCACATCTTTTATTAACCCACCTATCATTTTTCCCAGTATATCACTCCTTGCTGATAGTATCATTATAATACTTTATGGTTTGGTGCCCTACAAATTTAAGGCTTTTAACCTCATTTGGGGCCCTGGGCCCCACAGAAGCCATTCTAAGCTTTTATCACCTTACTAGTATTAATCTGTACTCAACAGATTATATTTCATATTGTTTCATAGGGGGAGAAAGTGTAATTATCAGAAGGGAATGCCTTTTATTTCCTTATCATAAATCAGTGTTTCATATCCATTCAAAAATGTAAAGCAGTTTTTCTTGAAGAATCCCACACATTCATATTTCCTGCCTTGAAGAAAACCACCTTTTTGTTGTTGTTTTGGCTTGTGTCTTGAGACCATTTTTGTGCATTTCAAATACATGTATTTGAAATATATTTTATGTGTTTATGTTTCTACATAATTAGTATTTGTCTTAGTCCACTTGGACCGCTATAACAAAATACCACAGACTGGTGGCTTACAACCAAAAGAAATTTATTTCTCACAGTCCCAGAGCCTGAAAATCCAAGGTCAGAAGGCCAGCACGTTCATGTAAGAGTGGGATTCCTTTTCCACATTGTGAATTTCTCCTTGTATTCTCACATGGCAAAAGGGGGGAGAGATCTTTCTGGAGCATTCATGACCTAATTACCTCTCAAAGACCCTCCTTTCCAACACCATCTACTACCATTTAGGTTTCAAGGGGTTGGGGGACAGGCACAAACATTCTGACCATAGACATGTTCTATAGCTGTTACTGTGATATTTCCTTTTTTCTTCTCACCAATACAGCATGAAGATTTTGCTACTTCGGTGTTTTATAGCTTCTGCCTTATATTTTACCATAGAAATCTATCACAGGTAATTTAGCTATCATGCTATCTGTGGACTTATAAGTTGTTTCCAATTTCTTACCTTTGTGAGCAATGTTATAATACTAGAATGTTATTTTACATAGCTCTCTATGCACATATGAAATTGTTTCTCTCTGCTAAGTATCTAGAAGTGAAAATGCTAGATACAGGTTATGTGATCTTTAAAAAAATTTATTTGCTAGTGCCAAGTTGTCCTCTACAAGACACTTTCACTCCTATAATAAATGAATGAAAGTAACTTTTCCCACACCTTCAACAACACTTGGTATTTTGTACTTTTGACTAGTCTGATGGGCAAAAAAAAAAAAATTTCAGCACTTTAATTTGCATTTTCTTGAGAAATAGCACACTAACTTCAATTGTTAAATGGATATTTACATTTTCTCTCCTATAAAAAATTTATATCCTTTGCCCATTTTTTAGAATGTTCTTTTTTATTATTGATTTGTTATATAATAGATACATATCCTGTGAGTATTTTAAATATTATAAACTCTTTCTTCTAGTTTTTAAATTTTCTTCCACTCTGTCCAATGACAAATCTTTAACTTCATTTATTATGTTGATGGTTGTATGAAATTTAAAATTTTTATTTTGATTTAGAAAACTATACCAATCTTCTCTTTTAGGACTCTTTTCCTGTTGAAAGACAAATTTTTTTAGCTTAAGTTAAGAAAAAGAAACCTAAACATTTTCTTCTAATTGTCTATAAATGCACACATGCACACATACATACACATATTTTGGTCTTTATCCCAGTTGAAACTTATTTAGTTAATAATATATGGCAGATATCAGACTTTGTTATTTTTATTAAATTGTCACAATACTATTTCTTGCAGAATCCATCCATTCCACAGTGACTGACCACATTCTAAGTTCTATTTATACAAGAGTTTATTGCTAAACACTCTGCGCTATTCCACTGATTTATTTATTTTATACAACCACCATAAAGTTTTAATATGATACCTTCATTGCATTTTTTATAATACTATGTTTCAGGGGCGCCTGGGGGGCTCAGTGGGTTAAGCCGCTGCCTTCGGCTCAGGTCATGACCTCAGGGTCCTGGGATCGAGTCCCGCATAGGGCTCTCTGCTCAGCAGGGAGCCTGCTTCCTTCTCTCTCTCTCTCTGCCTGCCTCTCAGTGTACTTGTAATTTCTCTCTGTCAAATAAATAAATAAAATCTTTTAAAAAAAATACTATGTTTCAAAAATTTCCTAGCAATTTTTCTCATTTTTTTCCTTCAAATAAATTTTGAAGTTTCCTTATCATGTTCCTGTAGGAAATGCTGTAGAATTTTCAGTTGTTCTGCTTTGAATTTATAGATTGTTGTGACAAACATTGAAATACTTAAATATTGTGTTTTCCTATCCAGGAACAAAAATACCTTTTTCCATTCAGATTTTCTTTTGATTCATCAGTTGAATACTTGCCTTGTGTATCTTTTTCTCCATACCCAAAGATATTTCATATTGCACTAGCTTGTGAATGAATTTACCAGTTATTGCACGTTCATAAGAATGTATTTCTAGACATCCCTAAGAGGAGTCTCATCATCCCCCTGGGTCCGAGCTCTTCCCTGGGCATGTTGCTTTCCCACGGTCCTTTCCTTTCCTCTGGGTGTAGAGGCCTGCTGCTGTGTTGCTGGGCACGGGACTCTCCACACTCCCTTCTGAGCAATCTCAGAAATGCAATTTGATTACGGAACTCCCCTGCTTGGATTCCTCCATTGACATCTCATCACCTAAAAGATTATGTCAGAAATGTTTGTAAAGCATATACACAAAACCTTCCACATTCTGGCTGCTGTTTTATCTCAGTCTTTTTCCCTAACCATGTCTTGTGTCAGGCATCTCGCAGGGTGCTGGGCCCAGCAAGCTTTTTGCAGAGCCTAATGGCACCATACTATGACTTTTTTTTTAATCTTAGCATGCAGTGCTCATGGTTGTATTTTGAATTGCTTTTTGAATTGCTGTTGAATTGCTGTTGCTTAGGTCATCTACCTTACTCCTGCTCATTTGGAACCTTCTCCTCCGAGAAGCTTCCCCCTGCTATTTCAGAGATCTCCCCCACTTCTCCGCACCCCTCCTGCCCCACTGTACTAGGTAGTAGTGCTGTCTTACTACTTCCAACATCTGTCCACATATCCCATCCATACTAGACTATACCTCTATGTCTAGTGTAATGCCTGAAAAATACAGAAAAGCATACTACCAAAATAATGTTATGAAAAGCATACTACCAAATTAAAAAATAAAATAATGTTTTTGCAAGACTTTATTGTTTGCAAAATGCCCTTGTATTAAAAAAAAAATCAATATGGCCAAGCTCTTTTTAGTACTTAATGAAATTTGTACAGTACGGTATTTTATTTTATTATTTTTTAAAAGATTTTTATATATTTTTGAAAGAGATCATGAGCAGGGGGAGTGGTGGAGGGAGAAGCAGACTTCCCAGGACCCCAACCTTACCCGAAGGCAGACGCCCAACCGACTGAGCCACCCAAGAGCCCTTGTACAGTACACTACTTTAAATGTGTTTTCTATTCTTTTTGATTTTCTTAATAATATTTTCTTTTCTCTAGCTTACTTCATTGTGAGAATACAGTATATAATATGTGTATAAAATATGTTAGTCAACTGTTTATGTTATCAGTGGGGTTTCTGGCCAGCAGTAGGTTATCATTAGTTAAGTTTGGGAGGAGGCAAAAGTTATATTTGGATTTTCAACTGCATGGGGTGCGAACTGGAATCCCTAACCTCCACCTTGTTCAAGAGTCAACTGTACTTGAAGATCTCATCACCTTGATGAACTGATTTGTAATTACCAGGAAGAGAGAGACCTTCATGTCTTTATCAAAAAGATATGGAGACACCAGTGCCTATGCCTGTTCTACTTACAAAAATTAGAAAATCAAAAATAACAAAGTTTCCTGGATCACAGTTACGTTATTGAGGCTGTGAATAATTCACAGTAAATACGGGTTTTTCAGAACTCTGAAAAATAAGGTTGGAGACTGTTGGGAATTTGTCCCATACATGTCATGAACAAAACTGAAAGAATCAAAGCCCTCATTTCCTTGAAAAATCCATAGGTATCTGTCTTTTGAATAAACAGAATAAAATTGGGCATAGAGACCTCACCATCTCTGAAGTAAGTGATGCTGTGAGAAAATGCTTCAAAGTTACACCTCCCCAGTGAGCTTTTCAGGCGTTTCAAAACCACGCAATGATTATAAAATGTGTCTCTAATTTGAGAGCCCAAACCAAGGCAAATTTGTTAATTTTCTCAAAACATGTTCATCTACAACTGCCTTCTCTCCGAGCGCTTGAATTGGTTTAAAAATTAGAAGAGTCTTGCTTGGCTTGGTACACGGGCTTCTAGAAATGTGATTTTTTCCTTTTAAAATACGGTTTTTTTACATTGGTTTCCATTGCCGTGAAGGTCAGTTTGCTAACCGGTGACAGCCTGCCCTTGGCCCCATGTGCTCAGTAAATGTCAGTGAGCGAACAAAGAGAAGAGATACTAGAACACTTAGCCTTAATAGACTGAGGAGGTAGTAGGGAACCAAAAGCTAAATTCATTCAGGATAAAGAGGCCTTTAGAGTCAGTTTTTCTGGTTGAGAGATCAGAGAAAATGAATCTAAAACCCAAAATAGAAGTTGTTTTATTCTCACAGGTTCTGACATTTTTAGTGGTGAGCTGCAAGTTATAAAAACCGCTACTAAAAGCCAAATTGCTAGCACCATATGGAAAAAAAATTCGGCAATATGTCTTTTATCATTATAATATATATATGCAGAAAGCCTTTGCACTTGAATTATTTCAGAACTTTTTTTTTTTTTTTAACATAAGCACAAGGGCAGGAGGGTTGAAATACTGTGAGACCATAAGAACTATTACAAATAAAGGGACAGCCGCAGACCTCATGCTTGTGTTGAATGTTTGAGCAGACTGCCTTCACCTGAAACTTAGTGAACTTGGTGAGTTTTAAGGGACTTATTACATCTCTTAGTCAAATATCTTATGGTTGACTTGTGTCCGGTTACCTAGAGAGAATGTGAGGAATTTGAGCCTTTATTGAAACCATCATCAGCTGAAACTAGAGTGAAAGGAGCTTAGTACTTTCTCACCAAATACAAAATATTTTGAGAACTGGTTGTATTTTCTCCTTGTTTTCTCTTAGTAATGCTGTAAATAAAGAATGAAAATTGGAGACCCTGAAATTCAACCATACTCTGAGAGAATCAGGAAAATGATACACAGAGGACAATTCCAGAAAGCAGATCTAGAGAGCAGGAGTGTGTACTTTCAGAAATCCCATTTGATGCCTTTTCCCTTTCAAAAGTAATAGCATCTCACGCCTCTATAGACATAGGGTGCAAGTCTTTAACACTTTGGGGGATACCTTCTCTACCTTACTATAGACTTTGGGCTATAATCCAGCTCTTCATTTCTTTTAATGGTAACAATATCTGTAAGTTATTGAGAAGTTGTTAGATGTAGCAGTAGCTGATGAGAGAACAGGTTCAGAGCTTCTAAAGAATCTCTACCTTTGCTGAACATTGGAATCATCTGGGGAGCTTTTAACATACCAATATTTGAGTCTCAACTCAGAACTAAATCATTCTGGGAGTGGAACCTAGGAAACAATATTTTTAATACCTCCCAAGGTGACTCCAAATTGCAGCTTAGACTGGAGACACACTGGGTTAAACCAATTCATCAAACTAATAAGGAAGCTGGGAATAAAATGTAGGTTTATGTCACCGCAAAGCCCCAGCTTTGCCCCCAGGGATTTCCCACAAAACCTCCATCAGTATTCTAAAATGAGGGCAGATCCCTAGCAAACCTATAGGGCCATTAGACATCAGTCTGCTACGGGACCTGGGGACAATGGACCCACCACCAGTTTCATCATCCCCATAATATTAAAGCAATTTCTAGGCCAATCTAGGGCAACATACACCATATGTCCCAGAGCTGTTTTGATAAGACATGAGGTTATCAGAAAATGCTTTGTATACAAGATTCATCATGTCATGCACTTGTTTCTTTCCTGCCAAAATATTTGTTTATCATAGGGCAGATAGGGCCAGAGGGATTTTGTTGGGTGGCTAAGTGTTCCTAACTTAAAAGTTAATTATTCAAGAGTGGCATGTAGCTACCATGGGACAATGCTAGGAATGGAAAAGCTCTGGAGCTTTTACGTAACTATCATAAAACTTTCCATATGATGGAAATTCAAAATCGCGCAGTCAAATCACTAACGGCTGAAAACAATAAATCAAATTAACTTTATTTTCTTTAAAAAGAAATAAGCTATACTATTTCTAGCCATGGTTTGGTTTTGAAATATTTACTCTTAAGATACATTATGGTAGTAGAACAAAATATTCTCAATATCAATCATTTTACTGAGTAATAGCATAAAAATTAGCAGTCACAGAAGAGCTATTGCATTCCAATACTAACCAAGAATACTTAGGAAGAGAAACTTTTTAATGTGTAGGATCTGTACAAAGGAAATTATAAATTTTTGCTAAAAGGTAAGGATAAAAGTAAGGAGTGAAAAGAATAAGTAAGTAAAAAGAATAAATAATGAGAAGGTATGAAAGGTTCTTACAGGAATTTTTAAGTCTCATGCAATTCTAATCAAAATTCTATTTTGAGGGCACCTGGGTGGCTCGGTGGGTTAAGCCGCTGCCTTCAGCTCAGGTCGTGATCTCTGGGTCCTGGGATCGAGTCCCACATCGGGCTCTCTGCTTAGCAGGGAGCCTGCTTCCCTTCCTCTCTCTCTGCCTGCCTCTCTGCTTACCTGTGATCTCTCTCTATCAAATAAATAAATAAAATCTTCTAAAAAAATTCTATTTTGATATTTTTAGAACATGAAAAAACTGTTTCTGGAAAAAAAGAAAACCTACAGGTGAGTATTTTAAAGAAAATCCTCAAAAAGAAACCATTGAGAAAGGATTAAGCCTGAGAAATTAAACATATTATGAATTTTTCATTAAGATAGTAATGTATAGATATAAAGAAAAGATATACATTGGCAAAAACAAAACAAGGAGTCTAGACACAGATTTGAATTAGAATTTAAAGCATAATAACCTGAGAGGGAAAGAATAGAATTATTTAATGACTGATTGGAAAAGTTAATTAATTTTTAAGTCAGTTTAGACCCTTGCCTTGTACCATGCAAATGAAAAAACTAAATAGGAAAAATAAAATTACAAATGTTTAAAAGAAACACAGATGAGTATTTATCTTACTTCTAGAGGGGAAAAGACTCTTGAGGCATAAAAATAATAATAAATTTCAGAAAGAAAAACAGTAGTACATTTTAAACTTTTACATATGAAAAACTCAATAAACAAAATCTAAAGAAAAAAAGTTAGGGGAAATAGTTGCCAAAAATACAACAAAAAGTTAACGTATAAAGTATGCCAACCGTAAAAACATTAATTACTATCATAGTAGAAAAGGAGGTAACAGATAAGGACAAATAATTTACAGAAGAGGAGGAAATTCAAGAAAATCATAAGCAAAGATAAAAGGTACAACCTCATAGTAATCTAAGAAATATAAATTAAAGGTCCAAGATGATCCTCCAATTCTACCAATGTTTTTATGAATCATAATATTCAGTGGTGATCAGGGTCTCTGAGATTACTTCTTCTTCAGCCTGCTAATTTACCTAGAAAACAATTTAGCAATTGGAAGACAAGAAGGAAGGGAGACCAATGTTTATGTACCATGATGAAAACCACATTATTATTTGTAGCAGTAATAAATTACAACCCCGAGAAATTGAAGAGTGGCTTAAAAATGTGCAACCAAAGAATGAAATCATCCAGTTGTTATGGACTGAATGTCTGTGTCCCCACACCTCCAATTTCCTCTGCGGAGTTCTAACCCCGAATCTGATGGTATCAGGAAGAGGGATGTCTTGGAGGTGAGTAGGTCATGACAAAGGAGCCCTCAGGAATGGTCTTAGAAGTGGACCAAGAGCTAACATGCTCTCTTTCCACTCTGCAAGGGCACAACCAGAATTCAGCAGTCTCTAGCCCAGAAGAGGATTCTCACCAGAACCTGACTATGCCAGCACCACAATCTCAGACTTCCAACCTCCAGAACTATAAGAAATACATTTCTGTTGTCAATAAGCCACCTAGTTTATGGTATTTTGTTAGAGCAGCCCAAGCTAAGATACCAGTTAATAAAAATCAAGTTTTGGGAGGGGTGGGGGGGAGAATGTTTTGCAAAAACACCAGGATATAAAGTATAGTAAAAGAAGCAAGGTATAAGAAAAGCCATATACATAAATCAGAGCCAAATATTTCTTAAGTGTTTTGGGTTCTACAGTGTACAGATATGCACAAAGTGTCTCAAAAAGGAGGTGCAGTGAGGTGGGGTTCCCTGAGAGTTAGAATTAAAGATTTTAATTTTCTTTCTTATACTTTTCTGCAATTAACAAGTTTTTTTTTTTTCCTATGAGAGTAATTTGATTCATTGTAAGCTCTAATAAAAACAAAAGGCATTCTTAAACCACAGATATTGTGAGAGATTTTACTCAAGGTATCACCCTAATTAAGGAGTGAGAATGAAAATAACCAATTACATCATGATTAGTTAAATAATGCCTTGAGAATAACCATTTTTGGCTTCCTTTGCCACATAATTCATACCTGATATAAAACTGAAAGACAGAACCACTTAGCACTCATAAAATTCAACCACTGAGAATTCCCCAAACAGGCCAACATAACTAGATTGTTAAACACGTCCACATGGTAGATTCTCCAACAGAACATCTCATCTAATGACTAGGACCCAAGGAGTCCATGGTATGGGCAGAGGGGTCATGTCAACACTACCAGGGCCAGCACCAGATACCAACTGCCGTTCGCAGTCTGACCAGCTCTCCCACCAAACAAGAGATCTCCGCATTTCGGGAGAGTAGGGAATTATCTAGGGCCAACTTGACTTGCTGGTTATTTTCAGAAACTCATTAAGTGGAAGGTAAAAACCAGACTTCTTCCATCTTCCTTAATGTGAGTTTACTGACTATTGGGTTGATTGAATTCTTGCCTTGCAAAAATTACAGTTCCATGCATATGTAGATTTCAATAAATTATTTCTGAAAATAAAACACCTTGGGACTGGCTTAATAACAGTTCAGAAATAGAAGTTATTTCAAAATGTGGTTCCAAGTGAAAATAAGATGATTTGCCATTTAATTTTCTTTTCTATTTTCTTAATGCCCTGTGAGCATGCAGAGTCTTTGCCCTCAAATTTAAACTCATCGATGTGTTCTAGTAGATAGAACTTCCTAAATAGATTTCAGACTTCCTAAGTAGGTTTCAGACTTCTCAAAAGCAGACAGGAATTCTTTGGTGTCCGCCATTCTCCCACATTAGGCGTTGTGATTGGAGCCACAGCACAGTGTTACCTGCCCCAGAATATTTACCTCAGATGAACACCACCTGTCAGGAAATTTCCACAGCTATTTATTTATTCATTGAGTCAGTCATTTATTGAACACCAAGTATATGTCATGGACTACTGAATAACCTGGGGATACCAAGATGAATAGGACATGATTAAGCCTTGGTCTCTGTCTCCACAGTATTCACATCTATCTCACTGCTGTCTGGCAGGACCAAACGACACTACCAGAATGCACACGCTCATTCATTCAGCATATGTTATTGGATACCTATAATGAGAAAAGTTGAAATAGAAAGCAGTTTTATCATACAAAAGGAATTCAGAAAATGACCCTACTCTACGATAAGAAAAATAACTTCATTTCTCTTAGAGGTACATTTTAAAATCACAGCCTACCTGTCAGTGGCCCATCCTACCATTTCCACTTTTGGCTTCATGGGTCCCACTTCAGTGACACTGTAAGTAAACCTCACTTCACAGAACATGCTGATCCACATACTAGTTATTCTAGAATGAGACAGAATGCTTACAAAGAAGTGTCGCTTATCTCTACATTTACTATAGTAATAAGATTCAAATAAAACCTCACGTGACACTCAAGAAACTGCAATTAACCCTTTAATCATCTTTAAGACATTAGCGTTCTCTTAACTTTTCTGTTGTAACAATTTAAATTTCAAATGACCACTCCATTGGGAAGGCAAAACAAACAATTTTGTCTAAACTCCCCTTTCGTAATCCAGGATTCTGTCTAAATGCTGACTCTTATCTTTGATGTACCTATGAAGACAGTTTCCTGAGAAATCAGCAGATGAAATTCATCCCACTTCAGACTTGCTATGCTAAGCTAAATTCATATCTATATATCCATGAAGATGATTTCTGAAAAAGCAGAGTCTCCTTGTTAATTCTATGATAATTTTAATTTTTTGCAACTCTAACACCTATATTTTCTCAGAGGAAATAAAATGCTGGCTGTATTCACTTATTTAATATTTTAACATTGCAATCAATGATTTTGGGAATTTTCAATACTGTATTTTGAACCAATGGGTTTTGTTGTAACAGCCACCATCATTATGGTGCCATAGTGCAGCAATAACCCCATAAATGAGCTCCCGAGAAGAACGCTTCTAAATCACAAGCATTATATGATTGTGGTTTTTTCAAAGACCCACCCAAGTCCTCACAGAGTCTATTAAGTTTCCAGTCACTTCAAGTACATATAAAGAGTACTTACAAATCAATAAGAAAAAGAACGTCCCCTATATATATTTTTTTAAAAGGGCCAACTGACATAGAAAATAAATGTCCAGCTTCACAAGTAATGAAAGGAATGCAAATTCCATAAAAAATGTAATAAGGAGGGTACATTTTTCAAACGATTGCAGGCAGTGTTTTTTTAAGGATGCAGGAGAAAGGAAAACCTCTGACATTTGTAGAGGGCAGGGTTAGGAATAAATACAGACCAACTAGGGAGAAGTGAGGACAAGATTTCAAAAATTTAATATCTTCCACCCTATAAATTCCACTCCTTGGAATTTATCCCTTAAGACAGGTTGTTAAGTGTAAGGAAACAGACATTAGGGGAAAATGATGGTAGCATTAATTATAGTAATGTAAACTTGGAGATAAGTTGAGTACCTAATAAAAGGAAATTGATTAGTTTCATCCAATCAATTAATAAATTGTTCCAGGCACGATTTTTTAGTCACTCTCTTTGCCACTCCTTCCAGTGTCCCCATAGGACAGTATGCTTGGCCTAACCTGCATGAAGTCCACCTTAATTCCCACTCTGCATTTTATAATCCACAGCTTCTGTACTGACTCTATGATGACAGAAGGAGCAGTGGGCTAGATGGTTGAATTTCTGAACCATTTCTTAATTATCAAGTTGTCCTCCTGATGGAGGGCTTGAACCATAGTCACCAAAACATAACAAAAGACTTTCAGAGAACTCCATCCTCATTGCTACAGTTAATTCGCTAGCTTTGCTTTCTTTCTGAAAAAAGTCCCCCTACTTTGCCTTTCTCCTCCTGGGACTGTCTTGTACATTTTGTGCTTAAAATAGTTTATTGAAGCATCTGAGGCATGTGGCTAGATTGATGGGAAGTAAGGAAGCTTTCCCGGGCCTGATCTGTGATCTTTTCTTGCTCTTGGTTCTCCCTTATTTAGCAGGCTTTACTGTTTGATTTGTACCAGGCTTCTGGCTATTCCTCTGTTTTTCCATGTGCACTGACAAATTTTACAGGGTACTAGCTACATAATTGCCCGCTGCTTTTATGAGCTCACTCATAGCATTGTTGGGGCCAGGTGCTTTTCCCTGGCTAGCTTTTTTTTTTTTCTTTCTTTCTTTTTTTTGCTGTGGATTTTGGATGTGGTTTCAATTTCTTCCCTAAGGCTTCAGAGGCAGCATTCTTTTTTTTTTTTTTTTTTTTCAGTGTATTTAACTGGCTCATTATTGATCATTTTGCCTGGAATATTTAATATCCTTTTCTAATGTCTATGGGTTTGAACTATTCTTTCAGGTGTTTTCTTTTCTTTCTTTTTTTTTTTTAAATATAAATACCCCCTTTGCTTTCAAATGCAGAATTAAAATTTATAGAGTCTGAAATTCTTCATGTTTCAGAAATGACGGCCATCCATTGCTAGATGTCCTTTCCCTGAGTCTCATCTGTAATTAGAGAAGCCACTCTAACTAGGATATTTGTAAGAGCCTGGAAATGTCTTTTGATTGTACCTCAGTGACTACATTGTAATTGGCATATATAAATATACAGACCTACCACATGGGATGTGCCTTGAAGAAAAGGAAAGATTTGCTTAAGCAATTATTCCTTTTGAGAATGAATCATTAAAGAACACCTTAATCTCTTTTAAGCCAACCATTTAAAAAAACTTTTTAAGTAATATCTACTTCCAACGTGGGATTCAAACTCATGACCCTGAGATCAAGAGTCAAAGGCTCTCCCAACTGAGCCAGTCAGCTAAGTGTTCCTTGAGCCAATCATTTAAAAAATATCCCCTGTTGAACTTTAAGGAAGAACAGAGGCTGTAATGAATACTCGAAATTTGCTAAGAATAGACGGAAGGTGCTCTCATCACACACACACACACACACACACACGCACACACACACACAATGCAGAGGATATGAGAATTAGCTTGACTGTAGTCATCATTTCAGAGAGCATATGTACATCAAATCATATGTACACCTTAAATATATATACAGTTACAGTTTTTAAAATGAAATTAAATAAATAAGAAAGACAGGAAAATGTTTCTATGGATTTCAGAGTTGAGAACTCATTGTTGGGCTTGATAATAGTAGGAATACAAAGACACAGAGTAGGTATTAAAGAATATGTTAATTTTATCTTAAGAGTTAAAACACAAAGTGAGGGGCACCTGGGTGGCTCAGTTGGTTAAGCAGTGGACTCTTCATTTTGGCTCAGGTCATGATCTCAGGGTCATGAAATCGAGCCCTTCTTCACACTCCATGCTGGGTGTGAAGCCTGCTTAAGACTCTCCCTCTCCCTTTGCCTCACACCTCTTCCCTTTCTAAAACAAACACACACACAAAGTGAATTTTTAAAGTTTGGTCCTACAAAAACAAAATTTATTTTATAACGTTATAAGAAATAGAAAATGTAAACAAAAAAATCTATGACATTATAGGTTGCCATGCCTTACCAAATAGCCCTCTGGAATTTTATAAAAGCATGTAGTAGACTTAACACTTAATATTTTAAAATGTGTGTGACGGGCGCCTGGGTGGCTCAGTGGGTTAAGCCGCTGCCTTCGGCTCAGGTCATGATCTCAGGGTCCTGGGATCGAGTCCCGCATCGGGTTCTCTGCTCCGCGGGGAGCCTGCTTCCTCCTCTCTCTCTCTCTGCCTGCCTCTCTGCCTACTTGTGATCTCTCTGTGTCAAATGAATAAATAAAATCTTAAAAAAATAAAAAATAAAAAAATAAAATAAAATGTGTGTGACATCTTGTTAAGTAAATAAATAAGAAGTTACCATGTATTAAGAAGTGCTGGGCAGAGAATCCAAGCCTAGTGACATGGCAGAGAGTCACTGTAAGGCCACATTGAATTCAACAAGATTATATGCAAAGAACTAAATGCCAGCCACCCAGATGAAGGTCCAGAAGACCCAGTATAAATGCTCAGAAGCAGAAAGAAACTGAGTATTCAATGAATAAAAATATAGGAATGTCAGAATAGTGGACAAGAGAAATAGAGTGAAAATGAGGTCAAAGTTGTAGGCTGAGAGAGTCCAGATTGAGTAGGATTTTATAGGCAAAGGTAGGAAATCTGAATTCTATTGTAAGTGCTATAGAGAGCCATTCATTGGAGGGTTTTACTTACGGAAAGAGCATCACTGATTTAACTTTTTCAGAGATCCCACTAGCTGTTGAGGGAGAAATGGACTAAAGAGGACTGTTACTAGAAGCAGGAGACCAGTGAAGAGGTTTCTGCTGCCACCTGGGCAAAAACAGGTGTGTCATTTCTGGGTTGGGAAAGCTGGAAGAAGAAACCATGTAGGAGAAGATGAAAACCAACAATCCCGATCTGATTTAAGTTGAAATGTCTATTAAACAAACAAGCAGAAATAGCAAGAAAAGAACGTCATATACCAGTCTGGTGACCAGAGAGAGCTCAAGGCTGAAGAGATGGAGTTTGGAGAAATTGGCACCTATAAAATATCTGATTCCAAGGGTGTTGGGTGACAGGCGTGCAGAAAGAGAGCATACAAACTGGGAAGAGGAGGGATTCCAGGACCAAGCCTGCTGTGATAATGTATTGGGCAGAAACAGAAATGCCATCAAAGGATAGAGAGTAACTTAGGAGAGTGGAATTTGGTTAAAATTCATGAGAAGACTGGAGAAGGCACATAGAGCACCAGAGAGTTCGGAACATTTTTCTAGATTAAAAGTATTTTTTGTGTGTGCTCATTGCATGGTATTGTTATTTTGTTCCTTATTCAAGGTGGCTTTTCATTTATACATAGCTGACGCTTTGAATTTTGTGAAAAAACAATTTCATTTTTAACACCCATTGCCTTAAATTTTTCTAGGCTTAGAAATAATTCACATACTTAAATATAAGGAAAGAGGAAACTGTTGTGAGTAGAAAAATGGATACTTTCCTCTATTTATTTCCTCCATTTTTCCTCTATTTTTTTGCTGTATACTACACCAAGCTTAAGGCAATAATTTTTCTCAGGGTTAGAGGAAAGATGGGTGTGACAGGGAGGGCCTCTCCTTAGGTAGGCCATTCAAAATCACTCAGAGAGTAACTTTTCCTCAACATGCTTCCTTCACAGAAACTCGAACACTTCCCATCTCCCTGGTCCCATTGTCTGTCATTGTAGTGGGTAGCCACGACTCATTTTGGAGTACGCCACACCATCATGTGGGCTAAGGTTGAAAACCACTGCCCCTAAACATTGAAAAAATAACAAAGCCTACTTTAGTACCTATTTTTAAAGGTACAGAGAAGCACTAGGAAAAATTGGATTTAAATTTTTCATAAGAATAACAAAGTAAGAATAGAGTCGGTCTTCTTAATTTGTATTTCATGTAAGGATAAAATATATTTTTAAAATTCTTAGCCACCTAAACTGTTTTCAGAACGCAACATACATGACAAATCTTTGTAAAGAATAACTGAAATGGGGGCACCTGGGTGGCTCAGTGAGTTAAAGCCTCTGCCTTCAGCTCAGGTCATAATCCCAGGCTCCTGGGAATCAGGCTCTCTGCTCAGCAGGGAGCCTGCTTCCTTCTCTCTCTCTCTCTCTCTCTCTCTGCCTGCCTCTCTGCCTACTTGTGATCTCTGTCTGTCAAATAAATAAAATCTTAAAAAAAAAAAAAAAGAATACCTGAAATGGAAAAGTTTTCATCATGGAAAGATACATAGCAGAATACAATATTAAAAATACAACCTCAGCTCTGTCATTTACAAGCTCTATGACTCTGGGAAGTTCTTTTGCTTCTCAATGCCTCGGTCTTTTCTAATGTGAAATAGGGATGATAATAATGAGCTTTAATAGGATTGTGGTAAAGATTAAAGGAGTGAATATATGTAAAGCAGTTAGAATATGTTAGTTTCTTAGAAAGGTTTATATAAACTTTTATTTTTATGAATATACAAAGGATCATAGTATTTGACCCATAAACAGTTTTCAATGAACAGTTGTTCCCTTTCTACAGTTAAAATTACTAATCATGATCAATTTTAAGATACTGCATCCTTTATAAAATAATGGGAAAATTCTTACTATTTCAGATAAATCTTTTGTCTTTTGTCTTTTGTCTCACATAGGTCTTTTGAGGTTTGGGGGATTTTTTTGTTTGTTTGTTTTGTGTACAAATTTTGAATCCTGAACTTATCTGTGAAGACTGGGAGTCCACACCTGACTACCTAGTTCTTCAGTATAGGCACATGAAATTTCAGCTTATTTGACCACTGGACAAAGAAAACTTCAATTATCTAGATAACTTCTCAGCCCCACCACAACCTCCAAATGATATTCAAAGTCCGGAGAAACCCAGGAATTTGTGTTTTGAACTTTCAAGTTCCTGTTATTTGATGCAGATATTTTAAAATTGATAGAGTTCTTAATTTGCATGAATGTTAACCTGTTTTTAGCCTCACATTAATATTTATTGAGATCTCTATGATCTCTTAAAAAGTTAAGTACCTTTTGATAAATTTCAGCAAGTAACTTCTTCTTCCATGTAATATCAACAATTTATACGCTAACTTTACTATCATCCACTCATTCTTGCCCCTTAAATTCATTCAACATATATTCTTCAGAAAGCATTTATTGAATTATTTTGTACAGATCACTGTAGAGGAAAAAAAATAGAGGAATGGAAGTGACAAACAATACATAAAAGAACAAAACATAATGGGAACAAATATATGAGCCATCAATCCCTCTTGGGACAATCAATAAAAGCTTTATTGTGAATGTTTAATGGAACTCTTGGAGAACACAGAATTTAAAAATCTAAATTTCTCTTTTAACTTGTATGTTTTCATAATAGTACCACTAGCTTGCAAGAACCACAATAGAAAACTAAAACACTGATAATCCCAAAGTAGATGAAAATTTGTCCACGGTAAATCTAAAACATTTGTCCAAATCCTATTGAGAGCATTTTACTTTAGAGCCCCAAAGCAAAATGTGGCCCTTAAAAGATGGAGCTCCTGAGAGTAACACACGGTGGGGCAAGAGTGACGAAAGAGAGGGACATGTCTGCAGGTGCCTGTGAAACTGAGACAGTCACGGAAGAGTCTCTGACATAGCTTCACATATCACTTGAAGGAGTTATGAGATCCAAAAACAATGGGAAAGTTTATCATTGCTCTAATTCTGGTGATATTTGAAAACTTAATGTAAAAGACACCATCTTAATGCAGTCTTCTTTATGGAGCTTGGCAAAACAACCCCATAAGAGAGATACTGGATTTATTTTCTTTGGCAGAGAGGTACAGTCTGAACTGCTTTCATCTGAAACTCTTCACCATCTTTGGAGGGGAGCAGCTGAGATCATGGCCAACTTGTGCATTCTCCAAGGAACCCAAAAGGAAGCTGGAAAAATACTGATGTTAGCAGGAAGTTTCAAGAGCCATTATAAGAAAGAAGGAAGGGAGGGAATGCGGGAAGGAGGGAAGGAAGGAAGAAAGAGGCAAAGGAAGAAAGAAAGAGAAAAAAAGAGTGGAAGGAAGGAAGGAGGAAAGGAAGGAGGAAGGGAGAAAAGAAAGAGATAAAGGGATAAAGTACATAAATATATACACTCTAATATACTGGTATATTGATAAAAAGCTTTTGGATTGCAACATTAGTTATCTGATAATGTCCAACAGACAATACAAATGGAGACACAGAAGACCCTAACCAATACCAATGAGTTGCTTAAATTGTGAAATCAGAGCTAACCACACTTCCCTAAGAAGAGCAGATAATGCTTTCTCAGTGCCTAAATTTTACACAAGCAGAACTGAGCATAAATTAAGACAATCATAGAGATAATTAAACAAATAAAAACCTGGCCAAAGAGTTTTGTAATTTGAAAATCCCATTTTGTCTACTTGTATTTATCTAGATACATTGATTTTTTTGGTAGCTCAATTTTCAATTTCAATTTGCTTTAGGGTCAAATGGGAGGCCTTAGAGGCATGAGGTCCTAAGAGAGCTCAAGCTCTGGTGTCCAATGCAGGCTCAGCTGTTTACTAACCATGGAACTCTGGTTGGTTTACTTGACCTCTCTGAGCCTCAATGTTCTTGTCCATAAAATGGAGTAAACAACACTTAATTCTTGACCGTGGCTGAAGGGAAAAGCACACTGTAGTGTTTAATAATTAAGAGCTATTGTTATCACTGCATGCTCAAGTAGCTTTTTCAACTTCTTGATTTAAGTACTGCTCACGAAGAGTTGGAATTAATGTCATTTTTTTTTCTTTTTGTCTGCTCTGCCTAACTAAGAAACAAAAGCACATGTTTCAGCTACTTTAATAACAAGCACCTAAAGTCCTTGGAAAGGCCTCTCAATTTTAGGCTTGAGAACTGGCAAGGAAACGGACATTTTTTTTTAAATAATAGAAATTGCATGAAAAGCAATCCCCTTCGTGCAGTCTCACAGGCTTTGCAGACACTAATGATCCTGGGAATGAACAAAGCTAGCACCTGCACTTTTCTGCATTTCAATCCAACCACCTTCCATCATGAGCCACAAAGGCTGGGAAGAAATGCACAAGGTCACAGTCAGACATACATGAATGCCTCTCAGACATGGTATTTCCTTCTGATGGGACATTAAAAAGTTAAGAGTTTAGCATTCTACTCATTGGAGACATTGGAAGACTTCCACAGTTGAAGACTTTAAACAACCTTCTGTACAGATTTTTGATGAGAAAGCTAGGCAGAGCTCTTTTTGAACTGGTTTGAAGAATGTCCCCTGAAAAAGACAGTCAGGACTGGGTTACTCCTGGTTTGCTCTTCCAATATTACTCCATCAATGTTACGCATATGTTTCTTGGGCTTATGGTGTTGCCCGAGACCCCATTCACAGTGTCCTCATCCCAGGCCTTAATGGTGGAAGGCTGGGTGTATGTGGGTGTCAACTCTTTTATGGTGACTTTCAACTTAAAACAACAGTAAGGCAGAGTGGAGCAGAGTAGGCTAGAATAATGCCACCTACTCTGCAGCCATTATAAATATTGGCATGTGACATGTTCTCACCAATCTTGCAGAAACCATCATTTGCCTTTAAAATTCTACATAACCAAGGCATTATAGTCAGTTATAGGGTCATGACGGTGAGGAAAAAACTAGCCAGCAGACCTGGTTCATGCACTCACAGATCAGTGAACCATGCCAATCTACACAAGACTAGAGCATACTCAGGGTGCCTGGGTGGCTCAGTGGGTTAAAGCCTCTGCCTTCGGCTCAGGTCATGATCCCAGGGTCCTGGGATCAAGCCTCACATTGGGTTCTCTGCTCAGCGGGGAGCCTGTTTCCTCCTCTCTCTCTCTGCCTGTCTCTCTGCCTACTTGTAATCTCTGTCTGTCAAATAAATAAATGAATAAATCTTAAAAAAAAAAAAAAAAGACTAGAGCATACTCTTGGATGTAATTGGTAAAATGTTTGGTTTTCATGATGCAATTCTTCATGATTGTGATGAATCAGGGAAAATGGGAAAATGACAACCTTCACTTCCTCACCACTATGGAAGCCAGGCCAAATTATTCAGAGTATTCACATTTCAATGGGAAAATGGTTTTTAAATGGGACAATTTCTAATCACCGTGGATTCTGATCTACATAATTAGATGACTCTAGATTTGGTTAAGGATAGTAGAATTTTCCATTCTATTTAAAAAGGAACTTTAGCTCAAAAAAAACTAACATTTATCAAAAGTCTTTAATAATTGTTTGCATTCTTATCTCGAAAACCTCTCAGTAAACAAAACAAATAGAAAACAGAATTAGTGATGGCATTGGCCTTCTTCCCAGTCTGAGTACTCATGGCAAGGAGATTTTTATATTTCTAAACATCTGCATTTCATTCACATCTTCTCCCCAGTAGAGAATTTGAGACAGGATGAAAGAATAGCTCTTCATCTACAGAACAAGGGTGCCCTGGCTTGAATGGGCCAAATGTCTTAGAAAGTCCATCCACTGAGAGAAAAACCGTAAACCACACCTCACAGTAGTGTGTAGTCCTGGGTTTCCTCCTACTCGGCAGACTGTCCTGGGTAACTGCTTAAGTTCTTTAGATTTAGTCATAAACAGTTGCCATTTTGACCATTTCCTTTTGTAGACCCACAAACTACAGAATAAATGAATAGCTCCTTTCCTTTGATGGCCTTGCCCAAGGGCTGTTTTAGCACCCCATAAATCCTGTAATTGTATGGGATCATTTGGCAGCGTGTGGATTTTTCTGCTAAATCACAGTGAGAAGAAGAGCAGGAGGAAACCAGAAAAATAAAGCATTATGGTGGCATTAGAAGATTTATAGTGGGAGCGAACAGTACTGGCAAAACCCCAGCAAGGTCTTTATTCCTGGGAAGAAGAAGGCATGGCTAAGCATTCAGAACTTTCCCTGTTAGCTGGGAGTAGAAGTTAGACATAGATGCAGTCCTTTTTTCTCCTACTACACACTGCTGGTGTCAGTGAGAGTATGATGAATTTCTGAAGTAGGCTTAGCTGTCAAGGATATTGACTGAGTCAGTTTATGTTCTTTTATATAGATGTCCTGTAAATGGACTTATTACATGGTAGTGGGAGAAAACTAGCATGGGAAACAGAGAGCACTTAACCATTTGTGCAAGTGTTGTGTTTTGTGTGTGTGTGTGTGTGTGTGTTTGTTCCCTGGAGGGTCTCTGTCAAATAAATGTGTATAAGAGCATTATAGTATTTGGCCAATTGTTTATAAACTCCATCTCTCATGTTTCAACAAGAAGTCAGCATGGGGTTGAGAAGGTTGGGGTTTACCATGCCCTATAATGCCAGCTCTTAAGGGGATGTTGAAAGTGGGTTGAAAATCCAAATCGTGCCTTATTTTATTAAATTTGTTCTAGTCTCTGAGTAAGAAACTTTGGTTACTGTGTTTATAAACACTTCGAGAACAGGGAAGTGTAAAAAGACATATAACACATTTCCAGTAATGGCATCAAATTTAAATGTTTTTTTCCTAGCAAGTTGAAACCAGTATAAAGCTTCAGTAATTAACAGATTAAGATCTATTGACAGACTCTTCACATCAGAAATTAAAAGGAAAATTACAGGTCTCTTAAGAAGTTAAGGCCTCTCATAAAGCAATGGCAAGGAATAACCGCACATCTTAACGGAAATTTTTTTTGGCAAAATAAGCAGTACTAAATTATATGGAATGTATAATTCTTTTGAACTCTCTGAGCCTGGGAATCTTATAAAATGGAAGTTTCAGGTTTTTGGAAGTGATTACTAATACAAAAGAAATGTATTAGAAACAACTGACAATAAGTGTCACTGGCGTTGGAACTTACCCAGAGCTTGGCCCACGGATTGCCTCCTCACTGTCCCGTTTCTTCCCCAGGTGATCTGATACACACCCAGACTGAAGATCATGTATGTGCTAGTGAATCCCAAACTCAGTATTTCACCTCTGGTGTCTTCCCTTGCCAACCTGACATCTCTCATGTCTAATTTATTATTCATTTCAAAGTTAACTTGTCCAGAACAGAACTTTTGATTTCCAACCTCATAACACACACATGCACACAAGCATGCGCACACACACACACACACACACATGCACACATTAAAATAATTGTTAAAAACTCTCTTTGTTTCTCCAGCTCATTAAATAGTATCACCCTCCTCCCAGCTGCCCAGACCAAAACCTAGGAATTTCCCATAATTATTTTCTTTCTTTCATACCTAATCCTTCGGTAAGATCTCCCAGACCTACCTCTACAATATTTAACAAAGAGTTTTACTTGTCTTCCTTTCCACTGGCACTGCCTATTCCAAAGTACTATTATCTTTCCTTGGCTCCTTAAAATTTCTCCTGCTTCTATTCTTGTATTCAGTACAATGAGAAGAATTTGGACAGTATTCTAGAAGAATAAGGAATCAGTTGAAGGTGCTTGAACAGGAGTATAGAAATTTAATAGTCGGTAAAGTGAATAAGCAGAATCAGATGATCCCACCACATTACACAATTGAAAAGGTTCAAGGAGAAGATGAGCTATTGGTAATTCAAACTGTGCTAACAAAGCAGAACAATGTCCCTGAAGTAAGAGAAGTTGACCAAACTAAGACAATCACAGAAATGAAGACCTCTCCCTAACTCTGATCCAATGTGCCATAGGGCTGTTGATCAACTAGCAGGCCTGGCAAACCCCATTTGAACACTGCATGTCTATGCATTCATTGATGTAGTCAAATTGTCAATCAATAAACACCGAGCAAGTCTACACCCAAGCACTATGGTCTATCCTAGTAGGACAGACATGAAAACGGCCTAGCACCCTCTAGAAGAATGCAACCTGGGAGATGGAAGTGCAAGGGATTAAAGTGCCATATGACAAGCACCTTAATAATGGCGGGGACAAGAATCAATAGTAGAAACATCCAAGAAGACTTATTGAGGAAGTGACCTTGGATTTGGGACATGAAAGTCCTATGAAAGAGGGTTTTCTACCTGGCCAAGGAGGAAAGGAATACTGCAAACAGAGGGAAGATTTAAATAAGTAAAATCAATGTCTTTCAGGATTGGTGACGACTTAAGTGGTCAAAAGAGAAGGTTTTTAAAACTTCGTGTGTGTGTGTGTGTGTGTGTGTGTGTGTGTGTGTGTGTGTGTGTTTAGTGGTAAGGGTACTTTCTGTTTTGGGTTCCAGGGAATGAAGTCCGTCTCTTTTGGGGAGTTCTGGAAATTTTTATGCCTTTCAGCTCTTACAATTTAATAGCTCCATAACCAATCATATATTGCATATTGATTGTACCCACCATGTACAAGGCACAGAACAAGGTGCACAAAGATGCATGATACAGCCACTGACCTCAGTCAAGTCAGAATTTAAATAAGGCATCCGCAACAGCAAAACAAATTAGAAAGAAACCATCCTTTTTCATCAGAAGCAAAAATATTACCAAGTTTTAAAGGAAACTGGCTACTTTGTTTTGTTTTGTTTTGTTTTAAGATTGATTGATTGATTGATGCAGGGGGAGGAGAGAGAAGCAGAGGCAGAGAAAGAATCTCCAGCAGATTCTGCTCTCAGCACAAAGCTGGACAAAGGTTCAATCCCATGACCCTGAGACCATAACCTAAGCCAAAATAAAAAAAAAAAAAAAAAAAAAAAAAAAAAAGTCAGATGCTCAAGGGACTGAGCACCCCAGGTGCCCCTGGTACTTTGTTATTTAAAAATGTATACTATGATCAGCTGGTAAGAAAACACTGATGGATGTTAACGTTTTTGCCCCAGGAAAGAAAGATAAGCATTTTGCTTTTACAGCATATAAGGGAACATGATGTCAGTTTTGTAGCTCTCAATCTACTACTTGTTCTCTCAGATCACCAGGGAGGATCCTACCTATTCAAATGGGGAAGGCTGTAGGGAGCACCTGGTGTGTGTGGGGGGGGGGGGGGTGGGGTTCAGGGTGATAGAGCCCTGCAGCCCATAAACCACCTCTTCCTCAAGTTTTGCACAGGAAAAGCAGACAAACAGGTCCTCAACAGTCCATATGGCCTTGGAAAATGAGTTTATCATTATCAGCACAGACTAACACGAGACTGAATGGTTAAAGGGCTCTTATTATTCTGGGGAATTATTCTAAGCAGTGGACTGACTTATTTATTCTCATAACAAAATACAGGGTAAGTACTAATATTATATCTCATAATAAACATAAAGAAATTGACAGGGAAGGTGCTTGACTTGCCCATGGTTACCTCCTTGTGTTAGTTTTCTGTGGCTGCTGTAACGAATTACCACAGATTTGGAAGCTTAAAACAACATAAATTAATTCTGTCACAGCACAGCTTCTGGAAGTATGAAATCAAGGTGTCAGAGGGCTATGCTCCCTCCAAAGTCTCTGTGGAAGAATTCTGCCTTGCCCCTTGCAGTTTCCGGTGGCTCCAGGAGTTCCATGGGGATCTCATCTCAAGATCTTTAACTTAATGACATCTTCAAAGACTTTTTTCTAAATAACGTGACATTCACAGGGTTGGGGTATTAGGATATTGACATACCATTTTGGAAGCCATCATTCAACCCATGAAAACTGCTATTAAGATGTAAGCTGAGGAGTGCCTGGGTGGTGCTACGGTTAGGCATCTGACTCTTTGTTTCAGCACAGGTCGTGACCTCAGGGTCATGAGACCAAGCCCCACATTGGGCTTCGAGGTCAGCATGAAGTCTGCTTAGAGTTTCTCTCTCCCCCTCCCTCTGCCCCTGCACCCCCACCCCATGCATGTGCATGCTCTCTCTCAAATAAATAAATAAATAAACCTTAAAGAAAAAAACAGATGTGAGCTGAAATTCAAAGTCTAGCATCCTGGCTCTAGAATATTTGTTCTCTAAACAACTCTGGTATACCGCTTCTCAAGGACCAAGAAAGGGGTGAAATGTTGGAATCAAGGGAACTTTCGTGAATGTTCTGCCTTTCTTTAGATGCTTCAAACCTTCACTCAACTCTCACCAATGGGGAAGAATATTCCAATAATGACTGAAATACAATTTCTTGCCAGGCCAAGAGAAGGGGGCTTGAAACAAATAAAATTTCATTTTATTGAAAGATATATCTTTTACTCCATTTTATGCTTGACATATCTTTTACTCCATTTTATGGAGTTAAATTCATACCCACAATTTCAGAGGACTAACACATAAGGCTAAATCATTTTTTTCCCCTTTCCCAGGGAAACCAAGTAAATGTTTAAAGATCAAAATTCACACTGCGTTTCCCAGGCAGTCCAAGTAGCTAAATGATTTTGCCAATTTCAGTAAAAGAGCTTCTCTAAGATGATGGAAAAATGGTGACTTTCAAGCTGGGAAAAATTCCCAGTCTCCTGAGGAACATAGAGGTTTAAATTAATTAACTACAAGACCTCTAGTTTGGGAGTCGAGGTCCCTAGTTTTCTAGGCACTTGGCTGCATGACCCAGGATAAAGTTCTTGGCTTTGGGGGCCTCAGGTTCCTAATCTGTAAGGTAAGATGGTTAGAATAAATAATTCTAAGAGTTTATAATATGTTCAAACATTTTTACTCAGAAGGGTTTTTATCGCCTGCCAATTTCACTAAGCAATAACATCTTGGAGAAAAACCGTTACATTTGAATTTTCACTTGTCCATACAATTATATCATATTCCGCTTCATCTTTAGGAACAAACTTCAAGAGAAATTTTCTCTAGAAATTCTTTGCACACTTTGAAACTGATATTGATTACATCAGTTTTACTCCTCATTGAAAGTTTACCAAAGAATTTTCTTGTAAGTTAATGATTTTAATATCTTCTGAGAAACTTCAACCTAATCCATCTCCTAAAATCACAGAATAATTAGTGATGGTAACATTTCTTACCAATAAATGGTTTCAGAGATAAGAACTCCCACTTCCAGGAAATCACTGGAGACTCAGTTAAAAGTTGCTGAAGTATTTGCATAAGAAATTGCAGAGGATTTCTGAAACTTTAGTGCATTCAAATTTCTTAATTTTTACCCAAGTCATTATAACTATCTTGAGGAGAGAATACACCTTGAATGGATCGGTATGTGTGAGTATCAATTTCTCATATTTGCATCTATATAAATAGTAATTTTTCTGAAACCGGGTCACTGGCTTTAGGAATTGATTCCTAGTCTTCCCAGCACATTTTGGAAAGAAATGTTTAAGGGAATGATCATGTTTCAATCTACAAACAACACCCCATTGTAGGCACTGGTAATATAGGGACTCAGTAAAGATGGTCATTAATCTACAAAACACATTTAATCTGCAGGTAACATACCAAGACTAAAAGTCCTCCTTCCTCATTTTCTCTGGGTGCATTCAGAACCTCAAAACTCAGCCTACGAGAAATGAGAAAGAACAGATCAGCAACAACAGGGATTATCTCGAATCCTAGGAACCTCTTCTGAGCAAGTGACTTCATTACTAGTGTGAGGAGCTTCAAGCAACTCAGTCTGCAAACACTCAAGAGTCCTAGCAATAAACAAAATTAACTGGAAAAAATAACTTTTTATTTCCCAGGAATCAATGGCCCTACTTATCTCGTAGGCAACATTTATAACTTCACCACCATCTTTTATTATTTTAATCTCCTTGTTTTTCCAATGTCCCACCTTGACCATTCAGCGAACCTTCCTCACATTAACTTCCTGTAAACCCCTTCCCCTCCCCCACCACTGACCACCTCCTCCAGAGGAAAGAGGTGAGCTTTTTTTTTTTTTTTTTTTTGACAGAGAGAGAGAGCACACGTAGGCAGAAAGGCAGGCAGAGAGAGAGGAGGAAGCAGGCTCCCTACTGAGCAGAGAGCCCGATGCGGGGCTCAATCCCAGGACCCTTAGATCATGACCTGAGCCAAAGGCGGAGGCACCCCAAGAGGTGAGCTTTTAACTCTTTGTTCACTTCTTACCCCTTGTGCTGTCCAACTCTATCATTCCCACTCATGAAAATGTTTTTTGAAAATGTAAAAATGTAAAAAAATGTAAAAAAAAAAAAGTTATAATCCATGGATTGGATCTGTAACAAAAATCCCTTTTTCCTTTACTCTATTTACTATATATATACTTTGCTTCTCTATAGTCCTTAAAACATAAATCCCCTGGGATGGATTTCCTTTTTTTTCTATCTAAAGCAATATCGTGAGAATAGGGAGTTTGAAATTTTGTCACAACTCACAGCCTGGTACAGCTACACTTTGAAATATAATTGTCTGCCTTTGAGAACTTAAAAATCCCACTCACAGAGCTAGCAACCCTCTTTACAAAGTCGATGTGCAGTAGTGTGTGTGCTACAGAAAGGGGGTAGAGAAGGCTTCATCCAGGAAGGAGGACTGGAGTGACACCAGGAAGAGTAAGTGGGACTCAGATCTGGCCTGCAGAGAGGTCTGGGTCTTGTCATGGGACTGGACAGTAGCAGAAGTTATTGGGAACAGCATGGGCAGTCACCCATCCTAAATTTAAATCTACCCTCTTCCACTCTCTGCACTTGCCAAGTTATCATAAAATTTGGAGCCTCTGTTCATTTATCAAGTGGGCATTGTTGTATCAACGCCATCATTCTAAAACCCAGGTAATGCTCTTCACTCCCGGTATTATTCGTTCCTTTTGTGATTTTTTATATTGTTAGACAATAGGTCCTGTTTGGAGGATTCCTTCTTCTTGGTTTTTGAGACACCACTAAGTTCTTAATTTCTTCTCAATTCTAAGATGGTGTCTCCTTTTGTTGTTTTTTTCTTTTAAGATTTTATTTATTTATTTGACAGAGGGAGAGAGAGAGATCACAAGTAGGCAGAGAGGCAGACTGGGAGAGAGGGGGGTAGCAGACTCCCTGCTGAGCCTCGATCCCAAGACCCTGAGATCATCGCCTGAGCCAAGGGCAGAGGCTTAACCCACTGAGCCACCCAGGCGCCCCTAAGACAGTGTCTTCTCTTTCCATTAAAGATCACGGTTTCCGGGGCACCTGGGTGGCTCAGTGTATTAAGGCCTTTGCCTTCAGCTCAGGTCATGATCCCAGGGTCCTGGGATCAAGCCCTGCATTGGGCTCTCTGTTTGGCGGGGAGCCTGCTTCCCTCTCTCTCTGCCTACTTCTGATCTCTCTCTGTTAAATAAATAAAATCTTTAAAGATCAGGGTTTCCCAAAATTCTCTCTTTAGCTCTTTTCTCATTCCCAGAGTAATTTATTCCTACCCATGGATTTAAATAACATCTCTATAATCATGGTTCCCAAATTCTGAGCTCTGACTTAATCCTGTCTCCTCCATCCCATGTTTTTGTTTTCCAATTTTATTGAGAAATAATTGACATATATCACTATTAGGCTTAAGGCATACAACCTGATGGTTTAATTTGCATATGTTTTAAGTGATTACCACAATAGATTCAGCTAACATCCACCTCCTCATATAGATACAATAAAAAGGAAAAAAGGAACACATTTCCTTGTGATGAGAACTCTTAGGATTTAGTCTTTTTTTTTTTTAAATTTATTATTTGAGAGAGAGAGAGAGAGAGTAGGAGGAGTGTGTGAGGGAGAGGGAGAGGGAGAACCTTCTGCAGATATCCCCCTGAGTGCAGAGCTTGGTGCACGGCTCGATTTCATAACCACCCCCACCCCAGATCACAACCCTGAGATCATGACCTGAACCGAAACCAAGAGTTGGACCCGTAACTGATTGATTCCATGGAGATGCCCCTAGGATTTACTCTCTAAACAACTTTTCTATAAATCCTACAGCAGTATTAGCTATAGTTGTTGTGTCCTACATTGTATCCCTAGTGCATATTTATCTCCTAACTGGAAGTTTGCACCTTTTGACCACCTTCCTCCCACCTCCCTCTCCCCCACCCTCTGCCTCTGGTAACCACGCGTCTGACCTCTTTTTCTGACTCCGTTTTGTTTTTTTCAGATTCCACATATCTTATGTAAGTGAAATTATACAGTATTTGTTTTTCTCTGTCTGACTTATTTCACTTAGCGTAATGTTTTCAAGGTCCATCCATGTTGTCACAAATGGTACGATTTCCTCATTTTATTGCTGGGTACCATTTCATTGTATTTTTACACCTCATCTTTTTACCTACGTGTTCATCGACGGACACTTAGGTTGTTCCATGTCCTGGCTCTTGTAAATAATGCTGCTATGAACATGGTGCAGATAAATTTTTGAGGTAGTGTTTTTGTTTCCTTTGGTTATATTCTCAGAAGTGAAATTGCTGGATCGTATGATAGTTCTATTTCTTTTTTTTTTTATGATTTTATTTATTCATTTGACAGACTAAGATCACAAGTAAGCAGAGAGGCAGGCAGGGGGTAGGGGAAGCAGGCCTCCTGCTGAGCAAAGAGCATGATGCGGGGCTGTATTCCAGGACCCTGGGATCATGACCTGAGCCAAAGGCAGAGGCTTTAACCCACTGAGCCACCCAGGAGCCCCTGATAGTTCTATTTCTAAGTTGACTTGGGAACCCTCAATACTGCTTTCCACATTGGCTGTTCAAGTTTACTATACAATCCCACCAACAGCGCGCAAGGGTTCCCTCATCTCCACATCTACAGCTGTATTTTTTGTTGGTCAGTATAACAGCTATAATGTGATATCTTATTGTGGTTTCGATTTGCATTTCCCTAATAACTAGTAATGTTGTGCATCTTTTCATGTACTTGTTGGCCTTTCATCTGTCTTCTTTGGAGAAATGTCTATTCAGGTCCTTTTCCCATTTTTTAATTGAGTTATTTGGGTTTTGGGGAGTGTTTATTTTTGAGGTATAGGAGTTCTTTATACATTTTAGATGTTAACAAGCTCTTATTAAATTATTGTTTGTAAATATTTTTTCCACAGATTTTCTTTTCACTTTGTTAATTTTTTTATTTATTTTTGTTTTTTTTTTCTTTGCTGTGCAGAACCTTTTTAGTTTGATGTGTCCCACTTGTTTATTTTTTCTTTTGTTATTTGTTCTTTAGATGTCATATCCAAAATAATCATCACTTTCTGTTTCTGTTTTCTTTTTGGAGTTTCATGGTTTCAGGTCTTAATTTAACTATTTAATACATTTTGAGTTAGCTTTTCTGAATGCTATAAGATATGGAACTACTTTCCTTCATTTACATGTTAATATCCAATTATCCCAGCAACATTTATGGAAGAAATTGTCTTTTGTCTACTGAGTATTCTTGGATCCCTTATCAAATATTAGTTGACTGTACATACTTGGTTTTATTTCTGGTCTTTTAATTCTGTTTCATTGGTCTCTATGTTGTTGTTGTTAATGTCAATAACATACTATTTTGATGACTATAACTATATATATATATATATTTTAGATTTTATTTATTTGACAGACAGAGATCACAAGTAGGAAGAGAGGCAGGCCGGTGGGGTGGGGGGAAGCATGCTCCCTGCTGAGAAGAGAGCCCAGCACGGGGCTCGATCCCAGAACCCTGGGATCATGACCTGAGCCAAAGGCAGAGGCTTTAACCCACTGAGCCACCCATGTGCCCCTGATGACTATAACTTTAGAATATAGCTTAAATCAGAAAGCATGAGGTCTTCTTCTTACGTTCTTCTATCTTAGCATTTCTAATTGGAATCATACAGTTTTATATAAATTTTAGGAGTGTTTGTTCTACCACTATAAAAGATGTCATTGGAACCTTGATAGGAATTGCATCAAATCTATAATGGCTTTGGTATTAATGACACTTTAACAATATTAATTATTCTAATCCATGAACAAAAGATACCGTTCCAATCATTTAGAAATGGAAAATTTCTTCAATTTCTTTCATCAATGTCTCATAGTTTTCAGAGTAGAGATCTTTCACTTTCTTATTTAATTTATTCCTAAGTATTTTCTTGGTTTTGATGCTATTGTAAATTGAGTCAATTTATTTCTTTTTCAGAAAATCCATTTTTAGGGTATAGCAATGCTACTGATTATTGTACATTAATTTTGAATCCTGCAACTTTAGTGAATTCATTCATTAAATCTTACAGTTTTTTGAGTGTAGGGTTTTCTATATATGAAATGATGTCATCTGCAAATTTCAGACAGTTTTACCTCTTACTCTTCAATTCTGATGGGTTTTGTTTCTTTTTCTTGCCTGATTGCTCTAGTTAGGACTTCTAGTTCTGTGTTGAATAGTAGTGATGAGAGTGGGCATTCTTGTCTTATTCTTGGTGCTGATACTGCGTGTCCATAGACCCCCACTATAAATCACATTGTTAGCATAAACAGTCTAGCATAACCCAAGGCCTCAGCTAAACAAAGACACTCTTAATGGGAAAGAGCCTTAGAGGTTATCTTTCAGAAGATGGACAAGAGCTGAACTTTTCTTTGAAATATGCTGGATTTGGGCAAGTCAGATCTGCTGAATTAATCCTTTACTGCACACTACTCTAGGCAAAAACTTACTGATTATAGTAAATTCCTCTCTGTCTTCAGCACACATATACAATTGGTATCTAAGTTCTTATTCTACCTCTGTGTATCCATACATTCATCATCGTTCCCAGTACTCCCTTCCCCCACTCCAAGTTAATCTATTACCAAAACTTACTCATTTTTTTGTGTAAAGATTCCCCCAGTATAATCCTTTTTTCTTCCCCACTTCTACTGCCTCAGTTTTTCACGTCATCATATTTTATATTACCTCTTCTCTACATCTTAGCAATCATCTTCCATATTGCCTTTGAAATAATTTTTATAAAAAAAAATTGGCTCTGTCATTCTGCTACTTGAAGTCTGTGAAGTAAGTATTAATATCTCTACTTTATTCACATTCCTTAGCATAACCCTGAATAATATGGCTGCCAATTATCTCTTTAGCCTTGTTACTCATTGCATTCCAAACCAACCAAAATGCTTCTGTGTCTCTATGACTTTGCATATCCTGTTTCCTCTGTCCAAATCTGTTATTCCTTCCACAAGACTCAAGATCTAGTCAACAATATTTTTTTTAAGATTTTATTTATTTATTTGACAGACAGAGATCACAAGTAGACAGAGAGGCAGGAAGAGAGAGAGGAGGAAGCAGGCTCCCTGCTGAGCAGAGAGCCCGATGCTGGGCTCCATCCCAGGACCCTGGAATCATGACCTGAGCCGAAAACAGAGGCTTTAACCCACTGAGCCACCCAGGTGCCCCCTAGTCAACAATTTTTCAAGCTAAATTCCACTCCTGTATATGAGTCAACTCAGGTTCCAGTTGCTTTAGGATGATTACCTGCCTTTAAGGCTAGGTCAGGTATCCTTTCTCTGTACTTTGGAAACAGTCTGCGTGTGCCTCAGTCATTTCATATTTTACCTTATCAGATCATTTATGTACTTCTCCATCTCCCTCACTGGACTGAGAAACCCTCACTGGGCATAACTGTGTTTCAAATAGGCATCCTCCAAACACAATGGATAGCAGTCACAACGCCTGAAAGAGACATATTCCTGAAGACTTGGCATAACTCAAATTTGTCGTAGGAACAAACTTAATCTTAACAAAGGATGGCATATGTTTTTGTTTCCAGACAGCATGTCAGTAGCAAAAACACATTTTATCAACCCCTTAACCTTTGTAGATATACAATATTTTGAGTAATTTTTAATTTGGGAAGATTTATACCATTTCAATTTGCATAAAATGAAAATTTAATATGCATGTCATATCATTTCAAATCTACATAATTTAACTTCACAATAAATGCAGTGTGTAGTACCTCATTTATAGTAATGTTTAAAGCTTATTTCCCCCCCAACCAGTCCTCCTCCTATCATTATATTTTGTTTACTTCCTTAATCATTTTCTTATTCATCACCATAGTCATCATCAGCATTATTTCCTGAGATCTCAAGAAAAATGAAAGATAAATCTTTTCTCTCCTCTCTTCCAAGCTATTATAGTTTAAATAGATATATATATATATGAATGTGGAAATGCAAACAAAAACATACTGTATTTCACATTTTTGAAATGTTCTCCTATTTTTTTCTCCTATTCATTCTGTGTGGCTTAGTTTAGAATAATCATCAGAGACCATACTTTTAAATTCCATAATAGGCCTGATATATCTGATACAAGATAGCATATGAAATATAATCCATTAGTGCAATCACATGATTAATTAATCTAATCCAGATAAAGCCATATCTAAAAAAAGCATTTAAAGAGACTTTGGATTCCTGCTACTATTTGCATTATTTTTATTAGTTGCTGGGTCTAGAGTTGTTGCAATGTATTGTAGAGACATTAGTAATTTAAAACATAATAACGGGCACCTGGGTGGCTCAGTTGGTTAAGCGACTTCAGCTCAGGTCAAGATCTTCATGCTCGGCAGGGAGTCAGCTTGTCCCTCTCTCTACACCCCTTCCCCGACTCGTACTTTTTCTCTCTCTCAAATGAATAAATAAAATCTTTTTAAAAAATAACAAATTTTTATCAAGACCTTAAAAATGTATAGATCTCTTTAACACAAGCATGAAATTTTTCATTTGCGTTATAGCCTCATAAAAAACACAAAGGATTCTGTTTTAGGTTTATTGGCTGTCTGGCAGAACAGCAGTATAAAAATTGGAACAAAGGAAAAAGGTTATTTTTTTTTTTACTCTTTTAGCATATAGATTAGTATTAATTACCATGTAATGAGCTGAAAATTCCTGCCAAAAAGTTGAGGTTTGTGGTTCTATTAATGAGTATTTTCTTTCCACTGGGTGAAGTAAAAATTTTAAAGTGTTAGGGATTTGCACTTGGAAAACATCTCTAAGCTATTTATACAAGCAAGTCAATAGGAAAAGCACATTTTCCATGTATAGTCTTTGTAGTGCATTCATGGATCTGACGTTTTTGGCAATGTGCTGCTTTTAATGGTAGCTCTGAATTGTAGCCTTGGGCAGACTTCGATGTAGCAGGAGTGAGACCAGCATTCTCCACCATCCAGCCTTGGACTGGCTGTGGCTGAATCTGTGTTAAGAGTTCCCATTTACTTTCCAAACTGGGACAAACCACAGAAGAATGCTTTCTTACTCCAAAATGGATTCAGCCTACAACAGGTACCCCAACCGTTGACGAACACTTGTAACAAGAAGCACCAAGACACAGTTTCTGGGTTGTCCCAATTAAAATATTCTGGGGCAGTTTGTCACCACTCCCATCTCTAAGAATATTTTTTGAGTAAGAGGAGTCTACACATAAACAGACATCATCAGAACTGAACCATTCTGGGGGCTATGAAAATGCACCACAACCAGTTCTTCTTTAGAAAGTGTGACGCAAATGACTAATTTCTGTGTTCTGAACCCACCACTGCACTCACAGCTCCAAGCCAAATACTGGGATCCACCGCAGGCCCGTGCCTGGGAGGGATACTTGGGAAGGCCCCTACTTGAGGGAAACAGGGCTTCCTAGATGGACAGTTTTGGTCTGGTCAAAACATTTGTAGAACTACCCTGCAGAGGGGACTCTCCTTCCAGGGCTTCCTTTCCCACCCCTTTTTTTTTTCTCTCCACAGACCTTGACTTTTGCCACCATAAACCTCTTACATGCCCAATTCTGTCTGCTTTTATGAAGACTCTCATTCATGCAGCTATTGTCTTCAGTTGTGATATTATCTTGACTTTTTTAGAAAACCCAAAATAACACTCCCAATGATCATCAAATCAATTTCTCTCAAGTCCAGGGTAGAAAGCCCAGTACTGATGTAACCTAGGAGTCCCCTAGACTTTTGCTCCAGAATCTGAATTCTGACTCTCATCCTCAAGGTCACCTCATGGTACAAAATGGCTGCTGGAGCTCCAGTTATCAGGCCTGTTCCAGGCAGCAGGAAAAAGTAATGGCAAAAGGACCAACATGGT
Organism: Mustela erminea; assembly: GCF_009829155.1. Classification (NCBI taxonomy): domain Eukaryota; kingdom Metazoa; phylum Chordata; class Mammalia; order Carnivora; family Mustelidae; genus Mustela; species Mustela erminea. The sequence goes on from NC_045629.1 coordinate 22,036,999, forward strand.
ATTCCTTCCAAAGTTCTAGCACCTACTAAGAGCCTTCTTAGAAGTTCCACACAACTGCCCTCTTTACTTCATTGTCTCAAGTATAATCACATAAATCACATAAACCTAGCAGCAGAAAGAGCTACAAAAGCTAAAATGCTATGAACATTGACATCCAGATTAACATTGGATGTTCTATTGCTAAAGACAAATGAAAGAATGGATATTTGTGGCAACTCTCTGTCTCCTCTATCCTTCTTTTCTCTCCATTTTATGCAGACATTGAAAAACATGATGTCTGGATTTCCAAGAGAAATCTGAGAGAAGGAATCTTACTATGAGCCTTATTTATCTTTGTCCAGGGTAGTAGGAACATGACCCTAAGCTCTCTTTCTTCTTCAGTACTTCATGGGCCTAGACTCAGGATTTCAGGACATAAATGAAAGTCTTTAATCATCCTGACCAGACACAACTATACATTCTACATGTGTTCAAAATTGTGGTGTAGCAGTTAAAAACAAATGGATAGCAGGAAGAATTAAAACCAGATCCCAGCTCTTTTGTTTACTAACAGTATCAACTAATGGTCAGACAATTAAACTTTCTGGTAGTGAATGCTCAATAAAAGTTAGCTGTTGGCTTGATAATTTTGCATGAAGGACTGAATGCTTTAAAAATGGGGTGGGGCACCAAAGAACTACCCTAAAATCTCTTTGGTTTTAACTTAACTCATCTTAACCTCTATACCCTAAAACACTAAACTTCTTTTAAATTTTTTTTTTTTAAGTAACAGGTATCTTTCCTGACATCTCTGTTTTAAAAAGTCTTTTTTCTAGATCTGTTCTACCAGTCTGTGTGTGTGTGTGTGTGTGTGTGTGTGTGTGTGTGTTTCTATGAGTCTTTTTTCTATCTTTTTTTTCCCTTCTAACACTCACCCTGATTTCTAGGATGTTCACCAGGTCCCATTTCAAAACTCCACTAAAACTGCCTACATCTTGGGTTCCAACTGGCCCTCGCACTGGGTGCCCTAATGTGGTAACCCAGACTCACGCAGCCTCCAGGACTTCCTGCAATCTAAAGATTTAGAACGTCAGCAAATGGTGTTTGGTAAGCATCTAGTCCCTGCATATTCTTAACTGTTTCAACACTCTAAGACCAGAATGCATATTTTCAGCCAATTAATTCAGATGATGTAAACACAACAGTGCTTAGCTAATTTGAACTTAATACTAGATCAGTTAATGAAGAGATTAGAAAATCTCTGCATCTAAGCAGCAAAAGATTCTTGCAAAATCACAAAAGTTAATCTTAATAATCTCTAGGCTTGTAGATGGAATGTTTACTACATTGTATCCTCTAATGCCATAAAATTGTTCAAAATACTATGTTCATTTAGATATCTATGGCTAAAATATGTTTTAAGTTTCTTGTCTATAAACACATACTTTATTTTACTCTACTGTTAAACCCTGCTGACAATCACTTGCCTCAGCATGACTTTATCAATTTAAAAGGGGTTTTTTTAGTCTTTTTCCCTGATAAGGAAATTATAGCAGAAGTATATAATACAGTATTTTCACTTTTGCCCACCTATGAAGTTGAAATAATGTCTCATCCAGAACGGGTTCTCTAGGACCCTATACTTCTTATCTTTGTGGTCTAGGACAAATTGCTTGATTCAGTCACCTCATTTCATAATGTCTACCTGCTAGAATTGTTGTAAAGATCAGAGACAATGAATTTGAAGCACTAAGCTCAGAACCTCCTATTTAAGGGGCAATCAACAAAAGGGGGCAACAGTGATAATGATGACAATTGATAATGGTAATGATGATTATAAGGAGATTGTGGAAATGGAGATGAATGGAATGGGGAAGAACGTATTCTTTTTCTATTACTATTGTAATAAATTGCCACAAAGTTGGTGGCCAGAAGTTTGTGGGTGTGGTTGATTCCTTTGTTTCATGTTTCACAAGGTTGGAAGATGTTAGCAGGGCTGTGTTCTTTCTGGAGGCTTACAGGAGAATCTGTTTTCTTGCCTTTACAAACTTCTAGAGACTATCTGTATACCTTAGTTCATGGCTTTCTCCCTTCATCTTCAAAGCCAGCAATGGTACCCTTCTGGGGTTTCAAATGTCTCTTTTCTTCTATCTCATCTCTCTTACTATTCTACCCTCCTCCTACATTTTTAAAGGCCCATATGATAACATTGGATCCACCCAACAAGCTCTGTATCTTAAAGTCTATAACTTTAATTCCATCTGCAAAGACCCCTAGGCCTTCTAAGGTGACAACTGCAGATTCTAAGGATTAGAGTATAGACAACTTCAGGTGGCATTGTCCTGCCTACATAGGGGGAAAGTAAAATGTTGATCATTATAGGAATAATTAATAAATTCAGACACTACCTTTTGAAGAATATAGACTTCCTTGATGTTTAAAGGAAAATAAAACTTACCTGATAAAGTCAACTTGGTATAGTGGAAAGAGCACTGACCTTGCTTCCATTTCTATAATCCTGTGTAAGTCGTTAAACGATTTTAGATTTCTGGTTATTCACTTATCAAATAAGAAAGTCAGTTTAATGATATAAACATTCTTTCCAGTTATAAAATTCTATCATTCAGTTAGAATAAATTTAACAGCTAAGCAAGAGCTCCTGAATCTTGCCATGAAACACATGACACTGTCTCATCACAGCTAAAGAGGGATGTAGGATTGCACCTTGTGGCCCATGGCTCATGTAGAGAATTATCATAAGGATGAAACCCGGGTTTATTTTTTAAGGGATTGGAATCTCATTGGAAGACAAGCATGTGTTTTCAGTTTCTTAGCTTCTAATTCCCCTGCTGCAACCCATCCTCCCTTTGAAAGAGCAGGAAAACCATGGTACATAGTTAAGCCTGAGGATTCAAAAGCGATGATATGCACAAATTCACTATTTTCTAGGTACAGGAATGCATTAGCATCTGTAAAAATATAAATACTATTCCTCTTAGGCAATTCCTGAGCATGAAGGTGTCCCTTGTTGTGTCTCACTGGTGAGGCTGAGAAGCTGGCCAGTCCCACACAATGTCCCCTTGGCCTCTCACCACTAGGGCATACCTCATCCAGGACCCTGACTAAGGCCTTCTCACCTCCAACTAAGTGGCCACTAGCAGTGTTGTCCAGATGAAGGACGATCAAGACAAGATGCTTAAGAGGAGTGATGAAATCTTACTCCCATGTGTTAGAGAGGCTGGGGACACAGTACAGTTTGCAGAATATATTCAGCAAAATGAGCCACTTTATAAGATGCAAAATCATTAAGAATGGTCTCCCATAGCAGCACTTAATTTCACATGCTGAAACGTGACTGGCTGTCTTCAGAGTCAGACACCATATCATGTAAATCTCCTGCTGGCTGGCTATGATGAGCATGAGGGTCCAGCACTCTCTTAGAGGGACTACCTGGCAGTATAGGTCAAGACTCCTTTTACAGCCTGCCCATGGCTGTGATGCCTTCCTGGCTTTCAGTATTCTGGACCTATATTACACACCAACTATCTCTTGTGAGAGGGCAGTGGAAATTCTTGGGAAATATCTAGAGGAGCTCCAGAAATGTTTCATCCTGAAACTAGCAACCTTCAGTGTCCCACCCACTTGCCAGGGAGCTTGTTTTAATAGGCTCCTTTCCTTTCCTATTCTTTTGATGCTCGACCTTGCCAGATGATTAATTCATAATAAAACTAAATCTGGATAAGTTGGAAGAAAAAAAATCTCCCACATGGGGGATGGGTTTTTAGATTTTATCCCTTCAGTAATTTACCATTTTTCTTTTATAGGCTTTCCAAAATTAATGTTTTCTGTAGATGGATTTGTGGGTAGGGTTTTGCAACAACAAACGCAGCACAAAGATGTTGGTTTATTAATAACAGTGCAACTGTTATTTTTCAATCAGCTGGATAATTCTTAGTGTTTTTAAAATAAAAATATTTATCATCAACTAACTCAGAATGACTTCTTCTCATTTATGTGCCGTTTGTTATCATGAGAATGTACCCCATCTTGAAAAATTGCAAAGTAATAGGAAATAGACTCTCACCGTTGTAATCAGACTTTTATTCAAGTGTTCAACACCATTCACTGAACTCTTATTTATACTCTGCCCTGGGCTACGCACTGGAAATACACAGGTGACTAGTACATAGATTTTTATTTCAAGAATCCCAGAGTCAAGTAAAATCCCAAAGACAAGTAAAAATAAACAAGTAATGTAAGAGGTAGCTGCGATCATAATAACATCTACACAATGCTGAGATGGTTCATAAAGAAAGCCAAGGAAATACAGGCTGTGAGGAAAGCTCCAAAAAAGTAGTCAAATATAAGCAGGTTTTTATTTTGCCAGGTGGATGGAATAGGAAAGAGTATTTCACACAAAATTAACAATATGCACATGAAGCAGAGAAAGAACATGTATGTGTTTAAAAATTCCTTCTTTGTGAAATACCAGTGTATATTCATTTTATTCATTTATATCTTTACTTTTTTTTTACATTCACAAGAAGGTATGTTCCAGTATAGGCAAGTTGCTAGAATTTCAAGTTCCTTCTACTGGTTATAATTCCAAAAAGAGAGAACTAAAGTTTGACGAGGAGTAGAGATTTTACATTAAAACTTCAGGATATATAAGAGAAAATAAGAAAAAGACTTGCACTTAAGTCCAATGGATTATATAGGATTAGGAGGCAGCTGTTTAAGCAAGCTAACAGAGGCAAAGCCCAGGGAGATTAGAAGTGATACAAGGAATGAAAGATGGGGTATGGGGAGAGATATACGAAACACTCCAGAATCACAAATCTGACAACTACTGAACATTAATATAGAGAACTAGACTCGGGGGAAAAAAAGAATATGTCTTATTATGTGTATTGTTAGCAAAAGAAAAATTTATAAGCATCCCACTAAAGCTGTTAGGGACAGATCTTTAAAATCTCGAATGAATAAATGAGGATAAATGGAGCAATACCCATCATTAATAATTTAATCAGTACTATCATTAGTATAATACTGATGATAATCAACATTATCATCAGTACTACTTTTATTTAGCCTTTCCTCTCTACAGCAATGAATGTTATTAGAAAGGAGAGCTTAAATACTATTTTTCATTTATTTTCTTTTATTTTTTTGTGATGGATGCTGCAAGCTTGTTCTTTGCTTATGTGGATGAACAAAAACCCACCTCCAAGCAGATTTTCTCTATTTCTTCCCCAAATCTTAAGTTCCCTCTTGATTATGATGATCTGAATAGAGTGTATTGGGATCATTTGTGACTTAGTGGAGACCACCTCTTCTAATACCTTTGAATTTACAGACTTCATAACTGGGGAAGGGAATTAGACAAATCTTAATAACACCCAAAGAATATTCCAGAAGAAAGTTAAGACCCGGAACACCTATTCTTTGGTGGTTCCATATTACCCTAGACCTTCCCCACAGTGGATTTTCATGGTGTGATCTAAGGTTTGCTGGTAAGAAAGAAAATCAAAAGCTCCAAAGTGAAATTTACCATAATGTTGGGTAAATACAGTTCAATATACATACCTAAAGACTGAAGAAGAGCTACCTTTGCCACAGCCTGTGAAAGTCCCTCTAATATAACAATCACACTTTGGGATCAGTGATTATATAAGAGTGTATATTTTTTTCAAAAAGCTGTGATGTAAGGAGCTCACAGATTGAGCCCCGCTGGAGCCATACAGGTGACCAGACCAGTAAGGTCAGCCCCAGTGAGCAGGAACACATCAAACCGTGTAAGATCAAATTCTCACCTGATGTACATCAAGAGAATCAGACCAAATCAGAGATTTGGTCTTCTGACCAAAAAGTTCTGACCAAACTCAGAGGTTTGGGTCGTTTCCTAGGATTGCCATGTACTGGAGCATTGAAAGAAATGAAATCAGAGAGAGAGGGGAAGTGAAATGTGATGGAATCTCAACAAGGGCTGGACCAAATCCACATGGAGCTCTGGAGCTGTGGCCCTTCAATGTTATCCCATGGAGTCAAAGAGACTGGACCTTCAGTGGGAGGAATGCAAGGAGTTGACATGAGCCCTCCAATGAGGTGCATCTTATTGGCCTGGGGCCATTCCCACAGAATGACTTAGGTGACAGCCATCAGGCTCCCATGTTCCCCACAGCTTGGAGAATTAAGTGTCAGTCAGGAAGAGCTGATCTGGACAGTACCCTTACAACAGCCATTACAAACAGATATAAAAACCTGGACATCGTGAGCAGATGATCCAGTCCTCTCTTATCTGGAAGATGTCAGGGAATAAAATCAATAAATGGTATAATCAGGATAGATGTAAAATAATATAACATCAAATAAAAATAAATAATATAAAATAAAAATATATATAAAATATTTTTAAAATAATATAAAATAAAATAAAAATATAAATTTAAATAAAATGAAATAAAACAAAAACAAAAATAAAAAACTTTTTTATTATTAACAAACATGACAGATATATAAGAAGTAATATTCTATGAGATGACCCCCCAATTTGTTTTCTGTAGTTCTAACAATACCTAAAAGTTTAAAGAATTTTTGTTATTTTGTTTCCTTATTTTAAAGATTTTATTTATTTATTTATTTATTTAAGAGAGAAAATGAGAGCACACTCAGGTGGAAGTAGGAGCAGAGGGAGAGGGACAAGCAGACTCCACACTAAGTACAGAGTCTGGAGCCCAACACTATGCCTTGATCTCAAGACCCTGAGATCATGACCTGATCCAAAATCAAGAGTTGGGTGCTCAACCGACTAAACCTCCCAGGCATGCCAAATTTCTGTAATCTGAAATGATAACTCTTCAGTCATTAAAAATTGACTATAAACCATTATTTTTTGTGTGAAATTCTATTTTCATGATTATTTTCTCTGTTCACTGGCCCTATGCCCCCTCTCCACTACCTCTTTTCTTTTTATTTCACTTGAGGCAGCTACACCTTGTCCCTTCTCTATCTCAGTCCAATCATACATTTAGGGCTATAGGATAGGCTTGCAATGACATTTTATAAATCATCACTCATTTCCCATGTCACTCTTTACTCTAGTGCCTCCTTTTTGAAAAAGCTGAAGGTACGAGCCCTACACAATGACCATCTCCAAGTGTCTGGTAGAGATTTACACAAGGCCACGTGACACTGGACAAAGGACTAAGCAGGTAGACAAGTGGAAACAGTGCTCATGACTAGAAGGGATGCCATATGGGAAACTCTGATTGGAACTGGATGTCAAGAAGCCCGTGAGAAAGTCCTTCCTGAAGTCCCTAGTCACTAGACCAAGTAATTTATCACAAAAATGACCAAAATGATAGAAATTTGAGTAAATAGACATTGCAAAGTAAGATTGGGTAAATAGGCATTATAAACTTTTGTAAACTTACAATTACATAGCTTCTTTCATTCTCCTACACTGGAAACCAAGGAACAAATGCATATTCTGTTCTATTTCCTAGCATCTTTACTCCTTCTAAGTTGCCCTGCTTCTTATAGAATGATAATAGCTTCCTGCTCAACTGTGAAAACAAATCTCCAGTTCAAAACTGAGAACATACTCCCTTCATATCCAACGTTTAAACACAGAACATCATTTTATTCAAGCTTATTTTTAAAAACAAACATATGCACAGAAAAGCATTTTGAACTAAATTAATTTATAATGTAAACTCTACAGTATATTTAGCACACTTAATCAACTGAGCTGAATTCATTCTGGATGGAAAAGATACAGTACCTAGCTTTGATAGTCAACATATGTCAGGACATTTTTTATGATCGTATTTTCATGAAGCCCAAGTATGAATTACTAATCTATTTGCCTTGGAGGGAAATGTATGAATAGTTGAGAATGTTATAAGAGTTGACAGGGCTCTGGTCTAAGCATATACTTATCATATAAAGAACAAGATGGAAATAATTCTACATTGGAAGATCTGTTTTGTGTTAGGTAGTTACACAGATTCCTTCTATGCTTTATGTATCAGTCCTTAATTACCATGCTGGATTCCTGGCAACCAATCTACTTTGTCTTTTTTATATTATCTAAAACAAGAGTTATACGGTGAACTTTTTCATTTTTTAGCATACTACGTAAGTGTAATTTAACAAAGCTAATCTGACGAGTCCTATTTTTCCTATAATGTTCTATCTTTTTATCAGTATCTTTCTTTCTACTAATCAAGAATCTTTTCAAGTTTAAAATCCATCTTTCTAAGAGCTAAAAAATTAATACCATTTTTGTAACACACACACATACACACACACACACTTCCTTAGGTACTTTTATCCAATTTATTTTGTTTTCTAATTGCCTCAATATTCAGTAATGTGAAATTTCTCGAGTAACCATGAAAAAGAAGAAACAGATTTAAGAACATTATATCAATTTAGACTAAGAAAGGATATTTATTTCATAGTGTGGTGCCCAACATAACTTTTTTTGTAATTGGATGAATATGGGTAAAATGTATCATCTCTCTGGAGGGGAAAACTCATAATCTCTCTGAAATTATTTTTTGGCTTAGAGAATTACAGGAAATGACAGCTTTAAAGAGAAGAACAACCTAATAAAATCAGAGTTGCCCTTAGATCCAGGCAAGAGGGGCAAGACTGCTTCAGAGGTCTCTGAATATCACAAACCCAAGCATAAAATAAAGTTCTTAAACAATTTTTTTAAAAGACTTTTTTTATTTCTTTGGCAGAGACAGATCACAAGTAGGCAGAGAGGCAGGCAGAGAGAGGAGGAAGCAGGCTCCCTGCCAAACAGAGAGCCTGATGCGGGGCTCAAACCCAGGACCCTGAGATCATGACCTGAGCTGAAGGCAAAGGCTTTAATCCGCTGAGCCACCACATGCTCACCTCTGTCACTCACAAACCAATGCTCAGAGCAACCCATAACTAGCACTATTCAGATGTTTAACAACCAGTTCAAAGGTATAGACCTGTTTTGTATAATGCGCTGATTCCCAAAGTATAAATACTCCCACCAATGGCAGGTTTCAGACTCCCAAAGTGATGTTACAGACCAGAATTGGGGAAGTTGCCATGAACGGATTTTCTCAAGCCCCTATAGGCTGGTTCCAGTACGCCACTGACTACAACTCTGATGTGTTAGAGAGAGATCTTGACTGGGAGTGTGGGCAAGATTTAAAAGGTCAAAATTTTAGATGTGAGAAAGGGCAAATTAATTAGCTTGTCAAATCTTTCCTCTCTGATGGCTTGAATCCAATAGATTCTTGTATAAGAAAATTTCAGAATTTGAGTAAAACTAACATAATTCCAAAATATTCCAGTAAAAAAATATAAATTAATGATTTTGCTAAAAGAAAAAAATAAATCTTATGTATTAAGTTTATAAGAACTTAAAATTGTGTATGTTTTAATGTGATCACTCATCCAAATATTACTAGCCCATCATCAGAACATTTAAGCAAGCACAAGAATAAAACAGTCATCTTTGATATTTGCCAATTTTAAGTTATATTAATAATGCAAGTTCACACATACGTTTTCTTTGTTATATTAAGTCCTATTTGTCAAGATAGAAGGCTAGAATATGTTTTACTTAACAGTTTAATTGTCTGATTTATAGCTTTAAATATTTGGACATTACTAATTAATTGACTATTACTTAGGAAATTGTTTTTCAGTATTATCACATTCAATATTATATTTCCTATGCAAAAGGACCACAAGTTAATCCTTTTGGAAAAATAATTTGTTTAATTTCTCACGTATTATGGAAATATGGATGGAATATTTTTATGAGCAATATGTTCATATTGTTATGAATATGGAATATTTTTTGAAATTCAGAATTGAATTTTTAAAGCAAGTTTTCTTTTTCCCCACAATAATTAAGCATGGTTTTTTACTATAAATACAGCCATTTAAGCTTTTATGTACAGAACATTTTGATATCTGGAAATAGATTAAAGACTTTGAAGACCGCAAGCAGTATTTTCTCTTCGTTCAAAGATTTTCTGAAAGCCCAACTCTACTCTTCTGAAAAAGTTTTTTGTTCAAAGAATATGGATTTCCTTAATTAAACCTAAGTCATTCACCATTGTGCTATAAAATTTAAAACAAATAATTGAACCTCCCCGAGTCTTAAATACCTTATCTGAACACAGGAATTAAGGATAGCACATATGTATCATACCTACATTGTGATTTTTTGTTTTGTGAGAGGACACGTTGCAGAACCCAGCACAAGGTGGACCTTCACTAAATGTCATCTTCTTCTCTCTGGTTACTATCAATTAGATCCCAATCCCTGAAAGACAGAGACTATGCCTCATTCATTTTTAAATCTCTAACTCCAACCTTGGGACCTGATACATTTCCCAGTGTTGGACAATGTCAACACCTTAAACATAAATGTGTTATGTTATGTTTGAATTGTGGAACCTGAGACATCAGCCTACCCGTAGGTAGAGTAAGTATTTACCTAAGTGATGGAAAGTGGTTTGAAGCAATCCAGTTGTTTAAAAATCCCCATGCCACAACGGCTCATATTCTATCACCCCACCTGGGTGGCTCAGTCTTTTAAGCATTCAGTTCTTGATTTTGGCTCAGGTCATGAACTCAGGGTTGTGAGATCAAGCCCCCCCACCCCAAATCGGACTCCCTGCTCAGCAAGGAGTCTGCTTCTCTCCCTCTCCCTCTGCCTCCCCCAATCCCTGTCACTCAGGCACTCATGCGTGTTCTTTCTCTCCCTCACTAAAATAAATAAATAAACCTTTTAAGAGAAAGAATTTAATTATTTTGAGATTTCCTTCTTTCGATCTTCTTTGAATATACAAATAATCCTGAGAACTTAAAAAGAAATTCATTGTCTGTAGAGATATAGGGGCAGTACCCCGAGGCTAGTAGGAAACTAAAGCTGAGGTAAAAAAGAGTTTTTCTAACCTTCTGCAAGAACTAGCTCTAGGTAGTTAACAGGATGATTGAAAAGTCTATCATTCAGAACTTTCACGGGTAGTAACAATGACACTTATAAAAAAGAAAACAGACATTACACTTTGGAAGTCTCAGTATTTACCAGCATCTCAAACCAAAACTATTCTTTTGTGCCCTTTATTTTTGTTCCCACACTGCAACCACTATATGCTGTTCCCTCCTTCCAGAGTCATGAAAAGAGTTCAAGGAACTAACTCTCCATTTTCAGTCATCACTCACTCTCATCCTGGATAGAACTACAAAATCAAACAGGAAGGCGAAAAACACAAAATATAGAATATTCACCCGGATCTGGAAAATCGCAAAAGCGAAGTGGAAAATGATGGAATAAATGAAGTAAGTGCAAAGTTTCTTTGTCTTGGTGAGGAAGAGGTGGGCGGAGTGGAGAGCAAGGAAGTGGCGGAGTGGGAGAGTTATGTCCTTTAGACGCATATGGTGCAGAAAAGGGAAAACATGTTTAAGCTCGGTTCATTTAAACTCAAAGTGTCCTAGCTTCTTTGTTTTTTAAGTTATTGGAGATGTTATCAGGCTGTTTAAAGTAAAGTCATTAAAGAGAGTCCTTGGTTTACTCTGAACAACAAGCAACAAAGTTTTGGCAAGGAATGAGGTTATTAATGTTGTCTGAAGGGTAAGTGTCTTGAAATGGGACCACGCTGAGTCCTCTGAATGGAGTCACCCTCTGGTATGAAAGCATGGCTTCAGCCCTCTAACTTGTGACTGTTGCGGACACGCAGCCCATTTATCAGTTTAGTGTCTGCCCGGGGAACTATTCTCTTTGTTTTGCTTCCCTGTTACAGCCTAGTTTAAAGAAATTATTTCATGCCCCCAGATACAGAAAACTTCTAAAAAATCTCTCGCTGGGGGTGCCTAGGAACAGAAATGTAGAACTTGGTGAGATACTGAGCCTGGATTTCCTTGTTGCCTCGTAAAAGCAGAAAATCTAGAAGGGCGGTTAGGAAACTTTCGGAGGTGCTGTTGTAATTACTTAGAGTAAAACATTAAATAAAATTACAAGATTGCATAGCGCCGTTAGGATTCTCAATGCATTTCCATACACACTGTCCCATTCAATCCTCACTCAACCCTGTGAGGTATCATGAAATGTTTTATTTTGCAAAGAAGACAGAGATTTAAAGAAATGATTTGTCTAATGCTGCACAACAAATAGGATTCAAACCCAACTTCTAAGTTCATCGGTCTGTCCTCATGATAACTCATGAGCAAAACCCAAGTAATCCCGTAACTTGGGAGATTTGGGGATCTTTGTTTCCTGGCTTTCTTTTCCATTTTAGTTATCTATTTATCTATCTCGAGAGAGAGAGAGACAGAGAGAGACAGAGAGAGAGTGCTCACACAGGAGATGGCGGGGGAGGCAGAGAGAGAGTCTTAAGCAGGCTCCACGTGCAGCATGGGGCTCAATCTCACGGCCCTGAGATTATCAGCTGAGCTAAAATCCAGAATCTAAAAGGCTTAACCTCTGGAGCCACCCAGGTGTCCCTTCTTTTCCATTTAAAAAGATCACTTAAGGGATGCCTGGGTGGCTCAGTGGGTTAAGCCTCTGCCTTCGGCTCAGGTCATGATCTCAGGGTCCTGGGATAGAGCCCCACATCAAGCTCTCTGCTCAGCAGGGAGCCTGCTTCCTACTCTCTCTCTGCCTGCTGCTCTGCCTACTTGTGATCTCTGTCTGTCAAAAAATAAAATCTTAAAAAAAAAAAAAAAAAGTTCACTTAACCTCTATTATTCCATGAGTCATTCATCTTTTCACTTCCCTGCTTTCATGCCTCATGATATCTTCTATTTCAATAGCTGTCACCATGATGAAGGATTTTTCTGGAGAAACTGTAAATTAGTCAACTGAGAAGGGCATGCAGCTGCAAATGCTCTTTTCAGTTTAGTCTTTGATTTTTTTTTTCATTACTAAATTTATGGAATTAAAAAAAATGGCTCACTTTTGACCCTCTTAATAGACTAAGTGGGTCAGGAAACAGTGGTCTGTAGAGAGAAGAAGGTGGCCACGCTTGCATAGGACAGCCCTGGGTCTCTGTAATTAGTAATGGTGCCCCTCCTCCCTCAAAACTGTCCTAATTTGAATAGTAAATTACTCTCTTAGGAGCAAGCCAAACAAACCACCTTCTGCATAAGCAGAAGATAAGAGAAGGCAATCTTCCTCCTTTACAAAATCCCTCAAAGAACTTGCCTTTACAGGGTTTTGACAACCTCCCCGTAACACAGATACCATTCAATATGCTTGCTTTATTTTGATCAATTATAACCATGAAAGGAGGGAATGCCTGTGTTATAGGATGGCATGTGTTCCAAAGGTCCTTTATATTTGACCTTGGGGTCCAGCAAAAGTTATTCTCACTCTGCTTTTATTTGGCAAGAGTGTCCAGATTGTATCCCACAAAAGTCCAGAGTCCAGTAACATGTTCATAGCTGTTCTTTGAAAGCTGTTTCATTATTGAGCCTGGGAAACCCCCAGTTAAACAAGTTTTTTAAATAAATATTTATAAAAGCATTTAATATTCTAATGCATATTTTGCATCTCTGGGGGGTAGAGTGATAGTTGATATGGAATGTTTACTGATGGGCTTGATCACTGATGACAGTTTGGAAAACAGTGGTGTAGGCTTAGATTTTGTACAGTATTAAAATGGTTTTAATAGAGCTTGCTATATCACAGTGATTGATATTTTAACTGACCTAAAGTTCCCAATCACACATCAGCTTACTGATGAGGCATAACAACAAATTGAGTTGAGGAATAGTATTTTCAACCAAAGCAGGAAATCTGTATGAAATCCATGCAGAAAATCTTAAGAAATCTTACCAGGAGGAGATGCTATCTTCAGTCACCACACGAAGAATTAATTGCCTAGTTTTGTATTTAAAATGATGTTCCTCACAAATTATTCTGTTAACATTAACTGCTGTATGTAGGACAATAATTGGCCAGAAGTATGGAGAGGTGAAATCCCACTGCCTTACTTTCTAATTCACAAATGAAACAAGTTCAGAACCAATATAATTCATCTATACATATATATACCTTTGTGTGTACGTGTGCGTGTGACAACATTCTACACTCTACATTCAGTTTTGTAGCAGTAACCACACTTTTCTAATTGCTTGTTGCTATTTTGTTGTTTCCAACAAGTCTGGAATGGATTATAATTTTTTTCTTTTGGCATTCCCCCAAACCTACAAACAGTGTGTTACACCAAAGCACATACATTATGTGGCTATGCCAAGAATCTAACAAGCATTTTTAGGGCAAATAAGATCACTAATTCTTGTTTGTTTCTCTTTTTAAAAATAGTACACCCGGGACATCTGGGTGGCTCATTTGGTTAAGTGGCTGCCTTCAACTCTGGTCATGATCCCAGCGTCCTGGGTTAGAGTCCCACATCGGGCTCCTGGCTCAGAGCCTGCTTCTCTCTCTGCCTCTACCTGCTACTCTGTCTGCCTGTGCTCACTCTCTCTCTCTTTCTGACAAATAAATAAATAAAACCTTAAAAAAAAAGTACATTCTACTGTTGAAGATGACATGAATACTTTATAGTGAGACATTTCGGTGCAATGCTGAATTTCCTGGGTGCATAGGAAAATTGTGTCTTGTTTTTGGAGGCTACAAAGCTAAGAGAACTTTGTTAAGATGGATACCTCTTCAGTTCATGCTAAGTTTTATTTTTCCATAGAGTAATTCAATATATCTTATCCTAAGTGAATTAGAACTCTTCGTATTTATTTTGGATATATTTTCCCTATCTCATTTTTTTTTTTGTCCAACATCTTATTTCTATTTCCATCAGTTATTAAGTTTAACTAGTCAAATTTTAATCTCCTAATTACTACCACACACTATTTTTAGAATGGGGCTAGACATAAATAGATATATAAATAAATGGAAGAACAGGTAAATATTCTTAAATATTTTTCTTATTAAAACATTTTTCCAACCAATTATGCAACTGCCCATGCTCTCTCTCCCAGATATATGATAACATCTTTTGAAATTTCCTCTAGAAATTCAGAAAAGTATAATGACAAATATAATAAGAAATCTAAATGTGAAACATTTGTGGCCATCCCAAATATTTGATCAGGAAAAGAAAAATCGTTTGTCCAGTGTGTGTTCAGTTTAGCTGGAAGAGGTTATTTTGAGCTTTGATTTTTGGGGTTTTGTAATTTTCTTAATTAAGTTACTGCTTACTTAAGATAATAACAATAGTCACAAGGGGCGCCTGGGTGGCTCAGTGGGTTAAGCCTCTGCCTTCGGCTCAGGTCATGATCCCAGGGTTCTGGGATCGAGCCCTGCATCAGGCTCTCTGCTCTGCAGGGAGTCTGCTTCCCCCTCTCTCTCTGCCTGCCTCTCTGTCTACTTGTGATCTCTCTCCGTCAAATAAATTAATGAAATCTTTAAAAAATATATATAACAATAGTCATGAGAATAGCATTAGACTTGTGGTGCTTTTTATGTGTCAGTTTCATAGTTGTACCCTTTCACTTAATTCTCCAAACAACATGATGAGATAGATGCTGTTATTGTCTTTATTTTATATACAAGGAAAATGAAGCCAGGAGAATTTAAGTGACTTTCCCAATGTTACCTGACTTGAAAGTTATAAGGCGAGGGGATTTGATTCTCTGACCCCAAGGCATATATTCATAATCACCCTAGCAAGTAATATTTTCATGTAGAGTCCAGTACCTATACTTATACTTTTAAAATAACATATTAAAGAAGGAGCTGTTGGGTTTAATTTTTAAACTATCTCAAAAAAAAAATTCTTAAAAAAAAAAAAAAATTCTTGTCTCTTAAAAAAAAAATAAATAAAACCATTTAATATCTATAAATTTGAAAGAAATGTTTGTTTTGTTTTGTTTTGCATTTTGTTTTTTTTAAGATTTATTTATTTGACAGAGAGAGAGAGATCACAAGTAGGCAGAGAGGCAGGCAGAGAGAGAGGGGGAAGCAGGGTCCCCGCTGAGCAGAGAGCCCGATGCGGGGCTCGATCCCAGGACCCTGAGATCATGACCCGAGCCGGAGGCAGAGGCTTAACCCACTGAGCCACCTAGGCACCCCGGAAATGTTTGTTTTGATCAGCAAGACCCTTTTACTAAACAGAGAACCCGAAGTCAAACTTTTTCTTTGCCAATTAAAAAGCAATTAAATTGAAAAAGTTATCCTTCCATAAAATATTAAGAAAAAATAACTTGTGAAAACTATATTAATACATTGTTAAACTGGTTGTTAACAAGATTTTTTTTTTCATTCAGCTGAGAAAAACTGTTTTTTTTTAAGATTTTATTTATTTATTTATTTGTCAGAGAGAGAGAGAGAAAAAAACACAAGCAGGCAGAGCAGCAGGCAGAGGCAGAGAGAGAAGCAGGCTCCCCACTGAGCAAGGAGCCCAATGCGGGACTTGATTCCAGGACCCTGGGATCATGACCTGAGCCGAAGGCAGTGGCTTAACCAACTGAGCCACCCAGGCATCCCAGAAAAACTGTATTTTTCCATCAAACACTAATGCTAGCTAGGTTTGAGTTTCTTTCCTTTGGTGAAGGAATTGAATTAATGTGTTTGTGCCCCAGGGTTTGGCAGTAGGTAGATTCAATATCATGTTTACACACTGAGCTCTTCAATATCATTTTGAAAAGGTAGGGGCTGACAGGGTGGATCCAAGGTGTCAAGATCTAGCAAACTCTGCAAATAGAGATAGCCCAGCAAAATCAAATCCGCTCATATGAAAACAAAATCCTCTATAATCAAAAGATATTATTTTAAGACCTCAAAGTACTATTTTATCAAAGTGTTTCACACCTATGACCTTCTGCTACAACCCCCAGAGACAGTCTCCTGTGCATAAGACATATGGTTTCCCTGTTTATTTTTGCATTGGGAATATTGTGTCTGCAATCTGTGACTTGCGTGTTTTAAACTTGGGGAGGAAATGACAGAAGTAAAAGTTGTCAGACCATAAAACTTAACAATGCTTTCATTAAATTCTGATGAGACATCAGAATTTATTACGATTATGATTTATTATTTATTATGCAATTACTTATAGTGACATGCTCATCAGTGTTTCTTTTGTGGTACTAGAATTTTGAAATGGGGTGGCAAAGGCGCACATGGGGCCAAGGGATGGGTAGAATGTCACCACATTTGACAGTTTTAACCAACATTCTACTCTTGAAACTTACCAGTACTTTCTAACTGGGAACATCAAATCTTTACCCTCTGAAACATCTTAAGAGTTCAGTGTCCTACGCCCTTGGTACTTGGGAGGAGATTTCCTACTGATAGCCTAAGAGAGCTAGTCAGTTCGGAAATTGCAGAATCCGGATGGACTCAAAATCCAATTTTCTTTCAGTAGGCTGTCTTTTCTCTGCCTCTTTTTCCATTACTGGCTTCTCTTCATCTGTGTATCATCTAACTGAGGCTGGCCTGGATATTCAGTTTCCAAATCATTTCTTCAAAGATGATTAGATAGGTTTGGGTGTCTGTGTTTACTCTGAATCTATGCTCTGCATATCTTTTTGTACCCCAGTCAAAAAGTACCAGTCAAGTACCACACTTGAACTGAGTGCTATGTACCAATATATGAAACCTAGCATGCGGAAAACACAAAATATTACTTTTATTCTCCCAAATCAGCATTCCTTCCTACTACTTTTTACTACTAATTTTACTATTATTTCCATAGTCTCTTAAATTTATATCATGGAGATCTTAAAAAGTGATGCTCTTGGGGAACCTGGTTGACTCAGTCAGTTAAGCATTCAACTCTTGATTTTGGCTCAGGTCATTATCTAAGGGTCATGAGATTGAGTCCCTCTTCCTCTGCCCCTCCCTCCTGAGTTCCATGCTCAGCGTGGAGTCAGCTTGAGATTCTCTCCCTCAGTCTTCTTGCACCCCTCTCCCCCAACTCATACCCCCTCTCTCTCTCAATAAATAAAGTCTTTGTTTTTTAAGTGATGCTTTTTTGGGAATTACAGCATGAGTTAAGTTTTCAAAGAGGAGCAAGAATTTAGTCTTCAAAAAGTTATGTTACAGATAATGGTGTTGCAATAAAATTAAAAATGGCTTCCCACAAAAATGATTCCATAATAAAGTCTTCCCAGATATCTTTCATAATGTCTCTCGGGTTCAACCAAAAGGTTGACTTTCTTCTTCCATTCTCACAGTTATTAACCTTGACTTTTCATGCCTAGCTCATGACAAGTTAGCTATTCTAACTCTCCTTTGTACCAATATCTAACTGGTGAGATACTTATCCTTAAAATCTCTTTCATTTCATCACTTCTTCATTCAAGAACTTCCCTGAGCTACATTTTGCCCATCAGATAAAAGCTAAACTTTCAAGCTTCTAACTTAACAACTGCTCCTTCCTTGCTTTTCCAATCGCTTCTCTCATTTATCTCTAATGTTGACCTCTCTCAGGTAGAAATAATTAGAAAGGACGGACTTCTAGGTGGGAATTAGCAGAGAGGGTGAAATTAATGGCAGAATGAAGACAAAGTGTCCTACTAAAAAGTGCATATGATATATACAGCCTGACAGAGCTGGATCTGAATATGTGTGTGTGTGTGTGTGTGTGTGTGTGTGTGTGTGACAGAGAGACAGAGAAAGAGAGAAACCTCTATAAAATCAGGATAATAATAACAGCAACAAGGTTGTTCTGAGCATTTAGATAAATGCTAGGCACATAGTAGTCATCAATAATAATAACAACTATTAGATTAACACAAGATTCAAAAGCATTCACTTTATACTACCAATACATTAAGTACTTTAAATATAGTTGCTCAGTTAATCTTTAAAACAACCTTCTAAATTAACATAAGAAATACTGCTCATTGTTTTCTAGTAGCCACTCTTCCCCTCTTTCACTGAATAAGAACCTCCCTACCCCAAGTATGATCTAAGCACATGGATGTCCAGCTTCAGAACAGATTTTCCAGCCTCCCTTGTTGCTACGTCTGGCCATGAGGCTAAATTTTGGCCAATGGGCTATATGAGGAAGTACTATGAGCAAATTTCTGGTCACGTCCTTCATAAAGGATGCTCACTATTTCTTCTCCTACCAGTCTCCAGTGGGCTGACTCATGACATAGTTATAGTTGATCAAATGAGGACAACATTCATGATGATGGTAAGGCAGCAAGCCTCCAGAAACATGCTTCCCTGGAATGATCTTGTGGAGCACAGCTCCTATGTAACCTGGACTGCTTGCTACCTCTAACCTGCTAAATGAGAAAGGTGGAAAGATTATCATCTTAAAGTCTCTGTGTTTTAGGATGTCTAGGTCTTAGCAGCTTAGCCCATGACTCACTAATTAAAGTACATACTGTTCTGGGCGCCTGGGTGGCTCAGTGGGTTAAGCTGCTGCCTTCGGCTCAGGTCATGATCTCAGGGTCCTGAGATGAAGTCCCGCATCGGGCTCTCTGCTCAGCAGGGAGCCTGCTTCCCTCTATCTCTCTCTCTGCCTGCCTCTCCATCTACTTGTGATCTCTCTCTGTCAAATAAATAAATAAAATCTTTTAAAAAAAAAAGTGGGTTAAAGTACATACTGTTCTTTATTATTATTTTACAAATAAGAAATCTGAAACCAATACAAAAAAAAAAAAAATTTGGGAAAGTAAAAGATAAAGCAGAGTAAATCTGGGTTTCAGAAGAGCACTCCTGAGTCTGTAAGCAGGGAGAATACTGGCTGCGACTTACCCAAACAGGGGAGACTGAGTCCAGCCTGGGTGTTCAGATACTGAGAAGCTACCGCATGAAGTCAGTACATAACAGCTCGGTAGGGAAGAATGGAGAACCACCCCTGAGCTCCCCTCAGTACATTGCTCCCTGAGTGGAGTGACAAGCATTTTGACACGTTCATGGTTAGCTTCCAGGTTATTTGGAGGATCTGCTGCTGCCACAGTGAGATTCAGTAGGAGGATTTAACATTAGTCTACATCTGGTAGCCAAATTTGGCCCTTACCTAATACTTTATTTTTGCCAATTTCTCTTATGCTCCCTTGTCTTCCCTCTGCCAACATGAGTCCATCAGTTCTCCAGACCCACCTTTCTCAACCAGTCTGATTTGCTTATAGTCAATCCACCGGCAGGAGATTTAGTCCTTTGGTGCATGCATCAACAAGGACTATAATAGAATCCTAGAAGATTCTCACTCACAGCTGTTTGATACCAAATGGACTTCATTCAGCCGAAAGAGGCCTCCAGGGACTCTGCAGTAACAAAGTCTCTGTGTTCTTTAGTTCTATCATCTGGGACAGTTATTTGTTATTCTCTGACTTTGTATCCCTATTTGTAAAATTGAGGAGTTCAATAGATTATATAGATTCACATGGAGATTTTGTGAAGAATAAATGAATTAATTTAAAAAACTTAAAACAGTATAAGCACACATGAAGTTGTCAGTAAAATTTAACTACTGCTGTGATTTATTTATTGGGCCAAAACCTAATGAAATACGGGCATATCTTGTATGAAGTGCATAGTCTAATCAGAAGAGAAAGATACATGCACAATTGTATGCAGTAATGTGCTATGAGTTTGAGGAGTCCATAAAAAGCCCAAGGCATTATGCCTGATGAGGCCGGTTTTCTTACAGAAAGGTCATGAAGGACATCACGGAAGACAGGCGTCCCATCCTTCCAAGTAGACATCACTGTCCCCTTGGGGTTTTCTCCCCTGCCTTATCTGTACACGTAAAGGGATGTATTAAACAGAATACTCAAGTCAGAGTTTATAATACTGGTTTCTACTCCAAATTGTGAAGTAGGCTAACAACCAACTTGAAAAAGTCACTCTTTCTGGGCCTGGGTGGCTCCGTTGGTAAAGCATCTACCTTTGCCTCAGGTCATGATCCCAGGGTCCCAAGATCAAGCCCCACATTGGGTTCCTTGCTCAGTGGGGAGCCTGCTTTTCCCTCTGTTTGCCACTCCCCCTGCTTGTGCTTTCTCTCTCTGACAAATAAATAAAATCTTTAAAAAAAGAAAATAGTCACTCTTTGAGCTTCTCTTTCCACCAGTAAAATAGAGATAGTAATAACTATTCTGCTAGTTCACAGTTTTCGTGACATCCACATAAAGTAAACATGAAAACAGTTGCTAAGCTGTAAGGTACTATTCCAGTAAAAGATGTTAATTATTACTTTTTAAAGTCCATTATACTTTCTGTTCCAAGGAGTGCCGATGCCAGCTGTGCGACAATGGCTGCTCACAGTGCTGGCTGATAGGAAGCTACAATGGCACCATACTGGGAGGGGACCCTGATCAAGGGCAATGGCCCCATTGGTACAGGCTGGACACGAGGACCATATGTTGTCTCATATTTACAGAATTTGCTTCATGCAATATCAAGGTCAAAGCAGATAGATGCTTCTGCATGAATGTAACCTAGAAAGGGAACACAGAAGGGAGTCACTGTAGCACTATAGCATTTAGTAGCTAAAGCTGCATGCTTGTGAAAAATAACTGCTCTCGAATTGTGGTTTGCTAAAAGCCAGTCCAAATTTCCAGGACCCAAATAAATTTTATTGGTTTTAAGAAGCTGATGCTTTTCAAAATCTTTCACGATGTGGCCAAGTTCTGAGCACCCCGGTACTAATGATAAACTAGAGGAACGTAAGACATTCTGTACCAGGGCATTCTTCAGTTGGGGCTTTGTTGTTCCAATACATATGTGGCTGTGGAGGGGGGCAACCAGGCAGGAATCAGTACCACAAGGCCCAGGCAGCAGTCAAGGCTGCAAAAGATAGGGCACATGGATCTCTCCAGAAGGTCGGAAGGAGACAGCATTATCCCTAATGGTCAGGAAACAGGGATTAGTCAGCAGGCCCAAGCAGTGAGAGTAGGGCCAGGCGTGGGAGACATGGACCCTGCATGAGGGAGCCAAAGCTCCAACCAGAGTGATGGGGACCTGGAGCTATGGCACGTGCTGTTTTACACACAGTCCACTCTGCTGACTGTCTAGCATGAACAAGTATACGGGAGGAAAGAGGAACCTGAGTACTGGGTGAACTTGGGGAGTGTGACCATGACCAAAAGAGAGATAGGTTCTAATGGCTAATTTGCAATTCTGAAATTAGAGGCAGTGTCATTATATACATAACATTTTGCTTGTTTTAAAAAAAAAAAATGCAGGTGAATTATCTTATCTCTTTTTTTTTTTTTCCCAGCGGACCATGACTCATAACAAGTCTGCCACTGTAATTAAACATGAGTTTTTAATCAATAAAAGGCCCTTGGTGGGCACTTAATGGTACGTAGGAGCAAGTTGAACATAATTATTCACATACCTTGAGACAGGAAAGACACATTAGGATAGAATCCCCTCAGTTACCATGAGGATCTAGGCGACCTGCTTCTGTGGAGTTCTTCAAATATGGTTACATCTGGTCCACGGGGCAGGTGCAGTCCCATGGGGTGTGGGTTTTCCAGTGTCCTTTCCTGCTTCTAAAATAATATGCATATAATATGCTCTGTTGAAACAGTTTGCATAATATCTGCTCCCTCCATTTTTTTTCTGTCCTTCGGGAGACTAGCTACTGAGAAAGAATAAGATAAAGAATTAGAGTGATAGTGTTTGTGCTGACTGTGAACCCCCGCCCCCCGGAAATAATCTTTTTGTCAATTTTCAAGAGACTCCAGCTGAAAATGGAAACCTATAGATAACTACCTCCACTTAACACTTCCGCTGTACATATTATCAGAGCATAAGAAATCAAAAGATGCAAAAGGAAGCATTCCAAAAAATCATGTTTCCTTACAGGAAGGTAGCCATCGGCCCTTGGAAAATGACTGCATATTTATTAAACGCCTGTGAAAACGAAATAGTCCTTTCTATTACGAAAAGTTAAGCATTGAGTCTGGAAATGTTTCCTAATGAAAAGGGCATTCTCATTGTCTCATTCTAGGTTGTATCTGTTTCCTGTTACTACAGTAACAAATTACTACACCCTTAGTAGCTTGAAACAACATAAATTATTATTTATCAGTTCTGTAGGTGAAAGGTCAAGCACCGCTTGCACTGAGCTAAAATCCATGTGTTAGCTGGGCTGCGATCCTTTCTGAAGGCTCTATTGGTGAATCCTTTTG
This sequence comes from Mustela erminea, assembly GCF_009829155.1. Classification (NCBI taxonomy): domain Eukaryota; kingdom Metazoa; phylum Chordata; class Mammalia; order Carnivora; family Mustelidae; genus Mustela; species Mustela erminea. Next base: position 22,060,102 of record NC_045629.1, read on the forward strand.
CTTACCTTTTCCAGATTCTAAAGGCTCTATTGCCCCTTCTTCCATCTTCAAAGCCAGCAAGTACAGGTTCAGTTCTGATATGGCACCAGTCAGACCTTCTATTGTCACTTCTCCAGACTCTGTTTCCGTTTTTCCCTCCATCTTCTGCTTATTGGGCTCACCCAGATAATCCAAGATCATCTCTTTACAAAGAAAAGTAATAAGATAGAGTAAGAAGAGGCAGTGAGGGCTCCAGAGTGACTCAGTCAGTTAACAGACCAACTCTTGATGTCAGCTCAGATCATGATCTCAGAGTTGTGGGATGGAACCCCCCTCAGGCTCCATGCTCAGTGGGGAGTCTGCTTGAAATTCTGTCTCTCTGTCTCCCTCTGCCCCTCTCCTCATGCTCCCAATCATGCTCTCCATCTCTCTCTCTCTCTCTAAAATAATAAATAAATGCTTTTGAGTAAAAGGGGAAGCTATTGATAATGACACTGAGATGACAATCATAAACCAGGATTAAATTAGACAACTGGGATACACAGTAAGCCTACTCACATGTGTGTAGTTTGGACCATCCTGTGTAATAGAAAGACACCGAAGTGCTTTAAATAAAAATGACATGACATAATTTACATTTCAAAAGGTTATTGTTTGCTGGTCTGGAATAAGGAGAAGCAAGAGTGAAAGGAGAACTCAATCTGAGACGGACTTTATCAGTCGAGTGATGATATTGGCTTTAATTGAAATGGTCACAGTGGAAATGCAAAGAAAGGGAAGGATTTTCTTTATTTTCTTTTTGTTTGTTTGTTTTTGTTTTTGTTTTTTGGAGAGAGAGAGAGAAGGAGAGTCTCTGCCTGTGTGTGCAAATGGGGCAAGTGGAGGGGCAGAGGGAGACGGAGAAAAAGAATCTTAAGCAGACTCCATGCCCAGCCTGAACCCCATGAAGGGCTCAATCTGACCACCCTGATCTGATCTGATCATGACCTTAGCCAAAGCCAAGAGTCAGCCATTTAATGGACTGAGCCACCCAGGCCCCCTGTGGGAAGGATTTTTAACATGATGGATGAGAGAGGAAAGGCAGAGAGATGAAACATAAGTTTGTGGCCTGCATAATGGGATGAATGATGGTGTCATAATTACAGGAACCACTGGGGGAGAAAGAGATACAAGTGGGGATGAAATGCAGAGCTCTGCATTGAACATATCTTGATGATCCCTTTGGAACGTTCAAGTGGAGTTACCCATCATTAGTCAGGTATCAGGCCTGTAACTCAGGGGAGAAGCCCATACTGTGAGATACAGAGCTTGGAAAGCATCAACTTTTTTATGCCATTTAGAGTGCTTACCACCTGAAGTCATCTACAGAGAGGACACAGAAAGGAGAAGAAAGAAAAGAGGAGGAGAAAAGGGGCAAAGGAGAGAAGGGGCTTAGGACCAGGCATCGAGGTATCTCAAACTTTAAAGGTTGATAGAGGTGCAGGAGCCATCAAAAGAAATTGAAAAGAATTTTGGGGCAAGAGAGGGCTTGCTTTGTTTGTTGTGGATTTCTGTCTGTTTTTTAGGATGGGGCATTAGAATGCACACACATGCTGATGGAAATGATTCCATAGAGAGAGCACAGAAGATGACAGAGGAGAGAGGGAAAGAAAGGAACATATTTAGAAAGTCAAGAGGGTATGGATCCAGAGCAAAAGAAATCAAGTTCTCTCTGTATCTGAGTCAAGTCTGCAAAAGTATCTTTGATTGTCCTAATGCAGGAATAGAAACGTTAAACCCTTTCCTTATGCTACCACTTTCTTTAACTGCCAAATCTTTTTTAATATGAAATATGACTTTAAACCTAATATTGCATCACTTAACAATATATGTGCTGGTCTTTAAGGGAGAATTTTTCTATTTTCACTCATTTTTATTATTTAGACCCAACCCTAAATGAAAGTAGTTTCAGTCATCATCAATTTTATTTGGATACAATATATTTTACATATATTGCATCATTGAATGCTTAATATTAACAGAACAGTACAGGCATATGTATTCTGTTCTTAGCAGATCAATGGAAATACTGCCAAAAAAAAAAAAAAAATTAACTCAGATGTTTCTCTTTCACTGTTTGATTCATCCACATGCAACCAATCCCCTCGACCTTCAGCTTCTTCATGAGGAAAAAGAACATAGAGGAAAAGAGACTGTGGGCTGCCCTACCTTTTCCCTTTCTCTATGTCATTTTCAGCATAAGTGACTAGCTAATACACAAGGGGTGTCTTAGTTTGCTGGGGCTGCAAAGTTCCATAGTCTGGATGGTTTCAGCTACAGATAGCTGGGGTGGCAGAATGCTAAGACCAAGACATCATCCAAAATGATGTCTTCTCAGTCCTTTCTCCTTTCTCCTTGGCTATTTGGTGGCTGTTTTCTCCATATGTCTTCAGATGGTCTTTCATATGTGTGTGTGTGTGTGTGTGTCCATATTTTCTCTTCTTACACGGTTATTAAATTAGGGCCCACACTAACAACCTCATTTTACTTAATTTACTAATGGCCAATCTCCAGTACTAGGGGGCAAGAGTTCAACATATGAATTTGGTGGGTGGGGGGTGGCAGTATACCAACTCAGTCCACAGTATTAAGAAAAGATATGATAGTGTTCTCTGGTTGTTCTTGCCTCTTAGAATGGCATTGGTTTCTTTCTGCATCAAAGCAAGCTCTGGTTCTATCAGGAAGCATGGCTTCTTGGAGCTGTCATCCTCTCCACTTACGCAACAGGGCACACTTACTTGTCTTCTCTCTGAGTCGCATTGAGTCTCTGTCTTGCACACTGTGGGCACACTGGAGTTCTGGAGCACTGAAAAGGCTATAGAGAATGGGGTGGCCATGAATAGCAGACACATTGCATGCATCTCCTCCATTCATACATGCTCTGTTTTTCTTTTAAAAATACAAATCATGGAGGTTTCCCAGGGGAATTCTACCAAACATTTAAAGAAGAACTAATTCCTATTCTCCTGAAACTGTTCCAAAAAATAGAAATGGAAGGAAAACTTCCAAACTCATTTTATGAGGCCAACATCACCTTGATCCTAAAACCAGTCAAGGATCCCATCAAAAAAGAGAGCTATAGACCAATATCCTTGATGAAAACAGAGGCGAAAATTCTCACCAAAATACTAGCCAATAGGATTCAACAGTACATTAAAAGGATTATTCACCACGATCAAGTGGGATTTATTCCAGGGCTGCAAGGTTGGTTCAACATCCGCAAATCAGTCAATGTGATACAACACATCAATAAAAGAAAGAACAAGAACCATATGATACTCTCAATAGATGCTGAAAAAGCATTTGACAAAGTACAGCATCCCTTCCTGATCAAAACTCTTCAAAGTGTAGGGATAGAGGGCACATACCTCAATATTATCAAAGCCATTTATGAAAAACCCACCGCAAATATCATTCTCAATGGAGAAAAACTGAAAGCTTTTCCGCTAAGTTCAGGAACACGGCAGGGATGTCCATTATCACCACTGCTATTGAACATAATACTAGAAGTCCTAGCCTCAGCAATCAGACAACAAAAGGAAATTAAAGGCATCCAAATCGGCAAAAAAGAAGTCAAGCTATCACTCTTCGCAGATGATATGATACTATATGTGGAAAACCCAAAAGACTCCACTCCAAAACTGCTAGAACTCGTACAGGAATTCAGTAAAGTGTCAGGATATAAAATCAATGCACAGAAATCAGTTGCATTTCTCTACGCCAACAACAAGACAGAAGAAAGAGAAATTAAGGAGTCAATCCCATTTACAATTGCACCCAAAACCATAAGATACCTAGGAATAAACCTAACCAAAGAGGCACAGAATCTATACTCGGAAAACTATAGAGTACTCATGAAAGAAATTGAGGAAGACACAAAGAAATGGAAAAATGTTCCATGCTCCTGGATTGGAAGAATAAACATTGTGAAAATGTAATCTACACATTTAATGCAATTCCTATCAAAGTACCATCCATCTTTTTCAAAGAAATGGAACAAATAATCCTGAAATTTATATGGAACCAGAAAAGACCTCGAATAGCCAAAGGGATATTGAAAAAGAAAGCCAAAGTTGGTGGCATCACAATTCCGGACTTCAAGCTCTATTTCAAAGCTGGTATCATCAAGACAGCATGGTACTGGCACAAAAACAGACACATAGATCAATGGAACAGAATAGAAAGCCCAGAAATAGACCCTCAACTCTATGGTCAACTAATCTTCGACAAAGCAGGAAAGAACATCCAATGGAAAAAAGACAGCCTCTTCAATAAGTGGTGTTGGGAAAATTGGACAGCCACATGCAGAAAAATGAAACTGGACCATTTCCTTACACCACACACGAAAATAGACTCAAAATGGATGAAGGACCTCAGTGTAAAAAAGGAATCCATCAAAATCCTTGAGGAGAACACAGGCAGCAACCTCTTCGACCTCAGCCGCAGCAACATCTTCCTAGGAACATCGCTAAAGGCAAGGGAAGCAAGGGCAAAAATGAACTATTGGGACTTCATCAAGATCAAAAGCTTTTGCACAGCAAAGGAAACAGTTAACAAAACCAAAAGACAACTGACAGAATGGGAGAAGATATTTGCAAACTACATATCAGATAAAGGACTAGTGTCCAAAATCTATAAAGAGCTTCTTAAACTCAACACCCAAAGAACAAATAATTCAATCAAGAAATGGGCAGAGGACATGAACAGCCATTTCTGCAAAGAAGACATCCAGATGGCCAACAGACACATGAAAAAGTGCTCCATATCACTCGGCATCAGGGAAATACAAATCAAAACCACAATGAGATATTATCTCACACCAGTCAGAATGGCTAAAATGAACAAGGCAGGAAATGACAGATGCTGGCGAGGATGCGGAGAAAGGGGAACCCTCCTACACTGTTGGTGGGAATGCAAGCTGGTGCAACCACTCTGGAAAACAGCATGGAGGTTCCTCAAAATGTTGAAAATAGAACTGCCCTATGACCCAGCAATTGCACTACTGGGTATTTGCCCTAAAGATACAAACATAGTGATCTGAAGGGGCACGTGCACCTGAATGTTTATAGCAGCAATGTCCACAATAGCCAAACTATGGAAAGAACCTAGATGTCCATCAACAGACGAATGTATAAAGAAGATGTGGTATATATACACAATGGAATACTATGCAGCCGTCAAAAGAAATGAAATCTTGCCGTTTGCAACAACGTGGATGGAACTAGAGCATATCATGCTTAGCGAAATAAGTCAAGCGGAGAAAGACAACTATCATATGATCTCCCTGATATGAGGAAGTGGTGATGCAACATGGGGGCTTAAGGGGGTAGGGGAAGAATAAATGAAACAGGATGGGATTGGGAGGGAGACAAACCATAAGTGACTCTTGATCTCACAAAACAAACTGAGGGTTGCTGGGGGGAGGGGGGTTGGGAGGAGGGGTTGGGGTTGTGGACATTGGGAGGGTATGTGCTATGGTGAGTGCTGTGAAGTATGTAAACCTGGCGATTCACAGACCTGTACCTCTTGGGATAAAAATATATTATATGTTTATAAAAAATAAAAATTAAAAAAGGAATTAAAAAAAATACAAATCATGGAGAATTTCAAGATGGCAACCACAGAGCGCCAAGCCAAGTGCTTCTAAGCATGAAGTCCCAAATAATTGCACAGGTTCCATGCCCATGAAGCTGGCCTTGAAAACAGATGTGGACACCAAAGGAAAGTGTGGGCATGTGGTACAGTGAAGGCTCCTCTGCTTAGCCTCACCCCTGAATTGGCTCAAGACAAGGTATGCTTAGAAACCTTTTCTCATCTTTCTTAGGGTTGCCATGTGGTTTCAGCGAAAATGCCAGACACACCTGATAAAAATGTGTAGACTGAAATGTAGCCATAAAATGTACAGATCAAGAATTCACAGTCTACAAACTATGTTCCTAGCAGCCCACATTAGAGTTTCTGCATAAAACACTAAATATTATATATTACATATTATACAAATATCTTATATGCTTATAAATACTAACTAAAATAAAACAATATGCTGATGGTGCTGAACGTACATCATGTTATAATAAAGTGCTCTTAATTTTTTAAATGGGTATTTCCACATCTCGTCTTTATTTCATCAGCAGAAAGTGCATACAGACTGTCAGCTTCTAAACTGGACACCTGGGTGCCCTAACCTTTTCCTGTCTGACCCTGCTGTTCCGTTTCAGCAATTTTAAAGTATGTGTCAGCCACTAATGATTCGTCGATCCAGCCCCATCTGTGTTGTGGTTACTGAAATTCTTCCCAGGGTCTGGCAATCTATTATGTGATATTCCTGGTTTCTAGTGTTGTTGGAACCTGGCATCTCTTTCTGTGCTTCCAAGATTATTCAATGGGAGCGGCAGGAAGGGTCAATCAGCTGTTTGTCTTCAGAGCCAATAAATCCACCTGCTATATTGTCACTTAAAAACAAAGAGCCTTGGGTTTTCTGGGATCAAATAAAGCACAAGCTGTATACCACCTGATAATATTGGTTTGGAACACACACACACACACACAGACACACACACACACAGTAGATGATACTCATGTGGGAGACACTTGCTCAAGAATACAACCAGGATTATATTCAGTTCACCACCCTCACTCACCCGCCACTACTGTGTAGTGAATTCTGTTGTAGGACCTAGAATCCCTGTTCTTGTGGGACAAGACAGAAAAGAATAAAAATGTAACATGTCAAGAGTTGGAAGTTAAACAAGGTGGGGGCGTCTGGGTGGCTCCATTGGTTAAGCACCTGCCTTCCTCTCAGGTAATGATCCCAGGGTCCTGAGATCAAGCCCCACGTCTGGCTCCTTGCTCAGTGGGAGCCTGCTTCTCCCTCTCCCTACCACTCTCCCTGCTTGTATTCTCTCTCTTTCTCTCTCTCTCTCTCTGTGTCAAATAAATAAAATCTTTCAAAAAAAAATTTTTAAAGGTTTTTGTGCCTGGCTGGCTTAGTTGGTAGAGCATGGAACTTTTGATATCAGGATCATGAGTTCAAGCTCCACGATGGGCAGAGAACTTACTTAAAAAAAACTAAACATCTTTGGGGGTTACAGGAAGACAGCATGGGTGGGGTGCTATTTTAGGTGGAGTCACTATAAACATCCTTTCTGACAAGGTGACATTTGAGAAGAGACCAGAAAGAGCAGCCACACAGATATCTGGGGGAAGGAGTTCAGAAGGAGCAAGAGCAAAGACCTTGAGGCAAGTTCATCATTTGTTTGATCAAGGAAGCTAGTGTCCCTGGAAGACAGTAGGAGGAGAAGATATTTGAGATTTCTTTTCATTGTAAGATGAGAATCCATTGGCATGTTTGCAACAAGGAGCAGTGTGCTCTGTCTACTCAGGAGAAAGAGATGTATGAGGCCAAAGGATGAGGCAAGGAGGCCCCTGGAAGGGAAAAGTTATAGTGCAGGAGAAAGATGGCTGCCGCTCGCACCAGAGCAGCAGCAGTGGTGACAGGGAGGGGTGCTCAGATTTGGGAAGAATCTGATAGCTTTTCTAATGAATTAGATGTGAGGTATGAGTGGAAGAAAACTATCCAAGTTTTTAGCTCAAAGAGCTGCAGAACAGAATCACCAACTGTAATTTCACACTTTTTCTTCCTTTCTCAGAGGAGTACATTGCAATGCAAGCATTTGATATGATGATAATGGACAACCTATAATTTATTCTAATTTAGAAAATAAAATAACATTTTTAAATTTGGGTTTTCTTGACTGTTAAATAATAAATTACATGTAGCACACCTCAAAATTGGTAGTTGTAATCCCCGTGTATGCTTAGATGTTTCTACACGTCCTTTATTTGGAGACCTAAAGAATAAATGAGCGCTCCATGTTTCCCATTTAGAAGCTTATTTTAGGCTACTGTCTGAACTGGAAACTACTTTGGAGAACACTGAGTATTTCTTTGTAAAGAGGCATTAATCAGATAATGGCTTATAAACAGACTAATCAAATAATTCATCATCCAATGGAGATATGTTTAAGTGTGAAAGGGAGTAATAATAATTATGCTGTAAAATGAACACAAAAAAGGATGTTTGACTAAAGGATATGATAAGGATAGGCACAGGAACTAACAGGGTGATATATAGGTTCCAAAAGGCTGATCTGTTGCATAGAGCTGAGATGTGTGACACACCAGCCTTGACCTTGGCCATTTTGCATTAGGAGCTGGTCTACCTTAATGGTGGGGTGTGTCAAGAGTTTCTAGGCAGAGGCGATTTTGAAGATGGAATGTAGGAGAGCCATCTGGTTTGGTTCAGTACAGTGTGGAGTACAGGAATCAGAAATTGGGATATCAGAATCTGGTTAAGAAAGCTAAGCTCGTAACAAGGCTGTCATCCCAGCATTAGAGCACCAGAGTGTGTACAGTCCCAACCAGTGTATGTGACCTAAATGTCACAGTCCCACAAAGAGCTGTCATGCATCCTAAAACAGTTCAGTTGTCCCAATCCTCACCTAGTTATGAGGCGGGGCGGGGGCCGGGCTGCTGAGATTCTTTGCGCTCTAAGTGCCATAGCTAAATGAGCCTTGAGAAAGTGGGGGGCTCAAAAAGGAATAATGCCTGAAAGACACAATCTACATCATTTTAAACAAATAGGAAAAAAAAAAACCAAGATATAGGCTACATATTATAAAACGCATCAAAGGGGGCACCTAGGTGGCCCAGTTGTTTAGCATCTGCCTTTAGTTCAGGTCATGATCCTAGACTCCAAGAATCAAGCCCCCGCACTGGGCTTCCTGCTCAGCAGGAAGCCTGTTTCTCCCTCTCCCACTCCCCCTGCTTGTATTCCCTCTCTCACTGTGTCTCTCTTTGTCAAATAAATAAATAAAATCATTTTTTAAATAAATAAATAAATAATATGTAAATAAAATACATCAAAGGCTATTGTCAGAGGGCGGTCAAAATTGGCATTATGAAATATTTTTAAACAAAAGAGAATGGAGGAAAAATAACACCCGTTTACTTGTCAATCAGTTTTGCTGAATATATTAAGATATACTTGGCAATATTTGCTTCACATATTTTGTTTTTAAGGAGTAAAACATCACAGGGGCACCTGGGTGGTTCAGCCTGTTAAGTATCTGCCTGTGGCTCAGGTCATGATCCCAGGGTGTTGGGATCGAGCCCCATATCGGATTCCCTGCTCAGCCAGGAGCCTGCTTCTACTTCTACCTCTCTCTAACTCTGCTGGTCCCCCTGCTTGTGTTCTCTCATGTGCTATCTCTCTCTCTCTCTCTCTCAAATAAATAAGATCTTAAAAAAAAAAAAAAAAACCAAGAAGTAAAACATTACAGAATGCAACTAAATTCAGCTGTTGACCCTCTCCTAACCCATCACATTTTTTTCTCCCTTCCCAGATGTCGCCACTATCCAGAATTGGATGCTTTCCATTCCCATGCACATTTTTTATGTTTTTTGCTAAATATGGATTATGCATTAAAATATCCTACTGTTATGAATGTTTTAAAATTCTATTTAAATGGTGTCATACTATTTGTAGAACTCTGCAACTTGTTTTTTTCTTACCACATAATTTTCAGTTATATCCATTTTGATAATGTAACTCTAATTTATTATTTCAGAATCTAAAATTTCAAAACTACACATACACACACACATGAAAAATCATAGATAGAGGATAGACAGATGTAGAAAAAAAACTGTTGTTCTGCTAATAGATATTTAGATCGTTTCCAATTATTTGCTATTTCAAGGAATGTAGCAATGAAAACACTTTCCCATTTCTCTCTATACCCACTTAAGAGTTATTCTTCAGCTGTGGCTCCCAAGAGGGCAGGATAACCCCCTAGGAAACAGTCTGGCATTTTGTGGGGGGGAGATTTTGTCCGTCATAATGATTAAATAACACTTCTAACATTTCCTCCACCGAAGCCGAGGGAACACAAAGAACTTTCCTTTAACCTACAGTAAGATGTTCATGTAAATTAACGTACACTGATGTCCAAGGAATATACCTTCTATGAAAATTGAAGATTGTATTTTATTTACAACTTCATTAATAGTTGCCTGCCATTTTGAAAAATCCCATCTTCAATAGTAACTTCACCTTTGAAATGCCAAAACAATTGTCTGCATTTTTCTTCTTTTTTTTTTTAATTTTATTTAAATTCAATTAACTGACATATAGTACATCATTAGTTTTTGGTGTCATGTTCAATGATCCATTAGTTGTGTATAACACCCAGTGCTCATCACAAATGGTGACTTTCACAGAAATCTTGCATACCCTTCGTATTATCTTCCTGAAGTTTGTCAAGTCCCATTCGCCTGATATAAGCAGGCACGTTGCTCGTTATTTCTTCTAATTCATCATACACAAACATGTACCTATTGAAAAACATGATTCATGATGTTGCTTTATTTCTCCTTTATATTTATGTAATGACATTTTACTGATTTCTGCTTGATATCGAAAGGGAGGCTATGTTGGGAATGCCACAAAATACTTGTTATAAAAAGGGACCATTGGATCTGATAGGCAAAGAGCTGCTACCATAGCGAATGTTCCTTACAGTGACTACCACGTACATCCTTAAATTTACTGTATTTTACCAAGTTTCCTTCTAGTTTGTAATCCCACCAGCTGTGGTTGAGAACTTTAATTGTTCCACATACGTGCCCACTCCTGAATTGTCACTTCTTAAAAATGTCTATCTAATGGGTATGACATAAAATATGATTGTTGTTTAATTTCCATTTCCTGATACTAGTGAGGCTGAGAATCAGTTTCACATGGTTGTGGGCCTGAGTTCTTCTAAGAATTTCTGGTTCACATCATTCACCCACTTTTCTGCAATTGTTTTTATATATTCCAGACCTAACCATTTTTTCATTATATGCTTTGCTAATGTCCACCACTCCCTGAATGTCTTTTCACTTTGACTTTGATGTCTTTTAGTCTATGGAAGTTTTTCATTGTAATGAAAACAAACTCATCAAGATATATGTGTGTGTGGGTGTGGGTGTGTGTGGGTGTGTGTATACACACATATATATAGCTTATGCTTTTTGTGCCTTTTAAAAAATCTTTTCCTATTTCAAGTTTAAATTCTATGGGAAGTATTAACATTTTGCTTTTTATAAGCATGCCTTTAACTCACTGGGGTTTATTTTTGTAATTTGGAGGAGATAGGAATCTAATTTTTTCCAATGAAATAACTATTTTTTTTTCCCGGAATTATGTGTTGAATCATTCATCCTTACCTCATTTGAAATACCTCCTCTGTCCAGTGTTCCTGAATCTTCTCCTGTTAATTAGTTAATTTTTCTGGTCCAGAAAAAGAAATCACTGTCTTAATTAGTTCAGCTTTATAACAATTATCAATATTTAGTAGGACAAATTCCCCTACTATTTCTAACTACTATTCCTCTACTATTATCCACTTTCAAAACTGTCTAGGTTATTCTTAATCCTTAGTTTTTCCACATGACTTTTAAGGTCAGCTGCTCATATTCCATGAAAAATCTACAGGAATTTTTATTGAACATGAAATGAAATTGCATGAAATTTATGTGTAAATCTAGAGAAAAGTAATGTCTTCACAATAAAAAGTCATTTCTCGTATGCATTTACATCTCTTGTTTTTTAATCAAGACTTTGTTTATATTGTGCGAGATTCTGTTACTTGCCTTCCCAACAAACTCCTTCTTTTCTTCCTTAATAATAAAATACTAATATTTTTAGAGATGGCAACCAGCCTCTGATGTTGAACACACAGTAGGCATTCCATAAATGGCAACTGCTTCCTATCATCACCCCATGGCCCACCATTTAGTAACCAAAGCAAAATAAAGTTCTATGCAGGGGTCCATGAAACTATGGCCCACAGGCCAGATCTGTCCCGCTTCCTAATTTTGTAAAGAAACATTTACTGAAACATGCTATGCTCATTTATTTACACATCTATATTTTCTTTCATACTACAGTGGCATAGTTGACTTGTTGCAACAGAGTCTGACTGTACGACCATGGAAGCCTACCTACCTGGTCTTCTACAGAAAATGTTTGCCTACCCCCTAGTTTAGACTCTATTCTTAGCCAGTTATGGGCTTAAATGATTCTATTCTACTTTCCAGATGCTTACTGTTCCATTCTTTTTGCCATTGAAAATGTCCATGGGGCTCAGAGATAGGTGAATGCCTCTGGAAAGATTTTTAAATTCCTGATAAAGGCAATGACTATGAAAAAAGACCTTGCTGTCACCAGCTCCTCTGCCTTTTTTCCTGGCTCAAGCATGGGCTGATGGCTGGAGCTTGGAGAGCAATGATGCGATTGTGAGGCAACTACTATGGGGACAGTGGAGGAAGTCAGGCAAGAAGCTGAGGATGGCAGGCAGAGCCAACTATGGAATTTGCAGGAACTAATACAAAAATAAAAATACAGGACCGCTTGTTCAAAATACAGGCAGAAAAAAAAAAGTTCTGTTAAAGGTAATTAAAATATAAAGCTTTTTCCTTTCTTCCATGGTTGCCTCCTTAATCTGCCTTGGTGACTCTTATTTGCTATTTAATGGTGTTCTAGGTAAAGAAAAACTAAAATCACAAATTACGAGCATGAATTTTTTCAGGTCTTTTATACTTATATATAAATATATACAAATAACAAATATCTATAAATTCTCATGTTCTTTATATTTTTAAAAAGATTTTATTTGTCAGAGAGAGAGAAATCGCAAGCAGGGGGAGCGCCAGGCAGAAGGAGAGACAGGCTTCCCACTGAGCAAGGAGTCCAAAGTGGGGCTCGAAACCAAGACCTTCAGATCATGACCTGAGCCAAAGGCAGACACTTAATGGACTGAGCCACCCAGGCATCCCTGTTTATATTTATATAAGTATCTTTATAATGGACAATACCAATTTTAAATAAGAGCATTTGACTCATGTACAGAATCCCCAAAACACACAATTTGTATTTCACACTTACACATGTTTTTGTATTTCATTCCTACCAGAAGAGTGGAAAGGCTGCACCAGACTATTTCAACTGTTTGTTTGTTTTTTCCATGTCTTGATTTGCACACATTCTACCAATACTCTCTACCTTGGACTTACTGATAAGTAAGGACTGAAAGGAAAAGATATAATGGGATGCCTTATCTTTCCCTTTCCTTATATTTCACCATTTTTAGTATAAACAAACTGGCCCAGTAGAGGGAAGTGACAAAAGTAAGAAAGGATATAATAGGGTTCCTTAGTTGTTCATGTTTCTTAGAAAATCATTGCCTCCTCTCTATACTTGAAGCAAGTTCTGATTAGAATGGAAAATGTTGCCATTCTTTCTGGGCTGTCCTTGGGCCAACTTAGTCATAGATGTAACATGCCTAACTAGGATTTTGAGTCTCACCGAACTTCCACACACTGTGGGTCAACCAGAGTCCCATACTCGTGGGCTATCACCAAGGCTATATGTAAATGAGATGACAAGGAATGACAGATGTGTTTATTTCACATATCTCCTCTATTCACACATGTGGCCCATTGTCCTGTTGGATGTCATTCACTAAATACAATTTCCAAGATAAAATTACCAAGACTTTCAGAAGAGCAACACAGAACACTGACCCAGGCTTAGAGCCCTTCCACACGTGGAGCCTCGTGTGACCTTATAGATCAGACTCCCATGAAGCAGACCCTGACGAGGTCCCTAGAGGAGCCAGCCCAATGAGCCTAGCTCCTTGCTCACGTGGTCGAGCTGCCAAATCAAACCAGCTTGAGACATTTTCTTAACTAAACAATAAGTGTTCTTAGATTGAAGTCTGTTTTTCATTTTCTGACAGGTGAAACCACTCCATGTCTTTCATCTCTCCCAGGCACTTTAAAATGTTTAGCACTATTGTCATATATAACCTCTTCAGTTATTTTTTCTAATTATTCATTACTGCGGTATCTTCACACAATTGATTTTTGTATGTTGTTATTTTATTCAGAATCTTTGTTGACTTCTCTTATTAGTTCTTAATAGATCCTCTTAGATTCTCTTGGGTTTTAGTCACAAAACGTGGCATATAAATATTGAAGGTGTTGCTTGGCTTTTGTCCATCTCGATGCCTTTTTTTCCAATCTGGCTACAGCTAGCTTGTACCTCCAGCACAATGATGAGCAAGGCTCCTGCTCTTGTTCCAGACTTCAAAGGAATTCTCTGTTCATCATTAAGTACACTATTTGCTATCGAATTTTGATGAATTCTTTTTATCAAGTAAAAGAAATTCACTGCTATTTTTATTTTTTGTTGGGAATTTTTATAATGAAAGAAAGCAGTTTTATCAGATGATTTTTTTGCACCTATTGGGATAGCCAAATGTTTTGTCCTCTAATACTTAATGTCAAGAATTATATTAAAAATGATTAATTTTAAGTGTTCTTTATATTCCAGAGCTAAACCCAATTTGACCATGATGCTTTATAATGTTATATACACATGTTTGCATAAACAGTCATACACAAATATACATGTGAATTTAATATAAATATCTATTTCATAAATGTTCTTAGATCATAATTTACCTTTCTTATACTGTTCTTATCTGGTTTTATTGTCAAAGTTATATTAGCTTCAAAAAACTGGATGGGAAACTTTCCCTCTTTGCTTATTCTCCTGATCTACTCAGTAATGCATATATTTAACAGATATTAGTTTAGGAAATACTAGAAAATACAATAATTGTCTGTTGCTTAAATGTTTGAGAGAATGTACCTATAAATGACCTGTATCTTGAGTGAGCTTTTTTACTGAGTGTTGTTTTTTGTTTTTGTTATATTTTTAACTGCTGACACAATATCTTTACTGGTTTATTTCTTCTAGCTTCAATATTAGTAAGTTATATTTTTCCTGGAAATTTTCCATTTCGCTTAATTTTTTTTTTAAGATTTTATTTATTTATTTGACAGAAAAAGAGATCACAAGTAGGCAGAGAGTCAGGCACAGAGAGAGAGGGGGAAGCAGGCTCCCTACTGAGCAGAGAGCCCAATGTGGGCCTCGATCCCAGGACCCTGAGATCATGACCTGAGCTGAAGGCAGAGGCTTAAGCCACTGAGCCACCCAAGCGTCCCATCCATTTCATTTAATTTTCAAACTGTCCTTCACAACTTTATCATAGCAATGATTATATTTCATACATTTTTATGTTTATAAATATATATCTGCACTAGATTAAAAATTCCTTCAGGCCAAGCATTATTTCTACTCTTCTGTATATTCCTGGAATCTAGTAACGGCAGGTGATTATTACTATATGTTGAGTGAGCAGAAGAATGAATGAATGAATGAATGAATGACTGTTAAAAGAACACTTTCTGAATCTCCATTTCATACACTGTTTTGTATACTTGTCTATTTCTATTATTTACTATCTTTTACTACAATGTAAAAATTAATGCATGTAATTTGAGTAGCCGATTTAGGAAGATTTTGCTGCATTTAAAGAATAATTCAAACTCATTTAAAGCAACCATGTTATTACTTTATGTAACAGTTAATATTTCTAATAACTTAACTCAATACTCTAAAACCAAATTTTACTGCAACATGTTCAGAAAGTGTTTTTTTTTTTCTTCCATGAAAATTGAACCTTTCTAACCAAGTAACAGTTGCTAAGGGATTTGGAATGGAGATTAGCATAGATTTGGGTAGCACAAATGATCCTTTGTGCATGGTAAACAGTCTACTTTTCATTTAAAAAATTAATATCCGTGTCTGTGATGCTCACTAAGACTAGTTTGAAAATAAGCTAAATATAATCCTCTTCTCTTTAATTTCCATGAGAGCAACACCACTTGATTTGATTACGTAATGTCAAAAATTCAAGTTTACTGTCTAAATGCATAGTGCCTCTATGTCCCGACGCTGACAGTGTGAGGCAAAATTAAACTTCTATCTCATTAAGGAGGTTCTGAAAATACACTCAGGGGCAGGCAGTCAGAGGAATCTTAATGGAGAAACATTTTAATTTTGTTGCCTCAGAATTTTGGAAATTATTCAGATTTTTTTCATTTTTTAAATAGACTCCCACGCATGCTACCAATTTCCTTCACTTTAGATCCTGTCACCTCTTCCAAGGGACGCAACTTCCTATCCTTATTCTCACTGGCTAAAAATCTACTGAACGGACTCCAGGCCCAGCTGCAGCAGGACTGAGTTCAACCTTGCTGCTTCCATCCCAGGACGTCAAACAAAGAAGCCCGCTTTGGGCCAAAGTCACCTGTGGCGCACAGCCCATGACTTCTGTCTCGGACAACATTCCTAGCATTCACTGTTTACCTCTGGCTTTTCCTCATGTTCAGATTTCAAACTCACCCCAAATCTTCAGATGAACAATTCAATTTTAGAATTAGTCCCTGAAGAATGCTTTACTGTAGCCACAAAGGACAATTGTATGAGCCACAAAAATTTTTCATGCCAATCTAGAGATATTCCAGGGGAGCCTGGGTGGCTCAGTGGGTTAAAGCCTCTGCCTTCGGTTCAGGTCCTGCTCCCAGGGTCCTGGAACTGAGCCCCACATCAGGCTCTCTGCTCCGAGGGGAGCCTGCTTCCTCCTCTCTATCTCTCTGCCTGCCTCTCTGCCTACTCGTGATCTCCCAAATAAATAAATAAAATCTTTAAAAAAAAAAAAAAAAAACTATTCCAAGAGGCAGAATAGGAACTAAGAACTCACAGGAAAATCACTAGTCAAGATGAATCGTTAGGCAGTGGCCAATGCATCCCTTGAATACATCTGTGAGTGAGACGACTAACCTCAAATGTTCATATACTGTATCTTTGAAAATGTTGTGATTCTCAAATTCAGCATTATTTATGGAGAAGCTGCTGTGTGGTCACTATTCTAGTGGTTCTTGGGAGGCACAAAAGAATCATGCCTCTGTGGATTCATAATCCATAGAGAGTGATGCATTATTCCCTATAATTATATTAAAAATTACCTGAATTACTCTGAATTCCAAAATGTATCCTTGTATCAGAACAGCAATCGAACACATATGCCTCTATGTTTTTCGCAATTTTGTCATTTTTCGTTATATCGTGTAATGCTGGTAGTAAATGCAAATTTAAAAGCATTTAACTCGTACACAGAATCATTAAAATTATATAATTTGTATTTTGTAGCTATATAAACATGTATTTTGCTTGTACTACAATGGTGGAAATGTGATACAAAACTAACTCAGTCAAGATGCCTGGGTGGCTCACTCAGTTAAGCATCTGCCTTTCGCTCAGGTCATGATCCCAGGGTCCTAGATCGAGTCCCACATTAAGCTCTTTGCTCAGTGGAAGCCTGCTTCTCCCTCTGCCTGCTGCTCCCCCTGCTTGTGCTTGTGTTCTCTTTTTCTCAAACAAATAAGTAAAATATTAAAAAAAAAAAACCTCAGTCGTCTTTATTTCACTTATTTGATTTAAACACATTCAACTAACACTATCTTTGGCTAACTGATGAATAAGGAAGTTCTAAAAAGTCAAAGCTTTGTCCTATCTTTCCTTTTTCTTCCATGTAAGGGAAAGTCTGAGTGTAATTGAAACGACTGATATAGGGAAGTGACGTAAGTAAGAAAGGATATGACAGGGTCCCTTGGTCATCTGTAGTGCTCAAAAAAATCATTGTTTTCTGTGTTCAAAGCAAGTGCTGGTTTGAATGGAAAGTGTAGTTTCTCTGGGCTATAATCCCCACCACCACCATTTAAGTCATAGTGTAATATGCGTAACTTACACTCACTTGGAGTCCCACTGAACTCCCGTGCAACATGGGTCCACTGTAATTCAAAGCTAATCGGGCACCCCAGAGGCTATACATGAATGGCATGCTCCATTGTCCCATCAAATTTCAGATTAGAGCAGATTCCAAGACAAAAGTAGTATACACTTTAAGATGGTGACAGCAAAGCTTTAAACCAAACATTGAGTCCTTCTGAGCACAGGTCCATGAATCCA
Source organism: Mustela erminea (assembly GCF_009829155.1). Classification (NCBI taxonomy): domain Eukaryota; kingdom Metazoa; phylum Chordata; class Mammalia; order Carnivora; family Mustelidae; genus Mustela; species Mustela erminea. Next base: position 22,078,106 of record NC_045629.1, read on the forward strand.
CCATGGACATTGGACTCATCTGAGGAGCTTTAATAAGTATTGATGCCTAGAGGCACCTGAGTGGCTCAGCCAGTTGGGTGGTAGACTCTTGGTTTGGCTCAAGTCATGAGCTTGGATTGAGCCCCTGCATCAGGCTCTGTGATCATCAGGGAATCTGCTTCAGGATTCTCTCTCTCCCTTTGCCCTCCCCATGCTCATATGCCATCTCTCTCTCTCTCTCAAATAAATAAATCTTTAAAAAAAAAAAGTGTTCATGCCTGGGTGTTGCCTTCAGAGGTTGTAATTTATTTGTAGTCTTGGCCTGAGTATTAGAATATTTACAAATACTCTAAGAAATTCTATGTGCAAGCAAGGTTAAGAACCACTGCAATTTAAAGGTTTTTGCATTATTGTTCAAGGTGAATGGAAAAAGTAACCAATATTCAAAGAAGCATATATGGGGACCATAGGTTACTACTTCTCACTATACTTTTAGAAGGATTACTTTTATTTTTATTATTAAAAACCATTCAGTGTCCCTTACCACGTTGAGAATGTTTCTCAGAAGTTTTGTTTCAATGACAAGTAGTTCCTATTTAGAGGAGATACTGATGGCATTTACCCAACTTCTAAATGGTAATTAAAGCAGCACTGTTTGTAACAAGTAAGTATATAAATAAAAATAAAATGGAGGAAGGCAGGAAGGAGGAGGAGAAAAGACAAGAAGAGAAGGGAGGGGGCGCCTGGGTGGCTCAGTGGGTTAAGCCGCTGCCTTCAGCTCAGGTCATGATCTCAGGGTCCTGGGATCGAGTCCTGCATCAGGCTCTCTGCTCAGCGGGGAGCCTGCTTCCCTCTCTCTCTCTCTCTGCCTGCCTCTCCATCTACTTGTGATTTCTCTCTGTCAAATAAATAAAATCTTTAAAAAAAAAAAAAAAAAGAAGAAGAGAAGGGAGGAGAGGAGGGAGAGAAGAAGAAAGAACAGAAGGCAAACAAACAAAGAGAAAACAATTTACATGCCCAAAATAAGGAAATGATTAAATAAACTATAATATCTCCATGTAATTGATTACCATGCAACCATGTAAAAAAATGACATAGATCTAGACATGCTACCTAGGGAAGAAAATATTTTCAAAGCTATATAACTTATAGGAGTTCATTTATATAAAATATAAGTGGATAGGTTATCCATATATAGCTCTGTGTGTCCGTGTAGGTTGAGAAAAAAGTTCTGGAAGGATATCAATTAAAGGGATAACAGCTTTCAGCTCTGGGTAGTGGAATCTGTGTAATTTCACTGTTTGCTTTATCCATTTCTATGTAATTCAACTGTGTTACACTCATGTGTTAGCAAAGAATAAGAAAAGAAATGATATTAGGAATACAAAAAGAAAAGTATTAAATTCAAATTCCAAGAACATTGTATGCATTCACGCATTTGTTTTCCACACGTGATGAAAACCAGCACTTCTGTTGTTTATGCTTTGCTTTCTCCATCTGAAAACTGTGAATGCTCCTTCTTACTTCTCAGACATCAGTGAAAGTTTCTATATGGTTCAGAGACTATGAATTCAAGCTATCATTTTTACAAATACTTAGTACACATTGTAACTTGAAAATAGCATAATTATATGTGAAATATTGCGAACAGAAAGTAATATGGGTTTCCTGATTTTGTTCTCTTTGACAAAAATCAAAGTCATCCCTCGTAGGCCAAGGCCACCATCAAAGACCTTATGATTTCCATTGAAAGAAGCAGGGGTAGGGAGTGATATTCTAGGATATTTAACAAGGAACAGTCTCACTCAAGTCCTTGCTATTGTTCCCAAAGATGTCCTTATTCTTTCAGGGAAAGATAAATGGTTGCAATTGTCCCTATTAGGATGGAGGATAATCAAAAGGAAAGCACTTCCTCACTAATTCCCATCTCCATAGAAACCGTTCGCTCCTCTCCTCAAGCCTCTTGTCTACAGGCATCAGTCCACAGTTTCTGATATTAGGCAGTCTGAGCCCAGAGCCTGCGTTCTCTCACATTGTGATACCTTGTGAGTTGAAAGAACGCAAAGACTCGTGCCAAATTTTTAAAGACCCCACTGCACCAAATTTAAATCCCTTCCTGTATTTTTTCAAGTTTCTAAGAAACTGTCCCAAACACAAGTTAAACAGACCCACGTAAAATGTGCTTGTTATCAGAGCACCCTTAATCCTGCAGATCCCTTTCTGTGATTTACGCTCAAATGGTGCGTTGATAAGAATTTCCTCTCTCCCTTAACTCTTTTTTAAATATGTATATCCTCAGAAAAGTGAGACAGGGCTGTGGGAATTTTTACCTGCTGTGTGAATAAGTCGCTTTAATGTGGAAGTGATAAATGAATAGTATTCAAGTCCCCATGTCCCTTTGTTCCCATTCAGATCACAGGTTGGGGGATGTTTTAGTAAATAGCCTAAGGTTGATTGGAAATAATTTAACTCAGTGGCTAATTGGATTTAATAATTACACCAGAGCCTTAAGTGCATTGAAGTCCGTTGACCTGAAAAAGAATGATCAAACTAGAATTCTGTGTTTAGTTGGGTTGATAGAATTTTAGAGCTAGAATTTTAGAGATAATTTTAAGTCAGGATTCTAACCCTTGCTTGGGTCAGCTGAGGAACTTAAAAAATAAACAAACAAAACAGATCCTTCCCCTACCCACTGAGTCAGAATCCCCATGAGTGGGGCTCCCCAAATTTGCAGTTTTGTGGCTATGCCAAATTATTTCTATGATCAACTAAATTTGGAAACTGCTTTTCTAGTATCACCTGTCATTCTCCCCCTTGTCTATTTTACAGTTAATAATATTGGTACACCATGTCCAGCTCAGAGATTCCACACTCAGTACCGTCAAGATGCGGATGATGGAGAGGGTGGGCCATCTTTTTTTTTTTTTTTCCAAGAGAAACTGGACATCTAGGTTTTTAGATGGAATTTTCTAATTTTCTAAATGCTGTAAGAAAAACAAAACAGATGTTTGAACTGAATCATGGCCTTTAGGTACCAGTTTGTCACTTCCTTATAAATTTTTTTTAAAAATGACTCGTCAGACTTCATGCAAATGAGAATGCAACACTGGGAGAGAATAATTAAGGTGTTTTTTTTTTGTTTTTTTTTTTTTTTTATCCCAATCCAAAACTCTTTCCTCTATCCTGTGCTCCCATTTCTTCAAGTGATAGCAACTTGTAAAAGTCAGAGGCAGGATGACCTCCCAACATGAAATTCTATGATTTGATCCTAGGCAACAGCTAGAGGTCTTTTTTTTGTGTAGCGATTTTACATCCTTCTTTTAAGAGACTCTCTGGGCATTTAAAAAAGCCTAGTTTGCACACTGGTTAAAATAAAAGCTAATGGCTTAATGAACACATTGGACCATTCCTCTAATGATGTCCTCGGCTCCAGACCTACAATCAGAAGCTGACTGCTCAGTAACTTTGTTTTCATTATACCTGTCCTGAAAATTAGCGAATTTTCAAAGTTCAGATTAACAGCCTTGAAAATGGGCCCCAGGGAATATTCACAAGAACTCTAGGGGAAAAGCTTAGCGGAGGACCCTTGAACAGTTTCAGCTCAGCAGCCCTCTCTCGTCTGCTACTGCTGGATGTAACCTTCGGCGACCAGCTCCTGTCCCACCAGCCCCAGAAGCAGTCTTTCCTCCAGCCCCCTCCGCTTCCCTGAGTGACAGTAAACCCAAGGGGCAACCATCCTCGGCTGCAAAGTGCCTGAGTCCCGAGGTACTGAGAAGACTCCCAGGGCTACAACTGTCTTCCTCCAAAGGCATGAAATTCCACACTTCGCTTTCTCACACGCCTTGATATGCTATCCCTTAGAAATGCATTTTGCTTAAATGGATGACCTCTTTTCAAATGGGAACCACCCCCTGGGCGGGCTGTACCCTAGGGTAGATTTGTTTAGCAGTTGGCTATAGTTGAGAGCTACTGAAAAGCCAAGGGGTTGGAATGCAGAGGAAAGGGAACTCAGGGGTCCCGATCGCTTCAGAGGGTCACAGACCAGTGGAGACCTGGTGGGGAGAGCAAACAACAAAAAGATCTCCCCACTCCGCTATGGAGGAAGAGATAAGAAAAAGAACTGGAAACCAAACCGAATCTTGCCTCAAAACTTGGGGATGTCTGGGGAAGGCGTGAGGAATTCAGGCCTGGCTGGCCTGAATTGTTGTCAGCCATGCTGAGGAAACTTCAAAGGCCTCAAACCTTGTTTTTTTCTCACCATACCTACCTCTTTTCCTCCCCTCCCAACAGTTTTTTTTTCCCTCCACATCTTGAATTAGTAATTACTTTTTAGTCATTTATGTTGAAATTTCGTGACAGCTGACCAGGATTGGTTTTTAATTCATACAAAGACAAGTTATGATTTTTCTGTTAAGACCCAAACCAAGAAAAAAAAAAAAAATCCTTATATTGATTAGACAGGCACATTTTATTCATTTTTAAATTAGTTAATGATTTTTTTCCTTTGGAATATCTCTGCATTATTGATATGCACTAGAGGAAAAACGTTCACCATTTTGTTGCTTAAAATTCAACAAATGTTGCAATTATAGTTGTTAAAAGTAGCTGACTTTAGAGAGCTTCTTTTTGCCTGGGATGCCCACTGAGCTCAGAAAGACTCTGGAGCAATGTGTTCCAAGTGTCTGTAAACTTTTCTGGTTGTTTTTTTTTTTTAACTTAAGAACTATGGGTTTGTCAGATACAATAAAAATGAATTCAGCAATAGTAATAACTTTCTTCCTTTCTTTCCTTCCTTCCTACCTTCCTTCCTTCCAACCTTTCTCTCTCTTTCTTCTGTTCAAAAACAACTTGTTGAATGCCAAAGAATTACTCTAGTCTCTTGGGTTGCAAAGATAAATAAAACACAATACCTGTGTTTAAGGAAATACCATATATGTTTGCAAAATTCACAAGGTCATTCGTCCATTCCAGAATGAAGACTCAACGAATTGCTACACTGGAGGAGAGGAGAGAGTGATGAGCTCACTTTCCAAGGAAGTAGTTTGGAAGGTCTGCAGAGAATGCACAGGAGCCACACTAAATGACAAGAGGGGTTAGTTAAGTACAAAAGGAAAGGGGCATTTTAAGCAGGAGGAATTGGCCGTCCAAAGGCAAAGTGTGATCAGGAAAATGTGTGTCGATTCCATGTGACTGGCAGTTGGTCAGAGACAATGGAAAGGTGGATTGAAAAAGCAGTCATAGCCGCAGAGAGAGATTGGAGCATAAGCTCAGTATGACATGCTAATAGATTTGGACTTAATTCTGGAGAAAATGGAGATTCGTTGACAAATGTTAAGTGAGACCAAAATTGTATCTTAACAACATGCCTTCTAGATCCATGGGGTGGAGAAGGGAGGGCAGATAAACAAAAGGTGATGTTTTCACGTGTCTATTTTCATCCACTAAAGAACTGAAGGAAGGCAAGATTTCCTCATCTTCTCTGTACAGAAGTAGATTTAGGCTGAAAAACGTTCAGTTAGCTGCCTAAGGGCAAGGTAGACTGAGAACTCCCACTGGATCTGTTTCTCATCCTAGTGAGAATCCGTTGGCCCCTGCTGTCTTCTTCTCTATGTGGTAACAATAGCTACAGTTAGAGGACACTAGCAGTTGGCCCCGTGTTGTTCTACTCACATTCCCTTCCTTGTCTCTTCTAAATCACAATGCAACCTGTGAAGTCTAGATGACTGCATAGTATAAATAAGGAACTGAGGTCTGGAGAGAGTAAACAAGTGCACAAGGACACATTTGTCACAAAGCTGAGACTCCAAACAGCTCAACCCGAATCTGGAGACCAGCTCTCAGTTACTATGCTATCGCTCTGCCCAATATTTCAGAAGAAAAACAAAACCAGACCACGTCTGCCATGCAAGAGGCATTCACAGAGGTTGGATAAATGTTGAATGAAAGCTTGAGTGGTGTAGCCAATTAGGGGCAGAGCCAGGCCGAGAGAGAAACCAGGTCTCTGCACCAGCATTCTTCCCACAACCACACTTGACAGCAATCTACTTCGGACCTAATTTAGGCAGAAGAAGTTGTCAAGCCCACATGGAGAAAAGTTACAGAATGTCTGATGTTGGCTTGAAATCTCTGGCCTCCAAGATAAATCTTTCAAAACCTCATCTCCTTTCCGGTATGCTGCCAGTCCAGTGGGGTGGCTGAGGCAGGAACGGACCCTTAACAATGACCTAATAATCAGAACTTGAGAAGTTCAGCGGTAGCCTCAAAAAGCTAGAGGAGGCAGAAATCGAGATTTGTGAGGTTAAAATACAGAGCCTTAACCAATTTTTAAATTTTTAATTCATACACAGTGAGATCAGCAAAATAATGGGCAATGAAAAACACTTCCCAAAGAGAGCTCTCACTACATATCATACTTTGAACATTACCTATAACACAAGTTCTCATCAAAACATCTAGGAAAATGTGATTACACCAGAAAGAAAATGAAGGTATATACTAAGGAGACATTTGTCTTCTAGGAATTTAACTACAAAATAATTAAATTCAATGGAGTGTGTAATTATACAAAAACGAAACCTAATCTCCCTAGAAATTTCCCTCCCACTACCTCAGGGGAATGAGCCAGATCCTGGGTTTTTTCTTGTTTGCATTTTCTGTATTAATCTTGTCATGATTTGTAGAAAAGAATCCCAGTATACATTTCAGATGGGTTTCACATCTTCTGGAGTCTCACACAGGGCAAGAGTCTGTTTTGCCATTCTGCATGGTACTTCCGGGTCCCTCCTGGCAAGCAGATGTGTCCGAAGGCACAGTGGCCCTTGGCTGTGGCCCATCTGTGTGCCCGAGACTGTGGCTCTTTGTGGAACAGAAGCCTTTCTCATTACAGGTGCAGAGCTGAGATGAATGACTTTTTTTTTAAACTGCAAAATTCAGGTATATCTCTTCATGGGCTAAACTCTGACACAGAATATGTCTTCTGAGAAGTACATTTTGAGGTAACCTCATTTTATTAACATTGAGTGGCTTATTAAAACTGTAAGGAGATAAGAAAGGAATGCATTTTTCAGATTCCAGTCCGACTTTTTTTAAAACTGTTAACTATGTGATTCACAAAAATGTAAAACTCCTTTTCACAGTATAACTCGACCAGCCTCTTGCTTTGAGAGAGCATCTTGGTCAGTATATGGTATCTGAAAATCAATAACAATGTTCCTGGATCTGGTGGCTATGAGTCAATTTATCATTCAGAATTTAATAGTTAGGTTCTTTTTTCTTCAGCTAAGTTTTCAGTCTTCATGTGAGGATGCTTAGAACCACCAGGAAATAAGCATTTCCTTTCAAGCCATCCTTGGTTATGTGTCGGCAGCAGGTTTAAAAAGCAGAGATCTATTCTCTTTTCTCTGCCAGTTTCTCTCCTTATCCCTTTTCCGTGCCCTTTAAGGGGGCTTTGCAGGAAAGGAAGTCTGAATTACACCCTTAACTGCAGCAAGAGAAAATCTCAGACTCCATTACTCTTGCCTGGCGTCCACATGTATGTCCTCCGTAAGATTAAAGGATTAGTGAGAGAGTAAAAGAGGCATCGTAATAAATTGTCTTTTCTATCTTCCTGGTTCTCTTGCTGAAAGCATGACTGCAATTTTGGGATTCTAGAAGGCTCTTCAATATCAGATCCTCACATAGTTCCTTCCAGAACTTGCCCCTGCTGTCACTGCTTTTTAGGACCCTCGCTTGGCCATGAGGAGCCTGAATCAGAGGTTATAAATTTGGAAAAGCCTGACAGACTTCCCATCTTTCCTCTTTTACTAAGATAAAGCACAACTTGGAGCAAGGCTGGAGTCCCCAGGCTAGCTGCTTCCAGGGCTTATCAGTTCCTGAAGAAACTGATTTTTTTTTTTTTCTCCCAAGTCCTTTGATACATACTCTATGGGGAGAATTGGGAGTTCTCCGTAGTGAGTTTTCACATGACTGTTTTAAACCCAATACAAACATTATTGACCTAGAGCAATTGCCAATATGCTAGTACTGTCAAATGCCCAAATCAAATCACTGTCTCTCTCCAGGAATCCCGTGGAGTTTACAGATGAATTCAATTGCAGAACCGGGATTTTTCCTGTGATCCTCTTCAGGGCCAGCGGTAAAAAGAGCAGAGGGCTTTTGGGATAGACTGTGGAAGTAGGAACAATAGGACTTAATGAAGTTTTGTTTTGTTTTGTTTTGTTTTTTGAATGACTCCCTTTTACTTCGAGGCAGGAGGGTTTCACGAGAGATAAGGGAGAAAAGATTCCTTGTTCTGTTTGTGTACAAGCACGTGGATTTAATGATTGCGGGTCAAAATATATCACAAAAGCCTGGTCTTTGAGGAAAGGGCTGAATTTGCATCTAAAGAGGATAGCTGAGGGACGGAGAGGTGGCCCAACTGTATCACGTTACTTGGTTTTCTATCTTTGTTTGACCCTTTCCCTCTTCTGAAGAGAAGATACACCAACAGTCCTCATAGGCTGGGAGCGTGAACTGTTCCTTGAGCTGGCCACAAGACAAGAAGCCTGACTTGTTTTCTTCTTTTTTCACTTCTCTTTTATATATATGTAATCAGTATATATCAAAATACATTCAATATATTATTGAAAATATATATCATATATATAACATATTATACATAAATACACATATAAGTATATAAATAAATAAAATATATAAATATTATGTATATATATGTAGTGAAAATAAGTGAAGTTTCAAGTATACAGTAGTGGCTGCACAGATATCAACTGACTTTTTTCTGACTACAGAACCTCTGTGGGCTCCAAGCAATTTCGATTTCAGTGACCCACTGAATTCTCCCTGCATTACAATGTCTACATTTACCAGACCCAAACAGAGAACTCCTTATGCTGGTTTACGGTTTTCATACCTATAAATGTATCTATTAACTATTTTCCATGCATAAGCGACTCTGGCCAGAAATAAATTTTTCATATAGAGTCTGACGAAGCTAAACATTAAATTTAAGTGATTATGAGTTAGATGACCAAAATCAGTCATAAAATAACTTGAAAATATTTCAATCTTGCACGTACTAATTTCTTCTCCACATAAAAATTTTGCATCTCAATGCTTTCAGTCTTAAACGACTCCGTTTTCTTTTTTCATAATTACATTTATAAATAGTAAAACTTAGAAAATGAGCATCTGATTCATTTCACCTTGAAAAAAAATCAGCTGTAGATTATTAATAAGAAGTATCACATAATCTCCATAATAAAGCATATGCTATCACGCAATATCTGTATCTTTTTTTTTTTCACTTGTTTGATTGAAACCACTAAGAATAGGGGTTATGTATGGGTGACTTAAGCCTCACAAGTTTGGTTTAACTTTCAAATTTTTTTGCTGATTTTGATTAAACTGAAGGGAGAAATATAGAGAAGATACTGATTTTAGGAACTGAGAGTGTGCCGTACAGATCATGACATCTGGTTGCCATCACAGTGAAGCTACTATTGTCCCTCACAGAGCCCCATGGGATGTCTACCTACTTCTCTCCCCTTCTCCTCCACACATTCTTGCCTTCCCCTCTCTAAGCTTTTGCTCATATCAAAGGACAGAAATAAAATATTTTCCAAGTCCTGTGCATCCCTTATGCTACTATATGAGTTAGCCTGTACACACCATCCTATTTAACTTCTAAAACAATCCTCTGAGGTATGAGTCTCTACCTTCCAATTGAAGAAAATGAGGTATGCTGACTTGACTAAGGTCATAGATTAAGTAAGTGCCAGAATGACAAGTTTTTAAAAATGCTATGAAGTGTTGTTGCTAATGTATATAGAGTAAATGGTAGAAATGCCACGGGAGTGGCCCATTCTGCCGGGTGGGAGAAGAAGGAGTGAGGTGTTAGTAGAGACTTCAGAGAAGAGATGCCTGGAGCTAAGCTGTAAAGATGAGGAAAAACCCAGAGTTTTCTGACTCCAAAGTCAAAGCTCTTCACACATTCACTTTCATTATCTCCTCTTCCTCTTTGTCCAAATAGATAAAACCTGCCGGTCAGCACCAAGTTCAGATTCCACTACCTTCATAAAAGCTTGCTGATCAGGGCGCCTGGGTGGCCTAGTTGGTTAAGCATCCAACTCTTGGTTTTGGTCATGGTGTCAGGGTCCTGGGATGGAGCCCCATGTCGGGCTCCATGCTTAGCCGGGAGTCAGCTTTTCCCTCTCCCTCAGCTCCTACCCCTACTCACTCTCTCCCTTAGCTCTAAAATAAATAAATAAACAAATCTTAAAAAAAAAAAAAAAAACTTGTTGACCATCTTCATTCTCTGAATTCCTTGAACAATTATTTATTAGACAATATAATTGGTGACTAAGAATATGTTTTGCCTAATGAGATCCCTTCATCATTGAAATGTTGGTGTTATAAGTTCTTTATGTGTTTGTCCTTATTTAAGGCTTATCTCATCAAGTATACAGCGAATTTTCTTTATCAGACTTTTTGCTATTTTTCTTCTAGTGCCTTGAAAATTACCTCAAAATAATTACATGCTTAATAGGTCTTTCATATAATTTTAAGACATGTTCTATGGCCTTAATTAAAACTGAATTACTGAAGTTCTAACCATGTACTTCACACTGCTAGGCAAGTATGGTATATGAAGGAAGAAGAGGCAGTCAATCGAGTTTTTATCTATTCATTTGTTTGGAGGTTTTCTTAATTTTTTTTATCTATTTTCTTTTTTTATTTTATTTATTTATTTTTTAAGATTTTATTTATTTATTTGACAGAGAGAAAGATCACAAGTAAGCAGAGAGGCAGGCAGAGAAAGAGGGGGAAGCAGGCTCCCTGCTGAGCAGAGAGCCCGATGTGAGGCTCAATCCCAGGACCCTGAGATCATGACCTGAGCCGAAGGCAGCGGCTTAACCCACTGAGCCACCCAGGTGCCCCTATTTTCTTTTTTAAGTAAACTTTACCCCCAACATGGGGCTCAAACGCAAAGAGAGAAAAGTCACATGTTCTACCAACTGAGCCAAACGGGTGCCCCAATATTTTATTTGATTGCTTTTAATTTTTTTAATTTGAGCAGAGTTGACACACAACATTGCCTTATTTTCAGGTGTACAACATAGTGATTCAACAAGTTTTTACATTATACTATGCTCACTGCCAATGTGGCTACCATCTGTCACCATACAGCACTCTCACAATTAACTATCTCACATTGACTATATTCCTTATGCTATGCCTTTTATTACCTTGATTTATTCATTCCAAAACTGGAAGCCTATATCTCCCACTCTCCTTCAACCATTTTTCTCTGCCATGCACGCCCCCCTTCCCTCTGACAGCCATCAGTTTGTTCTCTGTAGTTGTGGGTCTGTCTCTAATTAAATTTTAAAATCTTTTAAATAAACAGAATCTTATACAGTGATCCGATTAAGCAAACATAAAGACCCGTCCACTTGGTAAAAAGTTCTTTCAGAAGTCAGCGTGTGTCTTCCTTCCCATCCTTTCCTTGTTTTACCAGGATTGTACCCTAGAGCCTCGATCTATAATCCTTTATTGCAAAGGCATATTTGTCTCCACGGCAGTTTCCCTCTAACAGACACCACTGTCCAAGAAGAGCAGATTGTGACCTATTCATTTTTATGTCACAACATCCACACAGGGCCTGACAGGTATATAGTAGGTGCTTATATTGTTGAGTGAGTAATGAAGGAATGGGCATATCCATTTAAATATAATCCTAGAACTGAGCTGCTCTATGAAGGAGCTCCACAGAGAGCTGTGGAGCTCCTGGGAAGTCATCTGGGACAGGAGAGAAGATTCAATTTAGAATGAAGCTTGAATTTAGTCATAAAAGATCAGTAGGAGTTTAACAACTAGGTATGGAGGAGAAGACATCCTAAGAAGAAAGCCCATGTGCAAAGGCATAGAATATGGGAGAGTCAATACAGTCAGGGAATGTGAGTCATAGTGGCCCTTGGAGCTCTTCAGGAAAGATTCACCCTACCCCCCACAGAGACCTTGGTACTTGGACACCAACAATAAGTTTTCCTTCCGAGAAAGAGTGATAGGATTTCAACAGATTGTAGCTCCTCTGAAATAATTTATTGCAAGATCTCTGTCCCCTTTTCAGAGATAACCTGCTTATCTACTAGAGGAAGTACCATCTATAGATGCCAATCATAAAAGTCCCTCTTAATTTATAAAGTATGTTCTTATTTATGTTTTTTAATAAAGATATTATTTATTTATATGATAGAGAAAGAAAGAAAACAAACCAGGAGAGTGGCAGAGGGAAAAGGAGAAGCAGGTCCCCACTGAGCGGGCAGCCCAATGACATGGGGCTCCATCCCAGGATTCTAGGATCATGACCTTAGCTGAAGGGAAACACTTAACTGACTGAGACATCCAAGTGCCCCATCTTATTTATGTTTTATTTAAAAAATAAAAATAAAAAATAAAACCTAGAAATAGCCCAAACAAGTTTTTAAAAAGTTGAAGAGTTTAGAATACCTGATTCCAAGACTTACTATATAACTGCAATAATCAAGACAATATAGTAGTGGCAAAATGAGCAAACAAAAGAAATATAAACTAATGGAACAAAATGGAATATTGATACAAAGCCACATGTATATGGTCAATTGAGGTTTTAACAAAAGCCATGATAATTCACTGGAGAAAATCTTGCCATGCCAACAAATAGTGCTAGAACCATTAGACACACACATTAAAAACAAACAAACTGGGGCACCCGACTGATTCGGTCAGTGTAGCGTGCAGCTCTTGATTTTGAGATTGTGAGTTTGAGTTCCATGTTGGTAGTTGAGATGACTTAAAAACAAAATCCTTAAAAAAAGAAAAAACAATTTTACTTATCATCACATGCAATAATTAATTCAAAATTAATCATGGACCTAACAGTTAAACCTAAAAACTATAATATTTCTACAGAAAGACATAGGAGAACATAATTTTGACTAAGTTAGATAGGACATGAAAAGCATAACTCACAAAATCATGAAAGAAAAAAACTGACAAATTAGAGCTCATCAAAATGTGTAACTTCTGTCCATTAAAATACACTGTTAAGAAAATGAAAAGACAGCCAATCCAGAGACTGGATAAAATATTTGCAACACATCTACATAACAAAGGATGTGTGCTCAGCAAAAGGAACTCTCAAAACCTAAAAGAAGAAAACAAACAACCCAATTACTAAATAAATAAATAAATAAATAAATAAATAAGGTTGAATGAATGTATCATTATTGAAAATATGCAAATGGGAACAAAACAAGCGAAAATGCTTGACATTATTAATTTAGTTAAATGCAAATCAAAGTGACGATGAGATACTACTAAAAACCTATGGCAATGGCTAGATTTTTTTTTAACTCTTTTATTTTTAACTCTCATCAAGCTCTGACAAGGAAACAGAACAGTTTCTGGTGAAAAGGTGAAATGGTTATAGTCACTTTGGAAAAGTTTGGGAGTTTCTTTTAACGTTAAACATGTACTCGCTATACAACTCAACAATCTCATTTCTTTTTTTTAATAATTTTTTAAACACTTTTATTTATTTATTTGACAGAGAGAGAGATCACAAATAGGCAGAGAGGCAGGCAGAGAGAAAGAGAGAAGCAGTCTCCCTGCCGAACAAAGAGCCCAATGAAGGGCTCAATCTCAGGACCCCAAGACCATGACCTGAGCTGAAGGCAGAGGCTTAACCCACTAAGCCACCCAGGTACCCCAACAATCTTATTTCTTGATATTTACCCAAGAGATATAAAAACATATGTCCAGATAAAGATCTGCATACAAATGTTTATAGCAGCTTTATTTAGAACCTCCAAAAACTGAAAACATTCCAAATATGCGTCAACCAGTGAAGGAATAAGCAAACTGTTACACATCCATACCGTGGAGTACTACTCAGCAATGAAAAGGAGCAGAATACTGATACATGTGACATGAACAAATCTCAAAAGCATTATGCTAAGTGAAAGAAGGCAGACACAAAGACTTTATATTGTATGATTCCATTTATATGGCATTCTGGAAAAGGCAGTACAGAAGAGACAGAAATTAAATTTATGGTTGCCAGGAATGGAGGTAGGGTGAAGAAAACCACTAAAGGGACTTGAAAGAGATTTTTAGAGTCATGGAATTTTCTATATCTTGCTTATGATGCTGGTTATACAGCTGTATATGTTTGGCAGAACTCATCAAACCACATTTAAAACAGGCGAACTGTACTGTATGTAAATTGAATCTTACATGTGACAGAAACCAGTCTTAGCATCCCAAAATAAGATGAAAAAATAGAAATTAAACTATACTAAGAATACTTAATTGCTGTCCTGTTGGAAAATACAAAAAGGATCTGAGACCCTTCCTTCATTCTAGTCCCTTGGTCATGTTGGACTAACAATGACCTTCTGTTTTTCCCTATCACCTCTGAGCCCAAAACAGCTCAAATGACTAAACACAGCACTTCAAGCAGAGGGCATGGTTTTACATACCCAAACTCTAAAAGAACACAATGACAACCCCAAATCTTTGATTCAGCCCCTGGAATCTTCTGGATGCAGACTCTAGAGTTTTATTTACTGTATATGGACTTAAGGCTGTGAAACATGTAAGGGCGCCTGGATGGCTCAGTTGGTTAAGCATCTGCCTTCTGCTCAGATCATGATCCCAGGATCCAGAATCCCAAGAATCGAGCCCCCCACTGAGCTCACTGCTCAACGGGGAACCTGCTTCTCCCTCTCCCTCTGCTGTTCCCCACTGCTGGTGCTCTCTTACTCTATCAAATAAAAAAATAAAATCTTTTTTTTAAAAAAGACTGAAATATGTAGTATACACACAAAATTGCAATTCAGGACATTGGACTGTTACCAGACTAAATCATTACTACTTGTGTGGGTTTCCAGTGGGACTGCCTTCTTGTCCCCATGACTGTCGTTTATTATCTGCATCACTTGTCTATACTCTGTTAACAAAGCAAAAGTGTCATTACCAGCAATCTACCTGCAGCCATGCCAATCAAATCACATCATCACCACATTGTCAAGTGTCCTTTGCTCATTAAAAACGTGTGATCAAAAAGTGAAAATCATTAAACAATTCCCTTAGGACAGTGCCCCTCTTTGGGTGCCTCTGGTGTTCAGATTCTAGAATAAATCATTTTTTAAACATTTTATTTATTTGAGAGAAGGAGACAGAGAAACAGAGATAGCAAGAGAGCACATGTGGGGAGGAGAGGGAGAAGCAGGCCTCCCACTGAGCAGGGAGCCCGATGTGGGGTTGATCACATGATGCAGGGATCATGGTCTGAGCCAAAGACAGATGCTTCACTGACTGAGCCACCCAGGCACCCCTGCAATAAATCATTTTGTACCACGAATAGCATGATGAGAGTGAATCAGAATGTCCCAAAAGAGTATGTGGAGAAGCGAGAGCAGCAGCCCCAGCACAAAATCCTCGGAAGCATCCATAAATGCAGGTTTGCAAAAGCCCAAAAATGAATGATAGGAGAGGCGATTAAAAAAGCCAGGTCTGGTGACTAAAGCAGGTGGAGTAGAGATTCAAGAGCTTATTGGTCCACTGTGTCAAAATCTATCAGTAGAGATTGGAAAGTGTCCTATTAAATTTAGCAATGTCATGGTCAAGGTAATATACATTGAAGCCATAGTTTGTTGCATAATAGAATCAAAAGCAGGATTTCTGGTTAAAAAAAAAAAAAAAGAAAAAAGAAAGAAAGAAAGAAAAGAAAAAGGGGAGGTGGAATTAAAGATGGTTCTTGAAAGAAATATGCCTAGAAAGGAGAAGAAGGACGATTAGACTCTAGCTTGAGTGAATGCAGGAAAGAGAGTCTATTTTTAGGTGGTTACGACTTGAGCAAGATGACAGACTTGGAGTAAAGTGCTTAAGTAGGGAGTGAGAGGTTAAGGACAGAAAGCAGAGGATTGATTTATACAGCAAGGTCCTTGGAGGAGAGAGATGAATTATTAGTATTGGGTCCACAGCAGAGGTTGTATGTTTTCATATGTATTCCCTCCATCCTCATTAGATTTTAAACCCCTTTATGTCAGATTCTTACATAAACTATATTTTTGCAGTTCCTCAGAACTTAACCGTAGTAGAACTATAATGAACAAATGGGGAGTCATTACACGAATCCTCCTTACCTAACCAAGATGGTAACATCTTCTTTCTTTTGACTCAAAGTCAACAAGTTAAAATGAATTCAAGCCTTAATGGTCCTTATTTCTATCATTTTTATAATGTTGGTTATAAATACTATACATTTGGCCTTGATGTTCACTTTAATGATAAGCTAAAATCAAACATGGATTAGTGCACACAAAGTCTTATCTTCCAATGAAGTCTTCAAATGGGCCATGTATGGGGAGGATGTTTTATTTATTATAGAAATTTACATACTTGCTTGGATTTCCACAGGTCTTGATAAAAACCAAGACTGTTTTCTAAAACTTGAAGCAACATTAAGACATGCCTGAAATAAGAACAGTGTTTGGAAAATTAATAGCTCAAAAGGTTATTTATTATGAGTGCTTCATTTTAGAGCAAAATGGTGAAGAGTAGCACATCTGTGCCCCCTAAACCCAGAGCTGCTTCTGACTGCACGTTGTAATCTGTACGGAGCCTTCTGGCCATTGTGGTCTGTGCCTGCACTGGCTTCATTTCATTGAAACTTCACTTTTCATTTTTTTAACAGGGCTCTCCCAAAGCAAACGGATCTTCTTCCCATTAAACCTCTCCTACTACTATTTTTTTTTCTTAGAAAAATATCATGAATCATCAAAATAATGAAAATAAATCTTCTGACAAGAAATAATAAGTGTTGGTGAGGTTATGGAGAAAAAAACCCTTGTGTACTCTGGGTCGGAATGTACACTGGTATAGCCATCATGAAAAACAGTATGGCAGTTCCTCAAAGAATTAAAAATAGAAATACCATTTGATTCAGTAATTCCACTTCTGGGTATTTAAGGAAAATGAAAACACTAAAACTCAAAAAGATATCTGTACCCCCACGTTCATCCCTATTTATGATAGCCAAGATATGGAAACAAGTTAAATGTTCGTCAATGGATGAATGGATTTTTAAAAAGTATAGATTAAGAAATTGCATACATATATAATATTTATTTAATTATTCAATCCTTCGTTTGTGGAATGGAATATTATTCAGCCATAAAAAAGAATGAAATCTTTTTTTTAAAAAAAAGTGAAATTTTGCTCTTTGCCACAACATGAATGGACATGGAAGACATTTTATTAAGTGAAATAAATCAGACAGAATAAGACAAATATGGTATGATCTCACTTTTATGTGCAATCTAAAGCACAGTTACAAAACAAAACAAAACAAAAGCTCATAGATACAGAAAACGAGGTGGTGGTTGAGGGGAATGGGAGTGGAGATGGGGAAAATGGATGAAAGTACATTTGTCAAAAAGTACAAACTCAGTTATGAAATAAATAAAGCATGGGATGTGATTAGGATCCATAAAATAACTTCCATTTACATCTCATTGTATGAGACTTAGTCACTTGTCCATGCCTTGCTTCAAGAGAGGCCAAGAAATATGGGTCAAATTTTTATGTGAAAATAAATCAGGTTTCTTTTACTTTGGAGTGGAACAGTCCTTGGAGTCAACTCCATCACTGATTCTAAAGGTTAATGTGTAGGTTGATATTTTCTAGAAAACTAGCACCAGTTTTCTGAATGCCAGCTAATAAGCTGTTAATATTATTATATATCCAGGACACTGTAAGACACTAATTTCCCTATCCTGGCCAGCCAAGTTTCTGGGGTGGGGGGACTGCCCTGTATGACCCAGAAGCCAACTTCTCAGTCAAATATCTGTTTCAGAGAATAGAATCTAGCTAGTTTATTAAAGATTTATTGAAAGACTGATTTCTGTTTATTAAATAGCTTATGGAATTGTTGGAAAGGCCAAAGAAACATGGGTCTAGGTAGATACGCATTCATTAAAATCACATAACAAAAGGAAAAGCAGTTTCAGGGCGCCTGGATGGCTCAGTCATTAAGCATCTGCCTTGGGCTTAGGTCATGATCCCAGGATCCTGGGATGGAGCCCTGCATCTGGCTCCCTGCTCAGCGGGAAGCCTGCTTCTCCCTCTTCCACTCCCCCTGCTGTGTTCTCTCTCTCACTGTGTCTCTCTCTGCATCAAATAAATAAAGAAAATCTTCGGGGGGGAGGGGGGAGGAAAAGCTGCCCTGTATGACCCAGAAGCCACTAGCAAGATAGAAAAACTTGAGAATCACACCATTACCACCTACAGGATGGAAGCTGCCAAGGAAACACCAGTCAGTGCCGCCCAGTGTCAGCTAAAAGAAAGTAGAAGAAAGGGTAGAAATAGAGTTGCCACCTTTCGTTTAACTTAACAAAAGCATTTGAGCAGTTGATGGACAACCTTCTGTGACATCCAAAATCCTAGTTGAAGAGAGTCTTGAAGAAGGTTGGAAAGGATGAAATGAGAAACCATATGGATAAGATATGATTTACAAATGTCTATCTATTACAAAATAATCCTCTTTTTCTAAAGATTTTATTTACGTATTTGAGAGAGTGTGAGAGAGAGCAGAAGGCAGGGAGGGGGAAGTGGGGGACGGGGAGAGGGGTCCCTGGAGAGGGGAGGAGCGGACTCCGGGGCTGAGCAGGGAGTGGAGACGGGGCTCCATCCCAGGACACAGGGATCACAACCTGAGCCTAAAGCAGCCTCCTAACAAACTGAGCCACCCAGGTGCCCCCAAATAATCCTATCTTTGTCAAGAACTAGAACAAGGGAACATGGATAACTGAAGTCCAAAGGTAAATGGGGCAACATCATTTCAAATAGTACTTAAAATGTCCCCCTTCCTTCCTTTGAGTGGAAATTGTCATTAATAAGCGGCACAGTGTTTTGAGTTTCATTTTTGTTTCTACACGCCTCCTTCCACAGTGCACTAATAAGTAGTAAAAGAACTGAAAGAAAGACAGCTGTCAGGAGGAAAAACAAAATGTTTAGATCACTCATTTATTGGATAATCAGCCAAGGGAAAAATCTGAGCATTGGAGGAATGTTTCCGTACTGTGATGTTCAGACCAACAATAAAATATCTAAGAATATGTAAAAAGAATATGTGAAAAGACATGCAAAGAATAAAAAGTGTTGAGGTATTTGAGTAAAACAGTTCACAGATATTTTAAAACACAGAAGAAAAAGTGAGGGACAAAGGGCCATAAAAGGGCATACTAATATGAATCACAATCCTTAACTAAAAATGTGTGCAGTGAAACTAATTTGAGTTCCAGCACAAAGAGTTTAACTAAGTGGGTTGTAGCCAATATTTGCTCTTCTGTGGGCCTGCACTGATCAGATTATAAATTTGGCCAGATTATAAATTTGGCCAGATTATAAATAAGGTGGGTGATGGGTCTCGTGCTAGTTGAAGCCCCAAGTTCTTCCCTTATGCGAGGCTTGGCTCTCTTTCCATCCACTCTTCTCCCTGATTCAGCTGCTTTTCTCCAGCTCTCAGTTTAGCCACCCGTTACACTTTTTCTGCAATCCCTAAACTGCCACATAGTTGCACTTGAATGTTTGCTGGATTGATTAATGATTGAGTGTAACAGTCTCTTCAGCCTCCCATTTCCCTGCCATTACCCAAATTAGACACACTAGCCTTTAAAAGATGAGTGCCTCTTATCCTCATAACAAAGAAGAGAAATGACTTTTGCTCCGTCATGGTCCCCATTCCCTAATTACTAAAACTTCACTTGTTAGCCAATACCCAGTAACTCTTCTCAGCCAGAAACTTCTTTCTTTTTAAAGATTTTTTTTTTTTTTCTAAAGAATCTCTACACCAAACGTGGGGCTCAAACTCACAACTCCAAGATCTAGAGTCACATGCTCCACAGACTGAGCCAGGCAGGCTCCCCAGAGACTTTCGTCTTCTTGACCCTGGATTTGAGGCTGAGCAGCTGAAACTCATCGTCGACGTTAAGACTGGCAATGATCACCTGGGTAAAGAAGTTACTTTTTTTCTTCTTCACTCCAGAGATTTTTTTTTTTTTTACCCTGTGCTTGGACTGCTCCAAACCGAGTTTAGAGATTCCTGTCTCACACCTCCCTAGCACCTGGACCTAGTACCATATGGCAGATGAGTTTACAACAATGGCTGCAACAGTACTTACCAATCTATGTGCTTTTCTTAATGACTTGATTCTGATTCTTCTCCCAGGGGGAGTCTATGTTCCCTCTCCCTTGAATCTGTGATTATGGTGGAAGGGATGTCATGTGCACCTTCTGGGGCTGGGTCACAAATGCAATAAAGCTTCTGCTGGGGTCTCCTGGGTGTGGCTTGCTCTTGGAAGCCATACTATGGATGAGACTGTCCACAGTGGTCCCATCTAGAGGCCAGGGAGAATGTTCTAGTGGACAGCCCCAAGTGAAGTCACCAAGTAGACGGTCATTTCTAGATATTTAAATGAAGCCACTACCAGCTGATTACAGGCTTTACTGTTGGAGTCATCCAGACTTTGACAAGCCATTCCCACTGTGGCCTATGCAAATCCTCATCCTCATAATCCATGAACATAATAAAATGATTGTTTTATGCTACTAAGTCTTAGGAGCGTTTATAATGTAGCAATAGTTACTAGAACAATGATTCATCTAAAAGATGTTATTGGGTTCCTAATATGTGTTAAATGTGCATTTTCAGTCCCTCCCCAGGACTCCTGGTCTTTTCCTATGGCAACGTGAAAGACTTTTTCTGGTCTTCAGAGGACTTGCAGCTGCTCTTCCACTTCTCCTAGAAGTCTGTTTGACTTCCATCTTCAGAAAGTCTTTCCCTTAGCCCAGTGCTCTCTGTGTTATGTGTTTTTGTCTGAAACACAATAGCTGTGTGGTTACTAAAGCTAGTCCGTCCTTCGGAGATGCTAAGACTCTTTGCCTATTATTCTAAATCAGTTCTAAGTCAATGTCTAAGCCAAAGCTTCCCGGTTACCACTTGGTTCAGATGGGGAACCTCCCAAGAGTTTATTTGTCTAGTATGTTGCCTCTGCAGCAGATCCCATCTCACTGACCTTTCTGGCTACATTTGGGGCACAAATACCACCACATTAGAGAATGACTTTGGGGGTCATATATCAACTATCACATTGCCCAGCACACTGCAGGACTCAATGTATAATAATATTTTGATCTCTTCCTCTCTCATTCAGAAGGTCTTAAATTCCCACAGGCTGTCCCAGCATATTCTTGTTTATAATGGGAGAAATATTCTAAGGTCAAAATCCATTTCCAAAGCCAAAATGATTGTCATGCTCTGTGATTAGTCTTCCATCTGAATTTTTTTTAACCTGACAAAATGTTTATCAACGTTTTAAATATTGTGTTTTCAGCATCATGACAATTTCACAAATAAAATTCTTCCGCAGTGTTGATGCAAAATTTAGAGAAATTTTCATACAGTTCATCTTAATTTCTTCAGTTGATTTTAATTTAATGCTATTTCTCCTGTAGAAGTCCAGAGGTTTACAGACATGTTCCCAGAGCCCTGAAAGAAATATTGTTGTTGTTTTTGTTGTAAAATGGGCCATGTCTATTTAAATATAATTTTTAAACAATGGTTTCAAATTTGTGTTCACTGACTCTTGACAGGGCCAAGTTAAGGGAGTTCCTGAATCGGTATAGATCCATCATATTTTTAGACTGAATAAATGAAATCCAGCACACAGCTTTTCTATTACCCATCACATGTATATAGATACTATTATAACTATTAAAGTGCTACTGAAAATTCATTCCTATTAGTTTTAGCAAAATTTATTTTTTCAAGCAATGGTTAATGGAAGCATAATAACTATGATAGAGGAATACAGAAAATACTTTCCATGTGAAAAGTGTCCTTCTGCTCAAGAAAGATCAAGTGTCATTTCTACTCATCTCCTAGTTCTATTGTTAAAGATGATGGATTCAGGTGACCACCCTAGGGAACTGAGGGATATTTCAGAATTACAGCTTCTCATATGAAGATTACTTAACCATACATAATATTCATAATTTTCACCAAGGGAAAACAAGAGTTATTTCATAACATAGGCCACATTATAATGCCAGGATCCAGCCGGAGTGGGAGTGCATACATGTGTGTGTGTTTCATAGAGGGCGATGGCTGTGGTTTTGTACAGATCTCTGATGTAACAATACATAATGTGATGGAAAATGGTTGGCAAATTAGTCTGTAAACACCCCATCCCAACCCTGAATTGATGAAGATATTCTTCATAGAAAATATTCATTTCCAAAAAAAAAAAAAAGATTAGTTTGAATAAGCCCTTGTTTCAGATAGTTTTTATTTTCCCACACTTACATGACAAAGAATAATTTAGCTAATCTCTTTCTATGGTATTTCTGGCTTATTTCTTAAACAGAAGGATTCCTGTTTTGAGAAAATTCATAAATGTCCACTTTTCTTTCAAAAACCTGGGTGACCTCTAATATGATTTCAATTTTACAGGGGGTGGGGGAGGCATGGCCAATGGGAATCACGTAAAAGTTATTGGTTCACTGCCATTATAATGAAAACCATGTGTATGGGGAAATTTACAGCCATAAATCTCTCAGTGCATATAACTTCTAATTAAAACCTCATAACAATCTTCTCCAAATAATGAACACAATTTTGAGATCGAGTTTAATTTCATTATTTCAGAAATGGACATGAGATCTGAGTGTCTGGGAACGTATTGCTCCGGGACAGTGACGAGGATACCAGGAGAAAACATCATAGTCCCTGTATCTCAAAAAAATGCATTAGGAGGGAGGCTGATGGCTTAAAAAAAAAAAAAAAAAAAAAAAAAATCCACCACTTATTGTACAGAATTAACATCCAGTGGGTTTCAGATATACAATTTGGTTAGGAAGTAATGACTTTAGATAACTAGTCTCTCCAGGAAGAGTGTCATCCTCTAGACAGAATTCATACTATATTGCATAAAAATTATCTGAGCTATGCCGAGAACACAGTTCATACTATACACTGTTTTGTTGATCGAAGGGATGGAGTGTGTGCACTGTTGAACCCTGACAGCTACTTTGCCTCTTGGCAACTCCTTCTGGCCAATCCAAATAGTGTTAACAAATTCCAGAGAGGACAAGTGTCTTTCCAGAGGAAGACAGATTGCATAGAGGGCATACAATAAAGTCTCAACGATTCCAGTGTAAGCCAAATTTCAAAAACATTCCATGAACAATGAAGAAAATATTTCCTTTCGGTTAGAATCGTAAAGGGAGAACAGTAATTTGGCCCTTAAAAGGGTATGTTAACTGCCTTCTTTATTGACGATGGTTTCTTATCTCAGTTGGACAATATTGATAATGGTAACAAACATGTTTAATCTATTAGTTTAAATGGAGCACTTATTCTGCCCTAAGGAGCCCTCTTTGAACTCCTTTTCCTTCTCCTGAAAGTCATGGTTAATCAACACGCATAAATCACTATTAAAATACAGTAAATCTAATGGGTGTATTACTTGCCTCTTAACATCAAGTTAGTTCATCAACTATGAATATACTCTGATAGTTGATAGAAATGACAAACGGTACTTTTACTGAAGCAAAACAACATTTAAGC
Source organism: Mustela erminea (assembly GCF_009829155.1). Lineage (NCBI taxonomy): Eukaryota > Metazoa > Chordata > Mammalia > Carnivora > Mustelidae > Mustela > Mustela erminea. The sequence continues at coordinate 22,101,759 of NC_045629.1, forward strand.
ACAGGTAATACAGGTGATAAACTTCCAGCACTGGCTCAGCGAGACCACATATGCAACCGCCTCTGCGCCAATGCAAATAGAGTTTTATTGAATGCACCTGATTTTAAGCCCCTTCCAGTGTTCCCTTTTAATAGCTTCATAAGGACCAGTTACAATCCAGCCGGCTTGTGCACACGTGCTTAAAATTCAGAAGCTGCATCAGACAAGTTTATCAACGTACAGAAACTCATCAGAAGCAGCCTAACATGGATTTAATGTTTGAAGCGGGGAGAACTATTTTTAAATTAACCTGGCCCTTTGTTGTAAATTATTTTCACAATCTGCTTAGAACATCTAAGGCCCGGCCTATCAAAGGGTTCCCAAGACCCTTAATGCAGGCCCGGCCTTTTTTGTGAAAGAGCTCAAGCTGCTGGCTGCAACAAGGACTCTGGGATTACGACTACAGGAGGGTACCCAAGAGTGATCATTCTTCGCAGACATCTGCAGCCATTGAGAGGCGACCTGCTCTGAGGGCCGGGAAGCAGGCCATTATGGTCTGGCCCTCTGTGTCCTCTCTCAGCTGCAAGCACACACAAGTGCCAGGTGCAGAAGCCTCGCTCAAGAGGAGACTATAGACCAGGGTAATGGTCACGGCGATTACGAACTGATAATTATTCCCTCCCTGTTTCCTTGTTTCAACCAACCGGTTGCTCCACAGATTATTTTCTCTTTATTGCTGAAAATGGTATCCTATGGCTCGGGGCTGATTATATCTTTCTTTCTGGCAAGACTTTTATTTCAAAATTATGTAGCACGTAGTCTGTTAGATTGGACCGATTAGCCACAAATCTTAAGAAATCACCCTATTGAATATTTCACAGTGGAAAGTTGGAGGATTAATGCAAAATATTATACCCTTTTTTATTCCAACTATAGCTCCATATGTGGTCCACCTGACTTTTTTTCTTTTTCTTTTTTTTTCTTTTTTTTTTTTTTTTTTAGTCTGTACTGGCTCTTAGGTTCTCTTTCTCTATCTGCATTTCACTATAGACTGAAGAAGTTGTATTTTATTTCTGCCATACCTACTAAAACACACCACTCTGCTTGCATTCACAAATGTGGCACAAATTTTATCCAATACGATAAAATAAACATTCTTATGGTTGTGTACTCTATGGCCAAACACTAATTAAAAACAGGATGGAGCTTTTATTTCCCCCATTAGAGATATGAGAGCCAAAGCCTTTCAGAAGAATGGTTTTCAGTGCTGTGCAACATAGTTACTAAAGACTGTTGGAACACAAGTTTCAAATGAAGATTGTACAAGTAAAGGGGGGGGGGTCCCCTCAGTGATGCTACCTTCAGTGGCTATCTGCCAAAACTGAGTGCTGGGAAAGAAAGAAATTTGGAATGTGGTGTTTAAAAATTAAATAACTGGAACAATGGTAAAATGGGCACAGTGTGTTCACACAAGTGAATATATTCTTTCATCCAGAATCTCACAACCACCAGTTTGCCAAGTTTTCATTAGTATAAGAACATTTCAAGTCCTATAGATAATTTCAACCAACATCAGTGACATCTTAAGAAGAGATTAAACATTTCTGGAAATTTTGAAGCCGTGAGAGGAAAAATCGTTTTCCATCTTTTTGTTCTTTTCCTCAAAGGGGGAAGTAAAAAAGAGAGAGAGAGAAAGAAACCTAATTTGGGAATATTAAGATCATGAAATAGTGAAGCATGTTTTCAAGATCTAAATAAAACTTTGCTACCTTATGAATATTACCTATATTATATAGAAATGAGTTTGCTCACCAAATTATTATATGTATATTAAATTTTAAAATAAAGTTCATCAGGCAGTGTAAAACTTACTACTTATATTCCCATTTTTAAAAAAGCAAATAAACAAAAGCTCATGCCATTGAACTTCATGGAATCCAACACTTCTTTCTTAACATTTTCTAGAATATGAGAAGCAAACCAAGACCATCAAGAAAAATAATATTTTTAAAAGTACTCTACTGTGTCAAAGGAATTCAGAAAGCTGTTCTTCCCCCCAAGGAAGTAGATTTGAGAAGAAAAGAGAAAAAACTCCATTGACCATTACTTTTGCTCTATGAAATATTATCTAGTACTCTCCCTTGGAATTGCATGTTCCATATGACATTAGCTTCTTTCTCTCTTGCGGTATGGAAATGTTTCCATATGTCAGAAGTTGGTCTCACCATTTCGCTGAGGGAAATAAATAAAACAAACAGAATTCTGTGGCCAGCTTGAACATAAACACCAAGTCACAAACATCAGGTACAGATCCAGCACTCACAGTCCTTCAGAGCTAGCTGTCCCCAGCGCTTCAATCCCTTGGGGTTCAATCTTGGCTAAGACTGGCTAGTAAATTTTCTATACAACACGAGATTGTTAGGGATTCCACTAGGATTTATACGTGAGTTGTAAAAATACTTATTATTGAGCCTAATATATATATTGAGCTTAATATATATATTGAACCTAATCTAGATAGATATATAGATGATATAGATATAGATATAGATATAGATGATATAGATATAGATAGCTAGTGTCTAATTCATATAATATGTCTACTGTGATTCAGATATTTGGATGTTTTCACACACCTATTAATCTAAGGTAGAGAGTGATTAAAAAATTTACCAAAGACAATTCTTTCTTCCAGTTTTTCAAATTAAAAACACAGTACATTTTGGAAATACGATATGTATCACTGGGCCAGAAGTAGCAACTTCCTGGTTTTTTAAATATTTCCTCATTTTCTTCTGCCCTGGTCATTTTCAGCAAAAAAAGCAATATGGTTTTTAAATTCTGATTTCTACAAGAATATATAAGATTGCCCTATTTCTAGTGTAGATCCAAGATCATAGGGTCCATAAGTGCACTGAATTCTCCCAGTTTCTTCTCTGCAGAGCAATGTGAGTGTCACCTCTAGGCAGAAATGCTTTGGCTCTGACTTCTAGGCCTCCACTCCAGTGTCAATATCCATCACGTAGAATATTTAATAATCCAAAACCATTAATCATTTAATGAAAGTGGCTTCCTGATGTAAGCCTTTTGGGTAATTTCCACTGCCCCCCCCCTCAATTTTTTACCCCCTTATTATCTCACTATGAACCGATCTGGAGATAATAACATTGAATTCACTGAGAGTTGTTTAAAACAGCGCAAAAGTCAACCAAGTGCACCCAAGTGCCTGGCCTGATACTCTGTTTTTGAACAAATGGAAGCACACCATGCCAACTAGATCTTATGCTCAACCTCATCTGCTTGGAGCAAATTGGGCTCCTTTTGCTACCCAGAGTTCTACTTCCTCGTAATTGGACAACGAGCCTTAACTACTTTTTGAAAGCAGTATCTGCCCTTTGGCACATTATGATTTGTTTCTTGCTATTGTCAGGGGGATGCCAGGGGTGGGGGGTGCTAAACATTTTAAAGTATGGAAAAACTTCACAGGGAAGCTCGCTTTTCCCTTATTTGTTGTGAATGCATTCACTGGTTAAGAATGCTAATAATACGGAAAGAATTCCCAGAACTTTTTGGGAAAATTCCACATATATAGGAGTTAAAAAGATTCAGTGATAGGACTCGAGTACAGTCCAAAAACAAACATTGTGGCTGTGGACTTGACTTAGCTAGTCTTTAAAGCAACGGTGCGAAGCAGTAAGTCTTCAGTGTAACCTCTCTTCACCTCTTTGCTATGTGTGACTTGTAGTTTTCTCAGTCATAATGATGTCACTGTGTACTTTCATGATAAATTTTCAAACCCAGATGCATAATGTTCAAACCCAGGCTACCTTCACTCCACCCTAGAAGTATCTATACAGTATCTTGCTTATGAAAAACAAATAATTATTTTGGTTCCTTTTTTTTATGTTAACTTGGGTTCCTAGGTTTTTACATTTTTCTCTAGAAAGTCAATGAGTTCTTCAGATGCCCAAGATTTTCACTTTCCTGAAAAAAGATGCATGAATGAAGTATCGATTTTATAAAAATTGCAGTTTTATCCTGTACTTCTTAATGATCACAGTTAGAATGAACTTACAACTTGAGATTTTCGTGTTGTGAACAACACCACCACTGTCTGGCCAGCACTCAACTTCTAGAACCGCTCCTTCCCCAGCTCCAACCTCGTGGGCCCAAGAAAGAGCAGTGGTGATTTTTTAGGCCTCTGTCACCCACCCCTCAAACACAGGACCACAGCTGATTGGTCCAGAAGTGAGCACCTGACTCAAAAGGACCAGTCAGATTCCTTCTTCGGGCCTTTCCAACTGAATCCAGTGTAGGGAGTTGGCCTTTGTCCTGTGGAAACGACACAATGAGAAACTCAGTTGTTTTTCATGATCATGATCCCCGTCCCACGGTGCGGGGAGGGGGTGGGGAGGAGATGAAACTAACAGCAGCAGCAGTCATGTCCCCAGAGCCAGCTCTTCCAACGCCCCAATCATGTCTTTACTCTTCTTGTGATTTAGCTCTTCACTCCTTCCCTTCAGTTAATGCATCTGCCCATCTCGGCTACTGCAATTAATACCTTTGTGCTAAAACCTAAGGAATATAGATTTTGAAAATAAGAGATTGATGATTAAATTGGAAGCCGAAACTTCTTGACATTGGTGTTTATTTTCATTTACTCCTCTGCACAATAACAAAGGAAAAGGCTGTTAACAAAGCAGAATCTCCAAGGTGTCCAGCCAATTTTGCCCTTGCCTCCAAAATCCTGTATTGCCCATAGTGAGAATCAATAAGGCAGCAATTATCTGGTATTTTCTATTTTCTCAGCACTGGCAGGGATGTAAGAGAAAAACAAAAAATGCGCCATTTGATTACATCTGCCTTATATTACTCACTTAGTAAGGAGTTACTGCCTTCGTAATTTAGCTAGAGTCACAAGGGTAGTAAATTTAAAATTAGGCCAAGATTTAAATACAGGAATTATTTCAGAGTCTAGTTTTTGCGTTTGTTTTTTTTTTTTTTTTTAACCACCGACTATGAGTTATTCTTTTCTTTTTTTTAAATTTTTTATTTTTTTTATTAACATATAATGTATTATTAGCCCCAGGGGTACAGGTTTGTGAATTGCCAGGTTTACACACTTCACAGCACTTACCATAGCACATACCCTCCCCAATGTCCATAACCCAATCACCCTCTCCCTAGAGTTATTCTTTTTTTAATAAAGAATATATCTTTCAAAGTACTCATGAAAGAAATTGAGGAAGACACAAAGAAATGGAAAAATGTTTCATGCTCATGGACTGGGAGAACAAATATTGTTAAAGTCTATGCTACCTAAAGCAATCTACACATTTAATGCAATCCCTATCAAAATACCATCCTTTTTTTTTTCAAAGAAATGGAAGAAATAATCCTAAAATTTATATGGAACCAGAAAAGACCTCAAATAGCCAGAGGAGTATTGAAAAAAAATCCAAAGTTGGTGGCATCACAATTCCAGACTTCAAGCTCTATTACAAAGCTGTCATCATCAAGATAGTATGGTACTGACACAAAAACAGACACATAGACCAATGGAACAGAATAGAGAGCCCAGAAATGGACCCTCAACTCTATGGTCAGCTAATCTTTGACAAAGCAGGAATGAATGTCCAATGGAAAAAAGACAGCCTCTTCAACAAATTGGAAAGCCACATGCAGAAAAATGAAAATGGACCATTTCCTTATACCATACGAAAATAGACTATACTATACGAAAATAGACTCAAAATGGATGAAGGACCTCAATGTGAGAAAGAAATCCATCAAAATCCTTGAGGAGAACACAGGCAGCAACCTCTTCAACTTCAACTGCAGCAACTTCTTCCTAGAAACATTGCCAAAGGCAAGGGAAGCAAGAGCAAACATGAACTATTGGGACCTCATCAAGATCAAAAGCTTTTGCACAGCAAAGGAAACAGTTAACAAAACCAAAAGACAACTGACAGAATGGGAGAAGATATTTGTAAATGACATATCAGATAAAGGGCTAGTATCCAAAATGTATAAAGAGCTTATCAAACTCAACACCCAAAGAACAAATAATCCAATCAAGAAATGGGCAGAGGACATGAACAGACATTCCAGTAAAGAAGACATCCAGATGGCCAATAGACACATGAAAAAATGCTCCACATCACTTGGCATCAGGGAAATACAAATCAAAACCTCAATGAGATACTACCTCACACTAGTCAGAATGGCTAAAATTAACAAGTCAGGAAATGACAGATGCTGGTGAGGATGTGGAGAAAGGGGAACCCTCCTATACTGTTGTTGGGAATGTAAGCTGGTGCAGCCACTCTAGAAAACAGCATGGAGGTTCCTCAAAAAGTTGAAAATAGAGCTACCCTATGACCCAGCAATCACAATACTGGGTGTTTACCCTAAAGATACAAATGTAGTGATCCAAAAGGGCATGTGCACCTGAATGTTTATAGCAGCAATGTCCACAATAGCCAAACTATGGAAAGAACCTAGATGTCCATCAACAGATGAATGGATAAAGAAGAGGTGGTATATACACACAATGGAATACTATGCAGCCATCAAAAGAAATTAAATCTTGCCATTTGCGACAACGTGGATGGAACTAGAGGGTATTATGCTTAGCGAAATAAGTCAATCAGAGAAAGACAACTATCATATGATCTCCCTGATATGAGGAAGTGGAGATGCAACATGGGAGGTTAGGCGGGTAGAAAAAGAATAAATGAAACAAGATGGCATTGGGAGGGAGACAAACAATAAGAGACTCTTAATCTCACAAAACAAACTGAGGGTTGTCAGGGGGAGAGGGTAGGGGGAGAGTGATGGGGTTATGGACATTGGGGAGGGTATGTGCTATGGTGCGTGCTGTGAAGTGTGTAAACCTGGCAATTTGCAGACCTGTACCCCTGGGGCTAATGATACATTATATGTTTATAAAAAACTAAAAAAAAAAAAAAAAAAATTCAAAAAACCTCGTTATTAAAAAAAAAAAAGGAAAAGAATATATCTTTCCCCTCCACCTCAATATTTATTTTGACAAAAACCCAACCTAAAGAAAAACTGAAAGAATGGGACAATGAAAAATCCATATACTCTTTATCTAGATTCACCAATTGTGGTTCATTTGATCATTCTCATGATAATTAAGTAGGTAGGTGGACAGATAGTTGCCAAGCCATTTGAAAGTAACTTCCAGCTCTCATGACACTTCACCCCTAAATAATTCAGTGTGTATCTCTGAAGAATCTAAGCTGAACAGAGTTCCTCCCTCTGTTTCACCTTTCGTAGCATTAATATTTTTGAAAGGTCCAGAGCAGCTGTCTTGTAAAGTATCCTACAATCTGGATTTGTCTGATCATTTCCTCATGGTTAGACTGAGATTACACATTTTTGTCAGTAATAAGAGCATCCCATCAGGAGGCATATAAATCCATCTGTTTGATAGTGATGCTGCTAAATTTGATCACTTGGTTAATACAGTTTCTATCCGCTCTCCCATTTAAAGGTGCACTTATTTCTTTGTAATTGTTTAGTAACTTTACCATCAATCATTAATCTTTGACTCAATCAACTATTTTGCTAATGATTAAAAAGTAATCTCCTAGTTGCTTTCCACATTTTATTAAGGTATTTCTGCAAGAAGAGCTTTCTGTCAGTGACTCTTCACTTGTTTTTTTAATATCATGATAAAGTCGTGGCTTAATTTTTATTGAGTGTGTTATGATCCCTTACTACTATTATTCATTTTGATCCTTGAATTATTCCAAATGAGGACAGTGGAAGCCCCCAGCAAGCTAGCTTCTGTGTCCTTCTGACATGTTCCCATTACTCACTGAGCATTTGCTTTCTTTGTTAGAATAAAATGTTCTAGGTTCATCTTGTACTTCCCTATTCCACACTTGAAATCAGCCATTTTTCCTTGGAGGTGTGGACCTTCTACTAGGGAATGGTATTACAGGCTGAGATATGGATGCTGGAGATGCTCGTTGCTTCTAGGGTGGTGTTATTAGGCTCTCTCAATGGACTGAGCTGTGAGCTGAATTTTCAAAAATGACTTGATCCTTATGCCTCCAATTCAAATCTCATACCATGGATTTTTGCTCTTGTCATAGGATATTTCTATATCTTCCCAGAACCCTAATTACCAGTGATATCAACATTATTTAAACATTTGTTCTATTCTGCAATACATATAAAATCAGTTAACATTAATGCCATCAACAAATCTGCCAAGTTCAAGTTTTCCTTGCAGTTCTTGTCTCAGTTTGTGCTATTGACAGTACAGAACCAGAAGACTGGTATCCTGGATGGTCACAGGCTTATTCTGAGATATAATTGAGTTCGTGTGTCTGTCACAGTCCTTTCACATCGTGGTCCCCTCATTCCTGAATTCTGAACTGTTGTCTATCTGTATTTTAGCTCAAATGTGTTTCTAAGTAACTTTTTCGGGGTGATGTATATTTTCTGAGATCTTTCCATATCTCTGAATTCTTTCTGCTGTCTTTATACATGAGTGGAAATTTGTATCTCCTGGTCCATTTATTAAGTTAATTCCAAATGTGTTATAAATCTGATGTTATTACTGGAACTTTATTTAAAAGTGGAATTTTAGGAGCACCTGGGTGGCTCAGTGAGTTAAAGCCTCTGCCTTCAGCTCTGGTCATGATCCCACAGTCCTGGGACCAAGCCCTACTTCGGGCTCTCAGCTCAGCAGGGAGTCTGCTTCCTCTTCTCTCTCTCTGCCCACCTCACTGCCTACTTGTAATCTCTGTCAAATAAATAAATAAAATAAAACAAACATATAAATAAATAAATAAATAAAAGTGGACTTTTGTCCTGTTGTTTTTCTGATTATAATGATAGATATCGGTATCTTTGTTTTGAACAAGGTCACATTATTAAAATCATCTTATAGTTCAAATGGTTTTAATTGATTTTTGTGGCTTTTCTGAAAGATAAATATATTATTTGAAGATGCAGCTCTTCTACTTAAATGGTATAGGTAAGTGAATCAAAAAGTTGTTTATTCACCCCAATATTTGTTAGTACAAAATGACAGCATAATGAACAATTGTTAACAACATCCAATGTGATAAGAAGAGCTGATGTACTTTTGCTTAGGTGCATTAAAATCAGTGAACATACATAGCACTGTTTATTTTTTTAATTAATTTATTTATTTTGAGGGTGAGAACATGAGCAGGAGAGGCAGAGGGAGAGGGAATCTCAATCAGACTCCTCACTGAGTGCAGAGCCCAACACAGTGCTCCATGAGGGACTCGATCCCATGACCCTGAGATCACGACCTGAGCCAAAACCAAGAGTCAGATGTTTAACCACTGCAACACCCAAGCATCCCTAAGTACACGTTATACCTGCAGAAACGAAATCAAATGCAAGTGCTAGTCATAAACCTTGAAATGAACATAAAATAAAATTAGACTAAGTAAATTATTTAGTAGCAATTGCCAATGTCATTAGTAAATTAGACAACTGATAAACTACCACAGTTAGGGAGAAGGATACCAGAGTAAAAGCAAGCTCAATAATTTACCCAACATTACAGTATATTCTTTCTTTTTTATATTGATTGATTGTATTTGAAAGAGAGAATGAGAGAGAGAGAACATGAGAGGGGAGAGGTCAAATGGAGAAACAGACTACCCGCCGAGCAGAGAGCCTGATGTGGGGCTCAATCCCAGGACCCTGGGATCATGACCTGAGCCGAAGGCAGAGAGGCTTTAACCCACTGAGCCACCCAGGTGCTCCTTGCAGAGTTTTTTGGGTTTTTTTTTTTTAAAGATTTTATTTATTTATTGGACAGAGAGAGAGATCACAAGTACACAGAGAGGCAGGCAGAGAGAAGGGGGGAAGCAGGCTCCCTGCTGAGCAGATAGCCCAACGTGGGGCTTGATCCCAGGACCCTGAGATCATGACCTGATCCAAAGGCAGAGGCTTTAACCCACTGAGCCACCCAGGGTCCCAGTGCGTTTTTAAATGATTTAAGAAACCATACAATTAGTGCATTTTAATTTGATCTGTGAGCTTCTCTGTTCTGTGTCTGTTAGGATCATTTGTCCAGCTGATATATTTGGAAGTTTTGTTGCCCAAGGGTTATTTCTCATGTGACAGCAAAATTAAGGATAAATGTATTAATTCTTATAATTTTTTAAATATTTTATTTCTTTTTCAGAGAGAGCACAAACAGGGGGGAGCAGCAGACAGAGGGAGAAGTAGGCTCCCTGCTTAGCAGGGCCCCCCCACCCCACCCAATACAAGACTCCATCCCTTGGGATCATGACCTGAGCCAAAGGCCAACATTTAATCAACTGAGCAATCCAGGCCTCCCAATTCCTACAACTGTTTGAAATCATTTAAAAGGCAAAATCTCCACTAAGTTGTATTTCAAAAATCTAATCATTCCCTTTTTAAGATAAACAAATTACCATAGCAAGTTAAAAGTAAATGCTTGGCCAAACCTAAATCAAGAAAATATCTATCAAATGTCCACATTTGTAATATGGATGTACTAACAAGTTGACTTGAAGAGTTCCCCAGTTCTCAAATACTACATTGTGTATCCCAAAACTGAGGGAAAAGGAATGGAGTTGCACAGAATGTGTCAGGGATCACAAGTGATCTGTTACCCATCTTAGCCAGGTAGTGGTCAATAGCATCCAACTCTTTCCAATGGAAGGAACACCTGCCTTCAAAATGTCACCTCTTCTGCACTGGAAAAACACATAAGCATGATCCAGCTGAATGTCAAATAACTTGGAAATGTAAGAATTGATTAATCTCGGGCGCCTGGGTGGCTCAGTGGGTTAAGCCACTGCCTTCGGCTCAGGTCATGATCTCAGGGTCCTGGGATCGAGTCCCACATCGGGCTCCCTGCTCAGCAGAGAGCCTGCTTCCCTCTCTCTCTCTCTCTCTGCCTGCCTCTCCATCTACTTGTGATTTCTCTCTGTCAAATAAATAAATAAAATCTTTAAAAAAAAAGAATTGATTAATCTCAGAAAACTTAATCACATTATAAATCATCTGTCAAAATAAATAATAAATAGGCGCACCTGGGTGGTGAAGTCCATTGAGCGACCAACTCTTTATTTTGGCTCAGGTCGTGAGCTCAAGATCCACGGTCAACTTGGAGTCTGCTTGAGATTCTTTCTCTCTCTCCCTCTGCCCTTCCCACTCATGCTCTCTCTCTCTCTCGATAAAATAAATAAACAAATAAATCCTTAAAAAATAGATAAACTAGACGAAAAGTTTAATAGAAACAAAGAAAGTTACTTGCTAAAAGTATAGCACATGTACCTGATTAAAAAAAAAAAAATCTCTTAAGATGTTAAGATCAAAACTTCTGTGAAGTGCGTCGCGTAGAACTTTTCTCATCCCTCCAGGATTAGTGACGATCATAGTCTCTGATGAAAATATACAATATGAAGTACCCACATCTGAATGAGCACCACCATAGCTGGGTCCAGTCAAGCCCCCCACCACAGCCTTTACTAAGTGGAGAAATCAAACACACAACACTACCTTGCCCTACCCCCACTACTTGGTCTAGGGAAAGAACTAGGACACAGAGAAGCATCATGTAGGTCATCAGCCTTATGGAGTTGCAAGGTTCATGAAATGAGATTGTCTTTCCCCAGAGGGAAGCAGGGCACTGAGGGGAACTGCCAGCACAGACTGGAGAGCCTCTAAAAAGGGAGGCTGACATCTCCTACCGCCTGGATACTCTGTAAGCCACAGAACCAGACCTTTGGTTTATTTGACATTTTTGGAAACGAGATTTGCTGGACTACTCACTGCTGCCAGGCAAAAAATTGTGTAGGGTGTCTGGGAAGAATACTGTCCAACGTCCTGCCTCCTTTGTGCTTTGGGTCTTGGTGCTTTCAGTGGGCACCCCAGCTCCATAAAGAGGACCACAGGTGGAGAGATGCAACACCTCAGCAAGGGTCTCTAGCAACAGAGAGACCCTGACTCAGCCATAATTAGGCTTTGGAATTCTCCCGACCACGGACATAGTATGCTGCTCAGAGCAAGTGCTCTATATTTCTGAAATAATAAATGATGAAACTATCAAATCTCTTTTTGATATATTTTAATAGGACTTATATTTCAAGATGCATTTTAATTTGTGTTTATTTCATATTTCTCCTCCTACTTTTTCTCACTTTTTGAGACCAAAGACCAGGTTCTAACCTATTACTGTATTCCTGATAAGCATCTTATGTTAGTGTTTTGGACAGAGATATTAAAGAAGTGTTTTTGAAGGGGTAAATAGATGAATAAATAAATGTTGTATCAAATAGCCAACACACTGACTTGAATCAGCTTCTACTAATCACTGGCTCCACATTCCAAGCTCAGAACTTGATACTGCAATTACTGCTTTTGGCTTTATCTGATAATCTTAGTATAAAATACTGCTATTTCCAAGTGGTAATAATGCTCACCTAAAAATTCCCTTGGTCCCATATTTCCATTAAGATACTGCCATGTCTCTCACTATCCTTGTCCTGGGAATTCTTTTTCTTTTTTTTTTTTTTTTAACATTTTTTAACTTATTTTTGAGAGAAAAAGAACACGAGCTGGCGGAGGGGCAGAGGGAGAGAATCTCAAGCAGACTCCACCCTGATCATGGAGCCCCTGTAGGGACTTTATTTCACCACCAAGAGATCATGACTTGAGCCAAAACTAAGAGTTGGATGCTTAACCAACTGCACCATCCTGGAGCCCCTTATATTTGAGATTTCTTAAAGAAACGCAGTCTATGCTTGGGTGAAGTGGTGATATTTACTGTGAGAGAAAAAAAAAAAAAAAAAAAAACAAAGCACACAAACGGAAAAATAAGTGGGATGGGAGAGTAGGGTCCAGGGATCAGATCATCGGCTCATTATGAGCTATGCTGGGTTCAAGATACGTGTGAGACATCCAAGTGGCAATGCCAAGTGTAGTGTCTTGTGTGGTCAGCTTATTCACTCCTCCACTTATTCTTCTTGCTAGGCCCACAAATGTGGGCCCACCCCTAGCCAATCCCCATTTCCACCTGCACTTTTACCTAATAGACATCAAATACATGTTTGCGGAACCAGATAAATCCACTCAACATTTCTCTTATCACCCCCTTTTTTGATAGTTCATGATTTTCTTCCCTTTGTTATTTTCTCCTTTCTTTCCTTATTTTTCCCCTTTCCTCCTGCTACAACATATATTTATTTGAGCACCTATTATGTGCCAGAGACCATGCTGAGCCCCAAGAAGATAGTTTTTAGCATAAAAAGGTTAATTTCCCTCTCAGAATTTACAATCCAGGGTAGAAAATTGTGCTGATATAAATAAATCCAATTATAGGGCACCTGGGTGGCTCAGTCGGTTAAGCATCTGCCTTCGGCTCAGGTCATAATCCCAAGGTCCTGGATGATGGAGTCCCAGATCGGGCTCCCTGCTTGGCAGTGAGCCTGCTTCTCCTTCGCCCTCTGTCTGCCACTCCTCCTGCTTGAGCTCTCTCCCTCTTTGTCTTTGTCAAATGAATAAATAAAATCTCTTAAATAAATAAATAAGCCAGTGAATAAAATTAGTAATGAGCAATGCTTGTGTCTTCTGTGGAGCAAAAAGCCCATGGCACATTGCATGGAGTGTGGCCGCTGCAGCCTAGCCTGGGTCGGGGTGGAAAGGGGAAGTTCCCTAAAGACAGCCACTGAGAGCTGGAGGAATACTGATAGGAACTCGGTCATATGGGCAAGAGCCTGGAGGGGCCTGGGCAAAGGTCCAGTGTTTGCAGGGGGACCACACGGACTTCAAGGTTCTGAAATGTGGGTGGCTGGCTGGCTGAGAACAGAGGGTAAGAGAAGCCTTCTGCAAAATGAGCTGCGCATTTTATTTAACTTTTTGACCTTTTCTTCTTTTTCTCTTTTTGTTCTTTGTTTTCTTGCATATTCTTTTGCCTTTGTTATTTTATTTTATTTTTATTTTGAAATAGCCTAGATATTAGATAACCAAGATAAGATCCGTGCATTTAATTGCCTTCCCGACATCTAGATGTCTACTCTAAGTGCAGGATTTGGAAAACATTCGAACTTGGAAACAAGTTCAAGGGGATTTATATTCTTAAAAGCTGAAATAACATTTTAAAATATTTAAATTATACCTTGAAAGGGGAGAATTTAAGAGTACCCAGTAAATATTGAGTGAGGACGTGTGATGCATTAGTGCAGGGAAATGTTAAAACCTGCTTATGTCTCTCTCTTTTGATTTACTGCCCACCTGTATGCTTGTTTAGTTACCATGGACCGTTTAATGATTATGCAGGTTTTCATTGTTTTGATTCATGGCATATATTGTTCAATGTATACCCAGAATGGACTACTGAATAAATATAAAAGCTGTAAAGAACACATGTTCAAAAATAGAACACTAATGAAGACCATAAAAATAATAAAAATTCTGCACAATCACCACAATATATGTGTAATGCATTCATCTAATCAAATTTGTTACATCATATTACCCCTGGTACTTTAAAACTAGAATTAAAAAGAGTAAATGTGGTGATTAGTATATCTAAATGGACTTTGCATTTCTTACAAATAAAAATGATAAATATACACAATGTATTATTTGTGGATAAGTGCTTGCAAATACCAGAGTCATATATATTAACCTTTTTAAGGCTTTTGAAAGTGTTTTAGGGGCACCTGGGTGGCTCAGATGGTTAAGCATCAGTCTTGGGCATGGGTCATGATCCCAGGGTCCTGGGATGGAGTCCTAGATCCCACTCCCTCTGCTCCACAGGGAGAATGATTCTCCCTCTATCTATGCCCCTCCCCCTGCCAATTTCTCTCTCTCTCTCTCTCTCTTTCTCTCAAATAAAGAGACAAAATCTCTTTTTAAGTGTTTTAAATGTATAGAAATGATAATTTTAGGGGCACTTGAGTGGCTCAGTCAGTTGAATGGCCAACTATTGGTTTGGACACCAGTGTTTTCTGTGTCCTGAGATTGAGCCCCGGGCAATGGGCTCTACATTCAGGGCTTACAATTCTCTGTCTCCCTTTTCCTCTGTGCCACCCCACAACCCCACTCATATTCTCTCTCTCAAAAAAAATTTTTTTTTAATTTTTATACTTTTTTTTTTAAGACTGTATTTCTTTATTTGACAGAGAGAGAGATCAAAAGTAGGCAGAGAGGCAGGCAGAGAGAGAGGGGGAAGCAGGCTCCCCCCTGAGCAGAGAGCTCGATATGGGCCTCCATCCCAGGACCCTGAGATCATGACCTGAACTGAAGGCAGAGGCTTAACCCACTGAGCCACCCAGGTGCCCCTCTATAAATTTTTTAATGTATGATAATGAATCAATTGGTAATTAAACTTTACAACAAAAATTTCAAAAATGTCTTCAGGAGTTTTTTGCCAATTTTGAATGCTAGAATATGTCGATTATATTCCAGTGTACTTTTTAATATGTGTTAAATCACTAAGTTTAAATTTTTATCATATTATGTTTGTTGATACCTCATTTTTCCTTCATATTTCAATTAAATTAAACAGCATAGGTCTCTTGATAAGTGGAGAAATTTTGAAGCTCATCTCTACCTCATAAATACTACTAAATATTATATTAAATAAACTTCTTAAATATAATTGTATTAATATTATGACATAATTTTTTATCTAAAGTAATTTCTTTATAAATCAGTTCCTAAGAATTCTAAAATGTTTATAAAAATCATAAGGAAGGTCTGTGAGATTATATATTCCAGTAAAAAAAAAAGTTGAGGAACCATTCTAACACATTGTAATTCTTTTCCAAAGAGTTCAAGTACACACGGTAGATATATCACTGGAAAAAAAGCACACCTGCTGGACACATAACATTTTCCTTTTGCTTCTTAGCACAATTTGTTGTATCTTTTATAACATTTTACATTTAAAGTTTTAATATATGCATGTATATACAGTGAAAATGACTTTTCAAGTCTTCCCAATGAACTGCATAGTCCCCTGAGTAAATGAGACTAAACTCTTCGATTTTTTTTCAACTCTTGAATATTTTTAAGGGAGGAAGCATCCAAGAGATCATCAAAAACCTAAAACAATAACCATCGAATGAGTTTCTGCTCCAAGTATTCAAGCCAGCATTTAGAATTTCATGTTTTTCAAAATGTGTATTATTTTAATTAAGTCTTAAATCACTTTAGATGAAAGTATGCAAAGAAAACTATTTTCCAACTACAGAATCACAGGGATTTAGCATGGCTCCCTGAGGTCTGTACAAATCACTTAATCCCTTTTCTTCAGTTTCTGATTGGGAGTTAGATCCCTACCATATAGACGCAGGATGACCAAATACTCTAACATCTCTAACAAGCTTTGAAGTTTGGTAATACAGAGGTCCTGGTTGGGGAGCAGCACTATTGTTTTCATTGTGTTTCATTACTTTCCTGACCCAGGGTCTCTGTTGATGTGAGCCCACAACAAAGGATTCATAGTGTGTGTGCCTCAAACTCCCACATTAACCTCTGCTCATGTTTACACACAAAACATCTACTTACCGGTAAATTGGTATGAGGTATTATTATTTGGTATATTTCAAGTTTTCCATTTTCCAGGTTTAACTTACCTTCAGAGTCACCAAAATTATTTCATGAATACTACTTGGCCAGAGATGTTCGTAATGTACACACTCTATATTGGATAACAATAGCTATTTCACAGATATAATTTAGACCTAAAAAGAGATTGTGTTTTATAGACTGTCAGATGAAGAAGTCATCAAAAGAGGCTGATATTTAAAAATATCTGTGTATGATGAGATCAAATACTGCCAAATCAATGTGACTTTCTGAAATCCCAGTGAAAGGGAGAGCAGAAAGACTAATTCATTGACATTCATTAGAAGTACCTTAACAAAATAAGACATATTTCTCTTCTCCTTTGTTTATCAATTTCCATTTCAGAATGATATGAAGGTTTATATTCCAAACTGGAGCCAAGAATCACATATTACCACATTTGAGGTTTTAAAGAATTTTGCCCAGACTTTCCATAGAACTCATGCAGTGCCTTCATTGGCAATAAATAATAAATAAATAGATAGGTAAATAGATAGATAGATAGATAGTAAACTTCATAAAATGTGTTTGTCACACAAATAAAGCCTCATTTAAAATACTAATCTATTTAAACTAACACCACCTTATTTTTCCTACATTTATTCTGAAAATTTAAATGAACAATAATTAAAATAGTTTTTTGTTTGAATACGATACAATAGTACATTAATATGAATGATATAGAATGCATTCTATATAAAGAAAAAAATAAATCCAGTCATAGAAATGTAATCATATTAGAAAACTACACATGTATTTAAATGGTATAGTTTGAAGTAGGTTTGTAGCTCTTCCTTTGTGCATATTAGCTATTCATTATTTGCTAAAGGCCTAATATATGAATGAATGAATAAATGAACAAATGAACTAATTGCCACCAGAGATTATGTAATTTTTGATATAAAAATGATAATAAATATTGATTCTTCAAGAGTAGTTTCAGAAAAGACAAGACTATTAGACGCACTGTCTGGTGAGTAATAAGGAGAAAGAAATAATGGAGAAAGTGAGGGATACCTGTGTGGCTCAGTCAGTTAAATGTCTGCCTTCAGCTCAGGTCATGATCTTGGGGTTCTGGTATCGAGTCCCACATCAGGCTCCTTGCTCAGCAGGGAGCCTGCTTCTCCCTCTGCTTGCCACTCCTCCTGCTTGTGCCCTCTCTCTGACAAGTAAATAAAATTTTTTTTTTTTAATGGAGAAAGTGTGACTGTTTACTGAGCACCTACTATGAGCCTGCCCCAGAGTAAAACTGCTGATTTCCAGGAGTCTTTTTCTGACTCTATCTCCCATTTTTGTTTTTATCTCTCTCTCTCTCTCTCTTTTTTTTTTTTTTTTTTTTCCACACTGATGAAAACAAATCCCTTTCCCAGATTCCGGGGCTGATCTTCATGAATCTAAGGTAGTTCATGTGTATGAACTAGTAGGTAATGGAATTACCTACTAACCAGTAGTGGGTGGAGGGTAGGCATATGATTCTAGCCTGGTTAGACTAACAAAAGGATTTACACACAGTGATCAGGAAAGTTTTTTCTTCCTCTCTCCGAATGTAAATGAAAAGGAAGCCTGTTTTTGCCCGTGCTCCTAGAAGCTCTGAGGTCACCAAGGAAAGCCAGCCTGAGGTCGAAGGAATAAACACAGGTAAAAAGCATGATCAAGAGAATAGTAAGAGGAGTAGCAATAGAGTCCTTTACACACCGAGACTGGTGTCCACCTAATCTCAGGAATTCTTGACATGAAGGATAATACCTTCCTATTTGTAACCTAGTCCGAATAGGGGTTTTCTCTTATTTTAAGCAAAAAGCATCCTAACTAAAAGAATAATAACACTACTAATTACAGTGATAATTTCAAGGGTTTAACATTTGTGAAAGAAATCAGCAATGTTGGTCATTACATTTGAGATCCTCAAGTTCATTACCATTCATATGTTCCTTATCATTCACAACTGATAATAAATACAATTCATCATCAATGTGTTAGACACTTTGTATATGCAGTGTACTTTCTAATCACTAAGTTAATGCTTATAAAGCAAGAATAACTGTCTGAGGGCAAAATACAAATAGAGACTTTCCAAAATTAGCAAGTGGTGAGAAGAAAATGCAAAGTGCTCCCTATAAATACTATGCTCTCTGTGCCTCAAATACAGACCCAGAACTATTTGGCAGTCTGGGTAGACCTAAGCATTCAGACATTTAGCAAAACCAACAAAAACTATGGCTTAAACGGTTAGAGATTGTGAAGACCATTGTTCTTCAATTTCCCTTGATTGTGGCCATCTGAAATACACCATTGGTCAGGCCCTTAGGCAATAAATTCCTCCAAAGGAAGATATGGAAAAACAAAACAAAACACACAAAAAAAGAATAAATTTTATACCTGACCTCAAGGCACACTTTCATTGTGAGCTAGGATTCATATTCCAATTCAATGAAAACATAACTTTGCAAATACTTATTGTCTACCGACAAGCATGGACTTGAAATTGATTAAAAAAAAAAAAAACATAGGAGTATACAGAAAATGTCTAGTCACACAATTGTCCATAGACTGTATCTAAAAAAGATATATGAACTATTCACATTTTGCTTCCATGAACTGAATTGCTTAATTTATCTTGCTCAGCTTTATGAGAGAACAAATTGTTCTATAAGGAAAATTTTAAAAGATTAAAGCTGAACATAGAAAAAAAGACCTTTCTTTCCAAATTTCCACTCACTTCCATTTTCTTCCTGTCATTCTATCTTATCTTGATGCCCTGGAAACTGTAATTACCAAGTAAACTAGCTCACATTCACCCCACATAATGTAGAAAGGAAAATGAGAAACACACACACTCACACACAAAGATACCAAACCAGTGAAGAAAATGTGACACTGCACTTTCTTCAAATAGTCATGAGGACATAGCAGATATTTTATAATTTTATAAATCTCTTTCTCCACTACCCATCCCATGTTCTTTTTCCATAAAATATATCTTAAGTGATTCATCAGTGTGTCTTTATTTATTTATTTATTTACTTGCTGTGTTACTCACCAAGAAAATGTAGAAGACAACCCATGATTTTAAAGTTCAGCAAGCAAGGAAAACACGTGCATATAAAATATAAGTATTTATTCCAGTGAATACAATTCCTCCAAACAATCTGTCTTCTATCTTCTACCAGAATAGGATGCTCAGCTAGGGAGGGCTCAACTTTGATTATTTGCAACTTACAGATTGTGCATTCATTAATGACAGTAGCCTCATTAGCCTTCGCAAGGAGGAAGCCAGAGTCTTAAGTCTAGAGACTTAAGATAGTATAGATCCCTGCTAGGAGCCCTGAGGTAACTGGAAGAGAGGTTAAGACCTACAGAGCTGGTCATTTTGTGCACCAGACTATTGAAAATTTCTTCTACGGGGAACCCTTATGGAATATTCATTTGGGACACAAATATCCGACTCTTCAAACTTTCTTTTCACCAGTCTTCCAATTGTGTGCCCCCTACCCAAGTCCCTGGTCATCTGATCAAATCATTAATCACTACCCAAGAATCAGTGAGTTTCAAACCAAAAGCAAAATCCTCTTCCAGATAAGTGGAGAAGCAGAAGAAACTCTGTTTTTTACTTGAAGAATTTTGCTTCCTCAATATTCCTCAGAGACAAGACAGGTACTCTAATATATAATACATGGTATATGGGATACGATATGTCATAACAGTCTTTTCCTCGCTAGTGCCAGCACCCCATGACCTACTCCTCAGCTGACCTTAGGGAATGCCCCATGAGGAATGAGCATAGGCTGAAAGATGGCAAAAGAGGGGGTGCCCAGGCACTGTGAGCCATCTGTTCTTAGCATCTGTGTCCTGAGGACCGTCACTAGCCACCTGATGATGAGATGCTACCACGCAGACCCTCGTAACAGCAAGTTCACAATGTATTTTCTACCCCAATCAATAGACTTCATACACTTTTCTGTCACTTTTAACCAGATGATTCATATGAGTACCTAAAAACAACTGGACTTCAGATAACTCACATAGCTTTGCAGATTATGTAGTCAGAACTTAGTATTGTACTAAAATTAATAGTTTTTCACATAATAAGATAATCTAAAGTTTAGTCTACTAGTTGTATTTGCCTTTATTTAATTATAATAATCACCATCAAATACATTACCCTTCTAAGATAGTTCTCAGATCTCGATTTTTTTATTGTTTATCTAAAGAGATTATTTTCTGTCATATATTACACCTTTATTTAAATTTAGTTGAAAGAAAAAGAGGGAGAGAAAGAAAGAAAGAGAGAGAAAAGGAAGGGAGAGAGAGAAAGAGAGAGCAAGAGGGGGTAAGGAGGGAGGAAAGGAAAGAAAGGAAAGAGGAAAGGAGAGAGAGAGGGAGGAAGGAAGAAAGAAATTTGTGTATTTCTATTCCAGCCATTGCATTCTCCTTTTTACCATTTTTGTATTCTGATCAGATGCTATTAAGCACCTGCCAAGAGTTGTTTTTTGTGTTAAGTATTCTCGTCAATATTGATTTGATTTTGGCAATTCAGCTGCTTAACCAGCACAGTGAGATTGTGTGAAATAGCACTTTATCTTTCATGGAGTCCTTCACATGCATGATCTCACTTTAGATTCACAATAGATTTAGGAAGTGAGGTAAGCAGAGAAGGTATTTATTCTTTCTTTCACCTACTAATTTTCTTTATTTCTTGACTTCTTTTATTAGTGGACTTTTTCAAGCAATTTTAGGTTTACAGAAAGTAAGCAAATACTTCACAGCCTTCACCATAGCCTCACTGTTTGATGTACAGTGTCCCCTATTACTAACATCTTGCATTAATGTGGTAAACTTGTTATAATTAATGAATCAATATTAATAGATTATTATTAGCTTTTGTGACTCAGTCTGCTTAGGCTGCCATGCATAGACTCTGTGACTTAAACAAAAGAAATAAATTATCTCCCAATCTGAAGGGTGGAAGTTGGAGATCAGGATTTTAGCATGGTCAGTTCCTAGTCAAGTTCTCTTCCAGGTTGCAGATGGATGACTTCTCACTGTATCCTCATGTGGTAGAGAGAAAGAAAGAGAGCTGTCAGAGTTCTCTGGTGTCTCTTCTTCTAGGGGCGCTAATCCTATCACATCAAAGTCCCACCTTTATGGCCTCATTTAACCTTAATTATTTCCTTATAAACCCTATCTCCAAATACAGTCAGATTGGACATTAAGACTTTAATCTTTGAATTTTGGGATGGACATGGACTTTCAGTCCATAACATCAAGTAACCATCATTACAGAATCCTACAGAATAGTTTCATCACCAGAAAAGTTCTCTGTGCTTTACCTTTGCATCCCTTCCCCTCTACTGACCCTTGGAAATCACTGATATTACTGCCTCCATAGTTTTTCTTTTTCAGAATGTCCTATGGTTGGAATCATACAATATGCAGCCTTCTCAGAACTCTTTCATTTAGAAATATATATTCAAGCTTCCTCCATGTCTTTTGGTGGCTTGGTCACTCATTTCTTTTCAGCATGGAATAATATTGCATTGCTTGGGTGATATCTTGTGGTTGACCAGGAGTCCTAGAAAGATGAACTTGTTATACAGAGGAGTGATACGGTTGGGTTCGTGATCATGCAAAAAATGAGACTGTCAAAACTGAAGTAACAGAGGGGGCCATCTAAGCCTTAGGGATGGTGAGGGGGAGTATACTTTTAAAATAAGTATGAGATAAAATTGACAATACTTCAGTCTATTGAATGTAAAGGTAAAGAATGAACATTTGAACCTGTATTCAAGCTTTTAAGTTGGAATGACTAATGGATCGTGTTACAACTAACAAAGAAAAGAAATAATCTTGAATTGAATTCAAATAATAATCTCGATTTTCTAAATATTGAACATGGGATGCCTTTAGAAATTTGTCAAGTGCTGTTTCAGTCAAGGTCCCAACACAAAATATATGGTATACGCAAAAAAAAAAAAAAAAAAAGAAAGAAAGAAAAAAGAAGGAAAAAAGAGACTTAAAGAAACTATTCAAAATGTTTTGAGCAGTGTTAGAGGAAACCAGTAAGAAATGATGGGGGCATTCCAAGTCTAGAAATCAGAAGTAAGGCTCTACCACTGCCAGGCTTGAAGGGGTAAAGGAAGACAATAATTTCCAACCCAATGAGACCTATAGCTATAGCTATAGACAAGAGTAGCGGCCATCAGTATAGGAACACAATCACTAACAACCTTCTGACTGAGAGGGAGTGTACCAAGAGTTGAATATGCCCACCTTTCTTCTGCTCCTCCACAATCTCCTGCCACTGGCATTCATCATTCAAACACAAATGGACATTAGAGGACAAGTGAGACTGTCCAGGTAGCCACAATGGTAGGCCTTCTGGGCCCCATAACAAGATAAGGAAGGGGAAGGTGGATCTGGAGAGCCAGAGATCTGGAAAATATCCTACAAAGAGACTATTCCAGAATATTCTAGATGGGAGATATAGCCAATCTAGAGATTACATTTATCACCATGTAGGTAACAATTGAAACAATAAATCAGAAATGAGGCCCATTTCACAGATTAGAAAACTTAATTCATAAATAATTAGCTCATAAAATTAATTATAATATAGTACATAATGTTATAATTTATTATTATTATTTATATTATATAAACTATGCAGATAATTTATAGAGTTATTTGCCTAAAGCCTTTTAACTAGTAAGCACTCTGATCTTCTGGATCCTAGACCACTTTCTCTCTTCCCTTCTTTACACTAGTTATCTGACCCTAGCGATGATAATAGGCAAGGACCATCAAACTTAGTGGTGCAATCTTTTGTATTATGGATCAGAATTTTCTTTCTCCTCTATCTCAGTCTTTAGGGTTCAGATAGAGCTGAGCCTCTGTCCTAGCTTCAGAGTAGAGCACATGTCCCAGACATGACTAATTAGAATATTCCATTTCTCTGGACATGATGATTGATTCAGGGATTGCCATATGTCCCAAATTATCCCAATCAGAATAAATAACTGGAAATGTTGGCAAAGAGGCTTTCTCCTGAGATTGGTAAGGTTTTAAGACATGAGCCAACTGTTGCTGATGGCCTTTTCTGCCACCACTGGGAAAAGTCCAAGATTAGAACCAAAATGCACATCAAAAAAGAAGAAAAAATTGGAGGAAAGTTTCTACAGCCTGCAATCCACAAATCCAGTTTAACCTCTGGACTTCACAGTTATGAAAAGATAAAAATATTAACGTCAGTTAATATTTCATGCTAATGTCAGTTTGCATTTGCTTCTGTCACTTGCAACTAAAAGAATGCAGGCTAATATATTAATGTTGACTTTCAAATATACGAGAGCGTTGGTTTAAAAATTTAATTCAAACTGGACCATTGAAGATCTTCTGTCAACCCAAAAATATGTGAGTTACTAATTTTTAAACATTTGACATTAATGAGTGAGTTCTATAATTATGATGTCAAGGAGATTATGATCTCCTTGGATTATGATCTCAAGAAGAGATCCACATAGAAGTCTGAACCTAATTGAGCTATTCCTAAACTTCTGGGCCCTTTATTCAGGCCTACTTCATAATAAAAGAGAAAACAGAGGAAAATAAAAATATCTCTATAGAAAATATACATTTAAAATTTGATTAACTCTCTCCATTTTATTTTCATGCTTTTATTTTGGCAAGTCATGACTCGGAACCTCAAAATCTAAGTAACATAAATCAAAGAAATGGGGAAATAAAAATTCTATATCACTAAATATTACTTACAGATTATTTAAAAATTCAAACACACTAATGGCTCTCAGTTTTCCATTTGCTCTTATGTTTATCAAAATGTAAATGGGCCTGAGTTGTTGATACATCATATTGTATGATTTATTAATTTATATGTAGAAATAATTCAGGATATTTGAAATTGTAATAGAAGGCCTGATATAGCCATTTCTCATGACAGCAAAATTACTCCAGGTTATAGAAATGTCTTTTCAATTTGCAGTGTAAGGTAATTTTAACATTATAAAAATAGAATTTAATTGAATTTGGGTAAAATTATTTCCAATAAATGTAGAGATGGTTTCAAGATTTGGGGGAAAGGGGACAAAGCAAGTATTCCTCCAAGATGTTTTCCTTCCAGCCCTAACAGTGACAACATGAGTCTGCCCTCTGCAAATTGTGTCATCTGGTCCTCACCAGAAGCGGCCCCTTACTATGTGGCTGCCATTGGTCCAAGACAGGGCTGGCCTCCTCCCTTTCACACCAATTTTCTGGTTTGAGTGCACGTGCTCTGAGGCGTATAAACCTCTTTACCTCCCTTATTAAGACATTGACATAAGTGTCCCTGGAGGAGTGAAGAAAGACTTCAAAATTGAAATGAACCACCCTCGGGGTTTAATGTTCTTGTCGTGTAGGGTTTCTTCTTTTCTTTCTTGTGTTCTTTTCTCCTTTCTTTTTATTTTGATAAAGACTATAACAGCAGGGAATATACAGACCCTGAAATCGCTAGAAAATGAAATGTTTCCGCAGCACTGAGACGCATTTAGTGCTAAGACAGAAATTTAGGTCCGTCTATTGTTCTTTTGTAAGGAGGAGTTTAAAAAAAAAAAAAAAAACCCACAGATGTAATAGAAATAATTTCAGAGTGATGGGAGAGCCCCATGCTTCGGGACATGCTGCTCTCTTATCATTTCCAGGGTGTTTGGTGATAAAAGAAAGTGAAGAAAAAGGGAAAATTTCCTAATCAGAGTTCCAACAGCCAAGTGGATCAACCAGAGAAAACGAAGGTCAGTCTTTTACTCATTAAAGTGACTTTTCAAAAGGGGAGATTTCAGAATCAGCAACACGGAGTGCCTGTTGCTAGATTCATTGTTGACTGTTCTTGCAACTTTTTGTTTTATGTACACTTCTCTATTTTCTTCTTCTGTGGCATAGCTGCATAATATGCATATACATGTACATACATATAGGTACATGCTCATAACTGTATCTTTCTTTTTACTTTGATGTCTAAATTTAGATCGCTGGTATTTCATTGTTCTGGAAAATCACATTCAAAAGAAATTTAGAAGTTTTTTAATTAAAAAAAAACCTGCGATGAATAGTTCAATGTACATATACTTTTAATCCAAAAAATAAGAAAGAATAAACTATACTTTTTATACATGTGTTCTTTTTATTCTTACAAAGTTCTTTATTTGATTTTTTCAGATGATAGCAGTATTATGTGACTATTGTAAACAAGTGAAATTAATATAATATAATATAATATAATATAATATAATATAAATATGTAGAAATGTATACACTCCCACCTCCCACCATCTTACCCCACTGAGTTATCCATGCAATGCCTTTGGATAAACCCTTTCATGCTGCTAAATTCATTGATCCTCGATGGATATATATATATGGAGATTCTATGGTGATTTTAATGAAAAATAATCATTACATTTTTGTTAATTTCTCTTTTCATTTTGAAGATAGAAATTAATGTAAGATTTAAGTTATATATTTTTAAACTTTTTTAAATATGAATTTGCAAAGATCTACAAAAGCAGACATGTTAGTTCAATGAACACCCATGAATCCATCACACACCTTAAACAATAATCAGCTGATGAATAATATTTTTAACCTCAATCTTCCCCATCAATTATACTGAAGCAAATTTAAACATCATATGACTTCATCCACAGATATTTAAGATGTAACTCTAGATGATGATTTTTTAACATGAACATAATATTTCTAAACAATATAAAAAATAGGCAGTTTCCAAATTTCCAATTTTCTTAAAACATATTTTTCTTGTTCATTAGTTTCTTTGTTTGAACTGGGATCCAAATAAGACCTGAATATTGCAATAGGTCAATATGTTCCTTATGTCTTTCTTAATCTATATGAGACCTTTCTCTCTCCCTCCCTCTCTATCTCTGCAGTTAATTGGGGGGGGGGGGGGAGGCAGGTTGTTAGACTTACAGAGTTTCTCACAATCTGTATTTTTTGTCAAGGATAACTCATAGGTAAGATTGTATATTTCCCCCAAGAGGCACACATCTGGGGATCTCTTTTTATGATATTAGCAGCCATTAATGACTATTGCCCACTTCCATTGATCCATTAATGGTTACTAAACTGCTACAGTCTGATGATATCATTTCTTCTTGATTTATGAACTGAAATATTTCTATAGAAAAAGAAAAAAACCTCTCATCAATAACTTGGTCCTTCAGAGGAATAAATTGTACAGGAAAGAGAGGACAAAGTGTTAACACTTATCCTTTATTTACCTTCTTTCAAAATAATAAGTAAGATCTCTATAGCCTCCAGAGATGACCAATGATTTCTAAATATCAATATGAATTTATGGAATCAAGCATATCTGGTATGTCTTACTCCATCCTGTGCTTACTGTCCTTCATGATGTTTAAATTGACACATCTTTTGCCACTTCATAGCTCTTTGGACCCAACTCTAGTAGTCTTTGATAACTCCCTTACCCTCAAATGACAAGATACATCAGGTTTGAATTATGCATTACCTATCACAGATCAGGAATTACCCATTTTGCCAAGAATCCCTGGTTCACCTTCATGAGAAATGATAGTTAAAGTGACATATTTCTAGGGACTAGATTACTTCCTGTGCATTACTGGGTCAAATGACCTGTATGTCTTTATTTTTAATGGATAATCAGAACACCATTAAAAATAATAATAGTTATTCATTGCTACTATTTTATCACTGCCCCAAGCTTTCTTCTAGCCCTGTGTAATATGTCTAGGAAATATAATTTTGCACATGAATAATCTTATATATAGAAAACCCTAAAAACTTCACCAAAAACTGTATGATTCTGATGTCAATTCTATTGTGTTTTTTTCCACATCACCAAGCAATTTACTCAATTCTGACACTATCTGGAGATAGCATCAGATCGTATAATTTATGATCTACAAGATGCCTCACTTCAGAGACCAAAAACTAATTGACTTTAGACCAAACTGGCTCACTTCTTGGATTCAATTAACTTGGTAGAATCACTTGCTGAATTCAGAGAAACATTTTACTTACTAGATTATGTTATAAAAAGATAAAATGAACAAGTTGTCAGATGGAAGAGAAACATAGAGCAAGATATGTGGGAAGGGGCCCAGAACTTCCCTGCTTTCTGAGCATACCAACTCCCCAAATCTCCATGTATTCACCAACTCAGAGACTCTCCGTACCCTGCCGTATTGGGTTTTAATGGAGTCTTCCACGCATGGGCATGATTGATTAAATCATTGGCCTTTGGCAATTGATTCAACCTCGACCCACTCTCCCTTCTCTGGAGACAGAGGGAAGGAAAAACTGAAAGTTCTAACTCTGCAGTTACAAAGTTGGTTCCCCTGGCAATCTGCCCCCTTGCTGAGAAACTTCAATAAGTCACCTCATTAGCATAAACTCAGGTGTGGTTGAAATGGGTTTGTTATGAACATCAAAACACACCTTTACTTCTCTCATCACTTCAGATATTCCAAAGATTTTAGGAGCTCTGTGACAGGGAAGAAGATAAAGGCCAAATATGTATTTCTTACTATAAATAAAAATATCATAACTGTTAAAACTAATAAATGAAGAGTTTATTTCCTGAGTTTACAACTCAGGAGAGTTGTAAGATGCAAAATCAATATACAAAAGTCAGTTATATTTTTGTATATTAACGAAAAACTCTCGTAAAGAGAAATTAAGTAAATATCATTTACAGTAGCACCAAAAACAATAAAATAGCTAGGAATAAATTTAACCATGGAGATGAAAACTGTGTACACTGAAAAGTATAAAATTTAATTAAAGAAATTGAAGAAGGCACAAATAAATGGAAAGATGTTCCATGTTCACAGGTTAATATTACAACAATGTTAATACTATCCAAAACAATCTATAGATTCAATGTAATGTATATCAGAATTCCAATGTCATTTTTCACAGAAATAGAAAAAAATAATCCTAAAATGTTTACGGAACCACAAAAGATTCCAAATGCCCAAAGCAATTTTGAGAAAGGAGAACAAAGCTGGAAACATCACACTTCCTGATTTCAAAGCTGTAGTAAACAGAACAATATGGTTTTGGCATAAAAACATACATATATTTCAATGGGACAGAACAGAGAGCCCAGAAATTAATCCGTGCATGTATGGTCAAATCATTTTTTACAAAGGAGCCAAGGATATACAATAAAGGGTAAAGGATCATCTTTTCAATAAATGGTATTGAGAAAACTGGATATTGATGTGAAAATAATGAAACTGGACCCCTTTTTTACACCACACATAAAAGTAAACTCAAAATAGATTAAAGAGGGGTTCCTGTGTGGCTCAGTCAGTTAAGTATCCAACTCTTGATTTCAACGCAGGTCATGATCTCAGGGTCATGAGATCAAGCCCTGCATTGGGGTCTGTGCTCAACAGAGAGTCTGTTTGAGATTATTTCCCACTGTCCCTCCCTCTGCTTGGGAGTACATGCACACACTTGCTCCCTCTCTCTCTTTTTAAAATAAATAAATAAACTTTTAAAAAACAATTAAAACTAGAACAACCATATAATCCAGCAATGCCACTTCTGAGCATATATCCAAAGTAAACAAAATCACTCTCTCAAAGAGGTATCTGTACTTTCATGTTCAACACAACATTATTTATAATAACCAAGTTACAGAAACAACTTAAATGTCCATCAGTAGATAAATGAATAAAGAAAACATGGTGTATATATATGCACAAGGGAATATTATTCCGCTTTTAAAAAGAACGAAGTCCTGCTACTTGCAACAACATGGATGAAACTGAAGGACATTATGCTAAGAGATATAAGCCAGACAAAGACAATTACTGCATTGTATCACTTACATGTAGTATCTTTAAAAAAAAAAAATTGATCTCATAAGAACAGAGAGTAGAGTGGTGGTTGCCACTGAGGCTGAGAGATGGAAAATAGGGAGAGGCTGGTAAAGGATATACACTTTAAGTGGTAAAATGAATAAGATCTGAGGATCTAATATGCAACATAGTGACTAAAACTGATAATACAGTGTTCTTTTTTACTCCCGATTTTATTAAGATATAATGACATATAACATGTATTCATTGAAGTTGTACAACATAATGATTAGATATATGGGTATATTGAGAAATGATTACTACTGTAAGTTTAGTCAACATCCAATCTCAAATAGTTAGAATTTTTTCCTTGTAATGAGAAATTTGACATCTATTCTCAGCAAAATTTCAAACATACAATACAGTCTTATTAACTATAATCACCATGCTGTATACTACATCCTCAGAACATACTTACAATTGGAATTTTTTTCTTTTTGCCCCCCCCATCTGGCAACTCCCAATCTATTCTCTGTATCTACAAGTTCAGATTTTGTAGATTCCACATATGAGGGAGATCATGTAGCATTTGTCTTTCTCAGATAATACTCTCTTCTATAATAGAAATTTGTTAAAATATTAAAACTTCAGTGTTACCACACACACAGAAAGACATATGTGCGAGGTGACATATGTGTTAACTAACTGGATGATGGGAGCCCTTTCGCAATGTATACATATATCAAATCTTCACATCATGTACTTTATTATAATTTTTATTTGTCAATTATATATCAATAAAGCTGAAAAATAAAGTAGAATGCAGTCCTTTGGGCAGTCAAAAAAAAAAAAAAAAAAAAAAAAGGAAAAATTCCTTCAAATTCTAAAGAAAAAAATTTCCTAACTAGAATACCATCCCCAGCCAAACTCAGATCAAGACAGAGAAATAATAAAGACAAATGAAGTCTCAGAAATTTTGCCTTGTTTGTACCCTTTCTCTGAAATCTACTGGAGGATACACTCCAGAAAAATGAGGGTATAAACTAAGAAAAAGGAAGAAATGGAATATAGGAAAAAGAAAACCCCACACTGAAGAGAGAAGCAAGAATCCCAAGAGATGAAGAGAGATATTCAGGATGGAAGCTCTATCCTGCACACAAGTCAAGCAGGCCTATATTCAGTTCAGAAGGTTCTGGCAGGGATTTCCTCAAGAAGACAAAAATGAGAGAACTGTTGATCAGCTCAAAGGTCTTACAACAAGCTTCAAACTCTCGTGCCTTTCCTGTGTCATTGAGTTGTCTAGATATTCAGGTTATTAATTTCATATACCATGAAATTTAGACAAATGATGACAAATTTAGATAAATTTGAGGTAAAATTATTGACAAGGACCAAAAAAAAAAAAAAAATGAAGCAAATAAGAACAAGATTATTATCTGAAGAAAAAACAAAAACATGCTGACAGGAAAAGTAAGAATTACTTAGCATATGGTTCATCTGTGATTAACATTTACCTTGATATCACCATGATACTATAAACACCAAAGACTGATGTAGTCAAAATTGTGATCCCACCCGGTTGGGAGGATGAAGCAATGTAAAGAATATATGAGCATGGGGACAGCATAGGTTGATAAAGCAGAGCTACATCTTCATCTTCTATAGGGAGAGGCAGATAACACCTAAGCTGAAAGTCAGAACTAGCAAGAAAATCATGGAATTTAGAGATTCCATGGTTTAAAATTGATTTAAATTTTATGATTTAAAATTATTTAAAATGATTTAAAATTTAAATGATTAAAATTTAAAATGGACTTTAAAATTGATTTTAAATTTTAAAATCAGCTAAAAGAAGGGGAAGAGAAATCTGGGAAGAAAAATCTGAGGGTGGACAGAGAATATTGCTAACTCATAACTCACACAACTATCTAGGTCTTTAAACTAAGTGTATACACCATAGTGATAAAAGAAAAAGAAAAGAAAAATTACTTTTATGAAAATGGGCTTAGTAAACTGCATTTTGAAATTGGGATTTCCCAAATAAGATAAAGAACACTTCTTAAGAGCTTATTTCCATTATTTATTTCATCATGAAATCTTATCATTGATGGAGGGTCTCCTACTTTCATTAAAGGAAGATTTTCTTCATTAAAGAAAATTTGTTAAAGAATTAGTACAATTCACCCATTTATTTATTCAATCAATATCTATTTAGGGGTTCCTAGGTGGCTCGGTTGTTAAGCGTCTGCCTTCAGCTAAGGTCATGATCCCAGAGTCCTGGGATAGAGCCCTGCATTGGGCTCCCTGCTCAGCGGGGAGCCTGCTTCTCCCCTCCCACTGCCCGTGTTTGTGTTCCCTCCCTTGCTGTCTCTTTCTTTCTGTCAATTAAATAAATAAAATCTTTAAAAATAAATAAACAGATAAATAAATAAATAGATACCTCTTGAGGCATATTTGTCTTAAAGGTCTTCACAATACCTCAGGAGAACACTAAACCTAAAATCTTTGGCTTCTATAGAAAAAGAACATAGAAAATACTATAACAGTAGGACAGAGATTGACCTGCCTGCAAACATCTCAGAAAGCTTCACGGGGATATTTTATCTAAGTCTGAAGGAGAGAGGATATAGGGTTTTATTTAAATTAAATGTAAATTTAAATCCACGAGATATGTAGATTTGTATGGTAATTCAGTATACTGTGTGTCACAGAGTGTGTCTTTGTTTGGATCACCTTAACAAGGGTTTAGGAAATGTGAACATGAATAAGGATAAGGTCGTTACACTCACGAGGTACAAAATGCAAGGAGGAGTAAGGTAAGCACTGACATAAAAATTCAGAGTCATCGCAGCTGAGGAATCTGGAGTTTGGAGAAAGTGACTTTTAGGTGGTGAGACCTGCTTCGATGAATGTCTGTCCTACTGAATTATAGAAGAAATACACTTGTTTCACCCATGCACTCAGTCTTTCATTCATTCAACTGGAATTATTGAGCACAAACTAGACAGACACTGGCTAGGTATTGGGTACACAGATGAACCCGTAAGTGAGGGAACAGGTCACAAAACAAGTTCAGACAAATGAGAAGAGCCGGGAAGGTAGGTTTATAGGAGGGAACAGGGTGAGGAAGCAGGAGGAGGAGAGGAGAGGTAGAACAGGAAAGTGAGTCATAAAAATGAAGGAGGGAAGGGTAGGCTGTTTGATAATCCTACCCTTCTTGACATATTTTTCCCAATGCCCTCTATCTCTAAATTGTTCACTGTCTGCTTTTAGGCATCTTTAAAGCATTTTGTGTTTTTTTGTTTGTTTGTTTGTGTGTGTGTGTGTGTGTGTGTGTGTGTGTGTGTTTCCCAGTGGGCAGCAAAGCAAGGTTTATAGAGCAATAACAAAGCGATTATACAAAACTCTCAAGGAGGGAAGGGACCCAATGAGGTTGCCTAAAGCCTTTTTTTTAAAGATTTTTATTTCTTTATTTAACAGAGAGAGAGAGAGAGACAGAGAGGGAGCACAAAATGAGGGGTGGGGAAGGGAGGGAGAAGTAGGCTTCCCGCCAAGCAGGGAGCCCAACACAGGGCTGGATCCCAGGACCCCAGGATCATGACCTGAGCTGAAGGCAGATAGTTAACCAACTGAGTCACCTAGGTGCCCCTCTTTAAAGTGTTTTTAAAGAACAACTCAAATTTTTTAGCTGAAACCCCGCAGAAGTAAGGTTTTACAACTGGAGCATTTGCTGTTCTCTGCAGTGTTAGATGGATTACTGTGCCCTAGAGTGGAGAAGAAACTCTTCCCAGCCCCCAGGACTGTGAATCATTGGGTGCTATTCTGCCACTCCTCTGCTGGTGCCTTCATTCCCTCAAAGGATGGAAATGGACAGTTCAATGTTTCAAGGTTCATCTATTTTGTAGCATAACTCAGCACTCTGTTCCTTTCTATGGCCAAATAATATTCCGTTGTGTGGATATACTACATATTGTCTATCCATTCATCTGTAGATGGACATTTGGGCTGCTTTTAGCTTTTTGTTGTTGTGAACAGCGCTCCGAACGTTCATGTACAAGCTTCCCTAGAGCTAAAATCAGATAGATGATGCCAGGGACTGGGGGAAGGGGTGGGGAGTGACGCCTGAATGCACCCAGGCTTTCCTTTTG
This sequence comes from Mustela erminea, assembly GCF_009829155.1. Classification (NCBI taxonomy): domain Eukaryota; kingdom Metazoa; phylum Chordata; class Mammalia; order Carnivora; family Mustelidae; genus Mustela; species Mustela erminea. The sequence continues at coordinate 22,135,378 of NC_045629.1, forward strand.
GGGTGACAAAATTTTTCTAAGATTGACAATGGGATTGCATAACATTATGAATATACTTCATGCCACTGAATTGTGCACATAGTCAATGTTACATTCAGTGTAATTTACAACGAAAAACGAAGGAGCAGCTCACTTCTTCATCTCTCTCAGAAGTGCCATTTCCCTTCTCACTTCTACCACCTGTCACTTGCCCGGCAACTTCCTCCTCCCCACCGTGATGAAAGTAAAGCTTGGGCTCCGGTCAGCACTGGAGCTGTGTTTAAAACCACAGGCAGAAAATGTGCAAACCAAGAAACTCGACAGCAGGGCTTACCTGGCCTGGATAGTCCACAGAAAATCACCTTGGAAAACCCACTCAATCCCATTTCCACATCTGTTCTTGTTCATCTTTCTTCACTTTGCTGAAATCTCCCATAATTTCTGTTAAAAGAAATTCTTCAGGGTGCTTGGGTGACTTAGCCGGCTAAACGTCTCCCTCTTGATTTCACCCAGGTTATGGGATCAAGCCCCACCACAGGCTCCCTCCTCAGCAGGAGTCTGCTTCTCTGCCTCTCCCTCTGCCCCTTTCCCCCACTCGTGCTTTCTTTCTCTCTCTTCCTCTCTCAAATAAATAACTAAATCTTTAAAAAAAAAAAAAAAAGAAAGAAAGAACGAAAGAAAAAGAAAGAAAGAAAGAAAGAAAGAAAGAAAGAAAGAAAGAAAGAAAGAAAGAAAGAAAGAAAGAAAAGAAAAGAGAAAAGAAAAGAACTATTCCTCAAATACAGGTAACTGTAATCTTGTTCCAGCTCATTCCCTACCTTTGACATCAGGCACCCACACATCCCACACTTGGAGCCCTTCATGCTTCCTTCCTCCATGCTTTGGGAATAAGAAATTATCTACTCAGCTCTGTGAGCTATGACACGCACAGATCTTCATCCAGGGGAGAAGCTAGGCGGAAAATCCAGCAGCAAGATTCTTATGGCTGAGTGATTTCACACATGTTGGCAGCAGAAGAAGACAGAGATCCGCTTTCCTAGGTTATCAGGAGTTAATAGTACATCAGACGTGGCAACCAGGTGTGGATCTCCTCTCCATCTTACCCTCACCTCTAGTTTCCTTGAGAAAAATGACAGTAAAACCTTTCTGTTAGCTCTGTGTTTCTCAATGTTTGCTCTTATCTGCTGATTGGATGAGACTTATTTTGTTTCTGAGGATGTGTGATTTTTTGTTTTTTGTGTTTTGTTATTAAACCGTCATGAGTAAGACTTCTCACTGTGCCTAATAATTAAAACAAAGCTAGTAAAAAAAATTATAAAGGACAGATGCCTGGGTGGTTCAGTGGGTTAAGCCTTTGCCTTCAGCTCAGGTCACTTATCCCAGGGTCCTGGGATCAACCTCCCGCATCAGGCTCTCTGCTCAGCAGGGAGCCTGCTTCCTCCTTTCTTTCTCTGCCTGCCTCTCTGCCTATTTGTGATCTCTGTCTGTCAAATAAATAAATAAAATCTTTTAAAAAAAAAAGAATTATAAAAGAATTTTTAGGAACTTCATATTGATGAATAGGTAGATGATTTATAGTTATCTGCTACACACATATAGATAAAATCAGGTTAAAATGAATATCAAGGGTACATTTACAAGACACATGATATATTCTAAAACAGAAGTGGGTAGTCCCAACATTAGGTTTTATTAGGCATTTGTGTGTCTGCAAGGGAGAGGAGAGGTGACCATTGCTTTATACTCACAAATTACATAGGTTGGTCCTTTTGGTAGAAAATTCTGTCATTAGGAATTACAATTAAGTATGTAGAAAATTTTTAAGTTGAGTGAAGCACAAATGTAAATGGTCAGAAACCTCAAACAAGGTATATTTCCATTTATCACTAGGGAAAACCTAAGAATACTTGGTACAGTTTTGTTTGGCTATCCCTTCCTGCCCTTTTTAAAATTTTTTAACTTTTTATTAACATATAATGTATTATTAGTCCCAGGGGTGCAAGTCTATGAATTGCCAGGTTCACATAGTTCACAGCACTCACCATAGCACATACCCTCCCCAGTGTTCATAACCCAACCACCTTTTCCCCACCCCCCTCCCCTCAGCAACCCTCTGTTTGTTTTGTGAGATTAAAAGTTTCTTATAGTTTCTCTCCCTCCCAATCCCATCTTGTTTCATTTTTCCGTCCCTACCCCCTAAACCCCTCATGTTGCCTCTCAAATTCTTCATATCAGGGAGATCATATGATAATTGTCTTTCTCTGATTGACTTATTTCACTAAGCATAATACCCTCTAGTTCCATTCATGTCGTTGTAAAAGGCAAGGTTTCATTTCTTTTGATGGCTGCATAGTATTCCATTGTATATATATACCACCTCTTCTTTATCCATTCATCTGTTGATGGACATCTAGGTTCTTTCCATAGTTTGGCTATTGTGGACATTGCTGCTATAAACATTTGGGTGCACGTGCCCCTTCGGATCATTACATTTGTTATCTTTAGGGTAAATACCAAGTTGTACAATTGCTGGGTCGTACGGGAGCTCTATTTTGAACTTTTTGAGGAACCTCCATGCTGTTTTCCAGAGTGGCTGCACCAGCTTGCATTCCCACCAACAGTGTAGGAGGGTTCCCCTTTCTCCGCATCCTCACCAGCATCTGTCATTCCCTGACTTGTTAATTTTAGCATTCTGACTAGCGTGAGATGGTATCTCATTATAGTTTTGATTTGTATTTCCCTGATGCCAAGTGGTGTGGAGCACTTTTTCATGTGTGTGTTGGCCATCTGGATGTCTTCTTCGCAGAAATGTTTGTTCATGTCCTCTGCCCATTTCTTGACTGGATTATTTGTTCTTTGGGTATTGAGTTTGATAAGCTCTTTATACATTTTGGATACTAGCCCTTTATCTGATATGTCATTTACAAATATCTTCGCCCATTCTGTCAGTTGTCTTTTGGTTTTGTTAACTGTTTCCTTTGCTGTGTAAAAGCTTTTGATCTTGATGAAGTCCCAATAGATCATGTTTGCCCTTGCTTCCCTTGTCTTTGACGATGTTCCTAGGAAGAAGTTGCTGCAGTTGAGGTCGAAGAGGTTGCTGCCTGTGTTCTCCTCAAGGATTTTGATGGATTCCTTTCTCACATTGAGGTCCTTCATCCATTTTGAGTCTATTTTCATGTGTGGTGTAAGAAAATGGTCCAGTTACATTTTTCTGCATGTAGCTGTCCAATTTTCCCAACACGATTTGTTGAAGAGGCTGTCTTTTTTCCATTAGACATTCATTCCTGCTTTGTTGAAGATTAGTTGACTATAGAGTTGAGGGTCTATTTCTGGGCTTTCTATTTTGGTCCATTGGTCTATGTGTCTGTTTTTGTGCCAGTACCATACTGTCTTAATGATGACAGCTTTGTAATAGAGCTTGAAGTCTGGAATTGTGATGCCACCAACTTTGGCTTTCTTTTTCAACATTATTCTTGCTATTCAAGGTCTTTTCTGGTTCCATATAAATTTTAGGATTATTTGTTCCATTTCTTTGAAAAAAAATGGATGGTATTTTGATAGGGATTGCATTAAATGTGTACATTGCTTTAGGTAGCATGGACATTTTCACAATATTTGTTCTTCCAATCCATGAGTATGGAACATTTTTCCATTTCTTTGTGTCTTTTTCAATTTCTTTCATGAACACTTCATAGTTTTCTGAGTATAGATTCTTTGCCTCTTTGGTTAGGTTTATTTCTAGGTATCTTATGGTTTTGGGTGAAATTGTAAATGGGATAGTAAATGTAAATTGTAAAATAAGGATAAATCCTTAATTTCTCTTTCTTCTGTCTTATTGTTGGTGTATAGAAACACAACTGATTTCTGTGCAATGATTTTATATCCTGATGCTTTACTGAATTCCTGTACAAGTTCTAGCAGATTTGGAAGTAGAGTCTTTTGGGTTTTCCACATAAAGTATCATATTATCTGCAAAGAGTGATAGATTGACTTCTTTGCCAATTTAATTTCTTTTTGTTGTCTGATTGCTGAGGCTATGACTTCTACTACTATGTTGAATGGCAGTGATGATAATGGACATCCCTGCTGTGTTCCAGACCTTTAAACTGGAGAAAAGTTCTGTGTTCCAGACCTTTTCTCCAGTTTAAGACAAGTTTAAGCTTTTCTTAAACTGGAGAAAAGCTCTCAGTTTTTCTTCATTGAGAATGATACTCGCAGTGGGTTTTTCATAGATGGCTTTGATGATATTGGGGTATGTACCCTCTATCCCTACACTTTGAAGAGTTGTGATCAAGAATGGATGCTGTACTTTGTCACATGCTTTTTCAGCATCTATTGAGAGTATCATATGGTTCTAATTTCTTAATGTATTGTATCACATTGATTGATTTATGGATGTTGAACCAACGTTGCAGCCCAGGAATAAATCCCATTTGGTTGTGGTGAATAATCTATTTAATGTACTGTTGGATCCTATTGGCTAGTATTTTGGTGAGAATTTTCACATCTGTGTTCATCAAGGATACGGGTCTGTAATTCTCTTTTTTGATGGAATCTTTGGTTTGGGGATCAAGGTAATGCTAGCCTCATAAAATGAGTTTGGAAGTTTTCCTTCCATTTCTATTTTTTGGAACAGTTTCAGGAGAATATGAATTAATTCTTCTTTAAATGTTCGGTAAATTCCCCTGGGAAGCTGTCTGGCCCTGGGCTCTTGTTTGTTGGGAGATTTTTGATGACTGTTTCAATCTCCTTACTGGTTATGGGTCTGTTCAGGTTTTCTCTTTCTTCTTGGTTCAGTTGTGATAGTTTATACATCTCTGGAAATGAATCCATTTCTTCCAGATTGTCAAATTTGCTGGCATTTAGTTGCTCGTAATATGTTCTTATAATTATTTGTATTTCTTTGGTGTTGTTGTGATCTCTCCCTTTCATTCATGATTTTATTTATTTGGGTCCTTTCTCTTTTCTTTTTGATAAACCTGGCCAGGGTTTTATCAATCTTATTAATTTTTAGGAACCAGCTCCTAGTTTTGTTGATTTGTTCTATTGTTTTTTTGATTTCTATTTCACTGATTTTTGTTCTGATCTTTATTATTTCTCTTCTCCTACTGGGTTTAGGCTTTCTTTGCTGTTCTTTCTCCAGCTCCTTTAAGTGTAGGGTTAGGTTGTCTATTTGAGACCTTTCTTGTTTCTTGAGAAAGGCTTGTATCACTATATATTTTCCTCTCAGGACTGCCTTTGCTGTGTCCCACAGATTTGGAACAGTTGTGTTTTCATTATCATTTGTTTCCATGAATTTTTTCAATTCTTCTTTAACTTCCTGCTTGACCCATTCATTTTTTAGTAGGATGCTCCTTAGGCTCCATGTATTTGGGTTCTTTCCAATTTTTCTCTTGTGATTGAGTTCTAGCTTCAGAGCATTGTGGTCTGAAAAATATGCAGGAAATGATCTCAGTCTTTTGGTACTGGTTGAGAACTGATTTGTGATCCAGGATGTGGTCTATTCTGGAGAATGTTCCATGTGTACTAGAGAAGAATGTGTGTTCTCTTGCTTTGGGATGGAATGTTCTGAATATATCTGTGATGTCCATCTTGTCCAGTGTGTCATTCAAGACCTTTATTTCCTTGTTGACCTTTTGCTTGGATGATCTGTCCATGATCTCAGGGTCCTGGGATCGAGTATCCCATTGGGCTCCATGCTTAGCGGGGAGCTGCTTGAGATTCTCTCTCCCTCTGCCTCTGCCCACCCCTCCAAAAATAAATAAATACATCTTCAATAAAATCACATAAATTCTTCCCCAAAGTTAAAAAGAAGTGAAAAGTTCTTCATCTAAAACCCCATGGGTAAATACTTTTTTCACTCAAGTACAAACTCCAATCAACTGTTAGTGGCTCCTGGAATATTACATTAAGAAGGATTCTGAAGCCTTGATCATGTTCAAAAAAAAATCACAGTGATCTTATGAACTTTTGTTGGTGTAGGAATGTAGCACCTAAGACATTTATTTGTCTTTTATGAGTGTTTAAAATATTATCCCATTAAATTAAGGGCAGTAGAATGCATTTTTATAGATGTTCCTTCTAAACAGTTTTTCCAAAGGTATGACCATTTGTATTTTTACTTAAAAAGACAAGATTCGGGATGCCTGGGTGGCTCAGTCAGTTAAGCCGCTGCCTTCAGCTCGGGTCACAATCTCAGGGATCTAGAATCAAGTCCCACATCAGGCTCCTTGCTCAGCAGGGAGCCTACTTCTCTCCCTGCCTCTGCCTGCCACTTTGCCTCTCCCCCTTCTTGTGCTCCCTCTCTCTGACAAATAAATAAATAAATAAAATCTTAAAAAAAAAAAAAAAAGGACCAGATTCTATTGGTGCTTTACGTAGAGCATACTATAGTTAAATAAGGAAGAACAAGAAAATCAAGAGTGGGAAATAAATATATTAGGTAAGAATGCCTTCAGTATAATACTTGAATAACTTCTATGGTGAAAAGAGTAACAACAACCAATTTAGAGGAAAATCTCTTTGGACAAAGCTTGGTAGCCAAAGGAAGTTTACAAACTAGTATAGTAGCCATATTTTCCAAGCCTAAATTGGAACATAAAATCCCATCAATGATTTTTTTTTAGGAATGACTAAATTTATTGATATAAAGATATTTTGCAATGATAGTAAATAGATATTAAAATTAAATAGCATTCAAGAATGTTTTAAGTGAATCACCTTTGTGTTCAATGTGATATTAAAAAGATACACAAATATAGCACATTGGGGAATGGACTTGGAAAATACAGGACTGATTATTTAAATAGCAGAAGAAGAATTTTACAGCTGCTGCTCTCTGATTTCTCTAAAGAAAAGTCCTTACATCCCATCCTGCCAGACCCATCACCTCCCTGACATTCATCACCTCCTTTTGCTTCTGACTGAAACCTGTACATAGGAGATCAACTGCTCTGGTCAGCTAGAAACACACATTTCTCTCCAGAATGAGCTACTATTCTTAAAAGCAAACTGTCACTCTGGTTCTGGGAGCTCAGTTTCTAGACACTTCCTAGGTTAGCAGTAATTTCAGGGTCATTCACATTCAATTCTAGATTCTTACCCTTTCGGACTCCTGAAATTTCCCCTTCTAATCATTTGCTTACTCACCAGGGCTGGCTTCATTTTAGTTTTAGTTTTATTTTCTCTGGTGACTGGTCAATCTGTTATTTTCTTGAGCAGTCTAGGAATTCTTCAGTAGAGTACGAATTCCTCCAAATTCCAGGTCTATTGTCCTTGCTTATGACCTTTAGCCCCAGTTTAAGATTTTTCTGTAGTTGTCTGAATTTAGCTTCAGGACACTTTGTCAAGCTCAAGCCTACAAAGTCTTTTTAACGTAGCATCACTTGTCAGACTTACTCCAGATGATTGTTTTTTTCTCTTTTGGCCACAATAAATATAAAAAGGGGTGCCAGTATATTAATAAGGTTGAAGCTCAGGTAAACCAATTACCCTTACTTTAATGCCCATCAATAATACTTTCATTTTATCATGTTTTCTTGCTACCTTCTACCCTGTTAGATATTCGTGCTTGAAGATTAAATCAAGCTTGCCCATTCCTCAATTTTTTTCTTCCTATTCTTTGATCCTATACTGAAATCATAATGCTGGATTTGTGACGTCACTCTCAATTGTTTCCAGATGGTTTCTCAGGCTGATCAAAAAGAAGGTGAAGCCAATATATGTTAGTTAAAAAGAAGATCTTCAAACAGGGAGATGGTTCAGGAAAAAAAAAGTATAATAATAATGTTGAGAATACAAAACAACTATAGGTAAATTGCCTTTTCTCTCTGTCTTAAAGTCTTTGATCAATTGTGCCAATGTATGAAAATTTGAACTCTAAAGAGGCTGGGCAGCTTTCTAAACCCAAACATCAAAAGCTTTGCTTCCATTAGAAAAATTTAAGCCCATGATACTTTGAATGGATTTGAAATTCTCTAAAATAAGCTCTAATAATAACCTTTACAAACAGAAAGGAAAAGAACAGTAGGTTATGTGGCTTCGTGCTACCATTTTCTCTGGTACATTAGTTTTCCAAAGATGGCATTTTGGCTTGGACCAAATAAAAGGGCAAAGGTTACCAAATGCAAGCCTGGGGAAGCTAGAAGAGAGAACAGCTATTACAATGGAGGGGAAAATCTAAGCTGTCAGCTCTGAATGGATAGAAGTAGCATGTGTGAAATTGACAACTAGCAACAGCATGACACCTCAAGAAGGACTAGGAAATTAATTCTTCCAGCATTCCTATTTACTGTATGAGAGCTATAGCGCTGTAGAGTTTGGTTCAAGATTCATGGAGAGAAATGTTCTAGTCTTTGATAACTTGAATAATATCCAGTTGTTGTTTAGAAAGCAATTTAACAAATAAAATATCATAGTGAGAATGGTAGAAAATGATACAGAGAAAAACATAAATAAAGAATAAAAATCATCCATCATCCAACCTCCAGAGAGGCAATGTTAACAACTGGGTACATTTGTCTCCTCTAACACATGTTGAAACCAACCTGCATATATAATTTTGATTTCTCCCTTTTTTATCTAATATTATGTTACAAACACTTTCCCATATCAGGAAAATATCTTCATAAACATTGTTGCTAATATTTATAGAGCATTCTGGCATATGAATATACAAACCTTATTTACCTTACCATGATTAATTCAACTATTATCTCTTGCCCCATTCTAAAATAGATATTCCACTGAACAACTGGAGTGATCTTTAAAACACTCATAGTGTATCTCACTACTTTCCTTTTTTAAAACAATTCAATAACTTAACAGGCTCTTTGGGGCTTTATGCCCTTGATGCTCCATCAGGATCATCTGGGAACGTAGAAATACCGAATCTCTCTACCTCCTCCTAGACCTTCTGAATCAGAATCTGCATTTGCACAAGATCCCCTAGGCACATTATGGTTGAAAAGTGTTGATCTTCATGATCTGGCTCTCCAGCTGCAGCACCAGCCTCACAGGTCCAGCCTCTTCAGGGCTTACTGGAATTCCACAGCGGACAAGTACCCTCAGTGCCTCACTTACTGCCCCTTTCCCCAACAGAGCCTTCACAGGTGTTAGGAATGGAATGTTTGTGTCCCCCAAATCATGTGTTGAAGCTCTAACTTCCTATGTGATGATATTTGGAGATGGGGCCTTCAGGAGATAATTAGGTATAGGTTAAGTTTTTGAGATTATAACCTTCATGACAGGATTAGCACCCTTATAAAAAGAGGATACCCGAACTCTCTTGCTTTGCCTGCTTATGCTCCCTTTCCCTCTCCCAAGGGAGGACACAGAGAGAAGGTGGCCATCTGGAAACCAGGAAGAGAGCTCTCATCAGAACTTGACCATATTGGCACTGTGTGCTCAAACTACCAGTCCCCAAAATCATGAGAAAATAAATTTCTGTTATTTAATCTCGTCAGTGTACAGTATTTTGTTGTGGTGGCCTGAACAGACTAAAATAGCAGGTCTGTGCTCTATACTCTTTGCCCAGAAAGATCTTCTCTGACTTTTTTTTTTTTTTAAGACTTTATTTGTTTATTTGACAAAGAGAGAGAGAGATCACAAGGAGGCAGAGAGGCAGGCAGGGTGGTGGGGTAAGCAGGCTCCCTGATGACAGAGAGCCCAATGTGAGGCTCCATCCCAGGACCCTGAGATCTGACCTGGGACAAAGGCAAAGGCTTAACCCACTGAGCCACCCAGGTGCCCCTCCTCTGATTCTTTACCAAATGAAATTTCACTTTTCTTTCAGGTTCTAGTTTGAAGTGCAAGTGGGAAAGATTCTAGTATCCTGACAATATAAAGAACTCTTAAAATTCAACAACAAAAAAAATCAAACAACCCTATTTAGAAATGGGCAAAGGACATGAATAGACATTTCTCCAAAGAAGATATCTAATTGTCCCACACAAATATGAAAAGATGCCCAATGTCATTAGTTATCCCAGAAATGCAAATGAAAACCACAGTGATAGCCCTTCACACCCACTAGAGTAGCTAGGATCAAAAAAACAAAACAAAACAGAAAGAAATAACAAGTATTGGTGAGGATATAGAAAAACTGGAACCCTCACACACTGCAGGTAAGAAAATCAAGTGGTGCGGCCACTACAGAATACAGCCTGGTAGTTCTTTAATAAGTTACACATAGGATTAGCATCCAACCCAGCAGTTCCACTCCTAAGTATACACCAAGAGACATAGGTACAAAAACTTGTATACAGATATTCAGAGCAGCATTATGCATTACAGCCAAAGTGGGAAGCCACCCAAGAGTCTACCAATTTATCGAATGGGCAAATGAAATATGATACATCCATAAAACATTAATTGGCCCTAAGAAGGAATGAGGTATTAATATGTACTGCATCATGGATGAATCTTGAAAACATTATCCTAAGTAAAATAAGCCAGGAAAGACCATATAGTGATTCCAAGGACATAAAATATCCAGAATAGGCAAATTCATTGAGACAGAAAGCAGAGTAGTCATTGCAAGGGGTTTTGCTGATGCCTGGAATGGAAAGTGACTGCTTCTGATTTCTGCTTCACAAAGTCGGGGTTACTTTTTGGGGTGATAAAAATGTAACACATTCATAACAGGCAACGCATTCATAACAGGCAACTATGATGATGATAGTTGCCTGTTATGAATGTAGCTACTACCACTAAGTTGCATAATTTAGAATAGTGAAAATGGTGAATTTTGTTATGTCTATTACACCAAAATGAAAAACATTTTGGGTGGGGGGAGTAGAAATGGAAGATTTTTAAAAATTTTAAAAAATTAAAAAATAGGCTGGGAGATGAATAGAGACAGATTAAGACAAAGAAACCAAGATAAAAGATGATTCTAGGGGCACCTGTGTGGCTCAGCCTGTTAAGTGTCTCCCTTCAGCTCAGATCATGATCCTGGAGTTCCAGAATCTAGTCCCACATTAGGCTTTCCTCTCAGCAGGGAGTCTGCTTCTCCCTCTGATCGCCCCCCACCTCACCTTGCTTGTGCTCTCTCTCTCTCAAAAATAAAATAAAATTTTTTTTAAAAAGACAATTCTAAAACTATTACTTATTTCCTGTGAAACCCAACCATCCTCATTTTTTTAAACAATTCTTTATATTTGATGCTACTGGTAATCACATCTTCTTAAAACTGCTCTGGATTTTCCCAGATCAAAAAGAAGTGCTTTTTCCACACTTCACCGCTGGGCACAGACCTTTTGTTTTGGTCCTTCCTTTCTTGGAAGCTGGCAATCATCTAGCTTGTGTGTAGTCTTCACTCTTCTCCTGACCTCAGAGATGGGTGTTTCCAACTCTCCCACCATCCATACTCTCAACATATTCATAACTTCTCTCTGAAAATATCCCTCATCTTCCACTTTTGTCTCAGACTCTGTTGGCCAGTCATCAGAACACAGGGAATCCTGAACCCGGGGGACAGGAGTGAGCGGCAAAGTCACCTGGTTGGCCAACGCAACTCTGAAAGATGGCAGTCATCTTATACTCAACATTTCCCTTCATTCAGGCTCTCCTGTGAGTCAGTAAATGTCTTGGTCTTTCCTTCAAAAGGCCCCTGTATCCACCTGCATGCTTCCAACCCCATTGCCAACCCCTAGATTTAGGTTTTCAACACCTCCTGTTCAGGGCCTGTAGAGGCTTCCAGGCAGTTCTCCATGGATCCCCCCTGAGTCATGCGGCTAGGTAGGTAGCATGCCTAAAACCACATCAGGCTTGCTGAAAAAGGATTTAGGAGATCATTGAGTCAATTGAGAGAAGATGTGAGAGCCAGCATGAACCTCTACATCCTGTCTAAGACTTTGCTGATTCCCAGACTATTAAGAGACAGGGAAAGAAGCACTGAAAAATGAATTTAAAGATAACCATGGCCCTGCCTCCCCCAACAGATGGTCAGGAGGGCCAGTGTCATGCTTGAAGGGAACAAATAGTAGAGTTTCATAGAATCCCATGACCAGGAGCTCACGCACAACCCTATGTGCCATTTGAAAAGTTCCACGGTCCAGGAATTATCCCTCCTTCTCCCACACATGTGTCTATAAAGTCAAAACAAAGGAATAAGGGATTTGACCCAAAGGGAAGGTTCCTGGGGTTATTTCTGGGGAACTTGGTACCTGTATTTGATAGTAAACGGCTGCCTAATGGAGGGTCCTTGAGGGCCACAGGGGTAGCAGAAGACTTTTTTTTTTTAAAGATTTTATGTATTTATTTGACACAGAGAGAGAGAGAGAAAACATGCAAGCATGGGGAGCAGCAGGTAAAGGGAGAAGCAGACTCCCCATTCAGCAGGGAGCCCCATACAGGACTCAATCCTAGGACCCTGGGATCATGACCTGAGCTGAAGGCAGAAGCTTAACCTAATTATCCACCCAGGCACCCTACAGAAGACTTTAAAGTGTACCCCGAAGCCTTGAAACAGTCTCATTTCATGGACAGCAAAACCAAATCTCAGGCATGTGCAGTAACCCACCCAACATAACTCAAACTACAGGTAGCAGAGCCAAAATAGAAGCGCGACTGCTTACTTCCCATACTAGTGTTCACTTTCTTTCTCATTATGCCTGACATCAATCTCTCCTGAATAGCATAGTCCTCCTAGCAGGGGAGCATTTGAAAGATATCAAAATAGTAACATTGGGGCACCTGGGTGGCTCAGATGGTTGGGCATCTGCCTTTGGCTCAGGTCCTGATCTCCAGGTCCTGGAATCAAGCCCCACATCGGGCTCCCAGCTCACAAAGGAGCTTGCTTCTTCCCTCTCTCCCTGCCTCTCCCCCTGCTCCTGCTCTCTGTCTCTCTCTCTCTAATGAATAAATAGAATCTCTAAAAAAAAAAAAAAAAAAAGTAACATAATTCTCAGTAATCTTCCTTCAGAGAAATCCATCTCTCCCAATCCCAGGAATGAGACAACGGTCAAGGGGCCGTCACATTTTTAATATCAAGACCTTCAGAGAGCCCGCAGGCAATAGGTATTATGGGTACTCATTGCCATGCACAATGAAGAGTGGGGAAATGCTAGATATGTCCTGAGCTTACTGGCTTTTTTTTTTAAAAAAGATTTTATTTATTTATTTGAGAGAGAGAGAGAGCAGGAGCAGGAGGAGGGGTAGAGGGAAAGAAAGCAGCAGACTCCCCTCTGAGCGCAGAACTAGACTTGGAATTCGATCCCAGGACCCTGAGATCATGGCCTGGGCCAAACGCAGATGTTCAACCCACTGAGTCACCCAGGTGCCCCCAAGCTTACTGTGTTAATAAAGGAGGCAGCAATGCCCACAGATCTTTATGTTGCTGCCTCATTAAGTACGATGACAGAGGTATGAATGAAGTGAGTAAGTAATGATGAGAAAGCCATGATTATCTCTGTCTGTGAGGTTAGAAAATATTCTCAGAAGGAGTACCTGAGCAGGACTTTGCAGGGTAAAAGTTCTATAGGACAACGGGAGAGGGTATGTTCTGGCTATGTGCCTGCGTTTTTAATGTTGAGAACTCACTCCCAGCTCTTGCAGTCCTGCTTATTGGAGAACAGTGTTTGCCTGCCCTCATGACAGGCTCCTGTTCAGATACTTTGTTTCAGTCCATGCAAAAATTCCTGGTCCCCTTGGTCCTTATCTGCTATTTCCAGGAAAATATTTAATATCAGGACAGAATGAAGAAAACCTGTGGCTTGGCAACCATCTACTAATTAGGTGAACACACACCTTCCAGATTCTGCAATGATTTTCTGCTTTCCTGGCCCGAAATGTTTTTTTCTCTCTGATCATCAAGAACCCCCAAATCTGATCCAAGCTTCTATACTACAACTGCATTCCATCCCGCCTAGCTTAGACTGCTAAATCACCGTGACACTTGACCTCTTGCCAATCCACTTGAATTCTGAACCTTCTCCAATTAGTGAGACTTCCAACTATGATCTCTCTCTCTCTCTGACTCTCTGTTTCCCTTTTCCCTGCCAGCTCCTGCCTCACGAACCTACTTCATAAGCCTTCCTCCCATCTTGATTCTTGCTTTTACCATGCATCCTTTTCCTTGACTTGCATACGGCTCTGTTCTGCATTGGGTGTCCACAGAGCGACTGAAAATCCCATTTTTGATGGTATCTCCAAACTGGACTACATTTACAGACCCAGAAATCCTCCAAAAGAATTGGGGGGAAAAACGGTTGTCGTGCAACTTAAATGTATGTCCTATTTCTAGCCTTTTGCTTGCTTTTGTGTACTAGGAATTACTACTTTTGATAAGTCTTATAGTCATTGTATGAGTGGCACAATTATATTGTGGCACCTTTTATATTTGTGGGTGACAGGTATGAGGTTTCCAATGTCAGTATTTATCACGCTTAGTGTATACCACGTGGACGTATGAAGACACTGTTGTCTCATTTTTTCCTCATATGCCGGAAACATCCCTTCCACTTTACATTCTTCTTCACAATATTGACACCAACAGGGGTTTGCAGAATTTGGTCCCCAAAAGCCAAAGCAGAGGTGAGGGAGAAAGAAAGAAGGAAAGATGGGAGAAAATATTTTTCCCGATGATACAATGTTATAAATGTGGTTAACATTGGGACAAGCGTCAGAAGCCTAATTCATGTGTCGTGTAACTACGTGTAACTAAATTACGCGGTACTGTGGAATGTCGCTCCCTAGCTTAGCAAAAGGTCAGTTCCAGGCACAGCTTCGGAATAGGCAGAGATTTTATCTGATGTCTTTCCTGCCACCCCTCCCACATCACCCTCCCTGCAGCACCCTCCCATGCAAACTCCAATATCCTGATCGTGAGTTGGCAAATTTCTTCTCTGAAGATTAAAGGACAGGAGGTTTTTATTTTTAAAACTACACCTATTAAACTAGATAAGCCTCCATCAGAGGAATTTCAGATATGAGAGAGGTCAACAGGGAGAACAGTTTCTGTTAGGATCGGTTCCTCTACATTTCCTCCTCATAATTCTCAGGTTAAAAAACCTAAAATTCCAAGGTTTTGCAGTGATTCTCAGGGCTATTCAAGGTAGGAGATTTGCAGTGCATGGTACTGGGTTAGGGGAGGTATCAGGTCAATTTTAGACACCAAATGTCATTTGGCTGAAGATTCTCCAAAGAATCGTCTTCCCCTCTCCTAGAAGACTGGGCTTCTATTTTTAGTTTGATATTATATTGAGTTCATTTTAATAGACTCAAACAGTACAGATAGAGCTCTGATGAGTTTTTAAATTTTTTTCCAGATCCATTGCCTGCCTTGCAGCCATGGTAGACTTTATGTTTAGTGTCTGATATTTATGATTATAATACCATAAATATCAGATAACAGTAGCATGTAAAGCAACAATAAAACACTTTGTGTAGTCCCTTTTAAAGACTACTGCTTTCCAGAGTAACAAAATGCAAATGCTTGGTTGACATTTCTGTTCTAAAAGATGATCAGGAGGCAGGGATTTGGAACCCTACCCTTTGTTAGCTCTGAGTGTGACCTGTGGAACTTTCTCCCAGTGAATGCTCTGTAGGGGGCATTTCTCTAAAAACAAATTACCCCTGAATTAAGGTCTTACAAATTTATTTAACTTCTGGATTACCATTTCAAAAAAGTATGCTAAATTTATTCAAGTGACTCTAGAAAATATTTTATTAATGACTTCAGAGTCAAATGCTAAAATCTACAGGGCCATACTCATTGAAGTTCTTTGAAAATCAAGGTCTGGTATATTTGTCTCTTAGAAAAACTTAATTTTTTTTTTTATCAATAAAAGAGTCTGTAATAAACAAAGTATTTAACTTAGAAGATTTTTAAAACAAATAAGCAAGTTTAATCAATTTCCTGGGTGACTTAGACAGCCAGGTAATCAAAGTAAAGGATCCCAAATTATACCAAGTTTTCCTTTTTAACATCTTAACAAACCACTTAAAAAATATTTCTGGGGGGAAAAAATGAAAACCTTAGGTAGTCTTCTTGAAAAATGCTGGAACCCTTTACATTTACCCTTTGGCTACTTTTGAATCTAATTTCTAATCCCATAATTGAGTTCACAGTGATTTAAACTATTTTCAAACATCGTTTGGGGATTAGAACTCACTTCTGGTTCGTATGAAGCATCAGAAAATCATGCGTGTTGTTATCCTGAGAAAGTAGTACATACCAATTAAAATTCCCCTGGGATTAATTAAAAGAATTGGAAAAAATTGTATTTAATGACTGCCATGGGGATTACGTATCATATATATATATGTGTGTGTGTGTATATATATATATATATATATATATTTTTTAAGATCAAATATATATGGTTATTAGGCCCTGCAAAAGATACAGAGGCTTAGAACCATGAAAGCTGACCAACAATCAGCTATTGGGAACATAGTTGTAAACAGGTGGATGGAATGGCCTCAGCACTATTTAACACAACCTGAGCACCTTCTAGGCCCTAAGTACTCCTGCATCCTCAAGCTGGAGAAGTGGGGCGATGAGACCCCTTCCCAGTAAATCCAAGAGAACATTCATTGCAGGAAGATCTGTCTTCATGGTTCACTTGTGTCTCTCGTTCCAAAGCAAAAATGGAGAGTTCTTTCTATAATGTACAGAAAACCTCTCCTTGTGGAAGGCATCCTTGGACTTCATGGACACACAAAGAGATGTGAGATTGAGGAGACTCTAGCAAAGTACTAGGAGATGCTTGATGGAGCACTTATCACCTTAAAATGCTCATTATTAAATAGGGGCGCCTAAGCGTCTTAGTCATTGAGCGTCTGCCTTCAGCTCAATTCGCAGTCCAGGAGTCCTAGAATCTAGCCCTGCATTGGGCTCCCTGCTCAGAAGGAGGCCTGCTTCTCCCTCTCCTACTCCCCCTGCCTGTGTTCCCTCTCTCATTGTGTTTCTCTCTGTCAAATAAGTAAATTGAATCTTTTTTTTTTTAATTCTCATAAATAGCAAATAGAGAGCTGAAACAAGAACAACTTCATTAGTGATATAAATTCTGAAGTTGGAAGTTCGAATCCCAGGAATCTGCTTCCTGCTAAATGTTTGACCGTCAACAGAGCAGTATATATTTGTAAACTAAGGTCTTCTTGTCTGTAAAGTATGGATAATAGTAGCTTCCTTACTGGAGTCTTGTGATGGTTAATGAAATTAGTCTGGACAACTATGTTAAAAAGCCTCCCTAACAGTAAGTGTTCTAACATTATTCACTATTATTATTTTTATAATGGTAAGAATTTAGGAGAAATAAGAGTCTTGTTGAGAGGATAGGTGACAGGGAAGGCAAGACTAAAGAACGTTATCTTTAAATTAAAAGATGTGTCTCTGCTTGCAAGGTTTTGTCTTTCCAGGAGAAAACTAAATGAATTTTTTTAAGATTATTTTTTTATTTATTTGACCGAGAGAGAGAGAGAGAGAGAGAGCGAGCGAGCATGAGTGGGGAGAAGGGCAGAAGTAGAGGGAAAAGCCAGCTCCCCACTGAGAAGGGAGCCCAATGCAAGACTCAATCCCAGGACCCTGAGGTCATGACCTAATCCGAAATCAGACGCGTAACCAATTGAGCCACCCCGGAACCCCTGAATAAATTTTTTGAAATAAAATACAAAAAAAAAAAAAAATCCTCTCAGAGAATAGATTTTTTTTTTAATTAATTGCATTTGTCTTCAAAATAAATAAGAACTACGGTAATAAACGTCTAAAATGTTAGAGGTAATTAAACCATTAATTAGAAATATGCATGGACGTGGAGAAGAAATAAAAAACTTCAACTTTAGGGCATACGTACATTCAAAATCAAAGCTTTCGTTACATTAGAGCCGCAAGAGCTATTTAACCTGAGAGAGAGTTAACACTGACTTCGAGGTGTCCTGTTTTTTTTTTTTAAGAAATTTGTTGGAAGATGCTTGACAAAACTGCCTCTAAAAATCAAATGCAGGGGTGCCTGGGTGGCTTAGCGGGTTAAAGACTCTGCCTTCGGCTCAGGTCATGATCCCAGGGTTCTGGGATCAAGCCCCACATTGGGCTCTCTGCTCAGCAGGGAGCCTGCTTCCTCCTCTTTCTGCCTGCTTCTCTGCCTGCTTATGATTTCTGTCTGTCAAATATATAAATAAAATCTTTAAAAAAAAAAAAGTGGCTTTAAAAATCAAGTGCAAAAATATTGTGACTGCTCTTTCGACAGTTTTCCTAGGAAACTTAGCTAATGTGAAAGAAATCGTGGTTGTCAAAATAATAAGCAAACCACATTTTCCAGCCATCAAGAGAAAAAGCAGCAGAGTTTTCTATTTTATACAGTTGTGTTGCTTGCATATCCTAGTGTGTGATGGCTAAGAAAGATTAGCATAAGTCTAGGTTAATAATGTCGATTTGTTGACTGTCTTGCTAAAATAACATGAAAAAATCCAAGCTTTTATTTAGCCGGCAGAAATTACATCGGCCCGTTGAGTAAGCAACTGACAGGGGCTGCTCATTAAAAGAACTATATATTCATGGAAATGAACATTTTTTTTTTATTAACATCTGCAAGCTCTGGTTTCTTGGTAAAGACTATAATAGTAATGAGTGCGCAGCTGTTTTCCATCTGTTCTTCAAAAACTTTTACCCGAGTACTTACTTCCCAGTAGTGTTAAGTGAATACTAGAACTGTACTACTTCCAAGGAAAAAAAGAAAGTATGACAAGGGACTATATTCTGCTTTTGAACAGCTATGGACTCAGCAGGTCGGCTATGTAGTCAGAAGTAAGGGCCTTCAAGCTAACTAACTACTTAATCTCCTCAGACAAGCTGAGCGCTGCTGTTCAAGAGGCTGCACTTGTCAATTCTAGCAAGACAAGCAACCCACTAGCGTTAGAAATAGAGTGGAGGATCTATTATGTAAACACGCTGGGCTAAGTTCTAGAAAGAAAGGATGCAAAGATGAGTATGACACTTTTTGTCCCCAAAGAGTTGGTGATTTTAAAATGGATTAAGCTTAGGGGCCTGAAAGAAGGAAACACTCCCATGGGTTTTTGTGGGTGGTGGTTTGGTAACCACATTCTTTAACAAAATTACTTTTGAGCTATGTATCCCTGTTTCTATTGTCTTCTGTGACTCCTGTTTTGCCCGTTCTTTTTTTTCTTCTTTTAACTTATTTAAGACTTAGCTTTACATTTTAAATTTTCAGGTAGATGCCAGGAAAACAGTGAACTCTACTTTCCCAATAAATCTTCATTAATTTCCCAGGCATTAGGCAAATAACAGAGACACATTCCTCCCCTGTGTCCCAAATGTTGGATGGCTCTAATAAGGAAAATTTTCAGTTCAGGGTCTGGTGTCCATTTCTTTCAAAACTAATATAACATTAATCTCACTGAGATAGTCTTTTTTTTTTAAATTTATTTGACACAGAGAGAGAGAGATCACAGGTAGGCAGAGAGACAGACACAGAGAGAGGGGGAAACAGGCTCCCCGCTGAGCAGAGAGCTCAATCGAGCAGAGAGCTCGATCCCAGGACCCTGAGATCATGATCTGAGCTGAAGGCAGAGGCTTAACCCACTGAGCCAGCCAGGGCCGTCCTCACTGAGATATTCTTAAACTTCTGATCCTATATATTGAATTAAGAAAGGGAGATGATGTGTCCCCTGGATCTAGCTGACTTTTTACAATAAAGCATGGCCACAAGGAAAATCTTATTATCCAATAATTATTAAGTAAAGCTGTGTTGCATTTATGATTACATTTGCCTGACAATGCCAAGCCACTCTGGTGGCTTACAGAAGAAATACTGCATGACCAAAGGTATTTTGTGCATCTGAATTACAGCAACTTCCCAAATTATATAATGTAACACTAATAAAACATAATTACTCCGGTTTAAGAGAATCTTTGCAGTTCTTAACGTTGTTCCTAATAAAAGTGCATGTTGCCATTGAGAGAAAAATTTTCAAGCTAATAGATTGAATCCTGGAGTTCATTCCCCATTCCAGTGATGACTTAGACATTAGCCTGATCCTCCCTGAGCTTCACTATTCCCATCTCTTTTAAAATAAGAGGATTAGGTTTTGTCTATTATTCCTCCCCAAAGCAAAATTCTGTGGTTTCTCTGAACACAAGTGATGCTCATCCCTGCTTCTAGTTTTCTACCTTCTTTCACACTATTTACCTTAACTGGGGAATGTATATATTACAAATAAAAGATGATTATTTGACTTATTAGGTTTAGGACACACTCCATCTTAAATATCCTCAACCCTTACTTCCAGACTTTTTTATTGCTGAAATTCTCATTTTCCTCTCACTTGATATCCATACTTCTTAATATTCTGCTTCCTGAACTTATTTATCTGTTCGAACGAGGATTAATACCCAAACCAAACACTGGTTTCTACAAATATAGATTTAAAATAGATTTTAGGAAAAAAAAATTTTTTTTGCATGCAATTTGCATTTTCTCTTCAATCCAGTACCTTTCGTTAAATTACCCCATTTGAGAGTCATTGTTTTGTCCTAAATGGTTTAGCACCTCATTTCACCCTCCCAAAATTATTTACAGTGTAGCTACAAACCCCCTTTCATCATACTTAGGCTTATGCTTCCTGGGGAGAACTTGGCTTCAGTGATCAAACCATGTGTCTGGTAGAAAAGCTACCACTGGTTCCAGTGTCACCTCCCATCTAACTGGACACTCATTGAAAATACAAGCTAGTCTGATGCTTGTTGCATCGCACGTGAGGTGACCTCATTGAACAAGCCATAAATTCTTCTCTCTTTCTGAGAATAGTTGAGCTCGATGTGAATCGAAACAGTAAAGTTTAGTTGAAGAAGAATAAGTAGACGTCTGAAGCTGGGTAGCTCTGAGTAATTTAGAAGTGCAAGATGTTCCAAATTACAAGATTTATTGTGCATCTATAGAGACTTTATATGATACGAACAGTAATGGGCTAATCCTTACACACATTGCTAGCATTGCGGGATTTCAGACGACATTTGTCATTTGCTTTAAAGGAACAAGCCTGAGGGAATGTTACCACCAAAAGAAAGGGGCTTCACAGATAATCCATATCCCATCAGATTACACTGATGATCAGAACTTTTTGCTTTTAACACTAGGGTTATGGAGGGCCTAAGAAGCCAACCTCAGAAACCATATTAAGCATAAAACATGTCACCAGCATTGGGGAATCTTATGCCTTCGGTCATCATTCATCCACCAAAACAGGTGCTGGAGAGAAGGTGATCTCAGAGGTAACCTGAAATGGAGAAATCTAATGATACCATTTTGACTTACCCTTACAAAGATTACACATGGCGGTTGCAGAAGATGAGCTTCTTGGCTGGCTTAGAAGGGATTGTTTGCCTCACAATAACACTGAATTCTAGTTGAGTTACGTCCCAAGAAGTAAAATGAGCACACATGAGGAGAGCTTATGGCTTTATGAGTTCTCACAATTTCAAGCATTTGCTGAAGGCCCTGCCCTCCCCCACTCTCTTATCAGATTCTCCCGGGGACTTCAGGGGCATCGTCTATCCCAGCCCAGTGGTGCGGAGCAACCGGGGGCAGCCAGGATGCTGCGGTCCCGGTGACCTCTCTTCCAACCAAGTTATTGAAGGAGCCAGCCCCCTCGTTTTCACTGATCACTTATTTACTGTGCTTATGTGGGGATTCTTGGCCAGCTGGCGGCACAAGGAGGGGCGGGGTAGGGGAGGGCGGGGGAGAACCACGATGTTTTAAGTGTGTTAAATCTTCATATTAGCCCCCTGGCTTGGTAAACCTTTATGTTGGTTTTGTTTTCTTTTTTTCAAGCATGACAAACAAGTGGTTTTTCTTTTTCACTTTAATGATTCTTTAAACAAAAAAGGGTAGTTTAGGGCTTTCTCTGAGGCTGATAGGTGTTTCTGTTTAATGAGGTTTTTATTATACTGTATTGGCTTCCCTGAAAAGAAATTACAAGCAGCAAACAGCTGATAATAGAACAAGACTGGAAGAAACAATAACCAAGAGGGGGGGAAATTAGTGTGGCGGTAGGTGCACACGTTGTAGCTCGGGGACCAAATGCCCCTCCCACTCTCCCTTGGCCACCATTGCCCGGGTAATAAAGGATGTGGGCGCTCATGTGCCGGTCCTGTGTGCCCGAGAGATAGGGGCATAGATCTAGACCCAGCTAAACTGCCCTCTGTGGAGGAAGAAGGGTGGTGAGCTCAGTCTAGACAAAGATGAGTGTGGCTCAGAGTGCGGGTTTACAAGGGCTGGCCGGTTACCATGGAAACTAATTGGAGCTAATAAGTAAAGGGACATTTTAACTGTGGGAACAGAATAGGAGGGGTTCTTTTTCAATATCACCGTTACCTACAATTAATCTTTCGTTTTAGCAGTGTCCTTACTTAATTCTTAACGATGGAGCCATTCCCTCCGCGCTCGACCTCACCCTGAGCCACATGACGTTCAAATGCCGAATGTCATCTTTCAGAATGTGCCGTGTTTTAGGTTTAGATCTCTCAAGACAGAATCAATTTCACTTTTTTTTTTTCCTAAAAAATAAACTGTTTGCAGATGGCAAGGAGAAAGGAGGAGAAGTAATGGAAAATTCTTAACTTCTAAACGGACACTCTGCTGAGCAGCGAAACCGTGGCTACAGGGAGAGGGGAAGCTGGGACCTTACCCTGCAGCACCAGCTTGAGGTTTTTGTTTGAGTTGATTTTCCTTAACAAAAGCATTTCAGAACATCAGCAACAACAAAAAAGAGAAATGTGTCACTGTGGATTCATTTTACAATACTTTTGAAAGGTAATGTTTGCGGACACCGCACAGAGCAAAAATGAAGTTCGTGGCAAATGAGGAGGATCTATTGCTCAACTTACATATATATTTTAAATTTTAACACAAGTTTTAAGCAGTATAAATAGCTGAAGTTATCAATAAAAGGGAAATGGTAACTGGGATTTAATGAAAAGATTTACAATCAAGAATAGAATAAAAATGTTTGTGTTAAAAAGTACTTTCAACAATAATGTGTGTCAGAGCCAGGATCACTTGGGAAAAGTCTTATGGAAGGTATGTTACAAGCACAGGGTTGATAAAACACAATTCAACACCTTTATAGTTTCTGAGGTTTTACTTTTGTAACTCAATTTACAGTTTAAGAGAATGCAAACCACCTTAATAATGTCTCGAGGGCCTTCAAAATCTATGCAGTTGAGGTAATCCAGATTTTCAGACATGAGTCTGGTTGGATTGACAAAAAAAAAATAATAATAATGAAAAAAATTGCCTCACAATAATTGGCACTATTAAAATTTTTATGGTGCCCGAGGGAAGTTTCAGCCCTGTCGTGCCACTTGCCATTGTTGAAGCTTTTTGTGTTGATTATGTATCTGGATTTAGCTGATTAGGAGTAATGGTTTAGTACATAGAGTATATATTGTGAAACACACACCTCATAATCACTTCTGGGAAGAAATTAAGCAAATGAATCAGAACTCCAACCTCTAATTCTTTTTTTCCCCCCTTATCTTCCCTGCAGCCCAGTTGTAGGGGGAAAAAAAAATCACTGTCTGAAAATTATAGTTCTTAATTCTGTACTTCAAAAAATTGCACCAGGAGTAATTTTCAAGTATCTTAATATAATAACACATAAAAATGCCTTAGAAAACAAGCTGGTCAAGTCAATTTTGCTACTTATTGAAATAATTCTCTTTGTGATACTGGTGCTCCAAACGTGAGCTATTGATTCGCAGTCTAGATTTTAACACTTTGAGCAAATTTTAAGTTTTCTTGGTTTTTATGCCTGCACTCCCCATCCCAGTTCAAAGAAATTCAGAAGATGTAGTATTTAAAATGTTGGCTCAGCACAGACACTGTCAGGGAGTTGATAATATTTCAAATTTCTGTTTTCCTTTTCAGATTATCGAAATTCCTTTAGATGTCTGATGGCATTTTTGAAGTGGTGAGATTTGTAGCAATTAATTTTTTTCCAGGTATCTCCTTAAAGCATTGTAACAAGTATAGCCATTTTCTGGTTCAGACTGCTATCAACGTAATTAATTCTGTAAAAACAGTTCAGAGAACTAAAAAAAAAAAAAAAAAAAAAGGAAGGAAAGAAAGAAATGCACGTAAGGAGGTATCAAAATGACCAAAAATTGAAAACATTTCAAAGCAAAATTGTTAATGAGCTGTTTGAGCTATATGGACATTATAAGTGCAATTAACTAGAAGCCAATAAAAATAATCAATGACAGAGTGCAGCCCTCTGGTACCCAGGGCTTTTACAAAGAGATGTCTGTGAAAGCAGCAAGTGATTAAAAAAGCCACCTTTATCTATGGGAGTGTGTGCTATTTTACATGAGTAGAAACTAAAATGATTTTCATTGACCATTTCTGAAGTTCAGCCTGTGGCCAAGAGCGAAAAGCTGTATGTGGGAATAGACAAGTTTCTGCTCTTAGCGGTGCCCCCCCCGCCCCCCCCCCGCCCCGTCCCTGGAATGTTGGAGGCAGCCATGATCTAATCAAAGGAAGGTAGGAGTTTAGATCTCAAACTGTAGATGTCACATTTCAGTGCAAACTACTCCTACATTAACACGTTATCAGTATGTCAGGATGAATCTTTTATCTCCTGGGGGGGGTGGTGGTGTATGTGTATGTCGGTGTGGGGGGAGCGGAGGTGCC
The DNA here is from genome assembly GCF_009829155.1 of Mustela erminea. Taxonomy (NCBI): domain Eukaryota; kingdom Metazoa; phylum Chordata; class Mammalia; order Carnivora; family Mustelidae; genus Mustela; species Mustela erminea. Next base: position 22,160,007 of record NC_045629.1, read on the forward strand.
TCGCTGGGAAGATTGCCCTCACCAGGTTGGCAGGGAAAGATTTTTGGTGTTTCCGTGCATCTTTCAGAGGGTCCCAGTGGTCCCCGGGGAGCACAAGGAGTTGTGAAAAGTAACGCACAACTGGCCACCAGAATAATTCATTCCCTCCACCTTCTGTTTAGCACCTCCCACTCCTCCTCTCTTTGGAGCCGTCCTTTCTCTCTGAAATCTCAGGTTACTTGACTGGGAGTTCTCAGACCTCCAGTTTCAGTCCTGCCCTCAGCCTCCGGTCGGTGAGAGACACCCAGCCCCAGCAATTGGATTGGGCAGCCGGTCTTGACACACCACTGTGCTGAGTGCTTGAGGACGTGTTGCACCAGATGGTTGGGGTTAGTGTGTGTCATCACATTCGAGTGGGGATTAGGAGCCGGAAGGCTGCCTTGCTGGAGCTGTGTGGTCTTCTCCAAGGGAGAGTTGCGGGCAAGGAAACTACTTTGCTTTTGGGAGAAGAGGAGGAATTCATTTTCTGCAGCCACAAGAAAGGCAGTTTTTTCAGGTAAAGTAAAAGACATTGAATGCTTCTCTCTCTCTCTCCCTTTCTCTCTCTCTCTCTCTCTTAACATAGTTTTGAATGGAATGCTAGCACAGCACACTTGTCAAAGCCCGTTGTGGCTACCCTATCAATGCTGCTATTGTACGGCGGACAGATAACAGTGAGCATAGCTTGGTGCTTGGCTGTCTTTATAGAACTAACACTACTCCTGCCTTGCTCTTGAAGGTGTAGCTAAGAAAATGTCTTTTGGAGCGGTGTTTGTACGCTTGAATAGCCTCGTTGCCTCCCCCAGACAGGAGCTGTAAATTGTTCCGGGAAGGACGGATCGGCCAAGAGAGCATTTATTTCAGCCTTCCAAATTAAAATGCACTTTCAAACTGTTGCATTTTACCGCTCCGTTTGTAAAGATCCTTTCGGGAGTCTATTTCTGAGTTTGCTGGCAGAGACGGAGATGCTTTCTTAATCGATTTTTAAAAGGTATATTGTGTCTGATTTATGACGGACTCAAGGGTTTCTAGCAAAATTTGGAGGTTGGAAACTCCTGAGGAGAAGAGGCTGCCCTCTGAGCAGCTGAGAGAGTGGCTTTAAAGTAAAAATGCTTAGAGCTAGAGGAAAAGCAGAAAAGGAGGAAGTAGGAAAATGCCCTTTAACGGAGTTTAGCCTCCTACAGCTGCAGGGGAGCAGATGGAGTAATTCATTTGCAGATCTGTTTGTGAAAGTTTTACAAGTCATTGAAAACTAAAGTAGCATCTCTGTAATGGATCGTTCAAGTCCCTACATTTATGGGTTTTAAACAGGCTATCTGAAGTGTTAATTAAATGGAAATAGATTTTCTGGCTGGGTTATAAACAAACATTTAAAAGAAAAGGTTTTAATTATAAATTAGTCATTGGAAATTAATGGTCATCTGGCCCCTGAGCAACATAAAATGAGTTTTCATCACATATGTGAGTAGCTGGTAAGATAACCCATCTGCTAAAAGCACCCACCCAAATTAAATCGACCTGAAATGTACCAATGGGACATACATACTACATTTAACGCGTGATGTGAAGAAGGCCTCCCAAACCGATGCCTTGTTTTTACAGGGATCAAAAAAGTAAAATCTTCACTTTTCCAAATTTTGGTGGAGCTAGGTGAGTCAATGAATCCCTTCTTTTGCCCCCCTGACAGACTTGCCCTCCTACGCCCACGTTCACATACCCGTGGTGCTCAAGATTTCTTACTCCTACTGGACTCTCACATTTGGTAGAGAAACCCAACACTGTCCTTACCCTTTGCAGGTGAGAAATTTGATGAATAAAACTGTATAGCAGCTATTCTGAAATAGGAGCTGTTTAATAGGCTGAACAACAGGATTTATGGCTAGAGCTTTGTGATTTTTCTGTTCAACGGCATAAAGATGCCTGTAAAATTATGTTTCCACTTGTAGTATATCATTTTTTTTCTTGCTTCCTGCCAGTTGATATTTTTTTCATCTTGTCTTTAAAAAGTTACGATTGAAACAATATTTCAGCATGGTGTTCAGTTGTGATTCAATTCACGGTGTTCTCTGGTTCTGGTCCTGAAGCCCTCAATGAGAAAGTCTCCTCATAAATAAGCAGGCAGTTATTATGACCAAGTATTATCCGATTCCCAATATTACATAACCGAAATAGGACTAAGTTCATAAACTGAAGTCTTCTGGAATTCCAGTCATTCCATTATGGCTCTACAATGGAACCGGGGCTTAAAAAACAGAAAGACAGAAAGGCAAACTCGTATCTCATATCTCGGGTGCCCTTAGGATTAGGACTCCAAGCACATCAGGTAACAGGTATGGGGCTGACCACCCACGGCACGTTTCACTAGCACAGAAGTATTTTCTAAGAAAGTAAACTTTCTCCTCGCACGACAGAGGTGTGGTGTGGGCAGCTAACAAAGGCAAGTTCCGTTTAGCCGTGGGAGCCCCGCAGCAGATGTCATTCTTGTTCCAGACTGACCACCAACCAGGCTCCTTGCCCAGGATTTTGACAATCTGGGAGCATTCCGCACCCCCCACCCCCGCAAAAGTCCATTGCATGCAGGATCAGGTAGGATGGAGACAAAACAGGAAGAGTTGAGAAATAATAAATTCACACCTTGAGAAGGCAGAGGGGGTGTGTGTTATATCCCCCCCACCCCCTGCCAGGCTCAAGTAATGTGAAGTTAACTTAGCACAACTAAAAGGCTCTGCTTAAAAGACAGTGCCCACAGGGCAATCCTGGTTGCTTGTCAAAATCGAAATCTACGGTTCCAGATGGTAAACATTCAGAGACATATTTATGGTGACTTCTACATACCTCCGTTTGACATTTGGTTTCTTCCTGACAGCACTTGCGCTGGTAACACACATGAAGTTCCCATCAGTATCACGACAGCTGGAAAAGTGTTTGAGCACCAAGGTTGGCCCTCCCAGGGAAGGGAAAAATAACCGGGAGCGCAGATCTCCATGTGCACTGTGGATGGGTCCTGCTATCTAGGCGTGCAGTGAGCTAGCTCAGAGGCTAACAGTCTGAAAAGCTCCATCCAGTTAAGTTGCAAAATCCACTTTTAGGGCGGAGGGGAAAACAAAAATATAGGAATTCAAATACTCACTGACCTCCTGCTAGCTTATGAGTGGGAATCTTCATCAAATAATTAAAAGGGCTCTTCTCTCTTTCCTTCTAAGGAAATTTATGTGATTTCAGGCAGATTGTTGTGGTCCTTTCCACTGTGATAGTCAATAGTAGAGACAAGTGTCAAGGGTGACACTTTGCATTTCCTTTCCTGACTGTATATTCATGTGGGAATGCACTGGGGTTTGGGGGTCTTTTGTATTTTAGATTTAAAATGGTTTACTCTTGACAAATCCATAAAGCAAGGTTTGTGATATTCAGTACTGAGCTTTTGCCAATCGTTGCCCTGTGGATGAGGCCAACCAGTGGGTCAAGTCAGGACATCTGGTTCTTTTTTCCCCCTGTACAATATTTTTGTGTAGAGAGTGTAGAGTACATTTCAGGAGATTAAAAAGTTTAAGGCGCTGACTTTAAATAGATCATTATTTTTATCATCATTATTGACTTTGAGGGAAAAGAAGCTCATGTATGAAATTAATTCTATGGCCATATGGTAAATTTACCTTTCCTTTAGGTTAGGTCCTTGGGCAGGAGTGGGGGAGGCATTTGAAAGAAGATATTTTTGGGAAAAGTTTGTCCTGAAATATGTTTCCTATTTATTTTCAATTCTATCTCAGTATGCTGAGAAGGAGGGGAATTAGCCTGTTAGCTTTTTTCCCCCCTCCTCTCTCTAATATCCCCCTCACCCCCAGAACTAATCTGTCGTCAAATTCTTTGAGTCCTTCCTTTAGAACATCTCTCCCATCTGGCCGGCAGCCACCGCTCCAGAATGATCGTGCCGCACGCGGGCCATTACAACAGCCTCCTTGCAGGTCCATTTCCCTCTTGTGTCCCTCCCTGCAGACTGAGCTTCCTAGAAGTCTGCTTCAGTCAAAGCATTTCTGAGCTGAGAAGTCCTACTACATGGGCCCCCGTTACCCACAGAATGCACTTCACATGACATGCGGGCCATCCGTTATTTGGTCCTAACTTTCCGACCATGTCTTCCACTAAGTCAATGCAGCAGCCCAAGTTTCCTGTTCCCTGTAGCCCAGGTGGCCTGTTGGGCTCCTAACCCCTCCTGGTCTCTTCTCTTAACCCAACCACTCTAGTTTTCTAGTTTGTCTTCAAATGAGAATCTGTCCTCATGGGCATCCTTCCTTCAGGTTCGACGTTTGAAATCCTGAGTGTGAAACATTCATCACCTCTCTAAACTCATCCTTCTCACGCTTAAGTCCCATCTCCTCCAAGAAGCCTCCCCTGACTACATCTCACAGTGATGTTTTCCTTCCCTCGAACCTGACCATTAGTGATCCATGGGTTGCACTCAGCATATTGACCTTCTTCTTATCTTGTTTTCTACTTTGCCATCTTATCCCCTGACTCATCAGGTAGGGTGAAGTCTCCTAAGACAGGAACTGGTTTGGTCCACTTCCGTTTCCCATGGGAGATACTAATAAATGTATGTTGACTAGGTCACAGGGACTTTCAAACGTGCAAGGCACTTTTCTCTCTGGTTACCCCCACTTTAGAGCTATTTGCCAGCTCTAATAACTATCTCCACCCATGAGAGAAAAGAAAAAAAGATAACACCTGATTGGTTGTATTTTGCAGTAGGTTAGAAAAAGTTCCATTTAAACAGAATGTGGAATTACTGCCCCAAATTAAGTTTGAGTATTATAATGGCAGATCTCCATCTATTTCAGCTTTATGTAACTATCACAGAAATTAAGTCTACTAGCTGCGCCTTATAGTATAAAATCTCAACCATGATTTTGGAAGCAAGAGAGTACAGTCTTTGCATTTAGACAGCCTTGTGCTCTAATCCAGGGACCACCTCTCAGTAGCTGAGTGGCCTTGGACAGGTGACTTACCGTTCAGCCCCCTGACAGAGACAGAGACACTTCCTTGAGGACGTTGTGAAGAAAACACATAAAGAAAGCTAGTGCTTGATGCATGTGCAATAAATGGGAGAGAAAGAAGGTTGGTAGGTACAGATAGAGACCCAGGATGCATGACTGTGTTCATCTCAGTTATGTAAGTCATCAATTTCATGTATTTATGGTGTGTCTTTCCTTTTCTGCCACCAAAGGCAGGGGGAAGGGGAAGGGAACTCAAGAGAGTGAGATTGGTGGATGTGGGGAGAGCTGCAGAGGGCAGGAAAAGGGAGGAAGAGGGAGGACCGAGGGAGAGGGAGATGGAGAGGGTGGCCGCTTTTGGCCTGAGGAGTTTGGAGCCACTGAGTTAATGGATCTGGGGGGACAATGGTGACAGTTGAATACACTTCGCAGGGAGGAGCAGAGTCCTGGGTCCTGCATCAAAGGAAAATAAAGAACAGGCACTGGGCTGCAGCGCTGGGGGGAAACAAAGGGTCGGAGCGGCGGACCCCAGCAGGGAGCTGAATTCAGGGAAGGGTCATGTGCTCCTCTTCCTTCCTTTGGGCCCACTATTTAGAAAGAAATAATAACTTGGCAAAACATTGTAGGAGTCAGGTCAAGCTTCCAGAAGTAATTGGTAAAGCAAGATACCATTTAGACAAAACACGGGGCTTGGACCTTTGCCGCCCTTCACCTCCAAACCAGGTTCCATGAAAAAGCTGAAAGCAATCAGCCTGAGCTCTGTTCGGTTCCCAAACTCTGCACCCACCATTACATAGCGAACCTTCTCCCTGTGCCCTTGCCCCAGAAGGGCAGCTGACTGAGAAATTAGCTCACGTAGCACTGTAGGCCGCCTCACAAACGTGTCTGTGGACGCTGGTCATTCAACTGCAGTTTTCAAGCTCTTGGGACAGATCAAAGGATATTCTTTCCAGTCCTGATCATCTGGTCTGCACCTGCCCCAGGCCAGGGAGAGGGAAAAAACTGGAACTCCTCTAAGATAAAGGGCAAGGCAGTATTTCTGGAGATCCCTCCCTCTCCCGGCAAACACAGTCTAGAGAACCTTCATTAACAGTTACGGTACCTCACCCCCCCTCAGTGGCAGCCACCAACTTGCACTCTCTTTATCCTCAAAATATGTGATTCTTGTCCTACTCCACAATCATCTGCTAAACCTTGTTAATTAAAAATAAATAAATAAAATGTGGGTCTCTACTTCACCTTCCAAGGGTAAAACTTTTCCTTATACTCTGATTTTCTTTTTAACCGCACAGCTACAAATCTGTGAGACACTTCTACATTTTTTGAAAATGTGAATCCAAGGGACTCTGACATGCTACCATTTACCTAGCGGGGGAGATGGATATTAAAATGCTATGCTGAATAAATGAACAGGCACACCATGTTTCTGGATTTAAAAAAAAAAAAAAAACTCATTGTAAAAGGTAAAGTGTCCCCAAATTAATCTCCACATTTTGTGTAATGCTAATGACATTTTCACACAAGGTGAGATAGGACTGGTGGTGGGAGCAGAATTGGGGAACTGGCAAGGGCCCAGGGCACTCTTGCTTGGATGTAAAATGAGGATTCTAAAGTTCATCTGGGTAGTAAACTCAGGAACAAGCCACGACATTTTTGTAAGAAAAGAGGGCCATAGTAAGACAGGGACTTGTTTTATCACACATCCCAGTATGTTATAAAACTGCAATAATTGAATTTTTCTGTTCTTAAGCCATTTGCTCTGACGTAGATTTTTATTGACCTTCACGTATTTCTGTTTCTGTTGTGTTCTCCTCAGTTTTTATTCATTTGTTTATTTGGGGTTTGGGGGGGGGGTTGTTTGTTTTGCTGGCCTTGTCCAGGTCTTCAGTTCAGCCACAAATTGTTCTTCCTAGATACTAGTTCTGCTGCCACAACTAATGGAAACCTGGCACTAGTATGACTTTGCATTAGTTTTCCCATCTGCCTATAGAGCTAATACTCTATGAACCTTTTCACTTCATAAAAACCCTAAAGTCAGTTTGTCTCAAGAACTGAGGAGAATCCTGTGGAATCCATTCACTTGAAGAAAGAAGCCCAAAACATACCAGCCTAAGAGTTCTCCCACTTTTCTGAGCAATAATAGAACGCTCCTAATGAACCAAATAGAAATCTGAGTTGCGGAGAGCTTTGTCTGTTGTCCAATTTTGTGTTGTGTTGTTACGGCTCAGGCATGTTGTGGAAACACCTGCTATATTAATTTAAAAGAAAACTGAAAGTCAGACTCTTATAAGATATTAGCAATGCCCAAGTCGTGGTGAGAAAAGATTAACTGCATGCCGAGTGTGCATTTATTAAATTAATTTAGAAGTGTGCACCTGTGGATATTATCTTCAAACGCCTATCACTAATATGGCTTAGCACCCAAGTCACCTTTCTATAATACAACATGTCCTCTGAATAGACTTCCTGCCAGTTTAAAGCCTCCCCCTTACCCTTCACCTGCCCATAATCAATCTTCCCCTGAATAGAAGCTTCGAGTAAACAGATGTGCTTGGCATTGCATCCAGATATCCTCGAAACTTCAACTTTCAGCTTGCATGTATAAGAAGTGCATTCCGGCAAAGAGGCCCCTGCAAGGCTTGTGCTTCTTTTTCCCTCTTGAGAGCTTCATGCTGCTAAGAAAAAGAAAACTGTTCTGAATGTAACCGATGAATAAAAGCACAAGTGATGTAATATTTGTTATTTGAGACACCTGGAGGCTTCACATGTGTTGTCACCATCGTTTTCCTATAGGATATCTATATTTAGTAAAAGAGATATGGGGGATATACTCAATACTGAAGAGTTTAAATGACTTTTTAGCAGTCGAGCTGATGCCCTAAGCAATAGCCATTATGTGCCTTCTATATAGAATTGGAGCCAAATGGAACAAGCTTAAGAAAGCTCCATCGATTGGTTAATCCATTTATTCCATATGTATTTGAGAGCTTCCTGCATATTTCTATCCCAGTGTGGAGAGGAATACAAAATTATACACGACACTATCCATGCCCTGAAGGAATAGCTAGCTTAGCTGCGAGAAGACAGACACACAGACAATTGTTTAGTAGTATGCAAAGAAGGTGGTGGCTAAATATCAATTATTTGTCCTAAATAAATATAAAGGACATCCACAGAGCCCCCTATTGGGAGAACGGGAACCTGGGCTGGCCAAGACTTGGTCATCTCCATCTTTACAAACTTTGTGCAGACAATTTATTTACCCTCTTTCACTCAGCTTCCTTCTCTATAAAATGGAGATATGGTTACCAAAAAGAGTTGTTATAAAGGTTAAATGGCATAGTAAAAGTAAGGTGCTTAACACAGGACCTAGACCACAGTAAGCGCTCCCACAGCTGTATCTTTTTCCAAGGTGGCAGAAAGCTCCACTAGAGTGAGGACTTGTACTTAAGCCAGGCTTGTCAATTTCACATTAAGACACAGCACTTTTGAATCAGCACATTTGCATACATGCACTTTGGAAGTGAAGGCAGGCATTAGGCAAAGACGAGAAGGAAGAAAGGAAGGGAGAAAAGAGGAGCAATAGAAGAAAAGACGAGCTAGGAAGGAGGAGAAAGAGTGTGGTCCGCTGATGCCTCTACTCTGCACCCTTTTCTGTCTTAAGCATGTCATGTGAGAGCTACATTAGGCTAGATTCTAGAGTGTTCTGACACAACAAGTAGACAGGTTACACTTTAGAGTTAAACAGATGCTTTAAGCAGTTTAAGCAGTAGGTTTTTCAAAAATGGAAGGAGATTGAGAGAGAGAGAGAGAGAGAGAGAGGAGAGAACAAGACAATTGGAATGGTACCAAAAGTTCAAAAAAAGTAAGATTGCCCAGTCCCAAGGACAATGTTGAGAATGAGAAAAGGATAAGTGTTAAGAAGTGTTATAAAGAAATAAATAACAGTATCAACAACTTGATCGTTGATCAAATAGAGGACAAAAGAAAGACAAGTGACAAAAATGACGCTGATGTATCAGACCCAGTGAACAGGGATGCTGATACCGCCTAAGGAAAATGGGGTGCTGGAAGTAGCATTTCATTTTGTAGCATCAAAAATTTCCAACGTGAAAATGGTCATTATGGACAAATGTTTATCTGGTATCTGTAAATTAGTAAGTATGCCTGGGATAACTTTATAATACAAATATGGCAAATATATGTGTGTATCGAAATCCTCAATAATATAAACATGAAATCGAATTTTCTGATCATCGATGATACATAAGATAGAATGCATAATTATCAATATTTAAATTACTTATTTATGTAAGAGGGAGAGAGACTCTGAGCATGAGAAGGGGGAGCAGCAGAGGGAGAAGCAGGCTCCCCACTGAGCAGGGATCCCGATTCGGGACTTACTCTCCAGGACCCTGAGATTATGACCTGAGCTGAACTCAGACACTTAACTGAATGAGCCACCCAGGATCCCCTTAACTGTTTTCTTGTTTAATGACATTTTCCCTAGATAAAAAAGATCTCTCAGATTAAGAAAATGGCTGGCTGAATAACTATGTTAGTGTTTTTAAACTCTGGGGGAAATAATGAATTTCCAACTCAGCATAATAAATTACCTCTGCAGAATACCTATAGTTCTCTTCTTTTCACCAAGAAAATGCTGGTAGAGAGGGACATATCATTTAAAGAGTCTCACAGCAAAACAAAATGAAATATTTAAGTTGCTTCTGTTCATAAAACTTCAGATCCTACCTTAGAAGAGTTGAGTTGGACATCGTTTTTGCAGAATGTATGAATGATTTGTTTTACAAATGATATAGACACTCCCTTCTGTATTCACTCTAAAGAGAAATCATTCTTAATTTTAAGGTTTGGGAAAGGTTTCCCCACACACACCCCCACTTTTCTTTCTATCCCCTCTCACTTTGCCCTTTTATTTTCTTTGTTTCAGCCACATTTCATGTTAAGATCCTCTTCAAAATAGGAGAGTCATGCTTTAGTCACTTCCTTATATGGTATCAATGAATAGTTTTCAGGATTAGGTATAATTTTATTACAAGCAGATTGTATTTGCCATTTCAAAACCTGGCCCTCGATGCTAGGGGCAGCACGACTGAAAGGATGCACTACTGAGTCAGCAAGATTTGGAATTAAAATGTAGTCTTATTACTAGAAATTGGTGGGAATAGCATTGACCTGTGGAGACCTGACAGCATTCTGATTCCTCAAAAGAGACTTGGGTGCTATTCAAGTTTTTAATGAAGACTTTGGCCTGTTTCATTTTACTCAACTGAGTTTTCTGAACCATGTTCCCTGGTTCCTATGGGAGAGATGCCAGCCAAAGGAACAGCACCTGTAATCCATTTCTTGTTCAGGGCTGCCATGCATGATGGTCTAATTGGCATGAACAGGTTTATATTTGAAAGCTATTAATAGCTAATGGCTTAATTGGTACTCCATGAGACATCCAGTTTAATGAACCAAGGGGAAAAGATGTAATACACAAGTGCTGCAGTTAGATCAATAAACATCGTCTGCAGCAAACACAAAAGTTGGGCTTTGCTTCCAAGCTTAAGACCAGGTCAGATCTCTTCACCTCGCACCCCCCTTAGATCAAGGGGCTAACATGCTTTGCATGGAGATTGGGGTATGGAACATGAGCTGATATTCTTAAATTTCTTAATTTCAGACCATCTAAATTCTGATTAATTCAGGATTCTACTCTTCCATGTTCAACTTCTGGACCTGCCTCAGTGGGACAAAGATGTCTTGAGTAGAAGTGTGGTCATTAGGGAAAAAGAAACAAAACAAAAACAAAGATTAAGAGGTGAGGAAGATGAAAGAATATTAATGTAGTCAAAATGTGTTCTGTTAGAGTCTTTTTTGACACCAAGATAAAGACAAAAAAAAAAAAAACCAAAAAACAAAAACCCAGAAAGAAAATACGCTATCATTTGATATTTAGCAATTGTTATGTTCATTAGCCATTTTGCTCCAAAAATAATTATCCATTGTTGATCTACCCCTCTGATCAACCATTATAGTAGTCTCAGAAGTGGAATTGGAAGTGTTCCTACAGTCGCTTCTGCCACTGTCATATGCCCTATGGGAGCTTAGAATATCCCATGGACTGCCTCACTGGCTTCAGGTAAATCATTTCATGGTGGGCAAGTAATAAGTTTAAATGTTACTAGCAATAAAATAAAATTCGCCAGGGGCGCCTGGGTGGCTCAGTGGGTTAAGCCGCTGCCTTCGGCTCAAGTCATGATCTCAGGGTCCTGGGATCGAGTCCCGCATCGGGCTCTCTGCTTGGCAGGGAGCCTGCTTCCCTCTCTCTCTCTGCCTGCCTCTCCATCTACTTGTGATTTCTCTCTGTCAAATAAATAAATAAAATCTTTTAAAAAAATAAATAAATAAATAAAATAAAATTCGCCAAATGATGCAGTAGTATCACAGTTAGTGGGGGTATAGTGCGCCACCCACCACCTCTTTGCCTTCATTTTGCTCCCACACCCCACCTCACAATCCCCTACTCCCCCCGCAACTGGATTACATTAGTCTTTACTGGCAAATTCTGCCCTTCCCTTAAGACAAGACTGAATAAAGAAAACTTTCTCCTTGAAACTAAAAGGCACGGTGGTGGGGGAAAGAGGAAGGACTTGAATCCAGTTTTGCATCACCTCATACTAAATTGAACTCTGTTCTTTAAATCTTTTTCCTATTCCCACTCACCTTACACACCACTGTTAAGCTGACCTTCCTTTAGCTCTCTTTCCCCATTGTCCTGCTATTACCCTAAAACAGTCATCTCTCCATTTTCTACAGCATCCAGTCTAAAAAAACTTCAGCATTAAGGGACCTGCATAATCTTCTCCACTATGAACCACCCCACTTTATGTCTACGCTTTCTGCTCTTCACTAAACCTGGTGCAGCAGCCCTACAATCCACCCCCACTTATTTCTACTACTAAGCATTTGCTCGTACTGTTTTCTGGGTGGGGGCCATCCTCCCAACATGCTTCTGAGTGTCCAAATTTCACCCCCATTTCCTCCATGGAACTTTCTTTTCTGAACTATTCCAGTAATATTCCTTCTCTTAAGGGCTCACCATTAAAATCTTGTCATATAATTGTTGCTCTTAATTAGGTACGATTTTGCATTAATTATTATTCTTCATATATTTTTAAGGACAATTGGGGTAGAAAATAGCATTTTGGTTATTGAGAAATTTTAGCAAACTAATCAGCTACAAACCCACAGCTATACCAGGCAATTCTTTGGATAATGTGGAAGGCACTACCTTATGTGCTGGTTTTCTGGTTTAATTTTTTTTTTTTCCATCTTCTGTCCACATCACTTTCCAGGGCTGCATTTTGAGCCAGCTGGATTCCATCCAGAAACAGATTCAAATAGACAATAGGCCAACTAGAATTCCCATCTTCCCTGATTAGATGTGAAATATACAAGCTGGGTGTCATTCACATGCCGGCCACTCAGAATTCTATGTTATCAATTAATTTCTATCAAGAGCTGAACCGAAAAGTTTGTGACAATTGTGTTTCCAAGGACCTGTAAAATTATGGCTAGACAAGAATTCCAGAGATAGTGACAGATATATAGACTTGTGCCATCTGAAAGAATGTATGCACTACCCGCTGCATGACATAAAATAAAATGTCCTATAAACTCCATAGTGAATCATCCTCCCCCGCCTTTTTATTTTGTAGTAGGATTTAACTAAAAATTTTTTGGCTAGGACTTGAATTCTCAGTTGTAGGACAATAAGCCAGTCAGATGACAGGCTTTAAATTACTCAAAAGAAAAAGGAAGTTAACATACATTCTGTCAAAGCTACTGGATATTTTTTTAAGGGTTTTGTTTTATTTTATTTTGACAGAGAGAGATTGATCACAAGTAGGCAGAGAGGCAGGCAGAGGGGGAGGAGGGAGCAGGCTCCCTGCCAAGCAGAGAGCCTGATGCAGAGTCTCGATCCCAGGACCCTGAGATCATGACCTGAACCCAAGGCAGAGGCTTAACCCACTGAGCCACCCAGGCATCCCTGGATATTTTTTCTTGTAGCTGTTAAAAATACTTTAGAATAGGAATAGATTTTCCAGGAAGGATATATAAATTACTATAGAAACATGGAATGGGAGAGGTATACCTTAGAGATCATCGAAGTAAAGTCTGAGAAACTGAGACCTAGAGACTATTCAGAGACCCACCTAAAATCACAAAACTCATTCTTACCAGAGAAACTTCTACAGGCTAGGCTTCACCAAGAAATGCAAGTCAGTGAAATTCTACCAGGACCAAAGGGAGTTCATGTGTCCATTGTACATTAAGACCTAACAGAATGTGAAGGTAGGAGTCCATCTCTGTTTGTGACCATGGACCGTCTAGCTGAGTGCCGGGATGAATAATCAGGTACTGTAGAGAATCCTTGAGACAGGAACAAATACCGGAAAAGGCATTTGTTGTTCAGGTATACTCCTTGCAGAAAATCCATTCTCACATAAATACCCAGGCACTGTTGCTACAGATGAAAGTTATGTAGCTTAATATAGAGAACCTTCTTTGTGGAGGCATCTTCTAACCTAAGTGGAAAGGATCCTATCGAGATGATGATGACAATAGTATTCATTATTCCTTCAAAACATTGGAGGAAAAGGTTACTTGAACTAAATCATTGGAATTTGCAATATTTGGGTAAGCACCACAGAAAACTGAATCTGAGAGAGGACAAGCCCGACTCCAAAGAGGTAGAGTGTGTAATAATCAGCATCAGAATTCATGTCTTCTAACTCCTATTTCATTGCTCTGTGTGATTCAAGAGATTCAAAATACATCACATTTTCTCAATATTAGGGAAAACTTGTTGCATTAGAACCATTGAGCTGTTCCTCAGAAACATCACCTCATTGAGAAATAAATATTTGAAATTCTTACTCAGGTACTGGAATTTTCCCAAGAGAAGTTTAAGAGCAATATTCTTCATAGCTTAATAAATTACATGAGTGTATATACCGTTATATATCTGTATAATTTATGTTTAAAACTGATTTATTTACAAGGGAAGTAAAATCAATCATTATTGGATTATAAATGTACTTCTTAGTCATTAATTTAAAATTTTTTCTTGTATTATAAAGAATAACAATTTAATAATTCAAAATAAAAGATTAATTTAGAATACTTAAGTGTGGTTTTGACTTTTTGAAAAACAGTTTTGTTTCTGAAACGTGCTTTAGATTTCCTTTTTTTGTTGTTGTTGTAAGTATCTAAAGGAACCCATTATGATTTTTAGGTCAGTGAAAGAAATATGTGTACGGAAAAGCAGTATTTTTACAAATATTTTTAAGTTATTGGTTATATTTCACTCCACTGGAGAATGTGATCTCAAATCTGGTTGGAATTATAAAGAAATCAAACTTACCAGTATTACAACTTCTGATGAAAGGGAGAATTCTGCTGAGACTGTAAAGATAATGTGGCAGAATAATTACCTGTTTGTCTCAGAGCTAAACCTTATGACAGCGAACGTCGAAAAGGGTTTCTGTGAAAATGGTTTCTTTGGTTCATGAGAATACTTAGTTCATACTATCTTCGATTAGGCCTGCACATTGAACACTTCTGTAACACAACACTTTCCTTTTTCCTATTTGTATTTCAAGCTGTTGTCTCTGATGAACATAAAGCAGGTCACATTCACTACTTAAAGGGAGGACCTGAAAAAGTAAAGCTGAGCTCTAACTAAACTCCTTACAGCGCTCTAGTTCTGCCTTCTCCAACATGCTCTCATAATCTCCACCAAGAAACACCAACCCAGAATGGCAAACGGTTAAAGTAAAAAAAAAAAAAAAGGCCGGGGGGCATAAAGATTCAAGTCCCTGCAGGACGAATATAACTCAATAGATCTGTCACCAAGTGTGAGAGCATCTTTGATGCTTCTCTAACTCACCACAGAGACTCTGAAGTTCACTCTCACCTCCAGCTAGTTGCAGACATATGCAATGCACTTTCTCAGTCTGTCCTCCACCACAACTTGTAAGTCCTCTGAAGTTCTATGTCACTGGATTTTTCCCAGTTTAGGAGATACACATCCTTTGGTTTTATATAGCAATTTATGCTTTCCACAGTGTTGTCCAACACTGAGCTGATCTTGACAACCAGGTGGAGCATATCACATGACTAAGCATGGGTGCTCCTTTTAAAGAATTAGAAACAGAGCAACGTGCTTAGGCAATATACACTGAGAAACACATTGTGGTATAAGACCATCATGTATGTAACTTACTTTCAAGTTCAAGGGAAAAAAATATATATATATGTAAATACATATATATTTCAGTGAGTGGGGGAGGAGAGAGCAAGTGAGCAACTGAGAAAGAAATTGAGGCAAATTGTTAACAACAGAGGAACCTGAGTAAATTATTCTTGCAACTTTTCTATGAGTAAGCTCAACTCCCCAAACCCCAGTGGGGTTTTTTGGTAGTTATTCTCAAGTACAGTCTTTTTTAGGGAGACACAGGGGGGTGAAATAATTCACATACACAAGTTGAGCTGATCAGAGGTGCCATGAAGAACTACAATCCAGGTCCTCTGCTTTTCCACACTTCCTCCAAACTTAATATTTATTTCTGTATACACTGAAAAGCAATTAACACCTCAAGTACTTATAAACCACAATCACATCTTTCTCCAATCAGTCACCAATAATCAGTACCCTCGCCCAGGAAAACTCCATATTTAACTGAAAATTATTTATTATATCACCCACCGCAAATCACTTTTACAATCCTACTTTATTTGATCCTCATGACTCCTTGAACGAGGTAGGTAACACAGGCAGAATGGGACCCATTTTACAGATTAAGAAACAGGTTACCAAGGGGGTGTATCATTATTATTCATAGCCACTAAGTGGCAGTCATATTCTATACATAGATAATCAAGTCCTAAAATTCCAGAACCAGTACTCTTTCCAATACCTCCTCCTGATGTTCCAATGCCTTTTTATACACTGAATAGTTATATCTAAATCTTCTTGAGCTCATCTTGTATTTAGCAATAGAAAAAAAGAACATTCTTGTAAAGAACAAAATGACTGAGAAAGATGCCTATGCTTTATTTACTGATATTACATTTAATGACAGTTCAGATTTATTAAGTACCTACCTGCCATGTACAAGTAAGTGCTTTATATACATCATCTAATTTAAATTTTTTCAACAGTTCTATGAACTGGAGTCCCCATCATGCAAATAAGGAAACAGGATCTGAGAGCTTGACTCATGTGACGGATGTGGTTGACCTACAGGGACCAACTCAGCACCTGGACATTTCCACACACCTTATCATTCATCAAATCATCCTTATTCCACATTTCTATTTTTTTTCTTTAAGCTCGGTTGATAGTTTAACCAATTCCTGTATCATATGTCCAGTAATTTTTAAATTCTGTGAGTGATAGCATTTTTTCCAAGAACACAATTTGTATGGAAAAGCATATGGATGAAAAAGCAGGACCACATTTTACATCAACAGTGGCCCCTCACACTTGTAGCATTCAATAAATGTTTGCTAGGTGAACTAATGATGTTCAGAGTTCTCTAAAAAGCTTTTGAGATATCATGATCTAAATACTTAAACACAAAACCTAAAAATTAAATAGGTTCAAGTCACCAAACCTCAGGTCTATAGCAAAACACATATTTTCAAAGCCAGAATGAAGAGATAATTTTAAAATATTTTCACATTTAAAAAAAAAAAAAAACTTTTCCTTGGAAGGCTGAACTGCTCTGTAATTAATTGGACAGATATGGCTTTAGTCTGGTCTGGATAGCCTCTTAAATGATCCCGTCTTGTCTATATGACAAAAAGAGATGCTCAGTCTTACTGCTAATTGGACTTTGTGATTTTTCTCTTTGCTCTGAATAATTGGGATAAAAAGTGAACACAGCTGACATTCTAAGGTACCCTCACATGGGGCTGCAGTGTGGCTCAGTAAGTTAAGCGTCTGCCTTCGGCTCAGGTCATGATCCCAGGGTCCTGTGGCAGAGCCCCGCATTGGTTCCCAGCTCAGCAGGGGTCTGCTTCCCCCTCTCCTCCTGATGCTCCCCTTGCTTGTGTTCTCTCTCTCCCTCTTTCTCTCTCTCTCTCTCATATAAGTAAATAAAAATAAAATAAATCAGGTGCCCTCACTGGCACACTGAGCAATGATGTAGGAAGAGACCAGTCAGGAAAGAGCTGAGGTCAGGATAAGTGGTAGGATATACAATATATACATTTTTCCCTCTCTTCTTCCAAACCACAGTTTCAGCCCTCCTTTTTGTGGTTTCTTCCCACTCCAAAGCTTTCAATAATACTCATCTGTATACATTTTTCCTCAAATAAGAATGGTTAGGTGAGCTGAGAAGTGATACCACATTCACTTTCTTCCTTCCTCCATTAGTAATATGACCCCCATCCTGGCCCCTTCATACGGGCACAGCACACAACCTTAAGTGCACAACTTAACCTTTCTGCAATGTAAGGAAATTTCAGGCTAAAAACTGCATTCATAGAAGTCAGTCACATATCAGGTCTCAGGTTACTCAGCTTGGCACTGGTTTAAAGCATAAAGCAGTTCCTTTTAGAAAAGGCCCATTATCACTCCCTTTGCTGTCCATCATCCTTGCCTCAGGCTCTGGCTCTTAGCCTCTCATTCTTCTTACTAATGCACCTGCCAGCCCCAGACCAGGGTACTTGCAGATTCTGCAGAAGGAGGCTTTTTCCATTCTTGGTCCCTTCCAGAGGGCATGTCCTGCTGTTGGCTGTGTCCAGGTCTGTGTCCCACATAGCTCCTGCTTTCTCTTCACCCTCTCAGCCCAATCTGCTCTCCTGTGCTTTGCCCCAGCTACTCTCTCTGTGGCATATATGTCTTTGTATGTGCAGTTTATTCCTCCCCTGACCACAAAAACACTGGAGGGGACAATCTGAATTTGGCACATACTGAATTCCCTGGATGTTCATGTTTCCTACGTCTCTTTAACCCATTGTTTTCTAGCAAAAGCTTTGTTGGGTTTTTTTAACACAAACCCCAACACCCTGAGTTTACCTGATCCCCTGAAAAGCTGTGCCCCAGGCTGAAGTCACAACAGTGACACTCATGTTACTGCTAGTGATTATTAATTACTGCCTTTTTAAAGAGATCTCTATTGCTTTCCTTTATATAATTGAATATTCATATTTAAACACAGAAACTGGCGATTCACAGACCTGTACCCCTGGGGCTAATAATACATTATATATTAATAAAAAATAAAAAATTTTAAAAAATAAACACAAAAGCCTGGGCAGCTGTTGATAGGATCACCCCTTGGCTAATGCTTACTGAAAAAAGGAATGTATTTTTTACTTAGCTAGCGCAAATAATACCAAACTCATGCTAAGGACATGAACTCCCTAAAAGACTCTCAGAAAAGGGAGGAGAAACCGAGGGATACTGAGTACTTAGTTCCTGCTGTTCACATTAAAGCTTTATTAGTCATTCTAGTTATAAGTAAAGAAACTAGATGAAAACACTACACACCTGTAGAGCTAGGAATTGGACCCAAGTCAGTTTGTCTCCCCAGATCAATGCTGTCTCTCCCAAAGAAAGTTCTATATAAATGCTAAACAGTAAAACCCCATCACTAATTATGTGAAAGCAGTTTACATTTTCCTGCAATTTACACCTTTTTTTTTTTTTCCCAGACGAATTAAATCTCCAACACTGGTAAAGTGCTTCTTCCCACAATTTACTAGGTTTTTTGGTAAAAAGCTAAACGAAGTTTGGCTGTGAAGCTGGTGAGGAAGAGAAGACTGAGCTTCCAATAAAAACTTGTTAACTGGTGTGCAACACTGTACCCATTAAGGGTGGAAACTTCTTACAGAATACAGACTGGTCTGTACATTGTTTGTTAAGGGCCGGCCTGAGTGCTCATCTCTCAGACCTGTCTGGTGGGCTTAAGCCCAAGCCAGCCTCGAGAGGGCGGGAAAAAACCCCTACCTCCCCCCCCGCCCCCCCCCGAAAATACTACTGGTGATTTCGAATCTAGGACGTCGCAATGCCCGTGCAGCTCCATGTTTTCTGTAAGGCATTAACGCTGTTCCAAATAAGCAAGACATATACATACTTACTTAATGTGTTTTCCTTTGATTTACATGCCCTTGCTTCTTAAATCATTTCCAGAAATCCTTAGGAAATGTGAAATAAATGTGTTATCTTTTCCTCCAACGGAATGTCAGATCACTTCTTGAAAGATCCTTTCCAAACGCTTTAGTTTAAACCAATTTTAACAAACTTGAATATATACACCATAATTAGGAAGCCAATTTATTCAGTTAATTTGCATCAGTCTAAATAATTTTTCCTGACAGATGACTTCCGTTCTAAGTACCAAGTACTTTTTAATCCTAGTCAGGTTATTGCTAAGGATAAATGATTTCACATTTCTCATAAAGATGCCGGTCATTAAGAATATTAACGCAAATTCCTTCCCCTTGAATAGAAATGAGCTGTTATGTTAGCCATGTTGCTGCGTCAGCTTTTCTATTGTCGAATACAACAAATGATGAGAAAATCAATTTACTCTTTAGAATTAGTCAAGTGAGGAATCCTTTGAAGTGGGGGTGCAGAGTTTTGCCTGGGTTCTATAATCACATAAAAGCGGGTACTGTATATACGTTGGTAAAATATTGTGAAATTTAATGAGGACTATTTGCTGCCATCGACCTTCCAGACAGATCTATCTCTAAAAAAGAATTCCCCACTCCTAAAATAGAGGTCTGATGAGCAGCAGATGTGGTTTAAATGAACCCTTGTTCAACTGAACTAAGAATATATTTTGATCTGTATGAGGCACAGGCCAGAAAAGGGGGTGTTGGGGGTGGGGGGATTATATCACAGCCTTGGCCTTGGGCTTGGTGGTGGAGTTTGAATATATTTATTTGCCCCATAAAGTTTCTCTTGTAAAGCCGAATGCAAATGAGCTTTTGGTGAATAGTTTCTAATAGTCAGAGGATGCCATACAAGCTCTGCTTACGAAACAATTTACAGTTTTACTTTGTCGTCTCAGAATGTGTGGAGGAAGGAAATTCAATGGGCAGCCATAACCTTTACAGTGATCTGTGCCCTGACAATGATTTGCAAGTTCCACAACTTTTTGTCTCCCCACCCATAAAGGGAAGATTAGATCGTTGTTCAAGAATGACAAGCATTTAATATTTGGAAATGACTAAATAATGAAGGGCCTGGAGTCTATAGAAATGCTGAGGAGAAAAGAAGATTAATTTCCAACCAAAATCTAGTACAAACATGACCTTCCTATTGTAAATCTCATGAATAGGAAAAGAAATTACATCTAAAGCTTTGTTTCTAGGGCTCAGAATTTGGAAATATATTAATACTGGAATGCTTCCGATGGGGGGAGAAAAAGATCTGTTTATTATAATCTCTTGTCCGTGGAGATGAGAAAAATTCTTTCTGCTACATTTTACAGAAAGAATGCAGTTGGTGAAGATTTAAATGACAGGAATGGAAGGGTCATCTTTTTATTCTTTTGCCTTCAGGCAGGGCTCAACTTAAGTCATCTCAGGAAAGAGAACAGTGCTGTTGCTCCCAAAAATCTCTAGGTGAGAAGGATAAAAATTAAAACGGGCAGATGGGAAAGCTCTAAGGCCTTGAAATTAATAAAGGTCAATTCTGGCTGACATTCGTTTCAGTTAAAATTCATTCCTATTAGCAAATAGCCTGACACTTAGCAACACTCCAAAGGAAGTGATGTTTGGCACCAGTTCTCTGAAAATTCCACTTAGTATTAGTATTCATGTCTGGTCATTGTTTTGTTCACCTCCTCTTCACCCTGATGGTGAGGAAAGTCCTGACTGAAGATTCTAGAATGACCAAACACAGGACATCCGACCCTGCACACATGGGATCAACAGCGGATTGTTAGTCTCATATACTCACAGCCCAGGGAGGAAGACACAACACGCCCGTAGAGCCACACAGAAGTTGCACTGAGGAACAGAGTGAACAAGAAAATGCTGTGGGGGGTGGGCTTTGTAGTAACAAGAGGATGAGGTGTACCTTGATTCCCAGGGTGGGATACGGTTGGCTTGATTCAGTGACTGTGTGGTCTGGCAGGGAAGTGAAACTTATTAGGCTGAAGACCAGGTGGAGTGCAGCTGGTCCAGCTGCAAGGAAGCTAGCCAGGTGGGAAGCCTTTCCCACTCGGGAGGGAAGGGAGTTCGCTTTCCCTTGGTTATATTTGGCCCCTCTCAGAGTAATATCTTTGCCACACTTAGTGTGTCTCATGTGAGGAGAGTTGCTTCTGACTGGATTAATAAATATGAAGACGTAAACAGTTTTCTAGCGAGAGTATTCTCATGCCAAGCCTATATAATTAGCTAGATGATTCATGCAGAAGTATCCTTTGCTACTCACTTTGATTTGAATGAAAAGAGGAAGAGAGCTCAAAATCATCCAGACAAATTACATATTTAATTCCTCACTTGATTTCGATTTGTCACAAGGTGAATATTGACTAACTTGAGACTTAGAGCCAAAGGGCTGAAAATGGTCTAGCTCGTGGAAGTGAAGGGGTTTCTGTCTTCCATTTGTCATGAAGAATTCTGTCAGGAAATGCGGTCAGGTCAAACTCTCTCTCCCTTTCCCTGCCAGTTAACAAGTGAAAAAAATAAAGGATATGGGGAGACCAATGGTTTCAGGTGGAGCCTGGGCATCTGATGTTAATTCCTGTTTATAATATGTTGGGCAAGGCATTTAAGCCCTCTGGCCCCCAAGTTCTGTACTTTCTCATAAGGAAGTCAAACTAGGCCAAGAGTTTTAATATACTTCTTTAGTGGCAAAACCCTCATTTCAAACAAAATTGTAAAAGAGGAATGAAATTTTTTGTTTGAGTCCAAGGGGTGGAGCCCAAGCCCAATTGACCTGGCCTCTCCCTCACATTTCCTTCTTTCCAGTTCTTCCCCAAAGATTCCTAAAACACTTCCTCGAGAGCCTAGGGTTCCTTAGAACCCAGTTTGAAAACCAGCCAATGAGCTACTATCTCAAGTTCCTGTCAGCTTTCAGCAGAATGGAAAAATCGTAGGCTGGGTGGTCAGATAGACGTGGGTTCAAATCTTCGACCTGTCATTTCCTTCGCTGTGTTACCAGTTTGTTTTAGGACAAGTGCTACGTTAAGAATGCATGTAAAGCATCCAGTCAGTGTGTGGAGCCTCACAGAGCCTCATGAATGGTAGCTATAATAAATATTATGGCTGTGACCTGAGCAGGACCAAGCGAGGAAAGATCTTACCCATGAACTACTAAATTGCAATGAGACCTCTGTCATTTCTGCAGCCAAAACCCCAAGAACTTGAGGCTAACATTTCTCTTTCGAACCTGAATTGGTTTTTATTGTTCCAAATTAGTGGAGGCGGGGACATTCTTCTAATTGACTGAACATTTTGTATGTATTGGCGAGCATGTACTGTGTAGACACACCCCAGTTCTCTTAAATGACACCAAGGTTGATGCAACCACCACAGATGGAATTTAAAGCACGTTGCTTTCACCAAAGAATAACAGGAAAAATGTCATTAAGAACACTTTAGTACGAAGCCACAAGAAATGCGGTACCTGACAGCTCATGGTCTGTGTTTCACCCCGGATCATAAAACAATTCACCAGAGAGCGTTGTTCGTTGTTCGTTCGTGGACCTGCTGCTGTGATGGCCTGCTTTCTTTCGGTAGCGGAGGAGTTCCCCCCGTAAAATGCATCCCAGAAGTCTGATTTCTGAAAAACCTCACCTTTGGGGAATTTCCCTGGCATTCTATTACGTCAGTTCCACTTTATAGGTCCTCTAAATGTACAGTAGTGAAGACTCAAGTACAAGCCAACCATCCTGTTACCCTCACGAACTTACATCCGAGAGGAAGCTGATTCAAGTAAAGTTTGGACGCTCCCCTCCCTGTTTTATGATGCTTTCCTTTTCTTTTTAAAATTTATGAACATTTCCAAACATACACAGAAGTGCAGGATATCACACACTCCCATAAACCTAAGGTCCAAGTCCACGATCAGTACTCCACCACTAGGTGGCAATTCACCTGAGCCTGGGGTGTTAGGCCAGGCCCCTTCCACTCCAAGGGGACCCTTGCACTCCAAGAATGGCCTAACCCCAGGCAGTTAAATCCAGTCCACACCTATGAAGCTCCCCGTGCGGTAGGTAGGCCATCCTGGGGAGCCACATAGCGTCCCCAACCTAGGAAGGCACACTGCACAGTAGGAATGAGAGCAGAGAAGCTGAACACAGCAGAGAAAAAAGGGGGAACTTTGGGAAGACTTTGTGGAAAGTTGGGATTTAACTAAGCTTTGAAGGAAACGGGAGTGCAGACATTCCAGACTGAGGAGGAGGATGTAAGGCTAGGAAGCGAAGGAACTGAAAGGCCATCTTTACAGTATGATTCATATTATTTTTTAACTCGTTTTTTAAAAAAGATTTTACTTAGTTATTTGACAGATAGATCACAAGTCGGGGGTGGGGGGGAGCAGGCTCCCTGCTAAGCAGAGAGACGGATGCGAGCTCGATTCCACCAGGATCATGACCTGAGCCGAAGGCAGAGGCTTAACCCACTGAGCCACCCAGGCGCCCCTGATTCATGTTCTAATGTGCTGGGGTAGGTGAGGCGGAGGGAGGTCTGGGAAGTTGCTGACTGGTGGAGACACGTGGAAGTTTTGAATCCCAGGATGAGAAAGTTCCTTAGGAGATGGGGAAGTTGGGGAAAACCGGGCAGAGTAACAACCATCTGAGCTGAGGAGGTAGCAAAGCTGGGTCTCGAGAGAGGGAAGCAGGAAGGACTGGTGCTGAGAGGGAATCCGAACTTTCTCACCAGGAGCTCTGGAGAGGGGAGGTGAAGCCCGGGAGTCGGGGTGGGGGCGGGGGAAGAACCCTCTGGCTCCGTCTCTCGCTCCCACAGAGAAAAGCGGGAGCCCCATGGAGACCACAACTCGAGGATGAAAACAGGGGCTTCAGCCCGGGCTCGGGGAGCTCCCTGCAAACACCACCGCCGGGAAAACACGAGCCCGGGAATGAAGAGAAGCGGCCGAAGCACCTGGTCGGAGTCTCCGAAACACCAGTGTTTACTAAGCACTTGGGCTCCGGACCGCCCGCCTTTCCAAACCCCACATCTTCCAGGCACTCCATCCCGCCACAGGCGGCTACTGTGCCGGCGCGCGGGGAGGGGGGAGCCGGAACCGCACGCCGGGCAGCCCGGGCCGCCCGCCCTCCGAGGAGCCGGCCCCCGCGGCCGGCCGGCCAGCTGCAGCTCGCTGTTTGTTTGCCGCGGTTTGCATACACATATTGGGTTGCTTTTTTTTTCTTCTTCTTTTTTTTTTTTTCCAGTCAGTTCAGCAGTGTCCCGAAATTCACCCCCAGTGTAACTTCTGCCTCTGCTCCTCCTCTTCTTGGAACTGCCTTTTGTTTGTCTGGCAGCCTTGGTTCTATGGGGGTGTGTGATGATAATAATACGCGGGCTTATATAACCCTCTTCATCTCGCAAGCACTTCGCAGACAGTCCCTAATGAATCTTCGGGCCGCTGTCAGGCCGGGTGGCTGGAGCGGGCCGAGAGCAAACCCCCAGCCCGGGCGCGCGGAGGCCAGAGGGGAGGGCGGTGCGGGTCAGAGGCCAGGCCTCCCTGGCTCCCCGCGCCTCGGAGGTCAGGGCAGATAAGGAACAATGACTCTCGGCCTGGGGAGGAGGAAGGAAGTCCCGCTGCCACCTTATCTCTGCTCCTGTGCACGCTCCGGGCTCCCAGAGCTTGTTCTCTAGAGAAGACTTGGAAGGCGGCTTTTGTAAGTATGATGCTCTGCTTTTTCTTTAAAAAGGAAGGAAACAAACTTTCCTTACTGCCTTTGTCCAGGTCACAGTATCTGTTGGTTAGAAGCATTTACCTCGCTCGGATTCTTAGGTGATGGAAAGTGTGTTTCTGGCCCAAGACCTCCGCCCAGTTGGGTCCCTCCTAAAAGTGATAGGACCGGAAAGAGGCTGGGGTGGGTAATTCATTTAACAAAAGAACCCCCAGGCCAGGGGATGCAGTTGGGCCACTGTGACCTGATCCTCGTTGTGTATGACTGGTCTACACACATCTCCTCACCCTAGAGAGGAATCCTGGTTATTCACCTGGCGTGTCAGGCAACCAGAAAGGATGGCAGGACTTGAATCTTAAGTTTTTCTGCTTGCAGTGCTTGCCGTTTCAGACAAATTGAATTGCTGGAAGTTTCTTTTCACACTATGAAAGAAATCCCATCTTTTGGTGGAGGCTTGAAACTTGCACAGGCTTGTGTAAACTCTACAAAACCCTGTAACAGCAGTGGACGTGTGAATTGTTACTGTGTTTTTCACTGCCTTGCTGAAGGGTCTAAATATTAAAGGAACATAGACACTAACTTCTCAAGCCCTGGCAAAAACCAAAGCTCTGTCATTCAACTGCGTCTTTGTAAAGAATGCTGAATGCAGGGTCATTTTCTCAGGGGTGATGCTCATTGCATTGAGAAATTGTCTTTCAACAAAATGAACTTAAAACCCAAGACTAACACTAAGATACAATCTCTGAACTTATTTCAGTTCTATTTTGGGTCGTTGTACGATGTGCATGTATAAAACAATCATGATAAGTTGGTGCATAGTGGCATATAGAAAACTACTGTCTTTGCTCAGGTAAGAAAACTAAGAAATACAGATTGACAAGACCTCTCACTTTTAGTACTAGAAGGACTCTGATGAGTGCACTGAGCTTGACCATCTTTATCTTTAGATAAGCAGATCTGAAAACCACATATAATGGGTATGTATAAATGTGTTTATACCTACAAAGTATGTGTGTGTTTATACATACAAATGTATGTAAGAGTTCAGGATAATTAAATATATATTTACACATACACATACTCTTACATTTCTTATATCTATCTGGTGCTCAGAATTTTACATGATATTATATCCATAATGGGCCAAGTGGAAAGATTTCATATCAAAGTTCAGAATGCTGTAGCAAACATAGGAAACATTACAAAATTACGTCTATTTTAAAGAATCCCTTTAAATGACATTTCCACTTAGAATTCTCTGAGGATTCCAAGAAATTCTAAGGCATAATTAAAGTTGAAAATGAGACTGGATTGTAGTTGCTTTTACCCCTGAGTTTAAAAGTGATCTGTCAACACTAAATTCTATATGCTAGCTAATTTAATTACAAAGATCAGTCACATAATCTCAACATTAGCTTCAAAGGCATACTCAGTCATAGTAGAAGGAATACAAACCATGATGGGGTCCAGATTTGAGGCTTGCTTTTGCCATTACCTGGTTATAGGACCAGCAACAAGATCTTTTAAGATTTGAAGCCTCAGGTTTCCCATCTATGAGATATGACCAATACCACTTACCCCAAAGACAGGATTGTTGAAAAGACTGAAAGGACATAATGTATGTGAACTACCTAGCATGGTGTCTGAAAATGGCTGTCCGTTTTAGGGCTTTTCCATTTCCATTTTCATCTTTGATTCGATTCATTCATTTATTGAGCATCTACTATGTAATTACATGCTACACTAAGGAACACTAAGGAACAATGCTGCAAGGGTGAATGAGATTAATACCCTGCCCTGGAAGAGTTTATAATCTAAGGAGACAGTTGGAAACAACAGATAATTTTCTTAACAGTGCACTACCTGCAGAAACAAAAGAGATTAAGATTAAGATTAAGTGACAGAATTGAAACCAGAGTGATTATTTCTGCCTTATGTCAGTCAAAGGAACTTGCGCAAAGATGACAGTGATTGTGTGAGTCTTATTAAAGGATCAACCAGAGGTGTGGAAGGACCTTGCAGAAGAGGAGAGCTGGGGAGAAGAAGGTGTGAGAAAGCCTGGGGTTGGAAGCTGATTTCAGTTGGTGCTGGACTATTGAACCCACAAGGGGCTGGAGATTTTGTCAGGGACCCAATCATGAATATTCTGGTGCCTCTTGTTGAGGTGTTTAGACCTATTACTCTAATAAAACTCAAACTCATGCGTGGATCAGCTTGTGATCTTCAAAAAGTCTGTTTTATAGGTTCATATCGATTAAAGAAAAATGGGCTGAGACCTGTACCCCTGGGGATAAAAATACATGTTTATAAAAAATAAAAAATTTAAAAAAAAAAAGAAAAATGGGCTGAAATGTAAACCAACTGCATCATTAAGACAGTATTTGCTTTAACAGATGATGTATTTGTTTGTAGCAAAGCCATCCCAATGATGGAAGCATGGAGGCCCCAGCTCCTTAACTTAACACACTGACACTGTCGGGATCACTCTTTAATCAGTGGGAGTCAATTTGCATGGATCGAAGAAGGCAGAGAGCAGCTATGATTTCTGTTTTAGGAAGGTTTTACATAGAACATCTAGCATTCAGTACAGAGTGGGGGGTGGGCAAGGTTAAGGGGGTTGGCAATGCTATAAACTAGGAGAGCAGTTCAAAGACTACTGTAGTGTACAGGGAGAAATTCCTAAGCAGTGTAGGTGGACAAGTAGGACACAGATTCCAGAAATATTTAGAAGGTAGGACATTCTCCACTTGGGGGCTGAATGAGGGAATGAAAGGAAAAAGAAAGGTCTGTATTAGTTTTGGGCTCAACGGAAACACCACAAAAACAGAAGGAGATATATCTTCGTAACAAAAAATTGGGTTATGGGGGGTTGAAGTGTCAGTAAGAAGGTAGACTGCAACACTGAGTAAAAAAAAAATCAAAAAAGTGTTTTAAAAAGTATAAAATTACCAGATTTGAGGGGAGGGTATTTTAAGCTCTCCCTATTATGCTTGATGCCCCCAAGAAATGTCAATATCTGGGCTTACTGGGCTCTGAGCTTTCATCTTGCATCCCTGCTGTTGAGCGGATTGTTTTTCCATTAACTTTTCAACAGGAAGGCCATGTCTAGGGCAGCATTGCCAATAGCCATGCATACCCTTAAAAAGACTAATTTGTACTTCCTCTGAGCCTTCAGCAATTAGGAGAAACTAGGAAAAAAGATCTGAGGGCTAGTAGGATACTTATTGAGGAAGAACACTTATTCACAAAGAATATTTAGTCATAAAGAAGCAGCTCTTCCTTACCAGACTTTTCCATTCGCTGCCCACGAATTAGGGGACGCACTTGGAGACTGGAGAAAAGGAGGTCATTTCTAAGACATTTCTAAGCAAATCCTGTTGCTTAGCCAGAGCCATCTCCTCCTTCCATGTGATGGGCAAGTTCTTCCCCTGTGCTTGAACCAGGCATCATTGGAAGGTTGGGGTGGGGGGGTAGAATTTGTAAATTTTTAAAAGATGACAACTGGAAGAATTTTAACAGAATGAGTAGAAAACAATCTGATTAGCAGACAGGAAGCTGTGACTTTTTAAATCTTTGAGGTCTGATTACTTGATAACCTTAGTTTTCTTACACCTTTCACCCTTTCTGTAATCGGTACTTAATCCCCATGTCAAAGCCTCCACTGGATTTCCTGCATTTCAGAGAACCTTCCCCACCTGAACACTTCAGAGCAAATCCCATTTATTATGAAAGGGGCTCAGCCCCGGACTTCACGACTCATCTCACAAAGTCGCATAATATTTCTTTCTGGTAGGCAAACTGTATCAACATATTTTAAAACAGATTTAAGAAGCTATTTCCACTTGTAAATACAAAGAGGTCTCTCGCTCATCAGAAAGATAATATTTGGTTATAAGCTGAATTCCATCTGGCTTCTGATGGTTCACTTCAAAATTCCCCACACTTCAGAAATTATTTTGGGCTTTTGAAATCATGAAAAAGGTTTCTATTTTTACCAAAATGTTTCCGCCATAAAAGAAAAAAAAAAAAAAGAAGAAGAAGAAGAAAAAAGCAAAGTTCCAAAAAGGAACGGTTACTATATCAGTTCTACAAAATAATCACCACATATATATTTTAGAAGATGGCCTGGCATCATGGGAAAGTTTATTATTTAAAAAAGGAGCGAGATCTATTTGGGGGAATTCCCATTAGTACAATAGAAAGTATGAAGAATATACTAAGCTTCCATATATGGTGTGGGCCATTCCACATGTAGGTTACTCAAGCCATTTAAAGTCTTGGCTCCATAAGCGAGTGCTACACTCTTCAGAGTCTTTCTGGGTTTGCTGACATAATGATTTACTCCGGGCTGGGTCAGCTGCCTGAGCCACTGTGCTCTCCTGCACAGTGTTTGAAGAGTGGGACAGGGTGCAGCTGTGCGGGCCCCCAGACACCTGAGTCCAGAAGATTGCTGAATTGTGTTCCGTTTCTGTGCTGTTCGGAAAGCTGGACACTCCCCAACTCTCTCTTGGGTTTGGCTTCCTGTTCACATGTTTTCTGGTCTCATGTCATTGTGCATGAAGTAATAGTCCCCCATGCAAGCACCATGCACAATGGCAAGATTTGTGTGGTTCAGTGCAAGTTTTCTAATGAGGACATTTTGGACCTTCCAACAACTCCTTAGGGAAGGCAGTTTGGAACTGTTCTTACTTTCCAAGGCAGAAAGCAAGCACAGACAGAATGCACTTCTGCAACAAGACGAAGAGTCACTTTTAGGAGAAATTAAAAGACAACTGCCCAAGAAAACTACGCACTTACCCTACACATCTCTCTCCATGTGTATGCGTATACAGGGTAGAAAAATGCCTCCAACTTACAGTTTGAAAACATCAGTTACTGTTTCAGCATTTCGCTATGAATGGTGCTAGTGTTTTCCACTGAGGACTGTTATTTTAATGACATTTCTCTGCAGCAAAATCGGATGAGTTTACGAAGTTTGAGAGCCAGGAAATGCAGCTCAGTTTCTGAACAACTGAAAACCATGAGAGTCAAGTTCAATCACCTACTGGCTTTATAGCATGGATTCGTAAGTGCTAAGTACAGAAGCCCTAGTACTAGAGAAGCCAAACCAAACTTTTAAAGTACGGCTGTTAAACTATCAAACTCAGCTTCCCAGTATATTATCAGCAGGCAAAATTCTGGCACATAGCCGCATTTATTTATGGGATGTTAATGTCAAATTAATAGGCGTAATTGCCAATGTTTTATAGAATTTTAGAGCAGAAAGGGATTTTGGATGTCTCCCAATCTTATCTGTGTATTTTACAAACAGAGAAACTAAGTTTCATATGAGCGCTTGCTTTCTTGCTCTCTTTTTCTCTCCCCCACCCCCAACACGTGTTTGCGCAAGACACATCTGAGTCTTGGGCTGAGTCGTTGCTTACAGAAAATATCGTAAATCTGGCTTAAGAAAAAGAAAGGGCAAGATGACCCAGAGCCAGACCAGTGTGGCCCAGCTTCAGCGCCGTGTGGACCCACAGTTTATCCTTGATTCAGGAACCATTCAAGGTCTTAGATTAGGTGTTTTTGGCCAAAATTTGAATAAACTCCAAAACAAATCCAGATCAAGAGGTGACTCAGATCCTGACAATGGAGGGATCCTCCATCAGTGTATCGTACTTATCGGTGACCACAGTGTGATTAGAGTGTGAGACGGAGACGAAGCCCCAGGTATAACCCTCATGCTTTAGCAATCCTAAAACCTGGTTGAGAGATGACCAGGAGAATAGGAGAAGGAGAAGGTGAAGGAGAGAGCCCTTCACCCATGTAGGCAGCAGTGACAACAGAGTGGACGGTATAACTGAATGCTACATTGTGTGGCATGGATTTTTAAGTGATGGCGTGCTGGTGAGAGAAATGAGAATGAACATTGTCAGGAAATGTCAGGATTTCAGCCAATCCCAGAGGGGTGCTAAGAATTTGAAAAGGTGGAGGGAATAAGGGCAGATTTTTCTAGATAAAGAACAGAAGAAATGAAAGTGTAAAGAAAGTCTTACAGGGAGTGGGAGGGGGAAGGGGGGAAACCCTGGGGAAGCCAGGCTGGTGGGTACTCTCCTATGCATTTCCCAACCTTACCAATGGACCCTGGAGCCCCCAGTCTCTCCTTATATTACTATCTGCTAAAATGTTACCGAAATACATACCCTGAAAAAATGTGTTAATTATTTGAATTATATTTATATAACTATACATCTGCAATAGTAACATTGTATTTATAGCTTTGAAAATCCAAGAGAAATTGCTGATTAAATATGAGCAAAACCATAAACCAATAATACTCTCTTTAATGTTAATTTTCTTTGCCAGATGATGCCGGTTTGCTGAAACTAAAGAATGAATATTTTAACCATGTTCATTCATGAAATTGTAAAAAAAAAAAAAAAAAAAAGAGAGACATTTTAATAAAAACTTTCTATTGTGCATTTATACTATGCCTATTTGTAATGAATTGTTCAAAGAGGGGCACGTGAAAGAGGACAGGATCCAGGCAGAACCTCTTTTGGGGTCTGGGTTATGGAGCAGAGAGCCGTGCTGGCTTAGCCGTCCTATCACCTTGCTGTAATCTGGCCAATACGAGTTATCGAGCACTGCCAGAAGCATTTGCCTCTTGTGGGCGCATACTTAGCCAGGGATTCAGGCTGCCTGTGTTTTCCCTCTAACAGCCTACAGCAATTAAATTGTTACATTATTCTCCCACAGATTAACATTTTAATGATGACAAATCAGAGCCCTCATTTATAAAATTTATGAAAACTCTGCTCTCATTCCATGAAAATACCTTTTGATTGCAAATTACCACTGCAAGGGCAGTGCTATCTTTGTTATAGGCTAGGAAAAATAAATAAATAAATAAAACCCAAGTAATAACGATGGCCAGTGTTTATTGTGTGCTTTCCATGGGCCACAAACCCTTCTAAATTTTTTACATGGATGTTAGTGTGTCATCTTCACATCAACCCTATGATCTTCAGTCCCCATTTTTCAGAGAACTCTGAGCCACAGAGAAGTTCAGTAATTTGCTCAAGTTCACTAATGCTGTAGCCTGGAATTCAGGCATCAAATTCCAGGGTCTGCTACCCCCAGCAGTATATTCAGAATGGTCTGAGCGTTCTTTGGCCTTAGACTATGCCAACATGACCACAGCCAGAAACTTAGAGCTTTATGCTCCCATGTAAACATTCACTTCAGGAGATCACAATGTGTTCTGCGTCGTTGTAAACATACACATGTTCCCAGGAACATGTTTAAAAAGTGGACATCTGTGTGGTGCTTGTAGTAATTTGTAATATTATCAGAGACATGGGAACAGAGAATGGAAAAGTTGTCCGAGAGCTAAGCACCTCCCAGGATAGGAAGCACAGGGGAGCAGCCAAAAGGAACTGGGTTAGGCGTGCCCGATGACAGAGGGTGGCGTAGATGGGTGGAGGAACTGAGCATCTGTCAGGAATGGAAAGAGACACATGATAAGGGTGGTGTGGGAGGAAGGGTCCTGCAGTGACAGGCCAGCGCCAGGGAAGCCCGGCTCTGGCACTCTTGCTATAAAAACGAAGTTTCCAGAACAGAGAAAAAGGACTTGGTGCTGCCCACCTTTAGCCTGAATCTGCAGGGCCAGTTCAGATCCGGAAGACATTCCAGGTCTATTGTATCGAGGGAAATAATCTATACTCACTACCTCTGAGAGTTCCCTCTGTGCGTACCTATAGACACTCGTTTTCACTAGTGAAGAGGTAAGGAAGCTCCAAATGCAATGCTCTAATATTTACATGGGCAAGAGAAGCACTTTTTAAAGGTCAAGGAAATTTGGGGTGTTAAAGTGTGTTATTGTTTTCTTATTCTTTTATACTTCTGATAGCTTATATTTCCTTGAAAGATATATATATATATATATATATATATATATATATATATATAATATAGCTTCTATTTCCTCTTCTATACTATATACCATATGATATATACATGTTAAAATGTGCTATTTGTGGCAGCAAGTTTGCATCATCAGATGCTGTGTTAATCTGGGTGTTTCTTCTTATTCGAAGTATCTAAGTTGATTTTAGTTATTTATATTTTTCAACTGCCATAAATGCAGAGTAGAAACAAACTCAACCACTTGTAAAAGCTTACTTTGCTACTCATCAAATAATAGCTTACAGCAGCTTCAGGAGATTTTATGAATCAGCACGTTCTCCTTCCAAACTGGTCTCATAACCTGAAATTCAATGTCACTCCACTTTTAAACTTGGAATGCTTAGTAAACTTTAAAAAAATTCTTTATTAGTTTTAGGAACTCCAGTCAAAGAATAATATGAAATGAATCTAGGAGAAAGTCTTTCCCTTGATGAGGAGAGAGACGAATGGAGCCTCCTATAAGAGCCCTGAATTACCCACCGTATTTCAAAGTCTCTCGCAAGGGATTGTAAGAAAAGCAGTGTGGATATAATTTGGAGACTATTATTCCTAATGATGTCCCCCTTTGAAGTTTGTGAAAGGGCGCCATCTGAGAGATGAGAGAAGCCACTGGTAAAATGCAACTGAGGGCACATTTGCTCTCCTCCGTTGTAGGTGCTGACGGCCACCCACCACCCTCTGAAGAAGGCGATATTGGCGGATGACATGCAGGTTCTCCAAGACAGAATAATTGCAGAAAATCTTCAAAGGTACTCGTATCAAACATTTAGCTCTTGCTTAATTAAACCAAGGTGCTAATTAAACCCCATGAGCACCCCATGTCATTTGAAGAGAGACTGTTCCATGGATGGGGAATCGTAAGAAACTGAGAACGGCACCTTCCTGTAGCCTTTTCATCCTTCCTGTCTGAGAGAGCTAAAAGGGTCCTTAACTGTGGTAAAGCCGTTGCATGAAATTAGTCTCCAGCAGTGGCAAAACGAACACCTGAGTAATGAGAATCTAAAGAATCAGGGGTGCCCAGCTGGCTCTGTGGTGGAGCCTGTGACTCTTGATCGTGGAGTTGTAGGTTTGAGCCCCACACTGGGTGTAAAGATTATAGGAAGGAAGGAAGAAAGGAAGGAAGGAAGGAAGGAAGGAAGGAAGGAAGGAAGGAAGGAAGGAAGGAAAAGAATCAGGAATTTATTAACATGTTATGAGCTGTTTGGGAAGCTTAAGGGAATTAGAGCCACAATGGCAAGCCAACTCCACCCAGCCTATCCACAGTCTCGGGCGAAAACTACAGATGTTACCAGTCCTGTTCATAGCTTTGCCTTCACAGTTTCTTGCCTTGGCTAAGTAAATATTAGTGCCAGGGTGTTGTGGCACCAGAAAGAGCTACAGAGACCCACCTAAGCAATATGACCTTAGTTGCAAAAACATTCTTAGGGGTGTTGATTTGCCCCTAAGTTTAGTTGTAAACTTAGGGGAGTTTATTGCCCCATGTGTCTCTTCCCAAAGGTCAACACTGAAATTTGTTCCCTTCTACCCCAACCAAATGAATGCGATGGAAACCATTGAATTCCTGTTGGTTTCAAATGGCAGCTCTTCAAAATCATTTTGCTTGCTTTTCATTCTAAGCCTTGTGTTGGCCCAGGTTGTCTTAGAAAGAGTCCTCTAATCACCAAAAAGTTTACGAACCTCACACAAACAAAAAAATATATATATGAAGTCTTCAACAGGTCTGGCCTGAATTTCAGGTTTGTCTTTTGAGGATTGATTTATTCGGCTTCTCTTTCTAATAGTTAATGGAATTGAGCATTTTGTGTCCACACCACAAAGGGCAAGTTTAGCGGGGAAATATTTGGAAGTGGACAGAAGTCTGGGATTAGTTCCTTGACAGAAAATCGTGAGTGTTGCCGATTTTTTTCTGTAATTCTCAGTGCTTTGTGTGCAAATGATCTGGGGTCTCACCAGGAATGTATTAGAAGCTGGTTATCCACAAGATAAATCAAAAATAAGAGAAAATAAGTGAAAGTTTAGGTCTCCTTCCTTCAGAACTCCAAACAGGAGAGAAAATATTCTAAAACAGAAACTAAAAAAGGTATCTGTTTAGAAACAAGCTCAATAAACAGTAGAATTATGACTTCTTAAGAATTCTTCATCTTCTTGAGTCAGTTCTCAATTTAATGGATAATTTTACTTTAAGCATTATATCCTTTTCATTTTTCAGCATATTCTTATTATGCGAAGACAGAAATGTGTTTGATATTGGTTCAAGTTAGAATCACCTGCTCACATGTAACACACAAAACACTCACTTCTTAAAAATCTGTAGGCCCCCTCTGAGAGATGTCTCTAGTCTGCTTTTTCTGTCTTTGGACTGGAAAATTGAGATTCAAAGTCCCATCAAGTGCCAGCTTCAAACTCTCCACCCTTCCTCATCCATCATTTGAGCTGGATTAGATAGGCAGCTGAGTCACTTTTCACCACCACATCTGTGTTCACAGATCCACAGTCCTCCCATCTGGTAAGTTTTGTAGAGAGAAATGAATCCTTTCTCTGTGTGCTCAGACAGTCAGGTTTATAAAATAAGGACTATTTTAATGAGCCTTAGAGCTTCAAAATGCTGCCTTGTGCAATTTTGATTGCCTCTCTGCTCCTGTCATCTGAATATAAAGCTCATTCATTTAATATTTTTCCAGCTTTAAAAACTGCTTACCTGCCGTTCACTGAACTTGGCATCACTTCCAAAATACATAACATGAGAAATAGAACCAGGAGATGTTATAAGTAAAACTTAGAAGCTGCCTAAGCATCTCCTGACTGTCTGATCGCCAGAAGATTCTCTCTCAGTCCAAGGAAAGATAGATGGTATGCACAAACAATAAGACAACAAAAGGACAATTAAATTTCACAGCTTGGGGGAGATCGTGAGGGTTCTTGTCAAAAATGTTCACACCTGGGGAACAGACTGTTATTTTTTGTGGAGCCTGGTTTTCAGCTTGAAATACACCTGCCAAAATCTGAATGGCCACTATTGTACATTCTGGACTCAAAAACTGCACTGTCAGACAAGGTTTGGGGCACACAGATGGGATAAGTTAGAACAGCGGCTATGTTGTTTGTAAGGAAATTAAGCCCTTTCCTAGCCCTCTTGATGCCTACATAGGATGGAAAATTTTATCATAAGCATGTCTTGGCTATGCCTCCCTGGCACTTGATTATTTTTTTATATTACCTTAATAATTTAAGTGATATTCAATACCTTAATTTAAATTTAAGAGGTTTTTTTTTTAATTGTCCATGGACTGTAATAGTAAACTACATCTTTTCAAGGGACCACCGCCAGACTTTGACACTAAAAACTGTTCAAATGATCTTTGTCTTGGTATCCACCAAGCATTTAAACTTGCTGTGGAATATAAAGAGCTGAATTTGGGGGTGGTAAGAAGCCGACTCTTTTCCCTTGTGATCATTCTTGCCCTTAACATTTCTCATTGCACATCCTAGTGTCAGTTAAAATAATGCATGTGCTGTAAAACAATGTAACAGCAATCCAATATGCTTTTTTTTTTTTGGTGGCAAAGCACACACACACTTAACTCCAGCCCCTAGAGTTTTTTGTATATGAATATATGCCCTGAGGAATCATAGAAAATTGCCACTAGTTGAGTATTTTTGACCTACAAAAGTAGCAATTTCATAAGGTACCACTTAATATCTTCTGTAATTGGAAACTCGGAGAATATACAATTTTATTCTGATTCTTTTCACTATTGTATCGAAACGATCTACATTTCCTGCAGTGTCTTCATAAGTTCATTAGTTTGAATTGGGGCATCATTCTCTATTACACGGATGTGGGGCTAACGTCTTCTCCTGCATCGTCCTTTCATCCCTCGGAAACGAAATACTTTTTCCCCTGTGAGTCATCATGCAAATCTAAGTGATAAAGCAAGAGCTAGTGTGCGCGTGGGTACCAACGTGCACACAGGCATACTCGCCGTTAAATGGAGCTGTTTAGACAATAGCTCCTCGACGCCAACAAATTTGTGCTGAAAGAAAACATCAACTTCAAGAGGGTGAGAAACACTGCACCCATCAGCCTGTGCCACCTTTCGCTAGCTTTTCTCTATTTCCATCTGACTCAGTGAGACCTGTCCCAGCAGATGGTCCTCTCAGTACACTTTGGCTGCCAAGAGAATAGAGCTTTGTCTGATATGGCCAGGAAACAAACTCCAGGGATATTAACCAACCAGAGGAAAACCCTTTGCTCTTGCCATAATGATACATTCAGGCAGGAAGTTAAGAGGAAAATAGCTTCTCCCTGGGGATGAGGAGTGCAGAGGGGGAGGGAGGGAAGCAGTTTAATTATGATGAGGGTGGGGGCGGGGAGATGAGGACAGTCACAAGTGGAGATCAAAAAAAAAAAAAAAAAAAAGAATGGGATGATGTCATTCTTTACTGGGACAGTCACTGAAATAAAATCAGGTCACACACAATGGTCTTGCTCTGTGCCTGCAACCATAAGTGTTACAAGAGATTACTTTGTGGCGATGCTTGTTAGGAAGTGTCTAAGGGTGCTGCTCACATTAAGACATCTTCAGGATGGATGAGAAAGGTAGAATCATCCCATCCAGTGCCGAAATGACCCGCATGGGTTACACAACATTTGTTTTAAGATCACTTAGCCACAGTTTAGGAGAGAAAAAGTCTGGATTCTTATAACAGTGAATTTTAAGAAGCAGAATGCAACTCTACAGCTTGGTTTCAGACCAGATGTTTTAAATTGATGCCCTTTCTCATAGGATAATTTTGAATGGCATTTTAAAGTTAAGGCGGAATATATTTCTCAGTATAAAATTGCATTTTCTGAAAAGAAATACTGCCTTGTTCTATGTTAGGGCATTTTTAGGCCTGATTAACTCTGCTTACATAGGAAGTATTTCATTTGTGTCAATGTTGAATCCCTAGAGCCACTGGTGGCAGATATATTCAAATTTAGGTTCCTTCTCTCAGTGATGTCCTAATTTAACCTCATTCATCTGCTTCAAGTTCACAAGAGGGCATCACAATTACCAGTGAAGGTTAGATTTTTTAAGAAGTCATCCCTGGAATAATTAGGCGATAGGGTCAAATCCTGATTTTAAGATTCTGTTGTAATTGTATTATAGGGCTTAAAACAAATAAGTCATCTACCAAGGCTTTTTTTTTTTTTTTTTTAGGACATCTTTGCTGTGCAGGTATTTATAATACTAGAACTAGAACACTGTAGGCTTTTTACATTCCTATCTGCAGGGTACAGAATTTACAAAATTTAGTGTTCAATGTTGGTAAATCACTGGTCTTGAGGTGCATGTGTATTTCGAGGGACAAAGTCCTTCTCTCTTTTGTAGATTTTACAAAAGTATACTAGCAAAATTAGATTACAGTAAGAATTAGTATTTGCTTTTTGATTTTACTTTCAAATTACTAGGGAATCTTGCGTGGTCATCACAGGTATAGAGGACATGGGGATATATATATATAGAGAGAGAGAGAGAGAGAAATGTCCTTGAAAGTTGCTACGGACTGTGGCTATTACAGGGCAAAGAGGCATGTTTTGAAGGAATCCTTTTGGGGGACAGATTCTAACACAAATTTCAGTGGTTTCTGCTGCCTTTATTTTTAAATGAAAGGTGATGAGGCTATAGGAGCTTTGAGAGAGGATAATTATTTAAAAATAAAAAGTAACCAAAATATTTCCAAACAAGTGATCAGCATCATGAGAAACCCTCAGGTTCTCAAGACAGTGTTTAATTTTCTTTTCCGTTTATTTTCTAGCAGGCTTTAAAGAGATCTAAGTCCATTAACCAGAGCTATTTGATAATAGCCTGTAAAAGGCAGGTGTTACTTAAAGCAAATCCGTTCTTAACAAAGCAGGTAAATCAAGCATGACTTCTTACAATGGGATTCACCATAAAATTAATTTAAAAATTACTTAGTTTTATAGTTTTACCAAAAAACTGTGTTGAAATGTATTTATGTATTACATAAAGTAAGAATGCCCCAGCAGATTAAATCTATTCTCTAATATTCATAGGAGCCAAGACGCTTGGGTGGCTCAGTTGGTTAAGCATCTGCCTTCAGCTCAGATCATGATCCCAGGGTCCTGGAATCGAGTCCTGCATCAGGTTTCTTGCTCAGCCTGCTTCTCCTTCTGCCTGCTGCTCCCTCTGCTTGTACTCTCTCTCTCTTTCTCTCTATCTCTCTATCTCTGACAAATAAATACCTAAAATCTTTAAAACAAATATTCATGGGAGGGCTAGCCAGATTAGCCAGACATGATGCTGCTCAGTAAAGCACAGTGGCCGCAGGGGAGGGACTAGCAACCATTCAGAGCTTTCAGTTTCCCGTGCTGTAAGGGATATTGATATACTGAGTATCTCTGATGATGATAAGTTTGCCAGAATATTGCTAGTCACAAAATTCTGCTGTTCAAAGAACATTGCGCTAAGAGTTGGTGCCAACTTTAGGCATCTTGTTGACTGTGTAACTTTCTACAAAATGAGAATATACTTGTCCCACTTCTGTTGTAAACGTAAGATAAAGACTGGG
This sequence comes from Mustela erminea, assembly GCF_009829155.1. Taxonomy (NCBI): domain Eukaryota; kingdom Metazoa; phylum Chordata; class Mammalia; order Carnivora; family Mustelidae; genus Mustela; species Mustela erminea. Next base: position 22,199,434 of record NC_045629.1, read on the forward strand.
AAAGTATCTCTAGGGGGAGCCGCAGACGTATGGAGCCCTTCAAGCCCAATCCCGTGCTCCTGCTGTAATATTAAAAGGCTAAGGTATGGCACAGCAATCATCAGTTCCCATTATACTGTTCTATTCCCAGCACCTTTCTTCTCTCATTATTCTTTTAGTTCTATGTCTCTGCCAGTAAACTAATCCCAATGTGTATTTTTGATGGTTGGCAATAATTCAAAAATGCTCTGCGAAGAAGGAAGGCTATAGAATCACTTGGATTCTAACTATGCATTCAGTGCATTTTTCAGAAAAGCTTCTGAATGAAATATCTTTACTGGCGGAGGCATTAAAAATAGGAGTGGAAAAAAAACAGCTTGTATTACATACACTTGTAGTTGTTGGAATTCAACTAAGGATTGACTCCAGATAATCTTTATGATCAGAGGGAAAAAGATGTGTAAGATTAACTTCCCGGGGATGGGTGCTAGTGCTTTTCATATCTTGCTGATTGGCTCCTGTCGAGGACTAAAGTGGATCTAGAAATTGCCATCATCTGCATCCCCTCAGAGAGAGGCCAGAGACAAAAAGTGACATCCCTCTGCTCTCTGTCACAAGACTGCCTTTCTCTTAGGGAAATACTTCATTTTCTGGTTGCTTTTTCCACCAGGAGTTTCTTTTATTTCTATTATTTTTTTAAGATTTTATTTGTTTATTTGACACACACACAGAGAGAACACAAGCAGGGAACTGGCAGGCCGAGGGAGAGGGAGAAGCAGCGAGCAGGGAGCCTGACAGGGGACTCGACCCCAGGACCATGGGATCATGACATAAGCCGAAGACAGATGTTTAGCTGACTGAGCCACCCAGGCGCCCCAGGAATTTCTTTTAAATGGCTGATACAATATCAACTTAGTATTCTGCACGTACTGAAATGTCCCTTCTGAGTGCAGGGACAGGAATGTAATTTACATTTCACATGTGGAAGTCCATCTTAGTGTGAAGAACTTTCTCTCTGGTTGTAGAAATATTAAGATGGAGTTTGTATGGCAGGACTTGGGTATATGTGTATGAGGCATTGTTCCAGTGACAACCAACTACTAAACACAACAGATGATGATTCTATCAAAACGTTGTTTTGTTTTTTGTTTTTTTTCCCTCTCGGACTCATGTAGGCAGTAAGAACGTGCATATACCCAAATAACTAGGCTGAGATATTGGCCTTCATGGATGTCTGAAAACATACACAGTTGTGTGTTGAAGGAATGTAAAAAGAGCCTTTCCTACCTTGGAGAGCCTTGGGGAATTCAAGAGTTATCACCAGTCAAGGTGATCCTTTCCCTCTCAGTTTCTAATTTATAGTGATACATGGAAGAAGTAGACCATACTGGTTAGGAGCACAGATTTGGGAGACAGACTGCCTGGGTTTGAATGATTTGTCATATCTTGGTTAACCGTGTAACTTCATTTCTTTGTGTCTTAATGTCCTCATCTGAAATATGGGGGTCAGTAATAATACTTTGTCTTGCTGTTCAGAGGATTAGATGTTTCCTTATGTATAAAGGGCTCAGGACAATGCCTAGCACTTAATATAGTGCTTTATGCATGTTAAGAATTATTATTATTTGTGGCAATGCTAAAAATCTAGAAAAGGACCAGGTAGACAATAAGTTCCCGTGACATTCGTTTGCCCGTAATTCCACACACTTACATACACACACACACTTACACTACAGAGAGAGCAGTCACCAGCCCCAGCACTGGCCTTGTGGGAACTGGTGTCAGACAGGAGTAGGGCGAGGGCCTCACAAATAATAGCAATCATAACACCTTCTGTGTACACACTTGTGATGTACATCTGTGCACTTCCAACAGTTGTGGAAACCCAAATAACGTGATATTGTAGTACTTTGGAAGTATATTATCAATATAGTGATAAAATCAGCTTTTAACTTCCCAATTTCTCTTCAGATCTGCTGAGACCTGGGTTCAGTTTTTTCCCTCATCCAGCTGTGATTTAGCAGATCCTAACCAATAAAATCTGATGGTCACTAAAAGACAAAGATCCTCCTTGTAGAGACCTGGGTGATTCAGCAGATCCAGATTCTATCTGACCCCAAAGAGCTGGATATTTATTCGGTAGTCTATATTCTGAGACCCACAGAAGTGTAAAATGGGTTTGTCTCAGGGAAAGTTTTTTTTAATCCTTTGGTGATAAATAACATACACTTGATGGAGTTTGTTTGGGTTTTTATTGTTGTTGTTGTTTGCTTTTTGTTTTTTTGATTTTACAACTCTCAGTTTAAATGTCTTAAACTGAGATGTTTAAATGTTTAATGTTTAAATGTTTTAAATGTTTAAAGATGTTTAAATGTTTTAAAGAGTTTTACAACTCTTCAGTTTAAATGAAATCATTTCAGAGCTCCAGGCTGACAGCTGTGAAGCACCTGTTTTTCTAATTGTACCATTATTAGGATGCCCTTGTTGAAAGGAGAGGAAAAAATGTCTATGTCCTCAGAGAATGATAGAAGAGGTCTCTTGAAGAGAGCGCTCCTAAGTATTTTGGCAATTTTTCACCCAGTAGAGTGCACTAATTCTGCCTATATTTAATACTTCTGAAAATGACATTTCATATATAAAATTCAAAACTCTACGCATCCGGTGTTGCCACAGGATCTTAAAATAGAAACTTGGGGTTTGATTTTCCACTCCTTTTCTTTATGGTTAGGTATGTAGTTGTGCCCGGAGCTGGCACGTTCCTACTGCACCAGAAAAACTATAGAAAAAGTTGAGTGTTGTTCGCTCCATCGTCCCCCTCAGAACCCTCGTCATGGTACGGTATTTACTGATCAACAGAGCCATGGCCATCCCACGCTGTGAAGAATCAAGCGCAAACCTTTCAGGCCATCCAAGGACCGCCAGTATGATAGATGATACAGTGAAAAGAGAGTAAAGATTTTCCACCATTTACTAGCTGTGGAATCGGGCAAGGTGCATGGCCTTTTGGTAAAATATAGGTAAGAGCATTTACCTCATAATATTGCTGTGAGGGGTTCAGAGAGAAGGCGTGTGCAAAGCAGAGGCGAGCCGATAGCATGCATCCAGAACATTCATCTCTCTCCTCAACTTGTCTCAGCACAGAACTTTCCTCCTCCTCTTCCTTCCCTCTCATGCTGTGGCCCTACCTAACTTCCCAGCCTGTCCCTGCGAAGATCCCTATGTCCCCGACACGCCTAGCCAGACTGCTCGTGCTCCCTTACACACCCTTCCTGGGTAGAGCTCTGGAAAGTCCTAGAGCCAGAATATTCCTTTACCACTTTTCAGCAAAAGCTAAATGCCATAATCCATTACAATAGTCCTTGATTTCCTCACAGCCGGAATTTGATTATTTCTTCTTTTGCAACCCCCGTGGTCTTTATACTTTAATTATGGTTCACATTTATTTAAGTCTCGTTTGTACCACACTGTCATTTACATTCCTGTGCCTCACGTTAGGCCGTGTGCTTTTTGAGATGAGTATCGTCCTTTCATTTCTTACTACATTTGGCACAGTACTTTGTGAGTAGTTAAGTGCACAAAAAATGCTTGTTTTTAATTTAAAAAACAAAGTTGCAACTTCTGGTTTAAAAATATTGAACTTTGAAAAACAAATAAGATAAAATAAAATAAAAATAAAAATATTGAACTTTGTGAACTGCCAGAAAGAGACATCCATGCTTCAGAGGTCCCTAGTGGCAAATTTTATTTTATTTTATTTTATCTTATTTTGTTTTATTTTATTTTTAAAGATCTCCTTTGTTTATTTGAGAGAGAGAGAGAGAAAGAGAGCAGGAGCAGGGAGACAGGCAGGGGGAGAAGCAGGCTCCCCGCTGAGCATGAAATTCCGAAGCAGGGCTCAACCCGAAGCAGGGCTCCATCTCAGGTCCCAACTCAGGGCTCTATCCTGGGACTCCGGGATCATGACCTGACCGACAGAGCCACCCAGGCACTCCCCAGTGACAAATTTTAAAACTCACGTAATCTTTCTTCTCTCTGCCTAAGTATTTGAATGTTTAAAGGCGCTATTGTGCAAAAAGACCTAGAATTAGGTCCTCCTTGGTAGGAGGAGCCCATGGCCTGGCATCTGTCTTGTAGAGTTGGCTGAGAGATACCCAGTGCCTACAGAGCTGTTAGAAAAGACAAGGATCCTATGGAATAAGGAATGAATGATCCAAAGCTCTTCGCTAGATATCAATGTCTCTTAAAAGTAGCTTGTTACAAGAGATCGCTCTGCAAGACCGTAATGCTCTGGACACGGGAGCTGCAGAGACAACAGCAAGCCTTGTGGTGTGACCATTCAGGACCAAGAAATAGCAGGATGGAGGCAGCAGGAAAGCCCCCTTGGTGGCTGGGGGACTTGGACCCAAGGGCCTTAAGGTGAGGTGATTCGGTACGAACAAAGCCCTTGTGAGACGCATGAGACAAAAAGCAGAGCCACCACACCTCAGGGCATTCTGCCATCCCCAGTGGCTGGACCAGAGGACAGCCTACCCATGTGCTTGGTGTGGGCAGGGCTTCCTGGCAGACTTTCAGTATGTCAGCCAGAGGCACAAAAAGAGACCGAGAGGATTCCAACAGATGCTAACATCTGAAAGATGAGTGGGAACACATGCCCCTAGTAAGTTTTCTAGGAAGGAGGTCGAGACTATATTTTTGTTGTTGTCTATAAAGATAGTAAGAGGGTGGTGGTATAAGGGAAAGTTACAGGAACTGAGCTTTGTCCCAGCTGTATATTGAAGTGGCTGTGTGATCTTGGGCAAGTTACTTAACCCTTCTGGCCCTCCATTATCTTATCTGTAATATAAGTTCATTCACTTCCAGCTCGAAGATCGCACAACCAGATGCTACCAGTTATGCCTACTATGTCCTGCCAAGAATCGCATCACTCCTCAGATGAGGATTATAGTTCTCACCTGAGTTTGGTCAGAAAAAAGATGCAATGAGAATAAAGAATGAAAACATAAGTGATTTTCATTTTATTTTCCCTTACTCAAACTGACTCAAGATTTTCTCAACAACTGAGATGAAATGTTTTTCTTGAAATAGATATTTATAAATATGGGCAGATTCCTAGTTACAAATGGATAATGTTAAAAAAGATCATTTATAAACTAGTCTACCAGTGGTTCAATCTATATTATCTAGTAATAATATTATTGATGTTATTATATTTTTACAGGTCCATTAAGGGTCAGATACACTTAGTGGGCTTGCTTAGAAATCTAAGCTTGACGTTTAAAGTTTTGGTGGGAGGGGCATCTGGGTAGCTCAGTAGGTTAAGCATCTGCCTTCCGCTCAGGTCATGATCCCAGGGTCCTGGGATGGAGCACCACATTGGGCTCTCTGCTCAGTGAGGAGCCTGCTTCTTCCTCTACCTGCTGTTCCCCCTACTTTCTCTCTCCCTCTCTCTGTCAAATAAATAAAATCTTTTAAAAATATATAACGTTTTGGTGGGAAACAAGGCACTTGATGTGACAGTCTGTAAAGCCAAAAACCAATCTTCTCGTCTATGCTTCTCACCCCTCACCTACTTCCCCAGCCCCTGTAAGAAAACTTGGGGTTCCTCCTTCGTCCTAAGCCAATGCTGATGATCTAGTCAGGTCTGAAATTCTAATAAGAAATAAATTGCGGAAACAGAAAGTAGGGGTTTTAGGAGAGATGAAAAGAATTTCGGTTGGGAAAGGAAGTGGGGGTTTACCCCAAGGCACTAAAAAGGCAGGGGAGAGATGGGGCAAAATGAACATAAGTTTCATTGGACCCAAGGGCCTTAAATAGTAAGTATGGGGTAACTTAATTGTAAAACATGAATGAAAAGTAAGAGAAAACGTGTCTCGTGTATAAGAAACCAGTGGACAACAAGGAAGGAATAACAAAGAGTTTCTGTTTCCTCGTTTCTGTTTCCTCGTTCTGAATTGTCATCATCGGCTTCTGCCTCCTTCTACTCCTCCTCACCACAGATCCCGGTCATCTTGTGATTTTTTTTTTTTCTTTTCTTTCTATGACCAGTATTTCTCCCTGTTAGGAGTCACGTTTTCTGTTTTTTTTTTTTTTACATATCCAGTAATAATTGACTGGCCACTGGATATTGTGAATATTATGTGCCTCCATGGTAAAACCCCACTTGCTTTGCCAAGCCAAATTCTCGACACTCCCTCGGTAAGACAGGAAGCTGGGAGTGGGAGGGTGTTGACAATGGCTCCAAGTGGATGTGCAGAAAGAAGGAGAAATTAATGCACACACTGATCAAGGAAAGTGACGTATTTTATTTCAATTTGTCATAGGCTTACATTTGTTTGTGTTCTGGTATAGCAGTCATCGTATTGTATTCAACGGTGCTTGCAGTTGGTTGAGCTTTTTGGAATCTGAGGGCTTACATTTTTTAAGCACTTTTGGAATTTTTTTTCAGTCATTATTTCTTCACATATTTTCCCATTACCACGCTCCCTCCTAGGACTCCAATTACATGCATGTTAGACTACTTGATATTAAAATCGTTCCACAGGCCCCGGGGAGTACATTCACTTTTGAAAAGCCTTTCCTTTCAGATATTGTACTTTTCAGCTCTAGAAATTCCAGTGAGTTCTTTTTAATAGTTTCCATGTAGCTCGTCATTATGTTCACGTTTTCCTTCAAATCCTGGAGCATACTTGGAATAGCTGTTTAAATTCCTCATCTGCTCATTCATTCATCTCTGTCATTTCTGAGTCTCTGTCTCTCTTTTTCATTAAAGTATAATTAACATAAAATTACATTAGTTTTGGGTGTATAATATAATGATTGTATACTTGTATATGTTTTAAAATGATCACCATAGTAGGTCCAGTTAACATCCATCACCAACCTATTTTTTTTCTTGTGATTTCTTTTCTCTTTCTTTCTATAACCAGTGCTTCTCCCTGTTAGGAGTCATGTTTTCTGGTTTTTCACATACCCAGTAATAACTGACTAGCCGCTGGATATTGTGAATATTACGTTGTTTAATGCCCGATTTGGGTGTCTTCTTTTAAAGACCACTGGATTTTGTTCAGGCAAGACAATTAACTTAGTTGAGGATCAGCCAGGAATCCTTTAAAGTTTGTTTGTAAGTTGCTTTAGGTCAGATCTAGGGTGATCTACACTCTAGGGCTAGTGAGCCCTACTCTTGGGTCTTGAGCTTTCTCAGGTCTCTTCTGGGTGCCCCATGTGTGTTCAGTGAGTTCTTCCCACCATGGCTGGTCTGAATTTAAGTATTCCATCCATATGTAGTATAAGTTGTTAATCTTACAGCTCCCCAGTAATTATTTTACCTGGTGGTTATCCTTTGCCCAACTTTGTGGATTCTCACCCCACACATCCGTAGCTTAGTACTCAATCAACCACTCAAGAGAACCCATATAGATTTCTAGAGCTGTTGCTCTTTGCTCCTCCCTCCTCTCCTATTCTATCCCACAAATTCCACTTCCCTCCCCAAATTACACTCTCTCGTCAGCTCTGCTTGGGTATCCCTCTTGGTGCCACTTCCAGAAAGTGTCTAGTGTGACATACCTCCCTTACGTTCCCTCTCTCAGGGACCACAGCTTATTGTCCCGCGTCTGAGGTAGTTGCTCCATATACACTGTCCAGTTGTCCAACTATTTATAGCAGGAGGACTAGTCTCATACCAGTTACTCCATCTTGATTAGAAATAGGAGACCCACCATATTTGTAGTCAAACCTTGTTTCTTTTTCTTTTCTCCCCACTAATCACTAAGACCTTTCAAGGCAGTGACAAGATCTCATTCATCTCTGTATTCCTAATGCCTAACATAGAGTTTAGCACATAGCAGGCATAATAAATATTGTTGAATGAAAGAATGAATGACGACGATTGTTGCACTGATCCACAATATTTAAGATATCTGTATTCAGTTGAGACATTGATGTAAATATCTAACCACTTTTTTAATATGTGCCTTTTTAAGCAATAGAGAAAAATTTTTTCAACAGCTGAATTCACATTAGCTAGAGATCAATGCTAGGGTAGACAAATTCTATGTTAAGCTTGCTTAACATTCCTAATAGCTGTAACATGCCAGTGTCCAGAAACAGAGATCACATGTTTTCAAGTATCTACAGAACAGTAAGGACAAATTATAGTAGAATCAAAAGTAATAGTGGCTGTTTTTAACATTTTTAACAGTCTATGAAGTTGGCAAATAAAATATTTACCTTCAGGGATTTCTACCTATAAGCATATGCCAGGATTATAGATGTCCAGACTGCAGTTTCATTGACCTTCATCTTTTGAGGGACTGTGATGGCTTTTTATTTAAATAACAAAATGCATCGAGTTGGTCTTTCAAAAGTCTATCTAGCTTTCTATGATCAAAAAGTCGACTTTTAAACTGAGAATGACAGTCAAACTTTTGTAAACTACACAAATTGAGTGGGAAAGGAGTCCTGCATTTTCATGTTAAACGTTTCTCTCTGCAGTCTTAATACAGTATCTGTACAAATTTCGTAGAAGAAACATCTATATTTGGAGGACTGTAAGACTTGTGGAAATACCTTCAAAATCTCTGATACTTAAAAGTCTCTGGATATGGGTACATTTCCTATAATTAGAATATCTCTACCTAATTGTTTAAAGGGTTCCTAAAATTCAGATGTTTTCTTGTCCTACACACACGTGCTCAGACACACACACACCCCCCCAAACCACACGCCTGATAAATTATTCCTTCTCCATAGATCAAATAGGGGTTCACACAACACTGTCATTATTAAAAGCACGGTCTTTTAATACTCACTCTCATTTGATCCGCAGGGTTCTTAAAGTTTCCTTTTGTTTCTTTTGACTCTATTTCTGGTTTCCTTCAATGGGAGGCAGCAGTTCTTTAAGTTAAGGGACTGAGCTGTGAATGAGATGTCAGCTCCTTTGGCTCATTCTCCCAGGTACCTTTGGCAAGTCACCTCTTCATCTCTGCTCTTTGATGACACACCCTACCAGACGGAAAGAATAATTTGATCTCCACATGAGTGTGAAGGACCCCTGAAATTCTAATATAGGTTAACAAAACAACAACAAAAAATTTTTATAATTTCAAAATCATGATTGTACTTGTTTAAAGCCTGACTGAGATGACCTTTGAGAGCAATGATTTGAGTTTGTGGTTCCAGAACTATTCAAAACTACAGGTTTTATTTCACTTTGTTTTTCTCCAATGCTTACTCCCTCTGTTTCTATTTCCCAGTCAAGAATTTAAAGTAAACCTCGGCCAAAGCCTCAGGTTCCACCTGGTTTGGGGTTGAAACCACACGAAGCGACTGAATTTTGCATAGTTTCCATTTGAAAAGATATATCAGCTTGGGTTCTCTTTCAGTGTGAGCCCTGTTTACATAAATTTTGGCCAAGCTTTAGATGAACCTGCCCTGAATTGTGATTTTATATCAGACCCTAAAATGAGGCCACTTACCGAGTTCCGTCTTTTAAAAAGCTTGTATGTAATGTCCCCAGAGGGTGCGTAATAGTTAACTAGTGGCTGAGGTGCAGCAGCACCTTGTTTTAGTATAATGTGGGGGAGAATTTCTCAGCGACTTGGAACTCCTCCTAATTGAGAAACCAAACAGACCTAGTAATAGAGGCTCTAGTGTCAGGAATAGCATTTGGGGAAAATTTCTTTTGAAGTTTAACAAAAAGGTTTCCAAGTACATAGCTCAGAGACACCAGGTTAATTCACCTTTTCTTTGTTCCATCCTTTATCTTCTGCTTTCATTAATTCAGCAAATCCTCATTGAGCACCTGTCAACATGATGACCAAGCCCTGTTCTAGGTATTCAAGATGTATTTGTGCATAAAATATTTACAGATCCTGACTTTTGTGGTTCTTACATTCTAGTAGCAGAAGACAGAAAATAAAACTAAATATACCATATGAGTCAAATATATATAGTACATTCGAAAATGATATGTTCTATGAATAAGACAAAGTAAAGCAGAATTAGAAAATGGGGTGGGTTGCCGTGTTGAACAGGTTTCTCAAGGAAATCACAGAGATGGTAAGATTTGAACAAAGACTTGAAAACAGTGAGGAAAGAGTGACCCAGGTATCTTGAGGAAGAGCTTTCCAGAAAGAGAGAACTTTTAGAGCAGAAGCCCCAAGATACCTACATATTAGAGGAACCATAGTGACACCATTTTGACAAATATGAAGTGAGCAAACACAACAGTGTTAGAAAATTAAGTCAAACAAGTAACAGTAGGCGAGCACATGACCTGTAGGCCATAAGAAGGACTTTGTCTATTTCTCCAGATGAAAAGGAAGCCATCACAGGGTTTCGTACAAAGGAGGAAATTCTGATTTCTCTATGGTATCGTGGAGAGCAGACTGTAGATAGGCAAAGGTAAGAAAAGAAGCATTATTACAAGGCCGCTGAAAGACATACGCATGGCAAAAACAGTGGAAGTAGCAAAAAGTGATCAGATGCTAGCTAATTTGGAAGACAGAGCCAATGGAATTGCCTCACTGATTGTAAGTGTATGGGAGCTGAGGGAGAAAAGAACCAAAGATGCTTTGAATGTTTTGGCCCAAGCAACTGGAAGGATAGAGTCACCATCAGTTGAGCTTGGAAATGTTGCAGTAGGAAGTACTCTAGGAAGGAAGATCAAGAGTTCACTTTTGGGAAGCAAGTTTGAGATGTCTTTTAGACCTCCAAGGAGAGGAGTTATCATTGCATTGGCAGTTGGATTTATTTGCAGACTGTGTAGAGATTTGCATTTGAAGTCATAAGTATGATATCAACAAGGATGTGAGTATACACAGAGAAAAGAAGTGAAGACTAGCCTCTTGGTCACTTCGATATTAAGAGGTCAAAGAGAAGAGGCAAAGTCAACACAAGACACTGAGAAGGAGCCCAGCAAAGTAGGTGGAATCTCAGGGGGTGGAGATCCTGGTCCCCTGGAAGCTAAATGAAAACAGTGTTTCAGGAAGGAAAGAATGAACAACTACACCTGGAAGGTCCAGTGTGATAAGGATTGAGAACAGACCATTGCATTTATCTCCTTAGAAGCTACTGGTTTTGTGCATGAGAGCAACTTTGGTGAAATAGGGGGAGAGAAAGCAGATCGAAGAGAGAATGAAGGAGAGAGACTCAGATAGCAATATAGCAACTCTTCCAAGGAGCCTGTTGCCAGGAGAGCAGAGAAAAGGGGTGGTAGCTGGTGAGAGAAGTAAGGTCATGAATGTTTTTTACAAGATGGAAGAAATGACAGCATGTTTACACCCTGGTGGGAATGATGTAACTGCAGGAGGAAAAATGATCTGAGCAAGAGAGGGGAGCATTGCTGGAGCTCTGATTTTTTGAATAGGTGAGAAGAAATAGAACCTAGTACAGAGGTGGAAGAATTGGCTCTATACTGAAAGAATGTGGCAAATTCATCGGCTCAAGTAGATGAGAAGGCAGAACATAGGGGAGCAGATGCTGGTGGGTGAGCAGACAGAGGTTGATGGGGGAACCCTGTGGAAGATCTCTTCCAATTGCTCTTGTGTCTTCAGTGAAGGATGAACCGAGGTCATTGGCTCAGAACGAGGGTGAAGAAGTGCTGAGGGTGTGAGCAGGGAGGAAAGGATGAGAAACAGACATCTCAGGGAATGGAAGAGTAGCTGGACTGAGGAAATCAAGTGTGGTTGCCTGGCAGCATTTGGGGCCTCCTTGAGGTCCATGGCAGGGGTGAAACATGAGTCCCTGCGGGGTGACATGTCTTTCTCTAGGCACGGGGCAGTGGAATAGGCAGGGAGTTGGATTTAACTAGGGCTGTGGTGTCCTAGGCAAGGATGGTGGACAGACAGGGGAGGTGGGGGCTCCAGCATATACCAAAGGACTAATTACAATGACTTTAACTGATAAGGAGGGGATTGAGGGCAGGCAGGAGCAGCCGGATCAAAGCACGGAAGAGCTCTGCCATGTCAAGGACTTGCTGGGATTGGCCAACAGGAAGACTGAGTAATGGCAGAGGGCAAGAGGCAGGAAATGGAGATGACAGGACAAGAGGCAATTTCCAGTACTGTTCAAGGGTACGGATTGACGAGCTGGCCTTGGAAGTAACTAGAGTGAAAGAGAGGTGACCAGAAAGGAATAGGCAATGGTGCTGGGAAGCTCACATCTGTGAACCTGGAAATCTCCAAGAATTAAGGTAGGCATAATGGAGAGATTGAGAATGAAGAAAAAACTAAAATCACTTTGAAATGCGGAAGAATGTTCTGGGGTCAGTTGATAACTATGGAAGTAGTAGGCTATGTAATCTAATAACATGACTAATTTTTTTAATAAGATGAGAAATAAGAAAGCATATGGATTTAAGGAGGAAAGCAGAAGGAGAAAAAGATGGAGGGAAAGAGGATGGGAGGAAGGAAAGAAGAGAAAGAAAGAAGGCGGGCAGGCAAGAAGACAGGGTGGAGGGCTTTAAGAAAGAGTTGAGCATAACACTGGATCAGTGGATCTACCCAAATTTATATTCAACTTTCTAGAACTATAGTACTCAAGGATAACATATTTATATACAAACTTGGATAAATCATTACTTCTCATTAAAGTAACATTTTGCCAAAATGAGATTTTTCCCCCATATCCGTACCAGAAACTATCAGATGCACAACAACTTGCTGCTTCTTATTTTACAGTGAAATAAATTCAAGAAAGTCCTTAGAGGTGTCAACAACAACCCAGAAGAAAGAATCCAATTTAAGCATAGATGGACTAGGCTTGCTTTATGGCAATGATAAACCAAGTATCTTCTCTGGGAAAAGGGCCAGAATATCGGAAGGATGGTGGATAGTGCTTTATATGTAGAATGATGGCTCTATTACCCCCTTTTTATGGCTTTGCATCTTCTCCTTACTGAGACAAAAGATCATTCAGATGTGAATGTATCTTAATGATACCTATATAGGCTTTATGCCTGCAAAAGTAATTCATAGTATTTGTCCTGGTGACGGCTCAGAGGATATGATCAGATTTTAATACTTTCATAGTTAAGCCATATTCCGTCCTTGATCCCATAAGAACAATTGGGGAAAAGAAAAATTCCTGGAAGTCAGAAACAGCACCTTGGTCAGATTCTGTACAGTGTGAGCCCACAGATACTCAGAAAGTGCTCGATGGGACTAAGTTACTTGACTGTTAATCCTGTTGTAAATTCAGTTTTGTCGTGGAAAGGAATCCTATTTTTCTTGGAATGAAATTGAGGATGGCCAGGTAAAATTTCCCTGGTGTAATTCTCCCTTTCATGTTTGTGAGTCATGTCTTTTGCCTTGGTGAGCAGTGACAAGGATGACACCTGGTGACTTGTTTGAAAACTCAGGAATCCAGAAAAAAACTTTCCTTGTTCCTTTTTTAGGAAATTGGGTAGGGAGAATGAAATAGTCCAGTGGGAAAAGACCATTAAGTCAAAGGGCTTTTGATAAATTAGGATCTTGTTTATACTTCATCATAAATGATAATAATGTTATAAATTACTATAAGCTTTCCAGGCAGCCGATACTTTGTGAAGTGGATTTTGTGGACTTTATCTGAAAGAGCAAAGCTCAGGCATCCTTTCAACAAATGTCAGCGCATGCTTTGCATGTGCAGGATATCAGTTAGTCTCAGGACTGAGGCTCTAATGTGGGATGTGACCCACAGACTCTGCTCTCAGAGAGCTTATATTCTTTTCTTTTCTTCTTATCTATCTTTTTAACTTAAAAAAATTATTTAGGGACACCTGGGTGGCTCAGTCATTAAGCATCTGCCTTCAGCTTAGGTCATGATCCCAGGGTTCTAGGGTGAGCCCTGCATCAGGGTCCCTGCTCAGCAGGAAGCCTGCGTCTCCTTCTTCCGCTCCCCCTGCTTGTGTTCCCTCTCTGGCTGTCTCTCTGTCAAATAAATAAATAAATAAAATTTTTGAAAAATTTATTTAAACTCAATTACCAGAACACTTACATTCTAAAATGACCACACGTGTGAGCTGAAGTAACATCACTGAAGCTTTCTGTCAGCACGATTGCTAGAAACTGTCTTTATAGGGGTAGCAGCAGTCTTTAGCAGAGTCCAGTCTGAGGTAGAGGTCGGAAAGGACCCAGTGCTCAGCAGAGAAGACAGAAGACATCATTCCAGATGCTCCAGGACACAGAATGTATTTCTTCAAGCTCTTCAGTGATAATTCACACTCTACTGTTCACTAGAATGTATGTCAGAAAAAAAGTGGTCAGAAGTTAACAATGTAAATTCACTAGAACCTCCCCAGAACTGTGAAGTTTGTAAGTACAAATTGCTGTATGACCAAATGACAGACTTCTGTCCACTCTTGCCAGCTTAAGAATGCTTAGGACGGTGGCAGAAAGTACTTCCCTGTAACCTTCTCTCCAGCCAGGGCTTTGAATGCAACAAAATCCCTTTCCTTGTGGGGCCATATTAGAAGTGCAATTAATATCCAAGCAGAAAAACACTGAAAAAAATAAAAATTAAAAAAAAAAAAAACCCAGAGAGCTCTCCTTGATACTCTCAACATAAACCACGTCTTCAAAGGCTATTCTTCAGTGCAAAGGAGAATTTAAGTTACTTGACTTTTATTCCCCAAGATCAACCTATCTTTTTTAAGTTTTATTTTATTAGTTCTGTTAAAATGATTGATTTTTATTATTAACCAATTTTTTTAAAAATGCTATTTCAGGGGCACCTGGGTGGCTCAGTCTGTAAAGCATCCAACTCTTGATTTTAGCTCAGGCTGTGATCTCAGGGTTGTGAGATCAAGCCCCACGTTGGGCCCCAAGCTCGGCGGGGAGTCTGCTGGAGATTCTCTCTCTCCCTCTACCCCTACCCACTGCTTACACACGCCCACACTCTCTCTTTCTCTATCTAAATAAATAAAATCTTCTTTAAAAAATTAAAAAACACTTTTGTTTCAAAATACTTCAAAATACTCATTTGCTTAAGTTTATAGTGAGAGGCTACTTTAGTTCCACTCAAATTAGAGAATTTGCTTCATGAGAAAGAGAGCGATAATAATAATGATACTAGTAATGCTTTCTTGCATCTGAAAGCTAGAACTAATCCAAAAGTAATTTAGACACTTTAGCAATAAAAATAATGAAATGTCAGTGTGCATGATTCTTGTCTGGCTTCAGCTGGTAATTTGTTGACATTCTGGAGAATTCCCCTCCAGTTTGCTGACAACCTTCTGCCTCCCCGAGGCTAACATCACAGGCAGACAGAGATTATGAGCACTCTTTTTTCTTTTTAAAGATTTTATTTATTTATTTTGATAGACAGAGCACAGACCCGCAGAGTGGCAGGCAGAGGGAGAGACAAAAGCAGGCTCCCCGCCGAGCAAGGAGCCCGATGCGGGTCTTGATCCCAGGACCTAACTTGATCCCAGGAGCCTGGGATCATGACCTGAGTCGAAGGCAGTCACTTAACCCACCGAGCCACCCAGGCATCCCAATTATGAACACCCTTTAGGACAGACCCTGCGAATGTAGAAGTAACTTGTATTCAGAGCCTCATTTCTAACAGTTTGTGACCATATTCTCAATCTGTACATTGTCAATGCCCAGAAAAGATGAAAAGAGAAAATAAGAGGGGGGAAACCCTCTAGCTAGCAGATTGTTGCATAGAAGGCCTTGTAGTGGAAGCCAAAATAATACAAACACCTTACAATAGCCGTGTCATTGGGGGCAAGTGAAAAGACAAGGTGAATAACCAGTAGAGCAAGAGGAAAGAGTCAGAGGTCAGAGAGGACAAAGGGCTCAGCAGAGGGGACGAAAGACTTCATTCCAGATGCTCCAAGACGGGATGGCTGGTGTCAGCGGGGGATTCCTGGGCAGCTTAGGGGCTCAGTAAGCACAGATTTTTGGTATACTGAAAATACCAGTTACGCAAAAAACTGGATTGCAGGTGTCTTGAAAGGATGTATTTCTCCACACGTTCCTAAGTAAGTAGAGAATAGTCAGAAGGATAGATAGATAGATAGATAGATTAAATGAGAAACAAACAACCATTGTCCACACAGATGTGAAGGTTTAAAAATGAATGAGATTCTCATTCTGTTGGTTCCCACCCACATAGCACGTCCACACATCTGCGTTTCCTTTCCCTTAAAATTGCAGGGAAAACGCAAGATGAAAAATGTTGCTTGAGTAGCAGAACCTGTGTGTGTTTCTCTGGGGTGGGCAGAGAGAGATGAGGATGAGGGAAATGAGAAAAAGGGAATTTCTAAATAGTTTGATTAAACACCCTCCCCCTTCTAGTATAATGCGGTAAACTAAAGGGAGGCTAGTTTTGCTTATTATAGCGAAATAATGTAAATGAGTAAAGCTAAATAATAAAAATGTGGTATACCGAGCCAGTTTTCTGCTTTCCAGGAACTCTTTTATGTCCAACTGCTTGGTCTTTATCTTCCTCTAATCCTTTTCAGTCTTCTTGCCCTTTGCCCCCACATGACCCTTGGCACATTGCCTCCTAACCTTAAAAATGAGGAGTTTAGAGTTTCAGGGAGATTTTGATGAAACCACCTGCTGTTCAAGTCTGCTCTGCACCCCCTCGCTGCACTGAATTCAAATAGAATGGCTGAGTGCATAAATATGCTAATATTCTGAACCACACTAAATCCCCAGCTCAACAATCCCTGTAAGATAGGACAATTGTGATTGGCTGGAGTTTATAATTCACCACGACACAAATAAGCATGGGAATCAAAGATCTCACAAACAGAAGTGGATTCTGATTTCTCCCATCGTACAGAAAAACACCGTGGAAAAAGTCAGACCAAATTCTCAATAGATTGGTTAATTTAGTATTGGGCTTTGAAACTGAGGCAACTCTTGATTTTTTTTTTTTTTTCCTAACAATACTTGGCTTTCCTTAATTTTATCCTGGTAAACTCTGACTGGAACCCTGGAAAGCTTCCCCTCTAAAGTTTTCTTTTAAAAATCCAACTTTCAGATCTACCACTCTTAGAAGACAGTGTTATATCCATATACCCTGAGACAGGGTGTCTTTTAGGTCCAGGAGTGGGGAGGGAACAAGACAACATGGCATGGTCTTTGAGTGATCAGTACTGAGTGGTGGCAGCAGAAGAGGCCAGGGAGGAAGCCCGGGCAGAACAGTCGACGAGCCACAGTGGCTCTCTCCAGTCATCCTTCCTTATTTGTTCCAGGTTCCAGATTCAATTTGGAAAACATCTTAATTGACTAAATGAATGAATTCATGGATTATGGAAAATGAAGAAACTATGACACCGTTAAAATATTTAGGTTGTAAAAATAAATTGGTGATAAAAATGGTAATATGTGGAACTTTCTATGTGTCAGCTGTTCTCCAAAAAACTTCACATATATTGGGTTATTTAACCCTCACAATATCCATGAGGTATGTTCTATGGCATCAGTTTATAACTGGGGAAACTGAGGTCCAGAAACCTAACTTGTACAAGTTCTAAGAGCTAGCACACTAGCTCCATATTGAAGCCCAACTTGTCAGAGTCCCCATGCTTATAATAAGCCATGCTTATTATAAGCCACTGTGCTAGGTCTAAAAATGTGCTTATATATATGAAATGGAGAAAGAAATGAGGATCTTCTGAAAAAATGATTAGAAAATGCCTTTTTGTCATTGGTATAGCTACTCAACTGCAGGACCCTTCTACTCTATATTCTCATAAATGATTAGCAGTTAGCACTGTCACTCTTGGGATCAATTTTTTAGAAGCCTCTTGTATAGCTATCTATCATTGCATTAGAAATCTATCATTGCATGACTCTAAATCTAAGTGGCTCAAAACGATAATGAACATCTATTAACTCGTACAGTTTCTGTGGGTTGGTAATTTGGGAGCGATTTAGCTGGGAAGTTCTGGCTCAGGTTGTTCATGACATTGCAGTCCCAAGACCTTGACCAGGCCTGCAGTCATCTGAGGGACCAGCTGGGGTTGGACGGTCCTCTTCCAAGATGGCTCACTCGCACGGCTGGCACACTGGTCCTGGCTGTTAATGAGAAGCTTCCATTCCTTGCCATGGGGTCCTCACCCTGGAGCTACTCCAGTGTCCTCACAACATGGAAGCCACTCTCTCCAGAGCAGGTGATCCAAGACATCGAGACAGAGCAGCAATGATTATTAGGGCCTAGCCTCAGAAGTGACACCATCATTTCCACCATATACCATAGGTTACATGGGTCCGCCCTATTAAGTGTGGGAGGGAATGATATGAAGATGTAAATACCAGGAGCTGAGAATCGTGGAACTGTTTGGGGGTTGGTTACTATGCATTATCAGTTCATTAACAGTACTGTCTGGTGACTTGGGTTCATTTTTCTACTTCAGAGAAAGACCAAAAGAAAGATGAAATAAGGGCAATAGATACATTTGAACAGTTTATGATTGCAGCAATCTGCTTTTCCGTCCATCCCAGGAGAGCTGGAGTTTGAGGAGTTTTGTTGGACTCTCAACCCCTTTATTCTGCCCTACTGCTGACACCAAGTGTAGGAGTTGTGTCTCAGGATAAGGCTCATCTAGACACTCAAACATCAAGCACTTTGACCAAACAGAAAAAGCAGGCAAGTCTAGGACTTACTCTCCCAAGTCTAGGACTTACTCTCCATACACATTCATATTATTTGACACATATTTACTGGCTACCTGGGTGGGTCAGAACCACAGTCTATATGGAATCTGAGACATAATGGACCATTGGGAAGGCTCAGTCTGCTACTCTTAGAGACTCATTGCTAAAATGAATCTTATAGACAGTTAAATATAACTACCACCCTTTACTGCAAATGAGAAAATTAAAATCTCCAGAAAACTAAAATTTGGTTACTATTACATGGCTATGCCTATTCTGCCTTAACTTCTCATTGATGAAATCACATGGCCTAATGCCTCAAACTCTTTTTAGATGTTCTCTACAGATTTCATTGTTTGTCCCCTACTCAGGTAACCATCTGGACCCTTTGAATGAATTTTACCTCTTTCTAGAGTTCAGCTGAGAGTCATAGGTTGCTTGTTCTGGTTCCTTTGTCTTAGAAAAAGAAAAATCTAGCTAAACCTCAATAGTGGCATTAACCCAATTCTAAATTAATACCTTCTATCCCCTTGGACCAACATATCAGATTAGACAATTGTATTTTCCAAAGAGGTTGAAGTCATTGGTATCCTACCTAAGTAGGTGCTCAGAAGGAGTGAAACAAAGTTAGAAAAGGACAAGGCAGTTGTTGAGGGTCTCCTGGGTGCCAGGCAGAATGTGGGCACTTTGACACTTTTACCAGTTCTGGAATCCCCACAAGAACAGTATGAGGCAATCAGCGCGATTGTTATCCCATTTTGCAGAAGAGAAAACTGACAAGGGAATGCCCATGCCCAAGAACACTCAGGACACAAGAAACAGATTTGAAAAATTAAATCCAGGTCTTCCTGAGCTTGTGTTCTTACCCACCAAGCTGCCCAGATACCACTCGAAACTGACTTTCTCAATGACCAGGCCTAGCTCGTGTCTGTGCTGTCTCCTCGGGTTGTCCCATAGGGACTTGTAAGTGTTGATTTTTAAAAAAAAGCTATTTTATCTTTCTGTGTGTGTAAATGAAGAGATTCCAAGTATATTAGTACCTCCTTAATAACAGTATTCCGTTTTAACTTCCCTTGCCCCACCAATAGTGCACTCTGCCCGTAGTGAGCTCAGAAGACGGTTTTGTCCTCATGACAAATGTTCGCCCAAGCCACCACCCGCCTCTCCTCCCTTTCCATCCCAACCCATTGAGCATTGGCTCCTACTGGTGGGGGGAAAAAATGATTTCTCATTTTTTTAGTACCCTGTTATTTCCCCCCAAAACTTGTTCATATTATATTCCCCAAAAAAGCCCTTCTTAGTCAATATGTGTGTTTGCCTAAGAGTTGTGATTACAGTAATTAATATGGAAGCTGAAAAGTCCATTGCATTGGGACTAAGAGAGATCCCTATGGAAACCCTACATCTTAATGTCATCTTAGAAGTATTTTTTATTCTGGAATCAATTTTTAAATGGAGGCACATTATAATCCATGCCTTTTCTCTCTCTCTCTGTAATTACCAAGAAGACCTTTTCTTTTGTTTCTGCTGCATGGTGGTTTCGCAGCTCAGTGTCACCGCAGGAAAAAGAGGCAGTTCTAACCTGATTAAACACACCACCACTTCTCTACGGAGGGAACACTTTGCTGCCAAGCACGGGAATTCACATCCTTAATGGCAGTGGCACTCTTTAGCTAAAGATTTGAGAACCACTTGCCAGGAAATCACCTACGACAGGATAATTTCTAGCTTGCCGGCCCTCCGAGGCAAACAAGTTAGGGGTTAGGAAGCAAGTGTATTTGCAAAGTCACTCTTGCTCAGGAACACTGAGAAACAAGCCTTTAGACAAAGTATCGTATCCATTCAGATTACAGAATTGTTCTTCAGTCTCCATATAGCCTCAAACTTTATATCTTTTTATTAAAAAGTATATATTTTTTTTTTGTCTCAGGGTCTTTTAAGGAAACAAGTCATTCTGTCTTAAAATAATTGTTTCAAAATAGACACATGAGAAAGCTTTAAGCTTCATTGAACCTTAAAAGAATTTTCAATACTTAGGGGGGGAAAAACCACAACGTTCATTTCTTTGAGAAAAGGAAAAACGGACAGCCATATGAATAGAATAGATTGATTAGAATTGTGAAAAACAGGTCACTAGCTCCTTTTTTTTCCCCCAAAACAACAACAAATACTTTGTTGCTATTAATAACTGTTAGAAAAGCCTGCTCATAAACAGAAAGAAGCTTGTGCTTTGGCTACCCTCGGAAAAAGAGAGTACATTGTGTGATCTTTAAATGCATTCTACAGTAGGAAAATGAAAAAAAAAATACGCAAGAAGAAAGGGGGTGACTAGATAGCATAGATTTACTACTGATTTGAGTATTTGTGAGTACAACCAAGATTTAGATATGGAAACGGACTAATCTGGATGTACTAATACTAAGAAAATCACAGATTAGAATCCCAACTGGTCATGTGATTAAGAATACTCATCTGGCTCCTACTGTTTCTACCACAGTCTTCTCCATGCTTGGTTTGGTGCAGAAACTGCTGAAAAACCTGGTCACCGATACCCGTAATCCCACTGAGTTCAGGGTTGTTCCAGGCTATGGAGAGTGATGAAACCTAACTTGGCCATTTGTTCGAAAACCAAACCAATTTGAAAAGAATGTGGTTCTTTTCACCCCCAGTCTGGTGCTAGTAGGATGTTAAAAATCAAAGGCTGGTGGTGAATAGCTTAAAACTCCATAATCAAAGTTAAAAGGCAAAAAAAGACCAGAAGAAAATATTCGCAAGGTTGGTTGTGAAGTTGGCTATTTTTCCCTGCTTAAGGGAGTTTTATGCTCAACAGTTATGATGACGGGAAAAACAATGACATGGAATGGGAATGAGAAGGAAGCTATTGATGGGTTAGGAAAATCTTCTATTAATGACTTTAGTGAGAGTTGCGTGATCAAAGTTCATCCTGAGGCTGAGTATACTTGATAATATACGTTTCCCTTTATCAAACACAGGTTTGCTTACTTCCAGTTCTTACAGGAAGTAGCTTCTAATTAAATAGGCAATCTCCAAGGACCAGATGAAAAGTGAAAAATTCAGGAAACATTTACAAATGATTTGTTTAAATGTCTGTAATATAATATTACATCTTTAGAGCCAAATGGCTCTTTGAGAAAATCCTTGATTAAGAGATACTCAATAGCTATTTTCACTAAATCATGCATGGTCAACTTCTGGGGGACTTACTATTAATTTGGCTTTTATGGGAATTACTTATATGCCGTAAGAAACAAGAATCTAGTGGACTTGATAATGCCAACTCTGAAGAAGAGGAATGAATATATTTCTAGAGGCATCACCAGTCACTTGATATTTTCTAATACATGGAAACAATTGCCAAAAAAATAGGAATATTACATTCCTTTTACTCATATCTATCTTATGACTGATTCAGACTTCAACCTTGGTGAGCTCGGCTTGGTCTTCCATCTGTCATGAACTGCATTTCCTCAACAAATGAGTGAATTAAAAGGATTTTATTTCACTACTCTTTGGAGACTTAAGAGAAATGAGACAGGATAACAGTAGCCAAAGGCAGTTTGACAAGGTTGGCAAGATTACAGACTTCACAGGCCTATGAAATGAATGTGTTATATTGATACAATTGATGTCATACATATTTAAAAGGAACTGTATTTTTAAGTTGTCCTAAACACAAAGTCACCATTCATAATTAATTAAGACTTAAGTGAAAAAATTTTAAATAATTCAGATAGAAATGGGCTGATTGGAAGTGAAATAATAGTAGACTTTGTAAGGATCATTTTAAACAAAAGCAAGCTGTTTTTTAAATTAAGGTTTGACATATACATATATGTGATATATAATATATGACAACATACATATGTATTATTATATATCCTATATATCCATTAAAAGCTTTGGGCTGAAATAGGAAAAAAAAAATCACCCCAAACTGCATCAGGTAACAAGGGAATGATTGGTCTTACAAATAATACTTTCAGGTTATACTACTCGCTGCAATGAAAGCTTATCCTGGAACTCACTTAGTATCACCTGCTGTGTTTCTTCACCCCTTCTCTTGGCTCTGGAAGCATAAACAAGAGAGCACTATGTTTAGGCATGTTTATGCTCTCATGTTTGCAATGTGGCTGCTAGAGCGCCAGCGTCTCATCCTCACAGTATTAAGTCAATGGACGACAGAGCACTGGCTTCCTCCAAGTTCTAACAACAAAACCTCTGAAGGAAGTCTCATGATTCTGAATGATCTGGCTTCGGTCAATGGTCAATCTTCAAAACGATCCCTCTTGCTGAGGAGAAGGGAAAAAGAATGCCCCCCAGACAGAGCATTCTATGGGGGAGGTGAGGGAAGTATGAATATCCCTGGAAGTTCAAGGCATATACCAAAGGGAGAGAAATGACTCCTTCAGGGCCAAAAATCAGAGTCGCTGCCAAAAATTGGGAACAACTCCTGGATCAGAAAAAGGCAAATGCCACAATACATGAAGTAAGGCTCTAGCTGTATGTATCTATTCATTTAAAATCCATGAACCTGGCTTAGCTAGGAGGAAGGTTCCAACTAAATAGAGCCAATTGGAAAAACACATGCAAACTATCAGTGAAGAACACAATCGCCCTGTCCAAGAAGAACCCGTGAGAGCCCTGCACCCTCTGGCTCACACCTCACTCCTCTTGATGGGAAAAACCACTTCATTCATAGAAGCCTCCATCAATTTGATTCCATCATGATTTTTTATAGTATTTATGCCCAGGTGTTTTATGTGTGTGTGTGTATATATATATATATATATATATATATATATATATATATAATCTCCCTAGACCTCCTGGTTTTTTGGCTGGCACTGCACCTATTTTCTGTTTGGTTTTAAGACTATAAGCAACTGGCCATGTGGGTGGCAGGGAAGGCTCCCACATAAATTCGTCCCGAGGCTCATAAAGAAGGCATCATCTAGGACTTATTCAAACAGTGTTCAGAGGATCAGAAAGGAAGTGTTGGTACCTTTCATCAAACATGCTGCAGAAACTCATTTTGTTTATACTTTATATAAACTCCATGATCCTGAGCATCATTCGTAATTAATTAAATTAAAAATAGCTGATGTCCTACCATTAATACATCAGAGGACATTTTAACTCTCTTTGCAGCCTGCTCTTCATGTTTATTAATAGCCGTGATATGCAGGACACCCTGCTACTAAGTACATTTGGCCAAGGAAAGTGACAGGATAATAATATAATTAGATATTATTAATATTATTATCATTATGTTATAATGATATAATCCATTAGCCATATTCTCCAGGCTAAAGAGGTTGCATTTTAAGGTAATCCTTTGACAAACATAAAATCACTGAGGTTGAAGCCCCAGAGTGCGGGTGCTTGAGGATATGTCCTTTTTCTAGGGATGTTTGGAAGTTGATGCACTAGTACTCACTAGTGTCTATTCATTTAGGGCAGGGTGGCAGAGGCATTTTCCAATTTTTATACCAGTGTCTCAGAAGAATCAACCACAGACACAAGACATAGAGTGGTAACTGCCAGGAAGTCTGGTGAGATGGTAGAAAATCTACTCAACGTGGCCCCCCTAGGGAGGCCTCATGCTGTCCTCGTTCATGGTAACCCAGGTTAACCTTGCAGTGATGGGTCACGTGACCCCGGAAAAGCCATCTGACCTCTCCTCCTCAGTTCCTCAGCTGAGAATGAGGAAAATAGGGTCCTACTTCCTTTATTGTGTAGGGAGTTCCTGTACTGTTCCTGGTGCATACTGTGGGCTCAATAAATGTAAGTTTTTATTATCAGCCTCTCTGACCTGTACTGTGCACCTCTTTAACAGCACCTGTGCCCTTGGGAGAGAACGAAGCTCCAAGTTGGGCCTTTCCAGGCATTCTCTCGGTTTCTGTCTGCAGGTGGAAAGAGATCAGTTAGCAAACCAGGTACGAATACCTGGATTTCCGGGCATTCCTTGACAGCTCGTGTTACACAGTGGGGCTCCTTAGAGGTTTGTTGGGTGACTGTTGGTACCCTAGCTGAAAACTGTTTCTCATCCCCTAAGGTAGCTTGGAAGTTTCATCCGTTTCTTCTTAATAACCTCCTCATGTCCTATGAATGGATTTCTGCTGCCAGAAACTATCATTAAATATGCATAATTCTGTTAAAAGATGTTCTTGATCCGCCTCTGGTGTCCAAGAGCACATTATATTAAATAGATAGAAATGTCTCAGCTCTGCTCTCAGCACAGGGCTGGGCATCTTAGGAGTACTTCAGGAATGTGAACGATTCAAGAAGACTCTCCCTCATGACTAAGCCATTCCCTGATATTACAGTTCCATGCTTCCCATTTTTACCACAAAGGACAGGGTGGCCTGCAGAAATGCTTAATACCCTGCCAGAATGTCAGGGACATCAAGGCTAATCCGGTACCTTTGAAATGAGAATCCGTTACCTGTAGTGCTTTGTGCAATATAAGACAGCAACTTTGACTTTCAGCTTCTCACTTCCTGTGCTCATTTTCAGATTCCTCTGAGGCTATGTCATCCCAGAACTCTTATTTCATTCCAGATGCATGGAATTAAAATATTATACAACCCTAGAGAACGATTTTGGGGGGAGAAGCAATCAGCCTGCTTTTGTTTTGTTTTGCCTCTTTGTTTATGTGCTTGTTGGCTTGCCTTGACTTTTTCGAGCCATGGAGTTCTTTTGTTTCAGTCCTGCGTCTCCTCCCCCAATCTGCTGCACAACACCACAGAAGCTAAACCCTAAACGCCATGGCCATTTGCCTGCCATCCGTGACTAGAAATTTGGTTGGAGATTTCTAGGTTAAGTTTGCCAGTGTACGAGGGCCAGAAACCCTTTCTAGACTACGTCAGTATTCAGGAGTCCACCCCACAGAGTCAGAAATTTCAGTGAGTTTTGAAAGCCCTTGTCTAGAAGGTGAAGGAGGGAGGTTTGGTTG
The DNA here is from genome assembly GCF_009829155.1 of Mustela erminea. NCBI lineage: Eukaryota > Metazoa > Chordata > Mammalia > Carnivora > Mustelidae > Mustela > Mustela erminea. The sequence goes on from NC_045629.1 coordinate 22,224,982, forward strand.
TTGGCTTCTGCAGGCAGAGCAGGGCTTGGAAACAAAGTCCTGAGCAACAACAGGGCTATGAGAGAAAACAGAAAATCCTGTCAGGTCTGAACCTTCCCACACTCCAGTCTTCTTTCTTTTTGCAAACTTTAATTTATTTCCAAAACACAGTGAGGTAAGCCAGGATCGAGCCCTGCAGCTGGATACCTGTCGGTGTCCGGGTCTGGCTTTGAAGAACACGGGGCACATCTGTCGGGGCGCATCTGTCGGGGAATTTTCCCCACGCGGCAAGGCTGAGGGGCCGCTTCTGAATCCAAATACCTGAGCCTCTGTGCTCAGAAAGGCCAACTTGGGAGTTACAAAACAGCTTTCAAATGGCTTGGGAATAAAGTCAGACGATCACAACTTTCATTCCCTGTTTGTTTTTTTTCCTACTGAATGAAAATGACCTCTTGGACACATTGAGGCTCATTGAAAAAGGAAAGGCTTTTAAAGATGAAAAGTCACATGTTAGTTGATAGAGGCATTTAAATGTCCTAATTTTTCTCATATACTATGACATGCAAATATGAAATCATCTTGCCCTAAGCAATTACTAACTGGATGTTTAGATATGGCTGAAAAGACCAGAGTGTAACGTAGCCTATATATTTTTTAAAATATTTTACATCTGGGTTCCGGAAATACCCATGAGGGAATAAGTGCATTACCATGTCGACATCCGTTCTTTTATTTCACAAACATTTCCCAAGCCCCTATGCTGTGCCAGAATCCAGTGGAATCTAGAGGGGGAAATGATAGTTCAAAGGTGGAGATAATGCACAAGATATTTCTAGAGTCCAGAGGAGGAACACAGAATTTCTGGCGATGGAAAATAAGTTCGAGTGGCAGGGGGAAACTAAGAAAGGCTTTTCTGATGTCTGTACATCTCAGCAAATAAAAAAGGGGCTGCCATTTTATGTAAGAGTGGAGTTGGTTGGGCAAATAATACATTGGACAATCTGCAAGTGCTTGAATCTAGAAGGTGTTTTTAATACTAGGGCCGTGACTAGGAAGGCATTGAATTTTGAGGGGAGAAGAGACATGGTTAGGCAGGCTAGCATCTAAGAAGATTGTTGTGGTGCCTGAGTGAACTGAAAATGAATTTAGGAGGAAGCAGACAGGAGACAGAAAGACCATTAGAAGCTGTTACAATGATCTGAAAAAGAGATGAAGGTATGATCGATGGTAGTGAAGAAAGAAATAGAGAAAAGGAAACAGAATGATAAACATTTAGATGTCAAAAGTAGCACGAAAAGTGATTAATCAGATCTAATGGGTGGGGAAGATGCCATAATAGAAGGAGAAAAGAGATCCTTCTGTCATTCTTGGAATGACTGCTGTACCACCAGTAGAGGCAGTGATAAGAAATAGAGACAGTGGGAAGTCCCTAAGCCACTTTACCCTCTGACACAATGACACGGATGATTTTCTGCAGGTAGAGACCAAGATATTAGAGTGCCTCATTTGTATAAGACATTTTCATGTTTATCAAGCAGTGCCCCAATTTTAAATCATGTGATAGTAAAAACACTCTGGAAGACAGGCAAGGATGTTACTTGGTAGAGATGAGGAACCACTGATTCGGAAAGGGTGTCGACTTCAAAATCACACAAGTTAGTGGGAGAGCAGATATTCGAATTCAGAACTTCTTTCCAAACCCACCACCCCCTCCTACCCCAGAAGCAGGTGCTCTTTGCCAGAGGAAAAGCACAAGCTGTTTCTCTCCAGGTGATGGCGTTTCTTGACTTCTTGCCCACATTTCCATGCCTGGTCCCATGCAGTGCCAACCACAGTGAGGAGTGTATACATTCTTTTTTTTTCCCCCCCAGCTGCTATATAACAGACATATAGCATTGTATCAGCTTTAGGTGTACAATATAATAATTTGATATTTGATAGTAATTTGATAGGTCTACAATATAATAATTTGATATTTGTATATACTGCAGAATGCTTACCACAGTGAACACCCATCACCACACATAGTTACACGTGTCTCTCTTTGGGGGCCCCTGAAGGCTCAGTCTGTTGAGCGTTGGACTCTTAGTTTCAGTTCAGCTCATGATCTCAGTGTCATGGGCTCAAACCCCACGTCAGGCTCTGTGCTCTGTAGAGTGTCTCTACAGAGATTCTCTGTAAAGATTCTCTCCCTCTGCCCCTCCCACCACTGGTGCTATCTCTCTCTCTCTCTCTCTCAAATAAATATAAATAAATCTTTAAACCAAAACAAGTTTTTTTTCTCGGGATGAGAACTCTCAAACGTACAATATGGCATTATTTTATGCATTAAATCCCCATGATTTATTTATTCTATAAGTGGAAGTTTGTTCCTTTCGACCTTCTTTACCCATTTCTCCCACCATTTGCACCTCCCCTCTGGCAACCACCAATTTATTATCTGTATCCATGAGCTTGTTTTATATTTTCGGGGGGAGGGAGTGTTTTGTCTGTTTTGTTTTGCTTTTTTAGATTCCACACATAAGTGAGGATATAATAGTATTTGTCTTTCTGCCTGACTTATTTCACTTAGCATAATGCCCTCAAGTTCCATCCATGTTGTCATAAATGGCAAGATTTCATTCTTTTCTGTGTCTGAATAGTATGTCATTATGTATGCCATTGTGTGTGTGTGTGTATCTATCTATCCATCTATCTATCTATATATACATGTGTGTGTGTATGTATATATACATACATATATATAAACATTTTCTTTATCCATTCATCCATTAATGAACACTTAGATTGTTTTCATATCTTGGCTATTGTAAATAATGCTGCAATAAACATGGGGATGCATATGTCTTTTCAAATTAGTGTTTCCAGGTTTTTTAAATAAATATCCAGAAGTGGAGTTGCTGGATCACATGGTAGTTGTATTTATAATTTTTTAAGGAACTTCCATGCTGCTTTCCATAGTGAATGCACCAGTCTACATTCCCAGCAATGGTGCACAGTAGATCCCTTTTCTTCACATCCTCGCCAACACTTACTTCTTGTCTTTCTGATACTAGCAATTCTGATTGGTGTGAGGTGATATTTCATTATGGTTTTGATTTGCATTTCCTTGATGATTAATGTTATTGAGCATCTTTTCATGGGTCTGTTGACCATCAGTATGTCTTCTTTTTTTTTTTAAATAAACATATTATGTATTATTAGCCCCAGGGGTACAGATCTGTGAATCGCCAGGTTTACACACTTCACAGCACTCACCATATCACATATCCTCCCCCAATGTCCATAACCCCACCACCTTCTTCCTACCCCCTCTCCCCCGGTCACCCTCAGTTTGTTTTGTGACAGTAAGAGTCTCTTATGCTTTGTCTTCCTCCCAATCCCATCTTGTTTCATTTATTCTTTTCCTACCCCCCAAACTCCCCACGTTGCATCTCCACTTCCTCATATCAGGGAGATCATATGATAGTTGTCATTCTTTGACTGACTTATTTCGCTGAGCATAATACCCTCTAGTTCCATTCATGTCATTGCAAATGGCAAGATTTCATTTCTTTTGATGGCTGCATAGTATTCCATTGTATATATATACCACATCTTCTTTATCCATTCATCTGTTGATGGACATCTAGGTTCTTTCCATAGTTTGGCTGTTGTGGACATTGCTGCTATAAACATTTGGGTGCACATGCCCCTTCGGATTACTACGTTTGTATCTTTAGGTAAATACCCAGCAGTGCAATTGCTGGGTCATAGGGTAGCTCTATTTTCAACTTTTTGAGGAACCTCCATGCTGTTTTCCAGAGTGGCTGCAACAGCTTGCATTCCCACCAACAGTGTAGGAGGGTTCCCCTCTCTCCGCATGGTATGTCTTCTTTTTAAAAATGTCTACTCAGATCCTCTGCCAATTTTTTAATTGAATTATGTGTTGTTTTCCTATTGACTTGTATGAGTTCCTTATATTTTTTTGGATATTAGCCCCTTATCGGATATATGGTTTGCAAACATTTTCTCCCATTCAGTAGGTTGACTTCTCATTTTTTTGGTGATTTCCTTAGGAGTGTACATTCCTGCTATAGGAAACCATTTGAGAGCTCCTCTCTAGAAACATATTTGTTATGCCTTCTTTCTCCTTTTGCCAGTTACGACCCGAATGAAAGACCAATCACAAGTTGCTGGGGGAAACTCTTTGTAACTCTTTGTCACAGGACCTGTCACATAGGTGATGGCAAACATTTCATTAATGAAATCAGTAGAGGCTTATTAATACCTCCTTTAGGGTCACTCTAAACTAATCTGAATGAACCTGGACTAAAAAAACAATCCACCATTCAATACAAATCTATAACCTAGCTCATATCCTTTCCTTTATGGTACAGCTAAATGATTCCTAAAAAGGAGAATTCAAGAAGAGATGAGGGAAGAAACAGAATAGAAGTGTGTGTTTTGGGAAAGGGAGACAGAGAATGGTGGGTCAGGGGTGGAAAGGACAGGACAAGATTTACAGGGAAGACAGGATGATATCTCCAGGTCTGTCTGTTCCCACCAAACCCAATCCAATGTCAATAGAAACGGCATCTACATTTTACAGAAATATGATGGAAAAACACATTAACTTGAAGTGGCTGCCATTTGTGAGACCAGAGCAGACCCCAAATAGCCTCAACCTAGGTAAGGACGACTTGACATTTCCTCTGAGGATACAATGCCAGTTACACTTGCCCAGTGTTGTCAGGGCAGTGTGAAAGATCACTGAACTTTATCTGTGTCTTTACTCAGCAAAACAGAGGCAGTGGAACTAAGGAAAATTCAGTCACTTTTCATACCATTTGTTTACCTTAACGTTATTTGAGAATTCTCTATTATATACTAACCTTAGAAGGATGGAGATAAGGCGATTTGGCTCTGAAAAGAGAATTATAGGACACTTTTCAATCAGATGAATGAATAGAAGGAAGAGAAAGTAAAAAGAAAAGATAATCACTCAACATTTTTGAAGTAAGCATACAGATCCCTGAACATGTATTTGAAACCCCAGATATCTTATTTAATCAGGGTGTCATGAGATCCCAAAGTTCTCCAGGGGAGAAGAACCTATGAAGAAAGTTCTTCCTTCTAAATATTTTTTGGGGAGGAGAGCAAGCCATTTTGATACAACATGTGAATCCTGTGAGTAGTTGCATGTATGGCTCAATAGTGATGTTTGATTTCCAGAGCAGAGGATATAAGACTTATTTTTTTAAAAAAGAAGAAGAAGAAGAAGCATAAAGATGGAAATGTTTGGAAGATTAAAGTTGGATCCACCAACTTGTAGATCACTGAAAACATTCACTTTTTCATTCTTCCTGAGTTACTTACATTTCTTGAGTTACTGCTCTCAAACCTAGGGAGTTCCACACACTCTAAAGAATGTTGGAAACAGTTTCGCAAATTTTAGGTAGGTGGGTGTGGTGGGTCAGAAGACATTTCTTCATCATACAAATGCAGCTCATCATTTCAGCAAGTCTCTTAACCTGAGACAGAATTGATTTAGGCAAAAATACTTATGGAACTAGAAGGAAACTGGCTACAGTTAGTTTTGCATCAGATGCAATGTAAATTCAAATGTGATCACGTTGGAGTAGGAAGGTACAAGGTGTGGGTTTCCTTCTGCACTTTGAGAAAGAGCAGTTTGGGGTGAACCATTGAGCCTCTCGATTCTGGATCCTCCTGTGAAAAAATAGGGATAACAACAGTGCCACCAGGAACTACTGGAAGATTTGAACTAGAAAACGTATGTGAAATCTTCGTACAGTATAGTTTCGTACAAATGGTGCTATCAATCACTCAAGGCCTCGGTTTCCTCAACTTTAAAAGAAGTCATGAGGTGCCTTGGTGGCTCAGTGGGTTAAAGCCTCTGCCTTTGGCCCGGGTCATGATCCCAGAGTCCTGGGATCAAGCCCCACATCGGGCTCTCTGCTTGGCAGGGAGCCTGCATCCCTTCCTCTCTCTCTGCCTGCCTCTCTGCCTACTTGTGATCTCTATCAAATAAATAAACAAAATCTTTAAAAAAAAAAAAAGAAGAAGAAGAAATCACACAAGATGATTTCTAAAGTTGGGTCTCTGGGTGGCTTAGTCAGTTAAGCATCTGACTCTTGGTTTCGATTCAGGTCATGATTTCAGGTCCCATCTGGCTCCACACTGGGTATGGGGTCTGCTAAAGATTCTCTCTCTCCCTCTTCCCCTACCCCACCTCTCTTCAAGGGGGAAAAAAAATGATTTCTGAAGTCTACTCCTGATGGATGAGTCTATGAGCTTGAGTTTATGAGTCTATGACTTCTATGATTTTGTGTTTTTATGAGGTGGAGATTTAATTGATTATGTAATTCGTCTTACATGTCAAATCAAATTACTTTTTTTTAAATTACTCTAAGAAACACTACTAAATACAGTATATACTTACAAGTATAGAAATTAGGCCTTTTTTTTTAATCTTCTGTTTTTAATATCTGTACATAACATTTTGGGGCAGAGAGCCACATCGTTATTAAAATCCTGATAATCCAGTTTGTCTTTCTAGATCACAACATCCTAGCGGTCATTCTGCATTGGCAATGGATCACAAATCTATAATGGGGTGTCAAGGCGTTTACCTTATCGACCTCAGGATGACCGGGAGGTCTGGAACCATGAGAGCCCCTCTGAGACGTGAGCAGACTTGTGTGCTGTTCATAACCAGTATTACTATTTTCTTTGTGTGCCATGACATGAAACAGTTTGGGGAAACGTGAGCTAGACTAATTGAATTTACCAAATAATTTCCATTTCAAGGTAGTTAAACGTAAATCAAATTGAATAAGTCTTTTGGTTTGTGGATTCATACTTTTTTCCCTTCTCAACTTTGCTAGTTATCAGTGATAACTTTGAACTAGCCTTTAGTAATTGTTATAGAATCAGTCTCACCGTCCAAGTGTAGATGTCATTTACTACTAATCTGAGTTTACAAAATCCTAATTTGAGGTGTAACTGACACATAATTGACACCAGTTTTTTTAAACAGTTTAAAAATTCTCTTTTAACACATAGGGACCTTTAGTTTTAGGAGTTTGAATTTTTCAGGAAAGCCTTGCTACCCAAGTAAAGGGAGAATTCCTATTTTCAACTCAGAGCAAAAGTCCTATTTGCAGGAGTAAAGATGGAAAAGGGGAAAAGATCTGTAGGTGAAGAGAGATAATTAAGTTTTTCTTATAAATAAATATACCCCAACATTCCTGCAGAGGACTTGCTTTTGTTATCATCAAGTTTTGCATAGTCTGGTCTGGAAATACAGCACAGGTGTGTACCCAGACGCGAAGGATACAGGCTGCGTTATGTTGGACTGGATGAACCCTTGAATGGGTCACCAGCCACATCTACCTAACTGCAGAAATAATGCTAGCTCCTTTTATGTAAGAAAAAAAAATTTTAAGACTTTATTTATTCATGAGAGAGAGAGGGAGAGAGCACAAGCAAGGGAAGGGCAGTGGGAAAAGGAGAAGCAGGCTCTCCGCTGAGCAGGGAGCCCAATGCGGGACTTGATCCCAGGACCCTGGGATCATGACTAAACTGAAGACAGATGCTTAACTGACTGAGCCATGCAAGCTCCCCTATGTAAAAAACTTTTTTAAGATTTCAATTATCAGTGTTTCAATGTGATGGAATAGTTAATTGATTACAGAAATTTCCTTCTTAAAAAAAAAAAAAGAAATTTCCTTCTTAAAATTCACTATTCTCAATGGATTCATTTTCAAAATATGTGACTTAGTTTCCTTCAGTTCTATAAAAGTATTCATACTAGAAAAAAAAGAAGAAAAGAAGATTCAGTTGTAGTACACATAAAAAAACTTATTTTTTTTTAAAGAAACTAAAGAGCAATTTGTACTACAATAAAATCCACTTGAATCCTGGGAAATTACCAAAAGATAGAGGAATCTATTTCTGTTTTTCATTTTCATAGCTAATGAGAGATTTCTAACATTCTTTAATTGACCCAGAAACCTTACACTGCCTTAAATATTAGTTTGGTCTTAATGCCTGCTGAGAGAATATCATGTTCTCACTTGCCCCTATGGATTTCATAGCACTTACCATACTTTGTAATTACACATTTATTTGTGTAGTTCTTTGTGTCTTTAAATCGCTCATTAACCACAGGTTGTTGGGTTGTTGTTTTTTTTTAATCTATTCTGAATATAACCAGATTCGTCTGGTTTGATTTAAAAGGCCATGTTTTCCTAACATTTCAAATCTAGGATGGTGACAGAATGAGAAAAACAATGGCGTTAGTTCAATGTCATTGGGAATTTGACTACACATATTAGAAATCAAAGTAGTGCCTTAGCTACAAAGGTTTTATTCCTTCAAGTAAAAGAAATTCAGAGTCAGGCTGGCAGGGCTGGGACAGTAGTCACTAGGGACCCAGGCTTCTTTTCTCTCTCTGCTCCACCATAGAGCATTCCATTATCGAGAATCCTTGTGGTCCAAGGATGACCAGTGAAGCACCAGCCATGTTATGTGACAGATGGCCACTCCCACTCTTGTACGGAACCTTCTAGAAGACTCACACGACCCTTTCATTATGCCTCATTAGAAATGATTCAGTCATGTGGGCACAGAGAACTGCAAGGGAAGCTAAGTGAGGTCACCTAAAGCCAGGCACGTTGCCATTCAAATAAAATCAAGATCTTGTTATGAAAGAAAAAGCTAATGAATGATAAGCTAGACAATGAGAAGTCCTTGCCAAATAAGTTAGGACTATTTACTTCAGTCAGAAGTGAAAATGTATTTTTTTCCTTTCAACACACAGTAACAGAATTTATAGGAGGTTGAGCATGAAGGAAAACAGGTCATTGCCATCAGAGACAAAATAAAGCAACGTTGTACCTTGTCATCATTCTATGGAATGTTTTTTTGGCCTCTTCCTTTATCCCCGTGGTCAGGCAAAGCAATGACTCAAGACGAGGCGAACTTCCAGGAATAACTGTCCCACCCTGCTGTCCTCTTTCCTATGACTCCCACCTGGAAAACTACGGTTTTCCAGCTGCCATCCCCCGAGAAGGTGCTCATTCCCTACCACACAATCTTTTCTTATTTCAGCAAGTTTCATGTCAACTACAAAAACATTTTCAGCAGTATAATCAGTCCAGCTTCCTACCATTGTGAAAGGAGTGCCAAAATGTTAAAATGGACATATCTTTTAAGATTCTCCTCAAGTGGGGCGCCTGGGTGGCTCAGTGGGTTAAGCCGCTGCCTTTGGCTCAGGTCATGATCCCAGGGTCCTGGGATCGAGCCCCGCATTGGGCTCTCTGCTCCGAGGGGAACCTGCTTCCTCCTCTCTCTCTGCCTGTCTCTCTGCCTGCTTGTGACCTCTCTCTGTCAAATAAATAAATAAAATCTTAAAAAAAAAAAAAAAGATTCTCCTCAAGTTAATAATCCTTAAGGGGTGCCTGGGTGGCTCAGTCGGTCAAGTGTCTGCCTTTGGCTCAGGTCATGATCTGGGGTCCTGGGATCAAGTCCCACCTCGGTCTCCCTGCTCAGCGGGGAGGCTGCTTCTCCCTCTCTCTTTGCCTTCCCCCTTGCTTGTGCTCTCTCTCTCTCTCTCAAATAAATAAATAAAATCTTGAGAAAAAAATATTCAATCCAAGTTATCTCATAAACATATTTTTACCAAAAAGTTGTTTTTCGCATATGTTTAAGCCTATGATTCTATTATGAATGTTCTGATCAACATAATAGTATTGCTAAAATTACTAGAAAGCAACACTAACACATTAGCTCACTCTATTCCTATTACTAGGGATGTTCTTACTTCTTTGTATTTTCATAGATCAGTGGGTTTGTGCAGAACAATAAACAAAACTTAATACAAACACCCGTTTGAGTTGTAGAAAAAAGTAACAACAAGGAGTTTACAACTCATACAAATACATTTTTTTCCTTGCCTGTTTGCACATTACTTTGGTCCTTCTATTTTTAACATATTTGTCCGTGGATAATCAAGTTGGAAATCATTCACAAAATAGCAAGGGAAAGAGAAAAAGAATTGATGTATTAGGGGGAAAAGCCACCAGCTGCAGAATCCAAAGGCCTGAATGTGGGATGAGTTTCAGCTTCAGCCTTATGAACCTCCTGTGGGGGGTAGCATTGCGTTAGAGAAGAAGTAGCAATCCTGGCTCTTCCTTCCTATTGAGTTCTGGAGAAGAACAAATTTGATGATTTACGACAGTCTTTCCTGAACTGGGATAGTGTGAACATAGGAGTTATTTTATTCATAAAAGAACAAATGTATCTTCTAATGGGATCTGAGATATAAGAAAACACCTAAACATATGAAAAATCTTATTCTCAGTTCAATTATTATCAACATAAGGTCAGGCTTTCAGAGAATAACTGCCTTTAGCTGAGAGATATTTATCTGCTAACCAGCTTGGAAACATTTGACTTTCATCTATATCGATGGTCAAAAAATGGCTTTTAAGGGTTTGTTTTCATCCAAAAAGATGATCTTCAGACTCCACTGTGATGTTCAAGGTAGCGTAAACCTGAAGTGAATAACATGCACATTTTAAGGAGTCCTGGAACCTTTTGAAGTGTTCTTTCCTACCTGTCTTTTCTACCTTTAGAAAGAGGACAGGTGCCCACATTCTGGAACAGAATTATACCTAGCATTGTACGGAACTATCCATTTGAAAGGGCTCCTTTCTCATTCATCCATTATCTCCAGTAGGGCATAACTAAGTCTCTTAATCAGCAGCTCTACAAAAGATTTCTGAATATAATGTGGATGCAATTAAAATAAATGATGGGTGGGCCTGGGTGGCTGGGTTTGTTGAGCTTCCAACACTTGGTTTCGGCTCAGGTCGTGATCTCATAGGTTATGGGATTGAGCCCCACATCGGGCTCCTCACTCAACACAGAGTCTGCTTGATATTCTCTCCCTCTGCCTCTCCCCCACTCATGCTCATGCTTTCTCTCTCTCTTTCTCTCAAATAAATAAATAAATCTTTTTAAAGAGTAAAATGAAATGGAATTGATCAAGAAGTGGCAGGTAGTTGTAATGCTTAGCCAACTATCTAGAAAAGAATTCTTGTTAAATATGGAAAATGGCAAAGCGGGGATTCTCCTGTGGAACTTTATCCAAAGTCCGTTCTTCCCTAACTTCATTTATCCCACACCCTCAACCAAACAGACAAAAACAAAGAGGAATCTAATAACCCCATGAAGGACCTACATCCAAACATTTGTCACAGCGTCGATGCATGAAATCCAATATACTGCCCTTGAAAGAGACGCCCATGTACTTTACTCTTACTTTAAACGCAGATCGAACAAGGTCCAACAAGCCATCTTTCTGGCAGATGAGAGGAAAGAAAGTGGAGTCACGAGAGGCAGATACAGTCAGTAACTAGAAGTGATATGTGCAAAGGAGGCAAAAGCCATACTGTGAAAAGCATCCATAAGGAATTCCAAGCAGTATCAGTCCTACGTCATTTAGGTATTAGTCAAACAGCTTTTCACATCCTCATATCCCTTAGGGAAAGTCTGAATTGTTAACCCCGATGACCCAGAGCCATAAAAACAAAACAAAAGAGTGCTCTCATTCCCAGTATTCTTTGAAGGCTAGAAAATATAATTAATTTTTGAAAGTGTATGAGGTAGATTAACTCATAATCCCCAATTATCGCCACCCATCCCCCACCAGAGAAGTGACAAAAATTCAACGTCCCTGCCCACGGCGTGGGACTTGTCCAGAGAGCAGAACATGTCCCCACCCAGCCTGGGCGCCCTCATGTGGCTTGCATTGGCCAAGGGCGCATAAGCAGGTGTGCGGACGCCAAGTCTGAGCAGATGCTTTGAGCTGCATTCCAAATTTCTACCAGCTCTCCGGCTCCTGGTGTGGGTCCTGAGAATGGTGCGTCTCACCCAGAAGCTGCTGCCTCAGCCTGAGTCCTGAAAAAAAAACTCAGAGAGCCACACCGAGGCTGAGCCACTACCTTCTGCAGTCGCCATGTAACTAACATGGGGAGAAATATCCTGTCTTCCATGATAAGCCGCTGAGTTTTAGGAGTTCTTCCGGCAAAGAGAGTATGCCTTAGAATGGTTCCATTGTGTTTGTTTGTTTTAAGTTTCTGCCTCGAAATAGTTAAAGTAAGGTATCGTGAACATTCACGTATTTGGAGACCCGCCCTACCCTCACTGTGATAGATAATTGAGGTATTACTGTGAACAATCTCAATCAAAATTACACTAGAGGAAACAGTCACCAGCAGCCACGAGCAGTATATGAACCAGATTGTGCTTCCTCCACCCAGCGAGCCAGGAAGCCAGGCCTCAGGAAGGGCTCCTGTGGCCTCCTTGGGGCTGGGGCACAAGACTCGCTGGGGGTGTGGGATCTCAGTGGGTGGAATTTCCAGCGACTGGAGATATTGAGGATGATGTCATGAGGGTGTGGATTAAGGACAGCTGGCAGCCACCTGCCCTTCCTTTTAGAAAATTTCAGGGATGGAGGGGTGGGGGGGGGGGTGGATCTCTTGGATTACAGGCACAAAAGCAGAAAGTCAAGTCCGATCTTCTTTCTGTCTCTGGAAAACGTAGCACCCCAAGACTCACGCACCGCCTGAGAATGACCAACGGCGTGACTGTGCACAAATTATTTCACCTTCTGCCTCGGCACCCAGGATTAATTAATCATTGCAAGTTGTCTCACAACTACACAATGCTAAATACAAATAGAGAAGACCCTCGAATTCACGGAGTTGTGACTTGTGGTCCTGAATATTCATGTTCAGCCACGCCAGTCCACTGTCTCACCCAGCAACGGCTCTTTGTTTTACTGAGCGCTGAGGGGTCCCCTTCTGTTTGTAAGGTGAAAGGGGGCCTGTACGTAGTATGTGGCCGCAATGCTGATGCCCTGTTGTGTTCTCCTGGGATAGATACTGTAAGTCTCAGTGGCAGGTGCCTGGAAACACGAGCATTTTTTTGCCCCAAAAAAGTCTCCCCGTTAATTTCACCAGTTCAAAATTCTTCAGGTGCCTGGAAACACACCCAATTTTTGGCCCCAAAAAAGTCTCCCCGTTAATTTCACCAGTTCAAAATTCTTCAAGCGTACAAGATCTTTTAAAGTGAAAAGACACTTCAGGAAAAAAAATAAAAAAATCCACACACAGAACAGTTAACAAAGACTAGTGTGGGGTAGCTCCATTTCTGTCCCTCACTGAGCCACCTTGGAGAGATTCCTTAACTAGCCTGAATCTCAGTTTCCTTATTAAAAAAATAATAATAATATAATAATCAACATAATATTATATATAAGAAAATATATTATATTATATTATATTATATTATATTATATTATATTATAATGAGTAGGAGTTGTACCTACTTCATAGAGATGTGGTGGGGATAAAATGAAGCAAGGACTATGAAAGGTCTAATACATGGTCACTGTTCCACCGATATTAGTGGAAATTATTACTTCTTGATAAAAGGGAAAGACTGATCCACTAGCAGGAAATGGAAGAAATTTGGAGACTTGGGAGAGCAAAAGGAAAGAAGAAAGTGAAGAAATGGTCAGGGCTGGGCATGGGGGATCATGGGTCAGTAGTGTTTGAGGAATGAAGCAGCAGTAGATAATCACATGTAGGGGTGAGGGGAGGAGGGAAGAAGGAGAAAAGGCCCCTGATTCAAGATGCACCGCTTCTCAGTCATGCTCTGGTCCCCACAGCTGTGCGTATAGGGACGGAATATTCTTCCTGAAGTCAGACAGCTGGAAGACTCAAACTCCAAAATTCTTGCCCCTTCTAACTGGGACTAGAATCCTTCTGAGTTTCCTTCTGAATCTCCTTGAGAAATGCTGCTGTGAGAACGAAGACACTCACTGTTTTTTGGAAGTTTGCTCCCTTGCCCTTGGCTCTGCTCTCCCGGTTAGTTCTGTCCTATCTTCCCAGTTTCCTTTTGTCGGAAGGAGAATTCAGCTTAGGGTCCCCAGAACACCTGATGTGCTGTGCACATTACAGTGGGTGGGTCTACTTTGGGGTCATGGTGTAATTCAGAGTTCATTACTTTGCTGCATCTCTACCTGTCGGCCAGTGCCTCAAAAAAGAAGAGATAGATGGGGTGAGAGGCCCAGACTGCCTGTTGGCAAAGAGCTGGACAGAATTGGAAACCTGAGTTGGGGGTGGGGGGAGGTTCATTAAAACAAAAGCAAATAACTCACTCTGCCTCCTTAATAGCTAGTAATAACTATGTAAAGATCTAAAATAAAATGGAGTGGTCGTACGCCTATCTTGGTATGTAACAATTGTTTAGTAAACATAACAAACTTCAACATTGTGCCATGTCACTGTCAGACTCCAGTAGTTCCCATATGCCAAGGATTTGTGGAACCTACCTTCTTCAATTGTATGGGAATGTATAGATAGGGACATCAGAGGGTCATTCGAAAGCCACTTCTGGTAATTTGCTGAGGGAAGTTTCATTCTCTCCAGTGGAAAACTCTTTCTGTTGTCCACGCCTACTGAAGTCTGAATATGTAGAACATTTGCCTTCTCCAAAACTCCACAAAAGGTGATCTTACAAAAGAGTCTTATGGTGGGGTTGGGGGGGGCGGAGCCTGGATGGCTTGGTTGGTAGAGTGTCCAGCTCTAGGTTTCAGCTCAGGTCATGATCTCAGGGTCATGGGATCGAGCCCTGAGTTGGGCTCTGCTCTGGTGCGGAGTCTGCTTGAGATTCTTCCCCTCTCCCTTCCAATTCTCCTCATCTTTATTCCCATCTATAATTAATTAATTAATTATTATTATTATTATTTTTTTGAAGAGTCCTATCAGCTATGAAATAATTGGCAATATCAGTAGCCCTGGCTGGTGAATGCTCAGCTGCCTTAGTCAATGCAAAACCTGGAGAGGACTTGAAAGACCTTCCCCAGACTTGGCTCCGTGCACCTCTCTTTTTGCTAGTTGTAATGGGGTTGATTGCTTTACCCTGGACCAGTACTATCCATATCAGCATCACTAGGAACTTCTCAAACATGCAATTTTGTAGACCCCATTCCTGAATTGAGAATGCTGGAGCAATTAGCAAGCCCTTCAGGTGATTATTATGAACCCCTGCTCTACCTTGTAATTTAGCTACTTGAGCTTGGGGCCTTTGTGTGATGGTAGAATAATGGTTCTTCTCTTGCATGACTTTTTGAAAGTACCCAGCTGTTCTGAAATTGGGAACCAAGTATAGTAAAAAAGATGTTTCTTGTTTTTTTCTTTTCTTTCAAATTTTTATTTAGATTCTAGTTAGTTAACATATGGTGTAATGTTGGTTTCAGAAGTAGAAGTTAGTGGTTCATCACGTACATATAACACCCAGTGCTCATCATAACATACCCTCCTTAATCCCCATGACCCATTTAGCCCATCCCCAACCCACCTCCCTCCATCAACCCTCATTTTGTTCTCTATTATTAAAAGTCTATACAGTTTGCTTCCATCTCTCTTTTTTCTCCCTTTCCATATGTTCATCTGGTTTGTTTCCTAAATTCCACATAAGAGTGAAATCATACAATATTTGTCTTTCTCTGACTGGTTTATTTTGCTTAGCCTAATACACTCTAGCTCCATCCATGTTGTTGCAAATGGCAAGATTTTATTCTTTTCAATGGCGGAGTAATATTCTATTGTATATACATATACCCTGTCTTCTTTATCCATTCACCAGTTGATGGACACTAGGACTCTTTCCATAGTTTGGTGATTGTTAATAATGCTGCTATAAACATCAGAGTGCGTGTACTCTTTTGAATCTATATTTCTGTATCCTTTGGGTAAATACCTAGTAGTGCAATTGCTGGATTGTTGAGTAGTTCTATTTTCAACTTTTTGAGGACCCTCTGTACTGTTTTCCAGAGTGGTCGCACCAGTTTGCATTCCCACCAACAGTGTAAGAGAGTTCCCCTAAGGAAAATGTTTCTGAGAAGGAATGCTTCATCAAAATCTAGAGAGAAATCAATGACTAAATTTTCAAGGGATGAAAAAAATCCAGCACTTGGATTATAACTCTTAGCCTGGATCTTCATCTTTCTTGTCTGACTTTATTCCCCAATAAAACTGATTAACAAGTTGATTATGTAAATTTTGGAAGATTTCCGAGTTGAATTTAGTCCAAGCACAAAAGTAGTAGTACTAAGGAAATTTTCCTTAGTGAATTTGGAAAGCATTGATTAGTAGTCTGGCAGTCAAAATTCCTTTGATCCAGAAAGGCATTGAGTATGCTGGCTTCTTATTTGTACAGCTACAACTGTATAGGATCTCTTGATCCAGTTCTTAGCCAAGAAATGGCCAAATTCAAAAATAACCCCTTCCACTGCTCTCCCATCTCTCTCCACTACACAAATATGTTTTTTTAAGAGGAGAAGATTTAGAAGTCAGATGGAAACCAACTTCAAATATTAAAACATTTGTTATAGAGAAGGATATAGAATTATTTTGTGGGGCTCAGTAGATTGGAGCGTAAATAAACATTTAGAAGAGAGGAGGACAGGATTTTGTTCAATAAAAGGGAGAATTTTCTAAGCTTAGAAGCTGCCCTAAACCACACAGATGGCCTAGTGAGTTCTGTGTTACCCAGATGGGCATGTTTTCATTGATGCTCTAGGGAGGTTTTATTCATTAGTTAGAAGTTAATCTAGGTAAGCTTTAAGATCTCTTTGTCTTAGTCCATCTGAGCTGCTTTAACAAAAATAACATACTCTGGGGGGTTTAAATGACAAACGTTTATTTTTCACAATTCTGGAATTATTTTCACAATTCTCTGTCTGGTGAGAGCCTGCATTCTGGTTCACAGATAGTCATCTTCTCTATCCTCGGTGGGAGAACTCTCTGGGATCCCTTTTAATGAGGATACCAAGCCCATGTGAGGGTTCTCTCATGACCTAAATAATTCCCAAAGGCCCCACCTCCTGATATCACCACATTAGGGGCTAGGATTTCAACGTATGAATTTGAAGGGAGTACACAAACATTCAGTCTATAACCCTCAAACTAAGAGATTTTTATGTGTTCTCTAGATTTTGTCCTGCACATTAACTCCGTTTAGCACTGCTGCTGACCTCCCCTCTCATATACAATCAGGTGTGTGAAGCAGTGTTCCAATGAGGAATAGCACATTTTCTGTGTGTCAGGGTGCTGGGTTTTCCTAATTTCATAAACCAGTTCATGATCATTTACATGTTTTCTATTATGTCCTTTGCAAAGATCTAGAGCTGTGTGCAGAAGATCCTGAAATGGCTCAGTTGGTTAGGCAACTGCCTTTGGCTCGGTCATGATCCTGGAGTCCCGGGATCGAGTCCCACATGAGGCTCCCTGCTCAGCACACACTCTACTTCTCCCTCTGACCTTCCCCCTCTCATACTCGTTCTCTCTCTCTCTCTCTCTCATTCTCTCCCTCTCAAATACATAAGTAAAATCTTAAAAAAAAAAAATGCTAATCCTTTATATTTTCATCCTTGATTGAAACTAAATACAGTTGACCCTTGAACAACACAGGAGTTGGAGCCGATGTCTTCCTACATAGTCAAAAATCTGAGTATAACTTTTGACTCCTCAAAAGCTTAATTACTAATAGCCTACTGTTGACCAGAAGTCTTACTGATAATGTAGTCGATTAACACATATGTTTTAGGTTATATGTATTATACACTGTATTCTTGCAGTAAAGTAGGCTAGAGAAAAGAAAATGGTATTAAGAAAATCATAAGGAAAAGAAAATACATTTATGGTGCTGTATTTATTTTTTAAAAATCCAGGTATAAGTGGACCCATGAGGTTCATACCCATGTTGTTCAAGAGTCAACTGCACAATTAGAAAATAAAAAATGGATCAGGAAAAAACAAGTAAAATCCCCAGAGAGCCTTGAGTTCTGGAGGTTTTGGTAAACTATGGGCACTTACTCAGTAATTTTAACAATCCAGTTCTACAAACAACAATCGCTAATATTTTTAAGTTGTCTAATGCTGTTCTAGGACCCATTTTGATCATGTTTCACCATGGTGAGCCAGAAGAATGATGTACTAGAGATTCACAACTTTGCAAAAAATTTTCTAAATAATCCAAGCTCCTCATTAGGCATAGTTGCAAATATTTGCTGTGCTTTGCCTATCTGTCCATCAGTGAAAACTATTTTCTAGTGTCTCTTCCACTTTCATTTTAAATTTTATGTTATTTTATTTACATGCAATTAAGTAACATATAGTATATTATTAGTTTCAGAGGTAGAGTTCAGGGATTCATCAGTTGTGTATAACACCCACTGTTCATCACATCACGTGCCCTTAATGCCCATCTCCCAGTGACCCCATGACCCCCTCTCCTCCAACAACCCTCAGTTCTTTTCCTATGATTAAGAGTCTCTTTTGGTTTGGCTCCCACTTTGATTTCACCTTGTTTTATTTTTCCTTCCCTTCCTCTCTGCTCCTCTGTCCTGTTTCTTAATTTCTATATTCTCCTCTACTTGCATATGCCAATTTTATATATAAATATAAACCCCATTCAGTTAGCAGGGACCATTCTTTATTTTTTCTCTTAATTAATAAGTAAACACCATCTACCTTTGCATGAACAATGTTTTGAGTAAGCTTACACATATCATTGAAAATTGCTTTCTTTTTGAAGACTCAGATATGAAAATCAACCCAATCCTGTTGCATTATAATCTCTAATATCACATCAGGTTTTAATAAGCCTCCTTTTCGCAGCACACATGTGCTTAAGACTTCGTGGAAACCCAATCAGTAAAGAGAAGGGATTACTTTAGATTACTCTGAAATATGCATTGTTTGAAATGGCCTCTGGTGACCAGCTTTCATGAATGGCCGATTTTACTTGTGGGGCACATCATCTGGTTTAATTATATCAGTTTCTTTGTGTGACAAGTACTGTTCTTGTGTGTGCTGAGAAATGAAGGTTTAAAACAAAGTAGACTAGTTAGTGAGAAAGTAAATTCTGGACATGGCACTCCATCGAGTGTTTGTGATTTAGATGAAATCTACGACTTGTCCAACTGTAAACATCTATTTATAGAGAACCTCTAGTGAAAATAACATAAATTTGCATCAAACATTCACAGACAGAGATCTTAATTTCGGCCTTAGCAGGACAATTACCTTACAAATATGACAATTAATAGTTTCAGGTGATAATATGACTCAAAATTTTCATTCTAGAAATTCTTCAGCTTAAAAACATCATAAAGTTTACTCTTGTGTAACAAGAGAGCCAAACATGGGTTTTTATTAGCTACGATTTTTCTCAGCTTCTGTCCAGACAATAAACTAAGACAGAAGGCCTATTTTGTTTCACTTTCCTACAGGGCTTTTGGTGCAAGCAGCATCATTTGAATCAGTAAATGTTAGTGAATTTATGGTCTTACAGTTCTCCCGCTGTGTCTCTTCACGTGCTGATCAATCTGAAGACCTTGATAAATATCCCTAGGTCCAGATAATGAGTTGAGGGTAGGTAGATGAATCTGAGTGGACAAGAATGCTATGTATCTGATGGACGTCAACAAGGGCAGACAATGTGCATTCATTATATGCTTTATGCATGCATTATGGCTAAGGTTACTAAATTAATTTTCCAAGATAGGCGTATTAGTTACTCAGTGTGTTCCCCTGTAATAGTATTTTCCACGATCGTAGGCCTGAGTTTCTCCTGAAACTTAAGTGTAGTTGCTCTTTTTACTTGATAAATACATAGCTGTGGTTGTTAGTGTTCGGAGGTAAGTGTACAACTAAAGGACAGTCTAAGGCTCACATAAGGATTTAGGTACATATAAAGCACTTGTTGAAGATGATTTTGTCATTAAAAAAACGTGGAATAAGGAATAACATGGAGGGCACGGAGAGATGGAGAAGAGAAGTGAGTTGGGGGAAATCGGAGGGGGAGACGAACCATGAAAGACTGTGGAGTCTGAGAAACAAACGGAGGGTTTTGGAAGGGAGGGGGCTGGGGGGGCCTGTGTGAGTCTGGTGGTGGGTATTGGGGAGGGCACATACTGCATGGAGCACTGGGTGTGGTGCATAAACAATGAATTTTGGAACACTGAAGAAAAATAAAATAAAATTTTTAGAAAAAAAGAAAGAAAAATAAATAAAATGCACAAAAGAAGATATTTTGCAGATTAAAATATATTAGTTAATGAAAAAAAAGGACTTGGAATTGTATCTTGAGCCAGTAATACCAAGAAATCTCAAAAGAGTATTTCCCAGTACAAATTGTGAAGGAGCTTTTGAAATATCAATACGTGAACTAATGTGAATTTATAGATTCCTTGAAAATGTCTCTGAGCAAAGGAGTTGACTTAAATATGAATGTCTGGTCTTTAAGAGCTTGTCCTGTAAGTAATATATTTGGTGCGTGGGGGAAGAGGGCTGAGGGGGAGGGAGAGTCACTCTCCATATTTGCCCCTAAGTCTTTAGGAACTAGCATTGTTTTGAAATGCACATTCATCTTTCACACTCTGTTTCGCAGACTCCCTTTCTTGGTCATCACTCTGTGTGAGGCCAGCAGAATCCCTCAGAAGGAACTTGTAACTCTAATCTGCTGTAGTGAAACTCTTAGAAAATGTTAACGAGCATTATATTGGTGGTGGTCTTGATGGCATAGAAAGTAGGCCAGTGGAACTCTTTTGACTGTGGCTTAATTAATATTGTAAAGTCAGGTGTTCCTCTTTCCTCACACAGATTTTTTTTTAAGATTTTATTTATTTATTTGATAGACAGAGATTACAAGTAGAGAGGCAGACAGAGAGAGAAGAGGAAGCAGGCTCCCTGCTGAGCAGAGAGCCCGATATGGGGCTTGATCCCAGGACCCCAAGACCATGACCTGAGCTGAAGGCAGAGGCTTTAACCCACTGAGCCACACAGGCCCCCCTCACACAGATTTTTTTAAAGATTTTACTTATTTATTTGTCAGAGAGAGAAAGAGCACACAAGCAGAGGGAGCAGCAGGCAGAGGGAGAAGCAGGCTAAGTAGGTAAGGAGGACCCCAATGCAGGACTTGATCCCAGGACCCTGGAATCATGACCTGAACCAAAGGCAGACACTTCATCAACTGAGCCACCCAGGCATCCCTCCTCACATAGATTTTAACTACAAGAAAATATTTGGAGAAACACTTTTGAATATAAATATAGCATCTAATTTATTTTTTAAAAAGTATTTTCTTCAAGGGCACCTGGGTGGCTCAGTCTCTTAAGCGTCTGCCTTTAGCTCAGGTCATGATCCTGGGGTCCTGGGATCAAGCCCCACACTGGACTCCCTGCTCAGCAGGAAGCCTGTTTCTCCCTCTCCCCATCCCCTGCTTATGCTCTCTCTGTCAAATAAACAAGTAAATAATACCTTTAAAATATATATTTTGTGCGGGACACCTGGGTGGCGCAGTCGATTAAGCATCTGCCTTTGGTTCAGGTCATGATCCCAGAGTCCTGGGATCGAGTCCTGCATCAGGCTCCTTGCTCAGAGGGGAGCCTGCTTCTCCTTCTGTCTCCTGCTCCCCCTGCTTGTGTGCTCTCTCTCTCTCTCCTTCTGACCAATAAATAAATATTTTCTTCAACTAAATGTATTACAAGAATTGTGCAACTTTAAATTTGTATTGTAGCAGATTCTGTACATCAGGGAAAAAAACTAAAATGAAACATGTTCCCCCCAGGAATCTATAAATCTGTTAAAAGTACATTTTTAGCACCTGGGAATGGTTGAACTTTAAGTTACCCAGACTATGTTTCTTCATTAATTGAAATACATGTCCAAATATATTTACATACATATTTTCAGTACTTGTGTGTACACACCTGTGTGTGTGTCTGGAGAGAGAAAACAAAGCAAATAAATAAGGTGCTGATGAAACCTGACACTTGTGGCATAGACAGTAGTGCTCAGCAAACACTTCCTCTGCTCCCGCAGATTTTCAGCCCTCTTGCAACTGGATGGAGTTGTGTGACAATGACAGCCAAGGAAATGTTAGATATGATCCGGGTCACTTCCATGTTGGAGCCTTGAAAAACTTTATTGCAAGATTCTCCAAGATGGTTTTGTTTTTTTTTTTCCCCTGCCTCTCTTGGTCCACTGTTCTCACGCCCCACCCCCACCCCCAGCAACTAGTGACCATTATTAGACCCTTCAGACACTTTGCAGTGTCTGCTTCAAGACCATCAGATCCTTGGGGCGCCTGGGTGGCTTCAGTGGCTTGGACTCTGCCTTCGGCTCAGGTCATGATCTCAGGGTCCTGGGATCAAACCCCACATCGGGCTCTCTGCTCAGTGGGGAGCCTGCTTCCCCCCTCTCTCTCTGCCTGCCTCTCTACCTACTTGTGATCTCTCTCTCTCTCTGTCAAATAAATAATCTTAAAAAAAAAAACAAAAACAAAAGAATATCAGATCCCTTTGGTTCTTTTCATAATTTTTAGACCACTTTGTTTTCCTTTGTTTTGCTAATTCCTACTTGAAAGAAGCTGAACAAATCTTCGTCTTGGACTTCTGGCATTCTAAAAATGCCCTTGGTGTAAGAATCACTTTTGTGTGATTTTAGTTCTTATCTCTGTGGGGCTGAGTCTCCAAAGTACATTTCTTGTTATCGCCTCTCACTTCGTGCTTACCACTGCTCTTCCTATCTATCCTCTTCCTCCCTGAGAAGAAAGAGGGCAAATGTAGAAATCCTGCATTTATTTATCTCTATCTTTATAATGCAACAGGCCATTGGGAGGAAAAACATCCAATAGAGACACGAATGAATTAAAAACAAAATCTGTTCCTCTCCCTCACCATACCCCGGGACAACCAATGATAACAGTTTGGTGAATAGATGAATTTTCAAGATTCCTTTCAATTTCAGGATTCATGTGTTGGCAGGAGAAATCGTAGTAAGGGAGAAAGGGAAGGAAAGCAAATGTTGTTGGAGGAGGAGTTCTTCATTTAGCCCGGTATTTCCCCAAAGGTGCTCCAGGTCAGAGATGAACGCTTTCAGCTGTCTCTAGTTGTTGGAAGAGATTTATTATTACGGGGTAAAAAATGTTACTGCACCAGAAGGAGACTGTTGTCTATCGCCTTTGCTTGGAGTTGTAATAAATTAGATCAGGAAATATGCTTTCTGGGGATTAATGGTAGATGAACTTTGCCAGCTATGGGGTTTTTAAAAAAAAAAAATTAGCTCCTTCTTGGTTTATGCAGACCTTTAGAAATGTGAGTATGTAGACTGGCCATTGGCAAAGGGGGCCGGATGTTGATACCAGCTTCTCGCTGGCATAATCCTATTTTAATTCACTCCTTGGATAAACTAAGTGTGTTCTTGCTAAATTCACCTTTGAAGAATTGTATAACGCTGGCCTAATCTCTCCTACTGATTTGATTGCTTATGGTGTCCCTTTTTTTTTCTCTGCCTTAACTATGGGGTGGCATTGCTTGGTACTAGAAATAATTGCTTTGCCCCATCCCTGAGAGGTTTATTTCTGTGCTAAGTGGGTTGTTCTGATCCTGTCTCTAACATACTTTGTAGCATGGGCATGCATTTGTAAAATTCTATGTCATCCTTAGATTAAAAAGCAAATAAACCAACAAATCACAAGTTGTCATCACTCATCAACAACCTCTTTGTATACTAGGCATTTAGAACTTAGGACAGTTTCAGGTCTTTAAGGGACAAAACAGTGAATACGTTTGTGAATGGGGCCAGATCGGCAGCCTTAGAAGTAAAAATCTGGGCTTAACTATGGTGCTGGGTATATGCTAGGTCAGCAATTCTCAAAGCTTTGGGGCTCAAGATCCTTTTATATTATTAAAATTTATTGAAGATCCTCAAGAGCTTTTTTTTTAATGTAGCTTATATCTACTGATAATTAGAAATTACAACAGAGCAGGGAGCCTGGGTAGCTCAAATGGTCAAGCATCTGACTTCAGCTCAGGTCATGGTATTAGGCTGCTGAGACTGAGTCCTGCTTGGGGCTCCCTGCTCAGCGGGGCATCTGCTTGTCCTTCTGCCTTTCTCCCCGTTTGTATTCTCTCTCTTTCTTTCTCTCTCTCTCAAATAAATAAAACCTTTTTTTTTAAGATTTTATTTATTTATTTATTTGACAGAGAAAGAGAGATGGTGAGAGCAGGAGCACAAGCAGGGGGAGTGGGAGAGAGAGAAGCAGGCTTCCCGGTGAGAAGGGAGCCTGATGTGGGGCTCAGTCCCAGGACCCGGGATCATGACCTGAGCCAAAGGCAGACGCTTAACTGACTGAGCCACCCAGGTGCCTCAACACTATTTTACATTTTTACACATATATATCTGAAGAGAAGAGAGCTGGATTCTTATATCTACCTCTGGATTTCATCTGTTGAAATATATTGTTTTGGTTGAAATAAAGTAATAAAACACAGCCTCACATGGATAAGTAGTTGGAAAAGGAAAAGTATTTTAATGACTTTTTCAGACACTTGTAGATCTCCTTTGATACTATGCCAAAACTTGACAAGTGGTGACTTCTTAAAGATTAGTTGTCATAAGTAATCTGAAACCCCATCAATAAGCTTTCCTACTCTGTTACATTAAAATCCAATGGTCATCTTGCACTTTGAAATTTTTTTGCTGATGTGTGATTCCATAGCATTTTACTTGGTCATTTGAGAAATACTGGTTCACTGAATTATGCAAACATGCTAAATTTGACACATTTCATTTTTTAATACCAAAAAATAACATTTGTTAATATCAACACCAATGTCATTGAAAGGCTTTACATATTGAGAAGCTGTCAAGTTCATGGCAGCAGATCCAAGTTTTCCAAAATTCTGAGTTTAGCTTGGAAGCTAGATTTCTATCATTGGCAACAAATACAACAAATATTGTCAGCTGTTTTCCTTGAAATGACAGTCTCATTTCATTTATTCCTTAAGAAATGTCTGCCAAATACCCAAGTCCAAGTAATCCGTTCAAGTACAAATAGTGTTCCATGAGCCAAAAGCAGTATCCCGAGGAACCTGTCACTCAATCACACAAGTGCTGTTCCTCGACTATCCTCACACCTCCAGAGGCAACAAAGAGCTCCACATGTACCTCCTGGCTCATAAAACAAAATTAAAAAGAAAAGATGTGTGTTCAAGGGTCAGGATTTAATACAATTAGTCATTTTACGGTTTCACCTTGAAAGAAACTGGCTTTTTTTTTTCTTTAACTGTATGTGACGGTCCCTTTATTCAGACAAAAACGATTTTACCCATCAGTCCACAAAGTGAAAAAAGCGAATGTGTCAGTATTCTTATCAAAACAGTGTTGATCTTGTGGACTCTCCCTAGAAAGAATCTCAGGGACTCCCCCAAAGTCCTAGGGGACACCTTGAGAACCACTGCAGTCGACAAAGCGTCTAGCTGCCAAGGCAACAAGGGTCTTGATTTCTTGTGGAGTGTTGCTCACCAAGCATGTGTGAGCTAGACTTTTCCATCCCGTTGGCTTGAAGTCTCCCTGGTCTGGTTTTTTTTTTTTTTTCCTTTCATATGTGACTTGAAACTTTTAATGTCACATTTATAGTTTGGCATGACTGCCCTAAACAAAGCCCTACAAACTTTCCACATCAACTGGCTATAGCTACCATTGGTGTTTTCATTTTAGGGCTTGAAGAGAAGGCGACTTGTATTGTGGTCCTGATTCATGAATACAACACCGTTCCTCGAACTCACTTGCCGCGTGTGAGAAAAACCCCCTTTACCGTTTCTCCCATTTTCTGCTCTTTCTCAGGACAAATTGTTAGTCTCTAAGAACACTTGTTCTTAGAGAACAGATACAAAGTATCTGATTTAAACATTGCATCCTTGTCTCCTTAGTCAAGTTCTGTATTTGTCAATTTTTTTCTTCTTCTTCTTTACTTCTTTCCCTTCTGGAGCTGGAAACCAGGCAGTGAGAGGATGACAGGTTTTAAAAGGTCATTTTTTTGAATAAGGAATTGTCTGTGGGCAGATTTTCCAGAGTGGTGTGTTTTGTGTTTTAGTGAAGGGAGATGAGGTAAAGATAGCATGTTCCTGCTGGTCAGACCTATCTGAATGTCCAGGTTTCTGCACTACTTAATTTCTCCTCGTTTACATATGTACTCCCTGAATCGATAATAAACTATGGCAAAAACAAACAAACAAACAAACAAACAAAAAAAGCAAAATCTGTAGGCTTCTTATGCACCTATAACTCTCCAAGGAAGGTCACATAGGAAAAAAGAAAAGTATCAACTTGGCTCTCCCCTTTCTTCATTAGGAAACCCTTTCCATTGTAGTTCAGTGTCGTTTACTCAAGGTACCATTAAGGCTAATTTTCTTTTTCCTAAAGGAAGAGACAAAGTAAATAAGATAAAGAAAAGAATAAGCAGTAAAGTTGGTCGGGTTCCAGGGAATGTTATCAGCATCTTAATTGTGAAGACTTTTCAGTTTCGTGTGGGGCTGATTATTTAAACTCCCAGTGCTGCTGTTTGCACGACGCCGGGAGTCTGCCTGAACTTTCCAGGTCGCTACCGTCAGCAGAGGCTGGGTTATGACTAGAGCAGATCCAAGAGACTCCTGCTCGCTCTCTCTTCACTCACCCTTGCAGGCTTTGAGAGGGGAGCAGACTCTTGCTACTTAGAGGACCGAGCTTCTAAGAAATTTCTGCACGTCACAGTTTAGCCTGATGCTGCTTTGCGGGAGACAGCCATTGTTTGACTTCCTTCTTTCCTTCTCCTGTCTTTCTTGCTCGTATCAGTTTTCTCACGATTTGAAACAAATGCACAGAAACCAGTCAGTGCAGAACAATTGCTGGCTTTCAGTGTTCACCACGTACAGCAATCACTGAAATAACCCTGAGTTCTTAAAAAAAAAAAAAAAAAAAAAAATCCTTGTGTATTGACTTTCTCAGAGCCACAAGATCCATGGGAGGTGGTGGGTTTGATGTTCTGCCTTCCAAAAGCACTAGATTTTGTTTAAAACCTATTTCCTATAGAGTGCATCTCCCTTACTCTTCCTCTCCCTCTCTCTCTCTCAAAGTAATTACAGGCTGCAGAGTGAAAAGCATTAGAACTGTTTACAAAACAGCTCATAAAGTTTAAAATAATAGGGGTGTGTATGTTTGTGTAAAACAAAATAATGTGTGTGACTGGGGTAAACAGTCCACAGGCTTTCTTCTTTCTTCTCCCGCTGCCCTGCGTCACCCTCCAGAATTTAAGGCATGGAAATGAGCGGTGGAGTCCCTTTTCTTCTGCCTGGCAAGTCTCACACTTGATTCGCTACGCTTGTTTATCCGATGTCAGTTTATTGTTGCAAATCAAAATACAGACCCTCAGGTGTGTGGGGACAGAGTGGCTGACGAAGCAGGCCACTAATTAATTTTAGGGTGGCCTAAATTCCCATGCAGACATTCCCCTGTGACATCCAAAAGAAAGATTTTTTTTTTTCTAATGAGCCTTTTGCTATCAGAGGTCGAAGAGAAATGCTTTCAGCAGGTTAGTGCTCTAAAGTGAAAGGGGCATTCTTCCAATCCTTTCGGAAGTCTCGTCTTGGGCAGGTTTGCAAAGATTTTGCAGCATTCCCCTCCAGATCTGATTTATTTATTTATTTTAATGTGGAAGGGAAGACTGTACCCTCCAGCTTCAGAGCAATCAATCATTTTGCTTTGCAGGTTTAGATGTGCTGCGGCAAAACCCGTCTGCCGGTGGTGCAGCGCCAGGGCTCTGTGATAGCGAGGCTGGTGCTGACAGTTGAAGGAGGGCTCGGTCCCCTTAGGCGCTGGCACACTGAGGACACGGGCTGGACAGAGGGACAAGCCTCGCCCGGAGGAAGCACCCCTTCCCCTGGTGATTGATGGAGGACAGTTAGGAGCTTTTCAGGGGCTGGGCAAGGTTGCCCTCCCAGTCACCTACTATGAAGTCTTTGTCAGCAGAAAGAACTCTCCTGGGTAGTGAGTGACATAATGCAGATGACAAATGACAGCCTTGCAGTTGATTCTGCTTCTTAAGTACTCAGTGTCTATGCAGGTGAGTCAGTGTGCCCCTAGCACACCCCCCTCGTGCCAGCCACTCCCCAGATGCAAACACTCCCCCAAACCCCCCTGGTTTCGCAGGTGCTACGGGCACCGCCTGGTCCAGCCTGAGTTTTCCTGGGGATGTTTCAGGGACTGTCAGAGTGTGAGCAGGGATGGGACCCATGTCACCAGTTTAAGGAGCTGATTATGAAATGAAGATATATTTTGAGTCATTTGTTAGCAGCTGTGAATATTGTTTTCTCCTGTTTCTCCCTTTTGGAGTATGGATTTTGTGTGTGTATATATATATACATATATGTGTGTATGTATATGTGTGTATGTGTGTATGTATATGTATACATGTATGTATATTTATATGTACGTGTATATGTGTGTGCATATGTATATGTGCATGTATGTGTGTTATATGTGTGCATGTATATGTGTATATGTATGTGTGTGTGTATGTGTGTATATGTATATATGTATGTGTATGTATATATGTATATATGTATGTATATGTGTATGCTGTTTCGAGAGACTACTTCACACCAAAATCTATACCAAAACCCTTGACCGACATCTCCACCTTGACTGACATCTCCTTTGTTTCTTCTCCCCCTTTAGGACCCCATCTGCAGAAGTTCTGAAAACCTCTGAGTACAGAAATTGATTATTCAACCAGGATACCTAATTCAAGGTATTAGCTCTTGTCAGAAGACTTTTATATTTGAGCCCTGTGTTGGAAATTCTGTTTTGGCAATGCATTTTGAAATAGGAAAAGTTGGAAGGAGAAGAAAGGACAAAAGTGAATTTGCAAAATATTCAAGTGGTTACAAACCTCCCCAGCGCCTGGGAGGGTTTTGCCACGTCTGACTCATGTGCAGCCCTCTCTCTAACAGTTCACGTGCCAGCTCTCACTTTGTTGTAGCCCTTTCTCTGCAACTGTGTTTGGGGTTTGGATGTCATTTTCATCTCTCCCTCTCACTTTTGCTCTGACTGCCCAGACCTGCAGAAACCAGGAAGCTGAGACATTCTGTCGGTTTCGTGACATTGGACCAAACACAATGAAGTATTCTTGCTGGGCTCTGGTTCTGGCTATCCTGGGCACAGAGCTGCTGGGGAGCCTCTGTTCGACCGTCAGATCCCAGAGGTTCAGAGGACGGATACAGCAGGAGCGAAAGAACATCCGACCCAACATTATTCTTGTGCTCACTGATGATCAAGACGTGGAGCTGGGTGAGACACTGGGTTTTGCACTTGTTAGTCTCTTTTGCGCAAATGATGCACTGACCTTTCGCCTGATCAGTAACACTGAGTGAATATTGGGAGGGGGGCAGGGGGGTGGTCCTTGACTGGAGGGTCTTAACCAGCAACCTGAGTTTATAAAATGAACTTGTATCGATTATAAGGCTTTTGGTTTTTGTTTCAACATGATTTCTCTGGTCTTAAGTGTATGAAACTGTCTGGGGAGGGTCCTCGAGTAAACGGAGAGAGAGAAAAGAGCAAGCCTGGGTACTACAGAAGTCAAGGATTCGATTATGCACCTTGGGTTCTCTTGATCAAGAAGTGTTTTATATATTTGGGCAAAATTGTTTCCAAGAGTATGAGCTTATGGCTGTAATTCTATGCCGTGTATGTGAACACAGATACTATTACTCTCTTCTGTTATTATTATTCAAGCGAATGATACTTTCAGAGCTTGTGATAATTGCTAGGTAATTAAAAGTTACAATATTCTTTGTGTCTTCTGGTGGTAATTCACTACTACCACCCTGGAGATGAGGCTTTTCTGAAGAATTAGCTATCGTGGGTTCATTCCAGAACGCTTGGAGAGCCTGCCAAATTCTGGCCGTTCCAGCAGAGCTGCTGAACCATCTGATTCCCTTTCTTATCTTCTCAATTTCTTTAATGGCCCAGCTCTATGGTCTTGTCTATAAATCTAGGTATGACCTTTCATAGGACCCTAAGACGCATAAGAAGCTCGTCCTTACAGATTGTCACCAGCACTCATTTTCAGTCCTAGAACTGAACTTGGACTTAGTGCTAGCAGAGCAACTGGGCTTCCTTGCAGAGCTCTGCAGGCCAGGGTTGTTAAGGAGCAAACCACCCCCATATTGGAACATGGTCTCCATGGAGGAGGACTTCAATTTCCAGTTTGATACCAAGTCATGGAATCCCAACGGAGTTTAACCCCTTGGGTTAAGCTGGAAGCACGTGCAGTAAAACCCAGCAGCGGGTAATGATTGTTGAAGTTGCTTTGGAGAGTCTGCTGTCTGTCACTTCACTTTTTAAAGAAGAGTATTGGGGCGCCTGGGTGGCTCAGTGGGTTAAAGCCTCTGCCTTTGGCTCAGGTCATGATCCCAAGGTCCTGGGATCGAGCCCCGCATCGGGCTCTCGGCTCAGCAGGGAGCCTGCTTTCTCCTCTCTCTCTGCCTGCCTCTCTGCCTACTTGTGATCTCCGTCTGTCAAATAAATAAATAAAATCTTTAAATTAATTAATTAATTAATTAAAGAAGAGTATTGATTTTCAGGCAACATGCCCAGGTGAAGCCTAGGCGGTCCGACTTTAGTATGAGTGTGGCTTGTACTTAAAGTTTTCATTTACCTATAGAGCAAGTAAAATGAGGTGAACACATTTTAATTCATCTTCCTTAACAGCCCTCAAATCCATCCCTTTCATTACAGCCAAGATCTCCAGACCATTCTCTTTTCTCTAGTGCTTCCCTAACTGATTAGTCAGTCCCCTGACCTACCCGTCTCCCGTAGTCCTGGGGCCTCTTGCCTATTCTTCACTCCATGATTGGAGTTATCATGCCAGTATCTGATCAGGTCTGTTCTGCTTAAAACTCGCCATGGTTTCCCATTGGAAGAGGATTAAGCAACTCTCCTCCATAGCAAATGAGCTCTGGACCAGGCCGCTGCCTATTTTTATGAGGCTCTTCCTTTCCCCCACTTTTGCTCAGTGCTTCATGGAAATAACTCATGCTTCCTTGAAGGTGTCTGGTGGTTTCATCTCCCTCACCTATATTTCATGACTTTGTACATCTTGTCTCCTCTGTCTTCCCACTCCCCCTCTCTCCACCTGGAGAAACCCTACCTATTCATGATCCAATTCAAATGCCTTGCCTTCGGGGGTCTTTCTTCACCAAAACCATTCTCCCCTCCAGCAGGGTAGATGGAACTTTCCTTTGTACCACCTTGGACATGCCTCCAGTATGGCCCTTAATCCATCATGTGTTTCCATACTTGTCTCTTCCACTGGCCTGCGAGCAAGGTAGTGTTTTACTGGGACCATGCAGGAAATATAGTAAGTGCTGAATAGATTCCAAGTGGACCTACAGGGGCCTGAGAATGCTAAAAAAAATTCTCGGAAGTGAGTACAGGTATCTGTGGTAGTCTACCTCTTCAATATACAGTCCTCGTCTTTAAAATAAATTAAGGACTCATTTGACAATTTTTTTAACAGATTTCAAAATTTCAGCCTTTAGCCTCACCCTATAATTAGTTAATTTATCCAGCAAATATTTCCTGAGCAAATATTTCACTAAGTGGAAGCATGTGGATATAATAGACACAACTCATAGCCCAGGTTCTATCAACCCAGTTGTTTCCTATGTATTTGTCTCTAGCTCCTTCCTTGATTTTCTAGCCAGATACAATGCTAAGCATTCATTCATTTACTCTTCCCAATAACTCAGTGAAGTAGCTGCTCTTGCTCTCTTTAATTAGCACATAAGTAAAATGAGGCTTAGAGAAGTCATGTAGGCTGTGATTAACTAGTCAATGGTGAAACTAGGACCAGTGTTAGGACTAGGTCTTCACAGCTAACATTTAACCATGATGTTTTCCATCAGTCCTTCAACAAATATTTATTGAGGACTTCCTAAAAGCAAGTTGTAAATGCATAGTAGTGTTCTAGGTTCTGAAAGAGAGATAACAGAAGCATAAGATAGGTCTTATTATCTCACTGGCAGAACATAATGATGAACCACAGTGAACCGTGGGGTAGACTTTAGAAAAGACCTCCTTTCTCTACCTTAACAACTATGCTCTTGGTAGTGGACACTGCCTGGTGGAGACTTTCACCTAGACTTCTGTAATGTTCTCGTAATCCTTCTTGAGCCAAACTGCTCTAGACTTGACTTGAATTTTTTTTCTTTATTTTGGCCATCCTTAGACCGTTTTTAAGTGTGTAGGTAGTAGTATTAAGTACATTCACATTGTTTTGCAACCATTTTCCAGAACTCTCCACCTTACAAAATTAAAATTCTGTATTCATTAAACAATAACTCTATGCCCTAGTAACCATCATTCTACTGGACAAATTCAGAGATAAATTTGACTGCTGTAGGTACATCACATAAGTGGAATTAAACCACTTATGACAAAGACAAAGTATTTGTCTTTTTGTGACTGACTTGTTTCACTTAGCCTAATACCAGTCCTCAAGGCTCATTGCTGCTATAGCCTGTTTCAGAATTTCCTAATTTCCTTCTTTTAAAGGCTGGATAATAGCCATTGTATGTATATACCACATTTTGTTTATCCATTCATCTGTTAATAGAAACTTGGGTTTCTTCTACTTTTTGATTATTGGAAATCTATGTAAATAACGCTACTATGACCATAAGTATTTAAATACTTCCTTAAGTACCTGCTTTCGATGCTTTGGAATAAATACCCAAATATGGATCATTTAATAACTCGATTTCAATTTTTTGAGGAGCCTCCATCCTGTTTACCGTAACAATCACACCATTTTACATTCCCCCCAACAGTGCACAAGGGCCCCAATTTCTCCACATCCTTGCCAACATGTGTTATTTTCTGGCATTCTGTTTCTTGTTTTTGTAATACCCATCCTAATGGGTTGAGCTGGTATCTCATTGTGATTTTCATATGACTGGGTTTTGCTTTGTTTTTATTTTATTTTATTTTATTTTATTTTATTTTATTTTATTTTATTTTATTTTATTTTTACTTACATGTTGTTATGCTTGCCAGATGCTTACATAGAGTAGAATCACAAAACTATTTGCACCTGTCATACTGCAGGCAATTTTGGCTACTATACCTCGAGAAAGATATAACCGACTTAGGAAAGGCTTAGAAGAACAATGACAAAAATTGTAATAGAATGCTTTTCTTTGGGGGAAAGAAGGAAGCTATTCTACTTCTTTGTCTGGGAAGACAAAGGCTGAGAAGGCTTGTAATGGGAGTTTATGAAATCAAGCTCGGAAAGAAAGCTCTTACTCAGTAGGAATGGGGGCCACTCCCTCAACTTTGTCTGTGGACAAACAAAATAAACTAGTACTTTGTGAAGGGAGTAAGACACATAAGGAATTCATTAATAAAAGTGCTAGAACCTTGTATGTTATCTTTTTCCAAAGAACACTCGTTCTCATTATTACGCTTATTTTCATCCCACCCAAGTTGGGTGGATAGGACAAATATCATTATCCCAGGAGAAAAGTTAATCTGTGAAAAGATGACATGACTTAACCACTGGTCCGCTAATGTCTGGATTTACTTTTTGCACAATTTATGCAGTAACTTAGGTCGTGTCTGTACCTGTAAGTAGTTCAGGTTTTTAGACTATATTAATAGGTAAAAGATTTACACTTTCTTTTAAGCTAGAAAAACACACATGGACATGATCAACATGAAGTTGGGATGATGGTTTCTTCTGGAGAAGGAGGAGTAACCAAGAATATCAATGATAATTCCACATTTTGCCTTAAAACGTGAAAACAATAACTGAAGCAATTATCATCAAATATTAAACTTTTTTAAAAGCTTAAGTTTAAGAGCTTGACATTTAAAAATATTAAAGCTAGGAACGCCTTGCTGCATCCCAAAGGTTTTGAACAGTTGTGTTTTCATTTTCATTTGTTTCCATGAATTTTTTAAATTCTTTCATTTCCTTGTTGAGCCATTCATTCTTTAGTAGGATGCTCTTTAGCCTCCATGTATTTGAGTTCTTTCCAAATTTTCTTTTGCGATTGAGTTCAAATTTCAAAGCATGGTGGTCTGAAAATTTGCAGGGAATGATCCCAATCTTTTGATACTGGTTGAGACCTGATTTTTGACCTAGTATGTGATATATGTGTGTGTACATGTATGTGTGTGTACACACACACGCACAATGGAATATTACTCAACCCTCAAAGAAATGAAATCTTACCATTTCCAATGACGTGGATGGAACTAGAGAGTATTATGCTAAAAGAAATAAGTTAATCAGAGAAATTATCATATAATATCACTCATATGTAGAAATGAAGGAACAAAACAGAAGATCATAGAGGAAGAGAGGGAAAGATAAAACAAGACAAAATCAGAGAGGGAGAGAAACCATAAGAGACTCTTCATCATAGAAAACAAACTGAGGGTTGCTAGAGGGGATGGGAGTGGGGGTATGGGGAACTGGGTGATGGACATTAAGGAGGACATGGGATGAAATGAGCACTGGTATTATATGTAAGCTGATGAATCACTGCCCTCTACATCTGAAACTAATAATACATTATATGTTAATTAATTGAATTTAAATTTTTAAAAAGAAAAAAAAGGGAGAGAAAGACCCAGTAAAAATAAATAAATAAATAAACCTTTTTAAAGAGAAAGAAATAAAAAATAAAAATTTTAAAGCTTGGAGACACATTATTCTAGTATTTTCCTGCACTTAGGTATTTTATAAATCAAAAAGAACAAAATAAAAAATGCTCGTGGAACTCGCTGAACTTCCTAAGACTAGAGTCAAAGAAATTAAGCTCTAAATCTTTCCAAAAGTGTCCCTTGGTGCCACTCTGAGGAGTGAACTGTGGAGCTGATCTGACTCAATGTGGCATTTATTAAATTCTTAGGAAACTGAGCTGATGCTAACGTCTCAGTAATGCTGGCCCATTGCTTCTTTCAGATCATATGTGGATTTAAGAAATCATAAATACATGAAATTACTGTCTTTAAATCAGAGGTCACAATTGAGATCTATAGTCCTGACCTAGCCCACAGATGTGTTTTGCTTGACCAGTGTATTGTTTTTAATTAAGACATTTTAAAAATCAGATGATTTCTTGTTTAAAAAAAAATTCCAGTTTATGACTTTTCTTGAAAATCCAGAAACAGGAGAGCAGAGCTCGCATTCTCATGAGATGGCAATCAGGTATATGCTTGAAGAGTAATCAAACTGCCCCACTAGGTGTAGCTTGTCCTCAGGTCATCATGGTCCCCACCACTCTCCATTGCTCCCCAAGATTTCGGCCAATGAGCCATTTACCATCCTGCCCATACTGCTGTTTTTCTCATGGTCGGGGAAATCTCTATACTCCCACATCTCTACCAAATGTCAAAAACAGAAAAGATGAAAGTTCCTTGATTTTTCTTATACCTGGCTGTCTTCACTTGCCTACCTCTCTATCCAACCCTGTAGACATTTTCAGTTTATTTCCCTGAGAAACTAGTCTCCTCTTTTGCTCTTTGGGGGGAAAAAAGTAATGAGTCTTAGTTACCTAGAGACATTCCAGATGGACTTATTATCACTTCTTGGTCCCTTCTTCCCCAATCTCATTTCATCCCTTGGGCTTTTGCTGAAATTTCTAGGGTTTTTTTCCACCCACCCCATGGTTTTGGTAAAAAACGTGTACTCTTCTACCATGTTACTTTTTTCTTACGCTTTCAGAATTAAAATATTCAACAGATCAATATAGCTATTTTTAATATTGGAAATATCACCGTTTAGGGTTTCATATTTTACTGTAAAGATAACTATTGGTGTGAGAAGTTAGCAATAGAATATAGAGGTACTTAGTACAGACCATTTACATACTTAAAGCATTAACTGTAGCTCATCGTAAAATGATGACATCAAGAAACAACCCCACACAATTAATAAGAGTTGTGCTTGTTTGTCATCATTGTTCATCAAACCATGAACCATTGCAGGGACGCCTGGGTGGCTCAGTCAGTGAAGGGACTGCCTTTGGTTCAGGTCATGATCCCAGGGTCTTGGGATCGAGTTCTGTATTGGGCTCCTTGCCCGTCAGGGAGGAGTCCTGTATTGGGTTCCTTGCTTCTCCCTCTGCCTCTGCCTGCCACTCTGCCTGCTTGTGAGCTCTCTCTCTCTCTCTCTGATAAATAAATAAAATCTTAAAAAAACAAATAACAAACAAACAAAACCATGAACCACTGCAGTCTGCAAGGAGATGTGTCTCTCTAGAAAACCAGGTGCATTTGAACCCCACATGCCTGGAGTTCCCTTAAGAGATGACAATGGCAATACTTATTATTGAATTTCTGGTTTTGTGAGTTTTTCCAGACCATGATAAACAGACTTGATGAAAACATCAATCTTTCATCGTACAAACCATTGAATAATCAAACACTAAGGCACTGGAATCAAGAAAGATAAAGTTTTGTTGTAAAGTTTGACATGTAAAGGGAATTCAAGCTCTCTGTAATTTTGGAAAAGTCATTCAGAGAAGTTGGACATTTTCTCTCTGCTGACCTTTTTCACACAGATGATGTGAGAATAAATGAGTCGGAGTGTGTAGAATGATTTAAATTCCTGGCCCT
This sequence comes from Mustela erminea, assembly GCF_009829155.1. Lineage (NCBI taxonomy): Eukaryota > Metazoa > Chordata > Mammalia > Carnivora > Mustelidae > Mustela > Mustela erminea. Next base: position 22,261,551 of record NC_045629.1, read on the forward strand.
GGTCCCAACCAGTCCCAATAAGCTATCCCCATACTCCATCCAAAGTACTGTTCCTCGAGCCTTGATTCTTTAAAAAAATTCCACTGAAATTGCAAACGTGCTAGAACTTGCAGGATTCCTGAAAAGTGCCATCTCTCCCCTCCCAGTCACTGCTGACCCAGCAGTAGCCTCCTTTCTAGCTGATTGCTGTTACAGCACCCCTACCCCTGCAGGGGCACTGCAGACACCTCCCCGTCCCCACCTGGAACTCTGGCACTGGGACAGCTTTTCTTGGCAGATCTAGGACTCAGCTGTGGCCTGGACCTTCTCTGTCCTCAAGCCAGACCAGTCAGCAGTGCCCCCACACCAGCTACTGGACCCAATGACAGTCACCTCATAGCAACCTTGTCGGGCTTCCACCTCCAAGGACAATTTTAAATGATTATGAAGTCAGGCTTCTTGTGCAAGGGGAGTGTGTGTGTGGCATGGGAGAGAACTGATATTTTTAACTATAAGCCAGCATTAACATGTTAAGTCTTAAAACATAGAAATGATAGCTGACCTCTGTCTTAGTCGTGAACAGACGACCACAAAATACCGTAGACTGGATGGTTCTGTGGCTTATTTCTCACAGTTCTGAAGGCTGGGAAGTGTGAGATCAAGGTGCCAGCCAATTCAGTGTCTGGTGTGAGCCCGCTTTCTGGCTTACAGATGGCTGTCTTATTAGGTATCCTCACATGGCAGAAGGGACAAGGGAGCCTAGTGGGGTGTCCTATATGAGGGTGTTAATCTCATTCATGAGGGCCCACCTTCATGATCTAATCCCGACTCCCAAAGGCCCGACCTCCCGATACCACCGTCCTGGTCATTAGGTTTCAACATATACATTTTGTGGGGGACACGAATATTCAGTCTGTGGCAACCTGTTTAGTCTCATCCCTACTTTCAGAACTCAGATGTAGATTACAGACAGGGGAATTGAAAAGACAGGAGAAAATCAACACGGTGGGTTGAGGCGCAGGCAGAGTCCAGCCCCAGCCCCCTGATGACACGTGTTTGCCTAAAGTGCTCTAACAGCGAGCGTTGTTCTGCCATTTGCTCCTGAACCGCCCTGTGAACTAGTTGGAGAATGATTCTTAGCTCCATTTTACAGATGAGACATTTGGACCAAAAGAGAGTAGGTGACTTGTTCAGCCCGATCTGTGGCCAAATCCAGATGTTTCCCCACAAGCTCAAGTTCAGAGCTCTTACCTGTCTCTTTCTTACCCTCCTAAGTCCTGCCTTGTGGATCTTTTTTTTTTTTTTTTAAGATTTTATTTATTTAAAGAGAGATCACAAGCAGGCAGAGAGGCAGGCAGAGAGAGAAGGGGAATCAGGCTCTCCGCTGAGCAGAGAGCCCGATGTGGGGCTTGATCCCAGGACCCTGAGACTATGACCTGAGTCAAAGGCAGAGGCTTAACCCACTGAACCACCCAGGTCCCCCCCTGCCCTGTGAATCATGTTAGAATTTTTGGCCTTAAGCGTCTTCTCCTTCCTACAAAATAATAATTCTAATAACTGAGAATCAGCACGATTGGTGTTGTAGGCCCCAAAGGCCTGAAATTCAGGGAGGTGAGTAGTTGCAGCTTTTTTTTTTTTTAATAGTTCGGGTTTTTGTTTTTGTTTTTTTTTTTTTTATAAACATATATTTTTATCCCCAGGGGTACAGGTCTGTGAATCACCAGGTTTACACACTTCACAGCACAGTATGTGCTTTGGTGAGTGCTCTGGAGTAGTTGCAGCTTTAAGCAAAACTGAGCCCTTCCAACAGCAAGGCAGGACATCATCCCATTCATTCACCCCGACAGCTGCACGTGCGGAATGACGAGTTTCATCACAGAGTAGCTTTCGGGAGAGTTTCCCAAGGAAGAGTCCACAGTGCGGTCTCAGTGGTGAGGGAGGCGGAGCGAGACAATGGTACTGCCCGACATCAATCATCACACAGCGGTAAAAAAGAAGGTTCCTCGTGCTTTCCTTCCCACTGCCCACTCACTCAGAGGAAAGAGGTAGCATTCCTGTGTTCCCTCCTCTGCAGAGAACCCAGCAAGATCAGAGGCAGCATTTCACGCCGGCTGTGAGGACAGACACGTGGGCAGCCTACTCGGCCCTCACTGAGCCTGAGCTCCTGAGATCACATCAGCCCCTGGGGGCAGGGTGGGCGGGAGGCCGTCACTCGTGTGCCTCAGTGTCTCCCCTAACAGGCCAGATGAAGCAGAATATCAGGCTGTGGAAAGTGAGACGTATCTTGACTCTGAGCAGACACCTTCTCTGTTTCTCGGTCTTGACAACGTCAGTGTCACAGCCCGTACTCGGCCGAGATGGAGCTTCAGAGCGCGGTGTCTGGAGCAGATCACCTGTCTTTGCTTCCGGGCTTTGCTCCCTAGGGTACGTGTGGCCCTCAGAATGCTATTTAGCCCTTCTGCCCCTCAATTTCATCATCTGTGGTATTTATATGGGAATAATAGGTAAGAGCATCTGCTACAAAGGCTTACCATCAGGATTAAACGAGTTGATGGGTGTGAAGGCCTCCGAAGAGAACCTGGCTGATGGGAAGCCTGAGTCGGGATGTTTCGGGTTCCTGTCTGCAGAACCTTACAGCCTCGCGATGGGCTGAGCCACCTGCCGAAGTCTCTCCCAGCTCTAGGCTTCCCTGCTTTGGTGTCCAACCTGGACTACTTCTCTGAGCGCGAGTGTGGTCCGCGGGCAGGGAGCAGCGGCCTCACCAGGGCCTCACCAGGGGGCTTGTTAGAAGCACAGATTCTCTATCCAGTGCCTCCTGAAGTCTTCCAAAATCAGCAGCCCAGGGTGGGCCCAGAATCCTGATGGAACATGTGCTCCAAGTGATGTTTAAAGTTGGAAGAACATTGTGTCAGAATCTTCTCTTTACTGAGAAACTTCAGGCCAGATACCCACTTTTATGAATCCTAATTGCGGGGCTGCAGTGGTCTCTGTGACTCTGGGGACCAAATGGCCTCGACAAGCCCTTTGACTTGGGGACTCATTGGAATTTGGACAGCTCGTTTAGGACCTCAACATAATCTGCCTACTTCATTAGAAGAATGACATTTGGAATGGGAGGGGAGCCCTTGCTGGGGTAAATCCAGATTATGAATTGGGCTAAGTTTTAGTACCAATTTATATATTATTTACCTTAGATCCAATTCCCACCCACTGTCCTATATGTGCAGTCTGAATGAGTCTGTAAACAGAAGATTGCTGGTGATTCAGGGGCTTTGAGGATGGTTTCTGGTGCTTTTTTTTAATATGAGTGGAGCTAAGGCTCATAAAGGAAACTGAGCGCCCATTCTTTGTAATAAAGAGAGCAGTAGGCAGTGAAAATCCATCAGTAGTGTTTGCTGAGTTTTCCCAAAATTCCAGATACTACACTAAGTAAGCACTGCAGAGAGGTAAAGAGGCAAGAGGAATAAGTGAAGAGACGTGACCTTCTACCTTGAGCTCTCTCCCCACTCCCATGTCTCCATCCATCTACTTGTCTCCATCTGCAGGACGTTTCCCCCATCTGATCAATAAATACAAAACACATTTCTGAAATGGACTTCCTTGATCTTCTACAAGACAACTGTGTTTTTAGCTACTTCTTAAGCAACAGTGAAACCATTACTTTCCCAGTTTTCTTCCTGTGCTGAAAACGTTGAGGTATGAGTCAACTCATTACCTTCTGATGCATGACAACGTCTCTGGGATCTGTTTCTTCTAGCCTCCCTCCATTTTGGAGGCACAATCCAGTTCAGGTTTGCATCACCTCATAGCCGGATGGCTTTAGCGACCTCTCGGCTGTAACCTGGATGGACCAGCCTATTTCCTCTTCAGTGCACATACCTCCATCCCCCTTTGCCACAGCAACTCCCCTTGAAGACGTTTTCCATACCGTGTCTTTCATGCCTTTGACAGAGAAACAATTCTGCCTTCATTTTGGCTCTTCTATCAAAATCAAGTATCTCTGCCCAGCCTCAAAGCCATTCGCTAACTCTACCTCCTATGTTTCATCAAGAGAATTCCCCATATTCTTTTTCATCCTAGGAAATCAATGTGCTGTACTCATCCCTCAACACCCTCCCACCTTCAGAGCACCCACACTGTCCTCCCCACACTGCCACGAACACACTTCGCCCACCTTGTGTTTTTCTTCCTGCTGACCTTCCATTTGTCCGTCTCTTGTTTCAGAACTCCCATCAGGCATCCCCTTCAGTCCTCCCTAACCTTATTTGTACTGCTACTGCTATCTCCATGCTCTTGTGGCTTTGCAAATATCCCCAAGTGATTTCTATATGTCAGTTCTCATCTAGGTAGTTTACCGCTAAAGACTGAGGCAGCAGAGAATTTTCCATTTCTTTTGTTAATGCTACACTTGGGGGAGCAGCCCAGAGATGAAGTGGGCACTAGCTCCACGTTATTCACCAATTACAAAAATGTTGCTTGATCCCCCGAAGACAACCAGGGGGGAAAAAGCAGTTAGGAATCCTCCTCACTAAAGCCTGTTTTAGGGAGCTCTAATGAGACCCAATTAGAAACCTTCCTCCTGTTTTCATATGTTTCATGTGAACAGTAAGAGCTAATACGTGAAAAAATCAGGCTCACTGTGGCTTTTTGGACCGTTACACACTTCTCTTCTGCTCTGAATGCTTGCCTGGTTTGCATTACGATTTCCTTCCTTGCTGGAAAACTACATAGACTTTCTCCCTTTCTTTGGAAGAAGTGGGACCTGTTGGAAATGTGAGGCTCCAGGATTCAAATGCAATAGGCTTGGCTGTGGTGCTCTGTAGTGCATTTCTTGACAAGTCCTGAAAAGACTATTGAATTCTAGCCTGTGCTTTTTTTCTGCAGTATTTGGATGTGTTTCAGCGGCAGTATTTGGCTGGATAGAGTAATCGAAGTCGTTTTTTTCTCCCCCAGCAATCTTAAGTTACAATTTCATCCTTTGCAGTCAAAGTGGAATATTTTACTCTATGCAAATACTTTGGAGTGCGGTAGAATCATTGCTCTTTCATAAGCAAACAATCTCCCTTTTAATACTACATGTAAACAGGTGAAAGTATAAACTGGCAGTGTTATCCGGATGGAAAAACTGGTAGGTATTTGGTGACTTAGCTAGAGGATACCAAGTTACAATGAAGATTTTTTTTTTTTTTTTAATTAAAGACACACATTTTGGAGGACCTTTTACTTAACGGGAAAAAAATGGTTTTCCTCTTTACTTTCCATGATTAAAACATTGTAACTAATAACCTCCTCAAGGTCACAAGCTTTGTGCCTATGTGGTGGGTTGGGGTTTTGATGCCCTGTGTAACAGGCTCTTGTTCTCTGGTAATCTTCAAAAGGCTGCTGGCCTTTGAATTTGCTCCATATCTAAAATTCTAGCTTTAATTATCAGATTAGCCTGCATTTTTTTTTTCTTTGTGAGTAAGGCGAGGAGAAGCTGAAATGTGTTTTATTATTCTGCAAAATGCTTGAGATGGTCGGATCCCAAATGTTTAATTCTGTTCTGGAAATGGGAGCTGTCAAATTATCGACTGCTTCAAGCCGATGGAGGGAAATTAATAAATCAGGGGAACAGAGTCACTGAGTGACATGACATCAATGGGCGTTCATGTGGTGCGCTCTGCTAAACAATGCTGGAATTGTGCCTTCCAGGGTCCCTGCAAGTCATGAACAAAACAAGAAAGATTATGGAGCATGGGGGAGCCACCTTCACCAACGCTTTTGTCACCACCCCCATGTGCTGCCCCTCCCGGTCCTCCATGCTCACCGGAAAGTATGTGCACAACCACAACGTCTACACCAACAACGAGAACTGCTCCTCACCTTCATGGCAGGCGATGCATGAACCTCGGACTTTTGCTGTATATCTTAACAACACTGGCTACAGAACAGGTAAACGTGGACTTGTTAGCCAATGAACCTCTGCTGGCACTTCTTAGATACAGAAAAATGCCTTGTGTCATGAAAATATAAAGTTCCAACAATTGGAAGTAGTGTAGGTTTTTGGTTTTGGTTTTGGTTTTGGTTTTTTCCTCAATCGGGAGCCTCCCCATTTTTTTTTTTTTTTTTTTTTTTGCTCTGAAGAATGTACCAATGTGAGATCCCTTAGAAAAAAAAGTGATGCTCAGGGGGGCACATTATGAAAATGTTATATTCATCAGAGCACAAAATGGTTGGAATTTTCTAAGAGGATCCGCAACAGAACAGTTTTCACCCTCATTTACCTGCTTACCTCAAACTCCCAGATATCAAGGGATCATGGTTCAGCTTGAGGCTTGTCTTAGGTGTCAGTAAATTCCTGCTGATTGTTTCAGTGAGAAATCAACAAAGGTTTTGAAACTGTTTAGCATCTACTTCAAGATCTGACCACAATAGGTGATCAGAATGATTTTTTGAAGTAATAAAGAACCGAATGAAGAAACCAGTAGGGTATACCTTATTGATTCATTTACTCATTCATTCCTAAAATCGAGAGAATTCGGAGTTTCTTTAGCCAATTTGTGGTTATTTTTAGGTCCCATGTGTTCATGCCCATCTTCCATGAAGGGAAGGCATTCCCAGTACTGTATAGAGCAAGGAGAGATTTTTGGTTAGTTGGTCTTTTGAAAATTGGGGGTCTCTTTCAAGAGAAGTCATAAATGTCATGCCAGTCTTTCTAAGAAAGAAACAAGCTCCTTCTGGTAAGGTTAACCCCCAAAACCTTTGAATAAAACCTGAGAGAATTCTCAGCATGTCGATATTCTCTTGGGTTTTCTGAACGCTTCCTTTTGAAAGGCAACAAGGATGTTTATAGAAGAGTGGGAGAACAAAACTAATTTTTTTTTTTCAGAGCCACCTAGACTTATAAGATTTAAAGATATTATCATTAAATCTCATTGGAAATCATTTTTAGGTCTACAGATTCTCTATGCTGAAGATGAAGAAGAAAAGGGTTTCAAACAAGTGTATTCTCTTAAGTACCTTTAAAAAATGAAATGAATCTTTCCCACTGGACTTGAAAAATACGAGGCCATTTGCTTGTTTTGCAGAGCATTCTGTGGGCACTTAATCCTTGTTATTTATGGATAAAAATATTGATTTTGACTATGATAGTGTTGTCATTCACAAGCATCTCAAAGTCTCCTCCCATGACTCTCAAGGGTGTTTCCTTATGCTTTGGAAAGAAACTAGGTTACTCAGAGTGCCTTATCCTAAGTGTGTTTTCTCACGTAAGTGATTTAAATTTATGGCACCTTTCATCTGAGAGCTCTAAGGCACTTTGCAAATCCATCAAACATCCCCGTAGGGTTCAGAGACAGCAAATGTACTTGGCTCTGTTTTATAACTGAGGTGGGGATTTCAAATACCGTGTGACCAACTCAGAAGCAAAATCAGAAACGTTCTCCTAAAGCCTGGTTCCTCATTGTAACCACCAAGTTATGTTTTGTTCATGAGAAGCATCATGTGAAATTGATGCCTTTCAAACTCCCAGGCTCCCTATCATTTAAAACCTAGTAGCAGATACATAGCTTGAAGGATCAGGACTCTCCCCATATCCAGAGTGATATGGACAAAGTCTTTCATAAGAAATAGAGATGCAGGATGACACAGGGAACCCTGCCAGGACTTAGAGTGGCCCACTAGGTTTTGCTAACTTGTTTCAGGGCAAATCAAGAAAAAGCAAGAAGATAAATGAGTTCTGAAGAAACTGTGTACAGCAATGGGCCCCTAGTTGACAATATTGTACTGTACTTGAAATTTGCTAAGAGGGTTGGTGTTTTCACCATATAAGAAATGAAAAAGGAACATAGTAGAGGTATGAGGTGATGGATATATTGGTTGGCTTGGCAGCGGTGAATATCTCACGATGTTTAAGTATTTCGGGCCATCAGGTTGTACACCTAAAATATATTACAACTTTTTTAGGATTTTGTTTATTTACTTGAAAGACAGAGAGAGAGAGAGCACTCGCAAATGCAGGGTGAGAGAGGGACAAGTAGACTCCACACTGAGCTTGGAGCCCCACCCAGGGCTTGATCCTGTGACCCTGAGATCATGACCTGAGCAGAAACCAAGAGTCGGTCGCTTAACAGACTGAGTCACCAAGGGGCCCCAAATATATTACAATTTTTGATTGTCAGTAATACCTCAAAGAAACTAAGGAGAAAAAAGTAAGAGGGAAAAGAAGGAAATTAGTATTTGTTGCTGACCTACCATGCAGCAGGCAGTTTCACGGAATTGTCTCACTGAATTCTTCCGGCTTTGCCTGTGTTACCAAAGACGAAAAGACTCAGGAGTTGTCTAGGGTCACAGGTTAACCAGTCTTGGGTTGGATTCAGCACATCTGACTCCAGAGTCTTTCCTTTTCCATCATCTTATTTCTTTATGTACGTTTCTGTCATGGCTCAAACCAAAGTTTCTTCAGGGATACGTAAAACACACCAGGATACAACACGGTAAGGACCCTGGAAAATGGAAATGAAGACCCGTACCAGTAAAAAGTCAAGGCAAAGCTAGGTGTACAAAGTTCCCGCTCTGGAGTTGTGCCGGGGAGGGTGCCTATGTGGAACTAAGCTTCCAGATGGCAAAAGCAAAAATCAAAATGCCATCCATTGCGAAGTTTACCAGGTCACTAAGATAAAATAAATCGGTTTCTTCTAAGAAGCATAGCATATTCTGATACTTGTTTCAATTAGACTATGCTGTATCTACCCTACAAGGGATCATAAGACAAAAGATAAAACAGAGTGAATTTAGTTCAAGTTCCTTATTTTCGGGTGAGCAAATTTATGCCAAGATCAAAAGTAACACATCCAATGTTCTAATGCAGGGAGCGGGTGTCAAGACCTTGGTCTTCAGGGTTCTTGCCAGTGTGCTACCCTGCCTGTATGGGTGGGGTCTCAAATGACACTGCACACCATAAGGCTGTCCCAGTGACAATTGTCAGGCTCTTTGTGAAGCCCAGTTGTCTTCTCTCAGGGTAGAAGACTTGCTCCCGGAAACCTAGTCTGATTCTGAGGCCAACCTTCTTTCTGCCCAGGGGTCTAGACACTTAGTAATAATTGGACTTATAGTGAGTCATCGTAGAGAGGAAAGGAATTCTTTAAAGGAAACAAGGACTTTTCCGAATAGTTAGAAATAAAAAAAGGATGATCTTCACAGAAGAAAATTAATGTTGATGTGCCCCTTAATGAATCAGACAAAAGTACAAATTGGAAGACGAAAATGGCAGTGATAGAGATCTATACAATTTAAATTTATCTTTGATAGAAAAATATTGAAGAATCTCAGGTGATTAGGAAGCAAAGATGCCTTCTTAACAGTTTATTGATCTAGCCAGGGATAGAGACCCATTTGAAAATACACAAATAAGAACATCAGGATGACAGGCATTTTAAGAAGTCAAGAGAATGAGTGAAGGGATATTAAACCAACATAATTATTTATAATCTACTAACCTAGAGGAGGAAAAGCTGATATATAAAGATTTTATTGTTTTTCTAATAATGAATACATTATCTGGAATGTTTAGCTGAGAACCCAAGAAAAATAATGTAAGAAATTGAAATATGTATCATACATAAATATTCATCGAGAGAAAAGCACAACGTAGTAATCAGTTTTATGAAGAATAACTCCAAGAAGACAAATTACTAAGAGACGGGTTTTTGGGAGGCATCCAGAATACATGGATTTCGATGGACTGAATTGATCCAATATTATATTTACCATCGTATGACATGATTTTTTTCTTTCTCAGAACTGAGGCATATTTTTGGACTGGCTATAGCCTGAATTTTTTCTAACTTTACTCATGGAAAATATGACTCTCCAACAGCTTAAATGTTCAAAAGGGGAAAATACAGCAACATGTCTATTGCATTTTATGTTCAGACAAGTGAAGTGGGAATGATACTGGATTATCTATCATAAAAATGAATATCCTACCTGACTGTCCGCTCAGAAAATAACAAAACAAAACAAAACAAAACAAAACTTAGTGTGAATTTCTTGTGAGACTTGAATGTAAAACCTGGATAGAATTGAATGTAAAACCTGGCATTAGTTTTAAGGTAAAAGTAACAATCCACGTTTGCAAGATAACAACAAATGTCAGAAAAATCCCTAAATCAAGACTGAGGAGAGCTAGAGCTACATCCCATCTCTGCCTTTAATTTGTTTAGAGAACTTGCATAAGCTAGTTTTCCAACTCATATATGTAATACAGAGATTAAATTAGGATGATTCCTAGTGGTTTTCCTGTCGAAAATTATACTGTAGTTTTATTATAATCCCTATAATTTTTATATTGATTCATTTAAAGATTGTAGTGTTCAAGTTACAATCAGAACACATGATACATAAAATCACATGTGAATTAAATTTTAGTCATACTCATTTGACTTCATATCATTTGGGGAGAAAGGGCTATATTTAATGGAGAACTGCAATAAATTCTTTTGAAAAAAATCCCTTTGTAACAAAATAATTAGGACAAAGGAAGTTTCTGATTTCATGTCTTTTTAGTTTGTGAAATTTATTTATGTTACTTACAGCATATATATTTTATTTGTTGTCCAATATGGGATTTTTTAAAAATGTAGAGATGACCTAAAGTAAGACATACTAATATTCTAATTTTAGTGAATAATGGCATTACAGATTTTTGATAGTAACATGAGGTGGAGCAAACAATTTTTGAACTACACATGCCTGGAATTACACTAAATGCTGGGATATAAAAAGATATAAAGTAAGAGCCCTGTCTTCATTAGACTTATAGTCCAGTTGGGGAATTCCAGTTTTAACTTGGTTCAAAATCATGTATGTTGTTAATTTGTCAGTTACTACCAGTAAAATCCTGTGACCCCAAGCCTATCAATGACATGGAGTAAAAGCTCAATTAGTGTATCGTTTGTTATGTTACGTAAGATTTAACTTCTCCACAGCATCAGACAACTTTTGTGTAGTTCCTATTGCTGACTGAAAGGTCTTTGCTTCAAAAAAGTTGAAGGGGAATTTTTAAAGTATTATGTAACAGATAGTCTTGGACAGAAGTAGCATGACATAAAGTCAACACTAATTATAATCAGGTCTTTGTGATCTTTCACCCTGTCACCTGACCTCCCTACCACCTTCTCAAATAGCCGTGAAGGGAAGTGTTTAATGGTGTCTCAGAGAAGAACACGATACAGGACGGGTAGATGGTGTGTTCGGGATATACTCCCATAGTAGTAAATTGACTGAATTGCCAATGCCAAAGGATAAGAAAAACCTCATACTATACGTAATGCAATAGCATTATGGGCAAGAAAAGAAAATTCACCTTAGGGAGGGAGAAAGAGATTCAATACATCTGGAGGAAAATAATTAGAAGCCCAGATAATCAATTGCAGAGCGCTGCCAGGAAGCGTAATGTTGAAAGAGGCCAGGGGTGATTACAAATGAGTCTCAGTGTTACGAGGCAACAAGAAAGGCCAGAGTAACTTGAAGCCCATGGCACCAGGGGTGTCGTGTGGTGACGCACAAGGTCCTGGTCTCTCTTGGAACACGTGTGATGGGTGAGGGCACATCTGGAATCCTGAGTACATATTTTACACTCCATTAGCTCAAAGACACCGAAAACCTGGAGGGAGTTCTGAAGCCTGTAACAGGGACTATAAAGAGACTTGAAGGGATAGTTTATAAGGGGAGGATTAAGGGAGGGGTGATAGCCATGGCAATAGGTAGAAAGCAGAGGTAACTAACTCAACAAGGACAACCATGAGGGAAGGGCAGGAATGACCTGTCATGGCTGCCCCCAGTGGGAAAAAAAAAAAAACAAAAACAGAGAACAAAATGAATGAAGCCAGAAAAAAATCTACAAACTAATGAAGCAGGAAAATGTAAGACAAATGGGAACCTGTTGCCACAAAATAAGTCTGATTGGGCAGGAAAAAGATGTAGAAATGTTTTCAAGCACACAAGTGCAGAACTCGGACAAGATTTCCTCATAGCACAGGGTGGTAAAGGACTTTGAGTCAGGACTCAGGGATGGGAGGACCATAGTAATGGAGCTGCTAATAAGAATACGAGCAGAAGTGGCATTTAATATGCCCTTGTGAGGTGCCAGGCGCTGTTTGAAGCGCTTTACATATGTTTTAATTCACTGGATTCTCACAGCAACTGTTCTTACGATGATCCTCATGGTCTTACAGATGGGAGAACTGGAGGTGAAGAGAGGCCAAGTGACTTGCCTGTGGACAGACAGCTGGCAAATAGCATGGCCAGGATTTAAACCCAAGCAGGCCAGCTCCAGGGTTTATACTCCAAACCCCTGTACTTTTCTACTTCTTTTAAGAGAAAAGGAGAGAAAAGGAGGGGCGCCGGGGGGGGGGGGTCCCTGGAGATGAGGAGCAGGCCAGAGGACAGAGCTGGGCTCGAGCTTACTGAGTGAAAAGTTCCTGGAAATAGTCCCCTCTGAGGTTATGTTGGTGGGGTGTGGCCCTCGTCTGCTCCCTCTGACTGGAAGTCATTATTGCCTTTCGTCAGAAAGGAAAATCATCTCGTGGTTCTCTGTGAAAAGGTGGTTGGTCTCTGCAGACGAGAAACCCTCATTAGAATTCCTACTGCGCGTAGTCAGCTCAGAGGGAAATCCTGAGTCCTATCTGACCTGAGATCCTGTATGCTTTGTCCCACACCCATCGATCGGCTCCAGGGCCTGGCTGGGTAACCAGGCAGTGGGCGTTAAGCCAACTGACTGCTTGATGGATATACTCATTTGCAGACTCAACATGTAAGCATTCATTCAACAAATAAACACTGCTATGTTTCTCGTTTTGAGTTAGCTCTTCAAAGAAAATTAATCAGAAATGGCAGCTCCAGCCACTTTTGATTCCAGTGAAAACATAGTCTAGAACTTGTGGAATCCCTGGAATACACAGAGGTCCATGAACCTCAGTGCGAGAAACAAAAGCTATGAAGCCCCCTATGCTACGTGCAAGGATGGGGAGCAGGGAGAGTACAGAGATGAGGCAAAGACAATGTTTGCGCTCGAAGCCTTACAGACTAAGGGGGATTACCTTTATACAAGTATGAGTGTAGCACAAGGAGGAAAGGGAAGATGGCCTTTGAGCCACAGAGACAAATCGCTGTGGGGACTGGGCAAAGACTGGGATTAGAATGTCACCTGGTCTAGCCCTGATACATAGCGGGGAGATGAGGGAACTAGCACCGGCAAAGGCAGAGAGGGGAAAACCAGAGCAAACAGAGAAAATGCCTTCTTCAGAGAGAGGGACAGATAACCAAGAAATGTGGGCTGGGGTTGGAAATGGAAAGAAAGGGATTTTGTCCTTGCATGGCATGCTATCAAATGAAACTTGATTCTATCAAGTGAAACGTGAGGTGGGGGGGTCCATCCACGATTGTGACAACAGGTGATGTCCCCAGAGTCAGTCTTCAGGAAGGCGGTATTAAGAGTAGAAAGGTCCGGAAGGCTGGCTAGGGGAGCTGGCAGGAGACTGAGAGTATTCATGGGGGTGTCGAGTCATTGGAGAAAGAGGGGCAGGTTCAAGAGCTGTTATCTGCATAGAACCTTCAGGTGGTGGCTTCCTCGTAGCAAGGGGACCAAAGGAGCAGGTGAACCGGGGAAGGCCCTGGGGTGCCGTGTCTGGTCAACCAGGAAGACGATTATGACTCTCGGAGAAGAAAAGAGTATCCGAGGAGAGAAGTAAACTGGGAAGGGAAAAGGATTCATTCCATTCTGGACGATTCTATGAAGAGTAAGGAAAACACTCAGCTGCGGGTATCCTACAGGTAGCTGTTTGTCAGGATGAAAGCGAGCTAGCTAGCCCATCAAGACACAGATATGACGTGTCGTGGACGAGACTGAGATTCAGAAAGGCGTGCTTGAAAAGCGATACCAGTAAATTGCCTGATTCAGGGATCTGTTTTCATCTTCCCTGGCTCGTCATCCAGGAACTACCTTACTTACTTCATGTGTGTAAGTGGAGGCGCCTGAAGCCTGCTTAGTGAAGTTGCACAGTGGCTTTGACACAGAAGGCATCTGGCTAGCCAGAGTTTCTCCCTAAAATGAAAGATGGCGGCCTTGATTAAAAATCAGAAAAATTAAAGCTTGCCTGCATGTGTGTATTACATACACACGTATGCGCAGGTCTAAGCATGTGTGTACACAACGCACACACACACCCCTCTACATCCATATATAAAAATTTCTCTACTCCTTCTTACTCTTAAGTAAGGCTATGTTTATGGCTACTACAGTGACCAAACATGTAAGTTACCCAGAACAGGGCTTGTTTATGCCTGCCTTCCTGGTGGAATTACAACTATTAGGAATAGTACCCTCTTTGTCTTATGGACTGATTGGGTCCTGCAGTTTTGAGGGCTGGTTGGTTCTTAAAGAACCCTTTCAGAACAGCGTATGTGCTATAACAGTCTCTGCTTTCCCCACAAATGGAAATGTGTCTGTGTTTATACCAAACCTAAAAAAAACCGGACACAGCTGCTTGGAAGAAGGCTTTATCTCAGGATCATGCATGTAAACGTGAGAATACCTTAACAATGGATCCCAGTTTGGTTTTTCTGTAACGGCCGAGTTCGAGCTACGCTGCTGCGGTATTAGAGTAATTTTTGAATGTCATCTTGAAATAGAAATGTGGATTTTAAGTACTAAGGCAAGGGTATAGGAGAAACACTTCTTAAACATATGCAATGTATTTTCTTTGTAAGAATCCTAAATGTTGACGCATTACTTATAATCGAAGTGGCTAATGACTTTTCAGCAAGGTGATTTGGTCAGACCTTAGCCACAGACTTGGGTATACTCCAGAATGCTTTCCTGCACTTGTGAAGCTCTCTTGTCTAACCTGAATTTACGTCCGTGGTGATAACGTGGTGTATGCAATGTGATTAGAGTAAGTGAACATATTTTAAAAAAAAAGAAAAAAGAAAAAAAAAAGGGGGGGGAAGTAATGGTACCCTCTTTCATTTTTGTCTCCCCTTCTGATAGTTATAAGGCATTTGACTTCAAGATCTAACACATTTTGCTCCTGAAACCCCAACCTTTCCTACTTACTCCCTCCTCATTGCTCCTCTCTTATCATCTGTGGTAGAGGACCACATCCAAATCCAAAATTTCCCTCTGACAGGACCGTAAGTTCTGTTGCCCAGTGGCCTTCCTTGGGAGTGGCATGAAAAGTTAGACATGTGAAGTCCTTCCAGGGGCCTCGTCAATGAGCAGTAGAGAGTCAGTGTCCCACATACTTCTGTGCAACTATGATTCTATGAAAGTTAGTCATCTGTGCAGTACTTCTGTGTCACCAGAATCCTTCATTATCAAGAATAGATATACACATTCATAAAAGATACGTAATGTGAGCACCAATGCCATAAAATGTGTATGACATAGAAACCCTCACCATGTGCCTAAGAAATGGAGTTTACCGTGGTTCCTTGACTTGGAAAATTTGTACTCTGGATATGCAAACACAAAGACAAGCTTTTCTATACTGTTTTCATAATTTATAACTCACAAATAGTAAGTTAGAAAACTTATTTTCTCACCAAGACTGAATTTTCAGTCCCCCAGTATTTGCCCAGAGACAGCACTCCACATTGCCACTGGCTACTTCTCTGACTGTTAAATCAACTTAACAAAAGGGTACATTCTGCTTTCATCCCAGCAGACCCACAAGAAATGGATGCACCCTGAGTACCATGATCATTATGGTGATTTTATTGCACTGTAATCTGTGTATGTGGGTGCTATGCTTTTTTATTCAAAAGGGAAATGTACGTCTGTCACTTTGCCAAAGAATCAGAGTATTACACTATTATTTCGGCATTCACTGTAAGCAAGGTTTACTTTGGTTTTATTCTTTTTCAAATCCTAATTTCATACTTATGCATTTATGCATTTATTTGTGATTAATCATTTCATATGAGAAAATAATCCTTTTTTTTTCCCCTTTGCAGCCTTTTTTGGAAAATACCTCAATGAATATAATGGCAGCTACATCCCTCCTGGGTGGCGAGAATGGCTTGGATTAATCAAGAATTCTCGTTTCTATAATTACACTGTTTGTCGCAATGGCATCAAAGAAAAGCATGGATTTGATTATGCAAAGGTAATTTTCAGGCACTTTTACACTGCATCAATTTACTGTGTGCATAATGGGGAAAAGCCATTTTCAGTGAGTTAACTTATCCGCGAGATTGGCTTTCTATGTTCTCACAATGTTAGAATGAGAAATTTTAAGGTAATTTTAAACTCCAGGCAAGAAAAAGACTTTCAAGGAACACTGACTTTGAATAGTGATTCTTTTTTCCCTCATTAGGATGAAAGGCAATCAGCCTTTGATGAAGTATCATCAAGAAAATCATAGACGCCTCCACTTGGTCTCGTGATATTGTTTTATTTTTCTGCTCCCTAGAGGATTTGTCCACATAATCCAGTGTTCTTCTTGTGCCATTTTGCTTTTCACTGGCGTGAAAGTGCATTTCATCTGTGGCTTCAGGTTTAGAGCAGACAAGCACAATAATCGAAGGTCAGGAAACCACATTCTTTGCTTTTCCTCCTGTCTGACCAAGCATTGATATGTGACAAGGACACCTGCCCCATGGCAGTGAGAGTCCACAGCTCTGGGGCCATCAACCCTCAGATTTCCAGATCTGTTCACAGAAACTGAAATCAACACGTCCCTCCGTATCTCTAACAAATGCATCCCAGATTAGACTTTTTAAAATTCACAAAGGTTTTGTGATTGCCAACCAAAAATAAAACAATTTTCAGACGACAAGAGTGAAGGGGAAAATATCTTCGAATTTAGCCCACTAATTAGCCTAAAATATCCTCTTCTCTTCTAGCCATGCCCAGCTCTTCCTCACTTTTCTAAAAGAAGCCGGCAATCTGCTCTATCTAGAGTAGATCACTACGAAAGAGCCATTGGTGAAAATCGGAGAGAAGGAGCTTGATTTAATTTTAGCATGGTGCTGGCTTTATGCTTGGCCTGTTTGGGGTGGGGGGGGACTTGGTGGGAGATAAGGTGTAAGTCTGGCTCTTCCGTCCCCTTCAGAAAACAATGAATGCAAATGAATTCACAAACATTGCTAATAAGATTCCAGACTCATCAAAGTCGAGAGCTGGCGGGGACCTTGGAGGCAGATTTGAGCAATGTCCTACAAAGTGCGCTAATTGTCACTGCCATCATTTTTTATCTGTAGGGATGCTTTCATGCTCCTTGTTTAAGCTATTAACCTTTCTTTCCCTGTTGTCCTAAGGAGAGCAAAGTAATCAAGATTCCCTCCAAAGACTAAAATTAGCGTAACTTGCCCATTATCACAGCTGATTAAGTGTCAAAGACAACTGTGTCCGAAAAGAATATATGGCCTTTTTTTAGTGAGAAAAAGGAATGAAACAGACACTCCCACGGAAGAAGGTGATGGCCTGTGGAGTTGTCCTCACAATGACATGTGACACAGATTTCCTCCCTTGGGCATGGCTTTGGCAGCTGTGCTGGTCCTTGAATCTACATGTGATTAGTCATGCCTGGGAGCCTCTGACACTGTGAATGCTGTCTGGGCACTTTCTGAATAAAGTTTGCAGTGGAGCTCCAGGCCAGCAGTACCCACTTAGAGGAAGCAGGTGGTTTAAGTTTTCATCGTTCCTTTTCATTCCATTTCTTCCTTCCCCCTTATGGAGTTGCATCCGTCCCTCGGATGGCAGCTCAAGTCATTTTATTAGCCAGTCAGGCTCAAATCCCAGCAGCTGTATCATTTTAGTTGTGCAATTAACAGTATAGTCTGCAGGAAATCAAATGCTCCCCATATTTACTATTTCAAGTGAATTAATTGATAAAACACTGCAGCTTTTCCCTGTGCACCCAGATTTGAGCTATGGCTTTCATTTAGCAATTACTGTATAATTCCCACAGGTGAATTTTGAATTTAAAGACCTTTCCTTTAGTTTGTGTGTGTGCAAACGGGCGCGTGTGTGTGGGTGGGGGTGTGTTCTGCAACTGTGAATTTGTAGTGGGCGTGGGTGTTTCCTGCCCTTGAAGTAATTAAATTTTTTGTCAAAGAATTACATCAATGAAATCTGAGAATGAAATATGTATCCGGTGTTTCATGGGCTCTAGCGTTTGGATTGCCAGATCTGATCATTATCTTGGGCAAACAGGACTGACTGGACTCTTTTTCTTTCCTAATTGCTAAGTCGTGCCCTTACTTAAAATAAAATTTTTGCGTGTTACCAAGCTAGCCACCTAGAAAGTAACTGGCAACTGATTTCGTCCATTTGGGAAGATGTTTTGCCGCTTTGGGAAGTTATCACCTTCCTTCCCACTTGAGGCCTCGTGCCTTCATTGAGTGAGACGCTTCTGAAGAAAGCAGTATGCAAATGCCATCTGATGAATGTCACCTTTTGTAATTTTTGTTTTGTGTCAAATGTATGTTTCAGGACTACTTCACAGACTTAATCACTAACGAGAGCATTAATTACTTCAAAATGTCTAAGAGAATGTATCCCCATAGGCCCATTATGATGGTGATCAGCCACGCTGCGCCCCACGGCCCCGAGGACTCGGCCCCACAGTTTTCAAAACTGTACCCCAATGCTTCCCAACACATGTGAGTAATAACATCAGTTCTGGGACCTGCTGAACACGGGCCTTTTCTTTGCTCCCCACCTCCCACCTCCCATCTCTCCCTCACCCCATTTCCTTCCTTGCCCCGTCTCCTGAGGCAGGAACATCTACCAGTTCCTGCCAAGAGACCACGGGGCAGGCTGGCCATGGGGCCTGGCATAAGGACCAGGTCTCATGGCGTGATTAGGAGTCACAGTATGTCCAAACTTTGTTAAGTAACTAAATGGAAAGGAAGAGAAGCACTTACGGTGAATGGGGGAAATTTGTACCAGGTGTTCCCTTCGGTTGTCTTAAATAATATCCCTGAGCATGATCTCATAAAAATAACCATCCAAGGGTATGCTCCTTGTAACGGCAGAGTGGCGCCCCCTGGTCTCTGGTGGTAGAAACACGGGTCTGTCTTCCAGGAGAATACTGGGGTCAGCTTTGCTGCAGATGTGCAATTAGGACTCCTGCAGAAAGCAGCTTGCACAGGCTTGCTCAAGAGGCCTTCTCAGGTCACGGCTTTAAAATAACCTGATGTTTCCTTTTGAGAGGCAGGAGCTTTGGTAAGGAGGGGAGGGGAGGCCCAGAAGAGGGGTTGGGGTGAGGAGGGAGTGAGGCAGAGAGCCCTGTTAGGCTGGTAACTCCCCCTAGCCAAGAATGAAAAAGTCCGGATGCTTTGGCAGCAAAGAACATGATTTTGTTTTTTACTCCCTGGACCCACTTCCTTCCTGTTCGTTGCAGTAACGTACAGCCTTCCTGACAGAGCGCTTGGCTCTATGTCTACGGAAGGATCCGCCATCAGGAAAGTAGGGACCAGGGAACTGGTATGTTTCCTTCATCACTAAACCTCCAAAATTGGTTCTTGCTCTGTTTATGCTGAAGTAGCATCTCTTCTCACCCACACTGATTTCCCAGCCACAATCCTAGACAGAAAGAAAATTGAGTAAATGTATTTATGGAAAGAGGGACATACCGAAGGCACTGTTATTGCTGGTCATTATATATCCCTGAAGAATCCTCCCTTATATGCTTATTTTTTTATCTTATAACTAGTAAACTCATGGGTTTGGGCCAGTGGTATTCAGGTCGTCTCTGCCATATAAAGTGATTTAGAAAGAAGGAGGGAGGTCAGAGCTGACTGAGGACAGGAACTAACAGTAAATATAAAACCAGGACAGACACCCTGCTGAAATGCCCAGTCAGGATGGAAGGATGGAAGAAAAAAGAAAGCTGGTTCCCCCAGCACCTGGGGAATGTGGTCTGGGTGAGCCGCTGTGTTTCGGAAAGAACGCTGTGGATGGATATACAAACCTCTAGAAGGTCTACCTACATATAACCATGCAACAAAAGTCATGAGCAAAGCCCACAAATGGCGAGGGGCTCTCCATTCCAGATCACTTACAGATGGGCAACCTGCTGGTTCAGTGAAAGAGAAAGGTCTTTGTAGTTTTCTTCCCGGCCCTGGGACCCAACTTTCTCTTTCCTTTTTGAATCAGAAAATCATTCTGTGTCGGTTTTCTTGTTACACTGGCAGATGCTCAGCCTAGGGAGGCTTGCTACAACTGTAACCCTTACCGGTATTTTTGTGAGGTTGAGGAGAGGGCATTGACAAAATGCGGTGTTTTATGGCTCCTTAGAAGTCAACCTGCTTTGAAGCTTCTGGGCAAGATCTTGAGCCTACAGAAAAATCAGCCACAGGTCAAGAGGTTCTGAGAGCCAGTGGCATGCACGGACAATTGTAGGAGGAGAGGAATCTGCAGACTTCCCTGAGCCTTCATCATCACTGAACAACAGCATCTCCGAGCCCAGCAATTACAAATTCTATTTGATTCCACAAATATTTATGAGTGGTGCTCTTCAGTACCGCTTGGATGTAGGCACAAGGAAGACACAGTTGCTTACAACCAGAAACCAGGGAGCAAAGACAGGCATGGGCCTCCTGGGGCCAAATCCAGCTTGTCACCAGCTTTTGTTAATAAAACTTTATTGACATATAGTCACATTCATTCGTTTTTGTGTTCTCTGTGGCTGCTTTCACAATTCAACTGCAGAGTAGTTGTAGCAAATACATTATGGCTTTCAATGCCCCCGGTATTTGCTCTCTGACCCTTTACAGAATGAGTTTGCCCCCAGCCCCTACTCTGGGGGGTGGATGGGCAAGTGTCCAAACAGCCGTAGCACCAGTCAGAACAGAAGGCATAAGTACTAGGACAGGCCTTCAAGGGGCTATGGAAGTTTGGAGGAAGAGGCGTTCTCAACACCGGAAAGTCATGGACCAGCCGACATTCAGAGCAGGCCTCAAAGAATGGGTACGATTTCTGCAGCTGATCCTACAGACTGGCTCCATGATTTCAGGAAGAAAATGCAGCGTGGACAAGTGGCCGCCACGTTATGTGAGACGATCTAAGAAGTGACCTAGGAAAATGGAGCACAAGGAAGGCAAGAAGGGATAAAGCCAGAAAGGGAAACTAGCAGAATTTTGAGGACCTGAATGAATTTATACATGACCTTAAGCAGAGTCACCGGAGGTCATTTGGTGGGGTAGTGACAGAATAAGTGACTCGGTCATTTTCTCATGAAAATTGTTTCAGTTATTTCTTTTGAGTTCACGTGAACTACCTGTGTGGCTTACTAGTGACTATAAAAAAAATCTTCACTTGGCAGAGTGAAAGTATTTAGGCCTTTGAGACAAATAAGCATGATGGGTTCTTTTTTCATGTCTTCTCACTACAAAGCTTGTGGGCATTCTTTTTTTAATGTCTAGGAAACCCCATCATCTCATCTGTTAAATGGGGATAATACTAGCACTTTGACATGATATCATGAACACAAACTGAGACAGGAAGTCCCCCCATAGGGCCTGGGACACAGAAGCCACTTCATGGACACTGATCCTTATTGATCTTTTCCATTCAGAGGAACCACATAAATCTGCTCTTTCTTGAGGCCATCTTTCTTGACCCACAAAAAGTGCAATTTCATTTGGTTCAACTTCACGTTCAGGAGAAGCAGCTGAAGAAATGACAAGTAGATAGGTGTCCATTGTGATATGACAAAGCTCTTGACAAGCTAAGACTCACACTGAGACGAGTCCCTCGCACCCGGCCACTCTAAACACCCAGGCAATACAAACACCCATCTGGGCTGTGTTATCTTTTCCTGCTGCAAAATGGGTGCTGCGACCAAGTGCCAGTGAGGAGAACACCCTCAGCCCTAGAAAATGAAAATCCATGCAGTTGGCTAGGCGACTCTGCCTCTGTTTGCTGCTAAGCCTCGGGCTTTGGTGTCCCTGGCGTGGAGAGAGGCACTGCGGCTCCCTCAGGCCTCCAAAGGCCTGAGTTAGCTGAGTCCTCGTTGCCCAGGCCTCCCTGGCTGCCACTCACTGGAGGAGGGGGCCGGCGAGAGTCCGTGTGCGGCTCTTGTCACCGTGAGTGACTGCACAGGTCCACAGTTCAGTCTGTAGACAAAAGGAGTGAGACAGATGAAGACAGGCGGCTAATTGTGGAGCATGGAGCCCCTGAATGGCAGGTTTCCTTAGCAAAAACGTTCGCCACACACTCGAGCATACTTTGCAGACATGTTTGGCAAGCCCTCTGCAAACAGGAGAAGCTGTAGACACTCCCCTGTTGGGAGAAGCAAGTAATGTGGACTCGTTCCCGGCGGTGGCCTTCCTTGGTGGTCACACGGTATCCAGGTGCCTTTCGTGTGGCCTCAGGCGGTCGTCGTCTGGCCCCCTCCAACCGGAGAGAATGAGTCGTGTTTCCACGGTACTTTCCACTCCCAACAAAGGAAGGAAGCCGGGCCAACACTGGCTTGCTGGCTTTACACTTCAAGGCTGAAGGTTTTGCCAACCAACTAAGTACAAGGACAGATATGGACCCTTGGTGACAGGAGGCACTGCTTAATCAGAAACGGTTCAGCTGTTCTAGGCCTCGGTGATACCTGAGGGAGTCTCCGTCGTAAGATCACACATGATAATCCTTATCCTAAAGCTCTTCCCTGTGGCAAAGACCCTACTGTCCTTTTCTGTAAATTACCTCCCAGGATCCTCCTAGGACTGCTATACCCTCGCTCTTTCTGTGACACAGCTTTTGTCTCCTGGCCGCCATGAAGTGATAATGTGCAGCAGTGACAGGGAAGGAGACTCTATTTACCTACCCTAGGATTCTGGGGGAAGCTAAGAGACTCCCTCAACACTTTCCTACCAACCATCTTCCTATCAACTGAAATTTTTTTATTATTCCGTTTCACCAGTTCTTTCTCCCTGTCCCTGGAAATGTGTCTGATTGTGCGTATGAACACACCAACACCAGTTCAAGTGAAATCTAAACTCTTGGTAGAATGATCCAGCTCCTCTAACTTGCAAGAATTGGTCTAAAAGCGCAGTTTGGGGGATGACAAAGTGTGCTAAAGGGACAGCAACCTCTGCGTAAGCCTCAGAACAAAGTTTTTAAAGCACCTCTGTTGTCCGAAATGGGAAAGAAATGTTTTCCCTTAGAGGAATTTGCACATCCTCACTTCATTGGTTCCACAGATCCATAAAAGAAAATGCTTTTGAAGACAAGAGAATTTTAAATTCTCCGTAAGAATCTTTAATCTGGGCAGAACTCATCGCTCCCTCCCTGTGTTCCCACTTTGTTCTTCTCTCTGTCATTGACTGCATATCCCATGGCACAGGCTGTTTACCCAGACCCTTGAAGTCAAACTGCACACCTCCAGGGGGCAGCATTCACACAAGATACGGTGTGAATGAGGCCCTGGAGTTAGGCAAGATAGCTCTTTCCAGAAGGCAGGGCCAAGTTTTACCTCTCTGCTTCCGGTGTCTGGGGAACATGTCTCCTTCCCCATCCCTTGCCAGATATTTTTTTTGTTTAGCAAATGAATGAGCGTGTTAATGCCAGGTGACATTAAAACGTATTTTGATAGCATAAAAATATTTAAGCAGTCGATTTTATGAATTAAAGGACACCTAGAAATCATCGAATGCCATAACATTTTAGGTTAAAAAATGAAGGCCCAAACTCTATTTCAAAAAAATAAAAGACCCAAATGGCTCTGCCCAAGTCACATAAGTAGACAGGGACAAAGCTGGAGCTAAACCTCTGTTCTCTTGCCCCCAGGTGATCTTTGTACATCCCCTGCTTTGCTCAGCCCTCGTCACAGTTACAGTTAATATTAGAAGTGGCTCCCGTGTGTGGGTTTGCACAATTCTGTTGGAGTCTGCAGCATCTTAGAAGACTTTTTAAATTAGTTTCCTGCGGTATCTATAATCAAGATCATTTGATATTATTCTGCGTGCGTTCAAATGTTACCTACCTAAAGACATTTGAACTCAGGTGGGGAATATCTCTACAAAGTCAATTAAATAAGTTCAATTTGAGTGAAAGCTGAGATGGTGTGGCCTGGGAGATTAAGTATAGAATTTCCAATTTAATGCTTTGAGTGTGTGTCTTAAATCTATATAACTAGCTTATTCTGGGAATTGAAACCTATTTCATTTCTCACAGAATGACGGACCCACTACCACTGCTCTTTAAGAGTTAGATCATTAGAGCTTTTGTTGTTGTCCGAGACTAAATAACAAATGAAGAAAACACACGTGCGGATATGAAATGCTAGAAATGTCTTTCTTTTCACTGGGTGACAGTAAAGGCCATCAGCTGTAAAAATGAACTGCTAAGTTCTTTGCAATTCCTGGAATATGGATTTCATACACAACACATGCATTTCTTAAAACCATCTCTCATCTAGTGAGAATTATTCTCCCCAAATACCCACCCATCAAAAAGAAAGGTGACATTACTGATTTTCAGGATTCGTGTTCTCATTATGCAATAAGCAGCAGAGGAGAGGGAATCAAAGCCCAGAGAGAATCGGCATGGACGGCAAAGGTTGAAGTCACAAATGTGAGGTCAAAAGGATCTATGATCTAGTGCTGAGCAATAAATTCAAACACGAAGAAAAAGCTATGTGCAGAGAAGCCTCACGAGGGGAAAGTTAACATTTTAAACTATGAGAATAGTCTAGGTTTGGGGGAGAGTATAAGGCCTGGAATGCAGAATTACTGGTTAAAATCCTTCTTGGAACAGACAAGAAGGAGCCTTACCAGGTCAGGCATGTGCGACTGTGACCCCAAAGTGGATTTTTTTTTTTTCCTTAAAGCAACAGAAACTTAAAAACGACAACTTAGTCATCTCTCCTCTCAGTTTTTAAGCAAAGAGCAGTTGTTATCTGTCTTTTCGCTGATGCATCCAGTATGCCTTGGACGGTCCAACTTGATCATGTATTGTCAGCAAAAGCAGACACTGGGCAGCTGGTGGGAGGTACTGGAACAGGGAGCAGAAAAGGCTAATGGACGAAGGCTAAGGATTTTAGGACTTAGTTTTGGCAGAAAGGAATGTATGTATCAGATCTTTGAATGACAGGGATTTTGAGGTGCTCCTTGGGGACTCTGGTGCAGGACTCTGGTCGTTATGACGTCATGGGAGGAACTCCGGCCCCAGGAAGGAATTTCTGAGCCACCTCTGTACAGTTTACTTTCTCATTTGTGAAATGGGAATAAAGTGTCCTGCCTGCTCCTCGCGGTTGCCACTGCAACCAAAAGAGCTATTAGATGATGAGATCTTTCCCAGATACCCATGAGAAGGAGTGTGATGTGGTCCCAGGATGTGTTCTCTGGAGTCACTGAAATCTCCTTAAACCCTCACAAAGCTCTGAAGTCGTTATGCCCATTACACAGAAGGAGAAACAGTCTTAGAGGAAAAAACGTTGCCAAGATCATGCAGTAGTAAGTAACAGAGCTGGGATGAGATTTCACGTCTGATCCCCAAAACATTCTGGAACAATCGGACCTGTGATTTTCCACTTTTCCCCAAAACAGTTACCTGCTCCTCTCAGTGGCTGCTGTTCCAGCTGAGGGCTCCAGGCCCTGTTTGAGTCATTGTGAGTCAGTTCTTAGGGAAGCAAGCCTTAATTATCACTGGAGGACAGAAGGCTGCATCTTCCAGGAATTTGGAAGAGCCCAGCAGGAGGCAACCACAGGTCTTTGGCAAAAGATCACTTTTCAGCAACATTGTCAATTCCAGCGACCCCCGACCTTCCACCTGCAGGTCCCGGAACAGCTGCTGTTCAGTGGGTGGGAAGCAGGGGCAGGCTGTCTTCCTTTAAAAGGCAAATGCATCTCCCCCTTGCCCCCTGCTGAGATCCCACCTGGGATTTCAGCTCCAGAGCTGGGGGTCAGCTCCCACTTGGAGAAATTAAAGGGGGTGGGGGAGAAAAAGGCAGTTGGGGGTAGGGAAGGACATCTTTGACAACAGACCTGAACTCTCCTTTTTAATATAAGCCAGATTTAACATATGTCATTGTGTAAATCCGGGAGCCCGATTGGAGGCTTGTAATTTGCTGCGACCTTCCCCATTCCTCAAAGTGAGATGGAGTTGTGCCAAGCACATCAAGGTAGCTGGTAGAAGATATAATTTGCCCGCTGCGAGTCTTCGTTTCGGTTCCCTATTGTTAATTTTTATTTGTGTTGAGGTTTTGTGGCTTTAAAAAAGTCAACTCGATTTATTTCAAAATTAAGGCAAACCAACATCAAAGGCAGTAAGAGGAAGATGTTTAGGTATTATAAAGAAACGTTGTGTGATCTTTTATAACCCTATTCTTTTTCGAGACACGTATCAGTAAATGGTTAGGGGACCTTTCATGACCCACTTGCTCTATTTTTCTGACCTCTAGCCACCCCTGCGGGTGAAAATCCCTCTCCGACGGGGCTTAGAAGCCCCCTCTGTCATCCTGCTCAGCCTCCATCTAATCCTGTTTGTACCACGACATGCTGCGTGAAGAATAAGAAACAGGGTTTACATCCTTTCCTACTGCATGAGCCCCTGAGATTGAAGAGGCTGATTCCACCCGTGTTCACTTTTAGATATCAGGAAGCCTTTCAGGCCAAAAACACGGGACAAGTGGTTCTCGAGTCATTTCCTGGGTAAACATAAGAAAGTTTATGTTGAAAATTTCTCTTAAAAAAAATAGCAGGTTATACCTAGAGAGCTTGTTTGGTTTTTAATGCAACAGGATTTTTCCAACCAGACACTTACGTAGAATGTTTTTTGGCTCATGTAGAAAATGCATGTGCCTCTGTACTAGCACTTTCAAGTGACATAGAGATAGATAGATAGACAGATAGATAGATAAT
Organism: Mustela erminea; assembly: GCF_009829155.1. Taxonomy (NCBI): domain Eukaryota; kingdom Metazoa; phylum Chordata; class Mammalia; order Carnivora; family Mustelidae; genus Mustela; species Mustela erminea. The sequence goes on from NC_045629.1 coordinate 22,288,371, forward strand.
AAATAGGTGATAGATGGATAGAGAGATGATTGATGATTAGATAGAGATAGACAAATAGATCTGTTGTTCCTCAAAAGAGCTTTTTAAGAAAGGTACTATTATCCCCATTTACAGATGAGCAAAGTGAACCACAATTGCTTTTCCTACTTTGCAAATCTGCCCCTTTAAAAAGGAGTTGACTTACACTACTGAGCACAATTTATACAATTTTAGGGATAGTGTCTTCTGTGCTCACTATTATGCTGGTATTTGTGCTGTTGTATTTCTGCTAGTTAACTAGCATCCAAGAAGCTCAGTGGTACCAAAACAGCATTTAAAAAAAAAAAAAAAAAAAAGACTTTATTTATTTAGTTGAGAGAGAGAGACAGAGAGGGAGAGTAAGAGGCAGAAGCAGACTCCCCGCTGAGCAGAAAGCCTGATGTGGGACTGGGATCCTGAGATCATGACCTGAGCCAAAGGCAGACACTGCAACACAGGCACCCCAAGACAGCATTTTCAGCTATCAGAAGTGAGATTTTGAAAATGCATAACAACAGGCAGCATTTATATTGTTCAGCATGCATAGGAATAGCCCAGTAAACAATTGTGTAGCACAGAAATTCCAGGTTCACCCCAAGGGAAATTTGCACTAGAGCAAACCAGCAGAGTTCATGGTAAATGCTCCTGAATTCACTCGGCTCACAGTGATTATTTCTCTAGGGTTTGTCAGTTTTGGGTTTTGGGGTTTTTTTGAGATTTTATTTATTTATTTTAAATTTATTTTTATTTTAGAGAGAGAGCAAGAAGGGAGAGGAACAGCGGGGTGTGGGTCCATGGGTGGGAGGGAGAAAGAATCCCAAGCAAAAGGACACTGAGACCATGACCTGAGCCTAAATCAAGAGTTGGACGCTTAACTGCCTGAGCCACCCAGGCGCCCCTATTTCTCCAGTTTTGTAATATAAAAGATGGCACAGGAGGATGAGGTAGAAGCATCTAATGGTCAAGGGATTTGGGTTAGATCTCAAAAAGAAAGCGACATATTTTGTGGGTCTCCAATAAAATGTATGAGACACCACTTGGATTTCTGCAATAAATTAAATATAGACTTGAAGCCACATGTTCAAGAGGAATAAGACCCACCTCCCTGTAGTTAACAAAAATTGTGTCTGCACGTGTATTGAATTGTCTATAAAAAATGGCTTTACGGATAAGCATGTATATTGCAGAAGTAGATTGGCTTTAATTCCAGCACAGCCCATTAAATTAATGGTGTCTATATATAAGGTTAGGAATGAGAAAAACTCATAGACTAGATATGTAAGTAATCAATATAATAGCCCAATAAAATCAAGAGAAAAAAATACGTTATTCCACATCTTTCTGACTATATCTAATAGCCTAATTAACTACAACATTCATAGAGTTAACATCACCATGAAAACATCCCCTTGTGTATTACAGAATTTTATCTTTAGATCTTACATGATCATCCTGATGTCTTTTTACACATTTTATTCAATGAATCAAATGAACTAGCACTAATTACCTTTTTAGCTGCTCGTCTAGGTTTTATAAATTTGAATCCATATGCCTTTTGGGGATGTGTGATATTTGGGGTAGTGAAGTTTTGAGCTCTTCTTATAAACATAGAAGACCCGTGGGAGACAAAAGTAACAATGTCTAAATTACCTTTCCTAAATGATTACTTCACAACCTTCAACTTGAGATTTTTCTTTACCTGACTAAAATTATATATAGTAAGAATCCTTTCTGGGTATTTTCAGAACCCCTAGTTATAACTATGCACCAAACATGGATAAGCACTGGATTATGCAGTACACGGGACCCATGCTGCCCATCCATATGGAATTTACAAACATTCTACATCGCAAAAGACTTCAGACTTTGATGTCGGTGGATGATTCTGTGGAAAGGGTAAGTACACAAACTTGCCTCAGTGACAGGTTTTGGTCCAGCTTCCTTGGTGTAGATCCATTCTTGCTAATTCCATCTTCATCTCATAGGTGTTTTCAAGAGAGGGAGAGACCCCGTGTGCGTGAATATGTGTATGTGTGTGTTGAGTGACTTTATCTTCTCTCCCTTATCTTGACCCCTTCTACTAGCTCTCCAGGCTTGGTTCTTTGGAGCCAGCAGCAAAGAAAGGACAAAATCAAAACACCGTAAGTCAAGAGCTACACTCACAAATACCTTCAAGAATTAGGCAAATAATGTAAATACCTAAAGCTGGTCTTGTATAAAGTGATAGGGCATGGCGGGAACTATGGGGCACTTTAAACGCCCACATCTGTAACAAGGAGCAACTACTTAGCTCCAGCTTATTATTCCTGCGTAGGAAAATAGATCCAATGTCATGAGTTCTTTTGACTTTTCAAAGGAAACCAGAAATACAAACATTTTATTTGAAATTTCCTGAATTTAAAAAAATAACAGAAGCCAAACAAAACGTGCCCAGAGGCTGGATTTAGTTGGCTCAAGCTCCAAAGCAGCCTCTTCGTAATCCTTGATAACTATGTAAAGAGTGATGATAAAATTTGCTTTAACAGTGGATTTTCTAAGTAAAACCTGTAAGTTAGGGGCAGGGGCTGTTTTGAAGAGTTTGTCATTTGGTTTTTGTTGTTGTTGTTGTTGTTGTTGTTGTTTTTAATAGGTACACAAAAGCCTGAAGAACAATGTGCCAGATTCAAAAAAGTTACATTACTCTATTATCAGACATTTTCTCTCCAGGATTGTAAGCAACTGGAACATGTAGATAGTCATCATGTTTCTCAGCCTTGTTGAAATGACACTTGTCTTTAACAAATAATGGTGAAGACTTTCAGGGAGAATCACGGCGACACTCTTGTCATCTTGCCCATCTTGTCTCCGTTGTATTTCAGCTGTATAATATGCTCGTGGAGACAGGGGAGCTGGAGAACACCTACATCATTTACACCGCTGACCACGGTTACCATATAGGCCAGTTTGGACTGGTCAAGGGGAAATCCATGCCGTACGACTTTGATATCCGTGTGCCTTTCTTTATTCGTGGTCCAAGTGTAGAACCAGGATCCATGTACGTATTTCTCTGCTTGCAACATTTGGCTATCGTGGCTTATGTGTATCTGAGATGATCCGATTATCAATCTCAGGGTCTGGTTTCTTTTCACACAAAACAGAAAAGGGTGTAGGTAGGGGGAGGTTGGTAATTTAGAAAATGAAAATCTTGGTTTTTTCCCCCTGCCACATGTTAAATTAACTGAAGTATGCTATTTAAAGAGAAAGGAAAATTAACTATCAATGAGTAATTCTGCCAAATGAACCAAAATCCACATCTCATGGCCTGTGCTCACAGACATAGAATGGGATTGTTAGGGACATATCTGTACTTTCTTTGAATCAGACATACACTGTCTTTAAAAACAGAAACAAAAACGGAAACAGTGCCTGCCTCTAGTTTTTTTTCTTTTTTTAATTATTACTAAAGAACATTTTTTAAAGAAAATAAAATTTTTAAAAAGCATGATTTTCTTTTAGAAAAAAAAAGGGTCTAAAAGACTAGCGTTCTATCTCTGCTACCTTAGACAAGTCACTGCCTCCCTCTGCATTTCTCTTTTCCTGTTACAACATGGGTTTTATGTTCCCTGCCATCTACATCACAATGTTCAGTGTAAAATAAGATTGCATACATGAAACAAGTTATGGAAAGAGTTAAAGAAAAGAATCCAAGTGGAATTTCAAATCTGGAATGATCCTTAAGGAGCATCCAGCCAGGACTACTACTTCTTTTTTCTTTTTCTTCTCCTCCTCCTCCTCCTCCTTCTTCTTCTTCTTTTAAGACTTTACTAATTTATTTGAAGGGGGGCATGCCAGCATGAAGAAAGAAGGGCGCAGAGGGTCAAGCAGACTCCCCACTGAGCAAGGAGCCCCATGCGGGGCTCAGTCCCGGGACCCTGAGGTCACAACCTGAGCTAAAGGCAGACGCTTAACCCACTGAGCCACCCAGGCACTCCCCAGCCTGGACTCCTGATCTAACACAGAAGAAGCTTGGCACAGCACCAGTGCCTCTCTCAGAGTCCCTGATTCTGGAAGTGGCTGCATGGGGGCCCAGAACCTGGATATTCTGAATCTCCTCCATGTGCCTCCTCTGCCGCTACATCTGGGAGAAGATGATAGTAGTAAAAGGGTTTCTTTGAACGTTATTGTATCTCTTCAGGTCATTGGAAACACTTTGAGAATTGTCTGATCTAGGTGAAACAGTTTTATGTGGGAAAGACTAAGGTAGGGGGAAGAAGGTTGAAGGCCGAGAAGTATCTGTGTGGAGAAAGTGGCCCTCCATGCCACCCACACAGACGTTAATTCCGGGAGTGACCACTTGTCCCTTTGCAGAGTCCCACAGATCGTTCTCAACATTGACCTGGCCCCGACGATCTTGGACATCGCTGGGCTTGACACCCCTCCCGATGTGGACGGCAAGTCTGTCCTCAAACTTCTGGATCTGGAAAAGCCAGGTAACAGGTGTGTCCATTCGCTTTCCCTCAGTCAGCCCCAAGCACCCCAGCCCCCAGAGCCAGCCGGCCGCTGAAAGGAGTGAAGGCCAAGTACATCTTGCCCATGAGAATCACCCCAAGCTGAGAATGTCTTGGCTGTTTGTGAGCAGCATACTGATGGAGGGGCACTTGCGGTCTGCGGGAAGTGAGAGGTGTTCCTTTAAATAAACTGTGAGCACAGATGCATGTGGAAAAACGTCCAGATACCAACAGTAAATATTATTATTTTGCTTTCAGGTTTCGAACAAACAAGAAAGCCAGAATTTGGCGTGATACGTTCCTCGTGGAAAGAGGGTAATTACTGGTTCCTGGGGTGCTTCTGGGAACCAGGCCTAGTGGGCAGCTCTCCCTGCTGGGTATTTTTTCCCCCTTATTCCAGTTTACTAAGCATGCAGATTTCGTAAGCTTGGTCACAAGATTGAATGGTTTGCTACTCATTCTCCACTGGCTAACACAGTAATGATTGTTGCATCAGAATTGTAAAGCATAAGTTCTCATACAACGGGACCAAAGCGTTGACTGTTGCATTGTTCGACCTCGGTTCTGAATCGGACCAGTCTGTCCCTTCCTTCCCAAGTCCTGCCTCGCCCTCTCCTTTCTCCTTCCTTTCCATAAGTGCCTTTCCTAGTTTTAAATACACATATGAGACTGTCATTTCCAGAGTCCCTTCTGGGTTTCCCCTTTGGATTCATAATCCTCATTGTCTCTCTCTTTTTTTTTCCATACATATATTGAGAGAAAAGCATTTACATGAATCTAAAACTAAACACTTATGCCCAAAGTTTTGAAATTAATGTTTTAGGGAGATAACGATTCTTCCTAGTACCTGGCTTATAATTTTCACAAAAGAGTCAGCAAATGTTGAGTTCCTATGGACAAGGTCTTATCATCTATTTCATGCCATTTGAAGAATATGGAGGAGTCATGCTGCAGGGGAGAAAAAGAAAAAAGGAAAAGACGGTGGGTGGGTAAATCAGATCATTTCTCACATCAGAAACTTCCTCTTTTCTGTCAAAGGAAGTTTTTACGTAAGAAAGAAGAATCCAGCAAGAATATCCAACAGTCAAATCACTTGCCCAAATATGAGAGAGTCAAAGAATTGTGCCAGCAGGCCAGGTACCAGACAGCCTGTGAACAGCCTGGGCAGGTGAGTGATATGGCTTGTCTTTACCACAGGTCACATGCTTCTTCATTTCTAATTTTAACAATTTCAACATATAAAATAATGTACATTTATATATAAATACGTTTTTCATAGTGGTCATGCAGCGCTCACTGTGACAGCTCTCCTCGGACTGAGAATTATCTAACTGGTCTAAGCTGGGCCTCCTCATCACTGCTTGGGCTCCCTTCAGTGAAAAAAAGATGGTGCCCTCAGAGAGAACTAGATATGCACCCAACTAGCTAACACCAATTCAATATATCACACTTGTGAAATGGGTAGTCTGGTTAGAAAGATCAGAAACTTGGTTCCACCTGAGGAGTAGCCATCACCCCTTGGAGTCCTGTTAACTGGTTATCAAAAAGGGTCAAGAAACTACTTAGTCAAGATCCAGGGGTAGATGCTAAGCCCCTGGGCAGTGAACCACCCAAGAGACATGATCAGGTCTTCTCATCCTGTAGTAAAGTCAGATGTTATCCAGCCCGCAGAGGAGGAGAGAATCATGACCAAGACTGGGAAGTGAAAAGAGAAGCCATATTGTGTTTGCTTATTGTTTCTACTTCTACTCACAAAATTTCTGACATCAACTATTTCATTAGAATGAATTATTTTTATTAATGGAAATATTACGACAATTGGGGTGCCTGGGTATCTCAGTGGGTTGAGTGTCCAACTCTTGATTCTGGGGGAGGTCATGGTCTTGGGGTTGTGAGATCGTGTCAGACTTCACACTCAGTAGGGAGTCTGCTTGAGTTTCTCTCTCATCCTCCTGCCCCTACCCACCCCTCTATCAAATAAATAAACAAATCTTTAAAAAAAAAAAATTACTATAGAATTAAGGACTACCCAGAACACCAACTATTATCAATAAGAACTAAAGAAATACCATATGATGAATTAACACAGGCCTATTTCTAAGGAAAGTGAGAACATATGAATGCTATTTAAAACACTCTTGATTGACATCTACACTAGCTAAAAGAAGTACTGTATCATGATGAGAGAGGAATTACCTAAGTCATTGAGACAAAATTGAAGGAAAGTGAAAAATAATAGTTATTACGCATTTGTCTTACATAAAGCACTATACATGGAGTTTAGTATGTATTAGCTCAGTTTAATCCTCATATCCGTCCAATGAGGTAGGCATTGTTGTTCCCATTTATAAATGGGCAGCTGGTGAGTGCAGAGCTGGAATCGAAATGAGTTGTAGGATTCAAAAACTCGGGCCACTTGCCGCCTTCCAAGGTCAGTTACATTAACGAGGCAAAGAGAAGTTCACATCTGTTCTGAGTCTTTTCTTCTCTTCAATTTATCTGACCTCTAGATAGCCACACAATTAGCCAATACCAGTTCAGGATACCAGGTCCACGAAATGGATACACAGTCATTATTAAAATGACCTCATAAATGTAGGGCATCACAGTTGTACTGGTGATATGGTATCTAGCTTATTGAATAGACATTCACAATAAACAACTTGAGCCTCATACTTTCTGCATTTCCTCATGACTTTTTGTCCTCGGGGATTCCTTTGAAATAGAAAAAGGTGGGGAGAGAGGTTGATGAAGGAAGGGATTCCTTTGAAATAGAAAAAGGTGGGGAGAGAGGTTGATGAAGGAAGGGATAAAACCAGGCCTTCGTGGCATTCTAGTAAGTCTTAATTTTCAAGTGTCTAGTGGAGAAGCTTAGACTTATTCATTATATTTTAATATGATGTCTTCAGATCCTTCTCAAGGAAGCTCTAAGTGTTATTATGACTAAAACCTCAGAATTGTTTTGTAGCTCTAAAATGATTTTTATGAGCCAGCCTCAATAGACTAATTTGCTTTTATTCGGGAGTTGGAAATGTTTGGTGTTAAATATATATCACGCGAATTGGTGATTCCGTTACTATTTTAGCCTTCCGAGTGGCAAGCATTACACCCTTTTGAGGATAAGGTACACTGCCTACCTTTCAGTATACAATTTTGCAAACCTCTCTCCATATGGCTTGCCCTGGAATTTTAATACATGTCCTAAAGGGCAAATGTAGTCTCAACTAGATTATGGCATGTTGGCACAAACTCTTCCCTCTTATGAAATGCTAACTGTGTTAAGAATGTCATTTCATTTTTTCACAGTTTTCTAAACTTGTTTTGCACCCCATGAAATGCTTTAATGACTGGTTCCCTGAGATTCTCCTCTGCTGCTTTATTTCGATGTGAATCAGTCTGAATTTAGATTATATCACATGGATATACGTAAATGTTCGCAACAATTTCTTTTAGAAGTGCCTGAATTATTAGAACAGAGAATTACACTCTACCCCGGATGGCGATTTCTTTCTTTCTATAGGCGATGCTCAAATTAGAACTTAAAAATCTGAGAGCTTCTGGAAATTTTTGAGCCTCTTCAAGTCAGTTACAGAAACTGTGGGTCAAACCTGATAGCTCGGTTGTATTCTACAGAATCTTTATGTTTTGGGAAACGTGCTTTTTCTATCTGGTTACTTTGAAGATTATCTTTTTAGTTACAGTATCAGTGACTTTTAAAAAGGAAAAGTCCAGAAGAATGAGATTGTTTTGCTCTGGATCAAGGCATCAGTTAAGGCTAGAATGAACTCTAATCTAATCTCTTCTCTTGACGCTGATTGCACACCTGGCCCGTGGTCTGCGTCTCTTCCTCTGACCAAGGTTAACCAGCTCCATTCAAAGACAACACAATCTTCTCTTTGGTTTGACTCTGTACAGGATAGAGAGGAAAAGCCCACAATACCAACCCCATTGTCTTCACTTCAACCCCCAAAGAAATGATGTATTTCACCCATGCAACCATACCCCCCTGCCTGATCCCCTAAGGACTGTTTGGCAAGGTCAGTGTGGATGCACAATGGAGGTAAATGAAGGAAAGAGAAATAGGACATCACAAAGTTTGGGTTAGAATATTGGCATCCGCTACTTCTTACCTGTGTATCTGGGGACTGGATTAAGAGTCTTGGGTTTTCTATCCCTAAAGTTAAGAAAATTAATCTCAGTCTCATAAAGATTCTGTGATATCATATATGTAAAGTGCTAGATGAGTTACAAGGCTACGTGGGAATGTTGGGCGTTATTTCTGTTCCAGACCATCTTACCTGCTTTTTCATTCCTGTGAAGCCAAAAGGGAATTAAAATGGGCTGGAATCCCAGACATTTGGCAATACTTCTTCCACTTCGTGAACAGAGCAAGCAGCAGGGACTCATTAAGACGGCATGGACATATGTGTTTGCATTACTTCTGTGTTCCTGAATTAATATGAGGCTGAGTATGAATTCCCGCCACTCTCTGAGCTGGCATTACACCCCCAAGCACATTATGTACAGATTTATGTATGACACACTATACACACACACATGCAGATCTCAGCTTCTATCTGAAAAGACTTTAGCTCAACAAAGAACACACATCAATGATGCTCAATTCTGGCCGCACCCTAGAATCACCTGGGCAGCTTTGAAAAATATCGATGTAAGGGCGCCTGGATGGCTCAGTCAGTTAAGCGTCCAACTCTTGGTTTTGGCTCAGGTCATGATCTCAGGGTTGTGAGATTGAGCCCCGCCTTGGGCTCCGCACTGGGCAGCGGCGTGGGGTGGGGGGTGGGGGCTGCTGCTTAAGATTCTCCCCCTCTCCCTGCGCCCCTCTAGAAAGAAAGAAAGAAAGAAAGAAATGAAATATCAATGTATAGCCTCCCCCAAACCAATCAGAGTCAGAGGTGAGGTCAAGGTATCTGTATTTGTTAACATAGTAAAGAACCAGAGGTCTAGAGTCAGAATATTAAAATTGGAAGGAGTCTTAGAAATCTCCTACTTGAAAGGTATCCTTTTTCTAATAAGGACACCTAGGTCGAGAAAACTTAAGCCACAAATTCAAAGTCAGAACCTGCAACTCTTCACTCCCAGCTTAATCCTTTCTTCCCCAGAACATGCTGCCTCTTCAAAAATGTAACAGAGTAATTCTTCTCTTTGAAATTATAGATGGCATTTGCCTGGTGGAAGCCCCGAGCTTAGGACCCACTTAGAGCATCTAGGGAAGGGGATCCCAAGCCCTGCACATTAGAATCACAGAAGCAGCTTTACAAATGCTGATGCTCAAGCTTCACTCCAGACAAAGGAACACAGAATCTCTGTGGATGAGACCCAGACACCCCATGATTGTTTTCCAGCTCCTGGATGATTTCTTTGAGCCACCAGGACTGAGAATCATTCATGCCGGGAAAACGTTACTCTATTTTTCCCCTTCTAGGTATAGGGATTAACTCCTTAAATAGGAGTTACATAAAAGAGAAATTCCCGAGGCCTTCAGTTTTGGAGTACATTTCATCTATTCTCTGTTGTTTGAAAAAAGATTGTTTTTCTCTTTGATAAAGAAAATTTCATGTCCTTTGCAAGTTGTTAAATTCCAGCAACCTGGCAATTTCATTTGCCTTTCTACTATTGTGTCAATATGAAATCAAAGATTTGTTGACCATTATGGAAGAACCCCAGATCAAGCAAGCGGGTACTACTTGGGAAATTAGAATGTGGCTTGTCGAATGTCCTGGTTTAGCTCCAGGATTTATGTTCTCATCCCAAAATTATCCCTCTGACCACAGATCCTCAACCTTTTGTGACCAGCTGCAGAGGAGGAATAAAAGGCAGTTACCAGTAAGATCTGGCAAGTTTGCCAGGAACTGACAGCCTGTTTCCAGAAACTCACTGAGCCCTGGCTAAAATTTCAGCATGGCTCGCAGACCCTTGCCCACGGCCCTCCTTATTCCAGAGGGACGGCCCCAAGGACCGAGGCCCAGTGCCACCCTCTGGCTGAACACTTGTCTGCATGGAGCTCAGCACCGCCCTCCGGCCGCAAAACCTTACCTCCTCCCCTCTGCAACCTGCACTGAAGGACATTTCTGAATAGTTGTGCCTCTTGATGTTTTGACTTCTGTGCATTTTTTAAAACACAAACCACAGGCTTAAATGTCAAACCATACTTAATGATGCCCCAAAGGAGTCAGAAAAAAGACAAACATAAGGCCATTTTACTTATAAACTACCTAATGCGGCCACACCCAATTTAATTGACGCTCTTGTTTCCCACTACTCCAGAGCACAGCCCGCTCTGGGCAGGATCCTCTTCTCCCTGCTCGTAAACAGAGCATTCCTGTTAGCGGCGGCCAGCGTGTAAGCTGTTGCCTCTGCTTCCCAAATGCTATTCCCTCCACCAAGGCTGTTGGGAAGCCTCACATTCTACCACTCTTTTTTATTGGGGTCCTAATCAACTGGGATTGCATCCTGGGTCCACTGCTTTCTTGCTACGTGACCAGGGGCAAGTTACTCAATCTAACTCTGCTTCAGTTTCTTCATCTTGAAAATGGGCATAATAATAAGTACCTGCCTCAGAGGGTCGAAGTAAACGTTGTAAGAGGTAAGTCTATTAAACATCTAAACCAGTACCTGGTACATAATAAGCACTCGACAAATACGGGCTATCACTTGTTGGCCAAGGTCAGTGTACCAGGGGTGCTTTCCCCAGACTGTAAGAACAATACTCCTTTCGACCTTTCATTATTGACTTTTACAAAGGATTACCCAGATGAAAATCTGAAGGAAGAAATATTTTCTTCTGTTTCTCTTTCCTTTCCACTTCTTCTCCCCTCTCCCATCTCACCCTGTTTCAAAGAAGACAGGAAATAAATCTTAGCACAAGTAACTCTACTTAGACCGGTGAGAAAATCTGACAGTGGCTTCGGCTAAGTAGCAGTATGAAGAGGATGTTTATATGGTACTTTTATAGTCCCAGTGTTGAGATGAAATTCTAAATGCATGTCCACAGACAGGTAACTGTGTTTTACGTGATTGGTACCAGCCTGAAGGTTAACCAGGCTATCCCAAAATTACTGTATGGTTGTTATATTTTGGAGAACATGATTTGACCTGCATTATGACCAAATCCACATAATAAGACATATAATGATGACAACTAATCCACGTGTGTTTGTGTGTATGTGTGTGTAAAATTAAGCTTTCATTGCAGTGTACTTTTGAAAAAGCTGTAGCCAAATTCTTTGATTTCTTGTTCATGAATAAGTAGGCATAAATAAGAATATAGAACATTCTTAATCAATCGGAAAAATATCTGCAATTAAAAGTGTAGAAACTATAATGATTATCTGGTAGGTACTTCAGGAAAGGGAAGTAACCAGAACTCTATCTTCCACTAATATTATGCTAGGCACTTTACACAGAACATTTTATACCTGAAAATTATTCTGTAGAAGAGATCTTATGCTCATTTTAAATATAAGGAGACTAAAGCTCAGATGGGAAAGTCACTTGCCCAAAGTCACAGAGCTGGAGGTGTGACAAGTCTGAGTTCAAACCAAGATCTGTGTGATTCAAACCCACAGTCTCCCCACTAAATAGTAATTATTGTATTATATACAATTTGCAAGCATGAAACATGAACTTGCGCAAGGATTGGATAACTGTTGTTAAAGGTCAATTATAATAGTATTGCTCTGGATTTATATAGTGCATCGTTTTCTCAGAACTCCAAAAATATTCAACGACTTATTCTCATGGCATATCCTTGAGGCCAGGAGAAGCAAGTGTTATTTTACTAGATGTGGAATCTGGAAGAACAAAGAGTTTCTGTAGTTTTTGCTCAAGGCCGTAGAGTTAGCAGGAAAACAAAATGAAAATGGAGGTCTTCATATCCCTAACCCAATACTTACCTTCATATCCCTAACCCAATACTTACCTTCATATCCCTAACCCAATACTTGCCTCAATTAAAAATGGTACCTCTCATTAAGTTTGCATAAGACCAGGTTAAGTAATAAACTCAACTTTTGTGTGCAGAGGGAGATAGTCTGTGAAATAACAACAATAATAACAATAACTGCCGTTGTTGGGTGCCTACCGAGTACGGAGTTCTCCCAGCTCCTGAATGAGTGCTAATACTCACTAAGCTCGATGGTATAGCTGACTTGCTCAAGGACACATAGTGGTGTGAGAAAGCTGATAGTCGAATCCAGACTTTTCTAGGTTTGAAAGTCCAGACTTCTGCCACGGAGCCACATCGATATGGATGTAAAATGCCATTCTCAAGCCCCAGGAGGAATATGGGTGATATTCACCACTACAAAATCCTACTCCGTTAAATGAGTTATGGTAGCACTGTAGGTTATAGTGGTGATTACATGGATAAACTTACATAAAGTGCTCTAGACCAGTATCTGACATCAAGAGTTCCACAGGTGATGATAATGATGTTGAAGGGAATTGTTTAAAGGACATTTGTCTCATTTCCATTGGGTTTGATTCCACCAAACAAGTTACATACTTTAATCCTTGTATCAAAAGGGCCATCTCTTCTTCATCACGTGTTATTTACACATAAGTGTATACAGTCAATCAAGGCCACCAGGACATGATTACTAAACAGAGTGGTTAGACGCTGAGCTAACGTCAGGAACAATTCAGGAGTGTGAGACACGGTCCTTGCCTTTAATTTGAAATTCCAGTGTGGTTGGAAAGGCTCAAATGAAATCCTAATATAAACTTACAAAATTATTTCAGTAGTGTAATTGAGCCCTTCGCTCGCCGAATGCGTGCAGAAATCACTGTGGAATGAATGTCCATAAAGTGATTGGTAGAGTCAGAGATGCAGGAGAAAAACCGAGAGGATGTCCCACGAAGTGGCAGAGGAATTTACGGAAGGGGAGAGTGGTTCAGGGAAGATGGACAGTGGGATCTGGCAGATCACTGATTCACCGATAAACTGCCAGAGAGTAGATAAGAGGGGGCAAGTATGCTATCTGTACCTCAGCGCAGGCGCGTGTTCAACAAAGCACGTCCCGGAGGCTGAGCCGCGTCCCCTGGGAGGTCGCCTCCTCTGAGTCCCCGCTCCCATCGGGTTGCTGCAGCTCTTAGGCAATGCCAAGTCCTTGCCATGGCATGAGTTTCAGAGCAATTCCCTGAGAGCTCTCTTCCTTCGCACTAAGATTTTTAAAGCTGCTCGCTAATGACTCTATTAATAGGGCCTATGGCTTGTTCAAAGGGCCCACGGTAGAGAAAATCATTGGCATTTTTCTCTGTAGCTCTTGTTTAATACAAGAATGCGTATAGATGTATACATGTGGGTATATGTGTGTGTACATGTGGGTATATGTTTGTGTACGTATGCATCCATATATGTATGCCTATAGTATATGCAGGTATATGCATGTATGTATGTATACATTAATATATGTGTGCATATAGTATATGTGGGTATATGCATGTGCGTATGTATGCATCCATATACATATACCTATAGTATAAGTGGGTATATGCGTGTGTATGTACACATCCATATATACATGCATATTTGATTTGTGAGATATGTGATCCGTACCCGGGATGGTGCCAGATCTCAGGTTTGGTTAAATTCATCTCTTCAGATAAGAAACACCCCTTCCCTTCACCTCTGCCCTGTAGGACATTAGCCAGGAATTTGGCTAATGGGGAAATGCAGGTTGGATTCCAGATAGACCAAATCGTTAAAAATTCTGCCTAGACTTTCTGTTCTAGAAGAATCTACTTGTACCCTCAGCTCTTCAGGCCACACCAAAAAAGTAGAATTTTTTAATGCATCATGACTATAAAAGTAGGAGGGTTTTCACTGTAGTTGCGTGTTTTAAAATTCAACATTTATACTGATATTGAAAAAAATTCAAGCCACAGAAGACACATTATTTTTCAAGAATAAACTTAACCGTGTTTTTCTGTCTGGTAGAAAATAGAGCACTTCTTAAGCAGTTACGAGGCTGAATTGTGGATCCCCTGGCCACTGCTTCCGCTAGCATATGCATCAAGTAGCAAACTCTTAGCTTTGGGATGCTTGAGTTAGAGATCACCCAGATTGATGGACAAGTCCTCAACCATCTGGATTTAAGACAAATACAGATCTAGAATGACACTGAAGCACCACCGATTCCCAACTTTTCTGGAGCTTTGAAAGCTTACAGATTATTCTGCTGACACTTCCTGTCAGCAGAAATTCTATTCTATTCTATAGGGCATATAGAATGATACACATTCTATAACACCACTCCATGGAGCTGTGTATCAGTTTCTGAGAACTATTTTTTTTTCCTGAGAACTATTTTTGAGAATTTCATGGCACCTCTTCCCAGCTCATGGGATGTGTCTAGAAGGGCTACAAACCCAGACTTGAAAACCACTGGTCTCCACGTTGAATGACAGAACCCTGCCGCAGGCCACACACAGCTTTGTGCTCAACCTTTATAAACACTAAGTTCCCTCACTTGTCAGCTAACTGTGGAGAGAAAGTAAGGAAAACTGGTTACTCTTACAGAAAGCACATAGTCCTGCCTGTAGAGACAAGCCGGTAGTGTTTCTCTGTTGCAGCTAGAGTCGTCTTCTGATCCAATTACATCAGTACCTTTCTAGACACAACTTCCTTTGCATACCCACACCGCAACATGCATACGCCCCTCTCAAAGACTCATCCTTCTGAGCGGCTTAGACCCACAAATACCTCTTTTGCCCATGCCATTGGTCCCAGCTGCAGAAAGTTCCAGGGACCAGATGCAAATCAAAGTTAGTTGTTCTTAACCCCAACTGCACATTGGATTCACGAGGAGAGCTTTGGAAACTCCAGTGCCCAGTCGTGTGTGAGAACCACTGAGCTGGCATAACTCCCCAGTGCCTAATCAACTTGACTTTGCTCTTTTTTTTTTTTTCCAGTTAAATCATCTCTAACTTAGTGGATCCTCGACTATTCTTGTCTGTGTTGCCTTTTCATGGCTTTGTGAATAGAGTTAGTCACCTTGTCTCTAGAGCCTGCTTCTCTGGATGGAGGGGACAGACATTGAGTTTATGCTGGTCAAGCCACAAAGAAGATCATCATCTGATTTCACTGGAAATGACCAAAAGCAGTAGCACCAAGAGGGTGTGGGGGTAAAGCAAGATCACAGCGCAAGCCCTATAAACCAGGGATTTGGGAACTCTGTGGTAGAGACGCAAGGCGGCTCTGATAATTCAACACTTACAGAGGGCACATGGCTCCAGTAAGAGAAAGTAAACCAAAACTGCACCTTGCTCCACTGTGAGTGATTGAACCCCATTTTGTACACAAAGGTCATTTGCTCACCAGAACCTCTGGGACCTTTGACTAAACTTTACCTTGCATTAGGTCACTTGGACATTAAAATATAATCCAAAGTATGGTACAGGTACAAGGCCGGGATGGGGGAAGGGATCAGCTGAGATCATTTTACGGTGATGCAGGGAAAACCATCTTTTACTGGATGATTTTTTTATTTATTGAAAATATGTAACTCATGCAACAAATGCATAATTTGACAGGTACTATTGCTTTGGCCACTGATTAAAAATGTGTCCATTTAAGGAAAGGTATCAGTAATTGTATACAGGTGATACTCTTCTCTGGAACAAAAACCAGAGACAGAAGTTCTCTGCACACTACGTGCACACTACGTAGCACACTACGTGCTAGCGTGGTCAGCTTCAATTCAGGGTCAGTGTTCTTCCCAAACTACCATTTGAGGGAGCGAGTGGGGGGAAAAGAAAAAGAAAGGGGAAGGTTATTCAGTCTTTAAGTAAGATATGGAGGAGCCCATGAAATGCCCCCAAGGTGAATGCTCTTCTTTCCGCCAGATTGCTATTCAAGAAGCATGGGCCGGAGGTGAATGGGACACTGAAGCCCATGCTGGGTCCTGTTGGTAGAAGGCTCAAAGGAGAAAACCCTGGGCCAGCTCCCCCATGCCCGTCTCTTGGGAAGGTGAATGATGTGTCCTCCCGAGCAGCTCGCTCTGCGGGGCGTGCAGGGTCTGGAGAAGGCTAAGAAGAGGCCCAGAGAAGACCTGACATGCTGACTCATGCCATGTGAAAGCTGGTCCGCTTGCTCCGCGTAGACTCTGATTAAACTCCTCTCTGTCTTCCATGGTTCGAGGCAGAAACTCGGGGGCTGAGAACAAAGCAGCCAAGTGTGTTTCTGCAGAGCAAAGAGGGGTCTGGCGAAAACAGCCCTGACAGCTGGGTTCTGTGGCTTGGCGAATTAAGGGCTTTTACATGTTTCATTCAAGACTCTGTTTAGTCTGGATACCGGGGATTTATATATCAATTTTTGGCTCTAGTGTCGCAGAGGTGGTTCTGATTTCCAGTGATTTCCTTGTCATCCGCAGTTGCCTAGAGTGAGAGAAAGAGCTAAGAGCACCGGGGTTGGGAGGTATGGACTGAACGGCAGGCTCAGTTAAAAGCTTGCCTTTCTTGCTTGGCTCTCCTTAAGGGGGTTTCTCATGCTGCCCCAAACCTAAGGCAGCCGTCCTTAATCAGAAACACCTGGAGTGGGATGGGTAACCCGCTTTCACATTGGCTTTTGCAGAAGTGGCAGTGCATTGAGGACACATCTGGCAAGCTTCGAATTCACAAGTGTAAAGGATCCGGGGACCTGCTCACGGTCCAGCACAGCACGCGGAACCTCTACGCTCGCGGCTTCCCGGACAAGGACAAAGAATGCAGCTGCGGAGAGTCCGGCTATCGTGGGGGCAGGAGCCAGAGGAAGAGTCAAAGGCAGTTCCTGAGAAACCAGGGGACCCCCAGTAAGCTTCGCGTGGGGGCCCTCTCAGGGGAAGGCAGCGTGCTCTGCCGATGGACAACAGGGAGACGAGAAAGGCTTGCTCCGTCTACGTTTGAGATCTTATCCATGCAGAGGTTTAGCGCCAAAAACAAAGAATTGTTCTGTTTAGAAGAGCGAAGCTAAGTTGAAATCTGGGGTTTGTGGACATTTTAACTTAAGCATAGAATGAAAATATATTCAGTAAAAGTACTAGACACAAACTAATCACACACTTAAAAGAGCTAAAAAGGGGTAACAGGTGTGGGGAGGAGCAGAGGGTATAGTTTAGGTCAGTTTTAGTTTACATGAATACTAATGTCCTGATTTGTCTGCCTTGAGCTGCTCTTTAAAAAAAAAAAAAAGGAGGAAAATAAAAATTCGAGGTTTCATTGCTTATAGATTTAATAAGAAAAATATAAATACTTTTTTTAAAGGTACATCTCTTGTAGGACAGTGTTTTGTTGTTGTTGTTCTGGTTGGCTGGCAGGGTCAAACTAGTCAAATTCAGCATGAAAAGCACTGCCTAGCATTTTCTTTATAAAAATTCTATCAGGCAACTATGAAATTCCTGTGATTATACAGATGTGAAAACAGAGTCTGGCACCTTCCGTAAAAGAATGAGAGTCTAGTGCCACCTAGTGGCAGATTAGGAAAAGTGACTCATTTCTGTGGCAATTTTTTTCTATACTGGTTTGGAAATGAGTAAAATACATTTTCTGTGTTGTTATTTTAAGTAGGCTGTACACACAACGTGGGGTTTGAACTCACGACCCCAAGATCAAGAGTCGTGTGCTCTACCGACTCAGACAGCCAGGTGTCCCCCACATTGTAAATCAGGAAATCAAATCAATCACTAGAACAATAGAGGCTCTTAGCGCTGGCTTTTTTATCCTGGACTCCACAGATGGATTTCAGGGGGTCGTGAGCCTTCTAACATTTTATCCAAAATGATAAGTCTATTCTGTATATATGTGCACATTTTTCTGGATGTCCCTAACTTTCAACACATTCTTAAACGAATCCCTAACCCAAAGGCTAAGAATGATTTAAGAGATCTTTTTGCCTCCTTAAGAGAAAATGCCAGGTTTAATAATTTACGCAAAGATATCAAATGGAAAGCCGGAAGGGGCAGCCTCCACAGCAGTGACCGCAAACACTGATTTTGTCCGACACTGAACACAAGTGGAGATGCCTGGGGCCGTTCTTTCAAACCATGTAGAATCTCACCTATTGAAGGGCAGGAGTTGTTCGTGAGCACACTCAGTGCCCTGCTGACTGTCACAGAGGCGTTTCCTCCTCCGGAAACTGCCATCATGGCGGGATCCTGTGGCCAGTGCCATTCTGAGTCCATGGCCTGGGTGCTCTCTTCTTCCTATTTTAGCAGCAGGCTGGAGAAAGAGGGCCCTGTGAGTATGTCCCCTCGGAGCCAAAGTGCATCTGGTAAGGAGGGGCCGAGATTTATGCATTAAAGCCCGTGTCCAGCACACTACGAGCCTTGACCACATGTGCAGACCAGAGACCATGCTGGCCTACCCCTCGCATTGCCCTCCATCTGCCAGGTATTAAAAGTCAGCTGCCTGATAAAAGCATTTGCAAAATTCAATTTTTCTCTATTTTTTTTTTTTTTTTTTGTACAAATAGAAGGTGTCGAGAACATGTACCCTTTTGTAAAAGCAGCCCAGCGTTGTGGAAAGACTGTGGCCTTTAAAATCCGGTAGATTAGAACCCTGGCTCCCACCGCTGTTGGCTTCATAACCTTGCAAAATGTAAGCAGCATTCAGAGCTTCAGTTTTCCCGTCCGTAAGAATCATCACACCAAATTTATGAGTCTGTTCTGGCAATCTAATAAGTTTTTTTTTTAATATAAGGATTTATTATAATAATACAGGTCTTCCAAGATTGTGGATTAGAGATAAATATGAACTGAATAATATATAGCAAAGGCCCA
This sequence comes from Mustela erminea, assembly GCF_009829155.1. Taxonomy (NCBI): domain Eukaryota; kingdom Metazoa; phylum Chordata; class Mammalia; order Carnivora; family Mustelidae; genus Mustela; species Mustela erminea. Next base: position 22,307,653 of record NC_045629.1, read on the forward strand.
GTCAATGAGAGTCAGTATTATGATTAATACCATAATTGGGAATATAGATTTATGCAAACAAACTGCCTTAGCAGTTCACGTTGAAAACGCAGTATAGAAGTTCACGGCTTGTTGTGAGTGGAAAGGAACTGAGATGCACCCCCCTCTCCACTGGAGGGACAAAGGGCTAAGGCCAGGGGAGCATGCCGTCCATCCACTGCTATGCAGCGCCCAAGCCCAGACAAGAACCCATGTTAATGCATATTCCCTTATTTCCAGAGTACAAGCCCAGATTTGTCCATACCCGGCAAACACGTTCCTTGTCCGTGGAATTTGAAGGCGAAATATATGACATAAACCTGGAAGAAGAGGAATTGCAAGTGTTGCGACCCAGAAACATTGCCAAGCGCCACGATGAAGGCCACAGGGGGCCCGGAGGTCCCCAGGCTGCCGGCGACGGGGACGCAATGCTGGCAGACAGAGACAATGCCCTGGGCCTGCCCACCACTGTCCGAGTGACTCACAAGTAGGAAGGCTTTAGGTGTTCTCGGGGCCTGAGTTCCTAGTCATCCTCCCCTCTCCATTATCACTGTTTTGCTTCTTTTTATTATTATTATTATTATTAAAGATTTTTATTTATTTGACAGAGAGAGATCACAAGTAGGCAGAGAGGCAGGCAGAGAGCGGTGGGGGGAAGCAGGCTCCCCACTGAGCAGAGAGCCTGATGCGGGGCTTGATCCCAGGACCCTGAGACCATGACCTGAGTTGAAGGCAGAGGCTTAACCCACTCAGCCAACCAGGCGCCCCACTCTTTTGCTTCTTCATAAAAAGTGATATTGCTCAGCTGTACAGGGTCCAGAGGTTGGCCTGCAGAACAACTGGAGTTTAAAGAAGCAAGGGGGTGTCCAAACAGTTGTACATTTGGACACGTGCCTTGGGTTCAGTTTCACGTGAAGGCTGATCTGCTGGGAATTTAGCCAGAGCAGTTCTATCACATCTTAACTTAGCAGGCATGGAGCTCTGCCCTTGAACAGTTACCTTTGTGGGAGTCTAGAAAACAGATGGAAACCAAGACTGACACTGTAGAGGCTCAGAGGAGCTGTACACTTATACCCCAAAGGAGGACTGAGAGTCCAGGAGAAGCTTCTGGAGAGGTGGGATGTGGTGGGAATGGAGGTAAGAGGCAGAAACACCTAACCAACCAGGGCAGATCCCAGAGGGCAAGGAGGGCCTCAGGAGTTATGGAGGCAGGGAAGGAGATGATTACCCCACAGCTGTAATGTACCACCTCGGTTCTCCATTTCCTTCCAGAATCATTACTCTCATGAGAGAGAAAAATTTTTCTTTCTGAATTTAGTAGCCAGGGTTTTTTCTTTCTCATTCTATCACTTTGGGGAGGCCCGGTATTACGAGCTCTGGCAGGATTTTTTATCTTTGGGACTGGTCTTCCCGTGCCTGTGCAGTTGACCTTGAACAAGACAGGGATTGGGGACACAGACCCTCCCCCTATTCCACAGTTGAAAATCCACTTATAACTTTTGACTCCCCAGAAACTTAACTGCTAGTGGCTTACGGTTGACCGGAAGCCTTAACAATGATATAAACAGTCAATTAACACTTATTTCATATGTATCATATACGATATTCTTATAGTAGTGTAAGTTAGAGAAAACAGTGTTGTTAAGAAAATCATAAAGAAGAGTGAGGAGAAAATATGTTTACAGCTCTGGACTGTGTTCGTTAAAAAAAAAAAAAAAAACCACCTTTAAGGGAACCTGTGCTGTTCCAGCCTGTGTCATTCCAAGGTCAACTGTAGTTGTTAGAATTACATGCTAGGAGATTCAGACCAGGATTTGTTTCTCTTTCAGTACCGATCAACCCCCTATCCCAATATTTCTGTGCCGTAGGGGTATTTCTTTGCTTCGAACTGAATGGGGTACTTGAGGCAGGGTCTTTGTAACAAAATGAATAAGATAATAACCCCTTTCTAACTCTGCATTTCTTCAGTCAGACAACTTGCTTCCATTGTAACCGTAGAAACCTCCATGTTTCCTACATAGTTGACAAGGCTTTCAAATCTGGAGTTTTCCGGTGGTCGCTGTTCTTGCGGACATGAATATTGAATGTTGCTGTAAAAGGGGATCTCAGTAAGGGTCTCTGACACCATCCTTTCTGCACCCGGATGTCCAGGAGACATTCCCACATATCCTTGCCTATGGCTCAGCTTCAAACTACTGCTTGCCTCCAAATTAAGAGTTTAGAAGACAATGTTGTTCCCTTTGCTATTAATGTTTTTTTTTTTTTTTAATGCAGATTAGCTTACAAACCTATTTCTAATGTTCTGGGTTTGTTTGTTTTTGCAGGTGCTTTATTCTCCCAAATGATACAATCCACTGTGAGAGAGAACTGTATCAATCGGCCAGAGCCTGGAAGGACCACAAGGCCTACATTGATAAAGAGGTTAGCCACGGCTGTGATTGGAAGGTGTAGTCCAAAGGCAAACCCGGCTTGCCAGCTCCCTGGTGGCCGGGAGGGCTCGATGTGTGTCCACTTCATTTATTTTATTTATTATTTTTTTTACAATGACATCAACGTGAAAAATAGCGTAGCAACGTATTTATCTTTCCCTGGAGATAGAGTGATCATCCTGTCTGAAAACAAAATAGGGAGTGAGAAAACCATGGGGATTGGCTCAAGGACCTGTCGAAATCTCCTCGAGGAAATGATCCAGTCGTAAGCAAGGCACCTGCTGATGTTTGTCTCAGCGGGAACATGAGCGGGAGGACCGGAACATCATCTGGTCATGATCATCATGACCAGCGGGAACATCGTGGTAGACATGCTCTGTGCCCAGTTTGTTTCCAAGTTAATTACCATCTCAGGGGGATAGCCGGAATGATGGAACACAAAAGACGAGGTGAAAAGAGGGGCACTCGGCACACGAAATCCTGATCTTCAGATGTCATTGTTCAAATACGTGTCTTCCAGATTGAAGCCTTGCAAGACAAAATTAAGAATTTAAGAGAAGTGAGAGGACACCTAAAAAGGAGAAAACCAGAGGAATGTGCCTGTAGTAAACAGAGGTGAGTGCGGACCCCTGGTGGTCTTGCTTCCAAACTTCTGTTTCCACAAGCTCCAGGGATAAGAACTGGGCTTATTTCTCTCTTATGCCAATAGAAAGCTTAATAAATTGAATTTGTTACCATACACTGTAATGACCTAAACTCCTTAGGTTAAATGAAATACGTTATAAACCTAAGCCGAAGCTTTAAAAAGCCCTATTAAGCTAAGATCGTTAAAGTAACTACTTTCTTTCACTTCACTTCTGCTTTTGTTGTTGTTGTTGTTTTCTTTTCTTTTCTTTTCTTTTTTTAAGGGACGCCTGGGTGGCTCAGTTGATTGAGCAATTGTTTTCAGCTCCGGTCATGATCCCAGGTCTCAGGCTCAACCTTCATGCTGGGCTCCCTACCCAGCAGGGAGCCTGCCTCTCTCTCTCTGCCCCTCCCTCCTGCTCAGCTCTCCCTCTCTCTCTCTTTCAAGGAAATAAGTAAATAAAATCTTTAAAAATAAAAGGAACTGTCTCATCGAATGTGAGACTACGAAGACTCAATTTTCAATCTTCTTGCCCGTAGCTACTACAATAAAGAGAAAGGTGTAAAAAAGCAAGAGAAAGTGAAGAGTCATCTCCACCCATTCAAGTAAGTGAGTCTCTGTTTTCCGCATTTGCTGGGAGTGGAGGACTGTCCACTGGGCACTTCTGAAACATAGTTGGGGCCCCTACGTTCCACGTAGTGCTGCTTGCAAGCAAGCAGATTTAGCCAAGAAGGCACAGAGCCCAAGAAGTTGAAAACAAAGCCCGTACCTTGCCAAGAGACCACAGGGATGCTTTCGGAATCCTTTGAGCGGGAACCACAAGGAGTTCTGCTCTAATTCTGAGTGTGTTTTCCATCCGTCTGTGGGGTGGTACCTGGATTTTATTCTATGCCCTGCTTTCTCTGGATAGTGATTGGGAAATGGAACCGTCTTGAATAGGATGGTGCGTCCCACAGAGTGGTCTGCAATCATGCTGAATTCTGAAAGTTGGGAGAAATACACATTTTTTTTAAATAACAGTAAAATTTGCACGTGAAGGGGATTTTGGATTGAGCCTCAACAAAAGTTGAGTACTTTATGGAAAAAAAAAAAGCAAAATAATAGCAAAAGGAAATTCTTTCCAAGCCATCTAATCCCACTAACCATGGACTTTATGGCCAATGAGTCCCGAGTCCCCATGGAGTTAAGCCATTTGCCCAAATGCTGTGGTTAGCGGGGTCCATGGATTCATGCTGACATTCCTTTCCACCAGTGTTGCCATGTAAATAAGAAAGAAAATGTTGATCCTTTCAAGCTCAGTAAAATTCTAAGAGAGTTGTCACTTAACGAGTTTGTCTTCACTCTTGCCTATTAGAGTTCGAGGTCCTCTGTGAAAAAGAAAAGTCATTCATTATTGTGTGTCTGCCTCTTTGTGTGAGGTTCATAAGGACGATAATATTTTTAGTCAGGAAAGTGCTTTCTGATCCCGAACGCATCCCTTCTACCGGAACAGGGAAGCTGCTCAGGAAGTAGACAGCAAACTGCAGCTTTTCAAGGAGAACCGCAGGAGGAAGAAGGAGAGGAAGGAGAAGAAGCGCCAGAGGAAGGGGGAGGAGTGCAGCCTGCCTGGCCTCACCTGCTTCACCCACGACAACAACCACTGGCAGACGGCCCCGTTCTGGAACTGTAAGTGTTGCACGGTTGGGGTTTCGAGGGTTTTTTTGGTTTTTAGAAATATATTCCCCAGTTTTGTGGCACCTGGGCGGCTTCATTGGTTAAGTGTTGACTCTTGGTTTTGGCTCCGGTCATGATCTCAGGGTCGTGAGATCGAGCCCCACATGGAGCTTCTCGCTCAGCATGGAGTCTGCTCCTGACTCTCCCTCTCCCTCTGCCCCTCCCCCCCCACTCACGCTCTCTAAATAAATACATAAAATCTTTTAAAAAGTCATTCTTGGGGCTCCTGGGGGGTTCAGTGGGTTAAGCCTCTGCCTTCAGCTCAGGTCATGATCTCAGGGTCCTGGAATCGAGCGAGCCCCGCATCGAGCTCTCTGCTTGGCAGGGAGTCTGCTTCCTTCTTTCTCTGCCTACTTGTGATCTCTCTCTCTCCCTCTCTGTCAAATAAATAAATAAGATCTTTTAGAAAAAGAAAAAAAGTCATTCTTTTCCCCAGTTTTATTGAGCTCTAATTGACACACAGCACCTTCCAAGTTTAAGGTGTATGGCATAATGACCTGACTTCTGTGTATTGCCACACAATGACCACAGTAAGTTCAGTTCACATCCATCACCCCATCTGAGTTGCTGCTAACTGCCGCCATGTGGAGAGACGCCGACTCACACGACAGTTACTAAGATGAGGGCTTCAGCAGTCTGAAACCGGGGATCTAGGATGATTTAAGAGGAGACCATCATATTGTGTTCTGTACCGGCAACTAGAATGATCTTGCCGAAAATTACTATTTTCTTTGGAAATCAGTTTCCATATTTTATTTGAAAATACCACGCTCTCCCTGGGTGTGTCTCCTGATGGTGTTATTTCACATACGGCCCACTCCAGGCAGAGCTCCTACCCAGTAAGGCTGGGTTTAGTCTTATCTGTTACCAAATAGCTAAATGGATGGAGAGTCTTGCCTTGAATACATTTTATTTCTGCTTTATTTCATGTCATGTTCTAAGTGTAATAAAAGGAAGGGAAAAGCCCTTCAATGCAGGGTCTGTATTCGAAATCTCAGTCCTCTTTAGTACCTAACACTATGCCCACAGAAGAATAGGGACTTTAGAAAATATATGGTTTTACATGGAATTGCTGATGATATGACTAATAGCAATGTGCACTTTTTTTTTTTTTTTTTTTTTGGAGAGAGGGCACAAAAGCAGGGGTGAGGAGTAGGAAGGCAGAGGGAGAGGAAGAGAGAGAATCTTAAACAGGCTCCACACCCAACACAGAGGCAATGCGGGACTCAATCTCACGACCCTGAGATCTTGACCTGAACCAAAATCAAGAGCTGGACACTTAACCAACTGAGTCACCCAGGTGCCCCATCGACTGTAAACTTTTAAAATTCACACTTACAGTGCTTTAGTGGCCTATGCACAGTATTGACAGAGGTCATCTAGAAATAGTGCCCTCAATTTTTGTGACACATCATCTGATTGAAGTCTTACCATCCCAGGAAGTAGCTAACACTGCAGACGTTCTCCTTGAAAAGAGCCCAGGAGACCACCTGGGTCAATATTTCTCAAAGTAGGATTTGGAGACCCCAGGAACCCCAGATGATTCTTGGGGATTTCAGTCCTATCTCTGAAGATTTCTGTTTTATCTTTCCATTTTGATGCTTTTTGATTTCAGTGTCTAAGTTTGCATTTTCATTTCCAGCCACATTGAGGCCAAGTGAAGTCTTAAGACTCATAGCATTTAATGTTTAATCTCGTTCCCTAAACTGGGGCATGAGGATCTCTGAGGGTCATTCAGGTTGCAGAGGTCCGTCCTCCACCAAGATCCGGGCCAGGGCACCAGAGGCACAGCAGCCTGAAAAATCGTTTCTGCAGGGCGAGGATGAATAGATGAATAGGCAAGGAGCAATGGGGACATTTAGGGCAGGGAAACTGCTTTGTGTGACACTAGACTAGTGGGTACACGGCGTTATACATTTGTCAAAGCCCATAGAACACACAACACCAAGAGCGAACCCTAATGCAGGCTATGGACCTTGGGTGATGACGTGTCAATGTCGGTTCATCAGTTGTCACAGATGCGCCACTGTCGTGAGGGATGTGGCCGGTGGGGAAGGTTGAACATCATGGGCATGGGGTTCTCTCCAGAAATTCTCTGCCTTCTGCTCAGTTTTGTTGTGAACCTTTTTATGCCCTAAAAAGTCTATTAAAATAAAATTGGGGAAAAAATCATTTCTCATTCATTGTTTAAAACCTCTTTTTCAGCTTGAGTGTGTTTAATATTGGTTGCTGGTTGGGGGGAGGGGGGAGGCGCCTGAGTGGCTCAATTGGTTAAGCATCTGCCTTCAGTTCAGGTTGTGATCCCAGAGTCCTGGGATGGAGCCCCAGGTCGGGCTCTCTGCTCAGCAGGAAGCCTGCTTCTCCCTCTCTCTTTCTCAAATAAATAAAATCTTAAAAAAAAGAAAAAATACTGGATGAGGGTTAAGCAGTATGTAGTTGTAGGCGTATCCCCTCTAGGGACACCTGCGTGGCTCAGTCAGTTAAGCATCTGCCTTCAACTCAGGTCATGATCCCAGTGTCCTGGGATCGAGTCCCTTATCGGTCTCCTTGCTCCTCAAGGAGTCTGCTTCTCCCTCTGACCCTCCCCCCCCCCATGCTCACTCTCACCCTCAAATAAATAAATAAATCTTAAAAAAAAAAGATTAAATGAGTTAATACATGCAAAGTACATAATGGACAGTGAATGCTCATTAAGTGTACCTATCCCAATTGTTTTAAAAAAAATCTTGCTGGACAGCACACTTTTAAAATGCAATTATCATTGCAAGAAAGGTCAGCAAATTTGGAAACTGCCTTTCTATAAAAGAAGACCAGATAGTTTGTTTTGTTTTGTTTTAATTTGACATCTGTTTTGTATACTTTCCACCAGTGAACCTCTGCGTGGTACGAAACGTGTTCATAGTCATAGCCCGCCCATTTCATGTTAAAAATTGTTGGGACACCTGGGTGGCACAGTTTGTTAAGCACCCCACTCTTGGTTTCAGCTCAGGTTGTGATCTCAGGGTCATGAGACTGAGCCCCAAGTTGGGGTCTGCACCGAGCTGGGAATCTGCTTGAGATTCTCTCTCTCTCTCCCTCTGCCTCTCCCCCCATGCATGCGTGCATGTATGCTCTCTCTCCCAAATAAATAAATCTTTAAAAAAAAAAAAGTTGTCTACAGTGATCAAAATAATCCCCTTTCTGCGTACCATTTGTGAGTGTGACCATGACGCAGAGAACAAGCAAGGGCACAGCGTCCTTCTCTGTTACTATGTAACTATTTTTTTTCCTTTTTTAAGTAAAGATCAAAATACCCAGTAATACAAGTTCTGATCATTTCCTTCCCATTCTCCACTCACTCACCCTTACTTCAGAAACCACTGCCTGATGGTGGGGGGCAAATGAACATGCCGGAAACTTCACAATGGCCTGAAGTCTGTATTCACGATCGTAGATGGCCACTGTTTGCCCCATTCTCCACCTGTTCCCACGGCAGATTGTTTAGGGAGGAGTAGAGTATAATTTTTTTTTTAACATCCAACCACATAGTAGTTACAAGACAGAAAATGTGCCCCTTGCAGTATAAAGACAAGGAAATGTTAGAACGGCTAGCCTGCTCCCTTCTCATTGTTGTTGTTTCCTTCTTTTCATTTCGCTGTTCTGTGTTTACAACAGTGGGATCGTTCTGTGCCTGCACGAGTTCTAACAACAACACCTACTGGTGTTTGCGGACTGTCAACGAGACGCATAATTTTCTTTTCTGTGAGTTCGCCACTGGCTTTTTGGAGTATTTTGATATGAATACAGATCCTTATCAGGTAAGTCAGTATGTTTTCGTGGGATGGCAACTGTTGACGGTAAACAGCCGGAACCTGAGCTTACCCCTCCCGTCCTGGCCTCTTCGTCCGCAGCTCACCAACACCGTGCACACGGTGGAGCGGGGTATTTTGAATCAGCTGCACGTACAACTCATGGAGCTCAGGAGCTGTCAAGGGTATAAGCAGTGCAACCCAAGACCGAAGGGCCCGGAAGTTGGTAAGGGGGGAATAAGGTTTTGTGTCTTTTTGTGTTTTTTTTTTTTTCCCTGTATTTTCTGGGAAATTCTTTGTGTTGTCAGGTTTTCTACCTGTGAAGTGTCTCCAGGCATAGACGCAGAGAGTTTGGGATACTTACACGGGAGGCTTGCCAGGCAATTCCGAATGTAATGTGTTCTCTAAGTTTACCTCTGAGAGCATTAATGAAACAGCTATCGCACCAAAGATTGGGTGAGCGTTTCATTCTAGTTTCTCGCACACATCGGTTCTCCTAGTGAATCCTCCTGAACGAAGCATCCACTGGGGCAGGTGGGATGAAAGCCTGGGGTATTTATCTGTTCTTGCTGTCAACAGGCATAATATAGACTCAAGGCAAACTGGGATATCCTCAAATTTTTAGGTGAATTTGGACGGAAACACCCAGTGCCCTGTTTCTGCTTATCCCACAGCTGGGAGCTGCCCCAGGGGAATCCCTGCCTGGAACATGGGGAATTAGATTTCTTTTCCCAGGATTTTCCCTCTGAAACTAGAGATACTTGAGTAATGCACTGTCTGGGGCTCTAACAGCGTTGGAGGGCCCATACGGGATCAGCCAGATGTCCCCTCTCTGGGCTGCTGTGTTAAACTTACTTATCGCTTTGTTTCATAGAGCTGCAGATCTTTTCAGTCTGTCCCCGCCCTTTCCTAGTTGATGGGGAATACTGATTTCCTCATAATTCTGGTAGAACTATAAATTCCAGCAGTCCACAGAAGGAAGGAGAAGGAGCTGGCACTGGCAAGAGCATGCGTGTCAATAGGGCCCACCAACCCCAACAGGGCGAAGTGCAGGGTGCCCAAGCAGGGGAGGACACTTTGCAGGAACCCCTTGTATGCAACAGCAAGTCCTGGGTCATGTGACCAGAAAGGGGGGCGTGCCCATCCCCAAAGGATCAATGTCCACCACCAGTCATTTCTACCATTGTAGGGTCCTGATGCTTTCAAGCTTTGAAGGGAATTTCCTAATTTTCCTAAGGGAAATTCCTTAATTAAATTAAATTCCTTAATTTCCTAGGAAATTATAAATCCTGCGAGGGGGGTTACCTCACAGCCATCAGCCAATCCTTCTTCCTTAACACCTTACTCAGATGAATGGCCAGCAGAAAAGGCCAATCCTGATTTGCAAAAGAGGTCTTTGGGTCGCGACCCCACTGAGCTCAAATCTTTCCAGATATCCTTGCTTCTCTGAGCTTTTCCTCAAATCTTAGCCTTTCATACACCAAGAAGAGGAGAGGGGAGGTAAAAAGCCCCATAAGGCCTAGACATTAAAGCAGTTATTAGAAGCATTAGAAATATGACACCCAGACATTTCTCTCCCAAAAGACCTAGCTCTCTTACAGGTGGTGACATAACTGCCCAGAGAAGTCTGACAGTCCCTTGAAGGGATGACACACCCGGGGGGAGCCCCTGAGGGCTGTTTGGCCCAAAGTAGTCCTCTCCACCTTCTAGACATTTCCGCAGAGAGATGACCATTGGCCCCCCCCTTTTTTTTTTTTCAAGTGTTTTGTCTCAAAATAACCAGGATTTTTCTGAGACTGGAAGGACTTCTCTTCCTGCTCTTACATGGGCTCTCCTTCCTTCCCATTTCTTTCATGTCTCAAAGGAACTCCTCTGCATTTTTATCTCAGACCTTTTTATTTATAGCCCTCAACCCTCATTTTGAACCCGTCTCTAGAAAAGTCCTGTGGGACTCCAGCCCTGTCTGCGTTTAACACAATCTGTTTCTTTCTAGGATTTAGATGTTGTGCATGGGAAACTACGTAGTGAATGGTGTTATGAGTTCTAAAGCTAACGTAAATTACTCTTGTATTTTCCTATGTCAGGAAATAAAGATGGAGGAAGCTATGGCCTGCACAGGTATTCACCCTTTTTTATTCTCCCCCGCAGCTTCTTTTCCCAATAATTGCATGATCCAGCCATTTCAACTAATTTCCGTTTCTCACTGTGTGGCACAGAGCATAGTGTGGGGTGCGTGCACATGCTAATAACATTCGCCACCAGATTGTGTCATTGGTTGCGGATCTGTCATTTTGCTTTTAATCAGCTGACTGTCACCGCGGGGTGTCTCTCAGAGCCTTGCCTCCATATGCGTTTGCTCATTAGATGATGCTTTTAAGCATGGAATGATGTGAAAGGGGAAAACAAACAAACCAACCAGAATGATCTTTGGGAACCCTGGGGAGGAGTTGGGAGAATGATTTCCCTTGTGGGGCTCACATGTGGATTTGCTGGAGAGGCTTCATGGAAACTAGTTTGAGATTTTTATGAAATATAATGTTAAAGACCCAGAAGGAGTGATGGGAATTTCTAGAGCATTCTGAAGCTGAAGTTGGAGGAAATCGAAAGAGCTTTCTTGCTAAGAGGCCTTAATTAACTTGGGTGGTGAAAAGCATCAGTGTTATGATCCAGAAGGCTCTGCTGGTGGTGAGTGAGGAGAAGGAACTAGGGTCAAGGACCAAGAGGCCTCCGCATTAGCACAGAGATGGTAATGCCTGACGCACCCAAACTTCATAAATGGGCCTCAGCCCAGCCATCTTGTTCCCTCTGACCCACCCACAGATCCTTCTTAACTCATCGTGTTCTGGAGGGGGCTCCCACACACCTGGCACCGTCGGCTTTTGATAATTTTCCATTCTGAGCGTAGATCTCGAGTGGGTTTGTCAGAAACGTGCCATGTGAGGCAGGAGGGGACTGACCTTACCACCTCTAGGGTGGGGAAACTGAGGCACGATGAATCCATCAAAGGAACATGAACCTCCTTGGACCCATGCCAGGGCACCCGATCTGCCCCACCGCCTCCCCTCCAGCCTCCCGAGCTATAGTCTCAGATTCCCCTTTTTCCAGGGCAGCTCACTGGCCTCACCAGAAACTAAACAACAGGAAAGATGAGGGGGTGAGGGGAAGGGAGATGTAAACAACTAACAAAACAAAGGAAGTTGGGCTTTCAAGGATCCTTAATAACTGTATGTATCTCTTCTTTTTGTCTTCTCTCCTGTCTTCTTTCCTTACCTGGCTCTGCACCCCCCCCGACCCCCACATCACCCCCAGCACACGTAGGACAGAGCAAAAGAGCCCACTCTTAAGCTGGTCTCACCTGAGACACGGGCTGACGAGGTAATAGCCCGCACCCAGGCACTCTTGCACCTGCTTCCCAAGGGCCACATTAAGACATTTCCAAAGTGTGACATTTTAAACGGACCTACCACTGACTATTGACTTTACAGTTATTTGACGATGCCCTCAATTTTACAGCGAAGCGAAGGGATTTTCAGTCGAGCTTTCTTTGACTCCTTGTCACGAAGGAGATAAAAGGATATGAACAGGCTATTGCAGACACAGGCCGGGTCAGAGCTGACTCAGAGAGCTCTTCTCCATCTGGTCAACCCCAGACAACTTTGAGAGGAAGGATGTGGAAATGCACTCCGGTCATAATTAAGTGGCCAACATCTGAGACTCCTCCCTCTCCTTCCCCTGCTGCCACCACTAAGTCCATCATCTCTCAGGTCCTTTGCCACAGCCTTGGTGACTCATTGTTGATGGGGTCACCTGTCTGAGAAGGTGGCTGTGTGTGCAAGGTGATGGAGTGTTACCTGTCGCCTCCCCACCGCCCCACGCCAAAATTCCCTACCAAAGAACAAATCTAAGGAAACTCTGTAACTCAGAATGCCCGGCGTTTTTGGATCCCACCGTTCTGTAAGGCAGGGGGCGAGCTGGATGTCCGCGGATAGCCACGTTGCAGGCGGGAGGGAAATCATGAATCAGGGTTCCTGAGAGAGCATCCGCCGGTCATACCTGGGGACTCTCTGGATACCCAAAAGCAGTGTCTGATGCGACCTCTCCTGCTTGCGGTGTCCTGATGGACTGAAAGGGAACAGATGCCAAACAAGCCACCCCCTGTGTGGAACTGCCGAAAATCCTGTCTCCCGATGGTGTCTGCGGGTACGCTGCCCTCCGGTGACGGCACTCCTGACAGGCTTCTTCAGAAGCTGGGATCTTCGAGAACATTCTGATTTTTTCTTTTTTTTTTTTTTAGAAAACTAATTAAATGCATTTTTTAATCATAAAATCTCATTATAAAAGACTTTGAGAAAACCGGTTAACGACCAACCCTGAAGAATATGAAATTTGAGAATTCAGCAGACCAGTGTTTCAGAAACATTCACCTTGCACAAGACTGAGTACATAATAGTTTTAACTGCCTTCAATTTTGTGGATTTTGAAAATTTCATCTTCAGATTCGTTTCAAAATGACCTTTTGAGAAGCAAGTCTGTTCCTTGTTCAGCTTCATTATTTATTTTATTTCTTGATGGCTGTAGCATGTGCCTGGGGCTAGGCCCCCCAAGAGGCTCGCTGACTCTCCCCAGGTCATTTTTCCTGTTAGGACAAGCACAGAGTAAGGGCACCGCTCAGAAAGTAGCCCCCATGACTCAGGCGATCATTTTTGGCTCTAGTTGAAAGCAGTCATTTCTGTGTTGCAAAATAGAATAGGAGCAACAGGTTGAGGAGGTGTTTATTTTTCCCATTGCTTAGGAAAGCTAATGCCACTGCCTTTTGATGTCCTGGAAATACTCCTGGGAGGCACGGTGGGCATCCAGCAGCTGTGTGGAGCAGCCCAGGGCAGGGGGCGGTTCTGGGTGGCCTCATGCTGGTGGGGCTACTCCTGGGCCCTCAGGGTGCCGCCCTATGGAGACCAGCAGGCTATACGGCGCTTCACCCTCCACAGCCAGGCTTCTGCACACCTTGCTGTTGCGTGTTTTGACTCATCTCCCCTGGAACAGCAGCTATCGCCTTGCAGATGGATGTAGCTGAGCGAGCTGGGTGATAGGGCCTGGTTAGCATGGAGGAGTCAGTCTGCCTTGGGTTCAAGTCCTGCCTTGCTTAGTAAGAAGATGAGAACAGAACCTGGCATGTAACAAGCCCCAGGAACGATGAGTGTTATTAGTAAGGTGTATATGAGATATGAAACATTAACACGAAGGAGACAGTACTTGAAAGGGAATAGTGACATCAAAATTCCGAAGAATGCTCCTGTGTTTTATAAGAGATAGTCACACAAATAGATAGTCTTCACCACCGCCGCCATCTCGTTCATCACTCTTTGGTAATCCAGAGTTCTGTTTTTTCTGAACTGCCTGGACTTCTTGAAGGACAGAACCCAACCTCCACGGCCCCGCTCTGTGTTGCTTTAATGAAGTTTTACCTGGTTCTCTTCTCTCTGTCACATTTCAGGACTCCATTTTCTTTTTTCCTCTTCATATTTCTTCCCAGTTCTACTGAAAAATAATTGGCATGCGTCACGTCTAAGTGCATTTTATTCGTAAGCTGCCTTGCTAACCCCGTTGGACTTTTCTGTTTAAGAGGCTTGACCAAGAGTTGGATCAAGGTCAGGGTTTGGGGTTAAAGGGACCGGCATCCTCAGGTAACAGAGGGCTGAGGGTCGGAGTTGTCAGGACATGGGTCAGAGGCAAAGCTGCTGTGTGGCACGAAGACACTGAAATCCAGCCAAAGTTCTGCTAGACAGGCCATGCCCACTGGTGGGTTAATTTTTCTTCACACAACAGTGGCCACCCTGGTCAGGATCAGGGGCAGGGACAAGTCAGGATCATCTAAGCTCCCAAAGAATTATCAGAATTTGGTCTTACTTTTCCACCAGTGATTCTATTCCCAGTGCCTTGTTTCTTATACCATAGAAGAAGAAACGAAAATATTGCAGGACTTGACCCTTCCTCCAAACGGAGGAGTGAAATTTACCTGTAATTGGCTTCAAAATCGAGAGAAAGGTGCAGGAATTAATCCTCTCTCATCATTCAATAGTTAAAGAAGGAAAGAATGTACATGGCCACCTCTATGCATGCCACTGCTTTCTAGGAGAACACAGTCAAGTATTACGATTACAACATAGAAAACAAAGTGCTCTGACGGGAAAAACATGACGCTATAAGAGCCAAGTGGGGCCCCTAACCCACCCCAGGGAATCCTGGGAAGCTTCCCAGGGAGGCAGCATTTAGTGCTGCATGCAGAAGGCAAGGCTGGCATGATCTAGAATAGGATATTGAAGAAAGAAAACCATTCCAACTAGAAGGGAGTATTTTTTCAAAGTCAAGATTCATTTGGGGGGATTGTGATCAATTCAAAGTTAGGACAAGGAAAGGAGGTGAGGGGTAAGCAGAAGAGGTAAACAGAGCTGTTTCATGAAGAGTGCGGTATGTAGTGTGACCACAGAATTTGTCTTCCAAACAGGGATGTTTTGACCATAGAGGGAGTACTAAAAATAATTAAAATGATCTAAATGTGATATGTGTCTTTGCTGATCAATGACTTGACCAGTGGATGTATCAAATAATTGTATTTAAAAATGATTCTCTAAACTAAAATTCCAAAAATTCTGGACAAATGCTTAATGGAAGAGGATGCCAGTCCAACACACATAAACAGGACCCTCCCGGGCAATCTAGACAATTTGGTTACCCTGGTTGCATACTGCATCCCAGGATTGGATCTTTATCCTGAATGCAGTAGGGATATATTCAAGAGTGTTATAACCTATGAGAAATAATATGATAGGGGGCGCCTGGGTGGCCCAGTGGGTTGAAGCCTCTGCCTTCGGCTCCGGTCATGATCCCAGGGTCCTGGGATGGAGCCTCACATCGGGCTCTCTGCTCAGCGGGGAGCCTGTTCCCCCCCCACCCCTGCCTGCCTCTCTGCCTACCTGTGATCTCTGTCAAATAAATAAAAATAAAATCTTTAAAAAGAAAGGAAGAAAGAAGAAAGAAAGAATATGATATTATTTGGGTCGATCAGATTAGGTAACATACATAGTTGCAAGGACAGTTTTGTGGGTCAGCTTAGTCCCAAGGTCTGACTCCACTGTTTTCTAATTTGGGGACAATTTCTAGCTGCGTTACCTAACTTACCTTGTTCCCACACTCTCCTAAGTTCTTTACATATGTTAAATCACTTAACTGTCACAATAATTTTGTGAAGGCAGTACTGTTACTGCCATTTTATTGATGAGAAAATTGAGTCACAGAGACACCAAGTAACTTTCCCAAGATTATATAGCAGATAAATGATGGAGTACCTACACAAGGAGTCTGGAACTAGCATGTGCTTTTAATCTCCATACCATGCTGTTTCACTCAAACAATTTAGTTAACCTTTTAACTTCGTTTTCTCGTCTGTAAAGAGGTGATCGTACACAGATACATAACACATAAAGATTACATGAACTGATATCTGAAAAGGGCTTAGCCCTGACTGTACATTATTCATTTATAATTATTTTTTTATTAGCATATGCATTACTTGTTTCAGGGGTACAGGTCTGTGATTCATCAGTCTTACACAATTCATTCTATGAACGAAGTTTGATAATAAAGTCGAATAGTGAGAGAAATAGCAAAGAGCCCTAGAATTTTGAAGGACATTTACCATCCCATTAATGGGTAATGATATTAGAGGCTTTTTAAAATAATGAAATGTTAAGAAAGAAGGAAAATTATGTGCATTTGCCCCAATAAGCAGGTATGTGCTTTTAATCAGCCATTGACTATGCAAAGTTATTCATCTATAGATAAATGACATAGCTTAGTATTTGTAGTTCTATACTGCCTTCTTAGTGGAACGTTCATGGTCTTGTATCTGTAAAATAAATAGGTGTTCTTGCAATTCATCAATAAAATTAGTGCCCTAGAAATCTTCTTTGCATAACAAATAAAAAGGTACATATGATTGATAGGCTTTTAGTTATGTTCAGGGCACTGAATTCAGAGTCTCTGGAATTTCCAAACCCAAAGTGAATTCCATTTCAGCCTAAAACATGCTGTGTTTCAAGCAGCACGAATGTCACACACAAGGCACACTGCTTTGGTCCCAAATATGGAAACTCCGTGCCTTCAGAAAAATATTCAAAGAGAACACAAAAAAACAGGCAAGAGCTTTGGAGAAACGAATGGATATGTTAGCACAGATACTCTGCTCGGGCTCTCTCAATTTTGGAAAATCAAATGAATGCCTTCAGAACTGAAACCTGGAGGGGACTAGCCGTATCAGCGAAAACATCCCTCAATTTAGCAACCATCAACAGAATTCCAGTACTTGTGAATTTCTGGTTGACCTAGTACTTGCCCCTTGAAATTATGGACATCTAGCCTGGTGAAAGTCAAAGTGAGCTTCTGAACACAAGTCGCCAGGACCATCTAGAGGTGGGTGCATAATGGAGGGGCTCCCACCATGCTGAGGAAACCCGATGGGAGGCATAAGAGGGTCACAAAATTGTAGAGGGAGTGATGCTCAAATTTCATTTTGAAGGCTGAGAGTTAACTCAGATGAGGAGGCAGGGAAGCAAATTCTAGGAATAAATGCCAGGGCTGAGAAGGGAGAGAGCCTGGTGTTTTCAGGAAACTACATTGTTTTGGCGAGGCTATGGCAGAGGCCACGTGGGGAGCAGGAACAGAACAGGCTGAAGAAGTCGGTAGGCATCAGGCAGTCTCTGTAGAAACGACTCTTTCTGCTTCCTAGGACACCAGGAGTCCTTGTGGATTATACCACTGCTCCAAAAGAGGGACAACTCTACCCTTATGTGATCTCTGCTACCCATGCAGAGACAGGGACAAAATTATTGGTCATGTTTTTAAAGATGTATTTATTTTTTTCAGAGAGAGGGAGCAGGGAGAGAGGCAGAGGGAAAGAGAGAGTCTCAAGCAGACTCCCTGCTCAGTGCAGAGCCTGACTCGGGGCTTGATCTCATGACCCTGAGATCACAACCTGAGCCCAAAGCAAGAGTCTGAAGCTTAACCGGCTGAGCTCCCTTAGAGCCCCGAATTATGTGGTCATGCTCTTAAAAGTAAATAAGTGCCATTCAGGAAGAAATGAGACTCAGTTGGAGACCTACATGTGATTTGCATTTCTCTTAGGGGTTTTACAACCTTTCTATTTTCCAGATTGGATGAGAATTACCTGGAACTTGAAATCATTTACATTTATTCCAAAAATTCACTTTTCAGAACAAATCTACTCATATGTTTACTCCCCGAATAAAGAACTTCAGAATGGCCCAAGAAAGAGGGTTCCTTTTGTGAGATGAGGACTGGCAGAAACCAGGACAGAAATGTGGACAAGTTAGTTCTAATATCTAAAAGGATTTTGACTAATATTTTGATACAATGTTACATGTACAGAAAACTTGCAAGAACACTTCCAAGAAATTTTTCCCCATTTGTCTTACTGTTTTTTCTTGTTCTCTGGCTCTTTCACCACATACACTACATATACTTCTTTTTTTTCCCTTGAATCATTTATAATTTGCAGATATCGTGTATCTTTATATATAAGAGCTTTAGTATACATTTCCCATGAACAAAAACATTCTTACATAACTGTTGTACATTTATTAAAATCAGGCAATTTAATGCTGATACAAGTCTATTTTCTGGTCCACGGTCCATATTCAAATGTTGCCAATTGTCTCAGTAATGTCATATTTATGGTTTGGGGAGGATTTTGTTTTTCTGGTCGGGGATCCAATCCAGAATCACACACTGTAGTAAAGTGTAATGTCTTTTAAGTCTCTTTCCATCTGGAATAGTTCCTCAACTTTTCATTGCCATTCATGACATTTTTGTTGTTGTTGTTAACATATAATGTATTATTTGCTCCAGGGGTGCAGGTCTGTGAATCATCAGTCTTACACAATTCACAGTGTTCACTATAGCAAATACCCCCCCAATGTCCATCACCCAGCTGCCTCATCCCCTCTCCCCAGCAACACATTGATATTCTTAAGTGTACAGGCCAGTTATTCTGTAAAATGTCCCTCAATTGGGGTTTTTCTGATGTTTCCTTGTGATTGGACTAAAATTGTGCATTTCTGGCAGGAATACCACAAACATGGAAGTGTATACTCAGGATATCTTTTTTTTTTTTTTTTTTAAGATTGATTGATTGATTTGAGAGAGTGGGGGCAGGAGAGGGAACAGAAGGAAATGGAGAGAGAGAATCTCAAGCAGACCCCCCACCAAGTGTGGAGCCAGACTTGGGGCTCGACCTCACAACCCTGAGTTCATGACCTGAGCCAAAATCAAGACTAGGGTGCCCAACCCACTGAGCCACTCAGGTTCCCCCCAGGATATCTTATAAGGAAATCCCTGACATCTGTGGATGGTCTTACCTTTGATTACTTGGTTCAGGTGTGGTTTGCTTGGTTAATCTGCTATAAAATCATATTTTTTCCTTCTTTAATTAATAATTTATTCACTAGCTTTGGATGATTTTATCATTCTTAATCATTTTGATGACTGCAAAATGATGATTTTTTTCCAACTTCATTATTGTTGCTGCATTTCTTAAGTGGTACTCTACCACAAAGAAGAAATTGCCCTTTTCTCATACATATGTAGACATGTATGTATAGCAATAAGGAATCATAGACCCTTATTTCATCCCACGGATATCCTTTTGCTACCATTCTTTATTTTGATCCAACTTTCCCAGTTTTGGCCAACGGTGTCCCTTCAGATATCTCTTCAGAACTTTTGGGGTATCCCCATCATCTTTTGAGCACCCCCTTGCTTTGGGGCCCGTGTTGCAGGTTCCCTTTGTAGTTTCACTCCCTTACAACTGGAATCAGCCATTTCTCCAAAGAACCCCAGTTCCTTTTAAGTGGGGACTGGCATTTGGACCCAAGATCTAGGTTTGAGGTGCGTAAAATTGCTATGGAGGCATCATTGTATGTAGACCCTTTGGGTGGACAGAGCTAAAATACACACGCACAGATATTGACAGCCATTCCTAGATATATTACAAACCATATGTTCATACTGATACCTCTAATTCTAACTCAAAGGCTCAAGGTTCATTGTAGTCTTCCTAGTTTCTCTACGGTAACTTCATTTTCCAGCTTTGAGAAGTCTAGTTCCCATTATCCTCAAAGGATTAACTCATCTGTTAAATGCTACAGCACACAGAAAGCAATTTAGAATTGCTAGATCCTGCAACAATAAACACAACCCTGCTAACTAGAGTTCAGTATATTTTTCAGGTCTTTCTGTCTTCAGAAGGAGCAAAAATAGCTCTGTGTTTGAAATTACTGGGGCTAGCTCCCTGCAACCTCCCCCTTTATTGTGGTTATGTTACTCATTTGAAATAGACCAAAGTTTGTTTATTTCTGTCTGTATTTTCATTTTTGGTTCTATTTTTTCCTCATCACTGCTAGTGTAATTTTCTTTTTCAGTGTGTAATACTTTAACATACTTCCAAAAGTCAGAAGTGCCAGAAGCATATGGAGAGAAATGTCAGTCCCTCCCACCACCTCTTCCCACACGTGCGCTGTAGGTAACCAGACTCCTCAGTTTCTCCTTTACCTTCTTGTGTTTTCGTTGCAGTAGTAAGCAGATGGTGATACCTGATTTCTCTTATTTTCTTACACCGAGGATAGCATACAATATAAACAGGATTGCACTTGGTTTCTTTCTCACTTAAAATATTTTCATTTTAAAATCTATCCTCTCCCTCAGTTCATAGAGATCGTCCCATTCTCTTTTCACTTCGTCATAGTAACCTGCTGTGGGGCTGCTCCATAATTTATTCAGTCACTCTTTTATGTATGAGCATTTCGGTTCTTCTCGTATTTTGCAATTCCAAATGGTGCTGCAGTAAAGAGCCTTGCGCAAATATGTTTCATGTTCTTGAGGTTATCTTCAAAATAAATTCCTAGTTGGAGGATTACTGGGTCAAAGGTAAATGCCTCTATGGACCTATTAAATACTGCCAGATTTCCCTCCATGTGGTTTGTACCATTTTGCATTCCCACCATCGCTGTATGACTATCTGCTTTCAACAGCTGTCCAGGTTCTAAATTTTTTTTCCAATTGAATGAGAAAGAAAGGGTATCTCAGTACGGTTTGAATTTGTGTTGCTCTTCGTATGAGTAAAGTTGAACACGTTTTTGAAAGTTTAAAGGCCACGTTACTTACTTTTGTAGATTATCTGGTTATATTGTACGCCCACTTTTTTATCTGGTTTTTGAAAGAATTATCAGAAAGAACTTGTATCTTTATGATGCTGAGTCTTCTATCCAGGAACGAAGGCTATATTTCCACCCGGTTAAGTAAATTTCCAGGTCTTCCAGGAGCTTTCTGAACGATCTTCTCATAGGTTTTGCACAATTCTTGGTACGTTTATTCATAAGTGTGTTATCCTCTCTGTTATTATTGTGAATAGGGTTTTCCTCCATAATCAAACCCTCTTTGAGGTTCTCATTCGTGTATATGAGGGCTACTGATTTCTGTATATTAATTTTATATCTTGCTACTTTATAAAGTATTTCTATTTTTCAGTTAATTTTGTCACTGATTCTCTTGGGTATTCCAGGTATACTTGTCATATATTTGTGAGTAGAAATAGATTTGCTTCTTTTTTTGTTTTGTTTTGTTTAAGATTTTATTTATTGATTTGACAGAATGAAAGAGAGGGAGAGCATGAGAGGAGAGAGGGGGAGGGGGAGAAGCGGACTCCCCGCTGAGCAGGGATCCTGATGTGGGACTCGATCCTGCAGCTCCAGGATCATGACCTGAGCTGAAGGTAGTCGCTTAACCAAATGGGCCACCCAGGCGCCCAGCTTTGCTTCTTTTCCAGTTTGTTGGTTCTGACTGATCCCTCCTGTTGACTTGAATGAACTAATACTTCTAGTACAGTGTTATCTTGTTGCTGATCTTAGTGAAAATGCTTCTCAGATTTCCCTGTTAAGTGAGAAGGCATGTTTTAGGACTAAGTTGTACACATCTTTACATGTTAAGGAACTAACCATTAATTTTTTTTGTGTTTTTATTACTAATGAATGTTGAATTTGTCAAAGGCCTTTTTCAGCATCTATGGAGATGCTCAAATAATTATTCAATCTTCCAATATGATATATTATATTCTAATATGATATATTTTATTCCAAAGTTATTCTATTCTAGTCTGTTCTATTCAATAGATCTTCAAATATGATATATTATATTAACAGATTTACTAAGAATAAGCCAACCTTTCATTCCTAGAATACATTCCACTAAATCATTGTGTGTTATTTTCTAAATATAATACTGAGTTCTCTCCAGTAATATTTTACTTGGGATTTTTGTATTATATGAATAAATAATACCAGTCTGTAATTTTCTTTTTGTTTGCACTAGTGTTAACTTTCTAGGTATCATATTAGTTTTCTATTGCTGCTGTAAGAAATCACCCCACTGTCTTAAGCAACACAAATTTATTCTTTCATTTTTAGCAGTCAGAAGTCCAAAATGGGTGTAACTGGTCTAAAATCATGGGGTAAGCAGGTCTGTATTCCTTCCGAGAGCTTTAGAAAAGGATCCCTTTCCTTGTCTTATCCAGCTTCTGGAGGCTCCCTACATTCCTGTCCAGGGCCCTCCCCCACATCTCCAGAGTTCGTAGTGTAGGATCTTCAGATCTCAATCTGTATGTGTCTGTGTGGGCATGTGCAAGCGCGTGTCTCAGACCCAGGCTTCCAAGCTCGCATCTTCTCACTCCCCTGCCTCTTTCCCTACTAAGGACCTTCGTGGTTACATTGGCCCCATCTAAATCCTTCAAAACTATGTCCCCCATATCAACATAATTGAAATCACATCTGAAAAGTCCCTTGTGCCATGGAAGGTAATAGATCTACAGTTTCTAGGATCAGGATGTGGCTATCTTTCTTCCTACCACAACTAAAAATATTATAGTTGCTTTATAAGAAGAGTTTGGAAACTTTCTTTTTCTATGCTTTGAAACAGTTTATCTAGTGTTCAGATTCTCTTCTCCTTGAAGGCTTGGTAAAATTCTCCTGTGAAACCATAGGGACCTAGTGCATCTTCATAGTTTCTTAATAAGCTTTCTTTTCCTTCTTTGGAAATTGCTTTATCTAAACTTTCAATTTCTATTGGATCAGTTTCAATAAACTACTTTTCTGGGCAATTATCTCTCTCATCCAGGTTTTCTAATTCATTTGCTTTGAGGTCTACAAAATGGCCTCTTATGTTTTAAGTTCTGCATATCTCAATGATTATTTCTCCCTTGCCATTTTTTTGGTCATTCAACAAATTTATTAAATATCTACTAACTGGTTTACAATTCCATTTTTTTATTAACATATAATTTATTATTAGCCCCAGGGGTACAGGTCTGTGAATCACCAGGTTTACATACTTCACAGCACTCACCATAGCACATACCCTCCCCAAAGTCCATAACCCCACCACCCTCTCCCTACCCCCTCCCCCTGGCAACTCTCAGTTTGTTTTGTGAGATTAAGAGTCTCTTACGGTTTGTCTCCCTCCCAATCCCATCTTGTTTCATTTATTCTTTTCCTACCCCCAAACCCCACAACATTGCATCTCCACTTCCTCATATCAGGGAGATCATATGATAGTTGTCTTTCTCCAATTGACTTATTTTGCTAAGCATAATACTCTCTAGTTCCATCCACGTTGTCGCAAATTCCCTTGCCATTTTTTATTTCGTGTATGTGAACTTTCTCCCTTTTTTCTCAAATAGCTGAACTCGTGATTGTCTGTTTTGATACTTTTGTAAAGAACCAGGATTTTGATTTCCTAGTTAGGTATGTCATTCTTCTGTTCTCTACCTCATTAATTTTTGCTTTCACCTTTATCATTTCCTTCCTGGTGCTTTCTTTTGATTTACATTGTTCTTTCTGCAGAAAGAAAGAAAGAAAGAAAGAAAGAAAGAAAGAAAGAAAGAACATCTTCTTTCTTTTTGAGTTTGGTGTTTAATTCATTTATTTTTCATGATAAAACTGTTTAAGGCTAAGAATGCTTAAAACGATGCATAACTATAATGCCTTATGCATCATAGGTTCTAATAAACAGTGTTTTCATTATCATTTTTTTAATTCTGCACTTTTAGGTTTCTATTTTCCTTTTCACCCAGATGACCTTAGCTTCCAGGTCAAAGGGCTTTCTTGTTGTTTTAATGTTATTAATTTCTAGTTTTATTGTATTGTGTCAGAGGGTTTGTGATATTTCTGTTTCATGCAACTTACTGATTCTTTTTTTGTGACCAAACACATAATCAAGTAATGTGACTTTCTATGTGTGTTTGAGAAGGTGTGTCTTCTACCCTTGGAATATACTATTGGACACATTTAAATGAGAACTACCTGACTGATTATATACTCAGGTCTTCTAGATTCATACTTATTTTTAGTCCATTTGGCCTGTCTTAGATTGAGTATCACTTATTATTATGTTTCCACATATTTCACTTTGCATCTTTCACAGGTAGTTTCTTCTTTATCAAGACGGTTGTCTTCCCCTCCCGCATTGGAACTTTGTAGGATTTGCATTTTTGTCCTATTGGTTGCCTTTGAACTTAAATGTTTTTAATGTCCCTAGTCCCTGTTTCTTATTTAATCCTTTATGATCTCATTGGTCAGTTTTCAATGGAGTTCTATGACTCCCAACTATTATTTCAACTCAATGAGCTTCTCTTTCAACTTCTCTATCTTTCCTCCTATTTCTAGTTACATTATTTTTTACTTTGTCATATAAAATGTATACATTATCTCTCAGCCCTTCTCCTATCTTTATCAGACTCCTAAATCTGATAAGTACATTAAACGCGCACTATCCATCCTTTTGCTCCAGTGATTTCTTGGTTGGATAAAGACTGTTCAAGAAGAGCTGATGTGGATTGTGTTCTCTGCATTCTTACATTTTAATTTCTAGGCCTGTTTTTCCGTAGCCTTGATACTTGAAGAAGGTCTTGGATGGTTGTAAGATCCTTGGTTTGTACTTTAATTTCTGACTTAAGATGGTTTTCATATCCTGGGGTGCTTGACTGAAAATATTTAATTTACTTGGCAGTGTTGTATTGTGATTTTCTTCGCTTTATGGTTTATTTCGTAAGGGGATTTGGCATTTTCCTAAGACGATAGATTTTGTTGTTCTTATTTTCTATTTTCTTTTATAACAATTTTGTATAGATTTAAGCTGTTTTTCCTAATTTCATAGATTTCAAGTATTTACAAGATTTCTACTTTGAGAGGATACTTTCTAGTGGTGTATCCAAGATACGTTCTTTCTACTATTTTATTTTATTATTATTTGGGGATGATGATTGGGGAGGTGGTGTGTTTCCAATTTCTTCTTTCTCTTTTTTCCTCACAGGATCTGACATTTCCCCTCTTTTGCTATCCTTTTCCCTTATCACCCAGTTTCCAAAGGATGTTGCTTCTTGCTTTGTGTCCTTTACTCCCTGCCTTTCCGACTGCCACCTCGATTCACACCCACTTCTGAGTCTCTTCCTCGTTGTCGCCACTGCGGTTTACCAGGATTCTTACGGTCTTTTCTACATCAGGTTGACATTCTTTCAGCGATGGCTTCAACTCAGTTCTTGGATGCGACCTCATTTCCTGCTTCTCTCATCTGTCCTGTTTTCCCAAGGCTCGTGCCCCAAGTGTGACAGACAGCTCTGTCGAGATTCAGTTTTAACTTTCTTTTTTTTAACTTACAGGTCATTTGAAGATTACATAATTTTCTATCTTCTTGTTTACCGAGAAGTGTGGGTTTTGTGTAGTTTTCCTTATTCTTCCTGTTGGTCCGTATTGCTTGCGGGTAGTTGATCACATTAATCTAGGCTGCCTCTTTCTAAATGGTACTGAGACATAACAAAAGAAAAGGTGCTATTTTCCACAGGACTGGAGCCACCTTGGTGATATAGAAAGACCTGAGAGAGAGAAAGCTGGTGCGTTCTTTGTACACTGTGGAAACCATTCAAAGATTGACTTATCTAGAGCATAGAACTTTTAGGGCAAAAACAATCAGAGAGGCCGATTCAAGCATCGGATTAGAGGAGTTCAGTTGCAGTCACGTTTGTTTTTATACGCAGTCCCAGGGAGCATAATAATGTCTGACTAAGTATCGCCTGTTCATTAAAACCCTTTCAGATTCATCATTCACCCAGTGACCCGGTAGGTAGTAAAGTTTCCATCACACAACTATTCCCGCATCTGACAGATGAGGGGTTGAAACTCAGAGAGCCTCACTCACATGACGTCCTGGTCGCAAAGTTGACTTGAGGAGAGCCAGCAGTAGAACAGCAGGCCGCTGACTGATGATGCCATGCATTTCCAGCACCAGCTTCGCCTCATCACAGAACTTTGTCCTTGTTTGAACCTCTTTGCAATCTTGTGTTACTGTTCAGTCACTTCTGTAACCTAAGTCCACTCCCTGACAACAAATAACTAGGAGAAAGTAGTCTTTAGCGTTGTATTTCAAATTGATTTGCCCTTTTAAAAACAATGTAAGTTGCTTGTCCGATGAGTAGGAAATACTTTCTCCACTAATCTACCTCCGTCTCTCTTTTCACAGAGGACAGTTATGGGATGGATGGGAAGGTTAATCTGCCCAGCCTCGCGGCGGCCGACGTCAACTGGCAAGGTCTGGAGGATTTATACAGTGTGAACGAAAGTGTCTATGAGTACAGACAAAACTATACACTTAGTCTGGTTGACTGGACTAATTACTTGAAGGATGTAGATAGAGTATTTGCACTGCTGAACGGCCACCATGAGCAAAATACAACAAATAAGACTAGGACTGCTCAAAGCGATGCATTCCCGGCTGGATCTGCTGAACTCTCGGTGCCGGGGGAGGGGGCCTCCGCGGAGTCCGACGAAGACCCGAGTCCTAGCGTTGGGGAAGCGCCTCATTGGACCCTGCCCGCTGACCTTCCAACCCTGCATTGGAACCAACCAACATTCAGTCCAGACACGAAACTTGAATGGAAAAACGACATTCCAGAAGCGAGTCATTTGAATTCTGAACACTGGAGAAATCATAAAACTGAAACGTGGACGGAGCACGAAGAAGGAAATCATCCTGAAACCGACTTCAGTGGCAATGGCCTCCCAGAGCTGGTCCTCCCGCCCGGCCCCCGGCGGCTGCCCGGGAGCTGGCCGCCGCGAGAACTGCCCCGGGCTGGCGGTCCAGGCGAAGACGGTTTTGAAGATCAGCAGCATCTTTCGGGGCCCGCTGATGTGGATGCCGTTCATCAGACGATCGATGCGTCTGCCGGGCAGCGGCCCGCGAACCCCCGCGGCGAGAAGCGGCTGTCCAACAAGGCGAAGAATGGCAAGACGGGGAGCTTACAGAGTCTAGAAGGCAGTGCCTCCTTTCCACTCTCCTCCAATTAGCGGACATTGTGACCTTACCCTAAACACAGTATTTTTGTAACTTTTTATTAGGAAACTAACAACGACGATCAGGACAGCCAACATTGTACGCTACCCCAGGCACACAGGTGCAGGAGTCAGCGCCCGTGTGAGCAGGAGGTCCGCGGGGACTCGGTGTTGTGATTCACCATGTATGTGTCAAGAACAGAAAGAAAGGTTGACTCGTGTGTGTGCGTTTGTTTGTTTGTTTGTTGAGTGTTTGGGGAACACACAAACAGTGGTGTCTTTTGAAAGTGCTAGGGATATGTCTATACAAATATTATCCGATCAAGATGGCTAGAATTGTACCTTTCTGAGTTTCTAAAACTTGACACCCTCCGTGAATGTGTCAGCACACTTTCCACTGCCTGCATAATGGGGTTTTGATTCCGTTTTTAACCACTGGACCTTTTCAGTGCCATCACGTTCAATGATTTTGCACTTTGAGATCAGAATGCCATGTCTGTTTGGTTAGTCATTTTTTTTTCCCTTCCCATAGGCATTTTCATAGTCTCACCGATTGCTTTCAGTGTGACCACTGGGAAGCAGACCCCAGGAATGATACCCAGTACGGATGACATATTGTTCAGTATACGCTTTTGCCAGAAAACATTGCATGCGTTTTCCTCGACTTGCTAAAATTGATTAGCAGAAAGGCATGGCTAACGATGTTGGCAGTAAAAATAAATAAATCAACAAAACCACGATTGCCTGCTCTCTCTGTGCCTAGCCTCAAAGTGTTCATCATATGCTTTAGATTGCTGAATTTTTATTATTTTATTAACAGGATAAAAGGACAGATGACTTTTTTTTTTTTTTTTCCTTTCTATCTTTGTTTTCTTGACCTGGCAAGTCAGGTCAATTGTTGAGAAAATATGCTTAGTCTTGAATTTATATAAGAAATCTTTTTCAATTAAACAAACTCATGAATGTTTCATCTTTTAAACACACCATATGTGTTATATGATTATTTTTAAGGACTTCACCAAGTTCTGATTATTTTTAAAGGCATAATTCAAGACTGCTTTTGAAATTCTGTTTTCTTGAAAATATTCTTGTTATGTATTAGATTTTTAAATACCAGCAAAAGGATTACCTCATTGAGAGTTACCAGTACCCTAGCCAACTTCCCAAGAAGGTTTTTTTTTTTTTAGCTTAACAGTGATTTTCTTTCTATTTTTAGATCATTCAAATGCATAGGTAAATTATGTTTTCTTTAAGTGTTTAAGGTAAACTCTTTTAAAGAAAATTTAATGTTATAGTTGAACCTTTGACAACTTTAAGTCTTTATCATAGACTTTGTACATATGTTAAAATTAACTAGCTCTTTATCAGATGTGTGTGTCACCAGCTGAATGACAGAAGAAACATATTTATGGTCATGAATGATGTACTTTGTAAAAAGGTTTCAAGTTATTAGGAAGCATACTGTGTTTTTTAATCTTGTGTAATATTCTGTGATACTTTTATAGAACAACTCTGGCTTCGGGAAAGTCTAGAAGCAATATTTCTTGAAATAAAAGGTGTTTAAACTTTACCTGTTTCAGAGAAATGAGCTTATTACCAAGTTTTTGTATGACACCCATTCTTTGTAGGTAAAATTGAGTCCTGATCTCAATGGACATGGTTGAATATTGGCCACATTTGTAAAACTGCCCCAAAGTCCGTGTGTTCTAGAACATGCTCAGATTAATGATTTCAGGGTGGATTTGCCTCCTCACATCAGGTAGGCCACAGCAGAGGCAGCACCAACTGGCTCCCCATGACGCCCCCCCTTGGTTACATAGACCCGGCGTTTGGTTGGATGGTCTCCGGTCACCATGTTGACATCTTTAATGATCCTTGAACAAGGAATCCCACCGTTCCTCATTTTACCAGACCAACGAACTATATACCTGGCTCTGGGCAACACAGATGGAGTTTCCCAGAAGCAAGAGGACAGATCCACTGAAGGAAGGTTCAGTTCACTAGGGATAGGACCATAGACTTTGATCAAGACCCAACCACCCTCCAATACTTCAGGTTTTTCCCAACTGACAAATACCATATGCTTCTTTCTGCTCCAGATTTCCTGAGGAGCTGCTTCTTCTGCAAGTGCAGGGGCTGACAATCTGTGAAATGTCCAGAGACCAGAAGGTTAATAGGAAAGGGAGAAGAAACTAAAGCAAAGGACTTTTTTGAGATCTGTTAACCCAGTCCTGAGATAACTGAGGAAACCATCTGTATTAGTTTGTGAGGGCTGCCATGACAAAATAGCACAGGGGGAGCTTAAACAACAGACATCTATTTGCTCACTGTTCTGGAGGCTGAAAGTCTAAGACCAAAAGGCTTTGGTTTCTCCTGAGGCCTCTCTTCTTGGCTTTCAGATGGCCACCTTCTCTGTGTGTCCTCACAAGTCTTTTCTCTGTGCGTGTGCAGCCCTGGCCTCTGTTCTCACAAAGGAAGAACACAAAAAATGCCAGTCATATCAGATGGCAGCCCACCCATATGACCTCATTTAACTGTAATTACCTCTTTAAAGGCCCTCTCTCCAAATACAGTCACAATGGGGGCATAAGAATTCAACACCTGAATTTTCAGGGGGCATAATTCAGTCCATAACACCACAGATTCATCAAGAGAAGAGTTTGAGATAATAATGTTGACCAAAGGCACATCATTTTGCCTCCCTCCTTGATCCTTTCCCACAAAAGGTGACTAATCCAAATGCTGCTATCCCGGAGAAAATTCCATTTTAGTTCAATTCAGTAACTATTTATGCAGTACCTACTATGTGCAAGGGCATGAAAGAGACATTCAGATTTTGAAGAGTGCTTCGAAACTCGCTAGCTGACTGACCTTGCTGGACCTCTGAGGAGCTGATGCCCAGAGGGTTAAGCTGATTCCCCCAACTGCCCATTTCCTACAGGTTTAAGAGGAAGAGGTTTACAGAGGCAGGGCCCGCCCCTCTCCACTTTCTCCAT
This sequence comes from Mustela erminea, assembly GCF_009829155.1. Taxonomy (NCBI): domain Eukaryota; kingdom Metazoa; phylum Chordata; class Mammalia; order Carnivora; family Mustelidae; genus Mustela; species Mustela erminea. Next base: position 22,337,665 of record NC_045629.1, read on the forward strand.
TTACACACAACACACACACACACACACACACACACACCCCAGATCAGGGAAGTGAAACTCCATGTAGGAAAGAGTAGTGAAAAGAACAATGGACATGAATTCTAAATTTTACTACCTGAGAGCTGGGGAAAGTCGCATAACCTCTCCTTGACTGTAAAATAAGAGATGTGAACTGAGGACGGCAATTACATCACCTCTGGGCTTTCTTTTCCTAGGACATGCCCAGGGAAGACATTGCTCATGCATGAGGACACCCCTGCATGAAGCCAGAGCACTTGTACCCTTAGAATCCTTCCCAACACAGCTGGCTACACCATTGAGTCCGTAGTAAAGTGTGAGACACAAACCTACTGACCATATCCAAAGTAGGTAATATCTGGGGCTCCTCCCAGCCTTCTTTAGAAAAATAAAATAACCCTCTCTGTGGGGTTTTTGGTTAAGAGAGAAGGAATGAAGCTGTAACACTCCCACCCCCTGCCAAATGTCCCTAAACACGTTGCCCTTCTGAAAAGAGATTTTTAAATGCCTGTTGTTCAGAACTTGCTTTAGAGCTACCCTGATCTCAGATATAAGAAGGTCTTCAAAGTCCCCCAATTCATCTAATTTTGCTTGATATTTTCAAATTTTATTTGCTTGATGTTTCAAAATCTAGTTGGAAAATATTTTCAAAGTTTTCAAAATTTATTTTAACAGAAAACAAAGACCTTAGAGCAAATAATACCTCCCTGTGGTCCACCACTCTGGTTCATTTAAGCCCTCATGGTCTCTCCTTGAAGCTGCTGGGAAAGCTGTTATGGCACCCTAAGCCCCTCCCCCTCCCCCTCCAACTCCACCCCAGCCTGCACTTGCTGTCTCTCATCACCTACCTCGGATCTCAGCCTCCTGCTCAGAGATGTTCGGGGATTTTTGACACGCACACTCCCCCCACCAGAAGCTCTAGCCTTCCATCCACCCACCCGCTCCCCCTCCACCTCACCTGTCACGACCAGCTTCCCCCAAATTAGCTTCACCTTCCCAGTTCTGAATTCCCCATTTCAACAGGTAAAAATCTTATCCATTCTTCAATTCCCATATTTTGTTTTCCCTTTTATCCTAGCAAACTTTATCTTTTCTTTCCACGTAAATTTTCCTCAACGCCCCCACCCCTTGGACACACAGTATCTCGACCATTTTTTGCTTTACTTTTCCCCAAGTAAGAGAACACGGATATTGTACCAACTCTGAGGCCGATGGAGTGAAAGTGACCAGCCACATTCATGGCCTTGCCATTTGCCCCTAAGAAACCTACCCGAGGCAACTGTTGTTCATACTGGTCTAATTGACTCACCTTCCTCTAAGTTGTGTCGTTGATGCTGAGGACTTCACCAGCATAGTACCTAGGTCCTCATAGCGAGCCCACTATGGTATAAAATGAGCAGAGAAAATAAGTTTCAAAAAGCAGATACTTCCTGTTGAGACTAGGGAATCCCTGCTCCCCGATGTCAGGGAAAGCACTGCAGAGGGTTGGGAGACAAAGGGAGCTACAAATGTTGAGGTCTTTTGTGCTGAGCGTTGCCTCACTTTTCTGATAGCAAATGCGCTTAAGTGGTGGACAAAGGTATCTACCCTCTATTCTGAATTTCTAGCCCCTACACCAGTGTGCCTCCCAGGACCCAGGAATTCCGAATCTGTGTCTCCTACCCCCGGTCCTCTTCCCCATTATCCAACCTCCAGCCCCAATGGCACAGGTGACCCAGAGCCAGAGTGGAACCAATCCAATTACTAATGGGTTTCGGCAGAAGAGGACATGTCGTTGCCACCCTAAAATGAATGTGGTCACAAAAAGGCCCATACAACTCAAGCCCAAGAACTGGAAGAGATGAGGTTAGTAAGCATGTAATTTCCATAATAACCATTGGGTGTCACTCTAGTGCAACTCATGACAGGCTTCCTTCCAGCCAGGATCCGCCCCTGACAAAGCTGCCATTTCATTGATTTCTGAATTAGCAGCAGTACCATTTAGACAAGAATGCAGCTAGAACAACTTGATCCATGGCAAGCTTGCTCTTTCTTTGGTACCTAGGATCTTGGCCATTTACCTAGGATCTCAGCCGTTCCAGAAGACCAAAGAAGGGTTTTAGTTTTCTACTGATGTATATTGGTATTATGAGTTGGAACTGCATCAGACTTTGACATTTAAATACAAAAGTCAACACCAAATATCGATCTCCTTGCTTTCCAATGACTTTGCACAATTAAAAATGGGGTTTTTGCCGGCCCCCCCCCCCCCGGCCCCTATGCCAAAGCTACAGAGGCTGTCTTCGCTCAGCTGGCAAATTTTTAAAAGAAGAGAAGAACTGGATGCTTTTTAACAGCTCTTAAAATGCTGAGGTTGTACCAAGTCTGGAGCTAATGCAAGACGAGTGGCCACATTTATAACCTTTCCTCTCTCCTCATTTCTTAAAAAGAAACTGTCTGGTGTGTCTCTTTCAGAAAGCCCAATATCTGGAATGATTCTGCCGTTCCCTTGAACATGTGAGATATTTAAGAGAGTCGAGTGAAATCTCAAAATTGCCTTAATGGCGCACATTGAGGAAGAGAAGAAGGTAGACTAAGGAAGAGGGTACTATCTTCCCTTTGCATAAATGGCCTCCACAATGAAAGCACAAGGCCACGGAGGAAAAGAAGTTTATCCAGAAACCAGCACAGACACATCCCCCCAGGAACTCCTGTATCTTGGGCCACTGTGACCCTTTAGTTGAGCTGAGCAGGAGGGGTGACTGAGTGAGAAATGGAAATCAATTGCTCTGCTTTACACCTATGGAGGGCTCCAGGCAAGGTTCTAAAAATAACCACTTTGTGCTCCAGTCCCTGACTCATACTGTTATTTCCGGAGCTCCTCTGCCTCCCGCCTCCTCTCACCCAAAAAGTTTTGGATGCCTTCGAAGACTCTGCTGTCCAACAGGAGAGAGCTCAGAGACAAACCAACTTCAATCCAACACACTTTATTCTTTTTTTTTTTTTTTTTTACTTTTTTTTCTTAATTTTCAGTGATCAAGTATTCAAGATGTTGTAAACCAAGGTTTATTAGTACATTGACAAGAGATTTCATTAAATACAAGGAAATTATACATCTTTTAAATTACCCCTAAGAGATCTCCAAATAAATATTCATTGTAAAAATCACAAAGTCAAATTCCTTTATGCAACAACTCAAAACGGCCTTTCATCACCAACACACTTTCACACAAAACACACACACTGAACACACACTCCACCAGGATCCTAATGCCAGTTTATTTGACACAGTATTACATCTCCTTTAACTGAAAAGTTAGGGCGGATCTGCCTATTCCGTGCTTCTAAATTAACATTTGGGGTTTGGGGGAGAGGTATGTATTTTAAGAAAAATGCCCACTATAAAGTTTTATGGATTATTCTTATTTCTCATTTCTAGATACAAAGTTTAAACTGTTCACCCCCTTTGGTTTAATATGTCCCTGCAATTACTTTAGTTTTGGATAGTTTCTCTTCTGATTTTAACATAAAACAGAATACCAGAAAAAGACAACACCATCCAAACCCCAATTATTAAAAACACCTCACAAGGGTGTCAGTTTTTTGGGAGAAGAAATAAGAAAAGATTATGTGAAATTGTTTTCCACTCTCTCTGAAATTATTTGTAGCATCTGATTATTCTTGCTAAAAGAAATACGAAAAGCGCTGAGTTTTCCATAAAAAAAGGTATGCCCCCTTAGAGTCTTCATGTTTGCAGTGTCAAGTTCATTGACTAACTGTAGTAATGAGAATAATGAGTGCTTGTTTTCTGGGACGTTCTCTAGATTTCCAAAAGCAAAGCACATGCCGTCCCTTACCAGGGAGACTGTAAATTCAGTGGTGCATTTTTGTGATGAGCATGCATCATTAAATACTTGTAGCACCGAGGCTTTTTTTTTTTTTTTAAATGTTGCAAAAGCCAATACCCAAGGAGGGTTTTCATCTTACTTGACCTTTCTTAGGCAGAGTAAAAATGAAGTGCTTGAAAGGACCTGTTCAAACATATACAGATCTGTTTCCAATGTAGCAAGAAGCCTGAGACAGACATAGCCAGCAGCATCCTGGAAGATGAAGAAAGGAGAGAAAACATTAAAGATAAAGTGCACAAGGCTACCACCTTCTCCTGTCCGTCACGGCACGCCCTTCCACACCAGGAAACAGGAACTACAAATAACGTGCAGAGGCTACGTACTGGTCTGGAGAACAGAACTAGCAAACCTGCCGTCTAGGCAATTCTGGTATTACACAGTATTTTGATATCCATCTGCTACTTAGAATACTCCGTATGCCCCTCTATAGCAATAGTTAGACTCACGTTTCTGCGACATCAAGGATGTCTGAAGTCCACACACACTTAAAGTATAATAGGCTACCCGCCTAGACTCGGGCTCTCCTACCGCTCGGGGCATACTACAGAATTTCCATGAATGCTTCAGGTCCATTTAAAAACCATGCAGCTGCTCTTTGGTTGATGCAAAACAGGCTCCAAAAAGAAATTTTCTGGCTCCAAGTCCACCAAAGAATGCAAGCTGGAACTGCAGACCGAGGAAGAATCTTCTTGGTAGTTGGTGAAAATGCAGGACGGCCATTATGACTTCCTCCTTCTCTGATGACTGCGTTCCCAAGTACATGCTCCCGTCTGTGACCACAACTACTAATAGTAACAATCTATGTTCATTTAACATGGAACACTTTGCTTCTGTTCATTTAAAACTTTTATTTAGGAAACTTAAAACCCATATTCACTAAAAATTAATGGAAATGTTAACAATCCTAAAGAGGAAGAAACAAACAAGAAAACATACACTTTAAATCCCCAGAGCTCAGATTCAATAAATCTGAACCACATTTCCTCATGATTCATTCCAGAAATTCTACTGAGACCCAATGCTAACATCAAAATTGGTTTGTTCTACATTAAATATGAACTATAATAAATACTTGAGGTATGTTATGACAATGTTGAATATAACACTTAGCTAAAATAAGTGTAAATTTACCTTGAAAATCTAAACATTAATTTTTGATGTTTCCTACAGATTTTTTTTCTACACAAAGGAATAATAATTTCTCTACTCCTCAGGAACAGTAACACACCAAAAAATGAAATGCTTTACCTCACTAAATTATAGTCACACTTGCCTTTGTTAACCAAAACCACTGTAGGCATTTGATAGTGTGAGAAGCAAGCCATGGTGATAGTAACCTGCTTCTGAACACTAACTTGGCCACTCTGTACAATCCTAAACAAGTATCTTTGCCTCTCTGAGCCTGTTTTCATGATTGGTTTAAGAAAAAAAAAAGAATAAAAATAGTTATCTTGCAAAGTTATTAACAGTATTAAAATAAATGATGTATATTAAATACTTGACAAAATTCTCTGAAATACTCAACACTCCATAAAAGCTAATTTGTTTCTTCTCTGCTCCTCCTTTCTCCTCCGACCTTAGTTCTGAATGACTTTTGAAAGTTTTCAAGAATTAAACCTACCTAAAAGAGGACTTCATACTAATGAAGATAACAAAAATGTGCTTCAACCACCCACCCTCCCCCTGGGAGTTTCTAAATTAATAGGCTAGACTCAAGGATATTTTATTTGCCTATGAAGCCAAATAATGCATTAATCTACAGGGCTGAAAGAAGAACAAGATGACCTTTTTCCAAAACAAATATTTAGAAGCCTAAGTTCATAGAAAATGGGAATTAAATTTAAAATAGGAGTTGTGACTGTAAAGTGACCAACATGTGAGAATCTCATATCTACAGTTAAATGGTGCCATTTATAAGATGGTCACTTTAGTTGACTATGCAATATTCCAAAGATGCCACCAGGACCCAAAGCATTTGGGGGACAATTCTTGATTGGTACGTATTCTAAAACTTCAGTCTTCCGTGATTTTTACTACTTATTCTACATTAACCAGCAACACATGAATGATACACCCTCTATTTATAAGTATCACATACTTGGGGCGCCTGGGTGGCTCAGTGGGTTAAAGCCTCTGCCTTCGGCTCAGGTCGTGATCCCAGGGTCCTGGGATCGAGCCCCGCATTGGGTTCTCTGCTCAGCAGGAAGCCTGCTTCCTCCTCTCCCTCTGCCTGCCTCTCTGCCTACTTGTGATCTGTCGAATAAATAATAAATCTTTAAAAAAAATAAGTATCACATACTTGAGGAAGTACAATATTAACAATTGTGGTGTACAATTTAGGCTAATTTCTTTGAGTTTTGGCCAGTCGACCTGAAGAATTTCACAGAGCAGCAGATGGTAATTGGTTGAAATAGTGCCTGATAGAGAATTGGTCACTGGTTGCTGAATTAGATGGATGACTGTTCAGAGTAGAGAAAGGGGACTGTCTAATTATACGTGAAGAATCTGTCACTTCCTACCCTGGAGTTCTGAGAGCAGCTCCTTTTCAAAATACACTACTAGGTGGTGCGTGGGTGGCTCAGTAGGTTAAAGCCTCCACCTTCAGCTCAGGTCATGATTCCAGGGTCCTGGGATCAAGCCCCACAGCAGGCTCTCTGCTCAGCAGGGAGCCTGCTTCCTCCTCTCTCTCTACCTACTTGTGATCTCTGTCTGTCAAATAAATAAATAAAATCTTAAAAAAAAATAATACACTACCAGGAAGAGACAGATCCTAAGAGTGTTGGAACATAACAATCTTAGCTAAAAAAAAAAAAAAAAAAAGGTGCTAATTCCATCCAAATTCTCCCGATGCAGTTCTTTTGCAAATACCACCTCTCCCCAACCTGTATATCTTCAGCTCCAACACAAAAGGAAACTTTCTAACAGACCTAAAAGATCAAAGGTCTCCCATAGAGAGTAAAAGGGAACCCTGAGGCACCAGAGTAGATGCTAAGTGAATCAACAATGTTCTCTGTATATACCACGTAGAAACAAGTTGGACAGACACTAGCGTAATTACAGGCAACAGCAGACTTATAACTCAGCCAAATGAGACCATTTCGAGGGAAGTCCTTGTCACCTGAGACCACTGGCTCCACCCCTTCCAGACATTATTCAGTCTAACAGTGATAACCCTCGCCACAAACCACATGCCACCAAAAGAACCATTTGACAACACCGTTCTTAGGTGGAGAGGAAAATGACCTTGAACCCAGGAATGCTCCTGCAACTCCACCAGCGCCTCCAAGGATGAAGGGCAGAAAGCCTGAATCATGGGACAGTTCTGTCACTTCCCCTCTACGGAAGAGTGTAAGCCAGCCAAGGAAATCAGTTCCTAAATTAGCCCCTACATAATCATAGCCTCCTTGGCAGAAACTGTTCACAATTATACTGGTATTTGGACCTTCCACGTCCCTCCTACGTCCGGGTTGTCAGGATTCTTTTTCTGAGCAGCCGAGACCCCACGAGTTATCTTGCTATCGGTCCAGAGTGCTGTCGGGAAGGATCTACCTTAAGAACCATGTAGAAAGCATTCTGTGTGGTACCTAAGTCAAAGTGATGTGCTGGGAGGAACTGAAGAGGATGATGGATAATGAGCGCAAAGTGCATTTAGGAACAGAGAAATCCTCTCGAAGAATCACTTCGGGAAGGTTAATAGGAGGAAAGAATCAAAGAGAGATGTAAAATCGTTCTAGCTCTGATAAAGGGAATTCAGTATGACAGATGAGTTGATTTTAAATAATTTTCAATCCTGACTTAGGATCATACTCTCACAGCTCACAGATCCCCTTCCTCCTGTATTCAGAGTGATTTTCTTATCACAGGTATGAGCTTTCCTGATTTAATTACTCAACTTCCGGGGGCAAGCACAGCAATTTTATGTACATAAGAAAGAAAATGATTCACTAGGGTTTCGCTGGGGTTATACACTAAAATGGTCAGATGGGACTCAATCTTACCTCTATGGAATTTCTTTTTCCAACTATTTTGAGTGTCAAGGTTACAATTCTTAGCTACCCTTGTGTGGGCCAAGAGCTAAAAGAATTTCTACAGCATTTTTCTTTGGATGAGAAAGCCATTAGTTTCTCTCCTCATGATGCATCTCAAATCAGGTTCCAGCCATACTGTTTAGCACATTAGTTTTAAAACCCCTGGCAAAAGAATACCGGAGTTTATATTCAAGCTATCAGATTTATGATTCAGCAGACTCTTTACCTTATGATGGGGCAGACAGACTAAAAAAAGAAAGTGTCTTATGAAATAAAGTAGCTGTTCCTTTTATCACACTATGCATATGATTCCTTTGAAGCATTTGAAAAATTCTACCTGATTTATAACTCTGCTATGGCTTAAAATGCTATTAACAGTACTTTAGGGAAGGTTTATAGTCCTCTTTTCAAAAATGTATCTGCTTTAGTCTCTTGAAAGAAAAAGTAACATGCTGCACTTACATTTTCCCAATCAAAATTGCATAGTTGAGGCAAATTCGTTTGTGCTTTGTAGCGGAACTCACAGTAGGTGTTCATATCTAAAAACTGATTTGTAAATGCAAAGTCATGGTCAAGCTCACCTTTGTCTGGAGTGTATGCTAATGATATGTACTGCCAATACACTTCCCAAGATTTCATTAACCAGGCGCCTCTCAGCCTTATGCAACCCTGGAGCACGAGCATGAAATTCACGGAGCGGAAATGGTAACAAATCTGTCTGAACTCCTCCTTCTTGGAGGGAAGGGGGTAAAGGCTCTCAGTCTTATTGAGGTATCCAGCCCTCACTCAATAGTGGCTGTGTATACTGAGTTTTGTTGGTTTGAGGATTGCGTCTTTAGAGGTTAAAAAAAGAAAGAAAGAAAAGAAGGCACGGGTGTTTCTCAAGTTGCCATATTCAACTCAACCAACAAAACTAAAGTCTTCGTTTTCAAGCTTCAGGAGGGAGGCTACATGGCAGTAGGGCTCTCTTCCAGCCCCGGGTCCGGGGAGGAGCTTATTGCTTCGGGGAAGGGCCCCGGATAGGTCTGTGCTGTGTACTGGATCCCTTTCTGCAGACCCGTCTCTTCGCGGAAGTCCCCCTGGCTGCTGAAAGCCGGGCACGATCTAGTCCGGGCATACTTCTCGGCGTGGTCCGTGTGACCCACCACCTCGCTCACAGTGCTCAGAGGGAATTCTCTCCACCGTCGCCTCTGCAGCTCGTCCTCCTTGTACTTAATGGAGTACCAGGCCAGGAAAATGAAAATAAAGCCGACAAATTTGAGGCCAGCCGCCAAACCGAAATAGACGAAACGGAACGATGTCACATTGTACTCCCAGCAAGAGCCTTGCACTCCACATTCCTGTTGCCAGAGCATGCACGTGGTGTCGATGACGGCGCCGAAGTAAATTGGCGTAGGAATGTATGCTAGAGCGGGAGAGAAGAAGACAAAGAACGGTATCTAGCCCATCTTATCGGAGAAAACAGATCTGTAGATGAGCAAGGTGCTTGTTTGCTCTAGGGCCAGGTGAGGACAGTGGTTTTCTTGTATTAAGTGACCATTTTAACTATGGCACATCTTATTATAATATAATATTATAATATCTTATTATAATATAATAAGATATCTCATTATGATATAAGATATAGAATTATAATATATTATAATATAGGTATTATAAAAACGTTCACCGAGTTATAAATACTTTAAATCTTCCAGTTTGCCACTCAGTCAGAATACGTTATTGTTACATGTTATATGTAAAAATGTCGATTGCTAAAAAATTCAATCAGGCGATCCTTTTAAACTTAAAAATCAGATTTTGCCATTAAATACTCAAGAGGCTATACTAAGACCCTTTATGAACCACTGAAATGCAGTACACTTAGTTCTTACGGGGTTGGGTTCTAGTCCTCGGGTGCAGGAAGAGTATGAGGAAAACACTGTCCCCTATAAGCCAGAAACCACATCAGATGGCAAACTGTATAAAGACATTTGGGGCATGGAAATAACTAAGGCATAAAATTCATCTTTGAAGCTTGGGAAACGTCTGTGATAAATAGTAGCTTCGTTGTTTGGGCAATGAGATAGACATTTCTTCACTCCCATAAGAAAGAAAGTCTACCCAAGTAGACTTCCTTCACCATATGTTACTCCCTTTGCTGAAATGTGCCCCATCTCCAAACTGTTCACCTTACAATCATCTAACCCTCCTTTAAACTCCTCACCCACTCAGATGCCACTGTATTCCCACTACATTTTGCAATCACCTTCATTTCACCAACTATCATGTAGCAATGAAAGTGTTTACGGATTTGTCTCCCGTAATTTCCTGGATGGCAGAGGCCAAGCCTTTTATTCCTTGCGTCCCAAGGACCCCTCAGGACAGCCCATGGATCCTCGATGAGTTTATACAAGGAAGTGATCAGAAGGAGCAGGGGAGAAAAGGGGGAAGAAAAGAGAAAAGAGAGGAAGGAAGGGAAGTCGGTGGACTAAGTGATGTATTTTTAAATATACTGTATTCATTTCAAATGACGTACGTTCATTACAATTAAAATGTAACATTACTAAGATACTTAAAATTCTCTTTTTGCTTTGGAATTTGGGGGAATGGAAATTGGTTTGTTGGCCCAACTATAGCTTTTTCATAATCAATAGAACTTAAGTAAAGTCTGAATTAAGCAGATGACTGAAATGTCTTCCTTTCACTTATTCCCGACACGGCGACAACCCTCTATTGACTTAGCCCAGCTCCATGACATCAAAGACAAACAGGGCAAAAAGGAGGACCTATTTTTTTTCTTTTCCTATTCAACTACCCCTTCGCTAAACAAATTTCCTTCTTTGAAAACAAATTTTTTAGTTTTCAACAGGAAGTATAAGGCAAGCTTCTTAACTAAATCAGAGCATCCCAGAATTTCCTTTCGCCAGCTGGCTTTGAAAAATGGGACCTTCAAAGTTTTATCGGCACCAAAAAAAATCAGCCACCCACTCAGTGCAACCAGAAACCTCTGAGGGTGACCGGAGAAAACTCCCTACTCCCAGACTAGGCCACCAACCACAGCGTAACGATAAATTGAAATTCCAGAGAAGATTAATGTTTCAGAGGTCAAATGATACCATTTTAAAGTGTTTCACCCTTCAAAATGGAAATTAAAAATTTAAATCAAAAAACTTATTTCTTTTTCTTTTCTTTTCTTTTTTTTTTTTTTTGTCCTGTGGACAATGATACTGATTACTGGGAGAAACAACAGCTGAAGAAAATGACAGACTGCTACTCGTGAAAGAAAAAATATGCTTGATGATGGGGAAGTCAATAAAAAAATACGTTGAAATTGATCAAAGCAATGGGCTACTTCACATGATATTTCCCATGCATTGTCCCAAAACACGACAGAGTGAGACGGTGTTTGTCAAAATCAGAATGATGTTCTTCACGCCTTAATGAATTCTGCCATATACCAACCGTGCTAATGACCTTCTCTTGTTAACAAGTAAAGGGGACTCCTGATGCCTGATGTATCAATTTGGGGATACTTCATTTTTCTTTTCAGAATTTTTAATTTCTTTTCTCAGAAAACTCAATAGGTATCCTTTTTGCCTGGCCCAATAAAATTACTGTAAAGAAGTAAGAAATTAAAATCTTTTCAAATAATACGAGTGCCAATTTCCATCACTTTCATGTGAAAAAAGTCATAAAGGGACAAAAATGCCAGGATCATAATAAGCCCATTATAATTGCTTGGTTCAATATTTCTTACGGTACCAAAAAAGCTCTAGGGAATTTGGCCCACATTTATGCTTATAGTGAAAAAGAAACCGTTCTAAAGTCCGTTGTATTCTGTTTCCTCAAACGACAGGACTGGGTAGCTTCTAGTTCAAATCAGAAAATAAGAAAGTTGTGCCCTCGCCGCTAACCCATAAAATCCTAGCTACTACTAAGAGTAACAAATGATTGACTTGCCATTTTTTTAAAAAACCATGAAAATTTGCCATCTGTATAGAGGAACTAAGAGGCACACGTGGAAATTCAAGAACGTACCAAGTGTTCGCAGTAAAACAAACTGCATTCCCAGCGCAAAAGGTCTCTCCTCATCTTCTACTGACCTACGGTGAAGGGAAAGAAAGAAATGTCTTATAACATTGGCCTCAAGAAAACGAACATCAAATCAAGCCTGCTTAGTACAGAGCCAGACAGCAAGAGCGGCTGTGCCAAAATATTTATTTCCTAGAATTTATTAACAGCAGCCAAACAAGACTGCTGAGGTAGCTAGATTGGTGAATGAGTTCTCCCCATTGAAGACTCAAAGAAGTCCTGATTAACTGTTCCCGGGTAAATACTGGTGGAGGGCCAAAGGTTCATGGTTGAAGGGGCACAATCAGCTCTGAGCTTCTAAAATCAGTTCTTTGAGGGACACCTGGGTAGTTCAGTGGGTTAAGCCTCTGCCTTTGGCTCAGGTCATGATCTCAGGGTCCTGGGATGGAGCCTCGCATCGGGCTCTCTGCTCAGAGGGGAGCCTGCTTTCCCCTCTCTCTGCCTGCCTGCCTTTCTGCCTCCTTGTTACCTCCGTCTGTCAAATAAATACATGAAATCTTTTTTAATAAATAAATAAATAAAATCAGTTCTGTGAAAAAATAGATACAATAATTTATCCTAACTACTGCATTCTTTTTTTTTTTTCTATTTGCCTACACTTTCCAGAGGGCAGGTGTGTCGACTGAAAGTTACTGTCGTAATTTCTCAAGGGAAAGTAGAGAGGAGAGAACTGAAAGAAAGAAGTAGAGTCCCAAGAAAGGATGCAAAACAAGTCAACATTAGAAAAAGAGCAAATCCCTCCCACCACCTCATGTTTTTCTTCTTTTCCCAAAACATATGCTCCAAGTAATTCCTATATGGCAGGAAGACTGGAGTCTATTGATCTGTAATTAGCAAAAATTAAAGGGCTCTTTTTCTGAAGTTTTGGGTTAGAAGCCAGCTGGTGATTTGCCATGACATGGGCAGCCCTGATCTGGGTTATTTAACATCTCTTGCAGAATTAAAGTTTAAAGAATGAGATTATTCAGGATTCATTTTTTAAAATGATGAAGTGCCTGATCTTTTCTGTGCTATACACGTTGAGTTCTAGGTAAAGCATGTCCACTTCCCCAGGACCCACGCACCTGCCATCTTCTCCCCTTATTTTCCTTATCTTTTCCTAGCAATTTGCTCCATGCTGCACACACCATGGTCAGTCTGTAAGTATCTGTTATTGGAGGAATTGAGAGATTCAACCAACGGGCTTTCCCTCCCAGTGCTGTTATCATACATCTAACTCAGCATCCCATAAAGAAAAGAAGCCAAAATGTGCAGAAGCAGCAGCAAACAGCCCAACTGTCCTGCTAAGAATGACATCCCAGCAAGTATGACCACCAGGTGCCCAGCACTGGGGGGTGCTGAGAAGCCAGGGCAGAGGTAAAGGGAGAATGAGGACTGATTTCCTTTCATCCTCACTCCGTTGCACTGCCTCCGCTGGTCCCCTGAAGCTGCTTCTGGGGGCATGCGTTTCCTTCACCATGCTGTCCCCTTCCCTCCTTTGCCCACGGCAGCTTTTACTGCAAATGCCAACACACTGATCCGAAAGGGTCCGTGTCAACATTTTTAACAGGACTTCCATTAAAGCAATGCCTGTGTTCTCTTATAAGCAAAAAACCACAAACAGGATACCTAATAAAACACAGCATGAACAGCTGGAAAATGACATCTCCCAGTCTGTTCTTTCCTTGTTTCAACTCCAAAACTTTATATGATCGTAAAATTCACGAAATCTGCATTTTGAACTGCAGGCCCAGCATGAAACGTCCACTGATCCTGGAGGCACTACCTACCTACCAGGTTGGAGATAATACTCTTCGCTGCATGCGAGAATTCGAGACTTCGCCAAAAGACTTCCTACCCCGTCTGGAGTCAGGCTCCTTGTGGCTAACATGGTGACACCTTTCAGCTCCTGAACTTGAACCATTTAGGGCACCGACTTCAGGAACCAAAAGCACCCCAAAGAAGTTTCACTAAACTGCAAACCTAGAACCCATCCGAATAAAGAACGTTCTGGGGTATGAAACATTACAACCTTCCATTCCCTTCCTGATGTGGGAAAGCACTTCTCTTAATAAATTCAACAAGCAAAGGTCTGAGTGCTTCCCCGTACAATCTAATTCTGCTTTCCTCTCCACCTTACCACACCAGTCCCAGCTTGGAACGTGTCCTCTGGCCATTCTCAGCGCATACCCCTGCCCCCCGCCACCAGGCAAGCAGAGTGCTATTCTCACCTGAGTGTCACTATGATGGCTGATGGTTGGGCACATGCTGTGATGAAGGTGACAATGAAGAGAAAAATTAAGAACGGGATAAGGGTATTGCAGGCTCGTTTGCACTTCCCGGACACAGCATAGCCGTTCTCGTTGAGATAGGTTTTGACAATAACCACACGGAGCTGACCGCGCTGTCCCACCGTGGGTGGAGTGATCACTTGCCGGCTTTGGACACAGGTGCATTCTGTGTAATTCCTTATCTAAGGGATAGCAAAGATGGGTTGTGAGCCAACCTAAAGCATAGGAAAATTAGGACAAAGTCAAATGCTCTAAAATAGCTCTAGTATTTAAGGATGGGTAATATTTGCTGAGCAAAATAAGTCAAACAGAGAGAGATAATTATCATATGGCCTCACTCATATGTATAACAAGAGAAACACAACAGAGGCTCATAGGGGAAGGGAGGGAAAGCTAAATGGGAAGAAATCAGAGAGGGAGACAAGCCATGAGAGACCCTTAACTCTAGGAAACAAACCGAGGGTTGCTGGAGGGAGGTGGGTGGAGGCCGATGGGGTAATTGGGAGGTGGGCAAGTGATACGATGAGCACTGGGTATCACACCCAACTGCTGGGTCACTGAACTCTGCGTCGGAAACTAATGCTGTACTCTATGTTGGCTAACTGAATTTAAACTTTTAAAAATATGCGTAATATTTAACTGAAAATACAGCCTCCTTGCTAACAGTAATGATCTAAAGTGTGCATCCAACAGTGTCTGCTGGCCAAATCGTAAACTTTCATAAGGAGCTTTCAGCACTCTGTTCTACAGCGTTCACATTCCATATGCTCATTTTGGTCACAACTATATCCTGCTCCCACTGCTGTGCAATTCTTGGGCTGTCTGATTAGAGAAGCCCCTCGAAAACAGGAACCAAGCTTTCTGTTCACTTGTGCCCACCGGAGCCCCTGGCATCAGCCTGGACACGGCGTAGGACCTATTGTAAATATTTGTTAAATAAATGCAGAGAACACGCGATGCAGCCGTGATGACTCCAAGGCCAAGACCAGGGAACACATCTGTTTCGTTTGAAAAAAGGTAATTCAAGGACCTAAAAAGGTATTTCAAATAAAAGCAACCAAGGACTCTTTCTGCCTCTTACGTTGTTTGTACAACAAAAACAAAAAAACAGAACAAAACAAAAAAAACAGACATCAGCTTGAACTCCCTGTCACTGTGGGCTCTCAGCCACTTAGAGAAGCAGTAGCAACAAATATGAGAATGGAATGCCGTTTGGCCATCTGTGCTCCAGGGACTGCTGGCCTCTTTTTAAGAATGAGGACTGTGCCTTAGAGGACTCCCTCGCTCACTCCCAGGGAAGGACTTAGCCACTGAGAACAGATCTTGTTTTCTCTTCCAACTTGGCACTCACCAATTATATAATGGGGAGCCAGCAACAGGATTTCTCCATTTATCAGTATAGCTTAAAACTCAGAAATCAAATATGACAAACCCAAAACATACAGTCAATGGTCTAATCCCTTAACACCTACACAACACAAGTCAATGCACCTTAACTTTTTAATTAAAGCAGCCTCCTACAATCTGTTCTTATGCAAAGAATGAAATCAGGCTCAGTAAAGAACTGAGTAGAATATGAAAACCTCCCACAGTATTACAGCCTATTTATAATTCACAGGGAAGGGAATTCTCAAAATAGCCTATTCTTGAACGGACAGAAATATCTTTACTCTGAAAGTGAAAGAAAGAAAGAAAGAAAGAGAGAGAAAGAAAGAAAGAAAGAAAGAAAGAAAGAAAGAAAGAAAGAAAGAAAGAAAGAAAGAAAGAGAAAGAAACTTAGAACTCATATTCTATGAAAAATGGCCATTGCCCATCTTTGCAGACTCTGATTAGAGAAGGTGCTCGCCTATTCTCTTCTGCCAGCACCAAAGGTGGTCATCTTGACCTTCAAACGCATCGCAAGGGCCCTGGCAGAGTAAGAAATGAGAGGCCTAGCATTCAACCTTATCACGTTTCACTGAGTTCGCACAGAATGTGAAGTGGGAGAGGGATGATGTGGAAATAAGTCACTGTACCCACATGCTCCCTTCATCCCTGGAAAAAAGAAAATGATAGCATTACATAATTTTCTTTCCTCTGGCTTCTTGTCAAGATGTATTTTGTAGGTTATTTGAAATTTCTTGAAAAGAGGAATGGAAGCCACGTGTTAGCCTAACATGTCCTTGTCACAGGATGTTGGATCAACAACAGTACAGGAACTTGCGAAAAATACTCACCCCAGTACTAAGATTACCACTGTTAACACAGCCAGCCAGACAAGGGTTAAAGTATGTAATTCCATCTGATCCGCAGACTGGCTCATACTCGTGTATCTTACAACCACAATTAACATTGCAGCTTCCTGTCAGGTTCCTGTGAGGCATGGTGAGAGAAGGTCTAGAGAGGAAAAAGCAGGTCATGAGCAACATTTACCAAAATAAAACTCTAAAGAAAGTTCTCGACGTTAAGTAGTTTGTCCATTTTAGAGAAGTTAGTCTCATTAAATCAAAGCTGTGGTATTGTAAAGTAACCACCTTGGATAATTATCATTTAGTATCATTTTAAACAAAGCACCAAAAGAAGTTTCAATTTTCTGGTACCATAAAATTAAGACTTCTGTATCACATTCTGTATCATGCCTCAATTCTGCCTTCCATCTTGGTGCCACAGATCTGGGCTCAGCTGTTCTAACCCCTGTATAACTACTCGCTTATTGTGGACATTAAGCTCTCTGTCTGAACAAGCCCAGGCCTCGAATTCTTTAACTATAAAAGAGAGGAAACACTTTCCTTTGCCAGATCAATAACACCATTAGGAGGGCACAAGCAAAAATCCATCCATCACAGTTGTCGACACAGGTTGCTCTGACCAAAAACTTGAATTATTCTGGAAGAAATTATCAAAGAAAGACATGGGACTCTAGAAATTGAGTCATAAGTGATTTTCAAAGAAGAATGGGAATCACATCACTAGTTTTGATTCAAACAACCAGAGAGGAATGAATGATTCAGTCCTTCCTTTAGAATGCCCAGATGTGGATTCCCAGTCAAAGTGGTAGGTTTTGTTTTCTCATAGGATCATGATGTCTGATTCAAAGAAATGATACAATATGAAAAGTTCCAATACAATCGATCTAGGCAACAAATATAAAGGACAGGGGGAGCAAGTAAGGATACAGGGCTGGGGAGAGAAGTATTAGAAAATGCTGTGGAAGAGCGGAGGCAGGCAGGGACCCAGGAGGGACCCATGGAAGAATGGAAGGGGTTCTCCAGTGACCTCTTTCCTTGTCTTCTATGACCACTATTTTTGTCACTGATGAAATACTGTTCCCAAAACCAATAGCAGATCCATCATCCGTCCACCCATCCAACAATATTCTAGAATGTCTCTTACATGCCAGAACTTATCTTTAATGCCTATGTTGAGTAACCACTCCTCGTCCCAACTCTGTGTGTTAGTCACACACAGAGTGTGTTACACTGAGTCACACACAGAGTGTGTTACTCTGCTAACACAGAGTATGTTACACACATAAAGCATTATTTGTTCAAAGGTGTCTCTCCTGTGTCCTCTTTTAATTAAAGGAAAAAATTCATAGCCGTATTCAAACCTTATCAAGAGGGTCACCTGGGTGACTCAGTTGGTTAAGTGTCTACCTTTGGCTCAGGTCATGATCCCAGGGTCCTGGGAGTGAGTCCCACATAGGGCCCTCTGCTCACAGAGAGCCTGCTTCCTGCAATCCTTCTCCCTCTGCTCCCCTGCTCCTGCTCTCTCTCTCTATCATAAATAAATAAATAAATAAAATATTTTAAAAAAACTTATGAAGAAAGGCTTCTAAAGAGGCAAAGTGAAATAAACTGTTCTTCATTTATGTGACTCTCAGAAGAAATTTTGTCATACAACTTTGATGATTATGCCCACAAACTCTTAGATTCATATTATTTTGTCATATGCTTTTAAAAATATGTGACTCTGACCTTCTCCTCGTTCATGCTCTCTCTCACTGTCTCTCTCTCAAGTAAATAAATAAAATCTTTAAAGAAAAAAAAATGTGATTCTAGGCCAGTAATTCTCCACAGAGGCAATCTTGTTCCCTAGGGGACATTTTTGGTTGTCACAACTAAAGGAGTGTTAATCACTGGGTAGGGGCCAGAGATGCTTCTAGACGTGCTCCAATACACAGAACCACCCCACACCACCCCCACATACAACAACCCTGATGACTACATTGGTGTCCTCATGCACAATTTAAACCCCCACACAACCCCCGCATGACTCCCATTGCCCGAGTCTTAGTGGTCTTGAGGATGAGGTAAGAAAGCCTATTTGAGACCTACTACTACATCCCACAAATGACTAAATGGAGGTCCAGAGAGGCCAAATGATTCACTTCAATGTTGATTAGTGCTGTCTTAACTGGTACCATATGAAAAGTGTTCTGTGTTCATTACTGTTCTCTTTGCTAGTTCTTCACGAGCTACATTGCAAGCCATGACCAAATAAAAGGGGTTTTATATGTCTGCGTGCTTCATCACTAAAAATGACAGGCTCCAAATCCATGCATTATAATTCTTACTATTGCTATTAAGAAGTTATAAGGAATTTCTTATTAAGAGCATGATTCATATTCATTTATGACCACCACAAGCTTCCAAACACCTCTCTTTCATGGATATATCCACTCAAGAGAAAGGAATCTAGGAGAATATAAACAGATGCTCAAAACCCACTGATGACAGGAAGCAAAAGCTTTCCTGAGTTCCAGAAACAGAGGCCCAGTCCCAGGTCACGTTGGGTATGTTTGCTTTTCTCATGAGAACATAATGTCTGAAATAAAGAAATGATCCAATAAGGCTCTAAGAAAATCAAAACAGGCAACAAACATAAATAGCAGTGAAAAGAAGTGGGCATTCATGAGAAAGTCATTAGGGGAAAAGGCCAGAGTGGCACAAAAAAAGGAAAGATACCAACATGGTTAAGACTCTACACAGTGCGGATTTTACAAAAGAAAGACATTTTAAAGAGTAATAATGTCTTGTTTGACTGTCACTCATTTTCCAGAAAACAGGCTGGGCTATAATAAGGATTTAAGTGTGTAAACATGAATAACACTAAACAACCGCTCATTAGCCTGAAGGGAACCCACCACGGGAGGACAAATGCACAAGGGCCAGGGGACACCACACCTCCACTGTGCAAAGGGACTGTGCATCACATTTCCGATGACTAAAGCATTTCTGACAAGTTAGCTTTACAAGTAAAAGGCTTCTGGCAGCTCAGAGGCAAGGTAAGTGTTCATTTCCAAGTGAAGAAAAAGGCCTCACAGGGATGCCTGGGTGGCTCAGTCAGTTAGTTAGATGTCTGCCTTCAGCTCAAGCCATGATCCCAGGACTCTGGGATCGAGTCCCTCATCAGGCTCCCTGCTCAGACAGGAGTCTGCTTCTCCTTCTGCCTGTCGCTCCCCCTGCTTGTGCGTCCTCTCTCCCTCTTTGACAAATAAATAAATAAAATCTCAAAAGAGCGTGAGAGAGAAAGAGAAAATAGAAAAAGTCTTCACTAACAAGTGGATCAACAAACACCCGCAGGGTCCAAGATGCAAGCCTGAGAGTCACACCTGTAAGAATCGCAGAATTACAGAACTAGACAGATGGGAGCAGTCTCTGAGATCATCGAGTACCACTTGTTGGTTTTAAAGAAAAAGAAACTACGAGAGATGTAACGACATGCCCGCCATCATTGAGGCTTCAAGAAAACCAGCCACAGGGAGACCAAGTGAACAAAAAAGGGAAAATGAGCAAGTTTGTCACTCAGTCTTTATCAAATCAATTGCTTGAGGATCAACATTTATTTAAAGTAATATAGTAATATATAAAGATCAAACAGATCATGGTTGAAGATAACGTCCACCATGGGGCCATTACAGCTGGGTAAGTAAGGACACAGTTGCTCTCAAATTTATCTGTCTCTGTCTCAATCCCTCTCTCTCTCACTAGTGTGGGCACACACAAACACACACACAAAGTATGTCAAATCACTCCACCACAAGACCTAAAGAATACTTGGACCTCCCCATCTGACATATTTCTACAGGTCACTGCAAGTCAAAGAGGAGCCCCCTAACCATCTTTCTGCCTCCCCTTAAGTGTGTTCCTATTAAGAAACTTGACAAGTGGGCATCCATGCATCTTATGCTCAAGTCACATGGATTAGAAGAATATGATTCATGTAGCAAATACTCTTAGCACAATATACTAATCCCCAAGAAAAAATTGATATCTTTCTCATAATATCTTAATTGCTATCAATTTATCTCAACCTTCAAGAAGATTTCAATTAGAATGTTTCCTTTTGATTCCACTTAATTTTTGGCTTCATATTAAAATGCTTCCCTGGCTATATATAGCTGTTCAATTTCAGGTTTGTAATTATTATTATTATCATCATAATCAAAGTTATCATTTAAAACTAACATTTACATAGCCCTATTTTTACTCCAGGAATTGTGTACCAAGATCTCTATATAAATTACCTCATTTATTCCTCATGAGAATTAAAATTATTTTGACTGTGTCTTCATCTTTTAGATGAGGAAATTGAATGCTGGAGAGGATAGATACTGTCAAAGTTCACAAAGCTAGTAAGAGCCAAAAACAGATTGAATCATATACATATAACCTGCAGCTTTTTGTTTGTTTATTGTGTTTTTCCTTTTCTTTCTTCTCTTTTTTTTTGCGGGGGGGGGGGGGTGGTGCCTAAAGGGGAGAGGGAGAGAGAGAATCTCTAGAAGGCTCAGCACAGAGTATGATGCAGCGCTCGATCTCACAACCCTGAGATCATGGCCTGAGCCATATCAAGAGGCGGATGCTTAACCCACTGAGCCACCCAGTGCCCCTTCCTGCAGTTGGAATTAGGAAGTGTGTTTGGCTTCACCTGTGTGTCTGTATTTCACACGGGCATGTCAGAATCATCTCAGAGCTGTAAGAGTCAGGATTTACTGTGAACACTGTGGCTTAAGTAAGACTTTATATCAACACATTGCATAATGTGAATTCCTTGCTCTTTACCTTTTCTTCAAGTAATTTTTATAAAAATGGAGTTAAATCTGATTTCCATGTACAGAATTGTTCAACGGTACCGAGTCTTGATAAATCATTTAATAATGCTCGCTTTATTATCTTTCATTTATCAAGTGTCATCTCTTTGAACTTAAAACTAAGATCTATTATATCATCTTCTGGTTGAAATTACTTCAGACTTGAATTATTGGGCCAGAACTTTTCCAAAGATGATTTCTTGAGCTGTGAGGTGACAAGGAAGCATTTTCTCAGTTTCCTGTGTTTGGCAGTGACTGTTGGATGAAGAGATCCACCAAGTTCAACCAAGTCCAAAATCTCAGAGGTAGGGACTTTTCCCTGAAGTTACTTCTCTCAATATAGTTTTATTGAGCCAAAGTGCTAAGACTACAGAAATTCAATAGAACCTGCTAATTCAGACCTTTGTTGCAACTTTTCCCAAATGCATTTCATCCTCTTTGTCATCACTCCTGCTTCTGCCATATGGTGTATGTAGGCAGTGCTCTACTACCAGCTCTCCAGATACCAATCGCTTCTAAATTCTCTAAAGAGACCATTCATCTCCTGTGTCTATGTCATACTGTGTCTCACGGACAGTTTAACCCACTGGAGTTTTCTCCTGTTATTTAAAGCTTTGGGTGCCACTCAAGACCTCTTATATATTATAGAATATTTAGAATATAGGATTCTAATATATATATTCAAAATAAGAATTAGAATTTAGAAACAGAATGTATTTAGAATATAGGCTGTTTAGAATATAGAATATAGAACTATTATAGAATATATATTATATATAATGATATATTTATTATTATAGACATTTTTAATTTTAAAAGAAATTCCTGAAGGGGCGCCTGGGGTGGCTCAGTGGGTTAAGCCACTGCCTTTGGCTCAGGTCATGATCCCAGGGTCCTGGGAGTGAGTCCCGTATCAGGCTTTCTGCTGCGCGGGGAGCCTGCTTCCTCCTTCCTCTCTCTGCCTGCCTCTCTGCCTATTTTTGATCTCTCTCTGTCAAATAAATAAATAAATTCTTTAAAAAAAAAAATTTCCTGGAAAGTAGAGGACAGCTTATAAGAGATGTTAAGTAGGTGTGTCTCTGGATTATCCTAGCTACTTTTATTAGTAAGCTTATAGTTCATTTCTATATATATATATATATATATATATATATATAGAGAGAGAGAGAGAGAGAGAGAATATATATATATATACACACACACATACATACATATATACATAAATTTATCTGACATACTTCTACAGTTCACTGTAAATCAAAGAGGAGCCCCTTAACCATCCTTCTGCCTCCCCTTAAGTGTCTCCCTATTGAGAAACATGACAAGTGGGCATCCATGCATCTTGTGCTCAAGTGGGTGCTGGGAATGTAACTGAGTTGGGAATGGGCCAGGATATTAACCAGAGTGCCTAGGATCTTTCATTATGAAAAATTATCAAATTCTCCAATCTGAACTTCTTTCTTTCAATTTTATTTTATTGTGATTAGAACACTGACCATGAGTTCTACCCTCTTGGAAATTTTAAGTGTACAATACAGTGGTGTACTGCAGATCCCTGGGGCTTATTCCTCTTAATCGATGGAAACTTGATGTCCATTGCCTGGTAACTCCCCATATTCCACTTCCCCAAGTGACTGTCCTGCCGTAACTATTTTAGATACCTCATAGAACCAGAATCATTCTTCATCTGTCATTCTGTAACTGGCGTATTTCACCTAGCATGATGTCCTCAGGGTTCATCCATTTTGCCACATATTACAAAATGTCTTTCTTTTTTAAGCCTGAATCGTATTCCACTGGATGTACACACCACATTCTCTTTATCCATTCACCCATCGATGGACGTTTAGGTTGTTTCTACATCTTTGTTGTCAAATCTGAATTTTCTAGGGGAACCACTAACAACATATCAGGCTCATTCTGCAAAGACTATGATTCCATCTTGGCTCAACAGGAAAATTTCATTTTTCTAAAACATCTCAACCCCACAGCGGGTATTCAGGTGCCTCTTGAGCATTTGATACTAATTGAAAGATGGATCATCATGAAGATTCACCGTGCTGGTGAACCCGGAGCTTCTCATACAAGCTTTCATAAATGGAGGCGGCCTATACACTGTGCTTGCTTCTTTGCGTTGCTTTTTCTTCTTTCAGAACATTTTTAATAATGAAAAGCACTGCATTCAGGATCAGAGAAACCTGGCTTCAAATTCTAGTTCTTCCATTTTCTGACTGTGTGACTCAACAAGTTATTTAATCCTTCTGCGTTTCTTTCTCTTATTCCAAATGAGAAAAAAAAATACCATTTTAAATAGTTATTTTAAATAGTTATTTAAATAGTTATTTAAATAGTAGGTGGCTCAGTTGGTTAAGCAACTTTTTCGGCTCAGGTTATGATCCTGGAGTCCCAGGATCAAGTCCCGCATCAGGCTCGAGTCTGCTTCTCCATCTGACCCTCCCCCCACCATGCTCTCTCTCATTCTCTCTCTCTCAAACAAATAAAATCTTTAAATTGTTATTTACCAATTGCTTATTATGTATGGGTTTTCTCATATTTTATCCTTTCTATATTTCTGAGAGGTTGGTATTGTTATTAACCCATCTTAAGGATGAGGGAATAGAAGCAGAGAGGGTAAGGAATGTGCAACCACTTTATTCAGTCCCCATGACAGTTCAGTAAGATCATATCTGTCAGAATTTTCACCTTAAAGATGTGGAAACCAAGCACAGAAATTTAACTAATGTACCCATCCTCACACAGCTGGGTTTCACTCAGTCCTCCTTATTAACTGAGGACTGTGGGCCAATCACTTCATCTCTAAGCCCAGTTTCTTTAATTAAAACGTGGATAATCATGCACACAGTAGAGTAATGTTGTAAGCATTATATAAAAAAGATATACATAAACAGGTGCCAATTACCACACCTGAGCCAAACAGATGCCTAACAAAGACTCCCTTTTTCACTGCCACTCCCTTCATCTCTCTCTCTGTTGGATTTAAAGGAGAAAAAAAAAAATCCTATATGAAGCCTCAAAATCATACAGAACAGATAACAGTTTTTACTTAACAGGCCAACTCATACTAATGAGCAGGTTGTACACTGCACAAGAGGACCCAGCCATAGGAACAAGTAGAGACTTAAATGTAGCCCACACTCTCCTTGGAGAATGGGTCCCCTTATTCCTCACACAAACAGAACTGTTACCCTAAAAGTGCCAAGCCTGTTCACCTACACCATCTACCAAGTGTTTATACTAATTCAATTTTACTCTACTATCAGCATTAGTATACTATCTTCCTAGAAGTATTTGGGAACCCAGAGGAATTTTCCAAGGAAATTGGAGTTTTTATTTTGCTGATTTATAAACTTTGCTTGAAGTCAGGCTGCAAATACTGGAATGAGTGGATCCCTGAAGCTGCCTTCAGAACACGTACTCAAGTTTTCTTCATTAAATACAATTAAATGAGAAGAAGTATACCATAAATCACGGATTTAGATGTGGATGTAGATGTTTCTTCTCATCAAGATCTTACAAGTTTAGCATCACTAGATGAATAACATCCCTGCATAGAAGAAGATGACAGACATTCATTCATCTTTTAAAGAAGAAAAGGGAGTTTAAAGAAGAAAAGCTTCGTATGATCTAGAAGAAAAGGGAGAAGAGACAAGAAACTAACATTTTGGGGGCACCTGGGTGGCTCAATAGGTTAAGCCTCTGCCTTCAGCTCAGATCATGATCTCAGGGTCCTGGGATCAAGCCCCACACCAGGCTCTCTGCTCAGCAGGGAGCCTGCTTCCCCCACTCTCTCTGCCTGCTGCTCTACTTGTGCTCTCTCTCTCTCTCTCCGTCAAATAAATAAAATCTTTAAAAAAAAAAAACAACTAACATTTTCAGCACATACTATGTGCTGGACACTGCACTAGGAGATATCAGAAAACCTCCTTAATACAATCCTCAAAACCAAAACTACAAGCATTTGTTTAAAATATTGGAATGCTTCAAACTGGAGATTGAGGATGAAGAAAAGAGATGCTGACTTCTCATTTTTTACCCTTCTGAAGTATTTTAATTTTTCAACTACATATGTTTTACTTTAATTATGCTTGCAACCCGGTGGCACTGGCATTATCACCAACTTAATAATGAGGAAGCCAATACTCAACAATATTTGGCAGCTTTCTTGCAAGGCCACACAACTAGAAAATTGATGGCTCTGGTCCTTTTCTTTGAAAACAAACCCACCTTTGACAAAAGAGTTTGGGGGGGTCAAGTGGAGATGAGGTCCAGGAGTTCTTTACTGGGACCTCTGTTTTCTACTAACATAGAATCTGGGATGCCCAACAAGAAAATCAAGACTAAGACAGAACACTTCAAGAAAAGAATTTTTAAAAGCGCAGCCATCCTGGGGCATAGGAAAGGAAGCTGAGTGGGGCCAAGAAATGGATTGCTCAGCAAAGATGAGGGCTTGCTAAGATTGGAACTCATAAATTTGTAATGGCGCCAATCAGCACAATTATATAATTTTTGCCCATGGTGCTGGAGAGCCCAGAGTCAGTTGATTCAGGATTGGCAAGACAGATACAGTGCAAAGCAAGGGCTTCAAAGTCTTGAGGGGACTTGCACTTTAAAAGCAGGTAAGTCAGTGAGTCTGCCTTCCCTCCCTGCTAAGAATGCACTGAAAATTAAAGCAAGAAAGATTAAAAGAAATAAAGCTAGCAAGGAGGAATGGAAAATGACACCAAATTTCATGAAAATAGCAAGTGGATAGGCATAAGGTTATGTGATGAGCAGATCCCCCGCCTTGGAGGAGAGCCAGCCTGCCCCATGAACCCTCCACAAGGCTCCAAAAGGTTCTGAGCTTAAAGTCACCAGATGTGGCAGAAGCCAAAGGTGAGGATGAAACTGAGGCTTGAGGGAGAGAAAACTGTATTGTTAGGCCCTTCCTTTCTCATATTCACTCACCTCCACTCCCACATCAGAGCCTAGACATTCTCCACAAAGCTCTTCTCTAAAGATATCGAAAGAAATTTAAAAAGGTAAAATTCCCTCATTTTTGTAGGGGGTGGTGAGGGTGGGGCAGATAACCTGAAGGGTGATAGACTGAGTCTTGTCGACCTGTAAAGTCCAGAAAAAACAAACAGAAAAACTCACCGTTAACATTAAATGGCAAAATGTGAGGCATACAAACAAAGTAAAAGAGAAAAATCTAATTATATATACAGATCTGAGAAGATATTACTCCTTAAAAGGACAGAAAATGTTATGAAAAGGGCATACTCAGAATACAACAAAGAAAAATGTTCTTCTCGAAATAAAGAAAATTTACATAAAGAATAAAAGACAAAGTATGGAAGAATCTCTCATAGCGAAGGACAGAGGAAAGATGAGAGAGCAAAGCACACATCCAGGCAACCAGACTGTAAGTCCCAGCATCGGATTAGCAGGAGTCCTCGTGAGTGCACAGAAAATGGAGAGAATGAGTAAAGCTATAGCAAAAGAAAACTTCTCTGAGGTAAAGAAGACAGACGTGTTAACGTAAGATGGCTCAAGGGGTGCCTCACGTAATGAACAAAGTCCTGGGCCAAAACATTCATTTGTTCATGCCTTCCCTCATGCAACAAAGGTCCCTCCTGCATTGCTTTAGATGGTGGGGTTGCAACTATAATGGAGACCACTCTGGTAATTGTTCTCGAGGAGCTCATAGTTTAGAAACAGGAGGCATGAGCAGAGCAAATAATTAAATGAGGGAATTTCAGCTAGTAGTAAGTGCTACAAGGAGACTAAGGAGCAATGATGGGATAAAGAATGAGGGGAGAGGGGACCTGGGTGGCTCAGTCGGCTGAGTGTCTGTCCTTGGCTCAGGGTCCTAGGATCGAGTCCCACATTGGGCTCCCTGCTCAGTGGGGAGTCTGCTTCTTCCTCTGCCCCTTTCCCCAACTTGTGCACCTTCTCTCCCACTAACTAACTAAATAAATAAATAAATAAATAAAATCCATCTTAAAGGGAAAAAAAAAAAAAGAATGAGAGGAGAGTGGGCTCCCTTAGATTGGGCAGGGAGGGGCAGACTCTCTGAAAAAGTGACACTGGAAGGGCCCAGCCAAGACAGAATCAGAGAGAGAAGCATTCCTTTTGAAGTTTCAGAATACCCCGAATAAAAAATTTCCTTAAAACTTTCAAATAAAGTTGGCCACAGACAAATGAGAGCTAGGACTGGAGTTAAATTTCTTATCTGCAACATGAGATACTAGAAGACAAAGCAATGGCTTCGAAGTTCCCAGAAAAGCAATTTTTAACCTATAATTTTATACCCACTCAAACCATCACTAAATGTGAGAGAAGACTAAAGACACTAATACACTGACAGGCTCAGAAAGTTTTACTCCCACATACTCTTTCCTCCAACAGCATCTGGATGTTTTTCTCCAGCAAAACAAGGAGTCAACAAATAAACAAACAAATAGTGGATACAATTGAAATCTATGAAAGGAAATCTCAGGATATAATTTATGTCCAGAGAGCAATTAGTCCAATTGAAGCAAGATCATGGAAAAAGAAAAATTCAATAAAACAAAGGATATGTTGAAAACTTAAAAAAAATATACATGAGCATGGGAAAGGCCAGTAGTCAGGGAAAGAAAGGGTCTTTAGAACTCAAGGACAGACAATGTAAGAAATAGGGTGGTCCAAATATGATACAACTTTAAGCAGATTCCCATCCCCACCCTAGATAGTGATGACTACTCTTTCCTAAACCTCTTTAATTTCTGGAGAAAATGAACCAAAGTCTATGGACTTAAGAGCCTCATACATAAAGGAGACCTTTGGTGAGGTACTAGAATGGTAGCAGGGGAATTAAGTAAAAGTCTGCAGAGTGAACAGGCACTTTCCCATCACCATCCCACACTCCCAGCTCTAGAATGACAGCAGGTAGGCTTACAACCCGGAACCCACCACAACAAAGCTGCAGCCAGAGACAGGAGAATCCTGTTCCTGAGGAGCCAAAGCAACCCAGAGCTAAGACCTTGGGTTCTGACACCAGCACCCCAACGAAAATGCCACCTCCTGCCCTCCTGTTACCTGAGTGAGATCCACCAAATGGCAAGCTCTGCTGTCAGACACAGAACACCTACCCAGCTTTTTAAATATGTGTTCTTCCATACTATGAGAAAGCTAAGGGTCACCAGAAATGTAAGGGAAACTTCCAACATAATTGAGACCACAAAATAAATAGACAGCAGGTATTAAGAGGACATAGACAATCCAGGAAGGAAAAGAAACACTCAGTCATGTTGGAGAAGTAACAGAACATATTCCACCATTGAAGCAAGAAACAATAAAAAATCAGGAAAGAAACTTGGAAGTTAAAAGTACAATATTCAAAATAAAGATTTAGCAGAAGACTGAAAAAATAAAGCATAAGAAACCTTTCCAAAAAGTAGGACAAAAGAATGAAATTAAATAAGTGACAAAGAATAAGTAGAGGACCAAAGAAGGAGAGAGAAGAGAAAAAGTGGTGAGAAAAGAGTAACAGAATTTAAGTTTAAAAAAAGAAAGAAAAAAAGAAAAGAAACCGAACTGAAGGACACAGTTTCCAGACAATAAAGACAAGTGCTCAGGAGGGGGTAGAAAAAAAAAAAATTCCAAAGTATATCATGGTGAAATTCAGAAATACCAGGAGTAAATTGGAAGCTCCTAGAAGGGAAAAATAGGGCACATATGAAAGACTGACAAAAACAAAGGCCAGATTTCCCACAATAGCATGAAAATTCAGATGATAAGGGAGTAATAACCTCAAAATTCTGAGTGAAAATGATTCATCCAATCAAAGATTCTTTACCTAGCCAACTTGACAATCAAATATAATAGGTTTGGGGTTTTTCTTTTTCTTTTTTTTAAGCTATTTCATGAAAAACCTTCAAAAACAAAAAAGTGACCGCCTGCGTAGCCTTCCTGTAGCTACTGGAGGAATGTGTTCTCACGAAATGAGGAGGGAGCCAAAAAACAGACATCCACAGAGCCCAAGGAACAAAGGATTGATACAGACAGAAGCCAATGGGATTCCCAGGGTTATAGCTAGGCAGCAGGCCCAGAGATCCTTGTGTCCAGACTGGAGCATGGGCACTAGGGCTCCAATTTAGATGACTCCAAGGGGTGGGAAGTGGAATCAGGAGTTCATCAAACAGGTGAAAAATCACAGCAAGATATTTTGAGCCCTCAGAGAATATGGGGAGCCAGACACACATTCAGAGAAATTCAGATAATGAAAATAAGACAATTACAAATTCCAGGAAAATCAATGCTCTACAAAAGAGGAAAGCTCATCATGACACACCACTTGTGCCTCAGCAGTTAATAATACTGTCATAATCAAACACAAGAAATATCAAAGGAGGTTCTGACCACAGTATCTGAAGGGAAAACAGCACTCTTCATTTACTAAGATAGGAAGTCATAAATAATGTCCCAATTTGGTTAATTTATACATTGTGTCTAAAAAAATATAGAGGTGAATACTGGAAGAGACAACTAAAAAGAATCTTAAAATTATTGCCCTAGGAAGCAGGGTTGGTCAGGAGACTCCTGATTTTTTTGCTTCTAACTTCTTAATTCTATTTGTTTTCCAGTTGTAATAAAAATAATTCTATAGAAGTAGAAATTATTCTTAATTTATTAGTGATGACTGATAACAAGAGCTAACTTTCAGGGAGCACTTGCTGTGGGCCAGGCTTCGAGCTGAGAGCTTTACAAATGTGATCCATACTATCCTTGCCTGTAGCCATGAAAGTGAGTCCCATTGCTGGAGACTAAATATTTGGGTCCCTGCAATATTCATAGGTTGAAAACGAACTTTCAGTGTGATGGTATTTGGAGGTTGGGGCTTTGGGAAGTATTTAGATCATGAGGGTGCAGCCCTCATGAATGGGATTGGTGCCCTTATAAGAGAGACTCTAGAGAGATGCCTCACCCCTTCCACCACGTGAGGACACAGAGAAGATGACAGCCCCTTATGAACCAGAAAGTGGAGCCTCCCAAGACACCAAATCTACAGGTACCTTGATCCTAAACTACAGAATTGTGAGTAATAAGCTTCTGTTGTTTCCAAGCCACCCAGTCGACACTATTCTATTTCAGTAGCCCGATGGGACGAAGACACTATTATCATCACCCTATTTCACAGATGAGGATACTGAGGCTTACAGTTAAGCAACTGGCCAAGGAGAGAGAAGATACAAATTCAGATTTAACTCAGGAACCGGGACTCCCTATTCTATACCACCCTTAAATTTTTTAAACACTTTATTTCCTATGCCATTCTAATAGGCACTAAAAGAAGCTATGTGTCAGTAAATGTATTACCCAGACACATATCTCCTGATGAAAAAAAAGATTCTTGAGACAAGTGAACATATTCTGTCATCTACATAAGCTCTGATTGGTAGTTCCTCTTTTTTCCTCCCTTTCCTAATGCTCTAGGTTAGTTAAGTGAAATTAAAGCTTTTCATATTCAAATTTCAAATGGTACATTTTAGCAGACAAAACTCCACTAAAAATCAAAAGGAAATGGGGCTTGTTGGCAGCAAGCACCAAAATCTAGGCACTAGAGTTCTGTCCAATGAGCAGATCCTAACAAACCCAAATGTACTCAGGAAATAAAAGCTATAGTTTTCATAACTCCACAAGAAAAATTTTGCACCCTTTTTTAGAAAGGGTATATAGGAAATCTATCCTCAGATCCACCGCTGGTGAAGGGGCAAATTGATACAACACCTGGGGAGTAAATTTAGTAATATTCATTGAAATCTCATTTCTGGGAATTTATCCTACAAACACATGGCACACAGAAGAAGTGATTATGCATGAAGTTATTTACTGCAGCATGATTTTTAATGACAAATGATAGGAAACTGCCTTTCAAATGGGGACTGGTTAAATTACAAAACAGAACTAAATGGAATATTACATGGCAGTTAAAATGAGTGTTTAAAGCAATGTCCATAACAGCCAAACAATGGAAAGAGCCCAGATGTCCATCAACAGATGAATGGATAAAGAAGATGTATGATGACTAACGTAACATAAAAAATAAATAAATAAAAATAAATCGCTCACAAAATTTAAAAAAAGAAGATAGGGTATATATATATATATATATATGTATATATATATATATATACATACACAATGGGATATCACTCAGCCATCAAAAAATGAAATCTTACCATTTGCAATGACATGGATAGAACTAGAAAATATTATACTAAGCAAAACAATTAAATCAGAGAAAGACAATTATCATACAGTTTCACTCCTATGTGGAATTTAAGAAACAAAACAGGATCACAGGGGAAGGAAGGGGAAAATAAAACAAGACAAAATCAGAGAGGGAGACAAACCACGAGAGGCTCTTAATCATAGGAAACAAACTGAGGGTTGCCGGAGGGGAGGGGGGTGGGGGATGGGGTATCTGGGTGATAGACATTAAGGAAGGCATGTGATGTAATGAGCACTGGGTATTATATAAGACTGATGAATCACTGAACTCTACCTCTGAAACTAATATTACATTATATGTTAATTAATTGTATTTAAGTAAAAAATTAAAAAAAAAATAAAAAAGGAGTGCTTAGGGCACCTGGTGGCTCAGTTGGTGGAATGACTGCCTTCAGCTCAAGTCATGATCCCGGAATTCCAGGACTGAGTCCCACATTAGGCACCACGCTATTCAGGGAGTTTTCTTCTCCCTTTGACCTGAACCTCCCCCTTCTCATGCTCCTTCTCTCACTCTCTCAAATAAATAAATAAAATCTTTTTTTTTTTTTTAAGAGTGCTTAAAGTTATGGACTCTGAATTGTTTGGGATTAAGTCTGGGATTAAGTCTGGATTAAGTCCTATGTAACATGTAGAACAGCCGCCTTACGTCACAAAATCCTCAGTTTTCAAGGATTTTGTCAACTGTTTGTTTAGCACAGCCATTATTAAAAATTAAATTATATAAGCTTACAATTAAAATAAATGTTACAAACAAAGATAGTAAATACTCAATACTCCACCTCCTAGCTTTTTTACCCTACTGTTATCTATGTCTTGACTAGGCTATTTAGGTCTAACTACCTATATGGGAGAAATATCATATAATGGTATGTGACTGGGCATCTCCTAGTGTAGTGTTCATCATCTTCACGTTGTTAGCTTGAAATCAGCCATGGGGGGGATATTTACACCTCTGAAATTGTCAAATGCTACAGATAGGAACTTTTTTCTTAGCCATGTGTTACATATTATCAGTATAACACCTATGTGTGTGTGGGGGGGGGGGTCGGTGTGGGTGTTTTAATAAAGATTTTATTTATTTACCTGACAGAGAGAGATCACAAGTAGGCAAAGAGGCAGGCAGAGAGAGAAGGGGAAGCAGGCTCCCCGCTGAGCAGAGAGCCCGATGTGGAGCTCGCTCCCAGGACCCTGAGATCATGACCTGAGCTGAAAGCAGAGGCTTAACCCACTGAGCCACCCAGGCGCCCCTGGTATGTGTCTTCTGTACCTCAGTTTTGCCATCTGTAAAATCAAGATAATAATAGAACCTTCCTGATAGGGTTGTTGTGAGGATTAATGAGTTAATATATGTAAAGCATTAGAAGAGTGTCAATATAAGAGTTAACTATACATTGTGTTATTGTTGTTGTTGTTGTTGTTGTTGTTGTTGTTGTTATTGGCACAGAAAGATCTCGAGCTATGTTGTTACATTTTTTTTACCCTGGGAAAAGTGTGTATGAGCTACCTTATGGATACTAAACAGGGAAAATTTTAAATACATATTCATAGGTTCTTATAGAAAGAAGCCTTGGCGGAAGGCATAAGAAATGAATCCAAGTGGTTACCTGGCTTGTCCTTGATTGGAGAAATGAGTTTGAGTACTTTGGTAAGAGCACGACTTTTCACTGTACGTTGTATTTTCATTGCCTTTTATGTTCCTAAACTATGTGAATGTATCGTCTATTGAAAATGTTGCCTTTTTTTTTTTAAAGAACAATTTTCATTAACCCAACAAGCATTTCCTCCTCATCTGCTGTAACCAAAAAACCATGGGAGATACTCTGTGAGCCTCGAAGGGAAACATGGACAAAGGAGAGACTATGGTCCCTGCCCTCCACACATGCATGCTCCACCTGGGGGAGATGACACGTGCACAGGAGACTCCCCCACCGGCAGCGGGGAACACTCATCTGACCCTGGGTACAAACACTACAGGGCTTTGCACTTCTTTCACAATTAGAATGACATGAAATGACTCCTTGAAGCTACTTACCCTGTTGTATACGGGATGTTTATGCCTCCTAGATTAATACTTTCACACCCAACAATAAATAGGGTTGAAAAACACAGTAAAGACACACCACTGCAGATCATGGCAAGTTTAGCAGATTCTCTTGCACCAAGTTTCAATTTCTTTATAATGTAGCCTCCCAGGACAATGCCAACACCAGCACTGGGGACAATAATTACACCTGGAGAGAAGAAGGGAAGGACAGGATTAAGTGAAGTCCCGTATACTATAATTTGTTTTCTAATTACTCTGTTTCTACTTACTTATTAGTATTAAAGGACAAAATAAAAAATACCATAATCAACAAATCTTCAATGTGTATGATTTTATAGTATAATTTCTTTTCAAAGGACTCATAGCCAAAATGCAAAATAACTTTTACAAAGCAATAAAATAAAGACAAGCCACCAACTAAGAAAGTGAACAGAACTTGAATGGGCCCCTTCCTGGAGAGGAAATCCAGCTGGCCAATAAACACCAGAAGATGTTCACTCTCTTTGCTAAGAGGGAAATACAGATTAAAATATAGTAAAATACTACTCTACACCAACTGTGTTCATAAAAATTAAGAAGTCCGATATTACCACATGTTGGTGAAGACACCAAGCAATGGGCGCTCTCCACGGCTGGTGGGATGTAAATTGTGAGACCTACTTTGAGAAACAATTTGTCCTTTATCTAGTAGAGCTGAAGATATACATATCCTGTGACAGGTAATTCTACTTCTGGATCTATACCTTGAAGAAGCCCAAGCACATGGGGACCAAAAGAAGTGTGCAAGATATTTGAAGCCTCATAATAGCCAAAAACTGGAAATAAACCAAAAATTCATCACTAGATATATTGCCTGTTGTAAGTTCATGTAGCAAAATTCCACTACACAGCAATAAACAGGTGGGAATATAATAACATACAACCATGAGCATGAGCATACAAATACAATGTTCAATGAAAGAAGCAAAACAGAACAGAACACATGACGTGATGGCATTCGTAAAAAGTTCAAGTGCAGGTACCATTAAATGATCTGTTTAGGAATGCATATCCAGGCAGTGCAACTATGAAGGAAATCCAGGAAGTAAGTGTCATAAACCCAAGATAGTAGGGAAATAGGTGGGGTCAGGAAAGGATACAGGTGGCTCCTCGACTACTGAAAACACTCCATGCCATGACCTGGGTAACAGTTACACAAATGTTCACTTCATGATTACTCATTAGCTCTGAATTTTGATTAATGTATTTTTCTGTGCATTGTATTTCACAGTTTTAAAAAACTAAAAAAGCCTGCCCCAGGAACCTTATAATCTAAAACAGAAATATACAAATTAGAGTATAATAAAACAATTATACAAAAGACAGGGAGAATACAGGGATAAAAAGCATTCTGAGCCTTACCTGGGAGAAATCAAGGAGGGCTTCACTGAACGAAGTATGAAGAGAAAAATAAGGTGAAGACTGAAATGATACAACTACGTCACTAGAGATCTTGGCAAGAGCAATGTTAGGAATAGATACTGTGAAGGAAGAACCCAGACTCCAATAGGTTGAGATGGGGACTTAGAGATTAGAATTCAGACTCTTTCTAGAACTTAGGCTGTAAGAGGAAAAATGGGTATGGGTCTAGAGTAAGAGTGGAGTCAAGGTAGAGTTGGAGTTTGGGGAGTTCATTTGTTAAGACAGGAGGGAACTAAGTGTATTTATATGCGGACAAAAATAGACTAAAAAGGAATGGGAGCTTGAATGTGGAGAGAAAAGGTTATCTAATGCCAATGCAAGATCCTTGAGGAGTCAAGAGAATATGGAATTAATAGCACAGATAATCAGATTAGCACTGGATGGGGCGGAGGAGAGAGAAAGACCCCTTCATTCAGGCTAGGAACAGGAGAGGGGAGAATATGGTGGGGCATAAGTCAACAGGTGGGTGGTAGCTCCTCAGATTAGAGCTTTTCTGTTTCATTTTTTCCCCATTATTTCGCAAACATCATGTAATACATGTTGTAAGAGAACACTGGAAAAGCACAGAGAAGTATGAAGGAACAAAAATCCTCTGCTTTCATTCTGGCCTACTTCACTCCAGTCTTTTTTCCGTGCTTCTTTCCTTCGAGATTTGATAACATGCAGGGCACCTGGGTGGCTCAGTAGGTTAAGCCTCTGCCTTCAGCTGGCATCATGGTCTCAGGGTCCTGGGATCAAGCCCCACCTCAGGCTCTCTGCTCATTGGGGAGCCTGCTTTCCCCTCTTTCTCTGCCTGCTTCTCTGCCTACTTGTGATCTCTGTCTGTCAAATAAATAAATAAAATCTTTTTTAAAAAAAAGAATTGATAACATGCTATAAATTCTTTATTTATATAGCTTTGGTTTTTATTTCTGGGTGGGGTTTTTTTTTTTCCTGTATAACTGAAAACAAAACTAACTCTTAGAGGAAAGGGATATGGAGAACTTTAAATATAGCCAAGGATTAGAATAATCATCATAGGAAAGCAAAGTGAGTGCTAAATGAGAATATGTAATAGGCTTTGCAAATGGAGAGTCCACTGGGTCCAGATGATACTAGATTTCAGAAGTCCGCAGCTGCCTGGGGAGAACGGTTGAATGGTTTGCTCCAGCGTGTTCAGCAACCCACGTAAAGGAGCAGAGAAGGATTAGATTAATCTAAAATCTGAGCTTTGCCTGGCAACGAGTGTTCATTTTATAATCCTCACCGGAGTCCTGATTTTATAAAATCAGTAATGGTCTTTTTACAGATGAGGAAATTGATAGCTCAGAAAAGTGACTGGTCCAGCAGTGTACACAAGGGAGAAAGAGTCTAAGGGAAACCGAGATCTCTGATTCCCAGCCCAGCGCTCTGTCCACATCACCACAGATGTCTCCTAGAACCGACAGGTCCCTGGAATCTTTTAGGTAAATTGACCAGAGCTCTGGGCTCAAATGAGCTGGTTAATAAAGTATCATCATCATTAAGGAAAAGTACACATGTTATCTATATGAATAAATAGGCAAAGTTTTCCTCTAAGGTGAAAGTGATACATCTATGAAATTCTTATTTCAACTGAAAAATTTCTACACTTCTAGACCCCTACGGTAACAAACAAAACAAATCTCCATGCTCATAGCTCAAGTCTTAATTTAAAAGCAATATAATTTACTTGACTATGACTCCTAATTGGTATTCAACTCTTAAAAGCAGGAAATTTGGGGCGCCTGGGTGGCTCAGTGGGTTAAAGCCTCTTCCTTCGGCTCAGGTCATGATCCCAAGGTGCTGGTATCGAGCCCCACATCGGGCTCTCTGCTCGCTGGGGAGCCTGCTTCCTCCTCTCTCTGTTTCTCTTTCTGCCTACTTGTGATCTCTCTCTGTCAAATAAATAAATAAAATCTTAAAAAAAAAAAACAGGAAATTCGTCATCAGTAAATATGAGGTTATATCAAACAGAGTGAAGATCCCCTTAAAATTTTCTCCTAATGTCCCCTGCCATCTAAATCTCACTGCACCACCCAAACAGAATTTCTGACCATTCACCATGCTAATCTGAACATCGCTCAGATCTCCAGCTTAAGTAAGAGACCCAAACGTTCCACTGTTAGAATATTAGGCATATGGGATGGTGCTGGGGAAGGGCACAGGGGACAAGAGTAGAGCCTTCTCACTCTCCCTTCTGAAAGCCCCCAGCTCTGGGGAAACCAGACTGTACAGAGCATGGAGGGGCTAGAAGTTGGTTTCCCCGCCCACCATCACGCTGTTCTCTAGTCCTTCCCAGTTCCCCACCCCCCTGGGGGGAGCGGGAAATACAGGCATCCCCTGCTTTTCCAAGTTCACATCACACCACTTCGCATTTATGGAAGACCTAAGTACCTGCATTGGCTAACAATGTTCATGTTTATTGGGGGGGGGGGGCCACAAAGGTGAGCACTGAAAATAGCACTCAGCATTTGCTTCGCAGAAAGGGTTACAGAGCCAGTGAGAGTGGCCCCGCCAAGCTCCTTCCCTGGCACCTACCCTCAGTGTCTTAGCATCAGGCCCCGGAGCTCTGAACTTGATTTAGTCTGTACATCGTTAGGAAGGTGTTCCAGAGGTATCCGGAACACCTAAAAGAGGATGTTTCGTGAGTCTGGGAATGCTCAAAAAATTTTTTCCATATAAATTAACTCTAATTGCGTCTCCACTTTATGCCATTTCAGCTTAGGAAAGGTTTCATTGAACACTCGACTCAGATAGCAAGGGAAACCTGTAAATATCTAAGATGGGCTCTCCCAGCAGAAGCTGCCCGCCTGCCACTCACCACGTCTGAGTTCAAACTCGCCTCAGTGGCTTGTGCACACCCCTTCCCTCAGTCTCCAGAGAACACCCCCTCCTAATGGCTCCACTCCTCTGAGCTTCTGCTCCCTCTCCAGCCCCTTTCCCAGCCCTAGCAGGAGGGTTCCGCAGTCCCTGAGTTTCTATGCCTCGCGCCCTCTAGTGGCCAGGACATGAATGGGCCCCGAGGGGTACAAAGGATGGGTGGGAAAGAAGCATCAGGGACTTGAGTATGCGGGGAGAGAGAGAAGGGCTGAATGTGGAAAGACAGAAGTACCTGGACCAAGTCCAGCGGCCCAGCCTAGGGTACAGGCGGTAGAAGATAGAAGCCAAAGCAGTTGCAGATGTCTAAGAGACAAATGCAGGTGAGATTGCAGGCCACATGGACAAATTTCCTGAGTTCAAATCTCAGCTCTGCCACCTACAAACTGGGTGTCCTTGGACAAATTTCTGAATATTCCCAGGCCTCAGATTTTCTCCTCTGTAAAACGTGGGTAAGAATAGTATCTTCCTGGGGTGTCTGGGTGGCTCAGTCAGTTAAGCATCTGCCTTCAGTTCCAGTCATGATCTCAGGGTCCTGGGATCCAGCCGCACATCAGGCTCCCTGCTCTGCAGGGAGTCTGCTTCTCCCTCTCCCTCTGCCCTTCATTCATGCTTGCCTAGTCTCTCCAGTGCTTGCTGTCTTTCAAATAAATAAATAAAATCTTTAAAAATAGTATCTTCCTCACAGGTTGTTAGGTGTAAATGCGTTAAGACATATGAAGTGCTTAAAACAGGGGCACCTGCCTGGCTCTTGATTTTGGGGATCATGAGTTCAAGCCCCATTTTGAGTGTAGAAATTACTTAAATAAACACATAAAAAACTTAAAAAAATGAAATGCTTAAAACAGTGTTGACTCCCTGGTATACAATTAATAAATGTTGGTGATCAGCATCATCGGAAGTATAAACACCATTATTATCTGTCTAATATGAATGAGCTTAACATTTGCACAAATAAATATATTGGAATTAGGCAAAATTTCTATATGCAATTTTATCTATAGGAGTGAATTTAAACTACTCCTAACGGTCCAGCTAAAACTCTATGTATTCTTTTTATATAGACCTTTACTTGATATTTAGCTACAATGTGTTAAGCACCACATAAACCTCTGTTTGCTGTTTAGTTACTGTGTGTATATATCTGAATCTAAAGAACTCAGGGATGCATGGATTAACTGCTCACAAAGCAGAGGATCCTGCTTTACTTCCAAAAAAGTCTGCGAACAACCTACTGGTTTCCAGTTGGAATTTATATTGGATAAATATTTATCCAACTGGGTCCAATTTATCTAGTTGGATAAATATCTACTTATTTATCCAAGCAAATTGACATGTTAATTGTCCTACTTCCATTCTTTCTCTTCTATCAAACACTATTCCATAACATTCAGTTTTGAAGTTTTTACCCCGAGTTGCAATACTGCTTGCCCTTATAATGTATAGTTTGTGAAGCCAAAAAGTCTTTACGAAAAATTATATTCACTGAGTTATCAAATATTAAAGCTACTGGGGGAATTTTTCCTCTTTACTCTAGTTTTTGTCAATACGTAGAAATGATCTGTATTGAAAATAGACATATAGGGGTGGGCACCTGGGTAGCTCAGTCATTAAGCCTCTGCCTTTGGCTCAGGTCATGATCCCAGGGTCCTAGGATGGCGCCCCACATCAGGCTCCCAGCTCTACAGGAAGCCTGCTTCTCCCTCTCTCACTCCCCTTGCTTGTGTGTCCTCTCTCGCTGTGTCTCTCTCTGTCAAATAAATAAATAAAATCTTTTTTAAAAAATAGACATATAAAATATACCTCTGCTTAATGCATGATTTGGGACACCAAAAAACCTTTAACTGAAAAAGAGGAGGATGAGATTAGGTGACCCGCTCATCATCAACATTGTTCCCTTCCCCTTCAGGGAAGGGACTTTCCATTGTGCAACTATCACTATTGTTAAGAAGGATAATTTACTTTCATGGTACCCAGGGCTGACCCCGTCATAGGCCTGCCACTGTCTGTTGTGTTTACCTCTTTCTTTCCTGCTTGACTATAAAGTTTTTGTGCATGGTGGGGACTATATCTTTATTATCCTCATACCTTTCTAGCACTTACCAGGACCTGGAAATGTATGGATGAAAGAGCAAACTTTGTTATTTAGAATTTATTATATAAAATTATATAACTAATGTTTAAATTTATATTAAAATTATATAAAATTATATTTAAAAATTATATAAAAACGTCGTGATAGTCTTCAATTATTCCTAAACTAGGCTATATATTATTTTACAAAAAGGAAATCTAAAATCTAACTTGAGACCAAAATAAGCTGCTAATATCAGTTTAAAACTGGCAGGCACTAAATGATGTCTGGAAAATGTCACTATTATCAAAATTCTGAATTGAACATTATTAGCAAAAATTTAACTCCCAGGCCACTAACGGTGACAAAGCACGTAATGTCAGCAGCCCTCTGAGAACTCTTCTCTCTGTGAAATCACTGTGAAGTCACAGTGGTGCAGAATGCGGTGAACTAAAAACTCAAAATCTTAGATGTCCTCAATGCTCTTTTCTCTAAGTTCACTGATCCCTTTTATGTATTTCACATCCAAAGTTCTCCTTACTTAAGTTGAAAAAGAAAGGGCTCATAAATGT
Source organism: Mustela erminea (assembly GCF_009829155.1). NCBI lineage: Eukaryota > Metazoa > Chordata > Mammalia > Carnivora > Mustelidae > Mustela > Mustela erminea. The sequence goes on from NC_045629.1 coordinate 22,378,317, forward strand.
AAAACTATGTATCAGTCAGTAAAAATATAATTGTAAGCTATTATGACTTGGAGGTTCTGCTGCTACCTTGGGGAAAAGCAGCTGGGCACGGGGAAGGGGAAGAGAAAGCAGCATGGATATCCAGAAAAGAAGGAAGTCTAGTCGGGTTCATTTTCATTCATTCATTTTCTCTTTCTCCCTCTCTCCCTCTCTTTTTACACACACACACACACACACACACACACACACACACACACACGTATAGACTATATGCCACACACTGACATAGAGTATGCCATCTCATTCTCAGAATTGTATGGATTTCAAATTGCTTTGAAACAGAACTGTCTCACAATCAAAGGTATCTTACTCATGTCATAATCTAATTAAAAACATTTTCCTTTCATAATAACTCAAAATCATGGAGCATCTTACAATTAATGGTGTCTTGGATTGGAAGGAATGCAGCTTCTTTCCACATCACAGAAATATCTAATGAGTGATAGAGCAGGGAAACAAACTCAAATTCATTTAGCTTTTCCAAAGACTATGCTTGTAATCGTATACAAAACAAAGGTTTTTCCAATCACCCAGGGTAGATTATTTTACCCTTTTAAGCTTCTATTTTTCCTTGCAAACATTTTCTTATGGGAAATAAATATCAAGGAATAAAAGAACAAAAGGAGACTAAAAGAAGAGAATATTTTAAAAATGCAAACTTTTAAAATTATAGCAAATTTTAAATGCCCTGAGAATATAAGCAGACATTTTCACAAACCATACATAAGTCCACAAAATATCACAAAAGCACAATACATCTCTTTCTCTTTAGTATCTCAACACCACTCTTGTGAAAAATGTCAGAAATCCCTTCACAAACCATGATTAGGTGTATCATTACATATTATATATAATCATTATATATTATATATTATAATAAATATATATCATTATATATTATATATTATATCATTATATATTATATATTATAATATCATTATATATTATAATGAATATATATCATTATATATTATAATGAATATATATATTATAGTTCAGTGGCCGTTTTAAAGCAGAGAACAGTTTTTCATTAAATCCATAATATTTCATAACCTAACATTTAGTCAAATTATAAAGTAGGGGTACCATGCCCTGTTTGGCTGGATTAAGAAAAGCAGCCCACGTGTATGAAACTGAACAGCCACCAATTCCTGAAGAGAAGCCTACGGGCCGGAAGGAAGAAGTTCTTTTAAGAATTCGCCGGAGGCACTATGGTGAGTGCTGTGAAGTGTGTAAACCTGGCGATTCACAGACCTGTACCCCTGGGGATTAAAATACATTATATGTTTATAAAAAATTTTTTTAAATTAAATTTTAAAAAAAGAAAAAAAGAATTCTCCAGAGGCAGATAAGCTGGCAGTGTAGCTAGCCTTACACGAGGCTGCTGCCGACAGCCTGTCTCATGTTTTGCCCGTCTGTAGCTTCAGTTAGAGGACAAGGTGCCAGAAGCAGTCCTCTCCGACCACAGCTTCCTCTTCAAGTACCTGGTGACAGCCACAGTGTGGCTCAGATGGGACCACCTGCAGCTAACCAATAGAGAATTCTGAAATTTCTAGCCCAGCCTTGCTGGAATTACCAATAAAGGCTTTCAATGGGATACATGCTTCCAAAGGCCTCCGCCTCCATGACTTCCTCATGGAGACACCAATATAAAGCTCATATTTAATTTCCACTAAGGCGAAGGGGGTTCATTCACCCAGAATAACACTTTCTTCAATTCCGCCAACACAGGGAGACTGTGTGTGGTAACTGGAGGGAAATACAAGATTCCCAATGTCGGGGATTCAAGGTCTCGAGAGCACTGACTGAAGGAAAGGTAGAAAAAAGGTACATTCAGGAGAGAAAACAACCACAATTTTCATTTCAGGTTTTTGCAAAGCTCTGGCTGGCTACTATAATACATAAAAGCCAATGCCAAGCTGCATCATGAAAGGGATTCGAAAATCAAATCAAATTAATATTTCATCTTTTATGGCTTAGAAACCTAAGTGTTTTCTGCATCGAGGCAATAAAACCACAGAGGGCAAAAACAACTTGAAATGATGAAATGCAAAAATCAAATGTTTACTTCCATTTTTCACCAGCTCTGGGCAACTTAACGGCGAAATAGCAAAAGCTTGAACCAAATTACTGCAAAGGAGGAAAAAGCCTCTTGCAGAGGAAATTTCACAGGAGAATAATAAAGTCTTGGTGATTTTTTCAGTTATCAAAATAAGCCTCAAGCAAAGACCCTGGTGTTGGGTTACTGCACTTAGTTTCCGTTCACAGAGGCAAAGCCTACAGATGTGGGCTGGTGCCAAAGGCAAAGCCTCTTCAGAGGCCCTGTGGGCAAGATCCATTTTCTGTCAGCAGTTTTCAACTTCTCTCCTTTCCATTGTTGTCCAAACCCAGCAGCTCTCGGAGTTTTCCCATCGAGGATGGTTGACTGTCATTTCGCCCACTAATAGCTGAGCCACAAAAGTCTGACAAAGCTATCCCTCCCCTGGGAGAAGCAAGCAGATTTTTAAAAACTCTATTTATATGACATTTTGAGACAAACTTCTAAACACCTAAAGGTACTTGTTAGAATGCCCTTACCCCCAGAGGGCCGAGTGGAGATTTGCTTCTTAGAAACTGTTTTAATCTTACCAATTTCTTGAGGAGGACCAGAACAACCATTTGATAAACATAGTCAACTCACCAATCTGAATACTCTGTTCCTCTTTTTTTTTTTTTTTTTTTTTGATTTACAGCTTCCTTGAGCTATAATTAACATACCATGCAATGCATCTATTTAAGTGTACAATTCAATAATTTGGGATATACAACCAATCTCACAATCATTGTGAGAACATTTTCATCACCCTCCAAAAGAAATTCTGTATGCATTAGCGATCACATCCATTTCCTCCCTCAGCCCTAGACAACCACTAGTCTACTTTCAGTCTCCATGGATTTGCCTATCCTAGCCATTTCATATAAATGGAGTCATACAATACTTCTGTCTGGCTTCTGTCACTTAGCCTAATGTTTTCAAGGATCATCCGTATTATAGCATGTATTAGTACTTCATTCCTATTTATGGCCAAATAATCCATTGCACTGATACATCACATTTGATTTATTCATTCATTAATCGATGGTCATTTGGGTTGTTCCTATTTTGGGCTATTATAAATAATATTGCTATGAATATTCATGTTCAAGTTTTAATGCAAACATATGTTTCATTTCTCCTGGATATATGCCTAGAAACGGAATTTCTGAATCATATGGTGACTCTAGCTTAAGGAAGTGCCAAACTGTTTTCCAAAGTGGGTACACCATTTGACATTTCTACAGTGTGTGAGAGTGTCAATTTCTTCCAATCTTCAATTGTTAATATCACAGATAATATTGATGATAGTCATCTGAGTGGGTTTAAAGCTGTATCTCACTGTGCTTTTGACTTGCATTTCTCTGATAACTAATGAGGTAGAGCATCTTTTCATGTGACCATTTGTATATCTTTTTTGGAGAAATGTCTATTCAGATCCTTTGCCCAATTTTCAATTAGTTTATTTTTCTTTTATTATTGAGTTGTATGAATTCTTTTTTTTTTTTTTTTTAAGATTTTAAGTAGGCAGAGAGGCAGGCAAAGAGAGAGAGGGAAGCAGGCTCCCTGTCAAGCAGAGAGCCCAATGTGGGGCTCGATCTCAGGACCCTGAGATCATGACCTGGGCTGAAGACAGAGACTTTAACCCACTGAGCCACTCAGGCTCCCTGAGTTGTATGAATTCTTTATATATTCTAGATATCGGTCCCTTATCAGATATATATTTTGCAAATATTTCCCCCATTTTGTGGATCATTTTTTACTTTTTTGATAGTGTCCTTTGATGTACAGAAGTTTTAAATTTTGAGAAAATCCAGTTTACCTATTTTTTCCTTTGGTTGTATTGTCTAATCCAAGGTTACAAAGATTTATGCCTATGTTTATTTCTAAGAGTTATATAATTTTATCTTCTACGTTAAGGCCTTTGATCTATTTTGAGTTTATTTTTTATATATGGTGTGAGGTAGGGGTCCAACCTCATTCTTCTGCATGTGACCAGTTATCCCAGCATCATTTTTTGAAAAGACTCTTCTTTCCTCATAGAATGGTCTTGGCATCATTGTCAAAAAATCAGTTGATCACAGATGTATGGGTTTGCTTCTGGACTCTCAAATCTATTCAACTGATATTTATGTTTGCTTTAACTCAGTACCATACTGTTTTGGTTATTATTGCTTTTTATTGAGTTTTGGAATCAAGAAATCTAGGTCCTCCAACCTGTCTTTATCAAGATTGTTTTGGCTATTCTGTGTTGTTTGCATTTCAGGGGTGCCGGGTGGCTCAGAGGGTTAAGCCTCTGCCTTCGGCTCGGGTCATTATCTCAGGGTCCTGGGATCGAGTCCCACATTGGGCTCTCTGCTCGGCAGGGAGCCTGTTTCCCCTCTCTCTCTCTGCCTGCCTCTCTGCCTACTTGTGATCTCAAATAAATAAATGAAATTTTAAAAAAAAAAAGAGGGAAGAAAAACAATCAGTGTAATATATTCTGTACTTTTCACCTAAAGATGTTTTGTTTCAAAAGACATGCATAATTCCACCAGGTAATAATACCGACAAAATAAGTTTTATAAATAGAAACATACTCTCATAATCTAATGGTCTGAGCAGCTTTGGAGGACACAAAACCTACTCTATTAGAACTCAGCCTCCAGAAATCCATAAATTAATCAACTTTTTTAAAGGAGGCCTTGGGTAGAAAGCACTAGAAAACAAACAGATGACATGGTTCTCATGTGCCTTCCTAATGTGACGACAAGCACCACCAACTGGTCCATCTTTAAATCTCTCAGCAAAACACCAATAGTCTCTTTCCCTTATTGTTCAGACCTTATCTACTCTTAGTTTTGAATAATAAAATCACACATTTTCAAATAAAATTTCTTTTAGGAAGACACTAATGTATCTTGAAAAGCTAAAAGAGGGGTCCCTGGGTAACTCAATTGGTTAAGCGTCCAACTCTTGGTTCCGACTCGGGTCATGATCTCAAGGTCACAAGATCAAGCCCTGATGCCAGCTCCAGGCTCAGTAGAGCCTGCCTGAGATTCTTGCCCTCTCCTTCTCCCTCTGCCCCTCCCTCCACTCACACTCTCTCTCTCTCAAATAAATAAATAAACTCTTCTAAAATAAAAAAGAAGAAAAGCTAAAAGAATAAGAAAATGCAATAAATATTTTAAGTTTCACCCCAAATGACATGTGAACCAGCAAAAGAAAAAATGACAGTGTAGCAACAGTCAATGCAACGTACCTCCCAACTAATTGCTATGGACCCTCTCACAGTGATGTCACTCGTTCACTATCAGATCCAGATATTACACTGGGGGGTGGGGGGCTTTCACCAGGATCAAAGGTAGCCCTTTATCTTTTCACATTTTTACTTTCACCAAGATGAAGGCTATATAAGATACCTGCCTAATAAAGTAAATTTTTACTCAAAGCTGGAGAGGAGTAGCCAACATCTGAGACAACTGGGCTGGAAATGAAAGCTACCACTATAAGATGTGGAGGTGGACAGAATAAAAAAGAAGACAATTTAACAGGTTTAACTCAAGTTTCAACCTGTTACAGCAAGAAAGAACTTTGTGTTTCAATATTTACTAATACGTTTTAGCATATAATGTGTTTATTAAGATTTTCAAAATTATTCCTATATTATATGAAATTAATTGTTTGGGTTTCCTATTTGTTTATCATAGAACCACAGAATTTGTGAGCTATGACAGAGATTCCTACTTATTCCTCGATGACTACCTTTTCTTCTTCTAGAAACACTAGTAGTCCCCTATTAGTGGCAAGTTTTATTTATTTATCTATTTTTATAAAAGACCAGGTCATAAATATTTTCCACTCTATGGGTCAGACAGTGCCTGTGACAATTAATGTTGGGGTGCTAAAGTAGTCAAAGTCTTGTGTAAACAAATAAGCACTGCTATGCTTCAATAAAATGTTATTCACGAGCAAACAAACAAAAAAACAGCAGGCTGCATGTAACCCAAGACTCTTATTCTAAAGTAATAGCATGGGTTATGGCTGTCTGGAATACAGACTACATTTCCCAGACTCCCTTGCCACTGGATATGACCATGTGATAAGTTCTGGCCACTGTGAGGAAAACAAAAGTGGTACCTTTCTTCCCCTCTCCTTCTACTCCACTGTTATGAATGTAGAGGTGATAGCTAGAGCTCTCCTTTGGACCAGGAGGACAAGAGTCCAGATGGAGCAGAAATTGGAAACAGTCTCAGTGACTGCAGTCACTTCACCAACCCTGAGCTGCCTATGTCCAGAATTTTTGTGTGTGAGAGTGAAATAAAAATCTATTTTGCTTAAACTTCTGTTATTTTCAGTCTCTGATATTCTCTGAAAATTTTAATCCTAACTTAATATAGGAGCTCAGAGATCATCTCTTTCTTCAACTCCCTCATTTTATGGATGACAAAAGAGAGAGAAAGAAGAGAAGATACATGACTTGGGTCAATGGCTTGTTAATGCCGAAGCAACGCCTAAGCTTGTTTGATTCTAAATCCAATGCCTTTTCTAAATTTATATGAGGCTAACACTCCCATAAATACACATTTAAATTACAGAGGCTTGGGCACCTGGGTGGTTCTGTCAGTTAAGCATCTGCCTTCAGCTCAGGTCATGATCCCAGGGTCCTGGGATCAGATCCCACAATGGGCTCCTTGCTTGGCAAAGAACCTGCTTCTCCCTCTGCCTGCCACTCCCGGGCTTGTGCGCTCTCTCTCTCTCTCTCTCTCTCTCTCTCTCTCGCTGACAAATAATTTTTTTTTAAAAAGTTGTTCCCATATTTTCTAATTACCTGTTGCTCTAAAAATTCCTCTACCAGAGACTCAAAGGTCTCTATAATATGAAACCATTGCATACTATTTCTTCTATTTTATTTCCACTATTAATTATATTATTTCCTTTTATTCATCCTCATATGCATCATAATGCCCATCAGTGTAGTTTGCTAAATGGTAGGCACTCAAAACTACTCAGTGACTTCACAGTGACTACTCTCCCCAGGTCATGATCCTAAGACAGGCTGGGAGCATATACCATGAAGCAAAATCCTCCCCAGGTAGATATTTTATCTGAACACAAAACTTCCACTGGCACCTTTTTCTGAGATTCTTGGAAATCCGATCTAAAGACAAACAAGATTTATCTTTTTTACTAGTTGTCAGCACTGAAAATGCGCTTGATGCTTCGGTGGTACTTTGGAAAACTTGTAAAGTTGTCTTTCTTTAACATTTTAAACATTCTCCCAAATATTCTTCAATTAACATAAAGAATGTTTTGCTTAGCAAAGTTAAGGCTGATGACTGTTCAATATATACACTGAATGTCAATGTGTGTGTGTGTGTGGGTGGGTGTGTGTGTGTATGGTGTGTGTGTCTGTGTAAAATCTTGTAACTATAACCACCAACACATTGATTACATGAGTAACTATATCGGAGAGCAAGGCTGCAGTAGGAAAAAAAAGAACTTGTAATGTCATACAGATGTTCTATTGGAAAATCTATGGATATTTATTTATATAGCTGTCCTACTCTACCTACTTCATTACTGGATAATTCCACCAAGCTCAATTGCATTTCCACATTTATATAGAATATATTTCAAACAAATTGAAGGAAGATGTTACAAAACAATACTGAACTACTCAATATAAAACAGTAATACACAAATTATTCCTTGCCTAGGTAAGAGAAACATGCACCTATAATGTTTCTAAACATCCACTTTAGTCAAAACACCAACACAAATTACACTCATCTTTATTGTAAATAGAGATATAAAAAAATGTTCAGTACAGTGACTTGAAAACATTAACTATTGGTAACAAACCCAAATAGCCCCATGTTTTACCTTCTAACCAATGAACAGTTGCCACAAGGGGAAGCTGAGCCTGAGAGTGAAGTAAATTTTCTGTGGAACATCATGAGATGCTTCAGGTTACTAAAGGACATTACTTCAACTTCTAATAATGTTTAAGCTCCTGTTTTACTGTTTAGTTGAAAAAGGTAAGGTATTTCCTTATCTGTGTGGTAATAACCATACCCTGGCCATCCTCAAGGGCTAAGATCTTCTTTGACTCTGGGTGTGATTTTTATGACAGACAGCATCTCTGAGGAAATGAGAGATGGTGGTGTGAGCTGGGAGTCAGAATGGTTCATCTCTAGCTCCAGGATGTCACTACCTGTGGGCCAAGAATTAGAGCTTCTACCTCTACTTATCTATCTATAAAACTGGGATAATATTACACTCTGTGCCCTCTCTTCCTCATCTCTTTCCATAATAGTCCTGATTCTTCTGTCCTATTATAGAGGATGGAATATTGGATGAGGAGAGAGAGGAAAGCCAAGGTCATTCCATTAATATTGATGTTGTTCTTTACACTTAAGTATTTTTTAAAATTTTTACTTAAGCATAGTTGACACACAATGAGACATTAGTTTTAAGTGTACAACTTAGTGTTTTGGAAAGTTTATACACTCTGCTATGTTTACCACAAGTGTGGCTACCATCTGTCCCATTACAATGCTATTACAATATCATTAACTGAATTCCTTAGGCTGTGCCTTTTATAGAATAAGTAATTTTAAAACTTTTTAAAACTTCAACAGCCTTACAAAATGGTTATGATTATATCATTTCACAACTAGTAAAACTGAGGCCAAAGAAAGTACCTAACTCATGCAAAGTTACACAGATAATAAGTGGCAGAGGCAGATCTTGAACCCAGACCCTCTGACTCCAAAATCCATATCCTTTACCTTATAACAATTGGCCCAATACAAAGCATTTGGGGATGACCTCACTTTAGCAAGGTATGGACCTGCCAAAATGGGATCATGCCTGGTAAAAAGTTCCTGAGTTCTCAAAAGGAGAATAATTGATCTTCAAGCTACCTTATTCCTTGATACTCCCCCCGCCCCCCAAAAAGCAAAAAGTGTAGTAATTCAACCTCAGTTCCATCACACACAACAAAGGAGAAAAGGAAAAATATAATATTATATGATTTTAACTTTAACTGCCAGAAAATACATCTTACAACACCTTACATATACCAAAGCAAAACAGTAAAACATTGACGAACTTGAATGTCTAGAAAAAGAAGTTGTTCACAAAAATCAGAGGATTTTGCAGGGTTGGCTCGGGGGGTGGATACGGAGAGGTGGTGGGATGTTTGCTAGTTGATCTTTGAAGAAAGGTTGTCTAATTCAATCCTTCACTCAAGGAGAGAACTGAGGACCAGAGAAATTAATATTTACAGTCATTCACTCATCAAATCTATTGGGTGGAGCAGCAGAAAGGCACTTACATCTGGTCCAGACATTTCACTCTCTCCCATGGGTTTTCAGTCCTTTTCAAAAGCTCCCTAATCTTTCTCAACTTTTGTACATAAATAAATCCTGCTCTGTGAACGAAATATATTATTTTTGATGGCTAAGGCTCTCAAGGGGCTTCTGGGCCATTCTGAACATCAGTGATCATCAAGGGGCAATGAATGTAGACACAAAAATGTAGAGAAAACTGGACTGAATGTCCTCTGAGCCCAGAGAAGCCCTTGTAAGTGATGTCTGTCCTCATTTTTCTCCGTGTATGAACACACAGGTGGGTATGCATGGGAAACAAATCCCAGACATAAGGACCAGTAATCATCAAAAATAAGTGAAATAAACATTTCCGTTAATTGAGAGATTCGGTCGTCTGACACTTCCCTGCAGCGTGTTCAAATATATGACATTAAAACAGTTAAAATGTCTTTTCCCACAGTAAGAGTTGTGAAAAATAGACGTATTTGAGGTTGAACAATAAGTGGAGACTAAATCACAGATATCAAGATTTACCGCTAGCTCAACACTGACTCAGCTGAAATCAGTTTCCTGTTCCATGTGTTACACTTGGAAAGCAAGTGTACTTAAGAATTACATTGTGTCTCTAAGCTTCCCTCAATTCAGATGAAATAATCCCTTAGCTGATCGATCACCTTAGTATCGAATCTTTTGCCTTCTCTTTCATCTTCCAGCTATCTGTTATTTTTTTTGTTAAGATGTATTTATTTATTTGTTTGTCAGAGAAAGAGAGAGGTTGAGAGAGAGAAACACAAGCTTGGGGAGCAGCAGGCAGAGGGAGAAGCAGGCTTCCTGTGAGCAAGGAGCCCGATTCGGGACTCAGTCCCAGAAGGGTGGGATCATGACCTGAGCTGGAAGCAGACACTTAACCGACTGAGCCACCTGTTAGTCACACTTTGTACCTCTCTTTTTACTCTTTGAATCCATTGCCCCCAGATAACCTCTGCTATTAATGTTTCCACCTGCCCTAAGTCCTGCCTTCACTCTTGTGCCTTAGATATCCCTCTTGAGAGTATGTCATAAATGGAGTATTCAGTTATCCCTACTGGCTAATTCCCAAACACTGCACCAAGCACACAATCTACATTTCCTTACTTAATCCTCACGATCTCTAACACTCATAGGACTTAATGAACTTGTCTGGGGACATGGGCAGCCTAATAGGGTCACTACACTGCAAGATCCTTAAGGGCAGAATACCTCTGTGTTCTCCTCATGGCTTTTCTAGATCTTGCACCATGCCAAGCCCATAGCAGAAGCTTTGTAAATATTTGTGGATGAATGGATGGATAGATGGTTGGATGGATTAAAAGGATAAGCAAGAATTTCAACAAGATCTGTCTCCCTCTAAAACTGATCCTCTTAATCATCATACTATATGTCTTACCCAATGCATAAAAAGTTGGAAGAGGGGGACACCTCGGTGGCTCAGTGGGTTAAGCCTCTGCCTTCGGCTCAGGTCATGATCTCAGGGTCCTGGGATCAGGCCTCGAGTCAGGCTCTCTGCTCAGCAAGGGGCCTGCTTCCTCCTCTCTCCCTGCCTCTCTGACTACTTTTAATCTCTGTCTATCAAATGAATAAATAAAATCTTTTTTTAAAAAGTTGGAAGAGAGAGAATTTGTACAATAAAAATTCTAAAATGTGTGCAGCTTCTCTGAGGACCAGCTCAATCTCTGTATTATGGACCTGTATTATGGCCTGCTGGGTATACAGCTTACAAAAACTGTTCTATCTACCTGTTTTATCCACTGCAAACTGCACAAAGTAGTATTGCAGCAAGAGCAGCCAACAATGCACCAAAGGGCCTCTTTGTATCGCTGCACCTAGCGAAGAATGGAAACCCAACAAAAGCCCTGCTTTCACCCTCATAGCAAAGACGCACACTGAAGGAAAGACTCCAATTTCATTTGGAGTCCCAAAAGCTGCATGGATTTTTCAAAGAACTTTCAGCAAAATTCTCTCTTTAGATCATTGTAGCAACCGGAGGGAAAATTCTAAGCCTTTTGGGGGGCAGCGGGGGGGGGCGGTGGTGAAGACTGACAAGTTCACTAGCTCTCTGTTTCCCTCTCCTGTCTGGAATCGGCTTCTCCGCCGGGATAAAGGCTCACTGAAAGATGGACAATTACATTAAATCGTCAAAAAGAAAATAAGTATATGGGACAAATGGGTTATTAGTATGAAATTACTTATATAGCTCATGATAAGTGTCATTATAGCAAAAGAATGGGGGAAAAATCAATGTCCTCAAATAAGGGACCAAATAGACTATGATACTTCCATACAGTGGGACTCAGGCTGCTACACTACAGGATCCAACCCCGGGGGAAGAAAGGAGAGATACTCATACAAAATACTGATGTATGTATTGTGCATACTGCATTATTTAATTAATTAATTATTTTATTTATTTATTTATTTTCAGAAATTTTATTTATTTATCTGAAAGAGAGAGAGAGACACAGCACAAGAGAGGGGCAGACAGAGAGGGAGAGGGACAAGCAGACTTCTGCCGAGCGTGGAGCCAGACACAGGGTTGGATTCTACAATCCAGAGATCACATCCTCACAGCTGGAGCCAACGTGAGGCACTTAACCGAATGAGCCACCCTCATGCCTCCACATACTTACCTACCTATTCAAAAAGAAGCAAAAAGAATGAACTCAGAAAATGTTGCCTATGGAGGGAGAGAGAGAACTGGATGGAAGCAGGACCTCTTTGAATGTTCTTTGTTTTAGGATTCTGATTTTCAAATCATATAAATGCATTACATGATTTTTTAAATTAACTTAAAAATATAAAAATAAAATAATCCCTAAAAACTGAAAACAAATTAAAAGCAAATAAATTCCAGTGCTTGTCTGGTGGCTGGCATAACCAGAGAAGAATCATTTCAAATAACTTTAGGTCACAGGATTTTACATAGCCATAAGAGAAAGCCTGCAGACAAAAGAACCACTTAGTCTAAAAGTACATTTCATATTTCATGGTTGGTAATGATACTGATACTTGGTTTGAAACTATAATACACATACTCATACATACACACTTGGATAAATTATTTTATAGTCATTAGGAAAAACAATTTATAGAATTAGAGCAAAGAGATATAGTATAATATCAAAGAAGTTCATTAATAACCTGAAATCTTAAGTTTGAAGCAAAAATATCAGTATAACCTCATAATCTGTTTTTCTCTTTTTATTAAAAAAAAAAAGGTCTAGCATCCATGACAACCTTGTAGCCATGAGAGAACCTACTGTCTGGACGGTGATCTCCAAATACCATTTTCCTCTGAAAGGAAACACAGTTGCTGGCAGAAATGACTGATCCCAAGTCTAGGGCAGGAAACATAAGGTAAGTGAGTCGTATTTTGTCCTGTGGGAAATCAAAGACTACCAAGGTGGGTGCCCAAGGACACAGGTGCTGACTTGAAATGGCTCCCAGTGACTAGATAGTGGACAACTGCAGCATCAAACAGAATACTGACCGCTAAAGATGAAAGCACATCAAACATAAGTAGCCACGAGTTTGTGGTAATATATCTTTAAATTTATCGGTGACTCTACAGATTTCATAGAATATAAATTTTTATTCTGAAAATTAGTAAACAAAGGCAAAGAATTAAAAGAAATAATGGGCATTTGGAGAACTGACCAAACAGGAGGCTGATCACTTGGTGAGTTGACTTAGAGCAACTGAGAGAGAGATTCAGCAAGAGAGACAGAGAGAGACAGAGGTCCATGATACATTGTGATATGAACATCCTTTCCAGCACCTTCTGGCTTTCTCTAGCTCCAGAAAGTTTACGCTATTTTACTCTTATGATCAAGACTAAAAAAGTGCCTCCTTATAATTTCATTTGAACTTGTTACTTTTTTTAACAGGTGGAATGTAACAAAACAGCTTTGAGTTACCACTCTAAATTAGACTAATACAAAATTTGTTCTAAATCAGAAAATCTAAAGAAACTATTTAACATGAATTTAAATTTAACACTGTTTCACAACAGATAAAATTTTATTGAGCATCTACCAGATACCAAATGCTTTAAAATAGAATTATCTCATTTCATTTTTTTTTTAATTTCAGTAGCCCTGGGATATGATCACTCACATTGTACAGATGAGAAACAGAGTGGTGAAATGCCTTGGCTAAAATCACACATTTAGTTAAATGACAGATCAGGGATTCAAAGAGAAGTCTGTCTGTGGATTACATCAGGACACCCACAGAAAGAAAAACAGATCATGCTGATGCTAGACATGGCTAAAGTTGGTGGTGATGCAACATTACCAAAAATATCATAGAAAATTAATTGGTTAATAACTAATCCTCTTCTAAGAAAATAATACAACTCTATGGGGAATGTAAGAATAAGTTTATTTGGTGCATGTGGCTTTAGAAAAAAAATGACATAATCTAAGATTTTAGAAAAGGAAGAAATCAATAGAGTTCCTTCCAGTCCAAATTATTGTTTTCTAGGGAGCCTGGATGGCTCAGTCGGTTAAGTGTCTGCCTTTGGCTCAGATCGTGACCTCAGGGTTCTGGAATCAAGTCCATATCGGGCTTCCTGCTCAGCAGGGAGTCTGCTTCTCCCTCTACCCCTCCCCTCTGCTTGTGATTTCTCTTTCTGGGTGGGGGTGGGTAGGAGGGATATATATATGTTTGGGTTCTTTGCTCAGCAGGGAACTTGATTCTCCCTCTGCCTCTCCCCCTGCTCATGCTCTCACTCCCCTTCTCTCTCAGATAAATAAAATCTTTAAAAATATATTTTAAAATATAAAAAGTATTACAAAAGTACTTTGTAACACCCACTGAGACTCCGCTTTGAGCTCTGCTTCCTGGGTATTCCCAATATCTGTCAGTGGTCCCAGATATAAGAGAGGACATGGGTCCTGCCATGCCCTTCAGAGATGGTCTGTGACTGGGAAATACATTTTCCCTTGAGTGCTGTTGTCACAGAGTACTCATGTGTAAGCATTGTCACTCTGGGGCCTCTGAGCCTTCTTAAGCAATTAAACCCTGTTTAACCATCACCATCAGTGCACTGGCTTAGAACCTGGCACATGGTAGGCACTCAAACATGCCTTAAATTAGCTAGCTAATCAACAAATACAAAGAATCTGAGTATCTTGACTTAATGTCCACTATAACCTTCTACAAAAGTTCTAATTAGCACCAAAGGAAAACACATGTAATTTAGTGTAATAAATACCTTTCTGCCCAAAAGACAAAGAGCCTGTAATTGTCACTCTTAGGTCCTAATAGCCTCTATTTATCCCAAGATTGTTTAAAAGTATAGAAGTGAGAAGATGCGAGCAGCTGCTGCAGGATATTGGTTTGTAAGGACCTTCCTCTCCTCTCCCGAAGCACATCGCGTTCAGTGCCCGCCCACGCCTTGTGGAGTCCAAGGTCACTGCCTGACCTTGGAAGTGGACAGTGATGCCAAAGGTAGCCATACTTAATATGATCTATTTGCACTTAAAAGTTTAATGTTAATGTTTAAAAAAATCTATGTATACATTTACAAAATTAGTACAAAAAGGTATTGTTAAAAACTATTCTTATAAAATTAAAGAACTGGTACAGAAAAGCAGAAGAATGGAGCAAATCAAAGCATGTGCATGTCTCTCTGGCTTCCAAGTATGCGGTGACTCCCAGAGGCTGCAGTCTGAGTTCAGGGGGACTGCTTTGAACCTCATCAAAAACAACCCCCAAATCAGCAGCTAAAGACAGATGGCAAATATTTGGTTAATTAGACAACATTAAAAATGATAGTCATTTTTAAAAATCACATCCCAACCTAATCCCCTTACCAAAGAAATAAGTATTTTGATTATTCTCCAATGAAAAGCAAAATAGAATTCTCCAAGACAAACTCCCAAGACAAACTATCATCTAACCCTTTATAATTCCATACACACAAGGGCAGGACCCCAAGAAAGCAAAGGTGTATTCTTGACCATAGTTCAGTGGTGTGTGTGTGTGTGTGTTTGTGTGTGTGTGTGTGTGTGTGATGGAGGTTGAAACTTAGAATACTGTTTCTCCGAAATAGTAAAAAAAAAAAAAATTTAACTGCCTGGAAATAATAAAATAGCACAGACCTATAATAATATTTCAATAAAAATCACATAGGGATTTTTATATACTCTAAGATACTAGCTTCCAGGCTCTAACTATTTGCATGTCCCTAGACTTTTGTTTCCTCATCTGGAAAATGGGCATAATCAAGAACACCTACTACATAGCCATTGGTTAATGGATTAAGTCATGTCCAAATGAAAGAGCATGGGTAGGGTCTTCTACTTAGTAAACACTCAGTAAAGTCAGCAGCTATTTTCTTATAACCATTATTATCATAGAGGTTTCATTCTCAGACCTGTTCAAGCACCATGACTTCAAATGTAAGAGGCTACGAGCAACATCTTCAATGAAAATTTCCTTTCCTATAATATATGATCAAGCTGTGTTTTTCAATTTATATTGTTGTGCCCATTTGAAGTTAGAGAAGATTCAAAACAAATCACTACTCACTACGTCACTGGATCCTCACAACGACACTGACATACAAAGACAAGGGAGCTATTGTCCTCATGACACAGGTTAAGCTTCAGTTTTAGCTGAAGTGTAAGAAGTAAAAGGGCTTGCCAAAAGTCACACACCTAGTAATCAGCAGTAGCAGGATTCAAGGCTGTTTGGCCTCCTCCTTCAGGGCTCTTGCCATCATTTCAGCCTTTTCCAAAACACTAACCTTCAAATAGTTCATTTCGGTCAACAAATGTGACCCTAAGTGGGTTAGCAGAAATACCACACATGGGAAGGTGCAACATGAACTTGGATTTACGATTACATAGATACAAACATGGGCAGATCTGTAAAACAACTTATGGTTCTGGTTTGAGTCTAACACACACACACACACACACACACACACACACACACAGGGCACAGCTCTGTGAGAGCTCATGCTCAAGGGCTATGGGAGAGAAAGTGAGCAAAGGCCTGTGTTCTGATAGGTCTGGAGCTTCCTCCCTATCATATGACACAGTATAAGCAAATGGCTATGGAGGGTCAAAGTACTTATCCAAATAATCCTTTTAAATTAAAAAAAAAAAAAACTTTAACTCAAAAATTTTGTCAGATGAGAAATTAAAACTATGTTAAAATTCTGGGGCACCTGGGTGGCTCAGTGGGTTAAGCCTCTGCCTTCGGCTCAGGTCATGATCTCAGGGTCCTGGGATCAGGCCTCGAGTCAGGCTCTCTGCTCAGCAAGGGGCCTGCTTCCTCCTCTCTCCCTGCCTCTCTGACTACTTGTGATCTCTGTCAGATAAATAAAGAAAAAAATCTTTAAAAAAAAAAAAATTCTGGGGCACCTGGGTGGCTCAGTCGGTTAAGTGTCTGACTCTTGATTTCTTTTCAGCTCAGGTCATGATCTCAGGATCATGGGATCCTAGGATCCAGCCAGCGTCAGCGGGGAGTGTGTTTGTCTCCCTCTCCCTTTGCCCCTCCCCCTGCTTGTGCTCACCCTCTTAAATAAATAAATCTTTTTAAAAAAACTTTATTAAAATTCTTGCTCAGATAAATTTCTTAATTCTCCAAGTCACTTACATGCATAGAAAAAGAACCAAAGACTCAATTAAACTAAAAATTAAAAATACAAATCTCTGCCCCGAATCTTTTTTTTTTTTAATTGCACTGACAAGGGGCGCCTGGGTGGCTCAGAAACAGGTAGATAATAAATAAATAGGTATTTGCTAAATAAATATTTTTTTCCTAATAAAATCTGTTATTCTGGGCACCTGAGTAGCTCAGTGGGTTAAGCCACTGCCTTCGGCTCAGGTCATGATCTCGGGGTCCTGGGATCAAGTCCCGCATTGGGCTCTCTGTTTAGCAGGGGGCCTGCTTCCCTTCCTCTCTCTCTGCCTGCCTCTCTACCTACTTGTGATCTCTCTCTGTCAAATAAATAAATAAAATCTTTTTTAAAAAAACCACACTGACAATGTTTAAAAAAAAAACCACAATGACAAAACCAGAATGGAATTGGCACTGTGTGATGCTGGTTTTTTTTTTAATCCTGATGTTGGAACATAGAATGAACAAATTCCATGAGCTAATTTTATTCAAACCTCTACCCCCCTTAGCCAAGGAGGCCATATTCAGTGACGACTGCCTTGACCACACTACTGTGGGACTCCGTGTCCAAACACCCCAGTCTAGCTGAACGTTTTGCTCTATTTTTCCACAAGGATTCTTATGTCTAGCTGCTGCCTCTACCATAATTAAATAATTGCCTTAGTCAATATGATTCAAGTCCTACCTAGCTCAGTTCTGTACCACAGCCCCAGCAACTGTTGCTTAGTCAAAATGGCGCCTTTGGTGGGGGGAGGGGATGGGATGATCCAGAGAGCTCTGCTCCCTAGTCTGGCTGGAATAGGGACACACAGGATGGAACAACAGTGTTTCTTGATGTGTGTCCTGAAGAAAATCTCTCCTGAAGAGAGATGCCATTCAAAAGCTGGATTTCACAGTCAAGTCAGTTTGGGAAAGACAGTACCTTGAGCCTGTGTCTGGGAACTTCACAATGCACACTGGCATGGTAGAGGTTGTGAAGAGTCCTACAGCAAACACCTCTGTAACATTTCAACTCAGCAAGTCCCGGATTTATTTGACTATGACTCTTCTTGACAGTGCACTTACTAAGAGTGAAACTTAGTTAGGGAAATGCTTGAGACTACATCTATCAGCTGTGTGTCTTCATATCTAGCTACAAGACGACTCTTGGGTTTCCCTGACCAAGAATAGTCACTCAAACAAAGGGTTAGTGTAAGAATTAAACTAGAAATGTGTCGTTCAGATTTTCTGGCAACCAAACTTTTAAGTAATTTGTAAATTTTACCTTAATATAAGGAAAACATGTATTTTTGAAAAACAAACAGAGAAAAATATATATTTGGGTGACCATTACAATAATCCAAAGCAGTATACTCTTTACGAAAATATTTGTGATCATGGACCCACAACCCCAATGTATGTCTTTTTATGTGCAAAGTGAATTGAGAGAACAAAGTGATTACCCAAATATTTCAACTCAACTTCTCTTTTCATAATAATAATATAACTTTGTCTGTTAATTTCCAGACAATTCAAGCTTCCTAAGTTTGAATGTGGATGTAGAAGATAAAGTAGGAGCCAGAGTCATCAGAAAAGTTATCATCAATCTCCACTTAACTATTTAAGTAATATTTTATTAATAAATTGAGCCTTGGGCAGATACAGGCATTTGACTATCTTTGAAACCACTAAGGATATATCCAAAATACAATGATATAATGCAACTGGAAATTCCCCCAATATCAGAGAATTAAGGTTCCTGCATTTTGAAACACCCAATTTACTATGAAAAAAAGATTTGAGTACTACATACAATGGGTACCCATATCATAGTCTCCAAAAATCATTTTCCCAGACCTAAAACGTCTTCTAAAACAAAATTCACAGATTTCCTTTATAAAGTCAACCATCTTCTCTAATTCAATCAAAAATCTGTTTACATTCATGAAGGGGAAATCCTGATACCATGCACCTGATCTATAGTCAGATTATCCACTTAAAAATTTTTAATTCTTTTTTAACTTAACTCACGCCACCATAAAAAGATGTATTCAGATCTAAATTTGAATGCCATTGCCTATTTCCTTCTTTTTAACTGAGAACCATAAAAACATAATTATGCAAAGTTCTTCCTTTCCAAAAGACAGTTGGTAAAAATGTCACACAGTAACACAATCCAAGTCAACAAGAAAATATTCAAAGACCTTCTCCTAAAACAGGGGCGGCGGAGGGGGGGTGAGGGGAAGCAGGTAGCTGTTAATGAATTTATTTAACACTTTGATGTTAGAAGGAACTTTCTCTTCACTCATTGCATTTTAGTTTAGTGGTCAGAAATGATCATGTTTTCAAGGAGCCCTAACGGCAGTGCCTTACCAGTGTAGATGCTGGCATTGGAAGCTGGGATACCAAACTGGGACTCGATGAACTTGGGAATGAAGGTAATGAAAGCAGTTACAATGGCACTCTCAGCTGTGTATGACAAACTCACAAAAAGGAATGTCATGTTGCTTAAGATCCTGACAGCTGCTCTTGGTAGGTCTACAAAATGACAAAAATGACAAACGAATGTTATAAATAAGGGATGGAAAAGAAAATAAAATTGAATTGTTTTTGAAATGAACTGGAAATAGCCATTCAGCAATATTCAAGACTTTATTGAACAGAGAATAAAACCAGAACAACCTGATGACTGATTAGAAATCACCCCCTTGATTAAACAGATTTGGGGTTGTTAAAAATTTTTCAACGAGGAGGAGGAAATTTTAAAAAGGAGTAAAAAAATATATATATCCATACACAAATAACCTTACAAAAATAATCCAATCTATAATTCCTGTTCTAAAAATTGCTGAAGATAAATTATTCACATTTTTTATTGATTAAAACAATGTTATTCTTTGTTAAAACCCAAGAGTCTACAAAATGGGCAAAGAACTTGCAGTACAGTCCTACATTATAGTTTCCATGTCATTCAACTAGCATTTCCCTAGGAAAATGCACTTCTGAAGTGTCATAGCCCTGACCCACATTGAAGACAGCCACAGCAGGGGAACTGTACATGATTCTGATCATTTGATCTTCCAGCCTCAGTATGAAACAGGAAATGATGCAGCTAAAAGGGCTTACGGGTCAGATCACCAGCTCAGATACTCCCAGGGACTTTGGACTGCAGAAGGAAGAGAAATGCTCTCCAAAAGGAGGAGACCCCAGAGGTGGGGGCTCAGGACCGTCCCAGTTGCCTCTCAAGGAAGAGAGAAAAGTCTCATCTTCAAGTCTTTGCATTTATTTTACAGAACTTGACATATAGATATGTTTCAAGATGTATGCCTAGGTATCTTCATTTCAGCATTATTTACAATGGCAAAAATTTAAGGAAAAAGACTAGATGTCCGTCACTGGAAAATGTTTAAGTAAATTGTGGCATATCCCCATAATAAAATACTATGCAGTAGCTAAGAACAATACAGAGCTCTATGTGCTGGCATAAAAGGAACTCCAAGAAATATTTTTATAAATGAACAAAGCAAGCTGCTGCAGAAATATACATATACATGAGTATATAAATATATATACATATACATATACATAATATCAAAGTAAAAATCAAACCAAAACAACATATTTATATGTGGTTGACTATATACCTCCCAATATATACAACACCAAGAAATTCTGTAAGTGGAAATAAGATTGGGAAAGAGAAATAAAGGGAGATTCTTGTGCATTTTTGCATGTTTATAATGTGAGTTAACTCACATTGATGAAGTTTTGGAATACAGGTGAGGTTCAGTGGGGTGAAGTCCAGAGTCAATGACCAAGAAAGGATTCTTGAGATGTCTTTGGTGCAAAATGGTGGTTTATTAAAGCATGGGGACAGGACCCGTGGGCAGAAAGAGTTGCTGCCCAAGGATTGTGAGGGGTGGCTGATTATATACTATGAGGTTGGGGGAGATAAGGAAAAGGGAGAGTTTGAAAGAACTTTCATGTATTAAAGAAGACACACAGGATACCAGAGGCTTTGCTATTTCTCAAGTTAAGGTTGTTTTTCCTTTTAGTAAGGCATTCACAGTAAGATCATTGGGAGTTCCCTGGAGGAATGTCACGCTCCTCCTATCACCTGTCCTTGCCAATGAGCTTTATGGGTTTAAAAGAAATTCAACTTTATTTACATTTCCCTCTGCCTCAGCCTCCCTCAGTTTTATGGAGGGGAAGATGATGTTAGTTCTTCAGAAAC
This sequence comes from Mustela erminea, assembly GCF_009829155.1. Lineage (NCBI taxonomy): Eukaryota > Metazoa > Chordata > Mammalia > Carnivora > Mustelidae > Mustela > Mustela erminea. The sequence continues at coordinate 22,399,630 of NC_045629.1, forward strand.
AGAGTTGTCTCTGGAAGTTAGGCTATTGATAAGAAAACTTCTTCCTTATAAATCACTAGGACATTTATAAACTGACTCGGGTCTTACAGGATTGTGATCTCTACAAGTTAACTGTTTTTCCTTTAGGGCAGCCAGGAGTGCCTGAGGAATGTCACATATATCCCATGGTTGGGGGTGTGGTTCGCGGGGTATCGGCTTCCGCTTTACCCTCAGCTTGCCTTCTGTTCCCTCAACATTTATGTGATCTTTATATATCTTGGAATGTATCACGGAAAGAGATAAGCTGCATTATTTCTGTACAGTCATTGCAGTTATCAAAATGGTTATTCTCTAGGGTGACTGTGTGGCTCAGACAGTCAAGCATTCCCCTCTTGATTTTTGACTTAGGTCATGACCTCGGGGGTCGTGAGATTGAGCCGCACATTGAGCTCCAGGCTCAGCGGGGACTCTGTTTGAGATTCTCCTCCCAGGGCGCCTGGGAGCCTATGGGTTAAAGCCTATGCCTTTGGCTCGGGTCATGATCTCAGGGTCTGGCTCCATGTACGGCTCTCTGCTCGGTGGGGAGCCTGCTTCCCCCGCATCCCCCTCTCTCTCTGCCTGCCTCTCTGCCTACTTGTGATTTCGGTCAAATAAATAAACAAAATCCTTAAAAAAATTTTTAAAGATTCTCCTTCTCCCTCTCCGTTTGCCCCTCTCCCTGCTTGAGTGTGTACTCTTTCTCTCCCTCTCTAAAATAAATAAATCTTTAAAAAAAAAAAAAAGCTATCACCTTATGCTACAACATAGTAAAATCAATTCATAAAAATTAAGCAAAACTTGTTACTAAAGCTATAATTTATAGCCTATTCAGCAGAATTTAAAACTTAGGAAGTCAAGACTATTTGCTATCATTTTAAAATGTAAATTAACATTAATGTTCTATATTTTAATTTAATCATTAAAGCTTAAATGAACATTTAAAATAAAAATTAAGATGCATACTTCATTTTTTAACATGGAAAAACACACCAGAAAAAAATATATAATTCAAGTACTTCATAAAATTACCTAATATTCTCTTGTAAATATGCAAATCAGAAGGTCATATCTAAGATTAAAAATGAGAGCAGTGCCTGGCTGGCTCAGTCGATAGAGCATGGAACTCTTAATTTTGCGGTCAGGAGTTCAAGCTCCACAGTGTGGAGCCTACTTAAAAAAAATAAAATAAAATATTAAATAAATAAATAAGATTTAAAAATTTAAAAATTAGAAGATCTTTTATCAACATTTGGAGACTCAAATTAAGTCTATCTAAATATTGTTGAATCTAAAACATCTGGTGAAATTATACAACAAATTTTTTTAATCCAAGAAGATAACATATGTATCAAATAAATGTTTTAAAAGATACTAGTTTTAGGGGCACCTGGATAGCTCAGTCAGAAGAGTGGAAAGGCATGTAACTTTTGACCTCAGGGTCATGAGTTCCAGTCCCACATTGGGTGTAGAGATTACTTAAATAAATAAACTTAAAAAAAAAAGATACTTGTTATAGAAAACTGATTTTTCTCTTATACCAATTTCGTGTGCTAAAATAGGCCTCTAATTTCAATGCTAACTAAAAATATATGTCATATTTGTTCTTCTCTTTCATAAATAAATAAAACAAAATCCAAAAAAACCTGGTGTTATTTAAGAAGAATTTAGCAAAAGGTGAAATTCAACTTTAAGTTAGCTTCCTCCTTTCTTCCACCTTCCTCCTTCCCTTTGTTGGAGCTAAATCTTCAGCATACATGCCCTGCAGGAACAAAGAGCCAGATATACAGACTTGGGTCTTCAGCTGGTGGGGCTGGGAGCTTGTTTAAATACAAGAAGAGTGAGTAAGTCAGTCCATTAAGATTAATGGCAGTCAGCCTTCTAATGACCAGAGAAGGGAGTTTACAAATATGGACAAGGGATAGTTAGGTATCAGAATGGAACTGAAGGTAATGGTATATGAAGTCATGGGACAGATGAACAGATAGACCGATGGGTAGATAGAAGATGACTGATAGATATAATTATAGATGATAGATAGATAAAGATGACAGATGATAGATACATGTGTGTGAATGTGTGTACACACACATATTTCCTTACTCTGTCTATTACATGGCTTAGAAGTTGTAACACCTTAGTAGCAAAGAGTACACCTAACACCCAGTGTGTGGTTTCTAAGGGCCATTTTCCACTCAACGGAGAGCTCCTTGGAGAAATGTCTACCTTCAGAGTTGAGACAGAAAATACAAGACGAGCCTGGAAAATCTTGTTGAACAAGAAAGTAAAGTGCTCAGAGAATGACGGGGACATGTCGGAAGGACACCAAAGAGAGTTCGAAGGATCCCAAATAGTCAAATATGAAGCAGTTTAAGGTCAATGGATGCTAAAAGTGGTTAGTGAAAGTTTAACAGAAACAAGATAAGTCAATCTTCATTATTTACAGATCTAGTATTTTCAAATTTGCCCACTCACTATAATTTATGTGTAACCCCCAAATCAAAACTCTCAGGGGTGGCCATTCAAGGACATGCACCACGTGGCAAAAAAAATTTGGACACACACTTTCTTGGCAAAGACTGCATGAGGCCTCTCCCTCTGTCTTCCTGGGTGAGCTCTCATGCTGCAAGCAAGTGTCCTTTTCATAAGATAGTGTCAAATTTTTAGCATTTTTGTATTTTTGGTGATTTCCCTGTTTCAAATGCCCCCAGACATAGTGCTGAAATGCTGTCTAGCATTCCTAAGAGGCTGTGATGTGCCACGTAGAGAAAATGCATGTGTTAGATACACTCCTTTCGGGCATGAGTTATACTGCTGTTGGTGGTGGATTCAATGTTAATGAATCAACAATATATGTTGAGTAAGGTATCTTTGAAGAGAAACACACATGAAACAAGATTATGTATTGATTGGCTGATGATTATATTGTGACAGGAATCCAGCCCTGTGTTTCTCCTAGAGCAATGCCTCCGTGTTCGCCAACTCAATGTTCACGTGACTTTATAGAACACAACTACCACGAATGAGAATCAACAGAATTTAGATAGCTTCAAAGTACTTCCCCACAGAATACCTACAAATTACTTATTGATTGAGAACTGCAAAATATTTATTAACTTTAGAGTACAGAAACCTGGTAGATACAATCTTCTCTAAGAGATCAAAGTTCACAGGGACAGTAGTGCTACATAGTTTCTAGTACAAGGTAGTGGAGCAGAGCATGGCTTCAGTGGTATGCCCACCAAGGACATCCATCAGGAGGTGACACTATCAAACCCAAACTGAGGGACATTCTATAATGTTATCAGCTTATACTTTTTAAAAAGATCAAGGTCATAAAAATAAGGAAATAATGAGAAACTAATTCAGATTGAAGAAGACTAAAATACAGCCCAAAGAAACACAATATGTGATCTGGGAATTGAATTTGGACTTAAAGGGCATTGTTGAAATCACTGATGAAGTTTGAATAGGGCTTGTGGTCTAGGTGGTAGCACTGGATCAATGTTAATTCCCGGGTTTTGATGGCTGCCCTGTGGTCACATAGGACAATGTCCTTGTACTCACGAAACACACACTGAAGAAGACAGGGCAGTAGAGCACCACGTCTGCAACTTCTCAGATGGGTCAGAAACGTTAACAACTGGAGAACTGAGTATAGGACACACATAGCTGTGTGCACTCTTTTTGTGGCTTTTATGTAAATTCAAAATAATTTCAAAAACACAAGAAAAATCACACACACAAAAAAAATCTAAGCTGAATCCATACATTTGCCGTCCAATACCTAATGTTTATGCTGCAGAATATATTTTAGATAAATTTCTTCATGCCATTTATAACTGTCATTGTAAAATCAAAATTAAAGGAAAAAGCCTCATGAAGGAGAGCTAAAATAATGGTAACTAACATCATTTTTTTCTCATTTAATGCTATGAAATCTTACAAATTCAATGATAAGGGCAAATTGACCTTAAAACCAGAAATGCCTTAAACATTATTAAAGTGGGAATAGAATTCAATGCAAAGTACCAAAATTCAATAGAATGTAATGTAAGAGATAGACTACACATAGAAATCACTTTTAAAAGAGGTATTACTTAAGGAGTGCACTTGTGATGAGCAAGTTGTATGTTGTGCATATGTGTTGTATGTAAGTGGTGTACGTAAGTGTTGTATGTAAGTGTTGCATCACTGGGTTGTATGCCTGAAACTAATAACGCACTGTATGTTGGCTAGCTGGAATGTAAAAGCTTTAAAAAAAAAAAAAAGTGTTGCTGTCACTGACAAATCCGTGCACAACCACGGCAGGGCTGGTGACCCAAGACAGCCGGCACTGCCACAAGACCAGATGGTGAGTTGCACACCCATCATAACAGGGCTACGGTACAATAAATTTGATGTCGTCCCCCTGCCTCCTCCACTTGACCTTGCAAACCTTGAGTCAAAGTTTCAGAAAATCTGAGATGTGCGGTATGACTGGCTTCCCATGGAAGCTGATTAAGGACAGTCTCAGTAAGGGCAGAGACCAGAGTTTTTCATTCTCCAATGCCTTGTAGCTGATAGCCTAAGAGGAGGCAGCAGGTATGGATATGGGGGTAAGTTTCTGCCCATCAAGTAAGCGTGCTCCAGTATATGTGAGTGTTTTATGCTCATTCTTTAAAAAATCTCTACAACTTGAAGGATCTATTTCGAATAAACTTTCTGTTTGGAAGAGTAAAGCTTTAAGTAAGCCTGGGCCTCATAGAACCTGAAAGGCGGCAGTCATCTTTGAGAATAGGGCAAAGGGAGAAGCACATTGGTAATACATTTAGTCTGGTATATAATGGATCCCATTCTGAAGAAAGGTCTGCGTGGCCCTGTCACACTGAAAGTCCCCTTTTCAGTGGCTCCTTATGCCAATGTAGTAAGGTTTAGAGCATATGACCTGATACCTCGAAACGAGCTGATTGTAGCAGGAAAGGAGGCTGGACTCAAAGGTGCTTCCAGAAGGCAGCCCTGCAGCCCTACGAGGCCTGGGACACCATGCTGAACACAGACTGGCCAAGCCCTTTACTTCGTGCCCTATACCATTGGCACCTGCCACGCAGTGAATTAGGCTGTGCGTATGAAGATCTGAGTGAGAACATAAGTAAGGAAAAGGAACTGAACATCAGCCTGCAGTTGAGTATCCAGAGTAGCTGTGGGTCCAAAGCAAGGAACACATTCCCAAAGATGCTGGGGGCCCCGCAAGAGAGCCTCATGCTAGAACCCCAGTATCTCAGGAGACTTCAACTTACTTCTGTCCTTTACAAACTGAAAGCTCCTGTCATGCCTTTTTGTTGTCTTAAACTACTGAAACAGACTTTTTTACATAATGATATGCTTGAAAAAGATATGCCAACAGAGCGAATGAGCAAGAAAATGGGAAGGCCAAGCTGCCCAGAACTTGGCCTCACTTGGAAGGCCCTCCAGGCAGGGTTGCTGTCCACCCTTCCAGTTCTGAAGTCCTGACATGACCAGAAGCTCCTGACATGGCCATGATCTTTCTTCTCTCTACTATTTACTATATTCCCCTGCAAGTCTGCTCAGCAAATGTCAAGCTCATCCATGGACTCTGTAAGAGACAGCCCCTTCAAACAGACAGGTGCTTCTCCTCTGTGCTCCCACAGCATGCTGTTCATACTGCTACTCATCAAACCTTCAATAGCTGCATGTGTTTACCTGTTTGTTTCTTCCAAGAGAGTGTAAATGCTATGAAAGCAGGACTTGGTAAATCTGTATAACTTCAGCTCCCAGCATACACCTGGCATTTTGCAGGCACTCAAAAAATATATCTGGGGGTGCCTGGGTGGCTCAGTGGGTTAAGCCTCTGTCTTCGGGTCAGGTCATGATCTCAGGGTCCTGGGACCGAGCCCCACATTGGGCTTTCTGCTCAGTTGGGAGCCTGCCTCCCCCCACCCTCTCTCTGCCTGCTTCTCTGCCTACTTGTGATCTCTCTGTCAAATAAATAAAAATTTTAAAAATCTTTAAAAAATCTTTAAATATATGTGTATGTATATATATATATATATATATATATATATATATATAGAATGTGTTTATTAACATTCATTATAACATCAAAGCAACAATTCATACTAAAACAATATCCATATACATGTGAGAAAATGAAATCTATTCCAAAGATGCCTAATTTCCTCCTGGGTAGTTAATTATTTATTAAGAAAGTGTAAGTCATAAGATAAAGGGCAGGGCATATAATGGTGGGCTTAACAAGACCACAGAAAAATGTGAAGGACCAAATAGATAATCCTTTTTAAAATATGGCTTTCTGGAGCTAAAGAATCCTAAAAAGATTTAGATCAGATTATAAACCAAAGATTCCATTAAAGGAATAACAAAATACTAACCAGAGAAGGAGGAAATACACAATATTTCCAGCATATCTGGGGAAAAGAGGTGTTTGGAATGCTTGAATTTTTCAGATAACTGGGCAATTGCTTCTTAAAGCAACAAAACTTTAAGCATTTTGTTTGTGTTAACTGGTATTACTAGAAAATCTATAGCATAATTTGACATTCTCTTTAAGATTCAAAGTCACAATTATGAATGATAATATCTACCTATGGATTTTTTAGTATATTTTTAAGCCTTCTACTTATTTTCTGATTTTTTTTAAATATTTTATTTATTTATTTGACAGAGAGAGATCACAAGTAGGCAGAGAGGCAGACAGAGAGAAGGGGAAGCAGACTCCCTGCTGAGCAGAGAGCCCAACGTGGGGCTCAATCCCAGGACCCTGAGATCATGACCTGACCCGAAGACAGAGGCTTAACCCACTGAGCCACCCAGTGCCCCTATTTTCTGATTTTTTTTGGTTGCAGGGACATTCCTTCTCTGTGATGTGTTGTGGTGTTTGTTTTTGCCTGCTGACATTCTACTTCTACACCAGCTTTTTTCTCTAATGTTCTTTTGAAGGACCTCTGTGAAGTAGATATAGATTTAAATTTTGTTCTTTTGGACATCAATTTTTTAAATTTAAATTGGGGGTGGGATGAGGAGTGGTGGTTTTATTATTATAAAAAATAGATGAATTATTCTTACTATCGAGTTGTTGACTAAATTTTATTACCTAGAAACTAACAATATTTCCAGATATACATGATAAAAATTAAATGCCAAATAAGGGGGTGCCTGGGTTAAAGCCTCTGCCTTCAGCTCAGGTCATGATCTCAGGGTCCTGGGATCAAACCCCACATTGGGCTTTCTGCTCAGCAGGGAGCCTGCCTCCTCCTCTCTCTCTGCCTACTTGTGATCTCTGTCTGTCAAATAAATAAATAAAATCTTTTTTAAAAATGCCAAATAAACATACTGACCACTCTTAATACCTTTCATAATCTTTCTGATGTAGAAATTTTTGAACATAATATTTCTTCTTGTGGAAAAAAAAGATTTATCTGAAGATTATAGCCTATTCAGTTTATTTTCCTTATGTCTAAATTCAAGTAAAGTAAATATCTTTTTAAAAATAATTTGTTGAGGTCAAATTTACATAACATAAAATTATTTTAAGATGAACAATTCAGGGGCATTCAGTACCTTCACAATAGTGTGCAATCACAACGGTGCGCACCATCTATCCAGTTTCAAAGCATACTTTCTGTTATAAAAATAGTGTAAGCTTCTGTGTTCAGGAATGCTGTTGGAATGGACTTTTATTTTATTCTTTATATCCTTATGTACTTTCTAAATTTTCTACAACAAACATTTATTTTTTTATATTCTTAAAAAAACCAAAACACTCTGTAATTTTTAAAAGAATGCAACAATATGTCATCTTCCAAGATAAGTCTCCCTGACTCAGTCAGCTAACGTAGGAATTCCTTCCTCCTCTTCCTTCAATCTTCCTTAGAATGTACATACCTCCATTTAAAGACCTCTATTTTATTATGTCAATTTTCCTTTCTACCTCCCAGTTCTTTGTCCCATAGCTGTTGCTCAATAAAGATATTTGTGAAAGAGAAAAACAAAGAAAGAGAGACATTTTCTTAAGATAGATACTGTCAGTCATCTATGAATAATTAGAAGGATTTGGGAGGGCCATTGGAAGGGGGGCACAGTGGGTTAAGCATCAGACTCTTGGTTTCTCTTCAGGTCATGATCTCAGGGTCGTGAGATCGAGCCCACATCTGGCTACACACTTAGCGTGGAGTGTGCTTAAGGACTCTCTATCTCCCTTTCTCTCTACCCTCCTCCCTCTCTCATATAAATAAATAAAGTTTTGAGGGTTAAAAAAAAAAAAAAGGAAGGACTTGGGGAGAACAGTCTAATCCTTTCCCAAACATCTTAGATGACACGGATTTCCTAAATGAAAGTAAAACTTGAGGAAAGTATCAACTGAAGAAACAGATCTTGACAGCTTAAACAGACTAAGTCAAACAAGACATAGAATTCACCCTAGGCACAAACAAATTGACCAAGAGTAAAAACGGGAACACCAGAGTGGGGGGTCATTGTTATAGAAAAGTTGGGATTATAAAATAATAAGATATGTGCCAAAATACAGAGTGCTTTTCAAAGTACATGGGTGGGACCCAAAGCCTCAGCCTGGAGAGCTCCAGAAAAGCCCCCCGGAAGGTGGGGAGAAGGAACGTGGCATAAAGAAAGGTGGGGATAACACTATACGATGATAGTAGTGGAGGCAGGCCAGGTGAGTGTATGCTTTGGCTGTAACATATAAGCTTTTATATTAATCCTACTTTTTCATTTTTCAGTATTTTATAATGTTTTGACTTAAAAATCTTGCTGGCTGGGAAGAGACTAGACTACCAAGTTTTAGAGATAGCTTGGGTCAGCTGGGAGCTCATTTTTTTCATGGACTATCTGGTCCTGAGTATACAGTCCCAAGCACCTCTTTACTGTGCTCTTACCCACCCACCAGTGTCGACCCCGTCCTACACCACCCAGGGCCAGGTACCACACAACCAGACCACCCCCACAGCCCAAAGCCCACCGAAATGACACAGACAAGCCAGTTATAAACTGTTGACTCTCTCCCTTTTCTTTCCTATGGAAACCCCCACAGGGATCTGGCCTTGGCTCTACCCTCGCTCTTGTCTTTTGTTTCCTGATCAAAACCTGGTGTTTCCCTTGCAGCCCTGTGTGCCCCCTTCTCTTGGGAAATGCAAGTAATAAATCCTCCTTTCATGTCGTGATTCCATCATGATTCCATCACCCCCTAAATTAAAATGCTGTGGGTATAAATTACAGAGCCACGTCTTTTAACTCCTCTACATAAAACTCCTTGATTCCCTTCTTCTGGAACTACTTTCTAAAAGCATTTAATTTGTCCTTCCACCCCTAATATTTTTTATCTTATTTGTACACAGCCCAAGTGTCCCCATTATCTGCTCATGCTCTTTGAAACTAATGACCACCCCCTGTACTCCCTACTCACAATTCTCCATAAAAGTGTTGCAATTTTCCTCTCCCCTCCAGGACACACTGGCAAATGGCATTCCCTGCTTGCCAATAAAAGAACAAAAGGAGCCAGATGGTCTTGCACACCACAGTCACCTCTGCCCCTGCACATGAAGCCCCTGAGCCACTTACCTACAGGCAGGGGACAGAAACAACAGCTGTTGAGGCCCCAAATACATCATTTAGAGTTGCTGGCCAAGTACTATTCGCTTGCTGAAATCTAGCACGAGTGAATATTTTCATATATAATTTTCTAAGTAGATACTACTCTGATGAGTTGATGAGTAACCTCACAGTTTGCACTGAATATAAAGGAACTGCTTTCTTTTTCAGGAATTCTCTGCCAGGCATGTTAGCATTTCCCTCCTAAGCTGGAGGTCCAAATCTAAAGGTTCAGCTTCCCACAAGGTAACATATGCACAACAAAATCAGTGTCATAGGAGAATGAAACAAAGAACCAGAGCCAGAGAAAATGTAAACACAGCACAACGTCAAAACCAGAAAAAAAGAATGAAGTGCATCTATAAGAATCCTTGCTGGGCTTCAGATTTGGCTCAGGTTCCTGGCCACCAAAGCAAAAAGTTGTATAATCATCATTAGCAGAAACAATCAAACTGCTTTTCCTCTCTATGTTCCAGAGCAACGGTTCTCACAGTGTGGTCCCTGACCTACCAGCCTCAGTATCACCTGAGAAGCTATTAAAGGTGAAAAAAATAATAATAATAAAAAAAAATAAAAATAAATAAAATTAAATTAATTAATTTAAATTTAAATTTAAAAAGGACACCTGGGGGCTCCTGGGTGGCTCAGTGGGTTAAAGCCTCTGCCTTCGGCTCAGGTCATGATCCCAGGGTCTTGGGATCCAGGCCCACATCAGGCTCTCTGCTCGGCGGCGAGCCTGCTTCCTCCTCTCTCTCTCTGCCTGCCTCTCTGCCTACTTGTGATTTCTGTCTGTCAAATAAATAAATAAATAAATTGGAAAAAAAAATTTTAAAAAGGGGGGGCACCTGGGTGGCTCAGTCAGTTAGGCATCCAACTCTTGATTTCATCCTGGGCCTGGAGCCTGCTTAGGATTCTCTCTTGGCCTCTGTTCCTCCCCCTGTCCTCTCTAAAATTTAATTAATTAATTAATTTTTAAAATTCAAATACCAGGCCACTCAAGGCCTCCTGACTTGAACACTGTGGGCCAGGGCCCAGCGCTCTGGGTTTTGAGAAGCCCTTGTGGTTCTTCCTAGGTAGTCAAAGTTTGAGGACCACTGTTCTCACAAAATAGGGTTTTATATAAAGGGCAGTGAGCATGCTCCTATGGCAAATACGGGGAGTTCAAGCAAGAGGTCAATAAAAGCTGCAAACATAAAACTAAACTGTAGTTCAGCAAGGGAGCAAAGGCAATGTGCAGTGGAACTAAGGCAGCACAGACCAAGTACCTGGCCTTGGCAATCCCTCTTTGCTGAGTCAAGGATTGACCCCAACATATTCCACACTATACCAGTTTTAAAATACCCAGCAAAGGGCCCCATGCAATAGTTCTGGATATTCTTGGGCAACTCAAATTTGGAATTTATTCCTTCTGTCCTTCTCAACTAGCTCTTTCTGCATTACCTGAGGTTGAAATCCTGAAACCACCTTTGATACCTACCTCCCCATTATCCCGTCAGTGGCCAGATCCTACAGACACAACCTTTCCTTCCTCAATAATTCATGCATCAAATATTGACTAGCTATAAGGTGGTATAAATTCATCAGGGAACACGGTGGACATGGGGCACTTGCCTTCATGGGGCCTACTTTCTCACTGTGGAGACAACAATAAGATAAAGAAAATATATGGTATGTTAGATAACGATATACTAAGGAGAAAAATAGAGAAGGGCAGGAGATATGATACTTTGGAGAGGGGCACCTGGGTGGTTCAATGTCTGCCTTCAGCTCAGGTTATGATCCCAGGGTCCTGGGATCGAGCCCCCTGTCGGGATCCCTGTTTAGCGGGGAGTCTGCTTCTCCCTCTCCCTCTGCCCTACCCCCTGTTTGTATTCTCTCTCTCTCTCTGTCTCTCTGAAATAAATAAAATCTTAAAAAAAAAAAAAAAAAAAAAGCTTTCGAGGAAATTGGAGGTTTTTTAATAGGGCAGCCAAGTAAGGCCTCCCTGAGAAGGGACTCTGAGTAATATCCTGCAGGAAGCGAGGGGATCTGGGGAGCCACGTTGCCAGCAGAGGGATAACAAATGCCAAGGCCATGAGGTGAGAGCACGCCTGGCAGGTTTGAGGACCAGCAATAAGCCCAATGTGGCCAAAGTGGAATAAACAAACGGAGCTGCATGAGGGAGATGGGGTTGAACAGATAAGCAGGGACCAGACGCTACCCACAGGTCATACAGGAAAGAGACTTTTCTCTGAATGAGACAAGAGACCACAAAAGCTATGAGCAGAGGAGTGGCATTTTAATAGGATCCTTCTGGCTGCAGAGTTGAAAACAACCCAGAGGGGACACGGATAGAAGTAGGGAGCCTAGTTTCACAGACTACTGTCCTTGTTTGCCAGTCAAAACCATCACTGCCTCTCACCGGGACTCTGCACAGCTTTCTACCTGGGCCCCCTCCTCCCTTCCTACCCCTCTCCCTCCCTATTCTTCCAAAAGGAGTGTGGCCAAATGCCTGCTCAAACCTCCCCACTGCCTTGTAGGGACAGAATCCGTTAAAAACTCCTAGAACTCAAGCTCTCTATGCACAACGGGGCTCTGCTTTACCTGTTCAACCTCATCTCCCAGGTCTCTCCACACACAACCAACACACCAACCACAATACACTTGCTCAGCGTCCTCAAATACATCTACACAGCCTGACCTTGCCTTTGCTCTCTAACTGGAACTGTTTCTCCTCCACCTACTGAAACTCTCCAAGTATGCCAAGGTTCTCCACAAATCCCACTTCCTCCATGAAACTTCTTTTGACCCCTAATCTCGATGTGCCCTTGACTGCATTGAACATCACACCGTTGCATCCGTCCTCGTTTATGGTCTTTCCATCTGTGATCGTCCTGTCTCCCTCCATGGACTACAAGCTCCCTGAGGGCAAACCATGGCTCACTCATCTTCATCTCCACCAGAGCATAAAGTAGTTCTTCTACAGAGTGACCAGTCATCAAATTAAATGATGACAACACAAACACAATCCAGAATTCCATAACTTCAAGTGGCCTATTTAAATCAGTTAATCCACTCTGAGTAACTATTTTGCTCAGTTAGGATTATAAACATATTGCAGTCTAACACAGACAAAAGTCTAGCAGAGAAAAATCTGTTACATTTTATGCTAACTAGTCATGCTAAGCAGTTAAAAGATTAAAAGTGGACACAAAAATAAAATGTTTCTTATGGTTAACTGCCACCAAAAGTTTTCTATTTAGGAAGATACCCAGCTAAATTTGGAAGACGTTAAAATGCTGGACCTCAAACCTCAGGAAAATTGATCCAGTTAAATATTTTAAGGGTTTATTTTTATTGGTAAGATTTGATGCAATCAATGCTAATCTCTTTATGGAAAGGTGATTCAGACCCACTAAAAATTTTACTTTCTCCTTTGTGGTGTTTTAAAACAGTCTTATTCCTGCATAATTTATAATAAGAATCTAGAAACACTGAGTCAGACTTTCCCAATGTCTATCATTAAAATGTGGAGGCAGAGAGTGGATTTGTATGGCCCAAATCATTTTTTCAAGGAAGTATGACTTATTAACTTAGATATTCTGCCACCTCCTCTCTGAAGAAGTTAATACTGGTATCCAAATTTCAAATATGAAATAAAGACTTACAAGAGGCCTCCTCCAGAAAGCAGGACAAGGGAAAAGAGGATCTGAGAATCAAACTAAGATTTAATTCAAAATGAAATCTTAGCAACCACTCTTTAATTCAAGGCCTTACTGATGAATCTCAATTTTGTAATAAAAAGTTATGTCAACAGTTGAATAACTCCCATAGATTTATCCTTTTGAAAACCAGATGAAATACTAGACTGTCATTTCCTATAGGTGACAGGTATTATATATTCTGGAGGAAATCAATAAGTGTAAGATAAATATGAATTAATTTTAAATATTCTAATTAAATATTGTTTCTACATCATCAACATCATTTGAATCATTTTCAACAAAACATTTGCACTATATACTCCGATTAAAACAGGATTCCTGGGCACCTGGGTGGCTCAGTGGGTTAAGCCGCTGCCTTCGACTCAGGTCATGGTCTCAGGGTCCTGGGATAGAGTCCCGCGTCGGGTTCTCTGCTCCGCGGAGAGCCTGCTTCCTCCTCTCTCTCTCTCTGCCTGCCTCTCTGCCTACTTGTGATCTCTCTGTGTCAAATGAATAAATAAAATCTTTAAAAAAATAAAAAAATAAATAAAACAGGTTTCCTTTCTAACAGGAGAAAGTGGTTCTTGAAATTCCAGACTAGACGCAATTAGAGAATTCAGTGCAAGTGAAAGTAAAAAATGAACCAGCCCTGTGTCCTAATCAGGAGATTTAGAGGCAAAAGTGAGATCAGTCATCACAATGAAGGCATAGGATGAAAAAGTTGAGAATATATCAGAAACACTGACAGGAAAATCAGAAAGGAAACCAACTACCCATCACTGCTATAAGATTCCTCTTATTCTTTCCTTTAAAAGAAAACATCCTAATCTATTATAATGAGCATTTAAAAAAAAAAAAGATGAAGAGAAATCCCTAGCAGTACAAGATGATATACAATAAAATACTATGTAGATTCAATTTGGAAAAAGAATCTTAAAATTCCATGATGGCTTTTAAACCCACATGCCTAAGTGTGCTTCCTCCCACAAATAGGTCCTGAGTCAAAGATTCAAGTCCACACAGTTTATCAGGGAGTCTCAGCAAACACTGCTTAGGGCGTGCGATACAAGGGATGTAGAAATAGACCTCAGAACTGTCTCATCCATCAAGTAGGGAAGCTGGGGTGTTCATCAGCCAGTGGTTAAGACCGTTGTATATGGGGGTGAGAGAGTGGTAATTCCTTGGCACTTGATGGCAGCCTCAAGCAGAAGCCAAGAGGTTTCCCAGCCCAGAAAGAAAACTGGACAAAAGGAGACCTTCAGGGGAGGAGTCAAGATGGCGGAGAAGTAGCAGGCTGAGACTACATCAGCTAGCAGGACATCAGCTAGATAGCTTATCTAAAGATTGCAAACACCTGCAAATCCATTGGCAGATCGAAGAGAAGAAGAACAGCAATTCTAGAAACAGAAAAACAACCACTTTCTGAAAGGTAGGACCGGCGGAGAAGTGAATCCAAAGCGACGGGAAGATAGACCCCGGGGGGAGGGGCCAGCTCCCGGCAAGCGGCGGAGCAACGGCGCACAAAATCAGGACTTTTAAAAGTCTGTTCCGCTGAGGGACATCGCTCCAGAGGCTAAACCGGGCGAAGCCCACATGGGGCCAGCTTGGCCTCAGGTCCCGCAGGGTCACAGAAGGATCGGGGGTGTCTGAGTGTCGCAGAGCTTGCGGGTATTGGAACGGGAAAGCCGGCTACAGAGACAGAGCCGACAGTAAGCTCGCAACTCAGGGTTACCTTGAACTGGTCGCAGGCTCAGTGAGCTCGGAGCGCGGCCGGAGGTCAGGCAGACGGGAGTAACTGGGCGCTGTTCTCTGAGGGCGCACTGAGGAGTGGGGCCCCGGGCTCTCGGCTCCTCCGGGCCGGAGACCAGGAGGCCGCCATTTGTATTCCCATCCTCCGGAACTCTACGGAAAGCGCTCAGGGAACAAAAGCTCCTGAAAGCAAACCCGAGCAGATTACTCAGACCGGCCCCTGGTAAGGGCGATGCAATTCCGCCTGGGGCAAAGACACTTGAGAATCACTACACCAGGCCCCTCCCCCAGAAGATCAACAAGAAATGCAGCCAAGACCAAGTTCAACTACCAAGGAGTGCGGTTTCAATACCAAGGAGAGCAGCAGAATTCCAGAGGAGGAGAAAGCAAAGCACGGAATTCATGGCTTTCTCCCTGTGATTTTCTTTTTTTTTTTTTCCCTGTGATTTTTTTAGTCTTGCAGTTAATTTAATTTTTTTCTTTTTCATTTTTTTTCTCTTCTCCTGCTAAAATTTTTTTTAACTTTTACCCTTTTCTTTTTTAACGTTTTTTAACTAGTTTATCTAATATATATATTTTTTCCTTTTTATATTTTTCTTTATTCATTTTCTTTTTTTAAATTCTTTTCTTTTATTTTTTTTTATTATTTTTTTTCTTTCTTTCTTTTTGAACCTCTTTTTATCCCCTTTCTCCTCCCTCACGATTTGGGATCTTTTCGGATTTGGTTAAAGCATATTGTCCTGGGGTTGTTGCCACCCTTTTAGTATTTTACTTGCTACTTCATATACTCTTATCTGGACAAAATGACAAGGCGGAAAAATTCACCACAAAAAAAAGAACAAGAGGCAGTACCGAAGGCTAGGGACCTAATCAATAGAGACATTGGTAATATGTCAGATCTAGAGTTCAGAATGACAATTCTCAAGGTTCTAGCTGGGCTCAAAAAAGTCATGGAAGATATTAGAGAAACCCTCTCGGGAGATATAAAAGCCCTTTCTGGAGAAATAAAAGAACTAAAATCTAACCAAGTTGAAATCAAAAAAGCTATTAATGAGGTGCAATCAAAAATGGAGGCTCTCACTGCTAGGATAAATGAGGCAGAAGAAAGAATTAGTGATATAGAAGACCAAATGATAGAGAATAAAGAAGCTGAGCAAAAGAGGGACAAACAGCTACTGGACCACGAGGCGAGAATTCGAGAGATAAGTGACACCATAAGACGAAACAACATTAGAATAGTTGGGATTCCAGAAGAAGAAGAAAGAGAGAGGGGAGCAGAATGTATACTGGAGAATTATTGGGAAGAATTTCCCCAATATGGCAAAGGGAACGAGCATCAAAATTCAGGAGGTTCAGAGAACGCCCCTCAAAATCAATAAGAATAGGTCCACACCCCGGCACCTAATAGTAAAATTTACAAGTCTCAGTGACAAAGAGAAAATCCTGAATGCAGCCCGGGAAAAGAAGTCTGTAACATACAATGGCAAAAATATTAGATTGGCAGCTGACTTATCCACAGAGACCTGGCAGGCCAGAAAGAGCTGGCATGATATTTTCAGAGCACTAAACGAGAAAAACATGCAGCCAAGAATACTATATCCAGCTAGGCTATCATTGAGAATAGAAGGAGAGATTAAAAGCTTCCAGGACAAACAAAAACTGAAAGAATTTGCAAACACCAAACCAGCTCTACAGGAAATATTGAAAGGGGTCCTCTAAGCAAAGAGAGCCTACAAGTGGTAGATCAGTAAGGAACAGAGATAATATACAGTAACAGTCACCTTACAGGCAATACAATGGCACTAAATTCATATCTCTCAATAGTTACCCTGAATGTTAATGGGCTAAATGCCCCAATCAAAAGACACAGGGTATCAGAATGGATAAAAAAATAAAACCCATCTATATGTTGCCTCCAAGAAACTCATTTAAAGCCTGAAGACACCTCCAGATTTAAAGTGAGGGGGTGGAAAAGAACTTACCATGCTAATGGACATCAGAAGAAAGCAGGAGTGGCAATCCTTATATCAGATCAATTAGATTTTAAGCCAAAGACTATAATAAGAGATGAGGAAGGACACTATATCATACTCAAAGGGTCTGTCCAACAAGAAGATCTAACAATTTTAAATATCTATGCCCCCAGCGTGGGAGCAGCCAACTATATAAACCAATTAATAACAAAACCAAAGAAACACATCAACAATAATACAATAATAGTAGGGGACTTTAACACTCCCCTCACTGAAATGGACAGATCATCCAAGCAAAAGATCAGCAAGGAAATAAAGGCCTTAAATGACACACTGGACCAGATGGACATCACAGATATATTCAGAACATTTCATACCAAAGCAACAGAATACACATTCTTCTCCAGAATAGATCACATCCTCGGTCCTAAATCAGGACTCAACCGGTATCAAAAGATTGGGATCATTCCCTGCATATTTTCAGACCACAATGCTCTAAAGCTAGAACTCAACCACAAGAGGAAGTTTGGAAAGAACCCAAATACATGGAGACTAAACAGCATCCTTCTAAAGAATGAATGGGTCAACCGGGAAATTAAAGAAGAATTGAAAAAAATCATGGAAACAAATGATAATAAAAATACAACGGTTCAAAATCTGTGGGACACAACAAAGGCAGTCCTGAGAGGAAAATATAGCGGTATAAGCCTTCATCAAGAAACAAGAAAGGTCTCAGGTACACAACCTAACCCTACACCTAAAGGAGCTGGAGATAGAACAAGAAAGAAACCCTAAGCCCAGCAGAAGAGAAATCATAAAGATCAGAGCAGAAATCAATGAAATAGAAACCAAAAAGACAATAGAGCAAATCAACGAAACTAGGAGCTGGTTCTTTGAAAGAATTAATTAAATTGATAAACCCCTGGCCAGACTTTTCAAAAAGAAAAGAGAAAGAACCCAAATAAATAAAATCATGAATGAAAGAGGAGAGATCACAACTAACACCAAAGAAATACAAACTATTATAAGAACATACTATGAGCAACTCTACGCCAACAAATTTGACAATCTGGAAGAAATGGATGCATTCCTAGAAACATATAAACTACCACAACTGAACCAGGAAGAAGTAGAAAGCCTGAACAGACCCATAACCAGTAAGGAGATTGAAACAGTCATTAAAAATCTCCAAACAAACAAAAGCCCAGGGCCAGACGGCTTCCCGGGAGAATTCTACCAAACATTTAAAGAAGAACTAATTCCTATTCTCCTGAAACTGTTCCAAAAAATAGAAATGGAAGGAAAACTTCCAAACTCATTTTATGAGGCCAGCATCACCTTGATCCCAAAACCAGACAAGGATCCCATCAAAAAAGAGAGCTATAGACCAATATCCTTGATGAACACAGATGCGAAAATTCTCACCAAAATACTAGCCAATAGGATTCAACAGTACATTAAAAGGATTATTCACCACGACCAAGTGGGATTTATTCCAGGGCTGCAAGGTTGGTTCAACATCCGCAAATCAGTCAATGTGACACAACACATCAATAAAAGAAAGAACAAGGACCATATGATACTCTCAATAGATACTGAAAAAGCATTTGACAAAGTACAGCATCCCTTCCTGATCAAAACTCTTCAAAGTGTAGGGATAGAGGGCACATACCTCAATATCATCAAAGCCATCTATGAAAAACCCACCGCAAATATCGTTCTCAATGGAGAAAAACTGAAAGCTTTTCCGCTAAGGTCAGGAACACGGCAGGGATGTCCATTATCACCACTGCTATTCAACATAGTACTAGAAGTCCTAGCCTCAGCAATCAGACAACAAAAGGAAATAAAGGCATCCAAATAGGCAAAGAAGAAGTCAAATTATCACTCTTTGCAGATGATATGATACTATATGTGGAAAACCCAAAAGACTCCACTCCAAAACTGCTAGAACTTGTACAGGAATTCAGTAAAGTGTCAGGATATAAAATCAATGCACAGAAATCAGTTGCATTTCTCTACACCAACAACAAGACAGAAGAAAGAGAAATTAAGGAGTCAATCCCATTTACAATTGCACCCCAAACCATAAGATACCTAGGAATAAACCTAACCAAAGAGGCACAGAATCTATACTCAGAAAACTATAAAGTACTCATGAAAGTAATTGAGGAAGACACAAAGAAATGGAAAAATGTTCCATGCTCCTGGATTGGAAGAATAAATATTGTGAAAATGTCTATGCTACCTAAAGCAATCTACACATTTAACGCAATTCCTATCAAAGTACCACCCATCTTTTTCAAAAAAATGGAACAAATAATTCTAAAATTTATATGGAACCAGAAAAGATCTCGAATAGCCAAAGGAATATTGAAAAATAAAGCCAAAGTTGGTGGCATCACAATTCCGGACTTCAAGCTCTATTACAAAGCTGTCATCATCAAGACAGCATGGTACTGGCACAAAAACAGACACATAGATCAATGGAACAGAATAGAGAGCCCAGAAATAGACCCTCAACTCTATGATCAACTCATCTTCGACAAAGCAGGAAAGAATGTCCAATGGAAAAAAGACAGCCTCTTCAATAAATGGTGTTGGGAAAATTGGACAGCCACATGCAGAAAAATGAAATTGGACCATTTCCTTACACCACACACGAAAATAGACTCAAAATGGATGAAGGACCTCAATGTGAGAAAAGAATCCATCAAAATCCTTGAGGAGAACATAGGCAGCAACCTCTTCGACCTCAACCGCAGCAACATCTTCCTAGGAACATCGCCAAAGGCAAGGGAAGCAAGGGCAAAAATGAACTATTGGGATTTCATCAAGATCAAAAGCTTTTGCACAGCAAAGGAAACAGTTAACAAAATCAAAAGACAACTGACAGAATGGGAGAAGATATTTGCAAATGACATAACAGATAAAGGAGTAGTGTCCAAAATCTATAAAGAACTTAGCAAACTCAACACCCAAAGAACAAATAATCCAATCAAGAAATGGGCAGAGGACATGAACAGACATTTCTGCAAAGAAGACATTCAGATGGCCAACAGACACATGAAAAAGGGCTCCATATCACTCGGCATCAGGAAAATACAAATCAAAACCACAATGAGATATCACCTCACACCAGTCAGAATGGCTAAAATCAACAAGTCAGGAAATGATAGATGCTGGCGAGGATGCAGAGAAAGGGGAACCCTCCTACACTGTTGGTGGGAATGCAAGCTGGTGCAGCCACTCTGGAAAACAGCATGGAGGTTCCTCAAAATGTTGAAAATAGAACTGCCCTATGACCCAGCAATTGCACTACTGGGTATTTACCCTAAAGATACATATGTAGTGATCCAAAGGGGCACGTGCACCCGAATGTTTATAGCAGCAATGTCCACAATAGCCAAACTATGGAAAGAACCTAGATGTCCATCAACAGATGAATGGATCAAGAAGATGTGGTATATATACATAATGGAATACTATGGAGCCATCAAAAGAAATGAAATCTTGCCATTTGCGACAACATGGATGGAACTAGAGCGTATCATGCTTAGCGAAATAAGTCAAGCAGAGAAAGACAACTATCAAATGATCTCCCTGATATGAGAAGTGGTGATGCAACATGGGGGCTTAAGTGGGTAGGAGAAGAATCTATGAAACAAGATGGGATTGGGAGGGAGACAAACCATAAGTGACTCTTAATCTTACAAAACAAACTGAGGGTTAATGGGGGGAGGGGGGTTGGGAGAAGGGTGGTGGGGTTATGGACATTGGAGAGGGTATGTGCTTTGGTGAGTGCTGATTCACAGACCTGTACCCCTAGGGATAAAAATACATGTTTATAAAAAATAAAAAATTTTTTTAAAAATGCAAAAAAAAAAAAAAAAAGGAGACCTTCAGGCAAGGAAGACCTACAGACCCTCAGGCAGGTACCAGTGGTCAGCCGCCCTCCACCCCAAGACAGTAAGATCTCAGAGGTAGACAGGGCATTAACATCGCTGTCTACACTTTATCCTCCAAAGGAACGCCATTCCTATTTATAGTCATATCTGTGGTTGGTGTCTGATATCAGTCTTCTCTTCCTTTTCTCAACTATCCAACAGAGCATATATTTCACATTCAAGCCATCTACCCCTAAGCTATAAAGTATACAATTTTAGCTTACCTAGTCTGTATTTCTCCCCTTGAGTCTACTTTATATTCTTCATAAATTAAGACTCTAAGTCTACTCCTGTGTGGTAAATTCTTTAATATCAATCTACGCTTAATCAACTTATAAAAAAAAATTACTCCTTTGGTAATAGACTTTATGATCCATAAGAAATCCAAGAAAAATGGTGGTCCATGTATTAAGAGCTCAGGTCACACTAGTATCCAAGGAATCCTTGATGGTATTAGAGCAGAAGTAATTTTTGTAGTTCCAAAAGTACACATTGTCACAAAATTATGGGTGGGGAGGACGGGTGTGGGAGCAGATCTAAAACTTAACTGGGAAGGAGCATTTTCAAAGAAAAGTGACTTCCCTTGCTTTGAACAAATACAGTCTTAAAAATAGTCCAATCTAACCATTATTTTTCTTTGGTTGCAGGGACAGTTCCATAATACATTAGTAACTTCCTTCTAGGCCTGAAAGATTCCTCTTTGGCTTCAGTGTTTATATAGTCAAAGTGAGATGATAATGTGCCTAGGTAAATTTTACCTAAAACAACCCTGACTAATGTAAGCAGTTGATAAATATTATGCTTCAGAATTTAAAAAAAAAAAAAATCAATTCAGGGAATTTAGGCAATAGGCTGAAATTAATGGGAGCATAGCATTATAGGCTTCTTGCATTAGACAGACTTACTGTCACTCAACAGATATACTGAACACAGAACAAATATTGCCCGGTTATAATTAAATTGTTTAGGTTTGAGATTGCCTAACCTAGTTTTAATAAAGTCCTTGTTTTTTGTTTGTTTGTTTTTCATTTTATTTTATTTTATTTCTTTTCAGTGTTCCAGAATTCATTGTTTATGAGACAAATAAAAATGCAAAAGTAGACAAGTACACATTACTGAAACTTTCTAGATGTTTAGAGGCCCATTCCTTGGCTACTCTTCTCTATGGCCACTGACAAGCCTTTGGCAGAGCCATTGCTGGATGAGACTGCTGTCTAGTGGTAGGCTTTTTATTTAGGCAAGGATCTGGCCACACTACCAAACCCACCATGCCCCTGAAACAAATCATTCATCACAGAATGCAGTATTTTAGAAATCAGACATCTCTCATTACATAAATGACGTACATAAAAATCTGTATGTTTAGGATCTCAATCAGTGCTTCTCAAGCAATCTGTAATAAAGAACCATTTTAAAATTAAGATTTCCCGGTTATCATGTACTGATATTTTTGTAAAATATATTAAAAGTGAATTGTAAGAAAATGAGTTTTTTTAAATATACAAAATGGAAGTCTGGGTTTATTATTATTACTATTATTATTATTATTAGATTCGGTTGGCATAAAATTATTGTCAAATTTCTTGAAAAGATTCTCAACGCTTACTCAAATTCTCAGTACTTATCCTGTCACACACAGGTCAGTAACATTTGGTGGGGTAGCACAAAGTCCACACTTTGAGTAGCTCTGATCTAAAATACTGTGCACAAAAAAAAAATAAAAACAAAACAAAATAAAATAAAATACTGTGCACATATTCACTCAAAAGATATACATTACCTCTGACATTCTTTCCAAATCCCATAGAAGAAACTTTTTTGTCCACTTGTTCACTATTGTTTGATTTCTCCTTCATAACGTCATCATCACTAACAACATCAGCAGAAAATTTTTTCTTTTTCTTTTTCTTGTGTCGAGGAGGAAGCTTTTTTGGAAAAGTAAACATTGGGAATATCACAAGAAACATTGCAATGGCGCAAAGGAGGAATCCACTCCACCTAAAAAATCG
Source organism: Mustela erminea (assembly GCF_009829155.1). Taxonomy (NCBI): domain Eukaryota; kingdom Metazoa; phylum Chordata; class Mammalia; order Carnivora; family Mustelidae; genus Mustela; species Mustela erminea. The sequence goes on from NC_045629.1 coordinate 22,422,630, forward strand.
GGAAACGTGAGCAGCATTTATGGCTTTTGCATTAGGAATGAGAACAAATTTGCAAAGTAGAAGCTCATGGTAATAAAATTCTCCAGGGAAAATTTTTGTAAAGGAAGGCAGTAGTAAAGCAGTAGGATGTTGGACAAACTAAGAAAACATAGGACTCCTCCCTATGTTATAAATGAGATACCTGCCCGAAAATTATACCAGTACTATAGTGAACATTGTAATTAGCAACCTGACTAGAATTTTACTGAAATATTTGTTAGCTCTGCTATAATGTGCATTTCATAATAAGTCAAAAAATAAACAACTCATAACCATACAAGAGAAAAATAATATAGACCCTATAGCATGCTTTGCAGACCAAAATAAATATATTTTTCTTAGCAAACAATTCATATCTCATGTGAAATGTATTTTAAATTGTTAATGGCATTCAAATATTTTTCTGCAAGCACTTAAGAATCTTTTACCCTCTAAGCTAGCTAGCCCTTACAACACTTAACCATGAGGGCCACCAAAGACGTTTATATTTGATTGTTGCCTTCCGGAACTTACAACCTACTTGTAAGGGAGCTAAAAATACAAGAAACAATCCAAGAAACACAAGCATGTATACAATTAAGTGTCAGATCATGTGGAAGAGACTGTGAATGCTATAAAAGTTCAGGTAAAGGAAATGTGTGTCAGAAAGCTTCCTGGGAGAAGCAGACCGTGAGCTCTGTTTAACTGAGAGTCTGTCTTTGAACCCATCTCTGGTTGCCAAGCTGCAGAGACTAAGAAGCAAATACAGAGAGTAGTACTCAAATTCTAATCCTGAGTTAGAGCCATGTGTTAAGGCCTTGGGCTTCTTGTCTGTGTAATTCCTCAAGGGCAGTCTCTCAGTCCCCTTTCAATCCTCTCTTAGCAAGGAGAGGCCCCTGATCCCACAGAACCGCATTGCCACTTTCTTACTAGGACTCCTCAGCTCTCATCTCTGTCCTTCAAGCTTGCAAGTTCTTGATGCTCAGACTCTGTCCTCTGTCTCAGCACATTCCCATCAGTCGTAACCTGAACGCAAGCAGCATTCTAAGCATCAATGTCAAATTCAACCCATTAGGAATACAGATCAATTGCAAAGTGAAAATTCATTTTTTAAAAAATAGTGATCCTATTAAAGTACCATTATCCGCTGTTAGAGGTCACAGTTTCACTGACAGAATAATTTCATGAACCAGTCATTAATAATCCAGGGTGCTATTTTCCAAAGATACTTAGAGTTATATCAAATAAAGATTTTTAAACAACTGGAGGAAAAGGGCTTTATTTTGAGAAGATTGCTCAGGGCAGACTTCTAGCAATTTTAATTATTCAGTATATAACCAAGAACCCAGTGACTGAATAAATAAACTGAATGAGATAGATTAAAAAAAAAAAATTCTTTAAATATCTGCAGAGTACATAGCTATGACCATATCTGGCCTCTGTGGTACTTGGCTGCTTATGAGGCCTTTACTAATAAACTGCTCCTGCTAATCTACCACCTTTGAATCCCTTTTTATAATTCTGCATTCAAGGCCCTTGGACTCCTTCAGTTCCCAAAGCAGAACAGGACAAACAGCACAATATAGGGGACAGTTCTTGAGCTGTGGCTTCAGACAAATGTGGGCTTTTTGTCTTGTCTTCATGACTTACTGGCTGTAAGATCCTGGGGAAATTATTATTTCACTTTCCCAAACCAATCTTCTCATTGGAAAGGGGAATACTGTGAACTGCTTTTTGGAGTCATCAAAATTCATAAGACAATGTATATAACAGACCTCAAAAAATACCTGCCCCCAAATCAACAATCACTTCATGGTAGCTAGTTTTGTGTTTGTTTGGTTTTTTTTGTGGATCTGTACTCAGGCCCCCCCACACCTCCACTCAGAGCCATTGACTTAAATTAGATGCAAACATTAAAGATACACTCATAGTAGGTCAGAGTAAGAGTAAATAACAGAAGGAGGGGAGGAATTATAGAAAATAAACAAAAATAATATAAAAATAGTATAAAAGTTTGGGGGTTTTTCAAAGCCAAGCAAACTGGCCCACATTCTTCAATGGTCTTCAGTAGCATTGACATTGATAACAATGATGAGGCCAAAAAGACCCTGAGAGAAGCTGAGGAAGACAGGAAGTGCCTGGGTGGCTCAGTGGGTTAAGTGTCTGCCTTCTGCTCAGGTCCTGGTCCCAGGGTCCCCGTCAGGCTAGGCTCCCCACGCAGCAGGGAGTCTGCTTCTCCCTCTGTCTCACCCCACCCCACTCTTGTGCGTGCACTCTCTCTCAAATAAATAAATAAAAGTCTTAAAAAAAAAAAAAGAAAGAAAGAAAGAAAAGAAAATGTGACTTATATGTCAGTAAGAGCTAAAATTGAAAAACCTGAGTCCCTTTTACAAACCACCCCTCAGAGTCTATGAACAAAGTAGGGCCAGTTAAGTATACTGACTAAGAGCTTCGCCTGTACTCGGTTTCTTATCCCAGCTCTTATTGCCTCTGAGGCTTTGGGCAAGTTATTCAAATCACAGGGCATCAATTTCCTCATCTGTAAAATGGAACATTATTGAGTACATATCGTTTTTATATATGCAGACTTAAGCATATGAAGCTGAAATAAAAATGTTTGTGAAGCTCTTAGTAGAATGCTTGACACATAGTAAGTACCCAATAAACGTTAGCATTATTCATTCTTTCCTTCAATCTTTCAGCACATGTTTATGAAAAAATCCATCATTACTGCTAGGCATTGGATTAAATAGCACTGCCTCAAATAACTCTGTGTTTGGTCAAGGTAGAAGTCTGTTACAAACAGACCTGCTCCATAAATAACATTCAATTTTTAATATTAGGACATTAAAATAAATACAGGTTCCTGAACATGGATTAAATTCAAAGGACTTAATAATAGCTAACACATACTAGGTAGCAAGAACTATTTAAAGCCCCACCTACATAGACTCATTTATTCCTCACAACAACCCTATGAAGTAGATACTGTAATTACTTCCGTTTTATGGATTCTTTTCAAACCAACAACTGAGGCCCAGAGAGGTTAAGAAACTTACCTCAGGGTCACACAGCTATTAGGTGGCAGACAGAGACTTAAACCCCGGACGGTATGGTTTTGGGGTCTGTACTCTCAACATTCTACTTTGTTACCAATTAGATCGGTGTCTAGAAAATTTTTAAAAGTCAGCATAAAATACTTGTAAGCCTAAAGCTCCTGTCTCCTTCCTCTTCCCTGCCCCCAATCTGGTCTTCCTCCCCTTTTTCCCTCCCTCTAGATGTTCTCTTATCGCCATGTTCTTTTCATGGACTCCTATATAGAACACAAAATGTACACCGAATGTTCATATACATACTGTCTTTTCTATTGTCTTGTCTAATCTCCTTTTTGAGAATTAAAAAAAAATCCTTACTCTGATTTATTTCAGAACTGCAAAGAAAACAGTAGTTGAGGCCAAAAATTTCACTATTAGTCAAGAACTTAAAACTCCTGTGTTATTCCCCTAACGCTGACAAGGGAACTTCCTTCTGTATGATTGGAAAATTCTACAAGCCCAGGTTAATCTAGATCTCAGCACATCCATCCTCAAAGAGCATGACTTACAAAAATAAGGAGCGTTATGTAATTTAATTAATATTTCTTAACTGCTTTGAAAACAGACAGCCTTAAGCATTATTCCCACGTATTTCCGAGTTATAAGGCTATTTTATAATGAAATGCAGAACACAAGTGCTCTAAGAAACTCCTTTGAAGGTGATCAGTTGACACCAATTTCTACTACTGAACTATTCTCTTTGCTATAAGACGAACATGTCTTATCAATGTATACCTATCACTAATCCGTGTTAAATGAATTCAGGAAGCTGATACTTGTCGGTTAGCACTTGTTATCATGAAGAAATAATTCACGTTCAAGTCGAGGATTATGAGGAACTGAAACACAGCCCTGGCTATGAGGATAAATAACATTAACATCCAAAGTTGGAGTTCTCATTCTAAGTCCCCAGAATTACTTATTTAGCAAGACAATTAAGGGCTAGCAAGTGAGAGAACAGCTAAATCTCCAGCACTCTGTTGGAAAAACAATTACCAAGTGAAAAGATTCACTAAGAGTGTGACAATGGAAAAGGGTTGGGGGGAGCGGTTGCTGGAGTTTTGGGCCTTCGGGGAGGGCTGACAAACTAGAAATGCAGATATAATAAGGAAGTGGGAGAAAATATTTTTTTAAAGGCATAGAAAAGATAACGAAAGTTAGGACTCAAGTTCACAGGAAAGCCCCAACGCAGCCACCTTCTCCTCCTCCACTCTGCTATTTAGAGCAAAAAGCGCCTCAACCCTAAAGAAGGTTGGTTAAGCTGATGTTCCCAAGCCCTTGGCATCAGTTTTTCTATTGCTGCTATAACAAACTACCCCACATTTAGTGGCTTCAAACAACACAAATGTGTTATCTTCCAGCGCTGGAGGTCAGAAGTCTCATGTGGGTTGGCAAGGCCGCATTCCTTCTAGCCTATTTTTCTAGGGCTTTCCTAGATCCTAGAGTCCCGAGTGTGTTTCTTGGTTCATGATACCTTCCCCCATACACAAAGAATGTCGCTTCAACCTCTGCTTCAATCACCATATCTCTTTATTACTCTGACCCTCCTATCTCCCTGTTTCCCTAATAGGGACTCTTGTGATTATATAGGGCCCATTCCCCTCTGACATCAGGAAACCTTCCTATCTTGTGATCCCTAGCTTAATCACATCTGCAAAGTCTCCTTTGCCATGTAAGCCAACACATACATAGGTTCTGGGATTAGGACAGATAGATATCTCTGGAAGATTACTATTCTGTCCTCCACTCCCTTCTAGGAGACTTTTAGCTGGTTTTCATATTCCCATGGGGGAAATTTTTATTTTAACTATAGGGATAATATGACTTGAACTATCATTAATAACAAATGAAATGAAAAATTTAGTAAACAATTCTTACCAGTTTCCAATGAAACGAGGGTCATTCTGGTCAAGGTTAACAGGATTTCTGGGATCGACATAAAAACCAATAAGAAGTCCACCTAGTAAATATCCCACTGCAGGACCAAGTGCTCCCATGACATACATGATGGCTGAGAAGACAGAAGGGGAAGCATGAAATGCAGAAATGTTACTTAAGTTTCAAGAGTTGTCTAATTTCAGTCATACCACATATTTATGTCACAGTTAAACCCAGGTAACAGCATCCAAAACCAGAGAACTTCAGCGATGTGTTTATATTTATATGTGGGTTTCAAATCATGCCCTTTATTTAGCTGCTATCTGTTGTCCTTTTGGAACGTCAGAATTATCTTTGGACAGCTTTTCAGTTGCTTTTGTTTTGGTTTTTTAATGTAAGTGCTCAGACCCTACTCCAGACCCACTAAATTTGAATTTTTGAAAGTGCTAGTCAATGACTAGTCACTGGATAACCCAGAGAAGATAAAAGGCCATCTCAAGATTGAAAAAATCAATAAATAAAAGGTCATCTCAAGATAAGAAAAAGAGAAAAAGTAGATGTGTCACAGTTGGAAGATTCCAACAGAATGAAGGAACTCAAGGCCAGATTCTGCCATGAAGCTGAATTTAATTGAGTTGGAAAAGATGCTTAAGCACCTCAGATCATGAATATGTTTCAAATCACCACTTCAGTATCAAAGAAGAGCTCACAATGCATTTGGTGTATTGCTATTGAGGAATCTTACTTAAAGATTAATAGATCTCCTTAAATGGCATCAGTGAAAAGATCCAAACAGTTAGCACCAACCCACAGCTGAATTAGAGAATAATTTTTTATAACCAAAGCAGGAGAGGAAGGGGTTGGTTGTGTCAGTAGATCAGAAAGTGTGAGGGGGAAAAAAAAAAAAAATTGGCCATCCAAAATGGGCATATGGCAAAAAATAATAAATTCACTGTCATTCCTTTATACTGTTTTCACTGCTGTGATTTCAAATGAAAGAATAATTTTGTCAAATTTTAAATTTTGAGGTAGGATATGGAATTCCTTGGAAGTAGGAGAAAAATCTGGAGTGTGGCTAACACTCCAAACTTACTTTTTTTCCCCCCCCTGTTAAAACTTACTTAATTGGAGAGAAATCTATAAACACTGTTAAGATGTTCCTGTGTTTAAGGCAGGCTGAACTCCCGTGTAACTTCTCATTTCTACTGCCAACATGCATTTAAACCACTGAATAAGTAACTGGTTTTCCATACCCTTTAAACAGTACTATATTTACCAAAAAGCAAAGTGAACTAGTCAGAATAGCTTCACCTTACTTTATCTTCTGCATCTCAATAAACTTTGAATAAACTTGTACCTCTTGTTACTTATAACTACAGACAGTAATTTAACACCTGCTCTCACTTTTCACACTATTTCAAAAGAGAAAGCACAGTGTTTATTTATCTTACAGAATCATCTGCTTGTGACAATAAGACATTAGGTGCTTCGACTTCTCCATCTGTGTTCGGAAATGGAGAACGGAAGGAAGCAGGGCCACAAGTAATCAGTATTCTTTTGGAAGCACGATTTTTGGCGTTCTTTTGGCAGCGTGCTCTCAATAAAATAAAAAGAGAATTTTGATAAACATCACGTTAACCTCTCTGTTTGTAGCCTGAAACAGAACTCAAGAAGAAAAAGTGCTTTTTCAGTCCCAGGTTTTCCATATGCATATGGAGATAAAATTTATGTTTACACCTCCAGGCAAACCAGCACCATTTACAACTTAAAACTGTAATGAGGCCAAAATGTGACATGAATCATCTTCCCAAAATAGTTCTTCTGGCATGAAAGAGACCGTCTTACAAACACAGACAGGGAAAAGGGTATTTCCGCCATACTGTTTATGCCTGGGGCACTTGGGTGCAGCATCTCGAAACGTCGAGCAGCAATGTGCGGGACGGGTGCTGGCAAGACCTCGCGATGACACAGTGCATGGAAAACCAATTAAGTAACATTCACCCGAAAACTTTAACTACTTTGTAAAGTACAGAGAAAGCTTTCTATAAAATGCAGCTACATGATCCGAAGAAAAGTATTTGTAATGCGTAGCACAAACTGAGGCCAACTGAGTCATTCTCATAAATAAGTATATACATAGATCTATATCATTGTACTGTGTGTTATACTATATAGAGTGTCCTAACTATATTACATATGCTATATCTGTGAATCGGCAAATATGGAACACTACAGAGAGAGAGAGAGAATAACTTGTTGACATAGTCCCATCTCTAAATAAATCATTCTGGCCACTGAGCTAACATTTATTAATTGATTAACCAATGGCACTCATTCAGAGCTTATTAGAGGAGCAAACTGTTCATGCAGATTCGTATCACTCACTCTCCCCACTTTCCCAGGCCGAAATTCCCAATTTCTCTCTCTCTCTCTCTCTCTCTCACACACACACACACACACATACACGCACACACACACACACATTGCCTAAAGAAAGTCTAAACTCCTCCATCTGGAGTTCAAGGGTAGGCCAGGTTGGCCTCCTGCTTCCATTTCAATCTTAAAACCTACCATCTGCACTCAGGGCTCCACACAGTCTAACTCTAAAACAGGCCTGGACAGAGCCACCTCCCTTTCCTTGAGGACCCACAGTGCCCCCAGGTCTTCCTGTATGTGTGTGAATGCTACCCCTTCTTCAAGGCCCAACCAAGTCCAGCACTGCCCATCCTCCCCTGAGTAGTCTCTGTCTCCTCAGAATCCCTGATCATCTACTCCAGTGGCCTCCACCCCTTTTCATCATGCATCCCTAAAAAAAAAAAAAAAGTTTTAAATATTTACCCACAATGTCCTTTTCTATATGAATCTTGTGTATTTACCACTAGCCTCAGTCTCACAGCTCACACCTAACACATCAGTAAACCCTGCTGCTTCTACCATCAAATCATATCCAATACGCAGCTCCTTCTCCGTGACTCTACCTTGACTCAAGCCACCAAGGTTGCCCATCTGGAAGACTGCTCCAGCCTTCCAACCCATATCCCTGCTTCTGCCCTTCCTTCCCTACAACCCCTTTTCTAACACGGCAGCTCTAACAATCCTCTAGAAACTTGAGCCACGTCATGTCTCTTCTTGGCTCACACCTTCCAGTGGCTTCCCACCTCACGCACAATAAAAGCCCAAATCCTTTTATGTGGCTACAAGGACCTGCCCTCAGGCTGGCCTCACCCACTAGCATCTCTCTGCTCCTCCTCCTATCCTTCTCCTTGTTCACGCAGCTGCAGTCAAACTGACCTTCTCCCTCTTCTTCGCCCTGCCAGGCACCTTCCCACCTGAGGGTGTAAGCACTTGCTCGGTGTGGGTATGGGTGTGAGCGTGTAAAGCTCTCCCCTCGGGTAGCCTCATGGTGCAATCCCTTAACTTCCTCCAGGTAGTTATTCAAACTGTCCCTTCTCACTGCAGCCTTGTTGGCCATCCTACCTAAAAATTCGAAACTTTGCCCCAAACTCTTCCCACTTTCTCTGCTTTCTTTTTCTCCTTAGGGCATGTTGGCACCCAACATACTCTACATTTCCTTCGTTCCTCTTGTGTACCGTCTGTCCTCCTCAACAAGAACGCAAGCTCCAGGAGGACAGGGATCTTGCCAGTGGTGTTCACTGACAAAGTAGAGCAGGAGGCACTCGACCCGGTTTGCTCCCGTTATCATTACCTTCATCACTCCCAGTCAGTCCGCGAACGTGCTGCCATTAGTAACAACAGACGTCAGTGACAAAGGTCGTCTTCAGTGTGTATCAGCTCTGGAGATATTAGATAATCACTATCAAGTGGATAGTTTCATGTTTTTTTGACTATGTGCCATCACATCTGAGTACAACTGTCACTGGTTTTTCTCTCGTGATGAGGAGCTTATACTGGGAGCCCAGGCTATGCAAAGCACTAGCAACAGAAACAGAACTAGAAGTTCCAACTTTCAAGAGCGGTCACATTTCAGTCATATTACATATATATGTCACACGTAAACTCAGTGAACAGCGTCCAAAAACAAAGAACTTCAGAGACTTTGTCTGTGTTTATACTTGGGATTCGAATTGTGCCCTTATTTAGCTGTGATTGTTGTCTTTTAGAACATCAGATGCATCTGGAGAATTTTCTCTTGTGCCCCAAAGGACTGTCCTACATCCCTCCTGGATTGTACACAATTCAGCTTCGTACCCCTTTCAAAGAACCCTAGACCTTTCCATTCATCTGAAACGGAGTGTGCCCTGCTCTTCACTTCTACTTCTTTCTTCAAATGTTTATATCTTACCTTTTGAAGTAGCTCTTTACCTTCGACAGCAGGAGCCATTATGTATACAGGTCTATGCAGTGGTTAAATCCCAGACTACAAACTCCCAGGTTTGAATCCCTGCTTCCATCACACATATAAAGTGCTTAGCATATAACAAACATGAAGAAATATTAAGTGGCGTTTTTATATGTTGAATGCTCACCTATTCATTCTCTAACAAGTATTATTAAATATTAACTTTATATAGGCCAAATACATGCATTATTTAACAGAAGACATATTTATCTTTATATTACCTTAATAAATTATCTTTTCTGGAGTCACTATTTTTGATCCAGGAATTAGTTTTGATAGAGGGCTGGGCAGATGGAAATGGGAAAAAGAATATCCAGACCTATTTTCTTCACACAAAGGCCAGTATAGACTCCTCCCAAAGCTAAGAATGTCCTTTGGCTATTATTCCTTTTTTTAACCTTCAGGTTTTTTTCTAATGATTACAAAATACAATATGAATTATTTGTAGAGAAATCTCTCAAGAGCACAAAAGCTTTAAAAAAATAATCACCAACAAGCCTTACCATCCAGATAATGATGGTAATAACAGTAATAAATATTTTTTACTATTCATACACTGTGTAAGTTTTTTAAGTAGGTGGAATTATACAGTAGTTATTGTTCTGTATTATGTTTCCCCATAATACCTCAAACATTTCTTCTGTCAATAAATTCTTCTGGAACATTTATTATGGCTAAATGTGTCATCACGTGGCTATGACGTACTTCCTTTAATAATACCTTACTGGTACCAGCTGTCCTATCACCAATATCTGATTGGGCCTATTCTTCTGAAGATTACATCAACCCTTTGTTATTACACATGATGCACGGAACTAGACCCCAATTGGAGGGATATAACCTCCCACCCCAAACCAACCTCGGCTGGGTGAGCTTTTGTAGAGCTAAGAAGTCACTATTAAATGAAGGGGGCTGAGGGGCACCTGGGTGGTTCAGTCAGGTAAGTGTCTGCCTTCGGCTCAGGTCATGATCCCAGGGTCCTGGGATGGAGCCCTCATTGTGCTCAGCGGGGAGTCTGCTTCTTTCCCTCTGTCCTCCCCCACACACCATACATACTCTCCCAGATAAATAAGTGAAATATTTAAAAAATAAAAAATAAAAAATAAATAAATGAAGGGGGCCTACATGGCCCCTTCACCAGGACGAGGCCAGTTCTTGGCCTTCACCTTGGACATCGTGGCTGGTTTGACGAAGAAACAACCTCTGAGGAAGGCTGACCCACCAACAACTTCGTCACTGTCTCTACACCTGCTTCCAGCATCTAAACCTCCACCTTCCTTTCCCCAAGTTGTTTTACCTTTAGACTTTCCATTTCAATTTTCTCCTTAAATTATTTTTCACCCTGTTTTGTGATCATTTATGCTTCTTTACATTAAAGCACACTAACTTCTATTTTTAATCCCATTTACCTTCACATTTTTAACTTTTCTCCTGTAGATTTAACCTTTGTTCTAATCTAATACCTCTTTTTACTTTTACATCACAAACTCTTCTAGTCACTGCTCTCTTACTTTATTTTGTAATGCATTTTATCTTTTTAAAAATTACTTTACAGGGGTGCCTGGGTGACTCAGTCCTTACGTATTTGCCTTCAGCTCAGGTTATGATCCCAGGGTCCTGGGATTGAGCCCCGCCTCGGGCTCTCTGCTCCTCGGGAAGCCTGCTTCTCCTTCCCCGACTCCCTCTGCTTGTATTCCCTCTCTTGCTGTGTCTCTCTCTGTCAGATTAATAAATAAAATCTTTTAAAAGAATTAAAACTAAATAAAATAAATAAATAAATAAATAAAAATAAAAATCCTTTTCATAAGAATTCCGATGTAAAATTAACTATCAAGTTTTCTTTTTTAACTATCAAGTTTTCTTTCAAATTATTTGTTACCTACTATTTCTCATAACTTAAGTAAGTTTACTTACATTTTTAGCCCTAATTATATTAGGTTAATTTTTTGAAGATTTTGTTTATTTATTTATTTGAGAGAGAGTGAGAGAAGAGAGCAAACATGCACATGCACGTTCACATCCACTAGCAGGGGAGGGGCAGAGGGAGTGGGAGAAACGGACTCCAGAGTGAGTAGGAAGCCCTGTTCAGGGAGCAAACCCAAGGACCTTGGGATCATGACCTGAGACGAAGGCAGACACTTACCTGACTGAGCCACCAAGGGGCCCCTAGGCTAATATTTTATTTTTATAAACTCTCTTGATTTTAAACTTTGAATCTTCGTTATACTCCTGAATTTTTTGTAATTTTTCATATTCAGGCCTTTCTCTTTCCTTTCGTATCCTTCAGACAACAGCTTCTCTTAACAGTCTTTATCTTAGTCTTCTCTTATATTTTGCTTGTTTTGTGATCGGTTTTGGTCCCAGCTCACTAGAAGCCGTGCCTGGCCTCGTAGCTCAGCCAGGCTCATCTCCTCCACCATCTCTGCAGTCCTGCTCAGCTGCCCTGAATGGCTTTTCCAGTCAGTTAAGGATGGTAGTTGGAGAAACTGAGGGTTAATTCTCCCCTGGGCTCAAGGCTCACATTGCACATAGCATATCTGATCAGCTGGACGCCTTGACAGCTGTCTCACATGAACCAATCACGAGAAAATGTGAGTTCTAAACCCCGGTCTCTGAGGAGTAAGCACTGACTCTAAAACAAGCCAGGCCCCAGAGTGAAACAAACATGCCAGAGAGTTCTTCCTCATCCCAGCTGCAGCTTGGCCTGGGGAAGGTCCTAGAGGTTGACCTTCCCAATGGCTACCCGAGAGATGCATAACAGCATCCTGCAGAGCTCACCTGCACCCGCTTCACCCCTTCTTGAAGCTGATACCTCCATTTCTGGCAGAGTTAAAAGACACTCCTCTTCCCTTATCACAAAACCCCAACTTGACTCCACTGGTATTATCTCAAATAGGGTTGTTCTGTGGGTCAGCAGCAACCAGGGGGACAGCTCTCTAACTCAACCGAGTCCATGCTGTGTAACTCAACCTGCTCCTGAACCATAACAAATGATTCCAGAGCTCCTAATAGGGACCAGCCTGCCACAAGCCTTGCTGGACTTGAGAAACCAGGGGCTCAATCAAAATCAGCCAAGATCTTCATGTCACAGATCACTGGAGTCCCCTCCTTCCTTGCCTCAACCCCAAATGGTGAGTAGAGCTCCACATTTCCAGATCAGAGGTCACTCACTCATCCCAGGTGCTGTGTGACACCAGGCCCTGGGACAAGGAGGGCACCTTGCAAAGATCCATAAGATGGATACACAGTTGTCTACAAGAGGAACAGGTAAAACCAACTATGATTCAAAACTCCAGGAAGAAGTGCAACAAGCACAGCGATACGCCATGGACCATGGGAGAGGAATGACTCGTAATAACTAGCTGAGGAGGTAGGACAGAGAAGCCTTCATGGAAAAGATGACTTCTGACATAAGCCTGCAAAATTAGGGAATAGAGGCGCCTGGTTGGCTCAGTGGGTTAAGCCTCTGCCTTCGATTCAGGTCATGATCTCGGGGTCCTGGGATCGAGCCCCATATCGGGCTCTCTGCTCAGTGGGGAGCCTGCTTCCCCCCGCCCCTCTGACTGCCTCTCTGCCTACTTGTGATCTCTCACTGTCTGTCAAATAAATAAATAAATAAATAAATTTTTTTTTTTTTAAGTGTGGAATAAAGGACACTAGAGGCTAAAGGGCCCATGTGGGCAAAAGTGTGCAAGTTTGGAAGTGCATGGCCTGTTCAAGGAACTGCAAGTGCCCCAGAGAAGAGTGACCACCACTGACTCTACCCTAGTCCAGTCCAGGGGTCTACGCACCCAGCCTTGTGTAGGCTGCCCAGTTGTTCCTCTCTGAGGACGGTGAGGATGGATGGCATCATTGCACCAGCTTCCCCTACCATTCAGTGGCATTTAGAAATGCTTTTGGTGTTGTTTTTCACATGGCACTAGAGGTACAAGTTACTTCCACTGTGCGATTGAGGGTAGGCCCTGACATTGAGAATAGGAAGTCAGAGCACTGGTCCTTGGGCTCACCTGAGCACTTGATTGCCTCCCCCACTCTCCTTTCCTCCCTCTCTCCTTCTGTATCAGTCCCTGGAATATAGTCAGAAGTCCCAGCTACCACGTTACTGCCAAACGCCTCTCCCTCCACCTCATTCCTGCTCTCCCTAGCTCTTGGGAGAATAATTCATTTCTCTTCATTTATGGGCAGAATTCAACTGGGTGGACATTTTTTTCTTTCTATCTGTTCAGTATCTATGTTCAATTTCTCTGCCCCCTTCTCTTGGCAAAAGCAATTCCATTTTCTTTTCGGCACCACCCACCCTTCACTGCACAGCCTCAATGGCCTCTCATCCATGGGCCCTGCCCCCCATGATTCACTGGTAGACATGTGGCCAAACCAGGCCAGTTGAATGTTATTCTCCCACATACCATTTGGCTCTCTCCCTTACATCTCCGGATCTATATTCAAATATCATTCCTCAGAGAAGCCATAGCTCAGCACATATCTAAACAGGGCACCCCCCACCTCCCTCACCACATCACTCTTTGTCACGTTACCCTGCTGGGGTTTTCATTACGGCAAAGACCACCAAATACCAACAGTTACATTTGTTTGTTTGCTGATTTGCTGTCTCTCCCACTGGAATGTCAGTTCCATGAGAACAAGAGCCTTTTTTTTCCACTAATGCCTTATCAATGCCCGAACAGTGCTGACCAGAAGCACTAATAAATCTTGTTGAACAGAGAAGGGATGAAGACATGGACTTCCAATTTGAGTGAAGTAACAAAAGCAATCGAACGAAGTGGATTCGTCCTTGCAACATGACCTTGAAGAATCATCCATTGGTTCCTCTTCCCTAGTCCCCTGGGACTGTGCTATGCTTGCAAGCCATTCCTACCCACCTTCCCCATAATGTCCTTGGTTTGACAGAGCTGGCTTCTGTCATTTACAGCCACAGAGCCCTGATTCTTGTTCATAAAACACTTCCAGGCCTGACCCTTACTTCTGCCAGGCTTTCCAAGTTTAACACCCGCCCCAGCTGGGTTTCCCCAGTTCTCAGAGCCTTATTGCAATTGGCCTGGATTTGCTGTGCCCTCATTTGAACTTGGTGTCTAATTAATTAATCAGTCCCAGCTCCATGTTGCTCCTCACTTCTACTTTTCACCACTTGCTGTCCACCACTTCCCCCACATGCCCTCTGGCACAGGACCCACTCTCTCAGCTGCCTTACAAGGCCAGTAAATGTTTCTGAGAACTGATGATGACAGGGTTTTGGGTTACAAGAAAAATTTAGGCTCAGTCCCAAGATCTGAGATTCACCCAGGATGGTCCCATGGAGAAACATATTGCATATGTGCCCATTAAACCCAGTCTAGGACATAGTGATAGGAAGTCACTATGAATATAGTTTGGTGGCACAGCTGCTACAGATAAGAGAGGACATGAAAAGCAATCCACACTTTACTGTGGTATCACAGCAATGACACCAACTCCCATTCAACTTGCACAATGTCTTGAAAATTAGCCCAAGTACTTCACAGCACCAGAGCACCCTATTTAAAAAGAGTATACCCTCACTCATTCCTTCCACTCACAAGCAGAGGCAGATAAGAGACCTCTGCTTTTGGTTATTTGGAACAGCAACTTTTTTTTTCTTTTAAGTGATTCAGTTGTTTTGACACAGGCCTGACAGTCAAAAACAGCTGCCACAGCAGTCAGGATAGTCTATCACTTTGCTAGAACATCCAGAGAGCATCCTAGGTCACAAATGAGAAGGGAAAAGGGTTCAGGTGTGGTTTTTCCTCACTACCCTAGCAACCAATAGTTGGTTTAAATTCGCTGTCTTCCTTTAGAAATATTTTCAAAGTAGTTCATTTCTAAAAGGAAACGCACAAGAACATACAGAAGCAGGTGTTTACACTGAATTAATACCTGGGGCATGGGAGGGGGATTAATGGGCTATAGGAGCTATAGCTTTAAAACATCAAATTAGCCACCTGTGAGTGGCCACTATTTATCAACTCAATCCAGTCCTTAGAAAGGACCGCAAGGACAGCTGCCCTGAAAAGTCAAATGTTTAAAGTTATATTTTGTGGCAAAAAAAATTATTATAAGTTAAGAATGGATTCCCTTACAACACAAGCAGATAATGTATACCAGAACAGTCAAAATATTCACGAACCCATGAGAAACGAATTTGACTAATTATCAAAGAAATAGAAGGTCCAAACAATGAAAGGCCATTCTACTAGAATAAACTAGCAAAGATTAAATTGTAAGAAGACTCAGTGCAGATATGAATCAGTGAATTCGCTCTTCTCACCCATTGCTGGTACAGAGTAACAACTAGTAGAAGCTTCTTAATAGCAATTCACCATATACTTCACAATGACATCTATCACTGCATATAGAAAAACAGAAATAACATTAAAAATAGTAACTAATTGGGGCACCTGGGTGGCTCAGTTGGTTAAGCCTCTGCTTCTTGATTTCAGCTCAGGTGGTGATCTCAGGGTTGTGAGATCGAACCCCAAGTCAGGCTGTGTGCTGAGCATGGAGCCTCCTTAAGATTCTCTCTCTTCCTCTCCCTCTGCCCCTCCCCATCTCTCTCTCTAAAAATATAAAAATAGTGAAGTACATTTTGATTCACAACCCAAGTATTAATTTTAATGTTTACAGAGAGTTTTTATACCTTTAGAAAGTATGTATTTTTAAAATTTAACTGAAAATGAAGAGTACAAAATTCTGTGGACAGTGTGATCATGTCAAAAAACACACCCTTTATTTTTTAAAGATTATTTATTTACTTATGTGAGAGAAAGAGAGTGAGTGAGAGAGAATATGGGCGAGATAAGGCACAGAAGGAGAAGCAGACTTCCTGCTCAGCCACCCAGGCACCCCAAAAAACATACACTAAAAAAAAGACTGCTACAGAAAAGCTACTAGAACCAATAAGTGGATTTAACAAGCAATGTTGCATGATACAAGATCAATATTTTAAAATTTATATTTCTATATGCAAGTAACAGAAATAAATACCATTTATAATAAAATCATAAAATGTAAAATACTTAGAAATAAATCTGACAAAATACAGGAAACACCTATGCGCTTAAAATTACAAAACACTGCTAAAAGAAATTAAAGACAATCTAAATTAATGGAGAGATAAGCCTTGTTTGTGGGTCAAAGACCCAATATTGTTATGATTTCAATTCTCCCGGGGAACCTGGGTGGCTCAGCTGGTTAAGTGACTGCCCTCGGCTGAGGTCATGGTTCTGGCGTCCCAGGATCCAGTCCCACACTGGGCTCCCTGCTGTCTGCTTCTCCCTCTGACTCTCCCGCCCTCATGCGCTCTCTCTCACTCTCTCATTCTCTTTCTGAAAAAAATAAATAAAATCTTTTTTTAAAAAAAGATATCAATTCTTCCAAAATGGATTGATAAATTCAACCCAATTCCAGTCAAAATGCCTGTGGACTTTTTTCTAGAATTAACAAACTGATTCCAAAACTCAAAGAACATATGGAAATGCAAAGGACCTAGATTAGTCAAACTAATTTTGAAAAAGAGCAAAGTTAGAATTCTACTAAAACTACCCAATTACAAGAATTATAAAGATACTTTAATCAAGGGGTACCTAGGTGGCTCAGTTGTTAAGCGTCTGCCTTCAGCTCAGGTCATGATCCCAGGATCCAGGGATCAAGCCCCGCATCCGGCTCCCTACTCCTCAGGAAGCCTGCTTCTCCCTCTCCCACTCCCCTTGTTTGTATTCCCTCTCTCACGCTCTCTCTCTGTCAAATAAATAAATACAATCTTTAAAAAAAAAATACTGTAATCAAGACAATGTGTATTGGCTTGGGGCACCTGGGTGGCTCAGTGGGTTAAAGCCTCTGCCTTCGGCTCAGGTCATGATCTCAGGGTCCTAGGATTGAGCCCCACATCGGGCTCTCTGCTCAGCAGGGAGCCCACTTCCCCCCCACCTGCCCCCACCCACCTGCCTCTCTGCCTACTTGTGATCTCTGTCTGTCAAATAAATAAATAAAATCTTAAAAAAAAAATACGTACTGGCTTAAAGATAGACAAGTAGATAAGTGAAATAAAAAAAGAAGTCCAAAAACTAATTCGTTGATTAATTAATTGATTAATTTAGTAAAAATAAAAAGGAAAATCCAGAAACAAACCCACACAGGTATAAGGACAAGTGACTAATGACAAAGGTATAAAGATAATTCAGGGCAAAAAGTAATCTTTTCAGCAAACGGTGCTGAAATCCATTAGATACCCATGTAGAAATTAACTCAAAATGAAGCATAGACCTAAAAACCTAAAACCTAAACCTATAAAATTCCTATGGGGAACACAACTGAGAAAAATATTCTTCAACAGAGAGTTTACCAAGGAAGATATATGAATAGCAAATAAGCCCATGAAACATGGTTAGCATCACAAGTCACTGGGGAAGTGCAAATTAAAACCACAAGGAGATACCACTAAAACCCCTGTTCGGATGGTTAAAGTTACAAAGACAAATTAAACCAGGTATTGGTAAAGTTGTAAAGCAGCTAGAACTCCCCTACACTGCTGATGTGGGAAGCAGTGTGATAGTGTCTGAAGGAGATAAACGTATGCCTATCATACAACCATTTCGCTCCAAGTACTTTCACAGGAGACACAGGAGTATATGCCCATACAAAGGGTTATGTAGAAATATTCCTAGCGGCTTTATTTGTCATAGCAAAAAAAAATACAGACAAAAAACCTGGAGATAACCAAAATGTCCATCAAGAGGTGAATGTTAGAGAGAGAGAGAAAGGTGAGTGGATGAACAAATCGTGGTATAGTAGTACAAGGAATGCTGTTCAGCATCACGAAGGAACGAACTATGGTCACATGCTAAAACATGGATAAAGCTCAAAACAATTAGGCCAAGTGAGAAAAGGCAGACATAAAACAGTATATACTGTGTGGTTCCATTTATAAAATTCCAAAAACTGCAAACTAATCTAAAACAATTAAAAAAGCAATTGCGGTGACCTGGGGGTGGGAGGAGTCTCCGGAGAAGGGAGAGGTTACAAAGAGGCTCAAGGAAGATTTGGCAATATTGGATATGTTCACATAGTCTCAACTGTGATGACAATTTCTGGGTGTGCGTGTCTGTCAAACCTTATCAAATCATATACTTTAATTATGTGCAGTTTGTTTTCTGTCCATTTTACCTCAGGATAAAAAGAGGACAATTGTTCTTAAAGTCGGTTCTGGGGACACATGGTTGGCTCTGTCCATTAAGCATCTGCCTTCAGTTCAGGTCAGAATCTCAGCACCCCGGGATCCAGTCCCGCATCTGGCTCCTTGCCTGCCATTCGCCCTGCTTGTGCTGGCTCTCTCTCTCTTTCTCTCTGACAAGTAAATAAATAAAATCTTAAAAAAAAAAAAAAGTGGGTTCTGGTGATGGTTGCATAATTCTGTAAAATTACTAAAAATCATTGAATTATACATTTTAAGTGGGTGAATTTTATGGCATGTAAATTATGCATCAGAGAGCCATAAAAAAGACTAGACTGCAACATATCCTGTATTGAAAGTTGTTAACTTGGGGTAGTGAAATTACAATGGGTTTTTGGGTGTTTTCCTCATAACTTTTCCAAAAGTGCTGTCAGAAAAAAAAAAAAAATTAACGTATCTTCTGGAATTAGTACTCTTATCTCTTTCAGCTACTAATATTCAATCATCAAATATATCATCTTTTTGTCAATTTATGATGAATATATTTTTAAAACTTAGAGGAAGTCTTGCCAGGGTAAGGAGCTTGTTTTATTTGTTCTTATATCTACAGGACTTTCTGCAGAGGCAGCAAACACATCGTGGGCTCCCAGCAAACTTCCAGTGAGTGAGGACACAGCATTTGTACAGCAGTACTCCAATTTTTCTTCAGGTTGTTCTGCCGAAGGTGCCTGGGTGGCTCAGTTGTTAAGCATCTGCCTTCGGCTCAGGTCATGATCTCAGGGTCCTGGTATCGAGTCCCGTATCGGGCTCCCTGCTCAGTGGGGAGTCTCCTTCTCCCTCTGCCCCCTCAACACTCATTCTCCCAATATCTCTCTCTCTCTCACTCTTTCTCAAATAAGTAAATAAAATTGTTGAAAAAAAAAAAAAAAGATTGGTCTGCCCAATACTCAATGAGGACTCTTCCCAGCCTAAATTTAAATTAGGGGTAGAAAACAACTTGCCAAACCCAATAAAATTGTATTGGAACACAGCGACATGCCTTCGTGGACATATTTGTGTGACTACTTACATCACAGCACCAGAGCTGAGTACTTGCTACAAAGACAGAATGGTCCTCAGACTAAAATATTTACCAAAGCAAGTCCTTTATGTAAGAACAAGTTTGCCAACCCTTGTAATAAATAATGACAGTTATTTACTGCATAATTACTGTTTCAAGTATCAGCTAAATGTTTGCACACATTGTTTTTTTAATTTTCTCCTCTTTCAGGTAGTTATAATTACGTAAGTTATGGCTAGAACTCACAGAGTTATGGGTGGGTTTTGTTTAAATGAATACCTGGAAAAGCCACTCTTTCGTAAGTGTTTCATTTCTAACAGCTTAGGTAGATTAAAAATGTTTAAGGTAGAAGTAAGAAATATTTGTATAAAAATTCATTTGTGAAGTTAATTTTTCCAGAAATGACAGTTTTTCAAAGATTCCATTTATAAGAGTGTATCTCCAAGTAATATTTCAGTTGAACTATAATCCACTGTGAAGTAAAATGACGTCATAATTATTGTTTATTGACAATATTCTGTAAACTACACTAGGTACTCTGTAACTTTTGTAAATCTTGTTTGCTATTCAACACTAACAGCTTTCTGGGGAAAGAATATTGCCATTCCCAATTTACAGATGAGAAAGCTGAGTCCCTGAGAAGTTAAGATCAGCGATAGTAAGTGGTAGAGCCAAAATTAGAATTTGGCTTTATCTAAAACCAAAGGCTATCCTTTTTCCATTTATGGACACGTGTCTCTGAAAAAAATTAATCCCTTAAGAACTGAAAATCCCCAAGTATTTTTGGAACTGTTGGTAGCAGGAGTCTTAAAAGCATTCTAAAGGAATGAGAAGTTCACTAGTTAAATTTCCATCTCTAGTCTCATCACTAATTGGCTGCCATAAGGATGGCAGAGAAATGTACATTATATGAAAAATACATTCCAAATATGTTGTATGACATTTACTTCAATAATTACAGTGAAGACTCAGAAGATGGTACCAGCTGTTAAGAGCAGATTGAATTTACCTCCTGGGAAGAGTAAGTCTCTGCCAGGAAGCACTTTCCAGGTAAACAGACATAGGTATGACACGCCTCCAGGTGGCTTTCCAGGCACTTGAAGAAGAAGGATTCCCATAGGAAAACCTAAAGTAATGCTCAGGCACAGGTGGAAAATGTCATGTGCAAATGTTCTTCTAGCCACTGGTATCACTATGGCCATCTATTGGATTTTACAGGCATTCAAGTGGTATAAATGTTTTAGGACACCTTTAATATTATCTCCCTTTTCCCTCATCAATACACAGGAATTAGTTCTAGTCGGTAAGACCGCTTCCACTAGGGCTCATTGCAAAGCTTATTCCTGTATTTGAAAAAGTGTTAGCAGTCAAAGTCTACAGCCACTGACAGCAGATCTATTACTAAAAGGTAACCTTGAGCATGTATTACATGTGAGATACTGTGTTAAATGCCTTTATACATATCTTGTACTTCATATTCACAGCAATCTTGTAAGGCAGCTACTAGTGTTGCCCTAATTTAGGGCATTTTCCTTTGTAGTCACCTCACTGATGAAATAATACAATCAATTCACCTGAATTAAAAATAGATAATCCTTGCTCTTTGTTATCTAACAATCACTTAAATAATCTATAAATACAACAGATTTACCAAGTTAATATGCTTAAACACTTTATGTTTCTTCTATCACACAATATTTAGAGTAGTAGAATAAATTCTCATTTGGAAAGCTAGCCCATAGTCTACTTTTATAGGAAAAAAAAAAAAAAAACGGCAGGCGCATCTGGGTGGCTCAGCCTATTAAATGTCCTATTCTTGACTTCAGCTCAGGTCATGATCTCAGGGTCACAAGATCAAGCCTCGCCTTCAGCTCTGAGCTGAGCGTGGAACCTGCTTAAGATTCTTTCTCTCTCCTTCTCCCTCTACCCCTCCCCCCCCCACTCAACTCCCCACTCACTCTCGCTCTCTAAGAAAGAAAAAAAAGAAAGGGGAGAGGGAGGGAGGGAGGACAGAAGGAAGGAAGGAAGAAAGGAATGAAGGTGGAAAATGACTGATCTAATATCAGGTGTTTTGTTTCAAAATAAACAGTATTGCTCAATGTCCTGGGGGCAATTATGATTCAACTCAATATTTGAGAATATAAGACTATAAGAGCACTGGCTTTAGGAACAGATGTCTGTAGAGGTCTCAACTGGGGACTGGCTCCATGAACTTAGACAAGATAGCTAATCCTGCTAGACATGCTTCCTCATCTATTAATAGGTGATCATAATTTATCTACTTCTGAGAGTTATTGAGGGGATAAATGAGATAACGCACATAAAACCCTTAACACTTACTAAGTGCTCTGTCAATGTCAGCTATAACAATTATCATTATTACTTCTATTATTATATCTAACTTCATAGTTAAAATTATGATTCTGAGACAATACAGGATTTTAAAGTATCTTCAGAGCCACTAAAGGACGACGATGTTCTACTATTATTTTAGTGTTAAGTGTATTTTATTGTTTCCAAAGCCTTCCCATAGAGAATTCACAAATCTAGTGATCAGATCATCAGAATATTCAATTACTCGAACACTTTACTCCCTAATCATTAATCAATAGTTACTAGGTGAAAAAAAAATAGTTACTAGGTGAAATTATATTGTATGAAATAACTGGTGCTAAAATTATGAGTGATAAAAGGGCCATGCCCCTTCCTTCAAGAGTATATATGGAACTCTTTCTTAATGAACAAAACAAGAAAAGATAATTGCCAACATAAGACATTCTAGGACAAGTGCTAAATTGTGGTTCCAACAAGGATGATGAGAGAAGGAGAGAAATGGGAAAAGAAAACTAATACTTTTAAGAGCCTCCTCTGTGCTTTTTAAGCACAATAGCTAATTTTTCCCAAGAAAATACCTGAAAGATTAATTTAATTAGTTCCGACTTCACAGAAGGATTCTGACCTTGGGAATGTTAAGGAATATAACCAAGCCATGAAACTAGTAAAGAGAAGATTCAAGCCCAAGTCTGTCTGACTCCAGAATCCAAAACTTGACCCTCTAGCATGTGGCTTCCCATGTCATTTAAATGAGGCAAAAAATTAAATCTTACTCAAAACCCAACAAATATCAAAATCAAACCATTTTTTAAAAAATCAAATTGTCATTAGTATTCTCCCAGAAAAAAATATTTATACATCAGCCAAATAATACCTGAGAAATCTCAACAGTAAGTCCTAATCTCTAACAAGAAAATCCTGAATTGTCATTGAAGCAATTGTAATTTTCAGAGCAAAGTTACCTTAGAGATGCTTTCATGAATTTACTATGTTAAATTTTTAAATTTACTCTCACACTTTGTCAAGCCCTCAAGGACATTTCCAGAGTAATCTCATCACTTATAGAGCCTTAATCCTGAGACCTGACTAGAGATAATATAGCTATTATGCAATATTTAATAGTTCAAAATGAGAAGTTAATATACTTCTAAAAATACCAAAGAAACTAGTATATAAAAATGCCAACTGTGATCATTAAAAATTGCTTTGAGTTCTGTCTAATTCTCTCATACTCTTTTAAAACTTCTGCATTTTTTACCAGGGATGGTCTGAATAAATAACATCATTTGATATGTGGCAACTCTTTTTTATATTTTAGCCCATTCTCAATGATACTCATTTATCACAATCTTTTAAACCCCATGAACCCATCCAATCTGTCGGCTTTCAACTACCTTTAGGAAATTCCAATGATAGGTAAATATGATGAAGGAAAAAACAGATACTTCCTAAAAGCATTTTTTAAAAATAAGATTTCTAAGTTGTACCTAGTTAGCTTCAGTGCTTAAAGTACATATAATTAATATTATATACCAAGTTTTCATAAGTATCACGCATCTCTGCCGCTTAACTAATGGAGTTTTGGTAATGCTATTGATTAGTAAGGGAATTCAGAGACAATCGATTATTGATTCCCCTCAAGACAGTAAACTTTTCATGATTTAGCAAATGTACACACATGCATGCAAAACAAAGAAATGGAGAGCTAAGCCACATATCTGGCCATCTGGAACCCCTCGAAGAATCAACTTACCCAGAAATATCTAGATAATTGAGGAAAAACGATGTTTATGTCAAATATTTGGGGAAAGTTAAGAATCCATTTCCTTGACTGTATATGATTTTGGAAGTAAGAGTAAACATTCGTTTAAAAATGTTAATAGAGGGGCGCCTCTGGGTGGCTCAGCAGGTTAAAGCCTCTGCCTTCGGCTCAGGTCATGATCCCAGGGTCCTGGGATCGAGCCCCGCATCGGGCTCTCTGCTCAGCAGGGAGCCTGCTTCCTCCTTCTCTCTCTCTGCCTGCCTCTCAGCCTGCTTGTAATCTCTGCCTGTCAAATAAATAAATAAAATCTTAAAAAAAAAAAAAATGTTAGTAGAGGGGCGGGTTAAAGCCTCTGCCTTCGGCTCAGGTCATGATCTCAGGGTCCTGGGATTGAGCCCCGCATTGGGCTCTCTGCTCAGCAGGGAGCCTGCTTGCCCCCCCCATCTCTCTGCCTGCTTCTCTGCCTACTTGTGATCTCTGTCAAATAAACAAATAAAATCTTTAAAAATAAAAAAAATAAAAATAAAAATGTTAGTGGAGGGGAGCCTGGGTAGCTTGGTCAGGTAACTGTACGACCCGTGACTTTGGCTTAGGTGATGATCTCATCCTCATGAGATTGAACCCCACTTCGGGCTCTAAGCTCAGTAGAGAATCTGCTTGAGATTCTCTCTCTGCTACCCTTGCTCTCATATGCTCTTGCTCTCTCTCTCTAAAATATATAAATCTTTAAAATGTTAGCAGACTGGGGAGAGTCCGGCTGGCTCAGTTGGGAGAATATGCAAATCCTTATCTCAGGGTAGTGAGTTCAAGCCCCACATCAAGTTCAGAGCTTGAAAAAAAAGTTAGTAGATCGAATTGGCAAAGCTGCCTCCGCGAGAGGACGTATGGGAACTCCTTCATGACCCAGGGCTGAGCAGTTCTCCACCACGGACATGCCCTCATTTCTTCCCTACAAATATGGCCAATGCCCACAAACAACACCCAAAGAATGAAATCGAAGAGCCTTATGTCATTTCAGTTTATGGCATCTAGCACTAGACACATCTACCTCTTCTATGAAAAGGAACTAATATTATGCTTTTAATTTCTAATACAATGCTGGGGTGCCTGGGTGGCTCAGTGGGTTAAAGCCTCTGTCTTCAGCTCAGGTCATGATCCCAGAGTCTTGGAATAGAGCTCAGCAGGGAGCCTGCTTCCCTCTCTCTCTGCCTGCCTCTCTGCCCTTGTGATCTCTCTCTCTGTCAAATAAATAAGTAAAATCTTTTTTAAAAAATGGAAAAAAAAATTTTTTTAAAAAGTTTAATTTCTAGTACAATGCTGATAAATCAAATTTCAGACCTATACGTGCCCTAAACTGACTTATCATTTCCCCCACTGGAAGTGGCTATGATTAATTTTATGTGTCAATTTAACTAGGCTAAGGGATGCCCAGAGAGCTGATAAAACATTATTTCTGGGTGTGTCTGTACTAAGGGCGTTTTCACAATATTAACATTTGAGTCAGTAGACCGAGTAAATAGGTCTACCCCCACTGGAAGGGCAGGCATCATCCAATCCTATGAGGGCAAAAACAGAATTAAACAGTGCAGGGAGGACAAAGTCTCTCCTCTCTCTCTCTCTCTTCTTAAGCTAGACTATCTTTCCCTAACCTTACACATCAGAGCTCCTGGATATTAGGTCTTCAGACTTCAGGAGTTACACCAGCAGCTTCCAACATGCCAGGCTGTCAGACTTGAACTACATTATACCATGGCTTGCCTGGCTTCTAGCTTGCAGACAGCAGGCTGCGGGACTTCTCCACCCCCATAATCCTGTGTGCTAATTCCTATAATAAATCTATCCACCTGCCTACCTAGCTACCTAGCTACCTACCTGTCTGTCTGTCTATCTATCTATCCCCTAATGGTTCTGTTTCTCTGAGGAGCACTAACACAGATTTGCTTCAAATCTCTCTTCCGTTGTCTCATGGTTACTGTGATTGAATCATATCCAGTCACTGACCTGAAAGCGTCTATTAACTTCACAGACAGCCCTCGTCATCGGCTTCTGCATCTGCTTATGCACCACCATAATTATTCAAGAGTGTCCATGTCAGGTAATAACATCAGCTCAGGCCCATAATCCCTCAGCCAAACCCTTGAGGCTAGGTGCAATGTGGAATTAAGAATTTTTCCATTTTTCAAAAGTAAAAAGGTGAGCAATGCTATCTATCACATAATTCCTCCCTGCAGAGTCCAGAATGGTGCTCCAAAATCAAACACACCGATGTTCTGGCAACAAAATGAATGAATAAGTGCAATTTATTTTTTTAAAAGATTTTGTTTATTTATTTAACAGAGAGAGAGAGAGAGAGAGAGAGATCACAAGTAGGCAGAGAGGCAGGCAGAGTGGGAGGGGGAGGCAGGCTCCCTGCTGAGCAGAGAGTCCGATGCCGGGCTCGATTCCAGGACCCTGAGATCATGACCTGAGCCAAAGGGAGAGGCTTAACCCACTGAGCCACCCAGGTGCCCTGAATAAGTGCAATTTAAAAACTGGTCCCTGGGGCACCTGGGTGGCTCAGTGGGTTAAAGCCTCTGCCTTTGGCTCAGGTCATGATCCCGGAACCTTGGGATTGAGCCCCATGTTGGGCTCTCTGCTCAGCAGGGAGTCTGCTTCTTCTCTCTCTCTGCCTGCCTCTCTGCCTGCTTGTGATCTCTCTGTCAAATAAATAAATAAAATCTTTAAAAAATAATAATAATAATAAAATAAAATAAATTTTAAAAAATAAAAACTGGTCCCTGCTTGGGCCTGCTTTTGCTATGAAATGGGTTGTAAAACTAACTTTTGGATTTCAATGTGTGTAACAGAATGAAGTAATGGTAGAGTAGTAGCAGCAATAGAAAATGTTTGCAACTGTTGTTCTAAGAATTGGTGTATAAGAACAGATGTCAAGTAACAACTACACTTCCTCTCACATAATCTCCCCAATAACTTCTATTATCTGTCACCCGAATTATTATCAAGAGGGTGCTTTATACAAACTGATTTTTCTAAATCCTATATTAAGCCCAATATAGTTATTAGCCCTTTATTTGACTGACCTTTTCTCTTTGAACATTACTTCTACCTCTCTTTGATTATAGGATTTTAATATCAACAGAGGTGTACAAAGAAAGTCCAGAGGTAGTTTTCTTTTAATCACATAATTTCAAATCATTTCAGTGCCTTCAGATAGCCACAGGACAAACCCTTAGGTTATTCACTAGTCCTTCTCCTTTGACCAGAATTACATGGTTAACAGTCATCCCTTTAAGGCAGCTTCACTCCCTTCAGTGAATTTCTGTATGCTCATCTCATAATTCTGAAATCTGTATTTATTCTGACTACCCTACAAGGAAACAATTGATTTAAAAAATAATAATAATAGGAGGTTATGAAAGGGCTCCGAGTGTTCCTATTTAATTGGACAGTACTTTGCTGAGTCCATAACTAGCATACAGGAACCTGTGCAAATCTCATTACCTGTCCTCAGCCATAGTCACCCCAAGCAGCTTAAGTGATCCAGTCTTCCTCTCTGTTCACTCCATATTTACCCTAGTAATTTGGATTAGTTCTCATCCAGACCCCATCAGCTCAGCCTGAGAACTGCTGGCCTACATTATATCTTACGGGACCATCATAAACATGAGACTCCAAGAGTTAGAAACCTTGTAATATCTAAAACCAGAGTGACAATGCTGATAATCCCTTATACCTCCGGCGAGCAGTTCATCGAATAAGCCTGGTATAAACTGATTACACATGTAATTATCATTTTTAATATTCCTTTAGCTCAAACAATGAATCAGATACTACAACAATATAATGAATGATCATTTGATTCTTTAAATAAGATGCTTCCCAAACTTGCTTCTTAATTACAGAACAAAGAAGTCATTCTAACAAAAATCACAGTCTTCGTATAATCTAAAATTTACTCCTCATAAATATGAAACTCTTTGCTGTAGCAAGTGACTTAGTTTGGGCTCTCCCAGAGGCAGACCTTAAAACAAGGATTTGAGTGCAAGTAGTTTAGTATGATTCTGGAACTTATACATACAGTTTAGGGATCACACACCGAGTGCTGACCCATCTAAATATTCCGAAATATTCTCAAATCTATGTATTTATTTGCACACAGGTAATAAGCTATTTCAGTTCTGTGTGTGTGACCATCCCCCAGAAATATGTTTTATTTTTCAGCAGTAGAAATTGTTATGGGAAATAACACTGCCTCTTGCCCAATGGGCCTCAGGCACCATATAGCACAATCACCCTATCTGCACAGTTGTTGGCTTCTCTTCTGTCCATTTATTTTGCATTCTGTCCACAATTTTGACTCTTACTGTCC
Source organism: Mustela erminea (assembly GCF_009829155.1). Lineage (NCBI taxonomy): Eukaryota > Metazoa > Chordata > Mammalia > Carnivora > Mustelidae > Mustela > Mustela erminea. Next base: position 22,450,708 of record NC_045629.1, read on the forward strand.
AAAAAAGAGTATGCAAGAACTAGTACTGGACATGTGACCCCCCCCAAAAAAAAAAAATTCTAGAAGGAGAATCAGCCTAGATGTTATAAGGCAAGTAAGTTTCTCTCTCTCTCTCTATTTTAAGTTTTAAGTCTCTTGAGGGTCATCAAGTAAAGAGTCAAGGACAATGAGAGTGAAGTCAGCGGGCACACAGGATGGGTGAAGGATGCCCTTTGATATTCTCAGGGTGTCACAGACATAACTGCGGCTCAGGAAGACTCATCAATGATTAGGAGAGTGGAACCAGAGAGAACTAAGGCCCAAGGCAGTCATGACTTAAGGGAATTTGAAGGGAACAGAGAGCCTTTGCCAAAACTGCCATTATATGACAGTGCGTTCTGTTCAGATGTCACTATCATTAAAAAAAAAAAAAAAGGAAAAGAAAAGGAGCACAGGGCTGGATTTTCCTGCTCTGCAGGCCATCGAATGGTCCAGAACTGAGGCTCCCTATCCCTGCTCCTCAACTCCCAGTCCCCAGAGAGTCTCCAATCACATCCACTTGCTCTTTCATTCCTTGCTTGCCGGGTCTCCATCACCACCAACCCCCTGGGAAGTTCAGAGGTGTTTGAGGGTAAGTTTCAAAGAGGCGGAAATTAGAGGTGAAAACATGCATTATCCAGCCAGCATTATCACTCTGTAGAAAGGGAGAAATGGAATTTCAACATCTCTTGCAAAACCAGGACAGCAGCAGTCACAGTAAACTGAGAAAGTGCTCTCAATCCAATACACGAACGCACTGAGTCAGGGGCATGTTAGCTCAGGCTGCCGTAACAGAATGCCACGGACCGGCCAACTTAAACAACACACAACACACGCATTTCCCCACAGTTCTGTGGACTAGAAATCCAAGATCAAGGTGCTAGCAGGACTGGATTCTGGTAAGACCTCTCTAGCTTTTTACTGTGTCTTCACGTGGCCTTTCCTCTATGCCCACGTGGGGTGAGAGAGAAACCTCTGGTGTGGCTTCCTCTTATAAGCTCACCAGTCCTATTGGATTAGGGCTTTACTCTTGACCTCCCTTAGCCCTAATTGTCTCCACTAAGGGCCTATCTCCAGATATAATCACATTGAAGGTTAGAGCTTCAACATGAAGGGGGAGGCGGGCAGCAGACCCAATTTAGTTCCTAACAGAAAGTGACAGCTTCTTTGTTGTTGTTGTTGTTTTGTTTTTTTAAGATTTTATTTATTTATTTGTCAGACAGCAAGACAGCACAAGTAAAGAGAGCAACAGGCAGAGGGAGAGGGAGACGCAGGCTCCCCGTTAAGCAGGGAGCCTGATACAGGGCTCTATCACAGGACCCCGGGATCATGACCTGAGCTGAAGGCAGATGCTTAACGAATCCCCAGTGAGAGCTTTTTAAAAACCATTATATTACTAAGTTATGGTCACTAAAAATTGTGCTTTGTTCATTTGGAGAAAAATAAACATTCATGATAAATATTCAGTATGTTAAAAAAAAAAACACCTGAGATGGAGGTACCTGTGTGGCTCAGTTGGCTAAGTGTCTACCTTTGGCTCAGGTCATGATCCCAGGGTCCTGGGATTGAGTCCTGCATCAGGCCCCCTGCTCAGTGGGGAGGCTGCTTCTCCCTCTCCCTCTGCCCCCTCCTTCTAGTGTTCACTCGCTCTCTCTCTCACTCACTGTCTTTCTCTCAAATAAATAAATAAAATCTTAAGAAAAAAATACCTGAAATGTAATTTTTCCCTCCTTGTAAACCTGCAGTGCTGCTCTGTGGTTTCATCGCTGGACACACACAGCACTCCCATGGGGTCAGACACTGTGTCGGGTACTTTGGATCATACTGATGACTGAAAAGTAGTAACTCCCCTCCAGGAGCTCGCCGTTCAGTGGAATAGCATCCAGGTCATAAACGACAGGGGAATTTGCTCCCTGTCACTGAGATTTTACCAGCTGGACTTCACTGCATTTTAAAAAATCCTACACTCAACAGTGTAATAGCTTTCTCTAATAACTGAATTACAAAAGGCTTGCTTTGGGAGATATCCAAGCAAATATTGATCGGACCATTAAAAGAAGCTCAGACTCTCAGGATAAACAGTATAAACGGTAAAAATCAAAAAACAAAGTTAATGAAGAAACAAAGCTGAAATTCTGTCTTTTCTTTCAAAAAAAAAAAGAAGCTTTTTACTCATTCCAGCATCTATTTTTATCAAATATTAAAGATATATGAATTCATCAATCAATATCCCATATATTACCCATCTTCTGCAGAACACTGGGTGTTAGAAATGTAGGCACCCTCAGAAACATTTCAATTTAGTTGGAGAAAGGAGATAAGCACATGAAATGCTAAAAGACACAAAGATTAATACCATTTTCAATACAAGAAAATCACAAGCCAGAGTGTGATTCACTGACAGATGAACCGAGCAACACTACCGCAACTTACAAAGGCAAAAATGTGAACATTTTGGGTAAGGATGTATTTAAGCAAGATCTTCCAGGATGAGTAGAATTTGGACACAAAGAGGGCAGGAGGGCAAAGGTACTCATTTACAGAAATATGAAGGGAAATGACCATAAATAGGAGAAAGAATAGAATATATTTGGAGAGAATGAGTGAATGTGGAGATCCTTCAATGTCAGCCAAAGAAATTGGATTTTATCCTTAATCATGGAAGTGTTTGAGCAAAGGAATGATAATAAGAAAAGTGGCATTTTAAGACATTACTCTGGCATCACTATGTAAAGATTCAAAGAAACCAATGGACAAGAAAACCGGATAATCCAGGTGTGAAGTAGTAAAGAACTAAAGTAGGTTGGGGCAATGAACAGTGCTGTGAGAAATTTAGGAGAAAGAATTTCTAAGACTTGGTAAATTATAAGAGACTAAGAGGTTCACTGGCCTCAACAACGTGCGGCCAAGAAAAGGAAAGAATCACTAACAAAATTTAAAAGGTCAAGGAGAAAAGCTGGCTTCAGCGCAGAAGGAAATTCAAAGGAAACAGGCTCACAAAATGGTGAGGCGGAAACAGCAATCATAGGATTTGGTGTGGATACTGCCATGTATGTCCTTGGAAAATAGTCACGTAAATATGTTATTTTTAAGTAGCTTTTTTCCCTAATTATAAAGCAATCAAGTTCAGGGCAAACAAATTCGGAACCAAAAACAGAACCAAGAAAATGAAAAAGCACTCCAAATCGAAAACAAAAAAGCACTCCAAATCCTGCTACCCAGAGATGACTACTTTAACACTGTGTCAATCCTTTCAGTATTTTTTCTATGTCAGTACTAACGAGGAGAAAGGGAGACAAGGGTGCGGGGAGAATGACTACGATTTGTTGACTGCCTAGTAACATTCCACACACACAGTCTAAGCTCTTGGTATGCCTTGACAGTTGAATATCCTTCACAATAGTATACATTCTTCACAACGATTGTATGAGATAGATACTATATTATCTCTTCCTACAGATGAAGAAACTAGAGCCCAGAGAGCTTAAGAAACCTGTCCAAAGTAAACAGTTAGGCTCTGAACCCAGGCAATGCAGCCTGACCTGGAATCCTAACCATCATGTATACCGCCCCATTATATATGTTTATATAAGCTATATCAAGTTGAACACATATAACGGAACCTGTATTCATTCATTCATTCTTTAGCCAAGTCTGTAAGCTTTGCTGTTCATAAGAACACCAGAATTCCTTAGGAAAAGTCCATTAAAGGAGTGGTTGCTATCTGACATATGCTCTTTAAATTAATTATTTTCCAAAAGAGAGGTGCCTGGGTGGCTCAGTCAGTTAAGCACTTGTTTTTGGCTCCTGTCATGATCCTGGAGTCCTGGGATCTGGGATTGAGCCCCGCCTTGGACTCCCTGCTCAGTGGGAAGTCTGCTTCTCCCTCTCCCTCTGCCTCTCCCCCTGCCCATGCTCACTCTCTCTTACTTACTCTCAAATAAATAAATAAAATCTGAAAGGAAGGAAGGAAAGGGAAGGGAAGAAAGGAAGAAGGAGGAGGAGGGAGGGAAGGAAGGAAGGGAGAAAGGGAGGAAGGAAGGAAAGTCATTTCTTGTCGAGACCAGTGTTTCCCAAAATGACTTGGTAACATTTCTGTCTGTGACTCTCGTCAGCATCCTCCCCTGCTCTCAGATGGCTCTCCCCTTCTTTTGCTCCTTCTACTCCCAAAAGACCAACTTCAAACACCCCAATACCTTATGGCCTCAGACCATTGGACTTGCTGTAGCCTTTGCCTGGAAGCCTCATCTCCCCAGTGAGGTCTTCCCTGACGCCAGTCTCCTACAGTGTCCTTCCTGGTGCTCTTTGCCTTCAGAGCCCTGACCAAAAACGACATGATGTACCACAGACCTCTGACACCAGGACTCTTGTGTCTCACTGTAACCCCAGCACCTGAAACACTGTGTGAGGAGAGGGGGCCGGCAGTACATAGTTCCTGAACGGATAAACTAGTGAACCAATTAACAAAGCCTACAAAACTGGTTCTAACAAATACAGGAAATTGTTGCCAGACTGGTGGCATCAGCAATCACCTGGACACTTGATAGAAATGCAAATTCGCAGCACCCCCAGCCCTCCCTCCTCCCCCCACATTTACTGACCCCAATCCACTAAGGGTGGGGACCAGCAATTAGGGTTTGAACAAGCCCTCTACGCGATTCTGATGCTGGTTAAAGTTTGAGAACCAGAGGTCTAGATTACCTTTAAGATAAAATCATCCCGTGAAATTCTGGAACTCTCTTACCTATAAGCAATTCTCTTAAGGTGCTTTGGCCGTTTTACAAGGTAATGGACTAAATTCTCAAGTATCCGTAGGGTCTTAGAATTAGTATACATATGGCAACATACTGGTTTTTCCCTCCAATAGAATGAAAGCCCTAATTAACAAGAAATGTCCCACAGAGAATTAATCAGTTTAAGAGCTACCCCAGCACACTTGAGGGCAATTTTACTGTCGGTTATAACTTAGAAAAATCAGTTACCCCAGAACAATTAAAGCTCTCTCCAATAAAGGTTAAGTTCCTCGAAAACACACACACACACACACACACACACACACACACACACACACTTTCTCATCATGAATTAATCCTCAGTGATAATACAGAAAACCCAATTAATTTTAATATTGAGAAACATTCCAAAAGATAATTTATGTGCTCTCATTTTTATCTATTTCCACTCTCTGTTAAGTGAAAATGGACAATGGGGTAATTTTTAATAAAACTTTTTCTAGAAGATGCCAAGTCAAGTAAGCCCTGTAAAATATAAAAAACCTGGAGTAGAAATATCATTTACAAATCACAACACGTCGAGGCCATCCACAATCTGGCCCAAATACGCTGTCATGCTCACCTACAAAGACTCTCTATTCTGCCAGACTGAGCACTTGAAGCCTCCACATTGTGCTTTTCACACTTCGCCATCTTCCTGGTTTCTATTATAATGCATTTCGGTTATAAAATATATATTATAATTGGGGCGCCTGGGTGGCTCAGTGGGTTAAAGCCTCTGCCTTCGGCTCAGGTCATGATCTCAGGGTCCTGGGATCGAGTCCCACATCGGGCTCTCTGCTCAGCAGGGAGCCTGCTTCCTCCTCTCTCTCTGCCTGCCTCTCTGCCTACTTGTGATCTCTCTCTGTCAAATAAATAAATAAAATCTTTTTTAAAAAAAAGAAAAGATTAGAAATAAATAAATAAATAAATAAAATATATATTATAATAATATATGTAATAAATAATATTGTCTTATAATATATAAATGTATAATATAATATAATATAATATACAATGATATATAATAAAATATATAACATATAATATAAATAATATAACCTTGGCCCAGCCAGAACTTGTACCTCAGTCAAGCTGACTCCTAGCAAACCATGCCTGCCATGCCACTGCAAAAAGCACCTCTCCTCTTGGGAGCTTGACAGCATCCAATGACAGGACAGGCCACCAGTTCCAGAACCACATGGGCTGCACTATTGTCTTCTGATGCGTGTGAGCTTCATCTCCCCCTATGATTAGTTTCAGTGAAAGCCGAGAGTGGTACTAACACATTCTGCACCCTCCCTCCCCAGTTCCCCTTCAGAACCTACCCTCTCAAATCTTTGGCTCATCCCTCAGTTAAAGCCACACCCAAAGCTCTAGCTAAAAGACCTTTCCATGGGGCACCTGGAGGGCACAGTTGGTTAAGCATCTCACTCTTGGGCTCAGGGCCTGGGATACAGCCCGCCCAGGGTGGAGTCTACTTAGGATACTCTCTCCCAGCTCCCCTTACCCCACCCCAAATAAATAAATAAATAAATAAATAAATAGCCTTCCCCATGGCTCTCAAGAGATTCCACTGACAAGTGAGTCCTGCCCTCACCTCCCCATCTCCCTGTCAGGGAAAGGGATAAGAGAGGGAGAAATCTGAGTGATTAGCCAGGAAGAAATCCTGTCATCTAGGAATCTTGTCTATAGGAAAAGGTGACAGCACCTTCCTTGTAAGGCTGGTCGGAGACCAGGAGAGATATTACATCTGACCAGGTGTATGTGAGTTTTTCACTGTCCTCTGGAAGTAAATATCAGAATTCCCAAGAGAAGGTGTAGGCTAAAACCAGGCCTGGCACTAAAGCATTTTTGTTAGAATCTAAAATCTGTAACTTAAAACTCAATGAGACTTTAGGCTTCTTACAGTTTCTGCCTTTATTTCCCTGTTGTTCTCAGTATTTGCGGATGCCTTTTTTGAGCTGCAATTTCCAAAAGCCAAAGAAAACCAAAGGAAGGGGATCATCTGTTCTCTAGTTAGAACATCAAACTAGAGGCTCCCCGCCCCACCCCGACACCTGAGGGTGAGTGTAGAAATGATGTAAAAACAGAGGTACCTGGGTGGCTCAGTCGTTAAGCGTCTGCCTTAGGCTCAGGTCATGATCTCAGGGTCCTGGGATCGAGCCTTGCATCGGGCTCCCTGCTTGGTGGGTAGCCTATTCTCCCCCTCCCACTCCCCTTGCTTGTGTTCCCTCTCTCGCTGTCACTCTCTGTGTGTCAAATAAATAAACAAAATCTTTAAAAAAAAAAAATGAGTAAAAAACAAAAGGGAGACAATCCCAGGGGAAGATGAGCAGGCGTGTCAGAGTTCTACTTTATCTGAAGGTACTCCTGCCAGAGAAGCCTGGAGGTTCTGTCTGTGCTCTCCTGCACTAAAGGAGAGGGTAAGCCCTCAATCACAGGCTGCTTTATAAAGATAAATCTGTTGAGAGATCACATGTTAACTCCTCACCAGAGAAGGATCTTCTGCATGACCATAATTCAGACCTTCATGGTCCTAAAGGCAGCAATCACTGGTCATGAAAGATGACTTTGAGTTCATACGCTGAGACTACAGAGAATCACTCTTCACAATATTCTACATTTAAGGACAGTTGTATTTTGAAAGATTGTCACTAGCTACATCCTACGAGCCACAGGACTTTACTGATCAGCTAGCAATCAATCTTTTTAAAAATATGGCTTGGAGCACAGGAAGATTTCTAAAATAAACAATTTTTGGAAAAGCCTTTCACTGGTAAGTCCCAGTGGCTACTCTATGTTTTCAAATATACTGCTACTGGCTTCCCTGAAAACCCCTAGGAAGGAGAGAGAAAAGAGGAAAAGGCTCCTGTTTCCTTTGCCCCAAAACACAAATTGAGATGTGTCTTAGGATCCCAACATAAGAGCAATTCCTAGTTTCCTATTTAAAATCGCTAGTTATATGAAATATACAGAGAGATATATTAAAGTTATACTCAAGCTAGGCAGAGGGATAAGTACAATGAATCCTGCTGTGAGGTATCTCCATGCTTACCTTCATAGAATTCCAAATATGTTTCCTATGTGCATAAAGTTGTGAAAACTTCAGATTTCCAAAACAATACACAACCATCTATTTAACATACAATATTACACACCAGAATTCCAATATATGTACTAGAAACAGACCTCCCTCCCCCCACTTAAATAGCATCCAGAAGCTCCCCCATTAAACACACCTGCTGGAAATGGGGACTAGCTCCACAGCAGATAGAAAGCAAGATCCGAAAAGACTAAGCCACAGACATCCCTTTGAAAGGCAACTGTTGTTTCTGACTAGGATTCCTCTAGGATAAGTTTCCAAATCTGACAGATCAATAGGATCATCTGGGAAGTTTTTCAGAACTACAGACTCTAAGGTCTGACCACAGTCTGACTAAATTAGGCACCCTCGGAGACAGGTCCAGAGTTTGCATTTTTAAGGGAGCTCCCTGGGTAATTACGAGGTTCAGATATGTTTAAGAATTCCATCCTAGGGTTTTTGATGTCAGACTTGTGGACTGAGATTACATTTTACATGTCACGGTTCTTAAATATCCTTTAAGCCCCGGCTTACACGTGGCTTCCTCTTAACGATCTTACTGGCTGAGTACCTCCTCCCCAAATGTCATGCCATGCGATTTCTTGTGTTTATAACACTTGTCATGATTTGTAATTACTCATCGTTTACTTCTTTGTTGTCTCCCTTACTAAACTAAATTCCACAAAAGCAGTCCTGCTCTGCGTCATACCCCAGCCTTTGGCACAGAGTAGGTGTCTATAAACCTTTGATGAAGGAAAGGACATTGTACTCATCTCATTTCATCTTATTGACACCTGTGGGACACAGGTGCTGTCCAAGTTAATATTCCCAAGTTAATGAAATGAACCAGAACAGCTGGGTGGCTCAAGATCACCAGGTGATTAAGTGGTGAGAGCACATCTAACACCCACGCTCAGTTTTTTTTGTTTTTTTGGGGTTTTTTTTTAGATTTTTATTTGTATATTTGACAGACAGAGATCACAAGTAGGCAGGCAGAGAGAGAGGAAGAAGCAAGCTCCCTGTCAGGCAGAGAGCCCGATGTGGGGCTCGATCCCAGGACCCTGGGATCATGACCTGAGCCAAACGCAGAGGCTTTAACCCACTGAGCCACTCAGGTGCCCCCAGGCTGTTTTCAGGTTTCCCCTCTCCTCTTTCCATCCTCCCCCACTGCCTCCCTTCAGTGAATATCAAAATGTGGTTCTAACTTATTAATATCAAACTTATTAAAGAGGTGGGGCCTGTGTCTCAAAGTCTTTATTTTAGGGATAACAAGCCGTTGTGCAACTCAGAAACCTTGAACACATTCTGTTCACTTAACAGAGAAACAGGTACATGAAGTAGTGGGAAAATCTAAGTTCCTTGGAAAACACTGGCATAATAAATTCTAGTTTTAGTCAAAAGAAAAATGCATGTTATGAAAGGAAAATTATTCAGCTATAAAAAAAAAAAACTTCAAAAAACTTATAGTATCCTTGACCAGAAAAGAATCCTTTACCAGAAAGAAAGGAAAGCACATTTAATAGAAACTTAGAATATAGAGGAGAGGTTAATGAATTAAATATAATTAGTTTATTCTAACTCAAGTAATTTGCAGGAAACTAAAAGGAGCATATAGAAAGATGAAATTCTGGAAATTAAGTGCATAAAAACATAACAATAATGTTCAAATGACTAAACTGGCCATTAAAAGTTTGATTTAACAATAATGAAATTAGAACCTGGTCCATTAGGGACTAGTAATATTTTGTTAAGACAGACTGTGGCATATTTGTACTATTCATGGAGCACTGGTATTTAATCACAGCAGGTTTAGATTGTACAAAGTCACAAGGGGAATCAGTTACTAACTCTATTATCACACTGGCAATTAAAAAATAAAAAGAAAAGAAACGAAACCAGTGAATTCTTCAAATTATGTTGACACAAAGTCTACCTAACAAAAATCACTAATGAAAGAATAATACAAAAGAGAGAATGAATCATAACAAATTAGGTAATAAAATCAGCGATAAAATGTCTAGCCATTTTAGAAAAAAACAGCGTTTTTACTGAGTAAGTAAATGAGCAGACACAGTAACCTTAGTAAGCATTTGACTGCAGGCCTCCTAGGGTCTTCTCTGAAACATTAATTCAAATTGACTCACATTAGAGCAGTCATAAGACTTTAAATCAGTAGGAGTAAATTAAAGCAAAGGGTAATAATCAACCAATAATGTTTTAAGAGTAAGGGAAGATCCCAGTAGGAACCCACAGGCTTCGTAGTAAGTTCGAATTGTGACATCAATGAATGGATTAATAGCTCTCGAATTAAAATCTCAGATGATGCCAAATAAAAAGAGAGAAGAAAACTCAAAAGGGAGAGAACCACTTATTAGCCAGACTCTGTGACCAGTGAGAAATAAATATCTGGAATTAGAATCCACATGTGTGGGATTCTCATGGATGAATATGCTCCTAAGAGCTACAAAATACATTTTTGATAATCTTAGCTAAAGGATTCATAAGGAAGTGAAAACTTTATTATAATATAAGAAATTCATCTTCCCACCTAGTAAAAAATAGGTATTCTAAGTTGTTACTTTTGCATAGCACTTCTTAAAGGAAGACAAACTACAGGTTTAAAACTGAACCAGCATTAAAAAAAAAAAAAAAATGAGCATGGTAGTGTAAAATCAAGTCATTAAAGAAAATGTACAGGGGCGCCTGGGTGGCTCAGTGGGTTAAAGCCTCTGCCTTCAGCTCGGGTCATGATCCCAGGGTCCTGGGATCGAGCCCCACATAGGGCTCTCTGCTCAGCAGGGAGCCTGCTTCCCCCCCCCCCCCGGCTCTGCTTGCCTCTGCCTACTTGTCAAATTAAAAGAAAAAAAAAAAGAAAACAAAATGTACAATAATCAACATGTGGGTTCCTGGGTGGCTCAGTTGGTTAAGCGACTACCTTCGGCTCAGGTCATGATCCTGGAGTCCTGGGATCAAGTCCTGCATCGGGCTCCAAGCTCCATGGGGAACCTGCTTCTCCCTCTGACCTTCTCTCCTCTTGTGCTCTCTCTCACTGTCTCTCTCTCTCAAATAAATAAATAAACATCAACATGTACTTTTTAACCAAATAACTCAGCTAGAGTAACAATTTATCTTTTAAGCATCCAAAAGGATATCAACACTAAAAAGGAAAAGGAATATTTCTTTTTTAACCTAAATACAGTTGCCAATGAAATGTGTAAATATTTTGTTTGGCATCTATGTTTTCTTAAAAAATTTACAACCAACCTATTAGAAACACAAATATGCCAAAAGAAAATTTGCAAAGACCTAAAAATCATTTGAGTCATTTAAAACCAGCTTGGTCAGAACATTTAAACACCCTGCCTCCCAGGCCTACTTATAAGATGATGATTATAATTACTATGTCATCATTATTATGCTAAGTTTAATCATCATTATTATTATTATACATTTTCCATGTATTGAAATAGAGTACATGGGTTTTGTTTTTGTTTTTGTTCTTGCAATAAAGGTGGGTGTGCACTGCTCCTATTCCTTGTCCCCTGGAGGTCAGTAAGTAGCCTCATTTGCAAGTTGACAGGACAAGGGAAGAGCAATGCACTACGGAACAGAGCAATGGCGACTGTCTCACAGTAACTCATGATCACAGGCCTCGTCAGCATTGGGCTCTTTCTAACCTGGTGAGTTCACAAGCTACAGACACAAAATAACCCCTACTGAGAATTATAGCTGTATACAGCAAAGCACCTGTGTGTGGTTTCAATGTCAGAATTCCAGGCCAGAACAGGCCATTGCCCCCAGAGACCCAAACGGAGGCTCTGAGAGCTTAAGTAGGCATTCTATACACAGTGAAATGGGCCAAACCGCAGGAAAGAGTCCACAGAGAGCAAAGCTCAGCATCCTGGAAAAGTCATAATTAAGATCCAAACAGACAGTCCACTAGAATCCACAGGGAGTGAGAAGGGAGAAGGTCCTGGCTGTGAGCATGAATGGGAGCTATTAGGGCAAAGGCAAATTGGTTGAGAATTTAGGGTAGAAAAGTGGAATCTGTGGAGATTTTCTAAGACACTTGACTGGTTATTTTAAGTAACCAAAGCCTTAAAAGGGGTTTGGGAGGGAGCTGGTACTGTCAAGACAAAAGACAGCCAAATAATAACACTGATAACCCAACCATTACCTGTGATAGCATGGCCCAAATCACATGGTTCACTGATAGGAATCCAAACTTTATTTTAGATATCACTTTCCACTTTTTAAGCAAAAAATATTTATAAGAGTAATTAAGTATAGAACAAAAATCAATTAATTCAGCCTTTACTTCCTTTCTTTGCCCATGCAAACACTGAATGGAGCACAGACAGATAATAAACTCACTACAGGGGTGCCTGGGTGGCTCAGTGGGTTAAAGCCTCTGCCTTCGGCTCAGGTCATGATCCTGGGGTTTTGGGATGGAGCCCCACATCGGGCTCTCTGCTCTGCAGGGAGCCTGCTTCCTCTGCTATCTCTGCCTGCCTCTCTGCCTACTTGTGATCTCTGTCAAATAAATAAATAAAATATTAAAAAAATAAAATAAAATAAAATCACTACAGTCAGAGAGGGAAGGAAAAACAAAAGGCTTTGATAATAATCTATGAACTATCACTGACCCTGGAAAAATAAGAATTAGAAGAAATGTAAAAATTCCTACTCCAGCAATAGCAAGGTAAAGTCCTATTTCCAGGATACAGTATAAGCAACTTCTGAAAATGTACCCATTTCTTCCACTTGTTTTTTTTTTTTCTCCTACACCCCCAACTCTCTCTCCCTCTCTCTTTCTTCCTCTTTCTCTCTCTCTCTCTTTCTCTGACACACACACACACACACACACACACGTACATAGACTATGTGCCCTCTATAAAAGAAGCAAGAAGGCCCATTTCTGTATTTCTGGGGCACTGGCTTTCTTATATAACCCACCCAAACTTCCCAACCATAATAAACCCCATGAGCCATGATATCAGTAAGTGAGCCCAGGAAAGTGACTGGCCCACTCCAAGAACCACAAAAGGCTCTGGAGTTACACTCATACACAAGCACTTGCTGGTTGGAGAGCTGATCCGAGATTTTTAAGTCTAGAAAAGGACAGAAAAAAACATAACGATAGCCCATGAGCATGTGTGTTTAGGGCTACCTCCCCATGCTTCTCAGCAATTAAACTTGATTATAGCCAACAGCTCCCATTATAATTATCACAAGCCCATAGCAAGAGCATCTCATCAGGAAGCTATTTATAACCTGGAAGCTTTGTCTTCTTTCTCTCTATGGTCTCTCTTCACTTGATAGGGCAGATAACAGACGCTTCAGACCCAAGGAAGCACAGAGTCCACATATCATTGTGGAGGGAGGGAGAAGAAGTGGATGCCTCCAGAAAAGGTGCTGGCCAGCCAGGAACAGCAGTGGACTGCTAGAAACCTCCTGTCTCATCCCACCTGGCTCAGGGCTAGCCTAACACCCCATGCCCCGAGTAGGCGTGGTCAATGCAGACACACTGAACATAGCTTGTGAGGCAGGCAACCTGTTCAGAAAAGCCACAAGAGGTCTGTACCCTGCCAGGAACAATGAAAGCTAACACCACTCTCTTCCCGAACAGGATTAATTCTTTAAAAAAAATAATAACAGCCCACCTTTTTTTTTTTTTTTAGTGTTTAACCGTGTACCAGGCCACGTCCTGTTTTCAGTGCATCCCGCACATTAATTCATAACTAGCCCACAATGATCTCAGGGTTAACAGAGTTGGGATCGGGCACAGAAAGGCCACAGAACCTGCCACAGGTTCTCGACTGGCCCTGGCAGAGCTGGGATTCAAACCCTGCTCCAGCAGCCACTCTCTTAACCAGAATGAACTGCCTTGAATATGCTAGCGTCTGGACCTATATAGCACAATAGGTCCGGAAGAAATCAGAGAGGACAGACACTCTCTGTATCAGACACACATCTCCATGTACCTCTAATCAGAGAGTATTTGAGACGCTCTAATTCCAACCCATCAATTGACAAACCTGAAAAATGAAAATGTTGAGATGTTGAGGGACTTGCCAGAGGTCACACAGCTCACAGATCATCATCTTAAACCACCCACAACAGATGGTGATAAATAAATAGTCAAACTAGATTATAAGTTCTTGGGGGATCAGGACCCACTTCGTGGGATTAGCTTTAGAAATACAGTATACAGTATATAGTCGGTCCCCTGTCCAACCGCTCCCATCCCTAAACAAGCTTTCAAAAATCACCACAGATTAGAAGTTTTCTGGTGGGATCACTACTAGATCATTTTACAAAGAGGGGAGCAGAAGTCCTGAAAGGTTACATGATTTCGTCAACTTCATGTCAGTAATTACAGTGGAAGTTTGTGTCTAATTACAAATTAGCCATCTGTATATGATTTAGCATTCCTACAAAACAGGATGACCCAGAAGGTCCAAGTCTTACATTAGTCATCCCCAAAGTGGTATGAAATGTCACATAAGTGAATAAATAAATGTCCCATGAGACTCCAAATAAGGGTCTCTCCCTGACAACAATGGCGCTAGAAACTAAAAGGAAAGAAAGGGTGAATAAAAAAGAACAATGCACACCCAAAAACCCGAACTCAGAGATTAGGAGAACTTCCCCATCACTCTTCCTTTCTTGCATTAGCCACCAATGCCCTTCACTAATCCTAATTAAAGAAATTAAAACTAATTTCTTTGAAAGCTTCATCAGACTGAAATACCTAGAGATACTTTTTTGAATTAATTCTTTTTTTAAAAGATATTTATTTATTTATTTGACAGAGAGAGATCACAAGTAGACAGAGGGGCAGGCAGAGGAAGAGGGGGAAGCAGACTTCCTGCCGAGCAGAGAACCCAATGTGGGGCTCGATCCCAGGACCCTGAGACCATGACCTGAGCTGAAAGCAAAGGCTTAACCCACTGAGCCACCCAGCACCCCCCTAGAGATACTTTTAAGACCAGCAAAACAAAATTTCAGAATAACTATTCTAAGATTTATATTTGTATTTTTTTTAAAGATTTATTTATCTAGGGGGCCTGGGTGGCTCAGTGGAAGCGTCTGCCTTCGGCTCAGGTCATGATCCCAGGGTCCTGGGACCAAGGGCCACATCGGGCTCCCAGTCACCGAGAAGCCTTCTTCTCCCTCTTCCTCTGTCTACCACTCCCCCTGCTTGTGCTCTCTCTCTCTCTATCAAGTAAATATTATTTATAATAATAAGGAAACAAATAATATTTACTTGAGAGAGAGCATGCACACAAGTCAGGGAAGGGCAAAGGGAGAAAATCCTTAAGCAGACTGCCCACGAGCACAGAGTCCCACGTGGGGCTCAATCCCATAACCCATGAGATCATAACCTGAGCCAAACCAAGAGTCAGATGCCTAACCAACTGAGCCATCCCAGAGCCCCTAAGATTTATATTTGTATTTTTTTTAAGATTTTATTTATTTATTTGACAGATAGAGATCACAACTAAGCAGACAGGCAGGCAGAGAGGAAGAAGCAGGCTCCCCGCTGAGCAGAGAGCCCGATGCGGGGCTCGATCCCAGAACCCTGAGATCATGACCTGAGCCGAAGGCAGAGGTTCAACCCACTGAGCCACCCAGGCGCCCCTATATTTGTATTTTTAAGTAAGTCTTTTCCATGGGAAATTTTTCAGATTTACCTCAGGCAAATGTTTGCATCTGTTAAAAGTTGCTGCTACCCTTCATCTAAAAGGAAAGCCACAAAATTCAGTTCAAATCAGGAAAGTTTCCCTTTCCAGTTGAACTCCAACAGCATGTTTCTAGACAAAATACTGGCAAATAGCTTTCACCCAATAATACAAAGACACTTTGCAAATGAGGATTATTGGTCTATCTTTATACATTGATCAGGAGTAGATTTATTCAGATTAATATACATTTGAAATCTATGGCCAGAAAGCCTAATGTCTCAAATTCACTACACACAGTCTTGCTCACTTAAATTTCTCCCTTCTTCTTACAAAAAAAGAAAAGAAGAGAAGAGAAAAAGAAAGGAAAAAAAAAACCCTTAAAAGGTCCATTTCCTTCATAAGAATTCAAGACCAAAAAAATAAGAAAACATCTGACAAAACCAAATCCCATTATTATTACTATTACTAGTAAAGTATTATAGCCAAGAATTCCCACATGCTAGTCAGTCAGGAACTGTACAATTCAATTTCAAATGGTTGCAAATTATGTAATGTCATCCTGCTGAAAATATTAATTACATAAATATGCTCTTTTAAGCAAGAGTAACCTGCACCTGCCTTTCTAGGTTATATTAGGTAACAAGGATTAGCATTTTTGCAGGGTGACAGTTTCACAAGCAATCATAAATCTCAGAAGGGGAAGTAGACTCTGAATTTACCATCAGGTAATACATACTGTCTGAAAAAGAGCAAAAGGAGTGTCTGACTCTGGCTCAGTCAGTGGAGCATGTGATTCTTGATCTCGGGGTCCTGAGCTCAAACCCTACGTTGTGGGTTGAGTTTGCTCAAAAAAAAATTTTTTTTAAGGGGTGCCTGGGTGTCTCAGTCAGTTGAGTGTCCAGCTCTCGGTTTTGGCTCAGGTTGCGATCTCAGGTCCTGGATGGGGCTCCCCGCTCATCAGGAAGTCGGCCTCCCCTCTCTCTCCCCCTCTGCCCCTCTCCCGGGCTTGTATGCTCACGTGCGCTCTCCCTCCTCTCTCCCTCCCTCTCCCTCCCTCTCTCTCTCAAATAAATTAATAAAATCTAAGAACTAAAAATAAATAAATAATTTTTTTAAAAAAAATGCCTGGTTTCCCACAGGATAGCTGTCACATAAGATACCAGTCAAGCCACAGAGGGTAGATGAAGGGCTCAAGAGACTAGCTTCTAATGGCTCAAGGAAAAACAGAACAAACTACAACTTCTCTCCAGATCTAAGTACAAAGTTCCAGAACAAGACCATATGAAGACAGGCTGAGAAGAAACAGAACTAGAGAACTCAAGAGATGATAAGAATCTATAACACTGGGCACCTGAGTGGCTCAGTCAGTTAAGCATCTGCCTTAGGTCATGATCTCAGAGCCCTGGGATCTCAGAGTTGTGGGATCAAGTCCCACACTGGGCTCCCTACTCAGGAGGAATCTGCTTCTCCTTCTCCCTCTGTGTGCTCTCTCTTGGGTAAATAAATAAAATCTTTAAAGAAAAAAGAATCTAAGAAACCACTAGCCTTACCTCCTCACCTCATTTATAGATAATAAAAATAAGAAACTCAACCAAAATCACACCAGAAGTTTATAAACTTTTCTGTCCTCTCCTCTCTCCATAATGTTGATGCTTTAAGTTCAAGCTTTGGATGATGACCTTTGATGCTAGTTTTGCCACTTTTGAGATGACCTTGAGTGTACTTTTTAATCTGGATTTCCTCATCTATAAAATGTATATAGGGCACCTGGGTGGCTCACTTGCTTAAGTGACTGCCTTCAGCTCAGTTCATGATCCTGAAGTCTTGGGATCAAGTCCCACATTAGGCTCCCTGCTAGGCAGGGAATCTGCTTCTCCTGCTGACCTCTCTCCTCTCATTCTCTCTCCCTCTCAAATAAATAAATAAAATCTTTGTTTAAAATATATGTAAATATACATAAAATATATAAATACATAAAATATAAAAGCATATAAAATATAAAAGTAGCTGCCGATTTTTGACAAGGGAACCAAGACTACGCAATAGGTAAAGGAGACCATGTTCAACAATGATACTGGGAAACTAGATGTCCAATACAAAAGAAGGAAGATAGATCCTGACTTTACACCATATGCAAAATAACCCAAATCGAAAACCTACTCATAAGACCAAAAATTATTAAATACCTAAAAGAAAACATAAGCCCCGAAACTAATAATACACTATATATTAACTAAATTGAATTTAAATTAAAAAATTTTAAAAAGAGGGGAGCCTGGGTGGACCTCAGCCTCTGCTTTCGGCTCAGGTCATGATCTCAGGGTCCTGGGATCGAGCCCCGCATCAGGCTCTCTGCCCAGCGGGGAGTCTGCTTCCCCCCTCTCTCTGTCTGCCTCTCTGACTACTTGTGATCTCTCTCTCTGTCAAATAAATAAAATCTTTTTTTTAAAAAATTTTTTAAAGAAAATATAGGGAGAAATATTCCAACACTGGATTTGGTAATGATTTCTTGGATATGACACCAAAAGCACAGGCAATAAAAAATAGACAAATGAAACTATACCAAACCTTAAAACTTTTGCACATGAAAGGAAACAATCAACAGAGTGTAAACTAACCCATAGAATGGTATAAAATAATTGTAAATCATATATCTGATAAGGGGCAATATCCAGAATATTTAATAAAATTCTACAAGTCAACAACCATACAAAATAATCCAATTAAAAATGGCAAAATAGGGGCTCCTGAGTGGCTCAGTGGGTTAAAGCCTCTGCCTTCAGCTCAGGTCATGATCCCAGGACCCTAGGATCTCTTCAGGCTCTCTGCTCAGTAGGGAGCTTGCTTCCTCCTCTCTCTCTACCTGCCTCTCTGCCTACTTGTGATCTCTGTCTGTCAAATAAATAAATAAAATCTTTAAAAATAAATAAATAAAAGTGACAAAACATTTAGACATTTCTCCAAAGAAAGTATAAACATATAAAAGGTATAAACATATAAAACATATATGTTCCAAAGAACATATAAAAAGATGTTCAGTATCACTAACCATTAAGGAAATGCAAACCAAAACTACAATACAATATCAACTCACAGCCATCAAATTGGCCATTGGTCAAAAGAACAGAAGATAAGAGAAGTTGAAACCCCCAGGCTCTGTTGGTGGGAGTGTCAAATGGTGTAGTCATTATGGAAAATGGTGTGGAGGATCCTCAAAAAATGAAAAACAGAGTTATCATATGATCCAACAATTTCATTTGTGGGTATATATCCAAAAGAATTAAAAGCAGAATCTCAAAGAGGTATATTCACAGCAACATTATTCACAATAGCCAAGAAGTGGAAGAAACGCAAGTGTCCATCAACAGATGAATATATTTTTTAAAATGGTATATGTATACAATGGAATATTAGCCATAAAAAATAATGGGAACCTGCCATTTGCAACAGTCTGAATGGATCTCAAATCCATCATACTAAGCAAAACAAGCAAGTCACAAAAGAAAAAACACTGTGTGATTCTACCCATATGAAGTATCTAAAGTAGTCAAAACATTGGAAACAGAAAGTAGGAAGGTAGTTGCCAAGAATTAGGGGAGGGAGATTACTGCTTAATGGTTACAGAGTTGCAGTGTGCAAGGTGAGAAAGATAGAGATCTACTGTACAACAATGTGAAAATTCTGAACACTATTAACTTGTGCACTTAAAAATGGTTGATGGTGAGGCACCTGGGTGGCTTAGTTACTTAAGCATCTACCTCTGGCTCAGGTCATGATCCCTCAGTCCTGGGATTAAGCTCCATGTCAGGCTCCCTACTCAGCAGAGGAGTATGCTTCTTCCTCTCCTTCTGCCCCTCCCCCTGCTTGTTCTCTCTCTCAAATAAATAAACAAAATATTTAAAAAGAAAATAAAATAAAAAATAAAATGTTGACAGTAAATTTAGTCTTATGTGTCTTTTACCACAATAGTAAAGAAGAAACGTAGCTGCTCCATAAAGTTTTTCTGAGAATAAAATAAGATGATAAAGAATTTAGCACAATGCCTGGTGTATGTCAAACACTCACGTTTCACTTAGCACAAGATTCATCCATGTTGTAGATGATCATGTCAGGATTTCCCTTCCTTTTAAGGCCAAATAATATCCCATTGTATGCATATACCACTTTTTGTTTAGCCACTCGTGTGGAGAGACGCTTGGATTGCTTCCTCTTCTTGGCTATAGTGAATGATGCTGTTATGATCTTGGGTGTGCAAATATCTATTTGAGACCCAGCTTTCAATTCTTTTGGAGATATATATATATATATATATATATCTGGATGTGGGATTGTTGGCTCATATAGTAATTCTATTTTTAATTTCTAGAGGAGCTACCGTGTTGCTTCATATAGAACAGATCCTTTAATCCTAGAGCCCAGGCTTCCTCACCTGTCAAATGATTATCTTTACAAATGGGGCTAAATGAAATGATCTCTGGGACTCATTTGGACTTGACTCTAGAGAGAACTCTGCCAGCCAGTCCAGCTCATGCCCTATTCTGTCTGATCACCCTTTGCAATGGAAAAACTTCTGATCCTCACTCTTCAAAATCATTTCCAATATACTCAGATCCTACATTTATGTACAGTCAAACCCCCAATTCACCACTAAGTCTCCTATATTGTTTAGAAAGAAAAAAGTAGAGCCAAGTGTGTTTGCTTTTCCCCCACCAAAGGGGCCTCATAAGGTGAGCTCACCTGAAGTTGCACAGCTCACAGACATACCTCTGACACGCTGGGTTCCACCAACACAAAGGAACCCAACAGCACAGAGCCTTCGGAATGCAGAAAACAGTAAAGAAAGTGGCACTCCCTTTGGTTAATGTCAAAATGAATACCATTTGTCTAAGGCCACTTTCTCTTACTAAACTGAGCAGTGATCACCATGTCATAAGACTGTGGAATTCCAAACAGCCGCCACAGCTTATGAAATAGTCCAATCTGACATCTTGCTTTCACAAATGAGTAAGAGATGGTAGGGTTCTTCTTGATGAAGTAGAACTTCAGCCAGCAGCTGGTCTGGACAGCAGGGGCTCCACCGGCAAGCCCAGACAGCAACTCCCCACCTGGGAAAAGCACCAAAGATGTACAGCCTGTAGACCCCTGCTGCTCCAAACATGGTCGTCAGACCAGGAGCACTGACCTCACCTGGGAGCGGATTAGAAATGCAGAATCGCAAGCCCCACTCCACACTTACAGAAGCAGCATCTGCATTTTGAAAAAACACCCCAGTGAGTCCCACGGTATTGAAGTTTCAGAAGGGCTGTTTCAGACTGCATACTTAAGAGACTTCAGAGCACTGGAAGGGGAGAGATCAATAAAATCATGCTTCAAAACTGTAGCACAAAAACTACTAAAAAGGCTGTTCTCCGTGCAGGTGGGCTGAATCAATCAAGTTGCACTCAACTGTCTTTTCGACGGCGAGGCTCTAAACTCTTCTGCTTGCCAGTTCGAATCTGAAGTTTTTTCTCAATGTCTGAAACTGACTAGTTTGTCTTAGGGGCCACAAGTGACAACCACCTGGCTGGTACAAATTCAGGAATCGCTGAGGGTACGACACAGATTAACTGCCCCAGGTATATGTGAGAGGTACTAACATCCCACCAAGACACTGTTGTGGGCCACAGATGCCACGTGGTTCTCAGTCCCTTCCCTGCATCCATTCTCGTTATTTCTCCAGGTGTCTTGGACCATTTCCTCAAATCCCTCCATCATCATTCTCCTTCCTATTAGCTTTCAGGAGAGACTATTTTTTTTTATTTATTCGTTATTTGTACAGAGTCTACTTCCCAGAAGGATTTTATGAGGCTTACAAAGATGAACACATTACAAACAAGACAAGCAAAATTAAAGCAAAATAAAAAATGAGTTAAAAGTCTCAGAAGAGGGGCGCCTGGGTGGTTCAGTGGGTTAAAGCCTCTGCCTTCGGCTCAGGTCATGATCCCAGGGTCTTGGGATCAAGCCCCACATCGGGCTCTCTGCTCAGCAGAGAGCCTGCTTCCTCCTCTCTCTCTCTCTCTCTCTCTGCCTCCCTCTCTGCCTACTTGTGATCTCTGTCTGTCAAATAAATAAATAAAATCTTTAAAAAAATAAAAGTCTTAGAAGAGAATATATACTCCACATAATGTTCTTTTCTTGGCTCCCCACCCCCATGCCCCTGGACTGTTCCTCCCCAGGAAAGCAAAGGAAGATTAATGTGATGGATGAATTTTACAATAAACTGTGATGTTCAGCTCAACTCCTCCTTTTTGTCTCTTAGGAGTGAGTATGCACACACGGAGTAAAAATTCTGCCTTCTCCCTCTTGGCATAAATCTTAACCGGGGCTCCTCCAGACCTGGCCCCACCCGACATGGGGAGACCCAGGGCTGCTACACTATTGAGGTCCAGCATTGCCTGTGGCTGGACGAATAGGTCTGTTCAGTGGTGGGACACTTAACAATGTTTCTAAGAAGTGATTTCCTATATAATCCATCTGCACAAAGATATGAGCTTTCATTCCTCAATCTAAAAAAGTGATATTTTGGTTCCCATTTTATGTCTTTGACTAATTTCTCAAGGACCTCAGAGCTCAAGGGAGGGAAAGGGTACTATTTATTGGGCCCTTTCCAAATCCCAACCAAAAGGTCAGGCAAATTAATGCTATAAGCCACTGATGGTAGGTTATTAATACTGGTCAGGGAAAAAAAAAAAAAAAAGTCCTGGGTTTTCCAGCTACTGAGACAAAAAGAAAAACACAACTGGTGTGGCTGACTCCTACAGCCAGAAGTCACTCAGCACTCACACCACCTTCATCTTCCTTGCCTTCCTCTTCCATGTAGATGAGAAAACCCAACACTTGCCTTTCCCAAAATCATGTTAGCTAGAAGAGGCCAGGGGACTCCACCTGGCCAAGGGGACATCCTGGAGAGTTACAGGGGTTGCCTCCTCCACTTCCTCCCTGTAAGGAAAAGGGTGCAGTGTTTCAGGTACAGGAGTCATCGGTAAGAAGAGCCCGGCAGGAAGAGAGAAAGCTGGCTGGTTGCTGAAGATAAATGAACCCCTAACTAGTCAAAACCACCTTGATATGTGGTTACACAGTTTGGGGAATGCTGAACTGAAAGATACATGTATGTATCTTTTGTTGTTTTTATTACTATAAATATAGATACAAATGTAAGTTGTTCTACAATTTACAAACGTAAATTGTTCTAGAGAACGCTGCTAAAAACTGATCGAGATTTTTTCTATACAACAAAAAAAGGTATGTTGAGGGAGATAGGTACTCATGTTCATGTGGAAACAGAGGCTGGGAGACGTTAAGGGATTTGTCTAAAGTCTCACCACTGGCCACTGGTAGAGCCAGACAAGATATGTTGAAGGGTTTTCATACCCCAAAAAAACAATATAACTCCAAAGAGTACTATAGGTAGATAGATAGATAGATAGATAGATAGACAGATATTTGCACACATATATGTTTATACTATGAAATCTTGATGAAATAGAACTCAACTGATTTCAACCTCACTGTACTTTCAAAAGACTGAGGAAACCTCAAAAAAAAAAAAAAAAAAAAGAAGCCACCAGCTATTTATGTTAAAATAATAAAATTACTTCTGAGGATGTCCTTGGACCAGTCTTCATTCTCCAAACCCTCTGGCAGTCTGTGTGGCCAAACGAAGACCCACAGTGGTTTAAGTTGGGACAACACAGAGCCCCCTCAAACTTCAAAAGAGCTCTTGCTATGTTACAGTAGGTACAAATATATGTTGCATAAGCATTCACACACTAAAGAAAGATAGCCATCAAAGGCTGATGCACACAGAAAGCACCAGCTATGAAATCTTGGATTCTCAGAAAACTCAATTAATCAAAATATAACATTGCTGAAACACTGAGCCAATCTACCCGTACAATGTTTCTAAGGAGTGATTTCCTATACAATGTCTTCATTTCCCACACACTGTTTCTTTACTTTTTCCAACTATAAAAAGATCTGGCTAGGGCTTTTCATACGCAGAAAGAGTAAAATATCTCCCTCCTCACTCTGCCCACTCTGTAGGAGGAGTCTGGTTTCCACTTGAACAGAGCAGAGTGCTGCCTCTTACAGTTGGCAGAATGCTTGCACACATGTAATCCCATTTGGTCCTCAAAATATTACCGTGAGGGAAACAAATGTACTAATCTCCATGTGCAAACAGGCTGGGAGACGTGAAGGGATTTGTCTAAAGGCTCACCCCCGATCACTGGTAGAGCCAGACTAAAATACAGATCTTCTGCCTCTCAGGGAATGCTCTTTCTGAACCACTGTGCCAATCCCGCCCCCTCTCTGTGGTGTGAAGTCGGGGCTCACACACTGGGGAGGTAGAAGGGCTGCACCCACGCTGCTTGGCCCATGGCCAGCGCATGGGCAATTATTACTTATCCTGAATATCCCTCAACCAGAGTTGTGGCTTTCTATTCTAGAAATGCATCCTTTTCTTCCCTTTTCCCACCTGCTTAACCATTCTCTCTCATTTCACTGTTGGTTCATTAATTTCTTGCCCTCAAAGGACCACATTTTCTCTCTCTCCTTGAGGTACAATGACAAATCATGGTCTAGTTACTAACCTTGCTTCTCAATAGCTACAAAGCTTTCTCTACCCTCCAGGTCAACACTAAACCTCTTTGCGGAAGGAGTTAGGGCATTTTACAGTTAAAGCTGCCACATTGTTAACATCAAACATTCAAAAGATCAAGACATACATTTACACTCCATTTCAATGGTTTTAATGTTAATTCAGATTATTTGGCCATGCCCACCATTACGAACCTGGTACTTGCTTTTGTCTTTTTTCTCCGGTGATAATGTGAAGCTAGAAAGACTGACAGATTAAGAAAGGAATGGATAGTGGAAAAAGTAACATAGAACACTTTTGTGGAAAACAACAAAGATATTAAACCGGTTATTTATTAGGAAGAAATCTTCCACCATAGTAGCTTAACATCTGTCATGTTCTAAGAATCACTTAGTAGTCTCTTACTTGAATTTATACAGAGGCTACCTATAAAACCCCGCTTGAAAGGTTTGAGAAGGATCTTGTTTTGATCGTGTTTGATAACTGAAGGCCAGTTCTGCAACCTTCTGCAGCATTCTCAGAGCTCTGCTGAACACGGCACAGCCCCGGGATTTCAGTTGTCTCTCGGAGCCTCCTGGCAAAAAAAAAAAAACAGGCAGCGAGGAAGGACGCTCCAGGGCTCTAGGGTCAGAGATGCGTGGGTTTGAAGCCCTTAAGCAAGTCACTCAAACTCTCTGAGCTTCAGTTTCCTCGTCCTTGAAACAGGGAAAATAATCCCAACTCATGAGGTCATTGAAAGAACATTAAATAAAATAGTACAAGTAAGATTCCTGGTACTCAAACCATTGTGGCTTTTACTGAGTTCCATTAAATATGAAGGAGAATTCTCCTGAGTTTCCCAAAGAAGGTGTCCTAAGGCATTCATCCAAGTTTTTTCAAAAAAAAAAAAAAAAATTGGAGGAGGAAGGGGAAGAAGAGGAATAGAAGAAAGAAAAATGAATACCCCTGGTGTAAATTTCTTCCCCTTGCGTGCGTTTCACTTCACACGCCTCCCTAAAATTGCCAATATTTCCTTATGACACTGAAAGCTCTTCAGGCGCTGGGACGATGTCTCCTTTTCGGTCTTCCCAAAAGTAGCACAGTGCCCAGCACTTGCTGATTTTCTTCTCAGTGGGCAACCCCGACTAGAAAAATTAATTCTCAGGGCTCTTACTAGGAGACGTTCTCCCTTTGTGTATGGCTCTACTCTGGTTTTGAGGAAGCAAATTTGCGTGAATGGTTTCCAAGGAGTGGGGTGGGATATCCAAGTTTTCCAAGTAAATGGAAGGCAAAGATCAGCAAAAATAGAATAACAATTAGGATATTTGCAGAGTCAAGTTACCATTCTAAAGATCACTTTGGATTTTCAAAGGGAGAGATGCATGTTTACAATGGGAAGACCTAGCAATCACCCACTCAACCAAGTGATTAATTTTTTTTAAGATTATTTATTTATTTATTTATTTATTTGGCCGAGAGAGACTCAGCGAGAGAGGGAACACAAGCAGGGGAAGTGGGAGAGGGAGAAGCAGGCTCCCTGCAGAGCAGGAAGCCAGATGAGTGTTCCATCCCAGGACCCTGACCTGAGCCGAAGGCAGATGCTTAACAACTGAGCCACCCAGGTACCCCCGCCGAAGTGATTAATTTTTTTTTAATATTTCATTTATTTATTTGACAGAGACAGAGATCACAAGTAGGCAGAGAGGCAGTCAGAGAGAGAGGGGGAAGCAGGCTCCCTGCTGAGCAGAGACCCCGATGTGGGGCTGGATCCCAGGATTCTGGGATCATGACCTGAGCCGAAGGCAGAGGCTTAACCCACTGAGCCAGGTGCCCCCCAGGTGATTAAATTTAACATCACTAATGAATGGCCAGATACATGTAACATAAAACACACCACATTACCTTGAAGCAGTCTGACCAAAAATGTTTTGTCTGAATCTATTCAAACCTTTAGGCTGAACTGTCAGTACACAAGAAATAGGTGGGGTGGAGGACAAGGTAAGGGACACCACAAGGAAATAATCAGATAAATCTAGAATATAGAACATTCTACATATAGACTAGACTTGTCCATTCAGAAAGTCTATATCATGAGAAAAGAAAAAAGCTAAGGCACTTTTCTAGATGATAAAACCGCTAAAAAGTTTAGGGGCCAAATGCAATGTATGAGAATCTTGGTTGCCTTGGCTGGAAAAATATACAGTTATTAAAGAGATTGAGGGGACCATTGAAGAAATTTGAAGATGGACTGGATGTTTGATGATATTAAGGAATGATTATGAACTTAGCAAGTTAAAGTACCTGTTTGTATGTAAGAGAAAGTTCTTGTTCTTATAAGATACATGATGGAAACTAGGGATGTCTGTAATTACTTTCAAAGGGCTTAGCCCCCCAACCAAAACAAAATATTACATACATACATACACACAGGTTGATAAAGTAAATATGAGAAAATGAGCGATTACTGAGTCTAGGTGTGGAAATACTGGTGTTCATGGACTGTTTCACATTTTCTAGCTGTTTGAAATTTTTTGTAATAAATGTTAGAAAACAAGGAGGCAAAAGTAACAAGCAAGCTAGTGCTCTCTGCCCTGAATGAAATTTTCTTTCTCTTGTATTTAATAATAAAAATAAATGATAAAACTCTTGTCCTAATGTATTTGGGCCAGTTACTGGGGACTACACATGGTTCAGACACCCTCTACAATGGATTCTGGGGATGGCAGTTGTGTTGAGGAAAGAGCAGAGCCCTCTTAAAGGGGTATCATTTTGACTACCCTTTGAAATCTCATTAGTCTCACACCAAAGATCCTATCAGCACATGGCTAATAAAATGATAAGTATAACTGATATTTGCTTCTTTACCATTTTTTTAATAAAATATAATCCTTTCTCTTCTTTTAGTTGGACTCCAGTATAGAAATATAGAAAAACAAAGATCTCATCTAGCATGACTGCTCTTCACCCTTTTCAAGGGTTCAAATCCATCCCTTTAAAAGCTCAGTTTTGAAGGGGCAGCTAGTACAGGGAGATGCTGACAACCACACAGATTTCCAGAAACTACATTTTCCAACCTACCACAACAGCTGCCTGGCCTCATATCAGCACCTCTATTTAACCCAAACACCCCCTCACAGGAGCGGCTTCATGCAAGTCAAATCACCAAATCCAAGAGCCACTTGTTACCAACTTCATGTACTTAAGGGCCTTCACCCAGCAATAGAAATAGCTTTGAATTAACTTTACAACTTGTGATCTTGCTTCTGTATAAAGATAACCTAGTCATCACTCAAGGTTTTTTGTTGTTGCTGTTGTTGTTGTTGTTGTTGTTTTTAAATGGTGAGGCAGGTGATTTGTAAGAAATACAGCTATGGAGGCAGCAAAGCATCTTTTATGTAGTCTAGGTACTCCATTAGACTTGCTGTGGGGGACAAGAATGAGAAGCAGCAGGGCAGGAAAGCAGTAAATAATCCAAAACTTCACTCTGCACACCAGGTACTTCTATTCCTTCCTGAACTTTCTAGAAGAACAGCCATTTGAAGATAAACTTGATAAAGGAGAGTTTTTACAAAGGCAGGCAGCAAGAGAAAGAAGCATGACCCCATAGTTAAAAGTTTGTATTACTTGGGAAAAGTGCGTGTAGTGTAGTCTGATGATTAGCCCACAGACCTCTCTACTATTTTGATTATCTTCCAAACTAAAACATACCACACTGAAGCTGAAATATAAAAACATAAAATAAACTGAAGCTTAATGCCTAAAATATACATGCAATATATATGACATTATATATACTATATATAGTGAGATATATATGATGAGATCCTATGTATATGTACATATTTTACATCTATATGTATATACATACCATATATATATATATATATATATATATATATATATATATATAAAACAATCTCCTGGGAAATGTGGAAGTGTTTCCTTTTCACTGTTGAGTTTAAGCTTATTTGAGAAGACAGGAAAGTCTTACCTAGGTACAAGGATGCGTTTTCTTTCTTGACATTGTCATCTAAGTAGGTTGGTCCCAAGGTATAAATAGGTGTGGAACCCATCCCAATGAGAATCTGTGCACAAATGAATAAAGCCACATAGACCCAATGATTATTTCCTCCTGAGTCCTTCAGGCAGGCGGGAGGGTCCGAAGGCGCTGTGGAGTTGCCATTCTGACACAGGCCATCGTTTGAAGCTGAGGCATTCAACTCTTGGATCTGGTAGGGAGGCGAGATGAAGTGAGGTAAAGCAAAGAGAGCAGCCCCCACGGCAATGAAAAGTCCACCCACGGCCAGCCACAGGGGCCTCCGACCCCGGCCGCCAAAGTAGCTGACGAACACCACCACCACCAGGCTCCCAATGTCAAAGCAGCTGACCAGCAGCCCCGACTCAGAACTCTTCAGACTGTAACGCCTTTCGATGGTGGTGATGACACTGCTCAGGTACCCAGACACCATTAACGCCTGGATGAAGGTCAGAAAGCACATGCAAACCAGGAAGCAACGGGAATCAGTGAGGACCACATAGAGGCACCTTCTTCCCTGGAGCGTGGCCAAAGTGGAGGACACCGACACAGCTTTGCTGACTTCCACCCTGTGGTTACATTCCATGAGCCCTGCCATCTCTGCGGAAGTGGAAGGAGCTGAGGGACTGGGGGCCAGCCGTCTTGGGCCTTGCTTCAACACCTGATGGCCCAAAGAATCTGTACAGCCCGTGGCTGGCTTGGCTCCTGCATTCGCAGGACTGAGGTCTGGTCGGCAGGAGGCGCTATTCAGGACCGGTAAACTCTTGGACCTAAAGGTCTCTGGGTCGCACTTCTCGTGGACAGCTCCTACTGTTGCTTGTGCTTCCAGCTGCTCTCCCGCCGGGGGCTGCAGCCCAGTGCCTTTGTCCATGGCTCTTAAAATTCAGGTTCGACCGCTGATCGTACTCAGGGACTCCGGCGCTTTTCATCCACCAGCACGAGGGGCCGAAGTCGGGCCCACTCAGTCGTGCCCACCAGGGACCGGGGCTGGGGATGCAGAGCCGCGCAGCAGAGCATCCTCACCAGCAGAGAGGCACCCAGGGCATCCTGACCGCAGATGCGGCCCCGAGGCTCCGCAGCCGCGTGCCCCGGGTGGCAGGGGTCCGCGCAGTCCTGCGATGAGCCCCGCTTGGGGTCCACCTCGGGGCGGTAGCTCGCGGCAGGAGCGTTGCGCGTCCCGGGCGCATGCCCTCCGCCGCCGCGGCTTGGCTCGCCGCCAGGAGCGAGTACGCCCCGTGCCCAGAGTGGGGGCGCTTAGCGCTGTTGCCTGCGCTGCATACCGCCCGGCAGGCTGGGCCAGAGGCGCCCTGTCCTCGCCGCCTCGGCTTGCGACACCCTCGGGCGCAAAGATGCCAACCTGCAAAGCAGAGAGAGGGCGGTCAGCGAAGGGCAGCTGCGGCTGGGGCTGGCGTCCCGGCGCCCCGGGGGCCAGCGCTGGGTGACTCCAACAGTCCCAGATGGGACCGAGGGGCGAGCGAGGAGAGAAGCCCGGGAGGAGGAGGCGGCAGCAGGCTTGCAGCCTCTAGTGCCCGAACAATAAGCAGCAGGCGGTCGGCAGAGACCCTCCCTCATTGTCTACCGTGGACCTGCCCCCGCCCCGCCCCTTTTGCCTTAAACAGAGCATCTGCTTTTATATGTTAATAATTATCAACCTGGCAGCACTGACTCAGAAGCAGTGTCTTTTATTCGAGTGAACTAATTGCAACCTTTTGCTACTCCTACTCCATTACTCAAAATAGAAAATACCCAAAAGAACAAAGGAAAGTTTTTTTGTTTTGGGTTTTCGGTTTTGGGGGTGTTTTTGTGTTGTTTTTTTACAAACACAGTACATTCCTAGTACCGATTTTTTAAAAAGAAAAGAAGGGGGTAAAGCTACGTGTGTAGAAATGTATGTACACACTTGTGCGCAAGCACGTGTGCGCGACTGTATGCGAATCCTTCTGCTTCATCAATTAGAGACACGTATGCAAAGCCCAAAGCAGCCGCAAAAAGGTCAACGCGCCAGCCTCTTTATTCCCAACACTAAAAATAACCCCCCAGCCCGAAAGAACTATTCAGTTTCAAATACCAGGGGCATTTGAGGCTGCGGCCCACACCAAGTCCCAGCGCTCAGTGTCACGCGAAACCGAAAATCAGTTTGCTTTGCGGAGGGGTGGGGAAGCAACAACCAAACAAAGAGACGCGGCACGTTGTCACAGAGCTCACTAGGAGCCCACCGAGCAGTCCTGGCACGAGGGGGCCGCGAAGGAGGTGTGCTGTTTACATCGAGCGCACCCCGCGAGAGTGGGCCCGGGGTGCGTGCGCGCGAGCGCGCGCGCGCACACACACACGCACGCACACACACACACACACACACCGGCGCGGATATGTCAGAACCCCTCGCGCGATCCTGCATCCAGATCGAATTCAGCAAGAGGCGAAAACAGGTGTGTCCTCGGGGTAAACCCCCGCCCCTAATCTTGGGGACTCCCACTCCCGTCCTGCGGCTTGGGGTGATGTGCACCAGGTGGGAGACAAGAGCCGGACTTCGCCGCACTGGGTTTCATTTCGCGCTTTTGTGATGATGCTGAGAAGAAAGGAGGAAGGGTAAGGGAGAAAGGCGGAGAGCCCGGGTGGCCAGGGCGGCCGCTCCGGCGGCTCTCTCGGCTCCCTCGGCTCCCTCGGCTCCCTCAGCTCTGAGGGGCCAGACCTGCTCCCGGATTCCCGGCCTGCGAGCCGCTCACACCCCGGGCTTCCCCGCCGCCTCCTTGCCCAGGCGCCTTCCCGGGGAACCCCACCGGCGGCCGCGCGCGGAGCGGGGGAATCCCGGCAAACTCCCTCGGCGCTCCGCGGGCGACCGAACCGCTGCCGGCGCTGGCACCCACACCACAGCGCCGGCTCGGAGGGACACACGGTTCCTGGCAGGGAGCTCTCCGAGCCTACGTGGAATCCCAGGGACACCCCTGCGCGCGCGCACACTCACACACACGCACACACACACGCACAACACGCGGGAAGACACCTCGCCGCGCTGCCCGGGCGCACAAGCCGCCGCTACTCACTCGCGAGTCTGTCGGTCAGAACGTCCGGCTGAGAGTGGAGCAGCGCGAAGTGGGGACTGTGGAGGTGCTGGAGTAGTTGGGAGCCGCCTGGGGAGGCAGCTTCAGTCCAGCGGCGGCGAAATCCGTGAATGAGACTGTGAGTCAGGCTGAACTCTTACCCCCACCCCTCGCCTGTCACCCAAGCCTCTCCAGACACTCGCGCACAGAGACGCGCCCGGAGCAGAGCAGCAGAGGGCGCAGGCGCGCGGGCGACCGCCCAGCCGGCCGAAGGGTGCCCTTCACCTGCGCGGTGGGGGAGACCGGGGAGCATTGAGGCCCCGAGGGAACAGGTCTCCCAGAAAGTCTGCTGCTGAGCCAGAGAGCCCACTCGGAATAAAGAAATTATTTCTGTTTGTTTTTCCGTGCCGTGGGCATCCACAGTGTCTAGGGACCAGAGTAGGCTCTGGGGACCAAAGATGAACAGGACAGGATCCCTGGACCGAGGAAACCTCCGTCTCCTGGAAGAAATACCCCCTAAGTAGCCTAAAACAACGAAGTAAGTTCTATACAGGATGCCACCGAAGAACCTAATATCCACTAGCCTCTTCCATCTTCATTTCCAAGGCTGAAGGAAAGCCAAGCACAAGAGCACGAGGTATGGTGCTCCAAGTGAGTAGGTAGAAGAGCCGCAGGGAGGTCGCACGGATGCAGCAGAGGCCTGAACGGCAAGGGTGGCAGAATGGAAAAGGTCAGCAAGGGCTTCATAGGTTGTGTGCTGTCAGCACCGAAGGGCCGGTGACATTCTGCCTTGCTCCCCACAAAGCTGTGCTGGCAGTCGTGGGTGAATGGAGGCCCCACTGTGGGCACTGAGGTGAGTTAGGAAGCATGGTCTTGGGAGAAAGATGGTTCTCCTCTCAGACAGCGTTTTGACAGCCAAGTACACATGTCCCATAAACCTTTTTTTAAAAAGATTTTTATTTATTTATTTGAGAGAGAGAGAGAACACAGAGGGAGAGTGAGAAGGAGAAGCAGACTCCCTGCTGAGCAGAGAACTCGCTGTGGAGCTTGATCCCAGGACCCTGGGATCATGACCTGAGGCAAAAGCAGATGCTAAACTGACGGAGCCACCCAAGGGCCCCCAACTTTTTTGATAGAAGACACACAGGAAGTCTGGACAAGGGATATGAATTAAGAATTAGCAGCCGATCAGTGGGTTAAAGCCTCTGCCTTCGGCTCAGGTCATGATCCCAGGGTCCTGGGATAGAGCCCCACGTCGGGCTCTCTGCTCTGCAGGGAGCCTGCTTCCTCCTCTCTCTCTCTCTCTCTCTGCCTGCCTCTCTGCCTACTTGTGATCTCTGTCTGCCAAATAAATAAATAAAATGTTTAAAAAAAAAAAAAAAGAATTAGCAGCAGATGGGGCACCTGGGTGGCTCAGTGGGTTAAGTCTCTGCCTTCAGCTCAGGTCATGGTCTCGGGGTCCGGGGATCAAGCCCCGGATTGGGCTCCCTGCTCAGTGGGGAGCCTGCTTTCCGCCTCTCTCTGCCTGCCTCTCTGCCTAGTTATGATCTCTCTCTCTCTCTCTGTCAAATAAATAAATAAAATATTAAAAAAAAAAAAAAAAAGAATTAGCAGCCAAAAGGTGGCTTTAGGGGAGTAAGGAAAATCAGGCGGACTGAGCAGAGGAAGGACAGGACCAGGGGTCACCACAAAGAAAAGGAGAGGGGGAAAAGCTAAGGACAGCGATTAGAAGCAGTGGCCAGAGAGGTTTGTGATCAGAGAAGTCACAGACACCATAGCAGCAGAAAACTTTAAGGAGTTATCAGACGAGGGAAAGGCTCTAAAGAATGGAACAGGGAAAACAGAAGGAGCCAACTCTTGGTTCCCACTCAGGTTGCGGGCTCATGTTGTGATCTCTTAGCTGTGGCATCAAGCCCTGCATTGGCCTCAGCACTCAATGGGGAGTCTGTTTAAGATTCTTGCATTTTACCTCTGCCTCTCCCACTTGTACACACGAACACTCTTTCTCTTTCTCTCTCACAAAAATAAATAAATCTTAAAGCAGAAGTCTCTTTAGGACCTGTTTGAGGGATGACCTTGAACTATCAGTAAACTTCTCAAAGTCTAGGTCCAGAGAGCAATGCCAAGAAAAAGCTTGAATTCCTCTCTCCTTCCACCCTTCTTGATTTTCATTCCCCATCTACGGACATTTTTCCCCCCAGGATGATTGGAAAGATCCATATTTCAGGGTTGACCTGAAGGAGGGGACTTTATCCCAGAGCCCAGAAGAATAATTAACACAAGATAATAAAAGCCAACATACTCACTGTAATGACACACCATCGAGGGTCCCCTTCAAAGCAGGTAGGATGGCTGCCAGGTTCTCATTTCTTTACATTTATCTAAAAGACCTGGAGATCTGTTGTACAACATTGTACCTGCAGTCAATAAAAATGTACTGTGCACTTAAATTTTTGTTGAAGGTAAAAACAAAAAAAATTTTTTGAGGGTAGGTCTCACTGTGAAAGTGTTCTTACCACAATAAAAGAAAAGAAAAGAAAAAGAAACGAAAGACCTGAAACACTGACAGTTATAAATTACCTGTGGTGTAGTTCTGTGGTAGCAAAAGGCAAGCTAGCCTCTGGACAGCAGCATCCTTCTCCCCCTCCCCCACCCCTCTTCAGAAGGTCTGTGTCATCGGTGGCAAATGAACACTGTTTCATCTTTGTGGTGAATGCACAGGTGTCACTTATCCATGTTTCATCACGAGAAGATGCCCTAATTCTAAGAGGCACCATCATTTTATGTGCCACTAAGAAGAAAAAAAATGCTTCCAATTAGACTATGACACATGCCTTCACGATGAAAGAGAGCAAAAGAGGGCTCTGTTGCCACACTGCCTAAATTTAATTGTGGCTCTGCCATTTAGGGAAGTCTGGCCTTGGACAATTTCCCAAGCCTCTCTGCCTCAGTTTTCAAGCTGGGGTTCATCACAGTATCTGTCTCACAGGGTTGTCGTAAGCCGTCAATTAGAGAACATCGGCAAAATGCTTACAAAGAGTACCAAGGCTGGTACTCTTAATGTCAGCCTTTGCTATAGATCTGCATTACTGTCTTTTCATTCATCTTATGCACAGTTTTTCCTCTCTGGTTGTCGGAGAAGCAGGGGACCAAGAATCTTTCATTTCATGTGGGCCACATACTTCTCTAGAATTCATTAACATTCATTCCCATCTGGGAAATTATGGCCAGACTGATAAAACATCATATACCCCGTAGGATCCACTATTTGGTTGTTTCTGTTTGCTTTGTTTCGTTTTTCATCTTTTGACCATACTGGTACCCCCCATCATTGCTCAAATATGTATGAAAACTAAACAGTAATGATGCCCTTCATTTATCATAGTAGGACTCACTACCTATTTTACATACATTGTTTCACCTTCACTCCTCAGTATATATCATCAATTCTGTTGATAGAACAGAGAGCTGAGGTTCAAAGTGATCATCAACGTACTCTAAATCATTCGGCAGAGAAAGTACGGAGAGCCAAATCTAGATCACCCACATTCCAAGACCTGTACTCCTGGCAACGTACCTGTATTTTCTTGCAATTGTGCTTTACATAATTTTTAGGAAACCATCCACTGATTAAGATAAGCATGTCTCTATCGTGAAATATTTAAGTGAATGAAAGGATGAAGCAGTCTCAACAGAAACACTGCATTCCACCACTTTTTTTTTCATTCCACCACTTTTAAGTAAAAACAGAAAACAAACTACCCAAAGAGCCATGGTCTCTGTACTGACTAGGATTCATGTTTTTTACAGGGCTGCCCAATTGTCTCATCACTAGCTATGGTTTCATTCCCAGCTCATGACTCCTCCCAGCCTTCTCTGCATTCCTTCCCTTTGACTAGGGAGCATCAAGGAACGAGTTTACCATAAAGTCCATCCCCCCACCCCCACTATATTCTGTTTTAAGGCTGAAAAATAACTGGACAGTAGCCTTCTTCTCTCACAGCCAGTCTTGCAAAAGAGAGGTTAAATCAAACCTGGCTTCCTGTGATTCCCAATCACAAACGCCCATAATAGAATTATTATTTATTTATTTATTTATTTATTTATTTATTTGACAGAGAGAGACACAATGAGACAGGGAACACAAGCAGGAGGAATGGGAGAGGGAGAAGCAGGCTTCCCACCGACCAGAGAACCGGATATGGGGCTCAATCCCAGGACATTAGGATCATGACCTGAGCCGAAAGCAGACGCTTAACTAACTGAGCCACCCAGGCACCCCAATAGAATTCTTTTAATAAAAACACCAAAAGGTAGGTGCTATGTGTGGGACAATTGGTTGCTCAGAGCTTAAACATTCTTTCCTTAATGGAAAGACACTTTAGAAGAGTTTTTCGTAGAGTTCATTCAAATTACCTTCTCCCATATCTACCTTTTTTTGTTGTTGTTGCTGTGAGTGACATTTTTGATAATTATCTGACTGCAAAAAAACCTCCAAAGCTCCAGGTTGAAGTGCTATACTATTTTTAATTATTACCAGTATTGGCTTTGGCATGTGTTGCAGCGGAGCTCGGTTTTGGCCGACTTTAAGTCTCCGTTGTCTTTGGCTGTCTGTGATACATTGACAATTGCTCCACTTGTACTTTTGTAACTAATGAATACAAAATGACCCAATACAAATACAATGTACCACTCGGGCCACCAGGAAAGTGACTTTGAAGGATTTAGTGTTCCATTTGGGGGCTTACAAAACCTGCTATCAAGGAATTGGATTTAAATGAATTGTCTTCTAGCTTTCCCTTTGAGAAAATTAGAACTATTAGAGTCTTAGTTTGCCTACAGTGGGGAATGACCTGACAGATGCACATGTGTATGGGGGGAAATATAAAATCTAAACAGGGCAATCCTTCTTCCTTCTTCCAGTTGGTGGTTTGTGAAATTTCTCGCCACAGGAAAATGTGACTTTTCAAGCAGAAAAGAATTATTGTAAGAGTTAGCTCATTTTGGACCCAGGATGGATTTTAACAACCAGGGAAGGAACTAGAACATGCTCTAAAGAGAAGTAAGAGATTTATAGGTAAGCGAAAATACTCATTTTTCTCTCCATACTATGGCCATCTTTCTTCAGTCTTCCCTAAAGAAGAACAGTCTGAGAGTCAAGGAAAAGTCTAGGAAGAAAGTCTGAAGCCCAGACACAACTTCTACTAGTCTTAGAAAATGTCTTTTTATTAATATCTTTCACACATAACAAAGCTGAGAATAAGCAAAGTAATCCAAGCTATCGAAAAACTAACAAAACAGGGAACCTGGGTGGTTCAGCCATTTAAGCATCCAACTCTTGAACTCAGCTGATCTCAGGGTTGTCAGTTCAAGCCCTACTTTGGGCTCCATGCTCAGCATGGAGCCTATTAAAAAAAAAGAAAAATCTAACAGAATTAGCTCCCTTATATGCCACCAGAACAGGATCGTATTAGTCTCCTGCAATTTAAAGACCAATCCTGGGGTGCCTGTGTGGCTCGGTCAGTTAAGGGGATGACTCTGGATTTTGGTCAGGTCATGATCTCAGGGTGGTGAGATTGAGCTCCCTGTCAGGTTCAGCACTCATCACAGAATCTACTTGTCCCCTTCCCTCTGCTCCTCTCCCCTCACCCACGCTCTTGTTCTCCATCTCTGTCTAAACGAAATAAATAAAATCTTTAAAAAAAAAAAAAAAAGAAGAAGAAGAAGGAAGGAAAGAAAGAAAAAAAGGGGAGGGGGTGCCTGGGTGGTTCAATGGGTTAAAGTTTCTGCCTTTGGCTCAGGTCATGATCCCAGGGTCCTGGAATCAAGCCCTGCATCGGGCTCTCTGCTCAGGAGGGAACATACTTCCTCCTCTCTCTCTGCCTGCCTCTCTGTCTACTTGTGATCTCTGTCTGTCAAATAAGTAAATAAAATCTTAAAAAAAAAAAAAAAAAGCAAAGAGGGAGATATGAAAAGAAACACTTTGGGGCAGGACATCTCAGGCTGGTGGAATTGTTGAGGAACCAGTGGAAGGTTTCTAAGCAAAGCAGGAACAGGATTAAGCAGAACTTCATGAAGATTAATTTCTCCGGAAGTGTTGGGTGCGATTGGAGTGGAGAGAGACCTAGAGGTAGAAAGACCATTCCCCAAACAATTAGGATAGTACAGACAAAACCATGACCTTAGGCTCTAATAAGTAAGGACTAGATCCTAGACCACTGTTGTTTTATGACATGGAAATGATTATTTTAAACTGGAAGGATTTTAGGGATTGTGTAGCCAAAAATTTACAAACCTATGGCCACACTGAACTGATGATAAAGTCTACCTATCTATACATATTTTCAGTTTTCAGATTTCACTTGAGAGATTTCAGATGAAAGATTCAGATTTCTGCATTCTTGATATTTGGTATTTGCCACATTGGGTTCCAGGCCCTCGGTTACCTGTCTGGCCCCTAAAGGCCTCTTAGTTTAAGATCTCTTGATTTAGGCCAAATTTTGTCCTGCCATCCCTATCCTAATCTTGAAGATGAAGGAACTGAAATGCAAGAAAGGTGATTTTCTTAAAGTTTCACCAGCAAAGTCAACAAGGAATGACATGGTACAGGGATAATTTTACTTTGTACAGCAGCTTGAAATATATTGTCTCTTCCTCACAGCTCCAAAAGATAAACATCACTACACCCGAAACTAAGGTAACATTGCGTGTCAACTACACATCAATAAAAAAAACAAACATAGGGA
Source organism: Mustela erminea (assembly GCF_009829155.1). Taxonomy (NCBI): domain Eukaryota; kingdom Metazoa; phylum Chordata; class Mammalia; order Carnivora; family Mustelidae; genus Mustela; species Mustela erminea. The sequence continues at coordinate 22,488,708 of NC_045629.1, forward strand.
CACCTGGGTGGCTCAGTTGGTTGGGCAGCTGCCTTCGGCTCAGGTCATGATCCCAGTGTCCTGGGATCGAGTCCCACATCGGGCTCCTTGCTCAGCGGGGAGCCTGCTTCTCTCTCTGTCTCCGCCTGCCACTTTGTCTGCATGTGCTTGCTCTTGCTCTCGCTCTCTCTCTCTCTCTCTGACAAATAAATAAATTTCAAAAAAATTAAAAAAAAAAAAAGACTTCCAGGGGCGCCTGGGTGGCTCAGTGGGTTAAGCCACTGCCTTCGGCTCAGGTCATGATCTCGGGGTCCTGGGATCGAGTCCCGCATCGGGCTCTCTGCTCAGCAGGGAGCCTGCTTCCTCCTCTCTCTCTCTCTCTCTCTGCCTCTCTGCCTACTTGTGATCTCTCTCTGTCAAATAAATAAAATAAAATCTTTAAAAAAAATAAAAAATTAAAAAAATTAAAAAAATTAAAATTAAAATTAAAAAAAAGACTTCCAACTTTAAAAAAAAAAAAAAAGTAGACATCATTATTCCCTTTTCATAGAGGAGGGAGAGGGTTGAGAGAGAAAGAAACTAGGTAACTTGACCAAAATCACACAGCTGATCAGCAGTGGAGACAATGTTTAATTAAACCCACATCCATCCTAGTCTTTTTATCACACAATAATATAAGATCCTGTAAGACAAACCCACAGAAAATTTGGCCTGGACATCGACTGGCTGTGTGATAGCAGGGATGTTACTCCACCTCTCTTGAGTTCAGCTTTTTGGTCTCTAAACTGAACCAGAGGTGGGGGAGGGGTCGAGGGGGTGGGGACGCCTGGGTGGCTCAGTCAGTTAAGCGTCTGCCTTCTGCTCGGGTCATGATCTCAGGGTCCTGGGATCGAGTCCCACATGGGGCGCCCTGCTCAGCAGGGAGTCTGCTTCTCCCTCACCCTCTGCCCCTCCTCACCCCCCATCTTTGCTCTTATTCTCTGTCTCAAATAAGTAAATAAAATCTTTAAAAATAAATAAATAAAAATAAAAAATAATAAACTGACATGAATGTGTATCCAACAGCGGTTCACACACAGTAGGAATTACAGTTCCTATGTATTGGACGCTCACTTGTGCCAGATGTTGTGCTAAGCTCCACCCTCCATCATAAAATGGGTGCTGTTATCCACGTTTTGATGAGATTTACAAAAAATGCAACACCACTGAGTAGTGAAGAACAGTCTCGATTTGCCGCCTGGTCCAGTTTCTTTGTCTTAACCACACCCTCCACTAATCTTCTGATGGGGCACAGCATATCCATTAGGTGCTTTTCTCCTCTGATCTCAGTAATTTAGATTTTTTTTTTTTAACTTAGACATGTTCTTAGAATCAAAACTGTTACATAAGCCAACAAATATACTATGGTTCTTAGACATCTATCTAAATCCTATTATGGGTTGAATTATGTCCCCTTCAAAATTTATATGTTGAAGTCCTACTCCCAGTACCTCAGACTGGGACTGTATTTGGTAATAGAATCTATAAAGTTAAAGTGGTAATTAAGCTGAATTGAGGTCTTTATGGTGGGCTCTCACCCAATATGACTGGTATCCTTATAAGAAGAAGAAATTTGAGGGGCGCCTGGGTGGCTCAGTGGGTTAAAGCCTCTGCCTTCAGCTCAGGTCATGATCCCAGGGTCGTGGGATCGAGCCCCGCATCGGGCTCTCTGCTCAGCGGGGAGCCTGCTTCCCCTCTCTCTCTGCCTGCCTCTCTGTCTACTTGTGATTTCTGTCTCAAATAAATAAATAAAATCTTTAAAAAAAAAAAAAGAAGAAGAAGAAGAAGAAATTTGAACACAGACATGTACCAAGGGAAAACATTGTGAGGACTTAGGGAGAACACAGTTGGCCACCTACAAGCTGAGGAGAGAGGCCTCAGAGGAAACCAGCCCTCTGACTGACAACCTTGATCTCTGACTTCTAGCCTCCAGAACTATGAGAAAATAAATTCCTGTGGTTTAAGTCATACAATCTGTCCTACTTTGTATGGTAGTCCTAGAAAATTAATACAAGTATTGATTTTTTTAAGTCAAATATTTTAAAATTATAATAGCTAATAACTTCTTAAAAAGTTAATTCTTAAAGAAATTTCAGGATTTTAAAGACTTCCGACAATAAGGAAAAGTAGTTAAAAACTTTCTCGTGATTCACTTCTTAGAATAAATTAGAAGGAAATGATTTGAGAGAAAATCCTATGACACATGTCAATCAGAGGATATGGTCTCATAGAGCATGGGTTTTTTGTTGTTGTTGTTGTTTAGGTTTTGTGTATTTATTTAAGAGAGGAAGAGAGAGAGCACAAAAGCAGAGGGAGAGGTAGACTCCCCACTGAGCACAGAGCTGGACATGGGGCTGCATCCCAGAACTCTAGGATCATGACCTGAGCTGAAGGCAGACACTCAACCAACTGAGCCACCCAGGCACCCCTAGGGTGGGTTTTAATATGTGATAAATGTTACAAAGATTGGTAGGGAAAAAGTAGTGTTTAGGACATATTAAAAAATAAAAGCAATTTACATCAAAGTAATATAATCCATAAGTAAACAATTTAAAAGAAGAAGAAAGTCAAACAGATGTGCCCAGTTGAAGAAGAAATGAAATATAGTATACCCATGTCTAAAATAGAAATACTTATCACAAATCTTAAAACCTCCCTAGGAATGTCCACAATAGCCGAACTATGGAAGAGCCTAGATGTCCATCAACAGATGAATGGATAAAGAAGTTATGGTGTACATATACAATGGAATACTATGCAACCATCAAAAATGAAATCTTGCCTTTTACAACACTGTAGATGGAACTAGAGGGTATTATGCTAAATGAAATGAGTCAATCAGAGAAAGACATATGCTCATATGATCTCTCTGATATGTGAAATTTAAGAAACAAGTTAGAGGATCATAGGGAAAGAGGCAAAAAAATGAAACAAGAAGAAATCAGAGAAGGAGACAAACCATAAGAGACTCTTAATCTGAAACAAACTGAAGGTTGCTGGAGGGAATTGGGGTGGGGGAAGGGTAACTGGCTGCTGGACACTGAGGGGGGCATGTGTGGTAATGAACACTGGGTATTATATAAGACTGATGGATCACAGACCTGTACCCCTGAAACAAATAAAATATTATATGTTAATTAATTGAATTAAAATTAAAAAAATAAAATAATATAAAATTACGATCATGATACAGATTTAACAAAAAAAAAAGAACTTCCCTAAGATCTGAAAGTATTTAAGAAAATATAGATCCGGGGAAAAGTGACAAACCCCCGATAATCAAATGGTAACATTATCAATGTATCTGGGTTCTCCCACTTCAGGCTTCTCAGACTGGGGCTATGTGTCCCCAACAGCACTGGGCTGCCTGCCTATAATAAAGCCAAATGAAGGGAGCCTGGGTGGCTCAGTTGGTTAAGTGACTGCCTTCAGCTCTGGTCATGATCCTGGAGTCCTGGATCCATGCTTGAAGTCTGCTTCTCCCTCTGACCTGCCCCCTTCTCATGCTCTTTCTCTCCTAAATAAATAAATAAAATCTCGAAAAAAATAGACTTTAAAAATAAATAAAACAAAATGAAAAACATATGCATCTTCTTAGAAACTCATCTTTATTAAACTTTGGAAGTAATATGATAACCAGAGATATATTATGGTATAGAAAGAAGAACTCATGTTATTTAAATAAAACAGAACCTTTTTAATAAATGTGATGCTTACTTAAGGTTACTTAGGGCTACTGGCATCCTAGACTCCCCAGGTTATGTGGCCGCCTCCCTTCAGCCAGGCCAGTTTTGTTGAAAAGTTTAAGAAGTACCTTTATCTGATGCCAGGGTTTTTTTTTTTTTTTAATATTTATTTTTTTTAATAAATATATAATGTATTTTTATCCCCGGGGGTACAGGTCTGTGAATCGCCAGGTTTACACACTTCACAGCACTCACCATAGCACATACCCTCCCCAATGTCCATAACCCCACCCCCTTCTCCCAACACCCCCTCCCCCAAGCAACCCTCAGTTTGTTTTATGAGATTAAGAGTCACTTATGGTTTGTCTCCCTCCCAATCCCATCTTGTTTCATTTATTCTTCTCCCACCCCCTTAACCACCCCCATGTTGCATCTCCACTTCCTCATATCAGGAAGATCATATGACAGTTGTCTTTCTCCGATTGACTTATTTCGCTAAGCATGATACCCTCTAGTTCCGTCCATGTTGTCGCAAATGGCAAGATTTCATTTCTTTTGATGGCTGCATAGTATTCCATTGTGTATATATACCACATCTTCTTGATCCATTCATCTGTTGATGGACATCTAGGTTCTTTCCATAGTTGGGCTATTGTAGACATTGCTGCTATAAACATTCGGGTGCACATGCCCCTTCGGATCACTACGTTTGTATCTTTGGGGTAAATACCCAGTATTGCAATTGCTGGGTCATAGGGTAGTTCTATTTTCAACATTTTGAGGAACCTCCATGCTGTTTTCCAGAGTGGTTGCTCCAGCTTGCATTCCCACCAACAGTGTAGGAGGGTTCCCCTTTCTCCGCATCCTCACCAGCATCTGTCATTTCCTGACTTGTTAATTTTAGCCATTCTGACTGGTGTGAGGTGATATCTCATTGTGGTTTTGATTTGTATTTCCCTGATGCCGAGTGATGTGGAGCACTTTTTCATGTGTCTGTTGGCCATCTGAATGTCTTCTTTGCAGAAATGTCTGTTCATGTCTTCTGCCCATTTCTTTTTTTTTTTAATTTTTTATTTTTTATAAACATATATTTTTATCCCCAGGGGTACAGGTCTGTGAATCGCCAGGTTTACACACTTCACAGCACTCACCAAAGCACATACCCTCCCCAATGCCCACAACCCCACCCTCCTTCTCCCAACCCCCCTCCCCCCAGCAACCCTCAGTTTGTTTTGTGAGATTAAGAGTCACTTATGGTTTGTCTTCTGCCCATTTCTTGATTGGATTATTTGTTCTTTGGGTGTTGAGTTTGATTCATTCTTTATAGATTTTGGACACTAGCCCTTTATCTGATATGTCGTTTGCAAATATCTTCTCCCATTCTGTCAATTGTCTTTTGGTTTTGTTAACTGTTTCCTTTGCTGTGCAAAAGCTTTTGATCTTGATGAAATCCCAATAGTTCATTTTTGCCCTTGCTTCTCTTGCCTTTGGCGATGTTCCTAGGAAGAAGTTGCTGCGGCTGAGGTTGAAGAGGTTGCTGCCTGTGTTCTCCTCAAGGATTTTGATGGATTCCTTTCTCACATTGAGGTCTTTCATCCATTTTGAGTCTATTTTCATGTGTGGTGTAAGGAAATGGTCCAATTTCATTTTTCTGTATGTGGCTGTCCAATTTTCCCAACACCATTTATTGAAGAGGCTGTCTTTTTTCCATTGGACATTCTTTCCTGCTTTTTCAAAGATTAGTTGACCATAGACTTGAGGGTCTATTTCTGGACTCTCTATTCTTATTTTTTTTTATTTTATTTTATTTTTTTTTTATTTCCAGCATAACAGTATTCATTATTTTTGCACCACACCCCGTGCTCCATGCAATCCATGCCCTCTATAATACCCACCACCTGGTACCCCAACCTCCCACCCCCCGTCCCTTCAAAACCCTCAGATTGTTTTTCAGAGTCCATAGTCTCTCATGGTTCACCTCCCCCTTCCAATTTCCCCCAACTCCCTTCTCCACTCTAAGTCCCCATGTCCTCCATGCTATTTGTTATGCTCCACAAATAAGTGAAGCCATATGATAATTGACTCTCTCTGCTTGACTTATTTCACTCAGCATAATCTCGGACTCTCTATTCTGTTCCGTTGATCTATGTGTCTGTTTTTGTGTCAGTACCATGCTGTCTTGATGATGACAGCTTTGTAATAGACCTTGAAGTCCGGAATCATGATGCCACCAACTTTGGCTTTCTTTTTCAATATTCTTTTGGCTATTCGAGGTCTTTTCTGGTTCCATATAAATTTTAGGATTATTTGTTCCATTTCTTTGAAAAAAAATGGGTGGGATGATAGGGATTGCATTAAATGTGTAGATTGCTTTAGGTAGCATAGACATTTTCACAATATTTGTTTTTCCAATCCAGGAGCATGGAACATTTTTCCATTTCTTTGTGTCTTCCTCAATTTCTTTCACGAGTACTTAATAGTTTTCTGAGTATAGATTCTTAGCCTCTTTGGTTAGGTTTATTCCTAGGTATCTTATAGTTTTGGGTACAATTGTAAATGGGATTGACTCCTTAATTTCTCTTTCTTCTGTCTTGTTGTTGGTGTAGAGAAATGCAACTGATTTCTGTGCATTGATTTTATATCCTGACACTTTACTGAATTCCTGTACAAGTTCTAGCAGTTTTTGAGTGGAGTCTTTTGGGTTTTCCACATATAGTATCATATCATCTGTGAAGAGTGATAGTTTGACTTCTTTACTGATTTGGATGCCTTTAATTTCCTTTTGTTGTCTGATTGCTGAGGCTAGGACTTCTAGTACTATGTTGAAGAGCAGTGGTGATAATGGACATCTGATGCCAGTTTTATCTTTAGGAGGTGTGCCTTTGATTTAGAGAGCTCCAGGAAAAAGAAAAAATAAAGATAAAAAAAGGAAAAAAACCTTCGCTCATACAGTTTGAAATTCTCTTAATTTTGTCTACACAACAATTATTTCAAACAAAATGCGCCAGAGGAATTATGCTTACATTAAGCATTCATACTTTAGAATGGCTTATATCGTTCATATATTTTCTTGATACCTGAAACTAACTGCATTTAGAAATTGGAGGCAGAAAGAAAGACATCTAACAGTCAGGGTTCCTGGGGAAAAGAAGTTGCCAACTTCATGGTCTGGTTTTTTGTTTGTTTGTTGTTGTTTTTTAGAGAAAGAGAGAGCATGAGGGGGAGAAGGTCAGAGGAAGAAGCAGACTCCCTGCTGAGCAGGAAGCCTGATATGGGACTCGATCCTGGGACTCCAAGATCATGACCTGAGCTGAAGGCAGTTGCTTAACCAACTGAGCCACCCAGGTGCCCCTATGGTCTGGTCTGATGGGACTCTTTACCAAAATTTGGCAAAGTACAGGGAAACCATAAGGGAATCCCAGGGAGGTAATAACAGTGGAATGCCACACTATTACCATACTAGGCCCAAAGGAGTGGGGAACAGAGTGGCTTTCAAAAATTAGGAGTATGGAGGTTCCTCAAAAATTTAAAAAAATATAGTCACCCTATGATCCAATAACTCCGCTACTGAGTATTTACACACACACACACAAAAACAAAAACAAAAAACAACCCACTAATTCAAAATTACATATATATATATATATATATATATATATATATATATATATATAGGTATATACATATATATACACACACATATATAGTAAATAATGCTGCAATAAACATAAGGATATAGATATGTGTGTGTGTGTGTGTGTGTGTGTGTGTATCCCTATGTTTACTGCAGCATTATTTACAATAGCCAAGATATAAAAGCGGCCCAAATGTCCATCAGTAGAAGAGTGGATAAAAATGTAGTGTACATATATATAATGGAACATTAATCATGCGTCAGAAAAAAAAGAGAGATTGTGCCATTTGTGACAACATGGATGGATCTAGAGGGTATAATGCTAAGTGAAATAAGTCAGTCAAACAGGCACCTGGGTGGCTCAGTTGGTTAACCTTCTGACTCTTGATTTCCATTCAGTCATGAGCTCAGGGTTGTGAGATCAAGCCCTACCCTGGGTTCTATGCTCAGCGCAGAGTCTACTTGGGATTCTCCCCCTCCCTCTGCTCCTCCACCTGCTTACACTATAAATAAATAAATAATAAGATCTTTTTAAAAAGTCAGTCAGAGAAAGACAAATGCTATATTTCATTCATATGTGGAATTAAAGAAACAAAACGGGGGCGGGGGGAAGACTCTTAAATACAGAGAACAAGCTGGAGGTCACCAGAGAGAAGGTGGCTGGGGGAATGAGTGAAATAGATAAAGGGGATTAAGAGTACACTTACCATGATGAGCACAAATAATGTATAGAACTGCCGAATCATTACATTGTCTATATACAATACACATACACACACACACACATACACATATGACCTGAAACTAAATAACACAATACTGGAAACTATTAATTATACTTCAATTTAAAAAAAGAATATGTGGGCGCCTGGGTGGCTCAGTGGGTTAAGCCACTGCCTTCGGCTCAGGTCATGATCTCAAGGTCCTCGGGCTCTCTGCTCGGCAGGGGGCCTGCTTCCCTTCCTCTCTCTCTGCCTGCCTCTCTGCCTGCTTGTGATCTTTCTCTGTCAAATAAATAAATAAAATCTTTTTAAAAATAAATAAATAAATAAAAATAAATAAAGAAAGAAAGAATATGTGTATTCTTTTGTTATTTTTTTTTAAGATTTTATTTATTTATTTAAGAGAGAGAGCGTGAGAGAGTGAGAGAGCACAAGCAGGGGGAGTGGGAGAGGCAGAGGGAGAAGCAGATGCCCCACTGAGCAGGGAGCCCAATGCGGGGCTCTATCCCAGAATCCCCCAACCATGACCTGAGCAGAAGGCAGATGCTTAACTGACTAACCAACTGAGCCACCCAGGTGCCCGCCTCTATATTCTTATTTGAAATGTAAATAAATAAATAATATATATATATATGTATATATGAAGTATAAATATATTTTTGGTATAAATATTTGATATATATATATATTTGGTGTATATATATTTGATATATATATGTATATTTTTAAAAGGGTTAGAGGAAACAATACAAAGAAAGCCACAAGATGGGATCTATTGCCTTCAATAGAGGGAAAAGGTCAGTCCACAGGGACCCTGCAGAGAAAAAACTGGGGGAATATACCCGGTCTCAGGTCCTCCCTCCCCTGCCAGCTTCTGATCTCCACCTGGTTGGAAGCTATTGGAAGCAGAAGGCCAAGGAGCTCGTGGAAGCTCTGGGAACAAGTCAGCCTGCAGGGCACAGAGCAGACTGCAGGGAAGTGAAGAGCTGATCCGGAAGGAGAAACAGAAGGTGTCCAGTGTTCGAGGACTAAAGGGGGGAAGATTAAACGGGCCAGGAGGTGCTGGCAGCAGGGTGGAAGAGATAAATATTAAAAACACCAAAAATGTTTAAACAATGAAAGACCTTGGGTTCTGTTTTCAAAAACTTAAAGCTTTGGGGCACCTGGGTGGCTCAGTCAGTTGAGCACCTGACTTGTGATTTCAGGTCATGATCTCAGGGTTGCAAGATGGAGCCCTATGTCAGGCTCCGTGCTCCCTGCAGAGTCTGCTTGAGATTCCGTCTCTCCCGCTCCCCTCTGCCCCTCTCCCCCTCACTCTCTCTTTCTCTCTCTCAAAATAAATAAATCTTTTTTAAAAAAACTTAAAGCTTTAATATTAAAAAAAGATTTAGAAAATATGAATGGTAGCATTCCTGGGTGGCTCAGTGGGTTAAACCTCTGCCTTCGGCTCAGGTCATGATCTCGGGGTCCTGGGGTCGAGCCCCACATCAGGCTCTCTGCTCAGCAGGAAGCCTCTTTCCCCCTCTCTCTCTGCCTACTTGTGTCTCTCTCTCTGTCAAATAAATAAATAAAATCTTAAAAAAAAGAAAGAAAGAAAATATGGATGGTAGGTCTCTGTGGAAAGTACAAAAGATCACTACAGATGCTAGAGGTAACTAAAATGGAAACATGCGGGATGACAAGAAACAGTCACATGTGATGAGTAATGAGTCTCCTGGATGCAGTGACTGCTCCAAGCATAGGCATGGGACCATCAGGGCAACAAGAATCTTTCCCTGGGCTTGTACAAACTGAGGAGAAAACCATCTTTCCTTTTGCATCACCAAGATGGAATGCTGAAATTCTGGCACTGCCTAAAGCCATGCCCCATGCCCCATGGAAAATTCCAACCTGCAGTGGCAGAGAATGAGGCCACGCACAGTGCAGGGTAATGAAGAAAGAGAAAAAGTCCCCGTGGTAGAAACTGCATTATCTCTGAGGTTACTGCATTCTGTCCTTCCCTTTTGTATGAAGCAGTAAATTGTCCCCTTTACTAGACTGGTTTGAAATAGGCTTCAGTTACTTGCCAAAAGAATCCTAACGTAGTCCCTATATTATGGGTTGCGTTGTGCCTCCCCTCCAAAAAAGATATGTTGAAGTCCTAGTGCCCAGTATCCCCAAATATGACCTCATGTGGATATAGGGTCTTTACAGAGGTAATCAAGTTAAAATGAGGTCATTAAGGTGGACCCAATCCAATACAATTGGCATTCTTATAGAAAGGTGAAATCTGGAGACAGATTTATACAGAGAAAAACACCATGTGAAAAATAGAATCAGGCTGCCATGAGCCAAGAACCACCAGAAGCAAGGAGAGGGCCCTCAAAAGAGACTTCCTTCCCAACCCTCAGAAGGAAGGAACAGTGCCAAAGTCTTAATTCAGACTTCTAGACAACATAATTCTGCTGTTGGGTCGCCTGGGTGCCTCAGTCAGTTAAGCATCTGCCTTTGGCTCAGGTCATGATCTCAGGCTCCTGAGATCAAGCCCCACATTGGGCTCCCTGCTCAGCGGGGTGTCTGCTTTCCTGCTTCATCTCCCACTCACTCGTGCTCACTCTCTCAAATAAATAAATCAAAGCTTTTTAAAAAATTATATATATATGTGTGTGTATATACGTATGTGTGTATATATATATGTACGTACACACACACACACACACACAATTTCTACTGTTTAAGCCACTCAATCTGAGATACTTTGTTCACAATGGCTCTAACAAAACTAAGACTCCCCATAACCACGAGGTAGCAGAAAGGCTTTGTATATAGAAGTGAACAAGATGATTTCCAAAGTCTCCCAGCTCAGAGATGTGGTCCCTTCAGATGTGGGTAATTAGCCCACAGGAACCGAAAGTTGAGTCTCTTTCCCTGTGAATGGCATAGTTCAGAGACGGCCTCACAGCCCTCCACAAGGCCCAACATCTAACATGGTCCGCCAGCCACGTGGCCTTTACTGAAGGTTTCTTATTCATATTCATTAAGTACAAACACCAAAGAAGAAAACAAAGATAGCAGAAAGCTTCAGGGGTCCTTGTGAATTATATGGAGAAAATATAATAGATAGGCATAAAGCAACTTAGACAAACCAATCTTATCAAAGGATACAAACTCATATCCATGATTCATCATTTCTAGTGAAGCATCATTACAGACCCCTCTGCCCCCATGCATTCCGGGGCGCCTGGGTTGCTCAGTCATTAAGCCTCTGCCTTCGGCACAGGGCATGATCTCAGGGTCCTGGGATGGAGCCCCGCATTGGGCTCCCTGCTCAGTAGGGAGCCTGCTTCTGCCTCTCTCCCTCTGCCTGCCACTCCCCCTGCTTGTTGTCCCTCTCTCTTTCTTTATCAAATAAATAAAAATCTTAAAAAAAAAAAAAAAGCCCCAGGCAAAATCTTTGTTTAAATTGTTCCTGAACTTACATAGTTCCCCAAATATGAAATCTACCTATAAAAAAAATGGGAAAAATAAAATCAATACTAAACTTATTTTTTCAAATGAGGTGTTTTTTGTTTTTTTAATTTTCAAGTTGCTGACCTGTGAGACTCCACACTTATTCCAATGATGCATTTACTACTCATTTGGAAATTGTATTAGTCCAACAACCAAATCCACTGTTGCTAGTTTAAGGAGTAAGGAATTTTTATTAGAGAGTATTAGCCACCTTATGGAATCTCTAAGGGAGTCAAGGAAGCAAACCTAGGCATTACGCAGCGAGAAACAATATCTGGAAGTAGGCTGCAGGAATGTTCTGGCCAGAATTCCAGGGGTGCCACCTCAAGTTACTTTGCACCTAAGACTTTGTGGATCAGAACCTTGAACCTCCACCAGAACAGGCCCAGAAGAACCAAATGCTTCCACTTGGATCCCTTGCAAGGAGAACTCACAGCTCTGCCTGACCACTGTCCCCAGTGGCTCTCTTTTCCTTCCACAGCCCTTGTTCAGTGGCCCTGTTTGGCAAAACCAACCACATGTGGGCCCCCAAATCCAAAATGTCCAAGAAATGTATCTCATAGCTCCCCAGCCCTTTCCCTATGGACAAGCATACATGAAGAGTGAACCAATCCACTCCATCTGCCACAAAATTACTTCAGAACTAGTTTGTCATCACAGGAGAAAACTATGTATCATATTGTATAATCAGATACAACTTTCTCACACACACACACACACACACACACACACACACACACTCTTTAGTGGCTTTGATTGGACACTTTATTTTCATTATTGGCTCTGAAAATCTTTTTCGTCTCCAAAGAATATAATCCAATGCCAAACAGGATTAGTTTCCACCACTGATGGCATTCAAAATCTTGTGCCATAAGAATGAAACTTTTGAGTTGCCTGGGTGGCTCAATCAGTTAAGTATCTGCCTTTGGCTCAAGTCATGATCCCAGGGCCCTGGGATGGAGTCCCTCTTGAGGCTCCCTGCTCAGTGGGGAGTCTGCTTCTCCCTTTCCCTCTGCCCCTCCACCTGCTTGTGCTCTGTCTCTCTCTCTCTCTCTCTCAAATAAATAAGCAAAATCTTTAAAAAAAGGGGGGGGGACAAAATTTTTTTCCAAAAGATTCCACAAAAAGTTTGTACAATAGTGTCATTATTGGAAGCCATGTTTAGCATCCCAGAGCTCCTACTTTGCAAGGGATGGCACTCATCCAGAGACATTCTTGAAATTTTGCTTTTTTAATCAACCATATTTAGTGATAGACACTCCTCATTAGAGCTACTCTCCAGCATCCTCCCAGGTCAACTGCCAGAACACCTGATGGTGAGCAAAGCCCATTGCCATCTGGCTTCCTGCCAGAATCCTTACAACTGTCAGCTTTGCAAAAGAAGCTTCTAGCTAATTGGTCTTCTGAAAAACAGCTCTGCAAGGACTCAGTACTTAGATGGAAGGTCTCTCCTAAAACAAGCATACATCAAAAAATCACATTGCTGTTTCCCCCTTCAGTTTGGTTTGGTTTGGCCTCTTTTTAAGATTCTAATGACCTGGGGCCCTGGGTGGCTCAGCTGTTATGCTGCTGCCTTCAGCTCAGTTCAGGATCCCAGGATCCTGGGATCAGCCCCACCTTAGGCTCCCTGCTTGGTGGGAAGCCTGCTTCTCCCTCTCCCGATCCCCCTGCTTGTGTTCCCTCTCTCTCTGTGTCTCTCTCTGTCAAATAAAAAAATAAAATCTTAAAAAAATATATTCTAATGACCTAAAATCGATTCCATTCACATATTTCACTGTATATTCTTAGACAGTATTTAGAGACTGGGCACTTTTGCTCTGCCAATATGAAATTCTGGACCAGATCCAAAACCTTACTCAGAGTTCAGACTCTGTTTTCCTTTTAGGCAAGGGAACTCTCTTCACAGATGCATTAGTAAGTGTTGTTAGTTTTATTTTTAGTGTGCACATTTTCATTTTTGTAGGTACCCATAAGATTTATATTTGGGAGAAAATGAGAAGAAATGAGAATTATCTAAATCATACCAATTTAAATTATTTGCTGATGTGATTTTACTTGTAAATGACATTACATGACCACCACCAGGACCAAGATGGAGGCAAATCAAGGAGCTATAAGTCGAGACTACCTACGGTATAAACTCATCCCAGCCATTCCACTCACTTCCCAGTAACATGATGTGATTTCATCTTATAAACTTTTCAGACTCTACTTAGCACATCATGGCAGTGTTACTCAGTACACACAATGCCCCAACCCACTGTAGATTCCCAGTAAGTTCCAGCACACAAGAACGCTAAAGAAATGACAGGCCTCACGGTCAGGTGAAATGTGAATCTAATGAAGGTAACCATCAGAGGCCTCTCACCTGCAGGACTCCTAATGATATCCTGGAGGGTGTCTAGACACGTGTCCACATGCTCATAGATTTTTATAAAATTTGCAAAGGTAAGATGTCTTCACCGTAATCCATGAAGACCCTGGTCTCCTTCCAATCTAACTTCCTCTTTTATCTGTTGGCATTGGCATTTTTGGGATCCAAGTAAGGGGAATAGACTGGGGAATCATTTATTTTGCATAGTTTTCTGGTTCACAGTTGCATCCATGCACACTTACGTTGTAAACAGCTATTCCAGAACAGGGATGGCATCCAGGAATACATGTAGAGCACACTATACCACTCACTCAAAGTCAAGACCCAAAGGCTATAGTGCCAGAAGTCATGTGATATCATGCCCACCATCTTACAGGGAGTGGGTAAGAAATAGGGTCTGAAAAACTCTATATTTGTTGGGGTTTTCCAGAAAAAAATAAAAGAATAGGTAGATAGGTAGATAGATGGATAGATGATAGATAAACAGATAGATAGATAGATAGATAGATATGCAGATATAAAGAGAAAGAGAGATTTATTAAACAGAATTGGCTCATGCAACTGTGGAGACTAAGAGTTCCATAATCAGCAAGCTGGAGACCCAGGAGAGCCAAAATGGATAAATTCCAGTCTGAACGCCAGCAGGCTCAAGGCCCAAGAAGAGACCATTTTTCAGTTCAGTCCAAAGGCAAAAAAAAAAAAAAAAATACCCATGTCTCCGCTCAAACAGCCAAGCGGAAAGACATCCCTCAGGTCTTCAAATGATTAGGTAAAGCCCATCCATATTGAAGAAAGCAACCTGCATTACTCAGTCTATTGATACAAATCTTAATCTCACCCAGAAACACCCTCACAGATGCACCCAGAATAATGTTTGGCCAAATGTCTGGGTGCCCAACAGCCCAGTCAAGTTGACACATAAAATTAAACATCACATATACCAAGCCAGAAAATCCTGCCAAACCTTACAAACAGCTCAGATACGATGGAATCTTAGCAGAGATTTCCCCAAATTTGACAACAATCCTAAAACTTAAATAACATCACCCATAATGAATTTTGAAACTGAAACAAACTTTTCAAACTATCCATAAGCAAAGAAAGTATCAAAGATGTATGTCTGGTAATTAATAAAAATATTATCTTATTTTTATGGATTAACATTTAGTCTATGATGTTTGTCAGCTTTTCAAAACTTACAATTTGTTGTGATTTCTTCCTTCACCCTAAATAAATATCCTTTTTCATATCTAGTTTTGTGTTTGTAATTTTGGGTTCTTTCTATTAACAATGGTCTCATTGCTTAAAACTCACAAAGCCTGGGGTGCCTGGGTGGCTCAGTGGGTTAAAGCCTCTGCCTTCAGCTCAGGTCATGATCTCAGGGTCCTGGGATCTGGCCCCATGTAGGGCTCTCTGCTCGGTGGGGAGCCTGCTTCCCCCTCTCTCTGTTTCTGCCTGCCTCTCTGCCTACTTGTGATCTCTGTCATTCAAATAAATAAATAAAATCTTAAAAAAAAAAAAAAAAGACTCACAAAGCCCGTCACTGAGCAGGTCTACGTCATCCCGCAGAATTGTGTCGACCCTGGCTACACGTTATAATCAACTGGGCAGCTTTTCAAAAAATTAATATCTGGGCCCCAAAGAGACCAGTTAAATGGGGACCTCTGAAATAGGGCCGGCTGTGATGTTTTCTGAAAGTTCCCAGTTGAGGGATGCCTGGGTGGCTCAGTCATTGACCGTCTGCCTTCCTCTCAGATCATGATCTCGGGGTCCTGGGATCGAGCTCCGAGTCAGGCTCCTTGCTCAGCTGGGAGCCTGCTTCTCCCTCTCCCTTTCCCCCAGCTTGTATTCCCTCTCTCGCTGTATCTCTCTCTGTCAAATAAATAAATAAAATCTTTTTTTTTAAAGTTCCCAGTTGACTCTATGGTATAGCCACGTTGAAAACCACTATCCTACCATAATCTCTTCATGTTCCAGATAATGAAATAGAGGGCCAAGCTGAGGCTGAAGTCAGGAGTCACTCAGCTAGTAAGTGGTCGTAAGCCCAGACTAGAACACAACACTGGCACACCCCTTATTGAATCATGGAAATGATCACAAATACTCTTATTGCAATTACCGGTAGTAATCTACACTCACAGAAGGCTGCTGGCCGGGGAGACCAAGAGATGAATGTTTTAAAATCCTTAGGTAGAAACATACTGTTTACATTTGATTTTTATTCTGCTGGGGTGGAGCTCTCAAGTCCATTGAAGGTTTGGAGACAAAGGGGAGAGGATGGGGCTTATAATCAGTCTTCAAACTCCTGTGTTGACTTAAATGTCAAGGTCATGCCAGACTAAAAGCTCCTAAATATAGGTGTTCTATTTTAAGCAAAATAGTTCATTCTGTTCCCATAGCTTCATGTAAAGTTTGTCCTACATTTTTTATTTTTTTAAGGCCTTATTTGGGCCTTATTATTTAGATAACAAAAGCCACTAACACATCCTAGGACTTTATTTTCCATTTAAATGCTTGGTGAGAAATCGTAACCACCTCTCCTTCCCTGGATTTCCATGGCTGGGAATCCCTGGACCTGAATGATCTTTAATATCTTTTCAAGCATGAAAACTGTTTTTATTCTATAAAATAATACAAGCCCATCATTTCCTTGGTTTTATTATTATGACTGAGAATTTACTAGGAGTTGGGGCACCTGGGTGGCTCAGTGGGTTAAGCCTCTGCCTTCAGCTCAGGTCATGATCTCAGGGTCCTGGGATTGAGCCCCGCATTGGACTCTCTGCTCTGCAGGGAGCCTGCTTCTCCCTCTCTCTCTGCCTGCCTCTCTGCCTGCTTGTGATCTCTGTCTGTTAAATAAATAAATAAAATCTTTAAAAAAAAAAATTTACTAGGAGTTTATAATAGGTAGGCACCATGTTTTATTGGGGTTTTTTTTTACAGTTGGTATTTTTTAAATGGTTTTAAACAGTTCCTTTACTGTACATGACAATAATTTTAAATATTTCAATATACATTGAATTTTAACAATTAATCTCATAGTGTCTCACTTTACTATCTGTCTTTGAATCTTTTGTATGTCTGTCTTACCTCCACAATGAGACTACAAACTTTCCACTTTGCCTCTACCTAAATAGCAAGCACCTGAAATAAAAGGTCTATATCTATATCTATATATATATATAGATATATATATCTTGAATACATAAAAGCCCTAATTCTTAACAATTCCATTTTTATATTTTATAATTCTCTCTAAAGGCAACGTTTAAAGACATCTCTACAAAGTGAATGATAGTCTACAATTAATGGAGACATGGTCACCATCTTAGTCCACTTCAGCTGCTGAAACTGAATCCCATAGACCCGAAGACTTATAAATAAGAGAAATGTATTCCCCACTGAAAGCTAAAAAGTCTAAGATCAAGGCATCTACAAATTCAGTATCTGGTGAGAGCTCAGTTCCTGGTTCATAGAAGACTGTCTTCTCACTGTGTCCTCACAGGGTGGAAGGAGCAAGAGAGCCCTCTGGGGCCTCTTGGATACAAAGGACACTGATCTCACTCATGAAGGCTCCACCCTCATGATCTAATCACCTCCCCAAAGCCCCACCTCCTAACATCATCACATGGGACATCCGGTTTCAAAGAACAAAATTGGGGGAGGGGGTGTACAAACATTCTAGAGCACCACTGAACTAATCACCTGGGAGGGTCGATTTTTACCCTTCCTCAACCCCTACCCTCACCCAAACATCATTACCCCCATGCCATGTTGCGTCCTCACTATCACATATTTGTCACTGATTTCCTTTCTGCCCACTGCTGCCTCAGTCTAGGCTCTCATAGTGTCTCCTGTGCTGTTGCAGTAGCTACCTAAACCTTCCCTTCTTCTGTGGCTCCCTCCAATCTTCTTCCGTATGCTAGATACTTCTTTCCAAAATTAAAGCCCCTTCTTGGGGCACCTGGCTGGCTCAGTAGTTGGTTCGAGCCCCACAGTGGGTAGAGGGATTACTTAAAGATAAAAATCTTAAAATAAAAGCCTCTTCTTGTCACACTGTCACCTCCAACCTCCCCCAAGGACGCCAGCGGGCTGAAAGCGGGGAATAAAGTTGTCCACCATGTAGTCTGCTCCTTCTGCTGTGACAGCAGCTCTGAATATTCCACACACAAATACCTCCTACATCACAGCCATAGTAAAGCACTTGCGGTTCTTTAAACTCTAGTATGAGTTTCGTCCTGCCTAGACCGTTCTTCCCCCTACTGTCTGCTTAACTAACCCATTAACATCCTTCAAGAAGCAGCTGAGCATCACTTCCTCCCTGAAACTTTTCTGACCACAGCTCTCCCAGCAACCACAGAGCTGTCCACACCATTCTTATTACACCAACATATATTATACATGCTTTGCGTGACACCTTAATTGTCTCATGCGATTGCAGTCCATTTCCTCTTCCTAGAATGAAAGCTCCTTGAGGACAAAGAGTGCCTTTAATTATCTTTATGTCCACAATGCCTCACCCAAGAGCTGGCACATGGCAGATGTGTAATATTTATTTATTTTTATCTTTTATTAACATATATGTTAATGTTAACATATTAACATAATAATATTAATATTGATGTTATTAATGTTAATGATGTTAATATTAACATAATAATGTTAACCTATTATTAGCCCCAGGGGTACAGGTCTGTGAATCGTCAGGTTTACACTTCACAGCACTCACCCTAGCACATACCCTCCCCCCATGTCCATAACCCCACCCCCCTCTCCGTACCACCCGCCCCCTGGCAGCCCTCCATTTGTTTTGTGAGATTAAGAGTCTCTTATGGTTTGTCTCCCTCCCAGATGTGTAATACTTATTGAATGAATAAATAAAACACAGTAGAGTGAAGTTAGATTCCAAAGACCGCATTAGACAAAAATCTCATGTAGTCAAGGGCACCAGGCTGGCTCAGTTGAAGAGTATGTGATCCTTGATCTCGGGGCTGTGAGTTAGAGCCCCACACTGAGTGTAGAAATTACTTAAAAAAAAAATCTTGGGGTGCCTGGGTGGCTCAGTCAGTTAAGCATCTGCCTTCGGCTCAGGTCATGATCTCAGGTTTCTGGGATGGAGTTCTGCATCAGGCTCCCTGCTCTGTGGAGAGTCTGCTTCTCCCTTTCCCACTGTCCCTCCCCCACTTCTCATGCTGGCTCTTTCTCTCTCTCTCAAATAAATAAATAAAATCTTTATAAAAATAAAATAAAATCTTTCTTTTTAAAGTTTTATTTATTTATGTGTCAGAGAGAGAGAGCACACAAGCAGGGGGAGCATAAATCCCTTTACTTGCAAAAAAAAGACACCAGGTTGCCTGGGTGGCTCAGTCGGTTAAGCAGCTGCCTTTGGCTCAGGTCATGACTCTAGGGTCCTGGGATCAAGTCCTGCATCGGGCTTCTTGCTCAGCGG
The DNA here is from genome assembly GCF_009829155.1 of Mustela erminea. NCBI lineage: Eukaryota > Metazoa > Chordata > Mammalia > Carnivora > Mustelidae > Mustela > Mustela erminea. The sequence goes on from NC_045629.1 coordinate 22,508,077, forward strand.
GGAGCCTGCTTCTCCCTTGCCTGTACTTGCTCTCTCCCTCTCTCTCTGTGTCAAACACATAAATAAAATCTTAAAAAAAAAAAAAATAGACACCAGCCTAAACTGTAAACCCAATGTGGGACAAAGTCTGACAATAAAGTAGCATTGCTTAAATGAGGGGTCTGTTCTATCCACGGATAAACAAAATATCCAGATCCAGGAAGCCCGAGGAGTGACAAAAATGCTTTTGGCTCACAGTATTCTTGTAATCAACCTTCTAAAGTTCCCAAGGTTCCTACTTATACTGCCACCAATATCCCTGGGAGATAAGACTATAGAGTCAGAGATACTCCATTTATTTCATCTCAACAGTATTCCATTTTTAGTGGCTCCCTTGAGCTCTGAGTTAGAACAACTCTAAGGCCAAGTACGGACTCAGAAGGGGAACAGTGTACATGTTGATGGACAACAGCTCCTGGGCCATCTTAACATAAGCCATGACACAATGACTCTTACGCCTGAGCAGAGAAGAAGCTGGAGAGGAAGGGGAGAAGGAGGAGGATGGCGTGAATTAGGTTCTCAGATTAACATCAAAAACTTCCCAAATCAGGGGGTGCCTGCTGGTTCAGTCATTAGAGCATGCAACTCTTGATCTCAAGGTCATGAGTTCAAGCCCCATGTGGGGCATGGAGCCTACTTAAACACAAAACAAAGCAAAAAACCAAACAAACAGAACTTCCCAAGTCAGGACAGACTCAGCTAAGAACAGCAGTGAATAGGAAACAATGTCTACTGGAATCAGGATGGTTCCTCCTAATTAGTAGCCGAAGGAATCTGGTTGATAAGGAAGTCATGGAGACCCAGGAGAGCCAAAGTGAAATCAGTATACATAACCTGATGCTAGCTGAGTCTAAGTTAGCAAATAAGAGCTAAACTGGTTCTGGGAAAAGCAAAATGGGAGAAAGAGGCTAGGGACCAGGTGGACAGAGGAAGGACCAGGCACCGAACATCTAAGGTGCAGAGACCATGGCTACTGTAGAGCAACAGGCATACACAGCCTACCCATCTGCCAGCATGATAAGGAATTGCCTTGGCTCTTGACAGAAGAAGGCCCTAAGGAAATGAGGGTCAGTGATAGCAAAAATCCTAATTTGAGAAGAGAAAAGCTAAGTGCACAGAAGAGAATCAGGACAGATCTGGAAGGGGTTCCACAGTTTACAGGGTGGAGAACCAAGAGACAGCATGGAGGTCCTGGGTTAGACAAAGGCAAGCACTGGCCTAAAGCAGGGAGGCACACAAATGCAAAAAAGCCGATGTTACTGTCACAGATAGTCTAAAATCTATGGTAATTCCATTGTCCAGGCTCCTGCAGGACAGCAAGGAGATGAGATTTTCAGCCATTAGAAGTCATCGATCGAGATGGCATTGATAAAGCAGACGCTGTAGCAGCCAGAAGGATAAAATGGAAGTTAGTTAATTTACAAGTCTTAAAACACCAGGGAAGGAAGGAGGAGGCTTTTGAAGAAAAGGGGGGGGGGACCCTCACCATTTTTTAAACATGGTGGGAGAAGGGAATGATGAAAACATGGGAAGACGTCCTTTGAATTTGGTAGTTAGGAGTGAGAGCGGGGGAAATGAAAGAAATTGAACTCAACTCCATTCATTGTGCCCATTCTTTGTGAGCTGTGTTCATAGTAGAACTGATGAAGGGAAAAGCTGAAACTCATGGCTAAAATGATCCCCAGGGATTATCAGTTAACATTCATTAGCATGGGACAGCGAGAGTTCGTTACACTACACAATGAGCAGGGGAGTCACGCACAGTCTCCAAATCATTTTTTCTGTGGCAGGAGGACTGCCCCGGCAGCTGGAAGGATCAGTTTTTGAATCATGTGAGGAGAAAATGTCACGATCCCATAGTAATGATAGAGCAACAAAGGAAAATGATCTCTCTCGGCTGTTTTTAAAGGGCTAATGGTGCCCTTTGGCTCTGTCTAGTTCCAGAAATTATACACTCATGATAACTACCAAGCAGCCCCAAACAAAGGAGCCCTATTTTCCATTCTTCATCTACTCTTACTCCAATCTGCAGGGGCAAAAATAGAACGCTGTTATAATACTGGTCATAACAGGGAACAGAATGCCTCGAGCAAGAACATCTATGGAAGAAATACATTATATTTAGATTACAAAAATCACACTCAGTGGTTTATACAGCACAGACAGAAATAAAGCCGTATTTTAACAAGGGCAAGTGGAACTAATCATTCTTAAAACAAAGCCTCTAATGATACAAATGAATGAATGTTCATTAAGAAAGACATACCCCCCATGATTCAGTCTTCATGATTCTTAATTAAGAGCAGTGTCAGCTGGTTAAAAGAAAAGTTTTCACTCGCTTTTCAGAATAATGATTATGATTACCAGATTATCATAGTACTCTCCTAGTTATCACTTTAAACAGTGAAAAGGAAAATTGTGAAAAGATTTTACAAACTCTTAGGCCCCTATGTAAAACGGTTCCTAGTCATTTAGACATACGGATAAATGGCAACAACTGCAAAACCTAACACACACTGTTATGCTATTATCTCTAGTACCTGTGACCACAGACGTAAGCCAAGACGACTTCAAGTTAAGGTTTAAATTTAAAGTTTTCATAGTGGTCGGGGCGCCTGGCTGACTCAGTCTGTAGAGCATGTGACACTTGATCTCAGGGTGGACAGTTCAAGCCCCACACTGGGCAGGGAGCCCAAATAAATAAATAGATAAATACATACATACATACATACATACATATTTTCATATTGGTCAACAGATATTTGACAAGAGAGCCAAGAATACACAATGGGGAAAAGACAGTCTCAATAAATGGTGATGGGAAAAATGGCTATTCGCATGCAAAAGAATGAAATTAAATTCTCATTTATACCATTCACAAAAATTAACTTAAAATGGATTACAGACTTAATTGTAAAACCTGAAGCCATAACACTCCTAAAAAAATAAAATAAAAATAAGAAAAAGCTCTTCGACAATGATCTTGGCAATAATATTTTGGATATGACACCAAAAGCAAAAATAAACAAGTGGGACTGCCACAAATGAAAAGGCTTCTGCACAACAAAAGAAACAATCAGCAAAATCAAAAGGCAGTCTATGAAATGGGAGAAAATGTTTTCAAACCACACATCTGATAAGGGGATAATATCCAAAGTATATAAGGAACTCACACAATCCAAATCTGACTTTAAAATGGGCAAAAAAAACCTTGAATAAACATTTTTGCAAAGAAGATGGGCAAATGGCCAACAAACACATGAAAAGGTGCCCAACATTACTATTCATCAGAAATTATGGATTAAAAATACAGGGAGACATCACCTTATACCTTTTAGAATGGCTATCCTTAAAGACATGAGATGTGGTGATGGATGTTAAATACACTTATTGTGATGATCACTTCACAATATATACATATATCTAAGCATTATGTCGTACCCCTGAAATTAATATAATGTTATATATCAAGTAGATCTCAATTAAAAATTAAAAAATAAAAATGATAAGAGATGAAAAGTGCTGGCGAGGATGGGGAAAAAATGAGTTTTGTGCACTTTGTGGGAATGTAAATTGGTACAGCCACTATGGAAAACGGTATGCAGGTTCCTCAAAAAATCAAGAATAGAGGGGCGCTTCAGTGGCTCAATCATTAAGTGTCTGCCTTTGGCTCAGGTCATGACCCCAGTCCTGGGATTGAGCCCTGCATCGGGCTCCCTGCTCTGCGAAGCCTGCTTCTCCCTCTCCCACTCCTGCTTGTAGTCCCTCTCTCACTGCCTCTCTCTTTCTCTCTCTCTATCAAATAAATAAATAAATAAAAATCTTTTTTTTAAAAATTAAGAATAGAACTGCAACATGATCCATCAATCCTGCTTCTGAGTCTATTTCGAAGGAAATGAAATCACTATCTTAAACAGATATCTGCCCTCCCATGTTCATTGCAGTAGTATTTACAATAGCCAAGACATAGAAACAACCTTAGTGTTCATTGACAGATGAATGGATAATATATATATCACATTTGCTACATATACATATACCAAAATGTATATGTTTATGTATAACAAAATGTATATGGAATATACATTGTTCAGCCACATAAATGAAGGAAATCCTGTCATTTGCAACAACATGAATGGACCCTGATGGTATGTTGCTAAGTGAAAAAAGTCGGAGTAAGGCAAATACTATATCGTCTCACTTCTATGTGGAATCTAAAACACCTGAGAGTAGACCCTAGTGGTTTCTAGGGGCAGGGGAATGAGGAAAATGGGTGAAAGTGGTCAAAGGGTATACACTTCCAGCTGTAAAACTTCTGAGGATCTAATGTACAGCACGTACAGTTAACTATACAGTACGGTACACCTGAAAGTTGCTCAGAGTAGATCTTTAAAGTTCTCACCACACACAAACACACACACATGGAATTATGGGAGGTGATGGATGTGCTAACTAACCTTACTGTGGTCATCATTTTGCAACATATGCATGTATCAGATCACCACATTGTACACCTGAAACAGACACAACGTTTTATGTGAATTATATCTCAATAAAGCTGGAAAACATTTTTCAAGCACCTTAGACAACTTCTTTAGGGTTCTAGAGAATTTAATACATCTGTTCACTAAACGACTGTCAGAGACATAACTGACCAGAGTCCAATGAGTGAATGCATGCAAAAGGGTTGTGAACAGTAGTGAGCTGTATGGATGGAAGGCCCCACTCTTGGCTGGTTGGTTGGTTATTGTTGCTTTTTAAGTTTTTAAAGTTTTTAAAATTTTTAAAGTTTTTTCCAGCTTTATTGAGTTGTAATTAACAAATAAAAATGTTAATTTTTATTTTAAAAAATTATTAAATTATTATCTTAAAAAATTGGGGGGCACCTGGGGGGCTCAGTGGGTTAAAGCCTCTGCCTTCGGCTCAGGTCGAGATCGCTGGGTCCTGGGATCGAGCCCCGCATCTGGTTCTCTGCTTGGCAAGGAACCTGCTTCCACCTCTCCCTTGCTCTGCCTGCTCTCTGCCTACTTGTGATCTCTGTCTGTCAAATAAATTTTTTTTAAAAATCTTTAAAAAATGTATACATTTAAGGTGTAAAAACATGATGGCTTGATACAAGGCTCCATGTTACTAGTATCACAGCTTTGAAAGTTCTCGGGAATATAGAGGTTAAAGAAGAAACACAGATCCAAGGAAAAGAGGTGCAAGCTATATTACCATCTTTAAGTAACTCCCCAGACATATAGACAACATACTATATTTATGATGTATATCATTCTCCTATTTAACAAGGAGGAAAAATAGGACAATGAGAAATGCACTCGAACTAAGATGTGTCTAGACTCATTATGTAACTGGCTTTCTAAAAATAAAAAGTAAAAATAAGCTCAGTGTATTTTCTACAGATTATTTAGATGCCCAAGATGTTTATATCAAAAAGAGCTTAAAGCTTTAAAGACAACATACATACAAAATTTCGCTTTTTATTTATTCAGAATTGTGAATCTAGTCACTTGTCACTTGCCAAAGAAAAAATATTTAAAGCAAAATTGGGGTTTCAGGAAAAAGAAAAAAAAAAGATTGTGGTTGCGGGCAAGCACTAACCTCCTCCACCCCCAACAGCAAAATTCTATTAGATGCTTTTTTTTTTTTTAAGATTTTTATTTATTTATTTGATAGAGAGCGACACAGTGAAAGAGGGAACACAGCAGGGGGAGTAGGAAAGGGAGAAGCAGGCTTCCCTGCTAAACAGGGAGCCTGATGCCCCGCTTGATCCCAGGACCCCAGGACCAGGACCTGAGCTGAAGGTAGACCCTTAACGACTGAGCCACCCAGGCACCCTATTAGATGCTTTTAGACACTGAGTAAATCATCTCCACACTGCTAACTATAAATGTGATGCTGAGTATAAAAGGCCATGACTCAGAGAGGAGAGGAGGTGGGGAGGAAGGGAGGGGCAGAGAGGGAGAGGGAGAGATCACCATGTGCTTGTCTGAAGCACCGGCCACGCTGAAAGGAGAGGACAGAAGAGGGCGGACAGTTTTCCTAGCGCTGGGACTGTGGGGGATGGCTGAGGACAGGCGTAAAAGCCAAGGAATTAACTAGTTTCAAGACTCCAAACGGAACTCGAGCGTACAGTTGCTGTTGGCCCGAGAACTGACTCAGTCTTCCAGGTGCAAAGCAGGATTTGATTCTCGCCTGCCAAAACTTCCAGTGACCTTGGGAGGTCCGGAAGTGAATCACAACTCCAGATGCCCAGCATGCTGACTCCTTTTTAAGAAATCACCACATGTCAACAAATTAATTGGTTAGAATGTGACCCACCCAAGCGGTTTATCCCCTAATTTTAAGTGACAAAAGCAGAATACAAAAGACGTGACCAGTAATTAGAATTGATTAGATCTGAACAAAGATACTTATAATTATCATGACTATGAACATATCTAGGAGGTAATTTTGTGAAATAAAAAGTTACATTGAAGCCATGGAATAACAGGACTTTTTTTCATTGACCTTGTTGTCATTTCATTTTTGCCATTTCAAAAATTGCAAGAAAAAGTCAAAGACAAATGATAACATAAGAGAAAACCCTTAAACTTACATCACAAAAGGCCTAATATATAAAAACTTAAAATGTCAGAAGACCAAAATTCCTACAGAAAAAAAGTTAAAAAAAACAAAGAGTTCTCAGGGGGGTGGAAAAGGCCATTTGTCTGTTAACGTGTGAGAAAGATGCCTACCTTCAACTCATAATAAGAGATGCAAATTAAAACTGTACTGAGATGGGGCACCTGGGTGGCTCAGTGGGTTGAGGCCTTTGGCTCAGGTCATGATCCCAGGGTCCTGGGATCGAGCACCGCATAGGGCTCTCTGTTCAGTGAGTGGGGAGCCTGCTTCCCCATCTCTCTCTACCTGCCTCTCTGTCTGCTTGTGATCTCAGTTTGTCAAATAAATAAATAAAATCTTCAAAAAAACAAAACAAAACTGTGCTGAGATATAATTTCTCACATACAAAATTGGCTAAAACCTAAAAGCTTGACAATACACTGGCCTGAGGAAGCCATGAGAAAACTGGTATTCTCAAACACAGCTAGTGGGAGTAAATGACAGAGGCATTTACAGTTAGCCACAACAATCTCATTTCTAGGAACTCACCCCAAAGATAAATAAGTACTGCACAATATATTCTCAAGGTGAGTCACTGCAGAATCATCTGTAGAAGCAAAACATTGGAAACAACCCAAACGTTCACCAATAAGGAACTGATTGAATAAACCCACGCAATGAAGTATATATAGTCTCAGAAAAGAATAAGTAAGATATGGACTGATAAGGAGTGGTTTGAGTGGTTTCCACAATACAGTAAGTGAAAAAAATGCACAGCAGTATATATAAATTACTATATTTTTTATAAAAAAGGAACTCAAATAAGAAAAAATTATATATAAATATATATGTATGTGTGTTTGTTTATTTTGCTTATTTTTCCAGAAACTTTGGAAAGATAAACCAGAAATAAATACTGAGAAAGGAAGCACAGGGAGGTAGAGTGAAGAAAAGGAAGAGAAATGATATGGATAGAAGCAAGACTTTCTTTTTTTTTTTTTTTAATTTAAATTCTATTAGCCAACTTATAGTAGTACATCATTAGCTTCAAATGTAGTGTTCAATAATTCATCAGTTGTGTATAACACCCCGTGCTCATCACATCATGTGCCTCCTTAATGCCCATCCATCCACCCCTCTCCCCTCCAGCAGCCCTCAGTTTGTTTCCTAGAATTAAGAGTCTCTCAAGGTTTTTCTCCCTCTCTGATGACCTCTCATTCTGCTTTCCCTCCCTTCCCCTACGGTCCCCTGCCCTGTTTCTTATGTTCCACAAATGAGTGAAACCATATGATAAATTCTTTCTCTGGTTGACTTATTTCACTAGCATAATACCCCCCAGTTCCATCCACTTCTATGTAAAAGGTAAATGTTCATCCTTTCTGATGGCTGAGTAATATTCCATTGTATATATACACCACATCTTCTTTATCCATTCATCTCTTGATGGACAGAAGCAAGACTTTCCTAAATGAGCCTTTTTTTAAAAAAATATTTTATTTACTTGACAGAGAGAGAGAGAGCACACAAGCAGGGCAAGCAGGGGAGCAGCAAGCAGAGGGAGAAGCAGACTCCCCACTGAGCAAGGAGCCCAATTCAGGACTCGATGCCAGGACCCTGTGACCATGATCTGAGCTTAAGGCAGATGCATAACCGACTGAGCCATGCAGTTGCCCCCTAAACAAGCCTTTTTATATAGTTTTGATTTTTGACTCATATAAATGTTCCAAATGTTCAAAAAATAGATTAAATTAAATCAAAAAGGGAAAGCAACCCTAAAATTGGGAAGAAACAAATTTAACTCTATATCAGATGAGTACCATACTGACATACAGCAGAAATTTATTTCAAGTGACCTTTTAAACACACATTTGAACTATACATTTCTCTCTTTTTTTAAGATTTTATTTACTTATTTGACAGACAGAGATCACAAGTAGGCAGACAGGCAGGCACAGAGAGAGAAAGAGGAGGAAGCAGACTCCCCGCCGAGCAGAGAGCCCGATGCGGGGCTCGATCCCAGGACCCTGGGATCATGACCTGAGTCGAAGGCAGAGGCTTTAACCCACTGAGCCACACAGGCACCCCAGAACTATACATTTCTTAATGGCATATGGTCCAGAGACTAAAAGAATTACCAAAAAATCCTCAAAATTCACTTAGTGTTTTTTTGATGTAATGATGTGGCAATATAAGTATTATAATTAGGAATCCTTTTTATGTATCTACTAAGATAAAGCAAATAAGTATGCTAATATTATTTGAAAAGAAATTTCCAGTGCAAGAGAAAAAATACAAAATCAGTAAGTTAAGAAAACTTCATAATGTTAATGTTTTTTACAACAGTTTTTTGAAATATAATTCACATACCATATAATTAGCCTTTTAAAATATAAAATTCAGGGGCACCTGGGTGGCTCAGTCAGTTAAGCATCTGCCTTCAGCTGAAGTGATGATCTCAGGGTCCTGGGATCTGCCCTGTGTTGGGCTTCCTGCTCAGGGGAGAGTCTACTTCTCCCTGTGCCTATGACCCTTACCCCACTCATGACTGCGTGCTCTCTCTCTCAAATAAATAAAATCTTTAAAAATAAATGAAGTGTAAAGTTCAGTAGTTTTAGTATATTCACAGAACTATACAACCCATCACCACTGTCTAATTTCAGAACATTTCCAGCACCCCAAAAGGAAGCCACATATCCACGACCAGTCACTACCATTTGCCCTCACCCAAAACCCTGGCAATCACTAATCTAATCCATAGATTTGTCTATTCTGGACATGTTGCATAAATAGAATCGTATAACATATTTATAACTGGCTACTTTGACTTAACAGAATGTACCATAGTCTGTATTACTTCCCCATGGCTGCTATTACAAACAACCACAACTTAAAACAACAGAAGTTCTCAAGACCAGGAGTCCAAAAACAAGATGTCAGTAGGGACATGGTCCCTCCAAGGGTCAAGAGTACTATTCGTTCCTTTTCTCTTCCAGCTTCTGGTGGCTCCAGGCATTCCTTGGCTGGTGGCCACTCCAATCTCTGCCACCATGGTCACATTGCCTGCCTTTGCTCTGTCCTCTTCATGTCTCTTATTAGGATATTTGTCATTGGCTTAGGTCCCATTTGGATAATCCAGGATGATCTCATTTCAAGATCCTAACTTAGTTACATAGGCAAAGACCTTTTTACCAAATCAAGTAACATTCACAGGCTCCAGGGACTAGGAAATAGACATATATTCACTAGGCTTATTCACACTACAGACTGTCTTCAGATCCCCCAAAATTCACATCCATCCTACAATCAAAATGCTCTTATCATTAAAATAATAATAAAATAAAATAAACTTATAAAATAATCTTATCATCCCCCAGGGTCTCAACCCATTATAGCATCAACTCTGTCCAGAATCTCATCTAAATGTCATCAAAAGTCCCAAATCTTATCATCTAAATCATCTAAACCAATATGGATGAAACTGTGAGTATGAGCCATCCCAAGGGAAAATTCTTTTCTTTTCTTTTCTTTTCTTTTTAAAGACTTTATTTATTTATTTGACAGACAGAGATCACAAGTAGGCAGAGAGGCAGGCAGAGAGAGAGGAGGAAGCAGGCTCTCCGCTGAGCAGAGAGCCTGTTGCGGGGCTTGATCCCAGCACCCTGGGATCATGACCTGAGCTGAAGGCAGAGGCCTAACCCACTGAGCTGCCCAGGCGCCCCGGGAAAATTCTTTTCTATCTGTGGGCCTGTGAAATGAGAAAACAAAGTATACACTTCCAAAAAACAATGATGAGACAGACATAGGATAACAAGAGAAAATGGAAGAACTATAAGGGCCATTGGTTCCCAGCAAGTTTGAAATCCAGCAGGGCTAATATCATTGGGTTTCAAACCTGGGAGTTACTTTGAGTTTTCTTCTCTTTTCTCTCCCCCTCTGCTTTTAATATCACTCTGGACTATTGAATTCTATTTATCTAATATTTATTATCATCTCTAGTTATAATTTTTTTAAATGCTCATACCATCCCAAATTTAGCCAGTGGAGATTTCTCCCAGTTCATGATCTTTTGGGGACAAGTCCCTAACTCCTACCCCATTAGTCATTAATAGCTTCTAGTATTATATGTTCATTTTGTTTATTCTGATTCAGACTTGGGATCACTAATCTATCTATCTTTCTTTCTTTCTTAAGATTTTATTTATTTATTTGACAGAGAGAGAGAGAGAGCAAGAAAGCACAAGCAAGGGGACCAGCAGGCAGAGGGAGAGGGAGAAGCAGGCTTCCCGCTGAGCAGGGATGTATGGGCAGCTTGATCCTAGGATCATGACCTGAGCTGAAGGCAGATGCTTAACTGACTGAATTATAACTGAATTATAACTATAGATGATTATAAATATTAGATAAGCAGAATCCAAGAGTCCAAAGTGATATTAAAAGCAGAGGGGGAGAGAAAAAGAAGAAAATGCATTCTTCATCACTGGAGGTAACTATTAAACAAACCCCCCTCACTAAGAAATTGACAATAAACAGGAAAAAATAAATATTCATCACTACTTTTTAAAGAGAAACAATACTTCATCCTCATTTGATGAGGGAAAGCTCACTTTTATGGAAGAATGCCAGGTAATAAATGGAGGAGGAGAGATACAACTGTAAATTCACTATTTTCCCAATCCTAATAAGGAAATCCATTCAGGCAAGAATCACCAAAGCAGGCTAAAACCAAAACAAAGGTGAACACAAAAACACAAACACCAGGTGAAGATGTTTGCACAACAGAAGAGTCACAAAGTACAAAAATGTCAACCAACATAATCCTTACTAATGGTGAAGGTGAAAATACTGGTGATTGTTACCCTAAATGCTATGGACTGCATATTTGTCCATATACTGAAGTCCCAACCTGCAATGAGACTATATTAGGAGATGGGACCCTTAAAGATTAAGAGGTTGTGAAGGTGGAGGCCCTGATCTGATAGGATAGTGTCCTTATAAGTAGAGATCCCAGAGAGTTCATTTTTTTATTTTCTCTACACACACACACACACACACCAAGGAAGGGCCATGTGAGGACACAGTGAGAAGGCACCTATCTATAAGCCAGGATGAGTCTTCACCAAGAATCAACCCTGCTGGAGGTCCTTGATCACAGACTTCTAGCCACCAGAACTGGGAGAAAGTAAATTTCTGTTGTTTAAGCATCTGTTCTGTGGTATTCTGTTATAGATGCCTGAGCAGATTAATACACCAACTAATCAAAGTTAGCATCGCTAAGAGCAGAATAATCAGCTATGACACAGTATGAGGTACATGGCATGACCTATAAAAGGAATTTTCTTGCCAAAAATGTTTAACCTGAATCTAAATAAGCCATTCAACCTACCTGCCAGTTCATAGGAAATACAAGTGCCTCAGTCAGGGTTCTAGAAGATAACAGATGGTATGCTCAAATCACTACTCAAAATGCAGTAAAGGGGGCTACTTTTGCTTCTGGCCAAGAGAGAAGAGCAGAAACCAGATTTGCTCTTCTGTCTGAAACAACCAAACAATGAACAAAATATATGAGAAACAGTTTTCAAGATACTGGACACTAGGCAATAAAGAACAGTAATCAATGAAAGACAATAGGCCAATTATGAATTTATTAACAAACTCACCTTGAATTGCCTAATTTTCAAAAATGAAGACAGGCCTTTTAAATAGTTTCCCTTTGCCAGCTGGTACAATGGTAGTGTTGTTAGCGAAGGGTACAGGGGTAATATTGCAGAAGAAAGGAGTTTTGCTCCCTAGCTCAAGTGTGCTTGCTAGGCAGACCCCTGACATGTAAGTCCCCAATACCAAGCTCCTGGAGCCCAGCAATTGTATCTACAAGAAACCTACAGCTAACACTATATTTCACAGTGAAAGACTGAGATCAGGAATACTACAAGGATGTCTACTCTAACCATGGCTATTCCACACTGTACTAGAGATGCTAGCCTATGAAACTGGGCAAGAAAATAAATAAAAATGCATCCAGACTAGAAAGACAGAAGTACAACTGTCTTTTTTTTTTTTAAGATTTTATTTATTCATTTGACAGAGAGAGAGAACAAACAGTGGGAGCAGCAGGCAGAGGGAGAGGGAGAGGGAGAAGCAGGCTCCCCACTGAGTAGGGAGCCCAGTGTGGGGCCTTATCCCAGGACCCTGGGATCCATGACCTGAGTCAAAAGTAGACCCTTTACCAACTGAGCCACCCAGGCAACTTATTTTCAGATGCAATTATCATCTATATAAAAAATTCAAAGAAATTTACAAAAAAGCTATGAGGACTAATAAATGAGTTTAGCAAGGTTGCAGAATACAAGATCAATTTATGAAAGTCAACTATATTTACACTAGCAATGAATAACTGAAAATTAAAATTGTTAAAATAATAGCATAATAGCATCAAAACATATTAGATATTTAAGGATAAATTTGGCAAAAGGTTTATCTGTACATTAATAATGATAAAATATTGCAGAGAGAAATTAAAGAAGATCTAGGGGTGCCTGGCTGGCTCAGTCAGTAGAGAATATAAACACTTGATCTTGGGGTTGTATGGCTCGAACTCACATTGTGGGTAAAGTTTATTTTAAAAAAAAAGAAGCAGCAGCTCTAAAATAAATGAAGAGCTATAGTGTAGGGCCAAGATCTTGACTCTTCCCAAATTGATCTATAGTTTCAGCATAATCACAATCAAAATCCTAGTAGGATTTTGTGTAGAAACTGACAAACTGATTCTAAATTCATATAGACATGCAAAAGACATGTAGAATATCCACATAACCTTGAAAAAGAACATATACTACATACCACTGTCTACTACCTAATTTCAAGACTAATCAAGACAGTGTGGTATTAGCATAACAAAGAGATCAATGAGACAGACTAGAGGGTCCAAAAATAGACTTACATTTATATGGAAAACTGATTTTCAGCAAAGATGCAAAAGTAATTCAGTAGAGAAAGGATGGTTTTCTATTTTACCAAAGTATTTTTAAAATTTAAAGAATACTGAGTCACCTGGGAGGTTCAGTCAGTCAAGCATCTGCCTTTGACTCAGGTCATGAACCCTGGGGTCCCAGGATCAAGTCCTGCATTGGGTTCCCTGCTCAGTGTGGAATCTGCCTCTCCCTCTCCTTCTGCCCCTCCCCCCTGCTTGTGCTCTCTCTCACTCCTCTCTCTCTCTCTCAAATAAATAAATAAAATCTTTTTTTAAAAATTTAAAGAATACTTAAAAATAAAAAAAAAAAACTTAGAGGCGGGGCGCCTGGGTGGCTCAGTGGGTTAAGCTGCTGCCTTCGGCTCAGGTCATGATCTCAGGGTCCTGGGATCGAGTCCCACATCAGGCTCTCTGCTCAGCAGGGAGCCTGCTTCCTCCTCTCTCTCTCTCTCTCTCTGCCTGCCTCTCTGCCTACTTGTGATCTCTCTCTGTTAAATAAATAAATAAAATCTTTAAAAAAAAAAACAAAAAACTTAGAGGCATCTGGGTGGCTCAATCAGTTAAGCAGTCAAATCTTGATTTTGGATGGGGTCATGATCTCATGGTCCTGGGATCAAGAGCCCCCCATGGGGCTCCTTGCTCAGCAGGGAGTGTGTTGGACATTCTCCCTCTCCCTCTGCCCCTTTCCCCAACTCATTCTTTCTTTCTCTCTCTCAAGTAAATAAATAAATATTTTTTTAAAATAAAATTTATGGGGCGCCTGAGTGGCTCAGTGGGTTAAAGCCTCTGCCTTCAGCTCAGGTCATGATCCCAGGGTGCTGGATCAGGCCCCACATCCGGCTCTCTGTTCAGCAGGGAGCCTGCTTCCCCCTCTCTCTCTGCCTGCCTCTCTGCCTACTTGTGATCTCTGTCTGTCAAATAAATAAACAAAAATACCTAAAAAAAAAAAAAAAAAGAATTTCCTTTAAAAAAATAAAATTTTAAAAGCTTAAAGTAGTAAATTTTACATTATACATGTTTTACCACAAATAAATTTTTAATTGAAACAGAGGAATATAAAGCAAATATGATAAATGTTAACAATTATTAAAGATAGTTGGTAGATATATGAGTCCTAATTTATACTTTCAAATTTTGTATATTAGAAAATTCCCATAACGTCGGTTTTGAATTTTTTTTAAGTTTCATCTATTTATTTGACAGAGAGAGATCACAAGTAGGTAGAGAGGCAGGCGGGGGTGAAGCAGGCCCTGCTAAACAGAGAGCCTGACACAGGGCTCGATTCCAGAATCCTGAGACCTTGACCCAAGCTGAAGGCAGAGGCTTAACCCACTGAGCCACCCAGACACCCCGGGTTTTGAATTTTTAAGGAAAGCAACAGTACTGACTATGAAGGAAGAGGAAAGGAGGAAACAGATAAAGCAAGAAAGAGGAGGAAAGGGGCACCTCAGTCAGTAAAGTGTCTGCCTTCGGCTCAGGTCATAAGCCCATGGTCCTAGGATCAAGCCCCACTTTGAGTCCCACATCGAGCCCCACATCGGGCTCCTTGCTCAGCAGAAGCCTGCTTCTCCCTCTCTCTCTCCTTCTGCCTCCCGCTCCCCCTGCTTGTACTTTCTCTCTTTTTCTCTCTCTGTTTCAAATAAATAAATAAAATCTTTTTAAAAAGAAGAAGGAGGGGGAGGAGGAAAAGAAAGGGGAGAAGAAGGGGGAGAAGAAAGAGGCGGAAAGAGAGAAAGAAAAGGGGAAAGAAATTTCCTTGTGTCTACGACACGAATCACTGCAAGACTGAGGTTCCCACTACATAGATTCCTGTACGCACTCAGGAGAGCAGATGTTCCTCAGCTCACACCTACAGAAGCTACACAAACATCCAGGAAAGCACGTTTCTCGGTAGGACCACAGCAGGAGGGAGCCTGGCAGGTTTTGCCCTGCGCGAAGGCACCACAAAGCAGACACTGAAGATCTACATATTTGTTATCACAACCCTCCAAAAGAGAGCATCTATAAACTCAGGCAGGCCCTGTAAGCTAGGCTGACACTGAGAGGAAGGGGGAAGGAGAACAAATATTCAGGTCCTAAAGGGTTGAAGCTTGGGCTAGAACACTATATGGTACTGTTTTAGTCAATAAAACCACTTTGGGCTTAACCATAGTAAAATGGTATTTCATATGGAAAGATTCGAGGTAATTTCATATTACCTTTATTCTTATTCCTCAAAAAAGAAAATAAATAGCATTTCTAAAGAGCTGTGTTTAATAGCTACATGCAAAAAAATGAAACTGAACCACTTTCTTACACCACATATGAAAATAAACTCAAAATGGATTAAAGACCTGGGGCGCCTGGGTAGCTCAGTGGGTTAAAGCCTCTGCCTTCGGCTCAGGATCAAGCCCCGCATCGGGCTCTCTGCTCATCAGGGAGCCTGCCTCCCCCTCTCTCTCTCTGCCTGCCTCTCTGCCTGCTAGTGATCTCTGTCTGTCAAATAAATAATTTTTTTAAAAAATGGATTCAAGACCTAAATGTAACACTTGAAACCATAAATTTTCTAAAAGAAAATAAAGGCAGTAAACTCTTAATATCAGTCAGCAAATTTGGGGGGAGATTTGTCTTCACAGGGAAGGGCAACAAAAGCAAAAATAAACAATTGACACTACGTCAAACTAAAAAGCTTTTGTAGCAGGAAGGAAGCTATCAACAAAACAAAAAGGGAAATCTACTGAATGGGAGAAGATATTTGCAAATGATATATCCAATGAGGGGTTAATAAGCAAAATACATAAAGAGCTCACACAGCTCAACCAAAACCAAATAATCTGATTAAAACATGGGCAGAGGACCAGAATAAACATTCTTCCAAAGAAGCCATAGAGATGGCCAAGAGACACATGAAAAGATGCTCAACCTCACTCATGATCAGGCAAATGTAAATCAAAACCACAATGAGATCTTAAATCACACCTGTCAGAATGACTAGTACCAAAAAGACAAGAAATATCAAGTACTTGTGAAGATGTTGAGAAAAAGGAATCCTCGTGCACTGCTGGTGGAAAAGTAAACTGGTGCAGCCACTGTGAAAAACAGTATGAAGGTTCTTCAAAAGCTTAAAAGTAGATATACTATACAATCCAGCAATTCCACTTCTGGGCATTTCCCCAAAAAAAAGAAAAACACTTAATTCGAAAGAATATATATATCTCCTTGCTCATTGCAGCATTATTTACATTAGACAAGGGGCACCCAGCTGGTTCAGTTGGTGGAGCATGTGACTCTTGATCTCAGGGTTATGAATTTGAGTATAGAACTGGCCATAGAGATTACTTTTAAAAAGGGGGTGGGGGGCACCTGGGTGGCTCAGTGGGTAAGGCCTCTGATCTCAGGGTCCTGGGATCGAGCCCCACATAGGGCTCTCTGCTCCGTGGGGAGCCTGCTTCCTCTCCTCTCTCTGCCTGCCTCTCTGCCTACTTATGATCTCTGTCTGTCAAATAAATAAATAAAATCTTTTTTTAAAAAAAAAAAAAAAGAGGGGCGCCTGGGTGGCAAAGTCGGTTGAGCATCCAACTTTTGGTTTCCGCTCAGGTCATGATCTCAGGGTCATGGGATCAAGCCCCGTGCACAGCTCCACGCTCAGCGAGGAGTCTGCTTGGGACTTTCTCTCTTCCTCTCCCTCTGCCCTTCCCCACTGCTCTCTCTCTTTCTCTCTCTCTCACTCTCTCAAAATAAATACGTAAATCTTAAAAAAAAAAAAAAAAAAGGAATAGAACAATAGCCAAGATATGAAAGCCAGCTAGGTGTCCATTGATAGATGAATGGATAAAGAAGATGTCAGAGATGTAAAAAAATATATATATATGAGAGATGTAGATTAAGGTATAGGTACATAATGGAATAGAATTCAGCCATTAAAAAAAAAGACTGATGGACCCAGATGCTCAGTGAAATAAAGACAAATACTACATGATTTCACTTACACATGGAGCCTAAACAAACAAAACAAAACAAACTCATTCATAAATACAGAAAACAAACTGGCAGTTGCCGAGGGGAAGGCAGATCGGTGAAGGTGATTAAGACGTACAAACTTCCAGTTATAAAATAAATAAGTACTAGGGATATAAAGTACAACATGGGAAACATAGTCAATATATTGTAATAACTTTATATGAGGACAAATAGTAACTAGAGTCGTTGTGGTGATCACTTTTTTATATATATAAATGTCTAATCATTACGTCATACACTGAAACTAACATAATATTGCATGTCAGCTATACGTGATATTAATAAATAAATAAATAAATAGTTGTGTTTAATAAATAATTGATGTTCTTCAGATCACCACAAATATTTAAAATTACTGGTCTAGATTAATCATGTTTAATTTTTTTTAATGCCCTGATACGCCTGTTTTTCCAAAAAGCATTAGCCATTTTAAAGAACTCAGGATGTTTTGGGGATTAAATTTATTAGCTATAAAAGTGATGCCCACTCAGCACTGATTTCCAGGAGTTGGTTACATTTTTCTTCCTGACTCGCACATCTCTAATCTGGGAGCTGACCTGATGGATCATAGAAACACTTCAGAAGGCAATGTAAAACAAAAGCAAGAGGAAACAAAGCAACAGGATAATCACATTTCCCTCTGCCTGAAGCTCCCCCTGCTTGTGTTCTCACTCTCTCTGACAAATAAATAGTCTTTTTAAAAAAAAATTTTTAACAATTCTTAAGTGTAAAAAACAAAGTGAATGATGCCTTCTACAAGCATGATTGACAGTGGTCAAAAACGTGGCTCTGTGCAAGACAAGAAAGAAAGAAGAAAGGAAAGGAAAGGAAGAGAAAAAAAAGAAAAGAAAAGAAATAAGCTAACATTACGTTGACTAAGTCAAAGACCGTAAGACTGGAAAAACCATTAGGAGCCATCAAAAATAATAATAAGATTCCAGACTATGAATTCTATCCAATTTATATTTTCAATGATTCGCAAGTTACCTGCCATATGGTAGGAGGCTGAACAAATAAAGAAATAAATGAGTCGATGGTCTCTGCTGTTATAGAGAACTCTAACATCTAGTCTCTGCTTCTTCTATAGTAATAGAATACCAAATTTTCAGCCGGGTACAGGACTGCCCGGAATCAAAACTACATTTCCCAGTCTCCATTGCAGCTAGATGTGCATATAATTAAATTCTAACCAATGAGATAAAAGTGGACGTGGAATGATCCATTTTCTTTGATTTCCTCCTTTGTGCTGGCTGGAATGCAAGTGTAGAGGCTAGAGTTCCAACAATCTTCTTGTAGACCAGAATGTGATCCTGGGAATTAAAGTAACTCAGGGTGGAGCCTTAAGACATAGCCTGAGTTTCTGACCCAGGGAGTTTCTGAACATTCCAGCACTGACAACCATTCACATTCTCAAATGGGAAATAAACTTGTATCTTCCCTCAGTTACTGATATTTGGGAGTTTCCTCTACTTGCAGCTTAACCAAATCTTAAGTAATACATATGCTTTACTGAAGTATTTCCCTACTGTGTGTTTAGCTAGTTTTCCATTTTTAGCCTCTTCAAATAGTGCCACCTCCACAAAAGGGGCCAAAAAAACTTTTCCTGTAAAGAGACAAACAGTAAATAATTGAGGGTTTGCAGAGTCCATATGGTCACTCTCATATATTCTTCTTCCTCTTTTTTTTTTTTTTTAACATCTCCTTAAGAATGTAAAAGCCATCCCTGGCTCATAGGCTGTACAGAAACAAACCCTACAGCCCAGAATTGACCTGTGGGCTGCAGTTTGCAGGCCCATGTTTTAAGGCAATCACTCCAGACTTTTTTCTAGCCTCAGAACTCACTTTATGGACAAAACTTTATTGGTGTCCTAATATGTAAAAGAGAGTAAGAGCTGACCTGGTTGGGGTGGCTGTTGCCTTTTCTCCTCTTTAGCCTCACCTTTGACCCCCAAAACCCTAATGGAGCTGTCCCAATCCACAAAAGGCTCCTGGAAAGGCACTTGGAAAACCACCGATCTCTGACTTAGCACTTTGCAGCTTCTGTCATCTGTTTGCTCAAGTGCTATAGTAAATCTAGGCCCCCCACACCCCCCTTTTTTTTTTAAGGAAAATCTCTACCATATCAGCAGGTCATCCTTTAGAGTCTCTACTTTCTATGTAGTAATGTTGTAGGTACACATAAATGCATGTATAGATATACTCATGCGCATATATATGTATTTATAAGGAAAGAGGCTATTTTCAACATAAAATCTGATGGCCAATAATTCTCCTTATAAAAGAAGGTAAGTGACACCACTATTCATATAAATAGGGACATAAATTGTATACTGCTCCCTCCTGTTTACAAAGACTGGCAAGGGAGGGAAGGCATACTTATAACTATGCTTGCCTTAAAGAGATTGCAGAATATACTTTTAAACTTCAGCCATTCTTCAAAGGTAAAGATGAAGGCCCAAAGATTATTGTCTATTCAATGGAACATCTTGGAAGAGACATGGGGGAAGTGAGACTGAGGATAAAACAAGCTAGGGAGAAGTTATGAGTAGCCAGGTACTAGAGATATATTACCTAATACATGTAATAGGCAGTAGAAATAATAGGCATAGAGATATTACACAAAGTTTTTTACTGCTTACTGACTTCTGTTGATATACAGCCCCTCTTTAATAGTCCCAACTTTTAATAAAATCATTCCATATTAGCCTATACTAAAGATAGAGTAAGGGGAACTATATGGAAAAGGAGATGCATTACAACTCTTTTGGTATAATATTTAAATAATATAGAAACAAAAAAGAGACAACATTTAAGGTTGCAAATGAGAAGCAGAGAATAAGCATTTAATGAGAGCAAGACACTGGAGCTTGGCTGTCTTTGATTTCTTTAAAGATATTGTGGGTGGAGGGGACCACTGGGGTGGCTCAATCAATTAAGCCTCTTACTGTGGCTCTTGAGGCTCTTGAGGATCTTGAGGTCCTGGGATTGAGCCCCCTGTCAGGCTCCCCACTCAATGGGAAGTCAGCTTCTACCTCTATCTCTCCTCTTTCCTCTCGTGCTCCCCTGCTAGTGCGCGCGCTCTCTCTCTCTCTAATTAATTAATTAATTAATTAAAGCCTTTTTTAAAAAAATGTTGATGGGAGCGCCTGAGTGGCTCAGTCGTTAAGCATCTGCCTTCGGCTCAGGTCATGATCCCAGGGTCCTGGGATTGAACCCCGGCAGGCACCCTGCTCAGCGGGGAGCCTGTTTCTCCCTCTCCCACTCCCCCAGCTTGTGTTCCCTCTTTCGCTATCTCTCTCTCTGTCAAATAAATAAATAAATCTTTAAAAAGCCCCACATAGGGTTCCTTGGTTAGTGGGGAGCCTGCTTCTCCCTCTCCCTCTCCCTCTGCTGCTCCCCCTGCTTGTGCTCTTTCTTCCTCTCTCTCCTGCTCTTTGTCAAATAAATAAATGAAATCTTTAAAAAAAATTTTTTAAAGATATTCTTGGAAGATGTTGAGAAGATAATAAATATTAAAAGGAATCGTAACTCCAGAGCCCTAGGGCACTGGATGGCATCTACACACGTACACACTTAAGTTGCATACATATACATTCTATTTATTTCACAAAAAAAGGAATCACAATTTTGTTGTTGTTATTGTTTAAAGATTTTATTTATTTATTTGACAGATAGAGACACAGCGAGAGAAGAAACACAAGCAGGGGGAGTGGGAGAGGGAGAAGCAGGCTTCCCACTGAGCAGGGAGCCTGATCCCAGGACTCGGGATTCATGACTCAAGCCAAATGCGACACTTAATGACTGAGCCACCCGGGAACCACAGGAATCACAGTTTTATGGATTTCTCTGAGACATCTTTTTAAAATCAATACTTTTTTTTTAAAGATTTTATTTATTTATTTGACAGAGATCACAAGTAAGCTGAGACACAGGCAGAGACGAGGGAAGCAGGTTCCCTGCTGAGCAGAGAGCCCGATGCGGGACTCGATCCCAGGACCCTGAGATCATGACCTGAGCTGAAGGCAGCGGCTTAACCCACTGAGCCACCCAGGCGCCCTAAAATCAATACATATTAATCTTAGACATTCTTTTTAATAGCTAATACAATATTTATTTATTTATTTTTGAAGATTTTATTTATTTGAGAGAGATGGAGCGAGCACATGATTGGGGGAAGGGGCTGAAGGCAGGGGAAAAGGGAGAAAGAGAATCTCAAGCAGACTCTAAGCTGGAGGGGGGGGCCCAACTCCAGGTTCAATCCCACAACCCCGAGATCACAACCTGAACCAGAATCAACAGTCAGACACCCAATCAACTGAGCCATCCAGGCACATGAGCGGGGGAAGGGGTGTTGGGGGGGGGGGTGTCCCGAAGGAGAGGGCTCCCACTGAGTGTGGAGCCCCACACCAGGGTTAATCTCACCACCCTGAGATCAGATGCTTAACTTACTGACCAACCAGGTGCCCCTAGCTAATACAATATTTTATAGTTTGGTATAACATTATATGAATGCACCAAAATTAATTTGACTATTCCCATGTTGATCACCAAAGATAATTCTAATCATTACTATTTTGCATATTATAATGAATAAGTACTCATATATACACACACATCCTCACACATGCTCTTGTATATAGAGCAGATACCTAGACATGCTTCCTCCAGCTCACACCCCAAAACCAACAATTGGTTCTGCAAGACTTACTGAGCTCAGACTTCCAATATAAACTATCATTCAAGCCTTGATTCTCCGGTTTCCATTATGGTCAACAAAGGAGATAAAATCTATACAAGACATGAATCATATTTTTCCCCTCTAAGCCAATCAACAGCTAAATCTCATTTATGAAAGAATCGCTCCCTTTTCTATGGTTTGCTTCCCATCATTTCCTACCTATGATCAACTCTATTACTCAGCCTTCCTCTGTCCCACTGATAGTTTTTTCTCTTGTTATAATCATTATAATCATTATACTGAAAAACTTAGTAAGACTAGTTTCCTTTCAGTGGCTTTTTTCTAGAACATTTCACCTTTGCTGTATCTGTTAACTTATTCTTAAAACTGAATGTTAAAATAATTTTGTCAATTTTTTTTTAGTTAGGGGGTTGCATTAAATCTGTTAATTAAACTTAAGAAAACTGGCTGGCTCAGTCAGTAGAGCATGTGACCCCTGATCTCAAGCTTGTAAACTTAAGTTTACATAAACCATAAACCCTTGCAAAACTGTAGTGTGTAGAGATTACCTAAAAATAAAATCTTCAGGGGCAGGCACCTGGGTGGCTCAGTGGGTTAAAGCCTTTGCCTTTGGCTCAGGTCATGATCCCAGGGTCCTGGGATCGAGCCCGAGTCAGGCTCTCTGCTCAGCAGGGAGCCTGCTTCCCCCTCTCTCTCTCTGCCTGCCTCTCTGCCTACTTGTGATCTGTCTGTCAAAAAAAAAAAAAAAAAAATCTTCAGGGGCACCTGGTAGCTCCATCAGTTAAGCATCCAACTCTTGATCTCAGCTCAGATCTTCATCTCAGGGTGATGAGTTCAAGCCCCTCGCTGGGCTCCATGCTGGGTATGAACCCTGCTTAAAATAAATAAATAAATAAAATCTTTAAAAATAAATTAAGAGAACTATCATTTTACAGCTCACATTTGGCATAGAAAAAAAATAAATGAATACTACACAGTCAACAATAATAAAGATAGGGGTACCTGTGGGTACAGTCAGTAGAGCATATGACTCTTGATATCAGGGTTGTAAGTTAGAGCCCTACACTGGGTACAAAGGTTACTTAAAAATGGCACTTGGTGGCTCGGTTGCCTTTGCAACCTACTGTTGGTTTTGCCTCAGGTCATGATCTCAGGGTCCTGGGAAAGAGCCTCCTGTTTGGCTCCCTGCTCTGTGCAGAGTCTGCTCCCCTCTTCTGCCCCCCCCCAAATAAATAAATAAGTCTTTTTAAAAAATAACAAAATAAAATCTAAAAAATAAATAAATAATAAAAATTAAAACTAAAAAATCTTTTTAAAAATTTCATAAATGACAAGTACGCAGGGAAACAAGGCATCAAGAGTGAGAATCAGCAGGATAAAAATATTCAGCAGAAAGAGACTCACAAAAACTACAAATATGGAATTTACTAATTTACTGACAAGTTTTTTTTTAAACTATGCTTACTATGTGTGTCAGCTTTTTCTAAATGACAAGCCATCTGAAAGTCAATGATTAAAACAACATTTTTTTAAAGATGTTATTTATTGATTTGACACACACACAGAGAGAGAGAGAGAGCACAAGAAGGAAGAGCGGAGGCAGAGAGAGAGGGGCTCCAAAAAATAAATATTTCTATTACTCATGAATTTGGGTTAGCTGGGAGCGTCTTCTAGTCTGGGCGACTCAGCTGGGGCTGGATGGACTAGGATGACCTCACCCATATCTGGAAGCACTGGGATGCCTGGAATGGTTGGAATTGCTGGGGTTTCCTTCTACTTGTCCCATCGTCTTCCAACAGGCTAGCCCACGTCTATTCGCATCCTAACAAAGCATTGCCAATAGGATGAGAAGACAAGTCCTAGTGCACCAGCCCTTTTGATGCCTTTTCTTACGAGTTTGCTACTTCCCCATTAACCAAAGTGTGTCACATGACCAAACCGAGAGATGGCATGGATATCCCTACCCAAGAGTATGGTAATTCTGGTGGCCATTTTGAAAAATTGTCTCCCTTCCTGTATTTAAAGAAATGGAATACAAGCTTGAAATGCGTGAAGAAAATAGGAAACAACAAAAAGAGATCTAGCGGAGAGTATCACTCTAAGATCCAGGCAAGAAGGCAAGCAGGGCCACATCCTTTAAAGAGTCCTTATTATCACAAACACACATAAAAATAAAGAACATACAAGGACCGCTGGTCACTCAGGATCATGCATGCTCCTTTCTTACTGCTAACACCCTTTGGAATCTTTTTTTTTTGTGTCATCAGAAATCACCTGCCTCTAAGCTGCAAAGCTGCCTGTGTTCATCTTCTGCCACCATCAGGGACAGAGTAAGGAAGGGATTTACAGGACAGAAACATGCTAACGTCAGAATAAAGAAAACTTGTCAAATCCTTTCTCTTGGTTAACATAAATTCAATAAACTCTTGCAAAACTGTATTGTTTCCCAGAAGTGCCAAGCATCTGTTCATTTTTGTTAGGGATAAGCCTGTTAAATGACTTAAAACAAACAATGAAATAGAGAAAAAAACTGAATTTTTTCTAAAATAAAAGACATAATAACAGTATTCGAAACTCGCTGGACATGTTTCAAAGGAAATTAAAGACAGAACTAATAAACTAAAAAGCAAATTAGAAGCCAGAGAGAAATAAAAGATGCAAAATGTAATAGGGGAAAAGGTCTAACCTGCATTTAATCAGCCTTCCAGTAGGAGAGAAGATAAATGGAGCAGAAGTAATATGTGTAGAGAGAATGACTGATAATCATCCAAAATAACGGAAAACACCAATACACAGATTCAAGGAACCTAATGTACTCCAAGAAGAATATATAAAAACAACAAATACACAACTAAATTTATTATAATAATATAGAAGAACAGAGGTGCCTGGGTGGCTCAGTGGGTTAAGCCTCTGCCTTCGGCTCAGGTCATGGTCTCGGGGTCTTGGGATCAAGCCCCGAATTGGGCTGTCTGCTCTCAGCAGGGAGCCTGTTTCCCCCTCTCTACTGCCTGCCTCTCTGCCTACTTGTGATCTCTCTCTCTGTCAAATAAGTAAACAAAATCTTAAAAAAAAAATAACAAAGACAAAAAATCTTAAAAACGTCTAAGAATAGGGGTGCCTGTGCAGCTTAGTCAGTTAAACGACAGATTAGATTTTGGCTCAAGTCATGACCTCAGGGCTGAGATTCAGCCCTGCACTGGGCTCTGCACACAGGACGGAACCTACTTGGGAATCTTTCCCTAAGTTCCTCTCCCTGTTCATGTCCACACACATTCTCCCTCTCTCTCCCAAATAATTAAATCAGTCTTTTTTTAAAAAGCTTTGGGACGCCTGGGTAGCTCAATTGGTTAAGCAACCGCCTTTGGCTCAGCTCATGATCCCAGGGTCATGGGATCGAGTCCCACACCAAGCTCCTCGGTTAGTGGGGAGCCTGCTTCTCCTTCTCCCTCTGACCCCGCTCATGTGCACTCTCTCCCTCTCTCTCTCTGTCAAATAAATAAAATATTTTTTTTTAAAATAAGATTAAAAAAAATCTAAGAATAAAGACAAATTAACTTCAGAAGAGCTAGACTGACTGACAGTCAACAACAACAAAGGGAACAAGAAAGCAGCAGAATGAGATCCTCAATGTTGTATAGAAAAGTAATGACCAATGTGGAGTCCTATACAAAAATAGCCTTAAGAAGAACAAATAGAGGGGCACCTGGGTGGCTCAGTCGGTGAGTGTCTGCCTTCAGCTCAGGTCATGATCCCAGGGTTCTGGGATCAAGTTCCGCATCGGGCTTCCTGCTCAGCGAAAAGCCTGCTTCTCCCTTTCCCACTTGACTTGCTTGTGTTCCTTCTCTCGCTGTGTCTTCTATTAAATAAATAAACTAAATCTTGGGGGGGAAAAAGGACAAATAAAGGCCTTTACAGACAGACAAAAACAGAGTTGGTCACCAGCAAATCTTCACTAAGGAAATTCTCACAGTTATAATTTCAGGCATAAAGAATGTGACACCACAGAAAGTCTGACATGCCAAAAGGAAAGGAGAGCAAAGAACCAGATGAATACATCAACCTGTCTGAACAACTAGGAACTCAATAAAATGATCAAGGAATGCATCAAGGAATGAAAAACTGCATGTTGTCCCCCAGAGGCTGCAGCCCTTGCCCTAAAACTTTATATCCAAAAAACGTGGCTACCTTTTAAGGGTCTAGAAAATTGATGGAATTGCTGATTATAGAACAAAGGCTCCCTTCAATCCCACCAACAGCAAGAAATAGTGAAAACATAAGACCAGAAAAGAAAGGGCCCCAGTGGACGTAGAAGAGCTGCTGTGAATGGCCACATCTGAAGCTGCAAATTCTAAGCAGGACATCAACACACAAAGGGAATAGGGGAAAAACGAGAGGGGAAAACATGGGAGGGGGCTTGGGGTTCTATATATCACTACAATTATTCTCCCCAGATTTGATAAATCCCAAGAATAATGCAACCTAAGGAAGTAAGGGCTTCAGTAACAGCTTCTTTATGTAACTGTAAAGCTAAAGACAGGAAACCCCATTTAAAATGAGCAGGGAGGGTGGTGCCTGGGTGGCTCAGTGGGTTAGGCCTCTGCCTTTGGCTCAGGTCATGATCTCAGGGTCCTGGGATCGAGCCCCAAATCAGGCTCTCCGCACAGCAGGGAGCCTGCTTCCCCCTCTCTCTCTGCCTACTTGTGATCTCTCTCTCTTTCTCTGTCAAATAAATAAAAATCTTTAATAAAAAAATTAAAAATAATTTTAAAATAATAAAAATTTAAAGATAAAATGGGTGGGGAAGTGTGCCTGGGTGGCTCAGTTAAGCATCTGACTGTTGATTTAGGCTCAAGTCATGATCTCAGGGTGGTGAGATCAAGCTGCTCAGCAAGGGATCTACTTACGATTCTCTCTCTCTCCCCCTCTCCCCCCACTCATAATTGATCGCATGCCCACTCTCTCCAAAATAGATAAATAAATCTTTA
Organism: Mustela erminea; assembly: GCF_009829155.1. Taxonomy (NCBI): domain Eukaryota; kingdom Metazoa; phylum Chordata; class Mammalia; order Carnivora; family Mustelidae; genus Mustela; species Mustela erminea. Next base: position 22,535,375 of record NC_045629.1, read on the forward strand.
ATATAATAATTTAAAAAATTTTCAAAGGGGTAGGGAGACCAGAGGTCTTGTGTCCTACTACTTATTAATTGCAGACCCTAAAAGGAAGAGTCTTACCTTAATTTCCAACAGGAAGAAACCTACTTTACTACTCCAGGAGGAAGAATTTCTCCTTGCCCAACACCAAGCTCAGCCAATAAGAAAATACCACAATTCACCTAATGAGGAGCTGTCATTACCCTGAACTCTCCATTTCCTCCAACCGACTTTCATACAAAGCAGCCCCTCCCAACTTCCTCCTTTTCTCTATAAAGTAACATTCCTCCCCAGACTGCCTATGCTTTGCCAACGCTGGAATGTCCCTAATGGCAATTCCTCTGCTATTCCCAAATAAACCAATTTTGCTGGTGAAAAACAAAAACAAAAACAAACAAAAAACCTGTTTTACTTTTAACCTTGCACAACTAAGAAAACAGGAAGTGGGATCAAAAGGGCACCTACCCAGTGTCCCCTCACCAGCTTGAAGCTCTAACCCCAGCTCTGTCATTTACTAACTAACCCCTTATGAGTAAAGTGGGGATAACCCTACTACTTACCCCATAATATATGAGATTTAATGGTAGTTATAGTAGTAGTTTTACATGACAGGCATTGTGCTAATGCCCTTGGAGCATTAGCTCAGTTAACTGAGTAAAGAGTGGCAATGGGTTGCAGATTCCAGCTCTGGATTCTTCCCACAGTACCCCTGTTGGAAAAAATCTGCACAGTATCGCACATACACTTTTCGCTGGCTTCTCTTTAATGAAATGAATCCATGAGTTTTATGTAAATAAACATATTTTTTTTGCTATATAAGTATACTTGGACACAAAATATTGCTGAAAGCAAAATTTTCCAATAAACTGGATGAGTGGCTTCACAGAAGAAGGAAATCTCTTCCAGCTTAATTTCCTAGCGCCCATTGAACTAAATTTGCTGCAGTCCTTCTGTTTGAATAAAGGTTTTTGCATGTAAAATTTCAAGACTAAAGCAGTATGGAAAGACAAGGGCCCTCTTCTGTGGGACCATTTCCTCCACAGATGACGGATACATGCTCTGCGTGAACTCTAGAGTAGCTTTGGCTAACATCATATTGCTTTTGCTATTTTCTCATTTATAGACAGACATATTGTATGATGTCGGCAGTTTAAAATCGTATTTAGTTCTTTTCCCAGAATTCAATATACACAGAACATTTTATTTCCCAGGTCCTTACCTGCCTATTTAAATTTCGAAAAACTCGAAGCTTAGCCACAATAATGATTAAAAAGCTTGAAAAAAAATGACTTAGAGAGATAATTAAAAGGATTAAGATTATCTAGACAAAGGTAGGGATAATTAAAACTCTTTCCAATTGGATAAAGTGCTCTTTCCTGGAGGACCCTTGTAAGCTGTTCTCCTAAAATGGGTACACTTTTTTTTTTTAAGATTTTATTTATTTATTTGACGGACAGAGAGCACAAGTAGGCAGAGAGGCAGGCAGAGAGAGAGGAGGAAGCAGGCACCTCGCTGAGCAGAGAGCCCGATGCAGGGCTCGATCCCAGGACCCTGGGATCATGACTTGAGCCGAAGGCAGGGGCTTTAACCCACTGAGCCACCCAGGCGCCCCTAAAATAGGTACACTTATAACTCTGAGCCTTTGGACAAAATTTTTTTTCCCAATTTTACTGAGAAAATAATACACCTGAGAATATAAAACACCTGAGAAATAATACACCTGAGAAAATTTTACTGTGAAATAATACACCTCTGAGAAATAATATATCTATAAATTTAAGATGTACAGCATGGTGGTTTGATTTACATATATCGCAAAATGATAACCAAAATAGATTTGGGTAACATCCATCATCTCACAGAGATATGATGAAAAGGAAAGAAAGACAAAAAGAAAAAACTTTCCCTGTGACAAGAACTCTTGGGATCTACCCTCTTTACAACTTTCTTACATACCACACAGCAGAGTTAGCTGTAGTCACGCTGTTGTACATTATATCCTTAGTACTTATAACTGGAAATTTGTACCTTTGACCACCTTCTTCCAATTCCCTCCTCCTCCACCCTCTGCCTTTTTCAAAATATAAGTGAGATCATACAGCATTTGTCTGTCTCTGACTTATTTCATCCAGCATAATGTGCTCAAGATCCAGCTATATTGTCACAAATAGCAGGATTTCCTCATTTTTTATTACTGAATATATTTCATGGCATATATATATACACCACAACTTCACTATCCATTCATCCATTGACGGACACAGGTTTTCTCCATGTCTTGGCTGTTGTAAATTACACTGCTATGAACAGGAGGATGCAGATAGCTTTTCAAGTTAGCTATTTTGTTTCCTTTGAATATATTCCCAGAAGTGGAATTGCAGGATCATATGGTATTTCTATTTTTAATTTTTTGAGGATCCTTCATACTGTTTTCCATGGTGGCTGCGCCAAATTACATTCCCACCAACAATGCACAAGAATCCCCTTTTCTCTCATCTATGCCAACACTTACTTCTTGTCTTTTTGTTGGTGGCCATTATAACAGACATGAGGGGATATCTCATTGTGGTTCTAATCTACATTTCCTTAATGACTAGAAATGTTGAGCATCTTTCCATCTTTTCTGTTGGCCTTTTGTGTATCTTCTTTGGGAAAAATGTCTATTTATGTCCTTTGGCTGTTTTGTAATTGGGTTATGTTTTTTGCTATTGAGTTGTATGAGTTCTTTATGTATTTTGGATATTAACTTTTCATCAGATATATGGTTTGCAAATATTTTTCCCATTCCAGAGGAATGGGAAAATTCCAGGTTGTTTTTCACTCTATTGATGCTTTCTTTGGCTGTACAGAAGACTTGATGTAGTCTCACTTGTTCACTTTTTTATTTTTTTAGAGAGGGGAGGGGCAGAGAGAGAGAAAGAGAGAATCTTGAGCAGGCTCCACAGCTAGTATGAGGCTTGATCTCAGAACCCTGAGATCATGACCTGAGCCAAAATCAAGAGTTGGTGGCTTAACTGACTGAGCCAGCCAGGAACTCCATCATGTGTTTATTTTTCATTGTGTTGTTTGTCGGCAAACTTCTTAGAACCAGACCCTAGAGCAGCATGTAAAACATGCCATAGTCAGACCCCCAGACAGACACTGATGGTTGCCTATATTCACAATCATACCTCTATCATCTTCCTAGCTAATGGAAGCTTGATTTTATTCAGATGGTACATGGTTATTGGTTTCAGAGAAGCCTAGACCCTTCCCCAATCATGAACGACTTATTCACACTCTTATTTCCCTCACAATAATTAGTTTAGACATGAGCATGTTACATGACTATAACTAATGAGACATCAGAGGAAGACTGCCAGAAAAGAAAGGAGGATTTCTGGGAGATTTTCCACTGGTAGAAAGAGACAGCCCCTCTTCATCCAGTTAGAGTTAACATCTGTTTATGAGGATGAGGATATAAAGCTAAAGCAGCCATCTTGGACCATGAAGAAAACAACCAAAGCCATACTCAGGCCAGTCAACTCACGAATATACAAGAAAATGAGTCTTTGCTATCTATCACCTTTGACTCGGAGCCACTGAATTAACCAACCTCAGAACCATATTAGACTTATTTATGTTTGAGAGGATATACATTTCATATTGTATAAGTCAGTTGAGGCAGGAGTTCTTCTTAATATCCCAAAATACAGACTCAGTTTAAAACCAGAGTCATCAGATCCCTGAGTAGCTCAGTAGTTTAAGCATCTACCTTTGGCTCAGTCATGATCCCCAGGTCCTAGGATTGAGTGCCGCGTCAGGCTCTGATGCTATTTCTCCCTCTGCCTGCTGCTCCCCCGGCTGTGCGGTCGCTCTCTCTCTCTCTCTCTCTGACAAATAAATAAAGTTTTTTTAAAAATATTAAAAAAAAAAAACCAAAATGGACTCATCAGTAACTCTTTCTTATGACCTAACCCATTACTATGTATCATCAAGCCTTTTTAGATTCTCTCACGCATCTCTCCCTCCCCTAATACATCTCACTGCCAATCTAGACTTGTAGAACATTTCACTTCTGGATTATTCACTAATGTAGCTTCTTAGCATATCTCCAGTGTCCAGGCCCTGTGGTTTAATATTTCTCATATATGATGGGCTCCTACGTCAAACATTTAGAGGTTCCCAATTTCCCCCAGTGAATGTTGGCTAGATTCTTCACTTAGTTTTCAAAAGTCTTAGTTGGAATTTTTAAGAACGTGGTTAACTAGCCCAACTTCCTTTCAGGAAGACTCATGTCCTCCTGAGCACCACATGGTGGCACATTTCCAAATGCCACTGCTGAACATGGCCTCCGCACAGCTGGCCAGCCCTGCAGGGTGTTTTCAAAGATCATGTACTGTAGGCAGTTCACCCCGGAAGAAGATGCCCAGCCCCCCTCCCATTTCAGCTGCTGTCAATGGTCTGTTTCCCTCTAGAATGTCTTCATCATTTAGACTTCTTGCAGTTACTTTCTCTCTTATTTCTTTCACTTTAACTTCTTCTTTTTCCCTCTTTTGAGGACTTCTTAAAGTTTTTTTTTCCTTTACTTTGACACTTAAAAAAAAAGAACTATTTCATTCTCAAATCCCTAACTTTATTTTTAACATATGTTATAGTCTTCTCACTTTCATACTTACCTTTTTATTTCAGTAGTTGAAGTTTTTATTTATTTTTTAAACATTTTATTTATTACTTAAGAGAGAGAAAGAGAGAGCATGAGAGGGGGAGGGTCAGAGGAAGAAGCAGACTCCCTGCTGAGCAGGGAGCTCTACGTGAAACTCGATCCTGGAACTCCAGGATCATGACCTGAGCCGAAGGCAGTCACTTAACCAACTGAGCTACCCAGGCACCCTCACATCTTTTATTTTAAAATTTTATTTCACCTCTCATTTTCAATCTCATTCTTTTACCTGCTTTAAACTTTCAGCTTTCAGTTGTCTGATTTTTTTCAATTTTTTCTTGGATGACTCTTTTTTTTAATTACACTTTTTAATTCTCTCAATAGAGTATAAACATTTATCAGTTCCCCACATAGTCTTTTTACTTACAATAAATCTTCAGAAATAAGGTTACTCTTGGATGGATGCCACAATTTTTTTTTTGAGTGACTCTACCCAACATGGGGCTTGAATTCATGACCCCAAGATCAAGAGTTGCATGCTCTCCTGACTGAGCCGGCCAGGTGTCCCTAGATAGTTCTTCACTTAAATTCCCTTAAACTTTTACCTCTCCCTATTTTTACTTTTTCCCCCTTTTCTTCCTTTCTTATTTTTCTTACTTAGAGTTGTGTCTTCTTATGTCTACCCAGACTATGACTAGAGCAATGTGATAATAAAGCTCCACACCAGGGGCACCTGGGTGGCTCAGTTGGTTAAGTATCTAACTTCACCTCAAGGCATGATCTCCAGGTCCTAGAATCAAGTCCCACGTCGAGCCCCACATCAGGCTCCATGCTCTGTGGGGAGTCTGCTTCTCCCACTCCCTCACCCTCTGCGCCTCCCCCTGCTCGTGTTCTCTCTCAAATAAATAAATAAAATCTTGAGAAAAAAAAATAAAGAAAGAAAGAAAAAGGAAAAGAAAAAGAAGGGCACCTGTGTAGCTCAGATGGTTCAGCATCTGCCTTCGGCTCAGGTCATTATCTCTGGGTCCTGGCTGGGTCCTGGTCAGCAGGGAGCCTGCTTCTCTGTCTCCCTCTACCCCTGCTCATGCTTTCTCTGTCTGTCTCTCTTACTCTCTAAAATGAATAAGAAAATCTAAAAAAAAAAAAAGAAAGAAAGAAAGGAAGGAAGAAAAGAAGAAGGAGGAAAGGAAAGAAAATGAAAAGGTATACACCACAAACAGGGGAGATGAGAGTCCTCACTCCTCTACCCATAGTTCCTATACATCTTGTGCACTAGCTTACCTCCCATTTCCCTATTGGTTCACCTTCCTTCCTAGAAGGCTCCAGTGTGATTTTCTTTCTTTTTTTTTTTTTTTAAGACTTTATTTATTTATTTGACAGAAAGAAAGAGCACAGGGACACCTGGGTGGCTCAGTGGGTTAAGCCGCTAACTTCGGCTCAGGTCATGATCCCAGGGTCCTGGGATCAAGTCCCGCATCGGGCTCCTTGCTCAACAGGGAGCCTGCCTCTCTCTCCGCCTCTGCCTGCCTCTCTGCCTGCTTGCGTGCTTTCTCTCTCTCTCTTTCTGAAAAATAAATAAATAAAATCTTTTATAAAAAAAAGAAAGAAAGAAAGAGCACAAGCAAGGGGAGCAGCAGAGGGAGAGGGAGAAGCAGGTCCCCACTGAGCAGGGAGCCCAACTCGGGACTCATGGGACCCTGGGATCATGACCTGAGCTGAAGGCATTTAACTGACCGAGTCACCCAGGCAAACCTCTGGTGTGATTTTCTTACAATAAGATTCCCACCTATCCCCCTCTTCATCTCCTTTCTTTTTTCATTAGGATTCTGATAACTCTGGGATGCCAGACACACACACACACACACACACACACTGATTATCTCAAAATGGATTCACAAAGTAAGTCAGATTTATAGTTCTCCCAACGGGCAACCAGCTCACCTAAAGTATCAGGACTACTAAGGAGAAAAGATGGTTGCTTTCCTCTACATCACAGAGAAGTCCTTTAGGCACTGGGAAGGTACATTCTCTCCTGCCTCTCTTCCCAAAATGGACACTATTACCCAACTGTTCAACAAAATTTATTGAGGATCTTTTATGTTCTAGGTACTGGGGATAGAGAATTAATAAGATAGATGTGGTTTCTGCTCTTCTGACATCTATATCTTGGCAGAGAAAGAGAGTCAGTAAAGAACACATGAATTAAATAAGAGCTTTGAAGAAAAGAAAACAAAACATTGTTCCTTTAAAGGGGATGATGAGAGAGGTCAAAGTAGATTCAGAAAGTGACATCGGAGATAACATGAGTTAAATGACTTAGGCAAGCATGTGAATATCTACAAGGGGGGGCAGAAAGTAACAGCAAAAGCAAGTGCAAGGAGCCTAAGGTGGGAAGAAGCTTGACTGGTTCGAAGAACAAAAAGACCAGTAGGCCTTGAACCTAGCGAGCAAGGGGAGAGTGGAGAAAGAGGAAGCTAGGCTCAGTCCTCCCGAACAAGACCCACAGGGTGATGAGATAGTCTCCATCAGAACAAGTCTAGGCCCCTTGCAGACCCCTACAAGAAGGAACTCTGTCCACAGAGCGAAACCTGCCCCATTTTGTACAGGCTGACATTACACAGGGATTCTCACTCATGTAGATCACTAGTCCCACACATGGGCACAAACTGGCATTATCCTTAGATCTGGTCATTTAGCATGCCTGAAAGATAAATTCCTAAACTGGCCTTTTAAAGAAGCTGGATATAAATGTTTAGTAACATTTAGGACGATACTAAATTTCAGGGAAATTTTTCTTTTTTTTCTCAGAGCTCTTAACGTATCTGGAGAAGTAAAATCTGGAATATTGGAATAGATTTTCAGTTTGAGGGATTGATCAGTATATAATATTCAAGCTGAGTAATATTGGAAAGCTGACATTGGCAGTTTTGTCTTTGGGGTCTTAACTGCCCTTGTCCCAGAAAAGGAACCTTAGTCATCGAGAACCACATTGTACACAGTGAACAAACGTAAACGCATGCAGTCACTGGCCTAATTATGTACCTCAGGACAGAGAGAAGCCACTGTTCTCTGCCAGCGAGTGGCTTCCTCCAGACTGGGCAAGCCAAGCCCAACCACTCCTAGGGTGTGAAGTGGAGTGGGGTTTGCAGGCATTCATGGCCTGCACTGGAATGTACCCACCGGTAACTCAGCCAAAGAGAGGTTCCCAGCCTAGTCTTGGGAAGAGTAAGTTGGGCAAAGATGGGAGTAGCCTAAGGATCTCATGCTTCCATTAGGAAATGGCTGAGTGACAGATAAACATAGGAGAAAAGTTTTTTGACACAGGTCTAGGCAATGATTTTTTTAATTCGTTACTGAAAAGCACAAACAACAAAATAAAAAATAAATGGGTGGGACTACCTCAAACTAAATACCTTCTGCACAGCAAAAGAAACAATCAACAAAATGAGAAGACAACCTACAGAATGGGAAAAAATACTTGCGAATTGCATATCTGGTAAGGGGTTCCTGCCATAAAACTCAATAGCAAAAGAACAATCCAATTAAAAATGGGCAAAGAACATGAACAGACATTTTTCCAAGGAAGATATGTGAATGGTTGATAGATACATGAAAAGGTGCTCAACATCACTAATTATTGGGAAAATGTAAATCAGAATCACAGTAAGAATTCACCTTACACCTGTTAGAATGGCCATCACCAGAAAGACAAGAGGTAACAAGTGTTGGTGAGGATGTGGAGAAAAGGAAACCCTTATGCACTGTTGTTGGGATAGTAAATTGAAAGAAGCTCTCTGGAAATCAGTATTAAGGATCCTCAAAAAATTAAGTAGAACTACCATATGATCCAAGATTTCCACTTTTCCATTTCCTTATGTCAAAGAGACAGCTGCACTCCCATATCCACTGCATCATTATTTACAATACCCAAGGCATGGAAACAACCTCTTTCAACTGATGAATGGATAAAGAAAATGTGGTGTCCATATACAATGGGATATTATTCAGCCATAAAAATGAGGGAAATCCTGCCATTTGTAACAACATGGATGGATGTTGAGGGCACTATGCTAAGTGAAGTAAGTCAGACAGAGAAAGACAAATGCTGTATGATCTTGCCTATATGTGGAATCTAAAAAATATCAAGTTAAATCAAATTCATAAAAAAAAGAGACCAGATGTGTGGTTACCAGAGGGAGAAGGGAGAGAGAGGGGAAGTTGCAGGAAGGTAGTCAAAGGATAGTCTTCCAGTTTTGAGAAAAATAAATACTGGGTATGGGGGCACCTGGGTGGCTCAGTTGGTAAAGTGTCTGCCTTCAGCTCAGGTCATGATTCTAGCATCCTGGGATCAAGGCCCACCTAGGGCTCTCTGCCCACTGCCCCTACCTTCCTGCTGCTCATGCACTCTCTCTCTCTCTCTCTTTCAAATAAATAAATAAAATCTTTTGAATAAATAAATAAATACTGGGCATTATTGTACAACATGATGACTATACTTAACATAGCCATACAGTATATTTGAAAGTTGTTAAGAGAGTAAATCTTAAGAGTTCTTGTCACAAGGGAAAAAAAAGAAACTTTTTCTTCCTTTTCGTTCTGTATCCATAGGAGATGATGGATATTAACAAAACTCACTGCAATCATCACTTCACAATATATGGAAGTTGGGTCACTGTGATGTACCCCTGAAACTTACACAATCCTGAATGTCAATGTGACATCAATAAAACTGGAAAGATTAATTATATACAAGGAAAAAGAAGATGAGGAAAGAAGAAGGGAGGAAAGAAGTCAGGAAGGGAAAAAAGGAAAGAAAAGAAATCTTTACCAAATAGCCAGCACTGTGCTAGGTGCTTTCACAAACATTAGTTCTAAGCTACCTGCCTGTAAAGTCAGAAGTAGCCTCCCTGACATTAATCAGAAGCAAGTCTGGATTTTTTAAGCCCTAAAGCTCTGAACATGAATTAATTTGTCTTCTAAATCCAGGTCTCTCTCAAATGATGTTAATGCCCAAGGGGGTTATGAAATCAAGATCTGTGTGTGCATTTAAATTCCTCATCCTGCCTCAATTTCAAAATAGATGTCCAGATATATAGCCTAAATCGCTTAAAGGGAGATAGACGCTTTTTCTCCAACTCTCCCCAATCTGTGTGCAGGACTGGGCAGGAAGACAGACACCACAGCCCCACTGAATGCCTGCTGGGGGACATCAAGGGTGGCGAGCTTGGGACCTCCATGCCTTCGCTGTTTATGTGCTCCACGTCTGGATCCAGTGAGACTTAGTTAAAGGAGCTAGACATGTTTGCCTTTTGAAAAAGGTGGACATGACTGATGTCTTCAGATGTCTGAAAGATGAAGTGCTGCCGAGAGATCAGCTTTATTCTGTGTATGTCAGGCAGACGGGGCTAGGATTTAGGGCTGGCAGGGAAGCCGTCCATCAGTTAGAACTTCTCCACAGTGGGATGGGCTGCCTGCTGAGACAGTGTGTGCCCTCCATGGGAAGTATTCATGCAGAAGCTACAAGAACATCTGTCAGGGATACCATAATTAGGATTTCCACCTAAACTGGAAGGATGAACTAAACCAGCAGATCCCAAATATCTGTCCAGCTATGACAGTTTCTACTGATCTGAAACAAAATGATTTAAAAAAAAAAAAAAAAAAAAAAGCAAAGTCATGAATTTTTCCTAGAGCTCACTTTATTGAATTCAAAGGATTACCCTTCAGGATGCCTAGCTAGCTCAATCTTCGGAGCATGTGACTCCTAATCTCGGGGTTGTAAATTTGAGCCCCATGTTGGGTATAGAGATTATTTAAAAATAAAAATCTTTTGAGGTGCCTGGATGGCTCAGTTGGTTGAATGTCTAACTCTTGATCTCGACTCAGGTCTTGATCCCAGAGTCGCCAGCGTGGAGCCCACTTAAAAAAAATAATAATAATAGAGATAATAAGAAAAATCTTTTAAAAGTAAAATAAAAATGAATAAAGAATTGCTTTTAGTTATGAGATTACACAAAACTAATCCTTCCTATCTTATATTTTTTTTAAAAAGATTTTATTTATTTACTTGACAGACAGATCACAAATAGGCAGAGAGGCAGGCAGAGAGAGAGGAGGAAGCAGGCTCCCCACTGAGCAGAGAGCCCGATGCGGGGCTCAATCCCGGGACACTGGGATCATGACCTGAGCCGAAGGCAGAGGCTTTAACCCACTGAGCCACCCAGGCGCCCCCTATCTTATCTATTTTTTAAGCTTTTATTTATTTATTAGAGAGAGAGAATGAGGGAGAGAGAACATGAGGGGGGGAAAGTCAGAGGAAGAAGCAGACTCACTGCTGAGCAGGGAGCCCAGTGCAGGACTCGATCCCAAGACCCTGGGATCATGACCTTAGCCAAAGACAAACAAACACTTAACCAACTGAGCTACCCAGGCGCCCTCCTTCCTACTGTTTCATCTTTAGTCTCCACTCTTCTTTAAATAGCAGTCATAGGAAATGATAGCTGCTGCTTTGTTTTTGACTTACATGGAAAAATTGAAAATAGCATCACTATTTGATCTATCCCCTAATCTTTCATCTGTGTTAACAGCTCATAGAATTCAAAAGTCAGAAGACTATTAGACTACATGAACCCATGGTCACTTAGTTGCTCAAACCAAAACCTTGGGGTAGGATCATCTCAACACCTTGAGTCTTCTTCTCTCAACCTGCACATCCATGACATACAAGCCTGTCATATCAACTCTATGTTCACAACGTGTCCCCACAGTGGCCCTTCTATACTGCAAGATGTCCCTAGCCCAAGCCCCCTGTCATGACTCCCACCAGGACCACTGCAGCAGGGTCCTAACCAGCCTCCCTGGTCCCACTCTTTGCCCATCACTTCCATTCATTCTCCACTCAGCAACCAAAGCAATTAAAAATGTCATAAATCATGACCTTCCCCTTAAAGCCCTCAAGGGACTTCACATTCCACTGGCATAAAATCCAAATTTCTTACCATGAGAGAAGATCCTAAAAGATCTTGCCCTGCCTGCCTCTCCCAAGCCTCAATGTATCCCTTTGTCTATACACACAACCTTTCACCCCTTCCAACAAACCCATCTGGCTTTGGCTTTAGAACTTGGCACATGTTGTTCCTTCTGGTTTGAACACTCTTCCCCAGGATCTTGCAGGGCTCATTCCTCCTCCTAACCATCCAGACGTCAAATGTCACCTCCTTTAAAAATCTTCTCAGACTGCCCGATATAGCAACCCCTCACCTCATCAGGCACTTCTTTAGCAAATGTCTGTTTTGCTTTCTTGCGACATATATTTATGGTTTAATGGCTCTGTGCACTTATTCATAGGTTTATTGCCTATTTTCAATTCTAGAAGGAAAGCTTCCCTAGGGCAGTGGCCACATCTGCTTCTTCATTTCTGCAGCCCCTGGCAGTGGAATGAATGAATGAAAACCTTCCAAGTTTAAAATTCCAGGACCCATTTTCTCTTCCAAAACATCTTTCTATGAACAAATACACTTAAAGAAAACATCATTTATTTAGGGAGGAAAAAAAAAAGGCAATGTGATCTCTAGCTGTGATCGGAAACAAAATCTGAAATAACATTGTTTCTATTTTGTTCTGTTTTGTTTCACAGAGAAAGAGGGATCGTGGCAGTTTTTGCCTCTTGACAGCAAGTCCAAGCAAATGCTCAACAAAAGGCAAACCTAAAAGAGAGGTTCTCAGAAAGGCTGATGTCTCAGAACACACTGAGAGATGGTCTGAGACACAAAGTGATGATGACAACACTTACCACACTAGCTAACACCTGATTACTTGGTACAAAGCACTCATCTGTACGCTGTGTCTGTTAACTAACTTCATGTTCCCTGCGACCCTACAGTGAAAATACTATTATTAGTCTTCAAGTCAGCTACAGGGCTGGAGGTGGGGGGGGTGCGTAAGAATCAAGGCTCTGATAATATTTCTCACACTCACTAACTTGCATTGGTTGATTTGGTGCTGGTTCGGATTCCAGCTTCTCTCAACGTGGTTTAGAAAGTGGAGAGAGGGGACCTCTTTCTTCCTTTCTCATGCAAAGATTAATTCCAGTCACAAAGACAGTCTGTCACATCCTGTAACTTTCCATAACAGGAGGTGAATTTTTAACTTTTGGGAGACAAGCTATGCAAATAACTACACCAAAAAGGTCTAGAACAGGGCGCAATTGCCACCGGAAAATGGACCGATGAGGCCCCTTATGTCTTCCGTCATGGCAGCAATCGGCCGGAAAGCAGCCTCTTCAGCGTGTGGAGGCTCAGGGTTCTGTCAGGAAGAGCTGCACAGCTGCTCCTGATCCGGCTCCAAGAGCTGACAAGGCTGCCAGAGGCCAAGAGCTTCCTTTAATTGCCTCTCTCCTGCCCCCATTCATTAACATATGTCCCTCCACATGACAGAGGGAAAAAAAAACACTCCCTTTGGAAATGGGCCACTCCACTCAGAAGGACAGTCTTTAGAATCCCGCCCGGATAACACTTCTTCTGTGGTAGTGAGCAACAATATGGCTGGCTAGCACCTTTCATTCACAGCACCACCAACATATGTCTACATGAAGGAAAAAAAAGATATTCCCAGATTAAGTGGCTCATTTGATGGAAGCAACACCTGAAGCAAGATGAGAAGGGGGCAGGGGACACAAAAGAGGCCTTTCTGCACTTATCTAAGTAACACTGGGAGAAGCTCATCCAAAACCTAAAAGCTCCAGGTGGGCCTTGTACACTTCCACAAAGAAGGCCACAGCTACTGAGTGGAGGCTGCTGACACGTCCTGTTGTCCTATGAGTAACGAGGACAGAAGCCACAGCTTGGTCTCTGAGTCCAGGCTGAATAAGAGAGTTTAAGAACCAGTTTCAGATCAATATCTAAATGGCCAGATTTAATGTATTGGCACTTAGAGCCAAGAAACACATTCCTTTTTATAGAACACATTTGTGTTCCAGAAAGACGCCACGCACATCAGTTTCAAATTACTGACTGGCTTTTGCTTCTCAGGAGTCAACGTATCATTTTTAAGCTGATCTGTCTTTTTCATGGCAAGCTGTACATTTATTTTAAAAAGTTATTTTAAAAAGTAAATGTATTTAATTTCTTTTATTTTAAAAAGTAAATGATTAATGGGGAGTGTTGCACAACAATGCAAATGTACTTAATGCCTTGAACTATGTACACTTGGAAATGGGTCACAGGTCAGTTTTATGTTACCACAATTTTTAAAAATCTTTACTTGGAAGAAAATTAAGGGCAGACATATTTGAAAATTTCATCTTAAAAAAAAAAGAAAAGAAAGCTTCATCTTGAATGATACAGTAAGGAGACAACAATGATACTGCCAACAGTGGTTTTCATATATTTCAGTATTAAAATTGAACAAAACAACAAACAAAAAAGATTTAATAAAACTACTGTGAAATATTTTGTTTTCATGCCTAATGTTTGTATGAGAACCCACAATTTTTTTTTAAAGATTTTGTTTATTTATTTGACAGAGATCACAAGTAGGCAGAGAAGCAGGCAGAGAGAGAGAGAGAACGGGGAAGCAGGCTCCCTGCTGAGCAGAGAGCCCAATGCAGGCCTGGATCCCAGGACCCCAGAATCATGACCTGAGCCGAAGGCAGAGGCTTTAACCCACTGAGCCATCAAGGCATCCCAAGAACCCACAATTTTTAGTAGCACAAAATGGAGGCATTTTTGAGTGAAAGTGGGGCTTAAATATAGAATAAGTCTAAAGGTCTTTTAACAAATCAAAGATCAAATAAAAAATCAGACCTCGGGGGGGGGGGGGGGCCTGGGTGGCTCTGTCATTAAGCATCTGCCTGCGTCTCAGGTCATGATCCCAGGGTCTTGGGACCCGCCCCACATTGGTCTCCCAGCTGGGCAGGAAGCCTGCTTCTCCCTCTCCCGCTCCTCCTGCTTGTGTTTCCTCTCTCGTTGTGTCTCTCTCTGTCAAATAAATAAATAAAATCTTTTAAAAAATAAAATATCTTAGAATCATGGTGATTTTTGTTGTCTAAAATGATAGAATGTTTCCCCTTCTCTCTCTGCCTCCTCTCTCTGCCTACTTGTGATCTCTCTCTCTCTCTGTCAAATAAATAAATAAAATCTTGGGACGCCTGGGTGGCTCAGTGGGTTAAGCCGCTGCCTTCGGCTCAGGTCATGATCTCAGGGTCCTGGGATCGAGTCCCGCATCGGGCTCTCTGCTCGGCAGGGAGCCTGCTTCCTCCTCTCTCTCTCTCTGCCTGCCTCTCTGCCTACTTGTGATCTCTCTCTGTCAAATAAATAAATAAAATCTTTAAAAAAAAAAAAAAAAACTTTATAAATAAAATCTTAAAATAAAATGATAGGAAATACTGTGTTTCAATTAAATTCTGAATCATTTTGCAAAACTTCTTTTAAAAGTTGTCAGATTTATTTGGTATCATCAATGGAACAAAACATAGTCTAGAAATAAAAACAAATTTACTCAGGAATTTAGCACATAGTGAAAGTAGATTTCAAATAAACAAGGAAAAGATAGATTAATTAATAAATAATATTGTGTCAACTGATTAGCTATCTGAAAAAATTTAAAAATAAGAAATAAGACATCCCTTGGGGCACCTGGGTGGCTCAGTGGGTTAAAGCCTCTGCCTTCAGCTCAGGTCATGGTCTCAGGATCCTGGGATTGAGCCCCTCATCGGGCTCTCTGGTCAGCGGGGAGCCTGCTTCTTTTCCTCTCTCTCTCTGCCTGCCTGTCTGCCTACTTGTGATCTCTCTCTCTGTCAAATAAGTAAATAAAATCTTTTTTTTTTAAATTTTAAAAAGAGGGGTGTCTAGGTGTTTCAGTCTTTAAGCATCAGCCTTCGGCTCAGGCCACGATCCCAGGATGCTGGGATCAAGCCACACATCAAGCCCCGCATCAGGTTCCTTCTCTCTCTTCCTCTCCTACTCCCCCTGCTTGTGTTTCTGCTCTCACTGTGCCTCTGTCAAATAAATAAATAAATAATCTTTATTTTTAAAAAAGGCATAAAAGAGGGATGCCTGTGGGCTCAGTTGTTAAGCCTCTGCCTTCAATTTGGGTCATGATTCCAGCATCCTGGGATTGAGCCCCACATCAGGTTCCCTGCTTCTCCCTCTCCCGCTTCCCTTGCTTGTATTCCCTCTCTCACTGTCTCTCTCTCTGTCAAATAAATAAATAAATTCTTTTTTTTTAAAGCCATAAAAGAATATATTAGCAAAATTTAGAAATCACAAAATATGAGGAAAATATGTGCAACAAACATCACAAGACAATAATTAATTAATAATTTTAGGATATATAGGTAGATAGATATACAAATCACCAAAAATAGATAAAAGGTTAGAGCACTTGGCTGGCTCATTCCAAGAAGCATGCAACTCTTTTTTTATTTTTTTTTTTAAGAACATGCAACTCTTGGGGCACCTGGATGGCTCAGTGGGTTAAGCCTCTGCCTTCGGCTCAGGTCATGATCTCAAGGTCCTGGGATCGAGACCCACATCGGGCTCTCTGCTCAGCAGGGAGCCTGCTTCCTCCTCTTTCTGCCTACCTTTCTGCCTACTTGTGATCTCTGTCTGTCAAATAAATAAAATCTTTAATTAAAAAAAAGTTCTTTTATACATATTTTTAAATGTTCGGTTTACTTACAATAATTAAAACTATAATGAGACAGCATTATCACTTTCATACTAGCACCAATAATCTGATGACACACTGTTTTGGTGAGAAAATGAGCCAACTAGCGTTTGCATATACTGTTGGTGGCAACAAAATTTATATAGCGTTTTCGGAGGCGCTATTTAGAAATGTGTGTGAAAAACATTTAATGTATAGTCTGTTGGGCCTAGCAATTCCAAATTTAGAAATTTATCTTACACTTACGCTCATACTTACAAGTGAGGCTTGTACAATAATTTCCACTGGAACCAACAAAACATCTAGCCAAAAAACTGCTTGAGTAAATGAAATATTATGTAGCTACTGAAAGGAGTTACATGGTTCCATATGTAACATCCAGAACATATCCAGAATATATAATGCAAAAAGTAAGGTGCAGAACATATATGCCGATACTTGTGTGTGTGTGTGTGCATGTGTGTGTGTGCAAGTTTTTTAAAGAGATATACACACAAGCTTAAATGTGCTGTAGAATTCTCTGAAATGAAAAACAGAAATAGTGGTTGCTTCTGTGAAGAAAATAAATAGGGGTGCCTGGATGGCTCAGTCGGTTAAGTGTCTGCCTTCAGCTCAGGTCATGATCCCAGGGTCCTGGGATCAAGCCCTATATCAGGCTCCCTGCTCAGTGAACAGCCCACTTCCCCCTCTCCCTCTGCCAGTCACTCTGCCTACTTGTGCTCTAAAATCTTTAAAAAAAAAAAAAAAAAGAGGAAATAAGTAGCAAGGAAATAAGAGAAAAACTTTTTTTTTCAACATGAACTCTTAAGATCTTTTGAATTTCATACCATCATTATTACCCAGATGGAAGAAAAAAAAATTTTTTAAGAGACAAGGCAATCAATATAAATGTCTTATCTACCAACACTAATTAGCTCTAAGTTTAAATGATTGAACCTGTATTTTTAGAAAGAAACCGAAACACAATCCCTACCCCAGCAACATAAGATAAAAGGAATGAAATCAGTTTCATTCGAAGTTATGAAAAGAAATTTTTAAGATGTATTTCTTTTTATTTTAGAGACAGAAAGAGTGAGCGAGTAGAAAGAGGGGCAGAGGGAGAGGTGGGAGTGAGGACCCCAAGCCGACTCCGTGCTGAGAATAGAGTCAGAGGTGGGCTCGATCCTACCCTGAGATCATGACCTGAGTGGAAACCAGGAGTCGGACGCTTAGCCTGCGCCACCCAGGCTCCCCATGAAGAAAAGTTTTAAAAGCAAAGACAAATGACCAGAATAATTTTTTTTTTTTGGCCAGTTGTGCCAAATACTCAGATTTAAAACGTCTTTGAAGCAGGAGGACAACACAGTAATAATCCGTTTGTAAGAAGTGAAAAAACTTTTAAATATTTTCACATATCAGTGGGTTCTAGTTAGATTTAAAACACAGCTCCCAGGTTCTCCCCCCAGCATCAAGTCCTGAGCTGTCACCCCAATATGCATACGTGCAAGTTGTATTCTAATCCCCGGCACACAGACTTATCAATAATCACAACTTCATCTGGATAGGCAGGCAGTGTAGGGAGTCGCTGACGACACTTTCAGTGTAGCCATTAAGGATATTAGTTTTCTCTTACTGTTTACAGGAAATGTGTCCTGCTAAGGCCAGCCTGATGGCTCTAACTGAAGTATCATAAAGCTAGGGGCCAGAACTCTGTCTTGTCTCCAAGGAAAGCAAGGGAGACCCGTGTAGACCCTCCTGCAACACTGCCAGGCAGGCCCATGTCCCCTTCATTTTTCTGCCACAGAAGAGCAGGTGTGAGCATAAAAGATGTGGGCAGGCATGCTCTCCTTGAGAAAGCAACAGAAAACATTTGACACAGTTTGGACCCAAAGAGAAAAACTATCTGAGTAACAAATTTAATTCTCGAGAACCCTTTCGAGAGATTAGTTATAATTATTGGTAAGTCACTGCTGTGAAGTCTATGTGGTTTGTTTGAATTACTTTTTATTGCTATACATGAGATACTGATATGCACACGTGGAAAGAAAGCAACAAACTGAGGTGCCTGGGTGGCTGAGTCGTTAAGTGTCTGCCTTCGGCTCAGGTCATGATCCTGGTGTCCTAGGATCAAGCCCCACATCGGCCCTGCTCCATGGGAAGCCTATTTCTCCCTCTCCCGCTTCCCCTGCTTGTATTCCCTCTCTCTCACTCTCTCTCTCTGTCAAATAAATAAATAAATAAATTTTTTTAAAAAGGCAACAAATTGGTTACAAGGCCTGTCCCCAACCTAAGTTTCCATTCTTATGTCTCATTCCTCCCCAGCATGAACTCACATTTCCCTACTGCCTCATCCTTGCTTAATCCTGTCTGCCTCACAAGATACTATGAAATGCTTCCCAACCCTCAAGAAGCCTCCTTTCAACTCCGGTCCCCTTCCCAAACTTCCTCCGAGCATCCAAGTCTCATGGGGTATCTTTGAATATTAAGATAGTTAATACTTTACATTAAATATATACGTACTCAGATGTACACATATAGACAACATATATATCTATGCTGTGTGTGTGTGTATGTGTGTGTACGTCACTCTACAGGCAATTAAAATCAATAATGAACCCTGACTGGCAATCAAACATAACAGTCTCGAAATAAATAAATAAACCTTAAAAAAGAAGAAGTAATACAAAAAGGAGAAACTGAACTGAATGTATACCCAAATCAAGATATCCTTAAAACTGTTTATTAACCTCTCTAAGCCCTCATTAGAAGACCCAAATTTAATAACGACTATTCATGAGTTCCTTCACTTTGTTCATCAAGTATTTACTGAGAGTCAGTCACGTGCCGAGCCCTAGAGAATAAAATGAACAAGATCCCACCTCCGTAAGGATCTAATGTATGAACAGGATCCGTGAAATCTACGTGTAGCCTAAGTAGAGTCTAAACCTTAAAAGAACCCACAATTAATGAATAAATAATTCCAGGGGCAGAAGACTTTAGTGGATGGTTTCCCAGAACATTTTTTGTGATGATGTTTTCTAGCATATGGTAAAACTCCGATTACAAAGAATATTTTGTGAATGCAACTGTGTAAATTAAATCTTTGGTGACATGAGTACATAATCCCAGATTCCTAGTTGTTGTTGTTGTTGTTGTTGTTTTAATTTTTACTTTTTAAAGTAAAGCAAGCAATTTTTTTAAAGATTTTATTTATTTATTTGACAGACAGAGATCACAAGTAGGCAGAGAGGCAGGCAGAGAGAGAGGAAGGGAAGCAGGCTCCCCACGGACCAGAGAGCCCAATGTGGGGCTCAGTCCCAGGACCCTGGGATCATGACCTGAGTCGAAGACAGAGGCTTTAACCCACTGAGCCACCCAGGCACCCCAAAGCAAGCAATTTTAATACGACCATATCCCCAGGCCACTTGGGTGGCTCAGTTGGATAAGTGTCTGCCTTTGGCTCAGATCATCATCACAGGGTCCTAGGATTGAGCCCCGCACTGGGCTCCTTGCTCAGCAGGGAGTCTCCTTCTCCCTCTGCCTGCCACTCCCCCTGTTTGTGCTCTCCCTAACAAATAAATAAGTGAAGTCTTTAAAAAGTATATATATAGGGGCGCCTGGATGGCTCAATGGGTTAAAGCCTCTGCCTTCGGCTCAGGTCATGATCCCAGGGTCCTGGGATCGAGACCCACATCAGGCTCTCTGCTCAGCGGGGAGCCTGCTTCCCCTTCTCTCTGTCTCTCTACCTACTTGGGATCTCTCTCTCTCTCTGTGAAATTAAAAAAAAAATTTTTTTTAAGTATATATATAGGGGTGCCTATGTGACTCAGTGGGTTAAAGCCTCTGCCTTCGGGCTCAGGTCATGATCCCAGGGTCCTAGGATGGAGCCCCACATTGAGCTCTCTGCTCAGCAGGGAGCCTGCTTCCCCCATTCTCTCTGCCTGCCTCTCTGCCTACTTGAGATCTCTGTCAAATAAATAAATAAAATCTTTTTTTTAAGTATATATATAAATATTTCCCCTTGACTAAGTACCATATAGTGCTTTTATATATATTGTTTTTATATGTATAAACAATTTATTTACAAATATAAATTTTATATATATATATATTATATATATATATATATATATATAATATATATATATCAATTCATCTTTCCTCAATGACTAAGGATTTTGTCAGGCCTCAACCACAGTTCTAGACAGAAGTCTCATTACACACTCTGTCCACAACGCTACATCTAAAATAAGAAATACAAAACTGGGGCACCTGGGTGGCTCAGTGGGTTGAGCCTCTGCTCTCGGCTCAGGTCATAGTCTCAGGGTCCTGGGATCGAGCCCCACATCGGGCTCTCTGCTCAGCGGGGAGCCTGCTTCCCCTCTCTCTCTCTGCCTGCCTCTCTGCCTACTTATGATCTCTCTCTCTCTCTCTCTCTCTCTCTCTCTGAGTTGAATAAATAAATAAAATCTTTTAAAAAAGAAAAAAAGAAATACAAAACTGAGAGGGGAATCTGAGTGGCTCAGTAAGTGTATCTCTCTTGATTTTGGATCAAGTCATAATCTCGGGGTGGTGAGCTGAGCCTGCATGAGGCTTGTGCTCAGGGGGGAGTCTGCTTAAGATTCTCACTCTTCCTGGGGCACCTGGGTGGCTCAGTGGTTAAGCCTCTGCCTTCCGCTCAGGTCATGATCTCAGCATCCTGGGATCAAGCCCCACATCGGGCTCTCTGCTTGGTGGGGAGCCTGCTTCCTCCCCTCTCTCTGCCTGCCTCTCTGCCTACTTGTGATCTCTCTCTCTCTCTCTCTGTCAAATAAATAAATAAATAAATAAATCTTAAAAAATAAAAGATTCTCTCTTCCTCCCTCTCTGCCCCTCCCCCGGCTCGCTCTCTAAAATAAATAAATCTTAAAAAGAAGAAATACAAAAATGAGAAACTGAATGAATGTATATACAAATCATGATATCCTTAAAATTGTTTTAATGCATTTATTTATGTTTTGTTTCTTTTTTTTTTTTTAATGTATAATATATTATTTGTTTCAGGGGTACCAGTCTGTGATTCATCAGTCTTAAACAACACACAACACTCACCACAACACACACCCTCCCCAAAGTCCATCACCCAGCCACTCCCCCTAACCCCCTCCCCTCCAGCAACCCTCAGTTTGTTTCCTGAGATTCAGAGTCTCATGGTTTGTCTCCCTCTCTGGTTTCATCTTTTTCATTTTTCCTCTCTTCCCCTACAATCCTCTGCCTTGTTTCTTAAATCCCACATATCAGTGAGATCCTATGATAATTGTCTTTCTCTGATTGCCTTATTTTGTTTAGCATAATACCCTCTAGTTCCATCCATGTCGTTACAAATGGCAAGATTTCATTTCTTGATGGCTGCATAATATTCCATTGCGTATATATGTACCACCTCTTGCGGTCCATTCATGTGTTGATGGACACCTGGGCTCTTTCCACAGTGTGGCTATTGTAGACATTGTTGCTATAAATATTGGTGTATTTATTTTTAATAAACTTAAAATGTGAGGGGCACCTGGGTAGCTCAGTTGGTTATGTGACGGCCTTTGGCTCAGGTCATGATCCTAGAGTCCCAGGATCAACTCCCATGTCAGGTTCCCTGCTCGGTGGAGAGTCTGCTTCTCCTTCTGCCTCTCCTTCCATCATGCTCTCTGTCTCTCTCATTCTCTCTCTCTCAAGTAAATAAACAAAATCTTAAATAAAAAAAAAATCCAAATGTTAAAAAATAAATTAATTAATAAACTTAAAATGTGAAGTTTTCTTAAGGGTGACCTGTTTGACTAAATTAATACTCAGCAAGTATTTGAGTGTTTGTCCAATAATGCTCTAAGTGCAAAAAGGTAGACTTGGGGGTGGGGCAAATCTGAGGACCAATTGGTTCCTAATTAATAGAAATTTTTCTCTAATTAAGTTGCCAACAATATAAGCAATAAAAATGTGATTGCCTCTTCCATCTTTTACAGGAATGATATAAAAATTACCTCCTTATTCCTACAGCAGCTTTCTCTCACTCTGTGGAATTATGCCAGGTTGCAGCTATGCAAGATCCTTTTCTACCTAGCAACTGATAAACAACAAAAAAAAACCCTTTGTCATTGGCCAGCTCTCCATTTGGAAACGGGCATAATTTCACTAGTCTTAATTTTAGCTACTAAAACTGCGTCTTAGCAAAGAGAGGAGGAAAAGAATGTAACTTTTTAAAGCACAGCAGCCTTCAACTTGTGTGAACTCCACTGAAGACGAGAGTCCCAGTCAGTAAACGAAGAGGGAGAGAAAGCAGGACTTAAGGACACATTTAAGTACTTAACAGAAAAGTCTGCTGTTTTCCTCACTCCTGCAGCTCATGGTGGGACAGGGGATGATAGACTCTAAAAAGCAACAGCGCCTTGGTGTGCTATTTTGCCAAAAAACAGGGTGGCTCTTGATTTTGGCTCAGGTCATGATCTCGGGGTCATGAGATCGAGCCCCATGTCAGGCTCTGTGCTGAGCGCGGAGCCTCCTTAAGATTCGCTCTCCCTCTCCCTCTGCCCCTCCCCCTCCCTCTCTCTAAACAAACAAATAAAAACAAGGATGTGATCCCATGATTGAAAAGCCTGTAGAGAAATCCCCTCCAGTGTCCCTCTCACCGTCCTGAGCTCACCAGGCTCTAGGGAAGAGAACCGCACCAATACTTCAATCTTCCTTTCTAGAGATGCTTGTAAGGTTTTCAAAGCAATTTTCCTCCTCTCATATCCAACCTCCCAACACTCCTATGTTGGGTCGGTATGATTCACACAACACATTTGGCCCTCAGAGGGATTTAGTGACTTACCCAAGGTCATGGGGAGTTTTCAACAAGTCCAGGAATCCAGCCCAGGTTTCCAGCCTCTACTCGCTGATCCCTCTCACATGTTGAAGACATTCTTTCCCTCACCCCATCTCTCCCCTTGTTCTATTCTCAGAGGATGCTGATGCCCACACTGAAAATAGAACCTCTCTACCACTGCCAAAAGCTCTTCCCTTCATCGCTGAGCACAGGGAGAGTCAAGAGAATATGGCAATGACCCATTCAGGCTTAGCTCCAGATGTCCCCCCAATTATGGCTGCCAGATTTAGCAAACTAATACAGAATGCCCAGTGGAATTTAAATTTCAGATAAGCAATGAATAATTGTTTAGTATAAGTATGGTCCATACAATAATTGGGACATGCTTATACTTACACACTTACTTTTCTGAAATTCAAATGTCACTGGGCAGCCAGTACTGTATCTGGCCACCTTACCCCCAATTCGTCTCCACTTCCACCCTCATGCCCACACAGAGGAACACATCAAGGGCAGGAAACTCAACCAAGACACAGGGAATGACACATAGATACTTGGGAAGATGGTTCTCAACTGAATCATGCAAAATGCTTCTCCAGTCCAAACCTCACAGAATTAGGCTCTTAGGTATCTTATAATAAGTTTTAATAAAAAATACAATGAGGGCGCCTGGGTGGCTCAGTGGGTTAAGTCACTGCCTTCGGCTCAGGTCATGATCTCAGGGTCCTGGGATCAAGTCCCGCATCGGGCTCCCTGCTGGGCGGGGGGCCTGCTTCCTCCTCTCTCTCTCTCTGCCTGCCTGTCTGCCTACATGTGATCTCTGTCTGTCAAATAAATAAATAAAATCTTTTTTAAAAAAATACAATAAAATTTATGGAGTTTATTTATTTATTAAGGTTATTTATTTATTTGACAGACAGAGAGATAGCGAGAGAGGAAACACAAGGAGGGGGAGAAGGAAAGGGTGACCACTGTTCGGGGAGCCCAACAGAGGGCTCAATCCCAGGACCCTGAGATCATGACTTGAGTTGAAGGCAGAAGTTTAATGACTGACCCACCCAGGTGCCCCCAAGTTTTTTTAAAATTGCAAGAGTTATTAGGTGTGTATTTTCCAAAGCGGCTGTAACAGTATCTCTCATCTCACTTTTCTTTCTTTTTTTTTTAAGATTTTATTTATTTATTTGACAAAGATCACAAGTAGGCAGAGAGGCAGGCAGAGAGAGAGGAGGAAGCAGGCTCCCTGCTGAGCAGAGAGCCCGATGTGGGGCTCCATTCCAGGACCCTGAGATCATGACCTGAGCCGAAGGCAGCGGCTTAACCCACTGAGCCACCCAGGCACCCTCTCATCTCACTTTTCTACAGCGTGAACAAGTGGTGTTTATGCCCCTTCTCCCTTGAATATCGATGAACCAGGAATTTGTACCCAACAGAAGCAGAAGTAATACCACACAACTTCCAAGGCCAACTCAGAGAATGCGACACAGTGTCTGGCTTGCTCACTGTACCACCTCATGCTGGAAGCCCTGAGCTTCAGGAGTCCAACTACACAGAGCCCACCAGGCTGGGATGGAGCCACACCCCATGGAGCGTCCACAAGGGGGCGCCCCATTGGGAGGAGCCGTTCTTCAAATGTGAATGAAGCTGCCTTCAGATAATACCAGTCCCCAGCTGTTAAGTCACCCCCAGACTTCAGTTTCTTCCCAGCCAAGGTCAGACACATAACGAAGCAGATACAAGCTGTCCCTGCTCTGACCTTTCCAAATTCTAGAACTTGTACATAGGAAAATGACTGATGCTCTACACCACTAAATTTACAATTGTCTGTTATGCAACAGTCAACTAAAGTATGATACATGCTCATCCCAGAACAGTTTTGGAAAGAGAAAAAAATCACCTAAAAACCATTCTACATGCAAAGGCAATTGCTTTCAAAATTTGGAGGGGCACCTGGCTGGCTCAGTCAGTAGAACATGCAACTCTTAATACTGGGATTATAAATTTGAGCCTCATATTGGGTGTAGAGATTACTTCTATTTTTTAAGATTTTATTTATTTATTTGTCAGAGAGAGAGAGAGAGCGAGTGAGCATGAGTCGGGGTGGGGGAACAGAGGTAGAGGCAGGCTCTCTGCTGAGCAAGGATCCTGATGCAGGATTTGATCCCAGTACCCCAGGATCATGACCTGAGCCAAAGGCAGGCGCTTAACCAACTGAGCCACCCAGGCATCCCAGGATTACTTTTAAAAAATCCAAAATTTTGTATTTAAAAAAAAAAAAAAAGGGGGGGGGCGCCTGGGTGGCTCAGTGGTTTGGGCTGCTGCCTTCGGCTCGGGTCATGATCTCAGGGTCCTGGGATCGAGCCCCGCATCGGGCTCCCTGCTCCGCAGGAAGCCTGCTTCCCTCTCTCTCTCTCTCTCTCTCTCTCTGCCTGCCTCTCTGCCTACTTGTGATCTCTGTCTGTCAAATAAATAAATAAAATATTTTTAAAAAATAAAAATAAAAAAAATAAAAAATAAAAAATCCAAAATTTTGGAATATGTGCTTCCAATATTTTTCTGTGGCTATATGCATACTTCTCCTTCTTAAACAAACATGGTATCATAGCATTGATCTCATTTCTTTTAAAGATTTTATTTATTTATTTGACAAACAGAGATCACAAGTAGGCAGAGAGGCAGGCAAAGAGAGAGGAAGGGAAGCAGGCTCCCCGCTGAGCAGAGAGCCCGATGCGGGGCTCGATCCCAGGACCCTGAGATCATGACCTGAACCGAAGGCAGAGGCTTAACCCAATGAGCCACCCCATTGCCCCTTGATCTGATTGATCTGATTTTTTTACTTCAACCGTATTACTTTTTTTTTTTTTTAAGATTTTATTTATTTATTTGACAGGCAGAGATTACAAGTAGGCTGAGAGGCAGGCAGAGAGAGAGGAGGAAGCTGGCTCTCCGCTTAAGGCTTAAGGCTTAAGCCTTTGGATACATAAAAACTTTGGTCTAGAAATAGCTGTTCTTTTTAATAATGGGCCAAATCATTTTATGCTGTCAACAATGGTGTATGATTGCTCACTTTTTTGTATTTTTACCAGCAAAAGGTACTCTGATTAAAGTTTTGCCAATTTTATGAGCAAAAATGATAACTCATTGCCATAATACTACAAAGTATATACTTTTTCATGTTTATCAGCCATCTGTATTTTGTTTTGGCATAATCTGCCCCATGTCCAGGGCTTCTGGCTGGCTCAGTCAGAACAGTATGTGACTCTTGATCTTGGGACTGTGAGTTCAAACCCCACAATGGGTATAGAGATTACTAAAAAAAAAAATAAACTTTTTTAAAAAAATACAAATAAATAGGGGCGCCTGGGTGGCTCAATGGGTTAAAGCCTCTGCCTTCGGCTCAGGTCATGATCGCAGGATCCTGGGATCGAGCCCCGCATCGGGCTCTCTGCTCAACAGGGAGCCTGCTTTCTCCTCTCTCTCTGTCTGCCTCTACCTACTTGTGATCTCTGTCTGTCAAAATATATATGTATATATATATATATATATATATATATATATATATATACAAATAAATAAATTGCCTCATATCCTTTGCCCATTTTTTCTATTGGAATATTTGTTGCCCTTTAATGATTTATAAAAGCTCTTTGGAGATTAATTATATTAATCCTCTGTCATATATGTACAAAAAATGTTCTAGTTAGTCATTTGCCTTTTATTGACTATGCATTTCAAATATTAAATATATTTGAAAGATAAAATAGCATCTATGAAGTTGGATGTTGTTATATGTTTGGTTATACCCTGAAATGCCAGCTTATTATGCCTAGAAGCATATTTATGGATGTTTATCAAGTTCAGGGAAAGAAATTAAACCCAAGAAGCATACATAAGCAAAAAAAAGCATGCATACGGAAGCCAATATATAGCACTCCAGTTGAAACCAAAAGGGAAGTGACTGAGACCGAAGCTTTACTGATAAAAATTATTATCATGATAACAATAACCAAGATTTACTCATATACTTTGCTAAGCACTTAAGTGCATTTTCTCACATAATTCTTATAACCCTTTACAGAGGTACAGGTTATATTTCTAATTTATAATCGAGGAAGCAATATATATGATCACAAACAAAATGCAAACAAATCATATATCTATGATCACAAACACTATAATCGCAGGAATCAAATAACTAGTAAATGCGATCCTTTGACACCCAGCTGCATGCCTGTCTGAGTTCTCAAACACTAAACATTGCTGCCTCCCTGGGACAACTTGCCAAACTCTCCAAGCCTCAAGTTTCATAGTTGGTCTTCTGAAGACATCACACATACACGGTGCTTAGCGTGGTCCCTAGCTACACACTACGTGCTTGCTAAATGGTATGTCACAAAAGACAAGTGTTGGCAAAGTTGTGCAGAAAGTGGAACCCTTTATTATGCTGAGCGAAATAAGTCAATCAGAGAAAGACAATTATCATATGATCTCCCTGATATGAGGAAGTTGAGGGGCAACGTGGGGGGTTTGGGGAGTGGGAAAGGGAAAAATGAAACAAGATGGGATCAGGAGGGAGATAAAACATAAGAGACTCTTAATTTCACAAAACAAATTGAGGGTTGCAGGGCGGAAGTGGGTCGGGAGAGGGTGGCGGGGTTATGGACACTAGGGAAGGTATGTGCTATGGTGAGTGCTGTGAAGTGTATAAACCTGGCGATTCACAGACCTGCACCCCTGGGGCAAATAATACATTCTATGTTAATAAATAATTAATAAAATAAAATAAAATCTTTAAAAAAAGAAAAGAAAAAAGAAAGTGGGGGGCGCCTGGGTGGCTCAGTGGGTTAAGCTGCTGCCTTCGGCTCAAGTCATGATCTCAGGGTCCTGGGATCGAGTCCCTCATCGGGCTCTCTGCTCAGCAGGGAGCCTGCTTCCCTATCTCTCTCTCTCTGGCTGCCTCTCCGTCTACTTGTGATTTCTCTCTGTCAAATTAATAAATAAAAATCTTAAAAAAGAAAAAAATTAAAAAAGAAAAAAGAAAGAAAGTGGAAGCCTTGTGCACTGATTGGGGGAATGCACAATGGCACAGTCATTAAGGAAACTACGGAAAATCCTCAAAAAATAAAAGATAGAGGTACCATGTGATCCAGCAATCCCACTTTCAGATATTTATCTACAAGAACTGAAATTAGGATCTCGAAGAGAGATAAGCACTCCCATCTTCACTGCAATGCTATTCCCAATAGCCAAGTTGTGGAAGGAACCTCAATGTCCATTAATGGATGGATGGATAACAAATATGGTAGACGCATACAACGGAATATTATTCAGCCTCTAAAAAGGTGAGTCCTGGGGTGCCTGGCTGGCTCAGTTGGAAGAGCATAAGACTCTTGATCTCAGGGTCACAAGTTTGAGTCCCATGTTGGGTGTAAAGGTTACTAAAAAAATAATAATAATAAACTTTGAAAAACAAATAAATAAAAAGATAAATCCTTCATATGCAATAACACGGATGAACCTTAAGTGTGTGCTACATAATTCTGCTAAATATGCTAACATGTCACAGAAAAACAAATACTGCATGATTCCACCTACATGGGATTTCTTTTTTTTTTTTTTAAGATTTTATTTATTTATTTGACACAGAGATAGAGAACACAAGTAGGCAGAGGGAGAGGGAGAAGCAGGCTATTCCCTGAGCAGGGAGCATGATGTGGGGCTCCATCCCAGGCCCCTGGGATCATGATCCAAGCCGAAGGCAGCCGCTTAACCGACTGAGCCCCCCAGGTGCCCTACAGGAGATTTCTAAAGTAGTCGGAGTCATAGACTAAAGAGTGGACTGGTAGTTGCCAAGGGGCTGGGGGTAGGGACAAATGAGGTGGTACTAATAAACAGGCAGAATTTCAGTTAAGCAAGATGAAAAAGTTGTTGTTTTGGGAGGGGGGTTTTAAAAGATTTTATTTATTTATTTGTCAGAGAGAGAGAGCACAAGCAGGCAAAGCAGCAGGCAGAGGCAGAGAGAGAAGCAGGCTCCCCCTTGAGCAAGGAGCCCAAAACAGGACTCCATCGGAGCACCCTGGGATCATGACCCGAGCGAAGGCAGCGGCTCAGCCAACTGAGCCACCCACGCGACCCAGGACAGAAAAGTTTTAAAGATCTGCTGTAGACCATTGTACCTGTAGTCAACTCTACAGTATTGTACACTTAAAATTTGGATAAGAGGTTGGATCTCATAATAAGTGTTCTTACCACATTAAAATGATAAATAAATGGGCGCCTGGATGGCTCAGTCATTAGGCATCCGCCTTTGGCTCAGGTCATGATCTCAGGGTCCTGGGATGGAACCCCGCATCCGCCTCTCTGCTCAGCAGGCAGCCTGCTTCTCCCTCTCCCACCACCTGCCACCCTGCCTACTTGTCTCTCTCTCTCTCTGTCAAATAAATAAGTAAAAACTTAAAAAAAAGAAAACAGGTGGGGGTGCCTAGCTGGCTCAGTCAGTAGAACATGGGATTCCTGATCTCAAGGTCTTGAATTCGAGCCTCACATTGGATATAAAGATGACTTAAAACAAAAAAGTGTATGCCATCATCCTCATCATGCCCACTTGACCTACTTGTGATAAATAAATAAATAATAAATAAATAAATACCATTGATCTCAGGGTCACAAGAGATTGATAATAAAATCTTAAAAAAAAAACCCATCCCCAATTCTGACTTCTTTTTTTTTTTAGGTACACTCCTCATCCACCATGGAGCCCAGCACAGGGCTCAAACTCCTCACCCTGAGATCAAGACCTGAGCTGAGATCAAGAGTCAGACACTTAACCAACTGAACCACCCAGGTGCCCCCCAAATTCTGACATTTAGAAGCTTTGTAAACAGAAACCTACAAATTAAGACAAATATACTGGTCATCTATTTTTGTTTTCTTTCTTCTACTTTCAAAAAGGAAAGAATTACCACTGATCTTTTTTTTTTTTTTTAAGATTTTATTTATCTATTTGACAGAGAGAGAGATCACAAGTAGGCAGAGAGACAGGCAGAGAGCGGGGGGGGGGGGGAAGCAGGCTCCCCGCTGAGCAGAGAGACCGATGTGGGGCTCGATCCCAGGACCCTGGGCTCATGACCTGAGCTTAATCCACTGAGCCACCCAGGCGCCCCACCACTGATCATTTTTTAAAAAGATGAAGCTGAAAAAATTATCTTGTCTGGGCTAAATCAATACAGCCTTCCATGTGTTTTACCCACTGTTGTAGGATATATAATTGACCAAATGATGAAAACCGACAGAGAAGAAATACTACACACCTCTGTCTTAACAAGAGTGATGAAATCATTGGCTAACAAGCCTCCTGCATTGCACCGCAAGATCACCAGTTCTCTGTCTTCCGCATTTCCGCTGAAATAATCTAATGTTCTGCTCAAGGTCAGAAACAGCCTGTGTTCATTCATTGTGATGAGGTGAGGTTTTCACAGAGTATTAAGAAATAAAAATGATCATTTAACAAGTAGGACAGAAGATAATCCACTGCTTAAAATAGCATCCACAACCAGCTTGGAAGGTTGACTATGGAAGAAAATGTACTCAGACAGATGCCAGTGACTGGATGCTTTGCCAGAATATTCTCCCTGGTGTGTGTTTTGGACCAAATTCTTCTTGCACACCAAACACAACTCCACCTCACCCTCAACTTAAGTCTAGTGAATTGAGCTCTGGGAGCACATGTCCTCAGCCTACAATGAGGCAATATTAGCAAAAATAGCCTAGCCATATGAAATTCATACTTACTATAAGAATTCTGTGGTGGATTTTGTTCACTACATGACATGGTGTGCTCTACACATAGAAATTTGTCTTTGCTTTCAGTCCCAGGAATAGTTGTACTTCTCCCAAGCAGCCTATTTTTAGCTACAAACCATGAACAGGAGACCCTTGGCATTTTTGCAGATTTGGTATTTGCAATTTCAGCATTCAAAAGAGACAAGTCAGATGAGTCGCAAGTTTAACTCACAACTGCCATCAGCTGGGATGTGGTCTGATACTCCTGCTAATAAGCGTGTCGGATGCCCCCGTCTCCACATGTCAGTTCGGCGTTGCTCATTGCATATCAGAGAGCCTCACGGTTCTTTTTTTTTTTTTTTTTTTTTTTTAAGATTTTATTTATCTATTTGAGAGAGAGGAGGTGAGAGAGAGCATGAGTGAGGAGAAGGTCAGAGGGAGAAGCAGACTCCCCGTGAAGCTGGGAGTCCGATGCGGGACTCGATCCCGGGACTCCAGGATCATGACCTGAGCCGAAAGCAGTTGTCCAACCAACTGAGCCACCCAGGCGTCCCGAGCCTCATGGTTCTTCACCACCCGTCACGTCTGATCACGCTTTACTCCTCATGCTGGCTGCTAGAAAACCGAAGTCAATTTTATTATTTTCCTTCTGAAGTGAATAGATGTCACTGCATTGATTCCAGGCGCTAACCCCCTTCTTTTCGAGGATTCCATCTTAATGCGAATAAGCTCAGTTTCCCAGTACCCTTTGAAAAGGCCCAGTGGTCTGCACAGTGTCGCCGCGCTCTGAACAAGGTCAGAGAGCTCAGTTCTGGGGGACCCCTGAGCTGGGCTCTGCAACAGGGCCAAATTGAGCAGAAGAGAACGGCTCCCCCTGGCTTAGTGTCACCCACAACCAGAAATGCTCACTTCAAGAAAAGCGTTCCATCTTGGCTGGAGAGGGGGAGAGGAAAAACAAAGAAGTAGAAATACTCGTCTTTCACCCACACTGAGGAAAAAGGGCATCTTTCCCAGCAAATATGGCAGAAAGTGCCGATTCCAGCCTAATTGAGTTTTGAGAATAACTTCTGGGTATTTCCAGCAGAGACGTTCTGGTGTAAGCAGAAAGAACAGCAAAGTGATCTACCTCTCAGGGGAAGTCCAGAGAAAGCATATATTGGTTGCTGACCCAGCTCCAGAATTTCGGAACACAAAGCTCTTAGCGTAACATTCTGGGTGGAAGCCATGTATTTACATGGGAGGGGAAGTGGAGTGAAATGCCCAGGGAACCCCGTGCGACTGTAGCACCCTTACCAACAAGCCACCCTTTAGAACAGTCACCAAAAATAGGTCAAAGAGGTGTGCTCAGCTGACTCAGTCAGTAGAACACGCAACTCTTGATCTTGTAAGTTCAAACCCTGTGACAGGTATAGATACTATTTAAAAATAAAATCTTTTTTTGAAAAAAATAGGTCCAATATTTCCAGCAATTAAGACCTGTTGTACTAATAATTTCCCCCCAGTATGTCCCATTTATAGGTTCTGTCTATATTTCAGACATTCAGTCAATTAAGTTCGTTTTCAGTGCCTTTCCTGGGCAAGCAAGATGCCAGATGCTAGAGAGACTTGAAATGTGTAAATCTAGTTTCTGTCCACAGTGAATTTATAATCTAAAAGCATATTTAGACAAAGACACAAATGATCATATTCTGCAAGTCAGAACATTGCCAAGGCTATCAGAAAGGCACAAATAGGTTACAACAGAAAAGGAAAGTTCACATGTTGCTGAGAATAATGAAGAAACTATTTGTAGTTAGGGATTCGCCATACCACTCCCAGCCTGGCCAACATTATACTAGGGCAGTCTCCAGAGACCTACAAAAGTCCTACAAACATCGATATCAAAATGCCCTCTGAGTTGTGAACAGATAAAATTCATTACCATTAGCTTTGCAGAACTTCCAGACTTGAAGCTAGGACCTTGTGTATTTTTAATCCTCATGACAACCACACAAGGTAAACATTCTTATTCTCACAGGTGAGGAAACTGAGCACAGTGGTCACCCATTAAATGCCATCGTCGTCGTCAGGATTTGAACCCAAGTCTATTGGAGTCAAAAGCCTGTGTTGTTCTCATTACTCCATTCTGCCTCTCCCAAGTTTAACACTTCCTCGTAATTATATTTTACCAAAAGACAATGTTTTGAAGGGAAAAGTGTTTAAGAGCCAAAGGAACAAAGCCTTGGTAAACATTGGGCCATTCTGGGAGAAGGGAGGGATTTGCGTTACGATATTCTAATGATACATCCCAAAGGCACACAGACTTCTCCATTACTTCTAGGTCTCTCATTTACCTGGCTATAATTTTTCCCTCAGCACAACCATTAGTTTTGAGTATTTTAAAAAATAAGAATTTTTAGATGGCCTTAAGAGTAGCTAGGACCTTTGTACTGAAAGCTAAGGGTCCTAATAGGAAAATGCTGTGTCTCTTTTCCAAAAATCCTGTAGGTGGCGCCCACGCACTGGTTTTAACTGAAGGAACGGCATTGCCCATTCAGGAATCACTACAGGCCTATATGTCAAATGCCACATCTCCTGTTACTCTAAGTGAGAAAAAAAGCAGTAAGTATAGCCTAGGTAAATTCATCTAAAGATTCTCTCTTTTGGGGCGGCTCGGTGGCTCAGCAGGTTAAAGACTGCCTTCGGCTCAGGTCATGATCCCAGGATCCTGGGATAGAGCCCCACATTGGGCTCTCTGCTCAGCAGGGAGCCTGTTTCCCCCTCTTTCTCTCTGCCTGCCTCTCTGCCTACTTATGATCTCTGTCAAATAAATAAATAAAATCTTTTTAAAAAAATAAATAAATATTCTCTCTTTTAACAAGACTTATGTTCACCTGGAGAGGCTATAACCTGTGCATCGAAGGAAAAGTCCTTGATTCCAGATGCCTCAAAGCCTCAGCTGATCACCCTATGACCTTGTACAGGCAACTCACCTCTGCAGGTTCCTATCTAGAAGACCATGAGGGTGATCTAGACAGCCTCTAATGGCCCTTCTG
Source organism: Mustela erminea (assembly GCF_009829155.1). NCBI lineage: Eukaryota > Metazoa > Chordata > Mammalia > Carnivora > Mustelidae > Mustela > Mustela erminea. The sequence goes on from NC_045629.1 coordinate 22,569,327, forward strand.
ACTCATAAATTTTATTTTGTTCCCCCACAAAAAGAATCCTGAGGGCAGGGTGGGGGGAATTTGTAAAGTCAAAGTTGAAAGGTGCTATGGAAATGATCCAGCTCAAAAAGCCATTCCATTCGTGGAAGCCCTCTTCCGTCAATCCCCAGAGGCTGCTGACCTCCAGGCGTCCACAGCTCAGGAATTCACGGGAGAGCCAATATGAATGCTGGAAAGTTCTTAATGCTGAGTTGCCATGCTGGCCTTAATCCTACGTTCTGTGGTAAGGCTCACCCCACAGGCCCACCCTCCATTTGTCAGGAAGTGGAGATCATGCCCCCAAATTCACATACTCATTAATGTACACAAACCCCCAGAGCCTGTCTATATTGCTTTTCACTCTTTTATAAATTTTATTTTATTTATTATTTATTTTTATAATATTACTACTTATTAATTTATTATAATCTCTATGCCCAGCATGGGACCCAAACTCATGACTCAAGAGTGGCAGTCTCGGGGCACCTGGGTGGCTCAGTGGGTTAAAGCCTCTGCCTTCGGCTCAGGTCATGATCCCAAAGTCCTGGCATGGAGCCCCACATCCGGCTTTCTGTTCCACAGGGAGTCTGCTTCCTCCTTTCTCTCTGCCTGCCTCTCTGCCTACTTGTGATCTCTGTCTGTCAAATAAATAAATAAAATCTTAAAAAAAAAACTGATTTTTTTTCTAAGTTTTTACTTTTATTAACAGACCTACTCAAAATGTAAAATTATATATATAGCTCATATTACTCTATTAGACAAAATTATTTGTTTCAAATTTGTTTCAAACTGTCAATCTTTATTTCCCCTAAAAATCTATCCTGTTGGGTTTTCAGATTCTAATGCAGAACTTTATATTAATGTCCTTTACATTTCTATTTCTTGGGTCTGATTCATTATTTAACCGGGCAACATGGTCTTTTGGAATTCTGATCCCATATATTTGTAATCCCCTTCAACTTCATGTTATCCACAAATGTGATAAGCAAACTTCATTTATATTCATCTAGGCCTTTGATTAAAATACGGACAAAGTTGGGGTGCCTGGGTGGCTCAGTTGGTTAGGCATCCGACTCTTGGTTTTGGTTGGGTTGTGATCTTGGGGTTATAAGATCGGACCCCGAGTTGGGCTCCAAGTTCAGCATAGGGTCTGCTTGAGATTCTCTCTCTTCTCTGCCTCTGCCCCTCCTGCATCTCTATCTCTCACTGTCTCCCTCAAATTAATAAATACATCTTAAAAAAAAAAAAGACCCATTAATTAAGCATCACCCTGCATGTGCTTTTTTTTTTTTTAATCTTTTTTTTTTTTTAAAGATTTTATTTATTTATTTGACACAGAGAGAGATCACAAGTAGGCAGAGAGGCAGGTGGACGGTGGGGTGGGGTGGGGGGAATGTATGCTTCCTGCTGAGCAGAAAGCCTGCTGTGGGGTTCGATCCCAGGACCCTGAGACCATGACTTGAGCCGAAGGCAGAGGCTTAACCCACTGAGTCACCCAGGTGCCCCTTGGACGGGAATTTTTTTTTTTTTAAGATTTTATTTATTTATTTATTTGACCGACAGAGATCACAAGCAGGCAGAGAGGAAGGGAAGCAGGATCCTCGCTGAGCAGAGAGCCCGATGCCGAGGCCAGGCTCCCACCCTGGGATAGCGACTTAAGCCGAAGAGAGAGGCCTTAACCTACTGAGCCACCCAGGCACCCCGGATGTGCTTTTTTTAAGCAAAATAATACTTCAGGTAATTGTAAGAGCATACAGCCTGTACTTTCCCGTGGTCTACTGTATTACTTTGATCTGCCCATCTCCTGCCAAAGAGAGGATGGGTGGAAAGCTCAGGACAATCAGCGAGGCTCCAGGTCAGGGTCAGGGTCAGGGTAGGCCTGGGGCTGGGAATGAGGTTTCTACATTGATAAAAAACCAGGCAGTGGCTGAAATAAGCAAGGCAGCAGCTTGAGAGAGCAGACCATCCCAAACTGGACTGGACTTTCAGATACTGGAGTGAAAAGTGAAGGGGCCTTTGGGGCCCCTTCAGAGACCTTGAAATAAGCTTGCCAGGTGAGAGGCAAGCATACTGGGTAGAAGTCCAGGGTGAGCCAGCCTTTCCCTTTGGCTCTCAGTTCTCTTTGACTCCCTTGTCTTAGGGTCAGGAAATCTTAGAGAAATCGGAGACCTCCTTTCCCTCAAACTTCTAATCTGTTCTGCATCATCCCTGTAAAATGGGCAATCTGCTCACTGCAGAACACCTCCACCAGCAGGGGGCTCAGGATTTCACCGGAAACGTTCCATTTGGGAAAAAAAAAATGAAGTCGGGGCGCCTGGGTGGCTCAGTGGGTTAAAGCCTCTGCCTTTGGCTCAGGTCATGTTCCCAGGGTCCTGGGATTGAGCCCCGAGTAGGACTCTCTGCTCAGAGCCTGCTTCCTCCTCCCCCGCCTGCCTCTCTGCCTACTTGTGATCTCTGTCTGTAAAACGAAAAAATAAAATCTAAAAAGAAAAAAATGAAAAAAAAATGAAGTTAAGAAATTAAGTAGAAATCTGACTCCTTAAAACATTAACTCACGGTCTTATTTCTGCTTTTTGAGTAAACTTAATTCTTCTTCAACATAACTGGTACACTTAGATACCAAGGTAGTAAACAACCCTCTTAATTCTGCTCATATCCAGGCGATCCCGGTACTTTCAATCATCCTTCATTTGAATGATATTTGAATTTCTTCACCATCCTGTGTCTCCTCCTCCAACACACAATAGACTAAGCCTATCGACATCCCTCATAAAGCAGAGCACCCAGTACTGAACGCAGTCCTCCTGCAACGCATTAGCTCCCATCCTCCGGACACTATCATCCCTCTAAAAATAGTCTAATTATTTGAGGCAGTCACATTATACTGTTGACACACTGAGAACTTGCAGTCTTATTCAAGCACATAGATGGTTTTACGCAATGCTCTTTATTGCATGGGTACCCCGTGCAGCTATTTCAGACAATGCTATTTGATGTGGCATATTGGGGCACCTAGTGGCTCAGTTGGTTAAGCATCTGCCCTCCGTTCAGGTCATGATCCCAGGATCCTGATATTGAGCCCTGCATCAGGCTCCTTGCTCTGAGAGGAGCTGCTTCTCCCTCTCCCTCTGATACTCCCCCTACTTGTGCTCTCTCTCCCCCAACCCTCTCTCTCTCTGTGTCAAACAAATAAATAAAATTTAAAAAAAAAAAAAAAGTGGCACAGTGGTCCCTGGAATCCAGAAGTATCCCTCAGGTCGCTTCTCAATACAATCTCTAGTCAGCCACCCACAGGTGACACACAGAGGTAGGCTCCTGACAGTTAGTTAGGTACCAAGTTAAATCTTCCCCACCCTGACCTTTGCAGCTGATTTCCACCCAACAAATTAAGGCTTTTACATGAATCTTTGAATTTATTGATAGTGGATTTAACCCAAAAAGTCCAGTTTTGCTCTCTGCATAACATAGTGCTTAGCAGAACATCGACGACACCATCCAAGTACTTCCCTTCGTCTTATTTTTCTTTTAGTATGACTCCTGGTGGTTCCTGGAAGTTATCTATTTTATTATCCAATGGTTTTATTGAATGGACTTTTGTGTTCTCTTTTTAGTCTAAAATATTTCCACTTCATATTCAACAAGATGCTTTTTAAAATTCCTTTGCACTATTTTTCTATGTCCATTTCAATTATAAAACTTTCATTGGGAGTCTATGGGCTACAAGCAGTAGCCATCAATAGAATCCAAAATGTGCAGTGCTCACCACTCTTAAACTAGCCTGACCCTCAAGTCATGTCAGTAATTTCTTACGGGGGTGAGAAGGCTCCAGAATCAACAACTAACTTTTCGTGTTTCATTTTCCTCGTCAAGGAAGCCGTTAGGGCCAGGGCAGAAGACCTGAGTCCTTTTTTTGTTGGTTGGTGTGCTTGCTTTAAGATTTTATTTATTTATTTGATATGGGGAGAGCACAAGCAGGAGAGTAACAGAGGGAGAGGGAGAAGCAAGATCCCCACTGAGCAGGGAGCTGCACGTGTGGTGAGATCCCAGGATCCCGTGATCATAACCAGAGCTGAAGGCCGACACCCAATGTACTAAGCCACCCACGCACCCCAAGATCCGAATCCTTTAAGAGCATAAACCGGTACCAAGTTTATGCTTTCGGCTGCTGGGTTTCCCATAGAACTGGGCAGCTAAGCTTGCAGAGCACAGAAATGGATTCTGGTTTAGAACTTCCGCACATGCTCAGCAAGGGGCACAAAGAATCATAACATCTCATCCTCTGGTTCCCACAAAATTGACAACTGAGGTTCAACATTTAGTAATGTAAGTTCTTAGGAGCAAACCAAATCTTTTGGAAAGTTGTACCTCAGTTTCCTGGCAAGAGACAAGTCTTTGGTCCCTGACCCAGTATTTTAATCAAATGATGTCCTGATGGCTAAGAATGCAGAGTTTTTACACGCTCAGCTTAATTCCACTATTACAGAATTCTGTGTCACAAAAGGTCAGAATACTTTAAATAGATATCGAGCTGCTGACGAGCTTCCTTTACCCCTCCACATGCAAACCGGATATTCTAGTTAACAGAATATGATTCACATAATTTCTTCACCTCTCCCTATGCTTCACGCAGCCACCGTATTACTGGGGACGTGATACCCTGCTAGATAGTCCATACTCTAATTGAAATTACCCAAAGACAACAGTGTGATGAAGTGGTCTGAGCACAGAAGCTGCAAAGAGAGATCCATTTTCCAATCCAACTAGGAGGTTAATGATTATATGTCACTTTGGAAAATCATCACCTCTTTGTTGAAATGAAAACTAAGTCCAAATGCATGTTGCTTTGTGTTGGGTCAGACCCTCTAACCTTTCAAGGGGAGAGGTCAAGGCCTCATTCCTGCCTGGCATTTCTACCCCTATAAAGGAACTCTGAGAAAGGACAAAACAGTGTCTTGCAAGATGCAAAATTTAGAAGCAGTACTAGAGAGCAGAACTTTCTGTGGGAGAAGAAACGGAACTTAAAAGGCCCCGAACCCAAAAGCAACTATAGGGAAGAAGGACTTTGGGACCCTCCAGCTGGTGAAGTATTTTCCCCCTAATGGGCCCAGCAGGACCCCCATGGCGCCCAGGTTAAAGGAAGCAAGCCCAGAACAGGTCGATTCCAGCTGGGTCTTCCTTCTGCCTTAGGACAGAAGGAGGAAAGAAATCTAAGGTTCCCAATGGTGAACCTTAGCTCCCTCCCTCAGCTTAGCAACAGGAAAGACATGATAGGGGCTTGGGGAAATCTTGCAGCAGGAATGAAAAAAAGTATTTGTGGGACATCTGGGTGGCTCAGTTGGTTAAGCGTCTGCCTTCGGCTCAGGTTATAATCCCAGGGTTGTGGGATCGAGTCCCACGTGGGGCTCCTTGCTCAGCGGGGAGCCTGCTTCTCCCCATGCTTGTGCTCTCTGTCACTCTGATTGATTGGTATCTAGATAGATAGATAAAATCTTTTTAAAAAAGAGCATTTGCCTGCATTGTCCTCGCCCTCTATGCTGGGAACCAAACATCATCTAGGGGCTGGGAAAGGACTTGGAGTATGGAACATGAAATGTGTCTTCCAAAATGACAGCCCTTCTGGAACCAGGCAGCACAACATTACAGTGAAGAGTAGAATCCTGCTGAGGGGCTCTTCCATCTTGGGCTTAGGCTTGTAGACTGGTGTGACCTTGAACCTCAGCAAACCCATCTGTAGAACAGAGATAATAATACTGTCCACCTCAGAGGAGTGAGCAGGAAAGGTCTGAAGCTCTCATAAAGAGATTATGGGGAAATGAATGCAAAAATCAGAGCTCCAGAAATATGAGCCATTGTGATTATAATGGAGATTTTCAAACTGAGGTTAGAACACATCCATTTGGTGCCCGCATAATCAAGGCCCTTAATTCATATTATAAATACCCACATGGAGCCTTAGAAAGGTGACATTCTGCGACAAACACCCTCGGGCTGCCTCCAGAGAGAATATTTAATAACCAGAGGAAGCTTCTGGGTCAAGTCACATGGATTTCTCGCTCATGCCCTCAGCAACAGCCAGAGACCCAGCAGTTCAGAACCTGAAAACGTGCTCCTTGCTAGTGGTGGAAAAGTGGAAAAACGGCATCAGAACTCCTGACCTTGGGACACCTGGGTGGCTCAATTAAGTGTCTGCCTTCCGCTAGGGTCTTGATCTCAGGGTCCTGGGATGGAGCCCCACATCAGGCTCCCTGCTCAGCGGGAAGCCTGCTTCTCCTTCTCCCTCTGCCTGCCACTCCCCCTGCTTCTGTGCGTTCCCTATCTCTCTCTGACAAATGCATAAATGAAATGAAATAAGAAGGAATGAAAGAAGGAATTTCTGATCTTGTAGTGCTTATGTTCTAGTGCGGGGAGAGAAACAACATATAAATAAATCAATACAAGTATTATGTACAATGGCACAAGTATCGTGAGGAAAAACAGCAAAGTAAGAGAATATAGGCTGCTGGGGTGCTTAGGTCAAGTGGGCTCAGTCGTCTCAGAGCAGACAGCATTTGAGCAATGAACAGACTGAAGCAAGGAAAAAATATGGGCTATATGGGGGATAAGCGCCAGAGAAGTGGTAAGGGCGAAAGTCCTAAGGCAGAGCACTTGGTAGTCAGTGCATGGGGAAGCCCCCAGCACACGAGAGGGGCAATTTGGGGCTTGGTGAAACTGGCATCTCACCACTGCGCACACCTGCAGTGTGTGCTTTTTCCTTCTTCATAGTGCTTGTCAAAAAAAATATTTTATTTATTTATTTGACAGAAAGAAAGAGAGCATAAGCAGGGGAGCAGTAGGCAGAGGGAGAAGCAGGCTCCCTGCTCAGCAGGGAGCCCAATGCAGGACTAGATCCTGGACCCTGAGATCATGACCTGAACCAAGGCACATGCTTAACTGACTGAGCCACCCAGGGACCCCTGTTTGTCACCTTCTAACAAACTTTAGATTTTACTTATATAGCATGTTTATATTTTACGGTCTCCCCTTGCCAGAAGGCGAGCTCCCGCAGCACCAGGATTTCATCTGTGGGCTTCACAGATCTCTTCCAGTCATCAAAAACTGGTCCTGTTCCGAGGCATATAACACACAATAAATACTTGGTAAAAGCAAGAATGGCATGAGGGCTTGGGGCACTTGGGCGGCTCAGAGGGTTAAAGCCTCTCCCTTCGGCTCAAGTCATGATCCCGGGCTCCTGGGATCGAGCCCCGCATCGGGCTCTCTCCTTGGTAGGGAGCCTGCCTCCTCCTCTCTCTCTCTGCCTGCCTCTCTGCCTACTTGTGATCTCTCTCTGTCGAATAAATAAATAAAATTAAAAAAATAAATAAAAAAAAAGAATGGCATGAGGGCCAAGCCAAGATAAAGACTTGGGATTTGTTCTAAAGACAGTGGGACTTTGGGAAGATTTTGACCAGCTAAATGATACACTCAAACTCATGGTTGTGATTGCTTTAGCTACTGTGAGAAAAATAAAAAGACCAAGACGGAAAGAAAGAATGGATAACTGAATGAATTTCAGAATCCACAACTCCTGCTTTTGACGGGGAGATCTTCCAGGTGTAATCTCATATTAGAGAGGAGAACGGTATCCTCACTACACCCCACCCCTAGCCGGTGGCTCAAAGTGAGGGAGAGGAAAGCTGAGAAAATAGCTGCCTTCCAGCCGGAGCCCCTCCCAGGAAAAGTCGGGGACTTCCCGATGCTAGTAGACCTCGCTCTGCAGAGTTCTGAGCAAGCACAGGGACTGTTCCTGGGGTTGGTGTCCAGAGCAGGTCTTGGGAAGCTGCAGAAAAGGAGACAGAAAAGAACCAGGTGGCCAAAGGGAACCGGGCTCAAGCAACAGAGACGTTTCCTCAGATGTGCCCAGCTGAGGGACCCACCAGCTTCCTCGTGAGGAAGTGAGGGTTAATGCCAGAGCCATTCTGTAAGGTATCTGTGGTAGAGAAATTCGTGTTTAAGGCAATGGTTTCAAAAAGCAGGGGTCGCCCCCGATCCTATAGTCCAGCCATGCTCAATCAAACTTGTTTTTCAAGTGAGCTCTAAGCCCAACATGGGGCTTGAACTCAGACCCCAAGATCAAGAGTCACTTGCTCCACCAACTAAGCCAGCCAGGCACCCCTCAATTACAATTACAATTGTTTTGTTTTTCTTAAGATTTTATTTTCAGAGGCACCTGAATGTCTCAGTCAGTTAAGTATCCACTTTTGGCTCAGGGCATGACGTCAGAGTCCTGAAACCCTGCAACGGGCTCCCTGCTCAGTGGGGAGTCTGCTTCTCCCTCTCCCTCTGCCACCCCAGCTCGTGTGCGTGCTCTCTCTATTTCAAGTAAATAAATAAAATATTAAAAAAAAAAAAAGTATTTTATTTTCAAGTAATCTCTACACCCAACACGGGGCTCAACCTTACAACCCTGAGATCGAGTCACATGCTCTCTCGACTAAGCCAGCCAGGTGCCCTTCAATTAAACTTTCTGACATTATTATATAGAGTCCTGAATTAAAGAATCTCGTCAGGTATTGATAAAGTGAACAATCTCATGGAATGGAGACTAATGAAAATGTGAAAATTCTGGTGCCTGGAGTATAGCACCCCCTAGAGAACGCGCCTTAATAGCATCTGGGGGTGCCACCGAGTTCCTCACACTTTTGTTTTCTCTGTCAGATATTTTTATTAAACAATTTTACTGACTTACAGTGTGTGTGATAAATACGCTGTCTATTCCACGTGAGGCCATAGTCACTGTTTGTCTACATTTATTTTTTACGTACACGGAACGACTACTCACCTTGTTTCCTATCAACATTGGCTCCCATCAAGTGAGCAACTCATCTCACAGTTGTTCACACCAGAAAGGAGCCGGTAAAGTTCTTCCTCTTCAAAATGTACCCATAGGGGCACTGGGTGGCTCACTGGGTTAAGCCTCTGCCTTCGGGTCAGGTCATGACCTCAGAGTCCTGGGATCGAGCCCCACATGAGGCTCTCTGCTCAGTGGGGAGCCTGCTCCCTCCCCCACCACCTGCCTCTCTGCCTACTTGTGATCTCTGTCAAATAAATAAATAAAAATCTTCAAAAAAAAAAGACGTACCTATAGTCTTTCTTGGCCTCTCAGGTTCTGGTTTCATCTTCTGGCTTCTATAATTCTAGGCAAATGGTATTTTACATTTCCTAAAACCTTTTAAAAGCTTGAAGTTTGGTAAATTGGATAGTATCGTCTTTCTCCTTTGGAAGAAGAAATTGCAGTCTTGTCTTTTCCCTAAATCATTTTATGGGCCATTAATTGAATAGATAATGTTTCTCAGCAAAGACTGAAGGGCCATTTACCATTTTCAACTTGACAACTAGCGCCGTGATCACAAGACAGCAATATGGAGAGAGGGGAAACCAAGCTTTTATGAAGAACTCGGACCCGGTGGGATTAGAAGGCTACACGGGTTAGCCTCTTATTCTGCCCTTTCACACAACTTAAGTGAGATGAAAGTGGGATGATTACCAATCTTCTCAAGAGAATGAATCTTTGTTTTTTGGGGTTTGGTTTTTGTTTTTGTTTTTGTTTTTTTGGTGAAGATTTTACTTATTTATTTGACAGACAGAGAGAGATCACAAGTAGGCAGAGCAGCAGGCAGAGACACAGGGGGAAGCAGGCTCCCTGCTGAGCAGAGAGCCTGATATGGGGCTCGATCCCAGGACCCTAAGATCACAACAACCTGAGCCGAAGGCAGAGGCTTAACCCACTGAGCCACCCAGGCGCCCCTGAATCTTTGTTTTAACTGGAAATTCTGAATACCAAGAAATCCACCGGTATGATAGTTTGATTTTAGAAAAGCAGAGGTTATGTTTTGCTCTTCGAGATTCAAGAATTAGCAAGAAAGGCCAAAGATCTCATCCCAAATACTCACCCCCTTGTACTCTTGACTGTGTCTGTGTTTTTCAGCAAAGGCACCAGGGGCACTGAACTGCATTTCTAGCCAGGAATAGGGAACTCGGTTCTCTCAGAGAACAACTCTGCAAGTGACTGGATTAGTAGAATCAGAGAGAAAGCTACCCTCCTTTGAAAAGAGGTCAAACAAAAAGAAAAAAAGAGTTTCAAGCCGTTCCGGGTGCTGAGCCCTTGGAATAAAATACGGCTCCCTATCAAATCACCCTGCAGCACCCCTTCCCTCACCGCCCCTTCAATAACCTTTGATTGTCTGATGAGACTACGCTTCACTGCATCAAAAGATGGGCAGGGAGGCTGCAACCACCACTGGAACCGTCAGTTCTTCCATCACAGGGAACCTAGCATATCCTTTAAAAAAAAAAAAAAAAGGCAGCAGCAGCGGGGTTGCCGGGGGGGCGCCTGGGTGGCTCAGTGGGTTAAGTCTCTGCCTTCGGCTAGAGTCATGATCTTAGGGTCCTTGGATGGAGCCCCACATCAGGCTCTCTGCTCAGCAGGGAGCCTGCTTCCCCTTCTCTCTCTGCCTGCCTCTCTGCCTACTTGTGATCTCTCTCTCTCTGTCAAATAAATAAAATCTTAAAAAAAAAAAAAATCGTGGTAGGGGCACCTCGGTGGTTCAGTCAGTTGGGTGTATGCCTTCAGTTCAGGTTATGATCCCAGGGTCCTGGGCTAGAACCCCACATAGGGCTCCCTACTCAGTGGGGAGTCTGCTTCTCCCCCTCTCTGCCCCCCCTTCATTTGTGCGTTCTCACTCGCCTATCCCTCAAATAAATAAAACCTTTTTTAAAAAAATGGAAAAATCCACATAACATAAAATTTACCATTTTAATCAATTTTAGGTTTACATTTCAATGACGTTAAGGGCATTCACATTGGTGTGCAACCATCACTACCGTCCATCTCTAGAACTTTCTCATCATTCCGAACCAAAACCCTGTACCCATGAAACACGAACTCCCCAACCTCCTTTCCCCCAGCACCTGGTATCCACCATTCTATTTTCTGTCTCTAGAAATGTATCTACTCCAGAAACCTCATATAAGAGGAATCACAGAAGATTTTTCCTTTTGTGAGTCGTTTATTTCCCAGGTTTGTCCATATCATAGTATGTGTCAGAACTACCTTCCCTTTTAAAGTGAATGAAATTCTACTATATGTAGATAACACATTTGCTTATCTATTCATTCACTGATAGAAACCTGGGTAGTTTCTGAAGCACCGGGCTGGTTCAGTTGGTTAAGCGGCCAACTTTGGATTTCTGCTCAGGTCATGATCTCCGGGTGGTGACATCGAGCCCCACATCAGACTGTGCACTCAGCTGGTAGTGAGAGCCTAACTGAGATTCTCTCCCTCTCCTTCTGCCCCTCTCCCTGCTTATATGCACACTCATTCTAAAATAAATAATATATTTTTAAAAGATTTTATGTATATATTTGAGAGAGAACACAAGGGCAGAGGGGCAGAGGGAAAAGGAAAAGCAGACTGCCCCTGAGCAGGGAGTCTGATGCAAGGCTCTATCCCAGGACCCGGAGATCATGACCTGAGCCAAAGGCAGATGCTTAACAGACTGAGCCACCCAGGCACCCCAAAATAAACATTAAAAAAAAAAAGAAAAGAAAGAAAAAGAAACTTGGGTAGTTTCTGCCTTTGGCTATTGTGAATAATTCTGCTAGAAACATGGGTGTACAAATACCTGTTTGTGTCCCTATGTTCATTTCTTTGGGTTGTATACCCAAAAGTGGAATTACTGGATCACTTGATAATTCTGAGTTTAATTTTTTGAGGAGCCACCATACTGTTTTCCCCAGTGACTACACCATTGTACATTCCCACCAGCAAAAAGACATCCTCTCCACGCCTAACTCATCCATGTATTTATTAATAACGTCTCCGGCTCCAGATACCACCATTTTTTAATTCCACCTGTTATCTGTCATGTTAGAGTGCAAGACACAGAGGCAAGCAATGGACTTCCATGAAAGTTTCGCTTTAGGAGGATAGTTAGCAATCAGCACATTGTTGGAAAAGAAGGGTTTGGGTTTTTTTTTAAGATTTTATTTATTTATTTGACAGAGATCACAAGAGGCAGAGAAAGAGGCTCGGGCTCAATCCCAGGACCCTGGGATCATGACCTGAGCTGAAGGCAGAGGCTTTAACCCACTAAGCCACCTACGTGACCCTGAAAATAAGATTATGACCTAGTGTTACACAAGCCAGAAAAGGAGAAAGAGAAATCCTTTAGGTTGCAGCAAAAAGCCTCCTGGACACACATATTCCCCACCCCCTCATCTTCTTTAAGACAGAGGCAAGGACTCTCATACCAAGTCAGGAAAAGAGCTCCCCAGTATAAAGTGGGGCGGGGGTAGCCCTCCTAGAAGAGAGGATGAGATCCTGCGGAGATCTGAACTAGCTCACCTGAGACTTCCCTTTGCTCTAGGGAGTGAGCACTTCCCGTCACAGCCTGGGTGGAGTCCTTGGGAAAGTTCCTATTGTTGCCTAAAGGGGAAGAATTAAAGGCAATTCTTGGAGGTTAACTATCCAGGGCAAAAGCTGAAGCCAGATTTTAAGAACTTAAACTTGTTTCAGTGGATCTGTTTTTTTCTTGGGAATTGTTGACACCAAAGTAAAGATGGAAGGGTACCAACCCACAGGACTGGAGCCTGTGAGTTGGATTGTGCCCTCCAAAAACTTAGAGTAAAGCACCACCCTACCCTCACCTGTGAATCTGGCCTTATTTGGAAACGGTCATTGCAGATCTCATCGGGTTAACATGAGATCATAAGAAGAGGTCCCTAGTTCCGTAAGAGGTGAGACGGCCTTGTGAAGACAGAAGCAGCCAAGGGAATGGCTGGGGGCCACCAGAAGCTGGAGGGTCCCACCCCTAGAGGTTTTGGAGCCTTCATGTCCCTGTAAACATTTTGATTTTAGATCTGTAGCCTCCACAACTGTGTGAAAATAAATTTCTGTTGTTTGAAGCCAGGCAATCTGTAAGACTCTGTTACAGCAGCCCTGGGAAACTAACCTAGAGCCTAACACCTAGAAATCACATGCCATGACAAGCATCCTTGTCACCACTCTTTACATATTTATTATGAGGACTGTGAGCTGAGAAGGTTTTCTTAAGGAAAAGATTGCCTGTCATATCAGATTCTCCGAAGTGTTCATGGACTTTTAAATCACAACCTTTGTTAATGAAATTGTCTCTGGCTGGGGTGCTTTATTTTGGTACATAGACACTTTTTTTTTTTTTTTTAAGAATTATTTACTGAGGAACCCGGGTGGCTCAGTTGATTAAGCCTCTGCCTTTGGCTTGGGTCATGATCCCAGGGTTTGGGGATCAAGCACAGTTTCGGCTCCCTGCTCAGTGGGGCGCCTGCTTCTGCCACTTCCCCTACTCCTGCTTGCCCACACAAGCTCTCTCTCTCTAATAAAAATTTTTTTTTAAATAATAATAATAAATATTTATTTATTTATGGGGCACCTGGGTGGCTCAGTTGGTTAGGCATCTGCCTAAGGCTCAGGTCATGACCTCAGGGTCCGGGGATCAGGTCAGGAGCCCTGTCCTTGGGCTCCCTGCTAAGCAGGAAATCTGCTTCTCCTTCTTCCTCTGCCCCTCCCCCACGCACGCTCACTCTCTCTCTCAAATAGATAAATCTTTTTTTTTTAAGATTTTATTTATTTATTTGACACAGAGAGAGCACAAGTAGGCAGAGAGACAGACGGAGGGAGAGGGAGAAGCAGGCTCCCTGCTGAGCAGAGAGTCAACATGGGATCCCTAGACCCTGAGATCACGACCTAAGCCAAAGGCAGATGCTCAACCGACCACACCACCCAGGAGCCCCTAGATAAATTTTTTTATCTATTTGAAAATGGAAGTGGGGCGGGGAGGGACAGAGGGAACAGGAGGGAAAGGATTTCAAGCAGACCCCCCCTGAGCACAGAGCCCAACACCAGCTCTATCCCAGCACTCTGAGATCATGACCTGAGCCAAAAATCGAGAGTCACCGTTTAACCACAAGTCACCCAAGCATAGACACAAGCCACACAAGCCACCCTGGTACATAGACACTTCTAATTCCTACACTTGATTCACTTCCATATGAAAATTAATAAGCCCAATATTGTTCAGATGTTCCTGAGTCAGACTGACACAAAGTCAGGAGTGGTTTAGAAAACAAACAAACAGGGGCGCCTGGGTGGCTCAGTGGGTTAAAGCCTCTGCTTTCGGCTCAGGTCATGATCCCGGGGTCCTGGGATCTAGCCCCACATCAGGCTCTCTGCTCAGCCAGGGAGCCTGCTTCCTCCTCTCTGCCTGCCTCTCTGCCTACTTGTGATCTTTGTCTGTCAAATAAATAAAAATAAAATCTTTAAAAACAAACAAACAAATGTAGACTCCATTCACTTTCTTTCTCCTTATGCTACAACTCTGCAGGGGGATGTTACACAGGTGGTTTCAGAAGCTCTTTAGTTTTTACAAAATTCCCCTGTGCTTCCTAAAAGATCATTAACATTTTGCAGGCACTCCCTTCCAGAGTCAGGAGGACCTGAAAACCTGTCCATTACCTATCAGCGATTTGAAATAAAAGAGAAAGAGGCAGGGTGCCTGGGTGGCTCAGTGGGTTAAAGCCTCTGCCTTAGGCTCAGGTCATGATCCCAAGGTCCTGGGATGGAGTCCCACATCCGCATCATCGGGCTCTCTGCTCAGCAGGACGCCTGCTTCCCCCATCTCTCTGCCTACTTGTGATCTTTGTCTGTCAAATAAATAAATAAAATATTTTTTTTTAAAAGAGAGAAAGAGGCACCCCATTTCCCACATGTGGGGGAAAAAAGTGTCATAGGTGCTATTGCCTATCTATCTCCTACGTGCTGTCTGTTTCTTGAATGCAGTGAAGACACCAGTGCAAAAAGCATGAAATAGCCTCCTAATGAGAGTTCTGATGAGCTCATGGTTAGGAATAACTGAAATTAACTGACCAACAGTGTTTGTATCCCGTGAGGCTGGTGAGAAGGAAAAAGGAGTGGGAGCACAAAATCAAACAAAATCAGAGTAGAGAAGACAAAGGGACGTACAGCACCAGAAACACTGATTATTCTCCACCCCCTTGCACAGCATACACACACCCCAGGAGGAGGAAAAGCGGCACGCTTACCTGTGATGTTAACAAAGCATGGCCAGGCCATGAGTAGACGGTTCACAGAAAAGGAAGCATCAAAGGCCTCAATCACGGAAAGAGATGCTCGACTACATAACGTGAGAAAGCGTAGGTGTGTTACACCACCACAGAGGCCATTTCTTATCAATCGGAGGGACACAAGTTCAAAACCATGACAATATAGTCTGGGGGCAAGAATATAGGGAGAGTACACCCCCTTCGCAGATTAATTTGGCAATATATATATTTAAATGACAAATGAGGGGCACAAATGAATAAATAAAATCTTTTTTTTAAATCTTTTTTTAAGATTTTATTTATTTGAGGGGCACCTGGGTGGCTCAGTGGGTTAAGCCTCTGCCTTGGGCTCAGGTCATGGGCTCAGGGTCCTGGGATGGAGCCCTGCATCCGGCTGTCTGCTCTCTGCTCGGTGGGGAGCCTGCTTCCCCTTCTCTCTCTGCCTGCCTCTCTGCCTACTTGAGATCTCTGTCTGTCAAATAAATAAATAAAATCTTTTAAAAAAAATAAAAATAAATTTTAAAAAACTCTAAAAATCATAATACAGGGGTGCCTGGGTGGCTCAGTAGATTAAATATCTACCTTTGGCTCAGGTCATGATCCCAGGGTCCTGGAATCAAGTCCTAAATTGGGCTCCTTGCTCAGCAGGGAGTCAGCTTCTCCCCCCTCAGCTGCTTCCCCTGCTTGGGCTCTCTTTCTGACAAATCAATCAGTAAAAATCTTTTTAAAAAATCATAATATATAATGTTAATTATACTGGAATTTAAATTTTTAGAAGATTTTTAACTCATTTTTTTTCTTAAGATTTTATTCTTCAGTAATCTCTATATCCAACATGGAGCTTCAAACTTCCACGCTCAAGATCAAAAGTTACATGTTCTGGGACACCTGGGTGGCTCAGTTGGTTGGGCAGCTGCCTTCGGCTCGGGTCATGATCCTAGGGTCCTGGGATTGAGTCCCACATTGGGTTCCTTGCTCAGCAGGGAGCCTGCTTCTCCCTCTGCCTCTGCCTGCCATTCTGTCTGTCTGTGCTCACTCTCTCTCCCTCCCTCTCTCTCTGACAAATAAATAAAATCTTTAAAAAAAAAAAAAAAGTTACATGTTCTACCAACTGAGCCAGCCAGGTGCCCCTCAGAAACCCAATTTCTATAATGAAAAATACATATATATTCCGTAAAGCTACAGATTCAAAATGAGAATAATTGAGATGACAGCAGCTTTAGAATACATGGAGTTCAAATTTCCACTCAATATAGATTTATTTTATTTTATTTTATTTTATTTTTAAGTAATCTCCACACCCAACATGGGGCTCAAACCCACAACCCCAAGATCAAGAGTTGCAGCTCCACTGACTGAGCAAGCCATGTGCCCCTCAAAATAGATTTTTTTTATTTTTACACACACAAAAAAGAAAAAATCATAGCATATAAATACACATTATATATTATTTACTATTATATACAAAGTATGTTGTGAGTGTGTGTGGATGGAGAGATAGATACTCTTCTTCAATTGTCTTTAAAAAAAAACACATGAGTATGGTAAATCTAATGTGAGTCTGGAGCTGTTTCTGGTAATGGCTGCAAGGAAGAAGGAATCTAATCAATTTCATTCATATGCACCAGACCTCCCTGACTGACAGCCACAGGCCGAGGGAGTTACTACCTCCTCTCTGCCCCGGATGGGAAGGTAACTCCCAAAGCTCCTTTCTCTATCTTGTGTAAGAACTTTGCTCTAAATCTTGGTTAGAAGTTTTCTTTCTTTTTATTTTTTTAAAGAAGTTTGGGTTTCTTTCTTTCTTTCTTTTTTTAAGATTTATTTGACAGAGAGAGAAGAGAGGGAACACAAGCAGGGGAGAAGAGGAACACAAGAGGAACACAAGAGGGAGAAGCAGGGTTTCCGCTGAGCAGGGAGCCCAATGCGGGGCTTAATCCCAGGATCCTGGGACCGTGATCTGAGCCAAAGGCAGATGCTCAACGACGGAGCCACCCAGGTGCACCTTGGGTTCTTTTTTTTAAAGATTTTTATTTTTGAGTAATCTCTACACCTAACATGGAGCTCGAAGTCACAACCTCAAGATCAAGACTCACATGCTCCACCGACTGAGCCAGCCAGGCATCCTCAGACAGTTTTCTAATTCTAAATTCGTATTTCTCCAAATTTTAAAACCGAATTTAAAAAAATAGTTTATAGGGGCACCTGGGTGGCTCAGTGGATTGAGCCTCTTCCTTCGGCTCAGGTCATGATCTCAGGGTCCTGGGATCAAGCCCAGCATCAGGCGCTCTGCTCAGCAGGGAGCCTGCTTCCTCCTCTCTCCCTGCCTGCCTCTCTGCCTGCTTGTGATCTCTGTCTGCCAAATAAATAAATAAAATCTTTAAAAAAAAAAAAAAACTTTAAAAAAAAAGGTTAGAATCATTTTCTGTATGGTTCATTAAATCACATCAAACTAATTTCAAACATACCTTCTAAGAGAACAATGAACTGTTTCATCTAGAACCAACTACTCATAAAGATGTTCCTAACCATGGTTAGATGTCTTTGTCTTATAATTGCATCCTATTGATCACCAAAAGAAAGGACAGAATATATTAATATTCATAGTATGATTAACAATAATTATATATGATTATAATCTATAAAATATATAATAATGTATGTTATTATATATAATATTTATAGTATTAAACTGATTAATTTGTGTGACACTTGCTAGAACTCTCAATATGTTAATATGTTGGTTAAAGATATTTAATAATAATAATGCCATCAATATCTCATTTAATCTTCATAGCAATTCCATGAAGCAGATGTCATACATTTTACAGAAGAGGAAATGGAGCCAACTTTTGCCTAAAGTCACAGAATTAAAAAGCCCTGTGTGTCTCTGTCAAAGACCATGTGTTTTCTACTTAGCTCCAATACCTTCTTGGTTTTCAAAAGTTCAAACTCATAGATAACTAAGAAAACTATGAATAAAATTACAATGGGGTAAGTATATAGCAAGGGAGTTGCAGTGTTTGGGGTATTACATAGAAAAATCAAATTTTCCCTCCCAGTGAAGTAATAGTGAAGAGAAGCTAGGCAGGATGTATGAGCTCAGTCTTTAGGGAAAAGGAGGTCCTCAAATCAATAGGGCCAGGAGCAAGAAATTTATATTTCAACCCACAAAAATGACTTGAGCCCATACACACAGGCTTGGGGCAGCCCAGATCATTCCACAAAACTCAAGTCAGTGGATTCATCTGGAATGATGGACATGTGCCATTGAAGATGGTCAGGGGTAGGGGCCAGATCATAAAGTGACCTGTAAGTCTCACTTAAGAGTGCGAAATGTGTTCTGAATGCAGTGGGGAAAATCCCAAAGGAAAACTGAAATCAAAGGAGAGTCTTGATCTGGGTATGCTTTGGAAAGTCCTTCATGAGGCTCCGAACTAGAGGTGATCTGAAGTTGGAACAGGGCAGGACCTGGTGACCAACTAGATGTAGAAGACAAAGGAAAGAGGAGTCCAGGGTCCTGGGTAACTCCCACATTTCCAGTAATGCCATTGAGTGACAGTAGAGAATTCAGGAGGGAGGTTAGTTGGGAAAGGAGTTCAGCTTGAGATACAGAGAGTATGCATTCGGAAATAATAGTTTCAATCTCAGGAGAAAGATCTGGCCGGAACTACAGAATCACCAGTGATAGAGAAAACACAGAAGGATGAGTTCACTCAAAAAATTAGAGAAAAAAAGGCTAAGGACTGAGCCAAGAGTGACCTCACACAAATGAGCATGTGCCTAGCACTAGATCCTGATACTCTGGGCACCCCATCCCAGCTCTGCCCCAAGACATAACTATGACAATCAAATGAGAAACAACACGCCTGTCCCCAAGCCAATACTCAGTGAATGTCGGTTGTTATTCTCTCTACTGGGAAACACCCCGATGTTTTCACAAGTTCATGAATGTGTACCTGTAATTTTTATATCTAATAATATACACCCTATTATACTATATAATAATAATAATAAGCAGCTTGCTTCTATTAAGCACTTGCTAAATGTCAAAGACTGTGCTGGGCCTTTTGCATTTGTCTCTTCGATTTGCATAGCATTTCTCTCAAATAGTATTATGTTTATTATTCCCACTTTACAGATGAAAAAACTGAAGCATTGAGAGGTTAATTTACTTGCTCAAGGTCGTACACTCATTATAAGCACAAAGGAAGATGGGCCAAGGAAGAAGGCCTTGGCCCAGCACAAAAGCTAGGAAGGGAATAACAAAACCTGCTCCAAGTGCTCCTCATCTACCACCCTCCCCTCCCCCCCGACCATTAGGAAATTTCTATACTGGGTAAAATGTCATGGAGACTCACCCTATATAGAATTACTAGGTAAAATCATGGCCCCATAGCTCTAACCATGAGGATAAAGGATCACCAAAAGTAACAAAGTAAAAAGTACTCCTCTTGAAACCTTCTCTTAAGACATGATTTGATATTTATCTGCCCCTTTAAATAAAGTTAACAAAAAATAAATTGTGAATGATTAGACTATATCTGGCACACTGTAATTATATTCAGGAAATAGAACATGATTGGAATATATCAATATTATAAGAATAAATTCCTAAATATTTCCCTTAATTCCATTTATCTGCTCCCCATAGATTTACAAATGGTACAATTCTGTGTTTCACAGCTCTATCTTAACTAGACAATCTACTGCAACTCTTAATAAGTAAGCATTTACAACCCCACATCGTCTCTTCCTTTTTCCTCCATTGCTTTCTGACTTGAGTGACTACAGATGTAAGTTACAGATTTTTTAATTACTTCTTTTTCTTGCATATTTATTTGCATTCCTAAATTTACTTAACAAAAGATTTTTTTATTTGCATAGATCAATCTTAAATGCAAAGCCTATAGAATATACTTGCAAGCAGACAATAGCTCCACGGGGTTAAGGTATTAGAGCGTGACTACCTTGCATTGTTTAAATGATGAGCTAAGTGCTTCGTTTTAACCTAAATAGAGACCCCACTAGCACAAAGAACCAAAGTCAGTCGTGGGTCCCTGCACATCTTTATGTAATTACAATGAGATGAAAAACTGAAAAATCCCTAAAGGTTTTAAAAACTCTCCCTTTCCACTACCCGCCAAAAGTCGTCGGTGTCACTCATTCCTAACCACACTGCGGCGACCGCAATTATTTTAACACATACTAATTAGACTTATTAAGTCATAGCGTTTGGGGCTGGGTCTTTCCTAAAGGAGCAGACAAGTCCACTCTGTAGATTATTAACTAGGTGGGTCTATATTGCCATAAAGTCCATTCTTACCTTTTTATTTTTTCATGAGACATTCATCAATGAATGGATTAATAGGACCACAAAGGGAAAGTGAAGCATTTATGTGCAATAATTTATCCTGTAAAAGAATGATTAACGGACAGATTCTACTGAATGCCAAAATCTAACCCTAAATTTTATTCTTAAACGGAGGCAGCTTAGTAAAGACGTTATAAATATTTTTAGAAGTCCACAGAAAGAAAGCCTAGAAAAGCATGCCTCGAGCTTAAGATTCTATGGTTAGAATTTCCAATTCTTTTTTTTAAGGTTTTTATTTATTTGAGAGAGAGAGAGAGACAAAAATAGTAACAGAGATAGTGAGAGAGAGCTTAAGCAGGGAGAAGGAAAAGCAGGCTCCCCACTGAGCAGGGAGCCCCGCTTGGGGCAAGATCAGATCCCAGGACCCCAGGATCCTGACCTGAGCCGAGGCAAACACTTAACCAACTGATCCACCCAAGTACCCCTCCTTTTTTTTTTCTTTTTTTATAGATTAAAAAAAAAAGATTTTATTCATTTGACAGAGATCACAAGTAGGCAGAGAGACAGGCAGAGAGAAAGAGAGAGAGGAAGCAGGCTCCCTGCTGAGCAGAGAGCCCGACATGGGGCTCGATCCCAAGACCCTGGGATCACAACCTAAGCTGAAGGCAGAGGCTTTAACCCACTGAGCCACCCAGGCGCCCCTAGATTTTATTTTTAAGTAATCTCTATACCCAATGTGTAGAGAGCTCAAACCCACCAGCCCAAGATTAAGAAGTCACATTGCTCTACTGCCTGAGCCGGCCAGGCACCCCTCCAATTAATTCTTTAGGATGCTTGGTGAACTCATTTATCATAATCTACCCTAGTTTTCTAATTAAAACGGAAATGCTAGTGCTAATCCTACTCAAAAAAAAAAAATCCTACTCAAAAAATATTGGGGTAAGTAGTTATGTCACACAGTACTTTGTAATCACACAAAACAACAATTTTTAAAATTAAAAAAAGTACCTTGATAGGCGCGCCTGTCTGGCTCAGTCGGTAGAGCTGACACTCTTGATCTTGGGATCGTGAGTTCAAGCCCCACACTGGATAGAGACCTTACTAAAAATAACAATAAAAAATATTTTGACAAAATCCAGACTTTCAGTTTTTCAAGAAAGAAAGAGGAATGTATGCAGGATGCAGACTATGTTCCAGTTCATCTGTTCAACAAAATGTGTGGTGTCTACTCACCTTACAAGATTTCTCTGAGGCACACCTTCCCAGAACCTGGTTTTTCATTGAATTACCTCACATCTTACTTCCATGCTCTTCCAAAATGTTGCGCTAGACAGAAACATTGGGTCTGAGTTATTTTCCTGCACCGTGTACAAAACTGAACCTGAGTGTCTCCTCTCTTCAGCGGATAAAAACTAAGTTTGTAAATCTTGAAAGAAGGCATGAAGTAGTCTTGAAAACAGAACTTTGATTTTATTACATGTTTTTCTTTAACTCTGACTGCGTTTGCCTAGTGACTTGTTCGTTTGATTTACCTCTAATTTCCTGTATGACTATCCATTATATGTATTTACCCATTATATGTAAATACCCAGTATTTACCCAGACTTTAGGAAGTATTGAAAACTTTGTGAAGCCAATTGTTGCCGTCAATTAAAACGAATCTCTATACTTATTTTTCTCCCTCTGTCATGAATTTGAACTTTTCTGCCTAAAGATCCTGCAAAGAACGTTTGTCCTTTCCCTTCTGCTAAATTATTTTTTCACGTTTCACGTGCACACTGTCCACCGTGAAACAAAAATTAACATTTCCACACACGCTCCTTCTCTCCCCCACCGACCTGAGTTGTGCATTCTACACTTTTTCCTAGGTCCGCGGCAATGAATGGAAATGTTTATCTTTAATGCATACCAGGTTACCATAAATTCTCTCGCTGATGTTTACAGTCCAAGAAGCCAAGCACAGAAAATAGAATGACAACACACCGAAGCTGTAGGTTTTCACAAATACATGGCGGATAAATGTCAGTAACCCAGTTTTCACACTTTGCCTCTCTTTCCACGAAAGTTTACTTTAATTGCACGCGAACACACGCACAGCGCTGTGCCTAGAGTAAATTAGCTTTCTGTCCCTTGAAAGAAGGAAGGTAAAAAGCTAAGCGGTAATGAGTTTTATTAACTCTCATAATGTCTGCAAAGTAGCGCAGCATCCAAGTATTGGATCCTCTTTTAGTCTCTCCCCGAAGACCTACTTACAGAAGCAAGCGCATCGATGCCTCATTGATCTGCAGAATACGGGCGGGTGCGCTCTGCTTCCAGGCAGAAGCTCGGGTCCCGCACCTTTTCCAGCGCGGGTAACTAACCCACGCGAACACGCCAGGCGCCGCGCAGGAACCACCGGGACGCGTTTCCCACGTGTGTTCTGCGCTGGTTTGGAACTGGAGCTCCTTTCCCTGTCGACACTATGTTACAGTTGTGAGGTTCTCTGGCTAAGACAGAAAAGCTTCCTAAATCTTCTGATCATTTGCAATGAAAAGAACGGAATGATAATGTAAAGCAAAAAATGAAATTAAAGCTTTGAGAACAAGGAGTACGAAATTGGGCTATTTATCAGTAATTCTTATGCGTGAGAAAAGCACAGGTGACTTTTGCGGATTTGTTGAGGAGCTTCGGAGGCGGGCTTGTTTGTTTTAATGAGTTCTCAAGCTAGTGTATTTTAATCGAGAAGTAGGGCTCGCGTTTTCTTTGGCACGGATGTTAAGGTATCACTCACCACGAGCACGCACCTTCCCCAATAGTTAACTAATTCAGTTTCGGAGGACTCCGAGGTTGTCAGGGTGGGGTTGCAGGACAGCAGCAGGTGCTGCTGGGATCTGACTAGAAATGCAAATATTGGGCCCCACCCCAACTGAAACTTGGACTCTGGGGGTGGGGTCCAGCAATCTTTTTGGGATGTATGCAGGATACATCCCTCTAAAGGATTCTGAGACAAGCTAAAGTTTGAGAAGCGCTGAAATAGTTGTTTCCTAAACTATTCCAGTGACTTAAAAAAAAAAAAAAAAGAAAAGAATGAATAAATGAGTGAATAATGTGGAGCCCTGATTAAAACGAAGTATTTCCAGAATCCTCTCCTGGAAATGTTTCAACGGAGCTGCTGTGTCCCCAGAGAGAGAGTCTGTATCTTAACCAGCCGCCAGGGTGACTCTCTTGGGCAAAGTTGGAAAAACCTGCATTGGTTTATCTCTGGAAGGTTTTTGTTGTTGTTTTGTAAGTCTGTCTTTTCCTTTGTTGCTAGAGTAGAACAGCATTTTAAAATGAGAAAGAGAACAAACACGAGGTTGAGGGGAAGAAGATGAGAATTCCAGCATGAACTAGACCTATGAGGAAGCCTGAGGAGGTAAAGGGTCTGTTCCCACCACTTGAAGAAACCCTTGCCCTTGGAAGACAAAGGCAACAATAAAGATGTCCCTGTGTGCGGAGACAAAGGAAACAGGGAAAGTAGAGTTTGGTTAGGTTTCGGTTACTTGCTGATAAATGTCTTCCAGGCAAGGAGGTTAGGAAAATAGTGTGTAATTGACCACTTAACTTAGTGGGGTATTTTAAAATCAGTATCCGTAATTTAAGGGATTGGCTGAGTGCTGAGTTACCATTTCAGTTGTGCACACAACTCCAGCCCTCTACGGGACCTTACCTTCCGGGCTGACACTGAAAATAGTGCCCATAAGCAGGACCACCCCTGATGCCCAGGCAGAGGAGCATGCCCTGGAGAACTCCAGGCCTCTGACAAATGCCCTAAATGGTAACCCTCAGCTTTCTTTCAGTAGCTCTTTAGTTTTGGATCTCTTTTTTAAAATGCAAGTTTTAAGTCTTACTTATGTCAAGAAATCTGGTCCTGCCCCTGGTCCCACACAGATCAGTCACATCTTGCAAGCAGACCTAGCATCTACGTGCAATGGAAGAATGCTTATATTTTAGGTGATGTAAGAGAGCCCTAGGGCTGCTTTGTTTGTTTAAAATGGATAGAGATCTGGGTTAGAGGGTATGAAGATAAATAATAAATGAGAAACAGCTCCAGACTACAGTGAGACCAAGGCTAATAAGCCTCAATCCCAGGGGGTAATGAATCTCTCTTTGGAAGGAGATATTGTACAAATGTTATCTCAGGCATGTATTTGTTGGTACTTCTTTCATTAAAAAAAAATTGGGGGGGCACCTGGGTGGTTCAGTGGGTTAAGCCTCTGCCTTCGGCTCAGGTCATGGTCTCAGGGTCCTGGGATGGAGCCCCACATCAGGCTCTCTGCTCAGCGGGGAGTCTGCTCCCCCCACCCCACCTGCCTCTCTACCTACTTGTGATTTCTCTCTCTGTCAAATAAATAAATAAAATCTTTTAAAAAAATTTCTGGGGGTGCCTGGGTGGCTCAGTGGTTAGGCATCTGCTTTTGCTGAGGTCATGATCCCAGGGTCCTGAGTTTGAGCCCCACATCTGGCTCCCTGCTCAGCGGGAAGCATGCTTCTCCCTCTCCCACTACCACTGCTTGTGTTCCCTCTCTTGCCCGCTCTCTGTCAAATAAATAAAATCCTTAAAAAAAAAAAATCTGAATCAGAATAAATTTAAAAGAGTATAAATCTTGATGAAATTCAAGAGTCTGTTTGCTTCACGGTGATTGATTCGATTGGGAAAGACAGGTGAGCTTTTTCGTCACCTCTGTGACTGATGACCAGTGTTAGATGGACAGTTGCTTTAACAGTTAAACTTACTCTCAGGGACGCCTGGGTGGCTCAGTGAGTTAAGCAGCTGCCTTTGGCTCAGGTTATGATCCCAAGGTCCTGGGATCCAGCCCCCTGTCGGGCTCCTTGCTCAGCAGGGAACCTGCTTTTCCCCTGCCTGCTGTTCCCCTGATGGTGCTTGCTCTCTGTCTTGTTGGCTTTCTCTGTGTCAAATGAATAAATAAAATCTTAAAAAAAAGAAAAAAACTTAAACTTACTCTCATTTATATTTCATACAACAAACCAGCCTAACATAAATTAGTATAACACTTTATGATTGATTGATTGATTGATTGATTTTACCATTTTTTTAATCCAAATTTGTCACACAGGTATTATTGTGAAACATTCATCCTCAGTGTCCCTCACCTGTTCTCATCCATCACACTCTGACATGGAGTGGGAAAGGCGCACCTGGGTGGCCCACTGGGTTGGGTGTCTCACTTGGTTTCTGCTCAGGTCATGATCTTGGGGTCCTAGGATAGAGCCCGAGGTTCAGTCAGCTCTGTGCTCAGCAAGGCATCAGCTTGGGATTCTCTCTTTCCTTCTCCCTCACCCCCACTCTCTCTCTCTCTCTCAAATGAATAAATAAAATCTTTTTTAAAAATGGAGTGAGGGGCACCTGGGTGGCTCAGTGGGTTAAGCCTCTGCCTTCTGCTCAGGTCATGATTCCGGGGTCCTGGGATCGAGCCCCACACATCGGGCTCTCTGCTCAGCGGGGAGCCTGCTTCCCCCATCTCTCTGCCTGCCTCTCTACCTACTTGTGATCTTTCTTTCTGTCGAATAAATAAATAAAATCTTTAAAAAAAAAAATGGAGTGAGAAACACTATTTAGAAGCAGATGCTTTGGGACAGCTCAGTTGGTAGAGAATGTGTCTCTTGATCTCAGGGTTGTGAGTTCAAGCCCCACATCGGGTGTAGAGATTACCTAAAGGTAAAGTTTTTTAAGATTTTTTTTTTTCTTTTGGAGAGAGAGAGAGACCAGCTATAGGGAGGAGTAGGGAGGGGAAGAAGATGAGAGAGAAGTAGGCTCCCCGCTGAGCATGGAGGTCAATGCTGGGCTCCATGCAGGGCTGGATCCCAGGACCCTGGGATCACGACCTGAGCTGAAGGCAGTCCCTTGACCAACTGAGCTACCCAGGTGCGCTTAAAGGTAAAATCTTTAAAAGAAAAGGAGATTCAGAGAATATATATCTATAGAGGTGCCTCTAACTTCACCAAGCTGACTACTGAACAATTTCCTGCTCCTTCCCTGAACACAGGGGGGAAGGAGATGATGAGAAATATCCATTTGCTATTCTCTTCTAAAGGATACAGAATATTAGGTTTTCTAAATCGACAAATACCATATTCTCATCTATACAATTTAAGCATAGAAATCTAAACAGAACCTCCAGGAGTTTAAAATATAGCACAAAATAATTCTCCCATTGTACAGACCAAGAGCTCCAAAAAAACACAGATGTGTTCAGCCACATAATAAAGGAATGAAATATTTTAAAAATTAAAAAAAAAAAAACGCAAGTATTCCATAAAATAGTAGACAGATCTAAAAGCACCATACGGCATCCTTCCAACGCCCATTTTTACTTAAAATAAAGGATTTTAGGACGGCGTTTCTTAGTTTAAAATGCAATAATTTTATGTCTGGTCATTTGGCTAAATTAAGGAATAGTGGCCTTTTTATTTTTTAATATTTTATTTATTTATTTGATAGAGATCACAAGTAGGTGTAAGGACCTATTTAGCCAGAGGCTTCCATCAAGGTTAAAACAATAATGTTGTTTAACCCTTAAACTATCCCTGCTCCCCTTCCCCCAGGGGACTTACTTAAAAACAAGTCCCGGAAACCAGCCCCAGGTAACAAAGCTCAAACACAAGGGTGGGTCAGGCCAGGTGGAGACATCCGATCAGTGGGGCATGCATACTGTCTCCCTAGTTACCAAGGAGTATGGGCCCCGCCCTTTGGGCACCTTTTGGGTGCCAACTCTGACCAAGGTGATAGGCTGGTTCTATTGTCTACCAGGATAAATTGTAATTCAATTGGTCATCTAGCATGACTGTGCAGCTTTCTCTGTGTGTTACAGTTTCATTGGCCACCTGCACGTGGCCAGGCCCAACTGCATGGCCTTTGCCCTTAAAAGCTAGTCTGTGAAGCAGAGAAGGGTCGCCCTCTCTTGGAAGAGGTGCGTCCCTGAACGTTCGGTCTGATTCTTGATGCTTGGCGCGGAATAAAGCTTTGCTTGACCTTCACTTTATATCAGTCTCACTCCTTTAATCACAGACCCATTTTGGGGGAGCATAACAGTAGGCAGAGGCGCAGGCGGAGAGTGGGGGGAAAGCAGACTCCCCGCTGAGTAGAGAGCCTGATGTGAGTTTCGATTCCAGGACACCAAGACCATAGCCGAAGGCAGAGGCCAACCCACTGAGCCACCCAGGCACCCCAACAGTGGACTTTTTTTGAAATTTTATTTATTTATTTATTTATTTATTTGACAGAGATCACAAGTAGGCAGAGAGGCAGGCAGAGAAAGAGGAGGAAGCAGGCTCCCTGCTGAACAGAGAGCCTGATGTGGGGCTCGATCCCAGGACCCTGAAATCATGACCTGAGCCATAGGCAGAGGCTTAACCCACTGAGCCACCCAGGCGCCCCCCCAACAGTGGCCTTTAGAGTTGGAAATAAAGGCAAAGTAGTTGTCCTTGTTTCTTGCCCAATAAAACTCATTGTTTGTGGTTTTAATTGACTATAAAGTAGAGGATAACCAATGATCATCAAAGCCAAGACATTCTAAGTATTTTTTTTTTAAGATTTTATTTATTTATTTGACAGACAGAGATCAAAAGGAGGCAGAGAGGCAGGCAGAGAGAGAGGAGGAAGCAGGCTCCCTGCTGAGCAGAGAGCCTGATGCGGGGATCGATCCCAGGACCCTGGGATCATGACCTGAGCCAAAGGCAGAGGCTTTAACCCACTGAGCCACCCAGGCACCCCCATTCTAAGTATTATTAACATGTAAGCATAAACTGTATGGTTCAGAATAAAAAGAATTTCTATTTTGTTGCACTTTCTCTTTTGGGCCCAACCCCATTATTCCTCACATCTTTCCTAAAGGCCAATATGACTCTCTACTTGATCTGTTAATATATCAGCTAGGAATAGAATACATAACCAATAATGAGAGCACAACTTTGAAAAAATTTGGCCATAAATTCAATATTTTTTGGACCAAGTACTTAATAATAACCCACCACTGGAAGAGATAACTTTTTTTGCAATGACAAATGGAACTAAAGGGTATTACTCCGAGTCAAATAAGTCAATCAGGGAAAGACAATTATCATGTGATCTCACTGATATGTGGAATTTAAGAAATGAAACAGAGGATCATATGGGAGAGAGGAAAAAATAAACGAGATGAAATTAGAGAGGGAGACAAACCATAAGAGACTCGTAATCAAAGGAAACAAACAGGATTGCTGGAGAGGACGGGGCGGGGTAGGGGTATGGGCTAACTGGGTCACATACGTTAAGGAGGACACATGATGTAATGAGCACTGGGTGTTATATAAGACTGATGAATCACCGACCTCTACCTCTGAAATCAATAATACATTATATGTTAATTAATCAAATTTAAATTTTTAAATTCTGCTATAAGCCAGACTTGTAGGAAGCTAGACTGCTATCTCTAATAATAAATCCAGGAAACTAAATAATAACCTTTGTAACAATTGGTCCTAAATGGCCAGGACTTGATTAATAACTACCAGCTTCCCTGACTTTTGTCTGAACTTCCAACTTAGGACCAACCAGAGAAGGCCATCTATGCTCCCCTAACCAATCACACAGAATGCCCACCCCTATTCTCCCATCCCTAGCCTCCAATCAAGGCACACCTGCAGCCTTCCTTCCTTTTTTCAAAATAAAGCTTCCCCACATTCCTGTCTGCTTCTGAGTTTCTGCCAATATGCCAGTGATGGTGGCTGACTCCCCTGTCCAGCAAATTCTAAATCAATAGCCTTTGCTTTTCTCATTTGGTTGGTCTCTGTTTACTCCACAGGTTTTAAACAGATGAGTGTCATACATCATCTGTCTCAGGTTCTGAAAGGATCAGAGCCACTGTTGCATAGAGAACAGCCAGTACTTGGGAAGAGGAGGGCAAGAGGAGAGAAGGAGCCCACTTAGGAAACAAGTGGACAGCCACAGAGAGACAACAGAGGTTTGGATCTATGGAGGAGCCACAGAGGTGGTGGGGATTGCTCGGATTCCAGACATTTGTGTAAGGTTGAGACCACAGCGTCTGCTGATGGATGTAATGCAAAGTAAAAGGGTGAAGGAAGACACCTAGGCTTTTTGTCTTTATCTGAGACAGGGAGGTCATCAGGTAGAGCAGGAGAGGCAGGAGGATCATGAATTTGCTTTTGTATGAGTTAAGTTTGACATGTCTCTTTGACTTCCCAGTGACCTCCCAGTGGAGGTGCTGGGTACGATCTAGGTTTGGGAAAGAGGTCCAAGCTGAGATGTAAGATTTTTCCACATAAAGATAATTCTTAAAGCTTTGAGGCTGGAGGACTGTAAATCCAAGGACTAAATAACCATGAATCTGAAATATGCTTTTTTGGAACACCTGGGTGGCTCAGTTGGTTAACCATCCAACTCTTGATTTCAGCACCGGTCATGATCTCAGAGTCCTGAGATCCAAGTCCTATGTCGGGCTTTGAGCTGAACATGGAGGCTGCTTAAAATTCTTTCTCTCAGGGGTGCCTGGGTGGCTCAGTGGGTTAAAGCCTCTGCCTTCGGCTCAGGTTGTGATCCCATGGTTCTGGGATTGAGCCCCACATTGGGCTCTCTGCTCAGCAGGGAGCCTACTTCCCCCCTCTCTTTTTCTGCCTGCCTCTCTGCCTACTTGTGATCTCTGTCAAATAAATAAATAAAATCTTAAAAAAAAAAAAAAGAAAGAAAGATATCGAATATATCACCGACAATTGAAAAGTGGGTTTTTTTGTTTGCTTGTTTTTAAAGATTTTATTTATTTATTTGATAGAGAGAGACACACAGAGAGAGGGAACACAAGCAGAAGGAGTGGGAGAGGGAGAACCAGGCTTCCTGCTGAGCAGGGAGCCAATGCAGGGCTCCATCCCAAAACCCTGGGATCATGACGTGAGCCCAAGGCAGATGCTTAACAACTGAGCCACCCAGGGGCCCCAAAAAGTGGTTTGTTAAATGAATTTTCCATTGGTATAACCCAGAAAGGTAGCTACTTTTCTTTTTTTTTAAGATTCTACATATTATTTGACACAGAGAGACAGTACATGCAGAGAGAGAGGCAGGCTCCCCACTGAGCAGGGAGCCCCTGGTGGGGCTCAATCCAAGGATGCTGAGATCATGACCTGAGCCAAAGGCAGATGCTTAATGACTGAGCCACCCAGATGCCCCTGATTCCTTTTGACTTAAAAAGGAGAATATCAAGAAAAATGTGGCTTGTAACTTTAGGAGAAAGAGTATTTTCTTCTCTTAATAAGGTGTTCCCAAGCCTGGGTCATGCTCTGTTAATACAGAGAAACAATACGTGGAGGAAATAATGTAGGTCACTTCGCCGCACAATCACTGTGATAATGACCTTCCTGATGTTCATTTGGGTAAAAATCATCCTTCATTACATTTATGTTTTCAAATGTTGGAGTACTAAAGGAGGTAGTTGTCTTACTAGTAAGTCACTCTGGGTATTACCTGTGTATGCCCTATTCAGACCACTGTTCAGGAAGAAAATTAAAAATGGAAAGAGGGAGGTGGCCATGGCATTAGACAATGTTGGTGGCAAGATCAAGGAGCCATGGGACAGTTTTGGATGATGCAGTTGCAACACCACTTTCATAAATAACATGAGTAATAAATCTTCCTCTAAGGACGTAGCAGACATTGAAGTTCATTCAGCTTTACTAACCATTGGAGACTATCGTGTTAGTTTCCCACGCTGCTTTAACGAAGTCCCACAAAGGGGCGCCTGGGTGGCTCAGTGGGTTGGGCCTCTGCCTTCTGCTCAGGTCCTGGTCTCAGGGTCCTGGGATCGAGCCCCGAGTCGGGGAACCTGCTTTCCTCTCTCTCTCTGCCTGCCTCTCCGCCTACTTGTGATCTCTCTCTCTGTCAAACAAGTAAATCAATAAATCTTTTAAAAAAAAAGAAAAGAAGAAGAAGAAGAAGAAGAAAGAAAGAAAGAAAGAAAGAAAGAAAGAAAGAAACAAAGTCCCACAAACTGGGTGGCCTAAAACAACATAAATGTCTTCTCTCAGAGTTCTGTCGGCTGGAAGTCTGAAATCAAGGTGTCCGCACCTTGACACCTCCCAAAGGGTGTAGGGGAAAGATCTTTTCTTGCCTCTTCCAGCTTCAGTTGGCTCTAGTCATTCCGGGCTTGTAGCTGCATGACTCCCATCTCTGCCTTGTCTTTTTTTTTTTTTTTTTTTAATTTTATTTATTTATTTGCGAGAGAGAGAGTATGAGTGGGGCAAGGAGGAGCAGAGGGAGAGGGAGAGGGACCAACAGACTGCCCCCTTAGTAGAAAGCTGGATGCAGGGCGTGATCTCAGAACCCTGAGATCATGATCCAAACCAAAGGCAGAGGCTTAACCAACAGAGCCACCCACACATCCTCTGCCTTGTCTTCACATGGGCTTCTGTGTCTTCCGTCTCTTATAAGACACTATTCAACTGGACTTAGGGCCCACCCAAGATAATTCAGGATGAACACATCTCAAGATCCTTAATTATACCTGCAAAGACTCTTTTTCCAAATAAGGTCACAGTTTCAGTTTCCAGAAGTTAGGACAGGGACGTATCTTCTGGTGGTCCACCAGTAACCTCACTGCAACTACCATGTCTGAATATTTACTCCTTTGGATGATTAAATATCTTATCATCTCAATAAAATAATAACAAATCATAGCTAAAAAACAAAGGCTAACTTACTATGGGGTCACCAAAGGGACACTAGGGCTAATGCTTCACTTTTATATTTACTTGGATTTTCTGGTTAGTTCCTTCACGGTTATTCACTAGAAGGTCAAATCCTACAGGTTGACTGAAATTGGAGCAAGCCATGATAACCAAAAGTTAATTTTTTTGTAAAGGTTTTATTTATTTATTGGACAGACAGAGATCACAAGTAGGCAGAGAAGCAGGCAGAGAGAGAGGAGGAAGCAGGCTCCCCGCTGAGCAGAGAGCCAGATGCGGGGCTTGATCCCAGGACCCTGGAATCATGACCTGAGGGGAAGGCAGAGGCTTTAAACCACTGAGCCACCCAGGTGCCCCACCAAAAGTTAATTTAAATGAAGAATCTTTGGTAAATCTCTTTCCTACACTCATCTTCTGTAGCATCTTTTTAGGCTCCTATCCCTTTGTGAGTCTCTGTTCAATACAAGACCTAAATGTCCACCATTCCCTGAACACAGAATCCCACTGTAATTGAGAATCAGTTTCCTCAGGCTAAAAAGCACATAATATCGGGCCAATTTCATTCCTTACACCCGATTGCATAATCATCATTCAGGCACTGGACATGCTACTTTCCAAGCTGCAAGCCTTCTGACTGGGTTTCTATTTAATAATTCTGGCATTCACTCACAGCCATGTGTTCATTAGGTAGCCAATGTTACAAATCTGCTTAGTCAACTAACACCTGTATTCAGAATTCAAGTTTAACTAAATAATAACATCACTATTAAATGCATCTGTTTTTAACTCAGAGCATTTTTTGAGATATTACTGAGATATTATTTTTACACCCAACATGGGTCTCGAACTCACAACCCTAAGATCAAGAGTTACATGCTGGGGCGCCTGGGTGGCTCAGTGGGTTAAGCCTCTGTCTTAGGCTCAGATCATGATCTCAGGGTCCTGGGATCCAGCCCCACATTGGGCTCTCTGCTTGACAGGGAGCCTGCTTCCCGGTCTCTGCCTGCCTGCTTGTGATCTCTCTGTCTCTGTCAAACAAAGAAATAAAACCTTAAAAAAAAAAAAAAAAAGAATTACATGCTGAGTCTGGCTGGCTCTGTCCAGTCAGTGCAGTGTGTAAATCTTGATCTTGGGGTTGTGAGTTTGGGCTCCATCTTGGCTGTAGAGATTATTTAAAAAAATAATAATAATAAGTAAAAGTTGCACATTCTACCAACTGAGCCAGCCAGGGCCCCTAACTTAGAGGATTTCTAATCCATGGGGTCCTGTGCAGCAACCATTCCTACTTCAGTCTTAGGGTACCCCCTTGTAGTAGATAATCATCGTTTTCTTTTTGGCTGCTTAATATCGAACCTCCTCCCTGGGTCCCTAATCCCTCAGGTTATGAGACAGAGCCCCCTCCCATTAAAGCATCCAAATACGTATATATACCAGCCACCCAGTCTCACGGACAACAAGGGCAAGGGTTCAGACCTAGGCTCTGCCAACAGACACACCTGCCAGATATTTTAAATCTCCAGTTAAATGTGGAAGCAGAAGCAACACCATTCTGAAAAGGGTGGTGATCTCAGAAGGCCCGGTTACATAATTTGGAGGACACACTGCAAAACCCGAGTGCAGTTTCTTGCTAGAAGGGCAGGAAAAAAGTGCCATTGAGTATTGAAATGTAAAGCTTTTTCCTTTAAAAATACTTTATGACAGGGACGCCTGGGTGGCTCAGCTGGTTAAGCAGCTGCCTTCGGCTCAGGTCATGATCCCAGCGTCCTGGGATCGAGTCCCACATCGGGCTCCTTGCTCCGCAGGGAGCCTGCTTCTCCCTCTGACTCTGCCTGCCACTCTCTCTGCCTGTGCTTGCTCTCTCTCTCTC
Source organism: Mustela erminea (assembly GCF_009829155.1). NCBI lineage: Eukaryota > Metazoa > Chordata > Mammalia > Carnivora > Mustelidae > Mustela > Mustela erminea. The sequence continues at coordinate 22,603,370 of NC_045629.1, forward strand.
TGACAAATAAGTAAAAAATCTTTAAAAAAAAAAATACTTTATGACATATAAAATAGAATAGGAATAACAGTGATACATGAGTAAAAACAAACTTAAAATTGCAAAAAAAAAAAAAAGATTGTAGTGTCTTAATTTTAAGAACACAATAAGACCTAATTAATGGATATCTTGATAGATCATAAGACTTTTCAGGCTGACTTTTCTGCAAATTCATTTATTATGTCACCAAAATTTATGCTCCCCCCGCAAAATGCATATTTCTTAAAACTTCATTTTCTTTTTTTTCTTTTTAAAGATTTAATTAAAAAAATTTTTTTTAAGATTTTTTTTATTTATTTGACAGAGAGAGACACACAGAGAGAGGGAACACAAATAGAGGGAGTAGGAGAGGGAGGAAACAGGCTTCCCAGAGAGCAGGGAGCCCGATGCAGGGCTCGATCCCAGGACCCTGGGATCAGGACCTGAGCAGAAGACAGATGCTTAACGACTAAGCCACCCAGCACCCCTAAAGATTTCATTTTTAAGTTATCTCTACACCCAATGTGTGGCTCTAGCTGACATCCCCGGGATCAAGAGTGGCATGCTTCACTGACTGAGCCAAACAGGCACTCCTATATTTCACTTTCAAATAGTATAATTGAGTATCATTTGGCAAATGTGCTATCACAAATAATTTCTGATAACGACTTTTCTGATGATGCAACTGTTACTGTATTTTTTAATAATTTTTTTAAAGATTTTATTTATTTATTTGACAGACAGAGATCACAAGTAGGCAGAGAGGCAGGCAGAGAGAGAGGAGGAAGCAGGCTCCCTGCTGAGCAGAGAGCCCAATGTGGGGCTCGATGCCAGCACCCTGGGATCAGGACCTGAGCTGAAGGCAGAGGCTTTAACCCATGGAGCCACCCAGACACCCCTGCTGTTACTGTAGTTTTGAAGACTATTTTATAGGCCATGGCAAATTGGGGCCAATTCTGGTAAATTATTTCAAAATATAAATTTTAGCACATTCATTACTAATAATTTTCATGAAATAACTTTTTTTTTTTTTTTTAAGTAGGCTCCACACCAATGGTGGAGCCTGCACTGGGGCTTAAAGTCAGGACCCTGAGACCAAGACCTGAGAGGAGATCAGGACTGAGATGCTCAACTGACTGAGCTACCCAGACACCCCGGGGACAATTTTTTTTTTTTTTAAAGATTTAGGTCTTAATGCAAATCAGACAGTGAGGCCTAAACTTAATTTAATTTTATTTTTTTTAAAAGATTTTATTGACTTATTTGACAGAGAGATCACAAGTAGGCAGAGAACAGGTAGATGGAGAAGGGGAAGAGGCTCCCTACTGAGCGGAGAGCCTGATGTGGAGCTCAATCCCAGGACCCTGAAACCCAGGACCCAGGACCTGAAGGGAAGACAGAGGTTTAACTCGCTGAGCCACACAGGTGCCCCTAAATTTAATTTTAAACGCAAATGTATACAATGTCAGTTTAATGTTTCCTCTGACATTTCCTATGACTCATGGAGGTTGTGCAAAAAAAACAAAAGTGGATTTATGATTTGTACCTAACTCCGAACATCGGTTTATGCATTACAGGAAAAAAATCAATTTTAAAATCGTCTTTGTTAATAATTGGCTCATCTGAAGCATCATGTGAAAATCGTGTTTTTTCATTGAATGTGACAATCTTTACATTTAATTGCTATTCCTAAATCTGTGGATATTGTCTTTGCAATGTTGCAGGTCGTTTTCAGAACTGGAGATCCTAATAAACTCATTGAAGATTCTAGTAACTTTTTTTAAAGATCTGCTTTATTTATTTAATTTATTTTAAAGATTTTATTTATTTATTTAACAGACAGAGGTCACAAGTAAGCAGAGAGGTGGGGGTGGGAGGGGGTGAATGGCCTGGGAGGAAGCAGGCTTCCTGCTGAGCAGAGAGCCTGAAGCAGGGCTCCATTCCAGGACCCTGGGATCATGACCTGAGCAGAAGGCAGAGGCTTTAACCCACTGAGCCACCCATGCGCCCCTCTAGTAACTCTTGATATGCTTTTCTTTTCTTTTGTAGGTTTTATTTATTTATTTGAGCTACAAAGACAGAGCGAGAGTGAGCGCGAGCTGCGGTGTGGGTGGCATGGAGGGAGTGTGAGAAGCAGGCTCCCCGCTGAGCAGGGAGCCGGATGCGGGGCTCCATCCCAGGACCCTGGGATCATGACCTGACCCGCAGGCAGACGCTTTACCAGCTAAGCCACCCAGGCGCCCCTCTCCATATGCTTTATTGTAATGTCCACCAGCACGCCTTTGTTTGTAGTAATTTACTGACAACGTGTCCAGGCCAGAGAGGTGCTGCTGGTTTGGGCTCCTGAGATCAGATGTATGGATGCCCACCTCCCTCCTGACTTCCCAGGTGCAGCAACCCAGGGCATCACTAATCTGGGCTCGGGGCGGGTGGCGGCAGCCTGGGATCGCCAGAGGTCGGCGCATGCGAACTAAGCGCCAGGCCAGTGGTCCCGGGGCCCACCCGGTGAAGCCCAGCGGCAGAAGTGCACGCCCTGCATGCAGCCTGTTGATTTATCTCTTCTGGGTACCATCAGCCTTTACTTTCAAAACACAAGTTCCCACATAAAATTATTAAGAATTTCAAGACTGAAATCATGCCATTTGTGACGACGTGGATGGAACTACAGGGTATTATGCTGAGCGAAATAAGTCAATCAGAGAAATACAATTATCATATGATCTCCCTGAGATGAGGAAGTGGAGATGCAACGTGGGGGGTTCAGGGAGTAGGAAAAGAATAAATGAAACAATGGGATTGGGAGGGAGACAAACCGTAAGAGACTCTTAAAGTCACAAAACAAACTGAGGGGGGCTGGGGGAGGGGGGAAGGGAGTGGTTGGTGGGATTATGGACATTGGGGAGGGTATGTGCTATGGTGAGTGCTGTGCGGTGTTTAAACCTGGCGATTCACAGACCTGTACCCCTGGAGCTAATAATATGTTTATAAAAAAGTAAAAAATTATAAATAAAATAAAATGGTTTAAAATAGAAGAAGAATTTCAAGACTATAGCAGAGCATTTATCAAGGAGCGAGGGCCCTCTGGAGAGGCAGGGCTCTCCCATGCCCTTAAGGCGTCTCGCATCCCTGATGTCTGCAGGACAATAAGATGTTTGGCCCCAGCAGTCGCTCTAGAAACACATTTTAATGTAAAGTGAATTTCAGATGAAACAAAGGAAACAGGAGTCTCCATCCATATAGTGGGTTTCCGCCACTGACTGGCTGTGCGCCCTTGGGCAAGTTGCCTACCCTCTCTATACCTCAGTTTCTTCATTTGTAAAAGAATACATCATTGTACCAATGTTAATTTCCTGGCTTTGATCGTCCTGCCTTGGCTATGGAAGAGGTTAACATTAGGGAAAGCTGGGTGGGTGGTTGATGGGAATTATCTACATATTTTTGCCCCTTCTCTGGAAGTCAAAAATTTCATCAACAGAAGCTTTGGGGGAAAAAAGGAGCACCTCCCACCCGGTATTAGGAATAGAATGCACAGGTACTGACAACTCCTGGCTTGCACTCAAGATTTTGTCTGGAACTAGATATCTGCCCTTGGACATACTGCTTGACTTCTAATCCTTTATCTTACTGGGGAAAATGTGGATATTGAATTGGATTCTTTATTTTATTTTATTTTATTTTATTTATTTATTAGAGAGACAGAGATCACAAGTAGGCAGAGAGGCAGGCAGAGGTGGGGGTGGGAGCGGGGAGCAGGCTCCCCGCTGAGCAGAGAGCCCGATGTGGGGCTCAATCTCAGGACCCAGAGATCGTGACCTGAGCTGAAGGCAGAGGCTTTAACCCACTGAGCCACTCAGGCCCCCCTGAATTGGATTCTTAATGTCATTTCTAGTGTTAAAATGTAAGAACAATGGAAGGGCCTCTAGGTTCTCATTTGCCTTCTTAGCTCTTCATTATTATTATTATTATTATTATTATTATTATTATTATTTTAAATTCATGCTTCCTGTCCTTTCTAGATGTGCTTTCCTCTTATTTTTGGTCCACTTGGTATGTCCTGAGCTCATCCAAAAATTAGTAAATTATAAGCAAAGCAGTTCTTACTACAGATGAAAGCCCATCTCTAGCATATCCAAGTGAAAGAAGGTGATTGTAACCCAGCCGTTTTCAGCTAACTTGGCGTCTCTCAACTTCCTGGTGCATTGAAATCACCTGGGAAACTATTTTTAGAGAGGTGGGGAGAGAAAGAGAGGGTCCACAGTGGAGGAGGGGCAGAGAAAGGTGGAGGGGCAAAGAGGGAGAGAAATAATTCTTTTTTTATTTTTATCTTTTATTTCTTTAAAGATTTTATTTGTTTATTTGACAGAGAGAGATCACAAGTAGGCAGAGAGGCAGGCAGAGAGAGAGGAAGAAGCAGGCTCCCTGCTGAGCAGAGAGCCCAATGCGGGGCTCCATCCCAGGACCCTGGGATCATGACCTGAGCCAAAGGCAAAGGCTTAACCCACTGAGCCACCCAGGTGCCCAATAATTATTTTTTTAAAGATTTTATTTATGTATTTGTCAGAGAGAGAACGCGGGCATGCGCATACAAGCAGGGGCGGGGGGGGGGGGCCGCGAGGGAGCGAGAGAAGCTTGGCTTCCAGCGGAGCAAGGAGCCTGAGTCGGGGCTTGATCCCAGTCATGACCTGAACTAAAGGCAGATGCTCACCTGACAGAGCCATCCAGGAGCCCCCGCCTGGGAAACTTAAAGCTAATGATGCTCCAATCCCACACGCAGAGATTCTGCTTTGATAGGTCTGAGTGTGACTAGATGAGATTACACTTTTTACATTTGGTGGTTTGTGTTTATTAAATTGTTTATCATTGCTCAGTTTACATGAAAATCAATCCTATTAAAGCACATTTCAGTCTTTTTACAGAACATACAACACCCCCCCTTTTTTCCCCGTATCATATAAAATCCTCTCTCAAGTAAAATTATGGTACAAAAACATGCAATAATTTACAAATTACACCAGATGGAAACTGGTTACATATACTTTTTGTTTATACAATGTGCACGTTAATACATTTTTTTTAAAGATTATAAACTCCAGTGGCACAGGGACCTACATTTTTTAAATAACAGCTTTATTTTGATATAAGTCCCATACTATGCAATTAAAGTGTACAATTCAGTGGTTTTTCTTGTATTCACAGATTTGTCAGGGACCTAAAGTTTAACCTTCACTATACAGGAGAGCAAATGTAAAAGGACCAACAATTACCATTTTATGGTACATTTTTTAGTACTTTTTTTCTCTAGCCATGTTATTCTCTATAAGCCTACTTAAAGGAAAGAAGGTAATTACCAATGATAAACTCATCTTTAATGAAAAGAAGTGTCACTCATGAGAAAAAAATGTCAGTTTTTTCTCCATGTTCATTTATCTTCCCTGAAAGGACATAGAACACTTCCAAACAGTGATGATTAGATCCAAAATTTATATGCTCTGCTTTATATACTCTTTGATTAATCCATAACAACCAATTACCATTGCCTACCTTTATTATTAGATTTTCCCAGCACCATTACACTCCTGACTGATGAAAATGCTGAGAGTCTATTAACAGCATTCACAGTATCATTTAGCTGATGCCAAATGGTAAATTGTCTTCAGAATCTGAAGGCATAGTCTTATGATCTATGGGACTGTGACTATACATCAGTGAGTCCATATAAAGTTTAGAAGAGTGCATAGCACAAAGTAAGTGTTCAGTGAGTAGGGGGATATCATAGAAACCAGGACACTTTTCAGAATGGCACTCAATGTATTAGCTGTTATTATCAGCACATAGCACCTATCTGTTTTACGTAGTTAAAATGAAAGTACCAAGGGCCATTCTTAACATTCTTAAAAAAAAAAAAAAAAGGTTTTATTTATTTATTTGAAAGAGAGACACAGCCAGAGAGGGAACACAAGCAGGGGGAGTGAGAGAGGGAGAAGGAAGCTTCCTGCTGAGTGGGGAGCCCTTTGGGGGGCTTGATCCTAGGACTCCAAACCCCAGGATCATGGTCTGAGCCAAAGGGAGATGCTTAACAACTGAGTCACCCAGGCACCCCCATTCTTAACATTCTTGATTTCTAATTAAACTTCGGAGTGGGGTGTCAGGGAGCTCAGGCAGAAGAGCATGTGACTCTGGATCTCCAGGTCAGTGGTGAGTTCAAGCCCCGCATCTGCGCGTACAGATTACTAAAAACAAACAAACACACAAACAAACTGTTTAAAATCTTGGCAGAGGGCGCCTGGGTGGCTCAGTGGGTTAAAGCCTCTGCCTTCGGCTTAGGTCATAATCCCAGGGTCCTGGGATTGAGCCCCGAATCGGGCTCTCTGCTCAGCTGGGAGCCTGCTTCCTCCTCTCTCTCTGCCTGCCTCTCTGCCTACTTGTGATTTCTATCTGTCAAATAAATAAATAAAATCTTAAAAAAAAAAAATCTTGGCAGAAAAATGCACATAGATTCTTCAAGATTTTCCCTTAGAATGAATGGACATATAAATAAATAAAGCAAGCATTATCATCATGGGCTGCCACTTTTGAATCACCCTATACCCCCAACCAAACCTAGATGAGCCACTATACCTGTTAGTTATTAAACAGCCAAAATAATACACGTGTTTGAGCCTGGTCAGTTCTTCTTAAGTCAAACATGCAAGCGCCAGTGGTGTGCAAATGCCAGCCCCTTACACATTTGGATTTCTGGGGCAATTAATCTGTCACTTTTCGACATCTGATCAATTTTCTAATAATTGAACTTTCAGAGGAATCGGTAGACAATGGGTCTTTGTACTCCAGCCATAAAGAAGTAAAAACAAATGAATTTTCCAGGTCACAGAAGCTTCTATCACCAATGCTTCCGATCATTTTAGCTAGAAATCTTTCTAAATGTGTGAGATTCATAATGTTTTCCTAGTCTGCGTCTTTCTTTTAGAAAAACCTCACTGCAGATCCAGAAAAAAATATGGCTACTAGTCAGCCCAGTGCTTTGTACATTTAGAAAAAAGAAAATATGATTGCTGCATCTACTCTACGGGCCAAGGATGAGAATATTGTTAAATTACCATCCTCCTTATGGGTCCTTGACATGACTGCCTCTGCTCCATTCATAGTCGGCCTCTGGAATCAACATCCCACAGGCTCCTTCCTCATGCTTTTCTCACCTGGAAGTCTTGTCCTCTTTTCCTCTGTAACTCCCCCAACAGCTGCTGTCCACTTTCATAGCACATGTCTGAGCATCGCCAGGATGGGGCACCAGTCTTGACTGGCCCTTTCTAACTTTACCCTTTTTTCTTGCAGTCAAGAAAGCACACTGGAAAGCAAGGAGGAGTGATATTGTATGGATAATCTCAAATCTGCTCCGATTTCCTTTTTAGGCAAACCAACATGGTTGGAAATATACCTAGACTGCAACAGAGAAATATATTACTGGGGAAAAAATCAGTATTTGTGAATGACCTAACAACATACTATGACCTGTCAGTGTGTGCAGTGACTTCATGATTAATGTCCTTATCTTGATGAGCTGTAACAAGGCCAGATCATGCCCTTTCTTCCCAGAACACTAACTCATAATTTATGTGTTCATTTTCTGGTCTTTTATTCATTCCACAAGCATGTAATGAATATTTTACTGGGCTGACTGCTGAGGATACATGCTGACCTAGACCAAAAATCCTTTAATGTCAAGGAGCTCATATCTACTATGGGAAGTTAGATATGTCTGGGATGTAAGAATACATCTACAACTGGGATGTAGGAATAGGCAATGAATATAAATATAGATACTATATCTGATCAATGGATAGATAGTAGTCAGACAGTTGATGACAACTGGTGTGTAGAGATGCAAGAGATTATAAAGGGTCCCTAGCTATTTCACAAGAGAAAAGTGATCAAGGATGAATTAGAACACTTTGGTAGAAAGACAAAGGGGTTGGGAGATAGGCCTTCCCAGCAGCACCATAGCCATAGACAGCATGCAAGTCTAGAGCAGCAAAGAGGCAAACTGATTTACGGGTCAGTGTGGTCTGAAAATGCTCCATGGTTAGGCTCCTTTCTATTTTCCTAGACTTCATAGTTTTCTAACAATCTGCAGATCATTTAAGTGTTGTTTATCAAACCTATGATGTACTGGGCACTTTGCCTAGATGATCTTGTTTAATATTTGTAGGAATCTGTTTGATCAGCTACTTTATAGGGAAGGGCTCCAAGGCTTGAAGACCAAATCTGCTAGTAAGCAACCATTATCATTCAATTCAAGTTTGTCTGACTTCGAAACTCATGCATTTTCTGTTAAAACGAAGGCAGATGCTTAATGACTGTGCCACCTAGGCACCCCAAAAATTTTTCTTGCGATAGAACACCTGGAAATAGGGGCACCTGTGTGCTCTGTGGGTTAAAGCCTCTGTCTTCAGTTCAGGTCATGATCTCAGTGTCCTGGAATCAAGTCCCGCATCAGGCTCTCTGCTCTGCAGGGAGCCTGCTTCTCTCTCTGCCTCTGCCCTCCTGTACTCTCTCTCTCTCTATGACAAATAAATAAATCAAATCTTTTTTTTTTTTTTAAATAAACTGGTGTATCTTATTGGTCAAGAGGATATGGGAATTCTTTGTACTTTCTTTGAAATTTCTCTCCAGGTTTGAAATTTGAAAAAAAAATTTAATAATCAGCATTTACTTCTATTGTTTTTTGATTATTAATTCAAAGCAAACTTAAATGTGGTTGAATCTAGGGAGACTCCCTTTTCTTTTTCTTTTTAAGATTTTACTCATTTATTTGAGAGAGAGAAAACAAGTTGGGGAAAGGCAGAGGGAGAAACAGACTTCCTATGGAGCAGGGACTGCCAACACAGGACTCCATCCCAGGCTCCTGGGATCATGACCTGTGCCAAAAGCAGATGCTTAACTGACTAAGCCACTCAGGCTCCCCCAAATGTGGCTGAATCTAAATGGAAACTCTACTATATCCCTAGGCCTTAGAAATTATGAATGGGGCACCTGGGCTATATTAATTTTTTTTTTAATTTTTTTTTTTAAGATTTTATTTATTTGACAGAGAGAGATCACAGTAGAGGCAGGCAGAGAGAGAGAGGGAAGCAGGCTCCCTGCTGAGCAGGGAGCCCGATTCGGGACTCGATCCCAGGACCCTGAGATCATGACCTGAGCCGAAGGCAGCGGCTTAACCCACTGAGCCACCCAGGTGCCCCAATTATATTATTTTTAATGTTGTATGCACTACACTAAATACTGGAGATAACAGTTGTGAACAAGACTGAGGTGATCCCAGCTCTGAGGAAGCCTATGCCTTCATAGTGGGGGATGCAGACTTGCAAAGTAGCAATTAACAAGAAGGTCCTGTTCTGCTTTTTTTTTGAAGATTTTATTCATATATTTGAGACAGACAAAAAGAGAGCACAGCTGGCAGGAGGATCAGAGGGAGAGGGAAAAGCTGAGCAGGGAGTGCAACGTAGGGCAAGAGGTGATGTGACTCGTATTATGGAAGTCACAGTAAAATATGAAGAAGTAGAAAGATTCAGAACTAAAGAGCTATTTAAAAAGAGAGTGAAAGATTCAAGAAGTAAAAATAGACAGAGGCTGGTGAGTGATTAGTTTAGGAAGGAGATAAATGAAGATTTACACATATACCAAGACCTCGGTTTGGATATATCTGAATATAGGTGGTTTTGCACGTTGGTGATTCCCAAATAGAGATCCCAGAAGAAAAATGAGACTTAAATGGAAATATTATTAAATTTGAACATATTATTAAATTTGAACATACAGGAAGAAACAGTAGAGTTAAACTCTGTTTGCTTTTTATGTTCCCAAGCACCTAGTAACTGCTCAATTGAACAAATCCTTTAATGAATGAGCGAGCAGATGTAGGTATGGTTCTGAAGTCCGAGAGGGATTTGGGCTGAAGGTAGGGATGAGAGAATCATTAGCAAATAGTGTGTGAAGCCACAAAGCTGGAGGAGATTGTCCTTGGAGTGTGTACAGTAGGAACAAGGGTAGGAGGTAAGACAGAGTTCCGTGAAGGGCCAACATTCAAGGGAAAGACCAAGGAAGCAAGGCTAATAAAGAGGAAGCCTTGTCAGAGTGATATGAAGAAAACAGGAGGTGGCTTCACCAGTCAAGGAAGCAATAGTGCGTGTTCGATCTACAGATACAAACACTACTGACAGGATAATGAAGATGAGAGAAGAGTCCTTTTTTTTCCTTAAGATTTATTTTTTATTTATTTTAGAAAGAGCAGGAAGCTTTGCGCAGTGGCAGTATCGTAGCCAATGAGGTTTATCCGAGGTGTGATTATTGCTAATAGAAAGAGCAGGAAAGCACAAGTGGAGAGGGGGGAGAGAGAGAGAGAATCTTAAGTGGACTCCCGGCTGAGCATGGAGCCCCACACAGGGCTTGATCTCACAACCCTGAGATCATGACCTGAGGTGAAATGAAGAGTTGGACGCTTAACTGACTGAAACACCCAGGTGCCCCCAAGAAGAGTCCATCTTAACCACCAGAACAATCTTACATCCTAGTCAAGAACTTCTGGGTGGAGACGAGGGAACAGAAGCCAGAAGGCAGCGAGGGAGGTTGAAAGTGTGGAGGTGGAGACAATGAGTGTGCAAAACTCTTGCAGAATTTTGGTTGTAAAAGGGAAGGGAGATGTGGCAGTGATAACTGGAGATATTCTAGGGAGAGCTTTTGTCTTTTTTTGGTTGTGTTTTAGAAGAAGGATTTAGAGTTGGTGCTGGTGAGGAGGGTATAGATAATAATGGTGATAATGTTATTGTCCTTGTTGTTACTTGAGATAGGGAAACTGGAGTGATTTGAATGAAGGGAAGGAGGGAGAGACTAGTCCTTGATTCTGAGGATGGAGGAACGTGTGGAGAAATCTAATCCAGAGTTTGGGATTCATTTTTGAAGGAATAAAGGGCACATTTTCCCTTTTGTCCTGAGGGAAGGAAAGCAGAGTGAGTGCACGATGTAATAATTTAAGTACAGAACAGGCCAGAACCTAAAGGCATTCTCTTCTGGTGGCTCCCATTTTTTTCTGTGAAATTAGAGACTGCGCACATTTGCTGACGGCATTAGAAGGCCCAGAGGTTTTCGGAGAGGAGAGATTTGAAATAAAAATTGCGATGAGTGGAAAAGCAAGCTCACTAGGGCAAAGAAAGACTTGCCAGGCGGTGTTGAGAGTTCACCTGAGGCTGGAGACAGAGGCTTCAAGAAGGCAGCACTGAAATGTCCCAGTGTTCGGTTTTTGCCCAGTGAAGGTGACGAAAGGACAAAGGACAAAGGGTGAAAGGCTATGGCAGGAGAGTGATTAGAGTCCCCGGGACAGGACATCTGAGCTGGACCAGAAAGAAAATAAAGACAGGAGAGGGGCAGAAGATTGAGAAAAAGTAACTAGGCCACCAAAAAAGTAACTATTTTATTTTCTGATGTCAGAAGCTTAAGTTCACAGCCATGTCAGACAGAAATCTCTGAAAGGGCATAGGGAGGAAGGTCATTCCCTGACATAAGGAGTTATTTAAAATAGAGGGAATTTGGGACACCTGGGTGGCTCAGTCAGTTGGGCATTCAACTCTTGGTTTTGGCTGGGGTTGTGATCTCATGGGTGGTGGGACTGCCTGGAGGGCTCCAAGCTCAGTGCGGAGCCAGCTTGGGGATTTTAGTCCTCTGCCCCTCCTCCTCCCTCCCTCCCTCTCTCTCTCCGAAGTAAATAAATCAATCTTAAAAATACATACATACATATGTAATAAAATAAAGAGAATATGCACTTCATCAGTGCATATGAAGTCAGGCATTATGCTATGAATTGCACACATGGATTAATTCATTTGACCTTCAAAATAAACCTAAACGTCAGGGATTATTCTCCCTGGCTTTTTTTTTTTTTTTTTGTAAGACTTTATTTATTTATTCGACAGAGAGAGAGGGATCATAAGTAGGCAGAGAGGCAGCCAGAGAGAGAAGGGGAAGCAGGTTCCCCACCATGCAGAGAGCCTGATGCAGGGCTCAATCCCAGGACCTTGAGATCATGACCGGAGCCAAAGGCAGAGGCTTAACCTACTGAGCCATGCAGGCGCCTCTCTTTCGCATCTTTTTTAAATTTATTTTTATTTTTTCGGGGTGCCTGGGTGGCTCAGTGGGTTAAAGCCTCTGCCTTCTGCTCGGGTCATGATCCCAGGGTCCTGGGATCGAGCACCTCCTCGGGCTCTCTGCTCATCGGGGAGCCTACTTCCCAACCACCCCAACCTGCCTCTCTCTGCCTGCCGCTCTGCCTGCTTGTTATCTCTGTCTTTCAAACAAATAAATAAATAAATTTATTTATTTATTTTTATTTTTATTTTTACATTACTTTATTTATTTAACTGATCTCTATACCCAATGTGGGGCTCAAATTCACTGCCTTGATTTCTTTTTTTTTTTTAATTTTTAATTTTTAATTTTTAATTTTTTTTTAAAGATTTTATTTATTTATTTGACAGAGAGAGATTACAAGTAGGCAGAGAGGCAGGCAGAGAGAGAGAGGAGGAAGCAGGCTCCCTGCTGAGCAGAGAGCCCGATGCGGGACTCGATCCCAGGACCCTGAGATCATGACCCGAGCCGAAGGCAGCGGCTCAACCCACTGAGCCACCCAGGCACCCCTCACTGCCTTGATTTCAAGAGTCCCATGCTCTGGGGGTGCCTGGGTGCCTCAGTCGATTAAGTGTCTGCCTTTGGCTCAGGCCATGATCTCTGAGTCCCCACATTAGGCTGCCTGTTCAGTGGGGAGTCTGTTTCTCCCTCTCCCTCTGCTCCTCCCCTCCTCCCCCAGCTTGTGTTCTCTCTCACTCTCTCTCTCAAATAAATAAATAAAATCTGAAAGAAAAAAAAAAGAGGCTCTTGCTCTACCGACCATGCCAGCCAAGTGCTCCCAAATTAATTAATTTTTAAAAACTAGTTTAAAAAAGATGTGAAAGAGGGGTACCTGGCTGGCTCAGTGGGTAGAGCATCCAACTCTTGGGGTCATGACTTCAAGCCCCACGTTGGGTGCAGAGCTTACTGAATAAAAGGAATAATAAAAATAATTTGTTAAATTTAATTAATTTAAAGATTATTCAAAAATTTAACCCATAAAGATGGGCGTGTATAATGAAAGCCTTCAGGTGAGGCTGGTGCAGTAGAATGTATCTCCACCACTCTTAGTTTCTTCAATATCCTACTAGAATATTTCCTTGCACACACACACAGATGTGTATATGTGTATATACACAGTTACATGTGGTTTTTTGCCCTCCTTTCCATATATAGCGATAGATATTGGAATTATTTGCTACAACACACCTTTTTCCTTTTCAGACAGCCCAATATTCCCGAGTTACCAGAAATTATTTAACCCTACAACAGATTTCAGGTTATTTCTTATCATTTTCTATTATAACTAAATTAGTAATTATCACCCTTGCATATGTTTGTCTCCATCTGGAATTTCATTTTGAGGTGAGAAAGCTAATTACCTTTACATCACTTACTGACTAAATTGTATTTTACCTCAGAGACTTGAAATGTCACCTTTATCCTATACCATACTAACGTCTCAAGTGAATTTTCTATATTTCCATACATGCTGTCATGTTTCATTGATCTAAATATTCTTGATCCGTATATTCATGTGGCAATATTAAATTGTTTCACTGACTGACATTTTACAAAACAGTTTGAAATTTGCTAAGAACTCCCTCGTTCCTTTTGTTTGCTGACTTTCCGAGTTTTCACAGCTAATATGAAGAAATCGCATGACTTCGAAAAGAAGAATTAATTTAGAGATACTTCTCATTTCCACTTTATTTTTTTTTTTAAAGGTTGTTATTTATTTGCTTAACAGACAGAGATCACAGGTAGGCAGAGAGGCAGGCAGAGAGAGGAGGAAGCAGGCTCCCTGCTGAGCAGAGAGCCCGATGTGGGGCTCGATCCCAGGGTCCTGGGATCATGACCTGAGCTGAAGGCAGAGGCCTTAACCCACTGAGCCACCCAGGCACCCTCATTTCCACTTTAATAAAGTATATACTAGAGAAACTCAAAGAGTTAGAGATTTAACTGGGGCAGGAAAAAGAGGGAACATTTAGATGTTAATTAGCTCAGCTAGTCCACACAGACACGTTTCCTGAAAGAAAGAGAAGGGGAAGAGAGATGAAGCTGGCACTGCGCAACTCCCCCACTCCCCGCCTGCTTCACTACCCCCCCCCCAACCCCCTTCTTCCATCTGGCTTCTGCTCTCTCCACTCCACTGTCCGGCTCTGGTCAAGGACACTCAGTTTTCTGGTTCCTAAATACATGGATTCTTCTCTTAGGGTCCTGTGGTTAGTCTCCAAAATATAGCAGTACTTTGCTGGTACCTTCAGGAAGCTGTGAGACCAGACACAGTTTAAATGGCTGCAAACCTCAGCTCCTTTAGAATTTGTCTTTCCAGTCAGAGACAGTCCAGTCCCCACACAGTAACATCCGGATCACACACAGAAATCTCTGCCTTATTTCCAGGCTTCCTCCTCCCCTCCACCTCATTCCCCACCTCGCAGCCTCCCCCCGCAACACAGTCCTTATTCTTGTCCCACTTGAGTGCCTAAGTATTTTGAGGGAGGCTGTGTATGGGGACAGACAGAGGGAGACCCAGAGCTTAGAAAAGATTCCCCAAGCATCTCCACCATTTGCCACACAACATAATTTACCCGAATACATAGCTCTTTCCAGTTTACAAAGTCCACAGTAGTGTCTAGCACAATGCCTGGAAGCAGAGGTACTCAATATCTGTTGAATAATCAACTACCAAATTATCTGTTGCTTATAAATCAAAATGGCTGCGGTCCTTAGTGACAACTGTAGGTTATCCTTAAAGAACTCATTCCTGTGGAACTTGACAAAGATAAAATTTGTTATAAATAAGTATAGTTTCATTGACATTTGGTCTAGGGCAAGTAAATTACCCAAAGAGGTGATTTATAAATTCATTCAACTTAATTCTCTGATAGGAAGCTGAGCAACGTGCTCTGGTCATTGGGTCTGATTTATATCAGGAAAATGTACAAAAGAAAATGGAGGTTCTCTATCTTGCTCTTGTCCTCTCCTGGTCTCCTGTTACTATATAACAGGCATCTTTTTGCTTTAATTACCTTCTTCATGGCTTGAGAGCTTTGATGACTTGATTAAGCCTTGCAGTGCAGTTCCAGTCCCTACCCATCTGATTAATTAGCCCAAACCTTATTAACTTCCTAATTCGGATCAATAAGGCACTGATGCTAAACTGTGCAAGGGCAAACTAAGGAGGCAATTTTATTTCAAGACAGAGAACCATTTTACTTGCTGCAACAGTCCTATTTGATTGCACTATTTGGGGACCTTGCATTAACAACACAAGACCTCCATTATTCTGGGAATCAGGTAGGTGTTGCCCATAGCCAGAGAAAGAATGTGATGATGGCGATGATAATGATGATGATGACCTTCTCTGCAGGAAACGGACAAACCAGGTAACTAGAAACTCCTCCCCTCTAAACCCAAAAAGGGAGTTCCCTACCAACAACAGAATAGTTCAACATTCTAAACCAGCATTATCCAATGGAAATATTTTAAATTTTCTAGTAGCTACATTCAAAAAGGTAAAAATTAACAAGTGAGATTAATTTTGAAAGCACATATTTTATCATCCAAAACATCAAAAATATCATTGCAACATGTAAGCCATACAAAATTATTAATGAGAGGGGCGCCTGGGTGGCTCAGTTAGTTAAGTGTCTGACTCCATTTTGGCTCAGGTCGTGATCTCAGGGTTGTCAGATTGAGCCCACGTATGGCTTTGTGCTACGTGTGGAGCCTGTATGGGATTCTCTCTCTGTCTCTCCCCTCCTCCTCTCTCTCTCTCCTTTACCAAAAAAAAAAAATATATATATATATACACACACACACACACACACGTGTGTATATATACATATACATAATATACACACATATACATACATATGTGTATATATATATTTTTTACATATACCTATATATAATATTGTACTTTGAAGCCCCAGGTTTATTGAAATATAATTGACATACAACATTGTGTATGTTTATGGTGTAGAGTGTGATGATTTGATACATGTATTATTGTGAAATGATTACAATAATGTTAGTTAAAACTTCCATCACCTCATCTTTGTGTGTGTGTATTGAGAACAAGTAAGAACTATTTTCTTAACAACTCCCAAACATATAATCCAATTGTGTCAACTACTCATCAGGCTGTACATTAGATTACCAGAATTTATTTACATTGTAAGTACAAGTTTGTATCCTTGACCGACATCTTTCCATTTCCTACCCCCTGAACCCGGGAGGGCAGCCACTGTTCTCTGTTTCTGTGAGTTTAGCTTCATTAGATTTCACATATAAGTGAGATCATGAAGTATTTGTCTTTCTATGTCTCACTAATTTCTCTCAGCATCATGCCCTCAAGGTCCTTCCATATTGTTGCAAATGGCAAGACTTTCTTCTCTTTATGTCCAAATAATATTCTGTTCTGTGTAGGGGGGCCATATATATTCCCCCACATTTTCTTTATCCATTCATCCACCAATGGACAAGATATTGTGCTTTTTAAAAAAGATTTTTAAAGATTTAAAGATTTTATTTATTTGAGAGAGAGAAAGAGCGGGCGAGACAGCATGAGCCAGGGGGAGAGGCAGAGGAAGAGAGAGAAGCCGACTCCCCACTGCCCATGGAGCCAGATGAGGCTGGATCCCAGGATACTTCCAGGACACAGGGATCATGACCAGAGTGGAAGGCAGAGGCTTAACCACTTGAGCCACCCAGACACGTGAGAATTTACATTTCTTTTTTTTTTTTTCCCAAAGATTTTATTTATTTGACAGAGACACAGAGAGAGGGAACACAGGTAGGGGGAGTGGGAGAGGGACA